>NC_136072.1:1009483012-1014283012 GCF_964261635.1 Lissotriton helveticus
TCTCTCTCTCTCCACATATATATGATTACATACATAAGACGTCATCAGTGATGGAATATGTGAGCCCATAAACAGGGCATCACCACGGTGTAAGTTATACTTAAGTCAGTTATGTATAACTGGTGAATGTCAGTGGCTTTTTTAGTTTCAAAAACAGTAGTTTTTTATTACTAGAAGACCTTTGTATAATGTCCCTTTAACCTTTGTCCTTTGTTCAGTGACTTTCTAAAGTTTTATTGTAATGCAAGTTAAAATCTTACTATTTTACTTATGTACAACTCCACTTTCACCATTGTCATTTCAGTGAATTTCTACGTTTTTTCAATTGTAAAGTAATATCTTATTACGATAAATTTGTGCTCAACCACTCGCAAGCGGCCAGTCCCCACCATGCATGGCGTATGGCTGTGTGCAGCAGGGGGGTTGGCTGAGGCCAAGCCTGCCCCCAACCTTCTGTAGGTGACAAACACCCTGCCATGCACGGTCTTTGCCATACGTGGCATTGAATGTAGGGTCTTTCCTAAGGCCAGACCCTCTGCCTGCATCCAGCTCCCCTGCGGGCCGCCTGCTAGCCATGAGCAACCACTGACCAAGGACCCCCACACCACATTCTTCTTTTTTTATATGTTTTTTGGGGTCTCATTGGACGCAAGAAGGATCCACGCTAGCTCCTGCGGGAGTCCCTTAGGGTCACATGGGGTTGTGATGGCTACTGCAGGAGTCCCGCAAGACCGCACTGACCCGAAAACATGTAACATTTTTTCATTTTGGTCTCTTCGGAGGGGGGTCCATCTGAACACCTTCCTCCTCCCCCCACACACACACAGACTAGAGATCAGTAAGAAATGTGGAAGTTGACTGTATAAGCAAACAGGATTACTGAGTTTCTGCTCATGCACTGAACCATAGATTATGCTTTTTGGAATGACCAATCCATTCATTTAATAAAGGCAATGAACTAGGAAACTGTTTCTTTAAATAACAAATCATGCTGATTCATACTAAGATTGTTAACATTCACTGTTCTGTGCTTTTTCTCTAGGTACCATGTCTTTGCAGGTGACTCTGTGTATGTTCATGGTCCTGTTAGCACCTCTCTGTTTGGCAAGATATACACCAACGGATCATGACAATGGAGGAAGTGGAGACTATAGTACACTACCTACCTCTCCTCTGAACAATGTTCTGTCAACAGACATCCCAGAAGATGAAATTAAAAACTCATATAATGGCACAACCACTGGCAAGAATATACTTGATGGAATTTTGGACTTCTTCAAGGAGTACATGTTATTGATGATAGTTGTGGGCTCTCTGGTTTTCATGATGATCTTCATCGTTTGTGCTGCAGTCATTGTCAGACAAAAGAATCAGGCTACAGCTTACTATCCTTCATCATTTCCCAAAAAGAAGTATGTCGATGAAAAAGACAAAAATGGAGGTCCACAAGCTTTCAGTGAAGTACCCGAGAAGAGTTCAGATATCAAGCCAGAGGAGCCAGTTGACTGTACTAAAAAACTTCAAGCAGACATTATAGCTGTGGCACACAACCTCAAATCCCCATCAAAAACAGTGGCAAATGGTGAACCTGCAACGATTGAGGAGCAGCCAGTGCCAGAGGAAAACATTAAAAATGAGGATTCTAAAGTAAAAGGTGAAGACATTTGCAATGGACTAGCTGTGACAAAGAAGCCAGAGAAATCAGAACCAGTTAAGGAGGCAACAAGCGGGACTGAGGTGTCAATTTCCTCAGACAAAGGTGGGGAGACATCAACCAGTGAATGTGACCAACCAGCTGGAGCAGCAATTGATCATACACCAGTTGCAAAAGGTGGCTCCAATGATGATTCCGGTGGGGGAAAGGCTATTACTACAGAAGAAATCCCATTAAATGAATGCTCTGGCAGGCCAGCAACAGTTACCCAAATACATGAAGCCAATGTAGAGGTTTAACCTGGCCTCCAACCCAAAAACAATCTTAACACTTGACATGGGAAGGTTTTCCTATAAACAATGCCATATGAAAGTGAAATCAAGTAGGCATTGAAACAAATGCCATTCCATATATATGGGATTTTAATATATTATTTTTTCATCATTTGAGATTTAAGACAAACCATAGAGGGCAAGTTGTGTTTTCCACTATGGTATACACTGTATGTTTTACTTTGAAGCATACAGTAATAATTTTTTATGTGCGGCACCTGAAGAAAATGTCCTGAGACTTTGTAAATACATAGCATTTTTCAGTTAACTAAAGGGGAAACTGTAGAATCGCTATTATTGTATCCAATTTTGACGAATTCTTCACAGGTTAGCATCAAAATGAAATAGTCTTGGTGGAACAACCCTAGTGCGAAAAGTCTCTAGCATGGTTAATTCACAGACCAATGGTTTTTGTTACGCTATGTTAATAAGAATCACTATAAAAGGGACAACAGCTACTAAGCAGTATTAACATCATCCATGATTGCATCATATTCAGTCACTCTCAGTATTATGATTATTTTTAGAGACAATGTATGGCGAGCTTACATTTTATCATGTAAAAGGACAATATCTGAGTGAGTTTTTCTCCACAATTAACAAATTCTACTATGAATGTTGTATCATAACTGCATTTTCATGTTCTTATTTATTCTTATTTGAAAATGTTGGAAAGCAGACCTGCCTTTGTTTGTGAGTAGTTCCCGCTCCCTGCTACCCAGTGAGTGACCTATCTCAGGGTATTCCTATCACAAATGGCTGGCTTACAGCAGACTACAGTGAAATATTATATGAGATGACAATTGCAAGTGACTTTCAGCCATACCTATGTAAGGGTTACTTTTGAGAGACCTTAAAGGAGCTTGGAAGGAATGATTCTAGTCTACCATAGAGTTTAAATGTGATTTGGAGAGTTATACAAGTGTATTTAGTTTGCTTGCTCATCAAATGATCAAACTGAGTTTCTCATACTGTTCTTTATCCAGGACTTTTCTCCAAAAGCAATCCAGACTTTGGAACTCTAACAGCAGGTACATCATTTGCTTAGCCATAAAAAGGGAAGTTCAATCCCCACTATACATTATTGTCTCAACAGTTTGAAACACTCAATATAAGACTCCACTAAAAATCTGTGTTTGCAATATCTTAAATCAAGAATCATATGTACACTAGCAGCCCATCGCTTCTGCTTTAGAGTGGTTTCACACTTCCTCCTGCATAATATTAATAACTGATTATTCCCTGCTAGCTTGATGCCTGAAGTGCAGCAGGCCAGAGAATAACACTTTAGATCATCCAAAATGTGGTAACAGTGTGAACAATTTTATATTTAGCTCTGATACGCTGATCAAACATTGCTGACAAAATGTATCCTTCCTCATCACAGATAAAGTAACAAGAAAGACTAAGATTTTCTAGAGAAAGCCATTCAATTTATTTTTCATGTGCTGACTAATAGAAGTTCCTGTCACTGGGACATCCCATCTCTAGAAAGCTGCAAGTATTCTTGTATTTTCTGCTCTCACATTTCCCCATCTCTCTCTCTGTGTCTCTCTGTATTTCAGATGAATAAACACCGTACACTATGCAAACAAGCTCAAAACAAGCCTGACCCACATAATATGTAATGAGTGGAGAAACGAATTGCTGCAGATATTATTTTGTTTATGTGAGATGTCAATAAAAATGAACAGAGGAGAAGCAATTAACATCCTTCTAAATTCAGAAGAAAATCCCATGTGAAGTTTAAAAATAGGCTGCTTGAATTGAAGGATTTGGCTTATGTCAGTCAGTCAGAGAATTGGTGTCAGGCCAGTGGTTGGCTATTAATTGAAAATTAACAAAAACAATACAAAATTGCATTATTTACAAGCTTAAAAATGCTATGCTCTCTATGGCTACAAAACAACCATTACCGATTGTACAGACCTTTAAGAACATTTTAATACATATTCATTTTTGCAAATAGCACCCTATGGTGGGAAATCTCTGGTATTACTCAATAATCACCCACTTTTTAGATAACATTTAAAGACAATTGTCTTGACGGTACCTTATACGTTTATTAGGAATATGCTAGCTAGTTTGTTTTTGGCTAGATCATGGCTGACTCTCAGGATTTTGCAGCATACCACAGTCCTTGCTATATTGCTATATTGTTTGTGATAAGTTGCATGTCACATCATATGGAAACTAAGCTTCCATATGTCAATGGAATAATAATTTAATATAACGAGCTGGCCTTTCTGTGCAAATAGAAGATACTATTTTTTATGCTACTAATATAAGATCATTCACTGTGTATCTACACAAATTATTAATACTTCCTTCTTTGCTGAATGTGGGTAAGAATTTAAGTTTACATTCAACTGAAAGTCCAGGGGTGAAAGTGACAAATGTCCCTCTTATTTTTCTATGTTTTATTTGACACACACATTTAAGAATTTGAGGTGAGGACTAACACCTCAGCTATTTTGGTTCAATTAAGATAGCATCTCCTTGTATGAAGCATGCTGCTTTTGTCCGGCGTTACTGGACTAGAAGGAACTCCTCTTCCTGCGTTTATCTGAAACATGTGCTTAATATCTGAATTATTCTTCCTAGCGATGGCCCCCAAGGACCAATAACCTTTACAATCTTTTATTTCCCCCAACAAAAAGCATGTTAAATTGATCACCTTAAGAAGATTTAGACAAAATACTATTATCAGAATACTTTATGAATTGTATGAAAGATGTAGGCATAACTTTTATTGTAAACATGATTTCTGGGAGGGTACTATATC
Source organism: Lissotriton helveticus (assembly GCF_964261635.1). Lineage (NCBI taxonomy): Eukaryota > Metazoa > Chordata > Amphibia > Caudata > Salamandridae > Lissotriton > Lissotriton helveticus. Next base: position 1,009,487,784 of record NC_136072.1, read on the forward strand.
ATTTATATCACTTCCTATAAGTAATCAAATACTGTCTTACGGTTAGAATTTAATTATAGTTTACTTTTATTAACAATATTGACTTTACAATCTTGTTTAGTTTTTTATTATCTATGCTTATCAAACTCAACATTTAAAACGCTTTAACAATACTAACCTTTTATATTCTTTTATCATTACATTTTTGTCCAGATTTGCTAAATACTTCAAATTAATTGTTAACATTTAATAACAATGGACATTTTAGAACTCTTAAATAATGCTTGAGACACTTACCATACCAATTTTATCTGTTGTAACCTTTTTTATAACTTATTAAACCTTTAAGCAGTAGTGATGATTTAAAAAATAGCTTTCAATAACAGTGGTTTAAAGATACTTAAATACTATTTTAACATATCAGTTAACACATTTATATATCTTAAGTAGTTTTTAAATAGTTAAACTAAAACATCTATCTTTTTTTATAAAATAGTCTCTTCATTACTTTTTATATCTTAACTAACAAGTCCAGGTATCTATACTTTTTTATTTACTTAAATACATTATTGACATTGTTTATTACCATATTTATTACTCAATTAATAAAATATGACTTTGCAAAATTGTTGTACAAGATGAAATACAAAAAGGCACACTCACATGCTCTAATTCTTAGAACATATTTGAGGGTGTGGAAAATGCACTGCATGTCGATAAATAGGTTGTGAAATTTCTTTGAATCTGTTCAAACAGTTTAATCATACGCATTTTTAAAAAGTCATAGATAACTTTTGTAGCACTTTAGACACTATGTTAATAGTTTCTGAACTCATTATTTATTTATTTATTTATCTTTAAAATACATTACACATTTCTAAATGCCTTAAATAACTTTTGTAACAGTTTTATGTCAATTCAAATGTTATAATCCTTCTATTCACTTCTGTAAACTGTAAATGATAACACATATATTTTAAATTAATGAGCAACTTTTGAAAGATACCTAATTTAGTAGCAAACGTTCGACTTCCAATTAAAATGCTTTACAAATTCTTAAAGTATATTACAAAGTGTTTTTAAAATACCAAAATAACTTTAAAAATCAGTTAACTAACAAGTCCACCTTTTTTATATGCTCCTACTGCTCTTACTATTTTTTTTATATTATAACTAAAAATATATGTTTTAACTAACTAGACATTTACTAGTAACCTATGTAACAATTAAAATGATTACAACTATTTAAAACACTTATTAATGAGTTAACAATTTTCTTTAGTAACAAACATTTCCAAAACATTTGATATATTTTGTAACATTTTAAGAGTAGAAATCCTAGCTATAATAATAGGCAAGCTAACATGCAAACCTTTCACCTTCCAATTACAACTTTATAAAAATATAGATAAAAGGTGTGTAAAATAGGTCAATTGATAAACATTATTTAAAACTATACCTAATGTTTTTTGAGTAATAGCTTTTAATTGCTTAAAATAGTTACATAGTGTACACACTGCCACAAACTGCTCCATATAATTTAAACGCTTCATTACCTTTCTAAATGTCATAATTATTATGTATTTTAAGATTAGTTTATAACAATTTCTATAACCATTCCATCTTTCATTTGTTTTTACAAAAAGCTTTAAAACAACCTGTAAACATTTTAGTAAATAGTGACTTTGTAAAGAACAATTCTAAAATAACATGCGTAGCATTAAATATATATATATATATTAATAATCAATTACTACTTGTTTTAAATTCTGAAGTAAATATTTATTAACTTTTTAACTAACATACTCCAATTAGTTTAATTGTTTAAAGCATGTTTAAGATTCTAATTAACTATGTAAATTCCTAAATAACTTTGTAACACTTTACTTAACACTTTTAACCATGTGTGTACTCCTACAAATCTGGTACATTTTTATCAACCAGCTGCCTTTTTTGTGGTCCTCAAATAATCTGTGTACCATGTTAGTTCACCGTCCCAATTTATTTTACCTCTGATAACTTTGAATCTTTTAGCTGAAATTGTATGTAATTTCTTATCCCATAATGCGTCTGTTGATGGGATATATTAGAAAAAACATTTTTAATGCTTACATTTATTTATGTTCATAAGGGAAAAATCATATAAAAAAACATATATTTTGCTTCAGGAAATATGCGCAGGAAGAAAATGAAATTTGTTCTCTCTTTACAACAATCTGCCTCTTCTATACATCACTTTACAAGTAATGTGTAGTGTAAATTAACTTTTTCCACAATAATATGAGAATCCAATGTAATAATTTATTTTCTTTTTTAAAGGATGCTGGTTTTAAATATATTACAGCTGTGGAAAAACACACATCAAAAAACTGTTCACCAGAAGAGCTTTGTAGGGCTAAATATATTTTGCAGGTTGAAGTTCACATCTATATATTGCCACTGATATCAGAAGTCAGGTCCTAGCTAGTACTTTTATGATTTTGATTATTATACCTGATAAGCATTCACAGATACATGCCAACCGTCATTGCTAGTTATTCTTCATGTACTTGATTTTGGGGATTAAGCAACCTGTAAAACATTACATTTGTCATTTAATTCAGTGTTTATGCAGTCATGTACGTTCTGTAAAATGCCACATTATTTTCAAAGTATGTAGATTTCCTTGTTTTTGTGGTCAATCATTCCTTTTAAGTTACAATTACAAAAGGACTGATTTGGGAAAACTATTTAATACATGTGAACTGAAAGGACTTAACTAACCTTGTGTGATGGGAGCCTTGAGTTAGAAGCAATAGTTACACATTTTTCTCTAAGACTATAAGGGCTTTTGTGATAGAAATGACTTTTTATATCTGAGGAATTGTATTTTAGACAGAAATACTTTGTGTAAAACTGTGACATATACAATCACAGTAAATGTTTGATTTATTTTAATTTTATTTGTTTATGTGCGTATTAGCGGTATGTTTTGTAATCGTTACTGTTTAAATTAAACATTTCTGGTCCATATCAAAAGATGCTTATCCAGATTACAGTGTCAACTTGAAGGTATTGTGTGCTATGACATGATCCCAATAAGAAACTTAAATGAACAGAATTAATACATTATGAAGTGGTTCTTCAATGTAATGCAACTAATATGTAAATTGAGGGGTTAAGCTATGGTCCTGTTGGAACCTTAAAATGTATATTTAATGTTTAATTTGTACAGTGATAGACTGAAAAATACCTAATTAATTACCCAGTTCCTCATTTTCATTCTGCTAGGCAACATTGAATGTAATATTGGACACTCTAATTTAAAGGAAAGCAACCAATAACTGGATTTAGACCAGAGGATCAAACAAAAATCATTGTAATGATAGTGATTAATAATTGATTTTGAATATTATGAATTAGGCTCAGTAGCTGTATATGGGTATGGCTTCCGTCAATAACAGAAATCGAATAATACTGTACTTAAGTGCACACACATCGCAGTAGGTCATGAAATAAATTAAGTATGTATAATATGTCTTTTTTATGTGTTGGTTATTTGAGTGACTATTGTAGCATCATTACATTAAGTACTTAAACTAAATAGTGGCAAATGTATTACTATGCTGTATACATAATCAATTCAGCCACTTTGTGTTTCATAGAAGGACCATATGATGTACAGAAATGTTGTATTTAAGTTGTAGAAAAGGGCACTCTAATAAATACACGTGTGATGTTACAGGGTGTGCAATGGGCCTTCCTTGTCGGTGACAGGAATTTTCCGGACATCCCGCCCAAGCCATTCAAACTACTGTTATTGAATTATCACTATTGAAATGTGTTGTAATACAGAAGCTGATAATGTTCTGTTGCAGAAAATCAATAAAACATATTTTATTTAAAAAATCAATACAGCCCCTAAAACTGAATCTACACTTCAATCCAAACCTAGGGGCCCATTATGATCGCGGACGGACTTGAGTCCGTCCGCGATCACCGAGGAGGAGGGAACCTCCGCATGGGCATGCGGAGTTCCCTCCTGTCCAATTAGGATGTGACCGCCACCCTGGCAGTCACATCCTCTATTTGTAACATTGCGGCGGGTGCGGCTTCAAGCTGCACCCGCCGCAATGTTACAAATGCATACATTGCGTTTGTATGCAGAAAGCGGCAGGCACCGCGCGGTGCCTGCCGATTTCTGCATACAAATACAGGGGGGTACCATAGGTAACCCCCATGTGCACCCCCCACCCCTCCTTCACTCAGGGGGCCCGCTACGGGCCCCCGAGGTGAAGATCCGCATGCTTTTCCTTGGCGCAGAAGCCGCCGCGGAAAAGCATGTTTTCTCAACCATCCTAATATGTCTGGCGGTGTCTGAGAGACACCGCGACCATATTAGGCCTTTTCCGCCGCGGTTGTAAGCCAACCGCGGTGGAAAAGCGCCGAACTGAAACCAGGACCCACCAGCCATCCTAATGTAGTGGTGGGTCTTTGGTGGGTCCGCAGAGGATTTTCCGCATCCTCCGGGCCGGCTGTGGCTTCCGCCGTCCCGGAGGATGCGGAAAATCCTCCATCGTAATCAGCCCCTTAGTTTGATTTAGAAATAATTTACTTTATAAATAATAAAATTTATATATCCATATTCATAGAATTCAAATAACTGTAATAATTAACAAAACAAAATCCTAAAAGTTAAAAAACGTTGTATTTAGTAAATTAACACTTGGAAGACTTAATAAACCACCAGTAAGTTCAAGGACTGTTTCAAGGCTCTTTGTGAGATCCATCCATTAATTTGATTACTTGATTATCTATGTATGCTTTTTTCAAATTTGAGGTATCAATACAGCATACACAACTTCTTGGATCTCTTTAGTTAGAGTCTGAAATATCTCAGCAACCATTGCTTAATGATTTTTTTACCAGTGCTCCAAGATTGTGTAGATCTCTGATTTTCCTAGTTTGCCCTGCTTTTACCTGATGTGGCAGTTCCTCCATTGGTACAAAAGGATTTTTTCCATATTGTCAAATGCAGGCCACACCTTTCAACTTCAATATGCCTTAGTGTGCCAGTGCTCCCTGAGCAATACACCCTCCACCTTTCTGGCACGTTGTTGTCAGAGATCCTTGTTTTCTGCTACAGACAACTAAGTGCCGGAGGGGCAGCTCAAGAGATCTGTTAGTGACCATTGAAATTTAGCACTCTGCAAACAGAGGGAAGAGATGACACATGAAGGGGAAAAAGCATCCCAGAGGATGAGGATTGAAGACTAAGGCCTGATTATGAGTTTGGCGATCCATTGGACCGCCCAACTTGGGGTGGTGCGGCGGGAACCACTGCACTGACCGTCCGACCGCTGCATTACGAGTGCAGCGGTCGCCACAGGACTGCCACAACCGCTGGCGATCCGTGATCCCTCGGCAGTCTTTCCCAGCAATATGCTGGCAGTGTCACTGCAGCACCGCCAAGCATATTATGAGTTTCTCACAACCACAGTTTTCATGGCAGTGAGGAAACTCTGGACCGGGGTTACATGCAGGGGGGCCCATGGTGTGCACCCCTGTCTACATGCACCCCCATTTCCTACACCGCATGGACTTCAAAGTCCATGCCGTGCAGGAATGTGCTTTGGCGCTCCAAGTGCATTGCCCTTCTAACAGGCACCGGCAACGCACCGCCCGCAAGACCACAAATTAACTTGTAATCTGGCCGGTGGTGTGCACTCGATTTAGACGGTGTGAGAATGGGGCGGTGGCATGGCAACCCGCTCCCACACCACTAAGCTCATAATCAGGCCCTAAATATGATACATATTATTTTACACTACCAATACACTCCTTAAAAGACAAGGATAATCTTCTTATTCAAATCAGATGCTATGCTGTGCATTTCTCTATGCTTACAGTCTAGAAATTATACTACTATCTGACCTCAACAACTACATTGTTTGTATTATCTCATAATGATCTCAGTTGGTATACTTAATTAAAATGTAGCAACAATTTGATCTGGGTAGTTAAACATGAAGCGGTCTTTTTCAGGTATACAGACAGATGCAATAAAGGGCAAAATGGCTGCTATAGAATGTTTTGATACAAGCTCTAATGGAAAATAGGGGCTTAAATCACATAAAACATTCATAAATTTATGTTTGATCATTTTGATCCTTCATATATGCACTATATAAGTGATTAAATACACCCAAAAATATTTTCAACTCACACAAGAGTATTTGACCCATCTTATATATTCAACTCATACAAATGTATTTTGCTTCTCGAATATATTATCTGTATAATTGCATGAAATTTACAATGAGTGCCAACCTCAGTGTGCCTACGTTTTAACTGCATACATGCAATACACAACTAGAATTGGGACATTTGGGGAACTTTAATTTTATATTTTATGCTTTTATCACATTTTTCTTTTTCTGTACACATGTCTATTGAATATCCCGCTTCCTACACCGACCTTCTGATCTTTAACACTACCTGATGCAGATACACCTGCCCTTCTCAGGTGTAATTTAAATATGAGAAGTGTAGGAAAAGTCATAATATTACTGTAAGCACTTTCAAAATTAGAAGCTTATGTTTCCACCCTTCAGAGAGCACCAGTAACACCCACTGCTCTAAAGTTGTCTAAACTATGTCTGGTCTGAACTAAGTCAATATCTAATTGAGGACACAGTAAGCATGCACAGATTTCATGCATTTATATGTTCAAGTTCAAGTTCAAGTTCAGTAATTTGTATAGCGCACTACTCACCCAGTGGGTCTCAAGGCGCTTAAGGGTGGGTGGGTGCATTACTTATCGAAAAGCCAGGTTTTTAGCTGCTTTCTGAAGGAGAGGTGGTTCTGTGTAAGGCGGAGGTGAGTGGGGAGGGAATTCCAGGTTTTGGCCGCTAAGTAGGAGAAGGATCTTCCTCCCATGGTGGATCTATGGATGCGCGGAATTACGGCGAGGGCTTGATTGGACGATCGTAGTTGGCGGGTGGGTGTGTAGAAGGACAGTCGTGTGTTGAGGCATTCGGGTCCTAGGTCGTAGAGGGCCTTGTGTGCGTGGGTGAGGAGGCGGAACGTTATTCTCTTGTTGACGGGGAGCCAGTGGAGGTCTTTCAGGGGACTGGAAATGTGAGCTTGACGGGGGATGTCCAGTATGAGTCTGGCTGAGGCGTTTTGTATGCGTTGGAGTTTTTTCTGTAGTTTGGCTGTGGTTCCGGCGTAAAGGGTATTTCCATAATCCAGTCGGCTAGTAACCAGTGCGTGGGTGACTGTCTTTCTTGTTTCGGTGGGGATCCAACGGAAGATTTTTTTGAGTATGCGTAGGATGTTGAAGCAAGAAGATGAGACGGCGTTGACTTGTCTGGTCATTGAAACACGCCAAGGTTGTCCCTTTACTAAAAAAGCCCACCCTGGACTCTTCCAGGCCTGAAAATTTTAGACCTATTTCCCTGTTGCCTTATTTGGCCAAGTTGGCAGAAACACATGTTAATGACATCCTGACCAACTACTTGGAGAGCAATGGGATTCTAGACGACTCACAAAACGGTTTCCGGCCTAACCACAGCACGGAGTCCGCCCTGTTGGCCGTCACTGAAAAACTAAGGGCAACACAAGATCTGGGTGGTACTTCGGCTCTAATCCTGCTGGATTTGAGTGCGGCGTTCGACACGGTCTCCCACGGGATTCTACTTAGAAGACTATGGGAGATCGGAGTCCGAGGTGGTGCCCTGGATTGGTTCGCGTCTTTTCTATCTGACCGTTCCTTCCAGGTCCATGCCCCTCCGTACTCATCCAGCAGGTTTCCGTTGAGGTGCGGCGTTCCACAGGGGTTGGCGCTCAGCCCTACGCTGTTCCACGTGTACGTCCGCCCTCTGGCAGTGTTGGCCAGAGAACGTAAGATCAAATTAATATCATACGCGGACGACACGCAGCTTATCTTCTCTTTCTCGAAGGATACGGATACGGACCAAGCCAAATTTCAAGATGATATTCTGGCCATCTCTAGATGGATGACCATGAACTGCCTGCAGTTAAACTCATCAAAAACTGAGGTACTCCTGATTGGCAAGGAAACACACAGGTGGGACGACCACTGGTGGCCCTCCACGTTAGATCCACCTCCCATTCCTAAGAAGGAAGTAAAAAACTTGGGCGTGCTTATGGACGACTCCCTCTCCCTAGAGTCCCATACAAAAAGAGTGGCTGGCGTGTGCTATGGTCGCTTACGGTCGCTCAAACCTATTTTGGGCTTCTTTGAACCACCTGTACGCCAGACAATCGTCCAAGCCCTTGTGCTATCGCATATAGACTACTGTAACGTCTTAATGCTGGGCTCGAATCGAACAGCCATCAACCGACTCCAAAGGGCCCAAAATGCGGCTGCTCGCGTTTTGTTTGCCTTACCAAAACACTGTCACACGTCCCATATTCTATGGCGCTTACACTTGCTTCCGGTAACACAACGTATTCAATTTAAGTCCCTCTGCTTAACTCATAAAACCCTTCACTGCTCTGGCCCCCGAGTTTTGCGAGGACTGTGTTCCTCCTATGTCCCTTCCCGTGCCCTCCGTTCGGCAGATCGCCATCTCGCCTGCACCATCAAAATCCAAAGGAGCAGAGCTGGCGGCCGCTCCTTCAGGTATTTGGCGCCAAAACTGTGGAATTCGATTCCCTCGGAGGTGCGTGCTACAAATAATTACCTGTCATTTAGAAAACTCATCAAAACCTGGTTGTTCCCTTCCATCCAGGGTTCCTAAATGGTGCTACTCACTTCCCCCTGGACTAGTCCGTCTCTCTCTCAAACTGTCTGTAAGCGCTGGGACGCCCCGTCACTGGGGTAGCCATGCGCTCTACAAGCATTTTTAACATTAACATTAACATTAACATTAACATTGAGAGGGAGGAGTCTAGGATGAAGCCCAGGGTGCGTGCTTGATCTGTAGGTAAGGGTGCTGTACCCAGGGCCGGTGGCCACCATGACTCGTCCCAAGCAGAGGGGGATGATCCTAAGATGAGGACTTCTGTTTTGTCCGAGTTTAGTTTTAGACAGCTGTTCTTCATCCATTCGGCTACTTCTTTCATTCCTTCGTGTAGGTTTGTTTTGGCGGTGTTTGGGTCTTTGGTGAGGGAGAGGATCAGCTGGGTGTCGTCTGCGTACGAGATGATGTTGAGGTTGTGTTGTCGCGCGATGGATGCGAGGGGACTCATGTAAACGTTGAAGAGGGTGGGACTGAGTGATGATCCTTGTGGTACGCCGCAGATGACTTTGGTGGCCTCTGATCTAAAAGGGGGGAGGCGGACTCTCTGGGTTCTTCCGGAGAGGAACGAGATGATCCAGTCCAAAGCTTTTCCTTGTATTCCGACGTTGCTGAGGCGTTGTATGAGGGTGCTATGGCAGACTGTGTCGAAGGCGGCGGCGAGGTCAAGTAGGATAAGGGCAACTGTTTCTCAGTTGTCCAGTAGCGTTCTGATGTCGTCTGTAGCAGCGATGAGGGCGGTTTCGGTGCTGTGTTTGGCTCGGAAGCCGGACTGTGAGGGGTCGAGGGAGTTGTTGGATTCAAGGAAGGCGGCGAGCTGATTATTGACGGCTTTCTCAATGACTTTAGCAGGGAATGGAAGGAGTGAGATGGGGCGGTAGTTCTTAAGTTCAGAGGGGTCTGCTGTGGGTTTCTTCAGAAGGGCGCTGAGTTTGGCATGTTTCCAGCTTTCCGGGAAGGTTGCGGAGTTGAAGGAACAGTTGATGACATCGTGGAGATGGGGTGCGATGATGGAGCCTGCTTTGTTGAAGATGTGGTGGGGACATGGGTCGGTTGGTGAGCCTGAGTGGATGGAGTTCATCAGGCGAATGGTGTCTTCGGTAGTGATTGGGTTCCAGGCGCAGAGGTTGTGAGAGTGCTCTTTTGGTTCGGAGGTGGGTGGAGTGGACTGTTCTTCGGAATGGTTTTCAAAGCTGTTATGTATGTCGGCGATTTTGTTGTGGAAGAAAGAGGATAAAGAGTCGCAGAGGTCTTGGGAGGGAGTGATGTCGTTGGTGCTGGCGGTGGGGTTGGTACATTCATTGACGATGTTGAATAGTTCCTTGCTGTTGTGGGCGTTGTGGTTGCGTCGATCCTTGAATGCTGATTTCTTTGTGGATCGGATCAATTGGTGGTGTTTGCGGGTGGCGTCCTTGAAGGTGGTCATGTTATCAGTGGTTGGGTTTTTTCTCCAGGTTTTCTCGAGAGTACGACATAACTTCTTGGATTTCTTAAGGTCATCATTGAACCAGGGGGCCTTTTTGCTACCTTGTTTGATCTGGTGGTTTTTCAAGGGTGCTAGTTCGTCAGCGCTGTGGGTGATCCATTGTGTGAGTTTGGTAGCAGCTTGGTTTGGGTCCGATGATATGGTAGGAGGGTTTTGGTTAAGTGATGTGAAGAGTTGGTCGGTGGTGATTTTGTTCCAGTTTCTTCGAGGAATAGGTTGTGGGGGGTTGTGGGACGTGGTCTTTTTGTAGCTGAAGTGAACGCAGCTGTGGTCCGTCCAATGGAGAGCTGTGGTGAGATCGAAGGAGATGTGCTTGCTGGAGGTGAAGATGGGGTCGAGCGTGTGTCCGGCCAAGTGGGTGGGGGTGTCAACGAGTTGTTTGAGTCCGAGATTGGCCAGGTTGTCCAGAAGGGTGGTGGTGTTTCTGTCGTTATTCTTTTCAGGGTGGAAGTTGAGGTCTCCCAGTAGAATGTAGTTCTCGGAGGCGAGGGCATGTGGGCTGATGAAGTCAGTGATGTCTTCGCTGAATCGCGTGTGTGTTCCTGGTGGTCTGTAGATGAGGGTGCCTCTAAGTGTGGTCCTGGGGTCGGTGTGGATCTGGAAGTGAAGGTGTTCGGCGGTCGCGAGCTTGTCGTTAGAGCTGGTCGTGATTCGAATGGTGTTCTTATGGACGATGGCGATGCCTCCTCCTGTTTGGTTGGTGCGGTCTTTTCGGATGATCTTGTAAGTGTCCGGGATGGCTATGACGATGTCGGGCGCTCAAGAGGCGTTCATCCAGGTTTCTGTAAGGAAGGCGACGTCCGGCGAAGTGGTGTCGAGTAGGCTCCAGAGTTCAATGACGTGTTTGTGGACCGAGCGGGTGTTGAGTAGGATGCACTTCAGGTGGTTAGTGTTGGAGCTCTGTTTGGAGTCTGTGGATTTAGGGTGGGTCCTGATGCAGTCGAGTTTGCAGGAGTGGCAGGTGAAGGGTCCATGGGTGTGTCCAGGGGCGGGTTGGTAGCAGTCTTGGAGTCGGCCGGGATTGAGTGCTGAGAGGGATGCGGCATCGTACGTTATGCGGGTGGATTGGGGTTTGCGAAGAACAGGGGGTCTGGCGCTGGGCGCGGTCCAGGCACGGACGGGCGTAGACGGGCTTACCTTTGGCGCACCTTCGGCGCGCATGGGGCGCGACCGCTGCGCGTAAACTTGTCTTACTCTTAAAAAGCATATTTTGCAGGTGTAAGTCTGGTGTACACTGCAAAAACCGTTTGTGAATCCAGTTTAGTGCTTTAAATAAGTTTAGGAACAATAGTAAACAAAAAACGAATTCCACATTGTTACTGAAGTACAATTTGTTCCTTAAAAACACAAAGCATGAACATCTGTTAAGGAGGTCTTTTGGTAGCCACCTATTATTATGCATACCAAGTTAATTCAAGGACATGGATTTTGTTTGATTTATTTTGCAACGGTGGGGAGCATATGAGGGTCCTCTGCAATTGCATTTAGTCCAAATTTGGAGCAAACTGGGGTAGCTTTTCTGCTTTTATAGCAAGTTGAACTGACTCTAAAATAAAAATAAAATTATCTTTCCGCACCTTTTCTAATATCGTTAATGTTAAAAAATGTCTACACGCTCCACAGCATACATCTAAGAGGCAGCCACGAGATATGGGCATCAAAGGCACCAACATAATATGCTTAATAAATAAATGATATGCTTCATAAATAAAAAAATCCACTTTATACATTATACTCATTGAATTCTCAGATATTTTAACCCCTTCCATGCTCATGACGAGCTCAGCTCGTCATGCAGTACACTGCTCCTGTGCTGATGACGAGCTGAGCTCGTCGTGAACAATGGGAATCCAGGTCCTGCAGCACAGAGGAGGAATTGCCTTAGCACTGATGTGGTTAAAGACTTCTTATTCTTCTCAAACCACAATAGGAGGTGATTTCCACTACTGTGTCCCAGCCACAAAATTCTAGATGCTCATAATTTGCGTTTTCTGGGAATGTGGGAAGGAGACTTGCAGTTCTTTGTCTGAGCGTAACATCAAGTGTGTTTATACTTTTGATAGACGTGCTTAAGAATAATCTGGACCCTATCCCAAAGTGCTCTGTGCACCATTGCCAGCATTTTAAATTTGATCCAGGCCTTCACTTATAGACAATTCATCCATGCCATGAGACGAATGGTGGGAAGGTATTACCATATAGATGTTATACACTTTGTAGTAAATCTGCCTTTTCTGCATGATAACTTGATATTTTTCAAATTTTGCTGGACCCTATATACCTTAACTTTGTCAGTGTAGCCTGACAGTAGCAGTGTGTAAACTGCAAGTCGACTTGCCAAAATAATCCCTTTTGGCAGGTCAAAACCTCCCTTTTAAATATTTATAAATTTCCTCTGTGTAGGCCTTGTTGACCATAAGGCAAGGTACAGTGGTATTTAAAAGAAGGATATGTAGAAATTTAATATTGACATGTCATTAGAGTGACAAGCGCCCAACAGCTATTTTTTACTGTGGCAGGTTTAGCTGTCTTATGTAGTAAACCACAGCTCAGATTAAAATCATAATACTATATGCTGGGAGTGGAACTAGCTAGAAAAATAATTAAACAACTATTCTGAGTACTATTCCATTCAATGGTGAATTTGGATTTTTTATAAATATTAAGTAAACATAACTTTTAGAAAATTACTTTTTCCGTGCCTGACTAATTGTTCTCCTACTTCTGCCAGCTAGTAATTAGCATTTGAATAGCTGTGAAAAATGTGAGAGATACCGTGCAGGAGCAAACAATAAGCTGACTGAATTGGCAGAGATGGCACCTTTGAACCTCATCAAATATGGTGGGAGCTGTGGGAATCCTTTTTGACATTACAGTGTCAAATCCTGCTTGAGTGTCAAGGCCTGCTTGACAGGTCTGCTGGGTGTACATAACACACTTTGGGGTGCACTTAAAAGGCCAAGAACTGGATGTCAAAATAATTCTTGTGTATCCACTTTTTGGTTGCTGAAGGACCTGTTTTGTCCCACCCGACTTCCGTCTCTAGGCTTTTACTTGTAACGCTGAGCGTGCACTTGAAAGGAAGGCAAACAGAATATCAAAACAATTCTCGTGTAATCACTAAGGGTGGGCAGAGTCTGCTGAGTGGCACTCTGCGGAGTTCCACAGAGTTTTAGAAAACTCTGTGCAACTCCGCTCCGCACCAATCTCCCAAGTCCCACTCCCAATTTTGTTAGTTTGGGTTATGGTGCAGGGGCTAACTCCCTTCAGCCACAGAGTCAGAGTTTTGTCGCAACTCTGTGTTCCCATCGGAGAACGGAGTTGGCACAGCACCGCAAACTCTGCTGGTGGAGCGTAGTTCGCCACCGGGGTTAGAATTCACTGTCCGGTTGCTAGAAAACTCAACTTTTATTCTACCAGACTTTCATCTATGGGTTTATTGTGGGTACAGTGGCTGCACAAAACTGGTTTTTATTGTTATATGTGGGAGGCCACTAGGATTACCACTAGTACACTCATCACACACACCAAGCCCTCAGAGCCCAAGTTTAGTGTGGCCAAAGGCTTTCGCCATCTTAAAAACACCCAAGTGGGTAGGGTTGGATCTGGGAATTTTTACCCCATTGGTAGTGCATGTCCAGGACCCAATCCCACCCATTAGCTCATGCCTGGCATAAATGTGGCCCCCATTTCAGAACACTACTGGACCTGGGGAACAACAGAATAGAACTGGATCTGCTGTCTGTGACTGAGAGAAACCCTGAAGGACTGAACCTGATCTCTATTGGACCCAGGACAAAGAAGTGGACTCCAAGGATCATAAGGCTGACCTCCTCTTTAAGCTACCTGGATGCAATAAGCTACAAGAGCCTTTTTCATGCAACTGCTCAGCTGACCAGTGGCACCCTGTGAGTCTATAAGTGCCTCCCCTGGGGTGCTTTAAGGGTTTAGAAGTCCAGTGAATTGGGACATACAGGACTAAGTAAAAAGGTAAAATCTTTGACCAGGAAGAACCTGGTTGGTATATCCAGCCCAAGCTCCAACGCAGTCGGTTTCAAATTGTGCCCAAGTTGTTATCTACTACTACCAGTGACTATCTGCAAAACTTCATATCTCTGGTTCCCCTTATAGGATTTTTCTCATTTTGCTGTCATTTTGTTTTTTAAATTTTACCCTGTAATGTAATGTGGGATTTTTATTGTTTTGCATTTTTACTTTATTACTGTTTTGAAATGCCATAAATACTTTTTTTGTAGTTTTGGTGTCATTTTGTTTAATGTTTTACATTGTACACAATTTTATTATTTGGCATGGGATTCTTATTGTGTTATTTTGTTTTGTATTTTTAACTGTTTTATTTTTTCAAATGCTCCAGAAAGTTTCTAAGTTAAAATTCTCTGCTCTGAACCATGGGTTGAGCTCACGTCAAAATTATTGAAACCTTATAAACCAAGTTGGTTTACTTGTGGTGGATTACCAATGTGTATTCCTATTAATTGTTGGCTTTCTTACAGGGATTTTGATATTCCATATGTTCCCTGGTTCATTGTTTAAACCCATGGTTGTTTTATTTTTAAAACACAGAATTGTTGACCTCACATATACTCAGGTACTGTACATTATGATGGCACCTTTCATGCTCAGTCATTTCAAAGTTAGTGCATTTTGTTCACAGTGTAGCTACAAGGTGAGACTATAGGGCAGGATTTTTGCCTGGTCATATGTGTAAATTCAGACTTCATGTGGATGGATACACTTTGCCCTAACCTAAGCCTGTCTGGTCTGTGACATAGCCACCATGAGGCCGAGCTCAGGTTAATTTAGTGGCTTTGAGGATTCACCCTAAATAGGCTGTGATTATTCCTTGAGTAGTCACCAACCCCAAATTAAAATCCAGTTTCTTACACACTGCTTAAAATAGATGAACTGGAGCTGGTCCAGCATGTATACAAGTTTCCCTAAGCGGACCACAGTTACTTGGTCCCATCAATAAATAATTATTCCTCTAATCAGGAATGCTCAAGTGCTGGACTCCAAAAGGGCAAGATTGACTCTGCCATCAAAAATTTTAAGTTACTGACATTGAACACCTTGGAGATTTGGATGTACATTGGCTGATTGTGATTGACCTTGAAACATAAGGCTTTTACGCTAATTAGTGAATTTGCAGGAGGCAGAACTGAAACTTGTTAGGAAGGCCAGTTCAAAGGCAAAAGCCCTAAATAGGCCAATACCAACCAGAAAAAAAACTTGCTCCATTTCATACCATATGACTTCTTTGCATCTCATTCTCCCTATGGGGGTTTGTTCCATCACGCCGTGTTTGCTTGGTTCTTCCGTGACTGGCTGGCCCCAATGAGTATCTCTCTCTTCTTATCCTACAATTTCAAACGTCTTTCTTGTGAAGTTCAGCAAGAGGGCCTCTTCAGTCTGACTCTTAATTTAATTTTTTTTATTTAATTTCTTTTTTTATTATTTCAAGTTTTATTGTTTGATTACTTAAAATCATAACAAAAATGTTAAGACCATATGACTCACGTATACATATATTAATTTAAAAAAGGAGCGAAAAGGAACTTTGATTAGTACAACAGTAGTGCAATAGACTAGCAGAAAAATTAGATAAAAATTGTCCGAATGTCCATTTGTCTTTTATAGATCAAGCTCATTAAGTAACATGGCAGTCACGGAGTGGTTTTAAGAAGAGGAGGACAAGTCAACATGACAGCTGGTTTTAAAATGCTGAACACGGTGTCCATGTGGGCCTTGCTGAAGGGGGCCAGCGGCTGCTTGAGTTTTTATTGCAGGGTGATATCTGGACCAACCGGCGGAAGAATTGCTGCCTTTTCTTTCCCCAAAGTTTTTGCAGCTCTGGCAACAAATTTGGTAAACTGGATGTTCAGCTTTATGTTTTCCTGGTTCATAGCTGCCATTATTGCCTGGGGACATGTACGAGCGCCTAATTTAATCCACTCCGCTCTCAGTAGGGTCTCAGTCTGACTCCTTTTAATGTTATATTGGACCTCTACTGTCTCTGAGTAACAACTTTGGAATAACTGGATTATTATGCTTATAATTTATATTTATTTTATTTTAAGAGTTTTATATAGCGCTAACAGTACCCGGGGTATCAGAGCACTTTACATCAGTAAATGTTTATATCAAGGTAACAAGATACAACTCAGTGAGTCAAGTCAAGTCAAATATATGTTTATTATGACCATAGTCTTTAAACAATGCAATGAACATAATACTGTAAGGAGTATGCACCATAAATTCATAAAACTTTTTTAAAAGTTAATCTGTTAAAAGTGATCTCAACCCATTATCAAAAATACAAAATTCGACTAAAGATTACATTTCTTAAAACCTATAGTTACATGTTAAAAACCTTTACGTTTTCTTGCCCCTACAGGCACTTTCATTCAGCTAAACTGTACTACAGTATTACATATTATTCTTGACTTCTCAGTGCTCTCAGGGCCCCCTTTATAAATTTCCCCAGGGCAGTTACAATATCGATAAAGGGGATTTCTGCTAAGAGGCTGGCTGCCTGCGTCCTTGTTTTTATATCATGGTTTAAAAATACAGGGCGCAGCCACAGTTTTCTCTGCTCCAAAAGTGTCCTGCAATCTAACAAGATATGTAACAGGTCTCCTTTGGTTCCCAGTTCACACCTACAGAGGCCTTGCTGGTCTAACATTTTTGTTTTGAGGTCTCTGTTTACTAACCATGGGTTAATCCCGATCCGTAACCTAAGGATCTCTTGCCTGTACCCACGGTTTGGTAGAATGTCTAGGTAGGGGAACCAATTTTCGTTAGACCAAGCATTTAGCATATGTGCTACTGATTTGTTCTTTGCTAAATATTCTATATCTTTCAATTTGGAGACTTCTTTCCCCCTTTGCTTCAGCTCTCCTTTGGTACTGAGGACTTGGTACGTTACCTGATCTACCTCAATATTCAATACATTGCAAATTCCCATCAATTTTTCCCTACTGGCCTTAGCCCATTTTAACTCACTTTTCATATAGCGTTTTCCATGCGTGGAAATATTCCTTTAGAACTCACAGTGTACACAACGTTAATTGAAGAATAGCGCTGCCATGCGCTTTCTTCAGGTATGATAGGCTCCCTCCGGAAGCGCTTTCAAGCGCTGTAGAAAAATAAATAATGTTCCAAACACCTCCGTGCAAGGCGTGTCCTCGCCGCTACTCAGCGCGGCATCCCGCGTTGCAATGCTCTTTAGTTTACAGGCGTTTCCTCGCCGTTACACAGCGCGGCTCCCAGCGCGGTAATGAGCTTTTGTTTCAGTGCATCTCCTCTCTGTTACACAACGCGGCTTCCAGCACGGTAATGCGCTTTAGTTTCAATGTGTCTCCTCGCCGTTACACAGCACGGTAATGCGCTTCAGTTTCAATGCGTCTCCTCGCCGTTACACAGAGCTCCTCGATGTCTGCCGACCTCTGAATCACTGTAGGCAGTTCGCGCTCTGGTTTCCGCCTTCCGCCTTCCTCATGAACTCACAGTGGAAAAGATGATATTCACAACTCAGTGAATATTTAATATCGAGGTAACAAGATAAATCAACTCAGGTAGGTCAGATCAAGTCATGTCACTGGTTAAGTACAGGAGAGAAGTTGTGGGGGAGGTCCAAGGAGAGCTGAATGTGGAGATGTTGTCTCATTGGGTGGTTAATGATCCACTAGTTGAGATGCCGGTTGATTAGGAGATCTTTTAACAGTCTCTTGAAGCATGGGAAGGAGGGGTTGGTCCTAACGTGTATTGGTATGGAGTTTCAGATTTTTGGGGCATTGCTTAAAAAGCAGCGAGACAGAGTTTTTTATTCGTGGGTTTTGGGTGGGGTGAGGAGCATGGTATTTGAGCTTCGAAGGTTTCTTATCTGTCCTGCCCTTTTGAGTTTAGAAGCGAGATAGGTTGTTTTTTCCCAGTGTGTAGGGTTTTTTGGGTAAGACAGGCTGTTTTAAAGCTGCAGTCAGCATCAATCGGGAGCCATCTCAGATTTTTCAGGGCTGGGGAGATGTGGTTGAATTTTTTGATTCCTGTGACCATTCTGGCTGCTGTGTTGAGAGTGGTTCTGATGGGCACAAGGGATTTAGCTGAGCCTGTGAGAGTGGCATTCCTGTAGTCTAATCTCGACAGCACCAGTGCTTGTGTGGCAGATTTGAGATCTTCCTTTGGTAGGTAGCGTTTGATTTTGTTCAGAAGTTTCAGGTTGTAGAAGGTACACTTTGCATTGTTCTCAATATGATCATTCGTGGTCAGTTTGGAAACCAGAGTGATCCCTGGAGATTTGACAGACTAGTGAGAGAGAGCAGTTGAGTGTGTCAAGGGCGTTTATCCATTCTAGCTTTTCAGTGGGCTCCTTTGTATTTGATATGAGTAGAATTTCAGGCTAGTCTTGGTTGAGCTTTAAGTGGTTGCAAGATAGCCAGTGTTGGATTTCTTTGAGGGTGGCATGTAATCAGTGATTGTCTTCAAGAAAGGAGATTTACATGTAGTGCTGGGTGTCGTCCACATATAAATGGAAGGGGATTTTAGTTTGGTTGAGGATAGCTGTGAGAGGTTTTATGTAAATATTAAATAGTGTGGGCAAGAGGACAGAGCCTTGGGGGACTCCCCGGGTTACCTCTGTCGTATCTGAGGTTTGACTGTGTATTTTTATTTTTGAGTGGAGTTATGTAGAAAGGGTGCAAACCAGCTTAGAACAATTCCATTGCACCAATTCTTTTTGGAAGGGAATCCAAGAGGAACCTTTGGTCGACTATGTCGAAAGCCGCCAATAGTTCTAGGGGAATCAGTAGACAGCATTAGTCTGTATCCAGGGACTTGTGTAAGTCATCTATTATGTTTAGAATGGTTGTTTATGTGCTGCATTTTTCTGAAGCCTGACTGGTGGAGGTCCAGGAGATTGTTGTTTTTCGATGTGTTGGTCAAGCTGTGCGAAAACGCTTCTCTCTAGGGTTTCGGCCAGGAAGGGGAGATTGGAAACTGGTTTGAAGTTATTGAGGTCATTTGAGTCTGCTTCTTGTTTTTTGATTCTTGATGTGATTCGACAGAGTTTAAGACAATCTAGCATCTTTCTCGTTTTCATGGAGCTGCTTATTATCTTTGTGCAGAAGGGTGAAGGCATGGTTGAGTTTTTTTGCCAGGGAGGCTGGGAGTGGGTCCTCAAAGTGGGAGGAAGATTTGGACATGGCCAGCAGAGAAGATATGTCTTCCTCTAGGAGTGGGTTAAAAATCTTCTAGCTACTCTGGTTTAGGTGGGACCCTGGGGTTTGGATGCTCTTGACGTTGTCCTGAGGGGTGAACGTTGCTGAGGAAGACATGGAGTGAGAAGGGGGGTTGTTGTCTTCACTTCTGGGAGTGAGTTCCCCTCTTGAGGTCAGGATGTGATTGAGGGAGAGCTATGTCTTCGTGATTTAATCATTGAAGGAGGTAGCACATTTTTCAAATTGTTTTTTGGATATCTGAGGGTTTTAATGGCTGGCTTGGAGGTTTGTTGAGTGATGATGTAAAGAACTCTTTTTGTCGTTTTTTGGCCTTATCTAGAGCATTGAGGAAGAAGGAGGCTTTTTCATTCATTATATGTTTTTTTTAGTTTCTGCATAGCTGGTCCGGGTGGGCTGTGGATGGATTTGCTCACCAGTCTTTTGGTTGCTCTGAGCTGTCATCTTTCCTTGTAGAGGTCCTTGTTGAACCAAGATCTTGAGGGAGTGTTTCTCACCATTTTTAGATTCAGAGGTGCTACTTGGTCCAGGATGGAGGACATTGTTGAGTTGTAGTGGGGGGTGAATTCTGTTGTTGAGAAGTTTTCTGATGAAGGGGGCAGTAGAGACGCTATTTTTTCCTCAAGGCCTTGTAGAGGAACTTGTCTAATGTTTCTCTTCCATTGGAGAGTTTTTTAAATACGAGTTGGGAGAGGAGATGCTTTGTTGATGTGAAATAAGATGAGGTGATGTTTCGACCAGTTGAGAGGGATGATGTTGTCAATGATCAGTGTATCTTCCTGCGCTTTCTTGTTGTGCAGGGGAGGATGTCTCTAGTCTGTGTCCCTGAATCGGAGAGTCACGTTATGCTGTGGGAGGTGGGGTTGATCAGAGTCCTTGAGTGCATGCCTGTGTGAGCTGGAGTCAGAGAGTGAGTGGTTGAGCAGTTGGAGGTGTGCCTTAGTTCTTTGTTAATAGCGGTGGGACTGGTGGGTAAGTTGCATCTGTCGCTTTGGGATGATGTCCTCAATGCATTGGTGTGCAAAGAGGATAGGCAGTGAGGGTTTGGGTCATGGGCAGCTTTGTTGACATCCTGAGAGGTCTGGGAGGGAGGGAAAGGGAGTGAGGACTGTGAGTACTGTGAGGAGGACTGGGTGAAGGAAGAATTGGAGGGTTGGGGTGGTAGGATTGACGGAAGTGTTGTGATATGAGCTAGTGGGGGGTCCACCATATTTTGCACTCTAGGGGCAGTCATGCGGATCAGTAACCTCCCGTTATATTGGGTTCTGTCCCGACTGGGGTGGGGGTAAGGTGTATTGTGTGGGAGTGAGCTAAATTTGTGGTGTGAGTCGTGAGTGTTTCAGTGAGGTGAGAGTGAGTGGTAGGGGAGAGAGTTGGGTTTATGTTGTGACTCAGGAGTGTTTTATTTTGTTTGTGGGGGAGAGTGTCTAGAAGGGAATAGATGATGTTTTTTACCATGGGGAATATGGATTCAAAAGTGCCTAGGTTGGCACAATTGGCTTGTATCATGATGGTCCCATTTATGAAGATCGTCTTTGTGGCTTTACCTTTAAACATGGGCATGTTAGAGAGTGCTAGATTGCGTGCATGTGAGGTGCGAGTGGCTTCAGTAATGTGCAGGTAGTAGTAGTAGTTTATTTCGATCAATAACATGATCATACATAAAAAACATCTTGTTAAACATGAAAATTCATATTAACACATTGAATCCAGTTAAAAGAAAAAATAAACAACATCTTCTTACTAATTTGTATACAAAATTCAATTTAAGCTTGAAACACACAATTAAAAAGAGGACATCAATTTCAATTCCCTGACAGAAGTAAAAATAGAATATGATCAAAACATAATAATTATTTAAAACCTATGATATTTAAATTTGGTAAAATAAAAAGGGAAAGAGGAGGTGGAAAAGTGCCATACTATCGGGTTTAATCACAGGCCACAAAATTCATGTCCGATCAACAGTGGCGTCTAGGAGGGAGGAGCTACGCTACGATCTAAGATGGCTGCTTAAGCTCCCGGCTCCGTCGACCTCCGCCGGCAGCTCGCATATCCTGTCATTTATCCTTTACCTACGCCGGACTCTCGTGTGTATGAAGCTCGCCTGACACCGGTGGTGCAATCCCGGACTCCCTAACATACTGGGTGGTGGAGTTATGTCGTGTTCCATTTTCGGCCTACTCCAGGGCTGAAGCCGGGACCTCGATTTCTAGCCCATCCGGGCTGGAATTGATCAACAGCGGCTGTGGAACCAGTGTTTCGTCCGGTCTTCCGTACTCGGATCTTTTTCTGCATCTCCGATCTGCAATCCAGTTACCAGCTGGCACTGAGGACTCGGTCTCGTGACACAGGGTGTGCATCGTGCGCCGCGGTCGGGGGCCGCTCGCCCGGAGACCCTGCTGGGGACGGCGGTGTTGAAGGGGGGGCCCCCACGGTCGGCGAAGGTGTCGTGATCACCAGCTGAGGGAGCGCCTGCTGTTGCCATCGGCTTCGTGTGTGCCTGGAGCCTCGGAAGTGAGTCTGGGGCTCGAGTCCTGCTTCGTCTCTTTGGGGGGGGGAGATGGAGAGGACAGATGGCGCACCATCGTTGAGGTCCGTGATGGCCGCCATTGGGGCGCTCCACTCCCAATTCACAGTCACGTATGACCGAATGTCAGAAACGCTGGGAAATATCTGCTTGCGACCGGACGATGATGCTGCGACACACGATCAGCATTCTGTGGTTCCAGTGGAAGATTTGGCCTACTGTTCTGAGGTTCCCGCACGGCAGCCTGACTCAGCTCACGTCGATGATTTTGGCCTCGTGAATGTTGCACCTAAGACCGTAGTTAGCTTTCCCGGTATGACTCCTGCTCGGCGAAACATCGTTGCCGAAGGTTTTGATCGCCAAGAACAGCTCTTTAGTGACCGTCGGAGAGGTCTGCTTATCTCCTTCATCTTTCCCCGTTGGTCCTGTGGATGCCGCCATCTTGTATCCTGTCCCCGGTCCGATTCAGCTGCTTCGAACTGCTATGGACGTTTCGATTACCACATGAATACTGTGGCTTGGGTGGCATGGGTTTTCATAAAGAATCGCACTGGTCAGGGCTGACTTCATCTTGTATCCTGCCCTAGATCCGATGCCACTGCTTTGTACTATCTGGGACGCTTCGCTTTCTGCGAGATTGCTGGCTTTGGCGACGTAGATTATCGTGAAGAACCGAACTGTCATGGTTGTCTTTGACTTTTGGGGTTAGCTACGCTTTGTGATCTATGCCGGGATTGTACTGTGTATCTCACTGGGAGTCGGTGGTTTTGGTTGAGGTCCTCCCCATATTGGTGCTTAATACTTGCTTTTAATAATGGACAATATGTTTTGGGGAGGTCGCTAATGGCGGGGGGTATAGGTGGCCGGGAGTATGTTTGTTCTTCTCCTCCTCCGCTTTCTTTATTTCCCTTCTTTGGGGTGTTCCGGGGCGACAGGCACGCTGTTAGTGGGGTAGGCCGTAGCCATTACAGGGGTGCAGGGTGGCGGGTGTTGGGGGGGTTTGTTATTTTAGTTTGTTTTGTTCTATGGTCCCCTTTCTTTCTTTCCTCTTTCTTTGGGTAGGGTTTTTCCTCCCTTACAGTAGGGTTGGCTGTCTCTCCTTATCTTTTTTCTTTCTCTGTTTGGCGTCTATACTTGCCTATACCTTACTGTCTCCGGAGGGTGGGTTTTCGGGAGGGTGTGCTCGCTAATCGCTTGCTATTACATTGTCTTTTATTCCTCGTCAGCCTCGGCGGGCATAGTGTGCCCAATGTTCATATTGCTCATCACCTGGACTTATTAACACTGCGGGGCACCTCCCCCCATCTCTTCTTAACTTCATGTTATGGTGTGACGCCACCGATAGTACAGCCACTTCTGCTTCTTTATAACTTTAAAATTAAACCTTTGATATCCTTCTGCGTGGTGGCATATACCATCACATGCTGTATCTGTATTGTCGATATTATTTGGTCGTATATACGTGCATGACTCCTGATCTGATTCCTGTGTTTGCGGCCGGCCTCTGTGGTTGTAGGCCTGCGCTTGTCATACTTTGATTAACTCAATAAAGGTTTTTTTTTTTTTTAAATAAAAAAAAAACAGTGGCGTCTAGGTTCTTACTTCCCCAGTAGTAGCCCCAATTTTATGACACGTGCTCAATCCGCATTTTGACCTTCTCCACCATGCCTAGAGCAAGTATCTAGTTAATGTAAAGACAAGCCACGTAGTTGTATCTGATGTAAAGACACACAGTGCATCTTTGGGGCGCGAGAAGGATTGCACGCGACAAGCCGGAATAATCCAGGTTTTCCTCAAATTTGCATAAGACGGACAGAAAAATATAGAGTGCTCTAGTGTTTCAGGGCTAGCATTGCATAGGGAGCAAAGCGAGATTACAGATGAATTCTTCCAGTTACTCATCAACGCGTTCAGTGGAAGAACCCCAGTTCTGAACTGTATATAAAGTGCACATGCTTAAGGTGGGGTTCAATTTCATCCATATAGGATTCAAACTTACAACAACTTTTAAAATCTAGAAAACAGGTTGTTAGGGAACTGGTAATCCTAACTTCAGTACATGAGGAATCAATAAGCTCCCAAAATCTGTTTTTTAGATGGGACCCCATTTTTTTAGTAATAGATTTCGGATCCTCCCACATGAAACCCAGTCCCAATTTGTAGAGCCAGACCTTTACTTTTTGAAACCATACCAGGTGCCCAGTTTGACTATGGTACGTTAGGAGCTCCTCCGTTGTCTCCTTGAAAGCTATCTGTGTCTTGCTAGTCCAGAATGTAATCCAGAACAAAAGTACCTTCAGGATGGCAGAATGGACAATAGACCTTAGTCCAAGGTCTAGACGGAGGGGTATTAATGGGGTAACAATGTGTTTTCTGATACTTCTAATTGGTTTAATTGTTCCAACCTCCACAGTCCTGCCCCATATAAGGCTGCGCCCTTTCCCTTAGCCTGGTGTATTTCTAAAATTGGTGAAATTGGATGAAAAGGGGAGCTTTTGGCTTTCTTAATTATAGCACAATCTGCATGTTACAGAGAGAGCATGCTCTTCTGTATCTGGGGAATTCATGACAAGTTCTTACTAACTCTAACCCCCAAATAGTCAAAAACCTTAACCTGGTCAAGCCTTTGGGTATCTAACCTCAATTTATTCTTTGTTGACTTATACGGGTTAAAAACCATTAACTTGGTTTTTTAGCAGTTTATTTCTAAACCCCTTTCTTTGCAAGCAGTTGCAAGCTTGGTAAGTACTTTCTGAATCCCCATAGGGATTTTAGAAATAAGCAGCGTATCGTCCGCAAATAAAAGACAGGGGATTTCCTTTTTGCTTGTTTTGGTGGATTACCTCCGCAATCGCAATCATAGAGATCTTTAATAAGCCTGTTCATATATAAAGTGAAGAAGGTTGGCGCTAAGACGCAACCCCAGCGTACCCCCTTTAGGACCGGGATGTTATTCGTTAGGTTACCATCTGTATTCCACCTAACATAGGCATAGTTTCCAGTGTGCAACCGGACCAGTAGTTGGTGCAGCCCCCTCCTCCGGAAGACCAAGATCTCTTAAGGCAGCCCATAACTTAGAGCGATCTATTAAGTAGAATGCCGTTTTCAAATCAACAAACACAACATACAAATGGCCCTTCAGAATAGTTACCTCCTTCCAGATTAATAACGAAAACCGAAACACCTGATCTAAAGTACTTGTAGAAGAGCTAAAACCAGCCTGCAGATCAGAAAGTATACAGGAGTCCTCCATCCAGCCTTGCAGGTGCA
The DNA here is from genome assembly GCF_964261635.1 of Lissotriton helveticus. NCBI lineage: Eukaryota > Metazoa > Chordata > Amphibia > Caudata > Salamandridae > Lissotriton > Lissotriton helveticus. Next base: position 1,009,513,047 of record NC_136072.1, read on the forward strand.
TTACAATCATTTTTCTGAATATATTTTTAGATACATCTATGAGACTGAAGGCCTATAGTTTCCTGGGTCTCCCTTGTCCCCTTTTTTTAAATATGGGAAGAATTTTAGTGCCTTTCCATGACTCGGGGATATGCCCACCACTTGTGATAGTAGAAAATACTAAATGAAGCAAAGGGATCCATATATTGGGTTCTGAGCGGTGTAAATCATACCTTTAAGATCAACTACCCTCCCAATCTCTCTAAAAATGCAGCCAAGAAGCTCAAACATAGGCTCCTAAAAACGTGACACGAAATTCTCATTTATGATTTTTACTATGCAAATAAAGGGAACTTAACCAATGATTTGATATTCTACACCAGAAAATGGGCACATTGGAGGAATGTCTTCGACTCCATGCTTCGTATAACAGGTACCAGAAAAACACAGTACGGCCTCAAACTTACAGCCTTGCCCTTGTCACTCTACAATGCGAAAGTCACCATTTCCTTTCACAATAATAACACCTCACTGCCTTCAACTGTTCCCCCCACATTATTGAGTCCACTAAATCGCTCTGAATCACACTAGACTTGCACTTGAATATGAAGAACCATATGAGCAATGCAACCAAGGGAGTCAAACATCAGTTGAGTATGCTAAGGAATCTCAAACCATTCCTTCCACAGAAAGATTTCAAATGGAGGTACAAGCTTTAGTTTTTCCAACACTAGACTACGGCAGTTCCACACTATGTAGTCTCCCCAAACTGGACAAAAAGAAAAGAACACATTTCCCCAGCCCTAAAGTCTCTAAACTGGTTACCATATGAGGCCAGAATTCCCCTAAACATTTCCTGCATGACGCACAAAGCCCTCCACTTCAAAACCCCCATCTACCTGGCTCAAAAACTAGGACTATCAGGGAGCTGCAGAGCATCACGAAGTGCAGGTACAATGCTCCTGATACCACAGCTTTTCCACAAAAAGAGAACGAGTAACAGAGCCTTCTCTGGCATTGCCCCAAAGATTTGGAACTCTCTTCCTCCAGAAATTCGTACAATCTCCTGGAACGCTTCCTTCAAAAAAGAAGTAAAAGAAATCCTAATGCTCAAGTTCATGCCTGAATAGGCCTTGACTAGTAGACTACATTGCAGCCCTCTATTCGCTCATCTTCATTGACTTTGGGCATGATTACATACTCGGGAATACGATTGTTTAGCATGCATTGTACTTATATATGTTTGAATGTTCCTCACCCATTGCTGTATCCACCCTAACCTTATATGAAGGTTTCCGACACCTACTGGATTCTTGCACGTGTCTTGTATAATTATGTAATGAACAAATGTTTTTGCTTCCCAATACTGTATCCCTCTCACCCATAATTGTGAAGCGCTCTGATACCCATAAGGGTCATGTTCGCGCTATACAAAACTTTATAAATAAATGAATAAAAATAAATACATACAGAATCATTGGCATTATAAGTAGCTAGACGTACTTTAGGACAACTTCCTAATAATCCTCCCCCAGTTTGATGGTCTGTTTGCCTCACAGACCTGCTTTGGGATGTATTTAAATAAGAAGGTTTAGCACTATAAAACTTCTGCCTTTGTGAAAACAAGAAATGAAGAGAAATCCTTTTTACACCTTGGATCTGGATATTTTTCCATGTGTCTACTGTTTCTAAACACCGATACCGAACTGCTAAAAATTGTTATACAGTGCTGAACCCTCTTGTTTAAATGTTTTTGTAGGACTTGTTCCTAGTTAAGGAGCATGGAGGGGAGTTCTCCTTGTGTAGTGTAGTTCCTATATTCCCAATAGGCTCTGCGCATTGGAATAATATATCCTATAGATTAGACGTAGGACTGAGGTCAACTAGGTCTCTATCGAATATACTAAACTTAATAGTGAGTGCCAGCTAGCTGAGGTCACTAGAAACTTTCTCGAATTCACAAGAAGGGATTAGTTTCTAACAACCACATAAACATGTCAACTTTGTTTCCCAAGAATAAGAAATGTATCTCTAGAGTCGCGGAAACAATAGATAAGTATTTCACTCATTCACTCGTGCATGCTCGTTTCTACAGAGTTGCAGAGAAACAGAGAGACAGGCATTTTCAATAAAAAGGGTTTATTGAACAGTCTTCGTTCTCATACATACAAGAGAAGTGAACTGCTACAATCGTTAAGCAGACTGCAAAGTATAATGTGTACAGCTAGAACAATATTTTAAAATAATACTGTAAAAGCATTGTATGGTTTCTAAGCCATATACAAATACATACATAAATAACAATGACTAAAAATACTCAACTGGTGCTTCTAAAATACGTCTACCCCAATGTACCTAACCTAAGACTAGTACGCGGTAAGAAGTAAGTATTGTGTAGCATAGGTTTTAGTTGTTTTTGCCAAGAATCTACCAAAGGTTTCTCTAGGTTCTAATCATCTCCATAGCTTGTTAGAATGAAGGAGGTCTGGTATCTCTGTCTCGGGACTCGATTTCCCAACACCCCGCAAGGGGAGCTTGGATACACTGGAGCTGGATTCTCGGCGAGAGAAAGGCAGTCTCTCGATCAGTGCGTCAGCTGGAGGGTCGGCTTCCTTCGGCACTTGCTGTAGCAGGCTGCGTCGGGCAAGTAGATAGTCGAACTGCTCTGAACTACTGTGTCTTAATAGAGCAAGTGAAGGTATATTTATACCTTGAAGGTGTCTAGGAATGCCATAGTTTGACGTAAAGTCGGGCATAATAACGTCAGGAAAGAACCCCCAGGGAATAGTCGTTCTTTGCAAAGTACATGAGTTCTTGGATAAATCAATTTTCAAGCCAGGGAAGGTCCCTGACTGCTTAAGCCGTTTTTCCAAGAAATCGTTGTGACGTTTGCTACAGGTGGAAGTAGCTATGCCTGTATTTGGTCTGCATGGGTCATGTCTAAATAAGGGCTTGATTTCTATGCCTATATTAGGGCAATGTTAATTGTACCTATTTAGGAGCATGAATAGGGAAAATTCACTCGGAGTCTAAAACGCCACACAACACTTGGTTCTTTGCACTACTTGATACTTTGTGACACTGTTCATTTGTCAGGTGCGATCTTCAATAGCCTCTACCCTCATCCTTGTGTATTCTGCTTTGGGTGTACCTTCCTTAAAGTCATTTGCATTTTCTCTTGCAATATTTGCTGAAGCAGGTTGGGAAGTTTTACAACAATTACCAGCTACCACATTAGACTGTCTAATGGACTTATAACCTCCCACCCCCCTCCCCCAGAACAGGGTGATCAGAAGGACTTCTAGAATCTACTGATCCAGCCCCCCCCAGCAAATTAGTTTGCATTTTTTTTGTTAACACCCACACTCATTTCTAGTTTGTCCAACCTTGCCGAAATTGGTGCAAGATTTTTTACAAGTAGGTTATCAACGTGCATGATTAATGTGTCTATATCTTGCTAAGATAGGGCTTTATGGACTGGTGAATGTTCGAGTTCCCTTCATGCAGCAGTCCCTTCATTTTGTTTTTTGCTCTAGTACTAGTTCTTGATGGAGGTTCCTGATTTTTAATTTTCCTCTTCCTCTTAGCTGGCAAGTCACTTAAAGTAGGTGGGGTGCTGGCCTAAATTTCCATTTCTGTATCCACAGGCATTTTATTCAGGATTTGATCTGCGTTTGGGGCAACTAGGGAACCACCCTCCATAGACAATCGACGTTTAACCTAGAATTTCTTTGTCCAGGGCTCTAGCAGCATGCGTCAAATAGCTGTCCAATGTGGAATTTTGAGAGACCTCGGTGGACTCTCTCTATCACCCATTTGCTTCCGTTTGACCATTTGGGGGCCAAGTCAACCCCCCAAAGATAAGAGGCGACAACCAAATACAACCAGAGACCACCAGAGACTTACTTGGCTAGGGTTCATCGGTGGACTACGACATATCTCCCAAATACACTGTTGTTGAAATGATGTAGCCAGATGAAAAGACCACGAGAGTGGGCCCAGCCCAGCCTCCTTTAGGCTCTGACGGGCGCAGATGGGCCTGCCCTTGGCCTGGGTGTGGCGGGAATCCTGCACTGCGGGAGCCTGCGGCCGATTAAGTAGCGCCTCCTGGCGCGATGTGCTGATGTTGGCGGCTACGCGCCGCAAAGAGGGCAGGCAGAGGTCATGACTCTTTTTTTTTTTTTGCAGAGTTTTATATAGCGCGAACTAGACCCGAACCGAATCTGGTATCAGAGCGCTTTACATATCACCAGTTACGTTACATGAGGACACACATTCATTTTAGGCACGGGGAGATTAAGTGATTGCGGTCTCCTGACCAGCAGGGGAACGGATGCAGAGTGAAAGCGGGTCCCGCGCTGCGGGAGCCCGCGGCCGATTAAGTAGCGCCTCCTGCCACGAAGAGCTGATGTTGGCTACGCGCCGCAAAGAGGGCAGGCAGAGGTCGTGACTCTTCCCCTGGTCTCCGGACCAGCAGGGCAGCCCCGGCCGGTAGTGGGAGTACCAGCCGGGCGGTGATGTGGGGAGGGGGAGGGGCAGGGTGGGGGCGAGTAATGTATGGATTACGAACTTTAAAAGGTAAGTAAACATAAAAATAAATAAAACGAATTTCGTTGCACACACTGCATCACCAAATGCGATGCAGTGTGTGCAACGAAATTCGTTTTTTTTTTTATGTTTACTTACCTTTTAAAGTCCGTAATCCATACATTACTATCCCCCACCCTGCCCCTCCCCCAGCCCCTCCCCACGTAACCACCCGGCCGGTACTCCCACTACCGGCCGCGGCTGCAGCAGGGGAATGGATGCGGAGTGAAAGCGGGTCCCGTGCTGCGGGAGCCCGCGGCTGATTAAGTAGCGCCTCCTGGCGCAAAATTCTGATGTTGGAGGCTACGCGCTACAAAGAGGGCAGGCAGAGGTTGTGACTCTTCCCCCGGTCTCCAGACCAGCAGGAGAATGGATGCGGAGTGAAAGCGGATGCCCACAATTAGTAATGTCATCAAATATGCTTATTAGTCCTCAGTTTTAATGTTGTTGACAACTTGAGAAACCTGTTTTATGCTCGGTCATCCAAACATACTAGAAGTGTTGCCACATTTACTCCCTGTGTCAGTGCAGGAGTAGAGTAGTCCTTCTTCTGTGTTTGTGGCTCACTCCTTGCACCTTACTTCCATGCCCGGTGCACTGAGGTGAGAGTGAGTGGTAGGAGAGAGAGTGGGGTTCGTGATGTGACTCGGGAGTGTTTTATTTTGTTTTGTAGGGGAGAGTGCCTAGAGGGTAATTAGATTTGTGGCCTTCATATGGTATTTTTCACCATGGGGAATATGGATTCAAAAGTGCGTAGGTTGGCACAATTGGCTTGTATCTTGATGGTCCTGTTTATGAATTTGGTCTTGGTGGCTTTGCCTTTAAACATGCGCAGGTTAGAGATTGTTAGATTGCATGAATGTGAGGTGTTAGTGGCTTCAGTAATGTGCAGGTATTTTCCTAGGGTTGCGGTCACTTTTGCATGTTGGGTGGTGAAGAAAATTAGGTCAGTTCTCTTAGCTGCTTTATAGGCGTTGTGGTAGAGTACTTTAGGGTGTTGCTTAATCAATTTATGTTTAAAGTTTTTTGGCTGCTGTGGGAGAGAGGTTGGGGGAGGGTCATGGTGAAGGAGTTCGGACCATGAGGATTCAGGAGGGAAGGAGGTGTAGGGGAGGTGCAGCACAACAGTGTTGTGTAGTGAGTCATCTTAGCTTGGTCGGGGGTGCAGTGCGGTGGCGAGAGTGGTAGTGCATCATGGCTTGGTCGTGGTGTTGGGGCAGAATATGGTAAATTAGGATTAGTCATTGACCACCGATGTCCAGGGCATAAGGAAATTGCGGCAAATGTTTTTAAATTGGCTTCGTAGGTGTCATGGGGTAAGGAGACTGTAGTTCTGACCTCATGTAGACCCTCATAGTAGAAACGAGTGGAGGAGGTTAGGCTTGTATAGTACTCGAGCCATTGCAAGATGGCTGCTCTTATTCAATGCTTTGGAGATCCAGCTTTCTTATTAAGTGGGAAGTCCTACTTTGCTTTCACTGAGGCTGTGATTTCAGTCTTATATCTGTTTCAATGCTGAAGAGGTTAGGTATCTCAAAATGGAATGGATAGGCCCCTGTCAGGCAAAACCTCCCTAGGACCGAGTGCTCCAGCCACAGAGGATCAGCATCAGACAGAGACAGCCTGATTGCTACTAATGTGGGCTGGCCGAATGCGCATTAGTGAAGGATTCGGGGCTGGAGGCTGTCGAACGTCGTGCAGGAGGCGGAGGTCAGCTCCCACTGCTGTGCACATGCAGTTGGCCAGCCTGCAACCAGCAGGTCCATAACTGCTAATACAACTCACTTGTTCCAATGCCACTAATACTTAGAAAAAAATATCACACACAATACTATCCCTGGAAACTTGCACCTCGTATAGGTTTCCGGTCGTATATATGTGTTTTGAGAAATTGGTAAAAATGTGTAAACATTTGGGTAGAGTCGTTAACCTCTGCCCTTGCTTTTGTACTTTTCTTTGTGAATCGAACACTCCATGTCCAATTACATTCCACTTTGTCTGACAAAATATTCACACATTATTACCAAGGTAGATCTTCCCAATCCATTTTATTAAAACAAATGTAAAATATTGCTCTGTGAAGCAGGACTCCATGCTAAGAACTTCCATTGTCCACATTGAACCTATTGCTGGCAACTTGGAGGAGGCCTCACCATTAACTGGAAACCATGGGGCAGATTTACAACAAAGTAACGCATCAAGGTGCCGCAAGTCATTTTGCTGCGCCGTGCTGCGTTAGTTTGGAAAGCACAGCAATGCGACATATTTACAAGAATATGTCTCATCTCTGTGCTTCCCCTGCTCTGGCGCACAAACTGCAGCCATGCGCCGGCGCAGGCACCCTTGCACCATGGTGCAAGGATGCCTGCATAGTGGGGAGATTGTTTTTGTGCAGGAAGGAACACCTTCCTGCAAAAAACAATCACAAGAGGCTTTTTCCTCTTTCAATGCGTGCTATAGAATGCAGCACGCATTGAAAGAGGAAAAAACGAGGAGAAATTAAAACACTTCTCCTCGCTACGCCACCTCTAGGGTGGCGTAGCATTCACACACATCTCCAGATTTACGATTTTTCGTAAATCTGGAGATGTGTCTTGTTCCATGGGTGTTGCGTGGGTACACCCACAGCAACACCCATGGAACGCCTCTTCCACGCACAGTGCTGCGTGTGAAGGGGCCATATTTACGAAGAGAGGAAAAGTCACGCAGGGTGGCTTTTCCTCTCCTTGTAAATATGGAGGAGCCCCCTGTGCCACCAGTACGTCACGAAAAGTGACATAGTGGTGGCGCAGGGGGCTTGTAAATCTGCCCCTCAGTGCTTGAGCCATAAATAAAATCTGCCCTCATAGATGTACTCATATGAAGGGGTACAAGTTTACTACTTTTTGTAGTTCACAGATATGACCAATAGTACATTTGGGAGGCTGTGGAAGTTGGAGGTTTCCCGGTGAGCTCCCCAATACAGTAATGTACATAGAGTTTAATCCCGCATTTGGGAAAGCCAGCCCAGAATTTCAATTCCACATTTTTTTCTTTTTCTAATTGACATGGACAATATTTTTCTTCATTGAGAAATCGCTACCTTTAAACCCCCTCAAAGTTGGGAGGTGTTCCTTTCTCCTTCTTGAATGCAATTTAATCTAGCCTTTTCTAGAATATATCTCCGACTATTTCCAGGGTTGGAAGTGTCAGAGAAGGTTTGTGAATGCCCTCAGATTCACAAGTTTGTGGGGCTTCGCAAATACTCAAGAGATCCACTCACAGCACATATATAGGGGGAGATTTATGACGGCTGGCGCATCCCAGCAAATCGGCAGGGATGCATGCGCCAGGAAAGATGCGTCACGCAAGTTTACCCTTGCGCCACCACAGATGAGCCGCATTTACTATGTGGCGCATCGTGGTGCAAGGATAAACAGATGCGTGACGCATCTCCCGTCGGAAGGGTGGCGCATTGCTGGAGTTGTGTCGCAAGCGTGACGCTGATGGAGCAAGGTTTCATGCGTACAGAAACTCGCTTGGACTCAACCCTCTCAAAATAACCTGTAATTAATTAATCAACATGTTTTGTCCATTAACATATGCATTACACAACATATTTAGTATCTAGGGGAAGCTTACCTATGTGCTTTTACTAACAGTAACCCGAGTGTCCTAAAATGGCCACCGAAAACGCAGGAACTTTTCTGCGCATGCGTCTGCCACATCTACGTGGTGTGACGTATCTGTGCTTTGGTGGGAAATTCTTGCTTCTGCACACTAGTGCCAAGATGGCCGCTTCATGTCTCACACATTTAAGCATATGCTGCTGCTTGTACTTAATCTTGTTCGTTTTGTTATTAATGCTATAGTATAAATAAAATAATGGCGTTAGAGTAGAGATAACTGGTATACAGTGCATTCATTTATTTTTGTATTCTAATATGTTTCTTTTTGACTTTGTTACTAGCTCGTATTTGGGCCCAATTTGGGCAATCAGCATTGCGCAGGCGCCGGGAACTTTGAGAAACCTCAAGCAATGGCATTGAATCCGTGCCAGTGAATTGTCTTTCTGGCAACAAGCCTGGGAACCACAACCTAGCGACCTGGGAAAGGAAGACGAGTCGCAACTGTATTCATTTTGTGTAATAAAATGAAATAATATTGGTGGCGGAATAAAGTTGTGAGAAAATAAATCACGGGCGGGAACTTGATCAAGACAAACCTATGAAGAATGATCTCATCTTAGTATGGTGTGATTACCTCTCCTCGCCTTTCTGACCAATCATTGAAGGGGTGAAGGGGAACACATAGATTCGCAACATTTAGGGGTGGTACATTGCCCTGGAAAATGGTATAACTAAGGTAGGTTTAGTTCGAGGTGTTTGTGGGAGATTATCGATTACCCAGTCGGGGTATGGAAATTTGGCTAGAAAGAGTTGTGACGCTGGTGTTGCACTTAGCAGAGGTCACCTGTCCTGATCTGCACCTGTCTTGTCCCGTGGGCACCTGATTAGTCGGGAGCCTGGTCTTTTACCCCAGCCCGTGGCCAGGATTGGTCCTTGCACCATTCTAGGTAAATATAATCCATGTGGTATGTCCTTGTGCTATTTCCCTTCTCACCCTTCCCAGGTACCAATGTCTAAAGGTGTTACTGTGATATCTTGCAAACTATACATCTTATTAATCATTTTCTTACTTATGAAATGTATGATCTCTGTAATTTGGATGAAGACTCACTTAAACTTGCATAGATAAAGCTTTTAAATCTTCTCCAGAGTCTGTGGTTATTGCAGGAAAGGCAATATTGTTTAATACTGCTTATTTATGCTAACTCCCTTTTCGATCCCTAGGATTTATAGCTAAGGTGACAAGGATTGGTAAGTCATGGTTTACAGATATAAGTCCTAAAAGGACTCAAAGTAATGATAGACTGTCAAATTAGTAAAAAGGGGCATGACTACTAGTTCAAAGTGTGAATGTATATGGGCCCAGGTGAGTATGGTAAAATTGAGCTAGTGGTCCGGCGCGCTCGATCAGTATACTTTTCTGGTAGCAGAGCGACGGTTAGGATTTAGTTAAAAATAGGTACTTAATTGTGTATTGATTATTGGTTATTGATTTTATTGGTTTTTATGTACTAACCAAAACCCGTTTGTATTTTTAATTGTTGTTTAGGAAATCCCGGGATATTGAATAGTGGGTGGTAAATGGAAGCCACACTGCAGTGAGGTTACTGGCCTTGATAGAATAGGTGCGGAAAGTTAGGTAAAACTTGAAGCACTAGTTAGGGATTATTTTGTAGTATAAAAGTGAGAGCGATTGGTAGCAAAGAAGTTCGCTGGTGAAACTTTGGTCTTATATCACCTAGAAAGGGTAATTCTGAACGAGTAGCAGGTTTTTTTTTGCTTAAGTGAAGAGTAAACGGAAGGTTGTTTTACTCGTAGCACATGAAGAGTAGATGGAACAAGGTTTACTCGTTGTGAAAGAAATTGTCTTTTTCTTTTGAATTTAGTCAAATCAGGCACAGTAGCGATTGTTTTCATGTTGTCAATTAATGAAATGTGTAATTAACATTTGAAAGAAATTGAGTTGTCGTATTACCTTGCAAAGGAGGGAGTCAGTTGTGGGTGCTGCACTGACATCATAGAGAGCCGCGCTGGGATTGGTAGAAACAGCGGGTGTGTAGAAGTGAGAAAATTGTAAAGGAGGGGTGAGTGCAGAAGGTGAGATTCACATCACAGAAAAGCCGCGCAATTATTGGATAACGCTGCTTGTAAGTCAAACCCTCATTGGTCATTGAAAATAAAAGACACGCTGGTATTTGAGAAATATTTCTACAAAGTAAACAAAATTAATAATTGAATTAATTAGGATTTTGTAGAAAATCAAATAGCGGTATATGTGGTATTTAACAATCGCAAGAAATCATCCTGATAGAAAGTATTTAGGTTTTGCCCGAGAACAGGATATCAGAGGAAGACCATATAACATGTACAGAGAAAAAAGAAAAATGTTGTTAATGCAGAAAATCAAGAATTACTTTAAAAAAGATAAGCCAGTAAAAACTAGAGAAGGAATTATTATTCCACCACCAAAAACGCCCGCATCATACATGATGGTAGAAAGGGGCTTTCACACTTGTGTGTGGTTAGAGAATTGGCTAGAATACACAAAAGTTGATGGCATATTAACATTTCCTGAACATGTTACATTTAATAGTAGAATATTACATAATTTAAGAACTCGCATGAATGAATTTGAACGAGAAAGATCTCGAGGTGACAGACGTTTTAGCAGATTTTATCCCCGATTACCAAAAGATACGAGATAAACAAATGAAACAATGGAGACAGTCTATGCTAGTGGAAGGATTATATCCTGTTCTTACCACAGAAGAACCAACTGGAAGTAAAAGTACTGAGAAAACAAAGCATTTAATGACTGGTGGTGGTGATTCGGATGATGATTATTTAGATGATTTATTAATGAAAAATCCACCACCTTCCAAGAAGAAACCCATAGAGTAACTCCTAGTGCTCAGTTTTTACAACTACCTTTGGTTCGACACGTTATACATGAAACCTCATTAGAAAAGGTATTACAAGAGTGAGAGAAGGAAGCATTAAACAAACAGCGTAGTGAGTTAATTCAGAACATCACCCAATTGAATACAAGTCCTGAGGCCTTGAGAATACCTGTAACTATAGGTCCCCTAGTTCCTCTATATGGAGATAAACAAACTAGTCCTAAAACTCCAGTTCTGACTACACCCATAGTACAGCCTAGAAAAGAAACCCTAACCGTTGATGATCAAGCAAGTGAATGCGAGTCAGTGATTTCCTTAATGGATCTACCTATACGAGATACAGTGAGTGACTCGATCCGAAAGAATACTCCCAGATGATCAAGGGTAGTGCAGATTGAAACATCTTCAGGAAAGAGAAGTGCAACTGTAGTAAGCCCAGATGAATTAGAAAGATGGACACAAGACATAGAAAAACCAAAATCACAGCCAAAGGTATTGGGTATATTCAAATTAAGGGTAGATTTAGAAGAAATGGTAGCAGGAAATGTAGGATTGGAAAGGCTAAATTCTTTTAATGAAGATGAATTGTTGTTTACATGCAGAAGTATTACTCGAAATACTAAAATATACCATAAAAAAGTTAATGCATTTGACATCTGAAATGGGAATTGACATTGGCAAATCAAAGGTATTGCAGAAACCATATAGGGCTGAATTTTCTGACAAACATTTGGAAAACATGAATGTATCAGGACAAAAATTGCAGATAAAGGAATTGTTGTTGTTGTTGCAAAAATGGGAAGATTTAGACAAATGGAAAGCTAGATGGACAAAGAAAAAGGAAGAAGCACAAGCAAATAAAGTTACATCTGAGTACTTACTAAAAGAAACAAAGAAAGTTGAAAGGTTGTGTCCAATGAGAGAAGTGCCAGGAGGAGGTTATGTACATATCCCATGGTCCCGACTAGATATTTTGTCATTTACTAATGACTTTCCAAAGCTTAGAGAAAAACCTGTTGAATGGTACCGGCAAGTTGAGAGGTTTGTGAAAGTTTCGAAGGTATTGTTAACGGATTTAGATGGTTTAATTGACATTGTTGTTCCAGCTGATTTGTGGACCGAGTGTAAAATTACAGTAGATTGGCCAAATGATGAATTCCCTAGAGACCCAAAGACAGGAGCCCCGTCAGAAGATGTAATGAAAAAATATAATCAGATAATAACCTATTTAAAGGGAAAGATTCCTCCAAAAGAAACAGCTTGGACTAAAATAGACAGAACTACTCAAAATAACGATGAATCTGTACATGCATATTATGAACGCCTCTTGCAGGTATTTAAACAGTGCTGTGGTTTAGAAAACATTAATAATATGGACATGACACATTTAATATATTGTTTTGTGTCCGGATTGAAACCAGAAATATCCCCAAACGATTAAAGAACATAAATTATGTTGGCAAGCGAAGCCTGTCGACGAGATTCTCAAGTATGCAAAATACTGTGAGGATGAAATTGATAATAAATTAAAGAAACTAGATGGAAAGGTAATGTGGGCTCAAGTAAAAATGGCAGAGCAGCAGGAACTTCAATTAAGTCAGCAAGCAAATAATCAGAAAAGTGGGGAAGGCCAAGGTGAAGGTAGTGGAGGAAAGCCTCGAGGGAAAATGAGTAAAGAAGAGGCAAAGAAAAAGTTTCCCGGTCATGGGTGCAGAAAATTGGGGCATTGGAGAAACAAGTGTAAATGAATACAGAATATTAATGTCCAAAATCAAAATTTAAATCCACAGACGCAGAATGAGGTGTCAATGAGACAGCCGCAACAGGTAATACAGAATCAGTTACCTCAAGCCCCTATGACAGATTTTGTGAGTTAACCCAAATACAGTGTGGACACCGGATTTCAGGAGGGAAGTGGTAAGAAAAATACGTTAACACCACAGTTTCTTTTGCAGGACACATTTTTTGAGAAGGAGGAGTACTGACGGTGCCTGAGAGGGGGGGAAGAGGATTGCGTACTTGGCGCATCCCTACCGGTAGATCAGTCAGGTCCTTACATTGAAGGGAAAGTGGAGGGAAATGATGTTACCTTTTTGTTGGACACTGGTGCTACCCGTTCTACTGTGAGAACAACAGACATCCCAAACCTACCCCTCTCGGGAGAAGTGATACAAGTAGTGGGCATTTCTAATAAACAAATTAGGACCCCTGTCACAGAACCAATCGAAGGGCCTGATTCACAGAACTAATTTACGACAAAATCCTAAACTTACTACTTTTGGTATTCACAGAAGTTAGGATTTTGTCTTAAGTTTGTCTTAAGTCTGTCTTAAGTCTGTCTTAAGTTTGTCTTAAGACAAACTTAAGACAAAATCCTAACTCCTGTGAATACCAAAAGTAGTAAGTTTAGGATTTTGTCTTAAATTAGTTCTGTGAATATGGCCCGAAGTTTGTATTGGTAATTTTAGAGAGATGCACAAGTTTGTAGTGTGCCATTCTAGTCCTGTAAACTGAAAGGGATCTACTGTGCAAAATTAATTGCACAATCTTTTGCACACCTAATGGTGTTGAAATTCAAACTCCAGATGAAGATGGAGGGTACAAAATTAGCCAGACAAGAAACAGAAGTTAAAAAGGTGTGCCTAGAAGACTTACCAGAAGAATTAAAAACCTTTGTGAATCCTGATGTGTGGGATTTTTCGGGAAAAGAAGTAGGTCTAATGGCAGATGTCGAGCCCATAAAAGTGACAGTTAAAGAAGGTGCAGTTTACCCAAACATTTGACAGTACAAAATGAGTCCAGAAATAAAGGCAGGAGTTGCAAAAGAAATAGAGCGTTTGGATGAACATGGCATTTAATAAGAAATAATGAGCAGTCCTTGCAAATCACCTATAATTGGCATAAAGAAACCAAACGGAAAGTACAGAGTGGTCCAAGACCTCTGTAAAATTAATAAAATTGTTGTCCCATGTTGCCCAGTAGTTCCAAATCCAGCAGTAATTTTGTATCAAATACCATGGGGAGCAGGATGGTTCACTGTAATTGATTTATGCCATGCCATCTTTTCCATTCCACTTCATCCAGATAGCAAGTTTTTATTTTCGTTCAAATTTGACGAGCATGTTAATGTTTGGAATTGTGTTCCACAAGGGTACACGGAAAGGCCATCCATTTTTAATCAAATTCTGAAAAAGTGCCTTGAATCACTGGTGCTGCCTGGACAGTCTGTTCTGGTGCAGTATATCGATGACCTTTTATTGGCATCGAGAACCCGAAATGACTGCATGATTGATTCCGTTGCATTATTGGACCATTTAGCAAAGGGTGGACATAAAGTGTCCCCAGAGAAATTGCAATACTGTTCAAACTGAGTCAAGTATCTGGGACACCAGATAGAAAGAGGGGTCAGAAGAGTGACATCTGAAAAAATCAAAATAATTCAAAACGTGAAACTACCCCAAACTCAGAAAGAAATCAGAATGTTTCTCGGAGTTGTAGGTTATTGCAGGCAGTGGATTGTGGGATTTGCAGTATTAGCCAAACCTTTGATTAAGCTGACAAAGAAACGAGCAAAAGACCCAGTCGAATGGGACGATGAAAGCATGACTGCTTTCCTGAAATTGCGTAACAGTCTGTGTGAAGCTCCGACACTAGGGAAGCCTAATTATTCAAAAGAGTTTGCACTATTTTGTGACACAAGAGACAATTGTGCTCTCTCAGTTCTAACCCACACCCATGGGTTAATGCGACGACCTGTGGCATATTTTCTGCTACATTGGACCTAGTGGCGTCAGCACTGCCAGGTTGTCTGGAAGCGGTAGCTGCAACTTGTATGAGTCTTGAGCAAAGGGAATCCATTATCATGGGACACCCTGTAACAGTGTATGTCCCACATTCAGTTGTGATTCTGTTAATCAGAACACGTACTCAGTACTTAACTCCTAGTCGGATGACTAAATACGAGAGAATTATTGTTGGTTCAGGAAATGTGACAATAGTCAGGTGTACTATTCTAAACCCAGCAACCCCGTTGCCAGATTCCCACTTCAAGGAAGTAAGAGAAGAAGTCGAACATGATTGTTTCGACCTCACTGAATTCAGTACTAAACCTCAGGCAGACATACAAGAAGAACCTTTAAAAGACCCAGAGCATAAGCTATTTGTAGATGGCTCGTGTATGCGCCATGAGGAAGGAGGACAAAGTGCTGCTTATGCTGTGTGTACATTATCTAACATAGTCGAAGCATCCTATTTACCAGGAGTCAAGTCTGCACACGTAGCTAATTGATTGCTTTAATTAAAGCATGCAAAGCTGGAAGAAATTGGAGAGTAACCATTTACACTGATAGCCAGTATGGTTACAGGGTTGTGCATGAATTCGGGCAACTATGGATGCCCTATTGAAAATGGACAATTTGTAAAAGAATTACTTGAAGCAATTCAATTGCCTAAAGAATTGGCCGTGGTCAAATGTGCTGCTCACCAATCTGGAAATAACAAAGTGACAGCTGGTAATCGTTATGCTGACCAAGTGGCCCAACATTGTGGCAGATATAAAATGGATATAAACAAGAAAATTGAAACATGTGGATATAGCTGCCAACTTATCCTATTCAAAGGAGTGAATACATGGGAGGAAGTGAAAGATTTATAAAATGAAGCAGAGCCCAAAGAAAAGGAAGATTGGCAGAAAATAGGCTGTCAGATGAGACCTGAAGATCGTGTGATAGTGTACCTAGATGGGAGACCAGTGTTACCTGACTGTATGCTTGCACCAATGGCTAGAATGTACCATGGGGACACACACATAGGTAGAGATGCCATGATTTGGTTGTTCAGACAGGACTGGCTTAATGCGCCATTCAGGAACATAGCGGAGAGTCTTTGCCAGAGATGCTTAACCTGTCAGCGAATGACTCCTGGTAAGCATACTGTGTTTTTTCCCGGGAAAATTGGGAAGGCAGAAGGCCCATTTTTCAAATTACAACTTGATTTCATTCAGTTACCTGCTTGTCGAGGATTAAAGTATGTCTTAGTCATTGTTTGCCTATTTTCAAAATGGGTAGCAGCATACCCTACCCGTAGGAATGACAGCTTAACTGTAGCCAAACTCTTTTTATGAGAGCTCATTCCTCGGTTCAGTTTTCCAGTAACAATTGAATCAGACCTAGGAAAACATTTTAATAATGAAATCATTGGTCTAATCTATGAAGCACTCACAATTTAACTAAAACTGCACTGTGCATACCGGCCGAGGCTTCTGGAGTGGTAGAACAACTGAATGGCACAATCAAAGCAAGATTGGGAAAGATGTGTGAATCTACCCAATTGCAATGGCCTGATGCTTTACCTCTTGTCCTGATGGCACTCAGAAGCATCCCAGACAAGAAAACAGGCTTGAGTCCCCATGAAATACTCACGGGAAGGGCAACGAGGCAGGCATGCGTGCCAGGACACCAACTGTTAGCTATATCTGATGATTTAGTGTTGGAGTACTGTATAGAGTTGGCTGACCAAGTGCGTTCTATCTCTCACCAGGTTGGGGAAGACGCTGAAGCCAGACATTCAACTCCAGCACATGATTTGAACCCTGGAGATTGGGTAGTGATAAAAAAATCACACCCGAGAATCTTGTCTAGCACCAAGGTGGGGAGAGCCATGTCAAGTGATATTGGTTACCACCACAGCTGTAAAATGCAAGGGAATTCCTAACTGGATCCACGCCAGTCATACCAAAAGGGTAACAGAACCTGGCGAAGTTAAAGCTGAAGGTTGCACAGCTGAAGGGTCTCAAGAAGTTGATCCTGAAGTAGTTGACAAATAACAACCGAGCACCAGTCAGGATGAATGGATCCCAGTGGTCGACATACCTGAAATAAGATTAAGAACAAGAAGCCAAACGTATTTAGATAGTCAGACTCATAGTGAGGATGAGATAGGAATAGAAGTACGTACTCAGAATACAGAAATCAAAGCTAATGGTAATCATGAGGAGGACCAGATAAGGAAAGAGCAATATACTCAGAACAACGAAACCCCCACCAGAACACCTCTGTCTGCAGAGGAACAGATAGGTATTAGTCAAAACGTACAGGCAGAAGACAATCAAGAAACTGCAAGACGTGTACAGGACCAGACAGGATTAGAAAAACAGATTCAGGACGAAGAATATTTTCTAGGCCTAACAAAGTCATATCCTGAACCAGGTTAGATTAGCCTAAAAGAACCCATCCAGGCAGAAACGTCAATGGTATTAAGCCTTGGACAAGGTCAGATAGCAAGGATACCTGAAGTTGACGAAAATCAAGTTGTGCCACAACTTAAAGAAAACAAAAGTACATTTGAAGAATCAGAACGCACAGTGCCAGCTAAAAGACTCAGAAAAGGTGATAAATGGCCTGGTGTTGTTAAAAGACTGAAATATCTCCTAGAAGAACCTGAACAAGTGGACGAAGTAACCAGTCCAACTGAACCGTCAACAAGCAATCAAAGAAGAAGAAGTCCACACCTGAAAAAGTTAAATAATAAATTCAAAGGCCCCGAATGGACATATGTCATCCTTGAAGAATTTGAAAATTTGGAAATCAGTGATGAAAGTGATGAAGATTCAATTGGTTGAAGAAGTGAGGCCAACTTGAGATAAAATCACAGTTGTATTCTTAGTCAAAATGGCTGATAAAAGAGTTACTGGAAACGCGAAAAGAAATTTTATAAAGACATGTTGTAAAATATGCATATGAAGTGTATTGATAGTGCTTATAGTATGGCTAGGACTGACGATAGCAATACCTTACGTGATGGCTGCTAAACAGAATGACACTAGTATACACTGAAAGATAGAGCACCACAAACAAGATAGAGTAGATATAGAAGCACCAGATGAGATAGAATTACATCACTTTAGAAATAGATATGAAACTGAGATGAATGTATTAGCTAATCTATTAGTACATTATGTAGAGACAATGCAAATTAGTGATTGTTATGTTTGGTGCACAGTCAAAATATCGACTCCGAAATATCGACTGGACATAATATCGATTCCTTAATATCGACAGGACAAAATATCGACTGGACAGAATATAGACAGCAAAAATATCGTTTTTAAGGTAAGTAAAGTAATATCGACTGTTAAAAATATAGACAGTTAAAATATCAAAGTATATAATATAGGTTATTAAAATTATCTAATTTTTAATAATATTGCATTTTTTATAGGTTGTTTTATGTTATTATATGTGTGAAAAGTGTGTATTTATGTTATAAATAATAATAACTAATGAAATTTGTATTTTTTTATTTTTTTGTTATTTAATTCTGTAGCGGGTTGTGGGTTTATAGGGGAATAGGGTGGGAAGTAATTTAATAATAATTAATTAAATATGTAAATTAGTTTATTGTTATACATTTTTTATTATTTGTTAATTAATTTTTAATTGGTAATTAATTACAATTTAATTGGCAATTAATTTTAATTAATTAATTGTTAATTATGTTTAATTTTTCTTATTTATTTTCTGTAGCGGGTTGTGGGTTTATAGGGGAATTGGGTGGGAAGTAATTTAATAATAATAAATTAAATATGTACATTTAATTATTGTTATACATTTTTAATTATTTGTTAATTAATTTTTAATTGTTAATTAATTAAAATTTAATTAGCAATTAATTAAAATTCATTGATTAATTGTTAATTATGTTAATTTTTCTAATTCATTTTCTGTAGCGGGTTGTGGGTTTATAGGGGAATTGGGTGGGAAGTAATTTAATAATAATAAATTAAATATGTAAATGTATTTATTGTTATAAATTTTTAATTATTTGTTAATTAATTTTTATTTGGTAATTAATTTAAATTTAATTGGCAATTAATTTAAATTAATTGATTAATTGTTAATTATGTTAATTTTTCTAATTTATTTTCTGTAGTGGGTTGTGTGTTTATAGAGGAATTGGGTGGGAAGTAATTTATTTATAATTAATTAAAAATGCAAACATATTTATTGGTATTGTTGTAGAATTAATTGTTAATTATTTAATTTATGGGTAATTAATTAAATTAGAATTGCTAATTGAATTTAATTTATAATTTTAATTGATTAATTATTATATTATATTAAATTCATTATTACTTTTAATTAAATTTTTACCCTACACTATCCAACGCTTTCCCTACTGTTGCACCCACTGGAGTGGGAATAGTAATTTTTACCCCTACGCTATCCAACGCTTTCCCTACTGTTGCACCCACTGGAGTGGGAATAGTAATTTTTACCCCTACGCTATCCAACGCTTTCCCTACTGTTGCACCCACTGGAGTGGGAATAGTAATTTTAACCCCTACGCTATCCAACACTTTCCCTACTGTTGCACCCACTGGAGTGGGAATAGCAATTTTTACCCCTATGCTATCCAACACTTTCCCTACTGTTGCACCCACTGGAGTGGGAATAGTAATTTTTACCCCTATGCTATCCAACGCTTTCCCTACTGTTGCACCCACTGGAGTGGGAATAGTAATTTTTACCCCTACGCTATCCAACGCTTTCCCTACTGTTGCACCCACTGGAGTGGGAATAGTAATTTTTACCCCTACGCTATCCAACGCTTTCCCTACTGTTGCACCCACTGGAGTGGGAATAGTAATTTTTACCTCTATGCTATCCAATGCTTTCCCTACTGCTGCACTCTTTGGAGTGGGAATAGTAATTTAAACCCCTACGCTATCCAACGCTTTCCCTGCTGTTGCACTCTTTGGAGTGGGAATAGTAATTTGTACCCCTACGCTATCCAACACTTTCCCTACTGTTACACTCACTGGAGTGGGAATAGTAATTTTAACCCCTACGCTATCCAACGCTTTCCCTACTGTTGCACCCACTGGAGTGGGAATAGTAATTTTTACCCCTATGCTATCCAACGCTTTCCCTACTGTTGCACCCACTGGAGTGGGAATAGTAATTTTTACCCCTACGCTATCCAACGCTTTCCTTACTGTTGCACCCACTGAAGTGGGAATAGTAATTTTTACCTCTACGCTATCCAATGCTTTCCCTACTGTTGCACTCTTTGGAGTGGGAATAGTAATTTAAACCCCTACGCTATCCAACGCTTTCCCTACTGTTGCAGTCTTTGGAGTGGGAATAGTAATTTAAACCCATATGCTATCCAACGCTTTCCCTACTGTTGCACCCACTGGAGTGGTAATAGTAATTTTTACCCCTACGCTATCCAACGCTTTCCCTACTGTTGCACTCTCTGGAGTGGGAATAGTAATTTTAACTCCTACGCTATCCAACGCTTTCCCTACTGTTGCACCCACTGGAGTGGGAATAGTAATTTTAACCCCTACGCTATCCAACACTTTCCCTACTGTTGCACCCACTGGAGTGGGTAAAGTATTTTTTACCCCTACGCTATCCAACGCTTTCCCTACTGTTGCACCCACTGGAGTGGGAATAGTATTTTTTACCCCTACGCTATCCAACGCTTTCCCTACTGTTGCACCCACTGGAGTGGGAATAGTATATTTTACATTTTGCTATTGTACGTAAATAAAATTGGATATTAGTTAATTGTATTATGTTAATATATATATATGTTTTAATAAATATGATTGTTAAATTTTTTATAACTTTTATTAAATATTTATTTATTATAATTAAATTTAAGTCTTTGTAAGTATATTTTAGTAATTAATTTTAAATTTAAATTTAATTTAACACTGTTTTTAATGAAGTCGATATTTTTTACATCTATATTTTTGTAAACGATATTTTGTACTTACCTGTTTGTACATACAAACTCGATATTTTGTCTGTAGATATTTTTTCCTCGATATTTTGGGTAGTCGATATTCTGGCAGTCGATATTATTTCAATGATCCGTTATGTTTGTATGAAGTTACCGACCTCAGTAGCAGAAGGTATTACCTAACATCATTTACCACTGACCTATGGTATTTCCTGTCGCATATTAACTAGTTTATTTTATCGAACTGGAGGGGAAAATATTTTTTAATTTAGTAGAGAAAAGGATACAGGATTTCCATCGAAAAGCCACTGAACCGAAACCTCAGATACCCAAATGGGCTGAAAGGGAAGAATTTATGGCAGCTGGCAAGACTCATGCTGCTATGTCTCTGGATTTAGAAAAGAAGGGGAAAAATCTGTCTCCATAAAAAGAAAACTGAGTATAACAATGTATTCATCGGTTCCAGTGAATGTGACCACAATTTCCTTATAATTGGGGGTTGGGGGCTAAAAGGGGGAACT
Organism: Lissotriton helveticus; assembly: GCF_964261635.1. Taxonomy (NCBI): domain Eukaryota; kingdom Metazoa; phylum Chordata; class Amphibia; order Caudata; family Salamandridae; genus Lissotriton; species Lissotriton helveticus. Next base: position 1,009,534,395 of record NC_136072.1, read on the forward strand.
GATCCAGTATTTCCTGGAGTCTATTATATTTGTGGGGACAAAGCTTATTTTAAGCTGCCTGATCATTGGTATGGGAGTTGCTATTTCGGAATAGTATTCCCAAAAGTATACCATGTAAAAAGAATCACTGGAAGCAACAAAAACGGAAGTGAACTAACACGTTATAGAAGAGCTTGTTTTTCAGAAATTGTAGGTGATATATTTAGTGCATTGATACCTTCATTGGGAGTAATTCTGAATACACAAAGAATTAGAAAATTGTCCACAGCGGTGGATCGCATAACGACTGACACTGCTGGAGGATTCTTATTGATCAATACCGAATTGTTTGCGATCAGATCAATGGTTTTACAAAATAGACTTTCTCTTTACATATTATTGGCAAAAGAGGGTGGAGTCTGTAGAATGTTGAAGGCGCAACATTGTTGCACTTACATTCCTGATAAAAGTGTTGAAATTGAAAAGTATGTAAGAAATATTACACATTTGGAAGAAGAATTTAAACCACTGGAGGTTGATAGTGCATGGAAGAGACTAACAGATGGTCTTTCCTCGGATGTAGTTTGCTTTCTAATGTTGGTATAAGCATTGTAGGGCAAGTACTGATGCCAATAATGGGAATATCACTAATAATGTTGGTGATAATGATTTGGTGGAAATGCTGCAGAAACAGAAAAAGGTATACAGTGAATGAGAAAAGAAGAAACGAAAAATAGACGAAATTAAAATGGAAGAGGTAAAGGGGGATATATATAAAAGAATAAAAGTTTACCAGAATAAAAGTGAAAAGAGAACTCCTAAAGTAATTGAAGAAATTGAACTGGGAGAGTGCTAAAAGTTGCCATCTGGTTCCACAATTAGGATGATATAAAATATCATCAAAGAGGGGATTGATGGAGCAAGGTTTCATACGTACAGAAGCTTTTAAAACTTTGCCCGAGTCTGTGGTTATTGCAGGAAAGGTAAAATTGTTTAATACTGCTTATTTATGCTAACTCCCTTTTCGATCCCTAGGACTTATAGCTAAGGTGACAAGGATTTGTAAATCAGGGTTTACAGATATAAGTCCTAAAAGGACTCAAAGTACTGATAGACTGTCAAATTAGTAAAAAGGGGCAGGACTACTCGTTCAAAGTGTGAATGTATATGGGCCCAGGTGAGTATGGTAAAATTGAGCCAGTGGTCCTGCGCGCTCTATCAATGCAACTCCAGCAATGCTCGTGGCCTGCCCATACATAACGTGGTGCCTCACGCCCTACGCCTGCTTCAAGCAAGGGATTTTAGTGACAAATTTGATATTGAACTAACTTGTCTAATTTGAGTGTTCCCAGGAGAAGTAGTTGCACCAGTTGCATGGTCTCATATGATTCCCAGAAGGATTTGGAGAGATGATCCTCTTTTGAGGCTCTTAACAAATGTGTTAAGCTACTTCTGAAACTGCTCTACACAAGTAGCCTGAGGTCCATTTCGTATGGATGTCTTAAGGGTGAATAGTTTTTTCACCCAGATGGTATACACCCATCCCAGGAGGGTAGCGAGTTGTTAGATCATGCCTTGTTTTCCTTTTCAGCACAGTTCATATATTGCTCGCAGGAGGCAGGTTGGTAGGTGAGCCATCTAGAATGTTCAGGGCATGCACTCACGGTTGACTGTGAGATTTAGGATCATCTTCCCATCTTACATCTAAAATAATTTTTGAAGATTTGGGTCTCAAAGGGGGGAGTGTGGAGAATCAATATTACAGGGGGTTGGGTAAGTATGCTGCTGTGGCTGTTTCTGGGCTCCACGTGGCTTGGTGCTTCATTTTTGTTTTGGTCTTTTAGAGTAGTGAGGGATTCGGTCTGTACCAGGGGATTAAGGCCATCTCTTTATCAGATGCTAGGAGGTCCACCAGCAAATACCTCTGTCGTGGTTCTTTAGGTGAGCATCTGAGGGGATCTCTGTTACTTTTTTATGGGGAGCTGCGAAAGCTGCAATTTTGGTAAGCCTTCACACTTATGGTGGAGAGCTCTGATTGGTTTCTGAAGCTGCAGAGAGAACATCAAGAGGAGTTTGACCATGAGCTCACAAAGGATTGTGCATCAGGATGGTTGGGACAATTGTTTTTAATTATGACTAGCATACTCTTTATGGGGACAAAAACTGATGTCAATATTTTCTGTCATGTTTAATTGATCATTGTTTTCCAGGTGTACGTTCTCCCTTTGCAAAAATAAATACATTATGAGATGTTTATCTTCAACCGAAATAATTTTTCTCTCAGTTCAGTTTTTCTGTATGGATTTGTCTCTTGGTGGGACCACTCATGGTCAGCGTTTGCCTAAAATTTATTACATTAAACATTGCAGTTTGCCTGTACAGTTATATGGCTTTTATGGGCGATAAAGAAGTATTTCACAGAAAACACAGATATATTATACTTTCTTACCACCCTCACCCTCCAGGACTATGAGATTCGCTGTGTTTCTATGGATATGTTTATATTCATTTGGAAGTTCCACAGCTGAAAGAAGCTGAAATCTCATGTGCAAATCCAGTTGAAAATTAATTTCTAAAGTGAGTGGGACCGGAATTGCCAATTCTCCCAGTAATTTCTCATTTCTAAGGGGACCCTCGTTGTCCCACTTAAAATGGTCTACATTTGCCCCACAGCAACACTAACTGATACCCCGGGTATTCAGGATGGAGAAAATCCAAACCATTTTCTGAGCCGCTCATAAAGAGGACCTAGGTGTCACAGTAGCATTCATTTGAGCGACATTGCCTCACTTCGATTACATGGCATTTTAGAATAGTGCACACTCCTTTATGGATCATTGTTAGCGTTGTCATTGCTCAGTAGAATCGCATTTGCCTACCTACTTGTTTTAGGACAAAAACTTGTTTTTTCCCTACAAATCGATTTGTCTTATTTACCTCTTCCTTTAGTTCTGGATTTGATTTTGAGCTAGAGTTTTGAAAGACCAGTTATGACAGAACACGTTTTAGAGTTAGAGATTATTGCATTGTATTGTATTGTAATTACATTTATATAGCGCTTACTATCCCTGACGAGGTATCAAAGCGCATTTTTGGCGAGTAGCACACTTCTCCGGAACCCATAAAGGATTAGTGGTGAATTAGTATAGTGAAATATGAAAGTAATCAGTGGTGGATATGTTAATCAGTTATTTAGATTGAGAAGGATAGTGGAGCGATAGAAGAGGAAAAAAGGCTTGCATTTATATAGCACTTTCTACCCCTGATGAGGTGTTGAAGCGCGTTTTCAGTGAGTAGCATGCTACCCCAGAACCCATAAAGAATTAGTGGTGAATTAGTATAGTGAAATATGAAAGTAATTTTAGTGGTGGATATGTTAGTCAGTTATTTAGATTGAGAAGGATAGTAGATGGATAGTAGAGGGAAAAGGTATGCATTTATATACCGCTTGCTACCCCTGATGAGGTGTTGAAGTGATTTTTCATCGAGTAGCATGTTACTCTGGAACCCATAAAGGGTTATTGGTGAATTAGTATAGTAAAATATGAAAGTAATTTGAGTGGTGGGTATGTTAGTCAGTTATTTGGATTAAGAAGGATAGTGGAGGGATAGAAGAGGGAAAAGGTTTGCATTTATATAGTGCTTGCTACCCCTGATGAGGTGTTATAGCTCTTTTTCGGCGAGTGGGACAATACTCTGGAACCCAGCAATACCCTGCAATAAGGGCCAGAGTCAACAAGAGGCATGTTTTTCATATCAGGGTTCTGAGTGACATCATAGAAAACTCAAAGCTTGGCTCTCAGAGTCTATTTGATGTCAATCAGAACCCATTGCTGAAAAAACGATCCCTGTAATTCACTGCTACCCAGCTATAACTTTTATTTTATGCCTGGCTCTCACCGGGCCCTATTAGCTTGAGTGGCAGATTCTAACTCGGGTCATTCTCTGCTATGACATAAAAACAGTGGTTAACAAAAGCTTTTACCCACTGTTGCTAAGCCATAAAGCAATTCAAGGATGCTGGGGCAGGTTTCTACAGAGTGTGTCAGGCCAGCACTAGCAGAACAGAGAGCACACTAGGAGAGGAGGCAAGGAAAAGTTAAGAAAGGCACAGTGGGCATTGGGGGTGGGTGGCAGGAGGCATAACATTTTTGTTGTGACAAGGTGAAGGAGCCATGTTATGTATTGCTCCCCATTACTACTCTGTCTCTGCATTGTACCTGAAAGCAGGGGCAGATGATTTAGGTGGGTCATACATACACATAAAATTATAGATAGGTAAAAGTAAATAATGGGGATATTTCTAACTTTGGGGTTCAAAGAGACATCGTAGGCAACTGGAACTTCACACTATTGACTATTTCATATCACTCACAAACCCTCGATGAAAAACACCCCCTTTATTCACTGGTACTCCTCTATTATTTTACATATAACATAAAAACAACTTAAAGGTTTTTTTTATGTATTCAGACTGTTATTTTGTATAGTGCAGTGACACCCATGAGAGTCTACCACCATCCTTATAAACATGTAAACAAATAAATGTAATCAAACAAACTACCCATTGCAGTTCTCATTATTTCGACAATATTTTCCCAATCTACAAATATTACATTACTGGTGCAGCTCATATGTGATTAGTCTGCATTATCTCACATTACATTTTCCCTTTGATTTTGATTCAGTAAATTCTGCAAACGTATCACTCTCAAATACTTATCCCATCACAAGGCAAAGTCCATCAATCCATTACACGACCGTAGAATCCTTCATCCTACAAAGCAAGGTGGGAGCCCCTGACAGTGCTTCTTTGCGAAACGCGCCCCAACCCTATGTCTTCCCTATGTACCTCCTCTGCACCTCTCCCTCACTTACGGTTGGTGGAAAGATGGTCTATAGAATAAATTCACTACAAAATTATTGATGCAAAACAATTCCCATTATTTTCCTGTGTACACCAACGTCTGCTGCAAATTACCCTTCGTAGAACTAAGAGGGACAAATTGCCTTACTTCAGATGGCCATGCAGCTTAAATGAGAAGTACATTCATCCTAGGCACGTTTGGGAGGAGCCTCATTTCAAACACAGTTGTCTGTCAGCTTTAGTGCTTGACCATTGAAAATATGCAATAAATTGTTCTGAATGATGGAATAACAAAACCCTGAAAAACAGCAGAAATAGCTCAGTGCTCAAAAACACGTTTCTATTTAAAACCATTAAGTTCAATCAATGCAATTTGAGCATTCCTTCTGAATGTGTGCAGCTGTTTATCAGATGTGCTATAAAAAGCTCACTTATACCATGGACTATAATTGAAAACTGAATAAGCTAGAAGGAAATCAGTTTACATTAAATATTTCCCCACTTTACTTATGATCGCAGTTAATAAGAAATGTATTAAAGCTGAATTCGAAGATATATCTGTTATAGGAATTTAAACTTTTGTTTGGCCTTTTAAAAAAGATTTCCTTGGTATATTTTCAAATGTTCGAGCGTGGTGGGTAGCTGGTAGTAAGAACATTGAGACAGTGTATGTTTCCATGACTCTATGGTCTTCAGAACTCCTATAAAGCATGCACATATTAAATCAATCCATACAAGTGCAAGGTTCATGGAATGTTCGAGGTTGCTTTATTCACATTTGATGAGGTTGTCCTAATTAACAAATTTACACATTTTCACGCACTGGCTTACGACCTCAGCTTGCATGGGTGCAAATAGAGGATTTTTGTGAATTTACAAAATGTTCCGAAAGTCTGTCTGGAAAGCAGCCACAGTCACAGGTTTGCAGGCTTACCTTTGTGAATTTCTTTTTTTCGTGATTGAAAAGGCATTTCCACTGGCATAATTGTACATTTGAACAATTACACACATCACCTTTCTGTAATGGGACATGGTCATTTCTTTAATTTCTATGAGAATATGTATTCCCATGGAGGAACCCATTTTTCTATATTACCTTTAAATGTGTGGCGGGAGGGGGTGGGTGGTTATCTTTCCCTTCCCACTCTGGAAATGGATTTACTCGTACTCTTGACCTTTTCCAGTGTGGGAAGTGGTCAGATAATAATTTGTAAACATCTACAAAGGTGTTAATTTGCTAGTGTTAACAAAGATTCATGGCATTACAGCTCTGAAATACCTATTCTAGGAGACATATTTACCCGTATACCTTCCTGTAAGTGAAATCTTTTTAGAGCTATTGTGTATCATATGAGTAGCGGGATCTATTATGGGTATACCAAAATAAATAACAGGCTTTGCAGGGGGAATTAATTGTGTCTGAAAATGAAAAAGTAGCTTGATCTGGTCAGGTGGCTCATTGCAAACTATACCAGCGGCATTGTGTAATAGTGACGATTCTGGGCCTGATTACGAGTTAAGCCCTTAGGATGCTCCGTCACAAACTTGGCGGCTATCCCGTCTGCCGTATTTCAAGTTCCATTTTATCCTATGGAACTTGTAATACAGTGGACGGGATATCCATCACGGTGGTAATGGAGTATCCCATCCATCAAACTCATAATCAGGCCCTTAGTCCAAGCTCAATTAATACATTTGCCCACACTGGCCCAGAAAACACGGCGGGGAAATTTACTAACACTTTGCACTAGATTTTCATGACAACAGTGACACAAAACCAGTGGAAAGTGTTGTGCTGGGATTTACTTTCCAATGCAAATCATGATTTTTGGAATGGGATTCCGAGCTGTGCAGCAGCACCACACTCCTGCTATCTTTTCCCCATGCACACTTGACAAGGATATCCTGGTGAGATTCTGTGCAGGGAAAACAAAACAGCCGAAAATTGAGGAAGAAAGGTCAGAAATTATTGTGTAAACCCTGACTCCTGCGGTTTCTGCCCATTCTTAGGGATCCAACGTTTATTAGTATCATACTACGATATCCAGGAATGACTGCACCCAGCGGTACTGAAATTCCTGATGCTGTATTAATGGACTGGCAGAGCCACATCTGCTGACATGGAGGCATAAATAGATCTAATGTAAAAGGTCTGTCAAGACCGACAGGAAGGAACGAAATGGACAATTGAGCTACCTATACCAAAAGGATTGCACTCCACACCTATCGCTCCTCTTGACTCGTACCTGATCACCCTCTGACTGACTATAGTCATCCATTCGATCCAATGATTAACAAAATAATCGCCCAATCTGCTTACTTCATCTGTATGCCATTCCAATGACACGCAGAAGAAATCTGAAATGTTACAGCATTTGGAGAATCTCAGTAGTCCTGCAGCTACTTTGACTTACCTATGATAGATAGACAGATTTGTGCAACTACTCGTAACACAAGTACAACACACACTAAAGATAATAGCAACAGGCCTGGGTTTTTGCATCCATAACATTTTCTGGGCCATTATGTCCAAAGGCTTTTTATAATATTTAAAACGTGTACAGTAACATACCGATGCCAAAAGAATGTGGTTTACAGTTCAGCTCACTTCCTCCTTTAATGTAAAGGGCTCTCTGTTCATATCCTTGCCTCTCGCTGGTCGATGGCCAATTCCCTCTAAAAGGGAAAAGGATTTATTATCTTAGGAAAATGGTTCATTTCTGCAATTTCCTAATTCTCTGCAACTGATTTTTATGTTGGCTCTCTGTCAATTGCTGAAAAGAAAGTAAGGGCACCATATAGTAGCTACCTTTTCCGCAGAGACCTCTACACCAGTAAAAAGAGTATCCCTCAAATTGCAGCGTTCAGTGCCTCCCAGTAGAACCATATGCTCTGCCTTGACCATGCTCCAATGAATGTTCCCTACACACTTAAGACTTCATTGCAAGCCTTTAATATCCATGATAATGCCATGACCGGTAAATACCGATACTGTAGGGTTCAGTAGTTACCAGAAGCTACATCCCTGCACTATTCCAAGTACTGCTACCTGGAATGGTGCAGAACGTGGTAATTCCAGGTGCTTTGTCCACGTTTTGACTTTCGAAACTCAGATTAATGCAGTTTTCCTCTTATAAATTCCTATGGCTTTACACGTAAAAGAACTGTACAGGGAAAAACGGGTGGGATGCGATAATTACAGCAGTAATTGGAAGGGCTTTCAAGTTGAAAAGGGGTTGGTGACAAAACTTGACACAGAGCTAGGCTCTGGCTTCTTCTATATTCCGTGCTTAATTTGAGCCAGTGGTTTCTGGTGCTCGACACTGGCACTTTATTGTCAACACCCGCTCCTATGACAGCCTGCCACATGGTAGAGCTGCTTGTCTAATTTAGTGAGGCGCACAACAGTTGTTTAATAGTTTTATATTGAAATCACTAATACCTGCAACCCAAAGCTATAAGAATAGCTTGTGCGGCAAGTATTAGTCTTTTTAATGTGTATTTAAAATCTGAAATTTCACATTTCCATGACTGTGATGGTTAGTTGTGATAGTGCTATCAATGGAGGCGCTAGTCGGTCCAATGGTGGTGCACGCTGCAGTGGCCTGCTGACAAGGGCCCTGGATATTTTTTTTCCAAACTAAGTACTGTCTAAATACTTGTGAAACTTAGCAGAGAAAAGTCCACAATTGCCTACGATTTTTACATTTAAACACAAGAAAGATTGTGACCTATTCGGCCACAAAATAACATTTCTTCGTTGCCAGCGCTTTGTGTGCATCTCGTTTTCTTTCACAGACTGCCCAGTTGACAGTAGTAACTGACTGCAGCATTTTCCTAATCACTTCCATATGGTGAGCATTTCTGGAAACCCATTTGTGGCACTGGGAAAACATTGAATTTCAAAGAACACACTGATTTGCTGTTTCCTGTTACATATAATTTTCTGCAGATGCAATGAAACATTTCAGATGACCGTGCGCTCGCTGAGCAGACAGGTCTGTCCAGCTGTACCACAAGCAATGCAAATCACAACCGCACCTGCAGCTGTCCTTAGTGACAAACTGCACACTGCGAGCCTTGCCCAGACAGCCACAAAAACAGAACAAACATGGCTAAAACGAGTTGTGTTCAGTGGCTGCGTTTCACCCTTTCAGTTCAGAGAACTCAAAAAGCCAGTTTTGCAAAAATAAAACTACAACTTTGAACTGAAAAAAGTTGCACAGTAGAAAACTAAAAGCAACCAGTGCCAATGACAATAGGTCTGGTCTGGTTGTTTTGTAAGTGAAACTGCTTCTTCGTCTATTGCAGTGTGTGTGTGTGCGGTTGCGTGAGTGGGTAAAGGTGAGAATGGAAAGGGGCGACCACTCGGTCCCCCCGAACGTATGGTGGAGTACCCCGATCCCCCCGGGAAACCGTTTTGGGCGAGAGGCGTGGCTTGGCTGGTATGCCCGTAGTGGCGTAGCCGGGGCGCGCCTTTTCCCGCCCAAGAAGGGTTGTCCTAGACACCTACACCGTTCGAACCGCCCCGTAGGCGTGTCGGGGAAGGCCACGCCCTCCCGAAGAAGGATAAAAGGAGCATCTTGCCAAGGAAGCATCCTCTTGTTCCTGTGCTTGGAAGCTGCACCTCCTCGTTGCTCGTGAGCCCGAGACGGAACAAGGAGCCAATTTTGAGAACTTGTAATTTTTGTGTTTCTCTTTCAGTGCGTCCGAAGCTTTGGATCCAGGACCTCGTTGGAATCCCGCGATACGATGCCTGGCAAGAGGGTCGGGAAGAAAGTTGGGACTGAACAACTGCTTCGCACGCTGGTGAAAGATATGGCGGACATGAAGAAGCAGATGGCGGCAATGAATGGTAGACCGAAGAAGACCATCGGGCCAGCATTGCCGGGAATAGTCCCTGCCGGGAGAGGTAAAAGGGTCAGGAGTAGGGCGGCAGGTGGGGAGGCCCCGGTTCTTGAGTCACCACCGGCGAGCCCGGTCGGTCCAGTGGGGGCCCCAGTTCCGATCCCGAACGCGGGACAGCCGATCCCTGTGGTAGTTACGCCTGTGAGTGAGGGGGATATGCCTCCCGAACTGGCCGCTCAGTTGGCGGCATGGTTGGGCAAAAACAACGAGAGTGCTCCGGCACCAAGAGACACGGCGGCAGAGGCCAAGTTGATAATGAATCAGTTGCGGCAATCGAGAGATGCTGCGAAGGCACCTTGTCCTCTTGTTTCCCCGCAGGTTCCCTCGGATAAACCGGCACCGGTCGTTGGAACAACAGCTGCAACAGATACGGCTCATGGTTCTGGTAAGCAGCAGTTGCCGATAGCAGGGGAGGGATCGTTACCCTCTAGGAGGGAAAAAATTGTTCAGCATATCCCGATGGATGTGAAAGAGAGGATTTGGGCCGATAAATATGTGAACATGTTTTCGTTGTTAACCGATCACTATGAGATAGAACACGTTAAAAATCAGAAGGAGTTGTTGCATCCGAGTGTATGGCGTGCAAAAATGGCGGGTTTCAGGGTGGAGGAAACAATCGCTAATTGGGCCAGGGCGTTCGGTATGTTTACTGCAATCATGGGGGAACGTAGGCCTGAAGTATTATCAGAATTGGCCTGTTATCAGACACGTATTATGGAATTTTTTGAAGCATATGAAGGTAATCAATGGATGGGTTATGATAACAAATTTCGTAAGGCCAAGGAGCACGACTCATCCCTGACGTGGGATTGTTTCGACTCCATTTCCTGGCAGAAGCAAGTTATGCCGAACACGGCGAGGTCGTCTTCTTTGGGCGGGAATGGCGCAGAGCCTCCCCGCCATTACTTGGCGGCACCCTTTCGGGCAGGCGCCAATGGGGATCAGCACAACAAGAATAATGGGAACTCAGGTAAAAAAGGGGTGTGTTGGAGCTTTAACAGAGGCAAGTGCACTAGGCCACAAGGAACATGCAAGTTCAGGCATGAGTGTGCAGGGTGTGGACAGTCCTCACACCCCGAGAGTTCATGCAGAGCAAAGAATGGTGAAACGGGAGGTAGAGGGGGGGCCAAACAGGTCTAGCATCGCCCGAGGGGCACAGTTACCTACTCCTGTTGACATCATGGCATTGATCCCTTGGCTGAACCGATACCCAGACCATGTCTCCGCTGGGGTGTTGCGAGACGGTTTCTCATATGGTTTCCGCATCCCGGCGGGGGGTTTACGGGGGGAAGCACAGTGTAAGAATCAACTATCTGTGCAACGAAACACGACGGTGGTGCAGGCAAAAATTGCAAAAGAGGTGACCCGAGGTCGGGTTGCGGGGCCGTATGTGCACCCGCCTGTTGTTAATTTTGTATGTTCACCGTTGGGAGTAGTCCCCAAAAAGGACCCAGGTGAGTTTCGGTTGATCCATAATTTGTCTGCTCCCAGGGGTCTTTCGGTGAACGATGCGATTGACCCGGGACTGTGTTCGGTGCGGTACGCATCCTTTGATGAGGCCGTCGCCATGTTGAATCGCCTAGGGCCCGGAGCGCTGATGGCTAAATCAGATATTGAGTCAGCGTTCCGGTTGCTCCCGGTACACCCACAGGATCAGCGCCTCTTAGGTTTTGTGTTCCAAGGACGTTATTACATGGATAAATGTATGCCGATGGGTTGCTCCATTTCTTGTGCATATTTTGAGAAGTTCAGTACCTTTTTGCAATGGGCGTTCACTAGAGCCACGGGCCTCACACAGGTAATGCACTACCTTGATGATTTTCTGTTTCTGGGGGCAGCCGGGGGCACGGAATGTGAACAGGCTTTGATGGAATTCTGTAATCTCATGAAAAGTTTTGGTGTGCCATTGGCACCGGGCAAGACAGTGGGGCCATCTACGTCTCTCGAGTTTCTTGGAATTGAGCTGGATTCAGTAGAGGGGTGCTTCCGTTTGCCCAGGGAGAAGGTAATGAAGTTTAAGGCCGCACTAGAAGTATGCATTGGCGAGAGAAAAGTAACTCTCCATCAGCTGCAACAGGTTGTGGGTCAGCTTTACTTTGCCCTCAGAGTAATACCGATGGCCCGCCCCTTTTCCCGCTCTATCGCACAAGCCATGGTGGGTCTCAAGGAAGGACACCACCGCACAAGACTGTCAGCCGAGGTTCGCCAGGACATGCGCATATGGTTGGCATTTCTGGTGGATTTCAACGGTCGTGTCGTGTGGAACAAGCCAGCAGTTTCCTCCGAGGAGCTGGGGTTGTGGACTGACTCGGCGGGGAGTGTGGGTTTTGGCGCCATATTTGGTGAGAAATGGTCGGCACAAACATGGCCGGCGTGGTGGCACGATAGTGGGCTCACAGGTAACATCGGGTTCCTCGAGCTGTTCCCCATTCTGGTGGCCTTGAAAACATGGCCAGAGGGGTTGCATGATCGTGCTGTGGTGTTCTGGTCTGATAATATGACTGTTGTTGAATGTATCAATAATCAGGCAGCACGTTGCAAATGGATTTTGAGATTGCTGAAAGAAATTGTCCTGCTATGTATGAGATTAAATGTCCACTTTAGGGCAAGACACGTGCCGGGGGTACTGAACCAGGCAGCTGATGCACTCTCTCGTTCCCATATGCAGGCCTTCAGGGGTTTTCTGCCCTCAGCGGACTTGGTGGCGGCACCATTTCCCGAAGCTCTCTGGTCTCTCGGTGCCCCGGATTACAAAACCTCGTGGGAGAGAGTTTAGCACCCAGGACAAGGAAGGCATATGAAGGAGCGTTCCGTTCATATTGGTCATTTTTGGGTTCAACGGGGGGGGAGCATTGGGGACAGGAGGAGTCTGTTCTGCAATTTCTGGTAGCACTACATCAGGCAGGCCGATCACTGGCAACAGCCAACAGGCACAGGGCCGCCATTGCCTTCATGGCACAGGCGCATGGCATCCAGGACCCCACATCGTCCTTTCTCGTGAAAAGAGCGTTGCGTGGGTGGCAACGCCTTGAGGGTCGGAGAGTGGATGGAAGGCACCCGATAGATCTGGCTAGGTTGTCCCTGTTAATGTCCGTACTCCCTGCGACTTGTTCATCTCAATCAGAGACGGTGCTGTTCCGGGCCGCTTTTGCATTAGCATTCCATGGGGCTATGCGGGTGAGCGAGATGGTAGCAAGGAATAAGTGGGATACGGGGGGAGGTCTGTGTCGAGACCACATTCAGATCAAGGGTGACACAATGGTGGTCACAATAGCCAGTTCCAAGACCGATCAGGAAGCCATCGGGGACAGTGTGGTAGTCCAGCGGATCCCGGAGTCTCCCATGTGCCCGGTAAAATGCGTGGAGGAGTATTTAGCGCAGAGGGCGGCATCATGGGGGGGGAGTTTGTTGAGACACACCGATGCCACCCCACTGACGAGGTTTCAGTTTCAGCGGGTGTTAACAATGGCAATCGCGTCAGCGGGCTTGGACCCGAGCGATTTTGGGACCCATTCCTTCCGGATAGGGGCTGCTACGGAGGCTACAGCCAGGGGTCTGAGTGTTGAAAAAGTGAAACAATTGGGGCGTTGGTCCTCGAATTGCTATAAGAGGTATGTGCGGTTGCACATGTTGTGAAGCCTATGTCATGCACTCACGCTTCTTGTTTTCTGTTTGATTTTCAGTTGCACGAGCAGGCCTTGCGGGGCGGTCAGTGCTGTTGACCCGACACCTGGGGACCAGCGGTCAAAGTTCACCGGCTGAAGAAAGAGTGGTGTGGGTCGTTGGCCACTCATACGTGAGGCGCGCCGCGGATGTATTCAAAGCAGGTGACATGATTCACGTTGCGGGGAATACGGGTACAGGGTGACCTTCCACGGAAGGGGCGGGCTCTGTATTGACCAGTTTCAAGGTTTTATGGAGGGCCTTTTAGGGCGGACAAGGTCACCGCCGTCTGTAATCATAGTACATCTTGGGGGCAATGATTTGGTGACCATTGGTCGACGAGTACTTCTTGAGTTAATCTTGGCCTCGGTAAGCTGGTTGGCAAGGAGGGTTCCGGGGTGCACGATCACATGGTCACACATGATTCCTCTGAAGGTGTGGCGGGGGGCCCTCTCTGTGTCAGCTTTGAATCACTCGGTAAAGAAGGTTAATAGCAAATTAGGTAGATTGTTTCGCACAGGAAAGTTGCATTGTGTACCACATGGATGTATCCGGGGGGACCATATGTATCTGGAGGATGGGGTCCATTTGTCCCGGGAAGGAAATGTCTTACTCATAGGGGACTTCCTAGCTTGGTTAAAAAGTTTGAGTAGCCATGACCTATAGTAGGAGTTTTTGGGGGGTCCGGATAGCCGGTCAACTATCCGGCCTGTGGCGGTAAGGTCATGATCGGTGAGCAGTAATTGGAAGATCCCTAGAGGTGGGGCGCCACCCATTATGGATGGGAGCGCCCGGGGTGAGGCGGCCATTGGCCCCTCACACGGGGAGGCGGTACCCTCTAAGGATGGGGACGCCGAAAGGGAAGGCGGTCATCGGCCCCTCCCTGGGGAGGAGGGGCTACGGGCCCCTCCTGGGATTTTCCCGGGGCCAGGACATCCGCGACGGCGGATGTGGTAAGCAGTGTGGGGTGGGAGGGGGGTCTACGCTACCTTCTAGACACCTCACACGAGTCCTTGGACGACCACCAAGATGGCGCCGAGTAAATATGGGGCCCCCGTTAAGACAAGGGAAATTGGAAGTTGGCACAGAGGTACAGTCCGGTTACGACCTTGCCGTTGGCCCGTAATGCTAGGATGTACAATTTGATTTTGAGAAAATGCATCGTAATGTGTAAATGAAATTGTACATGATATGAAACTGTTAATTTAATGTTTTAATTTTTGTTTCATATTTTAATAAATACGGCCGGTGAGGGTAACTCCCTCACCGCCTTCCAAAAGCTCAAGAACCGTTTCCGTCTTCCCATTCTTGGGATTTGTGTTGGGAGGGGGTGACGGGTATCCCGCCCATATGGAAAGGGGCGACCACTCGGTCCCCCCGAACGTATGGTGGAGTACCCCGATCCCCCCGGGAAACCGTTTTGGGCGAGAGGCGTGGCTTGGCTGGTATGCCCGTAGTGGCGTAGCCGGGGCGCGCCTTTTCCCGCCCAAGAAGGGTTGTCCTAGACACCTACACCGTTCGAACCGCCCCGTAGGCGTGTCGGGGAAGGCCACGCCCTCCCGAAGAAGGATAAAAGGAGCATCTTGCCAAGGAAGCATCCTCTTGTTCCTGTGCTTGGAAGCTGCACCTCCTCGTTGCTCTTGAGCCCGAGACGGAACAAGGAGCCAATTTTGACCCACCCACCAGCCCCTGATGACAGCGATTTGTATTGCAATAAAGTCAATTGACATGGATATTATCTCTTCTCAGGTTGTTTCGGTAAAGTTGGGAGGGTCGTGATATGACAATAAAATGGTTGCTCTTTTCTGGCGAGGTATCACAGCTAAATGTAAAAACTGTTAGGGCATAGGTGGAGGTTTATGTTTTTAAATGCCCAGTATAACTGTTATTCTCTTTTAGTTTAAAAACTGTCGTATTTATTTTCTGGTCGGGCGGTAAGGTCATGATCGGTGAGCAGTAATTGGAAGATCCCTAGAGGTGGGGCGCCACCCATTATGGATGGGAGCGCCCGGGGTGAGGCGGCCATTGGCCCCTCACACGGGGGGGGCGGTACCCTCTAAGGATGGGGACGCCGAAAGGGAAGGCGGTCATCGGCCCCTCCCTGGGGAGGAGGGGCTACGGGCCCCTCCTGGGAATTTCCCGGGGCCAGGACATCCGCGACGGCGGATGTGGTAAGCAGTGTGGGGTGGGAGGGGGGTCTACGCTACCTTCTAGACACCTCACACGAGTCCTCGGACGACCACCAAGATGGCGCCGAGTAAATATGGGGCCCCCGTTAAGACAAGGGAAATTGGAAGTTGGCACAGAGGTACAGTCCTCTGTGCACCCGCCCCTCACAAGTGAGGGGGGAGTTATGGTATTAGGGATCTGACACCGGTTACGACCTTGCCGTTGGCCCGTAATGCTAGGATGTACAATTTGATTTTGAGAAAATGCATCGTAATGTGTAAATGAAATTGTACATGATATGAAACTGTTAATTTAATGTTTTAATTTTTGTTTCATATTTTAATAAATACGGCCGGTGAGGGTAACTCCCTCACCGCCTTCCAAAAGCTCAAGAACCGTTTCCGTCTTCCCATTCATGGGATTTGTGTTGGGAGGGGGTGACGGGTATCCCGCCCATATGAGTCAATGCTTGACTGGATTAGTGGATGCATAAATGAAGAAATGAGTGAATGCTTAAGTCCAAGGATAATTTCCGAGTGAGCGTGTAGATGAATGGCTAAATAACTGAGTGTGTGCATGGATGGATGTTTTATTAAAAATGTGATATGCACAATGTGAAGCTCAGAACTCAGAATGCTTTAATAGTGTAGGGTGGATGTTCAATATGGAATTCCAAAAATGTGTCCTATTACAAGGTTGTAAGAAGATGAGAATACTCAAAGATTTATGGAAGTGGGGCACACAGAGCAGGAAGCTCTGAATATACATTGTTTTATTAAAGTGGAGTTAGATTCCTCTTGGCTGCAGACTCTTCATTACACTCCAAACAAAAAGAGTGAGTGTCAGGAATGTGATGGGGTACAGAGGCCTGTCGTGTCCTACCGCCCAGGAACTCACACAGTACACGATGTGCATCTTACAGGTATTCTTTTATTCATTGGCTTACATCATGCATGTATCACGACCTCCTTCCTCGAGGTCCAGCTCCAGAAAAATGTTTTCTCTCCCCGCCCCTTGACCGGATGTGGTGTCCGGTGTCCCCTTGCACCTGCGCTGTCCCAGGGTCCTAGTGCCCCATGTCCTGGACAGGACATCTCCCCCCTTGTTGCAAAACAAACATTTTTTTTTTTTGAAGAAAGAAAGAGGGAGAGAGGGAGAGAGAGAGATAGAAGAGAGTTGATGATGCGCGATGGCCCATAGGCCCCTTCATTTACACGTCTCTTTGGTTCCATCTGTTTCCTTCTTGATCGCTGCTTTCTGATGTCCGCTTGAGTTTCTTCCTTTTGTGTGTCTTTCTACAGTTCTTACTTTGACCTTTCCGCTTCTCTTGCTTCTGCCTTGCTGACATGCGAAAGGTGCCCTGTGACGTGACACTGGCCAAACTGCCGCCTTTGCCATCCGTTCTTTTGCTTTTGTCATCTTCAACTTGCCTCCCTGGGTTTCGTTGCCACATTTCCTCGCTTGTCCTTCTTTGACCATCGCGATATCTCCTTTCTTTTCTTGGTAAGTCCCTTCGGTCTGCGCTTATTTTGTCTTCCACTTGTGGCCGTCTCGTCTTGCTCAGTCTGTAGGGTGTTACTATCCGTGCCTCTTCCATGGTGGTGTCTTTCTTTGTCTCTTGTTCTAGCTCTGAAGTTGTTGCTGATATCGGTGCGTTGTTCTCTAGGATGTAGTTTAGGTGATCTTCCGCCCTTATTCTTGCGTCTTTTTTTTGTATGGCCGTGGATGTCTGGACATGTAGTCGGCTAGATTTTGTTCTCTTTCCTGCTTGTTAATTATTTTCAATTAGTAGTCCATCAACCTTCTTCCCCACCTTTCTGTCCTTGGTGGTATGTTTGCTTTTCGGTTCCCATAAATCATTCTTAGTGATTGGTGGTCCGTCACTATTGGTGATCTTGGTGATTCTTTTTCTGCTTTGTGTTGGACTATTATCGCGCCCAATCCTACTGGGCCGGCATCTGCGGTGATCTTCGTGCCTAGTGTTGGATCCAAGTACTCCAGGTGAGCTTCCCATTGGTGTTACCCAGGCTGTCAGTCCGTCTGCCGGCTCGATGATTTCTTGACTCAGTAGCAATCTTCTCCCTTTCAGCTTTCCTAGTCCTCTTATTTGTTTCTGATATTCTCTTGAGATGTTCGTGGCGCCGCTGTCGAGCACGAGCCTCGCTTTGTGGGGCCCCACCTGTTCTTCTTTTCTATTTCTAGCACTTGTTCATTGACTCTTCGTGCTTTCTGTCATTTTTTTTTTTTTTTGTACTTTTGCTCTTTTTGGCACTTATTTTCTTCCTTTGTTTTACTTTATTTCGCCTCTTCTGGGCTTTCTTAGTCCTTTTTCCTTATATTCTCCTTTTTTCTTTGTGATCTTTTGTCCCTTTTTCTTCCTTTGTTTTACTTTATTTGGCCTCTTCTGGGCTTTCTTGGTCCTTTTCCTTTTATTCTCTTCTTTTTTCTGGTATGCACGTGTATTGTTTCTTTGTCTCTTTGTTTTATTTCTTTGTCTTCTCCTTTTCTTTATTTCTCTTTTTTAGGTGCGCCTGCCTCTTCTGGGCTTTCTTGGTCCTTTTCCTTTTATTCTCTTCTTTTTCTGGTATGCACTTGTATTGTTTCTTTGTCTCTTTGTTTTATTTCTTTGTCTTCTCCTTTTCTTTATTTCTCTTTTTTAGGTGCGCCTGCCTCTTCTGGGCTTTCTTGGTCCTTTTCCTTTTATTCTCTTCTTTTTCTGGTATGCACTTGTATTGTTTCTTTGTCTCTTTTGTTTTATTTCTTTGTCTTCTCCTTTTCTTTATTTCTCTTTTTTTTTTTTTAGGTGCGCCTTTCCTGACACTTATTTCTTTTTTTTTTTTTTGGTTTGTGTCTTTCTGTGACACCACTTGTCCTTGGTGCTGTTTCTGTTACTTTCTGATACTTTCCGTTTCCAGATGACCTTTATTATAGACTTGCATGCATTCACTGGCCGGCGTTACCCCCCGACCTCTTGCTCCGAGGTCCTGATCCTTACTTTTTTTTTTTTTTTTTCTACCTCTTTTGTCCTTTTAGGTCACTTCTGTGACTTATTTCCCTTTAAATTCACTTTAAATCACCCTTTTTTGTCACTTCTTTTGCACTTTTCTTTTATCACCACTTGTTGTTCTTGTATTCTTTCTTTTCCACTTCTTTAGTCCCTTTACGTTACTACTGTTGCTTATTTTCCTTTAATTTTCTTTAAATCACCCTTTTTTGTCGCTTCTTTTGCACTTTTCGTGCTTTCTCGCGCTTTGCCTGGCCTCAAAATGGTCGCCGCGCTGTTCCTCGCTTCCTATTGGCTCCCGCGCCTGACTTAAAAATGGCCGCCGTTGTTCTCGCGTTGTTTCCCGTCCAATCGGGACTCTGCCTGGCTTTAAAATGGCCGCCCGTCTGTTCTCTGTTCCTATTGGCTCTCACGCCTGTTTCTAAGATGGCCGCCCAGACTCTCGCGAGAGCTCGCGCCGATTCTTTCAAGTCTTCGCGCTTTTCCTCGGCGCTTACCGCTTCACTTGGTCTTCTCTCTGCAGCGCTTGGGGTGGGCTCCCACGTCGCTGCACGTCTTCTTTCAGCACTTCCTTCTTCTTCTTCGCTGCACTGTGATCCAGGGTGGGCTCCTGGTTTAAAATCACGATCTTTTCCACGTCGCTGCTGGCCTCCTGATGATGCCTCACCTCTACCTCTTCTTGCGCTGGACACCGCATCCCACTCTTCGTCGCCAGTTGTCGTGTCCTACCGCCCAGGAACTCACACAGTACACGATGTGCATCTTACAGGTATTCTTTTATTCATTGGCTTACATCATGCATGTATCACGACCTCCTTCCTCGAGGTCCAGCTCCAGAAAAAAATTTTCTCTCCCCGCCCCTTGACCGGATGTGGTGTCCGCTGTCCCCTTGCCCCTGCGCTGTCCCAGGGTCCTAGTGCCCCATGTCCTGGACAGGACAAGGCCTTCCAAGTGGAACCCCTCAGGTTAAAAATATGGGCAGAAGGGCCAAGCACTTTCATCTATCAAACAGACCCTCAACTGGAGGATTAAATATGATACCTCCTCTTAAACGACCCACACTTGTGCATGGACATACCGTTTTAATGGACCACTGGCGCTTGTTCTGAGCATCCCCATGACCTCTTATAAAACCTTCAGTGAGATGTGCTGGTTTTGATATTGAGATATTATCAGGGAACCAGTAAGTCCAACCAAGTGCAAGCACCGTTTTTTTTTGGAGGCGCTATGATTCATTGTTGCAGTATTTAATTTGAGCCAGCAGTTTCCGGTGCTCAGCAACAGCACTTAATTCTTAACACCAGTGCCTGGCCGCAAAATATGGGTATGAGCACAACAACAGCTGTCTATTAATTTAATATCCATTAACGATCACTAATCCGTGCCACATAAGCCATTCTTACAGCTCTGGGGGTCTTGAATAGTATGAATTGTCACACTTATAGGAGTGTGGGGGTTAGTAGTTGTGTTGGTACTGTAAGTGGCAGCGTTGGCCTGAGCAATGGATGGTGCAAGCTGCTTTGTCCTCTTGAGGAGGGCCCTGGCACTTATTGTTTTACAAATGAAGAACTGCATTGTTGTGAAGGAGTGGGCTTCTCAGGGCAAGGGAGCCTGGGCTGGCCACCTAGGAGGAGAGTGCTTGAGCGCTCATCTGGTTGCACCCTTGGAAGTAACAGTAGCAGCAGGCGGTCCTTAAGCCTTTCAAATCTTGCCACCATCCCAGCAGCACTTCTGGGCAGCAGAGCTGAACCGCACACCCTTTCTGTCAATAGCCCTCGTTATAATCCCTGTTGTCAGTGCTTCATTTGAGCCGGTGGTTTCCGGTGCTCAGCACCAGCACTTCATTGTCAGCACTGGGACTTTTGACAATCTGCCACATGGTGGCAATGTATATCTCATTTAGAGGTCAGGGCAAGAACAGTTGCTTATTCCTTCAATATAACGTAAAAATTACCTGAAGCCCAAGCCATTCTTATAGCATTCGGGCATGGAATAGTCTGAATTGTTACACTTGTAGCAGTGTGACGGTTAGGAGTTATGTTGGTGCGGTCATTGGCAGTGCTGGCAAGGGCAATATGTGTCGCAAGCTGCAGTTCCCTCCTGTCGAGGACCCTGGCACTTATTTTCTAACAAATTAAGCACTGCCTGTTGTCCAACTACATTGCACACCCAAAGGCATGTAACCTGTTCAGCAGATATCACCCTGGAACCTGCTGTTGATAGGTGATGTCATTGTGGTTCTCCTGCAAATTAGAAACAGGGCTGTATGAGTATAAGGTAACCGGTTTACAACAACAGGTGCCCTGCAATACGTAAAGGGAAAGTAAACTAATGAGCATCCCACTCAGTGCTCCAGGACAAGGGTTGGTTACCAGACAACCCAAATTAGCTCCTCAAAAGAAGGGCACTTAAGTCTACAAAGGATAGTCTGGGCTTAGCTGCATGAAAATTCTCAAATATGGGACGAGACAGAAGCCGCTAGACAATTTCAAGAGTAAACCAGTAAGAGTGCATAACGCGAAACCTGAAACCATATTCTTATAGATCCCATTATATTGTCGAAGTAAAAGATAGAGTAATCAAGAAAAGGAGAGTACTCCCGATCAGCATAAAGTCGTAGTGGACCATCAGCGCCTATTTGTGAATCGTATTTAAATATTATTAGATTCAGGTTTCGCGTTACGCACTCTTACTGGTTTTCTCTTGACATTGTCTAGCGGCTTCTGTCTCGTCCAACATTTGAGAATTTTCATGAAGCTAAGCCCTGATGAAGTCATAGTATTATTTACCTAATGACGAAACACGTGTTGGCTGATCTCTTTGTGATGAACATATAACACCAATGATGTTGGAAACTTTCATGGATTATATCAAAATCTAACCTGGATGTGAAGAATTGTGGTGACTGTACAATCATGGACTCATATATGAATAAAGTAGACTCACCACTATCTAGTTGTTTTGGACATCGATGTAAATGTACTGTTGAGTGCTCGGACTTTCCTTTGTAGACAGGGCTGTATGAGGAGTAGAAGCTGTTTCCCAAATATCCTCCTTTAGAGTGATTTAAAAAAGAATGTGTGCTGGGACCCAAACCTTTGCTACTGCTACATCCAGCAGCAGGGGTGGTTTGATATCAATGTGTCTCCATTTAGTGCAATAAAATCATGGTCTTGGCAGGATAATATTACTGTTGGCCAATCATTTGCTGAGCTGCCATAAGGAGGATGCTTAACATTGAAGACTCCTCTCGTAATTCTTCTTATATTCTCTGTTTATTTCCTATCACATGAGCTCTGCCCACAACTAGCCAGACCTTAAAGAAAAGACTAACCGTCAGCAGGAGACAGTGAACAAACTCTGCTCTGTTCTGTTTTGTTAATGCTCCGATCCCAGAGGAAATGCTAAAAAGATTTTTCAAATTAATGCATAAACACTTTTATAAGGCTGAAAAAACATTGCTTTGGGATTGTGTTATGATATGATGGAATCCTCAAAAACAGGACGTGAAGGTACCCAACTCCAACAGGGTTAAAGGCAATACAAATGGCAACATAGTACTATACAACTCTCTGTGCCATGACATAGCATAGACTGTCTGAGGAAAATTGTGGAAACATTCTGTGAGACATTGTGGGTTCGGGTAGCACATACACGAATCCTTTCTAGGAAAATCTAGGGTAGGTATCCTTACAGCCTCCTTTCTAGAGTTCAAACATGATTGTACCACAGAAGGGTTCTTGAACGGCATAGAACATCCCCCAGCCAAGACACCTTATATGAAATTTCGATTGGGAATCCTGCCACTTTGTTCTGTTACGGAAAAATGGCAGCGTGTTCCCAAGTTTTCTGCACTAAGGCTATTGAAACGGTTGAACATGCTGTAATTTGTTGTTCTATATATATTGGGTCCAGGATGAAATGTATTCCCCTGTTGGGTCGTAACCTACGAATAAGGGACTATAGAGTAGCTATTAGGATCTTGAGAAGCGATGTTTGACAACCTATTGTGTCCGAGTTATCACACTTCTCAGACCTGCCAACTCACTCGGTGCCACAGTTTGACACATGATTTCGGCTCCCATCACATGGGCACCAGGTGAGGAGACAATATCACAGAATAGCTGGAAAAAACGAGCTGAAAACCATTGTAAATAGGGGTTTTCAGCTCATTTTCGGAGGCTTCCAACTGCTGACGCCCATTAATGGGTGTAAAAACACCTCAGGATATAGGCAAAAGTCTCAGCAAGCTTTTATTTTGGTTTTTGTTAGAGGAGGGAGCTTGGGTCTGGGTTGCTGGCAAAGGTGCCTCCTAGGTACTTCTTGGTACAAGGCCCCGCCCCTTCCAAGGTCCCGCTCCCTCCTCAAACTGTGAGGGTTTTGTTGAAGTGTGGAGGCTCAGACAAAAAAGGATTGCAGAGTAGATGTAACATTCTTGCAGCATGTCAACATTTGACTCTTTACGTTCTACAAGCTTATATTGCTTATAAGAACAGATGTGTAATAGGTATTTCTTGCGGGAATAAGGCCCTCTGGGGATATATTATTGTAACCTTTTTTAACTCCCTCATTTTATGACGACTGGGATTGGCCTTGCTGTAACGGGGATTCACTATTGGGCATTAGTGGTGTATCGAGACATTATCTATGATTATGGAATATTGCCCTCGATTTGCACATTGAGTTGTAATTGAATTAATTTACTAGTTTTAAACTTATTTTATTGTGTCAGTATCAAAATGATTTAATGTATCCTGTGATGGTTGTATGTGCTTTTTATGGCTGCATAGCCGAATAAAGATGTATATGACGGCATTGTGGGCTCTGTTCTGGGAAGGGATTTCAGCACACTGTTGACAATAGAGGGTGCTCTCCACTGGCAATATCTAATGAGACCTTGTGTAAAGTTAGGGATTGCCAGATTGTAAGGTGACCTAACCAGCCCTTGCGTAAAGGGCTGGTTAGGAAGTGCTTTGTGCAAAGGGTATAAAGCACCTCCTTCTGTTCAGCCACATTACATATTAGGCCTGAGTCAGTACACTTGCCTAACTGGCACCAGTGAGGAGGTAATTTGCAGCCCCACCATACAAATCACTCACCTGTAGACCACCACATTCAACACCACTGCGTATTTAGATGTCAACAAAGGCATTGGAGTAACTCAAGCATTAAAATGAGCAGCATCTGGCCATATGTTCCGTAGTGTGTGTGTGGTAAAGAATTATCAGGTCTGTACATTGAAGGCCAGAGGAAATTGGCCTGGCAGGTGTGGCGGGTTCTCCTTTATCTATACATCACATCTCAACCCCTTTACATCCTGTATCAGCCAGTATATGAGCCGATACATTTTCTGTAGGTCAGTACATTAGAAAGTAGTGACATTATTACCAGTCTTTAAAGTCTAATTTAGCTCTAAATAGTCACTTAGGCAACTAACATTGATGGATAGAAATGTTTCAATCAATCTAAACAATTTGTAACCCCTGAGGATGCACTCCATTCCATCACTCTGTAGCTCGCCCTTGCTGTGCACTTACGCTAAGAAAATTACCCTTTGTCCTTTCCAAAATTGTAAGTCCACCTTGAGCTTGGAGATGTGAGGCCACGTTACCTCTAAATGTGAGCACTCGCAATCCTAGGTGCGTTTCAACAATCTTGGACCTCACTGGTGAGGTGTAGCGGTAGTCCAAAAGGAAAAACGATTTTGGGACTCCCTTTTGTCATACTCTAAGTGACAACAGGTCTATTAGGGATCAGGTCAAAGGGAAGTAAGAATGCAAAGATAGCATCTCAACATGCTTGCGGACAGTGCTTAATTTGTAAAAAAATTAAGAGCCATGGTCCTCTCAGGAAGGCCACTGCAGTCTGAACTACCCATACCTCATATCTCATCAGAAGCGGTCGCTCCTCACGCTGCTCCAGACTCCGATTGGTATCGTAGCGCTATACCCCCAGACCGCTCTCTGCAACTTAAGCCATATCGCATTACCCGCATTGCTCGCATTGCTCCTGCTCATTATTGTGCCTGATTGATAATTGCATTTACATCGTACTGCTGATAGCGTTTATATCGTAGCGCTGTGTTGCTGAGGTGCGCTTTCTTAGACATTCAGTTGTGCTCGCATTGCTCCTGCTCGTTATTGGGCCTGATTGATAATTGCATTTGTATTGTAGCGCTGATAGGGTTTATATCGTAGCGCTGTGTGGCTGAGGTGCGCTTTCTTAGACATTCGGTTGTGCTTTGCTGCCTCTGGCTGGATTGTTCATTTGTACCTGATTCTGCCGGTACCACTGTCCATTCCATAGCCATTACCTAAGTTTTGCCCCAATCTCGCCCTGTTAGGCTTTTGGCTTGCTGCCATTTTGTTGTCTGTTGTTGTGCCTCCCTGCCCGGCTCTCCACCCCGCTCCCGCCTCCCAGCTGCTCCTCCCTCCCACTGAAAGTTTAGACTCGACCCTCCCTGCAAACGCTGTGACCGTCCTGATCTCATCAGAAGCGGTCGCTCCTCACGCTGCTCCAGGCTCCGATTGGTATCGTAGCGCTATACCCCCAGACCGCTCTCTGCAACTTAAGCCATATCGCATTACCCGCATTGCTCCTGCTCATTATTGTGCCTGATTGATAATTGCATTTACATCGTAGCGCTGATAGCGTTTATATCGTAGCGCTGTGTTGCTGAGGTGCGCTTTCTTAGACATTCGGTTGTGCTCGCATTGCTTCTGCTCATTATTGTGCCTGATTGATAATTGCATTTGTATTGTAGCGCTGATAGCGTTTATATCATAGCGCTGTGTGGCTGAGGTGCGCTTTCTTAGACATTCGGTTGTGCTTTGCTGCCTCTGGCTGGATTGTTCATTTGTACCTGATTCTGCCGGTACCACTGGCCATTCCATAGCCATTACCTAAGTTTTGCCCCAATCTCGCCCTGTTAGGCTTTTGGCTTGCTGCCATTTTGTTGTTTGTTGTTGTGCCTCCCTGCCCGGCTCTCCACCCCGCTACCGCCTCCCAGCTGCTCCTCCCTCACTCCGCCCCCCTCCACCATCCTCTTATGACAGATGCATTTGTGCGCAGCGTTCACGCGCAGCGGACGCGCCCCATGCACGCCAAAGGCGCGCCAAAGGTAAGCTCGTCTACGCCCATCCGCGCCTGGACCGCGCCCAGCGCCAGACCCCCTGGCCCGCGCAAAATCGACTCCGCCCGCTTAACATACGATGCCTCAACCCTCTCAGCCCTATATCCCGGCCGCCCACCAAACTGTTACCAAGCCGTCCCAGGACACACCCATGGACCCTTCACATGCCATTCCTGCAAGTTCGACTGCATCCGGACCCACACCAAATCCACAAACTCCAATCTGAGCTCCGACACTAACCAACTAAAGTGCATCCTGCTCAACACCCGCTCGGTCCACAGACACGCCATTGAACTCTGGAACCTACTAGACACTACATCGCCGGATGTCGCCTTCCTTAAAGAAACCTGGATGAACGCCTCATCAGCACCCGACATCGCCATAGCCATCCCGGACGGCTACAAGATCATCCGAAAGGACCGCACCAACCAAACAGGAGGAGGCATCGCCATCGTCCACAAGAACACCATCCACATCACGACCAGTTCCGACGACAACCTCACATCCGCCGAACACCTTCACTTCCAGATCCACACCGACCCTAAGACCACACTCAGAGGCACCCTCATCTACAGACCACCAGGACCCCGCACACAATTCAGCGATGACATCACTGACTTCATCAGCCCACACGCCCTCCCCTCCGAGGAGTACATTCTACAGGGAGACCTCAACTACCACCTGGAAAAGAAAAACAACTCCAACACCACCACCCTTCTGGACAACCTAGCCAACCTTGGACTCGAACAACTTGTCGATACCCCCACCCACTATGACGGACACACACTCGACCCAATCTTCACCTCCAGCAAGCACATCTCCCTCAACCATACCACAGCTCTCCACTGGACGGACCACAGCTGCGTTCACTTCAACTACAAAAAGACCACGACCCACAACCCCCCTCAAACTATTCCCCGAAGAAATTGGAACAAAATTACCACCGACCAACTCTTCACATCGCTTCACCAAAAACCTCCTGCCAAATCATCGGGCCCAAACCAAGCAGCCACCAACTTCACACAATGGATCACCCACAGCGCAGACGAACTAACACCCTTGAAAAACCATCAAATCAAACAAGGTAACAAAAAAGCCCCCTGGTTCAACGATGACCTTAAGAAATCCAAGAAGTTATGCCGCACCCTCGAGAAAACCTGGAGAAAAAACCCTACCACTGACAACCTGACCACCTTCTAAAAGTGCTACCCACAAACACCACCAACTGATCCGATCCACCAAGAAATCAGCATTCAAGGATCGACTCGACAACAACGCCCACAACAGCAAGGAACTATTCAACATCGTCAAAGAATTTACCAACCCCACCGCCGGCACAAACGACATTACTCCCTCCCAAGACCTCTGCGACTCCCTAGCCTCTTTCTTCTACAACAAAATCGCCGACATACATAACAGCTTTGAAAACCAGTCCGGGGACCAGTCCATTGCCGCCACCTCCGAACCAACACCCCCCTCTAACAACCTCTGCACCTGGAACCCAATCACCACTGAAGACACCATCCACCTGATGAACTCCATCCACTCAGGATCACCAACCGACCCATGTCCCCACCACATCTTCAACAAAGCTGACTCCATCATCGCACCCCATCTCCGAGACGTCATCAACTGCTCCCTCAACTCCGCTATCTTCCCGGAAAGCTGTAAGCATGCCGAACTCAGCGTCCTTCTGAAGAAACCCACAGCAGACCCCACTGAACTTAAGAACTACCGCCCCATATCGCTCCTCCCATTCCCAGCCAAAGTTATTGAGAAAGCCGTCAACATCCAACTCGCCGCCTTCCTCGAAGCCAACAAATCCTTCGACCCCTCACAGTCCGGCTTACGAGCCAAACACAGCACCGAAACCGCCCTCATCGCAGCAACAGACGACATTCGAACTCTACTGGACAATGGAGAAACAGCTGCCCTCATCCTACTTGACCTCTCCGCAGCCTTCGACACAGTCTGTCATAGCACCCTCATACAACGCCTCAGCAACGTCGGAATACAAGGAAAAGCATTGGACTGGATCATCTCGTTCCTCGCCGGAAGAACCCAGAGAGTCCACCTCCCCCCTTTTAGATCAGAGGCCACTGAAGTCATCTGCGGCGTTCCACAAGGATCCTCACTCAGCCCCACCCTCTTCAACGTATACATGAGTCCCCTAGCATCCATCGCGCGCCAACACAACCTCAACATTATCTCCTACGCAGACGACACCCAGCTGATCCTCTCCCTCACCAAAGACCCAAAGACCGCCAAAACCAACCTACACGAAGGGATGAAAGAAGTAGCCGAGTGGATGAAGAACAGCCGTCTAAAACTGAACTCGGACAAAACGGAAGTCCTCATCTTAGGATCATCCCCCTCCACCTGGGACGACTCATGGTGGCCACCAGCACTAGGAACCGCACCCATACCTACGGACCACGCACAGAACCTGGGCTTCATCCTGGACTCCTCCCTCTCGATGACCAAACAAGTCAACGCCGTCTCATCCTCATGCTTCAACATTCTACGCATGCTCAAACAAATCTTCCGATGGATCCCCACCGAAACAAGAAAGACGGTCACCCACGCACTGGTCTACGGAAACACCCTCTACGCCGGAACCACAGCCAAACTTCAGAAAAAACTCCAACGCATCCAAAACGCTTCAGCTAGACTCATACTGGACTTCCCCCGTCAAGCTCACATTTCCGGTCACCTGAAAGACCTCCACTGGCTTCCCGTCAACAAAAGAATAACGTTCCGTCTCCTCACCCACGCACACAAAGCCCTCTACGACATAGGACCCGATTGCCTCAACACGCGACTGTCCTTCTACACCCCCACTCGCCAACTACGATCATCCAATCAAGCCCTCGCCGCAATTCCAAGCATCCATAGATCCACCATGGGGGGAAGAACCTTCTCCTACTTAGCGGCCAAAACCTGGAATTCTCTCCCCACCTACCTCCGCCTTGTACAGAACCACCTCTCCTTCAGAAAGCAACTCAAAACTTGGATATTCGATAAGTAATATACCCCCCCTCCCCGAAGCGCCTTGAGACCCTCTGGGTGAGTAGTGCGCTATACAAATCTCTGAACTTGAACTTGAACTTGAACTACACACAAAGCTATAATAATGGCATGAGAGGCTAGTATTATTCATTGTCAATGTATACTGGCTTAATAAACACAGTTTTTGTGCTCATCTAAAAATTAAAAAGACAGCACCACCATGATGCCGAGTACCGGTAACCACCAGCACACATTAAGCAATGCTTGCGAATGGATGGAACACTCCATTGCAGGCTGGGCATGTCCTCCGAAGAATCATACATCACTGCTCCCACAAACTACAGATCTCCCCTATTCATCGGGCAACGTTTCCATTTCTTCTGGTCTCTCAACTGCTGGTGGGCATGTGCTACTTGCATCAGATGATCAGATCCACAACAGGACTGGTGTTACAACCATTCAAATATACACACATTTGTACCTTGAGTTTCAGGGGCTATGTTTTGCTTCATTCATGAATGTTCCCTGATTCTAAACAAAATGAGGGCAGCAGCCTACATATAAATCTATGTCTAATTGATTTCAATGCTATTTTATTTCTCCACTAAGCTTGTACTTCTAAAGGTGATAGTTACTGTTCTGAGGTTCTTGATCCTGACCTCACTGTCTGCCTGTTGCCAGACCCCTGGATTACTACTACTTCTGCTGTAAAACCTGTTAAGCTAAATGCCACTCTAATATCTAGGGCTGGCCCTTCTCGGAGCAAAACGTTCATATCACTGCTTCTCCCTCCATGCCTTTCAATGGATCGCCCAACTGAGAATAAATTCTGAGTATTCTCTGCTGATCTTGTGGGATTATTTCTTCTGCATCATGCCCAGAAACAGATTGCCCTGTGGATATTGACCTCTGGGTGTTTTTAGATCTGCTTCTGGGTTTTCCCTTCTCAGATTACTCAGAACTTTGAAATCTAGCTTTATTTTATGGATTATCTTCTCTGCTCATAAAAAGCTTGACTCTGGACTTCCTCTAATACACACACTAGATTTTAGCAGGCAGCTTGTTCCATTCTTAACATACTAATATCTTGCTAATGGTATTCATACATTTATATAATGATTGGAGTCACCCGCTATCTTTCCTTGAGCTGCAGTGCCGTTCTGGTCTTTGACATTGTCCTCCACTCCCATTGCCTTTGTAGTTCTGCATCCTCTTCTCTGGTTTTGTCGGTGGGATCTCCTTCAGTGGAAACCTATAGTTTCCTCCACGTTTGTGGAGCCCAGGGGCATTTTTCCACATAAGTAGGTTGTTAGAAATGGGGGTCCCAGGTTGGCAGAGGTAGGTACCTTTGTCCAAGTGGGGACCCTTCTTCCTAGTTAGAGTAAGGGGTATACACTTGTAAAATTACCCCTGTTCACCCCCTTGGTAGCTTGGGACGAGCAGACAGGTTTATCTCAGAGGCAGTGTGTAAAGAAATTGTGCATGCTTCCAGTAACATAGTGAAAACACTATGAATGAACACCACACCAGTTTAGAAAATTAAGTACAACTTTATCTAAACCAACAAGACCAGAAACAACAAAAATCCAACATACAATATTATTAAAAACAAGTTACTGTGCAAAACAACCTTTAAATTGCAGGAATAACGTGAAAACACAGTTCCTCCGACTCTGTAGCTCCTTTTGAGGCTACAGCAATACTGAACATGACAAAGTCTTAAAATTCCAGCCAACCACGTTGTTACGGGTTTGCTAAAGCGTCGACAGTCTAAGAGACAGTACCTTTCTTGTTGTGGCCAACGTGCTGATGCAAGTCGGTCGGGGCAACCGTTGCGGTTGCCATGCGAGATGGAAGCGTTACAGCATGCGGTGTCCTCACGGATTGGTGCAGGCAGCGGCTTGTTAATGGAGTCAGTGAGACCAAGGCAGCTTTGCAGGGTGAGACGGTGCTTGATGCTGTGCTGGCAGGTCACGGTGCAGCGACAGAGCCGGCTGATGTTTGAGTCAGGCAGCGACAGAGTTGGTGACATCTTGTAATGAATTGGGTTCTGGCACAATTTGGAACTAATACTACTCACCAAGCAATAACATATCATTTCCCAAGCCACTACATACCACAGCCCTCCTCAGGACTCATAAATACACCACACATAGACATATAAAATACCAACCTGAGAAAGGAATAATACAAATAACCACACACATACAACTTCATTGTTAGATCTCCTGAGGCGGAAGCCGGGAGCGCGTTCTAATAACTTTTTAAAATTTGAGAGTCACTTATTGTGTGTTGTATTACTTAGCCCTCTTCCCCTCCTGGCACTTTATTCTGGGCACTAGTCTGATCCTGGTCAGGTCGCGCAGCGGATTTCAGCGCTGCCGCGGTAAAATCACTTCTAACTATTGCCGCCATTCCGGCGTTTATTGAGGCCACGCCCCCTTCCTGAGGCCACGCCCACCGCCGAGCACATACATAAGACGCTCAGTACAAGCGCCGGTTGATTCATTGTTAGATCTCCTGAGGCGGAACCCGGGAGCGCGTTCTAATAACTTTTTAAAATTTGAGAGTCACTTATTGTGTGTTGTATTACTTACCCCTCTTCCCCTCCTGGCACTTTATTCTGGGCACTAGTCTGATCCTGGTCAGGCCGCGCAGCGGATTTCAGCGCTGCCGCGGTAGAATCACTTCTAACTATTGCCGCCATTCCGGCGTTTCTTGAGGCCACGCCCCCTTCCTGAGGCCAAGTCCACCGCCGAGCACATACATAAGACGCTGAGTACAAGCGCCGGTTGATTCATTGTTAGATCTCCTGAGGCGGAAGCCGGGAGCGCGTTCTAATAACTTTTTAAAATTTGAGAGTCACTTATTGTGTGTTGTATTACTTACCCCTCTTCCCCTCCTGGCACTTTATTCTGGGCACTAGTCTGATCCTGGTCAGGCCGCGCAGCGGATTTCAGCGCTGCCGCGGTAGAATCACTTCTAACTATTGCCGCCATTCCGGCGTTTATTGTGGCCACGCGCCCTTCCTGAGGCCACGCCCACCGCCGAGCACATACATAAGACGCTGAGTACAAGCGCCAGTTGATTCATTGTTAGATCCCCTGAGGCGGAAGCCGGGGGCGCGTTCTAATAACTTTTTAAAATTTGAGAGTCACTTATTGTGTGTTGTATTACTTACCCCTCTTCCCCTCCTGGCACTTTATTCTGGGCACTAGTCTGATCCTGGTCAGGCCGCGCAGCGGATTTCAGCGCTGCCGCGGTAGAATCACTTCTAACTATTGTAGCCTTTTTCCTCCGCTCTTCTCCCAGGCCACGCCCCCCACCTCCCTCGTCCGTACCTATAAATCATGTGCTTTTTCCGGAAGCGCAGCGGGAGCGCATAAGGCAAGCCCATCTGCGCCCGTCCGCGCCAAGGTAGCGCCGTGCGCCAGCTACACTGCCTGTTTCGGTCTATCCGATCCTGAACAGCTACCTTCTGGACCCCCTTACTCAAGAGAGACGCTTCTTCTTATTGGTAAGCACTTTGCGGATAGAGGAACATTTACTTTGTCACACACGGCACTTCCACGAGCCGACTTTCTGAGTAATGATCTTTTAAAATGTGGGCTTCTGAATGTGAGGTACCTACCTAGGCACAGCACAGAGATCCAGCTCCTGATTGAAACTCATGAATTAGATATCATTTTCATGACGGAAACATGGACTCGTTCTGACTGTGCGGTGGATCCCGGATTTGCTTGTCCTCCTGGGTTTAAATTTCTTCACACTCCTAGACCGAGTGGAAGAGGCGGGGGGGTAGGTGTCATTTTCAGAGCGGCCTGCAGTATTAAGGTTTTTGTTTTAGACAACACTGCGGGCATAGAGCTTCTCGGATTATCAATTAATGCCCACTCTGGTACTACGGTTACTGGGGTAGTGTGCTATCGCCCGCCAGGGGCGTTCAGCCTTCAACAGCAACAAGCTTTTCTGACTACCCTCACCGACAGTGCCTTCTCTCATCACAAGTTGATTATCCTTGGGGACTTTAATCTCTGGCGCAACGGCGCCCTTGACTCAGGTCTCGGCAACTTATTTCAAACTTGTGAAAGTCTCGGCCTTCACCAGCTGGTGACTGGGGCAACCCACAAAGCTGGACACCTCTTAGATCTGTTATTTGCCGCTCCTTATTTGGTGATTATGAGGGAAACCTTACCTATGGAGTGGAGAGACCACTCACTGGTTAAATTTTTTATACACATGAACGGTGGTCTCCACAAGGTCCCTGCAAGGACTAGGGATTTTAAGTGCAGAGATTGGAGGGCTCTCGCACGTCTGCACTCCCTTGGTAGGGTTTTCCACACTGATCAGCTTTTCCATGAGGAAAAGCAAATAGAAGATAATTATATCTCTCTCTGCAGTGGCATCACAACTATCCTTGAGGCACATGTTCCGCAAAAAATACGTAGCTATAAAGGTAAGGACTCTGCCCCCTGGTTTAATGACAATCTAAGAAACCTAAAACTGGGATGTAAACAAGCGGAGAGAAGATGGAGACGGGACTACAACGAAACCTCTAAGGAGGTGTGGAAAAACAAGGTCATGATTTATAAGAATCAGATTAACAAAACTAAGGCAGAACACTACTCTTCTGTGATCTGCAATTCCACCAACAATTCTAGGAGCATTTTCAACATACTTAATAGTGTTACTAATCCTGAGTGCTCCAGAAATTCTATCGTCCCGTCCCAAGATCTGTGCGACAATCTTGCTGTATTTTTTAAAGATAAAATTGACCTTATCCTTAAAGACTTGAATACGCCAGATGGTGTCCCGTCCTCTGATACAAGATCTGGGCTTCCCGCGGCATGGGCGATTGGCCCAGTCATGGCCACTAAAGATGTGCTACGTGAGTTCCCACCCCTTACCTACGAGGCCTTCACGAAGCTAGCCAGAGGGATCTCATCTGGGTCTCCTTTGGATCCTGTACCACCTAAAATCTGGAAGGAATTCGAGGAAGAATTATTCCCCTCACTCTACCTTATATGTAACCAGTCTCTTATGACTGGTCCTGTCCCAGCTCAATGGAAACGGGCGTTAGTCTCTCCTTTGCTAAAAAAGCCCTCCCTGGACCCAGATTGCTCAAAAATTATAGGCCCATTTCCCTGTTACCCTTCCCGGCCAAGATCGTCAAGCGTTTGGTTAGTAACACTCTTTCTAACCATCTGGAATGTCATCAACTACTGGATGGGGATCAATTCGGTTTCCGGCTTGCCCATGGAACCGAAACAGCTCTAATCACCGCTATGGACGAGCTTCAAAGGCGGGCAGACAGAAGGCAGGCAGCGTTTTTGATCCTGCTTGATATGTCTGCCGCCTTTGATACAGTGAACCATGAGATTTCGCTGAGGCGGCTGTTTGAGGCAGGAGTGAGAGGAACAGCGCTCCAGTGGTTCCAATCATTCCTGCAGGATAGGCAGCAGGCAGTGTCTTGGCCACCTTTTCAGTCAGCCTTTTCTCTAATATCACACGGGGTTCCCCAGGGCTCGGCAATTAGCCCGATTCTTTTTAATCTGTATCTCAGACCTCTGACCTCTCTCATTAAAAGCTTTAACATCAGAATTGTCAACTATGCTGACGACACGCAGATGATCCTCTCCCTAGAAGGGGAGGAATCAACATCTGTGGAGGTGCTCCACAACTGCCTGCGTGCCACGTCTCGGTGGCTAAAGGACAACTCCCTCCAGTTTAATGCAGGGAAGACGGAGGTGCTCTTTAGCGCCGGAACCAAGATTTCCCGGCCATTCCCTAACAACTTTTGGCCCCCGGAAACTGGGTCCATAGTACGGCCGGTGGAATCAGTCCGCAATCTTGGGGTCATGATGGACCAAAGGCTCAGTATGGACACGCACGTTGCAAAAGACGTCTGCCTGCTGCTTTGCCATCCTTCGATCTCTGAGGAAAGTCCTGCCTCTCCTACCTATCCATGCCCGTGCCCAAGTGGTAAGGTGTACCATCCTCAGCAGGTTGGACTATTGTAATGCCCTTCTGCTCGGTTCCCCTGGGTTCCTGTTGGACAGGCTCCAAAGGGTCCAATCCGCGGCGGCCAAGTTGGCCTTAGGGCTCCCGAGAAGATCTCACGGGCCGTCTGCTCTGGGCAAACTTCACTGGCTGCCGGTTAGACAGAGGATACAATTCAAGGCCCTCTGCATAGTCTTTAGGGCTCTCCATGGATCTGGCCCAGCCCCCTTGCAATCGAAGTTTGCCTGGTATTCACCAACCAGACGACTTCGATCCTCAGATGCTAAGCTGGTAGTTGTACCCAGATTCAGGAAAGTCCGAGCTGGAGGCAGATCCTTTGAGGTGGCTGCTGCTAAACTTTGGAATACTCTCCCGGTGGAGATTAGACACATCACTGAACTCCTCCCTTTTAGAAAAATGATTAAAACCTGGCTATTTCCCAAGGTAACGGCCTGAAAGCTCGCACTCCCTGTTGTTCATT
Organism: Lissotriton helveticus; assembly: GCF_964261635.1. Classification (NCBI taxonomy): domain Eukaryota; kingdom Metazoa; phylum Chordata; class Amphibia; order Caudata; family Salamandridae; genus Lissotriton; species Lissotriton helveticus. The sequence goes on from NC_136072.1 coordinate 1,009,569,607, forward strand.
TCCGCCTCCTCAGACCTTATCAGCGTCAGGATGCCTGCAACGGTGACAGTAGCGCTTTATAAGTTTGTTAAATAATAAATAATAATAAATAAAAGTACTGAAAATCCAGAGCCATAGTCTGGGGGATATATACAACAATGCAACAAGCGAGCAAATCAACACCTTCCGGTGACAGCAACGTGCACTTAGCACGAAAACAACGCAATCCTGCGAGCAAATCAACCTTGTCGGGCGATGTCTCTCTCTCTAGACACCTTCCCCACACCCTGGTGTGGGGTCAACCTTGTCGGGCGAGAATCTCTTCTTGGGATTCCCTACTGCACCCTGGTGCAGTTATTCAACCTTGTTGATTACATTTTATATCTCCCGGCCTGGTGATGTTACAACCTCCCTCTTCAACAATTACCTGCAAGAAGGGCAACTTACCATCCTTCTATGCGACAGCACTTGGTACAAGAAAGGTTCTAACCTCCCATTCCAAAGAATATAGACAAATTATGATCTGGGGTCTTTTATTTACACAATGATAGAATGACAAGGAAAGAAATAACTAAATATTATCACAATCACCTAAAACATTCACACACATAAAAGCTGAAAAGTAAAGATGGTTAGACATAAACAGTTATAATAAAAACATTCTTAGAAGACCTCACCATGGGCCAGATGTAGGTAGCCAAATACCGGTCGGTAACGGCCGAATTCGGCCGTTACCGACCGGTATTTGGCTTTTGAGATGTAGGTGGGTCAGAATTTACAGAATCGGTATATTTACCGATTCGGTAAATTTACCACTTCGGTATTTTACCGAATCGGTAAATATACCGATTCTGTAAATCCATATGTAGGTGTGACTCTTCAGAGTCCCAAAGGCCCTACAAATTCGGTATTTTAACACCCAATCCAATTGGGTGTTAAAATACCGAATTCAGGTGTGCATGCACATGTGTGCATGCACACCTAGCCATGTGACAGACAGACATGCCCTTAGGGCATGTCTGTGTGCCACATGGCGCACATGCCTATTTTTGGGGTGCCAGAGGGTGTCAACGTGACACCCCCTGCACCCTTGCTAAAATCGGTATTTACCGATTCTATAATTACAGAATCGGTATTGCCCATTGATTCCTATGGGCTTCACAGCCCATAGGAATCATTAGGAAATACCGATTCGGTATTTCCAGATTCGGTAAATACCGAATCTTAACGATTCGGTATTTCCACATCTGGAAATACCTACATCTCCCCCCTTCATATTTACCACTTCTTAAATACCGAATCGGTAAAATTCGGTATTTAAGAAGTGGTAAATCAATCCTACCTACATCTGGCCCCATGTTTCTATACATCTGGCTTTCAAGGGGGCCCATCTCTCCGGTTCGATCAGGATTCTCTGTTATCACCAGACCATCAACACCAACAGATCAACATCTCTAGCATCTGATGTTACCCATAATAATAATAATAATAAAACAGCTTATAAAGCGCCTGGTAACACCTTCATGGCGTGTCCCCGCGCTAGTGAGGAAAAAAGTAACCAACAATAACAGAGACTGCCCACCCTTCCGTGAACCCTACATCCTATACAGATGAGGTTTTAACAATGCTCTAAATTTGACTTCAGCGCCTTCTAGTCTCATCTCCAAAGGGAGATTGTTCCAGCTCCGTGCCGCAATGACACTAAAAGAGCGCCCCCCCATTCTTGCTTTCTTCACTCGAGGAACCACCAGCAAGCCCGTTCCTCCCGAGCGAAGAGCTCTCGAGGGTTCATATTTATGCACCAAGTTTTGCAGGTAAGAAGGAGCCCTATTCCATACAATGCGATGGCAGATCAGGAGGCATTTATAAAGCACTCTCTTCCTGACCGGCAGCCAGTGCAGAGTATCCAGGGCCAGACTGGAGGCTGCTCTCCTAGGCCGCCGCAGAACTAACCGTGCGGCAGAATTTTGCAGAACTTGCAGCCGCCCCAAACTTTTCTCGGTGGCCCCCAGGAATAGAGCATTCCCGTAATCCATCCGGGAGGTCACCAGGGCCTGAGTCATGGTCCGTCTGGCTGGCAAGGGCAGGAGGTCAAGCGTTTTATTTAAGGTCTTCAAGACTCCAAAACACTTCCCAACTAACCGGCGGATATGCCCTTCATAAGAAAGGGTAGGATTAACCCATACCCCCAAGTTATTAGCCTCCTCACAGGGTAACGGTGTTAAAAAGGTAAGGGCCGAATCCGACCAAGAACGCTTCAGCATTTACCCGGCATTAGCCGCCTCTCATACCATTCGAGATTACCAAACAAAGAGGCAGGCGCTGGAGACAGTAGGCAGGAAACAGGAGTTTATTCCGACGGAGCAGAACACGTCAAATCAGACAACAGGGTATCTTCTCGAGGTGCTCTAACCGCATCTCTGAGGCCTGGCCTCTTATACACAGGTTTATGGCTTTATTACATACACTGCACCCGTAATGTTTCTTTGAAGGACAGAAAAGACATCCTAGGAATCCCCGGTCCAGGCCTGTTCCCACACACATCTACAGTAGAGTTCCCACCCCGATCTCAGCATGTGGTGGTTATCGCGCAGCTGGGTATTCCGCTGGGAACGGGGATGTGTGTGATCAGTCGGATCTTCGGGGTGCGAAAGCGTTGATTAATCCCCGCTCCTTTGATGGGGTGAGTTCCTACTGTAGGGGGCAATAAACTACATCTGCGGGGCCTGGCGATGGCCTGGGAACAGCTTGGACAATCGGGCAGGGAGGAAGAGGATATCAAAGGCTTGTTCCCATGAAGGGATGAAAGGGTTATAGGGTTTCGGCTCGAAATATTGCGCTGAGGCAGGATCGCGCTTATGGTTCGTTTATGGTTCAAGGAGGAGAGATCGGGGGTTGCCGGAGCGCGGGGGGATGCTTGGGGAGACAAGAGAGTGAGGGGGAGAGACGCGCAGGCTATTGGCAATGGGCAGAGAGGCCATGACAATCAAAATGGCTGCTGCTTACGCGCACGTATGGATCTAAAAAGGACAAGATGGGGGGGCGTGGCTACGAGCCGACAGCGATGGCTGCGTAGTGAGAGAGCTCTCACACCGAGGCAGCTCCTTTGCCATTGATCCGACACAAAATCCGCCTCCAGTGTGCCACAGGCGAAAGATTCGGCGTGAGGCACTTTAGCGACGCCGGCCGGCGCTTCCCCGGTCAAAATTGGACTTCGATTACCGGTGTGACGGGGGTGCTTCGGTGACGGCCCTGCCGAGTGAGAAGAGCACCGGCCTGCCGTGGCGCTGCCCGCCGCCCGGAAGTGGCCGCGAGACGGGAGGCTATACCGGAAGGAGGTGCTGGAAGTGCCGATCCTTTACAGGAGTGTCTGCAGCTCCCACATCAGTGCTGTGCCATTGCGAACGAGGGTTCCATGACGGAGTAGCCCTCCAGCACGTTCGGACTGCCCTGGGGCGTGGAGGCTCCACATGCACGCTGTGACCGGCTCGGCGGCAGGTACGAGGCCAGGACGGGAGAGCGAGAGCGAAGTGCGCCATTGCCTGTGTGAGCGGTGGGGCTGATAATCGGCGATAACTGAGCGCTTGACCGCCCTTACATAACAGACTGCCGGGCGGCGGACAGTGCGTCCTGTGAAGGAGGGTGCGATAACCTGGCAGTGCGGGGGAGAGTGAGGTGCCCCTGACCCCCAGGGCTGAGAGTGGCGGTAGTTCCTGGCGCTGAGCCGGAGTCCCGGACTTTTGGGCGCGAAAGCTGCACCCCCCTGGCCCGCGACGCACGACTTGGTGAATCTTTGAGGCCTCCGCGCCTGCAGTTGCCTGGCTCTGATTCTGGCCACGAAAGGAAGGAGGCTGTGGGGACGTCAGCCGCCTGGAGCGACACAGGAGCCTGAGTTGCGAGGTCCTTCAAGGGCCCTCGCGCGCCGGAGGAATCTGACCGCTGCCCCCTGCCCAACAGCACTATCGCGCAGCATACCCGGAGGAGTGGGAGCGCCTTCACATTCAGCGCCATTTTCAGTCACGAGGCTTCTCTACAACGGCCCCCCTCGTGCTCACGACCTGTAGTCATGGCTAACAGGGGTCACAGGAGCGCAGCTGCACAGGCGAAGCTGGAAAAATATGCCTTTGAAAAAAGTGCCGCACCTCTCTCCGAGAGTCGTCCCTCGGGGGGCAAGAGTCCGGTAGGTGAGGGGACCAAGAAAGTGACTTTAGAGGACCTGATGAGGATGCTTACGAGCGTGCAGGCGACAGTGGGAGCAATCTCGACTGATGTTGGGCTGCTGAGGGCGGATTTCCACAAAATGACGGAGCGGGTGGCCCAGGTGGAGGTGGTCACTAAATCGCTGGTGGAGGACACCTCTGAACTACAGTTGGCCACTGAACGGTTGGAGGCGATTGCCAAAAAGCTACAAGACCGCCTGGACGATCAAGAAGGGAGGTCGCGACGGAACAACGTCCGCATCCTGGGCATTCCGGAATCCGAAGGCAAACGCTCGATGGATTTATATGTGGAGGAGCTCATCACGACAAAGCTGCAGCCGAAGGGTCTCTCCCGATTCTTCTCAGTCGAAAGGGCGCATAGAGTCCCGGGGGGGACGCCGAAGCCTGGGGCGGCGCCGCGGCCGGTGCTGGCTAGACTCTTTAACTTCAGGGATCGGGATGCCATACTCCAGTCGGCCAGGAATTCCGCCCCAATCAAAGTGCTGAACTCCACTATAGCGTTCTTCCCTGATTACACGGCTGAGGTGGCCCGAAGACGTAAGACTTTTATCGACGTCAAGAAAAGCCTGCGGGACAAGGACATACCATACTCGATGTTATTTCCGGCACGACTGAGGGTCGTGGACAATCACAGGGCATGGTTCTTCGACACACCAGAAGCGGCGAGGGAATGGCTGGACGGATGGAGGCGAGTGGAGGCACCCAGGCGAGATGGCAGATTTCAACGCGACAGAGGCCCCCCGCAACAATCGGGCCAGGAACCATCTCAGGGCCATAGCCAAGACCTGTTTGCAGAGCCGGGTCTGGAGGAGAGAGAGTATTCCGAGGAGTGAGGACCGACGATCGTTTGTCACGCATTGCCTGTGGACACTTGGGCCCTGTGCAGGGCCGGGAGGCTGAGGTAGCTCGGAGCTGCCGTCGGGTTGGAGAGCTTCACACCCCCGACAAGCAAGTACTATGGGTTGTGATGGGACAAAGCGCTCTGCTAAGTTGGGGGAGGCGGGCGGTTTCAGACCCGTACAGCAGGGAGGCAGGGAGGGGGGTGGGGGGGTTTGGATGGTTGTTTTAGCTCTAGGTTGTTTGTTTACCTGTTGTATTGTTTGGCACAGCACAAGCTACACGGCACCGAATGCGGGCGACTTGTTCATAGGTGACGTTGTTTCCTTAGATTCATTCCTCCTGGACTCATATCACACCTTGATCGATGGCGACGCTCTCACAGGCTACACCTGAGTTCCCCATGACACGCCCCTCCCGCTCTCTAACACTGACGGCACTCACATGGAATGTCCGAGGATTGGGTGACAGAGTAAAACGAGGCCTAGTGCTACAATATTTGAAACGCTGTAAACCGGCGGTAGTTATGCTGCAGGAGACCCATTTAGTGGGCACGGCCTCTAGAGCGATGGACAGGTGGGGGTACAAATTCGTCGCTCATGCGGACTTTACGTCCGGTTCTAGGGGGACTGGAATCCTTATAAGAAAAAATTTCCCATTGATATGCACACACACTAGGGTGGACACTCAGGGCCGCTTCGCAGCGGTAACAGTACAGTGGGAAGGCCAGCTCTTTAATTTCGTGTCTGTGTACATCCCGCCTAACCTACACACTGAGGCTCACACTGCACTGGCCTCCTTTCTCCTGGCATTACCGACGGCGACGCTGGTTTTAGGGGGAGATTTCAATGACGTGATGGACCATGCCCTTGATAGACACCCACAGGCTGCGACGGTACGGGGAGGCGGGCGACTCTCCGGTCTGGTAGACGCCTTAGGACTGACGGACTGCTGGCGATACAAACACCCCCACGACAGACACTACACATACTACTCAGCTACCCATAACTGCCTCTCGCGAATTGACCATGTGTTCATGTCCGGTGAAGGGCTTTGCGGAGTCGAAGAGGTGACCATCTGCCCCAGAGGTGTCTCCGACCACTCCCCTCTCCTGCTCACGTACACGAATCGCCGCGCGCACAGGTGCCGTACGTTTCCGATCCATGCGAGCTATCTGCACCATGCCCCTTTGAAAAAATCGCTCACCGCGACTGCCGAGCACTATTTTCAGGAGAATGTGGGTTCAGTGGCCTCCCAGAGTACTCTATGGGAAGCGTTTAAAACGGTGCTGCGGGGGCAGGCGATCACATCGGTAGCAACCCACAGGAGGACGCAACAGCAAGAACTCAGCGCACTGGAGGAGGCCCTTACAGAGGCCATCTCTAGACAGGAATCCAATCCATCACTGGGGGCCGCCCAGGCGGTTCGGCTGTGCCGCATAGAATGGATGGCGTACCAGAGGGAATCGGTTAGGACATCACTCCAGGCCACCCGCCATAGAGTGTATGAACTGGGCGATAAAGCAGGAAAGATGCTGGCCTGGCTCGATAAAAAGGAAAGGGCGGGCAGGGTTATTGCTCAACTGACGCTGCCTGACGGACGGGCGACCTCTGACCCCGAGGTCATTGTTGGCCTGCTGGCGGACCATTACGAGGCTATCTACGCCCCTCAGGCAGGGTTCTCGACGGAGGAGGCATATGACTACATCGCGGATCTGACGATCCCCTGTCTCTCGCCAGAGGCGGCACTCTTGTTAGAGGCCGAGGTTACCGTGCAGGAGGTACGGGACGCGACCGAGGCGTTGGCGTCTGGGAAGGCCCTGGGACCCAACGGCATCCCGGTGGAATTGTACAAACAAACGTCCCAGACGACAGCCCCCCATCTTCTTGACATGCTCACGGACAGCCTAGAAATGGGCATGCTGCCGAGTGACCAGCGCCTGGCCGCCATCATCCCGATCCACAAACCTGGTAAAACGGCAGAGGAATGCACTTCCTACCGCCCCATCTCCCTGCTCAACGCGGAGCCGAAGATCCTAGCCAAGTTACTGGCGTTGCGGTTGACCCCCCATCTTGTCACTCTAATACACCCAGACCAATCCGGCTTCATGCAGACTCGCAATACCTCACATAATTTGCGGCGTTTGCAGGCGGTTTTGGCTCGCAGGGAAAGTATACGGGAACCTGCGGTACTGCTCTCACTGGACGCCACTATGGCGTTCGACACGGTGGAGTGGCCTTACCTCTTCGCAGTGCTCCGACGCATGGGCTTTGGGCCCCGCTTTTGTGCGTGGGTCCGACTGTTGTACACTGGCCCCCTGGCGCAGGTGGTGGCGAATGGCCATATCTCTAGGACCTTCCCGCTTGGCCGTGGAACGAGACAGGGTTGCCCATTGTCTCCTCTACTGTTCACATTAATCCTCGAGCCGTTGGCAATTTGGGTTAGATGGGAACCATCAATTAAGGGTATCCGGTGGTCGCCAACGTGGGAAGATCGGATATCGCTGTACGCCGATGATGTCCTGCTCTACCTCACGGCCCCGCGGAAGTCGGTCCCGGAGCTGCTCAATGTCTGCGAGAAGTTCGGGAGGGTATCTGGCTATAGAATTAACTGGTCGAAGTCAGTTCTTTTCGTTCTTGTTGGCCACCCCCCCCCCCTTCCGAGGGGCTGTCCGTTGGCATACACTGCTGCCCCCTTTAAATATCTGGGGATTTACGTTACTCCTAGTCCGGACGTATTCCATGCTTTGAACCTGAGACCCCCACTGGAGCGGTTTGTTCGTGATGTCAAGGTATGGCGCTCCCTTCCACTCACTCTTCTGGGCAAAGCTGCCCTGTTTAAAATGATGGCTCTGCCTCGTTTTTTGTACCTCCTGGAGAATACGCCGTTTCCGGTGCCCCCGGCCTACTTTAAGGCCATCTCGGCGGCAATTTCTAATCTGCTCTGGGACGGGAAACCGGCCCGCATTGCGCAGAACAAGCTGGTGCGGGACTGGTACGATGGGGGGATAGCACTCCCTAGTATTGAACTGTATTACTGGGCTGCCCACCTTAAACAGATCAACTTCTGGTTGCATGCCCCACACACGGACCCCGCCTACATGGCGGATAGGCAGAATGTCGAACCCAGAGGTCTGCTGAGAAACCTGTATGGTCGCTCCGTCCCGTCTGAGCTACAGGGCCCGACACGCCATACGATCCAACTCTGGTATAAGGCACACAGACACCTGCACTGCGCACACACTGTTACACTGATGACTCCCCTATGGGACTCACATAGGTTGGGTTACATGGGCAATACCAAAGGGTTTAAGGCATGGGACGACATTGGAATTTCAGTGGTGGGGGACCTCTGGAAAAATCACAGAATCGTTGATTTTGGGTTTTTACAGTCCAAATATGGTATGGGAGAGTCCGAACGGTACAGATTCATGCAGATACGCCACGCGCTAGGGGCAGCCATTCCAGCAGGTGCGACTTTGCAGGAGTCTACCCCCCTTGAGGACCGTCTGCTGACTGAACACATGCCACAAAAAGCCACCTCATACACATACCGGAAGCTGGTTAACAATCTCCCTGACATGTTGTCCAAGTTGCGCTCCAGTTGGGTGGCGGACATAGGTGACCTTGACGACTCGGAGTGGCAGGAAGCTCTCTCGTCCCCGTGCGAGTCGGCGATTCCCTCCAGGCTTAAGCTGGTGCAACTGAAAGTCCTGCACCGTACATACTATACCAGGACGGTTCTGTATACAATAGGAAAGGCTGATCGGGAGTACTGCCTCCGTGGCTGCGGAGAAAGGGGGACGTTCTACCACACCATCTGGGACTGCGGGAGGCTGGCAGGGTATTGGACAGCGGTGCTCCGCACTATCTCCCAGACTATGACTGTTTCCCTGCGGCCAGACCCGCGCTGCTGCCTGCTAAACGTATGGGAGGCCACGGACTTGACCCATCGACAGCGGGACTGGGTGGTGTTGGGCCTGATGGTTGCGAAGCGCAATGTGGCTAAACTGTGGGGGTCGCCTGTAGTGCCCCGACTGAGAGATTGGTGCAATGATATGGATGACGCAATGGTGGCGGAGAAGGCGGTGTTTGTCCGGAGGGGTTGCCCCAAGAAATGGGGTCAGATCTGGGGGGCATGGAACGTATACAGAGGAAACATCTGTGAACCACCGGGAGAGGAGTTGGATGAGGGGTTGTCAGATTAAGATTTAGCATGTGGCTGGGAAAAGTGTGCTGCTGAGATCTGCAGCCTTGGTGGATGCCTGACTAGAGCAGGGGAGGGTGGAGCCGGGAGAGGCCATGAACTACGTCACTACTGTTATGATGATCTGATGATGGATACAAGTCTGTTTGCCCGCTGGGAACGCTCTGTGGTTTTATTCGACGACTGTGCTCTTGTTGTTTGGTGCTGTTTGGTTCCAAGGTTAAAAAGCAGACCTTTATGTCTACCGACAAAATTGGCGAAGTAATGATGCGCGCTAGATATGATTGCCGCCGGGCCTCAGGGATGCCGGCTAAACGGCTGTGTAAACTTCCACATTCAAACTTGGTTGCTGAATTGATCGAGACCGGCCCCAGAGGTTGTAGGCATTCACCAATGTCTTGAATTAAGTGTGCAATAAAGGTCTTAAAAAAAAAAAAAAAAAAAAAAAAAAAAAAAGGACAAGATGGCGCCGATAATGTTTACGCCACAATTCAGATTTTAACAGTCCTCCCTTTTCAACATATCTAGCCAGCTTGTCAATTTATGTCTATCCCCATTATATTACGTATTTCGATATCATACAAGGCTTTCATACGTTCAGCTTCGAAGTTCGGAGTCTTTGGGCAAATACAGTTAGCAAACAGTGAGCACAGAGGCGGCAAGCATTGAATACCCAGGCAGAGTCCACCTATTACGACGATTGGTATCAGTACGACCATAAACAACCTCCATCCCCAGTCCTTTACAGCACTCCAGAACCAACTCCCCAGTGACCATCCGTCTTGTTCCTGATGAACTTCTGAGGAGAGTCTGTGGAGGTGTTCAATGGCTTTGTAGACTGAGGGCGAGTTGTCTGGTATGTAGGTACAACAGCTGGACCCGATGATACGGCATGCTCCTCCACGGTCCGCCAGAACCACATCTAGAACAAGGCAGTTTTAAAGAGCCACCAGACGGACCGCCTGAAGCTCGGCTGTATTGTTTGTGAGGATACCAGCTGTAATGTTCATCGTTGTTTCAACTGCCTGGTACAAATGCCGAATGGCACGACTGTTCGCCATCGGACCCCAAAGTGGAACAAGTCCCTTTATTGCATCCAAGAATTGTGCTCCAGTGGAGTCGGCCTGCTGAATGTCCTTTGCTCGTTTTTGTCGGTGATGGTTTGCCGGAGCCACATAGGTCGGAGGAAGGATGAAGGCAATGTAGCAGGTACCTCCCCAGCCCTTCGGGAGCCAGGTGTAGGCTTTTGTACCACAGACGAAGTACATGTTTGGAGAGGTGACAAAAGAGGATGGGTCGGTTGAGTCCAGAGTTCTGGTGATGCGGCAAGCGCTGTGGCCCACCAGTTGTGTCCCATGGCCTGTGATGCATACAAGGCCCGAGACATTGACGACAGATAGGGTCACAGTCAGGGTGGCAGCCGTTGGTTTCCGGAGGTAGGAGAAGGTGGGTCTGGCTGGATTGTTGAATACTTGCATCTCCACCCTTTCTTTGGCGGGGATGTCCATGTGAACAGAAGCATTGGAGGATAGAGGGCAGAAGGGAGCAGCAGTTCTTCCGGTTTTGTTCAGCCAGACCCCATGATAAAAGTGCGACATAGTTCTGCTGGAAGTGGCATTGTCTCTGTAGCTCTCTTGCAAGAGGATCAGCCAAGCAAGGCAGGAACCATGAACAGAGAAAGGTGAAGGGATGAAGGGGATGGAATGTCCGGTGGCATGTGGTATCAACCCACAGATCCAGCAATTCGTGGCATTGGCAGCAAGGTTGTGTTGGTGCAGCAACTGTACGAAGGAGTTGTTCCAGAACTCCTTACGCCTTTCTTGGATTTGAGGCGAAAGAGAGACCAGGTAGTGTTCTTTCATGGTGGTAGGCTGTGCAGTCGTTAGGAATGTCTTATGAGCCGGTGAGTTCTCTTCCACGATCCAGAAGGTAGTCATGAGGAGGAGGCAAAAGAGAAGAGCGATAAGAAGAGCAATAGTCTTTGAGCTGTGCAACCTGTCAGTTTTCGGGTTTCTGTAGTGGGTCTTCGGATGTCCGGTTGCTTCCATCATCTTCGTATCGGGCGCTTCCATCATCTTCAAGGTGCTCGGTAGTGGGCAGAACCACAGACTTCGTTGGGCTTCTCTTCTGGCAGCCTTAGTAGTGTTAGGCCACCAGTCTGAGAATTGTAACTTAGTCAGTGGCCTGCTTAGCCGAAGCTCCCTTCTTTCGTCGCAGGTTATACCCTTCTCTGGATGGCACAGTGGGATCAGGGAATTTCGCCAATTCGAGTGTCTCTGTCTCAGGGTAGCAGCTCAGGGAAGGTCGGTCTTTGTTCAGGAGCTCTTCTTGGGTGGTCACGTCTTCGGTCGACGTCAGGGTCGGAGAGATTTTCTTGCAATGATGTGCATGCAGCCAATTTCGCTTCCCCTCCACTCGAAGAGCTATTCGGGTGGTGATCAAGACTTGCCAGGGGCCCGTCCAGCGGGGTTCCAGACTCTTCTCCCGCTGGAAGTTCCGAATTAGGACGAAATCTCCAGGCTGGATGGTATGTCCGGGGCCCCTGGAAGCATCGGGGATGGCCTGCAGCACCTGATGATGAATAACAGACATCGTTTTAGTTAGGTTATACAGATAGTCAGACATTAGGACGTCCGGGACGTCGTGAATAGATGTCGGTTTGGGTGCAGACCAGATACTAATGGGCCGGCCGAAAACAACCTCGTAAGGGGTCAAGTGGTGTTTGGTGGGGGTGGAACGCATTGACAGCAATGCCAGGGGAAGAGCGTCTGGCCATTTTAGTCCTGTGGTAGCCACTATTTTCGCCAGTTTTAGTTTTAATGTGGCATTGTGCCGCTCGACCAGACCAGCAGATTGGGGGTGAAAAACTGCGTGGAATTTCTGTCGTACCCCCAGTCCTTTCAGAATAAGCTGGATAACCTCGGCTACGAAATGGGGGCCATTGTCACTCCATAAAATACGGCAAAGGCCGTAGCGAGGGAAGAACTCTTTCAGTAGTACTTTTGCAGTGGCAATGGCGGTGTTGTCACTCGTTGGGTATGCTTCCACCCATTTGCTAAAAGCGCATACAACAACAAGTACATACTTCAGTCCTTGACATCTCTCTAACTGAATATAGTCCATCTGTAGGACTTCAAATGGGTGGTTGGGGACCCCAAACCCTCCCCGGGGTACGGCAGTTCCTTTCCCGGGGTTGTGTTGCAGACAGATTAGACATTGTTGGACCAGACGTTTGGCTGAGTCTGTAATTTTGTCGTTATGCCAAACTCTGGAGACAAGTTCAGCCATAGAGGCTGCTCCTATGTGTGCAGGGGAGTGAGCCATGGTCAGTATAGGGATCAAGTATGAATTGGGTAGCAGCCATTTGTTCGTGTCTTTTGTCCGCCAGCAGCCTTCATCGTCCTTCAGTCCCACCCGTGCCCATTCAGTCAATTCGTGTGGTGCACTGGCTATCTGGATGTCCCTGATGGTCTCCCTAACGTCCTTCCATTTTTCTGTTTGTGACCTGGTCACGTATATGCGTGTTGTCATCCTATTCTCTACTGTCGTCCGGGCGGTGATGTCCGCCAGTGCATTCCCCTGTCCGACGATATCCGTCACCCTTTTGTGTGCCTGACATTTGATCACAGCAATTCGTTTGGGAAGGAGAACTGCTTCAATCAGAGCGGAGACTAGATCTCCATGTAGGATGGGGGTGCCGTGTGAGGTCAGTAATCCCCTTTCCTTCCACAGGAGCCCAAAATGATGCACCACCCCGAAGGCATACTGGCTGTCCGTGTAAATGTTTGCTGTCGTCCCTGCTGCTAGGATACAAGCTCGTGTGAGGGCAATCAGTTCTGCTGCCTGTGCAGATTTCTGGGTGATGCGGGCGGTCTCAACTACAGTTCGGGCTGTGGTGACTGCATACGCAGCTGAGGTGGTGCCATCGGTGAGTTTGATGCAAGAGCCATCCACCCATAGCTCTCCGTCAGGATCTGGGAAAGCTGTGTCTCGAAGGTCCACTCTACTTCTAGTCTGTTCGTCCGTGAGGGTCACACAGTCATGTATAGGGGGCACATCGGGATCATTCTCAGGCAGAGGCAACAAGGTGGCTGGGTTCAGTGTGGTGCATCGTTTCAACGTGATGTGAGGTGCGAGCAGTGTCAGTTCGTACCCAGTCAATCGTGCGCTGGTCAGGTGTTGTGTCTTAGTCTGGTTCAGGAGGGTGTCAACAGCATGGGGCACCAGCACAGTGAGGGAATTCGAGAGTACAATCCCCTCACTTTGTCGGATAGAGACAGCAGTTGCAGCTTCTGCTCGAAGGCAGGCAGGCAAAGCTCTCGCTACAGGGTCGAGAGTGGCAGAGAAATAGGCACATGGTCGTTGTTTGGGGCCGATGGTTTGGGTCAGGACAGACAAAGCGCATCCCTCCCTTTCGTGGGTGTAGAGAGAGAAGGGTTTTGTATAATCAGGGGTTCCTAGGACTGGTGCTGAACAAAGGGCGTCTCGTAGTTCCTTGAAGGAGGATTGGCATTCAGGGGTCCAAGGGAGCGGGAAGGGGACATCTTTAGCCAGTAGGGAAAGTAGTGGCTTCACAATGAGGCTGAAATTTGGCAACCATTGTCGACAGAAGGAGGTGAGGCCTACCAAAGAGCGTACCTGCTTCGGGGTTCTAGGGATAGGGGTCTCTAGAATAGCCTGAATTCGATCGGGTGTGAGTTTTCTCCCATCTTTGGACAAGAGGTGGCCTAGGTAAGTGACTTGAGGTTGGCAGAATTGCAACTTCTTCTTGGAGACCTTGTGGCCGTTTTCCGCGAGGAAGTGCAGGAGTTGGATGGTGGCTGTGACTGCAAGTGGAGTGGTGTTGGCCGCCAAAAGGATATCATCGACGTACGGTATCAACACCACTCCATCCGGTAACTGGACTGCATCCAGCTGTCTCTTGAGGGCCTGGCTGTAGATGTTTGGACTTTCAGTGTAGCCCTGGGGTGCTCTACAAAATCTATATGAGCGGGATTTTAAAGTGAAGCCAAAAAGGTAGCGGCTGTCTGAGTGGATGGGGATGGAGAAAAATGCGTTCTTGAGATTGATTACCGTGAAGGTGGTGGCAGTGGAAGGAATCAGGGTCAGAATGGTGGTGATGTCTGAGACTACAGGGTACTGAGGTACGACTACTTTGTTGACTTCTCGTAGGTCGATGATGAAGCGGTACGCTTTTTCATCTCCCTCACCCTGCTTCTTCACAATGGGTAGGATAGGGCTGTTGCAAACATTGCTAACTACTTCTTCTACCACTCCTGCGTCTACCAGGGACTGGATGATTTTTACCAATGCCTTCTCGCCTTCGGGCGATATCCGATACTGTGGGAGTTTTGGGAGCACTGCGTCCTGTCGAGCAGTTATGTGTACAGGGTCTATCATCATGCGTCCTACGTCCGAGTCAGTCTTTGCCCATAGGTACAGAGGTAGGGTGTCGAGTAAGGACAAGTCAGCGTCAGTGATGGAAAACATGCGTTGCGTGTGACAAGATCTGAGCAGCGTTGGGTTGTCGTACAGAATGACTCGAACTCCGTCTTGTGAACACCTAATAGTAGCTCGAAAATGTTTCAACAAGTCAAGTCCCATAATGGCGTCGGGGGTGGTGGAGGAGAGCAAAAATGTCGTGTCAGTGGTGTTATTGTCCAAGTTAAAAGAGATCGGTGTGGACAAGGGATTAGTGGAGGGCGTTCCATCAAAACCTATTGATGTCACATGTGAGCCAGACAAGGGTGCCCTGGGAATCAATCGTTTAGACAACGCACTACGTGTTGCACCAGTATCTACCAGAAATGGAGACTTCGTACCTAGGACCTTAGCAGTGACATAAGGACCTTGCTGGTCAACATAGAGCTCGACTGGATCCCTTCCTTGCCCTTGGCAGTCCTATGCAAAGTCGTGGGCATTGTCGTAGTCAGACTGTTGGCACTGATTCTGTCGGGGACGGTCAAACGTGTTCGGTCTGCCAGGTCTGTCATTGTTGGTGTCGTTTGTGTGCTCTCGTCCCTGTCCTCTATTTCTCGGCCCGCCCGCTACGACTCTCGTGTCTTTATTTCTGAGTGCTTCTTGCAGAGCTGGACATTGAGACTTCCAATGGCCAAATCCTTTGCAAAACGCACACTGGTTCTCATAGAGGTCTGTTCGTGGAGCGCCGGGTGCGGGTGTGCGGTCTCTAGGGGGTGGATTTCTAGGAGCATTCGACTGGTAGTTCCCTCTATACTGTTCCCTTCCTATAGTCACCCCTTGCAACTGAGCAATCATCACCCTCTCTTTTAAGTCCTTTTTCTTTTTCTCAGTCGCTTGATCGTTCTCGTTCTTTTGTCGCTCATAGTATTGAGCCATCTGAAGGATAGCTGCGGGCTTGGAGGCCGCCCAACTACTCTCGCTAGTCTGTAGTTTCTGCGAGACTTCTGGTGTCAGGCCTTTCACATAGTTATGGACAAACAAGTGATGTCCGGTTGCAGTGGTCATGTCCTGGCCGCTCCAATCGGAGAACACCGTTTCAAACCGGGAGAAGTATTCTGATACGTCTTCCTGGGGTTTCTGGCGACAGGCCGTTACTATCGACCAGTCCACCTTCCTTTCTGGGACTAGGGTTTTTAATTTCTGCACGATCTTATCAGGTAGGTCTAGAATGGCTTTCAAAGGTTTCTGTCCCGGCTCTCGCTGTTTGTCTACATCACCGAGTTGTATCCAGGTATGTCCGAACAGCTCAAGGTGGTCGACTTTCCGGATTTGCTTCCACACATCAGCTGGCAGACATAACCCGAAAAACAAATCGATATCCGCTAGGGTCATAATCGTCTAACCCAAAGCGTTGGCTAATTCTGTATAGAAAGGAGTGGGGTTCTTTCGCAGATCGGGCAAGGACTTTCGGAAAGTCAGGATGTCTTGCCGATCCCATGGTTGGTAAACCCAGTTGTAAACTACCCTCCCTCTCGCATCTTGGTGGTTAATATCGTCGTGTGTTCCCTGTCCTCGTGGGGGGACCCAATAGGGAGCGGCCTCCTTTATGGGCATCATAGTGTCAATTTTTTCTACTCTGGCTTCAGTCGCTGCAGGAGTCGTGGTGTTAGTCTCTGGTTTCAGTTCCGTGAGGTGGCGGAAAACTTCAAGCGTACGCGTGAAGAGGTTCGTCACATCACACTCGTCCCCATCTCCGATATCAACTTTCCTATACAGAGTCGTTAGGTTTTCAGGGCCTTTTCCTTGGTATCGGTCCTCGTAGGCATTAAGGGTGTGGTAACAAAGGCGTACGACAAAGTGTCGTCTGTGGCTATTGGCATATGTATTGTACATATCCGTTATATAATCCTCACTTTCCTTTCGCACCACCAGTCCTTTACAATCTTATCGATCCCAGTTCGTTCATCCTTACTTAATCTATGCGATCTCGCAGGGTCTTTCCTCCCCGCCTCGGGATCATCTGAAGTCGCTGCTCGCGCTGCGCTGAGTGCGAGGGGTTCGGTCGGCGCAGAGGCCATGAGGACCGAGGCTCCAGCACTACTCTCGCCTGTCGTTGGGGGTTGCGGGTGCTGCGCTAAGGATTGGGAAGGGGCATATGGAGGTGGCATGTAGATGATCGGGGGACCTAGTAGTAAATCATCGTTCGTTCGCTGTTTCGAAGGTAGCTCGGGGTAAAGTGGAGAGGGTGTCCTGACGGGGCACTGGCCCGACGATTCGGAATCTTGTTTTAGCTTGCTTTCCTCTCTTTCTTTTATTTCTTCCTTCAATTTGTTAGCGGCTAGGTGAGCTGCTTTGTGTAGTTCCTTTTCTAACCTGACCTCATTTCTCTTTTTCCGCTGTTCTGTTTCTTTGCGCCACATGCCGAAGCTATCGAGCATAGTGGGTGTTGTCTTATTGTTATAAAGGGCTGTTCCCAGTGCGTTTATTTTATCGTTATCAAAGGATCCTATCAGTGGCCACTGATTTTCCCGATCCTTTCTCGTGTATTTATGCCACAGCTTACTATAAGCCACGGGGACTAGTCCATATTTAGTAAACATGTCCTTATTAGGGGTGCCCTCCAGTGGAGCCGGATGGTTCACCTCTAATAAGCGGTCCGGGCTGAACCAACTACCAACAAACGGGGCGAAGATAGGCATGACGGGTTACAAAGGGGACAAAAGTCTGCACTACCTATCCTTCACTATCCGCAAAGACTAAACAGAGTATTGCGACCCTGTGCTTATTTGTGAATAGAGAATGACCCAAAGAGAACCAATTCCGAACGATCAATGTTCGGATAAACAATCAATCAAATGAGGGATAAAAATAGGCACAACGGATTACAATGGGGGCAAAAGCCTGCGTTACCTATCCTTCACTATCTGCAAAGACTAAACAGAGTATTGCGACTCTGTGCTTGTTTGCAAATAGAGAATGATCCAAAGAAAACCAATTCCAAACGATCAATGTTCGGATAAACAATCAATCAAATGAGGGATAAAAATAGGCATGACGGATTACAATGGGGGCAAAAGCCTGCGTTACCTATCCTTCACTATCTGCAAAGACTAAACAGAGTATTGCGACTCTGTGCTTGTTTGCAAATAGAGAATGATCCAAAGAGAACCAATTCCAAAACAGTAAATGCTTGGATAACAATCAATCAAATGGAGAGGGAAGCAGGCACGACGGATTACAATGGGGGCAAAGGCCTGCGTTACCTACCCTTCACTATCTGCAAAGAGAGAATACTCCTATTCTTCCCTGTTTGCAGACAGGGAATCTCTCAGAAGCAATCAAATGAGTAGTACTAGTATTTTCAAACAATCAAACAATCAATTCGCAATTCGTCGTGTTACACGACCTTACCCGGACCGCATGGACGTTTTCTCGTCTTCCGCTTCCAGCGCCCGATCGTCCTCTATTCTCCGTAATTGCTGTGGCACTCCTGATGGGTCCCAGTCAGGACCGTAGATCACTCGAGAGAGGTCTGCTCAGAACCGGTGAAGTTCGGATGATCGGCTGCCAGACGAGGGTCTATCGGGCAGGAGCTCTTCCCGATCGTTGCAGTTGTTCACGCTGTCGTCGGGACCTCTCCCACTGGATCCACGCGTCGCTGATGGGCCCCACGTTTGGGACGCCAATTGTTAAAAAGGTAAGGGCCAAATTCGACCAAGAACCCTTCAGTATTTGCCCGGCGTTAGCCGCCTCTCATACCATTCGAGATTACCAAACAAAGAGGCAGGCGCTGGAGACAGAAGGCAGGAAACAGGAGTTTATTCCGACGGAGCAGAACACGTCAAATCAGACAACAGGGTATCTTCTCGAGGTGCTCTAACCGCATCTCTGAGGCTGGCCTCTTATACACAGGTTTATGGCTTTATTACATACACTGCACCCGTAATGTTTCTTTGAAGGACAGAAAAGACATCCTAGGAATCCCCGGTCCAGGCCCGTTCTCACACACATCTACAGTAGAGTTCCCACCCCGATCTCAGCATGTGGTGGTTATCGCGCAGCTGGGCATTCCGCTGGGAACGGGGATGTGTGTGATCAGTCGGATCTTCGGGGTGCGAAAGCGCTGATTAATCCCCGCTCCTTTGATGGGGTGAGTTCCTACTGTAGGGGGCAATAAACTACATCTGCTGGGCCTGGCGATGGCCTGGGAACAGCTTGGACAATCGGGCAGGGAGGAAGAGGATATCAAAGGCTTGTTCCCGTGAAGGGATGAAAGGGTTATAGGGTTTGGGCTCGGGATATTGCGCTGAGGCAGGATCGCGCTTATGGTTCGTTTATGGTTCAAGGAGGAGAGATCGGGGGTTGCCGGAGCGCGGGGGGGATGCTTGGGGAGACAAGAGAGTGAGGGGGAGAGACGCGCAGGCTATTGGCAATGGGCAGAGAGGCCATGACAATCAAAATGGCTGCTGCTTACGCGCACGTATGGATCTAAAAAGGACAAGATGGCGCCGATAATGTTTACGCCACAATCCAGATTTTAACACCGGGGTGGGACCCAAACATGGCGGCCACCAATCGGCTGACCAACTGCTGGTCTCCCCGCCCACCACCATCACCTCCATTTTAGAGCCATTCAATTTTAGGCAATGGGAGTCCATCCAATTCACCAGAGCCTGCATGCAGGCCTTAAAATTGGACGCTGTCATTGCGGGGTCTTGAGATAGGGATAACAGCAGTTGGGTGTCGTCTGCGTAGGATACCAACACCACTCCATATGCCTGGACGACCCGGGCCAGGGGGGCCATATACAAATTAAATAGAGTGGGGCTCAGGGCAGAGCCCTGAGGCACCCCCTGGTCAAGTGCCAGCTCAGTAGAGCGGGCAAATCCCTGCTGGACCTGGAAGTAGCGGCCCGTGAGGAAGGAGTTTAGCCAACCCCAAGCAGACCCGGTGACACCACCATCGCTAAGACACTGTAGCAAGATAGAGTGCGCTACAGTGTCAAAAGCGGCAGTAAGATCTAGCATCACCAGAGCCATGGTGTGCCCCGCATCTGCTCCCTGTCTCAACGTTTCAGTAGCTCTCAGAAGGGCCGTCTCAGTCGAAAACCCCGACCGGAAGCCCGACTGAGAGGGATGTAAAATCTCAGCCTTCTCCAGGTGCTCCACCAGCTGACGGTTTACAACCTTCTCAGCCACTTTGGCCAGATAAGGGAGAAGAGATATAGGTCTTAGATTTTCAAGAACCTCCATACCCACATTAGGCTTTTTCCTAATGGGCAGGACTATAGCCTTCTTCCAGTCTGCTGGGAGCTGTTGGGAGGTAAAGGAGACCTGAAGTACATATCTGAACAGGGGTTCAAGTACATCCAAGCCCTCAGCAAGCACCCTAGGGGGCACGGGGTCCCGCGGGGAGCCTGATTTTACACTACGACAGATGCTGCTCAGTTCTTCAGATGGAGGAATGCAAAAGTGCTCCAACCTCTCCGCCGAACCTCTCCATCCCAGTGATTCCATGAACTGAAGGCTACTAACCGGCTGTTTGGAAAAAGAGGCATAAATACTCTTTACTTTGTCAGCAAAGAATTCAGCCACTCGATTACATTCCCCCATAGGATCGGTAGACTGGGAATTCACGCCAGGTACCAGGGATATTTCTTTAAAAATTTTAAACAGCTCCTTCGAGGAGTTCTCCACCTCCTCTATCCGAATGTGATAGTAGGCAGCTTTGGCCCCTCGCACTTGCTTTTGATATTTCCTCATAGCTAATTTGTAGCAGACCTTACTCCCAGAACAGGATGTCAACCTCCAACTGCGCTCCAGCCGTTTACATTCCGATTTTACCAGCTGTAAATCTGGTGTGAACCATGGAGCAGTCCTAGCTCTTCTACCACAAATCTTGGAACTGCTCAGTGGAGCCGTGGAGTTCACGGCGTCTAGGATGCGCTCATCAAGCTTAGAGTTCCATGGCCTTTCCATCTGAACAAACTGGCTTCCAACTGGCTACTGGCCCCTCCAACTATAACAAGCAACTGGCTGAATGGCTCCTGACAAATGGCAAATAGCAAATGGCATCCTGCCCTCTAACTCTCTTGCTAATATAGAATGCAGGTTTTCCAGAGAAGCTTCTAGCAAGCGTCCAGCCTCCCACCAGATTCCTGCACCACCCCCTGTGCTAAAGACGCACCCCAGCCGGCCGAACTGTTGTTGCGTCTCCAGCACAGGAAAAGCACATTCCTCCGTTAAGAACCGGTCCTCTCTGGTTCATAGCTAGCGAACAACACATTGAAACCAAAACACAGCCCTTCACCTACAAGCTGCCCAGAGAGATCATGTCAGAAAAGAACATGGCATTTCTCAAGCATAGGCCTCTAGGCCCGAAAAAGAGCAAAGATTATAGAAAGAAGGCATAAGATCATGCCAAAGCCAATAGGCAAACCCCTGCTACTAAGAACTTCAGGCCTACACATCCCTATATTATGTGATTATGTGAATTGCAAAGCATGTCAAAGGCAATAGTCAGTGCTGTCTAAGTGTCTACAATATGCTGAGAGGATGGTGGGCAATGGTCATAATCAGACCCAATCATTATCTACCCAAAATACCGTCACTACACATCTGTGCAGCGTGTAGCGAAGCGATGCAGAGTGCCGTGTCCACAGGACATGGTACAAGCAGCGGCTCATTGACGGAGTCGATGAGACCAGGGTTGCGTTGCGAAATGAGGCTGTGCCTTCAGGACACAGAATCCTGTGGCAGACTCGGTGACAGAGTTGGTTGCCCTTTTGTACTGAAGCGACTTAAACCAGCGGTTCCAGAGACAGTGCCCAGAAGGAAGGTGAGGTCTTTGCTGTTCCTGAGACCTCTAGAACAGGGGCAAGCTCCACTTCAAGCCCTTGGAGATACTTTCTCAAGCAGGATGCACACACAGTTCCTCTCCTTGGCAGAAATAGCCACTGCAGGGCAACCCCAGACAACACACAGCAAAGGGGCAGTACTCCTCCTCAAGTTTCTCTAGCTGTTCTCCTTGGCAGAGGTTCCTCTTGAAGTCCAAAAGTGATCTAAAGTTCTGGGGTCTGGGCCCCAATATTTATACAGCAAAATCCTTTGTTCTCTGGTGGCAGAGAAGCCCAATATTTATACAGCAAAATTATTTGTTCTCTGGTGGCAGAGAAGCCCTGTGCTCAGTCAAAACCAGTTCTGTCCTCTCTGGTGCAGCTTCCTGGCAGGAGGTGGAGACAGCATTGTGGAAGACAGGCCAGGCCCATTCCGGTGAAAGGAAATCTCCTCCCCCTACTCTAAATGCAGCCCAGGTCTATTCAGCCCATCCCTGACTTATTCAGACTCTCTGGAGCCACTGCACCTCCCCAGCCCCTGTCACTCCAAAGCCAGAGTCAATGCACATCCTAGCAGAGGCACACTGGATGGCTAAGTAAGAAAATACCTACTTTCTAAAAGTGGTATTTTCAAATACAAAATGTAAGAATCACCCTCACTAATATGCATTTTAACATTCTGTGTTCAGGTATACTGAACTTTATTTTCCTACCTTGTTCCCAGGGGTAGTTGGGTTTATAAGATGTTATAAGCAAACTCCCCATTCTATCCTGGGGGAACAGGTAGGCTTGCAATAGTGAAAAACGAAATTGACAGTATTTCACTACCAGGACATGCAACACACACCAGGGCATGTCCTACCTTTCAAATGCACTGCACCCTGCCCATAGGAGTACTTTGGGCCTACCGTACATATATGAAAAGGGAAGGTTAGGGCCTGGCAAGTGGGTGCACTTGCCAAGTCGACATGGCAGTACCAGACTGCACACATGCTCTGCAATGGCAGCCCTGAATTACATTAACAGGCTGCTTATGTGGATGGCACAATTGGTACTGCAGGCCCACTAGAAGAATTTGATTTACAGGCCCTGGGCGCACACAGTGAACTGTACTAGGGACTGACTAGTAAATCAAATATGCCAATCATGGACTCACCAATCCATAACAACAATTGACAAAGGGAGCACTTGTACGTTGGCACTGAACAGCAGTAGGAGAGTGCCCAAAGCATCCAGACAAGCAAAACGAAGTCCAACACACAGCAAATAACAGGAGGCAAAAGGCAAAAATACAGGGGAAACCCACGCCAATGATGCCAGGTCTAACGCAGGCTCTAGAGAACGCTGAGGTAATTGCATTTACTTAATTATACTGCTCCTGAAAGAAGCTTATGTTTCTTCCCATGTCAATCTTACTTGTGAAATATAGTCATTAAGGACTCAGATTTTCCAGTTCCAATTGACCCCGAATGCAGTACGCAGGGCTCTCAGCCCGATACTTATTACTTCTATACTATTTGCTCATAAAATTCCTTTATCTAAAAGTGTTCCGTTGCATTTTGCCCAACTCTTCCTCGCCCAAAGCAAAAGCAACTGTTTTCTAAACATTTGGGGACAGATTTACAAGCCCCTTGCGCCACTTTTGTCACTTTTAACATGAGAAAAGTGACACAAAAGTGGTGCAAGGGGCTTGTAAATCTTCCCCTTGGAGTTTCCAGATGCCCCATTCAAAAGCTACTTTTGAACTGTCTTCCTTAAGGAGAGAGAGTAAAGGGAAGGGTTAAAAGAAACACTACTTTGATGATGTTACCTTAAAATAAGTGTAATTTCTTTGATGCTCAGCCCACAAGTTTAGAGATAATAAATTTAGGGCGAGGTTGGAGGGGACCTGTCAACTTATATAACTCATTTTCATCAACTGGCTACCACAACTCATTGGCGAGAAGCTGAGACGGTCTACGTTGTTTAAGTTGGATGAACAAAAGAATAAAGGACGCTTTGTAAATAGTGTCCTCTACGTAGCAGACAGGGCGTTAAGTGGGGTGGGTCCTGCCAGGTCTGAGCACAGGGAGTAATTAGTAAAAAGGGTGACTGAAACTGGTCACTTTTCAGCATGAAGCGTGAAGAAGAAACTCAGAGACAAGGGACTGAAGTTTGCAATGATGTTCCAGGCACGCTTGCGAGTGGAAATCGAGGGGAAGGCCTGGTTTTTCGACAACCCGGAGGTGGCATCGGACTGGATAGAATGCAGACCCTCGGACGGGACGGGGGGGCGGGATCGGGACGGAGGAGGTGGACTGCAGGAGCAGGAATGAAGGAGGCCGCAAGACCCATCAGACTATTGTGAACTGTCAGGTAGTGGGGTTAGACCCACAGCTAGTTTCTTTGCTGGAATTCATTGACTATATGATGGCTGTGGATTGTCCCAGGTTTGGGGGGTATATTCTCTGGGAGGCTGGGGGGAACGGGGCATGGGCCTTCCTCCTCATTACTACATTTAGTTCGTAGATTTAGAGTGTGGGGCAACAGGCACACTGCTATTTGGGGATGGGCGAAAGCCATGAGCAGAGGTGCAGGGAGGGGGGAGGGGTTTGGGGTTGATGGGGCTCTCAGGCCTCGAGATTTTGTTGT
Source organism: Lissotriton helveticus (assembly GCF_964261635.1). Lineage (NCBI taxonomy): Eukaryota > Metazoa > Chordata > Amphibia > Caudata > Salamandridae > Lissotriton > Lissotriton helveticus. The sequence goes on from NC_136072.1 coordinate 1,009,593,736, forward strand.
TTGAGGGAATGTTTGCAATGTGTTTTGTTTTTATTACATCAGGAGACAATGCTGCAACTGTAACGCTTCCATACCAGTTTAATGTCGAATGCTCGACAGGAATCGGGGATAAACGTGCTTAGTTGGAACGTAAACAGCCTGGGGGACAAAATAAAGAAGGGGTTAGTCAACCAGTTCGTTAGACGACACTCCCCGGATGTTGTGTTTCTACAGGAGACATGGCCCTACACAAAGGGGGTTACAAGTTGGTAGCACACGCTGGGTTCACCACAGGGTTGAGGGGAGTCGGCATATTGGTGAAAAACTCCTTTCCCCTGATCATTCAGGCTATGTGGTCTGATCAGCGGGGTAGATTGGCATATCAGGGCAGTGGAAGGAGAGAGCGGTCACCTTTGTCTCCATCTATGTCCCGCCCGGCCTTCAGTCAGACACATTTCACGGCTTGGGCTCTCTTTTCCTAACTTTGCCTTTGAGCCTCCTTGTGTTGGGAGGTGACTTCAATGCGGTAGTGGACGGTGAAGTTGACCGGCATCCAGCTCGAGCACTGAGACCAGTGCAGCAGTGGATCTCTGACTTCTTGGACACAACGGGGTTAGTGGATGGCTGGAGGATGTGCGATCCGGGCGAGGTGCAGTATACGCATGTGTCCGCCGCACATCATAGCCTGTCTAGGATACATTATGTTCTGGTACCGGCCGCTCAGGCACAAGCTATTCAGGATGCGCGGCATTTGGGGAGGGGCATCTCAGACCACTCTCCGGGTTGGCTCCGGTTGGAGATTGACCAGTTCAATGCAGGCAAGATCGCCCCAATTAATCCATGGCACCTGAGGGATCCCACCACAAAGATATAGTTAAGGCCACGTACAGGTACTTCCAAGAGAATAAGGATACGGTAGACTCGGCGCAGACCCTGTGGGAGGCATATAAAACTGTCATTCGGGGTGAGGCCTTATCCCTGATCGTAAAGAAAAAGAAGGAACAGCAGGCTGAAATGGAGAAGGCGGAGGAGGAAGTGATGAAATTAGAAAGGGAGGTATCCCAGGCGGTGACTCCTGAGGGACTCCACCGGCTAAAACTGAGGCAGGATGAGTTTAGTGGCCTTGCTAGAGACAAGGCCAAGGTGCAGAACGGAGAGACACAAAGCAAGGTCTATGAGAACGGGGATAAAGCTGTAAAATTGATTGCGTGGCTCGAAAAGGGAGAGTGGGCGTCGCGGCTAGTGCCAGAATTACAGGGGGAGAACTCTAGTAAGATCACAGACCCGCAGGCCGTCGCGGATAGGCTAGCTGAATATTATCGTGGGGTATATACCTCGGTTTGGGTGTATATGGAGGCCGAAAATAGTGCGATGGTCAAAGACATTCAATTGGCCACGCTATCAGATGACAATCTGGAATATCTGGAATCCCCACTTACAGATGATGAGGTGGCGCAAGCCATCAGAGGAGTGCACTCAGGGAAGGCCTCGGGCCGAACGGCATTCCCATAGAACTTTATAAACTGAGAGCCAACAGAATTGCTCCATTTCTCAGTGGAGAAGTGTGGCTCACTGGTTAGAGGAGGCAGACCTGGAAGCAGAGGTCAGCCCGGGACCAGGGTTCAATTCCCGGCTCGGCGGGGTCTTGAGTCCTAAAAATGTCCGTGGACTCGACAATTCTCGCTCCGGTGCCTACTCGATTCATGGGTTCACACTCTGCGACTCTGGGCAATAGCTTGCTTAATCTCCACAACGGCCCCTCGCGGCGGGATGCCTGGCTTTCACCTTGCGGATACCCTGCTGGGGTTATCTCACAGGGGAATACCAGGACGGGTTCCCTAAGCAAGCGCTTAGAAACCGCTTGGTGATTTGCGCTATATAAATTCCTGTACATTTACATTTACATTTACATTTACATTCTCAGCTCCATATTTGAGGAAAGCAGGGATAAGGGGCAGCTTCCATATGATCAGCGAGTTGCTAATATTGTGGTCATCCATAAGGTGGGTAAGCCCAAGACGTGTTGATCGTCATACAGACCTATCTCGTTGCTGAACGTTTAGCCTAAGGTCCTGGCGAAGCTGCTGGCAACGAGGTTAGCCAAAGTCATTACCACCTTGATACACCCGGACCAATCCAGTTTTATGCCATGCCGAAATATGGCCCTCAATTTGTGCCGGCTACACGGGGTCCTGGGTAGGACCCAACGATTCAGGAGCCAGCGGTGATGGTGTCATTAGATGCCACCATGGAGTTAGATAGCGTTGAGTGGCCCTACCTTTTTTGCAGTATTGGGGAAGCTGGGTTTTGGTCCGGAATTCATGAACTGGGCGTGCCTTCTGTACTCTGCCCCTTTGGCCCGAGTGGTAGTAAATAACCGCAAGTCCCCTGACTTTCATCTCGGCAGGGGCACCAGACAGGGATGTCCCCTGTCCCCGCTCCTTTTTGCTCTGGCCTTGGAACCGTTGACGGCATGGGTCCGTTGGGACCGTTCGATACACGGCATGCGATGGACGATGGAGTGGGATCCCTGATGTGTTTTCTGGACGTGTTGGCCACCTTTGGGAGGTATTCAGGCTTCGCAATAAATTGGTCCAAATCAGTACTCTTCGTTCTCAGAGGTGACCCACTGGTTGTCCCGCATACTTGCCCAATACAAATCGAGCCGGTAGGGTTCAGATATCTTGGTATCTATATCACGCTTGACCCGAAGCTTCCATACACTAATAACCTGTGCCCCCCTCTGATTCAATTTAGGGGGGATGTGGTGCGCTGGATGGCGCTCCTACTCTCCCTTTTAAGCAGAGCGGTGCTTTTTAAGATGATGGCTCTACCCCGGTTCCTATACGCACTCCAGAAAGCGATGGATCCGGTTCCTGCGTCCTACTTCAGGGAAATAGAGGCCCTCCAAAGACAGCTTCTCTGGGACGGTACGCCCCGCACAGCATTCTCTAAACTTACCCTTTCCTGGTATGATGGGGGGATAGGATTGCTGGACCTATGAAAATACTACTGGGCTTCCCAGTTGGTAGCGGTAAATCACGCTATATATGGACCGCCCAGGGACCCTGGGTATGCTATGGACTGCTGGCAGCTACTAGGAGGCGACTACACTAGAACACTTTACGCTGGGACTCGTAGGTTTTTCGCTCGCGGGACCAACGGCTCATTCCGTCCAGGTGTGGCATGTGGCCAATAGACACCTCAAGTGGGAAGGGAGGCTCACACTTGCCACCCCGTTGTGGAGCTTGGAGAAGTTGGGAAGTTTATAGAAGTCTAAAGGCTTTGATAAATCGGACCTTATACGGATCACGCATATAAAAGATGTTTGGGGGAAGGCACAGTTCATACATTTAATTCCCTTAAGCAACAATACCAACTTCATGAGTATTTCGTTACCTTCAGATCCAACACGCACTGCTCACACACATTCCCAGGGGCACGACAATCCCGACACTTCCCCTCTCAAGGACCGGGTGTTGGACAGACACCTTCGTGAGAAAACCATCTCTTTAATATATAAGAAGCTTATAAATAACATGGAGGATCCGCTGGTACTTATAAGACTGCAGTGGAATGAGGATGGGTTGGAACTAGATGATGAGGACTGGCGAGAGGTGGTTTCCTCCCTGCGAGTGGTGGCGATTCAGATGAGGCTCAGATTGGTTCAACTAAAGATTTTACACAGGTCATATATCACGGGGCCATGTCTGGTCCGTATGGGCCGCTCGGAGGGTGGGGAATGCAGATGGGGCTGTGGGGAACTAGGGACGTTCACACATATATTGTGGCACTGTACTGTTGTGCAGGCGTATTGGGAGAAGATCCATGACACGCTGCGGGACGATCTGGGGGTAGAGATTCGGCCTGAGGCCTGCAGGTGTATTTTGAACGTCTGGGAACCCACGGATCTGAATGCATATAAAAAGCAATGGGCAAGGTAGGCGTTTATGATAGCTAAGCATAACATTGCCCAGTTGTGGGGAGTCAGCCAGCCGCCCCGGATCGAGAAGTGGGTGGAGTATTTAAACTGGTGCATGTTTAGGGAAAGGTCAGTCTATGTTGCTAGGGGGTGTCCTGAAAAGTGGGGTAAGGTCTGGGAGGCTTGGAATCACTACCGGGGAGATGTTTGTGCACCTCCGATACGTTTAGAAGAAGTGGATGTGAATGTGTCTCTAGATTCACTACTTGACTCACGTATATATTATTTTAAATGTATGGAATGTCATCATGAAATTTGTAAGAGCTGCTAATGTCACCTGACGTGTTTTCTTTGTTGGATTTTTTTTTGTTTAATAAAAATAAAAAATGGTGCATAGAATTAAAAGTAGAGAAATGCTGCCTAAGGAAGCAGAGAATCGGAGGGTGTGACTCAACGATAATGTATTATGCCAGAGAGGGCAGGCGATGCTCCTCCAAGATAGCCCCAGGCACCTTGTGACTGTGATTGCTGACCGTTTGCAGTCAAAAACACGCAGACATGCCAGGAAAATGCCATTCCCACCATTCAAGTGACAATAAAATCTCTTTCTGGTCTTTTCACATGGATGATTACCCCTCCATGGTTTTGATGCTAAACAAGATACCACTAGGCTATGTTTCCCACAGTCCTATGGTCTAGAAACACTGCGTGTATTAAACACATTCACATCCCATCGTCTATGAAACTCGTACAAAAGCAATGGCCTTTTTCTCTCTAGGAGGTAGCTATGTCACGTTCTTGAGTGTTCACACAACCTCCACTTTGTTTATATATTTTTGGCAGAATAAATAGTGTTTTGGTTGTTATAGTGCTTGGTGTCCTAAGCAGCCCAATTTAGTGCACTATAATGCACACTTATTTTTTTGTTACCTTTATTGATGTGAAGCAACGAAAGCTGTTTAGAAGAAACGTATTAAATAAACTCTAAACTTAAAACCGACTTTTTGCTACAGTGAGATCTGATTAAAACCATAGAAATTTCAAAGAGCTTCTCAAATCTTAATTTAATCAAGCATTTCTCCACACTGGGAATTCCTGATTGAACAACAGAGGAGGCCTTGTAACAAGCACACTAAGAACAGTGGTTGGACACTAGTGATTGTGTGACTAAACACGCCCAGCAGCAACTTGAAGGTCTAATAAACTGAATACAGACCTTGCTCGTTGCCCCTGAATATACGCGTTTTGTCCCCTTTTCCTCGTAGAAATGTCTAAAAAATGCACTGCCCTCTTATTTTCAATTTAGAGACCAATTATGGGAACATTCTCTTTTTGTAGGCGTAACGAAATATATATTTTTTAATTTAGAAATGAAAAGATTGTGGGGCATACCAAGAATAAGCGATAATTATCGCTAAGCTTAGTAAGAGGCAATCATTTTATCGCCGTGCTTCGCCTATTTTTATCGCTTAGAAACCTTGCAATTATCAAGGTTTATCTCCTAAGCGATAAAAATCGGCTGAAATGCATGAATATCGCTGTAAAGTCAGCGATATTCATACATTACCTAGCAAATGCTCTTAGCCATGTTATCCACCTACCATTGGATAACATGGCTAAGAACTGCTCTGGGCAGGCGTTAGCTTTTGGAGATAATCGCGCTTAGCGCGACTATTTCCAAAAGTAGGTAATAGGAGATAGCGATGTTAGCGACTGTTTCCAGTCGCTAACATCTTGGCACGCCCACTTTGCATGTCATTAGCGATAAATATCGCTGACATGCAAAGTGGGCCCCAAGATGATCGCTATCTCCTACTAGCTGTCGCTAACTGGTGTTTGAGCGACAGCTAGGTAATAGGGCGATAAAATTATCGCTGCTTTAGTGGGAAAAATTCCCGCTAAAGCGGCGATAAGGCCCTTGGTAATATGCCCCTGTGTTCTTTTTTCCATTTTCTTTTTCACACATAAGGACAATAACACCTACTGACACACTAAAATGACCCTATGGCACTTTGTAGGTTCTAAAGGCACCGAGCCAAGTGCATAGCAGCACATCAGACTGTCCTGGAAAGCCTTTACCCCCTGCCCAGTCGTTCATAATTGTTCAGATATGCATTCTCATTACCTGCAGGCGGGACAAGCACACACTCCACACTTTAGTTAGCAGCCGAACAGGCTTTCATCAAAACAAATAATCCACAGTACTGCAGCATGTATTAGAATCAAGATGAAATAAACAATGTGAATTGCTTTAATGCAATCATGCCTCCAGGTCTTTCACTGTATAAACAACTGGGCTGACTTTCTTCTTGATAGGATTACGGTCGCTCTTCTAAATTATTTCGTAATTTCTCCCCAAAATAAATGGAAACGTATAATGAATAATATCTAAATGTAGTTAAATATCCCTGAGGATTACTCTAGGTTTTGTGGGAAAAGAATGCAGCCCACGTTGCCAGTTATAAAAAAAGAAAAAGAAAATATTTATATTCCTTTATTTCTGTTTAATTTCTGTTTAATTTCTAAATTGGCATAAAATACAAAAAAATATGCAAAATCTTTTTGTTAGGAAAAACAGCTCCCCATTTTGTACATGGCAGTTATTAGTACAGCATGACCGACTCTAGCAATCTCCAAATGTCTTATTTTTTGGTGATCTGTGTCTGCCAAACATTACGAATTTTAGGGCATTTGGGGATAGATTTGTGACATCTGGAGCATGCATGGGAGTTCAAATAAAAAGATAAAACGTTTCAGCAGTTAATTCCTGGAACTATTCACGGAAATTAGTATGGGTTTCTGGAGGGGAAGCGGTTGTAAAAGACCGGTTACAAGACGCAAGAAATAAAATTAAACACATAAAATTAGCTCTTCAACTGGAAAATAATGCTTGCAATGAGTGCAGGGAGAACCTGGTCTGGCAGTTCAGGCTGGACTGTTCCTATTTCAGCAGGGTCAAGAGTGAGTTGCATTCTCCAAATTCGGCTTTGGCCCGCACTTTAGGGGATGGGTTGCTCAGTTATATAAGAATCCGATAGCCCTAGGCACGCTGACTACGCGCCCAGGTTTCGACATCTGGGATTTTATAGGCATCTCAAGAGTGGGAGACCTGTGGTCGAGGGGGGATGTGGTCCTGTTCTCCGATTTGCAGCAGGAATATGACCCGGCAACAAAGGAAACATTCCGATACCTGCAAATAAGAGGCCCTCCTTGCACTTATTTCATAACGAACTCCCAGAGGCATCCCCTTAGAAGACAGACTACTAACGGATCATATGGACTGTAGGGCGAGCTCCCTGACCTACCAAAAGCGAAGTCATAATTCCCGGATTCCCTCCTCCATCTCCGAGAGCAATGGCAAACAGATTTGGGAGACATAGCAGACGAGGACTGGCTAGAAGCTCCATCCTCTCCTAAAAAGGCGGCCATATCGGCGAGGTTGAGATCTGCTTCAACTCGGAATACTTCACAGATCTCATCTCTCCTGCAGTACCCTGGTTAAGACGGGCAGAGGCTTGGACCCAAACTGCCATAGGCAATGTCGGAGAGAGGGTACCTTCTATCACATATTATGGGAATGCCCTGCTGTGAGAGATTACATGGAGGTCATAATGCATTGCATGCAGGAAATGTTTGGGTGGAAATGTAGACCTTGCCTAAGTGGTGTCTCTTAAAAATATGGTAAACTACTGATCTGAACCCCAAGGAGCAATCCTGGGCAACCTTGGGGATGACTATAGCCAAATGCTACATTGCCCGTTTGTTGGGGAACACCCACCACACCAACCCCTTCGAGACTGGGAAAAAGGCATGGACTGGTGCATGGTGGCTAAAGAAGTTGTCTACGAAAGTAGAGGTTGTTGCAGTAAGTGGGAAAAGGTCTGGGGTAAATGGAATGTCTATTGAGGAAGTCCGTGTATGGCCCCCTCTATGAGGCCGAGGTGTGCTGTAGGCCTGCGACATGATATCATTGATGAACGTGTTGATCGGACTGGGTCAGGGGAGTCCTGCCTAATGGTGGTAATATGAATCTGTACGTTGTATACCCTATTGACATCCTTGGCTATCTTGGTGTATTTGCTGCCGAAAACCTTGTTGTATCATAAATAAAAAGAATTCAAAAAGAAAAAAGAATCCGATAGCTGTGGTCAGGGCAAATGGGATAACAGAAAGAGGGACCAGGCAGGCATACCCTCTCTCCCTGTTGTTATTTCCCCTCACACTGGAATCTTTGGCCTCTGTAATCAGACAACACCCAAACTTACATGGGTCCTGCATATCGCCAGAGGATACAAAAAGGGAAAAATTGGCCCACTCAGGTTACATCAATTGGGCCAAATCAGTGTTATATGTCCCAAAGAACCCAGTACCAGTATTGACCCTTGATAGTTGGCGAGGGTTTCCTATATTTGTGAATTTTTATGACTGCCCATAAGAAGCTATGTGCTAAACGAAATGTCCTATTACCTGGCAGACTTAGACAGGTGGAGGGGGCTTTCCCTCACATTGATGGGCCACGCTGTATTATTCAAAATGATCACCTTACCTAAATTACTATATTCACTTCAAAACACTTAGGGCCAGATGTACTACCATTTTGCATGCACAAAATCGGTCGCAAATTGATTTGCGCATGCTAAAATGGCTGCACGCTATGTATGATAGCAATCACAATGTGAAAAATAGAGCTGCGAGTGAATAGCGAGTCGTAAAAAAAGCGTACGCTATTAGCGTGTTCCAATTTGCGAGTCGCAAATACAGACTCGCAAAACCTAATGTACGGAGTACTCGCAAATTGCGACTATGTGCAAAACTGATCATTTGCGCATGCAATTTACCACTAACCTGAAGCAGGTGGTAGCCAGTCACAAACTGTAAAAATAGGCCCAGAATGCACCAAAACCTTTCCAAAATGGTGGGCCTGTATATGATAGTGAGGAGGATACGTATTCATGCAGCTCTACAGAGGAGGTAGAGACAGGAGAGGATCTTTAAAGTGAGGCTGACATTGTTTGCGAAGACTGAGGAAGAGATCTATGAATAGTAGAGGCTGAGTAGCACAGGCATCCTAGACCTCATTGACACCCTAAAGCCACTTTTGGAAAGCAGAACTCAGCGCAGCAATGCAATCCCAACACATTTGCTGGTGTTGTGCTGCCTCCACCTATTGGCCACTGGTAGCTATCAAGACATAAATGCAGTGGTTACAGGTGTTTCACACAGTGCACTTTTGCGTTTCTTTTGTAAATTCCTAGATGCCCTGCTACACTTCATGCATGAACACATCTATATGCCAAGGAATGATCAGGAACTTTAAAATACCAAATTGCAATTCTATAGAATTTCAAGATTCCCACAGGTCATAGGGTGGATAGATGGGACCCATGTGCCCATATGGCCACCATTACGCATAGAATACATATTCATAATCGGAATAGCATACATTCACTCAACATACAAGTTGTCTGTGATGCTAAAAACATAATCACAGACATTGTAGCCAAATTTCCAGACAGCACACACGACTCTTATATCTTCTAGCACAGTGGCATTTACCAGAAATTAGAAAGAGGTGATTTGGGTGAAGGATACCTACTAGGTATTGAACCCGCACACACATAGTGAGATGTTTTAGCACGTAAATGTCTGTCTCCATGTTGTCTCAAAATCGAACTTTTCTTTGCAAGTGACAGCGGGTATGCCCTGCATACATAGAGCCTCACACCGTTCCTGTCTCTCTCCAACGCACATGAAAGGTGATACAACAGGGCACAGAGACGCACAAGGTCAGTCATCGAGGGCATGTTTGACATACTAAAATCAAGATTCAGGTGTCTACACACAAGAGTGGTGGCGCATTGGAATACATCCCTGAGACAGCCTGTAAAATTGTCGCAAGCTGCGCAATACTCCACAACATTGCATGCATGTGGGGGCTGCCCATGGAGTTGTCAGATGCAGAGTTGTCAGATGAAGAGCCTGGACCCCAGCACAACAACCAAATGAGGGAAGTGCAGCAGCAGAGGGAGAAGGCGCAGGGACCACATAGCCAGAAATTACTTTTAAAGGTAAGTCATTATCATTCACAAATATGCCACAGAAATTACACAAGAGAGAGTCAAACTGTGTTTTTTAATAGGCCTTTAATTTAAGGTCATATTGACTGTGTATATTGGACAACCTGTCCTTCTCATATAACTGACACTACCCAAATTATAAATGCAAAGTGGTTACTTCACCACAAATAAAAGAGTAAAGCAAAAAAATAACAATTAAATTAACTTTTGCCCCTCTGTTCTGGCTATTTTGATCTTGCACTTTGGTTCATAGAGTGCCAACTGATACTTCTCCTCTGGGTTGGGGCATCAGCAATGGAAACACGGCTGTGGCTGGACACTTCACTTTCAGCAGTGTCTGTGCCTCCTCCTATAGCTACCAGGCTAGTTTGCAGAGATTCAACAGCAGCTGTGATCTGTTGTAGTCCCCTTGCTACATCGCCACTGTAGAAGCCCATTTCTACCTGCAGTGCTAAGGTGCGATTGTTGTGCAGGCTTGTTGCCTTCGCCAGACGTCCAATTGCCCTCTTCATGGAGTGCATGTCATGTGACCTGCTGCGCTCCATCCTACAGTTATGTGCACTGTCCTCCTTAAGCTCTGTGCACAGTTGCACAATAGCATCAGTCATTGCATCCATTTTGCGCTCCATACGTGCCTGATTCTCTAACAACTGATTTGTAAACCTGTCACACCCCCTGCTCAACTTAATGTTCATCATTCTCATTTGCTTGTGTTGCAGCTGATGAATTTTGAGCATGAATTCCTCCAGGCCAGCAGAAGGAGATGGAGTAACTGCCATGGTGTTGGCAGGAGCGTGCATACGGCTTCGGAGCAGACTTCGGGATCGCGGGCTCAAATGTGGGACACTTCCACTTGTGCCCAGAGTGCGACGTTTGGTTGTCTGCTGCTGTGTGGCTGTTCTTTCAAGCCCTTGGGCGCTACCCAAGGTAAAAGAAGTACTGGGATCATACAGCCCTTTGTCCGTCTGCCCATGCTCCTGCTCAGAGTCAGTCACTTCCTCAATTGGTTCTAATCCCAAAGATGAATCTATGTTGAAAAAGCAGAAATAAAGGAAATGTTTTGAGTCACTATCTCTTTGGTTGTACTTTGTTCACAGCTCATCTCAGTCCCTGACAACAATGTTTGTGTCGCATACTACATTTCCCATGATGCACTAACTGAGTTTTTCATCATGCAGACGGAGCATGTGCATGCAGTTTTGCCTGTGTGTGGTGCATGCATGTGGTGTGCTGGCTTACATTGTTTTTCAATTCTCACTTACCTGTGGGTGGTGGAGGTTGGGATGTGTCCAGACTTCCAATTCCCACGGCGGAGTCCGGCTCTATGTTGGCTTCCAACATTGCCTCTGCTGTGGAGGCTTCCGGGAGGCTTGGTGGGCCACCTCATGTTTCTTGCGCAGCCGCAAGACGTTCAGCCACCCTCTCCTTTGCCCTGGACCTGATGTCATACCACCTCTTTTTGAGGTCATCTATTGACCTGTCCGCAACAATGAGGGCATTCACACGCTGCTGCATGTCACGCCATTTTTTGCGCTTGTCCGACTCTGGCACAGTATGTGAAGTGCGACCGAAAAGCTGCTCGTGGTAGTTGCAGCACTCATTGATAATGATGTTGTCTTCTTTATCTGAAAATGTCAGTTTACACAGCCTCTTCTTCCCTTCTTTATCAGAAGTCTGGCTGGCCATCTTGCTGTGCTGTTCTCTCTGTGTAGCAGTGTTCAGTTGAGCTGCTGCACCTTGCCATGTGCTTATAATTATGATCACGAATCTTCATAGACACCACTTCCTGCATTGGGGTCCTTCAGATCAACCAGGAAGTATTTTTTTCAATTTATATTGAAACTCGCTTTTTGCGCATGCAAAATGCATGTTTTCAATCGCGTACTCTATTTGTGCATGCAAAATTCATGCTTTCAATTGCATACGCTATTTACGAGAGTTTAGGGTATCGCGTTGCAAGTCAATTGCGAGTCGCTATTTGTGTGGACGTAGGTGTAGTCGCAATTTAGCGCAAATTGCGATTCGCAACATATTTTGGTCGTACATCTGGCCCTCACTGCCCTCTAACTCCATCATTGTTCACTAAAGTCAACTGGGGGCTGCGGATGCTACTGTGGAATGGTGGCCACCCTGAGTGTCACTTCGAACCCTACTACAGTCCCAATATGGCAGAGGCCTGGCACTCCCCAATGTTGAGAGCTACTACTGGGTTTCTCATTGATTCGCGCTCAATGGTTGGCTATCCTCCCCACAGGACAGCCCAACATTTCCCCTGAAATGGAAGGGGCTGGAGAAACGTACGCACCTACACTATTTATTCAGGGGGTATGGCACCCATGCTTTAGTGCCCATAACACAGGTGTCCCTAAAAGTGTGGCATAAGGCCACTAGAACAATGGATTAGGTGCACAAGGTAACCGTGAGACACCTCTCTGGAAGGGTTTATGGCTGAAGGAGATTTCTGGGTTGCATGGTTTTACGGCCTGGGACACAATTAGCATCTCCAAAATTAGAGATATACTTGAGATGGGCACACTCATGTTGTTCCCACCGATGCAAAAGGGTTACCAACTGCAACAAACCCACTTTTTTAAATACATGCAACTACGTCATGCAAGGCAGTCAGTGCGACTGAATAATTAGGGTATCCCCAAATATGTCCCTCTTTAAGGGGGTATCCTAATGGAGGCACTTGATAGGGGAGCCATATCACAACACACAGGACCATAAACATAAATATGCCGGACACACTGGTACATTTGCAGGAGAAATGAGCATGGACTCTGTTTTTTGGAAGACATTGACTGGGTGGCAGTATTGAGGCATCCAAGGGAAGTGGTTATCAAAGCATGTCTATGACCTATCCAGTTCAAAATACTACACACGGCCTACTACGACCACCAAAAATGACATACAATGGGTAAGGCCTCCACATCTACATGCCCGCAATGCAGAGGTGAAATTGGTCCCTGTAGCGAGTCGTTGGTCTCTCATGAGTTGCAACAAAAAAAGGACCCCGTGGTACCAAGAGTCAAGCAGTCAACATTCAAGTGGCTGACACCGTACCCACCTCAAGGCTTTTAAGTCCCAGCTGGGAAGATAAGGTTTTGTGTGAACCAGAAGTGAGGAAGGAAAGGGGTGGTATTGCGGTGGGAGGTGGTTAGAGAAGTTTTGACAAGTTTCTGAAAGAACAATTCTCTTCCGCTTTTAGCATTTTTGGTTTGCCTGGGTTTAATCACACAACAAGCGTCACTTTTCTCTGTTAAACAACCGTCTTCTATCGTGTCACTGAGCACTGAACCTGAGGTGTGGTATCAGGGTACTCTTAGGGGACCTCTAGAACACTATAGATAACTGGCTATGTCCTTTTATTTTCAAGGGTGTCACCACCAAACGCGTCTGAAGAAAGAGAGGAGCCACATCCAAAGAAGTAGAGAAGAAGGAAATCTAATGTCGCTAGACCCTATTCGAAGATATTACACTTACATAAAATAAAGAGTCCTATCTTTAAAGAACCAGTAGTCGAGTCTAATCCATCATCCATACTATTTGGGGCTGCCCTCATAAAGACATACTGTAACGAGATCCCTAGTGAGCTTTCATGCATACTGGAGGACCAACTCCCAATGGACCCCAAATACATTGTACTAGGGATCCCTAATGATGTATATCTCCCCAGAGCCAAACTCATATTTAGCACATTAGACCTGGTGGTGGCCAAAAGAGATAATGTGAGGTACTGGGGTGTAGTGGATCCTCCTCCTATCAAGAATGGCATTGTGGGATGGATCTCCACCTGGCCGCGGAAAAGTTAACATACCATAGTAGGAGATGCCCGCATAAGTTTCATAAGATTTGGGAATGGTGGAGAACGTACTAAGAAATAGACAACATAGGTAGTGGCGCTGCCCCATCAGCAGTGCCTGTAGGGAATGGGACCCCAGTGGATGGGGATTGAATGGGCTAGTTCCTTACAATTGCCTTTACAATGTGTCCCCATTTTGGCTCTGACTGTAATGGTGTTGAGTGGAATAGTTGATGGGATACATGATTGCTCTTGTATATCGCTGATCCATAATAGAATTGAAGGCTGCATGCTATGTGGAATTGTTGAATGCTATTTTTTGTTGTTTGATGCATAAAACCAATAAAAATACTTTAAGACTTTTTTTTGTAAAGAGTGATTTGTATTCGGGCAGTTCAGGCTGGACTGTTCCTATTACAGCAGGGTCAAGAGTCATTTGAATATTGCTGGGTCCAAACTGAGATGGCATGGTGTGCAAAATAATGATGGACTGGGATGCAGCCCTGAGTGATTACCAGTGGCTGAGATTAATTCAAGCATTCCAACCATCATTTTTTTTATACTTCATTGCAATGAGCACAGGGTTTGCCAATCTCACAGGGGGCCTTCCACAAGGTACCGTTATTGCCTACTTAAATATTTAATCCATGTGTTACACAGTGCAAACTTCATCACAGTGCTGTTCAATCAGAGGTGAGGTCTGCAATGGCATCGCTTGCATACAAGCTTGGTACAGCAAGCAAGTGCAGCGAAGAAGCTGCAGGACAAGCTGAACAGTATACAGCATAAAAGTGCAGCAAAGACATAGGTGCATTTATCTGTTCTTGCCAATAAGAACAAGCACTAGCAAAATGCAAATATGTGAGGTTTATGAATGCACTGCCAAGCCAGTCCTAAAAATCCATGTACGGTAATGACTGAGTCCTCCCATTTGTGCTGCTGCCAGAAAAAACACTATGGATTATCTAGATATCTAAGACACTTTAATAGCATTGCAATGGTATGTGTGTCCCTGAAAGTTCAAGTTCAGGCAGCTTAATAAATAAACAAACTGATCACAGCGGTGTAGAGGACAAGCACTTTTTTGAGAAAGCACACAACTTCTGCCCCATGAAAACATGTACAGCTGGCTCCCAACATGTAGGTGGAGCCAATGTCTCTCTCCTGGGCCCTTATTATACATTGTGCCCCAGGGCGAAACAGGCATGTGCGCCCGCTTTGAGCAGCCGTGGGGCACAATGGTGTAACAGAAAGGGCTGCAGACGTTGTGCGTCCCCTTTTGTAATACACATAGCACTGGCACACGTATTGTACCAGCATTATCATGAGAGGGCGTTCCCTCATTTGCATGGGGACGTGGCCCACTGCAAATAAGGGAAACTATTTGCCTCTGGCCCCCATGCCATATTACCGACTTAGGTGCAGAGGCAAACATGTCTTTAACAGGTGCACTGAAAGTGTGCCACAAAAAGGTGGCACACTTCCAGTGCATCCCTAAAGTGAGCCTTCTAGGGGGGAAAAGGATGGTCCCATGAACCCCACAGACATTCTGCACCCATCTGCAAGGGGATCTCTAATTCCCTTTAAAAGTGCAGGCGGGTTGGCATCTGTATAGTGAAGAATGGAGCAGCTTTTAAGCAGCTGCTCCGTATTTCACTTGAATTCACTGCCATGGGGGCAGTGCGAGTTTATGGCTGCCCTGCGGTTAGAGCATTCATTCTAATACAACACGCTTTCCTTGTTTGCACCCGGCGCATCTTTTTAAAGTTGCGGCATGGCGCAAACAAGGAAAGTGCACCATATCCGTAATACGGCCCCTGGTGGTTCTCACATAATGGTGTAACAACAGCTGCACTGTCAAGCCAGACCATAAAAAAGGAGGTCTGAGTGTAAAGCTCTTAGAGTTAAAAGAAAAAATACACATTGACAACAGTAGCATAATTAAGCCATATCTAGTTGTAATGAACTAAAGCTCCATTCTGTTTTAAATGAGCAAACACCACCATGACAGAATAAAGAACATGCGTGTAGTATTTCTAGCAAGTAGTGTAATCAAAAGCAGCAAAATCAGCCATTAGAGGCACTAGGCAACAAGACAAGTATACTATGCAGGGGGCATTATAGAATGTACAGCCAGAAAAGTCAAGTGTGAGGAAAGTGAATTGAAGTAAGCAGAGGAAGGATAGGGCAGGTGATGGAAAGTGCAATCAAGATGATCCTGGCATGCTTAACTCACAAATTGTAAGAAAGATATTTTTCTTTTCACCCCAAAAATAAATAATGAAATAAAAGGGAGCTGAAGCACAGAAAGCTTAATTGAAATGGTGTGTAGAACTAGTAAGACTAATCAACAAGATTTGGATACTTCATAAGGTGTTGATTCTTAAGGATGGTTTTTTCAAAATGAAACCGAGAATTTTTTACATAAAGAGGGTAAAAATTCTATATTCTGGGAGCAGTCACAGAATATGATATGCCAATTCTGGTAATAAAAATGGGAGTATAGAAAGTTCTTTTGCCTTTGCAGCAGAAGGGATGAGAGCCTCCAGAGAGAGGCAGTTTCTGGGAGAGATATCTGGGAGTGTAGAGGTTTAAGGTTTTGTACATGGGACAAGCTCTTATGAAGCAGCTCACCTCTTTCGAAAGAAAATTAGGATAGGCAAGAACAAAGGTAAAATGGCCATGTTTTTAATGTTGGTGAGAAACTGGGCAACTGCATGAAGAGTAGTGCAGGTGGGGCTAGAATATTTTTCCAAAGGGCAATGCAGTTAGAAGAGCTGTAGTCTACTAGAGAGACAACCATAGCCTCAACTTCCAGTTTCAGATCCTGAGGGGATTAAATGTGTTTTAAAATCTTGAGTTTTAGAAAATGAAATCTGGCAGATTTAGCAGTAGCATAAATGTGTTCATTCAAGTTTAGATTGTTGTCAAGAAAGACATCAAGGGATTTAGCAATAGTATCCAGTGTAGGAGTGATGCCTGAAATCCTTAAGATTTCAACTCAGAATTGTTTGGTTGCAGGGTTGGATTTCTGGGTAAGGAGACAATATGTTGCCTTTAAGGCTTTGCATTTTATGTGTATTTGTACCTTCCACTTATGGTTGCAGTTCAAGGAACATTGTATCTCGGCAATAGATTCAGGGGAGTCCAATTTAAGAGAGAGTTGAGTATAATTGGCATATTGGTGAAACAAAATGCCAAGATCCCTGAAAAACTCATCCAATGTTTCAACATAGAGGTTGAAATGGATGTGTCCTGTGTATGTGCCCTGAGGGCACAGCAAGATATGGGTATGGGTTTGGAAGTCAATGACTGTTTTTCACATGTTTGAAGCAATCTCAGACGTACGAATGCAGGAGAATTTGATTATATACAGTGCCAAATGCTTCAGTTAAACCGAGTAAGGTGTTGAAATAAGATCAGCAGCCCCCCCAGCAACATTAAAAAAACAGTCCCCCGTGATCATTAAATCTATGACCCCAGAAGAGCTTACCATATTTTATTAAGGACTTCTGACTGGAGCTCTATGCAATTCAGCTGGAGTGCAGAGGCCCCTTGTGGTCAGTTTATGGATACGGTATGTAGCCTGACAAATGTTAAAAAAAGACTCAAAGACGTGTTTATTTTTTCAAATAGAGCTTTATTAAATGTTTTAATGAAAATCACTTTTATTAAACATTGAACTGTGTGAAAAAAATGACATACAGGAATTGTAATTATTGGTTATTTTTTGACAATTTCAATCCACGTGCTTTATATATGTTGATATTCTGACCCCTTTATAAAGCCAATAGGCCCTCTTTTTACATTTTATATATTTGACAATGTCAGTAGCTCTGACTTACTTAAAAGTGACACCCCTTATAATTAGCCCTGTGTTTCCGCCGGAGTTAGGGTGCCAGGCCGTGCACACAACCTGCCTCCTGCCCTACACATTGTTTCTGCACAGTCGGAGGGGTTGGGCACCAGCAGGGTTGCGTGAAGGGCCCAGCCTGTGGCCAACCTTACGCTACACATGGCTGAAGGCCGTACATGGCATGAGGTTGCCTGCCCATGAGGGGTTGGATGCTTGGGCTGACTACAGGCTAGGGCATGCGGCCAACCCCATGCAGTGCATGGCCGGCAGTTGTGCGCGTAGCGTGGGGTTGGCGCTACGTATGGCAATAAAATATTACTTTATTGTTAAAATAAACAAGAAATTCACTGAAAAAGACAAAGATTACATTTATGTTATACTTAGGTATGGTAATATTATCTTAGTTTGCATTTTTTTTAAACTTAGAAATTCACTGTCAAAAACAAAGGTTAAAGGGACGTTATTGTGAGGTGAAAATGTCAGTTAAAACATACCATTTTAAATTTTAACAAAACCACCGAAATCCACCAGTTATACTAATCTCAAAAACTTTGACTCGAGCCCTAAAGTAACTATAACTTATGCCCTCACCACGCACTGCTAAATACCTCGCATATAACATCACTCATGACATGTTTTGTGACATCATCGATAACATCACTGCAGCATATGAAATTACATCATTGATGACAACACTGTGTCAGTGCCCCAGTTTTGATGTCTTTGTGGCAGTATTTCATCATTAGTGTTTCTGGTGTCAGTGTCCTTGTGTGAGTGCACACCCTGTCAGCATCCACATGCCATTACATTAGTGTCTTGTAACCCCATTCAGTGTCCCTGTGTCAGTGCTCTGCCACGGTGATAGTGTTAGCATTCCGTTATGCTCTTTTCTCCTTGTGAACTGCCCCGGGCCAGTGTTCCAGCATTAGTTTTATGTCCTTGGGCAGTATCCCTATGTCAGTGTAGGTGCCCTGTTTCTGTGCCCCTGTGTCAGTATTGTAGTGTCATGGTGATGTGCCAGTGTCAACATCCTAGTGACAAGGTGTATTTGCCGGTGGTGCTTTGTCTGTGTCCCACTGTGCTAGTGACAATGTCTCTTGGTCACAGTATCAAAGTCCTCATGTCAGTGTGGTCTCCCACACTGCTCCAGTTCAGGAAGGACCTCACGACTTGGCTCTTCGGATGACCCCAGCACTCAATGGAGCCGCCCCTCCTCTCCCAGCACCTTGAGACCCTCACGGGTGAGTAGTTGCGCTTTACCAACCCCTGATTGATAGTTTGGTATGCCAGTGTCAGTATCCCTGTGGCATTGTTGGTGCCCTGGTGCCAGTTTTCATGTATCTGAGTGGACCTCCCTGTGTCGGGCCTGCAGGATGCTATTGTTTGCCTCTAAACAACTACTTATTCCATCCTAAATTCACTTTGAAGCCCACAGGAGAAGGAAGAGCTGTGGGGGCAGCAGGTAAAGCTGGCTGAGAGGACTGTTGATCTAAAAAATGGATAAAGGGTAATGCTTGTTTTGTAAGTGTTAAAAAGGGCGAAAAGGTCAGCTCGATTACCCCTTTTCAAGGTTTGCCCGGCGATAGCCGCCTCTCATACCATTCAATATTACCAAACAAAGAGGCAGGCGCTGGAGACTGGAAGGCAAGAAACACGAGTTTATTCTGACGGAGCAGAACACGTCAAATCAGACAACAGGGTATCTTCTCGAGGTGCTCTAACCGCAACTCTGAGGCCTGGCCTTTTATACACAAGTTTATGGCTTTATTACATTTATGACATCCGTGGTATTGCTCTGAAGTACGAGAAAGGCATCTTTGGAATCCCCGGTTCAGGCCCGTTCCCACACACATCTACAGTAGAGTTCCCACCCCGATCTCTGCATGTGGTTGTTACCGCGCAGCTGGACATTCCGCTGGGAACGGGAAAGTGGGCGATCGGTCGGATCTAGAGGTGTGAAGGCATTGATTAATCCCCGCTCCTTTGATGTGTGGTGAGGTCCTACTGTAGGGGGCAATAAAACTGCATCTGTTGGGCTAGGTGATGGCCTGGGATCAGGCCGGACAATCGGGCCGGGGGGAGGAGGTTATCAAAGGGCCCGCTCGTGTGAGAGAGATGAAAGGAGTGTGAGGGTTCCGCACGGGATGTGGCTCTGAGGCAGGGTCGCGCTGGAGGTGCGTTTATGGCCCAGGCAGGAGAGATCAGGGGCTATCAGAGCGCGGGGGTGCTTGCGAGGCCGGAGAGGGAGGGGGAGAGACGCGCTGGCTATCAGCAGTGGGCAAGGAAGCCATGGCATTCAAAATGGCTGCCACTTACGTGCATGAAGGGGCCTAAAAGGGACAGGATGGCGTGGCCACTGTTTCATGATTTTCACTTTACTTTCAACAGTGGCTGTGGTGAACATAAATAAACGCCGCTTATGTATACCTAATTTAGTCATTTTCCACATAAGGATAACTAGAAAAAATTGTGAAACAATGTTTTTGTCAGAGAGATAGAGAGAGTGAGTGAGAAATAGAAAGGGAAAGAGAAATTGTAAGAGGGAGAGAGAGAGAGAGAGAGAGAGAGAGAGAGAGAGAGAGAGAGAGAGACCAATTTCAGAAAATGAAAGTTGACAAGTAAACATTAATTTCAATAATGCATACAGTATCCTGACTCATGCTGCATTATGATTAACCCCCACCTCATGCTAGTTTTTTTAGCTGGCCATGCAGGATCACTTTAATTGATCTTTTGAAAATTAAAGAAATGATTTACATTTTGTTTCACAATGTAGTGTAGGTCTTTAATTTTAGTTTGCCTGCTGAATATATTTAGAGGTGAAGATAATCTTAACATAAGCTAAACTTTTGTTTTGTAAAGAGTCTTTTAATCTGTCAAATCTGCCTTCTGCTAATTACATTTGGGGGCGGCGAAGCAACCATCAGTGGCGTCACTAGGGGGGTGCGGGGGGTGCGGACCGCACCGGGTGACACCATCAGTGGGGGGTGACACCAATATGTGAGCACAGCTCTCAGTGCTGCCTCGCCTCTGCAGACTGCTTTACTTTATATTTATAAAGGAGGAACGGAACAAAAGATCACATTAAAAAAATATATTCTTCCTAGTTTAAATATGAAATGGACCTGTGAGGAACATAGAATTAAATGCGCCGAACGTTATAGAAAGAAGCAATTTTTACATAGACATTTGACTGAGGAAATTGAGTAACTGAATGCCGAGCCAGCAATGCATTTGTCTTACCAAGGACAGACAGGCAGTTTTTAAATTGGCCCACATTTATTGACAGAGATTGTTTTTTTTGTTTTGCTTTTCCGTAAATTCGTTTTGGGACATGTTTGCATCGATTGGCTACGGCGCACTCTCCTTTCAGATGTCAGTACTTTATAATTTAAACATTGAGGGAACAGGTAAATAAAAAAAATCTAGCGTTTTTGAGGAGTTAAAGGCTTCTAAGAAGTGCTGCGGTTTCTTAGCATTTTTGCAATCATGATATTGACGTGTGCGAACGGAATGATTTCCTGGGTTCATGACGTGCTTGAGCCCATCACCTGACAATTAGGCACTCAGGGCAGAGGCCTCACACCTTATGCTTCACCAACCTTGTCTTGACCCAGCCCAGCTCAGTCCCACAAGACCGTCTCCGCTCTGCCCGTCTTGAGCTCCTGAATAGAAGCCTGAACTTAGGCTGCAAAGCTCTCTGCTCCAGGAAGGCCACCAGCGAGGACTGCCCCACTTTATGCAATTATTTCAGTGGCAGCCTCGGCCAGCATGGGGGTGGGGGGTGGGGGGGCTAACTATTAGGAAACTGATCGAGGTGCACCAAAATGGTTCTTAAAAAAAGTATGGTGCAAGTATGCGAGCCGATTTTTGGAAGGGCCTGGGACAACAACTTCCAGGGGCCTCCAGCAGGGGCAGCTCATGTTACCAACAAAGTAAGAGGAGACCAGTCAGGCTCAGCATCCGGTACCAACAGTGGCGTAGCTAAGGGGGGGGCAGTGGGGCCGGGGGCCGTTATTACTGCACTGTGCAAGCGCACCTGCTGCTTAAACAAATACTGCAGTTAGTGCACGCCACTCACGCACCACCACCTACTAGCAGTGGTGATGATGGTGCTATGCGCAGCAGCGGCGCACCCAGTTTGTGGGTCTCAGGGCCGTCAATCTTCTAGCACTACCAATGACGGCCCTGGGACAGCCCCCGCGCTGTTCTCTTTCGACGCGCGTCACCACCACGCTCTGAGTGGAGGGAGACACAGACAGTCTCGGGAGGGTAGGGGAGTCACGAGTCAGTGCTGGCCGGGCGATATGCAGACCCCCTACGGTAGGGGCCCAGGCCAGCACCACCACAGTGGAGTCTAAGGTAAGATGTCATACTCACACTGAGTGTGACTGTGAGAAACAAATATACACGTCACTGGGGCTGTGTGCTGATCTGAGTCAGGCGCTCTGCCAAGGCCCCCCCAGGGCTCGACTTAACCCAGCATCACGGAGGCTAGGGCTGCCCCATTGCCACTGTATTCCTCGTGAGAGGGGGGGTAGTGTGAGGGTGTCACCCCCTAAGTTCCAGAATGTGTCCTTTAATCAGCACTTATAAAAATATTTGAGGTACACACTACACAGTCAGATTACTCATTACCCAAAGCAGCGCTGATGTATGCGCTCCCGTGACCCCACCCCCATGTACTCACTTTCAACATGTATGTTCTTGTTTATCCAAGATGGAGCCGTGTCCTTGAACAAGGTTTACACGGAGGTAAAGCTCCTCGCCCCTCTCTTCAGACCCACTCAGCGCTATTTCTTTTGGAGAATCATTTTATGCGGCATCATCGGTTGATCTTGGGTTGGGTCTTTTCCGATGATCTCTTCCGGTGGCGATGAATCCCTTCCTGTCTGGTCTGATCTAAGGTTGAGTGCTGTGTGTGGGGGGCACAGGTGGTCTGTGGTTTATTAAAGCCTGCCAGGTCTGTGTGCAGCCTCGTGCATGGGCGAGGAGAGAGCTGTAAGCCCCTCCCCCTCCACCGAGGACACGCTTCTACAGGTGCGTTCAATGTTCACACCTGGGGGGGGCAGCCAGGGGGGCCATGTGATCACCTGGGCACCTGCTCTTCCGCCCCCTCGAACGCTGGGCGCCCACCCAGGGGCGTAGAAACAGAGGACGGACTAATGGCAGGATTTAATAAACCAAATAATGATTATAGGACACTTTCACTGCGACTCAGCACACACCAGATACTTCCTTTGTGTGTCTTTCACATTGTGTTTAAAAGTCGCAGTTCAAGTGCTGACTGGGGGAAAAATCATGAAATGCTGTTAATAACATCTTCCCACCTACTGATATGGTGAAACTTTTATTTCAGCATGTTGTTTCCAACAATCAATGTTGTATCCAATCTGAGTGATCTATACAATGCGTGTCCGTCTGCAACATGTCCATCTGTCGTTACTCATCTGTCCACACAATAACCTGTGCATCTTCCCTATTTTCAGCCCCCCGTCCCTGTCAGTTGTCGACAGACAGTGTGTGTATTCTCTGTTGGTCTGTGGATGTCAATGGGTGAGGTGGGGTGTGTAGGGGTCTGTGGTACAGGCCAGGCGGACTGGAGGTCGGAGGATGTTCGGCGGACAGGGGCAAAGGGAGATGGAGAGAGGCAGAGAGAAGAGGAGAGAGAGTGACAGAGAGGTGGGGAGAGAGAGGGGGGGAGAAAGAGGGGGGAGCGGGAGACAGACAGACAGAGAATGAGAGAGAGAGGCAGATGGAAGAGGAGAGAGAGAGGAGTGAGAGACAGAGACTGAGAGAGACAGAGAGGAGAGAGAGAGAGAGAGAGACAGACAGGAAAAAAGCAATACACGTGAAAAACATGGGGGCACATTATCAACAAATATGCCCTTGAGAATTCCAATAGAAGCCCATGTTAACACCAGAACCCGGGCTTCTATGGAAATTCTCAAATGCATATTATCAAGCCCATTATCACTGCTTTAGCGGCAGTTTCCTGCCGCTAAAGCGGCAATAATGTTATTGCCTTTCTTGAAAATATGCCCCCAGGTTTGATGGCAGTACGGGATATCCTGGTGCAGGGTATGGGGGTCTTCTGAGTAAGGAATGTCCTGGTTTGGGGCATGGTTGGGATCTTCAGAGATGTCCTGGTATAGAGTATGGAGCCTTCAGATTAGGGGATGTTCTGGTATGGAGTCTTCTGGTAGGTCCCTGAAGGATGCTTGAAGCCGTTTTATTTATTTATTTTATTTAGTGCATTTTTATAAAGGGCGGACATTACCCGAAGGTGTCAGGGCGCTGTACAATAGAGCTAGTTACATTACAAGAGAAAAGTGGTACAAAATAGAACATTACAATTTACAAAGAAAAACAGGGGACTAAAAACGAAGGGCACACAAACACAAAATCCAACACAGCACGCAGGGGTGAGGAATGTACAGGCAAAAAAAACAATTTACAATGACGAGTGACCTTCCAAGAGGGGCCTGAGAATGAAAGCTGTGCCAGTAGTCAGTCCTAGTTTCTGCCCTCTCACTACAACGCCTCAGGTGTTGCATCTCGACCCCTCGGTGTGAAGCTGGAGCAGGGCTGACAAGAGGCCCGAGGCAGGTGGGACCTCAGAAGTGGAGATGCAACACCCGAAGCTTCAGGCCCTCTTTGGAACAGAGAGTAAGGGACAGTAAGGGAATAAATGGGACTGGCCGTCGTAGTGAGAAGAGAAAGCAGAACCCGGGAGAGGGAACAGCTGAAGGAGGCAGGAGGAAACTTTGGGTGAACTAGAGACAGAGACCCGAGACTGCTGGTAGTACTGAAGAGTGGACACGTGACACCAGAAACCATTGGGCCCTGTGAGCAGAAACCAGAGGTCACAGCCAACTGTGCCCACAGGCCCCGGGGCAAACAACTGCACACTGCCACGGGGGGTGCCGAGCTAAGACTGGGACAGGGTGGTACCCGGGACAGGGAGAAGATCCTCGGGCCAAGAGAAGCAGCAAAGGGAACTCAGGGTCGAAGGAAGGGAATGCCAACAGAGACAGCTCATGGACAGAGGAAGAAAGGGGCTAAAAGGTGCCAACTGATGCCACCCAGCAAGGTCCTGACAGCCGGAACAAGGCACGCATGCAAAGTACAAGGCAACATAAAAGGAGGGGAACAAAGGAATACAGTGAGGCGAGGCTGTTCCTGACAAAGCAAACTGTCATAGAAGGCAGTCACTGCAAACAGGACAAGATGCTACAAACGCAGTGACAGGGATGCATGCTGAGCATCACAGGAGCGTAGCACTGGTCCCAAACCCCTGCTCGCATGGGCAGTGACGTCACGGTGGTCCCCTGGCCCGAGGACAAGACCCTGACTATGAACCTTACCTCACGCTAATGATGGGACGCCATTTGCAGCATCATTTGAACAGGTTTTTTCCGGTCTGTGAGAGAGGGCGCCAGTGAATGCGTCTTTCTTTCTGTCTCCGTCCCACCGTAGAGACAGTGTACATGTATTGAGTTTCTTTTTTGTTCGTCTTACTAAAACTCTGACTGAAAGTTACTTTTCTGGACCCTATTCCAAAGGCTCCCCTACTAAGATAGGGCAATAGCAGGAGTTACCAGCTCCAATGGAAATACCCGACCCGCGGTATCTCTGTGGGCCCGGCGGGTCTCGTGCACATCCAGCAGCCCCTGAAAACACAGTGGGACCAGGTGGAGTGGAGGAGGTCCATGCGGTAAGTCATGAGGGGGTGACACCATGAGTTACCCGCTCCGGGTGACACCAACCCTAGTGACGCCACTGGCAACCATTAATATGCCGATGCCTGCCCCCCACCTCCCAACGATGGCCCTAAATAACTCCTCCCTCCAGCTAGTATTGGTATCTGCTCTTCACACCTATTAGAGGCAGAGCACTGTGCCATTACAACAGAGGTGCAACGTAAGTAAATCAGCGTTCTCCTATTGAAACAGGAACACACCTGATTCGTATATGGTTAATATTTGTGTGTTAAAGCACAGTCAGCAAATAATGATGTACTGGAATGTAGCTAAAGGTAATTACCAATGGCTAATATTAATCAAAACATTTCACACATCTTTTTTACACATCACAGAAATGTACACATATACATTTCATAATGTTCCACAAAGTGGAAGTGCTTGCCGTCCACACTTGACCACAATTTCGACAACCACCCAATTTGCCTCCACCACAAAGGCATTGCCATGTCTGGCCCTCTCTGCACCTGGAGCTCACAAATAACCTGGGTGAGCAACACTTGTTTGTCCCTCATTGAGCCATAAAGGCTGTAATTCACTTCTTCATTAATCCTGCATGCATAGCACCACCATGTAGCATGAGTCTGCCGAGATGAAAACTCCTGTGCCTGCTCCCTGCCTTGGTACATGCCCAAAATGCCACCAGAACCCAGTCTTCCTGACAGATGTGCACAGAGCGCCCAAGGCCTCTTTGTGTCTTTTTCCAATGTCACTGGAGACTGCACTGAACTTTTCCATCTTTTCATTCCCTGGGACAGCCTGTCCATGAATGTGAAATAGATTGTCTCCTAGGGGACCGTATTAATTGGAGTGCCCTTTTCGAGGAAAATAATCAGATTCGAAAGAATTAAAATAAAATAAACTGGGTGAGTCAAATTCATGGTCTGCCTGGGACGCCAGTTACTGTCCACTTGTCTAGGACAGCCCTTGATCACTCCATATTCTGAGTGACCTTCAGTGTTTTCATAAAATATGTTTAGCTGGGCTTTTCAAGGTGCAAAGTAGATGAGGGCAAATGTTTCTTTTAAATACAAATGCAAATTATGTGAAGCTTTGTATGTATGAAATGTAGAATTGTGTTGTCAAGCTAATAATATATTTAGTGAAATAGGTCTGGGCACCCTGCAGTGGTGTAAACCACAAGTACTAGAAGAACAACAAATGATGCATAGATACAGTGGAAGGAAAAAGAGCCTGGAATATGGTACAGGCCTTTTAGGAAGAACTAAACAAGAGAGGAAGAGGAAGCTTAAATCAAAGGAATAGTGTTGCTAAGATTAAACATGATGTATTCTGCACGATGAATGTTTAAGAAGAGTGAGCAGATCATAGCACATACCAAGGAAAGTGTCCCCTTGCACTATTCACTGGGTAATTGGTGGGAAACTGTAATTCTAAAAATGAGAACAAAAAACGAAATGCAATACTGTATGAATTAATGGGTTTCCGGGGGGGTTGTGTCCTTGTCCCTGTTCTTTTTACCCTTTAGATTAGTATTTGGATACATTCTTAAGGCTGAGGGGCAGGAGCATGCCCTTTCAGGGTTCACACCCTATTCTCGTACTCCTCTATGCCAATGATACAGTTTTAATGACCAGAACAGGGAAGGGCTACAGAGGCTTCTGGATGCTTTTCAAATTTTATGAGGCTTCTAGAACTAAAAATAAATCTGGCAAAATGATATGTAATGATCTGTGGCCCCCAGTTGGCCATACCGTTTGATTGTAAGTTTAAGAGGGATCATCTTTGAATAGTGTGCTCACAACAATTTGCAAGATCAATTGAGGATGTGCTTAGGCTTTCCAACAAACTGGACTCAAAGCCTCTCAAAGAAATGCTCAAGATTTATGATGCTGAATGTATACAAACTGTGACACAAGGGGCAGATATATTGGACTTTGTAGATCTTAAGGAAATCCAAATTATAGCGAACATGTTCTTAAGAAAGGTATCAGCTATCCCAAAATGTACCCCTGCTCACATATGCCATTTAGAAGACTATACTATGTTCCACCCATTGACTCTTTGGTATTCTTAATGGATAAAGCCTGAAAGAGAGTTTAATCAGTCTATCATAAACGACTTCCTGGCCTAAGAGACAGGACAGAAGATTCCTTGGTTAAAATTTGTAAATACCTGGATGGAGCAATTAGCGATGCTGGAGTTATTCCAGAACACTAAAGGTATTAACTCAATGTCTCACAATTTGCTAAAAACTATTGGCTATCAAAAATGTTCAGAGGAAAGGAATTTAATTGAACTATCTGGTGCAATCAAGATGATCCTGGCATGTTTAACTCACAAACATACCACAAGAAATTTGCTCTTTTTAGGCCACTTACCAAGTCAGCTATTGCGGCATATTTATTATCTGTGAGTTATATCAGTCACGGTGTTTTTTTTCCCATGATGTACTTTAAATATTGTTCACTAATTGTTTACATTTCTGAAGAAAGGGCTATGAAATCACATGAGTGGGCTAAATTAGTAGTGTTAGATCTGGGGGTCTCTAGTTGGCAATGGTTATCACCTTAGTCCAAATAGGGACCCTTACTTCTAAGTCAGGACAAGGGGATTACTCTCTTTAATAACCCCTGCTCACCCCCTTGGTAGCTTGGCACGAGCAGACAAGCTTATCTCAGTGGCAGTGTGTTAAGCATTTGTGAATATACACAGTAATACAGTGATAACACTACAGATGGACACAACACAGGTTTTATAAAAATAGGTATTCTTTATATAGACTTAAACATAAGACCACAAACGACAAAAATCCACAATACTATACTAAAGGTTACTTAAAAGATGATGAAAGTCTCTTAATTCAAGTTGATGGTAAATGCAACAAAGTTCTCAACAAAGTTCTGGGATGCAGCACGCAAAGTAAACAAAAGGCTCGCAGAAGGGGAGATGCGTCGGTTCCGTGACCCGGGGGAACGGTTTCGTCCTTCCTCAATGCTTGCGCAGGGTAGGGAACTTGTCGTGAGCCTTACCGGTGCGGAGGTGATGCGTAGATTCTCGACCTGTTGCGGTGCGCAAGATGGAGCCTTGAGGTGATGCCGATGCCGATGCGATGATCCAGTTGCGATGCGAGAAGATAGCGCCCTTGATGCGGCGATGCGATGACGATGCGATGGCGCCCTGGCAGCCTTGCGACGACTCTGTACTTTGGAGCCGCGACAGGCCCTGAGATACGCTTCTCCGGTGATGCGATGACAGCTCTCTCGATGCATCGCGCTTCTCCGGCGAGGCGACAGCAGGCAGCTTCGATGAACACACGCTTCCAGGGAGATGCGACGACCTCTCGCTTCTCCGGCGTTGCGATAATTTTAGCTGCGGCGGAGACACGCTTCTTCTCGATGCGTCGCGCTTCCAGCTCCCAGCGGCACGCAAGTGACTGGAGTCAGAATTCCCAGCAAGGAAATTCAGGAGGGAGCTGGAGGTGAAGTCTTTTGGCCCTGAGACTTCAGCAGGAGGCAAGCACAGTTCAAGCCCTTGGAGAATATTCTGTAGATGAAAGTCCTTACAAAGTTCCTTCTCCTTTCCCTTGGCAATGAAGCAACCACTACAGGCCAACCCAGCAAACAGCACACTGGCAGAGGGGCAGTCCAAACTCCTGCAGCTTCCTTGGTTCTTCTCCTTGGCAGAAAGGTTTCTTGTTCCAGAAGTGATCTAAAATCTGTAGGACTGGGTCCCAATATTTATACCAAAAAATCCTTTGTTCTCTGAAGGCAGAGAGGACTCTGCCTAGTTTAAAACAGTTCCTGAGCACTGTGTTTACATGACTCTTCTCTTCCTTTCACTGTGCAGGGCAGAAACATCAGACGCCCCACAGGAGGTGGAGCCAGCACAGGGGAGGGAAGATGCAGCTCTGGAGTACTCTGTTGACAAGATTCCCCTTCTCCTTTTACTGTGCAGGGCAGAGACATCAGACAAGCCACAGGGGGTGGAGCCAGCATTGTGGAGGGAAGGCCCAGCCCTATTCAGGTCCCAGGTGCACTCTCCCCCTCCTATCTGGATGTAAATCTCCCGAATCACCACTGGGCTGTCCCAGACTGTCTCCTGGAATTTCCCCAGCCCTGTCACACACAAACCCAGACAAGGAATACACAAGTCAGCAGAGGCGGGCTCAAATGGTTAGGCAAGCAAATACCTACTTTCTAAAAGTGGTATTAGCAAACACAGAATATTAAAATAAACTTTACTAAAAGATGTTTTTTATTATTCTGAGTTCAGGCATACTAAACTCGAATTTCTATCATGTTCCCTGAGTCAGTTAGGATAGTAGGGATGTAACAATCTTCCCTGCCCATTCTAGTCTATGAGAACAGGTAGCCTTCAATAGTGAAAAAACGAAAATGGCTGTCATTCACTACTAGAACATGCTACACACATCAGAGCATGTCCTACCTTATACTTACAATGCACCCTGCCCTTAGGCCTACCATAGGGGTGTCTAATATGAAGCAAAGGGAAGGTTTAGGGACTGGCAAGTGGGTGCACTTGGCCAAGTCGACATGGTAGTCACAGACTACACACAGGCCTTGCAATGGCAGGCCTGAGACACACTTTACAAGCTGCTTCTGTGGGTGGCACAACCAGTGCTGCAAGCCCACCAGCAGCATTTGCTCTACAAGCCCTGGGCACACCTGGTGCACTGTACTAGGGGCTGACAGTAGATCAAATAAGCCAATCATGGAATCCAATCAGTATATCAATTTAACATAGGGAGCACTTGCACTGTGGCAGTGATTAGCAGTGGCACATGGCCCAAAACATACAACCAACAAAAATATGTCAAAACAGAGGAGGCAATCCGTCAAAAATGGAAGGGAGAGTCACGCCAATGATGTCAGGTCTAACACGTGTCCCCTCCAGCTGAAATGTGGGGAGAAATACCCTTCCCCTTGGGAGTTCTCTTCACTAAGGCGGAAAATTCTGGACAGACCATCAGCGTTGGCATGTTCTGTACCAGGGCGGTGTTCCACCGTAAAGTCCATACCCTGTAGGGAGATGGACCACCTCAACAACTTTGGGTTCTCACCCCTCATCTGCATCAGCCATCTGAGGGGCCTGTGGACGGTCTGAACCCGGAAGTGAGACCCAAACAAGTATGGTCTCAACTTCTTCAGCGCCCAAACCACAGCAAATGCCTCACGCTCAATTGCACTCCACCTCTGTTCCCGTGGAAGTAACCTCCTACTGATGAAGGCTACAGGTTGGTCAAAGCCCTCTTCAGTAATCTGTGATAGAACAGCCCACACACCATGCTCTGAAGCGTCTGTCTGTACAATGAATTATTTTGAGAAGTTGGGTGCCTGAAGCACGGGTGCTGTGCACATAGCAGTCTTCAGGGCATCAAAAGCTTTCTGACAGGTGTCAGTCCAGTTCACTTTCTTGGGCTGCTTCCTGGAAGTCAGCTCAGTCAAAGGTGCAACAATGTTGCCATACCCTTTGACAAACCTCCTGTAGTACCCCGTGAGTCCTAAAAAGGCTCTCACCTGTGTCTGAGTCTTTGGGGGTTCCCATGCCAGGATGGTATCAATCTTAGGTTGTAGGGGCGCCACCTGGCCGCTTACTACCTGGTGACCCAAGTACACAACGGAGCCCTGCCCCATCTGACGCTTACTTGCCTTGATCGTGAGGCCTGCCTTGCGCAGTGCCATCAACACTTCCCAGAGGTGCTGCAAGTGTTCCTCCCAACTAGCGCTGAACACTGCAATGTCATCCAGGTAGGCGGTACTGAAATCTTCCAGTCCAGCCAACACCTGGTTGACCAACCTCTGAAAGGTGGCAGGGGCATTCTTCATCCCAAAGGGCATAACCCAAAATTGGTAGTGCCCATCTGGTGTGGAGAATGCTGACCTCTCCTTAGCCCCATCGGTCAAGGTGATCTGCCAGTACCCAGACATTAAATCAAACGTGCTGAGGTACCGTGTAGCTCCTAGCCGATCAATGAGCTCATCAACTCTGGGGATGGGGTGTGCGTCAGTCCTGGTGACTGAATTGAGCCCTCTGTAGTCCACACAGAACCGGAGTTCAGGTGTGGCACCCGGCGAGGCAGCCTTTGGGACCAAGACCACTGGGCTGGCCCAAGGACTGTTGGAGGACTCAATGACCCCTAAAGCACACATCTTGGAGATTTCCTCCTTAATGTAAGCCCTAACCTTGTCAGTCACTCTGTAAGCCTTGTGCTTCACAGGAGGACTGTCACCAGTGTCCACATCATGGACGCACCAACCTGTGACACCAGGAACCAAGGAAAATAGATAAGAGAATTGCCCCAACAGTTGGCGAGAATCTTGCTGCTGATCAGGGGTCAGTGTGGCAGAGAGGCTGACACCATCCACTGACCCATCTTGCTCTGTTGCAGACAGGAGGTCAGGAAGAGGCTCGGTCTCCTCCTCCATTCCATCATCCGTTGCTAGAAGCATGCCCACTTCGGACCTTTCTAAATGGGGCTTCAGGCGGTTAACATGAAGGACCCTCAAAGGGTTCCTTGGAGACCGCAAGTTCACCAGATAGGTGACATCACTCTTGCGCTCCACCACCTCATATGGACCAGTCCACCTGTCTTGGAGCGCACAAGGCTCCACAGGGGCCATGACCCAAACTTTCTGTCCAGGCTGAAGCTCAATCAGAATGTCATTCTGATCGTACCACCGCTTCATCTCTTCCTGGCTGGCTTCCAGATTCGCCTGAGCGAGATCCCTGAAACGCCTGGTTTGGTTTCTGAAGGCCAGCATGTAGCTATCTACATCCTGGGGAGGTTTCCTGGGAGATTGCTCCTTCCTTTACCAAACTCAAAGGTCCTCTTACCGGGTGCCCATACAAAAGCTCAAAGGGGCTGAACCCTAGAGACTTCTGCGGCACCTCTCGGTAGGCAAACAGAAGGCATGGCAAGAGAACGTCCCACTTACGCCTCATTGGTTCTTCAAGACCCATGATCATGCCCTTAAGGGTCCGGTTAAATCTCTCAACCAGCCCATTACCTTGCGGGTGGTAAGGAGTGGTGAACTTGTAGGTAACACCACACTCCTTCCACAGGGACTTCATATAATTGGAAATTAAGTTTGTACCTCGGTCAGATACAACCTCTCTTGGGAACCCCACACGGGAGAAAATCCCCATCAGTGCACGTCCCTCCACGGGGGCCGTCACTGTCCTGAGTGGAATGGCTTCCGGGTACCGGGTAGCATGGTCCACCAAGACCAGGAAAAACCTGTTGCCCATGGCTGTCTTGGGATCCAGTGGTCCCACAATGTCAATGCCCAACCGTTCAAAGGGGGTACTGACTACAGGAAAAGGTTGGAGAGGGGCCTTGTGCCTCCTTCCACTTTTCCCACTTGCCTGGCACATTTGACAAGTCCTACAATGAGTATCTTAACTCTTTCTCATCTGGGGCCTATAAAAGTGACCCCATAAAAGGTTGGAGAGGGGCCTTGTGCCTCCTTCCACTTTTCCCACTTGCCTGGCAAGTTTGACAAGTCCTACAATGGGTATCTGAACTCTTTCTCATCTGGGGCCAATAAAAGTGGGAGACAAGCCTTTCAAAGGTCTTGTTCTGCCCCAGATGACCAACTAATGGAACATCATGAGCCAAACCCAGTTGGAAGGCTCTGAAGCGCTGGGGTACCACCAGCACACGGGCTGACCCAGGCTCAGCAACCTTAGGCTCGCTATATAGGAGACCATTCTCCCAGTAGATCCAATGTGATCCAGACTGATCACCTGCTGCCTGGTTTGTGGCCTGTTGCCTCAAACCCACAAGAGAATGGCACTTCTTTTGCTCTTTACAAAATTCCTCCCTGGAGGGACCCCCTTCTTGCTGCCAATGGGTCAGCTCAGGTAGGTTCCCCAGTTCAGAAACTTGCTCACCAGTGGGATCCAGGGCATCCCCCTCAGGGTCTGCCTCCTCCTGGACCGTGGGAACAATAGGGGCTGGTTTCCCATGCCCCTGACCTCTTCTCTTTAAGGCAGATCCCTGGGCCATACTTTCAGGCTCCAAGGTCTCTTGAACACTCTTAGCTGCCATAGACCAAGTGGTAACACATGCCCACTCAGGCAGACCCAACATCTCCAAATGCGCCTTCCTCTCCACCTTAGCCCAAGGGGAGCTTTCTAAATCATTGCCTAACAGACAATCAACAGGCATGGACGGCCTCACAGCTACTTGAAGAGTACAACTCAAAGGAAACTTGAGCCACCTTGCAATGGCTCTCTGTGTTGTCAGCGCCAACAACTGGGAAGAATGCATGAGGGACTACCTGCTCCTCAGAGACCAAGGGACACTTGACAGCTGTCACACTTGCTCCTGTGTCTCTGAGAGCCTTCCCTCTATGGCCATTGATGGTCACCCACTGCCTGTATTTCTTAGTGTTATCAGGCAGCTGAGTTTTAAGGACCATCTCAAAATCTCCTAATGAGACAAGGGACATTTCTGCGAGACCCCACCCACCTTGGGCACCCATCTCCTTCCCCACCCAGGGCTACACTGGCCATCTGACGGGGTGGTGCATGGGCGGCACATACTGTCCTTTCTGAGGACACTGGGGATCATACCAATGGTGTCCCACCTGCTTACACTGAAAGCAGGTAACAGGCCCCCTATGAACAGGTTTAACTGTTGGGGGTCCTGACTTCTTTTCAGGGGGAGGCTGGGAACCCTTACCCTGGTTCCCTTGGGAATTACTTCGGGGACCTTTTTGGAACTCCCTCTGTTTACCCTTGTCCCCCCCACTCTTCTGCTGGGGACCCTGTCCATCCTTTGGGGGAGTCTCCCACAAGACCCTTGTGGACCCTGGTACTGACCCAGTGGTCCGCCTCCTCAGCAAGCTTTCTAGGATTAGTCAACTTGCTATCAACAAGGTGCTGGCGTAGCTCTGGAAAACAATTAGTAGATAAGTGCTCCCTGGCAATCAAATCATAGAGAGCTGAAAAATTATCAACATTGCTACCCCTCACCCAACCATCCATGGCTCTGCAAAAGAAAGACACATATTCTACCCAAGTGGTTCCCTCCAGTTTCTTACAATTCCTGAACCTCTGTCTATAGAGCTCTGTAGTTAACCCATACCTTGTCATCAGTGCTTCCTTCATGTGGTTATAAGACATCCTATGCTCCTTGGGTAGGTCTAACAAAGTGTCCCTACCTTCAGTGACACAGCGGCCCCACAACCCCGCTCCCAAATCCTTCTCAGGGACCCGGTGGGCCAACATTGCTATCTCATAGGCTGCAAACCACTGACCAATATCTTCACCTTTGTGAAAATCTTTGATGACATCCTTGGGAATATGTACCCTGCCTTCTGAAGACACAGATGGTGCGCTGCCACCAGAGGAATTGATCTCTAAGCCCTTGGCCTTGATCTCTAACTCCCTCAACATTCTCTCATGCTCCATTCTCATTCTCTCTCTTTCCAAAGACAACCTGTTATTCTCTGCTTCCCTCTGACCCTCCATCTTAAGCTTAGCCAACTCCAGCTTCAGTGCTCTATTTCTCTCCCTGTCTTCCAGTTGTCTGGGGACAGGTCTTTGGAAGAGATGCTGCTGCCAGGCGGGGCCGGCACCTCTCCCCTGGCTGGTAATTCTAGCCCATCAATTTGCCCATCTGCATCCCCAACAGGCTCCACAACAAGATCAGGGACATTTCTGGCTTCTACCTAGGCCCTCAGCGCCTTTTGGTAGTCTTCCTTTTTAGAAATGCCTGGCGTAGCAACTTTCAATTTCCTGCAGAGATACTTGAGCTGTTTCACAGTGTAGGTTTCCAACCTCTCTTCCTCAAAATCAAGATCCATAGATGCAACAGATGCTGGTTTACTCATGTTAGTAAGAATTGGGAGTCTTTAGAAAAAATAACAGTTCCAAGGAAAAAGGATTCTACCAAAAAAAAGTATGTGGTCACGTTTGGTCTGCACTCACTAGTAGTGTACACCAATTACTGTACATGAAACACAAATGCAAAGCCCAAATCCTCACCGCTGACCAACAATGTTAGATCTGGGGGTCTGTAGTTGGCAATGGTTATCACCTTTGTCCAAATAGGGACCCTTACTTCTAAGTCAGGACAAGGGGATTACTCTCTTTAATAACCCCTGCTCACCCCCTTGGTAGCTTGGCACGAGCAGACAGGCTTATCTCAGAGGCAGTCTGTTAAGCATTTGTGAATATACACAGTAATACAGTGATAACACTACAGATGGACACAACACAGGTTTTATAAAAATAGGTATTTATATAGACTTAAACACAAGACCACAAACGACAAAAATCCACAATACTATACTAAAGGTTACTTAAAAGATGATGAAAGTCTCTTAATTCAAGTTGATGGTAAATGCGACAAAGTTCTCAACGAAGTTCTGGGATGCGGCACGCAAAGTAAACAAAAGGCTCGCAGAAAGGGAGATGCGTCGGTTCCGTGACCAGGGGGAACGGTTGCGTCCTTCCTCAATGCTTGCGTAGAGTAGGGGACTCGTCGTGAGCCTTTGGAGCCGCGACAGGCCCTGCGATGCGCTTCTCCAGTGATGCGATGACAGCTCTCTCGATGCGTCGCGCTTCCCCGGCGATGCGACAGCAGGCAGCTTCGATGAACACACGCTTCCAGGGAGATGCGACAAACTCTCGCTTCTCCGGCGTTGCGATGATTTCAGCTGCGGCGGCGACACGCTTCTCCTCGATGCGTCGCGCTTCCAGCTCCCAGCGGCACGCAAGTGACTGAAGTCAGAATTCCCAGCAAGGAAATTCAGGAGGGAGCTGGAGGTGAAGTCTTTTGGCCCTGAGACTTCAGCAGGAGGCAAGCACAGTTCAAGCCCTTGGAGAATATTCGGTAGATGAAAGTCCTTACAAAGTTCCTTCTCCTTTCCCTTGGCAATGAAGCAACCACTGCAGGCCAACCCAGCAAACAGCACACTGGCAGAGGGGCAGTCCAAACTCCTGCAGCTTCGTTGGTTCTTCTCCTTGGCAGAAAGGTTTCTTGTTCCAGAAGTGATCTAAAGTCTGTGGGACTGGGTCCCAATAGTTATACCAAAACCAAAAAATCCTTTGTTCTCTGAAGGCAGAGAGGCCTCTGCCTAGTTTAAACCAGTTCCTGAGCACTGTGTTTACATGACTCTTCTCTTCCTTTCACTGTGCAGGGCAGAAACATCAGACGCCCCACAGGAGGTGGAGCCAGCACAGGGGAGGGAAGATGCAGCTCTGGAGTACTCTGTTGACAAGATTCCCCTTCTCCTTTCACTGTGCAGGGCAGGGACATCAGATAAGCCACAGGGGGTGGAGCCAGCATTGTGGAGGGAAGGCCCAGCCCTATTCAGGTCTCAGGTGCACTCTCCCCCTCCCATCTGGATGTAAATCTCCCTAATCACCACTGGGCTGTCCCAGACTGTCTCCTGGAATTTCCCCAGCCCTGTCACACACAAACCCAGACAAGGAATACACAAGTCAGCAAAGGCGGGCTCAAATGGTTAGGCAAGCAAATACCTACTTTCTAAAAGTGGTATTAGCAAACACAGAATATTAAAATAAACTTTACTAAAAGATGTATTTTATTATTCTGAGTTCAGGCATACTAAACTCGAATTTCTATCATGTTCGCTGAGTCAGTTAGGATTGTAGGGATGTAACAATCTTCCCTGCCCATTCTAGTCTATGAGAACAGGTAGCCTTCAATAGTGAAAAACGAAAATGGCTGTCATTCACTACTAGAACATGCTACACACATCAGAGCATGTCCTACCTTATACTTACAATGCACCCTGCCCTTAGGCCTACCATAGGGGTGTCTAATATGAAGCAAAGGGAAGGTTTAGGGACTGGCAAGTGGGTGCACTTGGCCAAGTCGACATGGTAGTCACAGACTACACACAGGCCTTGCAATGGCGGGTCTGAGACACACTTTACAAGCTGCTTCTGTGGGTGGCACAACCAGTGCTGCAAGCCCACCAGCAGCATTTGCTCTACAAGCCCTGGGCACACCTGGTGCACTGTACTAGGGGCTGACAGTAGATCAAATAAGCCAATCATGGAATCCAATCAGTATATCAATTTAACATAGGGAGCACATGCACTGTGGCACTGATTAGCAGTGGCACAGGGCCCAAAACATACAACCAGCAAAAATATGTCAAAACAGAGGAGGCAATCCATCAAAAATGGAAGGGAGAC
The DNA here is from genome assembly GCF_964261635.1 of Lissotriton helveticus. NCBI lineage: Eukaryota > Metazoa > Chordata > Amphibia > Caudata > Salamandridae > Lissotriton > Lissotriton helveticus. The sequence goes on from NC_136072.1 coordinate 1,009,631,300, forward strand.
TCACGCCAATGATGTCAGGTCTAACACGTAGCCTTTAGGGTTACACATATAATCTTTCACCTTGATTTTAATCCTGAGAGAAGTGATTTCAAAAACATGCCTTAGCTACCTCCAGTGACTTGCCCCCATTCGTCCAAAAGTGTGATTCAGGATAGTCAATTTGAGATCCATAGGGGATGTTGGGAGAGATTTGGCTCATAAAACTGAAACAGATTGCACAGGTACCTGGGATAAGGTTCTGTAGACCATGCTCAAAACTGTCAATTGAAAATTGACATTGTGTTGTGACCTAGCCAAACTGTCTTCTTGCTTGTGCAATGTGGTTGAGATTGCACAGACCACCTAGTGGTCTGTGCAATCTCAACCACATTGAACCTAGTGTGAGGTACCCAGACATATAGAATCACAAACATCAGAGCACTGTGGTTTGTACCAAATTACAGCATGATCTGAATTTACTAGAAAACACATTTTTGCATCAGTGGGGTCTGTTGGGGACAAAGGTATGTTGCCTTCGAAGAGTAAAGAAAAAATCACTACTCAAGAATAAATATCTTTAAATGTTTCTTCTGTTTATGTGGCAGGATCTGCCTCCAAGGGCTTTGGAACAGGTGTTTAAATCTCTGACTCCAGGACTAGAACAATCTTCTACACCATGATTTCAGGACTGTCTGCCACCACAGTCTAGTCTGCCATCATGTGAATAGAGAGCAGTGTGCCAGTATAATCCTGTCTGCCTCCCTGTGATTTGAATCTACCCCAGAAGATGATTATCAAGAGCGGTGAATAATAGAGATGGATGATGATCCAGAGAGTGTAACGAATTCCTTTTGCTTCTCCTGAGATCAGCTGAGTACCACCCTGAGGAGTTTTACTAAGTGTATTCTTGCCCTTTGTAGAGGAGCAATGTTAGCAGTTTGGTTGGATAGAATGAAGTTGTGGTATACTAGTTCTGAGTTGCTAGTTTTCTAAGCTGGTAAGTGAGATTAAAACAGATGTTGGAGCTTACCAACATCCGGGTGATGGCTGTTCTGTGTCCCTGCATGTGTTTGAGGAGTTACCTTTTTTTGATATTTGTTGAAAGCTAGGTCTAGAAGGAAGGGGATCTGGTGGTCGTTAGATCAGTCTTGTAGCTATGAGATGGTACAATGATGTTAGTGAAGGAAGAGATCTAATGAGATCCTTTGATGGGTGTGGATTGTTGACTGCCTGGTTGGAGTCGCTATTTTTAAGGAATGTTTCTAGTATAGTTACTGTTAGGACTGAACTTTTTATCAATTGTAAGTTGAGGTCCTCCTAGCAGCAGAAGATCAGTGGATGACATTACAGGCGCTGGGTATATGGTATCCCTCTTTAAAAGGGACTTACAGTTAAATTAAATATGCCGATCAGGCATACGCCAGTTACACACATGTGTAGGGGAGAATCACATGCACTTTAGCACTGGCCAGCAACGGTAAAGTGCTCAGGATTCTAAGGCCAACAAAAAGATTCAACAAAAAAGAGGTGTTAAGCAGGAAAAATTTTCGGGGGAAGACTACCCTAAGGATGACAGGTCTAACAGGAATAATTTTAATATGTGGGTAATGTCAACATAACATAAGCATAGTGCATTGAGCAGTTAATAGGAGTTATTTGTTAGCATTGCTTAGTGTATGCAAATATGAGTATGAAAATAGTATCATGGGTGCAGTTACACTAGTTAAATATCGTGACTGTAACAAAAAGGTGGTATAGAGGAGCAGGTTAGAATTTTATTTAATTTGGTATAGTGATACCTCATCAAATAGATCACAATTTTGTATTTAACAAATGTTTTGTCTCAACTCAAATATGAGGAGTGCTTCCACTCTATTGTTTGGATTTGTTCTAATATTTGTATGGCCAGGTCTGGCACGTGCCCATAACTTTGGAAAATTTAGCTTCATGAGCGACGAAGGGTGTGTGAGGCAGAGCACCCTTTGTATCACATATGACATTATTCATTTTTATTCCTTACTGATAAGGGCAGATCATGTGCTTTTTCAACTACTGTCATGCTCATTTGTAGGGCGAGACCACTATACAGTGCACAGGTGGAAGGTATATTGTGGCTTACCAAGAACACAGAGGGGCTTGGGTCCTGTCTAAGGCTTAACATAGGTTGGCTTTTCTGTCATTTTAATTTGCCTGTTTCCTATTGGTGTCCCAGCATGTCAATCTTGTGCTTGTCCCCCACCACCCCCCTCCATGGAGCGTTGTCTCTTTACCATCTTTTTGAAGGGCTGGCATCTCTGCTTCCACTCTTTGCTTTTCAAGCATTACTTTTTTTGTGTTGACCGCTTCATTAGAGTGCATGTGTTTTTGAGATATCTCCCTCCTGTGCTTCTCTCTCCCTGCCCTCTTGTTCCTCTCTGTCACCCAAGGGCTTCTCCACGCCCGCTCCCTGTTGTGTTCGCCTGTGTGCTTCTCCCCATGCACTCTGTGTTGCCTTCCCGCACTTGCACCCTATTTTTCTCATCTCATTATTTCTTCCCTTCACCGCGCCCTCCATATTGCTTTCTCCCAACTCCTTGTTGGTTCCCTGTTCCTCCTGCCCTCCCTGTGAACTTTCATCTCCCACCTTTCTCCTGTTTTGCTAAAACCTCCCTCTGACCCTCCCTGTGTTGCTTATACACATCCCCCTGTCCTTCGTTTTGCTTCTGTCACCCCATTACTACAGTTCCCAAAACCCACAAAAAATAAAAACCGCTTTTGCATATTTCATTTTAATTTTAGTTACCAATTCAACTTGGATCAGCAACTCAAGAGAATAAAAAGCACCTGCGTCATTATGCAGGGGCCAGAGTGGCAGGGGCGCACTGCATGGTGCACGAATTCAAAGTTAAGTGGGTGGCCGCGTCAAACAATATTATTTTTTTTTTTAATTAGCCACGCTGCACAGCATCTCTGACGGTGTGTACCATGGCTAAAAAACATTTGCAAAGCGAAAGGGTCACAAAGGCGAGACCTCTTGAGATGCAATGACCCAGGTTCAGCCACCCATCTACCCGAACAAGAATGGTGACGCATTTTTCATCAAGGAAACATTTAGAGAGAGACAGTGGTACTCATTGCTCAGACAATTTGGCTGATGTATAAAGGCGCAGCAACACTGAGAATGAAATTGTGCTTCAAATTGTTTAGGAAAGACATTTATGTAAATATGTGTTCTGTAAACACAAGGAGGCACAGCACGTTCTTGAATAACTAGCAGGCATTTTTGCATCAGGTTTACCGCAAACACAGGCATTCTTGGAAGACCCCGTTTGATCTGAAGACAGTTTATACTTTAAAATGGGAGAGCAGAGAACATGTTGCTGAGTGCGGCCAATAGTGAGTTTAGACTTAGGGCAAATGTAGCGCTCTGAACACTAAACATACATCTTCATCAGACTGAGCCCTACTCTTCCTCATCACAGACATTACATTATATCCGGGAAAAGGGAAATCACCATTGCCTTGCATTTTAAACGTTGCAAAACATTTCAGACGTCACTTCAAAAGTCCTTTTGCATAAATCAACCAGTTCAACCTCTGTAGTAAACAAAGGCCACACAGAAGGGTAGAATGCGGGTAACCTGGTACTGTGATGAGGAAAAGTTTGACAGGGTAAAATGAAGATTACAGGTCAATAATCAGGTGTTTGAAGTTCCATCTCTTTAAAAATTCACCCAGATGTTTCGCTTTCTGGATATCTGTTTTAAGACCTCTGTTGTGGTCTGAGGTCTGCTGTGCAGGCCTTAGCCAGCTGTGCTCTGTGCATAATCAATTCCCTTTCACTTTCCAACAGAGAATACTTGCCAGAATACATACCTATCTTTTTCCTAGGCCTTCAAAAGATTCTTTCTATATAAATCATATTCATCAATTGAGTGGTCTTGAATGGAACCTCAATGGCTAATCTAAAAGTTACAACACAAGTTAATTTAAAATAATTCAACCATCCCCTGAGGGAATATTGGATTGTCCTATTTTGTTCTACCTATATTTATTGGAGCACCCCTTACTCCATTAATATCTATTACAGTATCCAAGTTATATTTGGCAAAATCATTTTAGGATCAGGGTTAAATTGGTCAACAGGAGCATGACCAAACATATTCTCAGCACGTTAACTAGTCATATTCCATGAAGGCAAAACAGTAGGTTAAACATAATGTTTAATATCACTTTAGGCTTCAGTTTGGCATGTTTAAGATGAAACATCTCTGCCACAGCACAACGATTTGTGACAGTGAAGCTTCTTACACAACTGGAGACTGAATTATCATTTGCCATCTCTCTGGACACAGTTCATTGTAGAAACTAAATCAACCAGAGCAATACGTGTTTGACATATGACTCTTCATCTCATGATTTAATTAAATTTGTGCCTAATAATTAAGCTGATAATATTTCCTAAAAGCAAATAAGCAAGTGATTCAATTTCAATCTTATAATTGTCCTTAATTGGTTGCTATGAAGTGGTTCCTTGAAGCAAAGATCTAAGAGATTTAGTAAGCTCAATCCTCTTGCCACTCTGACTACAGGGGTATAGAAAGACCATGGTATGGCAAAGTCCAACAATGAAACCACGGGATTACTTTGTAGTGCAAGAGCCTGGCTTAGCAGTGAACATTTTACAATATCGGCATGAAACATCTTATCAAGAAATAGACAACGGTTTAAGAAATGTCGCAGTCTATTTGGAAATCTGGAGACTGGGAGTTACTAAACATAAACAAAGCTCCACATCTGTATATCAAGCTCAGCCAGGTGTAAAGTAAGTAAACCAAGCATCAAAAAAGCACTGGAAACGCTAATAGGTCTGGTCTTTTATAACAAGTTGTAGATCTATTGCCTATGCCAATGCTTGTTTGCTTCACAAAAAAAATCCAAAATGGCTGCTGGTACATTTGTACATGTGTGCACATGGGTGCCTTTCATTGAATACTTTTTCTTTATAATAAAGGAAATTTAAAAAAGACCACTCGTGCACATATGTGTGTTAATTTCTCAAGCTATCCATCACATTGCATGTGGGCTTTAGGGTGCAGTACACATCCAATATGTGTGAGTCATCTCATCATGTCTATGCATAGCAGTTTGTACTATAAGGGTTTGTATTCAGTGCAAATCCTCTGTACCATGATGTGAGGCTGTCCGTGCCGCAAGTAGTGGGGCAATTTTAGTAGATCAAGCTCTGTACTGTGTTTTGCCCCTGTGCAACGCAGTGCAACAAATTCGCATGTGATGCATAAAAAATTAGAAAATCTGGGTCCTTCTGTTCAGTCAAACAAGTAGCAAGGCTTATTGAACTGCATTAGCGCTAGCCACGTTTTTAGAGTGACTATAGAAATTAAGGTACAGAGTGGAAGGTTCAGTTGAAGGATGGCACTACTTCAGATCCTGTTCTATATTGGTGCCTCTTTGCAAACTGCCCCTCTGGTAGCCTTCTGAGTCTACACATTCAAATCCTCAGCACTTCCACTTACCCAATAAGCAGTCACTAGCCCAAGAGATGAATAGTTCATGTGCATCATCAGCATGAGCATGCCTAGTCCTAAAACCACAATTGTACATTTGCTGGATTGACTCTTGAGGCTAATCTTGTAATTTTTAAATAACAAAATAGGAATCAAAAAAATAAATATATTAAATACATTTGACAAGGATTGAGGAATGGAAGACGGGCAATGATGAAACTCCCATTATGCTTTACGACTGAATCGTAATTTACCACAGCTTGACTTATTAGCAGCCAAATAAATGGAATGGGGGATCGAAATATTTATGAAATATTTCTGTGAATTTAAATTGCACTGTGGACACAGCACAGATCTGACATCTTTGTTCATGGTAGGATTGTTTATGTACAAAAATTGAGTCCCAGCCTCCGGTCCAAATAGGTGAAAAGGGACAACGCTTTCTATTATATTCCCTGTGCATCTGTGCAATCAGAGTATTAAACATAATTTGCCCAATTCACAAACTTATATCTGCAAATTCAGAGAAAAAGTCAGGAGTAAAGCATACCTACACGTACCCCGAAAAATCTTAGTCCCACTTCTCCCATCTGCCCAGCATCTTTAAGATTGGCTTAAAGGCCGTTTCTAGCCTAGAATTCCCAGACATTAACGGCACCCCTTTCCCTGGAGCACAGCAAGCTCTTTCATACAAACCTCGCATGCCACATTTCCGTCTGGAAACCCCACAGCCTGTGCTGCATCGCTGGGCTGTGGGTTAAACAGGAAATTGCAAACATACTTTTAGCAGTAGGGAAAAAACTGACACAGCATGGCTAATCGGTCTTAAATATTTTCTGTGTGTTCTTTAGATACAATCATTAAATCATTGGTAGGCTTCTGTGATGTACTGGACTATAATTAAACATTCCCGGCTAGCTGCACCTCCATGCAATGCCAGTGTGATTTGCAAGCAATCTGACAAACGTGTGACCAGCCAGCACAATTTGCTATATAACACACACACTACTTACAAAAAAAACTGACTACTTCCCCTTTACAAATCCATTCCTATCATTCTATCCCTACTCCAAACTCTACTAAACACACATGAAATCAAGAGCACAAACCTAACACAACCAGTGCACGAGAAAAAACGAAACCATTTTTTTTTCTAACAACAAATGTTGGGTTTCGTAATAGCATGCTACTCGCTGAAAAAGCGCTTCAAATCCTCACCAGGCGTTGTAAATGCAATATAAATACATTTACAAATACACTTTGGCCCTCGTTATGATGTCGGGCACACCTGCACCGATAGGCCATACGACAGGCTGCCCTCTGGACATCTAAGGCAATGGTCAGACAGCCGGATTATGATACCGGTGGTATGAGGGCAAGCGGAAAGACCACCGCCTCCGACGGGCTCAAGGAGCCTGTCGGAGCGGCAGTCGGACAGCAATCCCTACAATGAAGGTGGTGCCTGTACAGGCACCGGCATAGGGATTACGATGCCCATTTTCCACCGCCTTTTCATGGCGGTCTGACCGCAATTGAAAGGCTGTTAGAAAGGGACTTTGGGAGCCCCTAGCAGGGCCTCATCCCCCTTGGGCCACCGCTATGTGGCCAGGGGCCACATGTGGTACCCCCCAAACAGTCATGCACTGTGTGCCACACACCACATGTTGCCTGGGACACACTGCATGGATGTTTACAAACATGACTTTTACTACTGCAGCCCTTTTCAGGACCGCAGCACAAGCCCCAATAGTATAAGACATGTTTCAGACGGGGGTCTCATCATAATATGGTGGGTGAAAACGCCGACTACTTATCAGGTGGTCTCCATCCCGCTGCGATGGCAGTCGGACGCTCATCTGACTGCCATCGTAACTCACACAATAGCCTTTTTGATAGTGCAAAACCGCTTTTTGAATTCCTAAAAGTTGGTTTATCACTCAAACAATACTCAAACAAAGGTTTTGGGTAAATCTCTTCCTAGGGGTGGTCAGTGGCAGTACTTGGCTGGAATACCCAGCCAGTCTGTGTGCATGCACAAAATTACATGTTTTTGGGTGTTCACAAATACTTTCTGATCACATCCCACCCCGGAAAAGTCCAGAAATGTACTCCTGCTAAAGGTAGTAGTAAATCCTAGGGTGACAAGGAAAAGGAACTGCAGAAAATTGATGGGGTTTGAGGAGGAGGAAGGAATTCTCCAAGGGTAAAAATATTTTTCCAATAGAGAAAAATACATGTGTCAGTCTACCCCCTATGAGGCCATAAACCTCATTTGTAGATTGTACACCGTTTTTGTTATTCAGACCAATTGTTCAGTTGAGGATGGTGTGTATAGTGTGTTCTGGGGATCTTACATCTGTTAAAATGCACAATACTTTAAAATATTCACAGACCTATTAGCTAAAGTGCCTATTTACTTATTTATTTAGGACGCAGTTATAGACCGCAGCCCTTGCCACATGCGCAATGGAGTGCTTTACATAAAACAAGGTAGACAAATCATATAACAGACATAAAAATGAATTGTTCATCTTATACTGTGTTGTTCTAACAGGTAGGTTGCGCAAGATAAGTTTTGAAGAACCGGGCTAGCAGCTGGGCATTATTCTTAAGCCGTTATGTATTTGGTTGCAGAGCTTGAGTGCAAGACAAGAGGATGTCTGTTTGGCAAATTCCATTTTCTTAGGCCCTCAGAGGAACATAGATTTCCCTTTAGGTAACCTAGGAGTCCTGAATGTATAGATTTGTGAGGTATGCATACAGTTTTGAAAGTTCTACTGCAGCACTTGCACCGAAGATCAGAAGACCTCTGGGGGATGGACTTTTGCTATTTTTCACAGCAGGTGTAATTGGTATGCAGCAGTTTTTGAGAGGTTGTTGACCTGATCTAAGAAGGACCAGGAGCTGTTGACTAAGAATCCAAGAGATTTAATTTACAAGTGGAAATGTCTGCTATTGTTTGTGTTATCCATAGATTTCTGCCATGCATGTGTTTCTCTTTCTCATACATGCAAGATATAGAGTTTGGAAATTAGGGACATTTTTTAAAAATCTTATTTTTTCTTTCCCTTTTCTCCCGAAGGGGGCTATACAATAAAGGTACCATGTTGTCAGTCGTTTCACAAAAATACTAATCCTCTTGCTATTGGTGGCTTATTTGTTAAAACTATATACCTGGCTTAGCATATAGTTACCTTTTATTGTTGTGTCCTGCAATGTGTTGGGGGTCCTGGTGTGAGTCCACACCACTGTCTATTGTGTGGCGCCTGTGTTGCTCAACAAATGATTTGAAAGTCCTCTCCCCAATGACCTGGATATGGTGAGTTTGGGAAGTTAGCCTGGCATATGATGTCCACTAGTTCTAGTGGGCACCTTGCACCAGTCTAATCGACCCTTATTGATGGTGGTTGTAAAGTCAACCTTATAAAAAGCTATCCTAGGGGTAGCAGTGAAGAGCAGTCTTCAGGCTAAGACTTCAGAGAGCAAATTAAGCGAGTTGTTTTACCAATTATAATCCCTTGAGTACCAAATGAAAGCACACCACACAAGGTATATATCAACTATATATGTATTTATTCTAAACACAACCCCTCTGCACTCTTTATGAGGTCAGAGGTAAAAGTACAATATAAGTTACTTAATTAGCATACTATAAGTTGCACAGTATAAGTTTTGCCCAAGGGGCCTCACAAACCATATACTAAAATAGTGGTATAAGAACCACGTGAGAATAAGAAAGCAGGCCCCGGGCCTGTGGAATCGCTGGGGCTACTCTAAACAACCAAAGGTTAGGATGTAGGAGGCCCGCGGGAGCCGCGTGCAGTGACTAAACACAGCCGCCGGTTACCATTGACTTTCTATGGGAAGCGAACAAGTTACAAATTTACAATTTAAGGACACTTCTAAATAAACTACGATGAAACCCTTATGGACTTAGACACTAGGAGAGCCACTGCCCTCAAGACTAACAGAGTACTCGTGTTACCTCACCCACGGAAGCCGGGTGCATAGGTCTCTTTTTATGTTGGGTTTCGTCATCGATTTCAAAGGAGATCTGCAAAGAAGTGCTGCAGGCGACCAGAGGAAAAGTGTCCGGGTGGATCCAAGGGTGTATCGAAGATCTGTAGAACCTGAAAGCAGAAGGGACTGAGTCTGGGTCACTTGCCAGTGACCAGCGCGGTGATAGTAAGATGTCACCAGATGTCGGGTGATTTTAGATGAGAAGGTGAAGCTTGTCTCTTCAGCTATGAGGACCAGGAGGTGTCAACGACAACCAGGAGCTGGATTTTAACTGTCCTACAAAGGTTCTAGTTGACTGTGGCATCGGTATCCAAATTGTACCCAACAAGCCTTGGCAAACGCAACCCACACAGGAAGTTGAGATGGACTTCGGTGCAGACCAGCAAGGTCTGAGGAACTTCTTCTTTGCAGAGAAGTTGTAACAAACCTGGAGAAACCGGAAAAGCAAGTTGGATTCAAAGAAAAGTCTTCGGGGGGCTCACTAGCCAACAGACAAGGAACCGCAAAGACATGTCAAGCTGAAATGCAAAAGTGGGGCCCATGGGACACTCGTGGAGTGGGGGCCTGTGAGCTTTGGTGCAATTGATGCTTGGGTCTGGGGTTTTAAGCACCCCAATGCACAATTTTGAGATATCTCGGGAAGTAGGTGCAGCTTGCAAATTGCAGGATGTCCAGGAGTTCCGGTCCCACGGCTCTCATGTCCGCCACGGATCTCAGCTTTGCTGTGAGCGAAGGTCGGGGTCAGAGATGTCTGGAAGTTTATGTCCTGTGTTGCAGATTCTTTGGGATCTGACGGGAGCCTCAAAAATGCAGACCGGGGAAGTTGCTGTTGGTGCCTGATTGAACATGGTGGTCACTCCTTGACCACAAGGGAGATATCTTCCATCTTCCAGTCGAAATGGAATGTTGAAGGTCCAGGATATATGTTTCAGAGTTTCGTCCAGGGTAATCTAAAGTCCTAGGGACTGGGTTCCTATACTTATACTAAGTTTAGGGGCTGGACTACCTTTAAGGTCCTCCTATGGGTGGACCTGGGAAAGGGTGGTTACACCCCTTTCCCTTTGTCCAGTTTTGCACCAGAGCTGGGGCTGAGTGCCCCAGCAACCAGTTTGAACTCGGAAATGCATGGAGCACCTTGTGTGCCCCAGGCAGTGTCTGGAAAGCATTCACTGAATGCAGCCCTCCCTGACCCAATACACTAAAGCCTGTCTGGGGAGGTGCCAGCACCTCCCTGGACAGGAAACCTATTGTCCAGGCCTCCCCAGCCAGAGTCTCATCCAACAGCAGGAGGGCAAACTCGTGTCTGTGGCAGCAGCATCCATTTTGTGATGCTGAGGCTCTGTTTAACTTTAACCGGGTAAACCAGTAACTACATGTCTTCTCCCTCTAGAAGGGTGGAATACTACCTCCGCCACCAGAACTGGTGGGGGGTAGATTTCCAAAGTGTTTGACACCTTACACGACATGTTTTGATAAAGCCAAACCAAAGTTAGCATTAACCGCAAGGATTATAATGCACTTAAGAGTATATGGTATGGCTATATCATAGAACAGCTATAAGGAGATGGTTCCGAAAGCTGCAGAGGGGCTCAGCTCATGCAAGGGCACCCTCTCACATAAAACCAAGCACTCTGTCTCCAGGATTGTTAAGGCCTGCCATAGGAGTGACTTATAGGTGTATATGTGTCTATATGTATATATAGATATAGGTATACTATAACTAAGTACGGGGTGATTACACCGCCTTACCCAGGCTGTGTGAACAGACCTGTGGTGTCAGTTTGGAAGGCAAACCAGGGGTGGCACAATACATGCTGCAGCCCCTGGTAGGCCTGGGGTGCACCTATGCCCTGGGTACCTATGGTACATTATACAGGGGCTCACTAGGGTGACCCAGTAACCAATCTGGTATGTACCTAAAGTACACAGTATCAATTTAGAGAGAGAACAGCTGGGCTGTGGGCCTGATTAGCAGGTCTACAGCCACACTAAAGTCGAAAAACCAGAGAATCACAGCAAAAAGTGGGGGTAACCATAGGAAGCAGACCCTACTCTCTTACAGTGAGAGAAGCGTGCAAAGTATGAGGTCTCCAACTCTGCTAATACTCCCTGTAAATGGAGTTTACTCAGCACTCAAGCAAGCATAATTAGTTGCTGATAATGTGGGGTCACATACCTTTGTATATCACTCTTTATCGTGCTTAGTGTGCTTGACCAGGTGGCGTCCTTATTGTTCTGGGTACTTGCAAAGCATTAAGATAGCGGGTAATTTTCGGAATGCAATGCTTCTCGTGTGCGGTCCGCGGCACAATCTAACAAGCATTGGCATAGCCAATAGGTCTCGCCTTTGGGACCTTATAAGTGTTTAGCTATGTAGCACAAAAGAGACTACAGTGGCATGGTGGGCAAAACACAAAAGATGGACTAGAATGCGCCAAAGGAGAACCGCGCTGAGATTAACTCAGATACTTCACCCATCACTTTTCCCCATAATTTGCTAGTGGCACAGCCTGCCCCCAGTACTAAAGCATTAGTCTGTTCTGACGTGGCCTCCCCTCTAGGATGAACGTAGCCTACTCTGCTCCTGAATCCTGGCCCCAAAATGAGTGCACTCGGTTCTGATCTGTGTGTCTACAATCTGATCTGTCGCTCACTGAAAGTACAGCTAGTAAATATTAATAAACGTGTACTTACGAGGTGGGGGGAGCTCCTGGCTGCTAAATGCACCAGATGCCAAGGGTGCTCCTCCAGTTTCGCCCGCTGCTGGGGGTGCTCCAAGGTAGCTCATGCTCCACAGTGGGAAGTTGCTCCAGGGTGCACTGCTGCTTCAAGTGGGGGAGGGGGGATTCTGGGATTTATAGTTCCTTCAGGGTGGGCTCATGATAGGGGAGAATAGGCGTAAAGTTGTACGGAGGGAAGGACGGGAGAAGGGAGGGGCAGTGAACAGAGGGCACAAAGAAACAGAGGAGGGGAGGGACAGAGGAGGGGAGGGCCAAGGAGGAGGAGGTTGGAGCAAGGAACCTTAGGGCGAGCGAGAAAAGTGGCTGAGGTGAAACAAAAAAGGCAGCCTTCACAACACCAGTTAGATATAAACTTAAGGGAGATTGCTGCCTGCAAGGAAGTATTAATTAAATGGGGCGTTAAGGAGTTTGGGAGGTGGAGGTGGGGTGGCGGCGAGAACGAAGACAGGAAGAGGAGGAAGGCGGAGAGCCAGTAGGGGCCGGGGTGGCGCCGGTGGACAGAACCGAACCTTCCCAGTGAGGAGACGGGCTGGACCGTGAGGGCTCGGCTCTGCCAGCAGCAGAGACCTAGGAGAAGTGCCCGCTCCCTCGCTGCCCGGCGCAGAGACCCCCGGAAGGGACTCTGGCCGGCACCTCCTGTGTGAGGAAAACCACTTCCAGAAGGGCAGGACTACGCTTCCTACTTGGAGGAACACGTGCATGTGAAGAGGGACCAAAGTGCAGCCCTGCCTGCCACAGAGGTGACACAGCGAGCCTGGAAGACAGGCAGGGGCAGACAGCCAAGAGGTCATGTACACAACACAGTAATGCCTCCACGATGAGCCTGAAAGACAGACAGTATATAGAAAAGGGTCCCAGTTGATGCAATATCAAAGACACAAATTCATAATTCATAAACTGAACACTAATAAAAACCTCATGAGAGTTGACTTGGAGGAATGCTATTTAATACACATCTCCTCATTTGAAAATTAATTACCATTTCTTCACAACAAAACATTTCAAAGCATTTAGTAATATGCCCAGGACAGGGAGACGTGAAAGGAAAAGAAGGGTGAAAAGGGGAAATTTGTGCAAAATAGTGTAACAGATCAAATTAATCATAGAAGAATTACAAAGTATGCGGTCTCATACGTATTCAACATTGAGTTCCACATTGGACATGTGTACATTGTCATATACTTATTTATGTCCTAAAAAATCCTATCCCATTTACAGCTTGCACAGTCACAAATAATCCGTTGCTACCAGGTAGGAATAGACAAGGGTGTGTCGACGTTTCGACCCCAGTAAGGTAGGCGACGCTATTGCCCTACAGCGGGGTCTTCCTCAGGACAGGCAGTGGTGGGGTGTAGGGGTAGGGTAGAAGGGCACAAGAAGCACGGTGATTCACGTGGCTCCGTCTGATAACGATGTTGGGCCGAGGGCTCCTGATACCAAGAGAGCGTAAACCTATTCACGCTGATGATTCTTTTAGGGTCTTTTCAAAAACATTTGCTGCCTTTCAAAGAGCGATGACCGCTTCCATTACTGCACAGGGTTTACTTCCACGTGGATCCCGCAGTGAAGCTTAGACAAGCGGAATGAATCCTCGCTGGCGGAACTAAGCGGCACGTCTCTGCACTCGCGTGGGCGTCTCAGCGCGAAGCAACGAACACCGAAAGACAGACAGGCGCAGACAGCCAGGAGGCCATGTACACAACACAGTAATGCCTCCACGACGAGCCTGAAAGACAGGCAGGTGCAGACAGCCAGGAGGCCATGTACACAACACAGTAATGCCTCCAATGCATGGCAAAGTATTTTTGGACCGCACTGAAAGGGGGAGGAGATAATGGAAGTACGGACAGGAAAGGAGAGGTGAACACCAAGGGACTCATAGAGAAAGGGAGCAGAAGGTTAGAACAAGCGAGGCAGCGAAATGCACGAACGTGAATGGTAATAAGATAAGCGTGGCCGCGCGAAAGCTAAACGAACAAGCGCAAACAAGCCTTGGCAAAGCCTAAAGGGCTTGCATGGCAGCAGGGGGAGGGAGAGGGGGCCTGTGTGATTCCCTTACTCGAGCGTGCGACCATATGGCACCACCATATGGCGCCACGCGCTCCCGCAAGGAAATCGCCACACGTGCACGCGTTGCCATTGAAGGCAATGGAACGCGTGCACGTGTTTGGCTGAAAAGCCGAAGCGATAGGAATAGGTCATTTTGCCTAAGCAGCGCATGCGCGCTGCGTAGGCGAGACCTGAAAAGGATAGATAGTGTGTCATGCATGCGGCAAGATGATAGGATATACCTTCTTCTAAGTATTTCTAAGCAAGGAACGTATCTCGGGGAAGAAAGGAATATACTAACCTCCGGTTCATGGTGAAAGGTGCGTGTGAGGGTAGCGCTGCTTTATGCCTGTGTTCCCCCTGACCTGCATGGATGTCTCTCCCCTGGTAAAGATATTCCAACTGAAAGCCTATCCGGGAAAGTTAGAGCCCCCCTGTGGCTATGTGTACTGACGTCCCACGGCTGCTAACACCCATGATGGAAACCTCCCCGCAATGATGTGGGCAACCAATACAATTCCCTGCCCCCCCTAGAGGCGTGTCCCTACATGCATACCATTAGCAGAAACACCACCGCTTACTTGCCTGTCAGGTAGCGCTCGTTCGTCCCGCTCGCCTTCTTCCATCAGCCATGAGCGGTATGGGATGACAGATGTGTGGGGATGTGTTGAAGTATTTTCTTGTTATTTCTCTCACTCAATGTGATTATTAAAATGTTGTAATACTGTGTATTTTATGTACAGCACTATTGGACTAATGATGATAGTCACTGTGTTGTAATTGGAAAATATATTCAGATACCCCCAAAAAAATATAATATGTGAAAGACAAAACATTTTAAAAAAAAGAAAAAAATGAAATAAATGATGTAATAATAAATAACTACTTTGTGTGGAGAAGAACGTTTCTTATGCCCCATGTTTGAGCTTTGAGAAGCCATCATTTAAAGAAATAGAGGTCTTGAGCGAACGCTACCTCAGTAGTTTCTGTTTGGTGTTTTTTTCCCCCTGCTCCCTGACCTGTCAAGTTAATTCTTCTAGGGGATTGCCTTGCTATTTCACCACTAGGCTCTTGTAAACATACTGTGTAGGTAGCCCTTAAGATCTGATACTAATTGTATTTCTCCTATACATTCCTGCCAAGGCCATGGAATTGATGTTGATTGTCGCACATTTTGACATAGGTTCAATCAATAAATCAATCAATCAATCAGTGAATTTTAAGCACACTACTCACCCGTGAGGGTCTCAAGGTGCTGGGGGTGGGGGAGTAGCAGCTCCGGTCAGTCGAAGAGTTAGGTCTTGAGGGTCTTCCTGAAAATGTGCAGGGTGGCAGCGCGTCTGATGTCAATCAGGAGCTCGTTCCAGGTCTTGGCCATGATGTAGAAGAAGGGTCTTCCACACTTTCTTGCTCTGCAGATGCGTGGGGGTTTGGTGAGGGCAAGGTCGGCAGATTGGAGGTTCCTCTTGGGTACGTGGAAGGAGATTCTATCATTGAGATTTTGGGGTCCGGTGTTGTGGAGGCATTTGTAGGCATGGGTGAATATTTTGAAAGTTACTCTCTTCTCAACGGGGAGCCAGTGAAGGCTACGCAGGTGTTGGGTGATGTATTTGTGGTGAGGTATGCCGAGAATGAGTCTAGCTGCAGTGTTCTGTATGGTCTGGAGTTTGCAGAGCAGAGACTTGTTGATCCCGGCGTAGAGGGCGTTTTTTGTAGTCCAGTCTGCTGGTTAGGAGTGCGTGGGTGAGGGTCTTCCTTGATTCGGGGGGATACATTTGAAGGTTTTTCGGAGGATGCGGAAGGTGTTGAAGCAGGTGGAGACAATGGCGTTGACCTGTTGGGTCATGGAGAGGGAGGAGTCTAGCGTGGGGCTAAGCGACAATCCTTAGGGTATTCCGCAGTAGATTTCCGTGGGTTCGGAGAGGAAGAATGGCAGTCTGATTCTTTGGGTTCTTTCAGTGAGGAAGGAGCGGAGCCAGTCGAGGGCGGTTCCCTGTATGCTGGCATCGTGGAGTCAGGTGGTGAGTGTGGGTTGGGAGACGGTGTCAAAGGCTGCAGAGAGGTCGAGAAGGATCAGGGCTGCGGTGTGTCCTTGGTTGGGGAGGGTGTGAATGTTGTCTGTGGTGGTGAGTAGAGTGGCCTCAGTGCTGTGGTTGCTGAGGAATCCAGATTGGGAGAGGGTCGAGGATGGGGTTTCCTTTGATGAATGTAGTTAGTTGGACGTTGATGGTCTTCTCAGTGACTTTGGCCGCGAAGGGGAGGAGGGAGAAGGTTCGGTAGTTCTTGAGGTACGTGGGATCTACTGAGGGCTTCTTGAGTAGGGGTCTGACTTTTGTGCATTTCCAGTCATCGGGAAAGATGCCGGTTTCGAAGGTGGCATGATGGTGCATCATATTTCCGGAGGGATGGCCGCGGCTCCATGGAAGATGCAAAGGGCAGGGGTCTGTGGGAGCTCCTGAGTGAATGCCTTTCATGGTTGATGCGGTGTCTTCGGTGGTGACTGGGGTCCAGGAGGAGATGGTGGGCTGGCTGACTTTTCATGGAGGAGGGAGTGGTTTCGGAGTCAGGTGTCTGGTCGTTGAAGTTATCGTAGAGGCCCTTGATTTTCAGATGGAAATAGGAGCCGAGCTTGTTACAGAGGTCCTGGGAGGGGGTGATGTCCATGACATCACTGGGGGGTTGCTGAATTCTTGGATGATGCTGAAGAGTTCCTTGGAGATGCTGGAGTTGGCAAGGCTTTTGTTTTGGATGAATGTCCTTTTGGTGGATCTGATGCATTGGTGGTATTCTGTCATGGCGTTCTTGTAGGTGGTGCGCTCTTCTGCGGATTTGCTGTTTTTCCAGTTCTTCTCGAGACGTCTGCAGGTGTGTCTGGATTTCTGTAGGTCGGCGGTGAACTAGGTGGCCTTTCTGGGGCGCTGTGTGTCGGGTTTACATAGGGGTGGGAGCTCCTCTGCGCAGTTGGTGATCCATCTGTGGAGTTCTTTGGCTGCGAGGTTGGCATTGGTCGAGGTGGTGGGGGAATCGCGGTTGAGAGTGCAGTTGAACTGTTCCTCGGATGTCATCACATCTCATAATACATAATATTTCTCAAAGTCTAAACAGTTGTGTGGCTGAGCTATTGATCGCAGTAATGGGATAAATTTAGTGACTAGTGTGGCGGAGTGTGCCACAGCCATGCACTGTGGTTCCCGCGTATGTGCCAATAGCCTGTAGTGCTACTGATATTGATGATTGCCTCTGCCAGCAGGGGCCTTGGCCGTACCCCTTTGACAGCCTTTCCCCTTCCCTGCCCAGTTTACTGGTGCCCGTGTAACCTGGCTCTGCTTGCTGCCCACCTCCTAGACTCATGGCGACAGCAGTCGGCTACCTCATTGCTCCATACTAGACGGTACCACTGAACCTGACCAGGACCTTCTGTGACTGCCTCAGTCCCTCTCAGTTGCACAGCACGGCAGGCTGTGGGCTGGCAGATGCTGCAACATAGAACTGTGACCTTGGACTGTTGTGTACTGCAGCAGCCTGGGACACTTCTCTGGCTCCTGTCACCTGAATTTTGGCTACACAAGTGCAGTGATGGTGTGTACTGCTTGAGTTGGACGGTAGGCAGTACATTAGGGGCTGGGGTCTAAGCAGAGCAGCAGGAAGCAAATGGCAGGACCATGTACACAGAGGACTGTGACCTGATTGTGGGAGTCTAAGGCCGGCTTACTAGCAGTGCAAGGATAGTTATATACTCACTTCATTATCTCCCTGGTCTGATTGAGCTGCAGGATGTTTGGTTAGCAGATTTACTCTTAGGTTGAAGGGTAAATTCCAAGTTCTGATAACATATTAGGTTGAAGGGCACTGCATAATGTTAAGGTTTCTCAGATTGTATGTGTAAGTAAGTAGATTATTATTTAGAGTGGACAAATGTCCACCTCAATGAATAAGGCCACCACCTGTTAGATGTCCCACAAATGAAATAAAATAAACCTGTGCTCAGTCCTTTGTAATATGACACCAAGTAGTCAGGCTTACATCGAATGCAATGTGTAAAGTATTTAAGCAGTGCATACACACTAAAACACCACAGCCAATTTTAAAATAAAGAGGAAAAATGTTATGCGTAAAATGAGACCAAAGCTTCAAAAATGCAATAATGGGAACTAGAGATATGATTTTTTTTAAAGATGAAAGGAGAAAACAGTGCCAAGAAAATAAAGTGTCCAATATAAGTAAATGGTCGCTGTAGACCAGGATCAAGGTGCAATTTCAGGCCGACTGTGATGGAGTTGAATACACCAAGTGGATTAGGCCCAGTGGAAGTCTGGAAGTCAAAAGTTCGAAAACGTTTTTGAGTTCTAATGCAAATACATACTTTGTCACTTTTGGAAAAGAAAAATCCTCCCTGAGCATGTCTTAGCTGAAACTGTAGCCAGTTCCATGGAACACAGAATAGGACTTAGTCGAATATTCCTCAGCACTTACTTCTCTGTCTGACAGCCTGCTTCTAATGTATGTCTGGGGTGAGTGACAGCTACATGGAAGGATAGGTGTGTCTGAATAACCATCTACATACATCTGCATTCTGATGGCCTTGCCTGGGCAGGATGTCAGCATACAAAGGATGTATTACCCCCCACAGATAGCTTGGCAGACAGGTCTGGGTTGAAAGGGATACTTTTGCACTTCAGAGAACTGCTGTGAAGCCGCCCCCACATCAAAGGCTATTTTTGGTATAAGTACTGGGTCTCTGACCCCCCCTAAAATCAGACAATTCTGGATCTTGAATGGAATCTCTGTCAGAAGGACTTCTGTGCTGCCTAAGGGACTCATCTTTGGACTGCAGACTTAGAAAACCTGCTTTCCTCTAATGTTGCCTTGCTGCCTGCTTCTCTCTGACCCTGCTGAAGGAAAGATGGACTCTGCCTTCTGTCCAAGTGATCTCCAAGGGCTTGTTGGTTTGCCTCCTGCTGCTTGAGATGCAGGGAAATCAAAGCCTCTACCACAGCTCCTGTGTCTGGCTCAATGGAAGTGGCCCAGATACTTGCCACACGGATTTTGTTGCATCTACTGTCTGCATGTAGCGGAACCGGTGCATCGACCCAGTTTCCAGAGTAAAATCAGTGAATTGCGTCTGAATCAGCACTTTGCCTCCAGAGATTGACGCACTGGGCTGCTTATCGCCGCCACTGCAGCTTGGTGAGATAGACACATCGTCTCGACTACGTGCCAGACTTCGATGCATCTCTCTACACCTCTTGGCTCTGGCACCCATCTTCGGCATTGATGCATTGCCTTCACTGCATGGAGAAATCAACGCATCTCGTTGCTTGCAACCAGGAAAGTTACTTTGTTCACCGGGGCCTGCGTAAGTCCTATAGATGGCCTGCACTTCCCAAAGGTTGTCCTAAACTTTGGGTTTTCCCAGGTCTGACGCAACCTAAAGTAACCTTTTTAGTGCAACTTGCTTCTAAGAGCTATTATTGCTTTTATTCCTTTAAAATTCAATATCTCAACTTCTATACATTGGATTGTTGTTGTTTTGGTCTTGTTGTATTGAGAATATTATCCAGTTTTATAAACCTGTTTAGGGTCCTTATTGCAGTGTATTCATTGTGTTACTGTGTGTGTGTTGCACAAATACTTTACACGTTGCCTCTTTAGATATGCCTGACTACTTTGTGCCAGGCTACCAGAGGGTAAGCACAGGTATCGTATAGTGTGTATCTAAAATCTCCTGACCATAGTGGTGGTTCCTGCCTGGCCTGGGTACATACCTCAGACAACCAAGAATCCCATTTCTAACACAGATGATATGCTAAATAGCTTTCCTAAGTAGCTACAGGAAAACCTCCAAATTCCCACGACAAAAACTTCTAGGTAGGGTCCCCTATGTTGTAGTGAAATGTGGGGATTAACCTGCAGTTACAGTAGCCAAAAGTGAACAGTAAGAGTCCATAGGTCACCGACGACTGAAGATTTTGCCACATATGGATAGTGAGTTTCCTACTGTGGATTGCTCTTCATATAAAAGAGGCAGCTCGTAAACACACGTTTGGGTCACCCAACAAACATAAAAACAAGAAGGCCTACTGATTGCTCCTGATATTATATGCTATAAAATAGAGGCTTTACATGAAATTTCCTATTGTCAGTATAAAAACTACAAAATAAAATAAAATGTAAAGTGGATTGAAACGATCTACTATCACATGGGCATTTGACTGGCTCCACCGGCCATTGATTCAATTTGGGAAAAGCCACCAAGACATGGGCTATGTCCAGACATAGACAGAGTGTTATATATATTAGTTATAGACAGCAAATACTGCTGTGGCCCCTTGTGTGATGATACAGAGAAATGTGTGGCCACAGAGGGCCTCAGAAGGAAATTGGCAAATCTGACAGCAGATTTTTTGTTAAGACTATCAAAAACGGAGAACAGAAGCAAAAGCTTCAAATTCGTCTTGCTGAAGCACGATATACTGTCTGGACAATCTAAGGACAGGGTGTCGTCAAGCTGGGCCAACTCACTGGAAATACACGACAGCCATGGAATTCTTCTTGCCTTGTCTAAACGCAAACAATCTAATATGATTGTTTGTGTGAACTCAGTCTTCTCTGTGCCAGATAAAGTAGCACCGCTGTGCGGGTTTCGAGAGCAGTAGGTCTTCGAAATATGGAAACCCCAAACCTGTATGGACTGTCTCAGCCGATATAGACTGTGGAACAGCGAGTAATTGCTGTAAAAAGATGCTCTCTTGAGTTTGTAGGCTAGAGTTTTTGGTAAAGTCTTACAACTTGCTACCATACGAGGCTGCTGATTTGTATTTGCCTCTGAAGATTTTGATCATTTCCCTGATTGGTTTACTGAAGATACTCTCACAGGACTGCACCATTTTTAGTCTGTTTCTTTCGATGTTCTTAGACCAAGAAATGCTGGTAGTAAAGAGATAGGAAAATAATGTAACCCTCATGATCTGTGTATAGTTAATATAGTTGCTACATGATTTCCACGCGTCTTCTCCACATGTCATAGTATATGTTTCTTTAAATTTATTTTCAGTTCTCTCACCTTTATAAATTCAGAGAAACGGTCCATTAAGCGTTGCAGGCCACTAGCGGACTTGGGCAGTAGGACAGCATCATCCGCATAAAGGAGGACCGAGACTGCTCTACTGTTAACACGTGAAGGGTGAGCAGCCACACCCTGCAGCAAGCTGTCAAAGTGTGACACCATTTAGTAAGTTGATGACATTTATACTCCAGTAACCTTCCCAAGGTTTCAGTTGCTAGCCCTTCCCATGCACACAGCTTGCCCCCTTGCACAAACTGCGCCTAAGTCTTCAACCCAGCTTCCCTCATAGGGAGTGCGAGGTCATCCTTTGCACACTTTGGGGTGCCTGGTAGCTCCATATTGGAGCTAATTCGCCAACGTCTGGTATACCACATGCTGGTCTCATATCAAACCACAGCTTAGCTGTCATTCTAATTACTTTCAGAGTTATTTTCTTTAGGTATTTCAGTGAACCTAATTTATGTAAAATCTGTGAGCCACCCCGCTAGGCCTCTTTTAGCATTACTTGCATTCCCTATCCATGCTCTGACTGACTCATATCGTCTGAAAATTATTTACAGTTTTTCAACTGAAAAGCCCAACAGTAGATGTGAAAGTCCAAAGCTCTTATACCACCTTTCTCGCCCATGCTCCACAGTTTCTTTCATGATATTCGTGCACCTTTTGAAACCCATGTGAAGGAGTCAATTATCCCATGTAGTTTCCTAATGAAGTCTTTATTGAAGCTCAAGGGGATGTAATTAAACAGTAAGGTACATTTCGACAGAATTGTCATTGTTATCAAATTGGCTCTGCCATGAATTGTTAAAGGTAGATTTAACCATTTTCTCAAAAGCTTGTCAGTTGCTCTATTACACATGTCTGCTATCTTATAGAAATCTTGTTGCAACCTAATACCGAGATAGCTCAACTCTTTCTTTAATAAATGACCACCGACTTCATGCTCAAGGTACTTGAGGGTGCAGGAGGGACCCGCGCAGATCGGACATTGTTGGGGATCGTGTTACTAGTGGCCAAACAAGATATTGTAGCTCACTGGAAAGCATGTAGACCCCCAACGTAGGCACAGTGGAGACGTGGGGTGGACTGGTGTGCCCAGCAAGGGATACCAATCTAAGAGGCACTGGAATGCCAGGTTAAACATGCTAAAATATAGGGCAGGTGGTTAGAGGTGGTGGGAGTGGACCTGCCCTGAGGGGTATTGTGAGATAGACATCCTGTCTTAAGGGCTACAGCGCCTGCATAGAGGTGACTTACTAATATTTAAAAGGGAGGTCTTTACCTGTCAAAAATGTTTATTTTGAAATGCCGGACTGTAGATTTACAATGCAGCAGTCAGGCCACACAGGATGGGCCTGCAGCCCTGTTATCAGTGTATTTGTGGAGAATTACAGGATTGGTGCGGTAGTCCACAGGTGGACTCTCATGGTGAAATATCATACATCCCATTAGTCAAGATAGCGCAAAGGCCATCACTAATAATCTCTTATCAAATTGTAGTACTACAGGATTGTAGCAGAATTGTATTATTTATTGGAACAAAATTAGCACCAGAATTCTAATCAACCACAGGTGAGGGTGAGTAATTAGGATAGAACTTCTAATTACGTATTTGCGGGGTAAACTAACAAAGGAGACAATGGGGTGGTTGGTGAAAAAGTTCTCATAATTTACCCTGATGGTGTATGTCACAAATGTTATGGGAGCATTCTGAAGTTACACTTACCCAAAGCTAGGTAGGAAAACAGATCCCTCCTTCTGTAAATGTAGCTATTGTGTTTTAGCCATTACAAATGTAAGAGACAAGTCATGTATTTCTTATCTATTTCTATTCTGGTGCATATTGTTTCATTTCTCACATTATAAAACAAAAAGGGTACATATTATATATCGTACCCTAAGGTGCAACGGGCATTTGAACATTATTTCATGCGCCATTGGGGCACTGTGATATTACAGAAGGGGCTGCAGATGCTTGCGCATCCCATTGTGGAATGTGAACTGCACTGATGCTAAATGTGTTCCAGTGAGATCCTGATAGAGTGTGTCCCCATTTGGAAGTGTGTCCCAGTGTCAATGATGGAATCCTTTGCCTTTGCACCCACTATACGTTACAGATGCTGGTACAGTGGCAAAGAGATGGTCCGGAGGCACTGTGACTATGCACCACATAGAGGTGGTGCACACCCAGTGCTCCCTCAAATCCCCTGATTATGTCTAGGTGAACTCTGTGCTGCAATAAATATTAACGTATTACCGTTCTATTTTAAATGCAGTCATACCACTCCAGCACATGTTGGGAAATCTTCCCATTTATTTAATCTCATCTTCACTTAGCTCTATATATCTTGATTCATGCTCAATGTTGAGACTTTAGTCTTCCGAATTCAATTTGCCTTGTCTTTTACAAATACGCTGCACAGAGGATACATCCATCTTTGGATAAAATGAGGTTCTTTGCAAACTCTAGTAAACTTGAGTACTGTAAGCACTTGCTTCCAACTGTGCTCTCTGTTATTTGAGGGCAGGTTCTTCTTTTAAGAGCTATCCCTTATTCATTCTTCTTCTCTCTGCTGCTAGCCAAGTTATGTTGTAGGTGGTCAGTTCTGGGTGACAAACTTCCTGATAGATTAGACTCAAGAATAAGGATTGGTCTCCAGCCATTATTGCTCACTCAACATCAGCACAGCCGCTGAAAACCGAGTTGGGAAACTCTCGGAGAGAGAGACCCTCAGTCTTTGGAGGAGCTATGACTGAGCTCCCACAAAGTCCAAAGACACTAAGGGCTAGATATAGGTAATTG
Organism: Lissotriton helveticus; assembly: GCF_964261635.1. Lineage (NCBI taxonomy): Eukaryota > Metazoa > Chordata > Amphibia > Caudata > Salamandridae > Lissotriton > Lissotriton helveticus. The sequence continues at coordinate 1,009,655,465 of NC_136072.1, forward strand.
AAATTTACCGATTCTAAAATACCGAATTTTACCGATTCGGTATTTTAGAATCGGTAAATGCAATGTAGGTAAATATTCGGTAAGTATTACCGATTCGGTACGATTCGGTATTTACCGAATCGGTATTTACTGATTCGGTAATTGCCATTCATTCCCCTGAATCGTGCTTGTGTGCAGATGTGGCACACATACATGCCCTAAGGGCATGTATGTCTGCCACATGGCACAGTTGAAAATGCACAGATTTGCATTTTCTAAGGTATTGTTTATTTACCACCAACTTATAGTTGGTGGTAAATAACAAATCCTAAAATGGGAAAAGCACTCATTTGAGTGCTCTCTACATTGCAAATTCGGTAATTTACCAATTCGGTATTTTAAGGAATCGGTAATTTACCGAATTTGCAATTTGGGCCACCTACATCTCAGTAGCCTAATACCGGTCGGTAACGGCCAAAATTCGGTAATTTCGCCCGTTACCGACCGGTATTGGGCGATCTACATCTGGCCCCTAACCTAAAGAGTAAGTAGGTTCTATGAAGTATGGTAAACTTACACGTGATAACTTGTTACAACCAGAAAAGCCTTTATAAGGAACCAGATGACGAATTTATGAGAACATAATTTAATCATAAACATGACAGAAAAAATAAGTAAATCTGAGGTAGGCAATGGATGGTTCATTTGTTTCGGGCATGTCGAATTTCTTTTCCTCTCTTTTGGCTTGCTGCAGAACTCTTTATGTGTAAAGGATTGTTTGCTACAGCCCCTTACACACAAACAGCAAAAAACAATACAAGCAAGTTTTTCATCTTTTTATTTTTTGCACCCGTGTAAACGTTTCCTTCTTACCCAGGGTTCAAGTCGCATTTCAGCTCATGATGAAGTATCGCAGACACTGTACTTTTAAGTGGGTTAAAACTGTGACAATGCAGAGACTGGATAAACACACCTTATTGATTTATGGAACGAGAGGCTGAGTAATGTTCATGAAAGAAACCAGGAAGCTCTGAAACTAAGAAGAAAGCCTGAAACTGAAGACCTGGGCTAGACATTTCGCCACAGCTTCCTGTGTACCCAGGTTAGCTGAATATTTGGTTACCGGAATAGTCATTCTGTTGAAATTTTGCGACGCGATTCAGATCCGTACTTAATCCCATGGTTTCCACTTGATATTCATAAAAGGTTTAAAAGGCAGGAAGTGTGGGAAAGGAAGGCCTGACCTCTGCAACTTTCTGAATACCGGGTTTTAGGAAATACTGAACTCTGGAGCAGCTGTCGGGGTAAGGCAACCTTGAGGAGGGGGAGAGGGGCGTCTAAGTAAAAGAGCCTGCACTGCTGGCTACCAATGCACCCACCGCAAAATGTAAGACCGTGCTCCTGGGTAATGCCAAGGAGGGGAGGGGGTTATTTACTGCACCCGGTAAATACCATTATCCCAGGCTGAGATATTTACCTCTTGTCAAAAATATTCTTATTCAAGTTTACTGTGGCAGAGCGGGGCACCACATTTATTGCTTGCCACAATAATTTCATTTTTTCATCTGTTTTCCCTGATAGATTTCACCAAGTTATTCGTGGCAAAGTCTGTAATGGGAAAATTGTGAGGGCTGTGGTTATTACAACATGTGGTATGTGTACAACCATGATACCCCATACGGTAATTAACGCACAACTCATATTTCTGATCCTGGTGCGAACTCCTATTGGAAGAGGGATCAGAATTTTCCTCACTACTCATAACCATATCTAGGGAATTCTACTCCTTTACTTTCTTGCAATAATACATGGTCCATCTAATAATTTTTGTCTTTTGTTGGTGGAGCTATTCCGAGAACACAAACCTTAGGAAGAAGTTTCCAAATGGACATTTCTTTTTGAAGGATGTCATTTTTTTAAGGAGCAAAAAACTCAAACTATGAAAATCTTGAATTAACAATGTGTTATACAACATCTTCGATGTTAAAACAGGCGCAGGTCATTTGTAGAGTTACATCATAGGTCTTCAAACGTTTTTGCTCTGAGACCAGTACTTAATTTATAAAAAAGATATATGCGCCAGGTCTCTCGTCAGGAGGCCACTGCAGCTTGCACCATGTAGGGCCCCTGACAGTGCTGCCAATGACAGTACAAACACAACTAATAACCATCACACTCCTACAAGTGTGGCACTTCAGACTATTCCAGGCACCCAAACCAATTAGAATGGCTCGGGCGGCAGGTAATAGTCATTTTAATGTCTATTCAATTAATAATTGATTGTTGTTGTAGTCATCTAAGACAGCGCCACCTTGTGGCAGACTGTCACAAGCGCTGGTGTTGACAAGTAAGTGCTGATGCCGAGTACCAGAAACCACCAGCTCAAATTAAGCACTGTCTAAGACCCCCTAAGCAAAATGCTTCAAAGTCGGGCGTACCTCCATAACTATATGGCAAGGATTAGGGGAGCTGTAGAAACAAGGCTGAATGCCGAGGGTGGGGCTTATGGGATCATTTCAGGGGTGCTTTTTCTGTAGCTAATATTCCACACTAAATGTAAAACAAAACAGAAAATGCATCAAGCAAAATCAACAAAAGACACAGAAATAATGCTCCGCATAATTGGGGTGTTGTGAAGAACCCTCCCACTCCTGGGTCCCAATGCAAATGTGCCTGATGCACTAATGATAACTGAGGCCCTGAGGAGCAGAGTATCACCTCTGTTTCTTTCACTCCTTCCCCACCATGCCTGACCATTACTCAAATCTTGAAACAGACTCAGTCCCTTTGAAGAAAAAAATGAGCTCCCAAATGCAGTCCCCTTTTGTCATCAAAGATGCCCTTGACTGTAATTATAGACATAACATGCAGATTTTAGTGATTACTGCACCAGACTCCACATCCTGGCAAATTCCAGGCCTTGTTCACCCATGAAAGTCTGCCAGGTCTAACCTGCTGAAATTAACACAGTCTGCAAACATTATAGCAGACGGAAAATACTAAGGGCCTCATGTCCCAAAATATTTTACGGTCTGAGACTTCCCAATGGAAAATCAGAGCTATTCCAAGCATAAAATGGCATTTTTTTCTTCACAAAACCCAAATAGCAACTAGGTAACATGTTACTGAATCTTACAGAATCGCTCATTGGGTTTGGGATTAAATAGAAATTCGATATTTGGAAGGGCGTCTCTTCCCGATACCAAATCTTTAAGCTATGTTTTAATGCCTTACAGCTGAAATCTGTCTGTAAAACATTTCTATTTAACCACCTCCTCAAAGGTGTTGGCAAGCCATTCGCAAATAGGTCGGGGTCCCCATGTGCCCATTCTGTTTTGTGAATGTTCACAAAAAGTTTTTATAAGCAGGCGGTGGCCCATGAGACCACTGCCTGCTCATAAAAAGGTTTTGTGTCATTTTTCTTTTTTCGTTCTAAACACATCCTGCATATCTTGAAAAAATAAAAGATTGCTTTATTAAAAAGATAAAAGATTACTTTATGTACAAGTAATCACAAACATAGTGCTCTGTTGAGTCTCAGTTTACGACCTACCTTATGCATATTGATGAGGTAGGTCGAATTGCAACCCACTACAAATCTGGATTTTGAGAACCAACCTATTAATACATAGGTAGGTTATCAAAATACCAATGGATTCATTAGAAGTTGGAGTGCAAACTGCACACATTTCTAACAAATTCATTTTGGTATAATCCATGTGAGGAATCGCAAATTGCAGATCGTTACTTGTCACAATTTACAATTCCTGAAACTGAATCTTTGCACGAGGGCTCGTGTGCGATAAACATCACACCACATGTAATTGTGATCCTCAATCCCTACTCAAACTCCTCGCAATTTAACAAGCAATCAGGCTGCAAGAGCATTGTTGCTTTCTGGATTTACAACTCCTCGCCATTTCTCTAGCCACTTCAAAGTAACAAGAGGGAAGTAGCTTTTACAATGTGGGCTGAGTCATGCGTGCTGTTTCCACGCAAGCGTAACCATGCTTACCTGAACCACACATCTGCCTTAACCACGCATATGAGGGGTTAAGAAAGATAGCGGTCTCGTGTTAAGATGGGCGGGGGAAGAAGAGGAAGCGTGGAGACAGGAAGCTTCAGACGCGGACAGGTAAGTGGGGTTGGGGCCGGGATTGGTGAGGGTAGTTTTTAGGGGTGGGGGGCGGGGGGCGGTTTTAGGGATCAGGGCGGAGGGGGTCAGGGTAGTTTTGGGAAGGGGCAGGGTTTTAGGATTCAGGGCAGGGAAGGGGTTGGAGTAGTTTTAAGGGTTGTAGCTAGGTTTGGGGGCAGGTTTTAGGGGTGGGGCAGTATTAGGGATCAGGGGGGTTTGGGGTAATTTATTTAATGGGGGCAAGATTTTAGTCCTTAGGGTAGTGGAAGGGGTAGGGGTAGTTTTAAGGAGAGACCTGGGTACGTTTTAGGTCTCGGGGGCGGGGGGCGGGGTAGTTTTTGGTAGGGGGCAGTGTTTTAGGCCTCAGGCGAGGGAAGGGGTCATTTTAAGGGCAGGGCGCGGTCGTTTTTATGCCTCAGGACAGGGTGTGAGGTAGGGGGATAACATTTTAGGGCTTAGGGCCGGAAGGGGGATCAGGGCAGTGGTAATCTTTACCACGCATTTCCCTTTACCACGAAATTGTGTGGTATAGACACATTCCTGGTTAGGACGGCGTTGTAGAGGCACGCGTGGTTCAGCCATGCAGAGCCTCTGTCATACAACCTGACAAGATGCTACTGAGGAGCCAATGATGGGCCAATAGGAAAACCCTGAGATGTCATCAAAGGGCCGGTGGATGTGTGATGTCACTTCTGCGATCCCCGCTACCTCTGTAAACGGACTTTCACGGACGCCCGCACTTCATCCTCTTCTATGCACAGAACCTTATTTTGAGACGCTTCTGCGACATGAAAAATGATCTCTAAAAGAGCTTTGCTGCTCAGAGGAACTAGGGTTGCATGAATTACAAAATAGAAGTTGTTTAAGTATCCTTACCCAGCGAGCCCTAAGTGTTGAATCTCTTCTTCCCTTACCCGCAGCAAACCTTTTAAAGCTGTTGAAGGACTGACACCAGTCAGTGTTTGTGGATTTTCAAAAATAAATTGTATTCACAAGGTTTATATGTACATTCCAGGTGCACTGTTTTTATATTTTAATGGTTTTAAATATAAATAGATGCATGAACTTTTTTAGTGCAACAAATATGCAAAATAAGTACAATGATCTCTTGTAGCAAGCAGGATCAAAAGAGAGAGAAAAAAGCGCCTCGCTGGCATCTGGAGTCCTACCAAGAAGCACACATGGTGCTCCGCTTTGATTTCCATCTGAAGATTTGTGCCTGGTATGCTTTACTCTGTGGCTATTTTGATCTTTTCATCTATTTTGCTATGATTGCATCAGCTTATCTTTCATTCCCTACAGACAGCGTCAGGGGTTAGGTAAATTAGTGCAGGGGCCATAACGCTGCGTGAAGTTTTTCTCAAATTTTAGATTCCAAACTGCAGCAAAGTACAAGTCAGGATTTTGTATAAACATTTACAATAAACGAAAAAAACACAACTCCATCAAAATTATAAAGTGCTAAGGTGAATGAATGTTTGCAGAGCAGCCATCCAGCAAGTCAGGATTGGAGGACAAATTAGGGAACACATCAGAAAGAAGCATGCCCAACTCGGAAAACCTGTGTGTTGCTGAACGATTGCTAACCACACTTTATTTCATCTTAGGTTTCGCACTATTTCTGGATAATAACGTTATTCTCCTTATATGTCTCTAGTCTATCAGCCCTTCACAAATTAAGGAAATGTTACCTTTTATGGTATCTCTGGTTCTCTTAGTCTGCAGGTCAGACTCAATCACATTACCGGATCTTGATATGTGTAGGCTAAGCCAGAAATTGTGCATATAACTTTGAAATATTTGAGTACATGACCACCCCTCCACAATAGGCCCACCTTGTACACAGGGGCGTAAACAGACCCCTATGAGGCAGGGGGCCCGACCATTCAAGGGCCCATAAAAACCTTTAGAGGGATTCCATTCAGTCCAAGCCCAATTCATGTCTGTGCAATATGAGAGACTCAGGGGCCCCTCTTAACATTCTGCAGTGAGGGGGCATAATTTTATTTTACGCCTTTGCCTTTTGTTCCAACAAAGTACATTGTTCTTGACAGAAGTAACCTAACATGGAAATGTAAGGCCACACGACTCATGGGAAGTAGCTTAGCACCATTCAGACCTAGAGTTTCCTGGGTAAGCGATACTTTGCAATCCGGCTTCTTGAAATTCACAACTCATGGAACCAGATTGCTGATCTTAAGGGTTTGCAAGATGTAGGAATCAACAAATTGAGGGTTGAGGCAATAGCAATCTGCACCTGACAATACAATATATGGGTAGTAGCTAGCAGTGCAAGGAACCATGGAGTACACCCCTCTATACTCCTACATCAGGAAAGATTTCCTAATCAAACATTGACACAATAGGGTTCCGCACTCAACAACGTAACATAATGGTCAAGACAGTCTTTGTGTGCTTATTGAAAGACTTCCAATTCACGATTATTTCTTTTTGTTCCAAACTGTTCTTTATTAATCTTTCCATTAAAATTCAATAGCCATAGCCGAAGCGTTTCGTCCCCAAAGGGACTTCTTCAGGGCTCCACAGTGTAATAAATAGCATCCACTAGTAGCATTAGTTCTGTAGTCTGGCTCAGGTCCTCTGTACAAATATTTTGTACAGTATATATTTCCATTCTCATGGCTCGATAACCATAGACGTGTGTTCTGGAGTCATTTCAAAGACATGTGCTAAAAACAACAGAAGAATATGCTGTGTAAATCTTACACACAATTAACTCTAAGGAACACGTGAGTATGAAAGACCACCATTCTCTGCCAAGGGGCGCACAGTGATTGGACAAAGTAGAAGCCTGGGTATCACTGAATTGTCTGGTGTAACTAAGTTTCTTATTTAGATTTTGGCAGATGGGATACTCCTTCAAAAAGAGACTGATATTCTGCCCACTGATTCACAAGTGCTGTAGGTGATAATGTACTTTGATACAGCAGATCGGATATCCGCCATGTTTGCGACGGATTATCTCATCCGCCAAACTCTAAATAAGGCCCTAAATGACTCTTAAGCGTGTCATTTCTTTATATGAAGAATTCCAAGTCATGGGGTCAGAGGGAGGATTCATCAACACGGATAATCATAATACAATAATCAAGTCCGTTGAGGCTGTTGTTACTAAACCCAAGGGAAAATCAGAATGAAGTAATCAATCTGCATCTTCATGCTGGGACCGGACAGGAACAAACACTCATCAGATTAAGCACAAAGGGCGGCTCAGTGAGTTAAACATCATTGTTGTGAGGTGTGCTGATGTGAAAGTCACAAGTTCTAATTTCAGTAACACCAACACAGACTTCCTTTCTTCTGAGATCAGTTAAAATATATGCCATTAAAATGGGTAATAGTAGGACTTGGAACCTGAGAGGTTACTACGTAACAGTAGATTTGTGGTATGAATGGCAGTAATAAACTAACGAGGCATAAGCCATGGAAATATCTCTTCAAACAGGACAGCCAAGCGGTGGCATTTTTCTGGGCTAAGACCGACTAACACTCCCTGAATCATTTGCTTTTGCAAAGCAAGCTGGTAGAATAATTCATTGCTGCTATTAGCATCGCCAGATAGAAACTGACCTGTTCAGATGTTATAAAATCCATTCCTCTGTAATGAAGCCCTCCGGATCAACAGTAGAAGATCAGGACTAAGAAATGGCATTGGCTCACAGAGGAAAGGGATATGGCCTCTTGGGCTTGTTAGGCATCCTGTCTCAGGCCTGGAATAGTACATTTGAGTATCTGAAATGGTGGTTTTAGCAAGGACGCTGAGGTCAGAGAGCTATCCAGGTTATGTCTGAGGTTCAGATTCCCTGGTTTAAAAGCTGGAAGGTGCACATAGGTAGACACATAATAAATGGTCCAGAAAAGGCCACCTGGCACGCATCTAGCAAGGTGAGGGTGATTATGTTGTTCTTTACATTGCTTCATTTGGGCAGGTGTTTAACAGGGCTCAGCACCTACATTCACTTTAGAGCACAAACCTTAATTGAAATGCTTGTATTAATGATTTAACAACCTGTGGCAGTGGTCAGAGAGTTATAGATTATCCCTAGAGAAAGTGCTGCTGCTGTAGCAGCCGAATTGTAACTGTCAGCAGCAACCGTCAGCAGCCCATTTAAAACTTCTCCGGAAGGCCAGGAATGCCTACAATAAGAAAATCCTCAACTCTAAAAAAGAATTCTTCAGAACTGAACTTGAGAACGCCAAGAATCGACCTCGCAAGCTATTTGACTTGGTCAAACACCAATCCAACAAACTAGCAAAAACCTCCAAAGAAACACCTAATCCCTAATATAAACGTGGAATTTTCATCCTTCTTCTGCGACATAATCTCTACCCTAGGAAATGAACTTAAATCGGCAACTCACCACCAAAATCTGTCGGCTAGACCTGTTCTCTCCACGCTGTCTTCCCAAACCTCACCCAAAAACCAAGCGCACTGGTCCAACTTTAAAATCTATGACGAACACTCTATCTCAAGAATTCTAGCCTCCTTAAACCCGAACAATCATTTCAATGATACTCTCCCCTCTAACTGCCTAGCTGCCGCCTCTCAGGCTATCATACCTTCCTGGACCTCAATAATCCACGCCTCCCTCCTTCAGGGTTCAATACCTGATTCATTTAAGGCTGGCCAAGTCGTCCTCATCTTGGACCCTGCTTGCGCCGACAATTATAGACCCATATCCAACATCCCACTCCTAGCCAAAGTTCTGTAAACATGTGTGCAACAGCAGCTGAGCCTACACAACACCAACTTCCATCCGGAACCTTAGACCGCGTGCTCTTTTTTCTTGTATAATGTATCTACCTATTTTACTCAATTGGTCCCTCCCTTCCTAACTCTTTGTATACTACCCTTAATCGTGTAAAGTGCTCTGATACCCTCACGGGTCTGGTTCGCACTCTATAAAACTATAAAATAAATAAATAATAAAATAAGATGTAAACAAACTCCCCATTCTGTCCTATGGGAACAGATAGCATTGCACCAGTGAAAAATGAAATTGGCAGTAATTCGCTATCAGGACATGCCACACACATCAGGGCATGTCCTATCTTTCACATACACTGCACCCTGCCCACAGGGGTACCTTGGGCCTGCTATAGGAGTATACTGCATGTAAGAAAAGGGAAGATCGGGGCCTGGCAAGTGAATGCACTTGCCTGGTCGACATAGCAGTTTGCAAACTGCGCACAGAGTTAGCTTTTCAGGGCTACTCATGTGGGTGTCACAATCAGTGCTACAGGCCCACTAGTAGCATTTGATTTACAGGCCCTGACGCACAAGTGCATCTTACTAGGGGCTTATCAGTAAATCAAATATGCCAATCATGGATAACCAAACATAATAACAATTTCCACAGAGAGCATATGCACTTTAGCAATGGTTAGCAGTGGTAATATGCCCTGAGTCCTAAAACCAACAACAACAGGTCAGGAAACCAAATAGGAGGAAGAAGTAGAAAGTTTAGGGATAACCCTGCAAAAATGCCAAATCCAAAACCTCAGCTTGCAGGCCAGAACAGTGAGAGGATCGCCATTTTTATCAGTGTCGTTGTCCCTAAAATGGGGAGAGTAAGCAAGTTCCATTGTGGAAACAATGCTTTCAGTCTTAAAAGTAATGAGGCATAATTAAGTTCATACACATCTTCGATGTGTATCTATTACCCAGAAACTGCTTCAGTGGCTTATTTATACAAGTGAACATATCTGCAAGCAAAATATCAGCCTCACTGTTACAAAGAACAACTTTGTTTTTCTTATTATTAATTCTGTAGCTCCTTTATACAAAGAAAAAATCTCAAATACGTTTTCTTACCCACTCTGGCTAGCATCAAGCAGCAGCATTATGTTATCTGAATAGAGTTTCATTTTACCCATCTGTGGTAGAGGAGTGCGAATCTCATCATCTTTCCATAGTACGATCACCAATGACTCAAGAAAGAAAGCATATATTATGGAGACATGGGCAGTCCTGTCGGGTGCCACAATGAACTTGCACTATACCGCCCTCTGCTGCATTAACAATAAACTTTGCTTCGGCGCACTCATACATCTTATAAATCAACCTCGTTATAGGAAAGTAGGATCTGCTTTAATGGTTACCCCCACTTTTTGCTTGGTGTCAGTATGTTTTTGACCTAGTCTGACTGGGATCCTGCTAATAAAGACCCCAGTCACTGTGCTTTCTCCCTAAATTGAACATGGTAAGTACTTTTGTACATCCACAATTAGCTACTAGTGTATCCTTATAAGTCTCTACTATATGGTACTGAGGTACCAAGGCAAACCTACACGGGGTCTCCGATGGTCTGCAGCATGTATTGTGCCATCCATGAGAGTCCACTTATAATGGGACTACAGGCCTGCCCTAGCAACCTGTGTGAGTTGGTACTTGCACCTCTCACAACAGACATGAGTTCCCTTATATCTGAGGTCAGTGCACTTAAAACCTATAAGTCACCCCTAAGGGTCAGTCCTGAGGGCAGGGTGCTTGGTTATAGATGTCAGGGTGCCCCAGTATGGGCAGGACACCCCCACAAACCCCTGAGTCAATTCTCCAGGCTTTGTAAGTGCAGTAAGCCATTTTTATACATATAGTGGGCATAACTCATTTGAGATGTCTAACTATATAGTGCCTGCACCGAAACCGGTCATGTTTGATATTAAACATATTGAAATCAAGCCTCAATACAAATTCAAGTGTTGGAAGTATGATCTCGTGTACTGGGGGGCTCCCTTGGGGTAACCCACTGTACTCCTGGTAATAGCCTTTCAGGGTCTGTCAGCAAGCTAGTACTGCTGCCGACCACAGACATGATTCTGCCCTCCTCCTGCTGAGCCAAGCTCGAGCAGGGGAAGGTAGAATATTAGGTGTCTTGTCACAGGGAGGTGTGACCACTTCCCAGACAGGACTTAGTGCATTGGGCTGGGATAGGAGCACTTAACAGCATACCCAGAATACTTTGAAGGGCATACTTGGTGTCTTCCTTTCATACTCCAATTTGAGATAGTTCAGGGAGCCCTTGGCTTCTGCTCGGGCACAATACTGGACAAAGGACATCGGAGTATCTGCCCCTCTGTCCAACCCTTTCCTTAGGGTTACCAGTGGGTGGTTCCTTAGATTAGTCGTGGAACAAGATTCAAGACTGAAATCATGTCACTCTTCGACCATCTGGACACTTAGACTTCGCTGGACTTTGCCTGAAACTAATACTGCACCAAGGAAGACTCCTGCTGATCCTGGTTTCACTGTTCTGTAAGTCTTCATTGTCACTGTCTGTGTCTGTGCTGCTTCCAGGATCTTTCAACTGGCCTGTGGGCATCAAGGACACTAGAAGTGATCTCCATGGGAGGGAAGGAATCACTCCGCTGCATCTGCAGGTACCGCAACAAAGCTGACCGGTCTGCTGCTCCTGTCGTCCTACGGACTTCCTGAAGCTCAGCAACACAGGTGGTGGTTCTGCAACTCCCTCAAAGCCTAATATGTCCTCTTTGTGCGTTTTTGAGGCCACAGAACCTCTGTGTATCACTTTGACTTGCTGTTGTCAAGGCTTGTTGGCTCTGCTCTCCAGATATCTTTGGGTTAAAAGAAGCTCCAGCCTCCAGCATCTCTTCCTGCCAAGTACAGTGTCCTCACCACATCCTCTGCACCATGGGCAGTTCTTCTTGATGAGCCTCTCGGGGTCCTCTTGCGACTCCTGTGCCTTCAGCCTGTGGGTCCTACTAAGAGTATTCTCCTGCTTCAGTGGGCTCCTCTGCTTGCTCAGGCCTGCTCTGGCTCTCCTGCTTGTGCTTAGTCCCTTGGACCTGGCTGGTCCCAAAGTTGCTCCTTCATCGTTCTCCACACCAGTTACAGCTACCAAGACTTGTTGGTGCTCTTGCCAGACACCGATCACCTAGTCACGACATCTGATGTGGAACAGCTCGTGCATGGCTCCTGGCCTTCCTCTGCCTTGTTTGGTTCTCACAGCTGCAGCGGCAAGGTCGCCATCAACTCGTCTGAAACGCTCAGCATCGGTGAGCATTACTCTTCCACGCCTCTTGGTCACTCCTGAGTGGCATAGACTGTGTCCGCTATGCTTGCAGGTTCTTCACTTCCAGAATACACCCTTGAATTCCACCGGACTTCTTCACCTTCTTCTATGGAGGCACTCTTCTCCAAGTCTTTCTTTGTCGTCTAAGGAGGTTTTCAACATCTCTTCACCCCTATGCACCTGACTTCCCGGGTGTAGGTAACCTGGTCTCCGGGGAATCCATAGGTGGTGTGGCTCTTCAACCTTTCATCCAGAATTCTTTGTGTCCTCTGGGAAGGGTCATTCTTCTACAAAACTGCAACCATAACTTCTCCATTGACTTCCATTGGGCACACGGCTGTGTTCCCACTCTGCACACAGCCTCCTTGTGGTTCCTGGGTACTTACCTTTGGTGGTTGCTTGTGTCCCCACCTCCTATGGGTCTTCTGCTCCAAGTCCCATCCTCTCTTGCAGTTTGCATTCCAGTTTCTTAATATATTATTCGGTCATCCCTGGAGACCACTGTATTTTGTGCTACTTACCTTATTGCAATTGAAGCATTATTGGTGTTTTGTGTTAATATCTCCTGCTAGGGGATATACCAATGTGTTAGTAAGTGTGGTGTAATAAATAAAAGTAATTTTATATAAACACTATGTGGTTCTTTTTCGTTCAACCTACACCACATGATTAAACTGGTAAAACAAGCTGCTTAACACTCCTTCAAGATAAGCCTGAATGCTGCTCTCCACAGCTACCACTTTGAGAGCTTTCTATGGTTATCAAAGAACACTAAAATCACAATAAGGGTTTCCTGGATTGGTGCAAGGTGCATCACTTAAATAAGTGTGCACCATATACTAAGCCAGCCTTCTACACTTGTGATGGAAAATAAATGCTGATCCAGAAGTTCTCTCCAACTTCCGCCCTATCTCATTGCTCCCCGCATTCTCTAAAATCTTGGAAAAACATATCAACCACCAACTGACACAATTTGTGGACTCCCAAAACATTTTACATCCATCCCAATCCGGTTTCAGAACGGGTTTTTCCACCGAATCGACGCTTCTGGGAGTTACCGAAACTATCCGCCAACGGCTTGATAGTGGAGACACGGTGGCACTCATATTACTTGATTTGAGTGCCGCTTTCGACACTGTGTCCCATGAGACCGTTCTTCAAGTTTTACATTCTAAAGTCATTGGCGGCATAGCACAAAAATGGCTAAGGAGTTTTCTATCCAACCGAAAGTTTCAGGTTTTCTCCCCAACGGCTAGCTCCAAATACCATTCCTCCCCTTACATAGTTCCCCAGGGCTCTATTTTAAGCCCTCTGCTCTTCAACATTTACATCAGCCCTCTGGCGACCCTAGCTTAAGAGGCTGGGCTAACCATATATTCATACGCAAGCGGTCATGGTTACCTCAACTTGCTTTGTAATTTTTAAATGGCTTAGGAAAATCCTATGGATGCTGCCACCACTGATACAAAAAAACTGTGATTCAGGCCCTAATCGTGTCCAGATTGGACTATGGTAATGTTTTGTACTTAGGTGCCAATAAGGAGGTGATCCGGAAGCTGCAAGTAGTCCAAAACTCGGCGGCCAGACTTCGTTGACAGCTACCTCGAATGGCCTCTATCACAGGGACTCTCCGAGACTTACACTGGCTTAAGAGAGAAAATCGGTCCAAATTCAAATCCCTCTGCTCCATGCACAGAATTAATGCCGGTACAGCTCCTCGTTATCTTAGTACCTTAGTACACCCGTACAATCTTACTCGCCTTCTTAGATCATCCAAACAGGCAAAGTTTTTTGTCCCCAGGATCAAACTCACACTCATGGGTGGTCGGTCCTTCACTTACTTGGCCCCATCCTTATGGAATTCTCTTCCACTCCCACTTCGTTTTGAACATAAATATGTCAAATTCTGAAAAGACCTCAAAACGTGATTATTCAACCTCTGAGCTCTGTCTTTCCGTTCTCTTTTTCAAGCATGGGTCTGTAGGCGCCGGGAAACCTCCGGGTAGCTGTTGCGCCATATAAATTTAAATTAATAATAATATCAAACTTCTCCAAAATACCAAAAAGAGTCTCCCAGACCACGAGGTTGAAGGGCTTCTCCGCATCTTCTAGAAAAAAACTGCAACTGGGATATTATTAACTGAAAGATAATCCAACACTTCTGATAAATAATGCGTATTTGTCTCTCACTGACACCCAACAATTAAACCGTCCTGGTCCTGATGTATAAATTTCGCTGCTATCCTGTGGAATCTGTTTGCCAGAAATTTCATAATAATCTTGTAATCTGAATTTAATAATTTGATCAGGCGATATGAGTTTGGATCTTCCCCGTCTTTTTTTTTTAAAAAGCTGACCAACTTCCCTAAATTAAAAGAAGATGGTATGAGGCCGCCCTTCATCATAGAATTGGCAATCAACAGCAAATACTCCAATAAAACATCCAAAAAAATCTTGTAAATTCGGACGATAAACCATCAGGGCCACAGACCTTGCAATTCGGCAAACTACTAACAACCTCAACCCTTTCTTCTGTCAAGAAAGGGTGGGCTATTTTTGCATGTCTTCATCTGAAAGGGTGGGGATAGAGTCCCTCCAAATATGCCCCCAGTGCTCCCTTATCAATCGCTTGATTGTAGCTGTAGATTCGTCTATAGGGCTCAAGCTAAATTTCGCTCAGCTTGCCCTGTTCCTAACAATGTATTCTACAAACTGACCTCGAGTGTGAGGGTCTGCATTTTCACAGGTAATTTAGCACACTGGGTCAAAACTGCAATGTGCCACTATTAGTAACATTTTTATTGTGTACATCGTGTATTTAGATTAGATGCACGTTGAAGGCAGTTGCCCAAAAGTCGTTTCTCAATCCTTACGTGTTCCACTTTGTGAAACTGAAGCTGGCCTGCTTCCCTGTGGCAGATGAACCCTAAAATACCTCATCATAATCAATACATTTCATTCATCATTATCAAAGTGAAATGTGGGCTTCTGCACAAAATAATTTCTATGAACATTTTTACTGTCTTTTATCACATCCTTTTAGGGCAGTTATAACTATTGCAGGCACACTGCCTACACGACGTGTTTCACTTTGTTTCAAACTCTGACACAATGTGTTTCAGGTTGTTTTAACAATTTTGCCTGGGTATCTCCAAGATGAGGTACTACTGTCTGGAAAGGGTATAATATGTAAATAGAATTTTTTTCAAATGCAGTCCTGCTTTATTTCTGCTTCAAGAAAGACTTTTGTGTAGCAATCTGTTGTTTCTTTCCATAATGGTGGGTGAAGTGCTTTGATTGGGAATGATGAAAAATTGCTTAGGAATCCAAGCTACACATTGAAAATGTGCTTCATTAAAAAATGTTAAACCAATTTAAAAATGCCCATACTCTCCTAGGATGACGCACTACCGAAATTAAGACCAATGCTCCTTCAGGAACTATTTTCTGCCATGCACATATCTGCTAAGTATGTCCATGCCATGTGAGACTCCTGCGAGTTCTGCCTTTTTAGAATACAACACACTGTATTCTGGCACTTGCGGTTTTACTTAAACCAGTGTAAGTATGTGCTTAAAATACTATCATAGAAAGTGTTGTAGCCCAAAAAAACGGAATTAGCTATGGTTCTTTATGGGCTTCTTTAGCTAAAAGAGACAAAGATCCTGATCCTTTGCTCCAGATAACAATAGCGTCTGTCCTACCACTTCAATAAAAGCTTCAGTACTGAACTAGCAGCTGCCTTATCAGTACTACCCAACAATGCCATGCTGTGACTCTGTGGCAGCCGAAATCCGATAGTTAGTTGACTTCTGAGATCCGTGTTGACGTCTCTCACACCCTGTTACAGACTCGGTCGGGGTCCAAAATGGGTGTAATTTATGATATGTGTAAGTTTCCCTCGTCTTCATGCTTAATTTTGATTGCAAGAAAGTGTCACTCATAATCATTGAAATGTCACTCATAATCACAATGAAATTATGAAAATGTCACACATAGCAATCTGAAACCTTGGCAGCTATGTGTCACAGTGTGAAGAGGCAGGGCCCTGGGAGGTTGCTCGGTTTATGGGCTTCATTATTGTGATTGCTGCCTGGAGTGTTTGAGCGCAGTCAGGTGTGGGCAGCTTTCTATCCCCCTCCATTTAAAATATTGTTCGACGCATATTTCCACTGCACACAACTCCATCAATCAGTACGCAGAACGCTACACGCATGCGCAGCAGAGAGCCGTATATCTTAGGTATGGGTTCATACTTTCAGGCATTGGCATGTATATGGCAATTACTTGCACACGTGAGTGCTCGTCGATAGGGCGTGTATGCACACGCGCGCGGTTTATTACATAAGTGTTTTGCGAGCAGCAAAAAGCCAGGATTTTTGTGTGTTCACAGAACTAATGCGTTGCACCTGTGACATCCATTTCAGATTTCCCCTTAGTTGACATAGTCGTATGTTTTTTTTGTAAATGTAACTGTACTGAGATTAGATTCGGTTAAGGATGCCCTATGATCTGATCCCAAAGTACGTGATGTTAGCTTTCTATTAGCCTCTACTGCTCTCTCGTGGAATACATCCAGAAGTAGTTTCCATACACCTGTGAAACTGCCCTTTCGGTTGACTATTTATCAAACCCTTTAGACATCACCTTATCAAATCGTATTAACGATAAGTATCCAGGATTATAATTTTTATCTATACAAGTTGTAGTAAACAGAGCACAGAAATAATAGGGTAATGTATTGTAAATTTTGAAAGTAGCCCACGAGCACAGTTGGATTGGGATAAAAAATAAAATAGGCCCAGGCACCCTAAAAAAAAAAAAAAAAATCCACATTGCTGGTTGCGCATTTTCGAAAAATGCTACTTCAGTGTTTTACGTATTATAAAAAGAAGGAAGGGTGCTTCTCTAAAAGAGGCGTGTTTTTTTTTAACTTCACTGAGATAAAAAAAAATACAAATGTTGCTACGCCTTTTTGTGCACGTATTAGTTCGCAATGGTGAACCACACCTGAATATAAGTGAGGCAACTTGTGCTCCGACCCCTGTCTCTACTTAATTTCCATACATTAATGGGAAGGTCCAGTGAGAGACTGGGAATGACACCTCAGCAGGCCCGGACTGGCCATAGCGGGCACCGGGCAATCCCCCGGTACGCCGCACGGGTGGGGGCCGGTTTTGGGCCCCTGCGGGCTGTTTTTGTTACAGGGCTGTTTTTGCAGCATAGCTGCAATATCGGCCCTGTAACAAAATCGGCCGGAGGGGGGCCGGCCGAGCACTTTGCCAGGGCCGGTTGAGGTTCCCAGTCCGGCCCTGCACCTCAGGTAATAGTGGCCCATCTGCCTCCGGAAAGGCCACCCAAGCCCCCACTGGGCCGTTAATGGCATCTGAACAGCAGAGACACAGTCCAAATCGGTCACCACGCTGGTCAAAAACGCAGCTCACTGCTGCAACTCAGATACCGATCCATGGCCGATTGCTTGAGTGCACCGCCTTACCAATCCGACTATATCCTTGAGATCCATTGAAAGTAATTGCTAGTTGCGTGCAAAACTAGTGTAATTTCATTTTGCGTATTCATGCAACATTCTGGAAGATAATGTGAAATTCCTTAAAATGCAAATCAAGCCTTCAGCGCTATATTTTAGTGTGAAATGCATACTTGTGTCTGTTCTAGGCACTAGGATGCATTTTGTGCAAATAAAAGTGCAAAATACACAATTGTCGTCAAATATAGCTACTTACTTTCTGTTGTAGGAAAGTGGGTTTCTGTAGCAGTAACTCTCCACTTTTTGCCAGATTTCTGATGCACTTTGACTGAATGTGCACTGGATCCCTGCCTATCAGGGTCCCGAGGCCTATGTTCTTTCCCAAAACTGTACCTTTGTTTCCACAACTGGCACACCTCTGGCTCCCATGCAACTCCCTTGTAAAAGGTACCAGTAGTGCCAATGGCCTTGTGACCTGAGAGGGCCTCTAAGGGCTGCAGCATGTATTGTGCCACCCTCCGAGACCCCTCATCAAACACCTACACACTGCCATTGCAGACTGTGTGTTTTGGAGCAGACAAAACTTAAGAGTCAAAGTGGCACTTTTCCCTGTATGTCATGCCCAGCAACCACTGCCTGTGGCACAGGTAAATCACCTCTCTAGCATTATACCACAGGTGAGGGCAAAGTTGCATGAGCAATGAGCCCCTACAGTGTCTGTGCCAGTCACAGACATTGTAAGTGCAGTGGAGCCATATTGAGTACATGGGCTGGGAGTTTGTCATTAGGAACTCCACAGCTTCATGTTGGTTTTACTGAATGCTAAGGAGTTTGATATCAAATTCCTCAGCATAATAAATCCACACTGATGCTTGCATTGGAATTATTACAGAATGCACTCAGAGCGCAGCTTAGAGATGCCCCCTGAAAAACAAGCAACTCCCTTCTGTCCAGCTGACTGGTCTGCACCAGCCTGCCACAAACAGACATGGTTGTGACTTCCTGAGGTGGGAGCAGTTGTGCTCTTGTGGGTCAGGGACAAAGGCTGCTTGGGGTGGGGGTGCTTCACACCTACCCCCACGCAGGACCAGCATTTAGGACAGTGAGCCTCAAAGGCTTCCTGCCCTTTGATATGCTAGCCAGGGCCTCTCCAGCTAGTGGAGATGTCTGTCCCATTGACCAAGCCCCACTTTTGACGGCAAGGTAGTCAGGAAAATTAGTAGCCCGGAGAGGTGTGTCCCCTTTCTGCCAGGACCACCCCAAAGGTGCCCTGGACCGAGGGGACCCCCTCATTTGGAAATTCTCCATTTTGAATGAAAGGATTTGAAACAATCAGTTTAGAGGGATGCCCCTTCCCAAAGGGAGGGGACATTCTAAAGTTGTAGTCACCCTAAAGGCAAGTAGCTTTTTGGCTACCATCTGCCAGTACCTGTAACACCCTTAAATTCAGTATTTAGGTGCAACTCTGAACCTTGATCCTAAGATTCAACGGACCAAAGAAGAAGACGGAAGAAGACTACTGCAGGACCAGGAACTAAACCACTGCAGACAGAATTAGGCAAGAAGCCCACCACCTGTAACCGGTTCGACAACTGGCCCTACTGTCCTTCCAGAAACCCTGCAAGGCCTCCAAGAAACGCCTGAGAGATTTCAGCCAAGGACCTCCCTTTGGGCTAGAGGCTCTAGTCCCTGACATCCACCGGTACATGAACCGCAGCAGTAGAGGACCAGCACTCGTGTTGACGCGACTCGCTGATGAAAAAAAAACATGACCGCAGTGGTAGAGGACCGGCACTTGTGTCTACGTGACTCTGCCCAGCCAGAAGAAAGCACCTTAGCTGGACAGCTTTCACAACCTAGAGGGATCATCTCGGCCCAAAAAGCTCCATCCCGAGAGCCTGTACCCTCCTGCAAGTGGCCGTGTCGGCTTCCCCCTGCACCGCCTACACGACTGCTGACTCTCTGTGATGGTCTGATGGTGGCAGACCTCCTCCCTCTTCTGCACATCTCCATCCCAACGGCTGTAACTTCTGAGTTGAGGGTGGCTCCATCCGATCTACAGTAACTTGCTGGCGACGAACGCGATGGTACGGGTGTTGGCGGTCTACTGAATCTCATCCATATCCATTGCTCTCCGCTGACCGCGAGGGTAAATATCATTGCTGGTATCGACTGCCGCGGCATCGAAACTGAATCCCGCACCTCTTCCGGTGCACCCAGTCTCCATTGACTAACATTGAGCTCAAGGACCTCTTGGACCCTGCGGATCCCAGTGCCATTGGTGGTGCAGTACCTACCTTAAACTGAACTTTGCCGAGTGTTGGTCTAAACCCTTGAAGACTGGAAAAGTAAGTTGTGTACTAATGCATAACACTGTTTTCCTTCCTTAGGTTTGTGTTGCATTACTGTTTTCCTTCCTTGGGTTTGCATTGCATTCTATCTATTGCATACAACTATCTTTTTCAAGTACTAATTGTTACTGTTTCTAAGTAACAATACAGAAGTATTTCCAAGACTGTAAAGCATTTCCAATGCCTTGCAAAACTATTCCTACTGCATTTTGAAAAGTATAACTACTTTGAAAACTGATATTTACCTGCAACTGAGTACTTCTTGGTTCTAGAAATAAAATAATAACTTTTTATACAAAACAATTGGTCTGGATTCTGTCTTTGAGTGTGTGCAAAAAATGTTGCCTGAGTGTGTACAATAAATGCTTAACACAGCCTTCTGATAAGCCTGACTACTCGACCACACTACCACAAATAGAACTTTTGGTATTATCTACTTATACCCCTGTAAACCTCTGGGGATCCACTGGACTCTGTGCACACTATACCTTACTTTGGTATAGTATATACAGAGCCAGCTTCTAACACCTGTTCATGTGTAATTGTATTTATATAGTGTTTACTATCCCTGAAAATGCATTACAACGCTTTTTGGCGAGTAGCATGCCACTCCGGAACCCAAAGTGGATTAGTGGCGGGTTGGTATAGGGTTATTAATTTGAGCGCTGGACATGTGACATGTGTTAATTGGATTGACTAAGATATAGGAGGGATAGAGGAAGGAAGAGTTTAGAAAGAGTTATTTGGGAGATCATAGTAGTAAAATGAGGTTTGGGAGGAGTAAAAGGAGGGATAGAGGAGGGAAGAGTCTAGAAAGGGTTATTAGGGAGGTCTTAATAATACAGTGAGGTTTTGGATAAGTGAGGTGACATAGAGGATATATTGAAAGCGGTATAGGATAAGACTGAGCAGAGAGAGTTGAAGGGTTTGTTTTATTTCTACAATAGGAGTAAAGTAATAAATATATACACACATATTTACATAGAAAGGTACACATGTATATGGAAAATAATAGCGAGATATAATGATTGTATAATATAAAGTCAAATATCTACCGGTATGGATAAATAGAGACTCTGACTTTCAGGTGTTGCTGTATATAAAGCTAATTTATATATGGATATATATATATATTTATTTTTCTGAAATGTATTTATTTATTTTTATTTATTTATTTTTTATATTTCCGCAATATTTTAATATTGAAGCAGTTACTGATACAATTGTTATGAACATTATTTACATATTGTGATATATAAAATAAAACGAAACAGAGACCAATGAGCATATATTTAAATAACTTGTATAACTTATCACATATTGTGATAGATAAAATAAAACAGAGACCCATAAGCATATAATCAAATAACGGATATGTAAACTATGCAGAGACCAATATACATGTTAAGCATAAAATAATTTGTTTGTGTTGTTCCAGTGCTCCTGCGATATGATTTTTACCCGAATGGACTTCATATTTGGCGTTGTGGCATAGTTTTGGGAATTCATTATGACAAGCGTAACATGAAATGATGGAAATTACATGAATTTATGCAGACGTAACAAACATTTTGCCCAGGCTTAGTAATTTGTTTCATATTTAAGATCAAACAGTATTAATACCTGCAAATAACATTGCCTTAGTCTCACAGTTACCATCACATGATTCTCCCCCACTTATTCCCAAATGTAAAAAAATACACATGCACACAACCTTGTTAAAGGGATATTAGGATGAAAACGAATGCAAATTATACACAATACCTATTCCCTTTAAAAATGCCAATGTAATTACCCGGCTATGGTTATCATGATCTACTCATGGTTGCACAAATGGCACTTCATACAACATAACAAATTATATCATCAAAGACATGACTGGCGACATCACAAATGACATAATTAATACCCCTATTTTCATTTAGGTCCTTTGACATGTACCTGAACAGCTAAAGCCACGTAATCCTTGCTTTATACTTGTATTTTAATGGCACACCACCAATAATGTGAATGATAATGTCATTTGTGATGTCATGCATAATGTTATGCATGCTCATGAGCATGGTACTGCATTGGCAGCTTCTTGTTTGCATACCTAAAATAACTATTGAGTTTCAGTGTTGCTTTAGACTTTTGATCACAATTATAATGTCTCCTTAACTTTTGGTTGTAAGGGCGAATTTATTTGTGGGATAGGATATGGAGTTAATCCCGTATGACAGTTTTTAATCTCAGTAGGCAAGCATAAAAATATTTTTCAGCTACTTCTTGAATTTTGCAGTGGTATATTGTCGGGACATGAATTGTTAATTTGGGACGGAGGGATCTCTATCAACGTAATAAATATAATCTGGTTAGGTCACTACACACTTCTAAGGGAATCAAAGCCTACAGAATCTTAGCTATGACACAAGAAGGTGGAAATTCCCAAGTGCAAGCAGTACAAAAACAACATCAAAGAACACAACATAAAAATGCTCAAGCCAATTTAGAAAAAGCAGTTGCAAAGCCAACAGGTCTGGCTTTCAAATAGTAAACAATATCAAGAAACAAGGGACTGCCCTATATATTTACGTTAAAGGCTCATATCGAGTCCAAAATTATTTTCAATGAACACAACTGAGCTCACTTTCAATTAGGGACCATTCAATGAAAATTCAAAAACATGATACAAAAATACACCATTTTATTTTCATATATATTCTTTAGTCAAAAATATTTTTATAAAAAATTTGCAATGATTAGATCACATAAAATTCAATTTCATTCATTTCCCTTTCTCCTCTGTATTTTTAAAAACAAATTCAGTTTATTTACCAAATAGCAGTAACGCAGGAGTCAGGCACATCGCTTAGTACGGTGCATTTCTGCACATCCTTAGAAATGGTGAATTGACCACCCCAGATCATGTTGTTGCTCAAGTCCCAAGTGCATCATGTTTTTAAGGGTTTACATAAATCTTTCATGCTCATCACTTTTTTAAAGCCTCTGTATCTGTCATACAGTTATCTTTGGTCAGAGTTCATCTTGTACCAGCCTACTAGGACATTTTGATCCCCATTTTCTAAATTCTTGGTTTCCCAAATTCTGTAAATTGCACCAGTGCGTTCTTTCTTTTTCTTATGTTGTTGCCAGGCTATGGAATATCCTTACTATTTACCTCATATCAATTTCTGATCGTTTACAATCCAGAAAAGCCATAAAACCTTTTTAGGTTTCGACCTGGCGAGGGGCAAAGCCCCTCCCAGATCGAAAACTATTGTCTACAGTAGGGATGTTCGGACCGCCTCTGTTTCCAATTGGCTAGCTCCATAAATGGAGACTAGCCATTGGGAGACAGAGGCTGTCAATCGCGCTTTCTCTTGAAAACGCGATTCGGGGGCGTTTCTGGTGCTTTTTTTAAGCCCCGCCCCTTTGTCCCGGGCCGCGCTGCGATTGGCTGCCGGCCCGGGACACCCCCGTGACGTCATTCCCGGGCCGCGCTGTGATTGGCTGCCGGCCCGGGACACCCCCGTGACGTCAGCCAATCACAGCGCGGCCCGGGACCTGACTTGTTTGAGATTGCATACAATTGAGGATGTAAAACACATAGAAAGAAAAAACTTTTCTTGCATGTGAAATAGCGTTGCATTGGGCACTTTGAAAAGCACTGGAATCAGGGGCACAGCCTATGAGCGGTATTGTGCGCTAGGACATTGGTATTTACATTCCAGTTTAGCCAATGCTTAGTTGGTGTCAGTCCCTCCCTCCCTAGCGCTAGTTCTTAGTGCGCTGCTCCCGCTCACGTGGGTCGAGATTTATCTGATGAAAACACCTGCACAAACTTTACCAGAAGTAAATCCCATGCGTCGTGCGTCACACAGAGCCGGATTCTCTCAGCAGGGAGGGAGCCCGCCGCGCGCACAGCTTGAGCATTCTGCGCGTGGCGTCAGGCGCTTCCCGGAGGAAGGAATGACCCTGTTTACGAGCAGTGTTGGTTTGCTGTCTATGTTAATGAGAAAAGACCCCGAGGATAAACGCTGCGACCTGCATGCGTGAGGCAGTAAAAGTCTGAGTAGGTATTCAGGGCACACACAGAGAGGCGGCACACTATGTATCACTTACCGAGATGGGATTTTTAACCCTACTTCTGCTCTCTGTAATTGTGCAGGTGACATTGTTCAACATTCTGAAGCCGCCGCAGGCACAACCTGCATGCAAAGTGGACTCTGTGTCACCAGTTGTTGACGGATGGGCGATGGGCGATGACCAGGGTCACTGGAATCGTGATGGTGCGACCGCCGCGTTTTATCGCACAGTTATGGAATTGCCGCATATGCCACATAATCCATCATCTGCTGCATAATCTGCAGATGTTAACAACAAAAAAAAACACTTTCTAGCTCAAACGATTCGAAAGTCACAAAAACACAGCAACACGTGTTGCCGCGCTATGGAAGGCCCTCTGTAAAGATTGACTGGTCAACTTTCTGTTACTTATTGATGTATTCGGGTGTTAAACTGGTATTAACGAGGTGCAACGTTTACCCAGAGGTTGCTGACAAGTGTAATAAAAATGTCAAAATAATACTTTCACAAAATTTGCTGCATTGTGCCCCATTATGTGCCTTTTTTGGCGCATAATTTAGTCAACATAGCCGAGTAATGTGGACCTCTCTGGCCACATCATTTTAGTGGCCCTGGCAATGACTGCATGCATGCAGTGAAGAATCATGCTCAGAGCATTATTATTAATCATTGTTTTAAATTCTTCGATGCATTTGCTGTGGTGACAGACCTTTACTCACAACAAAATAACAGAAGTAAGTAGGACATGTGGTCAGGCCTTCTACTCAATGTTGATAGAGTGCAAGTCCAAGTTCACATCTTTGATCCACTGAGTGGCTGTGGCCATATCTGTGTAATATATTATTCTGCTATAAATCGGGCGTCATCGATGAGAACTGCGCTTTCGTTCTGCTTTCTCACTTTTGGATTCTACTGCAGGGTAACCGAGAATATGAACATTAAGGGCCTCATTTATGAAAAGTGACGCATCGCTGCGTGAAAACAGCGATGCGTCACTTTTCATTGCGCCCTCCTTGCGACATGCTAGATGCGTCATATTTACAGTATGGCGCATCATGTCGCAAGGAGTTACAGATGCGTCAGTATTTCTGAAGTATCTTTAGGCGCAAAAATGATGCATTGCTGAAGAGTGTCACAAAAGTGACACAACTTCATCAATGGGTCATTTCACATGGGCAAGTCCCATTTCAAATGTGCCTGCGTCAGTCTTACGCCTGCTTACGCCTGCGGTGAGGCAGGAGTAAGATATTGACGCATCTGCATCCTGGAAGTGGCGCAGTGAAATATCATAGATTTCACTGTGTCACTTCTACGAGGCTTACTGGTGTCGGAATGCCCACCCTGCATACATTATACCTGGCGCAGGTATAATGTGGCGCAGAGGTTTACAAAGTGGCGCATCTACCTAGATGCATCACTTTGTAAATATGACACAACATGGTGCATTTTTTACGCCCCTGGTGCGTCACAAAAAGTGATGCACCGGTGGCGCAAATGTGATGCTAGGGCTCATAAATGAGCCCCTAAATCTGTGACTCGAAAGGGCAGAACTGGAGACAATATCTGTAATGATTTTGAATAAGGTGGTCACACTAGCTGGATGTGGCTCAGGAGGGCGAATATCCATAAGTGAAGGTGCTTCAAAGAGGGTGGCTCAGCAGGGACAAGTGCAGATAAAGAACCTGCCTTTTTAGGTTTCGCCTCGCGATCCGCTGCGCAGCAGCATTCGCGCAGGGCGAAAAACTTTTGTTTACCAGTATGGACAAAAGTCCCGCCTCTCTGTTCCATTGGCTAGCTCCATAAATGGAGGCTAGCCATTGTAAGAGAGAGGGGTCCGTCATTCTGCAAGGTGATTCGTGGGCGTTTCTGGTGATTTTTTCCCTCTCCGCCCCTTTGTGACGTCATTCCGGTGGTGGGCGTTTTTTTTTTTTGTATCGGCATGTTGGTTTCATTTCCAACGTGTGCCTTGCAGGGGTGTGCTGCGCGATTAGAGTTGCTAGCAGGTATCCCGTTCCCACCCTCCCTCCCGCTGTCCGTGTGCCCCCCCCCAGCCCCTCCCCTCCTGCTGTCTGTGTGCCCGTTAACCCGCCCCCCTCCCGCTGTCCGTGTGCCCGTCCCCCCTCCCGCTGTCCGTGTGCTCGGATAAGACCCAGCGTGCATGGCAGCGTGCTTTCGCTATCCCTTCCTCCCCTCGGAGTTTGGAACTGCTCCCAGACGGGCTGGTGACCTGGGCAACTGCGAGGGCAGACACGCCGCCCTCGACTAGCACAGACAACGTGGAGCGCTTTCCTCAGGGCAGTGGTGAGTACAGATTTATGGCGCATGTAGCAACATTTTACAAATTACGTATGTAGGTACTGCCTGTTTGTATTTTCAACTGAAAGTCGGGAACACTCCAGCACAGGTCAGCCTCCGAGAGGGGGAAGGCAACGGGACATCTGCTGAAAGCCCGTCTGCCCCATCTGCAGTCCTTGCACCCGTCCACCGCCCTGGTGAGAAGCTGAGTCCGGCAGTCCTTGCACCCGACCTCCGCCGTGGTGAGATGCGGAGACCGGCAGTCCTTGCACCCGTCCCCCGCCGTGGTGAGATGCAGAGACCGGCAGTCCTTGCACCCGTCCCCCGCTCTGGTGAGATGCAGAGTTCGGCAGTCCTTGCACCCGTCCCCCGCTCTGGTGAGATGCGGAGTCCGGCAGTCCTTGCACCAGTCCTACGTCCTGGTGAGATGCGGAGTCCGGCAGTCCATCCACCAGTCTACGTCAGAGGTTCCAGGGAGCAGCTTTCACTTAAGAGCATGGTCGAAAACAGGGAACCAATGGGCACACATGCCAACATTTCAGAGGAGGTAAGGGGAAGATAAAAAACAAAAAACAGAATGGTGAGAATGCATCAGTCTACTGACTTCTGTTAAAGAAGAGGCAATTTCTGGCAGGAGACAGTCACAATTAGTCACTTTTCTGCTTTAGAAATCTGGAGTTTCCCGCCTGAATGAGGTCTGTTGACAAATATGGACGGTAAGACTTGGGTAAACATGTCCGAGCTTTTGTTTCTTTTACCATGAACCCAGTGTTTTAAGTGGGCCGGGTCCTGCTGGTACTCAGCACCGGCAGATCTAAAAAGCAGCTGCTGAGACGAGTTCCTATCGGGCTCTCCGTTTTTGCCCTCACCCTCGGGGTGAAAAAAATAAATGTTAACTCTGCAGCAGTGCCGCCCTTCACTGTGTATGATGTACCGTCAAAGAGACTCGTTGTGGTTCTCTCACAGTCTCATCATTTCAAAACTGAAGCATGTTCAATGTTCTATACAACGAAGACAAAGTTATTTCTTATTTATCTTACACAACTTACAATCAATGACAAAGCCAATAGTCCTGTCTTGTTGTAGGTGTAATGTTACTTATTGCATTCTATATCTGGAGGCAATGACGGAAGCAGCAAAATACCAGCGGGGGGGGGGAGGGGGCTGTATGCGCGTATATTTTTAAGGCACACCCCTATTTGCATCCGTCCCAGTTGTTTCATTCCATGTAAAGCTCGGCTGGCTCCTCCAGATGTGCCTCTAATTCAGATATTTCCGCTGAAGTACACTGCTCTCCTCATCAGGCAGCGCTGTAGTATCACATGCAAGAGCATGAGGGGGGTTTGGAAGGAATCTGAAATAGTAGGGACTGCTGTCATTAGTAACTGAAAAGGAATGTTATTTTTGGTGTCCCTTTTGCGGTAGTCAGACTACAACAAACACTGGGCCTCTCTTTCCATTAAGTCTTTGCTGCTGCTGTGAAATGCTGTTTTCAGCCCCTTGGAGCTCTGACACTCCTCCTGCCAGAGCCTTTGTTGTAGAACATTATGCTCTTGTCTTAAATGTGAACACTCAGGGAGTTTGAAATTAACTCTTTCTCCCAGCCTCGCAGACGAAAACATGTATGTGTCTGTGTGTGCATATGTGTCTCTGTGTGTTCGTGCCTGGGCTTGTGTGCGCATCTGTGTATGTGTGCATGCCTGTGTGTGGTTGTCTGTGCATGTGAATGCATCTCTGTGTGTGCACATCTGTGTATGTGTGCGTGCCTATGTGTGTGTGCCTGTGTATGTGTGTGCATCTGTGTGTGTGTGTGCCTGTGTATGTGTGTGCCTGTGTATGTGTGTGCCTGTGTATGTGCATGACTGGGCGTGTGTGTGTGCATCTGCATCTGCATGTGTGTGCGTACCTGGGCGTATGTGCACATCTGTGTGTGTGTGGGGGTGCGTGCGTGGTTGTGTGTGTGTGCATCTGCGTGTGTGTGCGAATCTGTGTGTGTGTGTGCATCTGTGTGCGTGCCTGGGTGTGTGCACATCTGTGTATGTGTGTGCGCCTGTGTATGCCTGGGCGTGTGCGCGCATCTGTGTGTGTGCGCCTGTGTGTGTTTGCCTGTGTGTTTGTGTATGTGTAGGTGTGTGTGTGTGCGCATCCATGTGTGTGTGTTTGCCTGTGTATTGGAAAGCATTCATGTGTGTACGTGCCTGTGTGCATGGGTGTGTGCGCGTGCGTGTCCAGAGCAATGCAATCTGTCCCTTCTGTCAAGATTAACATACACATGAATGTTATGTTGTACCACATATGGCCGTTGTCAGAATGAAGTGACTGCTGATGTGGCCCGGCCTCGCCTCCACACGGGGCTCTGATCAGGTCTTTCCCGCCAGCCTGAAGTCTGCTTTCAGTCAGGCGGAGCTCAGTGTCCTGGTCCCTGGCGAGGGGCGAGCCTGAGCTCTGACATTTTTGTTATTTCGACACATGACATGTTCCCCTGCTCAGAAATGTGAGCGCACACGTGTTTCGAGTTAACTCCTAGATAGACGGGAACGCAGGCCCGGGCATCCTTCGGGCCGGGCCTGAGCTCGGGAGCGTTGAATATGTGCGGGGTTATCGAGGTGTCTCCCCATCTCATTTAAAATGAGTAAAGCGGGGTGCAGTAGTGTTGGGGTGCAGAGAGAGTGGAGGACGAATAGAAGAACTTTGCGTTAGAAGTTTTAGGTAACTCACAGAAATATTCCTTTGTTCAACCACAAAATCTCCCGCGCTGATCGCTGCTTTGTTTGTGGATTGGGTATTCCCTCCATGATCACACCCATCGTTACCAGATCTCTGATTTATTCTTATCAAGTAGAGCTGCTTCCCTGCCCCCTCGGTTTTGTGTGTGCCTCTGTTCCCTTCTTGTGATCCAGTTTTGTGTGTGGGTGCAAATGCAATAGGTGTCGCATTTGTGAGAGATTAGGCTATTGGCTTTGTAAATGACAATGCCATTTATTTAGGTTTTCAAAGCCAACACTTAAATAAAAATGTTGTCATTTACAATGTCAATAGCTTTAACTTTTCCAAAGGCGAAACCGTTGCATTGTAAATGCTTGTTTTTCTTCTCTGCATAATTGCACTAGCTCTCATCTCTAGTAACATTAGCATCAGGACACCTGTTGCTAAAATAGTTGTGTAATCTATGAAAATACAAAATAAAATAAATCATATCATAGCTGGAGGTCAGCAGATGATAAGAGCACATTTGCTGCACTTCGTGACGAAGAATTTCACCATCATCTGTTCACCATAATGTTTTTAAAGATTCTGCAAGCACCATCCGTCTGTATTCTGGCCCTGATTGAGGGTCCATAAATGGCTTAACTTTGAGATCTGTCATTATTCTAAATGTTGACCACCGATGCACGTGTCAATCAGGGCAATGTCATCTACCCACTTACTGGAATTTTACATTTCAGTTGATACTGGGTTGATTTTGACGATATGTTGACAAATTACATGAGAAATACTCTGTCCATGTCAGCCGTGGTGAGGTGTGGTCTGCTGTTTCCACCACCATGAACAACGCGGCACAAGCACATGCTGCATGTCCTGCTGGCACATGCTGCATGTCCTGCTGGCGTTTATTCCATAACCTCAACTCCCACCGTGCCTTTTCCAGACACCTCCAAGCTCAGTCTGTCCTGTCCTGTATCTGCATGGGTCTACAAGTCATCCATTCAATATTTTCTACCATCTAAATAGCAGCCTCAGCTGATCCCTGCCTGATGATCATGTGAGCCATTGTAGTTTGAATTTTGAAGGTTGGGATTGGGATAGATCCAATATCATTTTGGCTTCTGAGCTCAGGCATGATATAAGTAGCCTTTTGGATGGATGATTCACACAGTTGTCTAATTTGCACACGTACCTCCGGGTTTTTATCATCTTTATTGCAGGTACTGGCTAGTTCTTTTAATCATGCATGAAAATTATCCAAGTCACCTTGCTTTTGTAGTTACTGCATTAAAGATGAACTTTCCAAAGCATTTATTTGTGGGTGAAAATGTATTTCTAGGGCTGCCACACCATACAGTTTCGTTACAAATAGTGTCTTGTAGATTATGCATTTCATCTCCCGCTTACTTTTAAATCCATGGTCTGCTTTCCTTCATGCCTTAAATATATTGCTGAATCTTTCAATCCATTGTTTAAACCTCAGCACAGCTGTGGTCTGTGCGCCCACTTCAGTATATGTTGGAATTGTACAGATGGACAGACCCAACTAAGGGCTCACTAAAGCCGTGGTGTAAATAGGGTCTTGTTCCCATATGGTTCACACTGTGACTCAGCATACAGCAGCTCACAGACATCATGTCTGACCACGCAGAATAATACTGGAGGCAAGGGCGCCTCATCAGATGGAGCTACTACCCCGGTCACGTAACCTTTGGCACAAGCCTCTCACATCGTCATTTCAGATAACTGGGACAGGCTGGTGTTAGAGCATGCCAAATTCTCATTTTAACCACACCTCTGTGGGGGTGGAGTGCTGGCATGCTGACGCCTAAGGGGTGATAAAATTAGGATCACACACAATTGTACCAATGTCAGAAAGTACACATTTTTAAATACACGCATTCTTGATCCTTTTAGGGTGTACCCTTGCACCACACCCTTAGACTTGGAGTACCAACAGCATGCACATCATGGCCTTAAAAATATGTTGTTCGTGGCAAAACTGCAAATCTCAAAACGATGACAAAAGCCAGTAATAGTAAATGTAGTGTATTTTGTAAAGCGCACAGCTGCCCCAACGGGGCGTCCCGGCGCTGTATAACGCTGTGGAACCCTTCCTGGCTCTCCCTGTGAGATACTCCTCCTGGGCATCCCCACGGTGAAGCCAGGTTGTAGGGGCCATTGTGGAGATTAAGCAAGCTATTGCCCAGAGTTGCAGCGTGGGACCCATGATTAGAGTAGGCGCCGAGGCGAGAATTATCGAGTCCGCGGACATTGAGCTCAAGACCCTGCCGCGTCGGGACTTGAACCCTGGTCCCGGGCCTGATCTCTGCTTCAGAGTCTGCCGCTCTAACCAGTAGGCCACACTTCTGGTAAGTCTTTTGGGCAATCAAATTCCCAACTGAGATATCTTTATTGTTTCACAATGATTTGAACCCTCTAATTATTTACTTTTATAAAACATCTTGCTGAACCTACACCAATTTGGAAAAAACGATTGGTTCAATGCTCATATTCTTTCTGACACCTTGGTGCTAGTCAGAAAAGCCACCTCTGGGATTTAAAGTGGGATAGGTAACTTCTAGCTTTTAGAGACTCCCCTCTTGAGCACCCTCTGATAAACCTTTCAGGATCACACAAAATTAATTTATTGGGAAACCTTTAGCTCCGAAACAGCAAATGAGTGCATGTACATTAGCAAAACAAAAACAACTGTGTACTTAGGCTGAGACCACTACACCACCGAAAATACGTTTTAAATCACAGATAATTTTCAGGAGTCTGCAAGAAATGTTCTGAAAAAAGTTTTTGTCCAGCCAAAATAGGTCCACAGATATTTTGAGCAGACAATGGGAATACAATTATGGGATACACAACTTTGCAGAAATCTTTAATGTGTTTTCTGATCTTTCCATTTATCAACTAAGCATAACTAGATGTACAACAGTATTTTTGTTCGTGATAGAATTAGAATGTGACATTATGTGGACGCTTGATTCAAAGAGCGAGGAGTGGGGTTAACGAGAGGCAAGCCTCGTGATTCAAGCGGTTATAAATTCAAGGATGTTTTGACTGTAGATTTGATCTTTGCAGCTATAAATTCAGAGTTTCACATAATTGCTTATTATTGAGAATAGAGTAAGTGTTTAGTACGTGGATCTCCTGGTACATCATATCCACACCCAGCATGAATGGTGGGCCAGTTTCTCCAGTAACAGTATTTTTTGGAGGCAATTGACAGGAGAGGGTCAAGTAGGTTTGCCAACATTTTAAGGGTAAGGTTCTTGGTGTCATCGGGCCCAAACACCTCGGATTTTAATAAGGACTTAGACTATTGCTTCCAGTCTGTTTAGATCTTTCGAAAAAGGACACATTTCAGTACATGTATGTATAGGCATTTATATAGCGCACTACTTACCCGGAGGGTCCCAAGGCGCTTCGACCGCTGCGAAACCCTTCCTGGCTTCCCTGAGAGATGGTCCCTTAATGGGTATCTCCAGGGTGAGACCAGGCATCCCCGGCGGTCTGGTGGGGCCGTTAGTGAAGATGAGGCAAGCTAATGCCCAGAGTTGCCGAGTGTGATCGCTGATCAGAGTGGGCACCGAGGCGAGAGAATTATCGAGTCCGCTGACCCTGGTCCAGAAACCTGCCGCGCCGGGATTCGAACCCTGGTCCCGGGCCGTCCTCTGCTCTCGGGCCTGCCGCCTCTAACCAGTGAGCCACACTACTTCACTTCTATACATTAAATGAAGGCGATCTTCCGTTGTGTGACTGCAATGCCTAAGGGTATCCCCAGTGTCCATTGCCAGTTAGCTCCGAGCCACTCGAGCAATTGTAGTTGCATTTATATAGCAATTACTACCCCTGACGAGGCGTTGAAGCACTTTTTCGGCAAGCATCACGCTACTCCGGAACCCAAAAAGGATTAGTGGTGAATCAGTACATTGAAATATGAAATTTGAGCGGTGGACATGTTAGTCTGATATTTGGATAGAAAAGGAAAGAGGAGGATCAAGAGGGCAGGGTTACTGGTGTATTTGTTTAACAGTTACTAAGAGAGGCAGGTTAGTTTAGTACTGGTACTTGACTGGTATTTCAGTCCTGGTAACATGGCTAAAGGGAGCACCGACGGCCGGGTCACTCAGAGAAGATGGGTCAGGCCTGGTCATAATAAAGGTAGGGGAGAACGGCCCTAAGGTCAGTATGGACATACTGGCCCAGTCCTGATAATGAAGGTAAGGGGCAAAGAGCTCTGAACTGGCACTGTGCACTTCAACTTAGTGCCACCCCCTCCCCTCCCCCCAATCTCACGTGTGACACCTTCACCCAGCAACAGCATTGTAACCAACATCCTTCGCATGGTTTCAGTCATTTCATGTGGAATCCTTGAGCATGAACAAAGCTCAGTAACTTATTCCTTTCCTCTCTTGATGCCTTCTAAACTCCTGTCAACCGAAAGCACAGCAGAGAGAGTCCCCTCTGCGCTTTCCCAGCCACAGCAAGCATGTGTGCAAGTACAGACCAAGGCACGAGAATGACATAGCAATAGCCCCCAGCCAGCCTCTTGTTAATCCCACCACAGTAACACAGCTGGAAAAAAGGTCAGCTGATCGCACTCAACACTCTTCCTGCAACACTGACTGCCTGCAGGCAACCTCATGCTCAGCACATGGCAAAGGAAATTTAATTTGTGCACACTTTTCCAAGAGCTTATAATAAATTATTGTAAATGAATTCATAAATAAGTATTTTATACACCATTATCGTAGAACATTCATTGATAATTCCACTTTTAAATCAGCTGGCACGTTTCGCTCTGGCTATTTCACTGTAGAGCTTTAGCAAGGCTATCAGTTGAACAATATTCTCTTATGCTGCTATAATAAGCATCTAATATTACTGTGTAGTGTCTTGGGTTTGTTTAAGAATGTTATTCATTAAGAACACTCCTGTTAATGTGTTCTGTACTATGTGTTCTATGAGTGTCAGTTGGCAGTTTTTCTCTGTGACTGCAGTCGCCCTGCTCTGATGGTCCAGCTTACTACAAATAAATCTACAAACTGACCTTAAGATAGAGTCTTCATTTCTTCATTATTACATCCTTTTTGGTGACGGGTGCTGGGCCATCATCAAGAACCCACAAGAAGAAGTATCAGCAACGGAACAGCGAGAGGTAAAACTTTCCATAAAGTGGATCACACTCGACGACGATCCAAGTAAGGAGAGACTATTTTATACTAGCGCTATTGTTTTTTACCAAATGGGAGCAGGGCGGAAAGAAAATTAATCGAAAACTGTTGCTGAAACGCAAGTTTGCTGTATGCGTTCCAGCGTAACGAACTCCGCGCTTGAAATTGGAAGCGTGATGAGGTCATAACGCTAGAAGCGTCTGTTGCGTTCCATAAATGAAACGCACGTCCATCAATATAACGTCATAATTGACTGTGTTTCTTGGCTTTGGAAACGTTTGTGTTGAAGCATTCTGCAAGCATCACAATGAGACAAAGGGAGCGGCAGATAGTACTTAAATAATACTTTCATAGACTTGCCATGCACTGCAGCGTTTCCATTAATTCTTCGAGTGAACATTGAAATTGTGCACAATCTTAATATTTCATTATACGCTGAGTATCAAGTACATCTTTTCAATGCGCTGATGTGCACAGCATTGCACATAACCACCAACAATATAAGTGAAGATCATCTGTGTATTTATTTAAAGGAAAGTTATTACGTCAACGCTGATACACACAGCACTAAGTGAAGTTCATCGGTGTATCTATTTAAAAGAAAGTTATTATAACAACGCTGATACACACAGCACATCTTTTATTTATTGAATTTTAATATATATATATTTTTCTTTCTATTTTGCTAATTTTGCTCAGTTTTACACTGACATCTTGTGGATCTTTTAGGTAGGACTGTTACAATTCTTCAAGATACTATTTCACTAGTTAGTTATTTTACACAGATAAAAATGCAGAGTGTAACACCCCCTTCACCAGTTTTGGAAACACCTGGTGATCCACCTATTAAATGGAAACAGTGGTATGATGGA
This sequence comes from Lissotriton helveticus, assembly GCF_964261635.1. Taxonomy (NCBI): domain Eukaryota; kingdom Metazoa; phylum Chordata; class Amphibia; order Caudata; family Salamandridae; genus Lissotriton; species Lissotriton helveticus. The sequence goes on from NC_136072.1 coordinate 1,009,690,602, forward strand.
TTTGAAACTTATCTGGGTGCAATTGGTGCGTCAAGGTTTAGACCTGAAAGAAGAAAATACCTTCTCTTGTACTCTTCAGGATATGAAAGTAGAGAGATCTTGAAACATCTTCCTGCAATTACAGTTGATGAAGAAAATCCTTTGGATGTATGTCAAGAAACATAAAAACTAGAAACAAGGTTTGATGTACAACTTAGTATAGTTATTCTCCGTCACAAATTTTTTAAACGCAAACAACAAACAGGAGAAAATGTAGATACTTACATTACAGCACTTAGAAGGCTAGTTGCTGAATGTCAATTTGAAAACTTTACTGATCAGTTGGTTCGTGACCAATTTATTTGTCATTGTGTTGATAAAAATATTAAACAAAAACTTTTGTCACTAGGAAATCCAACATTAGAAGAATCTATTAAAGTGGCTAAGAGTATTGAGACATCTCAGTTATCAACAAAAGAGTTAGAAAAGGAGAAGAAAGAACCAGTGTCTGCAATTAAAACAAAAGATACTAAAACTCCTGAAAATAAGAGTTATGATAGACAAAATTCATGGAATAATTCTAACCCATTTTTTTCAAGAACCAATATTTGTTTTAGGTGTGGTTTTAAACCACATTTTGGAGGTGCAAAGTGTCCAGCAAAGTTTGTGGTGTGTAAATATTGTAATAAGATGGGCCACTTTGCAAAAGTCTGCCAAACATTTAAGAATAATACGCGTTCCAAACCTGTTCATTTAAAATGTGTCACTGAACAAAATGTACAAAGTAAAGAAGAAGACTGTGTTGAGAAAGATTTAAGCAATATGGTAGTTGTAGTAAGGGATGATGGTGTTATTGTGGGAAATCCAGAGTTGTGCGTTGACCCTTATGTTGGGATCTGGTTGGAGATCGATCTTTACATCTTCTTGTTGATTCCGGTGCTCGTATTTCCATGATCACGTTGGAATTGTACAAAACGATTTGGCCTGACAGATCTTTATTACCTCCTGATCGAAAAGCTATATCATATGAAGGTCGTGAAATTGATCTGTCAGGTTACATTGAAGATATCCTTGAATTTAAGGGGAGGAGAATCGCTGGAAAAATTTATGTAGCACACAAAGGCTTTTAATATTTTGGGCTGGGTCCACCAAGGCTTATTTGGGATGGTACTTAGGCCAGGAACAAAAGAACAAGTTTTGGCTATAAGAGATCATCCCGATCTAGAAGATCGTGTGATCCAGTATCCACATGTGTTCTCTGGTGAACTTGGTAAGATAAAAGGTTTCCAACATGAAATTATTGTGAAGGAAGGTGCTTCCCCAGTCAAACATAAATTAAGAAATGTCCCTTTTAGTATTAGACAGGACTTGGAGAAGGAATTAGACTCTTTGTGTGCTAAAGGGATAATAGAACCTGTAGAGTCTTCTTTATGGTTATCTCCTTTAGTGGTGGCTCGAAAACAAAATGGTGAGTTGAGAGTCTGTGTTGACCTTCGTAGCCTGAATAAGGAAATATGGATAGACTCCCACCCCTCCCTAACATTAATGAAATGTTAGCCACACTTAAAGATGCCAACATTTTTACAAAATTAGATTTAGCTTCAGCCTATCATCAGGTTGAACTTGCCCCACAATCAAGGAACCTCACTGCTTTTGTTTCACCGTTTGGAACGTTTCAGTATGTACGCATGCCCTTTGGACTCTCTTCAGGGGCATCTGTCTTTCAACATCTGATGTCAGAGATGCTGAAGGGGATTAAGGGTCTATCAGTGTTTCAAGATGATGTTCTTATTTTTGCTCCTGACAACACCACACATGATAATATTTTAAAAGAAGTATTGTCCAGATTTCAAGACAATGGAGTTGATTTTCGTAGAGATAAGTGCGTTTTCGGAGCAAAAGAGGTTGAGTATTTAGGGCACTTGGTGAATGAAAGTGGTATCTTCCCAAAAATGAGTTCAGTAGACTCAATAGTTAAATCTAAAGCTCCATCTGAGAAAAACAACTCTTAAGTCTTTTCTTTGGCATTTGTGAATTTTATTCACGCTTTGTACCAGATTTTGCAAGCAAATTGAGACCACTTTCACGTATGTTGATGAAAGGTGTTGTCTTTGAATGGAACAAAAAGTGTCAAGATGTGTTTGATTGGGTTAAACAAAAGTTAACATCTCCCAAAGTCCTTAAACACTATGACCCGTCTCTCTCTTGTACTCTTACAGTAGATGCTAGCAATGTAGGATTAGGAGCGGTTCTTACTCAAAAGAAAAATGGAGAAGTTAGGACAATAGGATATGCATCTAGGGTTCTATCTACATCAGAAATTAAATATTCTGTTATTGAAAAAGAATTGTTGGCATGTTGGTGGGCTGTTATGAAATTTAGGAATTTCATTTGGGGACGGAAGTTCTGTCTCCAAACAGATCATAAACCTTTAATTTTTATTCTTAGTGGAAAGAATGTCAGGGCCTCTACACCTAGAATTTCTAGATTATCCTCTAAATTGCTTCAGTTTGATTTTTCAGCTGAGTACAGCCCTGGTTCAAAAAATGGTTGTGCGGATTGTTTATCTCGTTCTTCAGACATTGTTGAAGTTGAAACAGATATAAGGGAGGAAGATAAAGAAGATTTCATTGTGGCAGCTGTGGATGTTCCTCACTTATGTGCAGTTTCAGAGAAGTGGCGTAAAGCTCTTACAGATGATGTTTCATTAGTTAAAGTGAGGAATTTTGTAGAAAATGGTTGGCCTAAAGAAAGGAATTTATCTTTTGATTTTAAAACTTTATTGCAAGTTGCAGATGAGTTAACAATTGAAGATGGAATGTTGTTTAGAGGGGATAAACTAGTTCCTCCTATTACATTAAGAGTAAATTTAGTTAAAAATGCTCATGAAGGTCATTGAGGAGCAACTTTGACGAAAAAAAGAGTACGTTCCTCATTTTGGCGGCCTTCTATGGACAGCTTTGTAGATGAATATGTAAAATCTTGTGTCATCTGTTCAAGTTGCGACAAGGCTATTAAGTTGTGCACTCCTCCACTAACTCCCATTGAAATGCCTTCAGCTCCATGGATTAAATTAGGGTTGGATGTTGTAGGTCCTTTTCATGCTCTTGATACATCTTCAAAATTTGGTTTAGTCCTCATGGATTAGTATTCGAAGTGGTCAGAAATTAAATTTGTAAAGGAAGTAATTTCTAGGACAGTTATTGAGTTTCCTAACGATGTTTTCTTGAAAGAGGGATATCCTGAATTTTTAATTACAGATAATGGTACGCAATTCATCAGTTCAGAATTTGAAAACTTGCTTCAAAGTTGTAGTATCAAACATTTGAAGAGTTCATTATATCACCCTCAAACCAATGGCTTGGTTGAACGTATGAATAGGGTGTTGGGTGAATGTATCCAATGGGCCTTGTCAAATAAGTGTCTAGTTGCTCATTCTGTGAGGAGTATGTTGTGGTTTTACCGCACCACACCTCATTCGACTACAGGTGTGTCACCTTTTGAATTGTTACGCGGACGCAAAGCCGCTATTTTCTCTTGTCCTGCATGGATGTCTAAATGGGTAAAAGGAAAACATTGGACAGATGAGAGTGTTAGGAAACAGGTTGAGTCAGTTCAGAACAAACAGAAATCATACTTTGATAAAAGAATGAGAGTTAAAGATATTAGTGTAAAACCAGGTGATTTTGTGTTAAGAAACCTGTTCATATACAAAAAGTTTTTTCTAAAGTTAGCCGTCCATCAAAAGTATTGGACGTGAGAAGAAATGCTGTTAAACTCAGCAATGGTAAATGGAGGAATAAATCTCGGGTGATAAAGACATCTATACATTCCACTCTGATGAACGATAACGATACTTATTTATTTATTGATAAACTGTGCGATTACTTAAAATCATTACAGTGTATAAAAAATGCAATTTGGTTCAAATAAAATACAGTAAAATACGCCCCCCCCCTGCTCGACTTACAGTGGTCAGGGACCATTGGTGCAGCTATGTGGTCTCGATACTGACTGTGTTTACTGGTACTATACATTATTAATATTAAAAAGAATTAAAGTTTTTAGAGTCTTCACGAGACCTCGCTTACTAGAGTCTGGAAGGCGTGTAAAAGTTCGACATCCTCAGTTGCACTGTGGGCTTTATCGGCCCCTGAGTCGGCCCCAGCTTTTCGGCGACTCCCTATGTTATCTGTGGATTACCAACTTTAGGGCGGCGGGTCACAGGGCTCCTCGGGATGGTGTCCTTTAGTTGATTTTCGAGTGCCATTTTAACTTGATGGATGAACTTGCCTATCCTGGCTAATACTAATAAACATGTTGTGGTTTCAGAGAAACACCAATCCGAGGCCTCTCTGCAAGTTATGAGACCCAAGATACGTAGTGCCGGACGTAGCAATCGCTGTCGGTCACTGGCCAGCTTAGGGCAGCAACATAGCAAGTGTAGCCAGGATTCTCTGCGATATTTGCAAAGTCGGCAGGCAGTGGCTCCGTCCGAGCGTGCCCAACGTGAGTTAAAGTCCATTATCCTGAGGGCCAAGAGGCGCATAAACAGAATTTTTTGTCTTGCTTCGATTGTTAGTGAGTCTTGTAAGTATGGTTGAGGTTTACCAGGAATGTAGGACTTGTCCAAGGCCAACGTTAGCGGGTTGGGCCGGAGCGAGGAAAGGTCTAGCTCAAAGGAAATAGACTGGACTTGGCGCTTGACGGCTTTTGCCCAGGCGGAATATGGGATTTCGTGTAAGTGCAGTTCCGCCCCTCGATCTTCAGAAGATCAATGGCTAGTTCCACCTTGGCTTGCCATGGGGAGCCCTCTTCCCCAAAGATGGTTTTTAGCGAGTGCTTCAAGGTGTTTTCGGGCGACTTCAGAACTCTGATGTAGTATTTTAGCAGTTCCCCCAATAGTACCAGTTCAGGACGTTTCAGGCCTATTTCCAGTCTCACCCTGTTATTCCGCGCCTGTTTGGGGGCTCGTAGCACCAACTTATAAGCTTTCACCTGTGCCGCTTGGACCACTTTCTCAAAAGCCCCTGGATAGGCTATATGGCCGTACGTGATGGCGGGGATCAATTTAGCCCTAAGTACTGTCAGCATCGGATCTGCAGAGGGACTGGCCAGGCCGTGGCTTAGACGTCTTAGAGATGTAATTATTTATCAATTTTTGGTTTAAGCGTCTTCAGATGTTTGAGTGCAGTGGCCCTCTCTGATACCCATGTGCCCAGGTAGTTGTAGGATGGGGCCGTGGTGATACGGTGTTCCCCCAGAGACCATGAAGCTTTTGTTTTGTGTGGATGTTTGCCAAAGATTATTATCTTAGTCTTGCTCACATTAATGAGTAGCTCGTTCTCCTTGTTATACGTGGCGAGACTGTTTAAGGCTCTTTGGAGGCCTACCCTGGATAACGATACTGATGCTGTAAGTTCAAAGTCCTGTATGGACAATAGTGTAAACCTAGATTGTAAGGGGAATGATACCCTGAGACGTAGCATACGTGTTAAACAAATTCCTCCTAGATATAGGAAGTGATGTTAAATATTTTTTATTATACCTTGAGATGGTTTATTTATGTCTATCTCATTCCTCTTAGATAACATGTAACATTATTTATTTATTTTTTTTCTCTCCTTTTATCTTTCTTTTTTTCTCTCTTTCTGTATTTTGTTTTTATAAGTTTACATTGGTTTATTTTTATATAAAGGAAGACACATGTAGTGTCTTGGAGTTGTTTTAGAATGTTATTCATTAAGAACACTCCTGTTAATGTGTTCTGTACTATGTGTTCTATGAGTGTCAGTTTTTCTCTGTGACTGCAGTAGCCCTGCTCTGATGGTCCAGCTTACTACAAATAAATCTACAAACTGACCTTAAGACAGAGTCTTAATTTCTTCATTATTACACACTGTGGAAGACATGTCAGCACTGTTGACTCGATTATGTAAAATTAGACCTTCAGTCTTCTTAGTGGTCTGTCATTCTCATTTGTTCTTCGTAGTTCCGAGACACTCTTACGCCCTGAAATACAAGCAAAGGCAATTCTGCTGGGACATCAATGCACATCTTTCATTGTCGAGTTTTACAGGTTGCTTTACAGGTTGCTTCCACTTGCCCCTTGCTTGATTCAGGATTGTGTTACACCCAACCACCGCCCCCACCACCCATGAAGAAAATTGGAATTGAGATTCGCTATGCTCGGATGCCAGTCATGCGTACTGGGAAAGCTAGAAAACATGGAAAGGTTTATCTGGAAGGGATATACAGAAAGGTTTTTTAAATAGTATCCTCGGCACACAAACAAGTTGTTTATATTTAGTCATATGTATTTAGAGACTACCAAACACCATTCTTCACTTTTCACAGGTTTACAAATGTTAGGAAAAATGATTCATTTGTCAACAGTTTTAATGATTCCACTTAACATATATCTAATTAATTTCAGTTTTCACAATGTGGTGATGAAAAGTTCAAAATCCAATTAATGTAGAAATGTTCGTTGATAAACAGCCAACATGTGTTTCATCGCGAAGGTGACTTTTTCAAGGCTGTGTAGTAATAAAAGACATATGTTGAACAAAGAAACCATACAGTTTAAACATGTGTTGAGTGATAAGATATAACCAGTAGTGCCCAACCTACACAGAGTGTCAACAGAAATTCTTGTGGGAACCTAGAATAAAGATTTAGGGGCAGATGTAGGAGCCGTAATACCGGTCGGTAACACCGACCGGTATTTGGATTTTCAGATGTAGGGGCCATTATTTTACAGAATCGGTAAATTTACCGATTCGGTAAATTTACCGATTCTGTAAAATACCGAATCGGTAATTTTACCGATTCGGTAAATCCAAATGTAGGTGACACTCCTGAGAGTGCCACAGACCCTTAAGAGTCGGTATTTTACCACACAATCCTATTGTGTGGTAAAATACCGAATCCAGGTGTGCATGCACACTGTGCAATGTGACACACAGACATGCCCTTAGGGCATGTATGTGTGCCACATGTCACACATGCCCTTACTTGGGGTGCTAGAGGGTGTCAAAGTGACACCCCCTGCACCCTTGCAACATTCGGTATTTACCAATTCGGTAAATACCGAATGTTACCGATTCGGTAATTCAATTTTAAAATTTCCCTACATCTCCCTCCTTCATATTTACCGATTCATAAATACCGAATTGGTAAAATTCGGTATTTATGAGTCAGTAAATTGAAGTTACCTACATCTGGCCCTAGGTTACTAAGTGAATAGTAGAGCAATAGTTAGCTAAAATTCCACATAGAAGTGAAAGAACATGCAAATAGGGTGCTGGAGAGTAAGTCCTATAGATCCATCTAGTTTTGATATACCAGATTTAATTCATAGAAGAGAGAAAACGATGCACCAACTGTGAATGAGTCAATTTTTAGTTTTGAAAGCATAACCTAACCTTCAAAATGCAACTTCAAAGTTGTGCGCAATGTAATACAAAAGCGGTACAAAAGGGGGTGGTGATGGACGGAGCATCTGAACCAATCAAACACTCACACCCAGTCAAAAGATCTGGGTTTAATCTATCACCGTTCTTTAGCCCACTCTGCCACCCCAGTTCAGACATGGCTATATGCAAATCAGTCCGACCCTGTGCCTCATGGGAACAGTCCAGCCCGAACTGCCAAGCCATGCCTTCCCTGGACCGGAAACAAGATTCCGAGGACCGGTTTCTGGCATTACAGCCGTCTTCAGCCCGGCTTGCTTGAATCCAGTGGCAAAGTGAGCAAGGGACTCACGTCTGAGCATACCCTGCCACACTTATGGCGGCCAAAAGCGGTACAAAAGGGGGTGGTGATGGACGGAGCATCTGAACCAATCAAACACTCACACCCAGTATGGGGTGGCTGAGTGGGCTAAAGAATGGTGATGGATTAAACCCAGATCAGTTGACTGGGGGTGAGTGTTTGATTTGCTCAGACGCTCCGTCCATCATCCCCTTTTGTATCGCTTTGTTCGCCCTAAGTGTGGCAGGGTATGCTCAGACGTGAGTCCCTTGCTCACTTGGCCACTGGATTCAAGATAGCCTGGCTGATGAGGATTATGAATCCGAAACCGGTCCCAGGATGCTTGTTTCCGGTCCATGGAAGACATGGCTTGGCAGTTCGGGCTGGACTGTTCCCATGAGGCATAGGGTCAGACTGATTTGCATATAGCCATGTCTGAAATGGGGTGGCTGAGTGGGCTAAAGAATGGTGATGGATTAAACCCAGATCAGTTGACTGGGGGTTAAACCCAGATCAGTTGACTGGGGGTGAGTGTTTGATTTGCTCAGACGCTCCGTCCATCATCCCCTTTTGTATCGCTTTGTTCGCCCTAAGTGTGGCAGGGTATGCTCAGACGTGAGTCCCTTGCTCACTTGGCCACTGGATTCAAGATAGCCTGGCTGATGAGGATTATGAATCCGAAACCGGTCCCTGGATGCTTGTTTCCGGTCCATGGAAGACATGGCTTGGCAGTTCGTGCTGGACTGTTCCCATGAGGCACAGGGTCAGACTGATTTGCATATAGCCATGTCTGAAATGGGGTGGCTGAGTGGGCTAAAGAATGGTGATGGATTAAACCCAGATCAGGTGAGTGTTTGATTTGCTCAGACACTCCGTCCATCATCCCCTTTTGTATCGCTTTGTTCGCCCTAAGTGTGGCAGGGTATGCTCAGACGTGAGTCCCTTGCTCACTTGGCCACTGGATTCAAGATAGCCTGGCTGATGAGGATTATGAATCCGAAACCGGTCCCAGGATGCTGGTTTCCGGTCCATGGAAGACATGGCTTGGCAGTTCGGGCTGGACTGTTCCCATGAGGCACAGGGTCAGAATGATTTGCATATTGCCATGTCTGAAATGGGGTGGCTGAGTGGGCTAAAGAATGGTGATGGATTAAACCCAGATCAGTTGACTGGGGGTGAGTGTTTGATTTGCTCAGACGCTCCGTCCAACATCCCCTTTTGTATCGCAATGTAATACAAGGCATATGATTCACAAACCAATCATTCATTCATTTCAAGAGCCTCTCGATGCCAGTCTTAACAGCTGAACTGATGAAATGAAACAAGGGAAAAATGAATTAATTTAGGAAATCCCGAAGAACAAAGTTACAGTATATTGCGATCTATTAGAAGCCAGAACTTACAGATTCACAACAAAGAGATGGGAGAAAAGTAGTCTCCAAACTCTGATACTTCTAAGATTATTCACATAACAAATATGTTGGTCAATGGGGTAGGTAGGCTCTCAAGCTCCACTGTCAAGAATAAGAAAATGGGGAGAAAATAGTGAGGGACTGAAAAGGTAAAGCATAAAAATTCCATGATCGATACAGTGGAGTCAAAGGAAACGGACTGTATATAGCCATATTTTTTTTTTTAAAACAGATTTTATTGGTCAGATTGCTGAGCCGTAATTAATGACATCTCTTCCATCTATCGTTGTAACCCTGACCCCTTTGGGCCTGGCATCATAGACATTATATAACAATAATTCCTTTCCCTAAGGTGACAGCAAGAGGCTGTTCCCACCTCTAGCATTCTGTAATAAATCCCAAGCCTCATACTTGCAATAACACAATAATCCGTTATTAACCCCTCAACCATTCAACTGCCCTCCCTCTATAACCGGTGTGTTCTAAACATTAAGTGTGACTACAACGTGCATCCCAGAAAAGTATAGCCAGATGTTCTATGATTAGAAGAGTATTACCGGACCCACATAAGCCATAAGGGATGTGGGTGTTAGCAATGTTTCATAGACATTAAAATGCAAAGGTGGGTTTGTGTTAAAGACTCGGAGATCGTAGCAGGAGAGAAACATATTTCACTCCCAAAGACTAATACTGTAGCCAAGATGTATGGGGCATCAAGTATGATGTCAATAGCTTAATGCCAGAGTTTAGAATAGTGAGGCACAATGATTAAAATACAAGATGGATTATTTACTTACCTGTAATACTAGTTCTCTTCCAGGGTAATACGCATCGAAGTCATAAACACTGAATAATCCCCACCCACGTGCTGGATCCCGGCGCATATAGAAATATACATATATATGTGATTGTTGGGGACCACAAGTGCACAGCACCTTTGCGACATACATATATACATGTATATAGATACATGAATATGCAGCCTAACCTAATTCCAATAGGGCAAAATGCCAATATTACATAGGTTTTTCTTATACAACCAATAATCTCCTACATACTCTTTGTAATAGAGAACATACACTGTAATAGTGTCATACAAGAAAACCTTTATTTTCCGAAAGGAAAAACAGGTAGTAGCAGGCAGGTGGCCCATAGGCTGCATAGATGAATAAACATCACAGTACAGTAAAAAAAACTGGCACCTTGCCTTTAAGGCTTCCAAGAACATGGCCACCGTGCCTTTAAGACCTCCAGGAGCCCCTCTGCTCCCATCACGCACCACAGGTGACAGATAGGTCAGTTCTTTTTTACAGTGTACTAACTTGTAGCAACCTGAGTATAAGACGCAAAAACTACATTAATATACTATAAATGCTCCTCCGGGGACGTGGGAGGGTTGCTTATGACTTTGATGAGTATACCCCTGGAAGAGAACTAGGATTACAGGTAAGTAACTAATCCTTCTCTTCCAGGGAATACTCATCAATAGTCATAAGCACTGAATAGAGTAGCAAGCCCATACCCACTACCTCGTGGACGAGCAAACAGTATTTAAAAACAGCTAACAGCGCATCTTAACATGACATCAAGCAAATATATTTCTCAGTGAGGCTTGCCCAACTTGGGCATCTGCCTGTGTATCAGAATTCAAGCAGTAATGGCGGGTGAAGGTATGAACCGTGCGCCAAGTTGCTGCTTTGAAAATTTCAGACATAGGAACATTTCTCAGGAGGGCCGTTGTAGAGGCTTTCCCTCTGGTAGAATGTGTTTGGGTTTGCCCTGAAGAACCTTGTTAGCTAGTTGGTAGGACAAAGATATGCACGCCACTATCCATCTAAAGATGGACCTTTTAGAAGCTGCCAAACCAGTATTTATGGCACCATAGTTAACAAACAACCTCTGGACTTAGTTTTGTCTAGGTACAATTTCAAAACCCTCTTGAGGTCTAAAGAATGGAGGGACCTCTCCGGGGGAGTAGTGGGATTGGGGAAAAGTAATAGACTGATTGATGTGGAAATCCGAGACTACCTTAGGCAGGAAACTCGGATGTGTCCTCAAAACCACCCTGTTGGCATGGAAAACAGTAGAAGGCTCTCTACAACACAAGGGCTGGATCTCACTAACCCTGCGGGCAGAAGTGATGGCAACTAAAAAGGCAGCTTTCCACGATAAATGATGCAGAGAAGCCTTGTGAATCGGTTCAAAAGGAGCACCTATAAGTTTTGTAAGGGCTATGTTGAGCTCCCAAGGAGGAGATGGCGATCTCACTGAGGGGTAAACCTTTTTTATCCCTTCAAGGAAATCTTTAACCACTGGCCTTTGGAAAAAAGAAACCTGTGTAGGGGACTTCCTGTATGCAGCGATAGCTGCTAGATGTACTTTAATCAAAGAGAACTGCATAACAGATTTGGCCAAATGTAGTAGGTATGGCAACAGTACCTACTCTTGACCCTTCACCGGATCATGAGCATTATCCCTGCACCACAAGTAGAACCTCTTCCACTTGAAATCATAGGATTTTCTGGTGGAAGGTCTCTTGGTTTCATTCAGGATAGTCATACAATCCTCTGGTAAGTCTAAGTGTCCGTATTGAAGGACCTCAGGAGCCATGCTGTCAATCTGAAGGATGAGAGACTGGGGTGAAACACTTTCCCCTCGGCCTTGGACAACAGGTTTGGACAGCAAGGCAACCTCCGGTGTGGTACCTCAGATAATTGTAGAAGGTCCAGGTACCACCACTGACGCGGCCACTCCGGCGCTATCAGGATCATTCTGGTGTTGGTCCTGTAAAATGTGTTGATCACTGCAGGAATCAGTGGAAGCGGTGGAAAGGCGTACAGTGATGTCTGAGACCAGTTTATTAAAAGGGCATTCCCTCGTGATCCTGGTTGGGGAAACCAAGACACGAAGATGGGGCATTTGGTGTTGGCGCGTCTGCGAGGAGGTCGATGTCTGGCACTCCCCATTGTTGGAAGATGTGTTGCGTGACTTCGCTGTTTAGCACCCAGTCATGCGCTTCTACGAAGTCCCTGCTTAGTGAGTCTGCTTGGATGTTCATGGAACCAGGAAGATGAATGGCCACAATGCTGAGACCCCTTGCAAAAAGCCACTTCCAGATGGTGTGTGACTCCAGAGAGAGAGTTCATGACCAGGTGCCCTCCTGCTTGTTCAGATAATACATCGTTGTGGTGTTGTCTGTCTGAACCAAGAGGGAGCTGTACTGGAGAGAAGGGTACAGCGACTTGAGAGCCAGGTGAACAGCTCTTAACTCCAGGAAGTTGATGTGATACCCTTGTTCTGTCTCCGACCGGTGACCTTGTACTTGAAGGGACCCCATGTGCGCTTCCCAACCTTGCAGGGAAGCATCCGTGACTATAGTCTGAATGGGAATGTTTTGATGGAATGGGACTCCCTTTAGGTGTGACCGCTTCATCCACCATCGAATGGAGTCCTTGGCCGATTGAAGTAGAGTCACACGGTCTTCCCAGGGACCCGAGACTTGCATCCACTGGTCCTCCAGAGACTGCTGCAGAGGACGCATGTTCAAGTTCAGAAATTTATATAGCGCACTACTCACCCAGAGGGTCTCAAGGCACTTGAGGACGCGTGAGTATTTACTTATCGAATATCCAAGTTTTTAATTGCTTTCTGAAGGAGAGGTGGTTCTGGGTCAGGCGGAGGTGGGTGGGGAGAGAATTCCAGGTCTTGGCCGCTAAGTAGGAGAAGGATCTTCCCCCCATGGTGGATCTGTGGATGCGTGGAATGGCGGCGAGGGCTTGGTTGGATGATCGCAGTTGGCGGGTGGGGGTGTAGAAGGACAGTCTCGTGTTGAGGCATTCGGGTCCTAGGTCATGGAGGGCTTTGTATGCGTGGGTGAGGAGACGGAACGTTATTCTCTTATTGACGGGGAGCCAGTGGAGATCTTTCAGGTGACCGGAAATGTGAGCTTGACGAGGGATGTCCAATATGAGTCTGGCTGATGCGTTTTGGATGCGTTGGAGTTTTTTCTGTAGTTTGGCTGTGGTACCGGCGTAGAGGGTGTTTCCGTAATCCAGTCGGCTGGTGACAAGTGCGTGGGTGACTGTCTTTCTTGTTTCAGTGGGGATCCAGCGGAAGACTTTTTTGAGCATGCGTAGGATGTTGAAGCAAGATGATGACGGCATTGGCTTGTCTGGTCATCGAGAGGGAGGAGTCCAGGATGAAGCCCAGGTTACGTGCGTGATCCGTTGGTATGGGTGCGGTTCCCAGGGCTGGTGGCCACCAAGATTCGTCCCAGGCCGAGGGGGATGATCCGAAGATGAGGACTTCCGTTTTGTCCGAGTTCAGTTTTAAACGGCTGTTCTTCATCCACTCGGCTACTTCTTTCATTCCCTCGTGTAGGTTGGTTTTGGCGGTGTTTGGGTCTTTGGTGAGGGAGAGGATCAGCTGGGTGTCGTCTGCATAGGAGATGATGTTGAGGTTGTGTTGGCACGCGATGGATGCGAGGGGTCTCATGTATACATTGAAGAGGGTGGGACTGAGTGATGATCCTTGTGGTACACCACAGATGACTTCGTTGGCCTCTGATTTGAAGGGGGGAGGCGAACTCTCTGGGTTCTTCCGGCGAGGAACGAGATGATCCAGTCCAGTGCTTTTCCTTGTATTCCGATGTTGCTGAGGCGTTGTATTAGGGTGTTATGACAGACTGTGTCGAAGGCTGCGGAGAGGTCAAGTAAGATGAGGGCAACTGTTTCTCCGTTGTCCAGTAGTGTTCGGATGTCGTCTGTTGCTGCGATGAGGGCGGTTTCGGTGCTGTGTTTGGCTCGGAAGCCGGATTGTGAAGGGTCGAGGGATTTGTTGGATTCGAGGAAGGCGGCGAGCTGACTATTGACAGCTTTCGCAATGACTTTGGCGGGGAAAGGGAGGAGCGAGATGGGGCGGTAGTTCTTAAGTTCCGTGGGGTCTGCTGTGGGTTTCTTCAGAAGGGCGCTGAGTTCGGCATGTTTCCAGATTTCCGGGAAGGTAGCGGAGTTGAGGGAACAGTTGATGACATCGCGGAGGTGGGGTGCGATGATGGAGTCTGCTTTGTTGAAAATGTGGTGGGGGCATGGGTCGGTTGGCGATCCTGAGTGGATGGAGTTCATCAGGCGGATGGTGTCTTCGGTGGTGATTGGGTTCCAGACGTAAAGGATGTTCGAGGGCGGTGTTGGATCGGGAATGGGTATGTCTTCGGACTGGTTGTCAAAGCTGTTATGTATTTCGGTGATTTTGTTGTGGAAGAATGAGGATAGGGAGTCGCAGAGGTCTTGGGAGGGAGAAATATCGTTAGTGCCGGCAGTGGGGTTAGTAAATTCTTTGACGATGTTGAATAGTTCTTTGCTGTTTTGGGTATTGTTGTCAAGTGGGTCCTTGAATGCTGATTTCTTGGTGGATCGGATTAGTTGGTGGTGTTCAATCTGGCATTGGGGACGATGAACACGCAAGAGGCAATGGAGCCCAACAGTGACGAAACCTGTCTGACTGTGGGATGACGTGCACTGAGAACGCGACCTTTGTCTCTGATTGATGATAACCTCTCTTCCGAAGGACACACGCTTGCCTTTGCGGTATCCAGTGAAGTGCTCAGGTAATGGATTCTCTGCGTCGGGTTGAAGACCGACTTCTTGAAGTTGACCTGAAGCCCCAGTGTGTCCAACAGCTGGAGACAGTAGTTGAGGTGGCTCTGAAGCAGAGAAGGTGTGGTACTCTTCAGGAGCCAATTGTCCAGAAAGGGGTAAATGAAGATTTTGTGTATGAATAGAAATGCTGCTACCACCGCCATGCCCTTCGAGAACGTTTGGGGGCTGACTTTAGCCCGAACGTTAGAACTCAGAATTGGAAATGCTGTTGGGCTACTTGAAAGCAGAGAAACTTTTGATGCCTTTTGGACACTGGGATATGGAAGTAGGCATCCTGCAAGTCTATAGCACACATCCAGTCTCCCTGATGTAAATGAGGAAAAATATGGTGCAGGGCCAACATCCGAAATTTTTCCTTGTGGATGAATTTGTTCAATAGCCGCAGATCGAGAATTGGCCTGTATTCTCTGGTCAGTCCTCTTTTTTTGACTAGGAAGTAACAAGAGTAAGTATCCATTTTGAACAATATTCAGCACCCATTTGTCGTTTGTTATTGATCTCCACTCTTCCAGATGGAAATTGACACTTCCTCCTAACGGAGTGGCTAACGGGCACGGAGGAAGCCTCTGCTCATTGTTTGGCTGGTTGCTTAGCAGCTGAAGCCTCCTGCCTGTTGTTTCCTCTCCCTCTACCAGGTTGTCTTTGATTGAGCTGCGACCTCTGCTGCTGCTGATTCTGGGATGACCATGGAGGGGTTTGAACCCTCTGTTGGGAGGAGTGCCTGTCATAGGGGGGAATTATTTCCGCTTCTCTAGACCAACAGCCATTACAGTGTCCAATTCGGTCTTCATTTTGGCCATCTCATCATCTGCGTGAGACCCAAACAGCGAAGACGCTTTAAACGGAAGGATGACAATCCTCTGGTTGGGTATCTGATTTCAGGCCTGTGAGACGCAGCCAGGCCGACGTCTGGAACAGATGCTGTGCGAATAGCCGTGTGCGGCCAGATCAGATGAGTCTGCAGCTGCACTTATTACTTGGTTCGCAACCAAGCCCCCTTCTTGCAGTATCTCCTGAAAGTCCTGCTGGTCTTCTTTCGGGAGTTTGTCCGTGAATATGGCAAGGGAGTCCCAGAGAGACCTTTTGTACCTCCCTAAGAGAGCTGAGGCGCTGGCCACTTTCATAACTGAGCCAGACGTATTACACATTCTCTTGCCCAGTGAGTCCGTATTTTTGCTGTCTTTCTCTGGAGGGACTGATGAGGAAGATGTCGCAGAGTGTGCCTTCCTGGCGGCCGCCACAATAAACGAGTCTGGTGGGGGACTAGAACGTAGGAAAAGCGGGTCCTGATCCGGTGCTCTACATTTCTTGGCAATACAAGATGGGACTGCGCCCACTGTGGAGGGAGTTAGGAAGGTCTGCATGGCAGGGTCTATGAGGCCTGGGACTAGAGGCAGTAGAGACCTGGTTGATGATCGATGGTGTAAGGTCTCAAAGATAACGGATGTGGTGACAGTTGGGGCCAACATACGGATATTGAGCTTTTTGGTCCCTCTGCAGAGAACGTCATTGAAGGTTCCAATGTTGTCAATCGGGGACACTCTGGATGGTGGTGTTGCAGACAGAGTCGTCGAATAGTACTTGATCGAAGATCTGGTGGATGTAGACCACGTTGGTGACCTTTGTCTCTTCCACTTGGGGGAGGAAGCATGATGCGAGTGAGACCGCTCCTGTGTCCTCGTATGGCGGGAGAATGGGGACCTTGACCTTCTCAGGGTTTGTTTCAGAGAGACCCTCGATGAAGCATTTGGAGGAGGACCCCTGGAAACTCTTGATGGCAAGTAGGTGCAAGAGTAATTCGAATCCGGGCTTCTAGGACCAGCACCCCCTGTTGACATATGTCCAATACCTTCCAGCCACCTTCCAGCCATCTTGGTGAAAGATTAAAAGGATGTGATTTTTTGGCCGCAACCGGAGAGCCCTCCGGCGAAATCTGGACAATGATGAAGGTCTTCTCGATGTCGAACGTCTTGATCTCGATGTCGACCTTGCCCTCTGTGTCACCTACTCCGAGACGACTACAGGATTTTTATCTCTAGACGTCGAGCGATGCCTGGACGACGATACCTACTGTGCCGTCTTCAACGTCGATCTTCTTGGCGGCGAGATGCTGGAAGATACTCGTCTCTGCGATCTCAGCGTCGTCCTCGACGTCGAACGCCCACGCAGGCGGACAGTAGATTTCGAAGTCGATCATCTCTGGCGCTTCTTCAGCATCGACTTCTTCAACGGCGAGCGCCTCAACTGTGACGGAGATCTCGACGTCGTCAGTCGGTAAGTTCTCAGCAGAGTCTTCGCTGGCAAACCCCTACGACGCCAACCTTCGCGAAAGTTGTCGGAGTGTTCCTCGCCGTCGACGGATGTTTCGACGTCGACGGGTGCTGGTCGGGTCTCTCGGGACCAGCATAATTAGAGCCGAAGTATGTCTCGACGTCATCTTATTTTTGTGCGACGGAGAGTGTTGTTGTCTCAACGGCGATCTGTCCCTCGACGCTGAAGAGTGTCTTGCCTGCTTCTTCGACAGCGAGCAGTCAGGGATCTGTCTCTTTCTGGACTCAGGAGGACTCAGGAGAGGTAGATCTTCGCCGTTTTCGGTGTTCCTGATGAGGAGGGCCCTTGGAGGCTTCCAAGGTCACTTTTAAGATGACTTTTACCTCTCTCCAGCAAGGCATGGAGCCTAATCCTCTCTCGGTCCAGAAGAGTCAGTTTTGAAAATTGCTGATAATATTTACAACTATCAGGCTTGTGTGAAGATGGCAGACACGCGATGCACACCGAGTGTGGATCAGATTTTGCCACCTTTTTCCCCACATAATGGACATTTGTGGAATAATGCTGGCATTCTGACAGAAAAAGTTATGATAAATGGTCAGAACAGATAAATAAATATCAACCAGCAGTCAAAAATGTCGAAAAATTTGAGAAAAACGAATTTCTGAGTAAAGATAATCAGAAACTGTGGAGCTCAAGCTTCAAGATCCTCACAAGAAGAAGCCGGAAAAAAGAATTGACCTAACTGTCACCTGTGGTGCATGATGGGAGCAGAGGGGCTCCTGGAGGTCTTTAAAGCTTCCAAGAACATGGACACTGTGCATTTAAGGCAAGGTGCCAGTTTTTTACTGTACTGTGATGTGTATTCATCTATGCAGCCTATGGTCCAACTGCCTGCTATTACCTGTTTTTCCTTTCTGAAAATAAAGGTTTTCTTGTATGACACTATTACAGTGTATGTTCTCTATTTAAAAGTGTATGTAGGAGATTATATTTTGTACAAGAAAAACCTATGTAATTTTGGCATTTTGCCCTAGTGGAATTAGGTTAGGCTGGAAATGTATGTATTCATATACATGTATATATGTATGTCGCTAAAGTGCTGGGCACTTGTGGTCCCCAACATACACATATATATGTATATTTCTGAAATCTAATTACCTATATGTGCATGATATTTTTCACTAGTCTCCTCTGGAAGAGAAATTCCTCATCATTAGAGGCTGTGGGTCCAATGTCCATTTAAAAGTTAACTTACATTGATTGTCAAAAACGTTTCCAAAAGTTAAGTTCTCCAATAGGTAGCATGTTGAGGAGTTCATCATTCATGAACCACGATAAGTCCCTGCAAAAACGCGCATCAAGAATATACCTGTTGGGAGCATTTACCTCAGTCTTAGCATATGTCCGTCCCCTCGTTGTGTAATTACCATAACCACAAAGAATTGTGTCTCAAAACCACAAAATGAGGAAAAATTGTCTTCTAGTCTGGAGATTTTAACAGAATGAAAAGGCGAGGGGTGGACCTGTGTTATCTTAGTTGCGGCTGCGAGTAGTAGTCGGCTGGAGTGGCCCCTACGTGGCATATTTAAACAAGTTAGCATTTCCGGAAATAGAGCCAAGATAAAAGATGGACTACCTATTCTACACGAGTTAGTCCGGTTTGGAGATGAATGCGTCTAGAGCCCTAAGTTGACAGCCATTTTAAGTGGATTTCAGAAAGATATGTACAGTAGGAGAGAGTCAGAAAATGGGCAGCAAGAACTATATAAAATAGTGAAAAATATCATGCACATATAGGTAATTAGATTTAAAAGTTTAGGAAGAGGCACTGCCACCAATATAAAGAGCGCTATGCATACATTTGCAGAATGAGATCCGATATTAGTTGGTCCTTCTATAACAAACACATTTCCAGATTCAATCATTATAATGTTATACAATGACAAAGTTTCCAAATCTTATTGCATAATGTGTATTTCTATTGTATAGACAGTATATCACACTACATTTCACAGACATACAAAGAGCAACATTCTGTGGTTACAAGGTTATACAAACAGATATAAGGAACATGACCTTGTTATGGTATTGTATTTAAAATTACATATGATCAAACCAAAGTATTAAGAAAAACAGCACCGGCACCCAATCCCGTTTCAGTTCTATGTGCAGCACAGTGTTGTGCTCATGTTGAGATGTGACTCGTGTACATTGTTGTAATTACATACTTCAACAAAGACGTGTGGGAATAATCATATGTCTAACAATTCCGGACAGTAATTTGATAATTATTCTGATAGGAAGACATGTAATTCCCCATCAGTGTTAAGGCTCCTTTCCACTGCCTGTAATTTTATAATGCACTGAGTTTCTAATCTCATTAGGGATAGTACCATATCTCCTTCTCTAGGATTGTTTTGTGCCTCTGTTATTTAATGAAACCGAATATTTGACATGGAAGGATGAACTGTATGAAAATGTTCAGCAAATGGTTATTCTGTACTATGGTTATGAATAACCCTATGTTCCTGTATTTGCTCTTTTAAGGCGCTAAGAGAACTGCCTATGTAGATAAGTCCACAGTGACATCTCATACAATATACGACAAACCTGGTGTTACAGTTAATACATTGTCGTATGTGATGTTTGGCAAGTGTGTTATATTGAAATTGTGTCAGTTTGTTCAAAGCAAAAGGGCAAACAGTACACTGTGGCATTTATAGAAGCCATGCAGTCTGTCTTGTAGCCACGAGGAGCCAAGTTTCTTGAGCAGTAGATTGCTAGGGCAAAGTATTTTCCTCAGAGTTGTGCCCCTGCTATGTACAATCCTTGGTTTGTTTGGAATGTATTTCGGCACTGACTTATCCAGTTTCAGTAGATGCCAATGTTTATTTAAAATCTTATAGATGGCATGACTGTGCACTGTACCTAGTGATAAATGTCAACTCCCTGTCCTTAGATTTCTTTCCAGTGTTATCCTTGTTCTTCAGTAATATCTGCTGTGGTGTAGTGAGTATTTTATCTCTAGAGGGATTCAAAACTCTTTTTGAATAGCCCACACGGATAATGCATTCTTCTAAAATCTGAAGTTCTGTAAGAAAGACAGAGTCCTCCCTGCATTTTCTCCAAATTCGCGCCATCTCACCCAACGGGATTGAATTTATCTGAGACGTTGGGCGAGCACTGGCTGCATGTAAAATTTAATTACATGCTGTGTTCGTTTTATAGAGTTTTGACAAGATATTCTTTTCTTTAACATAAACCACCACATCCAGAAAATCTATTTCTTGTTTTTGTCTCTTGTAGGTAAACTGAAGATTGTATGTGTTGTTGTTCAAGTGTCTCACCAATTTATCTAATTGCACTGCAGATCCTGCCCAAATGAAAAAAATGAGATCGATGTAGCGCCCCCAGTAAATGATGTGTTCAGTCACTTCTGGTGGACCAGCCGCCCCAAAGATGTTTTTGTTAACAAAAAATGTGTGAGTATCGCATCTGCAGCTTTCACTGAGTACCTGTACCTGTACCACCACCACCATCACCACCCTATTTGGAGGGGTATTTCGCAGCAACAGGAAACATTGCAGTAAATCATCAGAGTCAGACTTTTCACTCTGCAGCTGTAACTCCGCCTCAGCTCAGAGTTTGTAGCTCAGATCTCGGCTCTACAGCCCTCAGGGCACTGGAATGATGAAGAGTCTGTCAACCGCATGCGCCTACCACTCTTCTATCTCAGAGCAGAGTTTTGTCAAACACCGCTATAAGTGTTAACAGTGTGGCTGGACATGTTGTGGGGAGGGTCCTGTGGCTGCCCGGGCCCTTGCTAAGACTCTTGCTGGCAGATGGGCATTTTGCTGAGAGCCTATTCGAGTGAGAACATGGTCTGCCTCTGCCTACAGAGCGGGTGGGAGGGACAATGAAAGACTTCAAGAGCCACCTGAAAGCTCTTGGCTGGAAGGAGGGGGCTGTGTGCGAGCACAGGCTTTGCTAGCTCTGCCTCAGCTATCAAAACAGTATTCTGCTGACTTTTTCTAAGCATGGTATAGATAGGAAAAGCAGATATCATCTTATAGCTTACATTGAGCAGCTGGGATATATAGATGTGCACAGATATTCAGTGGCGTGCAAGGCACTTAAGGCTTTGTACCCACAACAATTGATTTTAAATACATGCAAATAATCTGAAATATTTTTTACTTTTCTTTTATAAAGGAAGATTTTGGTTTAACAGTTACCTTCAAAAGCATTAAAAAAAATACTGTTCATTCAGAGCTTCTATTACAAAATGGCTGCCTAAACACAAGAAAACAAGTTACTTACCTGTAACTTTAGTTCTCCAATATTGGAAACTTTCATAGATTCCCATGCTTGTATCATTACCAGTCATCGGAAGGGAGTCCCCGGTATACATAAAATAGCAATAGAAACCATTACCAAAACAGAACCTAGGCCTAGGCCCATTCTTGTTTTGCAACCTATCCACCTCTTTTTGTAAAAGAGACCAAACAAAATGAACAACCAATCAGATTAGCCTCACCCCTTAGAACCCTCCTGAGAAAAGCTCAGAAACTCAGATTTTCGTAGCCGTTGTGTAAATAAATCACTGAAGATTGAAGAGGCTGAGCTTTCCCAGGGGAGGTGGGTGGGTCGCATGGGAATCTATGAAAGTTACCTATACATGAGAACCAAAGTTACAAGTAAGTAACTTGTTTTCTTACTCCAGTATTGGAACTTTCATAGATTCCCATGCTTGTATCAGAGTGGCTAGCAGTTATCAGCACATTTGTTGGAACCATGGACAATATTAAACCAAGAACAAAGCCATAGTAAATTCATCATAATTACATTTTCAATGGTCAATAACATAGCTAGAAACTTCAGAAAACAAGCACAAGAGGTTAAAAAAGGTGCAAGAGCTGATAAAACAGTAACATAGAAGGAGAGATGAAAGGGAAAGCTCACCACTACTGAAAGAGGTTCCTCAGGACTGCTTGGCCGACTGCTGTCACTCTGCGTTGCAGAATCCAGGCAGTAATGCCTTGTAAACATATGGGTACTGCGCCAGGTCGCTGCCCTGCAGATCTCTCGGATAGGAACTCCAGCAAAGAGGGCCGTAGAAGAAGAAGAAGAAGAAGAAATCGCTCTCGTGGAATGAGCGCAGACTGGACCTTCTAGGGCTTGCCCGCTGCCTTATGACAATACCGGATAGCGCTTGTAATCAAACGAGTGATCCCTTGCTTGTAAAGGGGAAAACCCTTGTGAGGGTCACTAAAGGACACAAACAGTTGAGAAGACTTCCCTAAGTCTTTAGCTAGTTGGAGATTAAACTTTATGCACCTCTGAATGTCCAGAGAGTGAAGTACTTTCTCTACCGGAGTAGTCGGTTGAGGGAAAAAAGTTTTAAGAATTACCGGCTCATTCAAATGAAAGCCGAAGGTACTTTAGGTATGAATTTTGGGTTAGTACGTAGAATCACTGTTCCTTTTTTGAACTGGGGAAAGGGTTCCTAGCTGAAGTCAAAGCTAGTAGAAGAGCTACCTTCCAGGAGGAATTTCAGCTCTGCCCTATGAATAGGTTTGAAAGGAGGTTTCATAGGCTGGGCAAGAACCAAGTTCAGATTCCAAGGAGGAGGCTTGACTGGAGGGAAAACCCTGAAAAAGCCCTTGAGAAACTGCTTAATGATTCTTGTGGACCAGAGGGAAGTGCCTGAAGATGTGCGTCTGAAGCGAGAGATTGCCTCCAGATGCACCTTGATAGAAGAGTGAGCCAGCCCTGATTTTGCCAATGATAGAATATATGGAAGAACTTCATGCGGTTCCGACTTAAAAGGATGGACACCGTTCTCCTGGCACCAAATGCAGAAACGCTTCCACTTCAACCTGTAAGTCTTGTTGGTACTTGGGGCTCTTGCCTGAGAGAGTACTTCTTTAAATTCTGCTGAAAGATTCAGACCAAGAAATTCTCGCTAATCAGGAGCCATGCCGAGAGCTGTAAAGATTGGGAATCCGGATGCTGTTCTTGGCCCTAGGACATCGTCAGCAGCGAAGGAATCAGCTGCAGTGGAAGGTCCAGGTAGAGAAAGTGCAGTTCCGTGAACCAAAACTGTCTGGGCCACGCAGGAGCCATCAGAATCATCCTGCATGGTTCTGCTTTGAGCTTCCTGAGATGTCTGGGGATCAGAGGAATGGGGGAAAAGGTTAAACCAATGCGCCTAACCAGGCCATCAAAAGATCATTCCCCAACGATCCCGGATGGTGAAGCCTGCTTGCATAGAACTGGCATTTCTTGTTATCCCGAGTGCCAAAGAGATCTATGGAAGGTCTGCCCCATCTGCGAAAGACCTTCTGTAGAGTGGAGTTGTCTAGCTCCCACTTGTGGCTGACAGACTTCAGTCTGCTGAATGTGCCCGCTGCTCTGTTGAGAACACCTGGAAGGTGTTCCGCTTTAAGTGATATCTCCTGCTTAATTGCCCACTCCCAGTTTTGCCAGGGCTTCTTGTGACAACAGTGGAGATCTGGTGCCTCCTTCTTTGTTTGTATAATGCATGGCCGTCATGTTGTCTGTATGTATTAGGACAGCCGACTATAGTATTCGTGGAAGAAAAGCCTGCAGGGCCAGGTGAATCGCTCTGAGCTCCAGCAGATTGATATGTAACAGACGATGCTAGGGCCGCCACCAGCCACTTACAGGAAGGTCTTGTAACACTGCTCCCCAGCCCTCGAGAGGCGTCCGTAGTTGTGCGGAGGAGGGGCAATCCTGAAAGAAAGGCCCTGAGAAATGTTTCCCTTGTTCATCCACCATGATGCGGCGTCCCTCATGGCCTCGGTAACTGAGATCTTGTCGTTGAAGGATCCGATGACCTGGCGCCCTGCAAGTCCAACCCCACCTGGAGTGGACAAATCCATAACCTGCAGTGAGGAATCAGAGGTATGCAGGAGGAAATGGACCCCAGAAGGGACGTGTAGAGGCGAACTGAAAGTGACTGTTTTTTTAACAATCAGGAGGCCATGGTCATCAGCTTTTCTTGCCTCTCCAAGGTCGGGAAAGCTTTGTTTATGGACGCGTTTGGAATGGCTCCCAGAAATCTGGCTGTTTTGGATGGACGGAGAGAAGACTGCTCTTCGGTGAGCGTTAGCCTGAGATTGACAAACAGGCGTGTGCATACTACGACTGATTCTTTTGCTGCCTGCCTGGTAGGAGCTTTCAGTAACAAGTCGTCCAGGTAAGGAAAGACCGGAAGCTTTTGTTTTCGAAGAAAGGCTGCTACTGGAGCCAATACCTTTGTAAAGATCCATAGAGCAGATCGAAGTCCAAAAGGTAAACCCTTGAACTGAAAATGGCTCTTGGCTACTGTGAAGCGAAGCGACCTCCTGTGAGCTAGATGTATTGGTATGTGAAAATAAGCGTCCTCTAAATCCAGTGTGGCCATGTAATCCCCTGAGTTGAGAAGTTGAAAGATGTCTTGTACAGAAACCCATCCGAAAGGATTGTTTGATGGGATATGTGTTGAGCTCCCTCAGATCTAGAATAGGGCGTCCAGACCAGGAAGAACCGGGAGTAAAAACCCTTTACCCGCTGAGAGATAGGGACCGGTTCTATCGCTCCTATGAGGAGCATTTGATGGACCTCCAACTGTAGAAGACGGAGATGTTTTGATACAGTGGCGCGAGGGGGCTTGGATGGAGGTGGTTGGACAAACTCCAGGGTATGGCCGCATTGAATTATGTTCAGCACCCAACGATCCAATGTTATTTGTTGCCAGTTGCGGAGGTAATATGAAATTCTGCCTCCCACTGATGTCACAGGAGGAGAAGGGGCAGTAGTCAGAGCCAGCAAGCAGCTATTGGTGCTTAGAAGTGTCACTGCCCTGGCGTCATTGTCTTCCTTTATTGTTCGAGCGAGAGAAAGAGGAGGATTGATTCTGCCACTGATTGTAGTAGGACTCCATTCTGAATCCTTATTTTGATCATATACGTCACTGGCGACGGTATATTGATGATATTTTCTTTAGTTGGACTGAGACTGAATTATCTTTGTTTTTGGACTGGCTAAATCAATGTTCACCGGACTTGAAATTCACATCTACCTGCAGCCACTCTCATGTGAACTTTTTAGATTTGACTATTTTTCCCCATGATGGAAAATTATCTACGAAATTGTTCACAAAATCCACAGCCCGTAACACCTTGTTGGAATCCTCAAGTAACCACCCCTGTGGTTTACGTGATGGTTTGCCCTTTGGGCAATTTCTGCATATTCGCAGGAAGACTATTCCAAAGAGGCTGAAATTTTGTCTGACAAGTTAAGAACTCGTGGTTATCCACGGAAATTAGTGATAAGATCCATGAAGAGAGCATGGTATAACCATCGTGAATTTCTTTTAATCCCTAAAAGTAGAAAACAGAACAATCGAATTCCATGTGTCACAACATTTGGCACACGCAGCAACAAAGTTTCTGCCATTGTTAAGAAACATTGGCCGTTGATAATGGCCACTGGAATTACACAGGAACCTCCCCTGTTTTCATACAAAAAAGGAAAAAAACCTAAGAGATCTAGTGAGGGCTGCTCTTCCAAAATCCGAAACGCCGAATCTTACAACTCTTTGGGGTTTGGGTAAAATACTTGGGCATTATAAATGTGGCGGCTGCCAAATGTGTGACACAAGCCTGAACACCAAACAATTTTTGCATGGTAACCTTGTACATGATTTAAAACATCATTCCTTTTTTTTTTTTTATTTCTTATTGACAAACCTGATGAAAGGAAACATGCCAAATTATATTGTCATTATTACATTTTCATATTCAGTTTCTAGCTTCCACGTAAAGTAAATTAAGTAGAATAATTCATATTAAACATGAAAAATTGATAAACAAAGCAATCAGAGTTTTAACCAGATAAGCAACATTACAATTGTTGTATATACATCATATAAAGTTTCTCCATGTTTTCTCAAATTTTTTTTGTGAACGTGCTCCTCTTAATTTTGCCAGAGCTGACTCCCTAGAGTGTATTTCTAATACTAAAGACCACCATTCCGAGATATTAGGAGGGTTGGGTCAAGTCCAGGCTCTGGCCAATGTCAGTTTAGCACAAGATAAGAGAATCGTAACCAGAGCTGGGTAAAGTGGAGGGGAAGAGTGTACATCAAGTAGAGCTGTAACCGCAGTGATGTGAGGTAGATAGATCTTCTTAGTTTCTAGAACTTTATGTACTTCCCCCCCAAAAATCCCTCAGAGTAGGACAAGAAAACAACATGTGTTCCAGATCAGCTGCGTACTCTGAACATTTAGGGCATTAAGTACGATCGCCATAGCCGTTATTAGGAGACCATTTCGAAATCTTCTCTGGGGTGTAATATAGCATACATGTTGTTCTAAACTGTTGCAACCTCAAGCTAGATGATCTGACCGAGTTGTTAATGTTAGATAAAGATTGAGTTATCTGTTTTGGAGTGATATTTAAGGCAGTTTTAATACTCCATTTCCTTGCCAATTTTGGACAGTCATCAGATATAAAGGCGCAGAGAGTTCTGTACGTATCACTTATTATGGATTTGTTTTTAGTTGTATAAAGACAATTCCAGATATCACAGTCTAATATGTTGTGTATTTGTTTTTTTCGAACCAGAAAGTCGCGAATTTGAAGATATTTAAACCTACACTTTCCGGTAGACCATACATAATTTTAAGTATGTGAAAATCTAGTAACCCTTGTGCACCGTATAAGTCCCCCAGAGCTTTAACTCCGCGCGTAGCCCAACTTAAAGCTGCTCCGTCACTAAAGATTCCGGGAAGACCCGGATTACTCCATAATTGAAATTTCGGATGAAATATTGTGGTCTTACAGAATGCGAATATATTTGTCCAAATTCACACTATGTCCCTTGCAGTCTTAAATTTAACTCTTTTGTAGTAGTTGGGGTCATTTACTCGAAATAAAAACAAATTTGAGTCAGCTTTTAACATAAATGAGTGAAAAAAAAAGTGTCTTCTCTGTTACGCCTAATAAACGAGGACCAAAAATATAACTTTACATCAGGAAAATTAAGCCCGCCCTTGTCAGTTCCGTTCTTGAGAAATTTCAACGATCTTCTAGATTTTTTATAGCCCCAGATAAAACTGCTGAATATTCCATCCAATTGTTTGAAAAAAAGATTTAGTGCCAAAGGAATAGAGCAAAATAAATACAAAAATTTAGGAAGTACCTTCATTTTAATTAAATTAATTCTGCCGATTAAGTTCAAGGGGAGTCTATTCCATTTTTTTCAAAATTGCAGTGGTGGATTTAATCAATTCACTATAATTAATATTGTTAATTTCCCGTATTTTAGAAGTTATTTTTACGCCTAGATAAGTAGCGACTTTACAGATCTCGGGAGTCGCTACTGCCGGTGCGTAGTTAGCTATAATTTGCGTCTTATTTATGTTTAACCTATAGCCGGATACTTTGGCCGTTGATAATGGCCACTGGAATTACACAGGAACCTCCCCTGTTTTCATACAAAAAAGGAAAAACCTAAGAGATCTTGTGAGGGCTGCTCTTCCAAAATCCGAAACGCCGAATCTTACAACTCTTTGGGGTTTGGGTAAAATACTTGGGCATTATAAATGTGGCGGCTGCCAAATGTGTGACACAAGCCTGAACACCAAACAATTTTTTGCATGGTAACCTTGTACATGATTTAAAACATCATTCCAATTGCAATACACAAAATGTTGTATATGCAATCTGGTGCCCCTGTAACCTTATCTATGTAGGGCAGACCACCCAAAAAATCAAGGCCCGTTTGACACAGCATAAGAGCCGCATTCGTTGCCAAACAGAAAATGCACAGTTAGTTGCCCACTACACTGAATTCAAACATGCCCCCTCAGAGATGAGATGGCAAGTGATTGAGGTGGTACATGTTCCCGCTAGAGGTGGTAGCATTGTGGGCATTTTGAACAGAGCAGAACGCAGGTGGATGCTTCGCTGTAACAGCATCCACTGTGGTTTGAATTCAATGGAGGAATGCCAGTCTTTAATAAACGGCTAAATACATCTCTGTACTGTCCATTTTATTATTACCATAGGATATGTTTGTAAAATGCAGAGTGGCTATATTGTATTGTTTATATATGAAATGCATTCCAGCTATATGATAATAATGCTTCTAATTTCTCCACATGTTTTTGTATGTAATGTACAGACATGCTTGTAAATTGCTCACATATGAAATTTATTTCTGCTATACGACAATTTTTTTATATGTTCTTTGTTTGTAATTGGTATGACTTTGAATTTAATCATAATACACTGTAGTAAGTAGTAAAATATCTTTATTCGATTGTTTACGTATAACAATCATAAAAGTACATTTCATAAACATTTATCCACACAGTAAAAAAGAAAAATAAGAAGGGTGATGTCACAGTGGACATAAACACAAGCATAAAAACAAAGTTGTGGTTAAGAGATAAAAATACAGTAGAAATATAAGTACGTTCAGCTGCAAAATTAATTAACCTTCCATGCTTTTTCTATGTTTAACTGCAAGTTTTAGAAAGCTACATACAAACATAGTACATTCACTGTTTAGCATTTGGAGGTGATAAAGTGCAGGTCTGAATTGTACAAAATCCAACTGTTTAAGTAAAGGTTTTAAAAACAAGATACGGGGGAGTGTATAAAACTGACAGAAGAATGTATTATTTCCTAGTTGAGACTGAATACATCATGTGACTCTGTTATTCGGGTAATGTTTTATACACAAATTATTTGGCTACCTCTTTAACATATGAGGATCACTATGACAACACTGTAAACTAATGTAAGGCACTGTTTTTAAACAATGATTGTGGGCAGGATTGTATTGCTGAGTGAGGGAATTCCAACATTGTAATTGGACTGCCTTGTGGGACCCTCTACTCTGGGTTGAACTGCAATTTTCCCTCTAAATCTGGGGCCTGTATTCTTACTTTTTGGTTCTAGCAATTTTGCTCAGTATTGGTCCCTTCTTCCCTTTCTGACCTTCTGGTTACAGTTCTGATTTCGATTAGTTTCACCATTTCAAGATGGCGTCCATTCAGGCTTCCCTGTTTGAGTGCGCCTAATAAAGTTTTTATTACACGGTTCCTTTTTTTTACATTGAACCATGCAAGTACACCTAATGGGATTTTTTAGATCTCTAATCCCTTTGGATTCAAGACGCTTTCATTGGAAGCGTTCTGTCTCCGTAACTCGGCTTTTGATATCCTTCCAACATGGCGCTCACGCGTGGTTGGTTGAGTTAGTCTTTTACTGATATGGCACTCGGAGCATTCTTTAATTGGTAAGCGGGTGCGTGTGGCTGCTCCGCTTCAACTCGGGAGTATATCAGAACATTAACAGGCAAGAGCGATTTTACTGTTTTGCTCTACCTTAAATTGGCTCTTGTAGTTCGAATACAACGCTCGAGGTCGATAGCTTTTACTCCTAATACCCAGAGCAAGCTGATATATTCGGGGAATACTTCCTATGAGGTATGCAATATGCTGTTTTCCCCGTATTAGCTTTTCAGCTTTCGACCCCCTTTTCTAACTGTTTGGTCACTGATGCTATTGAGACACTGTGGTTCCTTGAGGCCACTGGAGTATCTTAATTTATGTAATTTAATACGAGGCTTTTTAACCTGTGGCGGGTTTTGTGACCAGATAAGTTCCTTAATAATTTCCCCTTTTTCTCCTTTTTTCAAATAGTCTACTGCAGGGTACACCATATTCCCTTGCTAAGCCACGACAATCCATTATTGAAGATTGGATTTCAATTTTACATATCTCTGGCACATATTTGAATAGTTTCAGCCAGCTTTGTGTAAGCGGAATTGACACTGCTTCTAAGTAACTGGCTTCTTTGGGTTATTACCCTATGGATGTCCTTATGCATTCAGGACTTCTGTCTAATGTATATATCTTTCTTTATTAGTATGGTTTGAACTTCATATTTCCTGACGAATTCTTCGAATTTCCGTTTTTCATGGATAGAGCCCCTGAACGGTGATTCTGAGATGACTATCTTTTTGGTGTTGGTAATTTCTTTATCACGGCTTGGGGGATGTTGACTCTTTGGTTCCTTGGATCCTTTTTAGGACTTGCTCATCACTGGGAGCAAATTTCTTTTAATATTCTTTTCTACCTTGCTCTTTTTCTGTTTTTTCCTTTTCTTCTTTTTCACAAGGGAGTCCAAATTTTGATTTATGGATTTGTATTTTCAGACTGTTATGACGCTCAATGACTTACTGGGTCCTGATGATGACTGCGCAATTGATTAGCAGTTGAAACGCCGTCAACGCATATGTGGCTTTTAAAGTTCTAGGAGGACACATAATCTTTGTATATGTTGTACCCCCATTTTTTCAACAGATTTACTTGTTGTTTGCCACTTGTCTGGTCTATTATGTGATATATTGTTATGTAAACCAGCTATTCTTTTCTTGAGCGTGTATATTTATAATAAATGTGAAATGTATAATTTTTTTTACACATTAGTGGTATTTGAATTGATTTATGTATCTTCCCCTTGTTGGTTTTTCTTTTTTTATTCTTGTCTGCTTTTTTTCTCGTTTCTCCTCTCCTTTTACTACTAATGTTAATTCATTTATAATAAGTTATTTAGTGTGTGTTATTTGTTAATGGTCTCCTGAACTGTTAGGATTATTCACTGATTGTAGTGCGGCCTATAAGATTGTGAGTGGGAACCGTACGAGGAGTAACGTTGCTGTCGATATCCTCCCCTGTATGTAGAATTACCTCTTCCTCCTCGGAATGGGACATTGCAGTTTTGCAGAGTCCCTAAGGATTTTGCGGTTTCAAAATATTTTTTAATATCCTGGAGTGCATCATCTATATGCTTTCCAAAGACCGCTTCCCCATCAAGAGGCAGATCCAAGATTTTGTTTTGGACTTCTAGAGGGAACGAAGTAGCCGCAACTAGCCCCGTCGACGAAGGACAGCTAAGGAGCGGAAAGCAGTTGTTGCAATATCCATTGCAGTCAACGATTTCTGCAGATGTTATCGGGCCCTCTTGGAGAATCCTTTTTGCTTCCTTCTTTCCTTCTTCTGGCAACTGGTCAAGATAGGAGGGAGAGGTTGCACCACATTTGGTGATCTTATCGACCCAGTATAGCCAAGGCGTTAGCTGCTCTAACAGGCTGGACATAGATGAAAACTGTTTTCCTACATTATCAAGACACCTGCCCTCTTTATCTGGAGGAGTTGTAAGGGGAGCCGAAGGATTTCTGGACTTCCTCTGGGCAGCTTGTGAGAAGACCGAGTCCGGTTTAGGTTGGCTGGTCAAACAGGCTGGGCTCTCATCTGGAGCCTTATATGTTTTTATTCCAGGCGAGGTAGAACTGGAATGACTGTGGCTGGGTTTTGCATTACCTTTAATCATTCATCTCAGACATGACCCACAATTGGTTCTGATCGGACCAATTTCTTATAAGGTTCCTTAAAGTCAAAGGAAGCACTCAGATTCCACCTTGGTCATTGGCAGGTCAAATCATTTGGCGGCTTTCTCCATCAAGTTATGGAAACCCCCTATGTCTACAGGGAGGGGAAATCAACAGGTGCCGGAGCAGGAGAAGTTGGATCTAGAATGACAGTTATCCCACTCCGCATCTGGAATCATGATGGTGCCCTGGTTGTCATCAGAGGTGTCGCCTTGACAGGGGGCACAACAGGTGGTACATCCTGCGCTTCAAGCATTGCTGAGGTAATTGAGGGGCAATAAGACTAGCAGGAGAAACGGTAGTAACAGGCACCACAACTGGAACAGGAGGCTGTGTTGCAAACCTTTTTCTGTAGTCCAACAGCATAGCTTGCAAGTCTGTCAGCAAGGAGGAGGGCATTTGGACCATCTCCTGTTGGTAGTTCTCTTAATATTGTGAGGAAGGACCATACTGCTCATAATCCTCATTTCCCCTCAGAATCTGTGTCCTGGCACTTCACATGCAGTTGAGAAGGGCTATTAGCATACCCAAAAGGCCCATTCTACTCTTCCGATTACTCTTCCTCGAGGAGGAGTGCAGAAGGTAAAGGAGTCACCCTGCTGGGAGAAGTCATCTCCGGTGTAATTCGCCGTCTCCTGAGTGAAATAGAAATGTTTTCAACTGTCGACGAGGTACTCGACAGAACCGTCGACGATGAAATGGACATCATCAACGCAGCAGTCGTCGACACCCCCACCGTCGTAGTCAACTTAGTAGCCGTTGTCACATCGTCAACACCATCGTCGACGATACAATCACCACGGGCGTCAAAATCGTTAACACAGTACCTTGTGTCAGTACCAGAGACGAGGGACTCACCATCGACGAGCCCGTCAACAGGACTAGAGATGAAGAAGACTGTACCTTCGATGCTTTCGTCAATGGAGTAGTTGACAGCGTAGTCGACGAGTGAGCCTTTTGAGGAGTTCACCTCAGAAGTCAAAGATAAGGGCTTTTTGAAAGTCTTTGGAACCGCAGGAGGAGAAGTTGGAGGAATAGAACTGGATTTCCTCTCAAGTATTACAGGACTAAGCCCTTTAGACCTATTAGAGGTTTTTTGTAAGGCCTTACCAGGGCGGTGCTCAGCAGGTGAAGAAGCTCTACCCCTTTTTGCAGACCTTCTGGAAGATGTCGCAGAAGATGCTTCTTCGCTGTCACTGGATACTGGCTCCTTCCTTGATTTTAGCTTCTGGAGTCAGGTCAAAAGACGCCCTTCATGGTCTCTCAGAGTCATGGTAGAGAAGGTGCTGCATATTTTACTGTAGCCTTATGGTCTGGGTATAGACAGTAAATCTTTGTGCTTGTCATCAATATATAAACTCTTGTTAGCACAAGTAGCACAGGCTTTAAAGAGGGCCTTCTTCTCTTTATCCGACATCCTGAAGAAGTTGAAGAAAAAACACTGGTGAAAAGGCTGTAGAATTAAAGTTGTAGGAAAAAACTGAGCAGAGCCCAGTACTCCCTTGCACAACGTGGGGTAGAAAATCATAGGTTCTGAGATTCTCTCAGGAGGGTTCTAAGGGGTGAGGCTAATCTGATTGGTGGTTCATTTTTTTTGGTCTTTTACAAAAATAGGTGGATAGGTTGCAAAACAAGAATGGACCTAGGCCTAAGTTGTTTTAGTAATGGTTTCTATTGCTATTTTATGTATACCGGGGACTCCCATTCAGACGACGGGGAATGATACAAGCATGTGAATCTATGAAAGTTCCAATAATGGAGTAAGTAATATTCAGTAGCAACTGGTGATTTTTAGGTCTCGCCTGAGCCAGTGCATGCGCTGCTCGGCGAGACAATTAGTAAGGGCCTTCAAAAAGTGCTACTACACGCTGTTTGTGCGGCCTCTAGCTTGCGAGCACGTGCACAGCAGCCATCTGGCTTTTCTCGCAGCACACTTACAGCACGACTCACTCCTCCCCTCCCCCACCACAGAGCACGCGATCGCTTTCACTGCAATCGGCAAGTGTTTATTTGTGTACGTGTGATATCTTATGGAATGTGTGCGTGCACGACAAAAAAAGAACTATAAAACATTGCAATAGGTACACAGAAGCTTTACTGCTGTTTAGAGTCTTGGGTTGGTTTTATTTCCTCCGAGCCAATACGCTGGGGATAGATGGATAGATCATGGCTGTGCTTCTCATTAATACAGCGCTGACATAATTACCATGCTTTCTAATCATTGAAAAACGTCTCAAGCTGGTTGCGGCGCTTCATATGCCACTATATGACTTTTCCATTTTACTTAGCGCTTTCGCTTCAACGAATCACACCTTTTATTGTCTGATATCTAGAACGTCTTAAATATCCTTGGCATTATCAGTTTAACAATTGCTGTGCTACATTCCCGGTATGTGACTTATTCAGTCTTCATGGCGCTCCCCATTAACAAACCGCAGCACTTTATTCTCTGGTATGGGGCTTTTTGAATCTCCATGCTGCTTTCACGTTAGCAAATTGCAGCAATTCCGTTAGTGGAATGTGACTTGTTGCATCTTCACAGGCTTTCCCTTTAACAACAACAAGCAGCAAAATAAGGGACCAAAGAAGCCTTGGCCTATCGCTCCGCATCATTGTATCAGGACCTGTGCCTATGCCAATGTAACACTTAAATAAAACATGCTTCCTTGGCGTTGAAATCTTTAGGAAGCCCGTCGCGACGCTGCATTCACAGTTATGTAACTACTTCAATTTACATAGAGCTTTCATAATTAACATAACGTGCCCCATTATTCTCTAGTATATGACTTCACAAATTACTTAGGCTTGCACTTCTACAAAATGCAGTACATTTTCTCTGGTATATCACTTCTTACGCCTCCTTGGCGATTTCACTAACAAACCACAACACTCCACTTTCCGGTGTGTGCATTTTAAGATCTCCATAGCGTTATCACTTTAACAAACTACAGCACTTCATACTCCAATATCTGACTTTTTACATCTTCACGATGCTTTCACTTTAACGTCAGCCATTATTAATTCATGGTTGAGTACTGCCTGGTGATAATTGCCTCACCTACCTATATACAACGCCCTTTAACACTGCAATTATTAGTGTTATAGTATACAGATATGCAATCGCTGCGATACCACGTACAAACAAGCATTGGCATAGCCAATTGGTCTCACCTTATAAGACCTTATAAGTGTTTAGCCATGCAGTTGATGTTGTTGCACCAAGGGCATTGTGCTGCATAACTAACTACTTATAAGGTCCCAAAAGCAAGACCTATTGGATATGCCAATGCTTGCTGTGACGCAAAAGTTCTTTCCAACTTTCATGGCATGAGCGAGGCAGCCACACGGACCTCGGGTCTGAACTGCACAATGTAAAATCAGAAATCTAGGGACCAATTACAACTTCCCCACTTGAACAAAATGTGCGATCCTAGGCAAATATTTTACTACACCAAGCCTCCCTTTTCTTCGTTATTATATACGAGTGCACCTTAAAATACACAAGTTCAGGAGAAAATGCTCAGTAAAAAGACGTTATTTTTGATGTAAAAATAACGTTGATTCATGTTAATGTTGCTTCATGTATCTTAAGAACTAGGCCACATATACGGCAGGGACATCTTAAGGACATTTAGGTCCGCGGGCCAAACTTATTTTGGGGGACCCTTCTCAGAACACTTTGAATTTATGATTCAATTTCAACTCTTTCCTGACCTCTTTGACCAGGTCACTGACTGCACAGATGGACTGGTACAAATTCTAAATGTGTTAACGTCTGATATTCATAGATAATGGTGAGTGTTTTCAATATTGTAAATAGCAAGAGCTCACTAATATTACTGAATGTAATCTCTGACACCCTCCCATTTCTCATATGTGAAATCCGGTTTGGATCTAAAAACCTTTTTTTAAATGGACGTTGCATGAAACACAAACCCAACATTTCTTTACAAAATGTCTACAATAAACCATCACACATCACCCACATTAAACATTAGTTAAAAGGAAAATAGTATTTCAAAAAATATGTTGTATTTCAAACAATCTGTTAAAGAATTATTCGAGGTCATCAGGGCAAGACTCTGCAGAACAGAGCTGTCTCAATCAGGGGGCCCCCTGGAAGGCAGGGGCATCAAACCAGAGCCCACTTTGCCTATGTCCTGAAACTTCTCTGATGTATGACAACTGACTAATAAATAGCATTGACATTACAGCGAGTACACAGAGATATTTCTATATTTAATTGGATCACGTTAAAAAAAGCAAGCATTGGTATAGCCAATAGGTCACGCCTTTGGGACCTTATAATTGTTTAGCCACGCAACAGTTGATGATGTTGCACCAAGGATATTGTACTGTATAACCAAACACTTATACGGTCCCAAAGGCGCGATATTTTGGAGACATGCCAATGCTCGTTTTACATGTGCATTACGAACAGAATATCATTGTGGTCAACGTCCGAGTGGAACCGGCGAGTTTTTCCTAATTGATGATGTATCCCCATAATCATCTTACATATAGACCACCATTTGTAAATGCAATGTTATACAGTTAAAAAAAAACTATTGCTCTACTATTCACTTAGTAGCTTAATCTTTATTCTTGGTTCTCTCAAGAATGCTATTACTAATTTTTGTTGACACTAGGTGCAGGTTGGGCACTACTCGTTATATTTTATCACTCAACAAATGTATAAACGGCATGGTTTCTTGGTTCAACATATGTCTTTTATTACTACACAGCCTTGAAAAAGTCACCTTTGTGACGAAATACGTGTCGGCTGTTTATCAACGAACATTTCTGCCTCAATTGGATTTAGACATTTTCATCACCACATTATGAAAACTGTAATTAGATTTGTTCAGTGGAATCATTGAAACAGTTGAAAATTGAATAGTTTTTCCTGAAATTTGTAAACCTGGGAAAAGCGACAAAGGGAAAGAAATGCGTTACTTACCTGTAACAGCAGTTATCCAGTATTGGTATCTTTCATAGATTCACATGCCTGAATCATTCCCTGTCGTCGGGATGGGAGTCCCCGGTAAAATAAATATAGTAATGTCACATGGACATATACTTAGTACTAGGCCAGAGGCCTCACATTAGTAGCCTATCTAGGTCCTTATGTAAAAAGGACCAAACTTTGGCCAGTAGCCAATCAGCCCTTATCACCCTCCTCACCTTCCTGGAAGGTGCCCTTGTCCCTCAGATTTTCGTAAGCACCGTGCCAAGTAGTACCTACTGAGAAGACTTAGGTGAGCCCTTCCAGGGGAGGCGGGTGTGTTGCATGTGAATCTAGGAAAGATACCAATACTGGATGACTGCTGTTACAGGTAAGTAACGCATTTCTTATCCAGTATTATGGGTATCTTTCATAGATTCACATGCCTGAATCAGAATAGCAAGCAATAATGAGCACATTTCGCAAATACATCTTGAAAGGCATAATAATCTTATCATAAGTTGTTACACAGTTTACATGATACTCACAACCTGATGAGAAATGTGCGATAAATTACCTGGAAGGTGGGATGATAGGAAGAAGGCTCACCTCTAATGAAATAGATGACGTAGGACCGCCTGTCCTACTGCTGCATCCTTCATGAGTTCAGAATCCAAGCAGTAGTGCTTGGTGAACGTATGTGGCGTCTTCCATGTCGCCGCTCTGCAGATGTCGACAATGGGTACCCCAGCAAAGAGCGCCATGGAGGCGGCTACCGCTCTAGTGGAGTGCGCTCGAACCTTAGAAGGCAGAGGATATCCCGCCTGTTGGTGACAGAATGCGATGGCCGCTGAAATCCATCTGGTGATGCTCTGTTTTGTCAATGCTAGGCCTTTCCTGGGCCTGCTAAATGCAACAAACAATTGGTTGGACTTCCGAAATTGCTCCGTCCTGTGTATGTAAAATTTGAGACATCGCTTGAGGTCCAATGAGTGTAGGGATCTTTCAGCCGCGGATGATGGATTCGGGAAGAAAGATCTCAGGACAATAGGTTCATTGAGATGGAAAGAGGACGGAACCTTTGGTATAAATTTAGGATTAGTCCGTAGAATGACCCTATCGTTTTTGAACTGGATGAAAGGGTCCTGCACAGAAAAAGCCTGTAGTTCACTCACTCTCCTTGCTGACGTGAGTGCCAGTAATAGAGCCGTTTTCCATGACAAATATTTAAGATCTGTTTTATGAATTGGCTCAAACGGGTGTTTCATTAGTTGAGCTAGTACCACATTTAGTTGCCATGTAGGTGGTGACGCTCGTATTGGAGGGAAAGTTCTGAATAATCCCTTCAGAAACTGCTTGACCAGCCTGTTGGTCCATAGTGAAGCTCCACTCGAAGAACTTCTGAACCTGGATATGGCCGCCAGGTGCACTTTTATTGAAGCGTGTGCCAGCCCTGAATTGGCTAGGTGGAGCAAATAGGGCAGAATTTGTGCTGGAGTAGAAGTGAACGGATGTAATTTCTGAGCCCTACACCACAAACAGAACCTTTTCCACTTAAGGGAATACGTCTTATTAGTACTTGAAGCCCGGGCTAGAACGACTCTGCATTCCTGCGGAAGATCTAAATTCTGGAACTCTCTGAACTCAGGAGCCAAGCCGATAATTTGAGAGATGTTGGATCCGGATGTTGGACTTGTCCCTGGTTCATTGTGAGGAGATGTGGGCATGTCCTGAATCGAATTGGGGGTTCCAGCGATAGAAGGTGTAGTTCTGTATACCAGTGTTGGCACGGCCATGCTGCGGCTATCAGGATCATGGTACAACTCTCTGCCTTCAATTTCCGGAGAACCCTGGGGATCAGGGGAAACGGTGGAAAAGCGTAAGCAAAGATTTTGCACCATGTCATCGAAAAGGCATTCCCTAGGGACCTTTTCTGGGGAAGCCAGCTTGCGTAACATTGGCATTTCGCATTTGTTTGTCGCAAAGAGATCCAGGTGAGGCTTGCCCCAACGGGAGAACACTGAGTCGAGCGTCTTCTGGTCGAGCTCCCACTCGTGGCAAATTGAGCGCTGTCTGCTCAGCAAGTCTGCCAGGGTATTGTCTGCTCCTGGGACATACTCTGCCCGCAGAGTAATGTTGTGCTGAAGCAGCCAGATCCAAATTTGCTGAGATTCGAGACAACGTCCTGGATCGAGTACCTCCCTGTTTGTTTAGGTAGTGCATTGTGGTGGTGTTGTCCGTCCTCACAAGCACTGGGAAGTTCCTGATTCAGGGCAGAAATGCTCGAAGTGCCAAGCGCACTGCTCGCAACTCTAGCAAATTGATGTGGAGTTGTCTTTCTGCCACTGACCACTGACCTTGTACTTGCAATTCCTGAAGGAACGCCCCCCATCCTTCCAGTGACGCGTCTGTGGTTATCACATAAGGAGAGACTGGGAGTAGAAATGGTAAGCCGTTGTTCAAGTTGTCGCCCAGAAGCCACCATCTCAGAGCCTTCTTCATGACCTGAGTGATCGTGATCCAGTCGTCGAAGGATCCTGTACTTTGGATCCACTGATTTGTTAAAGCTTCCTGTAGAGGTCGCATGTGGAGGCGACAGTGCGGAATGAGAAATATGTTGGAAGACATCATTCCTAGCAACGACTTGAAGAGTCGGACCGTGACCCTCTTTTTGGTCTGAATTTGGACTGCCAGGGCCTTCAGCTTGACCTGACGTTCCATGGAAGGGAAGGCTTTCCCCTGTTGCGTATCCAACGTTGCTCCTAGGAAATTGAGACGCTGTGACGGTCGTAGATTTGACTTTTCCTGGTTGAGCGTTAGGCCTAGATTCTCAAAGAGATGAAGGCAGGCTGTAGAGGACTTGGCCACACCCGTCCGAGTAGGAGCTTTTATGAGCCAGTCGTCCAGGTAGTGAAAGACTTGGTGATGATGTTGGCGAAGGTATGCCGCTACTGGAGACAGACACTTTGTAAAGATGCGTGGAGCTGACTTCAGGCCGAATGGTAATACTCTGAACTGGTAGTGCCTGCCGCTACTGCAAACCTCAAAAATTGTCGATGACTCTTGTGAATGAGGATATGAAAATAGGCATCCTGGAGATCCAAGGATACCATATAGTCTTTTGAATTGAGTAGGTGCAATACCTCCTGTAGAGTAACCATACGGAAAGACTGCTTCTTGAGGTATTTGTTTAGGTTTCTCAAATCCAGTATTGGTCTCCACTGCTTCTCCTTTTTTCTGATCAGGAAGAATCGGGAATAGAATCCTCTCCCTTTCTGTCCTCGAGGAACTCTTTCCACTGCTCCTTTCTGGAGCATTAGTGAGTTCCTGTTGAAGAATGTTTAGATTTCTGTGCTGCACAGGACATGGTGGATTCGGAGGAGGATGTTCTACAAATTCCAAAGTGTGTCTGAAGCGGACTAACTGCAACACCCAACGATCTGTCGTAATTTGCTTCCAATTGTGAAGGAAGTTGGTAATTTTTCCTCCAACTACGAATTGTGGAGAAGAGGTGGAGGCCCGCTGGAGAAAGCAGTCATTGACGTCTGTTATGGTCTTTCTTTCCTCCTCATCCTCGAAAGGAAGACTTATTGTATGAGGATTGTCCTTGCTGTTGCTGCCTCTGCTGATATTGAGGTTTGTACTGTTAGGAAGAGTTATAAGAGGACTTGTAACCCTGATAGTTGCCACGATTCTGTTGTCCTCGACCTCTAGACCCTCGAAAGGAATTATGCTTTTATTGTAGGGTGCCTAGGGCTCTCGCCGTTTCCGTATCCTTCTTAATGCCTTGTAGCATGTCATCAATATGTTCACCGAAGAGTCGCTCCCCATCAAAAGGCATGTCGAGAACTTTGGCTTGTACTTCAGGCCGGTATGCGGTGGCTTTAAGCCAGCCCTGGCGCCTTAAAACTGCTGCTCCCGCCAATTGACGGAAACCTGTGGAAGCAATATCCAAAGCCATCTCTATCATCTCTGAGGCAGAGCGTTCACCCTCCAGCAAAATCTTCTTAACCTCTTCTTTCTGGTCTTCTGGGATCGCCCCTAGATATGGGGCTATATCTGCCCATATCTGTAGATTGTAGCGACCTAATAATGCCAGAGAATTTGCAATCCTGATTGATAGGGCGGACATGGAGGAAAATCTTTTGCCAGTGGCATCAAGTTTTCTTCCTGCCTTATCAGGAGGCGCTGTCATTGCCGCTGACGGATTGCTGGACTTCCGCTGAGCAGCTTGAGATATAACTGAATCAGGTTTAGTTTGGCCAGTTAAACATGAGGGTGCAGTGTCTGGGGCTTTGTATTTCCTTTCAAGCCTAGCCGGCACTGGAATGAGAGAGAGAGGAGTTTATTTTTTGTCCTTGCTCCCATATATAATCGATCACTGGAATGGAGCGAGCTGATCTCTTGAAGGGTTCTTTAAAATCATGAAGGAAACAGTCCTGTGTTTCCGATGCCATTTGGATATTGAACCTTGCAGCCGCTCTCCCTACAATATTATGGAATCCCCCTAAGTCTTCAGGGGTTGAATCGTCCTGTACATGGTCTGGGGATACTGGATCTGCGTTACCATTATCATCAGAATCATCAACATCATCATCATCATGTATTTCACCTTCTTCATCCTGGTTGTCATCATTTCTCACTTCTTCATATTCATCCTCATCCGTAGAGAGTTGTGGAGGAAATGCCCCTTGCTCCTGATGCACCTCCCACGGGGGAGGCCG
Organism: Lissotriton helveticus; assembly: GCF_964261635.1. Classification (NCBI taxonomy): domain Eukaryota; kingdom Metazoa; phylum Chordata; class Amphibia; order Caudata; family Salamandridae; genus Lissotriton; species Lissotriton helveticus. The sequence goes on from NC_136072.1 coordinate 1,009,731,821, forward strand.
CTGTCTATGTTTAGGAGTTGGTGTTTCCTGTGGTACCTGTACTGCTGAGGCAGAAGAGGATGATGGAAATCTTTGTTTATAGTCAGAAATTAGCAATTGGAGGTCAGAAACAATTGAAGCTGGAAGACACACCATTAGCTGAACAGTGGTATGTTGTTGAACTGTCTCTTGGATCGTAATTTCTTCAAAATCTTCACAGTCTGAACTCTCATGAACTTTGATGTTGAGATGAGAGGGACTGGATGCTATGGGAAACATGTCCTGTTCTTCAGGATCTTCTGTTTCTAAAAACTGCGTTGGCAGCAGCTGTTGAACCTTGCTGGGTGAGGTCATCTCTGGTGTAACCAAACATGATGACATTTTAAAACGTGTATATATACACTTCAATGAGGGAGAACCCTTAGATTGTGGATCCGTTGACGCGGTGTCCGTAGACGGTGGTGTGTCTACCCTTTTTGATGAGGTATCAGGTGTTTTCCTCGACTGTATTGTCGTCAATGATGTCCCCGTCGACGAAGATGTCTTCGTCGACGGCGGCGACACTGTAGCAGTCGACGACGGCGTCGATGTTCTCGTCGTCGACGGTCTCGCCGACGGTGGTGGTGTCGTCGTTGGTGGCGTCGACTACTTCGTCGACGGTGTCCTCGCCGACGAGGTAGTCTTCATCAACGGCTGTATCTTCGTCGACGGTGGGATCTTCGTCGACGATGGGATCTTCGTCGACGATGGGATCTTGGTCTTCGCCGACGATGAAGCAGACGTCGACGGGAGCGCCGCAAGAAGCGACGTCGACGGTTGTGACAGGAATGACAGAAGGTATTGACCTACCCATGATGGATGATGATGTAGTAGCCGATGCCATGGAGAAAGTAGATGCCATGGATGTCGAAATGGAGACTGTTGACATCGTCACAGGCAGGCCAGACGATACTATAGCAGGCTTCTTAAAGTCTGTCATCTGAAGAGGAGGTTTCTGAGGCTTGACCTTAGTATGACCTTCCATGGACTTTGGCTTCTTTTGAAGAGGCACAACAGACTGATCTGGAGATGTCAGTCGAGGCCTTTTAGGAGAGGAGTGGAAGCTCCTATAGGAACACTCACTCTCACATGAGGAGACTACCTGCTCATTGTCCTTCAGTCTCTGGAGCCACAGAAGCAGTCGCCCTTCCCTGTCGTTCAACGTCTTGACCGGGAAAGTGCGGCAAATCTTACATTCCTTGGCAGAATGCGGAGGATAGAGGCAATACAGGCAATCTTCATGCTGGTCCTCTATATGTAACCTCATCTTACTACAAGAGGCACAGGGTCTAAAGAGCCCTTTTTTAGGAGTAGTAGACATTAACTACCCAAAACTCCCTTCTAAACTGAAACTTGAAGAGTAAATAGGAAAAAATCCCAAGATAAAAGAAAAACCTGAGGAGAGCTCAGTGGAGACTCCCCGTCAGCACGACGTGCGGTAGAAAATCTGAGGGACAAGGGCTCCTTCCAGGAAGGTGAGGAGGGTGATAAGGGCTGATTGGCTACTGGCCAAAGTTTGGTCCTTTTTACATAAGGACCTAGATAGGCTACTATAGCTCGCTTAATCTTCCCGACGGCCCCCAGCGCCTAGAGACCCTTACGGGTGATTGTGCGCTTTACAAACGTGGACTTTACTTTAAATGTGAGGCCTCTGGCCTAGTACTAAGTATATGTCCATGTGACATTACTATATTTATTTTACCGGGGACTCCCACCCCGACGACGGGGAATGATTCAGGCATGTGAATCTATGAAAGACACCCATAATACTGGATAAGTGTGTTTCATCTGCAGTATAAGGGGCAGGAGTCTGGGGGTTTGCTGACCTGCTTCCAATCCAACGCACAGAAAATTCCTTCTTAAGATATATTTTATCAGTCCCAAATACCACTTCATCCTGCATAAGTCACGCAGAGCTGGGACTCCCCTTCATTTATGACTTTATTAAGCTCGAACCTGTACTTCTTTGGCATAGGTTATGGACCAAAGAAGAGGCCAAGTTCAACAGGGACATTTTACTAGATGCTTTAAAAATGGAAGGGGTTTTGAAAATTCCTTGGAGAAAATGTCCGTAACTTTTTAAAATACCTTGGTCACCTTGAGTATTTTACTAACCCTCTTTCTATTCGGCAAATACCAAGGAAAGAATTGTGAAAGGAGGGTCTTTTGTTGCTGGATTTTATTAGAATGTCATCAGATATTAAAACCCACTGTAATCCCCTCCCCAATCAGCTGATTTTAACTACTTTTAATATCCAACCCTATTTAACTTTTGTACCTGGAGTTTATGATAGATTCTTACTAACCAGATTTAGGTTGGGGTAATGTCACAGACTAGTTAGTTTGCCCAATATGAATGACTGGTCTCAAAACCTCCATTTATGCCCTTGTGATAATAATTCCAATCAATAAACGATTCATGTAATATTGTTTTGCAAATGTTATACTTTTAGGAGACTCTACCAGGCACCAGTTTTAAAAATGATCGGGCTTCGTCAATGCCGACCTGCCTTACTTGCACTACAACAGCTTGAAGATGTGCATAGCACTTTTAAAATAGTAACTTATTTGAAGAAAGTCTCGTCATAGGAATCGCTTGTCCACCTAAACCTTCACTTTGGATAAACTATATGTGAATCTAATAACGTTTTAAGTTTACAATGTATTAGGCATCTTGTTCATATTAAGATTACATTTTCATTACTTCAGACCATGTATTGATGTATTTTACTTCGATATGATATATAATTTTACTTTTTTAAACTGTAGATCATGTATTGATATGTTTTTTCTTATGTGCTTTTATGATTGTTTTTATGAAGCAACTGAATAAAGCTTTATTGATTTGACAAATTGTGATTGGTAACTTCTAAATACATGACTAAATATAAACAACTTGTTTGAGTGCCGGGGATAGTACTTGAAAGATATTGTAACACAAGGGCCTTGTCCAATGTGCACTCACACCTAAGGTAGTAAGGTGTGGTATTACCCAGAATCGCACCTTTACTTTAATAGGAACCTTTTCCACAGTTTACCCATAAAAATGGTTTGATTTACGAGGTGCGACCTCTTGTCTCCACTACTACCTCATTTTGTTGGATATACAGAAAGGTAGTTGCACCAGGTTTCTTTTGGTTTGCCGAAGCTGCTTACTCTGGCTATTTCCAGGTCCATTCCCAAAAGGATACAACTGGGTGGCATGTCAAACATAGTAAGCCGAAGTACCCTTGGCCATTGAGACAGTACTCCTGCTACTGGTCCAGGGTGGCCAATGCTTTTCCTGATGGTAAGACTACCCTTCTCCCTGTCCTGGTGTCTCTACATCAACCCCACCAGCTAGGGAAAGGGGGTTCCTGAGTACCTGCCTTTAATGTCTCATAATAAAATCACAATTTTATTTTTGTTTCTTATTTTCTCTTCCGAGTGTTTGCATTCATAATGTAAAAGGGTGAATGCACATAGGTGATTATTATTTCACAGAACTGTGACGAATCAAGGACACTTTACTTAGCAAGAGACCCGTCAAAGTGGTGGCACTATTTAGACAATCAGCAAATCTCTGTGTTGGAGATAGCTCCTACTCCCTAGGTTTAAAAGCAATAGCAGCTTCTTAACTACGGTTTTCTGCATTCCATACTAGGGAAGGGGCAGGGCCAGGGTGATAGGGAACAAGACTAAAGCTGCTTGTGCTGTGCCTGATAAGCCCGAGTGAGTGCGATTGAAGCATTTACTGCAGATGTATTCACAGCACATATTCAGCATGTATGTTTGCTAAGTAAGTGTGGGAGGGAAACAGACTGCCCAGCCCATACTTATTCAATGTGTGTAAGCAAAACATGTACTGATACCGGTTGAGGTTGTGGTTCTTAACCTGTGGTCCGGGGACCCCTGGGAGTCCTCTATGCCTACTCGGAGTCCACTAATGTTTAGAAAATGAAATGGTAAACAAAGTAAGTTGGTATCCTCAGGCTGATTCGTGGAAGAAACAGAATGCAATACGGAGGATAGGTGGCTTCAATTGAATTTAGAAAATCTCCAACCTTCCCATATGTTTATTAAATAAAACATTTCATAAATTGTGCATTTTTTGATGGATGCTTAGGTCTGTATGATTGTGTATTGTTTTGTGGTTCAAATCATCACAACTGGGCAAGACCGGGTCCACGGCTACCCGTAATGACTCAGTGGGAGTCCATGAATTCCAATAATGATTCAGTGAGGGGGTCTCTGGATTCCAATAATGATTAGTGAGGTTCCAAGATTCCAATAATGATCTGTGGGGGACCTCAGGTTCCAATAATAATTAAATGGTGGGGGCGGTCCAAAAAAGTAACTGTTCTGAAGAATAACGTTTGTGAGTGGGAAATTTCAACTACTGAATCCTGAGCTATCTCTCCTGCTGTCCGATTTTTTACTTTGTTTCAAAAAATTAAAAAAAACTTTACTTAGTGCTTTCAGGTCAACTCCGCAGAAGCATGCACACACAAAAAATAAAGATGCGTGCGCTTTTTTTTTTTTTTAAGCTTCGAGGGAATTTTAGCCCTAAATACAGCAATTTGAAGTTGAATCGGAAAACTATGAAATACAAGCCTTGTGACTGAATTGAACTGTGACGTAGTGGTAATTGTCATTTTTGCTATTCAAAAACTGCAAGCTCTGGTCATTAAAGAACTTTCACTCCAAACTGCCAAGTAAAGTATTTTGAGATGCTGGTGATGAAAACCAAAATACAGAACCTGCAACATTTAGGGCTTGATCTACTTAACAGATGTTAACTGCCAAAACAAACATTACATATTCCAAAAGAAACATTACTGACACTATGTTTCTTTTATTTTTAATATAGAGTAAATATGTTATTCATCAAAACCAAAGTTATCTTAACAAAATATAAACACAAAAATAAAGGCCAGATACAAATATATTTGTCACAATCTCCTTTACAAGAAGACGTCCAAGCGTCTTGTTTCTTCACTGTAGCCATTTCCTTACCAAACGTAGCATTCCCTTGGCGTCACAGGGGTGCTTCTTAAGCATTATTTAAAAGAAATTATCAAGTTTTGACTTAAGAAATCACAGGAACTATGCCAATCCAGTGAAGTTCAAAACCACCAAGCTTGCTTTAGTTGAGTAGAACAGCTATGCTGCTATATTGTGCGTATGACAGCTTTTTATTGTCTAGTACTACAGGGACATTTGTCCTTATGCGAACAGAAATTGCACACTAAAAATGCACAGAGTGGAACAGAAGCATTTTCAGAATTCTTAATCTAAACGTGTTCAGACACTTGCTGTAGCCTTCTCCTCATCCTGTTTTATTCTGTAATCTGCCAATGCAGCTCTTATTGCGTCTTCAGCCAACACTGTGGAATAAACAGGACATTCATTATAAGGCTTGTGAACAATCAAATAGAGCTATATTTGAATACCACTGCACAACATTATAAATGTATCAGAAAAGACATCTAGCCACCACATTGTAAATCACATTAATTGAAAATAGCCAAGGCAAACTATCAAAGTGGGCAAAATCAACCCTTCTGATAAACGTTTATTTTCAAATGGATATTACAATTGTATGGCAATTATGTAGACACAGGGCCACAAGAGGAAGGAAGAGGATGAGGTGGGAAAAAATATCTGGTCCAGTCAACAGATCGGACTTTAATGTAAACATTAACATTGGTTAGCAAATTAAAGTCACATCTGTTACACTTGCCAAAGCTTATTGTTCAGAGCAACCTCGTGCGTTGGGAAATCGAAGAAATTTCCTGAGTAAACTGGGGTGAGTAAAGGGCATTTGCTCACCTACAATATTTCCACGTTCATATGCCATATTACATTTGTCTCTCGGTTATATGTATTTGTTTGTTCAAAGCAATAACCGAGAGGCCTCCTGGCATTGCAATATACACGGAGATCATCTGTCCAGAGCATAAAGTCAGGTTTTAAATTTCTTTCTAAAATGTCTAGATAGTCTGGTGTAACAACTTGCAAAGAAGGGAATTTCATACAGTGACTGCCCTATTGGCGAAGAACCTACCATCCTGAGGAAACTTCCCTATTTTTGGTACCTTTAAGAGGAAGGCAGGGGAAGAGTGAAGGGTTAGCGAAAGTGTCAATCAGGAAAAGCATAGAAAAAAATATATCTTTGTTAATAAGGGTTTTAAATCAAATGCAGAGGTTTTGAAATAAACCTGTGTGTACCCAAGGTAACCAGTGCAAAGTGTTCAGAAAGAAGTGCTGACCTGCCGCATTAGGAGGGGTATGGTATATCTTTCAAGGTAACACTACTCTGGGTTTGCTGAATGGTTTGAATTTACTATAGCGGCAACAAGAATCACACCATACAATATTGCTATTTGACCATAAATACATAGGTGGCGTTATCGCTTCTATGTCAGAGTAATCTCCAGCTACTTTGCATTCAAATAGCGCCAGAGCAGACTAATACCACAAGCATACATGGGGAGCTATTCCCCCCCCCCCTCTCCCGAGGTGCACATGTTGTGCAGGTACTGTGCAAAGGTGCCTGTGAGGGGTTGCATGTTTATACGGCATAAGGGAGGAAGGAGCTGAAGCACAAAAGCTTTGCTTTCCTCCTTTATAACATCTCTAAAGGTATTGAGCAGCAAACACCATAAGTATACCTACCCTTCACAAGCAAGGGGTCACCTATCAGTCAGCAGAAAACCAGCATAAAGACCTTTAGTGAGGCCCGATCCATTCAGTATTACCGGACTGAGTTAATGGTCCGTCCATTACTGGCAGAGAGGGACTCTCTCTCTGATAGCCCCTTTCTATCATATTTTCAACCACATTCAGGCAGGCAAGGCCACCATTGTGTCAGAAGTTCATAACAACCATCGATACATTCAGCACCCAGGAGGTTGGTTTTCTTGAGGACGGCTGCTGGAGGTTTCGGCTGCTCAAAGTGTGCATAGAGTGTGCCTGCAGAGGCTGTGTCGTTAGTGTCTTTGTAGAGTGTGCATTTCTCGCTCTGCTAGGGGTACATCCATGTGGCGATCTACATGAGCGGTGCTGGTCTGAGCAGGGGTTGCCCGTTTCTTTCAATAAGAGATCTAGTAAAGGTGTGTGCAACGAATTTGTATCTGTAGGGAGGCATGTGTGGGTCTATGGGGTAACTTGTGGGCTTGCTGGGGCATGTGCATATGTGTAGAGTGGTTACGTGTCTGTACAATGGGGAGTTCGGGCTGGTGTGGAGTGCAAAAAAACGATGGATTTAGGCCCAGATCTCTGTACTGGGGTGAATGTATGACATTGTTCTGCATTCTGTCCATAAACGAATAGTTTTCTTACCTGTCGGTGTAGTTTTGCAGCTTGAAGATCTTTCTGGATTCACTCTGCTGTGCATTATTCCGCGGTCTTGTGGTTGGGTCCGGATTCGTAGTCTTTTCTTTTCTTTTTTTTTTTTCTTTTCTTAGCCCAGGTGGGCGTCGGCGTCACATCCCCTTGGGTGTATTTCCGGTGACGTCGGCATGCTTCCTGCGGAAGCTCCCACTCTTGGGCGCCATCTTCGGGTTCTTTTTTTCCGTGTTTCTTTCGTTTCCGAAGTAATGGCAATGTTCTATTTAGTTGGTATTTACCGCTTTGTACTTTTCAAAATCCTTTCTTTAGTTAACCACCTCTTCTCTCTCCAGCCTCATCTTTCTGGCGGAGGTGGGTGGGTTCGCTAGTGAATCCAGAAAGATCTTCAAGCTGCAAAACTACACCGACAGGTAAGAAAACTATTCGTTTTGCAGCGTGAATCTTTCTGGATTCACTATGCGGTGCATAGATTTTGTAGCGGTTTCTCATCTCTGTGGCGGCTGGGTGGAAGATGAGCGTTGGGTGTTGAATATGTGCTGTAGCACCTTCTGTCCCACTTGAGCTTCCTTGTTCATTTGTATGTCCACACAGTAGTGCTTCGTGAACGTGTGCACCGAAGCCCATGTTGCCGCCAGGCATATGTCCTCTATGGGTGTGTTAGCCAGGAAGGCTATTGTAGCGCCCTTCTTCCTGGTGGAGTGGGTACGCGTCCCCTCTGCCAGTTCTTGTCCTGCACGCTTGTGGCAGAGTTGAATTGTCTGCGCGATCCATCGTGCAATGGTCTTTTTGGTTACTGCTTTCCCCATGAAGCTGTTTGCGAATGACACAAAAAACTGTTTTGTTTTCCTGTGTCCCTTTGTCCTTTCAATGTAGTGCATGACTGCCCTTCTGGCGTCCAGGGTGTGCAGAGCTCGCTCTGCGCTAGTTGTTGGTTTTTGGAAAAAACTCGGTATCTGTATAGACTGGTTCATGTGAAATTTGGATACCACCTTCGGCATGAAGTGTGGGTCAGTCCTCATCACAACTCTATTGTTGTGTATTTGTATGTAGGGTTCTTGTAGCGTCAGCGCTTGAAGCTCGCTTACTCTGCGTAAGGACGTTATTGCAACCAGGAAGGCTGTTTTCATAGTTAGCATCTTTAGGGAGACCTTGTGAAGTGGTTCAAAGGGCTCTTTCATGAGTTCCGTTAGGACTGTGTTCAAGTTCCATGCAGGTGGCGGCACCCGCTTGGGTGGTGCGATCCTTTTCGCTCCTTCTAGGAATCTCTTCACCACTTGTGATGTGAAGAAGCTCCTGCACGTTTCTCCCCTTGTGTAGGCGACTATCGCTGCCAAGTGAACTCTTAAGGAGGATGAGCTATGGTTCTTCTCCAGCAAGTGCGTCAGGTACCTCAGCACTGTGGAGTCCCTCTTCATTTTATTGTGGAGTCTTTCCTGTCTGCACCATATTGTGAATCTTTTCCATTTCGCAACGTAGCACTTTCGAGTGCTGGGCCTTCGTGCCTCCCGAAGTACCCTCAGGGTGCTTTCTGGTAGTCTCAAATGTGCGAACTCTATGTCCTCAGGAGCCACGCCACTAGGCTCATGCTCTCTGGCTCTGGATGTAGTACCTCTCCGTTCTGCATGGAGAGTAGGTCTTTCCTCCTGCTGAATCTGTGGGGTGCACACTGTCTCATCTCCATGATCTGCGAGTACCATGTCTGCCTCGCCCACTGTGGTGCGACCAGTATCAGTGTCGTGTTGCTCGCTCTGCACTTGCTCAGCACTCTGTGCATCAGGGGTATCGGGGGAAAGGCGTAAGCAAATGTCCCTGACCAATCTATCCATAGGGCATTCCCCAGTGACCCCTCCTCGGGCTGCCTGGATGCGAAGTTTCGGCATTTTGCATTCTGGCGTGTGGCAAACAGGTCCACCGATGGTGTCCCCCACCTGTCGAACAGGTACCTTGTCTCCTGAGCATTGAGCTCCCACTCGTGGGATGCCGATGTCTGCCTGCTGAGCCAATCGGCTTGTATGTTGTCCTTCCCTGGTAGGTGTATGGCTAGCTGTGTTGCACCTCCGGTTTGAAACCTGAGATCCTGAGCCAGGCGTGCCTCCTTTCCGTGACACCCATCATCATGAGCCTGCTGGCTGTGTCTGCCCCATCCAGGGCCGTCTTAAGGCAAGAATTAGCTGCGTTCGTTCCCTCTTCAACCAGCTTTTCGGCCTTCTGCCTGGCATCCTGGGGCAGGTCCTTCACCAACTGCCCCAGCCCCTCCATGATCTGGTACATGTGCCTGTTTATCAGGGCGTTGGAATTAGCCATGCGCCAGTGGGTCGCGGCATTCCGTTCGATCCTTCTGCCCACCAGATCCATCCTTTTGCTCTCCTTATCTGGTGGCGGGCCCGAGGTAGTGGGTACGTTAGCCCTCCTCCTTGCTGTGGCCGTGATAATGGAGTCTGCGGAGACCGTGCCCTGAATGTAGGCCGGGTCCTTTGTGGCATGTTTGTACTTTTTCTCAGTTCTGGGAGTTACTGCCTTGCATGTTGCGGGCTCCCTGAATGCTTCCTTCCCCTGAGCCAAGACGCTTTCGAGCATTGGAAGGAATTGGCTCCTCGTTTGTGTTGGGAGCAATGTTTCTAGAAGGAAGTCTGCTTTCTGCTTCTCTTCATCGAGCTTGAGCTTGAAAGCTGCTGCGGCAGATTGTATCACCGAGTTGTAGGCCCCGATGTCGTCCGGCGGCGAGGGCCTCGAGGGGTAAGTGTCGACCACCTCCTCCGGGCTGTCGGTGTCGACATCGATGTAATCTACCTCCTGAAGGTCGGAGGGTGCAGACTCTGTGTCCGTCCTGCCATCCTCTTTCTCCCCATAGTTGTAACTATCGTAGGGATTCTCGTACTCCTCCTGGTCGTCGATCACCTCGACGTCCTGGTCTTGTTCCTCGGCGACTTCGGCGATCTCCTCTTCCTCCTCGACTGCCTCCACCACCGGTGGCTTGGTCTTGTGAGGGATCGTGAAGGCTTTCATCTTTGCGTCGAAATCTTTCTTCCGCTGCATGATGTTCTCCATTTCAGCCTCGAGGCGCCTTCTCTTCTTCTCCATCTCGGCCGCGTGTTCCGCGTCGGATGGGTCGGCCGCTCTTTTCGGTGGATGGCTCGTCGCCGTGCCTTTCGGTGTCGAAGTTTGAGACGTCGAACCGAATCTTGGGTCTCTGGTCGTCGTCGTCAGTTTTGGGTCTTTCTCCCTCGGCGTCGATCGATCCTTCTCGGGGACGATTTTCGACGTTTTCTGCTGATCAGCAGCTCTCGGCGCCGGGGACTCCTTCTCGGAGGATCCGCTGGGCCTGGGAGTAGTCGCGGACGCCGCCTTTTTTGGCGTCGGCGCTTTCGGGGTCTTGCCCTCGATTTTTCTAGACTCAGAGTCTCTCGGGTTCTTGGGGGCCGAAGAGTCTCTTACCTTGTCAGAAGTCTTCGTGTAATCGGTCTCTACGACCGTGTAGCTGTCGTCTTCGGCGGCAGCGTTGTCTTCTTCCTCGGAGGACATCCCCAGCTCGTAGAGTGACGGAGTCGGGGCCTTCCCCTGCAGGGCGGCGTGTGCTACCCTCTGCCTCTCTCTCACACGAAGGGTCTTCGGGGTGAAGGCGGAACAGGCATTGCAGTCTCCACTTTCGTGGTTCACCGGTAGGCAATCGGGTGCTGGTCCTTCTGCGCGTACTTGTGGTGGCAGTTACGGCAGAACTTGAACGGCGTGTTGTCCATCATCGAGCGTCCTTGGCCTCTCTGGTCGCGTGTTCGTCGACGGTCGTCGAGGATCTCGATGGAAAACGCCTTATCCTTGCTGACTTTTCGTCGATGAAGTCCCCTGGAGTCTTCAGATGACTTCTCCTCGTCTTTTCTGTATTTTCTTTCTTCTTTCTCCAAAAATGTCTGGAGCCCAAACGGGAACGATCCAGACCCGACCGCGGAAAAAAAGAATCTGAAGATGGCGACCAATAGTGGGAGCTTCCGCAGGAAGCATGCCGACGTCACCGGAAATACACCCAAGGGGGTGTGACGCCGACGCCCACCTGGGCTAAGAAAAAGAAAAAAAAAAAAAAAAAAAAACAAAGAAAAGACTACGAATCCGGACCCAACCACAAGACCACGGAATAATGCACAGCATAGTGAATCCAGAAAGATTCACGCTGCAAAACTGTTGTTTTGCATTTGTCACCCAGAGTGGGATGGGTATGGTCAGACGTGAGTCCCATGCTCTCCACACCACTGGAATCAAGCTATCCTGGCTGAAGATGGCCAGAAACCGGTACTAGGATGCTTGATTCCGGTCCAGGAAAGACATGGCTTGGCAGTTCGGGCTGGACTGTTCCCATGAGGCACAGGGTCAAGACTGATTTGCATATGGCCATGTCTGAACTGGGGTGGTGTGGAGTGCAAAAAAAAAACCGATGGATTTAGGCCCAGATCTCTGTACTGGGGTGAATATATGACATTGCTCTGCATTCTGTCCATCAACTGTTGTTTTGCAATGGGGTTGTGTGACAGTGCAAAGGAATGTTTTTGCGGTTGATTTTGGTACCCCTGTGCAGCGGGGGCATGTGCCTGCTGTGCAGTGGGGAGCGGGCTGTCAAAGAACAAGCTGGTATGGAAAAGGAGTCCCAGTATATTATTTTTATTCAGGAGGTATCCTCTACATACAACATTGAGGATATTCAGAGTGTGGAACCCACTCCTTCTGTAGCAAGGGATCCTCCCCAGATGATCCTGGACACAACGGTGTTGGTAGGGTTATGTAGGCACAGCTCAGGGGTAATGTATTAGCTTTTGTTTCCCAGATGAACACAGCATTAATTTATCGTTAGGTTGTACACTGGCACTAGCCAAACAGAGAAGCATACTCGTGACAAGCAGCTCTTCTCTATTTGCACAGAATTTGAATATGTTTTAAGAAATTAATAGTTACAGTATGACTCCATCCTTCTGCAGCTTTTTCAATTATGGTGTTCTACATGAATTCGAACTAATTGCCTGAATAAATAAAGGACAGTCTTTTTATGCTGAGGTGGATAGCTTGGACACTCGCAAACTTCATGTTCGTGTTGCCCCATTTTTTTATGTCTTGCCTCCGCAGCGTTTGCGCTGCCTCTACGAGACATGCTGTATTCAGGATATGTTCAAGAGAAACATGGGAACCCTAATCACTAAAGAACCAGGGTAATAGTTATATAGGAAAAACAGTGTTTCCTGTGGAATGATATACTAGGAGGTTATGATACATAAGCACAATCGTAATATAAAGGGTTAGCTAATGGCAGAGCGCGAAGGAACCACTAACACACCGATTCCAGTGTAGTATATTTTATGGCTTTTTTAAACAATAAAGTTAGGAGTAAACATATCTCAAAACAACATTTGTGCATAGTGTCTCACGTGACAAAGAGAACCTAAACCTAAGTGACAATGTGATTATATAATATACAAGGTTTCCACAGTTTGTACAAGTCTACCATTATCAAAATAATTCCATGTGAACAGCAGCTATATACTATGATGTGTGCTGGGAAAACGGTTCGCTTCTTCCGTTAGTCGACGGAGTTTCGACGCTCAAAACAACGTGGGGTCTCTTAGGAACTATTGATGAAGGGACATCTGAATTTATGATTGTGCAGCCTTGTGAAAATGCTGTGCCACACGTGAAGGAGAGGAAAAGGGTTTACTCACATGAGGACCCGTCCGGGTACTCAATGTGAGGACAGGCTGTCAATCCAATGGGGTATGTAGGCAGGCCAGAGGGGCTCAATTAATTTTACGCCACAGCTGTAGCGTTGTAGAATCCCTTTGTGGATTAACAGTGACAATACACTGGGAGTTTTCGGTAGAAGATTAGAAAAGCCGGACAGCGGGATATGGGCTTGAAAAGCTCTGCCCATTTTCAAGGACGGCTCCAGTTATGTGTGTCGTTACATGTGTTGTTACTCAGACCTTGTAGCATATGGATGAAATTGCCCTGTGCTAAGGTTTGCTATCGGTAGACAATAATGGTTTAAAATAGCATGGAAATGTTCCACTAAACTTTAAATTGTGAATGGAATAAGGCCTGGGGGCATGCCTTTTGTTTGCACCATTTCTCACTGTGCCATCTGAAATCTCACACAAAGTGTTCTAATGAGGCACCCTAGCTTCTGCCCCCGTTGTCTTTATTCTTCTTTTCCAGCCTCGCACACGGAATGTTATAAAACGCAGAGTAGACTTTCGCCAATAATAGTTTTTAATTCATATTTTTACTGAACATGCTTTTTTGGAGAGTTGTTGCCCTTTAAATTCCCTAGAGCATTATCCTGCTTTTTGTGTAGCTGCTTCGTAAATAAACTGTATATGATTTTGCTAGTCAAGAAGGGCAGTTCGCCTCACAAGCAGGTTCAGTGCCGCTGCAAGTACACAGGATTAAAAACAAGCATTGGCATAGCCAATAGGTCTAGCTTTTGGGACCTTATAAGTATTCAGTTATGCAGCACAATGAATATGCTACTTACCAGTATGCATCTGTTCTTGGCATGTAGGGCTGCTAACATTCATATCTTAGCATTAGATCGCCGCCTAGTGTTGGGTCCGGATGATCGCACATTGTTGTCCTGGAAGAGTCTTCGAAGTATCCTGAGATAGGTGGCTCCTCCCCTGGACTACAGTGCGCATGGGCATCGGCTCCATCCCCAGATTGTTTTGCGCCATTGTGGCAGAAGATGGAGTGAAAAGTGTAAAGGATGTCCATGCTAATGAATAAATACAATAGTATATCTGCAGCTGCGACAGGCACCGGGGAGGAGGGCGGGCGATATGAATGTTAGCAGCCCTACATGCCAAGAACAGATGCATACTGGTAAGTAGCATATTCAGTTCGAGGCATGTGGGCTGCTAAATTCATATCTTAGCATAGAATACATAGCAGTCCCTCCATCAGCGGCGGTTGCCCGTGCCAGCTGCAGAAACCTGAAAAAGTGTTTTGAGAACAGCCTGTCCTACAGCAGCTTGCTGCTTGGAATGCACATCAACACAGTAGTGTTTTGTAAAGGTATGTGGTGTAACCCACGTGGCTGCTCTGCAAATATCCTCTAAAGGAATGTTCCCTAGGAAAGCCATGGATGCCCCCAGTTTGCGTGTGGAGTGCGCCCTTGGGGGTATCGTTAAAGTGCGCTTGGCCTTTTGATAACATATCTGGATGCACTTAACAATCCATCTGGCTATTCCTGCTTTGGAAATAGGGTTGCCTTTGTGTTGTGGTGCGAAGGCAACAAAAAGTTGTTTTGTCTTTCTAAAGGGTTGTGTCCTGTCTATGTAGTACATCAACGCCCTCCGTACATCTAAGGTATGGAGCATTCTTTCCGCCACCGTTTGTGGGTTTTGAAAGAATGCCGGTAAGTCAATAGTTTGGTTGAGATGAAACTGTGACACCACCTTCGGAAGGAATTTGGGGTTAGTGCGTAGCACTACCCTATGTGGATGAATTTGAATGAATGGTTCTTGGATTGTGAGCGCTTGCAGCTCACTAACACGCCTTAGAGACGTAATAGCTATTAGGAAAGCTACTTTCCACGTTAGGAACTGGAGTTCACACGAGTGCAGTGGCTCAAATGGAGGTCCCATCAGTCTGGTGAGAACGACATTGAGGTTCCACACCGGAGCTGGCGGTGTTCTTGGGGGAATGACTCGTTTCAGACCTTCAAGGAAAGCTTTAATGGCAGGCACTCTGAAGACAGAGAGATGCTGCCTGTTCTGAAGATAAGCCGCTATGGCGGATAGATGTATCCGAATGGAAGTGTACGCTAGATTGCACTTGTAAAGATGCAACAGATAGCAAATGATGTTAGGGATAGATGCATCTAGCGGGTTGATGTCATTGGCTGTACAGTAAATGACGAAACGCTTCCATTTTGCAGCATAGCATGCTCTGGTAGTTGGCTTCCTTGCCTCCTTGATGATGTTCATGCATTCCGGAGGTAGATTAAGGTATCCAAACTCTAGGACTTCAGGAGCCAGATCGCCAGGTTGAGCTGTTGTGGATCTGGATGCTGAATTTCTCCATGGTTCTGCGTCAAAAGACTGGGCGTGAGGCGCAGTCTTTGATGCGGCACCACTGAGAGTTCGAGGAACGTGGTGTACGATGCTTGGCGCGCCCACGTTGGAGCAACTAGGATGAGAGTCATCGCGTGCTGCCTTAGCTTTCTTGCGACCAGCGGTATCAGAGGGGCTGGCGGAAAAGCGTACGCAAATTTGCCTGACCAGTTCATCCATATCGCATTCCCCTGCGACTGTGGGTGAGGGAACCTGGCGGCAAAGTGTTGGCATTTTGCGTTTTCTTTTGTGGCAAACAGGTCTATCTCCGGATGACCCCACTGCTGGAAGTACGGGTGGAGGACAGATGGGTGTATCTCCCACTCGTGCATTTGATGGCTGTACCTGCTGAGCAGATCCGCCATCTGATTGTCCTTTCCTGGGAGGTGTTCTGCCATGAGGAAAATGTTCCTCTGAATGGCCCACTTCCACATGCTCTGAGCCAGATGAGACAGCTGTGGCGAGTGGGTGCCTCCCTGCTTTTGAATGTAGTACATCGCGGTCATGTTGTCCGTCCGGACTAACACTACCTTGTTGCACAGATGTACAATGAAGGACTTGATCGCCATGAAGATTGCCATCAGTTCCAGATAGTTGATGTGCATCTTCTGTTGCTGCGTCGTCCATAGTCCCTGCACTGTGTAATTGAGCAGGTGAGCTCCCCATCCCTGGAGAGATGCGTCCGTTGTCAGGATAATCTGTGGCACCGGCTCTTGGAACAGTCGGCCCTTGCAAAGGTTGTGTGGATTCCACCAATGCAGAGAGTCGTACGCCCGACTGGTAACCAACACTAGGTCTGTCAATTGTCCCCGAGCCTGTGTCCACTGATTTGCTAAGCACTCCTGGAGCGGACGCATATGCAAGCGTGCGTGAGGGACTATGAAGATGCAGGAGGCCATCATGCCAATCAACTGCATGAACACTCTCGCTGGAAGCGAGTGTTGCGGTCTGAACTTTTGGATCAGAGACTACATGCTGTCTATCCTGACCTGGTTTGGCTGAGCCATGGCCGTCAGGGTATTGATCGTTGCGCCAAGAAACTGCCGGACATGTGCCGGCTGAAGGTGCGACTTTGGGTAGTTCAACGAGAAGCCCAGATCGTGAAGGAGTTGAATGGTAGTCGACATGTCCGCGGCGCACTGTTCCGACTTGGCTTGAACTAGCCAGTCGTCTAGGTAGGGGTAGACATGGATGTTCTGCCTCCTGAGGTGCGCCGCTACTGTCGCCAGGCACTTGGTAAACACTCTTGGGGCTGTGGTCACTCCGAAGGGTAGGACTTTGAACTGATAATGCCTGCCTTGGATAGTGAATCTGAGGTATTTTCTGTGGGATGTGTGTAGTGGTATGTGGAAATAAGCATCCTTGAGGTCTAAGGTTGCTAAGAAGTCTCCTTGGTTTAACAAGGGAAGAATCTGTTGCAGCGTAAGCATATGGAAGTGTTCCGATAGTATGTACAGGTTGAGGGGACGTAGATCTAGAATGGGTCTGAGAGATCCGTCCTTCGGAATGAGGAAGTACAGGGAATATACCCCTGTGCCTTCCTCTCCCACCGGCACGAGCTCGATTGCGCCTTGTTGCAGCATCACCACTACTTCCTGCTGCAATAAGTGCAAGTGCTCTGCGGACATAGGCCTTTGCCTTGGCGGGATGTTGGGTGGAGTGGATTTTAACTCTAGGCAATAACCATACCGGACTAGTTGTCGCACCCACCTGTCTGTGGTGATGTTTCTCCAGACGGGCAGGAACTGCTGCAGTCTCCCCCCGACAGGTGTTAAGTGGTCGGGGGCAGCGACAGAGTCACTGTTTGCTTGGGGTAGAGGAGCGGGAGCTGTTTCCTCTGCCGCGACCTCTGTTGCTGTTATTTCTGTAACCTCCTTTGTTCTGTTTTGTGAACGAGGATTGTGCTCCACCTCTCGAGAACTGAGATTGTTGACCCATTTGTCCTCTGGTGACTCCACGTGCACCTGAGCGACGAAAATTGCTGCCACGAAACTGTTGTGACTGTAGGGCCCCCATGGACTTAGCAGTTTCGGTGTCTTTTTTTTATTTTGTCTAGGGTGGTGTCAACATCTGGACCAAACAGACTATCAGGATTGACTGGCTGATTAAGGATGGTAGTCTGAATATCCGGTTTAAACCCCGAGATGCGGAGCCACGCCTGTCGTCTCAGCATAACGCTAGTGTTGATAGCTCTAGCAGCTGTGTCAGCGGCGTCAAGTGCACACTTGATGGCTGCGTTTGAGATCAGCTTCCCTTCCTCAATAAGCAGTTTGGTGCCTTCTTGAAACTGTGGAGGCAGGTGTTGTATAATCTGGTCTAGGGTGTCGTAATGCGCCCTATCGTAACGTGCTAAGAGTGCTTGTGTATTGGCAATGCGCCAAAAGTTTGCGGCCTGTGCAGCTACTCTTTTGCCCCCTGCCTCTAGCACTTTGGACTCCTTATCCGGGGGAGGAGCTTCACCCGTCGTCTGTGAGTTGGCACGTTTCCTGGCGTTGGCGACCACAAGAGAGTCCAGTGGCAACTGTCCCCGAATGTATACGGGGTCTGCAGGTGCTGGTCTGTACTTCTTTTCAATACGTGGATTGACCACTCGTGCTCTGGTAGGCTCCTTAAATATGTCCGCAGCATGCTTGAGGACTCCTTTAAGCATAGGCAGCGTTTTCACTGTCCTTTCAGAGACTGAAAATGTGTCGAAAAGGAAGTCTTCCTCTACCGGGTCAGCATGCATGTCCACATCATGATTGGCTGCCGCCCTCTCAATTAGTGCATGAAAACCTGCCGAATCCTCTGTTGGGGATGCACGTGCATTAAAAGGCTGCGGGTCAAGCCCCACACTTTGGGTGCCCTGGTCACCAGTGTCATCATATGAATCCGGTTGTGCATCTGGTTCATTGATAGGGAAAGTGTATTGCTAGTCTTCATTATACCCCTCACCCTCAGAGTGTTCTGGTGAGGGAGTAGGGCTCCGTCTTGGAGGAGGCTGGATTGGTTCCATGAGACCTGAAGCGTCTAGGGGCACCCTCTTCTTCTTCAGAGGGATGACATATGAGTCCACTGGCTCTGAAGTGATTTTTCTCTTATAGAGGGTCAATTTGCCTGTGTCAGCGTCGATGAAATGCTCTGAATCATCTTCTGATTCGAGTACCCGACGTGGAAGTGGGCCAGCCGTTGAAGAAACCGTCTTCTTTGGTGCCGATTTGGTGGAAAAAGCTTTCGGCGCCTCCTTCGGCGGCAAAATAAAGAGAAGTTTTCCAGAAGGCTTTGCTGGAGTGTCTTTCTGCGCCTGCGGCGATGATATCGGAGCCGACGTAGCAGAGGCCTTCTCCCGGATTCTCTGTAGCGATTCGGCGATGGGGGACACCTCACTCACCGTGGGTTTTGGCGCCGACGAGGATGTCTTGACCTTACCCTCGGATCCGACGTCTTTGTGGGCCTTGTGCGCTTTGGACGCGGATGCCGCTGTCACCGACCCCGACTCCTGGGACCGGTGCGCAGACGTGCCAGTCTTCGATCCGTGCGCCTGTGTGGCCTCTGCAGAGCCGGCTTTGGCGTGCTTGGACGGCGTCGATTTTGAAGCAGCGGAATCGACGGATTTCTTCGACTTCTGCGGACCGGAGGTCGACGGAGTCGATGGAGTAGCGGGTACAGTCGGTTTCGTCGGTACGGCAGCCATCTTAGGGACACTCGAGTCCTTAAGTTTCGGTTTCGTTTTCGGGTCGGCCATCTTAGATGTAGTCGAACCTGATGGTTTCGGTTTCGATACAGTTTGCTCAGCAAGTATGTCCGTGGCCGGGCCAGAAGGCGGGGCCATGGCTTGCGGCACTGGGTCTTGGGTAAGGCCTACAGGCGATCCCGTGACCTGGTCGGTATCTTCGTAACCTTCGGGGCAGAGCTCGTCCCCTGAGCTATCTGCCGCGGCCCCATAAACCTCTTCGTCGTCTCCTACCTCGTCTACGTATTCAAGGCCTTGACCCACGACTCAGTCGTCGTCTGCCGGATCCGCCTCGACCTCCGTCTCGGGCGGGGAGATCTGAAGATGATGACCCTGGTCCTCTTCTTCTTGGTCGCCGAAGATGTTTTCCGGATCCGGGGCCGCTTGTCTGGCTTCCATGCGCACCGCGCGCCGAAGCTTGAGAGTCTTCTTAGACCGGAACTGTGCACAGGCCTTGCACTTGCCGTCGTCGTGGTCAGGCGAAAGGCATTTGTTACAGACCGGGTGTAGATCGATGTGTGGGTACTTGGACCCACAGAGCGGGCAGTACTTAAACGGGCTCCGCTCCATGTTAAAAAGTTTTGCCGTCGTGTCGCGATGAGAAGGCCTCAAAGTCCGAAGAGCGAAAAAGAACTCCGCTTATTCCGGCTCTAAGAGACGGAAGACTCGAGACCGTGCGCAGACAATACCGACGCAAACAAAAACGAGGCCTTTTGGCCGCTAAAAGTTAGTTTTTCTCGGTTTCGACAGAGAGACGTCGAGACCACATCCGAACCCAATGGCGGAAAAAAACAATCTGGGGATGGAGCCGATGCCCATGCGCACTGTAGTCCAGGGGAGGAGCCACCTATCTCAGGATACTTCGAAGACTCTTCCAGGACAACAATGTGCGATCATCCGGACCCAACACTAGGCGGCGATCTAATGCTAAGATATGAATTTAGCAGCCCACATGCCTCGAACTATCCTTGGTGTAACAACATTGAATATGCTACTTACCAGTATGCATCTGTTCTTGGCATGTAGGGCTGCTAACATTGATATCTGATGCATAGATCGCCGCCTAGTGTTGGGTCCGGATGATTGCACATTGTTGTCCTGGAAGAGTCTAAGTATCACGAGATAGGTGGCTCCTCCCCTGGACTACAGTGCGCATGGGCATCGACTCCATCCCCAGATTGTTTTTAGCCATTGTGGCAGAGATGGAGTGAAGGATGTCCATGCTAATGATGAATCTAGAGAGAGAGTATCTGCAGCCGCTACGGGCACCGGGGAGGAGGGCGGGCGATATGAATGTTAGCAGCCCTACATGCCAAGAACAGATGCATACTGGTAAGTAGCATATTCAGTTCGAGGCATGTGGGCTGCTAAATTCATATCTGATGCATAGAATACATAGCAGTCCCTCCATTAACGGCGGTTGCCCGTGCCAGCTGCAGAAGCTTGAAAAAGTGTCTTGAGAACAGCCTGTCCTACAGCTGCTTGCTGTTTTGAATGCACATCCACACAGTAATGTTTGGTAAATGTGTGTGGTGTAGACCATGTGGCTGCTCTACAAATATCCTCTAAGGGAATGTTCCCAAGGAAAGCCATGGAGGCCCCCAATTTGCGTGTGGAGTGCGCCCTTGGGGGTATTGTTAAAGTGCGCTTAGCTTTTTGATAACAGATTTGAATGCATTTAACAATCCATCTGGCTATTCCTGTTTTGGAAATGGGGTTGCCTTTGTGCTGTGCTGAGAAGGCAACAAAAAGTTGTTGTGTCTTTCTAAAGTGTTGTGTTCTGTCAATGTAGTACATTAGCGCCCTCCTAACGTCTAATGTATGAAGCATTCTTTCTGCTACTGTTTGTGGGTTTTGGAAGAATGCAGGCAGGTCAATAGTTTGGTTGAGATGAAACTGTGACACCACTTTAGGAAGGAATTTGGGGTTAGTGCGGAGCACCACCCTGTTTGAATGTATTTGGATGAATGGTTCTTGGATTGTGAGCGCTTGCAGCTCACTGACACGTCTGAGCGATGTAATAGCAATGAGAAAAGCCACTTTCCATGTTAGAAATTGAATTTCGCAGGAGTGCAGTGGCTCAAAAGGTGGACCCATCAGCCTAGTGAGGACCACATTGAGGTTCCACACTGGAGCTGGTGGTGTTCTTGGAGGAATGACTCGTTTCAGTCCCTCTAGGAAGGCTTTAATGGCAGGCACCCTGAAAACAGAGATGCTGCCTATTCTGGAGATAAGCCGCTATGGCGGATAAGTGTATCCGAATGGAAGCGTACGCCAGATTGCATTTGTAAAGATGTAACAAATAGCAGATGATGTTAGGAATGGATGCATCTAGCGGGTTGATCTTGTTGTCTGCACAGTACATGACAAACCGCTTCCATTTAGCTGCATAGCAAGCTCGGGTAGTGGGCTTACGTGCCTCCCGGATGATGTCCATGCATTCCGGAGGCAGGTTGAGGTAGTCAAATTCTAAGACTTCAGGAGCCAGATCGCCAGATTGAGCGGTTGCGGATCTGGGTGCTGAATGTCGCCATGGTTCTGCGTCAAGAGCCGGGATGTGAGATGCAGCCTTTGATGCGGTACCACGGAAAGTTCTAGAAACGTGGTGTACCATGGTTGGCGTGCCCATGTTGGAGCAACCAGGATGAGAGTCAGAGTGTTGCTTTAGCTTTCTTGCCACCAGCGGAATGAGAGGCGCTGGGGGAAAAGCGTACGCAAATTTGCCGGACCAGTTCATCCATATCGCATTCCCTTGCGATTCTGGGGGAGGGAACCTGGCGGCAAAGCTTTGGCATTTTGCGTTTTCCCTTGTGGCAA
Source organism: Lissotriton helveticus (assembly GCF_964261635.1). Taxonomy (NCBI): domain Eukaryota; kingdom Metazoa; phylum Chordata; class Amphibia; order Caudata; family Salamandridae; genus Lissotriton; species Lissotriton helveticus. The sequence goes on from NC_136072.1 coordinate 1,009,753,784, forward strand.
ACAGGTCTATCTCTGGATGACCCCATTGCTGGAAGTACGGGTGGAGTACCGATGGGTGTAACTCCCACTCGTGCATTTGATGGCTGTACCTGCTGAGCAGATCCGCCATCTGATTGTCCTTGCCCGGGAGGTGTTCTGCCATGAGGAAGATGTACCTCTGAATGGCCCACTTCCACATGCTCTGAGCCAGATGAGACAGCTGTGGAGAGTGAGTACCTCCCTGCTTCTGGATGTAGTACATGGCTGTCATGTTGTCCGTCCGGATCAACACGACTTTGTTGCACAGATGTACTTTGAAGGACTTGAGCGCCATGAAGATCGCCATCAATTCTAGGTAGTTGATGTGCAACTTCTGCTGCTGGGTGGACCACAGTCCCTGCACAGTGTAGTGGAGCACATGGGCTCCCCACCCTTGGAGAGATGCGTCCGTTGTTAGGATTATCTGTGGCACTGGCTCTTGGAACGGTCGGCCCTTGCAAAGGTTGTGTGGATTCCACCAATGCAGAGAGTTGTATGCCCGACCGGTCACCAACACTAGGTCTGTTAGCTGTCCCTGAGCCTGTGTCCACTGATTTGCCAAGCATTCTTGGAGCGGGCGCATGTGCAGCCTCGCGTGCGGGACTATGAAGATGCAGGAGGCCATCATGCCTATCAACTGCATGAACACTCTCGCTGGGAGGGAGTGTTGTGGTCTGAATTTTTGGCACAGCGACTGAATGCTGTTGATTCTGACTGGGTTTGGCTGAGCCATAGCAGTCAGGGTGTTTATTGTCGCGCCCAGATACTGCCGCACATGGGCTGGTTGAAGGTGCGACTTCGGGTAGTTTAGCGAGAACCCCAGGCTGTGAAGGAGCTGAATAGTGTGGGACATGTCCGCGGCGCACTGTTTTTCCGACTTTGCTTGAACAAGCCAGTCGTCTAGGTACGGGTAGACATGTATGTTCTGTCTCCTGAGGTGCGCCGCCACCGTCGCCAGACACTTTGTAAACACTCTGGGGGCAGTAGTTACCCCGAAGGGCAGGACTTTGAACTGATAGTGCCTGTTTAGAATGGTAAACCTGAGGTATTTTCTGTGGGATGGGTGGAGTGTGGTATGTGGAAATAAGCATCCTTGAGGTCCAAGGTTGCTAGGAAGTCCCCTTGATTGAGCAGGGGAAGGATTTGTTGCAGTGTTAGCATGTGGAAGTGTTCTGACAGTATGTACATGTTGAGGGGGCGTAGATCCAGACTAGGTCTGAGGGATCCGTCCTTCTTTGGGATGAGGAAGTACAGGGAATAGACTCCTGTTCCTTCCTCCTCTACCGGTACGAGCTCGATTGCGCCTTTTTGCAGCATCACCAGTACTTCCTGCTGCAATAAGTGCAAGTGCTCTGCCGACGTAGGACGGTGTCTTGGGGGAATGTTGGGGGAGTGGATATTAACTCTAAACAGTAACCGTACTGGATAAGTTCTCTCACCCACCTGTCCGTGGTGATGGACGTCCAGACTGGCAGGAAACGCTGGAGTCTCCCCCCGACCGGAGTGGTATGGTCGGGGGGCAGTGACAGAGAGTCACTGTTTGTTGGCAGCAGAGGAGCGGGAGTTGTTGTTTCCTCTGCCCTTGGCACTGTTGCCTCTGTAACCCCCTCTACCCTGCTTGGGGTACGAGGATTGCGCACCACCCCTCGCATATTGTGTTTGTTGGCCCAATTGTCCTCTGGTAACACCGCGTGCTCCTGAGCGACGAAAAGTGTTCCCCCTGAATTGTTGAGACTGAAGCGCCCCCATGGACTTAGCAGTCTCGTTGTCCTTTTAAATTTTTTCAAGGGTGGCGTCTACATCTGGACCAAACAGGGTGTCAGGATTGACGGGCTGGTTGAGGATTGTAGTTTGGATGTCAGGCTTAAACCCAGATATACGAAGCCAAGCTTGTCGCCTCAACATGACGCTAGTGTTAATCCCCCTAGCCGCTGTATCTGCCACATCAAGTGCACACTTTATTGCAGCGTTGGAGATAAGCTTTCCCTCTTGTATGAGTGTCTCGGCTGCTTCTTTAAACTCATCAGGTAGGTGTTGAAGGAGCTGTTCTAGGGTGTCGTAATGCGCCCTATCGTATCGTGCCAATAGTGCCTGCGTGTTTGCGATACGCCATACATTGGCAGCCTGCGCTGCCACCCTCTTGCCTGATGCCTCAAGCACTTTCGACTCCTTGTCTGGGGGAGGAGCTTCACCCGTTGTTTGGGAGTTTGCCCTCTTGCGGGCATTTGAGACCACCAACGAGTCCAGGGGCAACTGTCCTCGAATATATGCAGGGTCTCCAGGTGCTGGCCTGTATTTTTTCTCGATGCGTGGGTTCACCACCCTTGCCCTGGTAGGTTCCTTAAAGATCTCTGGGGCATGTTTAAGGACACCTTTAAGCATAGGAAGTATTTTAACTGTTCTCTCAGAGACGGAGAAAGTGTCAAATAAAAAGTCTTCTTCTACCGGGTCAGCATGCATGTCCACATTATGATTTGCTGCTGCCCGTTCGAGTAAAGCATTAAATGCAGCAGAATCCTCTGTTGGAGATGTACGTGGCCCAAAACCTTGTGGATCATGCACCACCTGATGCCCACTTTGGTCCCCAGCGTCGCCATATGAGTCCTGCTGAACATCAGGGTCATTGTCCACTGGGAAATTGTATTGGTCCTGCTGTTCGTCATCATCCCCACCTGATTGGTTGGGGGAAGGCGATGGACTCCTTCTCGGTGGAGGCAGAATAGGCTCTACAAGTAAAGGGACGTCTTGTGCCGGCCTCTTCTTCTTTAGTGGAATAACATACGATTCCAGTGGCTGGGAAGTGATTTTCCTTTTATAAAGGGTCAATTTTCCTGTGTGGGCATCGATACAATGCGCAGATTGCTCCTCAGAAGCAAGATATGGATCCGAGAGGCCTTTTGGCGCTGATGGATCCGACGGTTTTGGCACCGACGTGGTTGCGAAGGCCTTTGGGGCCACTTTTGGTGGCAGAGTGTAAAGAAGCTTGCTTGAGGACTTCTGAGGTGTGTCCACTGATTTTGGAGCCGATGGCGTGGAAGCAGTGGACGATAATGCCTTTTCCTTAATACGCTTAAGGGAGTCAGTAACCTGCTTCGTAAAGGAGGCAGAGGGTTTTGGAACCGACGGCCGATCTTCTGAGTCGTCGGTGTTGTGTGTTGTCGACGGTATTGGCATCGACGAATCTTCGGCCGCAATGCTTTGGGGCTCTGTTGAAGGCTTTGGCACCGATGCTGCAGATCCCGCATCCTTGTGCCGATGCGTTGAGCTAGCGGCCTTTGGTTCTTGGCTTTTAGTCGACTTTGGGTCGGCCGTGCGTTTACCGGACGGCGCCGTAGCAGCGCCCGAAGGCGTCTCAAGAGGTTTAGGTGTCCGTGCCGGAGCAACCGAGGTCGACGGCTGGTGGACGGCCTTCTTGGAGGAGGTTTCTTTGTGTACCTTCTGCGGCATTGTCGACTCAACAGCCTTCTTCGACTTTTGTGTGCCGGAGGCCGACGGAGTCGATGAAGGAGCAGGCTTTGTTATTTTTTGTTGGACGTCGGCCATTTTAGGTTGTCGTCGAGTCCGTAGGTTTCGGTTTCGACTGAACGTCGGCCATCTTGTGTCCCGTAGGATCCGAAAGTTTCGGTTTCGAAACGGGCAATTGCGGGTCCGCTTGAGTGTCCGTGGCCGGGCCAGAAGGCGGGGCCGGGGAGAGCGGTGCATGGTCGTGGGTAAGGCCGTGTGGCGATCCCGTGACCTGAGCCTCAACAACGTAGACCTCGGGGCATAGCTCTTCCTCGGAGCTATCTTCCACGGCCCCATAAACTTCTTCGTCGTCCCCTACCTCCTCGAAGTATTCAAGGTCTGGGGCCTGTCCTCCGACGTATTCCTCTGGATCGGCCAGGACCTCCGTCGACGGTGGCGATATCTGGAGATGATGGCTATCGCCTTCCTCGTCGGGGTCGCCGAAGATGTTGTCGGGTGCCGGGGTCGCTCGCTGGGCCTCAAGGCGCACCGCGCGCCGAAGCTTGAGCGTCTTCTTGGACCTGAACTTGGAGCAGGCCATGCAGTTTTCTTTGTTGTGGTCCGGCGAAAGGCACTTATTACAGACCGGATGCACATCGATGTGTGGATATTTGGATCCACAGACGGGGCAGAACTTGAACGGGCTCCGCTCCATGTTAAGTTCGTCGAATCTTGCTGCGACGAGAAGGCCTCGATGTCCGAGGAGTTAGTCGACTCCGGAGATATCCGGCTTAGAGAGCCGGGCGACGCTCGAGACCGTACGCAAACAATACCGACGTAGGTAACGAAGGCCTTTTGGCCTTAAGATGAAAGTTTATCGGTTCCGACACGGAGACGTCGAAACCACATCCGAACCCAATGGCGGAAAAAAACAATCTGGGGATGGAGTCGATGCCCATGCACACTGTAGTCCAGGGGAGGAGCCACCTATCTCGTGATACTTCGAAGACTCTTCCAGGACAACAATGTGCAATCATCCGGACCCAACACTAGGCGGCGATCTATGCATCAGATATGAATTTAGCAGCCCACATGCCTCGAACAAACTGTTGCATAGCTAAACACTTATAAGGTCTCAAAGGGGAGACCTATTGGCTGGGTCATACATAGGGATTAGAAACAGTGGTCCCTTTGGGTGTCCAACATTTTCAATGATCAAGGTAGGATGGTAAAATTAGGCGAACTATGAAGAGCACACCATACAGCAAACCAACAATCTCATAAAATCCAGCTATTGTTATAAAAATTTCAAAGCTTGATGATTGAAGATGCTACAGTGAATTGTGAAGGTAAAGGACAGTTACTGTCCAATTGGGTCAATATCCTAACTGACATACTCCAAAATCGATAGACTACTCTACGAATTGGGGACTGTCACTTGGGGTATTGACTCTATCCGGAATTAACTTGTTTGAAACCATTCTATCCTTTATATAAAATCTTTGCTGCCAAATCATTGAGTTTGTACTTACTTTTGTCACGAGCACTGCACTGTCACATTTACTGCTCACTTAGAACCTTTGGTCCTCACTCTTGATAGGGAAGTCCACTCAACAGAAGAGGCCTGTGGACTTTGGGCCACAGTCTTTTTGGCCTGCACTGTACTGCCTGAATTAAACAGCGCTGATGCTGGGGTTGGAGAAATGCCCATTGATAAGGGTGAGGAGGGAAGCCGAAACACTGGAGGCACCCCCTGGAAAAAAACATGAGAAAACAAATGGGGTAAACACCAGCCACAAGCGTGTGTTGGTGTTTGCTCCATCCACGTTAACATGTCCACAGATTGACAGAAGGAAGTCGCTGTGATGCAATCGAGGGTGGGCTTAATTAGTCCTAGCAGGTCCTGTTGAAACAATTCAGACGTTTGCTGTTTATCAAATATTTTAGTTCTGTAAGGGATTTGAGGAGGCCAAATGTGGCTTTTTTTCTCTACTCATCCAAGCACAACCGGACCCCGATGATAAATGCGTGGTGCTGTTTAGCTCCGTGCCATAAGATGGCTTATAAAATAGTATCACTGTATGAAACCCAATTTCACTCAAATATATACAAATTCATATACCAATGTAGTGATTAGGCAAAACAGGAGTACGAATTAACGCCCTCCAACATTCAGGTGTAAATTTACCGGGCACAGTACGTCGGCCATTTGGTAACTTTTAGAAAACATTATTTTCTAACTGCAGGCAATTACGCTGTGACAGGGGGGGAACTTTGTTCGGATCGCTGAAAACAAAGCACGACTCAAGTCACAGGCCCTTTATTAACGTGCACCTCCAGCACTAGAAAATACACGACTTCCTTTAACAAGGGATATTAGCGAAATCAGATAAGCCATTACATGCATCGCTGCATTTAGTCAGAGCATTTCATGTCTGCTAATTGAAGTCTACCATCCCGCATCTCTAGAAATAGACAGCCATGGTTTGTGCTTGAGGGCACTGAGGTTTCAGAAGCAAACAGAGCATAAAAAAGATTGCAGTATAATTCTATAGTTACAGTCGTCCTTCAATATACACATAGGTGCACAGAGCGCTTCTCTGACACGGCTAAGTACAGTATTGTAATAACAAAAATATCAAGGGAGGTACAATGCGGTGTTGGTAACAGTGGCGATAAAGTCATCAGCAATTTCTCGCTACAGAAGATGTCTCCGTTCCCACGGATGCAGCTAATGTGGCAGAATCGGGGACACTGCTTCACATCACAACAGGAACAAGCTCGGCAGTGAAAGCGACTGCGCTGTAACATGAGCCACGATAAGGAGGAATGCAGCTGGCACATTGCGCGCTGCAGCACGCTCCCGAGAAACGGCGTGGGAGGGAACCTTTAGAGAAAAGGCGGGACATGCACCTGCCTTTGGCCAAGAGCGGGCTTTTATTTTTGAAAGCCACACGCAAAGGTCAACAGAATGTGTGGAAGTTGAAAAACCCCACGGACAAGTTTTGAGAAAGTCTGGAGTGATTCCAAGAGGCCTCCCCAAAGAGCAGCGCATGTGCGCTGCACTAGGCTCGACCTAAAAAGTCTAGCGCTATAACGTTATCCAATTTCTAGGAAAATGCCTAATTTCAAGTCACGAAGTGACCACCTCCCGAAGTAGACAGGGTGGGATATCAAACTAAAGATGTAAACATGCTTCCAATGGGTGAGTAGTTCTATGCCATAACACATGGCAAAAGAAATGCTATGCGCATTTGAAGAAAGGAAAAAAAATGAACATGCAACAAGCCCCAACATCTTTTAGAAGACACCTCTCGAGACTGCTGTGTTAAGAAAATCATCCTTTCTGGCTTATAGAAAACAAAGAATATATGAAAAAATCCTGCGATCCCTAGGAATACTGACAGCTAGCTGTGAAAGCAGCATTTAAATTGTATTTGGGTAGTGAAGGTATTACACAGCCAAGGATGTCCTACCTAGACCATTTGCATTTGTCACTGTTATGCTTTGACCCTAATGGAGCGATGGGGACCGTTCTGACATTTTTAGAGATGCACCACAAAGAATGAAATGCGTTTTTTTTTTTTAACAAGATGGAGATATCGAACCAGTGTAGGGGAACCCAGTAGTTAATTGCAGATAAGAACTGGAAGTAGGAGTGTTTAAGACTTATCATAGGCTACTACAGTATGAGAAAACACTTTATGAAGTGATAGAATGACGGGCTTTATAAGCACAGGTAAATAATTAAGGAAAGCATTGCATAACTGAGTTTATGTACACACCCACTTTTTACATATAAAAAGAAACGTGTTGGGGCTTAAAGAAACAAAAATATCCTGCCACATCTTGTCAGTGTAAGCAAATATTAAACAAACTAGCTAGGAATCGCAGGGTGCCTGAAGTCAGCACACCAGTAGGCTGTATGGGGTAACGAGACAGTAACACAAGGTTGTTTGGAGAAACAAAACTCTGCAAAAAAAGAACCATTATTTCAAACTCTGCACAGCTCTATAAGTAAATCAGAAACCGGAACTCAGTTCACGGGTAGATGTCCACACTGCTGAGTGCAGCTTACACACGCACACTATTGTGTCTTAAAGAATCCTAGTGCTAATGTAAAAAAGAAATCAACATGTCACATGACAAAATGATCAGCAGCGGCAGGCTTAAAGGGCTAATGCATATGCATACACTGCAGGGATCTCGGTTTGACACGGTGCTCACAGGCTGGAATCTGAGGATTCAATTACATTTTCTGATGTTGATAAAGGAGTACCATTAGGTTCAGCAGCACCACAGGATTCCACATGCCACAATATTCAACAGCACACCACATAATTAGACTCCACACCACAAAATACAATTCCACATAATTTCACTCCATTACACACAATCCCAACTCACATAATTCCAGGACACTCAATGCGGTCTAATTACTAACAACATAATTCCAACGCACACCATGCCACAATCCCACAACACAAATCCACTCAACACCACACAATTCCACAACTAACAATTCCAATCTAACCCACATAATTCCACTACACACGGCATACATACACTCCATAATATATGGATAACAGACATTGCCATTTACAACGCCAATAGCTCCAACTCCTCCAGCAAAAGCAAGACCTATAGCATTTCCAATGCTTGCTTGTATTTGCTTCTTCAACAGTAACCCTAGGTAAAGGGAGTAATGTCTCCTGTTGGAGAACACCAAGATGTTAAACTGAGCAAAACCAATGCCACCCTTGATTTTGCTCTATTCATCCAGTTGCTCAGTTGCCAGTATCTCTAAGGAACTGATAGAACTGGAAGCCGCCACTCCTGTACAAGGACCTTTAACGAAGAAAACCTTGAAATCCACCCTGAGACAGGTTCTGGGGTGGATACTGGGGCTGGAAACCGTCTATTCTTTTGATTGGACTGTTGTGCTCCTTACTTCTTAGGTCTCACATGAAAGTTGACTCAGAATTGCTGCCTAGCCTGGCCCTTTTTGATACAGTCTATCTGGAGCCTCAAAGGGCTTTCTGAAGGAAAAGTGGTCTTTTTTTGTTTAAGGCACAAGAAACACAGAACTTCAGTTCGTAATATTTGGATCGCTTCATGTGTAATAGTAGTAAAAAGTAGAAATGGAAAACCTAAATGTGCCAATATGTTGCTGCTGTCTGTTCAACCAGAGACCAGACTGTCATTGCGGCCACATGCACATCTGGAAGTTTACTCTATGGCCTACTAGTTTTGACAATAGGAGCACAACATCTGCCAGCTCTATAACGGGATGGTCTGAAAAAGCTTCTACTCCAAAAGGATGGACATACGCCGACACACTTTTACCTTTACGTTTACATCTATTTTTATTGTCACAACTTCAGCTCAATAGAGTGGAACTATGCCCATATTGGGGGGGGCACACTTCACCCCCGCCCCATTAACACAGGGTAACTTTTCAAACAAATAATTCCCCCCTCGCCGAACATCCCTCCCGCTCCCTACCAGAGTACCAGTAACCATGTGGATATACAAAACCAAGAGTCTCAATACAGTATCATTCAATGAATGCCCTACGCTTCCTCAGCGGGGGCCGGGTCTGTGAGTCGTAATAATCATAAGTAGCAGGGGCGGGTCAGCTCCCTGAATTCTCGGGACAGGTCACTGCAGGTCGGGGTTCCCCTATGTAACCTGACAGAGGTCAAGTACCAATAGCTGGCGATTTTCACTGTTGTTTCAGTACCAGCTGTATTATAGGCAGAGTGTCTTGCTCTGTAGAAGATGTTGTGCCACTCCTTGTGAGAGCTGGGTCCTAGTTTCGCTTCCCTGCGCCATGGAGCAGGGGATTAGTCCTCGGTCTGAACGGGCCAAAGCAGGCCATACAGTTAACCGCATGCGCGCTAGCGGTTTTCCCGCTGCGGTTTTAAAAAAGCCGCGTTACATGACGAGCTCAGCTCGTCATCAGTGTGCGAGCGGTGTAACTCATGACGAGCTGAGCTCGTCATGAGCGCCGAAGTGGTTAAGTAATGAAGCGTTGGTCTGATTTTCTGCCCAGGTGCCATTTTTCATACCTCATAAGTGGGCGCTCAGAGCCCTTGCAATGGATGGAGCAACCAGTGTCTGGTATGTAGACAGCAGAACCGTTCATCCTCAGGGATAGAATAATCCATTTACACTTTTAACTTTAAAAGATGAACTGCAGAAAGACAAGCAGTTGGTACTGGAAGCAATGTTCATGTGAATACAAATCATTTTACCTAGTACATCTAGTCAGCAGCACTATCAAATGTCCTTATTCCCAGGAATTGCTTCAAAACCCATGAAACCGCCAAGATGTCAGCCAGTGTACCGCCTAAGGATAAACTGATGCTGTATTTATCTGCCAAACAAAAAGGCGAAAATTATCCCCGAGGTGTGCCTACATAATCCTACCAACAGCGTATATGTAAAGGATCATCTGGGGAGGATCCCTTCCTTGAGAAGGAGTGGTTCCACACCCTGAAGATCCTCAATGTTGGAATTTAGTTCTCATCTAGAGTAGGTAGAGGATACCTTCTGAATAAAAATATACTGGGACTCATTTTTCTCAGCATTGAACTAGTTGTCACCAAAGCTTCTGGCACAACCTCCTCTTACAGCTGATGGGTCACAACGCTGAAGGCTTTCCAATGTGATGAACCTACCTGCACAAAGAACGGCCCACTACGCCAAGACACTACAAGGAAAAAGAACCTGGATGGGTGAAAGGAGAAAAAAAAGCACTCTGCTGAGATACGAGGAGGCTGAACAGTAAAAGGCAGAGGATGAAGCATAGTCCTCCCTCAGCACCTTCAGGAGAAAGAATATCTCCTAGGTCTAGAATCCTTCCTAGAAGGTCTGGGCTTAGCAAACAAATGCTGCAGGGCAAGGTAAAGCTCCAACTGCTTCTCCCCAATTGCCCTGGGCCTCATTTGTAGGCAATGCCTAAAGGACAAAATGCAATGGTAGATATGCATATAGTACGATTACTTAAAATGGACGATCCCCACCATACTCGTCGTTATTACACTATTATAGTGCTTGAACAAGCCATTGATCCTCAAAAGACGGCTGGGAAATTGGTGCAAGACATCTAAAAACCTTAAAGTAGACAGTGGGAAGTGTGGTTATGGGGGGGTGGGGGGGGGGGGGGGGTGGAGGGTTATTGGGCTTACATATAAATGGACTGTCTAAGCAATGTTTTATGCATGCTGCTAAGTAGGCTCCACTATACAAAAAAAAATTTCAAGCAGCAGCTTCCTATTCAGCAGGTATAATTTGGTGTCAATTTTTCTAGGTGATCACATTTTAAGAAAAACTGTTAAAGTGGAAGAAAAATATATTATAAAATGGGGTGAATCCACTGCAGGAGAAATAAAAACTTTATAGACGTATTTATGCATCAGTTCAAGATCAAGAACTTACTAGAACAGTGTAGTTTAACTGGAGGCAGACTGAGTTCTTTGGCAATATCTGTGTTCTTGATGGTCATGGCCTCGTCAACCTAGAGGTTTCAAAATGGGTCATATTAATAAAAAATCTTTTGATGGCTCAGCTTGAGTATACAAAGTAAACATGTTATGAAAATATGCATTTTCTCAAACTTGGTAAAAAAATGCACAAATTTCTATCAAGTAGATCATCAATTATGTTTTCTACACAATACACACAAAGCAGAGAGTCAACGTTCATAAAAACAAGCTTTTCATGCGAATAGGAAAAAATACATGCTAAAAACTGGATTTTTTTTTCTACTAACAAAAAAAGCAAACAATTGTGACATATTTGCTGCCATTAAGCAATCAGGTGGAAATATGCTGAGATCAATGCAATGTTACTGAAGAACCTTAATAAAATGAAAACAGCTTTTCAAAGTATACATAATTTCTCCATCTACTCCAGAGCCTCGATACCCTCACGGGTGAGTGGCCGTACTTTATAAACACTGATTGATTGATCAACTGGCACACACCTTCAAAGCCCGTTAGGCTGAGAACAAGTTAATTATGAGAAACAGTTTTGAGCTTGAAGGATATTTTCTATTATCACATTCATTTTGATCAATCCACCATCACTGGTCTCAGAAGAGCACCTTGAAGAGGTTGATCCAATTATCACTATGTGGACATCCTAATAGATTGCAGTTTGCCTGTGTGTAATATGTTTAAGTCAGAATGCAGTGTCCCAATTGTAATGGTTGTCGGTAAGTGCAAGTTGTAGCAAGCAGTACCAACAAAGGAGCAAGTTGCAGCCTTGCGGATGTCAAGACACAATGAAAACTACGGATGCTGCTTAGCAGAATGTGTCCTTGGTTTAGTGCAGTGGTTCTCAGCCTTTTTAGGTCTCGCCTGTCGATGCGCATGCGCATCGAGCAAGCGAGACTATAGGGGCTCATCCAGACTTTATCTAACTTGCAAGGAATCGTGGCGATTCCTTGCAGTGCCCGTGACTTTTAAGCTCAATGCGCATGTGCATTGAGCTTAAAAGCACGTGCACAGCCGCCCGCATTCCTCCGACACCTTTGAAGTGAAGCTTAGCTTCACTTCAAAGGCCCGGCTTGTTCACACCCACATGCCGCTCTGCCCCGCTCCGCCCCCTCCCCTGAGTCATCCTGCCTGCCCCTTCCCGCCGTGTCGCATTTCTCCTCCCCCCTCCCCTCTCTTCCCTCCGTCTTGTTCTTCTTGCTCACTTGTCACTCTTTGCCCCTTACTTCTATCCCTTCCTTTCTATTCCCTCTCTGAACCTCCTTCTATGCCCATCTCCTGTTCCTTTCTTTTCTCCAACATTTGCCACGTCTGCTTTCCTCGTCTCCCCACACGTTTGCCTCCCTTTACCTCTGTTTCCTTAGCTCCTCGTTTCTCCCGCCTACTCTCACATCTTTCTCTTTTCTTTCTACCCTCTCGCCCCCACTTCTCTTCGTGCTCATCTGTTCTCCACACATTTCTCTCACTTAATTCTTCCTGCCTCAACTCTCCGCCTCCCGCCCCCTCCCCCTAGTTTTTTATTTTTTAATTAATTTCCTGCTGAAAGCCTGACGAGCGGTACATTTCCCGTCCCTTGAGCCGTCAGACCTCGATGTGCCGCCAATCATCTACTTAGCATCTGCATCGTTAGAAGTCATCCTGGCCACTTGCAAGCACCCTGGCAGCCTGCTCTGGCGTGGGGGAGGGGCGCCTGCTCTCATAGGAAAGCTGGCAAACAACCCAAGTGTAACTAGCGATAGCAGGAGCCAATTAAGATCAAAGCTGATATATGCAGCAATAAGCCTTCATCCCTTTAATATTCAACATTCTTTTTCACTTTGACACAGATCAAGAGGTGTTAATGCATATTCTTTCAAATGAGTCGAGCAGTGCTTTAAAGTGACAAAACTGTTATTTGTTCTTTCACAATCAATTAGTATCATGGTTCAGCCTACTCTGAATTGCTCTACAGCTGGGGTGAAACATGCATCCTTGTCGCTGCAGTGCCACAGTCTATTCGAGGCTATGTTCTGCTGCAGAATAGCTCGAAGGGGCCTATAAACAATAGACCGAGCACACCCTTGGAGGAGCACGCGGGGGTGCAGACATTTTGTTCAGTTCATAAACGATCCGACAGATGCTTGCAGGTATGCAGTCATTTTTAGCAGGAGTAAAACAATTAAAAATGTGCTTCGGGGTTTGAGGCGCTCCCATTTGCATCTGACAAAATGCATTTCTCCAAGCAGACAAAATGTCCTAATGTTAACACGTTCCGAACTGTGAATTCATTATTGAACAAGCAGGCTCTGAGCAGCAGATGCGAATGTAACGCTAGCCAATTCGAAGTAACAACACATCTTGTGACGATGGTGTGTTCGTGTGGAAAAGCACCCACGAGAACTCGTTATCCCTGCTATATAAAGAGGTCAGTTAGCAGTGATTGACTCTTTTCCAGGGTACTGGGTACTCGGCTATGTCACTGTATTCTTTTCTGTTGCACCTCTGTTGCAGTGGTGGACTGGGAGGAAACAGCAGCCCAGGAAATGTGTTTTTATCAGACCTATTGCATACCCAGAGAATGTAGGGAACGAGTCTGCCATCTACAGGCACCATCACAACCCTCTCACCCTCACTCACTCACAACCCTCTCACCCTCACTCACTCTCACCCCCTCACTCACCTCACTCACTCTCACCCCTCACTCACCCCCTCACCTTCACTCACCCCCTCACTCACCCCCTCACCCCCTCACTCACCCCCCTCACCCCCTCACTCACCCCCTCACCCTCACTCACCCTCTCACCCACCCTCTCACCCACCCTCTCACCCACCCCCTCACACGCCCTCACCCCCTCACACCGCCACCCCCCCACTCAGAATGCACACCCCCTCACCCTCACACGCCCTCACCCACTCACACCGCCACACTCCCTTAGAATGCACACCCCCTCACCCACCGCCTCACTCCCCCTCACCCCCCTCACCCTCTCCCTCACACCGCCACACCCCCTCAGAGCCCTCACTCTCACTCACCCTCACTCACTCACCCCTCACCCTCACTCACTCACCCTCACTCACCCTCACTCACCCTCACAACCCTCTCACCCTCACTCACAACCCTCTCACCCTCACTCACTCTCACACCCTCACTCACCTGACTCACTCTCACCCCCTCACTCACCCCCTCACCCTCACTCACCCCCTCACTCACCCCCTCCCTCACCCCCTCACCCTCACCCACCCTCTCACCCTCACACACACCCACCCTCTCACCCTTACACACACCCTCACACGCCCTCACCCCCTCACACCGCCACACACCCTCAGAATGCACACCCCCTCACCCTCACACGCCCTCACCCCCTCACACCGCCACACACCCTCAGAATGCACACCCCCTCACCCTCACACACCCCCTCCCTCCCCCTCACCCTCACACTCCTCACCCTCTCCCTCACACCGCCACACCCCCTCACACCCCCTCACTCACACCCCCTCGCTCTCACACCCCCTCGCTCTCACTCCCCCTCACTCTCACCCCCCCTCACTCTCACTCTCACTCCCCCTCACTCTCACTCCCCCTCACCCTCACTCCCCCTCACCCTCACCCCCCCTCACCCACACACCCCCTCACCCTCACACCCCTCACCCTCACACCCCCTCACCCTCACACCCCCTCACCCTCACACACCCTCACCCACACACCCCCTCACCCACACACCCCCTCACCCACACACCTCCTCACCCACACCCCCTCACCCACACACCCCCTCACCCTCACACCCCCTCACCCACACACCCCCTCACTCACACCCCCTCACCCTCACACCCTCACACCCCCTCACCCTCACACCCCCACACCCCCTCAGACCCCCTCACCCTCACCCTCACACCCCCTCACACCCCCTCACACACCCTCACCCTCCCTCACCCCTGCACGCCTCTCACCCCTGCACGCCTCTCACCCCTGCACGCCTCACACTGCTGCACGCCTCACACTGCTGCACGCCTCACACTGCTGCATGCCTCACACTGCTGCACGCCTCACACTGCTGCACCCCGCACACTGCTGCACGCCGCACAACACCACCATATCACTCTGGGACGGCGCCACATCACTCTGGGACGGCACATCCACCGCCACCACCACATCCACCGCCACATCCACCACATCCACCACCACTACATCCACCACCCCATCCACCACCACCACCCCATCCACCACCACCACCGCATCCACCACCACCACCACATCCACCATCAACACATCCACCGCATCCACCACCACATCCACCATCACCACCACATCCACCACCACATCCACCACCACATCCACCACCACCTCCACATCCACCATGACATCCACCGCCACATTCACCACCGCATCCACCACTGCATCCACCACCACATCCACCACTACCACATCCACCGCATCCACCACCACATCAACCACACCCACCACCACCACATCCACCACCATATCCACCACATCCACCACCACATCCACCGCATCCACCACCACCACATCCACCACATCCTCCACCTCCGCATCCACCACCACATCCACCACCACATCCACCACCAACACATCCACCACATCCACCACCACATCCCACCGCATCCACATCCACCACCACATCCACCACCACATCCACCACCACATCCACCACCACATCCACCGAATCCACCACCACATCCACCATCACCTCCACATTCAATCGCTGACACACACAGCACGTTCCCATCTAATTGTGTGTATACAGTACAACATATTATATCCTATGTCTTCATTAACAATATAGTGTATCTGTACTGAATATATATCCAGCATTTCAGAGCTTTTAAAAATGTTTATGGCTTTTTTTTTTGAAATTCTTTAGCATTGGCTACAGGAAACAAAAATGCTAAAGATTTACAAAAAAAACCCATAAACAATTCTAAAAGCACTAACTCTAATGCTGCGAGACCTATTGCATTTTCAATGCTTGTTTTGAATTGTGGACCCCTAATTAATCATTTCGGGAAGCCGGGGGCCCCTGCCCCTCCCCCCGAATCATTACTGGAATTCAGCAACCCCACTCAGAGTTATGACAGCTAGCCGAGGGCCCCAGCCTAGGCATTGTCGATTATTTGAACTGCAAAACAATGCACTAAAAATACAGAAAGAAGCATTCAAACAAATACACAAACGAGGACACATTTTATTTACAAACAAATAAAAAATAAATTACATTTAATATGAAGGTTGGAGCTTTTCTAAATTCAATTGAGACCACTCATCATCCATACTATATTCTGTTTGATGCACTTGCACTGCTCCCACAAATCAATCTGAAGATACTAATATAATTTTTAGTTTCCAATTTCAAATTCCTTCACATTTACAAGACCTTGTAACATTTTCAATTGTACACTTAGTATTTTTATTTATATACACTTTATTAATCTGTTAATATTATTTAATTTGCAATGTAGTCACGGACCACCTGAGGAGGCTTTGCGGACCACCAAGGGCTACCCGGACTACAGGTTGGGAACTACTGGTCTAGTGATTAGAGAGATGTGTTGGTAAGTGTGCAATAGATATAGGTGCACCATACAATCTGATTTGTGCAATAGAAGATTTTCTGATTTGTGCAATAGAAGATTTGCTAACAGAATGCCTATGCTTTGTACCATGAGCAAGACAAAAAGCTATTCAATCCATTTCTTGCGTCCTGTATTTGATAATAGCTCTTTGCACATCAAGGGAATGCCACACTTTTTCAGCCAACCGTTTTAAGGCTAGGTAAGAAAGAAAAGCAATAGCTAAAAAATGTATATTATATATATATATATATATATATATATATATATATATTTATTTATTTATTTTTTTAAACACCTTTGGAGTACAGATTGTGTGAGTGCACGATAAAAACTCTGTCCCTGTGCATCTTCAGCAATGGCAACAGCACTGAAAGCCAAGACACGAGCTTAGACGGAGAAGGAGCCTACGACTAATGTTCTACCAGTATTAACCTTTTCAAGAGCCAACAGCACATTTGCCAAATTCAAATGAATTACGTAACAGCAATTGGAACTGGCCATTTAGAGCTGTAAATCTGGGTCCCCTTGGAACCCGTGGCCACCAACAATAAAGTTGCTAGCATTATCATCCTATTTTTGTTTCTCATTTTTTTAACTCTTCGCCGACTACCGCTCAGGGCCCAGAAAAATCGATGCTGGTAAGGCCATTGTTGAAGAAATCTTCTGCTCATCCTACGAACCAGGCTAATTTTAGACCTATTTCTCAACTCCCGGACCGATAAAATCTTACGAAAATCGGCAAAAATGCAACTTACGCCTCCCAGTCAGGCTTCAGACCTAGGCCCCCCAAATGAGACAGCCCATCTGGAAGTTTCAGAATCTATTAAGGTAACATTAGGCAATGGTTTCAACTCCGTACTAATCTTGCTGGACAAGACAGTGACGTTGGGCACCGTGGCACGTGCTGCTGCTTCAACGCGGAGCTGGAAATTTGCGGCTGCAATAAAGGATGCTTCCACTACATCTCCAATTGGAAGCAGGCAGTCACACTTGGACAGTTCAGGAGACCGAATGTTAAATATGTGGTCCATCAGGGCTCTTCATTGGGCCCAACCTCCTTAAAGGTTTATGTGACCCTCATTTATCTCCTTTATTGAATCTTTTGGGATCACAGTCGTAATCATTAAATACAAATTCTCTAAGGCCAGAACTGAATTTTGAAACAAGTCTAGCCCGAATCATTGCCTAGATGAAAAACAAACATCTAAAATGCAATACCAATACCAATAAAAAGGATTTTCTTCTGTTTAGTAGAAATCTTTTCCGCTGCAAACTGGTGGTCTGATGGACTTGATCAATCTCCTTCCGTCCTCACCTCTCTGCTAAGGAACTAGGTGTCAGTTTGACTCAGAACTCTCCTTCCGTCCTCAAATTTTGGCAGGAGGAGGTACTAGTTTTTCCATTATGAAATCATTGAAGGTTTTGGATTTTTGTGCCTTTGGAAACTCAGTGGTCCATGTACTAACCCTTTCTAGGCTGGATTACGGTAACAGTCTAATTAGGGTTACCAAAACACCTAATTAAACTGCAGGTAACGCAAAATGCAGGAGTAAGTATAGTGCTAAACTTACCACGTAGGGATGTTGACTGCTCGAGACAACTACACTGGTTGCCTGTGCAAAAACTACTTTGTTTAAATCCTTGGTTACAGCATTTAGAACTTTGCGTCATACTGGCCCTAAGTATCTCTCAGGAAGAGTTACCCACTATGACGCTTTTGAGAACCCTTAGATCAACTAACGCCAACTTGCTGCATGCTCCCACAACTGGAAAAGATTTGTATCTTTTAGTAACCAGTCTGTTTTAGTAGTCTCCACCTTTTCATCTGGTGCTTTAATGTTTGAGTAAGAACTTTGTACAGCCTATTTATTTTGGGCCACAACCAGGATGCCCTTAGAGGCAGCAGTATGCTTAATAAGATCCATTTTATTTCATTTCAAAATGCACTAACTCAAACTCAAATGGAGGTGCAATCAAACTAGTACTTAATCTATTCAAGTTCCACCTGGGAGGGTGAGGTATTAAAACCTCCAGAAAAGGATGTAGGACTAGCATCCTTTGAAAGAGACTACAATCCTTGGCCTTTAGCTGATAACTCTAAGTGAACCAGAGTACCTTAATAAGTGTGCATTGATTGGGTGTAACGATTTTTAAAAAAATAGTGGATATGGGCTGTGGAATGTATTACCTGCCTTTGAAGATATTAGGCAACCAAATCGTTATGTCATGTTGTTGTCGATCTCATGCAACTTTAAGAAAGTTAACAGTACACAAAGCTTAAGACTTCTTAGGCCATGCTGTGCAAATGAAGTACCCGATTGTGCTCTTGGCTCGCATTTTTCGTAGAGAGTGAATGAGCCACTGAGGGGGGATGTTTATAAGTGTGAGGTTCACAGTGACCACCAGTTTGGTCTGAGTATCATGCGCATGAACACTTCCAGGTCACTCAAAAGTTCTCCGATTGGAGAGCGTATACAAAATGGTCTTTATCAACTCATCCACTGTGTGTAACCCCTTGACAACTGTTGCAGGTATTGAGTTGTCCGAGGATTTTTTAATATAGCAAAGAGTCATATAAAAGCAACAGTAGTTAACTGTGGCATATATATCAAGAAGATAATTTTGCACTGAATTTAGACAATTCATATTACATATTTCTGACTGATATTTCTAACAGTAGATTCCTCACCTGTAGAATAACCCCAGGCCTCAGCTAGGATATGGAAACCTCACAGCACTCAAGTCGTCGGTAGGGGTGCTGGCTTTGTATTGGATGACATCACCAAAGACGTGTAGTTCCCAGCCCAGCATGAGCCAGTAAACTCTCCTTTCAACGGCCCCATGCCAGTGACTCGAAAGAAGTCTTCCCCACAGCCACATAGAGCACTCTCTAAGCCGCCTCCAGTGTTCCTGGTACGAACTGCACCGGTTTCATCATTCCTAGAACTCCTGGCACCATCTAACCGGAGTTCCCTACACCAGGCTCAGATTCAGAAGCATATTCTAATGCCATATAGAACATCTTAGCTCAAGCAAAGCAGCATTGGGCGCACCCTCAGGCCCATGGGTACCTTATGGTCTTCCCTGAATTATGCCTTTGGCTGCCAACACCAATGCTATTCAGCCATGTTCTCTCTAGAAAAGTGCCGATTCCTCAATCACTGTATGACACTGTAACCATGCACATCTAGGCTGGCACTAATCTAGAAACTACCAGTGCCACCAAACGAAACCACTGTCAACTCTTTGGCGCCAGACATTCATTCATCAGCGCTGCAGCTGCCTCGTTTTCCAGAATCAGTACCCCCATCCAGAGACTCAGAGGAAGAATACAGACAGAAAATGCATTACTTTTTCGGTTGGGGATCTGATCCTCTGAATCTTTATGCCTACGGGGATTATGGTAGTGGAGCACAATCTTATAAACTGACAGGACTCATCAGCTAGTGGACTGGGCACCTCCCCAGGGATGGAATTTCCAACACTGTATCCCACCCCTGAAGTGATGTCCTTCCATTCAGTGCTGGAGCTTCAACTGCCATCGATGGATGTCAAGGCAAATGTCCTCACCCAAGTACTCCTCACAGCCACACCTACGTCAGAACCCCTACTGCCCTTTAACGAAGCCTTGCTGCACCCAATCATGGCAGCTTGGGAGAAGCCCACTTCAACTCCAGCACTCAACAATCTGGTGGTAAAGCGCTATTTGCAACCCATCAGATCTTCCCTTCCTTCTTTTATGCACATCTGCTAGTAAAGGAATAAAGGGGTTGAACCAGAGGTATGGGCCATAAATCCCTTCAGTAAGCTTCCTCCTCCCCCGCACCACCAGGACAGTAGGCCTGGTTTGCTTTTCAAAGCCCACATGGAGCTTGCTGGGGTGGAGCGGTGTCCACGTTTCTACCAGCAAGAAAGATAAACGGTGGGGGGGGGGGGATGATGGAGGGGGGGGATTAGTGATGTCTACCTCCATTACTTCGCACCGGTGGGTCCTTCAAACAATACAATACTGGTATTACCTACCCTTCCTTCAGGCTCCTCCTCTGTTTGCCCACGTCTTCTTCCCTTCCTCCACACCACCCTCCCATTAAAGAAGTAGCCATTGTTCCTCTTGAAATGAGCCGTGGAGTTGGTGCCAAAGCAGGAGAATAGGAAAGGATGTCACTTTCAATATTTCTTTGTTCCTAAAAAGGACAGCAGTCTTCGGACTATCCTGGACCTCAGGTACTTGAATTTCTTCCTCAGTAAGGAGAAATTCAAGGCGATGATCCAAACTCATGGGGTGCTGGAAGCTGGAGACAGGGTGGTGTCACTGGACCTGCAGGAAGCATATTTCCACATTCAGAGCTATAGCCTCATCAGAAGTACTTGCATTTTCAAGGTGGGTTCCACTCCCTACCAATTTGCGGCATTACCCTTTGGCTTAACATTGGCACCTCTAGTCTTCACCAAGGTGATGGTAGTAGTTGTGGCCTAGCTCAGAAGGTCAAGTATCCCAATCATCCTGTATGTGGACAAATTGCCAACCAAACCTAGACCAGATATTTTCTGTAGTCAACAGTCTAGCTACCGTTTGACCTGGGCTTTGCAATCCACAGGCCAGAGTGTCACCTGGAGCCCTCCCAGCACCTTCAGTTCATAGAGTTGGCTCTGGACACTACCCGTTTACGTGTCTTTCCACCTCAGCGACATCTGGGAGATGGTCCCATCCTTCCTTTAACATCAAGAATTCTTTTAAATCAAGACATGGAGTTGAACACATTTATATAGTGCATTAAGTGTATGCTACAAAGCCTGTAGGAGTTGTACAACAGAGCTGGTTAGGGAGGTACTGTGAGTTTTAAACAAATGGATTTAGTAGAACTAAGATTCTGGAAGTATGGTTCCACTTGTAGATAATTTGGGTGAGATGATTTGAGATGCCTTGCTCCCCAGTGTACTACCCTGTAGCAAGGCAGCAGGCTGCAACACATTACCTTATACTAGAGCAGTAGGTGTGCACAACTTTGTCCTTAAGATACCAGGGGTGTAAAAGTCAGAGAAGGCAGTGATGTACTATATATTTAAATGACAGACACACATATATACATACACACATATATATATATATATATACACATACAAATATATACATACACACATACATACATATAACAGTTTTTACCTGGCTTTTGGAGACCTCATCTAACTTAAGTCAATGGCCACCCAAATGCAAAGGTTTTGTGGCAACTAAAAATAATGTACATGCTGATTTGAGGCTCCCATTTAGAGAGGAGCTGGTACAGTGTAGTTTGGAGTTGGCTATGTAGCCTACAAATAGGCACCGGCTGATAGCATAAGGAATATGCTACTTACCAGTATGCATCTGTTCTTGGCATAGAGGGCTGCAGAGTGGTACATTTATGAATAGATCGCCATCTGGTGTTGGGCTCGGATGATTGCACTTGTTTTTCTCTTGGAGAAGTCTTTGTCGTCACGGGATCGATGACTCCTCCTCTGGGTGTTAGTGCGCATGGGCATCGGCTCCATCCTTAGATTGTTTTGCCATAGTAGGGTTAGATGGAGTAGTGTAATAGAATACAGAAAGATGCCCATGTAAGTGTATCTAAATAAGATAATGTTGGGACAGACACAGGTTTCCGGGGAGGCAGGGAGGGCATGTACCACTCTGCAGCCCTCTATGCCAAGAACAGATGCATACTGGTAAGTAGCATATTCCGTTCGAGGCATATGGGCTGCAGATGGTACATTTATGAATAGATTATACAGCAGTTACCTCCCTAGCGGTGGTCACCCGTGTCTGTCGCAACCGTTTGAAATAAAGTTTTTAATACAGCTTGGCCCACTCTGGCTTGTTGTGTAGCCTGCACATCAACAAAGTAGTGTTTTGTGAAGGTGTGTGGTGTAGACCAAGTTGCTGCTCTGCATATGTCATCTAGGGGAATGTTTCCTAAGAATGCCATAGATGCTCCTAGCTTGCGTGTAGAATGAGCTCTAGGAGGAACAGCTAATGTTCTCTTTGCTTTTATGTAACATATTTGTATACATCTTACAATCCATCTGGCAATGCCCGCTTTAGAGATAGGATTGCCCTTATGTGTTGGGGAAAACGCTACAAATAGTTTAGTTTTCCTGAAATTTTGTGTCCTTTCTATGTAGTACAATATTGCCCTTTTGACATCTAATGTATGTAGGGCCCTTTCTGCTACCGTCTGTGGTTTTGGGAAAAAGACTGGTAGTTCCACTGGTTGATTGATGTGAAATGCTGAAATTACTTTAGGCAAGAACTTTGGGTTTGTTCTAAGAACCACTTTATTCTGGTGTAACTGTAGGAATGGTTCTTGTATTGGCAATGCCTGTAATTCGCTTACTCTCCTGAGGGAGGTAATGGCTACAAGGAAGGCCACCTTCCATGTAAGGAATTGTATTTCACACCTATGCATAGGTTCGAAAGGTGGTCCCATTAGTCTGGTGAGTACTATGTTGAGGTTCCAGACCGGGGAAGGTGGTAATCTTGGTGGAATGACTCTTTTAAGGCCTTCCATGAAGGCTTTGATTGCTGGCACTCTAAACAGGGATAGGTGTTGCCTGTTTTGTAGGTACGCTGCTATAGCTGCTAGATGTACTCTGATAGATGTGTACGCAAGATTACATTGCTGTAAGTGTAGTAAATAGCAAATAATATCTTTTGTTGATACGTCCAGAGGGTTGATGTTATTACTGGTGCAGTATACAGCAAACCTTTTCCACTTCGCTGCGTAGCATGCTCTGGTGGTGGGACGTCTCGCCTGCTTAATGATCTCCATACAGTTTGGGGGTAGATCTAAGTATCCAAATTCTAAGACTTCAGGAGCCAGATCGCTAGGTTCAGTTGTTTGGGATCTGGGTGCATTATTTCTCCATGGTTCTGTGTAAGGTGCATGGGTGAAATTCTTAGCTTTTGGTGTGGCACCTGTGAGAGTTGCAGGAGCGTGGTGAACCACGGCTGTCGTGCCCACATGGGTGCTACTAGTATCATGGTCATGGAGTGTTGTTGCAGCTTTCGGACCACTAATGGGATTAGTGGGAGAGGGGGAAAAGCGTATGCAAATTTGTTGGACCAATTTATCCATAACGCATTGCCCTGTGACAGGTGGTGTGGGTACCTGGATGCGAAGCTTTGGCATTTTGCATTCTGATGAGTGGCAAAGAGATCTATCTCTGGTTGGCCCCATCTTTAGAAGAATGGCTGCAGTATTTGGTGGTGCAGTTCCCATTCGTGTATTTGTTCCGATTGTCTGCTTAAGATGTCTGCTATCTGATTTTGAACTCCTGGTAGGTGTTCGGCTAATAGATAGATGTTTTGAGGAACAGCCCATCTCCAGATTTCCTGCGCTAGTCTGGATAGTTGGAGAGAGTGCATCCCCCCCTGTTTTTGAATACAATACATTGCTGTCATGTTGTCTGTTCTGATCAGGACTGCTTCATTGATAACGTGCATTTGAAAAGCTTTCAATGCTAGAAACACTGCTAGTAGTGCCAGATGATTGATGTGCAGTCTTTTTTCCTGCACATTCCATCTTCCTTGTACTGTATATTTCTCCATATGCGCTCCCCATCCGGTGAGCGATGCATCCGCTGTTATTATCACCTGTGGAATTTGTTCTAGGAACGACCGCCCCTTGGCAATGTTTGTTGTATTCCACCACTTCAGAGAGCGGTGTGTGCGGTAGTCTACCAACACCAGATCCGTAATCTGTCCTTGAGCCTGATTCCACTGTGTCGCTAAGCATTCTTGCAGCGGACGCATTTGTAGTTTGGCATATGGTATTAGCAGTATGCATGATGACATCATCCCTAATAGCTGCATGAACACTCGCGCTGTTAGCGAGTGTTGTGGTTGAAATTTTTGAATGACTGTAAGCATTGTTTGGATCCGGACTGGATTGGGGTATACTTTGGCTTTTTCTGTGTCTATAGTAGCCCCTAGATATTGTTGAACCTTGCTTGGTTGCAGGTGGGACTTTGTGTTGTTCACCGTAAACCCTAGCTGGTGCAGCAGCTGAATTGTCTTTTGTGTGTTCTGAAGACATTCTTGTTGTGACTTGGCCTTTATTAGCCAGTCGTCCAAGTAAGGGAAAACATGTATTTGTGGTCTTCTTAGGTGAGCTGCAACCACTGCTAGGCATTTTGTGAACACCCTTGGTGCCGTTGTGACCCCAAACGGAAGGACTTTGAGCTGATAATGTTGTCCTTCTACCACAAACCTGAGGTATTTCCTGTGGGCTTTGTGAATAGGGATATGAAAGTAAGCGTCTTTTAGATCCAGTGTAGAAAGAAAGTCCCCTTTCTTCAGTAAAGGAAGTACTTGTTGGAGCGTGACCATGTGGAAATGTTCCGAATTTATGTATGCATTGAGAGGTCTGAGGTCTAGTATTGGCCTTAGAGACCCGTCTTTTTTGGGGATTAGGAAGTATAGGGAGTATACTCCTGTTCCTTGTTGGTGTTGTGGAACCTTCTCTATGGCATGCTTTTCTAGCAGGGATAGTACTTCTTGTTTTAACAGTGTTAGGTGATCTTGTCTCATTGGACGCTGTTTGGGGGGGGGGATGTTTGGTGGGGTAGCTGTGAGTTCCAGGCAATAACCATGTTGGATAATTTGTCTCACCCACCTGTCTGATGTGATGTTTTCCCAGACAGGTAGGAACTGTGATAGGAGTCCCCCGACCAGTGTTATATGGTCTGGGGGGAGCTGTATGAAGTCACTGCTTTGGGGTTGGAGAGTTGCGGTTGTTGTTGTTTCCGCGACCTCTACGCTCGTTGTTGTTACCTCTAATTGCCTCTAGAATTACCTCTGGGTGATGTTGGTGTAAAAGAGGTTGGTTGCTGGCTTGTGCCTGTATTTTTGGATCCTCCTCTATAGGTGGACCTACGAAAGGAACCTCTTTGAGTTGGCTGTTGCAATGCTCCCATTGATTTAGCCGTTTCCGTATCTTTTTTTATCTTTTCTAAGGCCTCATCTGTTCCTGAGCCGAAAAGTGTTTTCTCATCAAAAGGTTGGTTCAATAATGATGTTTGTACCTCTTGTTTGAACCCTGAAACTCTGAGCCATGCATGTCTTCTTAGCATGATGCTTGTTTTTGGATCTTGCTGCAGTGTCTGCTGCGTCTAGGGCGCACTTTATGGAAGTATTAGTTATTATCTTTCCCTCTTGTATGAGTTGATCTGCCTTCTTTTGATGTTCTTTAGGGAGATGCATGATGAGTTTTTCTAATTCATCATAATGGGCTCTGTCATACCGTGCAAGTAGCGCTTGCATATTAGCTATGCGCCAGCTGTTTGCCGCTTGGGATGCTACTCTCTTGCCGGAGGCATCTTTTAACTTGGAATCTTTGTCAGGAGGCGGAGCTTGTCCTGTAGTTAAAGAGTTTGCTCTCTTACGAGCGTTTGTGACCACTAGTGAGTCCAGAGGAATTTGTCCCTTGATTAAATATTGGGTCTTTTGGAGCTGCCTTATATTTTTTATCAATTCTTGGGTTTAGTACCCTAGCCCTCACCGGGTCTTTGAATATTTCTGATGTGTGATTGAGGAGACCCTTAAGCATTGGTAGTGTTCCTGATGTTCTTTGTGCAGCAGGTAGTGTTTCTAACAGGAAATCCTCTATGTGAGGTTCTGCATGTAGTTCTACCTTGTGGTATTTTGCTGCCCTAATAATTAGTTGTGCAAAACCTGTATTATCATCAGGTGGTGAAGGTTTTGAGGGATACAGTTCAGGGTCGTTATCATTATCTGACACTACATTATAGTCTTCCCATGGGTCTGCATCCTCTGGGACCGTGTCCTCATCAACCCTAGGATGTTCTTCCTCTCCTGTGTCACTTTCTACATCTGTGATAGGTGTAGATGGGCGTGGTGTGAAAAAAGTAGTTGGCCGAGTGTGAGGAAGAGGAGAAGAGGGTGTGTCTGTAGGTTGTGGAGAAAGGGGAGGAGTTTTATTCGTCCCCATTGTTCTCTTCTTAGGAGGAGGAGTTGTCGTCCAACTGTTCATTCTTCCTCTTTTTAGGTAGTTCTGTCACTACGTTGCCAGTTTGTGGATCAATAAACAAAGTCTTTTGTTTGGGATCTGTTTGATGCTCCTGTGTCGGTACCGAAGTTTTTGGTTCCGAAAGGTGCTTTTTCTTCTGACTGTCCATTTGTGTTTTCGGCACCGAAAGTTTATTCGAATCCGATATTTTCGGTATCGAGGATGTCTTCGGTGTCGAGGATGTCTTCGACGTCGAAGCGTGTTTCGGTATGGACTGTTTCGACTTCGAGCTTTCCTTTGTATGGAGCTTCGGCATCGATGTCGAGGTGGGCCGTTTTTCAGATCCACCATGGTGGGAGACCGAGTGTTTCGGTTTCAGTTTCGTTGCCGGGCCCGAAGGCGGGGTGTCTGAAACTTTTTTCAGTTGTCTGACCGGGCTCGAAGGCGGGGTCGACACCGTGCGGGGTCGGTTCTTTGGTAAAGGGACGTCGTCACTCACGGTTTGTTGAACGTCGATTTCCTCGACGTCGGACTCGTCCGCTTCTGACCCCGCCTCGTCCTCCTCTTCTTCCTCCTCCTCTTCGGGGTGCTGGTCCACGAACAGCTCCGGGATTGCCTGTGACTGCATTCTCGATACCTCGTGTCTTCGGGCTCGACTGTTTCTAATCGTCGACTTGGAGGAGAATGCCGCACAGGCTTCACAGTCCCTGGATTTGTGTTCAGGGGACAAGCAGAGGTTGCACACCTCGTGTAGGTCCTTGTGTGGAAACTTAGCACCACACGTTGGACATTTTTTGAATGGAGTCCTTTCCATGGACTCCGGGCTGGACTACGTCGAGATGGGCCTCCTGGTCTCGTCGACGTAGCAGTTGGAAATCTTGTTGTTGACGTCGAAATGCGTCGAAATGGAAGTGTAGTCGCGTTCGATAACAATACCATCGAATTGGAAAGGGAATACACGCCGAATATAACTTTTTGTCGAAGTCGATCCGGAGCGCTTCGATCCTCATCCGAACCCGATGGCGGAAAAAAACAATCTAAGGATGGAGCCGATGCCCATGCGCACTAACACCCAGAGGAGGAGTCATCGATCCCGTGACGACAAAGACTTCTCCAAGAGAAAAACAAGTGCAATCATCTGAGCCCAACACCAGATGGCGATCTATTCATAAATGTACCATCTGCAGCCCATATGCCTCGAACAGTGAATTACAAAGTAAGCGACAAAAGAATATATTGAGAACTGTAGTATTGACAATTTCCCTATCCATCCTGAACACAAGGTTTTAACCTTTTTAACGCAAAAAGAAAAATTGATGGACAGAATGCTGGAACAAGGTCAAACATTCACCCCAGTACAGAGAGTTTGTCCTAACTCTGCTCCCCATGCAATTCCAGTTGCAGCCCAGCCATATGCAAATCAGTCTTGACCCTGCTCCCCATGGGAACAGTCCAGCTCGAACTGCCAGGCCAGGCCTTCCCTAGACCGGAAACAAGCGTCCCGACATTGGTACTGGACTCACAGTGCCAATGGATTCAAGTTAACCTGGCTGATGAGGGGTGATACCCTGAAACCGGTCCAAAGATGCTCGTTTCTGGTCCAGTGAGGACTTGGCAGTTCAGGCTAGACTGTTCCCATGAGGAGCAGGGTCAAGACTGATTTGCATATGGCAGGGTTTAAACTGGGGTGGGATGGTGACCAAAAGAACGATATTTTTAACCCAGATCTCTTGACTGGGGGTGAATATTTGACTTGTTCTACATTCCATCCATCATTTATGTCTCTTTTCCTTTAACCTTTTTATTAATAGGTGTGATTACTTGATCCATTCAGGAAGTTATAAGTTGGGTTAGGGCCATGGAATATGAATTTCAAGTTTCTTACTTATGTTGCAGTAGATCTTCCTGAAACCAAGAAGTCTTTGAGGCAGCACTAAAAGTGTTCATCTGCCCTATCTTGAGCAACAGGGATCTGGGCGTTATTTGTATAGGTTGTGACATTGTAACACATTCAGTTGGTGAAATAGGGCATGTGTGTAGCTACTGTGAAGATACATCAAGAGGGTAGACACCTAAAGTACTTGATAGCAGCAAAAGAGAGCCTATTTTAATGACTGTGCATCAAATAGTCAAGAATTTAAACCATTTTACTGGCTTCTTATTCCTGCTCCATAAGCCTAGCCAGCACAACAAGGTTATCGAATATGTCAAAGGCTACAGGCAAAAATGGCTAAACGTACCCTACACTTGTGTATTCAGAAAGTGGTGGCCTCACCCCTGCCCATGCCAGTTTTGATGTTTTTATCCCCAGATCACAGAACTGGGATACAAGACTCGGTGAATGAATGACGCATGCTTGGCACCATCTCCGGAAGTTGCAGGCGGGAGCTATATTGTTTTCCCCGTACGCTTTGTTAGAATGGTGTCATTGGCTCCCTCTGCAGGGAGAAAGGAGTTATAAGAGTGCTCAATTCTATAGGTGTTCGGACTGTTGGAGACTTATTTGGAGGGGGCACAGTGAAGAGCTGGGAGGAGTAGGTAACGGGAGAAATGGTCGCAACTTACCTTACTAAATATCAGTTCCACAGAACAAGGCAAGCATTAGTGCAGATCCTGGGTGGTGACTTAGCGGAACCGCCGGAGTTATTCTCCTTATCCTTTGTTATCAAGGCTGCATCACCGCAGCGAATAGTCTCAAAGATTTATAAGCTGTCCATGGACTATAGGGAAAACCACTACACTAAAGCTCGATTAGCGTGGCAGAGAGATTTGGGCAGGGAGATAGATGACGTTATGTGGGCCTACTGCTGCACTAGTACAAAACGCATATCATTGAATGGTAGGCACAGACTCATTCACTTCAAATACTTAAATAGGGTATACTATACCCCGGAGAAACTCTGTAGATATGAACTCCGAGATGGGGCTGAATGTGACAGATGTAATGAACAGAGATCTAAATTTATACACCTTGCATGGCTATGTCCGAGATAGAAAAATGTTGGGACTTAATTCTTAAGGAACTGGCATTGGCGCTACTGGGGTACTCCAAATTGATACCTAAAGGAGTTCGTAGACTGGTGGATATTGGGCTCCTGTTAGTTAGGCATAAAGTGGCAATGTGTTGGCTACGAGGTCCGACCCCTACGATTGCACAGTGGTCGAGAGATATGTAGTTCTGCAGTATGCAAACAGGAAATTTCAGTGATCTCCTACCACCACGTAATCGACCTAAGAACTTTTGGCCATTGTATAAAACATATATTGAAACGATGGGGAAAGTTGTTACACTTAAGGAAGTTGAAAATTAGGGTCCACATGAGATTGATCTAATTGTCTAGGGGATCTCGTGTCTAACATATTATTGACGTTCGACAAAGAGTGCAGTGTTGTATAGTTCAAGGTGGGTGGGTGGCGGAAGGACTCTTGCAAACAAATGCCATGTACCCAACACTCTGGTGATGCTGGAAAAAAAAAATGCTATACAATTCATATGCAACACTGTTAAGGTCATGCTACATGATTCAGTCTCGTGTTTGTATTACATTAAAACTTCAATAAAGTTTTTTTTTTAAATGGCTGAACGTCCTAGGTCTAGAATTTCCTGGATGATGTTGTTTGTAAAGTCCAATAAAGCAATCAACAAATTGTACTAGCCAACATATTTTTACAGCGGTGGTGCAACCTATTTCACAGTGAGTTTACCCACAGTTATAAATTCAAAGACCTTTAGATAGCTGCTTGGTGCCAAGGGGCACTAGAAGGAATTTTAAGTAGGAACAGTGCAGTCATATGTTTGAACGAGAATGGCACTGCTCCTTGCTGTAATCATTTTTTGGTAAATCTTGTTCTAAAAGAGTGGGGGGAAAAGTCAGTAGTATCCATCAAGGTGCTGGATTCAATTTTCTGAAAGTTGTACTCAAAGCTCAGCTTCTTTCTACTTCGGATTGCCTCCATTTTCGGCGTGTGGTGTAATTTGTCACTTCACTGCAGAAACAACCTCCACTTTCTTCCCCAACACATCAAGCTGCAGCCTACATTTAACACAGAGGTTGATGGACCCTCTAAGTGGACCTGGGAGAAGTTGGGTAATTCTTCATTTTGAATGACGTAAAATTTGATACATTTATTTAAATTATACATTGTAATTTCACATACATTTTACGTGAATGTGCATCTCATACTATTAAGAAAAAAAAAAGTGGAAGACTGGTTCACCCAGGAAATTTCTCACCAAGAGACAATTACTCAATTTGTCTCTACTTTTTACGCAAAGCGTGTGCAAACAGTAAAAAACAAAAAAGTGACTTCAGATACTATCTAATTACATGTTGCCACAAATGTATGAAGTGCGATTTTCATGGAATTTCACTACATTTTGTGAGAAGAGAAATTATGCGATTTTACCAAGCCCTACTTATACACTCCGTCACCTTTAGAGTTTCATACCGATTGGATATATGAGGAATCCTATACAGGACAACCAAACCTACTCTCTGCTCTAGACTTTGGTTCTTAATAATTTCTGTGCATTGCTGCAGCTTTAGAGGGGACATTGGCAAACCCAATAGGTCGCACCTTTTAGACCTATTGGTTTTGCCATTACTTTTTAGCCCTGCTGTTTAGCATCACAGCTGGATGGCTGTAAATAAAATGTTTAAAATTCACTCGATAACACTGCCACCATGTCATTCTGTAGACGTGCACATCAACGATGAAAGCACCGAATAATATGGGGGTGACGCAGCATGGCGAGCGGAGAGTGAACTAATACAAGGGAGAGAAGACGGGTGAAAGAACAGCATAGGAAGAAAAGTACATAAACACATGAATATGAGAGAGCAGCACACGCGTTAGCAACTTTACTTTGATATCAAGAGGCGTCATGACCTGATACCATTAAGTGGATGGCCCTGTGTTGGTCTTTTGCAGGAACTGCAATGCAAGTTTGAAACCGTCATGTTGGTCCGGAAAACAGAAAACACGTATTACACCTTTGTGTTAATCTACTCCTTGGTAGAGACAAGAGTCAGGACAAAAAAAAGATGCATTTTTTAACAAGTTCCCCACATTCACGAAATGCACAAAACAATATACCAGTTCAGTATGGATTAATTTTATACAACATAAATTTCAAACCCGATCTCGCTTCTGCTGAAAACACAGGTTTGCTGCTTGGTTATACCCCAGCATCTGGTTTACAAGTTTTAAAAACACAGCCAACTATATACAAATCAAATGTTTGAAGATATCAAATCTTACAATCAGCCTTAGTTTCCAAAGGTTCACAGACTTACAAACTTATAAAGGTTCATAGACAAATGATTTCTTTGAAAAGAGGTAAAAGCAAGCGTACCGTTTTTCCTTTCACCCACTCTGTAGCCAACGAGCTTGAAGCAATTGCAGATCCACACCCAAACGTTTTAAACTTGGCATTAACAATTTTCCCATCGTTGTTCACCTCAATCTAAAATTGTAGAGGCACAGCAAAAGGAAAAAAAAGTTAGATTTGCACATAACCTGATCTCAATTTCTGTATAACTGTGCATGTCGATGTACACTCCCCCCCCCCCCCCCCCCAAGTATTAATTGTAATGTAATCATTTTGCTTAAGACACACGAGAACTGTGTAATCACTGGCCTGTACGGTTTTCTTTTATTAGTGTGGAGCAATGGCCTACACCACTCACAATTAAAAGAAGCATTTGCAATGCAATGGATCTCACATTTGCAAGAGTAAGTTATTGGCATTGTACCCGACAATGCCTTATCTGTTTAGATAATTAACACAAATAAAATACATTGCCATTTACAATGCTAATAGCTCATACTCTTGTAAATGTGAGATCTATTGCATTTCAAAGAAGCGGCCGCCATTGCCTCGGGCGGTTTGGAAAGTGAAAGCAGGTATGGCGAGCTGAAAGTTGCAGGAAAGCATGTTGTGGCTGTAGTAGGAGAAACTCATTAAGGAAAGTAGTGTCTACAGACTAAATAAGATGTACCCTGTAACAAACGAAGTGAAGGGCCAGCCCGCATGGGAGGTTACAAATGAAAACAAGGCAGTACTAAGGAGGGACTACCAAAGCCTATTAACTAATCAGAAGCCAGCATTTACAAAGGACAATGACACAAGAAAATGACAAATAAGGGAGGAGAGTGGGCAGGGCTATAAGTCGATACTGTAATACACATACTGGTTAACCCATAGGTGATGGTACCGCTGCAGTAAGTCAAATCTTGCCATAGCATTGCAAAGTTTTCCGACCCTGCTCTTCAAAATCTGTATGAAGACGATGCCACAAAACAAGTCAACTCTTTTCTTACTAATAACCATTACCCTATAAGATACTTCGGGTGCTAAATGACTTGGGCATCTTTCCCAGCTGCGTGATTAAAATGAGCCAAACGTTTAAAGTGATTTCCGTAAACCAACTAAGTGGTTTGCTATTTCTTTTTTACTCAAAGTTAAATTTTAAAAAGGCATCCCAATAATTAAGATTGAAACTAATAGTATCTTTGCATCAACTATACAAACTATTAATGCTCACAGGAGCCTATGCAGGGAAACCCAGAATTTCAGTGGACCTTGCCACTTATTACATGTACAACAATGCAGCATGGAATGTACAAGCATATTATACAAAATGGTGTTCAATTACTGCACGATGCCCATAATAAATTACAAAATATTGCTAAGTGCTTGGTACAATTCTTTGATTACCCTAGATTTGAAATCACTAAGAGTGTTTGCATGATTTGAGCCTCAGATTGGACCCACATGCTTCAGCTGCACCTACAGTGCAGGAAACTGCCCTGAAGACAACCCTATGGGGCGATAGGCAATACAGAACACAATTGCAGCTGCCGTACAAATGGTTAAACTACATTTTATTGATCAAAAGCTTCTCATCAAAGTCAAATGAGCTTGTAAAAATGTTCCGTCATAAACGCAATGGAGAATCTTTGATGGTAAACGGTTGAGATATTTGAATCGCTGTTACTGCTGTACCGTAGGAATGACTTGCAAGCTCCTTTCCACATTTAAAGGATAGCGTTGGTGTTGGGCAGTAGGTTGTTAGCCTTGGAGATATTGATTGATCATAAAGGTAAGCTGTTATTCCGGATATCTGTGGGCAGCCTAAATGTCCCGGCTCTAATCCCAGAAGGCCTGACAGAGGCTTCTATCATTCAGAGATCAATAAAATACCTACCATTCGATTGGGTCATAGTTTATGACATCACTGCCAAAAACCAGGGTATCAAGCTTTGTAAAAGCAAGTTCGTATACTTTAAATGGATGCTTACGAGTACCAATTTGATTTTTCTACCAACGTTGTTCAAGGCAAACTAAAGTTTGTTTTGTGCCTAATGTATTGTTACAGGGCGTGGATTCCATGAATCCACATTTAGTCAGGTTGATGAAATGCCCCATAAAGAACTGATGGTCCTTTTCTCGACACAAAGACTGAAAGATGTGAAGAAGGTCCTCGATCAGATGAAAGCAACCCCAGCAAGATTAATGGAGTCAGAACATGATCCTGGGACTGAGTTGTTACAGGCATAATCTTTCATACCACCTTTATGCTACGTAAGATAATCATCATTTGTGCAGTACACGCCTGTCGCTAGTATGGCCTCCCACCCCTGAGGGTTGTAGGGGATATATGTTTCTCAAGGTTTCCTCGCAGGCCGGATGCTGAACCATCAAAAGTGAACCACTAAGGAGCCTGACAAAAATGATTCGAAAAAGTGTACCAATCCTATCAAACTCTGCTGGGGAATTCACTAATGTGATATTAAAGGCCAGAAGTAGAAAGCCACCCATAAGGACATACAGGCAACATGGGCAGAGACCACTTTCTAAAGGTGAGAGCCAGATAAGGGCAGATCGCACATACAAGCGAGTCCAGTTTGGATCACAATATTTTCCACATCACTGATGGGGCCAGCCTGACACTAGTAACATTCAGATCTGTATGAATTGATTCTGCGCTTTTTAGCCCAGGGCAGCTGGAAGAAAGTAGGGGTTTGTTATCACAGATAGCCTAAGCAAAGGTAGAGTTGGACTGCTGGGGTGTGCATTCAGTGGCAAAGACCAAATCCAATCGTCAAGAAATTACAGATACAAGGCATAAGATAGCTAACTACTGGAGAATGCTCACCTCCCCTTGTCTGCATCTTAAAATACTTATTCTTCCTTTTAGCAGTGTATGTCTCCCTCCC
The DNA here is from genome assembly GCF_964261635.1 of Lissotriton helveticus. NCBI lineage: Eukaryota > Metazoa > Chordata > Amphibia > Caudata > Salamandridae > Lissotriton > Lissotriton helveticus. The sequence goes on from NC_136072.1 coordinate 1,009,788,543, forward strand.
CTACATTACCTGTCCAGAAGAACCCCTGGGGACGGAGGGGGTTAAAGCGGGGTCGTAGTGATTGAGCTGGCCCTACTTTCTCATTGCTTTTCTTTGTGTCTCTTTAGCCTTTTTCCACAGTTCGATTCTCCCTTTTTTGTGGGGTTATGCCCTCCTTCACCTATTTTCTTGTGAATGAACAGTCAATCCGTTCCCTGTTCATAGATCTTCAACCCTTTATCCAGTAACTGCCAAGAGGTTATGGCTAACAGGAAGTTCCTATCATCCGTTTGATTGCCTCCTGCAGTCACTGCCCTGATGCGCTGATTCTGGAAACAGTGTCATTACTTCCTGCACTTAATGCCCTAATGTGCTGATGCTGGAAGCAGCGTCATTGCCCAGGTCGCTCGACTCTCAATCAGCTCCAAGGTCTCTGCATGAGGAAGGTAAAGAAGGTGCGGGTAAGGCCATACACATTGCTCATATATAAAGGTATTAAATGCACACTCTAGTCCTGGTAAATAGAGACACCGTGGCAAACATCGGTGAATACGCTCTGCCCCTTTTGTGACTTCAAAAAAAAGCAACGTAGAATCCACAAACCATGACAGGAGCATCATAGGGCACAGGCAACTACTGTTGTTACCAAACGGATGAAAGGTTTTCCATCTTTAACAAAATAGCGAATTTCATAAGCTTCTCTTCGCTGTCACTTCTACAGCTCCACCTCTTCTTTCAACACTTTGGTATGATTATGTTTCCCTTTATAATACATGGATTAGTCTCACCACTAACTCTTTAGTAAAATTTGCCTTTGTTGTTAACATCAGCTTCTTGACAAGATCTCTTAGACCAGTTACTTAAAACTCATGTCTACCAAACAGCCTGTTTTCTGTAAGTAGGTTGCCATGTACATTCATTATTTGGTAGTATCTTGATTACACTCAAATACTTGTGGAACGCGCTTTGTCAATAAGGTGTCCACTTTTTGGTGCGAGAGTCATTTTCGCAGAAATACCTTTAGAGGTGGGAATTGGTTTTGCGTAAAAAAAATGATTTACAAAAACCATGGCATCTTAAGAGCACACACTTGAATTTGGTTCCATTAATGTGCCATGCCAAAAACAAGATGTGTGCAGAACAGAGACAAACCAGGTTGCTGTTACTATCAGATAATGTAATGAAAAACTGGTGCTCTGTTTCTAACTGCAACCTTCTGGTAAATGCGTGCTTTCTACACAGTGGCGACCCAGCAACATAAGCTTGCGTGAAAAATGAAAGAATGCCAATTTGAATCTCTGTATCCTCACAGTAATGTTAGTCTTTGGGGGCACGGGTACAAGAACAATAAAGTCACTCAAAAATAATGGGCAAAGCCTTACTATCAGGGTGGCACTTCTTATCACCAAGCTGGCACTAACAGTGCTATTTAGCAAATATTCCTGTACTACAGTAGCTGGGCTAAGTAGCCGTGGTGCTTACACCAATCCCCACTTGCTAAAGACACTTGTGCTGTGATAATATCTTTTCAAAGAGAAAGGGTGTCAAAATGTAGCACAAGAGATTTACAGTCAGAGACAAAGCATCCCAACTCGCCACTGAAAATATTATACCAAGTGATTTAACAACCTTAAAAGGATGAACGTTATTTCATTCATGTACCAAGAGATGTTTTCTGTATTTTTGAGCAGTTTAAATTGAGAAAAAAAAAAAAAAAAAAAAAAAAAAGAAGGTTTAGAACACAAGAATAAGGCTCGGCACACCGATTGTCCTTTCTGAAAGTGAGGAGGATTTAAAGTGTCGAATTAATTAAAAAAAAAAAAAACATGCATCTCTACGTCGCATGGATGGTTACGCCAGTGCTAGGAGGGGTGTGTGTGGGGGGGGGGGGGGGGGGGGGGGGGGCAGGGGGGCTCGAAGCTGCAATGTACTTCCGAAAGTTGGGAAAAACACACTTCTGTTAGTTCCAAGTTATGGTTGAGGCCATTGTTTACACATTCCTAGAGAGCGAGAGGGGGGGAGGGAGCGAGCGAGAGGGGGGGAGGGAGCGAGCGAGAGGGGGGGAGGGAGCGAGCGAGAGGGGGGGAGGGAGCGAGCGAGAGGGGGGGAGGGAGCGAGCGAGAGGGGGGAGGGAGCGAGCGAGAGGGGGGGGAGGGAGCGAGCGAGAGGGGGGGGAGGGAGCGAGCGAGAGGGGGGGAGGGAGCGAGCGAGAGGGGGGGAGGGAGCGAGAGGGGGGAGGGAGGGAGCGAGAGAGGGGGGAGGGAGGGAGCGAGAGAGTGGGGAGGGAGCGAGCGAGCGGTGGGGAGGGAGCGAGCGAGCGGTGGGGAGGGAGCGAGCGAGCGGTGGGGAGGGAGCGAGCGAGCGGTGGGGAGGGAGCGAGCGAGCGAGCGAGCGGTGGGGAGCGAGCGAGCGGTGGGGAGGGAGCGAGCGAGCGGTGGGGAGGGAGCGAGCGAGCGAGCGAGCGGTGGGGAGGGAGCGAGCGAGCGAGCGGTGGGGAGGGAGCGAGCGAGCGAGCGAGCGGTGGGGAGGGAGCGAGCGAGCGAGCGAGCGGTGGGGAGGGAGCGAGCGAGCGAGCGGTGGGGAGGGAGCGAGCGAGCGAGCGGTGGGGAGGGAGCGAGCGAGCGGTGGGGAGGGAGCGAGCGAGCGGTGGGGAGGGAGCGAGCGAGCGAGCGAGCGGTGGGGAGCGAGCGAGCGGTGGGGAGGGAGCGAGCGAGCGGTGGGGAGGGAGCGAGCGAGCGAGCGGTGGGGAGGGAGCGAGCGAGCGAGCGGTGGGGAGGGAGCGAGCGAGCGAGCGAGCGGTGGGGAGGGAGCGAGCGAGCGAGCGAGCGGTGGGGAGGGAGCGAGCGAGCGAGCGGTGGGGAGGGAGCGAGCGAGCGAGCGGTGGGGAGGGAGCGAGCGAGCGGTGGGGAGGGAGCGAGCGAGCGGTGGGGAGGGAGCGAGCGAGCGGTGGGGAGGGAGGGAGGGAGGGAGCGAGCGAGCGAGGGAGGGAGCGAGCGAGGGAGCGAGCGAGCGGTGGGGAGGGAGCGAGCGAGCGGTGGGGAGGGAGCGAGCGAGCGGTGGGGAGGGAGCGAGCGAGCGGTGGGGAGGGAGCGAGCGAGCGGTGGGGAGGGAGCGAGCGAGCGGTGGGGAGGGAGCGAGCGAGCGGTGGGGAGGGAGCGAGCGAGCGGTGGGGAGGGAGCGAGCGAGCGGTGGGGAGGGAGCGAGCGAGCGGTGGGGAGGGAGCGAGCGAGCGGTGGGGAGGGAGCGAGCGAGCGGTGGGGAGGGAGCGAGCGAGCGGTGGGGAGGGAGCGAGCGAGCGGTGGGGAGGGAGCGAGCGAGCGAGCGGTGGGGAGCGAGCGAGCGAGCGGTGGGGAGGGAGCGAGCGAGCGAGCGGTGGGGAGGGAGCGAGCGAGCGAGCGGTGGGGAGGGAGCGAGCGAGCGGTGGGGAGGGAGCGAGCGAGCGAGCGGTGGGGAGGGAGCGAGCGAGCGGTGGGGAGGGAGCGAGCGAGCGAGCGGTGGGGAGGGAGCGAGCGAGCGAGCGGTGGGGAGGGAGCGAGCGAGCGAGCGGTGGGGAGCGAGCGAGCGAGCGGTGGGGAGCGAGCGAGCGGTGGGGAGCGAGCGAGAGGTGGGGAGCGAGCGAGAGGTGGGGAGCGAGCGAGAGGTGGGGAGCGAGCGAGAGGTGGGGAGCGAGCGAGAGGTGGGGAGCGAGCGAGAGGTGGGGAGCGAGCGAGAGGTGGGGAGCGAGCGAGAGGTGGGGAGCGAGCGAGAGGTGGGGAGCGAGCGAGAGGTGGGGAGCGAGCGAGAGGTGGGCGAGCGAGCGGTGGGGGGCGAGCGAGCGGTGGGGGGCGAGCGAGCGGTGGGGGGCGAGCGAGCGGTGGGGGGCGAGCGAGCGGTGGGGGGCGAGCGAGCGGTGGGGGGCGAGCGAGCGGTGGGGGGCGAGCGAGCGGTGGGGGGCGAGCGAGCGGTGGGGGGCGAGCGAGCGGTGGGGGGCGAGCGAGCGGTGGGGGGGCGAGCGAGCGGTGGGGGGGCGAGCGAGCGGTGGGGGGGCGAGCGAGCGGTGGGGGGGCGAGAGAGCGGTGGGGAGCGAGAGAGCGCTAGAGAGAGCGCGCGAGAGTTCAGAATGGAATAACAGGGACTGAGCCCGGGGCGATGGCTTCCTTTTGCATCGCTCCGTCCGACTGACCCAGATTTCTTGGTTGCTCGGGTCAGAGTGCCGTACGTGGAAGGGTCACACCTCTGGACAGCGAAAGGAGCAGCCAGAGGAGGCAAGCATCAGACATTCCCCATTTTCACTGTCCTACCTAGACTGAGAATGGAGAAGCCTCTTTGGAAGTCAAGACTTTCTGTACTTAAGAAAAGTTCTCTTTTTAGCTAAAAACGGTGCAACTTCTCAAAAGTTTTCATCTAATCTACATTAAAGTGTTTACACTTTTCACCCCCTCCTCCTACTAAGTGCTCCTATACGTTGGTTGGATTAAGTTTAAAAGTGAGTGCAGTGCTGTTTCAAGGAAACGCATTCGGTTTCTTTCGTTTTTTTACTTTAACAATGAGCGAGTTGTTTTTGAAGCAGGCGCTGCACTCCGTTTCAAGTAAAAAAACTTTAAAAAAACAGTGCTATGTCCTTAACCCCTTTGCTGCGGCGGCTATTCCGCCGCAGCGCTAAGGGGGAGGCGCGGCGGTCCCGTGCTTGTGACAGAACCGCTCAGTCACGGCCCTCGGGTGAGCTGTGCTTGTGACGGAACGGTTCCGTCACGGACCGGCCTGCCTATTAGAACGCCAGCGCAGGCGCGGAATTCGCGCCGCGCAGGCGCGGCGAGCGGGCCGTGACGGAACTGTTCCGTCACCAGCACAGCCCACCCGAGGCTCGTGACGGAACGGTTCCGTCACGAGCATGGGAGGGGTTAAAGCAGGCACAGAGCTTGTTAGTACAGTAAAAACTAAAAAAAATATAAACCGAGCGCAGGGTCTCAGAAGTGGATGCCTCGATCAACATGAATGTTAAATATAAATAAAGTGAAGGTGGTGTCCCTAATGCAGTTTTTTTTAACATGCATCAGGCGGTAGTAAATGTCAAAATACCAGTCTCTTGCGCAAGTTAAGTCTGCTAATTCAAGAGAGGTAATACATCTGTCATTGTCAATAGTACATCTGTCATTGTCAATAGTAGATCTGTCCTGCCACAAAATGTATTGCAATATTTGAAATCGTAACATGGTAATCCACCTTGCTTACAGTAAACTGGCGTTACCAAACTAGATGTTCCATCTTTGAATACAGCCAGATAATAAGCAGGACTGTGAGAGGAATAAAGTTGAAATTTATTTTATAATATGATAATAGATGTACCATGTAAGATACAATTGAAGTATATAATGACGGTTTAGAGAGTCAAATCGAACTATATTTTATCGGAGGAACCAATTTCAAATTTTTTGAAATTTGTGTGCAAGGACGGACGTAAATTTTAACCACTTTCAATTATCAAATGGAAGAAACTCTGATAAAACTCAAACTGTGTGACTGACTGGTATTACTGGTACTTTGAACTTTGATGCACCCTGTGAGTCTATAAAAGCCATTTTGCTATCATGTACCTTCGTCACTTTACAGCTGGGTAATGTTGAACACATGTTGATTGTTTGAGCACAGGAAAAGGAGGCTTACGCCGCATTTACAGATTTCAACAGCCTCTATGAAGAGGGTTTGCTTGTAGAAAACAAATAAAGAACATTTCCCAGTGGATGACTCAATAGTCTTAATGAGTTAATGTTTTTGCCCAGCATTCGGAACTAGTTGCCCAAGGACGGTTATTAATTAAAACACCTCTACAGAAAATTGAAGTGCATAGATAGTCCTAAAAAAAGTATTTATGCTTTTATTTATTGATTTCCCTCCCAAAAAAAACACAGGTCAAGAAAAGCCAACAGTGTCAGTCATGATACAGCAGTGCAGTAAGCCAATCCATAGTGGAACAGGCATCATTAGACAATCTATGCATCACACGTGAGTCACGTATAGCAGCAGGGTATTAACTATCGAACTTCCCACCCAAACAAAGCACATATTAGAACTAGTGGTGGAGACAGTCTGATCAAGGCCAACTTAGGACGAACAAAGCAAACACAAAAAAAGGATGGATGGAATGCTGAAACTTTTCAAACACACACCCAGTCACAGATCTGGGTTGAATCCATCATCATTCTTTAGCTCACTTTGCCACCCAAGTTCAGACACAGCCATATGCAAATACGTCTTGACCCTGTGCCTCATGGGAACAGTCCAGCCCGAACTGCTAAGCCACGTCTTCCCTGGACCGGAAACGAGCATCCTTGGACCGGTTTCGGGGTATTACCCCTAATCAGCCAGGCTAGCTGGGCTGGCACAGTGAGCAAAAGAATGATGGATTAAACCTGATCTCTTGACTGGTTGTGAGTGGTTGAAAAGTTTGAACACTATGTCCATCGTTTTGTTGCGTTTGACATATGAAACTGGCTTAAATATTACTAGGCTGTGGGGTTCTAGGTTTAAACCTATAATAACTGATAAAACCCCACTGAAAGAAAAATAGCTCTCACCAGTGAAAACATATAAACACTGAAAAAACACCACAAACTAAATGCCATTCAAAGAAAGGAAAAAGAAAGTGAAAGAGTAATTTTGTTCTTACTGAAGGGGTCAATAAGATGTAACTTTTTTGTAGAAGCTAGCAGTAAGAAAGACTGGCTAACATTATTCTGCTTTAGTTTTGTTCTTTAGGGATGCCACTGAAATATTGTTTCTTCTTCCTTTTACTTTTTTCAGTTTTATGGCCTTTGGTCTAAGAATGCAGGGTTTAGTTTAATGTTTTAGGTCTAGTTTAATTATTTTATAAACTGTAGAGAATCAGGACATATGAAACTTATTTGATATTTTGGCTGCATTTGATTCTTTCACTGATCGGTAAAATGGCTAGTTTCATAAAAATATTTCCTAATATGTGTCATCACATTTACCCACAGAGAATGGGTAAAAACCCCTAATACATCAGACTGACGGTTCTCAGCCCAAGGGGCTATGAATGCTGAGAGGGCCTTTTCACAAGAGAGTTTACATGGGAAGGAAAGTGCGAGCACACATGACCAAAGACTCACTGAAGAAGTATTGTATGGTGTACTACAATAAGATTAAGTTGCAAAAATCTCTTTGGACCTCATGTACACTATACGTACACTGTCTATATACCATGTTCTTTCAGTGCAGAAAGCAAGCAATGATAAAAGCAAAACGTTCCATAAACACCGGAAAAACACTTTGTTGTTTTTAGTGGCGTGAAAATGTGTAACCACCGATAACTTTTCTAAAATATTGAAAACACTGAAAAAACCCCACCAGAATTTACCAAAAATAGAAACTGAAAACAGGACAGCCTAAATATTACTGATGCTTTCGTTCATCCAACAGAGTCATTTTCTTTGCGATTTGTGCCACTATTTTGCCATTTTAACACTTTAGCTCAGCAAACGCTCTTCTCCTTTCTGTACGTTTTATCGTCTGGCATTTTACACACTCCTCATTGATGACCTTGATGTTTCTTTTCATTAACAGATGCCATCATGTGTAGGTCTTCCAGATAAATACATTTAGTCAGTAGGGGGCACACAGCAGTTGCATGCCTTTCTTCCAGTCAGCTACTACAGCCAGTGTAGCTTTATATGTATTGTTTTCCATAGCTGTATGGGCAATAAGGTTTTTGCTACCGCAGCCGATCGGGCTTTGTTTTCATTTGATCATAGGCAGATTCATTAACAAAAATGGCATGAATAATTAGCTTACATAAGCCTAGGTGGCGCAGGGGTGAATGTTTAGGGTAAGAGTGCAGCAATATTTCACAGGTTCAGATTACAGCACTGGCAGTCACGTTTTTCCTTATTATTATTACACTGTTCGCACAAGTTTTCTTTTACCTACATGGCTCAGAAATCACACGCCTCATGACAGTTTATCGGACACTAGAGCTGGCACTTTTATACATAGCTAGCGCAGGCACATAGCTGCAAACTCTCTAAACAGAGTAGAACGCATGTTGGTTTTCAAGGTGCGTTTCTTTAAGGAGCCACATGGCTTCATGGATTAAAACTGGGATTTGCATTTCAATATTTTATTTCAAGCCAAGTGCTCTGATAGACGTAGGTCAGATAGTCTGTGGCTGTTTTTTCTTTCTAAAAAAAAAAAACACATAAGTTAAATTAACTGGATTGCTTCTAGAGGCAGGCCTCGACCCCTCCGTGGATCTCATAGGCTGTTAAACAATGAAAATCAATCTTTCAATATGATTTGTTAACACAGTTTGAAATTAAATGTAGTTACAACTTCAGCTCATGTAACATGTTCTCACTGCAGGTTCAATGTTTCTGTTTGCTCATTATGACCACAGACTACTCTAACCTACATGTGTTAAGCTTAGGGTAGTTCTCATCTATCACCACGTTACATGCCACTCAAGCGCTGTGGCTAGCAGATCTAACCCTGATCTGTCAAGGCTGGGTAAAAGCAGATGATATCAAACTTACTCCTACAACCATACATATTTACATGGTTCAGTATGACTGTTCAAGTAGTATTTTCAAACCCGTCACAAGGAGGACCTTTTGAAAGATAAATGAATGGCTAATTAGTTACAAAGTATTGGAATGTGTTGAGCACAAGCAATCGTTGGGGGACACTGGAATTATGCGCTTCTGCAGCCCTGGCTTTTTTACGTAGTTATGAATTTGCCACATTTGACAAATACATTATCTGCTGCATAATCTGCTAATTCTACCAGAAAACAAAATAATCAATGTCATCTCTTTAAATGTATCCTCAGCACGGAGATACGGTTATGCAAAATATTCATGGGGTTATTCGCTAAAAATGGCAGCTTCTAATTTTTTAACTATCAATTTAACATCCAAGAAACATACAAATTCAGACTTGTTTTTAATCGGACTAAGGAAAATACCACATACATATATTTAAGGAATACACATATGGCTTGCGTAGCAAGCAGAGAAATGGTGCATTCAAACCAAATCCTAAGACTCGGATGATACAGAACTTTGGCTGTGGCACAATGAGCATGTGACAAAAAAACGAAACATTACAATGAGTAAAGGAAAACCACTGCACCAAAATGAATGCTACTGTAAAACAGTGGCTACAGAAACAAAATTGCACTTTAAAAAGAAACAGAAAATGCTAATAAAGGCTCAATCTGCCACATCCCACAAACCCAGATAAAGGGGTAAGCCACAGTCTTTCCTTCAGAATTGCCTCAGTAAGGCAGTGGCTTCCAAAAACAAACCAGAAATCTCAGCTTAGACTTATTTAGTGCACATCCGTGAGCATGAGAAGGGCCTTCTGCAGCAAGGATCGCTCTAAAATTTGTTTGGGAGTACATACTGAGTGGAAGTGAAAAGGAAGGACAGGACTGATGCGTACTACCTAGACAAGTGGTTCTTAACAAAGGGTCCACATAGTCAGTGAAGCCTTCTCAAGGAGTCTGTGACTGGTTAGAAAATGAACTAATTTGAGGATATTTATAAAGTATTGAAAATGGGGTATTAGTGAAGTGTGGTAAGTAGCCATTTCAAGTAATAACCCCAAACCTTAACAGGGTAACCCTGTCACCCCAACAAACTCAGACAAAGAAGTCTAACAAAATCAAGATGAGCTTTCAGCAACCAGATAGTGGATAAACACAAAGTGTTTAGCATTTGATCTACCTCCTTTGAAATGTGCCCCAAATGTTATATGTAAAACCCCAGCAAGATGGGACACTCAAGCAGGATTTGGAACTGTAACGTCAAAGCTAATGCTCACTGCCCCATCCCGTTGGTCACTCTAAACCAGTTCTTGGGCAGCTCTCCCTCCTACTGGGGTTGGTGCCTGGGTGTCAAGAAAGACAAAAGGGGAGGTAGGCCCAGGTGTGAGCTATATCTGCCTGTGACTGGAGAGGCCACTCGACAAACCAATGGTCTAGGCACAGCCCCCCCAGGACATACTGCCAAGAGGAGGCCAACAGCGCCCACTCCAAAGGCCCATTGTCCCTGTCCTGGAAGCATTAAACACCTCATCACAAGGGCGGTATCAAGCTGTCAGGTGACAGTTGAATACTTACAGAAAAGTTTCCAGATGTTTTGGGCAAGCAAAGGTAACTTTCCAAAGTCCATTTTCTGTAATAGTTAGACAATTCAACTTAAACAAAATCCTATTCAATTTCAAACTATTGAAATAAGTCCTTGAAATATTCTCTGTTACCAATCTGATATTAGCATTATAAGGTATTATAATGCAATTCCGTATATCCCTATGGAAGCAGCCAGCCTAGGTGAAAATACCAGTTTTCCCACCGTTAGGGCACATGGAATATTAAACTTCTACATGTCTTACCATTACTAACATCCACCCTACCTTATCAGCAAAAAGACCTACCTTAGGGGAAACCATATTTAAAAGGAAGGTTTAGGCTAGTCATAAGAGTTTATTTTGATAGGTCGAATTTTCCGTTTCAAACAGCACAGCAAGGCTACAGTAGTAGATGTAGAGAATACTTTATTCTATCACTGTTGAGGTTGGCATAAGGTGTGCAGCTGTCCTTTGGTGACATTGAACTTACAGGCTCTTGGTACAGTGTGGTGCCATATGCTTTGGACTTATAGGTAAGTTAAATATAATAATCAGGAGTATACTAATTTACCATGTTGAAAGGAGGACCACAAGTACTTTACCACTAAGTTAGCAGGAGTGAGGTGCACATAGTGCTATGCCAAGCAAAAACAGGGTTCAGCAAAATGGCCTAAAAGATTTGGGGTGCCCTGCACAAGGGCACTTTCAACAAATACATATACTTAAATACTTTTTTTTTTTTAAGGCAAAATTGAAAATGTTAAGAGTTCGTAAATATAAAGACGCTTGAAACTGGAAGCTACAAATTAATTTGGTTTATCTTGATTTGTGGGAGAAACACTAGTAAAGCAAACTGAATCAAGAATGGATGACTGAAGGCGTCAACTGAAGTACTGGCGTGTTCCTCAAAAAGAGAGGGCGATATACACAACAGGAGTAAGCCGTAAACCTAAAAAATAAATGAATATAATTGATATAAAACAAATGTCGCAAAGGTTTCATTTAAAGGATCCAATTAAACATTTAAAACCATATTTAAGAAAGTCTATTATATAATCCAGGAAAATGAGAGAAAAAAGATATGGCCATGATATGTCAAAAATATATTTATATATCAAGTTAAGGTTCAAGCAGCATCAAATATACGTGAAAAGTGTCCCAAGTGCAATGTTCTATGAATTGTGCCGGTGGCGCGAGATATTAAACAAAAACCAAGCGACAAAAAGAAATAATGTCATCTATGTGCATGGAATGATAGATAGTTTATGGTAATTCCATTGCTCATGTTTTTATAGTAGCCCACTTCTTCAGCGGGTATAAGGTAGACAGCGTTTCGACCAGGTCATCATCAGGACAAAATGATTGAGGGAACACCCAAAGGAAGAAGAATTGCTGCACAAGGGAAATTATAACAATAAAACCATCTGTAAATTATTCTACAGGAAATAACAAGAATATTAATTAGAAGGCAACAAAAGGCCAAATAAAAGGGAAAATTATTTAGGCGGGTGTCCCCAGCCTCCTGCAGCGATTCAGCAGGGGGGGGTCACAGAAATCAAAAGGTTTAAGAAACACTTATCTAAACGACAGTGTCCTCTTGTAAACATCACGACTATTTAGCAACAATGACTAACCAGAGAAAGTACTGATGAAACAGCTTCTTTAAGAAACAAACTTCAGTCTGCCTGAAGAATAAAAATCGCCATTATACATTTCTTTATAAAACTGGAACTCAAAGCACAGGGCTAACAAGCATTTACAATGCAATGGTTTTGCCTTTGTTAAAGTTAGAGCTATTGGCATTGCTCTTGACATTATTTTTATTTATGTTTTTTTAAACATAAATAAATGGCATTGTCATTTACAATGCCAATAGCTTAATCCCTCGCAAATGTGAGACCTATTGTACCCTATGGACGAGCTCAGCAGACAGCAATTACTACCACACACACACACCCAGAGCCACACATACACACACCCAGAGCCAGCCACACCCACCCACCCAGAGCCACACCCACCCACCCAGAGCCACACCCACCCACCCAGAGCCACACACACACACACCCACACACACCCACACCCAGAGCCACACACACACACCCAGAGCCACACACACACACAGAGCCATACACACCCACCCAGAGCCACACATACACACACCCAGAGCCAGCCACACACACCCACCCAGAGCCACCCAGAGCCACACACACACACACACACACACACACACACCCAGAGCCACACCCACACACCCAGAGCCACACCCACACACCCAGAGCCACACCCACACACCCAGAGCCACACACACCCACCCAGAGCCACACACACCCACCCAGAGCCACACACACTCACCCAGAGGCACACACACCCACCCAGAGCCACACACCTGTCTGGCTACGGCCAAAGGAGATATGCAATCTGACACATCAATCAGTTCTATGACCCCACAATTTATCAACTACTCAAGTTCCTTGGAAACGTCCTCACTCACCATAAAATGAATACTCTGTACTTTGTGAACTATGAGCTTTGCATCAGTTACCAAGATAATCTTGTGCTTGAATCCTTTAAAATGCCCTAGCTTACAACGGACACAGCCAATAACACATCATAGCGTTATCATATAGACAATGTTCGTCTTTCCAAAGAAAATTACTTAGTTTATACATAGGTGAATTGCTCAAAAAGTAAAACAGAGATGGGTACTGGAAACATGAAGTTTGAAGAATTTTCTGGGTCAGAGAATCAACTCCAAGCAGTTTTAAAGCTCCTCAGTATTAGGAGCCGTTAGTTAACATTGCGCTCTGTGGCCAATGTTATCCCATGGGGGGCGGCTTGGCTGTGCTTGGGTTTCTTGGATAGATTGAGTGCATAATACTTCCAAGAGATTTTAAGATGAAGACCAACAATCGACAATAATGGTATTATTAGGTTCAGTATGCACAAGTCGCATTTCAGCTTCAGGTCTTAGAATTCATCCAAACACACCTGCCACGATACCAAAAGTGATGCCCAAGGCTTCACCACCCAGTGGCAAAAGTGGTAAGTAGTATCAGCTTATTAGGAGTGTCCAACACCAGATAGCCACTGTTCCTCCAGCTGGAGAGGTTGGCACCAGGGAGTTAGAAATCACCTGTGATTGCAGAGTATGCCTGTGGGTGAGATCACCCACATGTCAGAGGCACCAACACCAGTACTGCAAAGTCAAGTAGACGTCACACTAGTGAACAGCACCAGGAAATCCTATCTGCGACTGAAACAACAATAGCTCATGAACAATAAGAGGTAGATCAATCAATTCTAAGGTTCCTGCACCCCACATACGCACTGGAGAAAACTCAGTTTGGCCCATAATCTGTACGGGGGAAAAAGGCACAAAGAAGTTACTCCCAGCAACGCAAGTGACGATTGCTGAATGGAAAAAAAAAGCGGAAACGGGAATACATTGGGATAATCGCGTGACGCAGGAGACTCAACCATGGGCTGGAACGCGATTAAAAGAATTTGAAAAGCCGCAAGGTTTCAAGTACTGGGACATGCTGGGGATATCAAAGGTAGGAGATATACTGGAGGGGGGGGGCTTGTTTTGTTCAACTTTCCTCAGAAAGAGTTTGAACTAACCTTTATACAGTACTATAACTACCTGCAAATCACTCACGATTGGAAGGCAGAGCAGATTGAGACAAAAGCAATACCTGAATATGGACCGGGAAGGCTTCTTATGGGGGGAACTGGAGAAAAGGCGATCACCTGGTAAGACTTTGATCAACAACCAACCAGACACATTAGTAAGCCACAGGGCTAAATGGGAGGGAGAACTAGAGACCTCTGATGATTTGGATTGGGATGCGGCCCTACTGCACCCCAGGGAAGTGGTGATAAAATCATGCCTCCACTCGATACAATTCAAAATGCTGCATAGGGCGTATTACGATAGGGCCCGGTTACATGGTTTTGGTAAGGCGGCAACACCTCAATACCTTCGATGGCACACTGAAAGGGGAACGAACTTCCACACACTATGGCACTGTCAGGTAATAGCCGCTTACTGGGTCACCATCATCAGGGAACTCAGCAACATACTAGGCACACCGATACCAATGGACCCCAAATACCTACTGCTAGGAATACCTACAGAGATAGATCTCCTCAGGGCCAAACCACTTTTTGCAAATATGAAATATTGGCGGGGAGACAGGATTTGGCAAAACACCTGGGGGCACCAACTCCCCCCACATTGCATGAATTGAGAAGGAGGATGGACCTCTATATAGCAGCCAAGAAAGTGACATACAGGCCGTGGGGAAGCCCGAGGGAATTTGACAAGTTATGGGGCCCATGGATGACATACTAAGGATTTCAAATGTAGGCGTGTTAGGGGTGGGGCGGCACAGTCCCACTGTGATAACGCCAAGCAGTTCAGATGACACCCATTAGCGAAACAGACACCAGCCTCACAAATTGTGCCCGACGTTCCCACACTGCTCGTGTCCTCACGAATAATGTGTCGATTGCTGCTATCATGTAGTAAAACCTCTGGAAAACTTGTGTGCCATGCTACAGTTGTATAAGAGAAAATATAATAAAAATATATATTTTTTTAAATCCTACGATTCCTGACGAAGGGAGACCTCCTGCAGCTGATGGAAAGGGACTGAAGTCACATTCTGCAGGAGATCCCGTTTGTGACAGGAGAGTTACGTATCTGCACCACGGCACATAAGGAGGACCGGGACGGCGCAGGCTCACCCTGTCTATGCTTCAAGGGGACGGAGACTCTCAGAGCCAGATGTCTTCAAGCCAGGTGTTGCTTTTTCTAGGCAACTGCTCAGGATGACTGCTCAAGCCTGGGGCAGCCGGTATCCATCGAGGCTTGCCACATGCAAGCCATTCCAGGGCTGGGCTTTGAAGGCGTTTGAGACAAGCACTTCCTCCTCAGAAGGACCTTCTCGCTCTTTGGAAGTTGGGTCTTTCTTCCTTGGTAGGTCCAACAAGGAAGCTCTACAGAAGCTTCCGAAATTCAGGCCTGGTCTGGAGAGGCAGTAGTGACGCAGCCGCAGCACTACTCCTAGCTCTTCCACATTCTTCTCTTCTACTGTGGGGTGAAGGTTCTCCTTCACTGCAGAGAAAAAAAGCTGAATGAACTACTCGCCGACGAAGCCAGTACTTACCCTCCAATGCTGGGCAGGCCTCGCCTACCAGGCAGGTTCAGCCTTTGAAATTTAGGATCCCCTTCCAATCGTGAAGTGCGTGTTCTCAGTGTGATTTGCTTGTGGTGTTAGCATGCAGTCTACAGGGTTGCTACTAAGACTAGTTTACGCTGGTTCTGGTAATGTGGCTCCAGATACAAGACAATTGCACAAGGCAATGGTGGTCACAGAAAGAACAAGCATTGGCGAAGGCAGTAGGTCATTTCAGGATGACTGATAACAATCCAAAACACAGCATTACTATTTTCACACTGAAAAATTGTAGAAGAAGGATGTTGTCTTTGTTTAAAATCAAAGTTGCACAGCTAAAATAAATTGGCACAGGCGAGACCTACTGCCAAACGGACTGAATATCAAATTATTGCGAAACCCAGTCACAGACCCATTAACTACTACGGGTCTCGTGCACAGCTACCTGGGTCTTGGCCGAGTCTTCCACAATTCTCGTCACATAGTGAGAGCGCCCCTCCAGTACAATCAGCACTTCGCCCGTTGCAATGTACAATTACTGGTGCTATGTACTTCTATAGCCCCCACTCGTGAACTGTGGCAGCTCGCAACAACTAGATGTCTGCAGCAGTGAAGACCAGTTAAGGGATTTCCGGCGCTAACTGTTCTCACAACTCCGCCCGCAACCGTTGTGTAATGGGTCTCCAAAATGGCGGCTGTGGGCTCTTAGTTACGTATAGAATCGCCCCTCTCACACAGTCTGGTATCAGCATGCCGGGTCGTCCCCTGCGAGTCCCCTCGTGTCATGCGGCCCCTTCAAGCAACGCACATACCTCCGGTTTCAAAGGCGCCTCACTCAGCGGACGCCCGCCCGCATTCTCTGTTCGCGGCCCACAGACTCACAACACCCGCAAGCAGACCCCCGAGCACAGCAATGCCGGACCAGATTCGGGGGCGTTCCCGGCTTTCGGCTGACGTCGCGTGACGTCCGCAAAAGCCAAAGAATCGCGGGAACGCCCCCGAATCTGGTCGGCATTGACGGACAGGCCCCTCGTCCAATGGCTAGGCTCCATTTATGGAGCCAGCCAATAAATGACGAGGGCCGACCCAAACCCCACTACAGTTCTCATCAGGTTTTCGCCTGCGCGAAAAAGATGCGCAGAGCGCATCTTTTCGCCAGGCAAAACCTAAAAAGGTGAGTAATACTGTATGCAAGATGGGCATTTCGTGGATAGTATCTCAGTAAATGGAAGTAGTTCTAAGACAAATCTATGAACCAAATCACAAACCTATGGCTTTTAAATCTAAAAATAAATTAAAAAGGGTGGTGTTGCAGTTTGAAACATATTTCTGATTTCATTTGTTTCATAAATGATCCTACGGGAACAAAAGGAAAAATGAAGACATTTTTACATGCAAATTTGACTTGGAGAAAAAAAATTGGATGTGGAAGATGCATTTCTCCCTGGGGCAGAAATTTGATCTGAGGCGACGCCCATTACAACACTGCCATTAAAAAAAAAAAAAAAGTGTAATACTTTATCATTTTAAAGTCATAAAATATGCAAACTGCTCTCCCTACCCTTGAAATATAGTTAGCTCTTGCCCTTGACAAAAGTAAAATGGAGTGTTTTCAGAGTAGGGATCGACCTTCAAGAGGCACAAGAATACTCACAAGGTTATTAGCTTTTGGATGATCACTTATTTCTAGAAAAGGCATTAGAAATTGTCCTCTTACATTCACATTAGCGATTAAAATGTACTGCATGTTAGGTAGTGTGGCTTCTTTACTATTTGTAGGTGACAATTTTTGTCACCCACACCGGCATTATCTATCATTATTCCTGCTTGTTTCGTCGGATGCACGTCACCTTACCACAGGTTTACTTATATTGAAGCCTTTGTGTCTACAACCATTAACACTTGCTAGCTTTGAAAAAGTCACTGCTTGATTTAACATGTCGGCTGTTATCCAGTATTGAACAGAATGAAGATAGAGTGTTGCATAGGTATGTACTTAAGATTACAGAACCTTCTCTCTTCAAATAAATCTCATGATTGAATCCGCAATAAGAATCCTTACTGTATGGGTTGTTTGACATTCACAGACCTCTAGTATCTTTTACTAGTTAATGTACACAGTGGATCTTGACATCCGGTGTGGTTTTACACTCAGGGTAGTAGGGTGTGTGATACCTATAGCGCACCAATCAAAAATATTGTCAGTTTCGAAACTATACTATACCCACATAGAAAAGGGTCTTTAGAGGTACCACTACCACAGATTCTGAAGATAATAATATTTGAAGCACTATTTACTTTTGTCACAATTTCCTAGATCAAAATATGTTTAATCCCAAACAGAAAAGTTATATTTTTTTAAAAGCCATGACCGATTAGAACTATAGGAATAGTGCATGCAATGGAGCATTACAGAAATCAAAATGCAAACTTTCCAAAATGAAGGGAAGTGAGGTGTTAATAAAAAGTAACATTAATAAAAAACCTGAAGACCAGTTTGTGATGTATTAGCCTACAGATTGCTACAATTTTCAATATGACCAGAAAGAGATGGGAATTTATTAAAGCTTATTTAATATTACAAATGTTTCAAGAACAGCCATACTGAATAAAGATATTTCTGTGCATGAATTGATCTCAATGCACTTATGTAGTTACTTATAAATGTGATACATGCAGACCATGCCGAGAAGATTTAAGAGACAGGGCAATTTGTGATAGTTCCTTTTGTGACTACTTGCTCAAATGCCAGAGTGGGTTACGGAGTTGTCAAAACGGAGCAGAAAATCAACATAACACTAAGCGAACCAAAAAGTAACTGGAAACATGCCCAGGTAAATTGATGGTTCTACAGTTGCTCCCTGCCATTTCAGGTCAATAACCTTACGAACATTGCATGTGTGTGAAAACATTTTCTCTCAGCTAGAAGTCACCTTGACTAAGGTGACAGTCCCAATATAAACATTATGAAAACATCACAATGCTCAGCTGCCTAAACTGTGCTTTCAAATTTTGCAATGCAGGTTCAAATAAAAAAGCTATAAATAGAAATCCAAATCGTGAAGCAAATGGACACCATTGTGCACGGAGGTCTCACCGAAAGAGTAGACTGTATTTGTTTTCTTTAAGCCACATAGAATAAAATACTATAATGGAAAGACTGATTATGCAGCCATGTGTCTTAAGCTTTATGGTACAACAATAAGCTCCGAGATACTAACAGATGTACGCATTTTCATTTTTTCTTTAGACTCAGATTTTTTGGGGTACTTTGGGTCCATCTTGAAGAAGCGCTTTGACATTACAGCTTGAATGCATATAACCTTTGAGATGATACCAGAAAGTTAAATGAAAGAATCATTGTAATGTATTTCCTATAATAGCAAGTTCATTTTGTATTTTACGTGCATAAACGTACAAAAAAAGTAAGATTTTGATATACTGATCACCCTATGTTTTTTGCTACAGTTTTATGTTGTTTAATGGCGTTGGGACCAACAAGATCTTTGTGAACCTGGTACAAGCAGAGGGCATTAGTGTGGGTTACAAAATTAATTTGCCAGTGACAACGTCCCTTACAAGTTCTATAAAATCCACAGATTTGCAAGCTCTTTGCTGGTGGCCTGGTTCTTTCTTTACTCTAAAAGGTTGTAAGAAAATAAATTAGCCAAGCAATACTTACATGCTAATTAATATTTACTGCATTTATTATTGCCTCGCTTCAATTGGGTACCAAGTGGTTGGTATGGTTGGGGAACCGTCAGTGGCCCTAAGTACTCAGAGCAGTATCTGTAGTCAGTCATGGCTTATTACAAATGATAATCTAATATGCTTAGACTCTGTCTCTTAACCTCAAGCTCCCAGAAGCACATAAGACTAATCTCTCCAAGGCATCGTAGCGAACCGGCACAAAGACCCCCTACGTTTTTAAGGCTCATGAGGCACCGAAGATGACAAACAACTTAGGTAATAGCAGAAATCCTCAGCGCTGAGTGAGGTACATTATAGCCTGCACCATATTTGCACTTTTTGTAAATAAACCGATTTGAAGTAGATACGCGAGTAAGGTGGGGATTTGTGTACCCAGTCCTGAAGAAGGAGTTCCAACTCCAAAACATGTTGTGACACACACACACACAGGAGGTGATGCACATTGTTCTGCATAAAACACCTCCACTCACCTTTTTAATAGTACCAGCCCGGGGGCCCATTAAAAAGGTTTTAGTCTACCCCACTAGCCAGGTCCTTTTTAACCATCACTCACCTATAACCTCACCACTCACGCACATAATTTTAAACCCTCACACGCACCACACAGCCATCCAAGTAAGTGCTCCCGCGTAGTCGTAGGTCGCAGCACGCCGCATCCCGTAGAGGGGTGCGAAGACCCCAATGATGAAGCATGACAGCAAAGGTCCTTTTGGTGTGTGAGGGGTATTTTACCAACACTGGGTGTTCCCCACCATTGTAGGGAAACCCTTCCATTGAAAGGTGGATTCTTATTGTTTATACATAGTCTACCAGAGAGAACGAATCCATACGACTACTCTCTCTCTCCCCTTTTTGTTATTTACGTGGCTGAAGGAATCGTCATGAGTAAAAGGGTAGGAGACTACACTGACAAATTAGGTTCAATTCTATAAGACAGGCAGAGTTGAATGAGAGTCAAATGTCAACATTGTACCTGAAAGGTTGGTAAGATTGAGGAATAGTCAATCATATACCAGAATCGCCTGTTAAGGGCAAGTAGGCCAGAGGAAGAGACAGTCATGTGACAGATCTGGTACAACTAGTTCAGATTCACTCAAATGTCTGCCCAGTGATAAACAGTAGGGCGGCACAGTCAACCATACATCAGTATAATCTCTGGAAGACTAGTTAGGCTAGAGCCGAATCAGAAATTTGATGGGTTTGTAGCAGAATTATTCAAGTTACAAAACAACCTAAAACTTCTGACTGCCAGAGAACTGCTGCAGTGCAAGTTGGAAATTATGCATGGAATAATGTTGACAGATCTGTACCTTGAATGGATATTTCACTCCTATGCTAATAAAGCAAGTTACCAGGTTATTCTATCTGTGGATTTAGTTTTGCAGACTCAATGCCGACCAGCTCAGAAACGCCTAGAAACCACTCCAACCTAAAGTATGCACAAACAGAAAGGTCACCAGTGACTAAACTTTCACATCTGTAAAAGCTCTGTGCATGTAAAATTTCAGGTTGGGCTTTACATGTGGAAAGTGGGCATGTTACATACCCAAACAACTGTAATATCTGATAATATTTCTGCTTTGTACCAATAAGTTGGACAAATGTCAAACAAAAAGGTACAAAAAGAGGCTTTTCTAGAAAATCTGTGCCCTCGTGCCATTAATTAACCAGTTTCGCAGTAGGATATTCTTCCAACTACCACGCCTTAAAGGAAAGGTGGGCTCACCTACTAAACCTACCATTTCCTACATGTATGCTCCTGTTAAAAAAAAAAAAAAAATTAAAAAGTATTTCTCCCCAAAAAGTCTAGGTTTTCTTGCAAGAAAAAAAACTCCAACTCGAGAGTGAACGAATGAATGAAAAATTTTAAGAAACCAGAATGGTTTGATCGTAAACACTCACCTGTAATTTCATGACATCACCACAGGCTGGAGCCCCAACTAAACCTGTCCCAACGTTCTTTGAATTCTTATCCAAAGAGCCAACATTCCTGGGATTCTCATAATGATCCACCACCTAAAAATGAAATAACTCAATAAATATTTATGTCATTGCACTGGATACAACATGCATGCACAATATTTTAAGAGAAAGTGTGATTTATGGTGAAGTAACTACTTAGTACCTGCCATTTACTTTAAATAAGCATTATATAGGACAGGGTATGTTAAACCATGCAAATCGGGCAATAGCCTCGTCATAAAAGTGATTTACTGGTTAAATACATATTCAAATATAATGGTCCCTTAAACAAAAAGAAAATATTCATGAAAATGTGCCCAATACTATCCATAACTCGCATTAGATAAAATGTTAACATTAATTAGTTTGAATTCTTACGAAGGACACAAAACTCTGTAGTTGTAAGTCAAGCAGTGCCTTATGTTGAATCTCTATTAATGTAGAATGGGTGGATTCCAAAAGTAGGCATGTGCTTTGAAAAAGTTAAGTCAGTGTTTCCAAGAACTAGAAAATATTCTACCATCAGAAATACAGAACAGGCACTGGAAATAGAGTGAACTACATAAGAAACCAACTTCCTAAAATCTGCAGGGCTTTATGCTTTGTTATCACAATCAGCAGAATAAAGAAACACATTTCTGTTCACAGAATATATTTTATGGCAAATAATTGTAGATTTGGTAAGCCTGTAAATATTCCCATGCCAAATCCGATTTTATGCCACATTTTTGCTTAGAACCGTTTAGGATGCCACATTTTTCTACCCAGTTTACAAATGTAAAGCTTGTGGGGTAACAATTAAGTTTTAGCAAGGCACAATAGGTTCCTTTAATCAATGTTGCTCTTCTAACAACTTATAGGGGCTTCCACGCTTCAGAGGAGGGAGTAAGGGTGGCATCAGACAAGATTTGGGTATGCCTTTGTGGCAGGAACAGTAGTATGAAAACCTATTTTTTTCCAAACAGGTCTATCTTTTCAGTTATGTGTGTGTTAAATTTCTCCTAGCAAGGCACTTCCCTCAACACACTGGCAGCACAGTTTTCCTTTTCAAGTCTACAGGCAATAATGACACACCTATTGGCATATACTCAATAAAAAATAAATGTAAACCGATCTTGGACAGTGGTTCTTTACTTGTGGTCCGAGGACCCCAAGGGTCGCGAAGCCTACTTTTACAAAATTAAATGCTAAAATTAATAAAATATATAGAAATAAAGAAGCAAAATGTAAAAATTCAAAACCATCTTTGAATGCAATTAAAGACAATATTTCAGCATTTCTTTGGTGTATACTTTTTCGTAATTGCGTATTGTTTGGAGGTTTAAAATCATAGCAACTGCTTAAGACGGGGGTCACCGGCTTCCACAAACAATTTTGTGGGGTTCCCTAGTTCCAGTAATGCTTCAGGGAGTGTCCATAGTCAAAGGTTAAGAACCGCTGGTCTAGGACGCAAGATATACTTGAATTGTCCCCAACTACATTTGCTGCTTCTCCTCTGGAAGAATACCTGTCCACCTGTTGGCTCATGAATAAGATTGAAATATGATATTTAAAAGGGTGATGCCATTAATGCGACAGAATGATAAACCATTTAGGAGGAGGATACAGGTTTGCAAAGAGGGTGAACCCATGATGGCTTGTTGATTTTAAGGAGGGTGAATACAAAAAGGAGACAGCCTCCAAATGGGGGTGAGTTGACAGGTATATCAAGGCAACAGATTTTTCAACAGCCTTACTACAATAAAGTAATCTAATGAGGCCATTAGATATCACTATCTAAAGACCATGTCTTTTCAAATTCTGATGCGTTAGCAATAGCACATTGTGAATACGTTTTTCACTGAAGCTTTCGTTCTAATTTGCCTTCCTTTGTTTCATTGTGCCTTACAAAATACCACTTTAACAAAGTTAGCGATCACTTCATTAGTATTGATGCCACAGTGAGACATAAGGAATTCAGTCACTGGCAGTACAAAGTAACCCCAAAGGGCCACAAGTGAATTTCCAATGCAGCTTGTAAGAGCTTTGAATGCTTTAAAGAAACAGTCAGCAAAAAAAAAAAAAAAAAAATCTTGTCTATGATTCAGGTTTACAATACTTTGCAAACATGGTAACAAAAAAAAAAAAAAAAAAAAAAAAAAAAAAAAAAAAAAAAAAAAGAGTGTTTTCGGTCTTTTGCTGGGCTAGTAGAAGGGGCAAGCTAGTAAACCAGCTCGGGGCTTAATTTGATGTAGCACAATAAGTTTGTAATATATATTTTTGTTCGCCCCATCATTATTTTCCATGTACAGATAGATGGCCTGACTCGTCTTCCTAAATCCTTATTTTAACTTGTGTCGTTCTGGCGACCCCACACTTGCTAAATTAATTTTATTTCTTCTGATTGGTGTTTTAGTTTTATTCAGCTCCTTTCTTTCACAGTGGGTGTAGCAATGGGGAAGACTTCTTTTCTTTGTCCTCCTCATTCCCAAGCGTATCTGTAGTTCAGTATTGCCTGCGTGCGCAGCTGCCGGACAATGACCACCTCTGCAGTCTTCCCTCTAATGCAACGGTCTAACAAAGACAGTTGAGAGCATGGCCACAAATGCCCAACGCAATTCTGCCTAGATCTCGCCCAAGCATACCATGCTGCCCAAGTAACACCATTTTACCACTGCATCTGCTACTCTGAGCCCATGGTTTATCACTATGGTGACATACCCCACAGTAGGTATTTCTATTTTCCTGCTTATACTACTATCTCACTTTCTCCACAAATCCAAAAGAAACACTCCTCCACTCGGTCTAAAACTACTTTCAGATGCAGTCTTATGAACATCTCTACCTGTAAACACAAAGATGAGGACGCAACTTATTCTATGACAAGCATCAGATGTGCAATTTACTTTTGAGACCCAGCTCTAGGATGCCACTGTTGCTAGTACAAATCCTGAGGAATACAATATCTCACTGGCGGATCAAGCCTACTGAAATAGAGGAGTTGCTTTGATTAGCAAAAGTCATGTTTGCTTCTCAGCTCCTTAAGCTGCAAATGTGCTGGCTCTGATCAATCCTTCGGAAGCATTAGTTTTAGTCCAGTTTATCATGTTCCTAGTTTTCTAATAGTTTAGGCTTTGCATATCTAGAGTTTATTATGCTTTTTGTTCTGAAAGACTTCCATTTTATTCTGCTCTGGAATTTAATGCTCAGGAAGGCTTTTCCAGAAACTTCTAACTTGCCCAAAACATTCGCTGAACTCAAGCTGTATCAGCGGGTATCTGGCACACAGCTAATTGGAATGGTGTGTTAGCTTTTAGTTTAGCTCGATGGTAGTCCGCATAGTAGCCACCTTGTATGGCTCGGTTGTTAAATTGCACCAAACTAACTTATTAACCTCTTTCTGCTATGACAGACCCCGAGGGCGCAGACTCATGCTCAAATCGAATGTCATCTGCATTAGATAATATCACTATCATTCGTCTCTGCAGTTCCTTCACTAAGAATGTGCCCCCACTCCGAATGCTTCAATTCAGACTTACAGCCAAATTAAAATACAGACAGGCTGAAGGAGGAAAGACTCTAGCCCAAATTGGAGACACATTTACATTAAAATGCATAACACCAATAAAACTGACATTTTTAAGGATTGCTCCGAGTTTCCTTAAAACCACATTCTTTCTGCTTCAGCTCCAGTAGAAAAGTACTGAGGCTACTAAAGGAACTCCCCAACCCATTATTTCCAAACCTACACCTCCACAGCTCGTGATAAACACAACTGCCAATTTTTCTATCAAATTTAGATTTTATTTGAACTGATTTTTTCAATCCCTCCAATTTGCTACATTTTGTCTTTACGGATCACTTCCATTATGTTCATTAGAGAAACACTGTCACCCTTTACATACAGAGTGGGTTACCCGTACTAAGCTTCATTCAAGTTTGACAGGCTCCCCTTTGGCTCACTGTCCAACAAAATGCTCCCGTCTGGGCAGTGACAATATCATTGGTCCTCTCAATGAAGGTCCCTAATCCCTGAGGAAAACAAAGAGCATGCCCATCCTAAAAACTACTAACCTCTCTTTTTGCTTTGTTAGCCTCCCAATCAATTTTTTTTTTTTTTTTTTTTTTTTAAGACTTGGATTTGCTCCTCAATCCACTTGAAGAAAGGTGTAGTTCAGGTCATGGGACAAATTCTGTAACAAATTTGCTGAAATCTTTAACTTTCTCTGGATTCAGGAAGAAAGGCAGCGCTGGTTCTCCTTGATCTCTCAGCAGGTTTTGACACCATCTCCCACCATATTCTTCTATCCTGTTTGAATGGAATTGGGCTACGAGGCTGTACTGGACTGAATCCTTGCTCAAGAACTAGCTCTGCCTCTTTCCACTGCTTATCTTTCCATCCAGTTAACTGTATGGTCCCAAAGGGCTCATCTGAGATCTCTACCCTCTTCAGTATCTACATGAGCCCATTCGTCTATCTTATTAGACTTTACAGTTTGAAATGTTCATAGTGTACTGAGAATATCCAACAAGTTCTGCGCTGTCAACGTCCTAATGTTTGCCCTAATTCGGCAGGGTATGCCCAGATTTGGGTCTCTTGCTCACTTTGAAACAGGATTCAAGGTAGCCTGGCTGATATGGGGAGTTACCCCAAAACCGGTTCCAGGATGCTTGTTTCTGGTCCAGGGTAGACCTGGCTTGGCAGCTCGGGCTGGACTGTACCCATGAGGGACCGGGTAAAACCTGATTTGCATACAGCTGGGTCTGAACTGGGGTGGCAAAGTGAGCTTAAAAACGACGATGGATTCAACCCGATTTGTGACTGGAGGGGAGTGTCTGAAAAGTTTCAGCGCTCTGTCCATCATCTCCTTGTTTTTGCTTTGAACACTAAGAGGTTACTCCAAGCATTTCCAAATTGCTCCAAGGACATCTACGTTTTAATGCATGATAACCATGTGGCGCTCAGCACCAATAAGATGGAAATACTGAACTTTGGTACCACAAGCCACATATGGGTAAGTGACTGGTTGCCATCTTTGAAGGAGACTGTTCAACTTCTCTCCATGGATCAGGCTTATCTTGAGAGATGAGAGGGTGAGTCAGATGTGCCAAATCCCTTCCTCAGTGTAAAGCTGTGGGCTAACAGTGGACCATGAGGCAAACAGTACTTCAGTGAGCCACCAGGATCCCATTTACTGTTACTGAGGAAAGGAGACGGTCATTCAATGGCGACATAAGATGTGTACATAGAACCAAGAAAGTGAAAATCACTTAAATATGCAATAGGTCTATGGGAGATCCAAGTGTGCTTACAACCGCTAGAGTATAAAAGAAATGTAATAATTATGTGACATAAGAGACAGAAGTGCTTCCAAACAGAGAGGTTATTAAAACATCTTGAAAGAGAAGTACAATTAGAATGGAGTTTCTAACAGAAACTAGACAGGTGTCAAACATTTGCTAAGACATTAAGGTGCATGGAGCGTGTACGACTAACTGTTTGATAGAATTCTTAGGTAACAAATGATACGTGCAAACTCCCATCGGGTTCCTTTTTTATCTTATTTGCAATTTTTTTATTGGCATTTGGTAACAGTGCATAAACATTGTGGTTATACATCCAACACACATACCGATATTTATGGTAGAATCAGAAAACCCATTGCGTTTCGCATGTGTGGCCTCAGCGAGCTAGTGGCTAAAGGTGTGTTCTGCTCGATCTTCTGCATAATCTGGTCTCCTCTCTCTCCCAGTGCCCCTTGTGTGTGGATGAGCTGTAGTCTGTGTCTTCATGCATTAGTGCTATTGTCTAGGCAATAATTTCTGATGATTGAAACCTCTGCAGTGTGGCATCTATCCAGCTTATGTTCGAGATGTATGTGGAGTTCTCAGGACTTAGCTTGTTGTGGTGCCAGAAGCCACAGGTCCACTTTAGGACATCTACTCGCTCTTCAGGACTGTGCACTTCCCAGTTCCTTTTCCTCTGCTCAGGCCTACAGCATCACGTCTCTTGTCCACATCCCTACCCTAGGACACCCAGCCAATTTCCAGGCAATGGTGATTCTCCATTTGGATAGTATCAGGCCCATGTCCACAAACTGAGACCCACTTTTTTAGGCTTCAGCATAGGTAAGGCCACCAACAGGCAGGCTTGGACAGTGTTCTCCAGCCAGCGACTCAGGGTCGCATTGAGTTTGAGTACTTGCTCCCAGAACCCCCTGTAAATGTGTGCACTCCCAAGTCATGTGGAGTAAGTCTGCATCTAGTGATGCGCATCTAGAACATGGCCAGTGCTCGCCCCTGTAAAATCGACCCAAGCCTGTGCGGCATCATGTATTTCCTGTGCGTATAGTTATACTGAATCCATTTCAATCTGGTGTTGCACTACAATTCCTTGGGATATGCCAGTATTCTAACCCATTCTGCGTCAGAGAAGTCACGGCCCAGGACAGTTGCCAAGCGCAGCCTAAGGGATCCCAAGGGTCTCCCAGCCACTGTGTTCAGTACCCTGTAAAACCATGTGATCAGGTGGCTCCCTATGCCCATCGTCAGTAATAGCTGCAGAACTGGATGAGTCGGCGGCTTAGTGTCTTCCGGTCCCCAGAGGTCCCTGAACATCAGCAAAAGGGTATCGTATACAATGAATTGGCCCGCCGGGACAGTAGTCTGTTCCACTAGTTCTGGCAGTGGGATGAGGGTAGCAATCACTTGTCATCACGATCCTGACCACCGTTCACGGGTTCAATTGACTAGCTCCGAAATATGTAAATCAGGTCATCAAGCAGAAGCCCCACCAGCGGTAGCTCAGGGGAATAAAGCGCCCCAACCCTGCTCTGCTTACGGCAGCAGCACCAACAGCCCAGCAATGCAGGCTGTAGCAGCTTTGTGCGTAATGTCCCCAGATTAGGCTCAGTTCCAATCTGGCCTACCTCTAGAAGCCCTTCCCCATCCAACCATCGTGTGACTGAAACAGTGCCGCCAAATGATAAAGGTCAAAGTAGGGTTCCCCGAGTCCACCCTCAAGTAGCGGGCGGCGGAGGGTCGAGAGAGAGAGACCTGCTGATGGCCCTCATTCCATATTAGCTCCCTCAGGAGTGAGTCTAGCTGCTGAAACCACAACACTGGGATCTGCACCAGTAAGTTCCCAAAATAATAAAGCAGCTGTGAGAGAATTATCATCTTGGAGAGCTATATGCGTGGCATGACTGGAAGCTTTAAGGAGAGTCAAAAGGAAACAAAAGATTTCAGGGAGTGCATCGCTTTGCCTAGGTTGCCCTCTAGAAGATAGTCTGTTTCATGGTAGACTTGAATAGAGAGATATTTGAACATGTGGGGTGCCCAGTGTGTCCGGTGGGCAACCATACGGTCACAGGGCCTTGCGCATCACAGGAAGACTCACATTTTGGCTTGGTTTATCTGAAGGCCAGAGAAAGACCCATATTTTTCAAGGAACTGCAAAACTAAGCCTATAGCCTGCTCCCCATTCTGCAGGTAAATAGGCAGGTTGTCCGCATAAAAGGGATATGATGTATTCCTCCCTTTCCGCTGTGAGTTCTCTACCCCAGCACTCTATTCTAATATACTCTGTCAGCGGCTGAAAGGCCAGGGCGAAAAGCAATGTTGATAGCAGACATCTCTGTCTTGGGCCTCAGAAGATATCATGCGTCCAAGATGGTGCATTCAGTTTTCACCCGGGTGTAGGCCTGGAGTACAACATCCGCACCTAGTTGGCTCATCCCTCTCCCAGCCCCATGCTGGTCATAGCAGCCTATAGAAACTCACTCTGGGCTGTATGGAAGGCCTTATCCAGGTCCACCGATATGATCATGGCCCGCAGATGGAATGACCAGTCCGGGTTAGAAACTAGGTTGTACAACAGTCTGAGAATGAGGGTGGTGTAACAGGCCAGGATAATCCCATTCTGATCAACATGTGTAAGAGCAGGCATGTGCAGCCCCAGCCTGGAGGACAGGACCATGCTCAGTACCTTGAAGTCAGCACTGAGCATGGAGTGGCCAGTAGTCTGCCGTGCCAGCCTTAGGTAAGATGGACTTGGATAAGCTTGTTGAGTCCGGGAGACGCCACAGCCCGCGTGCATTCTTGTACAGGGCTGCTAGTTTAATGACACCCAGCTCATTTTCTCCTTGTCCACCAAGGAGACTTCAAGCGCGTCCTTCTCCAGGTTGGACTGCAAAAGATAGCTGGCTGGATGCATAAAATCAGGCTGAAACTAAATGGAGTGAAAACGGAACTTCTCTTCAGTGGAAATAAAACTCTTTGGGGTCCCAAGCATTGGTCACCTCAGATGGGCGACCTCCCACCCCCTCACAATCCGTTTGTAACATCGGTATAAATCATTGATGACCAGCTGTCTATGAGACAGCAAGTGATTAAGGTCACTTCAACCGGTTTCATAATATTAAAATGGCTCAAGAAAATTCTCTGGATGCTCCCACCTTCCACTCAAAAAACTGTTATCCAGGCTTTGATTGTGGCCAGACAGGACTACAGCAATGTCTTGTATCTGGGAGCAAGTAAAGAGGTGATTCGGAAGCTGCAAGTGGTCCAGAATTGGGCGGCCAGATTTTATGCCAGCTACCTAGAATGGCCTCTATTACAGGTCCTCTCGGTGATCTCCACTGGCTTAGGATGGAAAATCGCTCTAAATGTAAAGCCCTCTGCTATGTGCATAGGATTAAAATGTGTTCAGCACCACATTATCTTGGTGCCTTGGTTCATCCCTACCTTCCCTCACGTCTCCTGCGATCCTCTAATAACCAGTTAAAATTTCAAATCCCCAGGATCAAACAAGCACGTATGGGCGAAAGGTCTTTTGCCTACTTGGCTCCTTCTCTATGGAACTCACTTCCATTTAAACTTCGTCAGGAAACTATCTACCATAAATTTCGTAAAGACTTAAAAACGTGGCTTTTTAACGACGAGTTTTGCTCTCTTTTTTTCCTAGTGCGGGTCCGCAGGCGCTGAGAAACCTCCGGGGAGCTGTGCGCCATACAAATTTAAATAATATTAATGGCCAGTATCGCGACATACGTCGTGTAATATTTCATTCAAGTGGCTATACCCTTGATGACGGCCCGAATTTCCGGGACCGCTATCGGTCCCACAAGCCCCTCTGCCTCCCCCACTGGGAGTCTCCAGAGCTCTGTCTGATCCTGGAAGATGTTGGGTTCCTCCAATTGGGCCGACCGCTACGGCCCACTCAGGGAAACAATCTTGAATTGCTGTAGTTATTGTTACTGGGGAGTAGAGGGTATCCCTGCCCCGGGATACCATGTGACTAATGGGTGAACTCCTGCCCCTGGGGCAGGCCAGCAACTGTCCCATTTTCTCCCCACCTCTGGGGCAATATTGCCCCTGTAATTATGGCAGCAGAGAAGTTCTACTGTCATATGGTTTAGGTCCATACCCAAAGCGTTGTCCCGCTGATGTAGTATGACGTCCATTTGGGGAAGCTCACAGTTGAGCTCAAGACGTATCCCCACTATTTGGCCTATTCAGTAGCCCCTCACAACAACCTTGAAGGCTTCCCACTTTACTAGGCCGCTCAAAGCTGTGCCAGAGTTATCCGCAAAGTATTGGACTATGTGATGGTGTAACATCACAAAATACTGCATCCTCAAGGGCTGTTTGCAGGCACCAGGTTGGAACCGCTGGGCGCTCGTCCACCAGTTGAAATGACAGCAGGAGCGCACAACATATTACTCAAGTTATTCTGTGTGTCTTACGTAGTATCAGAACTCCCTAGAAAAGACGTTTGTCTATTCTGGCATGTACCTTATACGTGTTTGAGAAGTCCCTGCCATGAGCATGCTGTGTGCGACAAACATCCTTCATGTCCCAGTGGGTTATCAGTGCCCTCAGCTGTCTTATGGGTCAGTGCTACGGGTAGTGACTGCGTTGAGCCATCCCTTATAGTACCTAGGATGCAATTAAAGTCTCCCCCAAGGTAATAGGGTACCTTCCGACAAATAACTAAGTTGCGTCGTAAAGGAGCTCTGAAAATTGGCATGCCTTAGTTCGGGGCAAAAACACTTCCCAGCACCGCCACTGTGCCGCACAGCCAACCCACCACCAGGATATATCTACTCTCTTTGTCAGTTTAAACTTATCGCCTAGAAGGAGACACTTGCTCTCACTCAAATTAGCACCCCACGAGTAAATGCGGAGTATGTGGTGGCGTGCATCTGACCTCGTCAGCGGCATTGGAGTTTGTCAGCCTCTCAATCAATCAGGGGAATTGTAAGCGCACTACTCACCCACAAGGATCTCTTGGTGCTGGAGGGGGATAAGCAGCTCGGCACAGTCAAAAAGCCAGGTCTTGAGTGTCTTGCTGAAGATGTTCAGGAAGGGGGCGCATTTGATGTCGATCGGGCACTCGTTTCAGGTCTTGCCCGCAATGTAGGAGAAGGCTCTTCCATCTGTTCTGGCTCTGTGGATGCGGGGGATTTCGGGGAGGTCGGAGGATTGGAGGTAGGCGTGGGTGAGTATCTTGAAAGTAACTCTTCTCAATGGGGAGCTAGCGGAGGATCCGCAGGCGTTGGGTGATGCGTTTGTGTCGAGGGATGCAGAGTACGAGTCTGGGTGCGGTGTTCCGTATGGTGTGGAGCTTGCAGAGTAGAGACTTGTTGATCCCCGGCGTAGAGGGTGTTTCCGTAGTTGAATCTGCTGGTTATGAATGCATGGGTGACGGTCTTTCTTGTTTCGGGGGCGATCCATTTGAATGTCTTTCAGAGGATGCGGAGGGTGTTGAGAGAGTTGGAGGCGACGGTGTTGACCCGTCGGGTCATAGAGAGGGAGGAGTAGAGTATGATGGCCCGGTTCCGGGCATGGTCGGTGGGAGGGCTGCCGAGGGCGGTGGGCCACCAGGTGTTGTACCATGTGGAGGGAGGGGGGGGGGGCGAGGATCTGTGTCTTCTCAGAGTTGAGTTCAGGCAGCTGCTGCCAATCCAGGATGCAACATCCTTCATTCCTTCCTGGAAGTGGAGTCTGGTGGTGGTAGGGTCCTTGGTGAGGGAGAGGATGAGCTGGGTGTTGTCGGTGTAGGATACTATGCTGAGTCTGTGCTGTCTGAATGGCGGCGAGGGAAGCCATCAAGATGTTGAACAGCGTGGGACTGGGAGATGATCCTTGGGGTACCCCGCAGTTGATTTCCGTGGGTTCGGAAAAAAAGGGAGGTAGTTTTTGGGTTCTGCCGGTGAGCAATGAGCGGTCCCAGTCGATGGCTGTTCCTTGTATGCCAGCACTGTCGAGTCTGGCGGCGAGTACGTGGTGGAAGACTGTCTAATGCAGCCGAGAGGTCGAGTAGGATCAGGGCTGCAGTGTTTCCTTGGTCGAGGAGGGTGCGGACGTAGTCTGTGGAGGCGAGTAGAGCGGTCTTGGTGCTGTGGTATCCGGATTGGGAGGGGTCAAGGATGCAGTTTCCTTCAATAAATTGTTAGTTGTGCATAGACGTTCTTTTCTGTGACTTTGGCTGCGAAGGGAAGGAGAGACATGGGTTGGTAGTTCTTCAGGTCCGTTGGGTGTGCAGGGGGGTTTCTTGAAGAGGGGCTTGACTTCTGCGCATTTCCAGTCGTCGGGGAAAGTGCCAGATTTAAAGAAGGCATTGAGGGTGCATCGTAGCTACAGGGTGGCAGCTTTGTTGAAGATGTGAGGAGGGCAGGGGTCCGCGGGGGCTCCCGAGTGAGAGCGTTTCATGGTTTTGGTGGTGACCGGGGTCCAGGCGGTGATGGTGGGTCAGAGGGAAGGGTTGTCGCAGGAAGGAAGGGTGGTTTCTGGAGTCTGCTCGCTGAAGTTGTTGTAGAGGGCCTTGATTTTCAGGTAGAAGTAAAAGCAGAGCTTATTGTAGAGGTCCTAGGAGGGAGTGACGTCCATGGCTTTGCTGGGGGCATTTGGTGAATTGCTGGATGAGGTTGAAGAGCTCCTTTGAGTTGTTGTGGATTTTGTTCCGGATGAAGGTCTTCTTTGTAGGGTATTATGCATTGGTGTCATGGCATTCACATAGGTGGTCAGGTCTTCTGTGGTTTTGGTGTTTCTCCATCATTTTATCGAGACGTATGCAGGAGCGTCTGACTTCTTGAAGGTCGGTGGTGAGCCAGGGGGCATTGTCAGTCTGTGGTGCAGAGGGGTGCTAGCTTTTCTGCCCAATTTGTGATCCAGCGGTGTAATTCCTTGGCTGCCGAGTTGGCATTGGTCGAGGCGCGGGGGGGGGGGATGTTTGTGGCTGAAGTGGATGTTGTTCCCACCTGAGAAGATGGGGTTGATGGTGTGTCCTGCCTTGTGGGTAAGGGTGGTGACAGCTATTTCAGTCTGATGTTGGCATGGTTGTCCAGGAAGGCAGTGGAATTGGGGGTGGCTGTCGAGGTGGAAATACAGGTATCCGATGAGTATGTAGTTCATGGAAGTGATGGCTTGGGATGCGATAAGGTCAGCAATGGTAATGGCGAATGAAGCACGAGGTCCCGGGGGGGGGGGGGGGGGGGGATGTATGTAGGAGAGTGTGCCGCGAAGTGTGTTTCTAGGGCTGGTCTAGATATGGATGTGAAGGTGTTCGGTGGTGGCGGAGGAGTTGCTCGTGGTGGAAGTGGTGAGTCGGAGGGAGCTCTTGTGCGATGGCAAGTTCTCCTCCTGGGAGGTTAGGGCAGTCCATCCCCCGAATCTATTAGCTGTCGGGAATGGTGGTGGCAATTTCGGGATGGAGGAGGCATTGGTCCAGGTTTCCGTGAAGAAGGAGAAGACTGGCAAGAAGGTGTCGAGGAGGTCCCAGATCTCCACGGCATGTCAGGAGAAGACTGGCAAGAGGGTGTCGAGGAGGTCCCAGATCTCCACGGCATGTCTGTGAAGGGAGCGCACGTTGAGGAGGATGAACTACAGGGGATTGGTGGTGTTGGCGTCCAGCGGCGGCCATGGTGGTGCAGAGCGTGATGAAGGTTCGGCGGCAGTGGCGGCAGGAGAACTGGCCATGGTTGGTGTTCAGTGTGGATAGCTGGTAGTTGGTGTTCCTCCCAGGGTTGAGTGCGAGGAGGGCAGCTGTGTGGTAGAGGCGGGTGGTCATAGATCCAGGTTCCCTGGCGCTGGTCTCGTATGGGCGCAGACAGCCTGGCCTTCAGCACACCCGCTACCGCCATTAAATAGGGATGGAGTAAGGGAAGTGCAACTGGGAGCCAGGAGCTGGAACCGTCAGGGGGGAGGGGCCGCAGGGGCCTTCTCGGCAGGAATGAAAGATGCAAAAACGGGCACAGGGGACACAGAACAAGGGCACAAACAGGAAAAATGAAAACAGAGAAAAATAAACAAGGCACAAAATAAATGACAAAAACAGAAATAGGGCACAAACACAAACAGACAGCAGTGGACCAGTAGAAGAGCAAGGCTTTCCCACTGAACCACCAGGGATGAGGCGCAGGCAGGAGCCAGCGGGTGGAGGAGGGCCGCAAAACACCTACCTTCACAATGCAGCAAAAGGCAGCACAAGGCAGCACAACAGCAGAGCTGCTGGGGGAGAGAGCATGTTTCGAGCCAGGAGGTTAGATGTCTTGCTCGCGTTGCCTGGCAGCGGCCGCTATTATATAGGGGAGGGGGAGGGGAGGGCAGGGCAGCTGGGAGCAGGAACCAGCAGAGGTGAGGGGAGGCAGGGGCAGCAGCAGCAGGAAAGAAAGACGCAAAAACGGGCACGGAGGACACAGAACAAGGGCACAAACAGGAAAACTGAAAACAGAGAAAAATAAACAAGGCACAAAATTACAAAATAAAGTCAGACAGACAGAAAGCGGGCACAAACACAAGGGCGGACAGACAGCCAGCAGTGGACCAGCAGAAGAGCAAGGATCTCCCACTGGACCACCAAGAATGAGGCGCAGGCAGGAGCCTGTGGGTGGAGGAGGGCTTTGAACACCTACCTTCACAGGGAAGCAGCAGGCAGCACAACAGCAGAGCTGCTCGGGGGAGAGAGCAGGTCTCTCTAAGGATGTATTACAGTTAAGTTATGGCATTATAATGCCTCCCGTCAGAAGCAACAGCCAAAGTGAAAAGAAGGTCAGAGCATAATTACAGTTGAAATGTAAACAAGGAAAAAGAACTGACTTTATTTTTCTGATTCGGTTTTCCTAAAATACTCCTAATCAGCAGAAACCAGATTCTTATGGCAACAAGTTTAACTTTTCCATTTTATTGGTCCAAACAGGAAAGACAGAATCAGAATGTATTTATCTGACTTAAACTGATACTGCTTTTTTTTCTAACAGGATATTACTTCTGCCTTTTTGGTGCATTTCATGTCACTCTATAGATTCAACTTTTATTCTTCATGTATGTAAGCACACTTGCTCTTTCATATGAAAAAGTAAGACACCTGGGATTAAAGCAACTTGTTGGAATGGAGATGAGAGGACAATGCATTTTCACAAATAAAATATGAAAGAATGAAAAATGTTACATAAAGCGTGCAATTCCCCTTGTGTGTCTTGGCGCTAGAGGTAGGACAACAAAACCAACCGGTCGCTGAAGCTCCACTAGTCTGACAGCAGTTTATTCCATGGCTTCCGTAAAAAGCCATGTCTTCAACTGCTTCCTAAATTGCAACAGGGTAGGTTGGCGTGTGAAGTAAGAGGCAGAGTTTTCCATAGTTTTCCTGCACAAATGAAAAACGCTCTTCCTTCCCATCTTGCTTTGTTCAATCTAGGGATAGTGACCGTTCGAGAAGAGCTGGATCTGAGATTCCTGCTTGGAGTATATCAGGAGAACCATTCCTGAAAGTATATTGGACATGCCCGCTGAAGGGCCTTATGGACCAGGTACATTGCCTTGAAAAAAAGTCCTTTTTCCTAGTAAACCAGTGGAGACCTTGCAGTGATTGAGATACAGGTGCAAACTTGGGAATTTTCCATAGCAGTCTTGCCGCTGCATTCTGTAAAGACTGCAGTTTCTTTACTACATATTTATGGGTGCCCAAATACAGGGCATTGCGGTAATCCAACTTCGAGAACAAGAGGGCCATCATCACTGTTTTTTTGCAAATCAAAGGGAATAAACAAGAAGATTTTGTTCAAGACCTTCAACATAAAGAACGTGAAGAAGTGATTGAGTTTATTTGTTCTGAAAACCATAATTGTGCGTCAAAGACGACGGCCAGATTTCTTGCTTTCGGAAATGGAACGGGTAAAGTGCCTAAAACCGATAGCCAAAATGACTCATTCCAGAAGGTGGTCTCCTTTCCAAAAAGCAGAACCTCGTTTTTTTTAGGAGTTCAATGTCAGACAATTGTCTTGTATCCAGCTTGAAACGCGAGACATGCAGCTACAGAAGTTCCTTGCCTCATTTTTTTACGGCCGATTAGATAGACCCCACTATCTGTCATCAGCGTAGGGAAATACAGATAAGCCATAGCTACGAATTAGGTTGATAAGAGGGCTGACAAATATTGAAAAGCGTGAGGCTGAGGGAGGACCCCTGGGGAACACCACAGGGAGGGAGAAAGGGGAGGGAGAAAGGCGAGGAACTCGTGTCCCCCATCTCCACACGCTGTTGTCTTTAACTTACCATAAGCAGTACGTTAAAAGCATATTGGAAATAATATCTGGGATTACTTAACGGGGACCTTGTCCCAGTTGTCATCCCAAAGTTCACTAGAGTGACTTACTCGCATTTCGGTGCACACTGAAATGAATGGGCTGGGAATGCAAGGTTAAACTTGAAACTCCGCTGTTAGAAATGGCGATGTCTACAACACACATCAATCAATCATAGCATTTGTAATGCGCACTACATACCAGTGAGGGTCTCAAGGCTCATGGGGAGGGGATGCTGCTACTGTTCGAAGAGCCAGGTCTTGAGGAGTCCTCTGAAGGCAAGTAAGTCTTGGGTCTGCCGTAGGAGGATCGGGAGGGTGTTCCATGTCTTGGCGGCGAGGTGTGAGAATGATCTGCCGCCGGTCACTCTTCGGATGCGGGGGACAGTGGCAAGGGCGCGGTCTGCGGAGCAGAGCTGGCGGTGTAGAAGCCGAGTCGGCTGTTGAGGTACGCTGGTCAGGTGTTGTGGAGCGCCTTGTGTGCGTGGGTGAGGAGTTTGAAGGTTATCCTCTTGTTGACAGGGAGCCAGTGCAGGTCTCTTAGGTGTGGTGTGATGTGGCTGCGGCGAGGGATGTTGAGGATCAGGCGCGCAGAGGCGTTCTGAATGCGTTGGAGCAGTGTCAGGAGTTTGGCCTAGGCTCCTCCGTAGTCCAGTCTGCTGCCAACGAGGTCCTGGGTGACTGTCCTAGTTTCGATGGGGATCCACTTGTAGATCCTGCAGAGCATGCGGAGGGTGTTGAAGCAGGAGGAGGAGACGGCGTGGACTTGCTTCGTCATGGAGAGGGATGAGTCGAGGATGACCACATCCTCTCTTCCGGGAATTGGTAAATGGGGCAAGACTGGCATCTCCGCAGGGGGAGAAGTGTGGCAAGGCTCTCCCTTCAAATCTTTGTGACATCTAATTTGAGTACTCCTTACAAAAAACCCAGTTCTTTACTTACCTGCAACTTTGCAAGACTCTTGACCAACACAAAGGCTCTCAGCAACGTCCCTGAATATAGCCTGCTAGAAGTCACAATCGTAATGGGTCCAATAGGCAAGGGAGGCATATCTAGAATCCATAAAATTCTTGTGAATACTCCGACACTTTGACATTACGAACATGTTCTTGACAATACTAACACGCTGAGAGGAATGGCTGGGACAGCTGGAAAACCCTGATTGGAGAGATGCATGCATGTGCTCTAGGACTCTGGTTATTTCCTCAAGACACAGCTTTATCCAACTAAAATACCTCCACCAAACGTTTCTTAAACCCAAGACTGTGATGAGCAAAAAAAGCAGAGTCACTCGCCTGCTTTAGGCATCCCAAGACATACACTTACTTCTTTCATGCAGACATGGAAGTGCCCTTTTATCAGATGAAATTGGGGTGGCGGTATTTGCGGCCTTGTGACAGGTTTTGGGGCTACTGATTGACCTTACTTCACAATTGGCATTGTTGGGCATCATTGAGAACAGCGGAGATACCAAAGAAAATTGTTCCCTGGTGGGGATTGGGGCAATACTCGCTAAGAGAGACTTTGCTAAATCCTGGAACTCTCCATCCCAGCCCTCTACGGCAAGTTGGAGCAATGCGGTGAACTGACATGCCAAACCAGAGGAATACATTTATATATCTTGGGGATGTACAAGAAAACACCAAAAGATATGGGGGAACGGCTAGCATATTGTGGGCTGAGCTAGTCTTTTTAAGAATGTATGTGGGTAACATGGCTTGCTCTACAAATGCTTTTTACAGTCTGATGGTTGTTTCTGTAATGTCGCGGTACATGAACAAAAAGAATGCAATTGTGGTTATTAAAAAAAATAAAATAAGATATTTCAAGGCACATCGGAGATCCATGGCCTTAAAAAGGAACTCCTCTGTGACTTGCCTAATAATGTACAGCAAGTGAAACTTTATCCCATATCTTAATCAAAAACATATCGTTGTTGCCTTTGTGAACTTCAAGACAACATTTAGGGGGCATGCAGAAACCACCTTTGAAATTACATAAATGAGGAACCCGTCGTCCTTCTTAAAAGCCAGCATGCTACTTTGCAGTGACCCTTGGGTCCAAGTTAAACTGTGCCCAGTCAACATCGGTTCACCCAGGTTGCACACAAATCATAAACTAAAAAAAAGCTGCTTTATTCTTGAACCACACTTATTTAGTTTATATACAGTTGATTTAGGGGCATCTAAAATGGGCAGCTATTTTACCCCAAATCTATATAACACTTAAATACAGTACTCCAGTATACTTACGACACTACTTTTCAGGATTTAACTGCCACCGGTATACAAAGGGCGATTAATGTATTGAATGATTTTAAAATGACTAACAAATCAGTCCTCAATCCCAGCAAAAACTGAAACTTATATTTGGTAGATAAACTGTAAAGTGGAAATGTTGGCAGCTTAAAAGGATCCTTATTTTGCTTGAAACCGCTTAACTATCTTGGATTATAGTTAGAAAATGTGGGTTGCGTAAATTATCATGTTTCAAAATAAAGGCACAGTGGCCCTGGGCTTATTTTTTGGTATACGTAGAATATATAGGCAGCTCCCTAGTTAACACCACAGCAAGTGCTTAAAAGTAATCAAAGCTACATTTTTACCAACTCTGAGTTATGGAAAAAAGGTGTTTCCTAGTACATCGCGAATTCAGTTGTTCTTTTTTCTGTGCTTGTTATTTAGAACAGCATTTTTACTTCCAAGTTCTACTGAACCTTGTCAAATCCGTTTTGAATTTAGGCTGCTCTGTCAACCCAAGGCGTCAAATTTTGCTTGAGAGCAAGGGCAGTCCCTAGTTTATCACACGTCTAATATGGGAAACCATCCCGGTTTTGATACGTCAGAATTGTCCAAAGGTATGGGAGTCCCATTTAGCAAACTCGCTAAAATCTCTGTGCTTACAGAATATTAAGATAAACAGGAATTGTTAAAATGTACTGTCAAGCAAAATTTAAACGCATGCTCATGGCATTCTCTTTCAAAGTCAATCTTTTTCACCTTACGAAATTGTGAGTTGACCTGTTGGGAAACCTAAGAATTATTTATAAGCACCTCTTTCAAAACGTTTTGTTTATACCTATATTTGAATTTGGTTACAAAAGCCTGTGGCCAACTCCTATATGTGCAA
Source organism: Lissotriton helveticus (assembly GCF_964261635.1). Classification (NCBI taxonomy): domain Eukaryota; kingdom Metazoa; phylum Chordata; class Amphibia; order Caudata; family Salamandridae; genus Lissotriton; species Lissotriton helveticus. The sequence goes on from NC_136072.1 coordinate 1,009,828,191, forward strand.
TGGCCACTAAGAAAACTGGACATATGTTATTGGTTTGTGTCCATCTTTATTAACGGAAAGACGCACATTGCTGAAAGCTCATTGTGTGGCTTTGGTGGTCCACGCAATATCATCAGCAGTAGACATCTGTCTGAATAGTTCCGCTCCACAATTGATCACAAGAGCAGTGAAATACTTAATGCTGTAGTTATTGAACCGGTTAAGATAACCGGTGACTGTAAATAGATAATGTTACATATATAATTCTCTCATTGCCGCTTATGAATTATTCCAGTTATTTAGATGTTGATGTACGCTGTACTCTGCAAACTTATCCTTTCACTTTAGCAGTTAACATTGTAATTGTTTTCCGTGCCCGTCGTAAAAGCTTTGAATAACCAACAATAAAGAATTTTAAACTTGCAATAAAAATGGGCTGCATTGTCTTGACTACTACAGTAGTTCATTTTAAAAACAAGAATGTGAGTAAATCCAGAACTTGAGATGTTCTTAGTTTATATACAAAAAATGTATTCTACCCACTACACTCTCTCCACGGCCACACTACATGTCCATGTGGGAAGGAATACTGCAACGCGGCATCTCGGACGGCGAATGGGCCCACTTGTGGTCTGACATAAATAGGTTTAACCACTCAGTAGAACTCCGGGAAGCCCACCTTAAGACTATGATGGACTGGTACCTCCATCCGTCCAAGCTTAGACAGATCTTTCCCAACACGTCCGATAGATGCTGGAGGGTTTGCGGTCTCCTGGGGGACTTTCAACATATAGGGTGGGATTGTCCCACCATAAGGACCTTTTGGGAAGAAATACTCGCACACATTAACGATATGTAAGGATACCCCATCCCAACCACCATGGCAGGGGTTCTTCTGGGATTTCGCGACCTTAGAACACCAGACCCGGGCTGATAAGACTATCATGTGGCTCTGTATAGGGGCGGCGATGGTTACACTGGCAGCAGCCTGGAAGAGAAGGAAAGCCCCGCAATCTCCCTCTGGTATTCTAGGTTATGGAAATTGCTCAGCTTAGAACGAATATCGGACATTTTCAGGGATAACTTCAAGAATTTCGAATTTAAATGGGGCCCCTTGGTCACCTTTCTCTCCCGAGGTCTGCCTTCAGCTGTTTGCCCCTCTTCTATCTGAGCCCTGCATCTCTTCCAGGTGTGAACCGCCACCTTTCGACACAAATTGAAGAACCTGTTTTCTTTGGGCCGCCACATTGTAGGGGAGGGAGGTGGGGAGTGGTTGTTTCTTTTCCTTTTGTGCTTGCTGCTCCACGGTTGGGTGTTGTTACTATATTACTTGTAGTATTCTCTGTGTAACGCCTTCTGATTAGAAGGGATTTAGGACGAGCCATCACAAAAGAAAGAAGGGTCATGGTCTTACTTTGTTTGCTTTTATTTACGGACCATAAGGATGTACCCTAAGCCCCAGTAATGCTAGAAACTGTACCCTTTAGTAAGCACTACAATGAGAATGGGTCGGTGACAACACTTAAGGTTGTGTACTTCTGTACAGTTTGTCATGTCAATTTTTTGAATCGCCTCCTGTGTGGGGTAATCTGTTAGTAATACCACAAGCTGTATTATGTCCAAATCCTCAATAAAAATATGCCTGACAAAAAAATGAGAAAAATAAAAAAGGAAGAAAAAATGTATTCTTTTTTTTTTTTCCAAATACTTTTATTGAGGTATTTACAAAAGGTACAGTATGCAGGGGTGCAAGTCTCGGTCCCCTGGGGGGGGGGGGGGGGGGGGGGGAGGAAATAGCTTTTTACGGCTTTTTACGACGGCGTGCATATTACATTCGTGTGCCCCGTGTTTGGCGTTAAGTGGCTGGGGTGTGCCCCTAGGTGACTCAGAAAGAAAAGTGAGAAAGGAAAGAGTAGATGCGGAGAGAGGACGGGGGAACACTAGTGAGCGTTTTGTTGACTTTGGCCAGGCTTCCCCACCTGCCGGTCATGGGCGAATTGTGCAGTTGGTGAGGTATTCTAGGGGGGGGCTTGTGTGAGGACAGGTAGTTGTCCAGGGAGAGCCACATTTCTGCTCGTGTGGGTTGTAGCTGTATGGTTTGAGGTTATGGTGTCCGCCCCCCGTAGGAAGGTGATCCAGTTAAACCAACCCTTAAAAGATGCTTTCCCTGTGTCTTTCCAGTTGTTTAGGATAGTCTTGACTGCAGCGGTGAGTAAAAGGTCGATCAGTTCTTAGTCTCCTTTTGATTGAATTGATGGCACCATGAAGCTGTGACCAGCCCGTGGAAGTCCAGCTGTGTTGAGAGGCCTAGAGCGTTGTTTATGAAGTCGCTTATTCTGTTCCAGAATTTCTTGACCTTAGGGCAGTGGAATATTAGGTGTGCTAGGTCCCCTTTTTGTTTGTTGCAGTTCCAGCACGCATTGCTTTCTCTTATCCCTATTTTAGCTAGTTTGGACGGGGTCCAATATGTCTTGTGAATTTTGTTTGTGTTAAGGTGGTGGTGACTTTTTTGTGTGATGCTGACGTCCATAGGTTGGACTTTTCTATCTCCGTAAGGCGTCTGTGGAGAAGAGTCTCCCAGTATTCTAGGGCTTTGTTGTGGAGTTTAGTTGTTCCTGGGCATAATAATAGCTTGTAGAGGTGTGACGCTTGGTGGCTGACCTTATTTAGGTTCGCTGCGTATTGTAGGATCGAGGGGGTCGCATTGTTGAGTCCTACTCTTGTAATTGCCACCTTTATCTTGAGGAAGTTGTAGAGTTCGTTGTCTGTCAGTTTGTGTGTGTTCCTTATGGAGTCAAAAGTGACGTATGTGTCTTGGTTACCCAGCTGGTTGGCGGTGGAGATGCCATGTTTGTACCAAGAGGCCATGTTGAGCGTTTTATCGCGGTATTTTATTTTGGGGTTGAGCCGTATCGATTCCCACCTAGTGTTCTTGATGCTTGCGTCCATTTTCTTGTCGACCTTAAGGAGGGCGTTCCTGGTGAATTTTAGTACTGGATTGTTGGCAATCTCTGGGTGTTTACTCGCTGTTAACAGGGCCACAGGGTCGAAGCCCTTTAAGATTCTTTTCTCTAAAGAGAGCCAGGCAGGTGTGTAATCTTGCTTGGGGATCAGCCAGTGCAGACCTTGTTTGGCAATGCATGCCGTTTGGAAAGTCTTGAAGTTTGTTACGTTTAGTCCGCCCACAGCTCTGCTTAGCCTGAGTTTTTGTAGACTGATTCTTGGTCTCTTATCCTTCCATAGGAATTTGTTTATTAGTTTATCCAGGCGTTTGTGGAAGTCTTCTGTGTTGTTCAGTGAGAGCATGTTCAGCATATAGTTGACCATGGGGGTCAGCATCATTTTGAAAAGCACAGCTTGGTCTAGGGTTGAGGCTTAAATAGGCTTTGGTACGTACTGCTTTATATCAGTCTTACTGATGGAAAAAGAAACAACTGAACCAATCTCAGCTGGGAGACAATGGCAATACTTTTTTTTTTATATAATGCACCGTCACATTATCGGTCTGTCAAACTTACAGAACACAATGAGAAGTTGTTGTCACGGGAGATTGGAGAAGAAATGGCATAAGTGGATAAAGAACAATTAGTTTAGTGCCAAGAAAGTACAAGGACTGAGATTCTGAATCACATCTCAAATTCAGATTAGAACCACTAATGTGTGCTGCAGAGATAGTTCAGCCTCAAGTTAATGGATCGAGACTAGGCCAGGGATACCCAAAGTACTGCCCGGGAGCCGCATGCGGCTCTCCTGACCTTTAATTGCAGCCCCCTACTTAACAGCAGCACTGGGCTGTAGTTCAATTGACAGAGCAGGAACATTCAGCAAGATGTGAAACAAATGTGCATAATTTATTTATACGTTACCTAAAGTAATGGTAAAGAGGAACATGTCCTAGACAACTAATCTTTATGAACACTTTTAGTTTCAAAGACCTCTTGCAATAAAAATTTAAAAACACGATAAAATCTCTGTAAACTTAAAAAAAGTATATTTTATTAAAATGCACGAGCGTTTTACCTTAGTAGATCAGATCACTGCATTGAGAGGCATTTATTAGCAATGATAGTTTTCAAACATGATGTTAGAAACATTAATGCCGCCCCCATTCTGAAAACAATGCCATCAGTGAACCAAGAGGCAAGTCACTTGTAGGGTGCACCTTGTGTTTAGCCTTGGTGGTTATATAATTGGAACAACATTACAGTTTATTAAATAAAACACAAGAGAAGAGTTGTGCAGCACACATCCTGAACTCGTATATTTTAAGGGGCTCTCATATGTGGTGACAAAAATAGGAGGCAAAGTTAAATTAACCGATGGCCTAGTATCACACAACTTCATCAGGGGGGAAGCCAGGACAGACACCAGGTTTTATGGTTTCACATTTTTGCAATTACTCCACCAGGCGAGTTCTCTTTCCCTCACGTTTTATATTAGTAGTTAATGCTTTTACTTTAATTCTTGGTGCATGAGAATACATACAGGCTTGGCGTCCCCCTACGCCCTCCTTTAATCAACTCAACCATCGCATTATTGCTGGCATCAGTGCAGCCCTTTGGCATGCCACGGACAGTACTTTGAGGCCCCTGGGGAAATGTATGCGAGTACCCATGGACTACGCTGGCTAATACAATGGTGCAATTTACGAGCCCATAGTAATTTATATAACCGGTGTTTAAAGCATGCGATTTGTTACGAGCCACAGAACGATTTTATAACTATATTACATAGCAAGCAAGGATGTTAGTGGGCAAGAGGGGGAAGGTCTACGATATACCAAACAGCTCTGTGCCTCGTAGTAAGTTAGTTTTAAATGGTCGGCGCAAACACTTAACTACGGCTCCTGCAGACTGCAATGGAAGCCGGGACCCCGCCCACCAAACGGCAAGCCGAAAGGAGGCGGCTCAGACCGTCGCCCGTGTGATGGCTCAGACCGTCGCCCGTGTGATGTCTTTCCAGAGTCAGCACCGCTGTGTTGTAACTTTATACACATCCTGCGACAAACACGGGAGTTTCCAGAGCTGGACATGCGCCACAACCTCCCTGTCAAGGGCAACACGGGACTATGAAACCAACGCTCCTAATTGAAGTTTCCTTGAGCAATTTATTCATGCGCCACAACCTCCCTGTCAAGGGCAACACGGGACTAAGAACCCAGCGCTCCTAATTGAAGTTTCCTTGAGCAATTTATTCCCAACACAGCAATACCTTCTTGTGGTAAGCCGCGGAAGGGGCCCAGATGTCGGGAGCTGAGACTCTCCGTAGCAGCACACGAGACAGGGCAGGAACACCAGCAGCTAGAGGCGCAGACATCTTCTTTCTGGAGGTTGCTGCAGCGAGGATAATCACGTGATCACATACGCACAAACATAACAAGCAACGACGTATTGCGTCACTTCCGCTTTTGGCTAAACCCAGCCCATAACCTGGGGTGGGAAGTGTTTAGCGCGAGAGACCCTGAACTTGAGGTGAATGAGTAGGATCTTTGCTACTGGCGTTTAAAGATGAACGCGGAATTCCTGGATTTTGTTTTTTGTTTTAACGTTTCCACAATAGCCGTGCCGCTCTTCTTACTCACACGCAGTACGACTACACTGACGACCACAGCCCTTAAGTATTCTTATAGGTGTAGTGTGTAATCTATGATAATGCACTTCGATATGGCATTACACCCCACACAAATGCAATACTATTACTACCCAGTGGGGATCTTTAAAGGGTCCGTACATTAGACGAGGAAACGAAGCGGTGGCGCAGTATTACAACAAGCATTGAAAATGCAATAGGTCTCGCCTTTGATTAAGTTAAAGCCATTTGCTTTGCTAATGGTATTGTATAGCAAAGCAAATGGCCTTAACTTAATCAAAGGCGAGATCTATTGCATTTGTAATGCTTGTTTATGGAAAGAGCCACAAATCCTAAGCAATGACCGATGAGTTGAAGACCACCAGCAGGGAGCTCCTCGCAGCTAGTGTCGCATCACAAGATCAAGAAAAGTTGATCCACAGTTTGCAGCCACTAGACAGACATCTGCCCACAGGACTTTGGCAGCTGGGGTAGTAAGTGCTATATACAGTGCTTCAAATGAGCCGGTACTGAGTACCAGCACTTTTTAATTTTGAGAGTGGGGGAGTACCAGCACTTCTCAAGAGCGAAGTAATACTTTTTATTGGAGAGTATTGGCACTTTTCAGAAACAAGTACAGAGTACCTGCACTTCTATTTTTCCATTTCAAGCACTGGCTATATACATGCAATTTAACCGTGGCACTTTCAAGGCCTCATATATATTTTGTGATGACTTCACAGCACTGTATCTTATAATAACATAGTGCTTTGTGAGAAATATGCAGCGAGGCAGCACTACGCATTGTGTGGCTGTAAATGACAACGATTTGTCATAAATACACAGAGGCTGCACAGCTAGTGGCTTATAAGATCTTATGGCATTGTCAGACATAGATATCTGTGCACTGACTGCACAACAGGCCGCATGGCAGTTGTACATCACAGTAGGAGGCACGCGGGTGGGGCTTTGAGAGCCCTCCTCCAAGGGTGTACATGCTTCCTAAGGTGGAGTGGCGAGATGAGCGAATACAGATCACAGGCAGGAGGGAGGGTGGGCAGGAAGGAGGGTGTGCAGCAGCCAGGGTGCCTCTCAGAGAAGAGTGGGCCCTTCACAGATGCAGAGGGGCCCGGGACAGCGCAAACAGGTCTGCACTTCAGCCAACACCACAGCGCATCTGGAGCCTGCAGCCTTCTCCGCCCAGTGTGACCTTGAGGAATCCAACAAGTGTGAAGGAAAAGTGAAACTACAATTCCCAGGATGCACACTGTCGCTGCCCAAGACTCCAGGACTGGCTTAAGGTGCGACATGTGACACAGGCGCACTTGGCACGTGGTTGTGGTACGCCGTCAGTATTACGACTGAACTGCTGTGGTCAGTGGCCACATGGAGGAAGTTCATTTCATCGCACGAAAGCCAAAAGCAGCATCATGCTGACAACAGTGCTTTGTTTTTAGTGTGGAAAAAAATGAGAGGAACTAAGGTGCTCTGTAAAGGGACATCACTAATCTCTTTTGTGATTTATATCTGTGAAAGCAGGGGAAAAGGAATGTGTAGAGATGAACTGCTGCTCAATACATATTGCAATAAAAACTCCATTTCGTATTATAATAATAATAATAATACGGAGTTTTGTAAAGCGCGAACAGCTACCTCGCAAGGAGGTGTCCCGGTGCTACAAGAACAGGTTTTGATGAGGACTAGGGGGTATTAGCGTCTAGCGCGGTTGGGCGTAAAGCCAGGTTTTCAGCATACGCTTGAAGCAGAGCTCGGAGGGGGCCTGCTGAAGAGCTGGGGGCAGGGAGTTCCAAAGTGTTGCCACATTGGCCGAAAAAGTCCCGCCTCCCAGCCGAGCTCTATTTGCTCGAGGAACTGTAATCTGAACACGGCTGTTGGAGCGGAGGGAACGAGCTTGGGTGTATCTAGGTAGCCGAGTTTTCAGATAGTTTGGGCAGGTGCCAAACAGAGATCTGAAGGCCAGTGTAAGTGCCTTGAATTTAATTCGGCTTGCTACTGGTAACCAATGGAGTGAGAGAAGTTGCGGAGAGACCGAGTGCTTGAAAGGGATCCGCATTAATAGTCTCACAGCCGCATTTTGGACCAATTGCAGTCGCTGTATAAGGTACTTAGGTAAGCCCAGATACAGGCCATTAGCGTAATCCAGCCTAGAAGTTACTGTGGCATGGATTACTGTTTTTCGGCAGCTTACTGGTAAGAGTCGCAGAATCTTACTTAGATTCCTCAATTTACACAGACAGCAGCCAGCTATTTGCTGGATGTGCGATGCAAAGGACAGACTGTCATCCCACCGCACTCCCAGATTTTTTGCCGAGTGGCTAGGCGAGGGAGCCTGTCCCATCTCTGCCGGCCACCAGAGAACAGAAGGAGGGGGGGGGGGGCCTTTGCCAAAAAGATCACTTCCGTCTTGTTAGCGTTGAGTTTTAATTTATTTGTGTTCATCCAGCAGGCCACATCTTGAAGACATCCCTTGAAGCGCAAAAAGGACGCTTCCGACACCTCAGAATACGGAAACACCAGTTGGGTGTCGTCGGCATATGAAATTGCCTTGACTCCCCAGTTGGCAATCAGCGTAAAAAGTGGAGCTAGGTAAATATTGAATAATAATGGGCTAAGAGCCGATCCCTGAGGGACGCCGCAGCTGAGGGCCTTAGGTGTTGAGGAAACTGTCCCTAGTGCCACCTTCTGTGTTCTCTGGGTCAGATACGACTGTATCCACCCCAGTGCCTGGTCCTGGATGCCTATCTCAGCCAGTCGCGACAGCAGTCTAACGTGGTCGACCGTATCAAAAGCGGCCGACAGATCCAGGAGCACCAGCATCGCTGAGTCTCCTGAATCCATCGACCACTTCACTGACTCTGCCACCTCGATTAGTGCTGTCTCAGTGCTGAAGCCGGGTCTGAAGCCTGATTGCATCTCATGTAATATTTTATTATCCTCAATAAATGTATTCAGTTGGCGCTGGATTACTTTCTCAAGCATTTTGCCTGGTGCTGCCAACAAAGAAATCGGACGAAGATTACTGAGATCCTTGGGGTCCCCATTTGGTTTTTTCTTTAGTGGGAGGAGAGTGGCATGTTTCCAAATATTCGGGAACACCCCGGAGGAGATGGACGTATTCCATATTTGCTGAATTGTGGGGGCCACAAAATCAGCTATGGTGTTCCATAGTTTAGGAGGGCAGGGGTCGTCAGGTGACCCAGATTTACATCGATTTAGTTCTTGCATGACCACGTTCAGGGCTATCGGTTGGAATTGTGTCAAGGTCGCACAATCCGACATTTTTCCAGCCAGATCCGTTTTTACAGTTTTCTTTTCTGGTCCAAAGGACTCATAGACTAGTTTAATTTTTGAGTCAAAAAAGTCTGAAATGCTGTTGCACAGCGTGGTCGACGGGGGAACCTCCCTCTCAACACACCTAGGTTTGAAGAATGACTGTACTATTTTAAAGGTTTCTTTGCTCGAATGTTCTGCTTGCTGTATAGAATCAGCATAGAACTGTTTTTTTGGCTTTCTAATAGCTTTATGCAGTTTTTTGGATGCTTCCTTATATCGGACTTTTTCTAGGGGTCCATAATTTAACCTCCAAAGCCTCTCCAGCCTTTTACAGTCAGTCTTCTGTATTCTGAGGTCCTGAGAGAACCAGGGAGCGGAAGGGGAGTCTCGTTTGGATATTGCGTGCATTGCCGGTGCAATGGATGACACCATATTTCCAACTCAGTCATTGAGTAGCTGTGCGTCAGTGTCGGCATTAGAGGTAAGGATAGGAGTATTCTGGGCCAAAGCTGGTCCCATAGTAGCAGGGACTAGCTTCTTCCATTGTCTCTTCATAAAAGAGCACTTGCTTGTCACAGGTCTGTCAGCCGCTAACTTTAGTTGAAATGGAATCAGAGAGTGGTCTGACCATACCAGCGGTAACGGTGTATCTGCCACCGCATTATTAATATTGGAGAATATTAGGTCAAGCGTATGGCCTGCTCTGTGCGTGGGGCCCTCGTTTATGAGTCTCAAATTGGCTGTATTTAATGTAGACCTCAGTATTTCTGCAGGGACACATTCCTCCCTATCCATATGAATATTAAAGTCTCCGACAACGAGAAATTGAGGGTGTAGGAGGGAGCTCTGGATGATAATATCCATCAAAGTAGTCAGGTTGGGATCCTCCCCACCAGAAGGGCGGTATATGACTAGTCCCGCTAGGGATAGCTGATGTCCCACCTGAAAGCAGAAGTGAAGTCCCTCTAATCCCTGAATAAGAGTAGGGGCGGAAGAGCTTAGTGTAAGCTGCTCTTTGAATATGACAGCCACACCCCCACCCCTTTTTGCGCCTAACCTGTTGGAGAAGCATATTTTATATCCAGGGGGTACTGCCAGCGCGATGGAGGTCATATTATCCTCGTTGAGCCAAGTTTCTGTTAGGAACAGCGCATCCCACTGATGCCCTTCCAGTAGCAGCCAGATGTCGCCTGCATGCTTAACAAGAGATCTACAATTCAGAAGGCCTGCTCTGAAATCTCTGCTAATCGGTGGCTTGGTTTTAGTAAACCCCTCCACCCTCATCCCGTCCATCGCTCCTAATAATATCCCACATACCCCACAGTTCTGAGGGAGGGTGTCTTTCCCAAGGTCGATCCTATGAGCGCAGGCACCAGCCGTGCTATTGAGAGACCACAGGTTTTCCCGCGACCACACAGTTCTACCCTTATATGCATTCTCACCGACAGCATGCCTGGCCCTGGCCGCGGTCTGGTCGCAGACGGGCTTGCCTTAGGCGCGCCTTCGGCGCGCAGACGGCGCGCCCGCTGCGCGTCCGGAAGACTGCTTCTTATAACACGCACATGTTTTCCCTGAAGGAAAGGATTATTTGAAGTAAACCTGAAACTCTTCTAGCTTGCTCATTAAAAATAAAATGCAGATGTGGAAGCACAGGCACGTAAAAGCTGCCTTATCTTAGCCATGAATAAAAACAAAATCAGCAGCAAAGAAAAGTTTGCTGTATGCCGTACAAGACCAGGATGCAGGCCCTTAACCCATGCCACGGGCATCCTGTGCTGTGCTCTAATGCCACCGCCGCTGGTCGCACCGTGCAGTGAACCGTGGACACACTCGACTAGGCACGTTGCTCCCTCTGCTATCCCCATTTCAGAAAGAGGAGGAGGGGGGCAACTGGTGAGCTTTGAGTTTACCCGCCTCTTGGCAGAGGCATCCAGTCCCAAGAGAGCGTCTCCAGGAGACAACAGAACCTGCCCAAACGGGCCAAACTCACCCCAGCAACCACCGACTGCCGATACGAGAACCCGACGCGGACCCTGGGTCGAGCAGAGACGGCGTGCCTGGTGCAACCGAGAGATCACCCCCCCCCCATGGCAACCCACACCATGGCCTGCCCGGGAACTATCCCTGAGACAGGGAGGTCGGGAGGGTGTGGGGGGGGGGGCTTAGAGCACTCACCATGACCAATGTCACATAGCAGCGCACAGAGCACGACAGAAACAGGGTTGAGCCTCCCGCCTGGCCGTGACATCAAAGAAAACCCTCCAAATGCAAGGCCAAAACATTTTTACGTCAACACTACAAAAACCCGTGGGGCGTAGCTTAGGCTCCGATGAGTGAGGCGGCGTGAGCTAAAGGGTCCGTGCCCGATCTCGGAATTCATCCTGCCAATAATCCTGGAAAGTGGCGGAATTTACCTGACAGGCGGCGGAAGCTGAGGGGCACAATACCCAGCTGTCGCGCGGACGATAGAAGCTCTCAGTGGAGCCCAAGAGCGAGCTGAACAGTCCCTGGGGGCCGGCAAAGATAAGATGGCGGCGGCACGAAGCTGGTGATGGCAAGCGGAAAGACGGCGCGGCACTCAAGCCTGCAAGTGACCCCACCAAAAGACTCTGACTTGCCGGAGGGACGGAACTGCGGTCCGGACGGCTCAGCGGAATAGCAGGCGACTGGAGCTCACAGAACACCGGCGGAACGAGGAGGGTCCGTAACGCCGAGAGCCCCAAGAAGGCGGATGCTGGTTGCGAGGTCGTCTGACCGGGGATACCCGGCTCTGCGCGTCGGAGCCATCGCGGCCGGCGACGGAGATGAAGGCGACCCTGCAGAAGCGCACCGCTCCAGTGCAGAGGCAATAGCTCTGGAACTGAGCGCACATATACGCTGGGTGACCCCCCCCCGCATATCGCCGCGGGGAGGAAGGATTCGGCAGGCCAGTGGGGGCACGAAGAGGAACAGCGCCCTTCTGATCGACCGCAGGGGTGACTGCGGCATCGCTGCTAGAGCCGAGAGCCGGCAGACCGGCGGCAACACCCCAATCCTGGTAAGTGGGGTGGAACAGGCCTGCACCCAGCGCTGCGGAGGTGGGGGCGGGGTGCGGGTCCGCGAAGCCACACGAGCCGGGGCAGGATAGGCGCCTGAGGGATCTGCCCATTGCAGGCACACCGGAGGGGAACACGGTTACAGCAGAGACTGACCCCTGTGAGGGGGCTGGGTGAAAAGATGTAAAGGCGATCTAGAAATGAAGGTAGACAGATCCAGGTGACACCAAAATGATGTTTATACCAAGTTAAATCGGCATCCCCACGGGAGCACCACTGCCTCTGAGACTGACCAGCAGCTTGCTGCCGGGGACCGCCACTGGGCTCCGGAGGGCTGCGGCTGACCGAGCAGCCATACATATTAGACCTTGCCAGCTGGGAGGAAACACATCTGGGTGCTGCGATTACCGAACACATTGTCACAGGCTGGTGTTATGAGGGCAACCACTGAAGCTTAGACTTGTGAGTTCTGGTGGGATCTTGCCTAGGAGCCGGGCTGCCTGAGAGGGGACGCCTGGGGGTGCAACGTGCGCAGCCCAATAGCTGGAACGTAGTGGAGGCACGAGGCGACTCATTTGGCCCACAGGGACGGCGCAAGGAACGGAGGTGAATGCGTGCACTCAGGGGGCCCCTTGCCCTTGGTTATGGACTGTGGTGAAGACACAACTGGTGCTTACTGGTGTGAGAGTGGCTTGTGTGGCACGATGGGCCTCTGGGGTTTCCGGGCAAGTGGTTTCTGGCTGAGGCCGGTGGTGCACGGCACGCACGATAGCCTGTGAAGACGTAGTGGGCAGTACTTTTGCGCAGGACGATCTTAATCTGCGGGATACAGACCATTCTGCAAGTCACGATGAAGCCGAAGAATAGGAAGGAGGAAGCCGCGGAGCAGGACGGCGCCAGGGATGACGGAGAGGATACTGAGGGCACGGTATCGGAAAGGAGGCTGAACAAACGCCTGGACGCCATTTTGGAGGCCATAACTGCGACGAAGGAATCCTTGCACCAAGATATCACGCAGGTCGCGGCGGGGCTGGGACTCCTGAGAGCCGACCACTCGAAATTGGCGGACAGAGTAAAAGAAACTGAATTGGTTGTTCAAGACCTAAAACCAGCGGTGGTGACAGTGGAACGCAAACTGGAAGAGGCATTGCAACGCCTAGCGACTTTGGAGAAAAAGGCCGAAAATCCTGAAAGTCGAAATCGGCGCAACAACGTACAGGTGGTTGGCCTGCCCGAAAAAATAGAGGGGAGGGACATGATAGCCTATTTGGAGGGCTGGTTCAGATCGCAGGTTGCCCCAGAGGGTCTTTCCGCCTTCTTCATGCTTGAGAGGGCGCACAGGGTCCCGGCCAAACCGCCCTTGCTGGGCCGTCCACCCCGGCCTGTAGTGGCTAGAGTCCTTCACTACAAAGACAGGGATCTGCTGATCCAGAATGCACGTACAACTGGGCCTTTTAAAGTGGAGAACGGCACTGTCACGATCTTCCCGGACTACACACAGGAGATACAGAGGCGCAGGGCCTCGTATTTGTCTATCAAGAAAGAGCTCAGGAACGAGGGGATCCAATACTAGCTGTTATTCCCAGCCAAGTTAAGGGTCATCATGGACGGCTCGACGCAGTTCTTTCTGACGCCCGAGGACGCTTGGTCCTGGCTCGAGTCTTACCGGGCAGGCACAGATCGTAGGGGCAAAGGAGATCGAGGACAGCCTAAACCGCCGCAGATGCGCCAAATCGCAACGTATCCGTAAGAATAAAAGAAACCAACAGGCACTGCAGCTCTTGCAGTTGGCGGCGGACAAACAGGGAGCTCTGGCGGCGATAACGGGTTCACAGAAAGAAGACTCGGTCAAGGGCTCAGAGTCAGATGACGACAGGAGGCACTCAGGCACTGAGCTCTCGGATGCAGACAGCATCAAAGGACCGGAAGTGACGCCCAGAACGGCGGACGATCTCTAGACTGTATGACCCCCGGTGAGGGTCCCCGCATATAGACTGGGCTTGAAGGGCTGGAGAATCTGGTAATATCTATGACCATTATACCTATGCCATGCTACTGTGTGGGATTGAGGGGCGGGAGCTGCCACCTCTCGGAGCTGAACTACGCTCCCACTGCCCTTAAGGCACCCTGTAGTGACTACTGCAGGATAGCACGGTGTGATTTGATTTGGAAGTTTGGATGGGGACTGATAATTTGATATTGGGTCCTGTTCTGGGGGGGCGGGTTCTGGGGGTTTTGCGGGATGTTACGAGTTTGGGGATTAACGGTGGTGGTGATGTGGGCGGCAATAACGTGAAAGGGGCGGCAATGCAAGGTTACATTGATGGGGACATTACGTGATTTGAAATGTATCACTTGGAATGTGAGGGGCTTACACACTATGACTAGGCGCCACAAAGTACATGATTATTTATTGAGGAGGGGAGTGCATATAGCTTTACTGCAGGAGACACATCTTACTAGGGCGGAAGGCCAGGCGCTCCAGTGCAGGTGGAGGGGACAGGTCTTCAGTACAGCTTATTCAGCGTTTGCGAGGGGGGTGCTCATTTGGATACGGGCGGGGGTTCCATTTCAGGTTACCAGGCAGGTCTTGGAACAGGAGGGCAGGTATGTAGCAGTGGAAGGTAGATTATATGGCAGGGATGTTGTGCTGTGCAGTATTTACGCCCCGAATGCTGAGCAGGCTCGTTTCTTAGCTAACTTGTCAGGTGCGCTAGCGCCTTTTCTGGTAGGCCCGGCCATTATAGGGGGAGATTTTAACGCAATCACTGATGTGGACATGGATAGATCGCATCCTCCTCTGGCGGCGACCCCGGTTAGGAAACTGGCTAAAGCTAGATCCGACTGGCAGGAAAGCTGGGGACTGATTGATGTGTGGCGCACACAGCATCCTTATGTTAGGGATTATTCATTCTTCTCCTCCGTGCATGAACTCCATGTTCGAATTGATGCCATCCTGTGCTCCCCCTTGTTAGCTCATATGGCGGCTTACACTGAGTACCTTGCCAGAACTATCTCTGACCTCAACCCGCTACTAATGTCACTTAACTGGCAGAGGGCGAGAACAGCGATCCCGACGTGGCGATTGCGCCCTGACACTCTGGAAGACCAGGTGTTTCGAACGGAGGTGAGGGAAGGTATTGACCATTACTTCCAGGAAAATCGAGGAACGGCGTCTTCGAGGGTGCTTGAATGGGACGCCTTTAAGGTGGTAATTCGAGGGACCTGCATCACTAAATATTCAGGGGCTAGGAAGACAGTGCTGGAGGACGTGGCCAAAGCGGAAAGGGGTCTGAGGGACCTAGAGCAGCGGCGGCCGGAATGTCCATCCCTGCATGAGCAATTAGTGGAGGCCAGGGAAAGGGTAGCAACTGAGACTGAGAGGCTCCGAAGTTTCGACCACAAGGGATACTTGGCGAAGGTCCATGCGGAAAGGGACAGGGTTGGTACCCTGCTGGCCAAATTGGCTGACCCGGTACCGCGGAGTGGACCTATTATGCGGATAACGCTGGATGATGGCGTCCTGGCTCACTCACAGGAGCTGGTATTGTCCCACTTCGCCGCTTATTACGAAGCACTATATAGCAGTCGAAGGGGGAACACAGAGTCAGACATAGAGGAATACCTAGAGGGGACCCCTTTGCCACAGTTGGATAAAGACCAGGCTGAGTTGTTGGGGCAAGATATCACATTGGCAGAAGTGCGTGGGGCGATTAAGCGCATGGCTCGGAATAAGACGCCGGGGCCTGATGGTCTGCCAATCGAATTCTACACTCAGTATATTGACGCACTGGCGCCCTCCCTGGTGGAGATATACAGGGAGGCAGGCCACCTGCCAAGCTCAATGCGTGAGGCTTTGATTGTTCCCCTTCTGAAGCCGGGACGCTCAGATCTGGATGTGGCTTCATATCGACCTTTATCTATGCTGTCGGTGGACTACAAAATCCTGAGTAGTGTACTGGCGACCCGATTATTGCTGCACATGACAACGCTGGTCCACACTGATCAGGCAGGGTTTATTCCCGCAAGAAGTACAGCTTTGAGCATCCGTCGCTTCCTTAGGGTTATGGCGGAGAACCAGGATGATCAGGGTTCTGCAGCGGTCCTCTCTGTTGATATAGAGAAGGCGTTTGATAGCCTGGAATGGGCCTTCTTCCGCAGGGTACTGAATGGTTTTGGACTGGGTGAACAATTTGTGAGATGGACGACGGTGTTGTACTCTTCGGCCACGGCCAGGGTGAAAATAGGCGACGTGATCTCTGACCAATACCCAATCATGAGAGGTACAAGACAGGGGTGCTCGTTGTCACCGTTGCTGTTCGCATTGGCAATAGAGGCCCTTGCGGTCCAGACGAGGTCGGGACGGTCATACACAGGGCTGATGCACAGGGGTGATCAACATTACATCTCCCTGTATGCGGATGATCTGCTTCTCTTTCTGCAAGATGCCGAGGCGGAGTTACAGGGGGCTACGACCATGTTGTCCCGCTTTGGGTCGGTCTCCGGGCTTAAGGTGAACTGGACTAAGACGTGCCTCTTCCCGACCCGACGGGGCATGCCCCCTCCGGCATCCTTGGGGGAGCTAATGTGGGAACCAACCTGCCTCACTTATCTGGGGGTTCGGGTTTATCCTGATGAGAAGGATTTGTTGGACGGTAATATAGGCAGGTGTGTTAGAGCATTGAGGAGCTGCATGGAGTTTTGGAGGACGCTCCCCGTGTCGGTGATGGGCAGGGTGGCGCTGCTTAAGATGGTAGCGCTCCCCAGACTACTGTACTATTTTCGTACCTTGCCGGTCTGGCTCCCGCCGAGAATTTTTAAAGATCTAAGGTCGCTGACGGTGGGATTCATCTGGGGCAGCGGTAGGCGACGAGTAGCACTGACGACGTTGATGAGACCCAGACTGGAGGGCGGACTGGCAGTGCCTGACTTTGAGCTTTATTATATGGCGGCTCAACTGCAGGTTCTGACACAGAATATAGCTCGGGAAAGGGAATACCACGCCATGTATCGGCCTATATCGTGATGCAACAGAATATCGTTCTGCGGGACCTGACCAGTGAGGAGCGGACCTTGCGCCTTTGCTGGAATAGAACGCAGCGCAGGGCGGGGACCCCTCCCCCGTACGCTCCGGAGATCCCACTGGGCATGCTGACGGCACTGCCGCACGGCGGGGACTGGTCCCCACTAGCGCATTGGGAACAGTTGGGTGTCCAGATGGTGGGGGACTTGTACGTGGACGGGGAACTAGCGCCCTTCCCAGTACTGCAGGACATGTATGGGCTTCCGGACGGAGACTTTTTGATTCATGCTGCGGTTACGACCGCGATACAAAAACACTGGAGAACGGGGAGAACGGAACCGGTATTGACCCTGGCTTGTCAATATACGGTGATGGCGGCAGGAACGGTCAAGACAGTGACATGCCTCCAGTCCCGGCTGCTGCGGGAGGGCATGCGTCCCTTGGAAGTTCTTAAGGCAAAATGGGAGGAGAGCGTAGGTCGACCAATTCCTGACACCACATGGGAACAAATCCTCAAACGGGCGTGGAAGGGCACCAGGAACGCTCGTCTCCATCAAATCCAGTACTCCATACTGCATAGGGCCTACTTAACGCCGGGGAAGATACGGAAGTATTTCCGGGTTCAGAACGCAGCATGCCCGAGACGTAGAGAGGAGGATGTTGAACTAGAACACATGCTATGGCTATGCCCACGAATGGATGGTTACTGGGAGGAAGTGGGGGAGCTTTTGAACGAAATCACAGACAGACAAATAGAATATGATATGGCCACCTGTCTGCTGCATTGGTTCCCACACACTGCTAAAACCAAGGTTACTAGTAAATTTATCGATCTAGGGCTTCTGCTGGCTAAGCGCGAAATTACCTGGCATTGGAAGGCAAGCAAGGGACCATCGAGTGGGCGCTGGAAACGAGAATTCTGCAAGTGGGCGAGCTGTGAAAGTGTGGTAAGGCTCAGACAGGCTACCCGCTCAGGTAATGAGAAGGCAATGGAAGTAGCTAGAGCGTGGGAGGCCCTAGTCCAGACGCTGAAGGATCATCAAACGACAGAGGGGGAGGACTGAGAACCCCACTTTCAAGTGATTACTATATCTAGTGTGGTAAATAAATAAATAATACCTCTCTTTTTGACAAGACATATATCATAACAGATAGCTCAATAAATAAGAGTCAAGATTCGAGGTAGTAGGAGTTTTGCAGGTTTAATACAGCATAAGGACAGGAACAGGACAACCTGCATAGGAATAGGATAGCAGGGCCCAGCAGCTGCTGGGGCTGGGTCTGGGATGAGCGCGCTGACTTTTAATAACAATACATGAGCATATATACATAACGCAAACACATAGCATTACATTACAGTAGGCGTAGCAGTGGGTGGAGCAGAAGGTGTGACGCGTAGCAGTCGCGAAAGATAAGGGTAAAAGTAGGTGTAACAGGGCGTATACATAGACATGTGATGCAAACGTAACAGAATATGTCATGAATAGGGCGGAAACCATGGAGGGGGCTACCTAAGGAGCCGGGACCTCTAACCTGATGGTGCGCGCAAACTAGCAATGACGTATCACTAGGAGAAGCTGGGGGCTATGAACTCTGTGCTAGGAGCAGAGACTGAAGTCTGGAGAGTCAGGGCGACATGTACCTAAACAGTATCTAGTATCTGATGTTTAGAGAACATGTTGATATAAACTAGAAGTTAGGAGGGGAAAGGCTAACTTGATTCTAAGACTGGACCATGCATTATTCTACATGTAGTGCGTGATGAAGAATATTAAATGACCATTAAATGCAGTATTTCTCTAACGTGGAGACGTGAAGGCTAGACCATGACGGAAACTATTGATGCGATTCAGTAGTTTAGGAATGCAGAGAAGGAGGACTGAACTGATAACTGTAACTATAACATACTTTTGGCAGACTCAGAGACTGAGCCAGGCTGGACCGGGCACTGCGAGGCAGGAAGTAAGTGAAGGGTCGAGGATACAGGTGGGGGCTGTATCGCTCCTCAGCGAGGTTTCTGGAGACAGGAGCTGAATCTGGTGTCCAGGCCCTTTTGAGGCCTAGAAACGGGGACTTTATAATAGAATAACGTGCACACTGAGAAACGTGGTAACGTAGCTTTACATAGGCCTGATATTCGTAGTATTCACGGGAACTGGAAACTGGCATATTTAGAGGTGGACACAACTATAATTGCGTCATTAATCGGACATAGGGAATACATATGCATATTTAATCATGCACACATAACATATGATGGAGGAGGCGTAGGGACACAGAACATGGCAAAATTTACTTTTCCACATTCCCTCCTTGTCACTACGTTTCCATCAGGAAACATCAATCTTCATGATACCATCTATCATTTCATACAGTATCATTTGCTCGTCTCGAATTATCTTGGAACGGGATTTAGAACGGGGCTTGGGACTAGGAATACAAGAGGTAGCACAAATGCCGCAAATCGCAGGGCCACATTGTATACAGAGGCAGCAGCTGAATATGATCGCTACTGCAATACCTAGAAAGGACAAGACTTTCCATCCCCATGCGGAAATTATATTCCAGAACCAACCGGACCATGTCCAGGTGCCTGGGTCTTGGTGTATCAGATGGGCAATCTTATGGAGTCTGGTTATAGCTGAATAAACAGACGGCGCGTTATTTGGAATGAAAATGCAGCAACTAGATCCGATGACTCTACAGGCCCCGCCCCTATCGGCCAGTATGACGTCAAGGACGAGACGATTCTGTAAAACGACAAATCTCATAGCAGATTGCTCTTCGGTTAAGTTACCTAGAGCAGAGGCAGTCTCATTTACTACAGCTTCGAGGGTTCTGGTTAACCTACGGATTAGCTTACTATTCTGGATAGGTCCTATAAAGAAAAAGAAACCTCTGTTGAAATCTGTATACTGTTCTAGAGCAGTTTCAGTATAATCGACAATTGGGGACTCCCTTCTATGTCTAATGTGTACTAGATGTGTGTTTCTGTGATAATCAGGTGGGGCTAGGAAAACTGGTGGCAGTAGGAAGGCAATGTAACAGGTTCCCTCCCAATCGAGGGGCAGACGAACATATGCAGTTTGACCACAAATAAAATAGGAATGACGTGAAGCTTTAAAAATAGATTTCCCACTGTCACTATACTTGACAATAGTAGTACATTCACTGTGTCCTACATGTACAGAACCATAATTTCGGACACATAATTCGCCTTTGACTGGTAATACTGAAATAGCAGGTAAGTCTGGAGTAGTATCAGACTGAACATTCAGGACCATGAAATTCGACGAATAATTACCTAAATTATACACTTCATTTTCTAAATCTAACCCGGTTCTGTGGGGGAGACCTTGCTTGTCTGGAAAACATATACTGTTAAGAAAAGACATATCTGTTGAGGATGACGTTAACGTGGACCATGCTCCACACGAACCATTATGTGAAAATGGATAAGGAAAAAGTGGCAGAACTCCCTTCGACGTCTGGAAAGGGGGGAGTCGACCACACACCCAACAATTAGTGGCATTGCTGGTCTGGTGTGAGTAATGTAACATGCGGATAAATGAGTTATTTCGCATGGCGAGGCGGTAAGAGAGTTCATGAGGAGGCAGATCACTAAACGTGTGCTCTACTGTAGTATTAGCAGACTTATTTACATGAAGAACTGGGAAATACAGGAAAAATGCATAACTGGTGCAGGAAATCATAATGCTGAGAAATAAAATGAAACTTAGAAAAACGATACATCGGATTGAGTTTTGACTAACTCTCTCACTATGGGGGTCTATTTTATACATGTCAGAAACAGTCTAACCGTTTCACCTAGGGGAGGACTTAGACAATCAAACTGACTGACTTATTTTACTAGACCGGAGTTTGAGTTTATACTCCTGTTGCGGAGTTTTCTCTAACAGGGGAGGGGTTGTAGCAATGTCTTTTGCGGGACAGTCCTTGAGAACAATGCTTTGGCAATCCTTCAAATCCTGGGAAATGTTCTTTAAGACGGGTTTCAGTCCATTAAAAAGTTTAATATGAGAAAGGTGCACCCAGCCTTTGCGTCCTTCCAACTTCACGGCTGTACGGGTGGTGAGGAGGACCTGTCGGGGCTCTTTCCAACGAGGCTCCAGCGGACTTGATCTGTCAAAGTTGCGGACCATCACCATGGATCCTGGAACGATTTCGTGCGGTGCCACCTCGGTATTGTCTGGAAATGCGGCAGCAACCTGTGAACGACATGAGTTGAGGGCAGACATCAAGGAAGCTAGGTAATCTGTCAGCATATTACTTGAAACATCGGTAATACTTCGGGGTCTAGGAGTACCCCACATGTTTGGGGGGCGGCCGAATACGACCTCATACGGGGACAGACCTGATCTGGAATGTGCGACCATGCGCATATAAAATAAAGCGACTGGCAGAGCTACTAGCCAGTCCACACCTTTTTCTTTACACACTTTTGCAATACGGATTTTCAGGGTCTGGTTATGTCTCTCTACGAGACCGGCTGCTTCAGGATGGCGTACACAATGAAACTTCCACTGGTACCCTAACAAAAGGGAAACATGCTTCATGAGTTCAGATGAGAATGGCTGGCCGTTGTCAGAATATACGACTCTAGGGAGTCCATAACGGGGGAAGAACTCACGAACCAACTGCTTGGCAGTGGTCGCGGCTGTGTAATCTGGGACTGGATATGCTTCTGTCCACCTGGACAAAGCGCATACAACTACAAGGACATACTTG
Source organism: Lissotriton helveticus (assembly GCF_964261635.1). Classification (NCBI taxonomy): domain Eukaryota; kingdom Metazoa; phylum Chordata; class Amphibia; order Caudata; family Salamandridae; genus Lissotriton; species Lissotriton helveticus. The sequence continues at coordinate 1,009,849,839 of NC_136072.1, forward strand.
AAACCTCGACATCGCTCCATCTGAATATAATCCATCTGGAGGACTTCAAAAGGGTGGTCAGGAGGTTGGAATCCACCTTGTTCCACCGGGACACTTTTACCTGGATTAAACTGACAACATATCATACAGGTACGGACTTTCTGCTTGGCTGCAGCTCGTAAATGCTTGTTGAACCAAATGTTCTGGATACTGTCTAACATAGCTTTTTCTCCTAGATGTGCTGGACTATGTGCGGTATTAATAATGACTTGAACCATAGAGTCGGGGAGAAACCATGTGGCTCTACCCTTCGTTAACCATCCTTGATCTGTCTGGACCCCTCCTTGTTCGGACCATTTCTTGATTTCTTCAGGAGTAGCATGTAACTGGATATCTATGACATCTTGTGTAGGGTCCTTAACTGTCATACATGTAATCGGATCTGGAGTGTGTGTCATGTTAACTGGAATGTCTGGAGTCTGTGCTGTAAGCTTGGCTGTGCGGTCTGCTAGATCGTTACCTTGGGAAATAGTGTCAGTAACTTTCGTATGTGCTTTACATTTCATGATGGCAATAGATGTCGGTAAGTGTATGGCATCTAACAGAGCTTGAATAAGGAGACCATGCTGAATCTTGGTTCCATGAGAAGTCATGAAACCTCTCTCCTGCCAGAGCACTCCGAAGTCGTGTACAACTCCAAATGCGTAACGTGAATCTGTGTAAACATTAACTTTCAAGTTCTTGGCATGTATACAGGCTTGTGTCAGAGCAACTAGCTCTGCTGCTTGAGCGGACAGAGTATCGATGCGGTGTGTCTCAATAACTTCAGTGTCAGTAGTCACTGCATACGCGGCGACTAGTTCTCCTGTACTTGTTCTCATACATGAACCGTCCACATAAAGTGTCAGGTCGGGATCTAATAACGGAGTATCTGTCAGATCTTGTCTTGGCTTTGTCGTAATGTTAACTACTTCCACACAGTCATGTGTGGCTGGATTTGAATTGACTGATGGTAACAATGTAGCAGGATTTAAAATGTTGCAGCGTCTGATTTCTATGTGTGGCTGGAACAGTGTCAATTCATAACCTGTTAAACGTGCAATTGTCAAGTGCTGAGTTTGTGTTCGGTTTAAAAGAACTTCCACGGAATGTGGAACTTGTACTGTCAAGGAGTGTCCTAAGACTATGGAATCACTTTGTCTGATAGCTAGTGCTGTGGCTGCAACTGACTTGAGGCACGCAGGCAGAGCCTGGGCTACAGGATCTAATGTGCTCGAAAAATAAGCACAGGGCTTGTATTGTCCTGCTTGATCTTGTGTGAGAACAGATAATGCTGTACCTTCGCGTTCTGTAACGAAAAGTGTAAAAGGCTTACTGTAGTTCGGTGTAGCTAGAACTGGAGCTTGGCATAGGGCTTTCTTTAACTCATTGAAACTAAGTGTATGTTCAGATGTCCAAGGGAGAACAGTCGATACGGCTGCCTCCTGTGTCGTTAACTGTATCAGTGGCTTGGCTAGAAATGCATACTGGGGAATCCATTGTCTGCAGTAAGAAGTGAGGCCGATAAAAGCATGTACCTCCTTCTGGGTCTTGGGCTGAGGAAGACTCGCTATTAACTGGATACGGTCTGGTGTCAACTGCCTACCCCTCTTGGACAGTAAGTGTCCTAAGTAGACCACTTGCTGGACACAGAATTGAAGCTTAGAAGGGGACACCTTGTGCCCCATCTCGGCTAGGAAATACAAAACTGTAAGGGATGCTCGCTCGCAAGCACGTTCAGAACGGGCTGTGATCAGTAGATCATCGACATACTGGAGCAGGGCAGTGTCAGTTGGCATGTGAATGTTGTCTAGTTGTCTCTTGAGTGCTTGACTGTAAATACTAGGACTTTCTGTGAAACCTTGAGGAGCGCGTGTGAACATATAGCTCCTTCCATTTAAACAAAATCCGAAAAGGAACTGGCTGTCTGGATGAATAGGAACACTGAAAAATGCGTTCTTGAGGTCTATGACAGTGAAGAACGTGGCTTCGGAATCAATGGCCGTTAATAGGGAAGAGATATCTGGGACAACTGGGTACTGAGGAATAATACATTTATTAAGCTCTCGTAGGTCGATCACTAATCGATATACTGGGGGTGCATTTGGATCAGTACGTTTCATGACTGGAATGATCGGAGAATTACATACATTGGAGTCAGTTTCTACAACCACTCCTTGAGCAATAAGCTCGTCAATAATTTTGGATAAGGCTGCTACAGCCTCAGGTGGCAATCTGTACTGTCTGATTCGTGGTAACACTACACCTGGCTTGAGAGTCACACGATAGGGTGTGATTTGCATATAACCTACATCAGTTGGACCTTGCGCCCATAAGTGCTGCGGAACATTAGACAGTCTTGAATCAAAATCTCGTAATACATAGTGACCCTTAAAGTCACGTAGGAACAATCGTATTCCCTCTGGGGAACAGCATATAACTGCACCTAACTCTTTCAGTGTCTTAATGCCTAATAGGTTTTCTGGACATGACTTAGTAAGTAACAGATCAGTAGTGCGGGACAATGGACCTACTTCTAGAGTAACTGGCTTTGAAATCTCATTTACGATAGGTTTTCCTGAAAATCCAAGGGAAACATTTCTTGAGCCTGAGAGCGGAGCCCCTGGAACTTCGGCGTGACTAATTGTGGTCCTACTTGCCCCTGTATCAATCAAAAACTTTCTGTCTTTCCCTAATACTTGACTGTGAACATAGGGACCTTCTTGATCTACAGGTATCTCGATGAGAGGCAAGCCTACCTCCCTCTCTAGGCTGTTTCATGAATACTGCTGGTACTCTGGATACTCAGACTGTGCATACTGGTACATCTGCTGTGTAACGTGCTGTGTTGCAGCAATAGGCTGCGGTGCTGTAACTGTCTGTGGTGCATTCTGTGACTGAGGAATCTGTGAAACTTGTTCTGGTCTAGGCGGACGTGGTCTTTCTTTAGTCTTACCGGTAGCTATGTTGTGTTTCAGAACTGCACACTCATTTATAAAATGACCTGGCTGTTTACAATAATTGCAGTTCCCTTTAACGGGAGCTGCAGGATGACTGGCTTGATTCGGACCCCTCTTCTGACTGTCTTGAGGAACAGATTTTGCAACTAGTACTTTCATTTTCGTGTCTTTCATACGTTTTCTTTCGTGTTCTTGTTCTTCTCTGATTCTATTCTGGTGGTATTGGAGCATTTGCAACATCTGGGACGGGGTATTAGCTTGCCAGGTACTTTCGACTTTCAGAACTCGATTTTTAATTTGTGGGCTTGAATTCTCGACTAATTTGGTAACAAAAAGGTGAGGGTATGACTCACTACTTGTCTTGAGGCCACTGTTGATACTGAAACATCTTTCAAATCTAGAATAAAAATCACTAATATCCTCATCTTGCTTCGGTTTACAGGCTGAGATTGCATCCCAGTCTTCTTTTCTAGTTGTCAATAATCTGGGTAAAACTTGTATTAATAATTCCGGTAATTCTTTACATTTATCTCCAAGACCGGTACCTGGTACTCGTGCCTTATCTTCAGCTTCTAGAACTGCCCAATCGATCTTTTTCTCTCCCACCTCCCATTCTTTTTCCTTGAGCTTTTCATACACCCCTGCGGGCAGCAGAACCTTTAACATTTTAATTATATCTGGATATGTGTATTCTCCCATACGGAGCATGTCTTTTAATTCTCTATGGAACCCTGCTGGATCTTTGTCATGACAGGGAATTAATTTCTTCATCTCTAAGAGTTCCATCTTTGTGATCGGGGTGTAAACAAACACTCGTTCTAGTTCGCCACCCGTTCCTCTAACTGGGTGGACTTCTCGTAACGGATTCTGTCTGTCTATGTAAAATGGTTTACTTTCTGGGGGTGAGACATGAACAAAATGCGGGTTCAGAAACGTTCTATATTTGTGACGCTGTTCTAGAATGACACTAATTAAATCGGTACCTAGACCTCTCCATCTATACTGGAGTAACTCGTTCAGGATATCGTGTAACGGGCCTGGATCAGAGTGTTGACCCTCATACAATGTAATGAGGTGCTGAATCATATACATACCCACCAGTCGTTGCTCGGCTGGGGGCAGTTTCAGAAACATTTGTGCCACTATTTCGTCTGGAAAAGTGGTAGAATCAGTAATCCATCGGACTGCTGATCGGGCTAGTTCTTGTTCATGCATGGTACTTAACTCACTGTAACCGATTCGTGATTTCAGAATGTGATCGGTAGCTTGAAACACTTGTTCTAGGGAACCTTGTTCTGGTGCTGGAGAATGAGAAATAGACTTGTGTTCTAGGCGTAAATGGCGATCTGGAAATCTAGATTTTCCTACATACGCTATTCTGGCGGGATTCTCGTCCTCTACCTCTTCAGTATCAGAGTTACTTTCTTTCTCGCTTACTTGTGCTGCTTTACGTTGTTCGTGTATCTTTATTATTTCTCTACGGATTTTCTTGTACATACTCTCCATAGCACCGACGGTCTTGTGCTTACCCTCGGCTATATTATCACTCCACCTTGTCAGGGTTCTCATTTCGGCTTGATCTTTAGACGGATAATCTTGTTCTCTTATTAGACAATTGATCAGAAACTTTAATAACATGAGCTGGATCTCGGCTTTCCTTTGAGACATGGCCTCGCTAATACTTTCTGGATCATCCCCTGTACGGATGAAACGATATATTCTGTCTAGATCTTCTTTCATATTCGGTAAGGTGACTAGATACTCGGCCACCTTTCTTACGCGGAATGAATATAAAACCATATTATCCTCGCCTGGGACTGGATCATAGCCGCATTCGGCAAGGGATTTTCTTATTTCTGCTACAGTCTGATGTCTAGGCGTACGCTGTGACGCTTGTGCATGTAATTCGGCTGTCGTTAAACGCTTACGTGGCGGCGGGGTTTGAGGAGGACCTCCCCCTGCGGCCCCTAAACTAGAGTCGTCTACTGAGGCTCTTCGTCCTGGCAGAGTTGGAAATGGAAATGTAGGCTGGACTTGTATGGCGGGCTGGACCGGGGGTACCGTAACAGGTACTCCGGTGTCTGGAGGAGCGGGAAGTGCCTGATTTACAGGGACTGGCGGAGCGCGAACAGGATTTGCATATTCTGGGACTGTGTCGTCCAAATAGGACGAAATAAAAATATCAGCTGCGGTCTGTTTGTGACGTAGCTTGGTCGGAACTAATGGTGGCGGGAAATTACTGGATGCCTCTGGGGTCGCTTTTGGCAAGCCCTCGGCAAGGAGAGGATACATACCCCTAATAAGGGCATGCCTCTGTCTGTCTGACTGTTCGGCTTTGACTTGTTCACCAATCTCGATTAGTTCTTTTTCTTGTGCTCGTTCTAAGGATTCTCTACTTAATTCTGACTTTCTGATTTCTTTTTCGGTTCTTTTATGAGATTCTTTACGCCATAACTCGATGGCATCTTTCTGTGACTGTCTGGCTTTCTTTTTCCATAATGCTTCTTCTACTCGCATGATGCACTCGGCATCCCATGTACCCGATACGGGCCATCTATACTTTTCTTCTAACTGTTTGGTATACTCTACCCATAAATCTAGATACAATATGGCGCTTATGCCATGCTTCTGATACATAAAGTGACCTGGGCTGTCCCTCGGCGGAACAGGAACTGCTTCTTCTAACAAACCCTTTCTAGTTTTTAGCTGACGTAATCTCGAAAAGAGGGACATTGTAAACTTGAATCGGAACACAACACAATACAATACACGAGAAACAATAACAATTGGGAGAACAATTCAGGCATACCACGACATTGGAAATACATTGAACAACATCATAACATAACAGTTCGGACAGAATATTACCTGGAATACTGAAAACAGAAACACAAGAATTTCTCGAGAACGGAACAGACTAGAGTTACTGGATGCACTGCTGAAACAGTACGGAACATACCGGTCCCATAAAGGGACGCATCAAGACCCGTATCCACCTAGGTGAACACTTCGTTTGTGAGTCTGTGTACCACCAACCCACGGACCAGAGTCAATTTAGATTGACCCTGTCTAGATACTACCCCAGTAATGGTACTCACCGGGCAGCAAGAACGGGAGGCCTCGGACTGGACTGGACTGCTACGACGACGACGGACTTCGGACTTCAGTTACGGGTGGACCTCCGGATACCTCGGACCTTGGACTCTCGGCTTGGGCTCTGGTCGGGACTCGCCGCGTTCCTCCACCGTCTCGTTTGGATGCTGGACCGCCTCCTCCGTGGGCCTGAGGGATACTTGAAGCAGAAATATCTGCCGGTGCACAGAAGAGTTCCGTCACGACTGCAGAGGGTCAGGGGGTCGGCGTGGCTTCACCGACGCGTGGGGAAAGGGCAAGTCCCTGTTCGGGCGCCATTATGTGGTAAATAAATAAATAATACCTCTCTTTTTGACAAGACATATATCATAACAGATAGCTCAATAAATAAGAGTCAAGATTCGAGGTAGTAGGAGTTTTGCAGGTTTAATACAGCATAAGGACAGGAACAGGACAACCTGCATAGGAATAGGATAGCAGGGCCCAGCAGCTGCTGGGGCTGGGTCTGGGATGAGCGCGCTGACTTTTAATAACAATACATGAGCATATATACATAACGCAAACACATAGCATTACATTACAGTAGGCGTAGCAGTGGGTGGAGCAGAAGGTGTGACGCGTAGCAGTCGCGAAAGATAAGGGTAAAAGTAGGTGTAACAGGGCGTATACATAGACATGTGATGCAAACGTAACAGAATATGTCATGAATAGGGCGGAAACCATGGAGGGGGCTACCTAAGGAGCCGGGACCTCTAACCTGATGGTGCGCGCAAACTAGCAATGACGTATCACTAGGAGAAGCTGGGGGCTATGAACTCTGTGCTAGGAGCAGAGACTGAAGTCTGGAGAGTCAGGGCGACATGTACCTAAACAGTATCTAGTATCTGATGTTTAGAGAACATGTTGATATAAACTAGAAGTTAGGAGGGGAAAGGCTAACTTGATTCTAAGACTGGACCATGCATTATTCTACATGTAGTGCGTGATGAAGAATATTAAATGACCATTAAATGCAGTATTTCTCTAACGTGGAGACGTGAAGGCTAGACCATGACGGAAACTATTGATGCGATTCAGTAGTTTAGGAATGCAGAGAAGGAGGACTGAACTGATAACTGGAACTATAACATACTTTTGGCAGACTCAGAGACTGAGCCAGGCTGGACCGGGCACTGCGAGGCAGGAAGTAAGTGAAGGGTCGAGGATACAGGTGGGGGCTGTATCGCTCCTCAGCGAGGTTTCTGGAGACAGGAGCTGAATCTGGTGTCCAGGCCCTTTTGAGGCCTAGAAACGGGGACTTTATAATAGAATAACGTGCACACTGAGAAACGTGGTAACGTAGCTTTACATAGGCCTGATATTCGTAGTATTCACGGGAACTGGAAACTGGCATATTTAGAGGTGGACACAACTATAATTGCGTCATTAATCGGACATAGGGAATACATATGCATATTTAATCATGCACACATAACATATGATGGAGGAGGCGTAGGGACACAGAACATGGCAAAATTTACTTTTCCACACTAGTATACAGCTTTGCTTGCCTCTAAATGACATAGTTGGGATGGTTGTGAGATCCTGCAATGGCCCACACCACCGTTGTTGTAGGGAGGGGGGGAGTTGAGGGGGGAGTATTGGGTATTGACATGGGGGAATCACTGATAATAGAGCAAACTACAGGAATGTTCACTGTTGACCATAGGATGATGGCACTATCCTGCTGTGGTATGTTTTTCGTGTGATGCACAGAGGACAAGGGTGGCGGGAGTAATGCTGCTAAAGACTAACAGTACAGATCAGCCAACACTGGCTTCGATGAGCTATTACCTTCGTTTGTTGGGGTTCTGGGAGAAAAAGAAAAGCGGATGCAAGGTTACATTGTTGACCGGTCTTGGATATATTTGTATGTCGTGCATGCACACGTTACTTTTATGGACAATGCCGCCCGCCCTCCGGGTTGTGGGCTGAATGGCCGTGTACTGTAAGATCACGTGGCATATATATAGTACGTTTTGGTTGTAATGATGCTGACCGGAATAAATGGTTTTTTTACCAATCTGCAATAAAAATATATTTAAAAAAAAAACCACTACAAAAACCTGTGCCAACCCGCATAATAATACAGTTAGTATATGGCATAGTCCACTTAAATAAAACAGCAGAAGTCGCACGCGCCACTAGTGCACGCCACAAGCAAGCACTAGAAAAAAAACCATATGGGCTTCCAAATGAAAGAAATAAATGTAAACGAAAGTGAACGTACACAATATAAGAACGCAAGCCTACACATGCAACCTTCTCAATGTAAACATTCGCTGCAAAAGCTACACGCCTCCAATGCGAACCCAAAAAAAGTTAACGTGAACACTACAAAAACACATGCAATAGAAAGAGTTAACATGACAAGCGAAAAACGCATGCAATAATAAAAGAAAAAAGTGCCGAAGCTTAACCCCTTTAGAGCTTGTAAATAAACCTCCCCAGTGCTGCGCTGTCCATTGGAACTAGTGCTGAATGGACGTCCAACGGTCGTGCGCAGCACTGGGGAGGTAGTGGCCGTGACGACCGTTGGCCGACGGCAGCAATTAAGGGGTTAATATAAAACCCACCGTCTCATCCTGCCAGTGAAACATCAAGTCCAGGTGGGCGTGGCCTAAAGTGGACAAGATGGCAACAAGGAGGGGATAAAGACGCTATGGTGCAATCCAAAAACAGGGTTTTACATAAACAGTGATGACAAATGACGCTCGCCAATCAAAAGTACAGGCGGAGCAGAGACACAAGACACAAATCAGTATTGATTCCAAGAGGCCCTCGCATGGCGAGAGAAGCGCATGCGCGCTGCTAACGCCAGGCGAGGCCTAAAAACTTACATCACTGAAGTGACCTGCTGGTCAATGTTCTAGTTGTTCTGTCACCAGCCACTCCCCGAGGGCTGGCTTACACTTCACCCCACACCCATCTAGCACAGGCGTCACAGGACATGTTACCCTGACAATAAAAGGGTCTGCGTGTACGTGCCCTGTGCCAGTTCTACCAACTAAGGGGCCTATTATGATTGCGGTTTTCCCGCATCCTCCGGGCCGGCAGAAGCCACCGCCGGCCCGGAGGATGCCGGAAAACTGCAGCGGAGCCTAGAAAGACCCACCGCCATATTAGGATGGCTGGTGGGTCTTGCATTCAGTCTACACCTTTTCCGCCGCGGTCGCCTTCCGACCGCGGCGGAAAAGCTTTAACATGGCTGGCGGTGTCTATCAGACACCGCCAGCCATATTAGGATGGTGTAAAATGTATGCTTTTCCGCGGCGGCTTTTCCGCCGTGGAAAAGCATACGGACCTTCACTTTGGGGGCCCGTTGCGGGCCCCCTGGGTGAAGGGGGTGCACATGGGGGGGTACCTATGGTACCCCCCTGCATTTGCGTGACCAAAGCAGCAGGCACCGCGCGGTGCCTGCCGCTTTGTGCACGCAAATGCGGTGCATGCATTTTTAACATTGCGGCGGGTGCAGCTTGAAGCTGCACCCGCCGCAATGTTAAAGATATAGGATGTGACCGCGGTCACATCCTAATCTGCACGGAGGGAACGCCGCAGCCCATGCGGACGTTCCTTCCTACTCTGGGGTCGCGGACGGACTCAAGTCCGTCCGCGATCCTAATCGACCCCTAAGTACAGAAGAATATGTATCATTCCTAATAGTGCATGGGGGCCTAGGGCCCGCACCATTACATTAGCGATGAGCAGGCTGAGCCCGCTTGTGCAGCTGCCTTGGTTGGTGGTTGAAGGGGGAGAGTCCTCCCCTTGTCAAGGGCACCCCCTCGAGCTGGCAGAGGATGCACCTGATGGTCCGCGGGGCATGTGAAGGGCCCCAGGGGTGAGAGAGATGGGGCGGGAGCCCACCCCACATCAAAAGAGCCCGAGTTCCCGCCCATCCCACATCAGAAGAGCCAGAGGAGGTTTGGGGGCGTGAGATGAGCCCTGGACAGGGCCGGACTGGGACCCGAAATCGGCCCTGGCAAAGTGCTCAGGCGGCCCCCCCCTACCCTGGGGGTGCGACCGCACTCTTTGCCAGGGCCGGTTTTCGGCCGATTTTGTTACAGGGCCGTTTTTGCAGCTATGCTGCAAAAAACGGCCCCTTGGGGCCCAAAACCGGCCCCCACCCATGCGGCCGACTGGGGGATTGCCCGGTGCCTGCAACGGCCAGTCCGGGCCTGGCCCTGGAGCTAGGTAAATGAGGCCGGGCCATCTGAAGGGTCCACGAGGGGAGAATGGAGACTGCCCCAAGGCCCGCATTGAAATGGGCAACCGCAACCACTCTGCAAGTCCGAGGAGTGGGGAGTAGCGGTGCCAGACAGCGGAGGCCCCAATCAGCATCCCCCAGAGCAAAGATGTGTGCCGTGGCCACGTCAGGAGGCCAGAGGCGCTTAGCAACCGGCATGCGGCGTACTCACCCCAATGAAAGCTAGAAAGGGTAGGCGAAGAGTTGGCCCGCAGCGACAGCATGGCATGCCTCCCCTCCCGCAGAGAAACTGGTGCAGCATGGTAGAAGGCAGCTGGGGTGCCACATGATCATCTGCCTAATTGAGCCGAAAGTCGAGTGCCGGGTCGGGGAGGTGGCCGCGACAGATGGTGCTCCGCCCGCAGGCGTAAAGAGCGTGTAGCCGACAGCATTGGGTGATTACTGACTGGTGCACGGCCGGTTATCATGAGGTAGCTGGCGATTAAGGGGCGGTGCTGATAAATGTGCCCATGTAGTGAGGCCCTTCAAAGGAAGCAAACTACAAGAAGGAGCGCCGCGTTGCGGCCTTACCTGGCGGCCAATGGAGGCTGAAGGAAGCGGGTGAGGCCGCTGCAGAGATGGTACAGGGCGACGGCCTCGCCAGTGAAAACTGCAACAGGCTTCCAGAATAACAAAAGAAAGCAAAACAGAAAGACTTACTTGGCATGAGAGGAGGCGCTTCTGTAAAGTGGTGAGTCCCCCGCTGCACCTGAACCTCCTGGTTGCAGGCAGCCGGGAGGATGATGTCTCGTTGGGGGGCAAAGGAATCTCTGGGACAGGGAGAGCAAGGAGGCCCTCAGCATTGGAAAGATGTGGGGCCTTGAAATTTAAAGTGGCAATACCCCTAGTGGCCAGTTTGCGGCATCGCGTTTAGCTTAAAAAGGAATAATGAAGATGGACACAGCCACAACAGCGTGAAGGAAAGATGCTATGACCTACACAGAAGGGCTGACTGATGGAGGGCCACCCTGCTGGGAAGTGGGTGCCTCCAAGAGAAAAAGAAAAACCAACAAAAAACAAAGAGAGAGATCAAAGTGACTGTGACTGAGTGCCAGCAGGATATAAATGGGTAGCCCTAACTGCGGTGTTTTCCCCTCTGCAAATGAAACCCTCACAGGGCACAGTGAAAACGGAAACGCACAGCAGCACAGGGACAGCAGCTGCAGCTCAACATGGTTGGGGGAAAGTGTACCTACCTAAACTGAACTAGCAGACCCTCAAGACTGTCGTGCGAGGGGTGCATAGACATCTACATACTCAGTCAGTAAATAAATGCTAAAGGAACTTTATGCATAAGGCTGCCAGGGCTTGTGAAGGAGAGTGCAGTGACGCCTAGTGGTCATAGGTGGTCACTGCAGCAGCAAGGGCGAAGGAAGTTTCGCCACCAGGAGAGAAGGCAGCAAGTCCCTGAAGGACTGAGGAATGTGCATGGCGTCTACGCCCAGTGGCGAAAGGATGCCACTGCAAGTGGAAGAAGTAAGCTAGGGCGCTCGACTTCGGACCTGGGGATCTGGGTTCGAGTCTCCGTAACGACGCCAAAACCTCCTGTGATTCTGGGCAAATCACTTAATCTCCCCGTGCCTAAAATGAATGTGTGTCCTCATGTAACGTAACTGGTGATATGTAAAGCGCTCTGATACCTGATTCGGTTCGGGTCTAGTTCGCGCTATATAAAACTCTGCAAAAAAAAAAAACATAGGAGTACCATTAGATGAAGAAAGAGCACAAGGAAAGAAGTTGCACCGAAGATGTACCCTAGACACGGACAGTACGGGCTGGAGCCAGAGAGCGACAAGCCAGCGAGGACGACTTGCAAAAGGTCTGAGAAGACGACCTGCCAGAGGTCTGAGAAGACGACCTGCCAGAGGTCTGAGAAGACGACCTGCCAGATGTCTGAGAAGATGACCTGCCAGAGGTCTGAGAAGGTCTGACGAGACGTCCTACCAGAGGGTCACGGAGAAGACGACCTGCCAGAAGGTCACGGAGAAGACGACCTGCCAGAAGGTTACAGAGAAGACAACCTACCAGAATGTCACGGAGAAGACGACCTGGCAGAAGATAACCTGCCAGAAGGTCACGGAGAAGATAATCTGCCAGAAGGTCACGGAGAAGATGACTGAGAGGTCGGACACGATTGACCAGAAGTCAAGATAGAAATGTACGAGAAGTAGTGAAAGTAAGACGGTTGCGATGACAGTTCTGGTCACCGACAGAAGACTATGCATTGTCCTAGGGGTAGGACAGGACCAGGGAGACCCGTGTGAAGTGCTTGTCACACTGAGAGGGCTGGTCAGAGAAGAAGTGCAAGACCTGATGGGACTAGACTCTGTCACAAAGTGAAAGAACAAGAAGGAGGAAATTGTGTGGCATGACGCCACTATGAAGAAATCTCAAGAAGAAGAGAGAAGGAGTGTGCAATCTGAGAACTCGCACACCAGAAGGTAAAAGTGACAGAGTGCAAGAACATCTGGCATGGAGCACAGTACCTGGAGGATATCGGTGTCCCTTAGAGAACCTAGCTATCCATGAGTCTTCGGAACGCCAAGCAAACCTGGTGACGGCAGTGGCGAGCAGGCTGGACCATTTGTGACATCCACCTTCGAGGTAGCACAGAAGACTGTGCGGTGAGACTGCTCGGACTTCCTGATGAAGAGGATCCGACCACTCCACACCAGACCGTGACGAACCAGGGGCAAAGGCTTCAGGGACGCCGGTGAGAGCGGGTCCCGCCATGAGAGATGAGTCCACAGACTCTCTCTCCTCTGTACCCAGGAAGATGAAGATCTTGCGCTAAGTGGCAGGAGTAATCCTATTTGGAAACAACTACCCTTCAGGTGGAGCTAGGGACTTGAAGGTGGGACTCGTAGCGCTTCCTACTTTTTGTACAGACATAATTTTATTCATTACCGAGCAGTGTCCATGCTACTAATGCATTGAAAATTTGAAAATAGGGAACTCTTCACTAACTAAAATATGGATTGCAAGAACTGTTTATAGCAGCAAGAATAATTCTATTTATTTTAGCACAACAAAGTGATGGCAAAATTGAAACATGATAAATGAAAAAGAAAGACTGAAATGAAAGTGATTTGTTTATGTTTATGCAAGTGACATCACCTGCTGTGAACATTTAAATGCAGGAAGAAATGGCACATTTTATTAGGCTGATAAAGAATGTGTGATCAGCCGAAAGACATATCATTAATATTGGCAAGTGTTGCTAATAAAACTGATATTTCCTAAGGACTTGAGTGCGAGCCTTCTTTAACATGGAGGAACGTTTGTGTAGTATATTTTTTAAATTTTATTTATTTATTGTACTTATAAAGCGCACTGTCACCTGACAGGCATCCTGGCGCTAGTAACTCAGCATGACGTACATCCTCTAGACCCTACTGTAGCTCACCCCTAGATCTTGGGAAAGAACCATGTTTTTAACCTTCTTCTAAACGGAAGGAGATCACTGATTTGTCTCAGCTCCAAAGGTAAGGTGTTCCAGAGCTTTGCAGCCGCGACCCCAAAGGATCTACCACCTGCTCGAACTTTTTTGAATCTAGGGATTTTTATCATTTTTGCCCCAGATGAGTGCAAAGTTCGGGTAGGAACATACCACTCGAACTTGCTTTGAAGGGAGGTAGGACCCATTCCATACAGGGCCTTAAATACTTAAAGTGATTTGAACTTGATTCTTTGTTTCAAAGGGAGCCAGTGCAGCTCCGACAGGGCCAATGAGGTAGAGGACCTTCTAGACCAACCTAATACTAATTTAGCTGCAGTTGACTGTATCCTCTGCATCCTGTCCAGAAGGAATTTTTGGGACTCGAGAATCAGGGCATTGCAGTAGTCAACTCTGCTAAGTATGGTACTCCGTGCTATCAATGAGCGCGCCAAAGGGGGAAGCAGAGGAAAAATCTTCCGTAAGGAATGAATGATGGCCAGGCAGCAACCTACAACTTTTGTTACATGTGTCTCCAGAGTGAGGTTACAATCAAAGTCACACCCAGGTTGCGAACTGTCTTAGCAGGCTGAACCAAATTGGGTGAGACCGAAGGCCAAAAATTACTAGGCAGCGCGGAAGGAATCCTTTCTGTGGCGCAATAAAGCACTTCCGTATATATATATATATATATATATATATATATATATATATATATATATATATATATATATATATATATATATTACAACAATGTTTAACTACAAAAGGGAAAAACCTGGTCACACCTGAAAACTTTGCTTCTGCTTCTTTATTGATGGAAAAACAGCAGCTTGTGGCATAATCCCAACATGTTTCGTTCCAACATGGAACTTCTTCAAAGGTAAGCCTTGCTCTGTCCACAACCACCGTCCGATGTTTAAAATCATTTTGTTTGCCTCCAATGGCATTCTTTTAGGGAATCACTTCCGTTTTGAAATGGCTTGTGGGACTTGTGGTCGTGCATTTGTCCCAGTCATTTTGTGTCACAGTCCGAGTTATTTCGAGTTTGGTTTCTTTTATTTCGTGTCTCCCCATAACGTTCTCTTCAAATTACCTTTTAATTTGGAGACACCCGCTCGGACCTGTGATTCAAAAAGGCTGTTTCCTAATTACAACCCTTCAGTGGGTAGAGCATTGTGCTGTTGTCCTTTCGGCGCTTGTTTGCACTGTGTGTTTATCCCAGTCATTTTGTTTCTCAGTCCATTTTATTTCAAGTTTCTTTTCATTTTTTTCCCTCTCTCGTGTGTCAGCCCATAGCATTCTTTTTCCATGTTGACTTTCGATTTTAAGACACCAGCTCGGACCTATGATTCAAAAGGCTGTTTGCCCATTCAGTAGTTTCAGCGCTGATTTGCACATTTATCCATCATTATTGGCAGAAAGTTTTCCCGGGCCAGTCTACATTTGAAACTGGCTTCTGATCCAATACCGAGGTCCCGTCCTCGGCGGCACCACTCCCCCTATTTTCGGTTTTCCGAGTTCAACAAAATGGTTCAAGGCGGGAGAGCTGAGGCGCTCTTGTGGCGGTGTTTGACCTTCGGCAGAACCACGCCGATATATATTACAACAATGTTTAACTCCAAAAGGGAAAAACTTGGTCACACCTGAAAACTTTGCTTCTGCTTCTTTATTAATGGAAAAACAGCAGCTTGTGGCATAATCCCAACATGTTTCGTTCCAACATGGAACTTCTTCAAAGGTAAGCCTTGCTCTGTCCACAACCACCGTCCGATGTTTAAAATCATTTCGTTTGCCTCCAATGGCATTCTTTTATGGAATCACTTCCGTTTTGAAATGGCTTGTGGGACTTGTGGTCGTGCATTTGTCCCAGTCATTTTGTGTCACAGTCCGAGTTATTTCGAGTTTGGTTTCTTTTATTTCGTGTCTCCCCATAACGTTCTCTTCAAATTACCTTTTAATTTGGAGACACCCGCTCGGACCTGTGATTCAAAAAGGCTGTTTCCTAATTACAACCCTTCAGTGGGTAGAGCATTGTGCTGTTGTCCTTTCGGCGCTTGTTTGCACTGTGTGTTTATCCCAGTCATTTTGTTTCTCAGTCCGTTTTATTTCAAGTTTCTTTTCATTTTTTTCCCCTCTCTCGTGTGTCAGCCCATAGCGTTCTTTTTCCATGTTGACTTTCGATTTTAAGACACCAGCTCGGACCTATGATTCAAAAGGCTGTTTGCTCATTCAGTAGTTTCAGCGCTGATTTGCACATTTATCCATCATTATTGGCAGAAAGTTTTCCCGGGCCAGTCTACATTTGAAACTGGCTTCTGATCCAATACCGAGGTCCCGTCCTCGGCAGCACCACTCCCCCTATTTTCGGTTTTCCGAGTTCAACAAAATGGTTCAAGGCGGGAGAGCTGAGGCGCTCTTGTGGCGGTGTTTGACCTTCGGCAGAACCACGCCGATATATATTACAACAATGTTTAACTCCAAAAGGGAAAAACTTGGTCACACCTGAAAACTTTGCTTCTGCTTCTTTATTAATGGAAAAACAGCAGCTTGTGGCATAATCCCAACATGTTTCGTTCCAACATGGAACTTCTTCAAAGGTAAGCCTTGCTCTGTCCACAACCACCGTCCGATGTTTAAAATCATTTCGTTTGCCTCCAATGGCATTCTTTTATGGAATCCCTTCCGTTTTGAAATGGCTTGTGGGACTTGTGGTCGTGCATTTGTCCCAGTCATTTTGTGTCACAGTCCGAGTTATTTCGAGTTTGGTTTCTTTTATTTCGTGTCTCCCCATAACGTTCTCTTCAAATTACCTTTTAATTTGGAGACACCCGCTCGGACCTGTGATTCAAAAAGGCTGTTTCCTAATTACAACCCTTCAGTGGGTAGAGCATTGTGCTGTTGTCCTTTCGGCGCTTGTTTGCACTGTGTGTTTATCCCAGTCATTTTGTTTCTCAGTCCGTTTTATTTCAAGTTTCTTTTCATTTTTTTCCCCTCTCTCGTGTGTCAGCCCATAGCGTTCTTTTTCCATGTTGACTTTCGATTTTAAGACACCAGCTCGGACCTATGATTCAAAAGGCTGTTTGCTCATTCAGTAGTTTCAGCGCTGATTTGCACATTTATCCATCATTATTGGCAGAAAGTTTTCCCGGGCCAGTCTACATTTGAAACTGGCTTCTGATCCAATACCGAGGTCCCGTCCTCGGCAGCACCACTCCCCCTATTTTCGGTTTTCCGAGTTCAACAAAATGGTTCAAGGCGGGAGAGCTGAGGCGCTCTTGTGGCGGTGTTTGACCTTCGGCAGAACCACGCCGATATATATTACAACAATGTTTAACTCCAAAAGGGGAAAACTTGGTCACACCTGAAAACTTTGCTTCTGCTTCTTTATTGATGGAAAAACAGCAGCTTGTGGCATAATCCCAACATGTTTCGTTCCAACATGGAACTTCTTCAAAGGTAAGCCTTGCTCTGTCCACAACCACCGTCCGATGTTTAAAATCATTTCGTTTGCCTCCAATGGCATTCTTTTATGGAATCACTTCCGTTTTGAAATGGCTTGTGGGACTTGTGGTCGTTTCTCCGCCCGTCCCTCGGCCCATCCCTCCGCCCGTCCCTCCAGGTTCACTTACCTTACTCGCCGCTCCTGCTCCACTGCTCCTCCGCTTCCGCTGGTCACGTTCCTCCAGGTTCACATACCTTACTCGCCGCTCCTTCTCGCACTGCTTCTCGCTGGTCATTACCGCTTGTCCGCCGCTCCTCCCCGCCTGTCCGCAGCTCCTCCCCGCGATCATGTCCTCCGCAGCTCTTCCTGTTTTCCTGAACGCCGCTCCTCCCCGCACTCTCGATGTCATGACGCAGACGTCGCGGCCGGCCCTTCTTTCAGGGGACTACTTTGTTTTTAAAGTTCATTTTTTTAATTTACCTTTTATTTTAATTTTATGTAGCCTATGTCCATCTACACACCCTGACAATTTCAAGGATGTATCGGGTGTGTGGATTGGCGCTGTGGTTCCCGAGTTTACCTTGCCAAAAGGGTTGAGTTCTCTCTTTATAATAGTAGTATAGATATATATATATATATATATAAAGCCAACAAAAATGAAATACTGTATCAGCTACAAGAGGTGTTTCCTCATTTTACACCACAGGATAAACACTGAATATTGAATATGTGTTTACCACTGAGTATGATACTGACTAGGGACAATCGAATACGCTTTTGTCCCTTTAATTTTAGGAGTCACGGGTCGACATACATGCAAAAGAAAGTCAGAAATGTTCAATGTAGCTGTGAGACTGTTAATAATATTTGTGTGAGTATCAAAGTTTCAGAGCAGGCCAAACACCATTAATGTTTGTTTAGTAAATACATATATCAACCAACTCAAAAAATAGCTACCATTACACTGATAGCTCTAGCTCATATGTCTTCAAAAGGGGGATACACTTCGGACGGATTACGGTATTCCGGAGACGGAGAGGATGTCCTATTTGCAACTCAGACACTGGGCTCTCCAACCACAAGTTAAGTCTGGCGCCCAGCGATTACTGACCGCGTACAAGAAGTGGCTTGTCACCCGATCCACCGACAAGAAACTTATTTCAGACCTCCACAAGCACCTATTGCTCACCACTATACACACGTATAACGCAGGGCGAGCGCGATGGGAGAGGGATTAAGGCCGCACTCTCACTCACAAGGATTGGGATAGAATTTATTATAGGGCTAGGCACTCTGCATACCACAGAGGCCTCACAGAGACACTGACCAAAGTGGTAACCTATTGGTTTTACACGCCGGAACGTCTCCACCATTTCGACCCCCGCCAGAGTGCCCTGTGCTGGAGGGGCTGTGGGAGGTGGGTACACTGGAACATCTCCTATGGAGCTGCAGTCGAATCCAATCGCACTGGTCCCACATCTTAGACGAAGTAGATTCTCACCTTGACACACAACTTCCACGTTTTCCAGCCTACATCCTCCTAGGTTTACCCAACCCGCTCATGTACCCAGCAAAGTCCCGAAGAGGGCCCCTGATTGCGATCAAGCTGGGGGACGCTACTCAGAATATACTTGCACACTGGGGATCCCTTCCAGCCCCCGCCATACTCCGGATGGCTGCAGAGACTCTGGCTGGTGTTGGAGATGGAGAAACTGACTCTCACTCTGGCGGGTAGGGGTTCCGAGTTCCCTGAGCTATGGCGCCCTTTCCTAACTTTGCTCATAACAGAGTTCAGGGAACTGACCTGCCCTAGATACCTCTGACTATTACACCTGGCGGATACACAAATACCACAGGTGAGCTCCTCGTGCAAGACTCACAGACCGCGATGAGCCTCGATGGGCTTCACACTTCCCTCCCTTTTCTTCCCCCCCCTTTCTATTGTTTTTATTGTATTCTATTTGGTGGACGAGGGGGGGTGGCTGGTGGCATTGTTGGGTTTATTTTGTTGTATTGTCTCTCTCTGCTTTGCTAATTACCCACTCCAACAGACCCGCTCCATGCATTTACTAAAGTAATATCACTTCCTACGACACTCGCTGTCTGTATTAAGATAACTCTGAGAGCAGGGGGTCGTGTTCTCTGTTTTGTCATTTTTTTGAAAATCAATAAAATATTTAAACCATAAAAAGGGGATACAGTTACAGTATTTAAGTAAGGTGATTGTGTGTTGAAGCCAACGTGCTCTAAAATGTTTTCCTATGACATCCTTAAAGTGAGTGACACCCTTTAAGATGGCCATTATTTTCGTCAAATAGGCAGGCCTGTCTGCCTTCTATGTCCATACCAATAGCCTATGGATGCCCATTCTCAACTGGTCGCAACTCCTACCTTCAATGAAGTTGAACTAGTCAGGAGTAGGACTCGGAGTAGGGACTAGGAGCCGGCATTGAGGAGCGCTGTGTAACAGGGGGAGATGGGGGCAGCAAGCCGAAGAAGTGATGTTGGCTTTACCCGGTGAGTCTGATCATGAATGAAGCTGTAGTTAATACATTTTGAGAGTGAGGAAGGAGAGTTGCAGCATGTTTTGCACAAGTTGATTGCTAGTGAGGGCACCTGCCATAGATAGCTCATATTTGACCAGCATTTCTTGGTGGTAGGGGTGGCAGTGTGAAATTTCAGATTCAAGCACAGAGAAGGTGGAGCGTGATGGTATGTAGTTTGCACACTGTGGCTTTAGCAGTAGCTGTTATATTATCCACACAGATCTGCGGTATGACACGTGGATCTGCACACAGATATTTCAATAAGCCACTTCACCGGCTCCACTTGAACAGCAGATTGGTAACTGTTGAGTTCCGTCCGCCTCAGCTAATTTGTTTTTGAGCATGTCCGCCACTTTTGCAATAGAACTGTAGTGCGGCAAACTGCACGTTTAAGGTGACTACTCCACCTGCTTGCGGAACTACAGAAAATTTGGCAGAATTTTTTGTTAACGCTGCAGAATTCTGCGGAGCGAAACTCTGTGAGCTCCACCCAGGCCTAATAAAAAGCCCCACCTCCTGGCTTTCCAGAGTACAACCACCTTGTGGGATAAGATGAGCTCCCTACAGTTTGCATACCTAAAATAGAGCAAACTTACATATCAAATGAATCTAACGGATAAAATCTACTGAATGCCGCTCATTAAGAAATATGCTTAGTGCATGCTGAGATGGCTGCAAAGCTGCACCTTCTACAGAAATGTTACGGATGGCCCTTAATGCCATAAAAACGAAACAATATGTACTACGATGTGAAACTTGTAAAATATACAATATTTTAAAATGATAAGCTTCATGCAAATGTTCAAGCCTTTCCTCCAAGAAAAATAATCTGTTTTAGGTGTGGTTCACATAACCATGTTTCTTCTTTTAGGTATTGTCCTGCACTTGGTCAACAATGTAAAAAATGCAACAAAATGGGTCATTTTTCAAAATTCTGTAGAAGTGGTCAATTTAGCCACCCTATTCGTTCACTGGTCAGTTAAAATGGTGAAGTTGAAACTGACTATTGTGATTCTCCTAATGAATTGCTATTAGGTGTCAGATGTGTGAAAGAGTTTAATTCCTTTTTAGTTGCAGATCCTGAAATTGAAGTTTGGATTGGTGGATTCGCCATCAAGCTTCTAGTGGATACTAGAGCTCGCATCACAATCATAGACTATCAGAAATATGTACATTCATGGAGTAAACATTCTCTGCTTCCTCTGGATGTTACAACTGTGGCTTTCGAGGGTAGCAGAGTGGATCTTATTGGTTATTTTTTTAACTAGTATTAATTTTCTTGATTCCTCCATTAATGGAAAAGTCTATGTTGTGGTTTAGTTCACCAAGCTGAATTCAATTTAGTCATCAGACCTGGTTTTTGTAATCCTGTTACTATTGAAAAAGTCAAAATTACAAAGGTTAATGTCTCCATTAATACTTTCCAAGATGATAAATTATTCATACTCCAGAATTTGATTGGGAGAAGAAATTTGAGTTTTCAAGATAAATTAGGAAAAACTTCCTATTTTGTATTTTCGATAAAAGTTAAACAACAGGTTACTCCAGTAAAACATAAGTTACGCAACATACCTTTGAGTGTTAAAAAAGAACTATATGACATGCTCATGGACCTATGTAAACAAGGCAT
Organism: Lissotriton helveticus; assembly: GCF_964261635.1. NCBI lineage: Eukaryota > Metazoa > Chordata > Amphibia > Caudata > Salamandridae > Lissotriton > Lissotriton helveticus. Next base: position 1,009,871,249 of record NC_136072.1, read on the forward strand.
CATTGAGAAGGTGGAGGGCACCCTATGGTTGTCTCCCATAGTTCTTGCAAAGAAAAAGACAGGTGAACTCAGAATGTGTGTTGATTTAAGAAGCATCAACAAAGCAATTTGGGTTGATAACTTTCCTCTCCCCAGAATAGAGGACCTCATCACCAAGATTGGTCAGTCATGTTGGTTCACAAAATTAGATCTTAGGTCAGCATACCACCAAGTTGTTTTAGACCAATCTTCTCGTCATCTAACTGCTTTCATCACTCCAGAAGGAACCTTTCAGTTCTGCCTGTTGCCTTTCGGCATAGCTTCTGCTGCAGCAGTTTTTCAAAGATTGAAGACAGAGATGTTCCCCAAGTAGCAGTATTTCAAGATGACAGTTTGGTATTTACGGAAAGTGAACTAGAACATAAAGTTGTTGTGAACAATGCGTTAAGTATACTTGAATCCAGAGGAGCCACACTAAGAAAAGACGAATGCATTTTTAAATCAAATTAGATAGAATATTTGGGTCATGTCTTTTCAGCTCAAGGTGTGAAGCCCAAACCTTGCCTTGTGGAAAGTATTTTGGATGCACCTGCTCTAAAAAACAAAGAACAGTAACTTTGCTTTTTAGGGCTTTGCGAATTTTACGCCAAATTTCTAAAAACATTTGCTAACCTAACTGAATGTTTCAGACCTCTCTTGAAGAAAAATGCAGAGTTCATTTGGTCGGACTCTTGTGGTTATTTTTTCAAAGTCATCTAAGAAAGGATTGTTAAAGTCCTGCCCTACAATCTTTTTGTGAGAACAGAACCACTGTCCCCAGTTGATGCGTGTGAGTATGGCGTGGGTGCTGTTCTCACTCAAACTGAAAGAGGGCGTGAATTTACTATTGGCTTTGCTTCCCGAACTCTAAGACCTGCCAAACACAAGTATTCGGTAATCGAAAAAGAGTTGTTAGTCTGTGTGTGGAGTGTAGAAAAGTTTAAAGCGTATGTATGGGGCAGGCATTTCATCCTGAAAACTGATCATTGTCCTTTAGTGAACATTTTATCTGGAAAAAAAAATAAACAAACCACAGCCAGAATCTCTAGACTTCAGCAAAACTTTTAGAATTGCAGATTGTCTTTGCAGACTTTGCAGACTTCCTATTGAAGAGTCAGAAAATCAAAAATGGGAAGCAGAAATGGAAGAGTGTTTCATTGCTTACATAGAGGATGCTACTTTTTCTGAAAATGACTGGATTACAGCTCTTGAAACTGATTGCATTTTAAATGAAGTTGTTATGTTAGTGAAATCTGGTTGGCCAAAATAATCACAATTGAAAAATGAGTTGCAACAATTTTGGAAGATTTCTGATGAGCTATTTTTGGAAAGCGACATCCTAGTCCGTGGTGGCAAACTAGTTGTACCTTTTTCTTGTCAACAACAGTTAATTAACTTGGCACATAGTGGTCATCTAGGCACCATCTTGACAGAGTAGAATCTGTAAGTCTTTGTCCAAAGAAAGCATGGCAACGCATTGGTGTTGATTTTTTAGGTCCATATAAAATCTTACCTTACAATTTAAGATACTTCATTGTTATGGTGGATCTTCTCTCAAGGTGGGTTGAGGTTGAACCTGTTTCTGAACCTACCACCAAGAAAGTGCTAGAATGTTTTCAAAAAGTTTTTTCTAGAGAGGGACATCCAGAGGAGTTACTCACTGATAACGGGGTTCAATTTGTGTCCTCAGAAATGTCTTCTTTTCTGGAGAATTGTAACATTAAACATTTAAGAAGACCATTTTACCATCCCCAGAGTAATGGAAAAGTCGAACGCTTCAACAAAGTATTAGTTGAATGTATTACTTACTTTCTTACTTACTAGTTGAATGTATTCAAGCTTCAATTAAGAGCAATTTAAATGTTGCAAAGTCCATACACAACCACTCCGCACTCGGTCACTGGGAAATCTCCATTTGAATTAATGAGGGGTAGAGAAGCTGTCACTGAGTTATGTCCTTTTTAGGTCGAGGACTCCGTCGCACTGCTGTAAGCAGTGTGGGCGGAGCCCGAAGATTTATTGTTTCTTAGAGGGAGCTTGGAACCCGCCCCTCTTCTCCATTGGCTGGCCTAGTAAATGCTGGCCAGCCATTGGAGAGGGGCGTCACTCCGATCAAGCCCCGTCTTTTTGCGATTCGGGGCGTGTTTTTTAACTTTCTTTCTATTTACTTTCTCTCCTCTTCCCATTGGCTGGAATTTTACATTCCAGCCAATGGGAAGAGGAGAGAACGAAAACACGCCCCCCAATCACGAAAATGGTGGTGGTTTCTCCGAGTCATTTCTGCTTTGCCTTGTAGAAACGTGTTGGTGTGGACCCGCTTCTACAATGCAGGTGAGAGGCCCTTTTCTGCTCCCCTTCCCTCGTTGTGCTGTTTCCCACCCGCCCCCCCCTCATTGTGCTTTGTTTCCCGCCCGCCCCCCCCCCTCGTTGTGCTTTGTTTCCCGCCCGCCCCCCTCGTTGTGCTTGGTTGCCCGCCCGCTCATATTGTTTCACCATCGTCTTCCAAATGTTTTCTCACAAAGACGTTTTTCATCTTAATTCTGTATTTTCATATTAAAATCTTTTGTAAGCCTTTTTTTTCTGGACTTTGTATGTCAGTGGCTCGGTGCCTTCAGATGTTTCGGGTAGGCAGCAGCACACAGCGCCGCACGGAACATGGGCACGGATCAGACTTGGGAGGACCGAGCCGCGGCTGAGATCACTCCAAGGGCGGCGGCCAGAAGGAAGAGCTCTGGCGACGGGCAGGCTCCCGGGTCCTCCTGGCAGCGCCGGGAGTCCGGAGGGGCAGAGCTGGTGCTGGCAGAGAGTGTGACACCCGTGGTCGCGGAGGCCGCTGGTGGCTGGAGCTGCTGCTGTGACCGCCGGGGAAGGGCGCCGGGAGCTGGTGAGTCAGTGAATGTGTGAATGTAGAGCAGGGAATGACAAACTGAATGTCATCCTGTTATGAGCTCAGCTACAGAACCAGGGATGCGCGTTTCTCTAACAAGAGAGCCGGAGCGGGGCCACACTCCAGAGATGATCTTACTGGCAGCACCTGCTAAGGGTTACTTTGAACCAACAGCCTGCACCAACGCTGTCCGGCCGCAAGGGGCGCTCTAGCGGCTGCTCATCTGTGTACAGTCCGCATCATTAGAAGCACTTTCTGCAAAGTCACAGAAGAGGACACGCGGCTATCGTGGACGCAGTGGCATGGCACCAACCCTCGCATTGGCAGCCTAAACCCATACATTGTAAACACCTTCCTCCCCATTGGAGACCTGGCACCAGCGCACTTCTGACAGTACCAGTCCCAGGCTCGAGTCAACCTCTTGGCCATGCCAGTCCCCTGGGTTTGTGCTTAACTTGCTCGTGCCAGCCAGCTTATCCTCTGCCCCTGCCAGTGCCAGCCACTCTAGTATCCACGAAAGCGCCTCCTGCGGTGCCCGTGGCAGCTTCGCTTATGCCTCACTCTCACATGCCTGTGCCAACCCTCGCCTACCCCTTGTGTCCCCTTGCCTGCCCTCCAGCTTCTCGTCCAACCTTTCCTGTAGTTGTACCAGTCCCTCCTGTCTTTATGAATGTGACAATATCGGCGCAACAACCCCATCCACCTTTCCCCTGCCAGTCTCGGTTGTGCTCCTAACGCCTCGCGGCCCGCCATCCCCTGGCAAGTGGCAACCTTTCCGTAGCCATGGACTCGCCTCCTACGCATTTGCCGGCACTCCTCCTGGGCACCTGCCATCCCTTATCATCAAAGTGCCAACCTGCAGCAGTTCCCTCCCGTCACCCTGCAATACCCCACGTGAACTCGTGTCCCTCCCCCGCGCCTGCCACCCTCTCTTTTGTTTCTCTCGTGCATTCGTGGCGCCATTTGCAGAGGACTCTAGTCCATCCTGTGTCACTTCAGGTCGGTGGCGCTTGTGTTGTCACCTCTTGTGCCCACAGAGTCCAGTGTTGGTGCCAGCACCTGCTATGTTGCTGCTAATTTCAGCAACCTTTCCTTCTGTGGGTGTGCCAGTCTGTTGAACCCTTCTTCTACCTGTGCCTCTAACAGGCGGTCGTGTGCCCACGTCAGCCCTTCCTGTGCGCCATCTTCCATCTTTTGTAACCTGAGCATGCCGCTGTCTTGTGTATACACCCTCCAGTGTAACCTGAGCGAGCCATGACACAGTGTATGTCTAACCTATACTTCCTGGGTCTGAGTATGATTATTTCTTTTTAAGCTAAGTTGTCCTGATCTTGCATGCGTGCAGTGTGCACTCTATTCTCCTGCGTATTGTGATCAAGTTTGTCTTGTGCATGCATCTTCCTGTTGTGCATAAGTTGCATGGAAAAGTAAGTCTGTGCTATCGTTCTAGCATGCTCAGTAGTATGCCTCAATATCTGAGAGGCTGTCCTCCTGGCTGTGCTTGCTCTCCTGGCCCCTGGCTGTGCTTGCTCCCCTGCCCCCTGGCTGTGCTTTCTCCCCTGCCCCCTCGCTGTGCTTGCTCCCCTGCCCCCTCGCTGTGCTTGCTCTCCTGCCCCCTGGCTGTGCTTGCTCTCCTGCTCCCTGGCTGTGCTTGCTCCCCTGCCCCCTGGCCGTGCTTGCTCTCCTGCCCCCTGGCTGTGCTTGCTCTCCTGACCTCTGGCTGTGCTTGCTCTCCTGCCCCCTGGCTGAGCTTGCTCTCCTGCACCCTGGCTGTGCTTGCTCCCCTGCCCCCTGGCTGTACTTGTTCCCCTGTCTGTGCTTGTTACTAGTCTAGCTTGTGAGAGGATATTAATCTGAAACTGAATAGATTTAAGGTTATGAATCTGATTATTCGGGTCTAAGTTCAGGGTGGCAGCTTGGTGTTTATTAGGCACAATTTGACTTAAAATATATATATATTTGATGAAGTTTCCGAAATGTTTTGTGCCTATAAATTGCCAGCTTCTGTACAAACCTAGACAAACTGCAGGAATCGGACCCAACATGTTCTGCTGCGAACTATCGAGTATACATAAATGGCTCCTAACAATGTTGCTTTACTGAATTCAGCCAGCCACTTCCCACTTAGTCGGAAGGCTGCATGAATGTGTTATTGGAACTCCAGAATTTACATTTTCTCAGATCAAGTGTTTGGCTTTAGGTACATGTCAAGTTTTGTAAAGTGATATTTTAGCAGCAGATGCTTTTTTTAGATCTTGCCTAAAGTGTATGTTGTCAAAGACCTTCTGTCTCCAATACTTTAAACTATAATATTGGGCACTGAAAAAGCCCCTTGCTCTTGAGGGATAGGTTTCTTGCCCATCTAATTTCCCTACTTCATCTTCAGTGGCTTTCATCCATATTCTTTGTTCTAACTCTAGAGCATTTCTTCTTTACTATGTTCTGATTGGATGGCTTGTGTCCTTGCGTTTCTTACATTCAGAGAACTTCTTTTTCTTTGTGTTCGTCTCTCGTGCTCTCCTGTGTGCTTCTTTCTTCACACTCCCTCTCAGTGTTTTTTTTGTGTAAATAAAATGCCAGTCATCTGCCTGTTCTCGTTTGTAACTACTCATTGGCAGCCATTTCATCCCCCCCATGCCCATATTTTTTGCTCCCTGCCCCAACTACTAACTGTCTCTGTCTCTCTCTCTCTCGGTCTCTCTCTCTCTGTCTCTCTCTCTCTCTCTCTCTGTCTCTCTCTCTCTGTCGGTCTCTCGCTCTCTTTCTCACTCTCTGTCTCTCTGTCTCTCTCTCTGTCTTTCGGTCTCTCTCTCTCTCTCTGTCTCTCTCGGTCTCTCTCTGTCCCCCCAACCGACGCTGCAATTTGCTACTGGTCAGCTTGATAATCTGCTTTCACATACTTTTGTTTAACTATCTTGGATGGGTTGAGTACAAAAAATGCACAAGCATTGTCATGATGTGTGGTGATGCTTACGTCATCATGCAGGGACCACTGTAGCTCTTAATGCTATTAGTTTCTGTGACTGACGAACACCATTTTACTTTCACAAATTCCAGTTTCGAGCTATCTGGCATTAAAGGCACGGGTTCAGACGTTACAATGAATTGTCTGTTACAGTTAATCGAAACTTTAAAATAACATGGAAATTTGGATGGCAAAACTGTGTGGCTCTCTGTGTGTGTGGCTCTGTGTGTGTGTGGCTCTGTGTAAGTGTGTGGCTATGTGTGTGTGTGTGGCTCTGTGTGTGTGGTTGTGTGTGTGGTTGTGTGTGTGTGTGTGGTTGTGTGTGTGTGTGTGGCTCTGTGTGTGTGTGTGGCTCTGTGTGTGTGTGTGTCTCTGTGTGTGTGTGTGGCTCTGTGTGTGTGTGTGTGTGTGTGGCTCTATGTGTATGTGTGTGTGGCTCTGTGTGTGTGTGTGTGGCTCTGTGTGTGTGGTTCTGTGTGTGTGTGTATGTGTGTGTGTGTGGCTCTGTGTGGATAGCTTTTTTGTAGGTGGCTCTATGTGTGGGTGGCTCTGTCTGTGTGAGGGTAGCTCTGTGTAGGTGGCTCTGTATGTGTGTGTGGGTGGCTTTGTGTGTGTGGCTCTGTGTGGGTGTAAATGCAATAGGTCATGCATTTGCGAGCGATTAAGCTATTGGCATTGTAAATGACAATGCCATTTATTTAACGATTAAGCTATTGGCAATGTAAATGACAATGCCATTTATTTATGATTTAAAAAAAAAATGTCATGAGCAATGCCAATAGCTCTACCTTTAATAATGCCAAGACCATTGCATTGTAAATGCTTGTTGGGTTTTGAAAATGTCACCAAAGCCTGGGGATGTCAACAGCTGGTGCAAATCTGCTGAATCTAACTCCAATGTGTTCAATTTAAAAGATCTGTCAAAAACAATTGTGTTCTATTGAAGTCCTGTAGATTGAAAATAGGAGACTGGGTACCTGTCAAAAATCCATTTCTAGTTGGGAAAGGATTATCAACATTTAAAGATCCTGTTCAAGTTTGTTAAATAAGAAAGAACTCTGTGAAACTTTCTGATGGGAACTGGTGGGGCATCACTCACGTGACTTTAGTTCCTCGCAATTCTCCAGTCTCAGAGAAAGTTGAAAATTATACTAAAGACAAACTGCCTCTACCTGATCGTGTTTCCATGAGACCGAAAATATTAAATGATTTTGTTCTTTATTAAAGCTTTAAAGAAAGGGGTGGTGGTGTATGCTTTAAATTGAATTTGTAGTAACTCAATTACTTTAACTCGTTGATGGAAAGTTTTAGTATACTAGAAATGTTCGTGTTTTAGAATATTTTAGAATTTAAGATCTTTATTTGTATATCAATTCCTTTTGCTTAATTTTATGTTTTTATAACAAGGGAGATGTGTGGTAATGTGTATTGCCTAAGCCTTGGGCTTAGAATGTAATGATGTTATTGGAGCTAAAGAAGAGTATTCTTTCTGTCTTTTGTCAGTTGCTCCAGACTCCCTTCTTGTACAGATGTATCTTAATGAATAAACCCACTTCTCCTAATATTAATTTGGAAGAGTCATCAGTAAACCCCAGGAGTGCATCCCTTCCACATAGTCTACTTGGACCATGTTGGTCCGTTCCAGCCAATAGGTAAATATAAATATGTTAAAGGATTTATAGACTTGTGCATTCTATTTGTGTTTGTGTGGCCGTGGGTGGAGTTCATTCATTTCTTTCTGACCAAGGGCTAGCCTTTTCCACAAATGCATTAACAGTGGCCCTTGATAAAATCTCCTGATTTATTCGGTGACAAACTTCCCCGGCGAGTAGCGATCGGCGCACCGCCTGCGTATTTGGTTACCTTCAATAACGAGGAGCGATTCTCGCGATTGATTCACATGTTGAAGCAGCACAAATTCGTAATTGACTTTATTCTATGATTCACACTTTGAATGGGACATGTTGCTTGTTCAGCGTACTTGAGGGTTGATGTCGTTCCCTACATCCTAGGAGCCACCTGGCCCGTTGTCCACAATTGTGACCTCATTGAAGGACTTCTTGGTGCCCTCCTACACTCACCTTTGTCCTGATGAAGACCCCACTGTAAGGTGCCAACCAACCTACGTTGTGTCTACGGGGTCGAAATGTTGACATTCCTTTCTTCTACAACTAGCCCTTGTATAAATTGTAGTTGTGTTGCATCAACAGGGCATAGTGATGTGCAAATGTATAATAAGAAATCTTGTAGCTCTGGCTTATAACCATTAGCCTGATTGTATTCGTAAAAATGTTTTATGACTTCACATCTCGCTCCATGCTTTGCACATAACCACGATCCTCACTCCAAATTCACTTCCCCTTCCCCTATTTCTCTGTCCTGTTGGGCACCTCATGTTTAAATGATGATAACTGATTTTCTCTGAAAATGAAAAATAAGTTTTATGTGGTAATGTGATTAAATAACATTTCCTTCATGACATATTTGTTGTAAAATCATCTTTTCATGTACATGTTTTTCGAATTATAAATCTTAGTTTGTCCTTAGTTACTGGGGCCACTCTATAACGTACCAATTCTTACTCAGGTCCCAGTACCATTGGGTCTACCTTTTTTATATAAAACTTGATAAAATGGGGGCATGTCTCCAATTCTCATACCTCTTTAGGCCCAGTTTAAATAGGATCATTGAGAGAGCAGGCGCCACGCTAAAGCAAGCCTTGACTGGGAGGGTCTTTAGCTAATGATGAGCCTGGTTTCGGTCCTGCTTAGTGCACAGAGAGGTTTAAACCACATGCCAAGATATTTACTATCTAACCGTCCCCTGTTTAAGATGCCCTGAAGAGTCAAAATGTCTGTACCAGACCTTACAGGATGGAGGGATCTTCCTGATTAATCATATCTCACTTTGTTGCAGAAATTGCAGCATGCCCAAGATTGTCCAAGCCAGACTACAACTCCAATGTCATATCCAGTGACTGGTTGGTGACCAAAGATTGGGGAAGCTCTTAGTAGAAGGATCAGGATTGAAGGAAGAGTTTAATCCACCCTATTAATATCATGTACTGGTTCTGGGGTTCAACTGTAATACTGCTTCTCTTACCCAAAAAGAAGAGGATGAGATTGGTGTTGGTGTACACAGTGTACAGCAGACCGGTGCAAAAACCTGCCACCAACAGTGTCACTGACAACTCTGTTGCAGAATGTGTCCCATTCTGATTTCCCTCACAGCAATAAAGAACAGTCAACCCAAAGCACAGATCAATAGCTTTGAAAAAAACTCTGATAATGTATTATTACAAACTGCACCACCCCTCCAATTTGTGAGTCAAATGAAAATTCTAAATGATCCAGTGTCTATACCTTCCACAATTCAAAAGGAGAATTATTGTGATTGGAGAGAGTCTACCTTGTCAAAGACAAAGAGTCATTATAGAACCTCCTTTCCAAAAGAAATCGAAGGAATTCATAGATAGTATGAAAGAGTACATTAAACCACCTTGGACGTATGTCTGGCTCACATTAACATTAATTTAACTGATGGTTTTCCTCACAATAATCATAGTCCTTGTAAGAATTGTGGATGGAGAATATGTTCCAGAGATAGAAAATCCAGCTTCAACACTTAAAAAGTTAAATAAACAAAATGAAATGCATAGAAATACTAGAGTAGTGTGTTGAGATAATATAGTAGCCACCCCACAGCAAGATGGTTTCTACTGAGAAGAATTAGTGAATCAAACCCCAGGGGCAATAGAGACAATACAAGTTCCACACACTTTTTTTCTTGATTTAGATGATATCATGCCTTTGAGACCCTATACAGGCTAATGGGACAGTAATGCTGTAAGGAATCTGCTCATAAAGTGTAAATGCATGCCTCAATGTACAAGTCCGACTCTTATTTCACCCCAGGAAACCACAAGCAAGCATTTTGCTACAGCCTGTATGTAGGCTGTTATCTACATATATCAGATGCAACTCGAACAGTCAAGTCAAGTCAAGAGATTTATATAGCGCACTACATACCCAGAGGGTCTCAAGGCGCTTGAGGAGGGTGAGGAGTTACATGTCGAATATCCAGGTTTTAAGTTGCTTTCTGAATGTAAGGTGGTTCTGAGTGAGGCGAAGGTGAGTGGGAAGTGAGTTCCAGGTTTTAGCTGCCAGGTAGGAGAAGGATCTGCCTCCCATGGTGGTTTTGTTGATGCGAGGTACAGTTGCAAGGGCTTGGTTGGAGGATCGTAGGTGTCGGGAAGGGGTGTAGAAGGAAAGTCGTGAGTTGAGGCATTCGGGTCCAAGTTCGTAGAGTGCTTTGTGTGCGTGGGTTAGGAGGCCGAAAGTAATCCTCTTGTTAACGGGGAGCCAGTGGAGGTTTTTCAGGTGTCCGGAGATGTGGTCTTTACGCGGGATGTCTAGTATGAGTCTGGCTGACGCGTTCTGGATGCGTTGGAGTTTTTTCTGGAGTTTTGCGGTGGTACCAGCGTATAGGGTGTTTCCGTAGTCCAGGCGACTCGTGACCAATGCGTGGGTGACCGTTTTTCTAGTTTCGGTGGGGATCCAGCGGAATGTTTTTTTGAGCATGCGGAGAATATTGAAGCAAGAAGATGAGACGGCGTTGACTTGTCTGTTCATAGAAAGTGAGGAGTCCAGGATGACACCTAAGTTCCGTGCGTGGTCCGTCGGGATGGGTGCTTTTCCAAGGGCCTCTGGCCACCAAGAGTCATCCCAGGCGGAGGGGGAGGTACCAAGGATGAGGACTTCAGTTTTGTCGGAGTTCAGTTTTAGACGGCTGTGCTTCATCCACTCGGCTACTTCTTTCATTCCTTCATGTAGATTGGTTTTGGCGGTGTTGGGGTCTTTGGTGAGTGATAGTATCAGTTGGGTGTCATCAGCGTAGGAGATGATGTTGAGGTTGTGTTGGCGTGCGATGGCCGCGAGGGGGCTCATATATACGTTGAAGAGGGTGGGACTGAGTGAAGATCCTTGTGGCACGCCGCAGATGACTTCTGTAGCTTCTGATTTGAATGGTGGAAGGCGAACTCTCTGAGTTCTTCCGGCAAGGAACGAGGTGATCCATTCCAGTGCTTTTCCTTGGATTCCGATGTTTCTGAGGCGTTGTATTAAGGTGCTATGACAAACTGTGTCAAAGGCTGCGGAGAGGTCGAGGAGGATGAGGGCGACTGTGTCTCCGTTGTCTAGTAAATCGCCATCAACAGGGAGACAGTGTCTATAGTTCCAGTAATAGCAAGAAAGCCAGTAGATGAAGCAAAATGCCTTTATTTCAAGTCTACATTGAGATGTGAACATGATGCAGAAGCATATTCTTATAATCGAAAATACAACAAACCTCATTTGTGTGTTTGTTTCTAGGCATAGTGATCTATTTGTGTGGTTTATTTAGACTACTGTGCTAAAAGGGTTATGCAATATGGTCTGAGACCATACGAGTAAAATTGGAACTGAAAATTGTCAACTTCAAGTCAGATACTTTACTTACAGCTTGTTATTTGTAACAATATTTTGAATTTAAGAATTATTCAGCAAATAAAGTGTGAAAGTTTGTTTTGCCCAACTGGCCCATGTATCGGCCACATCAACTGAGCAGAGTACTGCCTCGATCGGAGGCGTTCGTGGGACTAAAAGCGGCCTGAGTGGTGCAGCGGCTCCGGAGGACCTGGGCTTGCCCCGTCGCTCCCCGGCCGCGCGTGCTAATCTACACCGCGGTCGTGCCCTTGTGTCCAGGGCAGCGCCTGGGCTGAAGATGCTGTGCTGAGTTTCTCACATCAGAGTATGCCGCCCCCGCAGATTGACTGCCTGTGTGCCCCGCATACTGGTGTGCCCCGCCGGATGTTGGCGGCCTGCACATTTCATTACTGCAAGATACGGACTTGATCAGGGCCGGCTGTGCAGCGTCCCGCCCTGTGTGTTCCTGGGTGCCACTGGAGAACCATCGGCCCCACGCTGGCGCCTTGCGCACTGCTCTTCACCCACCTTGGGCCTCAACAACGCAGCACCCTGCACCGTGGCTGTGGTCCACTCGGTGGTGCCTCCACACACAAACCAAACACCACAGCGGTGAATCGGGTCCGGAGTGTGGGCCATGAGGCCTGTTTTGGATGACTGGGGTGCCTGGGGGACGCGCTGCAGCAACGTAGTGTGGCCTGGAGTCCTTGCCCATTCGACGGCCCGGCATGGGGGTACAGCCGGGGGGCCCCGGTCATTCAATATTTCAGGCAGCGGGAGAGGCGGCTCCGCCCGTACTCAGCCGGTCACCAGTGCACTTGCTAAGATAATAGCGGCCATATAAACTCTCTGCAAAGGGGGGGAATCGAAATCCAGCATTCATTTCACGCAAGGTCGTCTGGTATCTCACAACTTGGCTCTCCGCTGTGCTGCACGTCGACCAACTGCTGTTGTTCCCTTCAAACTGTTCTCTCTCTCTCCCCCCTCTCTTCCATCAGTGTGGAATTCCTTCGATGTAGTGGTACTTTCTGGTCTGGGTCCTGCTGGTGGAAACCGACAGGCCGGTGTGGGCTCGTGCTCATGGCGGGTGGCGGAGAGTAGCTGGTACGGCTCGGCCCCTTCTCTGATATACCGCACCACCGGTTACATCATGGCGAGCGGCCGCTGTGGTCCAGGTACGTTGCTAGCAAAATTGGACAAATTCGCTTGGCAGAAGGGCCAGGATGGGACACAGTCTAACCCCAAACCCAGAGGGGATCAGCCAGACCCCACGTTGCAGAACATCTTCACTGCTATAACGATGGTGCCTACCTCACTGGAAGCCTGGATTGATACAGTTGCCACGGAGGTTTCTTTGATTAGAGTGGACATGAACGATACGGACCATCTCAAGCGACATGTGAATGAACTTCAAACCACACAGGAAGGAATGGCTCCACAGCTCGACGATTATGAAGGCTGCATGAGGCATAATAACATTAGCATTTTAGGGGTGCCGGTGCAGGCCGAAGGGCAGGCAGCTGACCTCTTTGTCGACGAATTGACAGCGCCAGCCAAGGGGTCTCGCCAAATGTTTTTCGATTGAACAAGAACACCGAGTACCTGGGGGAAGGTGTCAGGGTTCAGGTTGTGCCTACAATGCTGGTTCATGGGACACGTACTATAGAAAGGCGAGGAATCAAGAAATGAGTACATCTCCCAGAATCCTTGGCGGAAGGGGAGGTATTATTGGTAGGCACGACACGCATCCTGTTGCGTGTAATTCCTTTGGACGTCAGTGATTGCCTGCTCGTAGGAAGCTCCCTGAACATTTCGCCTCGATTCTGGGCTTCTGATGAAGAGAAGCTACCGCATGATTCTCATGCTTGAGGTAGGATCGGGGCTCTCTTTTTGTTGTATCCTTTAAAACGGAGCGCGCTGCCTTCCGCCGTGCGGCCGTGTGGAAATCTTTCACAGCTTGTTTGACATTTGGAAGCGGAGCGCGGTAGTGTATGCTACGCGTTGCCGTTTCGCTTTGTTCTTGGAAGTGAAGTTAAACTTTTAGGAGCTCTCTGGAAATTACTTCTGGGCATTGACATTTCAGTGGAATACAGCGGAGCGCTGTAGAGGTCACAACTACGCGCTACCGTGTGTTTAGATTTAGCCCAGATGTTGGAGGAAGCGGAGTGCTGGGGGTAGGCCTCCTCATTACCGTGTTCCTTATTTGCATGATATATTTCATACGCACTGAGATAGTGCTGTGACTTTCTATTTTCTTTCAACTGAAACTTCGTACTGTGGTTCAAGGAAAAGTCCTTAATTTCCAAAACGTTATCAGAGCGGAGTGTTGTGGTTCTTGCTCCCTACACATTACCGTTTCTGCTAAGCCAGGTGGCTGCTATTGTTTTCTTTCATCCCCTCAAAGAAAGGATCTATTGCTTTTCATTTCCTAATGTTTCGGAACCATTTCAAGAGTCCTTAGTACAACGCCTCCCTCTTGCAATTGTTATGGTATGCTGGAGAGGTGTCTTAAGATTACACAGGTGCAGGGCCAATGTGTTTATGTGTGAAGTCTGAGCATTGTTTATGTTTCATTAGGCTAAACAAAGTCATTACTTGTGGTGATTGAGGAGGAGTTCAACTGCAGTTACGTTTCCTAGGTATACTAAACATTTAGTGAGATCATATGAGAGTAGCCTGCTTTTGTATGCTGTGGTTCTAAGTGTATGTTTTGTCGTTTCAGGTTTTCCTTTCCCTGCTCTTCCTCCCCCTTTCCCCTCCCTTTTTTCCCTCGCCTAATGGCTTAAATACTCTGTGTATTTACGACTAGAGTGTTTGTGACGCTTGGAGGTGGACCATTATATACTACAACCGGATTCTGTGGAGCAAACCTTGACAGTAGGCCCAAACCTGGTGTGCCTCCCCGACCTCTTCTGGCAAGAGTGTTTAACTTTCGTGACAGGGATGCCATACTCCAGACGCCGAGAGCGGCCCAGTCACTGACGATAGACAATAACAAAGTTACCTTCTTCCCAGACTTCACCTTGCGGGTTCTGAAACAGTGTCGTAGCTTCCTGGACGTGAAGCGTGAGATGCGGGACCAAGAAATCAAATACGCCATGCTGTTCCCTGCTAAGCTACGGCTTGAGTCTGAAGGGAAAATATGGTTCTTCACGAGACCCGAGGATGCATGGGACTGGCTCGATGGCTGGCAAACTGTTGTCAAGCGTCCCCATAAACCCCTGGGTGACAGGGCCGGACTGGGAACCAAAACCGGCCCGGCAAAGTGCTCGGCCGGCCCCCGGGGGGAGGTCTGAGCTCTTTGCCGGGGCCGGTTTTCGGCAGATTTTGTTGCAGGGCCGATTTTGCAGCTATGCTGCATAAACGGCCCTGTAACAAAACCAGCCCCCAGGGGCCCAAAACCGGCACCCACCCTTGCGGCGCACCGGGGGATTGCCCGGTGCCCGCAACGGCCAGTCCGGGCCTGGTGGGTGATAATGATAATGCGGGCAGGCCAAAGCAGCGGCAGGGGTCCCCACCAGGTGGTGAGTCAGCAACGCAAAGTCAGAATGGATAAAGGTCGGTGGTCTGAAAGTGCGAGAGACTGCTCTTTGGTTCAAATGACTTCTTGGGCACAAACCTGGTAGACGCACTCTGTTCTGGTATTAACTGCCTTCCGCATGACCTCCAGCGTACTGTAGATCATACAAGTCCAGCTCTATGCTGTTATTGGTTTCCTGTTGCCATGGCATTGCAGACTTTTGATTCCTGATGAATATCGCTTAATATATCTGATCCGTACATTATGGGGTTGAATACCGGGGATGCAAATGCTCTTACAAATTAATGCCCCAGGGAGTGGGGTTGGATCACGTTCCCAATACTGTTGGGGGTGGGCGACAGGCACTCTGCAAGTTGGGGGTGGCAGGTGGTTTTGTACCTGTTATGCAGGGAGGCAGGGTGGGGGTGGGTGTTGGGGCGAGGGGGTGGTTTGTTTCAACTGTTTTGTTTTCTGTTTTTGTGCAATATAATGTATATTTTCTCTTACATTGATGGGTCAAGTCGTATTGCGCAGCACTTCTCCTTCTCTATGGCACTGTCTGTCCACATTCAGGTTTCTATTACATCACCATGAGGAGCACCGGTTTGATTTACTGACGCACTACATGCCCATCTATATCCACTACTCTCACTATCCAGCCATAAGCATGTCCTCTGTTCCACGGCTCCACATTGCTCACCTACCTATACACACATGGGACCACATTTATCTCTTAAACTCCTTACATGGAACGTTAATGGCTTGGGAGATAAAATCAAGCGGGCTAGTTCCCCAGTACCTGAAGCGGCTGGCGCCAGACATTGTCCTTCTCCAAGAGACACATTTAATTGGCAACTCGTGCGGGGCATTGAATAGATGGGGATATCCTTTGGTCACTCACTCAGGGTTTACTTCGGGTTCTTGTGGGGCCAGCGTGCTCCTACGCAGAGGATGTCCATATATGATACATAGGATTTGGTCGGATGAACATGGTAGATATGTAGCGCTATCTGGCACCTAGGAGGGACATACTCTCAATGTCTTATACGTGTATATCCCCCCTGGGCTGCAGCGTCCCGCACTGCGAGACCTCGGAGGGCTGCTGCTTGACTTGCTCTTAGTGCTATTGGTGCGGTGGGGGGACTTTAATCTGGCTGTAGATGGTGCCAAGGATCGCCTCCCGCCTCGTAGGGACCCCCTGGGGGGATCTCAATTGAAAGAGTTCCTGTCCGCAATGGGCCTCGTGGATATCTGTTGGCGGCTTAACCCTACCACTGTGCAATTTACATTTCACTCCCGGGCCCACAATAGTCAATCGCGCATTGACCACGTTTTCGCTCAAGATCTACATGTTTTCACTGAATCCAGGTGCCTCGCGGGCAGAGTCTCTGATCATTCGCCCTCATCATGACGCTCACACTCGGAATACCCAAGCGCCGTACTATCCTCACTTTAAATCCCTGGGCGCTCAAGGTACCACACATTAAGGAAACACTACTCAAATAAGCTGACTGTTATTTTAAGGAAAATGTGGGGTTGGTCACCTCAGCCCATGTGTTTGGTGCCGTAATAAAAGGCAGAGGCTTATCACTGATGGTTGGATATAAAAGGGAACTCACTAAAAGCATAACGGAACTTGAGGAGGATATCCTGACCAGGGAAAAAGCCCTGCCACGTACCCCTGTTCCAGAGGCGCAGCACTCGCTGGCGATGGTGCGCCTTGACTATGAACAGCTTCTGACGGAAGCGGCCAAAGCAACGTATAACACCACTCGTCATAAGATAGATAAGCATGGGGAACAAACGGATAAACTTCTGGCCTGGTTGGAGAAAAAAGAACAATTGTCCGGGTGGGTTCACTCAGTGCGTGGGGCAGATGGAGGCATAATCACTGATCCCTAGCAGATCGCTGAAACGTTCACCTCCTACTTCTCACTGTTATATACATCCTCCGAGACAACCCAGTCATCCATGGCTGCGGACATCCTTTCGACTATTAAAGTTGCAAGACAGAGACTCCCTAGAGGGCGACATTATGGAGGCTGAAATTCAGAAAGCAATACAAGATGTTCGTTCAGGTAAAGCCATGGGACCCCATGGGCTCCCAATTGAATTCTTCAAGCTGATGGCGTCCAAACTCACTCCCCGCTTACTGCAAATGTATAGCGAAAGCTTTGACGTGGGGGTCCTACCAGCAGACGTTAGGACGGCATCCGTTGTGATCATCCACAAATAGGGCAAGCCATCAGATGATTGTAGAGCCTATTGTCCCATATCACTCCTCACGGTTGAGGCGAAAATACTAGCAAAACTGTTGGTCAACAGACTCATCTCCTGTATTACCGAGCTAGTACACTCGGATCAATCAGGGTTTATGCCAGCGTGGAACACAGCCTTGAACTTAAGGCGATTGCATGGGGTACTGAGCAGATGTGACACGATCAGGGAGGACGCAGCTCTGCTATTGTTGGACAATCTATGGCGTTCGATACCATCGAGTGGGACTTTCTTTTCGCAGTGCTGACAAGGATGGGATTTGGACCTAACTTTATAAAATGGATCCAACTTCTCTATGCCCAAGCGCATGTGACAGTTAACCATCACGTCTCTAGGCAATTACCATTGGGGAGGGGCACTAGACAAGGGTGTCCTCTGTCGCCCCTGCTCTTTGCCCTAGTACTAGAGCCATTGGCTGTCTGGGTCAGGGGAGACCCGGCGATCAGGGGTCTGAGGTGGACAGAGGACCACGAAGATCGTATCTCATTATATGCGGACGACATACTCCTATATTTGGCCTCATCCTCACAGTCCCTCCGCCGGGAACTCCACATTTTTAATATCTTTGGAGCCCACTAGGCTATTAATTGGAGTAAGTCCCAACTCTACATGCTGTGGTGTACACCGCCACACACCCCTAGGGGCTATGACATACCTGTGACATCATAGAGCTTCAAGTACCTCTGCATGTATTATTATTATTATTATTATTACTGCACTGGTTGCCGATTGCAGCCCGGATTCAGTTTAAGGTGCTATGCACTGTACATAGAATCTTGAAACAGCAGGCCCCTACTGGTCTATCTGGCCTGCTGAAGCCCTATCTTCCTAGGCACGCTTTGCGCTCCGCAAACCATGGTTTGGTCTGTGTCCCTCGAGTAAGGAAAGCAAGGGCTGGGGGTCGCTCTTTTGGTTTTATGGCAGCTAAACTCTGGAATTCTCTTCCAGTTAGCATTCGAGCGATTCTCAATCTTTTGACATTTCGGAAATTATTGAAAACATGGTTGTTCCCCATTCTGTAACTTCCGCATTTGTTAGTTTCCTGATCGCTCTGACGGTTTCTGGTTGCGCTCGGACGCCTCGTCGCTGGGGCAGCCATGCGCATTATAAATCTTGTATAATAATAATACATGTATATTACACCAGATCCGACTTTATTTTATGAGTCAAACTTGCTAGTACCCCTGACCCGACTTCGATCCGACGCTAAACATTGGCGATCCCTCCCCTTACTCTCCTAGGACGGACGGCACTTTTCAAGATGTTAGCACTGCCACGTTTCCTCTATGTATTGCAGATCACCCCTAATGCGATTCCTGACACTTATTTTGCCAGTATTGATAGCGTGGTGTGGCGGCTGCTGTGGGATGGTCGTGCCCCACGCATAGCCATGAAAGAATTTACGATGGGATGGTATGATGGGGGTATTGCACTACCCGACATGCAGCTTTATTATCAAGCATCCCAACTGGTAGCAATCAACAAATGGGTACACGGGGAATACGATGACCAAAACTTCCGTACAGGCCGATGGCTCCTGGGATGGGGGGATATAATAGGGCACTCTACGCAAACCCCCGTAAGCTTAATCTCACGGGACCCACTGCACGCACAGTGGAGGTCTGCCATGGAGTGAATAGGAAAGGGGGTTGGCATAACAAACTTACAAAAGCCACCCCACACTGGGAACCAGACCTGCTGGGTCAACTCAGCAAATGCCCTTGGCTTGATAGGTGGGACATGATAGGCATTTCGACAGTGGTGGACATGTGGGTGGGGGGAAAATTGGCCACCTCTGCAGACCTGCAGACTAAATATCAATTAGCGCAAACCGAGACATTCAGATATTTACAAATTAGCCATGCAGTCACAGCCGCCTTACCCAAGGATGCCCCTCTAGCTGAGGCCTCTACGCTGGAGGATAGATTGATACTTGACCCTATGCCTAAAAAAGCCATATCCCTTACATATAAAAAGCTGTTACATAATCGCCCGGACCCCGTGCTGCACCTGCGGCAACACTGGGAGGCAGACCTGGGGGATTTAGATGAAGATGATTGGTGCAATGCTTTGGCTTCTCCCAGAGAAGTGGCTATCCCAATGAGATTGCGCCTGGTCCAATTGAAGATCCTCCATCGTGTATACTTAGTTGCAGGGATCTTGGTCAAAATGTCACCAACCAGAAACCTTTTTTCATATCTTATGGGACTGCTCAATAGTGCAACAATACTGGAGCAGGGTTACAAAGCAGCTGGGGAGAGTGGTGGTACGACTCGGAAGGCTTTCCCCAGCTATGTCTCCTAAACATATGGGATGCTACTGATTTAACGCAAACAGAGAAAACGTGGGCTTCACTGAGGTGAGCTATCGCAAAACGTAATATTGCTCAAAAATGGGGGGTGGGGGCGGCTCGGCCCTACGCAACTGGGCGGTTGACATTGACAGGGCAATGATCACCGAGAAGGATGTATTCAAACACAGGGGTTGCCCTAAGAAATGAGACCACAAATGGGGGAGGTGGAATAGATACAGAGGCAATATCTGCTTATCTCTTACAGTTGAATCACAACGTGAACGACATACACTATTGGACATTTCTGGTATCGATACTGTGCTCTCACCCGGAACTGGATAAGGTGATTGCTCGTTTAACGAGTACCAACTGGTGTACGTATCTGTTTTGCAAATTTGATCTCTTATGTGTTGGTTACTTGGTGGACATACCGAACATTATTAATGTGATTAAACGGGAGGGCGTGTACCGTGCTTTTCGAATGCCATCTGCGCTGAAGTGTGTCAATGAGTACTGTGGACCCAACTATTGCTTTATTGTTGCCTTATGTTTTTCTTTTCTTTTCATCAATGAAAATTGTTTAATTAAAAAAAAATTGAAATAGAATTACTCTAATTAGAAATGCAAGTAAGTGTTGAGTAATGATGAAATGCAATTAAATGTGGCTAATGGTAATTTAAATGATATGTCTCATAAATCTGGGAGAACTTGTGTTTGGAGTTCTCTAACAAATGAATGTTATAATCGATTTTTAAAAGAATAGCATGGGCATTGGCAAATAGGAGATCCTAGCTAACACAGTGCATATCCACACTTACGGTATAGGCAAACTGTTATCAGGGCTGAGTAAATACTTTTTCATTAGAGCTTATGGGAGGCCACAGAGACACATCACATGACAATGTGAATATTTATGCTCCTCTTAAAGGTCCAGTACAACCTTAGAGAAATAGATGCAAAAAATATTGAAGGAACATTTTAAATAATATATTGCGATTAAAACCATCAGAACATACGGATTGCTTTCAATACTATGACTAACACAGTACATCTATAAATATCAACAAGACCCACTTAAAGCTATATATTGATCTCTGTACGAATCGCACACAGTTGCTAGCCTTAGGGCCAAGGAAACTAATATTCTAAATGTTGATGTTATCTAAAGGCATGTGCCAGAACGTCATTATTTTAGTTACAAGTTGACAGTGGTTGGGCTAACAAAAATAACACAAACATGGAAGGAAGGCTCTTCCATAAACAGAGAACTGCTTTTAGTGATTAGCGCTGCAAAGCAACCTGGTCTCATACTGAACAAGTTTAGAAGGAAGCAAAACTGGTTATAGTTGGTCGCCTTTTGAGCGTGTCTCTAACAGAGGCATTGTTAGTGAATATAGAAGAGGCCGACAGAAGCTTCCTTCTACCCTTTTCATAGAGAATCAGTGGAGAATTTTATATAAAAAGAACTAGAAATTTGAGCAGGACAGACATTGTCAGAGGGGACATACCGAAGTGGCAACCGACTGCAGGCCTGACAACTTTCTGAGGTATGATGGGATAGTTATATAGCTTGGCATAAGATAGGTAGGAACGATATTTATAGCTCAGCCTATATACTTTACCATGATGTTGACGATGTATCTAAAAGGGATTTGACTAATCTATGAAGGGAAGTAGAGCTGTGTGATGTAAATGCTTTGGGGTTTTCTAATAATAATTTTGTTTTATATAATGACTTCTGAGAACACTAATACTAATCAAAATAGGCGATGGGATGCACACCTTGTTTATGTTGTTCTTCTGTTTCTTCCTTTGCTCAATGGCCTTTACTTTAGCGTGCTGGCCCGACCCGAGCAAAACACTATGTTAGGGGTTACTTTCTTTCACTCATTTCAGGTTGGCTTGGTTGGTATTTTACCAATTCAGAGCTGTAATATTGGGCCTGGAGTGGTAAATGGCTTTAGTCATTTTACAGCTCGGCATGGACAGCACTGTGCTAGTCCTATGCTTAAAGACTTTGCTGTACAAATGGCAAAAGACTTTGTCCATTTCTATCACAGCGTGGATGGCACTGTGCTAATCCTATGCTTAAAGACTTTGATTGAAAAGCAGACATTTGAGGTGATCAGATCTAGAGTGTCACTGGTGTTGAGATCTTTTTTTTTGCATAATTTATGCCTCACTCTATGCCTGAAAGGGTACTGTTTTGTTGTTTTAACATATATGTGTATATATATATATATATATATTTCAACAAGGTATCTCCCACTAGGGAAAGATGAATCGCTGCAACCTTGCCTTATGCTTTTTTCCGGTGTGCGTACCTCTTCAGGTGAACCACGCTGATATTTGTTACAACCGGATATCTCCCACGGGAGAAAGATGAGTCGCCACAAACCTTGCCTTTAACCATTTATTCGTGCAGGGTAACAGGACAATGCGTTTTTGTCGACATGTTTCGTTTCTGCTGGAAACTTTTTCAAGACGTTGCGCCTGCCACCAATTCAGTTCGCTGGTTTACCACAGGTAGAGATTTTCAATTTTAACATAGCTCCAACAAGCTCCACCCATTAGGAATCACTTCCGTTGGTTAGCAGGATTCTGGTACCTGTAGTGTAGTCAGCGTGATTTGCAACTGTTTTTTAAAAACCCTTCAGTGGGTGGTGGATAATTGTCCCGTTGTGGTCCAGCCACTTTTAAACCTCTGCGACGATGTTATGATGCCGGTTCCCCCGGTGTCAGTCCACCTTTCGGATTGACTGGGGGCCGGATACCGGAGTCCAGTCCCCGGGAGCACCGCAGACCCCTAATCCATGTAACGGTTTTAGCAAAGAGGGTTCAGGTGCGGGGCTGCATGGCGCTTCATTCCGTTGTGCGTACTCTTCAGGTGAACCATCCTGATATTTATTTCAACAAGGTATCTCCCACTAGGGAAAGATGAATCGCTGCAACCTTGCCTTATGCTTTTTTCCGGTGTGCGTACCTCTTCAGGTGAACCACGCTGATATTTGTTACAACCGGATATCTCCCACGGGAGAAAGATGAGTCGCCACAAACCTTGCCTTTAACCATTTATTCGTGCAGGGTAACAGGACAATGCGTTTTTGTCGACATGTTTCGTTTCTGCTGGAAACTTTTTCAAGACGTTGCGCCTGCCACCAATTCAGTTCGCTGGTTTACCACAGGTAGAGATTTTCAATTTTAACATAGCTCCAACAAGCTCCACCCATTAGGAATCACTTCCGTTGGTTAGCAGGATTCTGGTACCTGTAGTGTAGTCAGCGTGATTTGCAACTGTTTTTTAAAAACCCTTCAGTGGGTGGTGGATAATTGTCCCGTTGTGGTCCAGCCACTTTTAAACCTCTGCGACGATGTTATGATGCCGGTTCCCCCGGTGTCAGTCCACCTTTCGGATTGACTGGGGGCCGGATACCGGAGTCCAGTCCCCGGGAGCACCGCAGACCCCTAATCCATGTAACGGTTTTAGCAAAGAGGGTTCAGGTGCGGGGCTGCATGGCGCTTCATTCCGTTGTGCGTACTCTTCAGGTGAACCATCCTGATATTTATTTCAACAAGGTATCTCCCACTAGGGAAAGATGAATCGCTGCAACCTTGCCTTATGCTTTTTTCCGGTGTGCGTACCTCTTCAGGTGAACCACGCTGATATTTGTTACAACCGGATATCTCCCACGGGAGAAAGATGAGTCGCCACAAACCTTGCCTTTAACCATTTATTCGTGCAGGGTAACAGGACAATGCGTTTTTGTCGACATGTTTCGTTTCTGCTGGAAACTTTTTCAAGACGTTGCGCCTGCCACCAATTCAGTTCGCTGGTTTACCACAGGTAGAGATTTTCAATTTTAACATAGCTCCAACAAGCTCCACCCATTAGGAATCACTTCCGTTGGTTAGCAGGATTCTGGTACCTGTAGTGTAGTCAGCGTGATTTGCAACTGTTTTTTAAAAACCCTTCAGTGGGTGGTGGATAATTGTCCCGTTGTGGTCCAGCCACTTTTAAACCTCTGCGACGATGTTATGATGCCGGTTCCCCCGGTGTCAGTCCACCTTTCGGATTGACTGGGGGCCGGATACCGGAGTCCAGTCCCCGGGAGCACCGCAGACCCCTAATCCATGTAACGGTTTTAGCAAAGAGGGTTCAGGTGCGGGGCTGCATGGCGCTTCATTCCGTTGTGCGTACTCTTCAGGTGAACCATCCTGATATTTATTTCAACAAGGTATCTCCCACTAGGGAAAGATGAATCGCTGCAACCTTGCCTTATGCTTTTTTCCGGTGTGCGTACCTCTTCAGGTGAACCACGCTGATATTTGTTACAACCGGATATCTCCCACGGGAGAAAGATGAGTCGCCACAAACCTTGCCTTTAACCATTTATTCGTGCAGGGTAACAGGACAATGCGTTTTTGTCGACATGTTTCGTTTCTGCTGGAAACTTTTTCAAGACGTTGCGCCTGCCACCAATTCAGTTCGCTGGTTTACCACAGGTAGAGATTTTCAATTTTAACATAGCTCCAACAAGCTCCACCCATTAGGAATCACTTCCGTTGGTTAGCAGGATTCTGGTACCTGTAGTGTAGTCAGCGTGATTTGCAACTGTTTTTTAAAAACCCTTCAGTGGGTGGTGGATAATTGTCCCGTTGTGGTCCAGCCACTTTTAAACCTCTGCGACGATGTTATGATGCCGGTTCCCCCGGTGTCAGTCCACCTTTCGGATTGACTGGGGGCCGGATACCGGAGTCCAGTCCCCGGGAGCACCGCAGACCCCTAATCCATGTAACGGTTTTAGCAAAGAGGGTTCAGGTGCGGGGCTGCATGGCGCTTCATTCCGTTGTGCGTACTCTTCAGGTGAACCATCCTGATATTTATTTCAACAAGGTATCTCCCACTAGGGAAAGATGAATCGCTGCAACCTTGCCTTATGCTTTTTTCCGGTGTGCGTACCTCTTCAGGTGAACCACGCTGATATTTGTTACAACCGGATATCTCCCACGGGAGAAAGATGAGTCGCCACAAACCTTGCCTTTAACCATTTATTCGTGCAGGGTAACAGGACAATGCGTTTTTGTCGACATGTTTCGTTTCTGCTGGAAACTTTTTCAAGACGTTGCGCCTGCCACCAATTCAGTTCGCTGGTTTACCACAGGTAGAGATTTTCAATTTTAACATAGCTCCAACAAGCTCCACCCATTAGGAATCACTTCCGTTGGTTAGCAGGATTCTGGTACCTGTAGTGTAGTCAGCGTGATTTGCAACTGTTTTTTAAAAACCCTTCAGTGGGTGGTGGATAATTGTCCCGTTGTGGTCCAGCCACTTTTAAACCTCTGCGACGATGTTATGATGCCGGTTCCCCCGGTGTCAGTCCACCTTTCGGATTGACTGGGGGCCGGATACCGGAGTCCAGTCCCCGGGAGCACCGCAGACCCCTAATCCATGTAACGGTTTTAGCAAAGAGGGTTCAGGTGCGGGGCTGCATGGCGCTTCATTCCGTTGTGCGTACTCTTCAGGTGAACCATCCTGATATTTATTTCAACAAGGTATCTCCCACTAGGGAAAGATGAATCGCTGCAACCTTGCCTTATGCTTTTTTCCGGTGTGCGTACCTCTTCAGGTGAACCACGCTGATATTTGTTACAACCGGATATCTCCCACGGGAGAAAGATGAGTCGCCACAAACCTTGCCTTTAACCATTTATTCGTGCAGGGTAACAGGACAATGCGTTTTTGTCGACATGTTTCGTTTCTGCTGGAAACTTTTTCAAGACGTTGCGCCTGCCACCAATTCAGTTCGCTGGTTTACCACAGGTAGAGATTTTCAATTTTAACATAGCTCCAACAAGCTCCACCCATTAGGAATCACTTCCGTTGGTTAGCAGGATTCTGGTACCTGTAGTGTAGTCAGCGTGATTTGCAACTGTTTTTTAAAAACCCTTCAGTGGGTGGTGGATAATTGTCCCGTTGTGGTCCAGCCACTTTTAAACCTCTGCGACGATGTTATGATGCCGGTTCCCCCGGTGTCAGTCCACCTTTCGGATTGACTGGGGGCCGGATACCGGAGTCCAGTCCCCGGGAGCACCGCAGACCCCTAATCCATGTAACGGTTTTAGCAAAGAGGGTTCAGGTGCGGGGCTGCATGGCGCTTCATTCCGTTGTGCGTACTCTTCAGGTGAACCATCCTGATATTTATTTCAAC
The DNA here is from genome assembly GCF_964261635.1 of Lissotriton helveticus. Classification (NCBI taxonomy): domain Eukaryota; kingdom Metazoa; phylum Chordata; class Amphibia; order Caudata; family Salamandridae; genus Lissotriton; species Lissotriton helveticus. The sequence continues at coordinate 1,009,896,880 of NC_136072.1, forward strand.
AAGGTATCTCCCACTAGGGAAAGATGAATCGCTGCAACCTTGCCTTATGCTTTTTTCCGGTGTGCGTACCTCTTCAGGTGAACCACGCTGATATTTGTTACAACCGGATATCTCCCACGGGAGAAAGATGAGTCGCCACAAACCTTGCCTTTAACCATTTATTCGTGCAGGGTAACAGGACAATGCGTTTTTGTCGACATGTTTCGTTTCTGCTGGAAACTTTTTCAAGACGTTGCGCCTGCCACCAATTCAGTTCGCTGGTTTACCACAGGTAGAGATTTTCAATTTTAACATAGCTCCAACAAGCTCCACCCATTAGGAATCACTTCCGTTGGTTAGCAGGATTCTGGTACCTGTAGTGTAGTCAGCGTGATTTGCAACTGTTTTTTAAAAACCCTTCAGTGGGTGGTGGATAATTGTCCCGTTGTGGTCCAGCCACTTTTAAACCTCTGCGACGATGTTATGATGCCGGTTCCCCCGGTGTCAGTCCACCTTTCGGATTGACTGGGGGCCGGATACCGGAGTCCAGTCCCCGGGAGCACCGCAGACCCCTAATCCATGTAACGGTTTTAGCAAAGAGGGTTCAGGTGCGGGGCTGCATGGCGCTTCATTCCGTTGTGCGTACTCTTCAGGTGAACCATCCTGATATTTATTTCAACAAGGTATCTCCCACTAGGGAAAGATGAATCGCTGCAACCTTGCCTTATGCTTTTTTCCGGTGTGCGTACCTCTTCAGGTGAACCACGCTGATATTTGTTACAACCGGATATCTCCCACGGGAGAAAGATGAGTCGCCACAAACCTTGCCTTTAACCATTTATTCGTGCAGGGTAACAGGACAATGCGTTTTTGTCGACATGTTTCGTTTCTGCTGGAAACTTTTTCAAGACGTTGCGCCTGCCACCAATTCAGTTCGCTGGTTTACCACAGGTAGAGATTTTCAATTTTAACACCTTTCGGATTGACTGCATGGCGCTTCATTCCGTTGTGCAGCCCCGCACCTGAACCCTCTTTGCTAAAACCGTTACATGGATTAGGGGTCTGCGGTGCTCCCGGGGACTGGACTCCGGTATCCGGCCCCCAGTCAATCCGAAAGGTGGACTGACACCGGGGGAACCGGCATCATAACATCGTCGCAGAGGTTTAAAAGTGGCTGGACCACAACGGGACAATTATCCACCACCCACTGAAGGGTTTTTAAAAAACAGTTGCAAATCACGCTGACTACACTACAGGTACCAGAATCCTGCTAACCAACGGAAGTGATTCCTAATGGGTGGAGCTTGTTGGAGCTATGTTAAAATTGAAAATCTCTACCTGTGGTAAACCAGCGAACTGAATTGGTGGCAGGCGCAACGTCTTGAAAAAGTTTCCAGCAGAAACGAAACATGTCGACAAAAACGCATTGTCCTGTTACCCTGCACGAATAAATGGTTAAAGGCAAGGTTTGTGGCGACTCATCTTTCTCCCGTGGGAGATATCCGGTTGTAACAAATATCAGCGTGGTTCACCTGAAGAGGTACGCACACCGGAAAAAAGCATAAGGCAAGGTTGCAGCGATTCATCTTTCCCTAGTGGGAGATACCTTGTTGAAATAAATATCAGGATGGTTCACCTGAAGAGTACGCACAACGGAATGAAGCGCCATGCAGCCCCGCACCTGAACCCTCTTTGCTAAAACCGTTACATGGATTAGGGGTCTGCGGTGCTCCCGGGGACTGGACTCCGGTATCCGGCCCCCAGTCAATCCGAAAGGTGGACTGACACCGGGGGAACCGGCATCATAACATCGTCGCAGAGGTTTAAAAGTGGCTGGACCACAACGGGACAATTATCCACCACCCACTGAAGGGTTTTTAAAAAACAGTTGCAAATCACGCTGACTACACTACAGGTACCAGAATCCTGCTAACCAACGGAAGTGATTCCTAATGGGTGGAGCTTGTTGGAGCTATGTTAAAATTGAAAATCTCTACCTGTGGTAAACCAGCGAACTGAATTGGTGGCAGGCGCAACGTCTTGAAAAAGTTTCCAGCAGAAACGAAACATGTCGACAAAAACGCATTGTCCTGTTACCCTGCACGAATAAATGGTTAAAGGCAAGGTTTGTGGCGACTCATCTTTCTCCCGTGGGAGATATCCGGTTGTAACAAATATCAGCGTGGTTCACCTGAAGAGGTACGCACACCGGAAAAAAGCATAAGGCAAGGTTGCAGCGATTCATCTTTCCCTAGTGGGAGATACCTTGTTGAAATAAATATCAGGATGGTTCACCTGAAGAGTACGCACAACGGAATGAAGCGCCATGCAGCCCCGCACCTGAACCCTCTTTGCTAAAACCGTCACATGGATTAGGGGTCTGCGGTGCTCCCGGGGACTGGACTCCGGTATCCGGCCCCCAGTCAATCCGAAAGGTGGACTGACACCGGGGGAACCGGCATCATAACATCGTCGCAGAGGTTTAAAAGTGGCTGGACCACAACGGGACAATTATCCACCACCCACTGAAGGGTTTTTAAAAAACAGTTGCAAATCACGCTGACTACACTACAGGTACCAGAATCCTGCTAACCAACGGAAGTGATTCCTAATGGGTGGAGCTTGTTGGAGCTATGTTAAAATTGAAAATCTCTACCTGTGGTAAACCAGCGAACTGAATTGGTGGCAGGCGCAACGTCTTGAAAAAGTTTCCAGCAGAAACGAAACATGTCGACAAAAACGCATTGTCCTGTTACCCTGCACGAATAAATGGTTAAAGGCAAGGTTTGTGGCGACTCATCTTTCTCCCGTGGGAGATATCCGGTTGTAACAAATATCAGCGTGGTTCACCTGAAGAGGTACGCACACCGGAAAAAAGCATAAGGCAAGGTTGCAGCGATTCATCTTTCCCTAGTGGGAGATACCTTGTTGAAATAAATATCAGGATGGTTCACCTGAAGAGTACGCACAACGGAATGAAGCGCCATGCAGCCCCGCACCTGAACCCTCTTTGCTAAAACCGTTACATGGATTAGGGGTCTGCGGTGCTCCCGGGGACTGGACTCCGGTATCCGGCCCCCAGTCAATCCGAAAGGTGGACTGACACCGGGGGAACCGGCATCATAACATCGTCGCAGAGGTTTAAAAGTGGCTGGACCACAACGGGACAATTATCCACCACCCACTGAAGGGTTTTTAAAAAACAGTTGCAAATCACGCTGACTACACTACAGGTACCAGAATCCTGCTAACCAACGGAAGTGATTCCTAATGGGTGGAGCTTGTTGGAGCTATGTTAAAATTGAAAATCTCTACCTGTGGTAAACCAGCGAACTGAATTGGTGGCAGGCGCAACGTCTTGAAAAAGTTTCCAGCAGAAACGAAACATGTCGACAAAAACGCATTGTCCTGTTACCCTGCATGAATAAATGGTTAAAGGCAAGGTTTGTGGCGACTCATCTTTCTCCCGTGGGAGATATCCGGTTGTAACAAATATCAGCGTGGTTCACCTGAAGAGGTACGCACACCGGAAAAAAGCATAAGGCAAGGTTGCAGCGATTCATCTTTCCCTAGTGGGAGATACCTTGTTGAAATAAATATCAGGATGGTTCACCTGAAGAGTACGCACAACGGAATGAAGCGCCATGCAGCCCCGCACCTGAACCCTCTTTGCTAAAACCGTTACATGGATTAGGGGTCTGCGGTGCTCCCGGGGACTGGACTCCGGTATCCGGCCCCCAGTCAATCCGAAAGGTGGACTGACACCGGGGGAACCGGCATCATAACATCGTCGCAGAGGTTTAAAAGTGGCTGGACCACAACGGGACAATTATCCACCACCCACTGAAGGGTTTTTAAAAAACAGTTGCAAATCACGCTGACTACACTACAGGTACCAGAATCCTGCTAACCAACGGAAGTGATTCCTAATGGGTGGAGCTTGTTGGAGCTATGTTAAAATTGAAAATCTCTACCTGTGGTAAACCAGCGAACTGAATTGGTGGCAGGCGCAACGTCTTGAAAAAGTTTCCAGCAGAAACGAAACATGTCGACAAAAACGCATTGTCCTGTTACCCTGCACGAATAAATGGTTAAAGGCAAGGTTTGTGGCGACTCATCTTTCTCCCGTGGGAGATATCCGGTTGTAACAAATATCAGCGTGGTTCACCTGAAGAGGTACGCACACCGGAAAAAAGCATAAGGCAAGGTTGCAGCGATTCATCTTTCCCTAGTGGGAGATACCTTGTTGAAATAAATATCAGGATGGTTCACCTGAAGAGTACGCACAACGGAATGAAGCGCCATGCAGCCCCGCACCTGAACCCTCTTTGCTAAAACCGTTACATGGATTAGGGGTCTGCGGTGCTCCCGGGGACTGGACTCCGGTATCCGGCCCCCAGTCAATCCGAAAGGTGGACTGACACCGGGGGAACCGGCATCATAACATCGTCGCAGAGGTTTAAAAGTGGCTGGACCACAACGGGACAATTATCCACCACCCACTGAAGGGTTTTTAAAAAACAGTTGCAAATCACGCTGACTACACTACAGGTACCAGAATCCTGCTAACCAACGGAAGTGATTCCTAATGGGTGGAGCTTGTTGGAGCTATGTTAAAATTGAAAATCTCTACCTGTGGTAAACCAGCGAACTGAATTGGTGGCAGGCGCAACGTCTTGAAAAAGTTTCCAGCAGAAACGAAACATGTCGACAAAAACGCATTGTCCTGTTACCCTGCACGAATAAATGGTTAAAGGCAAGGTTTGTGGCGACTCATCTTTCTCCCGTGGGAGATATCCGGTTGTAACAAATATCAGCGTGGTTCACCTGAAGAGGTACGCACACCGGAAAAAAGCATAAGGCAAGGTTGCAGCGATTCATCTTTCCCTAGTGGGAGATACCTTGTTGAAATAAATATCAGGATGGTTCACCTGAAGAGTACGCACAACGGAATGAAGCGCCATGCAGCCCCGCACCTGAACCCTCTTTGCTAAAACCGTTACATGGATTAGGGGTCTGCGGTGCTCCCGGGGACTGGACTCCGGTATCCGGCCCCCAGTCAATCCGAAAGGTGGACTGACACCGGGGGAACCGGCATCATAACATCGTCGCAGAGGTTTAAAAGTGGCTGGACCACAACGGGACAATTATCCACCACCCACTGAAGGGTTTTTAAAAAACAGTTGCAAATCACGCTGACTACACTACAGGTACCAGAATCCTGCTAACCAACGGAAGTGATTCCTAATGGGTGGAGCTTGTTGGAGCTATGTTAAAATTGAAAATCTCTACCTGTGGTAAACCAGCGAACTGAATTGGTGGCAGGCGCAACGTCTTGAAAAAGTTTCCAGCAGAAACGAAACATGTCGACAAAAACGCATTGTCCTGTTACCCTGCACGAATAAATGGTTAAAGGCAAGGTTTGTGGCGACTCATCTTTCTCCCGTGGGAGATATCCGGTTGTAACAAATATCAGCGTGGTTCACCTGAAGAGGTACGCACACCGGAAAAAAGCATAAGGCAAGGTTGCAGCGATTCATCTTTCCCTAGTGGGAGATACCTTGTTGAAATAAATATCAGGATGGTTCACCTGAAGAGTACGCACAACGGAATGAAGCGCCATGCAGCCCCGCACCTGAACCCTCTTTGCTAAAACCGTTACATATATATATATATATATATATATATATATATATATATCCAACAACGAGTAGCCCTCAGGTGTATGCATCGCCCCACTTGGGATTTTAAAGTTTGACATTGTTGCTGGTGTAAAGGGGCCCATTTGAGGATACAGTCCCCACACTACAGGATCCATGAAGCTTGCTAGTAGCCATGCCCACTGGGGCAGGATTTTAGTGTTAAAGAGTGCAAGGCAGATACCTGCACTACAGGATCCAGGAGGCTTAGCAAGCAGCCACGCCCACTGGGGCAGGATCTCCGTTATCAAGAGTGCGAGGCAAAAAACCTTTTTCACCCAGCATGCTGTGCCACTGATGAAAGGATGTAATTACTGAAATGCGTTTGGCTATACAGATGGATGCTTTTCCTGTAGCTGCTTGCCTGCATGGTGCTTTCATTAAATATAACGAACGAATTCCGGTTTGTGGCTTCTGTCAAACTGAGGGCTACTCGTTGTTGGATATATGTATATATATATATATTCCAGACACGTTTCCATCCATTCCGATGTCAAAAAGGAAAGCACGCAGGTCACCGATTTCAAAGTGTTTGTTACAGACCCCCTACCCCTCGAACAGACGCGATTCGCCTCACGGCTTCGTCAGTGTTGGCGTGTGCAAAGAAAATCAACCATTTTATTCCGTGAAGCCTCACGGAAGCCCAGTAAACAATGCAAATGGACTGCTTGAATCAGTGCTACTTTAGTGGCCATCTTACAGTATGTTTTCTCTGGGTCGTAATTCACAAAAACAGTCGATATTGTGAAAAGTGCTGGTGCAATGAATAAAAGATACAATCTTTAAAAACAATTTTGCTGGGGGAACAGACAAAAATGCATTGAATTAATTATCCTATATATAGCATTATAATTCATGTTTTTATGCAGCCTAACTGCTGATCCTATGGATGTTGTCAATTATAGTTTATGCTGCATTAGAAAACTGTATTAACATAAACATGTACACAGTGGGGGGCGTGGCCGAGCAGCATGGCCGACAGGACGTGAGCTCTACCAGCTCCCGGACTGTGGACCCAGAAATCCTGTCTTTTATATCCTCTTTGGGCTCCTAATCATCCCGAATCGAGTGTCTAGGGCTCCCCTCCCACCAGTGACCCCTTACCTGAGCAGCGGAGACGGTCCCCTTGGATATCGCCGCAGTTGGGGCTGGCGAGGTGGAGACCGGGCCTCTGCCCACGCAAGGCCGGGGTCTGCGGCCTACTGCGGAGAGGACTCGGAGAGACGGGTCTGCCTTCCTGAGATCTCCGGAGGGCAAAGTGCCGCCTGACAACGACGGAGCCCGCTGCCATCTGGGGCTCCGTCTTGAAAGGGGGCCGAGAGCTGCCTGGGGGACTTGCTGACGGCCTCTCTGCTCCGGAGGCTGCGAAGAGTGTCGCGGTGGCTGCCGCTCCATGGACGGCGCAGAAGATCCTTTGTGCTGGTGAGCGCGGCCTGCGGGGGAGCTACGCTGCCCGCGGAGCCCTGGAGGGCTGCTGTGGAGGGTGAGACGGATGGAGTGTGACCGGCCCTGGGAGCGCGAGAGGCCTTGCTCGAGACTTCCTACCCTGCTGAGCCGGCGCCTCATTTTTGCAGAGGTGCGGCTTCTAGCCGCAATACGGGGCCTGCTTCCTGGAGGGCTTGCTGCCCCTTGAAGACGCTCCGCGGTGTCCCGCCCCAACTGGAAGCTTGCTGGCATGGGGCCTGGATCCCGGGAAGCCCTGCATGTGCCCGTGGTGGTGAGTGGCTGTGGATCGGCCTGTCCGCTCCTGCTTGCGGACTTGGGACCCCCGGGGGCCGAATGGTGATTGGAGCCTGCACCCTGCGGCGGCCTGCTCGCCCCGGACTCCGCTGCTCGAGTGAGGACTGGGAGGTGTATTGCCGTCTCTGCTGACTGCCCCCTCCAGGTCCCATTCCTCCTTTGCCCCCCCCCCCCTTGTGGGGACTGACTGTGGACCCGCGGTGCCACTGAGGCCGCTCCCTTGGTGCCCTTGGAGAGACCGGCAAGTGCGGCGCCCCACATGACCTAGATGGCACCGGTGGCCTGGGCTCCCCTCCTGAAGACCCCCCTGCGGTATATTTCCTGAGTGCTGGCCTGGGAGACGTTGCTTTGATCTGCATCTGGGGACGTTCAAACTGCCCGGTGGGCTTCCTATACTGCCGCCCCCTGCCCTCTCCCCCCTTCGACGGTGGTACTACGGTTCGGAGGAGAGTGGCCTTCCACCGCCTCTTGAGTCCGCGCACTTCGGATACCGGCGCGCTGATGAGGTTGGCGACCCCCCCCTGGTGACTGTTGGCTCAGGGGTGCTTGGACTCCGGCGGCTAAGTTTGCCCCGCGTACAGTGAGCTGGCCCTGGGGACCCGGCCTGCGCCACGTTTTGCTGCGACAGTGGCTGAGAGTACTTTGGATACCCCATTGGAGTACTGGTTGAGGCGCTTCGGGTCCCCGCGATGCGCAAGGACAGGACATCACGCTCCACGCAGCCCAACACTATTACACAATATACCACCCAATGCCTGCCCTCTCAGCGAATCACTTGTCAGTCGGATCAGGATGAAGAGGCGGGAGGCTCTGGCGAACCTTCCCGAGCGGAACTACTGAAGGCCATTCAGGGCTCGCATACTGCGCTGGAGCGCCAGATTGAGACGGTTTCAATTGACGTCAACCTCCTATGGACCGATCTTCGGAAAGTTGCGGATAAGGTCTCGGACGCTGAGGGTAATATCACGCAACTGCAGGGTGAGGTGGCCTCTCTGAAAAAGGGGGTCACGCACCTCACGGCCACGACGCATGCCCTAGAGCGCAGAGCTGAGGACGCAGAGGGGAGGGCGCGTCGCATCAACATAAGGGTCCTAGGAGTGCCGGAGCGCCAGGAGGCTGGTAACGCGGAGAGGTTCTTGGAGACCTGAATCCGAAAGAGCGCTGTGTCCAAGGGGCCTTTCGGAGGCCTTTGTCATCGAGCGGGCCACCGCGCTCTGGTCCCGCCGCCGCGTCCTGGGGCTCCCCCTAGGGCGCTGATCGCCAAGATCCTGAACTATAGGGATCGTGATTGTATCCTACGCGCAGCGAGGGAATCGGCGGACCTCACTATTGAGAATAGCCGGGTGTCCATCTACCCCGATTACATCCAACAAGTTCAGGAGCAAAGGAAATCCTTCTTGGGGGTGAAGCAAAAGCTCCGGGAGATGCAGTTGCAATATATGTTGTTGTACCCGACCAAACTCAAGGTGCTCTCGCAAGGGAAGGCACATTTCTTTGAATCCCCGGCGGAAGTGTGGGAATTGCTGGAGATTAGGGGCGACGACCTTCCACCGGGGGAACGTGGGGGGCCCGAGAGACCTGGGGTACTCGCCCTTCACGACGTCGCCGCGGCAGGCGAAGACACCGATCTGGGTCGGAGGCTCCTGAGGAACCCAGGATCACGGTGGGGGAGGATGGCGCTATGCTCTTGGAACCTTTGCCGGCGGAGACTGGGCCGGGGGCCCTGGGCCCATCCGGGTCTGGGGATGTCTTGGTCCCAGACACCTTACAACCTACGATGCAGGACACGATCTTCACGGCCACGGTGGTCCCGGAGACCGGAGGGGCTGAGCTGCTGGCAGAGACAGTACCGTCTTGAGGTGATATGTGCCCTGAGCATTGTTTTAGCTCTATAATAGTGGGTCTGGGGCTGTCCTGGCCTTATTGTTGATGCCTGGGGCCCGGGGTGACAGATCTCTTGCTGCAGGGGGGAGCGGTGGACTTCTATCTTCCTGGATGGGGTCTATATGGTGGGAGGGGGGTACGTCTGTTGGAGCAGTGTTTGCCTTGGAACTGCTCCGCCTAGTCGAGCCTGGAGACTATCACAGTAGATTTGGGTCCCGTAGGGAGCTGGGGGGTGGGGGGGGGTGGGTCTGGTTTTATTGTTTGTGTGTGAGTGTTGTGTGAGGTGGATGGGGTGGCTGTGTACGTCCTGGCACTGGCAGGGTAGCATGTTTCGTTGTTGCGGTCATCTTGCTCGTGGGTGGGGGTGGGGGGTTGTATTTGTTGGGGTTTGAACTGCTGAGATGGTTGGCTGAGGGGAAGATGTTTTTGGGGGGCATTGTTACAGGCATCATGTGTGTTGTTGTTCAGACCCGAGGGTGGCAGTTCGCAGATATTGTCCCTAGTAGCCCGGATGGGCGTAATTACCAATTATGGGTTACAAATTCCTAACCTGGAATGTACGCGGATTGGGCACTTGTACTAAGAGACACAGGGTCCTCTCCTTCATCCGGCGCCATGGGGTCTCCGTTGCGTGTTTGCAGGAGACTCATTTGAATGAGGAGGGTGCTCAGAAGCTGTCACGAAAATGGAGAGGCCAGTTATTCCATTCCTCTTTTTCTACCTATGCTAAGGGGGTCTTGATTTGGGTGGCGCCTGGGGTTCCTTGTGCCGTCCAGTACGTTGAAGCGGACATAGAAGGCAGGTACTTGCTGCTGCGGGTGAAGCTGGATGGTAGGGATTTCCTGATCTTAAATTCCTATGCGCCTAATGAGGATGATCCTTACTTCTTCTCCCATCTTCAGGAGATCCTTGTGCAGGACCTCGACGCCCCCTTCCTCTGGTTCGGGGATTTCAACTGCGTGTTGGATCCGGAACTGGACCGGCACCCTCCCCGTTCGGGTACGAAGCCGCGTATGACGACGCGTCTCCGGGAAGTGATGAAAAATTTGGGAGTTGTGGATGTATGGCGCATGGGCCACCCAGCGCAGAAAATATATACCTGTTACACCCAGACGCATAACACTCATAGTAGGCTGGATCGTATCCTTGCTGCCAATATTGCTGTGTCCCTTTCCTTGACGGTTACCCACCAGGCCCGCTTTCTGTCAGACCACGCTCCGGTGACGTGCGTGGCGAAGTGGGTTGACCAGTCTGCCCGTCCTCGGACCTGGAGGATGCCGATGGACCTCTTGCAGGATCAGGTGGGGAGAGACCATGTGGCGACGGCCCTGACTAATTATATAGATCTAAACTGGGAGGTCGTGAGTTGCCCTATTCCACTAAATGGGAGGCCCTGAAAGCGGTGGTGCGTGGTGCGTGCATGGGTCTCACCTGTGGGGTCCGGAGGCAATTGCTTCGTGATTTGCAGGAGGCGGAGGATAGACTCTGGCGTAGCCAGTCTCTGGCGGATCCCGTTGACTCGGATCGGGAGATGGAGGCCCAGGTGTCCGTTCATGACATTCTTAAGCGTCTAGATAAGTACTCCCTGGGTCAATACCGGCAGCGTTTCCACCGTGAGGGGGACAAGTCTAGTCGCCTGCTGGCCTGGATTCTTAGACGCGAAACTACTCCGGAGCGGATAGTTGGTTTGAAGGACCCCGCTGGGGACATGGTGCACTCGGAGTCTGATATTCTCGAGGTCCTCCGTTCCCACTTCCAGGCGGTATATACTGCCGACCCCTCGGTGTCGGAGGCCTCCTATCGGCCTAATCTCCAGGATTTGACTCTCCAGGCCATCTCGGAGGGGGCGGCGGAGGAATGTGGTAAATAAAATATTACCCTGGCAGAATTTCTAGGCATTAACAAAGTATCATGCATCAAGTGGGAAGCCGAGTCCGTGGTATCTGAGTTAAAATGGGCTTTATTCCAATAACTCGAGTCAAAGGGAGAATATGTTCCATCACCTCTGAGGTTCAGGAAGAGTCTTCTAACATTTGATAACAAAACATTATATTATATACTTTTTACTCCTTGTACATAGGAGCAGGCGCAAGACAGAAAATGAGATAAGAGCATGTGGGCGTGCATGAGGGTGTGTACTTTGATGAGTCATAGGTGTGTGATAGGTAGGTGTCATAGGTGGGTGGGTACTTAGAGGAGGAGTTGGCATGACCAGCTCGAACTGTGCCCTAATTGTGCAACTTTGAGCATGACGTGCAATTGACGTGTAACTGGGAGGAGGCTGACTTTCAACCTAGCAGAGAGATCTCTTATGTCAAGGCGACCAGCACATCTAGTACAACTGATATCTAGAGTCAGTAAGCAAAAGAAGCAAAGGTTGTTCGTCACTAAAAGACAGAGAGGGCATATTTATTCGTTGCATGAGCTTTCTATGGGTGCAAGCACTGTAATTTACTTAATTGGAGACAGAATGGCTAGGCCCTGTCTCCCTCGGACGGGTTCTGTTTACTTTTCCTCAGATAACTGTTATTCATATAACTGTCTTGGCAGGCCTCTTGCTGGGCTTCTCTCGGCTGAGCTAGAAGTATGCGAGGTCAGAGGGACGTAACTGCAGCTTCAGTGTGTCAGGAGTCATGAACTGCAAATACATGGGCCTTATGCTACCTTAACGTTTGGGAGACTTGATGACTTGACTTGCAGGACATGTTTGCAGAGGCCTAGTGATTCAGGCCACTACGGGAAATATGCATGGGTGACATGCACATATATGTAACATAGGGTATATGTAGTGGACATTTTTGGTCAGGCAAAATATCATTTTCCTCATTAACAAGACGTGGCTTTAACCCTCCGGGAGGTCAGAGTTGCATTGGCTGCCCTCCCGAGGGCTAAGGCCCCAGGCGTCGACGGCTTCCCGCCTGAATTCTACCAGTCCATTGAGGATCTCCTTGGCCCCCTCCTTTTGCGGGTCTACAATGAGGCTCTGGAGTGTGGCACCCTCCCACCCACTATGAATCAGGGGGAGGTTTGTATGCTTCTAAAACCGGGAGTTGATAGCTGCGACCCTGCGGCGTTCAGGCCTATCACTCTGATTAATACGGACGTGAAAATCCTTACTAGACTACTGGCCAACCGGTTGGAGCCACACATGGCGCACCTGGTGCATCAGGATCAGTGTGGATTTATCCCTGGCCGCAACACCGCAATGAACCTGCGGCGCCTGAACCATATCCTCCACGAGGTGCGTGGTAGGGAGGGTCCCCATGTCCTGGTGTCCATTGACCTGGCAAAGGCCTTCCACACTGTCAGCTGGCGGTATCTCTTGGAGGTGCTCCAATTGGCGGGGCTGGGGCCCGTGTTCTGCAATTGGGTCCGGATCCTGTATGGAGCACCACGAGCTAGGGTTCGGCTTGGGTCGGCCCGTTCTGAGGAATGGTCCTTGGAAAGAGGCACACTCGACAGGGGTGCCCCCTGTCGCCACTCCTCTTTGCCCTGCCAATATATAGAGATATTTGCAGTCTCTGTTCGTGCGGAAATGGAGCAGTGGGGTATCAGAGTGGGGGATACTGTGCATGTGATTTCCCTCTATGCAGACAACGCTCTGTTCTATTTAACCTCCCCGAGTGAATCACTACCCGTCTTGTTGCGGTTGCTGGATCGCTTGGGTGCAGCCTCAGGCTTACGTATAGACCCTGAGAAGTCTCTGATCTTCCCCCTGGCGGGATATGATCTCGAGTCGGGAGTGAACCCTCCGTGCCTGGGACTGAGGTGGGAGCTGGCGGCCTTCCGTTATCTGGGGATCCAGGTGGCCTCCTCTGACGAACAATTGATGGCCCGCAACGCTGACCGGGTGCTCCGCTTCTTGCATCAGTCTGTGGCCTTCTGGAACACGCTCCCTCTTTCCCTCGTGGGTCGGTTAGCGGTTGCTAAAATGGTGATGTTGTCGAGAATGTTGTACGTCCTGCAAAACACCCTGTGCCCACTCCCCCCGAGAATGTTTCACACGCTCAACATGCTGCTCACGTCTTTGCTTTGGGTGGGCAGGCGCAGCAGAGTCGCCCTGCATACCGTGGTCCGGAGCTGGGAGGAGGGAGGACTGGAGGCTCCGAGGTTTGACCTCTATTATTATGCTGCACAGCTCCTGCCTGCCGCGAGGTGGTTCGCAGCCACGGACAATTGGGAACTGCGGCTCCTGGCGGGTAGGGCGGACGAGACGATGCTGCAGGTAGCTCTGATGAAGCGACGGGGATTGGACAAGACCCTGCCATATGTAGTGCGCCATGCGGCAGGGGTCTGGCAGCGGTTTGTTGAGAAAATCTTGCGGCGGGCCCCCTTTCACAGGGAACTGCCGGTGTGGATTTTGGCCCGGTGATGCTTATGGGGGAGAACATGTCCTTCCGGGACTGGCGGGACGGCGGCTGCGAGACTCTGGCAGACCTTTATCCAGATGACTCCTTTGTGTCCTTTGAGTGAGCTATGGAAGCTTTTGGTCTGCACAGGGGGCAGTACCTACACTACAGGGGGCTCCAGGAGTTGGCGAAGGTGACCTGGCCCCAGTTCCCAGAGGCACCCCCGTTGACCCACACTCTCAACATCCTCCTCTCCTGCGGCAGGGGGAAGCGGCTGATCACTTTACTGTACTCGGCCATGCGAGGGGACTCTGCCCCGCCGGTCTCGCCGTCCTGGGCGGCGGACTTGGGGATTGCTTTAGAGCCTGGACAGCGCAAACGTATCGGACTCCTGACTCGGAAAGTGTCGTGCAATGCGCGGTTCAAACTGATCCATTTTAATTTTGTACATCGCACTTACATGACCCCAGTCTCCCTGAACCGGATTTCCGCGGATAGACGGGATGACTGCCCTAGATGTGGGATGGGAAAAGCCGGATTCCTACATCTGGCCTGGGAGTGCCCACTGGTGGGGAGCTTCTGGAAGGAGGTGGTAGAACACGCCGGGTTGCCTTGAGCCCACTCCATTGTCTATTGGCCCTAGTTCCTAAGCCCAAAAAGAGAAATTTGTCCTATAAGCTGCTGCAGTTGCTCCTGGTGCTGGCGAGGCGACGTGTGGCTATTACTTGGATGGGGCAGAGGGCCCCTGAGTTCTTCCTGTGGCTTAAGGATATTAGAGAGTGGTCCCTAGCCAAGGAAACACATATGCAGCGTACACGCCGTGATGAGAGGCTCCAAGAAGATTTATTAGCTTGGAGGATGATGTGTGCCGAAGGGTTGCCTGACGATGACTCGGATGCCACCAGTGCTGAACTGTTTACCCCTGAGGAGTCTAGCTCCAAAGAGGACGTGGCGAGAGGCAGGGAGGGGGGACTTGGTTCGAGGTAGAGCCCTATTAGACGTGTACGTTGGTTTCTTATTGTCTTTTTATGTGATTTGCTTTGATTCCCAGAGGTTTGCTTTAAACTGTGATGTCTGCACCCAAATGAGCCCTAAGTAGGTAACCAAACTGTTTTCAGCGATGCCAAGTGGGGGGGGGGGGAATTGTTTTGTTGTTATATGTTGGAGTGTGATCTTTGTACGCACAAGGAATTCAAACCTTGAAAACAGCGGATACTGGAGATATTCATTTATTTCATGCAAATGTTTATGCTAGTATATTTTTGGCACTCTCTGACTTTCCGCTGCCTGGCCTCCGGGCTGTGGGCTCCATGGCTGGGTATTCTCCTGTATGATCATTTTAGTTATTTTCCTTTATGAGTGCCTGTCGGTAGATTTGCTTGATTGTATTCTCTGTACCTACCGCAATAAAAATATTTTTCACAAAAAAATAAATATGTACACAGTGTCTAGTAAAAATTAAATGTATACATGTCACATATTATTCATTAAACTGTTCCCCTTTCGATTATCTCGCCCTGTATGGGCTTTCTCAAGTGTTCTCACACCCTGTATGGGCCTTCTCATATGTCTATTTTGTGAAAGGGAGAGATAAAAGTTATTAGCGTCTGTGAATCAGATGACGCAGCCCTTTCTGAAGCATAGGGAAGGTATATGGACACTTGATGTTATTTTTTCTTTTTTTTGTTTGTCCCATATGTTATAGCTATCCCTTCATCTTTCCTGTACCTGCATTCTTTTTCTATTGGAGTCTTTTACAGATGGATCCATAACTCCTTATCACTGTTCAGCCCTATAGGCATTTTTGTCTGAAGATCAATGATGTATTTTGATTCCAACACCCTTAGAGCTCTCACACGATCACCACCTCTCTCAATTCTGTCTACTTGATCCAGACAAGAGAATGTAAGGAGGTCGCTGTCACTTTTGTGATGTGTCTCAAAATGGCGTGCCACGGGGTATGTTTTATCCCGATTTGTTATGGCATGCATGTGCTCTAATATGCGTTTTTCGTTGGGTGGATGGTACTCCCGATGTATCTCCTGGAGCATGGACACTACAGGCAATACACTGTGAAGTCAGAGACACACTTGAGAAATGTTGAAATTTTTCTCGTGGGACGTGGATCATTAGGTCTTCCCTTATAGCTGAATGCTTTCTTGCTATGTTTACAGGCCTTACAGCGAAGGCACGGATAAAAGTCTTTTATGTTTTTCATGGCTATTGGCTTGGCAGGATTTTCAAAGTGACTATGAACAAGTTGATCACCCAGTGACTGGCAGCGTCTATATGTTATAGAGGGATGTGATGGCAAGACTTTTCTTATGGTGGTATCAGTTTGTAGAATGTGCCAGTTTTTATTAAACACCTGTACTAATTCCCCTGATCTTATGTTGAAATTAGTGATCATCCGTATTGGACCCTCTACCTTCTGTTTTACTTTGTCTACCAGTAGATCTTTTCTGTCTATTCTCCCTACCCTTTCAGCTGCATCTTTCAATATTGCTTTTGAGTAGCCTCTTTCCTGGAACCTTGTTGCGGCTTCATCCTTAGCTTTTCTGAAGTCCCCCCGTCCGAGCAGTTACGCTGAAGACAGAGTAGTTCTACAAAAGGTAAGTTAAGTACCAGGCTCTTCGGGTGAAAAAAAAAATAAAATAAAGAAATAAAGAAATATATATATATATATATATATATATATTCTTTACCACACCAAACTTTCCCATTCAAAGAAGGCGCTGACTCCGTGAATCTCAGTTCAAAACGTTTATTCCATGTTCAGTTGCTGCTCAGACGCGTTTCGGCGGCTTGCTCCCGCCTTGCTCACTAACATCTGTATTGCTAAATCTTAGCCTCTTTATACATTTTACTAAAGTCATGTGATACAATTCTCTGCCATTTGACTGGCTATTACTTTGTCAAACATGGACCCACCCAGTGAATTACCATAACTAGTTGATGACTATGCACATTCCATTGTTCTATGTTAGTCTTTCTTCACTAGTTTTATGTAACACTTGAAAAAACATCCTTTAGAAATTATACAATTCAATACATAAAATAAAATAAACATATGCCTTCCCATTACCACAAGTTTCCCAAACAAATGTTTTTGACCCTTTAAATACAATTATTTACAATTATTGTTGTCCCTTGAAATATGTTATTTATGCACGAGATGCCTACTGGGATGAGTCTGTTTTTCATATATGTTATTGTATATATATATATATCAACCACAAAAGTCGCGTATCTCTCTGCCGCGGCGGTAGCGGGCTCGAATGAGGTCGCGACCCTCACAATATTAAACAAGATTCTTACCTCTCCGGTAAACAATCGATTCGAGTCCAAGTCCATAAAGCGTGTCGTTTATTCAAAACATGAAACAAGCACAACACCCGACGCGTTTTGGTGCAGCCGCACCTTGGTCAAAGGTCAAGGAACTGTTTGTCTGATTAGAATACTGTGACGGGGCGGGCGGACCGGACATAGTAGGACCCAAGGACTGGTGGTCCGCCACCCCCCTCTTACCATGCCCCTTGTCCCCACAGCTACCGCAAAGTACCTGGGCTGCTGACCCCGAGTCCGGCTGGACCGACGATATCAACAAACGCGGTCCCTTTAAGGAACTGTACATAGAGGCCGAGGCTCCGCCCTTCAATGACGACGTGACGACAAAAACCGGAAGTGTCCTGTGCTCGTCGGACGGCGTTTTCCGAGGAGCAGGCGATCAGCGAGGAAGACGGACGGAGAGAGTCGGAGGGTAGTGAGAGCGGCAAGCCAGGAGGCCAACATCATCACGCATCGCCCAGCCACGTTCCCGCGGGAGGAGCGTGGCTCCAAGAGGTACGGGGCCGGGTAGCGGGCTGGGTAGGGCGGAGGAGACAGCCCCGAGAGTAAGGAGCACCGCCCTTGAATCCCCTCCCTCTGCACGAGCACTTCCCCTCACCCCAGAACGAGTGAAGTGAGCACTGTTGCACGGTAGTCGTGTCTTCACCCCCGGCCCTATTTACAGTAAACGAGCGTTGCACGCACCTGACCCCCATTTCTCTTTATTTTTGGTACCGGTGTGGAGCCTCGAGTGAGAAGCCCCTCCCAGGGACAGACGAAACAACGCCTGTCAAGACCTCCGGATTGCACAGCTGACTTAAAGCGATATATGATTTGGGACACTGTTATCTTATAGATTCAAGTAGACTGCCGTCTTCAATGAAAAAGACATATATCCCTATTAAACCGTCTTTAAAACCTCTCTTGAAGGCACCTGTGTTTCTCTTTACCCAATCCTCACAAGCCAGTCCAGTGGTCGATTCCCCACACGTCCCCACCACTTCGGGACAAATACATATAGTGCACAAATGATGAACATAAATGTAGGAATACCTATACCTATGTTCAGTATGGCATCTATTTTGTAATGGTGTTTCTCAGCATTGCAACATGCATTGTTTCATATTCAAAAGTAAATTGATCGAAGCATCTTTGTAATTATAAAAACAAGAACTGAATTTGATAAACACTGTTTAAATACACTTTGCTTCCGACAGATTGTAAATAAGTGCCGACTTTTCCAACAGCCACATTATTAAATTGTGCCTCAATAGGCAAATATCCACAAGTGCACAATATATCGAAAATGGCGAATTTCAAACCGCCATGCTATTAAATATATATCAGTACCATCTAGTCACACTCGACATCTGTGCTCTATATACTAGCATCAACCATGCAGATGGGATCAAAGCTACAGCTCTCTTTATAGAAAATGCTCCCATTGAAACGTACAAACATGGCAGGATGATACTTGAGATGATAAACTTTTGTTTACATAATAACCTGTTTATCTGTCAAATTTCAGTGTTGACGGTCAGCGCTGCAGACGTACCACCAGTCGTTTTGTGGCTCCACCATTGACCGTGACTGTTGGTGGATGAGCATGGGAGTGCTATGCGGTGGAGCCCCCAGAGAGTGTGCCGGGAAGAGGAACAAGGGTGACAGCCTTGGGGATTCTGGATCAAGCAGCGGGTGGTTTTTCTGACTGCCAGCACTTGGTTCTACATTTCTGAAGCTAGTAATGCCTTTCGCAGGATAATGGCGTCCTTTGGTGACTGGGCACCGTTGATGCCGATGCAAAAGCGGTGAGGTTCGGTGTGGCATATCTGATTTGTGTGCATCGGTCTCCTCCGATCCTGTTATGTGCCCATGACACAGGTGCATTTCGTATTGCTGATTTATATTGATTTTGAGACATTTCTCATAATTACAATCATGTTTAAGACAGATGTATCTATCTTTCCGGCATTAATACACACAATGAGCATTGACAATTTCAACTCTCGCACAGGTCATGAATTAACTGACTTTTGAAATTTGCACGGCCATCCAAGGGGTTTGTGGGCCTTGCAGTCCGGTTGGGAAGAGTGGTGATGTCTCTTACCATATGAATTTGAAGGTGTTTTCCTGTGTGGTTGATTTAACATGCACTCGCACGTTATGTCCCAGCTTGTTAGGTCTCGCCTACGCAGCGCGCATGCACTACTTACCAGACCTTTAGTCATCGTTTAGCTCTTTTTGGAAGCACATACTAGTGCTTGTGGCAGCATGCACCTTGCAGGAGTGTGCAGGGGTGCGCCACAAGTACAAGTGTGTGCTTCCAAAAAAGAGCAGACTGCTCTCCCAAGCGTGTGCGCTGCATGCCTTTTCTTTTTTTTACTTTTAGCAGGAGGCGCTCGCGCTTGTCATTACATTGTGGGCACACTTTGCGAGGCGCGCGCGTTTGTTATTATTACATTATGGGCACACATCTTTCTTCTCTCAGTGCTTCTTAAAAGAGAATCAATGGTAGAGCAGGAGTTTGTGTACCCCAGCAAGATGCAGTTTTAATTTGTTTCTTGGGCTTAGAAAAAAGTCGGGCAATGGCTGACTCTGCTGGGTCACATTTTGCTCACACCTAACAATAAACTCAAATTTGATCTTTGTACTGTGGTAATAAATGCGTGAATGCATGTTGATTCCCTACACCCCCACCTTTCATGATCGGTATATATAAGCAAGTGGTCAGTGATTTATTAACTATGGCAAAAAATATGTTCGGGTTTGCAAATATACATCTACAGTTAATCCATGAGCCTAAAGGAAGAAACACTAAGCGCTAGTTGTGCCTGAGTCTCTATGGTGAGAAACATCTACTAGTTGCATGATTGGCACGTTGTTCTTAAGAAAAATGGCACTCCTCTGTAATGATCTTTGACATCTGTCATGTTTATGTTGTCGATATTTTAGGGCATCCGGGCTCTTAAAGGCCCACTTATGGAGGTAGAGTTCAATATTGATTTGTCATGATTTTGTAATTTCAGAAACACAACTTTCAGCAAAGCGCATTTACTTAAGACTGTGGTAACTTTAAGTGCTGAATGTAATGTTTTCAGGGAAAGCCCACCTTGCTGCTTTGAGATGTTGGAGTTAGGGGTGCACACACTTTGTTTTAAAGATGATGCGGGTCAGGTCACAATCAGCAGGATCTATTCTTCTCTGTATCTGTTTATTGAGTAATGTGTCTGCAAAAACCTTTGCTCCTCAGGTACCGCTTATTTAGAAGGGGTTTTTATCATCCACGTTCAGTGTTCCTACTATCCTTTGGACTAATTGATAGCCGCAGACAGAGAAATATAATACATGCGAACTGAAGAATTAAGTACTAATGTATGAAAGATACTCTAGTGCCGCAAACTCCCCTGGCCGCCCCCAAATGAGAGGGTGCTCTTCAAATTTCAGGTTTACCACTATCTGGATAAGTATGTCCTTTTAACAAGGAAGCAGAGCTTAGCCACCTAGCTATTAGGAATTTTGCCTTGCCTGTTACAGGGTTGTGTGGTATATTTATTTACATAATTTAAGGTTTCGAAGTTACCCTTACAGAATGCATGGATAGACAAATGACTGATTAAACCCTTGTCATATTTTTTTGCTGCTGGTATGATGTCCTTTGTGAGGACAGAGGATATATTTGCTTAATTTCTTCCCGGAATATTGTCAGAGGAACATTCCGGAATTAAAGGTAAAGGAGATATCTAAAGCAAGTAGAGGTCTAATATGGGATAATATTATTGCTTATATTGATCCCTCTCCACAGAATAAGCTTTCTTACAATGCTTCTATTAACAAAAATAACAAGCAATGGCATAGCCAATAGGTCTCGTCTTTGGGACCTTATAACTGTTTAGCCATGCAACAGTTGATGTTGGTGCACCAAGGATATTGTGCTGGATAACTAAACACTTATAAGGTCTCAAAGGTGAGACCTATTGGCTATGCCAATGCCTGTTTTTGTTATGCTTACCAAAACTTTTTTCCTTTGAAATCTGAGGATATGATGTCTTGGTACATAATTGTAAACAACATAGGCAGCACAACCCTATTCATTATAGGCGTATTTTAAATCATTTCTTGATTTAATGCTATAAGGGCAATTTTGTTTGTTTTTATATAGAGAGTTGGTGCCATAATGTTAAACACCTAAATACCCCAGCCAGACATCATGACACGCTTTCATTCTAGGCAGGAGAGATATTGTTATATCTTTTTAGGGCATAAAACAGTAGGTGGTTTATGTTTGAATTGTTGTTGAAACCATGCGAATGATGTTATTTAAACTTATAATTTTGTTGCATTTCGCTTGTCATTTATTATGCAAATAGTATGGTTTACCAGTGACGTTTTCTGTTTAATATATACCAATCAAATAGCTGCAACCAGCATTTGATCACAACAATACAGTCGGTCTTCTATGCCACTCCATGCTTGAGTGGGGAGAAGGGTTATTTAACCTGGAACTTTGATGGTGCTAATTAGATTGATAAAGGCTGCTGCGCAGCCGAAACGCTTATCTCATCTAATGCGGGGTCGAGGGAGAACTGAACTATAATAAATGAGCCTTATTCCTACCTACCTCGAGTACATGCCTCTCAGCCACGGCCCGTAGAGGGAGTTCTGGTGGGGCAGAAAGGCGGGGCGGGGGAGGGGCAGGGTGGGGGTTGCTAAAAACCGGAATATGGATAGTTGGAGGTAAGTAAAGAATGTAATAAATTAAACGAATTTCATAGCGCGCCCTGCATCGCAAAATGCGATGCAGCGCATTATATATATATATATATATATATATATTACCCACTGGCGATAGCCAGTAGGTATATATAGTTAGGATTGTTTTCCATAGGGAAATCACAACATTCTATTGGGAATAACTTTGGCGCCGGTTGAGGAATCTTCCTGAAATTTTCCTTAACTTTGCCTCGCGGCGCTCCGGTCCTTCCCTGAAAGTTTGGGGGGGATTCGTCAAGCGGGGGCCGAGATAAAAGGGGGGTCCCAAAACGTGTTTTCCCCATGTTAATTTCCATAGGGCGGTTGGACTCACTTTTAGCCCGAACGGCTGAATGGTTTTCCACCAAACTTGGCAATATTGTAGGGACTGGTAGCCCGATGTGCCTTTGCTATGTCTCAAGATATGTGCTCCAGTGCATTTTTAGTAATTTAGGTTAAAAAATATATATATATCTATACCGTACGCGTACCTCTAGTGCGCGAGCTGCATTCTGATTGGCTGCCAATGTCTGTCAACACTCCAAAACAGAAACTGTTGGCAGCCATCTTGTGCCTCGGTAGACTGAGGCACAGGAAAGCAGAAAAACAAACGTGTAGAACTCAAAAAGGGGGCAGGGTAGAAGCATCCTGACCCCCTAGGCCTGCTCAGGGGGTCCCACAAGGACCCCCAAGGCCCCAAAAAAAAAAAAAAAATTGGGAAAGTCGCGGGGTATGCTTACGGTGCGCGTACCTCATTTTTTTAAAGGAAAAAAAAAGATTTGGGGGCCTTGTAGAAACACCCTGACCCCCCTAGGGCTGTTCAGGTGGTCCCATACGGATATTAACATATATAAACGTTATCCGCTAATAGAATTAGCATTTAAAAAACCTTGCGAGTTCACTGAAAAAACCAAAGGTTTCAGGCCTTATATAGTTAGGAATTAGCATTTAAAAAACCTTTGAAATTCACTGAAAAAACCATAGGTTTCACACCAGTTATAGTTAGAATTAGCATTTAAAAAACCTATGAAATTCTCTGAAAAAATCATAGGTTTCACACCAGTTATAGTTAGGAATTAGCATTTAAAAAACCTATTAAATTCACTGAGAAAACCATAGGTTTGACACCAGTTATAGTTAGCTGAACATTTTACTCATACACACACACCCCACACACATACCCCCACACACACACACCCCACACCCACCCCCCCACACACCCCCCACACATACCTCACACACCCACACCTCCACCCACACCCAAACACCCCACACCCACACACACACCTTACACCCCCACCTACACCCACACACCCCACACCCCCCCCCACACACACCCCACTCCCCCCCACACACACACACACCTCAGACACACCCCACACATCCCCCACACACACCTCACCCCCCCACACAAACACACACCTCTGACACCCCCCCCCACACACACACCACACACACCCACACACCCACACACACACTCCTCACACACACACACCCCCACACACCCCCACACACACACACACCCCACACACATACCCCCCCCCCACACACACACCCCACACCCCCCCCACACACACACACCACACACACTCATTCTTTTTTTTTTTTTTTTGAGGGGGTGCGCGCCCCGGTACACGTATCGGTACACGTACCCTGGAGAAAAAAAGAAAGGCAGAGTTTTTTTAAAAATGTAGCATTTTTATATAAATTGGAGGTAGTTCTGAAAAGAACTTTTTTTTATTCTTATTGTTGTTTTATATTTTTTTTATTTTTTTTTGTACCCCGCGACTTTTTAAAAAAAAAAAAACATGTATTTTTTTTGCCTTGGGGGTCCTTGTGGGACCCCCTGAGCAGGCCTAGGGGGTCAGGGTGCTTCTACTCTGGCCCCTTTGCGAGTTTCACACCTTTGTTTCACTGCTTTCTTGTGCCTTGGTTCTAACAAGGCACAAGATGGCTGCCAGGGACCCCCAGTATGCAAGGGGAATTAGTTCCCCCTCTTCAAACATGCACGGGGGCTGCGTTGCAGAGAGGTATAAAAAAGGGTGTGGCCTCATTACACCTCTATGCAATGCAGCCATCTGGCGCATACTGGAGGCTCCTGGTGGGCTAGTTGGCCCCCAGGGACCCCCATTATGCAAGGGGAATTAGTTCCCCCTCTGCAAACGCGCCAGGTGGCTGCGTTGCAGAGAGGTGTAACAAGGGGCATAGCCTTATTACACCTCTGCAATGCAGCCCCTGGCACATACTGGAGGTTCCAGGTGGGCTAGTTGGCCCCCAGTATGCAAGGGGAATTAGTTCCCCCTCTTCAAACATGCACGGGAGCTGCGTTGCAGAGAGGTGTAAAAAGGGCCGTGGCTTAATTACACCAACTTTGAAATTCACTGAAAAAAACATAGGTTTCAGGCCTTATATAGTTAGGAATTAGCATTTAAAAAACCTTTGAAATTCACTGAAAAAACCATAGGTTTCAGGCCTTATATAGTTAGGAATTAGCATTTAAAAAACCTTGCAAATTCACTGAAAAAAACATAGGTTTCAGGCCTTATATAGTTAGGAATTAGGCACAAGAAAGCAGAAAAACAAACGTGTACAACACAAAAAGGGGGCAGGGTAGAAACACCCTGACCCCTTAGGGCTGCTCAGGTGGTCCCACTAGGATATTAATATATTTAAACGTTATCCGCTAATAGAATTAGCATTTAAAAAACCTTTGAAATTCACTGAAAAAACCATAGGTTTCAGGCCTTATATAGTTAGGAATTAGCATTTAAAAAACCTTTGAAATTCACTGAAAAAACCATAGGTTTCAGGCCTTATATAGTTAGGAATTAGCATTTAAAAAACCTTGCGAATTCACTGAAAGCCTTATATAGTTAGGAATTAGCATTTAAAAAACCTTGCGAATTCACTGAAAAAACCATAGGTTTCAGGCCTTATATAGTTAGGAATTAGCATTTAAAAAACCTTTGAAATTCACTGAAAAAACCATAGGTTTCAGGCCTTATATAGTTAGGAATTAGCATTTAAAAAAACCTTTGAAATTTACTGAAAAAAACCATAGGTTTCAGGAGTTATATAGTTAGGAATTAGCTTTTAAAAAAACCTTTGAAATTCACTCAAAAAACTATAAGTTTTAGTGGTGTTATAGTTAGCTGGACATTTTACTCATACAAAACCATTGAAATTGCTCCTATATAGTTAGTTGTACTAACTATATTTCGCGCACCCGCAATCCACTGCTGATGATGTCACATATTAGATCATTCATGACATGGTCAGTGACATCACTGATGACATCTCAAATGACATCACTGATGACATCATCCACGTGACAATCACATACACCTTTTCATACACTATTACAATTTTTCATCACTCTTTGTAAAATACAGAGTATCATATTTAAATCCATTGTCACAGCAATACAAGTATCTAAAAATCCACTCAGTGATTCATAGATGTATACACACATCTAATCACTTACCTATGGATTCACTCATACATGCTGTCAATGAACAATAGAACACTATCAAAAATACTTATACATCTATATCGACATTAAACAACAGCACGCATCCTACTCACTTATGCAAACAATGGATCATACTTACATATTTACTTAGCAAAACACTAATACAAACACCACTTCTTCTATTCATTTAGATAGTAAGTCATACTTAGTGAATTATAAAATCATTATTTCAAGTATACAGTTATCCATACAGTCACTCACACAATCATTGTGTCTTATGTATACTTATTTATAAACAACAACTGACACATACACTGCCTTTTATTTTTCTAGTTTGTTGGACCTGTACCTTTGAGAAATATATTTGCTCATCACCACAACCATAAAGAGATTCTCTCACCCAAACTGTTAGAACATGTAGTTTTAACTTCATATATCTACTGAATCAACTATTCACACATCTTTGGACAGTCACACCCCCCCCACCGAACCACACACACTTTCACACTCCCATACAAATACTCAGTTAACTAATCAATAACTAATATAGCCTTTCACATAGCTAGTAACCAACTGTAGAATCAGTTTACACAACAACTGACAAAGTGATACAGATATTCACACAGTTTAGTCACTATCCACTATATTTAGTGAGACATTATAAATTGGTCAAGTAAACAGTCAATTACATTGCTACTAAATCCTCCATCCAAATATTGATTTATATATATCCACTCATTCTTCAATGTAAATTGCTATATATATAATGAATATTTAAATAACGAAGCAAACCACATTCACTGGATGATGTCATCAGTGATGTCATCAGTGATGCCATTTGAGATGTCATCAGTGATGTCACTGACCATGTCATGAATGATCTAATATGTGACATCATCAGCAGTGGATTGCGGGTGCGCGAAATATAGTTAGTACAACTAACTATATAGGAGCAATTTCAATGGTTTTGTATGAGTAAAATGTCCAGCTAACTATAACACCACTAAAACTTATAGTTTTTTGAGTGAATTTCAAAGTTTTTTTTAAAAGCTAATTCCTAACTATATAACTCCTGAAACCTATGTTTTTTTCCGTGAATAAATATATATATATATATATATATATATATATATATATATATTCACACCCACATATATATATATATATATATATATATATATATATATATAATATCACTACTCCATTTGCACCAAGGATAGGAAGCACTCACAAACGGGTACCGGAAATCACGGTGGTGCACCGTGAAATATATCAAAGCTCCAATGCTCCCCATCCCGGAGCTTAAGCCAGCACTCACTGGGTAGTTGCAAAAAGTTGTTTAATGTCCCCAAAGTAACAACAAATGCGTTTCGGCTTTTGGGCCTTTGTCGGTGTTACTGACACACCAGTGGTGGACCTTTTTAACCCATTCAATTAATTGTCATGAACACAAACATCGGACCAGCTTAGTTGTATCACATGGGCGCCATCTTTGTGTTTTTTCCGCATTATAGACTAGATACCTTATACATGTAAAACATTTGATTACTTGATTTCTATTGAAAATAGATATCTATATCTCTTACAATATAACAGTTTACACCCCTTATATAATAAAATGTTTGCTGAAATATCGCAACTCATGGACACATCAATCATATTTCATTGGAACAATAACACCGTGCATCGGTTTAAACGGCCCATGATAATGTCTCACATAATCCAACGGTTAAGCATGGCTAAAAATTGAAACATTCTATGCCTCATTTTAAAACCATTTTCATGGTATCCTATACATGAGCAAAGAAACTACCATCAAAGGGCGCCATCTTTGAATGTTTCATTGTTATTGCCCAAATACAATAATTTTGCCGTGTATTGGCCATCACTGCCTGCTTTTCAGTATAATTTTAAATAAAGATATACCTACTAATGGACCAACAATAATTATTTTATAAATGATGCTGTGCATCGGCTTGTATGGCCTACAATAAATTATGTCGCCGTATATCAGACATTCAGGGCAAAAAACATTCTGTGGCATACATTTCACTGGTCCCATGTCCTGAAAATGTTTTTTCGATATTGGTTAAATAAGGACAATTATATAATCACGAACATATTTCCTTATGCAGTATATCGGCTATTCAGTTACCCAAATGAACTGCTAACTCCTCCCCACTGTTTAGACCCTTGGGAGTTTTGGTTTGCGGATCAATAATAAAGCGAGATTCCAATCTGCGTAACTTTAGTATCCTTTCCCTCCTCTGATACTTGCGGGAACATGGTCTAAGCCAAAATATGTCAACAGAACCCTGTTGCTTTGATGAGCACTGGCAAAATGCCAGTCTACTGAATACGTCTGATCTTGTTTTGTGATCCAACTCTTGCTGTGACCAAGATGCTCAGGTAGGTAAATGTTATGTGCCAATGTGAGGAAAACCTCTCTGTGCTACTGAGGCACTACCACTCTCCTGGTAGCACCAGGTTTGGGGTCTCTGGTCTCAGTGTACCGAAGCCCTATCTCCCAATAGGGCATGTGGGAGACACTGACATGTACCTTTTCCTTCGAAGCAGCTTGCTGTCTTAGGCTTTCAAGAGTACGACAGGTTCTCTGCCAATGGATTCAAGATAGCCTGGCTGATGAGGGTTATGAACCCGAAACCGGTCCCAGGATGCTTGTTTCCGGTCCAGGGAAGACATGGATTGGCAGTTCGGGCTGGACTGTTCCCATGAGGCACAGGGTCAGACTGATTTGCATATCTGAACTGGGGTGGTGGAGTGAGCTAAAGAATGATGATGGATTAAACCCAGATCAGTTGAATGGGGGTGAGTGTTTGATTTGCTCAAACGTTCCGTCCATCATCCCCTTTGGTATCTTTGTTCGCCCTAAGTTGGCAGGGTATGCCCAGACGTGGGTCCCTTGCTCACTCAACCACTGGATTCAAGATAGCCTGGCTGATGAGGGTTATGAACCCCAAACCGGTCCCAGGATGCTTGTTTCCGGTCCAGGGAAGACATGGCTTGGCAGTTCGGGCTGGACTGTTCCCATGAGGCACACGGTCAGACTGATTTGCATATGGCCATGTCTGAACTGGGGTGGTGGAGTGAGCTAAAGAATGATGATGGATTAAACCCAGATCAGTTGAATGGGGGTGAGTGTTTGATTTGCTCAAACGCTCCGTCCATCATCCCCTTTGGTATCTAGGTTCTCTGCCCTTGGCACAGCTCTTCCCTAGAGGGTTCTCTTGGGCCTAGGAGCGCTCTGTCGTGTAAGGCCCAAGTTCCTGGGGCTCAGTTCCCTCTGGGCCTGACAGGTCTTCTCCCTGAGGAGAGGGGACCTGAGCTTGTGGCTGTTCAGAAGCTGGCTTCCTAGACTTCTTACCTTTTCTCTTGAAGGGATGGTCCATCTTTTCAGGTTCCAACACCTCTTTTTCACCCTGGCCCTTGCACTCTGCTCGGGGTTTTATGCACACCCATTCAGGAATTCCCAGCATGGCTGCATGGGACCAAGCTCGACCTCAGCCTAAGCTGAGGACTCTAGATCATTCCCTAGCAGACATTCAACTAGAATTGCAGAAGAGACCACCAACTGTTTCAGGCCAGTAACTACTCTCCATTCTAAGGACACCATAGCCATGGAATGAACCTTAGTAACATTATCAGCATTGGTGACTGGATAAGTCTATTCAGGCAGATACTGTTGTGGAGATACCAGTTGTTAGTCAACATTGTGACACTTGCACCTGTATTCTCAGGGCTACTACTCTGATCCCATTAATTACGTTAGTCGGCCAAACAACTAAGGTTGCAATATCCACCCCACCCTCAGAGAATAGTGCAACCTCTGGAGTTGGCTTGCTTTATGCTTATGTCCATGATCCTTGTTCATCACATTTAGGTCTTAAATGGTTTAGGTCTTTCGGGAAGCCCAACTGGTGATCAGACTTTTGGAGCCCACGTAGTTATGTTGTGGAATTCCTTAGAAGGGCATCTCCACCAACAAAATATTATTCTAATCTGCAAGCACATGGTTGCTTTTTTGCTGGCTAAGCCTAAACATTCAACTCTGATACCTTGCTGGTTGAGTAGTAGTCAGGCAGAAAAACTCTGGAATGCAGCAGGAGCACTCATAAGCAATCACAAAAGCATATATGACTCTATTTAGGGAAGGGCAACAATCAGGAACCATGAGTGGCTGGAAAATGACAGAGGCCCTGAGAAGTTTCTCACAGGACCCCTGACCAGAATTATCACAGAGAGCACCAACAGTAGATAGGTGTTACAATCCGTGGCCTGCACTTGCCCTCTCATGCTGTACTTTCATAACCCGATATTTGAAGAGTGCAAACTAATCACCCCTAAGGGTCTCAAAGCGCCAGGGGCCTTCGGGAAGAATAAGCGAGCTATTGCCCAGAGTCACATGGTGCTGGGCTGAGCTGCCGCCAGCACCGAGGATTGAACCGTGAGCCTCATGCTTCAGAGTCAGCCTCCCTGGCTGCTGTGCCACACCTATCCTCATGCATAGAAGCACGATACTCTGAAATACCGGACGATGCATGCATTTGAAAGCAAGAATGGCTGGTGAATTGCACAGTGTGTTGGTGTTGCGAGGAGAGTGGTTTCACATGTTCGTTGGATGCATTATGAGTTCACTCAAGAAAACTACATGTCCCATAAAGCCACAGGACTCTCGTGAGATTTGCAATCAGTACCAGCCATTTTAAATTCACAGAGTATGGATCCTTCTGGTTCTGAGCACCATACTAGCCAATCAAGATTCATTCATAGTTGCTGCAACCAGGCCTTTGATGCCAGAGAATTGAATCTTCACTGATGTTGTTATTCTTAAAAGTTGACAAACTGGATTTAGAAAAATACTCTAGGAAACTACTTATATTTCCAAACACACTCTCAAGAGTCAACCTTTGAGGACTATGAACTTGTATATTGTTCATCTTGTTCTTTCTAAGTGGGGAGCAAAAAGGATCCTCCTTGTGGTGTGTGCGAGTTAGAAATGATAGACCCTTTTTGGCTCCAGATGGACTCTGTAGAACTTTGGCATAAGTGTTAGAGCAGAATGCATTGAAGGCGGGTTTAGAATGCTGAGTATGCAGTTACAAGCAGACAAATAAAGACATGTAATACTCAGCTCTGTGTGTGGCGTAGTCCTTGGGGGGTACCCAGGCTGGGGAGGACACTTCAACTTGCGACAAGTTAGGGGATAAGTAACCCGAAAATCGACAGTGGTCTCCCAGAGAGTTTGCCGTGGTCCAAGCAAACTGGACGTGCCACGTGTTGCAGTAGAAGTACGGAACTGACGCTTAATGCATGTGGAGTCAAAGTGCAACTCCAGCCCTTATAAAGAAGTTGAAAACAACGAAACCATTGCAAAGATATCTACAGATCGGTGACCTACAACCTGCTGGTCAGACCTTACATAAAGGTACTGCGCTGGTACGCAATATACAGTCATACATAATCCAAAGTGTTAATGTGGAAGGCAGATACAAACAGATTTTCAAATAGCAGCTAGTGACAATCACAAATTGCACAATAAAATTACGATTTGAAAGGGGTGAAGCTAAAGAATAAAACAGTTATTTACTCAGTAGAACTTGAGTAAAGTGAGCCGGTACGACCTCAGCGCTGGGCGCCGCAACCCAGGTAGAGCACAGGTGTTGTGCTTATGATGCTGGTGAGTCTCATCAAGCCGACCAAAGGGCCGTGAAGGAGGCCAGAACAGGAACATGGCAGTAGGTGACAATCAGAACAGTCGCAGATATTTTGAAATAGTGAAATGGTGCTTGTCCAGTGGAGGCAAAGACAGAGGCCGTCTTTTCAAGAGTCATCACAGATGATCCAGAGTTTAGCACAACCCACGGCCTCAGAGATGGCTCACATGAACAGTTTCTAGATGAATAGCTGAGGGAGTCGGAGAAAGCACCACCCTCCATGTTAGCCTCTCCCAGAAATGGCTACATTGCTGATGCTTTCTTGAAACCACCACCACCGTTTGATACCACCAAGAAGAAGAATATTGGTGATAGATGGACTGCTAGGATAGAAACATTTGATGATTTTATTGAGGCACTTGAAGAGACTGATAACAAAAAGATGATCAAGTATCTCAAAAATCTTTCTGGTGATGGTTTAAAGAAGTCATAAAGAAAATGCTGCGTACCAACAAAGAAATCACATATCATCAGATTAAAGAAGTGTTGAATCTCAAGTTTAATCCAATGCTAAATGTTGATTACGAATGCTACATGTCCAATTAAGAACGCCAGAATGTTGGCAAAAGCATTGATAAATTTGTAGAGAGGCTCGACACACTCATCAGACATTGTATGTTCAATTAATTTAATGATGAAGAAGCTATGCATCTGAGCGTTATTGACAGATACTTGTCAGATTCATTCAGAAAACGAATGCTGAGATATTGTTAACACCTCTGCCCAGAGCAGGCTTTGTTTCAGACCTCTGAGAGCGAAGGCTCTCACCTCAGGGAGCCAGAAACCTGTCTAGGGTGGCTGGCCGGCCGGGACTAGTCAGTGAACACACTAGTAGTCAGTAGGTTTTCAGGGAGCACCTCTAAGGTGCCCTCTCGATGCATTTCTTAATAAATCCAACAGTGGCATCAGTATGGGTTTATGAAGACAAGATAGTCGGTACCAAACATCTGGGGGTACAGTGAAGCCATCATGTAGCTGGGGAACTTGTAATCACGTATGTCCAACCCATGTTCTTGGTATGGCTTACCTGGGAAATTCTGGTATCTAAGGGGGAACTTAGATATCAAAGGGAATCATCCACTCATTAAAATATTTCACACATGGGTATAGTGCACCCTGCCTTAGGCCTGATGTACTGGTGACTTCCCTATACCACATGCAGTGTTGAATAGGCATGGCACACAGGGCTATGTGCCATGTTGACTCTTTATTTTGCTCTACACCAAGACATACCAGGCTGCAATGGCAGTTTGCATGAGCTTGGTGAGGGGTACCTTAGGGTGGCACAATTCGTCCTGCAGCCCTTAGGAACCCTCTTTAGTTCCAATGCCCTAGGTACCAGAGGTACCACTTATTAGGGACTTACATGGAACCTAAATTAGTGTCAATTGAGGAACAATGGTACAATTTAGGGAAAGAACACTGGTACTGGGGCCTGGTTAGCTGGAACCCAGTACACGTTCAATTAAAGTTGCATCAGATACCAGGTAAAAAGTGGGGGTAACCATGTCAGAAAGGGGAACTTTCCTACATAACTCCACCCCACCCCAAAACGAAGTATCCTTTCCCAAAAGAGTCTTCATTGTCTATGTGGAGGAACCTGGAAAGGCCATCTGCATTGGCCTGGTCAGTGTCAGGTCTGTGAAGTCCATTACCTTTAGGGAGATGGACCACCTCAAATGTTTTGGGTTTTCACCTTTCATCTGCAATATTCTTACATTAAATGAACCATGCTGTGGAAAAGCTATAACACCATCATCCTTTGTATACTCCATCCAATTCTCTAACCACATACACGTATGATATCCTCTCTCCAACATCATATAAGAAGCAGGCGTTTTTGGAGGTGGAATCAGAAATCCCTCTCTAGTCACAATTGGTTTATCTTTGTTAAAGAAATTCTTTATTTTCTTAAGCAACGTAATTTTCCTAACTCCTTACGCTAATGTATTTCAGTACAACAAACAAAACAACCTTTCCCTAATTCTACTTATTCTATTTGTCAACTCCCGTCCTATACCAGCGCGACTCACACCAACCATCCAATCATGGCTCTTTACCTATCTGCTATTTCGACCAATACTAGCGTGGCTCACACCAACAAACCAATCAGAGCTCAGTACATGCCCGTTGCCTGACCAAAGCGCAGCTTTTTTTCTGACGTCAGTATCACTCCTTCTACTGACCCTCTCTTCACAAAATATTACGGCAATATTTTTCTGAGTTTTCTTAATCCAGATTTCGGTTAGTAACAACACAAAACAATGCTACCTTGTCCGCTCCACTAAATAAAGAGATAGTCTTCACTTTTCAAAGAGATTTTCTTACAATGCAAGCAATAATAACAACCAGCGTTATCTTACTTCTCTAACAAGCTCCGGGAGGACCTGTTACTCCTCTAGTGTGATTTCTTTACCAAACTCTTCTTCTGCCTACTCCAGGCTAAATTCCATTCCCGGGATTCCTCAGGTATCTGCGTACCTGCACTTCTGGACAACATAGAACAGGACACTAATTTTTCGTGTTCAGAACATATATTCAATAACCAATAATCATTACCAAACTAATCAATAATTAAACCATGCGCTGCTACCAAGAACTGATCCAGCGCAGGGCCAATACCTGATCAGGGAACAATACTCGATAATATCACAGAACAATGGCCCATACTCATTCACTCAAATCCCTGATGCGCTGAGGTCAATTTATATTCGTTGAATACTTCTTCCTTCTAACATCCATGTGTGACAGCACAAAAATACTTATCTAACTTATATATCAACTATTTATTTATTTATTTATTTAAACTTATAACGCGCACAGCTACCCACAGTGGGTTTCCCGGCGCTAGGGATAGACTCGAGAAAGAAAAGCAGGTAATAAAGATGGAACTGATACATCAGACAGAACACTCAAAAAGCAAAGTTTTGAGTCCCTTCCGGAAACGAAGCATGTTTGTCTCCAACTTTAAAGTCACCGGTAAAGCATTCCAGAGCTTAGGGCCAGGTGGGAAAAAGACCGACCACCCATTTTTACAAGCTTAAACCTTGGAATGATGAAATCACCATTCTCGGATGATCTCAGCATACGGTGAGGTTTATAGGGTTGCACCAAATTCTGCAAATATTTAGGCGCCGAGCCTTGCCTGATCTTAAATAGATAACACAAGGCTTTAAATTTAATGCGACTCGGAACTCTGAGCCAGTGGAGATCGCGCAAGGCGTAGGCAGCAGAAGTTCTTCTTGGGACATTACGGAGGAGACGGGTAGACGCATTTTGCACCACTTGAAGAATTTTGGTTGTTGCTACGTCAGCTCCGAGATAGAGAACATTACCGTAATCCAGGCGGGAAACGACCAACGCCTGGACAACAGTTCTCTGGGAAGATATGGGCAGCATCCATAAAATTTTCTGGAGCCATCTTAGAGTAACAAAACAGATGGCAGCCACCTTTGTAGCCTGCTGTCTCATGGATAGTTTTTCATCCACAAGGAATCCAAGATTACGAACTACCGCCGCTGGTTGTGAGAGCGGCCCCATATCACTAGGCCAATGCTGGGGTCCCAGAGATCTTTATTCTTGCCCAATATCACCGCTTCCGTCTTCTCCCCGTTTAGCTTAAGACAATTCCTCTGCATCCACTCGGCTACAAGCGATAAACCGAGCTTCAAAGCAGAGGGGTTGTTCCCGTCTTTGCCTGATAGGGAGAAGACGATTTGGGTGTCATCGGCGTAGGAAAATAGCGTCAACCCCACATCCTCCACGATAGTAGCCAGGGGTTTGATATAGATGTTAAACAGTAGAGGGCTGAGTATAGACCCCTGGGGGACGCCGTGCGCCGATGGACAGATGGCAGATGCTGCGGTCGCTGAAAAGACCTGGAAAGTACGCCCACTAAGAAAGGAGGCAATCCAGGCTAGTGCCGAGCCTGCCACTCCTAGGGACGGGAGAGAATTCAAAAGAATGGAGTGGGACACGGTATCGAACGCGGCGCTCAAATCCAACAGGATGAGTGCAGATGTTTCCCCATGATCGATACTGTGTCGCAGACTCTCCGTAACTCCAAGGAGAGCAGTCTCGGTCGAGTGATGAGCTCGAAAGCCGGACTGGGATGGGTGCAGAAATCCCGAGCTCTCCACAAGATGATTTAACTGAGTGTTAATGTGTCTTTCCAGAATCTTCGATAGAATGGGCAGCAAGGAGATAGGTCTAAAATTAGACAAGTTGGAAGCATCCGCACCTGCCTTCTTCAAAAGGGGCACCACCATCGCATGTTTCCAGTCCTGGGGTACATAAGATTCAATTAAAGACGCATTTAGCAGTCTATCCTTCTACTTGGTCAAAGAACCAATTAGTTGAATAGGTGATGGTAATGATAATACTATCTAACTATCTAGTCAGTCAGCTAAATAATCACAGACTCTCGGTAAAGTTAATAAAGCTTTATCTCAAATTGAAATGATAAAATGCTCATTGCATATGGTCACGAATGCAAAGAATGAAATTAACAAAGGGAGAGCAAACATCAACAATTTCAAATAGAGACAAACTATCTCACAAATATGACACTGCGCATGAAGGAGTGGATAGATTAAGAGACAAAGGTTTCAGCAATAATAAATGTGAAACAAAATATATCTAATGGAGGGGATAGATGAAGAGACAATATTTTCATCTAAAATAATACGCGCCAATGTACCTATGACAGAGTGGATAAAAAGTTTCAGAGACAAAATACATTTGCAAGTAATATGCAAGAACGAGTCAGAAAAATACAAAACCACCCCCTGGCCGATGGTGGGGGTCCCCTAAAATATAATCAGGGAACAAAGATTTCAGAACCCAGGAGCAGGACAAGGGCAGGAACAGCTAGGCCTGTCTGCACACCGACGAACAGCAACGCATTCACCCGTCTTCTCTTCCTCTCTGCAAGTCTAAACCACGCCCCTAAAGGCACCCCAGTTATACCCTAAAACCTACATGTACATCCCACATCAGTTGAAACATTTCACGTAACTCAACAGATGATTGGTGAGTTTAGGAGGTGGCTCTGTCACACCACAGTAACTTCATTCAAACTTTGGGCATATTCATTGTTCTACAACCATTCCCATGACTTCATAATTGTTCCATTCACAGGATTTAATACATGTTTCAATTGCACACAAATGTAAGCAATGTGCGCGGAAGGAGTCTTCTTGTCTCACAATCAGTCACATCCCTTGGCAGACGATCATCACATTGGCCCTCAACCCATGTTCTTTCTTTGAGGAACTCAGCACTTCTGGCTGCTCTGTCATGAAAATTTTATTTTGATTCCAACCCATCCTTTATGCGGCTAAGTTAAGGGAAAATGGCGTCTCATCCAGCTCACTATAGCAAATGGAGTACAGACATTCATTCATTATATGATAATGTACTTTTCACTGTGTAGCACCCGCCTTTGCACTATTGCCTGTTAGTGTTTTTCCTAACCTAGCTATAAGCAAAAGCTGCATTATTTATTATTTCAAAGTAAGATGCAACATGCAAACTACGAAATGCACATGCGGCCTAGTCATGCGTTATTTCTCGTTTCTTTCAAAACACACTGCAAATACGAGTTTAGTTCCTTCATATATTATTCCATGTAAACTCTATTTAGGGGACCGGCTGACTCGTGCTGAATACAGACAGGAACAAGCTGTGTTGATTGTTGCCTTATTTTAAAAATTTATCGTGAATTATACCGAGTGATTTTCGACTCGTTTTAAATTGTTGTGCGCTCACTTTTGATTTAATTCTCATTTTATAATACTGCCCTTTCCTATGATCGCATTGCTTGCACCATAATTCAGCTTGTGAAGCATCACTCACCATTTGGTGAACCCCCAGCACTTCCGACCACCATCTTAGGTGTGGAAGGCCAGAGACGCTCCCTGGACGTGTCAGGGGTAGCGTTCTAGTGTTGCCGCGCTCACTCGCCACACACTATTTAGGGGACCAGCATGCAAGCGTGCAGCGGACGCGCGCAGCGGAGCGCCGGAGGAGCGCCAGAGGAAAGCCCGTCTGTGCCCGTCCGTGCCTCGGACGACCCAGGGGCTAGAAACGCTGCTGGCATAAGGTATTCCAGGGATGAACTATTAAATATAGGAAAAGGGATAGGGGGAATAAATCCTTCTACACATTTACCTAACCCCAAAAATCTAAATTGCGGGCTGATAAATAGCAGATCTTTGGTCAGACACCATCAGGAGGTAGCAAATTTGCTATTAGACAGGGACCTAGATGTCCTTTTTATCACGGAAACCTGGACTCGTGCCGATACTTCAGTAGAATTGGGCTTTGCATGCCCCGAAGGGTACAACCTGTTTCACAAACCGAGGCCGCAAGGAAGGGGTGGAGGGCTTGGGGTCATTCATAAGAATAAATGGGACTTCTCCCCTCTTCAGGTGGATGAGATAGCGGGGATAGAATTATTGGGGTTCTCGTTGCAAGAACCCAAGGGAAGAATCCTGACCGGAGTAATCTGCTATAGGCCACCCGGCGCGGATACACAATACCAGGCGCTGTTTGATTCCATTGCTGCCCTGGCTTTGACTCACGCTAGACTATTGATTCTGGGAGATTTTAACCTCTGGGATAACGGGTCTCTAGGAAATCATCTGAAGGGACTGCAGGATATCTGCGGCAACTGGGGCCTTGAACAGCTAGTACAAAAACCCACGCATTTAGGTGGAAATATCCTAGACCTAATCTTTGCAAACCGGACTGAGACTAAGATGATCGATATCTTACCTCAGTACTGGACCGACCATTCCCTGGTTCTTTTTCAGATCTCCCTACCACTTGAAGGGAACGGAAGTAAGGACCCGGTAACTTACAGGAGGGGGAGAAATTGGGCTAAACTGTCAACGGACAAAACAAAACCCACTTTCATAAATGAAACACCCTATGACCCAGAGAAGTCAATTGATCTTAACTACCAGGAATACTGCAACCATATTCTAAAAACCCTGGACAGACACGTCCCCATGAAAAAGGTTACGAATAAAAGAAAGCCATCTGCCCCTTGGTTTAATGAGGAGCTGAAAATTCTGCGATATCAATGCCGACAGGCAGAAAGAAAATGGCGAAAATCCTATTCAGAGTTAGACAAAAAACTTCTGAAAGCGCAGCAGGCAGAGTATAAAAGGGCTATAGCCAATGCCAAAGCACTCTTCTATGCCACCACCATCCTTCAATCTCCCAATAGCACTAAAACACTCTTTAACATCATTAGGGACCTCTCACAACCCGCATGCATAAGCAACAAAGTGGTTGCAACTCAAGAACTGTGCAATGAGATCGCCACTTATTTTGAGCAAAAGATCGCCAAAATTGTGGGGGGGTTGGAGGAGGGTAGAGACGGCGATAAGGATATAGCAGACCAGCTGGCGGAGGAGGAACCGCCACAATTTCATCGTCCTTGGAAAGTTTTACCCCTCTGACTATGGAGCTTTTCCTCAGCCTGGCACAAAGTGTGTCATCTGGGTCCCCGTTAGATCCTCTTCCACATAAGATCTGGAAGGAATACGGGTCAGAGTTGTTCCCCCAGATGTATCAGATCTGTTATCAGTCTCTTGAGGAAGGTGTAGTGCCGGAGGTATGGAAGCAGGCAGTGGTCACCCCCCTGCTCAAAAAGCCGTCACTAGATCCCACGGTCCCAGCACACTTCAGACCTATATCGCTTCTACCCTATCTGATAAAGATCATAGAAAAATTTGTCAGCTGGTCCCTGTCAGGCTACTTGGAAGATAATTGCCTACTGGACAAGGACCAGTTTGGCTTCTGCCCAGGACATGGAACAGAAACTGCACTGGCGACCGTGTTGGACACTCTTCGAATGCGAGCTGACAGTGGCAATTCCTCAGTACTAGTACTGTTGGATATGTCGGCCGCATTCGACACGGTCAGCCATGCAGTCCTGGTGCACAGACTGGAGAGACTGGGCGTGAAGGGCAGAGCTCTAAAATGGCTCCAATCCTATCTGATGGGCAGACAGCAGGTAGTGACCCTGGCCCCTTTCACCTCCCCTAAGTCCCGGGTTGGTCACGGAGTACCACAGGGCTCCTCGATTAGCCTGATTCTTTTTAATTTATATCTACAGCCTCTGATCCCTATGATAAAGTCATTTGGGATTGATCTGGTTAACTACGCCGATGACACCGAATTGGTGTTCTCCTTAGAGGGAAAGCAGGCAGTGACCATGGAGACCTTCCAGAATTGTATGAGTAAGGTCGCCAAGTGGCTGAAAATAAATTCCCTTCAATTCAATGAGGGGAAGACTGAGGTAGTCTACTGCCAAACACCGAAAATGAGCCAGCAGCCATCCTGTGAGATCAGGCTCGCACCGGGATCAGAGCCCTGTATCCCAGTAAAGACCGTGCGGAACCTGGGAGTTATGTTGGATGACGATCTCCAATTGACCTCACAGACAAACAAAACCATAAGTGTATGCTGCGGCCTACTGAGAGCACTCAGACAGATCTTGCCTCTTTTACCCGATGGGACCAGATCACTGGTGGTCAGAAGTGTGATCATGGCAAGATTGGACTACTGTAACTCTCTATACCTGGGAGCCCCCTTTTACATCTTACAGGGGCTCCAGAGAGTCCAATCTATGGCGGCCAAGCTAGCTTTAAACAGACCCCGTAGCTCTTCTACAACATTGGCACTCAGAGAACTACACTGGTTGCCAATTGGGAGCAGAGTTGCTTTCAAGTCTCTCTGTATTGTTCATAGAGCACTACACAACACAGGACCTATTCCATTACAGGAAAGGATTACCTGGTACAAACCTGCTAGGTCACTGCGCTCCTCTAGCTTGGGGCTGGCAGCCACCACCAGGATTAGGAAGTCAAGGCTAGGTGGTAGAGCTTTCTGCACCTCAGCATCAAGGCTGTGGAACGAGCTGCCTCAAAAGATCAGACTGATCGACAACCTGCTGGAATTTAGAAAGAGTCTAAAGACATGGCTCTTTGCCAAAATCTAAAGGTCGACCCCAGGCTCATCAAACGTTGTGTCATTCCATCTGACACAAACTTCGCTGTATTGTTCTTTCCATCTGAATATTCCTTTTGGCGCCAGGATACCCGTAGGGTGACAGCTGCGCGGTATAAATATTAATACAATACAATACAATGTTAGTGCATGCATGCGCAACGTATTTTTCCTCATGTTTATGTAAGGTGCACGTTAGTTTTCTATTACTACTTACTGTTAGTAGGTATTATGGGGGTATTCATTCAAGCAGATTTCTTTTTGCAAAATCCAGCTCTATCAACAGTATCAGAGAAATTTCTATCATAGAAGTAAGACCTTCATGTGGAAAAAATCTAAAGGCTACTAGTGTCTCAGGTCATGACTTGGCAGTAAATGGAGGTTTCAGTGTTAGTCTTCAGTGTAAATGATGAACATAGGTTACGGGGCTTGAACGATTCAGTGGTACGAACATTATACATGGTGCGTCTGGAACCATTTAAGGCGAGGGTTCTCACAGAGTGTGTGTATATATGTGTGTGTGTGTATATATATATATATATATATATATATATAAATACATATATGTGTGTTAATGGGCTGTCTTTCATGAGTTTTAGGAAAAGCAGAAACATGTATTGAGAGAATTGGAGATTGTGGCCTACATTGCATAATGCCTGAGCTTTGGCCCCGAGAACATCGCCTTAGTGCAAATAAATGTCACATTAAGTGTGCCTTTAAAGCTTTACTTGGTTTTGCCTTATAGTACCTTTGGCTCCTTACTCTGTAGAATTCGCGCAGATTGGTTTTTAAGATCAGTGCCTTGTTCTTTTGAGTGAGGGTACTAATACATGGCTAGAGCACAATCAATACTTTGATGAGCACACTGCTCAAAATTCTAGCCTTGATACTTTTGGCTAACCCAACATAAGTGGACGACCAAGACAGAATCCTTCCTTTACAGTGTGAATACAGCCGTAATGCATCACTGAGCACTTCACTTATCGGTCTGATGCGAGTGTTTGATGGAAAACAACCTGCTATTACCTAAAGAATAAAAGTCAACGGATAGCTCTGGGGGGGGGGGGGGGGGGGGGGTCTGCCAGTTGTACCGACACATACAAAAGTCATCATAGGTCCTCAGTTGCCCATGTCCAGGTACTCTTTTACGAGTCACCTATATAATTAGTGCTTGGGAACGGTGCTAGTCTTTCAAACATGGGGCTCACTACATTCTATATTATATGTCCAGGAGAACCCCGGGCGGATCTGACACTGACCCACCAGCCAGTGTTTTTAGGTCGAGCCTAGCGCAGCGCGCACGCTCTGCTCTATGGG
This sequence comes from Lissotriton helveticus, assembly GCF_964261635.1. NCBI lineage: Eukaryota > Metazoa > Chordata > Amphibia > Caudata > Salamandridae > Lissotriton > Lissotriton helveticus. The sequence goes on from NC_136072.1 coordinate 1,009,938,152, forward strand.
AGGTTGTTGTGAGGGCTCAAAACTTCTCCGTGTGGGTATAACTCCTCCCACACATTGGATTGGCCTTTGCGTGTGTCTTTCAGTAATGAAAGCACACAAATGGCCAAAGGCGGTGCATGTTCCACCTCTTTTTTTAATGTTCACTCCCACAGCGTTTTGCTCTCTGGAGCGAGAAGCGGGCGCGCAGGGTTGCAGCTGAATTCCTCATCGTGGATCAGGTTACAGGCCCATTTACTGTCACTACCGTAGATTGTAATCAGATGCAGAAATGCACAGAAAACCCTTTGATGTGATTTTGTGTTGTGTGTTTTAATAGATATTTACGAAGGTGTGTGGCAGGCACTGTGTAGATGTGCTTTTCTGGCGGTGCGGTGCTCAAATATTAGCTGGGTTTCAGATGGCAACAAATAATGTATATAATAAAACAAACGCGTCTGTAATGTGTTTGCAGAAGAGGCATGGCGCTGCAAGGAAGCCCCCGAGAAAACAGCACAGGCTTGTGGTATTGTTGTCAATGGATGTTGTGCTTGTGGGTGGATGTCTGGTGTTCTGCCAGGGCTGCTGATCTACACTCAAACGGCCATAGGTAAATAATTACACTTTAAGCTCCGTCGAGGGCTGATACACTTGTCCTTGTAAATAGAAGTGTTTGCAGTGGGAATAAACTCAGCCATTGAAAAATCTTTGAAACATTAACACAAAAGAGGGGAAGAAGAGGGGTGCAAGAGAGAGCTCGGGTCCTGGAGGGATTTCGGTTCAAACCGCGCCAAGCTAGGCAATTAGAAAAATGTTTATTTATCTTCCATTTCTGGTGTTTGTTTAAAGATTTTTTTCTCCCATTTTCAAAAGGCTGTGATTGGAAAAGTCAGTCAAAAGAAGACTAGAAAAAAGTTTAAGTGCCATGCCATATACACTTTATCGGCAGGCTTTGACAGTATGCCAAATAAAAGGCCGCAAAGGCCCATCCCTAGTGCATGGAGGGTAACCACCCATGTTTAAATGAAGCCCTTATTTTATTCTGAAGATCACACCTTTTTGATTGCCCTGTTAGCCTTTTCTTTTTGAGCCACCCCCCTTTAACTTGCTAAACACAAACACAAGGCCTGCTTTTGCACCTTGAAAACGAGACTCTTACAAAACCAAGCCATCTCCATGACTATGGAGTGTGCCTACTTAAGTGCTTTATTAAGTCACTTCAATGGTTGAGTAAACGCATTGTGAAAACAAAGCCTGAGGCCTTGTCCGTCAAAGAAAAGGACCAAAGGCAGAGCGGTGAAAAGATTTCTTGCAGAAAGAATGAGTTTGCATTTTTGTGAGAACATATGAAGTAGAGGATGTTCTTTAGTGGTTGTTGGGCATAAACTTTCACCTTTTTTTAATTTTGCATCACACTGATTGATAATGCACTGTGCTAAAGTAAATATATGCTTATGCTATTGCAGACCCTTTTTTTCCCAGGTAACAGCAACGTGGCCTGGGATGGCTTGTGACCACGTGCACACAGTTGTATGAAAGATTCTCTGAAGCAAAAAAAATCTACCGGCTGTCGAAACTGTTTGCATTTTACAACCACAGCAATATGTTGTGTTAATCCATTACAGAGTTTTAAGACTACAGGGCTCTAAGTAGAGTTTGCATAGATGCAAAATGGGGGCAAATGGATTTTGCATATTTGTTGCTGCCTGCATAATAGTAAATGGAGAAAAAAAATTCCACCAAACGTACTTTAAAAAATAAAGGCAGACCTCCGCCCTTCTGTGAGTACACCATAGAACTTACAGCAAACCGCTACAACCACTTTATTGCTGAAAACAACGTGCTCAGACCGTCATCCTCCCGAGGTCGATGCTCCAAATTCTTCTTAGAGCGGTTTAGTATGTGAACCCGGAGACCCGGAGACCCCGAGACTGGCCAACGTTGCATTCCTTTCACAACCCCTGCCTAGGGGGTCTGCACCAGCCTTGCGCGCTCCTGCCTCTCCAGCCTCGGGATCTTTCACTGTAAAAGGTGAGGGGGGGGGGGGCTGTGGTGTGAAGGAGCCAGGAAGGAGGCTCAAATTTGTACTACAAAGGTGTTATTTGGGGTGTGCCTGCTCTGATGCTGATTACGGAAGGGGGAGGGGTGGTGTGAGGGGAAAGGAATGTATTGCATGGTATGTTGGGAACACCAAGTAGTGAGGCAGCTTGAGAGAGAAGATATTAGATGAGAGGGAAAGGCCTTTGCTAACTAGCATTGGCAAAATCAGTAAATCTCGCCTTTGTGAAAACTATAGGGTTGACAGTGTTTTGCTTAGCCATGTTGTACTGCAGTGCGACTGCAGTACAACAGGGAAAGGGAAAAAAGCGCTACGATGCGGCCACTACCGTCCACACCATAGTGCTTTTTATTTTCTTTACTTAAGTTTCAGCCATGCTGTACGGCGAGCGGTCCAGCTGAGCCATGAGGACCAGTGGGTTCTCAATGAAGCTTCGCTTTGCATCGGAGGACTTTGCTGCACTGCATAAGCGTAAGAGGTGAGCTAGGCCCCCGTGCGCTCCTGACCGAGGAGACTCAGCTGAGTCGGGTGCGGGGATCTCCTGGGGCTAAATAATTACCAGCTTGTGTCCCTGAGCTTGTCTCCTTCATGAGCTCTGGGTCAGTTCGCACTGCAAACTTTTGGACTAAGACTCATATGTACCCCGCCATTTTGGGACCATCTCCTAAAGACACTCTTGTCCTTTCTGCCATCTTAGCGACCTTGGTCCCTACCACCGGTCCCGTCGGTCTCCAGCAGGGCGACCTTTCGATCGATCGTCTATCTTCTCCACTGATCAATTCATCGTTTGCGAATAATGCTGATGCCCCTAATCCCATCACTCATCACCCCCTCCCCTACCTCTTCCCTCCCTCCCTCTCTTTCTACCTCCCGTAGTCCTTTCCTCTCTCCCTTGAATTTCTCTCCCCGTGCCTGTTTTTTAGGTCTCGCCTAAGCCAGCGCATGCGCTGCATGGCGAGACATTTAGTATGTGGGCATTAGAAAATGCTACCACACCTTTGCTTTTGGCGGCCTAGAGCTTACAGTTACACGCACATGCACACGCGCCTCGCTCTGCCTCTCCGTCTTGCGCTTTAACACTCCTCCCCCTCCCCCACAACAGAGCGTATCTCGGGGCCGCGCGTCTTTTTGTTGCTTGTTCTTGTTTTGTGTAGCGCTTTCGCTTCCTCTGAACAGTTTCGGATCCCTGATGACAGCAGTGCGGGCACTGAGAAAGCTCAGTGAGCGAAAATTAACACCTACAGGACGGCCAGGCCCCGCCTCTCTTTCTACTTGGTGCTTTTCAGAAGGGTGGTGCAAAATTACAATGATGGATGTACAAAGGATCATTTCGGCCACAAACTTTTGAAAAACTCTGTTTTCACACTTAACGTACTTCAAGATTTCCCCTGGTTCACTTCACCGTCTGAATGTTTTTTCTCCCAACAGTGGGTCATTTTCATGCTACCAGCACCCACCCGACCCAAACACGCGGTGTGATTCATGCTTAATGCTTGGTTCACTTCACCGTATGAATGTTTTTTCTCCCAACAGTGGGTAATTTTCATGCTACCAGCGCCCACCCGACCTAAACACGCAGTGTGATTCTCGCTTAATGTTTTTTAGCATCATAATTTAATAGGCTGGAAATAACATACATTCTTTCTGTTTTCTTTTAAATATTTTTATTGAGAGTTCATAAACACAAAATAAACATTACATGACACATTTAGCATCAGAATTAATACAGTACGGAGGAAAGTGCGTATGCATGATTACAAAGAAAGACATTGCATTACATTACAGAAAATGAAAAATCAAAAACCAATCCCAACTTACACTAACTTCATTTAAATACAGAAATGTGTTCAAATTTCAACAGTTTAAAACTTACTTATAAAGTGCAGTGTGGAAAGTGCTAATGTAATAACGATCTAGCAGACTAATTTTTGAAGAAGTGGTTAAAAATAGATATCCAAGAAAATCAGACTAGGATTCAAACGCACTCCAGTATTTATCGTATTTCCTGAGGGCCTCGGATCTCAGTGCGTATTTTCTTTCCCTACCCTGAATCCGTAATAGTTTTGCCTTCCATGCTTGTAGGGTTGGTACTATCTCTGATTTCCATGACTGCAGAATAAGCGATTTAGCTATTAGAGATGCTATAAATAGGGACTCATCATATGGAGTGTGGCTCGAGGAGCATCCTAGAACTGAGGTTAACTCATCAAATAAAATAATGGCTTTGAACGTAGTGGAAAGATATTTTTCTATTTCCTTCCAAAATTCCTGTATTTTCGGACACTCCCAGATGATAGGCTTCAGTATTTGGATTAAAATATTAAAAGAAGACAACGCAATCAATTCTTTCAATAAGATCAGAGAAAGTTGGAAAAAGAGGGAAGACATTTAATTAGCAAATTCTTTCAGTTTTCTGTGAAGTAAATCTTTTACGTGTTCAACAAGGACGCATGGGACCTACATTATAGCAAAACTAATATTTATGTACACAGCTGTCCTGAAGCAAAGCAGCTTAACAAAGTACACAAAGCTGAAAAGTGTTATATTGACCTCTGCGCAGGTACCCTAACAACAAACAAACATTGGCACAACCAATAGGTCTCGTCTGTGGGACCTTATAAGTGTTTAGTTATCCAGCACAATATCTTTGGTGCAACAACATCAAGTGTTGCATGGCTAAACACTTATAAGGTCCCAAAGGTGAGACCTATTGGCTATGCCAATGCTTGTTTTCCATATGCCTGAGCCATGCTCCTGTAACTCATATATATATATATAGTAATGTTGAATTGTCCAAGCCTAATCGCTGTTAAAATGTAATCCTGAGTGAATTTACTATTTGTATATATATAGGACTCTAACCACTAGTATATGTAGTTGACCTTTGTACTCACTACCATTCCTATGTGATTTTAGAGTTTTTCCGTTAGTATCTCTTCCTTGAGTGACTTTACAGCTTGTACATTTGCATTTTTTTCTGTGTGTATCTCTTATGTAACTCATGTCATCCAAAGTCCTTATGTAACGCATATGGTTCTTTTGTAAAGCACTCTGACACCTTCGGGTAATGTTTGCGCTATATAAAATCGCATTAAATAAAAAAACAGAAGCTCTACAGCTGTACAAGTGGCTTAAACACATTGATAAAGACAATAGCTCTGGCATAGGCGAGACCTATTGGCTTTGGCATTGCTTGTTACCTAATGCACAGACCTACATAGACTATCAGGTGATCCATTAGCTTCTGTGTCTTGCACCTGGACACCTCATGGGCCAGCAGTGCACCACACGTCCTGAAAGATGGGCCTGGGTTATATTTGCTCGGTCTGTGGAGAGTATCTGAATAATAAATCCCTGTGCAGAGCAAAATAAGAGCACCTCAAAAGGAAACATGAAAGAGAACAAAATGTTTATTTTAGGCATGTAGACTCAAAAATGGGGTCCCAAAATATAATGCGGTTATATAGAATGGACCCTTAATATAAATCGGAGAACCAGACAGAAGGTGAGTAGTTTCCGCATTTTAGAATCCCATTTAAGTGGAAAGTGTCAAGCCATTGAGTCCCTCTTGATGTCAAATTGTACACTTATGCATAGAAAAAAATGATTTTTCTTTATCAACAACCAAAAATTGTCTTTAACTGGAAATATAATTACCCACTTCACTGTCAGTAACATACCATATCTAACGTCTCTACCACGTACTAATAATTCCTTACATTTTTTTTTAAAGCTGTCCCGAATGAAGTAATTGTTAATAAAATGAAACTGGACTAAATCAATTGACACTACCTCGGAAGCAGCGTAACATTCCTTAGCCTCGTGGGTCACGTTTAAGTAAGCTGGTTGTAGCGCGTCTTCTTTAAATGACAGGACCTCGCTTGCGAAGCCCCTTTGCTGCGCAATGACTGCTGTCTATCAAAATGCCTGTACAAACACACATCACAATAGGATGTTCCTACGGTCAGAGCGAGTTTGTGAGCCCAGACTACATATGAGGCAAAATAATGATCATCTCATATTTCATCAGACAGTTTATTGCTCCCTGTCTCTCCCGACCGCTCTGCTCCGGCGCGACGAGAACAGCCCTGACCAGCAACAGACTAGCGAGCGAGCACCCAACATGGCGACCGCGGGTGCTGGAGAGGAGCCGAACCCAGGGGAGAAGGAGGACCTTCAGAACAGGGAGATGGAGTCAGAGGGAGAACCCTGCGAGGAACCGGAGGATGGCTCCTCTTCCGAAGAGGAGGACGAGGATGACGACGACAAGGAAAACGAGGCGGAGATCCAGCGGTTGGAGGAGCAGGTGGGATTGGGGATGAAAGGTGGTAAGCGGTGGGAAAAAATGTTCATTAATAGAAGAGAGGGCATACTATGTGTCTTTTTAAAGGACATGTTACGATTGGCATTCAGATTGTCTGACGGAAGAGCAGTTTAGTAATAGTGCATCACTTGGGATTCCCTGTAGCATCAGGGTAAGGAAAATTGCATTTGTACAGCTGTTCATACACTTCAAGTGAAGGGCTGCCTTTGTAGCAGGTAGTAATACAGTACATAGCTTTTGCTTCTATACCAATACTGAGCAGCAAGTGATGGGGACGTCATAGCAGAAATGCATAAGCTGGCGAGACTGTCAAAAGAAGACCAAAGGTGATCTGTGTTAATACAAACTGTGAGTGCAGTAATTAATTGTGCGATGCAGTACAGTGGAATGGCAGCGTGTGATGGTTAGTTTTTAGGTCTGGCGTAAGTCAAGATCTTTTGATTGCGCTGCTATTCTAATATGCTTACTTATTCGCCTTTCAGCGTGCGCTCTTCATCAGCATGCGCTCTTCATCAATTGGTTCGTTATTGTTTCATTCCTCCCACCCTGTACATTATACAGTATAAATAAAGCATGGGACTTGGGTCTGCCCACTTATGCCACTGGCTAACTTCATTATGAGCAACTAACCTTTTCGTAAAGAGCACATCTGACTACAAAGTAGTTCCCTAATGTGCCAAACACCAAAAATACTTTGCTTTTGACCATTGTTTATTTTATCAGATTCATGACGGATAGGAAGCTTACGCAACAATAAAGTTTTGCGAAAACAAAAACACTGTCAAAGTCAAAAGCCTGTTAGACCTGCTGACTTTGCCAATGTTTGTTTGGAATACACTTCAGAATGACTTAGTTTGCCATTTCCTTTATACCATTATTGGGTGGCAGGCAGCCAGATGGTTATTAGAGAAAAGAAGGCATTTAGAGAAGAAATGCTGTATAATATTATCATTATACTGTACATAATATGAGAACTAGTTTCGGTTATGAATATAAATGGTTGTTTTTGTAAATATATATAGTGCATGTTATTTTTCGGTACTGTATGCGGACACAAACAATATCTGGATCCTGCGCTATACAAATCAATACAACATCATATATTATTTATATTAATGGATGATTGTGGAGGGAAGTAGGACAGAGGGATGAGGAGAGAATTAATTAAATGTGGATGCTTCCAGGATTTGAATGTGGATCTTCAAAACAGTTTTTACGGTGGAAAGGGAGGAGACAATGTGAAGCTGTTGACCGTTCTGGTTGGCTTGGGCCAAGTGGTTAGAAAAAGTGATGCAGTACAAAGTGGTTTACGAGTAGCAATTTGGTTTACGTTGGTATGAATCCTGGTCTGTTGTTAGACTTTGTCTGGATTCTCTTCATGGGATGTGCCCAGACTCTGAATCCAACATGTTAATGCTAGGTGGGAGTTCAGCTGTTGCAAAGATCTCACTGGAGTAATAGTCAGTGCCTCATGATATTGTGCAGCACAGTAGACGCAGCTTCCCAAAGGAAGACACTCAGAGGTTCAAACTATCTAGATCCAGTTTAATGTGAACTTCACTCCAGTAAATCAAGTGCTAACTCTCTCTCCTATCTGTGCACGCACAACCGCTTTTATGCATGTAAAGGACAACACCTTATCCTTCAAAATAGGTTAAGATTGCTATGTAGTGCAGGAAATGCATCCCTATTTGGACACACAGCAAATCTGCAAACATTGCAGGAGTTTATTCTAAGAGTTCCATAGTTATATCTGTTTTGTCTTGTCCCAAAGACGTTGCTGTCCATTCAGCAAGTAGCATTGCGTGTAGCAGCTGTGTTTTTATCAGATTTATGACTTCAGGTTGTGTAGTATAGTTCCTATATTCCTAATAGGCTCTGTGCATTGGAATAATATAGCCTATAGATATGACGTAGGACTTAGGTCAGTAGGTCTCTTATCAAATATACTAAACTTAATAGTGAGTGCCAGCTAGCTCAGAGGTCACTAGAAACTTTCTCGAATACACAAGAAGGGATTCGTTTCTGACAACCGCATAAGCATAACAACTTTGTTTCCCTAGGACTGGAACAAAATATCCTCAGAGTCGTGGAAACAATAGATAACTATTTTACTCAGTCAATCGTGCATGCTTCGTTTCTACAGAGTTGCAGAGAAATAGTGAGACGGGCGTTTTCAATAAAAGGTTTATTGAACAGTCTTCTTTCTCATGCAAGAGAGGTGAACTGCTACAATCGTTAGAGAGAATGCAAAGTATAATGCGTACAGCGAGAATAGTATTATAAAATAATACTGTGATAGCATTATATGGATTCTAAGCCATATAAAAATACATACATAAATAACACAGGCTAAAATACTCAACTGGTGCTTCTAAAATACGCCTACCCCAATGTACCTAACCTAAGTCTAGTACGAGGTAAGAAGTAAGAGCTGTTTAGCATAGCCGCCCCCGCCCACCGGAGTGCATCTAAAAACCCCTCGCTGCAAAGCCCTCACTGGGACACCATTTGTACTGGCAAAACTCCATTGAAGCGCATAGCTGGGACGCGCTTACCTGGACACAGCGCGGACTTCACGGGCTTCACCCACGCCTCGCCGCACCCGCTCCGCGGGTGCTGCTTCGTTTGTCACCGAGGAGGAGCAGTTTGGGAGACCGTCGGCGGAGGGCTGCAGGGCTGCGAGCGTGACAGGGACTCCAACTCCCAGGAGTCCCTGACAGACCGTTGGTAACATCCGGTCCGCTCTCCCTGCCGGCCCGCCCCCGCCCACCGGAGTGCATCTAAAAACCCCTCGCTGCAAAGCCCTCACTGGGACACCATTTGTACTGGCAAAACTCCATTGAAGCGCATAGCTGGGACGCGCTTACCTGGACACAGCGCGGACTTCACGGGCTTCACCCACGCCTCGCCGCACCCGCTCCGCGGGTGCTGCTTCGTTTGTCACCGAGGAGGAGCAGTTTGGGAGACCGTCGGCGGAGGGCTGCAGGGCTGCGAGCGTGACAGGGACTCCAACTCCCAGGAGTCCCTGACAGACCGTTGGTAACATCCGGTCCGCTCTCCCTGCCGGCCCGCCCCCGCCCACCGGAGTGCATCTAAAAACCCCTCGCTGCAAAGCCCTCACTGGGACACCATTTGTACTGGCAAAACTCCATTGAAGCGCATAGCTGGGACGCGCTTACCTGGACATAGCGCGGACTTCACGGGCTTCACCCACGCCTCGCCGCACCCGCTCCGCGGGTGCTGCTTCGTTTGTCACCGAGGAGGAGCAGTTTGGGAGACCGTCGGCGGAGGGCTGCAGGGCTGCGAGCGTGACAGGGACTCCAACTCCCAGGAGTCCCTGACAGACCGTTGGTAACATCCGGTCCGCTCTCCCTGCCGGCCCGCCCCCGCCCACCGGAGTGCATCTAAAAACCCCTCGCTGCAAAGCCCTCACTGGGACACCATTTGTACTGGCAAAACTCCATTGAAGCGCATAGCTGGGACGCGCTTACCTGGACACAGCGCGGACTTCACGGGCTTCACCCACGCCTCGCCGCACCCGCTCCGCGGGTGCTGCTTCGTTTGTCACCGAGGAGGAGCAGTTTGGGAGACCGTCGGCTGAGGGCTGCAGGGCTGCGAGCGTGACAGGGACTCCAACTCCCAGGAGTCCCTGACAGACCGTTGGTAACATCCGGTCCGCTCTCCCTGCCGGCCCGCCCCCGCCCACCGGAGTGCATCTAAAAACCCCTCGCTGCAAAGCCCTCACTGGGACACCATTTGTACTGGCAAAACTCCATTGAAGCGCATAGCTGGGACGCGCTTACCTGGACACAGCGCGGACTTCACGGGCTTCACCCACGCCTCGCCGCACCCGCTCCGCGGGTGCTGCTTCGTTTGTCACCGAGGAGGAGCAGTTTGGGAGACCGTCGGCGGAGGGCTGCAGGGCTGCGAGCGTGACAGGGACTCCAACTCCCAGGAGTCCCTGACAGACCGTTGGTAACATCCGGTCCGCTCTCCCTGCCGGCCCGCCCCCGCCCACCGGAGTGCATCTAAAAACCCCTCGCTGCAAAGCCCTCACTGGGACACCATTTGTACTGGCAAAACTCCATTGAAGCGCATAGCTGGGACGCGCTTACCTGGACACAGCGCGGACTTCACGGGCTTCACCCACGCCTCGCCGCACCCGCTCCGCGGGTGCTGCTTAGTTTGTCACCGAGGAGGAGCAGTTTGGGAGACCGTCGGCGGAGGGCTGCAGGGCTGCGAGCGTGACAGGGACTCCAACTCCCAGGAGTCCCTGACAGACCGTTGGTAACATCCGGTCCGCTCTCCCTGCCGGCCCGCCCACCGCCCTCTAAACTTCCTATAACTGGAGGCACTTCTCCCGCAGCGCGGGACGCAGCGCGGGACGCAGCGCGGGACGCAGCCCGGGACAAGACCGGGACAAGACCGGGCTAAGAGCGGGCCGTTTAAGGCCGTTCAAGGACGACCGAGGACGGCCAGGCCCTGAACCCCTGTTACATCGCCCTGAAACCACCATTCTGGTAGGCCGATTCCTCGCTTACTCCTTTTTTGAGGCTATATCTATTTAACACCTGATACTGTCCTACCAACATCAATTATGCGACACAAAACTAGAAGCTGTACTAAAAAAGCTACAGAGGTAGCACAAGTGACTGGTCCCATTGACCTTTTTATCTCACGGGTAAACGAGACAATTGACAAGAGCATTGTACTGCTGGAGAAAAGAGTCTCCTTGGACCTTATGAATGCCAAGCGCTCCTCTCTGGGCTCCATTGCAAATGCAAACTCACCTTCTCAGCGAGCCTTGAACAATCGCTCCTTGCCCTTGCCCTCATCTACCATAGGCACTGCTACAGTACCGAGCGCTGTTGACTTGTCAGTTACTCGTTCGGACTCGGATCCGTCCTTTGTGGATCTGGAGGCGACCCCAGATCTAGAAGCCTGCCAGACACCTAGAGAGACGGAGCCGGGCCTGGATGGGCTAACTGCTAAGTCGACCCCTTTCGTGCCTAGTGACTCAGGGGGTAAGGTTATTACTATGCCTATAAATGCAGTGCCCAAGTATAAACCTAAGGAGAAGCCTAAAGCTAAAGCCAGGAACCACAATCTGTTTTCACCTACTCCACACTTAGCGTCTGGTATTCCTTGTTGGGTCGAAAATATGGTCACAGACCTCAAGCAGGATCTTGAGGCCACAATAGCAGCCCAAATAAAACCTTTGATTTCTAAACTCGACAGACTAACGTCGCTTATTAATACAAAATGGCCCTACAAGATCAACGAGCCTGGGTCTGTCCAGCAGCAAGGGCACAGAGAACCACCCCCTAATCCTCAATCTCCAGCTAAGGCCACTAAGAATACAACCGATAAGGTGAAAATACCACCATCTACCAAGGAACCACCTGCATCACACTTGCCCAATCCAGGAAACAATTTTGTTCAACCCCCACTCATCCCTACCCCAAAAGCGGTGAGTGATGCCTCGTCCTTGCAACAACCAGCCGCCGGTACTAAATCTACCACCTCCCAGGCGAAGGACCCTAAAGGAAAACCCACGAACACCCCAGTTTCTCACTCTACAATTAACTCTGAAGCTCCTAAACCTAAGCAGGCTCGCTACAAATCCATTAGCCTGCCACCAGAAGTTTCTCCTTTTGTGGTTGTGTTGACTGCTGTTCCCCCACTGAAGGAAGGAGCAAAAGAAACTTATGTAGAGTTAAGAAACAAATGTGCTCAGTGGCTCCAACTACACAGACCCCTACCCAATAGTATGAGCGGGAAAATCCTTGCTGTGCGTAGAGGGGACTGGGTGGGTAGGAGTAAGAAAACAATATCAGGGGATGTAATTACTGTTAATTTTAGGGATGTAGGGGCAGCGAGTTTCATCTGTAATTCACCTAACAGTGGCCCTGCCACCCAAATCAAACCACTCCCCTTGTCTTACTTCCTCCCCAACTCGTCAAGACCCAACTTCCATCGGCCAATTATTCCAAGTAATCAAGGGCCTGCACATCCCCCACAATATGCCCCTAACCACTGGCAGCAGCCGCCTAATTTTCCATCTTTGTTTCCGCATCATGCTGGCCTCCAGTGGCAACAACCTTTTCATTCCTTACCATCCTTTTTTCAACCTGCCCAGCAGTGGCAACAACTCCCTCAGCCATCACTCTCAGCCAACAATCAATGGCAGCAGCCATGGCAGGACCCGTTTTCGTCCTCTAACCCCTCTTATTCACAGTTTGCCCATCCAAATAGGTACTGTGTACTAGATGAGGTTGATTGACTTACCCTCAAGGGAGGCCTAGATACTAATTTCCCTCACAGTAATAACACTACGAAGGATGTAGTTTTGGATACATCTCCCCTCATATACTTAGAGGTGTCACCACCTACATCAATTAGGGGCTTTGCAGATTCATCTAACCCCCAAATTGCTGTGATCCCAGAAGGTGACCCACCATATGGCGATCTAAAAATTCTTAGTTGGAATCTTGCTGGGATCTCTAGGAAATTAGGTCTCCCGGAGTGGAATGCCCTGGTTGATGCTCATAAAATTTGTATATTCCAAGAGACATGGGCTACTGAACCACTGCACCGGGTTGGGTTTGTTACTTTTTTTACACCTGCAGTGAAACCCAAGACAGGGAAGGGGCGGCCATCGGGGGGGGCTTATTATTTGGATAAGCATCCTGCTCAATTGCAGGTTAACTATGAAGAAGGCAGGAACACCTGATATCCTTGGTATTTCCCTACTGGGCTTACAGGGAGGAATAACTGTTGACCTCTATAATGTTTACATCAGAGGAACAACAAATGGGCGTATTTCACCTACAATAATGGAGCTTGAGGCCCAACTAGGGGAGCAGAGTGGACTTGGTCATATTTTAGTAGCAGGGGATTTCAACTGCACATACGAGCCACTCCCCCTAGAAGGAATACCTGACTTGGGAGAAGAGGATGGTAGATGGGGTATCCCCACCCTCTCTATCCCATCCATCAAGCGCTGGACTCGTAGTGCAATCCATTTAAATGCACTCACACTAGAGTTTGGTTTAAGAGCAGCCAATGGCCGTACTCGATCTGATCTGCTGGGTGCTCCGACATTCAACAGAGTTGGTCACTCTACACGGATTGACTACATCCTGTTGGACAGGGGTCTCTGGAGTTTTGTTATCGACATGGTTGTTATTACTACCACAGAGAGTGACCATAATTCACTTTCCTTATCCTTAAAAAACCCTTGGCCCACCAAAACGTTGCCAGTCCCACTAAGCTGCCCGCAGGGGATTACTGTTTCCTCTTGTGGCAGGCGACTAAAGTGGAGCAAGATTATGTGTAATACCGACAAATTATCCACCATAGATGAAGTGGTCAAAGGTACTCAAGCCGAAATTGCCTCTATTGATTTAATTAAATCTGCAGTTAAGGCCACTACTATTTTTGAAGCTGCCATAAAAACCATAGGGGACCTCTTTTGGGTACAATTGTCTCCAGGGAAACAGAAACTTCTATCTAAACCCAAAGGCAAGCACGATTGGTATTCGGCTACATGCAGAAAGGCCAAATCCCGCCTAATAGAGGCAGTCAAAGGGAAGTCCCCCACATTAATCCAAACTGCCAGAAGAGAACATAAAAAGGCCCTGCAGCTAGCTAAAAGGGAGTGGGATGATGCCTACTGGCTAATCCTCAAGGAAGCAAGTATGAAAAAAGATTCCAAATGTTTCTGGGACACTATAAGGGCACGAAATAGACCAGACAGTGACCTTATAACTTGCAACATTTCGGGACAGGTATGGGAGGCCCACTTCTCCAAACTTTATTCCTGTCACAATGGTCCCAATGAGAGAGGGTTTGTTCAATCCTCTTCTCATATTAACTATATGCCCCTCTCTAGCGACCTTGACTTTACGTTAAAGGAAGTGGAATATGCTATAAACTCTATTATTCCACAAAAAGCTGCTGGACCAGATGGTATTCCCGGGGACCTGCTAAAATCTGATAGTGTTAAATGGGGCAAACTTATCCATTCCCTCCTTGTTGCTATTTGTAGGGGCGCCCCCATTCCTTCATCATGGAAGGGGGCGGAGGTGGTCCCCATTTACAAGAAAGGCCCAAGGGATGATCCATCCAACTATAGGCCGATTAGCTTGCTAGATGTCAGCCAAAAAGTTGTCGGTAAAGTTCTTTTACTCAGGATACTCAACTGGGTAGAAGAAAACAAAATTCTTACCGATTTCCAGGCCGGTTTTAGAGTAGGTACTGGAACGATAGAGCAAGCATTTAGGCTTATGATGATATATTGGAAGGTGGTAGTGATAGGCAAGGGCAGTCTTTATCTCGCATTTATCGATTTAAAGACTGCCTTTGACCTTGTCCCTAGGGACTCATTATGGAAGGTCCTGGCTAACATGGGGCTGCCACAGTATTTATTATCCTTACTGGTCAGGCTCCATCAGGACAGCTTTGCCCAAATTAGGTGGGGTTCTGGAGGGGAGAAAACGGGCTGTATTCCGGTCGAGAGAGGGGTCCGCCAGGGATGTGTTCTGGCTCCCACCCTTTTTTCTTTGTATATTAATGGGGTGGTTGAGCATCTACTTAAATTTCCATCTGACGAACCATCCCTGGCTGGTGAACGCATACCGACCCTCCTCTTCGCGGATGATACGCTCTTAATCTCCAAAACTCCTATGGGACTACAGAAACTCCTGGTCAATTTCCAATCCTTTTGTACTGATCGGGGCCTGGTAATTAATACCAATAAAACAAAGTACCTGGTCCTCAATCCCCCTAAACAGGTGCGTCCCCCTATCCTAAATACTGAGCCCTTGGAAAGGGTAAAGGTATTTGATTACCTAGGGATACGCCTTTCAGACAAAATGGATTGGACGCCCCATCTAGACAAGATGTTGCTGAGCCATAAAAGGATCACAGGTGCCCTCTTGAGGGAGCAACGTTCCAGTTCATCCAAACCAATAGGAACAGTCCTCGAGATCTATGCCGCCAAAGGTGTCAGCTCTGCCCTTTATGGAGCTGAACTCTGGGGCTTTGCATCTATTGAAGCTCTGCAAAGATCTGAGAATAATTTCTGTAGACAAATAATGTCCCTTCCCCAAAGTACCCCACTTTTACCTTTATTTATGGACCTTGGCTGCACCCAGATCGGCGAAATTGCGAAATTCCGCCCTCTCCTGTTGTGGGCCCGTATTTGGCGGGTAGAAGAACTTAGTGGCTACGCCAGAGGTCTTGAAGAAATAATGGCATCACCAAACTGGGCCAGAATCAAATGGTTAAAAGATATGAAAATTCTATTGTCCAAATTGGGCCTACTTGATTCTTGGCTAAGCAGAAGCTCACCCCCAAAACAAACACTCAAAAAGCTCTATTGGGATTGGATTTGCTCCCAAAGACACTCCAGCACGTCCCTTGGTAGGCTTACAGAGGATTTTTTGATGTTTAAAGATTGTCCCAGGCGAGAACCCTACTTGGACATAATCGGGAAACCTTTTGCCCGGTCTTTGTATTTTAGATTTAGAACGGGTACTTTGCCACTGAATACCTTTACCAAAACATGGAAATCTTGTATAGGCAAAACTGATTTATGTCCATCATGCCTAGCTCATCCAGAGACATTACCCCATTTCTTATTTGTCTGTAGGGAATACGCAAATCCAAGAAGGGTGTGGTTGAAGAACCTATGCCGTCAGCTGGGAACCAGGAGTCATGATGTGGCAATTAGGATACTTGTTTCGGATAGCTATGTACCCTATGTGTGTGCCCTAGCCAAATTTTTATTCTGGGCTTGGGCTATTCGAGCCAGAAAGCTAAAACACTCCGTTTAATTCTTTTTTAAAGAATATTTATTCTACTAATGTCTTAAATTCTTGTTATTAACTGGCTATGTGTTATTGAGCAAACCCTTTCCTCCCAATCGGGCCAGGAAATATAGAACTCTTCTTCTTTTAAGAAAATGTAATTATGTAAATTGTAAAAATTATTATTATTGTCTTGCTTTTATGATAACGAATTTTTATCGAAATAAAGCTTTTTGACTTGACTTGACTGCATAGGTTTTAGTTCTGCCAAGAATTGCCAAAGGTTTCTCTAGGTTCTAATCAACTCCATACCTTAGAATGAAGGAGGTCTGGTATCTCTGTCTCGGGACTCGATTTCTTAACACTCCGCAAGGGGAGTCATAAACACTGGAGCTGGAATCTCAGCAGAGGAGGGCAGCTTCCTGATCAGTGCGTCGGCTGGCGAGTCTTCTTCCTTCGGCACTTGCTGTAGCGAGCTGCGTCGGGCAAGTAGGTCGTCGAACTGCACCGAACCACACCGTGCTTTGCTATAGCAAGTGAAGGTATATTTATACCTTGAAGGTGTTTAGGAATGCCTGCTTTGAACGTCCTGGCTGAACCCCTAGGGAATAGTTGTTCATGCATAATAAATGAGTTTCTTGGAGAGATCAATATCCAGGCTAGGGGAAGTCCCTTCTGCTTAAGAGTCTGGTTTTCCAAGAAATCGTTGTGACATTGATGAAGGGATGGAAGTAGCCATGCCTGTATTTCGGTAGCATGGGCTATGCCTAAATAAGGGCTTGATTTCTATGCCTAAATAGGGCAACGCAAATTGTACCTACATAAGGGCATGAATCGGGAAAATTAATTCGGAATCTAAAACTCCATACAACTGTTGGTGTGAGTGAGTGTCTTTACGCACTGACTGGATTTTGACCAGGCACATCTCACAATTGATTTGGTAACATTTGTAGTATCTAGACAACCAATAATACATTTGATCAGCTACTGCTTGGGGAGAGGCACATCATGGGAATTTGCTGCTACAGCAGTTTATGCTCAGAATAGAAATACTAACTACAGTGAAAAATAAAAAATGATAAACATGGGAATGCCACCTGGCTTGTTTGTAGACAACATATATGCATTGCTTTCATATATGCTGTAGTCTGCTTTAAACCTACATCCATATGGGCTCATTGTTTCAGATTATAGCCATTGACATTCTAATATGTTATTTTTATCCAACACAACATTTCCATAATGCAGCTTTTTTGGATTGACTCAAACAAGTTCTCAGTGAACTCCTTCAGTAATGGTTGGTCATTTTTATTTTCAACGTGGAGTTCCTTAATCTCCCGTACCCTCTGAAGGCATTGGTACTTTTCGTTTGTTAAGCTATGCCCCCAATCACTATCCTATTCCACTCTGGCTGCAGCGTGATGTTTTCTTGCCCTTCCTTTGCCTATGAGCTGGCCTTTCTGTTACATGTATATATAATGTGTTGTTCGCACTGCCTATGCGCTTTTTGAGATTTTGGCTGCTAGGAAGATGTACTCATTCGTCCAGTCCAATTCTCCTGTAGTACTTGAACAGAGTCATGCACCCTCTTTCTGGTGGCAACATTCAGGTGATGTCATCCTTCAATAGACATGCTTGAATCACTTCACTATGAGAACACCTACGTGAGTTTGCGCTGTTGGGTATCCATTTGTCTGGATATCTGACCACTACGACTTGTTCTGCTTCATCCTCCCATATAGTAAATGTTAGTGATTATCAGTCGGCCAACTAATGCATACACAGGTGAAGCAGCGGTAGTTATTTTTTTCTTTGTCAGCATTTATCAGCATGCCCAGGTGATACATCTATTGCAGCGAAGTGGAGACATTTGTTATGGCATCACTACTGTGCAAACAAATCCTCCTCACCTTTGCACCCACCCATTTTCTCACATGATGGTTCGAGAGGTTTTGTTACTTTTTACTACTTTCCTCACTAAGGTAGTGTCTATGTTGGCAATTATTTGTTGTATGTGTGTTATGTTGTATAATATTTGCTAGAAAAACATTCATAGTTAATTGGTGTTCGTCTAACAACTAATTGCTTTCTTTGTTGCTGGGATAACCTTCACAATCCCTGAATGGTGAGGATCGAGCCTATTTCTGTCATCTGGCACCTTTGGATTTGCATATAACTGCTTATAATATTTAAGAAACGCTGTTTATTCCTTCTTGTGTGTAATGGCTTCTCCCCTTGGCATCTCTTACGGCAGTAATATTTGTGAGTGCTAATTCTTTCTTCGAAGGCTAGGCCAACAATTTAGCCAGTTTGTCTCCTTTCCTATGTAAAACCTGCCAAAATTACCTGTTTCGGAGTTGTCCCTTCTTCACTCTCTTTTCTAATATTTCAATGTTTAGTCCCTCAAGCATCGTTTTGTGTAGCTTGTTCAGTGTTTTTTTGTAGTCTTGTTAGTTCTCTCTCCTTAGCAAGGAGCAATGGATCAACTTGTTTAATCAGTGGGGTAAACTGGGAGATCGTTATTCCTCTCATTACCACTTTCAGGTCATGCTACTCTCTACCCCTATTACTGAGCTTGTTCTCATTAAAGATAAAATATTTTGTTATTGCGAATCCCATGGTTTAACAGAATTCTGCGTCCTTCCAAAACCATATCAACAGTTTCTCTGTTGGTATCCTGGCTCTGTCAGTATACATCCATGTTATATTTAAAGTAGATCGGTGAGTGATCAGACAAACCCTGTCCAGGTATAGGATTGTTACAATAAACTGTGCATGGGGCCTGTCCACCAGCACCAAATCTACTT
Source organism: Lissotriton helveticus (assembly GCF_964261635.1). Taxonomy (NCBI): domain Eukaryota; kingdom Metazoa; phylum Chordata; class Amphibia; order Caudata; family Salamandridae; genus Lissotriton; species Lissotriton helveticus. The sequence continues at coordinate 1,009,957,133 of NC_136072.1, forward strand.
TGTTGTGGGGTTGTGCATAGTGTGAGTATTCTCTCACCAGGGGGTTGTGCGCTGTCTATATGTCCACTAAGTTTAATTCCTCCAAAGCTTCATGCAATGATCCAAGACATTCTCTGTTTATATGTTAAGAATTGTGGCATCCTGTCCATAACGCCATTTAGAACAAAATTAAAAATTAAGCTTCGCCATCCAAATCATAGCTGATCTCAAATATGGGGTTATCTTCTCACTAAAGTTCACATAGAAGGCACCATCATCTATATTTGTGGCATAAAACCCCACTGTTATTTTTCAATCATTTAATTTCCCAGGTAAGTTCAAGTATCTGCCGTCATCTTCTGTGTTTATTTTATCTTCTGTAAAAGGCAGATTGGGGGGCTAACCAGGACCCCCTCTCTTCGCATGTGTACACAAACTGGCATGGTAGAATTTCTTCCTCCATTTATGTCTGCCTTATCCTGGCTGATTAGGGCTCAACGCCCAAAACCGGTCCTAGGATGCTTGTTTCCAGTCCAGGGAGGACCAGGCCTGGCAGTTCGGGCGGGACTGTTCCCATTGGGTGCAGGGTCAAGACTGATTTGCATATGGCTGGGCCCAAACTGGAATGGCATGGTGAGCAAAAAAACTATGGATTTAGGCCCAGATCTCTGTACTGGGGTGAATGTATGACATTGTTCTGCATTCTGCCCATCAATTGTTCTTTTGTCTTTGCATTTGTCACCCGAGTGGGACGGAAATGCTCAGATGTGAGTCCCGTGCTCTCCGTGCCACTGGAGTCCAGCTATCCTGGCTGATGAGGGCTTAAAGCCCAAAACCGGTCCTTGGATGCTTGTTTCCAGTCCAAGGAGGTCCTAGCCTGGCAGTTCGGGCTGGACTGTTCCCATTGGGTGCAGGGTCAAGACTGATTTGCATATGGCTGGGTCCAAAGTGGAATGGCATGGTGAGCAAAAAAACGATGGATTTAGGCCCAGCTCTCTGTACTGGGGTGCATGTATGACATTGTTCTGCATTCTGTCCATTAGTTGTTCTTTTTGCATTTGCCATTATTGGCCTCATCCGAAAGCAAATTTGTTTCCTGCATGCAAGCTATCTGTAACTATGCCCCACCCGTGCTCTCTTTTCACATAGTTATTTAACCTCCTGGTGTTCCATAACCTTATTGAGATTATGCCCTTTTCTGTGGTTGACTGTACATGAGTGTTGTCTTCGTGCTGCCTAGTTTAGGCACTTATGTGGAGTCCTCTGTGTAACCAAAACTTAAATCACATTTCGACAGTGATCGGTGTTCCCATGTTTCAATCTATAACCAGGGTCATTGACCATATTCTAATACACAGGCATGTCATTGTGGCGTTCTCATTTCCAAAATCGAACATTTGCAGAAGGTGCTCTATGAAAACAATATCACTAAAAGAACTAATAAACAAACATTCATAACTGTAAATTGAGTCTTGCAGACCCAGCTTTTTCCGCAATATTGTCAAAAGCCTACAGCTAATTAGGCCCATAGTTAATTAGGGGGAGGGGGGCTTGCTTCAGTGTTTAACTGCACAAACCTAGGTATAGTCTCCTTTCTTTTACCATGTCAGACCCATCTAGTTGCTTGTCTTATTTGTGAGTTCCATCTGCATCTTTGGTTGACACTGCTCCCTCATATTACGACCTGTCAGAATGTTTTTCTTTGTTCTTTGGTTCACAACGTGGTTCTCCATCTTTGAGTCTGCACGAGCCAGTTTTTAGAGTTATCTTATCATTCCAGCCAAACCCAGGCTTGACATGTGTAGGAATCTGCCTCCTTATATAGTGGACCAAAACGAGGTACACTGTGCAAAGAGTTTAGGCAGCCCTTATTGGTTTCCAGAGGCAAAAAATCTAACACTAAACGCTCTCTTTTGTGGTAATGTGGATGAGTGGTTTAGGCTTATCAGAGGGTAGTATTAAGCGTCTATTGTACTCACAAAGGCAATAAATAAGATATACACAAGAAAAAATCCAAGACCACTTTGAAAAAATAACTTTTATTTTAATATAAATATTGATACCAAGAACTTCTGTCAATCAAGTAAGTACTTTTGTTAAATAAGAATTTTTACAGGTAAGTAAACAGTTCACTTAAATGTGTCTACGCAGCAGTGCTTCGTTGTGGGAGAAAAGGCATATGTTGAATACAATTATTTATGGTTGGTTTCTGGAGGTATCCTTCTATACTTAGGTTTGTAGGGGGCCAAGGTCCAAAATACCACCAGCAGTTACTTGTTCCTGCCCTGGGGCGTCCGGGTGCAGAGGTGCTGGTCGGATTGGTAGCTGTGCACTGCTCCGGTGGAAAGAAGGGTTGGCACCTAGACACAGGCAGCAGTAGGGGACTGGGGTGCAAGTGGGGAGCTCCCAACGGGGTGCTTAGTTCACAAGGGTCCTGGGGACAAGGGGGCCCAGCCGGTTCGTTGGTACCCAGGCTGGAGGGTTTGGGTACAGAGTCGAAAGGTCGGCTGGCCTCTATGCGTCCTACAGCCTAGCGTTTTTATCGGTCTTTCCTGTTGAGGGTGCAAAAGCAGGACAGCTGGGCCACTCTGGAGCTGGGTCTATGCGGTGCTGACGTCTCTCAATGGCTGCTCGGTCTCAGAGTTTTGCGAGTTCAGACTGGAATCTCCTGGGCTTTGTTGGCTGCAAGAGGTCCTGTGGCCCGGGTATTGGTCCTGTGCGGCTCATGTTGGGTCCTGGTGTCCCCTTACTTGGTGGGGGACAGATCTGACCTTCAGGAGCACAGGGTCCTCTTCCTGGGAGGCTGCTGCGTCGGGCTGGCTGGGGAGTGGCAACTCGGTAAACTGGACTTTGCGATTTCTGTGCCTGTGGACTGTAGGTAAGTAGTTCCTCTACTCCATGGGAGGTTGCTGGCAATTTGCAAAGGGCTGGCAGTCTCCCATGGGCCTTGGAAGCTGTTCGGCTGCAGGACGAGTTACTGATCATGATTGATAAGACTGGTGTAGGCAGGCAGGCTTTGGTGCCAAAGGTCTATAGAAAGTCTTGAGTTCTCGCTTTTCTTGTGGCTCTTATTTGTCTTCTTTCACATCCATTGAATCTGAGTTCCTGGTGTCATGGTGCCACCAAAATACTCAATTTAGGGGCACTAAGGGGAGTGACAAGTAGGAGTCAATGGGCTACTTACCTTTAGGGTGTCTACGTCCTCTATATGACAATTTTCTGTGGGAAGTGGGCCTAACCCTGACCCAGAGAGCCCAGTTCCACCAGAACTAGGATGTTGCAATTCTAAAATTTGTGTTCACGTCAGGTATCCCAGTCTAGCTAATTTTCCCACCTGTCCTGGTGCCAAATGGGCAGGCGGTGGCATTTTCCCCTGCCTAGGGAAGCCTTTGGATCACATATCAAACGCGTAGGAGGCATTTCAAGCCTCCTACCTTGATATGATGATCACTCTGCCATCCTGCTTGGAGGAGGTGACAACACCTCATTCTGGAGCATGCATTGTTTCTGCCCTCAGAGCACGCGGGCTCTCACCTGCATGGGGTTAGAAACCGGTCTGTGGTAGGAGGCAGGTCTACACCAGTCACCCAGCACACTAGCAGTCGGTAGGTTTTCAGAAGGACCTCTAAGATGCCCTCTGGGTGCATGTATTAATAAATCCAACACTGAGATCAGTGTGGGTTTATTAATACAAGATGTTTGATACCAAACGTCTCTAGTTTCAGAGAAGCTATGGTGTAGTTGGGGAATTAGTAACCAACAGTGTCCAGCACAGGTTCTCAAAATGGCTTCCTTGTTCACTCCTAATATCTAAGCATCAATTTAGGCATTATAGAGATTATCTGCTCATGCAGATGTGTCCACACATGTAGTATAGTGCACCCTGCCATAGGGCTGTAAGGCCTGCTGTAGGGTTGACTTACCTATATTGTATTCTGTATCTGTAGGTATGGCACACGAGGTATGCTATGTTATCTTAATTTTTCTCAGCACCATGGCATGCAGGGTGCAATTACAGTTTGCCTGTTGGTGCTGACGGGTCCCTTAGGGTGGCACAATACATGCTGCAGACCTTAGGGACCCTCTTTAGCCTCCTTACCCTAGATACCAAGGGTACAATTTAATAGGGCCTTACAGGGGGTGCAAAAGGTGTTGCCAATTGGAGGAACAATTGTATAGTTTTAGGGAAAGAGATCTGGCACTCAGGACCTGGATAGCAGGAACTCTGTGCCTTCCTGTCAAAATTGCATCAGATACTAGACAAAACGTGGGGTGACAGTCAAATAGGAGCACTTTCCTTCAAATTGTGGTGGTTAAAAAAGAAAAAAGAGTGCTCTGCCTTCATGGAGAATTTCACTTTAGCAGGAAAGAACTTCATATAGTTCATATTTCTGTCTTTGTATTTTTTTTTCACAGCCTCAAAGGAGCGCCACTGTTCTAGGTCTCGCCTCTGAAGCGCGCAAGCGTTGCTTAGGAGTGACCTCTTGGAGTCACTCAGGACTTTTTGGGAAACTCGTGCATGTACTGCACTGTTTCCAGTGAGCAGTTGTGCATGTGTGGCGTTTACCTTGCGGGAGCGAGCACTGCGCCATCTGTTTACCATCTGTTCGGTTCCATATTTCAAAGGGTTCATGTTCACGTTGTGGCCGCGCCTCCCGGCACTGTTTTCTGTTGAGGATAGGGTCTCTTGGGATTCCAGAGGCCTAGCAGTGTCGCCGTGTGGATATTACGTTGTCATCAGACTTCCTCCTGACCACTAGATGGCAGCAGTACATTGTCACTATTTGGTTTTTGAACCCATTCTTTAACATCTGCCCTGCGTTCCTGCTAATCAGTCTGCAAACATTTTATGCAAAGCCCCCATAAGTAATAAAATGTGAGCGAGTCTATTCTTGTCCCGATCAAACTTTGCAAGAGATGCTACTTTGTGTCAGCTCTTTGTGTCTGCTTGTGCAGCATGTTTGTGCAGCGTGTTTGTGAGCTGTGACTGTGTCGCTGAGGGTCTACGTGCTTCTAACATCCATTGCTATCCACCACCAGCACCACTGTCCTGGCCTCACTTGATCTAGTGTCTGTCCACACCGCTGGCGCAGTATCTCAGGGTACCCGGGGTATTTGCGAGAGAGTTGGGCGTGGTTGCAGTTTTGCACTTCAGTGTGGCAGGAAGAGGGAGGCGGTCCTTGTTCTTCTTCCTGCAGCTAAAAATGTCTTACACACACTATGAACCTGGCTGTGCGTTGTAGCTTCTGTATGGGAGATATGTGGAGCTGGTGTCCGGTCTGGGGTTTGCATGCAAGGGCACAGCTCAAGCTCAGCTTTCGTGCAGACAAGAGCCCAGGAGTATTTCACATAATACACTCACCTTTTACAAAAGTGGTGCATATCTCAAGTGGGGAAAAAAACGCAATTTCGCCCACATTTAATCCCGGTCTATTGGTGACAATGCTATGCTCTTTTTCTTTTAGAATATTTATTTTAGTCTTTGTAAACTGTTACATGTGAATTTTGACACATAACAATAACGTTCGTGCTACCTGTTCCCCTGCATGCCGTGCATTTTTAAGGTAGGAGGCACGTGCTTGTCCCAAAGTGGGCGCCTGCCCTTGTGGTTAAATATCGGTGAACTCCTGAGAGAAGACATTTCCCCCCCCCCCCCTCCTCCCTCCTCCACCTCCCCTCTCAGGCATACAGCTACCCGTTCACTGCTCCCAGCATTCACATCTGTTCTCAGTTGGGTGCCACTGCTCTGGGCACCGACAGCCCTTTCCACACTGTAGCTCACCAAAGACCTCGACGGAATAAGGCGCCTCTTCATCCCTTCACTGGCAGCACGGAGACAGTGTAAACAGTGCTAGCCAGACTCACAGACGAGAAGTGCTGTACTGCACCGTGCAAGCCCTGCTGGTGTTCAAGACCCTCTTAAACCCGTGCAGTGCACCTAGATGGCTGAATTTATATAGCGCCGAGTGTACTCGCCTATAAGCACTTGGGGACTTGTGCACATTGGGAGGGACGACATTGTGAAATTGTTTGTACCAGGATAAACCACAGTTGCCAACCAGGGATAATGTCACGATGACAGGTGGTTGCCACCTTTTCTTTATTGGGCTCTGCCGAGTGAGTGAGTGAGTGAACGATGATGTATGCTCACCTTTTACACACGTTCTTGTGTCTTCACAGGAGACGGATGGCAGTAAGTGGATGTATTTGGAAACCATATCACAGACTAAGAGCACCCTCCCTAAGGGCGTCTTGTAGGGCCCATCGACAAGCTTTGTTGAGCTCCACAAGGAATGTTTAATTTCAGCCTCTTGTGTGTGGAAATGCAAACATCTTTACTTTTAAAGCAATCACGGCACCTGCACTTTAGTTTAAGATGTTTAAAGCTAAATCGCGGGTGCCACCATTCTAAAACCAGCATTGGCATAGCCAATAGGTCTCGCCTTTTGGACCTTATAAGTGTTTAGCCATGCAACAGTTGATGTTGTTGCACCAAGGATATTGTGCTGCATAACTAAATACTTATAAGGTCCCAAAAGCGAGACCTATTGGCTATGCCAATGCTTGTTTGTACTTGTGTATAGTCTGAAAACAACAATACATGGGCTCCTTCTATTTCGAATTTCCTCCTCGCAGTGTGGGGCAGTACATCCCTCTATCTGTACTTAAGGAGTTGAAAGATGATTGCTTTACGAGGTGGTGGGGAAGCGCAGGCATTCTATGTGCCCTGTCAATATTAACAAGCATTAGAAATACAATCGGGCTCGGATTTATTTGAGTTTGAGCTAATGGCATTGTAAATGCCAATGTCTTTTTGCCATGTGTTATGGAGTGTGTGCATGTGGTGTGTAGTGGAAGTATCTTGGTTGAATTGTAATTTTACCAATGGTGGCATGCTGTGCTTTATATGAATATGTTTAAAAGTAAAGTGTACCATACTGCGATTGCTTGGTGGAAAAGTGCACTGCCGGCTGGAGGTGTGTGTGCCTGGTGGAAGGGTGCACTGATGGCTGGTGGGTGTGTGCTTGGTAAAAGCGTGCACAGATGGATGATGGTTGTTGGTGTTTGTGCATGGTGAAAGCATTCATTGACGGCTGGGGGTGTGTTGTTGTGTGTGTTGTTTTCTGTGTGCTGGTGAGTGTGTGGTGGTGAGTCTGTGGGGGTGAGCCTGGGGAGTGAGTGTGGTGGTGAGTGTGTTGTGTTGAGTGGTGACAAGTGTGTGGTGTTGAGAGACTGAGGTGTGTGGTTTGTGTGTGCGTTATGTGTGTGTGGTGTATGTGTGTGTGGTGTTTTCTGCACACTCACACACTGCCCCTACACATTCACACACTGCTCACCCGCACACTCCCAATGTCACCCTGCATAGTCACACACTGTTTACCCTGCACACTCATTCTGCACACTCACACAATGTGCACCCTGACACACTGTCTCTGCAGTCACTCTGCACTCACTGTCACTCTGCACTCACTGTCACTCTGCACTCACTGTCACTCTGCACTCACTGTCACTCTGCACTCACTGTCACTCTGCACTCACTGTCACTCTGCACTCACTGTCACTCTGCACTCACTGTCACTCTGCACTCACTGTCACTCACTGTCACTCTGCACTCACTGTCACTCTGCACTCACTGTCACTCTGCACTCACTGTCACTCTGCTGTCACTCTGCACTCACTGTCACTCTGCACTCACTGTCACTCTGCACTCACTCTGCACTCACTCTGCACTCACTCTGCACTCACTCTGCACTCACTCTACAGTCACTCTGCACTCACTGTCACTCTGCACTCACTGTCACTCTGCACTCACTGTCACTCTGCACTCACTGTCACTCTGCACTCACTGTCACTCTCCACTCTACAGTCACTCTGCACTCACTGTCACTCTGCACTCACTGTCACTCTGCACTCCACAGTCACTCTGCACTCTACAGTCACTCTGCACTCTACAGTCACTCTGCACTCTACAGTCACTCTGCACTCTACTGTCAATCTGCACTCTACTGTCACTCTGCACTCACTGTCACTCTGCACTCACTGTCACTCTGCACTCACTCTGCACTCACTGTCACTCTGCACTCACTCTGCACTCACTCTGCACTCACTCTGCACTCACTCTGCACTCACTCTACAGTCACTCTGCACTCACTGTCAGTCTGCACTCACTCTGCACTCACTCTGCACTCACTGTCAGTCTGCACTCACTGTCAGTCTGCACTCACTGCCACTCTGCACTCACTGCCACTCTGCACTCACTGCCACTCTGCACTCACTGCCACTCTGCACTCACTGCCACTCTGCACTCACTGCCACTCTGCACTCACTGCCACTCTGCACTCACTGCCCCTCTGCACTCACTGCCACTCTGCACTCACTGCCACTCTGCACTCACTCTGCACTCACTCTGCACTCACTCTGCACTCACTCTGCACTCACTCTGCACTCACTCTGCACTCACTCTGCACTCACTCTGCACTCACTCTGCACTCACTCTGCACTCACTGTCACTCTGCACTCACTGTCACTCTGCACTCACTGTCACTCTGCACTCAGTCTGCACTCACTGTCACTCTGCACTCAGTCTGCACTCACTGTCACTCTGCACTCAGTCTGCAATCGCTGTCACTCTGCACTCAGTCTGCACTCACTGCCACTCTGCACTCTCAAACTGCACTCTAAAAATGCACTCTCAAACTGCACTCTCAATCTGCACTCTCAATCTGCACTCTGCACTCTCAAACTGCACTCTCAAACTGCACTCTCAAACTGCACTCTCAAACTGCAATCTGCACTCTGCACTCTGATTCTGCACTCTCAAACTGCACTCTCATACTGCACTCTCATACTGCACTCTCAAACTGCACTCTCAAACTGCACTCTCAAACTGCACTCTCAAACTGCACTCTCAAACTGCACTCTCAAACTGCACTCTCAAACTGCACTCTCAAACTGCACTCTCAAACTGCACTCTCAAACTGCACTCTCAAACTGCACTCTCAAACTGCACTCTCAATCTGCACTCTCAACTCTCAATCTGCACTCTGAAGCAGGATCTTCCTGCACATAAACAATTTTCCCCTCAACACAGGCACCCTTGCACTTTGTGTTAAGGGTGCCTGCAATAGCGCTAGGAAGCTAAATTTAGCGCCAGCGCAGGGGGAAACGCAGGGCTACACCACATTCTTGTAAATATGGGGCAGCCCTGCGTTTCTAAAGTGACAAAGCTTGTTGTTAGCCTTCTTGGCTTAACACCACGCTTCGCCACTTTATTGTAAATCTATTCTGTCGTATTTTAATGAGCCTTTGTGCTAATTAATATGATGTTATTGTGAGTTTTCAGTGAATTGTAATGTACAAAAAGCCTGAAATCATTTAAAATAAGCCAAAACTTTGCATAAAATAAGGCCACAGACATGTTGTTTCTGCTTGATGGAGATAATCTTTCTAAGGTACCTGGGGAATCAAGCTATTAGACTATTTTTTTACCTCAGAAACTAAAACACAGTTTAGTTTTAAGTGTCATTTAAAATAAGCCACACGCATGTTTTGCAAACACCATGAAGGAACTTCATGTAGTTTCCTTGTTTTATCTATTTGCCATTTCCTTGTGAGAATTACTTTTGCGACAATTACTGTGCCATATATTTGTATTTAGCCCTACCAAAGTGGTTTAACAAAAGATATACGTCACAGAAAACAGTTAATGATCTCGTGCACGAGGCGTGCATAGAAAACCTAAAATTGCTGAAAAATATGCATGCCTTTGCTACAACGCACAGAAAAACTCAGCAAAATGTTCAATACAATGAAAGATTCTGCATACATTTTCCAGCTTGGCTCATTGCCTGTGTTCGAGTAAGTGACGTTTATCGTGCCAATCAGTGTAGGAGGGCATGTGTTCATGGGCAAAGGCAAGGATAAATAAGGGTGCCCTAAAAACAAACCTAAGAGAGCGAATAGTGAACTTTGAAAAACGGTGGCAATGAAAAAACAATGTAATGCAATCCATGACCCCGGTTTACTTAAGGTTTCCGAGGCACTTGCAAGGCGCGACTGCAACACACAAGAGGCTGACCATTTAAGAGGGACACGTGCGCAGCCCTAATTATGCTGCATAAGGCAAGTAAGTGTCCGTCGCACTTGATTTTTCCCAAATCCTTCCCTAAAGTTCTCTCATTGACCCAGGAACTGCCTGCAGCTCGTTTGATGACAGTGAAATGACGTCAATGGCCTGCCCATCGCCAGCAGCCTGGCCTGGGAGTGCGGTGCCGCGTTCTGCGTCCCAGCATCTGCCTCACACAGTTTCCCGCACCCCAAGGACAGCATTCCTCCCCGCAGCCTGCTAAGCAACTGTTTGAAAACGCGAGAATAAATAGACAGTTTCTGATTGCGCTAAAAACTCCGCGCTGCCTACTTGTGCAAGCTGTGTAAACACGGTGGCCCCTGCCCTGCTCTCTGCAACTGTCAGGCTGAGGACCACACAGACAGCGCCTTTTTATTGATACAACAAGCGGGTGTGACAAGCACAATAGGCCGAGAGCCATAGGCTGCAGGGTAATGAAAACATTGACAAAGCCCGTCATTTTGGCTTTTGTATAGTGAAAAGATTGTTATTCAGCAAGCGCCCCTCACATAGAAACAACACCCAGAACAGGTACAACACAGGCAGAAGATTGTGAGCTGAGGAACATCACCGACGCAGCAGCTCAAGGGAGATGCGCACTGAGCGCTGCTGAATGGTGAACGCGCCCGGCCATCTGGATTCACTTACGGAGGCACCCTGACAGCTCCTAATTATAATTAATGTACTTCTTTGCGCGAGCACGAACGAAAAATGCCCAAGATGGCGGAACAAAACTACATTTACCCTATCACTTCAAGCCTATTAAAACGACAACACAACGAAGACGAATCACTGGCCAGATGACAGAACACGCTAAGGAATGTGTGGAATTTGTCTCGCCAAAGCCCTAGGAGATACTTCTTTTTTCTCTTCTTTAACATTAGGATCTCGAAACTCCTCCCACTTTCAGTGGGGAGGAGTCCGAGCCCTAAAAATGAATGAATGGCTGTTTAGATTTAAACATTTTTGTTATGTAACCTCCCAGGTGTAGATCCAGGCATTCTTTTCCCCTTTTTTCCAGCATACCCACCACCAGTCTCTAGTTATTTAGTGTGAGCTCCCTTATGTGTCTTCTGCAGAGGTTTCCAGCATTGTCCTGTTTTTTTTGTTATTGTTGCTATTGTATGCTTGGTGTCACCTGCCAGGGCCTCGACCTGTGATAGACTTTACATGACTCTGCGTAGGTGTGCTCGCACCAGGTTCAAGTAATTTGCAAATCAGGTTTTAAAGTCTTTATTTCGATTATTAAAAGAATCATAAAAGACAATTTTACAAGCAATAATTAATTGACATTAAATACACATACATTAAAAAGGAATTAAACAGTTTGTAGACAATCCTGAGTCAAGTTCCCTAAAACAAATTTCCCCAAATAGAATGGGATTACAAGTAAATTCATGCTATCCAGATTTAAGCTACTGTTTTGCCCTGAGTATCCACGCCCAACCCAGATATTTGGCAATACACACTGTGATAATTTCCAGTGTGTTAGTTTTTAATACATGGATAGCCTCTTCTGATTTTCTTATGGGCAGTCTCTGAAAGAGTGGTTTTAGCCATTTGATCCTTGGTTCATGGTATTTGGGACAAGCAAACAGAAAATGGCCCTCTGTTTCTTTCTGGCCTGGGCACCATTTGCATTGATCCGTGGTGCTAGAGGACCAATTTTTCGTGAAGGTATTCAACGGCAAAGTGCCCACCCGGAACTGGTGGAAAAGTTTCCTGTCTAGGGATTTGGAAACCGTGTCCCAGTAGTGTTCACGTATGGGGTCCAACTTAAAACAAAGAAACCTACCAGTAAGACTAGTAGAGCAGGAGGCATTTATTCTGTTCAGGCGAAGCGTGGACCAGTACAATTCTTTAAATGCCTGTTTAGTTGGAAAAATACTAACAGCTGGGGAAGTCCAGAGGTACTCTAAGCCCATGTCCGTCAAGATCAATTTAACCGTTCGGAACCAGGGAATTTTGTCCGATCCACTGATTGCCCTTACTTCTACTACCCCGTTTGCAAATAGGGTAAGGTCGGGCGAGGTCCATAGGCGCCTCCAGAAGGCAACCAGTCTGAATCTGGCCAACTCGTTAATTGGAGGACATCCTAAATCCAAACAAAGGGGGATTGAGGGGGACGACTGTGGCAAACCAACCAAGTTGCGGAGGAACTTACACTGTATTTTAAACAGGCCCTGCAAATCCATATGACCCCACAGATCCGCACCATATAGAATTGCAGGGTTAATTTTGGCATCGTAGATTTTGAGGGCTGGTGTGACCCGCTTGGTAATAGATTTCCTTTGCTCACTCAGTAAACAGCCAGTAAGTCGTGCAAGTTTAAGATGTTGGGCATCAACTTGTGTTTTCCATTTCAAACGACTATCTAGCATAACCCCCAAGTATGTCATGTTCTCAACTTGGTCCAGCTTGACCCCTCCCATACTAACTGTACTCCGGACAGTGCGGTTCTTGCTTAAGACCATAAATTTGGTTTTCCCAACATTCACCTTAAGGTCGCTGATGACACAGAACTCCTCAAAGCGGTCCAGAGCCCGCTGTAGGCCGCTGCGTGTTCTGGAGAGGAGTAAGGTGTCATCAGCAAAGATGAGCATTGGGAATCGCTGTCCTGCCAGCATGGGAGCATCAGTTGGGGTCGATTCAAAGAATTTTACGACTTGGTCAATAAACAATAGGAAGAGAGTGGGTGCCAAAACACAACCCTGGCGGACACCACGGGTGACTGGGAAGAGTTCTGTCACCTGGCCCTGGTCACCCCATCTTACCCTTGCAAAGTTGTCCTTATGCATTTTAATTATCAAGTCAAGCAATTCGGTTGGCATCCCTAGAGTCTTCAGGACTCCCCACATTTTCTCCCTCGGTACAAGATCGAATGCGGACTTCAGATCGATGAACGCTGCAAAGATGGTACCGCCGCCAAGCAGCACCACCTTCCAGTAGATCAGACAAAATCTGAACACCTGGTCGATGGTGCTGGTTCCCGATCTGAAGCCCGCCTGCATTGGGGATAGGATGTCCTCCATCTCAATCCATCCTTGGACCCTGCCCAGGACCATGCGAGCGATAAGTTTTTGTATAGAGTCAATAAGACTAATCGGGCGATAATTACCCGGACTAGACCTATTGCCCTTTTTATAAATCGGCAGGATCTCCGCCCCCTTCCAAGATTTGGGTATGCCTGCACCTGCAGCAATGGAGTTTGCCACCATGACAATGTATGGTATCCACAGGGCAGGGTTAGCTTTGAACAGGTCAGCGGGTATAAGATCCATACCTGGCGCTTTCCCTCGCATGGTACAATTTAATGCAAGCTCGACCTCTCCTTCTGTAAAAGTGATGATCTCGCTTTGGGTGGTGGAGTGGGGAGTCTTTTCAATTGTGCTAAATGGCGTAGAGTTAACAGCACGGAACTGGGTTGCATAGAAGATCACCCATTCGTTGGGGGGCACATGGTTTGTGGGGATACGTCCGTCCGGATCCTTCCCCCACTTAACTATTTCCCAAAATTTGATGGGGTTGCTAGACATGGAGGCTACCAGGAGGTCGGACCAGTATTTATCCTCCCACTCCCTTTTAGCCTCCCCTTGTGCTTTCCTATAGGATGACCTGGCAGCTTTCACCAAGCTTGCATTCCGAGACTTAACAGCTTTAACTAGGGCAGTATGTGCTTCTCTGCATTTTTTGTTGTACCATTTGTGGGGACGAGTGGGTACCAGGTTATTTCCCTGTCGGCAAGGTTGAGAAAGCAGGATTTTTAGATCTTCAAAGCAGCGATTATGGAGATTTAAGATGAGGTCAGCTTCTCTGGTTTTGTCCCCCAACTCAGCGTGAGTCCGCATTTTATTAAGAGTATTGTTAACCACACTAGAAATCTTGTTTCTCAATAGCTCGTCCCCCTCAATTTTGGACCATTTTACCCTCTTCCTATCATTTGTTAAGTAGGTGTCCCCCGTCTGTGAAATACCGGGTTCCTCTAATCTTGCTAGACCTGGCACCTTTAATTGCAGAGTCAGGGGATTGTGGTCGCTTTCAGGGCGGGGAATTACCTCCATGTCCAGCATCAGAGGCCAATCTGCTACTTTTAACAGGATGTAATCGATGCGGCTTCTTCTTAGCCCGTTGTCAAAAGTGCAGCTGGCTCCCAGGTCTGATTTAGTTCGGCCATTACAGGCCCGAAAGCCACTATTAAGACAAAAGGCCGTCCAATTTACCGCTGCCTCTGTGGCAGGTACTGGTTTTACAGACGTCAGCTCAGGTATGCCCCATACTGTGTCCTCCACAGAGCCCCAACAGTCCCCAGGGTCTAGTAGGGGTTCAAAGCAACAATTTAGGTCCCCAGCAAGCAAGATGACATTGGTACAATCGAGGGCTGCCAGAGCAGATTCTAATACCTCTAACAATGGTGGCGTACGGCCACCTGGCAGGCCTCGTGCATATATATTTAGCAATATCAGGTCCTGGTGGCCAGTCCTTCCCAACCTAACAATGAGGAGGTCCGGGTTTGGTACACTTATCTCCGTGATACAATAACCCAGGGATTGTCTCACCCAGATCAGTAACCCCCCGGAGGCTCGCCCTTTGGCATTCCCAGTAGCACTATGAGTGGCTGCTTTATAAAAATTTACATAACCCTGCTTATAAATTGGGTCCGCAGCCCAGGTTTCCTGGAGTAGTATGACATCATATTTATCCATGAACTCAAGCCAATCACTAGAGTGGACGCGGTTTTTAATCCCAGCAATATTCCAGGACGCTAGGGCAAGAGTTTCCGATGTGGGTACCATAGAAGAGGCCACCGCCTCGGAGACTGCATGCGTATCCTGTCCTGTCCCAGCTTCCAGCCCATTTTCTGACCCCCCCGTAAGGCTATGTTCAACCAACAACAAAGAGGTTCCCCCTTCCCTTGAAGATGGTGTATCCTTCCCTGTTGATGATGGGACCCTTTTCCCCTCCTCTACCATGACTGTGAGTTGGATGGGCGCCTGGCCCTGCCACTTACCCCCTACCCCAGGGTCGACATTTTCTACGGGTTCTGATGTTTGGGGTGGTTTATGGAGTCAATCAATTGCCTCCAGATCAGACAGGGGACCAAAGCGGTTGAATAATGATGGAAAAATTGGTAGGTGTGGTGTCATGTGGTTGTTCTTAACGATGGATCGTCCCTGTCTCGGGGCTTTTTGGGAGTGAGCCTGTCTTTGGGGATAGAAATAAGAAAGGTCTAAAGTTTGGACGTCCCCCTGTCTGGCAAACCTGGCTTCTCGACAGATTGTATCCACCACCCAGGAGTCCCTGAACGATATTAAAATACAATCACCCTCCAGATCCTTGAGACTCTGGCCCACCCAGTCAACCCTCCTTACAAATAAGATTTCTGTTGGCGAAGATGGGGGCAGGGGTCTGTTTTTGTTCAGCCAAAAGACAACCTTATTTCGCAGGTCTTCGTGAGTCTCCCTTTTACCTGATGGCAGTGGGGCAACACCGGTCAGCACCATGGTATAAGGTGTTGCCTCTATGGGGATATCGACCCGCGGCGTGGGATGCCTGGGTTGCTTCTTTGCCAGGGGATTAAGGGCATTTTGGTGGTTTGCTTGGGGCCTATGGGGTGGGAAACTCTGGGTGGCGGTATTGGGTTTTACCTGAGGGGGTAGTTTGGTTGGTTGACGTCTGGCGGGGGTTTTATTCATAGGCTTTGTCATATGAGAGCGTTGGGGTGCGGCCTTTAATACCTTATTTGGAGAATTTTTATAAGCACTCCCTTTGTTGGAATTAGGGTTGTCCGTTACTGGTCCTGGTGGATTATGATTGTTATCAACTAAACTAGGTGGAATAATAGTTGTTTTTGGGGCCAAAGATGAATGGGTGTGTTTAGCCAACCCAGAATCTATGTCCGATAAGGACAATAGTATTGCAGAGTTCGCATTAACTACAGCCTCCAGAGAGTTTATTTGCAGTAACATTAGTCTAGTCCTCTCCAAAACAGGTGATAGGAGGTTTTTCATTAAAACCTCCATCTTTGCCAGCAGGGAATCATCACTGCTTAAACATGTTGGACAAGGGTTTGAGGAACCTAAGGAAATAAGGGAGGGGCATAGGGTGTTAGGCAATGCATTTGTGCATTGATTTCCGCTTAAATGGCCTGAACCTAGTGTGTGATTACCAACGGGATCTTTTAATTTCGGCATCTTGGATTCTCTCCCTCCCATATAACTGGAGTCTTGTTTTCTTTTCCTAGAACCCTTGTCTGTACCTGTGAGATCAGTGTAAGCTGGGGCATTAGAATCTACTTTAGGTGAGTCAGGGATTAAATCGACCGAATCAAAACTTTGTTTAGTGATATGGCTATCCTGAGTATCAATTTCTCCTGTTACTTCAAGGTCGTCCAGGGGATGTTTAGGGAAAAGTGTAGTGTGGACAAGAGGATTTATATCCTCGCTATCCATGTGGACAATAGCTTCCGTGGTGTCTAGGTGTATACAATTGAAAGCTGCGTGTGCTTGTGCTGGTGGTACGGGGCTGGGAATCTTGGCCAACCCACCTAGTGAAGAGCGTTTTCCGCTAACTAAATCTAAGGAAAGACGCTTTAACACCATTGCAATTTCCTTTTCCAGGATACCCGTGGCTCGCGTGATAAAAGCGTCTAGTGGGCCTGATACCACTCCTGTGGGTGTTTGGATTTGGACGTTGCGAGTTTTACCGGATCTCAGAACCATGATTTCGGAATTAATCCCAGCTTCTGTAGTCGTACCTGATTACAATCTTAATACAAATGCGATAAAACTAGATAGACCGCCCTGATGGACAGTACGAATATGCAAGAACCCAAACCCGCTCCGGGCACAATTTAGCCAATCTTACTATTGTTACACAGCGGACCAAGGATTGTGGGCCGGGGCCGTCCGCTGCCGTCCTCGAACGGCCTCAAACGGCCCGCTCTTAGCCCGGTCTTTGCTCCGGGCTGCGTCCCGCGCTGCGGGAGGGCTGGTCCCAGTTATGCCTGTGCTCAGGAAGGTGGGCGGGCCGCCAGGGAGAGCGGACCGGAAGTTGTTACTGGTCTGGCAGGGACTCCTGGGTAATGGAGTCCCTGACGCTCGCAGCCCTGCAGCCCTCAACCACTAACACAAGGTTTTCCCCACTAGATTCAGGGATGACGCCCCTTGCAGAGTCCAACGCCGAAGCGGCACCCGCGGAGCGGGTGCGGCGAGGTCCGGTAATGCCAGGTAATGCCTGTCTCCCAAGCCGGTGAGCGCGTCCTTGTAGTGCGCTGTCTGTAAAGTTGCAAGTGTCCCGCTGGTACTGGGGGAAATTGATGTTTTTAAAGGTCCTTCGGTGGGCGGCCGCCAGGGAGAGCGGACCGGAAGTTGTTACTGGTCTGGCAGGGACTCCTGGGTAATGGAGTCCCTGACGCTCGCAGCCCTGCAGCCCTCAACCACTAACACAAGGTTTTCCCCACTAGATTCAGGGATGACGCCCCTTGCAGAGTCCAACGCCGAAGCGGCACCCGCGGAGCGGGTGCGGCGAGGTCCGGTAATGCCAGGTAATGCCTGTCTCCCAAGCCGGTGAGCGCGTCCTTGTAGTGCGCTGTCTGTAAAGTTGCAAGTGTCCCGCTGGTACTGGGGGAAATTGATGTTTTTAAAGGTCCTTCGGTGGGCGGCCGCCAGGGAGAGCGGACCGGAAGTTGTTACTGGTCTGGCAGGGACTCCTGGGTAATGGAGTCCCTGACGCTCGCAGCCCTGCAGCCCTCAACCACTAACACAAGGTTTTCCCCACTAGATTCAGGGATGACGCCCCTTGCAGAGTCCAACGCCGAAGCGGCACCCGCGGAGCGGGTGCGGCGAGGTCCGGTAATGCCAGGTAATGCCTGTCTCCCAAGCCGGTGAGCGCGTCCTTGTAGTGCGCTGTCTGTAAAGTTGCAAGTGTCAGTCTAGCTTTTGGTGAGGTTCTTGTTTTTTGTATATGGCTTTGAATGAATGAATGAAGGATTTGTAAAGCGCATGGCTGCCCTTAGGTTTCCCAACGCTGTGCAGTTAGATACTGAAGTTGGGCAGGTTAACCTTACAAATATTGCGTGAACAGCCATGTTTTAATTTTTTTGCGGAATGGTGGCTCCCCATCTATCCGCCTCAATTCCAGTGGTAGGGAGTTCCATAGTTTGGGGGCCAAGTGGGAGAAGTGAAGTGAAGTGAAGTGAAGTGAAACGGCATTTATATAGCGCACTACCACTCCAAGGAGTATCTTGGCGCTTAGATTCCTGGTAGAAAAAGGCAGAAGAGTGTTATAGCCAAACTACCTGTTTACTGGGAGAGATTAGAGAAGCGCCAAGCATCCAGAGTCAGGTTGGGAGTAAATCCATGTTTTCAACAATTTTCTAAAAGTTTGCTCTGAAACCGATTGACGCAGGGATGGAGGTAAAGTATTCCATGCTCTCGCGCCAATCACGGCAATGGATTTGCCACCTCTAGTCGCCCTTTTAAACCTAGGGACGTGGAGCAGATATGCTGTGGCAGATCTCAGAGTCCGTGACGGCTGGTATTGTCTGAAGTACTTACGCAGATACAGTGGGCCTTGATGGTGGAAGGCTCTGTATGTGATGGTGAGAACCTTAAACAGGATGCGTTTATGTACTGGGAGCCAATGCAGGGTGTCAAGAGCCGCGGAAGCCGAGGATTTTCTAGGCAGTCTAAGGACTAGCCTAGCGGCTGCATGTTGGACCACTTGGAGTTTGTGTAGTGCTGCCCTATTTAGCCCTGCGTACAGACTGTTGCAATAGTCCAACCTGGATGTTATTAGAGCTACCGCAACAGTCCGTCTGGCACTCGGGGGGAGAAGATCAAAGAACTTCCTGAGACTCCTGATGATGCCAAAGCATGTCCCAGCCACTTCTTTGGCTTGCTGATTGAAAGACAGAGTGTTGTCGAACTTAATGCCCAAATTACGAGCTACATTGATAGTCTTAGGGGGAGCCTCTACTTTTTCTGGCCACCAATGTTGTGGAGAAAAGTCGTTGTTTGGACCAAACGGGACAATCTCTGTTTTTGCCGAATTGCATTTCAGATGATTTTGTGTCATCCATTGAAAAGTTGCTGATAGGCAATCTTTCAGTATCAGTTCCGCATCAGATTGATTCTTGTTAAGGGTCAGAACTAGCTGAGTGTCATCAGCATAGGCGATAGTATCGATGTTAAAGGAAGAAATTAATTTTAGTAGGGAAACCATATAGAGGTTGAATAAGGTGGGGCTTAAACTGGAGCCCTGCGGCACCCCAGATGTTATAATTTTTTCTTCCGATCAAAAATCGCCCAGCATAACGATCTGGCGCCTGTGAGCCAGATAGTTTTTAAACCATTTGAGCACGGTTCCTGCTATGCCAGCATTGGCCAGGCGATGTAAAAGGATAGCATGGGATACCGTGTCGAATGCTGCAGAAAGATCTAATAGGATCAGGACGGCCAGCTTGCCCTGATCCAATGCAGCACGGATGGTTTCAGCAGATGACAGAAGTGCAGTTTCGGTGGAGTGATGAGTTCTGAAACCCGCTTGACAGGGGTGAAGAATTTCATTTCCTTCAAGATATGTCATTAGTTGTTTATTGACACACGATTCTGTGATCTTACATACAGCAGGAAGTAGCGAGATGGGGCGCAGATTGGACAAGGTTGTAGGGTCCTGAAGCATCTTTTTCTGTAATGGCCTGACTGCCTCGACCTTCCAGGTTGAGGGAATCTCTCCTGATTGAAGGGACGAATTGATGATGGAATTGATACATGGATTGACCTCCTGTATAATAGATTTAAGCAATGTGGGGGGACAGGGGTCAAAAGGGGATCCTGATTTGAGCGCCGAGATGCCCTGTAAAGAATCTTCTAGACTTATGTATCCAAAGCTCTCCCATTTGGGATAGAGAGAATTACTGTCAGTTTCCTTCATAGACACTTCTTCCTCAACTTGTGGAAAATATTTTGTGAGTGTATCAATTTTCTGGGTGAAGTAGTTAGCAATGTCATTGCATAGGCTTTGAGACGGGGGAATCTCTTGATTCAGAGTTTTGGGTTTGGTGAAGCTATTAACAATTTTGAAAACTTCTTTTTGTTTGTTATTAGATGCTTCAATGCGACAGGTAAAATATTTAATCTTTGCCGCTTTAATGGAGGCATGGTATAATCTCCGGGCATTCTTAAATGTCTCCTTAGCATCATTCTCATAGCTCCGTCGCCATTTACGCTCTAGGAGTTTGACTTCCGTCAGTTGTTCTTTTAATTTGTCGTGAAACCATGGAGCGAAGACTCTCCTTTTTTTAACACAACCACTAGATCTAATCGGATTTCTAATTTTGTTTCCAATGCTTATCATCCAGCTTTCAAACCTCAGATAGTCTAAGGAGGTATCCCCTGAGAGAGCAGGTAAGCTCTCCTTGGCCCAACTACCAAGATCGGGATGTTCCATAATTTTTCCCCAGCTGGGGAGGGTTTTCCCTTTATTCACTACTTCCTTTGCCATCGTCTTGTTCCCATTGATTTCAATATTAAAATCAATAAAGTAGTGATCCGTCTACGTCTGTGGCAGAGGATCATTTACCCTCATCAATTCCATATTGGAACCAATACAGTCCAAGGAGTGCCCCGCATTGTGAGTTGCTCCTGATGTCCTGAGCGATAGTCCCAGAACCTGCAAAGTTTCTTTAAAATTGGAGGCATAATGGTCTTTGGGATCGTCTAAATGGAGATTCAAATCTCCAATAACAGTAAAATTCGCATATCTGAGAATTAAATCACCTAGCACTTCCCCAACACTGGCAAGAAACTGTGTGGGTTGGCCAGGGGGACGGTACAAAAGTGCCCCTGAAAAAGTGAAGGTGTCATGCACTTGTATGCAGAAGTTCAGGCTCTCAGCACCTTTAATATCAGGGAGCTCCCTAATAGAGCATTTAAATATGTCCCTAGAGATGATAGCTAAACCACCCCCCGCTGCTTAATACGATCTTGTCTGCACAAAGAAAAGCCGGGGGGTAAGGCATGTACTATGTCTGGATTAGACCACTCCCGAAGCCACGTTTCAGTTATGAATAGGCAATCCAGCTTGTTTTCCGTGACCAAATCAAATATGTGAAAAGCGTTCTTGCACATGGAGCGTGCATTGATCAGGCCACTTTTAAGGAACGTGAGTTTATCTTTCTTCACATTAGGAAGGTATGGTTCTAACGTATGCCTGCAGGCATAGCAACTAATGGGGCCAAACCACTTATCGATGTTGAGCGCATATTTGCAGTTGATATGGGCACATTTGTTCAAGGCTAGGATTTTTTCTCTAGGTAGGCTGTTTACCTGGGTATAGAGGGTGGCCTTCTGCCCGTCCTTGGCGCGGACGAGCGCAGACGGGCTGGACTCTGGCTCGACTCCGGCGCGACTATGGCGCGCTCGCTGCTCGCGTGAAGCGCTAGCCATCTTCCTTTGTAGTCCCTTCTAAGGCGCGAGAGCGCTGGGACTTGTAGTTCTGACCTGCAATCAGAGGGGGCTGATCCCGCGTCTCCGGCCACAGCTCCTAATCGTCTGTGAGCTCGGAGGGACAGGCGCAGGCAATGCGGTATGTGGTTCAACAATTTAGGCAGTATTAAAACACAAAAACGCCGCAAATCAGAAAACAATATTAACACAAATTGTTTAAAAACACGAGCAGACTATCTTCAGGATCTTCCTTCCCATTTTCCCCTCCTGACCTTGGTTTGTATTAGCGTCTCTTCTGCGCTTGAGCGCAGATGTCTCTTTGGGATTTAGGGCGAGATTAGATTTCTTATTTGTTTGGGGCCTTTATTATGTCGTGCTCTATGAGTTGTAACCAAGGTTTTGAACTTTATTCTGGCCTCTACTGGGAGCCAGTGAAGTTTCCTCAGATGCTTTTTCGCTGATTCCCGTGCCAGGATGTTGCACAGTAATCTTGCGGCTGCATTTTGGGCTATCTGCAGGTTCTGGATGACATATTTGGGTGCCCCTAGGAAGAGTGAATTTCCGTAATCCAGTTGCGAGGTGACAAGCGAGTTGATCACTGTCTTCCTTAGCTGGGTGGGCATCCTGTCTAGAATTTTCCGTACACTTCTAAGAAGTCCAAAGCAAGTTGCTGTGACTTTATTGGCTTGTGAGGTCATGGAGAGGTTTGTTTATAGCCGGAACCCCAGATTTTTCACTGTATCTGCTGGGGTTGGTGGTTTACCCAAACATGCTGGCCAGTTTATTATCGGTCTTGGTATTGCCTTATTTCCGATAAATAGCAGCTCAGTTTTCTCTCCATTTTACTTTAAGCAGCTTGCAGTTATCCAATCCTTCACTTTAATCACACATGAAGACAGTCTCTGCAGTTTTTTGGATCCAGGGAGATGATCAGCTGCGTATCGTCGGCATATGAGGTCATGAAGAAATCGAATTCCAGTCCAATTTTGGCAAGTGGCTCCTCATACACCTTAAAAAGTGTTGGACTCCGGGATGAGCCTTGAGGAACGCCACACTTCAGTAACATAGTTTTAGAGCAGATATTATTTACCTGTACTTGAAATGAGCGTGCGTTCAGGAATGAGATTAGCCACTTCAATGAGAAGCCTTTTATTCCCTTATCTGAAAGCCTTCTACACATATACGGTGATTCGCCGTATCAAAGGCTGCGCTCAAATCTAGTAAGAGCAATGCCGCAGTTTTCCTTTCTCTAGTGACTGTTTTAACTCCTCCACCACTACCAACAGGGCAGTTTCGGTGCTATGTTGTGTCCTAAACCCCATCTGTGAGTGAAGGAGGCAGTGGTTGGTTTCCAGGAATTCTGTCAAGCTCTTATTAACATGTTTTTCCAGTAACTTACCAGCATATGGCAGTAAGGAGATAGGGTGGTAATTTTTTTCTGGTAGTCATTGGTCTGCATTGTTTTTTTTTTTTTTAGTAGTGGTTTTATCACAGCATGTTTGCAAACTGTTGGAACTATGCCTGTGTCTAGAGATTGATTCATAATCTTTATTAGAGTGGGTGTCACAATCGGTGATACTGTTTTGAGGATATGAGGGGGTAATGAATCTAGAGGTGAACCCGACTTCACTATGTCTAGTAGGGATTCTAGGTCCTTTTGTTCCATGTTTGGAATGTTAGTAATGACCTGTTGTAAGGGTACCCCTACATGTTCTTCCTCCTTCTCTGTTAAGTGGTCTTCGTCTGTTCTAAAGCCACTGTAAATATCCGTCACCTTTGAGAGGAAGTATGAAGCTAGGGTATAACACCTGTCCTCTGATGATTCGGTTGGGCCACTGTCGGTAGGTGGATTGGTTAGGGTCTTGATTATTGAAAACAGTTCTCTTGTGGAATTCTGTGCCCCCCTAATTTTCTCCTCAAAAAACGTGGCTTGGCTCAGTTTGATGTTATCATGATACTTCCTAATGGCCACTTTATACTTTGTTTTGAGTTTGGGATCATAACACTTTCTCCACTCTCTTTCGATCTTTTTACCCTCTTTTTTTTTTTTTTTGTTCCAATAGCTGGGAGTTAAACCATCCTTCTGCTCTGGTTCTGTTTCTGTTTGTGAATGGTCTTAGGTGCTACTATGTCTGGTGAGTGCGTGATCCAGGATTCCCAGCGTGAGTAGGCTTCTTCAACTGACCCTGGTGTCTCTAATTGTGAATTTGCTGTGTCTGTAAGGATATCCCCCCAATTGCCTGGATTAATCTTATCCCAGCGTCTTTTCAATACTTCGTTCTTCAGTGTGATGTTTCTATGCTCGTTTCCTGTCTTTTGTACCTTAAAAGTTACAAAATAGTGGTCTGACCAAGGCACTAGAACAGGGGAGGCGACCATGAGATCGGGGACATTGGAGATTACCACATCCGAGATGTGGTCTTTAATATTTGTAGCTGTTTCTACCAGTTGAACCAATTGTAAACTCTCTAGGTCTGATAATAATCTCTTTATACTGGATTGCTCTTATCCGCTTTAGAAGCATTAGTCATCTTAATTACTATTACATCTTTTGGCCTTGTTCTTAGTCCCCCTTCACTACTAGCCTTGTACTTGTCTTTGTTGTTCCGGATTGCGGGCGCCTTGATGACTTTATTCTTCACCATTATGAAAGTATGTAACAGACTCTCCGTCTGCTACGGTTAGCAGCAAGCACAGTGCATCCGGCAGGGAGAGGCCGTCAGGGTCCTGAATAAGACAAAGTTCAGGCTGCACTGCACCCGCTCAGCGAGCAGCAATGTCTTAGGTAAGCACCTCTCCCAGTAGCTTTGTTTCACCAACTTTTATTATGGTCTTCTCTTTTCCAGGACACATGCTTGTACATACAGACAAAGATCTCCAACTTTTGCTTTAGATTCTTTCCTTTGCAGGTGCAGTGTTCTGGTCCTACAGCTAGCATTGCACTTAATGGCATCTGCAAGTTGTCCTTTTCTCTCTTTCTCTCTCTCTCTCTCCCTTTAAGTGTGGCTTAGCCGAGCCCATAGCCTGGCCCTTGTAAGCGAGGCTGCTACTCCCTTATCCAGTGGTAGCGCCGAACTGTTCACGGTATCCTGGCCTACAGCGTACCTTTGACACTTTTGGAGTGGGCCCTGTACCCAGCACCCCCGCTCTGCCTTCCCCTCATTAATATGTTCAACAGTTACTGTAATGTGCAAATTGTACAACGGGACAACTTCAGCCTTTTAAAGTGTGCGCTTGCCATGGTCTTGCTCTGCATGCCGCATCAGCTTTGGAAGAAAATGCTCTAACAAGGCTTTAGGATGGACCCACAGCTGGTGATTGCAATCAGTCATAAAGAAATATATGAAGACATGTCTTTTAAGTGGGATGAAAAATGTGGGGGCTGTCTAAAAGGGAACATGTAAAATACCTTCCGGTGACTGCCACAGTGTGCTACCCGACCAGTATTTTGGTTTCTCTCTGAGATATAATTGCTTCCAAATATATAACGCAACAGCTGACCTACTCCTAAAGCCTGTCCGTACGATTAGCTTTGTCAGTGGTTGTTAGCTGTTTAAGATAAATGAGTAACAACAAGGATTTGTTGAAAATAATTAACCTTCAAAATGTTTCAATTCTGATATTTCAATAATATTGAAGTATGTGGGAGGAGTTTAGGCTTTCAGTTATGTGCCCTTTATGCTAGATATGAACGTCCTTTTTCTCTGCATATCTCGTCCATCTGCACATCTTCAGCCACCTCTCTTTCCTCTTCAGCGACCTCTTTTCACTCTTCCCTGAATGCCCTTCCTTGCATATCCCTCACTACACCTCTTCCAAACATACACTATACTCACTCACATGTAAAAAAATTATTTCCTTTTGCTTTTGCCCTGTAAATATTTTGCCATCTGTGCACCCCCTTCACACATACGTTTTCACAGAGTTGCAATTACAACTGGAATACATGACCATTGTTCTGTGTGCTCTGCAGAGTGGCCAACCCACTGACAGGCCCTTTGCTTTGACTTTAGCGTCAGCGCGCTCATTCAAAGTCCCTCATAAACACCTGGCACAGCTTAAAGTATGCACGGAAAAAAATACATTGAGGAAGGCAAGATTAAGTAAAACTTGAAATGAGATCGGAACTAAATCGCTGACATGCATTGCCTTAATATTTTTAACACTCCTTGTTTGTAAATAAATCCATGTTTTTGGCATTAATGTTGTTAAGGGCATGAAGTTAGGGCCAGTTTTAATGTCATACAGCAGATAACTGTCTACTGTAAGCACACATCTCTCGCTTTATGCTTGACAAGAATATTTGGATCAACTTCACAAGGGAACAAGAACACTGGCCTGCTTGTCTTTTGGATCAATTTCGCAAGGGAATAAATGTAGCAGCCAGGGGCAGCTCCTCCATTGTAGGGGAGGAGTGTCGCCCAACTTAAATGCCCCCTGCCTCAAATCCCCCATGATAATTCATTACAATTTTATTTTTCATTGCCTGCAATGAACAGCGCGTCAGGATGGGGCGGGGACTCCTGAGTGACAGCAGGGAAGAGTGGTAGGCAGATGGGTCTTTGCACTGTTTAAAGTGCACATGTCCCTTTGGCGGGCCGTCTTGGGACAGCCAGCCAGACATGCGCAATGTAGATTTTCCTAGTATTTATGACGGAAAGTCTTAATTTTATTAAAGACACGGAGGCGAGTATTATGCCTTCTTTTCTTGCTTTATTTTAAATAGCAGCAAGATAAGCAATGAACTACAAATACCCAGAAGGCCCAGCAGAGAACTACTGGCCAATGGGGATAGAGTAAACAAACAATGGGCCAATCACAACCAGGTTAGTATATATGGCCAGCTCTGACCACACAAAGTCCTCTTTTCTTGTGCGAGAAGTCAAAGAGAATGCATAAACAATGGAAATATAGAAACTAAAATGCAAACAGTCATAATCCAAGCCAGAAAATCCTGTAGGAAACCCAGGACTGCAGGATAGCGCTGGAGGAGACTCCCCGATGAAGAAAGACCATCCACTGGAGCAGTTGCAGATTTAGTTGAAGGTCGGTGGTAAAGCCGGAGTTCCTAAGGGTGGGAAAAACAGACAAAATTAGTAGAATAGAGGTGGGATATAATACTCGCCTCCGTGTCTTTAATAAAATTAAGACTTTCCGTCATAAATACTAGGAAAATCTACATTTTATGTCAAGAACGGAGGCTCCTATTATGCTTGTTCAAAGCATATCAACAACTACAGAAGAAGCAGAAACTACAGGTTTGCAATAAAACGTTTTGAAAATAGCATCATTAGACCAATCTGCTGATTTCAGGATATCCTCCAAACGAGAGCCTGCCCAAAAGGCTTTAGAGGCCATGGCACCCCTGGCCGAGTGTGCACCAAAAGCAGTAACATCAATGCCCGCAAGGGACATGATCCACCTCACCCAACGGGCTAAAGTGGCAGAGGACACAGGGTGATAGGGTTTGCGAAAAGAAATGAGCAATTGCGAATGAGAGGAAGACCTGAGACCAGCAGTTTTTTGTTCGTAACTCTTTAAACATTGTCCAACACAAAGTTGGGGCTGTGAAGGAAAATAAGGATAAAACACAGATTGTATATTGGTTTTGGTACGCCTGTGAACCTGAAACAAAACACCAGAAGGTGAAAACTGTCTGGAAGACAAATACAAAGCTCTGACATCAGAGACACGTTTGATTGAAATTAAACATAACAACATGGTAAGTTTGGCTGACAACATTTTGAGAGAAAGAGCATCATTTGCAGGCCATGAAATAAACAATTTGAACACCAAATTAACATCCCATAAAAAGGAATACTTAGCCAACGGAGGTTTTGAAAATCGAACTCCACGAAGCAGGCGACACACCAAAGGGTGGGAACCCACAGGTTTATTGTCAATAGGACAATGATTCAAAGAGATAGCAGATCTGTACAGATTAACAGTGCGATAGGACTTACCCGCACTGGCTTCGGAAGCCAAAAAATTAACCACGAGGCTTAAAGGAGCTGAAAAGGGATCGACAGACCGTTCCATACACCAGCTTGCCCATAAAGACCAAGCGGACTTGTAGGCTCTGGAGGTGCCAGGGGCCCAAGCTCTGCTGATAAAGATTGAAGCCTCCTGTGAAATAAAGACGTCAGACGCGGAAGACCGGAAATCCTCCAAGCGGACAGAACTAGAGATCTGTCCAGAACCAAGGCGTGGGGAAGACCCTGAGGGTCTAGCAGGAGATCTTCGCTGAAGGGAAGAAGCACCGGAAAGTCCACCGCCAGCTCCAAGAGAGAGGGGAACCAGATTTGGGCCTGCCAGAAAGGAGCCAGGAGAACCAAGGATGTCGACTGACGACGAACCTGGGCCAAAACCCTGTTGATCATTAGGAACGGAGGGAACGCATAATTGAGATGCAGAGACCAATCCTGCAGGAATGCATCTGTCGCGAGAGCAAGAGGGTCCGGTCTCCAGCTGAAGAAAGCGGGAAGTTGGGAATTGAGCCGGGAAGCAAAAAGATCGATAGAAAAGGGACCCCATTTCTGGGAGAGAGAAAGAAAGACGGAGGGAAGCAGCTTCTAATCGCTTGAATCTCGAAGGTATCGAGAGTGCCAATCTGCGATGGCATTGAGACTGCCCGGAAGATATTCCGCTCGAAGAGATAGCTTGTGTTGAAGACAGAAGTCCCAAAGGCTCTTTGCAAGTTCCGCTAGCGGTTTTGACTTTGTGCCACCTAGATGGTTTATGTAGCGGACCGCAGAAACATTGTCCATCCGAAGGAGAATGGAACAACTTGCTTTGTTTTTTGCCAGACTGCGAATTGCAAAGGAGCCTGCCAGCATCTCTAAACAGTTTATGTGCAATGACGACTCCTCTGGAGACCATGTACCTCCAGTCGAGATTGAACCACATCGGGCGCCCCAACCCGACAGGCTGGCATCTGATTCTAATACAAGATCGGGGGCCGTTGCAAAAATTGTCCTCCCGTTCCACGCATCTAAATGGTCTATCCACCATTGTAACTCGAGACGGGATTCTTGGTCCAGCTGGATAAGATCCGAATACGCCAGGCCTTGGCGAAGATGACGAATCTTTAAGCGCTGCAGAGCTCGATAGTGCAGAGGCCCTGGAAAGATCGCTTGAATGGAGGCTGACAAAAGGCCTACGACCCTTGCAAGCGAACGAAGAGACACCTCGGAAAGGCGAAGAATTTGACATAATTCTGACCGAATGGCTGAAACCTTGGATTTCGGGAGATAAAGAGATGCGGTGGAAGAGTCCACGCGGAAGCCTAGAAATTCTACACTCTGAGAAGGGACTAACATAGATTTCTCGGAATTGATGAGGAAACCCAGATCCAGAAGGAGAGACTGAGCAATCTCGAGGTGAGAGAGAAGAGTCTGCATGTCCGAGTGCATGATCAAGATATCGTCTAGATAAATGATGAGACGAATACCGAGGGAGCGCAGATAGGACACCACTGGCTTCATCACTTTGGTGAAGCACCAAGGAGCGGAAGAAAGTCCGAAAGGAAGCGAACAAAATCGGTAAGTGACACCGGACCACTGAAATTGTAGAAATTTGGTGTGGGACTCGTGTATAGGAATTGAAAGATATGCGTCCTGTAGATCGAGTCTGACCATCCAATCGGATTGGCGTAAAGTATCCCTGAGATGGAGAATGGTCTCCATCTTGAAGTGGCGATAAACCACGAACTGGTTGAACCACTTGAGATTGATGACTGGACGAACTTTTTTGTTCTTTTTTCAAACCAAAAAGAGGGAGCTTAGAAAACCTGAGGGATCGAAGGGAGCGACAAGAATGGCTTGTTTGTGAAGAAGACTTCGGATCTCCTGTGAGACGAGCAGAGCTACGTCTGCGGAAAAAACCAACGGAGGAGGAAAAATAGTCTGGGAAGGCTGAGCGTAAAA
Source organism: Lissotriton helveticus (assembly GCF_964261635.1). Taxonomy (NCBI): domain Eukaryota; kingdom Metazoa; phylum Chordata; class Amphibia; order Caudata; family Salamandridae; genus Lissotriton; species Lissotriton helveticus. The sequence goes on from NC_136072.1 coordinate 1,009,986,610, forward strand.
CTCGATGAGATAGCCTTGAACAGAATTGAGGACCCAGGGATCCGCCGTGAGCGCGCGCCACCTGTGAAGAAAAAGAGCAAGACGTCCTCCGATAGGAGGGGGAGGGCTCACCTTGTTTGTTGACGTTGTTGTTGTGGGCGCGGAAACCTTTCTGTCCTCGACCCCTGAAGCCACGACCTCTTTGGGGGTAGAACTGTGGCTTGAATTCTTGATAGCCGGAGTTGGCTGCGCCTCTGGAACCTTGGTTCGGATAACCGCGGCCGGAAGAGCGGTTCCTGCCTCTGCCGGCCCTGCCAAAAACCCGGGAGGCAAACACTTTTTTGATAGAAAATTGCGCTTTGTCCAAAGAAGCAAAAGTGGACACGTAACGGCTGAGATCCTTGACAAGGGAACCGCCAAACAAAAGGCCATCAGCCTTGACACCCGGATTCTGGGTAGCTAGGTTGGCCAACTTCGGATCCAATTTGATCAACAGTCCTTTACGGCGCTCATGAATGATCGCTGCATTGGCATTACCTAACAGGCAAAAGGAGCGTTGAAGCCACAAAGAGATTTCTTCCGGATCAAGGTCCGAACCTTCCAAGCGGGCCGACTCCGCCATATCCAAAACCCGGGCCAAATGGCCCACAACATCCAAAAGCTTGTCCTGGCAAGTGGACCAGGCCTTATCCACACCCCTGCGGGGATCCTTGCCAAACTTCGAGAAGAAAGTAAGAAGGGGCTAATCAATTGAAGGAGTAACGGTGACATGACAAGGAAGGGAAGGTTTGGGACACTCAGACTTGAGCTTAGCACGAACAGACTTGTCCAAAGGCAGACGGAGCTTGGAGGAGATGTATTCTCCCACATGAGGAGTGGGGAACCACTCAGTAGAATTGGGATGTCTGATAGAAGAGGGGTCAAACATAGGCTGGCCCTCCGAATCCAAAACAGGTTCAGACGCAAAAGCATCCAATCTCGCTTTCTTGGGGGAAGGAGAATCAAGCAAGTGAAGTAAACCAGTCGAATCATCTGTGTCACCCATAGCATCATCATCATCATCCGTGTCAGGAATTGTATCAATGACCAGCTTCTTAGGAACCTCCACATTTTTTGTCTTAGTTTTACTCTTAGACATAGCAACCTTTAACCCCTCCTTGCTAGGAGGCCTGGGAGGAACCACGTCCTCAGTCAAATGCGAGGAGGCCTCGCGACCCAACAGTGACACTTTTTTAGGAAGAGAAGTGGAAGGAACCAGTTTACGCTTTCTGCTATCCCCCGCAGAATGGGCCAAAGCTTTGGTCATGAGGCTTAACAGGGAATTTTCCATGTGTCTGGACACACGAGTCATAGAAGCCTCGACAGCAGTCTCCACTGAATTATTAATGAAGTGACTGAGGTCTGACTTGAAAGCTTCGCTTTCCTCATTATCTAGCTCTGGAGAGCTTGTATTCTCCATGGCAGCCAAAACGGAATGGAAAGGGTTAATGCAGTGAGGAAGGTAAAGGGGGCGGAAACGGGCCGGAATGGCAGGGAGACACTCCCCTGGGGGCGGACACCGCGTTGTGCAAGCAGCGGTAGACGAGCGAGCAGCAGGGAGCTACGGAGCACTGAGAGAGCACAGCCGGTAAGGCGGGAAGCGTGCGCAGCGGGAGAAACCAAGAGCTGTCACACGCGAGGAAGGGGGGGGGGCCGAAAACGGGGCCGGAGCAATTTGGTACCAAGACCGACAAGCAAAACGAGCGCGAACGCTCGTAAGGCACAACAGCAACTATGGCAGCAAACGGAGCACATATAAAATACAATAATGCAATAAACGCGCACCAAACAGGAAAATATGCAAGAGAAAAGGAAAATGCGACTTATCTTTCTGCGTAGCAGCAAGAAAAGAGGACTTCGTGTGGTCAGAGCTGGCCATATATACTAACCTGGTTGTGATTGGCCCATTGTTTGTTTACTCTATCCCCATTGGCCAGTAGTTCTCTGCTGGGCCTTCTGGGTATTTGTAGTTCATTGCTTATCTTGCTGCTATTTAAAATAAAGCAAGAAAAGAAGGCATAATAGGAGCCTCCGTTCTTGACATAAAATTTAAACTTCTTAGCCAGAGAGTAAGTGCTGGCATCTATTCTACTGTAAAGCGCTGAGTGAGGCCGCTTCCTCCAATCAGGGCGCTGCTCACATGCTGCATGTGAGCAGCACCAGGATTAGGCAAGGGAGTTTGCTCGTGCCTGCAGCTCCGCACTCGAGAAAGAAGAGGTCTGGAGCGCAGTTTATTTTTTAAAATGTATTTGCCCACCCTTCTCGCCCGCCTCCCCCTCCCCGTAGATGTCAGCTGCCACTGGCAGCAGCTGCTCCACTTCTGAAAGGGCCAGCGACATGCAGCCGTGACCTGGGGTTTCACAGTAGCTTATTGTGGCGAAGGGTCTCAGCCTGATATACATAGCAGAAGATTAGCATTCTAACACTTCACTGAGAACAAGGTACCAAAACACACATGCTTGCATCCACTCTTACTTGTGACGAATGGGAAAGGGTGGTATCTATGCCTGTGAATGATGGAAGGTGGCTCTCATTCGGGGACGGAGACTCCAGCGCCCGAAAACCACGAAGCTGAAAGGGTCATTGGCCTATAGTGTATACTGCCATAGACTACAATGGCAATGAAGGGCTTTTGAACAGTAAGCCCTGCGTCACAGTTCAGAAAGTTGATTTACTACCTGGCTTCCGTCTCCTGCATCAGAGCGAGGCGGGCAGGCAGCCTGGGACTGACAGTCCAGACTTAAATACATCTATTTGTTTAGAGATACGTATGTGTCTCTAAATAATCGATCCATTTAATATTTGTACAGGAATGTGAAGGAATTTCTGTGGGCCACAGCCCCAGAGCCCAAATGAAGAATCCGCCCCTGCCTTCACCGGTGGCTGACACAGACCCCACCCACTGTTTTTGTGCTATCATTTTCCAATTGTCTAACTTTCAAGCAGGTGCTATGCTTCAGTGGCACACAGCTTTATTTCCAGCTAGAGAACAGCGTCGTCAGCAGCTTCTTGCTCCACTGTAATCTGTGCTGTGCCGGGCAGAGGGGGCCTCTTTCAGCCTCGGATTTCTTGCAGTTCACAGTAGTACCTTGAATCATTCATAAGTCATTGTGGGCATGGATGCCTCTCATCTTTATTCACTGGTGCATAGTTCAAAGACAGTGGCTGTAGTTCTGTTTTCTTATGTGAAAACCCTGGACCAACCAATCTACTGTTCTTTAAGAAAACTTTTTTTAGATATCCCTATTGGGAGAAAAAGCCCTCTTTCTGCATGGTATGCCCCCATTTGCTGATGTTCTTTGACTGAGTGTGCCCTGGGCTCCTGCTAATCAGGTACCCAGGGCCTATGTTCCTTCCCTAAAATTGCATTGAAGCCTAAACCATATTGGCATCTCTGGCCACATGTCAGCCCCTGGTAAATGGTACCACAGGTACCCAGGGCACTGTGGCCAGAGAAGGCCTCTAAGGGCTGCTGCACTTATCTTGCCACCCATAGAGGTTCTGTACCCTGACACACACACACTGCCTTTGTAGGCGCTGTGTCTTGGTGCAGAACAAAGTGAAGAGTTGACATGGCAAACATCCCTGTGTGCCATGCCCACAAACCACTGCCCTGGCATAGACCAGTCACCCCACTAACTGGGTGCCCTATGCCAGTGGTGAGGGTACAGGTGCATGAGCCCTGTACCCCTACAGTGCCCAAGTCCTTTCCTAGGCACTGTAAGTGCAGTGCTGCTCTTAAGAGTATATGGTGCTGGGGGTTTGTCATTATGAACTCCACAGCACCATAATGGCTACACTGAAAACTGGGAAGTTTGGTATCAAACTTCCCAGCACATCAAACCCACACTGCTGCCAATGTGGGATTTAATGTAAAATGCACGACAGAGGGCATCTTAGAGATGCCCCCTGAAACTCGACCAACTTCTAGTGACCCGACTGAGTGGCTGCTTAGGCTGCCATCAACCAACATGTTTCTGGACCCCTGGGTCAAGGGCTTGCTGCTCTCGGGGGCCTGAAACAATCCACATCCTGGGACAAGGTGCCAAGCCTCCTCCCCCAGGATGGGCAGGGTTCATGAAAGGGGAAGCTTAAAAGGCATGTTGCCTTTGTGAGCCTCCCCAGACCATTTGCTGCTTTCAGCAACTGGCTCTCACGGGTTCTACCCTCTACTTTGGGCAGGAGAGCCAGCGGTAAAAACAAATGAGGGAAAGAGGCATGCCCACCTCTACCAACTCCACCCCTCAGGTGTGGGAGGCAAAGCACAACTTGAGAATGGGGGGACTCAACCAACCAGGGACAGGCTCCTGCCCCCTCTCACTGGAGGGTGGCACAATATGGGGTGTACCCACCGCAGGGAAGGGACCCGTTGGTCCCTGCCCTTTACCTACCTGGAACGCCCCTAAATCTAATATTTAGGGGGCACCCTGAACCTTGCTTCCTCAAATCCAGAAACGACAAGAAGAAGGAGGACCGAACTGCCGTGCAGCCAGCTAACAAGAGGAAGACACCCACTGACTTGTCCCTTGGTCTACAGGCCTGCTCCTGCAAAATCCTGGTTTGTCCTCCAGCTAGCAAACTCAAAAACCCCAGAGGACCTGACTTCCTTCACTTCCAAAGACTGCTTCTCCTGTGAACACCGGATTTGTTCAACTGCAACCTCTGGCAGCAGCCAGTAACCGCAAATCCAGCCCACTCTGCTCCTGCCGAACCCGGCCAGAGCTTGAGTGGAAAAACACCATGAGGAGGTCACTCCGGCGATCCTGACCCGAGATCCGGCGACCCCTGACCTGCCTCAAGCCTCCAGCCGACGCCTGCAATCTAAATCCCGAAGGCCCCCTAACTGCGACCAGGTGCTGGTAAGAAGATCCGACCCCAAAAGGCACCCCTGCACCCGATGCCCCTGGGTCTTGTGTGCCCAAACCAACGGTGCCTAACCAACCCTAAACTTCCCAACTTACCTCTCGAAGTGGTGGTCGCACCCAGAAGTCCTTGTCTCCCTGCCTGCAGTGCTTTTGCAAATCGGAGGTTCTCCATAGAAAACAACAGGGCATCCAACGTCGAAACAGCACTCTGCACCCGGCTGCCTGAGTGCCGCTGAAGGTGCACCTTTTGTGCTACTTTGTTTCCCCATTTGCCCTGACCTAAACCATAGGAGCTTTGCACCCACAATCCAGTGGCCTGCTTGCCAGCAGCCACCAACCGGCCGCCCCCTCTCCCCTGTTGGATAACATTGGCCTCAACACTCTGTACCCTGCTCCCTAGTGCTGCTGAGGGTGTATCAGGAGGGCATCATTAATCCTGGGGGACTCCTGAGTCTAACCCCAGAACCTTAACTCCCACAGTCGATAACTTACCTGTGAACCGATAACCTGTTTTTCCTCCATAGGATAACATTGACAATTTTCTTCCAAAAAGTGTGGAGTTTTGAAATTTAAAAATATTCTTTAAAAATCGCACGAATAACCAAAACGTATTTACTTACCTGTTTGCAGGAAATGTCCCAGTGCTGAATCTAGGTATCCAGCACTGAGTTAGAAAAGTAATGTGAAAAGTAACTTACCTGTATTTTACTGAAAAAGCCTATTCATTTCAATGTACTGTATTTGCTGAGTATTGCAACCTACTACATCCCCTGTAAATCAAACAAAGTACAATTCCTATTGCATTTTCAAACTGTACTACACTCAGCAACTTATTACTGTAAAGTATTTAATGCTTACCTGGGCCAGGCTTGCTTGGTTCTTAAATAAAACAGTATATTTTTTACACAAAATAATGGGTCTAGAGTTCAGTCCTTGAATGTGTGCATTCATTTTCTGACTGTATATGTAAATCAAATGCTTAACACTGTCCTCTGATACTGCCTTAATGCTCTACCACTCTACCACAAATAGAGAGTAAGGTTCTATCTAATTTTAACCTCTACCTCTGGGGTCCCCTGGACTCTATACACACTACACCTCATTTTGGTGTAGTATATATAGAGCCAGTTTCCTACACCCATGTTTTATTAAATAAGTGTAAATAATTTTATAGATTCATCCTTTTTCCTCAATGTGTTTCATTAGCTTTTAACATTTTTCTAAATTTGTAGACCTTTTCAAAGTCTAAAACGGGGTTGCTCAGACTTAGTAAAGTGTCCAGCTGGCTTGTGAATGGTGATGCAAAAAAATCTATGAATTGTGCATTTGGGTTTAGAGTTCCGCATTTAATCTTCATCAGGCTCATATTACAATGCCACATTAATCAAATCAAATCAGGGACATTTATTCAGCGCACAAATCACTTGAAAGTCTCATGGCGCTTGCGGACAGCTCTGAATGGCCGGCTTATTTAGTTGTCAAACAGCCATGTCTTTAACTTCCTGCAAAAGCAGTTGTGATCTGTGATCGTGCGTAATTTTTATTTTTTAATTTTTTAGGTGTAAGTCGTTTATTGCACATTTTGCAGGTAAATTCACAAGGTCACGCCTACAACCCGGCTGCATACGTAGATAGCATGTGCAGGGTGATGTCAGATGTACACAGCCATTTAGCCGACATCCATAGGACCGGCGGCGTGATAGCAATCAACATGTACATGTTAATACAGTGCATTGCATTCCTCAGTGCATATCCTTTCACTTACATTTTACTTTTGATCCTTATCCGGAACCTTAAGAACAGAAAACAAAACAAGAACCATTTTAACTTCAATCACTGCGTCACAGCAATCTCCCTCCTCAGTCTAATGATGTCAAAACTGTGCACCCCTGAAGCATTTATATGTCAAACCATTCTGTTGGTATTATTCGTCACTGGCTATCGATTGCGCCTGCAGATAATCCCTCGGATATGTCCAGTAGTCTTTAGGACGTGATCCAGCTGGCAAGTCCTCCTCATAAGTTGCTAGTGTATCCCGGCAATATGTTAAGTCTTCCAGCCAGTCTTTCACCCTCGGCCCCATTTTCCCGTTCCAATGCATTGCAACCCTCCTTTTAGCCATTAAAAGAGCTATCACACAAAACGTTCGCTTTTTCGCTCTGAGCTGCGGGACAAGGCCTAACAAACAGAGTAGGATCGTGCAGTCGAGCGTCTCCCCAAGCATCGTACTTATCGCCTGCACCACCCTCACCCAGTACTCTGCCACCAAATAGCACTGCCAGGCTAGATGTATGAAGTCTGCGTGCTCTTGCTGGCACCTCACACATCTCGAATCTGCACGTAAACCATATCTATGGAGTCGCTCAGGTGTGTAGTACATCTGATGTATGTATTTATAATGAATTATCCTAAGGTTTCCATTAGGTGTTCGCATACTAGTGAGTGAACATGTCGTCTCCCAGTCCTCCTCAGACAGCGTGTCGTTCAATAGCGTGCTCCATTTACCTCTCATCTTTTCAGTGTTACCCCCTATGTCTCTCTGCAAGCTTATGTACAGTCTGGACACCAGATGTGTGGCGGTAGGAGCCGCCAGGATCAGCTGCAGTGTGTCCAGAGCTTGGGGCTCCTCCGGGAAAGTAGTAAAATGGTCCCTCACTGCTCTCTGTAGTCTGTAATAGTTAAAGCTAAATAACAATGTTGGATGACTAATGTGGTGCAGCTTGTCCAGTGTTTGAAAAACCCCGTCTTTGTACAAATCCCCCATTGTGTCGATGCCAGCATGCCGCAGCAAGTCCATCCCCACCGGTTCCTGTGTGACCGATAGAGCTGGGTGATTTGCCAGTGGGAGCTTTGGTGCATAAAGTGGTAATTTGCCAGCTGCCTTACCCATCAGCCTCCAAGCCTCAATGGTGGTGTTCACTGGATTTATATCTCGGTCATGTAATCTAGGTCGCTTATGTGGCAATATGTTGACTAGTGGGATTGGGTCAGTATCGCCTGTTTCCACCGCTACATGTGTTAGAAATGGTATCTCGTGAAACCAATAATGCGCGAATTGCGCCTGGGCGCAGAGATAATATAGATACATGTCTGGGACCTTGAAACCTCCCCTCTCATACGGTAGCGTCATCGTTTGTAATTCTATTCTAGCGTGCTTACCCGCCCAGAGTAAACTCAGTACTGCTTTGTTAATGTTGCGGAACACCTCTGTCGGGGGTCTAATGGGGATGTTGGCAAAGAGATATAGGAACTTGGGCAGCAGTACCATCTTCACAACCGCAGCTCTGTCCGCTAATGACAGTGGCAGTCTATTCCACCGTTTGATTTTATCTTCTAGAGACGATATCACTCCACCGTAGTTAGTTCTAATGACTAGTTCTGGGTCCCTGTGAAACCATACTCCCAGGTATTTGGTAGGTTCATCTTGCCACTCTAGTGGGTAATCCATTTTGAACGGGGCAGTGCTGTCAGTCAACGCCAGGACGAGGGATTTCGACCAGTTTATCTGTAGGCCAGAGTGGTGGCCATATTTTATGTATTCACGTATTAAGGGGTTGAGGTGCTGTTCTGGGTTTTTGACATAAACTACCATGTCGTCCGCATACAATGATATGTGGATTGGGCGTGTCGGGAGTTGTATGGCCGAATAGTGGTGATGTTGTCTAATTTTACAAGCCAGCGGCTCCAATACTAAAGCAAAAAGCATCGGGGAGAGTGGGCATCCCTGTCTCGTCCCGCGACATATTGCAATCGGTCCTGAAACATGTTTGTTAACCCGGATACGGGCTGATAAGTTCGTGTAAAGCATGGAGATCCACTGTGTAAATATAGGAGGAAATCCCATCCGTACCATTACTGTGTGTAAAAATTTCCAGTCTATCGTGTCGAACGCTTTAGCAGCGTCTAAAAGTACCGCTACCGCTTTGACCTCCGGCGCCAGATAATGGGCTAGCGCAAAGAGTGTGCGCGTGTTATGCATGGTTGACCTGTCCGGTATGAAGCCGGACTGGTCCGGTCTCACCAGTAATGGCATTAGTGGTTTAAGTCTCACAGCTAGGAGGCTCGCTATTATTTTCGTGTCCACGTTTATGAGGGATAAGGGGCGGTAAGAGTCGCATTGTTCCCCATCTTTCCCTGGCTTTAGCAATGCAATCAGCATGGCTTCCCTCATAGACGCCGGCAGAGTTTGCGCCTCGTGTGCTGCACCGTAAAGCCGGACCAGATGTGGTGCCAATAGATCCGCAAACGTCTTGTAAAATTCTATTGTGAATCCGTCAGGCCCTGGAGCCTTGCCGTTTGGCAAATGTTTGATAGTGTCTACAACGTCTTCCACTGTGATAGGGCGAGCCAGATATTCTCTGTGATTATTCGATAGCCACGCGATTTCTATATCCGCCATGTATGTCAGCATGTCTTCCTGCAGCAGCGAGGGACGCGCCTCATACAGTTGACCATAAGAGGTCATGAATTCACCCAGAATGACTTTAATGTCACGTGTGATTGCTCCCTCCCGAGTTTTGATCGCGGCGATATGTTGTGGCGGTCTACCCTTGCATATTTTCTCGGTTAGTGCCCTGCCCGGTCTACCTCCCTCTCCATATACTCTGGCAGTCTTGCGCTTGGTTTTGTAATTGAGCTCATCTATTGCAAATTGCTGATGTTCCTTCAGGAGCGCTTGAATATTTCCCAGTAATGTGATGTCTCTCGTCTGGGCATATCGCTGTTCTAGTGCTTGTATAGCTTTTAAGATCAAAGTATTCCACTATTGCCTTGTGGATAGTGTCAGTGTATAGTGGGTCTCGCAAAGCTCCAGCATTAAACCACCATGTGAAGGGCGGAGGTTCATAGTGTGGTATTTGCATTGCCAAGAGCACAGGACTGTGGTCCGATAGCGTTCTCGGTAAATGGCTGACAGAGACGGTCCATGCAACTACCTCTTATTTTGTAAGTGTTTTTCTTAAATGATGGTTTGTTATTTACGTCTGTAATACTTACAATAGAGATCACTTATTTGACACTGGTCAAGACGGTTCTCTACTTTTTAGGTGTTTCGTTTTGGATCCAGTGTTACAGGAGCTTGGGTATAAAATTATCTCAGTTATTATTTTTATTTATATTTCAGATGAGAGCGTCAGTTTACAGGTATTGTTTAGAAATGTTTTTACCTGATTGACCAGGACCCAAGTGGTAAATTCCCGCTGGGTTAGATAGCCATAGTACTAACCTATTATCTAAAGGTCTATCCTACGTCCCACACTCCACACTCAATCTATTTGAGTTGTACTGTGACATAATTTCCTTATATGGAAAATCCGGTTAAAAAAGTTTTTTGCTCTAAACAACACATCAGAGGAAGAACATCCCCTCATAAAACCCCTCTGTCTCCCATCCACTTTTAGCCCTGGTCTAGAACAAGTGGGGCCAGAAGTTGCTACCTTCGAGCTAGTAGTTTTGAAAAAATTAGATCAGGCACTAAGGTACATCCCGAAACCAATTTATAACTTAGAAAAGGAAGAACACCAAGCCCTAACATCCCTTTCCCACAACAAAAACCTAACCTTCAAGGGATGTGACAAGGGAGGTGGCATAGTAATCATTGACACATCCGAATATGAAAACAATATGCTCAAAATGCTGGATGACCCGACGTTTTATGTCCCTTTGAGATCTCATTCTCTAATAAACTTATCGCGGAAAATTATGTCCCTAACCACAACTGCCCTTGAAGACGGATTCATTAATGTCAAAGAATTCGACTTCCTGAATCACAATCAGGGAAAAACTGCGTGTATTTATGGCCTCCCCAAAATACATAAGCACGCCAGCAATCCCCCGTACCGTCCTATTGTCTCCACCATAGGTACGGCAACTGAACCACTGTCCAAATATGTGGACAATTATTTGCGTCCATTCATTCCCAAAATTGATTCATACATACGCGATACAGGCCACATGATACAGAAAATTGAAGGAATTTCTTTTAATTGCAACAATGAACTATTAGTCACCATGGACGTAGAGTCCCTATATAGTAATATTCCCCTTACTGATGCCATGAAAACCACGAGTTGGTTCATTGATTTACACAAAATTCCCTGCCCAAAAGAATTTTTGCTCGCCTGCCTAGAAATTGTATTAACAGAGAATATATTTGAGTTTGGATCCCATGTCTATCGCCAAATCAAAGGTGTAAGCATGGGTGCCTCAGTAGCACCATCGATAGCCAATATCTTCATGGCATCCTTCGAGAAGGAATTCATTCAGAATGAGATTGCCCCCTTTTATGAGTCTATCTCCCATTGGTCCAGATACATTGATGACATCTTTTTTGTCTGGACCGATGGGAGAGAAACTCTAGAGGAATTCCTTCAATGGATAAATGCAGTAAACCCTAACCTCCATCTCACCTCCAATATCAGCAACAAGAAAGTAGAATTTTTGGATATTGAAATCATGAACGAAGAAGGTGCATTAAAAGTAGATCTCCACATAAAACCTACAGCTAGGAATACACTACTACACTATCGTAGCTTCCACCCAAGATCGCAAAAAAATAGCATACCCTTCTCTCAATTCTTACGCGTCAGACGTAATTGTACGAACCTGAATGACTTTGATAAGCAAGCCATAGCTATGAGAACTAAATTTATAGATAGAGGTTATCCTCACCGTTTAGTGAGAGACTCATACAAACGAGCAAGGTACTATGACCGAGACTGTCTCCTGCGAACCAAACCTCCTAAATCCACTGACCAATTAGTGTGCATTACAAAACACTCCACTGTAAATGAAAAGGTTAAACAAGTCATAAATTCGAATTGGCACATATTAAACAGTAATTGCACCAGTGAACAGAAATTGGCGAAACCTCTCTTCGCTCACAAGAGAAACAGAAATATAAAAGAGTTCATTGTTCACTCCCGCTTTCAAAATAATACTCAAAGAGAGAATTTTAGTCAAAGATCAATTTTAACAAATAATCCAATAATAGGGACCTTCCCCTGTTCCTCATGTAACTCATGTGGCAACATTCTACGAGGCGAAGAATTCGAACACAATGGCCACAAAACAAAAGCAAAAGAAATGTGGAACTGCAAATCAACCAACGTTGTATACTTTATACAATGTCCTTGTCTTCTAGGATACGTGGGAGAAACTTTGCGTATGATCCAGACACGCCTGAACGAACATCGCTCGGCGATAAGAACCAAAAAAATTGCATGCCCAATGGTAAAACACTTCATAGAGAAGGGCCACTGTGCAGATGAATTTAAATGGAGGATTCTTGAAAAAATCCACACCCCAGACTCCAAAGGCGGTACAGCCATCCGAAAGAAAAGGGAAGTCTTTTGGATTTTTATTATTAATACTTTCCGCCAGGGAATGAATAATGAAATTCCGTGGGAACACGCCATTTCCTGAAAAATCATGTCCTGTAAATTAATTAGATGCCTGCAAAACCCCCAAAAAAAACCCCAGTAAATATAAATAATGCTGTTACTAATCAGAATGGAGAATTTAATTTTTTTTTGATAAAGCTACTGTAAAAACATGGTAAGAACATGAATAATAGTGTTAAAAACGTAGTAAACAATCCCTGTAGCACAACACGATTCCAAAAAAGAATATATACTGCACAGCCTGCAATCTACAAATAACATATAGAGAATAGAGGCTATCTTCTCTATACCCAAAAAAATAGGTTGCCTTAAGTGAATTCGCTATTGTCATAACCATGTGATTCACCAAAATTCAACGAAATCCTCCCATCCCGTAATTTCCACTTCCTCAATAAACTAACACATTATAGGCGCTTAATTGTCATAATGAAGAAATCTACCTGCTAACTACAGAAACCTAAGTCTTTCTTGTCCGGTAAACATAAATAATACAACCATGCAAGTAGAATCACTCAAAAACTTCACCCTCATGGGTTTACTAAACCTCAGAATTAGGTACAGTTTAAGCGCTTCCCTTACCATCAAGTACCCTATAGGCACCTAAATCGCTTAAATGATACATCTATTTCCAAACTGTAGTAATCGGAGTCAGTTTTCACCCATAAACGCAAACAATACTAACGCGAAAGTATAATCATTTATATGCACTCCCTGCGTGGATTTACCTTTCCTTAGAATCATGTGTTTTGTAAATAAGTAAATCACTACATTTACCACCAAATACTTTGTAGGCACCTAAATCGCCCAAGGATGTATCTACCTCCCAAACTGCAGAAATCGAAGTCTGTCTTCACTTGCAAGCGCAAATAATATCAATACGAGTGTATAATTATCTATATGCATTCCTGTCGTGGATTTACTTTCCCGTAGAATCAGCTGCTCTATAAATGCTTAAATCGCGGCATTGATAACATCTACTTCCAGTTACAGTATCTAAGTCTGTCGTTTCACAAACACGCCAAACAACATAAACAAGCGCGTCCCGCCTTACTAAAAACTACAGATCGAAGTCCATTTTCGCTTTCCACGTACCTAAACAGAAAAGCGCCTCACTCCCAATCACTGAAGTGAGCCAAACCACCATCAGGTGTTTACAAGGGAAACCCCTCCCAAAACGACCGCGCTTGAAACACCTCACGGAGAAACAACAGAGGTGTATACAATTAGCATTAATTATCTAAGATATTTAAACAGCTCCACAGTCGGGCAGTTTATCAGTCTTTTTCCGACCCACCACATGGCTAGACGGACTATCCCGCTGCCGCCGGACATAGTGAGCCCTGCCGATCATCGTGAGGTAAGACGCTGCAATAAAATGCTAGGAATAAAACGCAGTACTCCAGTTCTCCAACCATTTATTAAAAGATAACTTAACATACTTCCCTTTTCATGTCCCCAGGCAGGGAGATCTTTTAACATCACCTCCCCATCCAGCTACAATTTTGGAATATCTTGTTAACACCATTCACGCTCTCTGAAATAGAAGACCTTGCAACCACTGGTAAGATTAAAAGAATCAGAGAAATACTCTAGCCTGATTGGCCCAAAGATATAGATACAATTTTTGCATTCTCTCCTTTTCTCTTTTTTGGACCCTCAGAATATCACGTTTTAACTTAAAAGTAGCCCTTGATCACACCAAAGATCAACAAGTGGGCTCATGAAAAAGAAATCAAGAATTACAGACATCATAGGTAAGATTAAAAATTAAGTCTGGATAAACTAACTCCACCACTGTGTAAGAAACTGAATCCAATTAAATTACTGCAAAGATCATAACCAATAGATACAATTCTGGCTTTAAACCTTTTTTTAAAAACAGATACCAGACGTCATTGAGGTTGATACCGACCTAGGGAATCTTATCCGGCATTTCTTCATTTAAAGGGCTCCGGCCAGCGGGAATTTACCACTTGGGTCCTGGTCAATCAGGTAAAAACATTTCTAAACAATACCTGTAAACTGACGCTCTCATCTGAAATATAAATAAAAATAATAACTGAGATAATTTTATACCCAAGCTCCTGTAACACTGGATCCAAAACGAAACACCTAAAAAGTAGAGAACCGTCTTGACCAGTGTCAAATAAGTGATCTCTATTGTAAGTATTACAGACGTAAATAACAAACCATCATTTAAGAAAAACACTTACAAAATAAGAGAAACAAACAACTTGATTTCGTTTGGACTATATAAAAGTTAGTTAAATTAATTTTCATGTCATTTGATCGTCTTTTCTCATCAATACAGCATCATAAATGAGCCCTCAAAAGATCATTCTTTTATCTCTTCCTATACTAATTGAGTGGCTATACGTTGTCTGAAGCATATCAAATGCTTTCCAAACTACTGAAGTAGGAAATCCTCTATAAAAATATGGTAATCTATCTTGTAATCTCGTATCCCACTTTTTCCAAGTCCCAAGTTAAGACAGATGTCTTTTTGGACTCAGAGAGAACCTGTAAGGAAATGACAAGAATAAAATTGAACAATGGAAATTACTGTTGTTTTTTAAAATTGTTAAACATAAACTGGACTAAATGGCTGTAGAGATTAAAATTGAAGATATTACTAAACTTGTATTAATTGCATATATTGTGTCACTATGTATATATAATCTATGTATATTTTCACCCTTTAGAAATTGTGTGGCTACTCCATGAAGAAGGCGCTGGACGCCGAAACGCGCGTAGAGACTCATTTCTCGCCACTGATTTATTATTGATGAATTTACTTATGTTTTCTTATGTTTTTAGAAATCTTGTATGAAATTTTAACTTTTATGATTGCGTTTTAATAATGATTTATTAATTGTGTAATTGTTAAATAAAAACACTTAAGTCTTACAGTCAGTCTCAGCCAATTGTTCATTTAATTCACCATTAATGTGTTTGAGAAATTAGTTGCCTAGGTTGTTGCCTTTCGATTGTATTAATTTCCCTGACCTAGGAACTACAAAATTCATATAATCAGGGGGTCCTTGTTAGATACACGTCAATCTATCTAACCCATCCCGTAGTGCGATGTTAAAATCTCCACCCCATATTATGTGCTCGATCTAAAGATGGGCTATGTTTTGCCATAATTTTACAAAGAACCCCGGGTCATCTGTGTTGGGGCCATACGTGTTTACCAATGCAATTTGTTGATGTCTCACCGTGCCAATGACAAGAACGCTTCGCCCTTCGGCGTCCCTGTGCACGGCCGAAATCTCAAAGTGTACCCCCTTCCGTATTAAAATGCTGACGCCTCGAGAGTATGTGGAGTAGTGTGAGCTGGTAACAGATTCTGCCCATCTAGCACCCAAGGTGGAGTCGGTGTTAGCAGCCAAGTGTGTCTCCTGAAGAAATGCTATGTCTACATGCAATCTATCGAAGTAGGCAAAAATCTGACGTATCTTCTTTGGATTTCCTAGCCCCCGAACATTCCATGTGATGAATTTCAGTGCAGTGGATCGTGCCATGTCAGAATGGTGGGAAGTTATCCTGATATTGTATGTGATAAAATGCAGCGGTGCAATTATTTGGTAATGCCCAAGTCTAGGTTGTAGTGCACAGTGTTTCGCAGTTTTCTTGGCGATGACAGAGGTCGCAATGCTTCTCAGACACAGTGAATTAGTTCGAACATCCCCCAAGTCCCCTCTCCTCCCCCCACCCACTTTAGCACCCAAACTTTGCCAAAGCCATCCCCTTAAAAGAAAAGAACAGTCAATAGAACTGTAATAGGGGCGCACCCGCTTGGGGGTGTCGCCAGGTACACACTTCTCCATCCACATAGTGGATGTGGACAGGTGCATATGCAGGTCTTTGAAATCGTGCTTGACTAACCCGCACTTCTACCGCCAACCGCTCTTGGTAGCCAATGTTACAACACAGAACTATCTATCAGTGAATCTATCAGGGGAACGCGCCCCAATCTCTTTCTCCCTCCATCACCCTTTGTCTGGTGCGGACCATGAGGTTACTCACTGTTCAAGTCGCGGGGGTGGTGCTTGAGCGCAGTCCGGGTCCGCATATTGGGCACCACTACACACAGTTCATGTAAGCCAAACACCTCAATTCGCTCGCCGTGTGCCACGTGTCGCAGTAGATTCAAGTAGGCTTTGTCGAAACCGATACCAGAATTGTGGCATGTCTAGCAGAGCGTAGTCCTTCACATGGGCGTAACGTTGAGCCCTCTGCCAACTCAGTCGTTGTCACTGCCTTGGTCCTCTCGGTCTTGTGTTTTTCGTCGTCCCATTTTTTTTACGTATTCATGCGCTGCTTCGACAGTGAGGAGGATCACGGGTTTTCCCGCATTGGTGATTTTGAGCTTTGCTGGATATAGCATTGCGTATTCAACGCCTAGTTCTCGCAATTTCTTCTTTACAGGTGCGAATTCCTTGTGTGCTAGTTGTACCGCCATGTTGTGGTCAGGGTAAAACTGTAGGGTGTTTCCCTGATATGTGATTGTGACCGGGTGTAGGGGTGAGGGGTTAACCTTAGGACCGAGAATAGGCTCTGGGACAGGTCTAATAGGCAACTCCGGTGTTGAAGCAGAAACTGACTGGACAACAGGTCTTGGGAGTAAGGACGGTTTTATTGGTATAGTACGTTTAGGGTTTGGTTGCAATGTTCTCCTGGTCCTAAACGTAAGTCTCTCCCTAGCAAAGTGACTGGGATCCGTCTTTGAATCGTGGTATTCTCCTTCTCCGGGGTCTTTGGTCTTCCGCTCTTGTCCTCAGGGTCTGGTCAAGGTAGCGTCTCGTTGTTCCGGAGCCCATAGAAAGGAAGACCAACAGAGAGGGAACCGTTAGTTCTACAGTCTTTGGGGGACTTGCACCTTGGGGCCGTGTGAAGTGGAGAAAGGTCACCAGTGTCGGATTTACAGTTATGTAGTCGGTGACGTGGGGAGGGTACAGAAAGTGAGGGTTAATCGCGGGGTAATGAACACAAGAGGAGAGGGGTACGAGGAAACACAAACGGGGTTTGCTATACACTATTTACACGCACGCCGTCTTCCCACCCACACCGCCATACGGTCCCGTACCTGGGATAGCCACGCTCCTCCCCCGGGAGAGTGGCACGGCGGCTCACAGGGTCGTTGGCCTCCTGGCTCTCCGTGGGGTTCGTCTCTTTCGGCCTGCTCTTCGGAATTCCTTCGGTGTCCTTCTTTTCCGACTTCTCCGCTTCTCTTCAACCGCTCTCCGACGCCGCTCCTCGCCTCCTCCTCCTCCGAGGTGATGTCACACGTTTCTGTCTGTACTTCCTGCTCTTTATCCAATCTGGCCTCGCAGACGAATACAGGAGGAGGGGTCACCACCTCCTCAGAGTACGCCCAATTAAAGGCGCCGCGCTCTTCTTCCACGTCGTCCAGTCCTGTATCCCAGGGGTCAGTCTGTAAGGAAGGAGGTATGACAGGATCAGTAATGGGAGACCACCAGTCCTCGGTAGCGCTCCGCCTCGCATCCTTACATTCCACCCCCCCTGGATTCTCCCGATCGGGGAGAACCGGCACGCGAGACAGATAGTCAGCGTTACCATTGTCCTTCCCTTTCCGATGCACCACCGTAAAGGCAAAGGGCTGAAGAAAGAGGAACCATCGAAGAACCCGGGCATTCTGAGTCCTGTTCCTCTGCATCCACTGCAGAGGTGCATGATCGGAATACAAGGTGAATGCCCTCCCCTCCAGATAATAACGAAGTTTGTCCACGGCCCAGCGAATTGCTAAACACTCCTTTTCGACCGTGGGATACTTCTTTTCTCTAGGGTGGAGTTTGCGGCTGACATACAATACCGGATGTTCATCATTGTCCTCCCCAATCTGAGACAGGACCGCCCCAATCCCCGTCTCCGAAGCATCAGTGGCAAGGAGAAAGGGACGCCCGAAATCTGGTGGAACAAGCACAGGGCTGGTGGTAATGGCTCTTTTCAAGTGAAGAAAGGCGTTCCTGGCATCCAGGGGAGGGGGTTGCGGCAGAGTATTTCTGACATTTTTCTGCAACAAATTAGTCAGGGGGGAGGCGATGTCAGCAAAGTTCTGAATGAACCTTCGATAATAGCCCATGAGGCCCAGGAATGCCCTTAGTTCCCGTTTTGTGGATGGAAATGGGGTCTCGGTTATAGCTTTGATCTTCTCTTCTTGGGGAGCGATCACCCCATCCCCCAACATGAAGCCGAGATATTTCACTTTTGGGAAGGCGGCACGGGACTTCTTGGCATTGACATGGAGACCGGCCTTTCTCAGAGAGGACAGTAAGTTAACCAGGTGTTCTAAGTGGTCTTTCCAAGTTTGACTGAAGATGACAATGTCATCAAGGTATACCGAACTATAGGCGGTATGAGGTGTCAACACTGTGTTCATAAGCCGCTGGAACGTGGCAGGGGCCCCGTGGAGTCCGAAAGGGAGGACGTTGAATTCATACAGACCGTCCTCGGTGGAAAAGGCAGTTTTGTGACGGTCTTCCTCCCTTAGGGGCACCTGCCAGTAACCTTTTGTCAGATCCAGCGTGGTTATGTATTTGGCATCGCCTATCCGCTCAATGAGTTCGTCTACCCGGGGAATAGGGAACGCATCAAAGGTGGACACTGCATTCAATGCCCTGAAGTCCATGCAAAAACGCGTGGACCCATCGGGCTTGGGCACCATGACTATGGGCGACGACCAGTTGCTTTTTGACGGCCTAATAACCCCCAGTTCTAACATACTCGCAACCTCCTTTCTTACGTCTGCCCGTTTAGCAGCAGGGATGCGATAGGGCCTCTGTTTTACTAAACACCCTTTAGCCGTATGTATCTCATGCTCTGCCAAGTGGGTGCACCCAGGTGTGTCCGAGAATAACTGAGAAAAGGGACGGAGTCTTTCCAACAATGCCTGTTTCTCTACATCCGTGAGATCTGGATTGATAGGCAAGTGGTCCAAGGTTGTCTCAGTGTTGTTTTCGGGTAGCACAAAGTTGGATGATTGGGGAACAGATCCTAGCCATTTCTTAAGGAGATTGATATGGTACGTTTGATTACGTGTGGGTGACAGCTGTAACTTATACGTCGTATCGCCATATTTCTCTATGACTAGGTATGGTCCCTTCCACTCGCTCTTGAATTTTTGCGTGGAAGAAGGGAGCAATACCAGTGCCCAGTCTCCTTTGTTAAGTGACCTCCATTTTTTCCCTTTATCATAACATCGCTTTTGGTTACGTTGGGCCGTGTTTAGGTTTGAATAAGCAAGGTCTCTCAATTTGCCTAGTCTGGACCTCAACTGCTGCGTGTAGTCCAGTAGTGATCGTTGTTCCTGAGCCTCCTCTCTTTCCCAGACGTCTCTGGTTATTTCAAGGAGTGACCTTGGTTGCCGGCCATACAATAGTTCAAACGGGGAGTATCCCATGCTGCTCTGAACTTGGGCCCTTACTACATACAAGGCCAATGGGAGCATTTTGTCCCAGTCTTTATGTTCGGCACTCAGGAGTTTCCGAAGAGTGGACTTTAGGGTCATATTGTACCGCTCCACTAAACCATCCGTTTGTGGGTGGTAAGCGGAAGTGCGGATATGTTGGAGGTCCAGAGTCTTGCACACCTCCTTCATCATCCGTGACACAAAAGGAGTCCCCTGGTCTGACAGTATTTCCCGGGGAAATCCGACTCTTGAAAACAATTCCACCAGCTTCTCTGCCACATTCTTGGTGGTCGGGGTGTGTAGAGGAAACGCCTCAGGGAAGCGGGTGGCATAGTCCACTACCACTAGAGCATAAGTGTGGCCCCGAGTAGTGCGGGGCAAGGGTCCTATGAGGTCCATCCCCACACGTTCCCAGGGATTACCTATCACGGGTAAGGGCTGCAGAGGCACCGCTGATGGCTTAGTCAGGTTTCTCTTCTGACACACCTCGCATTGTTGGCAGTAGGCTTCGGTTTCTTTGTAGATTCCGGGCCAAAAAAACAATCTCAGTATATTTTGCGTGGTCTTTTCAGCCCCACTGTGTCCCGCGGTCAAATGTGTATGTGCATAGAACAGTATCTGTTCACGGAACTCTTTTGGTACTACTAGTTGCCCTTGGTCTCCCTCTTTCCCTTCTCGATAGAGTAGCTCATTTACGATCCTGAACCTGGGGTATCTCGGAACAGGGTTGGTGGTTTGCTCCACGTGGGCTGCTTCCCAGGCATTCAGAAGGGTCGGATCGTTGGCCTGTGCGAATTTGAACCCTTTGTCTATGACCCAGGGTTCAACCGATAAGAGGGCCTCCACTGGTCGACAGGCTAACTCCCGTTTAAATAAGGCCAGGAATTGGGGGTTATCCACCCCGAGGATCAATTCCTCGGGTAGTGACGCAACCACTCCTACTCTCACAGAGCATGGTTCCCTTCCTATCGGGCTTATCGTGATGCGTGCAAGGGGATACGTCTTCACGTCCCCATGGACACACCGGATGTGTACTACGCCCTCCCGCCCTATTTGGGAAGGGGCCAACAGTTTCTCTCGTATGACAGATTGTCTGCACCCCGAATCGAGCAGCGCCTTTACGGGTGCTTGGTTCACTAGTACCCTTACATAATAAGAAGGTCCCATTTCGGCGGAGTACATCACGGCTTTGGGTATGTACCCAACTTCCATGGGTTCCTCCGCTGGTTTCTTCCTGGGGCACAGTCTTGCAATATGGCCCCACTCCCCACACTCAAAACACTGGGGTCCCCTCATCGGTGTAATATCCGGACGGTATGGCCTTGGTTTGGGAGGTTCGTAGAGGGGTTTCCTTTTTTCTGGTTTAGGGGGCGGTACTAGAGTCTTTGAGGGTTTTTCGGTCTCCCATGGAGCGGGTCTAGGAGTTGCTCTGGTATAATTCGCCGCCATTTCAATGGCCTGAGCTGCGGTCAGTCCGGGGTGCTGTCTTAACCAGCGCTGTGTTCCATAAGGTAGAGCTTCCATGAATTGTTCAAGTATGACACTCGTCATAACATCCTCCTTGCTCCTGCTTTCGGGACGCAGCCACTTTTCTGCCGCCATTTTCAGGCGTAAGTACAGTGTCTTGGGATTTTCCCCCGTGACCCCTTTCTCCTTCCGAAACCTGAGTCTGTATGCTTCGGGGTCCATCCCGAGATGATCCAGTATCACCTCCTTGATGGCAGCATATGTGGAGGTACCGGCATGATTTGCGACCTGGTATGCCGTCTGTGCTTCACCAGTGAGCAAGGGCGCCAGGAAAAAGGGCCATTTTTCCTCTGGCCACCCACACGCCCGTGCGGCCCGCTCGAAGTTGACCAGGAAGGCATCCGGGTCTTCTCCTACTACATACTTCTGTAAGGAGACTCCGGCTGGATGAGGTCCTGCCGGCCTATGATCCACCGAGACAGCAGTTCCCGGAGTCTGCACCACTTTCTGCAAACTATCCAGCTGTTGCGTCATAGTGCTACGGAACAGGGCTCGATCCGCGTCTGCTGTGCTGATTTGTTGGCTGACCGCCCATTCCAGTTTCTGCTGACCATCGACTAGAGTCTGTATGATTTGTTCCATGGTCGGTTCCTGTTCGGAGGGAGTAGATCCCACTTCTGACACCACTGTGACCGGGTGTAGGGGTGAGGGGTTAACCTTAGGACCGAGAATAGGCTCTGGGACAGGTCTAATAGGCAACTCCGGTGTTGAAGCAGAAACTGACTGGACAACAGGTCTTGGGAGTAAGGACGGTTTTATTGGTATAGTACGTTTAGGGTTTGGTTGCAATGTTCTCCTGGTCCTAAACGTAAGTCTCTCCCTAGCAAAGTGACTGGGATCCGTCTTTGAATCGTGGTATTCTCCTTCTCCGGGGTCTTTGGTCTTCCGCTCTTGTCCTCAGGGTCTGGTCAAGGTAGCGTCTCGTTGTTCCGGAGCCCATAGAAAGGAAGACCAACAGAGAGGGAACCGTTCGTTCTACAGTCTTTGGGGGACTTGCACCTTGGGGCCATGTGAAGTGGAGAAAGGTCACCAGTGTCGGATTTACAGTTATGTAGTCGGTGACGTGGGGAGGGTACAGAAAGTGAGGGTTAATCGCGGGGTAATGAACACAAGAGGAGAGGGGTACGAGGAAACACAAACGGGGTTTGCTATACACTATTTACACGCACGCCGTCTTCCCACCCACACCGCCATACGGTCCCGTACCTGGGATAGCCACGCTCCTCCCCCGGGAGAGTGGCACGGCGGCTCACAGGGTCGTTGGCCTCCTGGCTCTCCGTGGGGTTCGTCTCTTTCGGCCTGCTCTTCGGAATTCCTTCGGTGTCCTTCTTTTCCGACTTCTCCGCTTCTCTTCAACCGCTCTCCGACGCCGCTCCTCGCCTCCTCCTCCTCCGAGGTGATGTCACACGTTTCTGTCTGTACTTCCTGCTCTTTATCCAATCTGGCCTCGCAGACGAATACAGGAGGAGGGGTCACCACCTCCTCAGAGTACGCCCAATTAAAGGCGCCGCGCTCTTCTTCCACGTCGTCCAGTCCTGTATCCCAGGGGTCAGTCTGTAAGGAAGGAGGTATGACAGGATCAGTAATGGGAGACCACCAGTCCTCGGTAGCGCTCCGCCTCGCATCCTTACAGTGATGACGCCCATTTCCCTGGCCAGCCTAAGAACTGTGTCTCTGTCTCTGTAGTTTAGCATGCGGGCGATTATCACACGTGGTTGTGCTCCCGGTTTTGGCGCGGGTGCCAAGGAGCGATGCGCTCGTTCCACAAGGAAGACTGATGATAACTGTTCTGCGCAGAACAATTCCTTTAGCAACTTCTCTATGTAATCTTCCATTTTGCCCGTGTTTGTGGACTCCGGCAGGCCTGCTATTCTGACGTTGTTGCGCCTGGACCTAGCTTCTTGATCCTCCACCTTGGCGCGCAATATCTCCAGAGTTTTTTCCATACCGCTACATATCTGTGTTGTGGTCGCGGACTCGTCCTCCACTTTAGATATCCGTTGCTCTGCCTCCACCAGCCGTTCGCCATGTTTATCCAGTTTGGCGGCCATGTTGTCCACACGCAGTACCACATTATCTAATTTATTGTTCATTTCTTGTAGGCTTTGTTGGATAGCTCGCAGGACCGTCTCCATGCCTGTCCCATTGCATGCCTCACTGTCTCCCTCCGTGTCCGATGTCCTCGCGGCGTTTTGTGGTTGCTTTTTCGCCTCAAACTGCAGTTTAGTTTGTTGCTTTTCTGGTTTCCCCATGTTGCAGGAGCGCGAGAGGGCGTTTCGCTGTGCTTTTTCTGCAGTGACACTGTTCGAATCTCGTGATGCGTTTGACTGACGGTTTTTCGGCGTATTTGTTGTCCGCTGAAGACCTGTGTTATTCATCAGGCACTCACCCGAGTGCGCTGTGGCAATGTGACGGTTTGCCAGTAGAATCGCGAGATATACCTCCGTGGAGTCGTGGCGCACTATAGGCCCTCCTTCTGTGCTTGTTATGCTGGGGGTGAATTCTTCAACACATGAGCTCATGAACTGCTATGCGTGCCAGCGCAGGGGCCAGATTGTAGGCTCTCGCATGCATATTCAACCAATGGCGTCTCCCGTTCCCGTGGCGCTGCACTTGTAGGCGCGCGCTGTCTATTGTAGTGCACACGCAGTAGCTCGTCGTGCTAGACGATCAGTGCAGCCCCGTCTGCCGCGTCCTTGCCCAGGAAAGTTTGCCTCACCTCCTCCGATGGTGCCACAGCAGTGGCGCGGTTCGCCTGGCGGACATCAAGGCGCATCAAGGGGCGCGTTTTGAGGTGCACCGACCAGCATGCACGGTCTTTCCCAGCGGTAGTGGCCACATGTACCTGCTTGTTGAGTCGGCTACGCAGTTAAGACCCTGGGAGGTCTAGATGTGTACTCACGTCTGCCCGTCAGCTCTTGCGTTCCACTGCAGCCGCCATCTTGTGGTTCCTGGAACGCAAACCGGTATTTCGAGTTTGTGAAGCCCGTGGCTCCTCGTCGCAGTTGTGATAGGGCATAGGCTGGTCGTGTCGCCTTGGGGCAGCTTGCGGTTCGGGTCCGTACTCTTGCCAGGTCCTCCATCAACCACGGGAGTCAGTAGGTCTAGGCATCGGGATCCGCCATCTTGGCTCACATCGCTCTCCTGCGCAGTTTCTCTGTGATATTTCCGCCGCCTCTGCCGTTTCCCCAGATTTAGCCACACCAGTCGTTAGGTAGCACTGTCCGATGTATCATGTCGACATTTTCGGAGTTCCGGCGGTAGTTTTCACGAGTTTAGGCCGCTTTTCAGGCACCCGTCTGGCGGAGCTGACTCACGAGTCAACCATCCCGCTGTGCGCCCTCTAGCGCCCCCCGATCGTGCGTAAGTTGGAGGGCAGTTTGTTGCATAGAGCAGGTGCAAGAAAAGAAAAGGATCTTCTACATTTCTAGTGGTGCGGATTCTGAGTGCTGTAAGAAGTGATTCGTTAGTGGATCTCAGGGTCCTGCAAGGCTGGTACCAACTTAGCTTTTTGGCCCAGTAACCTGGGCCTCTTCCGTACATATTTTTGTGTGTTAGACAAAGAATCTTGAAGCAGATTCGCTTTCTGACAGGGAGCCAGTGTAGAAGTTTCAGCCTGGGGCCGAAGGGGATCTGGGCGGGAGTTTGAGTACCAGCATGGCCGCAGTGTTCTGCAGGATCTGAAGCCTTGTAAGAAGTTCTTCGTTGATTGAGGACAACAGGGCATTACCGTAATTCATATGGTTAATAATCAATCCCTGAACTAGAGGTTTTCTGGCCTCCATCGGAATTCATTTAAAAACTTTGCATAAACTACGCATCATGCCAAAACAGGAGCCAATTATATAGTTGATCTGATTTGATAGTTTATTTTCCATATGGAATCCTAAATTCCTTACCGTCTGTTTTGGGATTGGACAGGAGCCAAGGTTCGGGGCCTCCAGTCATGTGACCAGTGCTCATGAGCCTTGCCAAAAAGCACAATCTCGGACTTTCCTCCGTTTAATTGAAGGTGACTTGTGCTCATCCACCTGTCAACTTGAGACATGCATTCTTTGAATCGTGACTTTGTTTCTGCTGGATGTGGTCCAGGGGTGACTATTTTATTATTAATGCTCCATACATTTATTATATAAAGTTTCTGTAATTGCTCAAACAACAAATTGTTGTCTCAGGTCACTGGGAGTGGGGCTGGGGAGAGAATAGTGGGATAGAATTAGACCTAGTTTCAACTTGCATGCCGAATCAACCGCCAAAGCTGAGAGGCCAGTTTGGTTTATAGTTGCCCTTTTGTATCTTAAATAAAAACCTGAAGCAATCAAACCTAAAGTGCTGCTTAAATGTCAACTGTTTTCTACTCGACTGGGTATATTTTAACAACACATACATTTATGATGGTGGAGTGTAGGTGTCATTTGTTTGGTATGCTAGATATGGAGCTTGCCATTGGATGAGAACATGATTGGAAATTATGTCAAGCTACGTGATATGGTTTCTTAATCATTCATGGTCTGCTTTGGAAGCATTTTAAGTGCTGCATAAATGTGAGGAAAAGCTCCAAAAACAAGAGATACAATCTCAGTGAAGAAGAGTACAGCCCAAAAAACACAGTGCAAGGTTTTCTTTTCAGTTCTCTTGGACCAGGTGGGAAAATAGATGGCCAAAAAGACTATTTCAAAATCTATGGAGCTGACAAAAGTAGCACTGCCTGTCTGATTGAGCCCTCCACATTATTGAGCTCCTCAGTTTTCTAGTGGAAATACTTTATATTCATGAGTAACTGCTATAGTTTTTTTAATGCTCTCTCTGTATGTATGTTATGTGGTGGACAAATTTGACTGTTATTTTCCTTATTTCTTCATAGCTGTAATAACCTTTTCTGTTTGCCTTTCTTTCAGCTTTCCATTAATGCCTTCGACTATAACTGCCATGTGGACTTGATAAAACTGCTCCGCCAGGCAGGAGAGCTGGGGAAACTAAGGCGGGCTCGACAGAAGATGAGTGAGCTTTTCCCATTGACTGAAGGTATCAAAAACTGCCCAACTCTTAGTACAGTTACCTTTTGTTGTTTGAATTTCTTTACTATCTCGTTTTCAGGATAACGATTTTGTGACGGGTTAAGAGAATTAGTGGCTTCCAGTAATTAAAATGAACCTGTCCTGATTTCACACAGGAACGAAAAGCGTTGGCTGTGCATCAGTTTTTAAATATTACTTTGAATAAAGAAGACTTGTGGATTCTTCTGAATAATTCTTTGGGGCACCTTCATTTTCAATGAATTTCATTATACCAGTGGCACCTATCAACGGCGGGTGCTGGGAGTAGGTGCACCGAACCTCACTACGAAATACTTGGGATTTAAGTGCTTAAACTTGGTCGGCTGTTGTTTTTCTGTTTTTCCGTAACCAATCTGTCACTGGCTCTTGGGACATCTACACCCTTAACTGCAAGGGCCTTCTCAAGCTGATTCGCATACATAATAAAAATGAAAGGGGCTAGTATGCAGCCCTGCCTAACCCCCTTACTAAGTGCACATTCACCATTATTTCTGAAACGTACTGAGGCCATTAATCTGTGGTGAAGATCCCTACGGAAACTGACCAAACCCTCATCCACTTCCATGGACCCCAGCTCAGCCCAAAGTTTTTCCCGATTGACCAAATCAGATGCACAGCTGAGATCCATGAAGGCAAGTTGGAGAGAGTCTTTCTTTTCCTGAAAATATTTAATAATCATAAGGTGGAGGTTAAGATTCTGTTTGACAGTACCCCTTCCTGCGCGAAACCCATACTGAATATCTTACAAGATATTCTGTTCTCCAGACCACTGGGTCAGTCTATTCAGAATGACCCTTCCTAAGATTTTAACTTCAGTATCTCTTAAACTAATGGGTCTATAACAGGAAGGGTCACTCCTGCTTCCCTTCTTGAAAACCGTAACAATAATAGAGTGTCGACAGGACTCAGGGAGTGTTTAACCGATAACTGCATTAAAATACAGTGTAAGGAGAGCAGCCCATAGATCTACACACGCTTTAAACAAATTACTCCGTATTCGTTTATCCCAGGAGCCTTGCCCCTTGGTAGAGATTCTATAGCGTCTCTAACCTCTTCCCAGTGCAACAATAGTTTAGCTGCCTTGTCCCTTGGGGCAGGGCTTTTAAGAGTCTCTATCTCAGCCCTGGTCCATTTGTCCACGTCCCTCAGCCATTGTTCAATGTATAGGTGTTGCTGCACCTTCCAAGTAATAGCTATGGTGCATTTAGTAAGGCCAAACCCCAGGACTTTATTCCTGGCAGTGTGTTTGTGTTTTGTTTGTTAGGCACGTCCTAATGTCTTGAGCTATCTGTCTAGTCGTGAGGTCCCGCAATGTTATTGTGATGCGTATCCAGTAACGTGCGTTCCCACCATGTGTTTGAAGTACGTAGTAGGCGATTGGCAACGTGAGCAGGTATTCATTGACCTGGGATACTTTTTGGCAAACTGTCGTGGCTTAAATACGTTTAATGAAAGGAGTTGAATTGAGTGTATTTAAAGCACAGGTTTCTTGTCCTACTTTTGGTGTAACCAAGAATTTTGTACCAATCATTGTTGGTAACCTCGCTATTAAGAGCATCTCTCCATTTTTAGGTCTCTGCTAGCGTTGCTGCACACATGCGCAGCTCGCTCGGTGAGATTTAATGTTTTGGAGGACTTTTACTAAAGGGTTTCAAGCCCTACTCGTCTTTCCCATTGGCTGGTGTCAAACGGTGGCCAACCATTGGGAAAGATCTGTTTGTGATGTAGACTTTTCTCTTTTTCAGACGGCCCACTTGGACGGGCTCGTCTGCTCTCCGTGTGTCGTGAAAGGTTTCTTATCTTTATGGGGCCATGTGTTCAAAAGACATGGCCCCATAAATACAAGAAATCGGCTGCAGCACGTTCCTCCTTTTACCAGTTTGTCATCTGCAGTTTCTTTTCTCTTCACCTCTCTAACTTACTCCATGCCTCTTCCTCCCTCTTCCCTCTGTAACTGCTTTCCAGCGCAGCCCCGCCTCCCTCCCTCCTCTCCTCTCTCCCATAACTCGGAGGAGCTTCCAAGCCCGCCAGCCGCTATGGCCCTCCAACCTAGCCTTGCCGATCTCCGGATTCGCTGCCCAATCCCCCCTCTCTGCCTCCCTCCCTCCTCGCCTCTCTCCCATAACTCGGAGGAGCTTCCTAGCCTGCCCGCCGCCGCCATGGCCCTCCAACCTAGCCTTGCCGATCTCCGTATCCGCTGCCCGCTCCCCTCTCTGCCTCCCTCCGCCTCCCTCCCTCCGCCTCCCTCCCTCCTTGTCCTCTCTCCTTGCCTCTCTCCCATAACTTGGAAGAGCTTGCCAGCCTGCATGGCCCTTCAACCTAGCCTTGCTGATCTCAGGATCCTCTGCCCACTCTCTGCCTCCCTCCGCCTCTTTGTTGCCTGGCACGCCGTTTGCTGCCATACCCTCGCTGTGCCTGGTCACGCCGTTTGTCAGGGAGCTGTGTCAGTAATTTTACGGTGAGTCCAGGTCGACTGGGGCGTGCCCAGTGTTCGAGCATTTTGCGCCGCAAAATTTGTGTTTAAGTTGTTTAAATTGTGTGTAAAATGTGTTTAAGTATACCAGACCCCCTCCGCATCGGATTACGGGGCATTGGCTGACTTTTGGGGGGTATGCCTGTATGGGGCACATGGAGTGTGGGAGGCCCCAGGCCTCAACCTCCGGTATCTCTAGGCAATTCTCATGCTTTCGGGTGCAGGGCAGAAGCGGTCACAGGTTTGACCGAGGCCGCTGGGCGGGGTTATGAGCGCCGCTGCCTCGGGTTGCGGGGGCGGTCCTGTGTCCCTCTTAGAACGCTCAGCGGCTGAAATAGTGTATAGCAGTTGGTGGAATTGGTATTCGCTGTAATGAACTGGAAAACAGAGGAGTGAGAGGAGCAAGGAGACCGCAGCGGTGTTTGTCTGCCGGCTGCCGTTTACCGTTCGTACCTACCAAAATAGACTATCGTGGCGTGGACCCCCGACCCCTGAACCCCCTGCTCATCAAACTCACCGAACTCTTCAAGTCCACAGTCCGCGACGGCCTGCCGCTGACCCGCCGCCCCGCCGTACCTGCAAGGAGTGAGTCTTCCAAGCTGCTGTCTGCCGTCCGCTGTCTCCACCGCCCCGCCGTTCTGCAGTCCGGTGAGTGTGCCGGGGAAGCGAGAAACAGAGAGTGGCGACCAGGGTGCAGGGAGCGAGACGAGTGAGGTCAAGTATCGGGTCAGTTCAGCCTTTTTCAGCTTTGTTGTCCTGTTGCTTTGTTTGCCGCATCGGGATGGCATCCAGAGAAGAGACAGGGGCCAAGGGAAAGCGGCCAGTGGAAGCAGAAGAGAAGGTGGCCGATAACGGTAGCTAGAGAAAGGTGACCGTGAGCCTTTGGGACTTTGGGACTTTTGCACTTCTGGGTCTACTGCACGATAGCTTACCTCCACGCCCTCCCTCTCCCGCCTACTCCCCCTCTGTTCTTCGACCCCGGAGTGGTGCAAGGTACAAGGCACGGGAGAGGTGGGGGGTAAAGTGGCATGAGGGGGGTAACCTGCCCCGTCGGACAGTAAACAGAGGCACAACCATACTAGACCCACGGGTAACCACCTGAGGCACAGGACTGTAAGCATCCAATAAAGGGTGTGACTGGAGCTTCCTGGCAACACGTGCAGTCAAATCCTTGGTGGTCAGTTAAAACCCCTAACCCCCGCACCTCAATCCCAAAGAGGCCACAGGGGGGCACGAAGGCAAAAGGAAGAGGAAAGGAGACAACAGCACTGCATCTGGAAGATTTATTTAATTCTTTTCCTTCCCTCAAACCATTCTTGCCACGGAGTCACCTGACCATTTTTTTCCATCTTGTTCCATCTTGTTGATCAGAAATGAGATCTGGCAAGTTGAGGTCTACAGCACCACAAAAGAAAAAGAAACGGAGGGGGGAAGTTAGAGATGTCATCTCTGGCCTCTGATCTGATCTTAAATCTGTCGTTGAGCAACCCTGAAATCACTAAGACAGTATGTCCCAACTTCCTCTGAGGGGATCTGACCGGACGGTCCGAAAATCCTTTAATAATCAACCAAAAATGACATCAAAATGTTCTCTTCTGAAAGATGCTGGGTCGGCTGTTTTTTCAAGTAACATGAAAATTGCGGGCTTACCAATTCCACTGAGCCCCATAGTGAACATCATCAATGAAAGCCCTGGTGGAAATAAGGCTTCTGACAATCCCCACATGTCAGCTTCCAGTAAGCTCGAGGAGACAACACAAATAGCAGTCATGGCTTTGGGAAGCCTACCAACTAAGTCCACCTCAATCTACCCAGAGCACAGACGCAACTCTATTTCCACTTCATCCGCCTAACCAAACTATGTCCTCAAAAGAATGGATCTCCAAATTGATTCAAACAGTGGGAAAATGAGCAGCACAGTAGCAACTAACCCTGTCCTTCACGATGTCAGTTTCAGCACATTGAGTAGTCAAAATGGCCAATTTGTAATCCCTCCTAAAAAGGTCAGTGTAACGCCAAAGAAGGAAGAAGAAGTTAGCTTCAGCATATTGAGCAGTCAAAATGGTCAATCTGCACTCCCTCCTAAAAAGGACAGTGTAATGAAAAGGAAGGAGTAAGAAGCTGACATCTCTCCTCCTATTGAACCCGAAGCAGCTGAGAAAGACCTCTCCTACTTAGAGTCAAAGGAATGGGAAACAATGCTGTTCTCATATGGTAATACCAATCCTGGCTACTCTCCGCCATCATCCTCACCAATGGAGGAGAAAAAGGAGGACTTCACGCAAGAGAAGGCATGGGTCACAGCCTTAGACATTCTTCAAAGGTCAGCCGAGGCAATGACCTATCAAGCCAATAAAATGGACATAAAAAGCAGCCTCCTGAACACACTGGCTGTGTATGTAGTCAAAATAGACGACAAGATCACAAACCTAAATAGCTTGATTAGACGGGCCCAAGCAGCTGCAGACTGCCCGCAACAAGGATGTGGTTGTACTCCAATAGTCGAGAAACTCAGCACACTTCCAGGGATGATGGAAAAACTTCTGGCAGATCTAAAAGAAATCACAAATACAAAGCCCTCCCCTGGAAATGGCAGTGCTGGTGACTCAGGTGAGGACTACAAAGCAAAAATGGCAACAAACTCGGGGCCACAAGGGGCCATGGGAATCGACTCTTCTCTACCCCAGGACACATCAGCGTCCATTTGTCAAACGAGTAAACAACAAAAATCCACAACCCCATGCACAGTAAATTCTACTGCTCCATCCTCAACTAAACAAGATATGGAAGATCCTGCAGGAAAGGGGAAAAGACAAAGGAAGCGAAAAGGCCGTAATAAGATGGGAAGGCGCAAAGAAGAGCTGAGCCTCTATCCGTTGTTCAACACTCTGACGACCAGCAGTCACAGAGTGCAATGACTCAAAAAGAACTGATGAGCCAAGCAATATATCAGAGGAACAACCAATCTTGCTGGAAAGCAAAAAAAGGAAGAGTGGCATTTCTCCATCGCCATCAGAAAAAGAAGCAGTAGGGGCACCTTCTCAAAAAAATGCACCTAGCGGGACAATGGAGCAAAACATAACCATTCACAAGGCACCTTCAAACATATCTCTCTCGCAGAACGCACAGGTGCAGGGCCAAAATTCCAGCCATTTTATCAACCCGCTCGATAGCACCACGACTTTAAACCAGGCGCACACCAACAGTTCTGCTAAACATCATCCGGGCGCAATCCCGGCGAGTGACAAAGGAGCCGCAGTTCAAATAGCCCGAGAAAAAAATCAAAAGTGCCTCAGCGAACAGATCGAGGCCCCCCTCACACCCAAACACAAAACAATAAATGTATATTCTTTGGGTCCTTTGACAAAATCAAATCCAAGTCCGCCTAGGGCCCCTCCCAGCGGCGATCCTATTTTTACACTCTTTTACCCGGAGTACAAGTCCAAAGGAAGCCACGACATCCTGAATCGCGGGAACATCATTAAGCTGATACAAGCAATAGGCCTGTCAAATGTCATTACCTCGCAAGACATTACATCGGTAGAATTCATTGCACCATGCCATGGCCAAATAAACGAAACCACAAAGGTCACCTGGAGATCGGAAGAGGCAATGAATAACATCTTAGGGCACAGAGAAACTTTTAAGCTGTGGGGCATACTTATACAACCTGGAAAGGAAGCGGCCTACCCACATGTCCTGCAGGCAAGTCGATGCTCAGAGCACGCACGAGTGGAAAGGGGAACAGTATATTCAGTTCTTAGGGGTGCCTGCAATAAAAAAAACCTCCGCGACCATAAAGACAGGAAACCAAGAGATGACGGGATCTCACTAAATAGGGATCAGGACGAGGCCGGAACATGGTCGTGACTGGCAGGCACCCTCAACACAACTCTGCTCCTACGCTGATAGTGCAACAGTGAAAAGAGCGCAAATACGCGTCCTCTAAAGATTTGCTTGTGGAACATCAACGGTCTGAACAACAAAATGGAGGATAAAGCGATAATCTCTTATTTTCGAAAATTCGATATATTACTACCACAGTAGACATGGCGATTTGAACCGCAGCAAATAGAAGGTTTCAAAACTCATCACACTCCAGCTCAAAAACTGAAATCTTCGGGCAGAGGCAGTAGCGGTTGGGGGATTTATATATCAATAAACAACGCAATTGCCTCATGGGACTTGGCGAGTTAATCACATTCCCTCCAGTCTGTGGGTATTTCCTTCACCACCAACAAAGGCCATCGCAGGTCCTTCGTCCTAATGAATGCCTATGTCCGTCCAAACTCGGTATCAAGGCAATCCTTCACAGAAGAGGTAATAGCGACAGTATTAAGAGTGAAAACTGGATCCCCTAATCCAGAAATAATACTATCTGGTGACTTCAACATGTGGCTAATGTCTGACCTACAAAAAAACGAGGTAACCAAAGCACACGAAAGCATCTGGGTAATACCACCGCAGGACCCCCCAAGATGGAACAAGGACGACTGGAGGGGTCGCTCTCTGCAAAGCAACCTTGAAAATCTGGGTCTCAGAGCCCTAAACGGGCGTTTTCCTCCAGATAAGCCACCTTGCTTCTCTTACGCATCGAATAATGGTGCTTCGCTAATTGATTACACCTTTGTTAGCCTCTCACTTCTTAATCAAATATCAGGGTTCAGTCTTGGCAGCAGAACAGAAAGTGATCATCGCCCCCAAGAAATATTGCTTATCTTCGGTCTAATCCAACATGATGAAGAAAGGGCACTGCCATCTGACAGCTACACGATCAACCTAAAACGATTCAAGTATTCCTTCAGCAATTTTCAACAAGTAGCAATAGAGGCCAAACAAATCATTGAGAGCACTAGCAGCTCCTCTAACGACCATATTGCAAACTGGTCAACATTCGCAATCTAACTGATCAATAGACACGCCAAACCGATAAGGCACGCTAACCTGAATGGGCAAAGCAGATGCCCGGTAGGAATTCCGAGATACAATCTGCAACAAGAACCATGAATTGGATATGGCGGGCTTTAAAAACAAACCCAATGGATCTGCTAATAATAACAAAATGGAGAGAGGCCCGCAGCTATCTGAAGAAGGCAAAAAGAGAACAACGCAGAACTCATTGGAACTCCTTCTGGGTCAGATTACAGCAAGATATCAAATTAAATAATTCTGCAAGGTTCTGGTGTACTATCAACAGCCTATCTGGGCGTGCCCCTAAAGTTGCGTCGTCAAGCATATTGGAGTCTGAGTGGGTCGACTTCTTGTACATTCATTTTAACGACCAAAAAGAAAAAATCTCTCATCAGAATTCCACCGCTGAAGGCAATACTGCTCAAAAAGCGGCAGCTTGGCCTATCGAACATCAAACTAAAGCGTTCACAATGGAGGTATCTCTCAATGCAGGCCAAAAAATCGAAAGATCAACAGTGTGTCCCATAAACCAAAGTGGCAAAGAACTAAGAACAATCCACAAGGTCCAAATTGAAAAAATGATCAAAAAGGGTCGTAAGGATGGGGCTCCAGGCCCAGGAGGAATTCCTCAGGCCTTGTTCAAGGAGGACACAACTTTTTGGGCCTCGAAGTTAACCACCCTCTTCAACACTATCCTACAAAACAACATCATTCCGCCCTCTTGGCAGGGGTCAATTCTTGCGCCAATTTTCAAAGGTGGGGACAAAAAATCCCCCGGTAATTACCGCCTCATAGCCCTTATTGACAGTGAAGCAAAGTATTTTGCCGGATTGCTGCTTAACTCACTCAGGGCATGGGCTGATGACCACTCAGTAATACCTCCGAACCAAACCGGCTTAACAAGCAACACTGGCACCTCTGTCAATCTTATGACCCTTTCCTGCTTGATTGACCAGGCGGAAGTCAGTTCTTCCCTACTCTACATGGAATTCATCAATTACAAAGCCGCCTTCAACAACGTGAACAGGGGAAAGCTCTGGCAGAAGCTTTCCAGATTAAACATCCCAAATGACCTCTTAAGAGTCATACAGCTTCTGCATCAGGACCCATGGGTCAGGATCAAGATTGGGGACGGCTCTAGACTATCACGCCCAATTCTGACGACAAAAGGCCTAAAACAAGGATGTGTCCTGGCCCCCACACTCTTCAATTTGTTTCTATCAGACTTTCCCGAAGCCTTAAACAAGGTAAATTCCCATGCTCCCAAAGTAGCTGGTTTCGTGTTGTCAAACCGTCTATATGCCGACGATGTGGTCCTTCTTAGCAAAACAAAGATTGGCATGCAAAGACTAATGGACGCAACCTCCGAATACTCAAACAAGAACGAGCTCCAGATTAACAACACGAAGACAAATATTTTGGCGGTACGTCCAGGAAGGGCAAAGTAGCTGGTTTGGGTCCTGCACCGGGAAAGCATTGCTGAATCCAACTGCCATAAGTACCTTGGCGTCCTATTTAATAACAACGGCAGATACAAAACCCATCTAGAAGAACAAAAAAAGAAGGGGGCAGAACTTGCTTTTGCAATCAGTACCATACATAAGAAGCTATTTGGCCCAACATTTGCTCCAACAATGCAGGTCGCGCAGGCTAAAATTATTCCAACATTAACCTACGGAAGCGAGGTGCTAAAAGGATCAGACAGTGGCCAATTGGATAAAATCATCGCAAAAATTTACAGAACAGTGTTTAAGCTACCAACTCAAACATCACCGGCCCAAATTAGGCTGGGACTGGGCATCTGCAACCAACTACTGGCCAGAGCCATGAGCTTTCTAATGTGCTGTCACAAATTGAGGTCTTTAAAGGAAGGCAGCCTAGCTCAACACCTATGGGTCTGTCTTAATATTAACCTATGGCGAGCAGGTCACGACTATTGGGAAAAAGGGTTAAGAACTCTAGGCCTGAATGACCTTTGGAACCTGCAAGTAAGCCAAAACGAATTCAAACGGCTTGCAAAAATAAGTGCAAAAAAACTTTCTTCAGTGGAAGACAAGGCTCGGCTAGCAAAAAGAAGTCACGGTTGGATGACGTTGCAATCCTATGTCCAGCTGATCCCACAGCAGTATCTAACTTTACCATTCACTGCTCGAACAAAACTAAGCTTCTTAAAATTGAGAATGGGAGTCATCAACTTGTCGTGTCACTTGCCAAAATGGAAAAGAGTTCCCGGCCACGAACACTGTCGACTTTGTGGGAATCATAAAGAAGACATTATACATATCCTATGCCTCTGCCCAAACCTGCTTCATGAAAGACGGTCCCTCTTAAGGAAACTCTGGAATATAAACATGGTTAGATCGTGCAGAGCAGCAGTTCTGGCATGCTTTGAACCTCGGAACACCAAATTAAACTGTGCCCTAGTAAGGTTTTTGGATCAAGCAGCAAAAGAAATTTCGTGATGGGACCCAAACCTGTGAACCTCCATTAGCATAACAACTCGGCAAGGTCCATCTGCCACTCTCATCTACACTGGACTGGAACTCACACTTTCTTTTAAATGTATACTTTTTAAATATTTTTAAATTTTGTAATTTGCAAAGGTTTTTTTAAATCACGCAATAAAGTCTTCTTCCAAAAAAAAAAAACAACTGGAAAACAAAGTAAGTCCATTGTATGCACAGCATGGGCAGGCAAATGCTAAAGATGTACCATGTGGTTTTATGACGGCTGATACGTGTATTTTGGGCCGCAGCCACGTTGTAGGGTGGTCTGATTGCTTGCATGGTGGTACCTCAGTGGCAGGATGGTCCGCCCTGCATCATGCAGTTTTTATTCGCCATATATATGCCTGCCAACAGACATAGGTACTTTCTCATGTGGCAAAGAAGAGTGCGCGATCTCCGGTATTTTGGTCCGTTATCCCCCTCATTTGTGAAACACCCACACAGGATGTGTGCACTAAGTTCTCAGGTCAGCGTAGAGTGTAAAACTCCGTGCCAGTTTCCGAGAGGCCTTTCGGAATGGACCACAGCTCCACCTAGGCCTGGCTTTTTAACGGCAGTGTATTCTGGGACTTGAAGATTAGTTTCGATATTGTACACATAGCCGGTGTACACAGTAAACTTCCAATCACACATGTCTGTGGTGTGTTATCAGCGGCTGCGCCTCCCACAAGCAGGTTGGAGACCAATGAGGAGCGCGGATCTAGGTGGTACGTCTATGACCGGTGACGTCATATGATGGATCACTGGAGCATTAGCAGATGTATTAAGGGGGTTTGTCATGCAATTGCAACGTGAGCCTCAGGTTCCGCTCGTTTGCTGGATTATCATTATCTGCTGGACGCCGCCGGAACGGACCTTGATGGGAGGCTTGCGTTTCCACGTGTCCAACACTTTATAAGTATCACTTTTATATGTGAAACCACGTCTCTACATACCCCGTTGGTAAAGGTTGTTTTACGAACCCTGGCAATTTGTAACTTTTCCGGGGCTGGCAATTGTATGCATTGTGGTGGGGACAAATGGGCAACTTGTGTGCATATGCGGGGGTCGAGGATTTCCTAATGAATTTAGAGCAGTGGCGCGCCAGACGTTGTCAGCCGGTGCGGCTAAAGGTGCATAGCACAGGAAAATGACACCGCATAGATTAGTGGCATAAGCACTATGCATTGTCCATCACAATTGTGCGCCTATGCTCCAGCATAGGGTGGGCTAACTGGCTGGCCATCAAGTTCTACACAGCCCCGCACCTTGGGCTGCCTTGCCGATCT
The DNA here is from genome assembly GCF_964261635.1 of Lissotriton helveticus. Classification (NCBI taxonomy): domain Eukaryota; kingdom Metazoa; phylum Chordata; class Amphibia; order Caudata; family Salamandridae; genus Lissotriton; species Lissotriton helveticus. Next base: position 1,010,024,068 of record NC_136072.1, read on the forward strand.
CAGGATCCGCTGCCCACTCCCCCCCTCTCTGCCTCCCTCCGCCTCCCTCTCTCCTCGCCTCTCTCCCATAGCTCAGAGGAGCTTCCCAGCACGCCAGCCGCAATTGGCCCTCCAACCTAGCCTTGCCGATCTCGGGGGGAACAAGCATTAAAAATTCAATAGGTCTCGCCTTTTATTAAGTTAAAGTCATTTGCTTTGCTATACAATACCATTAGCAAAGCAAATGGCTTTAACTTAACCAAAGGCGAGACCTGTTGCATTTTCAATGCTTGTTGTTTCAGTGAGTCTAGGTTTCTGTGCAATGAGGCAGATATTGACCCATGGAGGTGTGTGATGGTACGGCCTACGGCCCATTTGTTAGGATAATGTGCAGTGTGGTATCCTTTTGAGGCTCTATCTCACCCTACCCATGTGGCTTTTATCTCACTCCGCCAGGGTGCCATAACTTTGAATACTGCTGTTGGAAAATAGGTTGCCCACACTTGATGATTATGATGCACTGTCACATCTTAAAATCGACGGGTGAGCCTAGAGCATCACTCGCTTGTAAATAACTTAAAGGGCCTTGGAGTCCACCCATTACTTACCATTGTTTGCCTTCATTGTCACTTTCATTTCTTTGCTTTTCATTGGTCAGCACGTTCGGATTCACTTTCTTTGTGTTTCTCCTTTTGATGGAGCTTGGACCAGATACTCATTAATTGGTATATTAGTGACCTTCCACTTCTCACGCTTGGATTAAAGTACTTATTCTCTTGTTGTTTTTAATAGATTTCTTGCATGTATGTTCAAGAACCCGCTGGTTTGAAACGTCTCATACAAACATTTGTTTTTATTCCTGTTAGGAATCAGATTCCAAGAGCTCTCCTAGGCTGGTACTTTGAGACAAACCTTGGTATTGTAAATGTTAGATTGCGACCATGCACCTCTTACCAATATCGTGGGACACAAGGAGCTCTACCAACGTATCTCAGTCCTTAATTGCTGCAATGTCTAATATTCTAGTTTGTGGCCCTGTCACCCACCACTACTTATTAACCTTAATCCAGCAATGCAATTGTATTTTTCTTTTCAACACTTCATGTCCACTTGTAATTCTGCCAGTGTATCTCAGTACTGCTCTGCAGCAGCCCTGCAGCAGTGTTGGAGTGATATTCCACGCATCTCTACCAATTTACTTAATTCGGAGAAGTTGAACTGCATGTTAATCCAGTAATGCAACACACACAGCCCTGTACATGCACCTCAATAGTGTCTGTTATTTCTGTATATACCAGAGCTCTACTATTTCACCTCTGGATTGAGTGGCAGCCGCCTCTGCTATTCCTGTACTTCACCCTCTAAATAGCATTATTGATGCACTTGATCCCAGCATACAGCAGTACTCTATGTTCCAGTCTCTGATGTCACCACACAACTCTTCTGATGTTGCTTGATCCTGGCAAACAGCAGTGCCTTCTACACCAGTAGATGGTCCCTTGGTTCTGTTACCGCATCATTATCCAGTCACACAGCAATACCCTCAACCCTTGTATTTGGTCTGTATGCACTGCTCTGTTGATACACCTCCCGTCTGACATGTAGAAAATCTTTCTATTGCCGTACTGGCCCCACACACAACCCTGCCTTTGCATCACAATCCTCACATGCAGCAATGCCTACTACTGCATCAGGGGGCTCATTCTACAGATTTCCTGGTCAGGGTTAGTTGCAAGATTAAGGCAATTATAAACATCTGTCTTAAAGCCCCTCCAGAAGAGGACACAAGATGACACTAGACTGCAACAAATAGAGTTAAATTGACCGCGCTGATATAGGCGGGGGAGAGTCCAAATGGCAAAATGTCATGTTTCCTATGGCTTCAAATTCTTTGCATCAGACATGCTGCTGATGCACTTTAATCCTGACCTGCATCAATGTTTGATATTTCAATAGTGAAGCCTAAGAATGCTACTGATTTTCCACAATGATGGCCTAAAGCACTTCCTGCTATTACTGGATCTAGATACTCACACAGTGCCCTTCTGATGCACTGTAGATGTTCCCCGCAGCATTGCCTCCCTTCCAGGTTTCTAGCCCCACAGATCTTTGTTACTGGACCGTATTTCTGATATATGCAGTAATGGTATGTCCACACAGTTTCTCCAATATATGCAGGCCCTTCCATGCAAACACCCACCATTTCAGGGCATGTGCTGCTACAGTTGGCTCTTGTAGATTTGCTAACTGTTGAGGGAGCAAAATGCCCAGTCAAAACTGACATTGGTTAAATTACATTACATTTTTCATTTTGACATGCAGAACTCCCATTTCCCGGCATGCACAGCAAGTGAGTGTTCGCAATGATGTCAATGATGACATATAGCAGATGTGGCAGAGCCAGGTTTGACTTATGTGCACAATCGCAGAAAGTTGGAGTTCTGTATTGAGGTAAGATTCTAGTGCTGGCTCATATGCTCATTAAGGTGATATGTGACAAAGAGTGAAATTGTTGGGGTGTATGTGCCTAGGGTTGGCCATGTTGTAGCATTGTAAGTGTAGCTGACAACTTTTAATTTTTTGTCACCTTTCCATGTTTTAGAACGCTTATGTGCGACATTAAGAAAACATAACTCTTCTACATGCAAAAGTGTTTCATATTAGTACATCAGACTGTGCCACAGTTTTTACATAGAAATTGAGAAACATTGCCCCTGCCATGATGAAACTGCTATTAGTGCATTAAGGGGCTGTCTGTTGAAATAATTACCCAGTAAGTGGTCTAGATTCTTATTATAGACGAAGCAACATTGTAGTTTATGAAATCAAACTCAGGAAAGCTTTTTATTTAGCAAGCATCATCAACTTGCGCATTTGAAAGTGCTCTTAAATGTGATAATGGACAAAAAGGAGTCTAGGTAAAAGTATGTTCCTATTATTATGCATTTCAGTTGCAAGGACGCTGTGCATTTGAGGCACTAGGTGGGTAACTTTTAGTGACTCTCTCCCCTGTAGGTATTCTCAACATCTCTGAGTATCCAGCTCCTCATATTTTACAAATACATTAAACAGCTGCCGGTGAAGTGCTGAAGCCTATGCTAGGCTGTACTTGCCCCATTCCAAGCAAGACTCATTTTGATTGCTCCCATGATAAAGTGGCATTTTAACTAGTTCTGTATTCTTCAGTTTTTCCTCTTCTTCCAAGGCACATTTAATGCACTTGAAAGGATAACCTTCAGTGCAGCTGAGCTCTGTGTTTAAAACCAACAGAGTGCAAAGAGCGTCCGCTTCTAAGAAAAACACTACAGGCCTCACCGCCTCCTGGAGCTCATTGCCTCCTGGAGCTCACCACCTCCTGGACCTAATATTAATCAGCAGCGCTGTTAGGAGGATACGGAGCGAGCACCCTCACCCACTAGTGTGCACAGAGCATGCACATCTTTCACCAATTCATGGACTCATGAGTGTTTTCCAACACCACGGTGCGGAGATCAAAGTACACGCAGTGTGATGGCTCTACGAGTGCCAGCGCAACTGCTAATAAGATTTAAAAACAACTCTGTGTTAAAATAGCCATTAAAATGTATGTTTTTACAAATTATGTCTTTTGGTTATCTTTGATCTGCAATAGCCCACTTAAGGGATTTTAACTTGTGGAACGGTGTCCTTTCCAGGTCCACAATGCCTACTCTGGAGGTCTGCGACTGCTTGGAAAATTAAATGATACAAACATATTAATAAAGTGTATATATAAATAAAGAAGCAAAATTGACTTTTTTAAAATGTTCTGTAAATGTTAAGGAGTTTAAAATTGGAGGCTACAATCAATCAATCAATCATAACATTTGTAAAGCGCACTACTTACCCGTGAGGGTCTCAAGGCGCTTGGGGGTGGGGAAGCAGCTACTGCTCGAAAAGCCAGGTCTTGAGGAGTCTTCTGAAGGTCAGCAGGTCTTGGGTCTGCCGTAGGTGGATGGGGAGGGTGTTCCAGGTCTTGGCGGCGTTGTGGTAGAACGATCTGCCGCTGGAGGTTGCTCTTCGGAAGTGGGGGACTGTGGCGAGGGCAGGGTCGGCAGAGCGGAGCTGGCGGGTGGGGGTGTAGAAGCTGAGTCATCTGTTGAGGTACGCTGGTCCGGTGTTGTGGAGTGCCTTGTGGGCGTGGGTGAGGAGCTTGAAGGTTATCTCTTGTTGACGGGGAGCCAGTGCAGGTCTCTCAGGTGGGGTGTGATGTGGCTGCGGCGTGGGATGTCTAGGGTCAGGCGTGCAGAGGCGTTCTGGATGCGTTGAAGCCAATTAAGTTGGTGTCCTTTAGATTGATTCATGGGAGCAGTGCAAGTGCTTCAAACAAACTACTCTATGATGGGTGGTCTCAATCGAATTTAAAAAAAGCTCCAACCTTCCCATTAAAAGTGTGATATTTTATATTTATTGGTTTAATAAATGCTTGTTCCCGGATTTGTTTTATATCGCTTTGCCGTTCATATCATCACAATTTCTTAGGCCGGGGACCCAAGCTTTCAGTTGGGGCCTCTGGATTTCAATAATTCAGTAAGGGCCCCCAGATTCTAGTAATGATTTAAGTTGGGTTTCACAGAAGTCAAAAGGTTAAGAATCACTGGTTTATTTGATTGAACTCCAAAATGTTTATTCCCCAAACACCTTGCTACTGCTTTTATTTGATGATGCTAAATAGTATTGGCAAAAGCATTGTACTTTTAATCAGTCCTTTTCACGGTTGCCAAAAATCAATGGCGAAGCCAATAGATCCCAGCACTTGTTTTAACTTCCTCTGGATAAGGATTGTTACATCAATCTTATTAAAGTATTTGTTTCCTTCATTCTTTTAAGTTCACCTAATAGCGCTTAAAAGTATACCAGCTGCCTATCTATGTATAAAAGAAACTGCATCATTTTTCAGAAATTTGGCTGGACTGGTTGAAGGATGAAATAAGAATGTCAGAAGATGGGTCTTCAAGAGAGAAGGTTTATGAGCTGTTCGAGAGAGCTGTTAAGGACTACATTTGTAAGTATAACATAGTTCACAAATTTGTAGATCGATATAATATGTACTATGCTTTGAATGTCTCAATTAAACATATCATTTCACATATTTACAATTGCATTTTACAGTTAACATGTTTATGTACAGTGAGATTAAGTAATCTGCTCACATTCACATAACTTTCAATCCGGATCCAAAGCTGAATTTGAACCCTAGTTCCCCAGGTCAGCCAGGTGCCGGCTTAGCCATGAAACCACATCTTGTTCCCCGATCCTGAACCTCAGAATACCATAGTATTGATAATTTCATCAGTGAGATTAAAAATTTAGTTAAACCATGTTAATAAAGGCAAAGTTAAAGCATTGGCGTTACATCCAAGGTTTTATGCAGTCTTATTTTCCAAATAGTAACTTTTGAAATGTATGCCATCTTTCCTGATTGCCATGGAATCTTTCTACCAGGTTGATGGATGTGATCGAGATTTCTCTTGTTAGCCGAATGTACCATCATATAACCATGGTATTGCAAATGCTGCCTTTATGAAATTAATAAACTCTGTATAGGAGAGGAGATCATGTTTTTTTTTTTTAAATAACCTTTATTTTGACAGTTCCATATACGTTCAAAACAATAAAGTAGTGGACAATAAGATGCAATGTAAGAAGACGTATACATCCAATGCACATCATAATTATAGGCTTGGAGAGAGATCTGTGCCTAATATTCAGGTAGTAGTAGATATTTACTCACATTATGGAACGCATCGGGAATGCCACTTTCTCCATCACCTACCCTCCAGATCTCACAAAAAAAGCAGCAAAATGCTACAAACATAATTTAATCCCATCCTGAAACCCCCGTCTCTGACCCATACTTCTCTATGAACAAAGGGCCCATCAAGAACGACATCATCTTCTTCACCAGAAGAAGAGTTCAATGGAGCAAAGCCTTTCTTGCCCTATTTAAAGTCTCTTCCCTGAAGAAAACAGCTCACAGATTCACGCTATCTATCCTACCTTAAACATTTTTAGGTCGAGCGACCTATCTCAATGCGCATGCGCATTGAGCGGGAGCTCGATATATAGGCGCTTAAACAAAGCTTACCGAGATCGGGCGATTCCATGGCGATTCCATGCAGTGCCCGTGAAAAGGAGCTCAATGCGCAAGCGCATTGACATAGAAAAGCGCGTGCACAGGAAAGACAGCCATCTGCCGCCAGCAGCTTCACTTCAAAGGGATCATTTCGCACTCTCAGGCATTTCTCCTCCCTAATTTAGTCACTGCCGACGGCCAGCCGTACTTTCACTTTGACGGCGCCAGGCCGTCTCTTGTTAACTCCAGGTTCCACCTACTGCACTTCATCCACTACCCGGATGATGAGATTGTCTACTGCACTTATCCGTGCCAGCGCTGCACTTCAGGTAAGAGACCCTCCTTCAGCCCTCGCTCAAGAACCTTACGCCCTTAGTTCTCTTTACTCAACCTGCGTCTTAATTTTACCTTCCCTTCACAGCACGCTTACTAGGATGGACCCGTCCTGAGACGTGCCCGTGTATTATTATATTTATTTCATTTTCCTCACCGAGGAAACAGCTTCCATCGATACCATCATTACCCCTACTCCAACCACGCTTGGCGGTAAGATGACGTGCAGTCCTTTGCTTTGTGCTTTACACCATCGTGATCGCCCGTGCCTTATACCCCGTTTCCCACACATGCTTAACGTTTCCCGCTCCTTTTCCACAGCGCCATTTGACACGGGGCCGCTTTTTACTCACAGGTACTGCCCCCTTCCTCACTTTTCTCCTCCTTACATGCTGTCCTTTACCTCTTAATTTCTCTTTTGCTCCCGCTTTTTATTGGCAATCCCTTTTCCGTCAATCTTAGTTTACTTGTTTTGAATACTTGCCTGTCACTTTTTAGAGTCTATTTGGATCTAGATCAGTTTCTAGATGGTCCGCTAATACTTATCGAACCATGGCATTTTTCCTGTATTTGGGTAACTCTACAACTCTAGCCTTCTTCATTATCTATGTAGGAAATGGCCATGCAAAATCCGTTTGGTTTTCTCTTAGAGACAACACGTCACCATCGTGAACACACCCAGTATGCCTCCAGACTATGCTTTTATTGTGTCTTCTCTTAGGTTTCTCTTCTGTGCTGTGGTATCTACAATGTACCCTCTTTCTGTTTCTGTTAATCAATTTGTGTAACTTCATTCACAACCGATTTCCCAGCCGGTTTGTCTTTTGTTTTGCATTAGAGGTACGCTCCGCATCTGACCCTGCTTAACATATACTTAGACTGTGCAGTTTTTCAACATATTGAATCGTTTCATTAATTGTTTATCACCGCATTGGCCCTCTGAACCTTAAATTTTGAATTCTATCCATTTTGCCTCCCAGATGGAATACTCACCGTACTTTTAAATTCATGTTCTACTCCCCCTTTTTACGCCTCATAGTCCTCCAATTTTCTGACGCACTTTACGCCATGTGTTAACCCGAATATAGTGTTCCTTTTCCTGTGTTATGTATAGCCTCTGACGTTATAGTTGTCTAATTTTGCTACGGTTTTTCCTTTTTACATTTCTTAAATTACTCATCTGTCACCCACAGCTTTTGCTCTATCACGACACGGGATGCAGCCACTGTTGAAATGCATTGTTAACGCGTTTTTAATCAATTAATACATGTTCAATTGATAAAATAGGATGTTGACGTGTGTCTGCTATAGGTGTCACATTTGCGAAAGTTATAACTATTGGCATTGTAAATGACAACGCTATTAATTTAGCTATTTTAAAAAACAACACATAAATAAAAAAAATGTCATTTATAAGACCAATAGCTCAAACTTTCCTAATGCGAGACCTATTGCATTTCCAATGCTTGTTGAATGCTGCAGCCACAGCTAATATCTATCACAATGGAATCCTCCTCATACAATCTTCTGACGGTAACCTGAATATGCTAGACCACATATTTCCACTCATTCTGGAGAAAGTCTGGTCATCTCACCCCTCCTCTCCTTCAAACCGTTCTGAAACTCTCAATCCCCGTCCTCTTCCAACCACAACTCTGGATTCCCAGCTATCCCCATCTGCTCGGCTACAAACCATAGTCCTCATCGATTCCCAACCGAAGAACCCCACCAATTCACTCTCTCCTCCTCCTCCCTACATCACCTCCCCCTTTTTCCCCCTCTCCATCCCTCCATGCACCCCCCTGCAGCACATCTATTTCACCTACACCCCCTCCAAGTACAGATTAACCGTCTCTCAGACACCTCATCCTACACTCCCACCCCGCCCCCCCACCACTACTCCCAACACCTCCTTTCAACCCCTCAACCATACCACGGACATCTTCCACCCTCAACCCTGCCACACATTATTCCCAACACCTCCTTTCTACCCCTCAACCTCACCACCGTAGATCCTAGCATTGACATCTTCCAGCCCTTCCACCCTACTCGTCCTCCCCCACCTCCCTCCTCACAACCCCTCCTTACACCTCGCTTCAGCCCACTAACTTCTCTCAGGCACCTAACCCTACACTCCCGCCTCCCCCCGCCCCCCGCCCCCCCCCACCATTACACCCAACACCGCCTTTCAGCCGCTTAACCGTACCTTCACCACCACAGATCCTAGCTCAGTCCTCTTCATACCTCCCCACCCTACCCGTCCTCCCCGAATCTCCCACCTCAGTCTCTCCTAGCACCTCCCTCCACCCCACTGTCTCTGCTACCCCCACCACCACCCCTAATGTTCCCATCTTAGTCATCTCTTTACCCCCTCTCCACCCGGTCAACCCCACCTCTACCCCTATTGACCCCGACTTAATCGTCCATATGCCATCTCTCCCTACACCTACTGATCCCCTCCCTTCCCCCTCCATTACTACTCCTAGCTCCCACCATCTGCCTAGCAACACCACTGTTACCCCCCCTGATCATGACACAGCAGTTGCTCATATCCCCCCCCCCCCTGACGTTCTCGGCCCCTCCCTCCACTGACATAATCCCCGATAGAGCACCCTGTTCTATCCCCGACCAAGATAACCCATCAATTGATCCCAACTATATTAGTACTCCTCATATCTCCTCAGCCCATCTTTCCAAGGTGGTAACTCTCGCTCCGGACCCCAATCTCGACCAGATATTATCAGCCCTACAGCAAATCAAATCGGACATCCAATCTCTACACGATCTGATCTTACAGCAACCCAAATTCTCTCGCAATAAACAGGAATACAGATCTTGCCCGACCCAAGGATTATGGCCACAGTCACCATCCACCTGCAAGTTCCCAGGCTCAGGGCTCTCCTCATTGGAGCGCAGTACTGCACCCTAATGGCTCATCCCGCCGCAACAGAATGCTACACCCTCTCTCTACCATAGAGATAGACGCCCTCCTTAACTCATATGAGCTTCCTCCTCCTCCACTGATAACTGGCACTCTGCCATCGTTCTCACAGAATCACAAATTCAACCTATCCCTATCAACACACACAAAGCCCCCAGACTCGTACCTAGAGGCGTAGTTGAGAATAATCTCACTAGAATCCCCCTCACTTGCGATCCCGTAACAGTACCCATCAAGACACGACTAAACTGTATTCTCCTTAACTGCAGATCTGCTTCCAGACATGCAGGCAAGATAGCAGACTTATTGCTCACTAACGAACCTGACATTCTGATCCTAACTTAAACTTGGTTAAATGATACCTCCGCTCCCATCATGGACATTTTGTTACCTCCTAATTATGATATCACTAGACTCGACAGAACCGACAGACCTGGTGGTGGGCTAGCCTGCATACATCAGATCAGCCTTACAGTGTCCAATTACAATGCCCCAACCTTGTTCTCCTGTGAATACCTCTGCCTAAACATCGCCAGTAATAACAAACAAATCTGCTCCTTTCACACTTTCTATCACCCTCCAGGAGATAACCTCCCATTCATTGAGCAACTCATGGATATTATGGCATCAAATAATAGCCATCAACATAAGCAAATGTTCCTGGGAGACTTCAACCTCCATTGGGATGATCAGAACAACACTGGGGTAAACAGTCTCAAAACCTTTCTCGCTGACCTCAATCTCGAACAAATATGTAATATCCCTACTCACAACAAAGGTGCAATTCTCGACCTCGTAATTTCAAATGCAGATTTCACATTACTTGACTCGATCATCCCTTGCGATTGGTCTGGCCACCACATTATCACTTTCCAAGTCTTAGAAGATGTTAAACGCCTCCATACACAACCCCTGAGATCTAAGATCTGGTTGAGAAACTTGAAAAACCTTGATTCTATCCCTATAGCTTTAACTAACTCTAACCCTCTTTGCCCCCCGGATGACCTGAACGATGTCCAAGATCTAACCAATCACTTCTTTCATTCCATGACCAATCTTCTTGACAAAATTGCTCCGCTCCAATTGAAAAGAGCCTCCACGAAAGACTCAAAACCCTGGTACGAAGGGAGGTTAAAAAAAAGATAGACGCTCTCTCAGATTAATTGAACGACGATGGAGAGCTGCTCCCTCAGCCGAGCACCTGAAGCTCCTTAGACTCTCCAGAAACTCCTATTTTAGGAAAATCAGAAAATCTAAAACTCACTTCTTCAGGTCGCAATTTGACCAAGCTAAGAATTGACCCAAAAAGCTTTTCGACCTTATTAAATCCCAAACTAAGATCATACCCATTCTCCAGAACACCATCCCTGCTAAACTACCAAATCGTGAAGAATTTTCATCCTTTTTTGCCTCCAAAACAGAATCCATAAATTCTGATTTACGCAAGGACCTCTTATCCATCTCAGACACGGATAAGAATCTATATGCCGACCCGACTGATGCTCAGACTAACACCCTCCCTAAATTCAAACTCAAAAACAACGTAAATTGGTCCCACTTCAACACGTACAGTGAAGACTCTATACTAAAGACACTAACCTCTCTGAACCCTTCCAACCACTTCACAGACCCCCTCCCGGTTAACTACTTAAAAGATTTCATTCCCCTGCTGCTACCTCTCTGGACCAAGATAGTAAATACGTCCCTCCTTCAAGGAATCATTCCAGACATCCTGAAAACTGGTCCGGTTTCACTGATCCTAAAGAAGATAACAGCTGACCCCTTGGACCTAAATAACTATCGACCGATTTCTAACATACCTACGCTAGCCAAACTCTTAGAAAAATGTGTTAACCTACAGCTGAATAAACACATTGATAAATTCAACTTGCTTAACCAATTTCAATTTCAATCTGGTGCTGAGGCCCAGTGTTATCCAATGGGGGATAGGAGATCTCAGGTTGGTGGCTGCAGGCCACTTGGTTGTGGAACAAAGCTCCTGGAATTTAGCTCCGGGCAAATGGGGAAACAAATTAGCACCCAAGGGGGACCCTCAGCGGCACTAGGGCAGCCGGGTGCAGGGTGCTGTTTCGATGTCGGGCGTCCTGTTGTTTCCAATGGGGAACCTCCGGTTTGCAAAGGCACTGCAGGCTTGGGGACGAAGGTCTTCCTGGTGAGATCACCACTTCGAGAGGTAAGTTGGGAAGTTAGGAGTTGGTTACGCACCGTCGGCTGGAGGCTTGAGGCAGGTCAGGGGTCGCCGGGTCTCTGGTCAAGATCGCCCGGGTGACTTCCTTGTGTTCTTTGCCCACTCGAGCTCGGACTGTGGACGGCAGGTTCAGAGTGGTGCGGATTTGCGGTTTCCGGCCTGGGCCAGAGGTTGCAGATGAACAAATCTGGTGTTCACGTGAGACAAAGTCTTTGTGGTTGAAGGCAGGCAGGTCCTCTGGGGTTTTTGAGGTTGCTTGCTGCAGAACAGAGCGGGATTTCGCAGGAATAAGTTCGAGGGTAAGACAGGCCGGTAGGGCTGGAGCCAAGTCAGTGGCTGTTTGGTCCTTCTTCTTGTGTGAGGAAGCAAGGTTCAGGGATGCCCCTAAATACTAGATTTAGGGGCGTAACAGGTAGGCAAAAGGTAAGGACCAATGGGTCCCTTCCCTGGGTGGGTACACCCACTATTATGCCACCCTCCAGTTGGGGGGGGGTCATGAGCCTGTCCCTGGTTGGCTGAGTCCCGCTATCTTCAAGATGGCGTGGGCTGAGAGTTGTGCTTCACCATGCCTCCACCCACCTGAGGGGTGGAGTTGGCAGAGGTGGGCACACCTCTCTTCCTCGCTTGTTTTTCCCACTGGTTCTCCCACTCAAAGTGGGGGTCAGAACCAGTGGGCACCAGTTGCTGAGAGCAGCAAATGGCCTAGGGAAGCACACAAAGGCGGCAAGCCTTTGAAGCTTCCCCTTCGTGAACCCTGCCCAGCTTGGGGGTGAAGGCTTGGCACCTCGTCCCAGGATGTGCATTGTTTCAGGCCCCAGAGAGCAGCAGGCTCTCGCCCCAGGGGTCCAGAAATATGTCTGGTGGTGGCAGCTGAAGGCAGCCACTCAGCCTGGACACTAGTGGTAGGTTAGTTTTCAGGGAGCATCTCTAAGATGCCCTCTGTGTGCATTTTCATTAAATCCCACACTGGCATAAGTGTGGGTTTAATGTGCTTAGAAGTTTGCCATTATGGTACTGTGGAGTTAGTAATGACAACATTCCTGCACCATATACTCTTAATGGCAGCACTGCACTCACAATGTCTAAGAATGGACTGAGACACTGTAGGGGTACAGGGCTCATGCACCTGTACCCTCACCACTGGTATAGTGCACCCAGCTAGACGGGTGACTGACCTATGCCAGGGCAGTGGGTTGTAGGCATGGCCCACCGAGATGTGTGCCATGTCGACTCTTCACTTTGTTATGCGCCACAACATGCAGCCTGCAAAGGCAGTGTATGAGTGTAATGGTACAGGACCTCTAAGGGTGGCACAATAGGTGCTGCAGCACTTAGAGGCCTTCACTGGTCACAGTGCCCTGGGTATCTGTGGTACCATTTACCAGGGGCTGACCTGTGGCCAGAGGTGCCAATTGGGTTTAGGCTTCAATGCAGTTTTAGGGAAAGAACATAGGCACTGGGTACCCGATTAGCAGGAGCCCAGGGCACACTCGGTCAAAGCATATCAGCAATTCAGCAAAAAGTTTTGGCAACCATGCAGAAAGAGGGCACTTTCTCACAAAAGTTCACCATATTAAAGTTGCGTTGAGAGAGACACACACACATCATAAAATAAAAAATACATTACAGTGCTTTTAAATCCCCTCGTTTTTGCAGCAGGAGAACAGCCCAAAGAGCCCCAGAGTAGTGAGAAGTTATGAATATGCACTTTGAGTCACTGTCCTTTTAAGTTGATGTTTTTTACAGAAGGGCATTAGAGAGCGACGAGATCACATTTCTGAGGGCAGCACTTACCAAAAGGTCTCGTTTGTACTCATGCAATCTATAGAAAGAGCGGGAGCAAAACAAAATATGAAAAGCCCACTCTACTTCTTATGTTGCATCAGTTATATGGTAATGTCTAGAAAATCTAATTCTCATGTAGACATATTAGATGCGGTCTGGATGTCCCATCTGTTCACATTAATTTTTTTGTAGGGACTCTTTAAGGGTATCCTGTGGGCCCTGCCAGATGCACAGGATGTCATTGATATAGCGTCCGCAGTATAGTATGTGGGGGGCGTATTCTGAGATGGTTTCATCCCAAAGCCAGCAGCATTTTTCTACTTCCCACATGAACACACATGCATAAGGTGGCACACATTTTGCTCCCATTGCCCTCCGTTGTAGTTGCAAATTGTACTTTGTATTAAAGGGGGAACAGGCTGTTTGTAAGTCAGAAGAATAGCATCTCCAGAATCATCTGGTTGGATTCTAAGAAGCATGCAGGTTTGGCAGCTAATATTTTCCGTACAGTTTCTATTCCATCTTCATTTTGGATTGAGGTATAAAGGCTTACCACATCAATAGTGGTGAGTATACAGTCAGTGTCCCACAGGATGTTGTCCAGTTTGAGCAATATATCCTTAGTGTCCTGTATGTGAGGGGAGATCTTTCATGAAAGGCTGGAGTTGGTAGTCTATGTATTCCCCTATCTTGGAGCAAATGGAGTTAAGGCCCACTATGATGGGTCTCCCAGGTGGTTTGGTGCCGTTTTTTATGTTTCGACAGGCCGAAAGCTGCGCACTGCGCAGCTTTTCTGCGCAGCCGAAATCTTATGTCTACAGTATGTGGCTTTGGAATCCGCCCTCTGTTCCATTGGCTAGCTCCATAAATGGAGGCTAGCCATTAGAACAGAGATCTGTCCGTCAATTGCGGAGCAGATTCGGGGGCGTTCCCGAGAATTTTAGGCTTTCTGCTCACGTCATGCGGCGGTGGGCGGATCTTTTTTTTTTTTTCTCGTCTTGTTTTGGTCAGTTTCAAAGTGTCCTTTGCAGGAGTGGGCTGCGAGATTGAAGTTGCCAGGATGCGGTGGGCTGCGCGATTTCTTTCCTTGCAGGTAAGCGGCATTTTTTAATATTTTTTTTTAATCCAGTTTTCGCCCCCCCCCTCCCGCTGTCCGTGTGTCCGTTCCCGCCCCCCCCTCCCGCTGTCCGTGTGCCCGTTAACCCGCCCCCCCTCCCGCTGTCCGTGTGCTTGTTAACCCGCCCCCCCTCCCGCTGTCCGTGTGCTCGTTAACCCGCCCCCTCCCGCTTTCCGTGTGCCCGTGCTTCTTGTTAAACAGAGCCTGAGGCCCATGCGCCGTCCTTTCCACTAATCGAATAGCGCCCTTTAAACAACGCCAACAACATACCTACCTTCGTCCTGCTCCTAATCCTTAGGCGCTTTAATCCCCCATCTCGGTTACGTCATTCTGTATTTTGTTGAATCCTCCGATTGTTATCGTACTCCAGAAGTTTCCAAGCCATTAACCTGGTAAAACATCCTTACTGTGTAAGAGGTGTGGCGCCGCGGCCAGGGCGACTGACTTCGGAATCTGGGGATCAAGGTTCGATCCCCAGCACCGGCAGCAGATTAGCCCAGCACCATGTGACTCTGGGCAATAGCTTGCTTAATCTTCCCGACGGCCCCCAGCGCCTAGAGACCCTTACGGGTGAGTGTGCGATTTACAAATGTGGATTTATTATTATTATTATTTTATTACTGCGCATGTCAAAATCCTTACTGGGGTTTGCTGTCTAGCAACTAGAGGAAGTTTGTTTTGCACTGGGAGCCATGTAAGTGTAATCCCTTCCTTTCTTCCCCCTTGCATCACTCTCACTGTCTACACAGGGGCTCCATTTTCCCCCCAGAACGGGCCACTTCAGTGCCCCACACGCATCACTGCCTTCTGGTTGGAAGCCTGGGCACGTGCTTCTACTTGGCAGCAGAGTGTGTTCTGGGGTTTGTAGTCTTCGTGCATTTCCAAGCGGAGGGACACAACCGACTGTGTGAAAGGGGTTCCCCGCCATGTTAAAGGGCGCCCTAATAGAAGCCTGCGAGTCTAGTTGACGCTTGTGGTCTGGAAGTCCACCCTTCAGAAAAGGAGGGGGCGATGCCGAACCAATCCACAAATGCATCTGTGCATACACAGTACACACTGTTGACTGTCTGGGGCAGGTGCTTGTGACTGAGGTGCTGATTGGTAATTCAATAAACTAGGTGGTGAAGTTATCTACACATTTGCATCAGAACCACTTCCAGGCGGGAGGTGGTGTTCAAAGGCTTGGGACGCGCCTCCCCGCTCCTTGACCCTCCTCTCCGCCACCGCATCAGAACACGGAGTCATTTATATAGCACTGATATAGCGCGTACTACCTCCGAGGAGGCATTGCAATCGCAAAACACTAGAAATAACAAATGAAATCGGTGTGCGAAGTCAGATGGGATAAATCGCTTACGTGTTGGTAACACGTGGATATTACAATGGTTTCCTTGAAAGCACAAAACTAACCTAACTAAAACCACTGGATTACCCACTAACCGTGTGTTCCGGAGCAGCTAAACTATTTAGCGCTTCGTTAGGGTAGAACACGCTCTACTGATGCAATTACAGTACAATAAATAACTCCACATAGCCAGCTAGCGTAAAAACGTGCACTGCTAATAGCAGCTCGAATGACTTGGCTGTCATAGGGACCCAGGCACCCGCGGGTTTAACACATGAATTTAATTTTACCAACAACATATTACTCACGTCATTTTTCTATATATTTCCAAATATCGTTATGTTTTGGAGTTGCAGATTATTTGCCGTAGCTGGAGCTTTTGGAAAGTATCCTTCCAAACGAAAATAGGCAAATGGAAGTGAGCACTCGTTTACTAACCATTTCCTTGCAGAAAGCAGGACTCGGGCCGCCTGCACATCCGCCGCATCCCTGGAGATAATGCGAATAAAGACGGGGACGCCCCCGCCTGCCTCGGGGCGGTTTCAGTTTCAATCCATCACCATCGGAAATCTGCTAAAGGGGCCGACCCGTCCCCTGCAGGGTGTGAATACTGTGAGGGGTGGACATAACGTGCTCCTGGGGGTGACGTACTAGGGCTGGGCAAATATCGTCCTAATGGGCGTGACGCACCAGGGCTGGACATATATATCGCCCTCGTGGGTGTGACACACCAGGGCTGGGCATATATCGCTCTTGTGGGTGTGACACCCTAGGGCTGGGCATATATCGTCCTAGTGGGAGAGACTAGGGCTGGACATATATCATCCGCATGGGTGTGACACACCAGGGCTGGGCAAATATCGTCCTCGCGGGCGTGACACACCAGGGGTGAACATATATCGTCCTCGTAGGCGTGACACACCAGGGCTGGACATATATCGTTCTCGTAGGCGTGACACACCAGGGCTTATATATATAATGTCCTCATGGGTGTGACACACCAGGGCTGGACATATATCGTCCTCGTAGGCGTGACACACCAGGGCTGGGCATATATCGTCCTCGTAGGCGTGACGCACCAGGGTTTAGCATATAACGTCCTCCTGTGTGTGACACACTAGGGCTGGGCAAATATCGTCCTCGTGGGTGTGACACACCAGGGCTGGGCAAACATCGTCCTCGGGGGTGTGTCACACCAGGGCTGGGCATATATCGTCCTCGTAGGCGTGACACACCAGGGCTGGGCATATATCGCCCTCGTGGGTGTGCTAGGGAGTGCAGAGTGACTAGGGAGTGCTAGGGAGTGCAGAGTGACTGCAGAATGCTAGGGAGTGCTAGGGAGTGCAGAGTGACTAGGGAGTGCTAGGGACTGCAGTGGCTAATGGCAATGTAAATGACAATGCCATTTATTTATCTGTTTTCAAAACCAACACATAAATACAAATTTTGTCATTTACAATGCCAATAGCTCTAACTTTTCCAAAGGCGAAACCATTGCATTGTAAATGCTTGTTTGTATTTTAAGCAAAAGATATAGAGTTGTCATTGTGGGGTTGTGATATATATATATATATCATTCCGTTCTTCCAGGGATAGTAGATTATTGCCGACGAATAAACGCACTATAATTTGCACATATTCTGGGTTCGAGTCTGCTTGTACGTTGCCTGCAAGTGTTCCACGTGGGTAGCGGTTTCCTCGAGCAGTTATTTGGATATATATATATATATATATATATATATATATATATCATTCCGTTCTTCCAGGGATAGTAGATTATTTCTGTACCACATGTCTAGTTTAGTTTTCAAATCTGGAAGGATTCTTTTGGTTAGATTTGTTTCTACTTGCTTATAGCATGCTTTGTCGCTGAGTTGTCTATTTGCCTACGTAATATAGTCATCGCCGTGTAGTAGTACCACGTTACCCCCTTTGTCAGCTTCCTTAATCACAATTTCGGGGTTGCGTTTGAGTTCTTTAAGAGCAGTTACTTCAAGATTTTTAAGAATGTGTGGAAGGAAATACTTTTTTTGTTTGTTGATATTTTTGGTATTCCAGAGCCGGGTCATTGGAGACTGCTGTGTGAAATAAATTATTGGCGTTTCCAGTTGGTAACTGAGGGCAAAAAGAACGATTTGGGATTTACATTATTCTCAACAGTATAAGTAGTGTCAATACCCAGTTCCTGGGCCAATATGAGTGGAGATAGAAGTTGGTCATCCGAATCATCTGATAATGTTATTAGATGTATGTTTTCCAAGTCTTGGACAGTTAATGGACAGGTGATTGTTGGTCTTGTTCTTTCAGAGCGGGTGGTTTATTATGGAAAAAGGAAGTCACTTTGAGTTTGCGAGTGAATTTGGAAAGGTCTCTACTGCCAGTTAATAGACTCTTTTCCCAGTTGTTGTCTTCTAACCAGCTGGCCGTCTGCTGAAGATGTGAGGCGTTGTTATATATAACAAGGCGGGGTGGTTCATGGCTTTTTAAAAATACTTTTACTGATTTGCCCAACCACAATGAAATCATGTTCAGCTAATTACCTAGTAGTAACACATATCTCTTTGAAAAGCATTCAATTCTAGCATGTGTATCAAAAAATGAAAATACTTGTGGATTTGTAACGTAAAGAGAAAACACTCTTATGAGTAAAGTATGACACTTTGTTTATTACTGTAACTATCCGTGAGAGATTACTATTGCAACTGAATGGATGACTGAATAATGCAAAGTACATTGCAAATCAGGCGGAGAGATCTCTATCAAATGTGAGATTTCTAATGTCTGGCATTAAATGTTCTTTTCAAACATTTGAATGTAGAAACTTTGAACACCTGATGTGTTCTGGCTCTTCAGCGTGTTCCATATTTAGAGAGCTACTTACTGTTGAAATAGAAAGAGTGATAGCATCTATATATTTTCCATTGAGCTCTGAAACATCTAAAACAAGCATTTACAATGCAATGGTCTCGGCATTGTTAAAGTTAGAGCTATTGGCATTGCTCATGACATTATTTTTATTTATGTTTTTGTTTTTAAAACATATAAATAAATGGCATTGTCATTTACAATGCCAATAGCTTAATTGCTCGCAAATGCGAGACCTATTGCATTTGCACCCACACACAGAGCCACACACACAAAGCCACCCACACAGAGCCACCCACAGAGAGCCCTTCACATAGAGCCACCCACACACACACACGGCCACCCACACAGAGCCACCTACACACACACAGCCTACCTCACACAGACAGAGCCACCCACACATAGAGCCACCTACAAAAAAAGCTACCCACACAGAGCCACACATACATACAGAGCCACACACACACACACAGACACAGAGCCAAACACACACACACACAGACAGAGCCAAACACACAGACAGACAGAGCCACACACACACAGAGCCACACACACACACACAGAGCCCAAAACACACACACACACACACACACATAGCCCAAAACACACAGAGCCCAAAACACACACAGAGGCCAAAACACACAGAGCCCAAAACACACACACACACACACACACAGAGCCCAAAACACACACACACAGAGCCCAACACACACACACACAGAGCCCAACACACACACACACACAGAGCCCAACACACACACACACACACACAGAGCCCAACACACACACACACACACACAGAGCCCAACACACACACACACACACAGAGCCCAACACACACACACACAGAGCCCAACAGACACACACACAGAGCCCAACACACACACAGAGCCCAACACACACACACACACACAGAGCCACACACAGGGAACAGAGGGCAGAAAAACAATCACAACGAGGGAGCAGAGGGCAGAATGACAACGAGGGAACAGAGGGCAGAATGACAACGAGGGAACAGAGGGCAGAATGACAACGAGGGAACAGAGGGCAGAATGACAACGAGGGAAAAGAGGGCAGAATGACAACGAGGGAACAGAGGGCAGAATGACAACGAGGGAACAGAGGGCAGAATGACAACGAGGGAACAGAGGGCAGAAAAACAATCACAACGAGGGAACAGAGGGCAGAATCACAACGAGGAAACAGAGGGCAGAATCACAACGAGGGAACAGAGGGCAGAAAAAGAATCACAACGAGGGAACAGAGGGCAGAAAAAGAATCACAACGAGGGAACAGAGGGCAGAATCACAATCACAACGAGGGAACAGAGGGCAGAATCACAATCACAACGAGGGAACAGAGGGCAGAATCACAATCCCAACGAGGGAACAGAGGACAGAATCCCAATCCCAACGAGGGAACAGAGGACAGAAAACCAATCACAACGTGGGACCAGGGGGCAGGAAAGCAAGCACAGCGAGGGAACAGTGCCAAGTGCTTAATGTCTCGCAAATGCGAGACCTATTGCATTTGCACCCACACACACACACACAGAGCCACACACACACACGTAGATGTGGTGGATGTGGTGGTGGTGGTGGATCTGGTGGATGTGGTGGATGCGGTGGTGTTGGATGTGGTGGATATGGTGGTGGTGGATGTGGTGGTGGATGTGGTGCTGGTGGGTGTGGTGGTGGATGTGGTGGTTGCGGTGGGTGTGGTGGTGGTGGTGGTGAATGTGGTGGTAGTGGATGTGGCGGTGGATGTGGTGGTGATGGTGATGGTGGATGTGGTGGTGGTGGATGTGGTGGACGTGGTGGTAATGTGTTGCAGAGCATTGTGAATGTTGTGCAGCATGTTTAAAAGTTATAAGTTATAATTAAGAAAGCGTTCTAACCATTTGTCACTTTATATATAACCTAGAAAACATTATATACTTTTGACGTATCCTAATAAAAACCAGAATTAATACCAAAAATGTGCTCTAGTTTTATTGTTTATGCAAGGAAGGGGGCAGTGGGGGAGTGGAGGTATAGGGAGTGGTGGGGTAGGAGTGAAGGTGCAGGGAGGGAGGGATGGGAGGAGGGGGAGTGGTGGTGCAGGGAGGGAGGGAGTGGGGAGGGGTGAGTGAGGTGGAGGGATTGAGGAGGAAGTGAAGGTGGGAGATTGGAGGTTGAGGGAGGAGGGAGGGAGGTGGAGGTGGAAGTGGGAGTAGAGGGAGGGGGAGATGAGGTGCAGGGAGGGAGTGGAGGTGGGAGTAAAGGTGCAGGGAGGGAGGGGGAGTGGAGTTAGTGGTGGGAGTGGAGGTGGAGGGAAGGGAAACGGGTGGAGGGGGTAGAGGGAGTGTAGGTCGGAGTGGAAGTGGAGGGAGGCTGAGAGGAGGTGTAGGGAGGAAGGAGGGTGTGGCAGTGGAGGTAGGAGTAAAGGTGCAGGGAGGGAGGGGGGAGTGGAGGTGGTGGTGAGAGCAGAGGTGGAGAGGGGGGGAATCGGCACTTTGACTAGCACATTACAGTCTGATCTCTGCATTTGTGCCCTAAACATGTAAACTACCCTGTCAGCAGATCTGTGCAGCAGGTGCCTTAATCCAGTGTAACATCTTAAAAGTGCTACTAAATGTCTAGGCTGCGGTATGCAATTCTTTTGGGAAAGGAGTGTCACTTTCACACGTGCGGGGCTCAAACTCAAACTTGGGGCTCAAGCGAAGACATCACTGACTTCATCACCCCACACGCCCTCCCCTCGGAAGAATACATTCTACTGGGAGACCTCAATTTCCATCTGGAAAAGAGCAACGACAGTAACACTACCACCCTTCTGGACAATCTCTCCAATCTCGGACTCAAACAACTTGTTAACACCCCCACGCACTATGCAGGACACAGACTCGACCCTATCTTCACTTCCAGCAAGCATATCTCCTTCACTCACACCACACCCCTCCACTGGACGGACCACAGTTGCATCCACTTCATTTACAATAAGACCTCGATCCACAACCACCCTCAACCAACTCTGCGAAGAAATTGGAACAAAATCACCATCGACCAGATCTCAACATCGCTTCTTCAAAAACCCCCTGCCTATTCAACGAACCCTAACCAAGCCGCCATCAACCTCACACAATGGTTAACCCAAACCGCCGACTAACTAGCACCCTTGAAAAAACATCAAAGCAAGGAAGCAAGAACTCCCCCTGGTTCAACGATGACCTTAAGAAATCCAAGAAGCTCTGTCGTTCCCATGAGAAAACTTGGAAAACAGACCCAAACACTATCACCCAAGCCGCCTTCAAAAACGCCACCCGCAAACACCACCAACTAATCCGGACAGCCAAGAAATCTGCACTCAAAGACCGACTAGACAACAACGCCCACAACAGCAAGGAACTTTTCAACATCATCAAAGAATTCACCAACCCCACCGCCAGCTCTAACGACATCACCCCCTCTCAAGTCCTCTGCGACTCCCTCGCCTCATTCTTCCATGACAAAATCGCTGACATTCCTAACCGCTTTGACAACCAACCCGTAAACCAGTCCACCCCACTCACCTCCAAACCTGTACCTCCTCCGAATAACCTTTTCGACTGGAACCCAATCACCACAGAAGACACCATTCGCCTGATGAACTCCATCCACTCAGGATCCCCTACAGACCCATGCCCCCATCACATCTTCAACAAAGCAGACTCCATTATCGCACCCATCTCCGAGATGTCATCAACTGCTCCCTTAACTCCGCCACATTCCCAGAAAGCTGGAAACACGCCGAACTCAGCGCCCTTCTGAAGAAACCCACAGCTGACCCCACCGAACTCAAAAACTACCGCCCCATCTCGCTCCTCCCATTCCCTGCCAAAGTCATTGAAAAAGCCATCAACAATCAGCTCGCCGCCTTCCTTGAAAACAAAAAAACACTCGACTCCTCACAGTCTGGCTTCCGAGCCAAACACAGCACCGAGACCGCCCTCATCGCAGCAACAGACGACATTCGAACACTACTGGACAACGGAGACACAGTCGCCCTCATCCTCCTTGACCTCTCCGCAGCCTTCGACACAGTCTGCCATAGCACCCTGATACAACGCCTCAGAAACATCGGAATTCAAGGAAAAGCATTGGACTGGATTATTTCGTTCCTCGCTGGAAGAACTCAGAGAGTCCGCCTCCCCCCTTTTAAGTCCGAGGCCACCGAAGTCATCTGCGGCGTCCCGCAAGGATCATCACTCAGCCCCACCCTCTTCAACGTCTTCATGAGCCCCCTCGCAACCATCGCACGTCAACACAACCTCAACATCATCTCATACGCTGATGACACTCAGCTGATCCTCTCACTCACCAAAGACCCAACCACCGCCAAAACCAACCTACATGAAGGGATGAAAGAAGTAGCCGAGTGGATGAAGCACAGCTGTCTGAAACTGAACTCGGACAAAACGGAAGTCCTCATCTTAGGTCCATCCCCTTCCGCCTGGGGCGACTCTTGGTGGCCAACGGCCCTAGGAAAAGCCCCACACCGACGGACCACGCACGGAACCTGGGCATCATCCTGGACTCCTCACTCTCGATGACCAGACAAGTCAACGCCGTCTCATCATCATGCTTCAACATCCTACGCATGCTCAAAAAAAATTTCGCTGGATCCCCACCGAAACAAGAAAAACGGTCACCCACGCACTGGTTACAAGCCGTCTGGACTACGGAAACACCCTTTACGCCGGTTCTACCGCAAGACTGCAGAAAAAACTCCAACGCATCCAAAATGCTTCAGCCAGACTCATACTAGACATCCCCCGCACAGACCACATTTCCGTTCACCTGAAAGACCTTCACTGGCTCCCCGTCAACAAGAGAATAACGTTCCGTCTCCTCACCCACGCACACAAAGCCCTATACGAACTTGGACCTGATTGTCTCAACACGCGCCTTTCCTTTTACACCCCCACCCGCCAGCTGCGTTCGTCCAACCAAGCCCTCGCCGCTGTTCCGCGCATCCACAAAGCCACCATGGGGGGAAGATCCTTCTCCTACTTAGCGGCCAAAACCTGGAATTCCCTTCCCATCCACCTCCGCATTACTCAAAACCACCTAGCCTTCAGAAAACAACTTAAAACCTGGATATTCGATAAGTAAACCTCCCCCCCTTCCTCAAGCGCCTTGAGACCCTCTGGGTATGTAGTGCGCTATATAAATTCTGACTTGACTTGAAACTACCGATTTTGTTTGAAGCAGAGGTCAGCCATGCCTGGGTTAAAACGGATGGGATGTCCCGGGACAGAAAAGGGAGATGCGAGATTCAATGAGACCATTCAACCCATCAGCATTAGATACGGTCATGTAAGGTACCTGTATCCCTGAGGAGTGTGTCTATACGCAGTAGCACAGCTCGGATTCCATGGGCCCTGGTGTGAGGAAGGACAATGGTGCATTGGTATGACGCTTTCATCGTATTATCCTGCAATTACCAGAGTTCTGGTGCTACTGCACCTGCTGCACCAATGGCAGGAAGTCATGGGGTTGTAATTGTTGTAGGATCCGGTTGCTAAATTATAAGCTTCACATAAAGGGCGGTAAAGACATGGGGCCACCTTTCTGCGGCAGTGGTGTAACGATCTGTAACTAAATGCAAACAAGGGCCAAACAAAAGAGATTCACCAAGGAATCAGTTGTGTGGAAAATAGATTGTCATTATACCCGTTTACCCGCAAAAGAGCCTCTTACATGCTAGCACTGGATTAAAAAGGCAGTGTTTTCGCCATGATTTTACTTCATATTTCCAGGCGTACGAAGCCAAATGTGCAATGTATTTCTTATCTAGTGTTTCCAACTAATCATAAATTGTGTGTAGTGTGAAGCATGAAAGCATACGAGGATAGTACCAGAGATTATGACAAGATAGTAAGGGCAATAAGTTATTGCTCTTCTGAAACCCTTTTGGGTGTGGACGTGCATGTTTTACGTGTAATTCGCATATACTATATGTTTAAAGATTTAGGCTTGTGGTGACATTTAATTATTTTGTAATTGATGAAAGGGGATGTCTAGAGAAAGCACGGTTGAACAGAGTTGACTTTCAGTTTAACGGGCTGCAAATAAACGCTATAAAAGTGAGTGCAGGCCGATTTCTGCTGTTTTGCGTTGTACAAAATGAGTTTGCAATAAGCCTTGTAGTTAAAAAAAAAATGCCTTATTTGAAAAAGAACTTGGGAAGTTTACAGCGTTATGGCTCTTGAGTCACTGTCTCTTGGGTGAAAGCTACACTACAGCCCTTGAGGAAGAACAGAAGTTTGCTTGCGCTACACAACAAAGCAAAGTGCGCAAGGAAGCACATATCATTAGAATAGTAGTCCGGTAGTTATCACTGTGTTAATGTGGCAGAGGCAATTAGGGTTTTCGCCCTGTAGTAGAAATTCATGGGAACGACCGCCATGTCTATGGTCGTTAGACGAGACGCATCTTCAAGGACGTTCCTTTAAATGTGCGCTAACCGATGGGAAACTAAAGACACCCGATTGCCCAGGAACTACAGACAGCAGAGGTTTCCATTAGGGTACAGCACTGGCAGCCAAATCCTCATTCAGTCAATTCGGGTTTTCGCTATGAATTTTGCAGAGTGAGGCTATGACCGAATGGGGACGCCACCTTTGTGATTTTCTCAAGAAATGTTTTAGACAGGTGGCCGTGGTCTGTTTTATTTGGGGAAATTAAGTCCGTCAAGGAAAGCTAAAATATTATCAATGGAACGTTCACCTTTGTCCAGCGAACGACTAAGACAGGACTATTTGTAAGAAAACTCAGAGAACATTCGGATAACTAAAGCTATTATTGTCGTCTCGCTATCGCCCACACAAAGACTGAGGCTGTTCGCCCACACAGGGGTTCCGTGTTAATCCCCACGGTGCTGTGCAAGGCCTTCCACCGGCACTCCATATCAGAAGGTAACTCACGTGTACAAGCCCACGATCGAGGATTTCCCTTAAGCACAGCCAGGCTGCCCTACCCTCCCTTCTCCTGATTTCCATCTCTTACTTGGGCATGGCTTCGGTTCTCCCGAAATCCTGGGTTTCGCTCCACAGATCACAGCGCTCTCTCCACAACCTAACAGTCGCCGCCGGAAGTGACGTCACTATCCCGCGACTGTCTGCACAGCCTGCTTCAGATTCTACGTCGGAGAGAGAGAAGAAAGACCCGCTAGACTCAAACCTTTATCAGAACGAAGCTATCGCATTCTTGGAATAGTGTTACTTTGTTTTTCGCTTGAAAGATAAAAGTTAATCTCAAGTAATGTATAACGTTTAATTTTTTAACAATGTATATTTTTCAGTTTTAAATAGCGCGACCTCGACGCAAGGGCATCGGAGGGCTTTACCTAAGAGCCAGTATAAAACAAGAGGTAGCAAAAGGTATATTACAGGAGGAATAGACTCGGACCTCGGCGAGAGGGAGGGTGTGGGGGGCGGGACTTAAAAAAAGAGACAGAAATGCCCACGGATCGCATCAAGCCGGGGAAAAGAGTAATTGACACACATCTCCTCCAATGGCTAGCCTCCATTTACGAAGCTAGCCAATGGAAGAGAGAGGCGGAATAAAGCCCCACACTGTTGAAGTCATGAAATCTCGGGCTCCGCCCACACTGCTTACGCAGTGTGACGCTAGGCCCGAGACCTAAAAAACACAAAGGGGATACCTTCTTCACTATACATTGTGCATGCGTTCCCAGGTATTTACTTGCTTTTGCAGATCTGTGTTTCAAGTGGCCTGAAGCCCTGCTGGTTATTTTTTTTTCAGTTTCCTTGAGTCTAGTGTATGTAGTAACCCGGCTTTAATATGGCAGTGGTGAGCAAGTGAATTCTGGAAAATGGTAGCATTATCTGCGCATGTGACCTCCCATAGTGCTGCCTTGTGTGAGGCACATTGTGAGTGGGGCTATGGGATCGAAGACCTCAGGAAGTGCATAGTGTTTTGTAGCCCCTACTGTTGTCTCTTGCTGTATGTGGTTATAGGAAACTGGATTTTTGTTGCAGTTGTCCCTCCCCCACCCCCACACTTTTTGTTGTCCCTTTTTAGGTCTCGCCTGCTGTCCAGCACATGTGCTGCTTCGCCTTGGCGAGATCTATTGTTGTTGCTTTTGTGTACAAAGCGGCTTCTCTGGAAGCAGGGTTGGTGTCCGCCCTGTCGCCCTAAGGCTCCGCGCACTTTGCGAGGCTGTCTTCCCACCAAGCCGTTGTAATCTGCAGTTTCGATTGTTAAACAACTCTCTCCACGGCAGGCTCGCATGGAGACTTTCACTTTACCGAACGCTGTTGCAGGCAAGACGCACTTACGGAGCACTTCAAGCACTGCATTCCCGATGCTGCACTTTAAAAGAATTATTGCTTGTTTAATTATTTTGCCGAGCGCTTGTTATTCGCGTGGTTGTCCACATACACACTGGAAAGTGACATATTGTGATTGGCAGTAAGCGCTCAAGCACAGCATTCCTGATGCCACACTTTAAAAAAATTATTGCTTGTTTAATTATTTTGCCAAGCGCTTGTTTGCGTAGTTGTCAACATACACACGACATATTGTGATTGGCACGAAGCGTGCGATCGAGAGAGACTCGGAACCTCGGTGACGCAGCCGACCAAGTCTGAAACGCACCTATAGATTTCGGATGCGTGTGAATGACTAATTAATCTTAGATCACTACCACAAAGCACACTACGATTGATAGGTGTGTTAGGTAGACATTGAGGCTTTCTGCGCCAATAATTGATTACGATATTGTTTGAGCTGCACTGTGCACCCAAGGAACAATGCACTAAAATAATTCGTATAAACTCAGTATGGGATGATTTATGAAACACAAAGACAGGAGACTCCGTCACTTCACTACGTTGCAGGCTTGTAACGAGTTTTATTGTGATTATTACTTTTCTCTCCACAGGTCTTTTTAGGATAACCACCACCGGGTTATACCTTTATTTGTTTTTTCTGCCTGGTACCACGAATTTTGTTACCTAGGCACAAAGGAATGTTGGTACGGCAGGGTGTTAGTGTACCCATACCACCCATTTCTTTGATTTGGTCCTGAAGAAAAACCGGTAATTCCCATTACGGTTTGAAACATGTAGACCCACCACATATTCTCCAGATACATTTGGTCATAAATATACCTGTTATTGTATCGACACCCACATTTTATTATTGTCCAGTAGTCTTAAGAATAAAGTTTTTTCCAATAAGTCATACCAGGACAATTTTTAACTCACCTACTTTCTTCTTTTTCACACCCATCACTCACATACCAGCTCCACTGTAGTTCAGGTGTTGCAGCACACCTTGATGGCACTCGGCCATCGAGGTGGCCCCGATGATGAAGCATGTCACCGACCAGGTCGGTGAGTGAGGGGTTATTAATAACCAAAGAAGGACTTTTCTTCTTTCTGATATCGAATCATCCCGCCGGAATCGCTCTTTGAGCACCTTTTCTGGTGGTACTCCTTATTTTGTTAATTAAGATACCTAACCCAGGGGACCAGGAGTATTATTCCGTCCACTCCGGTGGATAAAATCCCTTCACTCTCTCTTATTGTTTATACCATGTCCTGATGATGATCCCTGTATTCTATGAGCTTGGGATCGAAACGTCATCGACAAATAAAACAGTACCACTGTTTTGCGATCTGTATGAAAAATGTGGTTACTGTGTTGGTTAGCTTGCTTGATTCTATGATTATTTCAAGCGACCATAGCTCTACTGTTGCCTGAAGCCCTTTATGTTTTATGTTTGGTTACTCTTTCTCCCAGATCGGGTGTAGGATTGCGTCCCGTTTCATTTTGTGTTGCTCCTCATGTATACTATTTTTGAATAAATTGCACATTAAATATTCTTTGTCCGGCTGGACACCGAATATTTATAGTACCCATTAAGGTCTATATGTTATTTGTCCCTTGTACTCTCTACCGAAGGATCATTGTTCTCTAAAATAGACACCCGGGGTCCTTAGTTACTCATCGGGTTCCCTTGTTTGTTTAAAATATGAAAACATGACAGGGCACACTCCTGTATGCCATGCCAAAGACACAGCACAGGCTATATAAGTGACCCTACAGCAGGCCTTGGAGCTCTAAGGCACGTTGCATTATAGCACATGTGAGGACATATCTGCACGAACAGATGTGCCCCTGTAATGTCTAGTTCCATTGCTGGATATTACAAGTGAGCAGGGAAGCCATCTTAAGTTATGTGCTAGGCACTGGTCAAAGAGTTTTCCTGCAACACAATGGCTTCAATGAAACCGATGGTATTAGGTATCAAACACCTCGTATTAATAAACCCACACCGATTCCAGTGATAGATTTATTAATACATGCACACTGAGGGTACCTTAGAGGTACCCCCGAACCTTACTAGTCCTCTAGAGTGGTTTCTGATTGGCCCTGACTAGCCAACCGCCACAGACTAGTTTCTGACCCTTAGGGGGTCAGAAACAATGCCTGCGGTTCAGGAGGTGTTGTCACCTCCTCCAAGCAGAATGCCTTGTAATCAGCATGTATACGCAGGAGGCTTCAAAGGCCTCCACTGCCTTTAATTTGCGACCCTGGTTTCCTTCAGACAGGAGAAATGCCACTCCCTGCCCAGGGTCCATTTGGTACCAGGACAGGCAGGGATATTATATAGTCAGGAGGCTAGTACCACCCCTAAGGTGGGCTACCTGAAGTGCACACAACCAAGAAGATTTCACAAGCTTGGTTTTTGGTGAAATTAGTTCCTCCAGGTCAGACTGATGCCCACTTCAACAGACTACTACCTGGCCCTCCCTGTAATATTCCTAAGTACAGTATTTAGGTGGCACCCCTGATGCCAGGACCCCAGATTCGACAGACACAAAGGAGGAGTGGTCAAAGATGTGTGCAGACAATGTTAACAGACAAGTTACTACTGACTTGCCACAAACCCTGCCAGCTGCCCCCGATAATCATAGAAATCATAGAAAAACCAACTTGTCCTGCTGCTGTGCAGATTCCAAGAAACACGGAGGGATGCCAGTGCTAAACAAATCACCAAAGAACTCCTTTGGAGTAGAAGATATACTCCTCTGCAGCCACAGGCTCCGAAGAAGCAAAGTCCGGTTCACCGTCCTGCTGCTTACGGGGACTACTGGCGCTGCAGCTGCACAACAAGAAGTCACCATAATCCCACAGGTCAGATCCGGCCTCCCTCCAAGTCTGGGGACGCCAGGACCGACTGGAGCCGCATAACACCAATATCTGGGGTGCTCAACCCCTTGCAGCAACCAAGGCTTGTTGTGTCCAGCCGGGGCACCAACGCCAAGTAAGACTGACCTACACATCGAGGGGCTTGTGGTGTTGTGTAGTTCCTAAAAATACATAGGATCTGCGCTTTTATTGGACAACATAAACTAAGGGATTGGTGTCTAGACTGATTCCGGACACCCCAAAGAATATGTCAGCCTGTAGGCCTGCTAGCTTACCGTTCCACCATAAGCCCTCTAACCTTACCAAGGAGCGAATAGTTTCTGGCAACAATCCAACATGACAACCCTTGACCCTTCAGGGATTGTGGAAACAGCACAGTACTTTTTGCTCAGTCAATCGTACTCACATAGTCTCAGAGAGATGCACAGAATAAACGTTGGGGATGTTTTCAATAAACATTTGTTGAACCAGCGTCATTCTAGTATAAAACATGTTTGCTGTGACATTCAATAGACAGAATCTAATATAAGAGATTACAAGCACCAGTAGAGTAAACGGAAGGTAGAATTCTACCATGGTGCTAAAACAGTGAGTATATGGGGGCATATAAACATGACAGTAATCAAATGTACTCCTATGATGCGGACCCTACCTAAGTGAAGCTAGTATGTATGTTGGTATAAAGCCAAGAATCCCCTAGGGAAGAGCCAACCCCATTAACTGATGGGAAAGAATGAAGGACCCTGTCTTGGTTTCGAGTTGGACACCCCGCAAGGGATGTCAGACTGCTGCGTGTTGAAGCTTCAGCATGCAGGGACCAATTATACCACAAAGATAGCCTTGGGGTTCCTACCACAATTGATATGTTGTGAGTACAATT
Organism: Lissotriton helveticus; assembly: GCF_964261635.1. NCBI lineage: Eukaryota > Metazoa > Chordata > Amphibia > Caudata > Salamandridae > Lissotriton > Lissotriton helveticus. The sequence continues at coordinate 1,010,054,820 of NC_136072.1, forward strand.
ATGTAAATGAGCCTGAATCAATAATTGCAATTATGTAAAGTAGCCCTGTCGCCCTTGGATGAAGATAGCGATGATTTATGTACAGAGTATATTAATCCGGTTATGTACGTCATGTGCAGGGAATTTTACTAAGAATCCTCATGCATAATAAATGAGGCTAGTTTCAAGGAAAGCAATCAAAATGTAATCCGCACGTAACTTGGTAAAAGGTCAGTGCTAGAACCGTTACGCAGAGCAAGGTATAACAAATGTAGGTAAAAGGTCGCTTTGCTACTTAGGCCTAGGTTGGGGAACATAGCACTGGGAGAGTGACATCGAGAGTGGCCCAGCTGTCCCGTTTGCCACTTTTGCCCCTTTTCTGCCGAACCAAGACAAAGAGTTAGCCTCTGACCGCTGCAACCTGACTCCTCACAGCACCTCTGCACCCAAACCTTTATAGCCCGAGTCAGAAGGCGGTGACCGTGCCAGAGAGCTACTGAGATCCTCAAAAGGTGAGCTCACCCTTGGTCTTGGCCGGACTAGACCACCAGTCGCCGCCTGTAGCCTGTTTTTGCAGGGACCAATTACTGCGAGTGTCATCAGCAGAGCGCCCACGCCAGAAAAAGCCCCACTGCACACATACCCCCTGGCCTAAATTTGAGTGAACCGACGGTGTCCCTGCTTGGGCAAGAACCTCAAGATCTGAACCCCCTCTTTGGGTTCCCCCGACTGCCCTCCAGGCTCAGTTTGCAACCTTTTTTTGACTGGAATGATCCCCATAGACTTAAACGGGGCACACTTTGTGTGTGCAGTAATTGCTTAGTAATACCCTCTGACAAGCCTAAACTGCTTGCCCACACAACCACAAAGAGTGCACTTAGTGTTATAATTTTTGCCTCTGTAAACCAATAAGATTTGCCTAGACTCTTTACACAATACACCTCTTTTTGGTGCACTAAATAAAGAGCCAGTTTTCTACAATGGTGGCATATTGCACGTTTGTATTTGATGCTTATGACGCATATCTTTTCCTCATAATTCTGAAGATGTCTACCTGTTCTCCATCTGTTGCAGCACATTACTTCATTACTTTTCTACCAAGGTTGCCCATTTCATTGCACATCATCTGAAGTGATGTATTGTACCCTGAAAGTCTTTATTTATGTTCCTAGCATGCCGACACATGTGCTTATCCTTTGAAGCACCGAATTAGGCAGTTATTAAATGTGTGAAGGCAGCTGATGGTCCACAGCTGAAATGATAGTCCTACATAGAGGAATGCATCTCTAGCCCTGCCACCTGTGGGACACCTCCAAAATTGCATTGATTGGCTAAGTGATTTTCTAATTTCGGTTCAAACTGGGTGTAGCGGGCAAGTTTCCATATTAATATTATGGGTTTCCCTTTTGATCATCATCAATTGGTGGCCTCCAAGGAATTGTCTGGAAAGAATGATTGAGTCAACCTTTCAAACATTTTCCTTGTGCTTAAAAAACATTATTATTGCATCAGTATATATGTGGCCTACATAACTGTTCAAATACTAAAAATCCTACCGTCTCTGATTTCACTCTGCTAATGTTCTTTGCAATATTCTCCAGATCAAGTGGTGTGACTCTGTGACTATATATATATATATATATATATATATATATATATATATATATATATATATATATATATATATATATATATATATATATATATATATATATATCCAAAAACCTTCTCCAATATAAGAAAAGAAATCCGGGCCACTTGGAAATGCAAAGCGTGTTTATTTAATGGCTTTCTCTACGCGTTTCGCAGGTGAAACCTGCTTTTTCACGAGACAGAAACCTAACACAAAGTGCTCTTTAAATACAGTCACATGTTGTTCTATTCACATACATGGAAGACAGACTCGTTGGTATATCTACGGGCTGAGTTCGCTACTCACAGACCTCGATAGGTAACAATAATAAAGGCTGCAAAATACGTTAAATTAACACGCAGAATGCAGTATAAATTAAACCAAACTGGACTAGAATTTTACATCTGGGAATGGATAATTTACATTAGTGAACAATGTCTAATATTGAATTATATCGACAGTTTGTACGTTAAAGTATGAATGATACATCATTATTCTTCCACCCGGACAACAGGTGGAGTTGGACTAGGGACAACCGACACCAAGGAGGTAATAAGGGCCTGGCTTCTGATAGTAACCATTATAACATACAAGTGGGAGGGAGAGATGATGAAGATGGTTGGAACGTAGTGAAACATAGAGCGAGGCCCCTTTACCGCCATCCACAAAGTTTTGACCCAGGATGGCTAGGCAATCTACAATTTCCTCCGATCTTTCCGTGCTCCAACCGGTTTGATTGTTTGGAAGCGGTGGATTGACTCCCCATGATAAAAGATGAGGTATTTAAGACAACTAAACCTGCAGATTTGGGGCCTATCAAACCCTTGGAGTGTGTTGAGATACATGAAATTCATGTTGAGACACACGAAATTCATGGGGTGGAAGAGATTACACAAGGGAGTCAGGTTAGTCAAACTGGAGTTATTGCAGAAGAGTTACCCATAGAAGAATACTGCAAGGTGGTTTTTTGGAATGTGGCAGGTCTAAAGCAGAAAATTTCCAATCCGTCTTGGTGTGATGTAATTGCCGACGTTGGCATATTAGCCGTACAAGAAACCTGGACCACCGCACCGATACATATTAATGGTTATAGAACTTATTTCACACCTGCGGTGGGGGGCGCACACGGAAGAGCCAAGGGAGGATTGACTGTGTATATATCGAACCTGCTAGTTTATGATAAGATCTCCTTTTCTCTAGGATCCAGTTACTATCAGAAAATAGTGATAGACACAAGGAAGGGTCCAACGATTGTTCTTTTTAATTTTTACAATAACTGTTTAAGTAGCATGATTAAGGATGTATTTGTTACTATAACCGCAGATATACAGAATGAATTTGATACAAAAAAGGGTGAAGTCATGGTACTATGGGGGGGTGATTTTAATTGTACTCTGTGTAAAAAGGGTCAGAAGGGTATTTGCGGCCTGATGTTGGAACAGGATATTAACTTGACGCATTTTGAACATACCCTTTTAGGTGATTCATTAAATGAGATGATTTTAAATTTTGATCTTGGGTTTACAAATGAACTAGCCCACCACACAATGCCATTTGTTCCAACATTTGTGGGGCGGGGGGCTTCATCTATCATTGATTTTAGTTTGTGTACAAATAGCTCTGCGGGCAGACTGATTAGCTCTAGTATCATGGACCTACCATTAAGCGACCACTACCCACAGGTAGTAAAAATGGAGAACCTATTTTCTGCACCCGATCATATAGTAGGTCCCAACTATATGGCGCAGGATGTAAAGTTAGGTACCCAAAATGGTTATAGCCTTAAATGGAGTAGAGTGGTCCCGGTTGATTTTTTGTCTAAATTACTGAATAAGTGTATGAGTAGCTTTTTGATCTGTTGAACGAGCATGCCGAGAGTAATGAAATTTTAAATCATTTTAACATTATTTCCACCGCAATTAAGGAGGCGTTGTGGGCTGCAAGGAAAAACTCCCTAAAGCCCAATAGAAAATGGTTCGATAAGAAATGTACTAAAGCCTTATCAAAGCTTAGACATGCGATCCACAAAAGACCACGGGATGTAACCCAAATTAGAATTCTGAGGAGGGACTATAACATAGTATTGAAGGACAGGAAGGTCTCCATAAGAAGGGAGGCTTGGGATGATTTATGTGCGGCGTCACAATCTAAGGATCCGGCAGCTTTTTGGAGGGTTATTAATACCCCACTCCTATATGAAAAAAAGGCACGCATGGAAATCGCCATCCCAGAAGATGAGTGGGTGGCGCATTTTTCCTCCCTTTACAGGGCTGTGGAACCAGTCTTCGATACAGGCCAGGACCCTATGATTTTTAACTTAGACACATCCAAAGTTTTGGTTGTAACCCTTCCTGAAGTTCTTGCGAGCTTGAAGGCAACTAAGGGGGGTAAGGCGGCTGGACCAGATGGTATACCAGCAGACCTCTATAAGGCTAACATCGAATTATGGGGGCCATTGCTTGTCCAGCTTTTTAACGTTGCTCTGGCAAAAGGTTTAGTTCCTACCTGGTTTACATCGACTATAGTCCCAATCTTCAAGAAAGGTGACAGGCAGAACTGCACGTGCTACAGGCCAATTTCTTTATTGGACTCTTCTATAAAAATTTTGGGGAGAGTGGTTTTAGATAAGCTGCGAATCTGGGCAGAAGATAATGGGGTGTTAAGCGATTTTCAATTTGGGTTCCAAAGGGGTTTAGGGACTATAGAGCAAGGATTGAATTTGTTTATCTTGCAACAGAAGTATATAAGGGTTAAAAAACAACGTCTATACCTCACCTTTGTTGACTTATCGTCAGCTTTTGACTGTGTTTCACATAATAAATTGTGGTCAATTATGGCCGAGTTGGGGGTAGACAATGCCATTATATGCTTCTTGCGAGATCTATATTCCGGGGCCACTGCAAGTGTCCGTTATGGGAAAGATGGAGAATGTAGTAGACAATTTGGGATTGGTCGGGGTGTACGCCAAGGGTGCGTTTTAGCCCCCTTTTTATTTTTGCTATATATAAATGGCTTGGAGAAACGTCTCGTGCAGGAGGGTAGGGACATGCCTATGGTGGGTGGAAGGCCTGTCCCAGCCCTGATGTACGCGGACGACGCTGTTTTGATGGCACAAACCCCAATGGCGCTACAAACTTTGGTCACATCTTTTAATAGTTTCATGCTTGGCTTAGACTTAAAAATTAACTGCTCAAAAACTTTCTCTATGTACTGTGGGTTAAGAACAAGCAAGCATATGAAACCTATTTTTATAAATTCCAATCCCTTAGAAAAGACCTCCACCTTCCCATATTTGGGAATTCTGTTTCATGAAAGTGGCTCATGGACTAGTGCAATCTATGCTAGATCCCTGTTGTTTTCCAAAACTATTATGGCTTTACAATGTTTTATGAAAAAGTTAGGGAAAAAACCCATAAAGGAAATTGTAACTATTTATAGGGAAACTTGTTTAGCTGTAGCCACCTATGGATCAGGTTTGTGGGGTTACTCAAATATTAGTTCAATTCAAACTATGGAAAACAAATTTTTATGTTACATCTTGTCCGTGCCTGAACGTACTGCAACTATGATATGCCATGTTGAATTGGGAGTAATCTATGTTACTGATACGATTAGGATCCAGCCAATCCTTCTTTGGCACAGGGTTTGGACAAATGATGAATGTGTGGTTAACCGGGCCATCTTAAAGGACATTTTAGCACTGGACAATATTAATGATTTTAAATGGATATGCTATGTCAGAAACTTCCTGAAGGAACTAAATTGTGCCCAATACTTTGAGGATCCCTCATCAATGGCATACATATCAAGAAGAGACCTGAAAAATCTGTGCATTACCTATCTTAGGGACAAAAGACACTTAGAGGAGGCAAGAAAAAAGACTGTTTCCGCTCATCAGGACATTTTATGTGGAGAGAAACTACAGCCATATTTATCATTGTATATGTCCAATCATGAACGTTTCCTTTTAACCCGGTTTAGACTCAACATTGTTTTTAGGGTTTTATCTTTTCCTGTTATGAATTGTTGGTCGAAAGAACTATCCTCTTGCCCATGTGATGACGTGTCCCCACAGTCTGATATACATATTTTATTCTTTTGTAAATTTTATACCTTTTTTCGAAAGAAACTTATCATTCCTATTCTTAAAGACATAAATATATACAGATGTCGCTTAGCGTTTTTAGAGTGCCATAAAATGGAAACTGTTTTTATGGTAGCCTCATTTGGTGAATTTTTTAAATGTCGTAAATCGATTCAATTGAATTAATCTCTATGCTGTACACATGTATTTTAAAATAATGAACCCATGACTCCCCTGTAAACTGTACCTTTTCATGCTACTTTTATGGTTATTCTTGCTTTTTAACCGAATAAAGTATTTTGAATCTGAATCTGAACTAAAGTAAAAGGGCCAGTCCTCGTGGTAGGTTACAAATGAAGACAAGGCGGTACTAAGTAGAGACTAACAAGCCGATTAGCGAATCAGAAGCCAGCATTTACAAAGGTCGATGACACAAGCCAATGAGAAATATGGGCGGAGGGTGGGTGGGGCTTCTGTTCCATACTCCAATACAGCATGCCGCGGAGCGCATGCGCTTCCCAGGCTTGAATTAGAAATGTCACATCTTTCAAAGTCCAAATTACTGTGTTTTCCCAGTAGTTATAAATACTTTGTGTTTTATTTGTCGAGATTTTGTTTTTCATCTATCTAGCAGGGCTTTTTTCACTTAATACTTTTCCACAGTTGGGTGAAAGATTTTTTGAAAATCCCAGTTCTTTTCTCAAAATAGATATAATTATTTCCATATGCCATACAATTGGAAGACATGAGAATTTTGTGAGTAGTGGCTTCGTTCATAAGAGAATGGTAACAATGATGTTGATGAAAATGCATACCAATATAACAGTTCACCCAATGATATGTCATAAAGTGCAGTTGTGTGGTTGAATAATTCTTCAAAAGATGCAAGCTCTATATACCAGAATATGTGTGTAGGAAGCTGGCTCTTTATTTGGTATGCCATTAGGTGGTTATATCGTGCACAGAGTACAGAGATTCCCCCAGAAGTGTACAGGGCTCCGTGTAAACCTAAAGTGCTCTATTTCTGGTGGTGTATGCGAGCAGCCTTAGGCCTAGCAGAGAGCAGTGTAAGACATTTGTTATGCATACTGTTACTAATGACACACGACTCAAAAAGGAGATCCACACCAATTTTAGAAAAATAAGCTTCTTTCAAGATTTATTTTAAAACCAAGGTGTTTGGTAAAGGGAAAGAACGTTTTCCAGGAAAAATACTTTGTACTTTAAAAAGTAGACCGTGCAATTTTCAAGCTTTGCAGTGTTAACCTATAGGAGGAAAACAAGAATGCATTTTTTGCAGGTAAGAGGGGAGAGGATGTCGCCTTACGGCTAGAGCGGTCGACCTGGAACCTGGGAAACCTGGTGTGAGTCTCGGCAACGACGCTCACATCCTGTGAATCTGGGCAAGTCACTTAATCTCCCCATGCCTAACGAAAAAAAAAAAATAAGAAAAAAAAAATGTGTCCATTTGTAACGAAACTGGTGCTCATATAAAGTGCTTTGATGCCCGACGTCTCAGGGTCTAGTTTGTGCTATATAAAATCCTTTAAAAAACAAAAAGTACTTAACGTACAGATTAGTCTCCGTGGTCTTTGGTCACCACCAGGCAGGGTTCAAATCAAGAGGGCACCACCAGCGGCATAGGGATGGCTGAATGCAGAGGTCAAATTCGAGGTCGGACACACAATGTTGACCAATAGAGACTGGGGGTGCTGGAAGGAGTGGTGAGTAAAGTAGTGTCTGATCGATCTCCTGGAGTTAAAGTAAGTACAAGGAGGGGGCACAAGACAGCACCAAACTTACATCCTCAATGGTACAAGAGCGTCTGGGTGCAGAATGCCAGCATAGCGTCGGGTGCCCAATGTTAGCTAATGGGGAGTTCAGTCTTGAAGAAAGGCTACTCTCAGCTACCCAGGTTAAAGAGATGCTAGCGGATGTAGGGACACTGAAGTGTTCTTGGGCGTCTGAAACCTCTTACTAGCCAGGTCACGGTCAGGAAGAGTCTTCAAGTTGAGGCTGCAGGCGTCGAGAAGGAGTCTGGCAGGGGTCAGCCCACAGTGGACTATTTCAGAAGCCCTGGGGAACCTTCGCAGGACTGGTGGGCCACTTGGGCGTGGGCCATGAGCGTTTGGTGCAGAGGTGGATCTGGAGGGGAGTTTGCAGTCCTCAGGGCAGAGTTCTATTTCTTTGCAGATGGTTTCTTCTGGACAGGTCTGCTGTCCATGAAAGATTAGGAGTTTTTCCTGAAGGCAGGCAGTCCTCCCAGGGTTCTGGAGGTCACGGGTCTGTGGGTCAAGTCGCTCTTCTTTAGCAGGGTCTTTGAGGGCTGCAGCCAGGCCGGTAGGGCTGGGGCCAAGTCAGTTGGTGTCTTCTGTCTTTGCTGCTCCATGGCTTTTCTTCGTAGGTCATCAAATTCTGATTTCAGGGCCAGAACTAGATTTAGGGGAATTACAGGGGAGTAACAGGTAGTTACCAATGGGTTCCTTACCTAGAGCGTCTACACCCACTATTGTGCCATCCTCCTGTAGGAGGGGGCATAGCCCCAGCCCTGATTGGTGGAGTCCCACCATCTTAAAAATGGTTGGCCCCGAAAAGTGTGCCTTAGTTGGCTAAGGAGGGCACACCTCCTATTCTTCTGAAATGTTCCTGCCGGTTCTCCAGCCAAAAGTGGGGGTTTGAACTGTGGGCGGCCATCTGCTGCTAGCACCGGAGGCTGGGGTAAGATTACAAAGGCGGCAGTCTTTTGAAGCTTCCTTCTCGAGCACTGTGCCCATCTTGGGGGGAGGAAGTGTGACATCTCTGACCAGGATGGGCTTTGTTTCTGGCCTCAGAGAGCAAGGGATTTTGACCCAGGGGTACAGATACCTGTCTGGTGGTGGCAGGCTGCTTAAAGTCAGTAGAGACCACACCAGGATTGGTAGGGTTTCAGGGGGCACCTCAAAATTTAATGCAGGTCATAATATGTAATTGTAGTCTGTTAGGGATCGAAAAGTAGTACCCCTAACAACAAGGCAAAATAAAGTCTATGTGCATGAGTATTCTTACCTTTATTGACAGGCAGAGTAAAATACCAGGTCTAGCAAACATAATAACTTTGTGATCTCCTGTAAAATATACTGAAGTTATTTACAAAATCACCTCAATTTTGCCATGTTGTTTACTGCTTAACAGGACAGAGAGAGGTGTAGTAACGGCTGTGTGTATACTAATAAAAGAGTTAAAATAGAGATAAAGTCACAGTCCTGTTACTTGCATCCAGGGACCATTAAGGGTGCGAATGATTCCTTTGACTTGTAGTTGGGGACAAAGGAAATTGGGGCTATTGCACACTATATATCTCAAAAGAATATCCTAAACCTTCAGATGCTTCCATCTTAAAATTATCTGATCTCTGTAGCATTTTTCTCGTACAGGACACATTATGGTTACCTAGTGGCCTTCTATTGGCTCTTTTCTAAAGAGTGAAACTGTTTCTTCCAGAAAGCGACTTCAGGTCTGTTGTTCACACCCTTATACTCTAGCATTTCGATGGTGATAAGTCCCTGCTCCATGGCCTCCCAGACTCCACACTGGCACCCCTTAAGGACATCCTACATGCCACAGCACATCTCATCGAGGGCCAAAAGAAATCACTACCAACCTGATGGAACACAACTGGCTTCCCTTGACAGTCCACACCATCGTCAAAGCTAGCCGCTTCATTTACAAAGCCCTTACGACTAGAACCCTGCTTATTTTGCAGACAGGCTCACCATCTCTGGTCGCTTTTGACGCACCTATAGCCAGGTTACCATTCAACAAGAGACTAATACATGTAAAAAAAGAAAAGAATAAGGCAGCAGGGCTTTTCTGTCTTATGTGCCCAGGTTCTGGAACAACATATCTGCTCTACGTTTTCTCCAGTTTAGAAAAGAGTTGAAGATGCACCTCTTTAAAGCACACTCCATCACATTGTGGTAGCAATCTAATAATCAGCTACCTCTCCCCTATTACTCGTTGACTTTGCTTTCATTTGACCCTGTAGAGTACTTCACTTGTCTAGGTTTGTGCTGTACAAATCCTCCATCACTTCCTCTCTCCTGCGTCCCTTCCTTGGCACCCACAGCAATACAGGCCTACCACAGTAGACACTGTCTTGATCATATCCCGGGCAGTAGGGAATCATCTTTTCAACCAATAATGTCTCCAGGGCCCAAGGGGTTACGTGTGGCATGCAGCTTCAGATTTAGTATGAGGTTTGCAAGCCAGCTCAACTGTCCCCTGTGCCTGGGCTATGGAGACGGATGGTATCTCTTGGTCTGAGTGAAGGTAGGGTAATGGACAGGTTTGGATTGATGCTTTCCTGCCTTTCTCAATTCCAGAATGTAATGGAGCAGCTCTTCAAATCTGATGTCCTTCTTGATTCTCCTTGGCAGATGTCCGGGGGTGAACTCGTGGCACCTGAGTTTTTGTCCTTTAAACTTTTCTCACACAAGTTGTTCATTTCAGATTGATTTTCTGCTTTCTTTATGTGGGTCAGGTCACTTCTTATGGCTGGTTGCAATACAGCTACATGTTGGGCTGGCAGGTCTCCACTCCTGGTCCTTTGATTTCTTTCCTTGTACATGCAGTACACCTCCTTAGGTGTCTGGTCGCAGAAGATGCACCCAGTATTAGCTGAAGGGGGCAGAACTCGCACCACTTTTGTGGTCGGGATAGTCTTCCACAATCAACCAGAGAGACTGCTTTATTTAGAAGTACAAAGGTCCCTCCAGTGCTATAAGAGGAGCCTATTGCTGTCTCTCTATGCAGTATTCACAAGACCGAATCTGACTTGCTTAGGTGCCATGTTCATTGCCCACTGTCTGTAGGCCATTCAGTTCCCGTTTTCAGTGGTAGATGTCCATTTCCACATTTCTACAGGAAATGGGTGCGTTTCACTTCGACAGGGAAAAATGTACCTTAAAACAAGGGAAATGAGTTGGTAGCCTCTGCCCCCAATGACCAGATAAACAATTTTTAGGGAGGAAGATAGAGTGCAGTGGATCTACAGGTCGGTATGTCTGAAATTGACATCAGCAGCCCTACACAAGGGGGACCACCCTTTTCTGCATCAAACACATGTAAGGTCCAGTAGATCCCCATCTCTCACCTGTCAGTTTACAACACATGCTTCCCAAACATACAACCGGCAAGGATTCCAGTTAGGCTTTTTACAGCAGAGAGTCAGCTGGTAGTCCCTCACCAGGGGTATAATGAAGGCCCATGCCCCTGACTAGAATTGCAAGGCCAGCATTGTTATTGACTGCATAGCCTGGGTTTAGTGGGCGAAAGCTGTCCTCTCGCAGAGGGAACTGCGGATTTCTCTTAACATACCACATCTAAAAAAACATGAGAAACTCCTTCAGTGGAGTTGCATGATTTTTGAGCTCACTAGGGAAATGCGCTAACTAGAAAAGTTATGGGAAGCGCAACTTCACAAAGCCTTGCAGACAACGTTTCTTCAAATTATATGTTCGGGGCATATGCAAAAGATGGTGATCTTTTGCATAGATCACCATCTGGTGTTGGGCTCGGATGTTTGCACTTTATTATTGTAGAGGTCTTTGTAGTCACAAGATAGGAGACTCCTCCTCCGGTTAGTAGTGCGCATGGGCATCGACTCCATCCTTGGGTTGTTTTTTTCTCGCCATCGGGTTCAGATGTAATTATCTGCGCTCCGGGTCAGCGCCGTTTTGATTCCCCTTCGACGCGCCAAACTCTCACCGCTCTACGGTATTGTTTCGATCGCGATCTCCCTCGACTCGTATCCAGTTCCGAAGAACTTTTCGAGTCCGGTCGTCGACGTGGGCCGTTGGGCCGATCGGCGCCATCAACCAGCATATGGAAAGGACTTCCTGACTTTTTGATATAGACTGGAGGCTGACCTAGTTTGTTTATCCTCCCTCCCCCCCCATTTCTTCTTCAAATTTATAATACCACATATTCGGCGTATGCTAGGGGCGCACTAATATGGATAAGAGCAGGAGTCCCTTTCCAGTTACTTAAGCAGACAATAGACCCAGACGGCAGGTTTGTGGCCATCGAGGGAAGGTTGAGGGGTAGGGAGGTTGCCTTCTGCAGTGTATATGCACCTAACACTGATCAACTGAGTTTTTTGTCGGGGATGTCGGGATCAGTAGCGCACTATCTTGCAGGCCCATTGGTGATGGGAGGCGACTTTAATTCTTTAACGGACATCTCATTAGATAGATCACACCCACCCCTGGCTGATTCCCCGATACAACGATTAACAAAAGGGAGACTAGACTGGCAGAAACGATGGGGACTGATTGATGCCTGGCGTGCACATCACCCACAGGGGCGAGATTACTCCTACTTCTCAGGCATGCATGAACTTCACGTGCGCCTGGATGCGGTTTTATGCTCCCCAGGAGTGATGTCCACTGTAGCCCACTCTGAATATCTCACCAGAACGTTATCAGATCATAACCCTTTACTGATCACGATGCAATGGATGCCCGGAGTCTCATGCGTCCCTACCTGGAAGCTACGCCCGAGACACTGGAAGACCCAATCTTTCAGGCCGCGTTAGAGGAAGGGATTACTCAATATTTTGTAGAGAACGCTGGGACGACCGCGACGAGGGTGTTAGAATGGGATGCCTTCAAGGTGGTTGTCAGGGGGCTCTGTATAGGGAAGTATGCGGGAGTGCGGAAAACATTACTAAAAGATTTGGACAAAGCTGATAGTGCACTTCGAGAGGTAGAGCTTTTACGACCAGGTCGCCCAGAGCTTCAGGAACAAGTTAGTGCGGCAAGTGAAGCAGTGGCAGCAGAAGTGGAACGCTTACGTTGCTTTGACCACAAAGCGTACACAGTGAGGGCCCATGCAGAGGGCGATAAAGCAGGAACTCTGCTGGCTTGGCTGGCCAACCCGATGAAAAGAAGCTCCCCTATCGTAACTTTAGACACGGCATAAGGACAAGAAGTGCATACCCAAAACGAAATACTGCAATGCTTCGATCGCTATTATGGGGATCTTTATAAAAGTAGGTTAGAGACTGGAGACCCGACCGTAGATATATTCCTCAGAGACCTACAACTACCAGTGTTAGAGCAGGAACAAGCAGAGGTGTTGGGGAAAGATATTGAAATAGGGGAGATACGAAGCGCCATTAAAAGTATGGCCCGCAATAAAACCCCAGGAATAGACTGCCTACCCATAGAATTCTATGCCAAATACGTTGACTTACTCGCACGTATTCTACAAGGAGGCGAAGACATTAGGGCGGCTGCCGCAATCAATGCGAGAAGCGTTAGTAATACCGCTGCTGAAACCATGGAGAGAAGGCAGGAACACGGCCTCTTACAGGCCGCTGTCGATGCTGACTACAGATTATAACATTTTGAGCAGCATTTTAGCGACCCGCTTATTACAACACATAACCACACTAGTCCACGAAGACCAGGCGGGTTTCATACCATCACGGAATACGACTGCGAATGTCCGGCGATTAGTGCGCCTCCTGGGTGAAGTTCACCCAGAGGCCGAACAGCCGATGATATTATCGGTAGACATCGAAAAAGCCTTTTACAGCTTGGAATGGGAATATCTATACAAAGTGTTGAGCCGATTCGGCCTGGGAGACGGGTATTTGCAATGGACGAAAGTACTGTACACTTCTGCGATGGCCAGAGTAAAAGTAGGAACACTAGTATCGTCGCAATATCCTGTAGAGAGATGGACGAGGCAGGGGTGCTAGTTGTCTCCGCTGTTATTCGCCTTAGCAGTAGAACCGCTGGCGATCTCGATAAGAAAGGGGGACCACTACAAGGGATTGAGGGGTAAAAATGACCAGCAGTATATCTCTCTATACGCAGATGATCTGCTACTTTTCCTAGAAGATGCTGACAAAGCGATGTCGGGAGCTGAACGATTGCTCTCGAACTTCGGGGAACTTTCGGGACTGAGAGTGAACTGGTCCAAAACATGTTTGTTCCCAGTATGACAGGGGGAGACACAGCCCAATACAACACGAACGGTACGATGGGAACCCACTTGCCTGAAATACTTGGGAGTACACATATACCACAAGGCGGCAGACCTGCTGGACGGAAATATAGGACGGGGTGTACGGGCCCTGAAAAGCAGTATGTCCTTTTGGTCCACTCTCACATTATCAGTGACGGGTCGCATAGCGCTGTTAAAAATGATAGCGCTTCCCAGGTTTCTGTATTATTTCAGAACATTGCCAGTGTGGATACCTAACTCTATCTTTAGGCAGTTGAAATCTATGATAGTATCTTTCCTATGGGGCTCGGGACGTCGTAGAGTAGCACAATCAACGCTCATGAGACCCAAAATCGAGGGAGGGCTGGCGGTACCAGATTTTGAAACACATTACTTGCCGGCCCAACTGCAGGTTTTTACACAAGAGATAGCGAGAGTGTTTAGGGGACCAGAACAAAAGCGGACGGGGGGAACCCCACGCCATGTTCTATCATTTATAGCTCTCCAGCCGAAACTGAATCTTAGGGACTTGACATTAGAAGAGAACACACTTAGACTGTGCTGGAATCGATCTCAACGCAAGGCGGGGGTACTACACCCATATGCTCCCGAAATCCCCCTGGGAATGGTGACGGCATTGCCACATGGAGGCGACTGGTCACACCTACAAGGTTGGGAGGAGGCGGGAGTCCAAATGTTGGGAGACTTGTTCGAAGACGGAACAGTGTTGCCCTACCAGACACTCCAAGAAAGATTTGACTTATTGAGAGGTGACTTCCTACTGCACGCAGCAGTGATGAGAGCGGTGCAGGCACATTGGCAAGAAGGATTAATGGAACGTAAGACAACGAGTGCCTGCCAATATGTCATGATGGCGGCAGGTACCTTTAAAGCGGTTACGTGCTTGTACTCTAGAATGCTTAATGAAATGTTATTGCCATTAGATACTTTGAAGGGAAAATGGGAGGAGGACCTAGGGAAAGCCATCCCTGAAGCGGCATGGGCGCAGATAGTGCGAAGGGCCTGGAAAAGCTCGAGGAATGCTAGGTTCCAACTAGTGAATTTCTATATTCTTCACCGAGCGTATTTGACACCAGGGAGGGTGAAGAAATTCTTCAAAGTGGAAGAGGGGGCATGCCCTAGATGCACGAATGCAGGGGCAGAACTGGCACATATGCTATGGTCTTGCCCAGAGATGAGTCAATACTGGAAGGAGGTGGGGGACACACTAAACGCGATAACAGGAAGACGGCTCGATTTTGATATGGCCGTCCGTATTCTACACTGGTTCCCTCGCACACCAAAGAATAAGGACACTAACAAATATGTGGACATGGGACTCATACTGGCAAAGCGGGAGATTACAAAGCATTGGAAAGCAACAGCAGGTCCCAGCAGACATAGATGCAAGAACAAATTGCTTAAGTGGGCCGGCAGCGAAAGCACACGAAGGTATCAACAGGCACACAGGCACAAGAACGACAAGATGCTATAAGCAGCGACAGCATGGGAAGCGCTAGTACAGGCTTTACGGGACCACGAGACGCAAGATGGCAATGTGGAACAGCTCATTGTCTGAGGTAGGACCCTAGACCATGATAGGGCATCAAGTGTGAGAACTCGCGTATTTTCCTGCAAGCACCTATACAAGAGACAGGACACATCTGCAGGCGTCCGTGACGGGTTTGGGGAAGAGGGGAGGAGGGTAAGATTTAGATAGAAACATGTTGAAGAAAAAGTATTCGAAACTTTGTTTAAATGGGATGCTGATTGTCAGAACTATTGTATTTAGCGATATGTCACTATGGGATGAGAGTAATGTGTGTTTTGTACCAATCAAGTATGTTTTGTGTACAAAAATTAATAAACTATGTTTTGAAAAAAAAATGAACCTCACCTATGAGGCCTTTCTCTCCACCTCCACAACCAGCAAACATTATACCCTCCCCAGCACACTCTCCTCTGCTCCCTCTTTCACCTGCACCACAAGAGGATGATGAGTATAAAGGTGTTGTCAAAACGAGTGTCTCCTTTTTGCCTGAACTCTCTAAGGATGAGGTCTCTATCTTGATAGTGCAGGAATTTCGCAATCAGCGGTCGTGGGGAGGCTCCCGGTGGCGGCCGTGCCCCGGGTATTCTGTGTGCTCTTTCGATCACGAAACATGTCGAAAAGCGGGCATTAGGGAAAGTGTCCAGCAACCACTTCCGCAGGTAGTTCCCCGCATCTGTCCCTTCAACGGCCTCCGGAAATCCAAGAAAGCGGAGATTATTTCTTCTGGCCTGATTTTCTGCGTCTTTGACCCTCCAGAGCACGTCTTTCATGGCTGCCGACAGGGCTGTGACTTCACCTCTGAGGACATGGGTAGTGTCTTCAACCTCCGATATTCGATGTTCCGCTTGCGTTACCTTCTCTGATACTTTACGCAGGTCTTGATGGAGCCCGTTAACATCGATTTTGATCTCATTGATCTAGTTCAAGTTTAAAATTTTTAACATTTGTATAGCGCACTACTCACCCAGAGGGTCTCAAGGCGCTTGAGGGAGGGGGTACTTTACTTATCGAATATCCAAGTTTTTAGTTGTTTTCTGAAGGAGAAGTGGTTCTGTGTAAGGCGGAGGTGGGTGGGGAGAGAGTTCCAGGTTTTGGCCGCTAAGTAGGAAAAGGATCTTCCCCCCATGGTGGATCTATGGATGCGTGGAATTGCGGCGAGGGCTTGATTGGACGATCGTAGTTGGCGGGTGGGGGTGTAAAAGGACAGGCGCGTGTTGAGGCATTCGGGTCCTAGGTCGTAGAGGGCTTTGTGTGCGTGGGTGAGGAGACGGAACGTTATTCTCTTGTTGACGGGGAGCCAGTGGAGGTCTTTCAGGTGACCGGAAATGTGAGCTTGGCGGGGGATGTCTAGTATGAGTCTGGCTGAGGCGTTTTGGATGCGTTGGAGTTTTTTCTGTAGTTTGGCTGTGGTTCCGGCGTAAAGGGTGTTTCCGTAGTCCAGTCGGCTTGTGACCAGTGCGTGAGTGACCGTCTTTCTTGTTTCGGTGGGGATCCAACGGAAGATTTTTTTGAGCATACGTAGGATGCGAAGCATGATGATGAGACGGCGTTGACTTGTCTGGTCATCGAGAGGGAAGAGTCCAGGATGAAGCCCAGGTTGCGTGCGTGGTCCGTAGGTATGGGTGCGTTTCCCAGGGCCGGTGGCCACCATGAGTCGTCCCAGGCGGAGGGGGGTGAACCTAAGATGAGGACTTCTGTTTTGTCCGCGTTCAGTTTTAAACGGCTGTTCTTCATCCACTCGGCTACTTCTTTCATCCCTTCGTGTAGGTTGGTTTTGGCGGTGTTTGGGTCTTTGGTGAGGGAGAGGATCAGCTGGGTGTCGTCTGCGTAGGAGATGATGTTGAGGTTGTGTTGGCGCGCGATGGATGCGAGGGGACTCATGTATACGTTGAAGAGGGTGGGACTGAGTGATGATCCTTGTGGTACGCCGCAGATGACTTCGGTGGCCTCTGATCTAAAAGGGGGGAGGTGGACTCTCTGGGTTCTTCGGGCGAGGAACGAGATGATCCAGTCCAATGCTTTTCCTTGTATTCCGACGTTGCTGAGGCGTTGTATGAGGGTGCTATGACAGACTGTGTCGAAGGCTGCGGAGAGGTCAAGTAGGATGAGGGCAGCTGTTTCTCCGTTGTCCAGTAGTGTTCGAATGTCGTCTGTTGCTGCGATGAGGGCGGTCTCGGTGCTGTGTTTGGTTCGGAAGCCGAACTGTGAAGGGTCGAGGGATTTGTTGGATTCGAGGAAGGCGGCGAGCTGACTGTTGACGGCTTTCTCAATGACTTTGGCAGGGAATGGGAGGAGCGAGATGGGGCGGTAGATCTTAAGTTCAGTGGGGTCTGCTGTGGGTTTCTTCAGAAGGGCGCTGAGTTCGGCGTGTTTCCAGCTTTCAGGGAAGGTAGCGGAGTTGAGGGAGCAGTTGATGACGTCTCGGAGATGGGGTGCGATAATGGAGTCTGCTTTGTTGAAAATGTGGTGGGGACATGGGTCGGTTGGCGATCCTGAGTGGATGGAGTTCATCAGGCGGATGGTGTCCTCAGTGGTGATTGGGTTCCAGGCGCAAAGGTTGTTGGAGGGGGCTTTTAGTTCGGAGGTGGGTGGGGTGGACTGGTCTCCGGACTGGTTATCAAGGCTGTTATGTATGTCAGTGATTTTGTTGTGGAAGAATGAGGCTAGGGAGTCGCAGAGGTATTGGGAGGGAGTGATGTCGTTGGTGCCGGCGGTGGGGTTGGTAAATTCTTTGACGATGTTGAAAAGTTCCTTGCTGTTGTAGGCGTTGTTGTCGAGTCGATCCTTGAATGCTGATTTCTTGGTGGATCGGATCAGTTGGTGGTGTTTGCGGGTGGCGTTCTTGAAGGTGGCCAGGTTGTCAATGGTTGGGTTTTTTCTCCAGGCTTTCTCGAGGGTGCGACAGAACTTCTTGGATTTCTTAAGGTCGTCGTTGAACCAGGGGGCTTTTTTGCTACCTTGCTTGATTTGATGTTTTTTCAAGGGTGCTAATTCGTCAGCGCTGTGGGTGATCCATTGTGTGAGGTTGGTGGCTGCAAGGTTTGGGTCCAATGATTTTGCAGGAGGGTTTTGGTGAAGCGATGTGAAGAGTTGGTTGGTGGTAATTTTGTTCCAGTTTCTGCGGGGAATTGGGTGTGGGTGGTTGTGGGTTGAAGTCTTTTTGTAGTTGAAGTGAACACAGCTGTGGTCTGTCCAATGGAGAGCTGTGGTGTGATTGAAGGAGATGTGCTTGCTGGAGGTGAAGATTGGGTCGAGCGTGTGCCCGGCATAGTGGGTGGGGGTGTCAACAAGTTGTTTGATCTTGCCTTCCAGTGCCTCTCTGGTGGATTGGATCGCTTGAAGGAGGACGTTGTTCTTGGGTGGGCCACAAGACCCGGAAAGGGGGGGGGGTCCCCAGCAGGCAGAGGCTTAGCGAACTTATCCATCTTGCCCTGCTTCTGCGTTTTGGTGTCTTTATCCCGTGCCATCTGGAGCCGCCACCCGTGTGGGATGAATTAGCGCAGCTTTTATTGTACCACAGGGCACCCCTCTTCTGGTCACTGCCTGACGATTTCACTTCTCTGTGGCCAGTTGACGACAGTGTCCCTCACTGACTGCTCACCCCCAATTAAAAGTCGCAGCCCCCACCTACTTCCACTATAGGGGCAGAGGGGGGAGAGAAGGGTGGCGGGTGACCTCTCACGACTAGTGCCCAACTGGCGTGCCATTTTCCCTTAGGGCAATACCGGCACCTTCTTTGCTTAGGCCCCTCCTTCTCCGGTGTCACTCTCCTCACAGGTGGGTTGACTCCATGTATAAAGCATCGGGTGCCGATGTGGACACTGTGGAGGCGTGGGCCCCTTCACCTGCCCTGCTGCACACCACCGATCTACTAGTCCGTCCCGGGCCTCCAGGATATGTGAATAGGAAGGAACCTGCCCCCTGCAGTATGGAGCACCTGTCTGTTACACACAAGCGTGAAGGGTGTTTTGTTTGTAAAGTCTTGTCGCTGCGCACCCCCTTCCCCTAATCGCTCACCATATCCCTCACCTCAGTAAATGTATTCGCCGATTTGCACCCCCTCCGTCGTCTCGCGAAATACGTCTAGGTGGGGGGGTTCTCTTCTCCGCTGCGACCGCTCTGGTGTGGCCAAGTCTCTGGTAGATTGCCGAACTTCTCTGCTGTCTACGGGCCCGCCAGCTCACCGCTTCTGTCTCCGGCATCGCGGTACCTTCCTCCGTTAGGATTGTCCGCCTCACATGGGCAGCTGCCCCACCAATGGTGCGGTCAATTTTCTCTTGTTGCACCGCCTCTGCCGTTGGCCGCTCACTTACAGGCCTGACGCTTTCCCCCTCAGTGAGATTCTGCGCCTCGGGCTCACCCTCCGTTGCCTAACTCCTCGCCGCTTTGTGGCGTACTCGGCGGACGGGTTGGGTTCCAGAGGGGACGGGGGACACGGGGAGAAGAGCAGGGACGCCCGCAGTACCTCACAGCGGCTCTCTCGCTCTCTCTCTATCTCCCCACAGTCTTGGTTCAGCCATGGGTCTTGCGTCGATCTATCGCCCTCGCAGCCTCTGTCTTCCCCACTCCGATCGGGCCGCCGCCATTTTGTCTCCAGCCCGGGCTCCACTTCAAGTCGGGCCCCCACGCCTCTTCCGAAGGATTTCTGAAGGCCCGGCCGGCGCATCGGACCATACGTTCCAGCACCGTGCCTGTAAGTTTCTTCCCTCAGTTCGCAGATGTGCATCCAAAAAATGGCAGGATCTCTTGTCGGCAATGAAGATCTGGTCGGACACTTCTACTCCGCCATGCTGCTGGCCACCCTGATGAGAAAAGTTGACCAAATCACTGCCACTTTGAGAGCTTTCCTGGCTCCATGTTCACGAAAGGATTTTCTTCATGGTTCTCTTCCCCTCTGCCTCTGCCTCAGACCTTTCTACAAATGTAGCCCACTTTTTTGAAAGACTGCCTCTACTACCTCCTACATTATAGACTGAGGTGCTCACACTATTGGAACATTCAACTTTGTATGTGGGTTCCTCATTTTTGGAGTTCCCATTTTGGCGGGCAGGCATTTAGGTACATTGGACCTCAAGTAAGGGAACACTACCCCTTTATCTTCAGCAGATGTCAGGCCAATTTGACTTTCTGCTTTAAATGTCTTGCCTGGATATGTAAAAAAACTAAAAACTTTAAAATAAGTAAATGCATATAAACATAGGGTGGCTGTGGGTCTTCCCTCCTCATCCAGTGGTCAGTTCAACTGTCTTTCAGATTTTGCTTACTACCACTACATCAGCAGGCAGTGGGTCAAACTACTTCGGCTATTTGTTCTCTTACACTGTTGTTGACGCCATTTTGACCACTCATGTGCACACCTGCCTACAAGATGTCCACTCTAGTACCAAGGCTCGTGGCCAGTGCTTTACTTTGCCAAATATGTTTTTCTTTTCATTCATAATCATTTTGTTATGGTTTTTTTTCATCCTACTGTCATTAAACTATATCTATTAGCTACAGTCATTTAAATAGTACCTTTCCTTTGCATCAGTAAGAATTATATTTTCCTGTGATACCCATTAAACTTGGAAAGTGCTTTCTGCACCTTCCTATACCTGCATGCTAGAAAACACAGCACTATTCTTTTAAACTTAAATGCATGTTTTTTTCTTAATTTTGTGGTGTATGCTTGCACTAAAAAAATACACACAAATTAACCATTGCACTACCTTGCCAAGACTAGACCAATTGATTTTGCCAATGTCTGTTCTGTGATTGTGTTTGGTTTTTTTCTTAATTTTGTGGCGTATGCTTGCACTTAAAAAATTCACACAAATTAACCATTGCACTACCTTGCCAAGACTAGACCAATTGATTTTGCCAATGCTTGTTCAGCGATTGTGGTTTTTTTTTCTTAATTTTGTGGCGTATGCTTGCACTTAAAAAATACACACAAATTAACCATTGCACTACCATGCCAAGACTAGACCAATTGATTTTGCCAATGCTTGTTCTGTGATTGTGTTTTGAAAAACGAAGAAATCGTTTTGTGGTTCTTGCGTTCTTTAATATGTATTATCTACAAGTAGACAGAGTGAGGAAACATGCACACATGTACAATATATTACACCATCAAAAAGTAGATCACAGAAGTTTGTGCCCTAATATTTTATGTAGCACTTGTCTTTATTAGGTAGCTTTTTTAATCTCACTCCCCTGAGATTCCACGTGAGTGACAGCGTGATATTTTTAAGAATCCTTTTTATGTCTTTTAGGTAATTTGTTTTAGTATGAGCATTCGTGTATTCATGTATCTTGCTTATCCCCATCACAGCTCTGATTTTGTGGAAAAACAATTCAACCTGTGTGTGCTAATTTCTCAGACAGTCGTAAGCAACCACTTTCTCTGGTGGTGCTGCTTGAATGTGGGCATCCCCATCATGCCCTGGTTTCTTTTTAAAGCGCCTGTGTAAAATTATGCAGGCATTCAGCAGCATTTTCACATTCTTGTTATCGAAATCAACTGAATACACTGGTGCCAGTCCATTCACGTTTCATTATTTTTGTAAAGCAACTACATGGTCCTTGCCTTAGAAGCATTAAGATGTGCTCCTGTGGACAAGCTGTTCTATAAAAAATATATATTTTTCAAATAAAGATTATTGAATGCCAGGTTGATTTATAAAAAATAAAAAAGTGTGGCTTCAACCTACAGTATCAGAGCATAGTGACTCTGGAAGCGGTTTAGTCTATAACACCCGACTACTGTGCCACTGAGGAACAGCTTTGGGAGTGCAGTGCTCCCCACTGAACCAGCTATGATCCCATGCATCCAGAGAAAACCTGATAGAGACAGAAAATCACCTCACTAGTTCCCTGTTCTATTATGCTGTAATATTGCTTAGACTCTCCATTTAAGCATTCTGCGGCACTGTGGGGGGACAAAATAAACCGGAAAACTCACTTGCCAGCCCCCCCTCTCATTAGCCCCCACTAGAGACTCTCCCACATCAGGCCAGTGCTAGTGGCTCCAAGCATCAGCTTGTGATGTCTCTGTCACACCTGGAAAGACCCTGCGGTAGGAGCTCCTCAGGCTGTGCATTCTTAGATGGCCCATTGTCGTTTTGATTTCAATAAACAGCCTGTCAGTATGTGTTTATTTTCTTCTTCTTGCCGACTACCAGGCTATAACAAGCACATTAAGGCTGCAGTGGTCCTTTATATGTTGCTTTTGCCTCAGATCAGTCCCAAGCATATGGGGGCTGTATAATCAGTCTGAATTTTTTTTTTTTTTTTTACAATACCCACTAGATGCCCTTGACCACAGGCTCATCGACCGATTGGCCGCCTTGTCTATCCAAACCTGCCTATAGCAACCCCGCTGCACACAGCGAATGCCTGAGGTGCGGTGTAGGTCACTCACGGAAGGTTGAATGTGGGGCCTTAAGCCAACCTCCGCTGCTCTTGGCCAAAAGCATTATGCCGCAGGAGTTGGAAATGAAGTACTTCATAAAAAAACAAAAACAATTGCGTCATTATAGCGGACAAAGAACAATGGTTTGTCCATATATTCTAGCCTATTGGGGTACCTGGATTAGAAAGCACGTCCCTGACTCAAAAAGAACTTCAGATTAAACATTTGGCTAGATTCCTTCTAGATAACGACTATGACACATAAGAGTAGACACTCTGTGTGATGAAGTAGGCAATCCACTAATTTCTTTTTCTTCTGTTTTGTTGGTTGCCTTTCGGTAGTCCATTATTGAAGCATGCTCTTTTGTTCACGAAAAATGCAATGACAATAATGCTTGCATTTATTTAATTAGTAGCACACTTAAAACACTTTCTCATTGGACTGACCCTTATTTCTAGGTCCAGAGATTTGGCTGGAGTTTGCCCAGTATTCCATTGGTGGCATGGGCCAGGAAGGAGGCATAGAGAAGGTTCGTTCGGTGTTTGAAAGAGCAATAACTGCATGCGGTTTGCACATGACAAAAGGATCAACCATGTGGGATGCATACCGCGAGTTTGAGAATGCAATTCTATCAACAATCCAGGTAGGCTTTTGAGCATTTGTATGTAAATCTGTTTGTATATGTAGTAGTTTATTTTACTTTCCAGCTAAATGTTATGGATCTACAATGTCAATTAACCCTCATCACCTTTGCATCCATATGATCATGCATCCATTGCATTAACTTTCACTGGATTGTGTGTGCAGTGGAACGGTTATAAGGTCATTGTGGCCAATCAATGAGCATTTCTTCACCCTTGTTCTTTTCCAACATGTGCGGGATTCTGCTGTGTTTTTACTTATAAGCATAAGTGGAAAAAAATGTGCGTACTTTCCTGAGGCCAGCTTAGGGTTACTAGACAATAGCCTGTGCTTAAGAGTTACTAGACAATGTGTCTGCGAGTTACTAGACCATGTTCTGTTTTTTATACCACTATTATTCCAGGCCCACCAAGTTCAATAGAAGCGTATTCTGAGGCACTTAACTCTCTTGAGGTAATTACTTTAAGGCTTATTCAAGGATGTGTTAATGGGAAGAAACTCCCCCAAAGCAGGTCTTCAAATTTAAACAAATGTCTTGGAATGTGGACTCAAATCGTGCGAAACATGTACAGTAGCACGGTATCAGGGGCCGTAGAAGGGTGCCGAGGGCCGCTCCTCGAACTGGAAGAAACATAAACTACACCCATTCAGGATATGGCTGAATGTGAAGACCCAGGACTAGAGATATGTAGTAATGAACAAAATAACCTGACCGATACTAAACAATTAAGAGGCATAATACAACAACTTAAGACGGAGGGAGCGGCAGGTCCAAACGGGCTTCCCAATGCGCTTTTTAAAAAATGACCCAGATTTCTGGTCGGACCATCTTACGCCGCTCTTCAATCAGATTTATACGCAGGCCAACGTCCCCGATTCCTGGAAGGGAGCATAATCCAACCAATATTTAAACATGAAGATCACTGAAAGCCTTGAAACTACAGATTGATATCTCTAATTGATATCTCTAATTGATATAGAGGCCAAGCTTTACGCTTCTTGTCTCCTAGTCCAGCTTCGAGATTGGATGGACGAAAAGAACATAATTCCCAAGTTCCAAACGGGTTTCAGGCAAGGGATGGGCACAATAACAAATTTGGCCATCTTCGGTAAAAAAGAAAACCCGGCAGTACGCATGTTTTGTTGATATAAAGTAGAAAGTGTCTCTGGGAAAAACTAAACTCATGGTGATTGCCGAGTCCATTACTGAATGCAATAATTGCCTTATATATTGACACCTGGGCAAGAGTGAAATTAGGCGATGGGTGCAGCACAACTTCAAGCATCCATTAGCAGCAAGGTCTAAAAAAAGGCTGCGTCTTAGTGCCAATCCTATTTAATTTGTTTCTCTCCGATATCAGGAAATACATGGAAGCAGCAGATTGTCATCCGCCGAATATGGCCAACGAGCCAATTTCATTTTTACAGTACGCTGACGATATCGTAGTGTTGAGCCAAAGCCCCATTGGATTACAAAGAGTAATAAATAACCTAGTAACCTATTTGGGCCAGGAAAACTTGGAACTTAATAAAGAGAAAACCAAAGTCGTTCGCCTAGTGGACACTAAATAAATTACGTTTAAATGGTCGGTGAAAGGGGCAACGGTGGAAGAGCAAGGGTCCTACAAATATCTTGGCATAACAATAGGGCAGGGCATAACACACAAGGAACATAAATTGGCCATGAAAGCCAAAGCGCATTCGCTAATCTTCTTATACAGATTACTATATAAAAAATTAGATTGCCCAAACCACAACTACCTCTTAAAAGTGATGGTGGGGCAAATTCTGCCCATTCTGTCATATGGCCTAGTCACTTGGTGCAGCAAGGAGGCTGACGTATTAAACGAACTTCAGACGAAGGTTTATAAGGCCGTTTTCAACCTGCCAAAGTCAGCCTTCCCAGCTCAGTCTGGAATTCGGCCTCCAGAATCAGAAATTCCGTGGCATGAGAGGCTTTGTTAAGTTGTCATAAATTCCGCTTCTCCGATCCAGACACAATGAACAGGTTATGATAGGAATAAATTAAGTACCAGAAGGATCAAGAAATACGAACGCATGGGGAAGTTATTTGAGAACATCACTGGCCGACCTGGAAATAGAAACAGCATGGGAAAATATGGCAGATAGAGCATGCATCAGTAAAGCTGTCAATAATGCAGCAAAAAAGAAATTTTTTCTGGAAGATAAAAAGCAACTTCCAAACATCGGCATGGGTGGACTGTCATCAACTCTTATAAATCTTTAAAGCTGTGAGCATATTTAATAGCTCATTTTAGCCGGCAGTTCAAAAAGAGCTACATAGACTATCGGATGGGCTTGCACGATTCAAAAGACCTACAGCCTTCTTGGAAAAACACCCAACAAACCGTGCATAGTCGACTATGTGGCTTTTATAAGGAATCTTTAACTCATCTATTATGTGTATGCCCAGTAGTTATGGACCTGAGGATACAATATTTAAAATTCATTTTTAACTAACTGAATATTCGCACGTGCAGGCAAGCCGTGATACTCTGGTTGGATGGTTCCTCTATAATCATGGCCTGCTGGGGAGTAAAATACCTGGCAGAGGTAAGAAAACGTTTACGGCAAGCCAACCCGGAGGAAAACAAAGAAGTATTACTGACCAGGCATGGGCCCAGCTGACTCATCTGTGTAATAAATGGACAGAATGTAACACTTATTAAGAGATTATTTAGTTAGTCAGACCATAGAAGTTGGTTTTAAAATACATTTTACACTTTACTGTATAACTGCACTTTCTTCCCTGACCCTGCGATTTTTCAGGGCTTTTTTAATTAGCCAGCTGGTTGAAATTTTACATTGTGTTGACTCACGGATAGTATGTTTTTCATGTTACCATTCACTTGAGTGTGAGTGACTATTTAACAGTAAGCTCTAAAGCACTATCATGGTTCTAGCAATGAAAACAATGTATTCAGTCAATATCTCTATAATGCACTTCATAACATTTTAATGCCGATAGTCAAGCACCTGCACTTTAGCTAAACAACCAACGCGATCCCATCAATGTTGTGTGGTTTTTATTGTGAATGTAAAGATATATTTTTATTTTTTGGGAAATTTGTAAAGATTTTAATTAATCATACAATGTTATGTTATGTGTGTTTTATGGGCTCCTATATAGCGTGTGGCTCACCCGGGGGCATCTCAACGCTTACCTATGAGATAACATGAAGCAAGTCAGGATGAAAATTTCTCGAGAAAGAACAAAGTTAAAACAAGAAAGTTTTAAGTTGCTTTCTAAAAACCATGTAGGACCTGGATTTACGCAAGGCCTCTAGTAGGGATTTCAAGTATTTGGGAGCAATGTATGAAAATGCTCTGCCACCTGTGCGAGTTAAACGAATACACGGGAACTTCAAAAGAGCCAATGAGTTAGATCTTAGATTACATCCGGACACCTGCTTGGAAAGCTTTTTTTGCAGTTAACTTAAGTGCTTTAAAAGAGAGACAACCGATCTTAAAAAAAGATCTTTTTTTTCACTGGGAGCCAGTTCAGTTCTCTAAGTAAGGGAAGAGATGGGGATCCTGGGGGGTGATTTAATACCATCCTTGCTGCAATGTTTTGGATCACTTGAAGTTTAGTCAGCGTGGTCTCACCTACCAACAGCGCGTTCCCATAGTAGAGCCGACTCATAACCATTGCATGGACTACTGTTCTGTGGTGTTCTAATGGCAAGTAGGGAAGTATTCTATGTAAAAGACGGAGGCTATAGTAGCAAGCCCCTAAAATATTTTTTATGTTATCTTTCATAGTGAGATTATGATCCAATTGTATTCCTAAACTTTTTACTGAGGAGGTGGGGGTAGGGGCTTCACCCAGCTGGGAGGGCCACCAGTCAGCTGACCAGGAGTGAACGGCTCTACCAAGGAGCATAAGCTTTTCTGTGGAATTGGAACCAAATGGAAATAGCAGCTGTGTATCGTCGGCATACAAGACTATCTCGAAGCCGAATGGTTGAACGATCTTGGCTAGAGGAGCCATATACACGTTAAAAAGCGTGGGGCTTAGGCACGAGCCCTGAGGCACACCCTTGTCCAGCAAAGATTTTTGAGATGTAAACGGACCCAGAATAGTGGTTTGCCATCTGTCGGTTAAGAAGTTTCTCAGCCACTGCAGGGCCACGCCCCTGATACCGCACTTGTGTAATCTCTCTGCCAGCAGTCGATGAGAGATAGTATTGAATGCTGCAGAGAGATCCAAGAGGATCAGTATCATGGATCCTCCGGCATCAAGAGTTAGTCTCAGTGAATCGGTGACAGCCAAAATGGCCGTCTCTGTGCTGAAGCCCGGGCGAAAGCCCGACTTTGAAGGGTCGAGAATGTCGTTAAGTTCTAAATACTGGCTAAGTTGTTTGTTTATTACTGATTCCAGCGTTTCACAGAGCAAGGGCAGCATCGATATTGGTCTGTAACTTCTGAGCACCTGGGGGTCTGCAGTTGGTTTCTTTAGGATGGGACGAACGTAGGCTTCCTTCCAAGTAGCCAGGATAAGACCAGTCCGAATAGAAGAGTTAAAAAATGTTTGTATTGCAGAAGCACAAGTTGGGGAGAGGAGGGCCATAATGCTGAGGGAGCATAGGTCGGCCGGTGAACCTGATTTCGCTGCCAACAATAAATTGTTTGTATCCTCAAGCGAAATGGTCTCAAACTGATTGAGGTGACAAGTGGTGGATGTAAGAGAATTGGCCAGATTCATAGTAAGTCTGGAGTTGTTAACTCTCGTGGCAGGGAAATTAGCTACAATAAACTATGACTTGACTTGAATGTGCAACACAGTGCAACAAGTGGTCTATGAACCTAAGAAATACCATGAAGGGGCCTGCCAGTTTATGAAAATTATAAACTTCGCACCACTCTCTCACACATGGAAACACTTCCCACATAGGATCAAACAAAGATCATGCATTTACAACCACACAACCAACAAGGTTTTGCATGCTACCCATGTGGGCAAACTCTTCAGTGCCCCAAATGGAGGTAGTAAGCACTATATAAATGTGGCAATACAGTACATAGTAAATAACACCCAGTGTTCAGCCAATGTTATAACTCCCAAAAGATTCAGAATTGTATTAATTTATTTTAAGTAATTGATCAGTTAATGTAAGATACACGGATAAAACCACAATGTGCTAGCACCTTTAGGTGCACCAAACCAACTACATTTTCTGCAATGCTGTTCACAAGGATCTACGATTTGGTAAACTCAGAACTTCAGGACTCATCTGATATGAGCATACATCTGAGTCTACTGAAGTCCAGTCCTGTTCATCATTCTGTAAATGTGTACATGCTCAGCTTTCAACAAAGGCTTTCTACAGGCTTACCCATCTCAAAGGATAAGGCCACCTGCTGCTAGATGTCACACAAATGAAACTAAGTAAGTCTATGCTCAATCCCTGGTAATGTGGCAAAAAGTAGTTGGGCTTAAATCAAAGGCAATGTCTAAATTATTTAAGCCTTCACATTAGAAAGAGTCACACAAAACACAGAGAAATTCCACAACCAGTCTTAAAAGAAAGAGGAAAGGTTTGTGAGCAAAACTAATACCAAAATGACAAAAACCTTATTAGGGAAACCAGAAATACAAAATGTTTAAGATTTAAGTGACAATAGCACCATCAAGAACAAAGTGCTACTTATAGTCTATGGGAGTCCTAGATAGACACCTGGGTGTGATTTGAGGCCAACCGCGATGGACCCCAGGTTGGATACATCAAATGGATTGGTAGTGGTGAAAGTCTGAAAGTCAAAAAGGTTGAAAAAGGTTTTTAAGAACCAACACAGAAAAGGACTTTGTCACTTTTTGAGATGAAAAGTTCTTGAGCGTGCCACTCTATTCTGTAGAAGCGTGGATGGTGACTACGGAAACACTGGCTGAGCTGAGGTTTCTCTTGGGAGCATGGAAGGAGAGGCGGTTCTTGAGGTATTGTGGTCCGATGTGGAGGGCCTTAGGCGTGCGTTAGCAGCTTGAAAGTTATTCTTCTTTCGACGGGGAGCCGGTGGAGGTCGCGGAGGTGTTTGGTGAAGTGGTTGTTCCATGGGATATCGAAGATTAGTCTGGCTACGGCGTTCTGGGTGGTCTGGAGTTTGCAGAGGAGTTTTTGTTGATTCCGGCATAGAGGGCGTTGCCGGAGTCCAGTCTGCTGGTGTTGATTGCATGATGAGTCCAGTATGATGCCGAGGTTATGTGCATGGTCTGTCGGGGTGAGTTTCCAAGGGTGGGGGGCCACCAGGTGTCATCCCATGCGGAGGGGGTGGAGCCGAGGATAAGGACTTCTGTTTTCTCTGAATTGAGTTTCAGGTAGCTGTTCTTCATCCAGGTTGCGACGGCTTTCATCCATTCTTGGAAGTTGTGTCTGGTGATGTAGGGTTCCTTGGTGAGGGAGAGGATGAGTTGGGTGTCATCGGCATAGAAGACTATGTTGAGCCCATGGTTTCCGACGATGGTTGCGATGGGGGCCATGTAGACATTAAAGAAGGTGGGGCTGATCCTTGGGGTACTCCGCATCTGGTCTCTATTGGTTCTCAGAGGAAGAGCAGGAGTCTTATTGTCTGTGTTCTTCTGTGAGAAATTAGCGTATCCAGTCTAGGGTCATTCCTTGAATGTCTGCGTAGTGGAGTCTGGTGGCTAGTATGCGGTTGATGACTGTGTTGAATGCTGCTAATAAGTCCAGGATGATGAGGGCTGCCGTTTGGCCTTGGTCAAGGAGGGTGCGGATGTAGTCTGTGGTAGCGAGGAGGCCGGTCTTGGTGCTGTGGTTGCTGCATAATCCGGATTGAGAAGTGTCTAGGATGTTGTTGGCTTCGATGAAGTAAGCTAGCTGAGGGTTGCCAGCCTTTAATTACCTTGGCTGTGAAAGGAAGCAGCGAGATGGGCCTCAAGTTCTTAGGGTCCCTCTGACCTACGGGGGGGTTTCTTTAGGAGGGGTTTGACTTCGGCACGCTTCCAGTTGTCGGGGAATGTGTCGATCTCGAGGGAGCAGTTAATGGTTCGACGTAACTCTGGTGCGATGGCTGTGGTGACCCTGATGGAAGATTTGTGGTGGGCAGTGGTCTGAAGGTGCTCCGGAGTCTATTCTCTTCATGGTCTTTCGGTTGTTTTCTGTCGTTAGTGGGGTCTAAGTAAGTAGGGTCTGTTGGGTGGCATCGCTGGGTTTGGGGGTTGACATGGTGCAGAGGTCTTGGCCATCGAAGTTGTCTTAGCGCGTCTTAATCTTGAGGTGAAGGAAGGAGCTGAGTCTGTTGTAGAGGTTTTGGGAGGGAGGGACATCTGTTGTTTTGCTGTTGGGTTTGGCAAATTTCTGTATGATGGAGAAGAGTTCATTGGAGTAGTGGGCGTTGGAGAGGATTCTGCCTTGGAGGACATTTTTCTCTGTGAATTTGATGAGTTGGTGGTGTGCCGTGGTGGCTGTTTTGGAGGTGGTGCATGTTTCCAGAGTTTTAATGTTTCTCCACGTCTTTTCCAGTTGTCGGCAAGAGTGCTTGGATTATTGGAGGGTTGTGGTGAACCAGTTTGCTTTCTTGTTGTGTCGATTTGTAGTCTTCTGGAAGGGGGGGCCGAGTGTGTTGGTGCAGTTGGTTATCCATTGGTGGAGGTTGCTTGCCGCAGTGTTGGCGTGTGTCGTAGTTGTGGGTGGAGTGCAGATGTGGCCGGATGTGAGGTGTTCTTCTGAAACTATGTTCCTGATTCTGTGTGGGAGGCAGCTTGCATGCTTGTGAGCGGTGGGTTTTCTGAACGAGAAATGGAAGCAGTGGTGGTCAGTCCAGAGCAGTTCCATGGTGTGGCTGAAGAAGATGCTGTGCAGACGGAGTTGAGTGTGTTTCCTGCTGTGTAAGTGGGGTTGGAGACAAGTTGCTTCAGTCCTATGTTGGTGAGGTTCTCTAGGAGGGCGGTGGTGTTGGTTTTGTCGTGGTTGTCCAGGTGGAAGTTTAGGTCTCCTAGTAGTATGTAGTCTGTGGAGACAAGGCCGTGGAGTGCGATGAGGTTTGTGAGGACCTTGGTGAATGGGTGGTGGGGGCCAGGCGGTCTGTAGACGAGGGTTTCGCGGAGCGTTGTTCTGGGGTTGGTCTGGATCTGAAAGTGGATGTGTTCCATGGGGGGGGCGAGGGGGAGGTGAGACGTTGGTCGAGTCGTGGTTGTTGTGCGGAGGTAGCTTTTGAGGATGATTGCGAGGCCTCCCCCTTGGCGGATGGGATGGTCTTTTCTCAGGATCTGGTATCCATTGGGGATGGTGGTAGCGATGTCAGGTGTGGAGCTAGTGTTGGTCAGGTCTCTGTGAGGAAGGCGACGTCGGGCGTGTGAGTGTTGAGGAGGTCCCAGATTTCTATGGCATGACTGTGCAGGGAGCGCAGGTTGAGGAGGATACAGTTCAGTGGTTTGTGTGCGCTGGCATCCAGTGGTCTGTGGGCTACTGCTGTGGTCTGGAGGTGGGTGAAGGTGCGGTGGCAGGGTCAGTAGAACAGGCCTTGTGTGGTGCTCGGCGCCTAGAGCTGGCAATTGTTTTTGAGACTGGGGTTGGGAGCGTTAAGGCTGCTTTGTTTGTAACGGTGAGGGGTAGGTGGACCAAGGTCCCTGGCTCTGGTCGGGTCGCCGTTAAGTAGGGGCAGGGGGAGGGCGATCAGCTAGGAGGTGGGAGTGACATGCTGGGGGGAGGGGCTGCGGGGCCAACCGCGGTGGGGAGCCTTGGGTGTTGCTCAGCGTCAAGAGCTGGCAGTTGTTTTTGCGTCCGGGGTTGAGCGCCTGGAGGGTACTGTGGTTGTAAAGGCGGGGGTAGGGGTACCAGGGTCCCTGGCGCTGGTCGGGTCACCGGTAAATAGGGGTCAGGGGGAGAATGATCAGCTGGGAGGCGGGAGCGGCACGCTGGGGGGGAGGGGCTGCGGGGGCCACAGCAGCGGGGAGCACGGAAAGAGGGAGCAAAAGAGAGGAAAGGGGGAAAAAAAGGCAAAAGAGGCAAAAGAGAAAAGAGGCAAAATAGAACAGAGGACACAGAATGGAGTGGAATAGCAGGGTGCTCTTCCACTAGACCACCAGGTATGAGGTGCAGGCAGGAGCCTGCGGGTGGAGGAGGGCCTCAAACACCTACCTAGCAAGGAGCTCGGGCTGAAGGGCAGTCCTCAACGGTGGAGCTTCACAGGGAGAACAGTGACACTGAACAGGAAGGTCAGAGGTCTTGCTCTTGCACTTTCCAACATGACAACTTGGTGAGTGTGCACCATTCTTATCCTTCCCAGTACCCCAAGGAACATGCACCTGCCCTAATTTGCCCCAGAGCGATAAAGCACATTTTCTACATTAACACAGTCTTATGAATGCTTCCTTCCCCAGTACCCCAAGGAACATGTCCCTGCCCTCATTTGCCCCAGAGCGATAAAGCACATTTTCCTCATTAACACAGTCTTATGAATGCTTCCTCCCCTGTTGGCGGTGGATGTTCCCCTGATTCTCAAACCTTTACGGTTCTTTCATTGAAGGAGCAGTTAGACTATATTACCAAACTTGTGTTTCCATTAATTTGTACAGCCTTGCATCAGACAGATTGAGTCATACATATCTTCATATCTAATTAGATACATTTCTTCGAATCCCTATTGACTGTTTGAATCCGAACTTTCAAGCTCTCAAAGCTTCACGAACGGCACAATGCGTCCTTATTGGTTAGCATTGGCCAAATGGCTTAATGTTGTAGATAATGAAGGGTGTTAAACTATTTTTACTTTAACTGAACTTTGGAGATACTAGAGAGAGAGAAATCAAGGTAAGTAGCTTAGTTACTTAGAAGTAAAGGGAAACTTTAAATTGGGAATCCTGGACTTCTAGCTTTTGCTTAAAGCAGCAAGCTTCTCTGAGGAAATGTGGCTAAGTATTTTAGTAGCATTGAAGCAACATTACAAAATGGCATTTCGTGCATAATTTAGTAGGTAAAGTTGCAGGTGTGTAAAATGTAGAAAATGTGATGATCAGCTTGACACCTAAGCAACAAGCGTTGGCAAAGCCAATAGGTCTTGACCATGAAACCTACTTGCTTTGCCAATGATTTTCTCTCTTCAATGGCCTCTGCAAATGCATGGTTTACATCTTTGAGTGTGTATAGTTAGATTTTAAAAACCCTGTTCAAAGAAGGCCTCCGGATGTGTATGCAGCCATGGATTGCCAGCTTGAAATAGTTAAAACATTTTAGCACAGAAGGTGGTGATAAAAGCACAAGAAGGTGGCAGGGGCATGCAGCGATTTAAGGGGGAGGGGGTAATAAAAAAAGATGTAATGTGGAAAAGTAAATTTTGCCATGTTCTGTGTCCCTACGTGTTCCCCATCTTATGTTATATGTGCATGATTAATATGCATATGTATTCCCCATGATCGATTAAAGACGCAATTACAGTTGTGTCCACCTCTAGTATGCCAGTTTCTAGTTCTCGTGAAAGCTACGAGTATTAGGCCTATGTAAAGTTACGTTGCCACGTTTCTCAGTGTGCACGTTATTTCATTGTAAAGTCCCCGTTTCTAGGCCTCAAAAGGGCCCGGACACCAGATTCAGCTCCTGTCTCCTGAACCCTCGCTGAGGAGCGATACAGCCCCCACCTGTATCCCTGACCCTTCACTTACTTCCTGCCTCACAGTGCCCGGCTCGGCCTGGCTCTGCCTGTCAGTCTGCCAAGAGTATGTTATGATTCTAGTTATCAGTCCAGCTCTCCTTCTCTGCATTCCTAAAGCTACTGAATCGCATCAATAGTTTCAGTCATCGTCTAGCCTTTACGTCTCCATGTAAGAGAAATACTGTATTTATGGTCAGTTAATATTCCTCAACACGCACTACATGTAGAATAATGCATGCACCAGTCTTAGTGTCTGTTAGCCTTTGCCCTGATAACTTTTGGATTCTATCAACATGTTCTCTAAACATCAGATACCAGATAGTGTTTAGGTACATGTCGCTCTGACTCTCCAGACTTTCGTCTCTTCTTCTAGCGCAGAAGTCATAGCCCCCAGCTTCTCCCTGGTAACACGTCATTGTCAGTTTGCGCGCACCACTAGGTTAGAGGTCCCGGCTCCTTCGGTAGCCCCCTCCATGTTTCCGCCCCATTTATGACATATTCCGTTACGTTTACATCACATGTCTATGTTCACGCCTCTTGTTACACCTACTTTCTGCCTTATCTTTCGCGACTGCTACAGGCCCTGCCCACTGCTACGCCTATTGTATTGAACATCATGTATTTTGTTTAACTATATATGCTTGTGCACGGTTATTAAAAGTTGCTAGCCATCCCAGATCTTGCCCGTGCAGGTTGTCCTGTTCCTGTCCTTTATGCTGTATTAAACCTGCAAACTCCTACTACCTCGAATCTTGACTCTTATTTATTGAGCTATCTGTTATTGTATATCCAGTCAAAAATAGAGGTATTATTTATTTATTTACCACATAATGGCGCCCGAATAGGGACTTGCCCTTTCCCCACGCGCCGGAGAAGCCACGCAAGCCCCCTGATACTCTGCAGCCGTGACGGAACCATACCGTGCACGTGCAGATATTTCTGCTTCAAGTATCCCTCAGGCCCACGGAGGAGACGGAGGTTGCGGTCCAGCATCCAGACGAGGCGGTGGAGGAACGCGGCGAGTCCCGACCAGAGCCCAAGCCGAGAGTCCAAGGTCCGAGGTATCCGGAGGCCCACCCGTAACAGAAGTCCGAAGTTCGTCCGTCCGTCCGTCGTCGTAGCAGTCCAGTCCAGTCCGAGGCCTTCCGTTCTTGCTGCCCGGTGAGTACCGTTGCTGGGGTAGTATCTAGACAGGGTCAATTGTATTGTCTCTGGTCCGTGGGTTTGGGTACGCAGATCCAACACGAAGTGTCCACTTAGGTGGATGCGGGTCCTGACGTGTCTCTTTATGAGACCGGTAAGTTTCGTACTGTTTTAGCAGTGCATCTAGTTTCTGTTCTAGTCCGTTCTGTTCTCGAGAAATTCATGTATTCTGTTTTCAGTATTCCAGGTAGTGTTTTGTCAGAACTGTTATTTTAAATGTCATTCATGTATTTCAATGTCGTGGTATGAAAGTGGTGTATCTTCAGTAATTATCGTGTTCATTGCGTATTGTATTGTGTCTAGGCTCCAGCCCAGTCATGCCATTGTTTTCCAAGTTACGTCAGTTAAAAACTAGAAAAGGTCTGTTAGAAGAAGCAGTTCCTGTCCCGCCTAGGGACAGTCCAGGTCATATTATGTATCAAAAGCATGGCATA
Organism: Lissotriton helveticus; assembly: GCF_964261635.1. NCBI lineage: Eukaryota > Metazoa > Chordata > Amphibia > Caudata > Salamandridae > Lissotriton > Lissotriton helveticus. The sequence continues at coordinate 1,010,090,358 of NC_136072.1, forward strand.
AGTGCCATATTATATCTAGACTTGTGGGTGGAGTACACCAAACAGTTAGAAGAGAAATATAGATGGCCCGTATCGGGTACATGGGATGCCGAGTGCATCATGCGAGTAGAAGAAGCATTATGGAAAAAGAAAGCCAGACAGTCACAGAAAGATGCCATCGAGTTATGGCGCAAAGAATCTCATAAAAGAACCGAAAAAGAAATCAGAAAGTCAGAATTAAGTAGAGAATCCTTAGAAAAAGCCCAAGAAAAGGAACTAATCGAAATAGGTGAACGAGTTAAAACCGAACAGTCAGACAGGCAGAGAAATGCCCTTATTAAGGGTATGTACCCTCTTCTTGCCGAGGGCTTGCCAAAAGCAACCCCGGAAGCATCCAGTAATTTTCCGCCACCTTTAGTTCCGACCAAGCTACGTCACAAACCGACCGCAGCTGATATTTTTCTCTCGTCCTATTTGGACGACACAGTCCCAGAATATGCAAATCCTGTTCCACCAGCTCCTGTAAATAATGTAATTCATGGTCCTCCAGTCACCGGGGCACCTGTTGCAGTACCTGTTACGGTACCCCCGGTCCAGCCCGCAGTACAAATTCCCGCCACATCAGTCACTCTGCCAGCACGAAGAGTATCAGTCGACGATTCCAGTTTAGGGGCCGCGGGAGGAGGTCCTCCTGGTACCCCGCCGCCAAGTAGACGTCTAGGGGCAGTCGAGTTACATGAACGTGCGTTACAGCGTACGCCTAAATATAAGTCCATTGCAGAAATCAGGCGACTTCTTACTGAATGCTGTTATGATCCAGTCCCAGGCGAGGATAGTATGGTTATATATTCCGTACGTATAAGGCAGGTGTCCGAGTATTTGGTCACCCTACCGAATATGAAAGAAGATCTAGACAGAATGTATCGTTTCATTCGTACTGGAGACGATCCAGAAAGTATCGGTGAAGTCATGTCTCTCAGAAAATCTGAGATCCAGTTCATGCTATTAAAGTTTCTGATCAATTGTTTAATTAGGGAACAAGATTCCCCGACTAAAGATCCGAACGAAATGAAAATTCTGACAAAGTGGAGTGATAATATAGCCGAGGGTAAGCACAAGACACTCAATAGTATAGAGAGTATGTACAAGAAAATACGTAAAGAAATAATAAGGTTACACGAACAACGCAAAGAAGCTCTAGGAAGCGAGAAAGAAAATGACTCTTCTACTGAAGAGGTAGACGACGAGAATACCGCCAGAATAGCGTATGTAGGTAAACCTAGATTTCCAGACCGACAGTCACGCCTAGAACACAAGAAAGTTTTTCCTCTTCCAGCACCAGAACAAGGTTCTCTAGAACAAGTATTTCAAGCTACCGATCACATTCTGAAATCACGAATCGGTTATAGTGAACTTAGTACCATGCATGAACAAGAACTAGCCCGATCAGCAGTCCGATGGATTACTGATTCTACCACTTTTCCAGACGAAATAGTGGCACAAATGTTTCTGAAACTGCCCCCAGCCGAGCAGCGACTGGTGGGTATGTATATGATTCAGCACCTCATTACATTGTATGAGGGTCAACATTCTGATCCAGGTCCGTTACATGATGTCCTGAACGAGTTACTCCAGTATAGATGGAAAGGTTTAGGTACCGATTTAATTAGTGTCATTCTAGAACAGCGCCACAAATATAGAACGTTTTTGAACACACATTTTGTTCATGTCTCACCTCCAGAAAGTAAACCGTTTTACATAGACAGACAGCATCCGTTACGAGAAGTACACCCAGTTAGGACAGCGGGTGGTGAAATGCAACGAGTATTTGTTTACACCCCAGTTACAAAGATGGAACTCTTAGAGATGAAGAAGTTAATTCCCTGTCACGATAAAGATCCAGCAGGGTTCCACCGTGAATTAAAAGACATGCTCCGTATGGGAGAATACACGTATCCAGATATTATTAAAATGTTAAAAGTCCTGTTGCCTGCGGGCATATACGAAAAACTCAAGGAAAAGGATTGGGAGGTGGGAGAGAAAAAGATCGATTGGACAGCTCTAGAAGCTGAAGATAAGATACGAGTACCAGGTACCGGTCTTGGAGATAAATGTAAAGAATTACCAGAATTATTGATACAAGTTTTGCCTAGATTATTAGCCACTAAAAAGGAAGACTGGGATGCAATCTCAGCCTGTAAACAGAAACAAGACGAAGACACTAGTGATTTCTATTCTAGATTCGAGAAATGTTTTAGCATCAACAGTGGTTTGAAGACGAGTAGTGAGTCATACCCTCATCTTTTTGTTACTAAACTAGTCGAGAATTCAAGTCCACAAGTTAAAAATCGAGTTTTGAAAGTCGAGAGTACCTGGCAAGCTAATACTCCGTCCCAAATGCTCCAGATGCTCCAGTACCACCAGAATAGAATCAGAGAAGAGCAAGAACACGAGAGAAGACGTATGAAAGACACAAAAATGAAAGTACTAGTTGCACAATCTGTTCCTCAAGACAGTCAGAAGAGGGGTCCGAATCAAGCCAGTCATCCTGCAGCTCCCGTTAAAGGGACATGCAATTATTGTAAACAGCCAGGTCATTTTATAAACGAGTGTGCAGTTCTGAAACACAATATAGCCACTGGTAAAACTAAAGAAAGACCACGTCCGCCTCGACAAGAACAAGTTGCACAGACTTCTCAGCCACAGAATGCACAACAGACAGTTCCAGCACCGCAGCCTATCGCTGCAACACAGCATGTTACACAGCAGATGTACCAGTATGCACAGTCCGAGTATCCAGAGTATCAAGCGTATTCATGAAACAGCCTAGAGAGGGAGGTAGGCTTGCCTCTCATCGAGATTCCTGTAGATCAAGAAGGTCCCTATGTACATAGTCAAGTATTGGGGAAAGACAGAAAGTTTTTGATTGATACAGGGGCAAGTAGGACGACTATTAGTCACGACGAGGTTCCAGGGGCTCCGCTCTCAGGCTCTAGAAATGTTTCCCTTGGATTTTCAGGAAAACCTATTGTAAACGAGATATCAAAGCCAGTTACTCTAGAAGTTGGTCCATTGTCCCGAACTACTGATCTATTACTTACGAAGTCATGTCCAGAAAATTTGTTAGGCATTAAGACACTGAAAGAATTAGGTGCAGTTATTTGTTGTTCCCCAGAGGGAATACGTTTGTTTTTACGTGACTTCAAGGGTCACTATGTTTTACGAGATTTTGATCCGAGATTGTCTAATGTTCCGCAGCATCTATGGGCACAAGGTCCAACTGATGTTGGTTTTATGCAAATCACACCCCATCGTGTGACTCTCAAGCAAGGTATAGTCCTGCCACGAATCAGACAGTACAGATTGCCACCTGAGGCTGTAGCAGCCTTATCCAAAATTATTGACGAGCTCATTGCTCAAGGAGTAGTTGTAGAAACTGACTCCAATGTATGTAATTCTCCTATCATTCCAGTCATGAAACGTACTGATCCAAATGCACCCCCAGTATATCGATTAGTGATTGACCTTCGAGAACTCAATAAATGTATCATTCCCCAGTACCCAGTTGTTCCAGATATCTCATCTCTATTGACAGCCATTGATTCTGAGGCTACATTTTTCACAGTCATAGACCTCAAAAACGCATTTTTCAGTGTCCCCATTCATCCAGACAGCCAGTACCTTTTCGGATTCTGTTTAAATGGAAGGAGCTATAAATTCACACGAGCTCCTCAAGGTTTCACAGAAAGTCCTAGTATTTACAGTCAAGCACTTAAGAGACAACTAGACAATATTCACATGCCAACTGACACTGCCCTGCTCCAATATGTCGATGATCTACTGATCACAGCCCGTTCTGAACGTGCTTGCGAGCGAGCATCACTTACAGTTTTGTACTTCCTAGCCGAGATGGGGCACAAGGTGTCCCCTTCAAAGCTTCAATTCTGTGTCCAGCAAGTGATCTACTTAGGCCACTTACTGTCCAAGTGGGGTAGGCAGTTGACACCCGATCGCATCCAGTTAATAGCGAGTCTTCCTCAGCCCAAGACCCAGAAGGAGGTACGTGCTTTTATCGGCCTCACTTCTTATTGCCGACAATGGATTCCTCAGTATGCATTTCTAGCCAAGCCACTGATACAGTTAACGACACAGGAGGCAGCCGTATCGACTGTCCTCCCTTGGACATCTGAACATACACTTAGTTTTAATGAATTAAAGAAAGCCTTATGCCAAGCTCCTGTTCTAGCAACACCGAACTACAGTAAGCCTTTTACACATTTTGTCACAGAACGTGATGGTACTGCATTATCTGCTCTCACACAAGATCAAGCAGGACAATACAAGCCCTGTGCTTATTTTTCGAGCACATTAGATCCAGTAGCCCAGGCTCTGCCTGCGTGCCTCAAGTCAGTTGCAGCCACAGCACTAGCTATCAGACAAAGTGATTCCATAGTATTAGGACACTCCCTGACAGTACAAGTTCCACACTCCGTGGAAGTTCTTTTAAACCGAACACAGACTCAGCACTTGACAATTGCACGTTTGACAGGTTATGAACTGACACTGTTCCAGCCACACATAGAAATCAGACGCTGCAACGTTCTAAATCCTGCTACACTGTTACCGTCAGTTACTTCAATTCCTGCCACACATGACTGTGTGGAAGTTGTTAACACTATGACAAAGCCAAGACAAGATCTGACAGATATTCCATTACCTGATCCCGACCTGACACTTTATGTGGATGGTTCATGTATGAGAACAAGTACAGGAGAACTAGTAGCCGCGTATGCAGTGACTACTGATACTGAAGTTATAGAAACACACCGTATTGACACCCTGTCTGCTCAAGCAGCAGAGCTAGTTGCTCTGACACAAGCCTGCATACATGCCAAGAACCTGAAAGTTAATATTTACACAGATTCACGCTACGCATTCGGAGTCGTACACGACTTTGGAGTGCTCTGGCAAGAGAGAGGTTTCATGACTTCTCATGGAACCAAGATTCAGCATGGTCTCCTTATTCAAGCTCTGTTAGATGCAATACATTTACCGACATCTATCGCTATCATGAAGTGCAAGGCACATACGAAAGTCACTGACATTATTTCCCAAGGTAATGATCTAGCGGATCGAACAGCCAAGCTTACAGCACAGACACCAGACATACCAGTTAACAAGACACCGACATCCACTCTAGAACAGACTACTTGTATGACAGTTAAGGACCCTACTCAAGATGTCATAGATATCCAGTCACATGCTACTCCTGAAGAAATTAAGAAATGGTCCGAACAAGGAGGGGTCCAGACAGATCAGGGATGGGTGACGAAGGGAAAAGCCACATGGTTTCTCCCCGACTCAATGGTTCAAGTCATTATTAATACCGCACATAGTCCAGCACACTTAGGAGAAAAAGCCATGATAGACAGTATCCAGAACATTTGGTTTAACAAGCATTTACGAGCTGCAGCCAAGCAGAAAGTCCGTACTTGTATGATATGTTGCCAGTTCAATCCAGGTAAAAGTGTTCCGGTGGAACAAGGTGGATTCCAACCCCCTGACCACCCTTTTGAAGTCCTCCAGATGGATTATATTCAGATGGAGCGATGTCGAGGTTTCAAGTATGTCCTTGTAGTTGTATGCGCTTTATCCAGGTGGACAGAAGCATATCCAGTCCCAGATTATACAGCCGCGACCACTGCCAAGCAGTTGGTTCGTGAATTCTTCCCCCGTTATGGACTCCCAAGGGTCGTATATTCTGATAACGGCCAGCCATTCTCATCTGAACTAATGAAGCACGTTTCCCTTTTACTAGGGTACCAGTGGAAGTTCCATTGTGTACGCCATCCTGAAGCAGCAGGTCTCGTAGAGAGACATAACCAGACCCTAAAAATCCGCATCGCCAAAGTTTGTAAAGAGAAAGGTGTAGACTGGCTAGTAGCCCTGCCAGTCGCCCTATTTTATATGCGCATGGTCGCACATTCCAGATCAGGTCTGTCCCCTTATGAGGTCGTATTCGGCCGCCCCCCGAACATGTGGGGTACACCTAGACCCCGAAGTATTACCGATGTTTCCAGTAATATGCTGACAGATTACCTAGCTTCCTTGATGTCTGCCCTACACTCTTGTCGTTCACAGGTTGCCGCCGCATTTCCAGACAATACCGAGGTGAAACCACATGAAATCGTTCCAGGAAGTCTAGTGCTTGTCCGGAATTTCGATCGTTCAAGTCTGTTGGAGCCTCGCTGGAAGGAGCCGAAGTTAGTCCTTTTGACCACCCGCACTGCCGTCAAGTTGGAAGGCAGGAAGGGGTGGGTGCACCTGTCGCATGTCAAGAAATTTCACGGACTCCGACTAAAAACTGTTTCCAAGAACATTTCCAAGGATTGTCAAGATTTTAAAGACTGCCATGATACTATTCTTAAGGACTGTCCCGCTATTGACTCTGATTCAAAGGATTCCCTGTTAGAGAAAACTCCACAGCAGGAGTATAAAAGTAAGCTCCGGTCTAGTAAAATAAGTCAGCCAGTTTAATTGTCTAAGTCCCCCTGGGTGAAACGGTTAGACAGGTTTCTGACATGTATGAGATAGACCCCCATAGTGAGAGAGTTAGTCAAAACTCAATCCGATGTATCGTTTTTCTAAGTTTTATATTGTTTTTGAGTTTGATGGTTACCTGCACCAGTTATGCATTTCATTTATGTTTTCCAATTTCTCATGTAAATAAGTTTTCTAATGCTACAGTAGAGCACACGTTTAGTGATCTGCCTCCTCACGAACTATCCTATCGTCTTGCTATGCGCAACAATACGTTTATCCGTATGTTACATTATTCACACCAGACCAGCAATGCCACTAATTGTTGGGTGTGTGGTCGACTCCCCCCTTTCCAGACACCTAAGGGAGTTCTGCCACTCTTTCCTTATCCGTTTTCACATAATGGTTCGTGTGGAGCATGGTCCACGTTAACGTCATCCTCAACTGATATGTCCCTTCTGAATAGTACATGTTTTCCAGACAAGCAAGGTCTCACCCATAGAACCGGGTTAGATCTAGAAAATGAAGTTTATAATTTGGGTAATTATTCTTCGAATTTTATGGTTCTGAATGTTCAGTCTGATCCTACTCCAGACTTACCTGCTATTTCAGTACTACCAGTCAAAGGCGAATTATGTGTCAGAAATAATGGTTCTGCACATGTAGGACATAGTGATTGTACTACTATTGTCAAGTATAGTGACAGTGGGAAATCTATTTTCAAAGCTTCACGTCATTCTTATTTTGTTTGTGGTCAGACCGCATATGTTCGTCTGCCCCTCGATTGGGAGGGAACCTGTTACATTGCCTTCCTACTGCCACCAGTTTTCCTAGCCCCATCTGATTATCATAGAAACACACATCTAGTACACATTAGACATAGAAGGGAGATCGAGTCCCCGATTGTCGATCAAACTGAAACTGCTCTAGAACAGTATACAGATTTCAATAAAGGATTCTTCTTCTTTATAGGACCTATCCAGAATAGTAAGTTAATCCGTAGGTTAACAAGAACCCTTGAAGCAGTAGTGAATGAGACTGCCTCTGCCCTAGGTAACTTAACCGAAGAGCAATCTGCTATGAGATTTGTCGTGCTCCAAAATCGTCTCGTTCTTGACGTCATACTGGCCGATAGAGGAGGAGCATGTAGAGTCATCGGATCTAGTTGCTGCATTTTCATTCCTAATAACGCGCCGTCTGTTTATTCAGCTATAACCAGACTTCATAAAATTGCCCATCAGTTACACCAGAATCCAGGCACCTGGACATGGTCCGGTTGGTTTTGGAGTATAATTTCTGCCTGGGGATGGAAAGTATTGTTATTTCTAGGTATTGCAGTAGCGATCATATTCAGTTGCTGCCTCTGTATACAATGTGGCCCTGCGATTTGCGGCATTTGTGCTACCTCTTGTATTCCTAGTCCCAAGTCCCGTCCCAAATCCCGTTCCAAGGCAATTCGAGACGAGCAAATGATACTGTATGAAATGATAGATGGTATCATGAATATTGATGTTTCCTGATGGAAACGTAGTGACAAGGAGGGAATGTGGAAAAGTAAATTTTGCCATGTTCTGTGTCCCTACGTGTTCCCCATCTTATGTTATATGTGCATGATTAATATGCATATGTATTCCCCATGATCGATTAAAGACGCAATTACAGTTGTGTCCACCTCTAGTATGCCAGTTTCTAGTTCTCGTGAAAGCTACGAGTATTAGGCCTATGTAAAGTTACGTTGCCACGTTTCTCAGTGTGCACGTTATTTCATTGTAAAGTCCCCGTTTCTAGGCCTCAAAAGGGCCCGGACACCAGATTCAGCTCCTGTCTCCTGAACCCTCGCTGAGGAGCGATACAGCCCCCACCTGTATCCCTGACCCTTCACTTACTTCCTGCCTCACAGTGCCCGGCTCGGCCTGGCTCTGCCTGTCAGTCTGCCAAGAGTATGTTATGATTCTAGTTATCAGTCCAGCTCTCCTTCTCTGCATTCCTAAAGCTACTGAATCGCATCAATAGTTTCAGTCATCGTCTAGCCTTTACGTCTCCATGTAAGAGAAATACTGTATTTATGGTCAGTTAATATTCCTCAACACGCACTACATGTAGAATAATGCATGCACCAGTCTTAGTGTCTGTTAGCCTTTGCCCTGATAACTTTTGGATTCTATCAACATGTTCTCTAAACATCAGATACCAGATAGTGTTTAGGTACATGTCGCTCTGACTCTCCAGACTTTCGTCTCTTCTTCTAGCGCAGAAGTCATAGCCCCCAGCTTCTCCCTGGTAACACGTCATTGTCAGTTTGCGCGCACCACTAGGTTAGAGGTCCCGGCTCCTTCGGTAGCCCCCTCCATGTTTCCGCCCCATTTATGACATATTCCGTTACGTTTACATCACATGTCTATGTTCACGCCTCTTGTTACACCTACTTTCTGCCTTATCTTTCGCGACTGCTACAGGCCCTGCCCACTGCTACGCCTATTGTATTGAACATCATGTATTTTGTTTAACTATATATGCTTGTGCACGGTTATTAAAAGTTGCTAGCCATCCCAGATCTTGCCCGTGCAGGTTGTCCTGTTCCTGTCCTTTATGCTGTATTAAACCTGCAAACTCCTACTACCTCGAATCTTGACTCTTATTTATTGAGCTATCTGTTATTGTATATCCAGTCAAAAATAGAGGTATTATTTATTTATTTACCACAGTATGGAGGAAGAGGTGGAGAAGGAGACAATATGTTCCTTTCTTATGCAGTTCATTGCAATGGCTGACATCAGCAGTTGAAGGATACATGCCATCCAATCAAAACATGGGCTAAAATGTTCCTGGCCAGGATAAACACAAAAATAGGAAAGGAAGACTTTGGATGGTTTTCATGTTTGTCACTTTCTTCCTCCTTATTCAATCGTGTGTAAGGGGCTGACCCAAAGCCTACTTTGACAACTGAAGATTTATTTTAGACAGGACCTAAGAATTACATGTTTGTACTGAAGATTATATTCCAATAATGTTTTAATGCTGAAAAAATATGGATTTGTAAATATAATAACTCGCCTTAAATTGAAATTACAAACAAGCATGGCAAAGTCACCCAATAGGTCTTGCCTTTGGGGCCTATTAGTTTTGTGATTGCTTTTGAACAAAGCTCTTTAGCATAGCCAAAAGTAATTATCTAGGCACATGCATGACTTCTGTACACCTGCAAAACAATGTAAGCACCATGCTTTAATTAAAAAAAATTGTTTAGACGGACAAATAAAAAAAATGGAAAAAAATAGCTCAGTCACATTTGTTTTTTAAAGTGATGGGCTGGAAGGCAGTAGTTTGTTGCGTGGTCTTTGCCCCAAAAAATGGTGGAAGTGGGGGCAACAGACGAGCAGGTGGGGAGAACAATGGGAAGTTTGCAGATGCAGGTGAAAAGCCGCTCATGAGTGAGAGCAACACAGGTGGGTCGTGGGAAAGCTATGCAGAGTGCTGGAGAGCCAGGGTATTTGACAGGCAGGAGAAGTACATGAGGGAGAAAGCTGGAAAACACATGCACTCTCATGGAGTGCTAAAGTAATAAAGAAAAGTTGTTCCCTAAAAATAATAATTGCTCCGGGAGACAAAACAGAACAGATCTTATTCCATTCAAAACCTCGTTCCAAATTAGTTTTATATTGGGGCATGACAACCATGTGAGGAGGATATCTCTCAGATTTCCACATTGCCTTCAACATGGCAGGCTTACAGTGTGATAATATTTATGCACTCTAGCCAGATGCATAAACCAGTCATATAGGAATTTACAGTGTCTTTTTGCCTAAAATATTATGGGAAGTTTTGTTCAAGTCTTTCCTGTCGTGCATTCATTGCTGTTCTGTGAGTTTTCCTCTAATAAGGGCATTCCATTTATCTAGATGTTAAGTAGGGTGTCTTTTATAATTATTGATATATTTCTGATATCACCCCTTCAATCCTATGATTTGTTGATGAAATCGCTCAGATGGATTTGGGTCTCTTAAAACTGCCTCTTTGATGGACTTAAATGATGCCCAATGCCTCATTTGTGCATAATGTAGTCTCTCATTCTCTTTTAGTTTAAAATCTCTTTTGAAATCGTCGAATGTACATGATTGTTCCACTGGTGTACAGATCTCTCACCATAAGGCAGTCCCCCGTGTGCCAGGGTGAGCAATGGAGAGAAAGAGATTCAAATGGATGGGGGTGTGCATGGAAGGGTACGTGGTCAAGCCTAATGTATTCTGTTAATCTAATCCCAGGATTGCGTTCATGAGAGTGCTTATGTACACATTAGGTGGTCTATCCTCTTTGGGCTGCCATGGTAAGTCCCATAAGGATAGGTCCGCTAAAACTCTGTTCATGTGGAGCCAGGGTTTTTCATGTTCTTGCGTGCTATAATCTAGAACCCACAGCAAGATGCCAGAAACATTCATTTTAAGAAAGTTTGAGGCATAACTTTCGCACCATTTATCTTAGCGGTGTTGCCCTTTCACGGTACCATAAAAAGGGAGTTGCTCATTTGCAGACTACTCAGTCTACCAATCTTAGAGATATCAAAATCGAAGTCAGTCCTGTCAAGATTTGAAGTACTGACTTGCTGGTCTCAGGGACCTTGCTGGCAAGCAATGAACTTTTAAAACTATATTACTTTCTGCATTACTTTCTGCATTGATTATGAATCCTACTAGATCATTCTTTTTGTCAGTTAAAACAGGTCTAAGTGGGGTCATGTACTTTGCCTTTGGGACTAAAATAAAATTCATACATTCGGAGTATCACGAAATTATGGCAGGATAACCCTACATTGACAGGCTATGGAGCTTCAAAGGTGTGGTGCCTCCTTCTTGGTACTACTTAATTTTAATAAAGTAGACAAAATTGGGGCTCTTTTTAACGAAGAGAGGTAATGTTCAGTTGTTACATTTTGTCTTTTTTTATTGTGTTTACCAATTTTAGTGTGGATTCTTGCAAAATTGGAAAGTAGAAACTGGGTATAACCCAACGTGACCTGAAAATTAATTCTTACACTTCATCACGACTTCAAAGTTTAAAAATTGTTAAATTGATATTAAAAGATGATCATAAGCAAATTTCCAATCGATAAAAAGTACACTTTGAATTAAGAGATAGTATGAAGGCTGAATCGAGGGTGTAAGGAACTGTGCTTTTGTTGCATATACACCCCACTTTTTGCCACCCTTTCAGCTACTAGATGCTGATCCTTGACTCTGACCATGCTCTAAGGACTGCTAACCAGACCTCATTGTCCGTGCTCCTACCCTAAAACAAGGTAAAGTCTAATTGTGGTACAATTGGCTAAGGTCTTTAGCACCCCTGTAAGTCCCTAGTAAATGATACTCCAGGTACCTAGGGCAGGGGCACTTAATAGGGTTGCAGCATATCTTATGAGACCCACATACATACATATTCCACACAGACTGCCAGTGCAGGCTGTGTGACATGGTGAAAATACGACATGACTTACTCCTGTGTGTCAAGCGAAAGGCACTGTATATAATATATGCAAGTTACCCCTACCAGGCCTTTGAGTTCTAAGGCAGGGTACATTATATTTTACGTGAGGACATAGATGCATGAGCAGATATGCCCCTGTGATGTCTAGTTCCATTGCTAGATATTACAAGTGAGCGGGGAAGCCATCTTAAGATATGTACTGGGCACTGGTCAAAACGAGTTCCCCAGCTGCATAATGGCTTCACTGAAACATATGGCGTTTGGTATCAAGCACCTCGTACTAATAAACCCCCACAGATTCCAGTGATGGATTTATTAATACATGCACCCAGAGAGGGTACGTTAGAGTTAGCTTCTGAAACTTACCACCCCTTTAGTTTGCTTGCTGACTGGTTCAGACCAACCTGCTGCCACAGACGAGTTGCTGACCTCCTGGGAGGTGAGTGCCCCGCACTAAGAAGAGAGAAACAGTGCAGGTGTTATCACCTCCTTCCCTAAGAAATAATGGTAAATTAGCACTCCAAGGCAGGGAGCCTCAAAAGAGCCTGCCACCTTTGGCATGTGAACCTGGCTTCCCTCAGAGGTGAGAGGCAGGCAACACAATCCCCGGCCCCCTCCCCCACTCAACCCACAACCCTGTCATGGGGCCATTTAGTGTCATAACCGAGGCAAATTAGCTGTGCAGGAGGCGTGTTGCACTGCCAGGCTAAGAACACCTCTAGGGGGACCAAGTTTGATGTGAACACAACTTTAGAAATTCAACATTATTGTGTATGGAATTAGGAATCCTGGGACAGGGTGATGCCCACCCCCCACAGAAAGTGGTCATATAGGGGGTGTAGTGACCCCTGGATAAGTAGCCCATCGGCTACTACCCTTCACTCCCATTAGTGCCCCTAAATTGTGTATTTATGGGACCCCCTGTTACCAAGACTTCAGATTCCAACAGATCAAGAGAAGGAGTGGACAAAGAAGAGTCCTGTTATGAGAACCGAAGCGCAACAACTGGCTTTGCGTCAGCCCTGCCTGCTTGGCTACTGCCCCCAACAATCATGGAAGAAGCAGACTTGTCATGCCGCTGTGCAGTCTCCATGAAACCCAGAGGGCTGCCAGTGCTTGGCCAATTGCCAGAAGAAACTCCCTTGAAATAGAGGAGCTTCTCCCCTGCAGTCGCAGGCACCAAAGACCAATGGTGTGGGTCACTGAGTTGCCGCTTCCCAGCCAGCCCGACGCAGCAGCTCCACAGGAAGAGGACCCTGTGCTCCTGAAGGTCAGATTTGTCTCCCCACTGAATGGGACGACACCAGGATCATCTGGAGCCACACAGGACCAATACCCGGGTACTGGACCCCTTGCAGTAGCCAAGGCATGGTGTGCCGAGTCCAGACACCAATACGGACGAAGACAGACCTGCACCTTGAGGGGTCCTGTTTGCCCCTCCTCTGCAAAACAAAGACCAACTTGGAGTCTGTGACCGCCGCCACCTGACACCTCAAAGTACCTATGCACCTTCACTCCAGAGCCCGAGTCCAAGTGAGGTGACTGTGCCAACGGGGTCCCTAAACCCAAAAGAGCTAAGCCCATGTTTGGGTTTGCCTAGACTGGATTTCCAGGCCCCCTCCAACCGCGAGTAACTCCAGCACAGATTCCCAACTCCAAAAGACACCACTGCACCCGAGACCCACAGCCCGAAGGGAAGTGAACCATTGGTGTCCCTGCAGGCCTGAGGTTCTCATGGGTCAAGCCTCCCCCGCCTCACCCCCCATGGATTCCCCAGCACTAGCCTCCCAGGCCCAGCTTCCAGCCTCTTTGTCACTGGACCCTTCTTCCTTTGAAGGGAATCAGACACCTGACTCCGTGACACACCACCTCACCCAGACGCCCCTGAGACTCCTGAGGTGACCTGTTGGTGTGGCCTTGGACCTTGCCCCATTGACACCTTCAGTCCTAAAGAACAGTCCTGTAAGTCACTGACAAGTACCCAAATCAATACAGGTTTTTCCTCCATAGGATAACGTTACTGATCAAGAAAATATGCTGTCCATTTTTTTTAAAACTGTAAAATACATCATAACTTGAAAAGTACCTACCTGATTGCGAGGATCTTGGTATGTACATTTATATAAAATGATGTTATTTTTATAAATTGGTATCAGATTTGTGTGTGCGTGTGTGTGCCTACGTGTGTGTGTGCCTTTGTGTGTGCGTGTGCGTGTGTGTGTGCGTGTGTGTGTGTGTGTGTGTGTGTGTGTGTGTGCATGTGTGTGCGTGTATAATAAATGCTTAGCACTATCCTCTGATATTCCTAACTGCTCGCTCACACTACCACAAAAAAGAAAAGTTGGGGTGTCATTCGTGCCTCTGTAATTCCTCTGGGGGTTTCCTGGACACTCTACATGGTGTACCTTTTTTTGGTCCACCATGTAAAGAGACAGTTTGCTACAGAAAGGTGAACTTTTGGTTATTTTACAAAGATGAAAGATAAATACAAAGGAAAACAAATGTAAGGTGTAAGTAATCAACTACATGGTCTTAATAATAACAAATATACTTAATTACGACGTTTCTAGCAGTAAAGATAGGCACATAGTTTTGGGCTTGTGGCAGACTTGAAAACTATAGCTTCCAAAGTATTCTTGCCTCTAGGGTTCTTTTGTGTCCTTTTCCAACTCTCAGGTTTTACGTTTGGATTTAGTCATTTGTTTAGAGCTGTAAATCTTTCCTGGGCTCAATTATGGAATTCAGGACCAGGCAGGGCCTCTCAAGGTTGGATACCTTCTGTCCAGATTGTCACTTTAGCTTTGTTTCCTTTGGGTGGGGAGGGTGGGGGAGATTGGAGCAGGATGAACGAGCAAGTCTTGCCCGTCAAAGGCGTGCTTTTCATCGGTAGCCTCAGCACCTTATCTAGATAGAGATCAAAATATTTCTAAGTTTCAACTTTGTCAGAAGTTGCACTTGATTCCCTCTTAGTGCCCTCATACTTTCAGGTGATTTTATTTGGGCGCAGATACAAAAATCCAGTAAAGAGCCAGGGACACCCCAGTGGCCACACCCAAAAGTCCAGTTTTTCTGGTCTTGCTAATTCCATCTCTCATGGTCTCCCTCTATCCATGATTTCCTTCTTGACCTTTATAGATGAACTTCTCTGACCCTTTTGATGATCACTTCCAGAGCTTAGGTGAAAGGCAGAGCAGGACTGATTGCCTATGTCTTCTTCGTGGCAGACTGTAAGCAGACTTCCCTTCTTCCCTTCCTCTCCCCCCCTTCCGCCCCCCCCTCCCCTTGTCTCTAAGACCAGTTATGTTTAGAGTCCTGTGCTGTATTGGTGGAGAGGGCTGAACCTGTATTTATTTAGAGTTTGGCAGACATGATATTTGGTCAAAATGTGGCAATAGTCCTTTCTGCTGTCTTATAAGTGCCATTGAGTATATAGTACTTCTAATACAGTGTACGGGATACCCGCTGTTATTTTTTTAACAAAGTGTCCTGTCTGTGAAACTTTAAAGTTCTCCTTCCACTTGTCAGAAATCCTTCTCGTTATGGCTACCAATAATCGTAGAAAGCCCTATTGTAGTTCTTTTCCATGACAGCAGAGGATTTTCAGCGGCTGGAGCTCTTCCAGACCACTCATCTTTTTGCGTTTTGTAATGTGGCATCTCCCTCTCCCCACCATTGGCAAACATACCCAAATCGGTCCTGTTCTTCTACAGGCCCATGATTGAGATGAACGGCTGTTCTCCACTAGATATTTGCGTTTGCAGAACTTTGAGTGGCAATTTCATGTCCGCTTTTTTCCTCCTCTTCCTTCACATTCCTACGGTAAGTGTAGGTGGATATTTCTGTAATCAACATACCTCTGACTTACTCTTAGGAATCCTTCAGCGAGCATCGCCCAGCACCGCCGCTCCCACAACCCCAAGAGTCCTTTGGTTATTGACGAAGGCTGTGATGTTGACTATTGTGCTCCTAATCCAGGCCAGTTCTTGCCTGGTGAAAGTTTAACAGCTGTCACTGCATGAGTCATTGCGTAAAGGGGAAGCCTGATAGGCCTCGTTTTCGACCTACTACGGGTCGGGCAGAAATGGGCAATTTGTAGAAACCTCCCTATACTTCGAATTAATTAACTTTATTTTAATTCTGAAGAAATGGTTCACTGACATTGGGTATTTTACACTCCAAACAGGCCTTTGCAGATGGCAAGGCTGGATAGTTGCTTGTGTGGTGAGTAGCATTTTAGAAATATGTAATTGCAGAGACATAATAAGATATCGCCTGAGCATGTATCACTTAAGTAAATATTCACCTAGCTCTTTTGGCCTCCAATGTACATTTCACATGCAGCTAAAATAATGTCTAAAATAGACATTTAAAAGAGTTAAAAAATGTATTCGGACACAGAGCTGCTGCAATTTGGTTTCACAGCAGTTTAGGGCTACAGTGGCAGGCGTGATGCCACAGTTTTAAAATTGCTCCTCTGGTTGTGCAATTCTACACTGCAGTCCAACTGTGATATCTGGCTTTTTTTAGCACTTGTTCAGTTGCTGTGCAATGTTTCCATGACATTATTTAAAGGTCATGTATGTCAGTTGGAGATTCTCAATATTTCTTATTCTTGTAGATATTAAAGCACATGCCTTAGGATGTGTTTATCAGACCACGTCGCCAAGAGACAGAACATTATGACAAATCTAGTAAAATACAACATTTTAAATACACACACAAAAGTGCAGTTGATACGCACTCATTTTCTTTACCTGTAAATACTATTACCTTACCTTATTATTATTATTATTATTATTATTATTATTATTATTATTATTACCTATTACCTTATTATTATTATTACCTGGAAGTCCTATTCTTATTTGAAGCAGTGGCATATTCTTTTTATAGACCTGTGCATTTACAACTTTCTGTAGCAAGCCTTAGCTCCTCGACGTCCCTAAATCTGAAGGGCCACTTGCCTAAGACAGCGACTTTGTTATCCAGTTGTAGTGCACCTGCACTGGTTACAATAGAATACTAGTTGTGAGCAGTAGTCTCCACACTGACACCCAATGATTGCCTCAGGTCCTTGTGGACAGGCTTTTGACTTTCCCCAGAAGATTAATAACCCCCCCCCCCCCTTAATTACCGCCTATGGCAGGCTCCTTTGTCTTCCAGCCTTGCCTGATTAGGTTTGATAAAAGGTATCTGTACCTGACATTTCCAACACGTAACAGGGCCTCTGATTTTATTGACTTCCAAGTAGTGTTCACACTGATTTTTAGTGTTCAGTTCCCTCAGGAGATTTAATGAAATGACTTTTCCTGCATGAAAATCGGCAGCATGGCTGGCGCTGGCCGCGTATTTGGTGCAGATGGGCTTGCCTTTGGCGCAGCTTTTGCGCGTCTGCTGCGCTTCGGCGCCATCACCTCCATTCATAGAGTAGTGCGGGCGATCCTGAGAGGAGACTAGACCGTCTCCTTCGCAAGATGGTGCCCGTTACTGTCCAAACGGAAGTAAGGGGGAAATGTAGTGTCAGGGCTTCCTCCACTCAATCAGCCAAAGCTGTGGTGGACCAGGGAGCAGATGCAGAGAACACAAAGTTTGCACAAAGGTAAGAACTCAAATTACCCCCTATGTCTCCCTTCCCTCAATGTGACCAAATTCGAATGCAGGCAGGCTTTACAGAGCGCAGAGCTATAAATAATTAAAAACACAGCGCAGTGCACTGAACAAACTGATGTGGTGAATTTTAAAACAAATAATAAGAGCAGCAAGACTGGCTTCTAAAAGCAGCCAGCAACGTTACTTTTGCTGTGGCCTCTCCGTAGAAGACACACAAATTGAACATCTGCTCTAAGACAATGGCATCACTTGAGGAAATGTTTTTGAATGGTCTACATGTGATCTCCTCATTGTGTGCTCCTTCAACTTCTCACTAATTTTTGAACTGTAAAACTATACATGGCAGATTCTGAATAAATGTTTTTCCTTTCATTCCCTTAATTTGAAGCCTCCACCTGGCACCATTCCAACCTCTGAGCAGCAACAGATGCTGAATGAACAGCTGGAAAGAATTCATGCACTATTTCGTCGACAGCTGAGCATTCCACTTCTAGGTAGGGGCTAATTTGTGCTCACCATGCTAGATAATTTTTTCTTTCAATTATATTTTGACTTCTTGTCTTATGTTGCAGGTTTATATGATTTGTGGCATAATGCACTGTCCAGCTGAAAGCCTCAAAATGTGAATAAAGCCTGTTAGTTTGAAACCTACATTTCCATATAATTAGTGTGATGGGCCTTGTCCTGCCACGAAGTAAAACCAAGGACTGTTATTACTTAGTTCTGCAGAATATGTATGAGATGAATTGCAACCCTAAATAGTTGCATGTTTGTTATTCTAAAACGGGATCCTCTGATTCAGTTGGATCAACTAACTCAGCCCTTGGAACAAGTCAATAATGTATATAAGAAATAGTGGTGTGCTGTGAAAAGTATGCTCAAACAGACCGTACTTATGAAGAATAGCTACACTATTACTGCTACAACTGTAATAGGATTGACAACTGTTATTCAGTTTAGCAAGTTACTCCATTTTCAAGAAATGTGACTGATTATGTAAACCTACCCAAAACGGTTTTCTCTATTTCAGGTTTTCTGATGCCTAGTCATGGGACCTAAAATTAAAGCCTTTGTAACTAATTAGTAATAAGGGCAGTATAACTGTATCAAAAATACACACTTGTAATAATAATAATGTACTCACCAAAATGAGTTCCCAGAGCCAGGTTGGATGTCATGTCCTTTTCTCGCTTGGGTTCTGCAGTTGATTTTTATACAGTTTTGAACATACAGAAAGAAAGTTTATCGAAATGTTACTTTTACGAAACCTTTAAAGCATGCATTGTTTGTGTTAAATTTCTACTAAAAATATGCATGAATTATTTGTTGAACATAACTAATGAATTATAAGACTTCTTATATTTCTGTTCTATAAACATATTGGTGGTTGCAAATATTGATTTATGTTGTTGTTCTAGACATGGAAACCACATACGCTGAGTATGAAGAATGGTCTGATAAGCCCATACCAGATTCTGTAATCCAGCAATACAAGCAAGCAGTTAAGCAGATGGAGAATTGTAAAGCTCATGAAGAGGCACTGGTAAGGTTCAGTAGGATTTTTCAGTAAACCATTCGTTATAGAAAATACTTAGTAGCGACATTTTACCAAATATAATCTGCATCTTCTAGGTTTTGAGAGTTAGAACCAAGAAAATGAGCTAGCTACTTTTGTTGTTCAGTGCTCCTGTGCTCTGTAGCTAGGTTTGTGCTAGAGGAATAGTCTTACTTGCATAGAATATAGAGAATTATACATGCATAGAAAACATCATTTGCACAGCAATGTATTGTGAGGCAGGAATTTTAGGTCTTTAGAAGTCAGATACATTAAGGTGAACCCAACGAATGCCTTTGGCTCAGAAAGGTTGATGCTTATTGTAATATTGCTAGAGCCATCCATCTTTCCAAAGATAGCAGCATGATACCACCTCCAAACGCCATTTTCACAACGAAAAGTACTGTCCTTCAAAGCGGCAACAGGCTGCAGTATAAGCAGGTAATTGCTATGTATGCTAACTACTTGAGTCATTTTCAACCACACTTATTGGCCTTAATATCATTATAGTTCAAGACACATCAAAGCAACATCATACTGTTAAGTGTATTTGACTCATCTTTATGCATCCATTATCCCATCTTCAAACCCGTGAACTGTTGCCTTTGTATATTCTGTTTAATCAGACAGTTTGTGATTGGGCGGAGGTGGGGTTAGTCTTCACAGAAGCATCATTATTGTTGTTGGAAAATGTACTATTTATTGCCTGAGAAATCCACAAGTTCATGGCCACATTCAGTTTAGCTTAACCCTTTCTTGCATCTGGCATATCTAAGTATGTGTCATGGACCTAATGCATAATGTGGGAGCCTATTAGACGTCCAGTTCACGACAATCATTTTTTTTTTTATAACCTCTTTTTATTGATGAACAAAAACAGTTGGAACATTGCATTACTCTACTTTTTTTGTTTCATACAGTTATTTACCAAATCAGCACCACTGCAAATTATAATCCCTCTCCTCCTTTCCCAGTTCATTGAAGATTTACCGCCACCCCTCCAGGATCCCCATTTGTCCATAGTCTTCATCAGTCTCAGAATGCAGCATTTTGGCCCCAAGGGCGGTACATGGGAAGCCTGTGTTCATTCCATCTATTCCATACCCTTCCCCATATTAGGGGACAACATCTGTTTTCGTAGACTGTTTTTTCAGCTACCACACACCAATTCATGTCCCTCTCACAGTCATTTAGGGATGCTACCGCTTCTGCCCCCCGTAAACACGCTATGTTACGTTTTGCAATCATCAGGCCTAGGGTTATCCCAATCTGATCTCCTCCCCTCAAATCCGTTGCGTCTCAAACATTAGTAGACACCGCCCCATATAACCTGCTCAAGCATTGTATTATGGAGTCCCAGTAGGATTGAATTTTGGGGCATGACTATATTATATGGTAGAATATTCCCCCTTGTCCACATCCTCGACAATTATCTTTTATTTTTTTTAACAAATCTTTTTTTATTGAATGAATAAACCAAAAAAAAAGGGAAGATCAAAGCAAAAGAGAACAAAGTGCGGTACATTACCAAGTGTCCAGCGGTTTCCGTGCATTGATAATATATACGACATGAGGTTGCAGTTGTTCAATATTACCTTTAACATGTTAAGCTAAAGCGCGGTCCTGTAATTGCTGCAAAAGTAAAGAAATTGGAAAGTTATTTTCTATTTCTTTACTTTTGAAGCAATCGCTGCACTTGGCGTTTTAGCTTCACATGTTTAAAGGTAAAGCGCAGGTGCCGCAATTTTTTTTTCTTTTTAAATGTTTTTTTTTTCCTTTTTATTATTTTCAGCACCTGGAAACAAGTACAGAACAAGCACGTCACTGTCAAGCAAAAGGCCCCACCCCCCCCACCAAACCCCTCCCCCACATATTCCAGCAAAAGTTAGGTTCTCCCCACCAATCATCAAATACATATGCAGTAATTGTCGCTCAACACTTTCGTAATGCATAGTCTCTCGAGCTCAGACGGCTCTTTCTTGTGTACGCATCCCAGTTACACAGAAGCGGCAAGTCTCATAGTCCACCATCCAAACCATGGTATCGCCTCCACTTGCCCCATACTCTGCGAAATTTCTTCTGTCACCCTCTCGCCCTATACGTGACCCTTTCGGCCGCCATGTACAGGTCCATTCCCCTCCTCCATTCTCCTAATTGGGGTGTATCTGGCGCCCCCGATTTCCTGGCTATGTCCCTCTTGGCTACTACCAGCGCTAAGGCCAAGAAGATCAGCAGTGGGCGGGCCAGGTCCACATCATTCGTCATCCCCAGGAGAATGAGCTTCGGGTCCAATGGGATATCCATCTCTAATACCTCACCCAGTTCAGCGGTGACCTCCCCCCAATAGGTTTGTATATGTGAGCACGACCACACTATATGTAAGAAATCTCCATTCGCCATTCCACATCTGAAACAGCTAGGGTCAGACACTCTCCCCATCCTAAAGAGCCGCTGCCTGTCGAAGTATACCCTGTGTGGGATCTTAAATTGTATTAAGCGGAGTCGCGGTTTAATCGCTACCTCCCTAGGGTGCATCAATACCACCCTCCAGTCTACATCATCCATCTCTCCCACTTCTCTCTCCCAAACGGCTCGAAGTCCAGTCAGCCTATCTGGTTTATTATTCATGATTGACTTATATATCAGGGATACAACCTTCTCGGGGATCATTTCCTGCAGCAGGCGGCCTTCCAGAGGGGCATATTCAGGGAGTGCCTTCTGCAATGTCCCTTCCGCCTGCCAAGCATGCCTGAATTGTATATATTTGAAAAACTGGGAGCGGTGCAGCCCAAATTCCGCCTGTAGGGACTGAAATGACTCCAGAGTCCCGCTCTTTACCACGTCCCCCAAGGAGGAAATGCCTAAATCATCCCATCCTCGGAAGCCTTTTAACTTACTGAGTTCTTTCAGCCATGAGCAGTCCCAAATCGGGGTCTGCCTCGAGGGTCTATGTGTCATCCCGTAGCTTTCGTGGCCTTCTGCCACGCTCCTAATGTGAGTCTAGTGGCCGGGAGCAGCCTGGCTCGTCCTTTCCCCTCATATATGTAGTGTAAGCAAGTGTGCGTGCCCATAGTGTGTCTTTCTAGTGCGTAAGTAGGATGTGTGGCCGGTGCATGGATCCATTCATTGATGGGCGCCAGGTGTTCTGCCCAGTAGTAAGCCTCCAGGTCGGGAAGTGAAATTCCCCCATCACACTGGTTTCTCTGTAGGGTCGCCAACGCAACCCTGGGGTGCTTTCCTAACCACAAGTAGGACCTCAGTTCTGCATGCACTTCTGAGAAAATCTTGGGCTGTTATAGAAAATACTCATTTTGAAATGCATAAAGGAATTTCGGTAATGAGACCATTTTGAACATGGCTGCCCGCCCAAGAAGTGTCAGGGGGAGCAATTGCCATCTACTCTCATCTAGTTTTTTTCTTTTTAATTGTTGATCCGAGTTGTAACTAAAATGAAACCATAGTGCAAAAAAAGTTTTTTAATGTAAACTGGTGTGTAAATCACTTGTGCTTTAGATTAACATGTTTAAAGTTAAAGCATGGGTGCCGCCAATGTAAATAATTTATAAATAAATTAAAAAATTGGAAAAAAGGGCATGTGATCGCATTCGGCGATCACAAGTAAAAGAAAAGATCGCCTGCACTGGTAAAATTTCTTTTAAGCTGGCAGGAGAAAGCCCTTTAAGAAAGTAGTGCTCTGAGGCTGTAATTAAAGGCTACTGAGTAACAACACATGTAACAGGGGATGTCCGCATGGGAGGTTACAAGATGAGACAAGGCTGTGTTAAGGAGGGTCCACTAAGCCTATTGACCACTGAAAAGCCACAGTTTAAAAAGGACAGTCACAGGAGCCAATTAAAATGATGGGCCAACCTTCAAGTCCAAACCATGAATACAGCATGTCTCAAAGAGACAGTGCAAGTGCTACCTAGGCGAGACCTAACAAATTAAAAAAAAAAGAGGAGAGGCTTTACGCCACAACATACATTACAACATGCCTCGCAGAGCAGCGCATGCGCTGGCAAGGCTCGACCTAATAAACTTCAAGTCTCAGAATACAGCTATGTGATGCCTAAAAATCAGGACTGTATTAGGGTGTCACAGAAAACAATGGGCCTACGTGGCAATGAATGAATTGAAGCTTTCAGATTGTTGTTATTCCATGCTTAGCTATATATTGGTAGTGTTTAGCATGTTCTAAGAGATTGCTTGGAGGACGATTGAAGATGAGGCATATCTGATGTATTGCGGGGGTTGTTATTCAATAAAAGTACATGGATGTTACCAAAAGAGGTATTGAGTGATTGCTACACCCCTACAGCCCTCCTGTAATCACGCAGTGTAGCAGCGTGAACTGAATGCGAATGAAGTTAGAAGTTGAAGGCCTCCCTTCTGGCACTTGTGTCCAGGTGCGGAGACGAGCTTTGGGCACTCTGACGAGCCCTCAGCTGAAATACTGCTGACCCCGTAACCAACAGAAATTGACTCGCGTTTCTATCGTCACAGTGTAGTGTGTGGCGCTCTTGCACTTCGTCGTGCCCTGCCTCGAGGCTACATTAAGTGCTGGTCTTAAGTATGTGCTAGCTAGACCCAGGGCACCAATTTTCTGAGGGGTGAATGGAGCTGTAAGAATTAAGGTTATGCCAACAGCAGCACTCTTCTCATCTTGCTCCAGTCACGTCCTTGCCGGTTTGTTTTTGTCCAATGAGCCAGTTTAAAGTGGTTTTATTCCTTCATATGGCGGGTGATGTTTAAACACTCCTTTAGGTGCCAAATTTCTCTCTGCCCAGGGCGCCATCTTAGTCGGGGCCGGTTCTGACTGCATCCCATTCATTTTGAGTTGAGCAAAGCAGACGAAAAAACAACAGCAGCCCCCACGTCCTTTGGAAAAGCAACAGGTAGAACAGCAGAAGCAAGCATCACATGGAGACCGATTTTTAAAACATTCTGAATATCTCTGTAAAAATGCCAAACTGTCAGCTGAAACTCCAATATTAGGGGCGCATTGAAATAGTGTGAAATATTAAGGGGGAGAAAATCAAAGAAACGATAAAAGAAGAAACAATGGAATAGAGCATAATGCTAAGTTCGGAATTACACCCTAGCTTCAAAAGGTTACTTTCCAAGAACAGCATCAGTTGTTTAACGGAGGCTAGTAATACCGAGATTCCCTAGCCTGGAAAGAAAGTGGGCAAATACTTGAACCCCCCTCTCCCACCGGATGCTGCTAGTCGCCTGAAGCTTCCTGTTTGACTCTAGCGTTTCTTGGAAGACCACTGCATCTACTTTTGCTTTATTGTGTACTTGTGCCCCCCCATCTCTGCTGGATCGGCTTTCCGCCCCCCCCCCCCTCTCCCCCCCCAAGTCCTTTGAGAGGACATTAGTGGGGTTGAAAACGCTGTACAGGTAACCAAAATAATTTAGAGGGTAAGCAAGGCATACCGAGAAGCTGAGAACAGAAGTTCTTCCGTGCCCTATCCAGTCTGCACTTATTTTTCCCTTAAGCAAGTTGTTGTAATGACTTGCATTGTAATGGAACTCGTAGTAATGACACAGTTATGGTATTGACTGCGTTGTCAAGCCACGTGTGGTTTTCCATGCGTGGTAACAGATGCTATTCACAAAACTTCTATCGTCATTACTTGACCTCATGTTAGCCTTGTAGAAGTCACCTTGTGACAAAACATGTGTCTACTGTCGTCTGCTGTTTTTCAATACGCATGTATAGATGATCAAGATACCCAATTACTTTCTGAAAAAACTACAGGTTTGTAACAACTACAAGGATTCCTACTGTATAGAATTACTTTTTTTGGACTTCCACCAAGTGCTCTGATATCTTTGTTTATATTGTTTACATGGTGGTTTCTGTAACCAGTGTGAGTTGGCACCCCTAATAGTAGGGTGTTGGTTATCAAGGTCGCTTCAACCTAGTTATTTTTTTTTGATGAACTGTTATCAAATATTTTCCACGTAAATTGTTCTGAGATGTGCAATGCTTAACCACCACTACCAACTTGTCTGTAATGTTTTTTTAGATTTCGCCTGCACAGCGCTTGAGCTGTGCTTGTGAAATATACTGTTCTTCATATATCTTAAAAGGGACTTCCATCCTGTCTTCACTTTTGATTGTTCCATAAGCTTGCCAGTTTACTTTCCTCTGTTTACATTGGTTGTAGCCTGTTCTCCATTCTGTGTCTTTCTTATCAGTTTCCTGTGGCCTAACTACTCATTCCCATCCGCGTTGGTGGTTCAAACTTTTTTTCTTTTTGTTAACGCTGAATATCATTTACTGTTTACCTTTTGTTAGCTTTCATTCTAAACTCCTAATATTGCTATATATTACTTATAAACAGGCAGTCACAATTTGCATTTACCTTGCAGTTAAAAGGGGCTTGATCTAAATGGTGCAGCAGGTTCAGTGACACCGGGCCTAAAGGTCCAGGGACCCTACTAAACACAGATTATTGCAAATTTTTACAACTCAACAGACCGTCATGAGTGCAGTTATCTAGCAGGCACTAGCGTCCGGATTACAATGGCAAGATATAGTTGCCCCTCGAGGAACCATTTCAATCTCCTTATTATTCAAATATATGCCACATTCGTGATCAATAATTCAACACCTTCATGAGAGAAGTATATAAACATATACATATACCCAAGTATATCAAAACATGATATTTATTATTTTCATATATATTCTTTTTAAATGTATCTTTTGATATTTGGCAACGGACACAATACTGAAAAATATAAACTTGTTTACAGTAGTGTAAAAACACCTTTTGCTGAATTTATGGACAATTGAAATACCATATTTAGATGAAAATCAAAATCAAACAGCATTTTATCAGATGCATAGTCAGAAATAAACAAATAAGCGAAACAGTGATGGGCGTCGACGTTTCGGTCCCCTGTTGGTCTACAAGATCCACAGGACCATCATCAGGACGATGTAGTTGCACATATATACATGAAGAAGTGTGAGAGTAACAGGAATCGTCTCCTTGATATCTGGAAGCACCACTCCAAAGCAATTATTTGTCTTCACCAATGATCACCTATTACAGTATATTTATAAAGAGCTTCTCATCACATTAGTAAACTTGAAAAACAGGATCCGTAATATTGAGTCAGTTTCCTCGACTTCCAAAGACTGAGTGTCCCGTCTTTGGAAGTCGAGGAAACGGACTCTGTGGTTTTCTGTGGGTGTCTTTGTAGAAATGTGTATATTCATGAGAGGTGGGTAATTGTTGTGTGTGCAGCACAAGAGGTGGGCTTATGTAATTGCTGCGTGATGGTGAATAGTTTGAGTGAATGTGGCATGAGTGTAGGGTGAAAGGTGTGCCGATCTGAGTGCAGGGCAAGCAGAATCAGTGCAAGGTGAGATAAGGGCCATGGGAATCTTGGGTGAAAGTAGTGAGTGGTGTGAGATGTGTACCGGGCCTGGTGGCTTAGTGGACCAATTCTTCCACTGTAGGGGCCTGTGTTCGACCTCATGGTCACAGGTTCAAATTCCGGCATTCCATTCTGCCTTGCATTCTTCTGAGGTCGATAAAATGAGTACCATTGAGTTGGGTAACAATAAACATCTGTTATTTAGTGCCAAGATACTCTTTGGTGAACGTGCGCTTTACAAATACACGTTATGTTAAATGCAGGGTGAGGGCTGGGTGACCAGTGTGCCAGTGAGAGTGCAGGGTGAGAGTGGAGGGTGACCAGTTACAGTGGAGGGCGACCATCAAGACTAACTGGTGATGGTAGGGTGAGAGATTAGTTAATGCAGGGGGATTGATGTGGTGTCCCTGCGAGTTCTAGCAGACCATTGTGCCTGTGTGTAGACATGGTGAGCTGCGTGAGTGATGGGTAAAAGGAGTGCCTGTGTGAGTGCAGGCTGAGCTCTGCCTATGTGAGTGCAGGGTGAGAGGTGTGAGTGCAAGGTAAGTGGTGTGCTCATTTGAGTGACAAGAATGCCTTTGTGAGCAAAGGGTGAGCGATGTGCCTGTGTGAGAGTAGAGTGAGAGGAGTGAGTACAGGGTAAATGATGCGAGTGCAGGATGAGTGATGCGAGTGCAGGATGAGTGATGCGAGTGCAGGATGAGTGATGCGAGTGCAGGATGAGTGATGCGAGTGCAGGATGAGTGATGCGAGTGCAGGATGAGTGATGCGAGTGCAGGATGAGTGATGCGAGTGCAGGATGAGATATGGGCCCATTTGAGTTTGGGGGACAGTGCAGAATGGGAGGAGTGAATCCATGATGAATGATGGGCCCGGTTTGTGGTTGAGTGCAGGGGAAGTGGTGAGAGTGACAAACGAGTAGAGTGTCATGTGAGTGCAGGATTAGCTGTGTGCTCATGTGAATGTAGAGTAAGTGCACGGTGAAGGGCATGAGTGCACTGCTATCGCTTTGAGGAACGGGTGTGCGTGAAACTGAAACGTGAGTGGTGAAAATGATGGGTGAGTTGTCTGAATGCAGGGTATGTTCCCTGACACTTTGGGTGTCTCGAATGTTATTGACGGTTGGCAGGTAGGGATTCAGATATAATAAATTACTACTATTATGGCATCAATCAGTTGTGGAGGAAATAAATGTTTTGTTGACCCTGCAACAAACTTTCAGTCTCCTGATATACTTAACATTACTTTTCACTAAATTAATTCTCCCACTTCTGTACAACATTACCACTTGCTCCAGCTCATCCCCCAAAGCATCAGCCTTAATCTCCCTCCCTGTGCCATCCCACATCCTTTGTGGCAGCAAAAGTAATTTACAATTGAAAGGCATACGCAGAGGGGGATGCAGAGAATATGGGGGAAAAGCATACAAAGCCTTTCTAACAAGTACATGGTCTTTTAAAGACCTGTGAAATACTTGGATGAGGCTGAGATAAAGTGTCAGGTGTAGGAAGCTGACTCTTTATATAAAATATCAAAATGAGATGTATTGTGCAAAGAGGCCCGGGGGTTCCCTAATAAGTGGACCAGGGCTTGCTATGGCAATCCCAAGGTGCTCTTCTAGGGGGTAGTGTGGTCAAGCAGCCATAGGTTTAACACAGAGGAGTGCAAGACATCTGAAATTACACACTGGTCCTTATAAGAGACACATGACTCAATAAAGAGACCCCTACCAATTTATGAAAGTAACCCGTATCTTTATATATGTTTAGGCACCAGAAGCAATTTGTTCAGGTGAGTAAGTTTTTAAATAGGAAGTCTTTTCAGTTAACAAAGTCGACAGTGCAATTTTTAGAAGCTGCAATGTTCTCCTGTGGGAGGAAAAGTCAATGCAGCATTTGGGTATAGTACAGCGTCTTACGGGACCAATCTCCAGGAGTAAGGTGAGTGGTGGGCAAAGTCCAAGGCAGAACCAGTAGAACTCCACCAGCGGCACTAGGGCGTCCGGGTGCAGAGATTCAAAACCCCATCTGGTGACCAATGTTACTCTATGGAGGGATTGGTCTTTGTGTAAAGGGGCTGCTGGCTCGAACTGAGTGGCCAGTAGGGCTGAACCAACAGAGGGGATTAGGCCTCCTGATGCTTGGGGTGTAGGAACACCTTTGATACTCTTATATATGGCCCAGTGGCAACGGGTGCAGAGGTGTCTTTAGGTGTCAGGTTTTTCTTACTGGGAGCAGTCACTGTAGAGGGGGCATGCATGCAGAGGAAGCAGGCGACATTGGTGAGTTCACTGGGGGTGAAACCACAGTGGACTTGGTCTCTGGAGGGCTGGGGGAACCACAATTACACCGTTGTCCCACTTCAACTCTGGGTTGAAGCGATGGGTGCAGTGGTGTCTTCAGCCGTCTGGTTCTTGAGGTCATGAAGTTCTTATAGTAGCCCTTGGATGCCTGCAGGTTTCAGGGAAGCAGGTCCGCTACTTCTCAGCAGGTCTTGGTTCCTGGGTGAAGTGCTGGCGGGTCTCTCGGGCATTGGGGACTCTGCAGCACAAGTTGACTTATGGCGCAAATGTGGAGATCAGAAGGCAGGCTGACAGGGTTGGCTCCAGTTCAGTTGCTGTGTCTTCAATTCTTGCAGGATGCGACTCTTCACGTCCTTCCTCGTCTTTCAGGACGGCAGGATCTTATTTCCTGAAGCCAAGGGTTCCCCTAAATACTGAATAATTTGGGGGGCGTTAGGCGAGTGTAAGGTGGTAGCTAATGGTGTACTGACCCTTGGGGTCACTGACCCCCTGTGTGGCCACTTCCTGTGGGAAGAAGGCATAACCCTATCCCAGAGTTCCTAAGTGTGCCAACACAAAGATGGCCATTTATGAAAAGTTGCACCCACATCAGGTTAGGCCACCTTGGGGGTGGTACAAGCCCGGGGGTGGGCAGGCCTACCTCACAAGTTAATCCCGCCTGCCCAGGTGCAAAAGAGCTCTCGTCAACAGTGTGGGGGATTATTTGGGGGGGGTGTGGGGGGGTGGGTGTAATTCGGCCTCCTTGCCTGTGAGGGCAGGCAGATTTGCATTTCAAAGGCAGGAGCTATCAAAAAAAGAAAATCCTGTCTTATCGAGCAGGTGATTTACATATAGCAACCTACACTAGCTATAATTAACTAAGAGTTTTGTTTAACAAAAGAGCTAATCAAGTAGCCCATCTCAAACATCTTCGGCCCAAGGGAGCAGGGGTTATACATAGTCTGATGTGCTTGAATCTGCATTTTCACAGCCCTACAGCCGAGCCAATCTCAAGGGTCCTCGCGCCAAACTGCTCCCGGCAGTGTCTTATGGACATCTGACTTTCTCTGGTAAAATCGATTCATTTCTTGTCAACTATCAAATAATGCCCTATAAAAAAATATTTTCGCCTCCCCAGCATGCAAGAAGGGCAAGGCTAAGACTTGAGCTGGGCCTGGCAAGTGCAGATCTTTTCTATATATATATATTTTTATAAGGTCACCATACAATAAAAAACATGTATTACATCATTCAAATCGATCAAATATGTCTCCAGTTTAATACCCAACTCACCCCTTAACGCCCTCCCCCCTACATATTCGGTGGTGTGGGCACGTTCAGAGTCTCATAACCCATTATAGTACCAATTGTACAGAAAGCTTGCACATCATTGTTCTTTGTGTGATGATCACATGCACGAGTATTGCTCATTCATCCCCCTCATCCGGCTGATAGTCCTCCAAAGCCTGGGCCAGGGCCACCCACGCTCTTGCCATCTCCAAAGCCTTATTACCAACACATGTCGCTTGTCGGAGCCTGACAGTGCTTTCACACTTTGCCCACTTACAGAATTCCGTACGCCAGCACTTGCTCGAAGGTCCCTCCCTTGATTTCCAATGCCAAGTTATTTCTCGTTTTGCCAAAAATAGACCCAAATCAATAAACTTGCTGGTTATTTTAGTTTTAGCCGTGTGCGGGAACCAATGCAGCAAGCAGGCAGCCATGTTGTAATCTAGCTGTCGATCCGTGACTGCATTCAAAAGGTCTCCTACGTCTACCCAATAACTCCCAATATTCGGGCAAAGCCATAGCATGTGTTCCAGTTCGACATCCTCCTCCAAGCATCTGGGACACGCCGCATCTTGGACCCGGAAGTATTTCCGGATCTTGCCCGGAGTCAGGTAAGCCTGATGTAGAATGAAAAACTGAATCTGTTGGAACCAAGTATTTCTGCTCCCTTTCCATGCCCTCTTAAGAATGTGTTCCCATGTTGAGTCCGGGATCGGGCGGTCTATACCCGCTTCCCACCTTGCCTTGAGGTCCGCCAATGGGCGTAATCCCTCATGCAACATCCGAGACTGGAGGCACGTGATCGCCTTAATGGTCCCTGCGGCCATTACAACATACTGACAGGCCTATGTGGTCACAGGTACAGTTCGTCCACCTACCCAGTGCTTTTGAATCGCGGTTGTAACCGCTGCATGAATCAGAAAGTCACCCTCGGGGAGGCCATACATGTCTTGTAGTGCTTGAAAGGGCATCAGTTCTTCATTCATGTATAAATCCCCCACCATGTGGATACCTAGTTGTTCCCAATCCGCTAGCGGATTCCAGTCCCCTCCGTGTGGAAGCGCCGTCAGCATCCCCAGTGGACTCTCCGGTGCATATGGGTGGGAAGCCCCCGCCTTACGCTGGCTTCTATTCCAACAAAGCCTCAGGTCCCTCAAATCGAGCTTTTGTTGTAGGACTATGTAAGAGAGGACGTGTCGTTGTATCCCTTGTCCTCGCTTATGTTCAGGACCCCGGAATTCCTGTGCTATACCTTGTGTAAGGACCTGCAGCTGTGCTGCAAGGTAGTAGAGCTCAAAATCGGGTACCGCCAATCCTCCATCCGTTTTAGGCCTCATCAAAATTGTCAGTGCTACCCGCCGTCTGCCATTGCCCCATAGGAAGCCGACTGTCAATGACCGTAATTCTTTAAATAGTCGTGGTGGGATCCAAATCGGCAAAGTGCGGAAGTAGTAAAGCAGCCTGGGGAGTGCCACCATCTTAAGTAAAGCGATTCTGCCCACCACCGATAGAGGGAGTGTCGACCAGAACGCCATACAGCCCTCAGGGCCCTGATACAGCGCCCCACATTTCCTTCCAACAAATCCATGTTGTCATGATAGATCCGAACCCCCAAATAGGTGAGGCATGTCGGTTCCCAGCTGATCTCACCAAGTGAAAGTGGCGGGTTCAAACCCTGTCGGATCGGGAAGAGGCACGTCTTGTTCCAGTTTACCTTGAGTCCCGACATTGCTCCATATTGTGACAGCAAAGAGGTCGCCCCTCGTAAAGCTTCCTCCGTATCTCTCAGGAAGAGAAGCAAATCATCTGCATACACTGATATATAGTGTGGCATGAACTGCAGCCCCCTGTAGACCACTCCCGATCGCGCCTGAACCGCAAGGGGCTCTATCGCCAGCACAAATAGCAGTGGCGATAACGAACAGCCCTGCCTCGTCCCCCTCATAACCGGATACTGGTCGGATATCACCTCCCCTAGCCGTACTCGGGCAGTGGCCGAGGAGTACAACACTCTCGTCCAGTTTCCGAACTGGTCACCCAGTCCGAATTGTTCCAGTACTTTGTGTAGGAAAGCCCACTCCAGACTGTCAAACGCCTTCTCTATGTCTATAGAGAGGACCGCTGGTGATCGCAAGTCATCGTGGCTCTCAGCGATAACCCTTAGGAAGCGTCGTATATTCGAAGCAGTGTTCCTAGTCGGGATAAATCCCTCTTGGTCCGAGTGCACCGGCGTGGTCATGTACGGTAGGAGTCGGGTCACCAGTATCCGGCTCAGAATCTTATAGTCCACCGTCGGCATGGATAGCGGTCTATAAGAGGTTACATCCATGTCCGTCCGCCCCGGTTTCAGTAGAGGAATAATCAATGCTTCACGCATCGACCTTGGTAGTCGGCCTTCCTCCCCCGCCTCCTTGTAGACCTCCACTAAACGGGGTGCTAGAGTATCAATATACTGTGCATAGAATTCAATGGGCAGCCCATCAGGCCCCGGCGTCTTATTCCGGGCCATGTGTTTAATTGCACTGCGGATCTCAGCTAGAGTTATATCTTGCCCTAGTAATTTAGCCTGGTCTGCATCTAATTGGGGCAGCGGGATCTCCGCTAAATACCCCTCTATGTCCGTTTCTGCGGCTTCCAGTTTACTGTTATATAGAGACTCATAATAAGTGAGAAACCGAGAGAGCACCTGCGCCTGCGAGTGAACCAGTATGCCGGTATCAGATTCTATTCTCATAATCGGGCCACTCTTCGGTACTGGGTCTGCTAACTTGGCCAACAATGTACCGACTTTATCCCCTTCTGCATGAACTCTCGTCAGGTAGCCCTTATGATCAAAGATGCGCAACCGCTCGACTTCAACCGCAAGCATTTCCTTCGCCTCCAATAGTTGCGCCTGTAGCGCCGGCTGTCCCGGCTTCTGCTGTTCTAAATCCCTCAGTTTCTCCTCCGCTTTCCTTATGTCCTCAAGCACTGTCTTCCTGGCTCCTGAGTATTTACTAATACATAGCCCCCTGACGACGACCTTAAATGCGTCCCACTCAACTGCCCTCGTAGAAGCTGTTCCCCGATTTTCCTGAAAATAATGTTCGATGCCCTCTCCTATCTCAGTTCTAAAGATCTGATCTTCCAAAGTTTCGGGGCGCAGTCGCCACGTCGGAATCGCGGACCGCACTCGCTGCTAGTTAATAGACATCAACAACGGGTTGTGATCAGAGATAGTCTTTGTAAGGTACTCCGTGTGTGCTGCCACGTGAGCGATCGAGTGGGAGCAGAGAATTGCATCAATTCTGACATGAAGCTCATGCATGGATGTAAAGAAAGAATAATCTCTGTCTTGAGGATGTTACATCCGCCATACATCCACTAGCCCCCATCTTTCCTGCCAGTCAGATCTATTTTTAGCCAATTTCCGAACCGGCGCGTTAGCTAGAGGAGGATGCGATCTGTCCAACTCTACGTCTGCAATGGCATTAAAACCCCCCCCACCACTGCAGGACCAGCCAAGTAAAGCGCCAGCATGCCTGACAAGCTGTCCAAGAAACCAGCCTGGTCTAGGTTTGGGGCGTATATACTACATAACACAACATCCCTACCATACAGCCTTCCCTCCACTGCAGCATACCTGCCCTCTGGATCCAACACATGTCTTGTGGCCTGAAAAGGGACACCCGCCCTTACCCATATGAGCACTCCCCTAGCAAACGCCGAATACGCTGTGCTGAACACCTGTCCCCTCCACCTGCGCTGCAGCGCTGACCCTCCGCTCTAGTAAGATGGGTCTCTTGTAGCAGAGCTATGTGGATTCCTCTCCTCATCAAGTATGCATGAACCTTGTGGCGCCTAGACATTGTGTGCAAACCCCTCACGTTCCATGTGATGCATTTCAAATCAGGTAATGTTGCCATTGCGCTTGCTTCGCAGCCTCAACCTGTACACGTTGTATGCGCCCACACCACCACTAGACCCCCAAATACCAACATCCCATGTAACACCCTCAGCCCTCCCCCCCCAGAACAGGGCCCAATAACAAGCTATCAGTCCCCATCCAAACTTCTCAAAAATACACACAGTTCTATCCTGTGGTAGTCGCCACAGGGTGCCTTAAGGGCAATGGAAGGGTAACTCGGCCCGACAGGCAGCAGCTTTCGCCCAAGCCCCACCGCCCTAGATCCCATTAGGTAATATTCTATAAACGTTTGTGCCCAATCGCTCCCAGGCGCTATAACACTATTGAGCAGTTCGTGGCGGCCATCCAACCTCAAGAGTGCACCTAGATGGGCTATTCATCTAACATTCCTTCTGCTGTTCTTGGCGTAACCACAGGTCCCCTATTACTGTCCGTTTCCGAGAGCTCCGTATCCGACCTCCTCTTATCTTCATCTGATTCTGTTCCCGCTGCCGACTCAGCTTTCTGCGAGCCCGTTATCTCCGCTGTCGCTGCTAATGCTCCTTGCCTATCCATCGCCATTTAAGTCAACTGCTGCTTCTGCAGGTTTTTATTCCTTTTCCGGAGACATTGGGATTTGCGCATCCGAGATGGTTTAGGTGGTCCGGAGTGTCCTTGAGCCTGACTAACAGTGCCCGCTCTGTATGTCTCGAGCCATGTCCATGCTTCCTCGGGCGTCAGGAAGAACTGAGTCGTGCCGTCCATAATCACCCTCAATTTTGCCAGGAAGATCAATGAATACTGGATCCCCTCTTCCCTGAGTTCTTTGTTAATTGCCAGATAGGAGGCCCTGCGTCTTTGTATTTCCTGGGTGTAATCCGGGAATATTGTGTACCATTGCCCACTTTGAAGGGACCCGCCGCACGCGCCCTTTGGATCAGTATGTCCCTGTCTTTATAGTGAATTAACCTGGCCACCACTGGTCAAGGAGGACGGCCAGGCCGCGGTCGCCGAGCTGGCACCCTGTGTGCCCTCTCAAGTGTGAAGAAGGGAGATAGCTCCTCCGGAGCAACCTCTGTTTTGAGCCAGGTTTCCAAGTAGGCAATCATATCAGACCCCTCTGTTTTTTCCGGCAGGCCCACTACGCGTATATTATTGCGCCGATTCCTACTTTCGGAATCTTCAGCTCTCTTTTCTAACATTGCTAAATGTCCTAGCACATCTCCCAGCTTGGCCTCTATGGTAGCCTGCGCTGGCTTCAGATCCTGAATGGCCAACTCGTTCTCCCTCACTCTGTCCACCAGCTTCGAGTGGTCTGCACGCAGGAGCCCCAACCCCGTCGCAACCTGCGCAATGTCTTGCTGTAGGGCGTCCTTCGTCGCCGCTATGGCTTCAAGTATCTTATCAAGGTGTTGACGCAGCCCTATTTCCACCCCCTGCGCCATGAGTGTCATCCTGCCCCACAGCCTCCTCTTTCTTGTTCTTTGGTTTCATCTTGTGTGGCTAGCTGTCACTCTGTTCGGTATGAGTACGCTTCCTGCGTAAGGCCTCCTTATAAACCTCCACGTGGTCTAAGACTTTAGTTATGAAGAAACTGGCAGGACTCATTCCCCGTGTTTACTCCATCTTCAAGAGCCCGCACCATCTCAGGATTAAACACCAAGGAACTACCATCAATCAGCTCCTGGCAACAGTACCGTAGCACCACAGCCAATTCTGGGGAAGCCTGGAGCCCCCTATACAGCCCACCGATCTGGGCCCAATAGTCCCGTCCGCTCAGGTCTTATGGCGTTTATGTCCCACTGCGCGCCCAGTCACTCCCTTAGTGGACTTGCGGCCCCTGTCGCAGCGTGTACAGCGCAGCCCTCAGTGGTGTGGTCTCCCTTCGCCATTTCTCTTCGGGCCCAGTGTTTCCGATTCCAGAGTGTTGCCCTCCTTCAGTCATTCAATTGCCCCCTTCTGGTGTCCGCAGGTCCTGGGTGCGCACTCCCCCCTCGTCCGCAGCGTGTTCCGGGCCCGGCCTGCAACGTCTCAGCGCCCTGTGCCTTTCCCGGCTTGAGCTTACACGTCTTGCCCGATGCCTCTGGGTACGCGCCTCTGCCCCTGCTTATGCGATGTCACAGACCTGCTCCCCCGCTCCCACCTCCGCAGTACCGGGTGCAGGCCCGCTCCACCACACTTACCGGGCACTGTGACTGGGCGCCACCATTTGTCAATCACTCTTCCTGCCAGTCGGTGGGATCTTGATTGCTCGTCCGTCCTGCTGGCGTCATTCAGGGCTCCTGGGTGCCACAGTTGTCTCGGCGGCAGGCCCACGATTGCTGCGCTGCTCCAGCAGGACCCTCAGTGCTCCCTCGGATCTCAGGTCTCCGTGTCCCTGCCGGCATTCAAAGACCAAACATTGCCGCACAGGTGCTGCCGCATCGGTAGCCGTACTCTACTCCTCCAGCCCTCTGGTCCATAGGCGTAGTGTTCAGGGATCTCACAATCTTCCGGCCGCCATTCTAGGGCCCAGGGCTGTCCCGGAGCTCTTTGGGCAGTCTAGGGATCAGGGCGCTCCACACTCCATTGTCGCCGCTCACTCGTCAGGGCCAGCAGGTTGCACCCTCCGGGACTCGGAGCTCCCAATATGCTCACTTGCCGTGCTTGTCCGCGAGATCACTTGCCCGGCTCGTCCTCACTCGCTGCTCCCTGCCGCCGTCTTGCCGCTTCTTCTCAGGCTGCGCCGGCAGCATAACCCGCGCCTGGGTCGCGCTGGGGCCTCCGGGTGTCGCGATGTCGGTCGGGTTCAGGTGCCCCGGTGTTCCGACACTTGCTTCTCCGATTTCACTAGGTTTCAGGATGTTTAGCAGGATATTTTCGGGATCGGGCACGGAGCTATCTGCTCACGCCGCCTCTCCCATCGGCGCTCAAGCCACGGCCCTGCAGATCTTTTCTATCTAGGAGACTTAATTAAATTCTACATCTACACTCTGCGTGCAACAGCTCAATCCATGAAAGAACAATTGCAATCCGTGTTCACGGACGAACTCTCTTCTTGGTACAGACAGCTGCACTTGGCCATTTCCACATTGAAGATTGAAATCATAAACTTCTCTAATCCAATTATTCCCCTGTCAAGGTGGAAAAAAACGATAAAAAGCCAAATTACTCTAGTGTCATTCGAGAGAGACATTGTTTGGCTTCCCAAAAAATGACTCCTTACAGCTCTGGATGCCTCCTATATCGAGGGGAAACCTCAACCATGTGCAGATTACAGCTCTGGATACCTCCTATATCGAGGGGAAACCCAACCATATTTTAATTACTCTCTCCAATCACAGACTCGTAATAAAATTATTTA
Organism: Lissotriton helveticus; assembly: GCF_964261635.1. Taxonomy (NCBI): domain Eukaryota; kingdom Metazoa; phylum Chordata; class Amphibia; order Caudata; family Salamandridae; genus Lissotriton; species Lissotriton helveticus. Next base: position 1,010,127,718 of record NC_136072.1, read on the forward strand.
TATGAGGCTGTTAGCCCTCCCAATTCATGATTTTAACCAGCTGTGGGCTCGGAGGAACGGTCAGCTAACATGTAGGCTCTGCAATTATCCACATGAGTCCTGGTTACATCTGCTATGTTGTTGTCCTCATCTTGCCAACGACCGCCGACGTCTACTGGTCCCAGTCTATCGGGAAAAGTCACTGAAACATTGCAGAGAAGCATCTGATTTGTGCTTCAGTAATAATTCAGCCCAAGTTCTAGCAAGGGCTGGGAAGTTTGTTAACATTATTTTAACTGCACTGCATAATGCCCAGCATTAAGAAACAGCCAAGTTCTATTCTCATTGCACAAATGAACGTTGATGAAAGTTAGCTATTAGTAATAAGCGTTGTGACACTTTTGTCATTGTCTTTCATACTATACACTTTCCTTTTGGACTAAACGGTTAATTGTGATATATTGCCATCAACCTGAAATGCTGCTTTTAGAATTGACATTTATTTTGTATTGCCAGATTTTATAAATGTGTATACAATTTTAATTTTTTTAATTTTATTAGGTATCAATATGATGTTTGTATGTTACGGTTTTGATTAACTGTATAATAAAAAGACTAACAACCTATTAACGAATCAGAAGAAACATTTACCAAGGACAACGACAAGTCCTAAAAGAAGACGTGAAGGGACTTACCAGGTTAATCAGTATGCAAGTGAAGTCATGACACGTGCCATCACAGCGCATGATGTCACGATGTGTAACATTGCACGTAAGATAGCAGGAAGGGACCTCACTGGATGTGACATCACAAGAAGTGACATCCGATATTAATACCTCATACATGTTTATCAGGTATATCATGAGTACATTTAAGCACGTTATGAGATTTGGCATCGGGGTTGTGCCAAAAAAGTGGCGCAATCCGAACGCAAAATCTGGGTCTCAACTAATATATATATATATATATATATATATATATATATCAGGTGCTAACCTATCGGTGTGCGGCAGGACACTCTGAAAACTACCTCTCGCCCACACCCTGCTCATAACTCTAGGCGCTGAAGAAGGCTACTATGCCAAAATGCATCCGCCGATAATGAGGACAGCGTAAATAGTGTTTCCCGATTTCCCCAACGTGGTCTCTGCTCTTTTTTGGAGTAGTGTTTCGGAATTTGGAGCGCGAATGCCAGAATCGCGCAACAGGGGCCCCCGCATCATAAGCTGGCCTTGGAATTGCTGGTTTTTGCTACGGCGATCTTTTTTCAATTCAGGGTACTGAAATTCCCCAGGCCCACCTCCGGAGTTTGGAGTGAAGATTCAGCGGTGCTGGAACAATTTTGCTCCACCTTGGGCGAGCTGGACTCCCGGACTTGCCCCCGCCATCCTAGTTCCTGTACTTCTGGGGTTGGTGCGGTCCAGGGGACTCGAGGGGGCACCCTAATTACAGCAACATGCAGGACATTTGTGTGAGGGACTGCGAAAAGCCCTGCAGATCGCACCAGCATCTGACTTTTTCCGCATCACTCACCTTGCCACAGAGCAGCATTCTGGGACCTGCAGTCCACATAGCAGCTTCCCACCAACAGGTGAGCCAGATCTACGAACTACGGGGTGGAGTCAGGTGCTAACCTATTGGTGTGCGGCAGGACACTCTGAAAACTACCTCTCGCCCACACCCTGCTCATAACTGTAGGTGCTGAAGAAGGCTACTATACCGAAATGCATCCGCCGATAATGAGGACAGCGTGAAGCATGGCAGTAGATCAGTTCTGCTTAATTGGTTGCAAATTCTGCATTTTAAAATATTTTCTGGGTTAAGGCATCTGCTGTAAAGGTGCACAGTAAATCTCAGGGAATAATAATAATGGTAAGATAACTCTGGAGGTGAACGCATTTGTTGGAGAGATCTGTGTCATGTGAAGTCCCAGATTTGAATCAAAGTAGCATGGAGAGTTAATGTGTCTCCTGCAAAGCACATCAGGTAACCTGCAGATGACAGATTTTCATTTTATGTAGATAGTGAAGTGGGTTACTGCTCTTAACACCGAGATCCTTTTGTTACCTGCTGCTCATAAATTGTAATCCTTGTACTATATCACAGTGAGCTATAAAGGACGTGATGCCTACACCCTGTAACCCTGTCTCATGTAACTCATCTTGTACATTGAATTGCACATGTACATGATTTACTGTCAATGTATCATGTGTATGTTACCTAAAGAGCTCTGACACCCTGCATTGGATGCAGAGCTGTTAAAGAAATAAAATAGTGCTATTGAAATTATTTGTGTAAATACTGGGACAGGACAGCACGCCTGACATTCTTACAGTGCCTGCATCTCTTGTATACAAAGACTGATCAAAGGCAAAAAGCATGCCTCTCTTAAGTACCGTTGAAGAGATAACAAGCTGTCTGTCTTTGTTTTACCTATGTGGCATTTACATTTAAGTGTGAGGTTCCAGATCACCACCAGTCAGGTTACTCAAACAAAGGAGGCCTGATGGCCCCTTAACTTCAGCCCAGCTGGAGTTGAAAAACGTGTGCACCCACTGGCGCCGTTTCATGCACCCTACAACGCGATTCAGTCACAGCATCTTTCAAACACACAAAGGCACGTATGCTTTGTATTTAGGAATGACTCCTAGTGTGGACAGAAATATCAACCTAAAAGAGAAACACCAGCTGCTACTCACAAACACGGAATAAGAACACTGTACTGATTCTAAACAATAGAAGAGCACACGAGCGTGAGATTGTTGCCTATTATTAGTAAATACATTTTGTGGGCTTACTCCGTGACAAGAATATTTTCCACCTGAGAAAAGTTAAAAATGAAGTATTTAAATTTCATAATTATATTTTCCCAGCTACATCACTGCTTAGCTATTATCAATCATATTATTCTGTGCTCCATTCTCAGTATTTCATGTTCATTTACCTCTGTATTCCTTACGCAAACATATCCTATCTATTAAGTCTGGCATTTGCTCACATTACCACTAGTCCTGGCGGCAGACCATGTGTCACCTGTCAGCATGCACACCCCGGAAGCCCTGCTCAGCGACTACCTATGTCGGATGGTTCACAAGCTGTTGATTGTCAAGGCCATATTGGAATCTCAGTTTGGGGGAACCGTTGTCATGACGTGTTCCCGTGTGGGTTTCTGCTAAGTTGTCAGTGTTTGAGTTCACTACTCCACCAACAGTTTAGGTAACTTCACTATCAACCCTGTGACTGGTCAGATCATCATATTGTCACATTCTTTATCAATGAAAAAGTTAAAGTCAACCCGGCTCAACTCTCCAAGCCCAAAGTCTGGAAAAGAGACTTGAAAAAACTCAAAGCAGGAAGTTTGCCCCCTAACAGTTGCAAACTCCTACTCCCACCGACAGGCGCTACGGACGTTCAAACCCTGACTGACCATTATCTCAACGCTATGACCTCAATAATTAATGAGGCTGCACCTTTGCAGCTAAACAGAGCTTCTACTAAAATCTCCAATCCATGGTACGACGGGAGTCTCAATGAGGATAGACGAGACATGCGATTGGCAGAGCGTACCTGGAGATCAGCTCCCTCTGCACTGCACCTAAAAGATCTGAAGAAAAAGAGAAACGCCTACTTCAGGAAAATAAAACGCTCAAAATCAGACTTCTTCAGCCTCCAGCTCGACCAAGCAAAAAACCGCCCGAGAAAACTGTTTGAGCTAATTAGAACACAATCCAAGGATCAACCCCAACCGCTCAACACTGGGCGTGAGGCACCCTCCTGTGAAGACTTCGCTGCTTTCTTTATCCAAAAAACTGACAACATAAAGAGCGATCTCCTCATTGATGCAAGCCTCTACTCCAAACCCCAGTGCCTAGCACCCACTGAACCAAAAAACAATGCTACTTGGTCAACCTTTGGCACATACTCGGAAGAAGAAATTGGCAAACTGCTCAGCACCCTGAAACCATCCAATCACCTTACGGACCCCCTTCCTGCTAACGCAGTAAAAGACTTTACCCCTTTGCTGCTCCCTCTCTGGACTAAAATTATCAACAGTTCTCTCCAACAAGGAAGCATACCTGATTCCCTCAAAGTTGGCCAGGTCACACCTCTTCTAAAGAAACCTACAGCCGACCCCTCTGATCTCAACAATTACCGTCCCATTACCAATATTCCCACTCTCGCCAAACTGCTGGAAAAATGTGCGCAACTACAATTGACTAAACACATTGAACAATTTGATCTCCTTAACCCTCACCAATCAGGCTTCCGAGCAGGACACAGTACAGAAACTGCTATGACCCACATAATTGACGACGCACTTCAAATGCTAGACCAAAACGAGACCTGCCTCCTCATCCTCCTTGATCTCTCTTCAGCATTCGACACCGTTAAACATGAGAACTTACTAGAACTACTAAACGCTAGAATGGGTTTATCTGGAACTGTTCTAAAGTGGTTCACTTCCTTTCTTCACAACAGGTCGCAGAAATTCAAGAGCAACAACCTGATGTCCTCGCCAATACCCGTAACGCTAGGCGTCCCCCAAGGATCCTCTCTATCCCCAACTCTGTTCAACCTAGTCATGGAACCGCTCACCACCTTGCTACAAGCATCCAATGTACACTTTCACATGTACGCCGATGACACCCAACTTTATCTCAAATTACAGTCCCCCAAAGACATCCTGCTCCTGAACTCAACGATCAGATGCACCCAATCCTGGCTTGCCGATAATCATCTCAAACTCAATGCCCTGAAAACAGAGTTCCTGCTGATCTCACCTCCAACGAAGATCTCCAGCACTCAAACTTGGCTTAAACACCTAACCGCACTCAATGTCCAACCGACCATCGTGGATTCAGCAAAATCTTTAGGCATAACACTCGACACCAATCTCAACATGCAGCAACATATCAGCAAGGCAACAAAGGGAGCGAACTTCCAGATCAATACTCTGAGGAAACTTAAACCCTTCCTCCCAGCCAAAGACTTCCAAACGGCAGTACAAGCACTAGTCATCCCTCAATAGAATACGGCAGCACCGCCCTCTGCGGACTCCCACTAACTACAACCGCACCCCTGAGAGCTTCTCTAAACACTGCAGCGAGACTCATCACTGGGTCAAAAAAGCACTCCCATATTACCCCTGACTTGAAATCCCTGAACTGACTGCCTTTTGAAGCCAGAATACACTTGAAAATCGCCTGCATGACACACAAGGCGGTACACCTAAACTCACCTGGATACCTCGCTCAGAAACTGACAATCTCTGGCGGAGTTAGAAACACTAGAGGCACAAACAATCTTCTGCTGAAACCTCGAAGATTCCGGAAGGAAAAAACATATAAGCGCTCCTTCTCAGGAATGGCGCCTAGGATCTGGAACTCACTCCCGCCCGAAATCAGGCTTATCTCTTCCACTACACTCTTTAAAAATGAAGTAAAAGCTATCCTCATGGCAAAATACACTTAGCTTTTATCTCAGACACTGTTAATACTCTGCATCGATTTGTTTATTTTGATTATTTGTATTAGCTGTTTTATTACTCACATGATTGGCTTTGTAGCCACCTAGTTGTACTGTTTTGACCTATTGATTTATCTGTCTGACTATACTCCCTCACGTACTACTCTTTGTAAAGCGCTCTGATATCTGCAAAGATCTTGTCCGCGCTATATCAAACTTTCAAAATAAATAAATAAATATTATTCGGAAGTATGTCTTTCCTGCTCGTGCAGAAAATAACTCTGCTCTGGAGCTGCGCTGCAGCATGGTAGAAAGGTCTGAAGAGACCCGCATGTTCCTAAGCTGTGAGCTGTGCAGCTATCCCAAGGTGGGGCTTCGAGGCACGCTCTGATTCTGTTCCTGTACAATAGGCCCTTAGTAAGATCAAACATGGGGTATGAGACGAAGTGATAAACCGAAAAGATTTTCTCCAATATGTCTATATTCGTCCGCTCCGTTGTGTGAGGGTTTGCTCTGCTGTGTGGTTGTTTGAGACTAAATAAACAAGGTATCTTCTGAAACTTTCAGAAGTCCCTTGTTTATTTATGTTTTCGCTCCCCTGCCCCACACATTTAAGATTGAAACTAGGGACTTTTGAAACGTGCTGGCAGAGAAGACACAAAGAGCTGCTGAGTTCACAGCACGGGACAAATTACTTGAAAAAGAGTGCAGAAAACACAGGAAATACAATCGGAATGAAAGGGGACATGACGTGACATGGGTGGTTGCCACAAACAAAAACACACCCAACGGTGGGCCAAAGAGCAAGGTCTTGCCAATAGGAACAAAGGATTTGAGAAAAGCATAAGGAAGAACAAATGGAAAACGGTGGGCGTGGTCTCAGCAACCTGATCAGATACTACAGGCGTCACAGAGCAGCACATGCGCGCTTCCAGGCTCGACCTAAAAAGTACCCCTATCCTACGAGCAGTAGGACACTAGTAAAGTAATGGGCGGGCCCTAAGCCCTTTTTAGGTTTAATTATTTATTTTTTTATACAAAAGATTTCGCAAGTGACCACTCATTCACTGCCTTAGTCACGACCTAAAAAAAGAACCTGGGAAAGTCCCAATGGGGATAGGAGAAAAACAAAATAGATCTTTAAAAAAAATCTAATTTAAAAACAACTTCAACTTAATCACACAACGCATCTATCGGTACTGGTACAGGCCTACTAAACTTCTAAAGTTAGTTTGCATTAACGAATAGTTTGGCAGCAAATAGAAAGAATGAGAATTAAAATTTAGAAAAGGACCCGTCCCATTTTTCTCGTTTTTAAAACTTTAAGACTATGATCCTCTTCATACCGGTATGTTCTAGCTCAAGCATAAGCAATCGTTTTCAGCCGAAAGGCAGGTTTGTGCACTGGACATTCCTAAGCCAATAGGTTGCGACTTTGTAAAGCATAGTTATTGGCTTTGGCAATCATTTTGTTATTTGGCGATAACATGCACCCACATGCATCATGATTGCATGGCCTGCAATTTTGCACTGGGTTTTTATTAAAGAAAACCCAATCCAGGATGACTGGCTGATGCAGATGAATGCATTGTGACACATTCCTGCATGTGCATTGTGACACGGGTTCATTGTGATGCATGTTGGCAATTTATAATTTACCGTTCTAAAACGTTAGACAGTCTTTTTACAACTATAAAATAAAACAAAGGACAATAAAGTGCTTGCAAGTGCAGATAACGGCAGCTGTTGGGCCCTTTAAAAAAATGAAAACAAAAGTGAATTGAGAGCACGGCGGAACAGGGGAGTGTTAGAACTGGCTATTTCTGGTAGGCTAAGGCTGACGCCAAAGCCAGGCAGAAACCACCATTCTAGTCAGGGCAAGGAAGTCACACGCCAAGATAACCCCTGCTCACCCCCTTGGTAGCTTGGCACGAGCAGTAAGGCTAAACTCGGAGGCAATGTGTAAAGCATTTGCGCCAGCACACAACAGCAACAACATCCTAGGCACACCACAAAAGGAACTCCACACAAGGTTATGTAAAAATAACTCTTGTATTGTCAAAACACAGCAGATAAAAATCACACATGTACATTGTGCCAACTGGCATGGGCAATATTCATAAGGGATTATTTACAAGACAGGGCCACATGGGTCACTGTCAGAATCAACACATTTAGAAATAGTACTTTGTAGATCATAGAAGATAAGATATAAAACAAAATAACAGTTATAAATCACATCCAGTAACTACTGGGAACAGGTAAGTACCACCTACGCAACCCTAACCACCTTAGGAGAATGTCACGCAGGGGACCAGGACCTCACTAGGACCACCTGTATTAGAAAGAACAACCACCTAAGAATAAAATACATTTAGGGGTATAAACAAGAACACATTACCCATGATGCATGAAACCCATTCAGAGGAGTAGTAAAGGGAAACACATGATGCATAAACCTACACATTCAGCGGTGTTAAGAACAAAGCACATAATGCATCCCAAACACATTCAGAGGTGCATCGCTAGGAGACACATGACGCCTAAAACATTCAGAGGTGCAGCGCAGGGAAAGAAAGATACAACTCAAATAGCGCAAAGACACATGATGCCTAAAACATTCAGAGGTGCAAGGAAAAACCACACAATTGCGCAAAACTCACATAAGCCACTACCTGTGGCAGTCCCTAGGCCAACTGGCCTTGTTGGGGCTAGGACGCCCTGTGTCTCAATGTCAGGGGCCTAAACGGTGCAGGTGCCCACTACTTGCTGGGCACCTGTGGACAATCCCAAGCGCCTAAACGGTGCAGCTGCCCACTAATTGCTGGGCAGCTGGGAACTTCAAACTGCGGCAAGGGCTCTCACTGGCCCTAGACAAACTGCGCCGCAGGGATTGGAGCCACACAGGCTCTCAGTCAGCTGAGGGGCGTTGGAGCCATCTGGCTCTGTGAATTTTCTGTCCCCAAGAGCCTCACTGGGCTCTAAAACAAATATGGGTTGGGCGCCTCGCAGGGCTCAACGAATGTGCCCCCACGAGCCTCTCTGGGCTCGCACAAATAGGCCCCGCACGTTGGAGTCCTCCCTCTGGGGACTCGAAGAATAACTGCTGCCGGGTCTGAGCCTCGCACGCTTTTAAACACGATGTTGACACTCAAGAGCCCCTCTAGAGCCGCTCAGGCTCGTAATCACAATGGCCGCCGTTGGAGTCCCTCTCTGGGGGACTCGGACCAAACAAAAATACCCCCGGAACGGTGGAGTCCTTCCCTTGGACTCGGAACACAGATGCAAGGGCCCCGGGAGCCTCTCCCAGGCAAGGCACTCTCCGGCTGCTTCTAGGAAGTACGCTCTCCGCCTTCTCCGGAGCCTCGGCTGTTCCGTCTCTGCTGCGACCGGCCTTCTTTCGGTGCGGGGCTCTCCTCTCCTCATGGGAGCCCCGCGAGCGCCGCAGTCTTTCTCCTCACAGGGCAGGAGCGTGGGGAAGCCCTCGAGGTCTGGCCAATCCCTGCGCGGTCCCAGGATGACACGAGGGGAATCTCCGCCGGCTGGGCCAATCCCAGCGCGGCCTTTCCGTGACGTCGGCGGCTGCTTCCTCTCGGCCCGGTGCTGCGGCGGTGATACACGGGGCAATGCCGGGTGGGCTCCGGTTTCAAATATCAATATAAATCGAGGTGGGCACTCGATTGAGGGGCATGAAAGTCGGCAACATAGCGGAGTGGGCTCCCGCGCCGCTCCCCACGCAAAATGTGGGCCAATGCCGGGTGTGCACCGGCTGTGCACAAAAGCGCTCCCCAGCGCTAGGACCAAAAATAAAGCGCTCTCAAGCGCTTGGGGGAAATAAAGCGCTCCAAAGCGCTAGAAAACAGGCAGAGCGCTCCCAGGCGCTCAGGGGGAAGCCCAGCGCTTCCAGGGGCTAGAAAGACAAATCAAGCGCTCTCTGCAGGAAAATGCAGCTTCTCCATGCTGCAAAGGTCCCAGAGATTCCCAGGGGGCAAAGCCAAGTCCCCCCATCAGCCCAAGCAAGGCAGAGGGGTCCCCCAGGAGTCCTCCAGGCATCCAGGAAAGTCCATCAGGTGTCCAGGGGCTGGGCAGGGCCCAGGGATTCCCCTGGGCCCAAGCAGCAGCACGCCCCTGGCAGATTCAAGTCCAAAAACAAGAACATTTTGGAAGGGGACACAGCCCCTTCTTATACAGAGAAAAGTCTTTGAAGTCTTTGTGCAGGCAGTGTGAGAACCAGCTAGAACTGGTTATAGGGAAGTCCTTTCAGTATCAGGGACAGAGGTGACAGTCGCCCAGCGCGGAGGTGGAGCCAGCATTGTGGTCAGGCAGGCACAGCCCTTCACTATCAGGTGCTATCTCCTCCCACTTCCCTGGCAGCAGATGCTGCCTTTCATCCACGGGCTGACTCAGACAACCTCCTGGGGGCTCTGCAGCCCCTGTCACCCTCAAACCAGACAGTCAATCCACAAGCAGGCCCAGGCACTCCTGGGCCAGGCTCACCAGCCAATCACACGCCAGGCACAAATTACACAAATATGCCAACTTCTAAAAGTGGCACTTCTAGACTAGACACAACCATGCCGCATACACCATTACGCAGCATTCAATCTCACGAGTTCACACATATCAAACTTGACCCTGCACTCCCCACACATCAGGAACTACCATGGGCATACATATTCCCCATTCATTCCTATGGGAGGTCAGGTCACTCAACACACATACACAGAGAGCTCACGCACTTTACACTGTACCACAGTGAAAACGTGCGCAGAGGCCTAAAGTCACCAACACCAGGTTCCAGAAACAGGCTAGGAAAAAGCAAAAAGTCTTGGGCTGAACCTGCCAAAAGGGCCAGGTCCAACAGGGAGAGAGTAAAGTGATAACACCAGAGGGTGGCACAGAAACCAGCAGTTGAGGAAACGCGTGTACTCCAGTTGAGCCGTCAATACAAAAGAAACACTGCCAAATCCAGTTGGCCTGGCTCGCATTTTCAGTTGTAAGCCAGTCCATTTAGCTTTGCCGAAGCTGCCAGATGTGCTGAATTGTTATTTCTGTGGTGGACTGGCATCAGAAGCAAATGAGCTGCTGCCCCATCGGACTCCAAAGTACCAGAAGGCTAGAGAGAGACCGAGAGGGATCGAGGTAGGTATGAATTCTGAAGATTGGTGGGCAAGGGTAGGAGATTTAAGGGGAAAGATGAAGATACTGTATGGAAGTGAGTGGTAACTACTACTTCGAAACTCAGACCAACAGGCGAACATTGCCTTTCTTGGGCAACCTTCTGCTCTATTTAACCCCAGTGTCTGCCACCTGGACACATATGCATTCCTAGCACAAGGTAACTGAGTCCTGCAGAATGCATCAAGGAGGCTTGACGCTGCACTCAAGATAGCCTTGGCGCTATAGTGCAAGTGCCTGGGCCAAGGGTATTGAACAGACCACATTGAATGTGGCTGGTCACGCTCAGGCCGCCATAGTATGTTCACACCTGTGGACTGCAGGTATGTATGTACATTTTGCAATGTAGATGACCGTGTTACTCCCTGTGGGGAAACAGTACCATTTATGTTTTGGAAGTGTCACGCCAAGCGAGGCTCGAGCCTCACTTGGGCTGGATGTCTGGCTCTGCTTCAGCCCTAGTCATGTGTTGGCTGGCGAGACCAAATACAGCCAAGCCAAGCATCTTGGTACTGCGTTTTACTCTCTTTATGGCAGTTTTAAAAGACAGAAAATACTAGATGCAATGGCAGCTAAAAGCACAAAATGGATGACTTGAAAGGTGCATGTCCGCAGTCTGGCTGCACTCAAATTGCTTTGTCGAACAAAAGACCGCGAGGGATTCAGAGGACTCTTTGTTTTGTTAATCAGTGTATTTGCCGACATTGAGTTGCTGACCCTCTCCCAGTTTACTATTTGGTAAGCCAGGGAAAGGCAGTGACATTCCTCTGTCTTCTCTTACACTTTATTTTTTTTTATTATTTCTTTTTATTGGCATTTTCAAACAACATGCAGAAAACATGGCATAAACAACTTGCGCTAGTCACTACACATTGCATAATCAAATCTGATGCAGGTTCGTGGTGCATGAAACAGAAATGAACTCATGCATAGTTACATGCCCTTCTATTGACAGTTCTTGTTAAATAGAAAAAATAAATAAACAAATAAAAAAGAATCAAAAAACAGCTATAGTTATACGAGGACTTAATCCCAGCATTCAAATAAGCCAGAAATACAGTTTTATAGGCATCACACATTGCACCCCCCACATCGTTATTATATTCATTACATACCCACCACATTTATACAGTGAATGCAAAAAGAGGCCAAATAGCTTAACATAACACCCCACAAATTATCACAATATCCAGTACCAATCCTCGTCATTAGTCTGCCTCCACCTCTCCCTCTGCATTCTGTCGTTCATTCACCCATTTCGTAAATGGTTCCCAGATATCACGCGGTCTGGAAGAGGGTGGCACTAACTCCCAGAAAATCCCCAACTGTGTGTGCCCATAGGTTACATCTGTTAGCCAATTCTTTACCGACGGCACCCCCCACCGCTCCCAGTGTATTGCAATTTGTCTTTTAGCATATAGCGGTAACAGTGCATGCAGTTTTCTGAATTTGGGCAATGTGTCCTTGACATACCCCAGCACACCTAACTTGGGGGAAGGCTCATCTGTTCATCCTATTATCTGATTGATTGCCTCAAAAATGGGGCAAGACCATGCCATATGTAGAAACGTCGCTGGAGAGTATACACATCTCCAGCACCCATCATTCTCCCTGAGCCCCATTCTGTGGAGACTAATTGGCGTCCTATAGATCCTGTGCAAATATTTAAAGTGAATTAATCGCAATCTATAATTGGGAGAAAGTTCAGTTAGTTGTCCACAAGAGAAGTCCCATTGTTCCTCAGTGAGCGGGACCGACAACTCTGCATTCCATCGTTGTGGCGCTAAGGGCTGGTCACCCGGATGACCACTTTGCATCTGTTTATATAATTTAGTCACCAATCTCTTAGGGGACCATGATCTCACCAAGATCTCTAATGCAGGAAAGGTCTGGGGAGCCAGCGGGAATTCACTACACAGTTCTCGGCACGCTGATTTCAATCATATGATATAAGAATAATTCCGCAAAGGGTAGTACCTGTCCTTCTACAGCCTCCGGAGGGGGGAGGAATTCGTCATTTGGAAAAAATCTGCAAATGTGTAAATTCCTAGCTTCCTCTGCAGCGGCTAATGCCCCCCTCGATGCATGGTAGTAGAGGGTTCTGAGCTAGGGATAAGGAGGGAGCATACATCAAAGGGATCCCTGCCTTTTTTCGCAATTCATCCCACACCCATCGCAGTGTTTCGACCGTGTCTACATCTCCTCTAGGACGTTTTGCCTTTACACATATGGCCACTGACATCGGGGTCGGCGCAACCACATCCATCTCCACAGCTACGTGTGGCTGGAACGGGGTCGGGTGTATCCAGAAATGGAGGAATTGAGCCTGGGCGCACAAGGCATATAGTTTCATGTCTGGGGCCCCCAACCCTCCCCTTTTCAAGGGCAATGTGAGTATATCCCAAGAGACCCTCGCCTGTCCACCCGCCCATGCCATGTTACAAGTTGTGATTTTAAAGTAGCAAAGAAATGGGACGTGAGTGGGATCGGGACATTTACAAAGAGGTACAGGAATTTGGGTAATATGATCATTTTTGCTAATGCAATCCTACCTGTAAGTGACAAGGGCAGCCCTGCCCACATTTTCACTTTGTCTTCCAACCATGTCATGGCACGGCCATAGTTCAAGTTCCATATTTCCTGGAGGTTCCTACTAATCCAGATGCCCAAATATTTAACCTCTTCAGCTTCCCATTTCAAGGGGAACTCCGATGTGACCTGCGGGGTACCGTCCGTCAAGGGAAACACTACAGATTTGGACCAATTAATACAAACTCCGGCCAGACCACCAAAGCGAATAAATTCGCGCAGCACTGGATCTAGATTCAGTTTAGGGTTAATGAGATAGAGGGTCAAGTCATCTGCATATAAGGAGATCAATAGACTCCTGGAACTGAACCCTATCCCCCGCGCAGTATGGTGCTGGCGGATACGAGCCGCAAGTGGCTCCATAGATATGGCAAAAAGTAGCAGAGATAGGGGGCATCGCTGCCTTGTTCCTCGCGAGATAGGAAAGGGGTCAGAAATCAGGTCATTTACTTTTATCCGGGCACAGGGGGCCGTATACAACAGTTTCATCCTGTTAATGAAGAGCGGACTGAAACCCATCCTAGTTAAGATGGAGAATAGATATGGCCCCTGCAGGGTGTCGAATGCATTTGTTGCATCTAAGAACACCACCGCAGCGTGGACACTGGGATGTAAATAATGCAACATTGAAAAAATAGTGCGAAGGTAGTGCGATGTTGAGCGCCCTGGAATGAACCCCGACTGGTCAGGGGGAGCAATAAGGGGCAGGAGGGGTTGAAGCCGGTTAGCAATTAACTTGGCGAAGATCTTGACATCAACATTAATCAAGGAAAGGGGTCTGTAGGAGTCTAAGTCCTCCTCTGGTTTTCCAGGCTTTAAAAGTGTGACTATCATGGCCTCTCTCATAGTGTCGGGCAACTTCCCGACCTCTAGTGCTTCCTCGTATACCGCTAGTAGCTTTGGAGACAGCTCCTCAGCATATGCCTTGTAAAAGGCTGTAGTGAGGCCATCGGGACCAGGAGCTTTGTCCAACGGTAGACTTTTGATGACTTGGGCAACATCGTCAGCGGAGATCGGGAGATCCATATACTTTCTGTATGTGTCATTGAACCAGGCTAGGCTTATTGAGTCAAGAGAAGAGTCCAACCCCTCCGGGCAGACAATCTGAGTGGCAGTATACAAATTAGAATAAAAGCCCGAGAATGCCTGAAGAATCTCATTCTGGCCCCTGACAACTGTGCCAGATTTGTTGTGTAACACATGTACATACGTTGCAGCCCTGGGTGGCCTAGTCATAGCAGCTAACGTGCGCCCTGGCCTGTCCCCCTCTCCATACCTCCTGGCCTCTGCATATTTGCCAAGGAACTTAACCTCCCGTTGTGCCTCATCAGCATAGTCCAATAGCTTGGCTTTAAGCAGGCCAGCAGTTTCACTATCGCCCGCATTGAAATACCGCGCCTCAAGGGCTTTGATTTCAAACTCCAGGGACGCCAGTGTCCCTCGAATAGCTTTAAGGACCCCCGCTTGCCGGGCAATGCACTTGCCGCGGATTACTACTTTAAATGCATCCCAAAGGGTACCTACAGCATCTACGGACCCAGTATTTATCTGGAAGTAGTCTTCGATATCCGGCCTGATCTCTGCCTTAAAGGCTTCGTCCAGCAGAGCATGCGGAGGAAGACGCCATGAGAATGCACGTCTAGGCACGTTTGGGAGTGATATTTGCAGCAGGCTTGGGGCGTGGTCCAACAAGGAGCGCGGCAGATGCCTGACCTCAGTTGTATAAGTAGCCATGTCTCTGGACAGTAGCCAAAAGTCTAAGCGGGACCATGCATTATGGTGGTCGAAAATGCAAGTTCCTTCCCTCAGTAATTTGTTTCTGCTCCTCCAAATGTCGACAAGGTCGCCCTCAAATATTATCCCCCGCAGCGCCTCGCTTGCTGCCGGATGGAGTCCTATCCGTACCCTGCCTGTCAATCGCATCCTCAATGATCGCATTAAAGTCGCCTCCTCCATAGAATCTTGTCACATCCGAGCGCCCTGACTTTGGACCATACAGTATGAAAGAAGTCGGGTGAATCGGTGTTCGGACCATATACTGCCACAATGAGGATAGATCGGCCATATAAGAGTCCCTGTACCAGAACACATCGCCCCTCTGGATCCCCTTGTACAAACTCTTCTCTCCAATCCAACCCTTTCCTTATCAATACAGCAACTCCCCGAGCATAGTTAGAATATATGGCCGAGTAAACATGTCCCCATCTGCTATGACGGAGTCTAGGGGATGGTGCGTTATTTAAGTGTGTTTCTTGTAATAGGCATATATCAATATTATGACGAGTTAAATATGCATGTACCAATCTAGTTTTTCTGCCATCATTAAGTCCTCGAACATTTCAAGTTAAGCAGTTTAATATAAAATCAGGGTGTGTAAACAACTACAGCATAACATCTGTCAGCAGCAGTCCAGGGCATGTCACGTTTGCATAAGGAAACAACGGCTATGCACCGAAAAGTAGTTTGACCAGCACTTAAAAACCAAACTTCCCCAACCATCCCCCCCTCCACCCACTCCAACCCCCCAATTAGGTTGCAGATTACCCTCCCCATATTCCACCCACAAATAAGTAGACATCAAAAATAGGGAACCTTCCCTCGGAGGTGCAGCGATGCCAGCTTACTACCTTGCATCATACAAGGTGGTCGGAAGATCTGCGGAGAAAAAAATAGAAGGAACTTTTTCGCACGTTCAAGAGGGCCTCACTGTAATCCGAACTGCAAACCAAACATGGCCCCACAAGCAAGTGTCAGAGCAGGGAGAACACATAGTTCATACAATACCCAAGTCAGTCATTATCGCTCAGATGGCCTCCCGCCACTTCCGCCTCTTTCTGTAGCTTCTTGGACGCCTTGCCTCCCACATGTTTTGCAAATTTAAGTGCCGATTTGGCATCTGTGAAGAAATGATGACTTCCATCCACTGAGACCTTCAGCTTGGCCAGATAAAGGAGAGAGTACGGGATCTGTGCTTGTATCCGGAGACGCTTAGCGGAGTGTGAAATCCGGGTAAAATGCCAAAGTATTGCCCTTATGCGTGATTTTGCCCTTCTCCCTCGCCATACGAAGGACCAGATCCCGGTCTTGGTAGTTCAATAATTTCGCAATAATTGGCCTAGGTGCAGTCCCCACAGGAGGTCTCCGCCCCAGCGACCGGTGTGCCCGTTCCACTGTAAACACCGCCGAGAGATGCGGGTCAAACAATTCACGGAGCAGGTCGGTGATGTAAGTCTCCATCTTAGTGATGGCGGTTGTCTCCGGAATGCCCGTGACGCGTAGGTTATTGTGCCGCGATCGCACCTCCAAATTCTCGTTTTTAGCTCTTATTATCCCCAGTAGCTTGTCCATTTGGAGTAGCTGCTCCTTGGTCTCGACTTGAAATTCGTCGCATTCCGTATGATGTTTTTCGAGAACATCCAATTGCGTTTCATGTGACGTTACCTGCGATTTGACTGTGTCTAGTTGAGATGTTAAGTTGTCCAGCTTGGCGTCGGAGACTAGAACGCATGTCCAACATCAGGGTTCTAAGGTCCGGACTCTGGTCATCTGCAGCCTGGTCCCGAGAAGACTCCGCCTGATTTTCGGACTCGGGTTCCCCTTGCTTGTTGGAGCGTTTGTTATCGAAGGTAAGTTTGGGCTGCTTAGCATCCTGCCGGCCCATATTGATCCTCGCTCAGGGTGGTGCCTCAGAAAGGTACGCTAGATATTAGGTAGCCCGTCTGCAAATGGAGCCTGGGATGAAGATGGACCACACCAGCCCCCTAAGTGACACAACGCAGGCCAGTGTGCCCGCTACCACACATGAAGCAAGGGGAAAATGACATACTGCACCACGGCCTCCTCAAGTGATCCGCCACAGCTTAGCAGGCTTGAATTACCCACGAACTCTCAGCCGGTATGATCGTGACGCGATCCAGAGGGGTTTCCACACCCTATACTCTCCTTCGTCTACTCGCGACCTGCTCCCGTCCTCCTCACCCCCCTCACCAGCGCAGGGCAGCTCAGTCTGCAAACAATTCAAGCAATAGCACGCTGTAATTCCAGTTTCGGGTGCCACCTTCGGCGCTTCTATGTCTCTGCGCCTTGTTGAACGTATGACAATCACCACCCACAGCTCTTCACGAGGTCCACAGACGCTCAGTTCTCAGTTTTCACCTCTGCTTCAGGAGCAAAGATCAGCCAGTCCGTGGGTCAATGATTACTGGCACCGCTGCTCGCGATCCACAATCCAGCCTCCAGCAGGTGTGCCAGGCCGACCACAGCACCCCCTTGATGACCACAGGTGCAGCCTTACAAAATGGCGTCCGTCGCGCCGCATAGTTAACTGCTGGGCCCAGCCACGGCCCTACACATTCAGCTCGGGTGCGCGAGGGAATGATCCGTGCCCCCCCACCCCCCCCACCACCCCGCAGCGCAGCACTCCGAGCCCCCAGCGGCAAGTGCAACCGGCAGCTACTTGTTCCTTTATTCCAATCTAGGCGGCACGGTGGCAGGTCCGACGCCTCTGCGGGGTTCCTCTTGGGTCTTCTTCGGCTTCTCTCAATTTGCTCGGTCCTCACCGAGCACCCCCTGCATTGGTCTCGCCTCCCCCGCTCTTGAACAGATGATCCAGGGCCCTGCGGCAGATAAAAGGCCTTGCAGCTCCCACATCCGCCCACGACTCCTCGGTTCAAATTACCGATCCTCCTCTTTCAGCCCTACGGAGCGCAGTGGTCGCCGGTTTTCTCTGAGCGATTCCTCTAGCAAGCCACCATCAATTCATGTGGCCTGGGCAGTGCGAGGACTCTCCGAAATTAAGGATAATTGCAGGATTTTAGTCCGACCGGCGGAGCACGCTTAGAAAGCGGCCATTCCGCAGCACAGCAGGCCACGCCCCACGTCTTCCCTTACACTTAACTTTCACGAAAGATACTTTGAAATGTTATGCAAATGTACTAAGTTAGGTCATGACATAACTGACCACAAAACATTGTCATATTGTGATTAAAGGGAGGGAGAAGGATATATGTATCCAGTGGTTTTACTGCACAATATGTGACTTGAAGAAAGAACCTATTTTTAAACTGACAGACTATCATATTTCTCCATGAAGTTTGCTGCATCATTTACACCTGAATCTTTTGATGGTTGGTTATTTGGTTCTTGGAGCCAAACAGACTCCTGGCTTGGCTTTGGCTCTTCTTATGAATTGCCTGGTTTGTACCCATCTACTATTTATGCAAACACAACATTCTTAAAAAATTATCAGAAACGTAAACATGCTAACTATCTCATAGCTTTTATCTAATAAAAAAGGTCTCCATTGCACGTCAACACAACTCGCAGTCTTTCTCATATTAATCTTGTCTTGCGCCAAAAGACATATTTAGTGAATGCAAGACGGAAATCTAGATTAGTAGTCCCGAACAGGGGTATGTGACTTCAAGAGCTGCTCGTTCTTGTCCAGCTTGCACCCTTGCTAGAATGAGGGTGTTGTGGGGTGGTTACAACCAGGAAACTAGCAGAGCCAATATTAGTTCCAGTCCAGAAGTATTTATTTGCAGGGGTTCGAACAAGTTCAAGGGAAATAGGGAGCCCACAGCAGAAGCAGCTGCACCATAGGGAAACAAACCGCAACTGCCAGGGCTGGAATAGAACATGGCATTTGTACAATGAGAATTCTAGGTTAAACATTCTATTAAAGAAACAGTATGTCACTTACCACACATCCCCTCCCCATAAACACAAAAAACAAATACAAAATATAATCATGAAATTTCACAGGTAACTTACAAACTCGCTGTTTGCGTGTTGCTCCACCATCAAATGAAGAAACGTGATGAAACAACTTGAGAATTCTAGGTAAAACATTCTATTAAAGAAACAGTATGTCACTTACCACAGAGGGCTATGATCAAGTTAAACAAAGTGTGGTTGTTTTTATGGAAGGAAGAGGCACCATGACAGTTTGTCCTTCCTAAACAAATCCTTCTGTATCTCTAGGACTCCAAGGTACAGAGCTTCCCAATACATCTGTGTCTGTAGCCACTGCGTTATGATTCCAAAATGTCTATAGACTTTAATGTAAGTATTCAAGTGGAATTTGTACCTTGGTGTTGCCTGTGGTCTACAGTTGCGTGCAACCCCTAGTCTCTATACTTTACTGGTGTCTCTATTATTCGTTTTGTAATACGTTATTACCCATAGGGCACTCTGTTCCACTGGTGCCACTCTCCTTTTGCAGTCTGTAGGACACAAATACTAGCATGTCATGATAGTACCCACAAAGCATTAGTGAGGGCCTAGCCTAAACACATGTTTTAACTGACCTTACACCAGTATGTTTCTATATTAAATGGGTTTGTAGCACACTGGTGGCAGGACTGTATTCTATTATTGTCTGCAGCTCACTGGTACCATTAGACCATTGCTATCTGTAGTCCATGGGTTTACTGACCTTTAGGCAGCAACTTGTTTCATGAGAACACAGCATGCACAGGGCAGTAGGAATCAGCAGTTCAGCTGGTGCAATGGTGGCTGTTATAGTAGGCTGAAACATGTCGACTGAAACTTTAAGGATGACGGGACAATAATTTCCCTAGACCGTTCACGCTTAATTTTTTTACAGTCTCCTAGAACCAATAGGAAATAAATCATTTATTTTTAATCTTAGGCAGTTTTATAATTGTTTATATATCTAACTCCAATCCCTGCATATGATATCAAGAGCTTCCATATTATTGTGGTTTAGCCCATCCCAACATAATTGTTGGGATAAAGACAGGACCAGAATGAATCATGCCACAAACTGTGGGTGAGGACAGGTTTATCTTTCCAAAGGAATCTAGATATACAACCTTATACAACCAAAGAACTGGTTGCTGTTGACTTGTTGTCTAAATCGAGTCTGTTGGCATGTATGTGTGCCTTTTGAGTGATAATCTTAGGGAGTAAGTGTCAGGGAGCTCACCATTTCCTCTCACTCCTGTTTGTGTGTAACAGTGTCCTGGGCGCCGTCCTAGCTCTTTCTTGAAGTGGCGTAATGCAAAATGCAGCGATGCCTGCCCCCTCCGATAGAGAGGTTGTGGGAGTGCTGGGCGGATATACAGACGAGGAGGCTGGATGTATTGTCGGAAAGAAGGTGTTTTATTGTCAGAAGTAATGGTTTTTGGTTTTACGACAGGTTCTTCTTTAGCATAGGTCTTTTCGCTTCCAGTCTGGGGTGTTTCCGTGGCTTGAACCGCTTCTTCCTGGTCAGGACCTCTACGTGGTGTGGGGTTGGTTGGCTTGTCCATTGTGACGACTTCACCCGGAGGCTCGCCGAGATGAAAGAAGGGGAGGCTGTCAGTATTACTGTTTTATCGTTAGGACCTGTCACCTACACCCAGTAGTGTCTAGGGGAAACAGTAGGAACCAGTGCGATTTAAAGTAGGGCGGTGTTATGCAGCTGCAAGACGATAGCAGGTTCTGCCTTCGAGGGAAAAACAATAGTGCAAAGGGGACTCTGTCTTGAGGTGCAATAATAGTGCAGAAAAGGAAAAGAAAAAAAACTCTGCCTTGAAGCTTGAAGCCAAATGCCAAGAGTGCCTTCACAGTGCAAAGAAAACTGCCTTTACAATGGTCGTGCCGGCATAGACCCTTAGTACCCTCCTCCCTCCTCCTGAAATAATTTTTCAGTATCCCCTGTCCCTGAATCACTCACCGGCTCCGCTGCAACTCTACTGAGTTGCGGCCGCTCCTCAGCTTCCTCCGGTGGACACCACCACTCGTCCGTCCAGTGGTAGTCCGTCTCCTCTTCTTCTTCGTTGTTCCGGTTGGCGTTCTCCTGTTCGGCGTCCCGTTCCGCGTCTTGCTGCACTTCTGGACTTGCCTCTTCTCGGAACCTCCTCCTTCCGGTCATCGACAATCCTTCCTCCCCAATTGGTCTCTTTTCTACTGGAGCAGTTGTTGTGTTTCCGGGGTCGGCTCCCCCTCCTTTGTCTCCGGACCCGACTGCAGGGAAACAGTAAAGGTAGGTGTATTTTTCTCCGGGGTCGGGGTTTGGTCATTTTGCCCTTTACGGTTCCGCCTCCTAGTTCGGCAGGATTCTGGTAGCCGTAGTCCTAGGTATGGGGTCATCCCGGGGGTCGCTTCCTCACATCAGTGACTTGTAACTGATCTTCAAGAGAAAGTGGTAGACACTGCTCCCTTAGTCCCACCTGGAAAACTCCAGTAGAGTTTTCCACTCGTATGAAAAAAGTAGAATATATCATAGAAGTCACTTGCACGTTTACATGCAGTAGTACAACTCCATGTGCAGACCCTCTTCTACGCATGTGTTGATGTAGCATAGAAGACATTTTTATAACGGAAAAACAAAATGCATGATGCCATACTTTGAGAGTGAATATGGCATTCTGCTGACCTTCTTCACTATGAGATGTTCAATCATGATTGAACGCCTCTGTGACTTCAGGCCATTTATCATACGAAAGTACCCCTCCACTACCTGTTAAAACAGTTCGCAATTTAGGAGTACTGCTTGACAGTAATTTGCAACTGGACTCACAAGTAGATAAAACTGTCAGTACATTTTTTTCTCTGCTCCAAGCGCTTAGAAGGATACTCCCTTTTCTACCGGTCTCAGTCAGACCACATGTGGTAAGGAGTATTATTCTGAGCAGATTAGATTACTGCAATGCCCTTCTCCTATGAGCCCCAGCGTCTTTGTTAAAAAAAACTGCAAAGGATACAGACTATTGCGGCCAAACTTGCACTGAATAGACAACGTAGAGCATTGCCCTCGATTGTCTTGAAAGATCTCCATTGGCTGCCTGTAGCACAGCGTGTCCATTTTAAGGCACTCTGTATCGTCTATAGGGCAGCACATAAAATGGGGCCTATGACTCTACAGAGGAAATTTCTTTAGTATTCCCTTGTAAGAAACCCATGCTCCTCCACAGCCAGGGTGCTATGTGTTCCACATGTCAAGAAAGTTCGATTGGGGGGGCAGATCATTTAGTTTTGCAGCCTCCCGACTTTGGAACGCTCTGCCAAAAGAGCTTAGACAAATTGATACACTGTCCTGCTTTAGGAAGGAGTTGAAAACAAAACTCTTTCCTAGAGACTAAATCTAGTTATGTGCTCTTGCTCAGTTACACACAGTGCTGTTTGGTAATCTCAGTGCCAGGATACCTGTTGGGTGACAGCCGCGCTATGTAAGAACTTACTCACATTACATTACATTACATAGTGCACCAAAGCTTTAGTGAGGTCCAAGCCTAAACACACGTTTTAACAATGACTATGTACCAGTAAGTTTCTACATTTAATGGGTAGTAGATCCAAAACTTTTTACAGCTGCCTTTTTTCCCCCCGTCTTCTGTATTTGTCTTCAAATCGGCGAATAAAGATAATTGTAATTGCTTTTGCCAGAGTATTTTAAGTGCAGAGCACAGCTGCCAAAATGAATTCAAAATCGCTTTTTCTTACTGGTTTGGAATTCATATCCACTTATCTCGTTACCTTCCAGTTGCTCGGATTAACTTCTCTGTGCAGGAATAGAAAAAGGGGGCCCTTTAATTTCATTCCTCATGCTTGTTGACCAAACTCCAGCATTGCTCAGTGGGACGGGTATGCTAATGAGAAGGAGCACAGCAAGCAGCATCCCAGATTATGTGGTTCTATAACAAGGATAGGGCCTGTTTTGTGTGTTTGTATGGCTCCTGGCATATGTGCCTTCTGTGTGTGTTTCAGAAAAGAGAAAACTAGAGTGGTGGCCGCTCACTGAACATGAAAACAAGTGAAGTATTGGGGAGGCGCAGGAGCTGCACGAGGGAAAGCAAAGTGTAGGGCAAGTAACGTGACATCAGAAGGGAACATGGATGTGCTGAGCAATGATTGACCCGTGCCGGAGCGAAAGCAGATCCCAGCATGCACCAGTCACCATTACGGGCAGTGAGAGTGAGGAATACAAACCAGCCACTGCTGAAGGAATGGGTGCAAAACAAATTGCCTCTCCAGAGGGGATCTCGGTGGAGCAGGCCCACACCACCAGCCACTGACACGCTTTACCCAAAATATAAAGTAACATGAAGCACACAAAAACATACAACAACAAAAGCACCTCTATCATCCCTTCAGTACTTTAGGATGCAACTCCAACAAATAAGTATGCAGTGGGATGATAATGATAAATCCCTTAACCAGATCAATAAAAGTGCTGACCCAAAGTCTCCTTCTCTGTTTATGTTGTGGTGACATGAAGTCTTAAGAACCTCATGAAGAACTCAGTGGAATGATACAACTTATCCAGTCTGATCACTCTAGGGCCAAAATGCATGTGAGCGGGACAAACACTAGAATATGAAGAAAGCAATCTCATCAAAAGCAGACACCTGGGATAGACACAGCCCCAACCAAAAACATGAGCAAGGGGCTGACCCAGAGATCTCCCCATCATTAATATCTGTGTTGGAAACAGTAGTCTTTGACACAGACAGCTAACGTTATCTGTAGCTGAGACCTAATAATGGCCAGTAGAATAACTGAGAGCATGGAGCTTAAGTACCTTAGGCTCAGGACTTGTCATCCTATATTAATGGCCCAGTTTTTGTCTCTTCCCCAGTGGGCGGGAGTTCTGGTTCTCCTTTTTAATGTTTAAAGCATCTTTCACCTCCCCTCCTATGGCTCGGAGAAGATATGGTCCCAACAAATAAATGGAATATGTACGATTATTTTGATTGATCCCTCCCGCTCACCTGGATACTTAATACTGAGAATTGTACTCTGACTCCACCAAAGTCACTTCATTCAAACTGTTTTTCAGTTCGTGGATTGCTGTACGTCTGGTGCATTGAAGTCCAGTTGAAGAACATGTGTTCTAATAAACATGCACAGTGGAAAAATAGAGGGGAACGAGGGATTGAGCAAATGGAACAAGCAGCAGCAAAGCAAATGGGTCTGAGTTCAATAAGCTAACAAATGCAATCGTAGCATGTTCGACCAAGGCACACTGGAGAGGGCCAGCAGGAGCAGACAGAGAGGACTACACTTGTCAATTAGTGATTTGTGCAGTTCAAATCGACCACTAGAGTAGAGGCAGAAAAATACACTCAAACAGCCAAAAGCATTAGATTACAGATAAGTACTCCATTGCGACTGAGCTCTAGGCATGAGTGACAGTCTGAAGCCAATGGCTGAAGAGGCTAACACGAGTGACATTCTGAAGAGGCTGACATGAGTGAGTGTCTAAAGCCAATGGCTGAAGAGGGTCATTGAAGAAAGGCAATGGTTGATTGAGACCGATCCAAAGCCCACTCTATCTATACAGTTAGCAGTAGGTCTGTTTGACAACTGCACTATCAAAACCTAGATGTAAATATGAACTAATATAATTGTGCTAGAATTTAATGGTTACGTCAGAAGATATATCTTTTATTAGTTTTTAACAGACTGCAAAAAGTATTTTACATTTCTGCATTATTTTTGTTTTTTAGATGGTCGCAGAAACACCAAAGATGTCGGAATACCAAGCATATATTGACTTTGTGTTAAAGGAAGGCGACCCAGATCGCATTCAGCTAACATTTGAGCGTGCTCTTGCTGAAAACTGCCTTGTACCAGACCTTTGGGCCCGGTACACTCACTATCTGGTAAGAAAGATGTGCCTTTGTTTTAAAGTGTTACTCTGTTTAATATGCTAATTTTAAGTTCTGTTTGGACTCACCTATGTATATAGTTGTGTACACATTATTGGGTCCAGATTGATTGTGAAGGACCGGTACTTAATGAACGTGTTGGTCTGATCAGGAAAGGAAGAGAATTTGAATTAAAATATAATCATAAAATAACCTTTTATAATTATTTGTAAAAATGGCTGCTTTTTACAAATAGTTGATGAATGTGAAGAAAATGAAATGATACAAATTTTTTTTAGTATTTTTTTAGCCGCCTACTATGTTTTAAGTGTGTTTTGTGAATAATAACGAAACACATTCTTTCATCTGCTCAGGACAGGCAGCTAAAAGTGAAAGATCTTGTCCTGGCTGCTCATGACCGGGCTGCCAGGAACTGCCCTTGGACGGTTGGACTGTGGAAGCGGTATCTTCTAGCGATGGAGAGGCATGGTGTGGACCATCAGAGAGTGTGTGGTAAGAAATGCCCGTTAGCAGCTTTAATATTTTTTGCTAGTTGTTTGGAAGTACATCTGTGTAGATTCTTTTAATACCAGTACAGTAGGAGGTGGTATTGTTGGAAAAACCTACCTGAATGTTCTGATCCACGATGACTTACTGGGATACCTCTTTAAACTCCTCTTAAGTTGCAGTTTAGGTAAATCCACAAAAGAAATGTATGAATTTGATTCATATGTTTTGAGTTATGCTTGTACTCCCAACTTTAAATACTTTGAGTCAGATGAGTAAAATTCAAATAGCCATTCCTAAAACCTGAATTTTTTTGCGAATTGCAAAGAATTGCAAATTGACGTGCAAAAGTATTCCTAAATGCAGCAACACTCATTGTAGAGATTAGGGACCCCTTTTAGCAAATTACTGTGATTTGTAATGAACTGTCATTCTTTCTGATGAGCTGCCCGACCATTCCTGCTAGTCACCAACAGGCCTTAGGTCAGCATTTGCTTATTCACACAAGTTACAGAGCAAATCTATAAATCACTATTGCAAAAATAATAAACAAAATGCGTTAATGTATAAGCACAATCTAGCATAGGTGAGCAGTTGTGTAGCAATACAACAGACTATGGCATTTGTATTTCTTATGCCTTCTATAAATAGTTTAAAATGAAAAAATACTTCCAACTATAACTGAAGCGAAATACTGCAGCACCCATTCCAAACGCACAGGGAAACCGATTGCTACTAGATATGTTATCTTTTACCATCAATCTATACCTGTCTATACAGAGTTGTTGCTGTCACTATATATTTCACTGTGACATAAATGCAGTATTGTCCTTTGGGCGCGCCTGATTATTTTGTCATTATGGACTTATTTTGCACAAACACAGTCAATTTGAAAACATATGGAGCATGCTAACATTTTAATTTGACTAGATAGCGCAATCTTTATTTTCAAAGCCATTAAGCTAGCCATATTGGTATTGCGCCTGGTAACCACCTGGCCTGAGTTGGTGGCATTGTTGTACCCCAGATGCCTTCATCTGCTGTTTGCATAGTGAATACTTCACCTTTTCTGTGCTGTGCAAACTGTGCATATCCTTTTTTTGCAAATCATTTGTTTCTAGTCCATTGTACATTCCAAGATTATATTTTTGTACTTTATTGAGAAATCGCAAAAGCTACATCTGACTGTTAATTCCATTGTGAAAACTCTCACGTTTTCCTATCAAGTGTCTACCACATGGCCTGGTATAATACTAACATATTTTTTGTCGCTGGTTTTTGGTACTGCACATTTCAGTCCATTGTTTCAGTTTTGTGATCTTTATTTTTTATCATTTCTGCACTTGATGGAACATTTATCTGCACTTCAAAATTATCTCGTTTAAATAAAAATGCTGTATTTTCAGTTATAAGTATGGCAGCGTGTGTACCAGCCACTGGGAGCAGGACGCCTGCTATGTGTATATGTGACACTTTAAAATGGGAGAACATTCACCTGAAGAGTTAACTTTATGTTTATATGCATTACATAAAACTCATAATTCTCTCCCATGTCAAAGTATCTTTACAACCAGCAGGTATATTACTTCCAGTGACCTGTAGGCGCGGTGCCATATTTATAACAGGAAAATATTCATTTATTTAAATAGGAGGAATTTAAAGTGAAGAAACATACTTTATAAGCCTTAGGACTTAATTGGCTTAATTTAAAGTGGGGAAAAACAAGAAGACAATAATGTTTCATAGAGAAATTTTTCTTCAGTTTCAATTTCTTGCTTGTAAAAGAAAATTACTGTATTTTTCGCTTATAAATATGGCACTGTTTCTAATAGCCACTGGGAGCAAGATACCTACTGTTTATAAATGCAACACTTTGAAACAGGAGAAAATTAAAATGAAGAGTAAACTTAATGAATAAGTTAACAATTCATTTTAGTTTACTCATTTAAAAGCATCCCAAAAAATAATGTTGTTCTTATGCTCCAATATAGAGTTGAGAATTACTTTTATTTAAGAGTTAAATACCTCAGTGCTTCAGTTTTGAACCTCTGTGAGCGACATGTTATACATCTGAGTGGAGCACTGCTCATTATCAGGCTCTGTTGTCTGCAGCCTGTTTATATGGTAAAGTAAACATAGCCTTTCATTAACTTTAAAAATAAAATGCAACACTTATTTTTTGCAGTTCTTAGTTAATAGTGAACTGAAGGCTGTGAGCTACTCTGAAGGTTTCTGCGACCTACCCTGAAGGTTTCTGCGAGCTACTCTGAAGGTTTCTGTGAGCTACTAGTAGCTCATGATCCCTTGGTTGGAGACACCTGTTATAGATAGCTCATACTGCCACAGACTTAATCCATTGAAACACTGCACAGACATAGCTACCTCTACTCAGTATCACTCATACACATTTATCAACCTCGAAGTACGACAGACATGTTAGATGGGCTGCTTTCAAATCTTTGGGATGCACTTTGTATACAGATTTCAGCTGTATGTGTTCAACGTAATAAACGCTGTTATTCTGCTGATTATAATGCATGTTGAGAATGAAAATACAGCCCTAGATGGGGCCACGTTGTGGTTAATTTTAATGAAAATACTGATGATATTATAGTCTGTGAGCAAGGTATTGTTTGCAGGAATATGTTTGCAGATTCTTTTTGTTAAAATGCTGATTTCTGTTGTATTCACCCTTCCTACTGAATAAACTGTTGCACTGGAAGTTTTGTTATCTGTACTGCACCATTGTAACACAAAACAGGAAGTTGTAGGTGGAGTAACGTCTTGAGGAAGGGATAGGTCTGGAGGCAAAGAACAGGGGTATGTGGGGGACTACCCATAAAAATAGGAAAAACCCCTGGCACTCCTTGTGAGAAGTTGGCCTGGTATATGATGTTCACTACTCTAGTGATCACCTTGCACCAGTCCAAACAACCCTTATGGTGATGGTTGTAAGTCAACCTTATAGACCAGCTATCCTAGTGGTAGCGTGGACAGAACAGTCTTAGGCTAAAAGACTCTAGAGGGCATGTGAAGCCAGCTGTTTTACCATATGTAACCCCTTGAATATCAAATGAAAGGACACCACACAGGATATATATAAAATATATATGTATTTATTTCTAACACACCCCTCTGAACTCTTTAAGAGGTCAGAGGCCAAAGCACATAACAAGACACTTAATTATTATACGTTAAGTTGCACAATTTACGGTTAGGCCCTAGGGGCGAAGCAAACCCTATATTAAGAAAGTGGTATAAGTACCACGTCACGAGAAAAGGAAAGGCCTAGGGCCTAGGGAATCGGTGGGGCTGCACTGTCTTAACAATAGTTTAGAGGTAGGAGGCCCACAGGCGGCGCGTGCAGTGTCTCTACACACATGCGGGATTTAATGCAAAGTCAATGGGAATTTAGAAGTTAGATTTAGAAGGATTTAGGACACTTCCGGTTTAGCTAGGAGGAAACAACTAGAGACTTAGACACTTGGATAGTCAATACCCTTGGGAGCACCGAAGTACTCGCGTTACCTCACCCACGGACGACGGGTGCATAGGTGTGAAGATGTGTCGGGTTTCGGCGTTGGATCCTATGGAGACCTGAAGAAAAGAGGCTTGGAGTCAACAAGCCTTGGCAAAGGCAGCCCACGCAGGATACAACAAAGGCTTCTGGTGCAGACCAGCAAGGTCTGAGGTGCCTTACCTTTGCAGGGAAGCAAGGGCCAGTCTGGAGCAACCAGACCAGCGATGTGGTTCAAAGGGACGACGCGTCGAGCAGAACAAAAGCAGAAGGGGCCCCACGCAGAACCCGTGGAGTGTGGGGAGCTGATCTTCGTTGCAGATGGAGCTCGGGATCGGGGTTTTTCAATCCCCAGTGCACAGCTTCGAGGGTACCTCAGGAGCTGCACAGGTAGCAAGTTGCAGGCTTTCCAGGATGTCGAAGGTCCAGAGTTTCGTATAAGTTTCAATTCAGGATTAATCTAAAGTCTCAGTACTCGGCTCCTACCTTTATACAACTAAAAGGGGCTGGATTACTTTCTAGGTCCCTCCTATGGGTGGGACCAGGAAGGGGGTGGTTAAACCCCCTCTCCTTTGTCCAGTTTCGCACCAGAGCTGGGGCTGG
Source organism: Lissotriton helveticus (assembly GCF_964261635.1). NCBI lineage: Eukaryota > Metazoa > Chordata > Amphibia > Caudata > Salamandridae > Lissotriton > Lissotriton helveticus. Next base: position 1,010,157,154 of record NC_136072.1, read on the forward strand.
ATTGCCCCAGCAACCGGTTTTAACCGGGGTATGCATGGAGCACCTAGGGTGCTCCAGGCAGTGTCTGTCTATTCAGCCCTCCCTGTCCCAATACACAAAGTCCTGTCTGGGGTGGTGCTCGCACCTCCCCACGCAGGAAACCTATTGTCCAAACCTCCGGGACTGGAAGGACTCCCAGCAGCAGGAGGTCAGACATGTGTCGGTGGCAGCAGCGTCCATTTTGTGACGCTGGGGCTCTGGGTTCTTTTAACCGGAATAGTCAGCAACAACATGTCTTCTCCCTCTAGAAGGATGGAATGCTACCCCCGTCGCCAATTTTGGCGAGGGGGTAGTATTCCAAAGCGTATGACACCTTACACGACATGTTTTGATAAAGCCAAACCAGAGTTAGCATTTAACCGCGAGGTTCATAATGCACTTAAGAGTATATGGTATCCGAAAGCTGCAGACAGGCTCAGCTCATGCTAGAGCACCATCTCACACATAACCAAGCACTCTGCCTCCAGGATTGTTGAGGCCTGCCATAGGAGTGACTTATAGGTTACTATGTGTCTATATATAAGTATAAGTAGGTATAAGAATACCATACCTAAGCAAGGGGTGATTACACGACCTTGCCCCAGCTGAGTGATCAGCCAGTTGTGTCTATTTGAGTGGCCAGTCAGGGGTGGCATAATACATGCTGCAGCCCCTGGTAGGCCTTGGTTACACCTATGCCCTGAGTACCTAGGGTACACTTCTACAGGGGCTGACAAGGTGAACCAATTCCCAATCGTGTATGCACCTAGAGTACATGGTGTAAATTTAGAGAGACTGCATCTGGGCTGTGCATCTGATTAGCAGGCCCACAGCCACATCTAAGTCGAAAACCAGTAAAGCAAAGCAAAAAGTTGGGGTGACCATAGGAAGCAGACCCTACTCTCCTACACAACCCCCCCCCCAAACTTAGGGACATTAAACTAACCTTGACCAGTTGAGTCTTCATGTTCTAAGTGGAAATAACTGGAGAGTCCATCTGCATTGGCATGGTCAGTCCCAGGTCTATGTTCCACTGTAAAGTCCATCCCCTGTAGGGAAATGAACCACCTAAGAAGTTTGGGGTTTTCACCCTTCATCTGATTTAGCCATAGTGAGTGCCAAAAAAGTATGGCCTCAGCTTCTTCAGGGCCCAAACCACAGCAAACGGTACAAAAGGGGGCCCAAACCACAGCAAAGGCCTCCCTCGCTATAGCTGACCAACGTTTCTCTCTAGGGGTCAGCCTTTTGCTTATGAAATCAATGGGCTGGTCTTGACCATCTATATTCAGTTGTGAAAGTACAGCTCCCACACCCAACTCAGAAGCATCTGTTTGGACTATGAACTCTTTGGAGTAATCTGGACTTTTCAGAATAGGTGCAGTACACATGGCCTGCTTCAGGTCATCAAATGCCTTTTGACAGCTAACTGTCCACTGAACTTTCTTTGGCATCTTTTTCGAAGTGAGGTCTTTCAGTGGTGTCACAATGGACCCATCGTTTTTAACAAACTTCCTGTAGTACCCAGACAGGCCCAAGAAAGCTCTGACCTGTGTCTGGGTGATTGGAGGAGTCCATTCTTTGATGATCTGGATCTTGCTCTCCAGTGGTTGAACCTGACCCCCACCTACCAGGTGGCCCAGGTACACAACCTTGCTCTGCCCTATCTGGCACTTTGTGGCCTTGATAGTGAGGCCTGCCTTTTGCAGGGCCTCTAAAACATTCCTCAGGTGGACCAGGTGATCCTCCCAGGTGGAGCTAAAGACAGCAATATCATCTAGATAAGCTGCACAATAGTCATCCAGTCCTGTGAGAACTTGATTCACCAACCTTTGGAAAGTGGCAGGTGCATTCTTCAAACTAAAGGGCATTACCACAAATTGATAATGTCCTCCTGGGGTCGAAAATGCTGTCTTGGCTTTTGCATCCTCAGCTCGTCTGATTTGCCAGTAGCCTGCTGTCAGGTCAAATTTCCTCAAGAACTTGGCAGAAGCCAATCTTTCAATGAGCTCATCTGCCCTGGGGATGGGGTGGGCATCTGTCCTAGTGACAGCATTGAGACCTCTGTAGTCCACACAAAACCTAATCTCTCTCTTACAATCATGTGTGTTAGGTTTTGGCACCAGGACTACTGGACTGGCCCAAGGGCTCTCTGAGGGCTCAATAACTCCCAGCTCCAACATCTTTTGGACCTCTGTCCTAATACAGTCCCTGACATGGTCAGGTTTCCTGTAGATTTTACTCTTGACAGGCAGACTGTCACCAGTGTCCACCTCATGGGTGCACCAGCTTGTCTGACTTGGGGTCAGGGAAAACAGATGCCTGAAGGACTGAAGAACTTGTCAGCAGTCCTGTTGCTGATGTTCAGAGAGGCTGTCAGCAAAGACTACACCATCTACTGAACCACCATCAGGGTTCTGAGTCAGCAGGTCTGGGAGAGGGTCACTCTCTTCCTCCTGCCCCTCATCTGTAGCCATGAGCAAGCCCATGTCTGCCCCGTCAACAAATGCTTTGAGTCTGTTGACATGAAGCACCCTGTGGGGGCTCTTGGGAGCCCCAAGGTCTACCAAGTAGGTGACTTCTCCCTTCTGTTCAACTATAGTATGGGGTCCAGACCATTTGTCCTGGAGTGCTGCTGGGGCCATGCTTAGGCTTTTTGAGAGGTAACTCCCATCCTTCCTTCACACGACATAGGGGTCCCCTTACAGTATGCCCAAACAAAAGCTCAAAAGGGCTGTAGCCAACCCCCTTTTGTGGGACCTCTCTGTAAGCAAACCGAAGGCAGGGTAAAAGGATGTCCCATCTTCGCCTCAGCTTTTCTGGTAAACCTTTTATCCTCCCTTTGAGGGTCTTGTTGAATCTCTCCACAAGTCCATTGCACTGTGGGTGATAGGGGGTGGTGAACTTATAGTTGACACCACATTCCTTCCACATTGCAGTTAGATATCCTGACATGAAGTTTGCACCTCTATCAGAGACAACCTCCTTTGGAGAGCCCACTCTGGAGAAAACTCCAAGTAGGGCTCTTGCCACAACAGGAGCTGTTGTGGTCCTCAGGGGAATAGCTTCTGGATACCTGGTGGCATGATCCACTACCACCAGTATAAATATGTGCCCAGATGCTGTTTGGGGGTCCATTGGTCCAACAATGTCTATCCCCACTCTCTCAAAGGGTACTCCCACCACAGGTAGTGGTATGAGGGGGGTCTTTGTTGTGCCACCTGATTTGCCACTGGCTTGGCAGGTAACACAGGAGTGACACAACTCCTTGGTATCTTCTGACAAGTGGGGCCAGTGAAAGTGAGGGACAAGCCTGTCCCAAGTCTTGTTCTGGCCCAGGTGTCCTGCTAAGGGAATATCATGGACCAAGGTAAGAAGGAAGCCCCTAAATTGCAGAGGTATAACCAACCTCCTGGAAGCACCAGGTTTGGGTTCTCTAGCCTCTGAATAAAGGAGCCCATCATCCCAATACACGTTATGGGTACCTTGAGCATTCCTAGCAGCCTCAGCAGCAGCCTGCTGTCTGAGGGGTTCAAGAGAGGAACAGTCTAATTGTGCCTGCCTCAGATCTGCCCTTGAAGGTCCCCCTGTCCCAAGAAACTCAACCTGGTCAGGCTCAAGCTCTACTAGGACAGTTCCTTCTTGGATCTCAGAATCATCCTCCTGGGAGGGCTGATCCTCAACCTGAGGCAGGGGGGAAGGCACTGCCTTAACCCTACTGCTCTTTCTCTTGGGCGGTGTCTAGTCCATTGTTCCAGGATCCAGCACCTGTTCAGGTAAGCACTTTTTGGCCTGTGACCTGGTCACAGCAAGGACATGTGCCGATATTCCCAGCATTTCTGCATGAGTCCTATACTCCACCTCAGACCAAACTGAGGTTTCAAGATCATTACCTAACAGACAGTCTACAGGAAGGTCTGAACTCACAACAACTCTTTTGAGGCCAGTTACCCCTCCCCAGGAGAAGTTAACAACTGCCACACTATGGGAGGTAGTGGCATTGCTAGCGTTGGTCACTAGGTAATTCTCACCTAGTATGATCTGTTCAGGGTCCACAAAGTTAGGTGTCACCATGGTGATACTGGCACATGTGTCCCTGTAGGCCTGAGCCATCTTATCATTAATCAAAGGCGTCTGCCTGTACTTGCTCAGATTACTGGGACTTACAGTAGAGGACATTACTATGTCCCCATCACAGACAAGGACAGCCTGAGTTGGTACTCTGACTAGGCCAGAGTCCACCTCAGTTCCCAGGGTCAACCCTACTACACCCTTTTGCTGGGAACTACTACTAACAGCTGGACTAGGGGGACCAGTTGCCTTAGGGGCAATGGCGGTTGGTGCTGTGCCCTTCTTGGTGCACTCACTAAACCAGTGAGAGACTGAGTTACAGTATCCACACCAGGGCTTCTTTGGCCCTTCTTCTTTCTGTTTGTTCTTTTTGGAGCCACCCTCCCCCTGTGCCTTTTGGGGGCCTGGTGAAGACTTCTGGTCTTTTGGCTTCTGCTCATTACCCTTCTGGTCTGCTTTTTTCTGATCACTGGGTCAGCTTTTTTCTGATCACTGCCCTGGTTTTTCTGCTTAATCCTCGTTCTGACCCATTTGTCTGCCTTCTTTCCCAATTCTTGGGGAGAGGTCAGATCAGAGTCAATCAGGTATAGATGCAATAACTGGTTTTGACAGTTGTTAAGGATTTGCTCTCTCATGATCAAATTATACAATCCTGTATAGTCCTTAACTTGACTTCCCAATAACCAGCCTTCCAGAGCCTTAGTGGCACAATCAACAAAATCAGTCCAGTCCTGAGTCTGTGTCTTCTGGGTATCCCTGAACAACAACCTATATTGTTCAGTGGTTAGGCCAAACCCATCAATCAGAGCACTCTCCAGGACAGAGTAGTTGTTAGCATCCCCATCACTAACTGTGAGGAGCTTATCTCTACCTTTTTCTGAAAAGGAGAGCCATAAGATTGCTGCCCACTGACTTTGGGGTACCTGCTGTACTTTGCAGGCCCTCTTCAAAGCAGTTATCCATTTGTGGATGTCATCCCCTTCTTTGTAGGGGGGCACAATCTTGCTTAGGTTTCTATTATCATATGATGTTGCTGCCACCAGTGGGTTCTAACCCACTCTCTCTGTGCTCTCTAGCACAAGCAAGCTTCTCTTTGGCCAAGGCAACTTCAAGTTCGTGCCTCTCAATCCTCAGAGCAGCCTCTCTCATTCTGGCCTCATGTTCTCTTCTCTGAGGAGAGGTCATCTCTCTCTGAGCAGGGCCATGAGAGCCATTTGAAGCTTGAGATTGAAGAGATTCCCTTGAGTGGGATCTTCGTCTTCTCTGCCTCTGGTTAAGCCCACTTAGGGGTCTGTATAGGGGCTGCCCATACTGACTCCCATGTATGCTTAGGTTAGCCTGGCTAAGTCTTCTGACTGGGACCTGGCTGTTTACCTCAGAATCTTCCTCCATTACCTCCTCTTCCTCCTCTGGTTCAATAGTATCATCTGTGGAGGGAAGGACTTCATCTGCACTACATGAAGCACCTGAGTTAGGTACTCTTCTAAGAGCTCAACCAGGAATCTGAGGGTAGGGTTTAAACCCTGTTTTAGCCTTCTAGAAGTACACAGTTGTCTCAATTCTTGGAAAGCTAAGGCTTCATATCTCGAAGCAGTCCTCAAGGGATCTGCCTCTGCAGGCAGGGAACCACTGGGGTTCACTGTCTGAGACATGGTTTCTAGTGAGGTGTGGTGTTGCACCTGCCTACACTATTTGTTTTCCTACAGAACCTTTCTAGGAGTTGTAGTCGGGGTTTGCTAGGCCCTTTGCTCTACAACAGCTAAGTTCAGTAGAACTTAAGTATACTAAGACTTGTTTTATATGTACCTATAGGTACCTATGTGATCTTTCAAATGATATCTCAAGATTACAAGTGGTAAAACAACAGCAAGCTCTAATCCCAACCGCTGCACACCAATGTGAGAAGTTGTCCTGGTACATGATGTTCACTACTCTAGTGATCACCTTGCACCAGTCCAAGCAACCCTTATGGTGATGGTTGTAAGTCAACCTTATAGACCAGCTATCCTAGTGGTAGCGTGGACAGAACAGTCTTAGGCTAAAAGACTCTAGAGGGCATGTAAAGCCAGCTGTTTTACCATATGTAACCCATTGAATATCAAATGAAAGGACACCACACAGGATATATATAAAATATATATGTATTTATTTCTAACACACTCCTCTGAACTCTTTATGAGGTCAGAGGCCAAAGCACATAAAAAGACACATAGTTATTATACGTTAAGTTGCACAATTTACGGTTAGGCCTAGGGGCGAAGCAAACCATATATTAAGAAAGTGGTATAAGTACCACGTCACGAGAAAAGGAAAGGCCTAGGGCCTAGGGAATCGCTGGGGCTACACTGTCTTAACAATAGTTTATTGGTAGGAGGCCCACAGGCGGCGCTTGCAGTGTCTCTACACACACGCGAGATTCAATGCAAAGTCAATAGGAATTTAGAAGTTAGATTTAGAAGGATTTAGGACACTTCCGGTTTAGCTAGGACGAAACAACTAGAGACTTAAGACACTTGGATAGTCAATACCCTTGGGAGCACCGAAGTACTCGCGTTACCTCACCCACGGACGGCGGGTGCATAGGTGTGAAGATGTGTAGGGTTTCGGCGTTGGATCCTATGGAGACCTGAAGAAAAGAGGCTGCAGGCGACCAGGAGGAAGATTTCCGGGTGGATCCAAGGGTGGATCGAGGATGAAGGGGACCTGAAAGCAGAGGGGACAGAGTCTTGGCCACTAGCCAGTGACCGGGTGGAACCAGGAACGAACCAGACGATGTCGAGGAGCGATCAGGTGCTGTCTTGAAGCTTGTCTTGGCAGCCACGTGGACCAGTTGGCGTAGACGACGACCAGGTGCTGGAGACGGACTGTCCCACGAAGGATCCCGCAGATGGAGGGGTCGACAAGCCTTGGCAAAGGCAGCCCAAGCAGGATACAACAAAGGCTTCTGGTGCAGACCAGCAAGGTCCGAGGTGCTTCACATTTGCAGGGAAGCAAGGGCCAGTCTGGAGCAACCAGACCAGCGATGTGGTTCAGAAGGTTTGTCGTCACAGAGGCTACTAGCCAACGGGCCAGCAACCGGACAACGCGTCAAGCAGGAAAAAAGCAGAAGGGCCCCACGCAGAACCCGTGGAGTGTGGGGGGCTGATCTTCGTCGCAGATGGAGCTCGGGATCGGGGTTTCTCAATCCCCAGTGCACAGCTTCGAGGGTACCTCAGGAGCTGCACAGGTAGCAAGTTGCAGGCTTTCCAAGATGTCCGGTCCCACGTGTCTCGTCGCCTCACGGATCCCAGCTATGCTGCAGTCGTGAAGAGAGGGTCAGAGAGGTCTGGAAGCCTGGGTCTTGTCATGCTCTGTGCTCGGGTTCCGGCAGGAACATCGACAAAGCAAGCCGTTGATTTGCTGGATGGTGCCTGGTTGCCCAGGGTGGCCATTCCTTGGCCACAAGGGAGATTCTTCAGTCTTCAGCTTCAGCAGAATGTCGAAGGTCCAGAGTTTCGTTTCAAGTTTCAATTCAGGATTAATCTAAAGTCTCAGCACTCTGCTCCTACCTTTATACAACTAAAAGGGGCTGGATTACTTTCTAGGTCCCTCCTATGGGTGGGACCAGGAAGGGGGTGGTTACACCCCCTTTCCTTTGTCCAGTTTCGCGCCAGAGCTGATGCTGGAGTGCCCCAGCAACCGGTTTGAACCGGGGTATGCATGGAGCACCTAGGGTGCTCCAGGCAGTGTCTCAGTCTATTCAGCCCTCCCTGTCCCAATACACAAAGTCCTGTCTGGGGTGGTGCTCGCACCTCCCCAGGCAGGAAACCTATTGTCCAAACCTCCGTGACTGGAAGGACTCCCAGCAGCAGGAGGTCAGACTTGTGTCGGTGGCAGCAGCGTCCATTTTGTGATGCTGGGGCTCTGGTTAGTTTTAACCGGGATAGTCAGCAACAACATGTCTTCTCCCTCTAGAAGGGTGGAATGCTACCCCCGTCGCCAGAATTGGCGAGGGGGTAGTATTCCAAAGCGTATGACACCTTACACGACATGTTTTGATAAAGCCAAACCAGAGTTAGCATTTAACAGCGAGGTTCATAATACACTTAAGAGTATATGGTATGGCAATATCATAGAACAGCTATAAGGACATGGTTCCGAAAGCTGCAGCCAGGCTCAGCTCATGCTAGAGCACCATCTCACACATAACCAAGCACTCTGCATCCAGGATTGTTAAGGTCTACCATAGGAGTGACTTATAGGTTACTATGTGTCTATATATAAGTAGGTATAGGAATACCATACCTAAGCAAGGGGTGATTACACGACCTTGCCCCAGCTGAGTGATCAGCCAGTTGTGTCTATTTGAGTGGCCAGTCAGGGGTGGCATAATACATGCTGCAGCCCCTGGTAGGCCTTGGTTACACCTATGCCCTGAGTACCTAGGGTACACTTCTACAGGGGCTGACAAGGTGAACCAATTCCCAATCGTGTATGCACCTAGAGTACATGGTGTGAATTTAGAGAGAGTGCAGCTGGGCTGTGGGTCTGATTAGCAGGCCCACAGCCACATCTAAGACGAAAACCAGTAAAGCAAAGCAAAAAGTGGGGGAGACCATAGGAAGCAGACCCTACTCTCCTACACTCCTATTGGAGAAAAACACTGAGATATGTGCGCCCCTTTCTCCCATGCAAAAAAAAAAACGACACCAAGAAGTGCCCATTGAAGTATCACATTGAGGACACAATCCTCCAAATGACACTGCTCTTCAAAAACGCAGGCAAGCAATCCAAAAAACCAAAGGTGTGTTTGAAGTATTTGTGCATGGGTACAGAACTAAGAAGCGTAACAGAGATATCACTGTGGGACAGATAGCCACACATCGAGTGCGCCATTGTATGTCCTGCGGTAGACTATCCTACAATCATTTTGTGAATAGTCTGTTTCTTTGACTGAACACAAAACCATATTCTTCTGTTTTTTTTCTAGATAACTTTGAAAAAGCTTTAAATGCTGGGTTCATCCAGGCAACTGACTATGTTGAAATTTGGCAAGCCTACCTGGACTACCTGAGAAGAAGAGTTAACTTCTCACAAGGTAATTCCATGCCAGTGCTGTAGCGTTCTAGATTTGTGTGGTTCAAAACAAATTTCTAAGATTTGGTTTATATCACAAATACTTATCTTGTATGGAACTTGTAGTTGCATGTGCAGGAATTTTTATTGTGATCAAATGTTTACTGTTCCATTGTTTAAGTCTTGGCTAACTTCACATAACCATTGCTGCACTGACAGTTGTTTTGAACTTTGTATAATTTCTGTCTGGCATCATTTGTTCCTTAAGTAGCTAAGTGTGTGGAAAAGTAATATTTTTTAAGTCAGTTGTGAGTTCTTCTGACCTCTAAGTCTCTAACTTCCTTATCTGTAAAAGACTCTTTAATCACAAATGTATGAAGTTGTTGTTCTTTGACTCTGTGAAAACTGTAGCCTTGTTGTTTTCCGAAGCTGGATATACTGTCCATTAAAGCCTGTCTCAACATTATTGCCCTAGTCGATAGTTAGGACCAATAACAAGGAATTGGGACTTGAGTGGCAGTGTAGCCCACTGTAGCAGGCTTAAGGCTAATAGAAAATTCGCCTTCATAAGGACAGGGTGTCGTCATAAAAAAAAACCTCTACAACACTGATAACTTGTTTTCTCCCTTCACCGCTCCTCCATGCTCCAGCTGTCCATGTTTGGCTGTCACTGGCACAGCAGTAACAACAACCATGGACCGCAGAAGCTGTGAAAGAAGCAACAAGCCTCTGAAGTCCCTGAATCTTCTACGGATCTGCTACATTGCTTTTCTTTGTTTGACAAGGCAGAAGAAGAGAGGGGTTATAGACTATTTCCTCTTCTGCAGTTCTGATTGATTGATTGATTGGTATGTAGATACAGCTAGAACATTTGTAAAGCGCACTACTTACCCGTGAGGGTCTCAAGGCGCTGGGAGGAAGCTGCTACTGCTCAAATAGCCAGGTCTTGAGGAGTCTTCTGAAGGTTAGGAGGTCCTGGGTCTGCCGTAGGGGGATGGGGAGGGTGTTCCAGGTCTTGGGGGCGAGGTGGGAGAACGATCTGCCGCCGAAGGTTGCTCTTTGGATGCGGGGGACTGTGGCGAGGGCAAGGTCGGCGGAGCCGAGCTGGCGGTTGGGGGTGTAGAAGCTGAGTCGTCTGTTGAGGTATGCTGGTCCGGTGTTGTGGAGTGCTTTGTGTGCGTGGGTGAGGAGCTTGAAGGTGATCCTCTTGTTGACGAGGAGCCAGTGCAGGTCACTCAGGTGGGGTGTGATGTGGCTGCAGCAAGGGATGTCAAGGATCAGGCGTGTGGAGGCGATTTGAATGCGTTGGAGTCATTTCAGGAGTTTGTCCGAGGCTCCTGCGTAGAGGGCATTTCCATAGTCCAACCTGCTGCTGACGAGGGCCTGGGTGACCGTTCTTGTTTCTGTGGGGATCTACCTGTAGATCTTGCGGAGCAGGCGGAGGGTGTTGAAGCAGGAGGACGAGAAGACGTTGACCTGTTTTGTCATGGAGAGAGTAGAGTCGAGGATGAACCCTAGGTTGCGTGCGTGGTCGGTGGGTGTTGGAGCTGTTCCCAGTGCGGTCGGCCACCAGGAGTCGTCCCAGGCCGAGGGGGTGGAGCCGAGGACGAGGACGTCCGTCTTGTCCGAGTTTAGCTTCAGTCGGCTGTTCTGCATCCACTCGGCGACGGCTTTCATTCCTTCGTGGAGGTTGGTTTTGGCGGTGAGGGGGTCCTTGGTGAGGGAGAGGATCAGCTGGGTGTCGTCGGCGTAGGAGATGATGTTGAGGTCGTGCAGTCGGGCGACGTGGGCGAGCGGTGCCATGTAGATGTTGAACAATATTGGGCGGAGGGATGAGCCCTGGCTTACGCTGCAGATGATCTTGGCTGCGGAGCAGAAAGGGGGAGGCGGACGCTCTGGGTTCTGCCGGAGAGGAAGGAGGTGGTCCAGTCCAGAGCCTTGTCTTGGATCCCAGCGTCGTGGAGGCATGTGCATAGAGTGCAGAGGCAGACAGTGTCGAAGGCGGCTGACAGGTCCAGGAGGATGAGGGCTGCGGTTTCTCCGTTGTCTAGCAGGGCTCTGATGTCATTGGTGGCTGCGATGAGGGCAGTTTTGGTGCTGTGGTTGCTAGGGAACCCGGACTGGGACGGGTCCTGGATGCTGTTCTCCTTGAGGTAGCGGGTCAGTTGTCTGTTGACGGTCTTCTCGATGACCTTCGCCGGGAACGGGAGGTGTGAGATGGGCCAGAGGTTCTTGAGGTCTTTGGAGTCAGCCTTGGTTTTTTTGAGTAAGGCGTTGATCTCGGCGTGCTTCCAGCTCTCCTGGAAGGTTGCTGTCTCGAAGGAGATGTTGATGGCTTTCCAGAGTTGGGGTGCGATGGTGGTGCTGGCTTTGTTGAAGATGTGGTGTGGGCATGGGTCTGATGGAGATCCGGAGTGGATGGTGTTCATGATTTTGATGGTGTCGTCGTTGTTTATGTTGGTCCAGGAGAGCAGGGGGTCGGTGACGATGGTGGACGTCGGGTCGGAGGGCTCAGTGGTTGTCGGGGCGGTCGTGACGTTCAAGCTGTCATGGATGTCAGCGATCTTGCGATGGAAGAAGGTGACAAGGGAGTCGCATAGGTCTTGCGAAGGTGGGAAGTCGTTGGGGTTGGAGAGTTCCTTCACGATGTTGAAGAGCTCTTTGCTGTTGTTTGCGTTGTTGTCTAGGCGGTCTTTGAAGGAGGCCCTTTTGGCGGATCTGATGAGGTGATGGTGACTGCGGGTGGTGTTCTTGTGGGCTGCGTAGCTGTCCGGTGTCTGTTCAATGAGCCATTTCTTCTCTAAATTTCGGCAGGTCTGCTTGGAGGCCTGGAGGTCTTCAGTGAACCAGCTGGCTTTCTTGTTGGCGTGTCTGTTAGAGGGTTTATTGATCGGGCGAGGGTGTTTGGCGCACTCGTCAATCCATTGTCTGAGATTGCGGTTGGCGGTGTCTGGGTCGGTAGGGTCGGCTAGTGGGCTCCGGGCGAGGGTGGTGGTTAGCTGGTCTTCTGTGACTTTGCTCCAGCAGCGGCGGTTGATCTGTTAGGTGCGGTGGTGCGTGGTGGGTTTCCGGAAGGTGAAGTGGATGCAGCGATGATCGGTCCATTGGAGTTCGGTGGTGTGGTTGAAGGAGACGTGGGCCAGCCTCCCCCTCAAGGGGCACCTTCATTCAGGAATCTAATCCCTATCCCCCTCATCAGTACAGACTCTCACATCATCAAAACAGTTGCATCAGAGCTACACTGTATGCTCCATAACTGCAGATCTGCAACCAAACACAAACCATCACTCACCACAATCTCGACATGCTCTTTCTCACTGAGACCTGGTTTAATGACTCCTCTCACACTTCATTTGATCTTTTGTTACCTACTGACTACTCTATTCTCAGAAACGACAGACCAGTCAAGATCGGAGGAGGTGTCGCGTTCTTCTTCAGAAACACCCTCCAATTCAAAGCCTTGCCCACCACCCTCTTTCGCACCTTTGAATGCCTCTCCCTAGAATTCCAAGTTCATCATGGCACACCCTTCAGGTTCCATACCATCTACCACCCGCCTGGTAATTTGCTCTTCCTTCACCGAGGAATTCATCGACTTCATTAGTGACCAATTTTCACAGAGCGACAAGCAGATCTTCCTAGGCGATTTCAATCTCCACTGGGGCTCTGTGGAAGACTCGGCTGCCAACAAGCTTGCAACCTTTCTCAGCTAACGATCTTGCACAACACTGCTCGGAAATTACACATGCCAAGTGCTCAATTCTGGACCTTGTGATTTCCAAATGAGACCAGATTACCACTGCGTCACCCATCCGTGTTGACGAGTCTGACCATTTCCTCATTCCCTTCTGTTTTCACCTCTCTCACATTTTAACTCTCGGCCAACCCAAAAGAGCCTCTACGTGGTTCCGCAACACAAAAAACATTGATCTTGAGACTCTATGTGATTCTGCTTTGCAGTCTCTCTTCCTAGTCTAGACCCCAATACAGATGTCAACGATCTCACTCCCCTTTGCCTCTCAATCCTTGCAAGTGAAATCTACAAGGTTGCTCCACTCCAAAGCAAAAGGAAAAGACCCACCCCATCAGCTCCTTGGTTCAACAAAGTTCTCTATGACGAAAGAAAAACCTTAGAATCTTGGAGAAGCACTGGAGACAATCTCCATCCACCCCCAACCTTTCTCTTTTACCTTCAGCAAGATCCATATACCACAAGCACATCTTCCAGGAAAAAACATCACATTTTAGATCCCTCCTCAATTCAGCTAAAAATAGACCCAAAAAACTTTTCTACCTCATCAAAAACCCTAATTGTTCTCCCCAAACCATCAAGCCTGAAGATGCTTCTAACAAAGCAACTGAGTTCGCTATATTCTTTGATCAAAAGGTAAAATCTCTGGTGGAACAGGTCAACCACCCCACCCCCATCGAGGAGCGAAAATCCGTAGTCACTTGGCAGAACTTTGCCGCCATCTCAGAGGTTGATCTCCTCAAATGCATCCGCAAAACCAAACCCTCCAACCATTCCTTCGACCCCATTCCCAGTGCATCGCCATTGATTTCTATACTAACACTCTCTCCTACTGGACCAGGCTAGTCAATCTCTTCCTCAGTCAAGGATCCCTCCTAATTGTCCTCAAAACAGGAGAGGTTACCCCCCTTCTAAAAAAAAACCCTCTGCAGATGCAAATGACCTCAATAACTTCCGCCCCATCACCAATCTCCCTTTTCTTTCAAAGATCACAGCAAAATGTGTTGCAAAACAACTCTCCCAACACATTATGGACAATAATCTCCTCGACATGTTCCAGTCGGGCTTCATTCAAAACTGCAGCACTGAAACAACCCTGCTGCAAGTGATCGATGATGCGCTGCATATTCTCGACTCGGGGGAATCGTGCCTTCTGATTATTCTTGACCTCTCTGCAGCTTTTGACACTGTTAATCACAACACCCTCCTTAACATTCTTCAACAGAGAATGGGCGTGGAAGGCACAGTACTCAAATGGTTTGCCTCTTTCCTCTCTGACAAATCCCAAATGATCAAGATTGCAAACAGTCTCTCGTCTCCACTGGTGGTTGGTCAAGGCGTCACTCAAGGTTCTATCCTTGCTCCCATTCTGTTCAATCTCTATCTGGAACCATTAGGGAACCTTTTAAGCAAATCTGGAATCCTCTACCATTTCTATGCGGATGACACCCAAATCTACCTCAAGGTGTCTTCCTCTCATGATCTCTCACTACTCAGCTCTACTCTCAATACTATTCACAACTGGATGTTAGTTCACCAACTCATTCTCAATCCCTCCAAAACAGAATTCCTCCTCTTATCTAGCTCTCTCTCTCGGCCTCCTGTTCAATCCTGGATGGATCAATCGAATGTACTCAACAGTAAACCCATTATTGTGGACTGCGCTAAATCCTTAGGTGTCATACTTGACAAAAGACTCAACCTAATCTCACACATCAACTCCATGGCCAAAAGCGCACGTTATCAACTGCGCCTTTTATCGGGGATTCGTCGGTTCTTCCCGGAGAATGACCTAAAAACCTTGGTCCAATCGCTAGTTCTCTCTAGACTGGATTGTTGTAATTCTCTTCTGACTGGCCTCCCCAAATCTCACCTCTCCCCCCTCAAATCCATCCTCCATTCAGCAGCTCGCTTCCTTACAGGGTCCAAACGTAGTGACCACATCACTCCTATCCTGTCTTCTCTCCGATGGCTTCCCATCGAGGCTAGAGCTATCTACAAAACAGCGTGCATCACCCACAAAGCTTTGCACTCTTCCTCCCCTCGCTATCTGGCGAATAAACTCAAACTTTCTGGAGGCTCAAGACCTTCTCGGAATGCGGAAAAGTTTCTTCTTGAACCCCCCTCCTTCAAAAGGGAAAAATTGTTGGCACAATTGTTCTCAGGTAATGCGGTGAGAATCTAGAACTCGCTTTCTCCTTCGCTCCGTGCCATCACCTCTATCCAGATCTTCAAAGCTGACCTCAAATCTCTTTTATTCCAAAGACACTTTCAGAACTAATTCCCTCCTTCTCAGACCCCACCAGGAAGTTCTTTAGTCATTGTAAATTTGTCACAAATATTTTTATTTTCGTTTGTACATCCTGTGCCTGCTGCGTTTGATATTGTGTTCCTTTTGCCTGCGTTGTTTTGATTCTATGGCCTGCTATTGTTCGGCAGGAAGTTCTGTAGTCATTGTATAATTTGTCATATTTATTCTTATTTTTGCTTGTACAGTCTGTTCATGCTGTGCTTGAGATTGTGTGCCTTTTGCCTGCGTCGCTCCGATTCTATGGCATGCTATTTTGTTTATTTTAATTCTGCAACCGTTCTCTCATGTAACATAACTGGTTCTATTGTACAGTGCTCTGACACCTTCGGGTAAAGTCCGTGCTTTATAAAAATGCATTAAATAAATAAATAAATAAAAAGATGGGTTCAAGTGTGTGGCCGGCGGAGTGGGTGGGTGGGTGTTGTGACGAGTTGTCGGAGTCTGAGGTTGTCTATCAGGGTAGTGGAATTGCGGACGTTGTTGTTCTTGAGGTGGAAGTTCAGGTCCCCGAGAAGGATGTAATCTGTGGAGGCGAGGGCTTGTGTACCGATGAGGTCGGTGTTGGAGTCGCTGAACTGTGGTAGGGGTCCGGAGGGTCTGTAGACGAGGGTTCCTCTGAGGGTAGTGTTGGGATTGGTGTGGATTTGGAAGTGCAGGTGTTCGGCTGTGCTGAGGGTGTTGTCGGTGTTGGTCGAGACTCTGAGAGTGTTCCTGTGGACAATGGCGATTCCTCCTCCTGCTTCCCTGTTGGTGCGATACCTGCGGGTGATCTTGTAGCCGTCTGGGATGGCTATGGCTATGGCTATGGCTATGGCGATGCCGGGTGCCGAGGAGGGGTTCAGCCAGGTCTCCGTCAGAAAGACGACTTCTGGGGAGGTTGAGTCGAGTAGATCCCAGAGTTCAACGGCGTGTTTGCGGGTGGAGCGGGTGTTGACTTACTTACGATGCCACCACCCTCCTAGCCCTCAACCCCAGCCGTTCCCCAAACTGCGTCCAAGCCGCCCCTAGACACACCCATGGACCCTTTTCCTGTAACTCCTGCAAGTTCGACAGCACCAAGAACAACTCCTCTTCTACGATCTCACAACAGATAGCCGACACCAACAACCTACAATGCATCCTGCTCAACACCCGCTCGGTCCACAGGCACGCCATTGACCTCTGGAATCTACTAGACACCATCTCTCCGGACGTCGCCTTCCTAACAGAAACATGGATGAACGCCGCATCAGCCCCAGACATCACCATTGCCATCCCGGAAGGATATAAGATCATTCGCAAGGATCGCACAGGCCACACAGGTGGAGGCATCGCTATCGTCCATAAGAAATCCCTCCGTATCTCAACCACCTCAGACATCAATCTCGCCAATTCTGAACACCTTCACTTCCAAATCCACATCGACCCCAAGACCACACTCAGAGGCACCCTCCTCTACAGGCCACCAGGACCCCGCACACAATTTAGTGAAGACATCACGGACTTCATCACTCCACACGCGCTCCCCTCCAAGGACTACATCCTTTTGGGAGACCTCAACTTTCACCTTGAAAAGAACAACGACCGCAACACCACCACCCTTTCGGACAACCTCGCCAACCTCGGACTTAAACAGCTTGTCACTACCCCCACCCACATCGCAGGTCACACACTCGACCCTATCTTCACCTCCAGCAAACATGTCTCCTTCAGCCACACCACAGCTCTCCTTTGGACTGACCACAGCTGTGTTCACTTTACCTACAACAAGCCCACATCCAACAACCATCCTCAACCTACTCTGCAAAGAAACTGGAACAAAATCACCATCGACCAGATCTCTTCGCTTCTTCAAAACCCCCCAGCCCACTCCTCAAACCCAGACCAAGCAGCCACCAACTTCACCCAATGGCTATCCAACAGCGCCGACATCCTAGCACCACTGAAAAAACGACAAATCAAAGTAAGCAGCAAGAAGGCCTCCTGGTTCAACGATGACCTTAAGAAATCCAAGAAACACTGTCGCTCCCTTGAGAAGGCCTGGAAAAAAGACCCAACAACCAGCACCAAGGACGCCTTCAAAAACGCCACCCGCATACACCACCAACTAATTCGGAATGCCAAGAAAGCCGCTTTCAAGGACAGACTGGATAACAACGCCCACAACAGCAAGGAATTATTCAACATCGTCCAGGAATTTACCAACCCTTCAGCCAACTCCAACGACATCACCCCCTCTCAAGCCCTCTGCGACTCCCTAGCCTCATTCTTCCACAACAAAATTGCAGACATCCACAACAGCTTCGACAACCGACCCGAAGACCAACCCTACCAACCCCCTGCAGGACCCCCACCCCCCCTGAACATCCTCAATGACTGGAAGCCAATCTCCACTGAGGACACCATCCGTCTGATGAACTCTATCCACTCAGGATCCCCCACAGACCCATGCCCTCACCACATCTTTAACAAAGCAGACTCCATTATTGCACCGCACCTCCGAGACGTCATCAACGGTTCCCTCAACTCCGCAATCTTCCCGGAAAGCTGGAAACATGCCGAACTCAGCGCCCTCCTGAAGAAACCCACAGCTGACCCCACCGAACTCAAAAACTACCGCCCTATCTCACTCCTTCCATTCCCGGCCAAAGTCATCGAGAAAGCGATCAATAACCAGCTCGCCGCATTCCTCGAAACCAACAAATCCCTCGACTCCTCACAATCCGGCTTCCGAGCCAAGCACAGCACTGAAACCGCCCTCATCGCAGCAACAGACGACATTCGAACTCTTCTGGACAATGGAGACACAGTTGCCCTTATCCTCCTCGACCTCTCCGCAGCCTTCGACACGGTCTGTCATAGCACCCTTTTTCAACGCCTCAGAAACGTCGGAATCCAAGGAAAAGCACTGGAATGGATCACCTCGTTCCTCACCGGAAGAACCCAGAGAGTCCGCCTTCCACCATTCAAGTCAGAAGCCACTGAAGTCATCTGCGGCGTACCACAAGGATCTTCACTCAGCCCCACCCTCTTCAACGTATACATGAGCCCCCTCGCGGTCATTGCACGTCAACACAACCTCAACATCATCTCCTACGCCACTCAACTGATCCTATCACTCACCAGAGACCCTAACACTGCCAAAACCAACCTGCATGAAGGAATGAAAGAAGTAGCCGAATGGATGAAGCACAGCCGTCTGAAACTGAACTCAGACAAAACAGAAGTCCTCATCCTAGGCACCTCCCCCTCCGCCTGGGATGACTCTTGGTGGCCAGAGGCCCTCGGAAAAGCACCCATTCCAACGGACCACGCACGGAACCTGGGCGTCATCCTGGATTCCTCACTCTCGATGAACAGACAAGTCAACGCCGTCTCCTCATCTTGCTTCAACATCCTTTGCATGCTCAAAAAAACATTTCGCTGGATCCCCACCGAAACTAGAAAAACAGTCACCCACGCTTTGGTCACGAGCCGACTGGACTACGGAAATACCCTCTACGCCGGTACCACCGCAAAACTCCAGAATAAACTACAACGCATCCAGAACGCCTCAGCCAGGCTCATATTAGACATCCCGCGTAAAGAACACATCTCTGGTCACCTGAAAAACCTCCACTGGCTTCCCATCAATAAGAGGATTACTTTCCGGCTCCTAACCCACGCACACAAAGCACTCTACGAAATCGGACCCGAATGCCTCAACACACGACTTTCCTTCTACACCCCCTCCCGCCAGCTACGATCCTCCAACCAAGCCCTTGCCACTGTACCTCGCATCAACAAAACCACCATGGGAGGTAGATCCTTCTCCTACCTGGCAGCTAAAACCTGGAACTCACTTCCCAATCACCTTCGCCTTACTCAGAACCACCTAGCATTCAGAAAGCAACTCAAAACGTGGTTATTTGACAAGTAACTCCCCACCCTTCCTCAAGCGCCTTGAGACCCTATGGGTATGTAGCGCGCTATATAAATCTTCTTGACTTGACTTGACTTGAGAAGAAGGCATCTGAGGTAGTTGGGTTCTTTCCTGGTGGGTGGATGCTGGTGAAGCTGCAGTTCCAGCAGGAGAAGGGTCCATGGGTGCGCTTCGGGGCGGCTAGGAAGCAGGTGTGTGATTGTCCGATGTTGAGTGCGTGGATGGTGGTGGCATCGTAGCGGCGTCGGGTGTGGTGGCGTTTCCGGGGGCCAGGGGTTTTGGCGCTGTGCGCGGACGGGCGCATATGGGCTTGCCTTAGGCGAGCCAGCGGCGCGCAGCCGCCGCCATAAGAAGGGGAGGTGGGAGGGAGGAGCAGCTGGGAGGTGGGAGCGGACGAATGGGAGAGCGGGGGGCGGGAACGCAGCGGCGGGAATGAGAGTGAGGAATGGCGAGGGGTACAGAATGCAAGAAAGGGCACAGAATGGCACAAGAGGGGAAAAAGGAGGACTGAAACGAAGGCAAAATAAACTATGACAACAAAAGCAATATATTAACAGTGAGGAACCTAAGGCCTACCACTGGCCACCAGGGATGAGGCACAGGTGGTAGCCTGCGGTTGGAGGAGGGCCTCGAACGGCAGCTGGGCTAAGGGCACGGGCACACAGGTGGTGTTGTGCGGCGTGGGGAGCGACGTGCCTAAAAGGGTGAAAGGTCGCTCCCTATCTTATTAGGAAAGATGCCGCACATTTTTTGCTCTCCCACAGCCTGTGTCTCTTATTATCTGTGCAATCCCCACATATCCTTAGAAGATGCAGGAGAGAGGGAGAGGTAAAGGCCAGTCGATTGAAATTTTGATGGGATTGGGCCTGTACCACTAGGTAAAGCCAGCTGCTGCTCCATTGCAGATCTCTCAATATTCCAAGGTGTACAAAGTATTTATAGAGTAATTTCTTTTTTTCTTCTTTTGAAGACTCCAGCAAAGAACTTGAAGAATTGAGGTCTGCATACACCCGGGCTTTGGAGTATCTGAAACAAGAAGTGGAAGAGCGTAAGTTCATAAAGCTCAATGGGTTAGATCTACTTTTTAACTAAAAACTCATAACAACATACATATAATATTGGAACTGCACAACAATAATGCCTTAACTCACCCTGAAAGGATAAAATTATTAACCTGAAATGGCCCACGTAATCAGCAGCAGTGATTACTCAGTTAACAGTTTTAACTTTGTTGTATTTTCCTTAGATCCCACATCCTAGTGGGTCTTCTTTAAGTAACAGTTCAGGAAAATATCCCGTCCAAGACACTGTTTTGAGAGCTAGACGAAGCTGGTAGACTTGACTCTTAAATTTATGTACACTAAACATCTAGACTTTTCATTTGAACAAAAGTTAATCCGTCTTCATCCTTGTATTGACTATTTAGAAGTCCACCCTTAATCAAGAAATGGGAGAGCGAAGTAGAAGTACACTCAGTTTCCCATTGCAGTGTTCCTAACCAAAAGGAGTGTGAGCCACAAAGCATTTGACAGGATCTCCTAGAAGTTTGTCTCAAAGACCCTCAACCACGTCTTCACAATCAGTGGCGTATATCATCATACTAGGTGTGATATGGTGGATAGAAACATCATCGGGTTTAGTCACTTGAGTGTTCTGTTCTCAAAGTGACAACATCCTCCCCCAGGAGGTAGACTGTCTGAGTGGTGACAGTGTCAAGATGTGGGAAGTGAATCATACAATTCTCTCTAGTTCCTAAAGAGGAAACTTTAATAAAATGCAGGGACAAGTATAAGGTTAAAAAAACTTCTTTAGGGATAGGAGAGCGGCACACCGACACCAAATCGGTATAGATTGATCCACGCCCTCCGAATTCCGATGGGGCACATCTATATTCCCCACAAGTATAAGCTAAAGACAAAATCTATATTGAAAGGTTCCACCATGCGAGCTGTAGATCACATGCTTTGCATAGCCTGCCATCTAGTGTTGGGTCCAGATGTTTGCACTTTGTTTTTCTTCAAAGAAGTTTTTCCAGTCACAAGGTCGGTGACTCCTCCTTTTGGTGATAGTGCGCATGGGAATCCACTCCATTGTTAGATTGTTTTTTCTGCCATCAAGTTCGGATGTGAATTGCGGTGCTCCGGTTCGACACCTTTCTTGGATTCCCTTCGACATGCAATCCACTACCCTCAACGGCATTGTTTCTCGATTGCGTTTCCCATCTTCGAGTATCGTTTCAAGTCAAAGTCTTCGATTGGAAGTTTCGTGGAGGTCTATTAGGCCTACCCGAATCGAATAGAGCGGACTCCATTTAAATTCTGTCCGGGGTATCGTGCTAAATTTCTTCGCACCGACTTGCACAAAGTGTGCAATCTCTGTCTATCCCCGGAACACGACGAACGAGTCTGCGATGCGTGCCGATCATTTCGATAAAAGAAGATGCTCCGCGACCGTGGGGCTTGATGTCCCAAAATGCATCATCAAAGTGGCTCCGCATCGTATATCTTCGGAGAAGACTCCGACCGTGAAGAATCCCACGTGCAGGAAGCCGAAGTAGAGGAAGAACACATTTCTTTGTCCGAAGCCGAATCTGACAATGAAGACCAAGTAACACCAAGTCAACGTATCGTGAGTACTGAAACTCCCTTCCCCTACCACTTATTACTGAAATAGGCTCCGGCCTTTCCTCTGCCCTTGGGCCAAGGTTGGGACCGAGAAAAAGTTTTGGATGCCCCGCCCTTTGACCCGGCACCAAAACATAAATCAAAGCCTTCCGGCCACATACTGAAGTCAAACTGAAATCTTCTGCATCGAAATCCAAGCATACCGATGTCAAACCGAAATCTTAGGCAAAGAAATCAAAGCATGTTGTTGTTGCTATTCCCACTTTATCGAAAACCGAAATCTTCAGAATTGGAAGCTTCGGAGCCGAAACATTCAACGCCGAAAAATGTGGTATCTAAAGAGAAGACAACTGTTCCATCTAAAGAGCCTTGTGTCGATGTTAACCCTGCAAACACGGATCCAAAACATAAAGAACTGGTTATCCATCCAGATACTGGGCATATATATGTAAAAATGCCAGAGAAAAGAAAAATGAGCATTGAAGAGGACAACCACATTCCTTTAAAACGCAAATATGTGGGCACTAACCCTCCTCCCCCTCCCATTATACCTCGCAAAATGCACAAGCTTTGCCTCCAGGTATCCATTCCCATTGTCCAGAGGCAATGCACTATGGTTGAAATTGGTCAGGGATATTTGCGTATGCTTTTCCACCCCTCCCACTTATTCCGCCCCTCCCACTTATTCCACTAGTGGTTCGGAAGCTTTGGACGTTGCTCTCTCATGGGCCCGTCAACCGTGGTTCACCACCCTGTTGGAGCTCTCAGTAGTCACTCACCGCAAACTACATCTTACACCCAATCTCTTCATGCAGGGCCATGGAGAGATACGACATCCAGATCCTGGTCTTCTCAACCCTGCGATCTGGCACCTGAAGTCGTAGAGTTTGGCTACCTTAATCTTACACCATACTGCATGAACATTATCAAAGAGGCTAGACGTCCTACTACAAGAGCTTTCTAAACAGCAGTGGAAACAGTTTGTGATTTATTGTAATAACAATCAAATCAACCCTTGCTTCATTTCAGAACATCATCTGCTATTTACTGCATCTACAGCGTTCAAATTTAGCGTACTCATCCGTATGTTTACATCTTGCTGCAATAGCTGCGTACCTTCAAAATAGACAAGATCTGTATCTCTTCAGAGTGCCTGATATGAAGACATTTATGGAGGGACTCAAGAGTCATTCCCCAACACTTCCACCTGTTCCAGTATGGAATCTCAATATTGTCCTCACCAGACTCATGGGTCCACCCTTTGAGCCATTGCACAAATGTGAGCTGCAATTTCTCACTTGGAAAGGTCGCTTTCCTCATAGCTAATACATCACTGAGGAGAGTAGGTGAGCTTCAGGCACTAACCATAGAGGAACCATTTTTACAAGTACACCAAAACAAAGTGGTTCTTCGGACTAATGCTAAATTTCTACCCAAAAGGATTTCTGCCTGCTATATCAACCAATCTGTTGAGTTGCCTGTGTTCTTCCCTCAACCAGATTCTGTGGCAGAACGTGCTCTACGCACCGTAGACGTTAAAAGAGCATTACTCTGGGGCGTGGCTTAGCAGGCCATCATGGCGGATGTGTGCTAGCCATCTCCGTCCAGCCCGTTACTAATCCTACAATTATCCTATTCCCCTAAGACCCTCCCAACAGTCCTGGAGGTGGCATCTCGGCACTGTTGACGTTTCGCAGTGTTCTGAGTTGAAATTGCGTTGCTTGGTGCAGTTGGGAGCCGGTGTCCCCGCGAGGTGCGGCCTGGAGGCAGGCTGTGGAGCCGGGGCATGGAGTTTGGCGAGCCCGGAGTGTGAGGAGTGCCATGGGAACCGCTTGCCTGAGTCTGCAGGCGCTGTGCGCTGTCCTGTGTGCCCCCCCCCCCCGGTGACCAGTGATAGTGGTGCAATCAAGGGGCGGAACGGCCGCCCTGGGGGCTCGGTGACGCTTCTGACGAGAGCTGTGAGGAGGAGGAGGCGGGGCAGCTTTCACGGTCGAGCTGGTGAGGAGAAGAGTGTCGCCACTGGGGCAGGGGTCTGCTGCCGAGTACCCCGAGGTCTGCAGTGCCTGTCGCTGGTGGGACCGTCTGCCGCAAGGTGACTGGTGGTGTCGGCGGCCGAGTGGGCCCCCGGCGGGGTCTTCTCCTTCTTCCTCCGCCCTGATTATATTTCCGCCACCCCCCTCCCTCCCCACTGGGCTTGCACCTACGCCCGGCGATTGGCTGCAGGATCGGGCCGCATGGGGGGATCCCGAGGGGTCTGCCGCCCTGCCTTCACGCTGCCACTCATCCCTGTGATTCTCCTCCGGGTTGGATAGCGCCGGCTAGAGGAGTGGTGACCCGCCCGCCATTACAGCGTTGGGCCTGACACGAGGCCTGTGTGATCTGCGGACGCCCCTGTGTGGAGGTGCGGTAGTCGAGAGGAGGGACCAGGCGAGAGGGGTCTCCCGGGCCCCCAGTGGATTCCTGGTGACTCGGTACAGCAGCGAGCGCCCTGAGGAATGGTCACGGGCCTGTATCGGAGGGGATCTCCCTCCTTCTGTGTGCCTCCCCCCACCGCCCCCCCCCCCACCTCCCTCCACGCGATCCTTGGGTGGGGTGTGGGATCGGCGGCCGATTCGGGCCACGGGGGGTGTGAGAGGGTTGACTCATTCTTCTGGCCGCCCGGGGCAAAGCGCTAAAGGTTGGGCCACGTGGCCTGGGAGTCCTAGAGTGGAGAAGGAGGGGGGACCCGGCGCGATACCCGGCAGTGAGGTCACGCTAGCAGTCGCTGGCCCCACGTGTGCTGCGGGAGGGGGAGTCCATCACCTGTCGAGGCCTACTTTGGCGGATTGCAGGCCCCATATTGGGGGTGCCTTTCTGCAGAGGACAGATCGGGTCCCTGACCGGCCTGTGGTGGGTGTCAGCGGTGGGGGCCCCGGCGTCGGCGGCTGGCCCGACCTGGCCCGTGTCTGAGGGGCGCCCGCAGAAGGTGGCCATGATGAGAGATAAGGGCTGTGGTGGCGCCACTAAACATGGGCTCAATGATAAATTCACCGGCCCGGGTGCGGCGGCTGCCGCCGCTGGGGGCCAACAAGAGGCCATACCGGACAACGCGGCTTTGTTGGCGGCAATCACCCAATCCAGAGACATGCTTGATGCCAAGATTGGAGCGGTGGGCTCAGATGTCATGTTACTATGATAGGATCTGCGGAATGCAGTGTCCCGCATCACCGAGGCGGAGACCCGCATTTCAGGGGTAGAAGAAGATGTTACGGCCCTGAAGCAAAAAGTGGCAAATATGGAAAATATCCAGAAGGGCCTGGCGCTCCAAGTTAAGGATGCGGAGGGACGGGCCTGGTGGAACAACCTGCGTTTCGTTGGTTTTCCGGAGGGCTGCGAGAATGGTAACATGGAGCGCTTCCTCACGCAATGGCTGGAAAGCTGGCTCCCTCCTGATGCCATGTCCCGGTGTTTCGTCGTGGAGCGGGCCCATAGAGCGCTCATCCAGAAACCCCTGGTGGGGGCCCGTCCAAGGCCGGTAATTGCAAAACTCTTGAACTATCTTGACCGGAACGCCATACGGAAACAGGCCCCTTGGCCAAAGAACCTCTGCTTTATGATAATCAATGTATCCTGATCTTGCCGGACTATACATGTCTTGTGCAGCAGCAACGCCAATCATTCATGACAGCGAAGGCCCGTTTGAGAGATCTCAAGCTCCCGTATGGCCTCTTATTCCCGGCTCGCCTCAGAGTGGTGTACCAGTCCCGCACCCACTTTGATACTCCGAAGGAGGTGTTCAAATGGACGGATGAAACTGTACGAGTGCGAGTGCACACGCCGTCTGGGCTGGAGTCGGACTCATCTTTAAGTGAGGCGCAATTGAAGGGTCCCTGAGGACAGCATCGGAGGGGGAACAGAAGATCTCGATCCCAGAGGCGCTCCATGTCATGTGAGGCCTCCGCCCGGGGGGCCCTGCTCCTAGGCATCAGACATTAGATCCTTAATCTGTCGCCATGATGGTGCTGGGGTGTTCCTCTATATGGACTGTGTGAATGCTTGATCTGGATAGAGGGGGTCGTTATGTGGGCTAAATCCCCTCCTGTCTGGTACTTGTGGGGGGGTGGGCCCGGAAGCTATGGGCTGTAAACTGGGGATCCATTGGCGGGGGCGGCACTCGCCCCCCTGTTGGGGGCCAGATGCCAACCCTGCCGCGACAGGTACTTCAGCGTTTTTGAGGTATGGGGTGGGGTTGGAGTGCTTGTTGGGGGGAGGTTGTTTTGGGGTATGAGTTGCACTTTCACACTGGGTCCGCCATGATACACACACACTGCCGAAACCCCTCATGGCATCTATTTATTTATTTATTTATTAAGAGTTTTGTATAGCGCGAACAAGACCCTTGGGTATCAGAGCGCTTCACATTACATGAGGTAGTTATAGTCCTGCATTGTTGTAGTAACTTTCACAATATTATGAGGTAGGTACATATATGGCACATAGAGTGAAAATATCAATAAAAATTTCTACAAAGAATATCAACATATATTATGACACAGGTTTAGTACATAGGAAAATATAATGTGTAACAGAATCAATCGATCCTAAGGGTCTATTTCCTGTGTATGTTTCAGTTCCTGTCATTGAACATGAATTCTGACTTCCTGCGCCTCGTCTATGGAAGGAATTTACTCATTAGGAAGATCTTAGTTTCCCTCTTAAAGGATGCTGTGTCTTCAATCTTTCTAATGTTTGAAGGAAGAGAATTCCAGATTCTAGGGGCTGCTCCTGAGAAAGCTCTGTCGTAAGTTTTCTTCTTCCGGAAGATGGCTGGTCTCCGCATCAGCTCCTTTGTGCTCCTGGCTGATCTGTTCCCTCCAGATAGTTTAATTTTCTGAGCAAGGTAGCTGGGTGTATTGTGGTGGAGCGCCTTGTGGGTTATGCATGCCATTTTTAGCTGGATTCTGGCTTCGTACGGTAGCCAGTTTAATGCCTTCAAGTGTGGCGATATATGGTCAAATTTCTTTGATCCGGTGATCAGTTTTGCGGCTGCATTGAGACATGCCTTCAGAGGTGCTGTTGAAATTTTTGGTAGCCCTGCTAGCGTCGTACATCCATATTCAATCCTCGCGATAACTAGAGACTGAACTGCCAGTTTGAGGTCTGCTTTGGATATGAATGGTTTCACTTTTCTGATGTAGTTCAGATGGTAGCGGGCGCTCTTTGCCATTGAGTTGATATGGGCTTTCATGTTTAGTTTCTCATCTAGTGTGATTCCTAGTGATTTCGCTGAGCCAACTAGGGTAGGGGTGCAATTTAATGCTGTGATCATATTGGACCATTCCTTCACTTCTGTGTGTTTCTTTGGTGGAGATATTAGTAAGAATTCAGTTTTTTGTGCATTTAGTTTCAGATGGTTGTCAGTTAGCCATTGTAATGCCAATTTTAAGGTCTCATTCATTCTCATGATGTCTTCCCTGGATGTGATCTTGATATAAATCTGGGTATCATCCGCGTAAATGTGGTAGGAAATTTTAGATCTAAGATTAGATTTAAATTTTAGCATCGCTCTTGGTCGTATGGCTGATGGGTCTGTAGGGGGTTGGGTGTCCCCGGGTACCCTTCGTGCTAACAGCTGGAATGCGCACGTGGCCCTGGACAAAATTAAACGGGGGGCTACACTCCGTCAGGCAAAGAGGGCCAGAGCCGATATCCTTTTTTGCAGGAAACTCACCTGATGGGTTCCAATGTCCTTTGTCTACAGCAATATGGCTTTCAGCAGGTCTTCCACGCCGGGTTTACCCGTGGCTCCAGGGGAGTTGCGATTCTGGTACATCGCAGGGTCCCGTACGTACATGCACAGCAGTGGGTGGATGCGCAGGGGCTCTACCAGTTTATCCGGGGCACGGCTGGGAAGACCCCTTAGTGCTGGGTTGTATGTATGCCCCCCCACCACTGTGGTCTTTGGTGGAGCGGTTGCTTTCTTTCCCTATGGGCTGACATGCCGGATGTTGCCTCGGTGGTGGGTGGGGACTGGAACAATGTGTTGGACGCAGGCAAAAACAGGAGCAGGGTAGGTGGAGGCCTGGGTGGCGGCCAGCGCACGAATTGCACTCTCTGATGACAGGCCTCGACTGGGTGGACACATGGCGGCACATGCATGGGTCAGGCGGGAGTTTACCTATCTTTCGGCTGTACATAAGACATTCTCTAATATTGACTACATATTTGTTCCCCGGTAAACAACGGCGAGAGTGGTTTTGGCTGAGATTCTCCCCTGGGGGCTTTCAGATCACTCCCCTGTGTCCATTGAGCTGCAGATGGGCCGGGAGCGGCAGCCCTTTCGCTGGCGCCTCTCGGTATGGAATTTGCAGGATGATGACTACGGGA
Source organism: Lissotriton helveticus (assembly GCF_964261635.1). Taxonomy (NCBI): domain Eukaryota; kingdom Metazoa; phylum Chordata; class Amphibia; order Caudata; family Salamandridae; genus Lissotriton; species Lissotriton helveticus. Next base: position 1,010,185,248 of record NC_136072.1, read on the forward strand.
AACACATGAGGGCGGCAGTCGCTCATTATCTTGCCATTAACGAGGGGTCTGTCTCCTGTGCCGTGACCTTAAGGGAGCCTGTGAAGCCTACTCTACGGGGTTTGGACATAGCCTGGTGTGTGGCGACCCGCAGGCAGCGTAGAGATGAATTGATTCGGGCGGAGGCTGAGGTGGAGGCGCTCGAGCATCAAAGCCGGGAGGCAAGCGAGGAGCGGGTGGCGCGCCATCTGCTCCTGGCACAGCAGCCCTACGCCTCTCTCCTGATGAACGAGGCCCGGCAGATTTGGCTGGCAACGCATAGCAGGATATGTCAGTGGGGTGACAAGTCGGGTAAGATGCTTCATTGGCTCTGCCAGGGTGCCTTTCATCCTCAGGCTCTTCCGGGGGTGCTGGATGAAGGGGGTGGGGCGCTGATGACGGACCCTATGGCCATAGCGGAGAGCTTTGCCTCGTACTATGCGGACCTTTACACCCCTCTGCAGTGCCTGCCGGAGGCCACGGTTGATAAATTCATAGCTGATCTCCCGCCCAAAGCGCTGTCGGATGAGACGCGTCTGCAGCTGGGGCTTCCCTTGACAGATGAGGAGCTGGGCAGTGCCCTGGGAGAGCTCAATTCCGGGAAGGCGCCCGGACCCAATGGGTTCCCTAGTGAGTACTTTCATCGGTATACCCTGCAGCTCTCCCCATATTTATCGGGCGGCACTGGAGGAGGCTAGGGAGACGGGCAGGCTCCCCTCAGACTGGAGACATGCAGAGGTGGTGGTGTTCCAGAAGCCCGGCCGGCCCCCGGAACAGCACGCTTCCTACCGCCCCATCTCCCTCCTAAATGTAGAGGCCCAAGTTTTGGCCAAAGCATTGGCTAATCATCTCCTACCTCACATCGCGGCACTGGTGCACCCGGACCAGGCCGGGTTCATGCCCCAGAGGGCGACACGACACGACATAACACTTGCGCGCGAGGCGATGGCGGCTCTGAGACAGACCGGGGAGCCGGTTGTGCTCCTACTGGCGGACATGGACAGGGAATTCGATTCCCTGAGTTGGGTTTACCTGTTCGCTCTCCTAAATAGACTCAACTTTGGCCCACGGTTTTTGTCATACTTGATGCTGCTCTATACTGACCAGACGGCGTCGGTACCGGTCGCTGGCGCCATTTCCTCTAGCTTCCCCATTAGACGAGGCACCAGGTAGGGGTCACCCTACTTATTCGCCCTGGCCATGGAGCCGCTGGGGGCTTGGGTGCGTACTGACGCTCAGATGAAGAGTTTTGAGTAGACGCTGGGTCTGTCGGACAGTATCGCATTGTACGCGGATGATGTACTTTTTTTCCTTACGGCCTTGGATAGATCGGGCAGCAGCTCTTGTAGATCATGCAAATATTCGGGAAATCGTCGGGCTATACATGAATATCCGCAAATCCACACCGCAGTTTCTGGGAGACCGGGGGAGAGTGGGCATGTGGGCGTCCACGATCCAGGTGGCGGTGGGGGGCCTTAAGTATCTGGGTGTATTCCTACGGATGTGCCGGCCATCTCCTGGGAGCGAAACCTGGCTCCGATCTGGGAGTGCTTTCGGGCGGACATAAAGATTTGGTCGCGTATGCCCTTGACAATATATGGCAGATCAGCGATTTTTAAGATGGTTGCACTCACCCGGCTGCTTGACCAGCTGCAGAACCACCCGTACCCGATCGCACCCTGATGGTTCCGTCTGGTGATTTATGTGCTGGGGCAGTTCCTGTGGGAGGGGGATGCGATGCGTGTAGCGCTGCGCATGTGCTTCAGGAATAGGGGGACCCGGCTTATACATTGGAGAGACGCCTTATGGGGCCCCACACACTACACTATGCTTTACACGGCGCGGTTGCGGGGTACGCTGCCACTGGTCACGCAGGTAGTATTTCAAATCTGGCGGCAGTCGCTGGAGCGCATGGGGTGGTGGAATATCCTGACCCAAGAAACGCCCCTATGGCATAATGGGCGGCTGCCTGCCCTGGCGTCTATGCAAGGCTTTCGGGGTTGGGATGCATTAGGTATATCAACTCTGGGGGATGTCATGAGGGATGTGTCACTCAAGTCCTTCCAAGATTTGCAGGGAGAATTCTGTATGCCACGGTCTCAATTTTTTCGATACCTCCAACTCCGCCGTGCACTCTTCCCCAGTCTGGAGTGCCTTGAATCTCTACCAGAGTTTAGCCCTTTGGAAGCAAAGGTCTTCATGGGGGATTTGGAGACAAAGAAGATCTCCCGTATTTACCAGTCGCTGGTCACCCACTGCTCCCCAGCACTTCAGAAGCTCCGGGGGGTTTGGGAAGAGGATGTTGGTACAATGCAGGAGGAGGACTGGAGGGAGGCCCTGGCCGCCCCCCGGGGAGCGGCCATAGCAATGCGTCTTCGCCTCATCCAATTTAAGTAGCTACACCAGGTCTACTTCACTCTGGTTCGCCTGTGGCGGGCGGGATTGATTGCCTCCCCAGAATGTTTTCGTTGTGGTGGGGAGGAGGGCATATTCTTGCATACTGTCTGGCAGTGTCTCTCTCTGGATCGTTTCTGGAGGGGGGTCTTTTCCTGTCTGTCGGAGGTATTGGGGTGGACACTTCCGTGTACACCACAGCTCGCCATGCTACATGTTATGGAGGGGATTGGGGGCAATATATATAAAAGACAAGATATAGCCAGGGTATGGAAGGACCCACGGGCCCCTTCGGTGGCCGCCTGGAAACACGGCTTGGACTTTTGTATGGGGCTTGAACAGCCAATCTGTGTTGTTGGGGGGTGTCCTCACAAGCACTACAAAAATGGAAGCGATGGGCGGTCTATCAAGGTCTGTGGCTGGAGCCTCCTGCTGTTGCGGACAATATCCCGGTGGAGTGATGGCTGGGTTCCGTGGCAAGGATCTGATGCAGGTGGGGTGGGGAGAGGGGAGGGGGGGGGATTTGCGGTGTGTGTGTGTTTGCTCATGCGGTTTTGATCTGCGTGCTTTTTTTTTCTTCTTTGTTCTACATTACTTGTGTATTTTTCCGATTTATGGTTTTGCCTAACTCACCCAGAAGCCACGCGCGGAGATACCCCTTCGGGGCTGATTCTCGCGCGTTACAAGACTATAAATAAATAAATAAATGGATGTGACTCAGTGGACTTTGCGCCACTCGGGGGGTGGGAGGGGGGAGTTGGGGGGGGTTCCTTTACATTCTAATTGATACCTTATGTCAGATGTTTTTGGGTTATTCCTTTGAAAAGGTCCGTTGCTTTCTTGCTTATGTATAACCTGATACTGCAGTTGTCTCTGGGGTACAGAGCCCTGCAACATATGTGCAATCTGACAAAATCTGTTTAAAAAAAAAAAAGAGCATTACTCTATCAGAAAGGACAAAACCTTTCCGTAATACAAAACAACTGTTTTTGGCTTTTGCTCCACCTCATAAAGGCAATCCCATCTCAAAATCGGGTATTGCACGGTGGATAGTAAAATGCATTCAAACATGCTATGTAAAAGCAAAACGATCATTGACAATTCCCCCTAGATCGCATTCCACTCATAAAATAGGGACGTCTATGTTTTTTTTAGGAAACATCCCCATAGATGACATCTGCAAAACTGCAACATGGTTGTGAAAGTCTGGAAAGGAGCGAGATAACCAGACCTTTGTGATGAAACAAAACGTTTTATTCTTTATTTTAAATGCAAACAGAAATATAGAAGACCATCCGGTTAATTTGTCTTAGTTGTCTTCGGTCTTTGCCTTTTATGATCAGGGTCTTCCTCCCATCATCTTCTCACTGGTCACAGAGCTATTCTTGACCTTGGTAAAACACAAAACACAGAATTTCGGATGAGGAGAGGGGGTTCTCTTCTCAAGGGATAAAGGAGTGAAGGTTCACCAAGTGCTTAGTTCAGCACCTAGGAGTTGTGCACATATGAAGGTATGGTGATTGGGATCATCGGGATGGGTGGTGTTCGCCCGCTAATGCAAACTCCCCCCCGCCCACCCCGTAAACCTCGTACGCACCTGAGATAGCCACGTTCCTCCAGGAAAATGGCAGGCTGTAGCGCGGGTTTATTGGCCTCCTGGCTCTTCCAGGATCTTTCCCACAGCTTCTCTCGGCTCCGGCCTCAGGAGTGGACTGCTCTCTTGCTCCACCGCTGTCCCGGCTGGAACTTCTTCAGGTCTAGCTTTCTCCCGTCCTCTGCTGCTTCCGGATTCTTCTCTGCTGTGCTCTTCCGCCAGGTTCCTCTCTTCTGTCATAGGCCCGCCGGATGTGACGTGGAGTTCAGGGGCGGAGTCGTCCGGGAAGTGCTCCCAGTTAAAGGAGCCACCCGGAACACGGGCGGGAGTCGAGAGTACAATCCACCATGGCGAGTCCATTGGCTGCAAAGAGAGAAAAGCATCCATACCATGATGAACGCACCACCAGTCGGGAAAACCATTGGTGTCAGCCTGAGAATCATCGTCCTTGACAATGGTCTGTACCTCACACTTTCACAAAGCACTATTGTGTAGATTTGTTAGCAAGACAGCAAGCTAGTGTGGGCCTGGCAGTTCTATGTGTACACTTTCAAACCTCTGCAACAGCTACAGGTTAGCCACCGCTTTGGGAGATTACTGGTATATAGTCTATGCAAAGCATGTGATCTACAGCTCGCATGCCTCAGACGGAAAATGCTACTTACCCAGTATTCATCTGTTCTTGGCATGTAGAGCTCTAGATTCACATGCGCCCAGCTGCCTCCCGGGTACCTACATCTGTTGCAGTGATATCTTACTTAGATACATACACATGGACATCTCTATTTTACTACTCTTACTAACTCCATTATCACCCTTTGTGGTAAAACAATCTAATAATGGAGTCTGTGCCCATGCGCACTATCACCGAAGGGAGGAGTCACCGATCTCGTGACTGGAGAGACATCTTCGAAGAAAAGTGCAAACATCCGGAATGGAAAGCATGTGATCTACAGCTCACATGCCTCCAACCTTTCAATATAGATTTTGTCTTTAGCTTATACTTGTGGGGAGACCATCTTCTTGGCGATCCCGTCAAATGCTTCGTGGCTCGCTCTCCTTTCTATTTAGAAGTCTATACATTTACTGCTGGACACATGTTGTAGAAAAGAAACATGCAGATAGTCCAAGAGGCAGCAGTTCTAATACAAGAAATTGATTGATAGTCTGTGTGATACTTTCTTTGCTGAAACGTGTTTGGTTTCAACTGTTTTTAATATTTGATTTGATGTTTCTGTTATCAGGTTTCAGTGGAAGTGGAGATCCATCTTGTACCATAATGCAGAACTGGGCATGGATTGAGGTAATGTTTCCGGAAGGCAAACTTCACTGAACAGATCTTCCTGCAGACCAATGACGGATTTTATGGTATCGAATGTGAATTTGGTACTCTATTTCCTTCCTCTCTGTTGTTTTTTCCATGGGATTTGCAATTTTTTTTAAAGATGTGTTCTATGAAAATGTTACCTCGTGAATTCATTTCCATGCAGCACCATGTATTCTTTAACTAAGTGCATATATTTACCTTAATTCTGTGTTCTTTTTTTCATAATTGCCCAATCTAGAGTTTGTGGTTTTGATAATAAAAAAAAATCCTTTCATTCTACCTGGGGCCGTATTACATACGGTGCCCTGGGGGCACAACGGGCGTTTGAGCGCCCCCGGGGCACTTTGGTATTTTAGAAGGGGGCGCAGACGATTGTGCACCCCCTTCTATAATACCGATGGCGCTTGCACACTTAAAATGCCAGCGCTATCAACAGAGGGTTTTCCCTCATTTGCATAGGGGCGTGCCCTAAGCAAATGAGAACATTCCTTTTACTCTGGGCCTGCGCCATTTTACAGACACGGGCGCAGAGTCAAAGAAGCTCTCAAGTGTGCTATTTAAAAGGTGCCACCTGCCCCCAGGGCAGCGCAGTCATCATAATGGGGCGCATGGCATTTTTTGCGCCTGGCGCAGCTTTTCAAAGGTGCGCTGGGCGCAAACAATGCCAATAGGTAATACGGCCCCTGGTCTCTTGCTCTCTTTGAGCCCCAAGTATTCCCTCAGCCATTCTCCTTCTTGCTCAAAGTGTGAGGTATATTTCACTCTTTCCTCAGCATGTTGCTCACAGCAGCATATTATTGTTGTTTTCTGTGTGAATTCAATTCGTGATAGAAATGCTGTTGTCTCTTTTTTGCAGTGTGTGCTGAAATAGACAACAGTTTGATGTTGACTGTAGTTTATATGTTTAAATGTCTGATTGTGACTTGTAGACCTGTACTGTCTGTAAAATAGTTGAATCCCAAAACATCTCTTTACATACTTTACAGTGCTCCGATGCCTTTTCAAAGGCAGTTTGTGCTCAATATAATTATTCATATAATATATAAAATAATTGCTGGACAAAACAAATTGTATGGAAAGCCACCAAAGCTGTCATTTGTTTCATAATGCCTTGATGCAGGATTTAGTTCATGTCCTGTTTTTATTTTTCCTGGGATAGAATCACCAAGAAACAAACATATTGCCCCATTATGGATAATTTATACCTGTGCTACTTATGAGGAGGATCTATGATGATGATTCTGCCGCCAGTTAATGTTTGTTACAGGTTAAAGATTTTTTCTATTTCATATTTAGATCTATAAAAATGGTCCTTGGGGGTAATTTTAATGATATTATCGGGTCTATACATCAGTACCTTATAACTGATTAAAATGCACAAAGTCACTTTTAATTTATAGACAATGTCACTTTTTAATTTAGGAAGGGTTTTAGCAAAGTTGTTAGAGGCACTCCAGTGCTTGTCCCTAAATGACGTATGGCATATCATATCAAAGAGGCTAGTTCTGTTGTCCGGTCGGCCTGGGGGAGTTGGCATGAAGCTTTTATAGTTTGTTACTGTTAAATGTTTTAACTGTGTTCGGTATTTGTGAATTGGTAATGTGTTTTTTACATGGGTGCTGAATTGAATGGCCATATATATTTTTTAGATAAACAATATATAGATGGAGTAGCGTTTTATTTTTTGCATAGTTTTGGTGAATGTATTTCTATATTTACTGTTTTATTTGCACTCCTATGGTGTATTTGTATTAATGAATTTGTTTGGTGGCAATGTCTCTGTGGAACCACTACTTTGTGTTATAAAATAAATAAGTACATATTCACAATCATAAATGTTATAACATATATGTTATAAAATAAACAAATACTTATATTTATATATATTATGATAAAAAGCCTTTATTTCATTAAATGGGATTGTAATCTCATTAATTTTTAATAGGCTCGTCACTGCAACAACATTCAGAAGGCCAGAGAGCTCTGGGATAGTATCATGACTAAAGGAAATGCAAAATATGCCAACATGTGGTTGGAGTACTACAACCTGGAGCGGTATGTCTTACCACAAATGAGTATAGTTGAGAACAATTTTCAGGAAAATTATATAGTTAATTTGGAATTGCTGTTTCTAACTTCATTTGTGTTTTGCTCTAGAGCGCTGTAATAACTCTTCAAGCATCTCAGAATATGGTTTACAGTTTCCCAGCAAGCACATATTTAGAGATTGTTATAATTATTTTAAGATTACTCCAAAAAATTTAAATATTTTGTTGACTGCCTTTCATTCTTGTATCAACCTTAAAGTGCTAATAATAATGAGTGTTTAATGTGGTTAATGTCTTATTTTTTATAGGATTTATCGAGATCCATTCCTCTCTGGTGTGTTCTGCAAGAAAGCGTCTGTCTGTTTAAAGAGCCTTTTCGCTTCATATGCACATTTCTATTGTAAAGAAAAGAAACAGGCTAATTAACACAGTGCTGTGTTCTTGAAAAGTGTTATTTTTTTCGCTAGATTCCTCCTGCTGCTCCGTTAACATTCAGTTTATAACAGTTTTAAAATCAGTTGTTACAAGGAGGGACAGTTCACCAGCTTTGCTTTGTAGAGTGTGGATACAAGAGATTCAGTGATCTGAATATTGCATTCTAATTGCATTTATAGAGCACTTAACACCCTAAAAGGGTGTTAAAGCATACTGCTCCAGACCCTAGTGGTATTCAACAATGAAATCTCTCATAGGAAGAGAATGGTGCATGATTGGCAGGAGTTTCTGGAGAATTTAATTCATCTTGATATGCATATGGTAGCTTTTTTACAGGAGACACTATATGCACATCCCTTTAAAAAGGATAGACTGCAAATGTTTCTCAAGTTTTGTGGACCAAATGTAACCTAGCTTAAAGCCTCTGCTTTGTTATTATTATTATTATTATTATTATTATTTGAGATTTTTACTGGGCAACTAACCCAACGGCATTATAGCTTGTTAAACGGATTACATAAAGATTGTTTACAATAGTTATACCATAGAATATGATTTTGCAAAAATTACATCTGCATCGTTTACAGCAGGCACCTCAAAGAGTCATACAATATAGGGAGTGAAAAGTCATACAATATAGGGAAGGAAGCATAAAAACAGGGCTTGTTTACAGGGTAAGGATAAAGGAGGGGAGCGAATCTTAGTACATAATATATTGGTGGTGGGGTATCCAGAGGAGGAGTTGACATCGAGTTCAGAGTGATCAGTGAGTTTGTTAAACGCGGTACTTGGTAGTTCAGGCTGGGTAGTTTAGGTGGATTACTTTAGGAATTTATTGAGGAGAGACAGTTTTAAGTTTTTCTCACAGTGAAGGTAGGATTGGTTGTCACACACTTCTTTAGGAAGGGTATTCAAACCTCTCGGGGCATTACCAGAGAAGGATCGAGTGAGGGAACTTGGGAGGAATAAGAAGAAGAGTGTTGGAGCTTCATAGTGCTCTTCCAGCTTTAGTGAGTTTGTTAGCGAGGTAGGTGGTATTATTAGAGAGTTTTATGTATTAGCAGGCTGTTTTGAATACACTTCTCGCTTCGATTGGTAGCTAGTTGAATTTCTTGAGGGTGGGAGTGATGTGATTGAATCATCTCTCTACATCAGTCTGGCCTCTGCGTTGAGTGTGGACTTCATTGGTAGAAGGTGTGTTTTTGGAATGCCCATGACCTTGTTTTTTTAGGAGTTTTAGGGTGTAGAAGGCACTTTTTGCAGTAGCGTTAATATGTTCTTTCATATTCAGGCTTCTGGCTAGTGTAATCCCAAGTGATTTGACCGAGTTCGATGTATAATGTTTGCAGTTTAGTGCAATTGAACTGTCAAGCCAGTAGTGGATTGGGTGGAGATACTTTTTAGGCTGGAAGAGGAGGAGTATGGTTTTGTTGGGGTTTGCTTTTAGGAGAAGTTAATTAAACATAAAAAACAGCATAGGAAAAATGTTAATTCCCTTTGAGTTTGAGGTTTTAAATTTGAAAGATAAAATGTTTTGGCAAATAAGAAGATAAAGATTCAGTAGTTTTTATACATCCCTTCTCTTACAACCGTGCTGGGTGGAGCAGGTACATTATTTCTTCTCAAGATACGGTTTGAGGGTCTTTATTGCTTTGGCAGTATAAAAGAATATTTGTAAAAAACCCCAGCTAATTACCAGAGTCAAAATGTCTATGATGAACTTGGTTAGATAGATTTTCGATTTATATTTCTACAAAAGTATTTGGTGCTATTTGTAGTGGGCTTAATTTTCCTGTGGTGTTGGGGTATTTTAGTAGAGTTAAAAAAAGGAACTTCTGGCAATCTAATTACAAACTTATATTGACTTGGGCTAAGGCTTATTTAATGTAGGTTGTTAAGCTGTGTTGGGAGAAAAGGTAGCAGTGTTGATGTGAGCAGTGACTAATCTCCCACCCTGCTTAAGCAGAAGAACCTAAAATGAAAAACAGTTTTTCCCAAAGTTAACCTCACGTTATCCTTTTGCAGTTTGGGCTAAAAAGCAAAGCAGTCCCAAAAGAAATGTATGCATCATGAACCTACCAGACATCACTCATATTAAAGACAATTAGGACCTTCAACATTGTAGGAAGCTGGGTCTTTATACAGTGGACCAAAACAAGGTACACCGTGTCAAGAGTCCAGACACACCCTAGTGGTACTACAGACGCAAAAATTATGATAAAGGCTTTCTTTTGTGGTAGTGTAGATGAGCAGTTTAAGCTTATCAGAGAGTAGTGCTGAACATTTGTTGTACTCACAGAGGCAATAAATGAAACATAAATTCAAGTATAAATCCTAGACCAATTTAGAAAAATAAGTCTTCTTTTATATAAAATGTGTTACCAAGAACTTTTTTTCAAATAATTACTTTTTTTTAATATAAATTTTTACAGGTAAGTAAGTAGTTCAAGTCATTGTGTCTTTACACAGCAATGCTTCCTTAGGAGAGAAAAGGCATATGTAGCATACAGTTATTTATGTTCGTTTTTGGGGGCCTCCTTTGGGACTTAAGGCTGTAGGGGGCCAGGGTCCAAAGCACCACCTGCAGTTTCTTGTTACCTGCCCTGTGGCATCCGTGTGAAGAGTTGCTGGTCCGGTTGGTATTTGCGCGCGCTACGCCGATGGAGAGAAGGGGGGTCACCTAGAAACAAGATGCAGAGGGGAGCTTGGGAACAAGTCTGGGAGCAGCCACTAGGGGGCTCAGGTCACATGGGTCCTGGGAACAAGGGGGCACAGCCGGTTCATCTGTACCTTGGCTGGGGTACTCGGGAGCAGAGTGGGAAGGTTGGATGGGCTGTGTGTATCCTAGGGCCTGTGGTTGTCAGTCTTGCCGGTTGAGGGTGCAAAAATCAGGACTGCTGGGCCACTATGGAAGTGGGTCTCTGCGGTGCTGATATCCCTCAACGGGTGCTTGGTCTCGGAGTAGTGGGAGTCCAGACTGGACTCTCACAGGCTCTTTTTGCTGCAATGGATCTGGTACCCTGTGTATTGGTCCTTTGCTACTCTGGTAGGTCCTGGTGTCCTCTCACTTTGTTGGGGGGCATTCTTTCTGCCCCCAAAGAGCGCGAGCTCTCACCTGCAGAGGGTCAGAAACCTGTCTGTGGTAGCAGGCTGGTCTGCATCAGTCAGCCAGTACACCCATAGTCCCTAGGTTTTCTGGGGGCACCTCTGAGGTAACCTATGGGTGCATGTATTAATAAATCCACCTCTGGAATAATTGCCGGCTTATTAATACAAGATGTGTGATACCAAACATCTCTAGTTTCAGTGAAGTCATCTTATAGCTGAGGAACTCGTAATCACCAGTTTCCAGCACATGTTCTCAAAATGGCTTCCCTGTTCACTTGTAATATCTAAGAATTGACTTTCATATCACAGGGCCTATCTGCTCATGCAGATATGTCCATACTTGTGGTACAGTGACCCGTGCCTTAGAGCTGTAAGGTCTGCTGCAGGAGCTGTGCCATGTTGTGTCTTCACTTTTCTCTGCACCATGGCACGCATCTGACTTCAATGACAGTCTGCATGTTGGTCCTGAGGGGTTCCTTAAGGTGGTACCATGCATGCTGCAGCCCTTAGGGACCCTCTTTAGCCTCCCTGCCCTAGGTACCAGGGGTACCATTTGCTAGGGACTTACATGGGGTGCTAAAGGTATTGTCATTTGGGGGAACAATTAAAATGTTTAGGGAAAGAGATCTGCCACAGTGGACCGGGATAGCAGGGATCCAGCGCACTTCTGTGAAAACTGCATCAGATACCAGGCAAAAAGTGGGGGTGACCGTGTCAAAAAGGGGCACTTACCTACACATTTTCAAACCAAATTTAACTAAAACATTAACATTTATGAATAAAATGTTTAAAAAAACACAAATGGAAGAAAAATCTTAAAGATTTGCCAAAAATAATCATATTTAGAAAGATGCTTCTGAATACTGATGTTTAGCTGTAAAGCAATTGGTTCAGGTTTACTGTTGAAGGAAACAACAAGACTTTCACCACATAGGATTACCTGTGAATGGCATGCAATACATCAATTTTCTGGGAAAAATAGTGGCAAAAGGAAAGGTGCTATGGAACATTATGCCTCAGTCCTTATGTGAGTGTCCTGTATCCCCATCTGTCAGCCCAATTTCTCTTGGTGCTTTTCTGATGCGCTGAGGTAAAAGGAATCCTTTGGATGTCTTATAGGAACATCTATTGCTTCCATCAATGACTACATCCCCCAAGCAGACCAGAGAAATGCTGTTTTTTTTAGGCAGTCTTCAATCTTTGTGTGAATCAGCTTCTTCGTGCAAATTCAGCATTTAAAGACAGCTGAAACAGATGGCAGGGTCCATTTAGCATGTGGCACACCCTCATGCTTATCTGGACAGTCACTAGCGTTGCCTGGTGGAAACTATCTGGTAGAGCCAAAGTATGGGACCTCAACATCGTCTCATATGCTGACGATACGCAGCTGGTGGTCGCCCTTAAGGAAGGTGTGATTGGGGACCATGTCAGATTCAAAGCCGGGCTGTCCGCGGTGGCTGACTGGATGACAACTAACTGTCTTCAGTTAAACGCTGCTAAGACAGAGGTGTTATTGGTTGGCAGGAACACCCATTTGTGGGGAGACCACTGGTGGCCATCTGCTTTGGGGAAAGCCCCGGGGCCAAAGAGTGAAGTGAAAAATCTGGGAGTTTGGCTAGTCTCAACCCTAAGCCTCTCTACCCATACAAAAAAAGTTGCCGCCACTTGCTTCGGTATCTTACGCAGCCTCAAACATGTTCTGAATTTTTTTGATTCGGCCACCAGGCAGCTGATTGTCCAGGCCACAGTGCTATCTAGACTTGACTATGCCTGTTCACTGCTGCTAGGTGCTAACCAGGCAGAAATCACCCGAATGCAACTTATTCAAAATGCGGCTGCCAGAGCTCTAGTAGGTCTGCCCAGATTTAGTCCTATTTCTGCTACCATCCGTAGGCTCCATTGGCTGCCAGTAGCCCAACGAATACAGTTTAAGACTTCTGTATCTCGTTTAAAATCTTGAGACTGGCCACTCCTAAGATGTTCGGTACGCTACTGAACTGGTATGTCCCCTCGCGGGCACTACGTTCGGCTGGTCAAAACCTGGTTGAAGTTCCCCGGTTCAAACGTAGTAGAGTGGGAGGACGCTCTTTCCGTGTTCTTGCAGCAAAAGCTTGGAATGCTCTACCAACTCACATTAGAGAAATGGAAAGTCTGTCCGTCTTTAGAAAAGTCATAAAAACTCATTTATTTCCGTAAAATTCCTTCTTGAGTGTGCCTACTCCGTTTTTCAACTCTTGGTTCCTTCTTCTGGATTTAGCGCCGGGACGCCCCTTCGCTGGGGCAGCTGCGCACTTTACAAGCTTTTATAACCTAACATAACATAACTATGTGATTGTCTTCCCTACCTCCTATCTGAAGCTAGCTCCTATTTTTGTAACGAAGGCACAAGTACTTCACTGTCTGTATACAAGCTTTCACACAACAATCGATAGTGGCAGTCAAAATGTATTTTAGGGCAAAGCTGACTGGATGTTCTGTTGATGCAAGAAAATTCTAAATTTTAGATAGAGCCTTATAGATAGCTGCTAATTCCTCACCTTTTGAATACTCCCCAGGCATCAGAGTGGATCTGGAAACTTTTCCCTAGTACTTATGTGTGCCAGAAGGTGGCACTGTCCGGCTCCGTACGGACTTGTTTTGCTCCAAAAGTGACGTTTGAGGCCTATTTAAGAGCCACTTCTGCATGCGGACATAAGTTCCTTTCTTTCCACCCCACCAGACGTGAATCCGGAGATTCACTTGTCTCACAGAGACCTTTCTTCAAGAGTTTTCTTCACAATTTATTACAGCGTGCAAGGGATGCCACCCCCTTAGACAACAGGTTTTAAACCCTTTAAGGATTATCGCCAGCAAATTTCAGTGACGGATCCCCACTGGATTTACCTGTTTGTCTGGAGTCCATGACCTGCAAAGACTGCATCAATGAACCTTGAAGGCCATCTCGGAATGCGAGGTAAACATTTGTAGTTAAGCACCAGGAGACACAGCTTCTGGCCAACTCTGAGTCCTGTCCTGTCGAGCCTCTCCACAGCTGTCTCCTATGGCTCCTCCCCATCGAAACTCTGTTCCTAATTGCCATTACCTCCAGAAGATTAGGTTCGAGGCATGTGGGCTGCTAAATTCATATCTTTTGCATTAGATCGCCGCCTAGTGTTGGGTCCGGATGATCGCACATTGTTGTCCTGGAAGAGTCTTCGAAGTATCCTGAGATAGGTGGCTCCTCCCCTGGACTACAGTGCGCATGGGCATCGGCTCCATCCCCAGATTGTTTTTTTTCCGCCATTGGGTTCGGATGCGGTCTCGACGTCTCTCTGTCGGAACCGAGAAAAACTAGCTTTTTTACGGCCAAAAGGCCTTATATTCTTTGCGTCGGTATTGTTTGCGCACGGTCTCGAGTTCTTCCGTCTCTTTGAGTCGGAGTCTGCGGAGTCGTATCACTCTTCGGACATCGAGGCCTTCTCATCGCAACACGACCGCAACTTTTCAGCATGGAGCGGAGCCCGTTTAAATACTGTCCCGTCTGTGGGTCGAAATACCCACATATCGATGTGCACCCGGTCTGTAACAAGTGCCTCTCGCCGGACCACAACGAGGACAACTGCATGGCCTGCTCCAGATTCAGGTCCAAAAAGACACTCAAGCTTCGGCGCGCGGTGCGCCTTGAGGCCAGACAAGCGGCCCCAGATCCAGAAAACATCTTCGGCGACCAAGAAGAGGAGGACCAGAGCCATCATCTTCAAATCTCCCCGCACGAGACGGAGGTCGAGGCGGATCCGGAAGACGACGACGGAGTCGTGGGTCAAGGCCTTGAATACGTCGACGAGGTAGGGGACGTCGAAGAAGTTTATGGGGCCGCGGAAGATAGCTCAGGGGATGAGCTATGCCCCGAAGGTTACGCGGATCAGGCTCGGGTCACGGGATCGCCAGTCGGCCTTACCCAAGACCCCGTACCGCAAGCCACGGCCCCGCCTTCAGGCCCGGCCACGGACATACTTGCTGCGCAGCCCGCATCGAAACCGAAACTGAAACCAACGGTATCGACTACATCTAAAATGGCCGACCCGAAATCGAAACCGAAACTTACGGATTCGAGCGTCCCTAAGATGGCGGCCGTTCCAACAAAAACACCTAAACCCGCTGCCTCATCGACTCCGTCGGCCCCCGGTCCACAGAAGTCGAAGAAAACTGTCGATTCGACAGGGTCGAAATCGTCAACAGAGGAGGGTTCCTCTAAGAAGGGAGTTCGGCACGGGTCGACCGCTGCGACGCCGTCAAAGCCCGCCAAAGCCAGCGACAAGACTCCGGTTCCGACTGGGACGTCGTTAATCGGACGCGTGGTGGAGACGGAGCCAGCAAAATCACACGGATCGAAACCTGGAACATCAACGCATCGGTCCAAGGACTCTGTGTCTGCGGCTGCAGCATCAACGTCTAAGACTCAGAAGGGCCAACAGGACTTCGGATCCGAGGGCAAGGTCAAGACCTCCTCGTCGGCGCCAAGTGCCGCTGTAAGTGACGCGTCCCCCATCGCCTCTTCACTACAGAGAATCAGGGAGAAGGCCTCTGCTACGTCGGCTCCGATGCCGTCGCCCCAGAAGCCGATGGACATTCCGGCAAAGCCTGCTGGTAAACTTCTTTTCCTTCCCGCCAAAGGAGGCACCGAAGGCCTTTACGCCAAAATCGACGCCAAAGACGTCGGATTCTTCAACGTCTAGAGCACTTTCAGGTCGACTACTCGACTCAGAAGAGGATTCTGAGCGTTTTATCGACGCAGACACGGGCAAATTGACCCTTTACAAGAGGAAGATCACTTCACAACCAGTGGACTCCTATGTAATCCCCCTGAAGAAGAAAAGCTTGCTCAGGACGCTTCAGCCCTGATGGAACCTATCCAGCCTCCTCCTAGAAGGAGCCCAACACCTTCCCCAGAACACTCTGAGGGTGAGGGATATGGAGAAGATGACCAATACACTTTCCCCATCAATGAACCAGATGCACAGCAAGATTCCTATGATGACATAGGTGACCAAGGCACCCAAAATGTGGGGCAGGACCCACAGCCTTTCAGTGCACGTGCATCCCCAACAGAAGATTCTGCAGGTTTTCATGCACTCATTGAAAGGGCAGCTGCTAATCATGATGTGGACATGCATGCTGACCCAGTAGAAGAAGACTTTCTATTTGACACTTTTTCAGTCTCTGAAAGGACAGTAAAAACACTGCCTATGCTCAAAGGGGTCCTTAAGCATGCTGCGGACATCTTTAAAGAACCTACCAGGGCGAGAGTGGTCAATCCACGTATCGAAAAGAAGTACAGACCAGCACCTGCAGACCCTGCATACATTCGGGGACAGTTGCCGCTTGACTCCCTTGTGGTCGCAAATGCCCGCAAAAGGGCGAACTCCCAAACAACGGGTGAAGCTCCTCCCCCGGATAAGGAATCAAAAGTGCTAGAGGTAGGGGGCAAAAGGGTAGCTGCGCAAGCTGCCAATTTCTGGCGTATTGCGAATACACAGGCACTCTTGGCACGTTATGATAGGGCGCATTACGACACCCTAGAGCAAGCTTTACAACACCTGCCTCCGCAGTTTCAAGAGGGTACCAAACTGCTTATAGAGGAGGGCAAACTAATCTCCAACGCAGCCATAAAGTGTGCACTTGATGCCGCAGACACAGCAGCTAGGGCTATTAACACTAGCGTCATGCTGAGGCGACAGGCGTGGCTCCGCATATCGGGGTTTAAACCAGACATTCAAACAACCATACTCAATCAGCCCGTCAATCCTGATAGACTGTTTGGTCCTGATGTTGACACCACCCTGGAAAAGATTAAGAAAGACAACGAAACTGCAAAGTCTATGGGGGCCCTACAATCACAACAGTTCCGTGGCAACAATTTTCGTCGCTCAGGTGCACGTGGAGTCACCAGAGGACAGATGGGTCAACAGTCACAGTTCTCTAGAGGTGGAGCACAATCCTCATACCCCAAGCAGAACAAGGGGGGTTACCGAGGAAACCGCACCAGAGGACGTGGCAGAGGAAACAACAACTCCCGCTCCTCTGCCCCAAACAAACAGTGACTCTCTGTCACTGCCCCCCGACCATTTAACACCTGTCGGGGGGAGACTACAGCAGTTCCTGCCAGTCTGGAGAAACATCACCACAGACAGGTGGGTGCGACAACTTGTCCAGTACGGTTATTGTCTAGAGTTAAAGTCCACTCCACCCAACATTCCACCAAGGCAACGGCCTATGTCCGCAGAGCATTTGCACTTATTGCAGCAGGAAGTAGTGGTGATGCTGCAAAAGGGCGCAATCGAGCTCGTGCCGGTGGAGGAGGAGGGCACAGGGGTATATTCCCTGTACTTCCTTATTCCAAAGAAGGACGGATCTCTCAGACCCATTCTAGATCTGCGTCCCCTCAACCTGTATATACTATCAGAACATTTCCATATGCTTACACTGCAACAAATTCTTCCCTTGTTAAACCAAGGGGACTTCTTAGCAACCTTAGACCTCAAGGATGCTTATTTCCACATTCCACTACACCCGTCACACAGAAAATACCTCAGGTTTACTATCCAAGGCAAACATTATCAGTTCAAGGTCCTACCCTTCGGAGTGACCACAGCCCCAAGAGTGTTTACCAAGTGTCTGGCGACAGTAGCGGCGCACCTCAGGAGGCAGAACATCCATGTCTACCCCTACCTAGACGACTGGCTCGTTCAAGCCAAGTCGGAACAACAGTGCGCCGCGGACATGTCGACTACCATTCACCTCCTTCACGATCTGGGCTTCTCGTTGAACTACCCAAAGTCGCATCTTCAGCCGGCGCATGTCCGGCAGTTTCTAGGTGCGACAATCAATACCCTGACGGCCATGGCTCAGCCAAACCAAGTCAGGATAGACAGCATGCAGTCGCTAATCCAAAAATTCAGACCACAACACTCGCTTCCAGCGAGAGTGTTCATGCAGTTGATTGGCATGATGGCCTCCTGCATCTTCATAGTCCCTCACGCACGTCTACATATGCGTCCGCTCCAAGAGTGCTTAGCAAATCAGTGGACACAGGCTCAGGGACAATTGACAGACCTAGTGTTGGTTACCAGTCGGGCATACGACTCTCTGCATTGGTGGACTCCACACAACCTTTGCAAGGGCCGACTGTTCCAGGAGCCAGTGCCACAGATTATCCTAACAACGGACGCATCTCTCCAGGGATGGGGAGCTCATCTGCTCACTTACACGGTGCAGGGACTATGGACGACGCAGCAACAGAAGATGCACATCAACTATCTGGAACTGATGGCAATCTTCATGGCGCTCAAGTCCTTCATTGTACAAATGTGCAACAAGGTAGTGTTAGTCCGGACGGACAACATGACCGCGATGTACTACATTCAAAAGCAGGGAGGCACCCATTCGCCACAGCTGTCTCATCTGGCTCAGAGCATGTGGAAATGGGCCATTCAGAGGAACATTTTCCTAATGGCAGAACACCTCCCGGGCAAGGACAATCAGATGGCGGATCTGCTCAGCAGGTACAGCCATCAAATGCACGAGTGGGAGCTACACCCATCTGTACTCCACCCGTACTTCCAGCAGTGGGGTCATCCGGAGATAGACCGGTTTGCCACAAACGAAAATGCCAACACTTTGCCGCCAGGTTCCCTCACCCACAGTCGCAGGGGAATGCGATATGGATGAACTGGTCAGGCAGATTTGCGTACGCTTTTCCGCCAGCCCCTCTGATACCGCTGGTGGCAAGAAAGCTAAGGCAGCACTCGATGACTCTCATCCTGGTTGCTCCAACGTGGGCGCGCCAAGCATGGTACACCACGTTCCTCGAACTCTCTGTGGTGCCGCATCAAAGGCTGCGCCTCACGCCCAGACTTTTGACGCAGAACCATGGAGACATTCAGCATCCAGATCCGCAACAGCTCAACCTGGCGATCTGGCTCCTGAAGTCCTAGAGTTTGGATACCTTCACCTACCTCCAGAATGCATGGACATCATCAAGGAGGCAAGAAAGCCAACTACCAGAGCATGCTATGCTGCAAAATGGAAGCGTTTCGTCATTTACTGTACAGCCAATAACATCAACCCGCTAGATGCATCTATCCCTAACATCATTTGCTATCTGTTACATCTTTACAAGTGCAACCTAGCGTACACTTCCATTCGGATACATCTATCCGCCATAGCAGCTTATCTTCAGAATAGGCAGCATCTCTCTGTCTTCAGAGTGCCTGCCATTAAAGCTTTTCTTGAAGGCCTAAAACGAGTCATTCCCCCAAGAACACCACCAGCTCCGGTGTGGAACCTCAATGTGGTCCTCACCAGACTGATGGGTCCACCTTTTGAGCCACTACACTCGTGTGAACTCCAGTTCCTAATGTGGAAAGTAGCTTTCCTAATAGCTATTACGTCACTGAGGCGTGTTAGTGAGCTGCAAGCAAATGTGACACCTATAGCATTTGTAATGCAATATGTTTTATTTACGTGACTTAGATGTATTCATATTACAAATAACAATGGCCTTTATTTTTTTATAATGAATACTTAAATAAAAGTTATTGTAATTTATAATGGCAATAGCTTAAACTTTTGTAAATAACTTTTGTGAAGATTATGTTCAGTGTATTTTATTGTGACGAAAATCCAAGAACAGAAGTGAAATATTAACATCTTTTTGTGACATTTGTAATAAACCTTGAAACATTGAGAGAACATATTTGAACCAGTTGTTGTTGAATGGTTGCACAGACTGATGCTCTGGTGGTGCTGAGTGATGTTGTGGTGGCGACGAGTGATGCTCTGGCGTTCAGTAATGCTGTGGTAGTGCATAGTGATGTTGTGGTGCCCCTGAGTGATGCTGTGGTTGTGCTGAGTGATGCTGTGGTGGTGCTGAGTGATGCTGTGGTCATGCGATAGACAGATAGATAGTGAGTGTGATAGAGTGAGGGTGATTGATAGAGAGAGGGAGAGCGATAGATAGAGGGAGGGCGAAAGATAGAGGGAGGGCAATAGATAGATAGAGTAAGGGCAATAGATAGAGGGAGGGCAATAGATAGATAGAGAGCGATAGATAGACCGATAGAGTGAGGGCAATTGATTGATAGATAGAGTGATGGCGATAGAGTGAGTGTGATAGATAGACGGAGTGAGGGCGATAGATCGATAGACAGACAGAGTGAGGGCAATAGATAGATAGAGTGAGGGTGATAGACAGATGGAGTGAGGGTGATAGAGGTGTAGAGAGAGAGGTAGAGAGAGGGGTATGTAGAGAGAGAGAGGTGAGAGAGAGAGAGATGTAGAGAGAGAGGGGTGTAGAGAGAGCTGTGTAGAGGGGTGTAGAGAGAGGGGTGTAGAGAGAGTGGTGTAGAGCGAGTGGTGTAGAGCGAGTGGTGTAGAGCGAGTGGTGTAGAGCGAGTGGTGTAGAGCGAGTGGTGTAGAGCGAGTGGTGTAGAGCGAGTGGTGTAGAGCGAGTGGTGTAGAGCGAGTGGTGTAGAGCGAGAGGGGTGTAGAGGGGGAGAGGGGTGTAGAGGGGGAGAGGGGTGTAGAGAGGGAGAGGGGTGTAGAGTGAGAGAGGGGTGTAGAGTGAGAGAGGGGTGTAGAGTGAGAGAGGGGTGTAGAGTGAGAGAGGGGTGTAGAGTGAGAGAGGGGTGTAGAGTGAGAGAGGGGTTTAGAGTGAGAGAGGGGTTTAGAGTGAGAGAGGGGTTTAGAGTGAGAGAGGGGTTTAGAGTGAGAGAGGGGTTTAGAGTGAGAGAGGGGTTTAGAGTGAGAGAGGGGTTTAGAGTGAGAGAGGGGTTTAGAGTGAGAGAGGGGTTTAGAGTGAGAGAGGGGTGTAGAGTGAGAGAGGGGTGTAGAGGTGGCGGTTGTAGAGTGAGAGGGGGGTGTAGAGGTGGGGGGGTGTAGAGGTGGGGGTTGTAGAGGTGGGGGTTGTAGCGAGTGGGGGTTGTAGAGGTGGGGGTTGTAGAGGTGGGGGTTGTAGAGGTGGGGGTTGTAGAGGTGGGGGTTGTAGCGAGTGGGGGGTGTAGAGGTGGGGGTTGTAGCGAGAGTGGGGGGGTGTAGCGAGAGTGGGGGGTGTAGCGAGAGTGGGGGGCGTAGCGAGAGTGGGGGGCGTAGCGAGAGTGGGGGGCGTACCGCGAGTGGGGGGCGTACCGCGAGTGGGGGGCGTACCGCGAGTGGGGGGCGTACCGCGAGTGGGGGGCGTAGAGAGAGGGGTGTAGAGAGGGGTTGACGCCACATCCTCTCCTTGAATTGAGAGATTTTGAATTCTGAGACTTTTAAGCATCCACACAGCAGCCCGGCAGGCCCAGTGATCGGACAAGGGGATTACCCAAACTCAGACCCTTGTTCTCCTAAGAGAATAGACCCACAGTGGCGCAGAATTCTTCTTCGGTCTTTATTAATTAGGGGTTGGAGGTAAAGCAGACTGCACAAGGGTAACAGTGAAGCTTTTATCACCATGTTATGTTATGTTAGACTAATTTATTAGGCGCACAGATGCTCCAGCGAAGGAGCATCCTGGCGCCCGCCAAGGTAGCAACACAACACAACAGAACAAGACGGGGCCAAAAAGAAAAGCTAAGGAAACAAGAAGGTTTTTACAGCCCGTCCCCTCCCCCTCCCTCTTGTTCCGGCCTATAGACATTTGGGGTGCCTGGAGTGCTTTTTTTTTGTTGTTAACACTCACCTGACAGGCCCTCTTGCAAAGCCCACAAATCTGTCAAGACAGTCAAATGGGAGCCCATCTCTGAGCTGCGCCCCGGATACAGGCCAGAGCCTAGCAATTCGAATCATTGCCACGGGTAATTTCCCATTTGTGGGTGAAATAGCATAAATCATGGGTCATAATTCGCCTCGTGGTAATCTAATTACCGCTGCCAGCCGGGCGCTCTCATGAGGCCTTTCAAAGTAAAATGCGAAAACTCCGGGAGTGTCTTACTGTGCACAAAGAAAAATGCTATTGATGCTGACTGACCAAAGTTTACTGTTTAAACCCAAATCCTATAACTCATTTTATTGGAACCGATTTAACATGGAAAAATGTATACACGTAGCATACAAACGTATGGAAAAGTAACAAGCTCTTGGCATTGCTGTGGGGAGGGGGGAGGAGAAATGCGACGCGGCCGTGAAAAGTGAAGTGAATGCAGCGAAAATGGGAAGCAAACGAAGAAAGGCTTTGAAGGAAAGGGGTGAGGTCTCTCAGGAAATAAAAAGAGGGCAAAAGAAACAACGAGCGAGAAAGAAACAGAGAAGGGAAAGGAATTAAAAGTCGAAAAGGGAATAAAAGAAACAAGCCGGTACGTTAGAAGGGAGACAAGCTCTTGGCATTGCTGTGGGGAGGGGGGAGGAGAAATGCGACACGGCCTGGCGGCCGAGAAAAGTGCGAAATGAAAGCCTTTGATGCAGCAGGGGGCGGAGCGGATCCCTTTCAAGTGAAGCTGCTGGCGGCACCACGCTGGGGAAGCAACAGATGGCTGGCTTTCATGTGCACGCGCTTTTTAGGTCAATGCGCTTGCTTTTCACGGGCACAGCATCAAATCGCCGATGGTTAAGCTCTCGTTAAGCCCCAATATCTCTCGCAAACTCAATGCGCACGCGCATTGACAGGCTCGACCTAAAAAGCGTTACTGAAGGTAATTAACTTGATCACCTATGTGTTTACACAGGTCTCTATGGGCAAGAATTAAATGAGATAGGACGCTGCTTTTTCAAAATGCATACTCATAAACAATTGTCCAGAATATCCTACTTTCAGAGTGGGAGGAATATAGCTCCTGGGAAAGTTCCACCCGATAAGCTGAAGTTGCATGATGTGTGTTAGGTGTATTGAGTTGGAGGGGAGGAATGTCCTCGTGAATTAAGCCCAAGGTAGTTTGTAATGTAAGATGCTACATGAGATCACTCCTATCATAAAGGTAGGATAAGGCTCAGGCCCCTGATTTTAGGCCGAACCGGTTCTGCCAGAGGAATAGTGAATCTCCACTGGTTAATGGTTAACCCTAGACGTGCTGGTTGCACTGTCTCAATGAGCCCTTTTATTAACTGGTGACGGATATTGGATAGGAAGAATTGATGAAGGCGTTAATGACCATCTGCTCCCTGCTAGAGATTTTGTAAGTGCTCCCAATCCCAAGGAGTGATATTTTAGATGTATAGAGGGTCACTGAGATCAAGTTTCACTTACGTATAGAAGTCAGTCATTCTTTGCAGGGAGCCTTCCATAACATGGGTGTGTTTCACTGTATAATGTAAGGATGCAATTTTAAAGGTACCATTACTAGTTCTCAAAAGTCAGGTGACTCCACGTTTGGCGTCGTGGTCGCCGGGATGATGTTGCTACATAGACGCTGTCCTCGCGCACTGACGTCAGTCCTTTATTTTTCCACGCCAGCAATCGCAGATTCGGACAGTACCCCCAATCACTTTTTGACTGACTTTTTTGCGACTTTTGTCGACTTTGTTTTTGAGTCTCAATCGACTCATGGTGCACGAGGGATGCCTGGCTTCAAGGCAGGCGGTTCCTGTAACCGACTGATGTCGGTGACGGATCCGCACCCTGTGTGCTTCTACTGCCTGGAGCGCGACCATGACCCCAAGTCATGCTCCGACTGTCGAACCATGGCCCGAAGGCTTTGCTAGAGCGGTCCCGGAAGCTCCTTGAGGCCGGCAGTTGGCTCCACGTCGTTCACAGTCCCGGTCCCGTGGTAGGTCGAGAAATGGATCGCAGAGTCAAGATCACTCCTCTTCTAAGTCTTTGCACGAAGTCGAAGCACAAGAAGAACCTGAAGAAGCATCACTTCCCCTCGTCCGATGCAACGAAGGGTGCAGGTGGTGCCCCTCCCGTGGCTCTGCGTACCGAGCCTTCAGGGTCGACTCTGGCCTGACCGGGAACGACCCCTGCCTAGCTTCTTCAATTTTACAAAGAGGTGCACGCCATCTTTGGGCAGCTCGACTCTGCCGGTGCAGTTACGTGCCCTAGGCCTTCCATGCGGTGGCTTCGGCCTCGGCACTGCAGGGCCCCCTTGGAGCCAGGCCTGGATCCGGATCAGCGCCGGTTGACCTCATTACACCTCCACCTGCACTAATTCCACCGGCACCACATCTGCAGCCAATGCCGGCTGGACCCTGCCAGTGTCGACCCTGGCTTCCGCCCTGATGTGGACATGGAGCCGGACCGGCGTCAACCAACGCCGGATCCGAAGATGATGGGTACTTTTGTCCCTGTGTTCCATCATGCCCATTTTCGGCCAGATTGGCAGCCAGAGGAGTGTGAGGAAGACTGGAAGGGGCCTGGTGACCCTTTGACAGACCAGTTGGAGTATGAGCCGAAGAGAGGAACTGGGGGATGCCAGTGGTCTGGATACCTACCCAGAGCTAGGCATGTTGTCTCCTCCTACCGTGGCTACGGAGAAGGGAGCGTCATACGCAGTGGTGTTGCGAAGGGCGGCCGAGGCTCTCCACAGCGAGCTACATACAGTGGCAGTCAGGACTAAACTGATAGAGGTCCTTCAACCCGCAGCAAGCTCCTTTGAGCCCCTGCTGCCATTTAATTAAGCCCTCACTGACATCTTTTTGGGCATGTGGTCCAGGCCCAACACAGCAGCTCAAGTGGACAGGATGTTTGCCTAACGCCACTGCCCGGCCGACCCCAATTTCTTCTCCCAGCACCCCACCCCTGAAAGCTTGGTGGTTCAAGCCTCCACTTCTAAAAGCACCTTCCCTACTGCACCACCGGAAAGGGAATCCAAAAAGAAGGGCCACCTTGGGAAGACAATGTTTTCTTCCGCCAGCTTGGGACTGTGGTCGGTAAACACCGCATGTCTGTTGGACCGTTACACCCACCACTGTGGGATACGGTGGAGCAGGTGCTGCCTCAGTGCCCGGAGGAGGCCAAGGCCATACTCTCCCGTGCAGTTGCCAAGGGGAGAGACGCAGCAAAGTTTACCATCCGCTGTGGGCTGGATACCGCCGATGCACTTGGCAGGACGATTTCCACGTCGGTTGCCCTTCGGCGCTACGCCTGGTTGTGTTCGACTGGTTTTTCCGGGGATGTCCAATCCACCCTTATGGACATGCCCTTTGATGGCTGTCGCCTATTCAGCGATAAGGCAAACAATGCACCCTTGTGCCTCTTCACCACTAGCCCTGCGCAGTCTGCCTTTCGCCCCTTTCGTGGTGACGGAAGGGGTGCCCTGCTATGTCCCGCCCAGAGCCACAGGCCGGCATAGGCTGTTCAGCCCTAGGGTATCCAGGGACGTGGGAACCACCTGCGTGTTTCTGGGCGCCAGCGGGCGGGCCAGTCCACCACAGTCCCCTTTGCAGCAGCCTCCAAACCGTCCTAGTACGACATTTCAGGGCCATCAAACGCCAGTGGGCGGCAGGATCCGCCATCACCTCTCCCACTTCCAACAGGAAGTTTCGGCACTCTTTGCCAAAGGTGCCATTGAGCATGTTCCTGTCCCAGAAGTAGGTTGTGGTTGCTATTCCCACTACTTTCTGGTACCCAAGAAGGACAAAGGCCTGCATCCTATCTTGTATCTCAGGAACGTCAATCGCTTCTTCCGGAAGGAGAAGTTTAAGATGTTGACACTCGCTCAGGTCCTGTCTGCCCTCGACCCTGGAGACTGGATGGAGGCGTTGGACTTGCAGGATGCTTACTTTCACATCCCCGTCCTGCCGGCCCACCAGCATTACCTGTGGTTCACGGTAGGCCACAAGCATTTTCAGTTTACTGTGCTCCCCTTTGGCCTTACCAGCGCCCCTCAGGTGTTCACAAAAGTGATGACGGTGGTCACAGCTCATCTGCGCAGACCAGGGATTCCAGTCTTCCCCCTATCTCGATGACTGGCTGTTGAAGGCCGGCTCGCCCCAGGCTGTCGTCTCCCACCTCCAGACTAGGGCCAACCTCCAGCATTTGCTGGGGTTTTCCATCAACTTGCTGAAGTCACACCTGACACCCTCTCAGAAGCTCCTCTTCATCTTAGCGGTTCTGGACACGACGCAGTTTTGTGTTTATCCTCCCAAACAGCGAGTCTGGGATATTGGGGCTATGATTCCGATCTTTCAGCCCCTATCCCGGGTTTCGGTCAGGATGACCCTGAGGCTGCAGAGTCTCATGGCCTCTAGCATCCTGCTGGTCGATCATGCCAGATGGCATATGCAGGCTCTGCAGTGGGAGCTGAATTTCAAGTGGGTGCAGCATTAGGACAATCTGACTGATCGCGTCCAGATCTCGGAGGTCACTGTACGTCAATTGCAGTGGCGGCTCACAAACCAGAATTGGGTCAACAGCAGATCCCTCTCACTTACCCAAACAGAACACACAGTGGTGACAGACGCATCCCTTCTGGGATGGGGCGGCCACATGGGAGAGGCGTAGATCAGAGGCCTCTGGTCTCCGGCGGAGTCCGGGCTCCACTCAACCTTCTGGAGCTTTGAGCGATCCGTCTTGCACTCAAAGCATTCCTTCCCTTTGTCCTTGGAAGAGTGGTGCAGGTGTTCACGGACAACACCCCTGCCATGTGGTATTGCAACAAACAAGGCGGGTTGGGGTCATGGACCCTTTGTCGAGAGGCCCGCCTCTGGACATGGCTGGAGGTGGT
The DNA here is from genome assembly GCF_964261635.1 of Lissotriton helveticus. NCBI lineage: Eukaryota > Metazoa > Chordata > Amphibia > Caudata > Salamandridae > Lissotriton > Lissotriton helveticus. Next base: position 1,010,211,789 of record NC_136072.1, read on the forward strand.
GCAAGGTCTCTTTCAGCACTGGGTAGAGCCTTGGTTAGATCTATTCGCCACGCGCAATGTCTGCAATTCTGCGCTTTGGAATTTCCAAGGCGGCACTCGCTAGGCAACGCTTTTCGTCACAAGTGGAGTTGTGGTCTTCTATATGCCTTTCCGCCTATACCACTTCTGCTGAAGAAGATCAAGCACGACCGAGCCCAAGTCATTCTTGTGACTCCGGATTGGGCATGAAGAGTCTGATATCCTAAGCTGCTCAACATGGCCATCGATCCTCTGATACAACTGCCTCTTCGGAAGGATCTTCTGTTGCAGCAGCAGGGGACGGTCCTCTACCCGGACCTGTCCAGCCCCCACCTCCTTGCGTGGAGATTGAGCAGCAGCAGTTGACGTCATTTGACCTTCCTCCCGCAGTCTGTGATGTAATCTTGGCAGCCAGGCGTCCCTCCACTAAGACTGTATACGCCTGCAGATGAAATACATTTGTGGCATGGTGCACAGCAAAGGCTACGGATCCCCTTTCTGCCCCTCTTTCTGAGTTTCACTTGTTCCTCCTTTCCTTAGCCCAGCAGGGCTCTGCTCTGGGCACTCTTAAGGACTACCTCTCGGCCATTTCAGCCTTCCTCTGCTCCGTGATCAGCCTTATCTTTTTAAGTCCCCTGTTGTAAATAGATTTCTTAAGGGCATTACTCCTCTTTTTCCTCCTGTTCCCTTCGTAATTCCCCAGTGGGACTTGAACTTAATTCTGACATATTTTATGTGCACTCCCTTTGATCCACTGCATACCTGTCCTCTCAGACTTCTCACTTTGAAAACTGCTTTTCTGGTGGCCATCTCCTCTGCGCGCAGGTTGAGTGAGCTGTATGCTTTGTTTTCGAAGCCTCCCTTTCTGGCTGTCCATCCGGACAATGTCGTCCTTAGAACTAGACCATCCTTTCTTCCCAAAGTGGTCACGTCTTTCCACATTGTTTTCTGGACACCGGAACATGGAAGTAGGCGTCCGGCAAGTCTATAGCACACATCTTGCCCCCATGATGTAGATGCAGGAAGATCTGGCGCAGAGCTAACATCCGGATACATTTGTTCAAGAGTCTCAGTTCGAGTATTGGTCTGTATTCTCTGGTGGGACCTCTTTTTTTTTTTTTTGCACCAGAAAATAAATGGAATAAACACCTTGTCCCTTTTGTTGAACCGGAACAGTTTCTATTGCATTTTTTCACAAAAGACTGTTGACCTCCTCCTGCAACAACAAGCGATTTTGAAGGAACATGCCTCGTGGAGGTATCCATTCTGCACAATATTCAGAACCCACTTGTCGTTTGTGATTGCTTTCCACTCTGCCAGGTGAAAAGAGATGCTTCCTCCCACCGGAGTGGCTAACGGGCGTGGAGGAAGCCATCACTCATTGTTCAGCTCGCTGTTTCGAAGAGGGCGGAGGCTGTCTTGTGGATCCCCTTCCTTTACCAGGTCTTCACTGATGGTAGTTGGACATTGACTGGTGTTGCTGAGAGGACCACTGAGGGGTTTGAACCCTCTGCTGAAAAGACAGTCGATCATAAGGACAAAACCTTCTTCGGAATTCCTTGCGCTTCTCCAACGCCACGGCCTTAAATATGTCAAGTTCTGTTTTCATTTTGGACATTTCGTCTTCCGCGTGAGAAACAAACAACGAGGAACCATTAAAAGGGAGATTCACAATCCTTCGTTGAGAGTTTTCATGAGAGGAGGGCTCTTTGGGAGCAGGAGTGCTTCCAAGGCCACTTTTTGAGTGACTCTTTCCTCTCTCCAGCATGGCATGAAGCTTTATCCTCTCTCTATCATGGAGAGTCCTTTTAGAGAAATGCTGGCCGTAGTAGCATATCTCAGGCTTGTGTGAAGTTGGTCGACACACGAGGCACACCGAGTGTGGATCCGATTTTGCCATCTTCTTCCTACAGAAAGGACATTTGTTGAATAAAGCTGGCATTTCTGACAGGAAACAAAATGTAAATGAGTCAGAAAATCACTAGGAATAGCTACCAGCAATCAAAAATGTTGAATATAAGAAGAAAAAAGCTAATTCTGCCTAGAAATAGTCAAAGAGAGACGAGCTCAAGCTCCAGGATCCTCCTAGAAGGAGCCGGAAAAAAGAAAAAAAAGAACTGACCTGTCACCTGTGGGTCATCATGGGAGCAGGGGGGCTCCTAGAGGTCTTAAAGCAAGGTGTCCAGGTGCTTAGAATCCTTAAAGACAAGGTGCCAATGGTTTCTATTACTGTGATTTTTTTCTCTGTTATGCAGCCTATGGGCTAATTGCCTGCTATTACTTGCCTTTTTTTCTGAAAATAAAGGGCTGTGTTTGGAACACTAGTGCAGTATATGTATTCTGTTGTAGTGTTTATATTAGAGATTATTTTCTTTTCTAAAAAAAACATGTAATTTTGGCATATTAGCCTATTGGAGGTGCCTTAGGCTGCATATTTATGTATGATACATGTATATATGTATGTTTTTAGAAGTACTCTGTACTTGTTTGTCTAAACATACACATATATATGTATTTTGTAAGGTCTCGCCTGATCCAGTGCATGCGCTGCTCTGGCGAGACTTTTAGTGAGTGGGCATTTTAAAATGCGACAACACGCTTTTTGTGAGGCCTCAAGCTTGCGAGCATGCGCGCAGCAGCCATCTGGCTTGCCTCACCCTCACAGCACGACTCGCTCCGCCCCTCCCCCACCACAGAGCACGCGTTCACTTTCACGGCCGCGTTACTTTTACGGCTGCGCGGCCAATGCTTGTTTCTGTTGCTGTATGCAATTATGTGCATGTCAGTAACTTTTTGGAAGGACACCAGGTAAAACATATATTTCTGCAGATTCTTTTTTTACTCACTAAATTCAAAAAAGGAAGCCACACGTCGTTGCTCCAACATGGCCGCCTTCCTGATGTGTGCCTTAACTGTTCAGGCCGGGTATTGCTGCATGAGAGAGATTCATCACTTTCTTTACGGCTCTTGCCACTCTCCAGACCGGCAGCTGTCTATCCCCTGTGTGCGAACTGTGCAGACTGGAGGTTCTGCTTCACCATGGAGTGAGTGCAAACCCAAACGTGAGCTTGCGTGTACTCTACTCAAAGAGCTGGTCTTGCATCTCCTTGCTTGACAGCGAGGATTGCTCTGCCTAGTAGTTGCTGCGGATGGTATCTGTCGGAGGAGACTACTAGGAATGGATGAGGTGTGACACTGCCCTCACTGTACTCTTGACAGACTACACACTAAAGATGACAGAATGCATGCCAGTCCCTTCTGTTTGAGGCTGACTTAAAAATTTTCAATCACAAAATATTTGTCTCTGCTTTCTATTATTGATGGCAAGTCACAGTGTTCCCTGTCCCGTGCTTTTCTGTTAATATTGTGACCATAGATATTTTAGTGCAATTTGTTTGATGTAGCAAAGCAATTCTAGAATACGCTATCTTGTCAAATTAAACCGCATGGCTAAGAAAGCAATGGCATGTAGACGTTGATAAGCGGCCCCCAAATCCCTTTTTGTATGCAAATACCAGAGGGCATCTACTTTTCCTGTGTATGTAATTTGAGTACTATGTCGCCCCTTTCTGCGACGAAATTACCCCATCGACTTTTCGATATGTTTACATACATGTCTGTGTGAGTCTGTCATGGGTTGTTAAAGTTAGAGTAGTGTGTCCAGCATATCTCTGTCTGTACTCCAGCATCAATGTCCGTCAGTTCTGACAGATCTGTTAGTCACACCACAACTGTCCATATCCTTACGGACGTGCAGTGAGAATTGGGATAGGCTAATCATAGCACTGCCTCGTCAGCTGCACTACAACATGCTCACCACGCTACTGCAGACCCTAAACTATTTGTAATCTGAATCCTTGGCCAGAATTGTTGTTTACATTACATCAGGGTGGCACATTAGTCCTTAAGCAGTGGCATTGTTAAATGGCTCCGAGGTGAAGATGACTTAGGAAGAAATGACTGGTGCGAAACAGTGGCAGCACATTACATTAACATTTACAATTATGTATCAATGCACCTATACTTGATTCTGTACAGCTACCAGAAGTTTGTGGACAAAAGAAAATGTAGGGGGGACTCTGGCGGTGTGCGTCAGTTGTGCTGGTCTTCAAAACGAAAGAAGTGGGTCCAGATGCCATGCTTTCACCTGATGCATGCTGGAAATTGTAGCGAGATTTATAGTAAGGAGACCTAAAAAGTCTACCCACTGCGCATCACGTACAGTTCATGTGAGCCAGGCGCGTGCACAGGAATTCGCTCCCCTACCCCTCCCACAAAGCAAGACAAGACTAGAACATCAAAGCGACCGCGGCCGCTCTGATTCCATTTGCCACCAGCCACTTCACGCGCTCCGCAGGTCATAAACGGGACCATCTGCTCGTGAATCGGAATGCTGGCATGGTTGCCCAGCCCCCCTCCCAGCGCTGACTTTCCTCCCTTCTATGGTTTCCAATACGTCTTACTAAAACATAGTTTATTTTATTATTTACAAAGTGAAAGCTTGTTTAACTTCGATGGAGTGTTTTTTTTTTTTTTTTAAATGCGCAGCACTCCTAATCTGAAACACAGGCTGCCCGGCGTTGCTTTTCTTCTGAGCAGGAACGCCATTAATGCTAAACAATGGCGGACACGCATGTCTCCTCCTCGCTGGCGTGCTCTGCCGCTGCCTTGCTAGCCCCTCCCCAGAGCGCGTCTCGCGGCCACTGCCTCTCTGTCATGGTCATTACTGATGATGTTTTTGTTGTGCTTTGCGTCTATTTCACCCTCAGGACATACCCCAACAAACTCAATGTGCGGGTGTTTGCCTGACACTGAGTTCTCAGTTTTTTTTACCCCGCTCCTTTTTCTATTGCACTTCTCCGCCATCTGTCTTTTCTTGCGGTGTGATGCTGGCTTTCACATCATGCCGAGCTGCTGCGCGCGTCCCTTCTGCATTAACTGGCTCCTCTCTCCTCACGGACCACTTTGGCGATTGGCGTCCTGAAGCAGCAGGAAGAACAGTGAGAAACACGCAACAGGGACCGATGCTGGGGATTAACCTTCCGCAGACCAAAGCCACCCGACCTGTACTACTCTGTGTCAATGCGTAGTTTCCTGTGGCCGCATCCAACACTTCCTGTGCAGTGCATATCTGCCCTCGTGAAAAAACTTTCTCCTGTGAGTTTCCAGCAGTTTAATGGCTTCACTGATATTTCCTCGGGAATGGGGCATTGCACCGGAGAGTGTGCCGTCGCCTTTCGGTATCTTTTTATGTGTCGTACTGCCATGTACTATACTGTCCCCTTGTTCACGTACAGTTATATGAGAAGGTGCTCTGCAGGGGTAGGCTGCATACATCCTTTTGCTGCCACTGCTCCGAATGCTAATCTTTGTTCTCCCTGCTCCTCAGTTCCGGGGCTGTGCTCACGCCGCAAACAGTGGTCGTTAGAGCTCGGCCATACGTGTCAACGTTTGGGAGTAAGCGAGAGGGAACTTAGTCATCCCAAATTGGTTTTCACGTTAACTTGCATTTAGATAAATTCTTTGTTTCTTTATGGAATGCAGTGAAACTGCCAATCAAAAGGATACACTTATTTTCAACGTGCAGGCTTCAAGACAAACCAGCATTGACCAGGTGATTATTTATGCAGCCCCTCACCCTCCAGGCTCATGCTGTGACATCACACTCCTCCATCCCTATGGGCGCCCAATTCTCTCACCCTCCAGGCTTGTACTGCAACATTGCACCCCTCCACCCAAAGACACTCCCAAGCCCCTCCCCCCACGCACCCCCCATGAACACACTGTACCATTGCACTCCTCCATCCCAGGACACTCCCAGGTCCTCACCCTCAAGACTCATGCTGTGCATCACGCTCTGCCGTCTCTGTAGGTGCCCAAGCCTCTCATTCTCCAGGATCGTACCACGACGGCACACCCTCCTTCCTCAGAAACTTCCTGGCCCCTGACCCTCCAGACTCTTACTGTGAGTTCGCACTTCGCCATCCTTGCAGGCGCTAAAGCTCCCCACACTGTGCTACCCCACGCCTCTATCCCAAGATACTTTCAGGGCCCAACTCTCCATTCTAATACAGTGTCATCATTCCCTCCAACCATGGACACTCCCAGTCCTCCAACCTCCAGTTTCATGCTGTGCCATCACACCCCTCCATCCACAGGTACTCACACGCCCCAACCCCTCCAGTCTAATACCGGTGCAGTCACACGTCTCCGTCCCAAGGCACTCACACCCCCCCCCCCCCCGCCCTCCAGTCTTAATACCAGTGCAGTCACACGTCTCCGTCCCCAGGCACTCCCAGACCCCTCATCCTCCAGTCTCATGCTGTGCCATTTCACTTATAAATTCTCATTCAACTCTTGCATTGCATCCTCTTACTCCCTGGCCCTGTATTCTCCAGTCTGGTATTGTGACATCATACTGCTCTATCCCCCCCACCCTACAGTCTCATTTTGTGCAGTAACGCCTCTCCTTCCCCAGACACTCACAGCTCCCACACTCCAGTGCCAATCTATGCTGTCATGCTCTTCCTTCCCCAGACTCTCACAGCCCCCACACTCCAGTGCCAATCTATGCAGTCACACTCCTCCTTCCCCCGACTCTCACAGCCACCACACTCCAGTGCCAATCTATGCAGTCACACTCCTCCTTCCCCAGTCATTGACAAAGACCATGTTTTTCCCCTTTGACCTTGTGAAAAGGATTTTCTTAAATGTCGTGAGCTTAAGGGTCCCTCTAGCAGTGTCACCAGCAGAGCAAGAGCATACATGCACAAACAGCAGCTGCTATATTGAGTGCACCATGCCAAGCTTCCACCACGTGCAAAGGGCATCAACTAGTTGCAGATTGTAAGCACTGTAAATAGCTATTACCAGCTTTTAATCATACTTCAAATACCAATCTCGGAAGGATGGAAGACACAGCCCGGCATGAAAACAAACTACTGGCTGCACATCATGGCAGAGGTGCAAACCAATCTTTTAAGTGACAGAGCTAAATTGGCAACAATTGCTAATCTGCAGCCCTCTCCCTCCCAGCCTGCTGTTCTAACTCCCTGCCCTCTTCTCCTGTGCTGATCTGCTGTTCCCTTTTCACCCGCCTCCTTCTCTAACTCCCTGTTCTCTTCTCCTGTGCTGATCTGCTGTTCTCTTCCACCCGCTTCCTTCCTTAACTCCCCTCACTCTGTCGCCCTCACTCTGTCGCCCTCACTCTGTCGCCCTCACTCTGTCGCCCTCACTCTGTCGCCCTCACTCTGTCGCCCTCACTCTGTCGCCCTCACTCTGTCGCCCTCACTCTGTCGCCCTCACTCTGTCGCCCTCACTCTGTCGCCCTCACTCTGTCGCCCATCTATCGCACCACCACAACATCACTCGGGCACCACAACGTCGGTATTGTCTTCGTTCGGTGCCTTATACTTGTTTCCAGTTCTTTGAACAGGACGTCGAAGGACGATTGCCTTTTCGACATCTAAGGCCCCATCGACGATCGATGATGGAACGGAGTCCGTTCAAGCGCTGCCCCGTTTGCAACTCGAAATACCCTCATATCGATGTGCACCCGGTGTGCAATAAATGTCTCTCACCGGACCACGACGAGGCCAGCTGTATGGCCTGTTCCAAGTTCAGATCGAAGAAAACTCTCCGTCTTCGGCACGCTGCACGTCAGTCGGCGCGGGAGTCGGCACCCGACCCAGAAAACATCTTCGGGGGTGACGACGAGGAGGGTGCACAAGAAGAGGATCCTGATCAGCACTCGGATCCGGCGTCGGAGCAAGACTCCATCTACAATGAGGACGAGGAACAACTCTACGTCCATGATGAAGACATCGTCGAGGTAGGAGACGACGTACAACCTATCGGAGCCGTCGACGACGACTCAAGCGAAGAGCTAGGCCCAACCGCGCTAGCGGGGCCCCTTAAAGACTCTTCCACGGCTCAGGTCGAGGCATCGCCGGAAGGCCTTAGCCAAGATCTTAGACAAAGTTCGCTAGTCCCGCTTCAAGGCCCGACTATGAACATTTCAAAAGAGCCATCGGTCGATCGGCCACAATCGGTGGAGAAATCGAAACCGAAAGCAAAAGACACTAAATCGAAACTGAATCTGGTGAAAACAACCATTGGCTCGACGACTTCGGAACATATCAAGTCGAAACTAGTGCTCGACCCCTCGTGGTCGAAAGGGGGCGTCGAACCGAAGATCGGCTCGACTACGCCCGTGTCTACTGTTAAGCACGTTACGCTCACGTCGACGTCCGACGCCAAAGATGGCGACTCTTCGAAAGGACTCGAGGTCCACAAATCCATCGATCCGAAGATTCAGAAACCGCTGCTAGTCAAGGCCTCCGGGCCGAAACCCAAAATCAGACCGAAAGAACAGACCGCGTCTAAGCACAAGAGCGTACCCGCTGCGCAACAACGGCTCGAGTCGACGCAAGGCCTCAAGCACACGGAACTCTCGAAGTCGGTCGGGTCGAAGACGACGCCTACGTCGGAGCAAGTCAGTCCGTCACCAGTGCTTCCGGCGCCGATAAAATACGGACTGCCCCCGACAGCACGGCCTAAAACTGTTCAACTCCCAAAGGCTACCGACTTATCCAAGTCACCATCGGTAGCCGCACCCACTCAGCCTAGGACGGGTGAAGTTATGTTCCAACCACCGTCCTACCACAACCAGTCAAAACTATACATCGACTCCGAATCAGGTCGACTCACCGTTTATAAACGAAAGATCATGCCTGAAACTCCTATGGAGTCCTACAGGATACCACTGAAGAAAAAGAGGGACTCTACCACCTCTCCTATCCATTTTGAACCCATTCAATCATATGGGCAAGACTATACCTACTCTCCCACACCTGTCACTGAAGATGTGGAGGAAGGGGACAATGAGGACCAGTTTAACTATCCCGTTGACGCAAATCAATATGAGTCCCAGCCATGGGTTGACACTGTAGACCCTGATGAACCTCACACCACCCCATACACTCCGTCATATGCTATCAAATCTTCACCTACTGAAGATACTGCTGCGTTCAACGCACTAATTGAAAGGGCGGCACTTAACCATGATGTCGATATGCACGCCGACCCCGTGGAGGAAGACTTTCTCTTTGATACGTTCTCAACATCAGAAAGGTCTATAAAAACTCTGCCTATGCTCAAAGGTGTGTTCAAACATGCAAGTGACATTTTTAAAGAGCCCACTAAAGCAAGGGTGGTGAACCCCAGAATTGAGAGGAAGTACCGGCCTGCCCCTGTGGACCCTACGTACGTCAAGGGCCAACTACCACTGGATTCCTTAGTAGTGGCTAATGTTTGCAAAAGAGCGAACTCTAAAACAACTGGTGATGCTCCTCTTCCGGACAAAGAATCCAAGATCTTTGAAGCCTCTGGGGAAACGTGTAGCAGCTCAAGCAGCTAATATTTGGAGGATCTCCAATACACAAGCCCTGTTAGCACGATATGATAGGGCCCACTATGACACGTTAGAGCAGCTAATGCAACACCTGCCAGATGCTTATAAGAAGGGAGCAGAAATGCTTATACAAGAAGGGAAGTTGATCTCCAACGCGTCCATTAAATGCGCGTTAGATGCAGCTGACACAGCGGCTAGGGCCATAAACACTAGCCTAATGCTCAGGAGGCATGCCTGGCTCCCCATCTCTGGTTTCAAGTCGGAGATACAAACTACTCTACTTAATCAGCCAGTTAACCCTGACTTCCTGTTTGGTCCTGAGGTAGACACCACTCTGGAAAAAATAAAAAAAGACACTGAAACTGCAAAATCCATGGGAGCTCTGCAGTCTCAACAGTTATGGGGCGGTTCCTTTCGTCGCTCCGGTAACAGGGGAGCTTCTCGAGGACAAGCGTCGCAACAAGCCCAATACACCAAAGGAGGCACACAAACCACCTATAACAAGAACAAAAGGGGTGGATACCGTGGGAACAGCACCAAAGGCAGAGGACGTGGAAATAATAATGCCAGATCCACCACCAATAACAAACAGTGACGTCTTTTCACTGCCCCCCGACCATACAACACCAGTCGGGGGAAGACTTCAGCAGTTCCTGCCAGTCTGGGAAAGCATTACCACGGACAGGTGGGTGAGACAACTTATACATCACGGTTATTGTCTAGAGTTAACCTCTACTCCACCCAACATCCCCCCAAGGCACCGTCCTATGTCCGCAGAGCACATGCACTTATTGCAGCAAGAAGTCATCTCCATTCTGCAAAAAGGGGCCATAGAACTCGTGCCTTTAGACCTACAGGGGTGTATTCACTGTACTTCTTAATCCCAAAGAAAGACGGGTCTCTCAGGCCCATTCTGGACCTCAGACCCCTAAACCAATACATCCTATCCGAACACTTTCACATGCTCACTTTACAGCAAGTTCTGCCACTGATCAGTCAGGGGGATTTCCTAGCGACCCTAGATCTGAAGGATGCCTACTTCCACATTCCCATTCACCCCAGTCACAAGAAATATCTCAGGTTCACCATCAACAACCAGCATTACCAGTTCAAGGTCCTGCCTTTCGGGGGTCACTACAGCCCCCAGGGTGTTTACAAAGTGCTTAGCGACTGTGGCCGCGCATCTTCGGAGACAACACATCCATGTCTATCCGTATCTAGACGACTGGCTTGTCCAGGCAAAATCGGCCCAGCAGTGTGCCAGCCACATGTCCCGCACAATTCACCTCCTACACAGTCTAGGATTTTCGCTGAATTACCAAAAGTCTCATCTTCAACCCGCCCCTGTACAACAGTACTTAGGCGCGGAAATCAACACTCTCACTGCCACAGCGCGACCCAACTCAGCGAGAGTCAACAGCATGCAGGTGCTGATTCAATGATTCAGGCCACAACACTCACTCCCAGCGCAAGTGTTCATGCAACTAATAGGCATGATGGCCTCCTGCATCTTTATAGTCCCTCACGCGAGGCTACACATGCGTCCGCTTCAGGAATGCTTGGCACGCCAGTGGAACCAGGCTCATGGACAGCTGAAAGACCTAGTGTTGGTGACCGGTCGTGCACACAACTCTGCATTGGTGGAACACACAAAACCTTTGCAGGGGACGACCGTTCCAGGAGCCTGTACCACAGGTAGTGCTAACAGCGGACGCGTCTCTCCAGGGCTGGGGAGCTCATGTCCTCCATTATACTGTGCAGGGACTGTGGACTGCGCAGCAGAAAAGGTTGCACATCAACCTCCTAGAGCTGATGGCGATCTTCATGGCGATCTTCATGGCGATGAAGGCATTCAAGTTGCATCTCTGCAACAAAGTCGTGCTGATCCGGACGGACAACATGACTGCGATGTATTACATTCAAAAGCAGGGAGGGACACACTCTCCACAATTGTCACACCTAGCACAGTGCATGTGGAAGTGGGCCATTCAAAGGAACATGTTCCTCATGGCGGAACACCTCCCAGGCAGGGACAACCAGATGGCGGACCTGCTCAGCAAACACAGCCATCAGATGCACGAGTGGGAGATACATCCCTCAGTGCTGCAACCATATTTCCAGCAGTGGGGTCATCCAGAGATAGACCTATTCGCCACTCCAGAAAACGCAAAATGCCACATCTTCGCCGCCAGGTTCCCACACCCGCAGTCTCTGGGCATTGCGATATGGATGAACTGGTCGAACAGATTTGCGTACGCTTTTCCTCCGGCACCACTCATACCGCTGGTAGCACGCAAACTGAGGCAGCACTCCATGACACTCATCCTGGTTGCTCCAACGTGGGCACGGCAAGCATGGTACACCACGTTCCTAGAACTTTCAGTGGTGCCCCACCAGCGCCTAAAACTCACACCCCGTCTCCTCACTCAGAGCCATGGAGACATTCAGCACCCAGATCCGCAACAGTTGAACCTTGCAATATGGCTCCTGAGGTTATAGAGTTTGGCTACCTGAACCTGCCCGCTGACTGTATGGACATCATCAAGGAGGCTAGACGGCCTACCACCAGGGCATGCTATGCAGCAAAATGGAAGCGTTTTGTCATCTATTGTTCCAATCATGATATAAATCCACTGGATGCTTCCACGCAAAACATCATATGTTATTTACTGCACCTATACAGATGCAATCTAGCGTATAGTTCCATCAGAATACATTTAGCTGCAATGGCAGCTTATCTTCAAAATAGACAGCACCTATCCCTTTTCAGAGTGCCAGCCATTAAAGCTTTTATGGAGGGACTCAAAAGAGTCATTCCTCCAAGACACCCGCCTTCGCCTGTCTAGAACCTCAACATAGTCCTTACCAGGCTCATGGGTCCACCATTTGAACCTCTTCACTCTTGTGAGATACAATTTCTCACATGGAAAGTGGCTTTTCTGGTGGCAATCACGTCACTAAGACGGGTTAGTGAGCTGCAAGCACTCACTATTCAAGAGCCTTTCATTCAAACTCATGCTAATAGGGTAGTGCTGCGTACCAACCCTAAATTTATGCCCAAGGTAGTGTCACAGTTCCACATTAACCAAACTATTGAACTACTAGTATTCTTCCCCAATCCTGATTCAGTATCAGACAGAGCACTACACACACTGGATGTTAAAAGGGCTCTCCTGTATTACTTAGACAGAACTAAAGATTTCAGGAAAACGAAACAACTGTTTGTTGCCTTCTCTCCACAGCACAAGGGCAACCCAATTTCAAAATCAGGTATAGCCAGATGGATTGTTAAGTGCATCCAGATTTGTTATCAAAAGGCTAAACGCACGTCAACAGTTCCCCCACGAGCGCATTCCACACGCAAGTTAGGGGCATCCATGGCTTTCCTGGGTAACATTCCTCTAGAGGATATATGTAGAGCAGCCACATGGACCACCATACACACATTCACCAAACACTACTGCGTGGATGTACACTCAAAACATCAAGCTGCTGTAGGTCAGGCTGTTCTCAGAACTCTTTTTCAGACTGCTGCAGCTGGCACGGCCAACCGCCGCTAAGGAGGGTACTACTATTTATTCTATGCATAGATATAAATTCAGCAGCCCACAAGCCTCGAACGGAATATGCTACTTACCAGTATGCATCTGTTCTTGGCATGTAGGGCTGCTGACATTTATGTCGCCCGCCCTCCTCCCCGGTGCCTGTCGCAGCTGTAGCACTCAGAATTATTCTCAAGCATGGTCATCACTTACTGTATCATACTCCATCTCTGCCACAATGGCGAAAAACAATCTGAGCATGGAGAGGATGCACATGCGCACTGTAGTCCAGGGGAGGAGCCACCTCCAGGACAACAATGTGCAATCATCCGGACCCAACACTAGGCGGCGATCTATGCATAGATATAAATGTCAGCAGCCCTACATGCCAAGAACAGATGCATACTGGTAAGTAGCATATTCCTTACAAAAGTTTAAGCTATTGCCATTATAAATTACAATAACTTTTATTTAAGTATTTTTTTTTTATATTTCTTTTCATTTAAAACAAGGCATCAATAAACACAGCGGTGCATGGTACAGAAGAGGGTCAATCAGCGTCAACATTCAGTACATAAATTTTTATTTAAGTATTAATTATTTTAAAAAATTAAAAGCCATTGTTATTTGTAATATCAATACATCTAAGTCACGTAAATACAAAAATGTTGCAATACAAATGCTATAGGTGTCACATTTGCAAAAGTTAAAAGTATTGGCATTGTAAATGACAAAGCTATTAATTTCACTATTTTCAAAACCAACACATAAATAAAAAATGTGTCATTTACAATACCAATAGTTCTAACTTTCTTTAAAGCAAGACCGATTGCATTGCAAAAGCACCTTTTAAAAAAGCATTGACATTAATAAAAAATAAATATAAACCACTCTCCCAATATTATGCTGCACTATGGCAAAGGCTTCTCGCTGAACTACAATGTTTTTAAAAATGGTTCTTTTCCCGGAGTTGGTCTACCGTTTTAAGATTATACCTCTATGGATTCCACCTACTTTAATTTGACACATTGACTCTGCTTTTAGTAGTTTAAACTGAGGTTATAATTAAGGATGACACACTACTTGTAGGAGAGTAGGGTCTGCTTCCTATGGTTACCCCCACTTTTTGCTGTGATTCTCTGGTTTTTCGACTTTAGTGTGGCTGTGGACCAGCTCATCAGGCCCACAGCTCAGCTGTTCTCTCTCTAAATTGATACCATGTACTTTAGGTACATACCAGATTGGTTACTGGGTCACCCTTGTGAGCCCCTGTATAGTGTAACATAGGTACCCAGGGCATAGGTGTGCCCTAGGCCTACCAGGGCTGCAGCATGTATTGTGCCACCCCTGGTTTGCCTTCCAAACTGACACCACAGGTCTGTTCTTACAGCCTGGGTAAGGTGGTGTAATCACCCCTTACTTAGATATAGTATACCTATATCTATATATATATATATATAGACACATATACACCTATAATCCACTCCTAAGGCAGACCTCTACAATAATGCAATATTCCTAGAAAACATGTGAGATTTGTGCCAGGCTGAATGATAAAGTTTTTGGTAAGCATAACAAAAACAAGCATTGGCATAGCCAATAGGTCTCACCTTTGGGACCGTATAAGTATTTAGTTATGCAGCTAAATAGCCATACTGCAACAACAATAACTGTTGCATGACTAAACACTTATAAGGTCCCAAAGGCGAGACCTATTGGCTATGCCAATGCTTGGTTGTATATGCTCTGGGATCCCGCACGTGGGCCGGGATTATTCAGTGCTTATGACTTTGATGAGTATACCTCTGGAAGAGAACTAGGATTACAGGTAAGTAACTTATCCTATTTGTTCATTCATCAAAGTGAAGTATTTCCATTCATACCACTTTTGTGAAGTTATCTTTGGTAAAATATTACTCTTATTGTGAATGCTTTGACAAGAAATTGATTAGAAAAAATATACCCAAGCAGGTTTTGTTTTGTTTGGTTATTTTCTTCTTTTACAATTACTTATCCTATTTGTTCATTCATCGAAGTGAAGTATTTCCATTCATACCACTTTTGTGAAGTTATCTTTGGTAAAATATTACTCCTATTGTGAATGCTTTGACAAGAAATTGATTAGAAAAAATGTACCCAAGCAGGTTTTGTTTTGTTTGGTTTGTGTCTTCTTTTACAACTACTCTAGTTTCAAATCAAATCTTAGCAGATTGGTATATAATCTTCCATTGCAAACACAAAGAACGCAATCAGAGTATATGTAGTAAATTAAATTATAAACCTTCTTAATTAATGTGATATTTTAGGGTGTCCACTTTTCTCTACATCCTCTGTCTAGGTCCGTCGTGTCTACCTTGTCCACTGTGCTGTTGCCTGAGGACAATGCTGCCCTTCACGTGTAGATTCTCTCACTACCATCTCTAATATCACATACTGATGATCTTCTGCATTGCTTATGGCTTCTCCAATTATGTTCTTGCTTTCTGTTCCTCTTTTCTTTTCTTTTTATTCCATCTGTGTTCCGCTTCTAATCACTTGCATGGCACCTCTCGGCCTCACATTTCTAGGGAAGCATGAGCTCTAGTTTTCTATGTTCCTCGATTCACACCTTCCCTCTGATTTCTCTACATTTGGCAGATTATCACACTTGACCCAGTTTTGCATATTTGAGTTGAAGGTTATGATATGAAAGTTTAAAAATAAATAGGGTACATCTTGATCTTTATTTGTGTTTCGATAAAAAATGTATTTTATTTCCTGCCTCTTTCCACTAACCTCTATACAGAAGCCACACCGTTTCTAGGTGTACTGTGACTCACTTTTCTGCTGCAAACAGAATAGATGTTGGTTTGGTTTGCTTCTTAAATAAAGATAATGCATTTAAAATATCAAACGTGTAGTAATATTAACTTTGTTCCCCCTAACATACTACTTGTCTTCATCCCCCTGTAGGGCTCATGGTGATGCTCAGCATGGCAGGAAAGCATTACATCGAGCAGTACAGTGCACAACAGACTACCCAGAACATGTCTGTGATATGCTCCTCATGTTGGAGAGGATTGAGGGTATGATGATCTAACAATGAAAATTAAGCCAAATGAACTGTCCTAGGGCTACAGTTTATATTGCAGTCCTGAAATGGGCTGAGTTAGTGTACTCATAATCTAATTCTTTTTTTCTTCCATCTGAACTGTGCCTAACAATGCTCTGCATGCCCTTGTGTATGAATTCCCCTGTACTTTGTAAGTTTTGTAGAGGGACATTATTTGTTCTTCTGTATGTGAACTATGGTCTAACCTGATCATTGGGCTGGTTGCAAATTAGTATTTGAAGATTGCACACCCCCTAAGAAGTGAGGCCTGTAAGGGATAGCAGACCCTCCATCTATGCATTAGAATTTATTCACAATTAAGTTTTTTTAAAGCCATTCATGTCCTTAAAGGAACACAAGATGCTTTAAAATAATGTTCACATTGAGGGACGGACATCTGAGGGAGAATGCTGTCTTATGCCCATGAGTCTGTCTGATTGGACAGCATCCCCTTTGCAAATCAGTTACCACTCCATCTCTGGTGTTAGTAACTGATCAGTGGTTTGAGACTGAAATTTAACTCCTAAAGCATTGATACATGCTCTTAAGTCTCTCAAATAAGATGGGATCCATTTCATGCCCCTCCAATTTGTGATTTGGAAGGGATATCAAAAGCCCTTTCACAAGCCGGAAAATGGTGTTTTGTACATTGAACTGGTGCTTTCTCGAAACAATAGTGTGATTCTGCAAATTGTAGACTTTGTGACTGCAAAATGCCTTTGAACTTCCGGTTCTTAGTTTTGACATAATATAGCCTGTGATTATTGTCTTTATGCTTAGAAATATTGTTAGGAATACCTGCCTCGAAAAATAATAAAAAGGTTGCCAAACCTGCAGGTCAGGTGACTTGAATGATTTACTCGACCTAACTGTAATGCTCTTGACCCGTAAACTGGTCTCCAATTGTGCGATACCGGGCGAATATTTTATTTCACCGAGCCACCTTTTTCTATATTATCACATATGAGAACATCTTCAAATATGTGAGTTTGGCATGCCAGTTGAATTAAACCCAATTTGATTGCTTTAATAGACTAAACCTTTGCTTCATGTATAATACGAATCTGGCCCATGTATAGGAAACACATGACCCCTGACTTGTCTCATAGTTCATTAACAGCAATGTCATCAGTTGCAGAAGCAGGATTGTTTCTTAGTTCATGTTAAAAATTCTCACTTCTAAGAAATATATTGCTAAAGCATGATAAGGTAGCCCACTGTCATTTCGTGCTAAAACTATATAGTGTACACATGATGATGTTTGGAAATCGGTTATCTGCAAACATTTATCTTTTGCACATCACCAAGTAAAGTGTTCTTATTTGTTTTAATCCTATTAAAATCTTTGTTTCCAACACCTTTCTGAATTACAAAAATGTGCTTTCCTAATTGCTGATATATTTTGAAATATGTGTGCTGTTCATTTACAAGCTATTTAAACGTTGTATGTTAGAAAAAATGACATCCAACAGCCTTTTGTTTACCAGCACAATTGCCCTACAGTTAACTTGACAAAATCCTCTAACTTTGCAGACCGGTAGAGAAAACTAAACACCAAGTTCTGCGGTAAAGTAAGCTACAGTTTATAAGAAAAAAGCTGACATTTGACCTCTGTTTTGGAACGCACAGCAAATGTTACAAAATAAAAAGAATTAAAGAAATTTTTATTGCTCATTCACTTTCTAAATGAACAGGACACCTGTTCTTTTTCATCTCCAGCTCGCTCGCCAGAATGGACCAGTAGCCCAAAAAATTGCGTGTCCTGATAAAATCTGAACCGCCATAGCAAGTGAGCAAGTAGATTTTGCGAGACCTGGAATAGACGAATTAGTATTTTTATCTGCTTTTTCTGATGGATACTTCTAACCTCTGCCTTCCCCCAGAACACTCCCAAGGCCCCAGGCTGGATCAATAAACGTTTTCATCATTGCTCCTGCAGTTGGAACTGTGCTTCTCTTTGCTGGCTCTGTACCACACGGAACCAACAGCGCGGAGAAGCATATCAGAGCCACCCCTGCAGCTGATGTCTAGTGCTTTCTTTCTGTGCCTACCGACTCGTCTCTGTAGCTGTGCTCTCACATTCGCATGCCTTACAACGATTTCCAAAACATTCTAAAACCATTATGCTAGGGAACAGTCTATACCCGTCCCCTGCCCACCACCCCTCTAAATGATCAGCCATGCTGAGACCGGAAGGGGAAAGAGGAAGCTCCATGTCCCTGAATGTAAGTAGTCAAGACCTCTTATGCAACTTCGCTTCAGGTGATAGGTGCATGTCCCTGAGCTCGCTCAATTGTCCCTAAACGGCCTCCATGAATGTGCCCCTTGCCCCAAAGCACTCCCTCTCCCCTTGTTGGGGAGGGATCCAGCATTTTTGCCCCAGAGTCTCAGATTCCCCTCTGAGAGAGTCAACAGTGTTAAGGGATTCACACATAGCGGAAAATGGCCTTAAATGGCCTCCTTTAATGTGCCCCTTGCCAAAGCACTCCTTCTCCCCTTGTTGGGGAGGGATCCAGCATTTATGTCCTGGAGTCTCAGATAGCCCTCTGAGAGAGCCCATAGTGTTAAGGGATTCACACATAGTGGAGGTTTGGGAATGTTCCCATTTTCACAGAGAACTCTACACCATGAAAAGCGCTCTCTTTGAAACCTTCTCATGATCTCCCCTAGGCTGATACTCCAACACTCTGATGTACTTCGGCGACCGAGCAACCCTTGGCTGATGACCGGTGGAGTTGACCTAGGCAGCTATTGAGGTGATTGGCTCTGGTTCCCCCCCCTTGGCCGTCACCTACCCATCCGATCGGCAGACACTTTCTTTTCTCTTCGCCCTGTTGTGTTTCCTAACCCCCTGCCTCACCTCTTTCCTCCCTCGCTCTTTATCTTCTTCTTCTATTCCTTCCCTCTCTCCCCCGAATTTCTCTCCCCCTGCCTGCTTTTTCTTCCCTATACCTGATCTAAGCCTTTGTAACTCATGTATCTCCAGTAACTACGTACCTGAAACTGATGTTAACTATGTTTTGAGGCAATTGTACCTCCTCATGTAAAGTGCTCTGATACCTCTGGGTTTAGCCAGCGCTACATAAAACTTTTCAAATATTTTCTAGCTGTAACAATTCGAGGCCTTCAAAGAGGCTACCTCTGGCATGCCTTTGGACCCCAGGAATTTACAGGGACCTCCAGTTGGTTTATCACTGGCAAGCCCTTCTTCAGCACATACTGACCCCTTGGGACTTGTTTTGGGTCCAATAACCACTCAGGTACTAACTCCTACTCTAGCTCCTGGATCTGCTCCAGACCACCCAGTGGCTGGTGCCGAAAGTGGATCTGATTCGGATCCTGATCATCATACAGACTGATTCTGCTCTCCTCTGATGTCTTCTCTTTCGGCTCTGAGTCTGAGAGGATGGCCATCTTCCCCCTAATTATGATGACAGTTTTTATATGAATTTACAAGTTGCGAGTGGGCTTAACATCTCCTATGATACAGGGGTTGTACTCATCACCTGGATCACCGACTGAAGAGAGTGCGCAATTGGCTTTTGTGGATTGATTGACAGCGGAGGTCCTGGATTTGAAGCTGCCTCTGTCAAAACCAAGACTAATGTCGTAACGAAAATTCTGCAGCCTCAGTCTGAAATGCCCCCATCCACGAGGTCCTCACTGATGAGCTCATGGTCAAATCCCTATTCCTGCCTGCCAGTGAACACACAGGTAGTCAGGGTCACTGAGCAGTAGCTGGCGACCATGATTGTCTCGCTAAACAAAAATCCTACTCTAGAGAGCCTGGCAGTTCAGGCTTCAACTAGTAAGGTTAACCCCCATTTTTTCTTCACGACTCCTCCAGATAGGTAGTCTAAGATGTTCTCTGTGGCCAGCCCCACGCTGAAGTCAGGCAATGTAGTCTGCTTGCTGGGCTGCAGTGTGCATGTCATCTTGGATATGGCCAGCGAGATCTTTCGGGTGGTCCTGGAAGACCGTAGGTCTCTCCGACTCAAAAGATTCATAATATGGACAGGACGAGGCCAAATATGTGATTCATGATGGCCTATATGATATGGACTGCATAGGGAAGGTGGTTGACACCAATATTGTGCTCTGCCGCCACTGGTGCATGTTTCCACAAGGTTTTCTGGAGATGTGGAAGCCTCTTGATCATGAATATGCCCTTTGATAGCTCATGTCTTTTTGGTTAAAAAGCTGATTCTGCTGTTAAGCGAATTAAGGACAGTAGGGCTTTCTCATAGATCTTTTGGCAAAAATGTTGATTCTGTCCTGGAGCGTTTTAAGGATAGGAGGACCATGGTACACACCCTGGGACTGTTGACTCCGTCCAAGCAGTTCCTGCTTTAGTTTTGGAAAATCTGGGGCTACTCCAGGGGGCTGGCGTAGAGACGGCGGTAATCGCCACAACCACTGGCAGCAGTCAACTCCGTTCTTTCAAGGACGCGAAATCTGGCAGGCATCCTGCAAGCCAGCAGGGGCTTCATCCCTCCCAGTTCACTTCTCCTGTGGCAACAACCCCTAAGCTGATTTACTCTGTCCTTAACAGCACACACTTATCCTACAGGGTGTAGGGTCCAATATCTCGTTCCAGGTTGGAGATTTATCATGTCCAACAGATGGGTTATTTATGTCATTCAGCATAGGTATGCTCTACCTTTTCTGTTTGCTATGCACATCTTCACCCCACATTTGGTCGACTTTCTGAGGAGCATCTCTCAATTTTTCCTCTGGCGGTGCAAGTGTTGCTCTCCAAAGGTGGTATAGAGAGGGTTCCAGACTCTGCAAGAGGAGAGGGTTGTTACTCTTGCTATTGCCTGTGCTGAAAAAGGATGGGGCTCTTTGGCCTATATATGTGACATTCGACCTCTGAATGCCTTCCAGAAGAAGAACAAAATCAAATTGCTTACCTAGGCTGAGATCTTGGCTGCTCTAGACCTGAGAGACTGGATGGTGTCCTTGGACATGCAAGATGTGTATTTTCATATACCCTTTTTGCAGTCTAATAGACATTACCTACGGTTCAACATTGACCAGGAGCATTTCCATTTTGCAGTACTCCCTTTGGACTCACCGGTGCCCCTCTGCTGCTCTCAAGTGATGGTAGTGGACATGGCACACCTTCGGAAGTAGGGTATACTAATGTTCGAGGCATGTGGGCTGCTAAATTCATATCTTAGCATTAGATCGCCGCCTAGTGTTGGGTCCGGATGATCGCACATTGTTGTCCTGGAAGAGTCTTCGAAGTATCCTGAGATAGGTGGCTCCTCCCCTGGACTACAGTGCGCATGGGCATCGGCTCCATCCCCAGATTGTTTTTTTCCGCCATTGGGTTCGGATGCGGTCTCGACGTCTCTCTGTCGGAGCCGAGAAAAACTAACTTTTTAAGGCCAAAAGGCCTTGTTTTCATAGCGTCGGTATTGTTTGCGCACGGTCTCGAGTACTTCCGTCTCTTGGAGTCGGAATCAGCGGAGTGCTTACGCTCTTCGGACATCGAGGCCTTCTCATCGCGACACGACTGCAACTTTACAGCATGGAGCGGAGTCCGTTTCAGCTCTGTCCGCTCTGTGGGTCCAAATACCCACATATAGATCTGCACCCGGTCTGTAATAAATGCCTTTCGCCAGACCATGACGACGGCAACTGCAGGGCCTGCGCGAAGTTCAGGTCCAAGAAAACACTCAAGATTCGGCGCGCGGTGCGCCTTGAAGCCAGACAAGCGGCCCCGGATCCAGAAAACATCTTCGGCGACCAAGAAGACGAAGACCAGAGTCATCATCTTCAAATCTCCCCGCCCGAGACGGAGGTCGAGGCAGATCCGGAAGACGTCGACGGAGTCGCGGGTCAAGGCCTTGAATACGTCGAAGAGGTAGGGGACGTCGAAGAGGTTTATGGGGCCGCGGAAGATAGCTCAGGGGACGAGCTATGCCCCGAAGGTTACGAAGATCAAGATCGGGTCACGGGATCGCCTGTCGGCCTTACCCTAGACCCCGTACCGCAAGCCACGGCCCCGCCTTCCGGCCCGGCCACGGACAAACTTGCTGGGCAGGCCGTATCGAAACCGAAACCTACGGTATCAACTACACCTAAAATGGCCGACCCGAAATCGAAACCGAAACTTATGGATTCGAGCACACCTAAGATGGCGGCCGTACCACAGAAGACGACCAAACCCGCTGCTTCATCGACTCCGTCGACCTCCGGTCCACAGAAGTCGAAGAAATCTGTCGATTCCACAGTGTCAAAATCGACGCCGGAGGAGGGATCCTCTAAGAAGGGTGGTCGGCACGGGTCAACCGCTGCGGCGCCGTCAAAGCCCGCAAAAGCCAGCGAAACGGCTCCGGTTCCGACTGGGACTCCGTTAGTCGGACGCGTGGTGGAGACGGAGCCGACAAAGTCACACGGATCGAAGGCTGGTACATCTGCGCATCGGTCCAAGGACTCTGGGTCGGCGGCTGCGGCATCATCGTCAAAGACTCAGAAGGGACACCAGGACGTCGGATCCGAGGGCAAGGTCAAGACCTCCTCGTCGGCGCCAAAGGCCACTGCAAGTGACACGTCCCCCATCGCCTCTTCACTGCAGAGAATCAGGGAGAAGGCCTCGGCTACGTCGGCTCCGATGCCATCGCCACAGAAGCCGATGGACATTCCGGTGAAGCCTGCGGGTAAACTTCTCTACCTTCTGCCGCCAAAAGAGGCGCCGAAGGCCTTTTCAACGAAATCGACGCCAAAGAAGTCGGATTCTTCAACGGCAGGGGCACTTTCAAGTCGGGTACTCGACTCAGAAGAGGATTCGGAGCGTTTTATCGACGCAGACACGGGCAAATTGACCCTTTACAAGAGGAGGATCACTTCACAGCCAGTGGACTCCTATGTCATCCCCCTCAAGAAGAAAAGGCTTCCTCAGGACGCTTCAGGCCTCATGGAACCCATCCAGCCTCCTCCAAGAAGGAGCCCAACTCCTTCCCCAGAACAATCTGAGGGTGAGGGATATAATGAAGATGACCAGTACACTTTCCCCATCAATGAACCTGATGCACAGCCGGATTCATATGATGACATTGGTGACCAAGGCACCCAGGATGTGGGGCAAGACCCACAGCCTGACCCACAGCCTTTCAGTGCACGTGCATCCCCAACTGCAGATTCAGCAGGTTTTCATGCACTCCTTGAAAGGGCAGCTGCTAATCATGATGTGGACATGCATGCTGACCCAGTAGAAGAAGACTTTCTATTTGACACTTTTTCAGTCTCTGAAAGGACAGTAAAGACACTGCCTATGCTCAAGGGGGTCCTCAAACATGCTGCGGACATCTTTAAAGAACCTACCAGGGCGAGAGTGGTCAATCCACGTATTGAAAAAAAGTACAGACCAGCACCTGCAGACCCTGCATACATTCGGGGACAGTTGCCGCTGGACTCCCTGGTGGTCGCAAATGCCCGCAAAAGGGCCAACTCCCAAACAACGGGTGAAGCTCCTCCCCCGGATAAGGAGTCCAAAGTGCTAGAGGCAGGGGGCAAAAGAGTAGCTGCACAGGCTGCCAACTTTTGGCGTATTGCAAATACACAGGCACTCTTGGCACGTTATGATAGGGCGCATTACGACACCCTAGAGCGAGTTTTAGAACACCTGCCTTCGCAGTTTCAAGAGGGCACCAAACTGCTTATAGAAGAGGGAAAACTGATCTCCAACGCGGCCATAAAGTGTGCACTTGATGCCGCAGACACAGCAGCTAGGGCCATTAACACTAGCGTCATGCTGAGACGACAGGCGTGGCTCCGCATATCGGGGTTTAAACCTGACATACAAACAACCATACTTAATCAGCCAGTCAATCCTGATAGACTGTTTGGTCCAGATGTTGACACCACCCTTGAAAAGATTAAAAAAGACACCGAAACTGCTAAGTCTATGGGGGCCCTACAATCACAACAGTTTCGGGGCAATAATTTTCGTCGCTCAGGTGCACGTGGAGTCACCAGAGGACAGATGGGTCAACAGTCACAATTCTCTAGAGGTGGAGCACAATCCTCGTACCCCAAACAGAACAAGGGGGGTTACAGAGGAAACAGCACCAGAGGACGCGGCAGAGGGAACAACAACTCCCGCTCCTCTGCCCCAAGCAAACAGTGACTCTCTGTCACTGCCCCCCGACCACTTAACACCTGTCGGGGGGAGACTGCAGCAGTTCCTGCCCGTCTGGAGAGACATCACCACAGACAGGTGGGTGCTACAACTTGTACAGTACGGTTATTGTCTAGAGTTAAGATCCACTCCACCCAACATTCCACCAAGGCAACGGCCTATGTCCGCAGAGCACTTGCACTTATTGCAGCAGGAGGTAGTGGTGATGCTGCAAAAAGGCGCAATCGAGCTCGTGCCAGTGGAGGAGGAAGGCACAGGGGTGTATTCCCTGTACTTCCTTATTCCAAAGAAGGACGGATCTCTCAGACCCATTCTAGATCTACGTCCCCTCAACCTGTATATACTGTCAGAACATTTCCATATGCTCACACTGCAACAGATTCTTCCCTTGTTAAACCAGGGGGACTTCTTAGCAACCTTAGACCTCAAGGATGCTTATTTCCACATACCACTACACCCGTCCCACAGAAAATACCTCAGGTTCACTATCCAAGGCAAACATTATCAGTTCAAGGTCCTACCCTTCGGAGTCACCACAGCCCCAAGAGTGTTTACCAAGTGTCTGGCGACAGTAGCGGCGCACCTCAGGAGGCAGGGCATCCATGTCTACCCCTACCTGGACGACTGGCTCGTTCAAGCCAAGTCGGAACAACAGTGCGCCGCGGACATGTCGACTACCATTCACCTCCTTCACGATCTAGGTTTCTCGTTGAACTACCCAAAGTCGCACCTTCAGCCGGCACATGTCCGGCAATTTCTAGGCGCGACGATCAATACCCTGACGGCCGTGGCTCAACCAAACCAAGTCAGGATAGACAGCATGCAGTCTCTAATCCAGAAATTCAGACCACAACGCTCACTTCCAGCAAGAGTGTTCATGCAGTTGATAGGCATGATGGCCTCCTGCATCTTCATAGTCCCTCACGCACGGCTACATATGCGCCCGCTCCAGGAGTGCTTAGCAAATCAGTGGACACAGGCTCAAGGACAATTAACAGACCTAGTGTTGGTTACCAGTCGGGCATACGACTCTCTGCATTGGTGGACTCCACACAACCTTTGCAAGGGCCGACTGTTCCAGGAGCCAGTGCCACAGATTACCCTGACAACGGACGCATCTCTCCAGGGATGGGGAGCTCATCTGCTCACTTACACAGTGCAGGGACTATGGACGACGCAGCAACAGAAGATGCACATCAACTATCTGGAACTGATGGCAATCTTCATGGCACTCAAGTCCTTCATTGGACATCTGTGCAACAAGGTAGTGTTAGTCCGGACGGACAACATGACCGCGATGTACTACATTCAAAAGCAGGGGGGCACCCACTCGCCACAGCTGTCTCATCTGGCTCAGGGCATGTGGCGGTGGGCCATTCAGAGGAACATCTTCCTCATGGCAGAACACCTCCCGGGCAAGGACAATCAGATGGCGGATCCGCTCAGCAGACACAGCCATCAAATGCACGAGTGGGAGTTACACCCATCTGTACTCCACCCGTACTTCCAGCAGTGGGGTCATCCGGAGATAGACCTGTTTGCAACAAAGGAAAACGCAAAATGCCAACACTTTGCCGTCAGGTTCCCTCACCCACAGTCGCAGGGGAATGCGATATGGATGAACTGGTCAGGCAAATTTGCGTACGCTTTTCCGCCAGCCCCTCTGATACCGCTGGTGGCAAGAAAGCTAAGGCAGCACGCGATGACTCTCATCCTGGTTGCTCCAACGTGGGCGCGCCAAGCATGGTACACCACGTTCCTCGAACTCTCAGTGGTGCCGCATCAAAGACTGCGCCTCACGCCCAGACTTTTGACGCAGAACCATGGAGAAATTCAGCATCCAGATCCGCAACAGCTCAACCTGGCGATCTGGCTCCTGAAGTCCTAGAGTTCGGATACCTTAACCTACCTCCAGAATGCATGAACATCATCAAGGAGGCAAGGAAGCCAACTACCAGAGCATGCTATGCTGCAAAATGGAAGCGTTTTGTCATTTACTGTACAGCCAATGACATCAACCCGCTAGATGCATCTATCCCTAACATCATTTGTTATCTGCTACATCTGTACAAGTGCAATCTAGCGTTCACTTCTATTCGGATACATCTATCCGCCATCGCAGCATATCTTCAGAATAGGCAGCATCTCTCTGTCTTCAGGGTGCCTGCCATTAAAGCTTTCCTTGAAGGTCTGAAACGAGTCATTCCCCAAGAACACCGCCAGCTCCGGTGTGGAACCTCAATGTGGTCCTCACCAGGCTGATGGGACCACCATTTGAACCACTGCACTTGTGTGAACTCCAGTTCCTAACGTGGAAAGTGGCTTTCCTAATTGCTATTACGTCACTGAGGCGTGTTAGTGAGCTGCAAGCGCTCACAATCCAAGAGCCATTCATTCAGATTCATCCAAATAGGGTAGTGCTACGTACTAACCCCAAATTCCTTCCGAAGGTGGTGTCACAGTTTCATCTCAACCAAACTATTGACTTACCGGCATTCTTCCAAAACCCACAAACGGTGGCGGAGAGAATGCTCCATACGTTAGACGTACGGAGGGCGTTGATGTACTACATAGACAGAACACAACACTTTAGGAAAACAAAACAACTTTTTGTTGCCTTCTCACCACAACACAAAGGCAACCCTATTTCCAAAGCAGGAATAGCCAGGTGGATTGTTAAGTGCATCCAAATATGTTATCAAAAGGCCAAGCGCACTTTAACGATACCCCCAAGGGCGCACTCCACACGCAAATTGGGGGCATCCATGGCTTTCCTAGGGAACATTCCTTTAGAGAATATTTGCAGAGCAGCCACGTGGGTTACACCACATACCTTTACAAAACACTACTGTGTTGATGTGCATTCCAAGCAGCAAGCTGCTGTAGGACAGGCTGTTCTCAAGACACTTTTTCAGGTTTCTGCAGCTGGCACGGGCAACCGCCGCTGATGAAGGGACTGCTATGTATTCTATGCTAAGATATGAATTTAGCAGCCCACATGCCTCGAACTGAATATGCTACTTACCAGTATGCATCTGTTCTTGGCATGTAGGGCTGCTAACATTCATATCGCCCACCCTCCTCCCCGGTGCCTGTCGCAGCTGCAGATATACTATTGTATTCAATCATTAGCATGGACATCCTTTACACTTTTCACTCCATCTTCTGCCACAATGGCGAAAAACAATCTGGGGATGGAGCCGATGCCCATGCGCACTGTAGTCCAGGGGAGGAGCCACCTATCTCAGGATACTTCGAAGACTCTTCCAGGACAACAATGTGCGATCATCCGGACCCAACACTAGGCGGCGATCTAATGCTAAGATATGAATGTTAGCAGCCCTACATGCCAAGAACAGATGCATACTGGTAAGTAGCATATTCATTTCCCCTACCTAAACGACTGACCATTGAAGTCAGACTTGCCACAGTCAGTCGTAAACCACTTCCAAATGAAGGCAAAGTTGTTTAACCTCTTTGTGTTCACAGTCAAAAAGTCGAAGACGTACCCGACTCCTTCTCAGGTTCTGAGTCTTCTTGCCTTCTTACTCTCCTGCATCCACTTGGTGGAATATGCCTGATGGTGTGTGCAGGCTCTGCAATAAAAATTAAAGTTCCAATTTGCACAGCTCTAAAGAAATATTATGGATGCCATCCAGAATTCAGAAGAGAGCTCATGATCTGCAGTGGTGGCTGCTCACTCACAGTTGGTCCAGCAACAGGCCTCTGTCCCATTCAGAGGTGGCTGATGCGTCACTGCTGGGGTGGGGTGCTCATCTGGGGTAGAAGGTCATCAAAGGACTCTGATCTCTGCTGGGTGCCCGTCTCATATCAATCTGTTGGAGGTGAGAGCCATTATTCAGGCGGTATAAGGCCCTCCTGCCCCTCAGTGGGAGGCTGTTGCAGGTTCTTAGGCAGAACCACTGCCTTGTGGTATTGCAACAAGCAGGGCAGAATAGAGTTCTTGGTCCTGTGCCAGGAAGTTCTTCCCCTCTGGAGTTGGCAGTAGGGCCAGGGCATTTCCCTGGTCTCAGTATCTTTGAATGCCAGGGTAGAAGAACTCAGCCGACGGCATCTGGCAGATCACAAAGTGAGTCTACATTCCTAGATGGCACAGGCCCTCTTCCAATAGTGCGATAAAACAGGACCTTACAGAGGGCACTATTAAAGGTTATTAGTTGGCCCTTTCTATGTTTGGCAGACCAACAGCCCATACGTATATCATGAAAGATTTAAACGAGGATGGTTGGTGATGCAATTTATTAAACATTTATCACACATTTCTTCCCCAACCATCTTTAATGCCACATTGGGGACCTTAACTTGGTCTTGACATTTCTCATGTGTACACCATTCAAGCCCATGACCCTAAAGATTGTGTACCTAATTACAATCACTTTGGCTCACCTCATGAGTGAACTTGAGGCACTGTTGATGCAACTGCCCTAGCCTACCATTTTTCCAGACAAAATGGTGCTGTAGACTTGAATGGACTTCTTGCCTAAAGAGGTGACACCCTTCCACGTTGGGCAATTGAGCACCTTGCCAGCATTCTTCGCCTCTTCTCACCCTTCGAGATAGGAGGCAAGGATTCATTGGCTGAACCCCAAATTAATTTTAAGGTTTTACATTAATCTACCAAGAAACATTGTGTGAATGGTCAGTTTTCGGTGGAGTGCAGAAGAGGACCCAATAGTAGTAGTGGTAGTAGGTGTTCTTTCTAAAGGGCAGCTATTACTCCATGGGAGTATCTTGGGACTGTGCAGAGATAAAAGGGAGGCACAGAAGAGGTGCTGCTATCACAGTAGCTGAAGAGTTAGATAAGAGAGAGGCAGAGTGAGTCCAAAGCTCCAAAAATCCGGGTTTTCAATAATTTTTTGAAATTGGTTTCTGATTGGCTATGAAGGAGATGCCAGGGGAGTGTATTATATGCTTTTACATCCTGGACGGTTACTGATCTCACACCTTTAGTTTTGTATCCGAACTGTGGGTTTTAGAAGATTGGCTGAGAATGATCTAAGATGGGGTGTAGTGACATAAGGTGTGAATCTAGATGTTAGGTATTTGGGTCCTGAAGCCCTGAAAGCTCTGAAAGTGTTGAAAAGTATCTTGTATAGTACTCTTTTATGGATAGGTAGCCAATACAGTAGTTTTAAAGCTGCAGCAGCTGAGGAGCGGAGTGGCAGTTTCAACACCAGGCAGGCTGCTGCATGTTGATCAGTCTGGAGCTTCTTGAAGATTATCTTGTTTGCACCTGCTTGAAGGCTATTGCAATAGTCCAATCTGGAGGGGATTAGGTCTGCTGTACCAGTTTTTCTTGCTGTTACGGGAAGAAGATCAAAAAACTTCAGAAATGTAATCAGCTAAAAACATTTCCCAGCCACTGAAAATGCTTGTGGGCGGAAAGATAGAGTTGAGTCCAATTTTACCCCAAGATTGTTAACTATCTCCACCGTGTTGGGTAGAGGTATTGGGCAGTTTACCAGCTACTGAGGGCGAGATTATTAGTTTTGCCTAGGAGCATAATTTCACTCTTTTGTGTATTACACTTCAGGTGGTTCCGCTTCATCCAATGTATAACCTCCGTTAGACAATGTTGGAAGTTCTCTTCCGCATTGCCAGGATGTTGTCTAAGGCTAAAATCAGCTGTGTATTGTTGGCATATGAGGTGGTTTAGATGTTGAATGATGATATCAATTCTATGAGATTTTCCATATAGACGTTAAACAACACTGCACTTAATATAGAAACCTGCAGTACACCTGTACACAAGGGTTTGACAGCTGACTGATAGTGACCGAGCGTGATTATTTGTTGGCTGCCTGTCAAAAAACTCTGCCTGGTGCTGATTCTTCACCCTGAAAACCAGGACTGTAAGTTATATACTTACCTGCAAAACCGTATTCTTGTTTTCCTCCTATAGGCTAACATTGCTGAACTGAAAATAGCACTGAGTCCACTTTTTAAACTGGAAAGTATTTCTTATGAGAAACGTTCTTAAATTGGTGTGGATCTCCTTTTTGAGTTGTGTGTCATTTATTAATCACTGCCTGAGTCCAAATGGCCCACCGGTCCTGTAAAAGTTCCCCATCACTTCTGAGTAAGAGTACACCGTGGGCTGACCCCTGCCGGACTCCGCCTCGGTGCATGCAGCCTCAACTTAAAGACTCCCTCTGACCGCGACCCGCCCAGTATGACTTTCGAACGCCTAAGGACATCCCTGCACCCAAAACCCCTGATCCTTTGACAGCGTGACCAACAATATCCCAACGTCACCTAGTATTTCTACTTACCTCGGCAGATGTTGATTTGCTCTGTCCGGCATCCTGACCCAAGTCTGCAGCCTTTCTTCAAAACCGATCTCCCCCATTGGTTTACATTGGGCGCCCGACACTGTGTTGGCACTCAGAACCCGGCTGCCCCTGTGCTGCTGAGGGTGTAAGTTTGGTGCTGCCTTGTGGCCCCCTCTGTGCTTACCTTCACTCCCGGAGACTTGGTTACCAAACCGTGTTACTCACATGGGAGCTGCACCTCTTCAATTACCCCCTTTCTGCATTGGATAACATTGGCGCCAGGTTCTGGATTTGAACCCTACACCCAGCCACATCTATGCCGCAGAAGGTGCAGATTTGCTCCTTACCTGAACCTTGCTTGGTGCTGATTTGTTGACCCTGAAAACCAAGACTGTAGGTTGTACTTATCTGCAAAACTGTATTCTTATTTTCTTCCCATAGGTTAACATTGCTGAAATGAAAATTGCAGAGTCCACTTTGAGTTGTGTGCCATATATTAATCTTTGTGTGTATAACAAATGTCTTACCCTCCTCTTTGTTAGGCCTAAGGCTGTTCGACACCACTACCACTGCTCTTTGGGTTTAAATTGACCCCTGTACACTTCTGGGGGAATGTCTGGATTCTTGATATTACCACTTAGTGGTATATCATATAAAGAGCCAACTTCCTAAATTCTGTCCTATTGCTTTTGTCATGTACTGACTTTTGTGCTAGAAATGTCGGATTGACGTTTTCTCTAAATGTCCTGATTGATGATTGTTAAATTAACCTTATGGGGCAGACTTGAATTATTGATGTGTGTGTATGTGTTTTCGTTATATTGAATATCTCCTCAGGGTTATCCAATTGAAAGAGAACTATACATATTGAAACCAATAAGAGTGTAGATATTGAAACTTTTTGAGGTAATCATGGTCACGTACTAATATTCTTGAAAATGGCATGCCCTTTATTAGGTCTCGCCTGTCGATGCGCATCGAGCTTGCGAGCCTATTGCGGCTTATACAAGCTTTAACTAAGAAGCAAGGAATCGTGGCGATTCCTTGCAGTGCCCGTGACTTTTAAGCTCAATGCGCATGTGCATTGAGCTTAAAAGCGCGTGCACAGCCGCCCGCATTCCTCCGACACCTTTGAAGTGAAGCTTAGCTTCACTTCAAAGGCCCGGCTTCTTCACACCCACATGCCGCTCTCGCTCTCCCCGCTCCGCCCCCTCCCCTGCCCGCCGTGTGTTCAGCCGTCCAGCCAACCCGCAGTGCACACCGGCAGAAAGTCTGAGTTAATTGTGTGTGCCGCCTCCCTCACCCTCCCAGCTGCGGATACTTTGTTGCAGCTTTTTCCTTTCCCCACTTCCCCTGAACCCAACCCCCCCCCCCAATGGTTACAGAGTACATAGTTCTTTTTTTCAGTCTCCGTTGCCTCAAACTTTTTTTTATCGGAGGAGTCCGACAGGCTCAAGTACCCCTTTTAAGTACAACCTGTTACCCCCCTCCCCCCAAACACACTTTTGAAGCTCGGGGTACTGCCATCTCCCGATCTGCTGAACCCCAATGCCCTGCAGAGCCACATTTACCCTCTCGCAGCATGCCTACCTGGCCCAGAGAAGCTGCCCCCCAACTCTACTATTCCAGAAAGAAACATGTTAGCTGCAAGAATCATGTTTTTTTCTTGCGAGTCTCTGTATCTGTACCCTGCCTTCCGCGTCACGCTGCCTACGGGACCAGTCTCCTACAAGCTTCCTTTCGCGTGTTAGCATTAACTAGGGCGCTCCTACCTTGCACGCTCCTTAGTGAATATTCGCACCTGCGAGCTCCCCTTCTCCTGCACTCTATATGCAAACACGTTGCTATTGCAAGCTTCCTTTTGCTGGCACTCGCTGGTTGAAAGCTTTCCTGTTGCAAGCGTCATATTCCTTACACTCTGGTTGGCTGTTGCAAGTTTCACTTTGCTTGCCATCGCTGATTAAAAGCCTGGCTGCTGCAAGCTTGCATGCACCCTCTGGTCGAAAGCTTATGTGGGGCAGGTTTGCTTGCACTCTCCGATTGAAAGCGTGTCTGGTGCAAGCACTCTTGTTGAAAGCTTAGCTACTGAAAACTTCATTACTCCTGCGCTCTACCACTCACGTCCCTAATCTCGCTGCACAGTGGTGCCAGACTACTGCAAGCTTCCATCCACACGCAGGCTCTCCTGCACACCACTGTCCACCCCAACCCCTTGGTCGCAACACCCGATACTCCACTCGGGAGGATGGTGCTTTAAACGGACTCGGGGCGGCGACGAGCGCCTGCTCTGCCAGAGCCCTAGGACGCAGGCTGGCTGATGCTGAAGGTGGTGGGGGAAGAGCGGCGGGGAGGTGCCCCAGCCCCCACTAGTTTGAATGTGCACTGATATCGCCCTGGTTACTGCAGGCATCCAGAGAAGGGGGGTGTCACTCACAGCTCAGATTGCATCTGAGCTCGGAGGGCTGGCAGCCAGCCAGGGCCAGTGTATTTAAGAAAGACAGCCCAGGCTCTGCAGCCAGCAGTCTCTGCAGGAACTTTTCCAGGGGGAAGAGCGCCTCCGAGCACCTCGCTCCGCACTAGACACGTCCTGCTCTTATTTTCACAACAGCGATTTTTGCAAAGACGAGTGAATTTTTTTTCAACGACACATTTTCATTTTCGACTTATTTTTATTGGCCATTAACTCTGTGGTTTGCGCACTCTGTCAATTTCTTATATTCTCCCATTAGGCAAAGTAACATGTGCTGTGGGCTTACTTTTTTTATCACTTGTGTTTTTTGTTTCTCTCTCTCTCTCTCTCTCTCTCTCTCTCTCTCCTTCCCTTCCCTTCCCTTCCCTTCATTTACTCTCTCTCTCTCTCTCTCTCTCTCTCTCTCCTTCCCTTCCCTTCCCTTCCCTTCCCTTCCCTTCATTTACTCTATCTCCCCTTATTTCTCTCTCTCTTTGACTCCCCTTCATTCACTCTCTATCACCTTTATTCTTTTTCCTCTTGCTCTCTTTTCTCTCACTCATTCCCACACTTGACAGGACCAACAGTGGGCGCTTCTTACATACAGGTACAACAGAGCGCGCATCTCACACAGACAGGAACAGGGGCCACATCTCACACAGACAGGAACAGAGGATGCTTCTCACACAGACAGGAGCAACAGAGGGAGCATCTCACAGACAGGAACAACAGGGGGAGCATCTCACACAGGCAGGAACAGGGGGCACACACGCAACGCCACTCTCACACGCCACTCATCCACGCAACGCCACTCATCCACGCAACGCCACTCATCCACGCAACGCCACTCATCCATTTGCAAAACGAAAAAAGTTAAACTCTTCTATTGCGAGACCTATTGCATTTTCAATGCTTGTTTTTTCTTAAGGTTCCTTGGATGACTGGGATAATGCTGTCCAGAAAACAGAAGCAAGATTATCCCGCATAAATGAACAGAGAACAAAGGTAAGGTTTGTGTGAAATGCTTATATTTATCTTAAGAACACTGAACAGCTCATATGGCTTGCGAGTCCCGATTACATAATCACCCGCCTTTGTTTCTGTTTTACTATGGCTTCCCAATTCTGCTATGGTTTCTTTTTCTTCTGGTTCACTAATTTGAGGTAGTTATAGTCAGAATATGGTATGGTGAAAAGCCAGACTAAGCTGAAAGTAAGTAATTTAGTTTGCAAATATCATGGTTACTCTTTACTCTACAGTTGTAATTATTATAAACCACAGGTTTTAACTGGCACTGAACTTCTTTTGAAGTCAAATGGCAAGTAAAAATTCATTAAGCCTTCGGTGCTTCAAATATAAGCACAATTATAACTGTCTAGGGCAATGGCCTTTTTCCAGGGATTCATAAAATAACTTGTTTTTACAACTTCATCGATAATGGTTTGGCCTAAAGCAAAATCTATTTCTTTGAAATAGTTAAATAAAGACAAAAGATTTGATTACTTAGTTATGCTATTTTGGAAAAAGGGGGTGGTGATGGACAGAGCTTCTGAATGATGCAGAATACTCTTACCAAGTCAAGAGATCATGGTTTTAATCCATCACCTATTTTTTAGCTCATTGCACCATCCCAGCTCAGAACCTGGTTATATGCAAATTAGTCTGTTCCTGTCCCAGTGCATGATGGGAACAGGGCAAACCAAACTACCAAGCCAATTCTTATACTGGGAAGGAGACAAGCTTCCGGGGACCGGTTTCTGGCATCACAGCCTTCGTCGGCCCGGCTTGCTTGAATCCTGATGGTGCAATGAGCAAGGGACTCACGTCTGAGTATACCCACACACAAGCCGGGCTGACGAAGGCTGTGATGCCAGAAACCGGTCCCCGGAAGCTAGTTTCCTTCCCAGTATAAGAATTGGCTTGGTAGTTTGGTTTGCCCTGTTCCCATCATGCACTGGGACAGGAACAGACTAATTTGCATATAGCCAGGTTCTGAGCTGGGATGGTGCATTGAGCTAAAAAACGGTGATGGATTAAAACCATGATCTCTTGACTTGGTAAGAGTATTCTGCACCATTCAGAAACTCTGTCCATCACCACCCCCTTTTTCCAAAATTACTTAGTTATGCTATGTTATTTATTCTTATAGAGCGCACGGTTACCCTGGGGTGTCCTGGCGCTAAATGCTGATTGCCCCACTATTGGAACTTTCATAGATTCCCATGCTTTTGTATCATTCCCCGTCGTCGGAATGGGAGTCTCGATAACAAAAATACCATAGCAGTAGGTACAAAAGAGAAAGAAAAAGGCCTAGGCCTCATTCCCTTTTGTAGCATATCACCCTTTTTTTGTAAAAGAGACCAAACTTAGGCATCAGCCAATCAGAAGTGCCTCACCCCTTAGAACCCTCCTGAAGGAACCTCAGAGCCTCAGATTTTCTACCGCACGTTGTGCTTAGGGAATCTCCTTTGAGCTCTGCTCATTTCTACTCTATTCAAAGGATTTTCTTCAAATTTTCTTCAGAGTTTCTCAACAGGATTGTTTAAGGATGGCTGACAAGGATAAGAAGAAGGCCCTTTTCAAGCCCTGCTCCACCTGAGGCAAGAAAAGGTTGTTTGTGGAAGATAGGCATAAGGATTGTATCTATTGCCTTTATTCGGATCATAAAGCGGAGGACTGTAAGATTTGCCTCACTTTCTCTACTAAGACCCTCCGGGATCGTGCAGGTAGACTTTTGACCTGGCTTCAGAAACAGAAGGAGAGGAAACATGGAGTTTCCAGTGACAGTGAGGAGTCCTCATCAGCTGTGTCATCTAGAAGGTCAGTCAAGAGGGGTAGGGGTTCCCCTTCTCCTTCTAAGGAACATTCATCTAAGGCCTCAAAAAAGACCCCCAGAGAGTCTGAGAGCCTGGGTCCAAGCGAATCTCCTCACCACGGTGAAAAGGAGAGGGTAGGACCATCTACGCCTTCCAAGGGTGCGAAGACTGACCCAGCCTTCAAGAAACCCTCTTCCCAGTCTTCTGAGAGGAGTTCCAATTCCTCGACGTCGAAGGCGTCGACGGCGGAGTTTCCGTCGACGAAGAAATTGAAGACAAAATTGAAATTGGTTTCGTCGATGAGCTCGTCGACAGGAGATTCGTCGACGAAGGGATCGTCGTCGAAGAAGGAAGCGTCGACGGCAGGTTCATCAGCGTTGACGGGAGGTTTGCCGACAACGGTGTCATTTACGAAGGCGCCGACGAGTACCACAGCATCGCCGATAAGTGACAGCGTCGACGACGACTGGGTCGTCGACGAGAGCATCGACGACGACGACTTTAACGACGACGACAGCTGGATCGTCGACAGTTTCATCATCGACGACACCAATCTCGTCGACGAGTGTGCAACCATCGTTGACGGAACCGTCGACGATATTTTTTCATCTGAAAAAAGGATTACAATTTCAGTGACGAGAATAACGCCGGAGATGACATCTCCTAGGAGAGTGACCCCATTGCCACCAGCTTTGCTCTTGGAGGAAGGGGAGTCGGATGAGGATGACTAGGACTCTTATGGCTATGCCAATAGTCCCTCTCAACTTCTGGTCAAATGTCAAGAGACGGACTCTGAAGGGGGATATGATCAGGAGGATGGTGGACATCATCAGGCGGCCCAGTCACAACATTATTCTGGGCAGGATATGGTTACAGTACCATCTTCATTCCTACAGGACCTGCATAATATGCTGCAGGACTACAAGTCTAAAGCTACTAGGCCAATTCTGGTTCCGGCAGCGCCTGCAACGCCTGTCTTGGCTTCTGCCTCAACGGCTACTCCTGGATTACATGCTCAGGTGTCCCCTCAGCCTCAGACATCCTTTCCGCAAGATCCTTCCAGGCCGGCAGATGCCCATGATGATTCCTCGGATGAGGATCAAAATTCGAATCATGACTCTGTACATACGACTGAATGGGATGAATACATCATTCCAGATCCTTCATCTCCAGTCCCGGATCCAGTAGATTCCCCGCCAGCGGACATTGGAGGTTTCCATCAGCTGATGGAAAGGGCAGCTGGCAGGTTCAAATTGGCTATGCCTGCAGTAGCCACAGATTGTTTCTTGTACGACTTTAAGGAACCCCACAGGAAGACAACAAGATCCATACCTATAGTGGATCATCTGTGGAAGGAAGGCCTGAAGGCTATGAAGAACCCAGCGACGGTGGTCCCTGTGCTACCGCGTCTGGATAAAAAA
Organism: Lissotriton helveticus; assembly: GCF_964261635.1. Taxonomy (NCBI): domain Eukaryota; kingdom Metazoa; phylum Chordata; class Amphibia; order Caudata; family Salamandridae; genus Lissotriton; species Lissotriton helveticus. The sequence goes on from NC_136072.1 coordinate 1,010,248,980, forward strand.
TACAGAGCACCTGACGATGGGCCGGCGGCCTTAACGGGCCATCCCAAACCAGATTCAGTTATTTCGCAGGCAGCGCAGAGGAAATCCCGCAACCCCTCTGCTCCCTTAACAACTCCTCCGGACAAGGAAGGGCGGAGATTGGATAATGCTGGGAAAAGATTCTCGTCGATGGCGAGTCTTCTGGTGCGAGCTGCCAATGCCCTGGTGATATTGGGCAGATACGACCGCCAACTTTGGTGTGATGTTGCTCCGTTCCTGGACCAGCTGCTTCCAGAATCAACATCAGAGGCAAAGAAGATCTTGCAAGAGGGAGAGGCGACGTCAATGGGGATCATTGACTGTGCCATGGACATTGCAACAACAGCGTTTTGTTCCTTGGCTGGGGCTGCAGTCCTCCGTCGCCAGGGGTGGCTGAAGTCTACCTGGTTTCGACCAGAGATTCAAAACAAAGTTCTGGATCTTCCCTTTGATGGGGAAGCACTATTTGGAAAGCTAATCGATGACAGTCTTCAGGAGATCAAGGACACGGAAACTGCCAGATCCTTGGGTACCCTTCAATAACGCAAGTCTCCTTTTAGGGGTTCCAGAGGCAGAGGTAATAACTACAGGGGATCCTATCAACAGCAGCGATATTCATCCACTGGCTCAGGTTCCCAGCAGTACCGCCAGCCTTATCAACAGAGACAAGGCCAATCTTCTAACTACTCTAGGCCTTACAATAAGGGGAAACAGGCTAGCCGAGGACAGGATACGTCCAAGCGCCAATAGCGGCCTCCTGGCTCTTTCTACTGGACCCTCCTCCAAGAAGTCATCAGTTGGAGGCAGGGTAACCAAATACCTTCAGAACTAGTCCAAAATAACATCGGACTGTTGGGTGCTCAACATCATTCGGAAAGGACATACCTTGGAATTTTCGCAAGTCCCTCCACCCAGGCCCCCTGCAGCCATTCCATCGAAACTCCTGCGGCTCGAAGTCCAACAGATGCTCCGGAAGGAAGCGATAGAGCCGGTCCCCTCCAATCAAAAGGGCAGGGATTCTATTCCAGGTTTTTCCTGGTAAAGAAGACGCTGGAGAAATGGCGCCCCATTTTAGATCTCAGGGAGCTCAACACCTATCTCATCTCCCTGTCCTTCCGGATGGTCTCTCTCCAAGACATCTTACGGCTCATCAGTCCGGGGGATTTCATGGCCACGCTCGATCTCGAGGACGCGTACTTCCATGTCCCGATTCACCCAGCACACAGAAGGTTTCTACGATTCACAGTAGCCAAGAGCCACTTTCAATTCAGGGTTTTACCCTTTGGTCTGCGCTCAGCCCCGAGGATTTTCACAAAGGTGCTGGCGCCTGTAGCGGCATTCCTACGAAGGAACCATTTTCAAGTCTTCCCCTACCTGGACGATTGGTTGCTGAAGGCCCCGTCCAGGGACGCAGCGCTGGACGCTGTTCGGGCCTGTACAAACTTGTTTCAAAATCTCGGACTCACTGTAAACGAGGAAAAGTCATCCCTAGTCCCGTCCAGAAAAGCGCGTTTCTTGGGAGCCATCCTGGATTCAAAGCTCTCGAAAGCCTTTCCGACCCTGGAATGGAGGAAGAAACTACAAACCTTGGCTCAGGACTTACAAGGAAGAAGGTGTCTTTCAGTACGCCGCTACAAATCTCTGCTGGGGGTAACTTCATCATGTATTCCCCTGATTCCTCACTGCAGACTGAGGATGCGTCCTCTGCAGGAGCAACTAGACAACCAATGGAAACCGGTTCACGGATCGTTCGAGGACAAGGTGACCGTCACTCCAATAATGAGGGAAGCGGCCTTATGGTGGGCAGATCAAGACAACTTGTCCCAAGGTCTATACTTCGTAAACGACCCGTCTCCTCAAGTAGTAACAACGGACGCGTCATTGGAGGGTTGAGGAGCAGTGACGCAAGACCTACATGTCAGCGGTCATTGGTCTCCTCAGGAGCAACGGCTCCACATCAACCTTTTGGAGCTCAGAGCAATAAGACTGGCTCTGCAAGCTTTTCTTCCCCGCTTAGGAGGTTCGCAAGTGCTTATCAGGACGGACAACACCACGGCCATGCACTACGTGAACAAGGAAGGAGGAACCAGGTCTCGTCTGTTGTCGCAGGAAGCTCAACAGATCTGGCAATGGGCGATACTTCACGGAATATCGCTAAAGGCGGAATACTTGCCAGGAGTTCTAAACGAGAACGCCGACCGACTGAGCAGGTCATCCTCAGTCAGCCACGAGTGGGAGTTGAACCAGCAAGTTCTGGAAGAGGTCTTCAACCAGTGGGGCAGACCGGAGGTGGATCTCTTTGCCACACCGACCAACAAGAAATGCCGGTCTTACGGAAGCAGATTTCACCACCGAGGGTCATTGGGGAATGCGCTTTCGATAACCTGGTCAAGGACATTTGTCTACGCCTTTCCCCCCATCCCTCTGATCCCGCAGCTCATCAGGAAGATCAAAGTGGAGCCGTGCAGGATGATCTTGATAGCCCCTGCTTAGCCGAGACAATTCTGGTACACGGAACTCAATCTGTTGTCGTTCGTTCCTCCTCTTCCTTTGAGGACTATACCAGATCTCCTCACAATGTCCGAAGGACCGGTTTGGCACCCAGATCCACAGTCATTACACCTGACAGCATGGCTCCTGAGTAGCCAGAGTTTATGAATCTCCCCATCTCAAGCGAACTTAAGGAGGTCCTCTCTCAGGCAAGGGCTCCTTCAACGAACAGGACTTACCGTCTTAAATGGAAAAGATTTTGTATGTGGTGTAGGAGAGAAAAAATTGACCCCTTTACTTCCAAGCCTCATCAGCTCCTACCTTATCTGCTGTCCCTGGCTAAGTCGGGACTAGCCCATTCGTCAATTAAAGTTCATTTGGCGGCCATTTCGAGATACAGAAGGTCTGGGTCCGGACCTTCCTTGTGGTCTTCCAGGATTGTCACACAATTTCTTAAGGGCTTGTTCAGAGTCTATCCACCAGTGAGGCCTCCACCTCCTACTTGGCATCTAAATCTAGTCCTTTCCCAGCTTATGAAAGGCCCATTCGAACCAATTCATCGTTCTGACATGAAGTTCCTTTCATGGAAATAGGCTCTCCTCCTCGCTCTCGCATCGGCTAGACGTGTTGGAGAGTTGCAGGCCCTTACTATCCAGGAGCCTTTCCTACAATTTAAAAGGAACACTGTAATCTTGAGGACTAACCCTAGGGTTATGCCCAAGTTACCCTCGGACTTCCACTTGAACAAGCCGGTTATTCTGAAAGCGTTCTTTCCTCAACCGGCTACACCAGCTGAAAATACACTTCATTCTTTGGATGTACAAAGGTGGTTAAAATTCTACTTCGATCGCACTAAGGAATTTCGGAAGTCCTCTTAATTGTTTGTTGCCTTTGGTGGTCCAAGCAAAGGTCTCCTGCTATCCAAACAGGGGAGATCAAGATGGATCACAAGTGCCATTCTGCATTGCCACACTGCGGCAGGGAAACCTCTGACAGGCAGGATTCGTGCACATTCCACAAGATCAGTGGCGTCTTCAACGGCACTCTTTGCGGGGGTACAGATTAAAGACATTTGCAGAGCTGATACCTGGAGCAGCGTTCACACCTTTACTAAGCACTACTGCTTGGAGTCCTTACAGCAAGAGGATGCGGCAGTGGGCCAAGCTGTCCTGAGGAACCTCTTCCAATAATTGGTGAGCTTTCCTTTCTATCCCACCGTCCGTTGTTACACATTTTGTATCTTTGTCATGTTGGCTATTGCAATGTATTTATGACACAAAATGTGGTTTTTTATTGCTAACTGCTTGCTACTCTGATACAAAAGCATGGGAATCTATGAAAGTTCCAATACTGGGGCAGGAAAACAAGTTACTTACCTGTAACTTTGGTTCCCCATTATTGGTAACTTGCATAGATTCCCATGCGCCCACCCACCTTCCCGAGGAAAGCTCAGCCTACAACAGATATGGTGACTGATACACAACGGCTACGAAAATCTGAGGCTCTGAGGTTCCTTCAGGAGGGTTCTAAGGGGTGAGGCACTTCTGATTGGCTGATGCCTAAGTTTGGTCTCTTTTACAAAAAGAGGGTGATATGCTACAAAAGGGAATGAGGCCTAGGCCTTTTTCTTTCTTTTTTGTACCTACTGCTATGGTATTTTTGTTACCGAGACTCCCAATCCGACGACGGGGAATGATAGAAAAGCATGGGAATCTATGAAAGTTACCAATACTGGGGAACCAAAGTTACAGGTAAGTAACTTGTTTTCTTGCCTGGGAAGCAGGATTTGTATTATTGAGAAAACCCTTACGAAAAGACAGGAAGACCGGAGTATTTCTAAGCCTGAAAGGCAGCTCGTTCCAGGCTCTGGAAGCACAGACAATAAAGCCTCTGCGTCCCCAGTTGGATTTTTTAAAGGAGGCCACTTGCACTTGCTTAGCACCTGTAGATCTTAAGTTCCTACCGGGAACATACCATTGTAGCTTAGAACTGAGAAACTCTGGACCTATTCCGTTAACTGCCTTAAAGACAATGCAGAGAGCTTTAAAGCGAGTTCTTAGTCTTACTGGGAGCCAGTGCAGTTTTTTCAATTCGCTTCTAACAGAAACAAACTTGGGAATTTCAGTCAGCATTCTTGCCGCTGCATTCTGGACCTGTTGAAGCCTATTCAGGTGTTGTTTTTGCGCATTGAGGTAGAGGCAATTACAATAGTCCAGGCGTGAGAATATAAGGGCTGTTACGACTGTCCTCAGATTGTTCTGAGTAAGGAAAGCCTTGATTTTCCTAATTATCCTTAGAACCATGTAGCAAGCTGAGGACACCATACTTACCTGGTCTCCACAGTAAGCTTAGTGTCCACCAGAACCCCCAAATTCTTAACTTTCCTAACTGGTTCTGGGCATTTGCCAAGGTCCTCTGGCCACCACTCTGGAGTCCAAACCTGTGGATTGTTACCAAATTTCAGGACCTCGGTCTTAGAAGAATTTAATTTTAGGAAGTTGGAGGACATCCAGGTCGAAATTGCACTCATGCATTCATAAAAATGAGTCCCGGCCTCCTTCTCAGCTCCCTCTGTCAGCGATAGCACAATCTTGAGTGTCATCTGCGTAAGAGGTGAGCTGGAAGCCAAAGGACCTATTTACTTCCGCCAATGGTGCCACATAAATATTAAATAAGGTGGGACTAAGTGAAGAACCCTGTGGCACCCCGCATGGGAGTGTGAAAGGTTCTGAGGCCATCCTATCAAAGACAACGGTCTGCAACCTGTTGGATAGAAAGGATTGTATGAGTTTCCATGCCGACCCTTTGACACCAACTTCCGACAACCGGTCCATCAATATTTCGTGATGGACCGCGTCGAAAGCCGCTGATATGTCCAGTAGAACAAGTACAGCATTTCCTACTCTTTCCACCGCTTCTCGAATTTCCTCTGTAGATTTTAACAGAGCCAACTCCGTGCTATTATAGGCTCTGAAACCATATTGTGATATGTCCAGAGAATTATTAAGATGGATAAAAGCACTGAGTTGGGTATTCATGACCTTTTCCAATATCTTGGCCGGGAAAGGAAGCGTGGAAATCGGTCTGTAATTATTGGGGTCTTTAGGGTCCAAATTATTCTTCTTTAATAGGGGAAGGACAGAGGCTTTTTCCATACATTTGGGAATACACATGCGGTCATGATGGCATTCAGCAATTGGGTTAATGCTGTGCTTATGGTTTCAGGGATTTGTTTAATTATCCATACCGGACAGGGGTCGCTGGGTGCTCCTGATTTGATCATATTAAGTGTTCTAAGCGTATCTTTCCTCTCCAAGGGAGTGAACATATTAAATGACAGTAAGGATCCGCAGTCTCCCGTGTCCATTACTTTAGGGCTAGTTTGACTTTTTATGGTCGTATTGGAAAACGATGAAAAAATGTTATCGATTTTTTTGTTTAAAGAAACCTGCTATTTTATTGCAGAGTTCAGGGTGGCCATGATTTTTAGCAATAGTTGGACTAGATAATTTAATACTGGTTTTAAAAAGTTCTTCGGCATCAGATTTAGCCAACTCAATTTGCCTTGAGTAATAATCCTTTTTTACTGCTAACAATAGATCTTTGTAGTCTGTGATGCAGATTTTATATTTTATCTTAGTATCTTCATCATAATGTTTGCGCCATACCCTTTCAGATTGTTTACAAGCCAATTTCTTGGATTTAAGTTCATCTGAATACCAAGGGGCAGTAGGTAAGGCTCGTTTGGGGATCCATTTTTTCGTAGGAATTAATGCATCACTGGCCAGCCAATTATTGTACTTCTCAGTCGCCTCATCCACATCGGGGGGAAGATTCACCAATGAGTTTAAGAGAAAGTTTTCAAAATTCACAATGTCTAGTTTTGCCCAGGCCCTGGTGGCAGTCTCTTGAATCGGTTTTATAGTAGTTGGGTGAACCAAGTAGTTGTTCAATTCGAACTGAATGGCACAGAGGTCTGACCACAGAACCGGGAAAACTGAAATGTTCCCTATGTCATCACTATTAGAGTAAGTGCCATCCAGCGTATAGCCTTTCTCATGAGTGGAAGGCTCCACCAGTTGTGTGAGGCCTCCAGCCTCCATAATTTGTTCTAACCGGATTGTATCGGGATTAATGGAATCTTCAAGGTGAAAGTTAAAATCACCCAACACTGAATAGGATTCTAAGCTCATTCCTTCTTCGATTAGTGACCCCACAGAGTCTAGAAACCCACCTTTAGAACCTAGTGGGCGATATACTAGTATGCCCCTAAAAGTTCTACGATTATCAGAATAAATATTAAACGCTAAAGCCTCACAACTCAAATTAGAAACGGGGACCGAGTTCAGTGAGAGCGACTCGTGATAAATAATTGCAAGTCCTCCTTCTAATGGGCAGCTACTGAATGATCAGTTAGTAACAAAGCTTGTTTTAATGGAACATTGCTAAATGCATGCTCAGTGGTTTGTAAACATCAAAATAATTCTGATCTGTTTATTGAATATTACCTAGATTTACTTTTGTATTTTGGAAACCTAAAAAAAGAATATGTACGGAAAGTAAATATGCAGATGCTCTGCAGATTTTCGCGTTGGCAAATTGACAATTGTAATTTTTCTAGAAGTACAGTTTCCAAGCCTACTTCTGTAAATCTGGAATTTGTGTGCACCAATTTAAGGACATATACCTGCGGAATTTGTGTGCACCAATTTAAGAACATATACCTGCGGATGCACTTTTGTGCCTTTATTTAGAAAGTTGGCCTTAATTTATTTTGATGTTGCCCAGATTGGTTTTTACATTGTATTGCATTATTAATCTCTTTGGAAATGTTGGTATACATCAAATACGTTTTGCAAAAAGATGCCTCATGGGAATGGTTCCGAAAATTGCAGTATTGTTTATCAAAACTTTTTTGTTTTTGCAAGTTAAATATTTTTTTTGTTCATTTTAGTTTAAAAGCAGGCAGCCACCAATCTTGCTTTCAGGCTCCTGCATATGCATATATTCTTGGAGCGTTATAAGTTGCCTAAAATAATTCAAACTTTGCAGTTGGGTTTACACTTTATTTTATACCGGAACCAATGCCAGTAATGTAAGCTGATCTCACAGCGAAGTGCATTTCCTTTAGACCACTGACTCTTATAAGAAAGACCTTGCATAAGTGAACCATACATATATGTTTGAACATCTTAAATATATGGATACAAGTGTAACAGAGGCGGCAGACAATGCTCTTTGACAGATCCATAACGCAGTATAGCAAACTGGCAGCCAAAGGATTTGTGCTGCAGGGGTTTGGCCCCACTGGCCACAATAAACAGGAGTTCTTGTTGTCCTTAACTCCAAACAATATCTTGGGCTCCCTACACCCCAACCCAGTCCAGTATTGGTGTAATAAAGCAAACAAAATATCTAGCCCTCTCAAACTTCATAAAGAGCTATTTCAAGTATACATTATCGTAGGACCTAGCCAGTAGCACCTCCCTCTGATTTTGGTCCTTTTATCAGCTCAGATGCTACAATTATGATGCAAGATGATACATTCCTAAATTGGGTAGTATAAGGGAATGGGGTGTATTATATAGCGTGGTAGTGCAACCTCACTGTGTAATACACATGCCTAATGTAGGAAGCTGGCTTGCTATGCAGTGTACCAAAATGAGGTCAACTATATAAATGGTCCAGACCACCATTATAGGTTTACAGGGCTTAAATTAATAATCCCAAAGGCTCTCTTTTGTGGTAGTGTGGGTGAGTAGTTTAGGCTTATCAAAGGGTAGTGTTAAGCATTTTTTGTGCACACACACACACACAGTCAATAAATGGGACACACACTGAAGAAGAAACTTATTTTTTAAAAATATTTTTTAATTGAATTTTCAGCCAATACAAAACAATAAGCATGTCACATTTGGTCACAGTCATGCGAAGACAGTTATATATGATCCACATCATAAGACATATCACCTTCTCCCTTCCTTCTGCCGGGCAGAGCTGCGGTCTCCTAACAAGTATCACTGCTAGCAAGGTCCTTCCCATATCCCTCGTCTGTCTGAGAGACCGTTCAATGGTCCCCCTGTCAGAAACACAGTCTGGCCCGAAAGCTGTGATTGGCTAGTCAACTCCCAGCCCTCCATCCATTCCTTAATATTTTCTCCATTTTCCCCACACCTTACGGATCTTCCGTGGGCAACCTCTCGCTTTGTATGTAACTCTTTCTGCCGCCATATACATGTCCATCCCCCTCTTCCATTCCCCCAGCTGGGGAGGCAGCGTCACCCCCCAGGCGCGGGCCACGTCTCATTTCGCTACCACCAGTGCCAGTAGTGCAAAGATAAGCTGGGGGCTCCCCAGATCAACATCCCCGGGTATGCCCAATAATATAAATTTTGGGTCTAGGGGTAATGTTCCTCCCAATACTTTACTCAGTTCTCCCAGGACGTGTACCCAGTATGTATGGATGACTGGGCAGTCCCAGATAGTATGGTAGAAGTCCCCCTGTGGCTGTCTGCATCTCAGGCAACGTGGTTCGCTAGCTCGGCCCATGCGATCGAGTCGGGCCCTATCGTAATACACTCTGTGCAATATCTTGTATTGGATGAGTCGAAGGTGAGATTTAATTGCCTCTTCTCTGTGGTGCATCAGGGCTGCCTCCCAGTCAACTATTTATAGTGTGCCCAGGTTCTGTTCCCACATTTCCCTCAACTTCCCCAGTCTGTCTGGCATGTTATTGTTCAGGGTCCTGTATGTTAGGGAGACTGCCTTATGGGATATCTGTTCCTGCAGTATCGTCCCTCCAGCGGGGCCTAGTCCGGTAGGGCAGAGGAGAGCAAACTTTTGGCTGTCCAGGCATGTCTCAGCTGCGCATATTTAAACATTTGGGTAGTGTGTAAACCAAACTCTGTTGCTAGTGTCTTAACAGTTTTGAGTTCTGCCTTAGCCACTACATCGCCAATATTAGAGATGCCGATGGCATCCCAACCCCCAAAACCCCTAAGTTTGTAGAGCTCCTTTAACCAGGTGCAATGCCAGAGCGGTGTCTGCTTTGTTAGTTTGTGAGCCCAGTCTATTACCTTAGTCGCTCTGTCCCATACTTCCAATATTACTTGTGTGGCCGGGAGTAGGCGGCCCCTACCATAAAGGAAATGTAAGCATGAACGCTGCGCCATGTCCCACTCTAGCCTATAGGTGGGGTGATCAGCCGAGGTGTGGATCCACTCGTTCGCCGGTGTCAAGTGTTCCGCCCAATAGTAGGCCTCGATGTCTGGCAGGGATATTCCTCCATTGTATTGGTTTCACTGGAGTGTGCATAGGGCAATCCTCGCCTGCTTCCCAAGCCACAGCAGGGAGCGCAATTCCGCGTCTATCACCCGTAATGTCTGCCTGGAGAGGGGGGGGGAAGTACTCATTTTGGAGGGCATACAGGAAACGGGGCAGGGTGATCATTTTGAACATCGCAGCCCGACCCAGGATCGTGAGGCGGAGTGCTTTCTACCTCAGCACGTCTTCTGCGTAGTACGTTATGACCCGCTGAATATTGTTTTGATATGAAAGTTTTCTGTCTGTGGTGAGATAAATCCCCAAATACGTAAATCCTGTTTGTGCTACATGAAGGGCCCCAGGAAGAGAGGGTCAGACCTCCCGGGCTCTTGGGCTATATACGACCGATTTATGCCAATTTATGGCATAGCCCGAAAAGGACTCATACTTGTCCATGAGTTCAAGCAAGGCGGGGATTGTGTCATCCGGTTGGGTAACATATATCAAGATATCATCTGCCTAGAGTGAAATCTTTTCTTCCCCTGTGTCGGTCGGTGTAATTTGGAACCCTCGTATCTCCTGTTTCTGTCTGATCTCACACGCCACTATTTCTATTGTGCGAGAGAAAAGTAGGGGGGACAACAGGCATCCCTGACGTGTTCCCCGCCTGCTGGGAAAGTCATCAGACAGTAAATAACCCTTTCATTTTAACCCTAGCTCGGGGGTCTGCATAGAGGAGGCCGATCCATTGTCGGAACTTGGGGCCAATCCCAAACTTAACTAGAGTAGCCTCTGGGGGCAAGGGGGCGTGGCTAGCCGAGCCACAGAATGGACCCTTTGTAAGTGAGCTCCGCCTCCTGGGAAATAATCCTAAATGTATCCTGCACTCAGAAGGTTGTAGCGGCGCAGTAACCATTTCTTGGACTGCCAGGACACCCGTGCCCACATCGCTGCAAGTTTGGGGGGGGGGCGAGGTTCCCGGTGTGGCGAGACTGCGAGCAGGAGAACAGGTCTGCTGGATTCCGCCTACCGCTGCTACTGGGCGACTGCGAAAATCGAGCCCATGGCTGCGAGGTTGTGCTGGGCCTTAGGCGGGCCCGGGAGGCGTCGGAGGGCGAGTCTGGTGATTAGAGGCTGTGCCCGAGCCAGGAGTCCGTCCCTGAAAGGAGGAGGTGCTGCGGAGCTGCATTGGGGATGAGGAGGTCTGCTGGAGACGGTCGGAGAGCTGAGGACCGGAAGGCCGAGGCCACCATTTTGAGGCAGTGGTCCGGTGAGGAGATCCGAGGCGGCTGGTGGGGCTGGGATCCCCAAACAAGCGCTTGTTGGAACTGCACCAGCGGTAGTTTGTGGAAGATCGCTGGTGCATACAGTCCCAGTGCAGGAGGTCGGGCCTTACAATTGACACCAGCTATAATGATCAGTCGGCCCGCCATATTTAACTGTGGACTGATCCTGCAAGCCCACCTGTAGGTAGGGTGCTCCGTAGCCACCCATTTTGGCAGGAAAGCTTGATACGCGGCTAGGGGAAACATTCTAGGCCCCTAATTGCTGTTTTTTGTGGCCGATTAGATGCATACGTCTACTAAAAACGCCTTAGTGATCTGCTGCACGTACGGCTTGGACTGCGAGCTGCACTGGGCCCTAGTACTGGCCTGTAGGGTACATATGTTTTGCAGGGACACACCGGTTGGCCAGCTGAGATCTGACCATCTTGAGTTTCGACAGGCTGTGGAGGAAATTGCAAATTGCTTGTGGGGCTGCAGTATCTAGTGATTGGACTTTATTTGATAGCCATAGCCTACTTATTGGGGGCTGAGAAGACGACTTGTACGCGTGCTGGGCTGTACATACAGGGAGACCGGATGGCTGCTGACATAAGGGGCAAACCAGATACAAAACAGCCCAAGTTGAACTTTGAAAATAAGCGGTCAACCAGGTATACAGACCCTGAGGCAGATGCGCAGGGAGAAGTACATCGAGACTCACGGTGGAGGATCAAGGGGAGGACCTACGGGCCCTGATGCTGGAATTAAGATCCAGTTTGAGCAATATCGACGTTGAAATTAGACACACTGACTGCACAGTTGGATTCCATAAAGGCACAGGTATCTAATCACGAAACTAGATTGGACGGGCTTGAAAATAGGCACACAGAATTCCATGAATTCCAGGTGGAAACAAAGGAACAATTGCTGCATATGAATAAGCTGTAGGGCATCATAAGGGCCAAGAACGATGATTTGGAGGCTAGGTCTCGACGGAATAACCTCCGAATTACAGGCATTCCAGAGACCACCACCATTTCTAAAGTGGAGGTCTTTGTTACGGATCTGCTACACAAGCTCTTTGACCCTCACTTATCCCCAGTTTTTGTAATTGAAAGGTCCCACAGGTATCAGGACAGAGATCTTATTCTGCGCCTGGCGAGAGAGAAGGGTCAGATCACCGACAAAGGAATACCATCTCCTTTTACCCTGTCTTTACTCCAGCGGTTCAGGCGGCACGACGAGAGTTCCTCCCTGCTAAGCGGATTCTCATGCATGCACAGATCCCATACTCCCTGTTGTATCCAGCTAAGCTTAAGGTCTCACATGACGGCACTGCTCACTACTTCACAGATGCCAAATTTGCCCTGAAATTTGCGAAACACGTCGGCGGAAAGAGATCGAAGGACACTGGCACTGTGGAGGGAGCATCAGGAGGCCAGCTAAGTTACAAAGACTGACCTATTCTCACACTCGTTTCTATTTGTATCAGTTGGTAGTGTGCAAAGTTATCGAGATGCCCAACCTTATGTATAATCACTAGTCTTTATTCCTTAAAACTCTGACACCCTAATTTGTTGGCTCCCTGTGGAGAGATTTTTGCATGTGGCGGTCAGCGACGCAGAATTATTGGTTATTTCATTATTGTTGTGACTCGCTGCTTACCTTTCTGCATTACTCCTGGCCACCCTGTGCGAGCAGGGTAGATCGCCGGCCTTACCACGCCCTCATGGGAAGTTTCCCTTTCTTCATTGTGCGGTTTTTACATGTTTGTATTGGGATGGGTATGCTGAAACCTGATTGGGGGGTTGGAGTGGGTGGGGGGTGGAAGATGGGAATTTGTATTTTGTTTCTTAGTCAGCATATTACAACAGAGATAGCTAGAGTATTTATTAGGCATACGGAGCGACTGTGCTGCTTAAATGTAGAAGGTAGATACACATATCCCCGGCTTGAATACACGCTAATACACTAAATGTTCTTATGTGGAATGTCAGGGGGCTGAGCGATGGTAGAAAGGACAGGCTTGTGCACGCCTATTTGTCTAGGCACAACATCGACATATGTATATTGCAAGAAACTCATTTAAATGTCAAGCCGTCACATCGGCTGAGAAACAGCAGGTGGGGAACAATACACTCGTCCATTTATTCGAATTATGCCCGAGGGGTAGCGGTGCTGTTAAGGAAGGGGTTGAACTGGCGAGAGCATGCTGCCTATGTTGATCCGGAAGGGAGGTATATAATCTTGCATGGGAGGCTGGGCGGTATTCCCTTAGTATTGGTAGCAGTATACGGCCCAAACGTTGACTCTCCTGAGTTCTTTCATAACATTTGATCTAGAATTAGAGCAACTGGCTGTAACACGATCCTTTGGGATGGAGATTTTAGTGCTGTATTGGAGGATGACATGGACAGACATGGGACATCTCGTACCTTACACCCACAATCTGGCACTGCACTACATGATATTATGTCGGATGGTGACCTCCTGGATGTGTGGCAAATTCACCACCTGGACCTTCGTGAGGGGACTTGTATCTCTAGCCATCACAACGCCTGGTCCCGCTTGGACTTCTGGCTAGCGTCACGTGACATTGCGACCTGGACAGTGGATGCTGTTCACCTGGCGCGTTCGCTATCAGACCATGCCCGTGTCTGCTTAGGGTATGCTTGGCGGAAGCACTTCCCTGTGCTTTCACTTGGCCATTACCCCCTCATGCGCTATTAGACGAGGCCTTTAAGGAAGAAATCCGCTCTGACATAAAGGAATATTTCACCTTAAATGCTGGCTCGGTAGATACCGAGGCCTCACTTTGGGAGGCCTTTAAAGTAGTTATCAGAGGTCAGTGTTTTGCCAGGCAAGCTGTGGTCTTGAAGGCCATTAGGGGAACCATTGATACCCTATAAGGGCAGATAAAAGAACTTGAAGGACAGTTCTACTCTGCGGGAGACCCGAAAACAGCTGCTCTCCTAAAAGACAAGCTATTGGCATTTGCTGAGGAATCGCAACGAGAGGTTAAATTCCTATGCAAATATGCTGAGGCAAGAAGATACGGCGAAGGTGACAGACTGGGCCGCACGTTGGCCGGTATGATTCGCCCGTCTAGGTCTGCTACGTATATTCATGAGCTCAACACTGCTAGCGGTGACACTGTTAGAGGCCCAACAGAGATCCTTAGTGCATTTTCCACATTCTACTCTCATCTTTACACGGTCACCCAAAAAACTAGTCCAGAGGGGTATGCAAGACTTCTTAGATTCAATTGCGCTGGTGTGGTTCAAAAACACCCACAGATAATATAAGGATGCTATTGCTATTGGTTTTTATTATGCGCACAGCTGCTCCAGCGAAGGAGGGTCCTGGCGCAGTGACAAGGTAGGACACAACATAACAGAGGCTAAACATTAAGACCACTGGAGAGCAGATTAAAACAAAAGAGTCTTGATAGCTTTCCGGAAAAGCATAAGGTCCTCCAACAGGCGAATTTCAACCGGGAGGGAATTCCAGATGGTTGCAGCTTTAACACTAAAAGAGCGTCCGCCCGCCCGGCAGAGCCTGAATCTGGGGACTACAGCAAGGGCCTGACCTTGAGAACGGAGGGTACGTGTAGGTACATAAAAAGACAGGAAGCTAGACATGATTTGAGGGCCTATGCCTTTCAGAATTTTAAAGGTCAAACAAAGGACCTTTGAATTCGCTTCCTCACTGGAAGCCAGTGCAGGGAGCGGAGGACATTTGACACAGGGCAGAACCTGGGCAGGCCAACAATTGCTCTGGCCGCAGCATTTTGTACCCGTTGTAAGCGGGTAATTTCTGCCAGGTTAGCCCCTACCAGGAGAGAGCTGGCATAATCCAGGCGCGAGATGACAGTAGCCTGGATCACCAGCTGCCTGGTTGGGGCATCAAAAAACTTAAGGACAGGTCTTAAACCCCTAAGAAGTCCGAAACAGCATGCTGCTGTTTTCTTAGTGTGGCCCACAAAGGTAAGACCGGCATCCAGCCAAACTCCCAGATTTTTCAATTCCGATACTGGAGTTGGAGTTGGTCCCAACTCTGCCGGCCACCATTGATCGCCCCATAATTCCACTCTCTTTCCGATGATCATCACCTCAGTCTTGGTGGCGTTAAGCTGGAGACAGTTCCCTGTCAGCCAGGTGGCCACCGCCTTCAGTCCATTCTGGAACCTGGGGGCATCATGTTCCGCGTCCCCGCTGAGAGTAACCGCCAGCTGAGTGTCGTTGGCATATGAGACCAGGGTTAGGCCCCACTGCCTAACGACCTCAGCCAGCGGTCTCACGTATAGGTTGAATAACGTGGGGCTCAGCGAGGATCCCTGCGGAACCCCCATGGCCAGCGGCTGAAAATTGGACTTGAAGGGAGGGATGGCCACACAGAAGGAACGACCGTCAAGAAAGGAGCGGAACCACTGCAGAGCCTGGCCCCCGACACCAATCTCCTCGAGCCGGTGCAATAGGATGCTGTGGGACACCGTGATCTCCCCATTACGGTGGAGGACGTAGCCCATGTTATTAAAAGTCTGCCACTCGATAAGGCACCTGGGCCTGATGGCCTGACTACCTCATTTTTTAAGACGTATGTAGAAGAACTGTCCCCTACATTACTCACAGTCTTTATGGAAGCGCTGGAGTTGGGAGCTCTGCCTAAGTCAATGAGGGAAGCAATAATGATCACATTATTGAAACCCGGAAAGGCGGAAACAGACGTGGCTTCCTACAGGCCGCTGTCCTTGATCAATGCTGACGTCAACATTTATGCAAAATTGCTCTCAAACAGATTACAGCCGTTACGTCCCATGATTGCACTCCCTGACCAATCGGGATTTATCCCTGGGAGATCGACATCTCACAACTTGCGCACCCTGTTCTCCGTATTGCACTATCTTCACCCAGAAGTGCATGCCGCCGCTATATTCTTAGATGCTATAAAGTCATTTGATACACTCGATAGGCCGTATCTATCCACCATATTGGCACGCATGGGGCTCAGCACTTTATTTATCAACCGTATAAGGCTATTATACACCATGCCGAGGGCGCGGATAAGGGTGAATGGTCTACTTTCTGAACCATTTAACATAACGCGTGGCACCAGACAGGGGTGTCCTCTTTCGCCTCTGCTCTTTGCCACTGCTATGGAGCCTCCAGCTGCTCAAATCCGGCAACACCATACAGCCAGAGGTATCGGCTTTGGTACACGTAACCTCCTTATTTTGCTTTATGCGGACGATGTGACGTTATACATCCTCAACCCAGAAGAAAACTTAGATCCGGTGCTGAGGAAATTTATTAAATTTGGAGGGCTTGCTGGTGTCTCCATTAATTGGACGAAATCCGTGACTGTCCCTCTGACTGATGGTACACCCAAGATAACATCTGAATTCCCCTTGCGATGGGAGGCAGAGGCGGTCAAATATCTGGGGGTGTGGCTGAGCCGAGACGTGCAGGAGATCTGGAATTTGAATTTCGGAAGGGCGTCAACTTGGCTGGAAGGCAAGGTCGAAATCTGGTATAAATTACCTCTGTCCATTGCTGGAAAGATAGCGCTGGCCAAAAGGACAATATTGCCCAAATTTCTATTCCTTTTTAGGTTTTGCCTGGCGAAAAGATGCGCTCTGCGCATCTTTTTCGCGCAGGCGAAAACCTGATGAGAACTGTAGTGTGGCTTTGGGTCGGCCCTCGTCATTCATTGGCTGGCTCCATAAATGGAGCCTAGCCATTGGACGAGGGGCCTGTCCGTCAATGCCGGACCAGATTCGGGGGCGTTCCCGAGATTCTTTGGCTTTTGCCGACGTCACGCGACGTCAGCCGAAAGCCGGGAACGCCCCCGAATCTGGTCCGGCATTGCCGGCACCCGCCTTCCTGCTTGCGTGAGTGCTTTTCCGCCACGTCTCTCCTGCGCTCTCAGCGCTTCCGGTCACCTTCCCCTTGCTCCTCGTTATGCCCCCACAACAGTCGGGGATCTCTGGTGACGAGTTCGCCACACGCGGGGTAGGCAGCAGTCACGCGAGGTCCCAGGGGCTGGCAGGAGGACTTCCCCCGGCAGCAGCGCCTCTTCTCGAGGGGCACAGGCGCGCGTCCAATCCGTGCGCGGCTCTAGGGACGAGCCCCTGATGACGCCGCACGCCTCTCCGGTCCTCGGCCAATAGGAGCGCAGCTCCTTCGTGTAGACCCTGGCGGTGGACCAATGGCAGCGCGTCCTTCTCAGACGAGCCTCCCTGAGCGAGCCAATCCTAGCGCGGCCGCTCCGATGCTGCTCACGGGTCCCGGGCCGCTGGCGGTGTGTTTTCTCAGCTCAGCCATTGGGGCGAGAAGCACATGGTGGGGTCTCCTCGCTTTTTGGAGACCGACCCTTGCAATGGGCTCTCACCTAAGAACACCTCCACACTGCGCCTCCAGTGATCTTTCTATCTGACCAGTGAACAATTCAGTACCTAGACTGTTCAGTAATTTGTGCTCTTTGCTTCTCTCCTCCTAATGCTCTACCACACCCACTTTCACCCTCTTACATTGCCTTGTATTCAGCAGTAGGTCTCTAACCTTTCCTGCCTCCTTCAGTGGAAATCTTTAGTTTAATTCACTACCTTGTGTGGGCAGATGAACTTTGATATTTAAGTAAATGCTCGTATTCTTTGCCTTGTCACAGATCTGCTTGGTGGCGGGAGATGAGTTTTACAAAGCGCTAAGATTCCTCCCCTGTTTGTGTGTGAGGGGTGTTTTGACGGCCCTCTTCCCTTAACTTGCATCACCTCTTGCCCTCCAAATCCCTCCTCATATGAAGGTCATGTAGCTTCATGTGATTTGTTTTGTTTAATCATTTTAGTGGATTAACGAAACCAGGAATGTCAATAAAACAATAACAATAACAGGGCAAACAAAGTAATCTTTTTATTGGTTTACTTAAAAGGATTTTAGTTTATTAGCTTGGGCCTATTTGATCTTCTTTGAGTTATCTAAAATCTCCTCTAAATTGTTACACTCCTTCTGAAGTTTGACCTCTGCGAAACAGAGCACCTTCCCTTCCACCATCTATACAACCTCGCTGATAAAGACATAGAGCCTTATTTAGATCTTGGCTGATGGAATAATCCATCACAAATGTGACGGATATCCCCTCTGCCGTATTATGATCTCCATAGGATATAATGAGAAGGGATATCCATCCCGCTTGTGACCGAGTATTCGCCACCGTCAAGATCTAAATCAGGCTCATAGGGAAGCTTTGTGTGGCTGTGTGTGTAGGAAGCTTTGTGTGGCTGTGTGTGGGGGGGGGGGCTTTGTGTGGCTGTGTGTGTGGGGGGCTCTGTGTGGCTGTGTGTGTGGGGGGGGGCTCTGTGTGTTTGTGTGTGTCATTTGCGAGAGATAAAGCTAGTGGCATTGTAAATGACAATGCCATTTATTTATGTTAAAAAAACATAAATAAAAATAATGTCAAGAGCAATGCCAATAGCTCTAACTTTAACAAAGGCAAAACCATTGCATTGTAAATGCTTGTTGTCAATGTGCCCATCCCTCTCACGCAACACTTTTTTACTACCTTGAGATCGCAGCTGTTGTCCCTGGTCTGGGCTGGAGGTCAAGCTAGGGTCTCATGGGATTTGCTGACTCTCCCGTTGCGACAGGGTGGTTTAGGCGCTCCGGATCTAAAACTCTACGCTTTATGCGCTCAAGCTCAGTTCCTTTATTTCTGGGTTCACCCGACGCCGGGCAAACCTCATGTAGCGGTGGAGAATGATGCATTGGCCCCGGTGCCGATTGGGTAGCGCTGTAACAGGCGTCCAGTCGTCCCAGAGGAGACATGGACACTGCGGGTACCCTGTGCTGGGCGTGGAATGCGCTTCGCAGACGGGCAAATGCCCCTCTACTTTATGCTCCATCCATACCGTTGGCGCGGATTCCCATGCTCCCATGCATAAGGAATGGGTTGAGTAAGACCTTGGTGAGTGACATGAACCTATACACGTTCGCAGACTTGTACCCAGACGGCGAATTCAGACCCACCCCCCCTGCTGGGACTGAGGAGCTATTCCTGTATCACAAACTACGTGCGGCATGCCGTGCGCTATGGAAGGGTTTTCCTGAGGCTCCCCCAGTAATGCCAGCTTTAGAAAACATTCTAAAATCACCCTTCCCTCGCAAACTAATTACACGCCTATATACACATATGCAAGCAACAAATCCGCTGGTTCAACCTAAGTCCCTACAACATTGGAATTATAAACTAGATACTCCATTAACGGACGAACTGTGGGACTTCTGCTGCAGACAGCTAACTGAGCTTTCTCCAAACTATAAGCTTCGCTTAATACATTTAAAATTTTTACATAGATATTATAGGACACCGATAAGCTTGTATCGCATGAAGCTTAGCGAAGATGAGAGCTGCTGGAGCTGTGGATACAGACCTTCCTCCTTTTTGCACATCGCCTGGGATTGCCCACGCCTTAGCACGTTTTGGCTTGAGATTTTTAATGCAGTCAACCAAATTGTGGGTAGAGCGGAGACTCCTTACCCGGCATTGGGTCTATTAGGATATGTAAAAAACATACCGCCAGCGCAGCCTAAGTTACATGCCATCCTCCTGCTGTTTTCTCGAAGGCAGATCGCACTTAGGTGGGGAAGAAAGAGAGCACCTTGTATGAGGGACGGGCTGGCTGGCTGATGTCTCGTACGGCCAAACGCAACTCAGCGTTTTCTGGGAGTTAATGCCTTCGGCCTCAAGACCACAAGACATCTGGGAACCATTTTTAACCTGGGCACTGACAATCGTGAGCAAACAAAATACAAGAGGTAGCAAACGGTGCATTACAGGAGGAAAAAGTGACATGTGTGCAGGTTACAAAAGCGTACAAAGTACATGTAGAGGTATAATACTGCAATAAATGGAGGACACTTAAACACAAGAAAAAAAGTTACGTAGGCAATGGTGGCACTTGTGCAAGTATCGAAAGCAAACAAAATGTAACAGTGTGTTACAAGAGAAAAGTGACTTGTGCACGTTACAAAAGAGTACCAAACACAGGTAAAAGGGTAATACTGCAATAAATGTCAGACTCTCAAACCACAAGAACACACTGGGAAGGCACTTCCACAGTCATGGAGAATAGAAATTTTCTATAATAAAAGGTCTTCCTTCAGTTAATAGAGAGGGCATAAATCAAATTTGGAAGTGTCTTTTAAAGGAGGAGAACTTTGAGGTTAGTTTTGAAGGCCTGGGAGGAGGAGGTGGTCCGGAGCTGAGGCGGAAGTGAGTTCCAGATTCTCACTGCGTTGCCTGAAAAGGATTAGGCCATCGATCTTTCCTTCTTGAAAGTGGGAGGTTCAAGCGGTAGATTTTCCGCATTTCGTGATGGTCTAGAGCCTCCAGAGAGTTTGTTTATTCGCCAGGTAGCGAGGAGAGGAGGAGTGCAAGGCTTTGTGGGTGATGCAGGCAGTCTTGTAGATAGATCTTGCCTCGATGGGAAGCCAGCGGAGGATGGATAACATGGGTGTGATGTGGTCGCTTCTTTTGGCCCCATAAATGAAACAAGCTGATGAATGGAGAACAGGCTTAAGGGGGGACAGGTGGGATTTGGGGAGGCCAGTAAGAAGAGAATTGCAGTAGTCCAGTCTCAAGAGGACCAGCGATTGGACCAGGGTTTTAAGGTCATGCTCCGGGAAGAAGCGACGAATCCCCCAAAGAAGGCGCAGTTGGTATCCCCTGAAGCTATGCCCTTAGGGACCCTCTAAAGTACCCATGCCCTAGGAACCAGGGCTACCATGTACTTGCCACTTACAGAAGTGCTAAAGATCTTGTTAATTGGATTACAATTGAACAGGTATCTTGATTTAGAGAAAGAGCACTGGCACTGGGGACCTGGTTAGCAGGAACCCAGTGCACTTGAGTCAAAATTGCATCAAATACCAGGCAAAAAGTGGGGGTGACCTTGTCAAAAAGGGGCCCTTTCCTACATACACACCTTGTGACTCCTGGGTTTCGTCTGCCAAACCCTCAGCTCAATCCTGGGTGGTTGTGGCACTGACCAGCAAGGCTTACACAGAGGAACAAGTGTAAAGCATTTAAATAGCACCAGAATATTTGAAGAAGCAATCAGCACAACTCTAAAAAAATAATCTGACACCAATTTATAAACATAGACTTTCTTTTTTAGGAATTTAGGTACATGAACAAAAAATGTGGATTTTACAAGCAATAATAAATCAATGAAATTACACTCAACCGCAAACTAAGTCTTGGAAAAGTCAACAAATTAGACACTTAGAAACTTTTCAAGTAAAACTTAGGTAAGTGTCACTGCAGTCGGTTAGAAGTACTTGGGGCAACCTATTCCAGCAGGGAGCTAGCCAGGGGGACCAGCAAGGTCCTCAAGAACAGTTACCGTCACAAAAGAAGCAGTCCTTTAACAGTTCCAGGCACTTATTCAGTGTTGCAATGGATTCCTATGGAGTAGTACTGATGCAAGGGATTAAGGATGCGGAAGAAGCTCAAAGGATGCAGTGTATGTGTCGCGGTCGACTGGGGTCTTCCTGCAGGGATTCCTTGGTCCATGGAGATGGCGAAGGGATCCTGTTTGCCGAGTTGACCTCCCACTTAGTCCTCTCTGGTCAAAGTCCAGTCACCACTGGACTACCAGTCACCCGTTGTCATGATCACAGGCCAATCCTTCTTGAGTCGATAACTCTCCTTCTGAGTGTCCCAGCTACTCTCCGACAGCACACCCAGTTTCAGCCAACTCAGAGGCAACTCTATGCGTCGGGGTTTGATCATCGGTGCTGCACGGCGGTGGTGGTAGCGGCTTGAAGACTTTGGGCTTCCAACGTGCCCCAGCAGGGTTCTTAAGCTGTTGTGTCCCTGTGCTGCGAACAGGCACAGTCCCTCTTTTCACTAGCCACCAGGTGCAGTCCTCAGGTGTGCCGCCTCTCTTTGATGGACCCTCCTTGCAGCAGGGCAGGCCTCCTTCGGTCTTTCTTCCCAGTTGGTCCAGATCTGAGGCCTGGTTGCCAGGGAGTGCCTCTCCTATGCTTGGAAAGTGCCCTCAAGTCAGGATGCGGTTGTTAGCCAATGGACTATCAGTTTACATCCCTCTTGGTTAACATTTCCTGTGGAGTGTGGCATCTGGCTATCCCAGGAGGCACCCTTCTGCCTTCGCCCAAGATGGCGAGATCCCTCTCTTGGTGTACAGACCTCATAATTCCTCCCCCTCTACCCCTGGCTGCGGCTACCATCGGACTACACGCCATGGGGAAACCGGTTTAGCAACTGATTTCTCCTCTCTGCTTTCCCTACCAGCCTGTCTACCTCAAAAGTGGGGCAGCCCTCCCTCTCTGTTACACATCTGCCTTTCAAAGGCAGCTTCATATTTAAAGCCTGCCTTATGTGGCTAGCACCTAAATGCCTTGATTCAAGAGGGAGCTGACACCTCCCTGGCCTGTAATACCTCATTGTTCTCCTTCCTGGAAGTTGTTAGCACGCCTTTCCAAGAGGGCAGAAAGCTGTCTAATGGAGCAGGCTTCATGTGTGGCTGGGAAGGCACATGAGTTTTAAAGGCCACAAAGTGGCAACTTTGCTAAAGCTGCACTGTGCAACAAGTTACATTAATTTCGACTTGAGATACAAGTCCGGCTTAATGTAACAAGTTGTTTTGATACCTTGGAATGCCCAACTTGGTCGCATTGTGCAGAAGTTAGTACAGCTGCAGGGTCCCCAATTGGGAAACCAAGTCTTTTCACAGTAAAATTGGTAGCACAACATGTTACACTGCCAGGGCATGTAAAGGTCAAGAACGGCCTGTGTTGCACCTTGCCTTTAGGACTTGTTAGGACTACCAGAGGGATGACTTACACATGTACAGGGGAAATGGCGCATGTGCCATTGCTTTAATGGCAAAGTTTTGCTAGCAGTGCAGGATGGCTCTCCAGTCTTCAGTGGCAGACAGGGGGACTCGTTTAACCTGGGGAACCTTCACGGTGGCACAACTAGTGCTGCAAGCGCTGGGGTACCCCTCTAACTTACATGCCCTGGACACTAGGATACCATTTACGAGGGATTTATAGGTAAGTTTGTAATTTCCAATTGGTTATTGCCAATTCAATATGCCCTTTTGGTTCAGGGCACTGGAACTGAGGTCTGGTTAGCACACCTCAGTGCACTCTGAGTTGAAAAGCCAGCAGCACCAGTCGAAATGTGTGGGTGACTATACAAAAAAAGGCATTTCCTTACTGGTAGGCTAAGCACTCTGTTCATATGGAAGCTTAAGTTTCTTTAATCTCCCCTTGAAGCAGAATTCAGCCCAGAATCCACACAATCAAAGTTTAAGACAATCTAGACGTTTATCATCATCACCATCATCAGCTTTATTTCGATCACGTAGATCATAAAGGTACGCAGCACAAGTAAGTGAAACAGAGGTATAAAAGCATTGTCAGATAAATATGCTAAAAATGACCATTACCATAAAATAGTTTTACAAATGCAGAGTACCACAAATTAGAAGAGAATAAAATGCTTCATGCAAATGATTTCCTAAGCCTGATCCACAGTGCATACCAAAATCTTGAGGCCATAAACCTTTACTCTTCATGTGCCAGTACACAAGATTCTCAGCACCTCAAGATAATGGCCCGGGCCTGCCTATCTACTCAACAGGAGAATCCTTTTTTCCCTCAAGGATAAATAATGCGGGCAAAAGAAAAGTAGATGGACAATAGATTCCGGGCAGGCTTTACACACAGGGCACAGATCATCAATGGCAACATTACAGGACCACTTGGAGCAAAACAGTTTGGTGGGAACTGTAAGAACAGTTTACGTGCCAGAGCGGGAACGATTTCATCAATACTAGTCTCGAAACAGGGGACAGATTTAAAGTTCAGAAAGTCATTAGTCCGACTAGTCACAGGTTTTACCAAATCCTTTACAAGTATCAATCCCCAATAAATGTCTTCGAGCTTTACCCTCGGAACTCAGGCCATACTTTCTGGGTTGGACCAGAATGCCTCCATCCCCAACCCTCCCTAGCAGTTCCCTTAAAGAGAAAAACCACCTAATTGATGTGGCCCAAAAGATCGGACAAGGCCTCTCAATAGTTTTCAAGTTCTTCCACTGTCCATAGCCTATACCAAAGCATTAAAAGTTTGTAGTTCAACTTATCTGCCAGCTGTCTGTGGGCGAGATCCATGTACAGGGGTGTCCGGGGGTAGCTGGATGGAAGATCTACCAAGGATCTTAGGAAGCGATTTTCAATGACAGTGAGGTAGAATGAATTGCCCATACCCCACAACTCTGCAGCATAGAGTGCCCCTCATAGGACCATGATGTCGTAATTTCAAGTGTTGGGGTAATTTGGTGAGAGACAGTCTTCCTATGGATTTTACTAATGTGGGCACACTGATGGATTAGTTGTCGCTTTATTTTCTCGATATGGGCACCCCAGTGGATTGAAGGAGTCAAATGGATACCAAAATAGTCAAAGACTTCAACTTGCTCCAGTTTAATGCTACCAGCCAGTACAGGTCTTTTGGACAATTTAACCGTGCCACTAATAAAAATCACGTACTGGGTTTTAGCCTCATTTAAAACCAGACCGCTTTCATCACAGAACCTTATAAAATCATTCACAAGTTGTTGTAGACCCTGCAGAGATTTGGAAATTAAAAGAGTGCCATCGGCGAAGAGTAGTGCGGGCACTCTTCTTGTGCCGATTTTAGGGGCATCACAACCATCTCTATCAATGAAATCTACCACCCCATTAATAAAAAAGAGTAAAAAGTTCGGGGGCTAACACAAATCCCTGTTTCACTCCTCATTGGACTGGGAAGGTACCTGTTACTTGGTTGTTTTCCCTCCACCTAACCTGTGCTGCATTTGATGAGTGAAGTCTAATTAAAATGTCTAAAAGGTTGCCCCGCAAGCCCATGTCTTAAAATACTTTCCAGAGTCTGGCCCGGGGTCAAGGTCAAATGCAATGCGTCGATCGACAAAGGCCACATATAATTTCATCCCCATTACAATGATTTCCTTCCAGTAGGTACGTAGAAGACAGAAGGCCTGGTCCAGGGTACTAACTTTTGTAGGGAAGTCTGCTTGAAAATCGCAAAATATTTGAAACTCCGACATCCAATCCTGGATCCTTCCTAAAAACTGTTCACAGAAAATGTTCTGAAGAGAGTCAATGAGGCTTAAATGCCTATAACTCCCCGGCTTGGCTCTGTGCCTTTTTTGTAGATGAGCACTATCTCTGCAATCTGCCACGATGCTGGTATGGCAGCAACAGACATAGTTACATTTGTTTCTGCCTGGGCCGGGGCACGCTCGGGCGGGCACACAAGATGAGATCGCCATTTGGATTTCTTCAATGGAGAAAAACAGGGGATCACCATCCCCACCTAGGGCCTCAGCCCACCTTTTACTAGCCTCATGGGTTTCTAGGATACCTTTACCATAGAGAGAGCTAAAGTGAGCAACCCACTCTTCTGGCTGGATGGTATATTCTAAGGCTGCCCTATTTCCCTTTAGCCAGTATGCTGCCTTTCTCCAGAAAGTTTAGGGATCTTTGTCTGTCAGTGCGGTGTGTATGAATGAATGAAATTAGGTTTCTATAGCGCACTTCTACCCTGAGGCCTCGTAGCCTCCCATTCGAGCTTTCTCAATGGCCTGCCTGTACTTGGCTCTGCAGATCACGACCTCAAAACGTAGCTTTAGTTTTACTGCACAAATAAGCGCCCCATTCACATTCCTGCAGTCCTGATTGTACCAGTCACTCTTGGTGACCTGCAGTGGGTCTAAACAGTGCCCCTTTCCGCCCTTTAGGAGGCTGGCTGATCATGTCCCTCATCTCACTAAAAAACAACTTACGGCATGATCCCAGACTCACAGTGGCATCTTTAACAGGGAGTTTACTAAGCTCCTCGATCACCCAGCATACTTTACTTTTAACTACTTCAGGGGCTTCCGGATGTGCCTCCACCCAATCCCACTTGATTGCCCTTTGGTTATTTGTAACAGAAATAGCACCCAAATCTAGACACCCCCTGATATCAGGTTGAGGAGTGTCCGATTTTATGAGAGTAAGGGCAGGATCATTATGATCACTCTCTACTCTTTTTACCACCACCATATCATCCAATAGGGGCCAGAGATTGAGAGTTACTATAAACAATAATCAATTCTACTTGTGTGGCCATGTCTCTTAAAAGTTCACTCCCCTTTGGGATGAGACTTGGTTCTCCCATTTGTTGCTCTTAAGTCATGTTGTAGGGTAAGGGCTAACACCTGGCCTCCTCTCTTCGTCCATCTCACTTTCAGTAGATCTAGATGTGGGATTGACCAGGCACGATCCCAGTCCTCACTCAAATTTGGAGGGGTAAGTGCAATTAAAAGCACCCGCCACTAGTACAGGGACGTTGTAAAAAGGGGGGTTCACCCAATACAGTCACTGGGACCTGGGTATGTATATTGCTGAGAAAGAGGGGTCCCAGTTACCACATATCAATTAACAATAAATTGCATACATTGTTTTTATTTTCAATGTAGCTAAGCCTCTTAATCAAGCAAGGTTAGTTGAAATAACATTTATAGATTGTATAAAGTGCCCTGGACAGGGGGAAGGGGAAAAAGGTGCAGTGAGTGTAGGAAGGGTAAGTGACATAAGAAAAAACAGAGCCAAAGGCTACAAACAATCAAAGATTATTAGACTGATTGAGAATGTCAAATAATCATAAATTCACAATTCGTTATTACACCATAACATGCTTCATAAGTGTACTGAATATCATCATTGCTGAGATGAAGCTGAGAAACACAAAAGACAGTCGACGTTTCGACCCGTATTGTAAAGGCAGGCAGAGATAGATTCCTTGCAATGGGGTCTTCATCAGGACGGGATAGGGGAAGGGGCACAACCAAAGATGCTTGTTGTCAAGGGTGGGGAGGGATACTCCTATAGGGCTTGGTGCGGCCTGGCATAGAGTGCCCAGCTCTGGTCTAAAGAACCACTGAAGACTGAAGAACGTCGTTATTTAGCAACACCCTTGATTGCAATAAGATCAGGTCCATACATCAAAGACCGTCAAAGTGGATAAGGGGCATAGGAAGGTATCAATTAGATCAATCTGGTTTGAAAACACCGTGGTCTGGTGGGATGATTAAGTTGTAGTAAATTAGTGTGGTGCGGAACAATAGTTAATAGCGTCCCCGATTTTATGAGAGTAAGGGCAGGAGCATTATGATCACTCTCTACTCTTTTTACCACCACCATATCATCCAATAGGGGCCAGAGATTGAGAGTTACTATAAACAATAATCAATTCTACTTGTGTGGCCATGTCTCTTAAAATTTCACTCCCCTTTGGGATGAGACTTGGTTCTCCCATTTGTTGCTCTTAAGTCATGTTGTAGGGTAAGGGCTAACACCTGGCCTCCTCTCTTCGTCCATCTCACTTTCGGTAGATCTAGATGTGGGATTGACCAGGCACGATCCCAGTCCTCACTCAAATTTGGAGGGGTAAGTGCAATTAAAAGCACCCGCCACTAGTACAGGGACACCATCAGAGTACTCAGCCAAAGCGTGGTCTAGTATGTAAATTGTATCTTTTTCCTCTAGGACATGAACCACTCTATTATAGACATTAGAAATTCTAATCTTCCAACCACTACATAAAGTCAACAAAAAGGCTAAAATATCCTGTGAATCAACATAGAGGAGTTTGACTTTAGACCCCGGAGCATTTTTCACCCAAATGGCTAGACATTCAGAGGGGCTACCCTGCTCTTTCCTGGTGGCATCAATGACATAGATAGAACAAGCATTGGAAATGCAATAGGTCTCGCATTAGAAAAGTTGGAGCTATTGGTCTTGTAAATGACAAATATTTTATTTATTTGTTGGTTTTTAAAATAGCTAAATTGATAGCTTTGTCATTTACAATGCCAATAGTTATAACTTTCGCGAATGTGACACCTATAGCATTTGGAATGCAACATGTTTTGTATTTACGTGACTTAGATGGCAGCTTTGGTCGTTAGGCCACATCTCTAGAGAGCAGGAGAGTGCAGCAGGGGAGAGAAGCACAGCAATGCAATAGGTCTCGCATTAGGAAAGTTTGAGCTATTGGTATTGTAAAGGACACATTTTTTATTTATGTGCTTGTTTTGAAAATAGCGAAATTAATAGCTTTGTTATTTACAATGCCAATAGTTTTATCTTTCGCAAATGTGACACCTATTGTAACACAATATGTGTTGTAGCACTGAGTGGTGTGAGGGTGAGGGGTGTGAGGGTGAGGGGGTGTGAGGGTGAGGGGGTGTGAGGGTGAGGGGGTGTGAGGGTGAGGGGGTGTGAGGGTGAGGGGGTGTGAGGGTGAGTGGGTGTGTGAGGGTGAGTGAGGGTGAGTGAGGGGGTGTGAAGGTGAGGGTGTGTGAGGGAGTGAGGGTGTGAGGGTTAGGGGGGGTGAGGGTGTGAGGGTGACTGAGGGTGTGTGAGGGTGAGGGGATGAGCGTAAGGGTGTGTGAGGGTGAGGGGGGGTGATGGTGAGAGGGTGAGGGTGTGTGTGGGGTGAGGCTGAGTGAGGCTGAGTAAGGGTGTGAGGGTGAGTGAGGGTGAGTGAGGGTGAGTGAGGGTGTGTGAGGATGAGGGGGTGAGGATGAGTGAGGGTGTGAGGGTGAGGGTGGGTGAGGGTGGGTGAGGGTGTGAGGGTGTATGAGGGTGAGTGGGTGTGTGGGGGGGTGTGAGGGGGTGTGAGGGTGAGTGAGGGGTTGTGAGGGTGAGTGAGGGGGTGTGAGGGTGAGGGGGTTTGAGGGTGAGGGGGTGAGGGTGAGGGGGTGAGGGTGTGTGAGGGTGTGTGAGGGTGTGTGAGGGTGTGAGGGTGAGGGTGGGTGAGGGTGTGAGGGTGGGTGGGTGAGGGTGAGAGGATGTGAGGGTGTATGAGGGTGGGTGTGTGAGTGAGGGTGTGTGAGGGTGAGTGAGGGTGAGGGGGTGTGAGGGTGAGGGGGTGTGAGGGTGAGGGGTTGAGGGTGAGGGGTTGAGGGTGAGGGGGTAAGGGTGAGGGGTCTGACTTGTTTAATGCCACAGATGCAACAATTATTAGCAGGGACTCCATATACATTCTCAGTAGGACTGCTGCATTTTTAAAAGCCCAGGAGCAGCTCATAGCACAGGAACGGATGTACAAGTAAGAGCACTATACCAGCTACACAGAATAGTGCTCAGCTTTCCTTTTAACAGCCGAATGCATTCTGGGAGTTGTCGTCCTGTTTCATTTCAACTATAACAGATGTACTAATGCACCCTAAAAGGTAAAGGCAAGCCCAGGGCAAAGCTCTGGAATCGCTGATGATATGGTGTCATCTGGAGAGCATAGTATGGAAGACAACACTTCTTGCAGGAGAACTGATATACATTTAAATGTACAGCAGCAGATACACGTGGAAGAAGGAACTGTAATTGATCTCAATACGACTGCAACTTTCTGTTGAAGGGGCGAAATAACTCAGAAACACATGTCCAGGAATGCATCAAGCATTGGCTGTGCAAACACATATGTTAAAACACATCTAACAGGAACTGCATCTGCCATAATGATTTGCGGTATGTAATGCTGACCTGCAGTGTGCCCCCGCACCCCCTACCCTTTTGAAAATTGGACCAATTTGCCCGAAAACAATGACGTGCAAAAGAAAGGCCTGAACTGGGACCCGGAGTGGCAGGGACCCGGAATAGCTGCTGACGTAATGCCATCTAAGAAGGAAAGCAGCTCCCAGGGTTGCCAGGTTCACAGATGGGTGCCATTTTTCCCATTTGTGCGAGGAAAAAAAAACAAGGGGGCAGGGAGAGAACAGACGAGTGGAGGGAGGGAAGGGGTGTGCAGAGGTAAGGGACAGAGAGAAGTAGAGAACGGAAAAAATATATAAAGGGGAGAAAGAAAGGAGTGAGACATATAGTGAAGAGAGTGAGGCGGGGGAAAGGAGGAAACACGGGGAATCGAGAGGGAAAGAAGAGATGGCGAAGCAGAGGGAAGGGGAGAGAAAAAGGTGAAGTAAGAGGGATAGGGAGAGACAAAAGGAAGACAGACTGCAACAAACAAGACGGAGGGCATTAATGTGGGGAGGGGGGAGGAGAATGATAACAGTAGAACCTGTGATTGATAGAACTTAGAAACGGCAAAACTATGATAAGAAGTGTTATAAAGCAAAGCAAGCAGATATCGTTATTATGAACATGCAGCGGATTAAAAAAAAAGAAAAGGAGACACGGCCGGCCAGCCGTGAAACTGAAAGCACGGCCGGCCGGCCGTAAAAAAGCCTTTGATGCAGCAGGGGGTAATTAGGGGAGGAGAATGGCTGGGCTGAGGCAGAGCGCCAAGCCTTTGATGCAGCAGGGGGCGGAGCGGGAAGAGCTGCTGGCGGCACTAAGCTGGCGATTTGATGCTGTGCACGCGCATTTTAACTAATTGCGCTTGCACATTGAGTTAAAAGTGCACATGCACTTCATCAAATCGCCAGTGAATCGCCAGTGTAGGTAAGCTCTGTTTAAGCCCCCATAGTCTCGCTCTGCTCAATGCGCATGCGCATTGACAGGCGAGACCTAAAAACCACTTCTAAAGTAGACAAGCTCCAAGTTTCCTGAAATAGGATTACATCATAAGAGTCTACAAGGTAACACCAATCTGGGTCAGAAAGCAATTTTGAAATCCCTGCCACATTCCAGGCTAGGACCTTTAAAAGAGGATGGACTGGGGCCCCTCCTTCTTCAGTTCCACATCTAGGGGCCACACCACAATTTGCATTTATGACAGAAGGCTCGCAGCCAGTCTCCGTATTAATTGCTGAACCTCTAAATGTTTGAAATTCTGGTGGAAGCGGAAATAATGGGGCCCCTAAACACCCAATATTTCTGTCAGAATAGAATAAACAGAGTTAAATATCAAATGGGGACAGTACAACCCGCTGTAACGAAAGAGTAAACCACCGTGCAGCAAAGAACCAAGGGGGGTGGCCCCACCTCTTCCTGCCGCTGACGGGCCTACCCTTGGCCCTGGTACACCCACCCGCGTCCCACGCTGCGGGAGCCCATGAGTTCCTTTAAGTGCTGTGGGCACGTTGGCTGTTTCACGGCGCCTCCAGGCACAAGGGTCGATGGGGGTTCGAGTCCCCTGCTGGCTCCCGCCGCAGAAAGTGGTCTGTGCAAAGAAGAAAGATGGGCTCCCGCCACGCGGGAGCCCCCGTGTGTCCTTACGCTCACGGTGGCACAACTGGTGCTGCAAGTCCTGGAGTACCTCTCTAACTTATATGCCCTGGATACGAGGCTACAGTTTACGAGGGATTTATAGGAAAGTTAGTCTTCTCCAGTTGGGTATTGCCAATTCAATATGCACTTTCGGTTCAGGGCACTGGTTTCTGGTTAGCACACCTCAGTGCACTCTGAGTTGAAAAGCCAGCAGCATCAGTCAAAACGTGTGGGTGACTATACCAAGAAAAGGGATTTCCTTACTGGTAGGCCAAGCACTCAGTGTTCATATGGAAGCTTAAGTTTCTTTAATCTAACCTCGAAGCACAATTCAGCCCAGAATTCACACAATCAAGGATGTAAGACAATATAGCCGTTTATATTTATGTTTAAGGAAAAGACCTATAGATCCCTGCAAAACATTGAAAACGTTGGCAGCGTCACAACTTTGACCAATGCAGTGTACTTGATTACATGTAGAGGCAATAATACTGAGAAAGATATGTATTTACATGGACCCTCAAGTGCTCTTTCCACATTCATTTCTATCATATCCTCAACTGTATGTGCTATCTTATGCCAGGATATTTGAATTATTTAGTTTGTCATGTGAGGTTGAGTTCTGGAAGCTCTTCCTCAATATGTCCTACTATCCTGTCCAGACTTCAGACTTATGCCAATTTGTGTTCTAACCAGATAAGCTCTCAGATTTCTCTTGAAGACATCATCAGGTGAAGCATGAATTCCAAATGTTTGTTAGCAGTCACTTAATGAAAGCTGAAGGCAGTGGTGACAGCATGCAGCTCTTTCGTTTAGCATATCTCAAAGTCCGTGTCTCGAATAATTCAGCACCAATCTTCTCCCTAGCCTTTAGAGATCTGTATAGGAGTCTTGACCACCCTATAAAATAAGACCCAAAGTCAAACTGGTTGACAGTATCGTAGAAAGTTTTCTATATATCTAGGGAGGTCACAGAAAGGTCCTGCCAGTTCAAAAGCAGGTGTTGGTTGTCACATGCCAGTCTACCAAGATTAAGCATTGTATTCATGTGAGGGAAAAACCCAGCTATGGAGCATCATATTTTACAGCACCTTCCAAAAAAATGGCAATTCTTTGCAATATACTCATGTCCCCCTTGACCATGATCAGTGTCCTATAAGGATTGAAATGAGAAATTATTTGTCTTTGGCATCCCCACTATAAGAGCTTCCCTAATTGTGTATGGTAGTCTCCTCGAGTATACCTCAAGTGGTTTGTCAACAGGATTGACCTCAGTATACTGATACATTTAGCTCCACGTGAAGTCAGTAAGGTGCCAAGTGTCTTCTCCCTTTTTATATTGTGCATTGATACCAGAAGTTTCTCCAAAGAGAGTAGTGCCTTGGACAGTTACACCTCCTCAGGATAAGCTTGAATCTGCTCCACAACAGATAGACTTGCATCTGATCCACATAAGGTTTAGGACTGGGTAGGCCCACAGCCGCTCCAAGTATTCACAAGACTGAAAGACACCTGAGTATCCATGCGTAATATGCCCTGCTAGTGGAATTTAATTTTCAGTAGCCATGCATTCCATTTCCCCTGTCTTTCTCTGAGTGACCACTGTCTGTAAGAGATATGACTGATTCTGTTGAAGGAATAGTGTATCTCAGTCAACTTTTATTTTTCCACCATTATCTCGTACCACATATGCCCCTGTATATTTCTATAATTGGGCTAGCGTACCTTCAAGTTGCATCATGTTCTCCATTTGCAACTTGATCTCATGTATCCTACAGAGACAGACATCACAAATGTAATGATTTCAGGCTTGTCATGGCAGTTATTTGCAATGCAATGTTCCTTAGCCTCCTCGTAACATTAGATTATGCGTAAAGTTTCCAGAAAGAAGGGTTGCTCTCAGTTCTGTTATTGATAGTGAATACTTACAACAGGATTTGAAAAAGGTAACATTCTGCACATTCAGGAGGCAGATTTCCAATCTGTTGAACCATAAACCAACACATAATTATTTTGTGGATTCTCTCTAAAAGGGACACCATATTGCTACTGTAGGAAACTGGGCTTTTGTTGCATTCCCCTGCCTTTTGCTAAGTATATGATGCACCTTTGACTGGAGTGTAATGGATTTCTGCTAACCAGGGCCCCAGTACCAGTGTACTATCCCTGAAAATGTTCAATTGTTTTTCCCCAAACGGCAATATATTTAGCACTCTCTGTAAGTCTCTAGTAAATGGTACCCCTGGGACCTAGGGCCTGAGGTACTAAAGAGGGCACCAGCATGAATTGTGCCACCATAAGGGACTCCTCACCAAACACATGCAGGGCTGCTATCGCAGGCAGGGTGTCTTGGTGCAGACAAAAGTGAAAAAACATGTCACACATCCCTGTGTACCATGTCCCCTATAACGGCATGCAATATTTGCCATACAGCAGGCCTGACAGCCCTAAGGCAGAGTGGTAAATATTACATGTGTGGGCATATGTGCAGATATGCCCCTCTGCTGGTCAGACCTATTAATGCCAGTACAAGTGACCAGGGAAGCAATTTTAAAACATGTCCTGGACACATGATGGCTTCACTGAAGATAGGGATGTTTGGTATTAAACATCTCGTATTGATAAACCCACAGTGATGCAAGTATTGGATTTACCAATACATGCACCCAGAGGGCACCTTAGAGATGTCCCCTCAAAACCTACCATCGTTTGGTGTCCTTGCTGACTGGTTTCTGCCACCCTGCCACCTAAGACACTGTTCTGACCTTCTAAGGTGAGAGCCTCTGGTCTCATGAGACTCCGAACAAAAGCCTGTCTGGAAAGAGGTTGTAACACCCCCTCCCACAGGATGATCTGTTGATTAGCCTCCGTGGGCGGGCGAGCTTCGAAGAAGCTGCCGCCTTTGGTATTCAAATCTGTCTCCCCTCACAGGAGAGCAAACCACTCCCCCTTCCAGAGCCCCCTTGGCACCTGGACAGACTGAAACATTTGCTAGTCAGGTAGGCTTGCCACCTCCAGGCTAGTACCACCCTTAAGGTGGGCTACTGTGAGGTGGACACAATTTTTCAGAAGTCGCGATCTTTGTGATGGCATACTTAAAAAGTTTGGGACAGAGTTATGCCCACTTCCGCCAAGCAGTGGCCATATAGGGGACGTAGTGACCACAAGGGTCAGTAGCCCATTGGCTACTACCCTACACTCCCCCAACGCCCCTAAATTCAGTATTTAGGGGTGTCCTTGGTATTAGAGAAGCAGATCTTGATGATCTAAGAAGATAGAGGACACCGAAGAGCTGCAAAAGCAGAGAGGAGAGAAGAAGCAGCTGCCCAAGTACCTACACTGCTGGCCTGTCAGTATCCCTTGTCAAAAAGTGTACCAAAGTTGACTCGTCCTGCAGCTTTTGACTCCAGAAACCTGGGACTACTTCCTGCCTTCAAAAAATACTCAAGACCTCCCTTGAACAGCGGACCTGTTCTGAAGAAACTAAAAAAGAGAAGATTCTGAGGCCCCTGGAACTGTCAGAACCCAACACCCAAAGTCACCACTGCACCCGTCGCCTCCGGACTGAGTTGTAAGGCAGAGTGCTGAATATTACATGTGTGGGCATATGTGCAGATATGGCCCTGTGCTGGTCAGTCCTATTAATGCCAGTACAAGTGGAGAAGTGTGGCTCAATGGTTAGAGCGGCAGACCCTGATGCAGAGGTCTAGCCCGGGACCAGGGTTCAATTCCCCGCCTCGGCGGGTCTTGAGCTCAAAAATTCCACGGACCTGATAATTCTCGCCTCGGTGCCTATTCCAATCATGGAGTCCCACTCTGCAACTCTGGGCAATAGCTTGCTTAATCTCCACAACGGCACCCACAACGCTAAGGATGCCTGGCCTCCACCTTGGGGGTGCCCAGGAGTGGACACCTCACAGGGAAAGCCAGGATGGGTTCCACAGCGGTATTCATACAAGCGCCTTAAGAACCTTGCGGGTGAGTAGTGCGCTATACAAGTATCAATTTACATTTTACAAGTGACCAGGGAAGTAATTTTAAAACATGTACTGGACACTGGTGAAAACAAGTTCACCAGCTACATGATGGCTTCACTGA
The DNA here is from genome assembly GCF_964261635.1 of Lissotriton helveticus. Classification (NCBI taxonomy): domain Eukaryota; kingdom Metazoa; phylum Chordata; class Amphibia; order Caudata; family Salamandridae; genus Lissotriton; species Lissotriton helveticus. The sequence continues at coordinate 1,010,284,356 of NC_136072.1, forward strand.
AGATAGGGATGTTTGGTATTAAACATCTCGTATTGATAAACCCACAGTTATGCTAGTGTTGGATTTACCAATACATGTACCCAGAGGCCACCATAGAGATGCCCCCTCAAAACCTACCAGCGTTTGGTGTCCTTGCTGACTGGTGTCTGCCGATTCAGAAAAGGGGGTGGTGATGAACAGAGTGCCTGAATTAAGCAGACCACTCTTACCCAGTCCAAAGATCAGGGCTTGATCCATCACCGTTTTTTAGCTCACTGCACCATCCCAGCTCAGAACTTGGCTATATGCAAATTAGTCTGTTCCTGTCCCAGTGCATGATGGGAACAGGGCAAACCAAACTACCAAGCCAATTCTTATACTGGGAAGGAAACAAGCTTCCGGGGACCGGTTTCTGCCATTTCAGGCGTCGTCGGCCCGGCTTGCTTGAATCCTGATGGTGCAATGAGCAAGGGACTCACATCTGAGTATACCCTTCCACGCATATGGTGGACAAAATGATTCAGAAAAGGGGGTGGTGATGAACAGAGTGCCTGAATTAAGCAGACCACTCTTACCCAGTCCAAAGATCAGGGCTTGATCCATCACCGTTTTTTAGCTCACTGCACCATCCCAGCTCAGAACTTGGCTATATGCAAATTAGTCTGTTCCTGTCCCAGTGCATGATGGGAACAGGGCAAACCAAACTACCAAGCCAACTCTTATACTGGGAAGGAAACAAGCTTCCGGGGACCGGTTTCTGCCATTTCAGGCGTCGTCGGCCCGGCTTGCTTGAATCCTGATGGTGCAATGAGCAAGGGACTCACATCTGAGTATACCCTTCCACGCATATGGTGGACAAAATGATTCAGAAAAGGGGGTGGTGATGAACAGAGTGCCTGAATTAAGCAGACCACTCTTACCCAGTCCAAAGATCAGGGCTTGATCCATCACCGTTTTTTAGCTCACTGCACCATCCCAGCTCAGAACTTGGCTATATGCAAATTAGTCTGTTCCTGTCCCAGTGCATGATGGGAACAGGGCAAACCAAACTACCAAGCCAATTCTTATACTGGGAAGGAAACAAGCTTCCGGGGACCGGTTTCTGCCATTTCAGGCGTCGTCGGCCCGGCTTGCTTGAATCCTGATGGTGCAATGAGCAAGGGACTCACATCTGAGTATACCCTTCCACGCATATGGTGGACAAAATGATTCAGAAAAGGGGGTGGTGATGAACAGAGTGCCTGAATTAAGCAGACCACTCTTACCCAGTCCAAAGATCAGGGCTTGATCCATCACCGTTTTTTAGCTCACTGCACCATCCCAGCTCAGAACTTGGCTATATGCAAATTAGTCTGTTCCTGTCCCAGTGCATGATGGGAACAGGGCAAACCAAACTACCAAGCCAATTCTTATACTGGTGTCTGCCAGCCTGCCACCTGAGACACTGTTCTGACCTTCTAAGGTGAGAGCCTCTGGCATTTAAATTTGTTCAAAAATGTTATTTGTAGGTCGAGCCTGGGCAGCACATGCGCTTCTGCGAGGCATGCAATATTAGAGTATGGGCCTGAAGCCCCGGCCACTCTCCGCCCATATTTTTCATTGGCTTATGTCAGTCCTTCATAAACGCTGGCTTCTGATTAATTCATGGGCTTGTTAGTCCCTCCTTAGTACCGGCTTGTCTTCACTTGTAACCTCCCATCCGGACTGGACCTTTTACTGTGCCTTACTGTATAGCCTGTATTAGCCTTTAGCAAGAACTCTTTGCTTAATTAGTGTAAACATGGTGCACGGGCGCCGCGTAAGATGCTGTTGCTGGGCACCCATTTTATAATTTAAAAGAAATATATATATGCATGGGCGCCACACATGATCACATTGCCTGCTTAATATCATATGCACGGGTGCCGTGATTGATTTTGTTGCACAGGGACCATCTGATACCTGCAATAGGTCTTGCATTTACGAGAATTTGAGCTATTGCCATTGTAAATGACAATGTCCTTTATTTACATGTTGTTTTTTTTAACATAAGTAAAAGGCATTGTCATTTACAATGCTAATAGCTTCAGCTCTTGCAAATGTGAGACCTAATGCATTGCAAATGCTTGTTAGGAATTGGTGTGGGATTTCTTTGAGTGTGTCTCACTTATTGCCTTTGTGTGCACAATAAATGTGTAGCACTACCCTCTGATAAGCCTAGCTGCTTGCCCACATTACCACAAACATTTGGGTTATCATTTATACGTATTTAAACCAACTGGGGTTTGCTTGGACTCTTTACACAGTGCACCTCGTTTTGGTTCACTAAAGAGGCAGCTTCCTACATCTATACTTGCTTACATTTAGGAGGCGCAGAAAGTAACCCTTGGTCTCTTTCAACCAGTCACAGGCCCCCTCTCCATATAATGAGTTTTGCAGTTTACATCAGCTATTTGTTTTTGGCAATCAGCTTGCTTTTTGTGAAAACCCGAAATCGCATTTTATTTTATCGTAAAATAGCCTCTGTATCCTTAACTTCATTGTCATGCATGTTTCGTCTCCTACCGTGTTATGATCATGTTGTTCATTTCGGCTGCTTTCTTAGTCCGGCTTTCTGCTGCATCTTCTGTTGCACACATCCTATCTGCTCTATGCCACAGATTAGGTTAATTTGGATTGAGACAGTGTGAGATTCAATTAAAGTATTGTCTTTGCACATATCCTGTTGCAAGTGAGTTGTGGTGGCTTTCCTTACCTTGCTTCATTCTTCCTCAATGACAGGGGGCATGTCAGCCACACCTACTCTTTTCACTGCTGTCTACTGCACTATTTTCATACTCTGTGTGATCCTATATGGCTTCACATTAACCATGTTGTCAGTGAGAGGACTTGACATGTACCATCACAGGAATTTCCACCATGTGGCCTTTTAGCCCTAATCATGCAGTCTTCGAGGCCAGCACCCTGTGGCCCACAGGACGCTTGAGTCTTGGTGGTGTCTCTTGTACACCTGCCCTGGGCTAAATCAGCATTCAGCCAGGGGTGTCTGGTTAAGCAGCTCAAGTTTCTACCAGCAGAGCAGTGACAGTGCTGCAGTTTTTCTCAGGCAGAGCGTGGGCCCAGTACTGTTTTCTTCCACTGGTCTTGAGAGGACTCTTTCAGTAGCCACCTTTTTCATGACAGACCTACAAGATCGCCATGTCCCAGGGCTCTCTGAGTTCTGAATCCCCTGATGTCAGTGCTGTCATAAATTTAGAGGGTCTGATGTCTGCTCTTTCAGGGATTTGGCAGGATTCAGCTGGGCTTTTACAGTAGCTTACCATAATGCCTCCCATTTGTATTGAGACAGGTTTAAAGTACATATAGATCTTTTATTGTAATAAAAGAACCATGTAGGTAATTAGCTTTTTGGAAACATTTCAGCTGAACATACGCTTATTGGCTTAAAACTGTAAATATTGCACATTGTAATGAGACAATTCTGCGCTCATGTTTGTAGCTAATTATGCACAACCCATCACCTTGTAGGCTGCAGCTAAAGAAGCGGTTCTGACTAGGCAAGAGGAAGAAAAAGCAGAACAGCGGAAAAAATCTCGTGCTGAAAAAAAGGCCTTAAAAAAGGCAAAAAAGCCAACAAAAGGTGGAGAAAAGCGCAAAGCAGATGAGGACGATGAAGAGGAGTGGGGTGAAGAAGCAGGTATGAGGCATCATAGTGGCGAAAAAATGATGAAAACCTCTTTTGTTCTATTTAAGCATCCTCACACTGTACAGTATTCAAAGCTAACACAACAAAGTTTGCAGAGTGTTACAAGTTGACACAAATGCTAGAGCACCAAACAATTAGATTCTTCTCCAGAATCCTCACCGTTATAATTACTTAATGCAGAATGGACTCTGAATAACCTACTTTTGCCTATACAGACAATTTGTGAACTTGTTGGCTGTTTCTTAAGCTATCAATTGATTGGTGGCCGCATGTCTACTATTGTTTCATGATTGGTGTTTATGTATTGGCATCCTTTTTGGCATTACTTCTGCTAGCTATTTTTATTCCTGTAAAATTTGATGTTTTTTGGATAGTTTTGAGACATCATTTGCTCATGAACAAAATGTGCTCGTCCTCTTGTACCTCCTTTTAGTAAAAGAATAACTTTAGTTCTCTGACTTTCCTGCTGGCTCCTTATCGATTGTCTTAGTCTGTGCTTACCTTGCATGTGTTTGCACGTTAAACCCATATCTGTTGACTTTTCAGGTTCTTATATTTGTCTTTAAGTAGCTTACTGGGGGAAACTATTTCAGTATTAGAGTGATTCATTGTTTAGATTTCTAAAATAATATCTTGTAATCCTTTTTTGCTTCTCTCCAGTGGATGGATTGGCGAACGTATATTTTGTTAGACTGCTTATGTTTCTTTTTAAGTCTCCTACTTTGGTCCATTTTCAATAAGGCCTTTCTCTGAGATCATGTGTTGTAAACTGCTATCTTCTCTTTTCCTTTTGTTGGGGAGTGTAAGCCTTAATGTAGTACCTATATTGACTTTCTTTCTCATTGAAGGATGCTGGAGACAGAGGGTTGGGACCTATCTGGCTTGCAAGCTTACCATCTCTGGTGGCTCTCCGCACGTCTGTAGCCAGTGCACTATCAGACTGGAAACAAAGAAATGTAAAAACATTTTTTTTTAATTAGTCAATAGGCCATTTCTGTCTATGTACCCTTGATCTAGAGCAGCATCTCCACTACCAAGAGCCTTCCATCGAGAAAAAGAGCAAAAGGGTGGAGATGGTTGGACGAAATATGGAGAGAGGAGCAACAGCATCAAAACAGTGGGGAATTGCGCACTCCAACCCCTCCTACACTGGTATAGCCATCAGCAATGAAAAAAAATGGGCAAGCTAATGAAGCACCGCCCAGAAAGTTTCAAAAGCCCGCATCTGCCTTAATGGAAGAAGGCAAGACTATTGCCAACATGCAAATCAGCTCTTGTTGCCGCAGACAGCCAGTTGACAGATAGCCATAGGCATACCACTGAGAAGACACACCTGGCTACAGGTGTTAGTGTTTAAATGAGAGGCACAGGCAAGCATCATTAACACTCCATTTACTGGGTAAAACCTGTTCGGCATTGCAGTGGATGAAACACTCCAGCAGTTGAAGAAAGTCAACAACACTGCCAAGGCCATAGAGGTGTAACTGTTTCGAGACTAACCACATAGAGGGACAAATCCCCATAGGAAGACCAGCTGGAAGAGAAAAACATAAAGGGCAGGCACCACATACATCTTATCACCAAACTGGCCAACAGCATCCAGCAGCGCAACAATAGCAGCCACAGGCAGCACAATCTCAGCCCTTTTGGAGCAGAGCAAGAGGAAGAGGACTGATCCCCAGAGGAGCTAGCTCCACAGACAAGAGATTTCACAGGCCAGATGCCCAGCCACACAACACCAGTGGGGGTGGGGAGGGGCAGGGTGAAGGCCTTTTTTCTCCAGAAGGGGAGGAAGGTTACATCAGATAAGTGGATCTTCAACATCATCCAACACAATATTGCTTTGAACTCATAAAGACCCCTCCACGAGTCAAACCAAGAAAGAGGGCACACACTAAAGCAGAGAGGCACTGCCTAGAACGCTAGGTGCAGGACCTCTCAGAAAAGGGGCAATAGAGTGAGAGACAACAGCAGAAATCAACCAACGGAGCTACTTAGCATAATTCCTCATCTCAAAGCCAGACAAGTCATTTTTTTAAACAAATTCATAAAAACACAATAATTCAAAATGTGCATGCAACAAGATCTGCTCCCGCCGCTGCGGGAAAAGAACTACATGGCCACTATAGACCTCAAAAGACTACTACCTGTACATTCCTGTGAACTGTCGGAACAATAAATACCTGCCGTTCATCATCATCCAAAACCATTACTAATTCAAAATGCTTTCTTTCGGGATCAAGTCAGCACCAAGAGTAATCACTAAATGCCTGGACACGTTAGCACCCTGCCTAAGAAGGAAAGGGATCCATGTATACCCATATTTATACGACTGGCTGGTAAAACCTAGCAAACTTCCACCAATGCGAGACGAACATCAGTACGGTCATGGACACCCTCCCACAGGTTAGGTTTCACAATCAACCTAGAAAAAACATCCACAAAGTGTCGGATAGTGCCTCTTTAGTCATGGTCACCCACGTTTTGCCACTGGTACTGATTTGTTTCAACTGATGTACACTGGGTCCCTGCTAACCAGGCCACCGTGCCAGGGATCTTTTCCTAACGTAAGGTAAAGTGGTCTAGTTGTAACAATTGGCACACCCTTTAGCACCCCTGTAAGTCCCTAGTGAGTGGTGTAGGAAAGTTCCCCTTTTGGCATGGTTGTCCCTGACTTTTTGCCTAATGTTGATGCTCTTCCACTGACTGTGCCCAGGGTTTCTGCCAACCAGGTACCCAGGGCCTATGTTCTTTCCCTAAAACTGTACTGTTGCAAACCCAATTGGCAACTCTCTGGCCACATTTAAGTCATTTGTAAAAGGTACCATATGTACTAAGGACACTGTGACCAGGGAAGGCCTCTAAGGACTGCAGCACTTATTGAGCCACCCTTAGAGGCCCTGTACCTTTATACACACAAACACACACACACACACTGCCATTGTAGGCTGAGTGTTTTGGTGCAGAGCAAAGTGAAGAGTCGACATGGCACACATGCCATGCCTACAATCCACTGCCATGCATAGGTAAGCAACCTCTCTAGCTGGGTGCACTATACCACTGGTGAGGGTACATGTGCATGAACCCTGTACCTCTACAGTGTCTAAGTCCATTCTGATTAATTTCCCTCTGAGGCGGAAAGCCGGAGGTTAGCACGCTGCACCTGAATTGTATTTTAAACTCTGTCACTATTGTCTTCACTTACTGTTTATTTTAAAAACTGTAATTGACCACGAAGCTCACCTGAGCAAAAGCGCCGTACTCACGCGCTCAGCCTGCCCTCCCAGACCCTCCAAAACACAGCGAGTCCCCGCTGTCAGAGGGGGAAAACGCCCACACCGCCAGCGCGGTCAAAGGCGAAGCCACGCCCACTGCGAGGCCACGCCCACCGGACTACTTAAACGCTCGTAACAGCGCAACACTGATTTCTGATTAATTTCCCTCTGAGGGCGGAAAGCCGGAGGTTAGCACGCTGCACCTGAGTTGTATTTTAAACTCTGTCACTATTGTCTTCACTTACTGTTGATTTTAAAAACTGTAATTGACCACGAAGCTCACCTGAGCAAAAGCGCCGTACTCACGCGCTCAGCCTGCCCTCCCAGACCCTCCAAAACACAGCGAGTCCCCGCGGTCAGAGGGGGAAAACGCCCACACCGCCAGCGCGGTCAAAGGCGAAGCCACGCCCACTGCGAGGCCACGCCCACCGGACTACTTAAACGCTCGTAACAGCGCAACACTCATTTCTGATTAATTTCCCTCTGAGGCGGAAAGCCGGAGGTTAGCACGCTGCACCTGAATTGTATTTTAAACTCTGTCACTATTGTCTTCACTTACTGTTGATTTTAAAAACTGTAATTGACCACGAAGCTCACCTGAGCAAAAGCGCCGTACTCACGCGCTCAGCCTGCCCTCCCAGACCCTCCAAAACACAGCGAGTCCCCGCTGTCAGAGGGGGAAAACGCCCACACCGCCAGCGCGGTCAAAGGCGAAGCCACGCCCACTGCGAGGCCACGCCCACCGGACTACTTAAACGCTCGTAACAGCGCAACACTCATTTCTGATTAATTTCCCTCTGAGGCGGAAAGCCGGAGGTTAGCACGCTGCACCTGAATTGTATTTTAAACTCTGTCACTATTGTCTTCACTTACTGTTGATTTTAAAAACTGTAATTGACCACGAAGCTCACCTGAGCAAAAGCGCCGTACTCACGCGCTCAGCCTGCCCTCCCAGACCCTCCAAAACACAGCGAGTCCCCGCTGTCAGAGGGGGAAAACGCCCACACCGCCAGCGCGGTCAAAGGCGAAGCCACGCCCACTGCGAGGCCACGCCCATAATACCTACTACAAATGTGTCGGCCATTCCAGCGCAGCGGACGAGCGCAGCGGGAGCGCCGTTTGCGCGCCGAAGGCGCGCCTAAGGCAAGCCCGTCCGCGCACGACCGGGCCTAGGGCCAGACCCCCTGGCACCCAGAGCCTCCACCAAAACCACATACTCCCGTCGTGACCTTTTAAGCCTCAGACCTTCCATCGCCCCCTCATGCAGATATATCCATGATATGAATGGACCCTTTGTCAGCTGCACGAACTGCCAGCCAGCCCAGCTTAAACTCCCCACACGAGTGCTGAAGCCCGCAACCCTCAAACTTGCCTCGCTGAACTGTCGCTCCCTCCCTAAACATGCGACACCAATCCACCACTTAATAGAAGACTACGAGATTGACATTCTCTTCCTAATGGAAACGTGGCTCACCCCACACTCTGACTCGGACATAGTGTTAGCCACACCACCTGGATTCCTCATCCAGTCTCTCCCTCGACCACTAGGTAGAGGTGGAGGTATTGCCATCATCTACCGAGACTCTTTCATCTGCAATTCCAGCGACGCACAAATCTCAGACTCTGAAAGCCTTCAATTCTCAATCAAACTAGACCCTACGAATTCCCTTTCAGGGATTCTAGTCTACCGTCCCCCCGGCCACCCTGGTTCCTTTCCCAATGCCCTCTTAGACACTGTAGCTACACAGGCTCACTCCGTCACGAATTTTATTTTAGTGGGAGACTTGAACATCCACTTCGAAGACACTTCAGATTCTGGAGTAGTCGACCTGATCACTGAACTAGCGGCCTCGGACCTCCGTCTCCTTAACTCAGGAGCCACTCACATTAAAGGCCACCTGCTGGACCCAGTCTTCACCAGCTCCCCCGCGATGCAAACAATAGACTCCATCCCCCTTCCCTGGACGGACCACTTCTTGGTCCTATTCCAACTTCCAGGTTCCCTTAGGAAACCTCAGAAATTGCCCACTTTCACCAGAGGCAGGACTTGGTCCAAACTTCCCATTGAAGAATGGGCTAATACCCTGATATCTACTGCCCAGATTCATGAAGATATCCCGGACAACGCCGATAGTAACTTCAGAAATTGGATCACGACCTCCCTTGACTCCGTGCTCCCACTCAGAATGCGCGAAGACAAAACCAACAACACGGGTTCTGCACCGTGGTTCACCCCAGAACTTCGTCAGCTCCGCAAAAACTGTAAAAGAGCCGAACGGCTTTGGAGAAAAGACTGGCATAATGCCAGCAAAGAGGCCTACCACTCCTCAGTCAAAATCTATAAAACTGCTATTAAGCTCTCCAAAGCCTCCCACTATGACACCCGGATAAAGGAAGCCTCAAATTCCTCTAGGGAATCCTACTTCATCGTGAAGGAGCTATTGAAAGTTCCCATCTCTCCCTTGTCCACCACCCCCCAGGTAGACAGAAGCAATGACCTAGCCACATATTTCAACAATAAAATCGCCCGTATCCTCACATCCCTCCCTCTTCCTAGCTCCCCCACCCGCAGAAATATTACTCAGCCCCCCGGTCAGACGGGAATACGTCCCCAACTTGAGACATTCAGGCCAGTAACGCCTAACGAGGTGGAAGCAACCCTGAATAAAATAAAAAGTGGATCTCCTTTAGACCCTGCACCCTTGAGATTTCTCAAAAACGTGGCCCCCGCTATCACCCCTACACTCACGGAGCTTATCAACTGCTCACTTGCACAAGGATCAGTCCCCGACAGCTGGAAAAGTGCAGTGGTGAAGGCACTCCTTAAAAAACCTCAGCTTGATCCAACTGATATGGCAAACTACCGACCCATATCCCTCCTCCCGGGGATTAGCAAGATTACCGAGAAACTGGTGAATAGTCAACTCTCCCGATTCCTCGAGACAAATAACATCCTACGGCAATCCCAAACCGGGTTCCGTCCGGGACACGGTACAGACACCGCCCTTCTTGCCGTCATCGAGGAAGCAAGGCGCATTCTAGACTCAGGAGGATCAGTGGCAGTGATCCTCCTGGATCTGAGTGCCGCCTTCGACACGGTCAACCACCGTGTCCTCCTCCATCGGTTGGCGACAGCAGGGCTCACCGGGATGGCACTCAGCTGGATAGAGTCCTTTCTCACCGGACGCACGTTCCAGGTCTGGGACGGTGAATACCACTCGTCCACACTTCCACTCACCAGCGGGGTTCCTCAGGGCTCCTCCCTGAGCCCCACGCTTTTCAACGTGTATATGGCCCCTTTGGAAGATGTGGTATCACCATTCGGGATAAAAATCGTGAGCTACGCTGACGACACACAATTGGTCGTCTCCCTATCCCAACTAGACGACCACCCAGACAAATTACCAAACTGTCTCACCGAAATTCACGGGTGGATGTGCGAATCGTCATTGAAACTTAACGGTTCCAAAACCGAAGTGATGCTCATGGGCAAACAATGGGCGACCATCCCCCCGGCGATCTGGCCAGACGTGTTTGGGGAAATCCCCACCCCGAAACACGAAATCAAGACCCTCGGAGTCTGGCTAGAACCCGATCTCTCAATGAAGACCCAAGCGGCCAAAACGGCCGGGACCTGTCTTGGGCTTCTGCGGACTATCCGCAAAATCTTCCCCCTTCTACCGCCCGTGTCCAGGAAACTTCTAGTTCAGGGCCTCATAATGTCACGGTTAGACTATAGCAATATGGTCTACCTGGGTGCGCCGGAAGCTACCTTAGAGAGACTGCAAAGAGCCCAGAATGCAGCAGCTCGCCTAATCATGAGCGTACCTCCCAGAGTATCCGCCAAACCCGCTATTAAGGCTCTGCACTGGCTCCCAGTCCGCCAAAGGGTGAAATTTAAAGCCATGTGCACGGCCCATAAACTAATCAATGGCTCGGGACCTGCGATTCTCAGCGGCTTGGTCACCCCTTACATAGCACCGAGAGCTCTACGGTCTGAGAACGAGCACCTGGCCAATATCCCCAAATTCAAGAGGACACGTACCGGAGGCCGACGTTTCTCTGTAAAAGCGTCCACTGGTTGGAACTCCCTCCCACGCTCCCTCAGACTGGAGCCCAATTACCTGACGTTCAGGAAAAAACTTAAAACCCTCCTGTTTCCTAAATAAACCCTTCTCCCTTATCCCCCTCAGCAGGATTTAATCTCTATAGCGCGGGGATGCCCTCGGGTCACCAGGCGCTTTATAAGTTGCTAAAATAAAAATAAAATAAATAAATAAATGCTAAATTAGACATTGTAAGTGCAGTAAAGCCATAAAGAGCATATGGTCTGGGAGTTTCATTACCAATTCTACATCACTATAATTGCTTTACTGAAATCTGCGAAGTTTGATATCAAACTTCTCAGCGCATTAAACCCACACTGATGCCAGTGTGGGATTTAATGCCAAATGCATTCAGAGGGCATCTAAGAGATGCCCCCTGAAAAATGACCTGACTCTAGTTTCCTGGCTGAGTGGCTGCCACCACCAGACATGTTTCTAGACCCCTGGTCGAGAGCCTGCTGCTCTCGGGTCCTGAAACAAAACAAAAGGTGTCAAGCCTCCTACCCCAGGATAGGCAGGGTCCAAAAAGTGGAAGCTTCAAAGGCTAGCTGCCTTTGTAAGCTGACCCAGCCCTTTGCTGCTCCCAGCAACTGGCCCCTACAAGTTCTGACCCCCACTTTGGGCGGGAGAATCGGCGGGAAAACCAAGATAGGAGGAGAGGTGTGCTCACCTTTGTCAACCCCACCCCTCAGGTGGAGGAGATGAGGTGAAGCACAACTCCCAGTCCCCGCCATCTCGAAGATGGGGGGACCCAGCCAACCAGAGTGAGGCTTGTGCCCCCCACCCACTGGAGGGTGGCATAACAGGGTGTACCCACCCTAAGGAAGGGACCCATTGGTCCCAACCGGTACTTACATGAAATGCCCCTAAATTAGTATTTAGGGGCAACCCCGAACCTTGCCTTCTTAGACAAGAAGAAGGACCAAAGAGCCGTGCTGAAGGAAGAAGAGGAGGACACCAACTGACTATAGGGGACGTAGTGACCACAAGGGTCAGTAGCCCATTGGCTACTACCCTACACTCCCCCAACGCCCCTAAATTCAGTATTTAGGGGTGTCCTTGGTATTAGAGAAGCAGATCTTGATGATCTAAGAAGATAGAGGACACCGAAGAGCTGCAAAAGCAGAGAGGAGAGAAGAAGCAGCTGCCCAAGTACCTACACTGCTGGCCTGTCAGTATCCCTTGTCAAAAACTGTACCAAAATTGACTCGTCCTGCAGCTTTTGACTCCAGAAACCTGGGACTACTTCCTGCCTTCAAAAAATACTCAAGACCTCCCTTGAACAGCGGACCTGTTCTGAAGAAACTAAAAAAGAGAAGATTCTGAGGCCCCTGGAACTGTCAGAACCCAACACCCAAAGTCACCACTGCACCCGTCGCCTCCGGACTGAGTTGTAAGGCAGAGTGCTGAATATTACATGTGTGGGCATATGTGCAGATATGGCCCTGTGCTGGTCAGTCCTATTAATGCCAGTACAAGTGGAGAAGTGTGGCTCAATGGTTAGAGCGGCAGACCCTGATGCAGAGGTCTAGCCCGGGACCAGGGTTCAATTCCCCGCCTCGGCGGGTCTTGAGCTCAAAAATTCCACGGACCTGATAATTCTCGCCTCGGTGCCTATTCCAATCATGGAGTCCCACTCTGCAACTCTGGGCAATAGCTTGCTTAATCTCCACAACGGCACCCACAACGCTAAGGATGCCTGGCCTCCACCTTGGGGGTGCCCAGGAGTGGACACCTCACAGGGAAAGCCAGGATGGGTTCCACAGCGGTATTCATACAAGCGCCTTAAGAACCTTGCGGGTGAGTAGTGCGCTATACAAGTATCAATTTACATTTTACAAGTGACCAGGGAAGTAATTTTAAAACATGTACTGGACACTGGTGAAAACAAGTTCACCAGCTACATGATGGCTTCACTGAAGATAGGGATGTTTGGTATTAAACATCTCGTATTGATAAACCCACAGTGATGCTAGTGTTGGATTTACCAATACATGTACCCAGAGGGCACCTTAGAGATGCCCCCTCAAAACCTACCAGCGTTTGGTGTCCTTGCTGACTGGTGTCTGCCAGCCTGCCACCTGAGACACTGTTCTGACCTTCTAAGGTGAGAGCCTCTGGCATTTAAATTTGTTCAAAAATGTTATTTGTAGGTCGAGCCTGGGCAGCACATGCGCTTCTGCGAGGCATGCAATATTAGAGTATGGGCCTGAAGCCCCGGCCACTCTCCGCCCATATTTTTCATTGGCTTATGTCAGTCCTTCATAAACGCTGGCTTCTGATTAATTCATGGGCTTGTTAGTCCCTCCTTAGTACCGGCTTGTCTTCACTTGTAACCTCCCATCCGGACTGGACCTTTTACTGTGCCTTACTGTATAGCCTGCATTAGCCTTTAGCAAGAACTCTTTGCTTAATTAGTGTAAACAGGGTGCACGGGCGCCGCGTAAGATGCTACAGGCCTGTCCCGAATTCTACCTGCTCCAGCGGAATCCTGCTGTGTCCTGCAGGCAGCAGCCTCCCAGAATCCAGAGGACCTGCCCTGTCTCCCTTGATAACCGGATTAGCAAACCAACTGACTTTGGCTCCGGCGAAATCCATGAGTCTGCACCACTCTGCACCCGTCACCCATGCCCCGAGTTCGAGTGGCCCAACACTACAAGGAGGTCTCCCCAGCTATCCAGGCCTGGGATCTGGTGATCCCTGACCTAACTCAAGACTCCAGACGACTCCTGCAGCCCCTTTCTGGAGGATCCCCCCGACCTCAACTGGAGCCGGTAAGAAAAACCCGATGACACCCCTGCATCCGGTGCCCCATGGCCTTGGGTGGCCCAACTGATGGTGTCCCAGCATCCCACAACACTCAAACTTACATCTCAAACCAGTGATCACCCCCAGAAGATCTTCATCCCCGAACCTACAGTGTTTGTTGAAACCGGAGAATCCCCGTTGAAAACAACAAGGCACCCAATGCCAAAACAGCAACCTGCGCCCGGCCACCCTGTGCCGCTGTGTCTGCACCTTGTGGGTGGACCTTGTGTTCTAACTTGAACCCCCCCTTTTGCCCTGAGCTTAACACCAGGAGCTTTGATCCCTCAACCTTGTGGCCTGCTCTTGAGCTGCCACCAACCAGAGGCCGCCTATCCCCCATTGAATAGCATTGGGCCTCAGCACTCTGCACCCGGCCGCCCTAGTGCAGCTGAGGGTGCTCCGGAAGGGCACCCTTGCCCACGGAGGAACCCTTGTTCTAACCCCAGAAACCAAACTCCCAAAACCAAGTACTTACCTGTAAAAAGATAACCATTAAGAGTAATTGGGTGACCCAGTATGAATGAAGGAACATTTCTAAATCGCGTGTTTACCGGGGGGCATCCCAGCGCTGTGGCGCCATTTATGCTTTGAGCAGATCAGGGGCAGAGAAAGGTTTTCACTTGTTTTCTTAAATTAAGATAGTTTGGCTTGGAGCGTATATGGTAGGGAAGGTTGTTCCAGAGCCTGGCCGCGTTTTATGTGAACAATCGGCCACCACTTCGTGATCACTTGAAATTAGGAGCTGAGATTAAACCCTTATTGTCAGATCTCAGGGCTCTGTTGGGTCTGTAGAGTTGAATCCTCGCGGGTATGTAGTGCGCTTTACAAATGATTGATTGATTGATCAAGAGCAAGCCTTTTTCCGGAGAGTGCTTTGTGTGTAATGCATAGTGCCTTGAATTGAATTTTTTCCTGAATAGGGAGCCAATGCTAGGTAGCGAGAGAGGATTTCGCTGAGAGACGTCTGGGGCTATTCAGAAGCATGCGGGCTGCACAATTCTGTACTGTTTGCAGTCTTTTGATGGTGGCCTGGGGGGCTTCCAGGTAGACCGCGTTAGCATAGTCCAGTTGTGACAAAGTGAGAGCCTGGACTAGCAAATGTCTAGCAGCAAATGGTAACGGGGAGTATCCTTCCGATCATTCTTAGAAGGCCATAGCAACTGGCTGCGACTTTACATGCTTGTTCCTTGAAATGAAGGTTGCAGTCGAGCCAGACCCCTAAGCTTTTAATCAGTTTTTTGGAACAGGGGATGAGCCTAAGCAGCCAGGCCAAAAGAGGTCTATATTTGAGGTGGCAGAGTACCCCAGGAGCATGAGTTTGGTCTTTTCTCCATTAAGTTTTAAGAATGAGTTGTTCATCCAATTGAATACCTAAATCGGGACCATAGTGGTTGTGTTGTTTCAGGGAGACGACTAGCTGGGTATAGTTGGCATATGTGACGATCTGTACACCAAATGGGCGTACAATTTCTGCCAGCGAGCTCATGTATATATTACACATGGTGGGGCTTAGGGAAGATCCCTGTGGGACCCCTCATGTCAGGGGTATTTGTTTCGAGGAGGATTCTTCTTCAAAGACTGTAAAGACCCGATTTTCAAGGAAGGAATGTAGCCAGTTCAGTTCATACGTCTTTATTTCGAAATATTCCATCATAAAAGACATCATAAAAATTATTCATAAAAACACTCTACACTTAGCAATATTAGTATACACAATTACCCTAGATAGAATATAAAAACTAGATTAATAAAACCTAATGTACATAAGTTATTTTCATCACACAGATAATCACTACATAGGGTGTTGAACAAGTCGTACAACTCATAAGACATAATTAAATTTGTAATTAAAGACGTACTAACTATATTGGAACTAAAAACTGTCAGTTGATCAACTCACAAGTGGGTACCTAGCTCTAATAATCCATGCCCACCCCAGAAATTTTGCTACAGCTATAGTCACAATCTCAGATGTATTAGTTCTTAAAAGCCATAGTGCCTCCGCACCCACCCTTGTTCTCATCTTAATACAAATTGATTTTAACCATTTTCTCCGGGGGGCTAGGTAAGCGGGGCAAACGAAGAAAATATGACCTATTGACTCCTTTTGATCCCTACACCAGGGGCAGTACTCTGAAAACTGTCCACGCCGTTTGTTTGTAAAGGTCCTCACAGGTAGCGTCCCAACTCTAAGCTGGTGATAAAGGTTTCTATCGTTACTCCTAATAATGACATACCAATAGTCCTCCAATAGGGGGTCAAGCTTATGAACCAAAAACCTGCCAGTCAATGAAGTGGACTCTGTCTGGACAACAAATTGGTGTCTTATGGACGCCCAGTAAAGTGCTTTAAATTCTTTTTTCGATGGAAAAGCATTGTTTCCGGGGGCCGACCACAACAGACTAAGACCCATATTTCCCAGTATAGACTTCACATCTCTGAACCAGGGAAGATTACCTGATCCCACAATTGATCTTAGATCAGAAATTTCATTAGCAAAGAGGGCCAATTCCGGAGTTGTCCATATTCTCCTCCACAGAGCTACCATCCTATACCGCGCAACATCATCAATAGAGTGACAACCCATATCAAGCAGTAAGGGTTTCATAGGGGTAGATTGTGGGAGACCAACCAAATTGCGTAGGAATTTGTTTTGAATTCTAACCAATGGGGATAGGTCCCAAAAGCACCATAAGTCCGCACCATACAGGATTGCAGAACTTATTTTTTCATCATATATTTTTAGTGCTGGCGCTATCCTTTTGGTTAAGGAGGTTCTTTGTTCCTTAATTAGGCACCCTGTTAATCTTGAGACACGACGCACCTGGTGCCTCTTCCCGCCCCCGCCCTCCTGCATCTTAAATCTTACAATTTCTGCCAGCGAGCTCATGTATATATTACACATGGTGGGGCTTAGGGAAGATCCCTGTGGGACGCCTCATGTCAGGGGTATTTGTTTCGAGGAGGATTCTTCTTCAAAGACTGTAAAGACCCGATTTTCAAGGAAGGAATGTAGCCATTTTAATGCTAATCCAGTCACTCCAGCCTACCTAAGTCTTTGGATCATCAGATGGTGATTAACCGTATCGAAGGCTGCGCCAAGGTCCAGCAAAATCAGGCCCGCGCAGCCTCCGTTATCAAGAATCTTCCTAGTTTCCTCTACAACGGCAAGAAGAGCAGTCTCCGTGCCCAGTTGGGACCTGAATCCTGTCTGAGTGGGATGAAGGCAATCCTTGTTTTCTATGAAGGCCGAGAGAATCGAGTTAGTATGCTTCTCAGCTAATTTGCTCAATCCAAGCAGCAGGGACATGGGTCGATAGTTTGCCCACTCTTCTGGGTCAAGGTTTTTTTTTTTTTTTTAGAAGTGCTCGGACCCTGGCGTGTTACCATAGGAATGGCACGATCCCTGCCTTACATGATGTGTTTATAACATCAAGTATAACTGGAGACGCAACCTTTGTGATCTGATGAAGAATGATGGGGGAGCGGGGTCTGTGGGGGAACCCGATTTTAACTTTCTCCGGAACCGTAGCAGGGTGGAACGATTGAGAGGCGGGAATTCTTCCAACGGGACCTGTGCTTTCGGGATCGCAGTATCTGTTGGCCGAAAGAGTTTGTTGATCTGTGATTTGAGGAAAGGACTTGTAAATGATTTGTATTTTTTCAGAAAAAATTCTGCTATTTTATTGCACCCATGTTGGACATTGTCAAAGGTGGTAGGGGGGCTGGGGAGTGTGAGAAGGGATTTGGCAATCTTAAATATTTCACCTGGGGAGTTTGCAGCTAAAGTGATTTTTTCTTGGTAGTAAAGAGCTTGGGCATTTGTTATTTCGGTTTAATACATTTTAATAGCTTCTCCATATTTGGCTTTCCTGGAAGCGGAAAAATCCTTCCTCCTGCTTCTTCCATATTTTTTACATAGCTGTTTCAGTTCGCGTAATTTCTGGGAATACCAGGGATTTGTTTTGCATTTCACTTTTTCTGAGATCTCTTTCCTTGGGAGGACGCGATTAAGAGATGACTCAAGCCAGTTATTAAAATTGTTGTTTGCAACAATAGAGTTCGAGTGAGATAATGGAATGGTGTCTTTTAGATTATTTATCCAAGAATCTAAGGGGAGCTTAGACCATTTGCGAGCCAGTTAAGTGGTTCTGGCCGCTGGTGAAATGGAGTCAGGGAGTACCCAAGTGAAAGGAAGTAGAAAGTGCTCTGACCAGGGTAAAGGAACAGAATTACCAACCCAAAGGTTATGTATATTTGAAAAAATAGGGTCTAGCAGGTGGCGTTTCGTGTGGGTGGGACCATCCACTTTTTGAGTGAGTTGGAACGTTGACAGTACGTCAGTAAGTTCCAACGTGGATGAGGATTGGGCATCATCAAAGTGCATTTTAAAATCTCCCAGAATTGTGAAGTTGGGGGAAGAACTGGCAAAGTTTGCTACAAGATCGGGAAGGTCTTTGTTTAAATGACCGAGGGGGCTTGGCGAGCGGTAGACTAAGATCCCTGAAAAAGTGTGAGTGGGTGATAGGCTAATTACGAAGGTCATACTTTCACGGTCAGGAATGGGATTTATCGTAATCTGGCATATAAAATCGTCTTTATGAATTATAGCTAAGCCGCCTCCACTGCCTTTATTTCGGTCAAGCCTCTAAATTACATAATTTGGAGGAAGGGCTGGAACAATGGCAGAGTCTGTCTCTTTATTTAACCAGGTCTGTGTTAAAAATAAAACATCTGGGTTCTTTTCTTCTAGGAGAAGGTAAATTTCAATAGAGTGTTTAGAAAGTGAGCGGCAATAGTAAAAACATTTTGATCAGTTTTTTTGGGGGGTGTCTGCAGGGGGTTGAAGAGTGGGATGAAGTTTAAACCTACAGTTGTGTTCATTGCGTGCTGATTGTGTCTAGTAACATAGTGTGAGCACACTTACTTCCCACTTCTCTTCTAAGATGGTGGAGTTGCTCCGTGTTATAGGAGCGTCTCTCCCTCACAAAACCGGCAGGGGTTCCTGCCCCTGGCCCCTGTTGGGCGCGGACGGGCGCAGACGGGCTTGCCTTAGGCGCACCCTCGATGCGCCAGCGGCGTTTCCGCTGCGCGGTCGCATCATCTGCAATTTTGTGTTCGCGTCAGCGTCAAAGACTAGAGCGCTGACTTGCCAAGCGTTTGTATAATCCCCCCAGAGCTATAACTCAGCTCTACGTACAGTGTAAAAAGTACAGTTTTTAAAAGAATCTCTAAAACATTAGTAGAAACTATAATATATTTAAATCAAGAAGTTTCCTTAGGGCAAGTGGATTCTGCCCTGTCACCACTCGAAAATGACAGAAAAGACGCAACTGCGCGGTCACGTCATCGGCAATTTTATGGAGCCATGTGTTCTCGTCAGCATCAAGGACTAGAGCTCTGACTTGCCAATCATTTGTATAACCCCCCCCGGAGCAATAACACAGCTCTACAGACAGTGCAAAAAGTACAGTTTTTAAAAGAATCTCTAAAACATTAGTAAAAACTATATAGTATATTTAAATCTGATCGAGACTACTAGCCACAGATTCCTCAACGTAGAATTATCCCCAGGCGTAAGACCGGATCTGGAAAATGTTCTTTGCGACAGCATCTCTGCGCGCCGGGGGGCGGTTCCACGTGACTCCGCCCTGACGTCGTCCATAGGAGTGACGTCCGCATGGTCGCATAAGCCCCACCCCGGCACGCCGACGGCAGTATTTTCTCTTTTCCGCATGCAACGCGCATCCGGATCGTGTCCTGGCCTGTTTTCAGGCCTCTTTTTCACGCTTTGCTTTGAGGATCAGTGTGCGAATGCCTTCGGGCTTCAAGATGTGTACTGATTGTGCACGTCAGATGTCGGCGATGGACCCTCACCCTATATGTATGTGGTGCTTGGACGAGCACCATGATTCTATGGACTGCGAAGCTTGTCAGCACCTCAAACCGAAGTCCCGGCGGGAGGATGAAGTTGCTGACGGCCTGCTTGTCCAGGTCGGTATCATCCCAGTGTCCGTCCCCTACCTCGGAGGCCAGGAACCGCCGATTCAGCCTGCGGCATCGCCCTACGCCATCGCCCCAAGGGTGTCGCTTGCCAACTGGTAGGTCCTATAGCTTGTCTCCGAGGTCTTGTCCTCGTTCCGCAGAGGGCACGGGTTCCCCTCGGGACGTGCACCCCTGCCATACCCGCCGTTTCCCGGTGTCGGGGCGACTAGGGCCCAAATGACAGCCTATGCTCCGGCTCTGCAGGCTTCTTTGGCTCCTCCTCCTCCTCCTCCTCCTCCTGAGACGTCTGCGGATCCCTTGCCTCGCGTGGGGCTTTCCGCGGAGTCGGCGGCGGCTTCGGCCCTGGTGCCGAAGGTTTCGGCTTCAGGTTGTAGGAGGGTGGTGTCGTCGAGGGGTAGTCTTTCGGGGCTCCACTCTTCGACCTGTGGCATCTCTGCCTCGCCGCAAATCCCTAAGGGGCTCCCTGTGGCCTCACAGGAGATTGCCGGGACTCACGACTTGTCCCCAGATTCCCCTTGGCCCTCTGAGCAGGCTGCTGACTCACGAGAGCCCGAAGGCTTTACTCCCCTGCCCTGGCAGAGCCGCGGGTGGAGGCCGGGGCCTGGGGTGCTTTCCGAAGTCTCTCTTAGTCCTCGGACGGCTGCCTCGGTCGAGCCGACGCCTTTACGGCGCTGTTCCTTAGCCGAACCGGCTCCGACCCCGCCCCATTCTCCTAGGGAGCAAGTGGTGGAGGAGGTCGACTCGGCGCCGCCGATGCCCACTCTGGCGCCGTTCGGCGTCGAACCGGTGCCTGTGGCGGACTCCACGGCGCCGTGCCGGCATCGGATCCTTGATTCGTCTCCTGAGGCTCCTTCCTTTCTGGAGGTTTGTCATCTGTTGGTCTCTTCCTCTCCAGAGACCGGACGCCGCATTGTTGCCTTTTCACCGGCGTCTTCCAGGGAGGGCTCCTCGCAATCCCCACGGCCTAAATCCTCGGACCCTCTTTTCCGCAGCTCGTGGTTGGTTCTTCCACTGGCTTCTCCACCTTCCCCAGGGGCCCCTCAGGTCACCCACTCGTCCGTGGATCCCCCACCATTCAGGGGCTGGCCACTTCCCCCTTTAGCTGGACTTGGGAACGGACGGCTAAGTTTGCAGCCGTCGCCCACGGAGGAATTGCTTTCTCCCCCACTGTGCCCTGTGGAGGCCAGTGTTACCTTTGTTCGGGCTATTTCCACGTCCGCTGGCATTTTGCGGATGGGTGAACCTTTCACCCCATTCCCTACTGACAACCTTTTGGAAGTTCTCCACCAGGGCCCTGGTGGACGGGAGCTGTTTCTTCCTTTTGAAGCGTTGTTCCACAATTCTCTTCTGGGAGTTTGGGTGCGTCCTGCCAAGGGTGATCCGGTGCCTCAGCCTCTCCTGCATCACCACCGTACTGCTCCGCACGACCCAGTCTGCCTTTCCTTCCACTCTTATACTCTTGGCTCTCTTCTGCGGACTGCCTTTCCGTCCTTGCCTGTGGTGTTGTTTCCTCCGTCTCGGGGGGGCCTGGCGTTTGGATTCATGGGGGTGTAACATCTTCACTTTATCCAGTGCTGCCTTGCGGGCGCTCAACACTCTGTGTGTGTTGGCTAGGGCTACTTTCAGACTGTGGGTTTCTGTGGAGTCCCTTCTTTGTCATATCTCCCATGAGGGTGCCCGCGCTGATCTACGGCACCATGCGTTTGATGGTCGGGAGTTGGCAGCGTTCATTCTCAGTGCGGCCTTGGATGTTGCCTATGCTCTTGGCTGTGCTATGGCCACTTCTGTGACAGTCCGTCGCCATGCTTGGCTGCGGGATGCTGTTTTGCCTGAGAATATTAGGGAGCGTCTAGTTGACCTGCTCTTTGATCGGGTCCTTTTGTTTAACACTCATGCGGACTCCGCCATTCAGCATCTCCTTGCGAGGCTCCGCCCTCCTCCCCCTCCGTAGGCTGCCTTGTTGATCCTCCGGGGCTTGCTGGGAGACGTTATCCCACCTGCTTCCTGGAATCTGGTGTTTGAGTGGGCCGTTTATAGGTTCTGTGTGGCTTTACGTGTCTTCGGGGTCCCTTGGTTGGCCCCTCTCTTCTGTTGGCTGCTGGTTCAGCCTTTTTGGCAAGTGTGTATTTTTTGCCTGTTTGTTAAGCCGTCTGTGGTTCTTAACGCAGGTCCTTATGTTCTTGTCCTCTGATGCAGGATTTTTTCCCTAAGAGTGGTTCCCATGTTTTCTTTGGGACGTGTCTTACCCTTAGTGGGGTACTGTTAGTTATTGTATAGCTCTGTCATACACTGGGAGGGTGTGGACTCCCCTTTGCGGGTTCCTCGCATTTCCTGGCATTGCTGTATACCGCTGGTGCGGTTTCTTTGCACTTGTCGGGCGTAGCTTGTGCTGCTCCAGGTTCTGTCATTTCAGTATCCGCTGAATCGCTGGACCAGCTTTGGCATGCCGTCTACGGCATTGTGCTGTGGTGTTTCCGCCCTTTTTTGTCCGGCGTTTCGGCCTGGTCCTCTATCTGGTGTTCCAGGGGGGGATAGGTTTCCTGTTGTTTTCCTGTGTTCTGGTTGACTGCTTAGTCCGTCCTATTTATTCTCCTCTTCTCTTCTGGCTGGTCCCGCTTCTTTCGTGGGTCGGTTTATGGCCGGAATGGTCTCCCTTAGGGGTTGTTCTGGATTTCCCTGGCCTTTGCCTTCGTCTTGCGCTCGGCTTGCTCTGGGTGCTCGGCATCATTGTATTTTCCGACGCCTGCTCTTTCTGGTCCATGGCCGGGGGCCTTGGCGTAGGTCCTTGTGCTCCAGCCTCTTGTTCTGCTGGAGCCTTGCAAGACTACGTCTTCTCACGCCCGCCTTTCTTGGCTGTGGAGCCATTCCTGCCTTGTCTGCTGACTTGAGGCTGAGGCCGGTCCAGCTGTCCCCTTCACTGTGTGTGCTCTCCTGTGGAGGGGTTTGCCTCCATTTCTGACTCTTCTCCTAGGATTTTGGGGTGATTCTTTTCTTCCTCAGTACTCCTCTGCTGCTGTGTGTCCCTCCAGGGCTTTCTGGCGGATGTCCCTGGTGTCTGGGATGGGCTTGGGGTATCCTGGCCTCCCTTCGCCTTGTCATTGCTTCCTTCTGCTTGTCCCCATTACACATCCCCTGCGGGGGTCCTGTGTTTCTTCCTGCTGGGAGGCTCTCTCGGAGGCCCTCCTCCCTTCTGGGTATGGCTACAGTATCTATTCTACGTTAAGGAATCTGCGGCTAGTAGTCTCTATCAGATGTACAAGTTACTTACCTTCTGTAACGATGTATCTGGTAGAGACGATTCTAGCCGCAGATTCCTTCACCACCCGCCCTTCCTCCCCCGTCTGCGAGGACCCTTAGCTTGGTCTTGTAGTGAGAGCTGGGCCTTGTTGCGCACATCGTTATGTTAGCATAGGCTTACTAGAAGTTTAAACGCATTTTACCTTTTCCTGCTTATTGCACACAACACTGCATATAGCTGTTGTTGAAAGTTAGGCTGCGTGAAATGCTTCACATGAGAATGGCTTGCTTTCGACATCCCTAGACTTACATCGCAGCCCTAATCTGCACAGTGAGTGCTAAAGCCTCCAAGGTTATCATAACAAGGTAGCTGTTGTTCGGGCTGATCGGCTCACGTTTTAGACATAACATACAGGCAGCTGCAGCCAACGGCGATTCTGGCGCCTTTAATATTGCTCTGCAGGCATGATTTCAGGCACTTGGAAGAATTCCATTTTTCCAGAGAGACAGAGCGCTTTTGCAGATCCTGATGTGATTTACTCCTGCTGATCTTGGAGGTATGGGGTCCCCCACACAAGCCTAAGAGACCTTCTATCTTTTATAAAACAGTTCCTAGCTAGGGAGGGTGTTACACTAGGCACTATAAGACCTGTTTTCACCATCATTGTAATATGATTTCTCCTTTTGTGTTTAATGGAATTGTAACAATGCTGATCGTATTATTTCTAATCATATGTCTGCTTATGTTAGCAAAGGTACTGCATCTTAGAGCACGTCGTTAAAATACATATTTTAACCTTTCCTGTGTCTCTTTTTACTCCTGTTGTGGACTGGTATGAGAATATCAAACGAAAGTGTGTTCTTGCTTCCCACCATTCCTGAGTATAACCTAAGTCGCATGTTCTGGGTTGTCTAATCATTGGTTCTTTTGCTATAGGACGAAGAGCTAATGTGACACTGATGCTAGTCGGTTAGGGTTTCTAGGTCCTGAGGTGACGTTTTTGATCCACCACAATTCACTGAGGTCCTGGGTCTCTATGCGCAGTTCTGTGTAGGAGCAGAATCCCTGCAACAGTCTCCTGCACTCGCCTTCCTCTGGGTGGTTTTGTCTTCTGCGAGTTCTCTCCCTCACTTCATCCCTAGTGGGATGCTTTGTTTTGTTGTTTGATCCGCTCCTTCCTTTCTGGTGATAGGTTGGTGACTTCATGGGTACTTCTGCATCCCTGCACCCTGGTCTTCCAGTATGGGGTCTACTCCTGCTCTTCTTCCTTTTCATTGCTTGCGCTTTCTGTCTCCTCTGCAGTCCTCTGAGTTGGGGTCCCCTGGCTGTGTCTCGGCCCTTAGCTTTTTACAGGCGATGCCCTCTCCTTGCTCGTGTTGTCTTGGGGTAAATTGTCGTTACTCTTCTGTTCTGGCCTTGTTGTCCTTCACTGCTTCTGGACTGTGGATGCGGACCACTTCGCCTGCTGTGATGCTTTTCACGTGCTTTCTGCCTCCAGGGAGGCTGTCGTATTTGCTTGCAGGGTTGCTTAGCTCTAGCTGTGCTCTGCTCTTTCCTTCTATGACTTTTGGTACCATAGTGCCTGCCACTCCTCCGGATTGTTCTGTTCCTCACCTTTCGTTTCTTCCCTTACTTTTTTGCCGATTTTTTTCGCACACTGTTCCCATATCTCACAATTTTTGTTTGTGATGGCTTCGCGCTGTGGCGCTGAAAAGTTCTCCGAAGAAAACTGCTGTTGGCGCGCCGGGGTGGGGCTTATGTGACCTTGCTGACGTCACGCCCGCGGACGACGTCATGGCAGAGTCTTGTGGTACCACCCCCCGGTGCAGTGATGCTGTGGCAAAGAAAAATTTCCGGTTCCAATCTTACACCTGGGGATAATTCTACGTTAAGAAATCTGCGGCTAGAATTGTCTCTACCAGATACATCCTTACCGAAGGTAACTCGTACATCAAGGCTCATGCAATCTCTGAGGATACTCCTTGAAAACAATAGGTCGTCAGAAGTCCAGATTTTGGCCCATAAAATCAGTGGGGCAATGTTTATCCTATCTTTCACGAAATCCAGACCTACCTCAGAGTGGCAAAAAAGTGTAGGAGAGCTGCAGGGGATCATGGGTAACCTCTTTAAAAATGTAGTCTCTAAAATCTGAATCTGGGAACTTTTATGGTAACCCCATACACCTGCACCAAAGGTGGCTACAGATAAACATTTTAGTTTATGTTGTAATACTTTATTCGATAAAAACAAACTTTATCATAAAAGTACATACAATTCATTATTAAAAAGAGGTATAAAAACTTTAAAAAGGTGAGATCTTTTCAAGAGCAAATGGAGACAATATAAAGTTTAAAAAAGTAGATTAAGTAAGGTCCTAGAACAGAGAACAGAGAATCAGAAATATTCTAGTGGGTATGTAGTACACAGTTTCCTACCCCGTTCTCAATTTTGTGAGTCTTGAACGTATCTGCCAGGCCTTTCCCAAGAATGTGGCTACTCCGCAAAAAACCATCATAGATGTTGTGTCCGTTGTCAATATCCGGAGTGCCGTCACTTGGTGCCTGACTCCCAGTTCTCTGCATACTGGCTTTAACCACCTTCTCCTGGGTCCGCTATATGCTCTACAGGCAAATAAGAAGTGGGCTAAGGACTCATTAGGGTTTGAACAGCCAGGGCAACTTGAATGGTTAGACGTAGATGACTTCCAACGCCTAGTAAAAGTGTTCAGGGGAAGTGTTCCATGTCTGAATTTTAAAAACAAAGTTCTGTCTCTAGGTGTTTTAATAACATCGAGAAAGGATTCAAACTTCCTCACCGGCTTATTCTCTAAGAAATGGTCAGTTAAAACTCCCCAATTGGATTTCTCGAGCTCCTTGGCTTGAACCCATTCCCAATATATTTTTTTAATTGTTTCTTTCGGGGGTGGTGACTGGGACAACCATGATTCACTTAACCCCAAGTTGGTGATCAGGTCCCTTAGGTTGCCCAGCCAGGTGATTCTTGACATCTTGTTCAGGGTGATAAGTTCGTCCAGGACTGCAGCATAATGTACCAATTCCGGTGTCCTTCTCAATCGCATCCAATATAAAAGCGGTCGAAGAGTGACAATATCTTTAATTGCACGACGGCCCATATCTTGAAGCAGTGGTTTCAAGGGGGTAGAGACTGGGAGACCCACCAAGTCTCTCAAAAACTTATTTTCAGTTTTCGTTAGCTCTGTGATGTTGTCGAAACCCCATAGTTCTGACCCATATGTTGTTGCTGCCAATGCATTTTAGTTTATATAAAGTTATCA
Source organism: Lissotriton helveticus (assembly GCF_964261635.1). Taxonomy (NCBI): domain Eukaryota; kingdom Metazoa; phylum Chordata; class Amphibia; order Caudata; family Salamandridae; genus Lissotriton; species Lissotriton helveticus. The sequence continues at coordinate 1,010,310,748 of NC_136072.1, forward strand.
TTTCAGTTACTGGCTTGTGACCAAGCATACAAGCAAAAATGAAAGCGCCCCTCTATAGTACGACTGGTTTGTTGGACCCTGGCCACAATTACATTTTCCCAGGTTAGTTTATTATTAAAAACGTTCCCCAAGTAAGTAAAATTTGACACTTTTTAAATTTTCTCTTTTACCATAAATGTCCTTTTTTTTGGTTTGGTTGGGGCCACATACCATAATGTATGATTTTGCGAAAATGTATTTAATATGTTTATATATTCTGTCAAAGCATTCAAACATTTTTGGAGGCTATTGGCCGTCAAGGTCATCAAAACTGTGTCATCAGCGTAAGACAGTAATGGGACCTATTTGTCCTCTATCCTTGGGAAGTCCAATTTCTGCTTTAACAAGAATTGTTCCAGTCCATTTGTATATATTAAAAATTAATATGGAGCCAGAATGCAGCCCTGTAGGTTTAGTCTTCTCTTCCCCCTGGGTCAAAGCTGATAGCTATGGTGGTGGATGCATGTAGCCTACGCAGTAATAAGGGGTTCTTCAAATCCCATGTTTTCCATCAGCGTCCACAACTTCCCCGGCTCACAGTATCAAATGCACTGGACAAGTCCATGAAGTCCAAGTGGATCGATCCCTCCCTAGCCTTCATGTACTTGCCCATAATCATGGCTAGGTTGAGGCACTGTTGGCTGGTTCCCATCCCCTTTCTAAAACCATATTGCATATTAAAAATAATTCCAGAAGTATGGCCCAGGATTCCAGACGTGCCAAAATTACTCTCCCAGGAACTTTGCACGTAGCATCAATTAAGGAGATTGGCCTATAACATGTAGGGTCGTTCCTGTCACCTTTCAAAGAAATCGGAGCGGCCACTCCATTTCTCCATGAAGATGGAATACGGCCCGCTATTAATGATTTAAAAACAATTAACGAGTGGGAGGCCCAAAATTGTGGACTCTTTTTAATAAGTCCAGTGGCAACCCACCTGGTCCTGGTGCTTTTGACGAGGTGCCCTTTACCAGGGCCTCCTCAACCTCACTTAAGGACAGGGATGAGCTAAGTTGATGTGCTGATTGTATGTTAGTAACTGTCTCATCTCTATGTACTTTTGATGTGATGCCCTTTGGATTAAATATACTTGAGAAATGAGACTCCCAGGCTTCCCCTGATATAGTAGAGTCCATGCTCCATGAGTCGCTAGAGAAAAGAGGGCGAATTATTACTTCCCAGAAGCTCTTGGAGTCCTTTAGAGCACTTGCTCTTTCAAGATCATCCCAGGCTAGTTTTCTCAGCTCTTCCTTTCTACGTTTTATCGCATTTCTATAGGACTGTCTTAATTTACGCCCTTTCACGGGGAACTGCAAGCAAGGCTTTCTTCACATCTTTATGCGCCTTGGAGCATTCTGCATTTGAACCATCTTGTTTTCGAGATTTCCCAACTCTTCACCGATTTGGTCAGATTTTGGCCACATCCTCACAGATTAATTCAAAGCAACGTATGATGGCATCTGGGTGTGAATCATAATTTAAACATGTCATGATTTTACTTAGGTTTGTTTTGATAACTTCTTCCTCAAATTTTACGGGATCAATTGAACCCCACTTCATCCTAACTCCCTAAGCATTACCCCCGCCCTTCTGTGCGTTGACGATAATGTAAGCTGTAAGAGGGTTGTGGTCGCTGGACAGATTTAATTCAACCAAAAAGCTATCTACAAGATATGCATGCTTGTTAGATATCAGCATGAAATCAATTGTTCTATCTCTCCCTCCGCCCTGATAGTTTGGAAACTGGACTGAAGGCGTGCTAGCCAGGGTGTCTATTGTTCCTAAATCATTTACTACAATTATGGTATTTAATGCTACACCCTGTGGAGTGTGCTTAAAGTGGGCCAAGGGTTGATCTGCGGTATCTACAATCCTACATACTTACTACGTTGACATATTGTGCAATTAAAGTCGCCCACCCAAATTATACACAGAGAGAAGCATCTCTCCGCCACTTTGTCAATTTCCTCTTTAAGGGTGTAGATAACCCCACATTTTTTTAGGATCGAAAATGTTTTAATACCAATGAATCAATAACACAGTGGCATCAACTCAGTTAGAAATCAAGATGAGCTGGTACCAGGGAGAGTCTATTATGTGTTCAATCTTTAGTGACTCATATTGAACAGAAATGAAAGTCACTAGGCCTCCCTTTACCCTCCCAGCTGGTGATGGTAGTGCTTGAACATTAAAAGAGCAATACCCATCCAGAGTCACATTCTCCTTACTCCAAGTTTCTTGTACACCCATAATATCAAACATCTTTACATAGTGTACCCATGCCTCATCTGTTAGTTTTGAGGAAATCCCTGCAACGTTCCATGAGATAAGCTTAAGTTAGGAATCAAATGGCAATTGCGTAGTACTCTGGGATGAGAAACTGACCCAAATTGCTTTTAGCAATATTTATAAAATCACTAACAATATTCAGACTTAAAAAGTCTAGACTTATTACTTCATATAAATAAAGTTGTATTTTAATATGTAGAAAAATGTTAATTGGCATGAAAAATATGTGGATAAACACAGGATAATGCATCTTTTCTTTTTTTTAAATATCTGTCCTTTCTGCTGCTTGTATGTGCTCCTGGTAAGGAAAGTGTGTTTAAATGTTTTGTGTTTAAGACTGCAGTACCGCCTCCTGTCTACAGGGGCAGAGCTGATCAGAAATATGAACACACCTGACGAAATACAGGTCCCGACAAGGCAATTTTAAAAAAAGGTGTAAAAAGTGACACTGATGTTCCCAGCGCCTTTTTAAAAAAATTATTTAGAAGACATTGCCTTTTGGGGACCTGGGTTAAGGTCCAAACTGATGCTAAAGGTGAAGGATACAGTCCCAAGATGCTGAGGGATGCTGAAGAGATGCAGTGAGCTTTCGTGGGGTCACGCTGGGATCCACAAACATATGGGTTCATCTCCAGTCTCAGGACTCGCTGTCCACATTGCAGCAGGGGAGTCCATTGCAGGCCCAGTTGCCACTGGTCAGCTGGTTTCCCAGTTACAGCAAGTTCAGCGGTTGCTTACAGGTATGCACATCCTTTTCTTTGGGGCATCAGAGTTCCACTTTGACTATGGGTCCCACAGCCTTGGGAACTCCTCAGCAAGTTCCGTACTTGGTTGTCCATCAGGTACCTCTTTGTCCAGCGGTGGGCTAGCGTCCAGGCAGCTGGCTTTTGACAGGCACAGATTCCTCAGCTTTTGGTGACCATGAAGCTTAAAGGGAGGCTAGCCACCTCACCTGTCCGGGCGCAAGTGAAGCTCCTTTCCATTTGTGGGCATAGCAGGCACAGTTCTCTTCGCGGGTCCCTCGATGCAGCAGGTGCAGCCTCTTTTTGCTGGGTCAAGGGCGCAGCATGTCAGTTTTTCGTTTCTTCTTCCAGTCCAGTAGTGATCTGAGGATTGAGGATCTGAGGTGCCACTTTTATGCCATTTTCTCATTGGGGGAAGGGGAGGGCCCGTTAGTCAGTGGGGCGATGATTCCCATGAGGCAACCCTTACCACTTGGGTTGGGTACCAAACGATCCCAGGATACCACTCTCTACTCTAAACCAAGATGGTGCACACCACTGGGGTGTATTCATCATAATGTTCCACTCCTTCAGGAAAACTGGTTCTGCATTGGGTTTTCCCTCTCTGGCAACCTGTATGCCTCCACAAAGAAGCAAAACGCACACTTTGGGTCCCTTGCTCACTTTGCCACTGGATTCAAGCTAGCCTGGCTGATGACGGCTTATTAGCCAGAAACCGGTCCCAGGATGCTTGTTTCCGGTCCAGGGAAGACATGGCTTGGCAGTTCGGGCTGGACTGTTCCCATGAGGCACAGGGTCAGACTGATTTGCATATGGCCATGTCTGAACTGGGGTGGTGGAGTGAGCTAAAGAATGGTGATGGATTAAACCCAGATCAGTTGACTGGGGTGAGTGTTTGATTTGCTCAAGCTCTCCATCTATCATCCCCTTTGGTATCGCTTTATCCACAAAGAAGCAGGCAGGCAAAGTTGTGATCGCCTTTTGCTTAACTGAGGTGTTAAACCTTTTGAAGCTGGACCATCTGCGGCCACCACCTGTCATTCAGCTGGAGGAGGTCACACCTCCTCTCTTTAGCTAGTCTCCTTGTTCCCTGTTTCTAGAAGCGCTTCACAATTCCTATCGGGGGGGAGGGGGCAGCATGTTGTCTCATTTGACAACTGCTGTAGATAAACAGGAAAGGCTACCAAAGATTTGGGCAATTAAAAAGTTTTACCTTAAATCTGGTCACAGAAATGAGTCCGGTTTAATATAAGGATTCATTTGGTACCTTAGAGTGATATCTTTTGTGGACCCAAGTGGAAGTTGGCATTTAGCAATGGTGGCTAGTGGACTCCATGTTAGTCATGGGACCATCGGCTGTGCTACTGTGAAAACTGCAGTTTTGTGTTTTCACTTTTAAGGCATATTAAGCCATACCTTTTTTTTCTCTTAATGTTAAGCACCCTGCCTGGTGCGCTACCAAGGCCTTCCTAGGAGAGATGTATTAATATTTAAAAGGAAGAAGTTGACCTGGCAAAAGTATTTATTATGACATGTCAAGTTGGCAGGTTTAAGGCTGCCCAAGTAGGCTGCAGTGGCATGCCTAGAGTCACATTTCCCCTGGTCCCTACAGCCGTGGCTCAATTAAGTGCTCCAGTCCACTAGTGACATTTCACTTACCAGTCCTGGGTACATCTTCGTGTACCATATACAAGGACTTATAAGTAAGTTAAAACAGCCAATCCAGTATTAGTCAGTTGTACACATACTTTGGGGGTCGGGGAAGGGGGCAGGCCTACATAGAAAGGTCATTTCCTACAGAAATGAGCATTGTTTCGGGTTGGAGAGCTTTGGGATCCTTTAAGTATTTTGACTCTTATGAATTGATTTGAAATTCTCATAAATCACAAGTAAGTAGCCTTTTGTTACTTGAACAGAGTTGCATGAGTAATACTGGCAACTGCTTTTCATGTGAGGGTAATAAAAGTAGACCAGTTGAAAATAAAAACAATTTAACTTTCATTAAGGTATTCTGGTGCAGCAACAGGGTACCAAAATTTTGGAGAAAGCAAGGTTAAAACTGGTAGAAATATGTTCTTTGTTCAGCACTGATAAGCCTAGTAACTTTAGTTGTAATTAAATATTCTATTTGAGTTTAGAATACATGCTGTAATTAATTGCCAAACGTGACAAAAGATGAATTTTGCCTCCTGAGTTTAATCTTGCAAGGCATTCTATTGGAACTTAATTTTCTTCTGTGTGCATTCCACCAGACAGTTTATTAATTAGATAGTTTTGTTTATATTATTTCGTTTAAGAATGACTTCCAACAGAAGGCTATATAAAGGAGCTGTTCTAGGCAAGGGTTAGTTGAGTCCTAAGAGGAGTTTATCTCTCTTCTTGTTCCTTATTGTGCCTGTTGCTTTGATCTGGTTACACCCATAGAGTTGTTTGTTTAAAATGCTCATGGCAGAGTAGGAAACAGTAGTATTTTGTAAATATCACACTTTCCCTGAACAGCAAATCACTACCCATAAATAATTCTGTTATGTTAGAACTATCTCACAAAATCTTTTGAATACTTTAGATGCCCTTGCATGTTTACTTTTTTTTTTAAAAAGAAAAAAAAACACTGTAATCACCTTTCAAGAAACTATATCTAATCCAACACTCGCTGCTATGAACAATACATGTAGCATTGAATTAAGTAATGTCAAAGTACTTGAACAATGTCCTTTCAAGTGTCTACCAACGTACTGCATTGGAGAACCATTTGGAGTTCAGCTGTAGACAGCAGCCACAGGATTCACTACTATAATTTTAGATGCTTCTATATTTGCGTACAAAGGGAGCTAGAATGGTGACAGTAGAAACTGGGTTACTTTATATATTTATAGAAATCCAGCAGCTTGTGGGTTATACCAGTGTACATTTGTGTAGAAATGCTCCTTTGCTCCTTGTCAAACCTCCATTTAGTGGAGCATTTTGAACACCATGCTAATCTACATGTTGCTTCAAGGAAAATGTTTAATTTATAAATAGTTTACTTCAATGCATACATTTTCATGTAGCATTTTTAAGTTCACCAACTTGCTGATTCATTACTTTTTTAGCATTTCAAATATTATTAAGGTTTATAGGCTTACACATGTTGTTCATCTCTCACAACCTCTTTCTTTAAAAATAAAAAACAGTGGAAAAGCCGAAAAAGAAGCACAAAGGCGAAGGAGACACAGCTGTGGGGGAAGATGATGCAGAAGAAATGGAAGCTGAAATGGGACTTTTTGGACGGAACGAAACTAGAAAAGTTGAGGCACCGATTAAACAGAAAGCAAAACTTGCAGTACAGGCAAAAGAGCCGCCAAAAGTTGTTCATGATTCAAACAAGGAAAATATTACTGTGTTTGTCAGCAATCTGTCCTACAACATGACAGACCCGGAGGTCAAACTGAAGGCACTATTTGAGGGTTGCGGGGAAGTCTCTGAAGTGCGCCCAGTGTACAGCAGTAGTGGCAACTTCCGTGGTTATGGATATGTGGAATTCAAAGAGGAAAAGTGTGCAATGAACGCACTACAGATGGACCGCAAAATGGTGGAAGGGAGACCCATGTTTGTTTCTCCTTGTGTTGACAAGACGAAGAATCCAGATTTTAAGGTACATTTCTTTTCAGATTCATGTGCTGATGCTAAGTCGACTTGCATTTGCTAATTTATTTAATCTCTCATTTCCTAAGTCAGAATACATCTAATCGAAGTTTTTGAGAGACAAATCAATTCAATACAGCACCCAAAAGCTAGGTTTAAGTTAATTGCAAACCTATCTAAGCCCAGATTTTGTCATATGGACTGTATTTTACCTAACAAGGTACTAGAGGCCCGACGTGCAGAGGTATTTTTTGTCCGAACGTTTGTATGGTTAGCAACTACATATTACTTTTTATGAAATGTGGAAAATTACTTTTGCAAGTTAAAAACAAAATGTTGTTCCCACTCTCAAAAGAGATTTTGCAACTCTTTCCAAATCACAAATGGCAGTGGGTATCAAAGGACCGTAACCCTTCTATTTGTGAGTTGCAGAGGGATGTATCAGTAGTGTATGACCACAATTGTGGTTGCGAACCGTTTAACCTTTACTGATCCCTAAGTTGTGGTTGTAATTGACTTGCAAAGAGGAAGCTGTCCCCATTGGACAGCTTCCCCCTTGTAAAGCATGTTGAACGGCCTTTGGGAGAGCAGATAGTGGCTCAGGGGACTGCTGCATGCTTCTACCATGTCAGCATTTTTTAAAGAAGTCTCTTTAACCTACAAGGTCTGTTTTTAATAAACATGTTGACAAACTGGGAAAACGAACACAAGGATGAGTGTCCATTGTCCCTGGCAGTTCTCTATCCATCAATTCACAGCCTTTGGCTGGTGGATTTAAAATGCAACGTGCCTCTTTAAAAATCATGAGACAGGGTTTTGTATACATTTTATAATGTGGCTTGTATATCAGTTATATCACTAAATAAAGGGCAGGTTCGAGGCATGTGGGCTGCTAAATTCATATCTTTAGCATAGATCGCCGCCTAGTGTTGGGTCCGGATGATTGCACATTGTTGTCCTGGAAGAGTCTTCGAAGTATCACGAGATAGGTGGCTCCTCCCCTGGACTACAGTGCGCATGGGCATCGGCTCCATCCCCAGATTGTTTTTTTCCGCCATTGGGTTCGGATGTGATTTCGAAGCCTCCTTGTCGGAATCAAAAATATTACTACCTTAAGGCCAAAAGGCCTTCGTTCTTCGCGTCGGTATTGTTTGCGAACAGTCCCGAGCATCGTCCGACTCTTCGTGTCGGAATTCTGAGGAGTTTTACTCTTCGCATCGAGGCCCTGTGCTCGCAGCAAGACCCCGACGAACTCATCATGGAACGGAGTCCGTTCAAGCGCTGCCCCGTGTGTGGGTCCAAGTACCCACACATCGACGTGCATCCAGTTTGTAATAAATGTCTCTCGCCTGATCACAACGAGGACAACTGCATGGCCTGCTCCAAATTCAGGTCAAAGAAAACACTCAAGCATCGGCGCGCGGCGCGCCTGGAAGCTTTACACGCAGCCCCGGCACCCGACGACATATTCGACGACCCCGCAGAAGAGGGCCTAAGCCATCATCTTCACATTTCGCCACCATCGACGGAGGTCGAGGCCGATCCAGAGGAATACATCGAAGGACAGTACCAAGACCTTGAATACGTCGATGAGGTAGGGGATGACGAAGAAGTCTATGGGGCCGCGGAAGATAGCTCAGAGGAAGAGCTATGCCCCGAACGTTACTCGACTCAGGCTCAGGTCACGGGATCGCCACTCGGCCTTACCCACGACCCTGCACCGATATCCCCAGCCCCGCCTTCGGGCCCGGACACGGATACACCGGAGGAGCCGTCGTTGCGCGTATCAAAACCGAAACCATTGCAGTCGACAACATCTAAGATGGCCGGCGTCACGCCTAAACCGAAACCGAAACCTACAGCCTCGACGGCACCTAAAATGGACGAAAACCCATCGAAAACGAAACCGAAACAAACGGCTTCGTCGACGTCTAAAATGGCCGACGTCCCGTCCAAGATGACGAAGCCTGCTCCGTCTTCGACTCCGTCGCCCTCGGGCCCTCCACAGTCGAAGAAAGCTGTCGAGTCACCTGCGCCACACACGGTGGCCAAGGACACATCCGCGAAGAAGGTAGTCCATCACGTCTCGACGGCTGCAGCGTCGACCTCCAAACATACGGTCGAAGCGAAGATCACTAAAGGCCAAGATCCAAAAGCCGGAGCCACTACTCCTCGGCACAAAGATGCCGGATCTGCATCAACGGCGTCGGCGCCTAAGACTGCTACAGGGCAGCGAACCGTTGGAATCGAGGATTCATCGGTGCCTACCTCTGCCACGCCGGAATCCTCCCAAGCGGACGAACATGAAGCATCGGTTACCAAACCCTCGGCTTCGTTTACAAAGAAGGTCTCCGACTCCCTCAAACGGATTCGGAAGAAAGCCGTGCCGTCGACGAAGGCTGCGCCGTCGGATCCAAAACAAGTGGAGCCAACTGCCAAACCGTCGACGAAACTTCTCTACACCCTGCCACCGAAGGTGGCACCAAAGGCGTTTGCACCCAAAACGGTGCCGAAGACCTCGGGAACGTCGGAATATTCGACGCCCAGTGCTAATTTGCCTCGACAAACAGCGTCAGAGGACGAATCAGAGCATTATATCGATGCACACACAGGGACACTGACACTTTACAAGAGAAAGATCACTTCCCGGCCACTGGAGTCTTTTGTTATTCCACTAAAAAAGAAAAGGCAATCACAGGACATACCTGCCCTTGTTGAACCTCTTATCCCTCCACCTAGGAGGAGTCCAACACCTTCCCCCAACCAATCAGGGGGTGCAGATGATGACCAAGATGAACAATACAACTTCCCTACTGGCAATGACCCTGATGTACAACAGAACTCATATGACGACGCTGGGGACCAGGGAAGCCATCAGGTGATACAGGACCCACAGGGTTTTGGGGCACGTACATCACCAACAGAGGATTCAGCAGCTTTCAATGCCTTAATAGAGAGGGCAGCTGCAAATCATAATGTAGACATGCATGCTGACCCTGTGGAAGAGGATTTCCTTTTTGACACTTTCTCTGTCTCCGAAAGAACAGTCAAAACACTTCCTATGTTGAAAGGTGTCCTTAAACATGCGGCGGAGATCTTTAAAGAACCTACAAGAGCGAGAGTGGTAAACCCACGTATCGAGAAAAAATACAGGCCAGCACCTGGGGACCCTGCCTATATTCGGGGACAGTTGCCTCTAGACTCCTTGGTGGTCGCAAATGCCCGCAAGAGGGCCAACTCCCAAACAACGGGTGAAGCTCCTCCCCCCGACAAGGAGTCGAAAGTGCTTGAGGCATCCGGCAAGAGGGTGGCTGCGCAGGCTGCCAATGTCTGGTGTATAGCAAACAAACAGACACTATTGGCACGTTATGATAGGGCACATTACGACACCCTAGAACAGCTCCTTCAACACTTACCTGATCAGTTTAAGGAAGGGGCCGAGATGCTCATAAAAGAGGGAAAACTCATCTCAAACGCTGCAATAAAGTGTGCGCTTGATGTGGCTGATACAGCGGCTAGGGGTATTAACACCAGTGTCATGCTAAGAAGACAGGCTTGGCTTCGCATATCTGGATTTAAGCCCGATATTCAGACAACAATACTCAATCAGCCTGTCAATCCGGACAGACTGTTTGGGCCAGATGTTGACACCACCCTGGAAAATATTAAAAAGGACAATGAGACGGCTAAATCAATGGGGGCACTTCAGTCTCAACAATTCAGGGGAAACACTTTTCGTCGCTCAGGTGCGCGTGGTGTTACCAGAGGCCAATTGGGTCAACAAACACAATTCACAAAAGGTGGTGCACAATCCTCGTACCACAAGCAAGGTAGAGGGGGTTACCGAGGTAACAGTGCCAAAGGCAGAGGCAGAGGAAACAACAACTCCCGTTCCTCTGCCTCAAACAAACAGTGACTCCCTGTCACTGCCCCCCCGACCATCCAACACCTGTCGGGGGGAGACTCCAGCAGTTCCTGCCGGTCTGGACGTCCATCACCACGGACAGGTGGGTGAGAAAACTTATCCAGTACGGTTACTGTTTAGAGTTAATATCCACTCCCCCCAACATTCCCCCAAGACACCGTCCTATGTCGGCAGAGCACTTGCACTTATTGCAGCAGGAAGTACTGGTGATGCTGCAAAAAGGCGCAATCGAGCTCGTACTGGTAGAGGAGGAAGGAACAGGAGTCTATTCCCTGTACTTCCTCATCCCGAAAAAGGACGGATCCCTCAGACCCATTCTGGATCTACGCCCTCTCAACATGTGTATATACTGTCAGAACACTTTCACATGCTGACACTGCAACAGATCCTTCCCCTTCTAAACCAAGGGGACTTCCTAGCAACCTTAGACCTCAAGGATGCTTACTTCCACATCCCACTCCACCCGTCCCACAGAAAATACCTCAGGTTCACCATTCTCAACAAGCACTACCAGTTCAAAGTCCTACCCTTCGGGGTGACTACTGCCCCCAGAGTGTTTACAAAATGTCTGGCGGCAGTAGCGGCGCACCTCAGGAGACAGAACATACATGTTTACCCGTACCTCAACGACTGGCTCGTTCAAGCAAAGTCGGAAAGACAGTGCGCCTCACACATGTTCCACACTATTCAACTCCTTCACAGCCTGGGGTTCTCGCTAAACTACCCAAAGTCGCACCTTCAACCAGCCCATGTGCGGCAGTATCTGGGCGCGACAATAAACACCCTGACTGCTATGGCTCAGCCAAACACAGTCAGAATCAATAGCATTCAGTCGCTGATCCAACGATTCAGACCGCAACACTCCCTGCCAGCGAGAGTGTTCATGCAGTTGATAGGCATGATGGCCTCCTGCATCTTCATAGTCCCGCACGCAAGGTTGCACATGCGCCCCCTCCAGGAATGCTTGGCAAATCAATGGACACAGGCTCAAGGACAACTGACAGACCTAGTGTTGGTGACCGGTCGGGCATACAACTCTCTGCATTGGTGGAATCCACACAACCTTTGCAAGGGACGACCGTTCCAAGAGCCTGTGCCACAGATTGTCCTAACGACGGACGCATCTCTCCAAGGGTAGGGAGCGCATGTGCTCCACTACACGGTGCAGGGACTGTGGTCGACCCAGCAACAACGATTGCATATCAACTACCTAGAATTGATGGCAATCTTCACGGCGCTCAAGTCCTTCAAAGTACATCTGTGCAACAAGGTCGTGTTGATCCGGACGGACAACATGACAGCCATGTACTACATCCAGAAGCAGGGAGGTACCCACTCGCCACAGCTGTCTCATCTGGCTCAGAGCATGTGGAAGTGGGCCATTCAGAGGAACATCTTCCTCATGGCAGAACACCTCCCGGGCAAGGACAATCAGATGGCGGATCTGCTCAGCAGGTACAGCCATCAAATGCACGAGTGGGAGATACATCCATCAGTACTCCACCCGTACTTCCAGCAGTGGGGTCATCCAGAGATAGACCTGTTTGCCACAAGGGAAAATGCAAAATGCCAAAGCTTTGCCGCCAGGTTCCCTCACCCGGAATCGCAGGGAAATGCGATATGGATGAACTGGTCAGGCAAATTTGCGTACGCTTTTCCCCCAGCGCCTCTCATTCCGCTGGTGGCAAGAAAGCTAAAGCAACACTCGATGACTCTCATCCTGGTTGCTCCAACATGGGCACGCCAACCATGGTACACCACGTTTCTAGAACTTTCCGTGGTACCGCATCAAAGGCTGCATCTCACCCCCAGCCTCTTGACGCAGAACCATGGCGACATTCAGCATCCAGATCCGCAACAGCTCAATCTGGCGATCTGGGTCCTGAGGTCCTAGAGTTTGGCTACCTCAACCTGCCTCCTGAATGCATGGACATCATCAGAGAGGCAAGGAAGCCCACTACCAGAGCTTGCTATGCAGCAAAGTGGAAGCGGTTTGCCATTTACTGTACTGACAACAATATCAACCCGCTAGATGCATCCATCCCTAACATCATCTGCTATTTGTTACATCTTTACAAATGCAATCTAGCTTATGCTTCCATTCGGATACATTTATCCGCCATAGCGGCTTATCTCCAGAATAGACCGCACCTCTCTGTTTTCAGGGTGCCTGCCATTAAAGCCTTCCTGGAGGGACTGAAGCGAGTCATTCCTCCAAGAACACCACCAGCTCCAGTGTGGAACCTCAATGTGGTCCTCACTTTGCTGATGGGTCCACCCTTCGAGCCACTGCACTCCTGTGAAATTCAATTTCTAACATGGAAAGTGGCTTTCCTCATTGCTATTACATCGCTCAGGCGTGTTAGTGAGCTGCAGGCGCTCACAATCCAAGAGCCTTTCATCCAAATACATTCTAACAGGGTGGTGCTACGCACTAACCCCAAATTCCTTCCTAAGGTAGTGTCACAGTTTCATATCAACCAAACTATTGACCTACCCGCATTCTTCCAAAACCCTCAAACAGTAGCTGAACGAATGCTCCATACACTGGACGTTAGGAGGGCGTTGATGTACTACATTGACAGGACACAACACTTCAGGAAAACTCAACAACTTTTTGTTGCCTTCTCAGCACAGCACAAAGGCAACCCCATTTCCAAAGCGGGAATAGCCAGATGGATTGTTAAGTGCATCCAAATCTGTTATCAAAAAGCTAAGCGCACTTTAACAATACCCCCAAGGGCGCACTCCACACGCAAATTGGGGGCGTCCATGGCTTTCCTGGGGAACATTCCTTTAGAGGACATTTGCAGAGCAGCCACATGGTCCACACCGCACACATTTACAAAACATTACTGTGTGGACGTGCATTCCAAGCAGCAAGCAGCTGTAGGACAGGCTGTTCTCAAGACACTTTTTCAAGCTTCTGCAGCTGGCACGGGCAACCGCCCTTAATGGAGGGACTGCTATGTATTCTATGCTAAAGATATGAATTTAGCAGCCCACATGCCTCGAACTGAATATGCTACTTACCAGTATGCATCTGTTCTTGGCATGTAGGGCTGCTAACATTCATATCGCCCTCCCTCCTCCCCGGTGCCCGTAGCGGCTGCAGATACTATCTTGCATTCATCATTAGCATGGACATCCTTTACACTATTTCACTCCATCTCTGCCACAATGGCTAAAAACAATCTGGGGATGGAGCCGATGCCCATGCGCACTGTAGTCCAGGGGAGGAGCCACCTATCTCGTGATACTTCGAAGACTCTTCCAGGACAACAATGTGCAATCATCCGGACCCCACACTAGGCGGCGATCTATGCTAAAGATATGAATGTTAGCAGCCCTACATGCCAAGAACAGATGCATACTGGTAAGTAGCATATTCATTCTCAAGTCAGTCGATTTGCACATCCTGGTTTGCAAACTGTTCATTGTCATGCAAAGATGAATTTGCATCAGGATGCAATGGATTGAGATGAGCCAGTGTGGTACCTTTCTGTATATGATTTGCTAGTATTGAAGAGGAAAGAATGTCTCCATATCCGAACTAGCCCTGTTATTTTTAAACAAAGATTTAATTCAGTTTCGTAGTGTTTCATGATATACTGTGTTGTAAGCCACCACCAGTTTTTTATGGCTCAAGATTACTGGAGAATTGTTGTCAATGGCTGACAGATGATCCTCTATAAGGTTAGATTCAAACCCTGGTTGATCTTGTAGCTGCCATGTGATTTGACAGATTAATGTAGCTGTTTAGAAAATGTTATCTTCCAGGATTTTGGTTTACAATGGGAGATTGGCTAAACTGGCTGTACAATTGTCGTTGGGAGGGAATTCTTCGATCATCTGTTTTTCTTAAGTAGGAGGGTTGTTGTCAACAGCTTGAGAGCTTTAAGAGCTGAGCCTTGTTTGAGAGAAGCTTTAGGTTTTCACTTAAATCTGGTAGTAGTGTAAAGATGTGGTCCGAGTGTCTGAGGTTTTGATTCAGTTAGCTGTTTGAAGAACTAGTTCTTGGTTCATTGGTTTAGAAATGGCAATTGTGACCTTAATATGTGTGTTTGTGTGCGCTTGACTGTCAGAAGTCATTGAGTATTCAAAATTGCTTGGCTTGTATCTTGAGTTGTCTCTATTTTTGTTCAAAATTGAAAACTGCTTAAGAATGCTTTGGGGATAGATTTCCATGAATTTCTAATGAGTTTTGAGAGTTTTCTTATTTTATTAGCAGGCTATCTGATCTATACTTGTCAAGTAGATAGTATTTTAGCCCTCAACACTGGTCAAAGTCTCCTTTTCATATACATATAGCAGTGTTTTTTTGTTTTTGATACCACAGGATTTCTTCAAATATGTCTACATTTTAAGCCATTCCTCTTTGTCTTTGCTCAGTCCACGTGGAAAAAAGTATTTTTTTTACTCTTAGATATGGTTTTGTCAGGCCTGGGTGTTGCACAGAGGGAGCAGTTGGCTTCCAAATCCCTTTTGTCTGTCTAGTAGAAGTCTGGGTTTTTACTAACCAACTCCTCTACCAGTGTACAGAGTGGAAAGGGCAAAGCACTAAAATTATCACACTTGGTAAGATGAGGTCAGGATGAAGAAGAGGGTTGTGGAAAATACATTTTAGTTGCATATTGTAAGTCTTACCATAACAATAAGGTTTTTGAACAATTCAACTGCAAATGTTTATCTGATGTTCATTTAAAGTAATTAAGAGAGGAATCGGTCTACCAGACTCTTATGGTACATCAAGAAAAAAAACAGAATCACCATACAAAAATGTATTGATTGAGCATTTCCTAAAACCAAAGCTTTGCGTGCCATTTGAACCTGTAATGATTCATAACCAAATAGGTCTCATACTCGAGTAAGACTTCTTGTATCTAGTATTAGAGGTGCAAACATTTGCATAAAGTCCTTGTTACATCACCATTACAATCAGAGATCCAAAGGTTTTTATGGCCTAGAATTGTTAACCAAAAATGATCATAGTTTGTATGGTTTATTTATTTGTTTGTTAGTTGAAGGCTTTTACGTAGTGTATACTAGGCCCTAGAGCATCTAAGTACTTTGTGAAAGAGGTGTGGCGCAGCGGCCAGGGTGTCTGACTCCGGACCACAGGGTTCACGGTTCGATCCCCGGCTCCGGTGGCAGGTTAGCCCAGCCCCATGGGAGACTGGGCAATAGCTTGCTTAATCTTCCCGACGGGCCCCAGCTCCGGGACACCTCCATCGGAGGTAGCTGTGCACTTTACAAATGCTGGCATTTACATTTTTACATGTAGGACTGCACATAATATACAATGATCGGCAGTAATCAGAGGAATGAGCTAATGCAGGAAAGATCATGAAGATAACATCGGAGAAGTTATAGGGCAGGAAAAATCTATCTTTGAAGTCCGCAAATTGGGGAAGAAGAGAAGAAATAACAATGTACTTATGCTAGACTGGGAAACAAGCCATACAATAAACATGCAAAGGTGATTCTGCTTTATTTCTGAGAAGAGCCATCTAGTCAAACTTCTAGGTGAAAGGTATTGATCCCTACGTAGGTGTGGAATCTGGAAATAACTTCTTGAGGACTATCTCGCTGAGTTGTTTGTTGAAAGCTGGAAAGCAGGATAAAGTCTGGATTTCTGGGTGGAGTGGATTTCCATATTCTTTATGCACAATGTGAAAAGGACTGTTTTAATGTTTGTTTTTTCTTGAAGCCAGGAAATGCAAGAAGAAGTTAGTCTGTACTTTGGAGTTGGCATGATCCACAACAGAGTTTCACTTTTTTGTGCAGATAGTGTAGTTGATCAAGTATATGTGTTAATAGACTAAGATAGCCACATGGAACAAGGATCTTCGCTCAATGTGTAGCCAGCTCATTGAGAACCAGATGGGAGAAAATGTAGTTGGCTAAGTCGGCCCCTGAGCCGAGGCAATCTGTGGCGTGCGGGAAGGATTTAATTGTGGCTAAATGTGTTTTGAGAATACCAGCAAGGATGGCGTTTCCCCTTGTCAAGTCTGGTGACTCGTTTCAAGTCCTTTACAGGAAGAAAGGATTTTATCCCCTGGATGAGTTTCATTTGGAAGTTGGCTATGGAGATAACGTTTGATGTTTAAGGTAATACCTAGGGATTTAGCATTATCAATGATGGTGAAGTGGATCCAAGTCCTAGCTTTGTTCATTTTGTCCACTCAGTTTGACAGGTGCATGAGGAGCCTGTGGTGAGGAGAGGAGGAATTATGTCAATTTGGCACATCCAGATTTGTATTTTAACCAATATTAAGTCAAGTCTGAATATATCGTTAGAGAAAGACACTTTTAGGTGTAGTTTTGTGTAATCATCATTTTGCTGATTGGAGATGCCATAGTCCCTAGACAAGGTGGGAGCTAGAACTGAACTTAGTGGGAGCACTTGAAAGGCAGCTACAATCCGGCGGTCAACAAGATCTTGAACCTCTCTTTGTCAGAAGGATTGATGCCGGACAGTTGGAAGCATGGGAAAATCCTCGCGTTTCAAAAAACAAAAAAAAAAACCTTCAGCCAACCATTCGGTAGCTAGCAATTATAGACCAATTTTGCTATTGCCTTTCTTCACCAAGGTTTTGGAAAAATATGTTAACCAGGTTGTCTCGGACTTTGTCGAGACTAATCGTGTATTACATCCCAGCCAATCAGGGTTCTGTGCCAATTTCAGTACTGAAACCGCCCTGCTAGAAATCTTGGAATCTATTAGAACCACACTTGATAGCGGCGGCAGGGCTGTTTTAATACTGTTGGACCTCTCCGCTGCTTTCGATACCGTGCCCCATGCCCTTCTGTTAGACAGACTCCAAGTATGTGGTATGGGGGCACGGTTCTCCAGTGGTTCACTTCCTACCTGGATAATCGCAGGCAAACAGTTTGGTCTCCTCCTTTTGCGGCCCCTATTCTTCCACTTAATGTAGGTGTACCACAGGGCTCTATCTTGAGTCCTAATGTTTTTAATGTGTTCATGGCCCCTTTAGCAGAGCAATGTGTCGCTACTGTGATATCATATGCCGATGATACACAACTGTTGTTCATGTGCGGCAAGAACGAGGCCCTGAATGGAAATAAGATTAATTCTTCTTGTCAGCAGTATTTGAGTGGTTTAAACAGAATCAGCTACTGTGCCATTCTGAAAAATCAGAAATCATCTTTTTCAGTCATACTCCAGGGGAAGAGTGGCGCGAATGGTGGCCACATAATGTCTCCCCCTGTAAATTTAGCCTCAACTGTCAAGAATCTCGGGGTGAAAATGGATATGGACTTGTCCATTAAGTCCCAGGTCCAGGCAGTGTCAGGCACATGTTTTGGTCTATTGAAAATGTTGAGAAATTTTCTCCCATTACTCCCAGTTTCCCACAGGAAAACAGTGGTTCAGGCTCTGAATCTATGACGACTTGATTATGTGAATGTTCTTTATGTGGGTCTTCCTGATTATCTTCTTAACCGTTTGCAAGAAGTGCAAAATGCAGCGGCTAGAGCTATACTTATGGTGGACCTCAGGACTCACATGACCCCGCTTCTGAGGTCCTTGCACTGGCTTTCGGTACAGAAGAGGACACATTTCAAAGCCCTGGTGCTGGCTTATGAGGCCTTCCACAATATGGGGCCCTTATATTTGAGAAACAGTTGTCAACACTATGTTCCATCCAGAAACCGGAGATCTTCGAACCAGTTGCTTTCGCGGATTCCTAGGTTCACACGCTCTCGCCAGGGCGGGTGCTCCTTCCAGGTGGTAGCCTCTCTGCTCTGGAACAACTTGCCGCCAGCCCTTCGTCAAGCCCAGGACCTTATCAGCTTTAGATGGGGACTAAAAACTTGGCTTTTCTCACAATGAGTCAAATACCCTGGGTAGGACTGCTCTGCTCTGCTACTGGTTTCTTTTGCTCTGCTGTGCTACTGGTTTCTTTTTTCCCAGCGACGGGACACTCCAGGGAGTAGCTGTGCACTTTATAAGTACCTAGTAACATAACAAGGCATGACAGGGTCACTTTAATCAGTTGCAAATTTTTCTCAAGTTAAGATTTAAAACACTTAAGGACTTGTCCCATTAAATCAAGCCCTAGGTGTTTTGTATGGTTTGAAGTAGCATTTCATGATCAACAGTATCAAAAGCTGCCAAGAAGTCTATTAGGACAAGAAGGCAGGACTCTCTATTGTCCTTGAGTTGGATGACACCGTAAGCAATATGAGGGCAGCTGCCTTGGTGGTGTGGCAAACTCTGAACCCAGATTGGTATTCATTGCATAGGTTATTTTTTGCAACAAACTGTTTTATTTGAGTGTTAAAGCAACTTGCTAAGATTTTGCCACTAAATCCTCAAGATTGTTTTTAGATTTCTTTAGTAAGGGTGAAACTTGGCCAGTTTTAAGGCAGTCATGAGATATTTCTTGTTGCAAGGAGAGATTAATGGGGCTCGGCCAACGTGGTAGTAGTGCTGTAAGAAAGTGGCTCTATATATACTGGACCTAAGTAAGGTACAGTGTGTACAGAGTCCACTGTCCCCAGAGGTTTGGCAGAGGCTAAAGTTAGATAAATTAACCTTATTCTCTAAAGTGGTAGCTTGGTCGAGCAGTAAGGCAGTATCAGAGGACAGTGTAAAGCATTTGTTGTACACAGTCAGTAGGCAAATGGTCTCGCACACTCAAGAACTGAACTCTAGGCCAATTGTTTTGTATCAAAATATATTGTTTTATTTTAGAATCAACAAGGTATCAGAATATACTTTCTCTGAATGAATTACTCTAATTTAAGTACTTGGTAAATAGGCAATAGACTTTTAAGTACAGTAGTTACAGTTGTTGCAATGGGCAACACAATTTCAAACACAATGCAACATTGAGTTCAATGGGAATTTCTAGTTAATTGCAATTGATTACTTAATGAATTACTTTTCTAACCACAGGACTGGATCCTAGATTCAGTCCTGGGACATCTCCTGTAAACAGTTGAGTAAAAGCGTTTTGGTTACAGCAGTGATTTTTTAAGGAATGTTATTGTATTTTAAAAGTTGACACTTTTTCACATAGAATCACCAATATAATCCTATGGGAGGAAATTTACACTTAGCAGGTAAGTAGTGTTATTGTTACTTTTTCTTAGAGGAGGATCCTGGATTCAGCACTGGTGCATCTCCTGTAAACAGTTGAAAGAATGTGTATAAATCATACAGTCGATTTTTAAGGAATATTTGTAGTTTGTGAAAATCGACACTTACAAACTTTTCTGGTGAAAACCAGACAATGGGTTCCTATGGAAGGAAATACAAGTTACTGGTAAGTACGGTTAAAATTACTTTTCAGGCTCAGTGCTGGGCTAAAAGGTGCAGGACTGGATTCTCTCCTGATAACAGGTGAGTAAATCGGAATTCGTTGTTTAGCTGATTTTAGGTGAATATTTTAAAGTTTCAAAACTCTACACTTAAAAGAATTTCCAAGTGAAATCAGTGAATGTTACCCTGTGGAAGGAAAGTGAATTATCGGCTTTGGGGTAAGTTCTTGTCTGGCAGAGTTAAGGTTCCGGACATAGACTCAGGGGTCTCCCAGGATCAGGTAGGTACCGTTGGTACACCCTCAGCGGCACAGGGGCACCGGGTGCAGAGGTAGTTAGCCCAATGTTATCCAATGAGAGGCAGGGGGCCCGCGGTTGGTGGCTGCTGGCTAGCAGGCCAAGCTGCTGTGGGAGATGGGCTCTTTGGGCCATATGTATCAAGCACTAATGCGTTTGCAAAAGCTGAAATTCACAGAATTTCGGCGTTTGCAAACGCATTAGTGCAAAATGGTATGTATCAAAGAAATCTGCGTGCAAAATAAGGAATTGCAAAATTTGCGATTCCTTATTTTGCGATTGCATTTAAGGAATCACAAATGTTGCGATTCCTTAAATGCAATGTATGAAGCATAAAAAAAATGCAAATTGGCCATAAGGAATCGCAAATTACCACCAACTTCAAGTTGGTGGTAATTTGCGAATTCCTTGAAAAATGCACTTTTTTGCATTTTTCAAACTGCAATGTGAGGCACATACATGCCCTTAGGGCATGTATGTGCACCACTTGTGCACCCATGCTGATTTCAGGGGTGCAACAGGGTGTCCTTTGGACACCCCTGCACCCTTGAAATTATTCTCAATTTGCGATTTTCAAATTGCGAATCGCAAATTGAGAATAACTTCCCATTCTTTCCTATGGGCCTCCTGGCCCATAGAAATTAATGGGAAAGTATTCCTTAATTGCGATTCGCAATTTGCTAATCGCAATTAAGGAATACTAAAAAATCGCAAAAAAATTGTGATTTTGTACATACATCCCTATTTGCGATTCTCAAATAGAGATTTCTAAAAAATCGCTATTTGAGAATCGCAAATCAGGTTGATGATACATATGGCCCCTGGTCACTTGTTCAGGGCAAATGGGCAAGTGGATTAGGACAAAGGTTGCACTGCCAGGGCCACTCGGGCGGCTGGGTGCAGGGTGCTTTTGAGCAGTCAGGCGCTCAATGTTATTCAATAGAGTTCTTGGATGGTGAACAAAGGCTGCAGGCTCGGGACATAGACTCTTCAGGAGCGACCAACACTTCGAGGGGTAAGTTGGGATCTTGGAGGGTAGGTAGACACCCAGGAGTTGGGCACAGGAGGCCGGGGGCGCCGGGTGCAGGGGTGTTTTAGGATGTCGGGAAATCTTACCCTCTGCTGGTCGCAGTTGGAGGGGTCTCCTGTTGTGAGACTGCATCGTCGTCTGGGTCGTCGAGGAGAGTTCTTGGGCACTGGATTCAGGTCACAATCGCTGGGGGGACGTCCTCAGGGTCTTTGTTCACTCAGGCACAGGCCGGGCTCGGCGGGTGCAGAGTGGGCTGGATTCACGGTTCCTGGCTGGCACCAGGGGTGTTGCTGTTTGAGCAGAACCACTGCTCATGGGGGTCCCAGACTTTAAGAGGTTAAAGGCAGGCAGGTCCTCCGGGGTTTTAAAGGTTGCTGTCCGCAGGAGACGCCGGGGTTTAGCAGGAGCAGGTTAAAGGATCAACAGGCTCCCCATCCTCAAGAAGGCCGGAGCCCGAAGTTGTGCTTCACCTCGCCTCTCCCACCTGAGGGGTGGAGTTGGCACAGGCTGGCACACCCCCTTTCCTCTTGTAGGGTTTCCCGCCAGTCTTCCCGCCAGAGTGGGGGTTAGAACTGGTGGGGGCCAGCTGCTGGGTACAGCAAGTGGTTTGGAGAAGCTCACAAAGGCGGCATGCCTTTGAAGCTTCCCCTGCCCATCCTGGGGGAGGAGACCTAGCACCTCGCCCAGGACGTCCATTGTTGCAGGCCCAGGAGAGCGGATGGCTCTCCACGCAGGGGTCCAGCAACATGTCTGCTGTGTGGCAGCCTCTCAGACCAGACTTGGATTGTAGGTTAGGTTCAGGGGCCAACTCTAATTTGCCCTCTGTTGTGCATTTTACATTAAATCCCACACTGGCATCAGTATGGGTTTAATGTGCTGAGAAGTTTGATACCAAACTTCTCAGTCTTAAGTGAAGCCATCATGGTGCTGTGGAGTTCGTAATGACAACCTCCCAGCACCATATACTCTTAATGGCAGCACTGCACTTACAGTGCCCAGGAATGGCCCTGGGTACTGTAGGGGCACAGGGCTCATGCACCTGTGCCCGCCCCACTGGCATAGTGCACCCAGCTAGAGGGGTGACTGATGGATGCCAGGGCAATGTGGTTGTGGGCATGGCACACAGGGATGTGTGCCATGTCAACTCTTTGTTTAGTTCTGCACCAAGACACTCAGCCTGCAATGACAGTGTGTGTGTGTCAGGGTACAGGGCCCCTAAGGGTGGCACAATAAGTGCAGCAGCCCTTAGGGGTCTTCTCTGGTCACAATGCCCTGGGTACCATTTACCAGGGGCTGACAGGTGACCAGAGATGCCAATTGGATTAAAGTTTCAACACAGTTTTAGGGACGGAACACAGGCCCTGGGCACCTGATTGGCAGGAGCCCAGGGCACACTCAGACAAAGTACATCGGCCATTTAGCAAAAAGTGGGGGCATACCATGCAAGAAAGATGGCACTTTCTCACAAATGCATTCTGCATCACCTTTGCCGATTAGCTGGTAGAGTGTCTAACAAGTGACTCAATAAGTTAAATTAATAAATAATGATTTGCAGTTCAGAGTTTGTGATATCTCTGAACTCGGAAAGTCATTGGATGGTTTCCTACCAGGTTCTGTGATAGGATAATTAGGTATCGGAGGAAGAGAACCTTCAATAATTTTGGTTTTAGAATTATCCATACTTGCAAATTACTCAAATTTGATATCAGGTTTAGATCTTTCTGCTGTAACTTTGGACTGTGTTTGCACTTTGACTATCTTCAAGGGCTTTTAGGTGTATCATTGGGAAAGTTAATTTGAGCTCTGATGGGTACTTGAAACTTGAAAACTCAAAACTTTTGCTTCAAAGACTTCGAGTCTGCAGTGGTGATCGTTATTGAGTTTTCATGTTCCCTATTGCTCTGTCTGTATTGTTTACAATCAAGTTGCCCCCTTTCTCATGTATTGTGTCGGCGTTTCCAGTTACAACTCAGAGCAGTGCACCAGTCGACTCCGGCTCCCGATGGGGTCTCGCCCTAGGGGCCTCCTCTTTCTTTGGTGTGGTCAGCTCTCAACATGTTTTCCCTGTCATGGGACTGATGCCCTTTCAATACCACCGGTGGTGCTGTGCGAAATACCCCAGGGCTGATCTCCACCAGATGTGCAATCTCTGCTTCTCATCTGAGCACAACGAGGCCTCTTGCAGCGCGTCGATCCTTTTGGTAAAAAAACACCCTTTGAGACTGCCAGGCCTCTCACCTTGAGATTTTGCACTGGAGCGCAGAGGATACCCCAGGACCTTGACGGGGAACGTCACCCAGAGGCCTTTGGCTGCTGAGTAGGAGACATTCTCTCCCGAAAGGAGTGTTGGCTCCGACTTCGTGATTGAAAAGCTCCCCACGGCTGAACAGATCGTTAGTACAATTCCGCCTCCCCCTCTTGACACTGCTCCGAGCTTCAACCCCACAATGGGGCATGCAGCTGTTCTGGACCCACAGAAGCATGCTTCTGGACCGCCACTGCCTTCGGGCCAAGGTCGACACCAACAGTCAACTTCGGATATCACGCCCAGTGGCAGCTCCGCACTGAAGAACATCTTAAAACTGAAGCCCTCGATGCTGCCCCCTTCCAGCTCTGCACGGACCCGACCGTTGGATCCAAAACCTTCGTTCTTGAAACACAAGTCGACGTCGCTGTCGAATCACTCAGCCCCAATCGGGGGTCCAACCTACAAACCAGTCGAATCGGTCCTCCAGAAATTACAAGAGCAGCTTGATGCCCAACAAAAATAGATTTTCATCCACCCTCAAAGGGGCCACATTCTCACACAGCCTCCGATGCCGGATCCTCGACCTTCCAAAAGATTGCTCAGTTTTGAATAAGCTCTGCAGCCCCCTCCTCTTCTAAAGCTGTGAAAAAGAAAGATAAAGCCACCAATCCGATTCCCGACACTGGACTGGCTCATCCCTTTTATAATCCACCCAGATCATCACTTTCCCCCTCCACTTTCCATACCTGACCCACTATAGTACATTCCACGAGGGTCACCATACTCTGACATAAGGGGACACTCGGGGGCACTTACGGTGTACCTCCACAGGGATACTCTTGGGACTCACATGATGTAGATCCACCTGCTGATACTGATCCCAATCTCTACCCTGCCTAACCTTATCCACCGGATGGTACCTTCTCTTACCATGAGGTTCTATGTAGAGATGCTGCTTTTCACAACATAGAGATGAATATGGAGCCCGCTGAGGATCACTCCCCCTTTGAGACTCGGTCCTCTGCACATCGCTCCGTGCAGTATCTGCCTATGCTAAAGCAGATGCTCAAGCCAATTCCTGATATTTTCAAGGAATCTGTTTAAGCCAGAGCAATTACCCCACGGGTTGATTAAAAAGTACAAGGCTTCCCCTCCAGATCCTCTATATATTAGAAGCCAGCTCCCACCAGATTTCCTTGTAGTTCATACCGCTCTTAAGAGGGAGATTGTTCAGGGTACCAGCGATGATCCTCCACCAGACAAAGAGAAATAGATGCAGCTGGTAAACGCAGCACAGTGTGCCAACCATTGGCGTATCACCAATTCCATTGGGTTACTCTCTAGAT
Source organism: Lissotriton helveticus (assembly GCF_964261635.1). NCBI lineage: Eukaryota > Metazoa > Chordata > Amphibia > Caudata > Salamandridae > Lissotriton > Lissotriton helveticus. The sequence goes on from NC_136072.1 coordinate 1,010,335,577, forward strand.
ATGACCAGGTCCACTGGGCTGAAATGAAGGACCTCCTCCAACACCTCCCGAAGGAGCACGGTAAAAGAGTCTGGAGTTGGTCACAGAGGGCAAATTGATTTCTAACACAACCATCATATGCATCCGAGATGCTACTGACACTGATGTTCAGGTGATTAACTTAAGTCTCCTCCTCTGCTGGCATGCCTGGCTCCTTGTCTCCGACTTCAAGCCAAACGTTCAACAGCAGCTCCTTAACCTCCCCTTTAATGGGGAGCATCTCTTTGGGCCTTAGGTTGACGAAATGCTCGAGAAAATAAAAAAATACCGGAACAGCAAAAGCCATGGCGCCCGACAAATGCCTTCCTCGCGGGCTTCCTTTTGCTGATCTGCTTATCGTGGATGCTCCAAGACCACCTCCCCAAAAGGCTGTCCTTTCAGCCCCAGCCTGACCAGCCAAATTCCACTAGGGGCTACTTCAGAGGTGCCTGTCATGGAAATAGAAACAAAGGTAGCCATACCTGCCATGCAGTGACTTGTTACTCCTTCCCCCCATCACACAACACCTATCAAGGGACGTCTACAGTTGGGCTTCACTGGTTGGCAACATGTCACCTCAGAGCAGTGGGCTTTGGATATCATTCACCAAGGTTACTTCCCAGAGCTCAGCTCCACATCATCCAGCACACCACTTCGCTGATATGTCCTTTCCCTGGAACTCCAATGTCTGCTTTAGGAAGAGGTCCAAATGCTCCTCCTCAAGGGGCCTATAGAGGCTGTCCCACAACACCTACATGGCTCAGGGGTGTATTCCCTAGTATTCCTAATTCCCAAGAAGGACAGGTACCTCAGGCCCATTCTGGACCTCGGACCCCTAAACGAATATATCCTATCAGAACGCTTCCAAATTGTCACCCTTCAGCATGTCAAACCTCTATCTGAAAGAGATTCCTTACCTTAGAATATCTCCAGGCGTCAGACAGGATCTGGAAAGTTTTGCTTAGCAGTACCCCAGCGCGTCAGTAGGTGGCTTCCTGCGGCTCTGCGTCCATCACTGGCGTCGTCAGCGCCAAGATGACGTCACAGAGAGTACTTAGGCGCCACCCATGCGCTCTGACGTCAGTTCTTTCTTCTTCCGCACCACAAAGCACAGATCCGGATTGAGCACTTAACTTGGACGTTTTTTTGACCACTTTTTTCTCCTGGTGCATGTAGGGATGTCCGACTTTAAGTCTTGTGGGTCCTGTTGCCGAAATATGTTGGTGGCGGATCCCCACGATGTCTGGCTCTACTGACTGGAGACCGATCACGACTCCTGGGACTGCAGTGACTGTCGTGCCATGGACCCCAAGGCCTTGCGGGAGCTGCGCCGGTAGTTGCCGGCATTCGTCACGTCGCTGCTCCAGGTCTAGGGGTCGTTCCCGGGACTGCTCGCGGGACCGGAACCTTCGCTCCTCGGACTCCAAGTCTTCACCTTCGGATTCCGGTAAGCTTCGCCATAAAAAGAAGTCGAAGAAGGGAGTTCGCTCTCCGACGTCGCTCCTCGGATGCGAATGAGGGGGACAGAGGCCTCGCCACTGCAGCTCCTCTGGAGCCTGGGAGTCCCGTGGCCTACCCGCCATACCGGGGTCCGTCGGCGACTCCCGAACAGATGCAAGAGTTCCTTGCTGCCTTTGTCCGCCTTTACAGGTCTCGGGCTCCTGCTGGCGCGCCTACAGGCCCCGTGTCCAAATTCTGCTGGCCCAGCAGCTCCGCCACCAGTTCCTGCCCCGGTGCCACAGGATCCTGCACCCCTGGCTCCGGCCCCGGCGCCACGAGGTGCGGCGTAGCCGGCTCCAGCGCCACCCTCAGCTCTAGCCCCAGTTCCACCCTCGGCTCCAGCCCCGGCGGCACACTGGGTGCCGTTTATCCCACCTTTGCCCCGGTTCCCGGACCATTATGTTCCGGCCTGGGATCCGCATCGGGAGCCTCTCGTCAACTCTAGGCTCCGGATCTGCCGCCGCAACCGGCCCCCTCTACGCCAGAGGCGGACGACGGCTGGGCAATGTGACTCCGAGCTGGATTGGGTGGACGACTTGGCGGATGTGGGCGACCTCGATGTCTCCTCTGACCCGGGGTGCACCTCTCCCCTGCCTACGATGGAAGAGGGTGCCTCCTACACTAAGGTGCTCTGTCGGGCTGCTGAGGCCCTCAACCTTGACCTCACCACAGTGGCCCTCAAAACCAACCTCCTCACCGAGGTGCTCCAGACAGCATCTACTTCGTTGAAGCCGCGCTCCCCTTTAATGACGTCCTTACAGAGGTCCTCTTGGGCACTTGGTTGAGGCCAGCCACGGGGCCCTGGTGGACAAAAACGTCGCCAGACGCCACTGACCGGCGCCCGGCGACCCTGCTTTCTTGACCACTCACCCTACACCAGAGAGCCTGGTCATTTAGGCCTCGACGTCGCAGAGTGCATTTCCCACGCCCCCGCCAGATAAAGACACTAAGAGGCTGGACCAGTTTGGGAAGCGGTTGTTCTCTTCAGTGAGCCTGGGGCTGCGGTCGGTAAACACCGCCTGCTTGCTAGGCCGCTACTCCCACGCGGTGTGGGATGCCGTAGCTCAAGTGTTGCCCCAGTGTCCTGAGGAGGTGCAAGCTCTCCTTTCTCAGGCAAATGCTGAGGGCAAGGATGCAACTAAGTTTCCCATTTGGTGCGGGTTGGACACTGCCGACTCATTGGGCAGGGCGGTTTCTACGACTGTGGTGTTGCGGCACCACGCCTGGTTGCATTCGACTGGGATCTTGACTGATGTCCGGAGATCGCTCATGGACATGCCTTTTGATGGCACCCGCCTGTTTGGCGACAAGGCTGACGCGAACACTGGAACGCTTTAAGGACTTGCGGGCTACGGCCAAGTCCTTGGGTCTTTCTACTAAGAACCCAGCCACTCCTGGTTTTCATTCCTTTTGTGGCCAGGGCAGGGGCACCCAGGCACACCCCTCCATCAGGCCTTTGCCGTCCACCTCCACCCACGCTGCTTCCGCCCCCTGCTGCTGGCACGAGATCACTTCGGACAAGTGGGTGCTGCAGATAATGTGTCGGGGTTACTCTCTTCCCTTTCAGTCCTCCCCTCCGGCCTTGCCACCTAATGTCAGGAGATCATGTGGTTCTTCTCCACAGGAAGTCGTGGTCCTCCTGGCCAAGGGGGCCATCAAGTACGTTCCAGGGCCAGAAGTAGGGTGTGGTTGCTATTCCCACTACTTTCTGGTCCCCAAGAAGGACAAAGTGGGTCTGCGTCCTATCTTGGACCATCCGGGACGTTAGTCGCTTCCTCCGGAAGGAGAAGTTCAAGATGCTAACTCTGGCTCAGGTCTTGGCTGCCCTCGACCCTGGAGACTGGAGGGTAGCATTGGACTTGCGTTACCCGCGGTTCATGGTAGGCCAGGAGCATTTTCAGTTTACTGTGCTCCCCCTTCTGCCTTACCAGTGCCCCTCTGGTGTTCATGAAAGTGATGACGGTGGTCGCAGCTCATCTACCCCGGTCAGGGGTATCAGTCTTCACCCTACCTCGACGACTGGTTGTTGAGAGCGGGCTTGCCCCAAGCATTTGACACCCACCTTCAGACTACGGCCGACTACCTGCACTTGCCGGGGTTCTCCATCAACGTGCCGAAGTCACACCTGAGTCCCTCTCAGAAGCTCCCCTTCATCAGAGCGGTTCTGGATTCAACGCAGTTTCGGGTCCATCCTCCTGAGCAGCGAGTCCAGGATATTCAGGCTATGATTCCGATCTTTCAGCCTCTATCCCGGGTTTCAGTCAGGATGACCCAACGGCTCCTGGGCCTGATGACTTCCTGCATCCTGCTGGTGCAACATGCCAAATGGCATCTGCTGGTGCAGCATCAGGGCAGCCTGTCCGAACTTGTCCAGTTTGTAGAGGGTACTGCACGACATTGGTGGCTCACGAATCGTGATTGGGTCACTGGCAGATCCCTCTGCCTTCCCCAACCGGAGCACACAGTGGTGACTGATGCGTCCCTCCTGGGATGGGGAGTCCACCTGGGAGATACAGAGATCAGAGGCCTCTGGTCTCCGGCGGAGTCCCGGCTCCACATCAACCTTCTGGAACTTCGGGCGATCCGACTTGCACTGAAGGCATTCCTTCCCTTTGTTCGGGGAAGTGTAGTGCAGGTGTTCACGGACAACACCACTGTCATGTGGTACTACAACAAACAGGGCGGGGTGGGGTCGTGGACCCTATGTCAGGAGGCTCTCCGCCTCTGGACATGGCTGGAACATCAAGGCATTACCTTGGTGGTTCATCACCTGGCAGGTTCTCTGAACGCCAGGGAGGACGAACTCAGCTGCCGGTGCATGATGGATCACGAATGGCGTCTGAACTCGGACGTGGCGCAAGGTCTCTTTCAGCAGTGGGGAGAGCCTTGGTTAGATCTATCTGCCACCGAAGAGAACGAGCAATGTCTTCAGTTCTGCGCCTTGGAATTTCCAAGCCGGCACTCGCTCAGCGACGCTTTTTGTTGCGAGTGGAGTTGTGGTCTGTTTGTGGTCTGTTGTACGCCTTTCCGCCTATACCACTTCTGTCCAGAGTGCTGAAGAAGACCCTGCTTCAGTCCCGACGCCGCAGGACTCCTCAGGATCCCGGCCTGGATCCGTGTCGACGCCGGTCTACCTTACGACCCCTCTGCCGTCAGCGTCACCAAGGTTGTCGCCCCAGGCGCTGTCCTCGGGCGGCGGCGGCCCGATTCCCCCTACCCCACCCTCCGGTCCGGATCCGGCGTCGGACCGGCGCCACCCGGCGCCGTCTTCGCCGATAGGTGAGCCTTTCACTGACGATCCGGCTCCATTCTTTCTTCCTGACTTTTAGGAGTTGGAGGACGAGGGGGATTGGGAGGGGTCTGAGGACCCTCTGGCACTACAGAGCCAGTTGAGTCAGGACTGGACGGACAAACTTGGGGAAGCCAGTGGTCTGGACACTTCGCCCGACACTGGTTTTTTCTCCCCTCCTACCTTGGCTACGGAGGAGGGGGCTGCGTACAGCGTGGTGTTGACTCGGGCAGCCAAGGCCTTGGCTCTTGAGCTCTCAGTCGCGGCCGTGAGGACTAACCTCCTCTCTGAGGTACTCAAACTGCAGGCAAGCTCCTCGGAGCCTCTCCTGCCGTTCAACGAGGCCCTCACTGACGTTCTGTTGGGCACCTGGTCCAAGCCCTCCACAGGCCTCCCTGTGGATCGGAATATGGCCCGACGCCACCGCCCGACTCCGGGCGACCCCAATTTCCTGTCCGTTCGCCCCACCCCTGAAAGCCTGGTGATCCAGGCCTCAACATCCCAGACCGCATTCCCGACCGCCCCTCCGGATTGGGAATCCAAAAGGTACGACCAGTTCGGGAAGAAGCTGTTCTCCTGACTGAGCTTGAGATTGCGGTCTGTCAACACTGCCTGCCTTTTGGGCCGTTACTTCCACTCTTTTTGGGATACGGTTGCGGAAGTGCTGCCGCAATGCCCAGCGGAGGTCAAGGCAAAGCTAACCCAGGCCCTCGCGGAGGGAAGGGACGCAGCACGATATTCCATTCGGTGTGGACTGTATACCACGGACAGGGCGAACACCTGGCTGAGGTCCGCCAACTTTTCGGGTGATGTCCAAGCATCCCTTATGGACATGCCCTTTGATGGCGGTCGCCTTTTTGGCGACAAGGCGGACAGCGCGCTGGAACGTTTTAAGGACTCCAGGGCTACGGCCAAGTCCTTGGGCCTCGGCCAACGCCAGCAGACTTCCGCATTTCGTCCCTTTCGTGGCTAAGGAAGGGGCGCCCACTCGCGTCCCGCTAGCCACAGGCCGCAGAACCAACCTCAACACGGTCGCGGACCTGGTAACCGCTGTGGCGATGCCGGGGGACACAGGCAAGGCCAGTCCACAGCATCTGCCTCAAAATCCTCCTAGTTTGAGTTTTCAGGCCCATTTGACGCCAGTGGGGGGCAGGGTTCGCCATCACCTCCTCCACTGGCGCTCCATCACTTCGGACAGGTGGGTGCTGCAAATCGTCCGAAGGGGCTACTCCCTCCCCTTCGAGGCGACCTCTCCAGCCATGCCACCGCAGTACCACCGCATGTCGGGGGATCACTTGCGACTTCTGCAGGAGGAAGTTACGGCCCTCTTGGCCAAGGGGGCCGTCAATCGCGTTCCTGGACCAGAAGTAGGACGTGGTTGCTATTCCTACTACTTTCTGGTACCCAAGAAGGGCAAAGGGGGCCTACGCCCTATCTTGGATCTAAGGAGATGCTGACTTTGGCTCAGGTCCTAGCTGCCCTGGACCCAGATTACTGGATGGTAGCGTTGGACTTGCAGGACGCGTATTTCCACATCCCTGTCCTGCCGGCCCACTGGCGATACCTGCGGTTCACGGTAGGCCACGAGCACTTTCAATTTACCGTGCTGCCCTTCGGCCTTACCAGTGCCCCACGGGTGTTCACGAAAGTGATGGCGGTGGCCGCAGCTCATCTGCGCAGATTAGGGGTTTCAGTCTTTCCCTTTCGCGACGATTGGTTGTTGAAGGCGGGCTCGCCCCAAACAGTAGTCTCTCAAGATACTGGTTTCCCGAGCTACTCAGCATATCAGTCGACCCTCCGATTCGTCTGCCTCTTCAGGAGGACCTTCTGTCGCAGCAGCAGAGGACGGTCCTCCACCTGAACCTGTCCAGCCTCCACCTCCATGCGTGGAGATTGAGTGGCGGCAGTTGAGGCCATTTGACTTGCCTCCTGAAGAATGTGATGTGATTTTGGCAGCCAGGCGTCCCTCCACAAAATCGGTATACGCCTGCAGGTGGAACAAATTTGTGGCATGGTGCACAGCAAAGGCTGTGGATCCTCTCTCTGCCCCCCTTTCAGAGGTTCTCCTCTTTCTTATTTCTCCGGCCCAGCAGGGCTCTGCTCTGGGCACTCTTAAGGGCTACCTCTCTGCCATTTCTGCCTTCTTGAGGCTTCCTCATCAGCCTTCTCTTTTCAAGTCCCCTATTATTAATTGATTCTTGAAGGGCATCACGCACATGTTCCCTCCCTTTTCCTTTCCTGATGCCTCAGTGGGACTTGAACCTTGTTCTTACATTTCTGATGTGCGCTCCCTTCGAGCCGCTTCACAATTGCCCTCTTCATCGTCTTACTCTTAAAACTGCATTCCTGGAAGCCATCACCTCTGCCTGGAGAGTGAGTGAGCTCCAGGATCTTTCTTCTAAGCCTCCTTTCCTTTCCGTCCATCCGGACAAAGTTGTGTTGAAAACACATCCTTCTTTCCTGCCCAAGGTGGTTACAGCCTTTCTCATCGGGCAGTCCATCACCTTGCCCACCTTCTTTCCGCTACCGCATCCTCCCAAGGAGGAAGAGAGGCTCCACCGTCTGGACCCAAAATGTGCGCTCTCCTTCTACCTTGATCGCACATGCCAGTTCCGGGTGGACGACCAGCTCTTTGTTGGTTATGAGGGAGAGAAGAAGGGACGGGGGGTGCACAAACGGACCATCTCTTTGGGGGTCGTGTTGTGCATCAAGGTCTGTTACTCCTTGGCTAAAAAGGAGCCCCCTGTTGGGCTGAGGGCCCATTCCACTCGGGCCACAGCGGCTACTACTGCACTGGGCCGGGGAGTCCCCTTGCAGGACATCTGTCAGGCAGCTACGTGGGCCTCGCTGCACACTTTTGCTAGACACTACTGCCTGGACAGCCAAGTCCAGAGAGATGGCTTTTTCGGCCGTTCCGTTCTCCAGGACTTTCTGGTGTGATCTTGGTCCGCAGACCCACCACCAGGGTTGGTATTGCTGGGGTATCTATTCTAAGGTAAGGAATCTAACACTAACCTTTTACTTTCAGATGCACAAGTTACTTACCTTCGGTAACGATATATCTGTAAGAAACAGTAGTTAGTGTTCGATTCCCTACCGCCCCACCCAATCTCCCCGTTCTGTGGACCGATATCTAGGGTTAAGGGCCCTAGTTTTATGGCACCAGTGTCGGTCTCTGGCCTGGCTCTGTGTTCCTGGCTATGTACAAGAACTGACATCATCCCGGCTACCACGACGCCGACGACGGACGCGAAGCCGCAGACGACACCTACCGACACGCAGGGGTACTGTTACGCAAAACTTTTCTGATCCAGTCTGATGCCTGGGGATATTCTAAGGTAAGGAATCTAACTATTGTTTCTTACAGATATATCATTACCGAAGGTAAGTAACTTGTGCTTTTGGGTATATCCTCAATTTTTCAGCTTTTCCAGTGTCTTGAGTGTTTCACTCGACGTCTGGGGTCTTCCTCTTCCAGTTGCTGTCTTTTCTTTACCCGTTTTGCCACCTCTTTCTTGTCGAATGCCAGCTTTATTCGACAAGTGCTCTGAGTGTGCTAGGAAGAAGGCAAAATCTGCCCCCCACAGAGTATGCATACCATGTCTCCCTTCTACCCATGTATCTGACTCCTGTGATATCTGTTACTCTTTCTCCAGGAGGACCCTGCGTGACAGGGAGAAGATTAGTCTCCAAGGCCTGGAGCAGAGGAGACATCATGAACCAGGTAGAACTTCATCATCCTCTGCCCATGCATCGGCATCCGGGGGGCTCCCCAGTCCAGAAAAGGCACCGGTCCCGGTCGACGTCGATGGATTCGATGTCGGCGTTGAGGGGTATGACTACCATCTGATCCCCGTCGACCCAGGGCTCTAGGTCGAAGCGACGTCCCCGTTCGGAGTCGAGGGGTAGGACGTCAAGACCTCGGACGAGGTCGATGTCGAGGAGTTCACCGGCGTCGACACACCATCGACGTCGTGATGAGTCCCGAAGAGGCAGGCATTCGCCGTCGAGGCGACACCGCTGTTCGCCTTCAACGTCAACGCGAAGATCGACGTCGAGGAGAGAAAGATCACTGTCGAGGCGAAGACACTCGACGTCGGAGAGTTCGTCGAAGTCGAGAAGAGAGACGTCAAAGAGATTGACGTCGAGTAGAGAAAAGTCGATGTCGAAGAGGAAGTAGAGGCCCAGAACGGTGTCTAGTGCCTCTGTGGTTAGCGTCTCATCGTCGAGTCCCCGGTCGCAGCGGCACCGGCGCTCGCGCTCAGAGAGGTCAGCCTCCAGAGCGTCCTCCCCGATGCCTGCTCGTAAGAAGAGGAGAGTTATTAGGTCACCGGACTCTGATTATTCCCGTACCTACTCGCCCTCAAGGCCCAGGACGCCTATGCCTCCTCCTCTTCCACAGCTTCCTCCACCTCCTCCTCCTCCTCATCCTCCCCCTCCGCCGCCACCACTTCTTCCTCCTCCACCACCGCCTCAGCCTCCAAAACCGAACCCTGTGGTTCCAGCACAACCTCTTCCGTTTCCGCACATCCCTGTGCCGGTGGTTCCTGCAAGACCCAGAAAGCCAAGTTCAAGATCCAGAGGGAGGCATCGTTCTCGCAATGAGCGTAGATCTTCGACGAGGTCACGCCATCGTCGGTGGAGGGAAAGGTCACGGACCAGGTACACGGACTTGAGGTACACGGACTCGTCCAGTGACAGGAGATACTCTCCCACTTTGAAACGTTGCAGCGCAGGCACCTCTCTTGCCCTTTGCTACCTTTGGTGTCAGGACTGGAAGAACCGGCCATGGAGCTGTTTCTGACGCCGGCCTCGGTGAAGTTGGCGCCATCTAGACTTCAAAAGATGTACAGGCCCCTGGATTCTGATCCAACATTCTTGAGAGCAGATCCTGTGGCGGATTCTGTCATTGTGACAGCGGCCAAGTAGCAGCATTCCACTGCTCCGTCGTCTACGGTCCCTCCAGACAAGGAGATCCGGCACATGGATTCGGCAGGAAGGAAAGTCTGCAGTAGGACTGCCACTTCGATGAAGGCAGCTAGTGCATCAGCACTTTTGGGCAGATATGACCGCTCTTTGTGGAAGTCCCTGCAGCAGTTCATTGAGCTCCTCCCAAGAGAAAGGAGGGAAGACTTCCAGGAGATTCTGAATTTGAATTTGAATTTAATTTGAATTTAAACGTATTTGTATAGCGCGCGTATACCGGACGGTTTCATGGCGCTGGATATCTGTTACTCTTGAATGAGGGCATGATGGTCTCAAATCAGGTTATCAGTTTGGCGGCGGATACCTCTCTCCTGGCCGCGCATGGGTACTGCCATGGCATAAATTTGAGGCGACATTCTTGGTTGCGCCTTACCTCTCTTAAGCCTGAGGCGCAACAGCGGATTGCTAATTTGCCCTTTTCAGGATCCACCCTCTTTTGGGCTCATGCGGACGAGGAGATGGCCCGCATGAAGGAGGAAGTTGAAACGCTGAAGGCTGTAGGTTTGGAGAAACCAAAGGACCAGCGGAAGTCGTACCGTCCCTTCCAGAGGTGTTACTCTTCCCAGAGATATCAACTAGGGCAAGGTCGCCAAGCTGGCCAACAGCAGCAGCAACAGCAGCAATACCAGCGACAACCCTTCCAGAAACGTCAGAGGGGCAGAGGCAGACAGCAGTCCTCGGCGAATAAGGGACTCGCCGGGTCTACGCCCTGAGGAGTTACTTCCCCCTCGTCCGTTACCCGCTCCGGTGGAGGGAAGCATACAGAATTACTTGGCAGAGTGGAGAAAAATTGTTCAGGACAAGTGGGTTCTGTTCATAAAATACAGTTTCAGAAACAAGCATGAAACACCCTTGACAAGAACCTAGATAAATAACAGCATACATTAGGTGTATCCAATAATTGCAGAAACAGAAAAGCTGGTCTGGCTAGCGAAAAACTCAAAGGCAAGAAAAGAGGGCGAACAGACTTATCACAACCAGCCCATTTAGGGCGGATAAAAGCAATGTGTAAAGTGTCTAGTTTGGAGATAATATCACATGAGCAAAGGGGTGGGTTGGATGGCTTGTGTCACCCCGGTAATAGCTGATGGAACAAAATCAGACGAAATACGTTAAAAACCTTCTGTGCAAAATCGGGTTATCCAACTTGAACTAAATTTTGTACGTACACTTCACCGTGATATAGTGGGCATAACTGCTTTCATGCTGCAAGCTTACGTCTTGCGTATGTGTCATAAAGGCTTCCTTAACCCACTCAATATCTGATTTAGAAAGCAACTCTGGAGAATTATAGAGCTGGAGTTTGCTCATAGTACTCCGGGTACTTTTTATATAGCTCAACAAAGGTATATGCTGACCATATTCCATACTCCGGCAATCCCTCAGGATCTTCCTGTTAAACTCGATCTCATTTTTTAGCCATATAGAAAACCATAAAAGTATGGGATGCAATTGTATGTAATCTGTAATAAATAATCTGTAATAAAGCCTGCACCCAGCTCAGCATGCACTATCTCTGCCGGAACGCTCTGGGGAAACCACAACATTCTTCTAAAGAATTTATTTTCTGCTTTTTGTATAGGAAGGCAGGATTTCGATCTCCAAATCTCCGCCCCAAAGCTACAGTTGGGATACATTTCCCTTTATAGTGATTTAATAAGGACTTTATGTGGCTATAATCTATCCGTCTAGAAAAAGCGTCAATGCTATGGGTTTCCTTTTAAAAGTTTGAACGTGTGATCTCAACAAGGGGTCCCAATTCAATTTGTGTTCCAGTAAAATACCTAAATAACATGTCTACATTTCCAATAAAATGGTCCTTAATTCTATAGGTTTTAGTTTTAGCATTTTTTGGTCCTAAAATCATAATATAAGACTTAGTGTAATTAATTTCTAGACCCAAATCCTCCATAAAATTGGACCAATAATAACTGTTAATAATTTGTTGTACGCTCAATGATTAAATGTATTAATTTGATTAAGAAAGAAACACTATTGTACAAAAAATCATTTCCTTGAAAAATCTGAAAATTGTTAACAGATTTGTTTGTCTAGTGACTTGAATAATCTACCTAACCTAACTGTAATGAGCGAAACCCATAAACCTGTCTCAAATTGTCTGATCCTAGGCAAATATTTTATTTCCCAAAGTTGCCTTTTTCAGCATTTTCACATACAAGAGCACATTAAAAAATGTGAGTAGAGCATGTCTAATGTCAAAACACTTTTGTTTGATTTAATAGACTAAATGTTTGCTCCAAATATAATAAAAATCTAGTGCGGGGGCAGGAATGTTTCTCAGTTCATATTTAAAAAACTCACTTTTAATAAATATATTAATAAATAATAATGTGGTAGCGCACAGTCATTTACAGATATTTTTTCTTTGAAATGGCCACAAAGGTTCCCACTGACATCGTTTTTTACAGATAAAATTATGTAGCGTATAAATGATAATGTGCAGCAATAGAGTATCAGCAAATATTTAAAATTTGCAAATCACCAAGTAAAGTATTCTTATGTGCCCTTATCCTATTAAAATCTTACTTAGAGTTACAAAAAAAGTTATTTCCGAACTGCTGAAATATAGTTTGAAATACTTGGACCATTAATTTACAAGCTATTTAAATTATGTGTGCGCGGCATGACAGTCAGACAGGTCGCTTTACAAAATCCTTTAACTTTGCAGCTAGAGGAAGAAAAGTAAACATCAATCCACAGGATAAAATAGGCAGCTATTTGTAAGAAAACATAAGCTGACATTTGACCTCTGTCTTTGAATACTCAAAAAATGTGGCCTGATAAAAACAAAATTAAAGGCATCTTTATTTCTCATTCACTTTCTGAATTAACAGAACACCTGTTCTTTCCAGCTAAAGCTCTCCTGCCAGACCGGGCCAGTGGGCCCAAAAATAGCTTGCTCTGATCAAATCTGACTCGCCATAGTGAGTGGGTGAACAAAATTCTCAAAGCCTGCATAAATCATGAAATGAACGAACAAAAAACACAGCCAACATGTGTTTCATGACACCCGTGGCTTTCTCAAGGCAACTGGTCGGAAAACAGCAGTTTAATTACAGTGCTCTTAAAGAGCAGATATCCCTTCATCCACAGACCAAACATTCAGCTTCTACCAATGTGATCACGTGACCCAAAATACGTTCTAAAACAACGATAGTTGTACTAGACTTTGTACACATACTAATTACAGCTTTAATATGTTTGCAAACCCATGATACGGTCTAAAACAATGAAAGCTATACAAGACTTTATATACATTCCAATTACAGCTTCAATGTATTTGTAAACCATTGATAAGGTTGGTAAAGTTACTGGCTGGATATCTTGCGAAAAACTGCGTTTTGTTATGTCATTGATTACTTTGGTAGGAATTGAATGTTTGCTCCGTGGATAAAGGAATACCTCTTTAAAATGTGACTACCCATATGTGGGTATGAAAATAAAGTGTGTATTGGATTTGAATTCAGGAACTCAATAATTACGGAGGACGGTGCAGATAATGGCAGTTACACCTGGTTGTTGTGCAAGGTATCTTTCATGAATAAGAAGAGCCATAGGTCAATCTGTTTATCACTGCAGAGGATGCGCAATGTCAGCACTTTCACACGTTGGGCCCTGTGCCAGGAGGCCTTGCGTTTCTGGATCAGGCTGGACCGCCAAGGAATCTTCCTGGTAGTAAACCACCCAACGGGTTCTCTGAATTCCAGTGCGGACTAACTCAACCCAGGCGTCTCGTGGATCACATATGGCAGTAACACCTGGTGGTTGTGCAAGATATTTGTGCTAGATATCTTCCATGAATAAGGAGAGCTTTGGCTCAATCTGTTTATCACAGCGAGAATGCGCAATGTCAACACTTTCACAGGTTGGAGTTTCCAAGACATCTCTCACTCTGAGACGTGTTTTCCCTAAAGTGGAACTCTGGATCTTACAGTGCAAGGGGGGCCAGTAATAAAAATCACACATAAAGCGGTGATCATATAAATAGGCAATGTAGACAATAGAGTGATCTGTTAAAGGGATAATACAAGGAATGGTTAGACAAAAAAAGTCCATCGACTTCTTGCTTGCTCTTATTAAATTAGTCTTGCAGGTAAGAGTCTTTATACTCTCAACTGTCAACGGCGTATCAACCCCAAAGGCAGCTACAGGGTCATGATTAGGGCAATAATCAATTTTCAGAGCAAAAGTAGATCTCGGGTCATTTATGGAAGGAGATCTGGAAAACTGGAATGTGACGATCCTGAGTTCAGACTGGAGTATGAGTGGGTATAACCAGGGCCTCTGGAATTATACGATTGTGCAACCACAGCGCTTTTCTTCGCATCATTATAGATTTGCCACATCATCCATCATCTGCTGCATATTCTGCAGATTTTAACAACAAAATTGTTTCCAGCTCAAACGGTTCAAAAGTCACTAAAACACTGCAGCACATGTTGCTGCGCTGTGGAAGGCCCTTTGCAAATATTTACTGGCCACATTTGTGTTGCTTATATTGCATATTTGGGTGTTAAACTGGTACTAACTGCGAGGCGGAGGCATCGCAGTTGCGGTAAAATCCTATTACCCATGCGCCTGGAAACCTACTACCATAGCAGGGTGTGAGACCGCACACTTTAATATCACTGTGAATCCCCACTTTTCTTTCTCGGGATTATTAATCTACAGGCCTCCTGGTCCTGAGGGTGCCTTCCGGCTCAGTCTTCCGGAAGCAGTCGCCTCTTTAGTTATGAAAACTGTGAATTTTGCGATTATTGGCGACCTTAATTTGCACATGGAAGCTCCACTCAGCAACTCGGTCCACTGCCTGTTGGCGGATCTTGAAGCATTCCAACTAAGCCAACTGGTACAATCACCGACTCACATAGGTGGACACTTGTTAGATCCTTTTTTGACGAATCTGACCACCAACATCTCAGTCTTCCAACCTAGACCCATGGCCTGGACCGATCATTATCTGATCGAAACTCACATCACCACTCCTACTCCTCCCCATAGAAATAATTCTCCTGACATCCTCAAACGCCCTTGGCGAAACCTAGATCTTGAGCACTTTCATCAGCTCCTGATGAAACATCATCCTCAACCCCCTATAGAAGTTTCCCTTGGCTATGACAATTTCTGCGAGTGGTTAAACCAATCACTGGATACTCTCATACCAGCCATGTGGAGTAAGACCAGATCAAGTCCCTCTAGTCCGTGGTATGACGAATCCCTTAAACAGCTCAAATCTTCCTGCAAAAAAGCGGAACGTGCATGGCGCAAAAAATATGATGCTGACCTTAAGTCGGCTTATAGGGCCTGCACCAGAGTCTACCATCGGGCCATTTGCTCAGCTAGGGCTGCCTTCTACTCTCAGGAGATTAAGAACAGCACCAATCCCACCAAGGTCATATTTAGGGTATGCAATGATCTTACTAGTAAAAAGACCAATACTACTATTCTCGAAGCCTCGTTGGCCCATTGTGAGGATTTGGCCTCGTTCTTCGTGGAAAAGGTAGAAGCCATTTACAGGTCTTTCTCTCAGGCCCCTATTAGGGAGAATATCATTGCTTCTACGGTTTCTAAACCACTGCTTATTATTCCCAGCCCCACTCTGGAGGAGTTTAAAGCCTTAACGACAAAAGTCAAATCTGGCTCCCCGGACGACCCTATGAGACCCACTCAATTCCGGGAACTCGCCCAGTGCTGCTACCCTGCAATGCACAGTCTGATGGATTTGTCCTTTAATACCGGTACGGTTCCCAGGGCATGGAAGCAGGCGACTGTCATCCCTATCCTTAAAAAGCCTGCCCTTGACCCTACCAAATCTGAACACTACCGGCCTATTTCCCTTCTTCCCTGGCTAGCTAAATTAGCAGAATCTCATGCTAATCAGATTTTATCTTCTCATCTGCAGGAATCTAATATTCTGGATAATTCCCAGAATGGGTTCCGTGCGGGCCACAGCACCGAGACTGCGCTCTTGGTCGTGGTGGAACATATTAGGAAGATGTTGGACCAGGGTCAGATGGCGGCACTGATCCTATTGGATCTAAGTGCCGCCTTTGATACGGTTTCCCATCAGATCCTCCTGCACCGTCTCATGGAGGCCGGAGTTGGAGAGTTAGCACTTGAGTGGTTCCGATCCTTTCTTTCGGATCGAACCTTCAAAGTATTCACACCTCCTTTTGTCTCGGCCTCTCGCTCCATTCATCAGGGTGTCCCGCAGGGATCGGCCCTCAGCCCTACCCTTTTTAATCTGTATGTTCAGCCACTGGCAGAGGTAGCCCATAGTTTTGGTCTCACCATGGTGTCATACGCCGATGACACGCAGTTGGCGGTGGCACTTAATGGTGATTCCAATATGGATGCCCCTACCTTTCAGTCAGCCCTTAAAGCTGTGGCAGGCTGGATGGCGAACAACCGACTACAACTTAATGCCTCTAAGACCGAGGTCATTATTTTTGGTAGGGAAGATGGACTCTGGGGAGATCAATGGTGGCCATCTGAATTGGGCCCTGTTCCCACCCCCGTTGCCGAAGTTAGAAATCTCGGGGTGTGGCTTGACGACAAACTCTCTTTCACCTCCCACACTAAATGTGCAGCTGGTACATGTTTTGGTGCCCTGCAATGCCTCCGACCCATCTTCAAGTTTTTTGATGCGGACACCAGACAGATCATAGTCCAAGCACTGGCTCTTACCAGATTGGACTATGCCAGCTCTCTGCTTCTGGGTGTGAATCAGGCAGAACTGGCCCGCCTTCAGAGGGTGCAAAACGCGGCGGCCAGGATGCTTGTTGGCCTCCCGAAGTTTGTCTCTGCCCGTCGTACTATTCGAGACCTACATTGGCTGCCTGTTGGGCAAAGAATTAAGTTTAAAGCTCTGTGCTTAACTTTTAAAATTCTTAAGTCTGCCTCCCCTCCTATCCTATCGCAGACAATCCAACATTATGTCCCTTCCAGAGCCCTTCGATCCTTAGGCTCAAATCTCGCCATTGTGCCCCGCTTTAAAAGAGCTAGAATGGGTGGACGCTCTTTTTTCAGTGATGGTGGCAGCTCTCTGGAATTCTCTACCTGCTACTCTCCGTTCCATCCCAGATCTGCTCCCTTTTAGGAAGGCACTAAAAACCTTCTTATTCTCCTCAGTTTAGCATCACTTGTTCTGGTTTATTTCTGTTGTGTTGTGTTCTACCATCTCTGGAAAGCGCCGGGACGCCTCTTGGCTGCGGCATCTGTGCGCTATATAAGCTAAAATAACATAACATAACATAACATAACTAATGAAGTGCACGCAATGCCCAGACAGTGTTAAGAAGTATAAAAAGTGCAAAATAATGAAGTAATACTATCCAGAAATCTTCTGCATTTCTCCACATAATTTGCCTTTTCTTGCTCCATAATTTACTCAACCCTGCAGCATAATTTGGCCCTCTCCTGACGCATAATTCCAATGGGCCAGAGTATAACTCAGCACCACCAGGTCCAAATTAAACTTGAGGTTTCGATTTCAATAGATCAATGCGGCGGCCACTAAAGTCCAGTTCATGGGAAAAAGAGATTAAATCTGTCAGCTCGTCCCTTTTGGGATCGCGGACATGAAATAATTAATCTCCTGCAGCGAGTTCAAAGAATGAGCATGGGAGAATACCATTTCACTCGGGCCAAAGCTTCTACCACTGCGTTGGCACCAGGAGTTCCTGTCCAAGACATCGGCCAGGCAGCTATGTGGGCGTTCCTCCATACGTTCACAAAGCACTATTGTTTGGACAGCCAAGTCTGCCGAGAGGGACACTTTGCCTGCTCAGTCCTGCATGACTTTCTGGTTTGAATCTATTCATACATACATCCACCTCCTATGGGTACTACTTTGGTATCTATTCAAAAGGTGAGGAATCTGCAACTGGAAGTCTCTATCAGAAGAAGAAGTTATGTACTTTCAGTAACGCTCTCTCTGGTAGAAACTCTATCTAGCCTGCAGATTCCACTCCGACCCTCCCATCCTCCTCAATTTTTGATTGGACTCCATCACACAATATTAAGATCCCAAGTTTATGAAGTTGCACACTTATCTACCAGATTGTCTGGAGGCTCTGACGGTCTTGAAAGTAACTGATGTCTTCACACAGGAATGGAGCCTATATAGGCCCAGCATCAAACTTTTGGAGTGGAACAGTGTCAGTGTGAGCCTCAAGGCGCCACCTTCCAGTATGCAGAGGCACTGCTGAAAAGCTTCCAGATCCTGTCTGACACCTGGGGAATATTCAAAAGGTGATGAATTTGGGCTAGATAGTCTCTACCAGAAAGAGTGTTACAGAAGGTAAGTAACTTGTTCATTGGAACTAATAAATATGGAATTGCATTCTCGATTTTCTAAGGTGCCTCTTGTGGGATTTTTAGAATTGTTCAGGGATAAGTTGACCGTGCACTCAAAATGTTAGGATTCTATAATCTCGTCATCGGCCTTTGACGAAAGAATTTAAACTACAAAAGCTGATATTGCATTTGTAGCCCAATGTACCCTTTGATCGCCCTTTAACCCCTTCTAAGCTCATGACGAGCTCAGCTCGTCATGGGCGTAACCTGCGCTACGCGGATGACGAGCTGACCTTGTCACGTAACGCGGGATTTTTTAAATCTCAGCGCGCAGCGGGAAAACCGCTAGCGCGCATGCGGTTAAAAAGCATATCACACAGATATCGGGTAGGGTAGGAATTAAATAAAACTACCTCAGTACAGCCTTTCATTCAAGGTCCTTTGTTCATACTACTCTGCCCACCCTAATACAATGAAAGAGTACACAGAGAAAAGCTACTGGAGATTTCTGGATGCTACCAAAAAAGGCCACTAAAGATCAACCAACTGTACAAGGTGGGGTTTTATCTGAGGTACTTTCTAATCCTCAAAAGAGAAAACAAGAAATTGAGACCCACATTTGACCGTTGAGCTCTTAACATGTATGTGAAAAAGGATTAAAATCAGGTGATCATGTACATGGTACCTATCTTAATGTTGTTCGCTGAAAAAGAAGATGGCACCCAGGAATATTCAAGATTCATATTTCCTGATTGATTTTGCCAGTAAATGGGGTCTATCTGCATTTCATGGTCTGAAAGCCGCGATTTCAGTTAAAATTCTTGCATTTTGGCCTCACATTAGCACCGTGAGTAGTTGCAAAGTTATTGGTGATCAAGCTCTTCCTTTGTCTTCGCAGTTGAGTGCAGGTAGTTCCTTACCTAGATGACTGGCTCCTGAATGAGGATGTTTTCTGTTGCGCAAGTTGTGATTTTTAGTGAAGTTCAGTTTATTGAAACAGTGAGTGGCACATAAAAACAGCTCTGCTCAGGAACAAAGTAAAACATTCTATTTGTTTCTTCAATAGTTTGCGTCTGGCAAACCAATTTTCACAGGTTGCTTTATCTCATGGTGTCCTGTCTTCTGTTGGTACTGCAGGAAAAATTGTGAGTTAACTTGCCACTCTAGTCCCTGTGCACTTCATGTCTTGGTCAGCGTACAAGTCTCTTGATGGTGACATGGAATTTTGCCAAGATATGATTAGATGGAGAAGACAAGGAGAATTAGTGGAGAGGGACACCAGGATTCATTAGCAAGAGTGGTTAAAGTAATGATAGAGGCATCCGTGGTGGGATGGAGAGCAATTTTTGAGGATTTTAATGTCATTCATATTTAGTAATGAAGAGGCTTCTCCATATCAGTATATAGTAGCTCAGAGTGATTTGATTGGCTCTGATAACTTTCCTTCCTAATAAGGCAGTTATGGTTTGGTGTTGATGGAAAACACAACTGTCATGGACTGTGTAAAAAGGTATTGGGAAGTGAGCTTCTAGAAGTTGTTTTGGGAAGAATCATGCTTAACCACTTGACATTCTCAACCAGCATCTGTATTAATGCTTCTCGTTTGACAGAGTGCATAAGTGTTCATGTGGATTCTCACAGCAGGCTTTAGAAGTTGGAAGTTTTGTGCAATGATTTTGGTATCTAAAATTGACCAATAGAGTTTGGCACTGCTCTCCTCATTTAGGTTAGATCAGGGAGGATACTGATGTTGCCATCTCTTCTTTTGGAGTAGAAGAACACTCTGTTGCACTTGGATGTTAGTTAGCTACTATTGCATATTTAGCACCCAAAAGTCCTGACTCTTTTGTAAATTTTCTGATGGTGTGATTGTCTAATGGGGTGATTGTCTTCATTGTTGTGCTGAATGGAAGAGATATCTGATTAAGTGACATGTTTGAGGTTCAGCAGATGGTTCAGACGGGACACTTCAAATGTCTTTTACTGAAGTTGTGAATCAGTCTTTACGAGTTTTCTGATTTTTTTGGGGCAAGAGAAGAGCCTGCAGATGCGAGCTTATATGCCAGTGCTTTCCATATAAGGAAATCTGATGCACCCTCTTTCAATGTTTTCTGAATTGTTGAACTGGCTGGTAAATAGCTTCCCTACTTCATTGTATATTATCACTCTGTGGGACCTCACCTTGGTTTGTGCCCAATTTATGCCACCTCCATTTGAGCCTCTGTGCAGGTGTGATGTGAAGTATCGTACCTTTAAGTCTGTTCTGATGTGAATCAAAAAAGTAGTAATGTGATTACAGGGCACAATTGCAAATAGACTATTGAGATTGTGGGGTATTAAGGGTCCCTAGACAACTGTACCAGCAATATGGCCTAGGTTACCTTGTAAATGTAACTCCTTTGTAGCGCCTCCTAAAGCTTGCGCTCTGTGAGCTTGGAACGGCGTCAAGCTACTGTTTACAGATGGGAAACAATTTACCGCATTAATGCCATATATTGATCATCCCATGCATACTACCAATAAAAATATTGGGGGGAAAGTACAATGGGATCTTTGTAAAATAAGTGTGTATAGCACAATAAAAATATGTAATAGCAAAAAAAGTCTATTCTGATGATAATTATGTCAGTAAGGAGTTGTGAGCTTTGCCACTGAATTTACCCTAATATAATTTTATTTGACTTAATGCATACAATTGCAGCTTTTTCTTTGACATAGTACTTGAATTTTTCTTCTGATAAGTAC
The DNA here is from genome assembly GCF_964261635.1 of Lissotriton helveticus. NCBI lineage: Eukaryota > Metazoa > Chordata > Amphibia > Caudata > Salamandridae > Lissotriton > Lissotriton helveticus. Next base: position 1,010,356,434 of record NC_136072.1, read on the forward strand.
AGGATGAACAGCTTTCTGTCACTTAACAAAGTGTTTCCAGTTTTCAGCTGGGTAGTGATATAGACCAGGAAGTGATTGATGGCAGCCAGTATTATTTAAATGTATGGAATAAATGCACATCCTTATCTTGGAATCCTTCCCAGGCGCCAGACTGAATCTGGAAACCTTTCTTCAGCAGCGCTCCTGTGTGCGGCTAGGTGGCTCCATGCGGCTCTGTGTTGGCTCCATAGCATCATGGAAGTAAAGGAATAGAGCATAATATAAGCAGCAACCCCTACCCGCATATATCAGTTCTTTTCTTTCTGTGCCTTCGAGTGTGAATTCCAAGATGCCTGAAAATGTCTCCACCAAAAAAAGACATTATTCAAGCCATACCTTGACTGAGTTAAACAAACGTTGGTGATGGACCTGCAGATGGTGTGTCTCTGATGTCTGGACTCAGGCCATGATCAGAGCCATGCAAAAATGCACCTAAAGACCCGGGACCGGGAGATGAAGCTGTATGTCGCCGTCCAAAAGTAATAATCATGGCCTTTTCCCAAGTCCTGCTCCAAGTCTCGGACTTTGTCCCACTCCTGAGTCTATTTTTGAAGTGGTCCACTTCATGCTCTGAGTCATCCGGTAAGTAAAAATCGAAGTCCAGGCGTAAACCTAAAAATGCGAAATGGGACTCGTCCCCACATCATGGCACTCTGAACAGAAAGAAGGTTTGATGGCGTAATGATGTGAGTCCCTCAACTTGGAGTTTTATGGTTGCAAAGCCGATTCCTCAACTTATCCTGATGCACCCCTAATTTCCCAGGTCATCTGTAGTACCACCCACAGCTGATTGAAGCTTTTAAGGAAGCTGTGCTGTGACCTGTAGTGTGCTTCTGATTCTCTCTGGCACACTTTCAGGCCCCATTGAACCATAGGGGACCACAGTCCATTACCATCACCGGAGCAATCCTCAGTTCTGTCTGACCCCTTGGGACCCACTTCGGATACTAGTAAAGGCTAGCATTGCGGCTTCAAGACCTACGCTGGTCCCTTCAATGTTTGTGCCAGAAGATGGCACAGTACTGATAACAAATATTGAAAATATTGCGCTTGCAGCAAATTCCTCTGAGGAACTATTCTCTACTGTCGGAAAACTCACTTCTATCGCTGCCCCCCTGCCAAAAGAATGCAATCAGTCCTTTTGCAATTCTGTAGCCTCTGTCTTTTGTCTTAAGATTGAGGATGTTTTTAATACCTTCTCTTCTATTTCCTCTGGTGGACACATCTCGTACAACGGTCACCTAATTAGGCCTTGAATTCAACTCCTTTCATCCACCTTCTCCAAGTGAAGTCACCAAGCTGATTAAGGCTGCTAGTTCAGGGTCACCAGACGATCCTTGTCACCTTTTAGTGGCTGGCTTAGTTGCTGAAACCATTGCCACTATGCAGTCTGAGATCTTTCAACTTGCGTGTCACATGCTCTTTTCCATCGGCCTGGAAGAAGGCAATTGTGCTGCCTCTCATTAAAAAGCCCTCTTTAGACCCAGATGATCCAAATAGCTATTGGCCTATTTCTTGCCTCCTACTGCCAGCCAATATTCTGGAAAAGATGTTGAATACTTGGCTGGGTACCTACATCAATGCAAACAATCTTTTAGACTCTACTCAGTTTGATTTTCACGCTGATCACAGCACTGAGACTGCGCTCATTAAGGCTACTGAGGAGATCAGGGCCACCCTTGACCAGGGCGGCTGAGCTGCATTGATCCAGCTCGACCTATCAGCAGCCTTTGATACAGTGAATCATGGACTGCTGATGCAGAGGCTGAGTGGGATCGGTGTGACCTGCTCAGCGTGGAACCTATTGAACTTGTTCCTTTCAGGACAAGTTCAATCAGTCAGAATCGGTGCGTTTTCTTCTACATCTTTTTAACTCCCGTGTGGCGTTCCGAAAGGATCCTCTATTAGTCCTCTCCTAGTCAATATTTGTCACTCCTCTTGCTGCACTCATTCGATCATTCGGCTTTGCATTGACCACATATGCAGACGACACACAAATTGTTGTGTCCCTATCAGCAGTGGATACGGGAGTGGCGCAGCATTTGTACAACTGCATTAGAGCAGTTGAACAATGGATGGCAAGTAATTGCCTCAAATTGAGTTAATCTAAGACCAAGTTATTGTTGTTCAGCTCTCAGCCATCCTTTGGACTTCCAAATGGTGGCCTTTTAAGCTGGACTCTCTTCCTACTCTGGTTAACTGTGTTAAGAACCTTGGGGTTCTGGTCAATAATAAACTCTCCTGCATCGATCCCCAGGTTCAGATATGCCTGCTGGGGAGGTAGAGGTTTTGTTCTTGGAGCAGCCAAGGCATGGAATTATCTCCCTTATATATCAAGTCTCTTCCCAATCTTTTGGCATTTAGAAAGGCCTTAAAGACTTGGCTCTTCTCTACTGGATAACCATAATCCGCATTCTGTTTTTTCACCTAGCTACTGCCATAATGCCAAGACAAGTTTACAAAAGTGCAACTGGTTGTCGTGCTTTCTGACTCTGACCTAGTGCCTCTAACAGGTTGTACATGCCAGCAGAGGCTCCATTATTTTTTGGCTCAGATTCGGAACAAGAGACACCCCAGGTCCAGAGAACATTTTACTGACCTTTGGTAATGCTCTTTCTGGAGAATGCTCTAATTAACCACAGATTACACCCTCCCACCTCTCCGTTCTCTGCAGTTTTTAACATCTACAACGGTCCCAAGTTAGAATTCAGCACACTGGAACCAGCATTTCTTCAGGCTCCAGGTCTGATGGTACAGAAAGAGAAAAACAAGAACCTGACGTCAGCTCCCGCTTATATGCAGCTCCACCTCATCACTTGAGGTGCTGTAAGGCGGCAGTGCAGAGCCACATAATGTCATCTAGCGGTCTGCTGGAAAGCTGCTACAGATAGCCTCTGGGTCCAGTCTGCAACTTTGAAAGTATTCGAACTGTGGTTAGGTGGATTATCCCTCAGAAAGAGCGTTACCAAAGATAAATAACTTTCTCTGCCTTATGCAGAGCCACCACTGCTGTGTTCTTAAGAGTAGAGTTTACAGGAAAATTGCTATGCCGACACTGGTTCTTCTCATTGCACACTTTCAAAACATTATACCCTAGACTCCGATGTCGGTGGAGAAGCTTTATTTTAAGATCTGTGATCCAGCTTAATTTTGGGCAGCGTTTCCTCATCTCCGCTATTTTAGGATCCTTTGTCTAGATCGTTTGTCTAAATTGATCAGTATACCTGGGAAAGTATTCGGAGACGAAGAATCTACCGAAGAATTGTATCTTTTGAAAGTAAAGTGTATGTACCGTTTGGAAGGATTGGTGACGATGGATCCTCCATTCTCGCTCCACATTCCTAATCACCAGCTCAGGTTTGCTCATTGTTTTTGGATGTTGTGACACCTGTAGAGCTGCAAGTCTTAGAATCTAAATAGCAACACACTCGCAATCACACTTTAAAATCTGTGGAGAGAACACAGTATTCAACAGAAACAATGTACTTAATATTTCCTTTCATGAGTTTTGTTCTTGAAAAGTGTCCTCCCCACCATTTGCACCAGTACGTTGAGATTTGACTGCAATATTGAATCACACTTGCCGCTCGCTGCCTTTCTGGGATTACCCTTGCCGAACTTTGATTTTAAATACTTTTTAGACTGTTGGTTCCTGCATCCTGATCCACGAGGACCTTGGGACACACGCGGACGCTGCCGGGGCCGGGACTGCGAGACCCAGGGTGCCTAGCGCTTTAACACCTCAGCGCACCTGGTGTCTCTTCCCGCCCCCAGCTCTCCGCTCTCCAGCGGCTACTTAAGGCTCGCGGCCCCGCTTCGCGGGCGCCGCTCGCTGCCTTTCTGGGATTACCCTTGCCGAACTTTGATTTTAAATACTTTTTAGACTGTTGGTTCCTGCATCCTGATCCACGAGGACCTTGGGACACAGGCGGACGCTGCCGGGGCCGGGACTGCGAGACCCAGGGTGCCTAGCGCTTTAACACCTCAGCGCACCTGGTGTCTCTTCCCGCCCCCAGCTCCCCGCTCTCCAGCGGCTACTTAAGGCTCGCGGCCCCCGCTTCGCGGGCGCCGCTCGCTGCCTTTCTGGGATTACCCTTGCCGAACTTTGATTTTAAATACTTTTTAGACTGTTGGTTCCTGCATCCTGATCCACGAGGACCTTGGGACACACGCGGACGCTGCCGGGGCCGGGACTGCGAGACCCAGGGTGCCTAGCGCTTTAACACCTCAGCGCACCTGGTGTCTCTTCCCGCCCCCAGCTCTCCGCTCTCCAGTGGCTACTTAAGGCTCGCGGCCCCCGCTTCGCGGGAGCCGCTCGCTGCCTTTCTGGGATTACCCTTGCGGAACTTTGATTTTAAATACTTTTTAGACTGTTGGTTCCTGCATCCTGATCCACGAGGACCTTGGGACACACGCGGACGCTGCCGGTGCCGGGACTGCGAGACCCAGGGTGCCTAGCGCTTTAACACCTCAGCGCACCTGGTGTCTCTTCCCGCCCCCAATTCTCCTATTTCAACGCATTGGGGATCGCGCACGCGGGACGCGCGCGGGACATAGCCCGGGGCTAAGCCCGGGCAAAGGGCGGGCCCTCTGAGGCCCTCCGAGGACCGAAAAGGACTGGACTGGCTCGCACCCTTTTACAGGTGTACCTCCTATACTTTAGCTGTTGCCTTTTTCGTGCTCTAATTATTTCCAGGATGTTAATATTTTTCAAGGTGATTTTATGAAATGTATTAACTTTGCTTGTTAGCTTTTAGTATTACTGGGTTGTTATTTACGTGCATACTCAGAGCTTCCCCTCCAAGTTGATTACGGGTCAATTACCATGTCATCTCGTAAAACCCGTAGCCAGGCGACGGTTGGAGCAAAGATTAAATCTAAAAAACTCATTAGCACCCTGGATAATTTTATTTTACGTACCAATACCTTAATTGATGAGGGTATCGTTCTTATGGAACGGAGGGTGTCGCAAGATTTAATACGTGCCAAAAGATCGTCCCTGGGTGATATAGCAATGGCATGTACCCCGATTAGAAACCAGAGTAACTCTGATTCATCCCAGTTAAGTGTGGCCGTAGTGTCCCTGACACCTACTATGCCCGAGTCCACATGTACAGACACACCCCTTGTAGTTACACAGTTGTTACCTTTAATTGCGCCACCCCCTTCAAATAATATAGCTGTTACTTCTGCTATTATACATACAGCTAACTTACAATCTGAAGGGTGTCTTGTGGAAGGTACAACTTCTCCTCCTAATGTAATTTCCCCTGGGACGCTCGATGCTATCCCAACTATTTTAATTATTCCAACTAACCAGAACATGCTGCCTAGCCTGGGGGATTTAGCTTGTGCGGTCAATGGTGCGGAGGAGGGGGTGGTCAGTGTGGGAGTACCGCAAGGGACTGTTAGGGCCCAGCGAGATTCACATCCCCTACCCTTAGGTATACCAGATGTATCAGCCTCAGACACAAGTTTGGTTAGCATTCTTGATAATAGTAGTCCTAGTGATTGTCTGGACGATGTCGAGGATGAGAATGAACCCTTTTTTGATTCTCTGGCGTCTCGCATTAAGTCCCTGCTCCTGCCCTTGGAGATTAGGCTCCAGGGTATAGAGCAGCACCTTAAAACCTTATCCAGGGATCTGGATTCTAAGGGGAAAATCTCTACTCAGGAGATACCTAACAACCAAGGTCCAATTAGTAATTCCTTGCCAACACCCAAGAACCATACATTAGCACCGAACCCATCCTCCAAGAGTTGCCCAATTGTATCATTAGTATCAAAGGTTAGTAAAGCAGTCTCTAAGACCGCTTCTACTGCTGTTGCTAAGCCGTTGGAAACAGTGGGATCAACGGCTCCTATCACTGCCCCAACCACTGTTCCACCACCCTCCCAGTCGAAACCATTAATGGCTCGGCGGAATATTAGTTTACCACCGGATGCCAGCCCTTTTGTGATAGTATTAACGGGTGTCCCTGAGCTTGCACCAACCACCTCTGAACCTTTTTGGGCTCTTAAAAATAAAGTTTGTTATTGGCTGGATAGGAATTTTCCCCCTCCTCCCAATATTAACAAAAAATTGCTTATGGTAGAAAGAGCGCCCTGGGTAGGTGATAAAAAGAAACATCTGCAAGGAGACTGTGTTGTGATTACATTTGAAGACCCACGCTTGGTAGAGTATATTTGCTCAGGGTCTCGGTGTAGGAATGACACAGCAATTACTGTTAAACCCCTGTCTTATTTCTACACGCCCATAGGGAAATTTGATAATAGATGGAGCTGGTTGAGGGCTCCCACCCATTACAGTGGTAGGAAGAGACCTGACAATTATGGAGGGCAAAGTCCCTATAACTGGGGAGAGGACACAAATGGTGGCTGGCAGGAAGTACGAAGAGGAGCTGGTAGACCTTTAAATGGTGGCAATTGGTTAAAAGAAGGTTGGTTGGGACCCCAGCTTGATTACCCTATACCCTGTTATAACCGTTTCAATGGTCTGGAGGGAGTCGATTGACTCCTTATCCAACCCCTTGAGCGATCACAGTGTTGGGAGGTAAAAACCCCATTTGGGGATCAAGTAAATACAATTGTGGAGGGAGTAGCCACTACAGGCTCTTCCAGTAAAGGTAGTGATGGTACTGAACCCAATGTTATAGTTGAAAACTCTCTGTTAGATGTAGTTAATTTCAGATCACATCACGAAGGATTACGAGTACAGGCATCTGGTGACTCAGTTAGAACTACGGAAACTATGGTACCCTCCACCTCTATTAATATATTATCTTGGAACATAGCGGGATTAAAGAAGAACTTGGATAATCCTGAGTGGAATGATTTTATTATTACCTTCGACATATGTATGTTGCAAGAAACCTGGTGCATATCCCCGCAATATAAGAATGGTTATTCATCTTTGTATGTACCAGCAGTTTCGATGGGGAAAGGGCGCCCCTCAGGTGGTTTACACAGTTGGGTAAAAGTGTCTTTAAATTGCACGGTTATTTCCCACAACTATGTTTCAAATGACATTTTGCATATTACCCTCAAGAATCAAGTAGGGGGCTATAGTTATGAAATTTTCTGCATCTATGCTAGAGGCCTACAGGGTGGGCTTGCGTCCCCGATATTAGATTTATTAGATGTGAGGCTATCGAACCAACCACCCCGATCGAAAATCCTGGTTGGGGGGGATTTTAATTGTACTTTCGAACCACTATATGACGAAGAGGCATTGGGGCCTAATATTGAGGATGGTAGACAGATTATACCACCTCTAATGCTTACTCCCCTTAAGAAATGGTCATCAAGAGCTATCCAATTGAATGCCCTGGTACTAGATCACAACTTATGGGCTCTTAATGGCCGGACAAAGTCAGACCGTGAGGGCGCTATGACCTTCAACAGGCTGGGTTGCCCCTCCCGTATCGATTACATCCTTCTTGATACACAATCATGGCCTGACGTTATTGATATGGAGGTCAGACAGTCTTCCGATAGTGATCATAACCCTCTATGTATGGAACTTCATTGGGTAAGAAGGTGTGATACTAGTGGGAAAATAGAGTTGATCACTAAAGAGGTTATCCCTTCAAATGACAATCGGAAGCTAAAATGGAATATGGTTAAATGTGATGAGGAGAAGCTCTAAAATATTAAAGAGCTGGTTTTAGAAGGAATAAGCGGTTTGACTGCTCTAGCCCCAGCACTGGCTAATTTAGCAGAACCTAGCCTGTTGGACTCCTATAATGAACTAATTCTTAAAATAGGAGCTCATTTCCGCAAGAACCCCAGGGCGAAATCTTGTCGGACCAGCATCCATTCTAAGAGCAAGCCTTGGTATACATCACATTGTAGATCTAAAAGGAAAGCAATTACCATAGCAATTAAAAGTAAGGATCCTGTGACCGTACGGCTGGCCAGGTTGGAATATTCAAATAGTATAAAAACAGCAAAGAGAGACTGGGAGGAAGAACACTGGCAGCAGCTAAAGGTAGCAGCTTGTGGTAAAAACTGTTATTTTTTGGAAACTAATAAATGTTTTGGATAGAAGGGGTGCAGGGCCCATTTTAAACCATATAATGGAACAGGAGTGGTATTCCCATTTTTTAAAATTATATTGTCAGGACAGCTTGGAATGTTCTCCATTATCATCTCTTAAAGACGCTCAAAGTACGTCCTATGGAAATTCAATTGCTAGGGCAGATCTATTCTCCCAGCGTGAAGTTCAAGACGCTATTCTCAAATTGCTGCCGGGGAAGGCCCCCGGTCCGGATGGCCTCCCGGGGGATTTGTTAAAACACGACTCTGAAACCTGGGCTGAGTACATAGCATGTCTGTTGAACCTGATACAATATGGTTACCCTGTTCCAGATTCCTGGAAGGGTGCTGAGGTTATAACCATATAAAAAAGGGCGTAAGAGATGATCCTGCCAACTACAGACCGATAAGTCTGATAGATTCCATCCAAAAGGTAGTTGGCAGGGTCATCATAAATCGTACAGAAGCATGGCTCGTGGATAAAGGTATCCTGACCCACTTTCAGGCCGGGTTTAGATGTAATGTGGGTGCAATAGATCAGGTTTTTCGTTTTTGTGCTGTCTGCTGGAAGTCAGTGTTAATAGCCAAGGGCAGTTTATATCTGGCTTTCATAGATTTAAAGACAGCATTCGATGTTATCCCACGGGCCAAGCTCTGGTTAGTCCTATCTGATATGGGATTTCCCAGCTATCTATTGCAACTCATTATTAAACTCCATGAGGGAAATTATGCCAGGATTCGCTGGGGAACCCAGGGTCAATTGACTGAGAAGATACCGGTTAATAGGGGTGTGAGACAGGGATGTGTGATGGCTCCAACTCTATTCTCCCTCTTTATAAATGGGGTGGTGGACCATTTGAGGGAGGACCCAGCAGATGCCCCTGTCCTTGCAGGAGAGAAAACACCTACCCTCCTCTTTGCCGACGATACTCTTCTCATGTCAAAATCCCCTATGGGGTTGCAAAAATTGCTTGATCGTTTTTGCACCTTTTGTAAAGATAGGGGATTGACAATAAACACCACTAAAACAAAGTTGATGGTGCTGACCGGCAAAAAGAAATACAGGAAGGTTAACCTACTGTTGAATGGCACTCCACTTGAGGTGGTGGATGAATTTGATTACCTTGGAGTAAGACTTAGTAATGATTTGAGATGGTCTTCCCATATTGCTAAAATGGTTTTAAACCTCAAAAGGGTATCAGGAGTAATACTTAAGAACCAGCGGCTATCTACTAGTAGACCCATAGCTCCTACTTTGGCGGTTTATGAAGGGAAAGCGTCGGCAGCGGCAGTTTATGGCTCAGAATTGTGGGGTGCGGAAAACATTAAAGCACTGGTAGTGGCTGAAAATAAATTCATTAGAAATATAGTTTCACTGCCTGTCTCAACCCCCCTGAAACCATTATTTTTAGATTTGGGTAAAAGATCAATTTCTGACCTGATCCAAATTTGCCCCTTGTTATTTTGGGTCCGGCTTAGAAGGACCCCTGAACTTTTTTATTATGCTAGGGTTCTGGATGAACTGATTACTTTGAATGTAGCTAATAAAATTAAATGGCTCAACAATCTAAAGAGACTGGTGACATCTATAGGTCTGGAGGACAGCTGGATATCTCAAACGCCACCACCAAAACTAGTTGTTAAAAAACTTTATTGGGATTGGATTGTGGCTAAAGAACTTAGGAGTCCAAATTGGGGCCCTCTTACTAATTCCTTCCTTGACCACAAGCCGCTCAGGAAATTAGAGCCATTCATGGACTTTATCCAGGCACCCCGCGACAGATCGCTATTTTTGAAATTTAGATATGGTACATTACCCCTCAATTCATTTAAGGAAGGATGGAAGGGACGTAGAGGAACTGATTTAAAATGCCCTAGTTGTCCCTGCCCGAAAGAATCGTTGGGCCACTTCCTGTTTGCCTGTGCTGCTTATAAACAATCAAGAGCAAAATGGCTAAAACCCATTTGTAGGGACCTTGGGGTGAGAGACCATAGAATAGCTATGAGAGTCATTTCAACTAATGCCTCTTCTATGTATATTGTTTGTGGGGTGGCCAAATATGTGGCAAATGCATGGTTTATCAGGTCAAAATTCTTACCCGATGATTGATATTTCTTTTGTATAGTAGGATAGTCCTTTTGTTTTATCATCATTGAAATGCCAAGTTGTAATGTATTTCATATGTTGAATTTTTGTACTTTTATGAAATATTTTTTCGAATAAAGTATTACAGCAGAATCACACTTATTTTCTATTCCCTCTTAGGTTTTTAAGTATAGCACTGCTCTTGAAAAACATAAATTGTTTGTCTCTGGTTTACCATACTCCTGTACAAAGGAAGAAGTGGAAGAACTTTTTAAACCCCATGGATGTGTGAAGGACATAAGGCTGGTAACTAACCGCGCCGGAAAACCTAAGGTATGCATAATATAATTCTTGTGAATGAATGCTTCATGTTAGTTGTGACAATTTATAAAACTAAAAACGTGCCCCTTTCCTTCTGGTGCTGTTAATATACCTATGCATTTACCGAAGTCAAAAGTAGGTCTTGTAATTTTTGCACAGGGGTTCTAGAAAACACAATGCAGTATTATAAGTATATCTTGTGAGTATACTTGCAATATGTGTAAAGTCGTATTCATGCAGATCTTGCTATACAAAATTACTTTCAGCGCATGCTCAGTTGCATCTTGCAAACAGTAAATATTGTACCTCTTTTGACAAAATCATTTTAAAATTGCTCAGTAAGAAATTGTGAATGTTTTTTGTTATGGAAATTTATATAATGTAAGCTTTGCTTAGTCTGCTGTAGTATGAACACCTAAATGTTTGAATCCCTTGTATGGTGGCATTTCTCGGTCTCTGTCATGACCTACTAAGTTTATAACCTCTCCTCCGTAATAGCAGAGCATGGCTTATTACTCTTTCAGGTAGTGTCTAGTGGTTCTTGAACATATTTAGGTAACCAGCATTGGCTAAGTCAATAGGTCTCTCCTATAAGAGGTGAGTGCTGCTGTATTGGCGTTGCCTGTGCTTTTTATCTTACAGTTATAAATGCCTCTCATGTTGAAATGGTTAAAAAAAAATTCTACCTGTGCTCTCAACAAATGTGCTTAAATGGATGAATTCCAAGATGGCTGTCATGTGCTCTCATTCATGTGCATGCCTTTCATGGTTAAGCAAGAAGAGTGGTGATAGGGGCCCTCCACATACAAAGAACATGAAAACGCGAATTAAAGTCAATATGAGTATGAACTACATGTTTGTAGAATGTTGTTCTATAGAATTCATGCTCTGCACACTACTGGACATTTGCAAATTGATTTTGTGCGAAGAGATGTTTGATCATAAGATCCCTTGTGCCCTCCCTTGTCCACAGTATACCAGGGTAAAACACATTAGGTTTTTTTTCTGCCTTCAATGACAGGCTTTACTTCTTGAGCTCTTGCATCGACTAGCCATAACCAGACACCAGTCAGGCATTGGTAGCTTTGGAGAATGTTATCGGAGAACCTATCTTGAACATATGTACTTCTGATTCGACTAGGATCAGCGGGATATGCTGTGCTCCAGGCCATAGGAGAATTATTATGATAAGAGTGTGGGGATGGAGCACCCACCCTTCCAGTTATGCCGAAGATGTGATGCTAAATTCCTGTGGAGGGGTGTGCGTGCGTGCGCGCGTGTGTGTGTGTGTGTGTGTGTGTGTGTGTGTGTGTGTGTGTGTGCGTGTGTGTGCGTGTGCGGGTGTGTGTGTGTGTGCGTTGTGTGCCTTTGAGGAAATCTGCCTGCAAAGCATTAAAGAACAAAAAAATTATTAGATAAAGCAGAGATTCACTGGGTGTATAAGAGAGCAGGTCTGAGAAGGGGACAGACCATCCAGACTGCCACCTGAGCAGGTGCCACACAGTTATAATTCACTCTCCTCTGATAGTTCCGACGTGGGGAAGAAGAACAATCAGAAGCACAAGCAACACTGAGGGTAACAGACTTTCCAAGCACTTCCAAGCTATTGCATACTTCAGAGAACCAGCCCTCCTAGGTCTCAAAAACTCACTCTGAGGCTGAGCTGCATTCTTGAGGGAGTTGGGCATTGAACCCCAAGACTCTGCCACACAGGCTTCAACACCCAGCTCTGTCTGTGCTCCCCAATATGCCTTGGTGCTGAGAGCCATCCTTTGCTCCAGAAAGGCTTTCAGCTAAGGTCCCAGAGGCTTGAGGTGAAAATACATCAGTCAAGCCTTGGGGCAATGAGCCACCACCCTTGATGTCGAAACCAGCTGCAAAGTCTGCACACAAAAAATTAAAAGCCAGGCATATCCTTGTGCCCATAGAGGTGTTAGAGATCCACAATGTAAAGCAAAGGAGACTTTATGTTCACACCATCTCTAAAAAGATTGTTTCCTGCCCTCCTTAACCACATGAGCATGACCCTACACCCTTGAAGTGAAGAAAGGCACACTTATCTTCATGGAAGCAATCTTCAACGAGCTTGAGGGATGCACAATTCCTAAGAAGCCCAAACAACCAGGGCCTATTCTATGGTCTCAGACACCAGAGCTTCAAGCACCTCAGCCTCACCCATCTCTTCTTATCCAAATGCCACCTCCATCACACTCACCACATTGATCCTAATCACCACAGGGATCACCCTACACTTTCCCTGACTCCGGTTGTGATAATCAGGATGACATTCATGAGCCCTCTGACCAGCCAAAGCCACCACATGAGTGGATGAGCTGTGGGAGCACTATGGCGCTTAACCCTCAGGACAGCTCCAGCTGGGAGTCTTTCACAGTTAAACCATCGCCCCTTGACAACACCATGACATATAACTATGTCATTCAGTGGGCAGCTGCACACCATCAAGTCAAACCCCATGTACATAATGTGCCTCCTAACTCTCGCAAACGGCTTGAAAGAGGACAAAGGTGGCACTCTGTCTCCAGGAAAGAGAGCTTAGAAGATTGACACTGCTTGGAAATATGTGGCAGTTGATGTTACACAGTGGCGCATTGCCAACTCTGTGGGTCAACTCTCAAGGTACGATAGGCAACGTTGGGAGGAGGTGGAATACGTGCTGAAGCATCTTCCGAAAGCCTTCTGGAAGCACAACAGGGAGCTGGTAGGAAGGCAAGATAATCTCAAACGCCAATACCAGGTCTGCCCTAGATGCAGCAGTACCTACCTCCTGAGAGATTAATGCAAGCATAATACTGTGCAGGCATACATGGCTTAGAGCATCCAAATTCCATGGATCTTCTCTCAAGGTATAATAGGTAACATTGAAAAGAGATGGAACAGCTTCTGACGTACCTACCAGTACTACACTAGGTAGTTGGTGTACAAAGGCAAGACGATCTCCATCACCAATACCACGTGTGCCCTAGATGGAGCAGACACTGCTTCCTGAGAGGTCAATATAAGCATAACGTGTGCAGGTATACATGGCTTAGGTTGTCGGGGTCCCGTCCTGAGGTGCAGCAACATCTCATAAATATAGCCTTCGATAAGGGCCATTTATTTGGTCCTTAGGTTGACTCCATGTTGGAGAAAATTGTATGCGTATGGTATGCGTTGTAAAGGCATCTGCGATGTAAAAAAATGCGTTGTAATGGTAGTTCGTTGTAATGGACCCTGCGTTGTAAAAATTGCGTGGTAAAGGTAGGCGTTGTAAATGTATGCGTTGTAACGTCATACATCCGACAGGCTGGCTGGGTTGGCTCGAGGTTGAGAGTTGAACCTCTGTTCTTGTGTCAGCAAACTTCTTTGTCTACTCCTTCTTTGTGCCCGTCAGAATTGCAGTCCTGTTATCAGGGTTGCCACCTAAATGCTGTATTTAAGGGGCGTAATAGGGTGTGCCAGGTAGTAGCCAATGGGCTGTCTACCTTTAGTGTGACAACACCCTGTATATGATTACTACCTCTGGGAAGTGGGCATAACTCTGACCATAGAGGACCTAATTCCACTAAAAACCAAGCTGTTGGAATTTGCCAAGTCTTGTGCAATTCAGCTAGCCCACCTTAGGGGGGTACTAGCCTGAGGGTGAACGCACCCCCTGACTAGCTAATTTTCCCGCCTGTCCTGGTTCCAAATGGGTTCCAGGCAGGGGATAGCGTTTCCCCTGTCTGAGAAAGCCACGGTTGCATATCAAAGGCGGTGGAGGCCGTTGAAGTTTCTTGCCTTTATATCAGTGATGTCTGCTCCATTAGGGCGGTCGGCCCTGGGGCCGACCAAAGCAGTCGTGCGCGCTCTACGTTTTCTCTACGTAGGCTGCATGATAGAGAAAATGGCCTCCCTACAGGTGCCTGGCTGGTCGCTGCCGACTCCGCACCAATCACAACGCTTCCATTGAAGCGTTGAGATTGGCTTACAGGAGGGGAGGGAGCATGCCTGTTCCTGTTCGAACAGCAGAGGCAGCGTGAGACCCGGCCCAGGAACAGAGGCGGCACGGGACCCGATCAGGTAAGTTTTCATTTTATTATTATTATTTTAAGGTGCCCCCCACGGTAATCCCCGCAGGACCCCCCCCCCTTCCACGAGTATTGCGAGCCGCGAATTGCAATGCCAGTTTTGCTTTTAATGAAAGCACTGGGATTTAGAAAAATTATTATAATTTATTTTCAGCCCTTCCCACTAACGCTTAAATCATGTAGAGCTGTATTATTATGATTGAAAGATCATTTACTTTACATAATTAAGCATGCATTGTGTACATTTTATTCCATCAAAGTCACTTCTCGGCATCATCTGCCATTACGTCACTTTAGAGAGCTGCTCGCTGAGCGCGCGGAGTCTCTGGAACGGATAGCATGAGCTGCGCGTGGGGTTTCTGAAACGGATAGCATTGAACTTACCTGGGCGTAGCACAAGGCCTGCTGTTAGCATTACCAGAGCTCAGCTGGGTAAATTAAGGCCCAGGGAAGAAAAGGAAGTGACTTGCCCAAGGTTAAAATGCAGCCAAATGCAGAGGAATGGAAAACAGGCTTTCACACTGAAAATGGTGGCCAAACAGTCACTTCTGTGCTCTGTTATTCCTTCCATTTATATTGCATACAGCCACATGCAGTGAGGCACGCATCTGGAATTCGTTGTGCTTCTTGAAAAACAGTAAGGGTTAAAGAGTGCGTGTGCTGCAGTGCAGAGGGCTCTTATATTCATTATATTTGTTCTGTCTTTAGTCACCGCTGATGAATAATGTACAAGATAATCAGTCAATGGTTGTTGCGAGTCGACATAGGTGGTACAAATGAGAAATGCATAACAGTCGCCCGATTTCAGGTGCGCTGAGGAGAAATATCTTCACATGTAGGTTTTTAGGTCTCGACCTGCCAATGCGCTTGCGCATTGCAGCTGTCAAGACATATGGAGGTGCACCAGGAAAGCTTACCAAGAGGGCTTTGGCAGGCGGATTATGCACAGTGCATGTGCTCCGTGCGCGCGCTTGCCATTTGCTCCCCGAGCCTCGGCATCAGACTTCAAAGGAATTCCTTGCCCTCCCCCGTCACACCAGCCACGTCACAAACCACCATTTGTCTGTGCCTCGCATATTCGCATCAGACCCGCCACAGCAATGCCGAGAGCTTCAGACTTCAAAGGAATGCTGTCCCCCACCCCCCTCTGCGCAATGCCAGAGCTTGTTTTTTTTTGCTGTCGCATTTATCAGCCCACATTGTTATTTCAAAAGTAGCAACTGTTTAGCTTTGGCAGTGCTTTTCGTTCGGTTTTCGCTACCCCATTTCGCAACCCGCATTATTCATGTTTTTTCATTTTTCGGGCCGCATTATTAGTGCTATTGATCACAATGTAACAACTACTTTTTTTTGGCGTGTTTTTTTGTCGGATTTCACTAAGCCATTTCTCAAACTGCATTAATACTGTCCTATTGCTAAAGTTAAATATGTTTATGCACAGAATAATAGTGTTTCAATGACACTTTTTCTGGGTTATCTTGTTTTGCTGCTTAGCGCACAATGTTTATAAATGTAAAATCGTTTTTGCGTTCAGCTATCATGCGACGCCTCGGGACACAAACGGTTTTTTGTTTTAAACTACATTAGTGTCTGCCATAACATCCGTTTCGTTGGAGCCCCAGCCTACAAATTAACAGGTCTTATTTTCATGCTGTGTTTCTGTTTTACAATACATACACACCATTGCACCCCAGCTGTTTGGCTTGGTGTTAAAGCCGCACCCAAGTACTTCTTCAGTCTTCTTCACATTGTCTGCTTTAGCGCCATAGCAGACACAAATACCTTCAAAGTAGCTGCAAAGCTTGCCGTCCGTCTTCTTGGAGCCGAAAGTAACTACTTTACACATTTATAAAACACCATGTATATGTTAACAAGGGGTGTCTTCTGCGGTTTTGGTTTTCGATTCCGTTTCTATCACATGTACCAGCCCGCATTATTAGTGCTTTTTTGTTACAATGTACAACCTGCTTTGCTTTGGGCGTACTTTTGCTTCGGCTTTCGCTACAACATTTCGCAATCCGCATTTGTAGTACTTTGTTATTTATCAGCCCGAATTATTGGTATTTTTTGTTACAATATACCAAATTATTTGCTTTTAGCGTGTTTTAGCTTCGGTTTTCGGTACGCCATTTCTCAAACCACATTGTTAAGGTTTTTACATTTATCAGCCCACATCTTGTGCCATAGTAGTGCTCCGTGCCTCTTTTGCGTGTGTCTTGTGCGGATTTGGTTTTCTATTACATTTCTACTATCGCATGTACCAGCCCGAATTATTAGTGCTTTTGGTTACAATGTACAAACTGCTTTGCTTTATGCCGTTTTTTTTGTTGGCTTTGGTTTTCGCTACAACATTTCTCAACCTGCATTAGTAGTGTTTTCTCATTTATCAGCCGCATTATTAGTATTTTTTGTTACAATGTACCAAATGCTTTGGTTTTGCCGGGTTTTGTCTTCGGGTTTCACTACGCCATTTCTCAACCATCATTATTAAGGTTTTAACATTTATCAGCGCAAAGCTTGCCGTCCGTCTTCTTGGAGCCGAAAGTAACTACTTTACACATTTATAAAACACCATGTATATGTTAACAAGGGGTGTCTTCTGCGGTTTTGGTTTTGGATTCCGTTTCTATCACATGTACCAGCCCGCATTATTAGTGCTTTTTTGTTACAATGTACAACCTGCTTTGCTTTGGGCGTACTTTTGCTTCGGCTTTCGCTACAACATTTCGCAATCCGCATTTGTAGTACTTTGTTATTTATCAGCCCGAATTATTGGTATTTTTTGTTACAATATACCAAATTATTTGCTTTTAGCGTGTTTTAGCTTCGGTTTTCGGTACGCCATTTCTCAAACCACATTGTTAAGGTTTTTACATTTATCAGCGCGCATCTTGTGCCATAGTAGTGCTCCATGCCTCTTTTGCGGGTACCTTGGGCGTTTTTGGTTTTCGAGTCTTTTGTGTTACAATGTACCAAACGCTATGCTATTCGCGTGATTTGGGTTCATCTTTCGCTACGGAATTTCTCAACCTGCATTATTATGGTTTTCACATTTATCAGCTCGCATCTTGTGCCATAGTAGTGCCTCTCTTGCGGGTGTCTTGTGCGGTTTTAGTTTTCGATTCCGTTTCTAGTATCGCATCTACCAGCCCGCATTATTAGTGCTTTTGGTTACAATGTATAAACTGCTTTGCTTTATACGTGTTTTTCCTTCAGTTTTCCCTACAACATTTCTAAACCCGCATTAGTAGTGTTTTCTCATTTATCAGCCCGCATTATTAGTATTTTTTGTTAGAATGTACCAAATGCTTTGCTTTTGGCGTGTTTTGGCTTCGGTTTTCACTATGGTAGTTCTCAATCCGCATTGTTACGGTTTTCACATTTATCAGCCCGCATTCTTATTGATATTTGCACCGCTGTAGCAACTAATATGCTTTTTGCGTGTTTTTCATTCAGTTTCTGCTCCGTTCTTTCGCAAACCATTTTTTTGTTTTCTCATTTATTAGTCTGCATTAATCGTGCTTTTTGTACCGCTGATGTTTGCTTTTGCCGTGTTTTACAGCTTACGTTAGGCAAGTTAACAGCGGGATTCCAAACAAAATTCTACTACAAAAACAAATGTTTCAACAATTTGTCTGAGCCTCAGCAACACCATTTGTCTGAGCCTCGGCATCAGACTTCAAAGGAATCCGCTCCCCCGCCACGCAATGCCGAGAGTTTTTATTGCTACTGTCTCATTTGTTGTCTTTTATATACGAACCGTGTGGCCCATTTCGAGGAAAAAAGCAGAATGAACTTTAACCTACTATATTTGCACACTATCACTACGGTTTTCCTTGCTTTGCACCAAATAATTGTTAAACGCTGGAACTGATTTCTGTTGTCTCCAGGATGAAAGGACAAACATTGTTACATTACTGTCATTGTCTTTTAGTTTTTTTTGCAAATATGGTAAACTGAGCTTACTTTCATGAAGGAAACGGAATGCATTTTTAATACATTTGTTCTTAATGGTGCTAAGTGGAATTTTAAACTTTTCTGTGTGTTGGTTTTGCTATGTTATGGCTATAAGGTGAAGCATTTAATACAATGAATGAATAATGCTAAATAGGCGTACCATCTGTCCACGTAGCTAACACTTTTTTGCCTCCATCCTCTGATTATGTTGGCTGCTTCATTGGCTACACAATGCTTCTGATCGGTTTAGATGTGTATTTGATGCTGTAAAGAAACAATAGCTCTTGGAGCTGTATCACATCTACATATAAATGTAATTTAGAGTCAGTCAATACTCTACATAATTACACGCCACATAATTACACTCTACTAAATACAACAAACACTCCCTCCAGACAATACCACTCAGTGTCACATAATTATACACCACACAATTACACTCTATTGAATACAACATACACTCCACTCAATCCCACTCAGTACCACATAATTATATGCTACATAATTACACTGAGCTCAGCGCAACTTACACTCCAAATACCACTCTGTGCCACAAAATTACACACCACATAATTACACTCTACTGAATGCAACACACACTCTCCACACAATACCCCTCAGTGCCACATAATTATATGCTGCATAATTACACTGCGCTCAACGCAACATACACTCCAAATACCACTCAGTGCCACATAATTGCATGCCACATAATTACACTGCACTCAATGCAACATACACTCCAAATACCACTCAGTGTCACATAATTACACTGCTCTCAATGCAACATACACTCCAAATACCACTCAGTGCCACATAGTTACACGCCACATAATTACACTGCGCTCAATGCAACATACACTCCAAATACCACTCAGTGCCACATAATTACACACCACATAGTTACACTGCACTCAATGCAACATACACTCCTAATACCACTTAGTGCCACATAATTACATGCCACATATTACACTCTACTGAATGCAACACACACTCCACACAATACCACTCAGTGCCACATAAGTATATGCTACATAATTACACTGCACTCAATGCAACATACACTACAAATACCACTCAGTGCCACATAATTATACACCACACAATTACACTCTTTTGAATACAACATACACTCCACACAATCCCACTCAGTACCACATAATTATATGCTACATAATTACACTGCGCTCAACGCAACATACACTCTAAATACCACTCTGTGCCACAAACTAACACACCACGTAATTACACTCTACTGAATGCAACACACAATACCCCTCAGTGCCACATAATTATATGCTAAATAATTACACTGCGCTCAACGCAACATACACTCCAAATACCACTCAGTACCACATAATTACATGCCACATAATTACACTGCACTCAATGCAACATACACTCCAAATACCACTCAGTGCCACATAATAATATGCTACATATTTACACTGCGCTCAACGCAACATACACTCCAAATACCACTCAGTGCCACATAATTACACGCCACATAATTACTCTATCCATCTATCTATCACCCTCACTTTATCAATCTATCTATCTATTGCCCTCACTCTATCTGTCTATCTAAAGCACTCACTCTATCTATCGCCATCACTCTATCTATCGCCATCACTCTATCTATCGCCCTCACTCTATCTATCGCCCTCACTCTATCTATCGCCCTCACTCTATCTATCGCCCTCACTCTATCTATCGCCCTCACTCTATCTATCGCCCTCACTCTATCTATCGCCCTCACTCTATCCATCGCCCTCACTCTATCCATCGCCCTCACTCTATCCATCGCCCTCACTCTATCCATCGCCCTCACTCTATCCATCGCCCTCACTCTATCCATCGCCCTCACTCTATCCATCGCCCTCACTCTATCCATCGCCCTCACTCTATCCATCGCCCTCACTCTATCCATCGCCCTCACTCTATCTATCTATCGCCCTCACTCTATCGCCCTCACTCTATCTATCTATCGCCCTCACTCTATCGCCCTCACTCTATCGCCCTCACTATCTATCGCATCACCACAGCATCACTCAGGGGCACCACAGCATCACTCAGGGGCACCACAGCATCACTGTGCGCTACCACAGCATCGATCTATGCAACCATTCAACAACAACTGGTTCAAATATGTTCTATCAATGTTTCAAGCTTTATTACAAATGTCACAAAAATGTTAATATTTCACTTCTGTTCTTGGATTCTCGTCACAATAAAATACACTGTACATAATCTTCACATAATTTATGCTATTGGCATTATAAATTACAATAACTTTTATTTAAGTATCAATTTAAAAAAATTAAAAGCCATTCTTATTTGTAATATCAATATATCTAAGTCACGTAAATACAACACATATTGCATTACAAATGCTATAGGTGTCACATTTGCAAAAGTTATAACTATTGGCATTGTAAATGACAAAGCTATTAATTTATTGTCAAAACCAACACATAAAAAAAATGTCATTTACAATACCAATAGCTCAAACTTTCCTAATGCGAGACCTATTGCATTGCAAATGCTTGTTTCATTAAAGGAAGGGGGCTTCAGTTGGTGCAAGTTTTTAAGCTGAGGATTCTAGGGAGGAGCCAGCGAGTGGCGGAAACAGATTAGCTGCATAATATCTAGTAACGTTTGGCATAGCTACACCTGCACTTCTTGACTTTGTTGTCATAAGAACATGCGCAGCTTGATTCGTGAAAGAAACCTAGGTGTTGGAGCCCAAAGTTGAGGGGGGGGGGAGGGAGTTGTTGTACACAAGGATGCCTACTCTGGATTCCACCTCATGTCTTTATTTCACCACCATACACTGCCTTTTTGTTTCGCTCTTGTATCGAGGTTCTTAAAACTAAAGCAGGGTCCACTTTCACTCGGGGTTCTTATAATTAAAGCAGGGTCCACTTTCGGATACTGAACCAAGTATCAGTGCTGCTCAAGGGCAGGTTCTGCCACAACTTTGACATGCATACATTATATGTGCCAAACTGAGCCGATCTGCTCCCATTTATAGATTGGTGTCCGAGAGCACCCAAAGTACGTCAGAGAGCACGTTATTTCACTTTAGTCCCGTAAAGAGGTCTGCAAATGCAGACTACCTACTTACAGTTTCACATTGTTTCTAGTGTTAAAAACCGCATCAAAGGCTCCTTGCCACGTAAGCTAGGTGGCTGGCACGCCATGTGATGCCTTTAACTTAGTAGCGTGAGATGCAGTGCAATTTGCGCAACAGATTCTGCTGACAGAAGGCGGGATTAGAGGGGAAGTGGGAACCCTTCTCTCAGCAGAATCCTGAGGCCGAGTGAAGTCAACACTAACATAGCGAGGTAACGTTTAATAATGGAAAGAGTAGCCAGTTTCTTTTTTTTAATGTTTGTGCTCCTGTTTAATGGTCTGGAAGGCTGCTCTTACTGTTTTTTTACCTGATACTACCACAAACATTGTCTGCAACAGGTAGAGTGCATGCAGTCTCCCATACCTTGCAAAACACCTATATGTTCTTGGACTTTGATGTTTCTGAGGTACAGAGCTGACCTCGGTGTCTGTCCAATTTACAGGCAATTTTACCGATTATGCAGCAGTGATGCACTGTTGTGCTTTGTTGTGATTTTTAAGTATTTTTTCCAGCAGTTTTTCAACTGTTGGCTTTTATATTTTATAGAGCAACAACATTGTGAACTGATGCATGTGGTCGATGTTTCATTGTGAGAAATAGCTAGGGAATGTATTTGGGAGATGATGTTTTCCGGCTAGTGCCCTTTTTTCAACAAAAGCCACAATGCCGAGGCTAGATAGGACTGTCGCTGTGTATGGCTTAGTTATTACAGAAGGAAGTGTTTTTTCACATCAAAGCTTTCATGGTGGGTATTGGGCCTTACACTGCCCACTTATGTTTTTATTTTATGTTCGATTTGTGACAAAAATACAAGTCCGGTTTAGTCCAACACTATGTTCCTAGACTGCTTACTGGAGTTCTGGTGTACTTTACTAGAAGTGTTCAGCCTCCTTCCTTACAATAATATCATTAATAAACAAAGAGGCACCTCAGTTGTTGTGCACCCTATATGTGGTCTAGATTCTTATTCCTTTTTCAATTTTTTTGTCTAAATTTGCTTAAAATGCACTATTTGCCTTTTTTTTCTTTCAAACATTTCTCAGAGAAAGAACCACCTCCCCCTGATATTGACTTATATCGGTTGGGCTCACTTGGGGCTAACTTTTAAGCCCCTACACTTTGAAAAATCACCAGCTGCCACTGCTTTACTTATTTTACGAGCTCAAACAGATAAGGGAAATGCTTCAACAAAAAAGGCACTTTGATGGCAAATGTGCTATGTATGAATGGTACTCAACATTGTTATCTCGAAGTCTGTTATGAAGTTATGTGGTTGTACTGAATAAGCAACTACCTATGTTATTATATGACGTTGACATCTCTTTATTAATGTTATAACTGTACATTCCCAATTGCTTTTTTTTTTTAACCTTCTTGCTTTCTCAAATTTGCTTGAAAATGCACCATTTCCCCACTCTTTTTCAAAATTCTCTCGGTGGGATCCTCCTGTCTGCGGCCGCAAAAACGAGTAATAGTGTAGGAAGGTGGATATCTGACTATATGCTTACCCTAATTTTTTGCCTAGTGTTTAGCTGGTTTTTAGGTCGAGCCTAGATGAAAGCAAAGCGAAGCTTTGCTGTCTAGGGCTCGACAACTTATGTAATCACTTTTGGGGGAATGAGGACAGCAGACTATCAAGAGCTTCTCCTGCCGGAGGTTTGACCTCGTGAACGCGCACGCTTTCGCGTTGGTGAACAGGCAGGCACACACATGCACGCAGGCAGGCACACACACACACACACGCGCAGGCAGGCAGGCACACAGGCACACACACACACACGGAGTCCCCCGTCGGACGCCGCCCCCCCCGCAGGCCGGAACACAGCACTAGGAGCCTGGGGCTTCCGCGCCACATTACCTCGTTCTAGGAAAGGTGGCAACCCAACCCTACTTTTTCAATTCACATCCTCGAAGCGCATTCCAAGTTTCCTCCAGTTTATGTCGCTTGGCAGCAGATAGTCATGTCTCACTCCGTTCATCCTTTATGTCGATGTCCGTTCTCTTCCCGGTGAAGCAAGAGCGTGAGTTCCAAGCCTCGATGTGACAATTTTAACTGCGTAGTAAGAAACGGATCTTTGATTGGACGAGAGCAAGAAGGGGCTGGGCTTAGGTATCAGCCGGTTCGGTTCAACGTACCCGGGATCCGGAGAAGAGCAGGATGGCAGAGTGGGGTAGAGGTAAGGAAAATAGTTCGCGAAATCGGGGACAAACTTTTCTATGGTGCGTTTTAAAGTACAAAGAAAGGAGAGAGATGTTTTACAGCACTCTGCACGGTAATCGCCTGTACATAAGATCACTCCTCCTGAATATAAATAGGCCTCCTCTCCATACACTTCTCTCAGGCTGAGGCCCACCTGCACATATCCCCAACATTTAGTCACTGTCAACCCCGCGATTTTTTTATGATCTCGTCGCTTATAAATAAGACTTTGTGCAACACATGAAGTGGGGTTCTTGCGGCATCGTGTTAAAATTGAAAATCCTGGTGTGCCGTTTGGTGTAAAGGAACCTGACCAGAGTGTTGTTCCCATCCGAAGTCACGCAGGGCGAACTCTAGTTTCTCCACTGGCGAGGTTGTTGTCTCACCCCTAACCCTCGAGGCATCAATGGACAAGAGGGCAGGTGTGCAGAAAATGGCGTGCTTGCGCGCAGGCAGCAGTAGCGGTCGTGTAGCTAATATTAGAGGGACCCCACGAGGCCACGCTGCACCTGTGGCGCTGGCTCGGGGTAGAAGGAACCATGGTAATAGGAGGATGATAATACCTTGGTTATGGGAAACCTGAAAAAGGGAAAGCTGCAAAATAAAAACACCAGCGGCAGCGATAATTATATACGCAGGACTCCAGGGATACACGTGCTGTTAAGTACAGTAAGGACCCCATACATAGGACGCCACATGCACTATAGACAGAAGGATATGAGTGATGTTCTGTGCACTGATAGCGAGAAACTTTAGTCTCCGCGGAGACAGAAATATTGCCTTGTGCGCTATCAAAGGGGGGAGAAATGTTACTCTGTGTAGTGATACAGAGAAAAATATTACTCTGTGCAGTGAAAGAGCTAAACACGTGACCCAGCGATAGAAATGTTGACCATTGCAGGGATGAACGTAAAGACATCGCACTGGGGAGCGATGCACAGAGCTGCAGTTTCTATTCATGTCAGGGGGATTTTAGTTTCGCTCATAGTTTGAAGTGATACCGCCCTATAAAAACGCTCATCGCGGGATTTACTTTAATATGAATTAACCAGTCGAGCATCTGCGCCCACACATTTTAGAGATAACATGTTTGCAAGAGACATTTACTTTTTAACCTAACCAATTGTAAATTGTCAATCGTAATATTAAATCTATTTGTCATTTTTAAAAAAAACTCTACGGTGAACTTCTCAGAGCCTATGCCATGTCTTATTGTATATCTGTTACCATTTCCAAGTGTAAAAATAACAAAATAATACTATCACAAACAGTGCCACATTATGCCGCATAAGATGCCTTTTCTTGTCACATAGTTTAATCAACCCTGTCGCGTAATTTGGCCCTCTCGTTCCGCATAATTACAGTTGTTCTTTCTGTATGCCAGTCCAACCCAGGCTCCATGTATTGTATTATATTGTATTGTAATTGCATTTATATAGCGCTTACTACCCCTGACGAGGCGTCAAAGCGCTTTTTCGGCGAGTAGCACGCTACTCCGGGACCCATAGAGGATTAGTGTTGAATTAGTATAGTGAAACATGCAAGTACATTTTAAGTGGTGGATAGGTTAGTCAGTTAATTGGATTTTGAATGATAGCAGAAGGATAGAGGACAAAGGTTTGTATTTATATAGCGCTTGGTGAATTAATATGGTGAAATATGAAGTAATGTCAGTGGTAGATATTAGTCAGGTACTTGGACATTTGTTCACAATTCGCCATGTGCCTTTCGTTTGTCTCACTCTCTCCTGCCCCTTCACTGTCTTGGCCTCTCCACTCTTCCTCTATTTCTGTCTCACTCTCTCCTGCCCCTTCACTGTCTTGGCCTCTCGACTCTTCCTCAGTTTCCGTCTCACTCTCTCCTGCCCCTTCACTGTCTTGGCCTCTCCACACTCTTCCTCTATTTCTGTCTCACTCTCTCCTGCCCCGTCACTGTCTTGGCCTCTCCACTCTTCCTCAGTTTCCGTCTCACTCTCTCCTGCCCCTTCACTGTCTTGGCCTCTCCACTCTTCCTCTATTTCTGTCTCACTCTCTCCTGCCCCTTCACTGTCTTGGCCTCTCCACTCTTCCTCTATTTCTGTCACACTCTCTCCTGCCCCTTCCCTGTCTTGGCCCCTCCACTCTTCCTGTATTTCTGTCTCACTCTCTCCTGCCCCTTCCCTGTCTTGGCCTCTCCACTCTCCCTGTATTTCTGTCTCACTCTCTTCTGCCCCTTCCCTGTCTTGGCCTCTCCACTCTTCCTCCATCCCTCGCCCTCCCTCTATCTCTCTCGCCCTCCCTCTATCTCTCTCGCCCTCCCTCTATCTCTCTCGCCCTCCATCTATCTCTCTCGCCCTCCCTCTATCTCTCGCGCCCTCCCTCTATCTATCTCTCGCCCCCCCTATATCTATCTCTCGCCCCCCTATATCTATCTCTCGCCCCCCCTATATCTATCTCTCGCCCCCCCTATAGCTATCTCTCGCCCTCCCTCTATCTATCTCTCGCCCTCCCTCTATCTATCTTTCACCCTCCCTCTATCTATCTATCGCATCACCACAGCATCACTATGCGCTACCACAGCATCACTCGTCGCCGCCACAACATCATTCAGAGCCACCACAGCATCAATCTGTGCAACGATTCAACAACAACTGGTTCAAATATGTTCTCTCAATGTTTCAAGCTTTATTACAAATGTCACAAAAAGATGTTGATATTTCACTTCTGTTCTTGGATTTTGTCACAATAAAATACACTGAACATAATCTTCACAAAAGTTAATTCCAAAAGTTTAAGCTATTGCCATTGTAAATTACAATACCTTTTATTTAAGTATTAATTATTTAAAAAAATTAAAAGCCATTATTTGTAATATCAATACATCTAAGTCACTTAAATACAACACATATTGCATTACAAATGCTATAGGTGTCACATTTGCGAAAGTTAAAACTATTGCCATTGTAAATGACAAAGCTAATATTTCGCTATTTTCAAAACCAACACATAAGTAAAAAATGTGTCATTTACAATACCAATAGCTCAAACTTTCCTGATGTGAGACCTATTGCATTGCAAATGCTTGTTTACTTAGTTGGCCTGGGATCCTGCTATTCAGGGCCCAGGCTATCTGCTCTCCCTATAAAATGGACTCCATGTACCTTAGGTACATAACTGATTGGGTATTGGGTCACCTTTGTGAGCCCCTGTATAGTGTACAATAGGTACCCAGGGCATAGGTGCATCCAAGGCCTACCAGGGGCTGCAGCATGTATTATGCCACCCCTGGCTGGCCATCCAAACTGACACCACTGGCTGATCACTCAGCTTGGGTAAGGTGGTGTAATCACCCCTTACTTAGATATAGTATACCTATATCTACCCTTATATATAGACACATATATACCTATGAGTCATTCCTATGGCAGGCCTTGACAATCCTGAAGGCACAGTGCTTGGTTTTATGTGAGAGGGTGCTCTAGCATGAGCTGAGCCCTTCTGCAGCTTTTGGAACCATCTACTTATAGCTGTTCTATGATATAGCCATACCATATACTCTTAAGTGCATTATAATCCTCACGGTTAATGCTAACTTTGGTTTGGCCTTATCAAAACATGTTGTGTAAGGTGTGAAACACTTTGGAATACTCCCCCCCCCCCGCCAGTTCTGGGGGCGGGGGTAGCATTCCACCCTTCTAGATGGAAAAGGCATGTATGTTCCTACTTTACCCGGTTAAAGTTAAACAGAGCCTCAGCATCACAAAATGGATGCTGCTGCCACAGAGACGAGTCTGACCTCCTGCAGCTGGACGAAACTCCAGCAAGGGAGGCCTGGACAATAGGTTTCCTGTCGAGGGAGGTGCTAGCACCTCCCCAGACAGCCTGTAGTGTATTGGGGCAGGGTGGGGTGAATGGAAAGATGCTTTTCCAGACATTGCCTGGGGCACACAAGGTGCTCCATGCATAGCCCGGTTTAAACCAGTTGCTGGGGCACTCCTGTCCCGCTCTGTGGCAAAACTGGACAAAGGGAAAGGGGTGTAACCACCCCCTTCTCAGGTCCACCCATAGGAGGGACCTAGCAGTTAATCCAGCCCCTAAAATCAGTATAAAGATAGGAGCTGTGTCTAGAGACCTTAGATTATCCTGGACTGAAACTCCGAAACTAAACTCTTGGACCTTCGACGTTCTATATCGACTAGAAGACATCTCCCTTGTGGTCAAGGAGTGACCACCCTGTGCAAACAGGCACCACCAGTAACTTGCCGGTTTGCTTTGTCGACGCTCCTGCCGGAACCCGAAGACTCTGCGACTCAGGATCGGGACTTCCAGACTTCTCTTACTCCAATCCACATCCACAGCAAAGCTGAGACCCGTGGCGGACACGAGAGACGTGGGCCTGGACACCCTGGACTTCCTGCACGTTGCTAAGAGCGCAACTACCGAGGCACCCTCGCAGTTGTGCATTGGGGTTTGAGAAGCCCCAGACCCGAGCTCCATTTGCAACAAAGCTCAGCCCTTCACACTCCACAAGTGCCGCGTGGGGCCTGCTCCTGCATTTCAGCTCGACGCGTCTTCCCGGTTGCTAGCCCGTTGGCTAGTGAGCCCCCCGAAGACGAACCTTTGAATTTACACGGCTGGCCTGGTTGCTCCAGGCTTGCTCCATCTTCCCTCCGAAGGAGAAGCTCCCCAGACCTTGCTGGTCTGACTTCAAGCCCATCATCACTTCCTGCGTGGATTGCGGTTACCAAGGCTTATTGGGCCCAGTCCGGATACCGACACAGCAGTCAACTAGATCCTTCGTGGGACAGCTCGAATCCAGCTCCTGGGAGTCGTCAACGCCTCCTGGTCCTCGTGGCTGCAGAGACAAGCTTAACCTCTTCACCTGAAATCAACTCGACATCGCCTGGTTCCTTCCTGATCACTGCCTAGTGACCCAGACTCTGTCCCCTCTGCTTTCAGGTTCTTCTCATCTCCGATCCACCCTTGGATCCACCCGGACACTTTTCCTCTGGTCGCCTGCAGCACTTCTTTGCAGATCTCCCTAGAAAACATCGACGAAACCCGACACGAAAAGACACCTATGCACTCAGCTTCCCTCAGTGAGGTAACTCGAGTACTCTGGTGCTCCCGTGGGTGTTAACTCTCGAAGTGTCCTAGTTTAAAGAGGTTTTACCGTAGTCCATCCGGAAGTGTCCTTAATAAGTAACTTTGTAACTTCTTCGTTCTCCATTAGAAGTCAATGGTAACTCGCGCTTGTGTTTAGACACTGCTCGCGTCTCCCGTGGGTCTCCTACTTCCTAACCTTTGGTTGTCTAGCTTAGCCCCAGCAATTCCCTAGGCCTATTCACTATTCCTGAAGTGGCTTTTATACCACTTACTTAGTATATGGTTTGTGAGGCCCCTAGGGAGAACTGTATGTTCGAGGCATATGAGCTGCAGATCGTACACTTTGCATTAGATCGCCACCTGGTGTTGGGCTCGGATGATTGCAGGTTGTTGTCTTCTTGGAGAAGTCTTTGTAGTCACGAGATAGGTGACTCCTCCCTTGGACAATACTGCGCATGGGCATTGGCTCCATCCGTATATTGTTTTTTTCCGCCACTGGGTTCGGATGAAAGTTTATCTGCTCGAAAAACACTTTTCAGCAACTTCGAAGCGCAAAACATCCTAAACAACTTTCGACATCGAGTATTATAACTTTCGATGTCATCCGCTCCATTCCGGTCATCGACGCGGGCCCTTGGGCCTATAGACATAGGTGCGGCCTACAACTCATGGACAGAACTCCGTTCAAAAGATGTCCGAAATGTTGAGCAAAGTTTCCACATAGCGATCACCACGAGGTCTGCAACCTCTGTCTATCGCCGGAACACGACGAGTCGACCTGCACAGCATGTGCCTCCTTCCGATCGAAGAAAACTATGCGGGATCGGAGGGCTTGTCGACACGAAATGAGGAGATCAGCCCCAGCACTGGAGGTTATCTACGACGACGGATGCGGAGCCGCAGACACCGCCTACCAACGCGCAAGGGTACTGCTGACAAAAACGTTCCGGATCCAGCCTGACGCCTGGGGATATTCTAAGGTAAGGAATCTAACACAAACTACTGTTTCTTACAGATCTATCGTTACTGAAGGTAAGTAACATGTGCGATGGAGCCTTTATCATTTTCTTAACTTTGAGACTGTTGGTAGAGCAGCTTGTGCATTTGGTAACCCATGCTAAACACCACTGGAAGTGGTACCTCAGCATGATGAGCAGTATTATAATTGGCTCTTAAAAATAGGGTAGGCACCTGGGGAACGATGGGGCTGGATGTCAGTCCAATGCCTTGCTTTCAAATTAATGGTTCTATTTTACCGGACAGTGTCCATTTTCCTCCCCTCCCCTGGCTTGTAGGACATTTGGCCCTGTTTTTTCTGCTGCAGTTCTTGGTTATTATTTTCCTTTCCCATGTCTTATGGTGTCCCTGTTCTTTAAAGACCATAGTCCTCAGTGGTATAATCTTCTTTTTCTCATTCACACGTCACCTCTCCTATTGCCTGCACTCTGCTGTTGCACCTACACCATTACTTTTCTCTGTATGAAGAAGGAAGTGTTGTGTTGAGATTGTGTGCACACCAGGAAGTGTGGCTGATGTTCCCCAATGTAGTGGTTCTCAGCCTGTCCACGGGTCTGCATGTTATGCCTGAGGCAAACAGCTACTCACTGCTTGTGCATGAAAATTTCTGATGCACCTTTGCAGGACTTGTAGTTTATTTTCTCAGTTGGGGTACTTATGGACACTGCTGCTACACGTTTAGAAGGGACAGTACCAGTAACTCTCAGCAGAGATATGGT
Source organism: Lissotriton helveticus (assembly GCF_964261635.1). Classification (NCBI taxonomy): domain Eukaryota; kingdom Metazoa; phylum Chordata; class Amphibia; order Caudata; family Salamandridae; genus Lissotriton; species Lissotriton helveticus. The sequence goes on from NC_136072.1 coordinate 1,010,387,100, forward strand.
ACAAAACAGTAGCTACACTTCTCAGGAGGACTGCAACATTTTAAATGAGACTGCATAGACCTGTTTGCAGTGTGAACCTATTGTAGATTGCATGATGCACATCATTTTCTCAATTAGTAGTTGGGCTTGGAAAGCATCTAGTCTTGACTGAAGGTTTTTGGATGTCCAAAGTTAGCATGCTCCGAATGACTTAGGATGGCATTGTTACGAAGTCCAAAGTGTACCACCTCACATCTGCCATATATGTCTGGCAGTGATAAAGAAACAAAAAACTTTGAGGATCTTTGGATGTTTTATGCAGTCATATGGGCCTGGATAGAATTTTCTGAGTTTTCATACTATCTCTCAGGGTTCGGAAGATGAGAATGAAAGGTAAGCCTTTTGAATGCAATATTTGAACAGACTTGAGAGATTTCAGAAAGAGATGATGAACTTCAATGGGAGACCCAAGTTGTGGATCCACCAAGGGCCATCCCCTGAGGGCTTTTAATCCTCTAAGACCTACAATATACTACAAATATAGGCCATAGCAAGATGAAACACGAGATAGGGTGACTCAAAAAAGTATTTGATGCCAGGTCTACACTATCTGTCTCAAGGCAAACAGTGGTTTCCTTGACTTCAGCACTCAATTGCATTATAGAAGAGAACATTGTGGCAGTAAAGTAATGAGCGAACACGAAATGAGAGATATCAGGCAAGCTCAAACTCTGAAACAAGCACCTAGCATTGTCGCAAAAAGATTTAGATTTGTGCATCGAAAGCTTAAACTGCTCCACGCTGAATGCATGAGGTCGAGACAAAAGAATATTAAAAAAACTTTCTCACATAATTGTTTTGGCACCACAAAAGACATGAAACCTTAAGTATTAGTTTTATCTAGAAACAGTCAAAATCTCTCAAGGCTGATTCAGCCTCTATAAATGTCCATTGGGCAACTTTTCATGTGCCTCAAAATTATGTGAATAATGCTGATATTACACTGTTTACTCCCTAAGCGGGACCATAATAACACAAGGAGGTTAAGGAAATGTGCGATGATAAAAACATTTTAAATAACTTGTCAGATTCTCTTCATCTTATAGAGACACCTAGCTGCAGATTCCTTACCTTACAATAATCCCCAGGTATCAGACTGCATCCAGAGATTTTTGGATAGAACCCCTTGTAGGATGCTGGCCCTGTATATACTATTTTGGAAAAAAAGGAGAGGGGCCCCCTACTCAAAAGGGACAGGGCACCAAAAGACTGAATAGTCAAAAAATCAATTATCCCTTTAGAGATACTACATCAACCAAACATTCATCTACAGATGTCCTCTGCTATCATATACAGTCAGCAACGCACACATCAGGGGAACACACAAACTCAGGATGTCATGGCACTTATATAATTATGTAATAAAAAAAGTCAAACAATTGTTTAATAAAAACATACAATAAAATATCCTAAAGTACATTTGATATGTCATAAATAAAAACATGATGTATACACTTTCATAAATCGTTCAAATCCATACAACCCCCTGGAAAGGAATATAGTAAGACACTCATATTTGTCATTAAGTTGTTAATTTGCAACTATAGACAGCACACCACAGAGGGATTAATTATCTGTCCTCATATGTTTGTCTTTTACAAATTTAACTGAAACTCCAGCTTCGACTGGTTTTGGTGGATTAAACCCCTATGACCACCTTCATCAGGACAAACATATGATTAAATCTTCTCCTTTCCGTTTTTGAAATTCATTAACCCTATTATATAAGAAAAGTGGAGATTTTATCACACAGGGGAAAGCCTAATTAGTTTAAATATTTCAACTCTCCAATTTAATCTTTTTCTTATTAGAATAGTATAAGAGTTTTTAGTACAAAACCAATTAATATAAAATTAAAGCAATAATACAATTCTGTATAAAAAACACCAATAAGTACTCCAACATCCATAAGTGAGTTGCTCCGCTCATTCCTCCATGCTGCTTTCACCACCATGGTAAGTTGGGATGTTGGGGGTTGGCTAAGCACCGTTGGTTGGCCCGTCGGGTGCGGGGGCTCCTTTTAGGGCCAGATCTTACCAGCTGCTGGTCGTAGTTGGGGGAACCTTCCGATTTGATGATGCAGGCGTCAGCTGGAGGCTTGAGGCAGGTCAGGGATCGCTGGATTTTGGGTCAGGAACGCCGGGGAGACCTCCTTGTGGTGTTTGCCCACTCTGGCAGTGGACGGCTGGTCTAGAGTGGTGTGGATTCGCGGTTTCCACCCGGGGCCAGAGGTTGGAGATGAACAAATCTGGTGTTCACAGGAGACAGTCTTTGCTTTGCTAATGACCATTATCTGTTTGTGTTGCTTGAATTCTGTTTGAAGAGGTGAGGGAATGTTTGTGGGTGTGATGTGTGTGTGAATGCTCTCATGTATATACATGCACAAGGTAAGCTTGCACTGCGTATTCACATGTGGAGCATATTCTGTGCATGTATTTGTGTTGTGTGTTTGTGAGAGAGAGTGGTTGACGAATGAGAATGTAAACTTGCTACTAAAAAGTACTGCTGCACTCTGTCGTTGGTTCCCCCACCCTACTATCCAAACGTCCCTCCAAACGGAAAAGCATCTTTCTCCGCCACCTCCCCATTACTAAATCATGCAAAATCGCATATGGCTTCAAATTGTCCACCTCCCCTTCCCCGGCTTTCCTTGGCGAAATAGACATTTCCATCTTCAAATCCGGTAACATTCTAATCCAAGCTTCTGAAAACCATCTCACCAACTTTGAACAACACTTCAGCACCTTATCCTTCCTTGTCCCCAACCCCTCACCCTACAGGCCCTTTTACTATGTGTGATGACTCTCAAACCCAATACCCCAATTACCCCCCCTCGCTAGCAATCCTCCCTCATCCGAACACCTCAATAGCATGCCCAATTTCCCAAACCCTAGCTCTCTCTTATGACTTCTCCCCACCCACCTCTAGACACCCCCCTCCCCCACTTCTGCCTTCCAGCACCCTCCTCCCGATATTCCTATTATTCAACAGCCTGTTCCTATTTCACCTACTCCTAACTACCTTCCACCCCTTAGCCAAGATGTTATTATCCAGGATGTTATTTCACCTCTCCCCCCTCAAGCCCCCTTGCCATCTCAGGACACCCTTTATGACTCCATGCACTTCCTCTCCGAATACACGGCCATCCCTCCGTCCACCAACTTTAGAACGCCTCTCCACCACCCTCCTGAGCTCCCAAACCAAACCTAACACTCCACAGACCGCTCTCCCCGGATAACTCTGATCCGAATTTAGCACAGACCCTAGATAACATCAACAACTATCTTCTGACCTTGGCATTTGAACTCTCTCAGCTCAAGAAAGTTCTCTCCTTGTCTTCTGAACTCTCTCAACTCAGGAAAGATTTTAACTCCCTCTCCTCTGAAATCCGCCTTAACCGCACGATTTCCCCAAACCCGAACTCACAAAACAACTCCAACCCTCTACAGTGGAGAACCCTGCCCCGCTGCAACTGCACCCATCGACCCCACCGTGCCCTGATCCTACTCTCCCACTCTGACCTCCTCCACCTTTGTAACTCCTCCCTCCCTAAATATCCAATTGAACCGCACTCCACCCTCCCCCCCACCAATCTGCCATTCCCGTGATCTAGGGGACAAGCAGAACCCCTTCCTCCCCCGTCTCACCCAGGCCCCCAACACAACTTATCACAATTCAAACATGCCCTTCCCCCATAAACAACCCAAAACCCCTCACATGCATGCTGGTCAATTGCCGCTCAGCTGTCAGGCATGCGACTGAAATAGCTGAAACCATTCTCTGCTAAGACATTGATATTGCCTTCCTTACGGAAACTTGTCTCAAGGCCCATTCTACATCTATCGTTGACCTACTATCCCCCCCGGTTACTCCATACTTAGAAAAGATAGACTAGATAAAATTGGAGGTGGTTTAGCTATCATCTTTAAAAACGAACTTCAACTCTCGCTTGTCAAGAACTCTGACCCTGCCACGTTTGAATACCTCTGAGCCGAACTTAAAATCCAGGGCGCCACACCCATCCTCCTACACAATATCTACCATTCTCCCGGCAAATCCCTTCCCTTCGCTGAGGAACTTTCTGACCTCCTCACCCAATCATCACTTTCCAACTCTAAAAATCTCTTCCTTGGAGACTTCAACCTCCACTGGAATGATATCAAATACCCTGCTGTTAATCTCCTCACGGATCTTATGGAGATCAGTGACCTTAAACAAATTTGTCACTCCCCAACACACACCAAGGGGTCTACTCTTGATGCCATCATCACTAATAATGATTTGACTTCCCTTTCCAACATCATCCCAATTGACTGGTCTGACCATTCCCTCATCCTCTTCACTATCACCACTACAGCCCCTCCCCTCCAAGCCAAAAACATCAAACACAAGAAATTGACCAGAAACCTCTATCGTATCCCCCCCCGGCGAGCTAGAAACGCTAGAAACGAAGCTCAAAGCCCAATTCCTGCTAACTCCCCTCTCCCAAAATGCTAACACCCTCACTGAGCACTATAATAAATCAGTTACTGTGGTCCTAGACCAAGTGGCACCTCCCAAACTAAAAACCCAAAGAAACGTACCTTCCAAATCCTGGTTCAACTCTGATTTTAACAACGAAAGACGCTCCCTTAGGCAGGCCGAAAGAGCCTGGAGGCAACAACCGTCCCCCTCCCATCTAGCCCTCCTCCGATCCGCTAGGTCCAATTACAAAAAACACATCCTCAATGAAAAGGCCTCCTTCTTCCGCACACAGCTTGATAGGGCCAAAAATAGACCTAGAGAACTATTCAGCATTGTCAAAAACCAAACTTCCTCTGCCCCACTTAAGCTGATAGCCACTAACAAGAAATGTGAAGTCACCAGAATTGATCAATCCTTCCTCTTAAACTCCTCCTCCACCAACCCACTACCTCCCTATGACATTCCCCCTGATCCTCCATCCTCATCTAATCCTCCTCAGGTCCCCTCCCACCCGTTACCGTCTCACCTGAATCCAACCCCTTTCTTCCCCAGCAACAAAAAAACCATGCCTCCTGGCATAATTTTCATTAAACAAGAAACCCTTGAGACCAAGGATCAAGAGCCTGGCTTATAAGTAAATAGTATTCACAACACGCATTGGAGTTGAAATAGCTGCAATTTACAGAAGAAAGAAAATACTTTTTCTTTCTTGTGTCCCCTCACTCACCAGGGTTTCCCCACGGTGATATGCTTCATCATTGGGGCCATCCCAGCCCTCTACTGACTGGAGCGTGCTGCGACTTGTGAACTACGTAGGAGCACTTTTAGTGATAGACTATGTGTGGTGCAAGGTGTGTTGTGAAGTGGAGTGGTATTAATGAAGTGGGTTAAAACTACCTACCTACTGAGCTACAAATGATTTATTCTTGCTCCTGGGGGGTACATTTAAAAACGGGGTTCTAGGGATCCTACTGACAATGAGTTAGGTGTGCCTAGCAGTTTCTGTCAACATGTTTCGAGCTTCCCCAAGCTCTTCTTCAGGATTACGCAGGGACCAGCCCTTTGTTCGCCACTCCTAAATGTGCTCAAGTGAGATACTAAAAAAACGAATATTATTTTAAATGCTGCAGTAATAAGGCATGCATTAGTACAAACGCTAATAATGATCACGTAGTACCTGTAAAAGAAAAGAAAAACACTGTATGGTTAAGGGGGGGAGGCCCCCTCAGTATAATGACATATTTCAACATACACCATCCACAGATCAATGAATTGTCTGTGCTTTTCAGTCCATGCTTGAATGTGATAAAAAAAAAGGCCAGATGCCGTGTGATTAAAAAACCGTGTCTCTTAACATACTTTCATTCACACTCAGTGATTAAGCATACACATACAACATAATTAAGTGAGACAGACCATTACATACATGTAAAGAGACCTAACTTGGCCCCCTTGGTCGTGGAGTGTTGTTCGTATCCCTTCCAATCTAGGGAAATAATAGGGGAGAAAAGTTGCCGTTTAGTATTCGGCAATGCTATGGCGTTGACGTGCCGCGATGTTGGTAACTGGTAGCACTGCCAAAAAAGTACATGGTGATTAAAGTAAGGGTCGCTGTTGTCCGCTCTCGGTCGGGCCCAGTGGGGGTGAAATTCACTTACTTGGAGCTCAGGATAGCAAGGCTTAGTAACCTACACTGCAACCTCCGGACCGCATCTTGAGAAGTGTGCGTCCGGCGGTTGTTTAAATGCTGCTACTTCCGCGTTGTCATCGCGGTTCCATCTGGACCGTGAAAAACGTCTTCCAGGTCGGGAAGGGACGTTATGTCGGCCATCTTGGGGGAATTATTATTGAAAAACATACCTTTAACAATTGTATGTTGGAAGCTCGTTTTACCATAAAAGTTATTTATCGGTGATCTACTGGATGTTCAAGACCCGAAAAAGTAATTTACCCTTTTTCAGGAACGGGAAGATTTTCTAGCGTTTCGGGGTATATAGCGTGTTGAGATCGTTATAAAAAAGGCGAGGGGCCCTTTTTGAGAGGCGTATGGCCTACTGAGGAGATTCAGAAGGAATAGTCAAAGAATCTTAAGGATAGACACTGTTCACTCTCCTTATATATTCATAAGGGAACTGCTAGTGGAGCCCATATTGTGAAGCCCATATTTTGAAAGTCATGCATGCTCTTTATAGCCTTAAATAACATGGGTGCTATATTAGAAATTCTAGTTGCCCAATTGTTATTGTAGACATAAGTGGTGGTAACTGTACTCTTCCTCTACCAACATTGCCATTAGTATCCAACATCATGAAACATGGTGCTGCTCGGTCTAACATCAGACACATTCCAAACGCACACAATATTACTGAAGCATAGAGTCAAACCTCATCAAAATCCCTTCATATGAGTTGCCCCCATGGTATATCGTCATTGAGGCCTTGGGTGTCGGAATGCAACCTAAAAACCCAGCGTTGTTCCTTCTCAAGTCGTTTTTTTATCCATGTGTGTTTGGTTCTGCACAGTTTCAAGGACCACCCACCTCATATCATTCGGGGGGTGTAATTTTTCAAGGAAATGTCGTCATTTTGGTATTGGTACGTTTACACCTTAAGTTACTCCGGTGCTCTGTAATGCGTGTGCTGACCTTCCTAGTTGTCATACCCACGTAGTGTAAGTTACAAATACAAGTGATGATATAGACCACCCCTGTTGTGTTGCAATTAGAAAAAGATCTAAGGTCCCATATCAATCTAATATTGAAATGGATTTGTTTTGTTGCTGTGGTCAGGTGGCAAGCGCTGCAGTTTGTACAGGGGTAATGGCCTGCAGGGAGAGGGTGTAGCAGGCGTGCTGCGGCCACAGAGCCCTTTGGTTCTCTTGGTCGTGTGTGGACCACAAAATTCCTCAGATTTTTGCCCTTACGGTGGCTGAACATTGGTTTTTCAAAATCCAAGTCCCTGCTATTAAGTGTTCTCCAATGTTTCTTCACTATTTTAGCTACTTGGTCAGAGGCCACCTTGTAAGTCGTTATGCAGATCGGTCGTTTTTTGGTCTTTTCGTCAGTGATCTTGGGTTCTAAAAGTGCTTCACGGTTATTATTCGAAGCCCTTTTTTTTTTGGTTTTTGCACAATATTCCTGGGGTAGTTTCTTAGGAGGAGTTTTTCACTCAGGTCTTTGGCCTGGACCTTGGAGTCTCTTTTTTGGGAACAGTTATGTCTAAGACGTAAAAATTGTCCAAAGGGTAAATTCTCCCTTAGTTGTCTCGGGTGGAAACTGTCGAATCTGAGAAGACCGTTCCTTTTCACCCTGTCACAGAACAAGAAGTTATGTTATGTTATGTTGTCTTGTAAAGCGCATGGCTACCCCAGCAATGGGGCGTCCCAGCGCTGTAGACCACTGGGGATCCCGTCCTGGCTTTCCCTGTGAGATGATCCCTGCTGGGTATCTCCAAGGTGAAACCAGGCATCACCGGTGTATGTGGGGGGTCGTTGTGGAGATGAGGCAAGCTAATGCCCAGGGTTGCCAAGTGTGATCCCTAGTTAGAGTAGGCACCGAAGCGAGAATTATCGAGTCCGCTGACCCTGGTCCACGACCCTGCCGCGTCGGGAATTGAACCCTGGTCCCGGGCCGTCCTCTGCTTCCGGGTCTGCCGCCTCTAACCAGTGAGCCACACCACTCCACTCCACTCAAGTCTATTACATAATCTCGAAATCAAACCATCTTCTCACACCAAAGACCCTATGCCCTCTAACCTTGTCCTAGACCTTAAACATATCATTGCCCCTCTCTGGACAACCATTATAAACTCATCCCTGACCACCGGGTGTGTTCCCGCCTCCCTCCAACTGGGTCAAATCACACCCATCTCCCAAATCCCCAACGCAGATCCCAGTGACCTAAATAACCTCCGACCTATCTCTACCCCCCCCCCTCTTCTCTCCAAAGCCCTTCAAAAGTGCCCCCTGCTCCACTGGACAATCACATCAACACGTTTGACCTCTTTGACTCACTGCAATCCGGCTTCAGAAAAGGATGCAGCACAGAATCTGCCATGCTCAATATAGTGGATGACATTTGTCACTCACTTGACAATGGTGAGTCTTCCCTACTTATTCTCCTCGACCTCTCCGCAGCTTTCGATACTGTTAACCATTCTGCCTTACTTAACACTCTCAAAATCCGCTTTGGCCTCAATCGCCATGTCCTCAAATGGTTCACCACCCTTCTCCAACACAGAACCCAACAAATCAAAATCGAGAACTGTCTTTCTAACCCCACTCCAATCACCCTCGGTGTACCCTGGGATCCATGCTCTCTCCCGCGCTCATCAGCTTCTTCATGGAACCACTCACCCTCTTTCTCAAACGAGCAGGAATCAATTACCACCTCTATGCTGACGACACTCAACTTTACTATAAGATTACATCCCACTCTGATGTCCTACATCTCAATGACACCCTATCCAAGATCCAACCATGGTTCCATCACAATCATCTTAAACTCAACCCTAAAAAACCTGAAATCATTCTCTTAGCCCCTAAAAATAACCCTCTCCCCATACTAAACTGGATATCCGACCTTAATGCTCTCAACTGCTCTCTCACCACTACCAACTCAGTTAAATCCCTAGGCATTACCATTGATTATAACCTCACTCTTTCCTCCCACATAAAAACCACAGCCAAAGGAGCGCTCCTCACTCTCCGCCATCTCAAACAAATTAAACCCTTCATTCCGGCCGACAACTTTAAAACTGTTGTCCAATAGCTGGTCCTGTCTAGAATAGACTATGGTAACTCTATTCTCACAGGAACACCTAAAATCCATTTTGCACCTCTCAAATCTGTGCTCAACCTAGCTGTTAGACTTATTTTTGACTACAAATGGTTCGACCACATCTCCCCCACACTTAAAACACTCAAATGAATTCCCATCGAAGATTGCATGTATCACACATAAAGCACTTCACCAAAACACCCCACGTTACCTCTCAGACAAACTACACAAAGCAGGCTGCACCCGACCGACAAGGAGTACCAACGCCCTCATACTTATTCCCCCTCTGCTAAAAAAGAAAAGCACACAGGCTCGATCCTTCTCTGGAAATGCTCCGTCCATCTGGAACGCCCTGCCTAAAGACCTACGCTGTAACCCTTCCTACATCAACTTCAAAAGAGACCTCAATTTGTACCTCCTCAACAAATATTGGGGTCAATAATACCTACCTCAGACACCATCTCCCGCTCTTCACCTCATCAGGCTCCCCTCTCTTGCCCTCCAACTCTCTCACCTCTCCTTTCTCCCTTCTATCTCCCCTCCCTCATGCTACTACTTCCCCTCCCCCATACCACCCTCCCTGCCCCTACCTTCAAGTATGACATCTAGACTCTAGCAAGGCCTCCCTCTGATCTCCCACTCCCCTATTCCTCTAATCTCCCAATCTCCGTATCTCCGTCCTTTACCTTCTCTTTTTCACTCCCTCACACCCACCCTCATCTAATCACCCTCTACCCACATGAGCTTATCATTGTACTCTTGTAAATAGCACTCGATTTTATCTGCTTTTCCTGTTATATTGGTTTGTATGGCAATGTTTTTGACCAAATGTAGCAATTACTGTACCTCCTTACGCTCCTGTAAAGCGCTCTGATGACTCTGGGTCTAGCCAGCGCTATATAAAACCTTTAAAATAAATACAAAAAATAAAAATACTATTTTACGAGGGAAGCATGCCCAGCTGATATGCATCTTCTCTGGGGGCTTGTTCTGCCTTATTGTGTGCTCACCAAAAATTCTGACACCCTCCGCTTCCCAGCTGCACTCTGCACTTCCCCTTTACACTTTACTCTCCCCTTTTCACCTTGCCCCCATCATAATGCCAGTCATTTGCCATTTCTATTGCTATAAAATATTAAAGAACCTTAAATAAAATACAGCACAGATACAAATGGGTAGCAGCAGTGCAAGCTTACACTCCCTTAACACAAACCTAGTACAGGATAGGTGGCATCAGTTTATGCTTCTTTACACACAAAACGGGCAAAGTACAGCAGCAGTGCGGAATCCTCTTTGTATGGGGAAATAAGCATTGACTACTTCTACCCAAGTATATTTTCTGTGAACATCTTTCTAGCATACAAAAGGAAAAGCAATTGCAAAAGATAAAAAAAAATAGAAAATGATTTCCTTATTACAAAGGAGTGAAAATCAACTCACCAGATGTGACCCTTGTTTTTTTAGGGACTTGCCTATGTAGAATATGAAAATGAGGCTCAGGCTTCACAGGCGGTATTGAAAATGGATGGTACTCAGATTAAAGAACACACCATTCAGGTGGCAATAAGTAATCCTCCAAGAAGAAAGCAGCCAGACATGCAGGAGATCGCAAAACAATCAGCATCAATGGTTCCTCGACAGATCTATGGAGCGTAAGTTATTTTGAAATTATTTTCACTCACTATCCATGATTCTCAAGTTAATTTAAGGGCTCTAATGGATCCGATGCAGTCGCATGAAAAACTCTATTGGAAAATTGATTGAGTGGCTTATCAGTATTGCTCTGCCTGTTTTTTTTTTATAAATCTTTTTATTGAATAAAACATAAACAATACAAAAAGGAAACAAATAATAAAAATCAGGTGATCTCACACAGTCTGCAACACAGGGGTCATTGAGGCTGGGTTCAGAATTCCAAGCAACAATACATACTAGGTTCAAGGGGATTCCTGTGCTTCCGTTCCCGGATTTGGCAGCGGTGGTTCACAAATCTCTCCTCGGTGAGTATTCCATGCTCCCCACTCTTTCCCCCACTTCTTAGGTCATCCTCTAGCTACAAACACCGACTTCTCCCTGAACATGCACCAGTCAAGGTCCTCCTGCCATCTAGTTACTCGGGGCGGCTGTCCAGCACCTCAAAGCTGGCCAATATTCCACTTGGCCACCATGTAAGCCAGGGTGACCCACTGCTTCTGATATACATTCAGATCCGTAGGCTCCCACACATTCAACTGACACCTTCGGGACTCCGGCAGTAACTCCGCCCCAGACATCTCGTAATACATCGTGAATCTTTGTCCTGAAAGGCTGTATCGCCACACAATGCCACAGAATATGAATGAGGGTGCCGGATTCTCCACACACTCTCCTACACTCACCACTCCCTCCTTGTCCCATTCGTATCAGTCGAGGCCCGGTGATATATGACCTATGCAGTATCTTCAGTTGTACTAGTCGAAGCCTCATCTGAATCGCCACAACCTTAGGAGAGGAAACTGCCGCCACCCAGTCTTCATCGTCTAATTCCAACCCATCCATATTCCACTGGTCTCTGATTCGCACCAGAGGGTCCTCCATGTTATTGATCAGCTTCCTATATATCAGAGAGATAGTCTTTTCTGGAATATGCCCGTCGAGCACCCGATCTTCAAGGGGCGACGAATCAGGGAGTACCAAGTCCTTAGGGACATGCGTGGCGAGGGCGTGTCGCACCTGGAAATATCAGAAATATTCATTCTTGTGCAAACTATATATTTTTTGTAAAGAATCGAACGTATGCACCGCGCCCTCCCCCCAAACATCTTTCCCATGAGTAATGCCAATTGTGTCCCACTTAACGAACCCCTTAGTTTTCCACCCAATTTCTCCGAGTTCAACATTCGAGTCGACAATATGAACCTACCTTCCCACCCCAAACACCTGTTACCCACATGCCATACCTGCACCCCATGTGCGGTCGGGCCCGTTAATGCAAACTTTCCCGGCTTGGCGTACAGAGCCCTATCTATCATCCCTCCCGGTGCTTGACCTCGGTCCATAGCATATCCCAGGTCTCCGGGGGTTCCGTAAACAATGTGATTCACTGCGGCCAATTGGGAGGCCCAGTAATACTTCCTTAAGTCAGGAAGACCGATCCCTCCATCATACCATGGGAGAGTCAACTTGACGAACGCGATTCGGGGTTTGCCGTCCCATAGGAGCTGCCTCTGGAGAGCTTCTATTCCCCTAAAGTAGGAGGCCGGAACAGAGTCCATCGAATTTTGCAAGGCATATAAGAACTGGGGCAAGGTCATCATTTTAAAAAGAGCGGCTCGTCCGAGCAAGGACAGCGGAAGAGCCTTCCAGCGCTCCACATCCTTCCTGCATCTGTCTAATGGGAGAGCGAGATTGTTGGTGAACCGCAGCTGCGGATCAAGCGTGACAAATATACCTAAATACTTGAACCCTATGGTTTCAACCTGAATTGGACATGAACGCGGGACCACCGGCATGTCACCCACTAGGACAAAGAGCACTGACTTTGCCCAGTTTATGGCCAGTCCCTAATACCTACCAAAGATATCCAGTACGTCCAAGAAATTACGTAAGGAGTCTTTGGGATTAGTGAGATAGAGCAAAACGTCGTCTGCATAGAGTGAGATCTTATCTTCCCAGCCAGGCGACCACCTTAGGCCCGAATCGTCCCAGGCAGCCAAAGGTTCCATTGCAAGCTCAAAAAGTAGCGGAGACAAGGGGCATGCCCGTCTTGTGCCCCACCCCAGAGAAAAGTCACTGGACCTGCAATTATTAACTACTACCCTCGCCAGGGGTTCCGCTTACGACAGTCGCACCCAACCGATAAACTCCTGCCCAAAACCCAGCTTCGCCAACACCGCAAACAGGTAGTGCCATTCTACCCGGTCAAATGCCATGGTGGCGTCAATTGACACCAACACTGTCGGTTCGTGTATCTGAGAAGAACCCCTAAGGATACCATGCAGTCGCCGCTGATTCAGCACCGTATTACGACGCGGCATAAAGCCAGATTGATCCGGGTGAATCAAAGACGTGATCACCTTGACCAGCTGAGTGGCGAGCAATTTCGCTAATATTTTGGGTTCAGCACTAAGCAGTGAGATAGGTCTATAGGAAGAACATTGCGTCCTGGGTTTGCCCACTTTGTGTATGACCACAATATTGTCCACTCGTTGGTCGTATTGGAGCATGTCCTTTTCCCTACTCTCCAAGAACATGTGGAGCAAGTCGATTGGCGTTAAATTTATACAACTAAATCGGTATCCCGTTAGGGCCCGTCGTTTTACCTGATTTTATTTGCCTTATAGCCTGTGCCACTTCATCATTGGAGATAGGAGAGTCCATATATTGCCTATCCTCCTCCGACAAACTTGGCATATCAATGTCCCTTATCATATCGCTGTTCTCCATCTCGGAATATCTACTGTCAGCAGTATACACCTTTTTATAGTACGCTGAAAACTCATCTGCCACCGCCTGTGGATCTGTAATTTACGCGGCTCCAGTCCCTCTAACTCCGGCACTAGCCTCGAGGCCCTCTCACCATGTTCCAGCCATGCAATCAATTTACCTGCTTTATCGCCATGCTCGTATATGCGACTCTGAACAGCACTGATGTGCACAATCGCTCTATCACGCACCAGGCCTTTATATTCCTCTTGCAGAAGTCTCAATCTTTGGAGCTCCGCAGCTGTGTGGGACACAGCCACTTTCTTCTCCAAGAGTATGACCTCCGCTTCCTTCCGAGCCACCTCGGCATGACTCTTTTTCTTCTTCCCAGCAACTAAGGACAGGACTTCGCCCCGTGCGACCGTTTTGTACGCTTCCCAGAGGGACTGTGCGGAGTCGACCGACCCCAGATTTTCCAGGAAGTAGCAGTCAGACATTAGAAGCACCTCTTTTCTGATAGCCGGATCTTTTAACTGCCAGGCACTAATAGGAGCCACCCTACCCACCCCTGGTCTATCAAGTGATAGCTGAATCCACAATGGGGAGTGGTCAGAGATCCCTCTGCCGAGGTGCTTCACCTCCTGGATCGTAGGCGCCATAGCCGCCGGCAACAGGATATATTCCAAACGCGATAAGCTACCGTGTGCAGCCGAGACATGCGTGAAATGCTTCAGCGTTGGGTTACGTACTCACCAGCTATCGACCAGACCTAACGTTTCAAGAAAGTCTGAGAGCCATCTTTGCGATTGTCTAAGCACACGCAGCGGGCTACGATCCCTCTCTCCGTCAAGCACAGCATTAAAATCGCCCCCCAATACTAGGCCACCCAGGGGTAACGCGAGAAAGACCGTACCCAGATCTCGAAAGGTGTCTGCGAGCCATCTCTGCGATTGCCTAAGCACACGCAGCAGGGCTACGATCCCTCTCTCCGTCAAGCACAGCATTAAAATCGCCCCCCAATACTAGGCCACCCAGGGGTAACGCGAGAAAGACCGTACCCAGATCTCGAAAGGTGTCTGCCTGGAGGCCCGGAGGTACATATATCGACAAAAAGGTGACAATCCTACCTTCCAAAAACCCAGAGACTCCCGCATATCTGCCCCTCTGGTCCAACCATGTAGCCTGCACCGACAGAGGAAAGGAGTTCTTGACCAAGATCCCTACCCCCCTGGATCCAGAAGTGAACCCGGCGTGCGCCACCAACTTATACCCCCCTTTATGGAGGGCCATACACTTGTTACCGACCAGATGTGTCTCCTGCAGCAATACCACGTCTGGGGAATGTCTCCTGATAAGTTAGCTGACCTTCCCTCTCTTGATCTTATCACCCAAGCCATTCACATTCCAGCTCAGCACTCTCATCCCCGATCCTCGACTACCCTGCGCCATCCGACCCAAAGAACAGGTATCTCACAACATCGCTATCACCCGACACAAACAACGAAAAGGAAAAGAAAAACAAAAGAAAGAAATCACAACCACACAAAACCAATCCCAACCCACCGCCCCCCAACCTGCACCCCTGCTCTCGGCATCCGCCTACCCCCAACTCGCAGTGTGCCTGTCACCCCATACGCTAACTAACCAATAATCTAAATATAGATTAGAGGAGGATGTCAGAGCCCCGCATCCCCGCCCTCGCCCACCGTAGCCATTTCTCACGCCTTCTGCGTCATACAATTGGAAAGGGTAGTCTCATAGAAATGTCTCGCAACTAGCTTAGTGCCCACCTGCCCGCCTCGACCAAGAAGTTCAAAACTCATCACTCTCATTCCTGTACACCGCGGCCATCCTCCGGGGCTCCACCCCCCCCCCCCCCCCCCCCCCACCCCCCGAGGGAAGAGACTCCCCAGTCAGTCAGATGCAACTGCCGGGTCTTCGAAGAACCAAACTTTCTCCTCGGCTTCCACCCGCAACTTGGCAGGGAACAGCATAGCGTATTTCAAACCCTTGTCTCTGAGCCGCCTCTTAACTCCGAGAAAGCTCTGTCGCTGCCTCTGGACCGCCTGGGTGAAGTCTGGTTCTCATATCGTATCGTAGGGGGCCTCCAGATCTGGAGGCCTGCAGGATAGCGTCTCTGTCTCTGAAGTTGAGCACCCTTGCGATCATCGGACACGGCGGAGCCCCCGACTTTGGTCTTCCTCCCAGAATTCTATGCGCACGTTCTACAGTGAAGAAATTTCCCAACCCTTTCGGTTTCAGATGGTTGAGGATAACATCCTCCACAAAGAGGTCAGGGGCCAGACCTTCGGCCTTCTCCGGAACTCCAATTATGCGTATATTGTTTCTTCGAAGTCGTCCTTCGTATTCATCCAGTTTGCGGCGAGTCAGGTCGTCCGAAGCCTTAAGATCCCGGACGTCACACTGCAGCTGCGAGACATCGTCCGTCAAACTTGCAGTTTTGATATCCAACGATTTAACCTTCTCACTGGTTTTAGTGAGATCGGCACGAAGCAGGTTGACCTCAATAGTCACAGTATCTAATTTGTGGTCCAGCTACTCCATCTGCTGCCCCAGGGAAGACTTGAGGCCATCAATAGCAGCCAGTACATCTTGCAGGGTAGGTTCAGATGCAGAATCCGTGGACTCATTGCCTCCCTCCGACGTTCGTCCCGATCCAGTGGGTGAACTTCTGGGTAGCGTGTAGCGATCCAGCTTATTAGATTGTACGGCCCGGGAACCTTTAGTCGACCTAGGAGGCTGTCTCTCGCCCTCAGACCGTGCCGCCATTCTGGGCCTATAGTCGGGAAATGCGAACCCACAGCCACGGCAGCAACCGCAATGGTATAGGGAGGCGGCGGGTTTGGCACCACACCAGAACAAAAGCTGACACTCCTGTAGCTCGTGAGGCCGCCTCTGCCTCCCGCAGCGCTCACCAGATCAAATAGGCAAGTTCCACCGGGCGACTCGCTAGGTGCCGGCCTGGCCCACTGCCATCCACGGGCACCGTTATCCGGCAAGAGGGTATGCGGACAGATGACTACACGGGGCTCATTAACAAACCAGCGGCATCAGGAGGTGTCCCCCGCGAGGATCCACACCCACCAGTCCGGTACACCTGCTTCGGACTGTCACAGCAGGGGCCACACCGTAAGAATAGCATGCACCGACTGACTAGCGGCTACTGGTAGCCAACTCACAGGATGCCTCGAGGAATTCGGCACCGATGGAACAGAAACCGGGCACTTGTGGGGATTGCACCCCAGCAAACACTTCTCAGCTGGTAGGCCGTCAACTGACCCGCGGTGCACAGAGATGGCAGATTCACAAGTATGGAGCTCCACAAGCTCGATACACATCAGCGGGCTGTACCCTGAGCTCAGAAAGGGCTACCACGCAACACAATCCAAGGGTGCCACAGATAACACAGGGGGTGAGGGGAAGGCCCCCCTAGTCTAGCGTCGCGGGACAAAACAGGTGTCGAATTCGTGGGCATATAATACAATCATGCGGGGATCGCCCGCATCCGCCAGGAGCCAAAGTTACATTTGCCGGCGTTTCACCTTCCAGGAATCCGGGCACGTTACGGTAGCTCCCCGCCGTCCCCACCGCCGTCCGGGCAGCCCCTGGCGAGAGCAGCACAGCACAGCACGGGCGCCCCGCGAGCCGCGATACCAAGGGCTCCGACGCCCATGCCTCAATGGACGAACCTTCGTGGGTCCCTCCGTCTAGATGCTGACGTCCGATCCTGCGTAATAGGAGGCGGCCGGGTCGTCTTCACCCGCTCCATCGGCTGGTGGTGATCAAAGGTCTCTCACCAGACGCGGCAACCCACCGGGTCTCTCAGCCTGTTCTGGGATGCGGCCGGCGACTTCCGGTCCACGCACCCGCTGTTGTCAAGTCAAAGTCAAAAGAAACTTTATTCGGTTTTGTTCACAAAATCATAAAAGCACATGATTAAAACCTATGGTTAAAAACATCTAAAATCTGTTCAATAAATACAATATATGACATCAAGTAAATACATTCATTTATAAAATTGCAAGTCATGATTATTCATCAGAGCAAAGGGCCTTAAACCTACGGCATTTTGCAATTAATTAAAAAGGGATAATCCTATCCCCCCCCCCCCCCCCGATCAAATAGCAGCAAGGATGCAGGAAGGCTACATAGTAATCAGTTAGAGTTCCTTAGTCTGATAACAATCCTTAAGTAAGAGGAAACCGCTTTGATGACAACAACAGAGTCTAGTTGTTTTAATTTGAGAAAAGCCGCTCTGCATTCCCTTATGCCCCATTTTCTAAGTATCGGTCTTAAAAACAGTTTTCTCGGATTCTCATAAAATTTACAAAACAAAATACAATGGATGTTGCTTTGTTTCGAAACCATGTCACAAGGGCACTTTGCCAGATCTTTAGACCAATTATTACAGTCTGGAAATGTAATCAATCGAAAGTAACAATCAGCGCGAAACCTTGTCAGCAGCATTCTAGAATAACTGCTTGGTTCTAATACCAGGTAGGGCTGAACCCCTACATGGGTAATCAGTTGCTGGTTCGCCATGGCAGTGTGTTTACCCTTTTCTAAGGTCTGCCTTTTAGTCCTGAGATGGTCCAAAATCAATTTTTTTAAAACATTTCTGGGTATCCTTTACAAATTTTGAGGTGAATCGAAAAATTCGCTACACCCGATGTCAAACAACATGGATTTTACGTATTTAAGCCATTTTATACTTGCGACTCCATCTAGCAGCAAACAGTCATTCACTATCTCTCTGTTCAGAGTTGCTTCAGGGGTTACCCAGATTTTTCTCCAGAGTAACAATGGAGAGGATTTGATAGTGTCAGAAATATAAGATAGCCCGACTTCACTGTGGCTGAAAGAAGTAGAAATAGATTTGGGGGCAGCTAATAGGTAGCGAATGAATGAATTTTCACAAATTTGGAGCTGTTCAACCGGCGCGAGCCCCCAAATCCCGGCCCCATAGGTACGGGTTGGGACGCATTTAGCTTTATATACTTGAAGGAGTTCGCGTACCGGCCGCCCTCCAAAGAAAATCGGCCTACCAGAGCCTATTACCTTCCCACAGGTCATTGTGTACGTTTTTGAGGTGTTGATTATTAACCCTCTGCTTGCCATATAATCAGAAAATTTGGCTACTGCCCTTTGTAGACCTATAGCAGTCCTAGACATAATTGCAGCGTCATCCGCGTACAGTAGAATGGGAATCGGGTTACCACCCACGGATGGGTAATCAAACTGGTAATCTTTTAAATGTTTTCCCACGCTGTTTATATAGAGGGTAAAGAGAAGGGGCGCTAAGATGCACCCCTGTCTCACGCCTCTTCTTATGTCAAATTAAGCGGAGCATTCCCCCCCCCCCCCTCCCAAACCTTACCCGGGCCCCCACGTCCCTATACAGTTCTTTTATAAATAGCAGGATGTTTTGATCAATACCCATTTCGCTAAGGGTTGTCCATAGTGTGGAATGATCCACACAGTCAAACGCGGAGCTTAAGTCCACAAATGTTATAAGTAAACTCTCGCGTTTAGCTTGGGTATATTTGGCTACCAATAAGGCTAAATTGAGACCCTGATCCATTGTACCCTTGCCTTTACGAAATCCATATTGTAGGTTCGTAACAATGTCATTTTCATCTGCCCAGGACTGTAACCTGTTAAGGATTACCCTGCCTGGCACCTTCATAAGAGCGTCTAGTAGAGATATAGGGCGGTAGCAGGTAGGGTTATTCCTGTCACCTTTTTTGAATATGGGAATGACGACCGCCTCCGACCAAGTTGAAATAAATCCTGAGGCGTTGATACAATTTAACACATTTGTCAGGAGGGGGGCCCAGAGGCCTGGTTCTGATTTGGAGATGTCTATCGGGACGCCGTCCGGGCCCGGTGCTTTCCCCGCTGAACTCTCCTTTAGTGCCATGGTCACCTCTTCAGTTGAATGTGATTCCTAGTGGGAACACACCCACTGGGCATGCTCCCTCTGACCTTATGATGTGATCGCCTCTGTCATTCTCGCCCTCCTCTGTGTTTGGATTTTTGTATAAATTGGAGAAGTGGGCAACCCAGATATCCCCTGTAATGGCAATGTCTATGATGTTTGTTTCCTTATCTTGCAGGAAAGGCTCGTTTACAGCTTTCCAGAAAGCAACATTGTCGTTCCTCTGGCATGCCTCTTGGAGGTTCTGCCAGATTTCTGCCTTTACCTCGTTCTTTCTTCTCACTAGGGCAGCGTGATACAGTCTTCTTGTCTTCCTGATTAATTTATATGATTTTGGTTTTTCATGAAGGGCATGCTTCAGGTTACGATGAGCCCTGGTGCAGTCTTTATCGAACCACCCTTTAGGTTTTTGAGTTATATTTTTATATTCCCTTGTTAGGTTTGTTTTGATTTCAGCCGTAATTATGCTAAAGGACTCAAGTATTTTGTGTTTGTCTTCAGACTGGGAAAGACATATAGCCACATGTTCAGAAGTATTACTCAGCAAGTTGTGCATGCAAGCAGCAGGGTCGATTTTGCCCCATTTGATGGTGTAACCATTGGATCTTACAAGGTTAATGTGTGAGTTATGTCTAGCTTTTATATCTAGATCAGACCCCTTTACTTTCAATCTGAAGGAAATTGGATAATGATCGCTTATAGCGATATCCAATGTTTCCCACGACACAGCAAAAGCTGAGTATCTAGAGGACATGAGAGTAAAGTCTATAGTTGAATTTACCCCTCTCCCATTAAAGGTGGGATAAAAGTCAACCGCAGGAGAACATACTTCATTGACAAAAATTAAATCAAATCTAAACAGCAAGTTATTTGGTAGGTCCCCTAACCGGGAATGGGTGAAATGAGTTGGAGCATCATCTTTTGTTTCCCCCAGGCCGCAAATGCCTGTGGAGCTACGTTTGCATAATGTACAATTAAAATCGCCCACCCATAGCAGTGGTAAGTCGCCATTTACAGTTTCCTCCAGTTGGAGCAATGATCTAAGAAGGCTAGTGAAAGATTCTTCCCCTAAGGCAACTGGGGCGTTATTATAAAAATTAATGATTGCCAGGTTAGTTATCCCTGTCCAATTGACTAATAATATTTGATAATGGTCCCTTGTTATAAATTTAACTACTGGAATCTTAGCTGTATTGGAGATATAAATGCACAATCCCCCTTTTATTTCTTCCATGTTGGCTGACAATAGCCGGCGTATGAAAGGTTTTGAAACCTAGCAAGTGAATTTCTTTAATCGCCCAGGTTTCTTGGAAGCACAGGATGTTGTGTTTGTTAACTATATCCAGCCATTCATTAAGAGCTACCTTTCCCCTTAAACCTGCTATATTCCAAGATATAATAGGGTGGTTCCTGGATGGTGTCATCTCTGGAGCCACGACAACCGCTACCGCAGCCCTGACTCCTGTCTCACATGTCCCAGTTTCCCTGCAGGTCAAATCTTCAGTCATTTGGCCGGGGACACATTCAGTACTAAGCGCCTCCGAGTGGCGTCAATCCACACATTCCAACCCCGAGAGTGAGGCGAAACGGTTTGAGGTGGTAAGGTTGAAAGTGGGACCTGCAGTGTTGCGTGTAACGGGGTATCGAGATCTTGGAATGTTGTCTAAAAAGGCTTGGGGATAAAAGTAACTTAAGGCACACGCCGTTCTGCCTCCCCCCTCTCTTTCCGTATACCAGTCTTTAATATGTGTGGTTACCCTGTGGTCCCTGAAGTTGATGACGATTACGTCACCTTGTATATCCTTAGGTCTTTGTCCTACCCACCCCACTCTTCTAACATGTAGTATCTCGCCATCTATATTAGGTGGTAATGGTCTGTTTGCTTTCAGCCAATGTACCACTTTATTTTTGAGGCCATAGTAGCCTTCACTTTTTGCCTCTGGTAATACCGGAACCCCTGTAAGTATCACCACATAGGGTGTCGCCTCCGGGGGGAGATCAATTCGGTCTACAGTTTCTCTAACTCTTGGGCCCCTTGCTGGGTGGTTTGACCTGGTGGTGTTTCCTTGGTTATTATCAGATTTGGTGGCTTGCCTACTCGTTTTTTTCTCCCCGGGGGGTTTTATTATAATTATCCCCCCTTGGTGGGACCTGTGTGTTTTCCCGATGGGCCAGAGGAACAGAAGGTGGAACCGGTCTATTCATTGGTTTTGTTGATCCCGACGCAGTCACCAACTTGCTTGGTGACTGCGACTTGCTATTGGATACTAGTTCTTTAAGCAGTTTGGAATTGGTGGTAATTCCTTCCTCAATAGTCACCAGTTTGTCCCCCAGTCTTTTCACTCTCTCCACTAACGGAAGTAGTAGGGATTTGACCAGGTGTTCTATGTGTCCCATTTGATCTAAAGTGGAGTGTACCGTTGTGGAAGGATTATTTTGCACATGTTCGAGGCATGTGGGCTGCTAAATTCATATCTTAGCATTAGATCGCCGCCTAGTGTTGGGTCCGGATGATCGCACATTGTTGTCCTGGAAGAGTCTTCGAAGTATCCTGAGATGGGTGGCTCCTCCCCTGGACTACAGTGCGCATGGGCATCGGCTCCATCCCCAGATTGTTTTTTTCCGCCATTGGGTTCGGATGTGGTCTCGACGTCTTTCTGTCGAAACCGAGAAAACCTTACTTTTAGCGGCCAAAAGGCCTCGATTTTTTGCGTCGGTATTGTTTGCGCACGGTCTCGAGTCTTCCGTCTCTTGGAGCCGGAATAGGCGGAGTTTTCATTCGCTTTCTGGACTTTGAGGCCTTCTCATCGCAACACGACTGCAAAACTTTTCGGACATGGAGCGCAGCCCGTTTAAGTACTGTCAGCTTTGTGGGTCCAAGTACCCACACATCGATCTACACCCCGTCTGTAACAAATGCCTTTCGCCTGACCACGACGACGGCAAGTGCAAGGCATGTGCACAGTTCCGCTCAAAGAAGACTCTCAAGCTTCGGCGCGCGGTGCGCATGGAAGCTAGACAAGCGGCCCCGGATCCGGAGAACATCTTCGGTGACCAGGAAGAAGAGGACCAGGGTCATCATCTTCAAATCTCCCCACCCGAGACGGAGGTCGAGGCGGATCCAGGAGACGACGACGGAGTCGTGGGTCAAGGCCTTGAATACGTCGACGAGGTAGGGGACGACGATGAGATTTATGGGGCCGCGGCAGATAGCTCGGGGGACGAGCTCTGCCCCGAAGGTTACGAAGATACCGACCGGGTCACGGGATCGCCTGTTGGCCTTACCCAAGACCCGTTGCCGCAAGCCACGGCCCCGCCTTCTGGCCCGGCCACGGACTTACTTGCCGAGCAGACTGTTTCAAAACCGAAACCGAAACCATCGGGATCGACAACACCTAAGATGGCCGACCCGAAAACGAAACTGAAACTTAAGGACTCGAGTGTCCCTAAGATGGCTGCCGTACCGGCAAAAACGACTGTGCCCGCTACTCCATCGACTCCGTCGACCTCCGGTCCGCAGAAGTCGAAAAAGGCCGTCGATTCCGCCGCTGCAAAATCGAAATCGACGCCAGTGGAGGGGGCCTCTAAGAACGATGGTCGGCACGGATCGACGGCTGCGCCGCCGTCCAAGCACGCCAAAGCCAGCTCCAAAGACGCTACGCAAGCGCACGGATCGAAGACTGCCACGTCGACGCCCCGGTCCCAGGAATCGGGGTCGGTGACGACGGGATCCGCGCCCAAAGCGCACAAGGCCCACAAAGACGTCGGATCCGAGGGAAAGATCAGACCATCCTCGACGGCGCCAAAACAAACTGTGAGTGAGACGTCCCTCATCGCCGAATCACTACAGCGAATCAGGGAGAAGGCCTCTGCTCCGTCGGCTCCGATACCATCGCCGCAGCCGCAAAAGGACAATCCAGCAAAACCTTCTGGGAAGCTTCTCTTTATTTTGCCGCCGAAGGAGGCGCCGAAAGCCTTTTCCACCAAATCGGCGCCGAAACAGGTGATTTCTTCACCGGCTGGCCCTCTTCCACGTCGGGTACTCGAATCTGAGGATGATTCAGAGCATTTCATCGACGCTGACACAGGGAAACTGACCCTCTATAAAAGGAAGATCACTTCGGAGTCAGTGGACTCATATGTCATCCCACTGAAAAAGAAGAGGGTGCCCCTTGATGCTTCAGGCCTCATGGAACCAATCCAGCCTCCTCCGAGACGGAGCCCTACTCCCTCACCAGAACACTCTGCGGGTGAGGGGTATGATGAGGACGAGCAATACAATTTCCCTATCAATGAACCTGATGCGCAACAGGATTCATATGATGATACTGGTGACCAAGGCACCCAAAGTGTGGGGCAGGACCCGCAGCTCTTTAATGCACGTGCATCCCCAACTGAGGATTCAGCAGGTTTTCATGCACTACTCGAAAGGGCAGCAGCCAATCATGATGTGGACATGCATGCCGACCCGGTTGAGGAAGACTTCCTTTTCGACACATTTTCAGTCTCTGAAAGGACAGTAAAGACTCTGCCTATGCTTAAAGGAGTCCTCAAGCATGCTGGGGACATATTTAAGGAGCCTACAAGAGCAAGAGTGGTCAATCCACGTATTGAAAAGAAGTACAGACCTGCACCTGCAGACCCGCATACATTCGGGGACAGTTGCCACTGGACTCTCTTGTGGTCGCCAATGCCAGGAAACGTGCCAACTCCCAAACCACGGGTGAAGCTCCTCCCCCGGATAAGGAGTCTAAAGTGCTAGAGGCAGGGGGCAAAAGAGTAGCTGCGCAGGCATCAAACTTTTGGCGCATTGCCAATACACAGGCACTCTTAGCGCGTTACGATAGGGCGCACTACGACACCCTAGAACAGATTATACAACACCTGCCTCCACAGTTCCAAGAAGGCACTAAACTGCTTATTGAGGAGGGGAAGCTAATCTCAAACGCAGCCATCAAGTGTGCCCTTGACGCAGCTGACACAGCTGCTAGAGCTATCAACACTAGCGTTATGCTGAGACGACAGGCGTGGCTACGCATCTCAGGGTTTAAACAGGATATTCAGACAACAATTCTTAATCAGCCAGTCAATCCTGATAGTCTGTTCGGTCCAGATGTTGACACCACCCTAGAGAAAATAAAAAAGGACACAGAGACTGCTAAGTCCATGGGGTCCATTTTTACAGTCACAACAGTTTCGTGGCAGCAATTTTCGTCGCTCAGGTGCACGTGGAGTCACCAGAGGACAAATGGGTCAACAATCTCAGTTCTCAAAAGGAGGAGCACAATCCTCGTTCACGAAACAGAACAAGGGAGGTTACAGAAACAACAGCAACAGAGGTCGCGGCAGAGGAAACAACAGCTCCCGCTCCTCTACCCCAAGCAAACAGTGACTCTCTGTCACTGCCCCCCGACCACTTAACACCTGTCGGGGGGGAGACTGCAGCAGTTCCTGCCCGTCTGGAGAAACATCACCACAGACAGGTGGGTGCGACAACTAATCCAGTATGGTTATTGCCTAGAGTTGAAATCCACTCCACCCAACATCCCGCCAAGGCAAAGACCTATGTCCGCAGAGCACTTGCTCTTATTGCAGCAGGAGGTAGTGGTGATGCTGCAAAAAGGCGCAATCGAGCTCGTGCCGGTGGGAGAGGAAGGTACAGGGGTGTATTCCCTGTACTTCCTTATTCCGAAGAAGGACGGATCTCTCAGACCCATTCTAGATCTACGTCCCCTCAACCTGTATATACTATCAGAACATTTCCACATGCTCACTCTCCAACAGATTCTTCCCTTGCTAAACCAAGGGGACTTCTTAGCAACCTTAGATCTCAAGGATGCTTATTTCCACATTCCACTACACCCGTCCCACAGGAAATACCTCAGGTTCACTATTCAAGGCGAGCATTACCAGTTCAAGGTACTACCCTTCGGAGTCACCACAGCCCCAAGGGTGTTTACTAAGTGTCTGGCGACAGTAGCAGCGCACCTCAGGAGGCAGAACATCCATGTCTACCCCTACCTGGACGACTGGCTCGTGCAAGCCAAGTCGGAGCAACAGTGCGCCGCGGACATGTCGACTACAATTCACCTTCTTCACAATCTGGGTTTCTCGCTGAACTACCCAAAGTCGCATCTACAACCAGCACATGTCCGGCAGTTCCTAGGTGCGACGATCAACACCCTGACGGCCATGGCTCAGCCATACCAAGTCAGGATAGACAGCATGCAGTCTCTGATCCAAAAGTTCAGACCACAACACTCGCTTCCAGCGAGAGTGTTCATGCAGTTGATAGGCATGATGGCCTCCTGCATCTTCATAGTCCCGCACGCACGGTTACATATGCGCCCGCTCCAGGAGTGCTTAGCGAATCAGTGGACACAGGCTCAAGGGCAATTGACAGACCTAGTGTTGGTTACCAGTTGGGCATACGACTCTCTGCATTGGTGGACTCCACACAACCTTTGCAAGGGCCGACTGTTCCAAGAGCCTGTGCCGCAGATTACCCTGACAACGGACGCATCTCTCCAGGGATGGGGAGCTCATCTGCTCGATTACACAGTGCAGGGACTATGGACGACGCAGCAACAGAAGATGCACATCAACTATCTGGAACTGATGGCAATCTTCATGGCAATAAAGTCCTTCATTGTACATCTGTGCAACAAGGTAGTGTTAGTCCGGACGGACAACATGACCGCGATGTACTACATTCAAAAGCAGGGAGGCACCCACTCGCCACAGCTGTCTCATCTGGCTCAGAGCATGTGGAAGTGGGCCATTCAGAGGAACATTTTCCTCATGGCAGAACACCTCCCAGGGAAGGACAACCAGATGGCGGATCTGCTTAGCAGGTACAGCCATCAAATGCACGAGTGGGAGATACACCCATCTGTCCTCCACCCGTACTTCCAGCAGTGGGGTCATCCGGAGATAGACCTGTTTGCCACAAAAGAAAACGCAAAATGCCAACACTTTGCCGCCAGGTTCCCTCACCCACAGTCGCAGGGGAATGCGATATGGATGAACTGGTCAGGCAAATTTGCGTACGCTTTTCCGCCAGCCCCTCTGATACCGCTGGTGGCAAGAAAGCTAAGGCAGCACGCGATGACTCTCTTCCTAGTTGCTCCAACGTGGGCGCGCCAAGCATGGTACACCACGTTCCTCGAACTCTCAGTGGTGCCGCATCAAAGACTGCGCCTCACGCCCAGTCTTTTAACGCAGAACCATGGAGAAATTCAGCATCCAGATCCGCAACAGCTCAACCTGGCGATCTGGCTCCTGAAGTCCTAGAGTTTGGATACCTTAACCTACCTCCAGAATGCATGGACATCATCAAGGAGGCAAGGAAGCCAACTACCAGAGCATGCTATGCTGCGAAATGGAAGCGTTTTGTCATTTACTGTACTACCAATGACATCAACCCGCTAGATGCATCTATCCCTGACATCATTTGCTACCTGTTGCATCTTTACAAGTGCAATCTAGCGTACACTTCCATTCGGATACATCTATCCGCCATAGCGGCTTACCTTCAAAACAGGCAGCACCTCTCTGTCTTCAGAGTGCCTGCCATTAAAGCCTTTCTTGAAGGCCTGAAACGAGTCATTCCCCCAAGAACACCACCAGCTCCGGTGTGGAACCTCAATGTGGTCCTCACCAGACTGATGGGACCACCTTTTGAGCCACTGCACTCGTGTGAACTCCAGTTCCTAACGTGGAAAGTGGCTTTCCTAATAGCTATCACGTCACTGAGGCGTGTTAGTGAGCTACAAGCGCTCACAATCCAAGAGCCATTTATTCAGATTCATCCAAATAGGGTAGTGCTACGCACTAACCCCAAATTCCTTCCGAAGGTGGTGTCACAGTTTCATCTCAACCAAACTATTGACTTACCGGCATTCTTTCAAAACCCACAAACGGTGGCGGAAAGAATGCTCCATACCTTAGATGTACGGAGGGCGTTGATGTACTACATAGACAGGACACAACCCTTTAGAAAGACAAAACAACTCTTTGTTGCCTTCGCACCACAACACAAAGGCAACCCTATTTCCAAAGCAGGAATAGCCAGGTGGATTGTTAAGTGCATCCAGATCTGTTATCAAAAGGCCAAGCGCACTTTAACGATACCCCCAAGGGCGCACTCCACACGCAAATTGGGGGCATCCATGGCTTTCCTAGGGAACATTCCTTTAGAGGATATTTGCAGAGCAGCCACGTGGGTTACACCACATACCTTTACAAAACACTACTGTGTTGATGTACATTCCAAGCAGCAAGCTGCTGTAGGACAGGCTGTTCTCAAAACACTTTTTCAGGTTTCTGCAGCTGGCACAGGCAACCGCCGCTGATGGAGGGACTGCTATGTATTCTATGCTAAGATATGAATTTAGCAGCCCACATGCCTCGAACTGAATATGCTACTTACCAGTATGCATCTGTTCTTGTCATGTAGGGCTGCTAACATTCATATCGCCCGCCCTCCTCCCCGGTGCCTGTCGCAGCTGCAGATATACTATTGTATTTATTCATTAGCATGGACATCCTTTGCACTTTTCACTCCATCTTCTGCCACAATGGCGAAAAACAATCTGGGGATGGAGCCGATGCCCATGCGCACTGTAGTCCAGGGGAGGAGCCACCCATCTCAGGATACTTCGAAGACTCTTCCAGGACAACAATGTGCGATCATCCGGACCCAACACTAGGCGGCGATCTAATGCTAAGATATGAATGTTAGCAGCCCTACATGCCAAGAACAGATGCATACTGGTAAGTAGCATATTCATTATTCTACCAGCTAAACTCGATCCCTTATGTGGGCTTCGGAATATTTTAGATGTTTTAGCATGTCTACCTATTTGAGTATTTCCCCCCCCTTTTCCTTTTGGTAGCGGGTCTTCGCCCGGATGTATTTTTAGATGTTATTTTGATAGCGGGAATGAGAGGCGTGAGTATTGGGGAAGGGACTTGTGTGGGTAGTACGATAAGATCACTAGTGCCATGATTTGACTCCCTACTTGAGTCAGTGCAGCCTGAGCGGTCCTGTAACAGTAAGGGGGTGCCGATGTCTCTGGTTAAATCTGTTACTGGATCTTGACGTGGAGGTGTTCTAGCTAATTGTATAGTGCCCAGGGAGGAGCGTTTCTACAATAATTCTGAGGATAGGCGGCGCTCTGTAATTGCAATTTCTCGTTCTAATACAGAGGCCGCCCTAGTGATGGAGTGATCTAGCGTCCCTCAGACAGACCCACCCACCAAGGATTTCCCCCCTTACTGAAGCCGGTAGACATAGTTCAAATTCTTCACAGCGCTTATGTCACAATCGAGTCGGCCTCTGGGATACCAATAATACCTTAGGACCCTCTCTCTTAATGATTACGATAGAAAGTCAAAGGACCAATCTTACTTGCGCATTATGTTCCGAAAATTCAAGAATTAATAAGGTGGCCCAGCCCAGCCTCGTCCTGCCGCGGATGGCCACAGATGACCCCGCCCTTGTCCCGGGCTTCTCCCGGGACGCTCCCGCGTCGCGGGGGTAATGGCTCGCTTTTAAGCGCCTCCAGGCGTAGTTTGCCGAGATAGGAGCTTCCGGGCGCAAGGGCAGCCGGGAGTTGTAGTCCTGCCTTCTACGGTCCCCCCCCAAACCCCCCCCTTTGCGGTCACGCTGGAGGTGGAAGAAGCAGCGACGGCAGGGGGTGACCAGAGGCAGCAGCAGTGCAGAGAGTTAGGGGCCCCAGTGGAATCGAAGGAGCTGGCTTGAAGAAGTGGCAATAACAGGTTGGTTCCCCACTCCTCCGGGGTAATGGCTCGCTTTTAAGCACCTCCAGGCGCAGATTGCCGAAATAGGAGCTTCCGGGCGCAAGGGCAGCCGGGAGTTGTAGTCCTGCCTTCTACGCTCCCCCCCACACCCCCCCCCCTTTGCGGTAACGCTGGAGGTGGAAGAAGCAGCGACGGCAGGGGGTGACCAGAGGCAGCAGCAGTGCAGAGAGTTAGGGGCCCCAGTGGAATCGAAGGAGCTGGCTCGAAGAAGTGGCAATAACAGGTTGGTTCCCCGCTCCGCCGGGGTAATGGCTCGCTTTTAAGCACCTCCAGGCGCAGATTGCCGAAATAGGAGCTTCCGGGCGCAAGGGCAGCCGGGAGTTGTAGTCCTTCCTTCGACGGTCCCCCGCCCCCTCTGCCGTCGCGCTGGAGGTGGAAGAAGCAGCGACGTCAGGGGGTGACCGGAGGCAGCAGCAGTGCAGAGAGTTAGGGGCCCCCGTGGAATCGAATGTGCTGGCTCGATGAAGTGGCAATAAACAGGTTGGTTCCCCGCTCCGCCGGGGTAATGGCTCGCTTTTAAGCGCCTCCAGGCACAGATTGCCGAGATAGGAGCTTCCGGGGGCAAGGGCAGCCGGGAGTTGTAGTCCTGCCTTCGACGGTCCCCCCCCCCTCTGCGGTCGCGCTGGAGGTGGAAGAAGCAGCGACGGCAGGGGGTGACCGGAGGCAGCAGCAGTGCAGAGAGTTAGGGGCCCCAGTGGAATCGAAGGTGCTGGCTCGAAGAAGTGGCAATAACAGGTTGGTTCCCCCGCTGTTGTCAAACTCCACGCCGGCCGCCACGATCACCAGAGCTCCTGGCTCCACAGTAGGCAAGGGACCCAAACTTCTCTGGATCGCAACTCCGGCTCTCCGCAACGCTTCGGGTCTGGAGTTGCTCCAACTCGCGCCGCCACCCTTCCGCTGAAGAGATCCGTCTGCAGCGCCACAGGATATTCGGAGCGAGGAACGGGTCGCTCGGAGCTACTGGCCTACGCGGCCTATTTTGTACGGACGCGTAGCTCCTCCTCCGCTCTGCCTGTTTTTTAATCCATTGAACATATAAACATCACTCTAGGATCTATTATCATGGGAACCTCTGATTTCCATAAACAAGGATAATATATATATATTTTTGCTTTTTCTTTTTTAATGCAGGCGTGTTCAGTAGCTTTGCCTGAAAACACAACTTTTTTTTTTTTATTAAAACAAACTGAAGAGTCTTTTGCAGGCTGTAAACAGAGTGATAAACCGCGACAACCTGAAATCAATGCTTAGAAAATTCCTGAAGCTGCGCTGTCCCATCATTCCCTGTGGATCGGTCAAGTATTGTTTTCTGATGGATAACTACGGACCGCAGATTTCTCTCCTTCAAAATATTTCCAGGCACTAGACTAGATCCAGAAGATTTCTCAGCATAGCCCTTGCGCACCAGTAGGTTGGATCTTGTGGCTCTGTTGACCTTGCGCTGACCCTGAAATGACAGTCTGAGCCTATGTAAGCGCTTCCCAAGCTCACATAATTTCTTTCTGCAGATCCGAAGCTAGTTCCCAACATTTTATTGTGGGTTCACAAGCCTTTTTCCTAACAAAATTATCTTCCAGTGTGAAAGGGAACCTGTCCCCGCCTAAAACTAGAGGAAATATTGTAGGGATTGTCACAAACAGAGGTCTGTGGCCGTGCCCCACGAGATTTCTTTGTTGTGTCGTTTTGGGCCATGCCTCCAAGTCATGCAAGAAGTGTACCCTTATGAATCTGAAAGTGATCACAAAGCCAAGCTGTACGTCCATGAATACTGCAGGAAGTTGTGTAAGTACTGCTCAAAGGCGAGACCATGGACTCTATCCCATTTTCGGGGCCGCTCCCTCTGAAGATCTTAATCACAGTCTATATCTTCAGGTAAATCAAAGTCCAAAAACAAACACAAGAAAGCCAAGCGGGACGAGTCCCAGGCTCACCTCTCTCTTCTGAGAAGTCGCGAGGGCATCAATGTCCCTCAGTCTCGCTCCCAGCCAATGAACCAATTTCGCATCTGATCCCAAGGTACTCTGAATTGTGGGGGCCGTCGGCGGTGCCGCAAAGGATTGAGACTTTCAAATAAACTATTTTGTGCATCCTTGGCTTCCAGGGGATCCTCATCAATAGTCATAAGCAATGAATATTCCCGCCCATGTGCGGGGACCCCGGAAATAATATAAAATTATATATGGAAATCACATATATCTAGCTCCACATATATATATGAACATATATCATTTTTTTCTCACACCAATGCAGCCCCAAACTGAGGCTAAACAATGTAATTACCCATACATATACTGTATTTGCAAGGCTATAAAAAACACATTAGGTCAAATAGTACTTGAACTTTGTGTTTTAATGAGCAAAACACTCATAAATCCAGAAAATTGCTAATAAATAGATATTGTTAGCCCACAGGCTGCATTGTAAAGCAATAGCATAGAAAATGAAAGCATTTTCAACAAAAACTGGCACCGTGCCTTTAAGGCAGCCATGACCCCTAGCTTCCCATCATGCCTCAGGGGTGACCGTTAGGTTAGTTGTTCTTTCCGGCTCCTTCAGTCAGGACCCTGGTTTTACAGCTCCTACCTTTTTTGACTTTCTGTCAAAAATTTATTGAAATTCTACAACTTTTTCACTTTCACTCGACGTCTTTTGACTTTAGAGTGCTAGTGCTGCCTTTTTTGTTCTTCAGAAAAGGTTTATTTTTGTCAAAATGCCTTCACTTTTCGATCCTTGCCCCTCCTGTGGCAAAAAGGAGGCCAGGACTGACACACATCCTGTGTGTATCCTTTGTCTCCCTGAGACTCATAATGCAGACAGCTGTCAGCATTGTAAGAACTTATCAAGGAGAACCCTCAAGGACAGAAAGAGAATAAGAATTTATGGCCTCTCTGAAAGAGATAGGTCTCCCAAAAGGTAGCAGAAGAAGAGAACGCGGTCGACGTTGAGAGAAGTCCCGACCTGTCCTCCGTCGGGATCGGCGTTGAAGCTTCCTGCAAAGGCGAAAACATCTCCAAAGACGCATTCTTCGACGGCGAAGACTTCGACAGCGAAGACCCAGGTACCTCCATTGACGTCAACCAGGCAGCGTTCAACGTCGAGAGGCAGACCTCCGTTGTCGCTGGGTAGGCATACGACGTCGAGGCAGATCACTCCGTCGTCGCCGATGCGATCGACATCGAGGCCCAGCACTCCGTCACCACACCAGCGATCGACGTCGAGGCCCAGCGCTCCATCGTCGCACCAGCGATCGCCGTCGAGGCACATCGCTCCATCGACGCACCGGACGTTCGTCGTTGAGGCAAAGGTGTTTGCCGTCGAGGCACGCTTTATCGACGCCTCATCACCGGCGTTCGACGTCAAGACACTCATCGTCGATGCCGCATCACAGGAGTTCGACGTCGAAGCAGGTTGCTCCGTCGGCGTCACAGCGGCGCTCGACGTCGAGCCACAGGTCTTTGCCAAGGATGGGTCATCAGTCCCCGGCGTCGAGACACCAGCCGCCACCTCCATTGTCGACACCGGCGTTGGGATCAACGTCGACACAGAAGACTCCTGTCAGGTCGACGTCGAGTTTGCGAGCTCTGTCGCCGGGTCACCGGCCAGCGTCGATGGAGAGAACTCCAACGTCGACGCCGAGACATGAAGCGGCAGGAGCGCCAGAGAGGCGTTCCAGGTCAAGGGGACGTTCTCCTATACGCTCGAGCCCACCTTCAAAGAAGAAGAGAGTTTCTTCGGGGCAGTCTCAGCCAAGACACCAGGCATCACAGAGTCGCTCCAGATCTCGCTCTAGATGTCCTTCAGGAGAGGTCTCTTCTCCTGTGAGCCTTTCGGCATCTCCCTCAGGCTCTCATGTCTCTCAGCGGGAATCAGCATCCAAGACCTCGGAGGTGGTGATCTATTCGTCTGAGGGTGCATCAGAGCATTCAGCTGGGTCGCCGCATGAAGAGGCGCATCCATCTCCCCCAGCACGTTCCCCTGAGAGAAGAGAAAGGCAAAAGTTACCTTCCATCTGACTGTCTCCTAGGTGGTACAGATCATTACACCACTGGGCCCCCGACAAAGATACAGTCGCTCGCTTAACACAACAGGTGGATCAGGATCAACCTCCTTCGAAACCCAGAGAGAGAACGCGCACTCCAGTGCGCTCAAGCAGTGTGAGGTCCAGGTCAAGGAGCAGGAGAAAGGAGCGCAGATCTCCTACCACTTCCTCATCATCTACTCGCTCCCATAGAGACTATTCTCCCACATTAACCGACAGCCCACCGTCTAGAATCTCTCCAGTGGAAGACATCTTCACTTTCCAGGACATTTTGGGCAGAGGGGCGCTTAAGCTGGGAATTCCAATGACAGCGCGCCAGACCAAGTCATCGGTGTTTTTTGAAACGCTGCATCATAAGACAGCGGCCAAACCTCTGCTTCCCTTGGTTCCAGGGATAATAGAACTAGTGATGGACGTGTTCCTCATGCCTGCGACCATAAAGTCTGTACCGGCGAGGATTCTTAAAAAATATCGGTCGCCAGAGGAGGATCCACTATTCCTCAGAGCCGACCCTCCCCCGGACTCAGTAATCATCGCAGCGGCAAGGAAGACCCATGCCGTGGCATCTTCCTCCACTACACCTCCAGACAAGGAGAGCAAGACGCGAGACTCCTGGGGACGAAGAGTATGCAGCACCTCGGCCTTCTTGCTGAAGGTTTCCAATGCGGAGGCGCTATTGGGCAGCTATGATAGATCCCTGTGTGATTCCTTGCAGCGCTTCGTCGAAAACCTCCCTCAGGAAGATCGCAGGGATTTCGAAGAGATCCTTACGGAGGGCAGCCAAGTCTCCAACCAAATTATTAGTGCTGCAGCAGATGGAGCTACCCCGTCAGCACATGGATATGCTCACGGGGTATGCGCAAGGAGGTCTTCGTGGTTGCGTCTTACCGCCCTAAAGCCAGAAGCTCAGACAAGGATCATGAATCTGCCTTTCTCTGGAACATCTCTATTCGGTTCACACACCGATGAGGAAATGCAGCGTATGAAGGCGGAATTGGACACGCTAAAAGCCGTGGGGCCTGAAAAGAAAAAAGAATTCCGAAAAAGGTTCCGCCCCTACAACAAGCGATCCTCCCAACAGAGGGTTCAAACCCCTCAGTGGCAGAAGGGTCAAGACCAACAGGGGCAGCAAAAATCCCAGTATAGAGGAAGGCGCTCCTCAAGAGGTGGAGGTAACCAGCGACAAGGCAATAACTCCAACAAGGTGCAATCCAAGCAATGAGTCTTTTCTTCCCCCAGCGCCGTTGACCACTCCAGTGGAGGGAAGCATCGCGCATCATATGGAAGAGTGGCGAGCCATTACAAAAGATCGTTGGGTGTTAGCTACGCTTCAGAATAGTTACTTTCTTCGGTTCCAACATCAACCTCCCTCTATCCCTCCACTGACAACATCGAGTCATCAGCTAAAACTCCTACAAAAAGAGGTAGCCACCCTTCTCACAAAATCAGCTATCGAGAGGGTACCGAGATCTCAGAGAGGGAAAGGAGTCTATTCAAGATATTTTTGGTCCAGAAAAAAGGCCAGAAAGCGGAGTACAGTCCCATTCTGGACTTGCGGACTCTCAACCTTTATGTCAGAAAAGCAAGGTTTCGCATGTTGCTGCTTCATCAAATATATCCACATCTCAGGCAGGGGGATTGGATTTGTTCGCTGGACCTACCAGATGCATACTTTCATGTACCAATAGATCACAGTCACAGGAAATATCTCCGTTTCTGGGTGGGGACCTCTCATTACCAGTTCAAAGTCCTCCCATTCGGGTTGAAGTCAGCTCCCAGAGTGTTCACGAAGTGCATCGCAGTGGTAGCAGCCGCTTTACGCCGCAGGGGTGTCTTCGTGTACCCATGTCTGGACGATTGGCTGTTGAAAGGTCCTTCCCCAGACAGTGTAAAGAACCATTTTCTGAGCTGCATCGATCTATGCCATCGGTTGGGTCTACATGTAAATTTCAACAAGTCAACTTCACAGCCGACGCAGCAAATACATTTCCTAGGAGCTCTGCTAGACTCCGAGGCAGGAAAAGTGTTTCTTTCGGAGGAGTGACAATCTTCCATCACTCAAAAATGCCAACTAGTTCTCCGAAGCAGAGATCTGACGGTGGGAAGGAATGCATCCCTGCTAGGGTCGATCAGCAGTCAGTTCACTGGGACGACAACATAACTTTGTCAAGCACGGCGCGAGCATCCATACCTTGGTGGATGAAAAGGCGAAATATGCAAGTCGGCATTCCATTCCATCAACCTCCTCCTGCCCAGACCCTGATAACGGATGCCTCTCTTCAAGGCTGGGGGCACAAGTGGGTCATCTCCAGACGCAAGGACTGTGGTCTCCCAAAGAGCGCTCCTACCACATCAACATGTTGGAGCTGAGGGCAGTCCATCTAGCCCTCAAAGCTTTCCTGCCTTCGATTCAAACATCATCAGTGTTAGTACAAACGGACAACACCACCATCATGTACTACCTGAACAAACAGGGAGGAACGCGCTCACGCACCCTCTCCTGCAAAATCTGTGGCATTGGCTCCTGGCTCGGAATCTGTCAGTCACAGCAGTCCATCTCCCAGGAGAACAGAACGTGAGAGCAGATGCTCTAAGCTGGCATTTCGAAGACAGAGAGGACTGGGTTCTCAACGACGAGGTAGTCGAAAACATCTTCCAGTAGTTGTCCCGCAATATATCTCTTCGCGGACGACGAAAACACCAAATGCTGAGACTTCGCCTCAAGATTCTACCGACCAGGATCGAAAGGGAATGCCCTTTTGATAGACTGGTCAGGGGAATTTGTGTACGTCTTTCCACCCCTTCCGCTGATCCCGAAGGTGGTGAGCAAGCTGAATCACTCGTACACAAGGATGATTCTCTTTGCCCCCGATTGGCCAAGACAGCGGTGGTACACAGACCTTCTACATCTGTCAGAATTTCCTCACAAGAGGCTGCCGTGCAGACTGGACCTGCTATCCAAGATGAACGCGAGGATTCATCATCCCAACCTTCCGTCACTGAGCTTGGCAGCATGGCTGCTGAGGTCATACAATACGTCCACCTAGGACTACCACAGGACTGCATGTCTATTTTGAAAGCGGCGAGACAACCTTCCACAAGGCATTCATATGCATGCAAGTGGAAGCGTTTCTACATGTGGTGTATGCAGAACAATTGTCATCCTATCAAGGGTCAGGAAGATGTCATTCTCCCTTACCTATTATATCTGGATAAAGCAGGGTTGACATTTAATTCCATTAAGGTGCACTTAGCAGCTATAACAGCTTACAGGATGTCACCGTCCCAACCTTCTTTTTTCCAGTTACAGGCTGTGAAAGATTTTCTGCACGCCCTCCGTCGCCTCCCCGGGAGTTGAATCTGGTGCTATCAAAATTGATTGGCCCTCCTTTTGAACCCATTCATAAAGCAACCTTGCAACATATTTCTTGGAAGGCTGCTTTTTTGGTAGCAATCGCGTCGGCTCGCAGGGTGAGGGAAATTCAAGCTCTCTGTTCCAAAGAGCCTTATACAGTGTTCCATCTGAATAGAGTGGTGTTGAGGACTCATCCCTCTTTTCTACCAAAGGTAGTGTCAGATTTCCATGTAAACCAGACCATCTCTCTACCCACCTTTTTTCCCAATCCCTCCACTCCAGCTGAGAGGGCCTTGCACTCTTTGGACCTGAAAAGGGTTTTAAAATTCTATCTTGATAGGTCCAAATCTATACGTAAGTCTGATCAACTGTTTGTCAACTATGGATCGATCAGAACCGGTTATGCAGCCTTAAAACGTTCCATCTCAAGGTGGATAGTTTCATGTATCAAACTTGCCTACCAATTGGCACAGAAGACCCTGGGGTTTTCTCCCAAAGCACATTCCACCAAGAGGAAAGCGGCTACTACAGCTTTTCTCCATAATGTGCCCATGTCTGAGATTTGTAAGGCGACGACCTGGAGGTCCGTCCATACATTTACCAGACATTACTGTCTAGATTCAGACACTAAGGCTGATACCCAGGTAGGCCAGGCCTCCTTGCGGAATCTGTTTAACGGCTGATTTTCAGCTGTTACAATCTTTGGTTGGGTCATGTGTTTCTCATTTACCTGCAGGTGGTTTGGGACAGGGCAAGGGTTTTTACAAAGGTGGCGCACACCTTAAAAGTATCGCTAGTAAATGAGTAAGGATTCTAGTTATGAGAGGTGCAAAAGGCACGAGGGGAAAAGCCCTATAACACCCCCAGAGGAGTACTACCAAAAGTTAGTACAAGAAATTTAAACAAACAGGGCGCCCTTGCACACTCCGAAGATAAACATAAAAATTGTAGTCTTAGTTAGCAATTTTTGTAGAGACAAAGGTTAATGAAAAAAACACATGTGAACAGTATATAACACGAGTGCTCCAGCGTAGATGTGGTGTCTTTATTGTTCAGACATGAAGAGAACCAACCGACACGTGTGTCGTGGTATATGGCACAGTCAGCCTACGATTCTTCAGGGCTGTACCGAACAGGTACAAAAGGAAAAGGTTGCTCTATCGGTGATAATTCCGACCTGATGGGGCCTATGACTGATGAAAATAGAAGTCACGTCTGTATGTAGAGGCTCTCATGCGGAATCCGAGTGAGAATCCGAGTCAAAAACATCCAAAACGGGGCAAATAATACGTGGTAATCGGAATAAGTGGTAAATATGTCTCCGTGGGGTAAGGAGCACTGCAGAGTAAAGGCACGTGACTCCTGGTGATCGTTATGTAGAGCGGGTAAGAGGACGGGTGCGTCCGGAAAACTTTCCAATGCGAGCTGGATAAACCTGCAGGTGGTTGATGGGCTTGCTATTCTATTCAGTGCTTATGACTATTGATGAGGATCCCCTGGAAGAGAAGGATGAGTTACTTACCTGTAATCCTAGTTCTCTTCCAGGGGCTACTTACCCTTAGGTTCACTAAGCCCGCTATGTGACCACTTCCTGTGGGAAGTGGGTATAACCCTGTTCTAGAGTTCCTAAGTGTACCAACACAAAGGAGGGCACTTCTGAAAAGTCGTACCTGCATCAAGTTAGGCCACCCTAGCATGGTACTTGCCTGGGGTGAGCACCCCTACCCGACTAGCTAATTTCCCACCTGTCCAGGTGCCAAAGTCTCTAGACAAAGATAGGGGTCTGCCTCCTCTCCTGTGAGGGTATCCTGATTTGCATTTCAAAGGCAGGAGCTTCTTTGAAGCTCGTCTGCCTAGGAGTGCTAATCAGTAGGTCATCATGAGGGGCGGAGTGTGAACACTCTCTTCCCTTGCAGGCTTTGTTTCTGACCTCCTGAGAGCAAAGGCCCTCACCCTGGGAGGTCAGCAATCTGTATTGGGCGGAAGACTGACAGAGACAAGTCAGCCATCACACCTGAGGCTGGTAGGTTTTCAAGGGCACCTCCAAGGTGGCCTCTGGTGCATGTATTTATTGAGCTGCCACTGGAATCCGGCTGGGTTTGTGAGTACGAGATATTTGATAATAAACATCCCTATTTTCAGTGAAGCCATCATGTAGCTGGGGAACTCATTTTCGCCAGTGTCATGCACATGTTCTAAAATGGCTTCCCTGTTCACTTGCACTGACCAGCACACGGGCTTATCGGCTCATGCAGGTATGCCCTCACATGTGATATTAAGCACCCTGCCTTAGGGCTGGAACATCTGCTGTAGGGGTGACTTAGAAACACTACCTGTAGTGTTAGCGGAACTGGCACATAGGGATGTGTGTCAGGTCGTGTTTTCACTTTTGTCTGCACCAAACCATCCAGCCTGCAATAGCAGCCCTGCATGAGTTTGGTGAGGGGTCCCCTGGGGTGGCACAATTCATGCTGCAGCCCTTGGGGGCCCCTCTGTATTACTTCAGGCCCTAGGTACCACGGGTTCCAATTACTAGGACGTATAGTGGGGGCTGACTTTTTGCCTGGCTTTTGATGCAACTTTGACGGAGGTGTACTGACCCTGCTATCCAGGTTGCTAGTACCAGTGTTCTTTTTCTAAAGTTGTACCACAATTGTTAGCTTCAGGCTCCCCTGTAAATGGTACCCCTCACTAGGGCCATGCTAACTGCCAATGTAGTCTGCATGTACATGGCACACTGCCCATGTGCCATGCCAATCAGCATTGCCTAAGGTATAGGTTAGTCACTCCTCTAGCAGGCCTTACAAGCCCTAAGGCAGGGTGCACTATATCTCAGGTGTGGGCTCATCTGCATGAGCACATATGCCCCTACAATATTTAAGCCCGTCTTTAATATTGTAAGTGTCAGGGAAGCCATAGCGAGTACATGGACTGGAAACTCGACAACTCGAGTTCCCCAGCACCATGATGGCTTCACTGAACCCAGGAGTGTTTGGTACTAAACAACTCCTCTTAATAAACATGATGCCCATGCACA
This sequence comes from Lissotriton helveticus, assembly GCF_964261635.1. Lineage (NCBI taxonomy): Eukaryota > Metazoa > Chordata > Amphibia > Caudata > Salamandridae > Lissotriton > Lissotriton helveticus. Next base: position 1,010,426,999 of record NC_136072.1, read on the forward strand.
CTCAGATGATAAACATAAACAATGCAGTCGTTGTTAACAGTCTTTGTAGAGACAAAGGTTAGTCCAAAACACAATTAAATAGTATGTAGCACGATCGATCCAGCGTTGATGTAGTGTCTTTTATTGTTCAGATACGAGAAAACCAGCCGACACGTGTTTCGTCGTATATGGCACAGTCTGCCTACGACTCTTCAGGGGTGGGTGGGGATACATAAGAAAGCACCTTTGTACTGTATGGCAAACAATAATTCTTAACAGATGGTTAACTAGTTAAATGAGTCCAAAAGGATGGTACACATACGAGTGCCGTGGGATCTAAATAAAGAATGAAAATGAAAAGTGCGGATAAAAAGAATTGAAACCTATAGTGTTCTGAGGTGTTCCTGGTAGAAAAACGCTACATAGAGTAAGATGGATTGGGAGGGCAAGAAAAGGGGAAAAACAGCAAGCAAAAGAGTGAGTAATTGTGAGTAGGGTATTACTGTGTAGGAATGGTCATAATCGCCATCTGGGTAACTGACAAAAGGTATACTACATGGCAAGAGGTGATAAAGTAATCGTGATAAGGTGGCAATTGCCAGGATAAAAGGTGGGGTTTCTAGGAAACCCAGTGGGTCATACCTGTAACGGACGGGTACAAATTGAAAGGTCTGTAAGACCCAAAATTTCAAAAAAGCCCCATAAATCACCAAACCTGAAAAGGCTGTGTGACTCATTGGTAATCAGACATGTTGGGTGCACAGCTAGTAACATCAAGAGTTCTTACCGCTCTATCGGTGTTAATTCCGACCCGACAGGGCCCAGGACCGGTGAAAGAGATGTCTCATCTGTGTGCGGAGACTCTGAATAGGGTACCAAAAGCAAGGGTGTATAGCTACTAGTCAAGTCTTGAAATAGGTGTGAACACACAAAAATCCTGTGATCGTTTAGACAGTGCATGACCCAAGAGGTCAGAGACCGCTTACCTCAAGCGGAAATCGAGTGAAAATCTGACTCAAAGCATCAAACCAAGGTAAATGGTACGTGGTAATCAAGAATAAATTGAAACGGCAAAAGTAGTATGCGGGAGGAAAAGGGCGAGTAATGAAAGATGAAACCATACACTGCGATTCTGTTATGCTGTATATTTCAGACAACGTGAAACAAAAAGGGGGTGCACCACCATGGCCCTTGGCTAGTGTGAGATAAAAGGTCGTATGAGTGGAGTAAACTCATGCACATTGTTATCATGGATCTGCTACGGTGACTAAAAAGCGTCTAAAACAATGACCCACTGGGTTTCCTAAAAAAAAAACTTTTATCCTGCCAATTGCCACCTTATCACGATTACTTTATCACCTCTTGCCATGTAGTGTACCTTTTGTCAGTTACCCAGATGGCGATTATGACCATTCCTACACGGTAATACCCTACTCACAATTGCTCACTCTTTTGCTTTCTTTTTTTCCCCTTTTCTGCCCCTCCCAATCCATATTACTCTATGTGGCATTTTTCTACCAGGAACACCTCAGAACACTATAGGTTTCAATTCTTTTTATCCGCACTTTTCATTTTCATTCTTTATTTAGATCCCACGGCACTCGTATGTGTACCATCCTTTTGGACTCATTTAACTAGTTAACCATCTGTTAAGAATTATTGTTTGCCATACAGTACAAAGGTGCTTTCTTATGTATCCCCACCCAGCCCTGAAGAGTCGTAGGCAGACTGTGCCATATACGACGAAACAAGTGTCGGCTGGTTTTCTCGTATCTGAACAATAAAAGACACTACATCAACGCTGGATCGATCGTGCTACATACTATTTAATTGTGTTTTGGACTAACCTTTGTCTCTACAAAGACTGTTAACAACGACTGCATTGTTTGTTTATCATCTGAGTGTGCATGGGCATCATGTTTGTTCAAATTTCCGGTACTGACTTCTGTTAGTACTCTTCTGGGGGGTTATAGAAAATTAGAAACCTTACATTTAATGACCTGCGTTACTTTTAAGCTGTGCGACACCTTCTAAAAACCCTGGCTCTGTCTCACAACTCCTCTTAATAAACCCACTCTGATGCTAGTGTTGGTTTTATTAAAACATGTACTCAGAGGGGACCTCAGAGGTGCCCCCTGAAAACATACCAAACCTGGTGTGGTCTCTGACTGGCTTTAGGTGGTCTGCCACCACCAGACATGTTTCTGGATCCCTGCATCGAGAGCCCCTGCTCTCTGATGCCAGAAAGAAAGCACATTCTGGGCAGAGGTGTCGCACCTCCTCCACTAGGATGAGCACAGTGCTTGAGAAGGAAGCTTCAAGGCCTTACCACCTTTGTAATGTGGCCCTAGCCTCTGCTGCTAGCAGCAGATGCCAACCCCCGATTCCAACCCCCACTTTTGGCAGGAGAATCGTTGGGAAAACTTAGTGAGAATCGGAGGTAGTGCTCCCCTTCACCAAATCCACCCCTCAGGTGCTGGAGGCGAAGTGAAGCACAGTTTTCAGTGTCCACTATGTTGAAGATGATTTGTGACTTATCTAATCAGGGCTAGGGCTATGCCCCCCTCCCACAGCAAGGTGGCATGATAGTGGGTGTAGACACCTCAGATAAGAGACCCATTAGTCCCTACCTGTCACTCCCCTGTAACACCACTAAATCTATTGTTTAGGTGGTACCCGCAGACCCTGAAATGAGATTCCTAATGACTAACGCCAGACACTATATTTTGCACCAGCAGAGAAGATTGCACACACCAATTGACTTGGCCCAGCACTACCGGCCTTTCTGCAGCCCTCGACGATCCTGCCCCAAAAGACGACCTGTCCTGCAGCCCAGCAACCTCCAAAGCCTTGGGAGGAAGACCAAGATCTCCCATGGACAATGGACCTGCCCAGAAGAAACCAACTTTAAAGAACAAAAACCTCTGCCCTGAGGAACCCTGAACCCACCGCCGGGCACACCTCTGCAGCAGACTCCCACGTCCTGAGTCCAAGTGGCCCACAGGTCCTGTGAAAGTTCCCCAGTGCTTCTGAGCAAGAGTCCGCCGTGGGCTGACCCCTGCCGGCTTCCACCTCGACACCTGAAGCCTCAACTCGAAGACTCCCACGACTTGCTCGGTAAGATGTTTCTGACGCCTAAGGACACCCCTGCTTCCAAAGCCCCGGGCTTTGGGGGGCATGACTGACAGTGTCCCTACGTCCCCTAGCATCTTCACTTACCTTGGCAGCTGTGGGTTTTCTTAGTCCAGCCTCCTGGCCTGAGCCTGCAACCCTTCTTCAAAGCTGTTCTTCCTCATTAGTTTGCAAGGGGCGCCCAATGCTGTGTTGGGCCTCTGCACCCGGCTGCCCCTGTGCCACTGAGGGTGTAAGTTTGGTGCTGCCTTGTGGGCCCCCTCATGTGCTTACCTTAACCCCCGAAGATTGGGTTACCTAACCGTGTTACTCACCTGTGAGCAGTTTTCGATTACCCTCTATCACCATTGGATACCATCTGTGCCAGATTCCTAATTTGAACCTTGCACCCGGCTGCCCCTGTGCCGCTGGTAGTGCAGATTTGCTACTTATTTGTACCTTGCCTGGTGCTGATTCTTCATCCTGAAAACCAAAACTGTAAGTTGAATACTTACCTGCAAAACTGCATTCTTGTTTTCATCCCATAGGTTAACATTGCTGAAATGAAAATTGCAGTGTCCACTTTTTAAAGTATTTTTTTTTTAACTTGTTTTTTATGTATTTCTTGGTCTTAAAATAAATCTTGAAAGCTTATTTTTCTAAAATCGGTGTGGATCTCCTTTTTGAGTCGTGTGTCATTTATGAATCACTGTGTGCAAAACAAATATCTTACACTCCTCTGTGCCAGGCCTAAGGCTGCTCGACCACACTCCCACAGATTGAGCACTTTGGGTTTATATTTGACCTTGTACACTTCTGGGGTATCTCTAGACTCTTTGCACAATATAACCACTTAGTGGTATATCATATGAAGAGCCAGCTTCCTACAGGTGCCAAAGGTATTGCCAATTGGGGGAACTGTACAGTTTTGGGAAAGAGATTTGAATGAATGAACAATGAGTATTTCTATAGCGCACAGCTACTCAGAAGGAGTGTCCTGGCGATGTTTAGGTGACTCAAAGCAGAAAGGTGGGGTGGACCACTGATCTATTGTTATCCTACTAATACCTGAGTGCTGGCTATGCTGGTTAGGGCTTGGAGAGACTCTTGGCCACATCTGTGTACGCCATCTCTGTTTCTTTGTCCGCTGCACAAGTGTTGGTAAATTCGTCCCACGCATATGCATTCCTCAGGTACCGCCATATCCCCGGCATCTCCATTGGGATCTTGTAATTGTGGTATTTTTTTGCTACCATTTTTGCTAAATGAATTTTGGGTAGAAGATTGCAGACAGCAAGTGTCGGATCATAACCATCAAGGAACTTTCGCTTTAAACGCTTTTCATCCCCTGCACTGTTATCATCAATCTCCTCAGGCAGAGGTGTGTTTAGGTAATTAGCAAGCTTTTCAATGCTTTTGTCAAACCTTTCTCCAAGCTTGCACTGTCTTGCTGCTTCATGTTTTTGATGTAAGCAGAGAATTTGGAGAAAATATCAATTCCTGCAGTTTTGGATTCTCTATGCTTAGCAGCCAGTTCAGCGTACTTTGGTGGTGCCAGAGTCTCCTCCGGGAACTTTACGATTTTGATGATATCGGTCTTGACCTCACCATTAAAGGTTAGTTATGGTAGGTTGGCCCTAGGCGCCAAATTGTGAAGATCAGCTGGTTTTCTTTGAACTGGCAATGGGGAGCTGGTTAGCAGGAACCAAGAGCCCTTCTTGTCGAAATCACATTATGTACCAGGCACAAAGTGAGGGAGACCAGTCACAAAAGGAGTTCTTTCCTACATGGGGTTACAATTCACTTTCTATTGAGGTAAAACAGATGTCTTCTCAGAGGTTTTACAGCCTGGACAGACCTCGTCCAAGTCTTTGTTGCCATTCAGTGAAGCCCTGACTGACACCTTTATTGGTACATGGGCTTAGCCTTATTCATGCCCACGCTTGAATAGACAAGTAGCACAATGCCACATACCTACTCAAGGTAAATCTGTGTTCCTGATGCTGCACTCGACTTCTGCGAACCTGGTCATTGAGGTTTTTAGAGTCTAAGTGGATAAGGCACTCAGGATACAGGTGGAGTTGCCCTTTAGTCAGTGAACACTAGCTGTTTGCTGGGTAGGTACTCCCCCGCATTATGGGACATGGTTGTATGTATCTTGCTAGCAGTCCTGGTTGAATTCTGCTCCAGCCTTGCGCAAACCATTGAGGATGATCTGAACGCAACCAAATACATTATATCGCTGGATTGAACACTACTGATTGCTTAGGCAGTACAGTTGGGACTAAAGGAGAGTGCCAGCGTCATGCATAGGTGGGATGCACAGGGTTGTAGGGTGATGTTCAGGTGCCACTCATGGTAATGCCTTTTGGCAGGTCTCGCCTATTTGACAAGAAGAAAGATTCCATACTAGAACGCTTCAAAGAAAGCCAAGCCACAGCAAACTCTCTCGATCTCTCTGCACCCGTTAGTACCTCCAAAACATTTGCACCTTTTGAGGACTCACCAGTGTTTTGCAAACAGGCTACACCAAGTCCCGCCACCCTAGCAACAGGCATCCCAATCCTTTCAGGGTGGGGGATCCAGCAGACAATATCCAGGTCTTCAGGGTAAGCAAGCATCTCAGTCCACATGCCCCTCTAGCAGCAGCCTTCAAACCACTTTCAACAGAATCAGTCCTTTCCGAACTGACACATCTTCCACCCACATCAGGGCAACTGTCAGGCAAGCAGTTTTGCATTGTGCTACAGAACGTTCACGCTCTTTTGACAAAAGGAGCCATATGGAGAATCCCAAACCTTGTAGAAGGAACTGGATGTTACTCCCGCTATTTGCTAGTGCTGAAAAATAATGTCATATTTTATATATCTGAAAGAAACAGGTTAGTATTAGATTCCTTACCTTAGAATATCCCCAGGCGTCAGTCTGGATCCGGAAACTTTTGCGTAGCAGTACCCCTGCGCGTCGGTAGGCGTCGTCTGCAGGCGTCCCCTGCGGCTCCGCGTCGTCGGCGTCGTGCGCCGTGATGACGTCGCTGGAGTATATAGACGCCGCCTCCGCGCGCTGACGTCAGTTCTTCTTTTTTCCGCGCCAGTTAGCGCAGATCCGAAGAGCAGTACTCCGGTCTTTTGACCAAGTTTTTTGTTAACTAATTAATCTTTACGGTGCCGGTAGGATGCCCGGTTTCAAGAGTTGCGACGAGTGCGACCGCCTGATGTCGGTCACCGACCACCATCGACTCTGCCTCCGGTGTCTGGGCGCGGACCACGACGTGGAGTCCTGCGTCGACTGTCGGGCCTTGACTGGAAAAGCTAGGCGGGAGCGGTCCCGCAAGCTTCTCGAGCTCCGGGTGTCGGCCCCGCGTCGAGAGCGGTCCCGGTCCGGTCGGAGGTCGAGGGAGCGGTCGAGGGAACGATCGCGGAGCCGCCATGGGCGCTCCGGGAGTCGCCACCATTCCTCCGGCTCGTCAGGTAAGCACAAGAAGTCGGGGCGTCGCCATCGCACCCCCGACTCCCCCCGACGCCCGCGTGCTGCGGCCGGGGGCTCGGGTGACCCCACCCCCGCGGTCCCGCATGGGTCGCCGACGCCGTCTGCCCCACACCTGTCGGTCCCTGGGGAAGGCGCGTCGCGTGAGGAGATCGAGGCCTTCCTCATTGCTATGAGGGCGAGGTCTTCTCCGGTGGGGCCTTCGGCGCCTGCGGGCCCGTCGGTCCCGTCTGGGGGCCCGAGCGGTTCGGGTGCTCCTGCCCCGGCGCCGCCGGTGGCTCCGGCCCCGGCGCCGCTGGTTCCCTCTGGTTCGTCGCCGGCTGGTCTCCCGGCCTCTCCGGCGTCGGTTCCTGTGGGACAGCCCGTGGTACCGCCCCCGCGTGGTGCAGCGACTCCGCCGTCGGCTCCGGCCGGCGTCGGGTCACCTGCGCCGACGCCGCGCGGCGCCACCCCCCTTTCCTCCCCGACTCCGGACGCGGAGCCGGACCGGCGTCGATCGGCGCCGGATCCGACGCCGATGGGGCCCGTTGACCCCGATGTCTATATCGTCGACCCAGAATATGGGTATGACGAGGAGGAGTATGGAGAGGGTTGGGAGGGGTCTGAGGACCCTCTATCCCGTGCCTGCCAGTACGATGTGGACTGGGTAGGTGATCTGGGTGATGCCAGTGGCCTGGACGAGTCGCCCAACCCTGGGTTTGTCTCTCCGTCCCCTGTGGCGTCTGAGGCAGGTGCTGCCTATTCGGTGGTCCTGATGAGGGCTGCCAAGGCCTTACACCTTGAGCTCCCCGTCGCGAAGGTCAAGCCGAATATTCTGACGGAAGTGTTTAAACCGCAGTCATGCCCCCAGGAGCCTCTGCTGCCGTTTAATGAGGCCCTGACGGATGTCCTTCTGGGCACCTGGTCCAGGCCCGCTTCTGGTGCGCCGGTTGACCGGAACGTTGCCAGGCGCCACCGTCCATGCTCGGACGACCCTGCCTTCCTATCCACCCATCCCTCCCCGGAGAGTCTGGTGATCCAGGCCTCCACTTCACAGTCCGCATTCCCGTCGGCTCCGCCCGATCGGGAATCAAAGAGGTACGACCAATTTGGTAAAAAAGTGTTTTCCTCTTTGAGCGCTGGGCTGCGGTCTTGTAACACCGCGTGCCTCTTGGGTCGCTACACCCACTCCCTGTGGGATACGGTCGAAGAGTGTTTGCCGCAATGCCCCCAGGAAGTGCGGGACAAGCTCACCCGGGCCTTGGTTGAAGGCCGGGATGCGGCGCGGTACTCGATCCGTTGTGGTCTGGACACAACAGACTCACTGGGACGGGCCATGTCCACTACGGTGGCGATTCGTCGCCATGCCTGGCTGAGATCTGCCAACTTCTCGCCAGACGTCCAAAATACGCTCATGGACATGCCATTTGATGGCAGTCGCCTGTTTGGTGACAAAGCGGACCACGCGCTGGAGCGCTTCAAGGACTCCAGGGTCACGGCCAAGTCCTTGGGTCTCTCGACCCAGCGCCAGCAGACGGGTTCGTTTCGGCCCTTTCGTGGCCAAGGGAGGGGAGGTCCCACACGTGCTGCCAGCCACGCGACGCAGAGCGCTCCCCAGCGCGGTGGCGGCCGTGGTTTCCGCCGTGGTGGCGGTAGAGGCCAGCGTCGTGGTCAGTCCACGCCCCCCTCCGCTGCTGCATCCAAACCTTCCTAGTCCGAGCTTTCGGGCTCACGTGACGCCAGTGGGTGGCAGGGTTCGCCATCACCTCTCCCGCTGGCGCGCGATAACATCGGACAGGTGGGTGCTGCAGCTTGTCCGAAGGGGCTATGCCCTCCCCTTCGAGTCCACTCCTCCAGCCATGCCACCGCAGAACCACCGTGTGTCGGGGGACCACTTGACACTTCTGCAGGAGGAAGTTACGGCCCTCTTGGCCAAGGGGGCCATCGAGCGCGTTCCTGGGCCAGAAGTAGGGTGTGGTTGCTACTCCCACTACTTTCGGGTACCCAAGAAGGACAAGGGAGGCCTGCGTCCTATCTTGGATCTACGGAACGTCAACGGCTTCCTCCGGAAGGAGAAGTTCAAGATGTTGACTTTGGCTCAGGTCTTGGCTGCTCTCGACCCACAAGACTGGATGGTAGCGTTGGACTTGCAGGATGCGTATTTTCACATCCCCGTCCTGCCGGCCCACCGGCGTTACCTGCGGTTCACGGTAGGCCACGAGCACTTTCAGTTTATCGTGCTCCCATTCGGCCTTACCAGCGCCCCACGGGTGTTCACGAAAGTGATGGCGGTGGTCGCAGCTCATCTGCACCGGTTAGGGGTTTCAGTCTTCCCCTACCTCGACGACTGGCTGTTGAAGGCGGGCTCGCCCCAGACAGTCGTCCACCACCTTCAGATGACGGCGGACCTCCTGCACGAGCTGGGGTTTTCCATCAATGTGCCGAAATCACACCTGTGTCCCTCTCAAAAGCTCCTTTTCATCGGAGCGGTTCTCGACTCGGCGCAGTTTCGGGTTTATCCTCCGGAACGGCGGGTCCGGGATATTCAGGCTCTGATTCCCATCTTTCAGCCGTTATCCCGGGTTTCGGTCAGGTTGACGCTGCGGCTTCTGGGGCTGATGGCCTCCTGCATCCTTCTGGTGCATCACGCCAGGTGGCGGATGCGGGCTCTGCAGTGGGACCTGAAGTTTCAGTGGGCCCAGCATCAGGGCAACCTATCCGACCATGTCCTGATCTCGGAGGGCACTGCGAGACAGTTGCAGTGGTGGCTTACGGACCGCGATTGGGTCAGGGGCAGATCCCTCTCCCTTCCCCAACCGGAGCACGTGGTTGTGACGGACGCGTCCCTCCAAGGCTGGGGTGGCCACTTGGGAGAGGCGGAGATCAGAGGCCTCTGGTCTCCGGCGGAATCCCGGCTCCATATCAACATGTTGGAGCTGCGGGCGATTCGCCTAGCACTGAAGGCATTCCTCCCCTTTGTCAACGGGAGTGTGGTGCAGGTGTTCACGGACAACACCACCGCCATGTGGTACTGCAACAAACAGGGCGGTGTTGGGTCGTGGACCCTTTGCCAGGAGGCTCTGCGCCTCTGGCAATGGCTGGAACGTCAGGGCGTGACTCTGACGGTTCAACACCTGGCAGGTTCTCTGAACGCCAGGGCGGACGAACTCAGCCGTCGGTGCTCGGTGGATCACGAATGGCGTCTGAACTCGGATGTGGCGAGAGGCCTCTTTCAGCAATGGGGAGAGCCTTGGTTAGATCTATTCGCCACAGAAGAGAACGCGCAATGTCATCAGTTCTGCGCGTTGGAGTTTCCAAGACGGCACTCGCTCGGCGACGCCTTTCGGCGCGAGTGGAATTGCGGTCTGTTGTACGCCTTTCCGCCTATACCACTTCTGCCCAGAGTGCTGAAGAAGATCAGGCGCGACCGGGCCCAAGTTATCCTTGTGGCTCCGGACTGGGCTCGAAGGTACTGGTATCCCGAGCTACTCAGCATGACAGTCGGTCCCTCGATCCGCCTGCCCCTTCAGGAGGACCTTCTGTCGCAGCAGCAGGGGACGGTCCTCCACCCGAACCTGTCCAGTCTCCACCTCCATGCGTGGAGATTGAGCGGCGACAGTTGAGGCCATTTGACTTGCCTCCTGAAGTCTGTGATGTCATTCTGGCAGCCAGGCGTCCCTCCACAAAGTCGGTATACGCCTGCCGGTGGAACAGATTTGTGGCATGGTGCACAGCAAAGGCTGTGGATCCCCTTTCTGCCCCTCTGTCTGAGGTTCTCCTCTTCCTCCTTTCCCTTGCCCAGCAGGGCTCTGCTCTGGGCACTATCAAGGGCTATCTTTCTGCCCTTTCCGCCTTCTTGAGGCTACCTGATCAGCCATCTTTGTTCAAGTCCCCTATTGTGTTGAGATTCTTGAAGGGCATCACGCACATGTATCCTCCAACTCCGTTCGTGATGCCTCAGTGGGACTTGAACTTGGTTTTGACTTTCCTGATGTGCGCTCCCTTTGAGCCCCTTCATTCCTGTCCTCTCCGTCTTCTCACCTTAAAGACGGCCTTCCTGGTAGCCATCACCTCTGCCAGGAGAGTGAGTGAGCTCCAGGCTCTTTCTATTCAACCTCCTTTCTTGTCTGTTCATCCTGATAAGGTGGTTCTTCGAACTAGACCTTCTTTCCTGCCCAAGGTAGTCTCTGCTTTTCACATTGGGCAGTCCATCACTTTGCCCTCCTTCTTCCCACCTCCGCATCCTTCGAAGGATGAAGAGCGGCTCCATCGTCTGGACCCAAAACGTGCGCTTTCATTCTATATGGATCGCACACGCCAGTTCCGGGTGGATGACCAACTGTTTGTTGGCTACGTGGGTGAGAAGAAGGGAAGGGCGGTACAGAAACGAACCATCTCTCGGTGGGTCGTCCTGTGCATCAAAGCATGCTACTCTTTGGCTCGGAAGGAGCCTCCTGTTGGGCTGAGGGCCCATTCCACTCGGGCCACGGCGGCTACTACTGCCCTGGGCCGGGGAGTCCCCTTGCAGGACATTTGCCAGGCGGCCACGTGGGCCTCGCTGCACACCTTTGCGAGGCACTACTGCCTGGACAGTCAAGTCCGGAGGGATGGCTTCTTTGGCCGTTCGGTCCTCCAGGACTTTCTGGTGTAGGTTGTATTGGTTCGCAGACCCACCACCGGGGTTGGTATTGCTGGGGTATCTATTCTAAGGTAAGGAATCTAATACTAACCTGTTTCTTTCAGATGAACAAGTTACTTACCTTCGGTAACGATATATCTGTAAGAAACAGTAGTTAGTATTAGATTCCTTACCGCCCCTCCCATCCTCCCCGTTCTGCGAACTGATACCTAGGGTTAAGGACATCCCTTTCAGGGCCCTAGTTTTCAAATGGCACCAGTGTTGGTTCTCACATGGCTCTGCGTGTTCTGGCGCGGAAAAGCTGTGTGCAAAGAACTGACGTCAGCGCGCGGAGGCGGCGTCTATATACTCCAGCGACGTCATCACGGCGCACGACGCCGACGACGCGGAGCCGCAGGGGACGCCTGCAGACGACGCCTACCGACGCGCAGGGGTACTGCTACGCAAAAGTTTCCGGATCCAGACTGACGCCTGGGGATATTCTAAGGTAAGGAATCTAATACTAACTACTGTTTCTTAGAGATATATCGTTACCGAAGGTAAGTAACTTGTTCGACCGGGCTCTCAATTTGTTCTGTGGAAGGACACATTCAAGATGCTCATGTTGGTCCATCTTTTGTCTGCCCTGAATCCAGAAGTGAAGATGGTAACTTTGGACCTGCAGGATGCTTATTTCCATGTTCCCATCCTGCAGGCCCACTGGTACCACTTGTGGTTAAAGGTGGGCCACGAGCATTTTTGGTTTGCCATGTCCCTTCAACCTCACCAGTTCCCCTCAGCTGTTCACAAAAGTGATGCTGGTGGTTGCAGCATATTTTTGGAAGTCGGCATACAAGTGATTCCCTACCTGATTGGCTGTGGAAGGTGGGCGTGCCACAGTCAATCGTGCACCATCTCCAGATGATGGTGAACCACCTGAACCTCCAGACGATGGTGAACCTTCTGACATCGTTGGGGCTCACTATCAATGTGCCAAAGTCACTCTTGACTCCTTCAGTGAGGCTTACTTTAATTAGAGCCATACTGAATACAGTGTATTTTCATTCCTTACCTACCGATCAGCAAGTCCAAGACATTTGAGCGAACATCTGGATGTTTCAGCATTGATCCTGTGTTTTGGCGAGGGTAACTCTGGGGCTTCTTTGTGTATTGGCCTCCTGCATACTGCTCGTTGATCATGCGAGATGCACATACGGGACCTGCAGTGGTAGCTAAAGTCGCAGTGGGACCAGCATCAAGGGAACCTGTCAGATTCCATCCCTGTTACGGAGGAGATTTAAAAGGATCAGCAGTGGTGGAAGCTTGACCGCAATTGGACCAGTGGCAGACCCCTTTCCTTACCCCACCCAATGTTGACCATGATAACAGATGCTTCCCTGCAGTGTTAGGGTGATCATCCTAACTCAGCAGCAAAGCATCTGTTACCATTGTGATGGTCAGCGGATTCTGTTGTCCTTGAGAGACCCATCTCCACATCTACCTGTTAAGGTTGAAGGCCATTCACTTGGTGTTGAAAGCTCATCTTCTGCCCATCAGTTTTCCTATGTGTACTCCTTTTGAGCCTCTGTATACGAGTTAAATTCATCACAGGCAACACCACAACCATGTGGTATTGCAACATGCAGGGTTGGGTATGGTCCTGGGCCCTAGACTAGGAAGGTCTGTAGAATTGTCAAGGCAACTTCATAATCGTGCTCCACCTATTGAAATCATTAAACTCATGGGCGGGCAAACTCGTCTGATGACTCCTAGTGGATCAGAAATGACAGTTACAGCCAGAGGTGGCACAGATCATTTTCCAGCAAGGGGGCGAACCTGGACTCAGTCTCTTAACCAATGCCCAGAACATGCAATGTCAGCACTTTTGTGCACTGAAGTTCCAAAGAAACGTTTCGCAGAAACACATTCCACCTAGTGTGGAACACAGGACTCCTGTATGCCTTTCCACCACTGCCCCTCCTGCCCTGAGTTCTGAAAAAGATCAAGAATGACCGGGTCATCCAAGAGGCTCCAGATTCAATCAGGAGAGTGTGGGATCCAGACCTTCTGGACATGAGCCTCTGGATTATTTGTTGCAGCAGCAGAACAGGAGTTAGCACCCGGGCCTGCGTAATTTACACCTCCTTGCATAGAGAATGAGGAGGACCAGCTGACTACGTTCAGTCTCCCTCTCTAAGTAGTGGATGTCACCATGGCGGCCAGACATCCTTCTACAAAGCCGGTTGATGCCGGACACTGGAGAAGTTTGTGGCTTGGTGTGGCATCTCTAAAACGGACCCGGTGCCGGCCAAACTTTTTGATGTATTACTGTTTTGCCCAGCATGGACTTGAAGTGGGCACTGTTAAAGTTTATTTGTCTGCCCTTTCAGCCTTTTTGCATTTACTCGACTAACTGTCCATGTTTAAGTCACCTATTGTGATGCAAATTCTCAAAGGCTTCATTCATTTATCTGATAGAGACTTTTAGATGCAGATTCCTTACCTTTAAATACCCCAGGTGTCAGGCTGGATCCGGAAACTTTTGCTCGAGCAGTACCACTTGCATGCGCCGTTGGGTGGCACCGCGTAATTGTTTTGCCGTCACGCCGTCACTGGCGGTTGTTATAATGTTGCGGTCACCTACATAGGCATCACCCAGGCATGCGGATGTCTGTTCTTTTCTTTCTCCTCCAGTTAAGCACCGATCCGGAGGAGAGCTACCCCTCTGTCACTTTTTGACAGGCCTTTTTGGACATTTGTGGACTTCGTCATTGTTTTTCTTCGTGTGCGAAGGATGTCTTCGAGTAAGACAGGATTTAAACTGTGCGGTGCCTATCAACGCATGATGCCGGTAACCGACCCCCATCTAGTCTGTCTGTGGTGTCTCAAGCGCGACCACGACTCGGAAGTCGTGCTCGGACTGTCGAGCTATGGCTCCGAAGGCCTTGCGGGAGCAGGCTATGAAGCTCCTTGCGGCCCAGCAGTTGACACCATCCAGCGAGTCTCCGCGGACACCCTGGTCAAAGAAGAGGAGGTCGTGGGACCGCTCCCGGAGCCCTAAGTTCTCTTTGTCCCACTCAAGGTTATCGGGACACTCTGGGTAGAGGCACAAGAAGAAGTCCAAGTGGACTTCATCTTTGCCTCGACTGTCGTCCGTCGACAAACATGGTAAGAAGCACTGACGCTCTAGGCACGGTTCTGCGGAGCCGGATCCAGGGTCGGCTTTGTGCCTCCCTCCCTTTCCTGGAGCCGTAGCGACCCCCGCTCAAATTAAAGATTTTTATGAGGCCATGTGCAGCGTGTTTGAGTGTGCCGACCCCTCTGGTGAGCCCTCAGGCCTCACGGGGTTGGAAGGGGGGCTCAGAGATCCGAGTCAGGGAGGCGCTGGTCATGCCATTGCGACCTTTCCAGGCATCGGACCCGAAGTGATTGCCTATGGGGCATCGGGTGCCCACCGGCAGTTCCAACCCCATCCTTATCCCCGACTACTGGAGTCGGAAAGGCGTCACTAGATGTCGAATCCTACGTCGATAGAACAAAGGCGTTCTATGTTGTCGCCTGAACATTTAGGCACGTGAGCGGATTAGGAGGAGTCTATGGACCCTTTAGAACACCCAGGATATTTTTGCAGAGCAGATGGACTGGTATGGGGAACTTGGGGAGGCCAGTGGACTGGACACTTCCCGAGATTCTAGCATGCTCTCTACGCCAACTGTGGCTACAGAGGATCTTATGCCATGGTGGTCAAGAGAGCAGCCGAGGTCCTCAGACTGGAGTAGCCCTCTGGGTAGGTCAGAACTAAACTCCTGACTGAAGTGCTTCAGAATGGGGCTTAACCATCTGAACCCCTTTTGCCCTTCAGTGAGGCATTGTTGATGTTCTTCTTGGCATGTGGTCCAAGCCTAGCACGGGGGCTCCTGTAAACAGGACAATTGCATGTCGCTATCGCCCGGCTCCGGGTGACCCAAAGTTCCTCAGCCAACACCTCACCCCTGAAAGCTTGGTGTTGCAAGCTTCTACCTCCAAGGGCATGTTCCCTTCCGCTCCTCCGGATAGGGAAACCAAGAGGCTTGTATCACTGGGGAACAAGATGTCCTGGCATTGCAGTCAGTAAATACCTCATGGCCATTGGTCCGTTTCTCCCACTTCCTTTAAGAGACTGTTGTGCAAGTGCTGCCCCAAGTTCTGGAGGAGGCCCGGGCTGTGCTCTCTCGGGTGGTTAAAGACGGGAGAGATGCAGAAAAATTCCCCATAAGGTGTTGCCTTGACACGACTTATTCGTTGGGCAGAGCGATTTCTTTGACAATGGCCTTACAGCACCACTCCTGGCTTAGAATGTCTGGCTTCTCTTTCGATGTCCAGGCAAAGTTGATGGACATGCCATTTGATGACTCGCGTATTTTTGGGAGAAGGCAGACTCTGCCCTAGTGCGGTTCAAGGACTCATTGAGTTATGGACATATACTTGGGCCTCTCTTCGCAACCTTGCGGCCAGCCTAGCTTTCCCCCATTTTGTGGCAACGGAAAGGGATTCCAGCCTCGTCAGCCTTATCCCAGCCACCGTCCTGCGCATACTTCCCAAGTTGTGCCGAGACATGGACGCGGTTCATTCCATCCAAGGGATGGAAGCCAGAAGCCGTTGGGCACTGTGCCCTTGGCAGCCGCAGACTCCAAGCACGCCAGAAGCCGTTGGGCACTGTGCCCTTGGCAGCCGCAGACTCCAAGCACTCGAAGTCTGACTCTGCAAGACCACACTACTCCAGTTGGTGGGAGAATACATCATTATCTGCCCCACTGGAGGTCCATAATATCGGACCAATGGGCCTTGCAGATCATTTAAGGGATCTATTCTCTGCCTTTCCTTTCTTTCTCTTCTCACATTCTGCCAAATCAAGAACAGCTGGCGGTGGATAATTTCACTCCAAGAGGAAGTTACAGCTCTCCTGGCCAATGGAGCTATAGAGAGGGTCCCGGATTCAGAAGTAGGCAGTGGCTGTTATTCCCGCTACTTTCTGATTCCGAAAAAGGACAAAGGGTTGCCTCCCATTTTAGATCTTTGGACCGTCAATCTCTTCCTCAAGAAAGAGAAGTTTAAGATGCTTACTTTATCTTATGTCTTGTCTGCCCGAAACCAAGAAGACTGGATGGTAGCATTGGACCTGCAGGTTGTATATTTTCACATCCCCAGCCTGCCGGGCCACAGGTGTTACCTGTGGTTCAAGGTAGGCCAAGAGCGTTTTCAGTTTACTGTGCTTCCCTTCGGCCTTACCAGTGCCCCTCGGGTGTTCACCAAGGTAATAGCAGTGGTCGCAGTTTTTCTTCTCAGGTTAGGTGTGTCAGTCTTCCCCCTACCTCGACGACTGGCTGTTGGAGGCGTCCTCGCCCCGGGCTGTTGTTTCCTCCTGCATTCGCTGGGGTTCTCTATAAACGTGCCGAAGTCACACCTGGCTCCTTCTCTGATGCTCCCTTTCATCAGGGGTGTTCTGGACCAGGTGCAGTTTCAGGCCTATCCTTCCGAGCAGCGAGTCCAGGATATTCAGGTTATGATTCCAATGTTTCAGCCTCTGTCCTGGATTTCAGTGAGACTGACTCTGAGGCTGTTGGGCCTCATGGCCTCATGCATCCTGTTGGTAAAGCATGCCAGGGGGCGTTTGCAGGCTCTGCAGTGGGACCTAAAGTTCCAGTGGGTGCAGCATCGGGGAAATCTCACTGACGTTGTCCAGATCTCGGTAGGAACTGTGAGAGATCTGCAGTCGTTTTTGCTGAACCGCGATTGGGTCAACGGCAGACCCCTCTCCCTGCCCCAACCAAATCTCACAGGTGTGACAGATGCGTCACTTTTGGGATGGAGCAGCCATCTGGGAGAGGTGGAGATCTGTGGATTTGAGGCTCCGCATCAATTTGTTGGAGCTTCGAGCAACTCTGTTGGCATTGAAGGCATTTCCTTCCTCTGTCAAGGGGAAGTTATGCCGGTGTTCATGGACAACACCGCCATGTGGTACTGCCACAAGCAAGACAGGGTGGGGTCAGGGACATTTTGTCGAGAGATCCATCGTTTCTGGACTTTGCTGGAATAGCAGGGTATACCCCTGGTGGTTCAACACCTGCCAGGTTCTCTGAACTCCAGGGCGGACTAACTCAGCTGTCGATGCCTAGCGGATCACAAATGGCTTCTCCAGTTGGAGGTGGCGCATGGTCTCTTTCAACACTGGGGAGATCCTTGGTTAGATCTGTTTGCCTCCGAAGAGAACGTGCAGTGTCAGCAATACTGTGCGTTGTAGTTTCCAAGGCGACTATCACTCGACAACGCCCTTCGTCGCGAGGCGAGCTCCGGCCTGTTGTATGCTTTTCTACCCATACCACTCCTGCCCAAGGTTCTGAAGATCATCAGGAACGACCGGGCCCAATTAATTCTTGTGGCTCCTAACTGGGCGAGCAGAGTCTGGTATACAGAGCTTCTGAAAATGAGCATCGATCCTCCGATCAGGCTGCCCCTTCGGGAAGATCTTCTGTCTCAGCTGCGGGGGAAGGTCCTCTTGCGTGGAGCTTGTGCAGTAGCAGTTCTTGGCTTTTGACCTTCCTCCTGAACTGTGCAACGTTATTTTGTCAGCCAGGCGGCCCTCCACAAAGACTATATACGCCTGCTGTTGGCAGAAGTTTGTATTATACTGTACAGAAAGATCTATTGACTCTCTTTCTGCTTCTCTTTCCACTGTTCTTTCATTCATTCTAACCCTTGACCAGCAGGGCTCTGCTTCGAGTTCTCTTAAGGGTTATCTTTCTGCTCTATCTGCATTTTTGCGGCTGCCAGGCCAACCGTCTCTCTTTAGGGCTCCGATTGTAAATTGGTTTTTGTGTAGGGCTTGCTCACTTGTTTCCATCCACTCCACTTGTTATGGCGACGTTGACCTTAATTTTGTCCTCACTTTTCTTATTTGTGCTCCTTTTAAGCCTCTGCGCAATTGTCCCCTTCGGCTGCTTACCATCAAGACAGCCTTTCTGGTGGCGATAACATCTGCCCGGAGGATGAGTGAGTTGCAGGCGCTATCTTGTATGCCTCCCTACATGATGTCCTTTCCAGACAAAGTGGTGCTTGGTCCCCTTTCTTCATTCTTGCTAAAGGTAGTGACCCCATTCCATCTGGGTCTGTCTATCACACTGACCATTTTCTTTGCTCCCCTGCATCCCTCCAAGTAAGAGGAGTTTCTCCACTGCCTTGACCCAAAAATATCATTGTCGTTCTACCTTGACTGCACAAAAGGGTTCCTGGTGGACGACTAACTCTTTGTGGGGTACGTGGGAGCTAAGAATGGTCAGGTAGTGCAGAAAAGGACCATTTCTCGCTGGGTCATTCTCTGCATTAAGGTCTGCTATGCCCTTGCAGAGAAGCAGCCCCCTGAGCGATTAAGGGCCCACTCTAACAAGGGACAGGCTGTGACTAGGGCATTGGCTCGGGGTGTCCAGTCCTGGACATATGTCAGGCAGCAATATTGGCATTTTTGCACATGTTTGCCAAGCACTACTGCCTGGACAGTCCGATACGCAGGTATGGCGATTTTGCTTGTTCAGTCCTGCAGGACATCCTAGTGTGAGGAGTTGGTTTGCTAGCTGGCTTGGGTATGTAATTCAAAGGTAAGGAATCTGCAGCTAGAAGTCTCTATCAGATGAAGAAGTTACTTCCCTTCGGTAACACATTATCTGGTAGAGACAATATCTAGCTGCAGATTCCTTACAGGCCCGCCCATATCACCACACTTTGCGGACTGATTTGGTTAGGGCTAGGGTCACTCCCTTTATTAAGGCCTTAGTTTTGCACACAATTATGTCAATTCATTTGTGGCTCTGCGCTTTTGACGTCCGCATGTCTGTGTGGCCCCTTATAGGTGACCGCAACATCATAAGGAACGGTAACAACGCCGTAATGCGGGGCCAAATGGGAGCCACCTGACGGCGCGCGCAAAGGGTATTGCTTGAGCAAAAATTTCCGGATCCAGCCTGACACCTGGGGAATTCAAAGGTAAGGAATCTACAGCTAGATATTGTCTCTTCCAGATAATGTGTTACAGAAGGTAAGTAATTTGTTAATTTCCTCCTAAATCTTTTGTGATGCCATTGAGGGATCTTAATTTGGTCTTTACTTTTCTTGTGTGCACCCCTTTTGAGCCAATACCCAGCAGTTCTCTATGCCTCTTGACTCTGAAGATGGCCGTCCTGCTCTTGACAAATTCAGCTCATTGCTTGAGTAAACTTCAGGCTGTTTCAATACAGCTGCCTTCCACCACCTCCTTTCAGGACAAACTGGTGGTGAGGACCAGAGTGGCTTTCTTACCAAACATTGTGGCTCCCTTTTTATATTGGACAGTCCATCCCACTTTTAACGTTCTTTTTTTGACCTCACTGCTCAAATGTGAAGGTGAGACTCCATTGTTTGGACACCAAAAGAGCATTCATTTTTGTTACATTAGTTGAACCAAAGACTGCCAGGTAGACAATCCGCTCTTTGTGGTGTTCTCTGGGGCAGAGAAAGGTAATCTGTTTGCGGATTCCTCACAGCCCTCCCACCTCCTCATTCTGTGGAATGGCCACCTTTACACAACGAAAAGCTGCCAAATTAGAGATCTGCACACTCGCATACTTAATTTTTTGGGGGCATGGACAGTGTCACAAAAGAAACAAATGCCTGCATGCTTTGGTGGCTCTTGCATGCGGTTCCAACAGTCGCTTCCGGGGCGATATGAGGTCGATGTCACCTTTCGGCAAGCAGGGGCTATGCTGAAAAATAATCTGGATACAGTCTGGAACCTATGGATAGTCTTAAGGGTGAGGAGTCCGTCCGCCAGAAAGAACGCTACCAAAGGTAAGTAACTTTCTAGGTCAATGAGAAGGTTTCCCGGGCACAACAACCTTCAGCCAGAGGGGCCATCAACCCCAAAAGTAATGCAACGTCCAAATGATGCATGTCATCTTCCTTTGCCTGTCCCTCCTCTCATCTCCACAACCAAGATAGATGACAGGTCAGAAGGAAGGCATCTGACACATTAATTGGCATTCCTGAAGGGCCCACGGGAATACTCGGAGGAAAGACATTAACATTGATAATCGGAGCATAAATTACACAGAAAACATAAGGGCTGGTGCCCTAGTGGAACTCCAAAGGGACAGCATGTCTCAGAAAGACCAAGGAACTCAAAGTGAAATAATTTCTTTCACCTTTGTCCTAGAGAAGGTTTGTCTTATGTCACACCTTGTGCCACCAGTAGGAACACTAACCTACAGCTGGAGTAGATGAGGTGGTCACCTTCCACAAAGTGATCAATTGAGCAGCAAAAAGTCTTAAAATTAAAGCCTTAACCTTGGTGTACAAGACCTGGGTAATCTTCAAAACCTACCTTCTAAGCCTCAATCGAGGCAGTGGTGTCTTTGATCTCAGCCTTGTTAGAGCAAACAATGAACTCCTTAAGTTCGAATTTTCAATTATTTGATCAGTTATAAAACCCATTACAATTTAAAACTGAAAGACTAGAAACAACTAATCAGTTAATTACCTGTTCTCCATTGGCCCCGTAAACAGAAGCTAAAAATTTGCTATTCTGATGGATACTTCTATAGATTCCTCACCTTGTGAATATTCCCCATACATCAAACTGGATCTGGAAAATTCAAAGCAGTACTTCTGTGTGCCCGGAAGGGGGCATTGTACGGCTTCACATCAACATTGCTCTGCTTACAGAGCCACATATAAGCTCCATCCATGTGCCCTAACATCAGTTCCTTTCTTTCCTCGTCTTTTAGACTCTGATCCTGATCTACTTCTTGGTCTTTTTTACCTGTTTTTTAAATTCTTGCCACAGTGTTCCATGGGAAATGTAACCCCCTAAAACAAAGGGGTTCAAGACGTATAGGACTGTCACAAACATGTTTGTGACAGACCCTCGCAAAATAGGCTTAGTGTGCCTTAGGGTCACAGCATAACTCCTGAGCCTGCATTGATTGCACTCCGATGAATCCGAATGCCATAAAGAATCATGAGAGAAATTTGTATGTCACCAAACCTCAGAAGAGTCCTTGTTGTGACGGGTCCAAATCAAAAGGAACGTCTTGTTCCATCTCCCAAAGTCGTTCTGGCAGCAGTTGATCATCGTGGTTGAAGTTTACAGGGAAGTCCAAAAGGAAGCATAAGAAATCAAAGCAGGAATCTGCCTCTTCCTGTCACCTTCGAATGCCAGAGAATGTGTGAGTGCAATAGGGTGCCTCCCGGTCTTGCCCTCACAATCCATTGGAGCACATTCAGAGTCTAGTTTAGAGGTTCAACTGGGGCCTAAAGTAGAGTTTCTGCTTGCGGGTCTTCTCCTTGATGCCGTCTATGCTCCTCAAACACACACCTGGTTCCGTACTGTCTCTGATGCTGACTTTTGTTTCTGCACAACCCGCTACGCCAGCCGTTTTTGCCTTAACACGGGTAACATCACTGTTGATGCTGAAGGAGGATTTACAGCCCATTCTGCCTATCAGACTCACAGTAGAATCCACCATGTCCTCTAACAAGGCCGCTCTCCATGCATACCAGGAGTGCAACCTGCTGCCAATCCTTCTTATTCTTTGCCTTTCCAAACGGTACCGCCCAAATGTTGCACAATCTTTTCAGCATTGATTCAGTCAATAACCATTTTGATGAGGGGGATGATTTTGTTCCCTAATAGGATGAAGAAAACTATTATGAGGAACTCCAAGATGTCAGTGGCCTGGATATTTCTCCAGATAGTGGCCGTGTGTTGCCTCCTGGCCCTGCGGTAAATGCCCTCTTTGCCGTCCTTTGCAAAGTGCAATAGAAGTACTTGACTTACAGCTTGCCACTATGGAGGTAAAGACCAGGGTTTTGAAAGAGGTTCTGCAGCCTGCCCAGGCAGCTGAAGAGCCTGTATTGCTGTTTAAAGAAGGCATTATGGATACTCTCTTAAGCACTTGGTGAAACCATGTGTTTGAGGCATGTGAGCTTTAGGTTCTTCACGGTGCCTATAACATTCACACTCGACAGTATTGTTTCCGATCAAGTTTCCCTTTCTTTGCGGATCGTTTGATAACTTAAAACCAATTTCGATTGGAGAGCTCGTGGTAGGCCGTCGGGCCTAGCCCCTGGGTTCGAGGCATGTGGGCTGCTGAATTCATATCTATAGCATAGATCGCCGCCTAGTTTGGGTCCGGATGATTGCACATTGTTGTCCTGGAAGAGTCTTCGAAGTATCACGAGATAGGTGGCTCCTCCCCTGGAGTACAGTGCGCATGGGCATCGACTCCATCCCCAGATTGTTTTTTTCCGCCATTGGGTTCGGATGCATATTTGATCACTCTAGTTCGGAATCAATAGAAACTTTCTTTTTGGCCCGAAGGCCTTTCCCTATATCGTCGGTATTGTCTGACGATCGGTACCCAGTTCTGTTCCAGCTCAGTTCCCGAGTCGAACATCCAGAGGAGTCGCGTGACTCTTCAGTGCTCGAGGCCCGGTCGACGCTACGGACCTTCTTCAACACACCATCATGGAACGGAGCCCGTTCAAAAGGTGCCCCGTGTGCAACTCGAAGTATCCCCACATCGACGTCCACCTGGTGTGCAACAAGTGCCTGTCGCCGGATCACGATGAAGCCAACTGTATGGCTTGTTCTCGTTTCCGCTCCAAGAAGACGATTCGACTTCGGCGCGTGGCGCGCCAGGAGGCCCAGCAGACGGCACCTGACCTGGTGAACATTTTCGATACCGAGGGAGAAGAGGCAGACGAGCAGGAATACCGAGAGCCGATTTACAATCCAGCGGCGGAGGTCGACTCCAACTACGACGCAGACGTAGAAATGCTCGATGCAGAAGACATCGTCGACGAGGTAGGAGACGACGATGGGGCCTATGGGGCCATGGAAGATATCTCAAGCGAGGAGCTATGCCCCGTTCAGACAATATCTACGGCTCAGGTCGAGGGATCGCCACATGGCCTTACCCAAGATCTTGCACCAGGTTCCACAGTCTCGCCTCCGGGCCCGGCTACGGACATTTCTAAGGAGCCGCCATTGGTCAAATCGAAACCAAAAGAGAAAGCTTCGGTTTCTACAAAAGCGAAAGTGCTAGAGGCGCCATCGAAAGCGCGTGTCGCCTTGGTCGGCTCCACGTCTTCAGACCTGTTGGTGCAGACAAAGACAAAAAAGGTTGTCGAACCGGTGAAGTCGCTCAAGGGCCTCGAGCCGAAGACTGGGACACCGAAGCACTTGTCAAGGTCGTCGACCCGAAGACTTCGGCGCCGAGGGCCGTCGACACAAACAAAGGACTCGGAGCTGCAAAAGTTGTCGATCCTGCGCGTCGGCCGGACAAGGCCAAAACTGCTACACCCCTCGAGTCCGCACATGGTGGTGGCTCGAAGGCACCTGTCGAGTCAACGCAGCCGTCCGCCTCCTTCACGAAGCAGGTGTCGGAATCATTGAAACGCATCAAGGACAGAGCTTCTGCTGTCGATCCGAAGGATACTTCCACGCCGAAGCCTGCCGCCAAACTGCAAAAGTCGACGGCGCCAATCCAGTTTACGCTGCCGCCGAAAGTGGCGCCGAAAGCGTTCGCGCCAAAGAAGGTTGTCGAGGCGTCCATGAAGGTGTCCACGGGGCCGAAGCCTAGCCCTGCAGTTGTGGGCACAACGCATCGACGACCCCTGCTGGAGGAGCAGTCGGAACAATTCATCGACGCCGACACCGGTAAACTTTCCATTTATAAACGAAAGATCACACCGGCACAGCCTATGGAGTCCTACACAATTCCTTTAAAGAAGAAGGATTCCACAGATTTACCCGTTCTTGTTGCACTAATAACTCCACGTGGCCAGGACACTGCTCCAATCTCGCCCACTTACTCTGATGTGGAGGCTGGGGAGGGTGACTATGATGAGTACAACTACCCTGCTGACACTGATCCTGAAGATCAACATGACACATGGGCAGATGCTGCGGACCCAGGGGATCCACATACTATCCAAGACACTCAAGTGTATAATGTCAAAACGTCACCTACTGAGGACTCGGCGGCATTTAATGCGCTTATCGAAAGGGCAGCCAAGAATCATGACGTCCAACTCCATGCTGACCCTATTGAGGTGGATTTTCTGTTTGACACCTTTTCCACCTCTGAGAAGACCGTTAAGACTCTGCCAATGCTGAAGGGTGTTTTAAAACATGCTGCAGACATTTTTAAAGAACCCACACGTGCCAGGGTTATAAACCCCAGGATTGAAAAAAAGTACAAGCCGGCGCCTCGGGACCCTACTTACATCAAGGGCCAGTTGCCGTTGGACTCTCTAGTTGTTTCTAATGCCCGGAAGAGGGCAAACTCACAAACTACTGGTGATGCTCCTCCCCCTGACAAGGAATCTAAAGTGCTAGAAGCATCAGGGAAGAGGGTGGCGGCTCAAGCGGCCAATATCTGGCGCATTTCAAACACTCAGGCACTCTTGGCCAGATATGACAGGGCACATTGCGATACACTGGAAACCCTGTTACAACACTTGCCAGATAAATATAAAGAAGCAGCAGAGATGCTCATTCAAGAAGGGAAACTCATCTCCAATGCTTCTATTAAGTGTGCACTGGACGCAGCAGACACCGCGGCCAGGGCCATTAACACCAGTGTAATGTTACGGCGACAGGCCTGGCTCAGAATCTCCGGGTTCAAGCCGGAGATACAAACCACCATCCTCAACCAGCCTGTAAACCCTGATCACTTATTTGGACCTGAGGTGGACACCACCCTGGAAAAAATAAAAAAGGACACTGAGACTGCAAAGTCTATGGGGGCTCTCCAGTCCCAGCAGTTCAGGGGTGGTTCTTTTCGTCGCTCAGGCAATAGAGGTGTTTCGGAGGCCAGCTGTCCCAGCAAACACAGTACAATAAGAGTGGCGCGCAAACCACGTACAACAAGCAGAGTAGAGGTGGCTATCGTGGAAACAGCGCAAAAGGCAGAGGTCGTGGAAACAACAGCTCCCGATCCTCCGCCACCAACAAGCAGTGATGCCTTGTCACTGCCCCCCGACCATGCAACACCAGTCGGGGGGGAGACTCCAGCAGTTCCTGCTAGTCTGGAAGTCCATCACCACAGACAGGTGGGTCAGAAAGCTTATCCAGTACGGTTATTGTCTGGAGTTAACATCCACTCCACCCAACATACCCCCAAAACACCGTCCTATGTCCACAGAGCATTTGCACTTATTGCAGCAGGAGGTACTCGTCATGCTGCAAAAAGGGGCAATCGAGCTCGTGCCGGTGGAAAAAAGAGGCACAGGAGTGTACTCCCTGTACTTCTTAATCCCAAAAAAGGACGGGTCCCTCAGACCCATACTGGACCTCAGACCCCTAAACCAGTACATTCTATCAGAACACTTTCATATACTAACACTGCAGCAGGTTCTTCCGTTGCTCAATCAGGGAGATTTCCTCGCCACATTAGATCTAAAGGATGCATATTTTCACATTTCGCTACATCCGTCACACAGAAAATACCTCAGATTCACCATTCAGAATCAGCATTACCAATTCAAAGTCCTCCCTTTCGGAGTGACAACAGCGCCCAGGGTGTTCACAAAGTGCCTGGCGACAGTGGCTGCACACCTCAGGAGACAACACGTTCATGTCTACCCTTATCTGGACGACTGGCTTGTCCAAGCAAAGTCGGCCCAGCAGTGTGCCGCCAACATGTCCCACACCATTCACCTTCTTCACGATCTGGGTTTCTCACCGAATTATCCAAAGTCACACCTTCAGCCGCCCACGTACGGCAGTATCTGGGCGCGACAATAAACACTCTGGCAGCCAAATCGCAGCCAAATTCAGTGAGGATCAACAGCATTCAATTGCTGATACAGAAATTCAGACCGCAACACTCGCTTCTGGCACGAGTGTTCATTCAGTTGATGGGCATGATGGCCTCCTGCATCTTCATAGTCCCGCATGCAAGACTACATATGCGTCCGCTTCAGGAGTGCTTAGCACATCAGTGGACTCAGGCTCACGGACAGTTGAGAGACCTAGTGTTGGTAACCGGTCGTGCATACAACTCTCTGCATTGGTGGAATCCACACAACCTTTGTAAGGGACGACCGTTCCAGGAGCCTGTGCCACAGATCATCCTAACGACGGACGCATCTCTCCAGGGTTGGGGAGCTCATGTACTTCACTACACGGTGCAGGGACTATGGACAACGCAGCAAAAGAAGATGCACATCAACCTCCTAGAGCTGATGGCGATCTTCATGGCAATGAAGGCATTCAAGGTACATCTGTGCAATAAGGTCGTGTTGATCCGGACGGACAACATGACGGCCATGTACTACATTCAGAAGCAGGGAGGTACACACTCTCCACAGTTGTCTCATCTGGCTCAAAGCATGTGGAAGTGGGCCATTCAAAGGAACATCTTCCTCATGGCGGAACACCTCCCAGGCAAGGACAATCAGATGGCGGACCTGCTCAGCAGGCACAGCCACCAAATGCACGAGTGGGAGATACATCCATCAGTACTCCACCCGTACTTCCAGCAGTGGGGTCATCCAGAGATAGACCTGTTTGCCACAAAGGAAAACGCCAAATGCCAAAGCTTTGCCGCCAGGTTCCCGCACCCACAGTCGCAAGGCAATGCAATATGGATGAACTGGTCAGGCAGATTTGCGTACGCTTTTCCCCCAGCGCCTCTAATACCGCTGGTGGCACGCAAGCTGAAGCAACACTCGATAACGCTCATCCTGGTTGCTCCAACATGGGCACGCCAACCATGGTACACCACGTTTCTAGAACTTTCCGTGGTACCACATCAAAGGCTGCGCCTCACTCCCAAGCTTTTGACGCAGAGCCATGGCGACATTCAGCACCCAGATCCGCAACAGCTCAACCTGGCGATCTGGCTCCTGAGGTCTTAGAATTTGGCTACCTCAACTTGCCTCCCGACTGCATGGATATCATACGGGAGGCAAAAAGGCCCACCACCGGAGCATGCTATGCGGCAAAATGGAAGCGGTTTGTCATTTATTGCGTAGACCACGACATAGACCCGCTTGACGCGTCCACGCACAACATCATTTGTTATCTGTTACATCTCTACAAATGCAATCTAGCGTATGTTTCCATTCGGATTCATTTATCCGCCATAGCGGCTTATCTCCAAAACAGGCTGCATCTCTCCCTTTTCAGAGTGCCTGCCATTAAAGCCTTTCTAGAGGGACTCAAACAAGTCATTCCTCCCAGGACCCCACCTGCTCCTGAATGGAACCTTAATGTGGTCTTCACCCGACTAATGGGTCCACCTTTTGAGCCTCTACATTCATGCGAGATTCGGTTCTTAACATGGAAAGTGGCTTTCCTGATAGCCATTACGTCACTGCGACGTGTTAGTGAGCTCCAGGCACCATCTGTACAAGAGCCATTCATACAAATTCACTCCAACCGGCTGGTGCTGCGCACTAACCCTAAGTTTCTTCCAAAGGTGGTTTCACAGTTCCATATCAATCAGACTATTGTACTGCCTGTGTTCTTCCAACATTCTGAGACAGTGGCAGAAAGAATGCTCCACACTCTTGACGTCAAAAGAGCTTTGATGTATTACATTGATAGGACCAAAGATTTTAGGAAGACAAAACAACTCTTTGTTGCCTTTTCTGCACAACACAAGGACAACCCCATTTCCAAAGCAGGTATAGCCAGGTGGATCGTTAAGTGTATTCAGATTTGCTACCAAAAAGCTAAGCGCACTTTAACTAATCACCCCCCCCCCCCCCCCCCCGCCCCCCCCAGAGCCCACTCCACCCGCAAGTTGGGGGCCTCCATGGCTTTCCTGGGAAATATCCCATTAGAGGACATTTGTAGAGCAGCTACATGGTCTACCCCACACACATTTACGAAACACTACTGTGTAGATGTGCACTCCAAGCAGCAGGCAGCTGTAGGGCAGGCTGTTCTCAAAACACTTTTTCAGACTGCTGCAGCTGGCACAGGCGGCCGCCGCTAATGGAGGGACTGCTATATATTCTATGCTATAGATATGAATTCGAAAAAATTATTAGGGGTTCTGCCCACATCACCCTCCCGTACCTGAGCAGGAGACATCCAAGGATGAAAAAGTAGCAACAAAAGGTACTAAAGGGATAAATCTACTTTAATTCTCAAACAAGAAATAATGAATTATCTTGTGATATGCGATTTATACGCAGTATAGTTATATGAAAATTCATAAACACATATGTAAGCAAACAGCCAGAGTGGCACAATATCATCCACTGATACAATCTATATACAACACATCACATCTACAATATGTACAAATACACAGGACATTATACAATACCAGACATCCTTCTAAGTACCCTAGAAAAAAAGAATTATATACACCAATTTACATATGTATCTCCTCTCACTTTGGGCTGGAGTATACAACAAAATGGTAGTCCCAAACAAAGAAGAAGCACCAGGGGGGGGGGGAAAGACTTATCGCCCCAGCATAGATTTGTATTGTTGTGCCTAGAAAAAAATCAATCAAATCTTCCTTAAATTTATACAAGGGACTCCATTCCGAACATGAGGTGTCGACGCAGTCGCGGTCGCGTTTCAGCCAGAAGGTATAGGCTTCATCAGGACATGGGTACTAAAATAACAACAAATACATATATTACCTCTATCTACATGAACAACTTAAAAACACAATTTACAGCTGCTAGAATACAAACACTCCGTCTCCCCCGCATGAGGAAAAGCACTATCAATGGGTGATTCAACCAAGGGAAGAAAGAAACAATAGCCCCAGTGATATGAATTCAGCAGCCCACATGCCTCGAACCGAATATGCTACTTACCAGTATGCATCTGTTCTTGGCATGTAGGGCCGCTGACATTCATATCGCCTGCCCTCCTCCCCGGCGCCTGTAGCGGCTGCAGCACTTACACTTACTCTTCGCATGGTCATCGCTCACACTGTTACACTCCATCTTCGCCACAATGGCTAAAAACAATCTGGGGATGGAGTCGATGCCCATGCGCACTGTAGTCCAGGCGAGGAGCCACCGATCTCGTGATACTTCGAAGACTCTTCCAGGACAACAATGTGCAATCATCCGGACCCAACACTAGGCGGCGATCTATGCTATAGATATGAATGTCAGCAGCCCTACATGCCAAGAACAGATGCATACTGGTAAGTAGCATATTCGTTCGACTCGCAGTCGATGGAATGAACTCCTTTCAAGTTCTGTCCTCTGTGCCACGCGAAATACCCGCGCACCGACTCACAGGAAGTGTGCAACTTCTGTTTGTCACCCGTCCACAGGGAAGACCACTGCGACGCGTGCCGAGCTTTCCGCTCCAAGAAGACTATTCACTACTGTGGGGCCCGAAGAAGCGACATGCAGAGGCAACAAACAGACTCCATTCCAGACCTCTTCGGACCTGAATCGGAGGAGGAGGTGGTAGCCAGCGATCCCATTGGAGCCGATGAGGAACAGGAAGACCTCTCTATTTCCGACCACAGCTCCGACGAGCATGAAGACATCCCACACAGACAACGTACTGTAAGTACAGTCCCTACCTCGCCTCACCTTCCACTTCCATCGATGAAAAAGGCTCCGGACCAACCTGTGCCCTCGGGACCCGGACAGCACCGAGATCAAGCTTCTGATGCCCCACCTTCGGGCTCGGTACCAAAGCCTAGCAAGAAGCCTTCAGGCTCCGAAAAGCCCCATGCCAAATCAGGCACCGGGCCAAAGACTTCGGAGTCGTGAAAAAAATCCCTCACGAACATCCTCCATTGGCACTGAAACAAACTTTGAATCCGAAAACTCCGGCCAAGAAACATCAACACCGAAACATTATGCGCTGAAACACACTGAAACGCCGAATTCACCTACAAAACATGATTTTGGTGTTCTGCTCGACAAACCGGATCTGAAACAGAAAATTCTGGTTATACATCCAAAGACTGGACATATTACTACTAAAGTGACTTTAAAGAGGGGTGCTACTACAGAAGAGAAACACAGCATCCCTTTGAAGAAGAGAACTGTTGGGACAAATCCTTCCCCTCCTCCTCTTCCTCCACCTTCTCTACCCCAGCCTATACATGTGCCAACTTCACCTGAGACCTCACCACCACACACACCTGACAATCAGGGTGATTGGGATGGGGACGATAATGATGACATCAGCCGGAAGACATGTGGGATGACTATAATACTGATTAGCCCACTGACAACGATCCGGACATATATCCTACCAGGTCCTCTCCACCAGAAGACAGTGTAGGATGTGTTGATTTATTAAGTAGGGCTACTACTTACCATGGGGTTCCATTAGATAGAGAATCCCTTGAAGAGGGCTTCCTTTTCGAGACACTACACAACACACAAAAGTCTACACATTTTGCCCATGTTGAAAGGTATGACCAGAAATGTAGATGACATTTTTAAGGATCCTGTTAGAGCACGTATCCTTACCCCTAGGGTAGATAAAAAAATACAAGCTTGCCCCATTGCATGCAGCCTACATAAAGGGTCAACTACCATTAGATTTATTCGTAGTTTCTAATGTACGTAAAAGGGCAAACTCCCAGAGTACTGGAGACGCACCACCTCCAGATAAAGAGTCTAAAATCCTTGATGCTTCAGGGAAAAGGATAGCATCCCAGGCAGCTAACTTCTGGCGCATTTGTAATACGCAAGCGTTGCTAGCATGGTATGACAGCGCACACTGGGATGAAATGGAACAACTCATCCAATTTACACCTCAAGAACACAAATCAAAAGCACAATACCTGGTACATGAGGGACAGTTAATTTCTAATAACCAAATTAGATGTTCCCTAGATACTACTGATACATCCGCCAGAGCCTTCAACACTAGTGTTCTTTTAAGAAGACACACCTGGTTGGGCATATCCGGGTTTAGCACACCCTTTGACAAGGAACACCTTTTTGGGTCAGTGGTAGACACTTCACTTGATAAGATGAAGACGGATACCGAAGTGGCTAAATCCATGGGAGCCCTTCAGTCTCCACAATGCTGTGGTTCCTTTCATCGCTCCTTTTATCGAGCAGGGTCCAAGAATACCTCCTCCGACACTGCGTCCACTTATAAGGGCAATAACCAACTCTCAGGTTCCAAGAGTTTCTTTTGAGGCAATTACAGAGGAAACAACTGCAAGGGCAGAGGTAGAGTTTCCAATATACGTACCTCACCATTCAATAAAAAGCAGTGACTTGTCCATAGTCCTCCCCCCCCCCCCCCCCCATCAAAATCCCTCCCCCCACCCCCACCCCCCCCCCCCCGACCACTTAACACCTGTGGGGGGATGACTGTCACAATTTCTAACAAGGTGGCCGTCAATAACAACAGACAAATGGGTTCGACAAATTATCCATTCTGGTTACTGCCTGGAGTTCATCAACACTCCTCCAAACATTCCCCCAAAGTCGAAACAGACTTTCACCGGATCACCTAGACCTTCTCAAACAAGAAGTACAATCCCTGCTACTAAAACAAGCCATAGTGCTCATACCACCACAACATCAAGGGTCGGCCGTGTACTCCTTTTACTTTCCAAAAAAGGACGGCTCTCTCAGACCCATATTGGTTCTCAGAGAATTAAGTCTTTACATACAGTCAGACCACTTCCATATGGTAACACTGCAACAGGTACTGCCTCTTTTGCAAAAGGGTGACTTTCTTTCTACTCTAGATTTAAAGGACGCCTACTTTCATATTCCAATCCATCTGGCTTACCGCAAATTTCTTAGGTTTGTGGTAGCAGGTCAACACTACCAATTCAAGGTGCTTCCATTAGGAGTTACCACTGCCCCCAGAGTCTTCACAAAATGTCTGGCGGTAGTAGCTGCGCATCTCAGAAGACAAAGCATACATGTCTTCCCCTATCTGGACGACTGGCTAATCAAAGCCACCACATATCTGCAATGTCGCAAGCACACTTCAGGTACCATTCAGCTGCTTTACAAGCTAGGGTTTTCAGTCAATGTGTTAAAATAACATCTTCAGCCAAACAAAATTCAGGATTTCCTAGGATCCACTCTAGATACTCAAAGGGCTCGAGCGTGTCCCAATTCAGCAAGAATTCGTAACATTCAGGGGCTCATCCTCAAATTTCAAACCACTCAGTCACTTCCGTCTCGAGTGTTTATGCAACTGCTGGGAATGATGGCATCTTGCATCATGATCGTTTCCCACGCCAGGTTACACGTGCGTCCACTTCAAGAATGCGTAGCCAATCAGTGGAACCAGTCACACGGTCTGTAAACCGATCTAGTGTTGGTAAGCGACCGTACTCTTCGCTCTCTGCAGTGGTGGAACACACAAAACCTGTCAAAAGGACGGCCGTCCTATGGTTTTTTCAGTGAATTTGCAAGGTTTTTTAAATGCTAATACCTAACTATATAAGGCCTGAAACCTATGGTTTTTTCAGTGAATTTGCAAGGTTTTTTTTTTTTGTGTGTTTTTATAAAATTTGTATTGAAATTAACAACAAATAACAAAACATAGTTCACAAGGCAAAATGACAGTAATGGTGATCCTGAGTCCACGTGGGAGCAGCTCCGAACAGTACAGTAAGCGTAGTATGGTTAAAAGCAGTATCAAGGAGGGGTGGGGGGACAGCGAGGAAACAATGCAATATACACAGTCGATACAAAACACTGGGAATGCCAATTAGCGGGACAAGGGAACATCAGGAGTAAAATCATGTGGGGGAGTACATATATTTCCACGATAAGCATTCCACTGTGACCAAATTCTGTTCCATCTTCTGGGCCTGCCCCGAGACAAGTACACAGTCTTTTCCCTAAACATGCACCAGTCCATGTTCTCCTTCCACGCCAATACAGTGGGCGGCCTGTGGGAGCCCCATAGCTGCGCAATATCCCTCTTAGCAATCATGTTGCCGAGGGTCGCCCAGCAAATCTGAGAAGCATTATAATCATTCGGTTCCCACACATTCAAGAGACAGCGCCGGGCCTCTGGTAGAAGCGGACCCCCCGTGACCCTCTCCATAATCGCATGCACTCGGGACCAGAAATCAGCCACCTCGGGACATTCCCACAAAATGTGAAGGAAGGTGCCAATCACGCCGCAGCCACGCTTACACAGCCCATCCAAAGAATAGCCCATTCGAACCAGACTCGGACCAGTGACATACACACGATGAAGGATCTTAAGTTGGACGACCCGAAGGCGGGCAAGTATGGCAACCTCTTTAGGCGAGGACAATGCAGATTGCCAGTCCTCATCGTCCAATTCCAATCCGTCGGCAATCCACAAAGCCCTGAGGTGCACAAGCAGGTCAATTCTAGTGTTGATCAGTTTTTTATAGATCAATGAAATTGTACTATCAGGTACATAGCCGTCCAGGATACGGTCCTCGAGAGGCGAGGATTCGGGAATAGTAGTCCCCACAGCAAAGACTGACAGCAGGGCATGACATACCTGAGCGTATCTAAAGAATTCCCTGTCTCCAAGCTCATATTCCGTCTTGAGTACCTCAAAGGTCTTCACATTTTCTTTAGACCAGCGGTCACCCACCTTGCTTAGACCAATCATATCCCATTTATCAAAGCCTTTCATCCGCCACAAATTGCCCAAACCTTCGGAAGCATACAATGGAGTCGCGCGCGTCAACCTATCACACCATCCCAAGGCCGCATTCGCATCATGCCACACTCTTACAGCGATTTTTGTGGGCCCGGTTAATGTCCTATGGAGCCCCTTAGAGTATAGAGCTCTATTAAAATTCCCACCGGGCAAGAGGCGTTTGTCCATTTCAAAGGCCGGGGTAGGACCGGGAGCGTAAGTTGCGTGGTTGACCGCAATTAATTGAGAAGCCCAATAGTAGCGCTTGATATCTGGGAGGGCAATGCCCCCATCATACCACGGAAGCGTGAGCTTAGACAGAGTAATTCGCGCACGCCCGTCCCAGATCAGCAACCTCTGCAGGTGCTCCACTTCATGAAAATAACCGGACGGAATGGGGTCAAAAAATTTTTGGAGTGCATATAAAAATCTGGGCAGCGACATCATTTTGAAAAGAGCCGCGCGACCCAGTGGCGACAAAGGCAACTGACGCCATCGTGCAACATCAAGCTTGAGTCGGTGAAGAGGGGGTAGCAAATTGCGTTCATAGCGAACTGCGGGGTCCAGAGAAATATAAATCCCCAAGTATTTAAAGCCAGTGTCAGCAACTTGAATTGGGAATCTACGAGGCAGTGGAGGAAGATCACCAGACAAAACGTAGACGCATGATTTAGTCCAATTAATAATGAGACCCGAGTTATTCCCGAAGGAAGTCCGAACGTCAAAAAGCACACTAAGGGATTTCTGAGGGGATGTAAGGTATAGGAGGATGTCATCCGCATATAGCGAGATTCGATCCTCAGTCGGGAGTCCACCGAATGCCTTTCATTGAAGGCTCCCAACGGAGCCACTCCGCCAATGGCTCCAAAGCAAGGGCAAAAAGCAACGGGGACGGTGGACAACCTTGCCGTGTGCCTCGCCCGAGTGTAAAAATACCGGAGACCTTCCCGTTAACAACCACCTGTGCGAGGGGCTTTTCATAAAGAAGCTTCACCCAGGCGATGAATGTCGGACCAAACCCGAATTTGGAAAGGGCCGCCCACAGATAAGGCCATTCTATAGTGTCAAAAGCCATAGTGGCGTCCAAAGAGGCCAAAATGGCCGGCTCAGTACGAGTCTCAGCTCTCACGAGAACTCTGTGAAGTCTCCGAAGATTAAGGGCTGTATTCCGGTGTGGAATAAAGCCGGATTGATCCGGATGGATCAAGTCGCTAATCACCGTAATCAACCGATTAGCTAGCAATTTGGCCAGTATTTTGGGTTCGGCATTGAGTAATGAAATGGGCCTATACGAGGAGCAGCGATCGCGCGGCTTACCCTCCTTGTGGATTACAACGATGGTAGCCAGTCGCTGATCAACGGGGAGGGAACCAGAATCGAAAGCCTCAAGAAACATACTCCTGAAGTAGGGCGCCATTTTGTCGGGTCCCAGCTTGTATAGTTCAATGGGCAAACCATTGGGACCCATTGCCTTGCCAGAACGAAGGGAACGTATGGCAACAGCGACTTCATCTATCGTAAAAGGCGCATCCAGTAGGTCTCTATCATCATCAGAAAGGCGAGGCAGTGCAATATCTCGCAACAACAATTGGGAATCCTTCTCGTCCCTATCACTGACCGAGGCGTACACAGTTTGGAAATGGTCAACAAAGCACTCAACAATACCAGCTGGGTCAATAACACACTCACCATCCGGCCTTACAATCACAGGAACGACACGATTCACTCTCTCTTTCTTGTCCAGCCACGCAATCAGTTTACCAGCCTTGTCGCCCAAATCATACATCCTGCCCTGTTGCTCTCTATTCATCGCTTTTGCCGCGTCGGTCACAAGGGCTCTATAATCAGCTTGCTTCAGATTGAGGGAATGCAATTTAGAACGAGTAACATCACCTTCAAGATCACTCTCAAGCACAGTTATGTCGGTTTCGAGGCGTACAAGTTCCTCACATTTAGCCTTCTTAGAAGCTGCAATCAAAGACAAAGAATGTCCACGGATGACCGTCTTGAAGGCCTCCCACAGTGAAATAGAAGAAGAAACAGATCCCTCATTTTCATCGAAGTAATGGTCAATAGATTTCAGCAGTTCAGAGCGGGTTTTAGGATTGCGGAGATACCAGGGATTTATAGGAGCCACTCTACCCTCGCCACCCACTCCAGCCTCAACACAAAGCCACAGGGGGGAGTGATCAGAAATGCCCCTGGGAAGATGACGAATCTCTCTGATGGAGGATGATTGCGCAGCTGGCATTAGGAAATAATGTAACCTGGAGAGACTACCATGGGCCCCCGAATGGAAGGTGTATTGTAGCTGCGTAGGGTGCATCAACCTCCAACTATCTAGAAGGCCAAAGGTTTCCAGCAGGTCAGCCAGCCACAGTTGAGACCTAGCTAAATCCCTAGGAGGATAGCGATCCAAAGTGCCAGAGACCACGGAGTTAAAGTCCCCACCCAGGATCAGAAGACCCTCAGGAAGCCCCAGTAAGAGCCGCCCCAGGTCAGCAAAGGTCGACGCCTGCAGGCCCGGAGGGACGTACATTGTGAGTATAGAAAGTGTCTTACCCTCCCATCTACCAGTGAGCGCAGCATAGCGCCCCCTGTCGCCGAGTATTACCTCATCAATTTCAAGGGGGAGAGAGGACCGGATTAGAATACCCACCCCTCTGGAGCCCGAAGTGAATCCAGAGTGAGCGACCAGTCGGTAGCCACGTCTATTCATAGCCTGGCACGCGTTACCAATTAAATGCGTTTCTTGCAAAAGAACAATATCGGGGGAATGACGTCTAAGGAACAGCAGCACAACCCCTCGATTTATCCTGTCTCCCAAACCATTGACATTCCAGGACAGCAGTCTCAACTCACCACCCCCCATCCCCGGGAAGGAAACAGAGCACACCCCTCATAGGACCCAATGATCGACATGGACGAGAAAACAATACGATGCCTTGTGAACAAAAACAAACACACGAACACCCCCCCCCCCACCCCCCCCAACTTAAGCCCGTTACAACGCCCCCCACCCTGCACCCCTGCGTACGACTCAAAAGCCACCCCAACTTGCAGTGTGCCTGTCGCCCAATCAGAAAACTAATCTACACAAAGAACCCAGGAGGAGGAAGAGTCCCCTTACAACCCCGCCACCCTCGGGCCAACCTAAAATAGAAGAAAGAACAATTATCCAAACTCAGCTGACAAACAGGTGGAAAGTTCAGACGTCGGGAACCACAATGTCACTCTTGCTCTGGCGAGCCACCGTCGGCCCCACCGGGGTGCTCAATTCGATCATCTCTTTTTGGCAAGGAATCAAGCCAGTCACTGTCATTGTCCGGACGGTCAAAGAAAAACGTTCGTTCCTCATATTCGATCCGAAGTCTGGCTGGAAACAACATAGCATACTTAAGGTCCAAATCGCGCAGCCGTCGCTTCACTCCCTGAAACCCCATTCTCTGCCGCTGAACCAGTGGAGTAAGGTCGGGGTAGAAGTTCACAGTGGTGTTTTCAAATGTCACAGGGCCGTTCTCCCGAGAAGCTCGAAGGATAGCGTCCCTATCCCGAAAGTGGAAGAGTTTGGCAATAATGGGTCTCGGGGGGGGCACCCGGCTTCAGCTTCCCGCCAGGAGATCGATGGGCCCGTTCAACCGCGAAGAATTTACTGAGTCCGGCGGTTGCAAGGTGATTCAGGACCAGGTCTTCCACCAAGAGGTCGGTGGCAGCATCCTCGGGATTTTCCGGAACACCTATGATGCGTACATTATTGCGCCGGGCCCTATTTTCAGAATCCTCAAGACGACGGGCCATCAAGTCCTGTGAAGAACGCAAGTCTGTATGTCCGTGACATCAGTAGTCAGGCTGGAGGTCTTCAAATCCAACGCCTTGACCCTCTCATTGGTCTTCGCCAGGTCCGCTCTAATCAGCGTGACATCGACAGCCACCGTATCAATCTTGGAGGTGAGGGCCTCATACTGTTGTCCCATGGAGGCCTTCATACTAGCGATGGCGCTCATGACGTCCTGCAACGATCCCTCCGTAGGCGCAGCAGGATCCACCATGGGGTCTTCAGGAGTACGGCCAGTGCCACAGGGGGATCCCTTAGGATGGGTGTAGCGATCCATCACATTGGTTTGAGTTTGTCCCCCTCGGAGAGGCGTTTTTGTCTTGCGTTTCTCGGTGTCCGGTCTGGTGGCCATATTGGAAATGGTGCCCCGGAGGGGCCCTCGAGACCTGGTGAAAATGGCCGATCTCAATGAAGCCAAAAGTACACGAAAGTGGGCCAAATTAACGAAAATGCCAACAGGGCTGGAGGCCAAACGCTCACGGAAGAAGGCACTCAGCAGTAGAGCGAAAGCAAGCCGGATCCGGGGTAGATCTGAGAGAATGCCAGTCAATCAGGACCCGGAGTAGGAAAGTGAAACTGAAAGTTGAAGTGAGGCCGCCTGGGGGAAGACCCCTCTGCCGTTGTTGTTCAACTACTCCTCGGCCTGAAGATCAGCAGAGCCCCCAGCCCCGTCCCGGGGCAGGCCGTAAAAGTTCGAGTCGATATAAAAGCGGTTCCCGACGTCCGATTTCAATTTCGAAAAGAATATTAAGGTCAGCCAAAGGTCGCCTTCAAAAGCCCATCTTCAGAATCAGGATATAGTCAGGATATTTGCGAAGGGCGGCGCGGGTC
Organism: Lissotriton helveticus; assembly: GCF_964261635.1. Lineage (NCBI taxonomy): Eukaryota > Metazoa > Chordata > Amphibia > Caudata > Salamandridae > Lissotriton > Lissotriton helveticus. Next base: position 1,010,465,468 of record NC_136072.1, read on the forward strand.
TCGGGAGCTCTGTGCTCACGCGACCATCTTGGATGCCCGCGAAGCTCCTCCTCCCTGCAAGGTTTTTTAAATGCTAATTCCTAACTAAATAAGGCCTGAAACCTATGTTTTTTTTCAGTGAATTTGCAAAGTTTTTAAAATGCTAATTCTATTCGCGAATAACGTTTAAATATGTTAATATCCTTGTGGGACCACCTGAGCAGCCCTAGGGATCCGATTTTTGGACCGGAGCAAGATGCTCTCTGATTGTGCCGTATTTCTTGCTTCTGCCCTCCTGATTGTGCCATATTTCTTGGCTTATGCCCCCCTGATTGTGCCATATTTCTTGCCTTCTGCACCCTGATTGTGCCATATTTCTTGCCTTCTGCACCCTGATTGTGCCGTATTTCTTGCCTTCTGCTCCCTGATTGTGCCGTATTTGTTGCCTTCTGCCAACTAATTGTGCCGTTTTTTCTTGCCTTCTGCCCCCTGATTGTGCCGTTTGTCGGGCCTTCTGTCCCCTGATTGTGCCGTTTTTCGTGCCCCTGCCCCCCTGATTGTATTATCTTTGCCAGTGTTGGTTCGCTGCTGGTATTGCCTTTGCCTGTGTTTCTTTGCTGCCGTTATTGTCTTTGCCAGTGTTTCTTTGCTGCCGTTATTGTCTTTGCCAGTGTTTCTTTGCTGCTGTTATTGTCTTTGCCAGTGCTTGTTCGCTGCTGGTATTATCTTTGCAAGAGCTGTGTGGGCTGTGAGAGCTGTGTGGGCTGTGAGAGCTGTGTGAGCTGTGAGAGCTGTGTGGGCTGTGAGAGCTGTGTGGGATGTGAGAGCTGTGTGAGCTGTGAGAGCTGTGTGGGCTGTGAGAGCTGTGTGGGCTGTGAGAGCTGTTGGGCTGTGAGAGCTGTGTGGGCTGTGAGAGCTGTGTGGGCTTTGAGTGTGGGCTGTGAGAGCTGTATGGGCTGTGAGAGCTGTATGGGCTGTGAGAGCTGTATGGGCTGTGAGCTGTATGGGCTGTGAGAGCTGTATGGGCTGTGAGAGCTGTATGGGCTGTGAGAGCTGTATGGGCTGTGAGAGCTGTGTGGGCTGTGAGAGCTGTGTGGGCTGTGAGCTGTGTGGGCTGTGAGCTGTGTGGGATGTGAGAGCTGTGTGGGATGTGAGAGCTGTGTGGGATGTGAGGGCTGTGTGGGATGTGAGGGCTGTGTGGGATGTGAGGGCTGTGTGGGATGTGAGGGCTGTGTGGGCTGTGAGAGCTGTGTGGGCTGTGAGAGCTGTGTGGGCTGTGAGAGCTGTGTGGGCTGTGAGAGCTGTGTGGGCTGTGAGAGCTGTGTGGGCTGTGAGAGCTGTGTGGGCTGTGAGAGCTGTGTGGGCTGTGAGAGCTGTGTGGGCTGTGAGAGCTGTGTGGGCTGTGAGGGCTGTGTGAGCTGTGAGGGCTGTGTGAGCTGTGAGGGCTGTGTGAGCTGTGAGAGCTGTGTGGGCTGTGAGAGCTGTGTGGGCTGTGAGAGCTGTGTGGGCTGTGAGAGCTGTGTGGGCTGTGAGAGCTGTGTGGGCTGTGAGCTGTGTGGGCTGGGAGAGCTGTGTGGGCTGGGAGAGCTGTGTGGGCTGGGAGAGCTGTGTGGGCTGGGAGAGCTGTGTGGGCTGGGAGAGCTGTGTGGGCTGGGAGAGCTGTGTGGGCTGGGAGAGCTGTGTGGGCTGGGAGAGCTGTGTGGGCTGGGAGAGCTGTGTGGGCTGGGAGAGCTGTGTGGGCTGGGAGAGCTGTGTGGGCTGGGAGAGCTGTGTGGGCTGGGAGAGCTGTGTGGGCTGGGAGAGCTGTGTGGGCTGGGAGAGCTGTGTGGGCTGGGAGAGCTGTGTGGGCTGGGAGAGCTGTGTGGGCTGGGAGAGCTGTGTGGGCTGGGAGAGCTGTGTGGGCTGTGTGGGCTGTGAGAGCTGTGTGGGCTGTGAGAGCTGTGTGGGCTGTGAGAGCTGTGTGGGCTGTGAGAGCTGTGTGGGCTGTGAGAGCTGTGTGGGCTGTGAGAGCTGTGTGGGCTGTGAGAGCTGTGTGGGCTGTGAGGGCTGTGAGAGCTGTGTGGGCTGTGAGAGCTGTGTGGGCTGTGAGAGCTGTGTGGGCTGTGAGAGCTGTGTGGGCTGTGAGAGCTGTGTGGGCTGTGAGAGCTGTGTGGGCTGTGAGGGCTGTGAGGGCTGTGAGGGCTGTGTGGGCTGTGAGGGCTGTGAGGGATGTGAGAGCTGTGTGGGCTGAGAGAGCTGTGTGGGCTGTGAGAGCTGTGTGGGCTGTGAGAGCTGTGTGGGATGTGTGAGCTGTGAGAGCTGTGTGGGCTGTGAGGGCTGTGAGAGCTGTGTGGGCTGTGAGAGCTGTGTGGGCTGTGAGCTGTGCGGGCTGTGAGCTGTGCGGGCTGTGAGAGCTGTGCGGGCTGTGAGAGCTGTGCGGGCTGTGAGAGCTGTGTGGGCTGTGAGAGCTGTGTGGGCTGTGAGAGCTGTGTGGGCTGTGAGAGCTGTGTGGGCTGTGAGAGCTGTGTGGGCTGTGAGAGCTGTGTGGGCTGTGAGAGCTGTGTGGGCTGTGAGAGCTGTGTGGGCTGTGAGAGCTGTGAGGGATGTGAGAGCTGTGAGAGCTTTGAGGGATGTGAGCTGTGTGGCCTGTGTGAGCTGTGAGAGCTGTGTGGGATGTGAGAGCTGTGCGGGCTGTGAGAGCTGTGAGAGCTGTGTGGGCTGTGAGAGCTGTGAGAGCTGTGTGGGCTGTGAGAGCTGTGTGGGCTGTGAGAGCTGTGTGGGGTGTGAGGGCTGTGAGGGCTGTGAGAGCTGTGTGGGCTGTGATAGCTGTGTGAGCTGTGAGGGCTGTGATAGCTGTGTGAGCTGTGAGGGCTGTGAGGGCTGTGAGAGCTGTGAGGGCTGTGAGAGCTGTGTGGGCTGTGAGAGCTGTGTGGGCTGTGAGAGCTGTGTGGGCTGTGAGAGCTGTGTGAGCTGTGTGGGCTGTGAGAGCTGTGTGGGCTGTGAGAGCTGTGTGGGCTGTGAGAGCTGTGTGGGCTGTGAGAGCTGTGTGGGCTGTAAGAGCTGTGTGGGCTGTAAGAGCTGTGTGGGATGTGAGCTGTGAGGCCTGTGAGAGCTGTGTGGGCTGTGAGAGCTGTGTGGGCTGTGAGAGCTGTGTGGGCTGTGAGAGCTGTGTGGGCTGTGAGAGCTGTGTGGGCCGTGAGAGCTGTGAGAGCTGTGTGGGCCGTGAGAGCTGTGTGGGCTGTGAGAGTTGTGAGAGCTGTGCGGGCTGTGAGAGCTGTGCGGGCTGTGAGAGCTGTGCGGGCTGTGAGAGCTGTGCGGGCTGTGAGAGCTGTGCGGGCTGTGAGAGCTGTGCGGGCTGTGAGAGCTGTGCGGGCTGTGAGAGCTGTGCGGGCTGTGAGAGCTGTGCGGGCTGTGAGAGCTGTGCGGGCTGTGAGAGCTGTGCGGGCTGTGAGAGCTGTGCGGGCTGTGAGGGCTGTGTGGGCTGTGAGAGCTGTGTGGGCTGTGAGAGCTGTGCGGGCTGTGAGAGTTTGGGCTGTGTGGGCTGTGAGAGCTGTGAGAGCTGTGTGGGCTGTGTGGGCTGTGAGAGCTGTGTGGGCTGTGAGAGCTGTGTGGGCTGTGAGAGCTGTGTGGGCTGTGTGGGCTGTGTGGGCTGTGAGGGCTGTGTGGGCTGTGAGAGCTGTGTGGGCTGTGACAGCTGTGTGGGCTGTGACAGCTGTGTGGGCTGTGACAGCTGTGTGGGCTGTGACAGCTGTGTGGGCTGTGACAGCTGTGTGGGCTGTGACAGCTGTGTGGGCTGTGACAGCTGTGTGGGCTGTGACAGCTGTGTGGGCTGTGACAGCTGTGTGGGCTGTGACAGCTGTGTGGGCTGTGAGAGCTGTGTGGGCTGTGAGAGCTGTGTGGGCTGTGAGAGCTGTGTGGGCTGTGAGAGCTGTGTGGGCTGTGAGAGCTGTGTGGGCTGTGAGAGCTGTGTGGGCTGTGAGAGCTGTGTGGGCTGTGAGAGCTGTGAGAGCTGTGAGAGCTGTGAGAGCTGTGTGGGCTGTGAGAGCTGTGTGGGCTGTGTGGGCTGTGTGGGCTGTGAGGGCTGTGTGGGCTGTGTGGGCTGTGTGGGCTGTGTGGGCTGTGTGAGCTGTGAGGGCTGTGTGAGCTGTGAGGGCTGTGTGAGCTGTGAGGGCTGTGTGAGCTGTGAGGGCTGTGAGAGCTGTGAGAGCTGTGTGAGCTGTGAGAGCTGTGTGGGCTGTGGGAGCTGTGAGAGCTTTGTGGGCTGGGAGAGCTGTGTGGGCTGTGTGGGCTGTGTGGGCTGTGTGAGCTGTGAGAGCTGTGAGGGCTGTGTGAGCTGTGTGAGCTGTGTGAGCTGTGAGGGCTGTGAGGGCTGTGTGAGCTGTGTGAGCTGTGTGAGCTGTGAGAGCTGTGAGAGCTGTGTGGGCTGTGGGAGCTGTGTGGGCTGGGAGAGCTGTGTGGGCTGGGAGAGCTGTGTGGGCTGGGAGAGCTGTGTGGGCTGGGAGAGCTGTGTGGCTGGGAGAGCTGTGTGGGCTGGGAGAGCTGTGTGGGCTGGGAGAGCTGTGTGGGCTGGGAGAGCTGTGTGGGCTGGGAGAGCTGTGTGGGCTGGGAGAGCTGTGTGGGCTGGGAGAGCTGTGTGGGCTGGGAGAGCTGTGTGGGCTGGGAGAGCTGTGTGGGCTGGGAGAGCTGTGTGGGCTGGGAGAGCTGTGTGGGCTGGGAGAGCTGTGTGGGCTGGGAGAGCTGTGTGGGCTGGGAGAGCTGTGTGGGCTGGGAGAGCTGTGTGGGCTGGGAGAGCTGTGTGGGCTGGGAGAGCTGTGTGGGCTGGGAGAGCTGTGTGGGCTGGGAGAGCTGTGTGGGCTGGGAGAGCTGTGTGGGCTGGGAGAGCTGTGTGGGCTGGGAGAGCTGTGTGGGCTGGGAGAGCTGTGTGGGCTGGGAGAGCTGTGTGGGCTGGGAGGGCTGTGTGGGCTGGGAGGGCTGTGTGGGCTGTGTGAGCTGTGTGGGCTGTGTGAGCTGTGTGAGCTGTGTGAGCTGTGTGAGCTGTGTGAGCTGTGTGGGCTGTGAGAGCTGTGTGGGCTGTGAGAGCTGTGTGGGCTGTGAGAGCTGTGTGGGCTGTGAGAGCTGTGTGGGCTGTGAGAGCTGTGTGGGCTGTGAGAGCTGTGTGGGCTGTGAGAGCTGTGTGGGCTGTGAGAGCTGTGTGGGCTGTGTGGGCTGTGAGAGCTGTGAGAGCTGTGAGAGCTGTGAGAGCTGCGAGAGCTGTGAGAGCTGTGAGGGCTGTGAGGGCTGTGAGAGCTGTGTGGGCTGCGAGAGCTGCGAGAGCTGTGTGAGCTGTGTGAGGGCTGTGTGAGCTGCGAGGGCTGTGTGAGCTGCGAGGGCTGTGTGAGCTGCGAGGGCTGTGTGAGCTGCGAGGGCTGTGTGAGCTGCGAGGGCTGTGTGAGCTGCGAGGGCTGTGTGAGCTGCGCGGGGGCTGCGCGAGCTGCGCGGGGGCTGCGCGAGCTGCGCGGGGGCTGCGCGAGCTGCGCGGGGGCTGCGCGAGCTGCGCGGGGGCTGCGCGGGGGCTGCGCGAGCTGCGCGGGGGCTGCGCGAGCTGCGCGGGGGCTGCGCGAGCTGCGCGAGCTGCGCGGGGGCTGCGCGGGGGCTGCGCGAGGGCTGCGCGGGGGCTGCGCGAGGGCTGCGCGAGGGCTGCGCGTGAGCTGCGCGAGGGCTGCGCGTGAGCTGCGCGAGGGCTGCGCGAGGGCTGCGCGTGAGCTGCGCGAGGGCTGCGCGTGAGCTGCGCGAGGGCTGCGCGGGGGCTGCGCGAGGGCTGCGCGGGGGCTGCGCGAGGGCTGCGCGTGAGCTGCGCGAGGGCTGCGCGTGAGCTGCGCGAGGGCTGCGCGAGGGCTGCGCGTGAGCTGCGCGAGGGCTGCGCGTGAGCTGCGCGAGGGCTGCGCGTGAGCTGCGCGGGGGCTGCGCGAGGTGCGCGGGGGCTGCGCGAGGTGCGCGGGGGCTGCGCGGGGGCTGCGGGAGCTGCGCGGGGGCTGCGTGAGGGCTGCGCGGGGGCTGCGTGAGGGCTGCGCGGGGCTGCGTGAGGGCTGCGCGGGGGCTGCGCGGGGGCTGCGCGAGGGCTGCGTGTGAGCTGCGCGAGGGCTGCGTGTGAGCTGCGCGAGGGCTGCGTGTGAGCTGCGCGAGGGCTGCGCGAGGGCTGCGTGTGAGCTGCGCGAGGGCTGCGTGTGAGCTGCGCGAGGGCTGCGCGAGAGCTGCGCGAGGGCTGCGCGAGAGCTGCGCGAGGGCTGCGCGTGAGCTGCGCGAGGGCTGCGCGTGAGCTGCGCGAGGGCTGCGCGTGAGCTGCGCGTGGGCTGCGCGTGAGCTGGGCGAGGGCTGCGCGTGGGCTGGGCGAGCTCTGCTTCTTTTGTGTCTCGGTCTACCTAGCACAAGATGAATGCCAACGCGCGGGCTGGGAGAGCTGCGCGGGCTGGGAGAGCTGCGCGGGCTGGGAGAGCTGCGCGGGCTGGGAGAGCTGCGCGGGCTGGGAGAGCTGCGCGGGCTGGGAGAGCTGCGCGGGCTGGGAGAGCTGCGCGGGCTGGGAGAGCTGCGAGAGTGTGGGCTATGTGGGCTGAGAGAGCTGTGTGGGCTGAGAGAGCTGCGAGAGTGTGGGCTATGTGGGCTCTGAGAGCTGTGTGGGCTCTGAGAGCTGTGTGGGCTGTGTGGGCTCTGAGAGCTGTGTGGGCTGTGTGGGCTCTGAGAGCTGTGTGGGCTGTGTGGGCTCTGAGAGCTGTGCGGGCTGCGTGGGCTGTGAGCTGCGTTGGCTGTGAGAGCTGCGTGGGCTGTGAGAGCTGCGTGGGCTGTGAGAGCTGCGTGGGCTGTGAGAGCTGCATGGGCTGTGAGAGCTGTATGGGCTGTGAGAGCTGTGAGAGTGTGGGCTATGTGGGCTATGTGGGCTGAGAGGGCTGAGAGAGCTGTGTGGGCTGAGAGAGCTGTGAGGGCTGTGTGGGCTGTGAGGGCTGTGTGAGCTGTGAGGGCTGTGTGGGCTGTGAGGGCTGTGTGAGCTGTGAGGGCTGTGTGGGCTGTGTGGGCTGTGAGAGCTGTGTGGGCTGTGTGGGCTGTGAGAGCTGTGTGGGCTGTGAGAGCTGTGTGGGCTGTGTGGGCTGTGAGGGCTGTGTGGGCTGTGAGAGCTGTGTGGGCTGTGAGGGCTGTGTGGGCTGTGAGAGCTGTGTGGGCTGTGAGCTGTGTGGGCTGTGAGAGCTGTGTTGGCTGTGAGAGCTGTGTTGGCTGTGAGAGAGAGAAGCACCCTGACCCCCTAGGCCTGCTCAGGGGGCCCCAAAAAAAAATGTTTTCCCCGAAAAATCGTGAGGGTACGCGCACCGTACAGAGTACAGTAAGCTTACGTTAAGCTTACTGTAAGCTTACTGTACTCTGTACCCCCGCGATTTTCCGAAAAAAAATATTTTTGGGGGGGGGCCTGGGGGAGCATTGTGGGACCCCCTGAGCAGGCCTAGGGGGTCAGGGTGCTTCTACCCTGCCCCCTTTTTGAGTTCTACAAGTTTATTTTTCTGCTTTCCTGTGCCTCAGTCTACCGAGAAACAAGATGGCTGCCAACAATTTCTGTTTTGGAATGTTCACAGACAGTAGCAGCCAATCTGCATGCAGCTCGTACTCTGGAAGGTTCAGAGTACAGTAAGCTTACAGTGTGCCACATATAGATATATAATTTGAACAAATTCGATTTTCTCAACAACTACTGGAGGGATTTTCACCAAATATACAAAAGGCACTTCTGCATACCAGGCTCTACCATTTTGCCAAATTTGGTGTAATTCCATTCAGCCGTTCGGGCTGTAGCCGTGTCTAAAGGTCCTATGGAAAATTGCATTGGACTCAATTTCACATTCAATTTTCTCAAAAACTACTAGAGGGATTTACACCAAACATACAAAAGACACTGCTGCATAGCAGTCCCTACCATTTTGCCAAATCTGGTGTAATTCCGTTCAGCCGTTCGAGCTGTAGCCTTGTCAGAATGTCCCTATGGAAATTAACATGGGGAAAACACGTTTTGGGACCTCCCTTATTTCTTGGCCCCCGCTTGACGAATCCCCCCGAAACTTTCAGGGAAGGAGCGGAGCGCAGCGAGGCAAATTTAAGGAAAATTACAGGCCGATCCGTCAATCGGCGCCAAAGTTATTCCCAATAGAATGTTCGGAATTTCCTATGGTAACTAGGTCCTAACTATATATACCTACTGGCGGTCGCCAGTAGGTAATATATATATATATATATATATATCCCCACAAAGACCTCCGATTCAGGAGCCACCAAACCTGCAGGGCGGCCTCTTTTTAAAGCGAGCACGGAGAAGCCCGTCACTTTTACCACATGAAACACAGATAGAGGCCCATTTCTGGAGACAAGCGCTTTATTTCAGTTAATGCAGCACTGCTTTCTAAGTCCAACATTTTTTTGGGGTTAGCCTTGATCACTGAGCGAAAGTTCAAAGTGCATACGTGCATGCATTCTTATAGGTGTACTGCCCCACGTGATTGATGGACCTACAACTTCCAAGATGCAGCAGGAAATGCAAGTAAGTGCTAATTTTCGGAGACAGTTCTCGTTATTCATTTTCCTGTGCATTACATATTCCATCACTGTGGTGATCAATCACGGATGATATGTAGCCAGCATTATGCTTGATATACTGTTATCCTGATCCAAAGCTCACGTCCCCAGAACGATCGGTGCAGGAGATTCCCCTCACCAAATCCCTTCCGTCGTTGCCATCTTAGGTTGAACAGCAGCGCGTCGGTCATGCTCCATCGTTATAAATCCACACAAAGACCTCCGATTCAGGAGCAACCAACCATGTAGGGCGGCCTCTTTTTAAAGCGGGCACGAGAAGCCCGTCACTTTCATCACATGAAACACAGATAGAGGCCCATTTCTGGAGACAAGCGCTTTATTTCAGGTAATGCAGCACTGCTTTCTCATTCCAACATGTTTCGGGGTTTTATATATATATATATATACTATATATATATATACACACACACATATTAACATTTTTAAATTTAGTATCGTGTATGTGATTGTCACAATTAATTGCTTATGGGTGGCTGTTTTTTTAAGGCATACTTCATAATGTTTATCATGTGTACAATATGTCTTTTCTGACAACGGAAGGGCTTCGACTAGACGCACGCTATGGTTTTTACACTGCTCACTACTCTGATACAAGCATGTGAATCTATGATAGATTCAATACTGGAGAAAAAACAAGTTACTTTCCTGTACACTGTGGTTCTCTAGTATTGTTATCTTTCATAGATTCACATGCGGCTTGCTCTCCTCCACGTCTAGGCTTGCCACTTCTGATCTCAGGCTATATCTTTACCTTAGCACACTTGTGCGCGTAATCTGAGGTTTGTTGGCTCTGACTGGGGAGCTTAGGTCTAAGACTGGTCTGTGATTGGCTGAAGTTTGGGCTTACATAAGGAGGATGGCGATTTCCAAAGTTTGTCTCTCCTTCTGGATGTTTCTTATGTACTTCTATGGAACTTCTTTTCTAATTACCGCGAGACTCCTACCATGACGACGGGGAAGATACAAGCATGTGAATCTATGAAAGATAATTCTGGAAAACCAGAGTGTACAGGTAAGTACCTTGTTTTTTCTCATTGCCATAACACTGGCCTGGCATGTGAGTGAGCTTCAGGCTCTTGCTGTCAACCCACCATATGCAAACGTCTTTCCAGATAAGTTGTTTTTGAGGACCCTAACTGCCTTTCTGCTGAAAGTGCTCCTCCATTTCATATTGGGCATGCGCTCCTGAATTCTTTCCTCACCTCACCCGTCCAAGGAGGGAGAGAGACTCAATTGTTTGGACCCTAGGAGAGCACTAAGCTTTTACTTAGATTGCACCAAGGAACATGAGGTAGACGATCCACTCTTTGTAGGTCTCTCTAGGGCAAAGGAGGGCAAGGATGTGCAAAAATGGACCATCTCTATAAAGATCTGCTACACACTGGCTAGGAAGCAAACTTCAGAGGGCTTATGGCTCAGTCTGCCAGAGTTGCTAGCACTACGCTGGTGCTCATAGTGCCTGTCCTGGATATTTGTCAGGCAACTACGGGGGACTGGTAAATATGTCCTCGAAGCTCAGCTGCCTCAAGAGTCTGGTCTGTTGAGGGACATTTTGCCCCCTTGGTCCCGCCGGACTATTTGGCATCTGTCACTTCAAAGACCTACCACCTGGGAAGTATTGCAGTGGTATCTATTCTCCAGGTGAAGAATTTGTGGTTAGATGTATCTATCAGAAGAACAAGTTACTTACCTTTGATAAAGATCTTTCTGGTGGATGCTCAATCTAACCACAGATTCCTCACTGACCTACTATGTGCTGTGATCTGGACTGTTCCATCTAAAAAAAAAAAGTTCCCAATTTGGAGATCTGCACACGTGTCTTGCCAGTCTGCTGATAGTCTCTGCGCCTGAGGGTGCGGACAACCTATGAAAGCAATTAATGGCTGTGCACATGGATGGGTCTTATAAGCAGCTCCACTTGTGGAGCAGAACAACATCCAAGTAGAGCCACATGATGCAACCTTCCTGTGCGCAGGTACCCTACTTCGAACTGGTCGGATCCAGTCTGACTCCTGGGGAATATTCACGAGGTGACGAATCTACTGTTAGAGTTCCCTCTGGAAAGATCGTTTACAGAAAGTAAGCAACTTGTTCATTACAGTTGGAGGACGAACAACACAGTAACACACAAAAATAGAGAAATTGAGAAACATCTGAGACAGCTTGTCAACAATATATTCTCCGCTGCTGAAAACTGGCTAAAAAACATACTAATCACAGTAAAAAAACATACTATACTTTGGCACGCATTAATACATGACAATCATCAAAGGAGCACATTAATCAACATGGATTATAAATCTCTCTTTACTAGGCAATCTTATAAGAATTATTTTTCAACCAATTGTATACATTTAATAAACTTGGCCAACAATTGAGGGACCTACCCTTTCAGGATTAAATCCATAGCATGGCTGCAGATGAAGGCACCCATTGTGGACATCGCCTTATCAGTGGTAGTAAGCACTATATACATGTAATTTCAATGCAATACAAAACATTGTGAAAAATCATGGACATAGCTGTATCCTAGGTAGACTGACTTAAAGGCGACAAATGCAGACAATGTGGGTTAACGTTCACTTTATACATTGACATAGCCTGCCCACTAGGCTAACCTTCATTTTCTAGGAAGGTGCAAACTCCCCTTAATCCAGCATCCAACATTTTAGCCAAATGAATCTCATTTTGTAATGTAAATGGAAAAGAATTTGGGATAGGGTTTCATTGATTTAATATATATTGATATATAGATTGCATATTGAAGTGGCTATGCTTTGCAAAATAAAGCTTATCTTATTAAGGACATCTCTTTGGCCTTTTGATTTACTCTCTATTTAAACTGATTAAAAGCTGTTCAAAGCGCTTTGACCTTTAGAGATACCATGGTTCTTTCTGTGGACTTGGCCAATGGATTAATCTCTGTTATATATCTTACAGTGCCCTCTACCCAAACCAAGGACGTCAAGCTACCAATATTGGGTGTTCTAAAACCTTGATGCATTTTCAAAAAGGAGATCTGTTTGTCAGATCAAGTCAAGTCACAAATGCACTTGTGAGGAGTGTCGTTGCAGATTGAATATTGCATGAAGTGCATTACATTGGGCTAAACCCAACCAAGAATATTTAAAGGAAAACGCTTTGGCCCCACAGCATATCATTGAAAGCGACTTAGATTTAATGACCTATAAGATCGGGTTTAAATATGCACTTTTGTTGTTCTTAGAAATATGGAATTAGACTTGCTTTCCAGGGAAGTCAAGTATGTCCTGTATCATTCCCGTGCCTCAAACCAAACAGGTATTTAGACTGCTGAACCAGTTCCAAAAAGTCTTAAAAATATCAAATCCCGAGGGCGTGGCCAGCAGCATGGAGGAGTAGGACGTGCCTCGGCTCGGCTCCTGGTGTGCTGTATGAATCCGACGATCTAATCCTGCCAATTCTTCCCAACTAAATCAAAACTGTAGTCTGGGCCAGCTCCGACACCTCTGCCCCCGACATTCCGGACATTCTTGAGCGACTAAAGATCGCTCCCCCAAAATGGCGACCGGGCGAACTTCATCGGCCCGATTCTGACTCCACCCCGGCCTTGAGGACTGTTGCCTGCGGCGCTCCTATGGCATCGGGACCGGAGAAGAGGTCCGGCCGGCTGAGGAGGGATCGAGTGCCCTGCGCCCCGCCCCTGTCCCCGGTGAGCACCTGTCTGGGGGGCGGCGAGGGCCGGTGATTGCGACGGCCGGAGGAGACGTCCGGCAGGACTGACGCTGGGTGCGGGACCTGCGGTGGGAGCATACGGACTGCGGGAGGAGCCGCTGCGGAGCGGGGCGCGAAACCCTCCCACCCCAGTGGAGACAAGAGGCGGCGTGGCCCGGGAAACCCTGAATAGGATCCCACCCCTGGATCGAGTGCCTGGCCTATCTGTGCTGTTCCACCCTGTCCCGGAGAGGCGCGCATCTGCCAGGGACGGAGACCGGCTGCAACGGGAGACGCGCTTGAAAGACTGCCACCGGTGAGTGGGCGCCTGATCTTCCATCGCCCCCACCCCACGAGCGCAGACCTGGCTGGGGGCCCCACCGGAAAAGACCTGCAGGCCCTATACAAGTGACCGGGGGGGCCGTGCTGCACAGAGGGGGGTGGGGGTCCCCATCACTTGAGGGGCTCCAGACCGTTGCCCCGGAGGGATCTGGCCTGCGGCGCTGCCCACTGTGTGGGGGTCCCGGAGGAGGCCACACTGCGCCATTGCTAGAGGGGCCCGTGCGGCGGGGCATATATGACTGTTCGTGCAGTGCCCCTCCCGGTCCTCTTGGAGACCCACCTATATTGTATTGGGACCACGCGCCCCGAACTCACCCCGCTGATCCTTCTGGGGGCCTCCCGTCACCAATAACCGAGGAAGAGGGAACCCATTGCCCACGGAAGCCACAGACTGGTGAGGCAGACGTGCTATGTGTGCGACGGAGGGCAGTGGTTGATGGCGGGAACCGCGCCTGTCCCCGCCGCTTGGCCTGCTTTTCGCCCACAGGGCTGCTGGGATAGGAGTGGACGAGGCGACCCCCCACCGGCCCTCCCGGCGTGTCTGGCAGCCCCAAGAGACTTTGGCCACAACCAAGACACAATATGGGGAAGAGGGACCCGCCTGCGAGGCCGGCTAGGCAGGAAACCATTGAGAGCTATACCACGACGCGGGCGCACAGGGAGACGGCCCAGGGACTGCCGGGAACACACATGGACACGGCTGTGCTCCTGGAGGCGATCCAGGCCTCCAGGACAGATATACAGGACTCTAGAGCGGCACTGGAGACTAAAATAGGTGAGGTGGGCTCTGAAGTCCTTTTATTGCGCCAAGACTTCCGGAATCTGACTGAGAGAGTGACGACAGCGGAGACCAGAATTGGTGAAACAGAGGACTCTATTACCACCCTCCGTAAGGAAATGGTGGAGCTACAGGCATCCCACAGGCAATTGCTGTGGAGGGTGGACGATGCCGAAAACAGGGCGAGGCGCAACAATCTCCGCTTCGTAGGCTTTAGGGAGGGCATTGAAAAGACTGATGTGGCTGCCTTCCTGCAGGACTGGCTAAGATCAACGTTCCCGCAGGCCCAGTTTTCGAACTGTTTCATTATCGAAAGAGCGCACAGGGCCCTGCTGGTGAAACCGCCGGAAGGAGCACGACCCCGGCCGATAATTGCGCGCTTCCTTAACTATGCGGACAGAGACCTTATCCTCTGGGAAGCCAGAAGAAAAGGAGAACTTAGAATGGAGAACACGACCATCATGATTTTCCCGGACTACAGCCAGGAAGTCCAGAAGCAGAGGCGGTCCTACGACTCGGTCAAAGCGAAACTTCGAGACCTACATATGTCGTACATGCTGCTCTTCCTGGCGAAACTGAAAGTAATGTTCAAAGGCAAGTCCCACTTCTTTAACCGACCAGAGGAGGCCTGGCAGTGGCTAGAGGAGCGCCCTCTGCTCCGAGAAGCCGAGGAGGAAGGCCGAAGAATCCGAACAGAAATGGCAGCGGCCAACTTCCGGAGGAACTCACCTAAGACCCAAAGGTCCCAAATCCCGAGAATGAGACGAGGATCGCACTCATCACCCTATCCGGATCTACAGGCGGCAGGCCGGGGGAGAGGAGGCCGTGATGCACCTACAAATGAACTGTCAGACCAGAGGTCCGGACTCAGCCGTCTGGCTCACCTTAATGACACCGAGGCGGACAACTTGGAAAATGACCATATGTCGGATGTGGAAGACTTTACAGTTCGCTCACCACACCCCCTGGTTGAAGCAATCCGAGAGATGGAACAGGGGGCAACTGGCGGAACAGACGACCATGATAACGAAACACAAGACTCTCACTCCTGAGGAAGATTGGAACTGACATCTGTGACAGCAGCACACCGCTGCTGGAGACGCGCAAGTTACAAACACTTTTCTTTTTGTATTGACTCATACCACTCTTAGTGGGGTTTTGTTGGTGATCCTACTGCTCTGCACGACGCCGGCACTCCGGGACACAGTATACAGGGCACTCACAAAAGGGTCAACCCTACAGGGGCTCACGTTCGAACCCTGGAGGTAGTTTAATTTGGGATCCAATGGGTGGGCGACAGACCTTTACCACCTGAAAGTCCTACTGGTCAATGGTTGCACAGCTGGGATGGACGGGGGGAAGGTGGGGAGGGGGAGGGAGGAGAGGGGAATGTTGAAACAGTTTTGTTGGGGGGACTTTGGTTGGGGGGGGGGAGGGAAAAGTTGGTTGAAGTCATGTATCACGGTGCTCCATGCCACACTTTCGCACTGGAAATCATCTTCACAACTCTAGATTTACCCAAGTATGCAGTAGTACACAGCATACGACTTCACAGGCTGACTCCTACCTGGTGACTGCCTACCTGACTACACAAGACCCAAACCATGTTAGGTGACCTCGAGACACATGGGGAAGGCGGAAGAGGGCTCAGCGTCCTGTCCTGGAATGTCAATGGCCTGGGTAGCAGGATCAAGAGAGGGCTGGTCAACTCATACCTGAAACGCGTAGGACCAGACATCACACTATTACAAGAAACCCATCTTAAAGGTTCCTAGCCAGAGGCCGCTTTAAGCTCTTAGCGCATGCGCGATACACGACAGACTCTAGAGGAGTGGCCATCATTCTGAAAAAGACCACTCCATTTACTATAGCCCAGACGTGGACAGACCCACAGGGAACATACGTGGGTATCAAGGGGATGTGGAACAGACAGGCCTACACCATAGTTTCGGTGTATGCTCCCCCGAAACTCCAAGCACTCACATTAAAAAAGGCAGCGGATATACTGCTAGAAACGGCTGACACTATACAGATTGTTGGGGGAGACGTTAATGACGTTTTGAATGTCACGCAAGACAGAACAGGCACGCCACAAGGAGACGTAACCCAGACCCCCTTGTCCCAGTGGTCGGTCAACCTAGGCCTTACTGACGTCTGGAGGTGGATACATCCAGATACGCGGGTTTATTCGTACTTCTCGGTCGCCCATAAGGTCTTCTCGAGACTGGACTATATTTTTCTGTCCAGACAATACCTGACAGTACAGGACGTAGCAGAATATAAAGCAAGAGGCATATCGGACCACTCACCATTGCTGATCAGACTGGGTATGAAACGTCAAGGGGAGACGCGAATGTTGCGACTGACGGCCTGGGACCTTCCGAACCCAAATGTCCTGCGGGGCCTGAGAGCGGATGTAAAAGTCTATATTGCTGAGAACGAGGACTCGGTTGCCTCGAAAGTGATATTTTGGGATGCATTAAAGGCAGTTATGAGAGATAGGGCGATAAGTAGACTGGCGGAGGAACGAAGAAAGCTCCACTCTGATGCAGAACTTATAGAACAGGACATACTAACCCTGGAAAGGGAATACCAGACCTCGAGAGATCCAATAGCACTCAGGAGACTCACAGATAGGCAGTCGCATTATCGGGAACTAGTGACCGGAGAGGCGAAAACTCAAGCCTTAGCCACCCTACACCGCCTGTATGATGTAGGGGACAAATCAGGTAAGCTATTGGCATGGCTTAGCAAAAAGGAGCGGGCGGAGAGGTGGGTGGACCAGATTAGGGATCCTCAGGGAGCGGTTTCAGATCGGATGCACGCATCGCAGAGGCGTTTGCAGACCACTATGAAAGTTTCTATGAAGCTAGGGACTTAGGGACTAGTGAAGAGGCCGTAAGCTATATGGACCAAACCGAACTCCCGACCCTGTCTGCTGATGACGCTAAAACCATGGACTCTGATATTGCTCTGGATGATATCTCTGAGGCCCTGGCCAGACTACGACCGGGGAAAACGCCGGGACCCAACGGCTTCCCAGCGGAATTCTTTAAACGTACAGCGGACCTTTTGACGAAACACCTGAAGGGGCTGTATGAGGGTGCCCTGCAGGAAGGGAGGCTCCCCCCTGACCTGGTCCTGGCGACCATTATCCCAATCCATAAGGAGGGTAAACCACAGGAGGACTGCGCGTCCTACCGCCCCATCTCGTTATTAAATACGGAAACGAAACTACTGGCCACTATCCTGGCGCTGCGGCTTCGCTCGGTGATATCGCAGCTGATACATCTCGACCAGACGGGGTTCATACCGGACAGGGCCACCAGAATGAACCTCCGGCGCACTCACAACTGGTTGCAAGAGGTCCGGGACAGAGAGGACCCACACTGGTTCCTGTCCCTCGATGCGGAAAAAGACTTTGATGCAGTTCATTGGCCGTTTCTTGAAGGGGTTCTACAGAAATTCGGTTTCGGACCGAAGTTCCAACAGTGGGTGCGGTTGTTGTACACCGAGCCAAGAGCCAGAGTAAGGGTGAATGGTGTCTTGTCACAGGAGTTCCGGGTGCAAAGAGGGACAAGGCAAGGATGCCCGCTGTCCCCACTTTTGTTTGCCCTAACTATTGAGATCCTGGCGACTAGGATTCGCCAAAACACAGGCATTAAGGGATTTAGAATGAGTGAGGGAGACATGACCGAGGAAAAAATTTCGCTGTACACGGACGACGTACTTCTGTAAGTCACATCGCCGGAGACGTCGATCCCAGAGTTGTTCCTTGAGCTGGAGCAATACGGTGGTGCTGCTGGATACCGAATAAACTGGCACAAATCGGTTCTATACGACCCCTCGGGGCGGGAAGCATGGCTGGATCTTCCAAGGAGGTTATTGACGACAACCGAGGGCTTTCAATACCTCGGGGTATATCTCACCCTAGATAGAACCATTGCGTACCAACGGAACATAGAACGCATCATGGTGAACTCCATAGTAGATATGGACCGCTGGCGACTGCTCCCGCTTACTCTTTTGGGCCGCGCGGCAATGTACAAGATGATTATCCTCCCCAAGTACTTGTACGCCTTACAAAACGAGTACTATCCGCTCCCCCCAAAAGTCTTTTCCAAAATACATGCGGACCTACGGGCCTTCATATGGCTGGGCAAACAGCCTAGAGTGGCGCTGACCACGCTACAAAGACACCAATACAGCGGGGGGATCTCGCTCCCGAATTTAGAGGCTTATTACTGGGCGGAACACTTGGCCCCGATCAATGACTGGTTGCATGCACAGGCCGACCATCCCTCCTATGCGTTAGAGCGCCACAAGTTGGCACCCAGACACATACTATCTTATCTATATGGGGGGACTGGCCGAAGGCATCTCCTACCGGCAACCGAAATCACCATAAATGCTTGGCATGCCGCAATGAAACGAACGGGATGGGATGGGAAGCCTACGAGACAGAAGCCAATCTGGCACTGTACGTGGCTGACGGAATTACACAAACTAACTGGATATAGACGATGGGATGATATAGGAATTTCTACATTAGGAGATATAATTGCCAAAGGGCAACTGAAGTTGTTTGCGGCATTAACCACAGAATTCGGACTGCACCCCACACAGCGATACAAATACATCAGACTCAAACATGCCTGGGGGGCCCAAAATATCAGCGCCCCGGAGCTGGTGGACTTTGCCCCACTCGAAGGCAGGCTCCTGCAGGAGCACATTCAGCAGAAGGCGGTCTCCCTAACATACAAAACCCTCACCAATAACATGTTAGGTGATTTGGCCAAACTTAGGCAGCAGTGGGAGACAGACGTGGGTGGCATGGAGGACATTGACTGGGAACTAGTGTTGACACATCCTAGAGAGGTGGCCGTTAAATCCCAACTCCGTCTAATCCAATTTAATGTTCTACATAGAACTTATTTTGATAGGGTGCGGCTCCGGAAAATGGGGAGGGTAGATGATGATAGGTGCTTAAGATGCCAGGGCCCCAGGGGAGACTTTTTCCATGTTCTGTGGTCATGCACTAAAATACAGGGATACTGGTCCAACATTTTTACGAAACTGAATGCAGTCCTGGAGAGTCAAATTCAACTCGACCCTAAGCTAGCCCTACTAGGCATGACGAATGATGTAGATCTGACACGTCCTTTATTGGCCTTTCTGGTGCTGGCCTTGGTAGTGGCCAAAAGGGACATAGCGAAACACTGGGGGGCGCCGGAGATACCGTCGCTAGAAGAGTGGAGGAGAGGATTAGACCTATATATGGCGGCTGAGAGAGTCACATATAAAGCACGGGGATGCCCTAGGAAGTTCCGCAGAGTATGGGGGAAATGGAGAACTTATCACGGCCTGGATGTGGGGCTGTAATGGGGCACCGGCGGGAGGCACACAGTGGGATACAGGGGGATTCTATGACGATTAGACTGTCGATGACACGAGGGAGTGTTGGCCTTGCAGTCCTGTTCATCTTGAAACTATTTGCATCAAATTGGGTAATGATACGGGGGGAGGTGGGAGTAAGGGGGAAAAATGTGAGCCATACTACTGACATACTACTGACATGATTGTAATGTTTAGTTATGAAAAAATGCAAATAAAACTGGTTTTAAAAAAATATATATATCAAATCCCTTTTTAGATGTTGGCTCGAGGTCGCATTTACTCTGTGTAGTCTCACCCATTGTTTCCAAAGCATAACGTGGCCTTTTTGTAGCCCCTTGCTCATAATAGGATTTCTTTGTTTCCTAGCTTAGTTGTCTGCTCTTGATTCAATAGATGTCCTTCCTATTCTTGTGTTTATCTTGCCAATTACCATTTAGGTTTCAGTGTTCGGAATGGATGAGTTGTAGCCTTCCACTGCTATTTCAGAGGGCTTCTATGTTTTCTTTATTGCCTAGGACTCCTCTGTCCTCCCCTGCTCCCTCTCCTTCACACTCCCTTTTAAATATTTAGTATTTTATTTTTTTTGCGAAAGATTGATGACTGCAAAATGTTACCAGACTGTCGCTTCAATTTTTTGTACTGTTTGTTGCCCACCATGTAGTTTTAATACATTTCAATTTACCATTCGAACATGGCATGTGGCCTTCTCAATCATTGAAATTAATGACATAAAAAAGGCACTTTTTCAAAAATGTACTAAGATTGTGTATATTGCCTACTTGCCATGGATTTCAAACCACTACTTTAAAGATGAGAGAAACGGTGGTATGCCAACATTGTAGCTCTCGAGCCTGGATCCTACTAAAGCAGTGACCAGAGAAGTATGGTCTGGCGCTAGTAAGGAAAGCTCATTCTGAAAAGCTGGAATTTAAAGAAGCGGACTGATTCAGCTGTCAAGATCTTAAAGCCAGGAGTACTTCAAATATAGCACTCAAGCTTCTATTACCTTCGCTGGTGAAAGGTATGGCTCCATTTCAGGAGACTAGAAGGCAGGGCTGTACAGTCCCCACCACCCACAGACAGAATCTCTTTTTTGTCATCTGTGTTCAGTTTGAAGCATTCACATGTTTTGTTGGCAAGTTTCAAGATGACACGAAATTCTTCCTCCAGCAAATACCTAAGTACTGGTGAAAGCTAGCAACCTATCTCACAATATAGAAATCATCCTTGCTATATTGCATGCCTCTTTTTTCCTTTTTTAAAGAAATAACAATGCATTTTAATCTTACCACAGTGAAACTCCCTTTGTCCTGTATTGTAACTTTCTATGGGAAATGGGCAAACAAAATCCAAATTTTCATAGGCTGTAGAAACTTGCAGGTAATGGTTTAAATGATATAAACAATACATGAACATTTTGTCAGTGATTTAATACATTTTACCTCACTTATCCATCAATTTATTTCAGGCGAGGACGGGGAAGAACCCAGCTCGCAATGATGCCTCGAGCACTGCATCGACAGACCATGCCAGCTGTAAAAGCAGAGAATGGAACAATGCAGGAAGATTCAACAACCTCTTCTCCATCTGCAGAAGAGCCAAAAAAGATGTCAAATGCAGACTTTGCCAGAATGCTCCTCAAAAAGTAAAGTTGTATTGTTTCTGGAAAACATGAACTCACCTCTGTGGAAGTCATTTTGGATTTTTTCCAGCAATATAAAGGAAAAACAGTTGTAAACCATTTTTAAAGATACTGTTGAAAATTGTGATTATCACCTGTATTTATCGTAGAGGAAGGGGACTGTGCAAATATGGTTTTTAAAATGCCTTGTGTGATTGAAAGATTGAAATTGATGCGGTTGATCTCTCATATTGAGGGTATGGACTGCATGTACTTCCTTTATTGCTTAGACACCTTACATTTCAAGATTATAAAAAACGGAGGCATTAAACCCTTGAAACGTTTATACAGTTCCATCCATTTAAACATATCAGCTGGTGGCATACATGACTTCTCAATACACTTTTGAGGTATTCCACAGTACTTTCTACCCACCCTATCTGTAACCGTGATATATTTTTTTTCCTTTTAAATTCAATTTAGCATTTGTTTGTACTGTCACCACAATGGCCTACTTTATAACTGGGTGGGGAAGAAGTAGTTGTGTGCAGTATATGAAATGGATGTTTCAATGAAAATGTTATTTTCTTTTTTTTATATTGTGCATTGGTAAATACGTTTTGGCACATTATTTGAAGGTTTCCTGCAGCCAAAAACTGGAAGTAATAGATATGCTTTATTCCCAGATTGTTTGTTGTGGATCATTCTTTCTGTTAACCTGGTTATATACCTTCTTACACGGGGGTAATGGGTGATTTTATGTTGTTATTTTTGTTCCATGTACAATGTAAAATGCAGATAAAATGTTTTTGTTTTTTATTAAAACAGTTCCTCTTTACCGTTTTGTTGTGTATTAATCTAGACCGACTCTGATCAGCTATGCAAAGGACATGAATTTGCCTTCTTGATTAGTTTTCTGCCGTAACTTTTAAATGTTTATTAGAAATTAAAGGAAAACAGTCTTTCAGCGCAGATCACAGGATGAATTCCCAAGATACTCATTTGCTTTGTTAAACGGCTCTTAATGTTACAACTATATCGCTTTCAAAGCACATGGCTTGGTTTGATTAGGAGGGAGCGACTCGCACAAAGCGACAGCCTATGATTTACGTACCTAAATATTATTCAAAAAGGATACCAGTGAGCACTTAACTCAGCATACAGAGAATTGGAAAACAATTATTTGTATCACCCTTCTGAGGTGAATACATTTATTTTTGTTTATTTTATTTGAGTTTTTTTGTAAAGCATTGCTAACCACTCTTTGGTGGCCTCCGAGAACTTTAAGGGTGTACTAAGACTTAAAAGGAAGTGGTGACTAACAATATGGTACAGATTGCTGGAGCTGGTGGTGGGGAAGCAGTCAACTCTCTGGCAGTGATCTACAGTGCCTGAAGATGCACATAGTAAAATAGCTAGTTTACAAAGACTTTGGAGGGTAAGAGTTCAGAGAGTTGGGTGGAGAGTCTAAACTTCTAACGAGGCCAAACGTTCTTATAACTGAGGGTGGCTTGCATGAAAAGTTGAGGCTTTAAATCTTTTGAATTTGAAATAGTCCTTTTGCATCTGTTGAAGAGGTAGGGTATTGAACAATGAGAAGTCCTATATGTGGAGAGATCGGCCACCAGACATACTGTACCCGAATGGTAGGGTAAACCAATGCACTTTTTGTCAGACCTAAGTTTTCTTGTCTTCTGACAAGAGATGCATTTGTGAGATGAATTGGTGTAGCGCTGACTGCTTGGGAGAAGCTTCCTGAGTTTTGTTTTCTTTTCTGTAATGACTAATAGCTAGAAGTACACCCTGACGTCATTACATCTAAAGTGAAAGTTAAAGGAGCCAATGAGCTTGTTTTACTTTTATTCCATCTGATTGAGACTTCTAGCTGCAGATTCCTTACCTTAGAATATTCACCATGCCTCAGACTGGATCTGCACATTTTTGAGCAGTCCCCTTGCTCTGGATCCGTATAGACACAGCTTTGCGGCCTCCTCCGGAGCCCGTTCCAGTTGCCCCAAACCAATAGTGATTTCAGACTCCCGATACGGACCTGGACTGGCTTCGATCAGGCCCACATTGCCTGAATTGGAGATGGAGTCCTGTTTCTCTGAAGGGCCCTCTGAGGAACACGAAAGGTGGGGATCTGAGGATAATTATGGCTAGTCCAACCTCCTAGCAGAGTACATGGTCAACAGCACCTGGTATGATGTCTTGGCTGATGCATGTGGTCTGGACACCTCACCAGAAACTGGCCTTCTCTCCTACCATAGTGGCTTTGAAGGAAGGGGCGTCTATCGCAATGGTTATCCAGAGGACGGCGGAGGCCGTGGACTTTCAGCTGCTCATGGTTGAGGTCAAGACCATTGTCTTCACAGAGCGGCTTCAACCCGGGGGTGTCCCTTTCAGAACCGTACTCCCCTTCAATGTAGCCTTCACTGATGTCCCAGGCTATTGTTGACAGGAAAGATGCAGCAAAATTTACTATCCGATGCGGATTGGATATGACCGACTCAACGGGCAGAGACAGTGCTTTCACAGTGTCATTCCTTATGGACATGCCCTTTGACTGCACTCGCCACCTTGGTGACAAGGCGGATTCAGCAGTTGAATGTTTTAACCCTTTCGCTGCCAGGCCTTTTCCCCCACAGTGCTAAGCCTTTTTTTGGGCTATTTGGGATAATTTGTGCTTTGGCCTTCACAACATTTTTTTACACATAAGCTATCCACTCTAAATTTGCATCCTTTTTCTCCAACATCCTGGGGATTCTAAATGGCATGAATAAAAGGTTTTCTATGTTGAAGTCACCATTTTCCCGGCTTTCAGGAACATGTAGAGCTGAATCAGAAAACCTATCTTTTTACCACATTGTTGGCATTTTTCGAAGAGGTACCCCACTTTTCCTAGTTTTTGTGTTTTCAACCTTTTTCCAGTTTGTGCTGGAAACCACTGTGAACCCCATCTTAAATCCTGGAGAGCTATAGATTTCAGAAAAGTAGACAGAATTCTGAATTCAACAAGGGGCCATTTGTGTAGACTCCAAGGTTTTCCCAAAGAAACTAGCTTTTGAAATAAAAAGAAATAGTGAAAATGAGGAGGGAACAAATTTGCGACAACGTTTTTATTTGTAACTTCTCATCATGATGGCCGATGTATAAAAAAAAAAAGCAGTATACCATTCCATCTGCTAAACCTTTCTGGTTGAGGGGATATATAGAGTTTGTGGTTTTTCCAAGAACTCATACACCCACAGCCAATAACCAAGCTACACTTTGCACAGGTTTTTCATTCTGTACCGGATATAGAGCAATTCATATGGTAAATTATAAAGAGTGAAAAATAGGTATCAATGAAACCTATGCATTTTCGAAATGGGCACAAGATATGGAGTTTGGAATCAGTGATCATTTGCTCATCTCTGAATTTGTGGGTACCCATAATAGCATATGAAGTAAAGGGCATTTCTCAAAATATCTTCTTTCTTACACACTAGCCTACATTTGGATGGCTCAAATGCCCAAAAATATAATTGGTAATAACACCTGTTCTACTAATCTGTTTTCCCCCAAGTCTCTCGATAAAAATGGCACCACACATATGTTGATGAGAAAGTGCTGAAAACATAACATGGACCACAGCACCGAAACCGCCCTCCTAGCCACAACAGATGACATTGCTCCCTCCTCGACAGAGGGGAGACTGTGGCGCTCATCCTCCTGGACCTCTCCGCAGCCTTAGACACAGTCTCTCACCGCACCCTAGCCCGCAGACTTCACAACGCAGGGTTCTGGAACAAGGCTCTTGACTGGATCCACTCATTCCTCTCCAGCAGCACGCTGTGGGTCTGACACCTACCCTTCCTCTTGGATCCCATTCCGACTACCTGCAGAGTGCCCAAGGATCCTCCATCAGTCCCACCCTGTTCAACGTCTACATGGCCCTGCTTGCCTCCATCGTCCGATCCCACGGACACAATATGGTAACCTACGCAGACGACACCCAACTCATCCTCTCTCTATCCAACAAACACAACCTCTCCAAACACAACTTTCAAGAAGGTATGGAAACAGTCGCCAGGTGGATGAAGAACAGCTGCCTACAACTCAACACGGACAAGACTAAAGTACTCATCATGGGCTCACACTCCAACGCCTGAAACGACACCTGGTGGCCCTCCGCCCTCGGGAACCCGCCCTACCCCACAATCATGCATACAACCTCAGAATCATCCTGGACTCCGAACTTTAAATGGACCGCCACGTCAACACTGTCTCATCCTCCTGTTTCCACAACCTCCGACTCCTACAAAAGACCTTCAATTGGCTCACCCTCGAACACAGAAAAACCATCACCCACGCCCTCATCAGCAGCAGACTGGACTACGGAAACATTCTCTATGCCGGAATCAACAAGAACGTCACCCGCAAACTCCAGAACGCCTCCACCAGACTAGTCCTCAACCTACCGTGCCACTGCCACATCACCCAACACCTGCGGACACTACATTGGCTCCCCATCCAGAAGAGAATCACCTTCAAGCTTCTCATCCACCAAGATCCCTACGCTCAGCCCAGCTCTCCCTTGCTGCGGTGCCGTGCATCAAGAAGACCAGAACAGGAGGACTCTCCTTCTCCTTTCTCGTGTCCAAGGCACTGAACACTCTCCCACTCCGCCTCAGTCAGACGCCAACACTCCTAGTTCTCGAAGGACCTCATAAGCTGGCTCTTCGATGGAGCACCATGAACATTCGAGATCTGCGCCCCCCCGGCGCCTTGAGACCCCCTCGGGTGAGTAGCTTTTCTTAACAAACCATGATTGCTTGAATGTACACCTAAAACGTTGCCTTCTATTGCGCATTTTCCTTGTATTTCTGTGACGTAAACTTCAGGAATCCACAACATTCCTTCCACCCAGCTTTCTCCCACCTATCCCATTAAAAGCGCTGCCCCACTTGTTTAGCTGGGCCTAGTGTCCCGGACAGGAATAGATCAAACAAAGGTCAATGAGTGACCGTTTGCAAGGACAACTTATTTTGACTTGATCCGTTCCTGTCGCGGGGGAATTGGGCCCAGCTACTCAAGTACCGCAGACTTACTATTGGGACAAGTGGGGAAATGCTGGGTGGTAAGAGTTTTGTGGATTGCTTCTGATTCTGGAAGAATACAACACAGAAGTGCAAGGAAAATGTGCGATTTTATTCAAATTTTGAGTTTTGCAGGGAAGTGTAGGTAAGACATCTTTGTGGGATCCACTTGAGGCAAACAACCCTGTATTTTCAGAAATGCATGGCTTTGGTAGGCTTTAATGGGTGACTGCTGTACCCAGGCCCAAAAACTGCAGCTCCCCCTTTTGTTGATGTGGCCACATTGCATCTACACACCTGGGGGAATCTAGGGTGGGGTGACTTATGTGATTCTCACCAGGTTTTCTTACCCAGAAGCCCTTGCAAACGTCAAACTTTGACCAAAAGACACACTCCTGACATTTATGTGATGGAAAGTTCAGGAATCTGCAGGGAGCAACTAATTTCCACCAGCTACCACTCTCCCAAGTCTCCCGATAAAAATCGTACCTCACTTGTGTGGGTAGGGCTAGTACCCACTACAGGAGTGTCCTCAAAAGCCATCATGGACAGATTACATTTTTCAACTGAAAACCGATCCTTTTTTTGCAATGTTCCTAGCTGTGGATTTTGAGACCTAGTTCAGTCCGCTCCTAGGGAAACCTAGCAAACCTGTTCATTTTCAAAAATAGACACCTTGGAGAATACAGGGTGTAGTGACTTGTGTGTCTCCCACCAGGTTTTCCTACCCAGAAGCCATTGCATACCTCACAATTTGCCTAATATTGCAAAGAAAGGGTCAGTTTTCTGTTGAAAAATATAATTGCAAACATAACATCCTTGGTGTCTAGTGGGTCCCACCGACAAGGGGGAGGGGGCTTCCCTAACAAAAAACAAAGCTCTGGTGATTTACAGGATTGGATTCCTGTGCCACGATCACAGCCCCACCCACGATCGTGGAGCAGGAATCCACAACAGACACAGAAAGGAAAAACTCTCCTTTCCCTTTGTGTCTGTTTGCCTACTAATCCCCCTGACCCCCACTTCTCGGCTAAGGACTTACCCGATTAGTGTTCTCTCTTCTGGACACGCTGGAAGCAAATGGCTTCCAGCGCATCCTCGACAGCATCTAATGACATTGGCGCTCCGTGCAAACGCTGATGTCATCGGATCACCAAGGGGGAAGAGGGGGGGTCGGATTGTGGCAGCAGAAGCACTTCCACTGCCACCACCAATAGAGACCGGTCTCGGGGGGCCATGGGGGTAGCGCCAGCACTCCCAACGCAGTTGGGTACCAGGAAGGAGTGGGGCCATCCTCAGCACATGACCACCATAGCTGAGGATGGCTCCAGGCTGGTTCCTAGTAGCACTACTTTGGATGCAAAGAATCAAATGGCGAATACAATTTATTCTTAATAGTTTCTGAAAAACAATTTCAAGACACAGCGATGCAGTGAATATTGGTGCAAAATGAACGTGCTCTGTTTAGAAGTGATACACTCAAGTGATAAATCGTGATTAAAATCAACAAGTGTATCAACAAACAAGAACAGCACGACCCTTTAAAGCAATTTCTCAACAGTTGTATAAGGGCTGTGTTTTTAAAGTCAACTGCGTTTCAATCCCAATAAAAATGGCAGGATCATCATCAGGACTTGGGGATACAACAAGCCCAAGTGAGAGCTTAAGCAATAATAGAGAAAGAGTGATTAGAGTGAGGCTAGGAAAAAGAAAAGTGTGCCAGTACTAGGCATAGGCAATATACATGAGAACAAACTTGCATTATGGAAGGTAATGCGGTTGCTAAAGGAGGGTGTGTCTGGTGACAAGCCACAGGAACAGGGAGCCGGAATGGCCTACATAAAAAGAAATGGAAATGGCCATGGTACCACCCCTAAAATGTTGCAAACCGTGTTTCCTCATGAGGGGTACTATTCTGGCCCCTCCTGAGGGGATAAAGCCCACTAGACACCAGGGATGGTAACAACTAATAAAAAATATAGGGGTGGGGGCTTCTATTATGGACAAACCCATGTCACCACCACAACAAAGGGCTCAACCATTTTTCTGCTCCCCCCCGGGCAATTAGCAACAGTCTGCCTGGGGGGCAAAAAGTCCATTAGACACTGAAGAGAGGTAAAAAAAAAACATATCGGTGGTAGCCACCAACTATGGGCATGTCAATGCCCCCTCCCAAAAAAAAGTTCAAAAGTCTTTTTGCCCCACCTGGGTAGTGGATGGTTGCAAATATCACCAATCCGCCCACTCGGGAGGGCAGAAAGCCCACTAGACAGCAGGGAAAGATATTAGAAAGAAGACATATGGGTGGGGGCTGCCCACCATGAGAATAGCCATTCCTCCACCCCAAAAGGGAACAGTCTTTCTGCCCCCCCTCCCCCGGGGGGGGGGGTGTATAAAACAACTACCCTTTATTCTGCTTCCCCTCCAGCCAGGGGCAGAAAACCCACTAGACACAGTGATACAAATAATGTACAAAGTGGAGAGGTGGGGGCTCTTCATTATGGGCAGATGGATGTTGTGTCCTTTTGGGGGAGTTACCCCAAATCTGCTGGGTTTGGGGGTTAGAAAGCCCACTAGACACCAGGGATTTTGAATTTGGGACAAAAGAAAGGGGTGTGGTCTTTGTACTCTGACATTGGTCTTACACCCACTCCAAAAGTATTGAAATCGTTTTTCTACCTCCCTCTCAGGGACAGACAGGGGTTTGCCTCCAATTTGTCCCTGGGGGGTAGAAAGCCCACTAGACACCAAGGAAGTGCCAAAACAAACAAATGGGAGATGGTGGCCTACCCACGCATTGAGCCATACCCACCGCCCAGGAAGTGGCAATAGGGCCTTACTGCCCCCTGGGGGCAGAAAGGTTTGTCTCAATATGGAAGCTTACCCCAAATCTGCCCCGCAAGGTGGTTAGTAAGCCCTCAAGACACTAGGGATTTTGCATTTGGGGCAAAAGTAAGGGATGCAGGCGTTGCACTCTGGCATTGGCCACACCCCACCCCAAAAGGGACAAAACCCATCTTTCGGCCCCTCCTCAGTAGCAGACAGGGGAGGGGGGAATTGCCCTAAATTTGACCCTGGGGGAATAGCTAGAATATTTGTTTTTTTAAATAATGGGGTGGGTCTGGCCCATCCGGACATCAGCTCCCACCCTCAACCCTACTGCTTAAACCGTTTTCTGCTCCCCTGTGGACTAAAACATATAATCCCAATGGCAAGCAAGAGGACGTTTGATTATTTTGGGTGTTTTTACATATAGGCCAGAAGAGTGGGGCTAAATCCTAAATCTGATAGAGACTTCTAGCTGAAGATTCCTTACCTTTGAATTTCCCAGGCATCAGGCTGGATCTGAAAACGTTTGCTGAGCAATACCCCTTGCGTGCGGTATCAGATGGGTCCATTCGGCTCTGCGTGACGTCTGCTTCTGTAGCGTCAGTTATGACGTCGCGGTGCATATATAGGCACCACCCAGGCACACAGACGTCCGTTCTTTTCTTCCCGCGCCAGTTGAGCGCCGATCTGGGAAGAGCTACCCTTCTGCTGCTTTTTAGCAAGCTTTTTTCTTGACTTTTGTTGAAATTTTCGGAATCTGACTTCGTGTGCGAGAGATGTCTTCGAGGAAGGCAGGTTTCAAACCATGCAGGACTTGTACCCGCATGATGTCCGTTACCAAACCCCGCGTATGTGTTTGGTGTCTCAATCGCAACCACGATATGAAGCCATGTTCGGACTGTTGGGCGATGGCTCCAGAGACCTTGAGGGAGCGAGTGATGAAGTTACTCGTGGTCGGCTGGTGACACCGTCAAGCGAGACTCCAAGGAGGTCACGCTCTTGTTCGAAGAAGAGGAGGTTGCGGGACCGCTCCCGGTACCCTAAGTCCTCTTCCTCTCATTCGAGGTCCTTGGGACACTCTGGGGAAGAGGCACGAGAATAAGAAGAAGTCCAAGCAGACTTCGGCTTCTCCTCAACTGTCGCCCGTCATCAAGAGAGGTAATGAGCACTGATGCTTTAGGCACTGTTCTGCAGAGCCGGAGCCAGAGTCGACTTCACGCCTCCTCACCCTTTCTTGGAGCTGGAGTGACTCCTGCTCAAATAAGAGTTTTACGAGGCCATGACCTGCATGTTTGAGAGGAACGACCCCGCTGGCGAGCCTGCGGGGTCAGAAGGGGTCCCATTGGATTTGACTCCGCCACGACGCCGGTGCTGCCTAAGGCATCCGATCCCAGATCCTGTTCCATATAACTTTATTGGAGCGCTGAGCGATTCGGTTGGCATTGAAAGTATTTCTTCTCTCTGTCATGGGGAAGCTAGTGCAGCGTTCACGGACAACAACACCGCCATATGGTACTGCAACAAGCGGGGTGGGGTTGTGGACCCTTTGTCGAGAGGCTTTGCGTCTCTGGACATGGCTAGAACAGCAGGGCATAACACTGGTTGTTCAACACCTGGCAGGTTCTCTGAATGCCAGGACGGACAAACTCTGCCGTCGATGCCTAGCGGAACACGAATGGCGTCCTCAGTCAGAGGTGGCGCATGGTCTCTCTCAGCCGTGGGGAGAACCTTGGTTAGATTTGTTCGCTTCCAAAGAGAACGCGTAGTGTCAGCGGTACTGCACGCTGGAGTTTCCAAGGCGGCTATCACTCGGTGACTCTTTTCATCGTAGTGGAGCTCAGGCCTGATGTACACCTTTCCGCCCTTACCACTCCTGCTCAGGGTTTTGAAGAAGATCAGGAGTGACCAGGCCCATGTCATTCTTGTGACTCTGGACTGGGCAAGGAGAGTCTGGTTCCCACAGCTTCTGAGTATGAGTATCAATCCTCCAATCAGGATGCCCCTTCGGGAGGATCTTCTGGTGTAGCAACAAGGAAGGGTTCTCCACCCGAACCTGTCAACTCTGCTCCTCCATGCATTGAGATTGAACGACGACAGTTTATAGCTTTTCACCTTCCTCCCAAAGTCTGTAATCTTATTCTGGCAGCCAGGCTGCCCTCCACTAAAATGGTACACGCCTGCTGTTGACAGAAATTTGTATTATACTGTACAGGAATGTCCATTGACCCTCTTTCTGCTCCTCTTTCTACTGTTCTGTATTCATTCTAACCCTTGCCCAGCAGGGCTCTGCCTTGGAAACTCTCAAGGGTTACCTATCTGCTCTGTCTGCTTTTTTGAGGCTGCCAGACCAGCCCTCTCTCTTCAAGTCTCCTATTGTAAATAGATTTCTTAACGGGGTTGGCTCCCTTATTTCCACCCACGCCCTTTATTATGCCGCAATGGGATCTTAATTTGGTCCTCACCTACATGATGTGTGCTCCCTTTGAGCTTGTGCACAATTGTCCCCTCTGGCTGTTGACCAGCAAAACAGCCTTCTTAGTGGCGATTACATCTCCCCGGAGGGTGAGTGAGTTGCTGGTGTTATCCAGCTCGCCTCCTTATCTTATGTCCTTTCCTTGACAAGGTGGTGCTTTGTACCAGGGCATCTTTTTTGCCAAAGGTTGTGACCCATTTCCATCTCGGTCAGTCCATCACTTTGCCCAACTTCTTTGCGCCCCCACATCCCTCTAAGGAGGAAGAGCGTCTTCACCTTCTGGACCCAAAAAGAGTGTTGTCGTTCTACCTGGACAGTGCAAAAGAGTTCCGGGTGAATGACCAACTCTTTTTGGGGTATGTGGGAGCAAAGAAGGGAAGGGCAGTGCAGAAAAGGACCATTTCTCGCTGGGTTGTTCTCTGCATCAAAATCTGTTATGCCTTGGCGAAGAAGCAGCCTCCTGAGGGATCAAGGGCCCATTCCACCAGGGGAAAGTCTGTGACTACGGCCTTGGCGCCAGATGTTCCAGTCCTAGACATCTGTCAGGCAGCAATGTTGGCTTCTTTGCACATGTTCTCAAAACATTACTGCCTTGATAGTCAAGTGCGCAGGGATGGACATTTTGCCCGTTCAGCCCTGCAAGACTTCTTAGTCTAGGATGTGAGTCCGCAACCCACCACCACGATGGTATTGCTTGGGTATCTGATTCAAAGGTAAGGAATCTTCAGCTAGAAGTCTCTATCAGATGAACAAGTTTCTTACCTTCGGTAATGCATTATCTGGTAGAGACTCTATCTAGCTGCAGATTCCTTACAGCTTCACCCATGCCTCCCCGTTTTGTGGACTGATTGTAGGGCTAGGGTTGTTCCCCTTTTCAGGGCCCTAGTTGTATACACGACTACGTCAGTTAAATCGTGGCTCTGTGCTTATGGCGTGGTAAGTACGAAAAGTACAGACATTTGTGCGCCTGGGTGGTGCCTATATAAGCACTGTGACATCATAACCGACCCTGCCGACATCAAGTGGTGACAAATGGAGCCACCTGACACAGCGCACAAGTGGTATTGCTCAGCAAAAGTTTCTGGATCCAGCCTGCTACCTGGGAAATTCAAAGGTAAGGAATCTGCAGCTAGATAGTCTCTCCCAGATAATGCTTTACCAAAGGTAAGTAACGTGTTCTGTTGTCCTACTTGCCATGGTGAATGACTGTACTTTTTGCGCTTGGGTAGGCCACCACCTGGGGAAACCTACCATAACTAGACATTTATATAAACTAGACACCCGTAGTAATCTAGAGTGGTGGTCTATGTGCGGGTCCCACAACATTTTCTTACAATGTCCTGCAAACCTCAAACATTGCCTAAAATCATGCATTTCTGCGACATAAAGTTCCCAAATGCACTGGGTTCCAGGAAATTCCTACCACTCAGCGCTCCCCCACTTCTCCCGATAAAAGCCCTACCCCACTTGTGTGGCTGGTCCTAAAGCCCAAAACAAGAATGGATCAAACCAGTCAATGGTAATCCTCGCATTGTAATTCTTTTGACCTTGGTTTGTTAACTTCCTGACACAGGCGCTCTGCTCAGCCATACAAGTGGGGCAGCATTTTTATCAGGACAAATGGGGTATAGCTGGGTGGTAGGGATTTTGTGGATTCCTGCGGATTCCAGAAGTTTCCATCACAGAAATGTAAGGAAAATGTGTCTTTTGGGATACGTTTAAGGTTTGCAAGGCGTTGTCGGTAAGAAAACCTTGTGGGATCCATGCAAGGCACACCACCCTGAAAACCCGTGGGTGTCTAGTTTTCAAAACTGTCTGCGATTGGTAGGTTTCCATGAGTGGCAAGCCAAGCTCGGTCCTAAATACCGCAGCTACCCCTATCGCTGATCTCCATGTAGAGCTTTAAGACCTTTTGTTCCTCTTATCTCTTGGTCCACCCACACAAGTGGGGTACTGTTATTATCGGGAGATGGTGGATCTCTAGGTAGTATGACATTTGTGGATCCCAACAGATTCTGCAACTTTCCCATACATATATGAGTAAAATGTTTGTTTTTAGTCAAGGTTTAAGGTTTGAAAGGGGTTCGGTGTAGAAAACCTGGTGAGAGCCACAGAAGTCACCCCATCCTGGATTCCCCCGTATGTTTAGTTTTCAAAAATGTGCAGGTTTGCTAGGCTGCCATTATTGCCGGCTGATCCAGGGTCCAAAATCCACAGCTAACCACATTGCAACAAAGGGTCCGTTTTCAGTGGAAAATTAATATGTCCATGTTGTGTTTTGAGGCCTTTTCTGTCACGATCTGTAAGCCTTACCCTTACAAGTGAGGTACCATTTTTATCGGGAGACATGTGGAAACATGGAATAGTAGAACATGTATTTTTACCGATTGATTTTTCTGCATTCGTGCCTTCCTAATGTAAGCCAGCGTGTAAGAAAGAAGGCATTTTGAAAAATGCCCTGTAAATCAAACTCAAAGATGTACAAATACCCACTGCTACTGAACTCCATATCGGGTATCCATTTCAGAAATACATAAGTATAATTGATACCCATTTTCACTTTATATATTTTGCCATATGGAGAAGTGTGGCTCAATGGTTAGAGCGGCAGACCCTGATGCAGAGGTCTGGCCCGGGACCAGGGTTCAATTCCTGCCTTGGCTGGTCTCGGCGGATCTTGGGCTCATAATTCCTCGGACCTGATTTCTCGCCTCGGTGCCTACTCTAAGCATTGGTCCCACGCTGCAACTCTGGGCAATAGCTTGCTTAGTCTCCACAACGGCCCCCTACAGCGCTAGGGATGCCTGGTTGCACCCTGGGGATGCCCAGGAGTGGACATTTCACAGGGAAAAACCAGGAAGGGTTCCCTAGCGGTATGAGTAGAGCGCCAGGACACTCAGGAGTATCAGTGCGCTTTACAAGTACGGCTACATTTACATATGAATTGATCTATTCTCTCTACACAATGAATAACCATTCTAAGATGCAGCTCAGTTGTTGACTCTAGGTAACTCGAGTTCTTGGACAACCTACAAACCCTATATATCCCCGCAGCGGTAATTTTCTTTTGTAAATCGCCTTTCATTACAAGAAGTTAGAGATGAAAACGCTGTCACAAATGCCTCTTTTTTCCTACTCATTTTTTTAATTCAACAGTTCGTTTCTCTGATTAAACCTTGATCTACACAAATGACTCCTTGCCGAATTCAGAATTATGTCTACTTTCCAGAAATCTATAGCTTTCTGGCATCACCTGTGGTTTTCACATTGGTTTTCACCACAGACTGGAAGTAGGTTGAAAGTAAAAAAAATCAGAAACGGTCTTAGGAAAATAGGTTTTTTGATTGAGCTTTGCATGTTCCTGACAGCTGCGAAGTTGGGATGGTGACTTTAGCCCACCATATCTTTCGTTAATGCCATTTTTAGGGATAAAAACCAGACACTTTTGTGGTACACCTGTCTCGTATTTTTGCCCAAAACGGAAAATATAGCTATATTTTGTCTATTTCCTACGTCACCTCCAGGGGACGCCACAAACCCTGGATACCTTTAGAATCCCCATGATGTTGGGAGAAATTGGTGCAAGTTTGGTGTGGATACCGTATGTGGGTGGGAAGGCTATGGAGGCCTAAGCGCGAAGTGCCCCAAATAGCTAAACAAAAAAAAAAGGGCTCAGCAGTTAAGGTGTTAAATTATATACTGGGAATCAGTGGTGAAATTAGAAGACCGGTATGATTGAGTACCCGTGAGCGGATATAGCATCATGAAATGGCGCAACAGTGTTGTACTGTGGCTATGCAAAAATATTTTTGCATTATTAGTCAAATTAAACATACAGAATCACGACCCCTGAGTTTTGAAGTTGGGCATATCATGACTTCTTTTTATATGAGAAGTTATCACTGTACATGCCTGTATGCTCACCAGAAATGCACCTGTGTGAAAAACTGGTTGGCGGTATCAATTCAGTTTAACTGTTGATAATATACACCAGCTACATACTGCTTCCCACAGTGGATTCTAGTTGTGAAGCATGGCTGATCAGAAGAACATGTTTTTTTTTTTTTTATCCTAGTAGTATAGAGTGGGTTGTTTAGCATAGCGATTACAATATTTATACCTCATAAAATACATCTAAGTCTGTGGGGGCACCATAACTGGCCCTCTCCACACCATGCTGGTGTGGATGGTTGTCTTTTCTTGGGTGGTATGTCAGGCTCTGGTAAGGCCTGTATGGGGTAGCCTGCCTAGTAACCTGCTGTGGAACGAAGAGGGGAGGCATTAAGTGCTGACAGATTAGGGGAAAGAGTGGGGGATACAATTACTGGGAAATGCTAGTGATGAAACACTTTGCTGATGCTGGAATAGTGGAGCAATAGCCTGTTGTGTGGCTAGCCAAGAGATAATCTGTTCTAGAGGCAAGGCTCTGCAGAGAGGTAGCCCGTGTGTCTAGAAGGGAGGAGAATGCAGCGGCCTGTCACCAAGTGTGGCATGCTGCACCTCTCTAAGGCTGACATACTGTTGGGCAATCATCTCAGCATTCTGTGACACAGCACCAGAAAATGGAGACCCTCAATCCCATGGTGAACAAGGAAAGGCATAACAATGTGAAAGTGGCCTTTCTTGGGGAGAGAGGGTGCGAAAAGCTTTCCAACAGCCTGACCCAATCATCTCTGGATTTGGCTTAACAGGATTTCAAAAGGCACTACGGGTATACTCCATGTGAGATTTTGGGTCTAAAAGCTCAGCAGCATGGTGTGTGAGCAAGGTGGTTGAAAGGCTGAGCTGGATTCAACGAAAACAGTCAACACAGTCCAGGGGCGTCGTGAATCTCCAGCTTTGGCAGCTTCAGCGGGGTTGGGACTCTGTAGGGGCCTCTGCTGTCTGCAACTCGGCAGGCACAATCTGATAAATACACTATGAAGGAATACAGCATCAATAGAAGAGCAGGCGAGAGCGAGGAAACCCAAAACATAGGTAAATAGAAAAGGGAAAGAAGGAAGGGATATTAATTAGAAAAAGAAGCTGCTTAGGGTTATGTCGTGGAACGTAGCAGGGTGGAGGGCAAAGAGGGAACATGCTGAATGGATTAGATCACTTGCCCTGTATGACAATTTAACTTCTCGGGAGGACTCCACATGGACGGATATGTTTCTTTTACAAACAATGCCATACCGTCTATTAATGAAAGACCTAGTGGGGGTCTTCCACTTTCGTTAAATTAGCTTTATGTTACAAAATTTATTTTAAGAACTTTACCAAGATATTGTGTAGTAACGTATATAATGCAGTCCATGGAAGGGAGTCAGAAATGTTTTGCCTACACTTAGTATTTATTTGAATACCTTCTTTTCTGGATGGTCCAATGTTCATACTGCTATAATGATTCTGGGTAACTTCAACCTCCACCCGTGTAGTAGCTGTTTTACATATGAGGAGGGAAATTCTGAAGCTGAAGATGGGGATTCGCCTTCAGGAACTAATCCATTTATAACATACCCAACAGGGGGACTTGAGGAATGACATGTCTGCAGAATATAACCTGGTTAATCTTCTGAGGTGAGAAAATTTGTGTGAAGGTAGGATTGATCCCACCTTAAAGGGATCCAGAGATGGCTTTTATATTGATTATATGTATGTGTCTGTGGATCTATAGTTTGCCTATAATTCTGCCTTTTCAGTGAGCTGGAACATGTTTAGTGATCATAACTTCCTGATTGTCAGTTTTCAATGGCTCACTGAGAAAGTTGTATGTTATAACCACTTGGTAAATAAAGTAAAGACCACTGCCCAGGGACGTTGACTGAAATGGGGGTAAATGATCCTGGGGTCGTTTTTAAAGAATCTGGCGATTTCCTGTTCCTCTGAAATCAAGGCTTGCCTGGATATAGAGGCTTTTGCCATTAGCATTTTATCTGCATATAAGAAGATAGGCATTTATATTAATTCTGCTCTCTCAATAAAAAGCAAGTCAGGCTCCCCATTGCCCCATCGTTAGTTTGATAAGACATGTACTAGGGCACTCTTAGTACAGTTAAAATGAAGGCCAAGGGACGAGAGCAAAATGAAACACTGTAGGGCCATATATAATATAGTAGTCATTCGTAGGAAGAAGGAATTACAGGCAGAGATGTTGGAGGATTTACTCAGTCAGTACCAGGAAGTACAGTACATTCTTCTGGAAAATGGTTAATCATCCCTTCTTTAAAGAGGAGAGTGGGACAGACTTAGCGAGCTTGGTACCATCTCGGAAATGGGAAGATCACTTTTCGGTACTGTATGAGGGAGTGTGTCAGGTTGAGGCCCCTTCCCCAAGGGACCAGGCAGGTAAACAATCGTTGCACTGGGAAGAACTTAGAGACGCTATAGAATCTCTACCAAGGGGCAAGACTCCTGGGGCAAATGGGATCTCGGGTGATTTGTTTAAAGCTTGTGTAGATCTATTGGCTCCTCTCTTTATACTGTATTTTAATGCAGCTATCGGTCAAACACTCCCTGAGTCCTGGCGACAGTATGTTATTGTTCCGGTTTTCAAGAAGGGAACAGGAGTGACCCTTCTTGCTATAGACCCATTAGTTTAATAGCTGCTGAAGTTAAAATCATAGGCAGGGTCATCCTGAATAGACTGACCCAGTGGTCTGAAGAACAGAATATCTTGTCTCATATTCAGTATGGGTTTGGCGCTGGGAGGTGTACTGTCGAACTGAATTTTAACCTCCACCTTATAATTAAAAATAAATATGTTCAGGTAAAGAAAGGCTTTCTCCATCTTACCTTTAAGGATCTCAGCTCTGCATTTGATTTGGTCAATCGGGAAGAACGTTGGGTGAGCTGGAGTCCATGGGGGTGGATGAGGGTTTGATCAGTTTCTTTAGGGATCTTCACCACGGTTTAACAGCCTCAGTACGTTTTGGCAATAATGGTGACTGTACAAAGAATTTTGCACTCAGCAAGGGAGTTAGGTCTGCATACTAGCCCCCTTTCTTTCTATTATGTATGCATATTGGCTTGAGAAGGCCCTTACGGTTAGGCGTGTAGATGTCCCTAGAGCCTGTGACAGATTGGTCCCAGCTCTTTTATGTCAGTCGAAGCGGTTTTAATTCCCAGTACAGCAACAACTTTACAGCAGCTTTTAACCCTTTTTGTTGATTTTATGAATAGCTTCGATCTGCGCACCAATTTTAGTAAATCACATGTTATGATCCTGGGACCAAAGAACATAAAAAGTGCCACTTTTCTGTCCCAGGGCCATATTTTAAGTAAGGTGGATAACTTTACATACGTGGGCATCGTATTAGACTCTAAACTTAGCTGGCAACCATTAATTAAAAAGAACACATGTTCCTTGATGAGAGCTTGTGCAGGCGTTAATGAATTATCATCCCATTTGGGACAGAAGCCTCTGAAAATTATGCTGGCTCTATACAAAGGCAAATGCATACCAGTTGCAACCTTCGGCAGTGGAATATGAGGTTATGCGAATATAGACCAACTGATGATAGCTGAGAATAAATATCCGAGGACTTTTGGGATTTGGACAATATATCGCCACTGAAATTCTACATGGGGAATTAGGTATCAATTACATTATAGATTTATGTTAGTTAATGGCCCCTACTGCTCTGGTGTAGTGTTTGGTTAAAAGAAGTTCTAAGCCAAAACAGATTAATCATATTTGATTGCATGAAATTAGACAAAGTATGCAGTATACCATGGCTGGTTTACATCACTGATAATTTAATAAACTTAGAAAGACCAGAGTTATTTTCTAACCCATCTAATATTACCAAACATGGCCTGGTTAAAGGAAGCTTTTAATGTTAGAATGGCTGCTGAGAGAGAAGCTCTATCACTGGCCAAACCATTATTTCGAAAATGTATCATGGTTAAGATGGTTCCAGGGATAGAGCCATACTTCCTCTATGAGATGCCTATTCACCAGCACTGTCTTTTTGTTGTATCCGGAGTGAATATGGTATAAGTATACCGATCCTCCCTATTGTTCCTGTAATTTGTCTTTTTAATGTACTACACATCGTGATCATATGTCAAATATGTCCTATGTTTGCACAGCTCCGTCACAAATATTTAAAACCTCTTTTTTTAATTGGTTCCTTTGGCCAGGCCAGCTTTTTTGCTTCTACAACTTTTAAATTCAGTCAATATGTTATAACGTATCAATGTTTCTTATGGGGGTTCATAAAGCTATACGATAGGGATACTGTATGCCGTATAAATCTATTCATGTACTTTTTTTACGTTCATGGATTCTTTTATGTATTTGTATGATTTTATTGCAAAATCGAATATGTCTTTTATGAATATATTAGGATAAGAACAGCTGGGAGAAATGTATCAGTATAATGACATCCATTTATGTTTTATTGCTTGAAAATTGTATTCTTTCAATCATTCCAGTGCACATTTTTACCCCACCTATGTCAGTGAATATTTTTGAGCTGCCCATCCTAGAAAATAATATAGATAACACGGGTGACATGGCGGACCCTTAATGAGCCCACTTCCAAGGGCTTTTATAAGAGGTTTTTATCCCTTCGGTTTTCGTCTTGTGGTAGCATTTTGACAATCGATGTATTATGACTGTAATTGTTTATATACTTACACTGTTATGACCTGTGATTCGTATCTATAATATTTGTATGTATTTATAATGCTTTTACACTGTGCACTTTTATGGTTTGTGAACTGAAATAATGTTGGTTGAAGAATTGAAGGAAGGGTGAAGGATGGATAAATGAGTAGGTGGATGAATGAGTGGGTGGATCAATGTGTGGGTAGATAGGTGAAAAAATGAGTGATGGACAGGGGAAAGTTGGCCCAGTAGATTGATGGATGGAAAGAAGGGTGAATGGATGGCTGGACACGTATGAAAGGATTGGTAGAATAAAAGGATGGATGGATGAGTGGGTGAAAGGATGAGTGGATGGATGGCAGAGTAGATGGATGAGTAAAAGGATAGCATACTGAATGAATGGAGGGATGGCAGGGTGAATGGAATGATGGTGAATGGATGGCAGGGTCGATGAATGGAAAAAAAGGAGATGGATGGCTCGATGAATGGCAGAGTGAATGGTTTGATGGAATACAGAAGGATTGAATGGTGCATGTGAAAAATGAATTATGTACACATGTGAAGGTGACATAGTGGATGTCAGTGGGTGGATGGAAGGGTGAAAGGTTGAAAGGATAGAAGAGACAGGGAAGCTCTTCTAGGGAGAGGTCGACTCTTGCTTTGTACCATCAGAGATTTTTTTTCTAAATGGGGTGTACTTTAATTTTCTGGCTACTCCCTTGTAAGCCACCATGTGATTGCCATAAAACATCAGGACAACAAAAGCTGTTAACACGACGTCCAGACATGATTCACTCAATATGTATTTTCTGGATTTGCAAGTGAAAATATGTTCTCCAGATGTACTTTTCTACTCTGGAGGGCAGGCCACAGCATTGTCTGACTACACATTGTTTCATCACTAGCTACTAAGCTTAGTGAGCTCGTGTTGACTTTGTAAATGAAGTGCCTGCAGACATGATGTCTGCCATAGAGCCCAAGTGAGTGTGATCTTGTAAAATATAACCTAAAGAAACTGTCCTGTGATTGGGTTTAGGAGATGCCCAATAGTGAAATATATGTATCTGGTATTCCCCTCTGACAACTAATTGAGAATGACGTAGTTGGAAGTGAATAAAACATGACAAGTCACTGGACTGCCAGAGTGTTCTAGAGACTCAAACTGGTACTAGTATAGCTTCATCTAGTAGATCTTAATCTATTGATCTGTCTGGGACCATGAGTGAGTCATGTGAATAAATGACTTACCAGACCAAAAAACACACTTTAGTGACTGTGGAGATTCCAGAGTGATACTCAACTATGCAGCAGCACCTCAAGTTTGAAACTGTAAAGTGGAGTTTGAGAATCATGTGGAAGGTTTTCAGCAGGGAAGGTTTGGCAAACACAGAAAACATGTATGAAGTATAAAATATTGTATTTTGAAACTCTGGAACTCAGTTCAAATCAAGCCCCTTTTGTACGAGGAAACAAATATCAGGGTCTGTTTTAAAGGGTAAAACTTGACCACAGCTGAACCAGGACGTAGCTTCTAAGCTTGACCACACTTGGCCTGAAACTATTCTACAAGTCGTCTCATATCTTTCAGAAAATAGGCCCCTTCCAATACAATTAGGCCTCTTATGTGAAACTGAGAATAAGCCACTCCTGACACAATCAGGCCTTCTGGGCAAAATTGGGAATCCGTGTTCCTTCTACTTGCAGTTGTCTGAGAAACGGGCAGTGGAAATCAATGCCCCCTGGGTCCCCCTTGGCTTTAGCATACAGTTACTCTAGATGGACCCCCCCCCCCCCAGTACCATCTATAACAACCAAAGTAAACTCATTCTCTACCCGCAATATGAATCACGAGGGCCTTTCAACACCCTAATCAAAGGAAACATGGTAAAGCTTTTGATCGCTCACGCAGAATTACAGCGTTTTCATCTAAGGCTATTGTATCAATTCATTGAAAGCTGACGTTCCACGCTCAAAGGGAGGCAACTTTGGTTCTTTGAACACCATGGATATTGGCAGCACTGTACTATGAAAAAAATCGATATATACCTTAGAATAATCCCCAGGTGTCAGACTGGATCTGGAAAATTTTCGAGCAGTACCTCTGCGTGCTGGTAGATGTCGTCATCCAAATCCACGTGGCGGAGTTGCCCGTGCTGGAAGTGACGTGCACGGTACTTACATAAGCGCCACCTCAGTGCGCTGACATTATTTCTTTCGTTTCTGCACTAGATGGCGCTGATCCAGTCTAAGCTACCCCTCAATCCTTTTTGATTGACTTTTTCTAAGTTTTGTCGACTTTTTGAGAATTACCTCTCCTGTGCAGGTCTGACACCTAAGAAACAGGGTGGTTTTTAACCACGTGGGGCCTCTGTCAGGCAGATGTTGATGACAGACCCCCCCTGGAGTGTTTGTGTTGCTTGGAGTGGGACCACGACTGCTATGCATCCCAATGTAGTGACTTGAAAGACTTCCCTTTGTGCCTCCTGAACCGCCTCCATAAAAACAGATAAGACGTCTACGTCCCTGATATTGTATAGTCTGTTTTTCTCTCGAAAGGTCGAGTACTGTGTTGCAGTCACAATATGTTAGTAATTGGCAATAAATGGGTGTGATGGAGTCCCCAGAGGTGGACGGGCTACCAGTGACCTGTGATCTCATTCAACAATGAGCATGGAGGATAAACCCCAGAGCGTTCCCTACCACACCACAGTATAGGGAATCCAAGAGGCTGGTGTAGGAAGCTGGCTCTCATGTAGTATACTAAAAAGAAGTACACTGTACAAATGGTCCAGTGGGTCCCCAATTGGTTTACAGAGACTAAAGTAGATCATACTAATGTTTTCTTTTGTGGTAGTGTGGGAGAGCAGTTAGGCTTATCAGAGGGTAGTGTTAAGTGTTTTTTGCACTCACAGAGGCAATAGATGAGACACACTCAAAGAATAAATCTGAGGCCAAATTATAAAAATAGCACTTCTTTGTTGCAAAACCAAGAACTTCGTTCAAAGGTAAATACTTTTTGCATCATCAAATTTTACAAGTAACACTTTTAGAGTTGTGCTCCTTTACGCACAATGCAATCCTATAGGAGGAAAAGTCATACATGCAATAAATGTAAGTACAGTCAGTTTCAGGGGTTCATATTCTGGTTTCCGAGTAGTAGCAGGCCAAGAGCCTAAGTACTACCAGCAGCTCTTCGGGAACTGCCCGGATTCTGCTGGGTGCAGGGTGCTGGTGAGGTTGGTAGCTGGGCGTGCTACAAAGAAGTGGGGCCAGCAAAAAAACAGGCCGCACAGGAGGACTTGGGGACAAGTCAGAGAGTTTTCAAGCAGGGGCTTGGTTCGCAAGGGGTCTTGCAGCAAGGGAGCACAGCGGGTTCTTTGGTACCCAGGCCGGGTGGCTCGGGTGCTGAGTGGTTAGGGCGGCGGGGCTGGTGCACAAAGGTGCTCCTCGTGATTAGGGACAAATAGCTGGCAGGGGCAAAATCAGGACAGGTCGGCCACTCATGAAGTGGGTCTTAGTGATGCTGACGTCTCTCGATGACTGCTTGGTTGTGGTGCAGTGAGAATCCGGACTGGACTCTCACTGTTGGTATTTGGTGCAGGGCGTCTGGTACCACGGGTATTGGTGCTGTACGGCTCTAGTTGGTCCTGGTATCTTCACACTCGGTGTGGAGACAGATCTTACTTTTCAGAGCATCAGTACCTTCTCCTGGTCGTCTGAGGCATTGGTCGGGCCGGGGAGCTGCAAGGTAATGGACTGGACTCTGCCTGTCGGTGCCTGCTGGCTGCTGGGGAGTAGCTCCTCTACTCCAAGGGAGACTGTAAGTGCTGGCAGGCTACCCAAGGCTTTGGTAGTTCTCCAGCTTGCAGGACGAGTCACATTGTCGCGATTGTCAAGAGAGTGTGTGCGCAGGAAGGTTTTTGCGCCAGAGGTTCACAGCTCTTTTGCAGTTCAGCTGGGGCTGGGACTCTTCTTCGTCCTTTTTCTCTTGATCTGTCGAATCTAAGTTCTTGGGTTCAGGGTTGCCACCTAAATACTCAATTTAGGGGCGTTACAGGGAATGACAGGTAGCAGTCAATGGGCAACCTACTTTTAGGGTGTCTACACCCTCTATATGACCACTTCCTGTGGGTCTACACCCTCTATATGACCACTTCCTGTGGAAAGTGGGAATAACCCTGCCCTAGCATGCTAATCCCGCCCAAATCGAGGTGGGGTAATACACATAGTGGGGTCCACATCAGCTGGTCCACATTAGGGTGGTGCCGGCTGATGGTGGGCCCACCTCCTAATCTTACTAATTTTCCAACCTGTCCTGCATCCAGAAGGTGGGGTCAGGACATGGGGGTTGGCATGTCCACTA
This sequence comes from Lissotriton helveticus, assembly GCF_964261635.1. Lineage (NCBI taxonomy): Eukaryota > Metazoa > Chordata > Amphibia > Caudata > Salamandridae > Lissotriton > Lissotriton helveticus. Next base: position 1,010,509,203 of record NC_136072.1, read on the forward strand.
TCAGGAGAGACCTGGGTCATAACAAAGGTGGCAGGGCCTTTGAAGCTTCCCGCCCTGGAAAGGCTCACCCTACAGGAAGTAGGTGTAAATACCTCTGCCCACAGCAAGCTTTGTTTCTGACCTCCGAGAGCAAAGGCTCTCACCTCAGTGGGGTCAGAAACTTGTCTAGGGTGGTTGGCTGACTGGGACCACTCAGTTAACACACGAGTAGGTGTTAGGTTTTCAGGGGGCACTACTAAGGTACCTTCTGGGTGCATTTCTTAATTAATCCAACACTGACATCAGTGTGGGTTATTAAAATGAAGCCATCATATAGCTGGGGAACTCGTAATCATGGTTGTCCAGCCCATGTACTCTGTATGGTTTCCCTGTGCACTTGTGGTATGTTAGGGTGAACTTAGATATCACAGGGACACATTGCTCATGCAGCTATGCCCACACATGGGCTGTAAGACCTGCTGTAGGGATGACTTACCTAAACCACATACAGAGCTGGGTAGGCATGTCATACAGGGATGTGTGCCATGTCGACTCGTTTTTCTCTGCACCAAGGCACAAAGGCTGCAATTTCAGTTTGCAACAGCTTGGTGACGGGTCCCTAAGGGTGGCAGAATTTGTGCTGCAGCCCTTTGGAGCCCTCTTTAGTTCCAATGCCCTAGGTATCAGGGGTACCACTTACTAGGGACTTATATGGAGCCTAAAGTAGTGCAAATTGTGGAACAATGGTACAGTTTAGGGAAAGAACATTGGTACTGAGGACCTGGTTAGCAGGAACCCAGTACAAAGTTGCATCAGATACCAGACAAGTGGGGGTAACCATGTCAAAAATGGGCACTGTCTTACAGCTGTACAACTTTGGTAAGAGAATGTTCTCTTCCACCAGCCTAGCACGGTGGTCAGTGAACACTGTTTGCCTTTTGGGCCGTTATTCCCATACAATATGGCATTCAGCTGCACAAGTGTTGCCAATGGTTTTGGAGGAGGCCCGAGCTGTACTCAACCAGGCTATTGCTGATGGGTGAGATGCAGCAAAGTTCACTATAAGGTGTGGGCTTGACACGTCCAGCTTGCTGGGCAGAACGATTTCTTCATTAGTGACCTTGTGATACCACACCTGGCTGAGAACAACTGTTTTCTCAGGGGATATCCACTCTTCTCTCATGGACATGCCCTTTGATGTATTTCACCTCTTTAGAGAGAAGGCGGATTCAGTGCTGCAGCGCTATAAGGACAGGACAGCTACAGCCAAATTCTTGGCAAGAGGCTTTATCCATGACCCCCTCACCAACCCCAAACCAACTTCTGCCACCTTTGTGGCCACAGAAGAAGTCTCCATCTGCACCCTTGCTCTCCCAGCCACCAAAGACAACAGCATTTCAAGCTTTTTGTGGCCGAGGGCGCAGGGCCCACAGATAGGGTGCGACAAGGCAGCCAGCGGTTGAGTCAATCCAGCACTCCCCTGGCAGCCTACGCCGCAAAGCTTCTTTAGTTTACCCTGCAGCCATCATGGCATTCAATGGGAGGCTGGATATGTCATCATCTGCCTCAGGTTCTCCAGATCGTCCTAAGGGGCTATTCCATCCCGCTCTTCAAGAAGTGCAGACTCTCTTGGCAGAGCTGTTCTGGGCACACTGCTCTTTTGGGCTTTTCCTCCAGAGTGTCAAGTCCAGGATATTAAGGCGGTGATTCTGATGTTTTAGTCTCTATCCTGGACTTATTGTGAGGCTATTGGGTAACCCTGGGCGGTGAACTATGCTCCGCTCGCGGAGCAGAGTTTTTTTCCTCGCTCACGATCGGCAACGTTAAGTTGGCGACCGCAAGCGAGGAAAATCAACCTCCCGGCGAGATTTTTCCTCATTCGCGATCATCAAAATCAATTTGGCGAGCGTGGAAAATAAACATCCCAGCGAGATTTCTCAACGTGGGATGGTCCGGTTTCTCATTGCGAGTGGTTGCGTATGCTCGCAACCGCTCGTGATGAGAAACTGCTTGGTCGCATTGAGAAAGCTGCTGCTCGAGTAAAAATCTACTCTAGCGGAAGAAAAGGGAAAGAAGGGACCACTTGCACTGTGCAAGGTGCCATTCACGATGATTGCACAGTGCGGACAAGTATCCGCACTGTGCAATCACCGCAAACTGCATTTTTCTATGGAACCCCGCCACTTGCGAAGCTCCGCGTAGTGCGGCATAGTTTTTTTGCCACTTTGAGGAGTTCCGCCTAGCTCAACTCCGCGAACTCTGCCCATGGTTCCTGTTGGGCCTTCTGCATGCTGCTAGTAACACATGCCCGTTGGCATATGCGGGCCCTGTATTTGGACCTGAAGTCCCAGTGGGCACAGCATCAGATCTCTTTTACATGGTCCAGATCTTGGAGGGAATTGTGCGAGATCTGCAGTGGTGGCTAGCGAAATGCGTTTGGGTCAGTGGCAGAACCCTCTCCCTTCCCCAACCATAGCTAACTGCCATGACAGATGCATCACTCCTGGGCTAGGGCGGCCACCCCTGGAGAGATGGAGATCAGAGGTTTCTAGTATCTGGCAGAGTCCAAGCTCTACGTCAACCTGTTGGCGCTCCGGGCGAATCTCGACACTGAAAGCTTTTCTTTCTTAAATGAAGGGAAGACTGGAACAGGTGTTCATGGACAACAACACCGCCATGTGGTATTGCAACAAACAGGGTGGTGTGGAATCGTGGACCCTTTGTCAAGATGCCCTGCTTCTCTGGAAATGGAGGGAACATAACGGCATTTCCCTGGTGGTTCAATACCTAGTGAGTTTTCTCCACGCCAGAGCAGACAAACTCAACCTCAGATACCTAGTGGATCACGTATGGCATCTCCATCCGGATGTGGCACAAGGTCTCTTTCAGCAGTGGGTAGAGCCTTGGTTAGATCTGTTCGCCACCACAGAGAGCATAAAATGTTAGCAGCTTTACACACTGGAGTTTCCAAGGCGAGTCTCGCTCAGAGATTATCTTCCTCTCAAATGGAGCTCTAGCTTCCTGTTCGCTTTTTTGCCAGTACCATTCCCACCCAGAGTTCTCAAGAAGATCTGGAATGGATGAGCCTAAGTCATTCTTGTGGCTCTGGACTGGGCACCGAGAGTCTGGTATCCCGAGCTGTTGTGCATGACCATCGGTCCTCCAGTCAGGCTGTCTCTTCGAGAGGATTTCTTATTGCAGCAACAGGGGAGGGTTCTGCACCTGAACCTGTGAACTCTCCACCTTCCTGCGTGGAGATTGAGTGGTGGCAGTTGACATCTTTCAGCTTTCGACCGTCCTCCCAAAGCCTGTAATGTTTCTCTGGCAGCCAGGCGACCCTCCACCAAGTCAGTATACACCTGCCACTGGGACAAGTTTGTGTCATTGTGTGCTTCCCACAACATTGACCCCTTTCTGCATCCCTAGCTCAAGTTCTATTGTTTCCAATATCCTTGGCCCAGCAGGGCTCTGGTTTGGTCACAGTTAAGGGTTACCTTTCTGCCATCTGAACATTTTTGCGGTTGCTGGACCTATCCTCTCTCTTAAAGTCACCCATAGTGGTTAGGTTTCTTAAAGGCCACAACATATGTTTCCCCCTACGCCATTCATAATGCCTTAGTGGGACCTCAGTTTGGTCCTCACTTTTCCTATGTGTACACCATTTGAGCCTCGCCACAGTTGACCTCTTAGGCTCTTGACTTTAAAAACTGCCTTCTTGGCGGACAAAACATCGACCAGGAGTGTCAGTGAAATACAGGCACTTTCTGTGCACCCTCTTTACATCACTGTTTGTCGGGACAAGCTGGTTCTCTGGACATGTGCCTCCTTCCTTCCAAAGGTTATGACTCCATTCCATGAAGGCCAGACCATCACCCTGCCTACTTTCTTTCCTCCACCTCATCCTTCCAAAGAGGAGGACAGACTCCCCCGCCAGGACCCAAAAAGAGCATTGCTATTCTACCTTGATCACTTGAGAAAATTCCAGGTGGACGATCAACTTTTCGTGGGCTATGTGGGAGCAAAAAAGGGAAGGCAGTGCAGAAGAACTATCTTGTGATGGATTGTCCTGTGCATTAAGATCTGTTACGCACTGGCCAAGAAGCAGTCCCCCCCCCCACCATGGCTTGCCAGTCCGCACTACCACAGCCAAGGCTGCGACCACTTCATTAGCGTGTTGCGTCCCAGTCCTGGACATCTGTCAGTTAGCAATGTGGGCCTCACTGCACACATTCACAAAACACCAGTGCCTGAACAATCAGATCTGTTGTGATGGGAACTCCGCATGTTCGGTCCTGCAGGACTTTCCAATCTAGTTGGTTTTGAAGTCCTACCTCCAGGAAGGTATTGCTTGGGTATCTATTCTAAGGTAAGGAATCTGCAGCAAGTATTTCTATCAGATGAACACGTTGCTTATCTTTGGTAACGCATTTTCTGGTAGAGACTATCTAACTGCAGACTTCCTGCTCTGAGAAACAATTATGGTGTAGGTTACACCCTTTAAAGAGCATTAGTTTGTCACACCAGTGGTCAGTGTTCATTGTGGCTCCACATTCCTGGCTTAGAAAGACGCAGAATTAACTGATGTCAGTGCACCAAGGTTACGCCTATAAAGGTACCGCGTATGTCACTTTCAGCATGGACACTGCCACCTACACCATGCGGAGTAGAACAACACCCCCTATTGGCATGCAGGGGTATTGCTCTAAATTATGCTGGATCCTGTCTGATGCCAGAGGATTATTCTAAGGTAAGGATATGTGTCTAGATAGAGTCTCTGCCAGATAAGGCATCACTGAAGGTAAGCAACTCGTTCATTTAAACAATTGGGTGTTTCAATCAGTAGACCTACTTTGCAGCCCTAGCCTGCTCCCCTCCTTCCTAAACCTAAGGACATGCCTCCCTGGGCACTGGATCCTAAGCCCTACCCACACAAAAATAAATCTGTCCTCAAAAATGCAGTTGGAACTATTGCTACTGACAATCAATCACAAAACAATGTAGAAATCATGGCAATGGACTCAGAGAACAGCTCAGTTAGACAAGTTAACATAATTTGTATAATCCACGCATTGGAAGACTGGGCTGGTTAGCTCCTGTGCTAGATAAGGGGATTTTAACATGAATCACGTCAACTCAAAAAGGCATACCTTTAAATCTGTGGTCCTGGAATCTGGGAAGCCTGGCCTTCGTAATGTGGGACAGTAAGCCTGTAAACCTTATTGGCTTCTTTGATGTTTTATGTCTCCATGAAACTTGGTCCTTGGAAGATTCCCAAATCAACGGATTTGAAACTTACCATAAATTAGTCCAAAAGAATGCAGGCCCAGGCAGGCCTACTGGAGGATTGGCTATGTCTGTCAAAGTTGATTTAAACTTATAATTGTGAACACCCAATCTGAGACACTGCAAGTAATTCAAGCTGAAGTGCAGGCTGAGTACTCTCTCAGACCTTCTATTAATTAATCTATACATTAATCCAAGATACAGGATAAAAAAGAGTACATAACGGAATTAGTCATCATTAATTACTCTTCTTCTTGAATATATAGAAGACAACGTTCTGATAATAGGAGATTTCAACGTAAACTTAACGCATACAGACAAAGAGTAGGACACAGTCAATTGTCAAAACATGCTTGGGGTAGACCCTTTGCAGTCTATAACTCCCATAAACTAAACCAGCAAGGGAGAGAGTCCTTGGGTCTAAGGGCACTTAATGTGAGATATATTGATGACACCCATGCAAAGCCGACACATTTTTCAGTCTCTCCTAGACTACACGTTTGTTCGTTTAAACATGATGATTCAAATTACCAACCTTAAAATCAAGCCATGAATAGAAAGTGATCATTTTAAACTAAAATGTTCCACTGGAACGCTTACCTACCCAAGGTGCTCCATCTCCCGCAGGTAACCTGTAGATTCTCAAGTGGATAGGGGCCATGCAACATCTTGCAAGCAGATCAGGACAAATCCTGATAACTTTGGCTGCATCAAATTCAACATCTGAGCTCCAGTGCCCTTTCCATTCACATATCTGGGATGAATATTTGAACCAAATACAGAGGGTATGCAAAACGGGGTAAATCTCAGTAAAGACAATATTGCTTTCGAAGAAGGATTACTCAAATGGCTGGTTCAATAAAGACCTTCAAAAATAAGAAAAAACAACAAATTAGAGAATTGAGATGTGTTGTGAAAAAGAGCCCTGGGACCAAGATAAAAGTGCCGCTATTAAACACCTCAAAAAACAATATAAAGCCCTAGTGAAGGAAGCAAAAACTGTGGCCTATGATAAGTATTGAGCCCTCTTATTTCAGGCCATCAGGTCTGGGAATAGTAATCAATTTTGGAGGTTGATAAATCATGTAGGAGCAAGTAGTAAAAAAATCGAGAAACAAAACGTAGAGGAAAACAAATGGATTCAGTTTCTGCAGTCTTCCTGAGGACCAAGTATAGACCAAGCTCCATCCTAGTTTATCCATGTGGCTCCGGAAACTGACAAAGTGATTCGAATAAAGCAAGCCCCCTCAGTTTAGACAAATGATAAACAGATATCATTGGCAAAGGCAGAGTCCAGGGAACCCCAAGTTCCAATGGGCTTCCTACAGCTCTTTTTCTGTCTAACTTGCCATTTTGGCCAAGGTAGTTTAATCTGTTATTTAGCAAATGTATCCATCTTGAACTCTTTCTGGATGCCTGGCGAGGTCAGTTTTGCAACCTCCTGATCCTTCAAAATATAGGTTTTCTGATGGATACATCTGCCTGTGGATTCCTCACCTTTTGAATTACCCCATGCACAGCATTCCACTGAAGCTTTTCTCCTTAGCTCTCCCACGTCGACGTCACAATGGAACGGCTCCGCATGCAACTCCGCGTGACGTCACTGGAGCAATTAGAAGACCTCGAAGATGCTCTGACATCAGTTCCCTTTTTTCCGCTCCATCGATGCGTAGTGTTTTTTTTCCACGGCTCTCCATTTCTGGGAGTTTCTTTGTTGCATGTCTTTTGGTTTTTGTAGCAGCAACCATGGCTACCCAGAGGAAGTCTGGATTCAAGCCATGCAGGGAATGTGGGGGGTCATATGTTGATTACTGACCCCATGAAGATTGTTTGTGGTGTCTCTTGTCCGACCACGACGTTGGGGAGTGTTCGTCATGCAGGCGCATGAACCCCAAGGCTCTAAAGGAGAGAGAGCCAAAACTGTTTGTCTAAAACAGAAAAGACGTCAGAGGAGGTCGAGGTCCCAGTCCAAGTCACCGATTCCGCATACCTCAAAGCATAAAAAGAAGCGGTGCCATAGATCTCGGCGTCATTGGAACACCTAAGTCGGGGTCGCATGCTCCCCGGCGTCAAGAAAGGATGAAGTCTCGCCCTCTACTTCTCCGGAGTTGACTCCAGCCCGGTCTTCGGCTATGAGAGCTGTGTCTTTACCGGTGCTGAGAGAAACAATGCCTCTGTCGCCGGCTACTCCTTCCCTGGCTCAAGGGTCCCTCGCGCTGCAAGCAGAGCTGATTGTGCTGCCTCCTCAAGCGGTCTCAGAACCTGCAGTACCAGATCATGGGTATCCTGACTTCCCGACTCCGGGTACGGGTCCTTCGCATTTCCTCAATGCAATGTATGGGTTATTTGCCAAAGCAGCTAACTCTGCTAGTGCGCTGGTTTGCCACATGGGTCCGCTGGCATATTCCCTGGGAGGCTTGCCACCTCACTTCCCTCAGGCTCCTCTCATGCCTTTTACACCAGTGGTTCCGGGGAGTTTGCCTCTCACGATGCCGAGATTCTTGATGCTGGTGCAGTCTCGGGAGGGAAGAGTGCTGTTGAACGGATCTTCTCCAACGCCGGTACCGGCACAGCCACGTCTGACGTTGTCTACTATCTCAGTGGACCTCACTTCAGTGCCGGTCCTGAAGTCACAAGCGGCACATCTGGGGCAACCTGAGCTCTTTCTCTCTTGCAAAAGATGTGGTGGATGTTATTTTATCGACCATGAGACTCCACCAAATCTGTGTATTCTGGTAGGTGGGACAGGTTTGTTAAATGGTGTGGAGAGAGATCAATTGATCCTTTTCGAGCCCATTTGTCTAATATTCTGAGTTTCTCTCTTTCCTTGGCTCAGCAGGGTTGTGTTGTAGCGACTGTTAAATACTACTTGTCTGCCTTATTGGCTTTCTTCTGTCTACCAGATCAACCCTCTTAAATCTCCCATCGTTATGAGATTCATTAAAGGTCTCACAAATGGGTTTCCTCCCAATCCCTTTATCATGCCTCAGTGGGATTTAAATTTAGTTCTCACATATTTAATGGGTTTTCCCTTTGAACCTTTACATAGTTGTCCCATAAGGTTCCTTGCGTTTAAGAGAATATTTTTGGTTGCAAGCACTTCTGCTAGGAGGGTGAGTGAGTTGCAAGCTCTTATCTCAAAGCCTCCATTTACTTCATTTCATGCGGATAAGATGGTTCTTAGGACCAGAGCCGCTTTTCTGCCTAAGGTGGTCACTGCTTTCCCCCTAGGGTAATCCATCACTTTACTCAATTTCTATCCTCCCCTCACCCTTCTAAGTAGGAGGAGAGACTTCGCCGCGTGGACCCTAAGAGGGCGGTCAGCTTCTACCTGGACAGGACTATGAACTTCAGGTCGGACGACCAGCTCTTCATCGGATATGTGGGCAAGATGAAGGGCAAGGCTGTCCACAAAAGAACACTGTCCAGGTGGATCATCCTCTGTATCAAGATCTGCTACGCTTTGGTCAAGAAGGATCTTCTTGAAGGTATTCAAGATCATTCTACCAGAGCTAAGTCGTCTTCTTCAGCTTTAGCTAGAAGTGTCCCTGTTGTAGACATCTGCAAGGCAGCAGCTTGGGCCTGCCTCCACACTTGAGCAGCACTACTGCTTCGACTCGGCGGTGAGGAGCAACGGCCATTTTGCATGTTCTGTACTGCAGGCTTTTTTGTTGTAGGCAGGCACCCTCCGCCAGGAGCGGGACTGCTTGGGGATTCAATTCAAAAGGTAAGGAATCCACAAACAGATGTATCCATCAGAAGAACCAGTTACTTACCTTTGGTAACCCTTTTTCTAGTGGATACAGTATCTGCCTCTGGATTCCTCAGTGACCCACCTGCCTCCCAGTTGCCTGCCTGGGTTTACCGAAAAATAATTTATATGTATTTCATTGTTGAACTAATGTGAAACTTAACACTAGGAATTGTCTATGATTTGGAATTTCAAGTTTTAGTTATGTTATGTATACTTGTGAAAATGTTGGTTTGCCTCGAAGGTATGGAAAAAATGGGTGGAACTGACGTCAGCACGCTGACGAGGTCTTATGGTTCCGAAGGCATCACACGGAGTCGTGTGAGGAGCCGTTCCATTGTGACGTCCTTGTCACCGTGGGAGAGGTAAGGAGTATAGTTTCTGTCGAATGCTGCGCATGGGGTAATTCAAAAAAGGTAAGGAATCCACAGGCAGATACTGTATCTACCAGAAAAAGTGTTACCGACGGTAAGTAACTTATTCAATAGCACTAATAGATATAGAAGCAAAATAATTTTGTAAAGGCGATCCCACAAGATCTGGAGGCCTGGAGCAACAAGCTAAATTTAATACCACTGTGTCAAACAGGGCTTCACCGAGGGATCCTAACAGAGCTAAACATGCTGGTTTTATCAAGCCTGATATAAAAAACTTTCAAAGCATAATCCAATCTTTTGACAAGTTTATTGACTTAAAATCAGCATTTGATTAAATCTCATGGAAGCAGCTATGGAACTGACTTTCTAAACTTTCAATTCCATATCACATCCTTAAGGCAATCCAGCGTTTATATTCAAACACCTAGGATAGAATTAAGATCAGGAATCAAGGGGCAATTTCAAAGACAATTCCAACATCCAATGAACTCAAACAGGGCTGTGTTTTAGCCCCCATTCTTTTCAACCTGTATATGGCAGGTTTGAAAGAAGCTTTTGCCCCAGTATTCTCTGATGCTCCATAAATGGCTCAATTACATCTGCCCATACATACTATAGTATGCAGATGGCAAGCTTCTGATGAGTAAGACCCGAATGGGTTTGCAACCCCTACTGGACACCCCAAGATCATTTTGTAAATCAAATTACATGGAAATCAATCAAGACAAAACAAAAATAATGATAGTGGGTTCACCAATATCTATGAAACAAGGTGCTTGGCTCATAAACGCTCCGAAAACCGACCTTGTCTCATCCTTCAAATATCTGGGCATTATGTTTGATAATCGGTGAATATTTAATGACCACAAGACCTCCCTACAGGCAAAAGCCATTGCACTAACAGTTGCATTCAGGCCCGTCGCTTGATCCTGATGCTCAAAGTAATCCAAAGTAAACTAGAGCCAGCGGTCAATGTTTATCTTGCAGTACTCCCAGCCGGAATAAGAATATTCTTCAACAGAATAAAATGGCAAACATTTACAGAAAATGTTCTCCCTGCCCATATATTCTGCTCAGAACCAGATAAGGCTGGGATTTGGCATGTGTTAAATTAATGCACAAAATAAAGGCCTCAAATCAAAGCATGTTAAGCTATTATATCTGGAAGGAAATCTCAAACAACCTCGACAAAAGCGCCAGTCAATTACACTACTTAAAGATTCATCTGACCAGTTAGGGTTACAGGATCTTTGGCATGTCCCAAAGAAATCATAATCTTTTAACTCCATGGCCAGAAAAAGCTTTGCTCCTGGAGTATAAGACTAGTTTCAGCTATGGATCACACTCTGGGCTTGCCATTAACTCCTGTAAACTTCTATACTCTTAAGAATACTGTAGCCACCCATTTCAATTGAAGGAGGCTTCTGCTCCGTAGATGTGATTCCCTGCCTTCAATGCACTGTGCTCCCCTTGGGAGTGGACGTCGTCAGCGAAACCTTGCACTTACTACATATATTGTGTCCGTGCTCGGGTATTAAAAATATGGGGAGGGTGTGGCGCAGCGGCCAGAGCGGCTGATGCCGGAGCCCTCCGACGGCTGCAGCTCAGCCTCACGTGACTCTGGGCAGTAGCTCACTTATTTTCCCCGAGGGCTCCAAGCACCTTGAAACCTTTACAAAAGTGGATCAATGTTCTCATTATCATAGAGGAGAGAGTTCGCTTGCTAATATCCTTATCTAACATCTTGCGGATGAGTTCTGTGGAGTTGCCCTGTGAGGCCCAACACGTGGTCGGGGGATACAATGACAAGACACGGACACCACTACTGAGGTACTGGCCGGAAGACCTCGAGCGGACTTCCGCCTCCTTTATTTATACCCTCAGGGCGAGCCCACCCCGAGGGGTGTGTGGATGAGTGTAGACTGTTACAATGTCTGGAAGAGCCCGAGTGGCTCTCTACATCCCTCCTTCAATTTACTCCGTTTCTTTCTTTCTGTTCTTCTGGGCATCAGGGAGAAGTTAAAGCAAAGTCTCTCAACCTTCTGCTCGGACCTGGATTCGGTCTCGGGCTGTACCGCTGGCTCGGGACAAACGGGGACGCCATAACCCCAACCGGGGTTGCACCTGTCTCACTCTGACTGACACTAGCGCCCGGACTCACCACGCCTGGTGATTCCACTTCCGCTCGCTCTGCCGGCAGCGACCTTGGGGGTGATGCTCCAAAGTCCAGACTACTGTCATCTCCCTCTTCCTGGTCGGTTGCTATCGCTTCGGTCTTTTTCAAACAGGACACGTTGCGAGTTACGGTTTGACACCCTCGCCGGACGGTGACCATGGTCCCTTGAACTTTGTCCACAGTCCACACCTCCGGCTCGTAGGGTGTTCGAAACTTCCACCCCGGGTGTCGATCTCTTATCACCACATTGTCCCCCGCATGCAGGGTCGGCTCTTTGGCGTGTCGTGCTTCACTGGCTTTCTGATTGGTGGCCCATCTCCTGGCCTGAACAGCGTTGTCATCCCTTGCTGCTGGCACCCATGTACTGTCAGTCGGGATGCTGTCCCGGGGTGCCCTTTTGAACAACAGGTGCGCAGGAGCACATCTCGTGGTGCTGTGCGGCGTCTGTCTATACGCTCCAAGGAATTGATCTAAGGCTGTCTCTGGATCTTCTCCGCGGTCTACAGCGATTCGTAGAGCTCGGTTAATGGTTCTCATTAGTCTCTCCACCTCCCCATTTGCTTGGGGCCACTGCGGGGTGATCTTTCTATGTCTGACTTGAAGATTCGCCAGGTAGCTTTGGAATTCTCTTCCTTGGAATGGTGGCCCATTGTCCGACCTTATCTCCTCTGGAAGTCCCATCGTGGCGAATATCCGGTTCAGGGCTTTCTTGACTTGTGGAAATGCAATAGCCGGTATAACCTCTACTACAGGGAATTTCGAGAATGTTTCAACCAGAACGAGCGTGTGTCTGCCGTCTGGGAAGCTCCCTAAATCGATGCTTAAATGTATCCACGGTGCGTGGGGCGGTTCTTCCGTTCTTACTGGCGCCGGCATTGGATCTCCGCCAGTAATGGTGCAGGCGTGGCAGGACCTCACCATTTCGTCAACCTTGCTGTCCATGGCCGGGAACCAGACTTTACTTCTCAGTCGCGCCTTTGTTTTTGCCATACCCTTGTGCCCTACATGGGCTAACGCCAGTATTCTCACCTGAAGGCTCTCGGGCACCACTATCAAGTGTCCTCTCAAGATCACTCCTTCATCTCCCACGCTTAGCTCGCTTCTGACTTGCCACAGTTGTTGGCGTGCATGACTGACTTCCGGTCGAAGGCCTTGGGCTCCGTCCATAAAGTGCGCCCAGTGGTTTCCTTCGAGGGCGTGCTTCACCCGGGACAGCGTCTCATCACTTGCGGTGGCTTCTCCAATCTCCTGCAACGTCATCGTCTCGGGGCACGCAGCTTGTGAAATCATGTGAACAAATGCCCCCACTCCGGGGCCGTCCTCCAGGGGGCGCGCTGGCTTGGTAGCGTCCGGGTGTCGGGACAGGTAGTCCGCTGGGTTGTGCGCCCCTGGTCTGAACACGATGTTGAAGTTGTATCCCTGAAGTTGGACTGCCCACCTTTCGATCCGTGGGGGTGCCAGTCTAGACAAACCTGCGAATAGAGGCAGCAGCGGCTTGTGGTCTGTCACCATGCTGAACTCTTGGCCACACAGATAAAGGTGGAAGTGTTGGCACGCCCACTTTATCGCCAGTGCTTCACGCTCAATCTGGGCGTATCGGGTTTCTGTGTCGGTCAAGGCTTTGCTTGCATACGCCACCGGCCTCAAACTTCTGGTCCGTACTCCTGCAGGGGTACCGCTCCTAGGCCCATCGGGTTGGCGTCGACTACGAGCTCCGTCTTGCGTCGATGCTGGAAGTACGCCATGACCGTTTTGTCCAGTAGGCTTGCTTTAATGTCTTGAAACGCCTTGTTCGCTGCTACTGTCCATTCCCATTTCTGGTCTTGACTCGTGAGTGCCCTTCGGGGTTCTGCTAGGGCCGCCAAGTTTGGGATAAAACGCCCGCAGTAGGTGGCCATGCCCAGGAAGCTCCTCACTTCGGTGGGGTTTCGTGGGGTGCTTGCAGCTCTAATCGCTTCGGCCTTCTTGGGGTCCACCTTCAGCCCTTCCCGTGTAAAGGTGTATCCGAAGAAGTCGATGGACTCCTGGTAGAAGGAGCATTTCGAACGGTGCAGGGTCAGCCCACAGTCGACCAGTCTCTGCAACGTGGAGCGTAGGTGCGCATGGTGGCTTAGCCCCGACAGCACCTCGCGTATGGCATTTTGGAATACCTCTGCGGCTGATGACACGCCGAAGCTCAGCCGCCGATACCTGCGCAGCCCCACGTGGGTCGAAAAAGTGGTTATGTATCGGCTCTCTGGTTCCAATTCGAGTTGATGGTATCCTGAGTTGAGATCTAATTTCGAGAACCACTTTGCGCCGTTCAAGTCGGCCACGATATCGTCCATGGTGGAGTGATGTGCCTCTTCCTTTTCACCGCTGCGTTGGGTGGCCTCATGTCCACGCACAGTCGGATCGCCCCTGGTTGTTTAGGCTTGGGGGCTACGACCAGCGGGGACACCCAGGGTGTTGGGCCGGACACCTTCTCTATCACGTCGAGCTCTTCTAGCTTTCTGAGCTCCTCCTCCACCTGCGGCCGCAGGTTAAACGGTACTCGTCTGTGTCGGAGAGCCACAGGTCGCACCGACGTGTCGATATGCAATCGAAATGTCTTTCCTTTGAGTTTCCCTAGGCCCTGGAACAATGCTGGGAATTCTTTCAACAGGGTGTCTGCATGTGACTGGTGTACTTGGTTGGCAAAGAACACCAGACCTAGGTCCTCCGCTGTATGGCAGCTCAAGAGCGTGCCCTTCTTTCCTTCCGTTACGTGAAACCTTGTGTCTGTAGAGTAGTCTCCGTTTGTGACAGTAGTCTGGATAACACCTCGCAGCGGATCAGTCTCTCCGTATGTATATATCCTTGCACTGGAGGGCGCCAGAGGTGGCTTGGGTGACATCCGGTCGTATTGGTCTGAGTCCATCACGTTGACCGACGCCCCTGTGTCGATCAGAGCTCTTACTTCCGTGCCTTCTACGGTGACGGAGCACATGGGCGGTGGCCGTCTCTTCGCGGACACTCTGCTGACGTATGAGATGACATACACCTCATCATCGTTGCCATCTTCGTATTGTGGCCGTCTTTCCTGGGCTTGACTGTCCGGAGGTGGTGATTCTTGGCCCAGCGACATTTGATGAACTCGTTGCGGTAGGCTCCTGGGCTTGGGGCCAGTTGCTTTCTACTTTCCTCTCGGCACACCTTCGCGAAGTGGTTTAACCGGCCGCACTTCGCGCATGTTCTCCCTCTAGCAGCGCATGTCGCCGCCGCCGGGTGGTCATCTCCACAGTACCCGCATGCGTTCCCTTGTGTGGTTCTGGATTGTTGGCGGTTCGTCCAGGGCCTCCTCTGGATTTCTTTGACCTTCTCAACTTTGATCTCTGGTGCCCTCGTCGGTGCCGGCGTAGCCACTGGGGTGTGCAGGGCGGCTTCCATCTCCTCCGCCCTCACGTCGGACAGTTCGTGTGACCGAGCCAGAACCATGATTTCATCCAGCGAGATCCCCTGTTGCCGGAGGATGAGCTTCCGCAGCTGCTTGAATCGACACCCCTCGATGATCTGATCTCTGATTTCTCCCTTCGGGTCAGTAAACGGACAGGTGTTGGACAGCCGGCGCAACCTTGTGTAGAACATGTCAACCGATTCCGTTTCTGTCTACCACGCCCTTTTGAATTTGAATTTTTCAAAATCATGGTTGAGTTGGGGGTCGAAATGAGTGTTGAGCGCGGTGACTGCCGCGTCGTAGTCGTCGTCAGGTCCTGTTTTGGGGAGCGTTTCGAATAGATCATATATCTCGGCGCCTCCGTAGAGAATGAGGAGCGACCGTTTGACTGCTCCGTCGGTTTCTCGAGTACCTCTAAAATACTGGTTGAGCCTCCCGACCCATGCCTTCCATCGAGGCGCCGCCGTCGCAGGATCTTCCGTTTCGCAGAATGGGGGAAGTGGCGATGCACCTGTATGTGCGTGGCTACGTGGTTGTGGCGCTGGAATCGCAGGTTGAGCCTGATTACCCTGTGGCGCTGGAACAACAGGCTGTGCTTGGTTACCCCCTGGTTGTACTGGTGCCGCCGGCGCGTTATTCGACATCGTCTCCTCCTTGCGTGAGCCCCTTCCTTGTTGGGGGTAATGTCGTGGAACGTCGGGAGACGGGCTGGGCCTGGTCCGGCTCTCCTCTTGGCACGCAGTTGCTGGCGCCTTTTTGATCGCGCACACTCTGTTGCAGGGCGGCAGGAAGTGGGTGTCTGCGCCTGCGCTTCACGCCCTTGCTGTCTCCTCCCTTTCTGTGGCTCTTCGAGTGCGCCAATGCTTGATGTCAGCGGCTTGCTGGGGCCTGGATGCCCTGATGTACCCTGATCTGCCTGTTGCCAATGCTTGTTGCGCTGCAATAGGGTGTGCACCCCTCCTTTTTTCTCTGCTAGAGAACCTGGAGCGCTGATAGGCCGTCGCTTCACCCAGTGCTTGATGGTGGAGGGCGTGCAGTCCTTTTCTTCTCCAGCTAGGCCGCACTGTTCCCTAGCGTATGTTCGCCCCTCCCCCGAGGCTCCACACGTGAAGGCGTTCTTCCACCAGCGGCGATCCCAGGCAGCAGGCCTCCTGCGAGGCACGCACTCAGCGCGGGGGCCGCAGGACGTTGCGCCGGGGGGGTGGGGTAAAACGAGCGAGGACTCATCCACCAGGTACCGCGCTCGGCGAGGCCCGCCAGCTGTAGGCGCTCCCGACGGGGAGTCGCGTGGGTGGGTCTCCAGCCTGAGCGCGGGCGGATCGGCACACGAGCAGGCACCGGAGCAAAGCGGGTGGGCTCCGCAGCCCCTCTTCCTCAACGCCGGCATCGTGCAGTAGACCCCCGAGCGGGAGACCAGATCAGCACGCGGGGCCAAACACCGGCCTCGTCGGCAATGTGGGGTTGCGCTGTGAGGCCCAACACGTGGTCGGGGGATACAATGACAAGATACGGACACCACTACTGAGGTACTGGCCGGAAGACCTCGAGCGGACTTCCACCTCCTTTATTTATACCCTCAGGGCGAGCCTGCCCCGAGGGGTGTGTGGATGAGTGTAGACTGTTACAATGTCGGGGAGAGCCCGAGTGGCTCTCTACAAGTTCCTGTCGCCACTCGCCAGGCTATGATCGACAGCATGGAACCTCTAACATGCAACTCACCTGCCGATTCATCAAAGTCTTCATGGCCATCGACAAGTGCAATCAGCTATCAAAACATAGGCATTCACTGAACTCATGAGGAGAACAGTGTGGAGTGGCAGCCCGAAATAGGATCTTAATGACTGGCGTCCCTTCATTGAGACTTGTCATCCTTCTGCCATTTTGTCGCACTTTGAGGCCGAACCGCACTTGAGCGCGCTTGAATAGTCTTGCACTATCTTCCTTGACTTTCACAGCTGCTAATGTCTTTTCAATGTACAATTTTAATAGGACGAGGTCTTTCATAGATGGTCAGTATTGTGGTTTTTTTTTTAGCATATAACTTTAATAGGTCGAGGGTTATAGTTTAAAGAAACCTAATTGTGTATGTTTCCCTACAATTTGCTCAAAGCCCCATTTAAAGATGAGTTTTGTGGTGTATTGTACTTTTTTTTTTACTGATTAAAACAACAAATACTTTTATTTACTTGCTTACACCCTTGAGACCACCCATCGGTAGGGAAATGGTGCCTTCCTATGCTCCTGAATATCATTCATCACTTGATGTCTTGCACCAATATTGATATGTTTCAGTAACCTATCACAACGCTTCTTCGCTCAGCCCTTCAAAATTGATACAAAACCTGCTGAACACCCACTTTGAATCACCTGCAAAACAGCTTAGAGATTATAACGTAATGGGTTTCGTGAAAACTGATGTAAGCACCCTTGCACATTCGCACGTTAATGTCCATGAGAGAACCTTCAAAGGAAAGCCAGCTAGCCAGGCCTCTTGGCCAGTGGTCGAAGTGGGCGGGATCGGAGGCCTACTTCTTTCATTTCATATAGTCCGTTCCCCTACTTTCTATTTGAAACATGCCCTCCCGGAAGACAGAAATCCCCAGGGTACTTGAGGCTCCGCTTTTGAGGACGGGCGGAATGGGCAGAGAAGGAAACCAACTCTGTATTTTCCTTCGTGCCCAGAGAAGACAAGGACAGTGTCCAATTCTCCTACCTCTGGCAGCTGCCCCCCCCCTCCTTGCACCGCCGCTTCCTTTTTTCTCTCTCACTCCTCATTTAGTAAAACACTGACTTCAAGAAACATATGTTACCTTCTCTTTCCTCCTTTCGTTCATTTTGCTCTCCTGTGAAATGGATCCAAAACAGAAAAAACCTTTTGCTGGAAACGTCGTCTTTTTCTGACATTTTTTGATTTCTAAGTACAGCCTCGGGGTGGAGAGAAATACAAAATTCAAAATATGAAAAAGAACTAACTAACTAAAGCAAGACAAAGTGGTGCAAGGTGGCCAGATCGATTAATTCACACCTAAACACATTAGCGCCACTTTACAGTGTTTGCCAGTGAAGCGCTACTTTTGTTTTCTCCTCCCTGTTTGAACAACATTGTTTTCCCTGGGTGGGAAAGTGCACTATGCCTGGAGATACTGAAATACCTGCTTGATGGGTGAATTGGAAAACAAAATGAATACTGCGGCTCTGTATCCACAAACGTAGTCTTTTTAAACCATACTGCTTATGTTTCTTAAGGATATAAGCAATGGGGACGGTCCTGGGCCCTGTAGTCATGGCCTTAACTTCTCAGGCAAAAGCATTCACTAATTTTTTAATAATGTGTAAAAAGAAAAAGGTATCCATGTTGGCCCTCCTTTCATTTCACATGCTTTACTTAATCTTGAATTCCTTATGAGTGTTTGCCTATTCTAGGATGATGTTCATTTTTTTTAGTCAGCATATTGCTCTTGTCTAGTGCGTAATTTGAATTGAGTCACATCCAGGTGTTTATAGTGGGTTAGTGCAGTGCAAGTTTCTCACAGTGGGGCAGTATGGTGTTCAGTGGGGGAGGGGATGTAGTACTATGGTCAGAGCTGCTGAATTTGGAACTGGGGAACCAGGTTCAGCTTTCATGACCAGTGCCCCAGACCACTCCCCCTGAGGGAGCACATTCCCATGCTAGACCTTAGAAGGCCCAGCAAGATCTTAAAAGGTCTGGTGTCTTAGCACCAGCAGGTGTACCCTAGCAGTGGCAAGTGTGGGTTAAACTTGAAGGCCTGTCTGCCACAATTCATTCTCAAGTTCACCTCCAGTCTTGCAGGCAGACCTATGAAGCAGCACTCCATAGAGTGACAGTGACTCTGTCACTGAGGTCACAGGACCGTTGAGCAGGGTGGCTCTAGGGCAGTGCGACCGCAGCAGGCACTGACCAGCCGTGGTCCGTGCAGCTAACAGCGGTGGGGCAGAGGGGCCAGGTAATGGGGTGTTTCGAGGAACGATGCAGAGGTGAAATTAAAAATCCCCCCTTACCTGGCCCCACCGCCCGCCACTGTTACCTGCATGGACCGCGGCTGGCGCTGACTGCAGCTGATATTGTCATGTTTGCAAGTAAAATATGTTTTTAAAATCATTTGCTGCCTCCTTCCTGGCCTCCAACAATTTTCGGCAACAATGAAAAATGTCATGATAACTCCATTTATTAATGTTCTTAGTAGAGAGAGATGGTGTTTTGTCCAGTGGATGTGTTGACTCACAGAAAGAAAGCGCAGAGGGTTAATGTGCCTGCTGGTAACAACATGTACCATGCAGTTAAAAGCCTAACATAGAACAGTGAGCTCTTAACTGTCATGTAAGAGCTGCATGCAAATTGCAAGGTATAAATTAGAGCGTTATGCTTTTTCCCCAGTCTTTGATTATCCTAATGTTGCAAAAAAGTGCATTTTTACACATGCTAACAGTCTCTGCAAAGATTAGTTCCAGTGGAACATACAACTGCAGCAGTGAGAAAGGTGACCAGTCAACCCTTGCAAAGGGTTCTCCACTTCACAGCAGCACAAGTCACATTTTTTAGGAACTTTTGATCCATTTGAGCTATAAACAATTTACTAGTTAAAATCATCAGATTAAGCAGCAGATGATGTATTGTGTGGCAAATATGGCAGAGCCAGAAATTTGTGGAAAACGTTTGCAAAGTAGGATATTTTGCCATTCACGTTTGAACTGCTTTTGTGGAAAAAGGGAGGAGAAGTGCTGATGACAGAAACTCCATGTCTGGGAGACAAATGGCTTGCGACTCCACTTTTAAGGATATTTGGGACATTATGTGATTGGAAACGTAACCCACTTTGTGAATGTATTTTAATGTCAATTACTCATATTAAACCTTAAATAAACATGTGTATCCATTGGTTAAATTAAATAACGTAATAAGTTGTAACCGGTAGAGTGAAATGGGGAACAAATACTAAAAATTGGGATATTTTGCTCTTTCTACCTCACCTCTGACTCTGCCCACTGGCCCAATCCACTGGTTATTCCCGCCCTCTGATTCTCCGCCCACAGTTCCCCTACTCTTTTTTCCCCCAATTAGTCCACTGCTCTTGGCTCAGTCTAAGAATTGACATCTGGAATAAAAGAGAAAGGCAGATGTTTTCACTACACAAGTTATAAGAAAGCACAATAAGATAATTATGAGCATTCCATCCAGTGTCCCTAGTATTCTCTCTGGAGGGCCACTAATATTTTAGGTAACACTTTTTTTTTAGTATGGACCAGGCCAAAGCCTTTGAAACACTTAACAAAATAAAATACCATAATAAAATAAGTACATTAGAATGACAGTAATATGTAATAAAACTAACAAAATAGCTGCAGGATATGGATCAATTTAGATAGAAAAGGAAAAGTTTTACTTTTTTCAGCACGTGTCTAGAGACAGCCTTAGGTGTCTGTTTTCAAACGTTAATGACCATTGTACAGGGCCTGGTATATATTGCGGAAATATACATGCTGTTCAATTACAAGTATGTCTGCATTGATATGGCTCGGTAATTTTCCAATGAATTATATAAAATGGATGGCATTCTGCTGTCACCAAGTGTCCACTGTTAGTACTACAGGCATGGAAGCAGTACATATTGGCATGTAAGCATGTATATGCAAAGCCTACATACAGTGAAATTGTACGAAGGGCTGCTGCGGTTAAATGCATAATTGGGAGACGCATTGTAAGATATTTTTCAAAGAAGAAAGTAGCACTTTCG
Source organism: Lissotriton helveticus (assembly GCF_964261635.1). Classification (NCBI taxonomy): domain Eukaryota; kingdom Metazoa; phylum Chordata; class Amphibia; order Caudata; family Salamandridae; genus Lissotriton; species Lissotriton helveticus. The sequence goes on from NC_136072.1 coordinate 1,010,529,937, forward strand.
AGATTCTCGTAAACATAGGACCATATTTATCTTTGGGCCCAACCTTGCTCTGGCCCCTCGGTCAATCACCATGTTTTGAGACTCCACATCCCTGCCCTAGGCGATCCTGTATTTTTGTCTCAGCACTCCTCCCTTGAAAGCTTGATGGTGCAGCAGGCCCGGTTCTAGCGGGTGGGCCGGGTGGGCCCGGCCCACCCAAAGATGAGCCTGGCCCACCCAAACAGGAGCCTTGGCCCTCGCAGTGAGGGCTTGAAGGCAGGCGCGCAACGCGCAGGTCGTGTGTGTCAGCCCGGGGAGACAGCTTCCCGGGCGCACACACACAGACAGTTTAAGATTATCGCAGCCGCACCAAAGTACTTAACAGGTCTTTAAAAGACCATTAACGTGTTAACTAGGCGTTGTTTACTTTTTTCACCCCTTCATCTCTGCATGGTGAAAGGGGACAAATCCTTTCTTTGACAACGGTAACCTTTGGTAACCTTTGCCTACAGTCTTGCTGCGTTGATATTTCTTTATCTATGCAGCGCAGGGGAAAAGTGGTCTGTTTATTCCTAGTCACCCCCTGACCCCTGCAGCTGCTTATCACATAAGGCTGTGACACAAAGTATGACTAATGGAGTAGGTAAGAGAATGAGTTACAAAAAAAATTATTTTTAAAATCTGCACAGGCCAAGCAGGACACATACTTCGTATGTGCTTCATTTAAACAGTTTTTATCATTTCATCATAGCCGATGCTGGTCAACAATAAAACAATACAAAATGGCAATGCCCAGATAAAGTTGGTGATTAATGATCCTGCTTTAGAGCAATCGTTTGTCTGTTAGTATTTTTTAAATGCAGACGCACTGTATTTTATGTGGATAGCTCAGTGGGTTACTGCCTTTGTCACTGAGATCCTTGTGTTACTTCAGAAGTTACAATCCTAACAAAAGGCAGTGAACAATGAACTGCCACCAAAGAGCTGCAAACAAACATGAATGGTATAATTAGAACTTCGCTTTTTTTGTTTTGTTATATAGTTAGAACTTCCCTAGTCTTTTCATTATTCTAATGTTGCTAAAATGAGTATGTTTTGGCAGATATACATTTTTATCAGTAAAGCTGGCCCCCATGGAATACTCTTTAAATCCTAGGGTTGTGTTTCCCCAGACTAAACCCTCTTAAAATATACTACCCACCAGAATGAATGACCTATGATTCCTACACCTTGTAATCCTCATTGGCTTATGTGACATTCCCTGTAGACTGATTTACATACTTGCACGATTCATTGTCTCTGTAAGTGTGTGCGTGGTGTAAAGTACTGACACACACTACATTGATATGAGCAGCGTTATACAACAAATTAAATGCATATGAGAGAGGGGATACGTAAACATGAGGGGCGCTGGTGGAGGGTGCCAGTGAGGGAATCCGAGGAGGAGGTAGTGGGAGGGGCTATGGAGCGATGAGGGGCACTGTTGGAGGATGACAGTGAGGGAATCCGAGGAAGAGGTCATGGGGTGGAGGGGGAAGCTAGGGAGAGATGAGGGGCACTGGTAGAGGGTGGTAGTGAGGGAGTCTAAGGAGGAGGCCATGATGTGGATGGGCTACAGAGAGATGAGGGCGCTGGTGGAGGGTGGCAGTGAGGGAATCCGAAGAGGAGGTCATGGGGTGGAGGGGGAGCTAGGGAGAGATGAGGGGCACCGGTGGATGGTGGTATTGAGGGAGTCTGATGAGGAGGTCATGAGGGGGAGGGGCTACAGAGAGACGAGAGGCACTGGGGGAGGGTGGCAGTGAGGGAATCCGAGGAGGAGGTCATAAAGGGGAGGGGCTATGGGGAGATGAGGGGCACTTGTGGCGTGTGGCAGTGAGGGAATCCGAGGAAGATGTCAATAGGGGGGGCATGGATGGATGAGGTACACTGTTGGAAGGTGGTAGTAAAGGTATTTATGGAGAAAGAGGTTTTTGGTGCAGCGCCAAAAAAGACTTTTGCATCAGCGCTGAAGCCGGCCCTGTCATGGCCTTTCTGTTTTTGTTTATTTAATTAGCAGTCGGGCCATAGGGCCACTGTGGAACATACTTTAAAGTGCGTGCTAATTATATTTATTGCTCTATTCAAAAGTATGAAGGTGATTTTACGAATGTTTTTACCGGTAGATGGTGCCTGACATGGGGCGGGGCTCAAGGTCATCTGTGAGATAAGGTGCACTGGAGAGGAATAGTGGCTAATCAAGCTTGTAAGGGAGTGCGTTGAAGAGTCCGTGGTCAGGTGGAGGTAGTAATGCAGAGGGATTCTCCCTGAAGGCTCGCACAGAGGGAGCCCGAGAAGTGTCACTTGCCTGATACTCCCACCTCAGAAACCCCCTCTTCCCATCAAAGGAACATTACATAGAAAAAACACTTTTTGTGAGTGTTAACATTAAAAAGAGATTTGGAAAAGAGTGAGTTTTACTGGGCCTTGTAAGACTAAGAAGAGGTAAAGGAGGGCCCTGAAGCAGGCCTGCCTAGTCATATATGCGACAAATCGAGCCCGCAGTGGCCCACCCAAATGCGTCCTTGGCCCACCCAATTAAAAATTCCTGGAGCCGGGCCTGTGGTGCAGGTGTCAATAAGTAGGGCTAGTGCAAATGCCTTCCTGACTACTATCCCCCCGATAGGGAGTCCCCACATGTGAAAACCTTCAAGAAGAGGGTATTCTCTTCAACAAACTTGTCCCTCAGATCTGTGAAAGGCAGCTGCCTCCGGGGATGCTATTCCCACACTATTTGTTATTTGATGACTCAAGTCCTCCCAGGTGGCCCGGAAAGCCTCCCACCTGTCCTAACCTAAGCCATAAGGGACGGTTGTGATGCGGCCAAGTTCACAATTCATTGTGACTTGGACATCATCTATTCCCTCGAGTAGGCCATTGACACCAGCATCACCATTCGCCGCCATGCATGGCAGCGGTCAAACAGTTTTTCCAGACAATGTCGAACTGTCTCTTATGGACATGATCTTTGACAGGACTCGGTAGTGTGGGGACAAAGCAGATTCTGCTCCAGAGCAGTTCAAGGAGAGCAGGGCCACAGCACGCTCCCTGGGCTTATCTGTCTTGCCTCACCAGCCACATCCCTACCATTCCTTTTGTGGCTTCGGCAGAAGTACCCCATAATGCCAGCCAATTCGGCCTCAGCAAGGTGCCCTGCAGTTTCAAGGTCACAGCACCCACTGCCCACACAGTCAGGGGCAGAAAGCCCTTCAATCCACAGCTCCAACTGCCACACCCCTTCAGCATGCTTTTAAAGTCACACAGCCACGCGGTTGGAGGCAGCATCTGATGATTCTTGCTAGGTTGGTAGACCATTATTTCAGGCAGGTGGGTCCTACAGGGAATCCTGAAGGGATGCACCTAGCCATTTATTGACTCTCCACTGCATCTTCCACCATCCCCAGAGCGAGTAAAGGAGGGCCGTCTGTGTGTCTTGTGGCTGGAAGAGCAAGCTCTTTGGACCAAAAGGGCTATTGAGTGGGTGCCTCTACCAGAAGTAAATTGTTGTTGTTATTCCCGCTACTTTCTGTAGATCTTCGCCCTATTATAGACCTGTGCCCTCTCAATAAATTCCTCCAGAAGGAAATACTCAAGATGCTCACACTAGCCCATGTCTTGTTTGCCTTGACCCTGAAGACTGGATGGTGCAGTAAGACCTGCAGGATGCCTATTTCCACATACCGGTCCAGCAGGCCCATCGGGGCTGCCTGAAGTTGGAATATGATCGTCTTCAGTTTGCTCAGGGACATCTTAAGGATTTTGGGGGCCCTGGGCCAAACATATGTTGGGGGCCCCTGTTCAGAACAATCTTTGAATTTATGATCTACTTTGAGTCCCTGTTTCCCACACAGTTTCCGCTTCCTCAGCTGCTTTAGTGATCCAGTTTGCATCATGGGCATTAGCCTATATATTACCGATGCAAACGGATGCGAGCAGCGGGGCACTGCTGGCGCGCTAAAGGCAAGCCCGGAGGCGTCCGGCGTCAGCCATGCTGCCCCTCCGGTGAGTTTCATCCACTATATTACAATAGGGAAAAACTGCCTAGCCTTAGGCGGCTTCCATTATGTCAGTGTACAGCGGCTGATCTGAGCTTGAAGGTAGACTTTCGATGCAATAAGTACAACTGGTCTCTCCCCCAACCCAGGAATCTCGCACCCAAGATCCTCCCACGCAACAATAAGTGTAAAAACAATAAGAAAACAGAGGACTTAAAGGCCACCCTTTAAATTGTTGCTCTATGCAAAAGCATGAACCACACATTTATGGCCTACTTTTAGACGAACAACCTGATTTTTAATTTCTCACCGAGACCTGGCTGTCTGAAGCCTCCAACCCTACTATCACCTCAGCCATCCCTACAGGTATAAAATCCTTAGGAGGGACTGAGCGAGTGGGAAGGAGGGTGGTGTCTCCATAATTTACAGTAAAAAACTTGACTGCTCTCCCATCCCAATGGAAAACATCGAGGGTGCAGAGTCCTTAGGCTTCCGCTGTACCTTAACCCCCAACATAGCATTGCTGTTTTTCTGATTTACAGACCTCCCAATGCAATTGGAAATTTTATTACTATGCTTAATACATCCACCACCTCCCTCGCCTTAAAATACAACAACTGCCTTATTCTGGGAGATTTCAATATACATATGGACAATGGAAAAGACCCTCAAACAATTTCCTAGTTGGAGACGCTGCAGACCTGCAACATTTTTCCATCTATTTCTTCGGCCACCCATGAGAAGGGCCATACCCTAGACCAAATCTTTCAGAACTTTGAAATATCAGTAAGCCTACCTCTTCCCATTATCTGATCTGATCACCTCCTTTTAAAATTCATCATTTCCAACTCTGCTACAGCCCCTCTGGCTAACTCAGGGCAGAGGATCCCTAATTACAGGACATTCGATAAAATATCCATCCTGATGTTAGTAGACGCCCTCGGTCGTTCCTCACCAGAGTTGTCTGGCTGCTCCAACTCAAGTGCCCTCTCAATAGATTCATGGCCCTGAACCAACTTTGATGCAGCGCTACCGGTTGTTTCCCGCTCCTCAAAGAGTTTGGCCCCACCAGCTCCATTGTTTAATGATTGCCTCAGATCTAGCAAAATAAATTGTAGAAAAATGGAACGGAAAGGGCGTAAATCCTATCTACCTGAGGACAGGAAGGTGTCTAAAGACAACTTAAAAGCTCATTACATTCTTGAGAGGGCAGCCAAGAAAAACTTCTTTCAAACCAAGATAGAAAATGCCCAAAATAAGAGTAAGGAAATCTTTAGTATAGTTAAATCCTTTACCGCCCCGAAAGCCAGGAACAAAGGACTGGCCATGCATGGAAGAATGGTCTAAGCAAATAGCTCAATTCTTCCACAAAAAGATCTCTGTGATCCAACAAGCCTTCACTAACATCTCAGAGGAAGAACTGACCTTCTACTTGGTTCTAATAACATATTTCACCACTTGGATCCTGCATCTTTACTAGCTTTCCCTGAGTTTCAGCTTAAAGAGTCACTGACCCTTCTCCAAAGCATTAAGTCTGGCTCTCCTACTGACCCATGTCCAGCAAATATCCTGAACGTATTAGCTCCCACCATAAACCCCATGGTAAACCAGCTCTTTAATGCTTCCCTCACCTCAGGTAACATGCCGAAATTATGGAAGAATGCTAAGATTCTTCCACTGATAAAAAGTCTAACGCCAAACTGACGGACCCTGCCAACTACAGGGCAATCTCCCTTCTTCCGGCCCTCTCCAAAGTATTAGAGAAGCATGTAAACAAGGCCCTCCAAAAACACATTGAAGATGGGAAGCTCCTTCATGAGTCCCAATCCAGTTTTAGGGCTAACTACAGTACGGAGTCTGCTCTGCTGGAAGTGACTGAATTTCTCAGGGGTAAGCTGAACCAGGGAGGCAAGTCTGTTCTGATACTGCTCGATCTGTCAGCGGCCTTCGATATGGTCCCACATGAGAGGCTCCTGGAGAGACTTGCTAACATCGGCCTGGGGGAGACCATCTTAACATGAATGTCATCCTTCTTGGCAAATAGATCTCAGGACATCTGGCTCCCCCCTTTCTTATCCCCGGTTCCGGCAATGAATGTTGGTGTCCCTCAGGGCTCCATTCTCAGTCCTTCCCTTTTTAATATATATCTATCCCCCCTTGAATTTCTGGTAGAGAAAGAGGGTGCCAAAATTGTTTCCTATGCTGATGACACTCAACTGATTTTTACGTGTGAAAAAGGAACCAACTTTGACGGGGCAATGATTAGGTCTTGCCTCACAAAGGTTTTTAACAGGCTTAAGATCAATCAGCTGAAGTGCAATCCTGACAAAACTGAAGTTGTTTTTTTTTGGTAATCCAGAAACGCCTGACTGGAGCTCTGGTGGCCAAAAGTTCTGCCTCCCCCGCCCGCGGGAAAGGAGAAAGTAAAAAACTTAGGAATAGTCATAGACAAGACACTCTTCATAGGCTTTCAAATCCAAAATCTAACTGGCGCTTGCTTTGCCATACTCCGGATGCTAAAAAAATTCCTGCCACTGTTTCCACTTGAGAGCAGAACGACTGTGGTGCAGGCGCTGGTGAAATCAAAGCTTGATTATGTCAATAGCTTGTACCTCGGTCTTCCCAAATCCCTTATCCAGCGCCTACAAGTGGTACAAAACGCAGCCACCAGGGCCCTCCCGAGACCTAAACCCAGATCTAGTATGCCCCCTATTCTTAAGTCTCTAAACTGGCTCCACATAAAAGAACGGATCGACTTCAAAGCAATGACCATCATCTATAAAGCTTTACCCGGCTTAGGACCTGGCTACCTAAATAAGCAGGTTAACCGCTAAAAAACATCTAGACCCCTAAGATCTTACAATGCCAACCTGGCCATCGTGCCTAAAATATGCTGTGCCCGCACTGGAGGCAGATCCCTCGGGTTTCTAAGACGCAAAATTGTGGGGCAGCCTCCCTGAGTCTCTGAGACTAACCACAGACCTACTCTTTTTCAGGAAGAACTTAAAAACCTGTCTTTTTAATAACTGATGGGTCTTTTACGCACGTTTTCCTCCCACTGTTGCGCACCAGGACACTCTAGTCTGAGTAGCTGCGCGCTTTATTAAATACACTATTTCATTTCATTAGGTCCCTGACAGTGCAGAAGGAACACTCGTTCAAATTCTAAGGGCCTTATTTATGAGGCCTTGCTTCACTTTTATGTCGCTGGTGCGTCACTTTTAGTGACGCATCGGCAGCGTACAAAATGTGCCATTTTGCGCCCTATTTTACAAAGTGACGCATCTAGGCAGATGCGTCACTTTGTAAACCCCTGCACCACATTATACATGCACCTGGTATAATGTATGCAGGGTGGGTGTTCCCAGCAAAAAGCCTCGTAGAAGTGGCACATTGAAATCTAGGAGAACTCTTTGCGCCACTTCTAGAATGCCATTGCATCAATATCTTACACCTGCCTCAGAGCAGGTGCATGACTGATGCAGGCAAGCCCCATGTGAAATGACACATTGGTGGAGTTGCGTCTATTTTCAGATAAACACCAGCAATGCACTACTTTTGCGCCGACAGATATGTCAGAAATACTGACGTATCTGTAGCTCCTTGAGACATGACGTGTCATACAGTAAATATGATGCATCCAACATGTCGCAAGGAGGATGCACTAAGAAGTGACGCATTCCTGTTTTCGCACAGCGATGCATCCCTTCTCATAAATAAGGCCCTAAATGTGTTTACATCTAATATTCATGGATAGTTATGTGTGTTTTCAATTTTAGAACACAGCAGCAGCTCACCAATATTACTGCAAATAATCTTTGTGACTCCCTCCCATTTCTTATGTTAGGCCTTGTTTTGATCTAAAAGAAACTTTATTTATGTATATTGCATGAAACAAACACAACATTTCTCTGCAAAATGGCTGTACTAGACTTTCACACATCAGATACATAAAAAAATGAATTAAAGGTAAACAGTATCTGTTAAAGCAATATTCAAGGTCATTAGGGCAAAACTCTGGATAATGGAGCTGACTCTATCAGGGGGCCCCCTCAAAGGCTCGGGCCCTGGGCCAGAGCCCACTTTGCCCCTGTGTTAAAACGTCTCTGAGTTTGCTGTGCTCATCTTTGGTCTCACCAGTGCCCCTAGGGTGTTCATGAACTTTGGAGGTCAGGGGTCCAAGTGTTCCCCTTACCTCGACGCCTGGCTTTTGAAGGCAAGCTCACCCCAGGCAGTAGTAAGCCACCTCCAGACTACAGCAAACCTCCTGTCATCTTTTGGGTTCGCTATAAATGTGCCAAAGTCACACCTGACTCCATCTCAGATGCTGTTCTTCATCAGAGCCGTCCTGGCCAAGTTTCATTTTCATGCTTTTTCCCCGTAAAGGAGAGTCCAGGATATTCAAGCTATGATCCCAATCTTTCAACTTCTGTCCTGGATCTCAATGAGTTCTACTCTGACGGTGCTATGACCGATGGACTCCAGCACCCTGTGAGTCAAGCACACAAGCAGGCATATGCAGGTTCTGCAGTGGGACCTACAGTCTCAGTGGTCCAACAACAAGAGAGCCTCTCTGACCACATCAAGATCTCAGGGGAGACTGCAAAAGATCTGCAGTCGTGGTTACTGGACCATGATTGGGTCAGCGGCAGACCTCTCCCCCTACCCCATCCAGAGTTGACAGTGATGACCAATGTGTGTCTTCTAGGTTTGAGGTGGCCATCTGGGAGAGATGGAGATCAGAGACCTCCTATCTCCAACAGAAGCCCAGCTCCATGTCAACCTCCTGGAGCCAAGGGCCATCTGTTTGGCATTGAAAGCCTTCCTTCCACCCATCAAATAGAGGCTGGTACAGACACTTACAGACAACATCACGGTCATGTGGTATTCCATCAGGTAGGGTGCAGTGTGGGTCCTGGAACTTGTGGCAGGAGGCGCTAAGCCTCTGGACCAACTAGGGACCTTCCTGGTGGTGAACCACCTGGCAGGATCTTTGAATGCCAGGATGACAAGCTTAACTGTCGATGCCTAGTGGACCACAGATGGCAGTTACACCCGGAGGTGCCGCAAAGTCACTTTCGCTAATGGGGAGAACCTTGGATTGATCTAATCGCAACTGCAGAGAATGTGCAGTGTCAGCAGTTCTGCGTGTTTCAGTTTCCAAGGCGCTTCTAGTAAGGGTATGCATTCTAGCTGGACTGGAACTCAGGACTCCTGTACCCCTTCCTGCTGATACCAGTCCTGTGCTGAGTTCTAAAGTAGATCAGGAACAACCAAGCCCAAATAATTCTAATGTTCCTGGATTGGCAACAGAAAGTATGGTATACAGTACTCTTGGGTTGCGCATCTGTTCTCTGATTAAGCTGCCCTTCAGGGAGGACCACCTGTTGTAGCAACGGGGCAGAGTTCTGCACACGAGCATTCGCACTCTCCTCAAATATGCATGCAGATTGGGCATCGATAGTTGAACACCTTCAGCCTTCCTCTAGAGGTGCTTGACGTGATCTTGGCAGCCATGCCTCCCTCGACAAAAACTGTATACACCTGTTTGGACAAACTTGAAGTTTGGTGCGGCACACACCAGATTGACCCCCTCCAGCACAAGGTATCTAATGTTCTGTTCACTGGTTGTGAAGTGTATTTTGAAAGGTCAAGATTTGTTCATCTCTCTCCCTTCATCATACCTCAATGGGACCTTAACATGGTCCAAATATATTTGATGTGCAGTCCCTTTGAGCTGCTTCACACCTTCGCCTTGCAAATCTTCACTCTTAAGAAGGTATTCCTCATCGCTATCACCATGACGTAACGAGTGAGTCAGCTTCAGGCTCTTTGTGTTAATCAACTTCTTCAAAGACAAGCTAGTTCTATGGATGCGATCTTCATTTTTACTCAAAGTTGTCATTCGAGTTGGTCAAACTATCACCATGCCGGAGTTTTATGCTCCGCCTCACCCCTCTTAGGAGGAGGAGAGACCCAATCACTTGGACCTCAAAAGAGTGCTGAGCTTTTACATAGATCGTATCAAAGAATGCAAGTTGGACAATTTGCTCTTTGTGGGCTTAATTGGGGTGAAAAAAGGCAAAGCCATACAGAAGAGGACCATCTCCCATTGTATCGTACTTTGCATCAAGATCTACCATGCACTTGAAAAAAGTCAACATCCAGAAGCTCTACAAGCCCCTTCCACAATAGCCAAACCTGCTACCAATGCTTTGACATGCGGAGTTCCTATCCTGGACATCTGCAAGTTGCATTTGTGGGTGTCGCTCGATACATTCATGAAACGCTACTGTCTGGACAGCCAGGATCCCAGAGGGGCATTTCGCCAGCTTGGTTCTACAGGACTTCTTGGTTTGTGCCAATTCACATACCCACCTCCTAATAAGTATGGCTCTGGAATCTATTCAAAAGGTGAGGACTCTGTGGTTAGAAGTCTCTACCAGACGATCAAGTTGCTTACCTTTGATCTAACCCCAGATTCCTCAGCGACCCACCCAACCTCCCCGTTCTGTGAATTGGGCTCTACCCATTAATAATATCGAAAGTCTAGGAATCTGCACACTAATCAAGTCTGTGTCTAGGGGCTCAAAAGCAACTGATGCCAGCATACAGGATTGGCACCTATGTAAGTAATTTGTTCCTTCCAAATTGCGGCTCAGAAAGCAATGTATCCATGGTTTGTGACTACAATTCTGGTCACAAGTCATTTAACAATTAGAGATGACTCAAAGGAGGTGGTAACTGAGCTGCAAAGGGAAAGGGGTCCACGGCAGGCCCCTTGCCCTTTGAGTGATGTGTTGGTAGCCTTCTCCCCCTGATTATTTCCAAAGGGCAAGCTTTTTTTTCTATTTAAACTAGTATAGGTTCCTTTTAGGCTTTTAAACAAAAAAAATGCTTTTTTAGTTGGCAATACAAACACTGGGATGATGGTCTATTGTCCCTTTCAGACCTCCATCTCTGCCTGTTGGTAGCCAATCACTGATAATCGTAAATTATGACATGCCTAATTCATATTTATTAGGCGGGTAATTCCGAGATCTTCTTTGAATGGTTATTTTGCTATGTGACCTACTAGTATATAGGTCACTCTGCAAAATGTGAGTCCGTTTGCAAAAAGTCAGTGGGCAGTTTGCAAAAGTACAAACGTAGTCTTAGTGCATCTGGCCCTTTGCTCCCCTCCTTCGCCCTAGATTACAGTTGGGCCTTGACAACAATGGACAGTCATGAACTTCTGCTGCAGTGAAAGTCAACAGCAACATTAGCAAAACAGTTGCTTCAAAGGTGAACATTCCAATATTACATCAATATAAAAGTAATAATGAAAGGACTTCGACAATGATGAGAGTCCTTTAGGGATCAGAGATAGTTATTTAGTAGAACATTCAGGGATAGGAATAGTTATTTAACTAAATCTTTCAACCACTCATGTCCTTTTCATTTTTTTAAAATGTTCACTTTGACCTCCTGGTCGCACTCTCTGGATCCCCTCTTCCCCTGCTAAGATTACCATTGTTCACAGCAGCACTCTCCATTGCAGAATAAGCACCATCCAAGTCTTCTTGACCCATTTTATTCACCAGAGCCGCACTCATCATCTCTCTAACCTCCAGTATGGTATTGGCCTCAATCCAGAGGCACTTGGTGATCTTTGAAAGTGGTGGGGCGTAATATTTGCATGAACTCCTGTAAACGAGTTAGAAAGACTTCTAGGACGGTTTGTGAGATTTACCTCACCCACTAAAACACTTTGAAATAAGGCCAAATCGTTCATTTTAAAGCCCAATTTTCTCATAAATTTTCTCAAAAGCAGTAGGTTCTGAATGAGCAGTCATTAAATATTCGAGTCCTTTCATGGGGTGTCGAAAGCATTGAAGCCTAATGCTCTGTAAGAGTTGACCCATTTTTTTTCTCCAAAACATCCTAATGGCAGTCCTATATGCCAAAAGCTACCTCCATTGTGGCAGGGCCATTACTTTGTCATGGGTATCACCTTTTGCCAAATATTACACACAATATGCCAGTGCCAGAATTTTGCCATTAATGCCAGCCATATACCATGGGTGATTCTTATTTCAAAACAGTACCTCGGGTATATCGGGGATTCCTCCCTCCAGTGTGCCAAGAACTACCTCCAATGTGCCAGCACCATCATTTTGCAACAAGGGCCCATACATTAATAATTGCCTCAAATATGTCAGCATTTTTCACAGTTGTCACGTATTACCCCTTGTATACCAGTGTCAGTATTTTGACATGTTATTTCAAATACTACATCCAGTATCCCAGTTACAGAATTTTGACATAGGCATCTTATATGCCAAGTATTACCTGTCATATTTTGTCAAAAGTGCTGTTATGCCAATTACTGCTGATGCCACCTTTTTGTCAAGGGTGTCTCTGTAAGCCAAGAATGAACCTTGTGTGTGCGCCCAGAACAGCAGACTCACATGCACATCATACTCTCACTCACACAGGCTCATTTGCATTTTACTCGTTCACACTTGCTCAGTCTCCCAATCACTCACTAACACTCATTCTTACTTTCACTCTTCTATCACACATTCACTGTCACTTACTAGCACTCGTATTCTCAGTCTCGCTCATTCATTCACAGTCATTCCCATTGAAACTTGCATTCCCTATTACTCACTCCGAGGTAATTGTACTAGCTCACACATGCTCTTATTCTTACTTGCTGACTTATTTATCACTTACTCATTCACATGCTAATATGCACACATACACTGTCCCTCACAGACACACCCTCGCTCACAAGTTCACACACATTTATCAAAGCATTTTTTAACTCACCTTGCTGCCTGTGCAGGTCCTTTTGAGTTCTTGGCAGCCCATTTATCATCTAATAGCTACAAACCACCTTCTTCCCTCGAGCAACACTGGAGCATGAAACCGAAGCCTTAAAAATGTGCATTGGCAGGTTCAAGGTCTGTCTCTGTTGATTTCACCTCACCCCTACCCAACTCCTTGGGAATGGGTGGGATGACAGGCTGACATGTAGCTGGGGTTCCTGTAGCCCATAACGCTATTATTAATTATTGATATAATAAAAATGGCTCAAGGAAGACAGAGCCCACATGCCTCAACTGCTACCATTTTTCAAAGCTGGGAATATACCATCTTTCCTTTAGTTACGTGTCTCTTGCCACTTTGACACTGACCCATATCGCCAAGGGGAATATTTACCAATGTGCTGCATTGCCCTTGTGCCATGTACCAAACGGGGCGCAAGACTAAAGTAAGATTTAAGAAGTCATGCAACGTCACCTTGCATGGCTTGATACATCTACAGTAATGCAAAGCAGCGCAAATCACTGTGTTACTCTTCCCAGGGAGGTGTTCCATGGGTGGAGCTAGGTGTTCCCAGTATCCATTCATGGATTTTGGCGCATTTCCAGATTTACCATTACTGGTAGCCCTGGGAATGCATCTAAAGGCTATGCCTCCCCAGGTGAGGTGTACCGAGGAGAAATATCTTGGTTTCTCCTCACTGTTTCCTCTTTCTGTGTGTGCAGCATTCTGTAGCACGCATTTAAAGAGGAAAATGTCTCAAAGGATTGTTATTGTGCAGGAAGGTGTCCCTTACTGCACAAAAACAATCCTGCTTACAACGCAGGCACCCTTGCACAAGGGTGCGTGCGTTGGCGCTAGGCAGCCAAGAGTGCGCCAGCGCAGGGAAAGGACAGGTCTGCGCACTGTGATGTTAAATACAGCACATTCCTGCCCTTTCACGCAGCTCGGTAAGGTGGTTTGCTGTGCTGTGCAAAAAATGGACGCGTGCCCCCAATTTTCCATGCAGTACTCTTTTTGCAACCAGTATTTTCGTAAAAGAAAAAGCATGATTACATCTGTATCAACACAATTTCAGATAAAATACGTAGCAGACACAGGAGTAGATTTATATGTTACTTGTGCCGCTCACGGAGTGCTGCTGTTCTCGGCAGCGAGGGAAGGACGTCGAGGGATTCCTGCGCATTGCTAGCGCTTGTCACTCTGTGTGGGTTGTGCCAAAGGGAAAGGACCTGGTTTGCCATAGACGCCGAGGGACTGCGAGGTCCAGCAGGCTCTCTGCTACCCAGGTGCTGCCTCTTCCCTCGGCGTTCCCGCCCCCCCCGCCTGGACACTTTAAATACTTATCGCGGCCCCCGCTCCGCGGGTGCCGCTCACGGAGTGCTGCTGTTCTCGGCAGCGAGGGAAGGACGTCGAGGGATTCCTGCGCATTGCTAGCGCTTGTCACTCTGTGTGGGTTGTGCCAAAGGGAAAGGACCTGGTTTGCCATAGACGCCGATGGACTGCGAGGTCCAGCAGGCTCTCTGCTACCCAGCTGCTGCCTCTTCCCTCGGCGTTCCCGCCCCCCCGCCTAGACACTTTAAATACTTATCGCGGCACCCGCTCCGCGGGTGCCGCTCACGGAGTGCTGCTGTTCTCGGCAGCGAGGGAAGGACGTCGAGGGATTCCTGCGCATTGCTAGCGCTTGTCACTCTGTGTGGGTTGTGCCAAAGGGAAAGGACCTGGTTTGCCATAGACGCCGAGGGACTGCGAGGTCCAGCAGGCTCTCTGCTACCCAGCTGCTGCCTCTTCCCTCGGCGTTCCCGCCCCACACGCCAGTAGTGATTTCATCTCGCTCCTATTCCTGCGACGCGGGACACAGCCTGGGGCGAAGCCCGGGCAAAGGGCGGGCCCTCTAAGGCCCTCATAGGCCCGAGGAGGACGGGACGGGCCACCCCCCCTTGGCATCGCGATCAGAGGAAGTACATTGTTTGAACTATACTCTTGTCACTTCTTGGTCAGTGTATTTATCTTTTGAAAGCGATCTTTATCCCTATTATATCACTACACTGTACCATGTCACGCAAGGGGACCAACAAGAAATCTTCTTTAATACTCGATCCAGGTCAGGGGATCCTGAACTTTTCAGTGACCAATCGACCACCGCCCACTCCCAGCGAAGACGTGAATGAGTTGCGACAATCGCTAGAAACTAGGCAATCTCCCCCATTGATCCCTGTTAGCTCGCAGAACTTGTCTTTTTGGGAGGAAATAAATGCTCTATGCGGCACTAAGTATGCCCCAGTGGCATCCCCATCCCCTGTAAAAAGCATCAGCACTATTATCCCAACTAGGAATCCATGTAACTCTTCCCCACCATCTTTAATAGACAATACCTTAGGTATTGCCTCGTTACAGGGCCCTAATGATAAAAGGAAGCATGACGAGATCATTGAAAGCGGGAATCCTTTGAAAACACCAAAACCGTGCGCTGGTCCCACATCGCCAGTCTCCAACTCCACCTTAACTACGGCGGTGACTGGAACTCATGTAGATCAAGTTCCTTTTCTGTCTCAGTTAGAGTTATTGCTTAATTCCATTGTATCACCACTGGTAGATAAAATCAATGCCCTGGGTGACAGACTAACGGGTATCGAGAGAATGATTCTAACCAACTCCCCACTACTCATTAAAGATCCATCTAATGGGGGAAGAGCCGTTCCGGCTACTTCCATTACCAAAGAGACAAATACTCCGTTTACCTCTGCGAAGGCATTACCTAATGGTTCTGACCTATTTACTACCACAAATGTTCCTTTGCCTATTAACTTAAGCAAACACGCCCAAACTTTTCCACAGCTTCCTAAAAAACCTGTTATAACTAAAGTCGCTCCTAAATCTGGGTTTAACAAGTATACTGCTGCCAGAGTGGATCCAAAGAGAGTAGCATCCATACACTTGCCCCCTGAAGCCGCCCCATTTGTTCTTGTCCTATCAGGAATACCGGTACCCTCCCATGGGAAACCTGAAAGCCGCCAGGAACTTTTAAACAAGGTCATATTCTGGCTTTCCAAAAACAGACCACTTGCACCTAATCATGATGGTGGAATTCTGTGTGTTAGAAGGGTGGGCTGGTTAGGGTCCCTAACCAAAGACATCAGTGGGGATCTGGTCCTAGTGAAATTCAGCAATAGGAACATTGTCCCCCTTCTACGATCCTACCCGCCCCAAAAAGGAGACGGCCCCATATCTGTCTGGGACTTACATGACTTTTATCCAAAGTACACTATACATCCGGTCATTAAGGCCAAAGGCGGATTACATCCATCTGTTGGGAAGGGGTCTTCATGCAGTTTAATGTGTTCTTAAAATTATTTTGTATCCACAGCTAGTTTTCCTTAAATGTAAGGTTATATTTATGTATATTATGTATCGATTTTCTCATGATGTTGCTTTTATGATTTTTTATTTTACAAAAATCGAATAAAGCTTTCTTCTTCTTCTTCTTCAGATAAACTACTGAAGAGGTCCCACGACTGCCGCCAGACTTTCCTATATTCATGGGGGAAGCCCCAGGCTTTCTAAATTGATTCTTTGAATAATGCGCACTGGTCCATCCAGTGGGCTCTGTTTAAAATAGGAGGTGCTGATGGGGTTGCCCAGTGTCTGGCTTTGTCCATCTTGCCTATCATTGTTCTAATGCCAACTGTGGTACGTTCATCTCTCGGCCTCCAAAGTCTTCAAAGGTCCCTAGTAGGGCAGACCAAGGGGATCGGTTCACCGATCTCACCAGAAATATAGATAAGGTATATAGGATTACAATCTAATATTGATCATTGGGCATTCCCAAACAATATGGAAGAACCCCACTGGCTCCTCACACCTAAAGATATGGGGTGAAGGGATCTTGCTAGGGTCACTCAGGTGTGAAGTTTGAGGTGCGAAAGTAGTTTAGTTGTAGGAGTCACAATCTGGCAGGCATAACAATTGCACACTGGGCCAGCGAGGTATCCCTCCAGTCACTGCCATTCAGAGGTCCCAACCATGCTACTAATTTGTGTCTAAACTCAGGGGCTTATTTACGAGTTAAAAGATGTAACGCACCTGCGGAGCAGTATGCCTTCCCATATTTACAAGGCCACATAAAGTCACCCTCCTTGCCTTTTCATTGCCTTGTAACTATGGACCCCTTTCACGCATTACTCTGCGTGAAAAGGCTGTTTCATGGGTGTTGCTGTGGGTGTTCCCATGCAACATCAATGGAACCTGACACATTCCCAGATTTACAAAGTGTTATAAACCTGGGAATATGTCAGAATATTACGTTTCCACAGGGGAGGTGTATGAGTGGCGCAACTCCTCATTGTTTGCTCTTTCTTTGTGTGCTGCATTCTGCGGCACACAAAGAAGGAGCAAAACACCATTAATGATTGTTTTTCTGCAGGAAGGTGTCCCTTCCTGCACAACAATCCCTGCTACGCAGGCATCCTTGCACCATGGAGCAAGGGTGTCTCGTTGGCGCACGGCTGCTGTTTGTGCAAGGACACAGGGAAGAAGGACAGGAATGCACCATATCTTGTAGAAAACCGCCCATTCCTGCCCTTTTATTTTCATGCACGGCAGCACAGCAGGAAGTCTTACTGCACAGCTGTGCATCAAAATACAGTAAATGAGTTCTTCCTTGTATAGGTCTGGTGTGTTTATGACAAGTGCCCTTAAGATCTTTAAAATACCGCTCCTGCCGATTGGACCAGGTGTCACTTTGGCCCCTAGGCTATCATACTCAACAGATTTCACTAATTTTGTTTAGTTGTTATTTTATGTTACGTTATTGATTTTGTAAAGCGCATAGCTTCCCCAAGCAAAAGGGCGTCCCAGCCCAGTGCAAACAAGGAGACAAAGGAGCCGCTGAAGAGGGGAGCAGGAAAAAGATGTTTTCATAGCCTTTCGGAAAGACACACGATTTTGGATGCTTCTGATGTTAACAGGGAGGGAATCCCAGAGTTTAGGAGCAAGGACACCGAAAGAGTGCCCTCCGGCCCGGGCTCTCTTAACACAATGAATAAACGCCAGGTGTTGACCAGTAGAGCGCAGCTGGCAGTTGGGTGTGTGGGGCGTGAGAAGATCGCTAAAATATCGGGGGACTGGGCATTCAGGATTCTATGGGAAATGCACAGGGCTTTGAAATTAATTTGTTTCGCCACCGGGAGCCAGTGTAATCTGCATATAAAGCTTGAAATAGAGCAGCTTCTCTGCAGGACAAAGAGTTTCCGGCTGCAGCGTTTTGTGCACTTTGTAGGTAATGTATCTCTGCTTTATTGGCCACTAGTTACAGAGAACTTGCGTAATCCAGCCTTGATAATATAGTGGCCTGGATAATAACCTGTCGGGTGTTGGCATCGAAGAATCCAAGCAGTGGTTTGAGACCCAGTAGGAGCCCAAAGCAAAATCCAGCTACCACCTTTGTTTGAGCCTGGTAGGTCAACGCAGAATCGACCCATACGCCCTGGTTTTTTACCGTCTGTTTGGGAGCAGGCGGGGGGCCTAGAGTGGTATGCCACCAGTGTAAGCGCCACCAATGAATGTTTTTGCCCACCAAGCGGAGCTCAGATTTGCTGGCATTCAATTGAAGACAGTTGGATGTCATCCAGTCCGCGATAGCAGTCAAATCGTTTTTATATTTGGTTGCGTCCTGTGCGGAGTTATCAGATAGCGAGACCACTGTGTGTTGTCCGCGTAGGAGACCACAGTTAGGCCCCTGTCCTTGGCCACTGCTGCCAGGGGTTTAATGTAGATATTGAATAAAGTTGGGCTCAAAGCAGTACCTTGTGGAGCCCCTTGGCGCACAGCGTGCGTCTGAGAGCAAAGGGGGAGGGTGGGAGGGGGGGGGAAATCACTTAGATCTCTCAGCTACAATCGAGGAGAACCAACTCGGGACGAGCCACTAATGCCAATATCATCTGAGCACTAAAGAAGGATCTGATGGGACACCGTATCAAATGCAGTGCTCAGATTCAAAAGGATCAGCGCCAAGGCACGTCCTTCTTTCAGTGAGCTCCGCAGGTGTTCCATAACAGCCAGAAAAGCGGTTTCAGTACATTATCATTTTGGGAGCGGTCTAGCAGATAGTTGGCTTCTATGAAAGTGGTGAAAATGGAGTTAATATTGGTTTTGGTGACTTTAGATACCAGAGGAAGAAGAGAGATAGGGTGAAAATTCTCCGATTTGGAATCATTCAAAGTCGGGTTTTTGAGTAGTGGAATCACCTTTGCGTGTTTCCAGGAGATGGGGACTACAGCAGAGGACATAGACAGGTTTATGGGATCGCAGAAGGTGGGAAGGAGCGGAGGTAGAAATTTCGAAACTGGTTTGAGGGGATCCGCTAGGGATCCTGATTTAATTTTATTGCAGATGGTGCGCATAACTTCCTGGAAGAGTGCAGGAAAAGTGGAGTGGAGGGGTGGCACTGATTGGAGTAGGGCCTTAATCACAGTGGGGGGAAAGGTTTTGTAAATCTCCTCGACCTTCTTAACAAAGAATGAGGCCAGTGCCTCACATTGCTGGTTGAAGGAGAAGGAGGATTTATTGGGTTGCCCTGAAGATTTGAGATCATTTAGCAAGGAAAAGGTACATTTTGCAGGATTCAAAGTGTCTTGTGCCAACACCTCAGGGAAATTTTACGCACTAGTGTCAGGGATTGGGAAATAGGATCAGCCCAAGATTAACCTCCTCCATCAGCTCCAGGTTAAACTAAAGGCTCCAGGGCCTTCCCACTCACCATAAAGCCAATCATTCAACTTAAGGATCTGCAAGAACCAATTATAGAGGTCACTATAATCTGCCACTGCCATACTACCATCGTATGCTGATTGTATGCATTTTGAAAAGCAATGTGTCGGAGCACGTTTTTCCCAAATAAATGATATAACAGTGCCTTGTAGGTCATCAAACAATCTCAGGAATTTCCAAAGGGAATTTTTGCAAATTATACAATATTTTAGGCACAGTCGTCATCTTATACAAATCCACACTTATTAGGATGTTCATATGGAGGCTCAGCCATCTTATCCTGAACTTTGCGTAATCTACTCTTCAAAGGTGCAAAATTCAAACCCCAGATCAGCTGCAGGTCTATGGTGATATGAGTCTCTAGATATTTAAAACGGTGTTCCTGGATTTGCAGTCGAGTTTGCCAAGAAGCAGTCTTGGGGTCTACCCCAACCAGCACCAATGTTGCCATTTCTCAGTTCAGTCTGAAATCGAAGGCCTCACTATAAGAATCCAGGGGCATATGTACAAGAAGTGGCAGAGTGAGGCGTTAGCCGTCATGGCTTAACGGCTCACTCTGCCACTTCTGTAATGCAAGGCTGCATCATATTTACAAGGATAGGGTGCAGCCTTGCGTTTCCTCCTGCGCTGGCGCTACACTTAGCAGTGTAGCACCAATGCAGGCACCCTTGCACCATAGTGGAAGGGTGTCTGCGTGCAGGGGAGGATTGTTTATGTGTAGGAAGGTGTCCCTTCCTGCACATAAACCATCTTAAAATGCTTCATGCAGCACACATGAAAGTCACAAAATGGCATTTTTTTTCTTTTTTTTTTACTGATGTTTATGTACGGGAAGGGGGACCATGGTTTTCCCTGGTCTTAATTTTGGTGCTGCCTCCTATGTAGACTGCCCTTGTACAAAGGGGGCAGTGTCAAAATCAACAGGTGTTGCCACCACTGCAAGACCCACTGCCCACCCCTTTCACGCTAACCATAGTGTGAAAGGGGGCCTTATTTACAAGGCAGCGTTAAGCCACATTAAGGGGCTTAACGCTGCCTTGTAAATAAGGCTCAGTCCCTATTGCCACCACAATGTCGGAAAAAGTGATGTTGTGGTGGCGATAGGGGCTTGTACATATGCCCCATAGTGTCCTAATCAGTCTGGGCTCTGTCTCATGGTGGCCACCTAGAAATATGTATCATCCAGGTACAGCAATACTGTCGGCATAAATAAGTAGTTGATTCGAGACATGAAGGCATGGGCCATAGAAACGTGGATATACATTCCTGTATTGAGATTCCATAACTGCCACATGAGCCAAACACATTTCACCATTGCAGCAGTTCTATGTGGGCCAGCAACAGCGTCCACTGTATCTTTCTCACAGTCCATGACAGAATTGAAATCTCGACCGATGACTGTCAGCCTCTGAGAAGGTTCTATAGTCAGCTCACTACACCTATTGAGTCATTTCGGGGGGGGGGGATCATAAACACTGATGAAACTGCATTGTTTTCCATTTATTCTACCAGTCACTGAGATATAGCAGCCTAAGGAGTCCATCGTCATCTGAGATCATTAAGGGGTGCAATCTATGAATCACTACAGGTATGCACGGTATGGTATACCCAGTTCCATCCAAACCTCCCCAAGAGGGTGCATCTTATGCCGAAGAGGTGGGCCTCTTATATGAGCAGTACCACTGGTGAATGACACCTGGGGTCGTAAAACATATTGACATTGATAGCGCCCCTTTGAAAAGTTGCACCAGGCGTAGCCAATGCTCCCCATTATGGTGAATGAGCTGCCCTCGGGGCAGCGCATTCATGTGAAAACATGGAGCAGCTGCTCCGTGTTTTAACATTCCAGGCAGCACCCGTCTGCACTCAGGCGGGTGCAGTCAGTGACTGCACCCACCTGCAAGGGGATGTACGGGGGGTCCATGGGACCCCCTTATACCCCTGTAGAGGGCTGCTCTCAGGGGGGCGCACTGACAGTGCGCCACCTTTTAAATGGCGCACTGTCAGTGCACCTTCTGAGGACTTCTTTGACTCTGCGCCCGTGTCTGTAATATGGCGGGAACACCCTATGTTGATAGCGCTGGCACCCCCTTTCTATAATACCAAAGTGCCCTGGAGGCGCACAAAGCGGGCACAAACGCCTGTTGCACCCCTGGGGCACCTTATATAATACAGCCCCTGGTGAACTGCAGTAACTCACCCCTCTTAAATCCAGTGATATTCCATGGCTGGACTAGAAACGTGGAGGGAGATATTGTAGTTAGAGATTTAATATGAATAACCACAGGGATATTAATAAACTAGCATGCCTGTGTGGAGAATCTCCTTTGTGATATCAGAAAGCTCATATGCCATTGCAGGGCAGTGTGCAGCTTCTACCATGGAAGTCATGCTGTGTTGCTCATGTATCATGTTTTAACCGCAGAACTAGTAAGTAAACTGTTGAAATCACCCCCAATACTTCTGTAACTCTAGTGTCTGTTGTTGACCACCTTCATTTGTAAACGAAAATAACTAGGGGGACGAGGCCAATCCCCCGACCGAGGTGTGCTGGCCAGCTAACCTGTTACAAGTGTACTACATTTACAAAAACGCTTGTGGTCGTGTTTCGTCATTCTTTAGCAGCGCATGTGACTCTTCTCCAGCACGATTGTCCACAGGCTTATTGGGCAGCAGGGTTTTGTCTTTCAGCGGCCTGGATCACGAGTTCTGCTTGGGTGAAGGGTCTCTAAATGTGTCCTATTGACAAAAATAGAGACCCTGCTCTCTGCCAGCACAAAAAACACAAAGAAATGAACAGAAGAAATTAACATTACACAACTTTTATGAGCAACTACCAATAATCTGGGAGATCATCAGCTCACAGGAGCAATATAAATTCCTTGTTTATTTTGGCTGCAGACAGCTTCAGCTGTCTTTTGGAGACCAATTGTTTTCAAGTAGAAATGCCACTTCCTCATGACTGGATGACTTTGTTGATTATCTTACTTCTCAGCTCCTGATTAAATGGATTTCCTCCGCCTTCTTCTGTTTATCACACCCAAAAGCATTTAAATCTCAGAAATGTGGCTGATGTTGTATCCATCCCCCACAGACATCAGATCTTGTTTTGCAGTACATGGGAGGGACTATTTCTTTCCCTCTTTCACTGCTACCCCTTGTTCCCTAATTCCCTCTTTCACCACTCCCCTCCTTTCTCTTTTACGCAAATTGTAACTGTTTTTATTAACTATTCAATAAACAAATTTACTTACTCACTCCCCTCCTTTCATCTCTCCCTCCCTCCCCAAGCCTAGACCTACTGACTTAGCCAATTCCCATTCAATGAAGAAGTTTAGAAGACGGAGAGCCATCATGAAACTTCTACTCCTACCTAGTAACTGTACAGAAAGATCTATTTAACACAAAGGCACTTCTTTTATCACCCTCTCTCGGTTACTTACGCACAGTTAACCCTTCATCTGCCACATAAAACGCATTTTATTTCTACCCAGAAATGTCCCTTAATAAACATTATCCGTTATGGATGAAGTCTTCAGAGTCTGAGACTTTTTTGTCCCATCATTTTCCATCGCTCTCATCGACGCAGGTGAAAAAGAGTAACATATGTTTTTAAGATCTAAAGTCCTGAAAACCTCCTAAATTAATAACATATCTATCAGCTTTGAGGCTCAATTTACAATGTTACTTTGTATCCTGTATATTATATGCGCCATGCAGTGCTGCACCACTTTCACCATATGTAAATGTAAATGTACAGGAATTTATATAGCGCAAATCACCGAGCGGTTTCTAAGCGCTTGCTTAGGGAACCCGTCCTGGTATTCCCCTGTGAGATAACCCCGGCAGGGTATCCGCAAGGTGAAAGCCAGGCATCCCGCCGCGAGGGGCCATTGTGGAGATTAAGCAAGTTATTGCCCAGAGTCGCAGAGTGTGAACCCGTGAATCGAGTAGGCACCGGAGCGAGAATTGTCAAGTCCATGGACATTTTAGGACTCAAGACCCCGCCGGGCCGGGAATTGAACCCTGGTCCCGGGCTGACCTCTGCTTCCAGGTCTGCCTCCTCTAACCAGTGAGCCACACTTCTCCACTGCATACAGTATGCCATTGCTTACACTGATCTTTGGTTCTTTTTCCACCTTTCCATACGGTCAGTTCTATGGAGAAGGGTTTCCATTGTATGTGCAACTAGCAGTACTTCCAGCTGTCAATCTAGTGCTGTGCATTTAAAGAACTTTGAAGTCACCAATGTACAGAAAAGGCAGAAACAAAGTTGATAACAAAATAATTTATTTTGGAATAGAATAATATATACTATATTTGTTAATAAAATACAATTTTCTCAAATAAAGTGCTATCTGCAAACACACTCCTTTTACATGACAGTACTTGTATAACAAGTGTCCCTGCTCATATGGCCTTTATGGTAGTTTCATAACCTGCTTTTTGAATGGCAATACTTCCGACAAATAAGATTTGCATGGCCCTTTTGCAATATCTAATTGTTGGTCAATATGTCTCAAGTCAAATTCTACATGGCAATTTGTTTATATGTCTTATCATCGCAAAAGACATAGCCTCACAGACTTACAAATAAATGTACTGTGGCTAATATCTAAACGAGCCCATCCAGATCCTTTTCAATGAGGTCAGAATTTGATTTAACCTCCATTTTAGTTATAGGTTTGGACATTTTTTTTTTGCCATACACAAAATACTTGCGAAGATATTGTGAAAAGATATTGTTAAAAATAGCACGGTTTGAGTTAGGTCCTTGTAGGCAAAACATACAGTAACTAAAATTCTAAACTTTTCATTCATTAAATATTATTTTTTTAATCCAACGACCCTTTCCAGAACTCTGCTGGCAAGAAGATTAATTGGTTTGACACCTCAACATGGGAAATGGATTACGAGGGAAGTGAAAGCAATTAAAATCCAAACATGGAGAGGTTTTAAAAAAACAATAAACCCCCCCACCCCAACAATCCTCCTTATAGAAACACTAGGGACATATGGTCTTTCATCTTTCTCTAAAGGAAATGAGAAGCGATGGCTAGTGCACGCCATCTGTTACAAAAAAATACTCATTGCATTAGAGGAGGAGTAACAGCGAAGTTTCATTGTTGTCAAGATAAAGTGCAGAAAGAATTTAGAAAGTAGAAAACATAGTATATAGATAGTACAAACAGCTGTTAATGTTTAAATCCACTAGAGATCAAGTACGAGTATATACTTCCATTTATGTGGAGTGATGGAAAAGCTTCATTTACGAAAAAGGCACATCCAAAGCCAAGAATGAGGTCTCCATACTAGAACTCTAGAATACCACTTTTTGTTGAGATGGACGCAAAAAGCATCTTAAAATCAAAGTGGTGGGTATGATTGTGTTTTAAACCAACACTCAACGACAAACTACAATGCACAATGGCAGATTGGTACCGTCATCACGGTCCCAATACTTCGCTTTACAATACAGCAAGTAATCGTACTATGTGCTAAAAATGCATTTTTCATTTCACGTGATATGTGCAGGCTGCAAATAACATTGATTAGTAGGTACAGATTACGATTTTCCCGCAAATAGTGTATTGTATTCACCAGATGTTTGTTTCAATAGGCAACACGCAATCTGTACTCTTCATCAGCATTCCATAATGACCTAATACCCATTTTGAGGTCTCGTCCACACCAGGATGAAAAAGACAACTAGGAATATGCTGCCTTTATGGCTGATGTAACAATACATTGTCTACAACCTGCCTGTAAAGACATGCAGTAATACACTATTGAAAGCAGAAGTCATAGTCTACCAGGTAAGCTTCAAGCCTAGTATTACAGATAAGACTTAAGATCCACTTATTCACTTTTCTTCTCAAGAGATGTCCAAGGTGGAGTGCAAACCATTACTATCAACTCCCCCAAACAAGACAAAATGATTCAGTATGTTCTTCTGGCTGTAAGAAATATTTAAATAGAAGTATGCTTTGGGTAGTTGTGTTACCCAAAGATGTGGCTATAAAACCTTTGACGTTTTGCTTTTCTTGCCAGCAGATGATTCATGGGTATGGATTTAAAGAAGCATGTGTAAGATGGTAGAATTGGTACATCAACATATATGATTTACAACGATCACACAAGGATGGGAGCAGGAGTTAAAGTGCTATCGGTTTCAGTTTATGAAATGTGAATAGCCCGATAATATTTCTTTCAACAAGGTAGACACTTTGCAAGATATGAAAATGTTAAACTTATCATTTTTCTATCATTGCCATTACAACTACAAATCGACTTTCACTATACATTGAAATATACGTAGAACAAAATATGAAGAAAGTTATTATAATGACTAAAAAAACTTGTAAAAGACTTGAACATGCCCTACACCCTTTTCACATCTGGAGGTTCCTTGAACTGCTTAACGGTTCCATCATATTCAATATTAATGGGGCTTTTTTCTAACTGTAATCTTTTATTGCCTAGCGAAAAAAGGGCCAGGGGGGCAAAAAGGTGACTGGAGCACGTTATATTTGGCAGCTTTTGTCTTATGGAAAAGCTTTTATTGGACCATTTATTGAGATTGTCTGTTCTAAAGATCAACAAACCAGTGCCTTAGAAGGTAATGCTTGAAAAGCACAGCTGTTTTTTTGGTGCACAAAATGACCTGTGAGCGCACTTCTATAACTCACCGCCCGATAGAACCATTGGCTCCTCGAAAAAGCAGCCAAAGTAACAACAGGAAAGTGACTAGCACTGTACCAACATCATAATACTTGGCAAATGGTTGTACTGGAGATGTCCATTACCAACTACAGGCTCAGTGCAGTAACCATGCTTTTTGATTAGAACATGCAGGATAGTGTGTTATTTCCCACTAATTCAAAAGTACACACAGCTCACAGTAAGTTTATACTGTTCCACCACTATCTTCGGGGCTGGCAGTGGTGTGATAATAAAGCAGAACAAACATACAGTCACCCAACAAGAAAGTTAGACCTCTTGAACCAGACACGATCTGTTTCAATTGAAGGTAAAGTCCGCCACTTCTAAAATATCCCACCAGATCAACAACAGCTTTACAAACAGATTTTATACATATGTAAATGCATAATGAATATTAACATGTAAACAGCACCAAAATTGCAACAAACCTGCATTCTCGCCGTTTGGGTGCCATATTTTTTGAAAGGTTTTCAGACAGGCACAAAAAATATTTGTGCATGCTAACAAACAACTAAACATGCCACCTACATAACATCATACAGTACATGTTTGATTCTGTTTGATTACAGAAATAGCATTTTTAAACAAAGCAATAAAACTTAAATCTAAATTAATAAATGTGTTAAACTATTTAAAAAATAAATAACCAAGGTAGCTGTTGTTTACAAATGGTAATAAAGAACTGCTGTGGCTGAATGGCTCACGAAAAACAAGATGTATTTGAGTTTCCAGTTCTTTCAACAAAAACACAATGAATCTTGGTGTAGAGACAGGAATTGTAGCCTGGGATTATATATGGATAGTTGGTCATATCGTAGAGTTAAACACAAGGTTTTTAAATAAGCTACATTGACTGTTGGGAGGGGGGGGGGGCCCACCCCATCTCCCCTATTTAAAACAATATTATTTTACATGATTACGAAGAGAGTAAATAAAATAATTACATGTGTTTTCCCTTTCACAACTGTTAACCCACTATGATTTGTTGGGTTGTACCAAGGATGCAAACAATTTAAAACATGCAGCTGCTTGGCTTAGAACGTACAAATATTTTACATTGTGCTATGGGCACACTGAAAAATGAATCTCTGATAGTTTATAGATATTCGTTATTACCTCTTACACAAGCAGCAAGTTAACAACATGGACAGGTGACCTGGATAAAAAGGGAGGGGTGGCATTGTGACAAGCAACAATACCTGTGCAAAGAAATGCCATTAATGTACAAAATGGCCTACACTAGAATTATGTTTTAACTGGTATAGTTTGCTTGCAACCATCAAACGTGGGTTTGGCCTCAGGTAGGCCAACAGAATGTTCAGTTGTGGCAAGCAGGAGCAAATCCAACGTATTCTCAGTACATTTAGCAATGAATCGTATAAAAGGTCTCACATCCCCATCATTGGCCATTTCTAGGGCATCATAATACTCCGATCTCTGCTCTTTTCGAATGGTGATGGGTGGATAACCTGCCTGCATTAATATTAGGTTCATTAGCAATCGAGACGTCCTGCCATTACCATCTATGAATGGATGAACATAAACCAATTTATAATGCGCCAAGGCTGCAAATTCTACAGGATGCAAACTCATGGCATCTTCGGAGTTAAGCCACTGCACTAATTCGAGCATTTGTTTCTCTACCTCTCTAGGATGCGGTGGGATATGATGTCCAACAAACACCTGAGTTGTCCTGAATCTTCCAGCTTCTACTGGGTCAACATAGCCCAGCACCCTCCTGTGTATTTCCAAAATATCATTAATTGTGACCGAACCTATTCTGGATACCAGAGTGGTGTTCACATATTTCATAGCAGCATGCATGCCAATAACTTCATTTTGCTCTTCCAGGCTTTTCCCAGGAACAGCATATCTGGTCTCAATGATGTGCCTGATTTCAGATAGAGATAAAGTGTTGCCTTCAATGGCGACTGTGTGATAAATATGGTGGTAATAAGATTCCTCCATGATACGGCGTAAAGCAGAGTTGCCTTTAGGAATTGACATCACTTTTTTTACTTTCCGATCAATAATGCTGAAGTATCGCTGATCAATTTCTTCAACAAGAGGCAATGTTCGATCACGATTTACTAGAGCCTTTTCATAACGAGGGGCAATTGTCAGTGCTTTGGAATACAAATAATCAGCTTGGATGATGTCCTTCTCTTCCTCAAGAAATATTCCCATCTCTGTCAGAGCATCAACATGATCAGGGTCCATCTTGAGGGCATGCAGGAGGAGCTTGTGAGCTTTTTCTCGTTTTCCTTGACGTTTCATTTCTATGGCCTGGTTAAAGGCAGCTTTAGCCTCTAACTTGACATCTGGGGAAAAACAAAATATGATTGCAAGATGTTCAACTTAACAGTGAAAGTAAAGTTTTTAAAGAAAGAAACACAGCTTGACAGTTTTACACATGCACACTAACATTTTCATTTGCTCGAAACCAACTTGTCTTTTTGCCAAAACATTGCCTTTGCTTATAGCAGTTAACAATACTTGATCTGACTGAAAACATCTCGATGCAATGATGATGACCTCAGAAGTATGTTCAGAATTGAGAGCAGGAACACCAACTCTACCAGAACTCTTAGGACTTTCTATACACATCTTTCTTGTTAAAGGCATAAATACATATAAACACACATAAATGAGGCTCCAATATATAAATGTGTGATGCAATTGTTTAAAGGCCTGTGAATATGTAAACATTTCAGATATACACTAGCAGAGGGTCAGGGGGCCCTGCTACAGGCCCCCCAAGGACACTTTCCGTCAGCTATTCTATGTCGGAAAGACTGACATGAAAAGGTGGTCAGAAAGAGCCATCATAATCCTGACGGCGGAGCAGAGCCAGGCTCCACCGTCATTAGGGAATTATGGTGTTTTCCAACGCACTGGTGGGTCCTTGAGCCAGTCGAAAGTTACTCCGACGGTCCCTCTGCCTGCTGCATCATAATGCGGCAGGTAGACCATGGACATAGATGTCAGTAATGTAAATGTAATTTATAGAGTGCAGCTCATGCCCGGGGGCGGTTGGCGCTATAGAGGTCAGACTAAGACAGTGATTGTGTCTGCAGCGGGTTAGGCGAGTGCACAAGGTGCCTTCTAATCCTGTGTGAAGAGCCAGGTTTTAGGGCTTTTCTAAAACTAAGTAGGGATGGGGCTGCTTTCAGAGTCAGTGGCAGACTATTCCAGAGTATCGCAGTATTCCTGAAAAACCTCTACCTCCAGCCCCCCAAGTGGCCTTCCTAAATGGGGGAACCGTCATGTTCCTGGCAGAGCCTGATCGCAGTGCTCTGGCTGGTACATGCCATTTAAATTTCCTCTTAAAATGGCCTGGCCCGAGTCCATGCAGATATTTATATGCCAGACAGAGGGCTTTGAACTTGTCTAACTGGCAACCAATGCAGTTTCCTGATGGCATCTCTTGTCACTTCCTATTTGGGAGTTTTGAAGATGAAATGAGCAGCAGCGTTTCGCGAGATCTCTAGTCCTTTCAAAAGACCTGATGCAAGAGAAAGGTAGAGACTATTGCAGTAGTCAATCCTTGTGAGGACCATAGCCATGGTTTCTGTGTTTAAAAATTTGGGAGGCAGAAATTTGTCGATTTTATTTTATGAGCCTTAGGGAGCAGAGATAAAAAAATGTAACTTGGTCCTTGAATTTCAGTTCGCGGTCTACCAAGAATCCTAGGTGCTTTACT
Source organism: Lissotriton helveticus (assembly GCF_964261635.1). NCBI lineage: Eukaryota > Metazoa > Chordata > Amphibia > Caudata > Salamandridae > Lissotriton > Lissotriton helveticus. The sequence goes on from NC_136072.1 coordinate 1,010,559,952, forward strand.
TTAGTTGAAGGTGTAGGCAGTGTGTCCAACTCTGGAGGCCACCAGTCCAGTGTCCAAAGAGAGGGTTTATTGCTGAAAATGATAACCTCAGTGTTTGAGGCATTACATTTCAGGCAGTTGCAATCTATCCAGTTGCTCACCTTGCTCATGCATAAGCAGACGGCCTGACCTGGGTTATTTTCACAGTTTGCTAGAATTTAGTATTGACCAGGTTTTGGAGTGTGTGGGTTTCAATATCCAACATAACTTATCTGAAGCCTTGTGTCTGGCAACGTGCAAGTCAGCTCCACAGTCCCTTAAAACAAAAAACCCTTTGTGTCCATGTTTATTAAATTAATAGTTGTGTATATTCCTGAAATTGTGATAATTGGGATAAATATGGCTAATGAAAAGAAGAATCCACTAGAATGGCAAAACACTGGTAGGAACACTTTTGTAATGTGAAGCTCATGCATTGTACCAGTTAAAAATCATAAAAGGTGCCCTGGCTTTATGCCTCAGCTTTATCACTAACTCAACAACTTACAAACAAGTCCCTTGGTCTTTCTGGGTCATTGTGTAAAGACTGAACCAAGTGCATTATATTACTGTTTCCTTATGACTAAGCAAGCTGCCACTCTTAGGGAACAGCAGATTGTAGATCAATAGATGACCTTCACACGTTGGAAAAACATGTAGGTAATTACATAACATGTAGGTTATTCATGGTTCTTCATTGTTCATGAATTTTGAAGTAGTGACAAGACAATATGGGAGAAAAAATATCACGTTAAGCAATCAATCCAAATCAAAAATATATCACATAGTATATAGCTAACCAAGAAAAGAAGTTTTATATTATTCTGAATGCGGACACTTTTCCCTCCCATTTGCCAAGTCCAGTAAAAAAAAAGTTCACCTGCTGTGGGCCGAGGTTTAAGGACGAGTAACTCGATAGCAGTCGAGGCCACTGCAAGTCCAGTTGTCTGCCCAGGGTACTTTGTGGCTCGCTCATTACTGTCCCAGAACGTAAGCCTCAACAGAGACAGACCTTTCACAAGAGCATGGCACTGCTGTTCTAGTCCCCCTAGTGGGCACAAGACCACCAGGACGAGCCCCACAAGTGCCACTAAAACAGCAACCCATCCAGAGCCAATCCGGACGCTCCTCCATCTTAGAGCTTCGAAAGCCATTGAAAGAAAAAAAAATCATCCAACTTCAAGAACTGACGGAAAAAACTTTTGAGGATTCCTATAAAGCATGTTGATACCTAAATTAAAAAGAAAAATGAAAGCCATCAACATTTAGTTTCGTGGGATGACACAACTTCAAATACTAACAATACAAAATCACACCTGCCATAAAACATAAAAGCAACATAAACTCAGAACAATCCGAGCCTTGAGGTGAATACTAGTCAGTGAAACATATGCTACTATTAATATGCAATGAATCTGCTTATATTGCCGTTCTCAACATGAACATATGCTACTATTAACATGCAATGAATCTGCTTATATTGCCGTTCTCAACATGAACATATGCTACTATTAACATGCAATGAATCTGCTTATATTGCCGTTCTCAACATGAAAAGGAAAGCTTTAGTATTATATGGGGCTGGTGGGTCAATTTGTGTTAAGTAGGCAACAGTATATTTTTTTTATCTAATTCAAACATGAAGGAAAGAGGATTCTGCCAATTCTTGTTTTCACAACATTATTCTCAAAGCCACACAACCTAGAAGACTCAATTCTCAACGTCGGATCACTTCAATAAAGTTTTTTTTTTTTTTTACACTTACCTTATGATTAACTAATGTACTCTACTGTTCTGTAGGACATAGCGGATGGTGAGACGCTCCAAAAGCCCTATACTATTAACATAAAATTAATATGACAGAGTTTAAGGCGACAAGAGGCATTTTATAACAAGTGTTTCCTGAAGAGGGCATAATCATCAGTACTTGTGGATAACTGCAAGGCCACGTCCTTTCTCGCATGGGCAGTCAATGTGCAGACAGTTGTGCCCTAGTGGATTCAGAGTGCTAAAATGTGTGGAGGTGGTGTTGAGTCATTTTTCTATGATGAAGAGTGCATCCAGGTCCGTGATATCAGCTGTGTATCATCCTGCCCCTCTGAATAAACACTAAAGTGTTTATTTTTGTATCAAAATGGCGAGAAGCATTTGGATAAGACTGTTGTCATTGGTTGTCTGTTTGCTGGGTATACGTGGCATGTTTGTGCAAGTGAGGTGCACCCTTTCTAGGTTATACAAGTACCAAATAGGAGGTTGTTTTTGTCTTACTTTGCCCTTTGCTACTAATGAGAGTTAGTCCTGTGAAACCTGCAAAAGCATTATATGTCGCCTAGGCTGGAACTCTAATTTGGTGGGGGAGGGTGGGTGTCATGGTTGCTCGAGCTTAAGAAAGTTGCTTCCTGGTGTCTTAATGATTTACTATACCCATATAACAGTAATCCCTCTTAATTGTTCTCCTGTTAATCGACTTCAGGAGGACAAAAAGAAAGAGTTCTGGGATTAAACCTGCGAGTGTGGATTACATTGGCGAAACATCAACAGAGCAATTTCACAATGTTATGGCATGAACTGATAACGAAGGTTGTCTAAAAACATTTTGAAAATATTGCTTATAATAACACAAAGAAAAAAACAACTAGCAATGCTTAGACACTACAGTCTAACATGGATCAAGTATCTCCCGCCTTTAAGAAATTTAGTTGAGATCATGGCAACTAGGGTTATATGACAATTTAGTTGGAAATTATATGGTAATATTTTACTATTTGGTCATTTTATGCATGAACACTGCCTAAGCAAACGTGTCACCTTATTAGTGCCAGTTGACACCTAAATGCAGCAATCGGCTACTGAAAGATGACTAGTTAAAGCTTCCAAGGGGCCTGGCCACTCCATAACTCCACGTGTGCAGCTTCATTTAAGTATCTTTTGAAGCAGTTGAGCTAAAAAGTAAAATAGTACGTACTATGAGGCAAGTTCTATAAAAACGAAGCAGCCATAAAATGTCTTAACTGCAGTGACCGCGAGTATAATGTACATGCAAGCCATAAGGCAGAAAAATGATACAGAGAAGTGAAGAACTCTGGCATATAGTCACCAAGGTGTCCACCTGGTATGCAACAACAAATTGGGAACAGATTACACAACAGGCTCCATCTCTGCTTTGCACTGTTAGCGTATCGCTTCAGGATGCGTCCTCAATAGTCTTTGATTATACACTAGTTTGCACTGCATCATGTATGGTCTAGAGTTTTATTGTATTCTAATTCCAAGATTCTTGTTGCTGCTATGTATGAGAGCAATAAAGGATTATGCATAATATTAGCCTTCGTGCATTTAATAAAATCATGATTTTCTTCCCATTAAAACTGTGGAAAATCTGCACTATACACTAGTTTGCACCGCATCATACCATGAAAGAAGCAGAAGCACTCTGGGATATCAAGGATAGATGAAGTGATCAGCCACGTATGTTCAACCTGGTCAGTCCAGACGCCAACTCCTAGTGCAATATGGGTGCACTGTTGTGTCTCGCACTATTCACATATCACACCATGTACGGGCACTATGGTGACCATCTACAGACATAAGTCTCCATATACAGAGACACTGCCGCAGCTGGATAGCTAGCACCACAGATCACAGGTGTTTGTTACGCAAGCAACTGGTGTATTTAAAAGGATGCTGTAGTAGCGGGGCTGGAAATTCAAATTAATTAAATTGTATTCCATTATAACTTCATTTATATTACCCCATAAACCGTGGACTTCGGGTCTGCTTCTTATGCTCATCTGAAAAGGGCTCTTCATGCAGACCTCGATGTGTCACACCTTGACCCTGCCCGAGGGTCAGCAGATGTTCAGAGCCAGCCGGGCGGGGTACAAACTTCTTCTGTACCTCCACCGGGAAGCTGAAATTTAGCAGTGGCCAGATAGGAGTCGAGAAAACGTCCTGGAGATATGTCCCAATGTTGGGGAGGCTACCCGTATCCACCACTATGACCGCTTTAGCCCAAGATGTTCAGTTCAACCCCAGATATACTCATACCTGGCTATAAATTAATTATGACAAATCTCGTAAATTCTCCAAGCAAGTTGCTTATTCTCAAGCGGCAAGCACCGATAGCTTCTGGCAATCATCACTAAAATAACCGTCAAGTGGCTTTTCCTTGAAATCCAAACTTGAATTATATTTTTTAATTCATAACATAATGAAAGCTTCTTATTACCGTCCAAGATAAACATTTAAAAGAGAATTTAGAAACAGTACTTACCAATGAGCACAAAGTGATCCCACTTTCGCGGGAATCTCTCACAGTCTAAAGCCACATAAGACTATAAGACTCGCAGGTTTCTATTTCCGCCCACTCCTCCGCCCACCCTATGCCAATTGGTTGAAAGAATCAATCTCTAATTTGATTCGCTTAACTTATACCTGCCAACTCAGAAATTTCCCGGTTTCTACCTATCATGTGCTTCGATTCCGGCCTTGGCTCCTATCGATTGGTGGAACCAGTAACTCATGCTACGGACATTTTTGTGCTGAAAGAGGAACAAGGAAACCCCCCCCCCCCTCCGTACTTAGCTAATTTTATTGGAGAAGGCACTGAGCAGCACAGTATAACGACGACATAGTTACATAACTTATGATAGGTACAGAAACCATTTATTTATAAATTATGTTTATTAAATATGTATGTTTATATTTATACGTCATCAATATTTATGTATCCAATATTTCATATACAGATTTTTTTCAATGCTTAAAAGCACTTACTCGAATTTACATTTACAGACATCGACTTGTTTGCGATCGCTGGTAGAACACTTACTGGAGAGGCTTACTTTTTACTGGTACAATGAAAATAATCCTACTCTAACGTGTCTGCCTCTTGTGCATGCTACTCTGTATCAGGCTTTCTCGGTAGTTACACGCACTCTTTCCCGTGACGTTGCCTACACTAGAGACCGTGGTGGATTCCGATTGGAAACTGGCCTATCAATCATGGTAGTTGCTTTACTGAAGTGCCAATAGGTTTCCTTCTGGGTGTCAGAAAACGTCCCCTTTGAGGGTGATGCAATTTTAAAAGCAGTAGCACAGGGCGGGAGATTTTCTATTGCAAGCGCAGTTTGTCTTTCAATGTTGGGGGGAGGCAGAGACGTCTTTTGTTGCCAGACTGAGCAATTTCCCCCACAAATGGGTGATAAATTAGCAGGTGCCTCTTTTTTTGGGCTTATGTAGCCCGCTCTTGTGCGCATAATTTTTTAAACCTGGGGCATCGCTTTGTAACATTGGGGCATATTAGCAAGAAATAAAAATATTTATCGCTAAATGCGCTTAGCGCTGTAGTGTTGCGCTCTAGTCTCCGACGCCCGGTGTGATGACGCGGCGTGCCGGAGCAAGAGCGGAACATTCACGCATGCGCGTAGCGGGGAAAAGGAAAGCGCGCGAAGGCGAGAGAAGGGCAGAAGCGACCGGAGCTTGAATCAAGTAGACGCTCGGCGCTCTTTGAGTTAGTGTATTTGTCAAAGATAATAAAGACTCTACCTTACCAACCCTGGCATCCTGTTATTTGTGGGGAAGCAAGATACAACATTACAGTGGCGACGAGGACTGGGATCATCCCATCAACCCCCACACAGCAAAACGGGAGAATCAGCAGCAAGGGGCACAAGAAAAAACAGGTCAGAGTCGGTTGGAGAGGCGCCGCATCGCGGACTCGCCCATAAATACTGCGCTAATTACAAAAGAGCGTGGCAGCAGCGCTAGACGCCAGCATCCAAAATACAGGTGGCCCTGAATACACTGAGGCTGGCCAAAGCCTACACAACGCAGAGGGACGCGCAGCTGAGACACTGGCAGAAAGAAGGGAGAGTGAGAGGGAGGAAGAAAAAGAACACCTCCCCGGCACCACACCAGATAGAACTACCAGTGCGCCTGGCAGTCCCAGAAACCAAGGGGACAACGCAGGTAGAGAAGGAAGCCCCAGTGCACCGGGCAGCCCAGGGAATCGTGACGGAGGGCCAGGAACAGAGCCCAGAATGAGCAACCAGATGACATCTCTCACAGCGCCCGTCCCCTTCCTACCCAGACCGGGGGAACCCCTGATGAAGTGGGAGGACTGGAGGGAGTATTTCAAGAACTATGTGGAGGCCTTAGAAGATGAGAACGGTGAGCCATTTCCCAGCGCAAGAAAGAAAAGGCTGCTGCTGCATAACCTGGGCCCAGAACGGGTACGTGTGTACACAAACTTAGTGCCAGCAGAGAGACTAGCCACGGCTGACGACGTCTTCAAGAATGCATTAGAAGACCTAGACAATCACTATCGCCCGGCAGTATGTGTATCCGTTGACCGGTACAACTTCCAGCAAAGGAAGCAGGAGCAAGGAGAATCGATAGATGATTATGTGGCGGCCTTGAAGCGCCTAGCCATCGCGTGCAAATATGGGCAACTTCAGGATGAATATATCAAAGACCAAATAGTAATGCACACCACGAACAAGTCTGTTCAGGACAAGCTGTGGGCACAGGAAGAGACATCGCTCAAAGACGTTATCGCCATGGTAAAGAAGGCAGAACTTTCGAAGCGCTGTGCGGAATCTGCAAAGAGGGAATGCGCACAGAGGCAGATGGTCAACAAGATAGAAGATGCGCCCTCGACCACGAGGTACAAAGGAGCCACAGGAGAAAGAAGGCAGGATTCCAAGTGGTCTGGGAAACAAACAGCTCCAGGGAGACAACCCACGGACAGCAAATTTTCATGCTACTGGTGCGGGAGTGCGGACCATTCTGCGCAGGACAAACGGTGCCCTGCATTTCGCGCCAGGTGCTCTTTCTGCGGCCTGGTCGGCCATTTTGAGAAAGTGTGCCGCAAGAAAGGAAGAAGAACCGTGGTGAAGTACATTGGGCAGTCCTCGTCGGAGGCCTCGGCTGAAGACGACCCGGAAGACGACGACATGGTTTTATGCGTGGAGGAGCATGTATTGGATGTGACGGGCAGGCGTTCGGACAAGCCGCGCACGGACATGCTGATAGGGGGAGTGAAAGTCCACATTGCGATCGACTCGGGGTCCCTGTACTCCATTGTCCAACGATCGGTATGGGAGGAAGACTTTGTGCCCATCCTGGGTCCCCAGCTGGATCCGCCTGACATTCGTCCAATTTCGTACACCGAAAATGCGATCCCCATGGTGGGTTTCCGCACCTTGAAGTTTGACTTTAGAGGCAGATCTGCGTATTGCAAGTTGTACGTAGCAGAGCGGGGACCCTCAGTGCTAGGCTGGAGAGACCAAGGCGATTTAGGTATCAAGCTGGACCCGGGCGGCAAAGAGTAGATCCTACTGACAGATGACTACTCATGGCCTCAGCATGAAAAACTGAAGCAGGCCTTCCCCAAAGTGTTTGGAGGCACAGTGGGTAAACTGGAAAAGTTCGTGCACAAAATACTTCTCAAGGAGGACGCCAAGCCGGTGTCCCACAAAGTCAGAAACATCCCCATTGCGGTTAAAGAGGCAGTCCAGCAGGAGCTCCAAAGATTGGAAGGACAAGGGATAATAGAACCAATAGACAGCTCAGAGTGGCTGGCCCCCTTGGTCGTGGCCAGGAAGGCCAACAGCAAAGTGCGCTTATGTGTGGACCTCCGCGAGCTCAACAAATGCCTAATTGTAGAGAAGTTTCCCCTGCCAAGGATAGAGGAAATGTTGGCCAGAACTAAGGGAGTATCATGGTTTTCAACAATAGACCTTACATCGGCGTATCATCAGATCGACTTACACCCGGCAAGCAGGAAACTAAGCTCATTCATCACGCCCTTTGGGTGTTATCGATTCCGCCGCATGCCGTTTGGGCTGGCCTCAGCGGCTGCGGTGTTCCAGAAATTGATGCACCGCCTATTCAAGGACTTACCAGGTGTCCAGTACTTTCAGGACGACATCCTGATCATGGGAACCAGCCAAGCTGATCATGACGAGAAGCTGAATAAAGTACTAACCGTGCTTCAAGAAAGGGGTCTCACGGCTGAGTGGAGCAAGTGCAAGCTAGGCATGTCATCTGTCACCTATCTAGGGCATGAGATAGGGAACCAAGGCATTTCCCCCAAAAGACAAAATGTGAAAGCTATTTGCGATGCCAGAGCCCCGGTCAACAAAGATGAAGTGAGGTCATTCCTCGGGATGGCGGAGTACTATAGCAAATTCGTAAGACACTTTGCCACCAAGACTCATAAACTCCGCCAGCTCATCAGAGACAAGTCACAGTTCACATGGGATGAGGAGGCACAGAGTGAATTCGAAAGGCTGAAGCTCGACATAAGTAGTGCAGTACCCCTGCACGGTTATGACCCCACCAGCGGCACCGTCCTGACGACAGATGCAAGTGAAAGAGGACTGGGAGCAGTGCTGGCTCAGGAAAGGGCAGATGGCACTGTAGAAACACTCAGTTTTGCATCCAGAGCACTCTCTCCCACGGAACAAAAATATAGTGTCATCGAAAAAGAGATGCTAGCAGTCACCTGGGCCATGGGGAAATTTAGACAATTCGTCTGGGGCACCCGCTTCAAGCTGCAAACGGACCATAAGCCATTGGTCGAAGTGTTAACCTCAAGTGGCCACGACACGGCAACCCCACGCATCGCGAAGATGACACTCAAGCTCCTCGACTACACCTATGATGTGGAGTACCTACCTGGGACACGTAATAAAGTGGCGGATTATTTGAGCCGGGCCTCCGCCATGGAGGATGCACCTGCGGCCTTACCCGACGCTGACGAGATGGTGGCAGTGATGGAGGACGCAGAGAAGACCATCAGCAGGCAGGAATGGGCCCTCTCCTATGAGGAAGATGGAGAAATGGAGGAGGCTAAATAACATTTGATCTCTGGATGGCCAGAAAAAAGACACCTCAAAGCAGACCTGAGGAAGTGCTATGAGATACGGGAAGAGCTTTCGATGAGTGACTCAGGCATATTCATGTACCGGGGAGACAAAGTAATACCGCCGAGGCCTCTAATTCCCCTGCTTCTGAATCAACTGCATGAAGGGCACTTGGGCATTGTTAAGACGAAGTTGAGAGCGAAACAAATGTACTGGTGGCCCGGAATGGACGGTCAGATAGAAAGGCAAGTAAGAGAGTGTGGCCAGTGCCAAGGAGCTGATAAGATACTGAGGCCACTGAGACCGGCGTTGGGGGAGTTCGATCGACCCCAAAATCAGTGGGAAGACATAGCAGTAGACATTTTAGGCCCCGTCCTCGACAACAAAGGTATTGCCAAATACATGTGCGTGGTCATAGACAAATACTCTAAATGGCCAGAGGTCGAGGTGCAAGAAACCATGGACACGGACACTGTGCTGAGATTCCTCACCTCACTTTTCTTGAGAGAAGGAATACCGAGAACAATATTGAGTGACAATGGACCACAGTTCACATCCGACAAATGGAACAGGTACATGGAGAGGAACGGGATAAGGTCGAAACACACGGCAGTGTATCAACCCGCTTGTAATGGTCAAGTGGAGCGGTTTAACCGTGTACTGATGGGATCCATCCAGGCGGCCATAATGCAAGGAAAAGATTGGGAAACGGAAGTTCAGAGCATGCTGTGGGCATACAGGATCACCCCAACAGTGCTTGGGTACAGTCCCTTTCAAATCCTGAGAGGTAGACTCCCCTTCACGAGAGACAATGTAGTGTGGAGAGAAAAAACTGTGACGAGCAAATGGTCACCAGCGGTGGTACAGCACAACCTGGAGAGGGCCCAAAAGGTGTATGCTACACATTACAACAAACGGCACAACACCAAAGACACTGATCTGGAAAAAGGGGAATGGGTTAGAGTAAAGCTAGCAACTCTCCAAAGAAAAGGCGAAAGCAAATACAGCAAATCCCTACAGGTTCAAGAAGTGTATGGAAGAGCGGCCTTGCTCAGTGATGGTAGAGTGTGGTCCCAAGATCGCATGGCAAAGGTTAACAGGATACTGCAATGGCCAGCAGACAAGGAGGAAGAGACTGAAAGCCAAAAGCAAACCAACGGAGATGAAGAGACTGTGACAAGGAATGAGAGACAGAATGAAAGACCTGCCTCAGAGGACAAGGAAGAGACTGAGGAAGCACAGGCAGATGAAGGAGCTGTGGTGAACGCGACCCCGGCTGGGGAGAAGGAAGCGGGCACTCAGAAGGGAGTGAGGTGCCTTCCCGGTGAAGATAACAGGGAAGAGCTCACACCGGTAAGATGAACCCGAGCCGGGAGGGCAGTCACCCTGCCTCCTCGATTCAAGGACTATGTGATGAGTGATTATTGAAGCTGGGGCTTAAGTGTTATTTGGTTATTGGAAAAAGGGAGATATGTAGTGTTGCGCTCTAGTCTCCGACGCCCGGCGTGATGACGCGGCGCGCCGGAGCAAGAGCGGAACATTCGCGCATGCGAGCAGCGGGGAAAAGGAAAGCGCGCAAAGGCGAGAGAAGGGCAGAAGCGACCGGAGCTTGAATCAAGTAGACGCTCGGCGCTCTTTGAGTTAGTGTATTTGTCAAAGATAATAAAGACTCTACCTTACCAACCCTGGCATCCTGGTATTTGTGGGGAAGCAAGATACAACGTTACAAGCGCATTTTTTTTTATTGCTGCCTATTGCTGTATATGTTAGCGGAGAAAACCTGCTATTAGCAACGTTTTTCCCCATTGTGCTAAAATATCCAGCGATAGTGGTGAAATGCGTTAATATCTCTGGAAATCCAGCGATATTCACGCATTAATGCCAATGGGGACTTAACCTGAGAATCCACCTCCCATTGGATAAACAGGTAAGTCATGTTTTTAGCAGGCGTTTTTTTTATCGCTATGCCTGCCTTGCTAATAGGCGATAGCTGTGTTAGCGACTGCTTTCAGTCGCTAACAGTTTGGGAACGCCCACTTTCCATGTCATTCGCGATAAATATCGCTGACATGCAAAGCGGGCCCCAAACCGGTCGCTATCGCCTAAAAGCTGTTGCTAACTGCTATTAGCGACAGCTTGCTAATAGGACGATAAATATATCGCCGCTTTAGCGGCAAAAAGTGCAGCTAAAGCGGCAATCAATCAATCAATCATAACACTTTAATAGCGCGCTACTCACCCGGAAGGGTCTCAAGGCGCTTGGGGGAAGGGGGCCGCTACTGCTCGAACAGCCAGGTCTTGAGTTATCTCCTGAAGGCGAGGTGGTCCTGGGTCAGCCGAAGGTGGATGGGGAGGGAGTTCCAAGTCTTGGCCGCCAGGTAGGAGAAGGATCTGCCTCCGGCGGTGGCTCTTCGGATGCGTGGTACGGTGGCGAGGGCGAGGCTAGCGGATCGTAGCTGGCGGGTGGGCGTGTGGAAGGTCAGGCGGTTGTTGAGGTACTTGGGGCCCAGGTTGTGGAGAGACTTGTGTGCGTGGGTATGGAGCCTGAACGTGATCCTCTTGTTGACGGGGAGCCAGTGCAGGTTCCTCAGGTGGCCGGAGATGTGGCTGCGTCGAGGGATGTCCAGGATGAGTCGGGCGGAGGCGTTCTGGATGCGTTGTAGTCTTTTCTATAGCTTGGCTGTGGTTCCGGCGTAGAGGGTGTTTCCGTAGTCCTGCCGGCTGGTGACGAGGGCCTGGGTGACCATCTTCCTGGTTTCGATCGGGATCCATCGGAAGATCTTGCGGAGCATGCGGAGGGTGTGAAAGCATGAAGAGGAGACGGCGTTGACTTGTCTGGTCATCGAGAGGGAGGAGTCCAGGATGAAGCCCAGGTTGCGTGCGTGGTCTGTCGGCTTGGGGGCGGTGCCCAGGCCTGGGGGCCACCAGGAGTCGTCCCAGGCTGAGGGTGGTGGTCCAAGGATGAGGACTTCCGTCTTGTCTGAGTTCAGTTTCAAGCGGCTGTTCTTCATCCACTCGGTGACGTCTTTCATCCCTTCGTGGAGGCTGGTTCTGGCGATGTCGGGGTCTCTGGTGAGGGAGAGGATCAGCTGGGTGTCGTCGGCGTAGGAGATGATGTTGAGGTTGTGTTGGCGTGCGATGGCTGCGAGAGGTCTCATGTAGACGTTGAAGAGGGTGGGGCTGAGTGATGATCCTTGCGGGACGCCGCAGATGACTTCGGTGGCCTCGGAACGAAACGGGGGGAGGCGGACTCTCTGTGTTCTTCCAGCGAGGAACGAGATGATCCACTTCAATGCCTTCTCTTGGATGCCGGTGTTGCTGAGGCGTTGGACTAGGGTGCGGTGGCAGACAGTGTCGAACGCGGCGGAGAGGTCCAGGAGGATGAGTGCTGCTCTTTCCCCGTTGTCGAGGAGGGCTCGGATGTCGTCGGTGGCTGCGATGAGGGCGGTCTCGGTGCTGTGGTTGGCTCTGAAACCGGACTGCGAGGGGTCGAGGGATCCGTTCGTCTCGAGGAAGGCGGCAAGCTGTCTGTTGGCGATCTTCTCGATGACTTTGGCAGGAAAAGGGAGGAGCGAGATGGGGCGGAAGTTTTTGAGGTCGGTGGGGTCCGCTGTTGGTTTCTTCAGTAGGGCGCTGAGCTCGGCATGCTTCCAGCTCTCCGGGAAGGTGGCGGTGTCGAAGGAGGTGTTGATGACGTCTCGGAGTTGGGGTGCGATGGTGGAGTCGGCCTTGTTGAAGACGTGGTGGGGGCAGAGGTCAGTCGGAGATCCGGAGTGGATGGTGTTCATCGTGCGGGCTGTGTCTTCGGTGGTCACTGCGGTCCAGGTGTGGAGGGTCGTGGTGGGGTGCATTGGTTCGATGGTTGGGTGCGTGGATGGTGCGCCGAAGCTGTTGTGGATGTCGGCAATCTTGCGGTGAAAGAACGAGGCGAGGGAGTCGCAGAGATCTTGTGAAGGGGTGATGTCGTTGTTGCCGGTGCTGGGGTTGGAGAACTCCTTGACGATGCTGAAGAGTTCCTTGCTGTCGTGGGCGTTGTTGTCCAGTCGATCCTTTAGTGATTTCTTCTTGGTGGTGCGGATGAGCTGGTGGTGCTTGCGGGTCGCGTGTTTGAGGGCGGTCATGTTGTCAGTGGTCCGGTCAAGGAGCCAGGCTTTCTCGAGGGTGCGGCAGGTCTTCTTGGAGTCCTTGAGTTCGTCGGTAAACCAGGGGGCCTTCTTGCTTCTGGGTTTGCTGGGAGGGTTCTCCAGTGGTGCGAGGTCGTCGGCGCAGGCTGTCAGCCACTGCGTGAAGTTGCGGGCTGCTTCGTTGGGGTCGGGAATGCTGGTAGGTGGGTTCTGGCTGAGGGAGGTGGTGAGCTGGTCGGTGGTGATCTTGCTCCAGCTTCTGTGAGGAACCTGTTGCGGGTGGTGGTGGGTAGTGGTTTTTCTGAAGCTGAAGTGGACGCAGCTGTGGTCTGTCCAGTGAAGTCCGGTGGAGTGGCTGAAGGCGATGTGCTTGCTGGATGAGAAGACGGGGTCAAGCGTGTGGCCGGCGTAGTGGGTGGGGGTGTTGACCAGTTGCTTGAGTCCGAGGTTGGCGAGGTTGTCCAGCAGGGTGACGGTGTTGCGGTCCTTGTTGTTCTCCAGGTGGAAGTTGAGGTCCCCTAGGAGGATGTAGTCGGCGGAGGGGAGGGCGTGTGGGCTGATGAAGTCCGGCAAAATGGCACTTGCTAATATGCCCCAAAGTTCTTTTGATAATTAAGAACAGATTACTTTTTGATGGAAGAAAATAGTTTATTTACATACAGCAGACCCACGACTGCTCACAGAGCCAGCATAACAGCAAATGAGATAATAAGTTCTAGAATACAGAACCAGTGACCTAATACATTTTATTAACATGATCTTGTACTCCAAGGCACAACACAGATAATAAGAACATACCTACCCTCATACTACACGCTTCAGCGCCGCATTTGATCTTAGTTGGGTTGACTGGCTCGTTATTGGTAAAGTGGTGTTATTCTTGGCAGCTTTACTCTGAAGCTGCACACACACAACACGTGATGCATGCTGGTCACCAGGCAGCGTTGACAGTCAGGAGGAGGCCTCACCTATACACAAGCATTGGAAAGGCCAATATGTATTGCCTATGTGAAATTTATTGGCTTTACTAATGTTTTTATTTATGTTGCGAATGGCTGAAAGTAATGTAAAAAAGATGTATAACACAGCCAGCGTTGTCCGAATTATAGCACTTTAAAAATGTTTTCATTTATGCTGCACTAAAGCACGTGCTGCTGTATAATCAGGCTAAAAAACGTTGACAAAGCCAATAGATCCGGCTCTGCCAATGCTAGGTATGGAATTTCACATGGTAAATTATAAGTATTTATGTAGTGTTTACAATGGCTGAAGTGCTGATGTTATAGAATGGAGAATGCCCTTGCCAAGGTGTTAGTGTGTCCATATTCAGAAGCATTTTAGGACCATACAAAAACTGAAAATATGCAACATAAATGCACCGAATGTAACATAAGTTGTAGGTAGACATAAAAATCAAATACGTTATAGCTTTTAAACAATGTTGCTTATGGCTGTGTGACTTTGGGTGCATTTATTACAAAAGAACCGAAAAATACACCAATAATCGATGTTCAGTGGGTTTCCTAGAGCCTTTGGCCCCTGTGCCACTGCACCTGGTTTACCATTGAAACCATGGCATTTAGTGCCTTCGAGGTAATAGCACTTGTGATTGCTTGTTTAGTAGTAACATATAGCAACAATTGGTATTTAGTGGGTTTCCTAGATCCTTTGCCCCTGTACCACTGCACCTGCTGAAATATTCAAATCATTACCCTAGTCCCTGCTAAGAAATTGCACTTGTGACTACTTGTTTATTAGTAAAATATAGCATTCAGTGGGTTTCCTAGACGTTTTGGCACCTGTGCCACTGCACCTGCTGCACCTGCTGCACCTTTCAAATCATGGCCCTGGTGCCTGCGGTATAATTGCACTTGTGACTTCTTGTTTAGTAGTAAAATATACCAATAATCGGTATCAATGGGTTGCCTGGACCTTTTGGGCCCTCTGCCACTGCACCTACTGCACCATTCAAGCCATGGAGCTAGGGCCTGACAGGTAACTGCACTTGTGACTGCTTGTTTAGTATTAAAATATAGCAATAATCAGTGTTTAGTGGGTTTCCTAGACCTTTTGGCTCCTGTGCCATTGCAACTGCAGTACCATTCAAATTTGACCCTAGTGCCTGCGAGGTACCTGCTGTTGTGACTGCTTGTTTATTAGTAACATATAGCAATAATCGGTGTTCAGTGCATTTCCTAGACCTTTTGACCGCCTGTGCCACAGCACCTGCTGCACCATTCAGACAATGGCCCTAGTGAATACAAGGTAATTGCACTTGTGACTGCTTGTTTGGTAGTAAAATTATGCAACAATCGGTGTTCAGTGGGTTTCCTAGACCTTTTGGCCCCTGTGCCACTGCACCTGCTGCACCATTCAAATCATGACCTTAGTGCCTGCGAGGTATTTTCACTTGTGACTGCTTGTTTAGTAGTAATATATAGCACTACTTGGTGTTCAGTGGGTTTCCTAGACCTTTTGACCCCTGTACAACTGCACCTGCTGCACCATTCAGATAATGGCCCTAGTGCATGCAAGGTCATTGCACTTGTGACTGCTTGCTTAGTAGTAAAATATGGCAATCACCTGTTTTCAGTGGGTTTCCTATCCCGTTTGGCCCATAAACTAATATCTTGGTCTTTTAAACCGTGTCCCTTCAGACTACAGGGAAGAACATTATGCCCTCTGTGCAGAGGCACACAAGGGACCCTGTTGGACTTGGCCCTTCTGGCAGGTTCACCCCTAATCTTTTTGCTTGTAGTATGTGATCTGTGTTAGTGATTTTTGGGTCTCTGCGCACTTTTACCCTGTGTCCCAGAATAAAGTGCGTGCGTGTAGTGAGGCTGGCCTGCCCTCCCATAGGAATGCATGGGGAATGTGTGTGTCCATGTTAATTCCTGATGTGTGGGGAGTGCAGGCTCGAGTTTGGTATGTGCGAACTCGTGAGAGTGAATGCTGCGCAATGATATGTGCGGTGTGTATGTGTCTAGTGGGGAAGTGCCACTTCTAGACATTGGTGTGTGTGTGCAGTGAGGGTGCTGGAGTGTGATTGGCTGGAGCTGGCTGGCAAGCCTGGCTCCAGGAGTCTGGATGGGTCTGCCCAGTGGTGAGTGGAGAGATTAGCATGAGTGATGTGAGGGAGGGGTGCACCTGGGTCCTGAATAGGGCTGGGCTTTCCCCACACAATGCTGGCTCCACCCCCTGTGGTGCGTCTAACGACCCTAGCCTCCCTAGTGAATAGAAAGGGTGGTTGAGCACATCAAGGGTGCTCCAAAACCAGCTGCGACTGGTTTCTCCCCCACCCTGCACCTACAGACAAAGGATTTTACAGTATAAGAAGGGGCTGTATCCCCATGAATGTTGTTCTCTTCCAGGATCCTATCTGAGGGGGGCTGCTGCTGCTGTTGGGCGCCAGGAGGACCGCCACTTGGATTGCCTCCCTGCCTGGAGGCACAGTGAGCTGGCTCTGGGCCCAGCCTTGCCCCCCGCCTGCCTCCAGAACTTTGCTGGAGCTTTATTTTGCCCATAGCGCTGGGAGTGCTTTATTCTTGCCCCTAGCACCTGGGAGTGCTTTATTTTGCTGATAGCGCTTGGGAGCGCTGTGATTCTCCACTCTAGCGCTTGAGAGCGCTTCACTTGCTCTGCGCCGGTGCCCACCCGGCATTTGACCCGTTTTTATTGCCGGTTGCCCGAGCGAGTGCCCATGACCTCGGTTTATCTTTAAATTAGAGAGGGAGCCTATCCCTCGTTTGCCCGGGAGATAACCGCCGCAAGCCTGAGTCTCCTCAGCCCCCGAGAAACCAGCCCGCAGCGTCACGAGCAGCGCCGGGCTGGGATTTGGCCCAGCGCCAGCGCTGCACTCGGATTGGCTGAGGGGAGGCCGAAGAACCAGGAAGCGGACGGGAGGCCACCCCGTGCTCTTGCACTGCCGAAAAAGAGAAGCCGTACCCCCTGCGAGGCTCTCCCAGGGAGAGAGCCCCACCGCCACCTCCCAGAGAAGCCCAGCGGAGAGGAGCCGACGCCGCGAGGAGCCGCCACCGCCCCAGACAGCGGGTGAGTGCGGGCGTCCGCGGGGTCGCTCCTCCATTCAGGGCGGCAGGGGTGCCTACTGGTGATGGCGAGCCCAGAGCAAGAGGCTCAGGGGGCATATCTTGTGTTTGAGCCCCCCGAGCGGGGCTCCTACGTTGCCCGGGGATTTTGTTCTGCAGAGCCTGCAAGGCTCAGACCCGGAAACTTGATTGAGGAGCCCAGAGAGACTCCAGGCGCCATTTGTTGATTTAGAGCCGCGGAGGCTCCTCCTGGCCATTTGTTGATTTAGAGCCGCGAAGGCTCCCCGGGGGCATTTGTAATTCGGAGCTCCAAGGCACCAGGGCCCCATTGTTGTTTTAGAGCCCAGAGAGGCTCACAGCCCACATTGTTTACGAGCCCTGAGAGGCTCTTGGGTGACATTGTATTTGTTCTTGAGCCCACGAGGCTCCAGCGTTGGCCCCACCCTTGTCTTCACAGCTGCCCAGCACTTCGTGGGCAGCTGCTATGTTTAGGCCCCTGACTTTGGGACACAGGGCGTCCTAGCCCCTGCGAGGCCAGTTGGCCTAGGGACAGTCACAGGTGGTGACTAATGTGAATTTTGCGCAATTTAATGCGTCATGTGCCATGTTCTTACACCACTGAATGTATGTTTATACATCATGTGTTTTGCTTCCTTCCCTTTGCTTTGTGTGTTTGATGCTTAGGTGATTGTTTTTCCTTCTATAGGTCCTGCTATTAAGGGCCCTAGTTCCCTGCGTGATTTTCCTAAGGTGGTTAGGCTTGCGTAGGAGGTATTTACCCGTTACCAGTAATTCCTGGTTGTGTGCTACATGTACTATTTTGGTGCTACAGTCATTATATGTTCTATGTGCTAAGTGTTATACCTACAAGAATTATTATTCCTACAAAGTGCTAATTACAACAAGTGCTAGTTCTAAAAGTGCATACCCCTGACAGTGGTCCATGTGGCCCTGTCCTGTACATAATCCCCTGTAAATTTTGCCCGTGCCTGTTGGCACATTGTAAAAGTGTGTGTTTTATCTAAGGTGTTTTATTATAATACAAGGGCTATTTTTCATATAACCTTGTGTGGAGTTTCCTTTGTGGTGGGCCTTGGGTGTTGTTGCTGGGTGCGCGCGCAAATACTTAACCTACATAGCCTCCGAGATTAGCCTTGCTTCTCGCGTCCCGTTACCTAGAGGGTGAGCAGGGGTTATCTTGGCGTGTAACTCCCTTGCCCTGACCTTGGGAATGGTGGTCTCTGACTGACTTTGGCGCGAGCCCTGGCCAGCCAGGGATCCCGTTTCTAACAGACCCCCTTGGCACAACTCTGCATTTATTGCTGCAAGATGTTTTTCCAGTCAGGCAAGATGTCGCCAGTCGGTCCCTCATCTGCATTCACACTGTACTTATCGGGTACAAGTTTTTTTTGTTGTCCTCCCCCACTTACCTAATCTCCCGCTTTATAATACCACCAGTAACAGCACACTATATATCGCCTTTCTCAATTTACAAGTCATAATACTTTAACAGAGTTTCAGTAGCTTATATTGCATAACTACCCACCAAGCTACAACAAAAATTGCTTATTATTAATCACAGAGGTAAAACCTATTGCATTTACCAATGCTTGTCTTTAGAGGGGGGGCAAAATCATCCTGTGTGCCGCTAAGGTGTTAAAATGGCTAGTTGCAATATTTATATGCTTATATATCAGAAAGCAGGAACGTCTCGATCAGTCATGCATCCAGGATATTGTTGTTTGTGTTTTCAGGGTTCCTAATCAAGGCTGTGCATATTTCAGGTTGACCACAGGTTACTGATTTGAACAAGGACAGTTCAAAAGGAATTTGATGAGGGTCTGACCACTCACTGGAATTGTGTCTTCAATGTATATGAGATCATACCCAGTAACAACCAGATACAAAATAATCTCTTTGATAAGCATGGGTTTCAGATAATATTGGGCAAAGTTGTTGTCAGTCATGAATGAAAAGAGGGTCTGAATTGTCTTTGGAAGCTCCCCAGTGAAATTTAAAGTAACCTGCAAATGCCTGGGGCTGGTTGGACAGGATACGTTGCAATGTGATAAAGTCCATGCAGTGTTCAACAAATATTTTGTTATCCCCGGATGGGTATTGGATGTCTGCTGTGACGAATGGAAATGTAAGGTGGGGAGGAGCTTCGCGCGGATCCAAGATGGACGCGTGAGCACAGGGCTCCCGAGACCCCTTCCACCTCCTACGACTATCCTGTTCAATATCCTGATTTAGACGACGGGTTCGACAAGAGGAAGCCCTGCTGACACGAAATTGTCTTTCGGAATTCGATTTGGCCGCCGGGAACCGGACTTGCTGCATCTCGAACTTTATGGCCTACACCGGCGGACGCCCATGGTCTCGATTTGCCGAAGTACCCGAGTGGTAATCGAACAACAACGGTCACTGAGGTCTGATCGCAACCCTCGTGGTACTTTCGGTTTCGGTTTTGGTCACTGTCCTCCGTGGCTTCCTGCCTGCCAGTACTGCTGGCCCGCACCTGGCAGCCCGCCCCCAGCGCATCTCCTGCCTCTCGTATTTCTCGATTGTACACGGCGGAATTATAGAGAGCTACCTTCGCCGTACCCTCCCAGAGGTCTGCCAGGACTCCTTGGCCGCCATGTCGGGTAAACCTGAGAGCGAGAAGCGGGCCACCAGGATCACGAACCGAGGGGGCCCCACTCAGTCTAATACCATTGATCGCTTCGCTCGCCCGAAAGGCACCCCTGGGGGGCTGGGTAAAACCCCGGGTGAATCCGGAGAGGACTCTCCTGCGACAGACGACTTGACGCTGCGAGACGTCATGGGCGCCATTGCCGGTGTAAGGACCTCCATGGGCCAGCAGTACGAGACTCTGGCCTCGAAGATAGACACTGTGGCGATCGAGGTCAACCTCATCAGAACAGATCTTGCAAAGACTAATGAGCGGGTAAAATCGCTGGACATTAAAACAGCAAGTCTCACTACTGATGTTTCGGACCTTCAGACTGAGGTCCACAATCTCCGGAAGTTTAATGACTTGTTTGCTCGTCGGCTGGATGATTACGAGAGCCGGGCCAGGCGAAACAACGTCCGCATCATTGGCGTTCCGGAGCGTTCCGAAGAAGTGTCTACGGATCTTCTGGTTGAGGACCTCGTGCTGAACCACTTGCACCTAAGGGCCTCAGTAACTTCTTCACCGTGGAGCGTGCCCACAGAGTCCCAGGTGGTAGGCCTAAATTGGGAGCGGCGCCACGGCCCATTATAGCCAGGATCTTCAACTTTCGGGACAGAGACGCTATTCTCCAGGCATCACGCACCGGAGGGCCCACGAAATGTGACAATGCATCCGTTAGTTTTTACCCGGACTTCACGCAGGCAGTGCAAAAACAGCGCATGAGCTTCACGGGTGTGAAATGATGCCTCAGAGACATGGGCCTAAAGTACGCTATGCTGTTCCCGGCCCGCTTGAGGGTCGAATATGAGGAGCGCACTTTATTTTTTGATCGCCCAGAGGTTGCTAGTGACTGGCTTGATACTCTGCCGACGCAGCGCGACCGATCTGAACAGTCCGGCGGTGCTGAAGTGGCCTGGAGGAACGGGTGGAGTGAGTCCCCACCGGAGGGCCAACTATATGGACTTGCAGGAGCGGTTTGACTATTACTGAGCACATGTATATTGTCTACCCAGGGGTGGGAGGGATCGGGTTTCTTCCTCCTCTAAGGGGTTCTTCTCTCTTTTCGTAGATTAGTTTAATGGGGCAACAGGCACACTGCAAGTTGGGGTGGTTCTTTGGATCGACGCAAGGGTGCAGGGTGGGGGGGTGTGTGTTGGGTACTCTCTTGGGGGCGGGGGGTGGCTTCTGTTTCTTTGTTTATTCCGAGGTTTCATTCCAATGCATAATTCGCTGGACGTGACTGTCTTTATGCGGGGGGGACACTGGTTACATTTCTATAATGGGGGGTAGGGGGCTGAGGGTGTTGAGTTGGAATGTGAACGGGCTGGGTGATAGGATCAAGCGGGGGATAGTTTTGCAGTATTTGAAACGTCTTTCGCCCGATGTTGTGTTGCTTCAAGAAACTCATTTGATAGGGAACAATTGCCATGCGCTGAATAGGAGGGGGTATCGTCTGGTGGCGCACTCGGGTTTCACCACGGGTTCGAGGGGGGCGGGCGTCTTGGTTCGTAACTCCCTCCCCTTGGAGATAGATGACGTCGTGCTTGACGATCGTGGCCGATACGCGGCCATTACGGGGCGATGGGAGGGGAAGACGATTTCCATACTCTCTGTCTATGTCCCACCAGGTCTACAGTCCACTACGTTCTCTGATTTGGGTGGGGTGGTCTTGAGCTTCCCCGAAGGCATGTTGATAATGGGTGGCGACTTCAATTCAGTGGTTAGTGGCGATGATGATCGTAACCCCCCCAGAACTCTCTTGAGATCGCAGTCATGGTTGGGTGATTTCCTAGATGCGATGGGTTTAGTGGATAGCTGGAGGCAACTGCACCCCGGACAGGCACAGTACACCTTTCACTCGGGAGCGCATGGTAGTCTTTCGAGGCTTGACTATATCCTAGTGCCAGCGGTGCAGATGGTCTCCGTAACGGAAGTACGACACCTGGCTAGGGGGATCTCGGATCACTCTCCGCTTTGGCTTGGGATTGATTTGTCCTTGGGAGCGGAGGGCCGTGTTGCCCCGATCAACCCCTGGCACCTACGCAACCCCAGAACTAGGGCTGCAGTGGTTAAATGCATGGAACACTACTTTAATGAAAACATGGGATCGGTGTCCTCTTCCATTTCCCTCTGGGAGGCCTATAAGACTGTGATTCGGGGTCAGGCCCTATCCTTGATTGCTAACGTAAAGAAAAGTAAGACTGAGGAGGTTGTTTGCCTTGAAAATGAAATCACAGCTTTGGAGGAAGATTTGGGATCTGGGGTTACACCTGAGAAGTTGCATGTTTTGGCCCTTAAACAGGCTGACTACAGGGCTCTGGTGACAGATGCAGCCAGGATGACGTATCGTGTACAACAGGGGCGAATGTATGATGTTGGTGATAAGGCCGGGAAGTTGATTGCTTGGTTGGACAAGAGAGAGTGGTTGAATAGGGTTGTGCCTGTTGTGGAAAAGGTGGACGGTTCGCGGGTTGTGGACCCTGTTGAGATAGTCGCGGTTTTTGCTCAGCACTTCCAGAAAGTTTACGCGCCGGTCTCGGACAGGCCGGAGGAGGACTCACATTTGCTATTGAGAGACATCGCGCTGCCTAGCCTCTCGGAATCTGACCAGGAGCTTATGGAAGCGGATTTTTCCGCTGATGAAATAGCGCTCGCTATCCGTTCCCTTCGTTCAGGTAAGGCCACTGGCCCGAATGGTATTCTGGTGGAGCTGTATAAGCTGTGCCCGGATAAGATGGCGCCGCATCTACGTCAAATGTTCTTGGAATCGCGAGATCTCGGACTCCTTCCCCGGGATCAGAGATTGGCGTCCATTGTGGTCATTCATAAAGATGGGAAGCCCCGTGAGCAGTGTTCGTCGTATAGGCCAATCTCGCTTCTGAATGTTGAGCCTAAGGTTCTGGCGAAAGTATTGGCGAATCGTCTAGTTACAGTAATTGGCGACTTAGTAGATCCAGACCAGTCGGGATTTATTCCCCACCGTAATACCGCGCTCAACCTTCGCCGTCTTAATGGCGTTCTGGCGAGGGCGGGGGCACTTCGTGAGACGGCCATCTTGGTTTCTTTGGACGCCTCGATGGCCTTTGACACAATAGAATGGCCGTATTTGTGGGCAGTTCTCTCGAAGTTCGGTTTCGGCCCGCGTTTCATCGGGTGGGTCCAGCTCCTCTACGAAAAACCATTGGCTCAAGTGGTGGTGAATGGCAGGGCCTCGGAGTCCTTTGTTCTTGGCAGAGGCACGCGACAGGGCTGCCCGTTGTAACCGTTGCTCTTCGCACTTGCTCTTGAACCCCTTGCCGCGTGGCTTAGATGGGAGCCGTCGCTTAAGGGCATTAGTTGGTCCCCGGGATATGAAGATCGTGTTTCATTGTATGCAGATGATATCTTGTTGTACTTAACTTCCCCTCGTAAATCACTGGGAGTGTTGTTTGACGTGTTGCGCTCCTTCGGGAGAAACTCTGGCTTGACCATCAATTGGACCAAGTCCTGTATTTATCCGCTCACTGGAGAAATGCCCTTACTGCCCCGTGTCCGCCCGATACCTGTAGTGCATGACGGCTTTAAGTATTTGGGGATTTATATCTCCTTGGTCTCTGCGGTAAGGTACGAGAGGAATTTACTGCCGCCGCTTCGTCGGCTGCGGTCGGACGTCGCGGTTTGGTGTGGCTTGCTGCTGTCCCCGTTGGGGAGGGCCGCCCTGTTTAAGATGATGTCTCTCCCCCGATTCCTTTATACCCGTTCAAAATACGCTCGAACTGGTCCCCGCTTGTTATTTCCGTGAGGTTGAGGGCCTCCAACGGCAACTGGTATGGGGCGGGCAGCCTCGCATTGCGTTGTCGAAACTGACTCTGCCTTGGTATGATGGCGGTATAGCGCTGCCCGACATCAAGCGCTATTACTGGGCATCTCAGTTGAGTGCTATCAACCACGCCATGTATGGTCCAACCCCTAACCCTGCATTCGAGATGGACAAATGGCAGCTACCGGGTGGCGACTACAATAGGGCACTTTACTCTAAAGCGGCCAGGAAGAAACTTACTGGTCCTACTGGGGTCGCGGTGCGAGTATGGACTAGTGCGACGGCTGCCACGGGATGGACGGACAGGCTGACCAGAGCAACTCCGCTTTATGCGGCTGAACGGCTAGGGAATCTCTGGGCAACGAAGGGGTTCGACAAGTGGGATCTTATAGGCATTAGTCGAGTAGGGGACCTCCTGATCAAGGACAGGATCAAGACTTTTGCCGAACTCCAGCGGGAATATAGCCTGAGTGATAGGGAATACTACCGCTATCTTCAGATTCGCCATGCATTAGCGTCGGTATTCCCGGCTGGTGCCGTTGTCCCGGAGTCCTCCCCCCTGGAAGATCGGGTGCTCGATGGACATGTCCCTGACAGTACCATCTCTCTTATATATAAGAAGCTTATTAACGACCGCTCTGACCTCCTTGTACAGCTTCGTAATGCCTGGACCACGGATGGGCTTGAGTTGGATGACGAAGACTGGCAGGCCGCGGTGTCGTCTCCGAAGGAAGTGGCGATTCCGGCGCGTCTCCGGATAGTGCAATTGAAGATTTTACACCGCGTCTATGTCACGGGTCCACGCCTGATGAGGATGGGTTATTCATTGGATGGGTTGTGCAGGCGTGGCTGTGGTATGCTTGCTACTTTTCTCCATATCATATGGGATTGTCCGGATGTGGTGTCTTATTGGAGACGCGTGCATGACATTATGGAAGAGGTGACGGGTGTGTCATTATTGCCGGAGGCTAGGAGGGGCCTCTTGAACGTCTGGGAGCCGAATGATTATAGCGTGGCACAGACTCGGTGGGCCGCCCTTGGCAACATGATCGCCAAGAGGAACATAGCCCAATTATGGGGGTCCCAGAGGGCACCTTCGGCGTCGGCGTGGATGGAATGCATGGATTGGTGTATGTTTAGGGAGAAAACGGTGTATACCGCCCGTGGTAGGCCTAGGAAATGGGGAAAGGTGTGGGGTCAGTGGAATGCGTATCGAGGAGAGATTTGTACCCCCCCCCTTCGTGGACTCCGTTACTACCCCTCTGTCCCCGTGACCTCGCATTCCATGCATCCTTCTCCCATAATACATAATCTGATTGTCCACTCTTGGCCCTTCTTTCCACCCCCTTATTATTTATCCTTCTTTAGACCAGCCTCATTGGCTGGATTCCCCCCCCTGCTGACGGAGATGGTCACCTCGATAGCAGTCTTACCTCGGACTTTGTTTCTGTGTTGTTTTGTTTAAAATATAAAATGTGAAACCTTTTTATTATCCACCTACAGCCGCTAGCCCTGTTTAATAACGTGTAACATCGCGGCTGAACCCAGGGGTTGGTGAGCCTTGTACTGTTTTCGAATGTGATGCAGATTATTACTGACCGGCCCTGTGGGGTTGTAGGTCTGTATTTGTATGACTTTTCTGGCAATAAAGGTTTTAAAAAAAAAAAAAAAAAAAAAAGAAATGTAAGGTGGGGTTCTGCTGTGACCCATTTATAAGAAATTGTTTTTTTGTAACTTCACCACCCACTTTACCTTTGTTCACAAACTGTATAAGTCCACGATAGGTTGAGAGGTATTACTCATCCATGTTTCTGTTGTAGTTTTAAGTCCATGTCTCCCTCCAAAGTTTGCCACTGTAGTTGTGTGGGGTGTTCTTTTATAGTGTAAGGAAAATTTGGCACTTCATTTTGAATCAGTTGTATGCTCATGGTGAAATCCCTGATAGAGACAAATGCCTGAAAATATTCCTCAGATGATAAGGCTCACACTGCTGCCTCTTTGTTAACAGAGGAGATTCCTCAATAAAGGCAGCTGTAGATAGTACACAGTTTCCTCAATTTCCGGATGCTTCCACCTTCCCAAAAGAGTAGCAGTTGACAACAATAAGACAGGCATAAGTCTTCCACTCACATTGCTTGCATGCAGTGAAAGATCCTTATCAGTAGGGCTTTCAAATAGTTTTAACTCCATCTTGTTTACCTTGCAAAGTAGAAGTTAGCATTTACATAGCCATTATTAACCAGAGCCACCTTGGCTTATCACTCAGCGAGGGAGTACATACCTACATCCAATGATTTGTAATTGTTTGTTTGGCTGCCAGCAGCATATGGCACAATAACATCTAATAGTTTTTGGATGCTGCCTCCATTTTGGATAGTCCCAAAATGATGACGGATGGATGATCTGGAATTGGGTAACTGAGTTTACATTAAATGACTTAAAACCTCTTTCCAAAACGTCTGTAGGCCTGGGCAATTCCTCCATACTCCATACATGTAGTTCACCACCAACAATTCCACAGTGATGGCAACATTTGCCTTCTGTGTGAGGTGTGGCCAAGCTGCTGAAGATGGCGGATGCAAAATGGAAGAGCTCCCAGGCCTCGCCGCACATTCCTGTCATTTCTTTGATATGTGGTAGTCATCTGATCTACTAAAAAGTTCAGAGGATTCATTTATCCTTATATCGACCTCCCTGGGGTGAAGAATCCCTGCTTTTAGCAACCTAGGGCTCGACGAACTCTGCCATCTGAACAACGGAGCTCCGATATACCTCCCGGAGCCGGACAAGACAAGTGCTGCTGGAGGAGTGTGTGGGATCTCGCCTCCCCTCACCTACTACTATACCCAGAGGTATGTAGACCTCTGCCCAGTAGCCGATGGGCACTGGGACGACAATGGTGGGATCTGACGCCCAAGTAATGAAACAGATCCTGGGCCTGGCCTGAAATGTACCCGGCTGGGCCGCAGTGAGAACTGGGGTAAGGCCATGTAAAAGACGGCCGCAAAAAAGAGCGACTGGCGAAACTAAGAACTGGAGCTCAGCTGGTGGGGGTACTAGCCCGGCCAACCCCAGAGAGCAAAGGAGCTGGCTAGGGAGGACTCTCCCACATTACATGTATCCTGGGCCTGACCAGCAGGGGACCAGGCTGGGCCGTGGCGAGAACTGGAGTGAGGCCACAAGAACGACAGACATGGAGGCGAGCAGGCGGCACTGTAGACCGGGGTCCAGCCAGTGGAGGTGCCTGAGCGGCCGACTCCAGGGAGCAGAGGTGCTGGAGGGGGGGTCCCTTCCTGGACCACATAGACCCTAGTTCTGATCTGATAAGATCCCAAGCAAAAAAAATCAAAAGGAGGGAGTGAAGAGGTATAAGAGTAGAATCATCCTCCTATATACCTTCAATTAAACAAAGAGATTCTACCAATATTCAACCCCCATGATGAAGCATGACACTAAGGGTTTCTTAGTGTGTGAGGGGTATTTTAAAAACACATAGTGTTTCCCATGACAACTCTTTGGGTCAAACACCAACTATTAACCACTTTCATTAGAATTTCTCTACACTAGGAAGGATATATCTGATAATATCCCAGTCAGGCTGTAGTGAAAGCTGGGGAAAAGCAACAAGAGCGACAAAGGCTGCAAAGACTAGCATACAGCAACACTGGGACCGATGAGCAGAGGCACCTACATGTCTGTCTTCAGAGTACAAGGTTGCTGAAAGGATGGGCCTCACCAGAATTGAGCGGCTGTGTCGGGCGGAGGATTTATCCCTCTGAATCTGTCAGACACCAGACGGAAACACAGTGAGAATCACTAGTGAGCGAATGACTTAGGAATAAAAGCTGTGTCACCTAGGGGCATGATAGTCCTGATATACATTAAGTTGTAACGCAGGAGCCCATCCCCACTGTGCTCCCGAATGCAATGTGGATTAAAAACAGCAAAGAGACCCCCCCACAGACATTAAAGTAATACAGTCAAAGGGTGAACATGTGCTCATACCATGAACAATAACCAGCACTGAGATGCCTGCTACCGTTCCTGCTCACAATCTGAGAAAGGGCCCACTCTCGGCTAATGGTGCAGGCGATACGTACTAGTGGAGGATACGGCGCTCAAATCACATCAGGTATGGCCCATTGACACCCCACTGAATCCACAGCAGTGTAGTATATGTAGTACAGTTCTGGAAGAACACACAGAAGCAAGACCCTGGCTCTTTGGCATAACTTGCTGACTTCCTAGGTGTGAACACGCAAAAAGTCAAGCGGTAATAAGTAGGAAATATGAGGCGCACAAGAGGGAAGACAGCGGATCAGTCCGATCTTGGGGGGCCTGAAGAAACTAAAGACTCACCCCCCACATCTGCTGAAGACTGCGTGCCCCCAACAGTGGCGGATTTAACTGGAGACAAATTCGATATTATATTGCTGGAGGACCTTGACTCTCGCAAAGCGATCAAACAATGGCTGGGGACCCTGACAACGGACCTCACTCTCCTCAAAACAGACCACAGGAAAGTGGCGTACACTGTCAAAAATAACACAAGGGAGTTGGCCGAAATTGCCCCACAGCACAAAGTCCAAACAGGACAACTTACACAACTCCAGAGACTAGTGGCCATGTGTTGTAACTTTATCTTTAAATCTAGAATTCTCTGTTAGGAATGCTATGTGACATCAACTGGAATGTTATCAGTCAAGGTGATTGCCAGTTGAAGTTATCATCTTGCTGTTGCCACAAGCCTCTTTGGTGGGTGCTAATAAAGCTTATCTAATTCATTGACTAGCCTACATCGTTTTATTACTGGCGACAAGGAAGTAGTGCCCACCGGAAAAGAAAGAACCCAGCGTGACACTAAGCATGTACTGTATAGTCTTGATATGAGGTTAGTAAAAGACTTTGAACATACAGACGTTTGTGTGAAATCTCCTCAATTTAAAGACTAAGCAATGTGGATTGTCGATGTTACTTCATTGGAAATATGTTAAAAAATTGGACCCAGGCGCATTGTAAAAGTTATGAATAATGTTGTCATGCTTGCTGGTGGAGATGTTTGGAGCATGTCTCGTTTGACAAAATGTACGGAGGGGGATAGGTGTGTAAAGTCTCAATGTTTTAACAAATTGTCACAAAATGTTCATGCTCAGTGCAATGACAGGAGTGTCTGTCCCGATTCTTTCGCTCGCAGTACCAGAGTTAAGAAGTCACCATTGTATTTACAAGATTATTATCTTAAGTAAAAAGTCACTATTGTATTTACAAGATTGTTATTTTTAGTTATTGTTGTAATTTGTTTTTCTCTGTTTCTTTTATTTATTTTATTATAAACGGGAGATGTGTTGTAACCTTATCTTTAAATCTAGCATTCTCTGTCAGGAATGCTATATGACATCAATTGGAATGTTATCACTCAAACTGATTGCCATTTGAAGCTATCATCTTGCTGTTGCCACAAGCCCCTTTGGTGGGTGCTAATAAAGCTTATCTAATTCATTGACTAGCCTGCATCGTTTTATTACCATGTTACAGGATCGCGTGGAAGATGCAGAGGGCCGCTCACGCCGCAATAACGTGCTGATTGTTGGTCTATCCAAGAACTGCAAAGGAACTAATGCAACACTGTTCAAAGAAATGTGTCTGCAGGTGGAAGTGGCATCAGAGGGACTCATGGACCTGTTCTGCGTTGAGAGAGCTCACAGGGTCCCCATGAGAAAACCGGTTCCAGGCGCACCATCCTCCTCTACCAGGTACAGCCTCTGTCCAACAAGCCAAATCCCTTTGCACCTGGGTTCAGGGATGGTCGTCAGCAGACGCATTGCATTGCAAAAATAAGTACATGTGCGAATACTCATTTTTTCCCCACCGCACCTATTACACACATCAATCAGCCGTATACTATGTACCACTGCACTCCTACCCCAGATAACACACAGACTACCCATCTCGGGAAAACACCCCCTGGAGCACGTCACTAAATATACAGAGACTTTACCACGCGACCCTTAAGGATCTCCAAGTGCAGGCTGTATATCACTTGATCTACGTCAGGTGTTTGATACCCTAAGCAGGGAACACATGCTGGCTGCCCTTAATAAATTGGGTGTCCGTCCAAGCCATACACGTGGGCCTTTTCCAATGCAAGGGAGAGCACAGTAGCCCAAATCTCCGATTCGTACACATGGCATCGATGAACGAGACAAGGATGTCCCCAATACTGTTCATGCTTGCGCAAGAACCATTAGCGAAACAGCTGTGTCAAGAGGCTCAGGATTAGGGAATTCCCATTGGACCGACAATGCATGCACTGTCGCTTTATGCAAACGGTATAGTACTATATGTCAGAGATTTACTTGTTAATCTGCAACATGTAGCCCAGACTTTCACACTATTTGAGCAACTTTCCGGACAAGCCATAAATGTGAACAAATCACATTAATTCTTCTTTAAGAACGACTCTCAGACCCAAGCGATTACTTTTGGAGACCAACTGCTTCTGGTGCCCCCAGCACTTTTAAATACTTAGGGGCCCAGATATACAGGGAATCCTTCAGAAAGCCATTTCCTCTTTGCACCCACAGGTAGCATTCTGGACATCCCTCGCCCTCTCTGTGGCAGGATGCCTTGCAATATCTAAAATGGTTATGCTACCAAGACTTTAATATTATTTCACCAACCTGCCTGTTCTGGCGCCCTATTTCAAAGCACTGAACATGCTCCTAACGGAATTGATCTGGGGAAACGGACAGAGGTGGGTAGAACTAGCAAAACTACAGTTGTTGATGGACAGAGTGGGACTGGGAGCTCTGGGCTTCAAATCCTACTGCCTAGCAAGCCAATTGCAATGGCTTTCATATTGGCTAGCAGGCCATAATTTACACAAAATAGCCTACACACCCTGCATGCTCAATCAAAGCACACTGCACACACTGTTATACACCCCGAAGCGTACTCCAGCTCGGGTTCCATTACTGTTAAAGATTTTCCTCACATATTGGAAATTGGCCCCTGAATACACTGCCAAGACTAATCCATATGCCCCAAATGTACCACTTCTGGGTCTCCCCACTTAAACAGGCGTATTGACACGACAACGATTATACACATGGGAGCAGGGAGTAGTGTCAACAGTGGGAGCACTGTTCGGAGATGGCATGTTACTCAACCATATGTATTTCATACATACATAAGGTCTCCCGGACTCCCTATTTCTCAAACATGCAAGCATTATGCGAGGTGTAAAACTACACTGGGCCACTGAAAGCACTGAACCTGCCACACATGAATTAATATATGCGGTACACCTAATGGGCAATTTCAGACACTGAACATGCTGGCTATATCGAGGAATGGGATCCCACTTAGCAATATCCCTCAACTCAAGAGACAAGTGGGGACAAGATCTAGGGAGAGGTTCTTAGATTCAGAGAAAGTGATATATAAAATCAAGCTTAGACAATACCACTCTCTCATAAAGAAAGCACGTGCAACTTACTATTCGGAAAGAATTAAGATAGCTGACAATTCATCTAAGGAATTATTTAAAATCTTTAAAGAGATATCCTCATTAGAGAGAACAATAACCCCAATCGTAGGTTCAATAAAGACATGCAATGACATTGCGGAGTTTTTTGCTGAAAAAGTATCTACGATCTATGACTCCTTTACTGACGATGCTCGTAATGGATATATACAACACAAAGAGCCAACTCAAGAATGGGCCAAGAACAGTATCCAACAATTTCTATGCCCCCTCTGGAGGACTTAAAAAAGATAGCACAGAGTATAAGATCAGGTTCTTCCACCGATCCAGCTACGCCCAAGGCACAGGGCTAGAGGTCATACTCCCCTATATCCGACAACTGTTAGACTCCTCCTTTCGAGAAGGCCAGCTACCTGATAGATGGAAATGTGCTATGGTTCGTCCAATAAAGAAAAACCCCATAGCAGATGGGAATGTATTAACAAATCTACGACCAGTCTCACTGCTACCATACTTGTCAAAAATAGCTGAGAAAGTGGTTAATAAACAGCTTGAACTGCACATAAAGGAGAATCATCTTCTACATCCTACACAATCTGGCTTTAGGCCAACCTATTCAACTGAGACAGCCTTGCTTTTTGCGACTGAAACAATACGGAAGAGAGTAGATGAAGGGCTAACAACTGCGCTAGTCTTATTAGACTTGAGTGCGGCATTTGATACCGTGTCACATAAGCTGCCCATCCACCGCCTAAGGAGAGGGGGTGTGACTGGGACTGCGATGGACTGGATGTTATCCTTTCTGCAGAACCTCAGTTTTCAGGTGATACAATCTGCGTACACATCTAAATCCATCAATCTGGTACAGGGGGTGCCACAGGGCTCTATATTGAGGCCAACGCTTTTTAATTTATACTTTGCACCCCTAGCAGACATAGCAGGAAAGCATGGAGTTTCAATTGTGTCGTACGCAGACGATACTCAGTTAATTGTAACTCTGGCACCTAACTCACCCCAGTCAGCAAATAACTTTGCAGCCTGTCTGAAGGATCTGGCAGGATGGTAGGCAGATAACTGTCTGAGCCTAAATGGCAGTAAGACAGAGGTGCTTGTAGTGGGAAGCTCTCCATCTATATGGTCACCGCTATGGTGGCCAACTATGCTAGGACCTACTCCCATCCCTAAGACCGAAGTGAAAAACCTTGGAGTATGGATAGACTCAAAACTGTCCTTTGATGCCCAAATGAATAGAACAAGAGGCAAATGCTTCGGCATTATGAAGATTATCAGGAAAACCCTGGGCATCCTCCCTATTACTGCCAGAAAAATCCTAATCCATGCACTTGTTACATCAAGAATGGGCTATGGAAACGTGCTGCTTCTGGGTGCAACAAAAAAGGGTCTTCAAAAGTTGCAATCCATACAGAATGCAGCCGCCCATTTAGCCCTGAACCTACCAAGAAAGGCACCTTCTAAAAATGCACTGAGAACATTGCATTGGTTGCCTGTGCAAAAACGGATTACATTTAAAGCACTTTGTTTTGGGCATCGCATTCTGCAAGGGAAAGGCCCTGCTTATCTACATGATCTACTCCTACCTTATAAAACGGATCGACAGTTAAGATCAACAGGGACACACCAAGTAGCTGTCCCAAAGATAAGAAAAGCACGCATGGGTGCACGCTCATTTAGATATCTGACAGCAAAGAGTTGGAACGAGCTCCCCACTTCGTTGCGAGCAGAACAAGTACATACAGTTTTTCGCAAGAAATTAAAAACTTGGCTGTTCACATAGTTAGACTGAAGGATACATTAATCGCAAACAAATGGCTCCTGAAGTTACTCAGTTTGGAACGAATATAGCGCGGGGACACATCAGCTGGTGTAACCAGGCGCTTCCTAAACTCTATCTAATCTAATCTAATAATATCTAACACTGCATGTGATTGAAAAACACCACTAAAGTTTGTAAAAAAAATAAACATTTGCTTTCTGTGTTAGGGTACTTTTGCTTTAGCTTGTTTGAAATTAAGTATCAATTATATTGTACATTATGTTGTACATTGTTTCTTGATTCTCTATACTGCGTGTTAAACTTTGAAAGTTCCCTTGCAAAGATTGCCACTGTACTTGTGGGGTGTTCCTACCTAATGTTTTCTCCATGTATCCATATATAGCAATTTTTGGGTGTTTAGCACTCCATTTAGAATCAGATGTATGCTCAAGATCAGACCTTATAGAGACAAAAGTCTAAAGATGTTTCTCAAATCATAGGTTTCTCACTGTAGCCTCTTTGTTGACAGGTGAGATGGCCCAAAGACTGTATTGGAATTGGTGTAGTATCTCCATCCCCCCAAAAATAAATATTTTAAACTTTTGCATGAAAAGATCCCTGAAAAACAACACCCTTACTGCCATGAAGAAAATTGTAAGCCATGAGCATCGGTGTAAATTTTGATTATGATGTACCCATTGTGGGACTATCGCCTAATCAAGATTCTCAGGCTGTGGAGTGGTCTGAAGGTCCAGGTCTTAGCTGTCTTAGTCTGCCAGAGGTATGGGCAACCTCACCTGGCAGCCACGTTGCTAGGTTGCGCCTAAGCAGAAGATGCACTCCAGAAGGAACCCCAAATGGTAGAAACCCCCAAGCTGGCATTACTGGGGTGGACAAGGGTCTTCCAGGAATGCTAAGGCAGCTTGTGAGGCCAGGAGAAACCGGAAGCAAGGAGACTGATGAGTCCCTGGAAACCAAATGGTGTCAGGAGCGAGGAAACACAATAAATATATGACGCGAAGTATTGCGATGCAAAGAGTATGGAATTGTTTTCTTTTTATAGGTTACAAACAGGAAACACCAGACCGGCATCTTGAATTTGGAAGACTTCCATTAGCACTAACTGTGAGGAAGCGATCTCGGATCAATTATGATATCTATCCTAGAGCTCCACACCAGGGAACTCTAGGAGAAAAGAGCCAATTCCATCTAATGACCATTCAAATGCCACCATTAATTGGTCTACTATATAGCTGTTGTCAAGACTCACCAACAGCATAGATTTTATTCTCTCCCATTAGGCCGCTGTGTGTGTGGGGCCTTGCCCTCTCTCCACGGTCACCCCCAAACACCTACAATTTTTTGCTGAATTCCTTTTCGTCCCTGAATTCGAACAGCAAGGTCCGCAAGATCATTTAAATCGTGGGAATATACTTCGCTTAACATCAGCCATCCCTAGTATCACTCACCTTACTTCAGCAGACCTCCTGTCGGTTGAGTTTATAACATCGGAGGATGACCCAAAAAAAGAGAGCACAGTCACGATATGGAGGGAGGCTGAAACAGTAACCCACATTCTCTCTGAAACGGCCAAATTTAAGGAATGGGGAATCCTCTTGAAGGAGCTGGCCAAGGCAGCGTATCCATCTCCACTCCTAAGAAGGCAGACCAAGAGTGCAAGCCTAGCACTGAGGAATCGACCAACACACTCGGTCCTCCAAGGAGCAAGGGGAGCCGAAGTAGCAGACCACGAGCATTTTCAGCCTCAAACATTATTCTCAAATTGAACGCCCGGTAAGCCAACCAACACTGTAAGCCACGCCATAAAAATCCTCTCCTGGAACATTGCGGGAGCTAAAGACATCACGAGTAAAAACGGCAAAGCCGCTAGCTGGAATCTATACGCAATTATACCCTTACAGGAAACGTGGCAAACCGACCCAATTGACATACCCGGCCATTTGGGCTACCACGTAAGTGCGACTTGCCTCCAGCGCTTTGGGCGAGCCCGTGGGGGCCTTTCTGTTTACATATCAACATCTTTAAAGATCAGAACAACACAATCTCCTGACTCAACTGCGGACATGCAGATCTTAAAATTAGAGAGCACAACTACGGCCATAACCAGCACCCTAATTTTAATGAACATATACGCAAATCCCAAAAAATCTCCCAAAAAAATACTATTCCAACGTATTACCTCGGTGATCACCAACATACGTTTGGAACACCCAGATTGGGAGGTAATCCTCACGGGCGACTTCAATTCAAATCTCCTACAAGCACCGGAGGATGAAACCAACAACAATGCTGCAAACGAAATCTGGAACGTCTTGCCGCAGGCAGTCCCTCAGGCAGCGAAGTAGGATAAGGAGGGTAAACAACTAATGTGGGACCTCGAAAACCTCGGCCTCAGAGCACTAAACGGAAGAACCAAACAAGATAACCCTCCCTCAATGACCTATATAGGCCACAATTCCTGTTCGGTACTGGACTACACATTTGTTACATTACCTCTGCTCAGTCAAATACAAGACTTCCATATCATCTGCTCCTTGGACAGCGATCACTCTAAACAACACCTTGAGATCGCGAGGGAAACACCCAAACTCGAACCAGCTCCTATGTTACCAGGCAATCTTACGACCATCAATCTGAAGCGGCTCAAGTGGACAAGTGAATCCCTCCCGCGAATAGCTAATGATGCTAAAAACCTACTAGAAGAGCTCCTGACTGAGAATGTCTTGAGCCCAGCCACTTGGAATAATTATTTGAAGCAACTCCCAAGGGCCAACTCAGGCAAAATAACAAGACCCTCTTTTAAATTTAGGAACGCATTTAACAGATCAGTACTACCATTAAAGAGGCACTTGAAAAAACGTATACGTCAGGCACGTGGACAGACCCAAA
The DNA here is from genome assembly GCF_964261635.1 of Lissotriton helveticus. NCBI lineage: Eukaryota > Metazoa > Chordata > Amphibia > Caudata > Salamandridae > Lissotriton > Lissotriton helveticus. The sequence goes on from NC_136072.1 coordinate 1,010,595,653, forward strand.
ATGCCAGTGTCTGGTTGGCAGTACGTAAGAGTAGGTCTCAAAACAAGAAATTAATATGGACTGAAAAACAAAACCTCCAAAATGAGTTCTGGTCCAAATTACTGCACAACATCAAGACAGCGGACTCGCGGGCTTTTTGGCTGCAAGTTAACTCTGTAAACCGGACAGCCCAACCAATAAACATGGCCTGCATAACGCAATCAGAATGGTCCCAACACCTAACGGACACATTCTCAATTAGCAACCAGGGCACGCCCCTCGAAGCAACAGATAACCCAGTACGGGAAGCCACTGCCCTAGTCCTTCAAGGGAAGAGCGCAAAGGCTATTGGACCAACAGTACAATGGCCCAGGCATGATGATGAGCAAAGTATTCTAAAAATAATTGGGAAAAGCAGGCAAGACAGCGCCCCAGGCCCAAATGGCATTCCACAAGCGATCTACAAGATGGATCCGCACTACTGGGCCAGTAAATTCAACTTACTGTTTCGAACGGTAACTAACACAGGTGGCATTCCCGAGAGCTGGAGGGGAGCTATTATATCCCCAATCTACAAAGGCGGAGAGCGCAAGGACCCGAACAACTACCGCCTGATTGCCCTTCTCGACGCTGAATCAAAATACTACGCGTCACTGATTCTAGCAGACCTGGCTGAATGGTCAGAAACAAATAGCAAAATACCAATGAATCAGACGGGCTTTCGGCGCGGCATGGGTACAACAACGAATGCCATGGCCCTATGTCTCATCGCCGAGAAAAGTCTACAGAACTCCCATGACCTTTACACCTGTTTTGTAGACTTTAAAGCGGCCTTTGACCGCGTCAACAGGCAAATGCTATGGGCAAAATTAAAACATCTGGGCCTACTGGACTCAATTCTCCTGCCCATCATTAACCTCTACACCGAAACCTGGATGCATATTAAAGTCGCCAATGGGCGTCGTCTGACTAGGAGGATTTACACTGTTGACGGTCTAAAGCAAGGATGCGTTCTGGCTCCACATCTTTTTAATTTATTTATGAGCGACCTGGCAGAAAGTCTTGATAAGGTTAACGCGCATCCTCCCAGGTTAGGCACTCTTTGCCTAACACACTTATCGTACGCGGACGATGTGGTACTATTGAGCCAGACAAGAATTGGTCTTCAACGTCTGCTAGACGACCTGTCCGGCTACACAAAAAGGAACTTGTTAACAATAAACATCAAGAAAACAAAGACAATGCTCATATCACGACGACGCAAAAATCCGCCAACCTTCCGAAGAGACAACGATCAGCTGGAATCCGTCGACAACTACAAATACTTGGGGGTATACTTAGATAAGCACCTAAACTTCCTAGTGCACCTCAAAACTATGGAAAGAAAGGGGGCCACGTTACTGCATGCCTTCACCAGCTTGGCAGCTGAGTTAAAGGGCCCTCTTGTCTCCCCTCTGCTAATTGCTATGAAAGCAAAATTATTGCCTACAATAACATACGGGAGTATTTTGCATCACGGGAAAAGCGCTGCCCTCCTGGATAAAATACAAACTAAAGCCTATAAACGGGTCTTCTTGTTACCGAATAACTCTTCCCCAGCGCAAGTTAGACTTGAATTTGGATTACAATCGCATGTCTTACTGAAAAAAATATGACGCCATTAAATTTTGGTACAATGTTTGGAGGAACAGGGAGAATAAGATGAATGGTGCACTCTGGGGAGCGATTCAGACAAGCCCGAACTCTGAGTATTTAAAATACTTAAAGTCCTCACTAGAGGCAACTGAGCTCGGGGCATTGTGGGAAATAAAACTGCCAGTTCCTTCGTTTAACCAGGCAGTTAAAAGGATTGCCAAGAAACATTCGTTCCTCAATGACAAAATAATTTTTAGCAATCGGACTCATGCCTGGATGACCATTAAATCATACAGAAGGCCTGCACCAGCCCTTTATTTAGACACGGCATTCTCGTTGAACCTTAAACGCAAATTTCTCCACTTAAGGCTGGGTATTTTACCTACAAGACTAGACCAACCTAGATGGAGACCACAAGCAACAACAGAATGCGACCTTTGTGGTGCAGACAAACAAGACTTTATACATATAGTCTGTACTTGTCCAGCTATGTACCACGGACGGCGGCGCTGGCTCAAGGACAAACTCAATGAGCTAGGAGTCCGCACTTGCCGATCCGCGATAGTCCAGACCTTGTGCTCAGCGGACGCCCAACTGATCTGTAGATTAGTAAAATTCCTGGCCAGTTTCGTGAAAAAACAAGGCATGCTGCTACTTGTCGGATGCCCACCGAGACTTAGAACATTGTTGAAAGATAAACCCGTGCTTTAGAAAAGTTCACTAAAATTGGTTAGACTCTTCGCAACACAGTCCTCACACTTTTCTTTTATTTCCTCTCCCTTCCCCTCTTCTTATTTATTTCCTAGTCATAGTCTAAAAGTTTGTTTTTAAATATTGTAGAATGTCACAAATTGTAATGGTTTTAATTAACCGAACAATAAAGATTTACTTACATGAACTTATTGATGGCCTTGGTATTCTGTGCACTTTACCACTGCTAAGCAGTGCTAAAGTGCATGTGCTCTCGCATGGTAAAATTGCCATATACTCAATTGACACATTTAATTCACCTTTAAAGCCCTAGCAAAGTGGTACTACATGTTCCCAGGGCCTAAAATCAAATTATAGTACTGTGTCTCTTAGACAGCCAAACAATAGAAAGCTTAGGTGTGCCTGGATGGGCCATCACTAGCAGGATGTGATGGCAGAGTCCTGCCTTCATTCAACGGACTGCATACTCTCTGCAGTTAGTCTGGAGCTCACCTCAAATGTCAAATGCCTGTTTTTCTAGCAACGTTTTTAGGCATGGGATTAGCATAGTGCCATCCATGCCGAGCTAGAAAGGGCCCGATTACAAATTTGCCAGTTTGATTGTCATACAGCTGCCGCGGTGTTCCCTAGAAGACCGCTGTGATGGCTGTCTTCCACTTCGCCAAATTACATGGCATGCAGCCTGAAACGCCGGTCACGTCGATGGAGTGGTTCCAGCCTGGGCCGTGGTGGTATACGATGTGCGCTCCGTTGCCTATTACGACAACGCAGTTGTACTGGCGATACCTTTGCGGCGATTCCCCAAAGGTGGGCGACCACCGTGGTACTCTCGCAGTAAAGCACCACAACAGTGCGTATTGGATGGATTAAAAAACTACACAGCTGATGTCCATTGGCCAAGTGGACACACCTACATATCACACTATAAAACATACCCCATCCTGTACCATGAGCCTTTACTTCTCAATTGCAGCCCACATGATAGCCACCACCGCTTTGTGTTTTTTGAGATAAGGCAGTTTTTATTTTTACCTCATCCCATTTTGCACTCTCCACAACCTTTTTGTTTAAGGTTTTTTCTGTAATATGCTGTGGTATTATTTTTTTTCATTGTCACTTACTTTATTTTGTAGTAATGCCTTGCCCCAAAAATCCATGTTTTACAAAGGCAGAGTTGTCAGTCTTGGTGGATGAGATCCTAATAGTAGAGCCACAGTTGTTTGGAGCCCAAGTCCAACACACTTCTCTCAGTAGGAAAATGGAAATATGGGACAGGATAGTCGACAAAGTGAAGGCTGTTGGTACCCCTCCGCGCACACAGCTGGAAATTGGGAAATGGTGAGGTGACCTCAGGTTCAAGGTGCGTTCCGTGGCCACCAAGCACCTCCTGGAGGCCCAGCAGACTGGCAGTGATCCTCCCGGGTCCCGCTTGCAACTTTTTCCCTAGAAGGAGAAGGTCTTCTGAGGGCTTCACAGGAATATCTTGGGTAGTGGGGTCTGGTAAGTTGCACTTCACTAACTGTCACAATACCTCAGTGTCCTGTTGACTCTAAACTCTGCTTTTGCTATTGTGTACCTGCTTTCCTAACATTCAATCCTCCAAGTATCAGAGATATTGGTTTGTCAGCGTAAATATTTATTGCTGCATATAAGATCACATGTATCAATCTCTATTCCATGCCACATTTTGGAATACTGTCTGTAAGTGTATATATATAAAAATATAATCCCAAGATCCATGAGATGTGTTAATCTGCAAATGTATGGTTCATCCCAAATGCATTTTGCCAATGGGTATTTTACACCAACCATTTTCAACTGTTGGGAGGTTGAGGTTGAAAAGCCTACAACTACCATGAGGCCCTGCTACTGTAAGTCTAAACAAGTCACAAAGTCAAGTCACTCCTTCTCCCCTTGACTCCAGTCTGTGGTGGCCCTTAGACCTGTGTCAAGCCCCCACTCCTAAAGACTCTGTGAGAAATCTAGGAGTACGCTGGGATAACAATCTCAGCTTTAACACCCAGGTACAGACCGTAGCTGCCTCTTGCTTTGCTAAAATTAGAATAATCAAACGGCTTATTAACTATCTGCCAGAGGACTGCCGTAAGACTGTGATCCAGGCACTAATCATTTCCCATCTTGATTATGCCAATGCCCTTTACCTTGGTATCACAGCCGACCTGTGTCACAAACTACAGACGGTCCAAAATGCCGCTGCTCGGCTGGTGGAGAGAATCCCCGCCAGACACCACATCTCTCCACATCTTCGTAAACTTCACTGGCTACCCATTGCGAAAAGGTGTGTCTTCAAGGCAATGACGCTGGCCTTCCGTGCATCTAAAGGCACTGGGTCAGCCCATCTGAAGACCACCCTGCGCCCTTACGCTAAATCCAGGCTACTACGCTCCAATGCCCTTTCACTGCTGGAAACTCCCCGCTTTAAACGTTCCCGAGCAGGTGGCAAAACCTTTGCGGTTTGCGCCTCTCAGCACTGGAACCAACTCCCCCTAGCCCTTCGCTCTTCCCAAACAGAACCCGCATTTCGTAAATCCCTGAAAACCCTTCTCTTTTCTTCTTAGTCTGGTTACCTTACTGATTCCTCCTGATGTCAGAGCCTTTTTGCTAGCGCCGGGATGCCCCGTTGGGGCCGCTGCGCGCTTTATAAAATACACAAATAAATAAATAATAAATAAATAAATTGCCTACTATAGTATCTCTCACATCTTGCAATGTATATAATCTCTCATGTGAACGTTACAGTGCCAAAACAAGCTGCTTGTGTAAGCATGGAAATGTTGAATGTCAACAGTGTTTAACTCAGGATCACAACTATTTCACTCCAACACAAGTGTCTGGTCTTATAACCTCTTTATTCCATTGTTTAAATCATAGACTGACATGATTTCAGGAACCTAGCACATCAGACATCCCTCAAATATGCTGTGCAAGTGATGACATTTTCTGTTGCAGACCTTACAACATGAAATAAGGGAACACAGCACCCAATTTCCTAAACAATAGGCAACATAAAATTAGGTCTACATCACGGGTACTCATAGTACGGCCCGCGGGCTGCCAGCAGCCCGGCAAGCCTTCCTTGGTGGCTCGCAGACCATGCAGGCATCGTACCTGTTTTTTTGTGGTTTTTTTATGAGCGTCCCAAACACCGCTGATTGCCGCAGCACTCTGCTCTATGGGGGCTGGGCGATTCCAGTCGAGCTCCCATGTGGTGAGTGATGCTGGTTAAAGTACGCCTGTAACCAACTATTTGCAAACACGAAACAGGGGAAATCCTTTTGTTTTTACGAGCTGTGCTAAATTGGGTTACAATATCATCTGACCAAATGGTGCGTTGAACACGAGAAACAAGCCAATTTCGGGCATTTCTAGTGGATTGTAAAATTCGTGTCCTTCAGTCTTGTGAAATAATGTCCAAGAAGAACCACAGGAACTGCACATAAATCGGGCCATTGGTATAGTTCTCCCTCAACTTATTTTCACTCGGGAGCACCTCAGAGGGGCAACTAGAGCCACATTTCGGGTGGGGCTACTAAAAATTTCAGGGGGGGGGGTGCTACTTCTTCCCGTGATAGTCAGAGTGGAAATGCAGGGGCGCTAAGAGGTGAAATACAACAAAGCCTCATTAACAAGTGACTGGTCTTTTAAAGACCTGTGAAGTACTAGGGTGCGGCGGGAAGCTGTCTCAGCCTGGCTGACAAACACGTGGGGTGAGGTGACAGAGGGTGACAGAGGACATTAGGGTGTGAGAGCCGGGTGAGGTGGCAGCGGGTGACAGAGGGCAGCAGGGAGTGAGAGCCGGGTGAGGTGAAAGAGGGCACCAAGGAGTGAGAGCCGGGTGAGGTGACTGAGAGTCAGAATTAAAGTCAGCATATGTGACCCCAGGCCCATTGGTGGGACACAAACCCTGCTAAGCAGCAAATTTATTACACAGGGAGAGGGGTAAGTGGGGGGGGGGGCTGTCTCTGGGCGGGTGACGGGGACATATAGACACAGTACGTGTGCACTGCCTGAGGCACAGAGACAGATAGAGACAGAGACAGAGATAGAGACAGACAGAAACATGGACATACTGACAGATAGAGACAGAGACAGATAGAGGCAGAGGCAGAGGCAGAGGCAGAGACAGTTAGAGACAGGGGCAAATAGAGACAGGGGCAGATAGAGCTAGATAGAGGCAGTGACAGGGACAGACTGACTGAGGCAGAGACAGATCGAGTCAGAGACAGATCGAGGCAGAGACAGATCGAGGCGGAGACAAATCGAGGCAGAGACAGATAGAGGCAGAGACAGGGAGAGGCAGAGACAGATAGAGGTAGAGACAGAGAGGTAGAGACAGTGATAGAGACAGCAATAGAGACAGAGACAGAAGGAGAGACAGAGAGCGAGACACAGGGGCAGATAGAGGCAGGGACAGAGATAGCAATAGAGACAGACAGAAGGAGAGACAGAGAGAGAGAGAGAGAGACAGGGACAGATAGAGGCAGGGACAGATAGAGACAGAGAGAGAGAGAGAGACAGGGACAGATAGAGGTAGAAACAGATAGAGACAGAGACAGACAGACAGAGATAGAGACAGACAGAGGCATAGACAGGGACAGGGGCAGACAGAGGCAGAGACAGACAGAGATGGAGAGGGATACAGAGGGAGGGAGACAGAGACAGGGACAGACAGAGACAGGGAAGAACACAGATAGAGGCAGAAACAGGGACAGACAGATCAAGGCAGAGACAGACAGACAGAGATGGAGATGGAGAGGCAGAGAGAGGCAGAGGGAGAGGGAGTGAGACAGAGAGAGAGGGTGACAGATAGAGGGAGACAGAGAGAGGGAGACAGAAAGAGGGAGACAGAGAGAGACAGAGTGAGACAGAGGGAGACAGAGGAAGGGAGAGTGAGACAGACAGAGGGAGGGAGACAGAGGCAGAGATGGGGCAGAGAGAGAGGAAGACAGAGACAGAGAGAGGGAGACAGAGGGAGAGAGGGAGACAGAGGGAGGGAGACAGACAGAGGGAGACAGACAGAGGGAGACAAAGAGAGGGAGACAAAGACAGAGGAAGACAGAGAGAGAGGGAGAGAGAGGGAGAGAGAGAGAGACAGAGAGAGGGAGATAGAGGGACAGAGACAGAGGGACGGAGACAGAGGGAGACAGAGAGAGGGAGACTGAGGGCGACAGTCAGAGGGAGACAGACAGAGGCAGGAGGGAGACAGACAGAGGTAGGAGGGCGACAGACAGAGGGAGACAGACAGAGGGAGGAGGGCGACAGACAGAGGGAGAGAGACAGAGGGAGACAGAGTGGGGAGATACAGAGAGAGAGAAGGAGACACAGAGAGAGGGAGACACAGAGAGGGAAGGAGACAGAGGGAGGGAGACAGAGGGAGGGAGACAGAGGGAGGCAGACAGAGGGAGGCAGACAGAAGGAGACAGACAGAGGGCGACAGACAGAGAGAGACAGAGGGAAACATACGGAGGGAAACATACGGAGGGAGACAGATGGAGGGAGAGAGAGGGAGAGAGAGGGAGGGAGACAGAGAAAGCGCGAGGGAGGGAGACAGAGCGAGGGAGGGAGACAGAGAGAGAGACAGAGGCAGAGAGATGGAGGGAGACAGAGAGGGAGACAGACAGAGAGGGCGAGGGAGGGAGACAGAGAGCGAGGGAGGGAGACAGAGAGAGAGAGGGATAGAGAGAGAGAGAGAGAGACAGAGGGAGCGAGAGAGAGAGAGAGGGAGGGAGACAGAGAGAGAGAGAGGGGGGAGGGAGAGAGAGAGGGGGAGGGAGAGAGAGAGGGGGAGGGAGAGATAGAGAAAGGGAGAGAGACAGAGAGAGAGAGAGAGAGAGAGAGAGAGAGAGAGAGATGTGTGTATGCTGGGTCTGGTGGCTCAGTGGTATAGTTCTCCCTCAACTTATTTTCACTTGGGAGCACCTCAGAGGGGCAACTAGAGCCACATTTCGGGTGGGGCTACTAAAAATTTCAGGGGGGTGCTACTTCTTCCAGTGATAGTCAGAGTTAGGGGTGGGTGGACAGTTCCGTTCCGCCCACGGAATGAGCGGAAATTTGCACTTTCCGCCTTCCACAAAGAAGGCCGATAAACGGGGCAAATTTCTGCCCATTCGTGGGCGGAACGGAAGTTGCACGCCCGCCCGTCTCTCGCTTCCCGCCCGCCTTCTTAAATTAAATGTAAAGGCTAAATACACAACTTAAATCAAACTTACCTTATTGCGCCTCAATCTTCCCCATCACGGCTTCATCTTTGGAAACTGCGCATGAGCGGGAGCCTGCGCATGTGCAGTCCTGGCAAGACAGCGGGAGGGAGACAGAGGGAGGCAGACAGAGGGCGACAGACAGAGGGAGACAGAGGGAGGAAGACAGAGGGAGACAGACGGAGGGAAACAGACGGAGGGAGACAGATGAGGGAGATGGAGGGAGAGAGAGGGAGGGAGACGGAGAGAGCACGAGGGAGGGAGACAGAGCGAGGGAGGGAGACAGACAGAGAGAAAGAGAGGGAGAGAGACAGAGGTAGAGAGAGGGAGGGAGACAGAGAGGGAAACAGAGAGAGAGGGCGAGGGAGAGAGACAGAGAGCGAGGGAGGGAGACGGAGAGCGAGGGAGGGAGACACAGAGAGAGAGAGAGGGAGAGAGAGAGAGACAGAGGGAGCGAGAGAGAGAGAGAGAGAGGGAGGGAGCCAGAGAGAGAGATAGAGGGAGAGAGACAGAGAGAGACAGAGAGAGAGAGAGAGAGAGAGAGAGAGAGAGAGATAGATGTGTGTATGCCGGGTCTGGTGGCTCAGTGGACGAAGGCTTCAGCTGCAGGGGCCTGTGTTCAGCCTCATGGTCACAGCTTTTTTGTTGCTCTAGCCCCGCCCCCTCCCCCACTGAGCCCGCCTCCACCGGGGCGGCCCTCGACCACAAACCACACTGTAAATTTGGTCCCAGAGAGAACGTTTGTGAGTACCCATGGTCTACATCATCAGTTGGAGCCATATTGCCTACCTCACAAAAGATTGTATGTCATTACATCGCATACTAATACCACGCATGCCATTATAATGTGGGTATTACTACGCGATGTCAAAGACAACGACATGCCATTACATCGCAATATTTTACCACGAATATGCCTTTACCACGCATGCCATTACAACGCAAAGCCATGCGTGGTAAAGCTATGCCCGTGGTTAAATTTTGCAAGGTAAGTGACAAGCCTACCCTCACACAACCCTCAACTGACCCCGACCCCCAGTCCTCTCCCTACAATAACACTACACTACCCTGCACGACCCCCGGTCACTACCCTAAAACACTACACTACAACACTACCCTAAACCCTAAAACACTACACTACACAAACACTACAACACTACCCTAAACCCTAAAACACTACACTACACAAACACTACAACACTACCCTAAACCCTAAAACACAACACTACACAAACACTACAAGACTACCCTAAACCCTAAAACACTTCACTACTACACTACCCTAAACCCTAAAACACTACACAAACACTACAACACTACCCTAAACCCTAAAACACTACACAACACAAACACTACAACACTACCCTAAACCCTAAAACACTATACTACTACACTACCCTAAAACACTACAACACACTAACACTACAACACTACCCTAAACCCTAAAACACTACACTACACAAACACTGCAACACTACCCTAAACCCTAAAACACTACACTAGTACACTACCCTAAAGCCTAAAACCTTGCACTACACAAACAGTACAACACTACCCTAAACCCTAAAACATTACACTACACTACACTACTACACTACCCTAAAGCCTAAAGCCTAAAACACTACACTACATAAACACTACAACACTACCCTAAAACACTGCACTACTGCACTACCCGTAAGCCTAAAACACTACACTACACAAACACTACAACACTACCCATACTACTCCCACCCTTACACTACCCTAAACCCTAAAACACTACGAAACTACCCTACCCTAAACCACTACCCACACTACTCCCACCCATACACTACCCTAAACCCTAAAACACTACAACACTACCCACACTACTCCCACACCTACACTACCCTAACCCTAAAACACTACGACACTACCCTACCCTAAACCACTACCCACACTACTGCCACCCCTACACTACCTAACACCTAAGACACTACAACACTACCCACACTACTCCCACCCCTACACTACCCCTAACCCTAAAACACTATGACACTACCCTACCCTAAACCACTGCCCACACTACTCCCACCCTACACTACCCCTAACCCTAAAACACTACGACACTACCCTACCCTAAACCACAACCCACCCTACTCCCACCCCTACACTACCCTAAAACCTAAGACACTACAACACTACCCCCACCCCAACACTACCCCCAACCCTAAAACACTACAACACTACCCTAAACCACTACCCCCAGCCCAAGCACAATCAGCCTTACCTCTTTTCTCGTGGTTCCAGCGTCGCCGTCTCTGCTCCCATTTCCTGCTTCCTGCTTCCAGGGGCGGTGCACGTCGTTGTGAGGAAACAGCCTCAGTTTCCTCACAACGACGTGGATAGCCATTACCGCAGGAGTGCCAGGAGCCGACGAGAAACCCAACCCTTACCCCCTACACCGCCTGTGCCTATCAAACACTAGGACACAAGGGTGATATGGAGGGAAAGGAGGGAACAAAACAAGGAAAGTAGGGGAAGACAAAACACTGGACTCTTCGGACACTTCTCTTCTTCAAGTGGAAGATGAAGCTAAAAGGAATAATGGGTTAATACAACAACAGTCAACTCACAAGCCCCCAATGTTGATACATAAACCACCTTTACCTGTTAGCACAATGGTGTGACAATGAAGGCAACTAGGATATCCTCTGGGAATGTACGTGTGATCACGGAAATTATAGATATCCAGTATGACCTAGTTTGAGGGGTAGGAATTGTTACCTCTGAGTAATCACAAGTAAGTACTTAAGTGAGGGTATAATATATACTTCTTACCCAACCAGAACCACAGCCCAGCTAAGGTGTCTTGTCTAGAAAAAGTCTGGATCACAGAAGTAGCTGCCTGGCGGGCAATAAATGCATACATAAACACAAAAGAAACTTAATAAGAACGCGATGTAAATGTAGTGCGCTACAAGCGCTTTACCGGTTCTTCGTGTCCCTGTACTGTGATGAATGCCAGTCTTCCAGGAAGTCCAGTGAACGAACACAAAAATAAGGAAATAAAGGGAAGTAGGGATCTCGCCAGGCGGACCACAAATCCCACAATGCCACATAAACCACCCGCACCACTGATCCAGCAAATACCGGCCGTTAGACGGAACTGTAGTCCGGCCCAATGACGGGTCTGCTAGAAGCAGGGTGCAGAAAGTCCCAATGACACAGGGGTAAGACAGCCGGCCCTGAGCGAGGGGAGGAAGGGAAAAGTAGCACCCACGTTAATTTAGGAAGAGTGGGTCTACCGGACTGAGGCGGTACTCTTCCGAAATACCACTGAAACACCGAAGAAAACAAAGACTCGGTGCGAGGTATTCAGTAAGACAGAGCCTCGGACAGAAATCAGAAAAGCGGCTTCAAAGACAGGACGGACCGCTCAGGTCTCCGGGCGAGAGGTAAGGTCCACGAAACCATAAACCCCAGGCTGAAGCAAACAAGCAAAAACGAACGGCACTTGGTTATAGAATGCCATATCTTAAATCACGGAAGGTATTCCCATAACTAAACATGGGCGAGAAACAGGAAAAGGCCAAGCGGAAGTAACTAGCCGATAGAGATAGCAACTAGAGCGCAAAGCGCTGAGAGCCGGGGAACTCGAGCTTATATTCTGGCTCATACCCTTCGTGCATGCGCATTACGGCGAGGCCATCTTGGATTGGTCTCGTCGGTTCGTCGTTCAGTTCCACGGATGATTGGCAGGCGTGACAATTACATCGCATGCGTAAAAGCGCATGCAATGTAATGGTAAGCATAGTAATGGCTACGCGTAGTTACATCGCATGCGTTGTAACGTATGCGATGTAATGGATGGTACGCAGAGTAAAATCCGCGTTGTGATGGCTGTTCCCCTTACAAAAGGAATCCCACATCATATAAACCAATAAACAGACACTTGGCAGTACAACAGTTTCTGATCACAGGTTCATTCCAATCCAGCGTTGCTGCATCTGGTGAATTGTCACAAAGATATGTCAGTGATGTGCTTCCAGCTCTGTCGCCTGCAATGAGGAGACACATCAAAAGCTACATACAGTTCATACACAATGAGGATTTAGCCAATGTGAAGGCAGAATACCATAATTTGTAAGTATGGGCGGAAAATTCGTTCCGCTCGTGGAATTTGCGGATTTTCCACGATTTCGCGATCCGTGAATCGCGCGAAATCGCGGCAAAATCCACGAATCCGCGAGCGGGACGAACTTTGCTCAGGAAGCACTTACAGGGTTAAAGCAGGTGCCCAAATTGAAGCTAATTTCTTTGTAAAATGGTTACAAAGAAATTAACTTCAACTTGGGCACCTGCTGTAACCCTGTAAGTGCTTCCTGAGCGGCGCCTCGTTGCCTACTTGCAATTATTCTCTGACCCTGCTCTGACCCTCAAAGCAGGGTCAGAGAATAGTTACAATTAGGCAATGAGGCGCCTGTCCCAACAATTAAACCTCAGCAGGAAGCATTTACAGATAAAAAAAGCAGGTGCCCGAGTTGAAGCTCAAAATCAGTCACGCATTATAATCAGCCCAAGAATCTAGTGAGCACGGTCGATGCTAGGCAGGTGTGCTTTCTCCTCAGATCTACCGTCTACAATTAGCTTTAATCCGTGATGGAGGTCTAGGCATCCACGAGTTTCTCGAGCACAATCCCCCTGTACTTCCAGTGACCAGGAGGCTGCTTTCTCCTCATCTGCTGCGCTGATCGGACTCTGACCCTTTATAAACTTGAGGCATGTGAACTTGCACAGAAGCCCAGCCCTAACCCACACACAATAGGCTATGCAACCTCTTCCCGCCCTTTCCCCCACTGTGATGGACAGCTCACTCGAGGGACCTCGGTGCCTATGGGCGCGGTGGCAAAGTTACAGACACACGGGGTCACTGAAGACAACTCATCCAGGCCTTTACACTGCTGTAGTGCAGGAAAAGCACAATACATTTACCCAACGAGGTAGCACTTACTGCTTTCTCCTCATTTGCTGCGCTGATCGGCCTCTGACCCTTCATAAACTTGAGGCATGTGAACTCGCACAGAAGCCCGGCCCCAGCCCACACACACTAGGCTATGCAACCTCTTCCCGCCCTTTCCCCCACTGCGATGGACAGCTCACTTGAGGGACCTCGGCGCCTATGGGCGCGGTGGCAAAGTTACAGACACACGGGGTCACTGAAGACAACTCTTACGGGCCTTTACGCTGCTGTATTGCAGGAAAAGCACAATACATTCACCCAACGAGGTAGCACTTACTGCTTTCTGCTCATTTGCTGCGCTGATCGGCTTATGACCCTTTATAAACTTGAGGCATGTGAACTCGCACAGAAGCCCGGCCCCAGCCCACACACTAGGCTATGCAGCCTCTTCCCGCCCTTTCACCCACTGTGATGGACAGCTCACTCGAGGGACCTCGGCGCCTATGGGCGCGGTGGCAAAGTTACCGACACACGGGGTCACTGGAGACAACTCTTCTGGGCCTTTACGCAGCTGTAGTGTAGGAAAAGCAACATACAGATTTACCCAACGAGGTAGCACTTACTGATTAACCAGTAGAAAGTACTCCAGTTAAGTATGGTGCAAATCGCAAACAAAACAGCGATTTTGCGGGAAAATCCGCGAATTCGCGGATTTTTGGGCGATTTCGTGCGAATTTGCAAACAGCTGATTCGCAAAATTCGCCCATACTTAATAATTTTGACCCAACACAACATTGTATTGTAGCACATGAAGACACACATATTGCATTAGAACCACCTCACCTCAAGATACAAGTCCAATGGAACCCTATTAACTTTCATCCTATCGCTGTGCAAGCTGTCTTAGTACAAGTTTTGTACACCCAAAGTCTGTGACAGACATTCCCAGGAACAATCCAGGTCCACTTCGTACATCAGAACAGCATTATATACCTACTAATGTCACAACTTTTAAATGTCCAAATGAAGATACCATGGTGAAGGTATCTAAAACAGACTAAAACAAAGAGGTTAGCTATGAAACCATACATATGTTACAATTCACATAGTCAACTTGTAGAGGACACAGTCCAAGACAAAATCTAAGCTAAACACAGCAACACTAACAAAATAAACACCTTTCACCAGATTTTGTAATAGCTTTATCTTCCTAGTATTTTCCATAAACATACTCCTCACAACATCTCAACAAGAGTTGCTTTAATAGTCAGAGTCATGACATATTACAAAATACTCGCACTCATGAGAAGAAGTTGTCAATGAGATGTTGATGCAAGTCAGTTCCTTCCTCATCACCACTATCATCATCATTTGGCATTCCAGGTTTCTCAGCCAGCGTCTCCTAATTGTCTCCATCCTCTGGGATATAAAGGATGTTCCGCCGCAGGGCGATGTTGTGGAGCATGCAGGAGGCCACAGTGATTTGACACACCTTCCCAGGAGAGTAGAGGAGGGTTCCTCCAGTCTGGTCCAGACATCTGATTCTGGCCTTCATAGGCCTCATTGAAGCAAACTTCCCCTGGCATTGTTGGATTCCTCAGCGGTGCCAACTGCTATGTACAGTTGGGATACCCTGAGTCTCCAAGATGGAGGACAGACAGAAGTGCAACAGTACATTACACGCTTTCTGATTATACTACCAGACATTACCCATACAATATTAGGACAGATCAAACTTACCAAAAAGCCAGGCCCTCTCCGGTAGCAGTTGTGACATCTGCTGGGGTATAGTGCTGTTCTGAAGTACAAAGGAATTGTGGGCTGATCCAGGGAACTGGGCACAGATGTTGAGATGTACAAATCCAGTAAATAGACAACTTGCACGTTGATAGGATGGAAGTGCTTCCCATTATGGTACACTTGTTCCATGGCTTGCGGTGGCACAAAAGCAATATGGGTGCCATCAATGGTTCCAACCAAATGTGGTAGGCAACCAAATCCATAGAAATCCTCCTTCACATGGGCTAAATCCTCATGTATGGGGAACTGTATGTATCTGTCAATGCGTTTCATCATTGCAGAAAGTACATCTTTGCGTACACCACTGAAAATTGGTTGTGGAATACCACCAGATATAGCCACAGTGTCCTGGAAGGAACCTGTGGCCAGAAAATGTAATACTGCTATTCGTCTCACTATAGGTGGAACACATGTATAGGATAGGTGATTTGAGGAAGTAGATCAGGCTTCAACTGATGGCATGCATCCCGGATTGTTTGCCTGTTTAAACAAAATTTCTTTATTGTATGCAATTCCTTCATGTTCAGTCACCCCAGGTACTACTTTGGTATCCGAAAGGTACGCAGTACCAAGCCACGCGTTACATCATGTACGGATGGGGTCGTGCATGCTGCACGTTGCGTATTCGACGAGTACATGCTGCCAGGCCCTGTGTTATGTCACAGACGTATAGTATCACGCCCGGTACGCCATTCGTTTTTTTTTAATCAAAAGTATATCTAAATAACTTTAAAAAGTATATAAGAGCACGTGAAAATCTAAAATATTTTAAACATTTATATATTTCTAACTAATAAACTTATATTATGATAAATATATTTTGTCAAACTCACGTCGGGTGCGGCCTCCTTGCGCGCTTGGTGCGCAATTGCCATGTGACCTTAAAAAAAGCATTTGATTGGTTCATAACATTTCCCTTTGTAACAGTTGTACGACCCTACCCATTTTACTCATTCTCTCTACACCTCTTCTGCTTAAAAAGCTTTTTTGAAAAGTGGTTTCCTGTATACACATATCTTATACTACACACAACACGCAACGATCATCTTGATCAATATTCATGCTCTTTACATTAGCCTTCCACGTGTGATTGCCATGCATCTCAATCTCAAACGTTCCATCAAAATACAAATATGTGTTACACGATGCCCCTGGTGTGTGTGTGCACAATATTGTGCTGCCTTTCGGCCTGGGTATTGGTGGCTCTAAGTAGTATCATCAGCCACGGGCAGACTGCTCATTCTAGATCACATGCCATCTCATTAACGATAGGTTCCGCCCTCCCGACACATGCTACACTTACCTAAATTGCACACTCTGCCAGGTCAAAACTGCAAAAGAAACACACATAAGTACACTTCCTGGCCAGGCAGGAACTGAACACCGGACAAGTCCCCGGAATAATTATTCACACCCCTACGCTGGCCTGGCGTTCGCAAGCCCAGCCCACTTTGCGTACGTATAAATAGGGTAACCATGACGCCACACGTCCCTCTTCTTACACACTACCTCAAATGATATGCCGCATCCACCTCGCATATCACAATGCGCAATAAAAAAAAGAAATGGATCCATGAGGTGTACACCATCCTGGCAATCAACACGGGCTCTAAATGGTGAGCCCTATTGCCCGTCGTCTACGAAAGGGATCCATGCGGTGTACACTCTCCTGCAATAAACACTCCATCTGAATTGTGAGCACTGCTGCCCGTAGTGCACAGGGCCTCCAATTGAGCGCGGTGCGGCGAGAGGGGTGGGGTGCTTCAGCCTGGCTGTGCAGGTGCGAACAAACGATATTGCTGTGCGTAATGATGTGATCTCTGACCTCATTCATTCTCATCTCTGTCTCATTTTAAAGACCTGCTGGACCGTACTGTAGGCCTGAGCCAGCGGGCAGTGCTACCCTACAGACACCTCTTCAGCGCGGTGCTGCGGGAGGGGTGGGATGCATCAGCCAGACTGCGCATGTGCTATTAAGCGATATTGCTATGTGTTATGATGTGATCTTTGACCTCATTCAGTCACATCTCTGTCTCATTTTAAAGACCTGCTGTACCATAAGGTAGGCCTGAGCCTACTGGCAGCGCTGCCCTACAGACACCCGTTGAGGGCGGTTCTGTGGGAGGGGTGGGGTGCATCACCCTGAGTACGCACGTGCCAAAAAGCGATGTTGCTGTGCGTAATGATGTGATCTCTGACCTCATTCAGTCACATCAGTCTAATTTTAAGGAACTGCTGGACCGTACTGTAGGCCTGAGCGAGCGGGCAGCGCTGCCCTACAGACACGTGGCGTTGGCTTTTAGGACACTGTAGTGAGCTCCTTACTAAGTGTACATGCCCACTGGCTCCCGCCATTGCCGTACACGCGCACATTATGCTTCTAACATGCGCTCTGTTCAATTGTATGTGAACGTTGGCATAACATATTATTATTTAACCTTGTGTATTCTCGTGCACTCCAACTCCTCTTTGAACCACGATTACCACTAACAGTTGGTAGATCGTACTTCAAAAACGAAGGATGCACTCAACTCCTATTTTCTATCAACCTTGAAATAAACCTTCATTTACCTCTTGACGTTTCCACCATTAAATTATTTCTCCCTTTTCAGACATGTCATTGATTGCCACAAGAAGGGCGGAGTGGGAGCTGACCCCGCAATGATGCCCTGGCATTCTGACACCTTCCATCGTGGTATAAAGACACAGTCCCCGACCGGAGACCTGGTCTACCGTATAAACGTACCCCGGACTAGGAGCTTGCACCAACACGTCGTGGGACACTCCAGTGGTGGCAGGTGAGCAGTGAAGCCTCGGTGTGCAAGACCTCCAATTGAGCACAGTACGTGGGGAATGGGTTGGGGTGCAGCACCCTGGTTGCACAGGTGCATGCAAGCGATTTTCCCGTAGCTAATAATGTAGGACTATATTATCAAAGAACGGCGATAACATTATCACCACCATTCTAACATTACATACTGAGGGCCATATTATCAAGGAACGGCATTAATATTATCGCAGCTTTAGTGGCAGGAAACTGTCGCTAAAACAGCAATATTGGGCTTGATAATATGCCGTAGAGAATTCCGATAGAAGCCCATGTTCTGGTGTTAACATGAGCTTCCATTGGAATTCTCTATGGCATATTATCAAGCCCATTATCGCCGTTCCTTGATAATATGCCCCTTAGATTCTAGTAGAATTACATACTAACATTCTACTATGACTTACAATGCAATACTACACAGAGCACATGACTTTACAGCAATGAGCTCATGGTTTCATCCACAAGTCTTGAGACCGGTAGGGGTAAGTCTTTTGCTTCCCTCTCCCTATATTGTATAAACGTAAACTAACACTTCTTCCACAGGTATGCTACAGTGCCCAGAGCACATCACTTTACAGCAATGAGCTCACAATTTAAGCTCACGGTTTAATCCCCGAGTCTTCACACCAGTAGGGATGAGTAGTTCGCTTCCCTCTCCCAATATCGAAGTCAGAAATGCAACGTATTCTATCAACACACTTTCTAGAACATTTTACAACACGTGGAGGTTAAAAGTTCATCATTTTTTTTAAACCTAACGATATTTATTTGCAACATTTTCTCGAACATTTAACGGCACGTGCAGGTTAAAAGTTTGCGATTGTTTTAAGTTAGAACAGTGCCTTCCAAATGCAAGTAGCAGGTGTGGTTGACTTGAGCAAATTGTATCCTATAATATGTTCTCCATGTGCAAACTGTTTTTTCTTAACCAATCACAAAGATACTTTTCCACAAAACGACTGTGCACCCTACTTTTAAAAAACAATGCTTTTCATCTCCCAATCAGGTACCGTTTTTTATGCGAAAAGAAACTAGTTGCCCATCTTTAAACATATCTCTTATTCTACGAAGGAACTGCACGAGCTACACACATCTTTCCATACCTTCCAGCCATACCTTCAAAATGCTAGTGTGGATCGTAGGACATAGCTATGTTTTCTGGTGCAAGAGGTATGCAGAACAGACTTAGACCTAGGTTTACAAAATGTGGACATTAAATGGTTTGGACAGAGAGAATTGAAGTGGCACCAATTGTTGCCTTTGGTTAAAACCTGTTTGCATCTCCAACACCCTGACCTCATGATTGTGCACTGTGGTGGAAACGACCTAGACACATTGACTGGGGTAGGTTTGGAAATGCTTATGAAGGACACCTTTGGACAATTGATGTTACATTTGCCTCAGACTGTCTTTGTATATTCCAATATATGCCAAAGACAGAAGTGGAAATGGTCCAAACAATTTTGTCCTCAGATTGAAAAATCTCGGAAAAAAGTCAACAAAGCTGTCTCTGCATACCTCAGAGACCACAACATAGGGTCCATATACAACAACAACATATGTTTTGATATGGCAGATATATACAGAAGTGATGGAGTACACTTTACAGATTAGGGAAACCAAGTGTTCCTGAATAACTTGAAGCTATGCATCCGCACTTATATGTAGCTCCAACTAATGAACACAAGGGCTCTTTTTAGAGCCACCCTATAACTTACAACTTAGGCACGCTATTTTAGGGCTATATAACGCCAACTCCCGCACCATCGCCAAAATGTATTCTCTACACAGCTGTGGTGCAGTGGCCAAACCATCTCACTTTGCAGCACAGACCCCTCGCTTTGATGCCCAGCTCTACTCACCCATAGAGGTGAATAGTTTGCGCTTTACAAATACCATATTGATTTACCTTCGCACTCCCTTTACAACACCACCTAAGCACCATACACAAGCTACAATGTTCTAAACAAAAGTTCATCCAAGTAGCT
Source organism: Lissotriton helveticus (assembly GCF_964261635.1). NCBI lineage: Eukaryota > Metazoa > Chordata > Amphibia > Caudata > Salamandridae > Lissotriton > Lissotriton helveticus. The sequence goes on from NC_136072.1 coordinate 1,010,615,735, forward strand.
ATAACTACATACTGACACTACTTGCACAGATGTGGCACAGCGGCCAGAGCACATGACTTCACAGCATATGACACACAGTTTGAGCTCACGCTTTAATCCCCGACTCCTGCAGCAGCTCAACTTAGCAGCATGAGACTCTAGACAATACCTCACATATATTCTGTATCCCAGGACTTCCATACCAGTACGGGTCAGTAGTTCGTCCTCGTAGTTATAAACATATCCGGACACTACTCCGCAACTGTAGTGCAGCGGCGACGGCACATGACTTCACAGCATAAGACACACAATTTGGGCTCACGCTTTAATCCCTGAGTCCCGCACCAGCTTACCTTATCCGCATCATCCTCTATGCAATACCTCACTTAATTTCCGTAGCCCACCTTTTACACACCGGTGTGGGTAAATACTTCACTTCGCACCCCCTCTACAGCACACCCTAAACACCCCACACAGGTCACAGTGCTCCTACCCTCCTATTTCCCACTTTACCCCCTTTTTTCCTCCTTTTTTTACCTTACTTGCTTCAACGGAATAACAAAATGGCGGCCAACACTTCCTAGTTGCAACCGCTCGCACCGCTCGCAGCCAATCAGCAACAAGCTTGTGCTCGTAACGCCACAGCCAATCATATGGCAGAATTCCCAAATATCAATATCTGTAAATTTGAATATTTCTCAAAAACTACTGAACGAATTTACACCAAATAAACAAAAGCGTGCTTTCTAGACCAAGACCCTTCTCCCTGCCAAATTTAGGGTAATTCCGTTCACCCATTCGACCTGTAGCCATGTCTAAAGTTTCCTATGGAAATTTACATGGAGAAAACATGTTTTGGGACCCTCCTTTTTTCTCGGCCCGCCCTTGATGAATCACCCCCAAACTTTCAACATAGGAGCTGATCTCAACAAAGAATTAGTTTTGAAAATTTCGCGAAGATTCGTCAATCTGCGCCAAAGTTATTGGGAGTAGAATGTTGCCATTTTCCTGTGGTAACTAGGTCCTAACTATAACTACCTACTGGCGACTGCCAGTATATATATATACTCGGGAATTTTGAAGGCAACCTGCTGCTCGCAGCAACTACTAACTGAGGTATCAGTATTTCCCGAAGACCACCGGTAACCATGGGAAGGATTTGGAGAGGACAGAGACATTGATGCTCTAATGGGCGCCCAGTCTCGTATTTGACTGCCCCCACTCCCTGTCTCCAACATGGCGAATGGTAGCTGCAGCCTACACAGGGACCAAGACGAATGCTGTTTGTTTGCAGAAACCTTGAGCTTCCCAACTTACCCGGAGCCAGCACCGACCCTATGGTTTTTCTCACTCCCTCATTTGACCTACCCCAGCAACGCCGACACAGTGCCTGCTGGGATCTGAAGTCCAATATACCTGGCTTGGACTCCTATTGGTCAGTCGACAGCTGCAGGGGGAGGAGACTGTGGTGCGGGCGGGTACTTTACACGGGTCAAGAGTTACAGGGAAGTACTCTCAACAGCGTTGGGCGCTGAGGAAGGCAATCTACGCCGAAATGCATTCGCCGCCGCTGGAACTTCTGCAAATAAATTTGTGTCCTGTTCTGAACCCCCCGTGTGGCCTCTGCTCTTTTCTACAGGGAGGGAGTTCGCGTCATATATATATTTTCAAACTTTCAAAATGCAAAGACTTCCTCCCGTGATCAAGGCTTTACGGAGCAGAAACGTTGGGATTGTGAGCCTGCTGCCCCTGTTCATTTTCCATGAATAAACGGTTTTTGAAAAGCAATTCAGCCAGAGTCGGTGTACCTTTTTCCAGTGTGAAGGAGGGAGTGTGTTTAATTAATTGCTGGAAGCCTCGCACCAGCAGCACTGGCCGCCCTGCCTAGGTCGTGAGCTCCCTGCGTGGCAAAGTGTGGATGGAGATATATATATATATATATATATATATTGTAGCTCCTCAGTTTTTCACCTCCTTCGTGCACTCGCAAACGGGTGCTTTCTCGCCAGCGGTGTACCCGCAACTATACAAGCTTCCAATCTCACATTCTCCTTCCGAACATTAAGAAAAGCACTCACGGGGGAGGAGCCAAGATGGCGATCGGGACGGCTGCTTAAACGCTTGGCTCCGTGCACCCTCCCGCCCCGCACGTATATCCTGGCAATTACCCATAGCAGCATTTGCTAATTTGAGTAGGTGAAGGGAAGCATTCAATTACCGTCTACTTCTGAGGCTCCTCCGTGCAGTGGACCCGAAGAAATGTCCCCGATTGTTTGGCGGCCTTCGAGGTGTTGAGACCGGGATCTCGAGTGAGGAGAGTGTCTGGCCGGAAGTGATATGCCAACGGCCTCGGGTTACGCTGGGAAGCCGTTCGGAGAGAACCTGGGATCCGAGAGCCGAAAGAGACGCGATCCACCCACTCCCCATAGTGGGTTGCCTTGCGGAAGGTGATCTATAGCCGGGCCAGAGTGAAATTCGTGGTGCCCGGCTCCCCTTCGGAGAGACGCCCGATCACGATCACGACCCGCCCTGGGAACCTGTGGAGGGCTCTCGAGGAGCGACGGGGGCAGGTGTAGCCTTTTGGTGCCTCTCTTTTCTGTCGCCTGCCCCGACTACTGAGATCCCGCTGTGGATCCTGCAGTGTCCGGTTGCTGGGCCCGATCCCATGGTGAGATGGTGGGACGAGAAACCGGAACGGCTGTTATGGCGGATGGTGCCCTCTTGCGTGCCCCTCACCCGGGTAGGGAAGCCGATGCACAAGAGAATCCCCGGGTTTGGCACCATGAGAAACCACCCACTCCCAGTGATGTCCTGGCTGCTTTAACATGCCTGCAGACTACCCTGATCCGGGAGGCTCGAGAATTGGGGAACAAGATGGCCTCCATTGTTGCTCCGCCGTTGTGTGACGGCGCGGATCGCTCTCAAGGAGGCGCCGCTGTTTCTGCCTTTGCTACATTGACGTGTTCCCCGGATGAATCTGCACTCTTGGAGACGTGGATGGCTTTGCTTCACGAACTGGCTGTGGATGACCCTGTTATAAATGTGATTGTCTCCTTGGGGCCTATCCCTGAACTGCGAGTTGGTGAACAGCATCGGTCCATGGTTTGGACGGCGCCGGCGGGGTTTCAGCGCTTCCCGCTCCGTGTGATTCCCTTTTCATGGCTGGCGGGACTGTCTTTGGACTCGAGACTGTTGGTGCTGTTAATTCTGTTTCAATCCGTCTTCTGCCGTGCATCTTTGGCGGGACTCCGGTGGCTTGTGTTCAATGGCATGATGGTACTGCTGGGTCCTCCCGGTGTATTCGGACCTTTTGTGCTACTTTGTGTCCTGTCTGAGACCTGGTTTAACGTTGGTACTATCGACAGAAGGGGCCAGGGGTGACTTTGTTTGGGACATGGAGGGACTTATAGCTGGTTTATGGTGATTTTGGGGCGCTCGCTGCACTGTAATTGATTGCGTTACACATGACTGCTGTTATCTGTATTTTTCTACCGTGGCTGTTTAGATGTTTTTTGCACGTGGAGGTGGGAGGGACCGGAACACTAGACCGAGGGCCCTTCTCCTGTATTTTTTCTTTTTCTTTTTCCTTCTCTGTATTTCGGGTCTCTTATTTAGGGCGACAGGCACGCTGCTGGGGGGGTAGGCCGTAGCCTTCTGCAGGGGTGCAGGGTTGGGGGTTGGGGGATGGGTTTGTTGTTTTGTTCCTCTTCTGTCTCTATGGCCCTATGCCCTTTTCTTTTTCGATGTCGTCGTCTTCATGTCTCCCATAGTGTGTTTTGCCTTGAGGGGTGGGACTAGTTCGCCATGATTGCTTAGTGTTTATTGCGTCTCTCCTTACCCTGATGCCCCTCCCCCGTCATTCTCAATCTATGTGCGTCGCTGGCGTAACTTTTGCTTTTCGTTGGCTGTGCTGGGGGACTGTATGACTGTGCGACGTTGATTCTATTTTATTTTCTGTTATTGCAAAATGAATTGACTCCGATCCTTCTCACTGTGTGATATTTTAACTGTATGTCATATCCTGGATGCTCGTCAGCCCTTGACCTCCGCACCGCTGTCTTTTGTACGCTATATTGCTTCTTTTCGTACTTCTCCTGATATGCATAGCGGCCGGCCGGCTTGGTTGTAGGCCTATGGGTGTTTTTCTATGTTGAAACAATAAAGGTTCTTATAAAAAAAAAAAGAAAAAAAAAAAAGAAAAGCACTCACAGGGGCGAGTCCAACATTTTTATTTCACGGACTCACAGCAACCAGACGCGTTTCGGCAATCGCCTTTTTCGATGATAATCAGGCGCGCCGGAAACCGACACATTTTATGTCAATTACTTGCATTACACCAACATTGGTAAAAACAGAGAAAGGACAAACTCTTTACACATATTGGAGCCATCTTAGAATGTGCAGAAGACCGTTGCAGTTACCTCATTTCATATATATATATATATCCAAAACTCCATCTCCATTTTTGAAGAAAGGCACACCGACGCCAGATGAAAGTGGTGAAAAACGCTTTTAATCCATACACGAAGCAAGACAGGTTAAAACACCCAACACGTTTCTCCTCTGTTCCGAGGTTTGATTACAGGTGGAAACTTCTGCATTTGTCTAACTGCATGGCTTTACACGACTTTTGTGCCCTTTTGTAGAGTCCAGTTATAAACAGGTGAGTTTGGTTTTTACTTTGGCAAAGACATTAGCACGGCGAAACTTTATTGTTCTCACTCTCGTACACTGGCTCGAATACGGTCTTTAACTGAAGATAGTTTGTAAATGAACTGTTCATTAAAATCTGCTATATAATAGGTAATTCTTCTTGCACAGCATTTTCAACTCGCTATCCACCAGCAAGTGGAAACATCCCTCTCGCAGCCCTTGCCTGCTCACCTTCCGATTTTCATCTAGAGTCTCTCTATTTTTGTTCGTGAAGGTAGCTAGGCGGGCCCGGCTCACTGTAATCATGCACCAACAAAGTTGCTCTGATGAACTGATCCACAGATCCTTCAGGGCGGGTCGATGCTGCGGGACCGGAGCCCCCCCATGAACATCTAAAACTCCTCCTCCTTTTTTGAAAAAAGGCACACCTACGCCAGATGAAAGTGGTGAAAAATGCTTTAAATCCATGCAAGAAGCAACACTGGTTAAAACACCCAACACGTTTCTCCTCTGTTCGGAGGCTTGATCACGGGCGGAAACCTCTGCATTTGACTAACTGCGTGGCTTAACACAACCTTTATGCTCTTTTGCATAGTCCAATTACATATGCTAAAAGTCATGTGACAAAACATAACCGCTACAGAAAGCATTACACATGTTTCACATGATCATCATCTACTGTTCAACGTACACCAATAACCCCCCTAGTGGACTTCACATGTGTCTGTAACATAAATGTGCACATCATCCATTCAGAAATTTTAAATTTGCACAATAATGATGATTTCATGAAATTTAAGGTGAAAAACTGTCAACCGCTGTGTGCAGTGCAACACGCAAATTATGCTTTTATGTACTGTTATGCACTAAACAGATGATTTTTGTACTGTAAATTACATGGGAATGGAGTATTCCAAATGTAAACAGGGGAGCCCTCATTTGCTGTGGTGGTGACACACTTAGCAGTCACTACTACTATAGTCAAACAAAATGATTCCCTTGGGTCGTGTACAGAAGAAGCTTGGAATTAGCTATAACCACAATCAAATATAAACACATTGACTAAAGAAATTGATCAAAAATGAAGTTACATAACAATTTATTGAGACAATAAAAAGACAATTTATAATTACACTGGAAAAAATGTTAAAAAACAATTGAAACAATTAAAATACTATATACTTTTGTGACCAGCACAAAAATGAAGGACAGACAGAACTCAATTGTAAAACATACAAATTAGAGATTACAAAGCGTACATTCACAATTAAAATTTCAACAACCCCTGGTTTTATAACCTTACAATCTTATATACACCGGGGGGGAAAAAAGATGAATTGTACAGAAAATTGCGTCGACGCGTTTCGGTGGTTTGCGTATTATTATGTGCCACCTTTATCAAGACTATTGGTTTGTTGTCTGTCGTGTTACTGGATCCTTATGGTTGTCCTGTTTGGTGGGATTCCTTATTATGTAGAAGATAAAAATTCTTTCAAGATGTGAGGAGATATTCTTATTGGGCGGTAACTATCTGGAGGTTACTGATGATTCTCCTATCCAATAAGGATTAGAATTTTTTTTTAAAATCTGTAAATCTTCAGACACTTCTATGTCACTACTCTTTAGTTGTTCTTAACTTGTAGCGGGGATGAATATCAAGATCAATGGCGGTTGGCTTCAATGACCAAAACGAGTCTCTCTATAATGATCAAAAAGAGATCTCGCAGTCGAAGGAATAATAAAGGCGCGGTGAGCTGCCTTTACTTTTGTGAGCGTTGGGGTAGTTTCTTAAAAAATGGTATAATCGTATCCCCTGCTGCAGCAAAAGCGTCCGTTCGTATCAGGTCTTCGTTTTCAAATGGAAGACCCAAGGGAATCATTTTGTTTGATTTAGGTTTAACACCCCAATTCCCTTGTTTACTTCAAGGGGTTCCTCTCTCTTTTCATAACTACTACTATAGTTCCAACCACTAAAATGGAGTATGCCTGACCTCGCATATTGGACATTGTAAACTACCGCTGCCGGCAGAAGTCGACTGCGCCGTGGGCAGTTTCATCCACAGCTTACATGTACACTTCAGTTTGAAAAATTACTCACTTGCCTCCTGACATTGCTGCTATCAATTACTTCTCTATTTTAGCTGCTGTTTGCCACATCTGGGAGCAATCATGCCGGACCAAGCAGGTGAGAGGGCCCCTGTCTTCTCTCCAGACGAGCGGGAGAAACCTGTAGAAGAGGTCCTTCCCCTGTATGGCCAGCTCTAAGGCTCACCAGAAGAGCAGGTAACTTACTCACATGCATATTTTACTCTGTTCAACTCCATCCTTTCCATTTCCCAAAGCCCCTTCCTATGTCTGAATGTGAAGTACTGCCTGCCTTGAGAGTTGGGGTCAAAGTTATATCAGCTTCTCTGCAGACTGTGTGGTGATCTTCTGGACTTCATCTTGTGAGCTGTTCAGAAGGTCTCTGGAGCTGTTCTCGCTGCTAGCCTCCAAAGTGAACAGTGAGGGGGGGGGGGGTCCCAAAGCGCTGCTGCAGCCTTCAACACCACAACCCTGTCAGTGTCCACCTGGGATTTATCAGGGTTTGCGATTGTTAGGCCCCCAGACTCTGCGCCGGCCACAGGACCATGACGGCAAATCCCAAGCCATCTTCGGTTCCGTGAAGAAGGTGGACCTGCCCTTGTGGGTGATTCTAAGGCACACCAGGAAGAGCAGGGCTTACTTTAAGCCCATGTCTCTGAGTTTTCTCTCCAGTCCCAGGAATGATGCCCTATGTTTCTGCACAGCCAGGATGTAGTGTGGGAAAATAAATAGTTTTCTATTTTGTACTGCATATTCACCTGCTTGTGAGGCTGTACAAAGGGTGGTGTCCCTGTCACAAAAGTGGAGGAGTTTAGCTACCACAGATCTTGGTGGTGTGCCCTGGCAGTGACATCCTTGCCAGGACCCAGTGAATTCGCTCTAGGGAAAAGAAAGTAGACAGTCCATCAGGGATGAACTCCCTCTGCAACAAACCCTGCAGTTAAGTGACCATGTCCTGTTGCTCAGTGCCCCAGGCAGGGCCACTACACAGATGTTACTGCTGCGCATGGGAGGTGATACGTGGGTTCCTTAACGGAGAGGAAGTGATGCATCGGTTTGGCACCTCGATGCAATGATTTGGGACGATATGTGGATTCTTGCAGCAGCACAGCAGGGCTTGTGTCAGAATCGGTGCTGTGATCTCGGATTTCGGAGATCGTTGCACTCGATTTCTCTAGCCACGGCAGGCGCTGCACCAGACAGCAAACATCAGAGGGGCAGTATTCCTCCTCAGCTTCTCCTTGGCAAAGGTTCCTCTTGATTTCCCAGAAGTGATCTAAAAGTCTGGGGTCTGGGCCCCTCTTTTTATACAGTAAAATCCTTTGTTTTCTGAAGGCAGAGAGTGTCTGTGTCCAGCCAAAACCGGCTCTGTCCTCTCTGGTGCAGCTTAATGGCAGGAGGTGGAGACAACATTGTCTTTGGCAGACCAGGCCCATTCAGGTGAAATTAAATCTCCTCCCCCTACTTTAAATGTAGCCCAGGTCTATTCAGCCCAGCCCTTACTCATTGGGTTCTCTGGAGCCACTGCTTCTCCCCAGCCCCTGTCATCCAAAAGCCAGACATGCAATACCCAAACCTAGCAGAGGCACACTCGATGGCTAAGCAAGAAAATACCCATTTTCAAAAAGTGGTATTTTCAAACATAGAATGTAAAAATCACCATCACTAAAAGATGCATTTTCACATTCTGAGTTCAGGCATACTAGACTTTATAGTCCTACCTTGTTCCCAGGGGTGGTTACATTTATAAGATGTTATAAACCAACTCCCCATTCTATCCTATGAGAACAGGTAGCCTTGCAATAGTGAAAAACAAAATTGGCAGTAATTCACTATCAGGACATGCCACACACACACCAGGGCACGTCCCAACTTTCACATACCCTGCACCCTGCCCACAGGGGTACCTTGGGCCTACCTCAGGGGTGACTAACATGTACGAAAAGGGAAGGTTAGGGCCTGGCAAGTGGCTGCACTTGCCAAGTCAACATGGCAGTGCTAGACTGCACACAGGCTCTGCAGTGGCAGGCCAGAGTTACATTTACAGGCTGCTTATGCGGGTGGCACAATCAGTGCTGCAGCCCACTAGCAGCATTTGATTTACAGGCCCAGGGCACACACACTGCTATGTACTAGGGACTGACTAGTAAATTAAATACGCCAATCATGGAAACACTAATTCATAGCAACAATTTACAAAGGGTGCACTTGCACTCTGGCACTAAACAGCAGTGGCAAAGTGCCCAAAGCATCTAGACCAGCAAAACTGAGTCCAAACACACAGGAGGCAAAGGAAAAAAATGCAAGGGAGACTCACGCTAATGGTGCCAGGTCTAACATTACCTAATTAACACACATGAAACATCAACTCATATCTGCTTGATAATGGGGACCAAAAGTATAGTTACAATGATGTGATTTATTTTGACAGTATAAACAATCAGATGATACACAATACATTTTATGATGATAGTTTAAACCCTTGTGCTAAGTCTCTAGATTATAGCTTGTCAAATCATATCAGGGTACAAGTAGATACAATAAACAGTGTTTAAAATAAATGAAATGAAATAAATGCTTTATTGTGCTCTATCAAAAAGAAGGTATAAATGTAGTATTTTATGAATATAGAGTTTAAAGTTAAGAATAGGGCAATTAAATAGTTGATTGCAGCTTCAATGGCACTTACATTAGTTGACATGGGGTTTGCAATCAGTGTGTGAAATTTTACACAGCAAATCTTGAAGAGTGGCTCCTCAAATTGTCTCCAGTCATATATTGAAGGCCTCATGCATAAACTGGAAGTTGGGTATCTCTAGTCTACTTTAGCTGTCAAGAATAACATTCAAAAACACGATACTAGTGGGTATGAGAAAAACACTTTTAATTTATTAATGCAACGAGCCCTATGTACGTTTATCTTAACATGGATTACTGATAGCAATGTTCTCTCCCAAGAAGAGCAATGTGCTGGTCACACCAAGACCATCACACGTATCTTCAGCTGCTGGTTAGATCCACACAACTGTTGCTGGGATTCTGCCCAGGAACATAACTATGCTTAAGACCATACATCAGTACGTAGGGACTGAGGCTCCATACCCTATCAGTATCTATGGGTCTGGATGCAACTAGCTTCTGGTGCCTCAACTGCCCTCCTAACCTTTCCACAGAGGCAAATGATTTGGCACCCCAGAACACACCAATCCCGTCCGTCTGAAGGATCACAGCAGCAGGTTACCCCCTTTCATTCTCTCACTCATTTCTGTCTACAATAAATTGAAAGTAGACACGAAGGACGTTCACAATCTTTATTTAAACTTTTGTGCTCTGATATGCAATAATTGCACCACAATTAGAAAACGCGATGTAGTGGGTGTGGCCTGCGCCTGGCCCTCAGAGTGTAAAGTGGATACATTGTTTAGTAGAGACCAAGTGGCACTCTACATCCTTTTAAACTTTTAACAGTTTGTAGATAAATGTTCAAACATCTTGCAAAGGACACACAAAGTCTCTCAGTCTCTGGCTCGTCTTGTGTTAGTGATCAGGACCCAGCAAGGAAATGCTGCCACTGTCTCCGGACCAGGGCCTCTTTGGCTTGAGATAGGCTGACATCGTTCTTGGTTGCTTCACGCATTATCTCAATGGGGAGTGCTTGGGGTACACCTTGTGTACAATCTTCAGGATGAATTCTTCAGTTCCCTCCTCCTCATCAATCTGTCTCCTCCCTTCAAGCGGGGAGGAGTACCTTGACAATTAGTCGGCAGGGTTATTGGCCCCTGGGCAATAGATGACCTCAAAGGAGTACAGCTGCAGTTGTACAGGCCATCTTTCGATCTTCGGAGGAGTGAGACGGGTCGTTCCAGTGAATTGGTTCCAGTGAAGAATGGCAGGAAGGGCTTATGGTCAGTGACCATTATGAATTGTCGGCCACACAGATACAGGTGGAAATGGAGGCACCCTCACCGGATGGCCTAGGCTTCCAGCTCGATTTTGGCGTTGCAGGTCTCTGTATCAGAGAGTGCCCTGCTAGTGTACGCTATGGGTATCCATTTTCTTTTTTTTTTTTTTTAGTTAAATAATTTTTATTGAGGATAAATAGCACAAGAATACAAAAAGAACAAACATTTGGTTCCTATAAATTAAGACGTATACATGCATGTAAAGCAAAACAACAGCATACTAGGTGGTAAGAATCAAATTATATAAACCTTAAACTGTTAAAGTCTAAATATACTACTATGAAGCATAAATATACAAAAAGAATAGAACTGTAAGAGAAAACATTTGAATTAGCACAGAAAGAACCTACGTGAAATAAGAAAAGATAAGCGTATTCAGGTAAAATAATAGAAAAAAGTTTTTATATAAAAGAAAGAAAAAAGAAGGGGAGAAAAAAGGAGAGAAAGAGGAGAGAAAAGAAAAAGAGGATATAAATAGAACAAAAGAAAAAACTATAAAGAAGGAGAATCCGATTATAGAAAGGTAGTGAATGGTAACCATAATAAATCAGATTTAATACGCAGCTGAATTGAAGTATGAGGCACCATAGCGATTCTATGTTCATCACATATTAAATTCCACCAAAGTAAAAAAGATAACTTAGAGTTGTCTTTCCAACAAGCTAAAATAACATTAAAAGCTATAGCAATAAACCGATCAAATAAAATTGATTTGGGGAAAATGAGATCAAAATCAGGGAACAAAGTTCCTAAAAATACATTGTGAATGGTAAATGGAATATTATAAGAAAATATCAATACACATTTTGACCAAGCAGCTTTCCAGAAATCATGTACCTTAGGACAATAAAACAATAAGGGCCAGATGTAGATAAATCGTTTTTACCGATTCTAAAATACCGAATTTTACCGAATCGGTATTTTAGAATCGGTAAATGGAATGTAGGTAAAAAATCGGTAAAAAATACCGATTCTGTAAAATTCGGTATCGGACATTCGGAATTTACCGAATCGGTAATTTCCGAATCGGTAAATACCGAATCGGTATTCCCCATTCATTCCTATGGGTCAAAAGGCCCATAGGGATGAATAGGGAATACTGAATCGGTATTTACCGATTCGGTAAATACCGAATCGGTAAATACCGAATCGGAAAGCAAACAAAAGTGACACTCAAGTAGGCAGCCAATCAGGTGCCACCACCATCCCCCTCCCTACCAGGAAGTGGCTACACAAGCAGCTGCAAGTAATTAGAAGCTTCTGGAAAGGCAGTTGGAGCCGAGCAGAGTGCAGGAGCAACAGAAAGGGTTTTGAGCACTTTTAAAAGTGAAAAATGTCAAGCAGCCAAGAAAAAGAGCATCCTGAGAGGAGAAGGAAGCTGAAATTGAGCAGCATGGAGCTGCAGGCCATTGTGGAGGAGGTGGTCAAGGTGCACCACAAACTGTTTGGCAGGCAGTCCCTCACTGTGGCTGAATAAGCCAAAAGAAAACTCTGGCTGGGCATCATGGAGAAAGTGAATGCCGTGGGGGTAACCACCAGGGACATAGATGACCTGAAAAAACGTTTTTATGACCTGAGGAGCCAAACCAAGAAGAAAATGGCAGAACAACACAAGCAGGCATCAAAAATAGGCGGAGGCAAGAACCCAGCACCCCCCCTGACTGACCTGGAGGAGATGGTGGCCTCAACCCTGGAACCAGAGAGCGTCTGCGGACTGGGAGAAGTAGACAGCTTGGCAGAGCTGCAAGCAATAAAGGTAAGACAAATGCACTGCAGTCGCGCCAACAGCAACACCCTTACCTGTACCCTTAGTGGGCAAGTGAACCCAAGTCCAGTACTGCTAGCAATATACAGGGCAAATGCATGATGAGATATGTAGACAGGAAATGTAAGGACATGTCATACAGCACACCAACCAATTAGTACATGGAATGACTGCATGCAGACCATGGCCAATGTGATAAATATTTAATTGTAGTGACTGTGAGACAGTAGTGCTTAGCTAATGTACGCTCATATGTCCACAGGTGAAACGTCTCGCCGGTGCTCGCAGGAGGCTGAAGGGACACCACCTGAGAGGGAGGAGAGTCAGGATGCAGGACAAAGTACACCCCACGTACCACAGGAGAAAGCTGCATCAAGTAGCCATCCACCTGCCCAAGACACAGAAATGGGCCAAGAGTTGCAGGCGTCCCCTAGCAGATCACAGTCCCCTCTCCTGCTGTCATTACCAGAAATGCCAGCTTCACAGCATGATGTGATACCTCCATCACAACCAGGCAGGAGGCATGTCGTGGCTCCACTCCCCGATTTTGAGTCTGTAGCAGCTGACATGGAGGGTGACGGACAACAGAACTTGCCCGTAGCAGTGAGGCTTGACACAACACAATCCAGTGCAGGGATGGGCCAAAGTACAGCAAGACGCCGCAGAGTGCAAGAAAGGCCAGCAGATGCACCAGTTGAAGGTGGAAGTGTGTTCCTTGGTCTGGAGGGGAGCATGGTGCGGATACAAAGGATGCAGGGAAAAGCCATCCAGGCATGCCAACGACAGCTGAGGTCCCTGAATAGTAATATGGGAGAGATAGGAAAGGGCATCAGTGAGATGGTACAGGTCAACAAGGAGATGGTACAGGTCAACAAGGAGATGGCAGCAGGGATGCGGGGAATCAACAACTCGGTGCAGCTACTATGTACCAAAATAGACAATGATTTAGCTGCAAGGCACAGGGACAGGCGTCGTGCACAAGTCCAAAGTACAGCCATCAACCGCCTGGCCACAGCCACATCCCTGTTATGCAGGAGGAGCTCCAACATGCAGGAGGCCATGACACAAAACACTAATGAGGTCACCAGGGGCATGGGCAGGATGGCCAGTGCCCTTGAGGCGCTGTTGAATGCACAAACCGCACACACAGCTGCTCTGGATGTGCCTATAAGTGAGGAGAGCACCAGCAGGAGCAGCATTGGAAGCACCCCTGTAACTGAAACCAGGAGGAGTAGGCGCCATGCTGAGGCCACAGGCCAGCAAGACAGTGAGCAGGGTGAACAATCTACTAGTGTTACTGGGAAGCGAGCAAGGAAATAACTTTCACAGTGCATGTTGAACTGGTCCAGAACTGTGAGCATTGCAGTTAAATGCTTCCAGGTGCACTTTTGTGCTTAGAAATAACCAACGTCATTACAAAATAAAACTAGTGTTCAAGCATTCTACATATGTCTGTGTCTCATTGCTTACTCAGAAATAGTTGCGTGTAATTTCCTCACGTCTGTATCTGCCATCACTTGGTGTTGACACTCCAGCAGGTTGTGGTTCAGGCACAGCTACCTCGTCGTCATGATCCTCAAAGTCTGACAACTCCACCTCTGTGCCCTTCTTCACAGCAAGGTTATGCAACATGGCACAGGCAGCAATGATTTTACAGCAGGTGATGGGGGTATACTGCCGGGCACCTCCACTCTTATGCAGGCACCTGAACCTGCTCTTCCATATACCAAATGTACGCTCCACTATATTTCTTGTGCTCTTGTGGGCCCTGTTATATCTCCTTTGGCTGGGTGTTGAGGGGTTGAGGTAGGGGGTGAGGATGAAGGAGCGGAGGGCATATGCACTGTCTCCTAAAAGGAAATGGGAATACATTACTCACATGCATACATGTACTTCTTTCTGCAATAGGTGTTAATGGGGTCTCACACTGTGTCTTACCTAGAAGGTGTCCTTCACCAAATTCCCCTGCTGTCAGCCGTGCATAGATACCGCTGTTTTGAAATATGAAGGAGTCGTGGGTACACCCAGGATATTTTGCCACAAGGTCATTGATGGCGCACTTGGCATTGCAGATCACCTGCACATTGATGGTGTGGGTGGACTTTCTATTCCTATATATGTATTCTGTGGCTGCAGGGGGACAAATGGGAATGTGGGTGCCATCAATGCAGCCAATGATATTGGGGAAACGCGCCATCAGATAAAAGTCAGTTTTTGTTTGGAGCAGTTCAGCATGGGTTGCAGGGAATGTTATATATTGGTCCATCCTCTGTAACATGGCGTCAAGGAATTTGTGGAAAAAGCGTGACAGGCTGCTCTGGGTCACCCCACCTACCGCAGCAACCACACTCTGGTAGCTCCCAGACGCAAGCAGGTGTAGGCTGCACAGCACCTGTGCGGGGGGTGGAATGGCGTGCGCCCTTGGGGTAGTGTGCTCCAACAGTGGGTGGAGGTCCCTGATGAGGTCCAAGATGGTGTCTGAGTCCAACCTGTATCTCTGGAGAATCTCTGGCTCTGTGAGCATGAACAAGGTGATCCTCTGTCTGTAGACCTGCTCCTGTCTCTGCCATTCCCTCTCTCCTTCCTCCTGTAGCCGTAGCCGCCTCGCAATGACATAGAATGCCGCCATTGTGAAAATAGTATTGCATTTTGGGTCCATTTTTATAGGCTGCACCTGGTTACCACCTGATTTCAATCCATGGTAAATACAGACTCTTAAATACCGAATTTCAAGCAAATTCGGTATTTCAGAGCTTACCTAAATCTCAATATTCAATTTTACCACTTCTTATTTACCGATTCGGTAAAGCTACCAATTCGGTATATTTACCGATTCGGTAATTTACCGATTCGCAAACTGTTGCGATTTGGTAAATTTACCGAATCGGTAAATTTACCGAATCGGTAAATTTACCGATTCGGACGATTTTCAGTCCCCTACATGCCGAACGCACAATACCGGTCGGAAACGGCCGAAAATACAGATTTTCGGCCGTTACCGACCGGTAATGAGCCACCTACATCTGGCCCTAAATGCATTAAAGAACCTTCAGCAGTAAGACATGATCAACACGATGAAAAAACTGATTGATTAAACCTATGTAAGAGAAGAGGAGTAATAATAACACGATTATAAATAAAATATAAGGATTGGGTAATATTTGCAGTTTTGGATGTTTTAAAGAGTTTTTGCCAAAATTTGTCCCACTGATATACAGAGAGCGTTTGAGAGAGATCCTGTTCCCATTCTAGTTCAATATTTGATTTAACTCGTAAATGAATAGGAGTAGATAATGATTTATAAACAAAAGAGGCACTGAGACTAAAGTCAGACGGAATTTGGTATAAGGGAGTGTCAGGGGTGAGGGAAGTATGAATTGGAGGAGAATTAAAGCTCTGTAAATAATCCTGAAGTATTGGTGCTATAATGTTATATTGTTGAATTAAAGAATCAGGAAGATAAAGGGGTCGATTACGATCAGGTAAAAATCGCTCCGAATCTACGTACGGAGCGTTTTTCCCCGTACGATTCGTACTCGTAAACGTCCCCGTACAATTCAGCAAGTACGATCCCAACCAAAAGCGTCACTCCGTACGACTCGTAACAAACTCCGTACAAATCGCAAGTCCATATGATTTGCAGTCGGCTGACGCTCCACGCTACGTCCGAACATAAATAGACCGCGTCATCCGTACCAGGAAGTACGATCCGTGTTGAAGACACTCTGTACGGCTCTTTTGCTACGAGAGCTCAAAACTGCCGTAAAAGCAGAGTCCGCCACGAACCGCACCCCGGTACGCGGCGCAGACGTTGAGTACCATGAACCCCAACAACTGAAGTATACCTGTATGTGGCGCCACACGCGCACATCACCATTGCGCGCCTGTAATGTCTGGGTACGTTGCGCCACACGCTACCGCATATCACCATTGTAATAGTGAGACATGCCGCACCTACGTCATCGACCTCTGGGTACGGTACGCTACCGCATATCACCAGTGTAATAGTGAGACGTGTCTCACCTACGTCATCGACCTCGGGGTACGGTAGCTACCGCATATCACCAGTGTAATAGTGAGACGTGCCGCACCTACGTCATCGACCTCGGGGTACGGTACGCTACCGCATATCACCAGTGTAATAGTGAGACGTGCCGCACCTACGTCATCGACCTCGGGGTATGGTACGCTACCGCATATCACCAGTGTAATAGTGAGATGTGCCGCACCTACATCATCGACCTCGGGGTACGGTACGCTACCGCATATCATCAGTGGAATGGTGAGACGTGTGGGACATAAGTCAGTAATGTATGTGTATGTTGCATCACATCTAAGTGATGTGTGTAAAACACACCCAGCAGTGCCCAGCATTAGAGGGTGTGTGTGGCTAAGACCACCAGCAGTGCCCAGCATCATAGGGTATTTGTGGCTAAGACCCCCAGCAGTGCCCAGCAGTGCCCACCAGCATAGGGTGTGTGTGGCTAAGACCCCCAGCAGTGCCCAGCAGCATAGGGTGTGTGTGGCTAAGACCCCCAGCAGTGCCCAGCATTAGATTGTGTGTGTGGCTAAGACCCCCAGCAGTGCCCAGCAGTGCCCAGCAGCATAGGATATGTGTGGCTAAGACCCCCAGCAGTGCCCAGCAGTGCCCAGCAGCATAGGGTGTGTGTGGCTAAGACCCCCAGCAGTGTCCAGAAGTGCCCAGCAGCATAGGGTGTGTGTGGCTAAGACCCCCCAGCAGTGCCCAGCAGTGCCCAGCAGTGCCCAGCATTAGAGTGTGTGTGGCTAAGACCCCAGCAGTGCCCAGCAGTGCCCAGCATCATAGGGTGTGTGTGGCTAAGACCCCCAGCAGTGCCCAGCAGCATAGGGTGTGTGTGGCTAAGATCCCCAGCAGTGTCCAGCAGTGCCCAGAAGCATAGGGTGTGTGTGGCTAAGACCCCCAGCAGTGCCCAGCAGTGCCCACCAGCATAGGGTGTGTGTGACTAAGACACCCAGCAGTGCCCAGCAGCATAGGGTGTGTGTGACTAAGACACCCAGCAGTGCCCAGCAGCATAGGGTGTGTGTAGCTAAGACCCCCAGCAGTGCCCACAAGCATAGGGTGTGTGTGGCTAAGACCCCCAGCTGTGCCCAGCAGTGCCCACCAGCATAGGGTGTGTGTGGCTAAGACCCCCAGCAGTGCCCAGTAGTGCCCAGCAGCATAGGGTGGGTATGGCTAAGACCCCCAGCAGTGCCCAGCATCATAGGGTGTGTGTGGCTAAGACCCCCAGCAGTGCCCAGCAGCATAGGGTGTGTGTGGCTAAGATCCCCAGCAGTGTCCAGCAGTGCCCAGAAGCATAGGGTGTGTGTGGCTAAGACCCCCAGCAGTGCCCACCAGCATAGGGTGTGTGTGACTAAGACACCCAGCAGTGCCCAGCAGCATAGGGTGTGTGTAGCTAAGACCCCCAGCAGTGCCCACAAGCATAGGGTGTGTGTGGCTAAGACCCCCAGCTGTGCCCAGCAGTGCCCACCAGCATAGGGTGTGTGTGGCTAAGACCCCCAGCAGTGCCCAGTAGTGCCCAGCAGCATAGGGTGGGTGTGGCTAAGACCCCCAGCAGAGCCCAGCATCATAGGGTGTGTGTGGCTAAGACCCCCAGCAGTGCCCAGCAGCATAGGGTGTGTGTGGCTAAGACCCCCAGCAGTGCCCAGCAGCATAGGGTGTGTTGCTAAGACCCCCAGCAGTGCCCAGCAGTGAAAGCAGAAACATACCATGGCTAACCTCATTACCATCAGAAAATAGACACATGTTACAATACCCAAATGTGAACATCATACCAGCTCCCAGGCACACAGCAGTCAAAGCCATTATCACAAAACCAAAAGTACTGAACCAAAAATCAAAAGCTTTATTCAGCCGCATCAAAAGCTAAAACGTAAATATGAGTCCATGCTCACAGAAGGCCAATGGCCAGTCCAAATACCGTTGAAAAAAGGTTGTGGCATCCTGGATGTTGTCACACCCAAACTTGGCTGCACATAGAGTTCAATCGTCTGTGGAAACAGTGGGGGCATCATCTGGGGAATCCTCCGGCACTGCAGGGACAGGAGAGGGAAGGACAAGTGTAGTGGATGTAGGTGGTGTGGATCCCTCCACACTGGCCGGTGCCTCTCAGAATGTGGCTAGATATACTTGGCTGCACACTTCAGCCAGTTCAGAAAAACTACCACCTGAACCCGGGGACACATTGGGGGTGGAGGTAGAGGGCTGTGAGTCTGTTGTCGTGGGTCTGTGGATGCGTGTGTGACGTGTGTCCCCTCTCCCTGTGGGTGCGCCTACATCCCCTTGAGATTGGGTGCATGGAGATTTGCGCTTTGTCTGCCGTTTGGGTGTGCTGGGTGTGTCTGTTGTGGTGTCTGACCTGTGGCGTCTGCGTGTACGTTGGGTAGTGTTAGACTTGGGCCTTAGGGCAGGTTCACCCCTAATCTTTTTGCCTTTATTTGTGACCCTGTGTAGTGATTTTTGGGTCTTGGCGCACTTTTTCCCTGTGTCCCAGAGTGAAAGTGCGTGCGTGTAGTATGGCTGGCCTGCCCTCCCATAGGAATGCATGGGGAATGTGTGTGCCCTGGTAGTTCCTGATGTGTGGGGAGTGCAGGCTCGAGTTTAGTATGTATGAACTCGTGAGAATGAATGCTGCGCAATGGTATGTGCGGCTTGTATGTGTCTAGAAGGGAAGTGCTACTTCTGGACATTGATGTATGTGTGCAGTGAGGATAGTGGAGCGTGATTGGCTGGAGCTGGCTGGCATGCCAGGCTCCAGGAAGTCTGGATGGGTCTGCCCGGTGGTGAGTGTGAGATCAGCATGAGTGATGTGTGGGAGGAGTAGATCTGTGTCCTGGATGGGCTGGGTTTTCCCCACACAATGCTGGCTCCGCCCCCCTGTGGTTTGTCTAATGACCCTAGCCTCCCCAGTGAATGAAAGGGGTGGTTGGGCCATCAAGGGTACTCCCAAGCCAGCTGCAACTGGTTTCCCCCCACCCTGCACCTCCTAACAAAGGATTTCTCTGTATAAATATGGGGCTGTGTCCCCACAGAAGTTGTTCTACTTGTGGATCCTTGCCAGAGGGGGCTGTTGCTGCTGCTGGGGCCAGGAGGACCGCCACTTGGCTTGTCTCCCTGCCTGGAGACCCAGTGTGCTGGCTCTGGCCCTGCCTTGCCCCCCTGTCTGCCTCCAGACCTTGCTGGAGCTTTGCTGTGCTGGGGGAGCGCTCTCCCTTGTCCCCAGCGCTGGGAGCGCTTCGTTTTGCTTTTAGCGCTGAAGAGCGCTTTATTTCCCCCCTAAGCGCTGGGTGCGCTTTATTTTGATTCTAGCGCTTTGGAGCGCTTTGCCAGGACCGAGCGAGTGCCTACCTCGCTTTACCTTTATTTTCGGAGAGCCGGTGCCACCCGGCATTGCCCCGTTATAGTTATTTTGAAGAGCGGCTGCCCACGCCGCATTGCCCCGTGATCACCGCCGCAGTCCCGGGCCGAGCAGAAGCAGCCGCCAGCATCATAGCCCGGCCGCGCTGGGATTGGCCCAGGCGGTCGAGCCTCCCGCCGCGTCATCGGGGGAGGAGAGCGGAACCAGGAAGCAGCTTGGCGCGTCTCGCCGAGGCTCCCCGTGTGGAGAGGAGCCCCGCGCTGCTAGGAGGCTCCCCGTGTGAAGAGGAGCTCCGCCCGCCACAAGACACCCGGTGAGTGCCGAGGAGGGAGAGGGGCCGCGGGACACATTGCCGGTGTCCGCCCCTCCCCCGTAGCGCGATCTCGCGCGCACTGTTGTGTGGAGCCTCGATAGGCTCCGGGGGCATTATTGATTCCTGAGTCCCCCGTGAGGGACTCCCACGTGGCCGCATTTTTGGTGCTTGGAGCCCCGAGGCTCCTGGGGGCAATTGGTTTATTTAGAGCCCGAGAGGCTCCCGCCCTACTCCTATGTTACGAGCCCCGAGGCTCGAGGGGGCATGTTATTGATCTTTGAGCCCCGAGAGGCTCTGGGGCCATTTTAATTGTTTGAGAGCGCTGAAGCTCTACACTAGTGCCCATTTGCTTTGCGAGCCACAGAGGCTCTAGGGGGACACAGGCAGTGAGTTGGTTGCAGCCCCGAGGCTCCCACGCTGTGTCTCCCCACCATTGTTCTTGAGCCCACCTGGCTCCAACGTCTGCCTACCTGATATTTACAACTGTCCAGCACTTAGTGGACAGTTGCTACGTTTAGGCTTTTGTGTCTGTGCTGCCTGCGCAGACCTCCCTGACACTGAGACTCAGGGCATTCCGCCCCTTTCGAGGCCAGTTGGCCTGAGGGACATTTTGAGTGTTGTGCTACATGCACCCTGCGCATTGTGATTTCTTTGCTATATGATTCTTGCGCAAAAGTTCTAACCTGCACCTCTGAATGTGTTTTAATGTTACATGTGCAATTCTTGTTTATTATTACCTTTGCTAAAAGTGACCTGCTTAGGTAATTCTTTATGTGTTTATCCCCTTTGCTAAAAGTGACCTGCTTAGAGGATTGGTTGTGTCATTACCTTTGCTAAAAGTGACCTGCTTAGGTAGTGCCTTGTTCTTTTATTTCCCTTTGCTAAAAGTGACCTGCTGAGAGGAATGTTGATGTTTAATTGCCTTTGCTAAATGTTACTTGCCTAGGTGATTATTTTAGGTTTCCTCCCCCCTGCGTGATTTCCCTACAGAGACTAGGGTGGCGTAGGAGGTGATAGGTTTTCCTTCCATAGGTCCTAGCTCCCTGCGTGATTTCCCTACAGAGACTAGGGTGGCGTAGTAGGTGATAGGTTTTCCTTCCATAGGTCCTAGCTCCCTGCGTGATTTCCCTACAGAGACTAGGGTGGCGTAGGAGGTATTTTCTCTTTACCAGTAGTTACTGGTTGTATGCTACATTTACTATTTCTGTGTTACAGTCATTGTATGTTTATGTGCTAAAGTGTTATACCTACAAGTATTATTTCTAAAAAGTGCATACCCCTGACAGTGGTCCAGGTGGCCCTGTCCTGTACATAATCCCTTGTAAATCTTGCCCGTGCCTGTTGGCACATTGTAGAGTGTGTGTGTTATCTAATGTGTTCTTATTATTATAATACAAAGGCTATTTTTGATATAACCTTGTGTGGAGTTTCCTTTGTGGTGGGCCTTTGGTTGTTGTCGCTGGGGTGCGCGCGCAAACGCTTTACACATCGCCTCTGAGATTAGCCTTGCTGCTCGCGCCACGTTACCTAGAGGGTGAGCGGGGGTTGTCTTGGTGTGTGACTCCCTAGCCCTGACCTTGGAAATGGTGATCCCTGACTGACCTCGACGCGAGTCTTGGCCGGCCAGGGTCCCGTTTCTAACATTGGTGGCTAGCGGTGCGGATTGGACTTGTGTTTGCGTTGTACCACAGTGGCGACAGGCCACACTTCAAAACTCTGCAATTTTAGATAACCACATTTTGGGGATTATTGTTTTTTAGGGAAGATAAGTATTGCTTCTCCTGAAAGGTGTCATTTGTATTTTGTCCAGTACCTTGTTCCCCGCCCTGCTCCCAGAGTTTGGTACCTGTGTCGCTAGTGGTCAGGTTGAGAAAATCAGGGGTGGTAGAAACTGCCTTACCAGTCCGAGGGGAGGGTTGTGTGTGAATGAGTGTGTGTTACGCTGGACAGTGGAGTGCAAGTTCTGAGATAGGAATCTTGCTGAATTTTGTTGATTGTATACTCCTGTTTAGCTCAGACCCCCAGGTTCCCTGTGTCAAACTCTTCTTGAGAACGTCCGCCAAAATGGAGCCTGTTTTTGATCTCTGTTGTCTTTTTAGGTACAGTAGGTCAGAGCTGGTCAGATTCTGTGAAGAGGGAGGCATGGAGGTGAGTGTGTCGGATACTCAGTCCCAGCTTAGGGACAGCCTGATCCAATGGCAAAAGGGTCAGTGGGATCTTGAGTACAGTGAGAGAGAGAGGGCCCGGGCCGCACGTCATGAGGATGGTGAGTCTGTGGAGAGCCCTGAAGAATGTGAGTTGTATGAGGATGACAGTGGATGGATGTCAGCAGATAGTGAGGACCCCATAGGTAGGGAGTCCCTTGCTGAGTCCAGTGTCAGTACCAGCGCCACATCCCTTGTCCTGTCCCCAGAGGATTGGTTAGATAGGAAGGAAGAGAGGGAGCATCAGTTAGCGATGGAAAAGCTCATGTTGGAGCATGCCCAGGCTATGGCGCAGCTAGAGATCGAAAGACTCTTAGCGCAGGAGAGGATAGAGGTGGAGAGAAGGGCCATCATCCGTGAGAGAGCAGCCCTAGAGGATAGACTCTTCCCTGCGCATAATTGTAATTGTCTGGATTCCCCAGGGAGGGTGGAGTCCAGTGGTGGCAGCTTTTTAAATATTTGTGTAGACAGTCCCACTCTCAGTTCCCCGAGTATGGTTCCTGTTTCCCCAGAGGAGGAGAATAGGTTGAGGTTTAGGAACCTTAGGAAACCGTCTCATCAGTCTTGGGAAGATTTTGTGGATGACTGTTGTGGAGCCCTGTGTGATTGGGTACGGGAGCCCACGAAATGTGATTGGGACATATTGTTCGATATGTTTCTCAGAGAGCAGTTGCTCAGTGTTGTTTATCCAGGGTTGCGCCAGCACCTGTTAGGGTGTGGATTGTCTGAGCCATATGAACTGGCAGAGGAAGCAGACCGTTGGGAAAGTGCGAGAGGTTCTTTTGAGTCACTAGTGAGTGATTCCAACAATAGTGGGTCAGGTGTCTTCCAGCCCAGTGTGGTGGAGGAGGGTGAGAGTAGCCCAGCTAGGTCCTTGGTTAGTGAGAAGGGTGTAGGGGCTGACTGCCTGTCTCAGTGGAGCGGGAGTGAGTGTGTGACCGAGAGTCCCCAGATGCCCGAAGCCCTGTCACAGAGCCTGGATGGTTTCTTTAGGGAACACCAGGAAAGGAACCTAGACTTGCCTGTTAGTTCACTTGAGGGAGATCTCCTAGTGTGTAGAGAACCTGGAGCATCTGTAAGCGGAGCTTCTATGGTCCTAGAAGCTGGCAGTACCGCTCCAGGAGGGAGAGTACAGAAGTTCAGTGAAAGGAGTGATTGGGGGATAGGATGTGAGTCCCCAGAAGTCCTGGAGTGCCAGGCATTGGTTCCACCGAAGGTTTTAGACCAGAGGTTGGATGGCCAGGTTCAGGATCAGCCTGACCTGAAGGGTGGGACTACTGTAATCAGTGTCCTAACCAGTTCTTTCTCCAGAGGTACCGCCCCGGTTGGGAGGGAGCAGGACTCTGGAAGGGGGTGCAGAGGGTGGGAGAGCCCACCTCTGACCCCGGTACCACCTGAGGGGTTAAACCCTAGGTTGGGAGAATGTTGTTTAGAGGGAACCCCTCGCAGGAGGAGGAGGAACCCTAGGAGAAGAGGTAAGGGGAGGAGAGCCTTCCCTGAGACTCCTGGTCCGCCTGAGGTTGTAGACCCTAGGCTGGAGAACCAGTGGAAGTCTAGCCCTGTCTTGCAGACAGGAAGAGTGGAGCATGGCTGTTATGTGCCAGGGGTTACTACCCCCCACTTTGTGAGTAGGCAGGATCCAGTGGTACCTGGATGGCCTAGGGCCTGGTCCTCGCCGAGGGCAGCTGGAGAGTATCAGTGGGGTACCCCAGTTAGTCCCTACAGTAGTTTTAGAAGGAACCCTAGGGGTTCACCGTGGCGTAAAACAGGAGGGTGTCCCTGCAGTTGTGGGCCCGCGTCCTTGTTTTATCGCCCCAAGCAGGGAAGCCCATCACGGTGGTGATCGGTCTGCCCTGCGTTTTGGCTGGAAGGGGGTCGTGTTAGACTTGGGCCTTAGGGCAGGTTCACCCCTAATCTTTTTGCCTTTATTTGTGACCCTGTGTAGTGATTTTTGGGTCTTGGCGCACTTTTTCCCTGTGTCCCAGAGTGAAAGTGCGTGCGTGTAGTATGGCTGGCCTGCCCTCCCATAGGAATGCATGGGGAATGTGTGTGCCCTGGTAGTTCCTGATGTGTGGGGAGTGCAGGCTCGAGTTTAGTATGTATGAACTCGTGAGAATGAATGCTGCGCAATGGTATGTGCGGCTTGTATGTGTCTAGAAGGGAAGTGCTACTTCTGGACATTGATGTATGTGTGCAGTGAGGATAGTGGAGCGTGATTGGCTGGAGCTGGCTGGCATGCCAGGCTCCAGGAAGTCTGGATGGGTCTGCCCGGTGGTGAGTGTGAGATCAGCATGAGTGATGTGTGGGAGGAGTAGATCTGTGTCCTGGATGGGCTGGGTTTTCCCCACACAATGCTGGCTCCGCCCCCCTGTGGTTTGTCTAATGACCCTAGCCTCCCCAGTGAATGAAAGGGGTGGTTGGGCCATCAAGGGTACTCCCAAGCCAGCTGCAACTGGTTTCCCCCCACCCTGCACCTCCTAACAAAGGATTTCTCTGTATAAATATGGGGCTGTGTCCCCACAGAAGTTGTTCTACTTGTGGATCCTTGCCAGAGGGGGCTGTTGCTGCTGCTGGGGCCAGGAGGACCGCCACTTGGCTTGTCTCCCTGCCTGGAGACCCAGTGTGCTGGCTCTGGCCCTGCCTTGCCCCCCTGTCTGCCTCCAGACCTTGCTGGAGCTTTGCTGTGCTGGGGGAGCGCTCTCCCTTGTCCCCAGCGCTGGGAGCGCTTCGTTTTGCTTTTAGCGCTGAAGAGCGCTTTATTTCCCCCCTAAGCGCTGGGTGCGCTTTATTTTGATTCTAGCGCTTTGGAGCGCTTTGCCAGGACCGAGCGAGTGCCTACCTCGCTTTACCTTTATTTTCGGAGAGCCGGTGCCACCCGGCATTGCCCCGTTATAGTTATTTTGAAGAGCGGCTGCCCACGCCGCATTGCCCCGTGATCACCGCCGCAGTCCCGGGCCGAGCAGAAGCAGCCGCCAGCATCATAGCCCGGCCGCGCTGGGATTGGCCCAGGCGGTCGAGCCTCCCGCCGCGTCATCGGGGGAGGAGAGCGGAACCAGGAAGCAGCTTGGCGCGTCTCGCCGAGGCTCCCCGTGTGGAGAGGAGCCCCGCGCTGCTAGGAGGCTCCCCGTGTGAAGAGGAGCTCCGCCCGCCACAAGACACCCGGTGAGTGCCGAGGAGGGAGAGGGGCCGCGGGACACATTGCCGGTGTCCGCCCCTCCCCCGTAGCGCGATCTCGCGCGCACTGTTGTGTGGAGCCTCGATAGGCTCCGGGGGCATTATTGATTCCTGAGTCCCCCGTGAGGGACTCCCACGTGGCCGCATTTTTGGTGCTTGGAGCCCCGAGGCTCCTGGGGGCAATTGGTTTATTTAGAGCCCGAGAGGCTCCCGCCCTACTCCTATGTTACGAGCCCCGAGGCTCGAGGGGGCATGTTATTGATCTTTGAGCCCCGAGAGGCTCTGGGGCCATTTTAATTGTTTGAGAGCGCTGAAGCTCTACACTAGTGCCCATTTGCTTTGCGAGCCACAGAGGCTCTAGGGGGACACAGGCAGTGAGTTGGTTGCAGCCCCGAGGCTCCCACGCTGTGTCTCCCCACCATTGTTCTTGAGCCCACCTGGCTCCAACGTCTGCCTACCTGATATTTACAACTGTCCAGCACTTAGTGGACAGTTGCTACGTTTAGGCTTTTGTGTCTGTGCTGCCTGCGCAGACCTCCCTGACACTGAGACTCAGGGCATTCCGCCCCTTTCGAGGCCAGTTGGCCTGAGGGACATTTTGAGTGTTGTGCTACATGCACCCTGCGCATTGTGATTTCTTTGCTATATGATTCTTGCGCAAAAGTTCTAACCTGCACCTCTGAATGTGTTTTAATGTTACATGTGCAATTCTTGTTTATTATTACCTTTGCTAAAAGTGACCTGCTTAGGTAATTCTTTATGTGTTTATCCCCTTTGCTAAAAGTGACCTGCTTAGAGGATTGGTTGTGTCATTACCTTTGCTAAAAGTGACCTGCTTAGGTAGTGCCTTGTTCTTTTATTTCCCTTTGCTAAAAGTGACCTGCTGAGAGGAATGTTGATGTTTAATTGCCTTTGCTAAATGTTACTTGCCTAGGTGATTATTTTAGGTTTCCTCCCCCCTGCGTGATTTCCCTACAGAGACTAGGGTGGCGTAGGAGGTGATAGGTTTTCCTTCCATAGGTCCTGATGATAAGGTCCTGGCTCCCTGCGTGATTTCCCTACAGAGACTAGGGTGGCGTAGGAGGTGATAGGTTTTCCTTCCATAGGTCCTAGCTCCCTGCGTGATTTCCCTACAGAGACTAGGGTGGCGTAGGAGGTGATAGGTTTTCCTTCCATAGGTCCTAGCTCCCTGTGTGATTTCCCTACAGAGACTAGGGTGGCGTAGTAGGTGATAGGTTTTCCTTCCATAGGTCCTAGCTCCCTGCGTGATTTCCCTACAGAGACTAGGGTGGCGTAGGAGGTATTTTCTCTTTACCAGTAGTTACTGGTTGTATGCTACATTTACTATTTCTGTGTTACAGTCATTGTATGTTTATGTGCTAAAGTGTTATACCTACAAGTATTATTTCTAAAAAGTGCATACCCCTGACAGTGGTCCAGGTGGCCCTGTCCTGTACATAATCCCTTGTAAATCTTGCCCGTGCCTGTTGGCACATTGTAGAGTGTGTGTGTTATCTAATGTGTTCTTATTATTATAATACAAAGGCTATTTTTGATATAACCTTGTGTGGAGTTTCCTTTGTGGTGGGCCTTTGGTTGTTGTCGCTGGGGTGCGCGCGCAAACGCTTTACACATCGCCTCTGAGATTAGCCTTGCTGCTCGCGCCACGTTACCTAGAGGGTGAGCGGGGGTTGTCTTGGTGTGTGACTCCCTAGCCCTGACCTTGGAAATGGTGATCCCTGACTGACCTCGACGCGAGTCTTGGCCGGCCAGGGTCCCGTTTCTAACAGGTAGGTATGGGAGAGGCTGAGGTGGATGGGTCTGAAGGAGGGAGGGGCATATGCTGCTGGGTGGACAGTGCTGCCGTCAGTGATGACTCTATGGCAGCCACACTCCGACGTAGATCAGACATGGCAGATGACATGCCCTCCATGAACGACAACAACTGTGTCATTATTTGTGTATGTCCTTGGAGGACAGTCAACATGGATGTCTGACCTACTAGAATCTGCCCGAGTAGGTCCACAGACTCAGCACTGAGGGCAGCAGGGGAGACAGGGGCAGGGGCTGCGGTGCCAGGAACAAAGGAGACAAGGGGGCTAGCACGGACCCTAGGGACCCTAACAACTGGGAGGGTGGAGATGGTACTGGAGGAGGAGGGGACAGCCAAAGATGTAGAAGATGGCATAGCAGCATATTCCCCCTCCTCCGGAGAGTCTGATTCCGAGCCGTCCGCATGGTAGGAGGTGTCGTGCTCATGAGGTCCGGCCGTCTGACTCTCCTCACCCTCCGTGCCACTGCCTCCCTCTGACTCCTCAAAGAAGGTGGCACTGTCGCTGGGTTCCTCTGTCTGGTCCGTGCCTGTGTCTCCTCCAGATTGTGGTGATGATGCTGTTGGCAAGGAGAATAAGAAAAACATATCAGTCACCTGTACACATCAGACATATCAGCTACAAATCATTTGGGCACATTTCTAAACATGGCATGCATCATGAGTTACATGCCACTGAACTCTGCACAATGCTAAGCCTAGTCTTGGGCAATTGTAAGAGACACAAAGCTCAATGTATAGTAGGATACAAGTAACAGGCAAGGCAACAACTTGTATGAGAGACACAATGATGAGCCACTGCTTGACAACAGGATAGCTGATGATGAACCACTGTTCATTTGCCCACCCTGCCACCCAAATCCAGACCTGGTCATGTTTGAATCGCTTTGACCCTGTGCCACATGGGAAAAGTCCTGCCCGAACTGCCATGTGATGCCATCCTGGGACCTGAACCAAGTCTTCCATCACCTCACACTGGCATCACAGCTGTCTACACCCAAAGTCACATTGTGTGGCTGACCATTAATATTATTTACAAACAACATGCAACATATTTTGAGAATATGCACACACGCATCACCCAGTGTGGGTATGCACAAGCCAAAATTAGTTTACATGTACAGTGTGCACCTGTAGCTAACACATGACAATTAGAAAGTGTACCATGGACAAAGGCCACTGAGGTTGACTCGTGCAGAAAACACATGTTGAGATTCCTGATCAGTGCCAAAATATGAAGAAGGGCAGACACAGTGCACATGTGGTGCTACATGTAAGGTACCAACAGGTGTCACAGACCTCCCTCCAACATGATGATGTGCAAAGGAATATGCATACTACGACATTGCACCTTAGGAGTACATGTGAAAAACAATCAATAGCCAAAGCGCTGGTCAAATGTGGAGTAGGGCAAGGCATGTAAAGAAGCATCTGCTGAAACTGGGCCATTCTTATGCCAATGCATAAAGTGCCTGTCTGATCACACCACTCCAACTGTGGGAGTGTTACCATGCCTTGGAGCACTGCAGGTAGCATGTGACACACATGACAACAAACAGACATGTACCTACCCCCTTCTTGCTGCTGTCCCTCCTGCAACTGCCTATGGAGGTCTGGGAACACCACTTCCAGGACCCGGAGCATGTGGGGGGTGAGGTGGCGGGTGCCGCCATGCTGGCGTGGAGCTTCGAGCTTGAGCTGTACCCTGGCGATGCGGCGGGTCCAGCACCGGATGTCCTGCCACCTCTTCCTGATGTTACTGAGCCTCCTGCGAGGCCCCCCTCACTCCTGACAGCCCTGGCGATGTCCAGCCAGATGTCACCCTTCTCATAGGCAGATACCTGTCACAAATATAAAGTTAGACAACATCAGTACACCTGGTCCATGTCCCAAAGACACACACTTGCACCAAATAGACGATGACAACAGGGCATAGGATGCTGACCACACTTGCATCATTGTCCATGTGTATGTGGCCTGTGAGCACACAACAATGCACTACATGCCATAGAAAGGCTACAGATGCCATAAGGGGTGCAAACCACCCTTTGAGCATGGCACACACTGAGCAATATATGCTACATCAGGGTGCACTGCAGCATGTGACATGCTGTCACACACCCCACTACACCAAATAACCATCTTCAGACCATACATGCACTCCCTGGCACAGCTCATCTGCTTGTCATTGTCAACAGTGTATACAACATCACTTAGCACATGTCACACCTGCGAAAGATGTGACACAGGCCTTAAGCTAACTGTCCAAGTCATACACACGGCGCAGCATACTTGTCTCATCACATGGGTATAGCTGTGGCATACGTCATACACCAGTCTTGCAAAACATCCCCAACACAATTTGCCAGGTGACAAATATCTATCACACTCTTCAATGTACATCACTTCAAAGCATGCTTTTGTCCAACAGGCACACATGTCATGAACAAATCCATCTACAGTGAGTACATTCATCTGTCATTAGTGGGGGAACACTGCAACAGCTTAGGAAAACATCCAAAAAGAACATGCAAGGTGTGGCACAGCAGAAAGTGTGATTCCCATTGCAGTTAATGTCACAGTTAGCACAATGCTGAGGAGCAGTAAACACTATTACACCACATCATTAACTGCATGTGAGAGACCACACTGTACACACCGGCACTCACTTCAAACAACATAGCATCTCTTAACAATACATACACAATGGCTGTAGTGTCACACACACACAACAGGTGCACAGTCCAAGGTAGTGCACACATCACTCACCTGCTCCTCTGGTCTCCCATACAGCTTGCTGTAGTTAGGCAGGAGGGCATCCAGCAGGGCCTTGTTCTCCCCTTCACTGAATGCAGGTGCCCTCTCCATGCTCAGCTAATCAGGGTCCAGAGTATACAGAGCAGTACATTCCAACAGTGCAGGCAAGTGCCCTCTCACAGCCACATGCTGCCTTATATCTGTGCTGCTGAGAGTATGTGAGTCCAAGGAGTACTGTGTGATAGGCCAGAATAGTTTGCATCCTATGTTTCATCCAATACCATGACACATAAGGCCATGACACACATTTGCATGGTTTGAAAACTGAGCCTGAGCTCAACAACAACTTTTGCAACATTGTATAGTTTTGCCAAACTTTATTTTCAAGGACACCTGTAGAACACTCAAAAATCTCTGTTTCCTTGACAACCTGGCTGCATTCTAACCATTCCACTGTTCCCCTAGATGTTCCCTATGTATTTTCTGGAATCCCCACACAAGTACGGTGCGATTGCCATCGCAAATGCAACTCATTCAATGGTGAAACGAGCCATACACATGCACGTTCACTTGGGGTACGCATTGCTCGCGTATAGCTACAATGCAATAGGGAAATGACCCGTACACACGCACGTTCAATCGGGGTACGCTCTGCTCGCGTATAGCTACAATGCAATAGGGAAATGAGCCGTACACCCGCACGTTCACTTGGGGTACGCATTGCTCGCGTATAGCTACAATTCAATAGGGAAACGACCCGTACACACGCACGTTCAATCGGGGTGCGCTCTGCTCGCGTATAGCTACAATGCAATAGGGAAACGAGCCGTACACACGCACGTTCACTTGGGGTACACGTTGCTCGCGTATAGCTACAATGCATTAGGGAAACGACCCGTACACACGCACGTTCAATCGGGGTACGCTCTGCTCGCGTATAGCTACAATGCAATAGGGAAAGGAGCCGTACACACGCACGTTCACTTGGGGTACGCATTGCTCGCGTATAGCTACAATGCAATAGGGAAACGAGCCGTACACACGCACGTTCAATCGGGGTACGCTCTGCTCGTGTATGGCTACAATGCAGTAGGGAAACGACCCGTACACACGCACGTTCAATCGGGGTACGCTCTGCTCGCATATGGCTACAATGCAGTAGGGAAACGACCCGTACACACGCACGTTCAATCGAGGTACGCTCTGCTCGCGTATAGATACAATGCAATAGGGAAACGACCCGTACACACGCACGTTCAATCGGGGTACTGTGCGTTTGACATGCTCAAGTGAATGCATGTGTAGGCTGCGTACATAAGTTCATTCATGTCAACATTGGGAGAGTGATACCAGGAAATCACATGGCAGGGATGTAGGTGTAGGCTCATGTTGAGGATGTGGATTTATAGATTTGCATAGCATCCTTACATCAGCAGGCCCTATGTGTGGCAGACAGTGATATAGCACAGGGAATGTGATATTGTGGCACAGTTGATGTGGGAAGAGCTGTTCAGACATGTCATTAATCACGGTGCACATGTGTTCCACATACATTCAACACTTCTCACCTAAGTTACATCTTGAACATATTGTGATGCACATCAACACTGGTATGGCACAACATTCAGTACAGGCATCTGTCACATGATGACAGCAACATGCCCACTGTCACAGATGTAAAATTGACGCCCAGCATGACCGTGTGTGACCACGTCATGTGTGTGCCATGTGCGAAATTGTGCATGCTGTTTGTATACTGTCAAGTTCATCTGCTGTAGGAGCATCTATGATGGGCTTTTGCCGTGATGACAGGGTTACACATGTACGCACACCATGCCACTGGTGCAAATCATCCGCTCATATGTGTGATGGCATTATAGACCATTTGTCCCCAAACATACATATCTGCAGTCTGATAATGTCCATGTTGTAGTTGTTGAAAATGCACACCTCAAGCACAATATGTCTGATATGTGCAAACGATGGCACATGTGATGTGGGTGTGTGCATTGCTGTCAGCTGTCTGGATGTGCAGACAACCTCCTCATGCAGTTCATGTGACGTGTGTCACTGACATGATACATGGTCCTGCTCACTCAGACAAGCCCAGCAGATCATTTGTATGCATGTCATGTCCATTCCACAGACAACAGGTCTATCAGTTATCATGGAGGAGTGGCAGCCAGCTGGCAAATACGGCGTTACTGCTTCACACGAAAGTTGATTCAGGACCTGACGGACAGGCTGGAACCACATCTCCAACCACGACACAGGTATCCAACTGCGCTGACACCCAAGGTAAAGGTGATGGCAGCACTACATTTCTTTGCCACAGGTACGTTCCATTTTACTATAGCTGATGTGGGGGGGATGTCCCAAACAATGTTCAGCAGGGTTTTACGTGATGTATTGGCAGCCATGTTGGTGCACATAGATGAATTCATAACATTCCCTACTCCTGCACAGTTGACAGATGCCAAGGGGAAATTCTATGGCCTGGGACGCCTGCCACATGTAATTGGTGCTATTGATTGAACACATGTTTCTCTGGTGCCACCACAGGCTCAGGAGCAAGCGTACCGCAACAGGAAACATTACCACTCGATAAATGCCCTGGTGGTGTGTCTTGCCAACATGCTGATCTCCCATGTTTGTGCACGTTTTCCAGGATTGTGCCACGATGCATTCATCATGAGGCGTATCAGGGTACCACAGATGATGCTGCAGCTGTGCAACCATCGGGCATGTCTTGTTGGTAGGTAAACTCTGTTACTCATGTATGTCTGTATGTCATTATTTCCTTAACTGCATCATATTACACACTCATTTCAATTTGCAGGAGACGCAGGATATCCAAACATGCCGTGGCTCATGACTCCGCTTCGCAACCCCAGAACAGCTGCAGACCAGCGGTACAACAATGCTCATGGGCAGACCAGGCGGGTGATAGAGCGAACATTTGGACTCCTGAAGAGCCGGTTCAGGTGCCTCGACAAGACAGGCGGAGCCCTCCAATACACCCCACTCAAGGTGTGTGATATCTTCACCGTGTGCTGCATGCTACACAATATGGCAGTGGAGGAGGCCGTGCCACTCATCCTAGATCCTGATGAGCTGGAACATCCGCCTGTGGAGGATGAAGGACTTGGCCAGGATGCCAGTGATGAGGAGGTTGAAGATGATATCCGGAGTCACCTCGTCCGCAACTTCTTTTCATAATGGTGAGTCCTAGGTGCATTTTGTTCACGCATGTACCATAGAGTTGAATGGGTAGCATGCTGTATGTCCAGCTGACTGTATGCAATGTCACTTTGATGTTTGTTGTGCAGTGTCACTCAGGTGCAGATGTAATGCCACACACAGACGTGCTATATGTGAACTTGGAATGTACAAGTGTAGTACAAACTTAGTCTATTCAACATGACCATGTCTGAATGAAATTATTATGTACTTGACCCCTTGTGTGCCTCTCATTCCCAGGTCGCGCTGCCTGTTGTCCGTTGGTGTCATCTTGGTCAGCCTGCTGTTGCTCATGATGATAGCAACGTCAGCCAAATCAACGGACCATGCACGGACATGTGGAAATGTCAGTTTGGGTAAGGACTCATATAAGGCTTTTTTGCGTTGGTATGGTTTCAATTGTGTGGTACATGTTCATGCGCAAGTTGTTGGACCATGCGTACATGCAACAACATCAGGTTTCCGATTCCATGTAACCCCACTCCCATGACAGGATAGTCACCCTATCTGACAGTCATCTGTCGTTGAGTTTTGACTCTGGTGAATGCATCAATGTGTGTAAACATTGACACTGAAACATTGCATATACCATGGTTGGACATTATGTGGGAGATCACAACCACGGACTATGTGGGCGATTGCAGCCTCACTGTGTGCAGCAGTATGTGTCTGGATCATCCCCTCAACCCTGTGGGCCAGTACACTTTGGTTTACCAAAAACCATGTTGTGTAGGTGTGGGCCGGTGTATGTCCCTCATGTTAAGACAACTGTTGTGTGAGTCTGTTTGAATGGATGCATTGCCCCTTGTGCCAGTATGTCATGTCACTGTCATGTCGTTACCTCAGTGCAGGTTGAGAATACTGCTACGCTTGCTTTCACAGTGAGTTGAAGTTCACTTTCCATTCCCATGATGCCAGGTATGTTGGGCTGATGACATTAGAATGGTGGGCTGAATCACATGTAAATTATTCCGTGGCACCAGTGGAGTGAGGTTAATCACATGATTCTCTAGTCCCGTGCAGCATCTCATGGTGACGGTAGGGTTCTTTATGTGGCCTAGGTCCTCATTACTTGCTATTGACTTAATTTCCACCTGCTTGTCATATTTAGCACGGTGAGGCTCATTTGCAAGAGCAACAGACTGGCTCCAGAGGGGCTTCATTGGATTTAGGTCATTATCTTCCTCATCATATGAGATGCTTACAGCTGTTGTGGGTGATGTCAAGTTTGCCTTCATGGCCCTTACGGATACACAGGGCCAAATACAGATATTTGACTTTGCGTAAGTAGCACTGCCACACAATTTGATGTCTTGTTTTGGGACACATCATCATACACTGTGACTTGGTTTTTGTCAACATGGATCTCATTGCATAGTAGCAGACTTGTGAGCGTTACACAAGATTCTAATAGGTGACAGACTGGACTATATTTTATGTGTCTGTGTACATGCATCTGATCTTATGTCATAGCATTATCTGTGATCTCAAATAGGGTACAGTGGTTACACCTCACAGGTGTAACTGGTACAGTGTATCTCATGAGGTATTTGTCGAATCAGTGACATAAAAATGCAATCCTAATGCTTGTTTGCCTCTGTTTCAGATCTCCCTCCCTGCAGTTCCCATCCTCTCCTGCCCTCGCCTGATCACCCGTTTGTGTCTGTCATTTGTACTCAGACCAAGGGGCTATTTGGAGGTGGAACCCTTTCAGCATCGCACCACTCTGATGATCAAAGGCACGGACAGTCCCTGGCAGTCGTGTGGAGAATCTTTCTGCAGCATTACAGGTGACATCATTGCATGACTGTTATTGTGTTCAGGGCAATGCCACTGGCCATGTACATTGGATAATGCTGCATGGCCTCCCAAGGAACTTCATCATGTTGTGTATGACGTGTGATTTCCACAGAACATTGTGCCTCCTTGCTGTCAATGCACATGTCTTTCTAATGTGCATGTATTCAATATGGCCTAATGTAAATTAACTGTTCATATGTGGATACATGTACAGTGACAACATGCATGGTGTTGGTAAAGACAAAAGTTCAATATTGTGCATGAGGTAGATGGCTGTGTAAGTGCTGTTTACCTTGCTACCCACTACGTGCAGGCTACACCTGCTGACGCTGGGCCTGATCCTGTGACCGTGATATTTGGTGATTACTCTGCCATTTTGCTTGCAGTGACCCTGAGTCACCCAGACACATTCACAGCCACAATGCAGCACCGAGTGGCCAGATCCTGGACCCCACACGCCTACAGGATACTCCTCCTTCCATCCATTTGTAGAGCATGCTCCTGCCAGCCTACACACAGAGAACACCAGACATTCATAACTCGTAACCCAAAAAGATGGCCGCCGGGTAGGAGCTCTCGGTAAGAGCTCCGGTGCTGGGGATCCCATTCTTTGGCTTTTATCCCCGTTAGCGCCGAGCTGCACCCCGCAAAGCCACACAAAAGTAACTGGAACGAGTAACTGGATTTTTGTACCTGCAGGAACGAAGACTGCTGAAGATCCCCGACCTGCCTGGAGGCTGAGACCGACAGGAGAGGACAGAGCCGTCCCCGCCTTCCTCTTCGGACCAGGGGCTCCCCGCTGACCAGCTTGCGGAACACGATGAGGATGCCTGCTAACTAAGCATGGGCGGATCTAGCGGATCTCGCGTACGCGAACTTGCGGATTTACGGATTCGCAATCCGCGAAGATCCGCGAACTCTAGCGGATTTGCGGATTTTCCCGTTTTTTGTGTTGGCGCGCGTTCGCGCCGATTTTGGGACAAGTTCGCAATTGCGAACTTACTTTTCGGCTCGCAACGGCCGCGACTATGTTGTTTCAACATCTGGTTTATCATCACAGGTTCACAGCACCCTCTGTTTCACCACTGCCACCCTCTGGGACACCCATGCCACCCTCTGGTACATCCTCACTGCCACCCATTAGGTTTATTTATCACTGTAGATTATGGTGGTTGAAAAAAGCAAGCACACCTGCCCTTCTTCAACTGCCATCAATTAATTTGTGTTTCATTAATGTGTCAGTTATTTAGAAAGTTCCAGTCTGGCTGGCACCTGCTTCCTTCCTTATCTGTAATTTGCTTTTTGTTGCAGTGAATTTTTTTTTTCACAGGACCTTTATGGTCTACTTGTAGCTATTCTATGAGCCTGCTGTTTGGGTCATAGCAGGGTCATAGAATAGTTGCAAACTTTGGAGGGGCCCATCAGGAAGCACTACCTTGAATGTTACTAATGTTAAGTTTGAACTTTTGCACCTGCTCATTGCTTTCAGTTTAGCTAAAATTGTTTTTTTCTGCAATTTCGCGCGTTTTTTGGGGCGCGAATCCGTGCGAGATCGATTTCGGAAGCCGCGAATACGTGCGAATACAAAATTGTTTTTTTTGCGACGTGTATGTTCGCGTGATCTTGCGCGTGTTCGCGAGGCGCTTCTAGCTATACGTTTGCCAAGTTACCCTATCGGTCGTACACGGGCGCGGCCATCTTGTTGGCGTGACGTAATTCCATTTCCGCCCGCTATGTGTAATCTCGCAAAGTGTGCTGCTCGCTAGTACAATTTCGCGCGTACTCGCAAGGAAAATCTCGCGCGAACTTACCCACGCGGTCGTGAACGGGCGCGGCCATCTTGTTTCTCATTCATTGCTATGGTTCTGGGCATGCTTTCTCTATCCTCTCTCAATCTCTGCCATCCTTTGCTTGTTTGAAGTTTTTTTGATCTAATTTTACTTATTATCTATCCCTCTATTTTTCTAGCTCTATATTTTTGTGTTTTCTGCAGCTTTTAGTTACTTTTAAACTACTTTTTTAAACTCTTTTCTTTTCTTCTTCACTATTCTATTTCTTGTTTATCATTTAACTCTATTTCTGCCCAGACCATGGTAAAGGGAGCCGGGAAGCACCCTGAGAAGGGGAAGGGTCCCGCACCCCGTGCCCGGCTCCCGTGCGGGCGTTTAAGGGGGGAGCAAGTGGTCCCGAGGGAGATCTTCAGCGCGGAGGAAGTGGCGGCACTGATCTTCCATGTCCAGCGCCGCCTCCCCAAGACGATCCTGGGAGGCGGCAAGATCGCGACCGGCTATGGCATCCGGGAGCGTCGCAAGCGGTGGGAGAAGGTGTGCCGGGCCATGTACAAGATCTCTGGGGTCCGGCGCACATATAACCAGGCCACCCACCGCTGGACCGATGTCATGGACCGGGAGCGGGACTTGCTGGACGCGCTCGGCGTAGAGGTCCCCGGGCTTGGTGAGTAGTAGTAGTAGTACATTTACTACTCTGTTTTATCCTGCTCTGTTATTTGCAAATCTTTGTTCTTTACCAAGAGCAATAATGCTGCCGATTACATTGAGGTAAATTATATTTCAAAATCTTCTATGCATTTCAGGTGCACTGCTCTCCTTCTCAGTAGCCTTGCTTGCTACTATGCTTCTTTGTTTTGTATGTTGTGTTCAGAAGCATTTCATTGGCCTGAGAAATTATGTATGAGTGTAGTGTAAAGAAAAGAACTGCGTACTGCTAGACAGTAAGGGTCATATTTTCAATTACCGGCGCATCCCTGCAAAGTAGCAGGGATGCGGCAGTAATTGTGTGCCATGCCACCACCACCCATTGGCCCAAAACGTCACAGAAGCCTTACGCATCTGTGCCGTAAAGGCAGCGCATTGCTGGAGTTGCGTGCCAACAATGGCGCAGCTCCAGCAATGCTCTGGGGTACCCTATCTCCCCAATGCTGCATCAAGCCGTACGTCGGCTTCAAGCGCGCAGGGTTTGAGTCATGCATCATTGTCCTAAAAGTGACTGATTGACATCTTGTAGATTTCCCTCAGCCACTTTTAGGATTCGTTCCTGCGCAGGTACGCCCTCCCTTGCGCCGGAACGCCCCCTGATGGCGCAGGGCTTTACAACGTGATGCATCGCCCATATGGCCATATGTGTTTTTTTTTAATATATACGCCGCACCAACACCATGGCGAGTCTTTTGTTCTGCCGCTGCGTCAGAAAAGGCACGCAACAATGGAGGAAAATGAGCCGCAACTTCCGCAAGGGACTTCTATCAGCCCCAACAGACTGAAGTCCAGTCCTTCCTTTAGACACATGGCTATAAGAAGAAATAGTGGCGGTGGTGGCGGGTGGATTGATAGTTTGAGTATTCACTGATCTGCAAGCAGGATGGACTTTGTCTGTCACGTGTTGCGCACTGCTGCCTGCAGTGCCAGGCCTAGGCAAACCTCTTTAGTAGTCTGTTTATTGAGTTACATAGGAACTTTCTAAGTCAACGTTCCCCAAATCAGGCAATACGAATAACGTAGTATACCACATGAGATAGATCCCGTGGAATAGTTGTCTATCTATTTCCTATTTTTCCAAAATATGTTGTTATTGTTCTTTTGAAATGTTTGATTTGGTTGAAAAATCTCATCCATGTTTTCTGGTTTTTCTTTCTTTCATGTTGTACATCAGCTCCCCCCAAGGGCAAGAGGACACAGGAGGAGGGTGCTGAGGATGCAGGCCAGGATCGGGCAGGCGAGGGCTCCTTTGCTGGCCCCAGTAAGTTTACATTTTAATAAACAGTACCTATTTTTTCCTAGCGTTCCTCATTCGATTTTTTCTAAATCGTCTTTGATCTTCTTGTAGACTGGATATAAATTCTTATCCTGCCTCGAATATGACTCCCTGTGGTATTACTAGACTATTCTTATTAGTCTGTCTGTGTAGCTAACTAAGATTGGACATTTGGCAATTCCATTGGACTCCCATTATATTCAGCAATACCTCTATGCACTGTCTCCTTACTGACTAGATAGTGTGGCAGAGTCATTCAGCTCCCGAAGTCACCGATTATAGATCCCCAATGATCTCTAGATTATCGTACGCAGGACAAGAGAGTAGTACGGAGTCACAGCACAGTCAAGAAGTGTCAGAGGCACTCATGCTTGCAAAAATTCCAAAACCTTTAGCTCATCCACTCTAGTCTAGAGGAACAAAAACCACAGAGTCTATTTAAGTTTAAAAGCTTTATTAAAAGTAAACACATTTATTAAAATCTACTTTGTCATAAAACTATTTAACTGAAAACGGAAAAGTGGTTAGTGCTGACGATTAATTGGACACATTTCTTGTGGTCGAGCCGAGCTCTCACCTGGTTTGAACTTGATCCTGGTCGTGTTCTTAGGACTCAGGAGTCAAGCTTCTGTCTGTTAGGAGAAAAAGTGGTGCGTGTTAAAAATCAAAAGCAAGCATTCATCAGTTGTGCATAAAAGTGCAGCAAGACAACAGCCTTCCCTGGAAAATGGGACATTTTTACTATGGAGTAGACAGTCACAAATTATTACATTGTATTCTGTTTTTTTAACATTTCTCCTAGACCAAATATTATATAGTAGTGAGTGGTGTATTCTAACATTCTTAAATGTACTTTGTAGGTGTAACATCTGGTGACGGGGCCAGCGCGGAGGTGGCTGTGTTGGACCAGGACTCGGAGGCCTCTGGGGAGGAGGCGGTACAAGAGCCGGCGGACGTTCCTGTGGGGGATCAAACGGTGGTGGCGGAAACAGGTAAGCTATATATTCCTTACTTATTGAGATTGAAGACTGCATAGTGTGCTTTCTGCACGGGTGTATTACAATTACAAATCAACCATGTAGTAGCCTCCTCGAAATGTACTTCGACTTAGCTGTGAAGTTTTTGGTGAGAAGAATCCCAATAAGTTCTTAGACGAACGTGATGGATGGGATGAACGAAAAGCGAAAGAAGGGTGTAAGTAAGTGGGACGCGAACTTGTATGATGGCTGGCAAAGAAGAACGATATGTGTTTGCTTGGCCCCCGAGGTGGCTGGGAAGGAAAGAATATGGTATGGTGCATGGCTGGGTCAATGATGAAGCAAGGATGGGTGGAAGGACAGCAGCCTGGGTGGGTGAAACAGAAACTGTATGTGTGCGTATACTTTGACTGAATGGATGCCTGGAGCATGGTATTCTCTGACTCTTACATAGCACATGTGTATCTAGAGAGAGTAGATGGTCGCCAGGTGAAGTAAGTGTTACCTTGAAGAGCATGTACCACCGCACCCGCACGTCCGTTCCAGTGCAGGGAAGGCAAGGAAAAGAAATTGTAAATGTGTCCAATACTACCATGAATAGTAGCAGTACTTTGTATTGCGTTTGCATTCACAGCATATATCTGGTTTTACGGTGGACACTCCGTACCTCTCTTAATAACTTTAGTTTACTTGTAGTACGTCATTCATGTGTGGGTGTATCACTGTTCACTCAATATTAAGCAAAGCACCTAAAGTCATCTCATCTGTCATTAAATACGTCCCATGTGAAGTGATAGATAATCAAATTAGTTAGCTTCTTCATTTTCCTTTTCTAGTACTCATTTGCACTGTAGGGTGAAAGGTAAATTAATTAAGCAGTAGCCCTTGTAACAGAGTATTCTCAGTGCCACCCGTAATAGAAAAGTAATAGCTTCACCACCTGCATGTACTGGACCGGTACAGTAACGCAAGTCTGTCTCACTCATCATGGTGTGCAACTTTTTTTCTCGGGTGCAAGTTCACTGTGCTGTCCATGTCATGCTGCCGGCTTGCATAAGATAACGTACCAATTTCCCTAAACAAGAGAGAAGAAGAAGAATAAGACTGGTGTACTGTCATAGTCGACTGTAATGGAAGTCCATAGTGGTCGTAGAATTTGTTCATTAAACTACCACTAATGTTAGTGCAAGGATGCAGAAGTGGGAGGTTACATAGATACTGTCCTCAATAGTTATGTACTGTGCTTTCAATTTGCTACTTGTACTCTGTGACCCAACTTTCGGCTCAATCACTTTGTGTTATTAATAAGGAGCATTGGTTACAGACTATGTCTTTCTTTCTTCATATAGTTGCTCCTTCCAAATCAACAACAAGGAGGGAGCAGGCTAGATTGGCCCGGCAACGGAGGCTGGAGGCCACAGTCGCCGAATATCGGCGGCTGGTGGCCCTGGAGGAGGAGGAGGAAACGCAGTCGAGCGGGGGTGCAACAACGACA
This sequence comes from Lissotriton helveticus, assembly GCF_964261635.1. NCBI lineage: Eukaryota > Metazoa > Chordata > Amphibia > Caudata > Salamandridae > Lissotriton > Lissotriton helveticus. Next base: position 1,010,657,135 of record NC_136072.1, read on the forward strand.
TCCTCGACTGTGACCACTGCATCCTCCTCCGTGACTAAGCCAGCGGGACCGAGCCGGGCTAAGAAAGACGACCGCCACCGCCAAGCAACCGAAATACCAGCTGCCCCCCACAGGAGCTGCAAGGACCGCCAACGCCGCCTACGAGTCCGCATGTCCAACCTGGAGCAGGAGGTCCTGAGGTATAAGAACTTGGTTAAGGGCCTCCGCTCCGAGCTTGCCACCCTCCGCAAGGAGTATGATGCCCATGCCGCATCATGCACCAGCACCAGCACCCTCCAGTAGTGGAGTGTCCCTTGCCCTTTTTTTATAGACTTTTGGGGGGTGGGATTTGGGAGTTGGGATCGTTTTGGGACGTTTCAGAGACAATCGTTGGGGTTAGGGTGGGTGAGGGAGATTATTTTGTTAGGGCTAAATAAATATATTTTTCAACTTTATCTGACCATACCTGTTTTTTACTGCTTTTCAGTCTGGTGGGTGGGGGGCGGGGGTGTAACAGTAACTTTGTTTTCCTGAACAGTCGTAGGACTTTAGTAGTACAACCGTCAATCTCTTGTCTACTCCGAAATAATACTCCATTATACTACCTCCCACCAAACGCTTATCTTACCTGTAATTTGTGTTAGAAATTAGGGCTAGGCCCAGGGCTGGCTCCAGGTGAAATGGGGATTAACGTTGTCAATCCTGGGCGGGTGACATTTCCTCATTGCGGTGGTACTAGTGGTGTGACACAGTGGCAGTTGCATGCCTATGGAAAAAAAGAAAACGAAACCTTGTTTGTCCTCCTTACTGTAGCATTACAACGGTTACGGTACGATCGAGAAAATAGCAGGTGACAGTACACTAGAACAGTGCCATAATGTAGCCTAACAAATGGTAAAGTATTTGCTTGCAAGTATAACTAGTACTTGCGTTGAATTTATTTGACATTGGCTACTACTACTAGAAGATATAGTACTGAAGCTGAGTAAGTCTAGAAGATATCCTCGTATTCCTTCACCAGCCTGTTGCTGCTATGACCTTATCCTCCCCAGCAAGTGTGTGGAATTATTGATGTCATTTTAGTCAGACATCAAGCAAAACAACACAGCCCGGGGGAAGAGGGTTAGGGTTTGTAAAATGGATGGGAATGGGGGTTTCTTTTTGGGTAGGTTTTGTTGAGAGAAGAAAAAAAAAGCAGAGCATGGACAAACAATAATTGAAGATACAGACAATCTTTGGTTACAAACTAAAGGTAAGCACATGCAGTCACACTCATAGAATAAAAGACAACAATGGATACTGTATCTGTATTGCGTATGTTGTTGGAGTTGTCCTGTTGAATTTGGTAAGTAATAAGCATGCAGCAAACAATTCCTCTTATTGGCGGCACTCCTCCATTCCAGCTGACGCTTCGTCCATCAATGTGGTGACCACTGACAGAAGACACCCTGTCCACTGCCTGCCTGGCGGATGTTGACTGAAACCCGGCCTGTAATTATTGAACGGAAAACAGGAAGTGCTATTACAATACCACTGATAAATAAATAAAAGGTATGTACGCTGTGTGGTTCAAAAAGTGACACTTTGATTTCCCTAATAGACAGTACAATATTTTTGAAATTGCGTGCTCTGTCTGAGTCACCTTTTTAAGGATCAATAAGTATGGCCAAAATATTATAGCGGATCTTTCCCCTCAAGGTAGGTGTACTACTGTGTTTTAGAACAAAATTTGACCTTCCCAGCAATGCTCCCACCAAGACCCTTACTAAAGCCAGTCGCAAAAATATAGAAGAACCCCAATCATATCTCCAAAAACGATGCCTAGCAGAAAAATGGTTACAAAACGTACTTTGAAAGTAACAGTAGGCCCAAATACAGACCGTGGATTGTATTCAAACCACTTGCAAGCAAGCAAAAGTATCCATAGCCAGCATCGCTCCAACAGTGCTCTACAACAACAGAACTGCGTTGCAATAGAACCCCCCGAAACACATGCAATCCTGCTGCTAGGGCTAACCCTAACGAACCCTAACTTACAAAACGTGCCAAAACTGGTGTTTCCTTATGGATTTTGTCCAACAAACTTCTAGCCGGTATTAGACCTTCCCAGGAATGCCCCAGGCAAGACCCGCCAACCCACCCGCAAAAAACACCCGACACAACACCCCCAAACAGCGAAAAAGCTAAATCTCATACTTACAATGTCTCTCGGCCTTCGGTCTAAACGCGGCGCTGTGCAGCTAGGTCATCATCATCATCAATCATCATAACTCCTGTTTTCCACCACGGATTTCCTGAAAAGCAAATGCAATCAAGATTAGACTGTCGCAGCAGTGCTTCGACAGAGACCCCGGCCGCAACCCACCCACGAACAGCAGGAAGCCCCCCAAAACGCTACATTGAGCAAGATGTCAGAAGAAATAGCAAAAAAAAGGCTGTTCCTTATGGATTTTGTCCAAAACACTTCTATCCGGTATTAGACCTTCCCAGGAATGCCCCAGGCAAGACCCGCCAACCCACCCGCAAAAAAACACCCGACAACACCCCCAAACAGCGAAAAAGCTAAATCTCATACTTACAATGTCTCTCGGCCTTCGGTCCAAACGCGGCGCTGTGCAGCTAGGTCATCATCATCATCAATCATCATAACTCCTGTTTTCCACCACGGATTTCCTGAAAAGCAAATGCAATCAAGATTAGACTGTCGCAGCAGTGCTTCGACAGAGACCCCGGCCGCAACCCACCCACGAACAGCAGGAAGCCCCCCAAAACGCTACATTGAGCAAGATGTCAGAAGAAATAGCAAAAAAAAGGCTGTTCCTTATGGATTTTGTCCAAAACACTTCTATCCGGTATTAGACCTTCCCAGGAATGCCCCAGGCAAGACCCGCCGGCGCCAACCCACCCGCAAAAAACCACCCGACAACACCCCCAAACAGCGAAAAAGCTAAATCTCATACTTACAATATCTCTCGGCCTTCTGTCCAAATGCGGCGCTGTTCAGCTAGGTCATCATCATCAATCATCATAACTCCTGTTTTCCACCACGGATTTCCTGAAAAGCAAATGCAATCAAGATTAGACTGTCGCAGCAGTGCTTCGACAGAGACCCCGGCCGCAACCCACCCACGAACAGCAGGAAGCCCCCCAAAACGCTACATTGAGCAAGATGTCAGAAGAAATAGCAAAAAAAAGGCTGTTCCTTATGGATTTTGTCCAAAACACTTCTATCCGGTATTAGACCTTCCCAGGAATGCCCCAGGCAAGACCCGCCGGCGCCAACCCACCCGCAAAAAACCACCCGACAACACCCCCAAACAGCGAAAAAGCTAAATCTCATACTTACAATATCTCTCGGCCTTCTGTCCAAATGCGGCGCTGTTCAGCTAGGTCATCATCATCAATCATCATAACTCCTGTTTTCCACCACGGATTTCCTGAAAAGCAAATGCAATCAAGATTAGACTGTCGCAGCAGTGCTTCGACAGACACCAAAAATTACCCACAAACCCCCGGAACCCCGCCAAAGAGCACCTCAAAGGCAAGCAAGTCAGCAAAAACGGCAAGAAATTTCCACCTCATATTTGGTCCAAAACACTTTTGTCCATTATTAGAGCTTCACAGCAATGGGCCCAAATCCGTCAACTCACCCGCAAAGAAGTACAACACCCCCACAAGTGCTGAGTCTTTCTTCATTGGGCGTAATCCAGCACTCTGCTTGGAGGGAAATCGCAGTCTGGAGGAGGAGGATAGAGGAGCATGTTCTTCGGAACTTGTGAACCTGAGGAATGTAGACTGCGGCACCTTCAAAGCAATAAGCAAACAAGTGAAGACAGTTCTGATGATGGTCTTGTTTTTGGGATTAGGTGAGTAAAGTTTGAATTTAATTAACTGTGCAAAACAAAGAAAGAGAGACACAAAGCACACAGGAATAAAAGTGAATAAGGACGAAAAAGAAAGTTCTTGATTGATTGTCTCATTTTCAGGGCTCGGTGTCAGGGAATAAGAACAAGATTTCGTCATCATACTCTGCGAATTCAGGCTGGATGAGGTCAGTGCCACCGAACAGAGAAAAAATCCCCTCATCCACGTTGCCGTCCTCCTCGTCTTCATGCGGCGTGCTTTCTCGTACTTTGTAATCTGGTGGTATGAGGTGCTGATTCATCTTGATCATTGTCAGCCGCTCCACATTTTTGGGCGAGAGGCGGCTCCGTTTGGGAGTTACAATGCCACCAGCAGCACTGAAAACACGTTCAGAAGACACACTTGCGAGTGGGCAAGACAAATAGTTTATAGCCAGGTTGTAGAGCTGTGGCCACAATTGTTTTTTGCCATGCCAATACTGCAATGGCTCCTCATTAAGAAAGACCACTGTTGAGTCATTCATATAGTCCTGCACCATCGACTCAAGGTCATCAACGGTTCCTCCACTTTGCTTACTTTTTGCTGTGGCTGTGACATTTTTTCGAGAACCATACCCAAGCAAACTTAGCCAATCCTCTACAACAGCCACTGTTTTTGTTGTGTGTGGTGCAGATGATCCAGTTGCCGGTGTCTTTAACGGCTGAGAGGTCACTTGTGCCCCAGCCACAGGTGCAGAAGTGGATTCTTGTGACTGGGGATGGCCTGCTGATGCTGATGCTGATGTACTGGCTTCTCCTTCAATAACCTGCCGTTCTTTTTCAAACCTCTTGGCTGACAAGGCTAACCAATGTTTGTACTTTTGAACATCTGCATCATCAAAAGGAAAGAATGCTTCGCCTGCCAGCGCCTTTTTGTAGCGTGGATCCAGAATAGTAGCACAAATGTAATGCTGATCTGACTTGATCTTTTGAAGACGTTCATCACCACGTAGGCGCTCTAATAATTTCTCTGACAAAATGAAATGTTTTTTTTTTTCTTCATCTTCTTTTTCAAACTCAGAAGACACCGCCATCAGTTGGTGCTCCAGCATGCACAACAATGGGATAGCTTTTCCCAAATTACAGTCCTCCTGACTGACTGCACGCGTGAAGAACTCAAAAGGACGAAGCATGTCTGTCAGGCTTTTAACTATGTCCCATTGCGCCGCACTCATCCGCAGGTCCTCCTTCTGAGATGTACCCTCTGTGAAGAAATATTGATCGAGTACCGTATACTGCTCATACAGACGCTCAAGCATGTAGAAGGTTGAGTTCCAACGTGTTGCCACCTCCTGGATGAGTGCTTTCACTGGCATTCTACGTTGAAGTAGCAGTCTCCGCAGATGCTTCCGGGCCTTAAAAGAATGGCTGAAATGGTTGCACATTTTGCGGCAGGTGGCCATTACCGCGAACGCTGCACTGTCTCTATCACTCAAGAATTTTTGAACTACCAGGTTGATACAGTGCGCCAAACATGGCACTCTGAAATAGCCACCCTCCGACATGGCCTTAACTACATTGGAGCCATTATCCGTGGAAACATAACCAATCTTGCGTTTTAGGGGGGATAGCATTGTCAAGACCTTTTTGTTAAACTCTTGCAAAAGGTTTTCTGCTGTGTGACTTTTCTCCAAGCCAAACATGGCTAGTGTTGCATGTTTCCGAGCAGCTTTGAAAACTTTGTCCGGGTCAACATCTGCGTTTAGCTTTGCTTTAACACCTGAAAAAGAGACCCAGTGTGCAGTGATGCACATGTAATCATGGCCTGGGCCACTGGTCCACATGTCTGTTGTCAGATGTATTGTGTGAACAGCACTCTTCTGCAAAGCTGCCCCAATCGCCTGCAGCACATCTTCATGTAGTGCTGGAACCGCAACTCTGGCAAAATAGAACCGGCTCGGAACTTTCCATTTAGGGCAGAGCGTTGCCACTAATTCAAGAAAACCTACCGCTTCTACAAAAGAAAAAGGTAGAAGGTCCACAGCTAGCATTTTAGCCAGCTTAGTGTTATACAGACGCGTCAGTGGGTGGTTGCGTTCATATGGCACGTCTGAAGTAAGCATTGTTCTAATGTTGGCCTGGACCAAGCATTTACGGGCTGATAATGACTTCGTTGACCCAATTTTGCTCGCTGGTGAACTTTTGTGCGTTGGTGTCTCACTCGCTCCAACACTCTTAGTGTGCCTCACATTGGGTGTGCTGCTGACAGGGGTACTGGGTGTAAGGGACGTGTTTGACACGTCTTCTTCCTGCTCGTCATCATCAGATGAAACATCAACGTTTCCTTGATTTTGGCCTTTCTTGATCGCATCTAGGTGCGCAAACCATTTGACAGCGTGCTTTCTCTCAAGATGACCACTCTGGCCGCCGGTACCATAGTTGGTACCTGACTTACCACGACTAACTGCAAGCTTACAAAGGGTACAAATGGCAAACTTTGGATTTTTGGGACAAACAGTAAAGAAGTCCCAAACTGGGGACTTGAAGTGTCTGTGGGACCTGGAGGAGGCGGCGATACTGGTGGTGGTGGTCATGAAGCTAATGCCAGATGAAGTGGAGGATCTGGATTGCCCAACATTTGTACGTTTTGCACTTTCACCGCCACTAATTAAGGTCGAGGTTGACGGAAGTCTCTTCTTGCCAGAAAGAAATATCGAAGCGGGACGAGTTGGTGTACTACTTAACTCCAATGATTGTGGTGTTTCCACTGCCTCCTCATCGACAACATCATCATCATCATCATCACGCGCAGCAGCTCTTCGGGCTAGGGTCAAAATGTCTGTTTGCTGCATGCCCGCTGGGGCTGCAGTGACCTTTATGATGACTGGGTCGTCGTTGGCAGAGTCTTCATCAACAGCAGTATCCGCCACTTCTTGTTGAGCCTCATCACACTCCATAACTCTGAGACTTTGGACGAGCTTCCTTTTACGCTTAACTACCTTTGTTGGATCATGGTGTGCCTCACTCTCAGACGGCTGTGGTGCTGGTTCCCAAGTTTGATCCGTATCATCAGAAGGAGGTGTGCTTGAAGAGGATGTAGACACCACCCTTGATCTCTTCCTTGCTAGGGGTGTGGAAGACAATGAAGGATCATCAGGAGGAGTGGCTTCCTCAAATGATACCTCGCCTTGATTGTCGATTTCCTGATGTGCCCCTACTTCGGGAGGAACAACTATTGTGGGCACTTGTGACCCTCCATGCACCTCTGCTTGCGCATCTCCTTGCGCTGCCTCTCCTTCCACATGTACTTGGGCTTGTACTTGCACATGTGATTGTTGTTGCGGCTGTGGCTGTTCAACACTCGTCAGATGAGGTACAACAACCTGTGTTGATTGAGGGACATTGCTGCTGCTTTCTTGCGATGAGCCAACATCACTGGTCGATGGTGATTGAAGAACTATACTGGCTGCCTCTGCAGCACTCAAGGGCTTGGACTTAAGTTGGCGTGGTGGTGGTGGTGGCACTGAGCCCAATGGAGCGGGGGTGCTGCTGCCAGCTTGGTCCCCAGCAGATCCCGCTGCTGCTGCTGCAGGCATACTTTTTTTTTTACTCCCAAAAAAAGGGGCGGGCGGCACACCAGTCTCCTTGGTAACTTGCTTCTTCTGCTCCTTACTGGCACCTTTCTTGCTAGAGGTGCTACGGGTTACTTTTTTTGGGGCCATCCTCTTCAGAGCAGGTCAGCAGGCAGCAGTTGCACGAGTTGCAGAGGGTTCTGTGTCCAGACGTGACGTCGCGTGACGTTATGCTGCACACACCGCTGCAGGACTTCTTCCTGGCACTGGTGGTTCTCTTGAGTCTTCTTGTGCACCTAAAAGCAATGGAAGACAGAGGAACATCAGTTCAGTTATACACCCCAAAAAATCGACAAAACACAGAAAAATGAGCACAATCCCATGCCATCCTTGATGTTTACATTGAAGACACCCCACAGAAAGACTACGGACATGCAAGTATGCAACACTCACTACCCCTGGGCATAAGGGATGAAAAGTAGGCAAAATAAGTGCAGGCCTCAGACACTGCCTCTCCTCAAAATGGCCCCCTTACACCCCAAGCACATGTTGCCTGTACCAGCCAGCACTCAAGATGGCCACCACCACCACCCACATGGCCAGTCCACATCAACAGTACACCCCCAAAAAACAGAAAAACAGCCAGAAATCACCACAATCCAATGCCATCCATGATGTTTACATCAAAGAGAGTGAGACCACACCACAGGCACACTCAGTCCATGCACCACCACCACCCCTGGGCAAGCAAAAGGCCACACCAGCAGCCCCCCAAAAACGACAAAAAACAATAAAATAAGCACAATCCCAGCCCATCCATGGCCTCAATTATGTTTAAATTCAAGAAGACACCCCACAGAAAGACTAGGCCCATGCAACACTCACCACCACCCCTGGGCAAAGGGCCACACCAGCAGGCCCAAAAAAACGACAAAAAACAATAAAATCTGCACAATCCCAGCCCATCCATGGCCTCAATGGTGTTTAAATTCAAGAAGACACCCCTCAGAAACACTAGGCCCATGCAACACTCACTACCCCTGGGCATAAGGGATGAAAAGTAGGCAAAATAAGTGCAGGCCTCAGACACTGCCTCTCCTCAAAATGGCCCCCTTACACCCCAAGCACATGTTGCCTGTACCAGCCAGCACTCAAGATGGCCACCACCACCACCCACATGGCCAGTCCACATCAACAGTACACCCCCAAAAAACAGAAAAACAGCCAGAAACCACCACAATCCAATGCCATCCATGATGTTTACATCAAAGAGAGTGAGACCACACCACAGGCACACTCAGTCCATGCACCACCACCACCCCTGGGCAAGCAAAAGGCCACACCAGCAGCCCCCCAAAAACGACAAAAAACAATAAAATAAGCACAATCCCAGCCCATCCATGGCCTCAATTATGTTTAAATTCAAGAAGACACCCCACAGAAAGACTAGGCCCATGCAACACTCACCACCACCCCTGGGAAAAGGGCCACACCAGCAGGCCCAAAAAAACGACAAAAAACAATAAAATCTGCACAATCCCAGCCCATCCATGGCCTCAATGGTGTTTAAATTCAAGAAGACACCCCTCAGAAACACTAGGCCCATGCAACACTCACTACCCCTGGGCATAAGGGATGAAAAGTAGGCAAAATAAGTGCAGGCCTCAGACACTGCCTCTCCTCAAAATGGCCCCCTTACACCCCAAGCACATGTTGCCTGTACCAGCCAGCACTCAAGATGGCCACCACCACCACCCACATGGTCAGTCCACATCAACAGTACACCCCCAAAAAACAGAAAAACAGCCAGAAATCACCACAATCCAATGCCATCCATGATGTTTACATCAAAGAGAGTGAGACCACACCACAGGCACACTCAGTCCATGCACCACCACCACCCCTGGGCAAGCAAAAGGCCACACCAGCAGCCCCCCAAAAACGACAAAAAACAATAAAATAAGCACAATCCCAGCCCATCCATGGCCTCAATTATGTTTAAATTCAAGAAGACACCCCACAGAAAGACTAGGCCCATGCAACACTCACCACCACCCCTGGGCAAAGGGCCACACCAGCAGGCCCAAAAAAACGACAAAAAACAATAAAATCTGCACAATCCCAGCCCATCCATGGCCTCAATGGTGTTTAAATTCAAGAAGACACCCCTCAGAAACACCAGGCCCATGCAACACTCACTACCCCTGGGCATAAGGGATGAAAAGTAGGCAAAATAAGTGCAGGCCTCAGACACTGCCTCTCCTCAAAATGGCCCCCTTACACCCCAAGCACATGTTGCCTGTACCAGCCAGCACTCAAGATGGCCACCACCACCACCCACATGGCCAGTCCACATCAACAGTACACCCCCAAAAAACAGAAAAACAGCCAGAAATCACCACAATCCAATGCCATCCATGATGTTTACATCAAAGAGAGTGAGACCACACCACAGGCACACTCAGTCCATGCACCACCACCACCCCTGGGCAAGCAAAAGGCCACACCAGCAGCCCCCCAAAAACGACAAAAAACAATAAAATAAGCACAATCCCAGCCCATCCATGGCCTCAATTATGTTTAAATTCAAGAAGACACCCCACAGAAAGACTAGGCCCATGCAACACTCACCACCACCCCTGGGCAAAGGGCCACACCAGCAGGCCCAAAAAAACGACAAAAAACAATAAAATCTGCACAATCCCAGCCCATCCATGGCCTCAATGGTGTTTAAATTCAAGAAGACACCCCTCAGAAACACTAGGCCCATGCAACACTCACTACCCCTGGGCATAAGGGATGAAAAGTAGGCAAAATAAGTGCAGGCCTCAGACACTGCCTCTCCTCAAAATGGCCCCCTCACACCCCAAGCACATGTTGCCTGTACCAGCCAGCACTCAAGATGGCCACCACCACCACCCACATGGCCAGTCAACATCAACAGTACACCCCCAAAAAACAGAAAAACAGCCAGAAATCACCACAATCCAATGCCATCCATGATGTTTACATCAAAGAGAGTGAGACCACACCACAGGCACACTCAGTCCATGCACCACCACCACCCCTGGGCAAGCAAAAGGCCACACCAGCAGCCCCCCAAAAACGACAAAAAACAATAAAATAAGCACAATCCCAGCCCATCCATGGCCTCAATTATGTTTAAATTCAAGAAGACACCCCACAGAAAGACTAGGCCCATGCAACACTCACCACCCCTGGGCAAAGGGCCACACCAGCAGGCCCAAAAAAACGACAAAAAACAATAAAATCTGCACAATCCCAGCCCATCCATGGCCTCAATGGTGTTTAAATTCAACAAAACAGTTGTATCATGCACCCATAACCAACCCTGGTCCTACTGGATACTGTGGCTACCCACAATATAATTTATTTAATTTTCTGAAAAAGTTCAAAAATTGTACTTGCAGCAACTGTAATGCCCCAAACAAACTTACTTGTGAAAGTTGATTTCTAATCCAAAAGTGATCCAAAGACAGTCAAAAAGGCCTCAAATCCAAATATCCAGCAGCACCCACAAAAAGTAATCCTTCCAGCTCCAGATCCAAATGAAAGTGACCAGGAGATGGACAAAGCACTGGGAGGAGCCTGCTGGACAGGAACAGGAAGTTGGAGACTGTGGGGCACTTCCTTACTCCCCCCCCCCAAAATGGACTCCTTGCAAAAAAAAAGGCCATGCAAATGTCAACCTGAGGAGTGATTCTGATAAAAATCATAATTTTCTGAAGGTTTATCCTGTTTGCTGGTGATTTTCTTGTGCGAAATTGCAAAATCTCTATTTCGCAAGTGCGAGATTGTTCCTTTCCGCCGCAACTACGTGTTCGCAATTGCGAACTCTCGCGAGGTGTGCTGTGCAAGGTGGCAAGCCGCGAGTACGTATTCGCGGGCGACAAACTCCCGCGGGAACACGCAGCAAGATCTAAAATGGCGCGTCACTCGCAAAGAAAAACAACTCGAGCGGATTCACGGATTTTCGACAAATTCGCGAGCGTTCGCGGATTGCGAATTTGCCGAAAATCCGAAAAATCCGCGAGCGGAGCGGATTTTACGCCCATGCTTACTGCTAACTAGAGCCCGCTGTGGATGACTGGTGGACCGAGCGGTGTCAGTGGTCTGCCTTCTGGACATCGCGGGAGCGGACCAGGATCAGGATCGCTGCAGGTGCCTGAAGCATAACGGAGACCCCACTGCGGAACGGTCCTGCCCGCCTGTGATTGCTGCCGAGACCCCCGGTGTCCCGCTCTCACTGGGAGCTGTGCACCTCGCCATGCCAGCTGAGATCTGGACATCGCATCGAGATCTGGACATCGCAAGTCATAATCTCGCTGCAGGCGCCTTAAGCACAACGGAGACCCCACTTTGGAACGGTCCGAGTAGGCGCCCCGCGGTAGTGGAGACAGAGGAGGTGAGAGGCATGGCGGACTAGCCGAGTTCGGGCGTCCCCACCCTACGCCTGACTGCTCACTGCGAGCTGAGCCCTGCGACTCGCAGCGACGCCGGAGGAGACGGACAGTGCAGGTGGCGGGCGGAATCGACCCTGCACTTCATCATCTCTTTTTGCTGTTCTGCAGATCGGGGCACTAGCGGAGAACAGCTCTGGTCAGCCCTCCCCAAGCCTGAGGATTGTCACTCTCTGCCCGGAGTTTCTTCTGCAAGTAGAGCTACTTCCCCCCCCCCCCCCCCTCCCTCCCTCCCGCCCGCCCTGCAGCAGAGGAGTCCTGGCGGTCTGGAGGGCTGAGAGGGGCTTGGGCTGAGAGGGGCCGCTGGTTGTTGCACCGGGAGCCCTACAGACCTAGCGGAGGTCACGGGAGGCTGTGGACGCCCCACCCGCCACTCAGGGGTGACACAATTTCTCGCAGCGGACCCGCGAGAGCTAAGCACCGCTTAGACGAGGAGTAGAGAAAAGGTACTTGTTTATGTGCTTATGCCGACATTCATTATCAAAAACCCATTGTTTAAAATGGCGGGGGTCCAAAATTCAAAAGCTAAGGCAATAAATCACCTCCTGTGGCCACGAGGCTCCTCAAGATAAGGCTCCCTCGAGCATGAAAGTGAAACTGCCCTCCCGGCTCACAAAGCAACCACAATAAACAGAGGACTAATGTTTCTTCCCCCTCTATGTGGCGGCCATTTTGACCAGTCTCTTCCTCTCGGGCCGCCATCTTGGACTAGTCAGTATCGCTGGGCTATTAACTAATTCACTTTATAAACTGACACTAAGAACTTACCACTTTAGACTAAGCCCAACTACTTTACTCTGACACACACCTATCTGTGTCTTGTAACCGACTGTTTGCATGTGTATTCTGCTGTTTATTTCTATATTTTTATATTTTATCTATAGATTTATATTTTATCAGAACTATTCCTCCAATTGTACTTTGCACTACTCTACACAATTCTGCAACCTGCACCCATTTCTCACTTCTATCCCCGGTAATTCACCGACTGCTACCTCATATAGTGTAGGTTTATATTTTATCAAAACTGCTCCTCCAAGTATACTCTGCACTACTTTGCACAATGCTGCAACCTGCACCCATTGGTGGTCTATAGTTTCTCAGAACTATTCCTCCAATTGTACTCTGCACTACCACTTTACACAATTCTGCAACCGCACTGCATTACCTGTATTCACCTGTATTCACTTTACCTATCCTTCATGTAATGCATCGACTGCACATATGCCTGTCGTCTCACTAGTGTATTTTCTGCCCGCTAGTGCCATCTCTGATCCTGATAACCTGTTGTGTTTGCATGTGCATCTTGCTCCGGCATATCACTAGTGTTCACCAACCCCTGCGCTATACTGCCACCATACCAACATGGAGTTCAGCGGCAAACACACATATAAAATAAACTACCCTCCCGTGCTCACCAAAAAAGCTACTAAACGCTTTAAACACGACTTCCTTAGGTCCCACCCAGAAACACCCTTTGCCGACACCTACTTCTCATCGGTCAATGGACCCTTGAACACCGACATCATTTTCCACACCACACGCAGAGCGCAATGGAAAAAAGTGTTCCTCACCCTATTCACCGTCTCCACCTCCAGGAAATCCGCACATGGCCTAACACTCTCCATCACATCGTCCCAACTCCTCCCAGGCAGAACCACCATCACTATATACAACAGCGGGATTGTCTTAATTCAAGCGACAGACAGGAACCTGGAACTACTTGACAACATGTTCCCCTCTCTCAAAGAGCACCTTTCCAATCCTCGGACTTACACGCATATCACCCCCTGTCCTACCTCTCCTAACGTCACAGCTCCCACCCTTAACTCTCCTAACCCAGTTCAGCAGCAAGAAGACACGCACCTCACCTTCACACCCTGCTCCACAATCAATCACCTGCCCGTCTCAGCTACCCCTCCCCGCCCCTCATACACAGACATAGACCTGGTCCCTCCACACACCACTCGCTTTCCCAGCCCCCCTACTAACCTTCGTACCTCCGCTCATCCTCCTGTCTCCCCCCCACACTTTGCACTCCCGTACCTTCCCCCGCACATTTTTTCTCAGAGCACCCCTCCTCCCCCAATGGCACCCCACACAACATGACTCTCTCTCCGACTTCCGCCCCCCCACACTTAGCACTCCCGCCACGCCTAGCCTGCATCCCTCCTTCAACCTCCCACCCCCCTCGCTCACTCCTCAATATTCCACCTCCTCCCCCACAACAGCCAGCCTTCACATCGCCCCCTTATTCCCTTCCCCCCCTAGCACGGATGCGCTTCCCAATAACACCTATCCTCTCGCTAACGCCCCCAACACCCACATCAGCTCCGCCTCTCCACCCGGACTGCCCCCTGTCAACGTATTCGCCGGTTCAGCGCCAGTACCCTCCCCCAACACCGCGCCCATCATCACCTTGGACATTATTATGTCCACCCTCCTCCAATTGAAAGAAGAATTTCACTCCATTAAAGAGTTGCTCTTCACACACCCCATCAGACACCCCCCCATCACCACACCTAACACCACGTCCCCCTCACCTCCTACTCGCCCTACCACACAACACTCCACACACCGGACCTCTATCCCCCCTCGCAATACCAACAATCGCAATAACAATTGCAATCTCATTACTACCAAGCGCAATACTCCTCCTTCTTCTACACCTAACAACACTTCCTCCACACCTCCTACTCGCCTCATCACACATCTTTCCCCACATTGGACTTCTACCCCCTCTTGCAATACCACCAATCGCCCCAGACGCACCACCAACACGATCTCTGACCTTGACGTACACACCCTTCTCCACTCTTACGACCCGGCACCCCAAAAGCCACTAGCTACCAACAACATGTCCATCCCAACGATTATATCTAACCACCTCAGGCACCAAAAGGATAACAACAGAGGCGCTGTCCCCAACAACCTCACTAATGTACCCCTCGTTTTGGAATCATCCTCCACCCTTTGCACCCCTAGCCTTAAATGCATACTTCTCAACTGCAGATCGGCCCAAAGACATTCCACGGAGGTCGCCGACCTCATCATGTCCCTGGAACTGGACCTAGCCATTCTGACTGAAACATGGCTGTCTGATTCCTCTACACCTATACTGGATATCCTAGTCCCTCCCAACTACTGTATCATTAGACTTGACAGGGACAAAAAGATAGGCGGTGGAATTGCCTGCATCTACAGAAGCAACCTCTCAGTCTCCAAAGTGGCCGTCTCCTCTCTTACTTCCTGTGAATACCTCTGCCTTGATATCATCAGCGAAAGCAAACCGGTATGCTCACTACACATTATATACCACCCACCTGGGGACAATCTCTCCTTCGTCCAACAACTTATGGATACAATTACAGCCAACTCAGGACGGCAGCACACCCAAATTTTCCTTGGCGACTACAATCTCCACTGGAATGACAGCAGTGACACAGTGGTAAACAGCCTCAAAAGCTTTCTCAACGCACTTGATCTCAACCAAATATGCAACAGCCCGACCCATAAGAGAGGTTCTACCCTTGACCTTATCATCTCCAAAGAGGGCGCTATTCAACTGGAGTCAATCCAACCTTGTGACTGGTCAGATCACCATATTGTCTCCTTCCTCATCAAGGAAAAAAACAGACTTAACTCAGTTCAACCCCCTAAGTACAAAGTGTGGAAAAGAGACTTGAAGAAACTCAACCCAAACTCCCTACCACCTAACAGCTGCAATCGGCTACTTCCCCCTCCCGGCGATACAGACGTTCAACTTCTGACTGACTACTATCTCAATACTATGTCCACAATAATCGATGAGGTGGCGCCCATGCAACTGAAAAGAGTCTCGTCCAAGAAGACTTCCAACCCATGGTATGACGGAAGCCTCAATGAGGATAGACGGGCGATGCGAATGGCAGAGCGCACCTGGAAGTCAGCTCCTTCTGCAGTGCACCTAAGAGGTCTAAAGAAACAGAGAAACGCCTACTTCAGGAAAATAAAACGCTCAAAAAGAGACTTCTTCAGCCTCCAGCTCGCCCAAGCTAAAAACCGTCCAAGAAAACTGTTTGAGTTAGTCAGAACACAATCCAAAGAGCATCCCCAGACAATCAGCTCCATGGACGTTACTCCTTCCTGCGAAGACTTCTCTGCCTTCTTTATCCAAAAAACTGAGAGAATAAGAAGCGATCTCCTCAATGACGCTATCCTGTACTCCAACCCCCGACACACAGCAGTGCCTCAACCAAAGAACAATGCTACTTGGTCATCCTTTGACACTTACTCCGTAGAAGAAATTGGCAGACTGCTCAGCGCCTTGAAACCTTCCAATCACCTCTCTGACCCCCTTCCTGCTAACGCTGTAAAAGACTTTTCCCCTTGGCTTCTCCCACTCTGGTCTAAGATTATCAATAGCTCTCTTCAACAAGGATCCATCCCCAACGCCCTCAAAGTAGGGCAAGTCACACCGCTACTAAAAAAACCAACAGCAGACCCCACTGATCTAAACAATTACCGCCCTATTACAAACATTCCCACTCTCGCTAAACTGTTGGAAAAATGCGTACAACTACAACTGACTAAACACATAGATAAGTTTGATCTCCTAAACGCTCATCAGTCAGGCTTCCGAGCAGGGCACAGTACCGAAACTGCCATGACTCACATAGTGGACGTTACCCTCGAAATCCTAGACCAAAACGATACCTGTCTCCTCATCCTTCTGGATCTCTCCTCAGCATTCGATACAGTTAAACATGAGAACTTACTCGAACTGTTAAACACAAGAATGGGCGTATCTGGGACTGTTCTAAAGTGGTTCACCTCATTTCTACACAACCGGACACAAAGAATCAAAAGCAACAACCTGCTGTCCTCTCCGGTACCTGTATCGCTAGGCGTCCCTCAAGGATCCTCCCTCTCCCCAACACTGTTCAACCTAGTTATGGAACCTCTCACTACGTTGCTACAGGCTTCTAATGTGCACTTTCACATGTATGCCGACGACACCCAACTTTATCTCAAAATACAATCTCCCAAGGACATCATGCTGCTGAACACCACGATCAGAAACACCCAATCCTGGCTTGCTGAGAATCACCTCAAACTCAATGCCCTGAAGACCGAGTTCCTCCTGATCTCACCTCCCGCTAAAATATCCATGGCTCAAACATGGCTTAAGCAATTAACAGCTCTAAATGTACAGCCCATCGTAGTAGACTCAGCAAAATCTTTAGGCCTAACACTTGACACCAATCTCAACATGCAGCAGCACATCAGCAAGGCAACCAAAGGAGCGAACTTCCAAATCAATACCCTGAGAAAACTTAAACCCTTCCTTCCTGCCAAAGACTTCCAAACTGCAGTACAATCTATAGTCATCCCGCACATAGAATACGGTAGCACCGCCCTCTGCGGGCTCCCCCTAACTACAACGGCACCCCTAAGAGCGTCCCTTAACGCCGCAGCGAGACTCGTCACAGGCTCAAAAAAACACTCGCATATCTCCCCGGACTTTAAATCACTGAACTGGCTACCTTTTGAAAATCGCATGTATGACACACAAGGCTGTGCATCTGAATTCACCCGCCTACCTCACTCAAAAGTTGAGAATTTCGGGTGGCTCCCGAACTACTAGGAGCACAAACAATCTTTTGCTGAAACCTCGAAGATTTCGGAAGGAAAAAACGTATAAACGCTCCTTTTCAGGAATGGCACCCAGGATCTGGAACTCACTCCCTCCTGAAACAAGGCTCATCTCCTCCAACACAATCTTTAAGAAAGAAGTTAAAGCGATCCTCATGGCAAAATACACATGACCTATTACTCCGTATCACTCATGAATCTGCTCTGTAAGTCCTGCCCGACCTTGGCCTATTGTACCCCGTATTATCGAATTACGTAATTGTATACGCTCACTCTTTGTATTTTGTTATAATGTTTGATGCACCTGGTTGATTATGTATATTGTTATATTGTTGACGCACCTGGTTGACTTTGCACACTTTACCCTCTCCACCTCAACGATCCTTACTTCCCTTCTACTGTCGCACCTGTGGGACTATACATCCTGCACACACCCACCTCAACTTGGCCCACCTTTAAACTCTAAATACTCTAAACACGCTTAAGCAAGTATATGCTCCTTGTTATTGCACTTTATGCTACTGACGCAATTGTTTGTCTATACTCAATGTACCTACACTACCACACCTGTGACCTACCTCATGTCCTTTGACCCACCTATGTAACTAGCACCTTGTACCTAACTACCTCATATATTACTTTGTATATACGCTTCTTTACTTTGTATTTTTACTTTGTATTTTTACTTGTAAAGCGCTCTGATATCTGCAAAGATCTTGTTCGCGCTGTATAAAACTCTCAAAATAAATAAAGAAAAAAAAATTCATCCACCTGGTATCACGATACCTCAAACTCACCCATAACAGCTTCTCTGCCTGTGTGTGCAACACATACTGGCAAGACTATGCTGCCCCACATGACAGTGTGTCTACGTACAACCAGCTCATGTGCCTCGTACAGCACACACACACCTTCCAGCTGCACAAAATTGTACTGTGTTACCTTGTCAACACCACAGCAGCACACCTCACCTTCCTTACAGTAACGTGGCAGTACGCAACCTCAGCACACCACTTCAACATGGCCAACACAGACAGTCAAATAGCCACCGGGAACACACACCAAAACCACGTCTCTTGGGTGTGGTGTGATGTGGCCGGTCTGGTGAAGAGATTTCTCAGACGTGGCAAGGCGTTCTAGATGCGTTGCACCCGTCACATGAGTTTGGTTGTTGTAGCTGCATAGGGAGCGGTCACGTGATCAGGTGAGCTTGTAGAGAGTGCAACAGGCCATTGCCCACAGTTTGTCCTGCCACCCTTGGCCTGTGCACCATTCATCACATCCACAGTACAGCTGCATGCTGATGATAGTTCTCATACATCAGGACACAGATGTTGGTACTCCCTACGTGGACACCTACATTTTAACCCTGATCTATACACCTACAAGTGACTCTCCTGTGCCTGTCTGTAATTGCAGTATTTCAAGCCAAACCCCCCTACAACATTTAGTAACCATCACAGGTGTGTATTGCCTTCCATGTATCTTGTTATTTGAAAAATGTGACCTATGTGTGTCCTCAACCGGACTCATATTCAAGTGTGTAGATGGCTGCAGTTTGTTAAATACTCTAGCATTTCATACATTTCCACACACATATGTTTTAGACTCTGGGTTCAAGATTACTACACCAATGCCTGTGATGTTTCTTAGATTTATTTGGTGATCTTGTGCAGGAAACATGAGTAGGTGCTGTACAAAAATGGGGGAATCCAAAGTTCACAGCTGGAGATGAGATGCCTTACAGTTTCAGTCAACAGAGTCCAGGCCACAGTGCGTAGCATCATTGGGCAGACTGTGACCAGCAAGTCCATGTGGGAGAGTCAAATAGGTGATGCTGTTGTACCCAAGTGCAATATGCCAGGCAGGTGTCCTGGGAGTTGTGCATGGCCCATTGCCTCTCAACGTCTTCGCCGTGGACGACCCACCTTCCTTAGGGGACCCTCACATGCAGGCCTTGACGATGCATGGGACGCTCCGCCAGACTGTTCCTCCTCCTCCTCCCTCCCAGTGGCTGGAGTAGAACTTTCCCTTGACGTTTGTGGCCTGGTGACACAGGGAGGGTGCTGCATGTTGGCAGACATCTGACGGAGAGATTGGCTCATATCCCAATGCACCGTCAAGAGCTCAGCCAGTGTTGCCTCCACCCGTCCATGATGTCGTACTTGCCTGGCATGTTGCTCGGCCTGCTGTTGTTTCAGTTCGTTGAGGGCCTCCACTACCTGGCTGACCTCCCTGGTGTCCCGCCGGTATGCCTCCAGGATGGTACTCAGTTGAGCCATACCGGTGCCTGCAGCTTCCTGGCCAGAATCTCGCCTCCGCCTTGCTCCACTCCCACCACCCTGACCCACATGAGCACAGCCTGCGCTTGTGGGCACATCGGATCGACGGGACCCCCGAGTGTTGGCAGGGTGGATGTTGTCTGCCACCTCCAGGGTGCCCGCCGAAGGATGTCCTCATTTTCAGACTGGCTCTCTGGTGGATCATGGGCAGGGCTCTGACCTGTCTGCTGGGATGTGGTGGGAATGGGTCTGGTGGTTGGCACAGATGTATCTGATTCAGTTGCTGCAGGGGTTTGGGATCCGGAGGGGCCAGGTTGGTTGGGGTCAACCACGGTGTGTTGTGAGGCGTCGCTGTCGGTGGGCTCAGGGTCCTGCTGAGCCTGGGACTGGGATCCTTCTCCCCCCTGGTTGGGGTGGTTTCCACATGTTGCCCTGTGGGTGTGAGAGACAGAAACTGTTAATGCACTATCATGACACATATTTTTTTGTTCTCCATTGTCAGCATCACAGTTCAACCTGCTTTATATTGTTGTCATTGTTCACTTGTGTATGTGTATGTAGTGGGATCCAATTAACATGTGCTCAGGGGTATTAGCCATGTTACATTTTCTTGAGAATGACTGACACAGCCATTGCTGTGGCTTGTGTTGCCGCCACGACACAGATACAGCAGTGCTCTGTTTGATGCAATATTCACAATACAGTGTCAATCCTTATACCAGCGTCAAGCATGCACAGGGTTTAGATGCAGCATGTTAATGTAAGAGACAGAGCAGAATTGTTCTGATTCAATTCAGCTACTTTTGATAGGTGTTGCTGTTCCATGATGGCCAAACGATGCCAACCCCCCTGGACCTGTACACCCACTTCTAGCTCATGGCTTTAGAACGTGGCACTTCTCCAGGACGCATCACCTTGTCAATACCCATGTCCATGGTGCAACTTTAGTGCTTCCACAACGTTTTGAGATGGGTCAAGTGCATTGTGTGAGAGGCACAATGGACTTGAGAATCAGCACTGTGCATGTTAAATTTGGATGCGTAATCATATCAGTGATTGTTTTGTTGTTACATTACAATTGTGACAGTGTTGCACTCCATTGCCTGTCCCCAGGGGATACGTTTCTGAAAGGGGTGTGTGTACAGGCCATGCTAGTTGTTTGAGTGTGATTTGCAAGCATCCATCCTTCGTGGTTTGGCTGTGCCCCCATGAAGCATGCTGCCATGATCGTGGTTGTGGGTTCCTGCACAGGATGTCTGACCTTGTCCTGGTGTTTGTGTTTGCACTGGTCACAGGAGGGCCTTGTGCTGCCTACACCAGGGCCCATTGTCTGCTATCTTGTGCATAATTTCACACTCCCTGTGCATTGGGCATGGTGCTTGGGTGTGTACCTGGGACATATGGGATGAGGGCAGCCTCCTACCCTACACTTTCCACACTATCACCCTCCCCCTTACAACCACCCCCATACCGTTGGGCACTGCTGGGACTCATATCCACCCCACCCCCATGCTGTTGGGCACTGCTGTGACTCATATCCACCTCACCCCCATGCCATTGGGCACTGCTGGGACTCATATCCACCACACCCCCATACTGTTGGGCACTGCTGGGACTCATGGCCACCCACCCCCATACTGTTGGGCACTGCTGGGACTCATATCCACCCCACCCCTATACTGTTGGGCACTGCTGGGACTCATATCCACCCCACCCCACCCCCATACTGTTAGGCACTGCTGGGACTCATATCCACCACACCCCCATACCGTTGGGCACTGCTGGGACTCATATCCACCACACCCCCATACTGTTGGGCACTGCTGGGACTCATGGCCACCCACCCCCATACAGCTGGGCACTGCTGGGACTCATATCCACCCCACCCCCATACTGTTGAGCACTGCTGGGAGTCCCCCCATATTACATGAGTTGTTTGTATACTCACCAGGCTCAACGGCTCCTTGTATTCCATGAACTCCCACCGGTGGTAGCAGGGCCATGACTTTCTCCTCCCAGGGCTGGTATTGTGGAGGTCTGCGGGGACCACCACCTCCAGTGTGGTGTGCAGAGGCGTATTCCTGGTCCATCTTCTTCTTGACCATCCTCCGCAGATCATACCACCTGGACTGACATTCCTGCCTGGTGCGCCTGATGGGTGCAACAGCATTGACCCGGTCTGCGATCCTCTCCCACAGGCGTGTTTTCTGAGCTATGCTGGTCTGTCTGACCAATGCGCCAAACAGCTGTGGCTCCACTCTGATGACTTCATCTGAAAGGACCTCCATCTCCGGGTTGGTGAACTTTGGATTCTTTGGTGTAGTCATGGTGTGGGGTGTATGTGATTGAGGGGGTGATGGTGTGTATGGATGGGGGTGTGTGGGTCTGATTGTGAAGGAGGTGTTGTGGGTGTAGATGAGATAGGGTGTATGTGTGAGGGTTAATGGGTGCAGTTGTTGATGTGCTGGCCTGTGTCTTCTTTTTGCAAATAGGTATGTTGCAAAGGAGGATGGGTTGTATGTGTGGGCCCTTTTATTGGTCAATTTGTGGGTGTGACTTATTTAGTATTAGTGGTGGGTGTGTTATATGGGGTGGGTGTTACTTGGGCCCTCTGTTTGCCTGTTTGTATGTGGCCAGGACATTGTTTCCCAATGGTGTGTACACAGGAGACATGCTTTGTGTTGTTGTGCGACTCGTTTACAAACTCCTTGTGCTGGTTTCGGGGTTCACGTGTGCTTTATAATTGTTATGTGTGCGGGTCGTACTTGTAGGTGCGGGTGACTTATACGGGCTGTTGGGGGGTAGGGGGGGTTTGCGTAGGCTTGATCGGGGTGTGTGCGGTTCGTATTTGTTGGTGCGGGTGACTTATACGGGCCGTTGGGGGATGGGGGGGTTTGTGTACGCTTGATGGGGGTGTGCGGGTCGTAATTGTTGGTGCGGGTGACTTATACGGGCCGTTGGGGGGTGGTGGGGTTCGTGTACGCTTGATCGGGGGTGTGCGGTTCGTAATTGTTGGTGCGGGTGACTTATACGGGCCGTTGGGGGGTAGGGGGGTTCATGTACGCTTGATCGGATGGGTGTGCGGGTCATATTTGTTGGTGCGGGTGACTTATACGGGCCATTGGGGGGTAGGGGGGTTCGTGTACACTTGATCGGGGGGTGTGCGGTTTGTAATTGTTGGTGCGGGTGACTTATACGGGCTGTTGGGGTGTAGGGGGTTCGTGTACGCTTGATCGGGGGGTGTGTGGGTCGTACTTGTAGGTGCGGGTGACTTATACGGACCGTTGGGGGGTGGGGGGGTTCGTGTACGCTTGATCGGGGGTGTGCGGTTCGTAATTGTTGGTGCGGGTGACTTATACGGGCTGTTGGGGGCTAGGGGGGGTTCATGTACGCTTGATCGGATGGGTGTGCGGGTCATATTTGTTGGTGCAGGTGACTTATACGGGCTGTTGGGGGTTAGGGGGGTTCGTGTACGCTTGATCGGGGGGGTGCGGGTTGTAATTGTTGGTGCGGGTGACTTATACAGGCTGATGGGGTGTAGGGGGTTTGTGTACGCTTGATCGGGGGGGTGTGCGGGTCGTACTTGTAGGTGCGGGTGACTTATACGGGCCGTTGGGGGGTAGGGGGGGTTAGTGTACGCTTGATCGAGGGGGTGTGCGGGTCGTACTTATTGGTGCGGGTGACTTATATGGGCCGTTGGGGGTGGGGGTTTGTGTACGCTTGATCGGGGGGTGTGCGGTTCGTAATTGTTGGTGCGTGTGACTTATACGGGCTGTTGGGGGGTTCGTGTACGCTTGATCGGGGTGTGTGCGGGTCATATTTGTTGGTGCGGGTGACTTATACGGGCCGTTGGAGGGTGGGGGGGTTCGCGTACGCTTGATCGGGGGTAAACAGTTTGTATATGTTGATGCGGCTTGCTGTAAAGCGATATTTTCCGTACGAATCATTCTTCATGCGCGACTACTTTGGTCCGTACAAATCGCGTACTGGGTTGCCGCAGTGCATCGTACTTATCAGTTTGTACGGCAGGTTTACAAATCGTACGGTTTGATTCCCGACGCTTATTGGCACGGGTCTTCGACTGCGGTTCATACGGATCCCTGATAATCGTACGGAGAAAGACGGAAATGGATCGTACTTCGCAGTTCGGAGGGAATTTTTCCTTTCGTACGGAATCGGCTACGAATACGATTCGTACGGCGGAATTTTTACCAGGATCGGAATCGACCCCAAAATGTCACTTGCAATTGATGAAAAGATAAAATCGCATTATTAACATTCAATTGGTGAACATAAAAAATACCCTTTTCTTTCCAGTGTGTGTAGTAGAATGATTTATGACGGAATGTAATGTGCTTGTTATACCAAATTGAGGAGGCAAGGAAAAGACGATAGTGGGTGCAATAGACAATGGGAGTATGTCAAAATTGGGTATTTGGAGATAAACGTACAATTAGTCATATAAACAATATCCTTCACAGAAAAATCATTCAATAATGAACATTCAACAGTGACCCAAGAAGGTTTAGGTACATCTAGGTAGTCTTTAAACAAACATAAAATTGACGAATTAGAAAAGCATTGTGATATAGTTTAAAATCAGGGAATCTAACACCTCCTTCAGTCTTGGGGCAAAGCAATTTGGACAAGGCAATACGTGCATGCTTTTTGTTCCAAAGAAACTTTATAAATAAAGAAGTAACCTGAGTAAAATAATATTTGGGGATTTTAAATGGTAACATTGACAATAAGAACAGTACTTGGGGCACAATCATCATTTTAATTGTATCAAGTCTGCCCCACCATGAGAGAAATAGAGGAGACCAAGAATTCAACAAATTGGCAATTTTAGGTTTTAAAGCAATACAATTATAAGATAGTGTATCACGTATGTTAGAGGAGAACCATGTGCCAAGATATTACATTTTTTGAGGACACCATGTGAAATTGGTAGAGTCAAACATGTGTTTATAACATGAAGAGTTTAAGGGGAAAATCTCAGTCTTGGAAAAATGTAATGTATAACCTGAGACATTAGAGAATAAGGAGATCTCATGTAAAAAAGGGGGTAAAGAAGAAGTAGGATTGGGCATATAGATAAGAACATCATCTGCATAAGCAGAGAGTTTGATTTGGTGAGACTTGATGTTAAAGCCAGTGATAAGAGTGTTACACCTAATGCGTTCAAGAAAGGGTTCTAAACAAAGTAGGTGGGGAAAAAGAAGTGGGGAAAGGGGACAACCCTGACCAGTACCTCTTTGGAGGGAAAAATATGGGGATAAAAGACCATTAACAAAAACACAAGCTTTTGGGTTTGTACACAATAATTTAACATAGGAAATATACTTAGGACCAAACCCAAACCATTGTAGAGTGTGTATCATGAAATCCCAATTAATTCGGTCAAATGCTTTTTCTGCATCTAAAGATAATGCGCTAAGGGAGAGGGATATTTTTTACTCAGAGAAATAATATTAGAAAACATTCTGGCATTATCAGAAGCTAAACGCCCCTTAACAAAGCCAGATTGGTCTGGGTTAACAAGAGAAGGGATAACTTTCTCGAGACAAAAAGCTAAAATCTTTGCAACAATTTTACAATCATAATTGATTAATGAGATAGGGCGAAAAGTTTTGCAATAGGAAGGATATTTGTCTGGCTTAGGTATAACTAGAATCATGGCTTCTAGAAAAGAGCCACAGGCCTTGGAGTTGGAAATAAAGGAGTTAAAAAGTTCAAGTAATTTAGGAGCAAAAATTGAAGAGAAGGCTAAAAATAACCCGGCTGAGAAACCATCAGGACCAGGAGCCTTCAATTTTTTCAAGGATTTCAAAGCGTCAGTTAATTCTTGTAGAGAGATGTCCTCTTCAAGTGGTGTAAAAATGTTTGGGAGTGTTTTAGGCTTGGGGATATCTCGAAAGAAGGAGGTAAAATCCTCTTCAGTAGGTTTAGTAGTTTCTGTGTATAACAGGTTATAATATGATTAATATGTATTTTCCCTGCTTTGTTTTGACCACCATGATATTTCGATTTAACCTTGAGAAGGATGTTACAAGCATCCACAGTAGCTAATTTATTCAGGGTGGATTAGGCTTTAATTAATTCTTGTATGAAGAAGAGGTTTTGGATGTGAAAAAGTATGCTCTAATGTTTTAAGTTGTGAAAAAGTTTCTTTATATTTAGTCAACATTAGTTTCTTTTTCTTAGAGGAATAAGCACTAGTAAAGGCCCTAAAGGATGCTTTAAAAGCATCCCAATTATTGTGTAAGGAGGTTTCTCTAAAGTCATTAATAACAAAAAATTCATAAATAAAGGTAGTTGCTTCTGAAATAAAGGAACAATCTGATAAAAGGTTGTTATTAAAACGCCATCGTCTTTGTTTATAGGTGGTGATAGATAAGTCAATAGAAGTGAAAACAGGTGCATGGTCAGAAATAAAAATAGAACCAATTTCTGATGAGTGGAGGCAAAGTAGTAATGCTTTGGAAATAAGAATGTAGTCAATAAGTGATCTAGTATGGTGTACAGGAGAGAAAAAAGCAAATACAGAATCATCAGGATTACATGCTTTCCAAGTGTCAAATAGGGGACATATTGTACAGGATTGCCACGAACGCGGGACCACTTTGCAACTTCTTTTACGAGGACTCACTCAAAGCCCTTGTTTGTCACAACAAACATTTCTTTACGCCTTTTACGGACTTTTCTACTAATGGATTCTATTAGATGGATCTTGCTTAGTTTCTACTCACATTTCTGGGACTTTTGACTCCACACTTGAAGGAGAACCACTTTTCTTAAAGAGTGACAGAAATAATTTTTCCGCATCAAAGATAAACGCCTTAACTATTTGGATGGGACAAACAACTACTAGACAGTACCATTTTTATCAGCCTTGAGAAAGTTACATAAATGTAACGAAACACGTGTCGGCTGTCATCGGCTGTTCTCCAACTATCAAGACTGGGAAGGGCCTAGGACTAGGACCCCCCCACTTGGCCGTCAACTCCTGTCTATAGTGCTCAATGTGCTCAAAATAATGATGTATCATGTACTTACTGTAAACACTTTTTTTTTGCCACCTGGTTCTCAATGTTACGTGGTATCTAAATACCTTTTAGTACATATTAAATCAAACACGATACATACTGAATTTCTTGGATGTTCTCTTCTTATGAAAAACAACCTTAACTGTTTCTCCACTTATGAGATTTATGCCTGCGTAAGATTTGGAATATTGACTTTTTCATGTTTGATACTTTATGACAAATTTTGCAAATTGCTTGAGTTTAAATATTAGAGTGCCGAGGTACGATAAATTTTCAAGATATTTGATCACAGGTATTTTATACTTGTGGGTAAGGCATCCGTGGTAGTGGGATGCCTGCTTTACCTTGAATGGCACCGTAATCTCTTTTTCTGATATCCACTAAATTACTGAAAGAGTCTGATGTGCGACTGCTCTAGCCATCACTACCGTTCCATGTACTTTTGCGAAGTGGTTGGCCTTCCCGCACGTTTGCCCTCTCGCTGGGCACACTCCTTGGGATTTGTGTTTCATACCGCAATTGCTACAGCCAACTCCTAGTTGCTTGAAGTTGCCAGTTTGCCAGCCAGGTCCCTGGCATTTGTGGATTGCATTGATCCTTTGCTCTTTGATGTTGACAGTTTTCTGGGGTTGGGTGGCGGTTGCTTATTTGTCCAGGGCCTCTTCTATATCTTCTGTGCGACTGTTCAAGAGTTTGTCATCTAGAGTTATACCTGCCTGCCTTAGGATGAGCCATTGCAGTGTCGCAGATTTGCAACCTTGTATGATCTTCACCCGTATCTCTCCTTGTTGAATAATGCTCACACAGGTGCTGGCTAGTTTTCATACAAAAGGGGGTGGTAATGGACGGAGCATCCGAACCAATCAAACACTCACACCCAGTCAAAAGATCTGGGTTTAATCCATCACCGTTCTTTAGCCCACTCTGCCACCCCAGTTCAGACATGGCTATATGCAAATCAGTCTGACCCTGTGCCTCATGGGAACAGTCCAGCCCGAACTGCCAAGCCATGTCTTCCCTTGACCGGAAACAAGCTTCTGAGGACCGGTTTCCGGCATTACAACCGTCTTCAGCCCGGCTTGCTTGAATCCAGTGGCAAAGTGAGCAAGGGACTCACGTCTGAGCACACCCTGCCACACTTATGGCGGCCAAAAGCGGTACAAAAGGGGGTGGTAATGGACGGAGCATCCGAACCAATCAAACACTCACACCCAGTCAAAAGATCTGGGTTTAATCCATCACCGTTCTTTAGCCCACTCTGCCACCCCAGTTCAGACATGGCTATATGCAAATCAGTCTGACCCTGTGCCTCATGGGAACAGTCCAGCCCGAACTGCCAAGCCATGTCTTCCCTGGACCGGAAACAAGCTTCCGAGGACCGGTTTCTGGCATTACAGCCGTCTTCAGCCCGGCTTGCTTAAATCCAGTGGCAAAGTGAGCAAGGGACTCACGTCTGAGCACACCCTGCCACACTTATGGTGGCCAAAAGCGGCACAAAAGGGGGTGGTAATGGATGGAGTATCCCAACCAATCAAACACTCACACCCAGTCAAAAGATCTGGGTTTAATCCATCACAGTTCTTTATCCCACTCTGCCACCCCAGTTCAGACATGGCTATATGCAAATCAGTCTGACCCTGTGCCTCATGGGAACAGTCCAGCCCGAACTGCCAAGCCATGTCTTCCCTGGACCGGAAACAAGCTTCCGAGGACCGGTTTCTGGCATTACAGCCGTCTTCAGCCCGGCTTACTTGAATCCAGTGGCAAAGTGAGCAAGGGACTTACGTCTGAGCACACCCTGCCACACTTATGGCGGCCAAAAGCGGCACAAAAGGGGGTGGTAATGGACGGAGCATCCGAACCAATCAAACACTCACACCCAGTCAAAAGATCTGGGTTTAATCCATCACCGTTCTTTAGCCCACTCTGCCACCCCATTTCAGACATGGCTATATGCAAATCAGTCTGACCCTGTGCCTCATGGGAACAGTCCAGCCCGAACTGCCAAGCCATGTCTTCCCTGGACCGGAAACAAGCTTCCGAGGACCGGTTTCTGGCATTACAGCCGCTTTCAGCCTGGCTTGCTTGAATCCAGTGGCAAAGTGAGCAAGGGACTCACATCTGAGCACACGCTGCCACACTTATGGCGGCCAAAAGCGGTACAAAAGGGGGTGGTAATGGACGGAGCATCCGAACCAATCAAACACTCACACCCAGTCAAAAGATCTGGGTTTAATCCATCACCGTTCTTTATCCCACTCTGCCACCCCAGTTCAGGCATGGCTATATGCAAATCAGTCTGACCCTGTGCCTCATGGGAACAGTCCAGCCCGAACTACCAAGCCATGTCTTCCCTGGACCGGAAACAAGCTTCCGAGGACCGGTTTTGGCATTACAGCCGTCTTCAGCCCGGCTTGCTTGAATCCAGTGGCAAAGTGAGCAAGGGACTCACGTCTGAGCACACCCTGCCACACTTATGGCGGCCAAAAGCGGTACAATTGGGGGTGGTAAGGGACAGAGCATCCGAACAAATCAAACACTCACACCCAGTCAAAAGATCTGGGTTTAATCCATCACCGTTCTTTAGCCCACTCTGCCACCCCAGTTCAGACATGGCTATATGCAAATCAGTCTGACCCTGTGCCTCATGGGAACAGTCCGGCCCGAAGTGCCAAGCCATGTCTTCCCTGGACCGGAAACAAGCTTCCGAGGACCGGTTTCTGGCATTACAGCCGTCTTCAGCCCGGCTTGCTTGAATCCAGTGGCAAAGTGAGCAAGGGACTCACGTCTGAGCACACCCTGCCACACTTATGGCGGCCAAAAGCGGTACAAAAGGGGGTGGTAATGGACGGAGCATCCGAACCAATCAAACACTCACACCCAGTCAAAAGATCTGGGTTTAATCCATCACCGTTCTTTAGCCCACTCTGCCACCCCAGTTCAGACATGGCTATATGCAAATCAGTCTGACCCTGTGCCTCATGGGAACAGTCCGGCCCGAAGTGCCAAGCCATGTCTTCCCTGGACCGGAAACAAGCTTCCGAGGACCGGTTTCTGGCATTACAGCCGTCTTCAGCCCGGCTTGCTTGAATCCAGTGGCAAAGTGAGCAAGGGACTCACGTCTGAGCACACCCTGCCACACTTATGGCGGCCAAAAGCGGTACAAAAGGGGGTGGTAATGGACGGAGCATCCGAACCAATCAAACACTCACACCCAGTCAAAAGATCTGGGTTTAATCCATCACCGTTCTTTAGCCCACTCTGCCACCCCAGTTCAGACATGGCTATATGCAAATCAGTCTGACCCTGTGCCTCATGGGTGGCGATGGACGGAGATGGTGCGAACTATGGTGAACACCCTAAATATCAATTCAAAAGTAATTTAATTGTAATTAAGTAAATATGTACTTATATTGATATGTATTGACAATTAGTTGTTAATTAATTATTAATTGGTAATTATTTTTTATTAATTGGTATTTTTTTTATCTTATCACATTTTTGGTATTGAAAAGTAATTAGTTGTTAATTAATTATTAATAGATGAATAATTTTTAATGAATAACATTCATTGGTATTTATAATTAATTAATTATTAAATATTTTGTAATTGGTAATAATTTTAATTCATTTTAAATTGGTATTGATAATTAATTTAACCCTACTGTTGCACTCTCTGGAGTGGGAATATTAATTTTTACCCTCCCGCTATCCAACGCTCTCCCTACTGTTGCACTTTCTGGAGTGGGAATAGTAATTTTTACCCCTACACTATCCAACGCTTTCCCTACTGTTGCACTCTCTGGAGTGGGAATAGTAATTTTTACTCTCCCGCTATCCAAGCTTTCCCTACTGTTGCACTCTCTGGAGTGGGAATAGTAATTTTTACCCTCCCACTATCCAACGCTTTCCTTACTGTTGCACTCTTCGGAGTGGGAATAGTCATTTTTACCCCTATGCTATCCAACACTTTCCCTACTGTTGCACTCTATGGAGTGGGAATAGTAATTTTTACCCTCCCGCTATGCAATGCTTTCCCTACTGATGCACTCACTGGAGTGGGAATAGTAATTTTGAACCCCAGCTAGCCAATGATTTCCCTACTGTTGCACTCACTGGAGTGGGAATAGTAATTTTTACCCCACGCTATCAAACGCTTTCACTACTGTCGCACTCATTATTAATTAACATAAAAATTATTACTTTAATTATTTTAATTATTATCTATTATTTATTTTTATATTTAAATAATACATTTATTTATATATATGTAAATATATTTTTAATAATGTTCTAAATATTTTATAATTAAGATTAATAATTATTTTATAATATTATTAAGTAAGTATATTTAAAAAATCCTTCATTATTTTTACATTTTAAGCTTTTTTACTTTATTTTAACTATGTTTTATTTAATTGTGTTTATTATTTAATTACTTTTATAGTATTTTTAATACATTTAAAAAAATCGATATTTTAGTTAACTATATTTTAACTTTCTATATTTTGGGATCGATATTTTAGTTTTTACCTGCTTGTAGATAGGCGTTCTATATTCTGTCCCTTGATATTTTGGCGTCAATATTTTGGTAAGTCGATATTCTGCCCCTTGATATTTAGATACTGGTCCACGAACTATACCTGTGCATGGCTGACGTCTTGCCAGTGATTTAAATAACACCTATATCATCTAGGCACAGGTGGCCAGATTTATTCTTGCCATTAAACGCAGCTGGCTATTGGATTGCTTCCTTACTGTTTGCTGCTTTTCTTGAGCAAAGTATAGTAATGTCTTTATGCCAAGGTAAGCGACATTCTCCAGCGCATGTAGGCAGAGTACATTCAGTTTGAGCAGGGTTGCGCCAACCTCGTCGCCAGTGTAGCAAGTGCGGCCTCTTGGCAGTGGCGGGAACAGGCTGCAGGCAAAAACAGGAATAACTGGCACTAACACACGTTCAATATATTTGTTGGCAGCTGCCCTGAGTGACCATCTGCCCATTTTTGTATCCCCTCGGGCGCCGCCCATCCCTCTGAGTTTAAAATGGATACACTGTACAGTAGAGGCCGAGTGACAATCTACAAAGAACACGGTCTAGTTCACTGTATGCCGCTTGCTTCCTCCTCCAAACTCTCCATGCCCTATGCCCCTTTGCTCCTCTCTTGCATGTTCTTTTTCATCCATGCTTTTTTCCTTTACCACCATGTGTCCATCATTCTTCTCCTTCTTTTCCTATTTTTTCTTTTCTATCTCTATTTCTAGGTCAAAGCCTGATGATGAAATAAAAGTTCCCATCCCGTATAATGAGTGCCAGTGAACCCCACCTGCAATCATTGATCCGAATGTAGCACTGATAATGTCTGATTTTTTTGTAGCACATATATTTATTTATACTTTTGAAATGACATGGCTTTGCTCTCTACTTCTCAGAATACTTCAATTCGGGCCGCACCTTGTAGTTACCGATTATCTCACTTGCGTTGCTGCACACAAGGGAAGATTAGTTTAGTAGATAGTGGACCCTATGGCCTTGTCTCCTTGCAGAATTAAGTTTTCGTAATGTTTTACCCAATTCTTTTCTTTAAGTGTCACTAGCATTCCACTTAATTTACTATGTGATTAGAAAAAACGAACTTTTGCAAAAATATGCATTCATTTGACAATGACGGAGACTTTGGAAAAATACCAGCCACTCCACGTGTAGCACAATACAAGTGCTGTGGTATGGTACTTTCTTTCTAAAATGGGACGTGACCAGGACAGGCCTTTCAGGGCGCCTATGTGTTAAAAGATAATCTAGAGACGGTGAATGGGGATTTTGATTTTAGTAAGAAACTATGACTGAATCTAGTTTTACCATTTCTGCTTTCATTCAGTTCTTACCTATTCTGTTATGTCAAATTTTACAGCCTTTGTAACCCGAGTTCACATCTAACAAAGTCACCCACAGTGAAGGCAACAGCTAGGTGCTATTAGGAGACCTCTTCAAGGTTTTATAGGCTTTTCGGCCATTGTTGCACAATGCACAGATGTTACTCACGTATGCGTCACTCCAACACTGGAGACACATTTCCTAGTAAAATGGAAGTGTCTGCATTTACATTTTTAAATGGCATCCAATCTTTGGTATTGGATGGAGCAAACGAATTCAGACATTCCATGGTTTTTTTCTGGAAGGCTTGACAATAGTTACAATTTAGCAGCTGTTCGACTGTTTGAAATTCATTTGGTGGTGTCAGTCAGTTTTAGTTGGACACGTGCCTACAAGCACACAAATATAATAATAATAATAATAATAATAATAGGGAAGCTTGTAGAGCGCCTGGTTACGCACATCGGCGTGTCCCCGCGCTGTAGTAAATGGAAACAGCAATGCCACAGCAGTCTACACACGCCAGACTACTGCACGAATAGATGGGTTTTAAGTTTACCCCAAAACTTTGACTCTAGCGGTTCGAGGCGCAGTTCCATCGGGAGCTTGTTCCAGCTTCTGGCTGCCAGAAAACGGAAAGACCTGCCCCCCATGCGCGCCCTTTTTACTTTGGGAACCACCAGAAGACCGGAGCCAGAAGATCTTAGAGCCCGAGTGGGCTTATACAGAGTCTTCTCATTTCAACACTAACGCCCTCAGGATGAGTAATGGCAGAATTTGGGGGGAGAGGTGTAGGAATCCGACAGAATGTATGATTCTGCCGGCATCCCCACTAAGTGCAGCTTTAAACGTTTTAGTGCCCAAAATAATCTGCAAAACCCAGAATAACCTGGCCTTTCCTTGCAAAATTTTCTTGATTTCCCTGGACTTTTTGCATCTGTTCGGAGCAGGTAGATGTTGTTGGGAAATGTTACTGTTTTACCAGCTGCTAAAAACCTGCCCAGCATCCTCGCTCCTATTAATTTAGGGTGCCAGAACACCTGAACTCTCAGAATTGTTCGGAGCATTATCTCCCCAGCGGATACTAGTCCAGCCAACTTGTGATGGGGAACTAAGTGGTAAATTTTCATTGCCAGCCTCACCTTAAAGGCAAAGGTACTATGGATTCTGAAGAACATCCCTTGCAATCTTTCTCCAAAGCAGGGGGTTAAAAGAAACATTGGAGGGTCAGCAAGAGTACTTATCAAATGGTAGAGTTTGGTAACAGTTACCCAACCTACAACTTTCCCCATGACTCGAAGGTAAAAAAAAACTATTAACTGCGCAACTCGCTAATTTCTGAAGGACGCTCCCTAGCTAAGATTTGCTGATAAAGGCTAGTTTGGTACTTTGTACTAAACCTAGAGATTACAGCTGAATATACCTAACTACGTTAACATTTCAGTTGTGCAATGAGAATAGCGAGTAGTAGTAACCTTGGTAGTGTACGCCTTTTTGGATCCCTTTGTATTTTGATGACAATGGGACACAGACGTATTATGCTGCGATGCTGTTTTACCACATTAACTAATGCAGCTTTACTGCACCATCGAGGTGAGCTTTGCCTTCACAGTCTGTGGATTTATGACAAACTAAAATTATGCATAAACCTGAAAATGTTGCAATCTGTTCACCACACATTTTCCTCACATGAGGATGTATCTAGGTGACCATTTTAGCCTCTAGGTCAGACTTCCAGTCACCTTTTACTGTTTATTAGATTATAGTCTTGGAAACTTTAAAAGTGTGCAATCTGTATTACCTGAGTTATGTGATTCACCTGGACATGCTATTTGATCACGTGTATCTAAGTTAATTTTAGTATTTAAATACTGGAGGCAGTAGAAGTTAGTGGGCACTCACACTCATATTTGGGGACTGGAGCTTATTTTTCATTTTACTACTGAGATCCAGAGAAAGGGAGAGAATGCCAGAAAAGGAGAGAGGAGAAGGAAGTGAAAGAAAGATAACACAGTGACTAAGGGAGAAATGGGAAATTACCTCAAAGTGTGAAATAGGGAGTCAGGAAGTGCAGGTTGGTGGTGGTGGAAGAAGGAGGAATGAGATGGAATCAAAACTAGACAGCCTTTGTATTTGGCAACCTGGCCCATTAATCAGCACCAGTGATGAGATCCTAAGAAATGCTTTGGGCCCTAACACTTGAGCAGTTATCCTTTGATCCACACTGAACTTCACAACTTTAAACTTTCTTATTTCTATAGAAGAAATATTGTTTCCATGATGAGCCGTACCTTCACTTTTAGCTATTAGTCATGGTGTTTCTCTAGTGCCATATGCCGTCCTGAGAGTAAATCAGCAAAAACATTTTGCCTCATTTTTAAGTTTTTGTCCTACTCATTCTCCTTTTTTCAACAACACTATGTAAGTCTTTGTCAATACATTGTAGATCACAAATCACTTACATGCTAATTTTAACACTTTCAGTCACACTCTGAAAACAGCATCATCTCATCTCTGCCCTTTATACCACAGCCTTAAACAGTCCTTTCCTTTTTGTATTTATTGCATTTGAATATTCCCTGAATATTCCCATTTTAGATGTTTTGAGTTTAATTCACAAAAACATGTAAAAGTATGTTAAAAAGAGTACCACAAAAGTTCTCTGTTACGTACTCCAAAAAGCTTTTGCGAATGGTGCCCATACCATTTATATCTAAAACTAAGGGCCTGAGTATGACTTTGACAGTCATGGGACTACCGTAGGAACAACATCAGAATCCCTGCCGCACCATTGGCAGCCTGACTGCCCTATTACGATGCATGCAGGTTTCATAAATGGAAGACTGCAGTGGTCCTGCCGCTGACGCCAGGAAGTCTCGACCGCAGCTGGATAGGCCAATGCGTCTCTCTGAGGGCAGTCTGCCTTTGTTACCGCCGGCCCAATTACGATGTGCCTTCCCGCCGACCTGTCTGTGGCGGTCCAACCACCACAACTGAGCTGGCGGAAAGGGAGGGATATAAGCTGAAACTCGCCTGTACTCAGCTTAACACATTTTGTGCCGATTCTGTTCCTGCTTGATTACGTCCGAAACCGCCGAGGATGCAAACGATGGTAAGCTATACTCATACCCATTTCCATTGACTCCTCAGCAAATAGATTCCCTGCCATGGACCTATCAAGGGGTTTGGGGCCCCTGGGCCAAACATATTTTGTGGGCCTCTGTTCGGAATTGTTCTCAATGTATGATCCAATTACAGTTCTATGATGCCCTCTTTGGCCAGGTCACTGACACTGCATAGGCACACTCTACTAAAGTTGACATGTGTTCACATCTCATAATCAGGGATAGTGATGTGTGCATTAAATTGTGCCACACAACAGCACCTCCTCATCAATATGACGACAGTTAATCTCTCTGATACCCTCACATTACTCACATGCTAGGTCCTGTTGTGATATCAAAGTAAAATCTGTATGGATGTGTCATGTAACTGAAACACACCTTCTCTGCTAAATCTCTGTAATAGACTCTCACACATTACCCACATTAAAATGTAATGTCAGGTAAATGGGATTCTAAATAATCAGTGTGAGAAGCATTCAAAGGGCACCCCCGAAAGGCTGGGGCCCTGGGCCACAGTCCACTTTGCACATGCCTCAGAATCTCTATATGTATAGGACCTGCGTGGTGAAGTATATCAGGACAACCAATAGCATAACCAAGTGCTGTGCATATGTGGGCAATATGTAAGTACAAGTCATGAAAGCAAACACAGCAGTAACAGCATTTGTCACATATTTACATAAAGTAGGTGTAAGGTACACACACAAAAATGGATACATGTACATAAAAATGTCTACAAAGGTATGAAAATGTAACACCCTCCATGTGTGGATAAACAAATATCTAACTTGCACACATCATCCACATATCCAACTTCTTTAAAGGGAAAAGTGCAAGCTAAATGATGTTGATATTGGGCAAGCCAACATGTCCATCCATTGAACAGTCCCCCTTGTCCTGTGTGACTCCAGCACTGGTTCCAAGGTCAGATCATACTAACCACATCAGATGTATCAGCAATCATGGTGAAACATACACAACTGTAGTCACACACCCGAAAGTATCCAATAACATCAAATAGTTAGAAAAGTAATGGCAGTACTAATGTGTTATAAACCAACCAAATAGTTTTATTTCTCCAAAATAACTAGCTGGAGTAATCTAGAGGCCAATGGCCAGTCCTTGTACACAATGTGTGCTCCACCACACTGCTGTGCCACTGAACGTGCCCTTCATGACACTGCCAGGAAATCTCCTCAGAAAGGGGCATCCATAGGCATGGAAGGCGTCTCAAAGATGTTACTTGGGAGGGGTGGGGTTGGTATTGGGTGGGGTGGATTTGGTTTTGGGAAGGGTGGTCCTGACTTTGGGTGAGGTCTCTTTGGTTTTCGGAGGGGTTTTGGTTTTAGGGTTATGGCTGGGTTTAGTGGTTGGGGGATAAAGTTTCTGAGGGGTTGATTGGGATGTGGAAGTAATGGGTTGGGATGTGGAAGACATTCTTTTTACTTTAGGGGGTCAGATGTGACAGGAGTAAGTGCAGAGGCAAGGGCAAAATCACACTTTCATGGGGGAAATGGGCAGGATGTTTGGGAGGGACTAAGAATTGGGAGGTAGAGAGAGTGGAAGGGCGTGTTGTTGCAGGTGTCAGTGTGTCTTATGTATCTTGTTCGTGTTTTGTAGGTGTCTGTTGTGTGGGCGAGTGTATGGGTTTGTGTTTTTTGGGTGTGTGTGATGTGGACGTGCTAGGTATGATGGTTTTATGGATGGGTCTGTTACTGTGGGTGTGGTGTCTGGGGGAATGCTGGGGGTGGTTGATGGGTCTGGTGGTGGGGGTGTGGTGTCTGGGGGATTGCTGGGGGTGGTGGATGAGTCTGATGATGTGGGTGTGGTATCTGGGGGAATGCTGGGAGTGGTTGATAGGTCTGGTTTTGCAGGTGTGGTGTCTGAGGGAATGCTAGGTGTTGGGTATGGGTCTGTGAGTGTGGTGTCTGGGCTATGTTGGGGTGTGGTAGGAAGTGCAGTTAGTGTCAGGTGAGTGGTTGCATGCTTGCACGTTTTCTGGTGTTTCTGTTTGCATGTGCTGCTTGGAATGTGCATATGTGTGAGTGTGTTTGGGACAGGCCTGGGAATAGGGAATTTGGATGGGGAAGAGGCAGGAGGTGGGGTGGAAGTTTGGGATGGGTGCAAGGCTGCTGTGAGGGAATAGGCCAGGGAATGAAAACATCTCTGTAGGACAGACATGGCACTGTGGATGCCTTCCAGGTAGGCCACCATCTGTTACAGTTGGCTGCCTTTCCCCTTGATGGCATGTAGATGTGCCGTCTGACCAACAGAGATATTTCTCAGGCTGTCAAAAGTCTCCTCACTCAGGGCAGCAAGGGGTAACAGGGGCATAGGTGCCTGGTGAAAAGGAGACAGTGGACCCGGCCATCTGGGTGAGGAGCAAAAGGGACGGTGGAGATGGAACAGGGGAGGCAGACATGGATGGTGTGGGTGCAGGTCCTGTGTGTTCCGCCACCACTAGGGAGTGTTCACTGGAGGTCAACTCTGAAAATGATGATTTTGAGTCTGTGTCCTCCTTGGCACTCCCCTCACCCTCTAGGCAATTAGCTCCCTCGGTGTCTGTCGTGTCACGACGGGAGCCACTGTGGCCACTTGATTTCTTAACGATGTTGGCCCTATCTCTTCCGCTTACTTGGGATGATGCTGAAATTTCATTTAAAATATATTTATTGCATGTGCCAGAACACACTTGACCAACAGCTTTTATCACAGAACATTAATAAAGTGTACAGAAGACCCCAGCTACAAGGCCCACTATAATGGCTCCCACATTAGCATTGGCACATTCATGCATGCTGCATGACCTGTAAACAGTAACTCACAGTGAAGTCATAATCGCAGACAGCTCCAATTGCATGAGTGAAGTTGTCTGATCTCCATCCTCATGTATCTAGTAGGATACTTCATCCGCTTTTATAGGTTGGCTCTTGTAGTACACCTTAGTAAACTGATGTCATCAAATAGGATGGCAAAGACAAATTCATTCCTATAGATTCCACACATAATCAGCAAATGGGCAGATGCCTAATACCACATCATGATGAAATGATGGTCAACTAATACAACTATGTTGCACCAATATGTACAGTAGCAGGAAGAAGGTGATATGGAAATGCACAAGATTGACACTTCCTAATAGAAACTTCCTCATATGTCCACTGTCAGAATAGTCTAATAAAAGCTGTACTTACGTAGCTTCACTGTGTATCACATGTAGCATAGAAAAGTAGCTTGGGGACAATTTGACCCAAATATCTGGGAGATTTGTCTACAAATACCCACAGCATTATGAAAGAGGTAAGCTTAGGGACATCCCCTATCCATCTTGGTATTAGTGAGAACACCATTCTTACATTGCATACCTAGACGCCAAAAGACTAGTGATGGTTGTTGAGGCTCAGGGAATCTCCATTACATGAAGTGGTGGTTTTACTTGTGTTCTAATCGGAAGGCACATCAGAGTACCGATTTGTCTCCCAAACACAAATTCCATTGTATTACAGGGCGTAGACACTCACTCACTCACAGCCTTGGCAAATCACATAACTGAATACTCCCACATCAATGGCATGAAAATTCACATTGTGAGAAATGACTGTAAGTCAACCTGTTATGTCCTTCATTGCTTCATCAATTGTACCTGACTAATTATATTGAGTAATAGCTTAGGGTATGAGTGACTCACACACCAATGTCTCCACACTCCTGTCTGTGGTAACACATGGACTCACATAGACCCATCACAACTTTTTTTCAAATACAGATTGGCCTACATACACATTTGTGATGGAATCAGACATCAAACTATGAAGACATGTAGAGCATGTATGAAACAGTAGTGCAGATGATACTGTATCAGGAAAAGGTACACATGTCAACATGTAGGTACTAATACTGATGGCACCAGTGATGTTTGCTCTCTAATGGTACTGCACATTCCCCACTTCAGTTTCAGTTTCATAAACTTTTATTCGATTATAAAGTTATATAATCATAAAAAGTACAGTTATATAAAGAACATAGATTAATACAGTATATTAAAAGGAAAAGTCATTTACATAGGACATTTATATATTAAGAAACGATTTTGCGACGAGTTATTATTACTGATTTTAAAAAGGTCGCTATCAATTTTGCTTCGTGAGGGTTTTTCGGTGTCTGGAGATAAGCAAGTGCTGGATATGTATATCTGAGTCCACTTAGTCGGAGGAGGGGCAAAATCCATTTTTTCCTTACTGGTCTATAGTATTTGCAGAACAAAATGACATGGACCGTTGATTGTTTAGAAAGTCCGTCACAGGGACAGCATGTCATGTTCCTAGACCAGTTGTTCAGTTCGGGGAATGAAACTATGCGGAAGAAAAGATCGAACCGTAATCTTGTCAATAGGAATTTTTCATAGTTCGAAAGAAAAAACCTCAAGTAGGGCTGCATCAATTTCTCTGGCTGCAATATGCGGATTTTTTCATTTTGTGTTTTAGCAATCTCAGCTTGATTGCGAAGCTCTCTTAAATGGCCCATGCAGAGTTCTTTAAGCTGTTTCTTTGAGATGTCTTCTATTGAGGGTGGTTCGAGGAAATATTGCTCACGATCTAGATCTTGGAAAAATTTATGGATATAGTTGAGCCACGGTATTTTGTTCCAGTGTGCTAGGCCAAGGCATTCGGTAATAAGGGAGCGTGTTATGTGGCTTGCGGGATTACACCATATACATTCCCCACTTACCAAGGAGAAGTATTGCTCAGGGACTGTATCCAAAGTGCATTGTATGCTATGTCAAATGTAAGAGGGCCATTATAACATGAGACACAGTAGTGAGAGAACATCTCTCCTGACACACTGAAGACAAGTGGCCTGTTTGGTACAGTTGTCACCCACAACATCAAACAAAATGAGCTGATTAATCGCTTTAATCAGCCATGTGTCTGCTTAAGACAATTAATTGGAAGTGGACTTAACTCTGCTCTGTTTCTGGTCAGAAAGGCAATAGGCTAAGCACATAAGCATGCACCTACTACCAGACCTACACAAACAATAACTCTTCTTGTGCGTCGCACATGGGCCATCCCAGTATTGATGGGAAAATGCCTGACTATGACACACAAAGATGGCAATGTAACATGTATGACTCTGAACAGAACTTACCCACTTGTAGCTGCTGTTGGTCCCTCAATTGCCCATCAAGCTCCGGGTAGGACACCACCAGTATGTGGGCCATTAGAGGGGTCAGGATCTGTCGAGTGCCCAGTCCATGATGGGAGGACATCCCCAGCTGGACCTCTGTGACCTTCCAGCGCATCAAGTCCTCCCACCTTTCCTACAATGGACTCTGTGCCAGTGATCGACCCCCCCGGGTCTTCATCTTGCAATCAATGGCTTTTCAAATGGATTGCTTCTGATGAGCGTTGACCTGTGTGGATGCAATAGGTGAAAAAACAGATTATAACTGGAAGTTTTAGGATATAACTGTTTGTTTGACACACATTTTGTACACACCTAGCACAAGCATTAATCAATAGTTAACATACTACATGTGTAATTCTCACATGCTAAGCACTACAAAGACATGAGCACACACTTGTGTAGTCATCTGCTGACTATCACCAACCCTGGTCATGACCTATACTGACTAAGCTAGCCCATTAGCATCATGTAGCATTGGTCCATCCTACATGTACTGTGATGTGAGCTTCTATGAAACACAACACACCATTGTGACTTGAAGGGTAAAGTACCTGAGCATAACTGTACAGTCACCTTTATAGCCAGGCCCATTGACCTGATGCATATTGTTCATTCAGGCTGGTGCCATAGTATAGCCTACACCCTAAGACTTAGGTCTGAAGGAAAGGGCTGGCATGTGAGTCATTGAGAGCTTCCTCTCTGGAGATGTGTGGACATGTGGGCAACTTAATGGATATCAAACTGAGTCTGATTGAGTTTGTGAGGTATGTACTGCCACCACAGGGCACACCTTTTGCCATATGTGGCACAGTTTCACAGATGGCATTTAACATATCATTCTATGTGTTGTTTGAGTGGTTGTTAGAAACAAAACAGGTGATTCACATATCAAAATCACTTCAGAAGTAACCACCTATCTGCACTGTTAATGTGTCACATGTGCAATTGGCCTGTACAATGCAAGAATGACGTATGGAAAAGTGATAACAGACCTGTGGCAGTAAGAGGCCTGTCTTAAGTAAATGTTACACATGGACAATGTGGGTCAATGGAAAGAAGTATTACCTCAGTCCTCATTCCAAATGTAGTCCATGTTAAAGCAATCAGGGCTAATATGGGCTAAAAAAAACCTCATTTTGGGAACATCCAAGGACCAACAGGTCTACAGAGAGATCACTGTCTAGGTAAGTTGTATTGCCATGGTAACTCTGCCCAATCCTAGGCCATGGCCCAGACTGGGCACACCTCATTGTCAGGCTGTGCTCTCAGCAGGCTGGCATACTGATCCCACATGAATATCACATTTCCACCACATAAAGGTACATAAAGGTACATCTTGTGGCCATCCAATATGTGATCTCAAGGTTGTGTGGCACTCGGAAGGGGTCTGTGAGGTAAAGCTAGCACTCAGATAACAGTTTGGTGAGCACTGATGTGGGCTGAATGGTATGTGGGACTGTACACATAGCTAACATCCTCAACTGCTTCTTACAGTATACATACCTAGCTCACGCTGTAAAGCCTATATATTTATTTGCACATTTATCATGATCTGATTAGCAAATATATCATAGATACCATGAAATGTATTTATGCACAGATATGTGCATACAACACAAGTAGGATCTAGGACTTTTCACACATCACAATGGGATGTTAAGTATACAAAGTACAGTGGTCCACTATCCATTACATTAATGCCCTTTGTAGGGACCACACAATCTTATGACAGTTATCTGAATTCATTCTGAGGCTCAGAGGCACATTGTAGCCTGTGGGAATGGAAAGGATGGAGGTGAGCAGAGTAAAATATGTATATGAGATAGTTATCTGTTCCTCTGGTGAGCCATAGGGCTGGACATACAGGGGAAGGACCTCTTCAACAAGTTTCTCCAGCTCCTCTAGAGAAAAGCCAGGGGCTTTCACACCTGCTTGGCCTGGCACGATTAGTCTAAGAGGTGGCACACAGCAACTAAAGTGGAGGAGGTGTTGATAGCAGCAGTGTCAGGAGGCAAGTGAGTTATTTTTCAAACCATGGCACACATGTTCGCCACATATGTGATCATCGGTGGAGACAGACACAACCATTGGGCTGTGACCATCACAAACACCAATGTTAGCCTATGGCTGTGTCCACTCTGGATGAAACAGCCCATCGCACGGTCGACTTCCGACCAGCGGGTGAAGGTTTATGAATGTCCTATAAGCGTGGTCAGGCATCCACTATTTTAGCAGCATTGGTGACTTTAAGTGCATTACCACCCATACAAATGGGTTGTAACATGTTTACATATGCATTACTCCAGGGCCCTATACTTTTCTTTACACAAACATCGGTTTAGTGCATTACTGTGCATAAACGCTATATCACCGCAGTGCAGTGTACACCACCGGTGATGGCATTTTGTGAAAACAATTCAAACTTTACAATATTAGGGTGATCATGATACATTGTTGGATGTATAATGTGCACATTTCTGTTACAGACATGTGAAGACCACAATGGGGATTATAAATGTTAAACAGTAGACAAACATTATGGGTATTATGTGTAATGCTTTCTGGGCAGTTATGTTTCATCACATGACTTTTGGCTTACTCTTTATATATGTTACTAGTAAGCATGAGCACAAAATCCGTTCCGCTTGCGGATTTTGCGGATTTTCGGTAAATTCGCAATCCTCGAACTCCCGCGAATTTACTGAAAATCCGCAAATCCGCGAGCGGCGGATCCGGGGGGCAAAAGTTCAAGCCTTCAAGCTTGAAGTTGTTGTAACTATTTTAGGATGGCGCCGGCAAGCTGCCAGCGCCATCCTAAAATAGTTACTAAGTTAGCTTCAACAGGAAGCACTAATAGATAAAATAAAGCAGGTGCTCGAGCACCTGCTTTATTTTATCTATTAGTGCTTCCTGATGAAGCTAATTTAGTAACTATTTTAGGATGGCGCTGGCAGCTTGCCGGCACCATCCTAAAATAGTTACAGGATGATGGACAGCTCACTCAAGGGACCCCTGCGCACATCGGTGCGATTGCATAGTAACACACACATGGTGGCTGGAACTAGTTGAAGCTCAAATTCAGTGACTCATTCATCAGCCCAAAAACAATTGTGAGCGTCGTCGAGGCTGGGCAGGTGTGCCTTCTTCCCAAATCTACTGTCGAAAATCAGCTGTGATGCTGGATAGAAGCCTTTGTATCCTTGACTTTCACGAGCGCAATCCTCGCGCTGACAGCTCACTCAAGGGACCCCTGCGCACATCGGTGCGATTGCATAGTAACACACACATGGTCGCTGGAACTAGTTGAAGCTCAAATTCAGTGACTCATTCATCAGCCCAAAAACAATCGTGAGCGTCGTCGAGGCTGGGCAGGTGTGCCTTCTTCCCAAATCTACCGTCGAAAATCAGCTGTGATGCTGGATAGAGGCCTTTGTATCCTTGACTTTCACGAGCGCAATCCTCGTGCTGACAGCTCACTCAAGGGACCCCTGCGCACATCGGTGCGATTGCATAGTAACACACACATGGTCGCTGGAACTAGTTGAAGCTCAAATTCAGTGACTCATTTATCAGCCCAAAAACAATCGTGAGCGTCGTCGAGGCTGGGCAGGTGTGCCTTCTTCCCAAATCTACCGTCGAAAATCAGCTGTGATGCTGGATAGAGGCCTTTGTATCCTTGACTTTCACG
Organism: Lissotriton helveticus; assembly: GCF_964261635.1. Taxonomy (NCBI): domain Eukaryota; kingdom Metazoa; phylum Chordata; class Amphibia; order Caudata; family Salamandridae; genus Lissotriton; species Lissotriton helveticus. Next base: position 1,010,701,846 of record NC_136072.1, read on the forward strand.
AGCGCAATCCTCGTGCTGTTCCTGTGACCAGGAGCTTCTTTCTCTTCATCTGCTGCTCTGATCGGTCTCTGACCATTTATACACACAAGAGGCACTTGAACTCGCACAGAAGACCCCCCCTGAGTGGGGCAGAAGGCAGAAGACCACAAAAACGAGTAGGGCAGAGGGCAGAAACGAGTGGGGCAGAGGGCAGAAGACCACAAAAACGAGTTGGGCAGAGGGCAGAAGAGCACAAAAACGAGTGGGTCAGAGGGCAGAAACGAGTGGGGCAGAGGGCAGAAGACCACAAAAACGAGTTGGGCAGAGGGCAGAAGAGCACAAAAACGAGTGGGACAGAGGGCAGAAACGAGTGGGGCAGAGGGCAGAAGACCACAAAAACGAGTTGGGCAGAAGAGCACAAAAACGAGTGGGGCAGAGGGCAGAAACGAGAGGGGCAGAGGGCAGAAGACCACAAAAACGAGTTGGGCAGAGGGCAGAAGACCACAAAAACGAGTGGGGCAGAGGGCAAAATGGCACAAACACGAGTGGGGCAGAGGGCAGAAAGGCACAAAAACGAGTGGTACAGAGGGCAGAAGGGCATAAAAAACGAGAGGGTGGCAGTGATGAATCAGAGGGCGCATCACGGTCTCACCCAAAAAAAAACCTGCGTACACGCAAAGCGCCCCGCGAACATGCCAAAATGCCCCGCGAACACGCAAAGCGCCCCGCAAACACGCAAAAATATAAAAATCCACAAATTCACGAATTTTGCGGATCGCGAATTCGCAAATCCGCAAATTCGCGAATCGCAAATTCGCAAAATTCGCCCATGCTTAGTTACTAGGGACAATGTGACCAATGTTCAAAATTGTTTTCACTCCACACACAGGCAACCCTGGGAGAGGTAGTAGAAGACAGCCTCCAGTGTACCGCCTATTTCTAGACCTTCAGACCATGGAAGAGTGGGATATCATCAAGAAGTTTCATTTGAGTAGGCAAACAATACAGGATTTATGTCATCAGTTGGAGCCTGATCTCCTGCCTCAAAACACTAATCCCACATGTATCCCACCTTTTGTGAGACTAATGGTAGTATTGCATTTTCTGTTCACAAGTTCCTTTCAATACACTGTGGCTATATCTGGTGGCATGTCACAACCAATGTCCAGTGGTGTACTACAAGACATGCTTTCAGCAATGATGAAACACATTGACAGCTTCATCCAGTTCCCCAGATGTGAGGATGTAGCCAATGTGAAGGATGACTTCTATGATTTTGGTTGCATCCCACATGTTTTTAGAGCCATTGATGGCACCCATATTGCCTTTGTGCCACCGCAAGCCAGGGAAATCGTTTACTGTAACAGGAAGTACTTCCATTCTATCAACATGCAAGTTATCTGCTTACCGGATTTATACATCTCAAACGCCTGTGCTCGATTCCAGGGATCAGCCCATGATTCCTTCATACTGTGAAACAGCATCATACCCCAGCTGATGTCGCAACTACTACCGGAGAGGGCCTGGCATGTTGGTAAGTTTGAACTGTCCTAACTTTGTGTGGGTGATGTCAGGTATTTTGATCAGGAAGTGTATAACTTTTTGTTGTATTTATGTCCATTTTCCATCTAGGAGGCTCAGCCTATCCCAACCATCCATGGTTGTTAGCACCCCTGAGGAATCCAACTACGCCAGGGGAAGGTTTTGACACATGGTAATTTTGTTAGTGTTACTTTATTTATCTTAGATTTTTTACATGGGCTGTGTTCTCCAGAATTTTACTATGTGAATTGTGTTAGCTGTATGGTTTGATAGCTAATGTCTTCGTTTTGGTCTGTTTAAGGTAACTTAACCATGGCATCTTCATTTCGACATTTCAGAGTTGTGACATTAGCAGGTATATGACGCTGTTTGTAGATACCAAGTGAACATGGATTGTTCCTGGCAATGACTGTCTCACACTTTGTGTGTAAAAAACCTGTACCAAGACAGCTTGCACAGCGATAGGATGGAAGTTAAGAGGAATCCATTGGACTTGTTCCCTGGTTGGTAGTTCTAATGCAATATGTTTGCCATCATGTGCTCCAACGAAATATTGTTGTGGGTCCAAATTATGCTAGTCTCCCTTCACATTGGCTAAATCCTCATTGTGTATAAACTGTATGTAGCTGTTGATGTGTATCCTCATTGTAGGCCTAAGTGCTTGTGGCCCATCACTGACATTTGTTTGTGACATTCCACCAGGTACAGCAACACTGGATTGCAATGACCCTGTGATCAGAAACTGCTGTACTGCCATGTGTCAGTTTATTGCTGTAAATGATGTGGGATTCCTTTTGTGAGGTAGGAGATATGACTCCAGCTGATTATACAGTCCAATTTTATTTTTGATTATTCAATTTGAAATTGTCCAATGTATTCCCTCCTTGTATGTTGTTAAGGTCTGCACCTGAAAATTTGATCACTGACACAGAATCTTTGAGTCATGTTTGATTTGCTATATTTCTGACATCATGCCAGCTTATGATTGGAACAATGGAATGAAGATGTTATAAGACAATACACTTATATGTATGTGTTGGTGTGACATGGTTGTGATCCCGAGTTAAACATTGTGTACATGCAACATATCCATGCTTACAGAAGTAGCTTGTATTGTTTTGGCATTGTGACGTTCATATGGGAGTTCATATATACATTGGTAGATGTGAGATTTACCACAGCAGACAATGAGTTTTTATGACTTCTGTATTTATTAGGTAATAAAGGTGAAGAGATACATTGTGCAAAAACAAACATAACAAAAAAAAGTGAAGTAGTCAGTCATGGTTAATGAAACTATAGTTGTATATGCCAAATTGTGTGAAGTCTAAAGTCCAAAATACTACTTCCATCAAAAAGTGAAGAGTTGTCCAGAAATAGTCCACAGATTGAATGTGTGACACACACTGTAGGAAATTAAGGTTGTGGTTCAGCTGGTGTAGTGGGTGTCTTTCCATCCGCACCGCTTGGATTTTTACATGGACATTCCACTTACGAAAGCACAGACAGGGGTGTCTGCAGGCGTGTCGTCCTCTGACAGGGCCTCCCTTCCTGTAGCTGCCACAGATGTAGATAGGCCAGATGTAGTTGGACCACAGGAATAGGTAGATGGTGGTGGAAAAGCCCTGCAGAGGGTTGTGTTGATGTCCTGCAGCTCCCCAATGAGCTGACACATTTGTTGTTTTGGGTAGCCAGCTTTTGGTGTATGTCCCTCTGCAGCTGCTTCATCTCCCGTATTTCTCTCAATACCTGTCCCTTTACGTCTTCGGAGTCCTGATAGCTCCCAAGGCTTGGTTGATGGCGGTCTGGGTGTGAGTGGCCCCAGTGGCCTCACACTGCTGCCCCACAGTACCTCTCCCATTACCCCTAACCCCCACAGGCCTGTGCCCTTGGCCCAGGGTGCCCTCTCCCACTGGTTCCTGGTTCCCCTGTGACTGGGATGGTGATTGTCACCTCAGGATCCAGGACTGGGGGCACAAGATGTTAGAGACTGTGATAGGTATACAGGTTCGGGTATTGGGTTGGCTGAGGTGTTGCAGGTGGGGTGGGAAGTATTGGTGTGGGCACAGTGAGACTCCCTGTTGCTGTCTGTTCAGGCTTAACAGATGTGCCAGGAAAGTCATCCACATCCACATCTCCAGGTGTGTTGTCATCACTGAGGGCTTCATTCGGCGATGGAGTGGGAATCTGTTCTGTGGCCTCTGGGTAGGTGCTGTACCAGATGGGTCTGTTGTGAAAAGAGAACATTGTCATGGTGGAAGTGTGGTATCTACATCCAAATGTTTAGAGTCACAGTAAGTAGAGACCTAGGAAAACAAAAGAGGCAATTATTACTATTGTGATATATGTCTGTTATATTGAACTTGTTAACAAGACATTTGGAGACATTCAATACATGCACTAAAATTGAGCGGCTCATTAGTTGTGCTGATATTGTGCATTTTAGATTAAGGAATGAACTTGGCATCTCCCAAACATTGAAGGCAACACCATGGAGAAGTAACCTGTGATGCAAGTTGTGTACCATACAGGTGAACACACAGCATAGTTGTATATTTAGCATTAGTCATCATGTGAGCAGTGCAGAGTCATTGGGTCACCTGCCACTTCTAATCAGCTGACTTAGCTTAATGCCTTACAGATATTTGAGCTGCGCACTAGGTATGGTGTTATTCATGCATTCAATAGTTTCAGTTGAGGAGATCAGGACAACATCAAGTTAAGTAGGCAGACATGTCTTTGAGTAGAGAATTGTGTTGTATTATGCAATCTCCTAGTTCCATGCTGCTCAGCTGTTCCTGCTGTGTGAGTGTGATGTAATAGAATGTTCATGACGGCATGGTTTGGATGAGTGGTCAGCTGGAATGAGTGGGGCTGAGCAGCAGGATGCTGTTCCCGGTGGGGCTGTACCATCTTACCTGTAAGTGAATAAACCTACATAATCTACACTACTGGATTCTGGACTGATTACCTACAAGGGCCTTACTTCGTTTACAAAACATTGTATGTAGATTGCTCAGTCCATGAGAAATTAACATCAGTTGTAACATGTCAGACAAGTGAGAATGGTCAAATTCACTATTGCATCTTGTTCTGAATACAGAAACATGATGGTTGTAGTAATTTCAATCTCTACTTCCCAACATTTGGCAAATGGGTAACTCCATGAGAAGTGAACATCAGTTGTTATATGGCAGACAAGTGAGAATGGGCAATTTCACTATTGCATCTTGTTTTCAGTTACAGAAATAGGCCTCATGGTAGTTGTAGTCATTTCATTCTCTACCTGCCAACCCTAGCACATTTGTTAGTGTAACATACCTGTTGCCAAAATGCAGTTGGGCTGGACCATTTATTTACATATCGACATATATCATGGACCCTGGAATGATGCTTTAATAGTAATAAACTTACAGACAATATTCTAACATGTGGCATGTAATGGAGATTGATACATGTGATCTTAAATGCAGCAATACACATTGGCACTGACATTCAAACATCTCTGACGGGGAGGTGTGGCGCCGCGGCCAGGGCGACTGACGCTGGAATCTGGGGACCACGGTTCGATCCCCAGCTCCGGCGGCAGGGTAGCCCAGCACCATGTGACTCTGGGCAATAGCTCGCTTAATCTTCCCGACGGCCCCCAGCGCCTAGAGACCCATACGGGTGATTGTGCGCTTTACAAATGTGGACTTTACTTTTACTTTACTTTTGTGCGTGAGGTAAGCCCCCATGGGGAAAAGTAGCTTGAAATAATGCAAAGATTTATTTGGTGTAACAGGCACCATTTTGCTTGTATTTCAGGCTACTGACCAGAAGAATATTGTTCTACAAAGGTTTTATAGCCAAACTATAGAAACTCCTGGATGCTGTGTGAATAGTTAGATATGAGTACATTTGAACTAATCTCAACACTACATATATGTACTATGAAGAAGCATATAGTCAAAGGGGCAGATTTATGTTAACTGGCGCATCCCCAGGGATGCGCCAGTTAATGTGCGCCACAGTGCGCCACAGGTCCGCCACCCATGGTGCGCTGCATTTACAATGCGGCGCACCATGGGGCGAAAACGGCACAGATGCGTGACGCATCTGTGCCGTAAAGGCGGCGCATTGCTGGAGTTGCGTCGCAAGCGCGACGCAGCTCCAGCAAGGCTCGGGGGTGCCCTATCTGACCAATGCTGCATTAAGACCTACGCCTGCTTCAAGCAGGCGCAGGCTTTTGACGCAGCATTGGCCTGAAAGTGACTGAGTGAAATCTTATAGATTTCACTCAGCCACTTTTGCGAGGCGCACCTGCCCCGGAACGCCCACCCTGCGCCGGAACGCCCACAAGCGGCGCAGGGCTTTACAACATGACGCATCTGCCTAGATGCGTCACGTTGTAAATCGTTCGTAGGGATGCGCCACGTTTGCGCCACCTTGCGTGACGCAACAGCGACGTAAACGTGGCGCAAGGGCTTCATAAATCTGCCCCAAAGTATATATATGTGGAGTTAAACATAGTAAACCTATACATATCTATATTTACTTTGGTGCTATTTCGGTGCAATATTTTTTTAGCACAATAGTCAGTACTCCATAGTCTGGTAGCTTACTGTAATTGTGCACATATTTTGAAGAAAAAAAGTTGCACATTTCGAAGGCACGTAGTATTTGCCCAGTTACAGGAATGGCCAGTCCACACTAGCTCAAACCTTGTCCAGGCAGATTGATTTTCATTGTTTGCTAGACTGCAGCCGAATCACACACAGTACACAAACCCCAGAAAGAGGCAAAGCTGACTCCGCTCTGTGGATGGGTCTGTGTACATTTTGGTGATTGAGCTCCGGAGGTGCGGTTATTTTGGCATGTTGGCCCAGACAGCCTCTGTCTAGCTGCTCTGAATTGATGATGTCTGGAAGCAAGTGTGTTTCAGGCTGCTGGCTGCTCCTCAACGAAGCTGTTAATAGGACTTTTAATATTGATGAGGCTGCCACGTCTTTCCAGACTAACATCTGCTCGACGTAGCAAAAGCCTTCCTTTTGCCAACAAACTTGCTAACAGAGTTCAGTCTGTGACCAGACTGAGGAGCACCTTTTTTTAAAGTAGCATCTATTGAAAAGGTAGTGTATCGATGCGTCTAGTTGTCCTATTAAGCTTTTCATTTAACTTACTTCAATTTGTGATATTCGTGAAGGAAGGGTGGGAAAACTGGCTCACAGGCAGTTGTTTTAGCAGGTGGTAGCGAGATATGCAAAGGAGAGGGTCCTGTCAACATTAAGCAACATTTGTGGATTCAAATTGTAAGTGACAGGAATTTGGAAAAGAGTCTGCTGGCGTTCTTTATGAGCAGGTCAGAGATTTGGGATTAATATGCATGTAATCATCAAATTAATTTGGTGCATCCAGTAGGCACCCATTAGCCATTTTAGAACATGGATGTGTCTAATTAGCCATCTGTGCGCTTAGCAGAAATAGTTCCCTGCAGTACTGTAATGTGCAGTCCAACAACACCCCTCAAACATTTGGGCCCAGGTCATGCCCTCGATTAAGCCCATTAATATTGGAGTTAATGTAAAGTCAGTGTCATCGTTTTCTTGTGAAATAAACACTTAGAGCGGTTTATGACATCCAAACCTTCTCTGAGTTCGCTCCCAGTCATGAGCAAAGCTCACAAAAGGCTCGCCTTGGGATAACACCCAGATTTCCTCACACAGGGCAGCATGTTTTAAAGCACCCACACCTATTTATCTTTCTGCTTGTGTTAAAACAAAGACATATTACCAGATCCTTTCTTATTAATATTTAGTGTCCATCAGAGAGCTTCTTTTGTTAATACTCAGAATCACTCAAAGCTCTTTGATGATATTGGACAGACTTGCCTAAATCAAAGCTCTAGTTATAATAACCTGTGATTACACAAAGCGTTGTTCTTATCATTGATTCATTTGGAATGATGCTTCTGGGTAATACCCAGACATTGATAGAGTTCAACTCTTGATAATGAAAGCTGAGGAGCACATCATAGGTTTGCGCATTCTTGGGTGGTGGAGGAGGTTGCGTGTCAAGCTTCCCGCCAGATTAGGATCACTGACATAATATAAAGACCCAACATATTGATATACCAAATTATCGAAAATGTAATATTGTTTAAAAAAATATTGTGTCCCTATACTTATTTAAAAAAACACAAATTTTGTGCACATAAATATTAACAACAAAAATATCCAACATATATTGAACACCAAAATATCGGAAGAAAAAATATCGTGACTTATAGCTAACGATAGACTATGTAAAAATTATAGAAATCAACAATATCAACTAAATAAATATTGTTAAACAAGTAATAAATAGCAGTCCAAATTATGAAACATAATTTTTAAACCAACAAACAAAAAAAAAATGTATGCTACAGGAATACCTACAATATATAAAGAAATTATAACTTACTTAACAAAAATAATACATTTAAGTCTATCAACAAAAATTAAATTAAGCTAAAAGAGCCATAATATTAAACTATACAAAACTATAACCAATAAAAAGCTTAATCAATTAAACAAACAACATAAAAGCCAGAGTAATAAGAGCAAAAGATATCTCGCAAAACGCCAAATGTTTTTCTTGCAAAAGACAAGCCTGCAGCATATACAACTGTACATCCACTTGTCCAAGTAAGTACTCATTATATTTAAAATATGAAGTTAAATAATCCTAACTTGTAAAAACAATTATCAATAAGCAATTACTAACTAAGGGGCTTATTATGATGTTGGGCGGAAAGCCATTCGACAGCTCGTCAGAGGCATTCTGCCCGACATCAGAGGTTTTCGTCTGACCGCTGTATTGCGATACTGGAGGTCCAAAGAAACCACCAGGGTAATACAGCTCCACTTCGGACGGGCTCACGGAGCCTGTCGGGGCAGCGGTCAGAAAAGTTATCCACAAATGGCAGCGGAGCCAGCCTTGGCTCTGACGCTGGGATTACAATTTTGCTTTTGACCTGCCCCTTCATGGCGCTCCGCTTGCCATGAAAAGGCAGGTGGAAAGTGACTTTGGGGACCCCTAGCATGGTCCCTTCCCCCCTGGCCTTCTGCTATGGGACTGGGGGGCACCTGTGGTGCTCCCGTAAACATCCATGCACCATTTGGCAGGCAGTCCATGGTGCCGGCCACACGGTGCAGGGATGTTTAAACTCTGCATTTTTTCCATTGCGGCTTGTGCTGTTAGCGGTATCACAAGCCACAATGGAAAAAATACAGGATCCGACCGCCAACACGGCGGTCAGATCGTAATCTAGGAAGCGGGACTTCCGACTCCTTGTCAGGTGGTCCTACTTCCGCTACGATGCCGGTCGGATGTGCGTACGACTGGCATCGTATTCAGCTCCATCATTTTTTATGTTTGTCCTTTTCCACAGATTATCCTACCTTCAACTAAACTCCATCGACATCTAAGCATTAAACACCACACAAAAAAGTAGGTACATCTAAAAAGACTGCTTTAAACGTACTGTAACCGCACCAGTTAAAAGTCTGAATAACCTAAAAGTCGATGAAACATCAAATATATAATATATGCAATAAATAAAACTACTTTTTCTCTTCCAAATGAAAAACACCTTTTCCCAAAGAAACTTGCTGAAGGAAAACGCTCCTAGAACACAAACTTTCTCTGAACAACTGTAGGAAACTGGCTCACTGTACAGTGTACTAAAATGAAGTATACTATGGTAAACACAGGTATAAGTAGATAATACTAGATAATACTAACTCTATTTTTGCCGTAGTGTTGGTGAGCTGTTAGGCTTAACAGAGGGTAGTGCAAGCATTTGTTGTTCTCACAGAGGCAATATATGAGACACACACTCAAGAATAAATCTGAGACCAATTTGTAAAAATAGTACCAACTTTTATATAAACTTTAAGACCAAGAACACAGTTCTAAGGTAAATACTTTCGGAGATACGATTTTGCAAAGTTCGAAAAATATATCACTTCTATGCGCAATTTCGCACCATAGGAAACAATAGGAAAAAGCTGAAAAAATGCATAGGAATTTAGGCAATGCTTTCATGAAGTTTACCTTCTTATTTTAGGTTGATGTTGGGACCAGGTCCAAAGTTCCAGCTCGAGAAGTTTGGGAGTGTCCGGGATCGGCTGGGAGCAGAGTACTTAGGTGTTGGAAACTAGTGCGCAAAGAGGAAGGGGGCCACTTGGAAGTACACTGCACAGGTAAATCCAGTGTGTCTCCTTAGAGGGAGAAGGTTGCACGGGCCATGAGAACAAAGCTGGTGGGTCAGTGCTGGGGCCGGTGGGGCCGAGTGCAGAGCGATTAGATCAGTCGGTGTCGTGCGTCTTGAGGTCCTCAAGGTCAGGAGCAGGCAACTTGGAGAGGCGCTCTCAGGACAGCTGGGCCACTTAGGAAGTGGGTCTCGGGTGTCTTGATGTCGTTCAACAGGTGCTTGCTTCTGGTGCTTTTGGAGTCCGGAGTTGACTCTTTTTTTTTCTTGTTGCTTGACACTGGGGGTCCGGTAACCTGGTACCTCGCGGCTCTGGTAGGTCCAGGTGTCTCCAAACTTGGTGAGGAGGCATATCTAACCCTCTGGATATGTTGTCTTCTCTTACTTTGGTGCTGCATCGGTTCATCGGGGAGCAGCAAATTGACAAACCAGACTTCATGGGACCGGTACCTGCAGGGTGCAGGGGAGTGATGCGTTCACTCCAAGGGAGCTTCTCTGCAATTGTTTGAAGGCTGGAGCTGCTCGGGGATTCTTGGAGTCATATCAGGTTCAGGACCACACAGCAGGCAGTGATTGTCAAGTCCTGGGAACAGCAGGCAGGGGTTAGCACCTTTTTCTTCTGCAGCAGGGCTTCAGGTCTTGTGCAGTAGGTCTTCTTTTTCCTGGTCTTCTCTTGTTCATCAAATCTGATGTTCAGGTCTCTGGGTGCCACCTAAATACTGAATTTAGGGTTCTTACAAAGGGGGACAGTTGGTAGCTTATGGGCTACCTACCGATAGGTGTATACACCCTCTAGTGACTACTTCCTGTGGCAATGGGCACTACCTTAGCCCTCATAGGATGTTTTCCCAGCCGCCCAAGATGGAGGACATTCAGGAGAAGGATTCACATTGCCTGCCCCGCCCTAGGCGTAGTGTAGGCTAAGTGGGAACCCTTCTCCTAATCTAACTAATATTCCCACCTTTCTTCCCACCAACAGTGGAGCAGGAAAGGGGGCTTGGCCTCCCCCACTATCTGAAAGTTCCTGGTTGAATTTCAAAGCTACCTTTGAAGCTTCCTGCCCAGGAAGGCCATCCTATCCTGGAGGAGGTGTGAAGCCCCTCCTCCCAGAGCAGGCTTTGTCTCTGTCCCCTTAGAGCGCTGACTCGCACCCCATGAGGTCAGAAACATGTGTGGTGGTGGTAGACTGGCAAAAAAAAGTAAAAGACACACCAGTGCTTGCTTGGTAGGTTTTCAGGGAACCCTTTAGAGGGTCTCCTGTGTGAATTTATTAATACACCCATCACTGGCATCAGTGGAGGATTTATTAAGATAAGATGTTTGGTACAAGCATAAGTTTCCTAGCTTCATGATGGCTTCACTGATTTCTAAGATACTCCTTAAGGCTTCCCTGTGCACTTACAACATGTCAGGAAAGACTTGACATTGTAGGGGTATATCTGCTCATGCTGACATGCCCAGATATATGATATATTGAACCCTGCCTTAGGACTAAAAGCCTGCAGTAGGGGCAACTTACCTATATCTAATGCAGTGTAGGAAGGGCATGTCACCATGGCACACAGGTCTGGGGGCCATTTCGACGGCTCAGATTTCTCTGCACCAAGACATGCAGCCTTTAATGGCAGTATGCATAGCCTTGTTGAGGGGTCTCTGGGGTGGCTCAACCAGTGCTGCATCCCCAGAGGACCCTCTTCAGTACGCATGCCCTAGCTACCAGGGGTACCATTCACTGGAGACTTACAGGGGTAACTGAAGTTGTTCAAATCTCTGTACAGTTTTTGTGAAAGAGATCTGGCACTAACAACCTGGTTAGAAGGGACATCAGGGACCCAGTATGACAAACGTATACTAATCTTTGCTACCCCTGCATCTTGACCATAGTATTAAGAGAACTCCGTCAGGCTGGCGGTGTTGTGCCGGCGGTGCCAAGGCAGCAGCCTGCTTCTGCTCATAGAGACTTTGTAGCATATGCTGCTGCCATGACAGTGCTGTTTGCACGTCGGTGCACTGTGTACCATGTACCATGTTGGCAATGGCACACGTGTGCACGCATGACAGTGCAAGCAGATGGGGGTACAACATGTGCCCCCATGCATCCGCCCCATAGGTTTAAATGCCTTGGGACCCTGTTTGGGGCCCCTTTCTCTTCCTCTCTGCCAACCTTTTAATGGCGGGGTCCCTGCCATTAGAAAGCTCGTCTGAAAGACAAGCCGTAATCTGCATGGTTGTGCTGGCATCGTCCCTGCCGCCAAACACAACCTCTTTCCCCACCTCAGCAAAAGCTGCTGTGTTAAAGAGAACTTTTGTGACCGCTAGCCTGATAGTCGTATCATAATTGAGTGGACGGCCCACTGTTGTAATAAGGCTCCAAATATGAGAACTAGGAAAGAGCAGTAGAAAGAGACGAAGTGAGAAAAATGACAATGGAAAGGGAGAGTCATGAGGAAAGACGTGGGCGATGAGAAATAGAGAAGGGTCAGGGGAGGCATAAAGACTGTGCAAAGAGAGAAATAGAACGAGAAAGAAATTACTAGAGAAGACAATGGATATTAACATGCACAGTTTTCTCATCAATTTCATTGGAAATGTGCAGTGATATTATCAGTGATGTCATAGAAGATGTAATATATGGGATAATTTCAGTGAATGGCGAGGGTGTGAGTTATAATGACCTCAGGGAACAACTTGAGATAACTACAACTGGTGAATTTCTGTTGTTTTCAGTTTAAAATGTTACATTATTACTCAACATTTCACCTACTATGTTACTTTAACCTTTGTTTTTTTCAGTAAATTTCTAGTTTTTTTTACATTAAGATTTTGTTACCATACTTAAAGTCAACCCCCTTACCTGCTGCAAACCCCCTTCAGCCAGCCAACCCCCTGCATGTAAGGTTGGCCGCAGGCAGCCAACTCCATGCTGTGTACGGCCTTCAGCTGTGTGCAGCGGGGGTTGGTCACAGGGTCTGGATTTAGCCAACCCCACGCTGTACACAACTTTTTGTCATGCGTGGCATGTAGCTGGCCACAGGATTGACATGCAGCCAGGTGCTGTGTTCAACACCCTGCAGGCAGCAACCCGGAGGCAGCCAACCCCATGCTGCTTATGGCCTTTGGTCGTGCGCCGGATTGGCTGAGGGCATTGCATCCTGGCCCTGTGTCCAACTCCCCACAGGTAGCCAACCCCATGTGCAGTGGGTGGTTAGCCATAGGGATTGGCCAGACACTAGGCCATGTGGCCAATCCCCTAGCAGACTGCCGACCTCACACTGTTCACAGCTTTCGGTGTGTACGGTGTGGGGTATGCCTTTACACTGCGGGGACCCCATCCCCTGTGGCCAACGTCCAATAAAAAAGAGAGGAGGGCCATTTGGCCCCTCCCCCAGAGCCTCAAAAAGCCCCAAGGACCCCATCCTTTAAATACAATTAAGCATGCCTTCCTCCCCGAGTCTTCTTGGGCTGCGGGGACTCCATCCCAGGCCCAAATTCTAAGGGAAGGGGGCATGCACCCCCACCACCCGGAGTCTTATTAGGCCCCGGGGATCGGATCCCTAGGGCTGCATTTTATTGTAAAGAAAAGCTTTTTTGGCCCCAGGGATCCCATCCCCCGAAGGCCTAATAAATTGAAACAGGGGAGGGTATGTGCAGCCTCCCTCCCTGATCCTTCTTGGGCCCAAGGAACCCCATTCTCTAGGGGCCAAATCTTAAGAGGAGGGAGGCATGCAGGCCCCCTCCCCAATCCTTAATAGGCTCTCGGGACCCCATCTCCCACCAGGGCCAAATACAAGAAAAAAGGGGGCAGGTTTAGGGTCCCGGGGACCCCATCCTTCAGGGCCAAATATAATAACAAAGGGGCTGTGGGCTACTTAACCCTGTGGCTTCCCTCTCTGGGCCTATTTTGGCCCCAGGTCCCCCTCCCCCAGGGGCAGGTCTAAAATATAGTTGGGTCACCCTGGTGCCCACCCAAGGCACCCCCAACCACCACGTTGTGGGCCACGAGGGAGCCTCGAGGGCCGCAGCCGGCTCCACACATGGTGCAGGAGCCAGAATTGCTCCCGACTGAAGGGAGCAGCTGTTTCTGCTCGGTAGGAGCAATATGTGTTCTGTTTTCCTGCTCACAGGAGTGCAGGTTGCAAACAGAACATAAGCCTGCTCCCAGCTGGCTGTAACATGTTTAAGCTCCCGCCGACTGGGAGCAGATTTCTATCTTTGCTCCCGTTTGGTAGTAGATTTATAAATGCTCCCACCTTATGGGAGCAAGCACATCTTTCTCCGTCCGCTGTAGTGGGGGCAGGGAAACTACTGTGTCCCGAGGGTGGGTTCCATGGAACACAGTGACTGAGCCCGCCCCTGGGGATGGGCTCCCTGGGGCCTATAATGGGTCAGGGGGCTTCCAACATGCCCCACTCCCCTTAATTAAAGAATACGGCCTCGGTGCGTGAGGATCCCCGGGGCCTTTGAATGCTCAGGGAGGGAGGCCGCGTGGCCCCTTCACCTTTATTACACAGTTTGGCCCTGGGGATGGGCTCCCTATGTCCTCTAATGGCTTGTGGAGAAGGGGCCATGTGCCCCTTCCCCTTGTTGAATGCTTCCCCAGGGGATAGGCTCCCTGGGGGCTATAATGGCTTGGGAACGGGGGCAGCATGCACCCCTTAAATAAAGAACGCTGACCAGGGGAACGGGTCCCTGGGGACCAAAATGGGCTCGGATAGAGAGGACCCCACCGACATTCCCCGCCCCATATATTTTGCCAAAAATTGCTGATTTATTTTCAGTAATTACTCAAGGGAGGTTCCCTCTGGGTCCTTCCAAGGGGGAAATGGGGCAATTTATCCCTATCCTCCCTTCTTATATGTTTTTTTTAAAAAATAACTTCAGGACAGGAAACCAAGTCCCTGAGTCCTGTAATGGCTGCCAGCAACATTTTTCTCTGTTTTGGAAGTACAGCAGTTCGCTTTCTCCCATGGAAGCGAATTGGCCCAGGGGAAAATAGTTCCCTGGGCCAATCAGAACGCTCCATTGTTTAAAACTGGGTTCGAGGGACTTTTGCAAGACTCGCTCGGACTCAACCATCCAGATATACAATTATTTTTTAACCTTAATTTCTCAAAAACTACTGAAAGAATTTACACCAAATGACAAAAAGCACAATCTGTGGACCGGGATCTAGGTTTCTTCTAAATTTGAGGTAAATTTGTTGAGCAGTGTTTGAGAAAATACTTCTGACAAAAGTCTATGGAAAATTCATGGAGATTTTGCATTTATGGACCCCCCCCTCCTTTTTTTTCTCAGATCACCCCAAAAATGTCCATGCACAAACTAGGCAAAAAAAGCAACTTTATTTGGAACATTTTGTGAAGATTCATCCAATGGTGCCAAAGTTATAAGCGAAACAAAAAAGGCATTTACTATATAAATGCTGACCTAACTATAACTATCCAGTGGCGATATATAGATATATATGCCCCAAATACTTTTTCCTCATTCATATTTTCATAAGAACTTTAGACATAACTTTAGCGCAAACCGCTGAACTGATTTACACCAAATTTGGCAGATAGCTAGATCTTGGTCCAGAAGTATTTCTTTTTGTGATTTGGTGTAAATACTTTCAGCAGTTTTTGATCAATTCTCAAAAACATTGTATATATTAAGCCAAGGAGGATCTGCAGACCCAACAGACCTCAAGCTGAGATCTGATTTACTGCCACCACATCAACCCGGATGTGTTAGCAGCCATTTTAGGACTCAGGGCTGACTCCTGAATCCAAAAAAAAAGATTAAAAAAAGACTGGATGCCCTGACCCCTAGGCCTCATGGTGGAGACCGAGAGGGAAAAAATACTTTTGCCGCAAATCCTGGCAAAATGTCAAAAAAAGCACGGGCACCCACATGCTATTAACCCCCACCCTGGGATGAGCCAAGAAATACTTCTCTAGGGGAGGAAGCGACTGAGGCGGAAGTGAACTTGAAAAGGAGTGGGGTTGTATGCCCCCCCTCCTAGAGCCTCTTAAGGCTCCGGAGAGTCCATCCCTCAGGGCTGGACTGCTCCAGGGAACCCACCCCCAAGAAACAGTAAACATATGTGTGCTCTCACCCAGCTGGTATTATCTAACAATATAGGGTGTGGCTCTACATCAGTAAGGCTGTGCACTTCAAACCAGAACAACAATTTAAATGCCAATACTGAGCAACAATTTCAACCGTTTTGAATAATGGCGCCTGACCAATGAAGCAATGCGTCCATAAGCTCCTCAGTAGCTTTTATTCAAATGGCACATATTATTTTTTGTTTTCATATTCCAAAGGAACACACAGATACATACATAGACACTCATAGTTTTCACATCCTATAATTTGTATAAAACGACCTACATGCACATTTCTTGAATACCACAACATACTTAATTTCACTCAAACTAACTCTTTTACACTACTTGCATTCAAACCATTCAAACCAAACCCATCACACACCCTACTCATACAACCTACAGACACTATACACATCCTAAGGGCCAATATATTCCAGTCTCACTGATAGTGATAGGCCCCAAAGCACAAACCAAACAAAAGAAATGGTTGACCCCACGTTTATGAGCACACTAAACCCTCCTAGGAAGTTCACAATCTTATGGAATCATTTCATAAGTATGCACACTATACAAAAACAAGTTTAGCAAACAATTGTTTTGCAAAGACAACAAAAACAAGGTCTACGCGTTTCAAACCCCCTTGTTCCTGAGGTTCTCATCAGGACCGAACCACACTATTCTGTTATAGCCCGAAGGTCAAGATTACAATAAGGGCTGGACTTTTTTTAGTGCAACTTCGGTCGTCGCAGGATCGTGAAAAACAACTGGCACTGATGACCTGTTCCCTCCAACTGACACTGGTTCCTTATGGTGTTCCAGGCTCGTGCACCGCCCGGCGCTCTTTGAATTCTGGCCGCGTGAGGCTCAATCTCCTCGTTCGCCCAACTGATAAGCGATGCAGTTTCACTGCCGGAGTTCCGCCATGGCTCCAACTTCGGTTTTATTGAGCGATCACCCAGATGAAACATTTTTAAAACTCCTGTCGGGTGGTCACAGACATGCCTTCCCTGTATGTAGGAGCACTAACAGGGAAGGCTCACCCTGGGTGGGAGCAGACTTCTATTTCTCTGCTCGTCCTCCTGCGGGCAGGGAAACAAACTCCGGCCTAGCTGCAGCAAACTAAGGGTGGGTGACAAACTCCGTTCCGCCGGTGGAGTCCACAGAGTTTGTGTGACTCTGCATACTTATTGGAGTGCAAAATTCAGCAAAAACTTCACAATGAGGGCGTAGCAAAGTTTGACAGCTGCTCAATCCATAGTTTGGGGCGAGACCAGTACGTTATGAGGCAGTCGAGAGCGGTGTCAGAGCAGCTAAAGGCCCCCTGAGGCTGACACATATCCTTGTTGCTACTGATGAGCAGAGATGCGACCTGCAAGACCACGATCACAGCAGATCACATGGATGGTCACAGGCTACCAGTCACTGCAGAGCTGAAACGGAAGCCTGAATCCTGGAGTGTGGCTGTCCCTTTGGGACCACCTCCCATTTGCGGCACACTACCGACCTGCAGCCAGGCACTCTTGAGAAGTGCCCCCATCTGCCCTGCAGGTCTCTGTGAGAGTGGGAGTCCTGATTAGACCAGGACAGCCTCTTCTGGATATTCCAAGCAGAGCGTACTCTGAGGCCACGTGCAATTGCCCCTACAATAGTAATCCCAATGACGTCCCACCCATAAACGAGCACAGACATTGAAAGTGAAACTTTAAATCAATAGGATTTTAGAACAAAAACAGCCAGCACATGTATGAGATTGCTCATGCAATGCTACCTGGGGCTGCAAATAAATGCGAGCTGAATGTATGTGATCTCATGTTTGTGAGGCAAAGATGTAATTGTTGCCCTGCAGCAGTGCAGTGTGTATGTGTGGAGCACCAGCCACACTCGAGGCCTGCTGACCGGCCAGTGTGGGCTGCATGCATCTTCAGAGAGGCACAGCACACACAGTGGGTGCAGCCCCTCCCTCTGTGTGCCAGGGCCCCAGGCCCTCAGTCACACCCTTGGTTGAGCAGTTCACATGACCTCAAAGACTATAATGCCGTGACTGAGTTTGGTCGATGACAGGCCTGCTCTCCCCACTTCAGGAAGTAGGGCTGCCTGACATTGTTTTCCCAGCAGTGGGAAGAGAGAAGATCAGAGAAGATCAGAGGCTGGAAGGAATGGTATTCCCCTCTCCAGCACTGGTCATGCTGAGACTGAGAGATACTTTGTGCTGTGGTTCTTGCACACCGTGCAGACAGGAGAGAGAGGAGAGGAGGAGGACCCTCCCGCAGAGCAGCAACTCTTCCAGGAATCAGGAGCTGGGCTGGACATACCTCTTGCTGATGTGGGGCAGCCGCAAATGCTGGTAAGTGCTACGCTTCCTGCTTCCAACTGCGTTGTGTAACATGGCTGTCTGATTTGTGAAGTGCTTTGTGTTCAGGGACATGAAAGGGGAACAAGAGGGGCGCTGTCCCGTACATGTGATGTGCCTTATAGCAACAGCTAGGGTAACACACACGGATGGGTGTAGTGTTACAGAGGTATCATTTTACAAGCAGGAAACCATTCGATTCACAAGGTGAAGGAAGGCACAGATGTTGTAGACACGTTGCTCAGAAATACTTCACCACATGCGGAACTTCGTAGAATTTTGCTGAGTTTTTAAAGAACTCTGCGAGCTCCACACACCCCTACTGCAAACAAAAAACAGCCCGTCCCTTTTTAATAAGATTTGACTTCGGGGATGGGGTCCCTAGGGCCTATGAATTTTCAGGGAGTGGGACCCAACTGCCCCCTCCACTCAGGAAGGTTGCACCCCTTCTCCCCTTAATATATATTGTTTGGCCCCAAGTGATGGGGTTCCTAGGGCACGGAGGCCAACTTTATGCCGTACTGCAAAACGCTCTGTAAGGAAAAGAGACATGATGGTGGCAACATTGGTTAGGCATAAAGGTTTAGGACACAAATTAAGACACAAAATGGAATTCAGCAAACCTGACAAACGAAGAAGAGGAATTAGGAACTCTTTCAAGATGGTTGCCAATTTTCCCACTGAGAAGCCTTGATTTTCTATACGACCAGTCGCAATATGATTCTTTTTAAGAAAAACGCACACGTGTATCAATGTGCACTTCAACTGAACTCTTCAGAGACAGTAGTGTTCTGAGAGAACACCACCTCAGAATTGCATTGCGTGTCGACCAGTTATTCCCAGTCTCGCCGGGATTCCTCATTATTTGTTTCCACCACCTTTTCCCCTTGTAGGTGATACTCGAGTGACTCCTGGGCACGGTAGAACATTTTGGGAGAGGTCTCCCTCTCATTTGTTTAGTTGGCATATCACATGAGAAGAGTAAATCTTCTATTTAGGTGAAATATTTCAAGAGCGCAAGATTATTCATGGTTATTTGACTCAAAAAACATGTCTGTTTCTCTCTGCCATGGTCTGAAGATTAATCAGTGAGAACACAGCAGCTAAGTCCCCAGAGAAAAACAATAGTAAAGAATCTAATAACAGTCTGGAGAATACTGTAGTGTTAGAGCCAATAAAAATCTGAGCTGTCCTGGGTCCCACCTCCAAGGAAAAAAAAAGAGAAAAGACAGCATAGAAACTTGTGTCTATATTGTGGAGGTACAAAAGATTTTGCCAAAGATTCCCAAAAGAAACCCAAAACATACCCCAAGTTAAAGAGCAGCACCATCAGTAGGAGGGGTTTACATGGTAAGAGCGAACTGTCTTCATGACCTCAAGATATTGTTTGGAACATTGCTAAAAGAAGCTAGAATCAGAAACAAAAATCACTCAAGCTACTCCACTATCTCAAGGACCCCTGATTTGTGTTATTAGTGCCAGAAAATTACCATCTTAATGTGAAGTTTTCCAAGACGTTTTCAGTGAGTTAGAAGCTGATGGATTGCCCCCACACCATCCTTATGACTGTAAAATTTACTTGGAGCCAGGAGCTGTGTTACTGTGTAAGAAAATGTACAGACAAGTATTTGCCGAACAGGCTTATTAGACCATCCCTCTCTCTAGCATAATCCCCACTTTTTTTGGGGCCCAAATGAGAAGGCGAGTTAAGGCCTTGTATTGATTATAGACCCCTTAATGCGTAACAATTGAAAACCAATACCCATTACCCTTAATCTCTGTCCTACTGGATCAAGTAAAGTATGCAGAAAAATACACAAATTTGAACTTGAGAGGTGCATACCATCTCATCAGGGTAAAAAAAGAAGATGAGTGGAAAACAGCCTTCCGAACAAAATATGGCTTGCTTGAATATCAGGTAATGCCTTATGGTCTCTGGAACACTCCAGCCACCTTCCAACTTTTCATCAACAATATCATGAAACATTTAACTGATAAAATAGCAGTGATATATTTGAATTACATCTTCATTTTCGTCAAAAACACAGTGTATCATACTGAACATGTAAAAACAGTCTTAGATTTAGAAAATATTCAGCCCTATGTTGAGGTGGAAATTTTTTTTTCAGTGTGAGGACAGTAGCGTTTCTAGGGTTCATCTTATCCCCTGAAGTTTTTACAATGGATGCTCAAAAGGTTAAGGCAGTGGTAGAATGGCCATCTCCTACGAACATCAAGGAGGTTCAAAGTTTCATTGGGTTTGCTAATTTTCATCTCCAATTTATTCCAGGATTCGCTCAGAAATTAGTTCCCATCACGAGATTACTAAAGATGGGAGTAGTCTTCAAGTGGTCAAAAGAAGCGGAAAAAGCCTTCAGCATTTTAAAAGATGTTTATATATTGCCTCTTATCCAAACCATTTTACATGATTATATTTGTGATCTACAAGCAGCAGATCATTTGAGGTGGGCAATATCGCATACTACTAGTGACTAGGTCTGGTGGTGCAGTCTTCTATGACCCGGCTGCTTTCAAATCCGTTTTCTCTAATTTAAAAGAAGCCTTCACAATTGTGCCAGTATTGCTACATGCGGACCCAGCAGAACCATTCTATTTAGAAGCTGATGCTTCAGATCAAATCATTGGGGAAGTATTATCTGTGCAAAAGAAGGTTACCTGTCAATTTCATTTTATAACTTATAGATCAAGTAAACTGGCACCCACTGAGATCAACCATACTATTACAGAAAAAGAGTTATTGGCTGTGAAAGATGCCTTTCAGGATTGGAGTCACTAACATTTGGGATGCAAGCATTTAGTTATAATTCTGACAGACCACAAAAATCTGCAGTTCCTCAAATCTGCTAACACTTTGACCCCATGATAACATTGTTGGTCCCTCTACTTTGCAGGTTTTCATTTTGTAATAACCTATCTCCTTGAAGACAAACATGGGAGAGCTGATGCATTGTCCCCGAACCAGGCTGAACAACAGGAACATCCATTTAAAAATCAACCAATAACTTTAAAAGCAAAATATATCTCTACTGTCCCTCTTATTGATCTGAAGGATGAGATTAAAAGAGCTATGTCTCAGGAAGAAATGTTAATTTGGTTAACACAAGAACCAGAAAGAAAAGTCTTAGGCCAATTACCCTACTACAAGGGGATGATCTATTTGCCAATAAAGTTCTTCCAAGGAAAGGCTTTATCTGAGTGTTGTGATTGCCCTTTAGCTGGGCATAAGAGAATATATAAAACAACAGGATTAGTTAAGTTTTACTTTGGTAGCCAAGCATAACATTCCACATTCAATAATTTGTAACTACATGTGAGATCTGTCTCCATCACTCTCACTCTTTGAATATTCCTCCCACTCACGTACACAGTACACACCTCCCTCACTGTTACTCGCTTTCCCATTTCTTCACTCACTTACGCTGTCTCACCTTCTCATACTCACTCCCACTAACTCTCTCACACTCACTCTCACCGATTCTTAGTCACTATCAACCATTCATAGACACACACTCAAAATAAACTCAGTCACTCACAGATATCCTCGCTGATTCACACTTAAATTAGCTCACAGACACAACTCAATACGCACCCGCACTCTCGCGCACACAAAAACAGAGCAGTAACTCTTTGTTTGGTTTTTTTTAACTTTCCTTGCTTTCTCTTCTCCTTTAAGGCAGCAACAGGACATAAAATTAACCCATGACAAAGTAGCCAGCAAGGTGTGATTCTTGTGCTGGAAGCGAGGAGCCATACAGAATAGCAGGGCAAGGATTAACCACTGGAAGTCCCACCTCAAGCTCTCTACCAGCTTCTTTAAGGACTGGAAGCAAAGTTCAATCAAAACCAATGCTGCTATTTATAGATTCTCATTGATGTGTCCCCTTAGAACCCCATTATAGCAGATTCACTGTGCTGCTTGAGGCATGCACAGTATATTGGCTAAAAAAATGGATTGTGCCTCTGTGAGTGGACTGTTGTTAAATTTCACCTCACAGACATTCCCAGCAGTCCAGCCATCCATCTACAGAGTACCATTTTTTAAACAGATACCTCAACCCCCACAGACTCTTCTCCGATTATCATTTAGAGACTGAAGGGGCCAAAAAAGCTAACCTGGCTCTGGCATTCTCCAAGAAAATATGAAAATTATGCTTTTAAGTATTTTGTTAAATACAGTAAAACGCATTGTGGGCAGGAGCAAGGGGCATTATTTGGCACCCCTCAGGTGGCATGATTTTGCTCTCATGTTATGTTATGTGTCTTTGTGAAGCGCACTATCACAAGTAGGGTATCCAGGCACTGAGCAGGTGTGCGTGTGCCTTGCCATACCTATAGTAGGTTGGTTCATTCAAAATCCAGGTCTTCAGCTTCTAGCAGAATTCAAGAAGAGAGGTGGAGGCTTTGACATTGAGTTGTAGGTCATTCAAGGGTGGTTAGTGGAAGGAAATGTGACTGTTCAGGTAGGTGGGCCTGAGTTGTGTAGTGCCTTTAATGTGTGTGCAAGGAGTTTTATCTGAGCACATTTATGTATTGGGCACAAGTGTAGTTCCCTGAGGTGTGATTTGATGGGTCTTCTGTGTGGATGGTTGAGGATGAATGTGGCTGCAGAGTTCTGGATGGTTTGTAGTCTTCTGGTGAGTTGCTTGGTAATCCCAGCAGAGAATATGTTCCTTTAGTCCAGCTTGCTTGTAACTAGGGTGAGAGTGACAGTTGTTCTAGTGTTGCTTGGGAGCCATTTGAAAATTGCCCTCAGCATCTTCATGCTGTGGAAGCAAGTTTCAGTGATGGCTTTAATGTTCATTCATGCACAGTTTTCTGTCATTGATTATTTCAAAGTTCCTGGCGTGGGTTCTGAGTTTGGGTCCGAGCTCAGCCCGCCACCAGTTGGAGTCCAGGGGTGAAGTGTTCTTGCCGAAGAATACTACTTCTATACAAAAAATTAGTTGCCCACGCTAAAATGGAATGGGAGGAGAACCAATGGGAGGAGCTTACCAGCTCTCTTGAAACAAGAGACTACCGAATGTTTTGGCGAGTAGTCAATGGCGGGTCTAGGAGCCTCCATTCGGCAATAGAGCCAAATATTGCAGCAGGGGTGTGGAAGGCACACTTCCAGTTTCTCTATAGTTCTGAGCTAGGAGAAACTGCGATTGCCATCGGTAATGGTTTGGCAAAGTATGAAGGGGAATTGATAACAGTGGGAGAGGTTAAGGCAGCAATTGCAGGATTGACCTCTGGAAAGGCGCCAGGATTGGACGGTCTCCCTGGGGACCTGTTTAAGCAGGAGTCCGATGTATGGGCCCCCTACCTGGCCACTGTGTTCAATGCAGTCCTGCATGGTATGGAAATCCCGAGTACTTGGCTGGGGGCAGAGGTGGTCCCCATATTTAAGAAGGGCTCGCCCCTGCTCCCAGCCAATTACAGGCCAATCAGCTTAATTGACGTGCCCCAGAAGCTGTTTGGTAGGATACTGTTGAATCGCCTTCAGGACTGGGCGGAGGAGACGGGTGCCCTCAGTCCATACCAGGCGGGCTTTAGGAAGGGAGTTTCGACAGTGGACCAGGTCTTTCATTTAAATATTATATATTGGAGGACAGCGGTATTCGAAGGCGGCAGCCTGTACACTATATTTGTGGATCTGAGGGCCGCCTTTGACCTGGTCCCCAGAGGGAAACTTTGGAGTGTCCTGGCCGAGATGGGGGTGCCTCCGGATATACTGATAATTCTACAGAGACTGCATTTTAACAACTATGCCAGGGTCAGGTGCGGGAAGTTTGGGGAATTGACGGACAGATTCCCCGTTGACAGGGGGGTTAGGCAGGGTTGCGTATTGGCCCCGACCCTGTTTTGCCTCTTTGTCAACGGGGTAATCGCCCATCTCAATGGCATTGAACACACTGATGCTCCAAAGTTGAACGGCAGCAGGGTGCCTGCAATCATGTTTGCAGATGACACCCTGCTGCTGTCCAAAACCCCTATGGGGATACAGAGGATCCTTGATTCTTTTGTGGCTTTCTGCATAGAAAGGGGATTGGAGATCAATGCCACAAAAACTAAGTTTATGGTCTTGAACCCAACCCAAAGATCACGCCCGAACCCCTTACTGGGATCAGCACGTCTAGAGAGAGTCTCCACCTTTGAATACCTAGGTGTAACGTTGAATGAAACCATGTCTTGGGGAACACACCAGACTAGGGCTAACCTCAAATTAGTGCAGACCACTGGCGGCATCGCTCGGATGATGAAAAGCTCCACATATCGACCATTGGGGCCAGTCATCCAGATCTACAAGGCACAGGCCAGGGGCGCTGTCATGTATGGGGCGGAATTGTGGGGCCATACATCTTCCCAGAGTCTGTCTATAACTGAGAACAACTTCATTAGACAGATAGTTGCACTCCCGTCTAGTACACCACTCCTCCCTTTGAGGATGGACCTGGGACTGAGACCAATAACAGATGAACTGGGTCTCAGACCCATAGCCTTCTGGAGAAGGCTATGGAGTAGTGAAGAACTTTGTACTTACAGGGCGGAACTGAGGGAGTTCTTAACCCACCCCAAAGCTTTACAGATCATTAACATCTGTATTCACGCAAAGCAAGGACTCATACAGGCTGGAGAGGGTTCTGGATGGCATGACTCCCGTGCTGGCCAGGAAGCTATTTCTCCAATGGAGATATGGCACACTGCCTCTGCGGTCTTACACTAGCTCCTGGTCTACACCGCCCTCTACCAAGCAATGCCCGGCTTGCATTTGTGATGAGGAAACTGATCTACATGTGGTCTTGTTTTGTCCAACATACAAGACCGCTAGGAAATATTGGCTTTTACCACTCATCAGAAACTTGGGTTGTAGGGAGTATCTCCCGATGTACAGAATCTTAAAAACCGATGTCTCGGGACCAACGGTCTTCGCATTGGCTAAATTTCTTACAAATGTTTGGCATACTCGCACCCGTATTTTAAAGCTGCAGTCCCCCATTTAATTTTAACACTAAAAATTTTAAATCTATGGTTTTCTTTTTCTTGTACATTGTATATTATCTGCTGATGCCCTACTCTGATGGTTTTTACATTGTTTTATATATGTCTTTTGTATATCTTTGATGGTCATATGGGCCGAAATAAAGATTGAGAATTTGACTTCTGTCTTGTGACAGTTGGCTTTCATCTAGTTAGTGACCTCAGTCGTGCAGGCAGTGAAATAGTTTTTTGTGTTGGGGTATTGTACGAGAGGGAGTGTAAGACTTCTTTGTTGTTTGCGTAGGAGAGGATGTTGATGTGTCCACGAATGACATTGGCCAGAGGGATCATGTGTGTTGGACATGGCTCCTTGGTGCAGGGTTATCCCTAAATCTTTTGCCTTCCTCCGCCTGCTTTTCTGACCTCCTTTTGTTGGCTTTAGGACTCTGCACACTTTCCCACTGCTAATTGGTGCTAAAGTGCATGTGCTCTCTCCTCTAAACAAGGTTTGATTGGTTTACACCTGCTTGGCATATTTGATTTACTTGTAAGTTCCTTGTAAAGTGGTATCCTAAATACCAAAGGCCTGTAAATTAAATGCTACTAGTGGGCCTGCATCAGTGCTTGTGCCACCCACGGACGTAACCTTTTAAACCTGTCGCAGGCCTGCCACCGCAGGGCCTGTGTGCGCAGTTTACTACCACTTTGACTTGCCATTTAAAACGGCTTGTGAAGCCTTAAACTCCACTTTTATTACACATAGGTCGCCCCTAAGGTAGGCCCTAGGTAGCCCCGTAGCCTTAGTGCTGTATAAGTAAATGGTAGGACATGTCCCTTAATGTGTGGTTTGTCCTGGTGGTCACAAACAGCCTATTTCGTTTTTCACTGCTGTGAGGCCTACTTCTCGCATAGGCTCGCATTTGGAATTCCCTTATATACTTTTAAGGGGTAATTCCTGATCATAAAGGAGTGGTGTTGCCATGTCTGGTATCTTTAAAATACTGGTGATACATCCTGCTCACTGGTGTAATTGAATTTTACAATACTCTTTTAGAAATGCCACTTTTAGAAAGTAGGTATTTCTCTGTGCTTATGACTCTTTGTACTTTGCAGCCTGACTCCAATACACATCTGGGCTGGGAGAGAGCTACACTTTGTGCATACTTTCGAGACAGCCACAACACAGGAAAGTCTGGGCGTGACAGGGATACATCTGCATTCATCTGCATACTGATAGTCTTACTGGGCTGGGAGAGGGTGGTTCACACTTAACATTTTTATAGGTTGTGTCCTGCCATCACACAAAGGGCCAATTTACCCCTTACTGATTGTATGGAGCAAGGTCTGGGCTGAAAGTGATTGTTGCACACTTCTAAGAGTTCCTTTGAAGTCACCCCTTCATCAAGGACATTTTTGAGTATAAGTACTGGGGCTCTCACCCTATGTTTTTAGACACTGTGTGGGACTTGCAACCAGATGCTGCTGGCTCTACAAACTGCACGTTGCCATAGGACTGCTGTGCTGCCAGAAGGAGCCACCATTGGGACTACTCGCTTTGTTGTACTGGCCTGATGCCTGTTGAAAGGACTGCCACTCTGCAATTGGTTTTTTGTGTTGACCTACCTGCTACTCTCTGTGTGCCCCAAGTGTTCTCCAAGAGTTAGATGGCTTCACCCCTGTTCTTGCAATCTCAGGGCCAGAAAAGATTGCCTGCAAGCCCCTCTGCTGTGGGACTGTACCTCTTGGGAATCCGGCGGAAGTGGGCTACTCGAAGGGAGGTGGTCGAGCGCTTCTCGCTTTAGAACCTGCAAATCAGTGCTTTGTGAGTGCTGCTCGCTGCCTACAAAAGTGCGCATCGAGAGCTTGTGTGTCCTGGAGGGAGTTTGTGCGTCCACCTGGTTCTCTAATCATTACGAGTTCGCAGAGAGTGCCCAGTGTAAGGGCACTTTCAAGAAGAATTTACCAGCGCATGCCCCCCTCTCTCCGGGGAGCTGCGAGGGCCTCCAGCGTACCCTTTTTTCCCCCAGCACAGCCCTTATGTTGCAGCAGCGAGGGAAACCTCAAGGAGTGGCATAGTAGGCACGGAGAAACTCTGCTGACATTGCGTATAAAGTGCTATTTATGTAATGTTTACTCTCTGCATCTAATGTGACTTTTTTTGCAAAGAATTTTCTGGTGTATGTCTTTTTCACTTTTTACAGGATAACAAGTACTATCTGAGTAACTGCATATTGTGCACAGTACTTATGATTAATTTTGTTTTTGTCTGGCTTCATGTATGATATTATATATATATATATATATTTACTGAAAAAACCATAGGTTTCAGGCCATATATAGTTAGGAATTAGCATTTAAAAAACTTTGCAAATTCACTGAAAAAACCCTAGGTTTCAGGTCATATATAGTTAGGTATTAGCATTTAAAAAACCTTGGAAATTCACTGAAAAAACCATAGGTTTCAGGTCATATATAGTTAGGTATTAGCATTTAAAAAACCATTGAAATTCACTCAAAAAACTATAAGTTTTAGTGGTGTTATAGTTAGCTTGACATTTTACTCACACAAAACCATTGAAATTGCTCCTATATAGTTAGTTGGACTAACTATATTTCGCACACCCGCAATTCACTGCTGATGATGTCACATATTACATCATTCATAACATGGTCAGTGACATCACTGATGACATCACTGATGACATCTCAAATGACATCACTGATGACATCACTGATGACATCATCCAGTGACTGTGTGTTTCTGTAAAGTTTAAATAAGTTTTACATATTGAAGAATGAGTAGATGTATAAGTGTCTGGATGAAGGATTTAGTAGGTGCGTGACTGACTGTATGAGTGAGTGATTAAATGTGTCTTACTGAATGCATGGGTTAGTGACTAAACTGTCTGAATGTGTGCATCAGTATGTCTGCTGTTGTGTAAGATGCTGTATGTGTTGATCAGTAGCTATATGAGTGGCTATATGGGTCATTGATTGGTTGCCCAAGTATTTGTAAATGAGACTGTGTCTGTGTGTGGGTGACTGGGAGGTGTGGAAACAGCTGTATGGGCGGTTTACTGTGTGCATTGGTGTGTTGGTGAGTGAATGTATATCTCAGTGCTACATGTCCAAGTAAGTACATATGTAAAACACAGTGCATGTGAGAGTTGGTATATATAAATGCCTATACATGAGAGCCAGTGATTATGCAAGTGGCTGTATGGATCAATGTGTACTTGTATCAGTGATTGTTTAAGAGAGTAAGTATGTGTTAGTATATGTTCGAATAAGTAAGGTGTTGTGTGTATAACTGTATAGATGAGGAAATGGGAGTGTGATTGATTCTTTGCATGACTGACTAGGTGTGTGAGAAACTCCATGGATGAGTGAAAGTGTGTGAGTGTTTCTATAGGTGTATAAGTGCATATGATAGTATTGTATTGATGAGTGACTGTATGTATGAGTGATTGTATGGGTGAATGAGTGGATGTGTGTGTAGACCTAGGTTATATTAAGGTTATATTAGAGTGTGAGGAGGTGCATCGTATTATCACATGAATGATATCATCAGTGATATGATCAGTGATGTCAAATGAGATGTCATCAGTGATGTCATCAGTGATGTCATTTGAGATGTCATCAGTGATGTCATCAGTGATGTCACTGACCATGTCATGAATGATGTAATATGTGACATAATCAGCAGTGGATTGCGGGTGCGCGAAATATAGTTAGTCCAACTAACTTTATAGGAGCAATTTCAATGGTTTTGTATGAGTAAAATGTCCAGCTAACTATAACACCACTAAAACTTATAGTTTTTTGAGTGAATTTCAATGTTTTTTTAAATGCTAATACCTAACTATATATGACCTGAAACCTATGGTTTCTTCAGTGAATTTCCAAGGTTTTTTAAATGCTAATACCTAACTATATATGACCTGAAACCTAGGGTTTTTTCAGTGAATTTGCAAGGTTTTTTAAATGCTAATTCCTAACTATATATGGCCTGAAACCTATGGTTTTTTCAGTGAATTTCAAAGGTTTTTTAAATGCTAATTCTATTAGCGGATAACGTTTAAATATATTAATATCCTAGTGGGACCACCTGAGCAGCCCTAAGGGGTCAGGGTGTTTCTACCCTGCCCTCTTTTTGTGTTCTACACGTTTGTTTTTCTGCTTTCTTGTGCCTAATTCCTAACTATATAAGGCCTGAAACCTATGGTGTTTTTCAGTGAATTTGCAAGGTGTTTTAAATGCTAATTCTATTAGCGGATAACGTTTTTATATATTCAGACTTTTTTTAATGCTAATTCCTAATTATATAAGGCCTGAAACCTATGGTTTTTCCAGTGAATTTCAAAGGTTTTTTAAATGCTAATTCCTAACTATATAAGGCCTGAAACCTATGGTTTTTTTCCAGTGAATTTGCAAGGTTTTTTAAATGCTAATTCCTAAATATATAAGGCCTGAAACCTATGTTTTTTTCAGTGAATTTCAAAGGTTTTTTAAATGCTAATTCCTAACTATATAAGGCCTGAAACCTATGGTTTTTTCAGTGAATTTCAAAGGTTTTTTAAATGCTAATTCTATTAGCGGATAACGTTTAAATATATTAATATCCTAGTGGGACCACCTGAGCAGCCCTAAGGGGTCAAGGTGTTTCTACCCTGCCCCCTTTTTGTGTTCTACACGTTTGTTTTTCTGCTTTCTTGTTCCTAATTCCTAACTATATATGGCCTGAAACCTATGTTTTTTTCAGTGAATTTTCAAGGTTTTTTAAATGCTAATTCCTAACTACATAAGGCCTGAAACCTATGTTTTTTTCAGTGAATTTCGAAGTTTTTTTTAAATGCTAATTCTATTAGCGGATAACGTTTAAATATAATAATATCCTAGTGGGACCACCTGAGCACCCTAAGGGGTCAGGGTGTTTCTACCCTGCCCCCTTTTTGTGTTCTACACGTTTGTTTTTCTGCTTTCTTGTGCCTCAGTCTACTAAGACCCAAGATGGATGCCAACACTTCCTGGTTAGAAGTGTTGACAGTCAATGAGCATGCAACTTTCTCGGGAAGGCATGCTGATTGGCTGTCACTGTCTGTCAACACTAGCACAAGATAGATGCCAACACCTCCTGGTTAGAAGTGTTGACAGCCAATGACCATGCAGCTTTCTCGGGAAGGCATGCTGATTGGCTGCCACTGTCTGTTAACACTCAAAACCAGGAAGTGTTGGCAGCCATCTTGTGCCTTGTTAGAACCAAGGCACAAGAAAGCAGTGAAACAAAGGTGTGAAACTCGCAAAGGGGCCAGAGTGGAATCACCCTGACCCCCTAGGCCTGCTCAGGGGGTCCCACAAAGACCCCAAAGGCAAAAAAAAAAATTTTTTTTTTTGTAAATGTCGGGGTACGCGTACCGTGCGCGTCAGGTACGCATACTCTGCGATTTTTTTTTTTTAAACTTTTTTTTTTTGCCTTGGGGGTCCTTGTGGGACCCCCTGAGCAGGTCTAGGGGGTCAGGGTGCTTCTACCCTGCCCCCTTTTTGAGTTCTACACGTTTGTTTTTCTGCTTTCCTGTGCCTCAGTCTACCTAGGCACAAGATGGCTGCCAACAGTTTCTGTTTTGGAGTGTTGAAAGACATTGGCAGCCAATCAGAATGCAGCTCGTGCTCACGAGGTACGCGTACGGTACGCGTACGTGCGCATACCGTAAGCGCACGGGTAAGCGCACGGGTAAGCTGCCATAGATATAGAATTTTTTTTTAACCTAAATTACTCAAAATCCTCTGGAGTGCATATCTTGAGACATAGCAAAGGCACATCGGGCTACCAGTCCCTACAATTTTGCCAAGTTTGGTGAAAATCCATTCAGCCGTTCGAGCTAAAAGTGAGTCCGACCGCCCTATGGAAATTAACATGGGGAAAACACGTTTTGGGACCCCCCTTTTATCTCGGCCCCCGCTTGACGGATCCCCCTCAAACTTTCAGGGAAGGACCAGAGCGCCGCGAGACAAAGTTGAGGAAAAGGCAGATTCCTCAACCGGCGCCAAAGTTATTCCCAATAGAATGTTGCGATTTCCCTATGGAAAACAATCCTAACTATATATACCTACTGGCTATCGCCAGTAGGTAATATATATATATATATATATATATATATATATATATATATATATATATATATATATTCACTGAAAAAACCATAGGTTATAGACCATATATAGTTAGGAATTACCATTTACAAAACCTTGAAAATTCACTGAAAAAACCATAGGTTATAGACCACATATAGTTAGGAATTACCATTTACAAAACCTTATTTTACTCACACAAAACCATTGAAATTCCATATATAGTTAGTTGCACTAACTATATATCGCGCACCCGCAATCCACTGCTGATGATGTCACATATTACATCATTCATGACATGGTCAGTGACATCACTGATGACATCACTGATGACATCTCAAATGACATCACTGATGACATCACTGATGACATCACTGATGACAACATCCAGTGACTGTATGTTTCTGTAAAGTTAAAATGTGTCTTACATATTGAAGAATGAGTGGAAGTATAAGTGTCTGGACAAAGGATTTAGTAGGTGCATGACTGAATGTATGAGTGAGTGATTAAATGTGTCTCACTGAGTGCATGTGTTAGTGACTAAACTGTCTTAATTTGTGCATCATTATGTCTGTTGTTCTGTAAACTGCTGCATGTGTTGATCAGTAGCTATATGATTAACTATATGGGTTACTGATTGATTGTCCAAGTATTTGTATGGGAGACTGAGTGTGTGTGTAGCTGGCTGGGAGGTGTGTGACTCTGTGCAGATCAATGTGTACTTGTATCAATGATTGTATAAGAAGGTAAGTATGTGTTAGTATATGTTTGAAAATGTAAGGTGCTCTATGTTTAACTGTATACACAAGAAAATGGAAGTGTCATTGATTCTTTACAGGACTGACTAGGTGTGTGAGTAAATCCATGGATGAGTGGCAGACTGTGAGTGTCTGTATAGGTGTATGAGTGCATATGATAGTGTTGTAAAGATGAGTGATTGTATGTATGAATGATTGTATGGGTGAATGAGTGAATGTGTGTGTAGACATAGGAATCAGTGAGTGCGTATGTAGTAACTAGTATTGGTGTGTCAATGGTTTCAAAAATTATACTCTGTATTTAACACTGGGTGAAACAGAGGTTATATTAAAATGTTAGGAGATGCATTGTATTGTCACATGAATGATATCATCAGTGATGTGGTCATTGATGTCAAATGAGATGTCATCAGTGATGTCATCAGTGATGTCATTTGAGATGTCATCAGTGATGTCATCAGTGATGTCACTGACCATGTCATGAATGATGTAATATGTGACATCATCAGCAGTGGATTGCGGGTGCGCGATATATAGTTAGTGCAACTAACTATATATGGAATTTCAATGGTTTTGTGTGAGTAAAATAAGGTTTTGTAAATGGTAATTCCTAACTATATATGGTCTATAACCTATGGTTTTTTCAGTGAATTTTCAAGGTTTTGTAAATGCTAATTCCTAACTATATATGGTCTATAACCTATGGTTTTTTCAGTGAATTTCATTGGTTTTTTAACAGCTAATATCTGTAGCTGTAAAATGTATTCTTCTTTAAATCCAAAAATATATTTTATATGTTTATGAATAATTTTTTTTTTAATATTTTTTTTTCTTCGTTCCCGCTTCGCGAATCGGGAAGCTTCCCGTTAGCTGACCTTGATGCCGCGAAATAGACCGCGAGCCGGTAAACGTTTCTTTACCGCAACTGCCGCGTTAGAAAACAACATCGTGACGCCTCCCGTCCGCATGACGTTTCACGTTGTCGCGTGATACGTCATATGACGTGCTACGTTAGCGAACTGGTACGCGAAGCGAGTTGCAAAGCGCAGGTTTCTGGAAGCAAACCGGGAGGCCCTGCAAAGCGCTTAACGTAAACACAGCAGGTCACGTGACTTGGTAATAACACTTTTCATTGGTTCATTTCACTTTTGGTTTCCTAATGATGTAAGACTAGGTCATATAATCTAAAATGAACACTTTTCATTGGTTGAGAACTCTTGTTTTTCCCAAATGGTGAAAATCCCTCCTTCTTTCCTCACTCTGACTTTCATCATTGTGAGAGAAAGACCCTTTGTTACCAGTGAGCAATGGCTTCTTTAGTAGCTTCAGCTGGTGCTTCCCCACCACCTCCACCACATCCAAGGAAGAGTGGACCACCTGCTCAAGTTATAATTCAACAAGAAGAAGAAGAAGAGGAACAGGACGACGAGCACGAAGAGAGGCAGTTTTTGCCTGAGGAGCCCAGGACGTCTCACCGGAAAGAAAACTTCATTTGGCAATTTTTTTAAATTCCCAAAGGTCAGAAAAAAGTAAATGCAAGATACGTAACTTGCCTTATATGTCAAGATAGACTGTCCAGAGGGACCGACAAAAAATACAGCTTCGGAAACTACACAATGCATCGCCATATGACTAGGTGGCATCCTAACAACTACAGTGCTGCACAGTTTCGGAACGACCTAGATAATCTCCCTATTATGGCCAGAAGATCTGTTGTACCGGAAGTAACGGGACCAGAGGGCAGGGAGATGGTGCCAAATATTCAAACGAGATTTCATGAAGTAAAACACGTCTGCGTACATTGCAGTGGATTCATTTGCTACGGAGAAAGAAGCATCACTCTGATCAACAGAGCTATTGACTATCATATGCAAGTTTGTACGAAACGCCCCAAATAATAAATACTTTTTTTTTGTTTTGTTGCTCCTGTTGAGCCCTTTACAATGAATCGTTTTCATTGCCCCCTGCTCAGAAAAATTCAAAAAAAGTAAAAAAAAATTCAGAAAAATAATAAAAAAAATATAAAACAACAAAAACAATAAAAAAAAAAGTTCTTTTCAGAACTACCTCCCCGTTATTAAAAAATTGGTACAATATTTGGAACTGTGCCAACCTCTATTTCTCGTAGTACGCTTCCCAGTTCGCTCGCCGGTACGCGAACCGGAAGCGAACCAAAAACAGTAAGTATAAGGGAAGGAAACAGACACTTATGTTAAAAGAAAGACAGCTATAGGGGAGTAAACTAGAGATACTATTACCCGTAATCCACTGCTGATGATGTCACATATTACATCATTCATGACATGCTCAGTGACATCATCAGCAGAGGATTGCGGGTTTTTTGGCAACGTGCCTTATCCACGGTTTAATAACGCTGCCTTTTGCTTTATATAAGTTTTCAAATTGTATAAAATATATACCAATAGGTCGTTATGAACCTTTAGGTAGTGCTTTTCTTCATGAGGTCTGGTCGCTTCCATACACATACAGATGTTTCAAAGATGATCAAGAAGTTTATCTGAATGGAGAGGAATGCACTGAGACGCCAGATCATTCACTAATGTGTAGGCACATACAGTTACACGGTTCATGCAACAAACACCGACCAAATATGGCTTGCGTGTTGCAAGGCACGCCAGTTCCTGCTATCATCCCCACGTTCAAGTTGTTGGAAAATGGTAGTTATTTGATGCTCAATAATGAAGATTGTTCTGGGTTAATTAAAAGTATTCCTTTTATCGTAACAGTAAGTGAACGGGTTATTTGCTGCAAAAATGTTCTATTTCCTCCCACACATGAACATAGGGAGTTTTCAATCTGGCCACAAATACCAACCTTGGGAGCAGATTTCAACGGCATGGCAAGAATAAGAGCTCTTTTGTCTCAGAGAGAGGTGGCCTTGAGTTCGGCCCGTGAAACTTTCGTGCTTCACATAGCGAACACCGGTACAGAGGTGCAGACCCTTTTCAATACTGATTCGCCTTTGCATTTCAGCAAGATGGTTCGGACTATCTTTAACGCGTCCTCCACAAAGGCCCTGGCGCACTTTTTTAAAGTTGTTACCAGTGGTCTCGTGACTTCATTTGAGAAAATCTTTGGAGTCATCCCTGCTTTCTTTCATTCTATTTTCTCCACTGTGCTTCGTGGATTGCCATTTTTACTTGCATTACCAGCGGACGCTCTTGTGCTTTTTTACATTTTTAAATATGGATGTACCTCCTGTGCAAGCTCCCGCCCTGCAGCTGCTGACACTGTTCCGCAATCGCATGCTAGAATATTATGGCACAATGCCGTTGGCGATATTAAGCACGGCATATGGATTATCTTTTCGATTCTCCTACTTCACCTGTGTCCAGCCTGTATTTCACTGCCTGACCTGTGATTTCGATTGGGCCATTGATTTGTGTCTCTGCGGACCGGTTTCTCCTGACGTCGACTTTAATCAGCTGATGACTCCTATCATTACTCACGAGTTGGTTTGTCCTGGCGAAAGGATTATGGCTGTGGCATTGATGCATGGACTAATTGGTCCCTGGAATTTACTGGCGGCAACACAGTCTTTCTTGGAACAGAGCTTTCTTGAAAACCCACCGAGCTGTCCTCTGATGGTGATAGAGGATCCGGTGCTGGGAGAGCACGTATGTTCTTTTCCGCTTTTAAATTGGATGGCTGAACTCTTTTCGGATGAAGACGGTGACTTCCTATTGGAGGCTGTTGCAGCTTATTTTGCATACACAGTTATGTCATAGACCTTTTTCATGTTTGATATGCTGAGTACTAGCATTTCATTGACAATTCATTGACTTATTTGTCAAGTTTTTATTATTTAGCTTGCCTATTGGCTTAAGACTCGATAAAGTACATGGCTGTTTTATTTTTCTTTAGCATTAAATTTTCCTAGTTTTTAATGTTTTACCTTGCGGACCGTCCACATATAAACTTGCAATCTGCTCTCATGAGATGGCACTTCTATTATCTTATTCAGTTCGTTTCCGGATCATGGGGAGGTGTCATCTAGGTCCTGGATATCTTTACACCGTGTTAAGTTAGCATGGGCTCATTACCGGTTTAAACGCCATTTTTCCTTTTTTGCAACTTCTGCACACGACACTTAGTTGTTGCTTTAGCTTTCAACCTAGTAGTTCATCGTGGTTTACATGAGAATAATATGTTATTGCTCTACTATCTGCTTTGCTTGTTAAACTATATCTGTACAGCGAGTGCTGAAGTTTCAAGAACAACACGATACAGAATTGTTATGAGATCTGATCTGCACGACTTCATACTCATAACATAAGTGCAGCTTCTGCCAATTCTGGGCATGAGGCGGGTTTTATATTGCTTTGCCGAACACACATACACAACAGTTGATGCGGTTCACATGAAGAGAGAGCTGGTGTATGCTGATGTGATTCCCTCAAATCTAAGACACTAAAGTATGGGCACGCCCTAAACCAACACAAACAGACCTTCTTAGCAAATAATATAATATGTGTATTAGGGAGGGTGAGATATAAGCAGCCGCGGGCCGTGGAGGGAGTTACGGTGGGGCAGGGAGGCGGGGAGGGGGAGGGGCAGGGTGGAGCCCTCTCCACCCTGCCCCTCCCCCTCCCCGCCTCCCTGCCCCACCGTAACTCCCTCCACGGCCCGTGGCTGCTTATAAGTGTTGATAACTCTTATTCATTTACAGCATGTTAACATACTGTCACCATTCGCTTTTTATGTACTGGTAACTATGCTGGTAATTTTGCTACTGATAATATGTGTACTTGTATTATCTAAGATACTACGCCTGAGAAGACGGCATTAGTAAATAAACATTTCAAATACACATGTGTTCTTCTTAACTCCATGTTCTGGTTTCTAAGAAATATATAACGACCGACTGTTCATGAGTTCCACGTATCCTGAGGTACTATAAGTTCATATTCTGGATTGTCTAAACATTGAGAGTTTGTTATATCCAATGTGACACTGTACCTAGCTTGCTAAGGGGTTTTTGATTACTAAGGTGAGTTTTGGGGCACCCTAATTCGCCGAGGTTCCAATCCTCTGTCCACAGTTCTGTGTGAGAACAGAAACCCTGCGACAGGGGCACCCCCGACCCTTGCTGGAGCTTCATCACACTTGCGATACAACTCCAGCAATACGCCACCTTTACGGCACAGATACATCACGCATCTGTGCTGTTTTTGCCCCATGATGCGCCGCATTGTAAATGCAGCACACCATAGGTGACGGAACAGCGGCACAGAATGACTAACACATCCCTGGTGATGCGCCAGTCATCATAAATCTATCCCTATACTTCTTATCTTGTTCGAGATGAACCGCCATATGTATCATCAAAGTTTTTTGCATTTCCTAAATAGCGAACTTTAAGGAATAAATAGCGATTCTTTACCATTCCTAGTTTGCGATGAGCTATTTGCTAATTACAAATTACCCATTCATTTCCTTCATTTCCATAGGGCGGTTGGACTCACTTTTAGCTCGAACGGCTGAATGGATTTCCACGAAACTTGGCAAAATTGTAGGGACTGGTAGCCCGATGTGCCTTTGCTATGTCTCAAGATATATGCTCCAGTGGTTTTTACGAAAATTAACTTTGAAAAATATATATTGGGCTACATTGGCCTATATATATGTTGGAGCCCAAATGTAGCCCAATGTAGCCCAATGAAGCCCAATGAAGCCCAATGTAGCCCAATGTAGCCCAAAGATGGCCGCCAGAGACAAAAAAAACAAATGTAGCCCAAATATCAGCCAGATGTAGCCCAACTATAGCCCAGTGACAGAATGACCAATCAGCTTCGCAAACCTCCGTTACGCGAAGCGGAGCGCTGTTACAGATATATATCTTTTTTTGAACGTTAATTTCTCAAAATCCACTGGAGCACATATATTGAGACCTAGCAAAGGCACATCGGGCTACCAGTCCCTAATATTTTACCAAGTTTCGTGCAAATCCATTCAGCCGTTCGATTATTATTATTATTTTTTTTTTTTGCCCCGCGGGGCCCTTTTAAAACCTCCACATCAAACCTAGGGGGTCAGCGAGGATCTACTATGCCCCCTTATGGTCATTTGCCCCTTCGCTTTGGCCTCCTCTTGTCTCTCGATCCTACCGAGAGACAAGATGGCGGCCGCTACGGACTGTTTGGAATGTTTACAGACGCCGGAGAACCAATCAGCTTCGCTTCACAAAGCTCCGTTGCGCGAAAAGTCCGCGAACCGGAGCGCTTCCCGGTCCGCTGTTACAGATATATATCTTTTTTTGAACGTTAATTTCTCAAAATCCACTGAAGCACATATATTGAGACCTACAAAAGGCACATCGGGCTACCAGTCCCTACAATTTTGCCAAGTTTCGTGCAAATCCATTCAGCCGTTCGGGCTAAAAGTGAGGCCAACCGCCCTATGGAAAACTCAATGTTAAAAACACGTTTTGGGACCCCCCTTTTTTCTCGACCCCCCCTTGACGAACCCCCCCCAAATTTTCAAGGGCTGCTCAGAAACAAAATGTGCCATTTTCCTGAAAATTTCAGCCAATTCCGTCCACAAACGCCAAAGTTATTAGACATAGAATTTCCAAAAATCCCATAGAGAAAAAATCCTAACTATATATACCTACTGGCGACCGCCAGTAGGTAATATATATATATACACCTAAATTCCTAATCCAAATTCCTCAGTCCTCGGTCGAAAAATCAGGTACGG
This sequence comes from Lissotriton helveticus, assembly GCF_964261635.1. Lineage (NCBI taxonomy): Eukaryota > Metazoa > Chordata > Amphibia > Caudata > Salamandridae > Lissotriton > Lissotriton helveticus. The sequence continues at coordinate 1,010,740,633 of NC_136072.1, forward strand.
ACCACTTGTAGCTTAATTCAAAATTCAGTGCTTTACTGTGCAAAAGTTCCACAGCATGATGCGTATTGACCGGGCTGTAGATATACATATATATATATTTATTTGATATAATCTTGTGCGTAATCTCTTTTGTAGTGTATTCATGCTGTTGCTGTGTGAGGGAGTTCAACAAACACTTTACCAATTGCCTCTGATGATAAGCCTGTATGCTCTGCACCAGAGGGTGAGCACAAGTTATCTTTAGTGTGTAACTGACTTACCCTGACTAGAGTGGTGGGTTCTGCCTGACTTAGTTGCATACCATAGCCAACCTGAAAACCCAATTTTAAACAATGTATGCGTTGAAGTGGGTGGGGCTGAGCGATGAGCCTCGATGCACTCCGCAGATGAGTTTGCGGGCTTCTGAGGAGTAAGGTGCCAGGCTGACAGCTTGTGTACCATTCATTAAGAAGGAGTAGATCCAGCAGAGAGCTGGGCCTAGGATGCCACTTGTGCAGGCACCCGATGAGGATCGGGCATGAGACCATGTCAAATGCTGCAGAGAAGTCCAGGAGAATGAGGGCTGCCATATCTCCTCTGTCAAGGACCTTGCTGATGTCATCTGTGGCGGTGATGAGCGTTGTTTCTATACTGTGGCTGGGCCTGAATCCGGCTCTCATGGGGCTGAGGAGTTGGTGGTCGCTGAGGTGGTTAGTGAGCCGTCTGTTGATTAGTTTCTCTAAGACCTTTGTCAAGTATGGTAGGAGGGACATGGAGCTATGGTTGATTCTGCTGACAAACCACCATTGGAACCTACCACATGTCACCATTGATTCTAGAGGTTGCATAGCAAACTATAGTGGGGCTACAAGGACCCAGTACCTCTCCCCCTGCACTACAAATGTAATCAGAGCCACCTAGACCAAGAACCTGCCAAGGAATGACCTCATCTACATGGTGCAAGCAACATCATGTTGACCAATTTAGAAACGGCTCGGTGCCTCATTAGATTGTCTTACAAAATCATGTGCCTAGCATTCAGGAGATATTACTAATGCATTTGGAAGTAACGCTCACAGGTGGTTTTAAGTCTTGTCTAGACTAAAGACAACTTTAGCCAACTTCCTTGAACCTAAATCATTCTTCAAAACAAACTTGCACACTATACACATGCATAATTGGGCTTTTGGTTTGCTCTCTTTTACCATTAGTCGGCCTAAATGTCATTCACATTTTGCTTCTTCCCATCACAGCATGCAGCATGGGATATCATATTGGGCCAACACTCTTCATCCATTGGCTCTGTTGAACCGCCAGTGAAAACATTTGCCTGATCTCTTCTACATCTACTGAATTAGAATTACATTTCAGTGCCGGAATGGTGGGCCGAATACTTTGCTTTTCTTTCTATTTTTAAACATGTTTTAAATATTTGAAGTAATGTTTGAGTTTTTAAATGGGATTTTCAGATTATACTATATCAAGGCCCATATATGTTTTCACTGAAACAAGAACCATATTTTCTTGTGATGTACAATAAAATATAATAATAAGGGATGTATGACATTACAACGCATGCTTTTACCACACATGCCTTTACAACGCGGTATTTACAACGAATACCTTTACAACGCATAGTGCTTTGGGGCGCTGGATAGTGAATAGTTCAATTTACTATTCCAACTCCAGTCCCTGTGGATAGTAGGGAAGGTGTTGGATAGTAAATTAAATCTATTCCCTATTCTAGAGCGCCCCCCAGCGCAATGCGTTGTAATGGTTTGCGTTGTAAAAGTTGCGTCGTAAAGGAACTGCGTGGAAAAAGTTGCGTTGTAAAGGATGTTTCCCAATAAAAAGCGTTTCCTGTACCTGGTCAAAGCTCACCTGCCTTCTATGTGTCTCCCGTACAATTCTATTAAAGTCAATGGTTCATCTTTTTTATTACAGGAAATTGGTGACTCATTTATACAGTGGCTTTGTTTCTTTATCTTACTTCTTCTTTTTTAATTTTGTGGCGTATTCTTGCAATACAAAATATTAATGAAATAGTTAATTAGCTTGCCAAGGCCATACCTATTGTCTGTGACGATGCTAGTTCAATGGGTTGGAATTTCAAAAGGCTTGCTTTACGCCCAAAAATATGTTTTTCATTTTTGACACTAGATGGCAGGCATCATTCATTTTCTACTCAGTTAAGAAAAAACATAGCTTCTTTCATTTGAGAAATTGTCTGTACTGTATATTTGTAGTGTTCCTAATAAAATCCCACGAGCCGGATTACATATAGAATTCGCTTACGCAAACATCGAGCAAATATTGTTTATCACATTTTTGTTGCCTGCATAGTCATAGTTTAAAGTTCATATTATGTAAATATAGCTTAACCTGGACAAACAAAGAAGCAACGCGAATTTGGTTTTTCCAGGTTTACATGCCAAGAAATGAAACAAATACATTACCTCAATTTTCAAAAAATGACAAATAAAACAAAGTTTGAGATAAAACCACTTCCTTTTACAAACACACTGTGCAAAATATAGTTGCTCCATATTTTCAACAAAGGTTATTCATGGGTCAGGTTAGTTTCTGCGTCAAACGCTCGGTTGCACGTGCAATATGGTCCATGCACAAAATATATTTTAGTTTATTTTTCCCTTTTTTTTCACAACCCGCTGTTTTTTCACGTTTACCCTGGCACAGAAATGTGCGTAAAATGAACTGTAGCAAAGTCCCTATTACAGCAGCATGTGCTTCTCCTTTCACACAAGTACTATATGGTTGACATAAATTGGGGAAACTGCAAAATGAGTAAGAAGTGGGTTCTGAAGGGTCTGAGTTTACTCTGACCTCAGAAGACAAGTCAATTTTGTATAGGTTTCTGTAGGGGTTGTCCTAGTTTGTCCTTCTTAGGTATCTCTAACTCAACCCTAGAAATCCCTAACGTTTTTCCACGCCCACATTCCCAGAAATATGATGTAGTCTTTGTTCTGCTAGGGAACTTTAGGAAAAGAGGACATATGACAGAGACCTCTACAGGCAAACCACAAAACGGGTCGGAACTGTCATCAAACCCCACCTTTTCTGACTAATTCGAACGCCTTAAAGCAGCACTATCTGCAGGATATTCCACAGAGAAGCGAACCAGTAAGTGTGAAAGGGCTAGTGCTTAATTTGAGATGGTGGTTGCCTACCCGGTGGGGTCTATAGCACATTTTTAGTCACCAGCACTTATTTTACTGCATCTGACATTTACGGAGAGCAAGAGAGTGAAAAGCACACAAAGTGAAAAGACGGAGGAAGAGAAAGACGGAAACCTGTCACTAAGTAAGAAATCAGGAACCTGCAAGAGTGATATAAAGGGCAGGGAGTGTCTGGTAGTGGATTAAAGAGGCAGGAGGTGGATTCCAGATTAGCAGCCTTGGTATTCGGCACACCGGCATGTAATTGCACCGGCCGTGTGCTTCTCAGCACAGCTTTGGGCATAGCACTGGAACAGCCCACCATTGAAGGTCTTTTCAGACCGACTCCTTCCACTAATCGCCTACCTTTGTGCCAGAATCCCTTGAAGATTAGGGAAGAATTAAATTAGATTAGTTCAATTGCTTGAGGTAATTGCATTTCTCTCTAGCCCAGAAGGTGCTGCTGTGTCATTAATTCTTGGCGGAAAGCAGATGTAAGGTAATTTATCTTCCCTATCGCCCAAAAATCAGAGATGCTAGAACTCCCTCTTCAGAACACGGCTTTTCAGGCACTTTACCTGACACCAGTCAATGAACAATTCTCTATTCAATAATATTTGACACCTTCAGTGTTAGCTTAGTATGGGTCACACATTTTAAGGTCAGTCCCATTGCAAAATGGGATGTTTACTTAGAGTGAACGGATCCAAAGACTGTCTGACGACAGCTCTATAGGAGCCACACCAAGCTCACAGCTTTTTTCCCAAGTGGGTCATTATTGGTTGTGCAATATATTGACAAATGAGCTGGCAGACAAAAACAGGTGCAAAAAAAATAAAACTATATATATATATATATATATATATATATATATATATATATATATATATATATATTCCCAAAGTTGCCTCTGAGCTCAAAAACGCTACTCCACATGAGGACAGCTCGACAGAACTTTATTTCAAAAACCGGTTCACCTTCCCACAAGTTCAACAGTCCCTGACGCGTTTCGATGCGCATGCATCTTATTCATAGGGCGGGGCAAGCAGCAAAAACACGGAATCAAATTCCAGCTTACTCCCATATATAGCATCCACCTTTCAGTAAGCAGCATGCTGGGTGCTGTAGTCTTTAATATCTCCCCTCCAGTGGGGTCCGTGTCCGTGCCAATGTTAAAACACCCCCAATATTTTCCACAGTGTAAAGCCCTCCAGTGGGCCTCAGAAAATGCTCCGGTTTCACAATGAAGGTTCCTCATGTGCTGAAAGGCGGCTGCCGTTCATCAACAGCCACACAGACCTGTTTTCAGTAGCCAGGCGGTGCAATTTTCCACGGCCGAGGCCGCCGCGTCGAAACATTCCCAAAGTTGCCTCTGAGCTCAAAAACGCTACTCCACATGAGGACAGCTCGACAGAACTTTATTTCAAAAACCGGTTCACCTTCCCACAAGTTCAACAGTCCCTGACGCGTTTCGATGCGCATGCATCTTATTCATAGGGCGGGGCAAGCAGCAAAAACACGGAATCAAATTCCAGCTTACTCCCATATATAGCATCCACCTTTCAGTAAGCAGCATGCTGGGTGCTGTAGTCTTTAATATCTCCCCTCCAGTGGGGTCCGTGTCCGTGCCAATGTTAAAACACCCCCAATATTTTCCACAGTGTAAAGCCCTCCAGTGGGCCTCAGAAAATGCTCCGGTTTCACAATGAAGGTTCCTCATGTGCTGAAAGGCGGCTGCCGTTCATCAACAGCCACACAGACCTGTTTTCAGTAGCCAGGCGGTGCAATTTTCCACGGCCGAGGCCGCCGCGTCGAAACATTCCCAAAGTTGCCTCTGAGCTCAAAAACGCTACTCCACATGAGGACAGCTCGACAGAACTTTATTTCAAAAACCGGTTCACCTTCCCACAAGTTCAACAGTCCCTGACGCGTTTCGATGCGCATGCATCTTATTCATAGGGCGGGGCAAGCAGCAAAAACACGGAATCAAATTCCAGCTTACTCCCATATATAGCATCCACCTTTCAGTAAGCAGCATGCTGGGTGCTGTAGTCTTTAATATCTCCCCTCCAGTGGGGTCCGTGTCCGTGCCAATGTTAAAACACCCCCAATATTTTCCACAGTGTAAAGCCCTCCAGTGGGCCTCAGAAAATGCTCCGGTTTCACAATGAAGGTTCCTCATGTGCTGAAAGGCGGCTGCCGTTCATCAACAGCCACACAGACCTGTTTTCAGTAGCCAGGCGGTGCAATTTTCCACGGCCGAGGCCGCCGCGTCGAAACATTCCCAAAGTTGCCTCTGAGCTCAAAAACGCTACTCCACATGAGGACAGCTCGACAGAACTTTATTTCAAAAACCGGTTCACCTTCCCACAAGTTCAACAGTCCCTGACGCGTTTCGATGCGCATGCATCTTATTCATAGGGCGGGGCAAGCAGCAAAAACACGGAATCAAATTCCAGCTTACTCCCATATATAGCATCCACCTTTCAGTAAGCAGCATGCTGGGTGCTGTAGTCTTTAATATCTCCCCTCCAGTGGGGTCCGTGTCCGTGCCAATGTTAAAACACCCCCAATATTTTCCACAGTGTAAAGCCCTCCAGTGGGCCTCAGAAAATGCTCCGGTTTCACAATGAAGGTTCCTCATGTGCTGAAAGGCGGCTGCCGTTCATCAACAGCCACACAGACCTGTTTTCAGTAGCCAGGCGGTGCAATTTTCCACGGCCGAGGCCGCCGCGTCGAAACATTCCCAAAGTTGCCTCTGAGCTCAAAAACGCTACTCCACATGAGGACAGCTCGACAGAACTTTATTTCAAAAACCGGTTCACCTTCCCACAAGTTCAACAGTCCCTGACGCGTTTCGATGCGCATGCATCTTATTCATAGGGCGGGGCAAGCAGCAAAAACACGGAATCAAATTCCAGCTTACTCCCATATATAGCATCCACCTTTCAGTAAGCAGCATGCTGGGTGCTGTAGTCTTTAATATCTCCCCTCCAGTGGGGTCCGTGTCCGTGCCAATGTTAAAACACCCCCAATATTTTCCACAGTGTAAAGCCCTCCAGTGGGCCTCAGAAAATGCTCCGGTTTCACAATGAAGGTTCCTCATGTGCTGAAAGGCGGCTGCCGTTCATCAACAGCCACACAGACCTGTTTTCAGTAGCCAGGCGGTGCAATTTTCCACGGCCGAGGCCGCCGCGTCGAAACATTCCCAAAGTTGCCTCTGAGCTCAAAAACGCTACTCCACATGAGGACAGCTCGACAGAACTTTATTTCAAAAACCGGTTCACCTTCCCACAAGTTCAACAGTCCCTGACGCGTTTCGATGCGCATGCATCTTATTCATAGGGCGGGGCAAGCAGCAAAAACACGGAATCAAATTCCAGCTTACTCCCATATATAGCATCCACCTTTCAGTAAGCAGCATGCTGGGTGCTGTAGTCTTTAATATCTCCCCTCCAGTGGGGTCCGTGTCCGTGCCAATGTTAAAACACCCCCAATATTTTCCACAGTGTAAAGCCCTCCAGTGGGCCTCAGAAAATGCTCCGGTTTCACAATGAAGGTTCCTCATGTGCTGAAAGGCGGCTGCCGTTCATCAACAGCCACACAGACCTGTTTTCAGTAGCCAGGCGGTGCAATTTTCCACGGCCGAGGCCGCCGCGTCGAAACATTCCCAAAGTTGCCTCTGAGCTCAAAAACGCTACTCCACATGAGGACAGCTCGACAGAACTTTATTTCAAAAACCGGTTCACCTTCCCACAAGTTCAACAGTCCCTGACGCGTTTCGATGCGCATGCATCTTATTCATAGGGCGGGGCAAGCAGCAAAAACACGGAATCAAATTCCAGCTTACTCCCATATATAGCATCCACCTTTCAGTAAGCAGCATGCTGGGTGCTGTAGTCTTTAATATCTCCCCTCCAGTGGGGTCCGTGTCCGTGCCAATGTTAAAACACCCCCAATATTTTCCACAGTGTAAAGCCCTCCAGTGGGCCTCAGAAAATGCTCCGGTTTCACAATGAAGGTTCCTCATGTGCTGAAAGGCGGCTGCCGTTCATCAACAGCCACACAGACCTGTTTTCAGTAGCCAGGCGGTGCAATTTTCCACGGCCGAGGCCGCCGCGTCGAAACATTCCCAAAGTTGCCTCTGAGCTCAAAAACGCTACTCCACATGAGGACAGCTCGACAGAACTTTATTTCAAAAACCGGTTCACCTTCCCACAAGTTCAACAGTCCCTGACGCGTTTCGATGCGCATGCATCTTATTCATAGGGCGGGGCAAGCAGCAAAAACACGGAATCAAATTCCAGCTTACTCCCATATATAGCATCCACCTTTCAGTAAGCAGCATGGGAATGTTTTGACGCGGCGGCCTCGGCCGTGGAAAATTGCACCGCCTGGCTACTGAAAACAGGTCTGTGTGGCTGTTGATGAACGGCAGCCGCCTTTCAGCACATGAGGAACCTTCATTGTGAAACCGGAGCATTTTCTGAGGCCCACTGGAGGGCTTTACACTGTGGAAAATATTGGGGGTGTTTTAACATTGGCACGGACACGGACCCCACTGGAGGGGAGATATTAAAGACTACAGCACCCAGCATGCTGCTTACTGAAAGGTGGATGCTATATATGGGAGTAAGCTGGAATTTGATTCCGTGTTTTTGCTGCTTGCCCCGCCCTATGAATAAGATGCATGCGCATCGAAACGCGTCAGGGACTGTTGAACTTGTGGGAAGGTGAACCGGTTTTTGAAATAAAGTTCTGTCGAGCTGTCCTCATGTGGAGTAGCGTTTTTGAGCTCAGAGGCAACTTTGGGAATGTTTCGACGCGGCGGCCTCGGCCGTGGAAAATTGCACCGCCTGGCTACTGAAAACAGGTCTGTGTGGCTGTTGATGAACGGCAGCCGCCTTTCAGCACATGAGGAACCTTCATTGTGAAACCGGAGCATTTTCTGAGGCCCACTGGAGGGCTTTACACTGTGGAAAATATTGGGGGTGTTTTAACATTGGCACGGACACGGACCCCACTGGAGGGGAGATATTAAAGACTACAGCACCCAGCATGCTGCTTACTGAAAGGTGGATGCTATATATGGGAGTAAGCTGGAATTTGATTCCGTGTTTTTGCTGCTTGCCCCGCCCTATGAATAAGATGCATGCGCATCGAAACGCGTCAGGGACTGTTGAACTTGTGGGAAGGTGAACCGGTTTTTGAAATAAAGTTCTGTCGAGCTGTCCTCATGTGGAGTAGCGTTTTTGAGCTCAGAGGCAACTTTGGGAATGTTTCGACGCGGCGGCCTCGGCCGTGGAAAATTGCACCGCCTGGCTACTGAAAACAGGTCTGTGTGGCTGTTGATGAACGGCAGCCGCCTTTCAGCACATGAGGAACCTTCATTGTGAAACCGGAGCATTTTCTGAGGCCCACTGGAGGGCTTTACACTGTGGAAAATATTGGGGGTGTTTTAACATTGGCACGGACACGGACCCCACTGGAGGGGAGATATTAAAGACTACAGCACCCAGCATGCTGCTTACTGAAAGGTGGATGCTATATATGGGAGTAAGCTGGAATTTGATTCCGTGTTTTTGCTGCTTGCCCCGCCCTATGAATAAGATGCATGCGCATCGAAACGCGTCAGGGACTGTTGAACTTGTGGGAAGGTGAACCGGTTTTTGAAATAAAGTTCTGTCGAGCTGTCCTCATGTGGAGTAGCGTTTTTGAGCTCAGAGGCAACTTTGGGAATGTTTCGACGCGGCGGCCTCGGCCGTGGAAAATTGCACCGCCTGGCTACTGAAAACAGGTCTGTGTGGCTGTTGATGAACGGCAGCCGCCTTTCAGCACATGAGGAACCTTCATTGTGAAACCGGAGCATTTTCTGAGGCCCACTGGAGGGCTTTACACTGTGGAAAATATTGGGGGTGTTTTAACATTGGCACGGACACGGACCCCACTGGAGGGGAGATATTAAAGACTACAGCACCCAGCATGCTGCTTACTGAAAGGTGGATGCTATATATGGGAGTAAGCTGGAATTTGATTCCGTGTTTTTGCTGCTTGCCCCGCCCTATGAATAAGATGCATGCGCATCGAAACGCGTCAGGGACTGTTGAACTTGTGGGAAGGTGAACCGGTTTTTGAAATAAAGTTCTGTCGAGCTGTCCTCATGTGGAGTAGCGTTTTTGAGCTCAGAGGCAACTTTGGGAATGTTTCGACGCGGCGGCCTCGGCCGTGGAAAATTGCACCGCCTGGCTACTGAAAACAGGTCTGTGTGGCTGTTGATGAACGGCAGCCGCCTTTCAGCACATGAGGAACCTTCATTGTGAAACCGGAGCATTTTCTGAGGCCCACTGGAGGGCTTTACACTGTGGAAAATATTGGGGGTGTTTTAACATTGGCACGGACACGGACCCCACTGGAGGGGAGATATTAAAGACTACAGCACCCAGCATGCTGCTTACTGAAAGGTGGATGCTATATATGGGAGTAAGCTGGAATTTGATTCCGTGTTTTTGCTGCTTGCCCCGCCCTATGAATAAGATGCATGCGCATCGAAACGCGTCAGGGACTGTTGAACTTGTGGGAAGGTGAACCGGTTTTTGAAATAAAGTTCTGTCGAGCTGTCCTCATGTGGAGTAGCGTTTTTGAGCTCAGAGGCAACTTTGGGAATGTTTCGACGCGGCGGCCTCGGCCGTGGAAAATTGCACCGCCTGGCTACTGAAAACAGGTCTGTGTGGCTGTTGATGAACGGCAGCCGCCTTTCAGCACATGAGGAACCTTCATTGTGAAACCGGAGCATTTTCTGAGGCCCACTGGAGGGCTTTACACTGTGGAAAATATTGGGGGTGTTTTAACATTGGCACGGACACGGACCCCACTGGAGGGGAGATATTAAAGACTACAGCACCCAGCATGCTGCTTACTGAAAGGTGGATGCTATATATGGGAGTAAGCTGGAATTTGATTCCGTGTTTTTGCTGCTTGCCCCGCCCTATGAATAAGATGCATGCGCATCGAAACGCGTCAGGGACTGTTGAACTTGTGGGAAGGTGAACCGGTTTTTGAAATAAAGTTCTGTCGAGCTGTCCTCATGTGGAGTAGCGTTTTTGAGCTCAGAGGCAACTTTGGGAATGTTTCGACGCGGCGGCCTCGGCCGTGGAAAATTGCACCGCCTGGCTACTGAAAACAGGTCTGTGTGGCTGTTGATGAACGGCAGCCGCCTTTCAGCACATGAGGAACCTTCATTGTGAAACCGGAGCATTTTCTGAGGCCCACTGGAGGGCTTTACACTGTGGAAAATATTGGGGGTGTTTTAACATTGGCACGGACACGGACCCCACTGGAGGGGAGATATTAAAGACTACAGCACCCAGCATGCTGCTTACTGAAAGGTGGATGCTATATATGGGAGTAAGCTGGAATTTGATTCCGTGTTTTTGCTGCTTGCCCCGCCCTATGAATAAGATGCATGCGCATCGAAACGCGTCAGGGACTGTTGAACTTGTGGGAAGGTGAACCGGTTTTTGAAATAAAGTTCTGTCGAGCTGTCCTCATGTGGAGTAGCGTTTTTGAGCTCAGAGGCAACTTTGGGAATGTTTCGACGCGGCGGCCTCGGCCGTGGAAAATTGCACCGCCTGGCTACTGAAAACAGGTCTGTGTGGCTGTTGATGAACGGCAGCCGCCTTTCAGCACATGAGGAACCTTCATTGTGAAACCGGAGCATTTTCTGAGGCCCACTGGAGGGCTTTACACTGTGGAAAATATTGGGGGTGTTTTAACATTGGCACGGACACGGACCCCACTGGAGGGGAGATATTAAAGACTACAGCACCCAGCATGCTGCTTACTGAAAGGTGGATGCTATATATGGGAGTAAGCTGGAATTTGATTCCGTGTTTTTGCTGCTTGCCCCGCCCTATGAATAAGATGCATGCGCATCGAAACGCGTCAGGGACTGTTGAACTTGTGGGAAGGTGAACCGGTTTTTGAAATAAAGTTCTGTCGAGCTGTCCTCATGTGGAGTAGCGTTTTTGAGCTCAGAGGCAACTTTGGGAATGTTTCGACGCGGCGGCCTCGGCCGTGGAAAATTGCACCGCCTGGCTACTGAAAACAGGTCTGTGTGGCTGTTGATGAACGGCAGCCGCCTTTCAGCACATGAGGAACCTTCATTGTGAAACCGGAGCATTTTCTGAGGCCCACTGGAGGGCTTTACACTGTGGAAAATATTGGGGGTGTTTTAACATTGGCACGGACACGGACCCCACTGGAGGGGAGATATTAAAGACTACAGCACCCAGCATGCTGCTTACTGAAAGGTGGATGCTATATATGGGAGTAAGCTGGAATTTGATTCCGTGTTTTTGCTGCTTGCCCCGCCCTATGAATAAGATGCATGCGCATCGAAACGCGTCAGGGACTGTTGAACTTGTGGGAAGGTGAACCGGTTTTTGAAATAAAGTTCTGTCGAGCTGTCCTCATGTGGAGTAGCGTTTTTGAGCTCAGAGGCAACTTTGGGAATGTTTCGACGCGGCGGCCTCGGCCGTGGAAAATTGCACCGCCTGGCTACTGAAAACAGGTCTGTGTGGCTGTTGATGAACGGCAGCCGCCTTTCAGCACATGAGGAACCTTCATTGTGAAACCGGAGCATTTTCTGAGGCCCACTGGAGGGCTTTACACTGTGGAAAATATTGGGGGTGTTTTAACATTGGCACGGACACGGACCCCACTGGAGGGGAGATATTAAAGACTACAGCACCCAGCATGCTGCTTACTGAAAGGTGGATGCTATATATGGGAGTAAGCTGGAATTTGATTCCGTGTTTTTGCTGCTTGCCCCGCCCTATGAATAAGATGCATGCGCATCGAAACGCGTCAGGGACTGTTGAACTTGTGGGAAGGTGAACCGGTTTTTGAAATAAAGTTCTGTCGAGCTGTCCTCATGTGGAGTAGCGTTTTTGAGCTCAGAGGCAACTTTGGGAATGTTTCGACGCGGCGGCCTCGGCCGTGGAAAATTGCACCGCCTGGCTACTGAAAACAGGTCTGTGTGGCTGTTGATGAACGGCAGCCGCCTTTCAGCACATGAGGAACCTTCATTGTGAAACCGGAGCATTTTCTGAGGCCCACTGGAGGGCTTTACACTGTGGAAAATATTGGGGGTGTTTTAACATTGGCACGGACACGGACCCCACTGGAGGGGAGATATTAAAGACTACAGCACCCAGCATGCTGCTTACTGAAAGGTGGATGCTATATATGGGAGTAAGCTGGAATTTGATTCCGTGTTTTTGCTGCTTGCCCCGCCCTATGAATAAGATGCATGCGCATCGAAACGCGTCAGGGACTGTTGAACTTGTGGGAAGGTGAACCGGTTTTTGAAATAAAGTTCTGTCGAGCTGTCCTCATGTGGAGTAGCGTTTTTGAGCTCAGAGGCAACTTTGGGAATGTTTCGACGCGGCGGCCTCGGCCGTGGAAAATTGCACCGCCTGGCTACTGAAAACAGGTCTGTGTGGCTGTTGATGAACGGCAGCCGCCTTTCAGCACATGAGGAACCTTCATTGTGAAACCGGAGCATTTTCTGAGGCCCACTGGAGGGCTTTACACTGTGGAAAATATTGGGGGTGTTTTAACATTGGCACGGACACGGACCCCACTGGAGGGGAGATATTAAAGACTACAGCACCCAGCATGCTGCTTACTGAAAGGTGGATGCTATATATGGGAGTAAGCTGGAATTTGATTCCGTGTTTTTGCTGCTTGCCCCGCCCTATGAATAAGATGCATGCGCATCGAAACGCGTCAGGGACTGTTGAACTTGTGGGAAGGTGAACCGGTTTTTGAAATAAAGTTCTGTCGAGCTGTCCTCATGTGGAGTAGCGTTTTTGAGCTCAGAGGCAACTTTGGGAATATATATATATATATATATATATATATTCACTGAAAAAACCATAGGTTATACACCATATATAGTTAGGAATTAGCATTTAGCATTTACAAAACCTTATTTTACTCACACAAAACCATTGAAATTCGCATATATAGTTAGTTGCACTAACTATATATCGCGCACCCGCAATCCACTGCTGATCATGTCACATATTACATCATTCATGACATGGTCAGTGACATCACTGATGACATCTCAAATGACATCACTGATGACATCACTGATGACATCTCAAATGACATCACTGATGACATCACTGATGACTACATCCAGTGACTGTATGTTTCTGTAAAGTTAAAATATGTCTTACATATTGAAGAATGAGTGGATTTATAAGTGTCTGGATGAAGGATTTAGTAGGTGCATGACTGACTGTATGAGTGAGTGATTAAATGTGTCTCACTGAATGCATGGGTTAGTGACTAAACTGTCTTAATTTGTGCATCATTATGTCTGTTGTTCTGTAAACTGCTGCATGTGTTGATCATTAGCTATATGATTAACTATATGGGTTATCGATTGGTTGCCCAAGTATTTGTATGGGAGTCTGAGTGTGTGTGTGGGTGGCTGGGAGGTATATGACTCTATGCATAGATGTGTGAGCAGTTGATTTTCTAGACGTATGGGTTCAAAAGTGCATGTGGAAACAGCTGTATGGGCGGTGTGAGCATGAGTGTATTGGTGAGTGAATGGATATCTCAGTGCTACATGTCAAAGTAAGTACATATGTAAAAAACAGTACATGTGAGAGTTGACATATATAAATAACTGTGCATAAGAGCCAGTGAATGTGTGAGTGGCTGTATGGATCATTGTGAACTTGTATCTAGGATTGTATAAGAGAGTAAATATGTGTTAGTATATGTTTGAATAAGTAAGGTGTGTATAACTGTATTGTTGAGAAAATGGAGGTGTGATTGATTCTTTGCATGACTGACTAGGTGTGTGTGTAACTTCATGGATGAGTGACAGTCTGTGAGTGTCTGTTTACACTGAGTGTATCTAAGGTTATATTAGAGTCTGAAGAGGTTCATCGTATTATCACATGAATGATGTCATCAGTGATGTGATCAGTAATGTCAAATGAGATGTCATCAGTGATGTCATCAGTGATGTCATTTGAGATGTCATCAGTGATGTCATCAGTGATGTCATTTGAGATGTCATCAGTGATGTCACTGACCATGTCATGAATGATGTAATATGTGACATGATCAGCAGTGGATTGCGAGTGCGCGATATATAGTTAGTGCAACTAACTATATATGCGAATTTCAATGGTTTTGTGTGAGTAAAATAAAGTTTTGTAAATGCTAATTCCTAACTATATATGGTGTATAACCTATGGTTTTTTCAGTGAATTTTCAAGGTTTTGTAAATGCTAATTCCTAACTATATATGGTCTATAACTTATGTTTTTTTCAGTGAATTTCAATGGTTTTTTAATAGCAAATATCAAAAGCTTTAAAATGTATTCTTCTTTAAATCAAAAAATATATTTTATATGTTTTTAATATAATTTTTTTATGTATATATTTTTAAAAAATTTTTTTTTGTTTCGCTACCGGTCCGCGCACCGGGTAGCTTCCCGTTAGCTCAATTTGGTGCCGCGACCCGGTCCGCGAACCGGTAAACGTTCCGTTAGCGCAACTGCCGCGTTAGAAAACAACATCGTGACGCGGCACGTAAGTGCGACGTATCGCGTTCTCGCGTAATGCGTCTTATGACGCGCCGCGTTAGCGCACCCGGAAGTGCTCCGGAGCGCGAAGCGCAGCGCCCCGGAAGCGATCCGGGGCGCGGAGCGCGTAACGTAAGCGTAACAGGTCATGTGACTTGTTAATAAAACTTTTCATTGGTTCATATCACTTTTGGTTTCCTAATGATGTAAGGCTAGGTCATGTGACCTAAAAATAACACTTTTCATTGGTTTAGAACATTTTTTTTCCCAAATGATGAAAGCCCCCACCTTTTTTCTCACTCTGACTTTCAACTTTGTGAGAGGAAGACCTATTTTGATTAATAAGAGATGGCTTCATTAGTAGCTGAAGCTGGTGCACCCCCACCACCACCACCACCTCCTAGGAAGGAAGGACCACCTACCCAGTTCCTTCCCAACCCTGAAGAAGAGGAGGAAGAAGAGGGAGAGGAGATATAGGAAAGAGTATTCTTGCCTGAACAGCCCCGGAAATCCCACCATAAGAATCATTTTATTTGGCAATTTTTTTCATTTCCAGAAGGCCAAAAGAAAGTCAATGCCCGTCATGTCACATGCCTGATCTGTAAAGAAGTACTGTCCCGAGGCACAAATAAAAAATATAGCTTTGGGAACCATACCATGCATCGCCACATGCAAAGGTGGCATCCAATAAATTACAGCGTGGCTGAGGTGCGTGACTTGCGTGAAAACCCACGAACTCCTGTGGCCACCACCTCAACACAGGAAAGTTTTTCGGGACCAGAGGCGAGGGAGACGGTCCTCAATATTCAGAGCAATTTTCACCACATCAAGCTGGTGTGTATTTATTGTGGGGGACTACTTTGCCACGGGGAGATGAGTGTCATTTTAATGAACAGAGCATTTGAAAATCACAAGTGCTCAAAACGCCCCAGAAAGTGATTTTTTTTTTGCTCCTGTTGAGCCGTTTCTCATGCCTGTTTTTCGTTGTTCCCCCTCAAAAAAAACAATTTTTTTTTAAAATTGTTCCAAAAATACAAAAAAAAATGTTCAGAAAAATAATAAAAAAAATATAAAACAACAAAAAAAATAAAAAAAGTTCTTTTCAGAACTACCTCCCATTTATAAAAAATTGCTAAAATGTTTAGCACTCTTGCAATTTCTTTTTTTTGGATTCGCTTCCTGGTTCGGGCCCCGGTAAGCGAACCGGAAGCGAACCAAAAAAAAATGGAGAAAAAAAATCAAGAGTGAATATAAGGGAAGGAGACAGAGAGAATAATGTTAAAAGAAAGACAGCTAGAGGGAGTAACACAGAGATACTGTATAATAGATAATTATACAAAGAAAAGTTATAAGAAGGAAAAATTGGAAAAAAAAATAGAAAAGGAAGTGAAAGAAAAAAGAGTGTAGAAGAATAATAAACAAGAGTTATTTGGAGAATGTGAATGAATCTTCAAATTAAAAAGAAAGAGAATAAAAGATGTGGAGTAAGAGGTAGGGATAGAACCGGACTAAAACAACAACCCTGAGAGAAGGTGTTAAAAAAACATTGAGTGAAAGTAAATAGGATTAAAACATGTGGAATGACAGAGAGAAAAAAGAGAAAGAAGAAAAGAAGAAGTGATAGAAAAAGAATAATTGAAGCAGCAAAAAAATGAAAATAAGATAGTGTGCTTGAACTACAGAGAGAAAGCATAAAGAACAACTAGTAAAAGAGTGAAGAGACAGTGACAGTTTGTGTTAGAAAGACGGACTGAGTGAAAAGGAGTGAGGAACTGTGAGAACAGAGGGACTGACAAAAGGAGTGGAAGGAGTGGAGTAAGTAAGTAATTGAAAAGGAATGAGGGAAAAAGCAAAGGAAGGAAACTGAGGGTTAAGGAAATAAGGCAGTGGAAGAAAAAGAGAATTAGTAAAGAAGCAAAGGAACAGAGGGTAAGTGAATTAAAGAATAGGGATCAAAAGAAGTTGAATATGAGACGGTAAATGGGAAAGGGGAGTAAACATGGAGAATAAGTATAAGTGAGAGAAGCAGAGTAAAAACACAGGAGTGAGGTAGATTGAGAAAATGTTAGTGACCTTAAAGCATAGGGTGATAACAAACTACATTTTTATTTTTTTAGTCATACTTACCATATAATAAATGTAACTATAATTTTTTTTACTACAGTTGGTATCTGTGAAAGAGAGAAGAAAAAATAAGTTATAATTAGTAAAATATGTATTTTAAATTAAAAGATACAAATGAAGAGCTAAAAACATCATAACACTCTATCTATACTACTATTACAAAGGAAGAACTTTGCACCTTTGAGGCGGGTAAACTCGGGAACCACAGCGCCAATCCACACACCTGATACATCATTGTAATCGTCAGGGTGTGCAGATGGACATAGGCTATATAAAGTATAAAAATATGCGTTATTTAAAAAATTAACATTAAAAAAAAGTAGTCCCTTCGAAGTAGCGCCGACCGCGACCTGCGTGCTGAAGTCAGGAGCGCGGGGAGGAGCGGCATCCAGGAACGCGAGGAGGAGTGGCGGACATGGCGCAGGGGAGGAGTGGTGATGAACGGCGGAATGGCGGTGAGGACCGGCAGACAGGCGGGAGGAGCGGTAAGCGGCGAGGAGCGGCGGAGTGGTGAAATGATGAGCGCGGGGGAGGAGCGGCGGCTGAGGTAAGGCTCCGGGCAGACGGAGGTCGGGGCAGGTGGGGGTCGGGGCAGGCGGGGAAAGGGGCGGGCGGGGGCCCGGGCTGCTTGACAATGTCGGGGCGGGCGGGGGGCCAGGCTGCTGCACAATGTGCGGTGAAATGAGGAGCACGTGGGAGGAGCGGCGGCTGAGGTAAGGCTTCGGACAAGTGGGGGTCGGGGCAGGTGGGGGACGGGGCGGGCGGGGGCCCGGGCTGCTTGACAATGTCGCGGCGGGCGGGGGGCCGGGCTGCTGCACAATGTCGGGGCGGGCGGGAGTCGGGGAAGCCTGATTGCTCCCGGACAAGGTCAGGACGGGCTGCTAGTTTAGAAATAAAGTTAGAGTGAAGAACACAGAAAGGGAAATAAAGTAAGGTAAAAGGACAAAAAGAGGGAAAAAGAAACAGAAGGAGAGCAAATTACAAAGAGTAAAGCATATAGATTCACTAAGAAAAAGAGAGAGACGAAGAGAGAAATGAACTGAAGGTAAGAAAGATATTAAAACAATGTGAGTTAGCAAAACTAAATCAGGAAACAGAAGTAAGTAAAAAGATAATGACTGAGACAGAAAACAGTCTAATTAAGGATGCATTTAGAAGAATGAGGAATAGAAGATAAATGAGAGTAAGTGAAGAACAGTCATAGAGTAAAAGGATGAAGGGAGACAGAATAATATACAACAATTGAAGGAAATAGACTGAGGAAGTTATAAGGTAGACACACTAAGAGAAAAACGGAGTGAGGTGGAGTACAATGAGTGAGAAAAGAAAAAAAGTAAGTGAGCAAAAAAAAGGAAAGAGAGGAAAACACGACTAAAACAGTGCTACTGAGAGAAAATAATTTGATGATGAAAATAAAGAGAAGAACATACTCTGTTCTAAGAATTTCTTGCATCCTCAAATGCACAAAAGCAAGCATTATATTTGACACTATGCTTACTTCATCAATGATAAGAAGTTTCATTTTCTTCAGGACTCTGGAAACTTCGGAACACGCATCTCCAGATAGCTTGTGATACTCCAATTTGTTATCATGCTCCACTGGCAGCATCAATAAACGATGTAAAGTAATCCCTTTAATGTTATGTGCTGCCAGCCCAGTTGGAGCGGTAACAACACAAGACAGCGGTGATTCAGTCCTTTTCTGCAGATAAGTTGCAATGGCTTTAATCAGAATACTTTTTCCAGTTCCCGCTTCTCCACTCACGTACAGTTGGACAGGCTTAAATGATGTACATGAGCACTCTTTTTTCTCATGACTGAATCCATGTTCAATCTGTTCTGTTACTTCGTCATATATCTGTTTCTGCTCAAGGTTTAGTTGTTTCACCAAATCTTCTATGCAAACAAACTCAATATGCTTCCTACACTGATTTAAAACACAGCTAACATCACTGTAAAGAATCAAATTGACACCTACGTCTAAGAATGCAGATAGGTATATGCTTCATGAAGCCTAGTCCACTGCACTCTTAGACACAAGCTTCACCAACTACGCTCCCCAGGAAAGCCCAAACATGTACCTTTTTTCCCCATATTTAAAAAGTGACGCATGTATGCGTTATTTTTTAAACCTTTGCGCCACATTATACTCAAAAATGAAAAATCCATTTATTTTCCCCAAAATCGTTTTTCACATCACATTTAGGAAACACAGCACAAATCATATTTACAACCATCTGCCTCACAGCAGGGATAAGACTGAGGCAAAATCTTGCACATTAAGCTTCACAATTTTACAAAATACAATTCCTCTATGCAAACAAACTCAATATGCTTACTACACTGAGTTAACACAGCTAACATCATTATAAAGAGTCAAATGTATTTCTATTAAACATGCACACATTCTTTATTCCTTTTAAAAAATGTAAAAACTATTTTTATGCTTCATGAAGCCTAGTCCACTGCACACTTAGATACAATCCTCACCACCTAGGCTCCCCAGGAAAGGCCAAACATGTACCTTTTTTCCCCATATTAAAAAAGTGACCAAGTATGCGTCATTTTTTAAACCTTTGCACCACATTATACTCAAATATGTAGAGTCCATTTATTTTCCCCAAAATCATTTTTGACATCACATTTAGGAAAGACAGCACAGATCATATTTACAACCATCTGCCTCACAGCAGGGATAGTACTGAGGCAAAATCTTGCACATTAAGCTTCACAATTTTACAAAATACAATTCCTCTATGCAAACAAACTCAATATGCTTCCTACACTGAGTTAACACAGCTAACATCATTGTAAACAGTCAAATGTATTTCTATTAAACATGCACACATTCTTTATTCCTTTTAAAAAATGTAAAAACTATTTTTATGCTTCATGAAGCCTAGTCCAGTGCACACTTAGATACAATCCTCACCACCTAGGTTCCCCAGGAAAGGCCAAACATGTACCTTTTTTCCCCATATTAAAAAAGTGACCAAGTATGCGTCATTTTTTAAACCTTTGCACCACATTATACTCAATTATGTAGAGTCCATTTATTTTCCCCAAAATCGTTTTTGACATCACATTTAGGAAACACAGCACAGTTCATATTAACAACCATCTGCCTCACAGCAGGGATAATACTGAGGCAAAATCTTGCACATTAAGCTTCACAATTTTACAAAATACAATTCCTCTATGCAAACAAACTCAATATGCTTCCTACACTGAGTTAACACAGCTAACATCATTGTAAACAGTCAAATGTATTTCTATTAAACATGCACACATTCTTTATTCCTTTTAAAAAATGGAAAAACTATTTTTTCCCTCCAAAATCGTTTTTTTACATCACACTTACAAAACACAGCACAGGTCCTACGTAGAAGCATTCCATGTCACGACTAAAAATTCACAATTTTACAAAATACAATTACTCTATGCAGTAAAAACTTTTTACCAAGGATTATCAAAAAGCATGACACAAAGCAACATGTAAAGACCACAATTTCCTTCCAAATCTTCTCCATAGAGTATACAAGTCTCTATGTATATTAAATGAATCATAACTCACCTTTACAAATACTTTAGGAGATTCACAACAGTGTCAGATACACACACCAATATTTCTTTAGCAGAGCAAAAGGTATGTTCTCCAGGCACTGCAAACCATAAAGGCACAGAAAACCTCTAATTCTACACAGATATCCCTTTTTGTTAAACAATTAAAACTCTTCCCTCTCTATTTTCAAACCAACACCCTTCCCCCCCTCAGCCCTTTCTACCTGTTACCATAGCAACTCCCTCCTCACTGAGCTCCCAGGGTCAAAAGTTTATTCTACAATGTTGCAAATTACCTCTGCAAGGATGTTTGACCTGCAAATACACCAGCCTATCTGGTGTAAGGTTTCTTTAAATAACTTTTTTTAACCATTCAAATTACTTCTTACACAGAACACAACCATGCACCCTAACTTTCAGTTTTCACCTATCTCATTCTAACAATCATTGCTTGTAATTCAAAAGCACTGAAACTCCACAGGTTTTTTTTTGCAAACTTCTATTGTTCCAACTGCCATTTCTTTTCCACACTTCATCTAACTGCACCAGAATCTCCTCTGACCATGTATTCTGTCTGGATTATTGGACATAGCTATATCCACTGGGCTCAAAGGCATGCAGCTACCACAAATTTACAAAACCTTGATTTATCAAATGTGAACATAAAATGGATTGGTCACAGAGGATTAAAATGTCACCAATTGATTCCATTGGTGAAAACCTTTTTGCATTTGCCACACCCTGACCTGTTAATTGTGCACTGTGGAGGAAATGACTTGGGCACTTTGACTGGGGTAGGTCTGGAAATGCTTTTAAAGGACACCTTTGATCATTTGATGGCACTTTTTCCACAAACTGCCTTGGTATATTCCAATATATGCCAAAGACAGAAATGGAAGTGGTCCAATCAATTTTGTCCACAATTTGAGAAAGCACGGAAACATGTGAATAAATCTGTTTCTGCTTACATGAGAGACTATGGAATGGGTTCAATATACAACAACAACTTGCGTTACAACATGCAAGATATTTACAGAGAAGATGGTGTGCACTTTTCTGATGAGGGGAATAGAATATTCCTCCTGAATTTAAGACTGTGCATTGGTACCTACTTGTAGGTACCTAAATCAGCCACAGAACCCAAAAGCCCTTTTCAGGGCTACCCTATCTCTGATCACTCCAAATGATTATTTTTTTTAACTTTTTTCACTATTTTTCACCTAAGTACGCTCCCTGGTACGCTCCCCGGTGCGTGTACCGGGCGCTCCCCCCGCTTTGATTTTTGCCACCGCTCATTTCCCCCTTTGATTTTTGCCACCTCTTGTATCTCAATCCTACCAAGACACAAGATGGCGGCCGCTGCTGACTGTTTCGAATGTTTACAGACACCCGAGAACCAATCAGCTTGCCGTGCGCAAGTCGCGTGGCGCGCCCGGAGCGCTCCCCGGTACGCGTACCGGGGCGCGCTTACAGATATATACATTTTTTTAAACCTAAATTACTCAAAATCCACTGGAGCACATATCTTGAGACATAGCAAAGGCACATCAGGCTACCAGTCCCTACAATTTTGCCAAGTTTGGTGCAAATCCTTTCAGCCGTTCGAGCTAAAACTGCGACAGACCGCCCTATGGAAATTAACATGGGGAAAACACGTTTTGGGACCCCCCTTTTATCTCAGCCCCCGCTTGACGAATCCCCCCCAAACTTTCAGGGAAGGAGCGGAGAGCCGCGAGGCAAAGTTGCTGAAAAATTCAGCCTGATTGCTCAACCGGCGCCAAAGTTATTCCAAATAGAATGTTGCGATTTCCCTATGGAAATCGATCCTAACTATATATACCTACTGGCGACCGCCAGTAGGTAATATATATATATATATATATATATATATGTACATATATACATACATACATACTCGGCATGTCAGGAAACTTTTATTCCGCCTACGCGTTTTGAGGCAGCAGCCTCTTCTTCATGGGCTACTGCTAAACACTGGTTTGTGGAATTTTCCCCATTGTTTGCACCTGTACTGCCCTCAGTGGGCCACGTTCATCACACTGACTTTGTCTGGTGCATGCAAGGACTTGTGGTTCTTGGAAATACATTGAGACACCCACAGTGGGTTCCGTGCAAGTTTTTAATTCATGCAGCATTAAATTGAATTAAAACACCTTCAATGGGCTCCACAATGTCAGGTAAGTTAGTTGAATCCACATCTGTTGCGCTGATCCCAACGGGGCACAGTTCAGTGTTGCGCAGCCACTTTAATTCACAAGATGGTGTGAGTTCCACGGCAGGGCGCCGCGTAAATCATTTTGTTGTCCAAATGCCCAAGAGCTTTGAACTCGCACTCCCAGCACATGTCACCTTCCGGCATTAATCTCGGAAACAAAGCTCGGCATGTCAGGAAACTTTTATTTCATTCGCCTACGCGTTTTGAAGCCGCAGCCTCTTCTTCATGGGTAACTGCTAAAAAATGGTTTGTGGAATTTTCCTCATTGCTTGCACCTGTACTGTCCTATGTACATCCGAAACAAGAACTCCTTCCAGGAGGCTAGGACCCGTGGGGAGTGGCGCGTTGAGCCGGCAGAGTGCCCGTCATATGAATCCAAAGCAAACCAAATAAACACACACTCAGGAATGTAGACCAGGCAGAAATTTGTACCAGAAAGATTTATTACTCCATAAATCTACTGTGACGCGTTTCGTCAGTCCTGCTGACTTGTTTACACAAATTCCATCAACAAATAGTGCGATATTTAACAAGATGCAAAAAGAAAAGAAGACTACACACATAGATTTTCCGTGTAACAGCACGCTTTGTGATCACGGAGAACGGCCGAAGTTTCTACATGCAATAATACGCACAAGGCAGCGGCGATTTATAACTTTGGCTTTTCATGGGACACAGAAATTTGGTGGCAGTAGGAACTTAGTATTGAACTAAGGGGAACGCCGGGCAGTATTTTTACATATGGGGCTGAGTTGAGATAAAGAACAAGCCACAATATGGAGGACAATGCAGATAGGCATGCAGTGGCACAGATTATATTCGCTAGGGCATCAGGAAAAACCAAAGGACCACACTGGAACTATTAAGAAAATTTTAAAAACTCCACAGAAATGAAATCTCCAAATGGTGAGAGGCTACCTCCCTCCAAGATTACATCGCAAAAGATATGGTCCCAAGAGGGTTATGAATTTATATCACCCCATCCTACGAATCCCCTAATCCAGGCATGCTGGCAGAATGGGCAGCAAACTCAGCCCACAGTTCAAAAACGATGATGGAAATATTGGTCAAGTATGCCAAATTGGATAGAGAAATAGCCATCAATGAAAACAACGCCTTAATGATGTAAGAGTAATGAACATGACACCATTAGTAAATTCATGGCAGAAATGAAAACTAGGCTAACGAATTATGAAGAGGACATACAACGAAGAAAACAACACAAATTACACCTTGACTGTATTGACTATGAGACTGGGAGAATACTGACCTACAGCAAAAAATACGATCACATGTACGGTCCAACAGTACAGCAAGGCAAGGGGCACTGATCACTCCCTACAAACAAACAAGGATACCTCAAGTAAAGTAGAAATTGAGACCCCTGTCCCTCTCAGGCATCAGGAAGTTTGACATCAGAAAGTGAAACTGAATCCCACCAGAAGACTTTTTTGACGAATATCGGCTGCTACGTCGGAGCCGACAAACAACGAGAATAGCCCCCAAACCGAAACAGAAAGCAAAGTATCCGAATCTACGAGGAAGAGGAAGGGGAAGAGGATGGGGCATCAACACAAGAGGAGGAAACGCAACAAGAAGAGGAGAATGAAGTGGCAACAATGAGGAGCGCATGGGAGATTCGCTAGCCCGCTCCAGAGAGGCTCTACAATGGATATAAAACCGGTAAATCAGACTCTTTTAAACCTGACTGATAGACCTTTAAATGACCTGGAGAAAAGAACTTTATGCCTGGGTCTATCATTTTGCCCCACCCTTCCCATGGATTATGTGCATACACGCATTGACCTTTTTAAATTCTACTGAAAATGAAAACTACAGATATGGCACAAACTTAAACTCTGCAATAGAGACAATTCCAACAGATCTTAAAGACCTGAAGAGATGGACGATCTTAACATCAGTGATATTGATACTCTTATCACTATGTATGACTTAGAGGGAGGGGGTGACTGTGAAAATCAAAATGTTCATGCCGCGTTAGATGTTCTACACATCATATATGATAATATATGATAAAGCAGCAACATCTACGTTTAAACCTAAATCCACCTTAATCCCCACAAAGCCACATGATAACATAGATACTTTTCAGGATATGGTATCTAGCCAACTGCTCAGATTTCGTCAATATAGGTGGTTTAAAAAATCAGGACCTCCGAAATTTAATCTTACAGTAGCACAGAAAGAGATTATTACGTATCTAGCAAGTGATGAATTTATTGTAATCCAGCCTGCGGACAAAGGTGGAAATGTGGTTCTTCTTAGTCGCACCATATATGTTACTGAGGCCATGCACCAGTTAAATGATTTTAGATTTTACAGTAAAACCACCAGGGACGATTATGCTAACTGTGTAACTAACTGTAATAATCCAATCCAAAGTACTTTCATGAAGGTTTATTAGACAGCACAGCATAGAGTCCTGGCATAACGACAGCAGGATGCAACTGACAGGCAATGTAGAATGAAACATGAGCAAAGCTCTGTTTGGAACATAGAACCCATACAGAAACATAACATGTTGCATGCTCTTAAAGAAACAAGATAATGTACATATTAATAATAACAATACCTTATAAAGTAGAATATAACACTATCATCTGGAAATTACTTGTGGATTGTAGGGACCAGGGGTTACTTGAGTGGGAGTAATACTATTTCATTAAATGTGATTTTCTGAAACTCCTGCTCCTATATCTTCTCCCTAATGACCATAAAGATGCCCTTAATCCTCCGGGCAGACCTATAGTGTCATCTAGGGATAGTGTCTTGGAGAATGTCTCTAGATATGTTGATCATTTTCTGAGGAATAAAATGACTTCCCTCCCTTCACATGTCAGGGATACCAAGGATTTTCTTACAAAGATTGAAAACATCCAATGGCAACCAGATTATCTGTTGTTAACCTCGAATGTGATCTCCTTGTACACGATTATTGATCATGATGGTGGCATAAGGGCCTGCAAAAAGTATTTATCGCAACGCCCCATACATCTTCTAGAACACACTAATATGCTCCTAACCATGATTAGGCATTGCCTTACTAACAACTACTTTTTATTTGACGGCAACATCTAGAGGCAAACCCTTGGCACTGCCATGGGCACGTGTTTTGCCCCTAGTTTTGCTAACTTATTTCTGGGGGCATGGGAGGCTGATATCAGAGAGGACCCTACCCTTAGACTTGACTGTTGTCACATGGTTACGTTTCATTGACGACTTATTCATTGTGTGGCGAGGTACCAGAGTGGAAGTCAAATCCTTTATTGACAAGCTCAATTGCAACAACCTTAACCTTATGCTTACCAGTCATATTAGCGAAACTTGCGTGGAATTTCTTGACACCAAAGTGGAGATACTTAACCTCTTTAGTGCTGCCGTCGGCTGTTGGACGTTGCGAGCACTACCTCCGTAGTGCTGCGCGCGTCCAACGGCCGACGTGGCCCCACCCATTTCTTAGAACGTTCAGCACTGGCGCTGAACGTTCGACGCATGAAACGGGTTAATAACAAAATACATACCAGACTGTATAGAAAGAGCACTGCTGGCAACAGTTTGTTGCACGCCATGAGTAGCCATCCTAATAACCTAAAGTGGAGTATCCCATATGGGGAACTCCTCAGGGCTAAACGTAACTGTAGCTCAGAGGAGTACTTTTTTGAAGAACAGAAGGTCATGTTGGGTCAGTTTACTGAAAGAGGTTATCCCATGTGGGTTTTACGTAAGGCTATGGAGAAGGTCAAACTTGTGATCAGAAATGAAACATTGCAGGGTAGATTACCACCTCCAGAGAAGAGACCAATACTGTAAGAATCATTCTTATTTTCAATAATGATTCGAACGATGTCCATAAAATTCTTGCTAGAAACTGGGATATACTAACATGAACACATGAGGGCCATTGTCAACAGAGATCCTCACTACAGCATAGCCCACCACTTTGAAGGCCATCATTTTTCGGATAGCTCGAAATTGAAATATTTTGCTGTAGAACAAGTGAATGTGGGAATCAGAGGAGGCAACAGATTACTCCAATTGCGGAAATGTGAATCAAGGCACATTAACGATCTTGGTACTCGTCACCCGGGGGGGTCACAACATTGATGAGGAGATGACAGTACATCTGCATACCAATTAAATTTGCCTATGATCCGTAACATGGGTGGTTGTCATGTGTATACGGTAGGCATATTTATAGAAACCAATGCAGGAAAATAGGAAAATATGGTAATTGTATATATATGACTATATCACACATTGCCATGTTGTCCTCACTGTTCTAATATTACATTTCATTGTATCTTCTCTCTGTTTCTCTCTTTTCTTTTTTGTCTCTCCAAGAGGAAAGGAAGGGGCATGTGGAACAGGACTGTCCCGCCCTTGGTGTTCCCTAACCTTTTCTACCTTTTCTTCATACAGGCTTTTTCTTTCATCTGGCCTTCTTGACCCCAGCTAAGAATTTATTAGAATTTCTTATTTTTTTATTTACTCTCTTTCTTTTGATTTTTCTTTTGTATAATGTGCAAACAGAGCGCTTCTCTCCCACTTGGGGAATGAAAGTTAAAGAAATCATGATGTAATTATGTTGAAATTCAGATGAAATTATGTAACCATCAATGCATATCTGAACTTGGCTTAAATATGGCACTTTACTGCTATACATATTGCCCACGGAGACAGTGCATTTTATAATCAGTGAGATTACGATCCATGACTTGTATCTATGTTACAATTTGTAGATAATTTATAACACAGTAGTTTCACATTGTTATTTAACTGAATTTGACACTGTGTCTATGATTTTGTCTTGGGATATTTACCTTTTAAGTTGCATCTCCCTGATGCCAAATGTTGAGAGGCTCTACATTCGTTTCTCAGCACTTAATATGGCATCTTGCACGCTCAAAGATGGCACCAAAATCAGTTACACGGAGAATCTACGTGTGTAGTCCTCTTTTCATTTTGCATCTTGTTAAATATCGCACAGTTTGTTGGTGGAATTTGTGTGATCAAGTCAGCAGGACTGACGAAACACATGACGGTAGATTTATAGAGTAATAAATCTTTCTGGTATGACTACGTTGCTGAGTGCGCGTTTATTTGGTTTGCTTTGGATAAACAATGCACTAGTCACTTTATGTGTTTGGTCTTGAAAGATATCCAACGATAGTTACTAACTCTTGGAGTATAGTCATTTGAAATGTAAATATGCACAATGTACTTTACAACTGTAATTGAGAATTAGGAATGATGATACTCTCGCTGCCTGACCCTCCACATTACTTCAAGTACTTTACTGATGGATGTCCTTAAGACCTTTCGATGCGCATTTTGCACTAGCACTTGGCACTTTTTCTCTTTCCCAACAAATATTGAAAATGGTAGTTAATGGGTGCGAACTCTATCCAATACAAGTCCTGGAATCTTACTATATCATATCTCAGTCTTAGAGTAAACGTAAGAACTGGGGATTGGGTCATATATAGAAAGTACTTTACATAGACAAGAATGACTCCCTCCACCAGTTGTAAATATGTATCTTTCAGACACATACCCTGAAACTCATCTTGGGGCAACCAGATGAATGTCATGTCATATAAAAATTCACAGTGAACCCAGTATGTTTTATTATTTTGTATCACCCTTTACCATTCTTTATTACATTTTATCAACTTTTTACCAATTCTTATCCAGCCCCTCGCTAATAAAACCTCCTTTAAAACCATTTTTAACCATTAAAAGTCACAGGCTTGCTTAGCTACCCTCCCAAGACCTTCAGAAATAGAAAAATTACTTTACAGAGAATACCGCCAACATTGTCATAAATTGCGAAAATGTGCTGATGAATGTTTTTAGAAAATGGAAGTTAATTTTAGACAAGCTGTAGACACATGCAAGTTGGTTAATGGTCTAGTCTATTTTTTAAGGGAAACGAACAAGGGATCAATTGCACTAATCACTGCCGGGTCTCGTGGCTCAATGGACTAATGCATCCATTGCAGGGGCCTGTGTTCGATACATGGTCACAGGTTCAAATCCCTGCGGGTCCACTCAGCATTTCATCCATCTGAGGTCGATAAAATGAGTACCATTGAGTTGGGTAACAATGAAAATCTGTTATTCAGCGCCAAGAGACCTCTGGGTGAACGTGCGCTTTACAAATACACATGTTATGTTATGTTAAATAGACTGTCTAGACGGTGGGACTCTATGCTCCAGTTGAAGGAATCAGCCAAAACGCATTGACGGTCCTTTTGTTTTGCACTTGGTGTAGAAAAAAAATGAAAATAAAAATACCTTGAGGAAACTGCCGTGCTGTGGATTCTCTCTGTGCTGTGGAAGTCTTGGTGGAACCTGCCGGGTTGTTGTGAAGCCCAAATATATATATATATATATATATATATATATTATTTACCTCTTCGGTTTATATCCCCGTTAACCCCACCATCCCCCTACTTCTTACTCCGACCTCTCCAACTGCAACTTACTAGATCGTCTGGGCCCAAGTTTGGCTCACCTGCGAAAAAGATCTCCTTGACTCCCGACGCACCTTCGCATCCCCTGCCGGGACGATCTCTCCGAGATCTTCACTAGACACACCTGGATTGAACTCTCCGGGGTCTTCTCAGGTCGTGCAGCATTCCCTCCGCCTCAGATAATCCGGTGCTGTGTTTGTGCCTGCTTGGACTGTCTCCTGGAGCCCACACAGCCGTTTTGCAATCTTTTGTGCCCGATTGCCGACTGCCTGAACCTAGCTCCTCGAGGTCCTGCGGGATGTACAGTGTCCCGGTGCCTCTGACGACAAGGTGCTGGGGTTCCCCTGCGGAAACAACCTACTTGAATCCGATGTGCCTCCCGCCATCGCTCACGATGATTGCCGGAAAGGGTGTCCTCCCAGAGCAACTGATGCATGTAGCACCTCACTTGAATCACCTGGGTACCTCTGATCTCTGCTGCTCTCCTGCAGGTCCGAGTATTATAAATAAGATAGTCCTTGTAGCCAGATGTAGTGTAGATATATTCATTAGATTTATTGTCAAGATAATCAGATCAGCAATTCACAGGAAGATGGTAAGTCCATATGACGCCCCACCAGGAGCAGCCTCTGTTCTGCTCAGCCTGCCACCAACTGACACTCCTCAGCTCCCCAAGCACCCAACACTCCATGATGACCACATCATACCTCCAACATTCCAGTCATCTTCAGGCACATCCATACACACACTGGCTGAGCAGTAGATAGAGGAACCATAGAGAAGGGAAGTGCAGCAACAGATTATAACACATCCCCCTCCCTAAGGAAACCAAACACAATGAAGGATAAATAAAAATGCATGAAAATACACTGAACAAATGAATCAAGTACATAAAACAAAATGAGAATGTAAGCCAATTCAAATGTCAACGAAATCACACACCTTAAATCACAACAAAAAGGGTTTCCGGAAAGCATTAAATACAAGAAAACCACAAAAAGATTCATAACCAGGTAAAACCCAAGATTGCTTCAACTCAAACATTCAACAGGTAAGAAGCAGTAAAAATTCACAAGAAAGTGTCATGAGTAACACAATCCTAACTAGGATAACACTTAAAGAAAGTGCAGGAAAACCATTCACCCACCAACCAAACAGTGAGTGTACACACATAGAACTTCACGTGGAAGTGTTTACTCTATGCAGACCAAACCACAATAACCTATTAGGAAAACCATCACTCATCAACCAAACAGTGAGTGTACACGCATAGAACTTCACGTGGAAGTGCTTACTCTATGCAGACCAAACCACAATAACACCACAATCCTAACTAGGATAACACTTAAAGAAAGTGCAGGAAAACCATTCACTCACCAACCAAACAGTGAGTGTAAACGTAGAGAACTTCATGTTAAGGTGTTTACTCCACGTAGACCAAATAGAAAGAATTCACTCACCAACCAAACAGTGAGTGTAAACGTAGAGAACTTCATGTGAAGGTGTTTACTCCACGCAGACCAAATAGAAAGAATTCACTCACCAACCAAACAGTGAGTGTAAACGTAGAGAACTTCATGTGAAGGTGTTTACTCCACGCAGACCAAAACAGAAAGACAATCATCCACCTAAACTAAAAGACAATCATCCACCTAAACTAAAAGTGAAGTAGAAGGCAATTACAGCTAAGACCACACACACAACCTCCTCTCATTCCATACAAATTCACAAAAGACAAACAGAAAGATCTCATGACAGTGAAACATGCCTCCAAACAATACTGCAAACATATCGTTGTACATAGGTAAAACATTAGTAACACAATAAATTAAAATAAAAAACATAGTCACCGTTGTCTATGAACGATGAGCGATTTCTCACCCGAAATTCTTGTAACCTCTCACTCAAAGTCCATGTGGTACAGGTTTGAACCAGTGTTTCCACGCAATCGCGCCACCAGTACCACAGACCAAGTCTTGACAGCAACATTCCAATAAACACCCATCGTTTGATTGACTTCCAATAACCTTCTTTGGATGAACTCGAGATCTTCCAGCATAAAGTTCATAAAAATGACTCCTATTAGCCCACAAGGTAGAAGTCCAAGAAATCCATTGTCGAGTAGCGGTACCGACAAGGACACGAAAATCCCACCATCCATTGGCAAAGTCAAGCGCTGCATCCTAAGACAAATACAAATGATGAGAAGTCGGATGGACGTCGTGAATTATACTAGACTCAAAGACCAAAGAACAGTAGTGCAAGTCCAAAGAACAGTAGTGCAAAGCGTCTTTTTTCTCAATAAAAAAAACGTCGTGAACTTCAGCAAAACAACGAAGTCCTTCCCAAAGTATTAAGATGGCCGCCACAACGTCGTTAAGCGTCGTTTTCCAAAGGAAATGGATCTCATTTTTTCCCAGGAATCCCCATTACCAACACGCTGATGAACTCCCAAGACGTCATCAATTGAACTCCAGCAGGGGAACCGAGAGGAGCTCCGCTGACCAACCGTCACCTACTCGACAAACAGTGAGTTGATTGAAAGGTGCGCTGACTCGATTCTGAAATGTAATGTAACTTCCACAGCCAGAACACGCTGCGCGCTGGCCCGATTTTTAATGTAATGTCACTTCCACAGCCAGAACACGCTGCGCGCGCAGACCCTAATCTCTCCACCGGCAAATAAAAATTGTGTGAAACGACGCTCAGCCCCCAGCCTTGCTTTCACAATCGCAGTCAGTTCACAACACAATTTTACAACAGGAAGAGTAAACTCACCAGGTGTCACCTCTTGTCCCAAGTTAAATCTCCATGCTTGTAGTCAGTCCGCTCCACTCGTGAGCACCACGAAGTGAAAACTCACCGCCTGCTGCCTCAGGTTCCAAGTCAGATTTAACGGGCAGCAGGACAGTAGACCAAATAAAAGTAGTAATAGGACAGTCAGCATGTGATCAACATTGAAGAAAAATACAGGTGACAAGCAAGGCTGATAAATCCAAGTCTGGTGTTCATAGGAAAGCCAACAAACTTTAAACGCTCTGGCTGCAGGCTGTCCTGTTAACTAAGGACACTGGTGGGGCTTACCAGAGCACTTGTTTCACGTTTCCTTATTCTTTTCCTTTAAAATTCTTGTAGTTTCTCAAGACCTTTGTTGCAGGGTAATCCAGGGTAAAGTAGGGTAATCCTTCACCAATACGTAGGTAGTTCCTTTGACCTCGTCGCCAGTATTATAAATAAGATAGTCCTTGTAGCCAGATGTAGTGTAGATATATTCATTAGATTTATTGTCAAGATAATCAGATCAGCAATTCACAGGAAGATGGTAAGTCCATATGACGCCCCACCAGGAGCAGCCTCTGTTCTGCTCAGCCTGCCACCAACTGACACTCCTCAGCTCCCCAAGCACCCAACACTCCATGATGACCACATCATACCTCCAACATTCCAGTCATCTTCAGGCACATCCATACACACACTGGCTGAGCAGTAGATAGAGGAACCATAGAGAAGGGAAGTGCAGCAATAGATTATAACACCGAGCCTCCTTGATTGCGCTCCCGCAGTTGCTGGTGCTCGAGGCCCCCCACTTGAAGAACCGGATGAAGTGTATGCCTCTGATCCAAGACCCTCCCCTGCAAGTCCGTGTTTAATTGGAGTTAGCGCACTAGGCAACTTCTTATTCCTCTCTGGGTTTCGCCCCCCCCCCCGTTTTGGTGTTTGCTGCCGGATCATGGTTTGGGGAGGGGGGAAGGGGGTCGGGGGGTCTGCGCCTACGATCTCGACACGACCAGCTACATTTCTTGGGCCTGCCGCTCCGACATTGCCGACATTTTGTCCTTCCACCTCAAAATGCCGACACCTGACCCCTTCAACTCCGGCTTGGCGAGTGGCTGACCGATCCATCCTCTGGATCTCCTCACTGCATCGGCTGGTGTTCCCCTGCCTTCCCCCTCTGTATTCACAGCTGAATGGGGAAGACCGGATCATCTATATTAACATCGCCAATGTCCTTGAACTACCACTGTTCGAGCTGCTGCCTGCACATCGTGATCTGGTGATCCGATCTGCTCTGTAATCACTGCCTACAGGCGAGCCTCCCGATGATTACTTCCCCCGTGCTCGGTCAATCAACGGTTGCGGTCTGGTCTACCACAAGCTTCAGCTTCAGCCTATCCATTGACACTGATCTCCACACCCTGCCTCCATGCCCCCAGCGACCCGATCCAGAGGCCAGTTAACAGGCATTCAGGTGAGACGCTATAAAGGGAGGTGCTGTGGAAATTAAGGGGTTTCGTGGTACCTGTTTCTTTGAAGGTCTTAAAGAACTCCCTGGTACCTCACTTGCTGAATTTGAACATTCCAATAAACTCAGAATTTATCAGACTACAATCTTTAATTTAATTTTATTTCACACATCTGGAGCGTTAGCCTGTGCTTTGTGTGCTACCTTGAAATGAAGATCATTCAGTGAAGACCAATGAAGACAATTGTAGTGTAATGGAAGCACGTCTGCCCTGAGTCACAAACTTTACTATTTGATTACGTGGGATTTATTTTGGAAGGGTACTCGGCTCCCTCCTGGAAATCAGCAGTTCTACAAAGTGCTACTACTGTACTTGGTCTGTGACCGCATGTATTTTGAAAAAGAAGATACTGCATGAGACCAGAGGACTTCTGTGTGCCAGGAGGAACTGCCATCTGGGACTAACTACTGGTTGGACTGAAACTGCTGCCTACTGGGCAGCTAAAGGGACTGCCACTCTGCTAAAGGGACCCTATGTGTTGGCCTGCTTGTGCTCTGTTCTCTGGCCCAGGGATTTACCAGGGATATGTGACTGGCCCTGAGTAATTGGTAAAGTATAGCGCAGACTGAGCGCTGCACCGGTTATCTTCCTTTACTTAGGAGCAAAACCTTTTGGGTGCTTTCACTTTTCCAGACGGGAGGAGAGTGTGTTTGCTCTGCTCTCTGACCAGTGCCCGTGAAGCGTGCTATTAGAGGCACCAAGGTGGAGAGAAAGCTCCTGGTGCAAGGAGCATTCTGACCTAGGAGCACTATATGGGCCTTCTTCTATCGCGTGCTGAGCGCTGCTGGGCTCATTGTGTGTGGGCCGTGGGAGGGGAGAGCAGGCTGAGAAAAAAGTGCTCTCCCCGTCCTTTCACCGCCGTGGCATATAAGCGCTAAGACGCGTTCAAGAGGAGAAAGCCCTTCGACCTGTACAAACCCACCTTGAGGAGCCCCATCAGCCGGCTGGGAGAGCCTGGGTGCCAGGCCACAGGAAGAGAAACCCCAGAGTGTGGAGGAAAGGAGATACTGAGGTGGTCGCATGCTTCTGCCAACTCACTAGGAGAGGTCCCCTCCTTGTTTTGTCCTTAGCTGGGGTCTGAAGGTTCAGCGTAGAGTCCGAACGGGGGCAACGTCCTGAATAAGCATGGGCGGATTTTGCGGATCCACGATCCGCGTATTTGCGGATTTGCGGATCGTGGATCCGCAAAATCGGCGGATTTTGCGTATTTGCGGATCCGCGGATTGGGGGCGGGGCTTCCATGCGAGTGCACATGCCTCTTGTGTGTTTAAAAAGTACACATGATGAAGAGACAGACCCTCCTGGTCACAGGAACAGCAAAGGGATTGCGCTCCTGAAAGTCAAGGATGCAATGGCCTCTGTCCAGCATCACAGCTGATTTTCGACGGTAGATTTGGGAAGAAGGCACACCTGCCCAGCCTCGATGACGAGCACGATTGTTTTTTGGGCTGATGAATGAGTCACTGCATTTGAGCTTCAACTAGTTCCAGCGACCATGTGTGTGTTAATATGCAATCGCCCCGAAGGGCGCAGGGGTCCCTTAGGTGAGCTGTCCATCATAGTGGGTCAATGGCGGGAAGACGGTGCACACCGCGAGTGTGTGGGCGGGGCTTCCATGCGAGTGCACATGCCTCTTGTGTGGGTAAAAGGTCTGAGACCGATCAGAGCAGTAGATGAAGAGACAGACCCTCCTGGTCACAGGAACAGCAAAGGGATTGCGCTCCTGAAAGTCAAGGATGCAAAGGTCTCTGTCCAGCATCACAGCTGATTTTCGACGCTAGATTTGGGAAGAAGGCACACCTGCCTGGCCTGTTGTAACTATTTTACGATGGCGCCGGCAAGCTGCCAGCGCCATCCTAAAATAGTTACTAAATTAGCTTCAACAGGAAGCTCTAATAGATAAAATCGAGCACCTGCTTTAATTTATCTATTAGAGCTTCCTGTTGAAGCTAACTTAGTAACTATTTTAGGATGGCGCCGGCAGCTTGCCGGCGCCATCGTAAAATAGTTACAACAGGCCAGGCTTCAATTTTTGCCCCGGGCCAGGATCCGCCGCTCGCTGATTTGCGAATTCTCTGCAAATTCGCGGGAGTTCGCGGATCGCGAATTTACCGAAAATTCGCAAAATCCGCGAGCGGAACGGATTTTCCGCCCATCCTTAGTCCTGAATTCCGGGAACATGGGGGGAGGACCGGGTAAGGTCCCCCCTCCCCACTTGTCTCCCAGATGGGCATACACCGCAGTGGCTCTGCACCGAGTGAGGTTGAGGTACCGTCCCCATCCCCAGTCAACCGCCAGAGGCCGAGAGAGGTCTCCAATGTGTTTGGTAGTGCCACTCGCAGCTGTTCCATGCGAATGCAGGCAGCTGCCTGATTATGTGCCTTCGGGGCATCGGGGCTGAGTTGGAGTGGAAGGGGAATCCTCACGGAGATACCGCTCAGCTCAGTCATACGGTAGTGCTGGTAATAGGCATGCAGTGTAACTGCAACAAATGATGGACGGAATGCTGAATGATTCAAACATTCTCCCCCAGTCAAGAGATCTGAGTTAAATCCATTGTTCCCTTGCTCACTGTGCCACTGGTTTCAAGCTAGCCTGGCTGATGAAGGGTAATACCCAGAAACAGGTCCAAGGATGCTTGTTTCTGATCCAGGGAGGACCTGGCTTGGCAGTTTGGTCTGGACTGCTCCCATGAGGCACAGGGTCAAGACTGATTTGCATATGGCTGGGTCTATACTGGGGTGGCATGGTGAGCAAAAGAACAATGGATTATCCCAGATCTCTTGACTGGGGGTGAATGTATGATCTATTCAGCATTCCGTCCATCATTTGTTTGCTTTGCACTTTTCACCCTAAGTGGGATGGGTATGCCCAGACGTGGGTCCCTTGCTCACTGTGCCACTGGTTTCAAGCTTGCCTGGCTGATGAAGGGTAATACCCAGAAACTGGTCCCAGTGTGCTTGTTTCCAGTCCAGGGAGGACCTGACTTAGCATTTTGGTCTGGACTGTTCCCATGAGACACAGGGTCAAGACTGATTTGCATATGGCTGGGTCTATACTGGGGTGGCATGGTGAGCAAAAGAACAATGGATTATCCCATATCTCTTGACTGGGGCTGAATGTATGATTTATTCAGCATTCCGTCCATCATTTGTTTGCGTAGCACTTTTCACCCTAAGTGGGATGGGTATGCCCAGACGTGGGTCCCTTGCTCACTGTGCCACTGGTTTCAAGCTAGCCTGGCTGATGAAGGGTAATACCCAGAATCTGGTCCCAGGATGCTTGTTTCCGGTCCAGGGAGGACCTGACTTAGCAGTTTGGACTGGACTGTTCCCATGAGGCATAGGGTCAAGCCTGATTTGCACATGGCTGGGTCTAAACTGGGATGGCATGGTGAGCAAAAGAACGATGGATTTAACCCAGATCTCTTGACTGGGGTGAATGTATGATTTAGTCAGCATTCCATCCATCATTTGTGTGCATAGCACTTTTCACCCTAAGTGGGATGGGTATGCCCAGATGTGGGTCCCTTGCTCACTGTGCCACTGGTTTCAAGCTAGCCTGGCTGATGAAGGGTAATACCTAGAAACCGGTCCCAGGATGCGTGTTTCCGGTCCAGGGAGGACCTGGCTTGGCAGTTCGGTCTGGACTGTTCCCATGAGGCAAAGGATCAAGACTGATTTGCATATGGCTGGGTCTAAACTGGGGTGGCTTGGTGAGCAAAAGAATGATGGATTTAAGCCAGATCTCTTGACTGGGGTGAATGTATGATGTATTCAGCATTCCATCCATCATTTGTTTACGTTTCACGGTAATAGGCATGCAGGCCTCCCTGAGCAAGGTCAATAGAGTGATGTTGTTTAGCTCTACACACTACAATCAGCATTATAAGGCCTGCATCTTTCCAATGGCCTATATGTGGAATATGCAGACATGTTTACTGTCTTAATGATGTGGTTATAATATGTTCACGCTGCAAGTGTTTACTCTAGTGCACTGCTGATGATGGTCAGGCATAATGTTTTATGCTGAGTGCAATCCTTCCAGTAGTTACTTGTTTCCCTAACTGTGATGTATGTGACCGCGGAACAATTGGCCAAGTGATTTATGTCCTGTTAAGTCCTGACAAGTGTCTGGTGGCACAGTGTAATATATGTGATTGTAATCTAATGTGTTTTATGGATAATACAAAGGACATTTTTATATAACCTTGTGTGGAGTTTCTTTTGTGGTGTGGCTTGTGTGTCACTGTTGTGTGAGTGTTTTGCACAAACGCGTTAGACATTGCCTCTGGGATAAGCCTAACTGCTCTGCCAAGCTACCAAGGGGGTGAGCAGGGGTTATCTTTGGTGTGTTACTCCCTTACCCTGACTAGAGTGGTGGGTTCTGCCTGGCTTAGGTGCATACCCTAGCCAACCAGAAACCCCATTTCTTACAACTACTGTTGAGGAGGAGAGCAGTACTGAATTGACACTCATCTAATTCAACACCTCCCGCAGAAATACCCTGAGATTCAGGGCAGCCTCCCTGGGGTTATCATCCATTCTAACAATCAGCTGTGTGTCGTCGGCATATGTACGAAATAAAATGCTGCAAGACTAAATAAGACAAGCCAGGGAAACCATGTAAAGATCAAAGAGAGTAAGACTCGAAACCTAGCCCTGAGGAACTACTGACTAGATGAGCTTAGAGACAGATGTAAAATTGTATGAGGCTACCATCTGTAATCGGTCCTGAACAAAAAAGGAAAACCATGAAAGGTCTGTTAGGATAACCCAGCTATTTCCAGCCTAAGAAACAAGTTGGAGTGGGAGATGTTGACAGATGCTGCTTACAGATCTAAAAATTTCAAAGGCACCACTCAACCTACATCCATGATTCCTGTACTGTCTTCCGTGGCATTAGCTAACACAGTTTCCATAGGGAGACCACTGAAAAAGCATGGTTGAGCCTTGTGTAATACCAAATGTGACTCTAGATGTGTGTACTAATTATAAACTACTGTCTCGGTCATCTTGGCAAAAAAAGGGAAAAAGGACAGACATTCACCATGACTATAGGTTTTATCAGCAAAGGAGAAATGGGTGCCTCCTTCAGTTCCTTCAGCATGAGACCTGATGAATTACACCAGCCGGTACAATAGGGTAAAAAGCAGAACTGGCATTTTTTTAATCGCTGCTCCGAGCAAGTGTCTGATGGAAAGGAGGAGGTGATCGCTGCAAATATCTTTGAGGCCTGAATTTCTGTCATGGAAGCAAATGTAGTCCATGTAGACTACGCGGGTGGCACATTAACATGAGGAGTGTTTGTCATTGGCATTTTTTTACTAAATCAACAATTTTATTACAGAAAAATTCAGACAGCTTATCACAAAGGTCATGAGACGGTTTGCGTATGTAACTTTGCACCTCAGGACAAGCTATATTTTTATAGACCCCAAAATATGCTTCTTAGTAAATTTCACTTTTGTAAACTTTATGGATTTATGGTAGCTTTGCTCAGAGCAGGTGGTAGAGGTTTGCAGTAAAACTGCATGGAATAGGGGATTCCATATAATTCTCTGACCATAACTATTGATTCAATACAGTAATTCTCCATTCCATAGAATCATGCTTGTAATTTCATGCTACTGGGCAAGTTTGTCAGCAGAAATAGTAAAATTGAATAGGATTGTTATCACAGTCCCAGTACTGTAAAACTAAAAATCACAGCCTAAGTAGTAAACTCCCATGTGCAGAGATCCTCCCATTGAAAATATAGGAGAGCTGGAGGTAGAGATTTTCACTCGTGGGTTTGGGAATTGCATTTTGTAGTAAGTAAGAATGACTAATGTAGCACTAAATTATGTACTACAGAATGTAGTTTGTAAATCAGGCTCCTGTGCTCTGATGGTTAATAATGTCATACCATATTTTTTGTTTCTGTATCAGTCCATTCCATGTTTTCTATTTCAAGGGCTGTTTTAAGAAATGTAACTTGCAAAGGCATACTTCTACAAGGAAACTATGTAGAAGGAGAGAAGATGGTGGATGATCTTTTCCTTACTTCAAGGGATATTGTTATGCCACTGCAACCCCCTATCTCCAAATATTAATCTAGGGTTGCAACGCCTATGAAATTGTGTTGCTTCAAATGATGGGACCTCACAAGTTGAAAGGGTTGTTATTTAAGTTTCACCATCAGAAATATATAAAAAATATGATTCAAGTAATGACAAGGTGCCTATTGAATTTACGCAGGGTTTTTACGCCTTGATAAAATTCCTTTAAGGCATCTCAGGTCTGTTATTTGGGATACTCCACCAGTCAAGGCCAGACTGGCCGCACAGGGAATCGGGCGTTTCCCTGAGAGGCTGGAAAGGTGGGGTCCGGTTTTGTTAGTAGGGGCTGGTTTTGTAGGAGTGCAGCAGTTTTTAAAGCACTGCAAAGTTCCTTGTATATCCAGCAAGTTTCGGACAACAATAAACGTGTCAAGATAAGGCTGGTGAGTAATGTACCTGCTGGCGAGAGATGGAGTTTTGTCTAGTGGCAGTTTGGACACCTCTAAGGTAGTGCAGAGGATTAAAATGCAAAAAAGTATACCATGCATATTAAAGAACAGTATTTTAAGTGCATAGCTCAGTGCGTTACTGCTTTTGTCACAGAGATTCTTTTGTTGCTCTGCAGTTCATAAGCTACAGTCATAATCTAGCACAGTGAGCTATGAACTGCCATCAAAGAGCTGCACGCAAACTGCATGATACATGTTATTCCCAGTCTTTCATTGTCCTGATGTTGCTTAAAAAGGGTCGTTTGGGTAGAAATAAATTCTTATAATTAAAGTCCACCCTAACCACAGTGTTATGTTCTTAATCCTGAATTTTTGCTTCTCCAGACCAAGCACTAATGCCTACCAGTATGGCTGACGTGAATTATACACCTTGCAGTCCCCTTTGCCACATGTAACATTTTCTATACACTGATTAACACATGTATGTTTAAATTGGTGTGATTTAAAGTGTTCCAACAACCAACAATGATATGAGAGGTGTTATAAAACAAATTAAATACATGTGATAGAGGGGCTATGGAGAGGTGAGAGGCACTGTTGGAGGGTGATAGTGAGGGAATCATTGAAGAACCCCAACAAAGATTGTCGTATCCTGGTGCACAGTAACGATATAATTTACTATGCTTTAAAAGCAAATGCAATTGAATATCTAATAACAAATGTATTGTAGAATGCACCATTTGTCCCCACATTTTCATGAGGGGAAACCCCCCAAACCTCCCTTTGTAGTGGGCTAGCTTGCTCGCTGCACTCTCTATGTACTGTATGGGGGCTGATAAAATTTGCCAGGGCTGCCTTGGGTTCCCAGTCCAGCCCTACTACTGGTTACTTTGTAAATTGATGCAGAACTTGGAAATATGCAACACTGTATGTCTATTATTTACACATGATCAACATAAAACCTTCGAACTCTTGCAAAGGGAATTTGGGATTCCATTTGGGGGTGTTATTTGACAACTCTGTAGTTGCTTGATCGTATTCTTTATTCCTATAAAGGTTGACAAGGGTATTGATTATTTGGTAAAAATCCCAGCATTCAGATGATTAAGTACTAAAGTCCATAAACGTATTATTATTCAAGGTTCTTCTGGGCCATGCAGTGTTTCCTACCCAACAGAGAGAAGACAGCTGACTAGAAATATCAGATGTAGAATATTGTTCCTTAACAAAGCTGCAGAGGGCAATCTGCTTTCCACTGGACTTCGCTGAATTCAGGGTCCGAATGGGACAACAAATTAGCCTGGGCATCAAATTAAAAGTGGCTCCAGTTAGTGGATCGATTTGCCACAAAAGTGGCCCACATTTGCAAATTAGGTATGTTTTAAACATGTAAAGACAAACTGTACATGTGTTTTGCAAGGTATGGGAGAATGCAT
Source organism: Lissotriton helveticus (assembly GCF_964261635.1). Taxonomy (NCBI): domain Eukaryota; kingdom Metazoa; phylum Chordata; class Amphibia; order Caudata; family Salamandridae; genus Lissotriton; species Lissotriton helveticus. Next base: position 1,010,782,047 of record NC_136072.1, read on the forward strand.
GCAATAAGCTGCAAAGAATTTTAGTGGTAATATCAAAGAAATCAGCAGTACAAACCATCCAAAAAGACCCTACATGCCCAAAAGCATTCAAAATAACAGCCCATACACAGATCTGTGAGGCCAACCTTTCTGGCACTGCCAGATTACCCTATAGGCCAGTCCGGCCTTGGTAGTATGCCCTGTAATGACAGGAGTTGCTTTCATTGTACCACCGCATGTCATTACAAGGTTTACCCAATTGTAAGCACCTGTTACTTACTATAGATAAAATCTGTTGGGCAATGGGAGCATAAGCTTGTATCTACTTTGAGCTTCATATTGCTCGGGCACAGAAGCCATTACTAATTGCAAAATAAAGTAATTCAAGACAAATATTGTAGGTGTATTGGCGACGCAATGTTTAAAGACATCAAAACAATCCTCGTTTTCTCAGAGTAGAGTACAAATATGAGGGCAATTGTTCTAGTGACAGATTCACAATAGTCATGCATTGGCTTAAGGTTTAAGGCTTTATAGATCTGGGCCCCCTAGAAAAGATTCATCAACTTATTCTGATCAGTTTGCAATGTTACCATTATGTGAGCTGGTACCGCTATAGCTAGCCACAGATATGTAGATCTTGGGGCATCTTAGGTAACTGTAAGATGACTTTGGTCTCTTCTTTTCTTTTTACTTTTGTCTTGTTATTCAAGTTGCTCTCCCAGTCATAGTTTTGAGGGCCTTTCAAACTATCTATGATTTGATGTGCACTAAAAATTAATTTTTATCTGTTAGTGCCACTGCCAAGGCCAAATCTTCCAAAACTTGGCTGATATGGAAATGCGTACATTTATTTTCCTTTTTTTACTTACCCATTGAGTCCAAGCAACTATGTTATTAGTCCTAACTATTTAGGCAATTCCAATAGCATTTACCCAGGCCTTCCAGGATGCCATCTACAGTGGCTGTATATAGTTCAAAGTTCCATTGCACATGCCCTACGCCTACATTTCTGCCAAATTCGCAGGGCTCTACATTGTTTACCAGGAGCTAAACAGTGCAGTCATTTCAAGAAGGCTTTATCTGAGAGTAAGCGAGTTTTACTCCTTTCATTTCAGGAGTATGTCAGGTTTAAGCATGTCACAACCAAGCTTGGAAGAATCTTGCTGATTACAACTCATGGAGTTCCAATCCATCTGTAGAATGCGTCAAGCATGCTTAGCAACACGGCCGACTTTAGCAGCGGTGGGGCCCAGTGTGACAGTCTTTTTCACCCATGACCTCCGCCTCTACGAATTCCCTCACTACCATCCTCCAACAGTGTCCCTCTTCTCTCCATAGCTCCTCTCTGACATGGATTTTTTTAAAGCCCACTCATAGTAAACTCACATTCAGTTTTGTGATCTGCAGGGCACATGTTCTTTGCAACAGGCACATTATCACTCTGTACTACTTTATGATGAGTCACAGTTGCCAAAGACAAAATTCCGATCTGTCCCCCCCAGCAGTAACATTAATCATCAGTTATCTTTTTTTTAAACTCTTTTTATTGAACAAAGTAACAAAATCACAGCAGTACAGTTAGCCATTTGAAAACGTGTCAACAATGTAAGTAATTTTTTTTCTGCAGAACAGCCATTTTGACCATAATCTACTATCTTTTACCTAACTCTCTTCGTGTAGCAGGTTTTGCAGCCTCTCCCCTCTCCTGAGAAGTTCGACAGTGGGGGACAGGCATATCTCGCCTCTGTGTTTATTCCATGCCCCCCACTTTCGATTCCATTTTTTGGGGCACCATCTATTCTTGAAAACATCCTTCTCTGCTATCATAGCTGTATCCATATCACTTACCCATCCATGGGGGAGCAGTGGTTCCCCAATTCCCCATTTTTTTAGCTATATTGCGTTTCGCTAGTGCCCACCCCAGCAAAGCCCATGATTGTTCAGTTTGGGTTAAGTCCGTGGCCTCCCATATATTTAATAGGCAGAGTTACGAGGTGGGGTTCAGCCTTTTCCCCCGGATGTATGACGTTACAACGCAGGCTATTACAACGCCTGCCTTTACAACGCGGTTTTACATCGCATACCATTGGATGTATGACATTACAACGCATGCTTTTACCACGCATGCCTTTACAACGCGGTTTTTACATCGCATACCATTACAACGCATAGTGCTTTTGGGTGTTGGATAGTGAATTATTTAATTTACTATTCCAACTCCAGTCCCCGTGGACACTAGGGAAGGTGTTGGATAGTAAATTAAATCTATTCCCTATCCTAGAGCGCCCCCCAGCGCAATGCGTTGTAATGGTTTGCGTTGTAAAAGTTGCGTCGTAAAGGCACTGCGTGGTAAAAGTTGCGTTGTAAAGGTTGTTCACCCATACCATTACAACGCATAGTGCTTTTAGGTGCTGGATAGTGAATAGTTTAATTTACTATTCCAACTCCAGTCCCCGTGGACACTAGGGAAGGTTATTGGATAGTAAATTAACCTATTCCCTATCCTATAGCGCCCCCCAGAGCAATGCGTTGTAATAATTTGCGTTGTAATGGTTGCGTTGTAATGGTAGTGTGTTGTAAAAGTTTCGTTGTAAGTGATGTTTACCTTTTCCCCCCTACGTTCTCCATTTGTGTTGTGACCGTATCCCAGTATGTTTGGATGATTGGGCATTCCCATATTGTGTGGAAGAAGGTACCCTCCAGCGCACATCGTCTGAAACAGTAAGCATCTGCCCTCCTTCCCATCTTCACCAGAACACTCTTGGCCAGATAGACTCGGTGTAGGGTCTTGAGCTGGATCAGCGTCAGTCTCATGGGGATGGCAATGTCCCTGGGGAAGCCAAAGCGCCAATTATCATCCTCTAATTTGCCCACATCTACCTCCCATACCTGCCTGAGTTGTGTCAATTGATCCGGCCGATTATTAATCAGTTTTTTATATGTTAGGGAAAAGGCTTTCTTGGTCATGGGATCTACTATCAACCTGTCCTCGAGAGGGGATGCTTCGGGCAGTGGGCCTCCCCTGCGTATTGTTGCTTTGAGGGCATGGCTAATCTGCAGGTATCTGAACGTTTTGGACTGTGCAACCTAATATTCCTTCTGGAGGTCTGCAAATGTAGCCAATCCTTTTTTACTCCACGTATTTCCTATTAATGAAATGCCTACTAGGTTCCATTTACCAAACCCGGGGCAGATACTCAATCGGCCCAGCCACTCGGGTTCCCAGAGGCGGGGTTGCTAATGTGATTTTTTTTTATCACAGCCAAGTTTTATTATTGACTGTATGCCAGATTTCTACTATTCAGGCCGTGGATCCCGTTAGACCTAGTCTTCTGGGGTTTGTGTATAGTGCTCTTTGGTATCCTCCCAGCCCTATCAGCCACCTATCTGTGCGGAGGCTCGGCTCGTCAAGGGAGCCATACACCCAATGATTAATCACTGTTAATTGCTATGCCCAGTAATAAAGTTTAAGATCTGGCAGTGCGATCCCGCCATCGTACCATCCTGCCGTTAACTTCTGCATTTTAATAAGCGGTGCCCGTCCGTCCCATAGAAAAGTACGCACTTCGCTATCGATGTTTGAGGAATAGGAGTCTGGGACTCTATAAGGGGTATTTTGCAGTGCGTACAGGAAGCGGGGCAGTGCTAACATTTTAAAAAGAGCTGCCCTACGCAGCAGAGTCAGCGGTAGGCCTCGCCAGTGTCTGACGTCGGTTCGCAGGCGTGTCAAGGGGCCAAGTAAGTTGGTTTCATAGAATTTTGTCGGGTCCATAGTTATAAATATCCCCAAATATTGAAATCTGTATGTTGCAATGGGTATGTCATAGCCTTTCAGTAATTTGGGCCTAGGTCCATGCACTAGAAATAATTGAGACTTAGACCAATTTTTTGTATATCCCGAGAGGTTACAGAATATGCTGAAGATATGAAGGATATGGTGGATTGAGGATGGGGGGACTCCATGTGTAATAAAATGTCATCGGCATAAAGGTATATCCTGTCTTCGTGCTGTTCAGTCCATTTCAATCCCCGTATCTAAGGGTCACGCCGGACCCATATTGCCAGGGGTTCCAACACTAGTGCAAAAATCAACAGCGAGAATGGGCACCTCTGTATGGTTCCTCTGCCCAACCAGAATTGCCATGATGTGTGATCGATTACCACGATGTGTGCTATTGGGTTCGTATATAAGAGCTCGATACATTTTATAAATTTGGGTCCAGAACCCATTCGCTCCACCACAGCAAAGAGGTATGGCTAATTCGATGGTATCAAAGGACAGTAGGGCTACATCCTCTCTTAATGTGTTTTTCCTACCCAGGACTCCGTGCAGGCGACATAGGTTTAAAGCAGTGTTTCAGCTGGGCATGAAGCCCGATTGATCCGGGTGTACCAATTTAGTGATCAATGGAATGAGTCTGTTCGCTAATACTTTTGCGAGTCTTTTGGCCTCTGCCGTGAGGGGGGAAATGGGTCTAAATGCCCCACAATCATTTGCTGGTTTGCCCTGTTTGTGTATTACCACTGTCGTGGCTAATCCGATCTCCGCTGGCAGGAGACCTGTTTTGTAGTTCTCTAGGTACATTTGGTGAAGATGGAGTGTCAACTTGGTTGCTGCCAACTTGAAAAATTCAATCAGGAGCCCATTGGGCCCCATTGCTTTGCCCGAGTTGATGTCTCAGATCGGTAGTTATATTTCTTCTACTGTGGGGTCTCCCTCAAGGGAAGCTTGCTCCTCAAAGGAAAGGTCTGTGATCTGGATCGTAGCTAGGAGGTTTTGATTGTCAACGAATGTTGCTCCCACTGCAGAAGTGTAGATTGTTTCGAAGTGGGTCGCAAATGTCTAAGCAATCTCTTGTGGATGGATTATGTCCTCCCCTGTCAAACACCAGAGCATGTGAACCTACCTGTACGTCTGCTCCCTCCTCTCAAGCCATGCCAACAGCCTGCCTGTTCTCTCCCATATTTGTATATCCTCTGGTATATATTATTTTGTCTGGCTCTAGCTGACTCCGTGGGCAGTTGCCTGCAATCTAGCCTCTTGGCCACTGGCACCTGTTGGGCTATATAGTCAGTAGCTTGGGCCAGGTTATTCTCACCCAGTAAAATCTCTTCCTCCAATTGTCCAATGCGTTTTACTAGTTCTCTTTTAGCCCCACCATTAGTGCCAGTGCTCGTCCTTTGATGACAGCACTAAATGCTCCCCACAATGTCTGGGATGAAGCAACGGAGCCTACGTTTACCTGGAAGTATAAGTCTACGTTTTGTAACATATCTGTGTTAATGTGGAAAATTTGTAGCGACCATGAAGTGATGGTGAGTGTAGTGCCTCTGGGCTGAAGACCCACTGTCATTCTAGTCAGTACAGGGGAGTGATCGGAGATGCCCCTTGCCAAGCACCGGGCTTCGGTAAAGTCAAGAATATCGGCCGCATGAGTGAGTATATAGTCAATGCGAGATTGACTTTTGTGGGCTCCCGAGTGGAAGGTGAATTGGTGGACGCCAGGTTAAGTTGTCGCCATACGTCGACAAGGCCAAGAGCTGAGAGGAAATCTGCCAATTTAGACCCAGTGATTGGGTCTCTGCGTGGGGGTTGCCGGTCATATAGTCTATTTAAAGCCAGATTAAAGTCGCCCCCAATCACCAAGGTACCCACTAGTAGGTCTAGGATAAACTTGTTTAGGTCCTGCAGTGTAGTGTGTTGTATTGCTGGGTAAACATATACTGATAGTACGGTTAAAGGTCCCCCTTTCCATATACTAGTGGCTGCAGAGAACAGGCCCAGGCCATCCACCCACGTTCTACTGATCATGTAAGGCTGTGGTTCCCAAACTGTGCGCCGCGGCACCCCGGTGTGCCGCCATGAGAAGCCAGGGGCGCCGCGGACACAATGTGGGAAACTGAAGCTGACAAGATCATGTAAAGAAAACAGTCTGAGTACATATGCCGGCCCTGCTTTTGACCTGCTAACCTGCCTTCAGTCAGGGTCGGATTTAGAAGGTGAGTTATTCGCTCGTGCCAGACGATAGATTCCTGAGGCCAGATGTAGGATGTTGTTTTTCAGGGAAGGGCCAGGCTCCCCACTTAGCACAAACTCTTTGCCGGCCATTGTCATTCTATGTAGAACGACAATGATCGGCTGAGAGGGCACAGCATGCAGGGAGTCTCCTCCAATCCTAGGCTAAGGGCCCAGCAGGGAGGCCTCTGCCTCTGAACAGCAGCGTTCACAACCCCCATGACAAAGGCAAGTGCTGGGGGCAATAGAAGGAGCTCTTCTTTAACCAGGTGCATCTTTCTTATGACCCCCCCACCACAAATACAGAAATACACGGGAAAGCAAACCCCTTGCTTTCCTGTATATTGCCGAATTGCCACTTATTTAATGGAAGTACATTGCCTTACTAAAACTCCCTCCTTTCCCAGAAACACCTGGGCAAGGAATTGGTGTAGAGTAGATATCCCTTCCCTGTGTGGTTCATTGACAACCTCTTGCCCGGACTTAGCTGGCTTGGCTGTGTCATCCCAAGTAGCCACCCTCGACCGCTGGCTCTCGAGGGCCTGCGATCAAGTAGCCCCCATGAAGCGCATCACAGTCAGACGCGTTCATGATGCGAACAAGTGGTTCAGTTCTGGCCTCAAAGCCCAAAAAACTGGAGGTGCGACAAGCCGAGTGAGCCTGGAGGCTCGCCTACTGTCCCATTCGCAAGCAACGCTATACTTCTACTCTTAGCGAATACAAAAGAGATATTCTTGCCGCCAAGGCCGAGTATTTCTCTGGGCGAATCCTGGCTGCTGAGAGTCAGCCAAGAGAAATCTTTGCTACTGTTCGTGAGCTGGCCTCATCTGACAGGACATCATCTAAAATGCCCCCTTCCCAGGACCTCTGCAACTCTCTCAATGAGTTTTTCATTGAGAAAGTCGCACTCATCAAGGCCAATGTTCCCCCCCTTCCCCCACTTTCAGCGACCCCCAACCGCCATCCAATAGGTATGCTCTCACTCTCATTCCTCTATGGACCAGAGAAGCTTTTCTCCCTTTTCTTAGCCCTGTCAAATCTGGCTCCCCTGCTGACATTTGCCCAGCTTACATTTTGCGCCAGATTTTTTCAGATTGTCCTTCCCCTCCCCTTACCCTCTTGAACGATTCCCTCACTACGGGTGTTGTCCCTGTTCCCTTCAAAACCACCACCATCATCCCCATCTTAAAAAAACCGGGGCTGACCCCGCTTCCCCGGCAAACTACCGTCCCATCTCCCTTCTTCCTTTTTTGGGAAAGGTCCTTGAGTCGTACATCACTCAGGTACTCAGTTCCTTTGTGGAGTATAGCGGTTACCTTGCACCTTGCCAAGCGGGCTTTCGCCCTCGGCATTCCACCGAGAAGGTGGTGATTTCGGTCATGGATCAGTTTAGGGAGGGGCTGGATACTAACATTCCTCAGGCTCTTGTCCTCCTTGACTTGTCCGCCGCCTTTGACACGGTTGATCATTCTATTCTTCTTTCCCGTGTCAAGGCGGCGGGCATGGGGGGCCCAATATTGGCCTGGCTCAGCTCCTTCCTGAGTGACCGTACCCAGGCCGTCCATTTGGCCGACTTCTCTGCCCTCCCCCACAAGGTGCAGTGTGGCGTCCCCCAGGGGTCCTCCCTTTCCCCTTTATTGTTTAACCTTTATATTTTCCCTCTGGTTTTTGCCTTGCAGCAGATGGAGGTCACGGTGTATAACTACGCCGATGACCTCCAACTCATTTTTAATTTGTCCCCTTCCACAGCAATTTCAAAAAGGGGGTGGTGATGGACAGAGTATCTGAGTTAATCAGAACACTCCTACCCAGTCAACAGATCAGGGTTTGATCCATCACCAATTATTTTGGCCACCACAAGTGTGGAAGGGTATGCTCAGACATGAGTCCCTTGCTCACTGCACCATCAGGATTCAAGCAAGCCGGGCCGAAGACGGCTGTAATGCCAGAAACCGGTCCCCGGAAGCTTGTTTCCTTTCCAGTAAAGAATTGGCTTGGTAGTTTGGTCTGCCCTGTTCCCATGATGCACTGGGCCAGGGACAGACTAATTTGCATGTAGCCAGGTTCTGAACTGGGATGGTGCAGTGAGCTAAAAAACGGTGATGGATCAAGCCCTGATCTGTTGACTGGGTAGGAGTGTTCTGATTAACTCAGATACTCTGTCCATCACCACCCCCTTTTTGAAATTATTTTGGCCACCACAAGTGTGGAAGGGTATGCTCAGACATGAGTCCCTTGCTCACTGCACCATCAGGATTCAAGCAAGCCGGGCCGAAGACGGCTGTAATGCCAGAAACCGGTCCCCGGAAGCTTGTTTCCTTTCCAGTAAAGAATTGGCTTGGTAGTTTGGTCTGCCCTGTTTCCATGATGCACTGGGCCAGGGACAGACTAATTTGCATGTAGCCAGGTTCTGAACTGGGATGGTGCAGTGAGCTAAAAAACGGTGATGGAACAAGCCCTGATCTGTTGACTGGGTAGGAGTGTTCTGATTAACTCAGATACTCTGTCCATCACCACCTCCTTTTTGAAACCCTTCCACAGCAGGCATTCACAGCTTCCAATCGGTCATGCTTTTTATCCGGGATTGGATGAATTCCAACCACCTTAAACTCAACCCGGATAAGACAGAGTTGGTCCTGACTGGTGGCAGTCGCAACCCCTGGTCCCCTTCCTTTTGGCCCCCCTCCCTAGGCCCATCTCCCTCTCCTTCACACTCAGTCAAAACCTTGGGGATCACTCTCAACCAACATCTTACACTTCACTCCCACATTAGTTCTGTTGTCTCTTCTTGTTATTTTACTTTGCGTATTGTCCGGAAAATCTCCCATTTCTTTTCCCTTCCTGCACTCAAGCTGATTTTAATGGCGATGGTCCTGTCTCGGATCGATTATGGGAACATTATATACAACGGGGTTCCCGCCTACGCCCTCCAGCGCCTCCAGCTAGTGCAGAACCAGGCCGCCCACCTGATATACGGCCTTCCCAAATTCCACCACTCCTCCCCCCTACTCAAATCACTACACTGGTTACCCATCAAACGGCGGGCTCTTTTTAAGCTGGGTTGCCTGACTTTTCAGGCTCGTGCAGGCACGGCCCCTGTTTTTATCTCTTCTGCTATTAAAGCCTACTGCCCCACTAGAGACCTGCGCTCTTCCTCCAAATCCCTTCTTTCAATCCCCCGCTTCAAGAAAAGCAGATCCGGTGGTTTACATTTTCTGTTCTCGCCCCCACCTTCTAGAACACACTTCCGCCTCTTATTAGGTCTTCCGACTCCTATATGGAGTTCCGTAAGGCTCTTAAAACCTTTCTGTTCCAGCAAGCCTTTTTTCCCTAGCTCTCTGTACTCCCGGCACTAGTATCCCCCAGCGCCAAGAAACTGCCTGGTGAATGCGCGCTTTATAAATTCTTTTAAATTCAAATTCAAATTCAACAACCTTGCTGACATATTTAAGATTCTAAAACACCCCAACTCACTTTACTCTTACTTGACTTTCGGAAGACGACAGGAAGTACCCCCGAGGTCGGGCTTACCCCCCCCCCCCCTCTCCTACCCACCCACCCACTGGTAAAAAAATGGTGGGGAGCCACGGCCAGCTGCCAATTAGTCCAAGGGAGCCACAGGTCAAAAAAGGAACCACTGATGTAAGGGCAGTTTTTACGGCAAAGTATACCGGTTCCCCGGGAGCTGGGAGTGAAGCCTGTGTGTGTGACCAGTCGATAGCCCCATCTGTTTAATGCTTTACATATTTAACCTATTAGATGTGTTTCTTGCACTAGGGCTATATACCGTGTGCTTGTTTTTTTATGTACTGCAGGACCATTCCTCTCTTCAATTTATCCCCAAATCCATTTACCTTTCATGTACGGATCTTCAGGTCCCTTCCCAAGTTTCTCGCCATAGCCGCGGGAGTGTACTGTTCATAGGTGCATAATGTGATATTTGTCTGATTTTCTTGTCAGCCGTAGTTTATCCACCCACTCAAAGCCCCTTGACCATGCAGAGTGGATATACGATTCTATTCCGGTACTAAGATGTAGCTCCTTGAGGGTATGTTGTTGTATGCTTGACCTTGCTTCATATGGCATGCTTCGATGCTGTGCTAACAAAATAATGAACTATTCTATTTCCCCCCCGCCAAAACTCCCTCCACCCCCCACCCTGCATAACGGAATCAAATGGCCCGCTTCCCAACTGCACTGAGTGCCTGTCGCCCTCCCCACCCTGTGTGGAGGATTCGAGGCTCAATATTGCCCCCCCTACCTCCCCCAGTCAATCGGTCTTTCTACCACTTAAGTAATTATATACAGTTAATTTTATACTCATCACTTTCCTTGATGATCGTTACAGCGTGTTGCTTCCTCGAGTGTCCATATCTTTTTTATTACTAGTAATTTTTCGAGGTCTATGGAGTTTTGGCTGACTTTTTAGTTGCTTCTTAGTCCCTGATGCCGCTCCTTAGATGCGATTATTTTTGTCTTCTCTTGCAGGTGGACTCATCATCACCCCAGTTCTATTTCAAAACCCTTCGAATAAGTTCAGGATCCTCATTTACTTGTGTAGGGTTTTCTCTTTTCTGCCGCTGCCCGACTTGTCACTCAGGCCGGTCCGAGTTCCCTTTGTTTCCCACTCTCCGCCGTCCCTCTAGCCAGTTCTGTGGCTCTTCTGGCTCCATGAAGAACCAGATTTTTCCCTCCGTGTCCACTTGCAGCTTCGCAGGGAAAAACATGGCGTATTTGATGTCTTGCGCCCTGAGAGTTTTTTCGACTTCCAGAAAGGAGAGTCTTTATTTCTGCACGGTGGCCGTGAAGTCAGGGAAAAACGATATTCTGCTATTCTCATATTTGAGTGGGGGAGCACTATGAGCCGTTTGGAAGAAGACATCTTGATCTCTGAAGTTGAACACCCTTGCCAGGATGGGTTTGGGGGTGCCCCGGGTTAAACCTACCCCCGGTATGCGGTGGGCTCTTTAAATAGAGAAGTGGTTCGAGAAGTTTCTAGGTTGCAGGTGTTTGGTCACTAGTTCCTCGACAAATAGATCTGTTGCTGCCCCCCTCTGCCCATTCCAGTACTCCCAGCATGCATATGTTATTACGTCTGGATATTCCTTCACAGTTGTCGAGCTGCATTGGCAGAGATTTTGTGTGACTCTGCAACTCAGCGACTTGCTTCTTTAGTACTGATGTGTCAGTGATGGGTCTTTGGGTGCTGTCCTCCACTTCCTTGACTCTAGAGTCCATTTTCTGAAAATCAGCCCTGAGCAGAGATATATCTGTGGAGACTCAGTATATGCGCCCTTCTAACGAGGTGCGAACGCTGTGAATCACCTTCATGACATTTTGGAGCGTACGGGAATCTTGTTCGGTTGGCTTCTGTTAGTTTTCTTGGTCCACCCTGCTGTGACTTCTGTGAAGCATATTTATCAATTTTTTACTGGTGTGAGACACGACCCCCTTTAGTTGTCACCATTGCTTAATTAGAGCCAATGACTTGATGCGGATGGGTACTCGCCGCCGCCCATCGTGTTGAATCTCACATTTGCCTGTCCGTTTTGCCCGCCTGCCAAGCCCCGGTGTCAGGGTAGTGGTTTGTCGGTGATGACCACTGGCACGCCGGACCCATCCTCCCTAGAAGTTGTTGTTGGTTTGAAAAGATCTTGTTCGCGGGGTGCGGTGTGCTGGTGCTATGGGTCAAGTCCTTAGCTTTTTTGCCCGGTTAAGTTCAGGGTAGCGGGGCGTAGCTGGTTGGGTGCAACTCCTTCCGATTGGTATTACTGCCTTGTCATTATGGCCACCCTTTCATTTCCAACTCCTTAACTCCCATTAAGTTTGTGGCGTTGTTTAAACTTTGGTGCTCCGTGGAGCAGTTCTTAAGTTCAGGTTCTTTATGGTGTATGTGCTGTCGGATTGCGGGTGGGTACTTATGCGTCCCGCCATGTTGATAGTCCCCTGAGTTGGCAATCGGCCTTAAAGATGTGCTCTCCTCTTAGCAGACATAGAGGCTGATCCATTTGAGGGTGCCATGAAGCTGCTTAGGCCGAGACCAGAAACTGTCCCACACCCCACCCACCTACCACTGATTGAACGCAGACCGCGACAAAACTAAGCTTAACTCGGCAATGGAGAGCTTCATTAATGTGTTTCAACCCAGGCCGCAAGTGTCTGTCTGGCCGGCCCGCTATGTTGTAATGATGAGCCAGCTTCGGTTCTGTGAGTATGGCCCCTCACTTGTGATTTCAGGTGCTGGGTTGCTTTGGAGATGAGGCGGAGCGGCCCCGATATCAAATCCGAAGTAGTCCAACGCGCCCGACCTCGAGTGGCTAAGTGCGTCACAGCACCAGCCTGCTGCTGTACCTCGCACTCCTTGGTGAAGAAACGCTGTTATGTGATGCGTCACGTGGGTGTGCGTTTCATAGGTCCTCTGTCCACCGCCACGCTGAATCCCCGCTGCTGTCCGAGTCCCCAGGCAGTCACAGGAGAGAGTTTGATTGAAGCTGTTGTCCGTGTGGGCTCGCCTTCTTCGCTTGCCCGGTTGATGTCTCTCTCGGGTGGGGCACCCATTCACCAGACTCCATGGCCGCTCGCTGGGAGTAGGCCTCCACCTTCCCGTCTCTCTTTCTCTGCTCAGGGTCCCTCCACTGCTACAGGAGCCGATCTCAGGGCTCTGCGCACATTCTCTGTTTGTTGTGTGCCGTGAGCAGCTGGATTATTTACAGGATAGATGCTGGGAAAGGACGGTCTGGGCCAGAGCGCTACTGTGCGGCCATCATTCCTGGCTGCTGGCCATGCCCCCCTCATCAGAGTTATCTCGACATTCTTATTGTTGCACTAATTATTTTTAAGGACAGCTCCCCCCACCAAAGTCAGTGCCAGGTGTGGCTGCACCGGTCGCACCACCCTAAAGGTCGGACTGCTTAGTAGCACTGTTCTGGTCTTTACTTAAAAACTTTGGCCATGCTTCACAGAGTCCCAAAAACAAGCGTTGGCAGACCTAGTAGGCCTGACATTGGCAGGCTGGTGCGATTGTTATTATTTTTTTTATTGCAAGCCCATGCCACAAAAATGAATAGGAAAAGGAAAACATGCAGCACTATTAACATGGTTGCCAGATGCTTACAATATAAATGTTAAAATTATAAAAATCTCTGATGTGACAGTTTTACTAGTGATATTTTTTAATTTATTAACACATTTATTTTCATTTGTGAAGGAGACAAGAATAAATTGCCACCTAACCAAGCATTGAAATTGCATGCTGGTACAACATTACAATGTCACTTAAAAAACTTTATAACAGCATTTTTAGAAGGAGATGCAAAATAAATCACGATTTAACAAGGCACCATAAATGCAGGTAAAATAAACAGCTATTATATAAATTTAATAGAAAAATAATTAAAATAAAACATATTTTCAACCAGAGGTGTCACTGAGGAGAAAGTAACGAGTTTTCAGTGTATGTAAACAATTTGCACAGGCTTTATGTAGTCAGTCAAGCCAGTAGGGACCCATGGACCCATGGTATGTGGCGTGGTGAGCAGTAGTAAAATGTGAAGGGTATTTTAAAAGACCAATGGATGAAACACTCTGTGTATATCTATTTTGCATGATTTTTTGGGGGGGAAAACAATAGTTTTATACGACAACTAAAACTGTCTCAAACGCCAGACTTAATAATAAGAAAAAAACATGAAACATTACATTGGCCACACATTCCACAACTAGGTGATACACCCTGCAAGTTGCAATGAGCCCTCTCAAAACACCTGCTTTTTAGGAAATCCATAACATGCATTTACTCTCTGAAATTAGAGTCTGCCTTTAACCTGGTGTATTCAGCCAGTCTGCTAAGCATCAAGACGGAATGACCCACATTACTTATTGGGCAGCCGCATCACAGCCCATTGCTTGCAGAGTGTATGCATAAGCCCAAATCACTTCTGTGTCCAGTGCAAATTGAGCTAATACTGTACAACACAAAGGGGTTGTTCAAAAGGGTTTGCATCCATTTAGTGAAATCTTGAGAATGGCTGTCGGTGCATAGCTGGAGGTATGCAAAGCAGGCTACCATCCCTGTATGTGTTGGAATAGAGGCTTGCACAGACTGAGCCCCGGAAATGTGCCAGCTGTCAGGGCCGCAACCAGACCCAGACTTCGGGGGGCTAACACTTAGAATAGTGGGGGTGGAGCCATCTTCAGAGCTGTATCAAAGTCACTTGTGGGGTTCCCTTCAATCTTCTGGTAAAACATTATCCTCATTGATATGTGGCCAATAATGCATCTTAAGTGTACTGGGCACGAAAGCTGGTCTTTGCATAACATGATCTAACAACTCTTAGAGCGGGAGGGATTTTCCTCAAGGAATTTTAGAAGAATTGATTAGCAAATGTTGCTTTGTTGTATTACATAGGGAAGCCATTAGACTTGGTAATGTGCAGAATTTCAGGTTCTAGTTTATGGGTCAAAGAGCAACTAATGGTGCATTCTATAATGCATTTTTCCAATTCTGTTAGTCTCAACCTAAGCATCTTAAAAACAATGCTTACAAAATATTTTGGTGGCTACCACCAAATTAAGTTTTGAAGGACAGTCACTGGTTAAACACAATTCTGTACTTATTGTAATATTTATACTATATTTACCACTGCACACTGCTAACGCATTTGGAGGACAGCTGTTAATATATGAATCAACTGTCTTGCAGTGAGGGGGAAGAATGCCTCAGATCCAGCGAATGCCCGGGAAATGAACTCTTCACAATCACAAATAATTCAATGGGGCCCATGTACATTTACCCAAATACACATTCAATTTTCCCTGGCTAATCCGCTGGGGGTCAAGTTTTGTAATTTCACTTCAGTCCTGATTAGTTAACTCACTATAGATTCAAAATCGTTTGAGAAATGTATTCAATGTCTAAATAATCTTCACAGATCAACACTCTTCCTTTGGTCAATGGACCATTAGTTGTGTTAGTTGCTGGTGATATTAACAGTTAACTTAACTAATTTACAAATCTTAGTGAAATAACCACAGACCCTGAGTAAGATTCATAAGTTTTATCTGAGTTTCCAGTCATAAATTTGAACGCTCATTAGTACAAATTCACAGTGCAAACTCCATCAATGGGAGAGAAAATTCATTTAGGAATTACATTCAGAATCACAGACTCTTTCATCAAATCAATGCATTTAGAGTGGATAGATGAAGAGACAAAAGGCATAACAAATCATACATTTGCCAAGAAAAATGCAAATATGAGACAGAATAATAGTTACCAATAGAGATAACTGAAAACCACCACTCTAGCCAAAGGACTGGTGGGGGTCCCCTGATTAAGAATCAGGAGACAAAGACTATAGAACAGGGTCAGGACAGGGCAATACTTAATAGACTTTTCTACAAACTCGACGCACCAGGTCGCATTCCTCTCTTACACTCTATCCCTCCACGATATTCTTCCGGAATCCTCAATCTAATCAGGTATCATTCAGGTGTGAATCTTCCTAGTCTGTTCTCTCCTCTCCTCATCAGCAGCAGCTCTCGCCTCTCTCTCTCCCTCTCTCTCTCTCTCTTTCTCTCTCTCCCACAGCATCAATGTCATCTGAATCTCCCCTCGAACTTCTTCACTTGCCAAATTACTAACTTAAGTCACTCAAGTTATAGTCTTTATTTCCACTTGTCCCACCCTCAAAAGTTGCAAATCTTGATGAAATACGGACTTTGATTGGCCAGGGGAGTTGTCGTCACCTCATGCTGACATATTCATTTATATTAATCTTTCTTTGTTTCGCAAACCCTTCACCTTTAGCTCATTCATATATTCTATTTTAGTTAATTCCCATACATCTATTGTTGCAAATTAAAATAACATTTTCTCTATAAAGTTCCACAGTCCCGGGCTTCTTTCACACGACTCTCGTCCTTGAATATTGGCAGGGTTTCAGCAACACGGTCACCGGGTCACATTATGACTTCACCACGCATGCATAGCTTGCCCCTCTTTCATCGCCATTTGTTTTTCATTTTGTGCAACAGTAGACCCAAACATACGCTATTAATAAAGGAATCATAAACAGATGTTAATTTCTCAAATATATAATTCTCACTGTTCACCACCCACTTCTACTCATCCCATGTTATTATTGTTTTCTTTAAGCAGAAACATTAGCAGCAATAGCTCTCTTTAAAAATCAAGCAAGCATATTCCGGTCATGCGGTGCCTCAAGACTCCATTTTAGTAATTCTTGCGCATGCGTGAGAGTTTTTCCCTCTCAAAAAAGGGTTAGTCACGTTACTATATACGTAATTCTGATTCGCACATGCATAAAGCGATTGTCCAGTTAAAAGCGGGTGTTAGCCGTGTTGCATATTATTCCACATTAGTTAAGCATGCGTAAAGCTTTCTCCCCATATGTCGATGTTTGGTGTATATTAATTTCATCTTCTCTTCTATTCAAATGATTAGGACAGTTAATGAGAGATTGCTCCAAGCAAGTTTCGTTTCCTGAATCCTTGTTCCATCACCTCTTGCCCGGGCTCGATAACATATACAATGGTTAATCTGTATTTCCAGGGTTCCAAATGTTATCCCTGAGATTTACCTGCCTTTAAATATTCTTTGCTATGATATACTTAGGCGCTCACATGGCCTAAAATGGCCCTCACATTTGGAAAGATGTTGACTGTACAGACACAGAGACAGAAGCTGATCATGAAGTAGGATTATCCAAACTACCACCACAACACAGAATCAATGCCAACATGTTCAACATACTCATAAGCACTGGTAGCTGTAGAATATCATATAGTAATACAATTGAAGAAACTATTTGGCAGCATTGCTTGAACTCATCTTCAACTCCATAGACTTTTTGCAGGTTATATAATGCTTGTATGTACTAAGAGTGATGAGTGATGAGGCCATGTCAAGTCAAGAAATACTTTATTCGGTTCGAATTTTCAAAACCATAAAAGTACAAGACACACATAAACAATGGTCCAAAAAGCACAATATATCAATAAAAAAGATTACAATTATCAGTCAAAATAAAAACATTACAGAATTTTAAAAGACTAGATTCAATTTTACAGTAAGCATAATTGTTGTTGGTAGGTATTCTACACCCAATTAATCTTTTTACCCAGTCTAACTGCGATAGTTAGAAATTTGGCCACATTATAGATTTCCCAGATATCATTTAGCATCTGAAGGTATAATAACGCTGGTTTAACCTGCCTAAACCCTCTCCCTTTTAACAGGGGAATAATAAATTTTTCCCTAATAGATTTGAAGTGGATACAAAAGAGCAAGTAGTGGGCAGTGTCCATAATTGAATGTCCATCACAAGTACATATATTCAGTTCCGAGTCCCTGGTCCAACCAGGACGGCCAGAAATTAACAAGTGAACTTTATTCAGGCGGAACTTGGTGAGAAGGTACCTATGGTTTGGGTTGTTTACGACCTTCAAATAAAGCTCCGGATCATGGTCTGAAGAAACAATCAATTGATGCGACCTAACCGAAGGTTTTATCAACTCCCTGTTTTCCCTGTCCATTCCACTGTACAACAAAAAAGTGTTCTTTGTCCTCTTCAAGTCTGCCTTCACGAGGGCAGAGGGGTTATGGAACAATTCAGGCCTTCCTAGCTTAGCACACAACTGCTCAACATAATTCAGCCAGGGGATCTTGTTCCAATGATCTAGTTTAAGGCAGTCCTTCAGGATTTCATGATTAACTTCAAGCTCTGGGTTAAGCCACACAGATATCCATTTCAGGAGGGGAGCCATGGCGACCCGGTCCTCCAGAAAATCCACCCCACATTCCTGATGTACAATAAAGCTTGCCGTGGATTTTGGTAAGGAAAGAATGGATTTTAAAAAGTTATCTTCGATCACTTGAAGAAATTTAACAGGCCTAAAACCCCACAGGTCTGCGCCATACATAACAATAGCTATGCATTTAGCAGCGTACACTTTTAAAACGGCCTCTATAGGCTTCACCCCGATTTTACGTGAAAAGCCGAGAACTGCAGATATGGATCGTGTTAAGACCTTTTTTTTCTCCAGCATTTGGGGAAGCCATGTAGAGCGATCGTCAAACACTACACCCAGATAAGGGAATCTGGGAACTCTAGATAATTTGTGACCATTACAGTGTAAGGTCATGGCTTGTTTTTTGGCCTTTGTTTTAGGCCCTACTACCATTACATGGGATTTACCAAAATTGATGCTTAAGTCCAGCTTTATCATAAAATTATAAAAAGAATTCAACAGACTTTGCAGACCTACTGCGGTTCTGGCTATAAGAGCAGCGTCGTCTGCGTACAATAATGCGGGCAATGTATATTTCCCTGCCCTGGGTATATCTATACATGCTGTGCCCAGTATTCCGCCCAGATTGTTGATGTATAAAGTGAATAACAGGGGGGCAAGGATACAGCCCTGCCTAACACCGTTGGTGATATGAATTTTCCCTGTGCAGTTCCCTTTTCTGTCATAACGGACAGTGGCGGTAAGGTCTTTGTGGAGGTCTGCTAGGAAGTACACAATATTTGGATCAATGCCTATGCTGAGGAGCTGACCCCACAACTTGGATCTGTTAACTCGGTCAAAGGCCGAGGACAGATCCATGAAGGCAATGTACAGGGATCCAGGCTTAGCTATGGTGTATTTTCCTATCAACAGTTGTAAGTTTAGGCTCTGATCGATGGTGCTCCTTCCCTTTCTAAAACCATACTGAAGGGGTGAGAGAATGTTAGTCTCACCTAACCAATCAGTAAGTTTACTGAGAACCACTCTCCCTATGACCTTAACCGCAGAGTCTATTAGGGATATGGGGCGGTAGTTTCCCGGCTCCCCCCTGTCTCCTTTTTTAAAAATAGGGACAATTACTGATTGGGACCATGAAGCTGGGATACCTATTTTAAAAATGCTGTTGAAAACTCTGGCTAAAATTTTGGACCAGAATAAAATATCCACTTTAAAAAGATCAGCGGGAACCCCGTCCGGCCCGGGAGCTTTATTGCTGGTCATTTTTTCAATGGCTAAACCCACCTCTACCTCATTCACCGTTAGGCTGTAAGGAAGTTGGTATAAGCTGGTCATGTCCTCGGCCCCGGGGGCTTCCTGTTCATACACAGATTTAAAATGCAGGTGCCATTTATCTTCTTGAATGCCACAATCCAACTCACTGTTGTGTGAGTCCGCAAAAAATGGTTGGTTGACCACGGCCCAGAATTTGGCGCTACTTTTCAAAACATCAGTTGAGGTCAGGTCAGCCCAAGCGTCCTCTCTGATCTCGCGCCGTCTTCTCTCAATGGCGGTCTTATATGCTTTCCTAAGGGTAGCCACAAGTCTTCTATCTACTGGTTTCGATTTTAAAGCTGATTTTAATTTGCGATTAACAGCAGAACATTTGTTGTCAAACCAGCCCACCCTTTCTTGTGTTTTCCTTTTACACTGTTGTGTCAGGTTGGACACAATATTGGCGCAGACCCTATTATACGCCTCTAACACCTCAGTGTCCCCCGCCTGATCATCCATACAAAGTGCAAAGGCCTCCTGGCTACTTATGCACAGGTTACCAAAAAAATCCTCTGGAATTATTTTACACCATTTGATTCGGCGGGCCTGATCAGATGTTCTTAAATCACATTTATCTACTGGACTCACACTGCTAACATTAATAGCTAGTACATTTTCAATTTTTAATACAACAAGATTGTGGTCACTAAAATGGGACCTTACAACGGTATAACCGAGAATATGACTACTATAACTGCTGCTTAAAAAAATATAATCAATGGTAGACCCACTGCCATGTCCCGTAAAGGTTGGAATACCCTCTTCCCCCCCGAGAGGCAACATTAGACCATTTTCAGCTAACAGGGATTCTAAACAGGATCCCTGTTCTGAATGTTCAAAATGAATATTCTCTTCTTCTGGGGGACCAAACAAAAGGTTCGGGGGGCATTCTTCCTTGCAGCTATGGACATTGAAATCACCCAGTAAAATTACAATGCAGTTAGCCTCCATAGACTCCTGAAAACTAATTAAGAAAGAATTTAACCTCAGCAGGTTATCAAGTGGGTGTTCTCTATCAAAGGAGTTGTAGAAGTTAACTAATAGTACAGCGTTAAATCCCCTATGTGTAATTAAAACTGCCAGACAATAGGGGCTGCCAGTGGGAATTTCTTTATATATGCCTGAGATTTTTGCAGATATCAAGGTAACCAGACCACCTCTAGCCCGCCCTCTCAATGAATTGACAGCTGGGAGGTAAAAGGTGGTATACCCATCCAGTGTGAGCAAATTCTCAGTCGCCCACGTTTCCTGCATGGCAATTATGTCCATAGTGCCTATTAAGTCTCTCCAATGAGGATCATCAATCTTATTCCTAAGGCCCGCTATATTCCAAGTGGCCATTGCAATCACCCGCCTACTTCCTTTGTTCCCATCAATCACACACGAGGCTGTCCCTCCCTCCAGGCCCTGTCCTGTGGTTAACATTGGCTCAATAGTTGGCTCGGGGTTTAATTCTTGTGAATGTTGACTGCACTGTGGTGTGATGAGAGGAGCAGTTAAAACTCGTGTGGTGGAGGGGCCTAATGTTTGTCAATCTACCCAGTCCATAAAGGACGGGTGATCGTAATGATTAAACGTTGGGACATTAAAATAATTATCTTGCCCATTTGCGTAGTGATGGTCATGATATGAATATTTATTTTGGGGGCCTGCAGCAAACCCACCCTGAAAAGGTCTGGCTCTTCTTCTCCTAACCACGTTCCACCCGTCCTCACCCCTCTCCTCCCAACCACGTGATTGAGCCTCCCATGGGGGATTGTACTTCTGTCTGTAGTTAAGCTCCTGGGGGCCCTTTAACCAGCTCCATCTACTGTCTGGTTGATTCCCCTGTGCATAAAAATAGGAGAGAGGCCTGGCAGTGACCGTACTCGCCTGATGGCGTGGTGTACCAGCACAGATGTAATTTACTACCTGTTGATGCTCAAAGGTGACCACAACGCAGTCACCTTGTAGGTTTTTCCTATTGCCTCCCACCCAAGGGGTTCTCTCCACCATTAGGATGTTACTAGGCATGCCAGGCGGTAAGGGGTAATTTTTAGACAGCCAGTGACATACCTTATTTTTTAAGGCTTGGTAAGACTCCGTTTCAGTTGTTACAAGTTCAGTGACCCCAGTCAGGATCACTGTTTAGAAAGACTGAACCGCACACACCGGGTTACGTGTACTTTTACTCTAAAGTGAGCAAGACGTTGTGTCATGATATATTAAATTTCCAGAGAAGCATTATTTGAGGTTATTATTTTTTTATTTATATTCAAAAATTATATTTTCTATTTTTTCTTTTTTTCTTTCTCAGTACAAAAAAAGTGCGTTGATATATTTAAATTCGTTTTTGTATTTCAATCACACATTTATATCATAGATATATGATTATTATTTTTAAAAAAAAGTTTCAGACAGGATATAACAACTGATATGACTATTTACAACAATTAACAAATCATGATTTCCATATATAAATACAGCATATATTCCATTAGGATGTTACTAGGCATGCCAGGCGGTAAGGGGTAATTTTTAGACAGCCAGTGACATACCTTATTTTTTAAGGCTTGGTAAGACTCCGTTTCAGTTGTTACAAGTTCAGTGACCCCAGTCAGGATCACTACATAGGAGCATGCATCCGGGGGAAGGTGGATGTTTCTCCGTGGTTCTCTCTTTTCTTTCGGGGTCTGATCTAATTTAGGGGCCGGGGGTGTTGGATCTTTAAACTTAACCTGAGGGATTACCTTGGATTTTACAGGGTTCGTTATTTGTTTGGAATCAGTGGTTTTTGAAGAAGTGCCACCTGAGATGGTAACATTGGTGGGATTAGTGGGTACAATTTTTTTTTGAGAAAGGGTGTTTTTGTCCGCTGCGGTAAGCTTGTTCGTGGGCTTTTTTACAGGGGGTATCTTATTTTCCAAACTAAAACTTGGGGCACTTATATCTTTATGAATGTTTTTTAAGATGGTTTCTAAGCAACGCAACCTGACCTCAATTGGTTCAAGCAGGATTTTTAACATTTCCAAGATGTTGTTATTTACCATGTTTAAGCTGTTCCTATCCTCGTTGCTTCTAACATGGTTATCTATAGCATCACCCAAATCCAGTATTTCCTCTAAGCTGCTATCTATGACCGTGTCATCTGGTAGGCTTAGGGATAAACGCACATTAGTTTGGACCGCTCCATCCGAGTCAGCAGTATGCGCAACCAGGATGCTGTCCGAGGGCGCCAGGTCTAAAGTGGTTTGATCTAGGTTTTGAGTGGTCAGTGCTTTCCTTCCTTTACGTATGGCTGATTTGGACTTCTTTTTGGGAATTGCACCCTCTTTCAGACCTCTGTCGTGTACATTAACCACAGAAACATTTTCGGGCTCATTTGAAGAATCGCTCTCAACTAACAAGGCAAGATTAGGTGTTGCCTCCAAGCCTTCTTGGGAGCTAATATCATCATGGGCCCCCTCATTATGTACAATAGCAAGGGTGTTTGAGCCAGTCGCTGCGTGTGGAGTACGAGCCTGAGCTATAAGTCCTAAAGAAGATCTCCTGGCCATTGCCAGGTCCTGAGACACCCTTCTATCCATTAATAGGATCCCTTCATCTATTAAAGCATGAGTCCGGACGCTAAAATCATCAAGGGTCCCTGTCAATTTTTTGGCTCCAGCAGCTGCCATACTTCTAGTCTCTCGATAGTTCATAACAAGCCCCAGAGATTTTGTAACGCAGAGTAGCAAAAATTGAGTGTAGGGAAAAAAAGAAAAAGAAAACTCAGCCTATGATGTTAGTCCCGATAATAATAATGTTAACAGCAAAGAAACAGACTTACAGTTATAATGGAAGGTCCGATAGTCCACAAAAGCTGGCAGGCAAATGACAAAGGGAATGGCCCAGGCCAGGCTCCTCTGGCCTCTGAGGGCCACAGAGGGCCCGCCCTTTGCCCGGGCTTAGCCCTGGGCGTCCCGCACGCGTCCCGCGTAGCGGGTATCAGTAGCTCCTAATGAGGAGATGAGGCGGTTGGGGGCGGGGCAACCAGGGAGAGCGTCCAGGTGCAGGGGATGGCTACACAGGGACTCCTGGGAAATGGAGTCCCTGTCCCTCACCTGGCGCTCGCAGCCCTGGCTGAATGTTCTCCTCTCCTGCCCTGTAAACACGCAGTGCGCCGACAAGGTCCTTCACCTCAACGAGGCAGCCCAGCAGGACGGGCGAAGCGGGACCCGCGCAGCGGGTTCCGCGAGGTGTGGCAGCAGTTCGAGTTAATCCGGCAATAGAGACGTTGCAGGGATATTCCGGTGAGCTCCCTGGTCAGTAGCAGTTTGATTAGGTGATTCCCAGCTGGCTTCGGTGAGCGGCAGCTTTAGCCCGGCGGTCGGGGGCGGGGCGACCAGGGAGAGCGTCCAGGTGCATGTCAGAAATGGAACTGAAAAGGTTCTGGACCATTGGGAGTAATTAATGTTAGGAATAGAGTAAGTTGCAGACATACTCTCTTCTTCCATGTGCAGCGGATAGAGCAGTGGTCAGAATTAACAGGGCCAGCAAACCTAATACTAACTTTATCTGAATTTCAGACGTGGAGTACTGGCACTTCTGAGCAAGAAACCAGTACTTCAATGCAATAAATACCTGCACTTGGCATGTACCATTTCAATAACTGCCCTATTTGTTGACTCAGCCCACAGTCATCTCTAACCCTGGTATCTGTTTGTCTGCATCACCATTTCCTGTCACTGGTCCCTTCTAGTTTTCTTTCTCACCTGCTTTCCCCCTCCCCCTTGCTGAGTCTCTCTTCTGTTCTCATCTGCCTTCCTTCTTTGATGTCTTTCCCTGTTTATCCCCGATGTCCACCCTCATCAATTTCCTCATTCTCTTTCAGTATTTCTCTGCCTCACTCTGTATAACTCTCTTCTATTTATTTTTCACTTTTTAAAATGATTTACCTCCATATCTGGCTATACTCTCATCTCTTTTTCAATTCTCCTGATTTTGTTCTTTATCTCATTTCTGTTCTGTGACTATTTCGAGGCTTTAGTGTGCTCTGAAACCCTGCATGACCTGCAAAGCGCCTTCATCAGGTACAGTGCAGTTTGAACGTCACCAGTTATTGAGTACAGAAAGCTGCCAATTCAAGACATCTGGTCTTGCATCTTAATGTTATTGCCCAAGCCTAGGCTATCACATACAGCAAACCCAGGCCCAGCCATTACCACAGGCAGCGCTATTTGCATTCATGTCACGCCTTTAGCACATGAGCAGTGAATGTAAGACTGCTGTGATGTTAGAGTTAACCACAACTGTCAAAAAACTGCATTAAATATTTTGATCATGAAGCTAACATTTCAAAATCACACGGGAAGGATGTCATAAAAGACATTTTTATTCTTTATGATTCATGGCTTTAGTGTAGGAATGTTAGGCAATACAAAGGCTAGACATTTCAATGGTACATTACAATATATAATACTATTCAGGACGCATCCGTAGTGTTGGTGTGTGACAAAAGAACAAAGTCGTATTGAATGAGCATCTGAAAAATGTGAGGTGTGCTATGGGAAGTGGTGATGCTGATTGATGGTTATGACAGCTCAAGAGGGAGGCTCCTCACATAGGTAAGTGTTCATGTAGAGAACATGCTGGTCCTCTTGCTTGAATAATTACTCAAACAAGCTTTTCTCAGAAATCCAGTATTGATCCAGCGCAGTTGAATTTCAGTTCCATATTGTCCGGGTTTAGTGAAGATAGTACTTCTATATTACCATTGTAATTCAGTTTTAACTTGGTGCTACTATGTCTGCTAAGCGCATCTCCGTCACCTCTGGGGCTCAAAAAGCCCACCTGCACTGTGCGCACTGCACCTGCATGAATATGACAGAGCAACACTGTTCTCGCTTTCGTTTCTCTAGCAAGAGTATCCGGTGCTTGGCATTCAGGCATGAACCTTGTTAAACTGAGATCCATCACAATCAGAGCATATTTCCAACACAACCATTAAAAACACAATTCTTGAAATCTAACCATGACACTCGTGTGCTATGGAATTACCTCTCAGACGTCTCCGGGCAAAGAGATGGAACCAAGGGGGGGTCAATGTAATGATGTGTAAATGACATCATAATATTAATTATAAAAAGAATGTTAAGACTGAAGGAATGCACAGGGGGCATTCAATTGATGCACTAGGAGGGATATGGATGCTGATTTACAAGCTCCATTAATCTGATGGACTTCTTTATAGTCACCAACCCTCCTGGAGGCAAAGAGGGAGCTAGCAGGGTCATGGGAAAAGGAGGATAATTGAACGATGATCCTGGTGACAATCTTTCTGTTGGGCGCTGAGTGATGCAGACGGATGTGTTTTCACTGACAACACCTTGGCAATCACTGACAGCACCTTGGCAATATTGTGTCCCGGAGCGGCATTGACTTCACAACATCTCCGACAGGTACTTATGCAGATGAGCTGTTCAGCTCATTCCAGGCAGGCCCGTCTCTGTAGACTGAGCTATGTCAGCAAGAACTCCCTCTCCTTTAAAAATGGAACCTTCTGAAGAACGAGAAAAAGGAGATGGGAGTGCTCTCTGAGATGCCCTCCAAGCAACTTCCAGTGCTGGCCACAAGTATCCTTCACCCAATGCAACCCTGTACCAGTGTTGGACTGGCCTGTCAGGCCATCTGGCACTGCCAGTTTGGCCAGGTTCAAAGTGCCAGTGTGGGGCTATTATTATTCTCACATGGGCTGGAAGGACCATAAAAAACAAACTTTACACTGGCCCCTTCAAACTGGCCCATCTGGTAGTGGCAAACTGCCCAGCACTGCACTGTGCTCTCCTGCTGGGAAAGTGAATGTAACAAAACCATCCTTCATTTCATTTTGTCTTACTCACAGGGGAACATAAATGGGTGCCTTTATACATTCTTCTTAATACTCCAAACACAACCCACTGCATACAAAGTGTACATACTCTTCCACACGTTTCTAATCCTATGTAAACAAATTGCAAAGGGAGAATTGAAGAACCTTTCATATGGGGCAAACCAGTATCCCACCACACTGAAGGAGACAGGTAAACATACCTGTGCCTTCAGTAGGAATCATGAAGCTACTACTGAAGCTGCTACTGCCAGTCCTACAATGGAACAACAGAGATGACAATAGTCACGCTTATATAGAAGGCGCTCTTTGTCTGCTTCCTCAACCTCGAAGCAATGCTCGGGGGTTTAGGACCTTGTAATAGGTAGGGACCTCAGCGATCTCTGTGGATTGTTGGGCTCACTGGGGAAAACAAAAAAAGACAGACTATTACAGGAAAAACAACAAGGACAGTGCAGCATACTCTTCATAGCCATGCAAGAGATATTCTATCCCAAGATTGACTTGGTGACTTTAATCAAGCATATTAATGCTGTTCTCAATAACAGACTGATATGTATCCTCTTCTGTTTCTTGTGATAACCACATTTCACTTCTGGGCTATCCAATAAACCCTGGTTCAAGTAGTGGCTCTTGATTTTCCTGGGACATGGCATCTTCCACTTTGGCTGGACCCTACAGACACCTGCTTCTTAGAGTTGTTCTATTACCCTTTCCCGCTTTGGGAGTTTGTTTCTAGAAAACAAAAAAGGTTTGCAGAGTTGCTGCATTAAACATGATGGCTGCTCAGCAAATTTTCAGTGCCTTTGGAGGAGCTGCAGTGGCAGAGATCTTTTACATGCCAGCGGTAATCTCTTAAGTATGGTTGGCGGTATTCTGTAGGGCAGCACATTTCAGTACCCTTGCTGCCCTGATGGATGGCAGGCTACTCACCGAACTCTAAAGGAAGAATGTCACTGTTGTTAACTTAAAAACAAGTTTCTGATAAGAGAAAGGAAAGGTTTAAGGATTATTGAGATCACAGGAAAACTTTTTATTTTGCCTCTGGACTCCACAAAAGTACCTTATTTGTAGCTTCCAGCTGTTATATGGAACTCTTTTATGCCTACTCTTACTGGTGCAATAAGGTCACAGCAAATCACTTAAGATGCTTTTGAATAAAGTCATTTTTGTTCCACAGAAAACTCTTGAGCAATTCTATAGGGTCACCAATGCTGACAGAACATCACATGACTTCATGCATTATAAGTTATCATATGTATGGTGCTTTTTTTGTATTACAAAAACACACTTCAACTCATGTTTCAGCACTTTATTAACTTTTCTTTTTTTTGTATTGTAGCCTGTACAAAGTGTAAATCACTGTAACACTTTGTGACACCTTGCTTTTATTGTAAAAAAAATGATAACATTGTAATTGCTGTAATATAGTCCATGCCATCGCTGACGAGGTGTTAGAGTGCTTTACGTCAAGTAGCACACTACTACAGAACACAATTGTTAACGCTTAGTTTAGTACAGTGATTAATGTGAGCCGATAGTTGCCAGTGCTCAGCACCAGCACTTATTTCAGAGGGCCGGGACAAAGAATTCTGACCCTGTAGGTGATGGTCTCAATATTAATTGTTCCACTTCAAAATAAAAAGAATAATATACCTTGCATGGTGACAGGCTGGTTTATGTTCATAGGCTGGCGTACGCTTGTCCAGGCAGGCATGAATTTGTGTCACCACGTTAGTGATGATATCATCACCCCTGTCACAAATCCAAAAAGTCATCATCAATGAATGACTTGCATTTCTATTCTCTGAGTCTGCTGCACCCTGCCACTGCCTGAGCCTAAACCTCTGATTAGATCATTGTAGCTGGGGGCTGGCTCATGACTGAGTTGAGGCAATGAAACTATGAGAGCGCTTTTAGAACTTGGGAGTGAGGGCTTGCAAGGAGTATAGCCTACAGCCCTGCTTTACTACTATCCTCAATGTGCTCGATGCGGCTGTGGCCCACCATAACTTTTGTGCACCATGGAGTCACCTGCAGTATCAGTGCGTTGCCTCCCAGCACGCTAACTGCTGAGCGTGCGCGAGTCCAGTAGGCGCAACAGCCATACTCACCGGCATTGGCAGTATTACAGCTGGGAGCATTGCTTGTGTTGTAGCATGCAGGGTCAGAGCAAGCTGAGCAGTGGATGCCGATGCTGTCGTCATCCCTGGACCAAACTAATTACATGCAGTACTAACAGTGACATGACCTGATGTTGCAAGTGTTCCTCTCGAGCAGCCGCCTGTCCCGCAACAAACTCAGCTGGACCGCACTGATTCATATGTGCAAAAAAAGTATTTTTATTTGGTGTACATTTTATTTTTGCACTCGTCTGTCGGTGTACGTAAAGAAGTAACACGCATGTGATCTTCCCCTTCTTTAGGAATGACTACGAGAAAATGAAGAGTTCCAAATAGCAGGGACAAGTATAGGCTGGAGACAGGGGTGAGAGCAATGGTAAAGATGAGAGAGAGCAAGAGTAAAGAGGAGAAAGAAACAACATGAGAGGCGAGGGATATAAACCGAGCAGAGAAGAAGAAAAGGAGGAGAGCAAATAAAATACAGAGAGAATGAGAAGGCAGACATGGTGTGAAAAAGAGAGCGATAAGAGAGAAGATAGAATGAAAGGATGTAGAGGAGAGGACAGAGAAAAAAAAGAGCAGAGAAAGGATAAAATGGAGAGACAGCTAAACATAGTAAATAGCCAAGCTCCAGGGGAAAAAGAGCAGAGCATGGATAAAAGGGAATAGGAAAGAGGGCAGGGGTAGAATGGATAGGGAAGAGATGGCAAATCAGAACTACAGGGAGAAAGGTAACACACCAAGGGTGACACAGAGGATTGAAAATGATTAGAGAGGTGACAAGATAGACTCTTAGAGCAAAGACTTAGGGGACAGACGGCAGAGTATGGTTAGAGATTAGAGACTGAGTTAGTGCAAGTGTTGAAAGTGGGGGACACCGGAGATAGAAGTGAGCTGTGGCCACCTTAGCAACATTTTCAGGACAGGCACTTTTTTTTATTGCAAATTAAGCACTGGTTAAGTGGAATATTGGCAACCTGGCTCCTGGCTCAGCCCAGTCAAGGAGGCTGACAGGGGTGGGCTAATGCCTTCTCAGCCCACAGGGTGTCACGCGCCTGCCATCTTTCAAGGGCCCTAAGTAACAATTGTCACATTTCTTGAACATCATAAGAGAAGGCGAGTCCATGTTTGGCTCGCTGGGGTAGATTTTCAAACATTTTGCAGTGGGTAAGCATCTCAAAAGTGACGCTAACCAGCTCATTTTTTTTTAACCAATTTACTTTCCAACACAAAATTTATTTTGTGCTGAAAAGTACCCTGAAAGTAACGCAAAGCAGCCAGAAGCACTGCTTTGCATTACTTAGCGCAACAGGGGCATTACATGGGTGATACATGGACGATCCCATGCAACTCACACCTTTTGATGCAAAATCCTATCTACAAACAATTGTACACGGGGTTTAGCGGCAAAAGTTAACGCCATCTGAAAGGAGGCGTTAGGAAGAGGAATGCTTTCATTTCTCTGTTCTTTTCCTACTTTGCAGGTGTGCTGCACTGTGCAGCCCACATACAAAGTGGGAAAAGTGTTTGAACTTTCCTAGGCATAGTATTTTGTACAGGAAGGGTAGGTACCCTTACTTTACAAAACCTATGCCAGACTTAGGCACGCACACTAGTGCTATGTCGCTGAGGTGTGTGCGTGGCGCACGGCAGCTGAAATCAGTGCCGACTCTAGGGAAAGGGGAGGAGCATGCCATATCTCTGTAGAAATGGAGCTCTCCTGCTCCCCCCCTGTCACGCAATCCAGTGCAGCCTCTTTAGGGCTGTGCTGTGTGCATTTTTTTCTAATCTGCCCCGCATTGTCTCTTTGGTCCATAGTATCTTTGTTTTTCTCTCTCTAAAAGGCTGTTTCTTTGCACCACTGTTGACAGATCAGAGCCCAACACTAGTGATGACTGTTGCTCTTAAAAAGCCTGTTAATAGAACATAACTTGGGGACACATTTGTAGATCCTGGAGCTAGAAACTGCAGTAGTAAAATATTTACTTTAAAACAAGAACTACAAAGAGATATGGAAGTCAAAAAGAAAAAAAAATTGTTACGCTGAACTTTTTTCTATTTTCCTAATGTGTGACCTCTTTATTTAACTGTATGTCATAGTGAAGAAAAGGGAAGCTACCGTGTAAAGCTGTAAATTACAGTTTTATTTCCGAAGTGTAAGTGCGCAGCATCCAATGAATACATATGCCTGCTTGGGAGCACCATTAAATCTAAGTGAGACAAAGAGATGGCGAGCTTGAAGGCTAACTGTTCATTTAATTAAAGTCAAGAGAAAAATGCGGCAATTCAAAACATCAAAAAATAGAAATATTTTAGGTGTTTAGGGTTGTCACCGAGTTTTTAGGGCTCAGGATTTGCAATAAATGATTTTGTCATGTAAAATATGGAAGGAAGGGCTGTAGCGAGGGAGGAAAGGAGGAGTGAGAGGGCAAAAGCAAGCAGGCAGATTGCCATTAGCATCACTTAAATGCATCTTCTGTCACGCATACTAATGAGCAGCATTGGAAACTTGATACGTGAGCAATGTTTTAACTACTCCCTTCTGGCACTGACAAGGTGGAGTAGGTAAATGCTTTGAAGGCTGCAAAATAGGCGTAGCTACCAGTGATGCAGAGAGTGCAGTTGCACCAGGAATCCGAGATCTGAATAGGCCACTGAATCCTGAATATTGCTGTATTTTACTATCCAAACAGTAAACGGGGTGCCATTTTCCGGACATGCACTATGGTCCGTGGAACCCTTGCTAAGCCACTGTGCTGCTACGGAAAAAGGTAAACAAGATATGAAAGGTGAAACGTAGGTAGAATTGATTTTCCAGATACACTTTTCAACTACCATATTTTGGTGATGTGGCCACCCAGGCACATCATTTTAATGTACTGTACACCAAAGTGACGGCTAGGTGCAAAAATAAACTATTTACGCCCGTAAGTTGCAGATGTTTTTCTAGAATCCAGATCTGTGGTATTTAAGAGATCAGATGGTACAGCTGATGGAAATCTGGAAGATGGGTGGATATTCTGCAGTCACGAGTGTCATCTAGGTGTAGGGAAAGGAGTATTCCCAGGGGGGTGCCCATTGCAAATGAACATCCACAGAGTGACAGTGTAGTGTATGCACATACATTTGTAATACATATTCCACCCTAATTTAATGTGTAACATTCACCCTAAAATGTAGGTATAAGTGATGCAAATAGGGTGGAAAAGGCTCGGGAAAGTCGCCTTTTTTCATAGGGTGTAGGGTAGGAGAAAAACAGAAGCAAGAAGTTTGCATTTGCACAGTTACAAATGTGGTCGGGGTGTGGATTTTCCCCTACACAATCCTAAAGTTAGGACTAAACACGCCATACCCTAAGGACCATGCTGTGTCCAAGAATCACAGGCAAATATGCCTGTCAGTAATCAGAACAATTGAAAAGAGTGTGCTATGGGTGGCATATAAAGGTGTCTCGGGCCATGGTGTAAGTGAGGACACACGTGCCATCTGACAGCTGAGTGATTAGCCAAATACAGCATAAGTCAGGGTTTGATGGCCCTCTTCAGCCCCTTGTCCTGTGCCAATGCACGCGCTGCACCATTGATAGTTATGCCCCTGAGTGCTAAGCTTTTTGTAATAGTGTAGATTGGTATTGAGTGAATTGGCGTAGACTGGAGTGGCGTACAGTGGAGTGGTGTAAAGTTGAGTGCTGTAGAGTGGAGTGCCATAGAGTGGAATGGTATAGAGTGGAGTGGCATAGATTGGAATTCCATACAGTGGAGTGGCATACAGTGGTGTAGAGTAGAGTGGCATAAAGTGAAATAGCATGGAGTGGAGAAGCGCAGAGTAGAGTGGGGTAGATTGGAGCGGCATAGAGTTGAGTGGTGTAAAGTGGAGTTCCATAGAGTCCAGTAGAGTAGAGTGGAGTACAGTGGTGTAATGTAGAAGGAATAGCACAGATTGAAGTGGCGTACAGTGACGTAGAGTCAAGTGGTGTAGAGTAGAATAGAATAGAGCGGAGTAAAGTGGAGTGGCATAGAGTTAACTAGCGTAGAGTGGAGTGGTGTAGAGTCAAATAGTTAAGAGTGGTGTGCTGTAGAGTTGTATACAGTCGAGTGGCATAGAGTGGAGTGGCATTGAGCGGAGTAGCTTAGAAGGCTGAGGCGTAGGGTGGCATGTTGTAATGTGCCCTGGACTGAAATAACGTAGAGTGGAATAGCATAGGATGGTGTGTCGGTGAGTTCAGTAGTGTAGCGTGGAGTGGCGCAGAGTGAAGTGGCATAGAGTAGAACAACATAGAGTTCAGTGGGGTAGAGTCAAGTGACATAGAGTGAAATAACACAGAGTGGAGTGGCGTACTGTTGAATTCCATACAGTGAAGTGGCATACAGTGGTGTGGAGTCGTGTGACGTAAGTGAAATAGAGTAGAGTGGAGTGGAGTAGATTGATAGTGGGTACAGTGGAGTCACATAGAGTTGAATGGCATATAGTAGAGTGGCATAAAGTGGAGTGCCATAAAGTACAATAGCGTAGCGTGGAGTGGCGTAGAGTGGCGTACAGTGGCATGGCGTACAATGGAGTGGCGTGGAGTGGAATAGCATAGAGTGGAGTGTGTAGAGTGGCATAAAGTCAAGTGGCGTACCGTTGAATAACGTAGAGTGGAGTGGCGTAGAGTGGAGTGACGTAGAGTGGAGTGATGCAGAATGGAATAGCGTAGAATGGAGTGGCATACAGTAGAGTGGTGTAAAGGGGAAGATCATAGATTGAAGTGCCAGAGAGTGGAGTGGCATACAGTAGATTAGAGAGAAGTAGAGTGGCATAGTTTAAAGTGGTGTACATGCTGAGGGCAAGAGCAGAGTGGTGTAGAGTGCTATAGAGTGGAGTTGCGTAGATTGAAGTGGTTAAGAGTGGAATAGCGTATATTCGAGTGAGATAGAGTGGAGTGGTGTACAGTGGAGTAGCTTACAGTAAAGTGGTGTGGAGCGGCGTGGTGTAGAGTGGAGTTGCGAACAGGGGTGTAGAGTCGAGTGACACAAAGTGGAATAGCGTAGAGTAGAGTTGGGTTGACTGGAGTGGCATACTGTTGAGTGGCATAAAGTGGAGTGCCACAGAGTACAGGACAGTAGAATGGAGTACAGTGGAGTGGCAGACAGTGACGTAGAGTCAAGTGGTAGTGTGTAGAATAGCGTAGAATGGAGTGGTGTAGGGTGCAGTGGCATACAGTAGAGTGGCAAACCGTGGAATGGCATAGAGTTGAATAGCATTGAGTGGAGTGGCGTAGAGTCAAATAGCATAGAGTGGAGTGCTGTTGAGTTGTGTACAGTCGAGTGGTATTGAGTGGAGTAGTGAATCAATCAATCAGGACATTTGTAAAGCATACTACTCACCCATGAGTGTCTCAAGGCTCTGGGGGGGTGCTGCTACTGCTTGAACAGCCAGGTCTTGAGAAGTCTTCTGAAGGTCAGTAGGTCCTGGGTCTGCCGTAGGGGGATGAGGAGTGTGTTCCAGATCCTGGTGGCAAGGTGAGAGAAGGATCTGCCACTGGAGGTCATTCTTCGGATGTGGGGGACGGTGGCGAGGGCGAGGTCGGCGGAGTGGAGCTGGCGGTTGGGGCGTAGAAGCTGAGTCGTCTGTTGAGGTATGTTGGTCCGGTGTTGTGGAGTGCCCTGTGTGCGTGGGTGAGGAGCTTGAAGGTGATCCTCTTGTCGACTGGGAGCCAGTGCACGTCTCTCAGGTGCGGTGTGATGTGGCTGTGGCAAGGGATGTCGAGGATCAGGGCGAGGCATTTTGCATGCGTTGAAGTCGTTTCAGAAGTTTGGCCGAGGCTCCTGCATAGAGGGTGTTTCTGTAGTCCAACCTGCTGCTGACGAGGGCCTGGGTGACTGTTCTTCTCGTTTCGGTGGGGATCCACCTGTAGTTCTTGCGGAGCATGCGGAGGGTGTTGAAACAGGAGGATGAGACATCGTTGCCCTGCTTTGTCATGGAGAGAGTAGAGTCGAGAATGAACCCCAGGTTGTGTGCGTGGTCGGTGGGTGTTGGAGCTGTTCCCAGTGCCGTCGGCCACCATGAGTCATCCCAGGCTGAGGGGGTGGGGACGAGGATGAGGACCTCTGTCTTGTCCGAGTTTAGCTTCTGTTGGCTGTACTTCATCCACTAGGCGACGGCTTTCATATCCTCGTGAAGGTTTGTTTTGCCGGTGTGGGGGTCCTTGTTGAGGGAGAGGATCAGCTGGTTGTCGTCAGCATAGGAAATGATGTTGAGGTCATGCAGTCGGGCGACGTGGGCGAGCGGTGCCATGTAAATGTTAAATAGTGTGGGGCTAAGGGATGAGCCCAGGGGTACGCTGCAGTTGATCTCAGTGACGGTGGACCGGAAGGGGGGGAGGCCAGAGAGAAATGAGTTGGTCCGGTCCAGGGCCTTCTCTTGGATCCCGGTGTCATGGAAGCGGGTGTGTAGTGTGCGGTGGCAGACCATGTCGAAGGAGGCAGACAGGTCCAGGACGATGAGGGCTTCGGTTTCTCTGTTGTCTAGCAGGGCCTTGATGTAATCGGTGGTGGCGATGAGGGCCTTTTCGGTGCTGTGGTTGCTTTGAAACCCAGACTGGGACGGGTCCAGGCTGCTGTTCTCCTCGAGGTAGCGGGTCAGTTGTCTGTTGACGGTCTTCTCAATGACCTTTGTCAGGAATGGGAGCAGGGAGATGGTCCGGAAGTTCTTGAGGTCTTTGGGGTAAGCCTTGTTTTTTTTTAGAAGGGCGTTGATCTCAGCGTGCTTCCAGCTCTCCGGGAAGGTCGCTGTCTCGAAGGAGATGTCGATGGCTTTCCAGAGGTGGGGTCTGATGGTGGTGCTGGCTTTGTTGAAGATGCGGTGTGGGCATGGGTCTGACAGAGATCCGGAGTGGATGTGTTCATGATTTTGATGGTGTCGTCGTCTATGTTGGTCCAGGAGAGCAGGGGATCGGTGCGGATGGTGGTCGTGGGGACGGAGGTGTCAGTGGTTGTTGGGGTGGTTGTGATGTTGAAGCTGTCGTGGATGTCTGCGATCTTGCGATGGAAGAAGGTGGCAAGGGAGTCGCACAGGTCTTGTGAAGGTGGGATGTCATTGGTGTTGGAGCTGGGGTTGCAGTGTTCCTTCACGATGTTGAAGAGCTCTTTGCTGTTGTGTGCATTGTTGTCTAGGTGGTCTTTGAAGGAGGCCATTTTGGCGGATCTGATGAGGTCATGGTGTCTGCGGGTGGCGTTCTTGTGGGAGCTTAGCTGTCCGGTGTTCGTTCATGGAGCCAGTTCTTCTCTAGCTTTCAGCCAGTTTGCTTAGAGGCCTAGAGGTCTTCGGTGAACCAGCTGTCTTTCTGGCTGGTGTGTCTGTTGGAAGGTTTCTTGATCGGGTGAGGGTGTTGGCGCAGTAGTTGATCCACTGTCTGAGGTTGTGGGCGTCGGCGTCGGTGGGATCCATGGGTGGGCTCCAGGCGAGGGCGGTGGTTAGCTGGTCTTCGGTGACTTTGCTCCAGCAGCGGTCGGGGATCTGTTGCGTGAAGTGGTGTGTGGTGGGTTTCCGGAAGGGTAAGTGGATGCAGCGATTGTCAGTCCAGTGGAGTTCGGTGGTGGGCTTGAAGGTGACGTGGGAGCCTGCGGAGAAGATGGGATCAAGTGTGTGGCCGGTGGAGTAGGTGGATGTTGTGACAAGTTGTCTGAGTCCAAGGTTGGAGACGTTGTCGGTCAGGGTGGTGGAGTTTGTGTCGTATTTGTTCTCGAGGTGGAAGTTCAGGTCTCCGAGGAGGATGTAGTCTGTGGAGGCGAGGGCGTGTGTGCTGGCGAGGTCGGCGATGGAGTCGCTGACTGTGGCAGGGTCCGGGGGGCTGTAGAAGAATGTTCCTCTGAGGGTGGGGATGGGATCGGTGTGGATCTGGAGTGCAGGTGTTCGGTGGTGCTGAGGGTGTCGTCGGTGTTGGTCGAGACTCTGAGGGTGTTCCTGTGGACGATGGCGATACCTCCTCCCACGTTGGTGCGTTCCCTGCGAGTGATTTTGTAGCCGTCCGGGATGGCTATGGTGATGTCAGATGCAGAGGAGGGGTTCAGCCAGGTCTCCGTCAGGAAGGCGACGTGGAGTTGAGTAGGCTCCAGAGTTCAACAGCGTGTTT
Source organism: Lissotriton helveticus (assembly GCF_964261635.1). Taxonomy (NCBI): domain Eukaryota; kingdom Metazoa; phylum Chordata; class Amphibia; order Caudata; family Salamandridae; genus Lissotriton; species Lissotriton helveticus. Next base: position 1,010,818,211 of record NC_136072.1, read on the forward strand.
GCGGGCGGAGCGGGTGTTGAGAAGAATGCATCTGAGGTGGTTGCGTTCTTTCCCGGTGGGTGGGTTTGTGGGTCGGATGCTGGTGAAGCTGCAGTTCTGGCAGGAGAAGGTTCCATGGAAACGCTTTGGGGCGGCCAGGCATCATGTGTGTTCTCCCCCGGTGTTGAGTGCGTGGACGGTGCTGGCATCGCAGTGGTTGCCATAGGAAGGGGAGTGGGGGGGGAGCGGAGGCAGGGAGGTGGGAGCATCTGAGGCAGGGGCGGGGCCGCATGGGCAGCAGCAGCGGGAAAAACGGGCTGAAAGACACAAATGAGGGTACGAGGCAACATATTATGTGGGGAACAAAAATGAACGAAATGCAGCACAATAAACACAAGGAATGTAGCAATACACGAAGAAAACCGAACCAAAAACAGAAATACGCCAAATAGTCACCAACAGAAGGGGGAGCACAGGGGGATAGCGGGAAACAGAGGCAGCCAGGTGGGCTCTGGCGTGCTGTGCCGGGTAGCAGGATCGAACCCTGCACAGGATGGGCTTCAAACCTGGTGGCGGAGTGGCGGAGCTGCTGGGGAGAGTGCTGGAATTGGCACAGAGGTCAAGGTCTCAGCGTTGAATGAAAAGACGTAGAGTGCTGTATTGTCATGTGCCCTAGACTGAAATAATGTAGAGTGTAATAGCATAGACTTGAGTGGCATAGAGTTCACTAGTGTACAGTGGAGTCTTGTAGAACAAGATCACAGCCGACCAGCTCGCAACTTCCCTGAGCAAGAACCCACCCACCAGCGCAGCCAACCCCAGCCAAGCGGCCACCAACCTCACGATGTGGATCAGCGACTGCGCAGAAGACCTCGCCCCTCGGAGGACCCCGCCTAACAGACCCGGCAGCAAGAAAGCCCCATGGTTCACCGATGAACTCAAGAACTCGAAGAAGAACTGCAGAGCCCTTGAGAAAGCCTGGCGCAGAGACCCAACACCGGACAACATGACTACCCTCAAGCTCGCCACCCGAAAACACCACCAACTGATCCACGCCACCAAGAAAACTGCATTCAAGGAACGACTGGACAACAACGCACACAACAGCAAGGAACTCTTCAACATCGTCAAAGAGCTCTCCAACCCCAACGCCGGAAACAACGACATCACCCCTTCGCAAGACCTCTGCAACTCCCTCGCCTCCTACTTCCACGACAAGATCACGGACATACACAACAGCTTCAGCACGCAACCGACGCACGCCACGACCGAACCACCGCCCCCCACCACCACCCTCCGCGCCTGGACCCCGATCAGCACCGAAGACACCATCAGCACGATGAACACCATCCACTCCGGATCTCCGACCGACCCTTGCCCTCACCACGTCTTCAACAAGGCCGACGCTGTCATCGCACCCCACCTGCGGGACATCATCAACACCTCCTTCGACACCGCTACCTTCCCGGAGAGCTGGAAGCACGCCGAACTCAGCGCCCTACTAAAGAAGCCATCAGCCGACCCCTCCGACCTCAAGAACTACCGACCCATCTCGCTGCTCCCGTTCCCCGCAAAAGTCATCGAGAAGACCGTCAACAAGCAGCTGGCCGCCTTCCTCGAAATGAATGGATCCCTCGACCTCTCGCAGTCTGGCTTCAGGGCCAACCACAGCACCGAGACCGCCCTGATCGCAGCCACCGATGACATCCGAGCTCTGCTCGACAACGGAGAAACAGCGGCCCTCATACTCTTAGACCTCTCCGCGGCCTTCGACACCATCTGCCACCGTACCCTAGTACAGCGCCTCAGCAACGTCGGAATCCGGGAGAAGGCGCTGCAGTGGACCATCTCCTTCCTCGCCGGAAGGACACAGAGAGTCCGCCTCCCCCCGTTCAGATCAGAAGCCACCGAAGTCATCTGCGGCGTCCCTCAAGACTCCTCGCTCAGCCCAACCCTCTTCAACCTCTACATGAGTCCCCTCGCAGCCATCGCACGACAGCACAACCTCAACATCATCTCCTACGCCGACGACACCCAGCTGATCCTCTCCCTCACCAACGACCCCGCCACCGCCAGAGCCAACCTACACGAAGGGATGAAGGAGGCAGCCGAATGGATGAAGAACAGTCGCCTGAAACTGAACTCGGACAAGACGGAAGTCCTCATCCTGGGATCCTCACCCTCCGCCTGGGACGACTCCTGGTGGCCCCCCGCCCTGGGCAGCGCACCCAAACCAACAGACCACGCACGCAACCTGGGCTTCATCCTGGACTCATCCCACTCCATGACCAGACAAGTCAACACCGTCTCCTCGTCGTGCTTCAACATCCTACGCATGCTACGCAAGATCTTCTGGTGGATCCCCACCGAGACCAGGTAGACGGTCACCCAGGCCCTCGTCACCAGCCGACTGGACTACGGCAACGCCCTCTACGCCGGAACCACCGCCAAACTCCAGAAGAGACTCCAGCGGATCCAGAACGCCTCAGCAAGGCTCATCCTGGACATCCCCCGTTGCAACCACATCTCCGGACACCTGCGAGACCTGCACTGGCTCCTGGTCAACAAGAGAATCACCTTCCATCTCCTCACCCACGCACACAAAGCCCTGCACAACCAAGGACCAGGATACCTCAACAGCCGCCTCAACTTCTACGCTCCCAAACGCCAGCTTCGATCGACCGGCCACGCCCCCGCCGCCGTCCCCCGCATCCGAAGAGTCACCACAGGGGGAAGGTCCTTCTCCTACCTCGCCGCCAAGACCTGGAACTCCCTCCCGACCCACCTCCGCCTGAGCCAGGACCACCTCGCCTTCAGGAAGCAGCTCAAGACCTGGCTGTTCGAGCAGTAGCGGACCCCCCTCCCCAAGCGCCTTGAGACCCTCCGGGTGAGTAGCGCGCTATACAAATGCTTTGATTGATTGATTGATTGAGAGTGAAGTGGTTTAGAGTGGAGTAGCGTAGAGTGTAATGGCATAGAATGGAGTGGCGTATAGTGGCATAAAGCTGCGTGTTGTACATTGGAATAGCATAGAGCGGAATGGCATAGAGTGCAGTGGCATACAGTGGAGTGATATGCAGTAGAGTGACATATAGTGGAGTTGCGTTCAGTGGTATGCCATAGAGTTGAGCGACATATAGTGAAGTGGCATACAATGGAATATAGAGGTGTGGGGCAAAGTGGAGTGGCACTGAGTGGAATAGCATAGTGTCATGCATGCATTGGGGTGGCATAGAGTAGAGTGGTATAGAGTGGAATAGTGTAGCATCAATTGGCGTTCAATGTAGTGGCATAGAGTGAAGTGCTATAGAGTGAAGTGGCATAGGTTCATATGTGCAAAATGATTTGGCATTTGTTAATGGACAGAATCGCTATTTTGGGCCATTAGGAAATGCAAAATTGTGTTTCGCTATGTGTAAAAGGCATATGTGGTATTGCCAAATTAGTCGGAAAATAGGAAATCGCAAATAGGGATTTCCTATTTGCAATCTACTAACCACATGTACATAGCATTTCTTAATTGTGACTAGTCGCAAAATGGTGATTTAAGAAATTTAATGTTGACTGAATTGGATCAGGTGGCAACCCGCTGTAAACTATGAGAAGGTGCCCAAAATTTATCAGGCTCTTTCACAATGGCAGCCCTGTATGTTGATGCATTATCGCATATTGAATGAATTTTCAATCTCGAATTACCAAGATACTTTCTTTGGATATTCAGGTATTGCTGCCCATTCTTTGTCAGAGAGTACTCTGCCCAGGTCTATCTCCCACTTCTCTCTCAGTGCAGTAAGCAGAGTCACAAGTTGGTCTCGGAGTCCCTTATATAACGATCGCACCAGGTGACGAACATGTCCCATTGTATGCAAAACCCTCAGTAATTCATGTGTCCCTGGCTCTTGGCCATCTGCGGCCCAGTGCCACTCACATACCATGGGAGACTGGGGTGTGTTAAGAAGAGAGTATCTGGAAGGTAATGCATATATATACATGAAGTTTTCGTGTGTCATAAGGGTGCTCTCTACAAACAAATCACCCACTGTTTGAACCAGCTCTTGCTCCCAGAGAGCCAGTCTCCTGCTTGTTAATGGGCCTGAGGAATTAGGAAGGGGCAGTCGGGGTCAATTTAGTGCATATGGTACCGGGACTGAGCGCCATTTTCCAGAATGACATTGCCACTGACAATAATAGAGTATGTGTGGGTGTATTGGGCTGCTGGGACACAGCAAGTAATGTAGGTGACCACGCTCAAGTTGCGTTTTGGTGAAATCTGGTTGCGACAAGTTATGGGCAGCAAGCCAGTATGACAGTCATTTCAATTTCCCTGCTACACAGTAAGCCTTAAAATTGGGAGCCCCCAGCTCACCCTTGTCCAAGCGGAGTTGAAGTTTCTCTAAGCTAACTCTACGTCGCACCTGCCCTCAAATTAGGTTAGTCAGTAGTGTGTTTAATTGTTATAAAATCCCGGAACCTTTGTGGTTTTGTATTTATATTTGAAAAAAAATCCTACACTTTTTGGGTTACACCTCACTTTCATTGCAGTAGCACTAACTAGATCCTGAAGAAGGCCGGGACACCAACTGGGTCACGGGCCGAAACATGTTGATCTCTTAGCAACACAAGGAGGTCTAATACAGTTCTCTGTGCTTCGTCAGCTTTTGTCCTAGCTCATAGTCACCTGAATAAAGTTATGTGGCAAACTATTTAGCTAGTTTTACTCACTCATCTCTTGCACTCCACCCCTCATCACACTTTTCGGCTCACATTGGGTACGTAGTAGATACCCTCCTAGCAACTAAAACATCCCTGAGCTCCTCCCTCTCAGAGAGGCGGTTGTATCCTGCACCATGACTAGGTTTCATGGTGCGAGGAGGTTCCCCAATGATGAAGTATGCCACCTTTGGTGGGTGAGGGAAACCGTCTACAAAGGGACGCTCTTTTCTTTAGTTTCTGGTGCAGGTCTCCATTACATAACACTCAAAAGAGTAGACCAGGTCTTGCTTCTCTATTTAGACCTGAGGGCTTTTGTGTTTCTGATTATTTGTGTAAGGGGAGTATACCCTTGTTGGTCTCTAAAACTCCTCTAGCCCCATTTTTGTGTTCTTGTTCTCTGTATGTCTCCTGTACCATTGGGTTCGCCATCCAAAGGAACTCCCTGAGGTTTGTGGGGTCAGGGGTTGGATGTGCTGTATATATTTTAATAAATTAAACTCGAAGTGTCTCATTGATCTCACGCTGTGTGCTTATGTTCCCTTAGTCAAACTATTCACATCCAGTATTGGTGTGGGAGAGACATCTGGATGTATCATACGCGCAAATAATACACCCTACCCGTGTGCCCCTGTAAGGACTTTCTGTATGTACTGGCGATGGTCGACTACCTGGGGTCGATAGTATAATTATTTTTGCTTGATTAACAAAATTAATTGCAATTAAAACATTAACCCCTTGGCCGTTGTGCTAATTCTGCCGTGGCACTGGGGGGAGGGGTGAGCGTGGCGCCGCCATGCTCGTGACGGAACCACGCCATCATGAATCACGGGTGAGCTATGCTCATGACGGCATGGTTCCGTCACGACCCTGTCCACTCACTAATTCGCCCACACAGGCGGGGAATCAGTGCCGCGTGGGCGGAGCAGCCGCAGCGTGATGGAACCACGCCGGCATGAGCCGACGCCTGCCCGTGGCTCATGCCGGCGTGGTTCCGTCATGAGCCGTGAAGGGGTTAATATCATAAATAAAAAGACACAATTCCCTAATTCTTCGATCAATATACAGCTGTACAAAAAGAATGTTTCAATGGTTACATGCTACACTAGAACATTTATACCACACATAAACATCTTTTATCACAGTCGCAGATTAATCATAAAGCTAATCACATATTATGGTCACATTTCCAGGAATATACAATAAATAATATAAACATTGTGTACCATTGTGCAAATAAGCTATAAATAAGCTATAAAGTGCCTAAGTACGAGAACTGTAAACATTATCTAACATTGTACAAATGAGCAATAAAGTGCCTCTACATGCTTTGAAGCCTGGTGTCAGAAATTGTCTAAGGGCCAGAACTTTAAACAATTTATGCCATTGTGCAAATCAGCAATAAAAGTGCTTCTGTGTTTTCATGTATTCTTTAGAGCCCGATTACCATAGTAGCTTAAAAACAAGATAATTCAAGGTGTCAGTAACCTAAAAATAACAACTTTATATTTTCTAATCTGTTAAAATGTCCCTTTGGCTCCAGATGCCAGCAATGTTTCAGCAGTCGTTCCAGTAGCTCTGTATAAAGTATCCGAGCATCTTGTAACTCCACAGCTGCCTCTGGAGCACCTGCTGCAGCCATCTCCAGGGGCCCCAGGGATCCCTCTACCTGTTGCAGCTTTCAGAAAATCACTTTGCAGGCCCCTACCATTGTGTTGATTGCAGTGACTCGGATCACTACCTTAAATGTTTTCCATTCTATGATGAGAGAGGAAGCTGTCCCCACATCGGTAGTAAAATATGTATAAATGGCCATCTCCAGGGTATCTCGGATGACCGTGTCTTCTAAAAGACTAGTTTGTAGGCGCCACGTAGGGACGAGGACTGGTACCCGATACCAAGCCAATGTGATCTTTAGGGGGTTATGGTCTGATGTAGTCTTTCCTAGTAGCATGGATTATGTGTGGTTGGAGGCGAGAGGGGCATAAGAAGAGATCTAGTCTGAAGTTTAGGGTGTGTAGATGCGAGTAAAAGGAGTATTCTCTCATTCCTACATTCCGGTCACGCCACATATCGACCAAGTCCCATCCAGTTACCCACTATCTGAGCATTTGGGTCTGCAGGGCCAGTGCTGTCTCTGGTAACGGAGGGTGTGATCTAACCAATGCAGTGTCCAATACTGCATTAAAATCCCATCCTAACACCCAGTCGTAGGAAGTCCATTTAGCGAGTACAGTTGATAAATGCACCTCCCCATCTGGTGTTCCCTTCACAAATACATAGCGACCTTGTGTGTCCACTCTCAAGTCAAGGAACACAAAGGGGATCTCAGCCAATATCCGAATCACCGCCTCACACGAGTAAGCCAAATAGGAAGTGTGAAATAATTGGAGTCACCTCCGTTTCTGTAATTTGGATGCCTCCGCAATGATCAGATGTGTTTCTTGGAGATATGTAATGTGGGCCTGACATTGGTGTAGTTGTGCCAATATCCTGTGCCTCTTCTGTTTGGATCCCATCCCCCGTACATTCCATGTAAACAAATGGTAATGCTTCATTACTGACGTCACGTCTATACCAATACTCACAATCGCTCCCAACACTCAGCTCATCCACAGCAATCCATCCCTCCCCAATGATAGTAGCGATATCATCAAACATTTCAATACAATTAAACCCCAACACCCATTCCAGCGATTGATGGCTGTTTGAACAAACCTGTAAAAAAAATGGTTAACAACGTAAACTTAAAGAATGAGGTACACCTGCAATAGGGGTGCCGACAACTATTCCAGCAGGGCATGTAGCGTGATCTCAGCCAATCCAAGGAGCAGTCAAGGGTCTTCCTGCCCCAAGGCCTGCCTCCGGACTTAAGAACTGATTAGAGATTTTTGGAGCCACGCCCAGTACATCAACTCGGTTTTATCAACAGGGACAGTGTGACATTGACAGTAGTTTATGACCATTGCCGAGCAGCTGAAAGATTTATTCAGAAAGAAATTCACATAGATGCGAGAATTAGACAGGGCATGATGCTCTTAGGAAGTACTGCAGCAAGCGCTGAGCCCTGCATTACATTTATTCCTGGATCTGTCCTCATAATTCGTTCGCAGTTTGTGGAGTTACTGTGGTGAACAACGGCACACTTTCGGTTGTGTCTGAGTTTGATACCCCACTCTGGGAGGAATTGGAGTTGATGAGTGGATGAGGGGTCTGTAATGTGCTGGCTGACTGGATGGCTGCTAGCTGGCCCTCCAGTACCTGCTTTGAAGAGGAGGCCTTTCAGCTGCCACTTCCTCCTGGGGAGCACTGTGCAGTTTCTTCAGTTTTTGTTTAGTTCTTTTGTCGCCTGTCCCGGCCCCCGACGTCTTAAACTCAGGTGGTTGTAATTCCAGTCATTCCAGGGCCTGTTCCGGGGTATCAAAGAAGTGCGCCTTTTGGTTCCACATTGCTTTGAGTTTGGTCAGAAAGAGGAAGGAGTAGGTAAAACAAGCGTCTCTATCCACTTCTTGACTTCCTGAAAGGATGCTCTCCGTCTCTGAATGGCAACTTTGTAATCTAAGTAAAGAGAAAACCTCATGTTATCGACAAGGATAGGCAGTTGATCTCTGGCTGCTTGCAACAGGGCATGCTGGTCAGGATAATTAAGGATCTTGGCTACTATGGGGCATGGGGCGGTGCCTGGTTTGGCCTACTGTTGGGGACCACTATGTGTCCTCTCTACCAGGAACAACCCAGAGAGGCCAGTAGGTGCCACCTCGGTCCGGAGCCAGTTTTCTATGAACTGGGTAGGGCATGTGCCACTCACTCCCTCCAGGAAGCCAATTATGTGGATAATATTACGGTGAGCCCTCCCTTCTGCAACTTCAGCCAGTTCCGACTGAAGCACCTCTATTTGGTGTTGCAGTTGAATCCTTTCCATAGTGAGTTGGTCATGTCTGGGGGATAGTGTTGAATGCATCTGTTCGGTGGTGTTGACCCTGTCTGACAATTTGCAATGCTGGTCTTTAGGGAGACTCACGTCAGTGGTGATGGACACCAGGAGTTGCTCCATTATCTGATGTGACTCTCTTTTCTCCTGCAGGATTAAGTCTAGCTTGTCCACCTGGGTGTTGAAACAGAGGTCCATATCTAGGGTCGGGGAGCCCTCAATCGGGGGTGATTGGGAGTGTGTTGGTTCTACCAGCTTATACGATCATGTCCTTGTACACCCCATGTTAGCTGGCTGCCGCACCCTAGTTTGTGAGCAAGTGGAGCTGTGGGAAGGGAATGAGGAGCCGAGCAGTATGGCTGTGGCTGTGCCTCTTCTGTTTGGATCCCATCCCCCGTACATTCCATGTAAACAAATGGTAATGCTTCATTACTGACGTCACGTCTATACCAATACTCACAATCGCCCCCAACACTCAGCTCACCCACAGCAATCCATCCCTCCCCAATGATAGTAGCGATATCATCAAACATTTCAATACAATTAAACCCCAACACCCATTCCAGCGATTGATGGCTGTTTGAACAAACCTGTAAAAAAATGGTTAACAACGTAAACTTAAAGAATGAGGTACACCTGCAATAGGGGTGCCGACAACTATTCCAGCAGGGCATGTAGCGTGATCTCAGCCAATCCAAGGAGCAGTCAAGGGTCTTCCTGCCCCAAGGCCTGCCTCCGGACTTAAGAACTGATTAGAGATTTTTGGAGCCACGCCCAGTACATCAACTCGGTTTTATCAACAGGGACAGTGTGACATTGACAGTAGTTTATGACCATTGCCGAGCAGCTGAAAGATTTATTCAGAAAGAAATTCACATAGATGCGAGAATTAGACAGGGCATGATGCTCTTAGGAAGTACTGCAGCAAGCGCTGAGCCCTGTATAACATTTATTCCTGGATCTGTCCTCATAATTCGTTCGCAGTTTGTGGAGTTACTGTGGTGAACAACGGCACACTTTCGGTTGTGTCTGAGTTTGATACCCCACTCTGGGAGGAATTGGAGTTGATGAGTGGATGAGGGGTCTGTAATGTGCTGGCTGACTGGATGGCTGCTAGCTGGCCCTCCAGTACCTGCTTTGAAGAGGAGGCCTTTCAGCTGCCACTTCCTCCTGGGGAGCACTGTGCAGTTTCTTCAGTTTTTGTTTAGTTCTTTTGTCGCCTGTCCCGGCCCCCGACGTCTTAAACTCAGGTGGTTGTAATTCCAGTCATTCCAGGGCCTGTTCCGGGGTATCAAAGAAGTGCGCCTTTTGGTTCCACATTGCTTTGAGTTTGGTCAGAAAGAGGAAGGAGTAGGTAAAACAAGCGTCTCTATCCACTTCTTGACTTCCTGAAAGGATGCTCTCCGTCTCTGAATGGCAACTTTGTAATCTAAGTAAAGAGAAAACCTCATGTTATCGACAAGGATAGGCAGTTGATCTCTGGCTGCTTGCAACAGGGCATGCTGGTCAGGATAATTAAGGATCTTGGCTACTATGGGGCATGGGGCGGTGCCTGGTTTGGCCTACTGTTGGGGACCACTATGTGTCCTCTCTACCAGGAACAACCCAGAGAGGCCAGTAGGTGCCACCTCGGTCCGGAGCCAGTTTTCTATGAACTGGGTAGGGCATGTGCCACTCACTCCCTCCAGGAAGCCAATTATGTGGATAATATTACGGTGAGCCCTCCCTTCTGCAACTTCAGCCAGTTCCGACTGAAGCACCTCTATTTGGTGTTGAAGTTGAATCCTTTGCATAGTGAGTTGGTCATGTCTGGGGGATAGTGTTGAATGCATCTGTTCGGTGGTCTTGACCCTGTCTGACAATTTGCAATGCTGGTCTTTAGGGAGACTCACGTCAGTGGTGATGGACACCAGGAGTTGCTCCATTATCTGATGTGACTGTCTTTTCTCCTGCAGGATTAAGTCTAGCTTGTCCAACTGGGTGTTGAAACAGAGGTCCATATCTAGGGTCGGGGAGCCCTCAATCGGGGGTGATTGGGAGTGTGTTGGTTCTACCAGCTTATACGATCATGTCCTTGTACACCCCATGTTAGCTGGCTGCCGCACCCTAGTTTGTGAGCAAGTGGAGCTGTGGGAAGGGAATGAGGAGCCGAGCAGTATGGCTGTGCCGACTCCGGAGAACTTAGTAACAAAGTACAGGGGCCTTCGGAGAGCCAGCTTCGAGTTAGATTCCCACACAAAATTATTTCTGACCTGCCAGTGTGGTAGGTTGCACAATTTTGGGGGAGCATGGCATCTCATTCATTGAGTCTGTCTTGTGCATGCCAGTTCACTGTCCCATTAATGCCCCCTGTGAAGAAGGACCAAGATATGGCGGTTCGTGACTGGAGCTCTGCACCTCAAGCCAGTTTTAGGCTCTACTAATCCTGGAACTAAGTGGACTTCTACAGGCACCACGATAGTCCTCAAGGCCACATCACCATATGTCAGCTCAGAGGGAGAACCTCAGGCCATGATCCACCAGTCACCCCACTGTAGAGTGCCTTGCCTTGCTTTACTGTTTATTGACTCTGGGGTGCGGTGTCTAGCCCAGCTGCCTCACAACTTCAGTGGTTGATGTTCCTCAACATGCCATCCCTCATATTCCACTAGCTGGTATAGTGTATATATGGCTCCAGCAGCAAGTCCGGGGGAGGAGCAAAGAGATGAATCAAGTCGGGCAAGTGTCAATTAATGGGACCTTGCTGGGCCTAATAAATTAAACAAAAAAGAGGGGGGACCAAGGAGCTTAAAATAAGGCACCTAGACTCGGCTACATGGAAGTGGTTAAACGTGTAACAACTATGAGGCAGGAGCCTGCCAATGTTGAAATATGGTAGAATTACCAAAACGTGAAAATAGGTGGACCACCATCACCATGCTTACCAAGCACTAGTAAAAGCACTCCTCCAATGGTCAAGAGAATGGACGCCCGCGTATAGTCGGGCTGTGGAACCAATAGACACAGGCCAGGCACATAAATACAAATGTAAATGCACCAATGGAGTTAGGTGAAAATGATGGCAACCATCAAGTGACTGGAACGAAATGGTACTTACAAGCAGAGGATGTTGAATGTCTTTCCCTCTCATATTAGGGTACTTTATACCTAGGATTACCTTTCCCTTATCCTTCCCTGTTTTTAATGCATGGGTGACTGTTTGCACCCTGGTACACCGGTGACTTTTGCACCTTTGTATAGGAACTTTGTCCTCCTTTTTGTTATAGACTTGTATTAGGAGCATGGACACTGGACCTTTATTAGCTCCTTGGTCCCCCCTCTTTTTTGTTTAATTGATTATGCACGGCAGTTTGGCCGTGGGACCTATTCTATTCCCCCCCCCCCCCTTTTCCAGCGGGCACACGAGATTGGTCTTTGGGGTCAGTGGGAGCTGACTTGTAACTATGCTCAGAAATGTTGGGCCTAGTTAATTCCTGGTCAATTAATTCTTTGAAATTAAATAAACATTAGGACGCATATCACAGTCCCCCTCCCTTTTAGGCAACCTGGGTGTATCCTTTTAGCCCCTCTATATGGCCCATGCATCCACTTCGGGATGTTTTTTTTTTGGTAGGGAACATCTACACAGGCTATTTATATACGAGGTGTGGTCCGGTAATGATATTAGGACCCGGTTTACACGGTGATGCCCAAGAAATTGAAGGGTGCCAAAATACCGGAGGAACTGCTTGATTCCTGATAGCTGTTTTGGGACATTACCGGTACTGATACCTTCCTTTTCATTCAAGCCAGTGCGCATGAGCGAGGGAAGAGTGTGTACAATTGATGCGTATGCGCCTCTTCGCCGCCATGCTGCACATGCGCATTGAGATACTTCCTATTCAGACATCACCGGGAAGAGTTTCCGCCTCTCCCCTTGCCCGACTTGTTGATTTAAAATCCCGCGTTTCGCCGTTCTTAATTTACTTACGGCGAGCGTTTGGACAGGGGTAGGTGCACTAGAGGCAGCACCCGTATATCTTTGTAAGTACCATTTCGTTCCAGTCACTTGATGGTTGCCATCATTTTCACCTAACTCCATTGGTGCATTTACATTTGTATTTATGTGCCTGGCCTGTGTCTATTGGTTCCACAGCCCGACTATACGCGGGCGTCCATTCTCTTGACCATTGGAGGAGTGCTTTTACTAGTGCTTGGTAAGCATGGTGATGGTGGTCCACCTATTTTCACGTTTTGGTAATTCTACCATATTTCAACATTGGCAGGCTCCTGCCTCATAGTTGTTACACGTTTAACCACTTCCATGTAGCCGAGTCTAGGTGCCTTATTTTAACTTTTTAAATAATATAAGCGTTAATTGAGCTAATTGCTCTTTGTACTAACGGCCCCCGCCTCATGGTGGACCTTTCCCGTGTGCCTGCGCAATTTTTCTGTGAAAATAGGTGTACACAAAAGTGGCATCTCGTGATGCATCAAGTAGTTACTGACGCTCACATGTGGTTTATCTTGTTTTCTTGTTTCCTAGGTATCAACCAGGAGCAGCTTCTGTGTAGCAGCTGAATTTACATAGAGGGTATACAGGCTTCCTTACCCGCCCTGGCTGAGATAAGAGGGTTCTCATTTTAACTTTTATGTATTATGTTCACGTGCACTTCACTGTTTTTTGTTTGGTCCTGAAGAAGCGCCAATGACCTACGGGCGACAGAGGCGCGAAACATGTCGACCGCGACTATAGACACCCAGGCATAGTGGGCCTTTTGGGGTCAGTCATTTTTATGCAGTATTCTTAACTGGCAAGGGTTTACCAAGAAAAACTTACCGCTGCTTTCATACCCTTGGAATTTTATCACACTATCACGTTTGCACGTACATGAATTACCCTCCTTTACCCTTCCCCACACACCCTCATGCAACATCCGGCATTTCCTCAAAAAGATCTCCGACAAAGTGACCCTTCGGGGGTCCCGTAGGGAATTGCAGCGCCGGCCCTACGAGGAGCAAAATGCCCGATGATGAAGCATGACATCCTTCGGGGTGTGTGAGGGCAGCAGAGGATGTTGAATGTCTTTCCCTCTCATATTAGGGTACTTTATACCTAGGATTACCTTTCCCTTATCCTTCCCTGTTTTTAATGCATGGGTGACTGTTTGCACCCTGGTACACCGGTGACTTTTGCACCTTTGTATAGGAACTTTGTCCTCCTTTTTGTTATAGACTTGTATTAGGAGCATGGACACTGGACCTTTATTAGCTCCTTGGTCCCCCCTCTTTTTTGTTTAATTGATTATGCACGGCAGTTTGGCCGTGGGACCTATTCTATTCCCCCCCCCCCTTTTCCAGCGGGCACACGAGATTGGTCTTTGGGGTCAGTGGGAGCTGACTTGTAACTATGCTCAGAAATGTTGGGCCTAGTTAATTCCTGGTCAATTAATTCTTTGAAATTAAATAAACATTAGGACGCATATCACAGTCCCCCTCCCTTTTAGGCAACCTGGGTGTATCCTTTTAGCCCCTCTATATGGCCCATGCATCCACTTCGGGATGTTTTTTTTTTGGTAGGGAACATCTACACAGGCTATTTATATACGAGGTGTGGTCCGGTAATGATATTAGGACCCGGTTTACACGGTGATGCCCAAGAAATTGAAGGGTGCCAAAATACCGGAGGAACTGCTTGATTCCTGATAGCTGTTTTGGGACATTACCGGTACTGATACCTTCCTTTTCATTCAAGCCAGTGCGCATGAGCGAGGGAAGAGTGTGTACAATTGATGCGTATGCGCCTCTTCGCCGCCATGCTGCACATGCGCATTGAGATACTTCCTATTCAGACATCACCGGGAAGAGTTTCCGCCTCTCCCCTTGCCCGACTTGTTGATTTAAAATCCCGCGTTTCGCCGTTCTTAATTTACTTACGGCGAGCGTTTGGACAGGGGTAGGTGCACTAGAGGCAGCACCCGTATATCTTTGTAAGTACCATTTCGTTCCAGTCACTTGATGGTTGCCATCATTTTCACCTAACTCCATTGGTGCATTTACATTTGTATTTATGTGCCTGGCCTGTGTCTATTGGTTCCACAGCCCGACTATACGCGGGCGTCCATTCTCTTGACCATTGGAGGAGTGCTTTTACTAGTGCTTGGTAAGCATGGTGATGGTGGTCCACCTATTTTCACGTTTTGGTAATTCTACCATATTTCAACATTGGCAGGCTCCTGCCTCATAGTTGTTACACGTTTAACCACTTCCATGTAGCCGAGTCTAGGTGCCTTATTTTAACTTTTTAAATAATATAAGCGTTAATTGAGCTAATTGCTCTTTGTACTAACGGCCCCCGCCTCATGGTGGACCTTTCCCGTGTGCCTGCGCAATTTTTCTGTGAAAATAGGTGTACACAAAAGTGGCATCTCGTGATGCATCAAGTAGTTACTGACGCTCACATGTGGTTTATCTTGTTTTCTTGTTTCCTAGGTATCAACCAGGAGCAGCTTCTGTGTAGCAGCTGAATTTACATAGAGGGTATACAGGCTTCCTTACCCGCCCTGGCTGAGATAAGAGGGTTCTCATTTTAACTTTTATGTATTATGTTCACGTGCACTTCACTGTTTTTTGTTTGGTCCTGAAGAAGCGCCAATGACCTACGGGCGACAGAGGCGCGAAACATGTCGACCGCGACTATAGACACCCAGGCATAGTGGGCCTTTTGGGGTCAGTCATTTTTATGCAGTATTCTTAACTGGCAAGGGTTTACCAAGAAAAACTTACCGCTGCTTTCATACCCTTGGAATTTTATCACACTATCACGTTTGCACGTACATGAATTACCCTCCTTTACCCTTCCCCACACACCCTCATGCAACATCCGGCATTTCCTCAAAAAGATCTCCGACAAAGTGACCCTTCGGGGGTCCCGTAGGGAATTGCAGCGCCGGCCCTACGAGGAGCAAAATGCCCGATGATGAAGCATGACATCCTTCGGGGTGTGTGAGGGCAGCAGAGGATGTTGAATGTCTTTCCCTCTCATATTAGGGTACTTTATACCTAGGATTACCTTTCCCTTATCCTTCCCTGTTTTTAATGCATGGGTGACTGTTTGCACCCTGGTACACCGGTGACTTTTGCACCTTTGTATAGGAACTTTGTCCTCCTTTTTGTTATAACCTTGCTGGGCCTGTCATGAGGTGCTCCCTGGTGTGTGCACAATGGGCATAATTAAAGCTACTAGTGGTGTCATGCCTCTGATCTCAGGGAGCCCAATTTTGTATGGGCCCCCTGCACACGCGGACTCCCACCGGGCAATCAAGCAAGCCGACCCACCTGGGGTGCCCTTCATGAGTATGTCATTGAGCAGCTTAACAGCCAAGGGGAGGCAGCGCTCACCGCGTGTGTCCATGTCCCCATCTGCACAGTCTCATCTCACTGCCCAGCAGCCCGGGCAGCCTTCCGCAACAGTGTCAGTGCCCGCCTCGCCAGGATCCTGGTCTCGCCTCCTCAACCAGGTATGACGACGAGCAGCAACGTCAGTGATCACCTAGGCCGTCCTGTAGTGTCTGCATTCTTCTCTAAGCCGCCAGGTTAGCAGTAGTTTACCTTATTAATAGCGCAGTGTGGCCGCCAACAGGCCCGGTCAAGGATATGCTGGTTCTCACATATCCACAACCCTGAAGGGTCCTTGTGCTGTGGCTGCACATCTCCAGGTGTCCCTGCTGCCAGGTAGGATCGCAGTGTATTCGAATTATGAGGATTAGGGCTGGATTAGGGGCCAGGGTGCAGGAGCTGCAGATTAGGCTTCCGCCATGTTCAAGTGTTGGCCACGCTCCTTTCACCGTTCATTCACATGCAGCTTTACCTCCTTGCACCTATACCTTCTGTATATAACAGAGCTAATCAAGTAAAACCTTGAAATATCTATAGCATGGTGCCTGCCACACAGTGCAGGGATGTTTAGGGGGGCCACTTAGGTTAACCCCAGGGCCAAATGCAGAGGGCCAGAGGGAAGGGGGCACTGATAGGGGCCCCAAAAGTCAGTTTCGACAGCTAATCCATGTCGGGAAGGCCGACATGGATTGGCTGTTGGAAACCGACATCATAATCCTGACAGCGGAAACGCCGTCCTTAATGGATTATGAAGGCTTTCCTACTGGCCAATGGGTCGAAGCCACGTTGGATTTCCCAGCAGGTTTAAACGCCGACCGCCGTCATCATAATATGGGGGTCGGACTTTAAACCTACCATGTTGGTTGGAAAGCCTCCGACCAGCGGTTGGAGGCTTTCCGACCAACATTGTATTCAGGCCCTGTATATTTTTGATTATGCATTAATATTGATTGAAAGTGATTTATACAATTAATTAAAAGTAGTATAAATATATTTTATTGAAAATTAATATTACATTAGTTTATACATTCAAAAAAGTTGTTCAAATATCTTATAATTAGATAATAAATAGGTTTATTTTTAGATATTTTCAAAAAATAAATTATATTTATTTATATTTTTAACTATTTCAAATATTTGAATTTAATTGAATATTATTTCCTATAGGGTTTTATTTCATGCGCATGTCTCCATTATTTCCATGGGAGGATGTTGCAGTTTTTGACCATTTGTGGTTTTAGACATAGTACTGTTTTTTTGTGACAGTAGTGACTTACACTCGCAAATTTGCCTCCTCTTCCTTTTTCAAGTGGTGGAGACATGTAACTGTACACTTTGGAGTAACTTTACACTCACATTTTATGAATGGCCAAAAGTAGTAAAATTACTCAAAGGAGTGAGAATAAACTTACATATGTAAATTATTCACAAGAATAAGTTACCTCTGTGAATAGCCCCATGCATGAGCATCTTACATATTAACATGTAAGTTGATGAGTGTTAGAAATGGGGGTCTCTATTTGGCAGAGGTGGTACCTTTGTCCAAATAGGGACCCTTGCTTTTAGTCAGGGTAAGGAGTAAACACATTTTAGATAACCCCTGCTCAGCTTGGCACGAGCAGACAGGCCTATCCCAAAGGCAATGTATAAAGTATTTGTACTCAATGGACAGCACACCAGTTTAGAAAAATAAAGTATCTTTATCTTAACTCAACAAGACCAAAACGATAAAAATCCAACATACAAGTATTAAGAATATGACTTAAAAAATGTGTAAGCAACTAGGTCCATAGAAAACTATGGATGCGTGAATTCATAAGGCCAAACAGCCGCAGAGATGGGAAGCGTCGAGAACACAAAGAGATGCGTCAGTTCCTGAGACCATGGGGAGGCGATGCAACAGTTCTGCTGCACACAGGAGAAGTGATGCGCCGTGTACGGTGTGTAGGGGGAAGTGATGCGTCGACTCCAAGATGATTCCGGTCTGCTGGTAATGTGTCAGGAAAACTCCGTGATGCATCGGCGATTGATGCAGCAGCGTTGGGAGTGCTGCGTTGGTATCTTCAGCTGCAATCCCTCGATGCATTGGTTCTTGCAGCGGCGACAGACGCTGAATCGGTTTCGGCAGCAGCGTGGCGATGCGTGGAGATTCTTCTTGCACAGCAGTGCGGCATGAAAAAAACTGCCGCAAGAAGAGCGATGTGTTGAATTTCCAGTAGTTGCTTTGCTTTTACAGCGCCCATCAGCAGGATCAACCTCAGGTCAGAACTCCCAGCAAGGAAGTTCAGGGGAGCTGGGGTGAAGTCTTTGTGTCCCTGAGACTTCAGAACAGAAGGCAAGCTCTACTCGAGCCCTTGGAGATCTTCTTCAAGCAAGGGGACACAGCACCCATTAAAGTCCTTGTCCTTTGCTTGGCAGAAACAGCTACTGCAGTCCAACCCCAGACAGCATACAGCAAGGGGACAGTACTCCTCCTCCAGTTTCTCCAGCTCTTCTCCTTGGCAAAGGTTCCTCTTGATTCCAGATGTAGTCTAAAGTTCTGGGGTTTTAGGTCTAATACTTATACCCCAAAATGGCTTTGTTCTCTTTGTGCAATGGTCTCTGAGCTCTAGCCAAACCAGTTCTATCCTCACTGGTGTAGTATGACTGCAAGGGGTCTACGTAAAATGTACCCGTTTATGATGGCCGCAGCGTTCCAATACTTGTATATGCAGACTAGGCCGTCCTGATTGCCAGAACAGGTTTGGCTCTCCAATGTTTCATAAGGGACTGTGTAGCCTTTTTGGCCTCATTAGATTTGCAGGTAAATGAGTTGAAATCCTTTATTCTTGTACCAAGCTTGCCGGTGGGGGGAAAAACACCTTCCTTTCACTGCGGCACTCGAAATTTGGAGGTGGTAGATTCATTTCCTTACCTCTGGGTCGTTTTTGACAAGTCACAGTGCTGGGCAAAAATGGTTGAAGACAGGGCTCTTGTGATGAAGAGGAGTGTGGGAGCAATCTTAGCCTTCACTAGAAGACTGGGACTAAAACCTATTGAAACTATCAAAACAATCTAGCAAGCTAAAACAGTCTCTGCCGCCTCTTATGGGACAGGTGTTTAGAATGGCAGTAGTAAACCTTCTCCAAAATTTGGAAGATAGTTTCCTCAAGGGTATATCCTCTCTCCCCAAGTCCTCCCCAAACTATACACGTCATCTAGAGTTTGGCGTGGCCTACTTGACTGACAGCATTAAGCTGGCGCCAATTATGTTGTGGCATTCGGTATGGCGTAGGGACACAGTGAGCCTAACTCAACTGATCATACAAAATTGCCTTAGATTAGCTAATTGGCACAAAATAGCCTGGCTACATTATGTGGAAAAGACCCTAATTGACATAAGGCATAAGAAATAGTTTGAGGATGTTAGTGCTTGCCAATAAATTTCTAAGTTTGAACTTATGAGTTATGACCTCCTATCTGAAAAAGGCCACCTTTGATTGTTCTGAATCTAACAGTCTAAAGAAACTGGTTATCCTGTACCAACAAACACCCATACTTTTAGAGGGAGGTTACTCGTATCTAGGAATCACTAACAATTCGGAGCACATACATATTTTAATCAAATTTCAAATTAATTGAATCCCCTTGATGCTGGGCTTCCCTGTTAATAAGTATACCCATTCTGACCTATCAACCTGCTCTTGGAACATGGTATCAAAGCAGTCTGATTTCCACATTGTCCTATTATGCACTTTCTATAAATCTGCTCGAGCAAGGTATATTACCCCAATTTTAAAAAGTTGTAATTTTAAACATCTCAAGTAGCACTCTAATTTTGAAAATCTCTCCCTGATCCTATTATATGTTGTTCAGTTGCTATGTTTTTATGGGCTTATATGAGCACTAGGAAGAATCGGCAACTTTAGCACTGTTTGAAAGCAGCATGGCAATCAAGACCAAGAGTATTCACATGGTCTACCTTTTTTGGCTCTTTATTGATTTACCTAAAACATCTATGTCTTTATCTGTTACACTAGCAGCCCGTACCGACGTTGTCCAGGTATGAAATAGAATGTGTGTAATGTGTGTATTTGGCAAGGGCAATTTATTTTAAAATCTCGCGGTAGACAACATTTTTGTTACATTAGAATAGGGACGGAGAAGGCCCAGCTGCAGCCCGGGTTGATGTTAGCAGGTGCGTGTAATTGGTGTAGTGATCCGCCGCCTGAGCCCGGCTACAGCCCTGGTTGATGTTAGCAGGCGCGTGTAATGTCGTTGAATGAGAGAGTTATCAGCCTCGGGTAAATCCGTTTAATGAGAGAGTTGAGTGACAGCGAGTAGGAGAGGCTGCAGTAATTGTCCCCGCAGACACGCTCATTTGCGTGTTCCCCCGCTTGAGGCCCAGATGCAGGCCTGTTTGATGTTAGCAGGCACGTGTTCCCCCGCTTGAGGCCCAGCTGCAGCCCTGGTTGATGTTATCATGCGCGTGTAATTAGTGTACTGATCCGCCGCCTGAGCCTGGCTAGAGCCCTGGTTGATGGTAGCAGGCGAGTGTAATTTAGTTGAATGAGAGAGTTCAGTAACAGCGCGCAGGAGAGGCTGCAGTAACGTTACTTACCAGGCCTCCAGGTGAACGTGTTTGTCACGCCCCCAGCACACGGCCACAGCAGATGATCTTCTGATTAATGTACGACCCACATGGCATGAAGGGCGGAACGTAGCACACACCCCCAGTGTTTCTCACGCCCCCAGCGTGCCCCTTGATGCGGCACAATTGTGTTCACATGGCATGAAGGCCAGAAACACGCCCCCAGCATTTCTCACACCCCCAGCGTGTCACGCCCCCTGCGTGCCCCTTGATGCTGCGCAGCAACGTAATTGGAGCTTGTATGTACGACTCACATGGCATGAAGGGCGGACACACGCCCCCAGCGTTTGTCACGCCCGCAGCATTTGTCACACCACCCGGCACACGCCCACAGCCCTCGATGTGATGGCCATTCCACACGCCCCCAGCGTTAGTCACGCCCCCAGTACAACACAGACACGCCCACAAGGGACTACTTTGCTGGCACGGTTCTTTTACCTTTTAAATGTATAGAGGAGTTGGCCTAACGGCTAAGGCGCTCGACCTCGGACCTGGGGATCTGGGTTCGAGTCTTGGTAACGACTCCAAACACCCTGTGATTATGGGCAAATCATTTAATCTCCCCGTGCCTAACAAAAATGAATGTGTGTCCTCATGTAACGTAACTGGTGCTATGTAAAGCGCTCTGATACCTGATTCAGTTCGGGTCAAGTTCGCGCTATATAAAACTCTGCAAAAAAAATAAAAAATATGGTGGCCGTCTGCATAGCCTATGGCCTTCTACTGCAACTGCCATTTCCAACGCTGTATTGGGTGTTGTGATTGGTGCTGTGGTTACTGAGATTACCCGCCTCAAAGGTTTGGGCTCTCTCTTTATAATATTAAGTATGGATTTGTGCCATTCTTCTCCCACTATTTAGATCCAAATAATGTATTTAAACAACGGAGTAGTGGTGAAAATAGGCATAAAAGGACTTTCGGCTTTTACTGAGTA
Organism: Lissotriton helveticus; assembly: GCF_964261635.1. Lineage (NCBI taxonomy): Eukaryota > Metazoa > Chordata > Amphibia > Caudata > Salamandridae > Lissotriton > Lissotriton helveticus. The sequence goes on from NC_136072.1 coordinate 1,010,839,772, forward strand.
AGATATTTCGCCTGTTTGTATTTTGCACTCTTGTTAAAAAAATTAATTTGGTTCCTACTTTTTAATTGTTTTTATTGGGAGCTGTCTTTTTATAACTTTTATTGACCTTATGTACTGTTAATGGTTTCACTCGAACTTACGTCTGTGGTTTTATAAAGTGAGTAATTGTTTTTTTAATCTGCTTTTATGAATGTGTAATCCGAATAAAGTTTTATGACTGACTGACTGACCACAGGGGGTGAAGACATCATTGTGTAAAGGAAACTGGTTGTATTCAGGTGCAAGGAAATCTCCTCCCACTACTCTAAATTCAGCCTTGGACTAATCAGCCCAGCTCTGAGTCACTCAGGAAGAGCCAGGCACACCTCAAGTTCAAGTTCCAAAATTTGTATAGCGCACTACTCACCCAGAGGGTCTCAAGGCGCTTGAGGGAGGGAGGTGCTTTTTATTTATCGAATATCCAGGTTTTTAGTTGTTTTCTGAAGGAGAGGTGGTTCTGTGTAAGGCGGAGGTGGGTGGGGAGGGAATTCCAGGTTTTGGCCGCTAAGTAGGAGAATGATCTTCCCCCCATGGTGGATTTGTGGATGCGCGGAATTGTGGCGAGGGCTTGGTTGGACGATCGTAGTTGGTGGGAGGGGGTGTAGAAGGAAAGTCGTGTGTTGAGGCATTCGGGTCCTAGGTCGTAGAGGGCTTTGTGTGCGTGGGTGAGGAGACGGAACGTTATTCTCTTGTTGACAGGGAGCCAGTGGAGGTCTCTCAGGTGGCCGGAGATGTGAGCTTGCCGAGGGATGTCCAAAATGAGTCTGGCTGAGGCGTTTTGGATGCGTTGGAGTTTTTTCTGTAGTTTGGTTGTGGTTCCGGCGTAAAGGGTGTTTCCGTAATCCAGTCGACTTGTGACCAGTGCGTGGGTGACCGTCTTTCTTGTTTCGGTGGGGATCCACCGGAAGATTTTTTTAAGCATGCGTAGGATGTTGAAACATGATGATGAGACGGCGTTGACTTGTCTGGTCATCGAGAGGGAGGAGTCCAGGATGAAGCCCAGGTTTCGTGCTTGGTCCATAGGTATGGGTGCAGTTCCCAGGGCCGGTGGCCACCATGAGTCGTCCCAGGCAGAGGGGGATGACCCTAAGATGAGGACTTCCGTTTTGTCTGAGTTAAGTTTAAGACGGCTGTTCTTCATTCACTCGGCTACTTCTTTCATTCATTCGTGTAAATTGGTTTTGGCGGTGTTAGGGTCTTTGGTGAGGGAGAGGATCAGCTGGGTGTCGTCTGCGTAAGAGATGATGTTGAGGTTGTGTTGGCGTGAGATGGATGCGAGGGGACTCATGTATACGTTGAAGAGGGTGGGACTGAGTGAAGATCCTTGTGGTACGCCGCAGATGACTTCGGTGGCTTCCGATTTAAAAGGGGGGAGGCGGACTCTCTGGGTTCTTCCGGTGAGGAATGAGATGATCCAGTCCAATGCTTTTTCTTGTATTCCGACGTCGTTGAGGCGTTGTATGAGGGTGCTATGACAGACTGTGTCGAAGGCTCCGGATAGGTAAAGTAGGATGAGGGCAACTGTTTCTCCGTTGTCCAGTAGTGTTCGGATGTCGTCTGTTGCTGCGATGAGGGCGGTTTCAGTGCTGTGTTTGGCTTTGAAGCCGGACTGTGAAGGATCGAGGGATTTGTTGGATTTGAGGAAGGCGGCGAGCTGACTATTGACGGCCTTCTCAATGACTTTGGCGGGGAATGGTAGGAGCAAGATGGGGCGGTAGTTCTTAAGTTCGGTGGGGTCTGCTGTGGGTTTCTTCAGAAGGGCGCTGAGTTCGGCATGTTTCCAGTTTTCTGGGAAGGTAGCGGAGTTGAAGGAACAGTTGATGACATCGCGGAGGTGGGGTGCGATGATGGAGTCTGCTTTGTTGAAAATGTGGTGGGGGCATGGGTCGGTTGGCGATCCTGAGTGGATGGAGTTCATCAGTCGGATGGTGTCTTCGGTGGTGATTGGGTTCCAGGTGCAGAGGTTGCTGGATTGCGTTTTTTGTTCGGGGGTAGGTGGAGTGGACTGGTCTTCGGACTGGTTTTTGAAGCTGTTATGTATTTCGGCGATTTTGTTGTGGAAGAATGAGGATAGAGAGTCGCAGAGGTTTTGGGAGGGAGTGATGTCGTTGGTGCCGGCGGTGGGGTTTGTAAATTCTTTGACGATGTTGAATAGTTCCTTGCTGTTCTGAGTATTGTTGTCAAGTCGATCTTTGAATGCTGATTTCTTGGTGGATCTGATCAGTTGGTGGTGTTTGCGGGTGGTGTTCTTGAAGGTGGCTAGGTTGTCAGTGGTTGGGTTTTTTCTCCAGGTTTTTTCGAGAGTACGACAGAGCTTCTTGGATTTCTTAAGGTCATCGTTGAACCAGGGGGCTTTTTTGTTACCTTGCTTGATTGGATGGTTTTTCAGTGGTGCTAGTTCCTTGGCGCTGTGGGTGATCCATTGTGTGAGGTTAGTGGCTGCTTGGTTTGGGTCCGCTGATTTGACAGGGGGGTTTTGGTGAAGCGATGTGAAGAGCTGGTCGGTGGTGATTTTGTTCCAATTTTTTCGGGGAATAGGTTGTTGGGGGTTGTGGGTCGTGGTCTTTTTGTAGTTGAAGTGAACGCGGCTGTGGTCCGTCCAATGGAGAGCTGTGGTGTGATCAAAGGAGATGTGCTTGCTGGAGGTGAAGATAGGGTCGAGCGTGTGTCCGGCAAGGTGGGTGGATGTGCTAACAAGTTGTTTGAGTCCGAGATTGGCCAGGTTGTCCAGAAGGGTGGTGGTGTTGTTGTCGTTGTTCTTTTCCAGGTGGAAGTTGAGGTCTCCCAGTAGCATGTAGTTCTCGGAGGGTAGGGCATGTGGGCTGAAGAAGTCAGTGATGTCTTCGCAGAATTGTGTGCGGGGTCCTGGTGGTCTGTAGATGAGGGTGCCTCTGAGTGTGGTTTTGGGGTCTGTGTGAATCTGGAAGTGAAGGTGTTCGGCGGAAGTGAGGTTGTCGTTGGAACTGGTCGTGATGCGGATGGTGTTCTTATGGACGATAGCGATGCCTCCTCCTGTTTGGTTGGTGCGATCTTTTCGGATGATCTTGTAGGCGTCCGGGATGGCTATGGCGATGTTGGGTGCTGATGAGGCGTTCATCCATGTTTCTGTAAGGAAGGCGACGTCCGGTGATGTGGTGCCGAGTAGGTTCCAGAGTTCAATGGAGTGTCTGTGGACTGAGCGGGTGTTGAGCAGGATGCAGTTTAGGTGGTTGGTGTTGGAGCTCGGTTTGCAGTTTGTGGATTTGGTGTGGGTTCTGAAGCAGTCGAATTTGCAGGAGAGGCAGGTGAAGGGTCCGTGGGTGTGTCCTGGGGCAGCTTGGTAGCATGGAGGTGTGCGGCCGGGGTTGAGGGCTGAGAGGGTTGTGGCGTCGTATGTGATGCGGGCGGAATGGAATTTGCGGGGACCAGGGGGTCTGGCGCTGGGCGTGATCGCTGCGCGTGAACGCTGCGCGCAAAATCATCTGTCATATGTGGATTGTGGAGGGGGAGGGGCGAGGGAGGAGCAGCTGGGAGGCGGGAGCGGGGTGGAGAGCCGGGCTGGGAGGACCAACAACAACAAACAAAATGGCAGCAAGCCCAAAAGCGATACAGGACGAGTTTGGTGCACAACCTGGAGTCGCTAATAAATAAATGGCCAGTGGCGCCGGTACAAACAGGTACAAATAGTTCTAGCAGGCAAATCGAGCAGTGCACAATTTAGCAGTTAATGCCGAGCAGTCTATCACTATAGCGCTACGATCACAATATCATGAGGCACAATCAATAATTATAGTGAGCAGAGCGGGCAGTGCGCAATTCGACTAAGGCAATGAATTAGTCAGGCAGAAGCGCTACAATACCACTTCTAGCAGCAGGGAGCAGCGTGGGGAGCGACCGCTTCTGATCTAGGCAGGACGGTCACAGCGTTAATGCAATCGGGTCGAGCCTTAACTTTAGTGGGAGGGAGGAGCAGCTGGGAGGCGGGAGCGGGGTGGAGAGCCGGGCTGGGAGGACCAACAACAACAAACAAAATGGCAGCAAGCCCAAAAGCGATACAGGACGAGATTGGGGCACAACCTGGAGTCGCTAATAAATAAATGGCCAGTGGCGCCGGTACAAACAGGTACAAATAGTTCTAGCAGGCAAAGCGAGCAGTGCACAATTTAGCAGTTAATGCCGAGCAGTCTATCACTATAGCGCTATGATCACAATATCATGAGGCACAATCAATAATTATAGTGAGCAGAGCGGGCAGTGCGCAATTCGACTAAGGCAATGAATTAGTCAGGCAGAAGCGCTACAATACCACTTCTAGCAGCAGGGAGCAGCGTGGGGAGCGACCGCTTCTGATCTAGGCAGGACGGTCACCCCTCACCCCCCCCCAGTGGTTGTCTACAGGGAAATATTCCCCAAAAATATATTCAATGGGGCCCATACACATTTACCCAAATGTTCCTCCATACTCACTAGCAAAAACCACTGGGGGTCAAGTTTATAATTCACTTAACTTCTGATTAGCTAGCTTTCTGTAATTTCAAACAAATTTAGAACAAATTTTAATACCCAACTAATCTTTCACAGATCTACACTTTCCTCTGGTCGATGGACCATTAATTGAGTTAGTTGATGGTGATATTAACAGTTAGCTAACAAATTCATGAATCTCAGTGAAATAACCACAGACTCTGTGTAAGATTCATAAGCTTTATCTAAGATTTCAGTCGTAACATTGAATGCTCATTAATACAGATTCACAGTGCAAACTCCATCATTCTTCATATGGGAGAGAAAATGTAATTTGGCAAATACAATAAATAACACAAGCTCATTCAACAAATCAATATAACAGAGTGAATAGATGAAGAGACAGAAGGTTCAAAACAAAATTACATTTGCAAAGAATATGCAAATTTTGAGACAGCATAATATTCACCTATTACAAATTCTAAAAAACACCCCTCTGGCCAGAGGACTGGTGGTGGTCCCCTGAGTTAGAATCAGGAGACAAAGGCTAAAAGACAGGATCAGGACAGGGCAGAAACTTACTAGACTTCTCTACAAACCTGACGCACCAGGGCGCATCCCTCTCTTACACTCTCTCCCTCCTTGATATTATTCTGGAATCTTCAAATCTAATCAGGCTGTCATTCGGATCTGAATCTTGCCAGTCTGCTCTCCTTTTCTTTCTCTCTCTCTCTCTTTTTCTCTCTCTCTCCAGCAGCTCGATCCGGCTTGACCCTCGATTCTTTCTAATATTCTAAGTCACTCTAGTTATAGTCTTCATTTCAACATGTCCCACCCTCAATAGTTGCAAATGTCAATAACATACAGAATATGATTGGACAGGGCTAGGGAAATTCTCATCACACTACGCTGACATATTCTTTTTATTATGGTACTATTGTCTCGCAAACCCTTCCCCTTTAGCTCATTCACAATTTCCTTTCCCATAATGTTTCTTTTGATACAAGCTCCATAGACGAGAGATACACGTCTTCCCTTTCCCACGTCTTCAGTCCTTGGTGTCTGGCAGCAGTTCAGTTTTCCGGTCATTGGGTCACATTACGAATCCACTGAGCATGTGCGACTCATTGTCTTCCAGCGCCATTTCCTCCTTTTGTCATAGGTGTAACAGGCCCAAATGCACACTATTAATAAAAGAATCATGACCAGATGTTATTTTCTTAAACCTATCATTCGCAATGTTCACCACCCACTTCTACTCTATCCCAGGTTATTATTATTTTTTCTGAGCAAAGCATTAACAACAGCAGCCTTCTTTTAAATTCAAGCAAGCAGATGCCGGACATGTGGTTCTTCAAGACCACATGTTAGTCCTTCTTGCGCATACGTGCGTTTTTTCCCCTCTCAAAGTAAGTTAGTCACGTTATCTCTACGTAATTCTGGATTGCACATGCGCAATGCGCTTTTGCAAATAAAAGCGGTTTTAGTCGAGTTGCATTTTATTCCACATTAATTAAGCATGCGTAAAGCTTTCTCCCATATGTCGGTGTCTGGGGCCAGATGTAGGAGGCCATTTACCGACCGGTAACGGCCGATTTCGGCTGTTACCGACCGGTAAATGGGTATTTGTGATGTAGGGGCATCATTTTACAGATTCGGTAAATTTACCGAATCGGTAAATTTACCAAATCTGTAAAATACAGAATCGGTAATTTTACTGATTCGGTAAATCCAAGATGTAGGTAGCACTGTTTACAGTGCTACAGGCCTTCAGAATTCGGTATTTTACCACACAATCCTATTGTGTGGTAAAATACAGAATTCAGGTGTGCATGCACATCTGTGCATGCACACCTATGCCATGTGACAGACAGACATGCCCTTAGGGCATGTCTGTGTGCCACATGGCGCACATGCCTGTATTTGGGGTGCTAGAGGGTGTCAAAGTGACACCCACTGCACCCTTGCTGGAATCGGTATTGACCGAATCGGTAAATACCGATTCGGTATTGCCCATTGATTCCTATGGGCTTCAATGCCCATAGGAATCAATGGGCATTACCGAATCGGTATTTACAGAATCGGTAAATACCGAATCTTAACGATTCGGTATTTACCGATTCAGAAATACCTACACCCCCCCTCTATTTTACCACTTCTTAAATACCGAATCGGTAAAATGCGGTATTTAAGAAGTGGTAAAATAGAATTACCTACATCTAGCCCCTGGTGTATATTAGTTTAGTCACATCTACAGTTTTAACGATTAGTAAAAGTTAATGAAGGATTGGTCTGAGCAAGTTTTGTTAGTCTTGAACCCTTGCTCCTTCAAATGCACATCCCCAGACCCTGTCACTCCAAAACCAGACAGCTAATACAGAAACAGGCAGAGGCACATAGCATGGTTAAACAAGAAAATGCCTACTTTCTAAAAGTGTGTCTTTTACTTTCTAAAAGTGGCATTTTCAAACACATAATTTAAAAAACATTGTTTCTAAAATATGTGTTATCAGAGCTCAGAGAGCCTAAACTTTATTTCTCTATCTTCTCCCAATGGGAAGTTATGCTTGTAAGATGTTACAAAGCATTTCCCATCCTATCGTATGGGAAAGATTGGCAGTATTTCACTATCAGGACATGTCACACACACCAGTACATGTCCTACTTTTCACATACACTGCACCCTGCCCAGGAGGTTATCATGGGCCTACAATAGGGGTGCCTTACGTGTAAGAAAAGGGAAGGTTAGGGCCTGGCAAGTGGGTGTACTTGCCAAGTCAATATGGCAGTTACAAATAGTGCACAGACACAGCAGTGGCAGGTCTGAGATATCTTTTCAGAGCTGCTCATGTGGGTGGCGCAATCAGTGCACAGGCCCACTAGTAGCATTTGATTTACAGGCCCTGGCACACTCAGTGCACTTTACTGGGGGATTACCAGTAAATCAAATATGCCAATCATGATAACAATTTATACAGAGAGCACATGCACTTTAGCTCTGATTAGCATTGGTAAAGTGCCCAGAGTCTTAAAGCCAACATCAACAGGTCAGAGGAAAATAGGAGGAAGAAGCAAAAAGTTTGGGGATAACGCTGTTACGCCACTTTCCTTCCAGCTTCACAACACACCTAAAATTGACTTACCAGTTGTCAGATCTTTGGTTTTAAATGGCAAAAAGGGCTGGTTTGAAATTTCAGTTCTGGTGCTTGGACTGCATTGTTCCAGGTATGCGTATTAGCCCCTTAATTATATTTGTAACCCGGCATGTGAGTGGCTTAGGTCCACGCTGTGCCTTAAATGAGGTATTTCACTTCTATTCCACTTATGCATTCTTGTACAATCTGACAATAGGCTTACATAAATATCAATATATGCCTATTGGTGCTTGCCAATCAAGAACCATGTTTGAGGGGTAGGGCAACGCTCTGCTAGGTTGATTAGTTGTTTCTCACTGCCTTTACGCCAAAAAATGGCTGAGTTCGTAATAAGTAAAACATCTCGGGAGAACACACAAGGAAGCACATTTTCCTAAAGCTTTGATAAAAGACTATTTCTCTGTTAAAAATAATGAAATCACGACGTTTTTGTAATACCCTTTCAACAAATTCCCAATAGAAATATTTAATTCCCCTGTATTTACATTGACCTTTTGGTTGACAAACAATTCTCTGATATCCTGACTTCAAATGAAACTTAGCTGTTGTATAGAAAAGAGGCAGTGAGGGCAAGTGCAGCAGGCAATTCGAATGAGTATGTAATGAGTGACAGCAAGGCAATGTCAAGACTACAAATTAAATCTGTGTGTACGGTTTGACAAACTAAATGTACATTATGAAAGGGCTGTATTACAAATCTCTGCTCCTGAATAGTAGCTATGTAATTAAATAAATAGGCAAGCCTGGTGCATGCACTGCCTTTTGTCATTTGTTAGTTTTTTACTAAATTATTTTCATACGCAACTGCCAGTGTTAATAAACCTGCGATTCTCACACCTATTCATGAGTACGTGAAGTAGTACTCTTTTACATACTCTTAGACGTTTTTGTGAGTTGGCCTCCGAGAGGATGTGGCACAGCAGCCTGAGCTGCCGACTAGGGAGCTGAGGATCTGGTTTCGAGTCTTGGCATCGGCGCAACATCCTGTGATTCTGGACAAATCACTAACTGTGCCCATGGACAGCGCCTGGACACCCTCATGGGTGATAAGTAGCGCTATGTAAATCTACAAACAACTTCTAAAACGAGAATATTGAGGCAATATTCACATACAATTAGTGCAAAGAAAAAGGACTGTGCCCTCTTTACTCTTATACAAATAGGAAGTTGGATTTGTTTATGCTGACTAGCAAACACACATAAGGGAATATTAAAGAGTACTCCTGTAGTATTACCTCCTGTACTCGTAAATGCTGCTGTGGATCAACATATGTCTTAAAGAAAAGAGGCCACACCAGAGATGGCTGTCAAAGTCAATCAATCAATAAAATATAACTTTATTCGGGCTTAATGGAAATTAACCATAAAAGTACATAGAAATATTGCACATAGCCATAATCACACATAACATTTGAAAAATGTCTTGCTTTAAAAACAGGTAAAACGTTATATGTACATAAACAGCTTTAAAATTCCTTAAGTACAAGTTGTAATAACAATTTTAAAACACCATTACACTCATACAGAGAATGGCTGAGATTTAAAAAGAATAATGGGTAAGGTGAGAGAACAAAAACCTCTTTATCGAGTCCGCTATGCACTCCTACTATCCCCCTAAATTAAGCCAAGCTTCATGTATTAACCCATAATTCTAGCGAATTAACCTAACATGGTTTTTATAGCTCTAATGGCTGCTTTAAAAAATGCACATGTTCAAAGAAACATGGGTGGCCCTACTAACATGGGACCAGGGTATATATTATATCAAAGAGCAGAGGTCCCTGTGGGAAAGATAATTAGGTAATAATAATGGTATTAATAATAAAGAATGGTAATTATGCTCAATGGCAGTATTTATGGGAGGAGATGCACACACACCACAGAAAGAATCAAATACAGCTTAATAAGTTAAAATACATTGTTGTTTATACTAACAAATTCAAATACAACATTTTTAGAAAAGAAGTGTAGAGTGTCCCAAGTGAACATTAAACCTATACATATAAGTGACAAATAGTGATATACATTGAGGTTTTAGAAAAAAACAAAAACAACCTTTTAGTTAGTATACATTAATTATGCACCTCTCCACGCCGAGTGTGGAGAGGTGCATTGAATTCCAGGGCGATAGATAAGGCCAGAAAAAAGGTTAATGTCGAAATGGTCCGGTTTTGCAGACACCTAGGCTTTTCAAGAATATGCCATAGGGACATTCGCTACAATGTGCCGGAACTGTTCAGGGGCGACGGGGTTCACCTTTCCCGCCTGGGGATGAATCTTTACTTGTTGGAATTGCGGGAAGTGCTGTCTAGACTTCTTGGAGTGCGTAGAGAGTGACAAGGTGGTTAAGAGCTTTAATGGGGCAAGGGGTGAGGGGCAGGATAAGGGGGAGGCGGTGTAGCCGCCTAGCCTCCCGCCTTTTCCTGGGTGGCGGAGTTGTTTTTGAAGTTGGTCAAGTTTGGCTGGAGTTTGGTAGTTTATCGTTAAGTTTGGGGAGTTGGTGAGCAGGAGCGGGGAAAGGTTAAGCAGGTTGGAAGTTTACATTAGAGGTTAGTAGTTACAGTTGCAGGAAGGCAGATAGGATTGTAGGTATTGGGAGGGTAGGAATTTTAAATGTTATGTGATAAGATTGTTATTATTTAATGTATTGTAAGCTATGCATTGTATGTTATAGGGTGTTTTTTTTTATCATGTGGGGATAGTAGGGGTGGGGGGAGGAAAAGGCAAGGGGTCAGGTAATTCGATGTTTAGAGAGGTTTCAGTTTTGTAAGGCAAAGTGCCAGTTTAAATAAAGTTTGTGATGTGCACCTGTTTCAATTTATTTATTTATTTATTGACATTTATAAAGCGCGGCGAATACCCTTGGGCGTCTCGGCGCTAATTAAGGGCATAGATCAGCAAACTGGGGTAATGAAGATATACAAGGCTATTGGTCAAATAACCACGTCTTTAGCTGTTTGCGAAATATGAACAGGGAGGGACTTGCCCGGATATGTGCAGGAAGGGTGTTCCAGAGTTTCGGGGCGGCAACCAGGAAACGCCTGTCGCCCCATGTGACTGTTCTAGTGCGTGGCACAGCCAAAAAGTTCTAATAAGAGAAACGAAGCGATCGGGTTGGAACATGATGAAGAAGATTCTGTTTGAGAAAATGGGGACCTTGATTATTGAGTGACTTATAAGCAATACACAGCGATTTAAATTTAATACGACTGCGTATCGGGAGCCAATGGAGATCCCTAATGATATTTGTGACTGGTGCAAACTTGGGGATCCCAGCCAGCATTCGTGCGGCGGCATTTTGGATTGACTGCATCCTATTTATCACTCGGACTTGAGCCTTTAAGAATAGAGCGTTGCAATAGTCCATGGAGGACAGGACTAGTGAGCTGACCAGTGTTTTCCCGGCAGTGTTCGGTAGGAAAGGTAGTATTTTCCTAATCATTCTCAATTTCATATGAGCTGTGGCCGCAGTTTTGTTATCATGTGCCATGAAGTTGAGGCCAACATCAAAAGTGACGCCTAGATTTCTCACTTTGCTGGCTGGACTAGGCGGAGGACCGAAAGATGGTAGCCACCAGACAGGTGACCAGCCCGGGGAGAGGTGACCGAAGATGACCACTTCAGTTTTTTCTGAGTTGAGTTTCAGACAGTTTGTGGCCATCCAGTCACCTATTGCCATCATTCCTCTCGTGAATCGATTGGCCACTTCCTCACCGTCCCCTTTGATAGCCAGTACCAGTTGGGTGTCATCAGCGTAGGAGGTCAGGCTCATCCCAAATGCTTTGATGACACTAGCAAGGTCCGACACGTAGATATTGAATAGTGTCGGACTCAGGGATGAGCCTTGAGGGACCCCACACGGCAGAGACACCTTAGATGATTGGTAGGGTCCCAGAGATACTGCCTGTGATCTGTTGGCCAGGAACGATACGAGCAGGTCCAGAGCAATTTTCTGGACCCCCAGTCGTTCGACACGGTCGACTAAGATCTTGTGGTCGACCGTGTCGAAGGCCGCCGAAAGATCCAGCAGTACCAGGACTGCTGTCCCCCCCTGGTCTCGTATGGCTCTGATGTCATCCGCAGCATTTAGGAGGGCAGTTTCCGTGCCATGACATTTGCGGAAACCGAACTGGGTGTTGTCGAGCAACTGGTGCTGCTCCACAAATTCCGACAGTTGCTGATTCATGGCTTTTTCTATTACCTTAGCCAGAAAAGGAAGACTGGCTATCGGACGATAGTTTTTCAGGTCATCTTTATTCAAGTTGACTTTCTTTAGAAGGGGTTTGACCAATGTATATTTCAGAGAGGCCGGGAAAATTCCGGAGCTAAACATAGTATTGCAAACATGGGTTATAACCGGTATCAGCGTGTCCATAACTGGCATAAGAACTTTAAGCGGACACGGGTCCAGTGCTGAACCTGATTTAATCCTTAAGATAATGCTCCTTGTCTGATCCATAGTAAGATCGACAAAGCGGGTCAGTGTATTATCCCGTGAGGTGGAGGACAAGGATAGCGGAGTAGTGTCCGTGTTTGAAGAAAAAGCCTGATAGATGTCGTTAACTTTCTTAAAGAAAAAATCAGATAAGGCGTCGCAAAGATGTTGTGAGGGAGGTGGTGTGAAGTCGTGCGTGCCACCCGACAAGCGTTTAGTAATGTCGAATAACTCTTTGCATGAGTTTTTGGCAGTCTCGATTTGTGCTGCATAGTAGGCTTTTTTCGCCTCTGCGATCATCTGTTTGTACCGGGCAAGTGAATCTTTGTATAATGATTTGCTTTCTGGGTCGTAGCGCTTCCGCCAGAATCTTTCTCTTTGTTTATTTAATTGTTTCTATTTTTTGAGTTCATCCGAGAACCAAGGAGCACTAGGGGAGGCTCGATTCTGGGAGATAGATTTTACGGGCGCTAGCTCAAGTGTGGCCTGATTAAGCCAGTTATTGAACTGGTTTATGGCGACAGTAGGGTCATCTGACAACAGTGGCGATGTTCTAGCCAGGAATGTGTTCAGCGTCCCCACCTTTATGTCCTTCCATGCTCTCACCTGTTTGGGGCTATTGTTAGCAGCCTTCCTCTTAGAGGCGTCGGGAATAGCTAAATGACTTACAATGGCATGATGATCGGTCCATGCCAGGGGGAGGACATCTGAGATATGTAGCGTCTCAATATTGGTGAAAATGCCGTCAAGAGTGTGACCAGCGTCATGGGTAGGGGCAGAGATGTGTTGATAAAGACCTAGTATTTCCATGTCCGCTAAGAGACATGCAGTGTCTGTGTCACTACTTGATTCAAGATGGAAATTGAAATCGCCTAACACTGCAAAGTGGTCTTCAAGAGCTATGGATTCCAATATAGAACCAAGGCTGAGTAAAAAGGGGGTACGTGCTCCAGGTGGGCGATATACCAATACGCCTTTAAAATTGAAAAGGGGTGTGAGCTTAATACTGAATAGTAGGGCTTCGCAACATGTAGATGGTATCGGTGTGGTCCTGATTGGGAGATGGTCTCTGACTATAATTGCTACCCCACCTCCCCGCTGGCCTACTCTGTCCTGTCTATGAATGGTGAAACCACTAGGGACTGCTATGACCAAGTCAGGGTCCGAGGCACCATCCGTCCATGTTTCCGTAATAAACAGGACGTCCAAGTGGGCATCTGTTATTAGGTCTGCAATTTCTTGCCTGTGTTTGCACATGGAACGGGCATTAATAAGTGCTAAGTGAAAAGTGGTGATAGGAGGAGGCGGAGTAGTCAGGGCCTTAATTTTGTAGTGGACAATGTGTGTCTGAAATGAGCAGTGTGAACAAGATAATTGGTAGGGTACATTGGTGATTGAAAGTGGGTCATAAGTAACACAGCAATCATTGCCTGGTGACCGAAGTGCAGAAAGAGATGAGGATGAGTAGACCAGTCTGGTCGCAGTACCAGGGGTTTTGGCACTCAGCACGGGCCCGGCACGGACGGGCGCAGACGGGCGCAGACGGGCTGGACTTTGGCTTGACTTCGGCGCGCTTCCGGCGCGCCCGCTGCGCCAGCCCGCTGCGCCGTCTGTAGGGGATACACATTTATAGGTAGTGAGGAGGGTAGGAGGCAGCCAGCGACTAGAGCGCTGACCTGCCTACCTCAAGATGGCGGCCGTCAATCGCCCCAGCACCTAGATCGGCTGGCGAGCGAAGACGGCGATAGCAGTGCCCAAGGTAAGCGCTAAGAGCGCTAATCAAGTAAATAGCACAGTACGACTACACCTGCATAACAAAAAGGGGTTAAAACATCCAGATACAAATTTTTAAAACCCACGATGCAAATAGTGCCAATAGCTAAAATTCTGATGTGCAAATGCGCAAAGTAAAATTGTATCAAAGGCAGGTCTGTGTAGAGCCCCTCAGCGTGACCGCTACCCTTAGACCGGTGAGGTCGACTGCCCGGTGTTTAAATAGCTTCCGGGAGGGCAGGAGGCAGCCAGCGACTAGAGCGCTGACCTGCCTACCTCAAGATGGCGGCCGTCAATCGCCCCAGCACCTAGATCGGCTGGCGAGCGAAGACGGCGATAGCAGTGCCCAAGGTAAGCGCTAAGAGCGCTAATCAAGTAAATAGCACAGTACGACTACACCTGCATAACAAAAAGGGGTTAAAACATCCAGATACAAATTTTTAAAACCCACGATGCAAATAGTGCCAATAGCTAAAATTCTGATGTGCAAATGCGCAAAGTAAAATTGTATCAAAGGCAGGTCTGTGCAGAGCCCCTCAGCGTGACTGCTACCCTTAGACCGGTGAGGTCGACTGCCCGGTGTTTAAATAGCTTCCGGGAGGGCAGGAGGCAGCCAGCGACTAGAGCGCTGACATGCCTACCTCAAGATGGCGGCCGTCAATCGCCCCAACACCTAGATCGTCTGGCGAGCAAAGACGGCGATAGCAGTGCCCAAGGTAAGCGCTAAGAGCGCTAATCAAGTAAATAGCACAGTACGACTACACCTGCATAACAAAAAGGGGTTAAAACATCCAGATACAAATTTTTAAAACCCACGATGCAAATAGTGCCAATAGCTAAAATTCTGATGTGCAAATGCGCAAAGTAAAATTGTATCAAAGGCAGGTCTGTGTAGAGCCCCTCAGCGTGACCGCTACCCTTAGACCGGTGAGGTCGACTGCCCGGTGTTTAAATAGCTTCCGGGAGGGCAGGAAGCAGCCAGCGACTAGAGCGCTGACCTGCCTACCTCAAGATGGCGGCCGTCAATCGCCCCAGCACCTAGATCGGCTGGCGAGTGAAGACGGCGATAGCAGTGCCCAAGGTAAGCGCTAAGAGCGCTAATCAAGTAAATAGCACAGTACGACTACACCTGCATAACAAAAAGGGGTTAAAACATCCAGATACAAATTTTTAAAACCCACGATGCAAATAGTGCCAATAGCTAAAATTCTGATGTGCAAATGCGCAAAGTAAAATTGTATCAAAGGCAGGTCTGTGCAGAGCCCCTCAGCGTGACTGCTACCCTTAGACCGGTGAGGTCGACTGCCCGGTGTTTAAATAGCTTCCGGGAGGGCAGGAGGCAGCCAGCGACTAGAGCGCTGACATGCCTACCTCAAGATGGCGGCCGTCAATCGCTCCAACACCTAGATCGGCTGGCGAGCAAAGACGGCGATAGCAGTGCCCAAGGTAAGCGCTAAGAGCGCTAATCAAGTAAATAGCACAGTACGACTACACCTGCATAACAAAAAGGGGTTAAAACATCCAGATACAAATTTTTAAAACCCACGATGCAAATAGTGCCAATAGCTAAAATTCTGATGTGCAAATGCGCAAAGTAAAATTGTATCAAAGGCAGGTCTGTGTAGAGCCCCTCAGCGTGACCGCTACCCTTAGACCGGTGAGGTCGACTGCCCGGTGTTTAAATAGCTTCCGGGAGGGCAGAAGGCAGCCAGCGACTAGAGCGCTGACCTGCCTACCTCAAGATGGCGGCCGTCAATCGCCCTAGCACCTAGATCGGCTGGCGAGCGAAGACGGCGATAGCAGTGCCCAAGGTAAGCGCTAAGAGCGCTAATCAAGTAAATAGCACAGTACGACTACACCTGCATAACAAAAAGGGGTTAAAACATCCAGATACAAATTTTTAAAACCCACGATGCAAATAGTGCCAATAGCTAAAATTCTGATGTGCAAATGCGCAAAGTAAAATTGTATCAAAGGCAGGTCTGTGTAGAGCCCCTCAGCGTGACCGCTACCCTCAATAAAGCAGCCTTTTACACACACAAATGGTTGTCGGTGTGGCTTTCCCCCTCATCCCTCCAAATGGTAGTCACACACGCACCCTCGCAGAGCCCCAGAATCAGTATTCATTTCACACAGTGACCTTCGCTAACCGGAAACGGATTCTGTCAAGTCTCGGCAAGAACAAGGGCATGAGATAATACCATAGCCCAAGGTTCAATTAAGACACCGCTTTGTCTTGCGGTGTCCTGCTTAGCTGCCCAGACTCCTCTGGTGAAGAAAAAATCCCAGTTGGTGCAGGACTGCAAGAAGTTTCATTATGGCCGTGCCTCGTAACTCTGCACAGCTTCAGCCAGGGACTTGACCCAGAATCCGTATAGAAAGCTCCGGATGCCTAGAGAGGACTGCTGTCAAAGTCCTTCCATTAAATAACCATCTGTTGTAAAAAAAAGGTGGAAGTCATTATATTGCTAAATAAGTGGAAAGTGGAGGTAATATTTTGATCAAAATCAAATGCTGTCCCCGATCCAAGGTGATTGCCACGGCCCATGTGCATTTGCAGTAATGTGCTGGAGAGATCGAGAAGCTGCCAGAATGGCAATAGCAGGAGATGTCTCTGAACTTATCTATTCTTAGTGTCTCCTTTCCTCTTTTTATGACTTCTTTCAAGAAAGGGTAAGGCACACTAGCAGCTTCAACACAACTATTCTTTTACTAGCTCTTCTCTTGGGGAAATGGCCTTTACAACGAGGGCTAGGACAAGCGTGCTGTTTCCTCCCAAGCGCAACCATGCTTGCCTTAACAGCACTTACGCCTTAACCATGCGTATTCCTGGTTAAAGCATAGGGGGAGTCTAGATGCTGGAATGGGCAGGCCCAGGAGCAGGAAGGATCGGGAGAGGACGTTGTGAGGTAAATGAGGCTGGGTTTTGGGGGGTGGGGTTGTTTTTAAGGGTTTGGGGTAGTTTGTAGGGATGGTGGGTTGGGGTTGTTTTCATGGGTGGGGTGGTTGGGGAAGTTTTCAGGGCTCGGAGGGTGTCCGGGTCGTTTTTAGGGCTCGTGGGGGGGGGGTCAAAGTTGTTTTCAGCACGAGGGTTGTGGAACTTTTTAGGACTCGGGGGTCACATTCGTTTTTAGGGCTCAATGGGGCAAGGTCGTTTTTTGGGCTTAGGGGGAGTCAAGGTACTTTTTAGGGCTTGGGGGATCAGGGTAGTTTTCATGGCTCAGGGGTTGTTAGGCTAGTGTTTAGGACTTGGGGTGCAGGGTCGTTTTTAGGGTTCAATGGAAGGTCGGGTAGTTTTTAGGGCTCAGGGAGGAGGACTCGATGTGAATATTAACACACATATCGCTTTACCGGTCATGCCTTTACAACAAATGTGCGTGGTACAGGCATGCATGGTAAAGGAATGCGTTATTCAGATGCATTTGTGATTGGAGCAGAGTTATAAAGACACACATGTTTAGCCATGTGTGCCTCTATCATACAACCCTGCTCTTGATCTTCAGACCAATCTTAATGCCTCATCTTCCACCACTTCCCTCCTCTTCGGAGTGTAGAAGAACGAGACCTAATTTTTCCAGTCAGTAATTATGACCGGAAAAATTGCATGAGCTCTATGCTGCAGCAGCCAAACCTTTTGCTCAGATTTTTGTTTTCTGAGGGGGGGAGGATTCAGGACCTCCCACTGGCACACCTTTAGTTTCCCTTCCTATCCCCTACATGCCCCTGCTGCACTCCCTCCTACCTACATATCACCTGCGCAGATATATATACCCTATTAAATTGGGAATTCCATGTGGTTTTATGAACAGAAAAAACGGTTTAACATTGTAATTCCTCATTTGGGGCTTCATTTGACATTGGATTATAGTGACGCAAATTTATTGAATGATAATAGTAAAATTGCATGCTACTGTTCTGTTACCCCGGGCCTATATATCTTTATTCCCCTTTTTAATAATGGCAATGAGAATAAGATGCTCCTTCCTCTATGACTATTGAGAAGGACCACCAGCGCCGGTGGTATGGATTCATATATGTCTGTTACTGGAAAAGCTTATTAGAGACACAGTCTTACCTGGCAGTGCTCTACACACTCACAGATACAGCCAAATACACCTATAAAGTATCTAGCTACTTGTACATCTAAGTAACCATAAAACAAGTCTGAATTATGCATAGGGATTACCTAATCTGCGGTACTGTGACTGCAGGCCGGTATGATTACAAGTTCCTGCAGAGCCTGGTGTCACAGGATAAATGTAGATAATTTAAAAATATTGGCATCCTTGCAATGTTGTACATCCAATGGAGTAATAATTATGTAGTATCTGATGTGGTGCAGTAAACACATTGTACAGATGTAGAAGTAGTGTAGTGGTAGCCTCTTCTTTAATTATACCCACTTTGGACCTCATTACAACTTGCCCAGTAAATTTGATATGTGTGGTAACTCGTGCAATTTCAAATATTGCAATTATGGGTTTCATGAGAAATTCAGCAGGTCAAACGTGCTGATATTTATTGGGGGGAAAATGGCTGTTATTGGCCGAAACAAGCAGGTTTTGGTGGAGTAAGCACCAACATCCGCATGTAATGCCCCAAAAACATGCAATCGGATAGCATTAACCACACCTGATAACTTCCAACTAGAGGCAATAAATATCATACAATTTACAGGGAAGCATGTAATGGGGGCCATAGTGCATCACCTCTTTATCCATGCAACCTTTGTATCCAATATCACTGGGACTCATTTGTCATGAAAATAAACAAACTATGTATTTTCTTGCTAAGGAACAGGTCTTTTTATAGTGAACTTTAATTTCCTAAAACAACTAAGGTATATGTAAATGCCTGGGAGCAAAGTTTGTCAGTTTATTGTCTATTTGCCAGCAATAGTTTTGTAGAAGGAGATGAAGAGAGAGAAAAGGTTAAGGACGGGAGAAAGTGGTTTATTAGATAGGGTGGATTGTAATAAACTTATACCAAAAGGGAGTCACCGTTCCTAAGTAGAGAGAGAAAAAGAAGGGAATTAAAAGGGACTCTCATTGTGTGCTACTCTAATTATGGGGGGCAGTGTGTCCTCATCTTGATGCCCTCTCACAACCCAAAGGATGTCATGCTTCATCATTGGGCTTTTGCTCCTCGTCGGGCCGACGCTGCAATGCCCTACTGGTCCCCCAAAGGGTCTCTTTATCAGAGATCTTTTGATGAAGCCTTATGTGTGCGTTGGTGTGTCAGTGAAGTCCTAGAAGGTGTATTAAAAAATGGCTGGAGGGAGAGTGATTAATTTTTATTATGGTGATGCCTCTGTCATTATTAAAACAAAGTGTATGGTGCTGCTTTAAGGGATATAATGTCCCCTGGTTGCTGGGTAACTATATGTCCCTAGTAGGCATATGCTCTGGTCAACATGATTCGCGCTTTAATGGTCTCAAGGGGCGATCCAGGGCGCTTCGTCAGTACAGAGTGAGAAAGTTGTATCTACAGTGGCCCGAATATTTTGGTGCCCCCGGATAATTGAAGGGAGTAAAACTTTTGAAACTGCCAATTTCTCAGGCTGAGGAGAAACTGCAGCACTACCCAGGACTATGAAATACAGGCAGTAGAACTTAGCAAAATCCTGGAAAAAATCATAAAGTCTGCCAAGAAACGTGCACGGAACAACCATCGAGAAGCGCTTTTAGAAACACAAGAAAAACACTAAGATGAAACAATTACATGTGTTACAACTTACACGCCTCAATCTAATCAGGGTAAACAGGTCCAATTAAAACATTGGAACATCCTGAACACAGGCGAAATGCAACTGCAATGCCCAAGATTCGCGTTCAGGCATACACAGAACATAAAAGATGTCGTTTTCCACAAAAGACCACAGAAAAAACAGGGGGGCAGTCAGAGGACATTATGGGACCTGCCACCAGTCAAGGGACACTATCCATGCTGAACTTGTAATGTCTGCCCGCTCACAGCACATACCAAAACACTCCAATTGAAGAACCAAGAGTGGACACAAAAGAGACACACCAATTGTAATACAAACAATTGTGTCTACGTGGTGAAATGTCCTTGTAACCTACTATACATAGGGATGGCCTCTAGAGCTGTAAGAACAAGGGTGAATGATCACAGGAGCAACATCCGGTGTGGTAGGAACACCACCAAAATGAGCAGGCACTACATTGAAAAGGGACATATACCAGACAAAGTCAATTGGACCGTCATTGAGTCCAGTCCCCTTTGGACAACAAAGACCCTTTTCCAAAAAGAGCAAAGATGGGACCATCACCTCCAAAAGAACGCCCCGGGTCTTAACGATGAAATACCATGAATTGAGGTACTATCGAAACCAAACCCTTGGCATCAACCCCACCAGTGCAACACTATAGTGATGACTATGTTAGTACACCTTTCAGACCACTGTAGATACAACTTTCTCTCTCGGTCCTGACAAAGCGCCCTGGATATCTCCCCCTGAGACCATTAAAACGCGAAACATGTTGACCAGAACATATGCCCACTAGGGATATATAATTACCCAGCTACCAAGGGACATATTACTCCTTAAAGCAGCTCCATACACTTTGTTTTAATAATGACAGAGGGCTCACCTTAATAAAAATTAATCACTCTCCCTCCAGCCATTTTTTAATACACCTTTTATGACTTCTCTATCACTTAGACCCATGCACCCATACAGCTTTATCAAAAGATCTCTGAAAAAGAGACCCTTCGGGAGACCCATAGGGCATTGCAGCGCTGGCCTGACGATGAGCAAAAGCCCAATGATGAAGCATGACATCTTTTGGGGTATGTGAGGGTATCAAGATGCGGACACACTACCCCCCACAATTAGAGAAGCACACAACAAGAGTACCTCTTACTTCCCTTCTTTTTCTCTCTCTACTTATTAACGGTGACTCCCTTTTGGTATAAGTTTAACTTCGAGAGCACTGGTCACCGGACCTTTTGAATATCTCCTAGAGTCCTCCTCTTTTGAGTAATTGGATTGTAGTAAAGTCACTGTTTTGTTAGGTCCAGTCAAAGGGTTCAGTAATTTAAATAGGAGCTCAGCCCCTGGTAGTTATGGCATAGACCAATCAAGAAAACCAAATGGTAATCATTGGTTGCGCTACAAAAAGACCTAGGCGCGATTTCAAGCAGAATGAGACCAGTGCTGGTCGGATACACCACGTGTGATTGGCCCTGAAAAAGTTTCTAAATCCCAATCTGAAAAGGGACTTTATAATTTTTCTGAGGAAAACCTCTTCTCCAAATGGGTTAGAAATAAATTCATTCCAGTTCGCTTGAACTGCAAGTTGATAATTTTTATGCTGTCATTCTCCATGAAGTCCGGAGTGAAAGTCTTCTTTTGCTGCCCAAATAACTACTGAAATACCTTTACAAAGCCCCAATAACCTCAGGGATAGCACTTAGAGGCTCTCAGGGTATCAGCCAGAGGGCAGCAGAAAAGTCAGGTCCAGGTCCAGTTGCCACTGGTCAGCTGGGATTCTTCACAGTAATGTCCTCTTCAGCTTTGTTCTGTTCCTGGACCAACCAAGGGGATCTGCCTTATGATCGTTGGAGTTCTTTCTGTCCTTGGATTTAAGTAAAAGTGAGATCCAACCACCTTATGTCCTTCCCACAGGTCATAGATGCCAATAACAGCAGGTTCAGTCCACCTGGTATCCTTTCGCAAGTCCAGCAGTGTTCTAACCAAGGCTGGGTGCGAGTCCAGCTTTGTAGGGGTTACCAGCCTGTGAATGGGAGACACCCTAAGACACTGGTAGTTCTTCTCTTACCAATTGAGTAAAGGTTCCCAGGCCCTGATCTACCCACTTCTGCAGTAGTTCCTGTTTGCCTTACTGCAAACAGGTCCAAAGTGCCATATACCATCATTTTGGGGTGGCATTACGCCCCAACCCAAAGGCACAGTGTGCAGCTACTTTGTAACTTTGTCATTTCAAACCCAGTTTGTCAGCGTTTATGTAATAATTCACTTGTTCCATCTTGTCATGTTCATCCAGTTTGATCCACACGCACGGAGTCATGCCATTTTTCCAGCTTTCTCAGGTTATTGATGTGTCCATCTGGACCTCTTTTCAAAAACGTGTACAGACGCATTAATTCATCCAAAGGCAGCATTTATTAAATATCCAATGGAATTCGGGCCACTGGGGCCCTTCATCAGGGATCACTACAAACAACAGATAAAAAAACAGATACAAAAACAAACATTTGTTGTTTAACCATTGTATATGCCCAATAAAGTGTACAAAAATGCTTAATCAACATATAATTAACTTCACCCCCACCTCATGATAACCACATTTCCGAGAATTCAATGTCTAACTCGTTATCAAATCCAGCACCCCCTCTACCACCAAACATTCTTTTCCCTCAATCATTTGTGAAACAAACGTTCCTCTACCGATGATTCCCTTTCAAATATAACTTCACTCTGAACAACTCCCTCTCCCTCTCTGAACTGACTCGCTAAACCTTTTTGAACTTGGCTGTTCACACCAAATTTCACTCCAAGTTCAATCACCCTGCTAAAGCACACTAACTCCCCTCGCTCTTCATCAAAAAAAAAGAAAAAATCCAAAGTGCCATATGCCAGGCCATATTCAAGATGTTGAAATTCTTCAGCCACATTAAACTTGGGCTCTGAGGGCTAGAGTGTGAATGGGAATGTCATAGGGAAATCACAGGTGTCCTAAAATCCAGTTTGAATGAGGAACTGAACCCACAGCAAACCCAGAGGCACAAGTCTGGGTAGGACAAAAACAGGGTCCTTCAGAAACCAGAGGGGGGATCCACAAGAATTGTCTTGACATCCTGTTCTCTGTCTTTAAAGTGTTCCCCAAGTGTTAGATGTGGCTCAACAGACCTGTCAAGCAGGATATGACTGCAGTATCAAAAACAAGCATTGGCATAGCCAATAGGTCTCGCCCCTGGGACATTAAAAGTGTTTTGCCAGAGCTATTGGCTTTACCAATGCCTTTGAGACATGTTGTAGAGCAGTGTGGCTGCTGTGCAGCATGTTGAAAAGTTATAATTAAGTGTTATAAGCATTTTTGTTACCTTATATGTAAACCAAGTATATATTATGTACAATTGAACGACCCTAAAAAAAAAATAACATATAGAAAGTTTTCTAGTTTGTCTGTCCTAGTGCTGAGGTAATGCTGTGCTGAAGCTCAGGTGATGCTGAGTTATACTGACATGGTACTTAGAAGGTAGTGTGCTTGTGCGGAGGTGGTGCTCAGTGATGCTGAGGTGGTGCTGAGTGATGCTTTAGTGGTGCTTTATTGATGATGTGCTGGCGCAAATGTGATGTTGCACTGGTGCTGCACTAATGCTGAAGTGGTGCTATATTGTTGCGGAGTTGGTGCTGTGCTCATGCTGTGCTGATGCTGTAGTGGGGCTGCGCTGGTGCTGAGTTGGTGCTTCGCTGGTGGTGGTGCACTGATGCGAAGGTGGTGTTGGGATGGTGTTGAGTGATGCTGAGGAGATTCTGCGCTGGTGCTGAGCTGGTGTTGAGTGATACGATGGTGGTGCTGAATGATCCTGAGGTGGTGATGCTGCGCTGATGCTGAAGTGATGGTGCTGCACTGATGCTGAGGTAGTGCTGCACTGGTTTGAGGTTGTGCTGTACTGGTACTGAGGTGGTGCTGCACTGGTGCTGCACTGATGTTCAGGTCATGCTGGGCTAAACTGATGTAGTACTAAGGTGATGGTGTGCTTGTGCAGAGGTGGTGCTGCCGTGGTGCTGAGTGATACTGAGGGGGAAACATCCTTTACAACGAAACTTTTACAACGCAGTGCTATTACAACGCAGGTTTTACAACGAAAACCATTATAATGCATTGCACTGGGGGGCGCTCTAGGATAGGGAATAGATTTAATTTACTATCCAACACCTTCCCTACTATCCACGTGGACTGGAGTTGGAATAGTAAACTAAACTATTCACTATCCAGCACCCCAAAGCGCTATGCGTTGTAACAGCATGCGTTGTAAAAACTGCGTTGTAACAGCATGCGTGGTAAAAGCATGCGTTGTAGTGTCATACATCCATACTGGGGTGTTGTTCAGTGATGCTGAGATGGTGCTGAGTGATGCTTTGGTGGTGCTCAGGTGATGCTGTGATGGGGCTCAGGTTGTGCTGAGATGGTGCTGTGGTGACGCTGAGTGAGACTGTTGTGTAGCTGAGGTATAGTGTGCTGGTGCTGAGGTGGTGGTGCTGCACTGATGCAGAGGTAGTGCTCCATTGGTAGTTAAGTGGTGCTGAACTGGTGCTGTGTGAGTGCTTAGGTAGTGCTGCACTGGTGCTGTGCTGGGGTTGAAGAATTTTGAGGTGGTGTTGTGCTAGTGCTGAGGTAGTGCTGTGTTAGTGCTGAGGTGGTGCCGCACTGAGGCTTAGTGATGCTGAGGTGGTGCTGTGTTTGTGGTGGAGCTCAGGTGGTGCCGAGTGCTGCCCAAGTGGTGCTGCGGTGGTGCTGCTGTAGTGGTGAAGCGTGATGCTGACTGGTGGTAAAGTGGTGCTGTGCTGATGCTGCGGTGGTGTTGAGGTAGTGCTGCACTGATTCTGAGTTGGTGCTATGCTGCTAAAGTGGTGAAATGCTGTTGCTGATGCAATTAATCAATCGTGTATTGATGACACGCTAAGTTTGGCAAGAGCTGAACCAGTGATCTGCAGGTTACCCGCAGATCTCTGCGAGAAGAAGCTTAACACTGCTAAAAGAAATATGTGCAGTTTGCTTTGGTTTGGATCGTCCTATTCTAATGAACTTTGCAACTTTGTTATGAGCTGCTCAGCTCCTTTCCGTGCATTTAACTAACTGCTTCCAGCGTACATACCTGTTGAAGTGAAGAAATTGAGGAAGCGTCGCACTTTTTAAAGTGTTTATTTCAGTAATGAGCGTGGGAGAAGAAACAACCCACAACCGCTCATTCTGGTGCTCTTGTCGTAACTGCCAAAGTAAACAGTTTGAGCAGGGCAGACGAGAACGCCAGAATACGGAGTGGACATTGAATGGAATCAGCGCCCGAGGGCAGATGCACGGGGAAGACAAGCTGTTCTTCAAAAGACAAGAACAACTTGTCAATACAACATCACCAAAACAAAAAGGGAAGTGTAGAGGAGTTGATAGAATCACCCTCCAAAACGATGTACATAAACAAAGAGATTCTATCAATGTGTGGACAAGTATTTTATTGATAGTTTTACAGTGATGAAAATATGGTGAAAGTCTCTCTCTTAGGGTGATAAAGATGAGAGCGTTATGTGCTTTTTAAAATACCCCTCACACACTAAAAAAATCCAGTAGTGTCATGCTTCATCATTGGGGTCTTCCCGTCCCTCTACGGGGCGGGGCGTGCTACGACCTGACCGACTACGCGGGAGCACTGAAGTGGTGACAGGACTATGTGATGGTGCAGGGTGTCAGTGAAAGTGTAGGGACCTAACAATGTATGTGAGTACAAAAAATTAAAAATCCTCTGGCTAGTAGAAAAAAATAATTTATTAGCTTCTCTAGCTGGGGACGTTAAGAAGGGGGTTTTGGGGTTGAGCCGATCGCTACAACCTGGTCTACATGTTTCGTAGGCAGTCCCCTACTGCCTACTCATCAGGACCTTCTACTGGTCCCTACAAAAATGAGCTCAGTTGCTAAATATTATCAGCCTGTCTTCCTAAAAACTCACAGTAAAATTCCACTGTAAGTTTATGCTACAGGGCATGAGCTGGCCCTCGGGAAGCAAAAATTTTATCAAAAATAGTGACCCAAATGTGGTCTTGTTGTGGCAAATGCGTTGTGCCCCATGAGCTGACAATCGGTAGGAAATCACCGCGGCGCTTTTGTCCGCATTGTCCCTAAATCTTACTTCTACCAGTCGGCCGCTCTGCTGAATGCATTCAGCAGAGCGGCAAGACTGGTAGAAGTAAGATTTAGGGACAATGCGGACAAAAGCGCCGCGGTGATTTCCTACCGATTGTCAGCTCATGGGGCACAACGCATTTGCCACAACAAGACCACATTTGGGTCACTATTTTTGATAAAATTTTTGCTTCCCGAGGGCCAGCTCATGCCCTGTAGCATAAACTTACAGTGGAATTTTACTGTGAGTTTTTAGGAAGACAGGCTGATAATATTTAGCAACTGAGCTCATTTTTGTAGGGACCAGTAGAAGGTCCTGATGAGTAGGCAGTAGGGGACTGCCTACGAAACATGTAGACCAGGTTGTAGCGATCGGCTCAACCCCAAAACCCCCTTCTTAACGTCCCCAGCTAGAGAAGCTAATAAATTATTTTTTTCTACTAGCCAGAGGATTTTTAATTTTTTGTACTCACATACATTGTTAGGTCCCTACACTTTCACTGACACCCTGCACCATCACATAGTCCTGTCACCACTTCAGTGCTCCCGCGTAGTCGGTCAGGTCGTAGCACGCCCCGCCCCGTAGAGGGACGGGAAGACCCCAATGATGAAGCATGACACTACTGGATTTTTTTAGTGTGTGAGGGGTATTTTAAAAAGCACATAACGCTCTCATCTTTATCACCCTAAGAGAGAGACTTTCACCATATTTTCATCACTGTAAAACTATCAATAAAATACTTGTCCACACATTGATAGAATCTCTTTGTTTATGTAATACAACATCACCCCCTTGTTTTGACAAAAAAACATGTTGTAACATTATAATTGATGGATAACATAATACAAATCACATATTATATAAATAAATACCTAAATAGAAACAATATGTAGAACTGAGAAATCACATTAAATAATAATCTCTAAATCTCTGAGGAAGAGAAACATTGGAGGCAATCTATGAGAAGTCACTGGAATCAAACAATCTTCAGGTAACGACTGCAAGTTGAGGAACCACTTTGTCTGGATTCAATAGTTGGAGAATCAACATGAGGAAAATCATTGATACAAACACCCTCATTAATATGAACATCACTATCTGATGAAGAAGACACAGGTTTGTCAACGCAGAAGTCTCCATAAAATTCTGACATACAAAGACCTCTTTTTTTGCAGATGTACGTTTTAAAGCTTGAACAGATCACAAGGTTCCTCCTGTTCCACCACCCTCTACCATCCAACAGAACTGCCCCTTTTGAAACTCTGATAACTCTGACAGGAAGAGTGATCTTGGATTCTCCTTTTTTAATCCTGTTGTTTTTTTTTTATTAAAACCCAATCACCAACAGTAAATAAGACATCTTTAGTGTTCTTTAAATTCTGATGGTAAATTGAAATAGCTGCATGTTTTCGCTTGACAGTATCCTTTACTGTTTCTAAATTGCTCTGAGAACTGCAAGGAGGAATAGTTAAATTTCTCACCCAAGCAGGACATAAATGTGAACTGGCAAGTCTGTTACGCAATAATTTAAAAGGAGAAACACCCGTGGTGCTGTGAGGAGTTGTATGGTAAGCCCACAACTTGCGTTTTAAAAATTCCTCAACATGAAAACCACCAGACAGAGCAGTTTGAATCCCCTCCTTTAAAAATGTGTCGATTCGTTCTACCAGGCCATTGGAAGAAGGGGAATATAATGCAACAGTAAGGTGTTTAATTCCCAAATTTTGAACAAACTTCAAGATCTGGTGAGATTTAAACTGTGTGCCAGTTCTCTGGGTGGACCTTACATTTCAAGAATACCTTTCAAAAATGTAATTACAGCATTAGTATTGGGTGACGAAACAAAATCAAAGTACACCCACTTAGACATGTAATCAATCAAAACTAAAAGGTGCCTTTTGTTACTGGGAAGGAGTTTGAAAGGCCCCACAAAGTCAAGAGCAATTTTGTCCCACGGAGAATCAGGAATGAGAACCATGTGTAGATTGGGTTCAGATAATTGCCAATGCTTATCGGAAATTAAACATGTGCTGCAATCAGAAATCCATTTATTTTACTTGGAATCAAGACCAGGCCACCAGTAAAATGTCTTAAATTGTGAATTGTAGCAGAAACATCCATGTGACCTTCATGACTCTTCTTGAATAACAATTCCCTAAGATTAGTGGGAGGAATTAATGAGTCATGACAAAGCAAAAACCCATTCACAACTGATAAATCATCTGTGCAAAAGGTTTAACTTGTGCAAAAGGTTTAACATCAGTAGAAAGATTTCTCTCATGAGGCCAACCTTGCTTGATGTAAGTAATAACTTGCTGGAGGAGGACATCCTTACCAAGTGCGGATAACCATGACTCTCTGGAAAAGGAAGAGTTCTCATCAACAGTATCCTCAATGAGAGCCACAACACACTCCACTTCATCTGCTTCAGACAGAGAAGAATCTTTGATGGCCATTCTGGAAAGGCAATCAGCACGTCCATTTTTGCCACCAGGTAAATATTGAATAGAAACATTGAATTCCTGCAGTCTCAAAAGAATGCAAACTAGTCTGGCCGAGACTTTACCAGTGCCATTTCCACTAAGCATGTACATAAGGGGCTTGTGGTCAGTGAAAACTTTGAACTGGGTACCCCATAGATAGGTTTTGAATTTTTCAACTGCCCAGGCACAGGCAAGTGCCTCTTTCTCAATAGTACTGTAAGTTACTTCTGAGGACGATAGGGAACGTGAGGTATAAGCAATGGTATGTTCATTACTCCCAACACATTACGACAGAACAGCACCTAAGCCCAATTGACTAGCATCAACTGTTAAACAACACAATTGACCAGCAGTAAAGGGTGACAAAATGGGTGCAGAAGTGATTAAAGTTTTGATCTCAGAAAAGTTCATCAGACCAAACAAATGTTTTGTTTTGCCCTTCTGTAATAGTTCCCTTAAAGGCAGAAAAATTAAAGCATACCCATGAATGAAACAAGAGTAGTACTCGCACAATCCAAGAAATTAATGAAGAGTGTCTTTGTGGGAGGTGTGGTGTCTTTAATGGCAGAGATGAGAGACATCTTGGGACTAATACCTTGTTTGGAAATGTAATGACCAAGATAATTTAATTGATCCACCATAAACTTACATTTCTGAGATTAAAGTTCACCTTCTCAAAAAACAGATAACACTCTTTCCAGAATAAGATTGTGTTCTCTTGCACACTCCGTAAAAATAAGGATCTCATCTTGGAAAGCTTGCACACCCAATATGTCTTTAAGAATGGTGTCCATACATTTTTGGAACACACTTGCTGCAGAGGTAAGACCAAAAGGCATACGAAAGAACTTGAACGCACCAAAAGGTGTTATAAAGGTGGTGAGATCTTGACTCTCTGCAGCAAGTGTAATCTGATGGTAAGTGGATCTAAGATCCAGCAAAGAAAAAACTTTTGCTTTCCCCAAATTGGCTAAAAGGTCCTGTACTTTTGGTAAATGGTGACAGTCGATAATTATATTTTTATTAAGGGTGCATAAGTCCACACAGAGGCGGATCTCGCCTGTCTTCTTTTTAACTATGATGACCGGACTGACCCATTCTGAGGAGTCCGTCGCTTTAACCCCTTCCCTGCTGCCATCGGCCGTTGGACGTTGCGCGCGCTACCTCCCTGGTGCTGCGCACGTCCACTGGCCGACGCGGCCCCGCCCACCCTTTAGAACACCCGCACCGCGGTGGAAAAACCACCGCGGTTAAGGCGTTGAAGACGCCTTCTTTGCAAAGTTTGTCCAATAAAATTTTTAGATCGTGTCTGACACTAAGCAGAACCAACCTCACTTTATGGACATGATTAAATGTTCAAATTGACAAATGTTACCAATTTTTTCCGAAAAAATATTTTGGAAATTGTTAACAACATTAAGTACATTCATTTTCACGTCACTTTCAATGAAATTAATCGAATGTTCAGCAAGAATAATGGGATTCTCAGCACCGAGATCTAGAATGATGCCCAACCTTGCTAAATCTTACCAGCCTATGATATTTTTCCCCTCAATGGCTACATAGATCTTGGTTGTAATTTGTCTACCCAAACAGGGCAGAACATCAATGAAATACCCTACCATAATAATATCCTGATCACCAAAAGCTTTTGGTGAATATCTGTTTCAGACAATTATCTCTCTTTCCACTTGTCTGCAAACAGCCAATCAGCGATAATAGTAATTGGTGCACCTGAGTCCGCCATCATTTCTATGGGGACATGAGCCACCATAGCTTGACAGAACGGGCCTTTGATACTAATCTGATCAGGGTTATCATCAGAAATTGAAAGTACAACTTTAATTAAATCACGTGCACACGTATCAGGAGTGGCCTCTACTGAGAAAATTCTGACTGTGTTTCTTGAGCTTTTACAAACTGACATGAAATGCCCCATCTTACCACATTTGGTGCATCGCTTGAAAGAAGCAGGACAATTCGGATTATTGCCCAAATGGTTGCGAGAACCACACCTGTAACAAAATGTGTTAGGTTTTTTTAATGGCACTCTACTTTATTTATTCCTCGCATCAATTGTGGATAAATGATCACCTTCATCTAAGATGAGTGATACCAAAGTACTGCTAAAAGAAGAATCATTAGACATTGCTTTAGAAGAAATCATAGATCTCTCTATGCTTTTAGCCATTTCTATTGTTTCACTTAATGTGGGATCCCTACATCCCAATAATCTTTCCTGTATTTTTTCTGATGAACAACTGTAAACAACCTGATCTCTTAAACATGTATCTAAAACAGCACCAACATTGAAAGTTGAGGCTAAATGTCTTAAAGCAGAAATTTAATCCTCCACATACTCATCCACATTTTGCTTTCTTTTCATAAAGTTAAAACGTTCTAAAAGAACACAAGGTTCCTCTGCACAATTTCTGGTATGTCTAGCTAATCCTTCTGAATAAACCTTCCATCCTTCCTGTGCACCTGGTGGAGGTTGAATCTGCTGTAAATTATTAAAGACTTGCTGTCCTTCAATTCCTAAATGGCCATATAGTAAAGGAAACTTTCTTTTGGCATCATATTCAATTGCATCATTGGCAACAAGATAATTCTGGAATATATTGAGCCAATGTTTCCATGGTATGACTGGTTTCCCTGGAGCAGCAAGGAAATTAGGTATGGTAAGTAAGTGATTGTTAGAAGCCATGAGGATGGAAAGCAACAAGTGTAAAATATGCAAAGTATAAAGTGAGCCAAATAGAATAGTTCAATAAAGTTAAATTGATAGTGTGCCTAGCACTGAATATGCAGACAAGTTTGAAAGTATTGAGGACACAGTATTAAATGCAGGATAGTGATCCTGTCACTGAGTAGGCAGGCAATTGTAGAAAGCAAGTATAATAAAAGGTGCGCCTGTCACCGAAGCGCAGGCAATGCTTACCAGCCTGTAAATGAAACTCCTCGTAGAAGAATGCAGAAGAAACGGTGCTTTTGACTGAAGAAACAGCGAGGTAAATTCAGGTTGCTAGGCAACCAAATTTGCCAGCAAACGTAGGAAAGCGGGGTATGCAAATCGCCCCAAATCTTCCTGAAACCCCTCCTGAACATGTGCGATGTGTCGTCACGTCAATGGAGGCACAGCCTGCAGCAGGAGGTCCGTTGGACGTCGACTGAGGCGCAGCTTTCAGCGGGAGGTCTGAAGAGGAGCAGGAACAATGAAGACAGCTATGTCAATTGAGAAAAACTGCTACAAATTGCACTTTTTAAAGTGTTTATTTAAGTAATGAGCGTGGGAGAAGAAACAACCCACAACCGCTCATTTTGGTGCTCTCGTCGAAACTGCCAAAGTAAACAGTTTGAGCAGGGGCAGATGAGAACGCCAGAATGCGGAGTGGACATTGAATGGAAACAGCGCACGAGGGCAGGCGCACAGGGAAGACAAGTTGTTCTTTATGTTCAGAAAGATTTTATTAAATTTTAAGGCAGAAGGAAAAAGAATAAGTACAATACAAAAAAGAGGAAGGAAGTTTCAAGCGTAAGCGATCAAATAACCAATATGAAATGCAATCAATCATAATACACAATATTAACATATAATAATACAACAGAATCGCAATTAAAGAGGAAGGGTAAGGATGAAAGGGGGAGGGAGAGGGGAAAGGAAATAACATGTCATAGGAACGTGAATTCATAAACTACAGAGTTACATTAAAAATGTAATGCAAAAATAGAACATAAGAAAATGTAGAACGATATCATTGCAAAACATAGGAATCAATAGGAGACCAAAATGACTGAAATGATTGTGAATTATGAGAAACACCTTTAAGAGACAGCTGCGCACCTCTTCTCGTAAAGGTAATCCATGACCACCAAGCATGAACTGAAAGAGAGGAAGCATCTTTCCAACAGAAAGTAATGGATTTTAAGGCAGCTGTGATTAGAAAATTAAACAATTTTGCCTCTGACTCAGAAAGGGGATGAGTTAGGGCAATCGATTTGCAAATTAAAAAATTAAAGGAAATATCATCTTGTAAAGGTAAAATGGTCAATATTACATTCCATACTTCCAACCAAAATGTTATAATAATTGGACACTCAAATAACATATGGCGAAGTGAACCAGGGCTAGCGTTGCAGTGCCAACAAACATCAGAAAGTAACAGTTTTGTATGGAAGAGACAAGATGGAGTCCATAAAGTGTTAAATAAAATATAAGCATTAGTTTGATAAAGGGATACTGGGAGCCAGCCAGAGATACTGTCTAGCCATATAGAGGACCATGTGTCATCTGACAGGGAGATGGAAAGTTCAGTGTTCCAAAACGACGAAATAATCTGGACATTGGAGCCCTGTGAGGAGGAGAGTATTTTATAAAAAACAGAGACAGCTTTAAAGGAAGATGTTACAGCTGTGAGATAAATTAATAGGTCATGTGTGGAGGAGGAGGGAATACCATTGGGGAAGGAATCCAAAATAGAGTTACACAAAAATTGATATTTTAAAAGGTCAGTAGCTGGGATACCAAACTTTAACTGTAGCTGTTCAAAAGGAATAAAAGTAGTACCATTAAATACATCTTTAAGATATAATATTCCTCTTGAAATCCAAGAGGACCAGAAGGAAATGTTTCTGTTCAATTTAAGTAGCGCACTGTGCCATAAAGACAAGTGGACTGTGGAGAGTAGGGGTAATTCAAAATTAGAATCTAAGTCATTAATTATCAATCTGGAGGACTTAATGATAGAGGAAAGATGAACAACCTTCGCTGTGGATGACATCGACATCAATGAAGGTAAAGAAAAGGGCCGTACAATGGAAGCTTCAATATCCAACCAAATTGGAGGTTTCACCATGTGTGAAGTATTAAACCAAAGGGCACTCTGCTTTAAGATAAAAGCTTTATGGTACAGGTGAAAATCTGGCAAGGAAAAACCAGCACGGGACTTAGGAATTTTTAACTTTTTGTAAGCAATACGAGGAACTTTGTTAGACCAAAGGAATTTGGACAAGAGTGTGTCAACAGTTTTATAAAAACTGAGAGGAAATTGGGTGGGAATCATAGCTAAAGAATAAAAAACTTTAGGCGCTATATTCATTTTTATAGATTCCATTCTTCCCCACCAAGTGAGATGAAGAGCAGACCACTTGGACGTTTTATTTTTAATATGGTCAATTATGAAATCAGAGTTAAGTTTTAATGTGGTTGGCAGCGATGAAGCAAATAGAATACCCAAATATTTAATTTTGGTTGATTGCCAGAGAATATCTGTATTCTGGAGCATCTCTGAGGTACAGAACATATTTAAAGGAAAAAATTCAGTCTTGCTTACATTTAATTTGTAACCTGAAACCATAGAGTATTGAGCAATAATGTCTAATAGGGAAGGAACAGAAGAAAGAGGGTTATTAATAAATAATAAAACATCATCTGCATAGGCTAAAGTTTTAACAGTTACATCACTGATCACAATACCCTGAATTTCATCACAAAGGCGAATACAATTAAGAAAAGGTTCAATACCTAAGAGAAATAACAGTGGGGAAAGGGGACAACCTTGCCTAGTACCTCTAAAGAGAGGAAATTGACTAGAAGTTTGACCATTAATAAACAAACGAGCAGTAGGGGCAAAATATAAAGCAGAAATCATACGAATAAAAGGGGCACCAAAATCAAAAGACAATAAAGTTTTAAATAAAAATTGCCAGTGAATCTTGTCAACTGCTTTTTCTGCATCTAAGGCCATCACTCCTGCAGGGGAAGTAAGGTGAGAACTTTGTTCAATAATATGTAGTAGAGTTCTAGTGTTATTAGCGGAATATCTATTTTTCATGAAACCAGATTGATCTGGGTGAATAATGGAATGGAGGACAGGAGCTAATCTAGTAGCAAGGATTTTCGCATAAAGCTTACAGTCCTGGTTTATTAGGGAAATAGGACGATAGTTAGAAACTAAGTAGGATCTTTATCAGGTTTGGGCAGAACAATAATTAAGGCATCCGTAAAGGAGCCTGAGATAGTACCAGAGGAGCTAAAGTGAGAGAAAAGGGTATACAAATAAGGGAGAAGATGAGACTGGAATTCTTTGTAAAATTCTGCTGGGATACCATCCGGACCTGGGGATTTATTTTTGGGAAGTGACTTAATGGCAAGCAGAATTTCTTCAGATGTAATTGGAGAATCTAAACCTATTCTATCTGATAAGGAAATATGGGGTAAATTGCATTTATTTAAAAAAGAATCAATTAAAGAATCAGAGCAGGTGTCAGGCTTACTATAAAGGGTTGAATAAAAACGTAAAAATTCTTGCACAATATCATTATGAGAAATAGCCACTTTGCCTTGAGATCCTCGTATTGAGGTAATCTGAGTCTTATCTCTTTTAATACGTAAGTAATTAGCAAGGAGTTTTCCAGATCTATTGGTATTAAAACGAAATTTAGCATTTGACTTGGATAGTTGGACTCCTGCTCTCTGACTAAGGATGGCATTAAATTCATAGCGGAGTTTTTGAAGTGTAAATTTGTACTGGGGGTCATTAGAAGAGATAAATAAACGTTCAAATTTAGCAATTTGCTTTTCTAAATGCTTAATATTAGCGTGAAATTGTTTGTTTTCATGAGCCATAATGGAAATAGTGGTACCTCTAATGTAGGCCTTAAATGCATCCCATCTGGTGACAATTGACGTGGAATCTTCAGGGTTGAATAAAAAATAGTCTTGTATAGCCTGCAATAGTTTAGGTTTATGCTTATCAGTAAGGACAATGCTCGAGTTCATACGCCATCTATTTTGTTTAGTAAAAGTAGAAGAGATATTTAAGACAAAAGAAATTAAAGCATGGTCTGAAATGTCGATAGTGCCTATAACAGGATTAGTAGCTGACTGAAGTAGGGAAGGTGAAAGCAAAAAATAATCAATCCTTGAATGAGAATTATGGGGATTGGAGAAAAAGGAAAACCATTTGTCAGTGGGAAAATGTAGTCTCCATACATCAGCCAGTTTAGTCGTACTAAGGAAAGATTTAAAAGCATGAAAAACTTTAGGGGGTCTAAACTTGGTAGTAGAAAGTCTATCAAGTAGCGGATCAATGATTACATTAAAATCCCCTCCAACAATCAAAGGAACTTGTCCCAACTTTAAAACTTCTGTAGTTAAGTTAGACCAAAACAAAGGATAATCAGCTGTGGGGCCATAGATATTAAGTAAAAAGAAGGTGGAATCATGAATTTTAACTTTAACAACAATAAATCTACCTTCTGTATCTGTGAATTTATTGATAATCTGACAGTGTATTCTCTTTGCAAAGAAAATCGCAACCCCATTTTTTTTTCCAAGGGCAGGTGATGAAACTATAGTGTCTACCCACTTTTTTTTCATATATTGTAAAATGTTATCATCAACATGTGTTTCTTGAATAAAACATATATCAGCTTTAGAAGCACCCAAGTAGTCTAAAATTTTTGTTCTTTTAACTGGATGTCGCAATCCTTTAACATTAAGAGAAACAATTTTAACATCATGAATAGTAGCCATGAAGAAGTAAAATGAGGATGAAAAGAGGAGTCAAGAGAAGAGAAGAGAGAAAACAGCCATGGAAGAAAAGTAACTCTATGTAGAAAGCCAGAGAAGGTAGGGAGAGACACAAAAGAAAGAAACAAGAAAGGAAGAAAAAGCTACAAACAAGGTACATAAATTAGGACACAGAGACGCACACCCGTACCACAAGCATGGCCAAAAACCGTTGGAGCCCATGAAGAAAAAGGAATCGCCAGGAAAGCTCAAATTAAATGCGTTCAGGTAATAGGAGCTTGAGTATCCATTGATGACGATGACGAAGCTTGTTGGTCCAGAAAGAGTCGTAGGTCTTCGGGACGATGAAAAGATTTGGAAAAGGTGTCCTTCCAAACTCGCATTGTAGACAGATCAAATAGTCCATACTTAAAACCAAGGCTTTTCAATTGTGGACGCAGAGAGGAAAATTCCTTGCGAATAGCGACCGTTTCTTTAGCAAAGTCTTGATGGATAAATATTTTGGAGCCATTTACCAGAAGCGAAGGAATGTCTCTAGCTGCTTTCCTTATGAGGACTAAGTGATGGTGACGCAAGACCTTGAAAATCATCTGCCTGGGTTTAGTATGGCGTGGATTCCTGTGTGAGGGAATTCTATGCGCTTTGTCCACTTCAAATTTTTCCGGGAATTTGAGATTTAGAAGACCAGGCAGCAAAGATTCCAAGTATAAGCGACAGTCGGAGCCCTCAACTTCCTCAGGCAGATAAAAAATGCGGAGAATATATTGTCTATTACGGTTCTCCAATTCCAATAATTGGTTATGCATTGGTACTATCTGACCCATCAAAGGCGTAAAAGCGTCGAGTTTGGTTTTATTGTCCTGAATTTTAATAGCATTATCGGAGACTTTCATGGACATGGACGCCATATCTTTGCGAACATTTTTCACTTCGTTTGCCATAGTATCAGTATTCATGCGCAGCGCTTTAATTTCCTCCAGTATCAGAGTAAGTGAAGGTTCAGAAGTTTCAACAACTGTAGACTTTTTTGGGGGAGGAGACACCTGCTGCCTCCTTTTATTGACATTAGAATTTTTGTTATCCATCTTGAGGAGGAAAAACTACTTTTGCGTCAGAAAAATGTAAAATACCAAATCCACCTCAAAAATTTAATAAATATGAGGGAAAAGGGTATTAAAAGCTCCAGAAGTACTTGAACAAAAGGCAGTGCAGGAGTTAATGTGAGCCGTGGGAGTGGCTAGGCCCAAGCCAGGCCCTTTCTTCAGAAGTGCACCGCCCCCTGTGCTGAGGCACTCAGCTGAATCGGAGCAGAGGCAGGGGAAAAGAACCAGGAAGCAGGCAGAGGAGTCCCCACACGATGAAAGCGCCCCAAATTGACAGAGAAGGTAGGGGGCCGGTACAGGATGTAAGCGCTGCGCTAAATAAGCAAACCTTGTGGCAAAATCGTCGTAAATCAGCTCATTAGGCTGACGAGATTACGGAGCTCCGGTAGTGGCAGCCATCTTGTCGACGCGCTCGCGCGTCTCCAAGAAAAGTTGTTCTTAAAGAGACAATAACAACTTGTCATTACAACAATACACATCACCCCTTAAACTACACACTGACTCCCTGAGAAGCCTCCAATATTCACAGTTGGTTCAGAAGTACATGATGACCTGCTGCCATTCTTCAATAACTCAGAGGGGAAATGCAATTGGCATTGCATCTGTTACAGTTAG
This sequence comes from Lissotriton helveticus, assembly GCF_964261635.1. NCBI lineage: Eukaryota > Metazoa > Chordata > Amphibia > Caudata > Salamandridae > Lissotriton > Lissotriton helveticus. The sequence continues at coordinate 1,010,877,241 of NC_136072.1, forward strand.
TGGCAATGTTTTTTACTATAGTTTTTTTAATTGCAGTGGAGTGATTATATTTGATTAGCACTATTGCCATTGCCAATGCACACATGCAGAAATGCAACTGCTTCTTGCAGCTTACAGACATCATGTCTGTAAGCTGCAAGTAATACATAAAGCGGGGTGCCTGTTTAACAAGCGCCACGCTCATGCTTAAAGTTTGTTGTAGGGGAGCCGCGCCGTACACTTTGATGAATTTACAACATTTACATTTCACTGAAGACTGGAAAGTTTCCAGCAATACATCGTTTTAATGGGCCCCTAAGAATGAGCTTTCAAACTGCTAGTTATGATCGCTGTGGATATTAACTGTTGTCACCTAATTATTTCATTCACGTTTCAGTAGACATTTTTCCCAGGAACACCAACTGAGAAGTGGGTCACTATAAACCATGCTGTTTAAATTTTTACTGGAAAAACGAAAAGTGTGATACCGGCACAATAGATTGGGCCTCACGAGGCGAGATAGGAAACATCTAAAAAAGTAACATAGTGTTTTTACTCAGCATCAATATATTGTAAATACTCTGAACGTGCAGTTTGTTAAGCCAGAGGTTTCAGAAGAAAGCCGGTGAATCCAGGCAGCATGATTACAGTGGCCAAGCGCTCACAAATATTAGTCATCTGGGAAAAGGAATGACTAAAATATGTTCCGCGGCTCGTTACTGAAATATTACTTTTGTTGTAGCATTTACTAGCACGAGCATAGAATGCCATCGCTTCCGGAGCCAAAGATCACCTCAAATCTGTGAGCAGAAATCCTCTCGTGGGCTTACTCTGATCCATTCTCATGCTTGGTTTGCGGCACTGCTTTCTGTAATAGCTGGTGAATTTTTTTTTTTTAAAAACCATGTGTAATTTTGATGTAACATTTTTAAATGCTTGTTTCAAATATTGCAATCAACCATAATACAGTTTTAACTTTCTGGCATGCAAATATTCTTTTCAAGCAATAAAGACGAGGGAAACATAAAAAATACTAGCAATGACACCCATGCGAGGACAGAGTGGTTGTTTTCAATCAGGGCCGACCGGCACAATAATGGCTCACCCCAGGACACAAAATGGAATCAGTGCATCTGAAAAACGCTGAAAACGAAATAGCGCAGTGAGCAGACACTTGAGTGTGGCAGCTCCGAATAAATGTATGTGATCATGAACGTGAGGCGCGCTAAGTAGTCTTAAACATATTTTTATTAGGCAGCATTATAAACTTTCATTATACCTCACTCTAGGCTAGGCAGCGAGAGCAGCAATTGCATCGCGAGCCTCTGCTTATGGTCCACTTGGACTTCCGGCCCGACTTTGTAATTGGTGTACAATTTCAGGCGTGAGTCTTGGCACAAGTTGAAAAAACAAACCCACGTGATTCACTCAGCCATCAGATGGAGGCGAAGGAGGCATCGTCATTACTGTGGTGCAAGAAGCCGCGAGTTGCGCAAGATTGCATCTCAGTGCGCAGGCATAGTTAGTAAATACATAAATGGAAGCTGACTCTTAAGTCTAAATTTAACCGGAGCCGTGCTCAGAGATTCCCGATCCACACATGCAGGAATGGATAAAGGACAAAACAAATGCGTGCAGCCACAATACTTAGATGAGGCTGGGGCGGCCGGCGCAATGATTATTATTAAAATGTTACCTGCACCTCTGGGCTTCCTGAAGAGGCCACCATGGTTAAAGTTGAATTAAACGAACGTGCGCGAAGAGCTGGTCAAAACATAGAAACAGAAAAAGAAGTGCAACAACGTTATTAAAGAAAAAGGATGGGCAATACTGCACGTAGCAGGGCCAGTCGCATGGTGTGGGAACCACCCACCGAAAAGTGGGACAAATGTGAGAATTAGCCAATAAAAGGTAGGGAATTACTAAAAGCACACAAATCAGCCAATCGGAAGCCAGGTGCATTATCCAAGGCCCTGGAGAAGACACTCCATGTCTCGCAGAGCAGCGCATGTGTGCTGACTCTAGACTTGACCCAATGATGCCACAACCTCTCTTTAAATATTATGTGGAGTTCAGAGGAGTCATCTCTGCCCATTCAAGTCAGCCTATTGTTTGTTCCTGGGAGGCATTTCACACCTTTTTCACATGAATTCAAGGCTGACTGCAGGTTGAGATCTGGTAGAAGCTTATGCTAATTACCCTTTTGACAGTTCAGACAGGTAAAGGGTAAATTTCTAAAAGTGATTCTTCCTTAATATTTATTAAAACACTGACTTTACTATTCAATTGGATTTTTAATAACTATTAAAAATAGTGGTTTAATTATTTATCCAGCTGATCCCATTCTGGAGATACTGTATTGCTATTTTAATCCGTACTACATAGACCAGCTAGCCCTGCCACAGTGAAAATAGCTTTTAGGGCCTTGTCACTGTATGGACATGGTATTATTAATTGTCAAAATGCCCTACCATTGAATACCATGTACCCTACCTTGTGGGCTACAAGGCTCCCAGAAGGGTGACTTGCTAATATTAGTTTTTCCCAACACAAGGGTTATTTTAACAGATCGCATTGCAGGAGTAAGGCTACACAGGGTAGCCCTGAAGCCATGTTTGCCTTTCCACTCTATGGATGGGATAGTAGGTGCTGCAGTCCACTAGTGACACTTAACATCTTAGCTCCATGTACATTTTGTACACCATATGCTAGGGATTTATAGACATGTTAAATATTCCAATTAAGAATAGGCCAATCCAATTGTGTTTAAAGGAGGAACCCTGACACATGACTACTGGTTAGCAGCGGTAAAGTGCAAAGTGTTCTAAAGCAAGCAAACAATATTAGAGTCTAACTAGGGTGAAAAAATCATTGGTGACCATGCAGAAAAGGCTGATTTCCTACAAGCAGCTTTGGCATTTCCCACAGATTTGTTTTAGAACAGGCTTTGGCTTTAAGCCACAACTTACCTTCTAACATACTTCTGCAATCCACATCTAGTGCATTACACCTTTGCCTTGTTTAATATGGAGTACTTCTTCTCCCCAAACTTTAGTGATTTGTAAATGGTGCATCAAATAACTTCTAAAATGCACAATTGTACATGTTGCTAGGAATTTCTCTATTTCTATGCTATCATCCCACATATGTATACTCAGTAACTCTATGCTGTAAATTACTATCATGGCATCACTGATATTTTCAATGATGTCATTTGATATGGCATCAGTAATGTAGTCAATGATGTCATCTAACTTGTCATGAGTGATACAATATGTGAGACCACAATCAGTGCACTGCTTCTCTGGCTCTTCTCCTTGGAAAAGGTTCCTCTTGATTCCCAGAAGTGAGCTAAAGTCTGATGTATGGGCCCCTCTTTTTATACAGTACACCTCTTTGTTCTCTCCTGGCCCAGGGCTCTGAGCCCAGTCCAAACCCGTTCCGGGGGGCACTTTGCAAGTGCACAACAACCTCCATTGTCAGTGTGAGCCCTAGCTCTAGACACTCCATGGGGGGGGGGGCGGAGCCATCATCGTGGAAGGCAGGCACAGCCCTATTCAGGTACAGGTGCTACTCCTCCCACCACTCCAAATACAGACCAGGCCTATTCAGCCTAGTGCTGGCTCTTCCAGACTCTCTAGACTAATTGCACACCCCCAGGCCATGTAACTCCAAAGCCAGACAGTCAATACTCATCCTAGCAGAGGCACACTGGATAGCTAAGCTAGAAAATACCTACTTTCTAAAACATTATTTCCAAACACAGATGTAAAAATCACACTAACTAAAATATGCATTTTAACATTCTGAGTTCAGGCATGCTAAACTTTATTTTCCTATCTGGTTCCCAGGGGCATTTATGCTTATGCGATGTTATATGCAAACTCCCCATTCTTCCTATGGGAACAGCTAGCCTTATAAGAATGAAAAACGAAATTGGCAGTATTTCAATAGAAGGGCATCCCACACACATCAGGACATGTCCTACCTCTCACATACACTGCACCCTGCCCACAGGGGTACCTTGGGCCTACCTTAGGGGTGACTCACATGTAAGAAAATGGAAGCGTAGGGACTGGCAAGTGTGTGCACTTGCCATGTCGACATGGCAGTACAGGACTGGACACAGGCCCTGCAATGTCAGGACTGAGTTACATTTACAGGCTGCTTATGTGGGTGGCACAATATGTGCTGCAGACCCACAGGCAGCATTTGATTTACAGGCCCTGGGCACACACAGTGCACTGTACTAAGGACTGACTAGTAAATCAAATCAGCTGATTTGGGAAACACCAATCTATAACACACAATTTACAGTGCTAGCATATGCACTTTAGCACTGATCAGCAGTGGAAAAGTCCCCAGAGTCATAAAACCAGCAAAAACAGGTCAGAAACAGAAGGCAACAAAGCAAAAAGCTGGGGACAAACCCACTGGAAAAGCCAGGTCTAAAACTGCACATGTGCTGTTTGCTGTCTGGGGTTGGCCTGCAGTGGCTACTTTCTGTCAATGAAAGGGAAAAGGACTTTGCTTTTTGCTGTGTCCCCTGCTTGAGGAAGATCTCCATGTGCTTGAAACTGAGCTTTCCTCCTGTTCTGAAGTCTCAGGGACACAAAGACTTCCCCCCCAGCTCCCCTGAACTTCCTTGCTGGGAGTTCTGTCCTGCCAAGAGGTGCCTGTAGCTGTTCTGGGTCTCTGGAGGTTGTTCTGGCTGTTGGGATCTGGAAAAGCAATACAAAAATGAGAAGCGTGATGCATCCGCACCTGTTTTCGATGCATTGCTGAAGAAATTGTCACAACACCTGCCCGCGGCACGAGAAATCGCTGCACGCCTTATCGAGTATACCGATCTCTGAAGTCCGAGATCACCACACCGATTCCGATGCAAGCCCTGCTGTGCTGCTGCAAGAACCCACGCCTCATCAAGGATCGTCGCATCGTATTGAGGCACCAAGTCTGTCCCATCGTTGGGGGATGCAGTAAGACACTGACGCATTGCCTCCCCATGCAGTGGAAAAACTACGCATCACCACCTCTCCAGAAAGAAACCAACGCATCACCTCTCCTGCGCACCAGTAAGGTACCAAGGCATTACCTCCCCCAGAGCAAGGAACCGGTGCATTCCCTTCCCTGAATGTAGGGAACCGATGCACCACCTTCCCTGCAGCCCTTTTTGTTTGTGTGGGTGAGGCATCCAAGGTACTTTGTGTGAAAAGGTTTTGCATCTGCAATTTGCTTTGAACTGAACTATTTCTACCATTTGAAAGTCATATTTTTCTTACTGTATTGTGGATTTTTGTCATTTTGGTCTTGTTTGGTTTAGATACAGATTACTTATTTTTCTAAACTGCTGTGGTGACCATTTGTAGTGTTTTCACTGTATTACTGTATGTGTTCACAAATGCTTTTCTCACTACCTCTGAGATAAGCCTCTCTGCTTATGCCAAGCTACCAAGGGGATGAGCAGGGGTTATTTTAGAAGTGGATCCCCCTTACCCTGATGAGATGCAAGGGTCGCTATTTGGACACAGGTGCCTACCTCTGCCAAATAGAGACCCTCATTTCTAACATTAGGCGTCGGGGATAAGTAGTGATTAAGGTAGTATAGGGTTTTTAGAGTTCAGGGATGGGTTGTGTTTAGTTGTATTAAGTTGGATGTAAGGGTTATGCATAGGTAGTCCCATGGGGCAGTAAGACGTTTTTAAGATAAAGGGATGGTTAGAGTAGTTTGGTAGTAAGGAGTTTTTAGGGATGAGGGGATGGGTAGTTGGTGGAAAATGGCCCTCTGACGGATCAAACCAAACATTTTGCCTTTCTCCTCGTCTTTGTCTGACCTTCTTTTTGTTGGCTTTAGTACTCTGGCCACTTTACCATTGCTGACCGGTGCTGAAGTGCATATGCCCCCTCCTCTAAACATGGTAGAATTGATTTACACCTGTTTGCCATATTTGATTTACTTGTAAGTGGTATACCTTATACCCAGGGCCTGTAAATGAAATGCTACTAGTGGGTCTGCAGTATTGATTGTGCCACCCACAGAAGTAGCCTTTCAAACCTGCAAGGCCTGTGTGTGCAGTTTACTGCCACTTCGACATGGCATTTAAAACTACTTGCCAATCTTGAAACTCCACTATTATTACACATAATCACCCCTAAGGTAGGACCTAGGTAGCCCTAAGGGTAGGGCGCTGGCTAAATGAAAGATAGGACATGTACTGGTAGGTTTTGCATGTCCTGGTAGTGACAAACAGCCTATTTTGTTCTTCACAACTGTAGGCCTACTCCTCTCATAGGCTAGCATTGGGAATTGCTTAATACACCTTACAGCTGTAATTCCTAATCACAGAAGAGTAACGTTTCCATGTTTCATATGTTTGGAAAGGTAATGACAAATCCTCGTTACTGGTGAAGTTGGATTTAATATTACTGTTTTAGAAATTCCACTTTTAGAGTGGGCATTTCTATGTATTTATAACACTGTGTGCTTTGCAGCCTATTGCTAATATACATCTGGGTTGGGTGACAGCTACACTTTATGTATTTCCACAAGACAGCCTCGATACAGGAAGGTGAGGCTCATCTGCATTCTGAGCACTCATCTGCATTCTGATGGGTCTTTCTGAGCAGGGAGGAATGGAAGGGGCTGACACACTACAATAGGTAGTGTCCTATCCACACACAAAGCACTGATTTTCCACTTACATATAGCCTTGCAGACAGGACTGGGCTGATAGGGATCCTTGTGGACTTCAGAGAACTGCTTTGATTTCATCCTGAAGTACCGAAAAATAATTACAACCCAATAGAGCTATACTTACAAAATAGCCCTAATAACAATAATCAGTCAGTTGGCAGTGTAGAAGGTTCAATCATTTATTAAACAAACAAACTCTGCCAGAGGAGCCTCTCGCAACCTAACCCCTCGAGGTCCGCCGAGAAGACTGCTGGCACATTATCAACAGATCACATATATACTGTTACATTTTGAAACCGTTACTTAAGAAGGAAAAATACAAGTTGGTACAGGTTGGTGCAAAGGAAAGACCATATATGGAACACAAAGCATCCTTAGTTTAGCTCAGCTTGTTATAGCAAGGTCGAGGAGGTTGACTCCCTTCTGCCAGCGCTAGGAGAGTCCACGCAGCACCTCCTGGAATGTGCTTATCCATTCTACCCCCACCTACAACCTTGACAGGCCTAACGGGCAGAAACAGCAGTTGGCTACATCTGTCAGCCTATTTCTCGAGAGAACGACTCTTAGTAAATGCAATGGTAGGTTTCCACTAGTGACCCAAGCAGACTAGGCCACAAAATGGCGCTGGTCGAGTTAATCTATATTGCTCGCAATAAGGCGAATAACCAAAATAAGGCATACATTGATCCCTCAACTATTACATGTGTGAGGTTACTAACACTGGAACACCTTCACTAGGCTAATAGATGCATCACGCTAATTTCTAACTGTTACAATACGTTTTACTAGTCCTAATTCAGATTTCAGTTCCTCAAACCCTCCTTTTAGCGTGATGTAGCTAACTAAGAAAAGTACTAATCCTGGAAAACGTCCTCCTCGATGGCCATCAACTCACGAATCTTCTGATGGAGCATCTGAGATCTAGAAGGGCTGGGAGAGGGTCGATCATGGCTGTCAATTTGGTAGCACAATAAGAGCAACAGGCCGGACCGCATTGCATGCAAAGGCAGCAAGTAAAGAGGATACCGGCAGCTCCAGCAACTATCATCAATAACTTCCAACCCCAGGATAGACATAAGCCTCCAAAACCAGCTAGACAGTGACCAGGACCCATTTTCAATGTGCATTTCGGCAGCAATACGGTGCAACTTCTGGATAGCTAAATGGACCGTGGGGGTGGAGTCTGGAATGTAAACACAACAGGAGCTGCCGATCACCCGGCATGCTCCTCCTCGATCGGCCAAGATGACGTCAAGAACCATCCGGTTCTGAAGAGAAACAAGTCTCTTAGCCTGAAGCTCTTCAGTTATATTTGTCATAATCTCAGTAGTGATATTTATGACATTCTCCACTATTCTGGACAATCGCCTTACCTCCCTACTATTGAAGATCGGTCCTCAGAATGGGACCAAATCCTTAGTAAAATCCGTAAATTGTTGCAAGGAAGTGTCAGTTTGGTCAACTTCAGTCATTCCGATCTGTCTTCGCTGCCTATTGGAAATCACCTTCGTGTTATGGAGTTGATGTGTTTTGTGATAGTCTGACGGTGCTATATAGACAGGAGGGTATAGAAAGGACAGATAACATTGGCCTGCCCACCCTCGCGGCAACCAGGTATAGGCATTTTCCCCACATACAAAATACACATTCGGAGGCGTTAACAATGGAGGGCTACTAAAAATCTTCATTCTATATGTATAATTGCAGATGCAATTCCCAACCTGTACATGCCCAATCCCCTGCATACAAATGAGTGAGGAAGTATTCAAGATAGGGATGGGCAAGACATGTTCACTCGTAACATTTCTGGTAATAAACTGCTGGAAATACTGGGAATGATTAAAATTAGAAAAATCATAAAGTTCATCTTTCAACCAAGTACTGTTTTCACTCGCCGTATATAAGTTCATACAGGCCTCTGGATCCAATGATCCCTCCCCCCCATTTCCTGCTGGATCAAACCCCTGGTGCGTTTCAATATAAGCTAAGATCATGTTATAATCTTTTTCTGAATATTGTTTGGGGTTTTCCACATAATGGTTATACATGGCTGAGAACAGTTGGAACCATGCCTCACAACTACCTAAATATGATAATGGCAGAGAGAGAAACAAATCATGTTTATGCATAACCGATGGCAAAAGTCCACAAACCCAACAATCGGTCATATTGGTGGGGCTATGGGTTTGGTGGAGCATTTCTACAAATACATTCTTAGCATAAGTCTGACGATGTCTTTCCTTATGTGGGGCTAAGGTGAACATCAGATGCTCAGGTGGGGCAACGGTAGTGGGCATCATCGCCTGCATCGGATGCTTATACTCTAAATATACAAATATACTCATAAAAATGGCTAATATAATGGCTATTACTAACACAAATGCTAGTTTCACACGCATGGTCCAAGTAGAAAACATTGGCTCATAAAATGGCAAGTATCGTGCTGCAAAAGGGCGTTCTTCTTCAGGTGCAATACGACCAAAAGGGTACATTCCTAACTAAAAGTCCAAAGCTAAACTCGGGCAAAGCAGTCCGTCCTGCCAGAGGGTTCTTCTCCCTGTGACCGTCTAGAGTCTCACAGGCAGACTCCTATCGTCCATCTCAAGAAAACAAAAAAACACCGTCGTCATGGAAATCCGATGTACAACCTGGCCTTTTACATGTGACAGTCTTTCTTTCTGAATAGAGCGCAATACCAAAGTTCCAGCTCTCAACGAGTTCAGTCCAGTGTCTTGCTCAGTGCCTCAGACACAAATCTAACAAACCCTATTTATTCAAGTCTTTCTTTATCTCCTAGCCGTGGTGTCTGAGGTACCGTGATGCTTTCTTGGCCGCAGGTTGTAACGCACATGACCCAGAGTTTTCTGATCACAAAACAGCACAGGGGAAAGCACGTTTCCTTCATCAGAGTCCCGCTTACTGGAGTACTGGTAACAGGGTTAAGGGCAATTACGGGTTCAACTGAGGCCGTTTCGCCCGATCCTGTTACTCCTTCTTCTTGCCTCGGCTCTGTTTCGCAGGCGTCGGAAAAAGGAACAAATGCAGTGGCTCTCTCACTTTCCTGGGTCAAAATTCCATCAGGGTGCTGCTGATCATAAGGAAGCGGGAGTGGTAGCCGTTTGAGGTGGGAAACATGGATCCAAGGCTTCTTCCCATCCACCTTTACAGCCGTCAACGTGGCGAGAAGGATTTGATATGGCTTAGACCATCTCGGAGCCAGGCTGGTGTCTCGTTCGTATGTCTTGACTAGCACCCACTGGCCGGGTTCCAATCGATGTCCGGGGCCCTCTGGCAGGGGCTGCAGTACAGATGCTTCCTGCTGATGAATAGAACGGAGGTCTTTAGTCAAGGTATACAAGTAATCAATCAACATAGGATATTCAACATTAGTAAATGACGTGGTCTGGGCACTCCCCATACATTAGCAGGCCGCCCAAAGATCACTTCATAAGGAGAGAGACCAGAACGTGAGTGAGGGGTAACTCGTAATGACATGAGGGCCAGGGGTAAGGTGTCAGGCCATTTTAAACCAGTACTCTCTTGAATCTTAGCCATTTTTAGCTTCTGTATCCCATTATACTTCTCCACTAATCCTGCTGACTGAGGATGTTGAGCTGTGTGAAATTTCTGTCGTATCTGCAGCCCATCACAAATATGTTTGACAAGAGCCCCATGGAAGTGCCCCCCGTTGTCAGACCAAATCAAGCGGGGCACCCCATATCTAGGGATAAACTCCTTGATAAGAGCTTTTGCTGTAGCCAAAGCGGTGTTATCTTTAGTTGGGTAAGCCTCTACCAATTTGCTAAAGGCACAAACCAGTACCAAAACATACTTTAAGTTGTTGACGGCTCCATATGGATATAGTCCATCTGAAGCACTTCAAATGGTAAAGTCGGAGGTGCAAAGTTCCCACTCAACATACTTTCCCCTTTTCCCAGATTGTGTTTTAAACAGACCATGCAATATTGGACCAAATGGACAGCCGTCCTTTGAATATTGGGGTTATTCCATACTGGGTCCAACAAAGTACAGATACCTTTAGCTCCAATATGAGCGGGACCGTGGGCCATAGTTACCAAAGCATTGGGCAACAACCACCTTTGCTTTTCTGTTAAATCAACCCAACAGTTATTTTCATTCAACCTTCCCACTTCCTGCTCCCACCGTGTCAATTCAGCTGGAGTGGCTTCCTTCTGTATTTCTGTCACACTGTCTATAGTATTATTTAACAAATCAGATTCTTCCACCCATCTTGCTGAGGTTGTTACATACATAGTTGATAACATAGACTGAGCCATCTGTTTAGCAATCTGGTCAGCAAAGGCATTCCCCTCGCCCACTTCGTCCACCACCGCCTTATGGGCGCTGCATTTTATTATGGCTAGTTTCTTGGGCAAGGTGAGGGCAGCAAGTAATTGCAACACCAAAGGGCCATTCTGTATTTTCTGACCATGGGAGGTGAGGAAACCCCGTTCCTTCCACAGCCGCCCAAAGCTATGGGCCACGCCAAAGGCGTATTGGCTGTCTGTATATATGTTAACCTCAAGTCCCTCACTTAATTCACAGGCTCGTAACAATGCCACTAATTCCGCAACCTGAGCTGATCGATAGGGAACTCGAGAGGTCTCAACTACCGTTTTCAGCCTAGTGATTGCATATGCAGATGTTGTTGTGCCATCTGCTAACTTGAAACAAGACACCTCCACATATAATTCCCCTTGGGGGTCAGATAGAGGAATTTCAGTAAGGTCAATCCTCCCCTTCGTTTCTTCTTCAGTCTGAAATATGCAATCGTGTACATCATTTGTAATTTCATTCAAAGGGAGAGGTAACAATGTGGCAGGATTTAACGTGGCGCATCGCATGATCGTAATATGCGGAGCAAACAATGTCAATTCATAGCCGGTGAGGCGTGCACTTGTAAGATGCTGCGTTTCTGTTTTATTTAGCAATGCATCCACTGCGTGCGGCACCATCACTGTTAGATTAGAATTTAGAACGAGCCCCTCCGACTGCCGGATGGCCCCGCAACAGCTGCAGTGGCCCTCAGACAGCTAGGAAGCGCTCTGGCAACATTATCCAATGTGGCCGAGAAATAAGTGCAAGGTCTTTGCTTACCACCAAATCCTTGCGTTAACACTGAAAGCGAAAAACCGTCGACCTCATGCACATATAGTACAAAAGGTTTACGGTAGTCAGGAGTACCCAAGACGGGTGCAGAACAAAGAGCAGATTTCAAAGAGTCAAAAGAATGCTGACATTCATCAGTCAAGGGAAGGTGTTCATGCACATCTTTAGTGGTTAAATGTAACAAAGGTTTAGCAAGAAGAGAAAAATTAGGTATCCATTGGCGACAGTAGGAAGTGATGCCAAGAAAAGCACGAACTTCACGCTGGGTGCAAGGGACAGACATGTAAGAGATAGTAGTAATTCGCTCAGGAGTCAAACGCCTACCCTCCTTCGACAGTAGATGACCTAGGTAGGTCACCTCCTGTCGACAATATTGGAATTTGGACAGGGATTCCTTATTACCTTTCACCGCCAGATGGTGCCGTAACTTAACAGTGGCATCCTTACAACCTTGCTCGGTGTCGGACGCTATTAACAAGTCATCCACATATTGCAATAGTACATTACTCGCGGGCAGAACTAAATCATCCAAAAGGGCCTTAACGGCCTGACTATAGATACTCGGACTTTCAGTATAGCCTTGAGGTGCACGACAAAATCTAAAGCTTCGGCCAGATAACGAGAAGCCGAAGATCTGCCGGCTATCTGGATGAATCGGGATACTGAAGAAAGCATTCTTCAGACAATGACCGAAAAATATTTGGCACTTGGTGGGATCATGGTGAGGATAGTAGTGATATCAGTCACCACGGGGTACTGAGGTACTACAATCTTATTTACCTCCCGCAGGTCTATTACAAAACGATATGCATCAATATTCCCGGGAGATCCAGAATTAGAGGATTTCTTCAAAATCGAGAGAATAGGACTGTTACAAATATTGGCAGCGGTTTCCTCCACCACTCCTTTATCAATTAAATCCTGAATAATTGAAAGTAAAGCTCGCTCGCCAGCCGGCGAGATCTTATACTGAGGTATACGTGGCAATTTGGCACCAAGTTTCAGCGTAATATGGACGGGAGGGATGTCTAATTTACCGACATCCGCATCCCCTGTTGCCCACAACAAGTTAGGGATTGCATCGAACTCAGGGGGGAGAGGTTCATTCTTAGTAAAGCACAGTTTCATATTCTCTGTGTAGGGTTGTATCGTTAAGTAAACACCATCAGGGGAACAATATATTTTCGCATTCAATTTCTTCAACATTTCCAAACCTAATAAATTCTCACCACAATGTGAAGTCAACAAAAGGGGGAATCGATTGTAGCAGGGCCAATGGTGAATGGGAGGGGTTTAGAGATGGGGCTTACCACCGGAACTCCTGAAAATCCCACGGATACATTATTTTGCCCGGACAGAGCCGCCCCTGGAACCAATGATCGAGCAACAGAACTATTCATTGCTCCTGTGTCAATTAGAAAATTCTCGGAAGTCCCCATCAATTCCACTTTCACATAGGGTCCTTGCTGATTGACTGGGATCGACACTTTGACCCTACTCTGTCCCTGGCTGTCCTATGGATGAGTATACCCATCCTGATCCCCAAATGCATAATCCTCATTAAAATATTGCCTTCCTGGAGGGTTATCAAAGTGGTTTCGTTCAGACCTGCCCTGGGCAACTTCCTCCCTACGCATATCGCTTCGGTCCAGACCACCTCGACCATGTCCCCGTCCTCGGACAGCTCCGTTCTGGGCAAGCAGTAACGGACACTGAGCTTTCCAATGTCCTTCCTGCTAACAATAAGCACACTGATTTGTCCCTAATGGCTGGACCGGACCTGCACTTCTTCCTGTCCCCACCCCTCTGGACACAGGCCCTCGGACTCCTCTCCCTACTCCTTGTCTTCGAATGACTTGCTGTTACAACACCCGAGGTTTAAGATCCTTAGCCTTTTTCTCTACTTTATCCTTACTCTCATTTTCCCTGTGCTCATAATATTGGGCCATGCTCAGTATTATGGAGGGGGTAGAGGTCGTCCAGGTACTCTCTGCGGCTTGCAGCCGAGCAGAGACTTCAGGTATCAGGTTGGTCACCAAGCGATTTACAAACAACCGGACCCCGCCTTCCGTGGCAAGGTCCTGCCCACTAAAATCAATAAAAGTACCTTCAAATCGAGTGAAGAAATCAGAAACACTTTCATCTTTCTTTTGTTTACAAGCAGTCAATTTATCCCAGTTGACTTTGCGTGGGGGAATTAACGTGTGCATATAGGCAATTATTTTCGCAGGGAGAGTAGTAATTTCCTCTCGAGGCTTGTCTCCAGGCTTGCGGTCCCGGTACCAGTCTTTCGACTGATTCCAGGTTCCCCCTAATTCTGCTCCATGATCGGTGTCATGAACCTGTCGCCATATATCTACAGGGACCAACAGCCCGAAAAACAACTCGACATCAGCTGAAGTCATTACAGCTGATGCTGCGGCTTCAGTTAACTCTTTATAGTAAGCGGTGGGATTTTTACGAGGGTCAGGCAGCTGTGATTTTAGAGCAAGGACTTCACTTCGCTTCCATGGCGTATATACCCATGTATTAATTGGAAAATGCAAGCGCCGCATCCGTTAAGCGGGTGCTGTGCTGATACACAAGCCCAAGGCAGGCAGAAAAAAATTGTGCAGAAAGGAATGTAAATTCCAAAAAGTGCAGGGCCACATGTAGCATGGGCAGTCTGCTGGGAGGGACCAAAACACCAAAAGGCGGGACTAATTAAATATGCTGACCAAACAAAAGCAGGAATTTATGAAGGGCACGGACAGGTACAAATGGAAAAGATGGAAGGTGTTTCAAGCCACACTCTAGATTACAGCACGCCTTACAGTGCAACGCACGCGCTGCCCAGCTTGACTTAAGGATGTTAAACGAAGATATGACAAACCAATGAAAGACAAGAAATAGAGTCAAGTAGTTAATTCCTGCCAGATTTGGTGCACTTTCATTCAGTTTTTAGTTTCTCATCGTCAAAACTGACTTTGGGGATTTAGATGGTAAATTTAAAAAAAATTATTGTTGTTGGACCTTCACTTAATTTGCCCGTAATGACCCCGTTCTACCAAATTTGCCAGCATGAAAGTCTGACTTCCCTACTGTGGGTCTGATTCACAAACTGCACTTTGAGTAAGTTTAGACTTTGGAGTAAGTTTACTACTTTCCGGTTTTCACAAACTGCACGTTTGTAGTATTTGACAGTTTTGTAGTAAGTCCAGTACTACACATGACCAAGCACTGGTACTTCATCCTCCATTATGTTCTGTTCACAGGTCAGGTCGCTCCCCACGCCGCACGGCTCCCCCCGTGCCCCCTGCTGCCACTACTGAGAGGTCGTCACGGGCGTGCTCCCGAGGTTATCCTGGTGATTGCTTGTACCTTTGTGACTGCTTTGTGCCTTTTCATTCCTGTTAATTATTATTGTACTTTGTTTTCACTTGTATTGCATCTGTTGCACTGAAGGCGCCCTTAGCGCCCTTTGCCCTCTGTACCCCCCCGCTCCCTGCTTCCCGCCGCTGCACTCCTGCGGCCCGGCCCCCTTTGCCTTCTGTGTTCCGTCCCCGTCCCCCTTTGCCCATTGGCCGCTCCGCTCCCGCCTCCCAGCTGCTCCTCCCTCCCACTTGGTCTTTTATGGAGGTCGCCGCGCGGCAGTGAGTGTGTCCCTTGACCCTGTTCACAGGTCAGGTCGCTCCCCATGCCGCATGGCACCCCCGTGCCCCTGCTGCCACTACCGAGAGGTCGTCACGGGCGTGCTCCCGTGGTTATCCTGGTAACTAGTTGTGCCTTTGTGACTGCTTTGTGCCTTTTCTTTCCTGTTAATTATTATTGTACTTTGTTTTCACTTTAGCGCCCTTTGCCCTCTGTACCCCCCGCTCCCCGCTTCCCGCCACTGCACTCTTACGGCCCCGCCCTCTTTGCCTTCTGTGTCCCGTCCCGTCCCCGCCCCCCTTCGCCCATTGGCCGCCCCGCCTCCCAGCTGCTCCTCCCTCCCACTTGGCCTTTTATGGAGGTCGCCGCGCGGCAGTGAGTATGACCCTTGACCCTGTTCACAGGTCAGGTCGCTCCCCACGCCACACGCTTCCCCCCGTGCCCCCTCCTGCCACTACCGAGAGGTCGTCACAGGCGTGCTCCCGTGGTTATCCTGGTAACTGCTTGTGTCTTTGTGACTGCTTTGTGCCATTTCTTTCCTGTTAATTTTTATTGTACTTTGTTTTCACTTGTATTGCATCTGTTGCACTGAAGGTGCCCTTAGCGTCCTTTGCCCTCTGTACCCCCCCGCTCCCCGCTTCCCACCGCTGCACTCCTGTGGCCCCGCCCCCTTTGCCATCTGTGTTCCGTCCCCCTTCGTCCATTGGCCGCCCCGCTCCCGCCTCACAGCTGCTCCTCCCTCCCCTCCCACTTCGCCTTTTATGGAGGACGCCGCGCGGAAGCGCAGCGGCCGCGCGCAGCGGGCGCACCCATGCCAAAGGCAAGCCCATCTGCGCCCGTCCGCGCCTGGACCGCGCCCAGCGCCAGAATCACTGGACCCCGAGACCGCCGCTTCACCAGACTGCACAACTCCAACACCCTCCACGCACTCAACGTCAGACCAGCTAACTCCTGCCACCGGGCAACCCCGAAGAACACCCAAGGGGCCATCTCCTGCCGGAACTGCAGCTTCACCAGCATCCGGCCCGCCAAACCACCAATCAGAGAACCCAACCACCTCTGATGCATCCTCCTCAACACCCGCTCCGCTCGCAAGCACGCCATCGAACTCTGGGACCTCCTAGACTCAACCACCCCGGACATCGCCTTCCTGACGGAGACCTGGCTGAACGCCACCTCGGCACCCGACATTGCCATAGCCATCCCTGAGGGCTACAAGATCTCCCGCAGAGACCGCACCAGCGTGTGGGAGGGGGAATCGTCATCATCCAAAAAGACACCCTCAGAGTCTCAACCAACACTGACGACACCCTCACCACCGCCGAGCACATGCACTTCCAGATCCAAACCGACCCCAACACCACCCTCAGAGGTACAGTCATCTACAGACCACCCAGACCACGACCACAGTTCAGCGACACCATCGCCGACCTCATCAGCACCCTCACCCTCGGATCCACGGACTACATCCTCCTCGGGGACCGTAACTTCCACCTCGAGAACAACAACGACGCCAACACCACCGCCCAAACCTCGGACTCAAACAGCTCGTAACGACACCCACCCACACCGCCGGACACACACTGGACCCCATCTTCTCCGCAAGTCCCCACGTCTCCTTAAACCACACCACCGAACCCCACTGGACCGACCACAGATGCGTCCACTTCACCTTGAGGAAACCCACCACACACCACCGCACCCAACAGCAGCCACACCGCCGCTGGGGCAAGGTCACCGAGGACCAACTTACCACCACCCTCGCCCTCAGTCCACCCGACGACCCCACCGACCCCGCAGCCATTAACCTCAATAAATTGATCAACAACTGCGCCGACACCCTCGCCCCCCTCAAAACCTCCACAACCCATCGCACCAACAAGAAAGCCACATGGTTCACCGAAGACCTCCGGACCTCCAAACACACCTGTCGGAAGCTGGGGAAGAGATGGCTTCGGGACCGAACTCCTGACAACCACACAGCCCACAAAAATGCCACCCGAAGACACCACCAACTCATCAGGACCGCCAAGAGGACCGCCTTCAAGAACCGCCTGGACAACAACGAGCACAACTCCAAAGAGCTCTTCAGCAGCGTGAAAGAGCTCTCCAACCCCAGCTCCAACACCAACGACATCCCACCCTCACAAGACCTGTGCGATGCACTGGGCACCTTCTTTCACCCCCAAGATCGCCGACATCCATGACAGCTTCAACTCCAACACCCCCACCTCCACCACCGACACCGCCCCGTGACCTCCACCCGCACCAGTCGCCTGACCACCTGGTCCAACGTCAGCGAGGAAGACACCATCAAGACCATGAACTCCATCCACTCCGGATCACCATCGGACCCATGCCCTCATCACGTCTTCAACAAAGCCGGCACAGTCATCGCACCCCATCTCCGGAAAATCATCAACACATCCTTCGAGACAGCTACCTTCCCGGAGAGTTGGAAACATGCCGAGATCAACGCCCTACTGAAGAAACCCAAGGCAGACCCCAAGGACCTCGAGAACTTCTGGCCCATCTCCCTGCTCCCCTTCCTGGCGAAAGTCACAGAGAAGATTGCCAACAGACAGCTGACCAGCTAACTCGAGGACAACAACATCCCAGACCCATCCCAGTCCGGCTTCCACAGCAACCACAGCACAGAGACCGCCCTCATCGCCGCCACTGACGACATCAGGATCCTGATGGACAAAGGAGAAACATCTGCCCTCATCCTCCTGGACCTATCAGCAGCCTTCGACACGGTCTGCCACCGCATCCTAACAGCACGCCTCCACGACGCCGGAATCCAAGAGAAGGCCTTGGCATGGACCACATCCTTCCTCTCCGGCAGAACCCAGAGCGTCCGCCTCCCACCCTTCCGCTCAAAGACCGCCGAGATCATCTGCGGCGTCCCACAGGGATCCACCCTCAGTCCAACGCTGTTCAATATCTACATGGCACCGCTTGCCCAGGTCGCATGATGACATAACCTCAACATCATCTCCTACGCCGACGACACCCAGCTGATCATATCCCTCACCGAAGACCCCCACACCGCCAAAGACAATCTCCACAGAGGAATGAAGGCCATTGCAGTATGGATGAAGGAGAGCAAACTGAAACTGAACTCAGACAAAATGTAGATCCTCATCCTCGGCTCCACCCCCTCAGCCTGGGACGACTCCTGGTGGCCCACTTCGCTTGGAACACCGCCAGAACCCATCGAACACTCACGCAACCTGGGGATCATCCTCAACTCCTCCCTGTCCATGACCAAGCAAGTCAACACCGTCTCCACGTCCTGCTTCAACACCCTCCGAATGCTCCGCAGAATCTTCAAATGGATGCCCTCCGACACGAGAAAGACCGTCACCCACGCCCTCGTCACCGGCAGACTGGACTACGGGAACGCCCTCTACGCAGGAACAACAACCAAGCTCTTGAGACGGCTCCAACGCACCCAGAACGCCGCGGCCTGACTGATCCTCAATGTCCCACAACGCAGCCACATCACACCCCACCTGAGAGACCTGCACTAGCTCTCCGTCAACAAGATGATCACCTTCAAGCTCCTCATCCACGCACACAAGGCCCTCCACAACACCGGACCTGCTTACCTCAACGACCGACTCAACTTCTACACACCCACCCGCAACCTCCACCACTGGCAGCAGATCCTTCTCCTACCTCGCCGCCAAGACCTGGAACTCTCTCCCCACGTACCTACGACAGACCCAGGACCTGCCGAACTTTAGAAGTCTTCTCAAGACCTGGCTCTTCGATCAGTAGCAGCCCCCCCCTCCCCCAGCGCCTTGAGACCCTCATGGGTAAGTAGCGGGCTTTACAAATGTATTCTATTGGAGGGTCTTGATGTACTAGCAGGTGGCTGTGTGTAGTGCTGGACATACGACTGTAATTTTACTAGTAACTTACACTCCGAGTTTGTGAATACGAAAAAGTAGCAAACTAACTATAAAGTGTAAAGGTACTAAAATGTGTAAGTTACCTTTGTGAATCAGTTCCTTAATCTTTCCAAAGTTTGGTGCAAGATGGTCAAGGAATTAAACATCTTAAAAATACAAAATGGGGTTTCCTGGAGGATATTTTGTGAACATTAAATTCAGAGGTGCAAATGCCACCTCTGTACTAAACTATTGAAACAGAGGCAGACATAATGGTTTTACCTCTCTTCCTGATGACTTGTCTGTTTTAACAGGCTGCTATTCCCAGCCACACAGTAGCATTAGCTTGCTATTGGTGAAGTGGCAAAGATCTACCAAGTAAGGGTCTCTTTTGGAAGCCTATCCTATTTTCACTGCAGAAGGCTGCAATGGAAACCAGTGTTGGTCAGATGTTTATCAGACAGGGGGAGTAGTGATGGTGGATAAGGCCCAGAGGAAGGTTGAGAAGCTTACTGACCTGCCCTTCTTCATGTGCAAGGGGGCAACTACAAGTAACAATGATCCACACAGGATAGTCTAATGAAGACACGACCTGCAGAAGATGCAGGGTTTAAGAACTGTGGCGAGAAAGACCCTTCCTGCATGCATAGTCACAAGTCCCGTACTGAGACTTAGGGCCATATGTATCAAGCTAATTAGCATTCGCAAAGGCCGAAATTCTGCGAATTTCGGCCTTTGCGAATGCTAATTAGATAAATGGTATGTATCAAACATGTTTGATGCAAAATAAGGAAGAAAACATCTGAGCAAAATTTGCTATTCCTTATTTTGCAATTGCACTTAAGGAATCGCAAATTTTGCGATTCCTTAAATGCAATGTATCAAACAAAAAATATTCAAAAATTGCCATTAAGGATTCGCAAATTACCACCAACTTCTAGTTGGTGGTAAGTTGCGAATTCTTTTCAAAAAGCTTTTTTACAAAAAACCAAAGGTGCCATATGACGCCCATACATGCCCTTAGGGCATGTATGTGCGCCATATGCCCCCAAATGTCTTTTTTCAGGGGTGCATCAGGGTGTTCTTGAGACACCCCTGCACCCTTGAAAAAATTCCTAATTTGCGATTAGCAAATTGCTAATCGCAAATTGCACTTTCATTCCTATGGGCCTCCTGGCCCATAGAAATGAATGGGTAATTTGCGATTAGCAATTTGCTAATCGCAAATTAGGAATGGTAAGGAATCGCTATTGAAAAGCGATTTTGTACATACATACCGTTTTGCGAATTCCAAATAGCGATTCCTTAAAATTCGCTATTTGGAATTCGCTAAACGGAAGTATGATACATATGGCCCTTAGCTTCCACAGACAGAGACAGTGGAGAGGAAGGAAATCCTTGAAATGACTGAGAGGTCAACAGTGGAAATGTGGATTCTCATCAATGTTAAGGGACTTCCAGGATGATATACGGAGATCCATAAGAATTGCTTATTCCAATCATAGGTCAAACATACACATTAAAAAATTTGTGAGTTAGGGTCTGTATACACAATGAAAATGTTACTTTCACCATTGAAATCCAGTGAACACCTTGGCTTGATCATAAATTGTAGCATAGCATAGTATAGAAAAACTCAAATCGCAATTCCTTTGTTGCAATTCCTTGTAGGCAGGACAGGGTAGAACCTGTGCCCCTACTCATAGCTGCAGCCTGCCGCACTTCACTGTAATATTTCACCTATCTGCAACATAGCTTTATTGTGTGTTTTGGTGGTGAGTGTAAAAATATATATTTGCTTTGTGCAGAGTAGAAAATCCAATGAAACGCGGTTAATTTAATGGGGAGCATTTGAGCCTTTTGTGTATATAAAATGTAGATTTTTCTAGTATTCATGACGGAAAATCTTAATTTTATTAAAGACACGGAGGCGAGTATTATGCTTTCTTATCTTGCTTTAATTACACAGCAGCCAAGATAAGTAAAAAACTACAGTTCCCAGAGGGCCAGAGAACAAACTGGGCCATGGGAATGAAAAAACGCGAGAACACCATAACCAATCATAGGTGAGCTATCAGATAAAGACCCTAACTGACTGCGCAGCTTCCTCTTTTCGCTGGCGAGCAGATCAAGTATAGTCATTAAACAAAGGGAAAATGAATAAAATTAAGGATATAGCCAAAGTCCAGGAACATAAGTCTTGTATCAGGGGAATCCAAGGAAGAAGACCAAACAGGAGTCCAGGAGGAGGATCCAGGAGCGTTGGAACTGGAGAACTCGAAGGAGAAGATCGAAGGATTTGAAGGGTAGATCTTCTAAGACGAAGCCGGTGGCAGGGCTGGATTCGCTGTAGGGAGGGAGAACAAATGTTAACAATGTTGCGGCGGGATAATACTCGCCTCCGTGTCTTTAATAAAATTAAGATTTTCCGTCATGAATACTAGAAAAATCTACATTTTATGGCAAGACCGGAGGCTCCTATTATGCTTGTTCAAAGCATATTAATAACATCAGAAGCCACCGTATGAACAGGTTTACAGTAGAACATACGAAATATACTGTCATTTGACCAGTCTGCTGATCTCAGAATGTCTTCTAGACGAGAGCCAGACCAAAAGGCTGTAGAAGCCATGGCTCCCCTGGCCGAATGAGCCCCGAAAACGGAGACATCAATTCCGGCAAGAGACATGATCCAACGGACCCAACGGGCAAGGGTAGGAGAAGAGACAGGGAGATGGGGTTTCCGAAAGGAAATAAGGAGTTGAGAAAGAGAGGGCGTTCTGAGATCAGCAGTTCGGTGTTCGTACACTTTTAAACATTGTCCCACACACAGTTTGGGATGAGCTGGAAAGTAGGGGTAAAACACTGAATCCAAATTAGTCTTAGTACGTCTGCGTATCTGAAACAGCACACCTGAAGGAGAATATTGGCGGGTAGAAACATCTAGAGCCTTAACATCAGAAACTCTCTTAATGGAAACTAGACACAGTAACATGGTGAGTTTAGCAGATAGCATTTTTAGTGAAAGAACATCATTGTCTGGCCAACTATTAAACAATTTAAATATCACTGTAACATCCCATAAAGAGGTATACTTAGCCAACGGAGGTTTCGCACAACGTACACCCTTGAGTAGACGACAAATCATAGGGTGAGCACCAACTGGTTTACCATCGATTTGGGAATGGTAGAGGGAGATGGCAGAGCGATAGAGATTGATGGTGCGGTAAGCCTTACCGGCACTGGCTTGTGAACCAAGGAAATTAATTATGAAATTCAGAGAGGCTGAAATGGGATCGAGGTCCCTTTCCAAACACCAGCTTGTCCAAAGAGACCAGGCGGATCTCTATGCTTTGGATGTTCCCGGAGCCCAAGCCTGGCTGATGAAGATCGAAGCCTCTTGTGAAATGAGGACGTCAGAAGAGGAAGGCCGGAAACTTTCCAGGCCGAGAGTTGCAGGGAGGAGTCGAGAATGAGACTGTGTTGTTCGCCCTGAGGATTGAGAAGTAGATCTCCGAAAGAGGGAAGAAGGACCGGGAAGTCCACTGCCATTTCGAGAAGAGTCGGAAACCAAACCTGGGCTTGCCAGAAGGGGGCAACTAGAACCAGGGACGAAGACTGGCGGCGAACTTGAGAAAGAACCCTGTTGATCATCAGAAAAGGAGGGAAGGCATAATGAAGATGACGAGACCAATCTTGCAGGAAAGCGTCTGTCGCCAAAGCCAGGGGATCCGGGCGCCAACTGTAGAACCGGGGCAATTGGGAATTGAGACGGGAAGCAAAAAGATCGATAGAGAAAGGGCCCCAAAGATGGGAAAGAGAGAGGAAGACGGATGGACAAAGCTTCCAATCGCTGGAGTCTCGAAGAAATCTCGAGTGCCAATCCGCCACGCTGTTGAGATCTCCAGGGAGATACTCGGCTGTCAGAGAAAGATGATGGGCGAGGCAAAATTCCCATAGACTCTTTGCCAAGTCCGCCAGGGGTTTGGACCTTGTTCCGCCAAGATGGTTGATGTAGCGGACCGCAGAAACATTGTCCATGCGGAGGAGAATAGAACAGTGAATCCTGTTTTTGGAAAGGCTTTTGATCGCAAAGGAACCTGCAAGCATCTCTAAGCAGTTGATGTGCAACTTGGACTCCTCGGCGGACCATGAACCTCCAGTCGAGATTGGTCCACACCGGGCGCCCCAACCCGACAGGCTTGCATCTGATTCTAAGACTAGATCTGGGGCCGTGGCGAAGATAGTGCGCCCGTTCCACGCATCTAAATGGTCTATCCACCATTGAAGCTCGGTGCGGGACTCGGGGTCTAGCGCCACGAGATCTGAATATGCGAGGCCTTGTCGAAGGTGACGGATTTTTAGGCGCTGAAGAGCACGATAATGGAGAGGGCCCGGAAAGATGGCCTGAATGGAGGAGGAGAGGAGGCCGACGATCCGTGCAAGAGATCGGAGCGACAAAAGAGAGGACTGAAGAACAGATAAGATCTCCGCTTTGATCTTGGAAACTTTGGATAGGGGAAGGCGAAGGGACGCTGCAGCAGAGTCCACCAGGAACCCCAAGAACTCCGTGTTCTGAGAAGGAGTCAAAGACGACTTGTCCTTGTTGATGAGAAAACCCAGATCCAGGAGAAGGGACTGAGTCAAAAGAAGGTCGGAGAGGAGAGACTGTTTGTCTGAATTCATGAGCAGGATATCGTCCAGGTAAATAATTAGTCTTATGCCAAGAGAGCGAAGATAGGCGACCACTGGTTTCAAAAGCTTTGTGAAGCACCAGGGCGCGGATGATAGGCCAAAGGGAAGAGAGGTGAAACAATAGTTGATACCTGCCCACTGGAACTGAAGAAATTTCCATTGAGAGTGATGAATGGGGACCGTGAGGTAAGCATCCTGAAGATCCAGACGGACCATCCAGTCGCTGGGACGAAGAGTGTCCCTCAGATGTAAAATGGTCTCCATTTTGAAATGGCGGTAAACCACAAACTGATTGAACCATTTCAGATTGATGACCGTGCGGAGCTTCTTGTTTTTCTTTTGAACAAGAAAAATGGAGCTTAGAAAGCCTGAGGAGTCGAAGGGAAAAACTTGAATTGCTCTTTTGTGGAGAAGAGCCTCGATCTCGTTTGAAATTTGAGATGCCATTAGAGTTGAAAAGACGAGAGGGGGGGAAGAGAAGTTTGGACGGGAGGGGAAAGGAATTCTATCAGGTAGCCTTGTACCGTGTCTAAGACCCACGGATCTGAACTGAGGGTGCACCAGTTTTGAAGAAACAGTTTTCAGCGACCCCCCACAGGAGGGGAAGAAGAAAGGCTTACCTTGTTGGTTGGAGTTTTGACGATAGTTTCGTTGACTTTTGCCTCTGAAGCCACGGCCACGTTGGGGATAGAATTGAGGCTTGTAGTCCTGGTTGTTGTTGGACGAACCTCTGGAGCCTTGGTTGTAGGGACGGCCGGAAGAGCGACCCCTGCCTCTGCCGGCCCGTCCAAAAACCCGAGGGGCGAAAACCTTTTTTACTGTTTGCTGGGCTTTGTCCAAAGAAGCAAAAGTAGAAACAAATCTACTAAGGTCACGAACCAGAGATTCTCCAAAGAGGAGACCATTCGCCTTGGGGCCAGGATCCATGGGTGCCAGATTTGAAAGTTTAGGATCCAATTTGATTAGGAGACCTTTTCGGCGCTCATGAGTGATTGCGGAGTTAGCATTTCCTAGAAGGCAGAAGGCGCGTTGAGCCCACATGGAGATGTCCTCTGCAGAAAGTTCAGAACCCTCTAAGCGAGAAGCTTCCGCTAAATCAAAGATGCGGGCGAGAGGGCCCACAATGTCCAGTAGTTTGTCTTGGCAAGTGGTCCAAGCTTTATCCACCCCTCTGCGGGGGTCCTTGCCGAATTTGGAAAAGAATGTGAGGAGAGGTTGGTCGATGGAAGGGACCATCGTAATTTTGTCTGGGAGAGAAGGCTTAGGGCATTCAGATTTAAGCCTGGCTCTTACCGGTGCTTCCAAAGGGAGACGCAACCTGGCAGAGATATATTCTCCCACATGGTGAGAAGGGAACCATTCGGTAGAATTAGGGTGACGAATAGTGGAGGGATCAAACATGGGAAAACCCTCGGAGTCAAAAACAGGCTCAAAAGAAAAAGAATCCAATTTGGCAGATTTAGCAGGGGGGGGGAGGGTCAGTGTTATCAAACAGGTCAAACAATTGATCAGCGTCATCGAAATTAGCATCATCATCATCGTCATCTGTGTCCAATATAGTGGAAATTACTAATTTTCTCCTAGGAGACTCTGCTCTGTTTGCGTTTACCCTCGGAGCCAACAAACCCCTCCTTAGTAGGAGGCCTGGGAGGAACTGGGTCCTCAGTCAAGTGCGAGGAAGACTCGCTAATCAAAGACGCTTTTTTAGGGGCACGAGATTGAGCAGAGAATTCCACTTTTTTCTTTCTGCTTTCCCCCGCAGACTGGGCCAACATTTTGGACATGATGCTTAACATGGAGTTTTCCATATTTTTTGACATTCTCTTCATAGAGACTTCCACAGCTGTTTCCACAGAATTATTAATGAATTTATTTAAATCTCTTTTAAAGGTATGAGAGTCCTGGGTAGGGACTTCCTCTGAGGAACTATCGCGTTCCATAATTAGGCTGTGAATGAGGACCAAAATATCACACACAGGAGGTAGGCGAGGGTTAATTGTCAGAGCGGGGGCGTGTACAAGAGGTGGGCCGGGCAGAGCGTGAAGCAACGTCTCACACGGAGCTAAGAAGGCACAGAGGCTGGAGCACAGGGCTGGAGCAGCAGTCACACGCAGGAGACGGTGACCGGAGAGAGAGACCCTGAAGAGGTTAGGAAGACGCGCGAAGACGCGCGCGCTAAGACGCTACCAAGAGCGTCTGAAAAACGGGGGGGGGGGAGGAAAAACGAAGCGCCGGAGCTTCGTGTAGACACGCGCGTGTAGCGCAAAAGCACTAGCGTGAGGACGCGCTGAACAAATAAAATGCAAATATTACAAAAGCGGTCACAATGAATATGAAACAAAGCATAAAATACTGGGAGCAAAAGATAAAGGCACTTATCTGACTGCGAGCAGCAAGAAAAGAGGAAGCTGCGCAGTCAGTTAGGGTCTTTATCTGATAGCTCACCTATGATTGGTTATGGTGTTCTCGCGTTTTTTCATTCCCATGGCCCAGTTTGTTCTCTGGCCCTCTGGGAACTGTAGTTTTTTACTTATCTTGGCTGCTGTGTAATTAAAGCAAGATAAGAAAGCATAATAGGAGCCTCCGGTCTTGCCATAAAATTGGGGGTTTTAATTATCAGCTCTGGGGAACCTTTGATGTCTTCGTTTTTAAGAATACGTTTCTTCGGTTTCATACTACTTTCCAGTTGTGTACTTTAGGAGCTTCTTTGCTTGCCATTAATAAAAAAAGTCAATTATTTTGCATTTCTTTAAGTCTGTGGAGGGAAGGTACTTAACTCATAGATAACATGTACAGCGAGCTTTTATATGGTAAGTTGTGACATGCGCCTTTTATAAGCACCTGGTTTATTGCACATGGTCTATATAAAAAGCAGTATTATTATTTACAATAGATTCCAGTTCTTTTAGTGCTTTAAATTGAGCAATTCGATTAAATTAATCTTGAAAATAATAAAACTCAGGAGATTTAAAAGCCTATTTCCTTAGCAATTAAAGGCTGGTAGGTTAAAATTAAACATTTAACAACTGCGGGCTCTTTGCAGTCAGTGCACAACAAGCTAGATAAAACAAAGACATATTACTGCAGAGAGCCCCATTAATAAGCATTGAGCTGGTATTCACTTCCTGACAACTGCAGGAAGCATAGGGGTACACCCTGTACCGGAAATACAAATTGGTTGTAAGAGAGCAGAGCAAAAGAACCTTTTGCACACCCAAGTTAAATATAGGTGTCTTGAAAGGGTCAGCAAATAGCAAATTGTGCTTCACACAATCAGGGTTATCAGCTATATATGGGTGCAGTAGATGACCTTATAAGCCTCCTTCGAAGTACCCCAGTAACCCTGTATGGTTCAGTAACATACATACTTCCCAATATTTCAAAAGAGGGAGATTGCGAAAAGATTCGGGGGAATTTGTTTTCCTCATTAACTTTGAAACAGGCAATTTTAAGAGGGAGTCAGCTAAAACAAAGCCATTTTTTACTTTAAAAATCAGGAGTCGTTTGCCTAAATCGGGTTTGTTGTCATGTACGAACTAGCGTTGCCTTATCAAGATTGCAACTCCTATGGGAGCACCGTCGGTCCAGTGTTTATCACCCAGGTTGCCTGGTTTACGTGGACATAATGTACAGATGAAATGCCAGAATAAAACATTCAGAAATCCGTGTGGAAAAAATGATTCCAGTGTGTTATTCCTCAAAAACGTGTACTGGTAAGTAATTCAGCCTTGTAGTTACTGATTCCCAGAGCAACTGGCCTGTAGCCAGAAGTATATATTTAGGGGGCATTTCCATTACTAATGACCCTCCATTAAATATGGTCACTGAGTGTGCGTTCTGTCCCGCATATTGGATGGGGAAATGGTCCAGGAAAAAAGGTTTTAAGCACACAATGTTTTTGGTGCTTTTTGGATGAAGGTAGGAGTGAATTTTTCAAATTAAAATAGTACATCCTAAATCACACACCCACACAATGTTCCACAACCCAACTTTAGATCCCAACAATGAGCTGAGATTTGAAGTAAGGTTGTAAAGTTGCAGAGTCAGCTGACTCGTGGGTTTGGGTATTTTCAAGCTTCATGAAATAGAAAGCTTACAAAGTACTTTAAAAAAAATAAAAAAGTAGATTCCCTATGCTGGAGCCCTCCCTACCACTCCACTTACCTCAGGTGGTAAATGTATAGCTTCCACAGTCAATAATTGTTTGCTGGTAGATGTCATTTTGCATCAGGAAATCACCACTCCTGGACTGCCTGAATAGATAAACCTTAACACATACAAAGTTAGGAAACTTCATCTTTCTTAGTGAAGGGTGAAGTAGCCACCATGTTTTCCCTTTCTCCTGCCCTCTGCTGTTATGGAACCTCTTCTCTCTTCTCCTTACTTTGCAATCTTTTTTACCTTCTTTCTCTATTTCCTTTTTCCACAACTCTTTCTCCTCAATATTGTCTAAGTGTAGCCCTGATATACTTCTTCTTTGGTATAGGTAATGGGTGCTTTAGCTCTATGGTTTAGAGTAATTGATGTAATGTAGAATTTTTTGTAAGGGTACAAAGGCAGTAAACACCACTCGAAACACTCCTTGTTATTGGCATATAGTGTGGGTATGCTATGAGAATGTATTCTACTGGGGACGTAGTAAGCATGCAAATTGCAACATTTCTGCATTTTTTAAGAGTGAGCAAACAGGATGTCTAAAGAAAGAACAGTCTTCATCATATAGCCAGGGAGGCAGGAAATTCATGTATTTCTCCGTTTTCTAACTATATGTACATAGAACCACAAATATGCTGCTGTTTAGGATAAAATCACCTCATAGCCTTTTAAATTCTAAACAATTCGCCCAGGTTTTTTTTAAAGCATTGCTAAGTGGGTATTGTATAAAGTTTTTTTAAAAAATACCTTTTTTGTAAAAAAACAGGAAAGTCCTGCATGGGAGTAGAAACGTTCTTTTTTCTGTGCACGGCCATGAGCAATAAGCTGCTACCTTTCTTTGGCAATTGTAGTCTTTGCTGTTCCCCAGGCCCAGAAGCCCCTCACATCCTGCCACCTTCCAGAATGGGAGAAGACCTTTAGGATCAGGAAAGAAAGAAGTTATTGCAGCACAGTCACCAAATGCCTGTATCCTGGAGTCCGTTCTTGTTGGACAAGACATCAGACTGCAAGGATTTTCATTACTGCGACTAGAGAGACAAGCTCAGTAAAGTGCGAAATTCCCTAATGTCATCTACTATAGTCGGCATCATTACAACTCCTCCTGGTCCTAGGTGTAAAAGCAATTAATGGTCAGGAGTTTCAAGCTAATTTGGGGGCTTATTAACAAGGTCCTTATCTCCATAATATTAATATTAATATTATCGCCCTATCTTCAAGGGGATGCTAACATGCATTAGCGCATGTTAGCAGCCTTTTCCCCGAGGCCTCACTCTGCATCTCTAATGAGATGCAAAGTGGGCGTCGCTGGGCGTACCTCACACAGGGGGACTTGTAAAATATCGCTAAGTGCACATCGCGATATTTACAAGGCGGCCCACCGCATTTTAGCAGACGTTAGTTTGTTTTCACCAAAAATGAACCTCTGCTAAACTCCTGACTATTGTATGTGTAACATGGGAGGTAGATTATTGTGTCACGACCACAGGGTCGTATCATCAAGCATTTCGCAGTTTTGCAGCGATGTTTCCTGTAAAACAGCGATTTCCCTGCTGGAAATTATATCGCCATTGCGCTATGCGCTGTTAATACAGCGCAAGCATGGAGATAAATTCCATCGATAGCCGGCGTTAACAAAAAACGCGCTAAGAGCGGTCAGCGCTAATTAACACTGGCTCTTGTTGATATGCCCCGTAGTGTCTTTATCATCAATTTGTAAACTAAATCTACAATTAACACTCTGTGAGCACTTGGAAGGCAGAGAAACCTCAATGCATGCATAACACAGGTTCTATACAAATCCTCGGTTCCCTACAATGAAAGTAGTTCTTTTGAGAAACTTCTGGAAATATTAGTCCTAATTTTGAGATCCTTGTACTGTGACCACCCTCAGCAAATGTACTCCCTGTAGACATAGGGAGTCCGCTTGTCATTATAATCATTCTTGATGAACGAGGGAGTCTTATGATGAAGCATGACACCTAAGTTGGTGTGCCTAATATTTTTTTTAATATGTCACTTTCATTTGACAGATGAAGTGCCCCATATACCATGGGTGATGTCCTTGGACTTCCCCCCTTAGCTGGTTGGGAGAAGCTTACTGACTGAGATGGTGCAATCCATGATGGCCACTCCCTCTCGCTCCTCCTTTCCCCCTTTCCTGGGGTCTGTGTCTTTGACTGAGTTTGGGTAATGCTCATTGAAATCTGTGTCTGCTGACTAGAGCAAGTACGGTGTCATTAAAAGTACAGCAGTCCTTTTGAGAATTGGTATTGAAGACATTGAGGCCCGGAAAGAAAGAGGCCTGCTGAGAGACAGTGCTACTTTCCTTACTGAGAAGTACTCATTATGTCCTAGAAGTAATGGTGTATGGTATACTCCCAACAGACCACTGCACTCTCCGGGCACCAGAACTCTTACAATACCCTGATTCAGGCAGTCGAACTGCAGTGGAAGACGTTTTGTCACAGGTCCAACCAAACTTTGGAACAGCCACCCACACACGTCATCCCCTCCTTGTTTTCCTTTAGAAAAAAACCCTCAAAACATGGCTTTTTAATAATTAGGACGTTACAGTTTGTGATCTGGTTCAACTAGTATATGTGCGCTGTGTAAATTGCCATAACATAGCATAATATATCCGTAAATATAGAAGCCCAGTTTGAAAATCCTGGTAATTTCCCCTTGAAACATAATAGCAATCCTGCTGGGAAGTGTCCCATGCCACCTCTCTGGGAATCAGTTTCGATCACACCTATACAACTGAGAGACCTAAAGTGGAGAAGAGAGAAGCTATGGCATAAACATATAATCTTTGGCCTCTATGACACTGCTTGAAATAATTTAAATGTTATGTTAAACACGTAGTGCTTCCTACCAATCTGCTTCCAAGCACTCCATCAACCCAATTCTCAAAGCCTGTGCAAATCGCTTGATTAATGTGTGCAAGGTATTCCCAAATGGTGAGCTTTCATGGTAAATCCATTTACTCATACATATTATCACTCCAAAATGGCATAATATTGCTCAAGCGTCAATTTATGACAGAGGCAGCGAATGTGTGTTTGCAGATATGTAAGTAAGTAATTCACTTTATTGTATGACTAATTAAAACCTTTGCAAAAAAATAAAACATATGTTTAAAAAAACAAAACAACATCATTGGTTATGCTAGGATTAGTTAAGTGCTCTTAAAAATTACAGTAATTCCATAAAATTGCGAGGGAATTAAAACTGGTGTGCGATACAGCCAGTAAGGAGGATAAGATAGTGTAATATCCAGCATTTATCGGAATGCTAATTACTGGGGGCTCCTGTGTAGTCCCGGTTCCTTTGAAATTAGTGTTAAGGATTTTGATCCTGATAGTGTTTAGGTCTGTAGCTGGCGACAGAGAGTTTGTTGTTGACGGTAGCAGTCTGTAGTTCATCATGTCATTTGCTCACCTGGTTTGTTGCGCCCCTTGCCAAATGATTCCCATATATGTAATCATCTTGTTCCCTGGCCCATGTTGTTAAGCCTGGGATGACACAATATTTAGAAATGTATATAAATAAAATGTATGTCGCTATGCTGGCCACCAGCCCAAAGTGGCCGCAAGAGAGTGCGTAGGAACCGTGATGATAAACAGAATTACCAGAAGAGTCTCTTATGAACAGTGTTGTTATACATTCCTCAGAGGCATGTGGGCCTGAACTGATGACCAGTTTGTTAGAGTACTTCCAAGCTTAACTTTGCTTTTGCTGCACTCATAAACCGGACAAGGCTACAGGCCAGCCGGACGTTGCTGCCCTCGAAGCAAGCCTTTGCCGCCTCCCTGCACGATCGTACCTGGCTTGCAATCAGGTGCGGCTTTAATAGCTGTCTTCGTTCTGCTCCCAAGCCATTGCAGATGCATAGTAGATGTAATACATCCTCGTTGATGTCTCCGCATAATCTACAATGGTTTGAAGTGTCTGTGCATTTCCATGGTGGAAGATGACACTTTGCGGGTAGAATTCCCAACCTCAGAAGCAAGAATCTCTCTTTTGTGATTCTCGAGAAACCTGTTCCTAGGTATGGTTAAGGCTTTGCCCTTGCGTAGCTCTGAATTACAAACCAGACATGGCCCTCCTGCTAAGGGCAGCTTTGTCTTCTGCGAGGGATACAGGCTTTACTGATTTATTTGCCAGGGCCTTAAAACTTTTTGGAGATGTGCTAGTTTCCCATAGGTCCTGTAGAGCAAGCAGCCTAATTGCTGATTGAAGGTAACGGATGTATGACGTTACAACGCAGGCTATTACAACGCCTGCCTTTACAACGCGGTTTTTACATCGCAAACCTTTACAACGCATAGTGCTTTTAGGCGCTGGATAGTGGTTTATTTAATTTACTATTCCAACTCCAGTCCCCGTGGATAGTAGGGAAGGTGTTGGATAGTAAATTAAATATATTCCCTATCCTAGAGCGCCCCCCCAGCGCAATGCGTTGTAATGGTTTGCGTTGTAATGAGTGCGTTGTAATGGTAGTGCGTTGTAAAAGTTTCGTTGTAAGTGATGTTTACCAAGGTAACTCATGACTGGGCTGTCCTTTTTCCTTGTGATTTCCTTCCACAAGTATGAGTTCAGTGTTTGCAGATATGGTGCCAGGCAATGTTTTGAAATCACACGTTTGTGAACAGTTACATTTTCCAAACCATTCCTATTCTGGAAACGTTGAACATTTACTCCTAGAAAGGACATTAGAAAATGATAAAATCCATTTTTTAAGGTAACAATGGGTCTGGAACACACCGGAAATTGGGATGGCACATAGAAGAGTTTTTTTCAAGAGAAAATCAATTTTCCTAGTGGAGAAAAAACACAACTAATTAAGTCAATTGTAAATACAAGTTGTTCATTATCAAAGCAGACCGATGTTCGTGTCAAGATATTTTTTTCACCCTATATGCCTCTTCATTATTTTCTTTCCCTGGTGACAGGTGGAATTTGAGTCCAGCATTAGTGGATCTCTGAAAAGTGTCTTAGCTGCTTGAAGGAACTATTAACAGAAGTATATTTGAATAACAAATTGTGTTCTTTTTTGGTGAATGCAGTTAGTTGAAATAAATATAGTTATTTCAAAATACTCTGCGAGCTGTGTGGGTCATTTGGGGAGATGGAAACATTCATGTGGGATGCCTGGCCCTTAAATGCTCCTCAAATGCTCCTCCTGCCCCACCCACCACCCCCACCCCCCACCTCCCGTGGCTACGACTATGCGTGGTATGGGCATTTTTCAGGGGATGGGGTAAGGAGAATTACCGCCCGTCACCTGGCCCACTTATAATAGGTCCTGACAATGGAAACATTTGTAAAGGTTTGTGAGAATGTGCATTCCCAGGGACTGTTCAGGTTGGCCCATGGGACCAAATCTCACACAAAATTGTTGTACTATGGAGCAATGGCAACATGAGTAAATATTGTGGTCTCTCCAATCAGAAAAAGTGTAAAGGTAGTAACTTGTAAAAATGCCACCATCTCAAGTAAGCATGCATGTATTTGAAAATAAAACACTGCAAAAATATATTAAAAAGTAATAGAAAAAGAGATTAACCTACTAGCCATACGGGTATGTGGGCTACAATCTAGTTGGTTGTGCACTAGTGTAAGAGTAAAATGCTGTCCTTCCCAGTGAGGAGAGCCAAAGGCTGTGGAGAGCTGACCCATTGCTGCATGCTGTACATTGTAGTGGATGGAAGCAAAATAGAATGACACTTGACCAAATCAGTGGATGAAGATGACTGGCTGACAAAGCTCTCTAGTAAATATATGTGTGTACTTTTCTAATATGATTTATTTGGAAAGCAAGAGATCGGAGACACAGCTAAATGTGTTTCTAGGCCATACTTAAAAATTACAGTGGTAAGGAGAATATTTCAAAATGAAACTTCACATATTTTAGAGTCTTTGTTACACTTTGATTCACATTTTTGATAAAACATAATCCATACAGTGGCTCTAATACAAAAGAAGCGATATATAAACAGCGGTGATCTCCCCATTAGAGCAGAGGAGAGTATCCCCCCTTGCTGCAAGTGAAAAATAAAACGGTTATAAAACAAATTAACATTTTTTTCCACTGCTCCCAGACTGAACAGTGTTTGGGGCGGGCATTGTTGCTGACTGGCAGCAGGGAAGTGGTGCTCAATGCACCAGTTTACACAGCGCAAGTCACTTTGGCTGGCCGTCTTGAAGTCACTTTCGCCAGCTGTTGGAAAGAGGATTATTAGTAGGGGCAAATGTATATCTGCCACTGGGAATAAGGCTACTAAGACAGTATAGGGCTCAGAATAGGTCTTAGAAAATTATTCCCATGCTCAACCCTTGGTAGCTTGGCTGCGAGTAGGCAGGCTTAACTTCAAAGACAGGCATTATAGTGTAGTTCCTATATCCCTGATAGGCTCTGCGCATTGGAATAATATACAATATAGATTTGACATAGGACTGAGGTCAGTATGTCTCTATTGAGTACATTAAACTTAATTGTGTGTGTGTGCCAGCTAACTCAGAGGTCACTAGAAACTTCTCGAATAAACAAGAAGTGATTAGTCTCTGACAACCGCATAAACATGACAACTTTGCTTCCCTTAGAGTCGGAACAATATCTTCAGAGTCGTGGAAACAATAGATAACTATTTCACTCAGTCAATCGTGCATGCATCGTTTCTACAGAGTTGCATAGAAATAGAGAGACGGGCATTTCAATAAAAAGGGTTTATTGAACAGTCTTCTTTCTAATGCAAGAGAGGTGAACTACTACAATCGTAAGAGAGATTGTGAAGTATAATGCGTACAGCGTAAACAGTAATATAAAATAATACTGTAATAGCATGGTCTGTTGCTATGACATATATCAAATTACATACATAAATAAAACAGGCTAAAAGACTCAACTAGTGCTTCTAAAATAATCCTACCCCAGTGTACCTAACCTAAGTCTAGTACAAGGGAAGAAGTAGGTGCTGTCTTAGCTATAGTTTAGTTTTGCCAAGAATTGCCAAAGGTTTCTCTAGGTTCTAATCAGCTCCATACCTTAGTGTGAGAGAGGTTGGTATCTCTTTCCCGGGACTCGATTTCCCAACACCCCGCAAGGGGAGTTAGAAACACTGGAGCTGGATTCTCGGCAGGAGGATGACATAAGTGCATCACCAGGGCAGTTGGCTTCCTTCGGTACTTGCTGTGGTGAGCTGCGTCGTGCAAGTAGGTAGTCGAACTGCACCAAACCACACTGTGCTTTGCTATAGCAAGTGAAGGTATATTTATACCTTGAAGGTGTTTAGGAATGCCAGTATTGATGTAAAAGTCGGGCATATGAACGTCATGAATGAACCCCAAAGGAATAGATGTTCAAGCATAATAAATGAGTTTTTGGAGAAATCAATATCCAGGCAAGGGGAAGTCCTTAAAGCTTAAGAGTCTTGTTTTCCAAGAACTCGTTGTGACGTAGATGAACGGATGGAAGTAGCCATGCCTGTATTTGGGTAGCATGGACTATGCCTAAATAAGGACTGGATTTCTATGCCTATATAAGTGCAGTGTAAATCTATACTAATATTATAAAGAGAGAGCCCAAACCTTTGAGGGGGGTAAGCTCCGGAACTACAGAGCCAATCAAAACACCCAATACAGCATTGGAAAGGTGAGTATAAGCAGATGGACATAGGCTATACACCAGCCCCATATATACATTACAAGTGAAAAAGACCGTTTTGGGACCGTGTGAGAAAAGCGTCCTGTGTGAGAATAGCGTTCTGACACGTCTTGAAGTGGGCGTGCCATTTAGCAGTGTTGTGAGCGTGTGCCTTCAGAGACGCCTGAAGCATTGCGGAGAGGGGGAATAGCGTCCTTGGAGTTGGGGCGTTTGGCAGTGACGCTATGTGGGGCGTCTAAGTGCACCAAGCAAGTCTTTGGGGAGTGCGTGCACCTACCAAGGCACACGCCCACAGTGTGTATGCCAGGACTGATCAGGGGCGTCGGCAGGAGCGGGCACACATGTTCGCATTCTGCGGAAAGGACAACAAACCGCAGAGCACCCGCTTACCTTCCGCGCAACAGAAAGAGGGGTTCGGAGCAGCCGCACAGGCAAGTCGCATGAAACAATAAATGTACTATGCCATGAACTTTTAAAAAGACTTTGCCTTGGCTATTCTAACCATTTAAGACATTCTTTTTCGTACCCGGACAACGTCGGGCGGGCTGCTAGTTATACCTATATAAGGGCATGAATCGGGACATGCATACGGAATCTATATCGATACACAACAATATGTAAAGCATTTAACACACCAATTCAGTAAATAATTAAGACACTATGCACAATAAAAGTCAAATACTAATTTATAATAATAGGAAATATTTTTATCTTTAAAATGACACAAAATCGGCAAAAATCCAATGTAGGGAACCGGAGATATGAATTTTTAAGGATTTAGCACTATATAGCACATAGAAACCTATAGCGGCTATAGGTATATCAGATCGCAATAGACCGGGTCAAAGTCAAACTTTCAGGCTGACCGCGAAGGATCTCTGTGCGGCTACCCCTCGCTGTAGGTCTAGGTCAAAGTTTTTACCTTCGGACTTAGAAACTTTTCTGGAGCTTTTCTTCCTGTGTCCCTCGAAGCTCTCAGCCAGTTTGGAGTTGGTGGTTGTTCGCCAGATTGCCGTATGACGAACTCCCGGTGAAACTTAAGGAAGTCAGACATCCGGGGCATTCCAGCGGGACCAACCAAGGATCCATGTAGCCTTGCGGTTGAAGGCAGGCTGCTTGGCTCTCGTGGTTGCTCCCAGTAACCTTTCTTCGTTCGGACTTAGAAACTTTTACAGAGCTTTTTGCTGCGGGGTCCCTCGATGCTCTTCACCAGGTCCAATTCGGTGAGGGTTCACTGGCCTTGGATTTCGCCTACTCCCGGTCAAACTCTGGAAGTCGGACCTACCAAGCTTTTCAGCGGGACGAACCTGGACGGCAGGCCGACTCGCGGTTGACTTAACTCTGACCATATCATACCAATATCATATTGTTGGATTTATCAATACCAGTGTGGGAAGTCTTTGAATGCTATTTTTTATCATTCTCCTAGCAGGATTTATTAGATATTAACTTCTTGCCATGTTAACCTATGTTGCAGTGGATTTGCAATGGGAAAAATGACTTGGGCCATTTTTCCCGCACCAGAGCCTATAAGAACGTATTTTATAAGTACTCTGCCTATATCTATAGGACCCCCACCCCTGGAACACCTAGGGGAGACTGTAGGGGTTCTGAAAATGTAAAAATATTGCAGATCCTCCCTCCACAGTGCTCCTAGCACCAAAGTCGGTTTGGGGAGTAGAATGTGCAATTGCACTTAACCCAGGGCATATAAAACTAATTTTATAAGGATCCTCCTTATAGATCTCTGACCCCCTACCCCTGGGATACCTAGGGGAGACCCTGGGGGTACCTAATATACCCAAACATTGTAGGTTATCCATTTTTAGGTGCTCCAAACACCAAAGTCTAGATTGAGGACCATTTACTTTGTAAAAGCAGTCCTGCAACACAGGGCTACGCTTAAACTGACCCCAGGCTTCAGCAGTGCACACATGCAAGTTCAGAAAGGGCTGCTGTCCTCCAAACTGCCATACCCTATAATATACTAGGGACTTAGAGGTAGTTTCAACCCCCTGCCCTATTATATACTAGGGTCTTATAGGGTAGGTCATTCCAATCACAGGGGTACCCTAACCCATAGTGTTCCCTAGTGTATGTAGGTGTTTCCACTGTATTCTAAGTGTCTCTTTCAGCATAACCATGGGCCTGGTTACACAGAGCCCTGTGTCAATCAAAGTCAGTTACCACCAGTACCAGTCAGCAAAAAGCTGGGGGGTGCCCAGAGCACAGGGTGAGTTTGCAACACTGGCCGTCTTGCGACAGACAGCCTGACATGCACAGCATAAACCTCTCAGTAAGCCGTATCAGATAGCTGGATGAAGAGCAGGCACAGCCCTCCTGTGCCTGCTGGAGTTTTGAGGCAGCCCACTCCAGCCAATCTTGGCACTGCTCTCATGCTGCTCATCTGCTGCATGAGAGCAGCATCGGGATTTGCAGAAGGGGGTTGCCTGAGGCTCCTTGAGATGCCTGCTGTTACGCTGACACCAGAAGAAAGAAGAAAGGAGAGTGAAATAAGGGTAAGTACATTTTAATTTTATATAAGGCTGGGCACAAAGATTATTGAACATCATAGTATGCAAAACCAGCGCAAAACTGTCAATACTAAAGGTGCAATGCTGAATTAATCTACGCCAGACCCAAAAATTAAATGAAAGGTGCAACTTAATGCACAGCAGAGAATGAAGCTTAAGGTTATTGCTCTTAGAAGGTTGTAGTTAGAAAGAGAAGTGGCTGGCACCAGTTTAGTAGAAAATGAGAAAGGGCTGGAGTCAGAAAGCCAGGTGAGATATTAGAATTGCAGCTCCCGGATGTATTAATGGTACTTGATACATTAGATAATCATTATGACAACAACAGTAGCACAGCAGGAAATATTAGTTCAACATGCCCCAAGCAATACCCCTATTAGCAAAACAAACTAAGTTGCAGTCTGAATTGCAGGCGCACTCAGTTAAACAGAGCAAGATGGGGACAGCCCCACGACAAAATGTCCCTCTCATTGGGGGTATACTTCAGACTCAGGAGATCATACAAGACCCCCCTATGGTGATAGATATTCAGACAGGAAATAAAAAGTAATCACAAAAAAAGGATGAAAGGGAAGAGTCAGTCCAAGACATGCTTGCCATCATACTCAAGGAGATAAGAGATCTGAAAGTGTTGCAAGCACAAGAAATAACAATACTTCATGCAAAACTTGCTAAAATGGATGAAAATATGTCACTGATTCCAGAAAAGGTTAAGGAGGCAGAAAGCTGAGTCTCAACCTTAGAAGACAAGGTAGTAAGCTTGTAGAAGGGGATTATTAAGATCGAGGAGAGTAAAAACATAACTGAAAATGAGTTGCAAGATTAAAAAAATTATAACAGATGCTCTAACCTTCACCTTGTGGGCATTCCAGAAGGATGCGAGGATACCCAAGTTCTGAAATGGTCTAACACACTTCTGAAAAAAGCAATACCTGAATTTTGATGGGGACCTGACCATTACGAGAGCCCTTAGGGTACCAGCTCAGAAATATGCTAATGCAAAATATCCACGTACAATACTTCCTAACTTTGCCGACTGTAGGGTGAAGGAGCGCATTTTATACCAGGCTATAGCGAGGAGGATTTTCTCAACACTAGAAGTGCCCCAATTTCTTTTTTTTTAGACATGTCAGCAATCACCGCACTGAGACGCAGAGAATTAGTTAAAATGATTGACTCGTTTAAAGCTAATAGGGCCCAAGCATCCATTGCTCAACAAGCAAAACCTAAGGTGTTGGTGAAAGGAAAATTCTTTCTATTCAGTGATGTTGAGGGAGCACAAGCACTTCTTATGAAGCTGTCTAACTAAAATGTAAATCAATTGATTAAACGACAACTAAGTATTCCGATCGTAAGGGGCAGTGCAGTATATAATTATGGGGTGTGATGGGGCGATGGCGGGGGTGGGGGGTCCTTTCCTGGATGTAGATTCTAGAGGAAGGAAGGGATGAGCCTACAAGGGTGCAATACAATGGAACCCAAATCAAGGTGGGGGAGGAGGTGTGGGCAATTCTTCCACAGGATGTTGTAGGGTAGGTTGGTTATTATTAAGAAAGAATGGAGGTCTCCTTAGAGGTCCAATCAGGGACAAGGAGTCATAAGCAAGAAACAGAACTGTTCCCTATGCTTCCAAAAGTGGAAGATGTTATATGTATGCCTCCATAACTCAAGAACCCCCTAAAGTTGCAACCACATACCAAATGAAACAAATTGAATTAAACAAATTAAAAATGTAACATACAATTGAATCAGTTTTAAAAAAAAATGTGTACAATTTATTCCACACAATGTATTGTTAATATACAAATACAGTGCCACACTATAAAGTTAAAAAATGTGTCAATTCACATAAAGAACATTAAAATACAAGTTGTCGACGCAGCGTTTCGGTTTTTATGATGACACCTTCATCAGGACAAAGTTCTATTTAATAAAAGAGACATCCAATTAGATACATTAATCACATAAATCTTTTTAACATTTTATTTCTTCTCCTAATTTATATTTTAAACTAAATATTATCTAAACATTTTTTTTTTAAAACAGTACTTCTGGGCACATTCACTGGTATTAGCTATGTGGTTTTTGGTTCTGAGTTATGTAGGGCCATATTTTCTAATGACAAGCTATATAAAATGGAGTTTGTTACTATAACTCATGCACTTATGTACTGCTACTGTACATACCTTCTTTATTTAAAAAAAACCTTTTGGTTATTTTGTTAAATTTTCAATTTTGGAGATCTTCTCTTAAATTTCAAATCACCTCCTTATATTTGGGTGCTTCTGTAGGTATAATATGATTCGAGGTTCATCTTCTTACACATATACCTTTTTGAGAATAGATAATTTAGAGTTCTCAGTATCTACCACTTAACCATTGCTCTTACTGTCCTTATTGTAGGGTTTCTCTGTCTATTACATGGAGTCTAATTACCTTCCATTTTGCTGTGATCTGTGTGTTCTTTGAGGTCAAGGGAGCCACCGTAATTATGTTGATTTGTAGCTGCATCAAATAATAAGTATATATGCCCTTAGTATTTTTGATTGTAGTTTTTTACTTAATTCATTTTTATCAGAATTGGAACACACTTACCCTTAAATTTAGCGTTTTCGGCCTATTGGACTGCGCGTTACTGGATTTTTTTGGATGATTGCGATGTCCTCCTGGTTTTTCTTGTTCGAGCCGTCTCTTTTAATTAGCCAGCTCTAGGATATAAGGCACACTTAATTTGGTATATGTCATGCTATAGATGGTATGTTCTTTCTTGGTTGTTATATAGCTCTGGGTCATGTTTATCTGAACGAAAAAAGCCTTTACTTGCTACTCTCAGTGATCGTTTTTAACTCCTTGTTTTCTCTATGTTACTTACTCACAGGGCTGTTAGGGGATGTGAACAGACTCTTCCTTTACTAGGTAAGCTCTCCTTTTTAACAAGGATGTCTAATTTCAGCCTAATTATACTTACTAGGCAGCTCTCGCTACTATTTTAGGTTTTAGGACAATCGGAGTAACAACAAAGATAAAGAGGCAACATCCAGCCCCAATAGAGATTCACTCTCTTTTTTAGAACAACAACAGAATTTGGGTCAACAGAGAGGGAGGAACAGAGGAAGAGGCAATTATTCCCCTCAACCTCAGTTCCATCAGAGGCCATACACCAGGAGTCAGAAAACCTGGGACATATTGATAAGGCTCCAGTGATTAACTTATCAGACATCACACTAACCAACACTGAAACCAAACTTTTTGAGAAAGGCTTAGGTTATGCCATTGCATCCCCAATAGATAAATTTAACCTAGAAAGAGACCTTCAAAATGTTTTCCGTAAAGTAAGACTACAATCTTTTTTGAAGACAAAGATAGGGCCCCGTCACTAAATAAATCAGGATTAAAGCCCAAATCGACCTGGACTCCTCAAATTGGACAGGTCAATAAAGATATAGAGGCCTTCGAAAGAGTGGTTGAAAAAAGCGTCATTGACCTCGTGGATCAAAAAAATTGGATCAATTTCAATTTAAAAATTGAGGAAAAAGAGGCTTTAAAAAAACTACAAAACTGCCATAGGTTAACCATCAATCCTGCGGATAAAGGCGGTAGTATAGTGATTATGTCAACGGAACAATATAATGATAAAATAGCCCTACTCTTAAAAAATGAGGACAATTATCAAAAAGTAAATAGAAATGACTGGCTCCAACTTAAAGATGTGGTCAAAAGAATGCTCGATTTAGCCAAGGAGGATGAAGTTATCTGCGAAGAAGAGTATAAATTCCTCCATAACATTAACCCTACAGTGCCAGCACTGTATGGACTACCTAAAGTCCACAAGAACCCCAAAAATTCCCCAATGAGACCTATTGTATCCAGTATCGGCTCATTAACTGAGCCTCTTAGCAAATACGCAGACATTTTTTTGCAACCATATGTCATTAAACAGAAGGCGTATATTAAGGATACTGCAGCAATTATTAAAAAAGTAGAATATCTACCTTTTAATCCTGAGACCCAATACCTAGTGACCCTTGACATCGAGGCGCTTTATACAAACATACCACAAGATAGTACAATCAAGATGATTGAAATACTCTTGTGCCCAAGCGACAGAGATTTGAATCCTCAGGAAATATTTATCATTGACTGTGTCACTATAGTCTTGAAAAACAACATATTCATATTTAACACAGATTTTTATAAACAAGTAAAAGGGACCAGCATGGGGGCAACCTGTGCCCCCAGTCTGGCGTGTCTATATGTAGCACAGTTTGAAGATACCCATATATTTAATTCCATGACTCCTTTTTTTGAAAATATAACTGAATGGTCACGTTATATTGATGATGTTTTTTTTATTTGGACAGGACCATTAGAAACATTAAAGGAATTTATTTTATGGTTGAACCTAGGGGACACTAACCTGAGACTCACAGTACACTATGACCAACAACAATGTGAGTTTCTTGACATAATAATCAAACACGATGAAGGGAGACTACAGGTAAAACTATTCACGAAAAAATGGATAGGAATACCATGCTTCACTACAGAAGCCACCACCCACCATGTCAGAAAAATAATATCCCCTTCGGGCAGTTTTTCAGACTAAAACGTTACTGCTCACAAATTAAAGATTTTGATAAACATGCGAAGATGCTAACAGCGAAATTGATAGACAGAGGTTACCCCAAACGCATGGTAAAACATGCGTACAAAAGAGCTAAATATTTTAACAGGGACAACCTTTTTCAAAAGAAACAGAAGGAAGAACTGAAAGAGAAACCTCTAATTTTTGTGACTAACTATAGTTCAATTAGTAACAAAATTAAGAACATAATAAACAGGAACTGGCACCTTGTTACCAACAAAAATAAGGAGAAACTCCCCAAACCTATGTTCGCTTTCAGGCGCAATCAAACAATAAGGAACAGTTTAGTTCATACATACAGAGAGGAGTTTGGAATATCACAACTAAGTATAAATAATGCACCTCTCCCCACAGGGAATTTTCCTTGTGGCAACTGCTCCAATTGCGACAACGCATTGAAATGGAACTGTGTTGAACACAATAATGCAAAACACAGAGTAAAATCATTCACAAACTGCAGGTAAAAAAATATCATATATTTCATAAAATGCCCATGCAATTTAGCATACATAGGCGAGACATCTCGCGAAATCCGTCTGAGGATTAACGAACACAAGTCAGCCATACGTACTAAGAAAAGAGGGGCACCACTAACAGACCATTGGCAGAAAGCATGCCATATAGTAAATGATCTTTCATGGTGCGGGCTAGAAAGTATACAGATGAACAAGAGAGGTGGGGATGTGGATCTCAAAAGAAAGAAACGCGAAAAAATTTTCATGTCCCGTTTCAATACAGTAAGAAAAGGTCTTAACAACAAAGAAGACTGGGAACGCATACTGTGGTTTTTTTTTTTTACTGTAGGACAAAATACCAGCTCCCTATAGACCACAATAAATGAGATGACATGTATATTCCTCAGGGAATCAATATATATTTAATCCATCTAACATTTGAATTTCCCTAAATTTTGGATAGAACTAATATCTAAACCTGTAGAACAATCTACTAACACTTGATTGTTCTTGCACAATAGGTATCAGCCCTGTATTAATAGCGTTACCCATATCTGCATTTAGTCCTGAATATAGACACCTAAATTGTGTTAGCAGTAAAACTCAATAAAGTTGATAAAAAAAGAAAAAAAAACATGTTGAATAGAGTAAAGTACGGGGACACTCCAGACATTACTATCAAAATCGGGAGATGAGTAGCAGGCACCTTGATTATTCCCGACACAATTAATCTGACACCAACCAGTAACCATATTCTCTAAATCAATAATGGCATTGATGGGGACAGACGTGATTAGAGAACTACTGGTGTAGTTCGAGCTTTGCGTAAAATATCGCGAGATCTCGGACGACAATCGTAGATAACATCAGTACCCTTATGGTCGAGTTATCCATAGCTAGTTAATATATTATCTAAATATTTACTTCATGCGGAACCTAAATAATCCACAGAATGAAAATTAAGATATGGACTACTTAAGAAGTATATTCCCAAATGGTTAAATAACGGACTAAAAAGAAACTACTCTAGTGGTTTCTTTAAAGTGTTGCACCCTTTTCACGTCACAAGAAGAGAATCACACATTTGAGTAATCTCGCGGGAAGAGAGAACAAAACCTGCGAAACCCGTACAGATAAAAACATACAAGATAGAGAGTGCCTTACCCTATCACGACTACACGAGGCACAAGAGGAGCAGGGAGGCCGATTATAGATAGCACGGTAAGGAGAAAATTTGGATGTTTTATGCCCGGATGACTTAACTATTGACTGAGTCATAGGTTTCTTTATATAAAACCAGCGTGATTGCAGAAAAG
Organism: Lissotriton helveticus; assembly: GCF_964261635.1. Taxonomy (NCBI): domain Eukaryota; kingdom Metazoa; phylum Chordata; class Amphibia; order Caudata; family Salamandridae; genus Lissotriton; species Lissotriton helveticus. The sequence continues at coordinate 1,010,922,036 of NC_136072.1, forward strand.
AGACGCAGTTTTTTTAAATGGGGATCCATGTTCAAATGCGGCGGCCCACTGATTTTTGAGAAATCAAAAGAGTACTAAGGTCTAAGACTCTTGTTTAAATAAATAATTTACAAAAATTTTCGAATAGTCGAGAACCGCCACTTTTAAAAATCAATACAATGTGGATTTACCGAACGAATAGAATGAGGCTTATGACGCGGTAAAGCTTGTATGCCCTTAAAAACCTAAAACAGTAGCAAGAGCTGCCTAGTAAGTATAATTAGGCTCAAATTAGACATCCTTGTTAAAAAGGAGAGCTTACCTAGTAAAGGAAGAGTCTGTTCACATCTCCTAACAGCCCTGTGAGTAAGTAACATAGAGAATACAAGGAGTTAAAAACGATCACCCAGAGTAGCAAGTAAAAGCTTTTTTCGTTCAGAAAAACATGCCCCAGAGCTATATAACAACCAAGACAGAACATACCATCTATAGCATGACATATACCAAATTAAGTGTGCCTTATATCCTAGAGCTGGCTAATTAAAAGAGACCGCTCGAACAAGAAAAACCAGGAGGACATCGCGATCATCCAAAAAAATCCAGTAACGCACAGTCCAATAGGCCGAAAACGCTAAATTTAAGGGTAAGTGTGGTCCAATTCTGATAAAAAATGAATTAAGTAAAAAACTACAATCAAAAATACTCAGGGCATATATACTTATTATTTGATGCAGCTACAAATCATCATAATTACGGTGGCTCCCTTGACCTCAAAGAACACACAGACCACAGCAAAATGGAAGGTAATTAGACTCCATGTAATAGACAGAGAAACCCTACAATAAGGACAGTAAGAGCAATGGCTACGTGGTAGATACTGAGAACTCTAAATTATCTAGTCCCAAAAAGGTATATGTGTAAGAAGATGAACCTCGAATCATATTATACCTACAGAAGCACCCAAATATAAGGAGATGATTTGAAATTTAAGAGAAGATCTTCAAAATTGAAAATTGAACAAAATAACCAAAAGGTTTTTTAAATAAAGAAGGTATGTACAGTAGCAGTACATAAGTGCATGAGTTATAGTAACAAACTCCATTTTATATAGCTTGTTATTAGAAAATATGGCCCTACATAACTCAGAACCAAAAACCACATAGCTAATACCAGTGAATGTGCCCAGAAGTACTGTTTTTTAAAAAAATTTTTAGATAATATTTAGTTTAAAATATAAATTAGGAGAAGAAATAAAATGTTAAAAAGATTTATGTGATTAATGTATCTAATTGGATGTCTCTCTTATTAAATAGAACTTTGTCCTGATGAAGGTGTCATCATAAAAACCGAAACGCTGCGTCGACAACTTGTATTTTAATGTTCTTCAGGTGAATTGACACATTTTTAAACTTTATAGTGTGGCACTGTATTTGTATATTAACAATGCATTGTATGGAATAAATTGTACACATTTTTTTTAAAAAACTGATTCAATTGTATGTTAAATTTTTAATTTGTTTAATTCAATTTGTTTCATTTGGTATATGGTTGCAACTTTAGGGGGTGCTTGAGTTATGTAGGGTAGGTTGCGGCACAGCAAGAGAAATAAAAAAGGAGAGTTCAGAGGCACAGGGTTGATAGGAGAATTGAGGATAGCGGAAAGTTGAGATAGCCAGATTAGAGTTATGATAGAAAAGACTGATAAGAGAAAAAGAAGTAGTGAAAAATGTCCTGATGTTCTAGAAGCACAATGGAGAAAAGATGGAAAAAGGAAACAGAATGAGTGTAGCAACATTGTTCTAAGACATGAGTTTGTATGGATAAAGAGACACTGAAGATAATATTGTTTAAAGCCATCGGCCTTAATAACAATCGAAAGGCTCAGGCAATAGATATATTGCTGAGACAGCACTGCCTAGATATTATATTCTTACAGGAAACACATTTTTTAAACAAAAAAACCCAATGCACGTAAACTATTTAAGCAGTGGGCTGGCTCTCATTGTCTCTCAAATGCGAGTTTAGCACAAAGGGGAGTTGCAATATATGTTCACAAACATCTGCCTTTCCATGTCGTTTTCACTCAGGAAGATACAGAAGGGAGATGGGCTATAATTAGTGGTATATTACATAAAACAAGTTTGTCTTTAGCTACAATATACGCACCAATATTAGATAACCCTTCATCCCTAAGGGAGCTGAAACAGGCCCTGTTAACATTCCCAGTCTAGTGATTGTAGGAAGGGATTTATTGCAAAATCTAGAATTAGATTCCTCCATTAATGTTCGTAAGCAAAAGAAGCCACAAATGGCTAAAGCATTAGAAGACTGTATGAGCGATTTAAATTTAGAAGATCCGTGGCAAAAAAAACAGACGCAAAAACGCAAATTCTCATGTTTTTCAGCTAAATATAATAGATTATGTTTTAACCTCACATAGTTTGGATTTAATTGTATATGAGCATATACAAAGTGCTTTTTCAGAGTTTACGAGAATTAAGATAAAAAGACAAGTGGGAAGATGGACTTTTGATAAAGTCATTTTAGTGAATGAGGGATGGTGAACAGAGGTAAATAATGAGTTGGTAAATTATTATAGGACAAATACCGATAATTACCGAGTAGAGAATGTTTGGGAGGCGTTCAAGCAACCATCAGTGGATATATTACTACTAAGGGGTTACAAAAACTCTGCCAACAAAATAGTTTTGATTCCGCAGCTACCTTCCTCACAACATATGGTTAGTTTCACATACTAGGTTTATTGTAAGAACAATACAATCCGGAATGTTGGGCCCAGTAAAGTTACGTCCTGCCTTAAGTAGAGCAATACATATGCAGTCCTATGCATATGTATTGCAGTCCTCTTCCAGGAGATGCATTTATTACAAGTATAGCAGCATCAGTCGGACAGATGGCTCACAGAATTGTATGCTTGCCATTGAAGTATACAGTGATCTGCAGTTCATATGTTTTAGACAACATCAACAAAGCCTTTCATCTTTCTGGGGTTAGTAGATTGCGTTCCATTACATTGGGTAAAAGTAACACCTGTTATTCAGGGCTCTTAGAAATGACAAAAGTGTATATGAGCATTACTTGTAAAAACAAGTTATTGCTATTTAATGGCATGAGAAATTAAGTTAAAAGAGCAGGGATGTCAGCAGCCTCACAGTTTAGAAATCAGGAGTATTAGGTCTGATAAAATGTAGTGTGTTATTTCATCTCCCCAAGACATGACAACAGATACACAATGCATATGGAATATATTTTCTGCACATGCAAAGAGAAAAGACACAATGTGTATTTATGCACCACTAATCCAAACATTCTCTGTTTTGCTTGATCAAAATAAAATATAAACTGCATCTAAATGAACAACATGTGTGTCACGCCTAGCTGCACTCCATATTGATTTGCTGACCTCCTCATGTAGATTGCAAGGGTGGATTCATGCTTATAAATTAAGCCATTTGCTCAGATATGTTTACCTCAATTCGTAAAAAGCTTTGGGAATCAGCCCCTAAGTGTTTCAAGGTTCTCATACGAGTATGCTTGCCTTGTAGACAGTATGTAGTTTATACAACGAAGGAAAAGGTTATCGACTATCTGTTTCTATGGACCTCATTTATAACGTATCTCAGTAAATCTGAGAGTTTGCAAGCGCTAAAACACTTTTGGGAATTTACTAAACGTTGCAGTCTCTCTTGGCTCTTAACCAACTATTTTAGCTGTGACAATTGCCCGTTTACATTGAGTCGACCAAGTGAACAGCCCTCCGCATGTGTTAGGGGAGCCACGCCTTCTAGCCCCCCTGATTCGCTCAAGGCCTGCCTGCTTAATTGCAGATCTCTCCCGCGCCACGCCGGAGATATTTGGCTCTCCTTTTCCACTCATTCCTGGGACCTAATGTTCTTGACGGAGACGTGGGTCAAAGATTCCTCCAACCCTGACCTTAATGTTGCAATTCCCCCAGACTTCCGCTTTGTTGGGATTAGTCGTACGGGTACTAAGGTTGGAGGAGGGATCGCCGTAATCCTACTTTCTCATTGGAAGATCACATCTAGAAAACTTGCTAACATCGGCTCTATCGAAGCTATGTATTTTAGCATCTCGGATGCACCTAACTTAATCTTAGCAGGTGTTCTGTTATATAACCCCCCTGGTGCTTCCCCTTCTTTTCTTACTGAATTCCTCGCTATGATCACTGACCTTTCCCTGAAGCATCCTCATTTTACTATCCTTGGAGACTTTAACCTGCATGTGGACGATGCCGCATGCTCGAAGGCTAGACCTCTCCTGGATACCATGGAGGGCCTGAATTTCTCTCAGCGGGTGCAGGGCCCTACACATCGAGCGGGCCACACTCTTGATCTCCTATTATCTAACCATTCTGGCCTCACCTTCCCTACCCCTTACCTGGTCTGACCATTACCGGAATCCATTTAGGTTGGCCATTTCCCTGTCGCCTGCTACTTCAACTAAAGCCAGGGACCTTGGCAGGAAATGGCATAAGGTTACTTGCAATGCTCTCGTACCTATTCTTGCCAACTCGACCTGGCAGACTTCTGGTGATCTGAACACCGACGTCTCTAATTTTAATACTCGTCTCTCCTCTGCTATTGACGTCATCGCCCCGGTGCGACCCTCCAGATCAAAACCCTCAGTGCCTTGGTTCTCCCTGGCCCTATGTGCTGAAAGGAGCAATTGTAAAAAGCTTGAGCGCAGCTGGCGACTAACCTATGATCCTGTGGCTAAAGGTACCTATAGAGCTGCAATAAAAAAAAATCACAAACTTAAGCGTGCCACTATGAGGGAATATTTTATCAGCAAAATTAGCGCTGCTGAAAACTCTTCAAAAACTTTGTTTAAAATTGTGAAGGAATTTGCTAAACCCTCGTCCCTTGCCTGTTCGATTTGCCCCAGCCAAAAACTCTGTGACAGTCTCTCTAATTTCTTTCATGATAAAATTGTTGCTATCTCTGCCTCTTTTAATCCGGCCCTTGTAATCCCTCCCCTGGATCTTAAGGTTCCTCAGGGGGGGGTGTTTGTGTCATTTAAAGCTATTTCTATGGAAACTGCTCTGATGAAAATCCGGCTGTGTAAATCGGGTTCCCCGCTGGACCCGGTTCCTGCCCAGGTCTTTAGCACTCTTGCCCCCCTTATCTCCGCCCCACTCATTTCAATCTGGAACTCGTCTTTACTCTCAGGTCAGTTTCCCACATCATGAAAGCAGGCCATGTTGATTCCTATTTTGAAAAAAGCTGACGCCGACCCTTTGGTGTTCAGCAATTATCGTCCAATTACACTCCTCCCCAAACCAGCCATGGTACTTGAGAAAGTCATGCAAGAACAACTGGCCGGCTATCTGAAGTCCAAACAATTATTCCACGACTCACAATCCGGATTTAGATCCGGGTACAGTACGGAGACCGCACTGCTGGAAGTAACTGAGACCATTTGTGAATGCGTGGATGCAGGCGAGGAGGCCATGTTGGTGCTCCTCGACCTGTCCGCGGCTTTCGATACCGTCTCACATGCCATTCTGTTAGATAGACTTTATGGTCTTGGGATACGGGGTATCCTCTTGGCCTGGATAAGATCTTTTCTGAGTGGTAGAACTCAGCAGGTCTTCCTCCGGCCATTTGTTTCAGAGGAAAAACCCTTCAGCTGCGGCGTACCTCAGGGCTCCGCGCTGAACCCTCTCTTCTTCAATGTCTATCTTTCATCTCTGCCCGAGGTAGTTGAATCTTGGGGGATCAGAGTGATCTATGCTGATGACACTCGGCTTGTGCTTCATTTAGAGATCACTCTGACGGTGGCTTTGCCAACTTTGGGCGTTCCCTGACCAACATTTCATCTTGGATGACCCTCTACTCCCTCAAGCTTAATTCAGATAAAACCAAGGTGCTGTTTTTCAATCAAAGTGCCCCACTCCCTTCTCTACTGTGGTGGCCATCTGAGCTTAACCCTCCCCCGGTACCAGTAAAATCAGCTCAAAATTTGGGTTTCCAATTTGACAATTAATTGTCATGTAAGACTCAAATTAATAAGGTCACCTCTGCATGTTTTGGTAAACTCCGTATGATTAGTAAAATTCTCCCTTTCCATGCCCTTATCACTTCTCACCTGGATTACTCCTATAGCCTTTATGCGGGAGCCCCAGCCTATCTGATTAAACGGCTGCAGATTGTGCAGAATGCCGCAGCAAGGCTGATATGCAATATCCCCTATTGCCACTCAATAACCCCTCATCTGATGAAACTTCACTGGTTGCCTGTTAACTATCGCATCCAGTTTAAATCCTTGGTCCTGGCTTACAGGGCTCTAAATGGCCTAGGACCAGCATATCTCAGATGCAGGCTAAAGCCTGTTCAGTCCGCTCGAGCTCTCAGATCCAATCACCTTCATCTTCTTCACCCTCCCCGTTTACGGCGCTCCAGAACCGGGGGCAGAGCTTTTGGTGTTGTGACTGCCAAACTGTGGAACAGCCTTCCACTGTGTGTGCGGCTGACCGAATCTGAATCTGTGTTCCGGCGCAACTTAAAAACCTGGCTGATCTTCAACCTCTAGCCGTGATAGACTTCCCTGCTGTTCTTAGTCCGTAGCGCCGGAACACCCCAGTTGGGGGTAGCCGTGCGCTTTATAAGCTTCTAAATAAATAAATAAACCACCTTATTGATTCGGAAAAGGTATTCTTGTTAAATGGTTCTAGGAAACCATTCCAAATATTTATTTGGAAGGGGCTTGTTAGGGCATCCCTTTCAACTACAGATTCCTTACAGTATGCATTATTGTTTTGCGACTGAAATCCGGTCACAAAACATTAATATTTTACCACCATCTCAAAAGAGGTGGCAAGCCATCCACAAACAAGAAGGGATGTGGCCCACTACGATTTGGGAATTTCCATGAGACCTATTAGTACATAGGTCAGTTTGCAAAATATCAATGCATAAGTTAGAAGTTGGTGCACACATTGTGACCACTTTTACCAAATCTATTTTAGTACATTCCAAATAAGAAATTGGGAATCACGGTTAGTCACAATTTGGAATTTCTTATTTGAAATCTTTGTACGAGACCCTAAAATTCCATTGCTAATGTTTGTCACCTTATTTTAACACTCTTATTAATATTGAAACATATAAATTAACAAAAATAAACTTTTAACACTAATCTATATTTTAGCACGGTTCGAAAACACTCATTTAATATGTACATTCATCTGTTCATTCGTATGTGCGCTGTTGGATAGATTTAAACCCTTTAGAGGGTCAAAATTGCTGCTTTCCAAATAAATATTTTAGCACGATTAAACTTGATACCTGCTCAATGCACATCTTTTTGGGAAGAATGTAGTATTTCACTCATTTCTGTAGGCTGCTGTGATTCATGCTCAGTATATTGCACCATAGACCTTTTCATTTGGATTTTCCATGTATGCTCTGTGTGAGCATTAGCAATGAAAAGATTACCAGCTGAGCTTTCCGTTTTGATCGCAGTGTGTATATTTCATTTTTCTGGACTTCCCTGCGTAAATATTGACACAAACTGGAAAAGCAAACTGTGAAAATGCTTGCCATTTTCTATTTTTTGTCATATAATCTTTATCTAAAGTTTTTATTATGGATGTCGGTATGTGTTCTGTGTCTGATACATCAGACTGAAGGAGACAAATGGGTTCATGTTTGTTAGACCTGACATCCTTGGCGTGGTTTCCCCTGTCTTTTTGTCTGTTCTACCTGTATTTTTGAATGTATGCTGGACTACGCTTTTGCTGGGTTGTGTACTCTAGGCACCTTACCACTGGGCACCGGAAATGGACTCATCACTTCTCCTCGCAGTAAGGAATCGATGCAACACTTCTCCTGCGTGCAGCAGAACGGACATGCCATTCTCCTGGGACTCAAGAACCAACACATCGCTGTATTTTCTGACGCTTTCCTCCTTTGCAGCTTTTTTTAGCCTTGGAAGGTCAAAGGTACTTTTTGCTAAAATCAACACATCCATGGAGGTTTATGGACAGAATTACTTAAACCTTTTAAAAGTAATATTTTGAGTTATGAATGTTGGATTTTAGTCGTTTTGGTCTGGTTTGGTTTAGATAAAAATTGGGTATTTTTCTAAACAAGCGTAGTGTCTATTTGTAGTGTTTTCACTGTGTTACTGTGTGTGTTATGTACAAATTCATTACACATTTCCTCTGAGACAGGCCTGACTGCTAGTGCCAAACTAATAAGAGGGTGAGCAGGGGTTATCTTGGATTTATAGCTCCCTTATCCTGACTAGAAGGAAAGGTCCTTATTTTGACAGGGTGTATGCTGCTGCCAACTAGAGACCCCCCTTTTCTAACATTGGTGGTCAGCAGTGAGAATAGAACTTGTTTTTGTACTTGACATACAGTGATTGATGCACACTACTTCATAGTGCAGACTATAGCACAACCACATACTGCTTTTTGACGGTTCTTGGTTTTCCGACAACCTTTTAACCCCTTAAGTGCTGCGCACGTTCAGCGGCCGACGGCACCACTACCTCCGTAGTGCTGCAGTCGGCCGTTGAACATTCGAACTGCACCTGCGCAATGGAACGTCCAGCACTGGAGCTGGACGTTCCATAGCAGCTATGAGGTTAAGTTATCTACAAATCATTTCTCAGCTTGGTGAGCCGGCAATTGAAGTTACAGAGGTTGTGTTTGAGACTGTGAAGATGAAATCTTACTTGGTGTCTCAACTAAAGCAGATCTGTAAGGATGTCAATTGCCCTGTTAAAAGTTCCTTTAGGAGCGAGGAGCTGAAAAAGGTTCTGAGGTCCTTTTGGGCAGCAGGACAAGCTGGGGAGGCCGGGAATGAGGATGTGGATCTGGAGGTACAGAGCCAGCAAGGGGAGTTTCGAGCTCAGGATCTGCCTGGTAGGGGAGCATCCTCCAGGGGTGGCAGCAGTGTGCCATCCAAGAGTTTGTCCCCTGCCGAGCTGGAAAAGCTCAAATGGCAAATGGAAAACAAAAAATTGGAATTGGAAAGCAAAAACCTGGAAATGGAGCAAAGGCAACATGAGAAGGGTCAGCCCCTTGCTCTGGAGGAAAGGATAATGCTTTTGATGCATAAGTTGAGTATGAAAGAGCTGGAAATCAAGGACAAGCAGGCAGAGTCCAGCACATATGGTGGCAGCATATGTCCAGTGCAATCTGAGGGGAGGGTGTGCATCCCCATACATTTAATTAAATGAGTACAAGAGGAAGGATGACATACATCTGTGGTTTCAGGGGTATTAGTCAGCTCTCTACATGCACCAGGTCGCTGACATACATTGTGGGGCAGGTATGTGGAAGCACTTTAAGGTAAAGGGGAGGGACACTTTGGAAGTCCCAAGGCCAGCACAGAGTCTCACGTAACCTGCCATAAAGGATTCCCTGATCACTAGGTATGGTCTCATTCCAGAGCAGTACAAGAACACGTTTTGGTCCTTCAAGAAATCTTATTCCCAAACTTGGCTTGAGTGTGTTGATCATTTTGGCAGAGCGCTGAATGGCTGGGTGAAGGGCAGCCAGGTAACAGTCTATGAGGGGTTGTGTAATAGGATTGCATGGGAGGACTTGTATGGCCTTTGATTTCCAGAGATGCACCAGTATCTGATTGACAGGAAGCTGACTGACCCCAGAAAGCTTGGTCAGAAGACGGACCGCTGGATGAGCACCAGGGTCCACAAAAGGTATGGGGATACTCCACCAAGGATGGGCAGCGTCTCATCAGAAGAGTGTGGGGAATAAGTGTAAACAGAGGGCGTTCTCGAGAGGGCCCCAATCTAGTTTCCAAGGTAAGGATTCCTGCCCCCAACTAATAGGAAACCTTGGATCTCTACAGGAAAGCCTGTCTTTTCATTCCCAGCTCACTTTCTCATTGCCCTTGTTCATTTATTTACAAGGGCAGCTACAAAGTGTTGCTGGACCACTCACATACTTTATTTGCACTTCACAAGCACAAAAAAACAAATTCCATTTTAATTTACCACTCTACATGGCCGTATGTAATGTTAAAAATTAAAATTGGCTATCTTCATTGTTAACCACACCTGAGCAATGGCGGCAACCTTGGAATGAGTTTTTCTATGAGAAAACTCATTGCTAGATTGAAAACCATATGTGCGCATGCATCTTGATATATGCGCATGTATGTTTTCCATGGCAAAAAGCATTGGCAAAAGCAATAGCTCAGTATTTTCAGAGCTGAGATCTGTTGGCATTGTCACAGCTTGTTAGGTTTGATTTTATGAATGTCACTTGAAGAATTCCTTCATGCCAAAGCCTTATAGTAATTTACCTTAAATTGGATTATTTTTAAAACTATAAAGTACTAAATGTTATGTTTGGATTACTTAAGAGCAATAGAAGAATACAAGATATACAGTCTGATGAAGAGAAAGATGAGCTACAGTACATTCAGATGTATGACGGCCAGCGTCTGATACTTTTCACATACAAACTCCTGATCCATAAGATCAATTAAAAAGATAGTCTGAAGACAGGACAAACCTTGTAAATGGCCACTTCAGACAATTATTCCATCTAATTTCCACTTCTCTATGTAATAAAATGCATACACTTATTAGTCATTTTTAGGTCTGATGTAGCCAAAGCATTTTGTTTTGGACAAATACACAGAGGGGACCCTTCAGCCATTGGCTTCCTGGGCTCATCTCACTTCATCCATGCTTTAAGTGTCAGGGAGTACTTTCATTTTCCATTGCTTTGTTGAATGTAGAATCTGCCATGAAACATAGGCTTCCTCCTTTAAAAATGATACAGTCCAAGTGATAAACAATGAGGGCCTCATTTACAAGGCCATTGCGCTGCCAGTGCATCACTTTTTCTTTTCATGCACTGGTGGTGCAGTGTGCCTGCCATATTTGCAATGCCACATAGAGTCACACTGTGTAGTCCACTTTTCATGGCCTTGTAAACATAGGCCCCCATTCACACATTACTCTGTTGGAAAGGGGCTATCCAAGGGTGTTGCTGTGGGTGTTCCCACGCAACAGAATCCTTGGAACCTGACTCATTCTCATATTTACAAAGCTTTATAACTGGGAATGCATCAGAATCTTACGCTTCCTTGTTTTTTCACTTTCTATGTGTGCTGCATTTTGCATTCTGCAGCACACATAGAAAGAGGAAAATACCATTAATGATTGTTTTTGTGCAGGAAGGTTTCCATTCCTGCACAAAAACAATCATCTCCGCAACATCAGCACCCATTCAACATGATGCAAGGGTGCCTGCACTGGTGCATGGTAGCCAATTGTGTGCCAGCACGGTTAATACTGCGCTTTCAAAATGATGCACCTCGGCGGCGCAAAATGGCTTGCGGCGCCGTGCTGCATCATATCTGTAAATGAGGTTCCTCCATTGTTTGAACTCTGATCTAAATGAGTACATTCACTACAACATAGCTTCTCAACCTTTTCACTTTCGTGGATCCCCACTAAACCCACACTGAGTCATTATTGAAATCTCAGCAATTTCAATGATTTCAGCTGCAAAATAATACAAAAAAGTATGGAAACAAATATCCAAATGCTGAAATATTTTATTTAATTATTAATTAACAAATACATTTTTTTTTTAAATTTTACTGGAAAGGTTGGAGCTTTTCTAAATTCAATTCCGGCCATCCATCGTTCATACTGGAATCTGTTAGATGCCCTTGCAGAACTCTTACGAATCAACCTGACTGGTGGCAACTTAGGGCCCCATTTATGAAAAGTGACGCATCGCTGCGTGAAACCAGCGATGCATCACTTTTCATTGCGCCCTCCTTGTCACATGCTGGATGCGTCATATTTACAGTATGACGCATCATGTCACAAGGAGTTACAGATATGTCAGTATTTCTGACGTATCTGTAGGCGCAAAAATGACGCATTGCTGGAGTGTGTCACGAAAGTGACGCAACTCCAGCAATGGGTCATTTCACATGGGGCAAGCCCTATGTGAAAGGGCCTGTGTCAGTCTTACGCATGCATTGAGGCAGGCATAAGACATTGACGCATTCGTATCCTAGAAGTGGCGCAGTGAAATCTCATAGATTTCACTGCGTCATTTCTACGACCCTTTCTTGCGTCAGAAAGCCCCCCCCTTCATACATTATACCTGGCGCAGGTATAATGTAGCGCAGGGGTTTACAAGGTGACGCATCTACCTAGATGCGTCACTTTGTAAATATGGCGCAACAAGGCACATTTTATTTTACTCTGCTGGTGCGTCACAAAAAGTGATGCACCGGCAGCGCAAAAGAGACGCAAGGGCTTATAAATAGGCCCCTTAATTTTTTGCCTCCAATTTTAAATTCCTTCACTTCTACAGGTTTTTCTAAAATATTCAGTTTTAAATGTTCATTCTTTATTTATATGCATTTTATTAGTCTGTTGATATTGTTTTTCCAAGAACCCCCTGAGTAAACACATCAGATTCCCTGGGGTCCGCAGACCAGTGCTTCAGAACCGGTGCATTGCCACATTTGTAAAGTATTTTTCGACTAAGTCATTTGTGTGTGCAAATGGAAACTACAAACCCCTACCTTTATTGGAACATAACATGACTAGTATTGTACCGAATTTCCGCGTTTATGTAGATCATACTGGTAAGCATCTCTTGTCTATATTTTTAAAGCCTGTGAGCATGTTCACGAGTGCAGTGACTGGCACATCTTTTTTTTAAGTCCCCTGATTCCCGCCACCATTATCTTAGCAAATCAGAAGTAAGACTGAGTTGGACATAGTCGTATTTAAATGGTGCCTTTTATGTTTTAAAAAATGCTTTTCAGCAACTATTCTTTTTTTTAAAGTTTGATTTATTTAGGAATGGAAAAGGGGAAATGAAGGGAAAGGGAGGGAAGGAAAAGAAGAGTTACAATAAGCAAATGGCAGAAATAAACAATACAAATAAAAATATCAAAAAAATAAGCAGTACAAGCATGAAAAAGCATGAACATATCATAAAAAACAGGAAAATTTAAGCAAAAGTATAATGTATATGAATACAATAGCAATATCAATCAAACACAAGTGAATATATAAGTAATAAGGAAATCATGGGGGTTTACGAACTTCAGCTATGTGTGGAGCAGGAGAGGGAGGAGCTGGAGCAGAAGAAGAAAGATATGTTACCAAAGGGAGCCAAAGTAGGTCCCGTTTAATAGCCAAGGATATGGGGGAGACGTAATTGGTGTCTAAACGGTGATTAAAACAAATTGCATTCCACCAGGATTGAAAGGTAACATTCGTAGCTTGTTTCCAGTTAGAGGTAATGGTATGAAAAGCTACAGCAAGGAAAAGGTCAAGTAAAGAGTAATGACTGGGAGGATGGGAAAGTTCTGGCGAGAGGGAACCTAGAAAAACTAGTAGTGGTGAAAAGGGGATCTGGAATCGAAAAATCTTTTGAATTTGCTTCCAGACCAACTGCCAGAACTTGGAAATAGGGGGGCAGTCGAACAGCATGTGTTTGAGATCAGCAGAGGGGAATGGACATGACCAACAGGAGGAGGGAGTGTCTGATGTGAAACGGGATAAGGCGAGTGGGGTAAATAAAATTCTATGATAAATAAAAAATAAAGTTTGGGTAGTGTTAGCAGCTCTGGAGGTCTAATGGAGTTTAGTCCAAATTTTGTCCCAAAGAGGAACCAGCCATGTCTGAGAAAAGTCCAGTTCCCAAGTGAGTTCAGTAGGAGATTTCAATCTATCTTTGGTGAGACGAAGAGAATTGTATAAGGCGGAAGCAGAAGGAGATGTGTCTAATAGGAGGGAAGTGGGTTTGCAGGATGCCGGAATTTCATTAGAGGAAGGAAGAGCTTGAAGATATGAAAGTAAGACTGGGTAAAGGGCGTCGTATTGAGCCCGGGCAGAAACGGGTAAAGAGAAAAGAGATCGAAGGTGTTGAAATGAAATAGGCTTGCCTTGAGATATTAATTGAGATATCCAGGAAAGGCCTCGAGAATGCCAAGTTTTCCAATATATGGTGCGATTTTTTATTTTAAGAAGAGTATTATTCCAAATCGGTTGCTCATGAAGAGAAAGAAGAGATGAATAAGAGGACGAGATATAAGGAGAAAGGAGAGTACGAGAATATGAAAGAATAGGGGAACGAAAGCGAGTTAAGGAGGATGTAAAAGATAAGAATTCTTGAAAGGTGAAGGGAGAAATAAAAGAGGATTCCATGCTTAGCCAAACAGGAGGATAGTGAGGTTGATCGGACGATAACCAGCGGGTAGTTTGCTTCAGAGAAAAAGCGCGATGATAAAGTTTGAAATCAGGAAAGCGGACACCAGAGTTAATTTTGTCTTTACGTAAGGAAGCAAGGGCTATTCGGGATCTTTTACCGTTCCAGAGGAATTTTAGTAGCAGGGAATAAATTTTGTTAAAGAAAGAGAGAGGAATATGCAAAGGAAGCATGGAAATAGTATAAAGGAGTAGGGGATATAACACCATTTTTATAGAATCAAGGCGACCCCACCAAGACAAAAAGAGTGGATGCCAACGAGTGATAGCTGCATCCATTTTTTTATATACGTAATCAAAGTTAAGCTTGAGAGTATCGGATAATAAGGGAGCAAACCAAACCCCTAAATACTTAATTTTAGAGGGTTGCCATGAAAATCCTGTGGAAGAGAAAAAGTGTTACTGACAGAGAGGATTTAAAGGTAGTATCTCACATTTATCAGCATTCAAACGATACCCGGATACTGCAGAAAAAGAGGAGACTTGATTAAGAAAAGAGGGAATGGAAGTAACAGGGTCATAGCAGTAAAAAAGAATGTCGTCGGCATAGACCGAGAGCTTGACTTGTTGGGAACCAAAGGGAAAACCAGAAATAGTGTCATCTAAACGAATTTTTGTAAGAAATGGTTCTAGAGCTAAAATAAAAAGTAAGGGAGATAGTGGGCAGCCTTGTCTAACTCCTCTATGAAGGGAGAAGTAGTCCGAGGACATGCCATTAACAAAAATAGAAGCTTGAGGATTAGAATAGAGCAAAGAGATAACAGAGATGAATTTAGGAGGAATGCCAATCCAGCGTAAAGCCTGAAACATAAAATCCCACCCAATGCGATCAAAAGCTTTCTCTGCATCGAGGGAGATAGCAGCAAAAGGAAGAGTAAGTGAAGAAGAGTTACCGAGTATGTTAAGAAAAACTCGAGAATTGTCGGAGGAAAGACGTCCTTTTACAAAGCCAGATTGTTCAGGTCCAATGATGTCCGGTAAAAGAGAATCCATACGCAGGGCCAATATTTTTGCCATGATTTTATAATCCGTATTGACCAAAGATATTGGTCTGTAGTTTTTGCATAGGGAATGATCTTTATCCTCTTTTGGAATTAAGCAAATCAAGGCTTGTTGGAAGGTGCCACTAGAGGAGCCAGAGTCGGAGAAGGATTGAAATAAAAGTAGGAGTTTGGGGAGAAGAATAGAGGCGAAGTGACTATAAAACTCAATGGTAAAACCATCGGGACCCGGGGATTTACCATGATGAAGTTTGGAAACAGCATGGGAAATTTCAGAAAGAGCGATATCACGTTCTAAAGTATGGAAATCAACATGTGAAGTCGAGGGAGAAGGTATGGATTGAAAATAAGCTAGAAGATCATCAGGAGTGGGAATTTGTTCAGGAGTATAAAGGGTATTATAGAATTGAGCAAATTCCACAAGAATCTCTTCATCTTTAAATGTAGTTTCACCAGAAGAGGTTTTAATAGAGTGAACTTTTGTGCGTTCCTTACGAATCTTTAAATAGTTAGCCAGGAGTTTCCTCATTTTATTCCTACCTCCGTAATACCTAGAATTACATTTAAGAAGAATATTGGAAGCAGCTTCTGTTGTGAATTTGTTAAATGAGATTTTGGCATCAATAAGATCTTTAAGGGAAGAGTCAGATTTAGAAGAGAAATAGGTTTGTTCTAAGATCTTAATGTCGGCCAGAATTTTCTCTGATCTGGCCGCAAGTAATTTTTTCCGTCGGGACACAAAATTTATAATAAAACCCCTAGCAGCTGCTTTAAATGAATCCCAAACTATAACAAATGAAGAGTCGGGGGTTTGATTTAAAAGAAAGAATTCCTTAGCAAAAGCAGTAAATTCAGTGTTAAAATTGGGGTCTGTAAGCAAAGCATTATTAAAACGCCACCTGCCAGAGTGAGGGGAGAATGGAAGTAAGTCCAGGTCTACAAAAACAGGGGCGTGATCGGAAAGTAGAATGGAGCCAATTTCTGAGCGGATAGCGTGTTGGTATAGGGGTTTACTGAGAAATATATGATCAATACGGGATTGGGAATGATGAGGAGGGGAAAAGAAACTATATTCCCGAAGGGCAGGGTTACAAAGTCTCCAAATATCCACAAGGGCATTATTATTAAATGAGTTAATAAATTGCGTATGCATTCTAGAGGGGGTAAATTTAACTTTGGAGTGTCTATCAAGGAAAGGGTCTACAATCTGATTGCAATATCCAGCGAGGAGAATATAGTCTCCAGTAAGGGAAGACAATTTGGTAGAAATAGTAGGCCAGAAAGATTTATCAATTGCAGTAGGAGCGTAAACATTAAAAAGGGTGAGAGGAATGTTATCAATAAGCAGAGTAACAATAAGCCATCGGCCGTCAACATCACATTCATGAGTAATGGAAGAGACATTTAACTTTTTGTGTAACAAGAGTACAACTCCATTTTTCCTAGAAGTAGTAGGAGAACAAAGAACATGACCCACCCAGCAACGTTTAAGTTTCAAAGCCTCCGGTTCAGAAAGATGAGTTTCTTGAAGGAGGGCAACATCAGTTTTGAGTCTTGCTAAATGTGAGAGAACCCTCTGTCTTTTAATGGGGTTATTTAAACCTTTAACGTTCCATGTCTTACACGGAATGAAACAGATTAAAAAACTATTAAAATAACATGCTCAAAACTGCATAAAAATACAATAGAAGCAACATGCTTAATAATGCATAAAAGTACAATGGAGAGAAAAGAAGAGAAATAGAAGAGATGGATGAAATGGAAGAGAAGTCAAGGATATGTGCAGATAAAGAGAATCAACGAAGAAAAAATAAGTAGATGTGGAAATGATAGACATGGTAAAGAGAAGGAGAAAAGAGTGGAAAAAAGGAGAGATAGGTGAAAAAGAATCCAGGGAAAAAGGAGAAGAGAATGCAAGAAAAGAGAAAGGGAAAGAAAAAGGTGACAGAGAAAAACAAAGAGACAGTACAAGTTCGAAGAGAACGACTGAAGGACATACTTACGGGAACAAAAAAAACTCGAACAGGAATGGGGGTGGTGGTTGCGGGAGATGACGACGTTAACAACCAGAAAGAGCAACCGACCAGTGATACGTAGATGAAATGGGCAAGACAAAAAAACACTGGGAAGCATCGAAAGGGGTCGACGAGGGAGACATCTAAAGGAAGGAAAAACATATTAGAAAGTAGTATACGAAATCGCAGTGAGAACATAACTCGACGAAACATCACAGTATAGAGAAATGAGTTAGCAACACAGCCAATGAAATAAGAGAGAAAACAGTTAACATTAAATAAGCAACATTAAGGAAGAACAGGTAGAAACATAATCAGACGGAGAACAAGCAAACAAATCCAACAGTAGCAACAGGCGTCCTCAGCCAGACTTGGAGGTGTCCATAACATCTGGATTCAGTTGGCGAAGAAAGGCTTGCAGAACCGCAGGATCATCGTAGGTGGTGGTTTTGTCTTTGTACGTGACCTTGAAGAGGCAAGGGTGTAGGAGACCGTATCTGGCATTGATAGCTCGCAATTGAGGTCTCAAGTCTAAAAACCTTTTCCGTCGATCAGCAGTGGCCTTGGAGACATCTTGCGAGAGATAAAGACGGTGACCCTCCCATATGATTTGTTTCTTGAGTTTGGCAGCTGAGAGGACCTGTAGGAGATCTGTATATTGTAAGAATAGCATGATAACCCCTCTAGGCTTGGTAGAAACCTTGGGGCCAAGACGATGTGCTCTCTGGATATTTATGGAGGATAGAGCCGGATTGTCTAGTATCTTCGCAAGAAAGGACTGGAAGAAGACGGTAGGGTTAGACCCTTCTGAAAGTTCCGGAAGGCCGTACAAGCGAAGGTTGTTCCTGCGGTTTCTATTTTCCAAATCCTCGGTTTGACGCCTGAGGAGAAGAATTTCAGCCTCTATTGAAGGAATGCGGGAGCAGGAAGAATGTAAAGAGTCTGAGGATTGTTCCAAAGTTGCAACTCGAGAGTCTAAAGAAGTCCATTTCTCCTGCATAGCCTGCATATTTTTTGTGGTGGCTTCCATAAAGGGTTTGAAAGCTCGGAGCTCCTCCAGAATGAGGTCCATGGAGGAAGAAGAAGAGTTGCTCCTAGGCGAGGGTGGATCTTTCTTCAACCGTTTGGACGAGGTCAAAGAAGGCTGTGCCTTTCCTCCAGTGTGAACTTTAGGGATAGCTCCATGAGTCGAATCAGATTTTGAAGATTTGCCCTCCTCCATTTCGTGGGTTGGAGAATCAGAGTCAGATCCAGATGGCAGCTTCGGCAAAGAGGTAAGCTTCAAGGTGCGGAGTTTCCCCATAAAAGACAGTCAAGCACCAATATAAAAGGGGAGATAGGAGATACCTCGCAAAGACAATGAATAGCGGCAAGTAGTGGTCCCACTGCGTAGAAGAAACAATCCAGAGACTATCAGGTCTGAACGCAGGAACGAAGGTACTTGGGTAGAGGAAAAAGGCCTTCCAAAAACTTCAAAGCATGGAGAGAATAGAAGTACCAAATACTGAGAAAAAACGCTGCATGTAGACAATATATAGCAAAAGACGTTGAGGTGATGATAAGGCACGCAGTTCCAAATAGGATTCAAAAATGTGAAGGAGAAGTCCTCAGTGAATAGAAAAACAGCGTTCGTCGAAAATGGCACTGCGAATGTACAATTCGGGGTCAAAGAAGGAGCAGAAGATCTCATTTAAACTTGAGCAGGAAATGGCAGCTGTCAGAGATGGAAGCTGTGAGGCATCCTACAGCGCAGCGCAGTTGAGATAGTTCCTGAGAAAGTAATGAGGAAATGCGCAGTAGAGATACATGCAGTACTCCTCTGAGGTGTTCTTAGTGTCACATGAGTAAAGTAAATGAGAGTGCGTCACTGCCTAATGCCAGCAAAAGTTGTGGTAGAAAGCGCTCGGAAAGCGGACTATGAAGAAATAGGGCTTACCGAAGATCGCTCTGGAAATTGAGGCGTAGCATCCATGATATCGGCCGTGGGAACCGCCAGGCGGGAAGACGCCTTGAGGAGCCAGCAGTCGCGTCACTCCGCGGCCGTTTCAAAATGGCGGCGACAGCCGCGAAAGGAAAGCCGTTGGGAAACTCCCACGCTGGACTTCAGAAAGTCGAAATGAAAGGAGCGCCGTACTCCGCTCATGTTCCGATGCACGAACATGTGAGTAAATATAAGGAACTCGCCGACATAATGCCCCTTGTGAAGAGGAGATGTGTGGTCGGCAGCGGAGCGCTCGGTTTACGCCGCCATCTTGGCCGGCGTCCAAGCCACGCCCCCTTCAGCAACTATTCTGTTATGAGAATATTGGAGCATGTGGAAGCAAAGTGTTCATTTTTTCCTAAGGGATAATGATTTTTTTGGGCTTTTTGATATAGCCCTGGCATGTCTTGGACTTTTTTTCGGGAGAGATGTGTCTCTTTAGGGCTTTTTGTCAGCAAATGGGCTTGTTTCAGGCTTGTATTCATGGAGGGTTGCCCTTACTTCGGACTACTTCGGGAGACCAAAGCCCATAGTGTGGGCTTATATTGGGGTTAAAAGTGATTTGTCACTTAACTGTTTCTCTGTGTGTGCACCTAACTGTTATTTGGTTATAAATGTGATTTGTACCAAAACACGTTGCAACACTCCTGTTGATGTTGCACCAAGGGTGATCTGGCATCTAACTGTGCTTCCAAATAGATTTTCATGATTTGATCCTCAGCATTCTGTCAACATACTGTGATGTCATACTGATGTACACGTTTTGGATGTAATGTCTCATTTTACTGTTGTATTTTTTCTCTGTCCTGCGTGATTTTGGAACGCAGTTCGGTAGTATTACTTTCTTACACCTATATGTCTTTGTGCATTTAAATGTGATTTGTGCTCCTAAAAGTGTTTCTGCACTCCTGTTGATGTACAGGAAACGTTTTTTGTGCTCCTAAACGCATGTTTTGCACCTAAATATGAGTTTTGCACCTAAATTTGAGTTTTCTCAAATATTACTTACACCCAAATGCATTTTGGCCCCTAAAAGTGATTTGTGCTCCTAAACGTGTTTCCGTACTCCTGCTAATGTTTTTCCATCATGATTTGTACCTAATGTGATGGGTCTTCCTAAAATTGTTTCTACTCTCCTGTTGATGATAACCTATTTGGGGTTGCTGCTAAACTAAATGTGTTTTGTACTTAAATGCATTCTTTACTTAAATGTATTTTGGACCTAAATGCTATTTTGCTCCTGAAAGTTATTTGTGCTCTAGTTGATGTTGTGAACGTGTACTGTCACGTAGTTCCTACAATCTATATAGGATCTGCACGTTTAGACAACATAAACTAAGGGATTGGTGTCCAGTCTGATTCCAGACACCCCCAATGGATATAGTAGTCTGTAGACCAGCTAGCTCACAGTTCCACCATAAGCCCCACAACCTTACCAAGGAGTGAATCGTTTCTGTCAACTATCAAACATGACAACCCTAAACCCTAAGGGATCGTGGAAACAGTACAGTACTTTTCTCTTAGTCACTCATGCTCAATCTGTCTCAGAGAGATCCACAGAATAAACAGTGGGGATATTTTCTTTTCTTGAACCAGCGTCATTCTAGTATAAAATACTTGTGCTGCAACCACCATTAGACAGAAACATAAATACACTGTTTTCAGCACCAACAGAGTACATAAAGGTAGAATTCTAACATGGTGCTAAAACAATGAATATATGCAGGGATATAGCTACATGGTAGCAATCAAGAGTACTCCTACGATGAAAACCGTAACTAGATGTACCCAAGTGTACCTAGCATGTGTGTGGGTGTATAGCTAAGAATCCCCCTAGAAGAGAACGAAGGACCCCATCTTGGTCTCGAGTTGGACACCCCGCAAGGGATGTCAGACCACTGCGTGCTGGAGTGTCTGCTGGCAGGGACTTTAGCGTCTCGTGTCAGCATGGAAGCTTCTCTTTTGCCCAGCGAAGATGTGAGACTTATATACCCGGAAGATACCCTCATGGGTTCTACCTAGATGTGTCATGGTACTGTGGGCCTACTGGCCAAGGGTGATGATAGAGGTGACCTTTGTACAGAGTTATTATGATGAAGATGGTAATCCTGCTGTGACACTAAGAATCCTTATGCACAATAAATTAGGCTAGTTTTGGAAGAAAACCACACAACATTTATTCAGCACCTAACTAGATAAAAGGTCAGCACCAGAGCCGTTATGTGGAGCAAGGTAGGACAAATGTAGGTAAAAGGTCGTGCAACTAACTAGGCCTATATTGGGGTACATTGGGGCTCATAACAGTACTCACATGCGAATTTGTACCTATACGTCTTTTTGCTATATGTGTTTTCTTAAAAGTAGTACCACACTGGTGCTGATGCTGCACCAGTGTACTTTTCTCCATTAATGATTTTGCACTTAAAAGTGAATGAATACATGTGCAATTTGTCCCTCCAATTGTTTGCACGCTCCTGCTAATGTTGCACAATGGGCAAATTTGCACCTCAGTGTGCTGAAAATAAAATGTAAGGTCATAGTCTCCTTTTACACTTAATATATTACAACATTTTCTCTGCACTGAGCGAAATCCCATAGATACCCCACAAATGTATATTGCTGCTGCCCCATTCTAAATCTGCATCCCATGGTCAACAGCCTACTCGCTTTTTGTGTGACCTTATCATAGTCAGAGATCATGTACTTCACTGGCCTATCCATAATTACTCTTAAATACCACATTTGTCGAGCCCTAATGACCAGCCCAACAACCTTAATCAGTGCCAAATATCACAGTCTCAGGGTGGGCTCAGTTAAAACTGAAACCAAAACAACAACTAAGGAGCGTCATGCCAAACATGAAAGAAAAGGAGCAAGCATGTAACAACACCCACAGTCAACTTTGAGAGAAACCACGTTGGGTTGATCAGAAAGCCCTCACTCACCAACCTAGTTGGTGACATGCTTCATCATCGGGGCCCACCAGGAGTGGCCGAATGTCACCCTAGTGTGCTGCAATGCCAGATTACTGCAGAGCTGTTTTTTTTGTGAGATGTGAACAGTGAAATAAGTTATTTAAAAATGCCCAAATTGTGTCAAAAAAGGATTTATTCGTTTTGCCAATTGGACATGTATAAAAACAAGGTGTAGGATAAAGGACCACAATTAAAAGGTCCAGATTCATCCCTTGTGAGAGGTCAACATGTTTCTGCCAATGTGAAAGTAGTTAAACAGGCATTCGTCAGGACCAAAGAAGAGTATAGTGTCGAACCCCGGTAGTATGGGCGTGCTAAGGCCGGCCCTAACCTGGGGTCGCTAGTGTTAAAAAGAAAATATCTTTAAAAATACTAGAACAAGATTCCGTCACATTGGAATGAAACCGAGTTTATTAAACAGTGCTAATACTACAAGCACCATGGGTCTCGGGAGAGGGTGGAAGTGAAAGTGGCACACCACCCTATTTGCTAGGCACCCGCTCGGTACCTAAAAGCACCCTCAGAAACCGGACCCCGAAGTTAAAACTCACCGTCTCTTTGTTACTAAGGACATACCCTCCCGAACCCAGTGGCAGGGAAATAACAGGGTATATACATATTGGATAAATGACATATGGGAATTGGGAATTCTATCCCAGCAATCGAAATCTAAGTATAAAAGAAGAAGAGCTTACAGTTGCAATGAGCCTAGTAATGAGGGCCTTACTGTCAAAGAACAAAAGCATTATTCATTGCAACTTAACAGATATGGCATAATCAAAATTATAATTTACACAGGACCCTGTATGAAAATAGAAAGATTGAGATTGAATACTCAGATGTTAACCTCTGTATCATAACCACATTTATTGATACAGTGAAGAATCTGAGAGCTTCTACCATGGTTAAGGACGTTACCACTTATACAACTCCTACCTTTTGCACTGCCAGAACATCACTAACACACCCCTCTTTACTCCCCCAGCCTTCCAGTTTTCGCCCATATATCTCTCAGGGCAATGCAACCAGACAACATAATGAAGCATAATTTAAGGTCGTCTGGACCATAACCTGGTACAAGGCTAGTCTGAATCTGACACAGACAGAAACACCACCAACCACAAAATCCTCATCTTCCCCAGTAGCCAGCATTTGCCCATGATAGAGCTTTCCTCTTCATCCAACCTCTTGGAAAATTCCTGCCAGAACAAAACACCAGCATGAAAACTGACTCTCCACAGAAGGATTCAATCACCCACAGTCAGGTTGTCGTGCAGTTACTCATCTTTTACTTCACTACAGCCACCTATTACTGACCAGAACAAAAATATCTTATCCACTTTGCAAAATGAACTGCTTGACATATAGCTGAAGTTGAATCACTTGCATGTGATGATAACAAATATGCAAACCATTTTTTGTATTTCTCCCTCTCTCATAACCATTCTTCTTCCTAGGGCTGCTCTCCTGGACCCCTGTTTTTCCTTACCCATCGAGTCTACTCCTGAGGAACATATTATGCACTCCAGCCTCAGCACCTCAGAACATTTTTCATGTACCTGACACCCAATGCTCAATACACTCCTCTGAATACTCTGTTATCACAAATCCCATTACACATCCTATTACTACAAGCTCCAAAGCTAGATGGGCTACACACAATCATAGTCCATTCTGCCCACGCAACTTCAGAAGAACCACCCGCTCTAAACCCCTTGTCCCATCTTCTACACATTACATCAAAACTCTGTGTTGGGAGATAAGGCCCTTGTGGTATTGTCGCTCACTCTTAGTGGTGTGATAGCACAAGGTACACAGTTATTATGGTGCTAAAGGGAGGGGGAAATCACCCAGGCCCCCTAAATGTGATCCCAAGGGATCCGCCTTATAAATTTGACAATGCCCGAGCACTCATACATCAATATTTCTGTTGCTAATTACAACATATAAATCCACAATGCAATTCAAATTTGGTTTCTTGTGATTTTATGTTCTTCTTTTGATTGTTTGAGCCAACACGTGTTCTGTCGTCTGAGTGTGAACCCATGACTTCCTCAGGGCTGTCACGCTGCAAGATATTTCTGTAAACCTCTGTGCCGGTTGTAATTCTGCCCCGGTCACTAGGGGATAAGTTAAGAGTAATTCACTAATATTCCAGGTTGTGCCTGTGTTTCTTAGTAAGATCTGACATCACGTCCAGTAAGGAGGGATAAAAGGGCATCAAGTATATTGCCGTTATATACTGCTTTTGAGCACAAACGCCTATCCCCATCCATCGCTGGCTGCAAGTATGGCCGTTTTGTGTCAGGCAATATACACAACCTGGAATATTAGTGAAATATTCTTAACCCCTACTGGCCGGGACGGAATTACAACCGGCACTGGGGTTTACAGAAATATCTTGCAGCGTAACCCGAGGAAGTCGTGGGTTCATTCCTGGACGACGAAAAATGTGTTGGCTAGAACAATCAAGAGAAGAAAATAAAATCACAAGAAACCAAATTTAAATCAAATTGTGGATATATATCTTGTAATGAGCAACAGGAATATTGATGTATAAGTGCTCGGGCATTGTCTAAATTACATCAAAACTGGCCACCTAAAATATAGGTTGATGGTCTGTAACACAAGACACGTATCCGCCCACATCCAAGACTATGACCTTGACACTGTTGCACTCACTGAACCCGGTTCTACTCATCCCACTATTTGAGCTTATCCTACCATTAGGACACAGCATACTGCTCCTCTTTAAAGCAGGACAAACTGACAGGGAGTTGTTCCTATCCAAAAAGAGTACCTTAAGCACAGATTGATTAAGGCTTTACCCAGATCTGAATTTCATGAAGGAAAACTACTTAACATCTTTAATTAAGTCAAATTGGATTGGCCAAGTCCCTTCTTTATTCCTTTGAAAATCTGAACCTTAACCAACAATCCAATGTTAAAGTGGAGATGTAAATGTCTAGGGATCTTAAACGCTGACAATAGTCTTTGACATAACTAATGGCTCATCAGCTGGAGAGAATTATCTCTAATTATTTACAAAATGGTCTTTGTTGAATCCAAACCAACCTGTTGGCTATCCCTGGCTCCGGGCATCCTCAGCTAAGGTGATCTTATCTTTAAAGTTCCTTTTGTGCTTCTGTCAGCATGCCTGCTGTGCTCCTCCACTATGCAGAAACCCAGTGATCAGCTGTGCATAGACATTGGCTGGTCAAACCATGATCCAGTTGAAATAGGCACTAAATCATCACACCTATATCTCCTGGTACATTAAATATGAACACACACTGGAATTGCTGGAGCAAGGATGCCCCATGATATGTTGCCCCAATCTTTGGACCGTGGCCTTTCCTTTGCCATTGGTTTCACATTGATAGGCTGCAGCCTAGGATTATTTATCAGCTCATAAAGAATAACAAGCTGTCTAATGGATTCACCAAGTGAATAAATGTTTCCAATAGGAAGCTGGCTCTGTATATACTATACCAAAGTGAGGTATAGTGTGCACGGAGTCCAGGGGATCCCCAGAGGTATAGCAGATGCTAAATTAGAAAATTACTAACAGGTCTCTTTGTGGTAGTGTGATCGAGCAGTTAGGCTTATCAGGAGAGTGTGTTAAAGATTCATTGTATTCACTCAATCAATGCTGATGGCACACATTCAGAGACTGAATCTATAACAATTAGGTAAGTATAACATAGATATACCTATGTTTTATTTCTAGAACCAAGCAGGACTTGGCACAGGTAAGTGAAGTATACTTTTAAATTCAAAACTTAGCAATTGTAATTGGAATGGAATTTGTTACAGGTTTGAATTTGCTACTTAAAACAGTAAAAACACATTAGAATTACTTTAGGGTACTTTTGGATGACTTTTTAGTTAATTTTACTACTTGGGGTGATATGCCTTGACATTCCACAGTAGGTCTTGGAAAACACGATAAGTTCAACAGTTTTTGGTTAAAAAAAATTACTTTGGTTCTTCATACAAAAAGACAGTTCAACAGAACATTTTGGGAGGGAAAAATCTTAACATTGATTCCTTTGGGGAAAAATAATGTTAACAGTTTGCAGGCAAGTAAACGACCTGCAAGGATAGATTTTAGGGGGTTAGAATCAAATTTCCCCAACGTTCAATTAGGCACTCAAATTGCACCACCAGTGGCACTAGGGCAGCCGGGTGCAGAATGCAGGGACCCAATGTTAGCCAATGTGGCTAGGAGGCCTTCGGTTAGGGGCTGCTTACGAGCAGGCCAATAGGTTATGGGAACATAGCTCCTAGGGTTAGGATCAGCACTACAGGGGCCAACAAGCAGCACAGAAGTTGCACCTCCAGCGGCACAGAGGCACAGAGGCAGACGGATGCAGAGTGCCAAGGAGACTTTGGGAGCCCTGTGACTTGCAATGGAGATCTCTCGATCTAGGAAAATGCTGCAGGCTTGGGCAAGGAGGTTTCCTGAAGTGAAGGCGACCATCTTGGGTTTTTGAGGAATGCCTGGACACCATTGGTTGGGCCACTCAAGCCCTTGGGGCATCAGGTGCAGGGGTGACTTTGGGCGTCGGATCTTCTTACCATCTCTTGTCGCGGTCGGGGGGACCCTTTGGGTTGAGGCTGCAGGCATCAGTTTGAAGCTCAAGGTAGGTCAGGATCTTTGGGGGAGACCTCCTCATGGTGATGGGCCTCTCAAACCTGGGCTCAGGCCGAGGGCGTTGGGTGCAGAGTGGTGCAGAATCGCTGAGCCGCCTGGATCGGGTGCTCAAGGGAGACAGAGTCTGTTGGAATAAGGCAGGGCGGGTCCTCAGGTTCTGAGTGACTGCTGGACATGCCAGGGTTTCGCTGTGAGCAGGTCTGAGTCTGGACAGGCCGGTAGGGCTGGGGCCAAAGCAGTTGGTGTCCTCTTTTTCCTGGGACAGCACAGCTCTTTGGTCCTTCTTCTTCCTTCTTCCTCGAATCTGAGAAGGCAAGGTTCAGGGTCAACCCTAAATACTAAATCACCCCTAAATACTAAATCTAGGGACTTTACAGGGGTGTGCAGGTGGGACCAATTGTCTCTTCCTTGGGGTGAGTACACCACCTATTAGGCCATCCCCCAGTGGCAAGGGGGCATGTGTCCCATCATTTTCAAGATTGAGGAGACTGAGATGTGTGCTTCACCTCACCTCCCCACCTGAGGGGTGGGGTTGGCAAAGGTGGGCACACCTTTCTTCCTCACTTGGTTTTCCAGCCAATTCTCCCACCCAAAGTGGGGGTCAGATCCAATGGGAGCAAGTTGCCTGGGGGAGCAAAAGGCAGGGTCAGCTCAGAAAGGTGTCAGGCCTTTGAAGCTTTCTCTTTGCGGACTCAGCGCATCCTGGGGGAGAAGGCATGCCACCTCTGCCCAGGTTGGGCTTTGTTTCGGGACCCAGAGAGTGGAGGCTCTCTCCCCAGGGGTCCAGACACCTATCTGGTGGTGGCAAATGGCGAGTAGCAATTCAGGAACCACACCAGGCTGGGTTTTTTCAGGGTGCATTTCTATGATGCCCTCTGTATGCATTTTACATAAAAACCCACACTGAATCAGTGTGGGATTAATGGGCTGAAAAGTTTGCTACCAAACTTCCCAGGTTTCAGTAAAGCCATTATGGAGCTGTGGAGCTCGTAGTGACCAACTCCCAGACCTTATGTTCTTTATGGCTTTACTATACTTACAATGTCTAAGAATGGACTTAGACACTGTAGGGATACAGTGCTTCTGCAACTGAACCCTCACCTGTGGTCTAGTACACCCTGCTAGAAGGGTGACTTACCTAGGCCTCAGGCAGTGGATTGCAGGCATAGCACACAGGGCTGTGTGCCATGTCAACTCTTCACTTTTCTCTGCACCATAACATGCAGCCTGCAAGGGCTCTGGGTGGGTGTTAAGGTGCATGGCCCATAAGGGTGGCACAGTTGGAGAGGAGTTGGCCTAATGGCTAGGGTGGTCGACCTTGAATCTGGGGAACTGGGTTTGAGTCTTGGCAATGACGCTGAACATCCTGTGATTCTGGGTAAATCACTTAATCTCCCCGTGCCTAACAAAAATGAATGTGTCATCATGTAACGCAACTGATGCTATGTAAAGCGCTCTGATACCCAATAGCTTGTGCTATACAAAACTCTGTTAACAAAATAAAATAGGTGCTGGAGCACTTAGAGGCCTTCCCTGGCCACAGTGCCCTTGGTACCCAGGGTACCTTTTACAATGGGCTTACCTGTGGGCAGAGATGTGCTAATTGTGGGTAAACAGGTACAGTTTTGAGAAAGGAACACAGGTGCTGGGGCCTTGTTAGCAGGATCCCAACACACACTCAACAAAGTTGTCATCATGTATCTGGCAAAACGTGGGGAGTGGTTACTGCAACAGAAACCCATTTTCTAACACTCCTCTCTCCACCACCGCAGACCAAACACTAATGGAGTACAGCATGGCTTCAAGGCACTTGCAAGAGAGGCAAATCCACACAGGCACATCCTGTGCTTCCTATAGAAGGTGTGAGTGGGACTGCTCTGTGCTCAGGGCTGCAGGTGGAGGACAGCCTGCCACCATGAGAATGACTAGGCGGTTGGTAAGAGGTGTCAAGTAGAGGCCCAATCTAGAAAGGAAAATTGATGGTGCAGCGGCTGATAACTGGACCATGGAGGCCGGGTTGAGTTAGCGAAACAGGATGCACATACCGTACCCTCCTACAGGGGGGTAAATATTATGTGAGAAAGTGATGAGTGAAAAAGACTAAATCTACTCTTGCAGATATTAAAGGACCCCAAGTGGTATTGAATCAAATAAGTGTGGGTCACTCAGCTCAAGTAATACAATAAGGAATCTGTAACTTAAAAGGCTTAAAAACACAATGTTTGAAACTGCCTTGTTGTTAAGGCAATAACCAAGGGTGGGCCGTGAACGCCGCTCCGTCAGCAGAGTTTGCAGAGTTAAGTTTGGCAAAAAACTCCGACTCTGCCACGTGGTAGAGTTTGCCCCCGCCTCCCACCCCTAAGTTCGATAAAGGAACATATTTTGATATCATTTACTGCAGTCTACCCCCTTGAAAATACAGTAAATATTTCAGCAACATGGCACCCACACCTGTGTCTTCTGTCACCATGGTGATTGTCAGAAGTCTAGTTCTTAAGTAACGAGAAGAATGCTGTGCATGAGGTTCTCGTCCCCTTTCTATTTCCGTGGTGAGGATGCAATTGTAAACGCACCTAGATTGAGAATGCAAGAACAGTCTGCAGGCTGGTAGTAGGGACTGGCCCTGAATTCAAGAGCTCAGCATGTGAAGATCTGGCAAAACATCACTCCACTGTTTATAGCTTGAGTACAGGTCGGTCTAGCTGACCAAGTAATTGATGCTCACACCACGGAGTAGGAGGATAATTGGATTGTAGTGGGGCACCAACTGCTAGGGATACTATATTCACTGTGAAGGGCTGGCTGCATACCTTCTGGGTCACCGTCTTACACAACATGCTTGGGTTTCCAATAAAGGCGGGTCTCTGAAGTCTGAGGCCACAGATCATAAAAAGTCAAATGTTCTTCAGAAGTAGTGACGTAAAACAATGTGATGGGTGACCTCCCGCAGAATTGTACGAGGGGTCCCTGAAAGTGTTGTATCTTACTGATATTCATAGGCTTTAGTGTAAATTGGGTGCTCTGGAAGAGAGACCACTATGCTCCGCTCCCACTGCACAGGCCTTTGTTATGGGAATATGCCCCCAAACAGAAGATTACGGCGGAGCAGAATTCCGCGGAGTTCCACAGAGTTTTTGTGCAACTCCGTGGAATTCTGCGTAGTGCAACTCTGCGAACTCCACCCACTCCTAGCTATAACATCACAGGTGATTTGCCTTACTGGAACTGAAGAAACGAAGCAACATACTTCTGCTACCTACTATTGTGATACAAAAGGGGGTGGTGATGGATGTGAGTCAGTATTAAGGACCTAAATAGGTATCCGAACACAATATTACAAGACTTATAATTTCAATTTCTTAATTCAACGGGTGCTGGAATTTTGCAGCCTAGACAATGGCAGGTATGAAACCAAAGGCTCTAAAAACACTGTAAAATAAAGAAAGATTGGTATAGTCTAGATCCGATATAAAGAGTACAATTGTGGATGTCCCATTAGTAGGTGCCATACCAGAAAATGATTTATCGGTGAAAGAAGACACACAACTACTTATCTAGGACTTTAAAGGAACATTCTAGTCTACTGGCACAATTTCAATAAGTTTCTTAAAAACTCAGACCACTTACTACAAAAAGAGTGGAACAAATGGAGACAAATCTGGTGGCTCAAGCTCACTTACATAACAAAGTGATGGAACAAGTGTCCAAGATGGAACACCAAAATACGTCTATGTTGCGTAGAACCAATGATGCAAAAACAGAAGGACACACAAAAATATTCCTAGTCGAGGCATTGGTAAGGGAATCAACAATGAAATCTCATGGCAAGCAATTGTTTCACTATAGGAAAGGACGTTCAGTTTGAGGTTGACACAATTGCTATATTTCACAGTACATAAGCAAGTACACAAACATTTGAAATTAATTATGACCCATCCACTAACTGAAAATGTTCTCAAGTCAAGAGGTGGGGTTTCCCTTTTTGCCTAACGATCACCGCTGTGGCAAAACCCACTCAGTTCAGAAACTTGAGGAAGTAAAATAGGTCTTATACTTGACAAATCATCAGAAGGCAGTCATCCTAATACATCTCATCTGTTCCACATTGAACCAAAATAGAGAAAACTGCGAACCGGCCAAGAACGTCGTGCAGCCCACAGACAGAGTCAGCCAAAGGTAAGAGAACTGTTCCATGGCCATCGGTGATGGGTCGCCAATCTCATTTGTAAGTGTTCTGTGTCTCACTTGCTGAGCGCTCTATGCTCATTTTAACCATCTGGATTGTTACTCAATGTCACACACATCCAAAAAACAAGACTAAAGTGGTGTCAGTATTAATGCAGAGAGGCATCTCTTTTTCCATGGAAACACAGTTTCAAAATGACAATGGGCAAATACTGGGTCTCAAAGGGAAGTCAAAGTGTCAATATATGGCTTTATCTACATTTTATGCTCCAAACAAAGGAAAAGAGAGATTTTGTGTAGACATATTTCTGAAAATAGTCATGTTTGCGAAACGGGATCTGGTTCTAGTAAGGAGATTTAATTGCTACACTGACCCCTCTGTAGATCGTTCAACACCTGAGCTTTACTCCTAGGCCATGCCTACCTACTTACTCAAAGAAATCGAAGAGCTGAATCTTCTAGATATATTGTGCTACCAACACAGCTCCAACACAAATTATACAGGTTATACTAACACACATGGATCACATTCCAGAGTAGGTCTATTTCTGATAAATTCTTCATTCTCAACATTTATTTTAAATTTCCTGATAGGCACCGATGTATCATCTGACCATTAACCAGTCACACTGGTTCTGGATGCTCCGCCAGATATATGATACTGCCTCGATCTGAGAGATGTTAGAAAATAACTTCAAGAAAATGCTCACAATGGAGTGATTTTGGAATAGTGTGGAAAGTAGCCAGAGTAGAAAGAAAGGAAAAGCTAATCACACACACAGCCACATACATATGTTTAGCAACAATTAGAAAAGATGAGTTTGAAACTCAGATAAGAGAGATGGAAACCTATCATAAAAGAGACTGCTACCAGAAAACCTGTGGAAAGTTACAGGAGTCTCAGAACAGCTCTTAATCACTGTTGGCCTGATTCGCAAAGGTAACCATACACATTTGAGTACTTTTTGGTATTCACAAACTATGTGCAGAGTTTTATGAATCCGCACTCCCTAAGGTACTTATCTTTGTGGAGTTCTCCCCCTGACTGCAGCGTCTCTCGGTGCAGTCAACTACACATGCATAAGTATAGGGAGCGGAGAATCTTTTCTTTCTTTCTTTATTTACTTTATTTCAGCCAATGGCCACAAATGTAATACAATAAAAAAAAATGTAAAAAACACATTACAATATAATCTAAAAACTGTACAAATGCCATTCGTAAAATGTTCTTAGAGGTATCTGCTGCTGGTCTAGAAAGACAAAAGCAGAAAAACAAGCACTCCCCATAGACAAAATCCAAATGTAGTCGGCCATGCCTAAAAGTACAGATTATGCTTACCAGGTTGTAGTATATTATATATTTATAAAAGTTAAAGACTAGAATGATAACGTTTAAAAAGTAGATTCTCTGATCAAATATATTCCTAGGCATGTGCATACTGCAGATAACACATAGACCATACAACACTGTCCAATGTAAAGCAGAGGTGGTATAAATACAGGGGGACAATTAAAGTTGTTTGCCCTGCCCTGCCTACCAGTACTTGTGTAGATTCATAAGAGTATAGGCTCTGTCTTACATAGCCCATACTGTATTCAGCCAGCTCAGGGGTAGTCTAAATATGTAACCAGTACAAAATAGGTTTCAGGGGCCCTAAAGGGACAATAGACCGAAAACCCAGATCAGGCTTGAAAATCAAGGACATGCAATTTAAGGGCTAGTCCTTTTGTTCTCTGCCACCTCCAGGACCTTTATGTTGATGTATCCCCATAGTTCTGCTCGATATATTGCAGCAGATACAGCTTTGGCCCTCCAGACTTCAAGAAGGGAGGAAATTGGGTGCAACAAGGCCTTATTTGCAATTTTTAGGATGGTTGACACTCTGTGCTATAATATAAGGTTACTTTTGGTAACATGGGTTCCCCAAGTATTTTCACAAGAGAGGTGAATATCAAGATAATCAAACTTTGCACTTTCTCTAGCTCCTTCACTTCCAGTGATAGAGATCCTCTGAAACCTCTATGAGGGTAGATAGCCATAAAATCTGTCTTGCTCGCATTAATTGTGAGGCCATGATCTAGGCAGAATATGTTAAACCTACTCAAAGGGGTCTCTAGGCCCTTGGTGGTTTTTGATATTAATAAAGTATCATCTGCAGATAATAGAGCAGGTATATTAGTTCCCCCCAGAACTGGGGGTCATTATTACAACCCAAAAGGTAATCAATACAGCCATTTATGAACAGCAGGATCAATGTAGGGGCAAGGATTCTTGTTTCCCTGATTCCTTTTTCAACCTTAAAGGGATCAGTATTTTCCTCATCTAACATGTGTGAAGCTGTCATGGTGGAACCTAATAAATGGGTCAAGAAGTGGACTGGGAAGCTCTAGTTCAACTAGTGTGAGCCATACCTTATTACTAGGGATGATGTTGAATGCAGCTTTGAGGTCAACAAAGGTGACATAGAGTTTACCACTTTTTGTGACAATTTCTTTCCACCTTATCATTTGAAACCTAAACGTTTGGCCAAACCGTTCTAATTTTGGAACAAAATCCTGCCTGAAACTGTGTGAACATTTTATTTTCATTGATCCAGGTAAGGAGATGATCTAATAAATGCCTACAAAAGATTTTTTCACTAGAATCAATAGGACTATTTGGCAGTAGTTAGCTGGATCAGTTGTTAGGCGTGTCTTCTGTGTAGGAATACGCGCCACCCCTCTCCACAAGGTTGGTATCTCGTCTCCTGCTAAAATGGCACTGAAACGCGTGTATGGTAGGGTGCCCAAATTGCCGGTTTGGACTTAAAGAGGTCACCGGAATTTGATTTTACCCCGGTGCCTTTCCTGCCTTCTGTGATCTAATGGCCATGGTCACTTCAGCCACTGTAAATGCCCGTCGATCTTCAAGATTTCTGGTTTAGAAGTAGGCCTGCAAGGTATAGGGGTCAGCATGAAACCAGGGGTGCCATGGTTCGTTACAGGCAACAGGGAGCTACTATATATATATTTGAAGTGGTTCACCCAGTCTAGTGGAAGAATGTGTGACTCTAGCTTCATCCTATTTGTTTTAGCACCATGTGCAATTATATGGCAGAAAACCGTCTGGTCCCCTGGGGGTATTGCAGACAAGATGACACTCAAAATTGCTGTATCCCATGTGGTTCTTGCTCTTTTTAATGCAAGTTTGTAATCTGCTCTAGATAACTTTAAATCATGTTGGAGCCCTGTTTTCAACGCACTAATGAGATTGCTCTTAGCTGACCTACAAACTGTGTGGAGTCATAAAAGTCCATATGTAGTTTGTAAATATCAAAAAGTAGTAAACTTACCCAAAAGTGTAACTTTAAGCTTGTGCATCAGAGCGGGAAACTGCCTTCAAGTTGCTATTCATATTGTACTGCTATATAGCATAATGTTTTAAAGCACATAGACATAACAAACTACGGACTAGGAATCATAAAACAAGAATCATATTAAGCAAATAAAACATGATGATGAAAAATGTTGTGAACAAACATCACACATTATTCAAAATGGTGTAAGCCCGACTGTTCCGCAGCATATTTAGATGACCTACTAATTGAATCTTTAACCAAGGTCTTTAATTATTTTTTCCAATCCTGGGTAGTCACAAACAATTTGGGGAATTCTACTTTAGCTTCGTTTTTGAAACCTTATAAACATCAAATGTATTACCCCATTATACCAGGTCAGTAGGCCTTAGTAAACTTGGAGTGAGCATATTTACAAAAAATCTAATCACCCATCTTAACCTGCTCTGGCACTGTACCAATCATGGTCTGATAAAAATAGGCAGGCGTGGGACAACATATGATTTACAATGAATAAAGTTAATATTGCAAAACAAATGAATACTTAAATAACACTTCTCACGCTCGTGCAGAGGAAGGGTTTGATAGGGTTGAGTGGATACTCATCTAAATAATTGAACAAAATTTGGATGCGCTCACTAGTGAAAAAATATTTTCTAGCTGGCTGATAGCATAAAAAAAGTATGGGATATTTTAACCCTTCCCGGAGGAACAAGATATTGATGACTAAACTCCCCAATCTTGTTTGCTCTCTCTGTGTAACCCATTATTTATACAATACACCAATATACGAGCATTGGCACAGACAATAGGGCTGGTGTAGTCCACCTGCCTTTTGGCAATTCTAATTTTCAAGTTTTTATTGACAACACAAGCAAAATCACATTTAAAAAATAAAGCATTTTTACAAAAATAGTAGAATAAAGAGGAAAATTGTAGTACATGAATTCCTTGAAAAATTAATCAAATAAGAAAGAAATCAGGAACTATTCGGTGGTCCTAAGTAGGGAACAAGTTACCCCAAATTTTATCAACTTTCTTCAGAGAGCCAATCCCTCGAATTTTGGCAGTTGAAAGTTCCATGTCGTATATCTCATTTACCAGTAGCCACCATTCGGTTACCACTGGTGGTTTATCAGAGATCCAAGCCCTGGCAATTATCAGTCTTGCACAGGAAATTAAGATAAACATTAAGTCCTTATAAGTAACAGTATTAGGTTGTATTCCCAGAAGTATCATCTCGGCGGAAATTTTACCAAAAAACAATTTATGCTGTTTCACCACTTTCTCTATTTCATCCCATAATGTTTGTAAAGCAGGGCATGAAAAAATTATATGTACTATATCTGCTGCTAGTAGGTCACATTTAGGGCATTTTATACGTTCAGGTAATGCATTGTTCCTTGACCATTTAGAGAAGTGAAGCAGCGTATAATATAGCTGGCATATGGTCTTA
Source organism: Lissotriton helveticus (assembly GCF_964261635.1). Taxonomy (NCBI): domain Eukaryota; kingdom Metazoa; phylum Chordata; class Amphibia; order Caudata; family Salamandridae; genus Lissotriton; species Lissotriton helveticus. The sequence continues at coordinate 1,010,957,894 of NC_136072.1, forward strand.
TAAGATTGAAGTTTTAAGCTAGAAGAGTTAGTTAGAGAGTTGCTGTTATGTAAAAAAGTTGAAATATTATTTGAGGAAATGGGCAATCCTAGAGTAGTAGTCCACTTCTGTGCTATTTTAACGCAGTCATCAGGTTTAAATTGAATAAGACATTTGTACCCCAAGCTAATTAGTTTGCTTATTGTTTCTCCATAAATGCAAGTCCATATTTCTGAGTCTAAAATTTCCCTTAATTTCAATCTATTCATGAAAAAATCTCGTATGTGTGTCTATTTGAAAAAAGCATTTGCAGGTAGTTTATAAAGTGTTCTTAAGGTATCAAATGTTAAAAAGCCTGAAGAACCGTATAAATCAGAGAGGTAGTTTATACCATGATTAGCCCAATTTCTAACTATCGGATCGCTGAAAATCTCAGGTAAACCCGGATTGTACCATATTCTTAGCTTTGGGTGATAGAACGTAGTTTTATTAATAGCCATAATAGTATGCCATATGTGTACTACATCTTTCGCGGTCTTAAACTTCACTCGCTTAAAGTAGTTCGGGTCGTTGTTTCTAGCTAAAAATTGAACAGACTTTGCGCCTAACATAAATTGGTGGTAGAAATATGGATGGTTAAGAGAAAAAAGGCTGCGTATCCGACCCAGGAAAGAAGCATAAAAATAGTATTTAAAGTCGGGGAAGTCGAGGCCACCTTTAGTAGCTGTTAATTTGAGAAGAGACAAAGCTCTGCGATTTTTCTTATAGCCCCATATGTAGCTGCCTAAAATACCATCCAGTTTTAAAAAAAATAAGTTGTTAACGTATAGCGGGATGGACCTAAACAAATACAAAAACTTTGGCAGAATGTTCATTTTTATGAGGTTGATTCGTCCTACTAAGTTTAAAGGAACCTTGTGCCATTTTTTAAGGGTCCCTATTGTCTCCTTCAATAGTGTATCGTAGTTTAGAGTCATAATTTCTTTTAAGTTGGATGTTATTTTAATACCCAAGTAGTTCGCAGTATGGCAAACCCCCAAAACTGGGGCCGGGAGCTTATAGTTGACAACGATATGTGTTTTATTTAAGTTTAATTTGTACCCCGAGACCAAGCCGAATTCGTCGGCTTCTTTAATGATCCCAGCTATGGCTTTAGGTACGTCGGTTGTATAAATAGCAAGGTCATCTGCGTAAGCAGTAATTTTAAGGGAATTATTGCCATGCGTAAATGGTATGATACATTCTTGGGTCTGTATTGAGTTAATAAAAGGCTCCATTGCGAGAGCAAACAAGAGAGGCGACAGGGGGCACCCTTGACGTGTGCCTCTTAGAACCGGGAAACTATTGGAGGTTAGGTTAGCATAACCTATTTTTGCATTGGGTGAGTCGTACAAGGCTTGAATCCTAGTAAGGAACAGTTTCTCAAAGCCCATCCTCTGTAGTAAAGCCCAGAGATAGTCCAACCCCACTCGGTCGAAAGCTTTTTCTGCATCTAATAGTAGCATACCGAGTGGGGAGGAATTGGTGTTAGCAACGTCAAATGCCGTAATAGCAGTGTTAACATGTGCTGTCGTGTCTCTGCCCATCACAAAGCCATGTTGATGTTGATTAACTAGTTTAGGCATTAGCGGGGCTAGTCTCATAGCTAGTAGTTTAGAATAAACCTTGGCGTCAGCATTTATCAAGGAGATGGGCAGATAAGACCCGCACTCCGCAGGAGGTTTATCTTTCTTTAAAAAAAAAAGATTATTTTAGCAGTTTTCCAGGATTTCGGGATTTTGCCTGTGTTTCTAATTTGGTTAATCACTAAGCCAAGTGTAGGTAGAAGTTCCTCACTGCAGCATTTATAAATTTCCATTGGAAGTGTATAATCCCCTGCGGATTTCCCCGGTGGGAGTAATGAGATAGCCATTTGTATTTCAGATAAAGAAAAATGTCTTTCGAGTGGTTCTATTAAGTCAAGTTCCCTATCTCGTGACCAATTCTTAATTAAGTATCTTTGCGTGGTCTCTGTTGTAGGGGTAGTTTCAGGTGTGTAAAGTTTACTATAGTATGTTACAAACTGTTGTAGTATTTGTTCTGGTTGATTGTAGCTAATCCCGTCCGCCCCAGTAATGCTTTTTATCGTAGAGTTGGCCCTGTCTTCAGCAACCTTATAAGCAAGAATTTTGCCAGCTCTATCGCCACTTTCGTATTGAGACTGTTTGTATTTGTGTAGTTTCAAGCTTATTTTTCCTCTTAAAAAAGTTTTGATTTTAGAGCGAAGGGTGGTTAATTTTAATTCCAATAAAGTTTTATTTTTCGAGATTCTCCCCCCTAAGTTCTCTTGTATGATAGCCTCGGCCAAGTGTTCTTCCAGTGCCCGTATGCTAGAAGTCATTTCCCGAGTCTCATGTTGTCGTTCTTTGTTTTGTCTGATAATACATTGTTGTGCGAACCCTCTGATACTCGCTTTGCATGCGCCCCAAACATAGATGAGGTGTGCTGAATTTAAATTAAATTCTAAAAATTCTTTAATATGTTTCTTCAGTTCTGAAACAAAAAAAGTATCTAGTAGCAGGTACCTTGGAAAAGAAAATAGCCTAGCAGCTGGTTTAGGGGAAAGTATATTAAACCGTAATATGATGGGGTTATGGTCCGAAGTTACTTTTGGGCAAATCTCCATTTGACTGCCCTCTAGAACCTGATCCGTCGTCCAGGCCATATCAATGCGGGAGCACATTTGATGAGGGGCAGAATAGTATGTGTAGTCTGTGAGTGTCGGATGTAAGTTCCTCCATACATCTTTTAAGTTGTGAATGCGCGATAGCTCTAAAATAGCTGCCCTCGTTTTACGCATACGCTGAGATGGGTTCATCTTGGTAGTGTCCTTTTTGTAGTTCATTACGCAGTTAAAGTCTCCCATCATTATTATGTCTCCTTCCCAATCTAAAAGTTCAATATTAAGCCGATCAAAAACCCCCGCATCGTCAATGTTAGATCCGTACAAGGCACATAGTACATATTTTACATTCATTAAATTAAACTGTGCTATTGCCTATCTACCGGCTTTGTCAGCTGCAGTTCTAAGTACTTCTATCTTCAGAGTTTTCTTCTTAAGTATAGCAACACCCCTTATTAGTGCGTTCATAGAGGTACATAGAGGTAATCAGTTCATATCCCCCTAGTTTCATCAACTTACGATCCTGAAATCGAATATGAGTCTCATTTAAAAGAGCAAAGTGAGGGTTATACATCTTCAGTTCTTCGAAGACTAATTGTCTTTTAATTCTGTTGTTGAGACCAGAGACGTTCCATGCTAAGCATTTTATTTGATACATTTATTCAGTTTTATCCTCATTAAGCAGTACCTATTACATTTATTATTCAGGTCTGTGCATGTGAGTGTGCTTGTGCTGTCGTTTTCACCCTTATTACCCCTACCCGTTCCCCCCTCTTCCCGCTCCCCTAAAGCTTCTCTCCCTGCTCTAGAGGCCCCACCCCAGGTACCTACCCGAAAGCCTCCCTGTATCTTCTGCAGCCGTTGAAAGGGCAGCGGACCAGAGAGGTCTCCCCGTAGTCTCCCCCTCCGTGTTAAACTTGTCTACAAAATCTCAACCAATCCCCACCTCAAAGAAATTTTAATTTTCATAGATCAAAGTGGTCGCTCATAGCTTTCAGATTCTAGTTTCCTGTAGAATTAGCTACGTAGATTTAATTATCCATTTTTGCCAAAAGTTGCTCTGCGTCTTTGACGTCATTGAAAAAATAAGCGTGCCCTGCTTTTATAACTTTAAGACGTGCTGGTTCCTGGAGATATGCTGTAGCCCCCCTAGACTTGAAAGGGTCTATCAATTTTCGCAGCACCCATCTTCTGTCCATAGTAGCCTTGCTAAGGTCTGATTTAGCAAAGAAAGTTATATTATCACAAGTGATAGGTGTATTCGGTCTGGCTTTCAATGAAATTGCCTGTCTTAGCAGATAATTGCCGAAGTAAGCCAGAATTGGTCGAGGATATTTACTCTCTTTATTTTTGGAAATAATCGGTAGTCTGTGTACCCTTTGGAGTTGGCAATCCCAGTCCCAGTCACCCAGGTCTGGGAATGCTTTTTGAAAAAGTCGGATCAGGTAGGCTCTTGCGTCGGAGCCTTCAGTCCCTTCTGGTATTCCAAAAATTCTCAAATTCTGCCGCTTTTGACGGTTCTCAAGATCCTCGACTTTGTTCTTCAAAGTCTCTATATCTTCCTTGTGTTCTGCTGTAGAGGCAGTGGTAGTGGCCAGTGTTTCCTCGGCGTTAACGACTCTCTGCTGTAATTCTTCAATATCTTTAGTAACGCCACTAAGCTTATTAGTGACTTCCTGTAGGCAGTTGTGAATCTTGCAATTATCCTCCTTAAGTTGGCGGAAATGTTGTTGGGACTCTTCGTGATGGACCATTAGTGTTTTTAAAATTAGGTCCAAAGATGAGGAAGTAGTCTCAGTTTGAGAGGCGGTAGGAGAGATGTGGCAGGAGATGTATTAAGTGTAGCCATAGTAACTGGTGTGATCGGTATTGCAGTTGCTTGGTTGCTTAAAGTTATAATAGGTGTAAGCGCTGCAGGTATGGTATCCGTCGAGGCCTTAGTGATAGGTGCCGAGTTGGGGATTGAATTTGGAGCCAATTCTGGGCTTAGCAAGGCCCCATTACAAGGAGGGGACCTAAAAGTATTGTCTTGTAAGTTGTCATCTTCTATGAGATGGTTTCCTGGTAGTACGAATGACAGCTTTTGTGGACCCCCCTTGACTTGCATCCACTTAAGTAAAGGGCTCTGATCTTTAATTATATTCCCTCCTGTAGCTCCTCTAGCAGTTGTGAGTAGATTTGTGAGCATTGTTGTTGTTTCTTTGGTCTTCCCTTTCTTAGCTTTTCCTTTACCTTTCCCCTTTCTTTTAGTAACAGTGTTTTTCTCTTTTCTTATTTGGGCTCGGGCGTTCTCAGTTCGCTTGCCTGTCCCTTCTTCTTCCATTCCCTCCATCTCCTCCTTTCCTTCGACGTATTCTTCGTACTCTTCATCATTGGAGTTTAGTTCTTGTATTGAGTTCGCCTCAGTGCTCCCCCCATCATTATCGGTATTTGAGCTTTTATATTCTATACTTATAATTGATGATGATGCCAGTGTCTGTACTGATGAATGCACATGAGCTTCAGGTTCAGGGCTTGACAGAGTGATATCGGGAGCATCAGTTTCAGTATCAATAATCGGCTCTAACTCAGCGCCCTGGCTGGCCTTGGTAGCCCCGAGGGGTCCAATTGTGGTGTTTAGCTTAGATTGCGTAATTTGCGTAGGCTGAGTGAGCTGCGTGAGTATTACCTTGTTGGGGCCACTCGCCATTGTTGAGTTACCATGTAGCTCCCCCCCTTGTAGTTGAATAGACTTGCCGTTGATATTGTTGGTCTTTTTGGATTTGTTGTTGGCCTTATCTGCAGGTATGTCGTCCCCTTTTATTTTGGGTTTTGTTTTTATTTTGGGGGGAGTTTCTTTCTCTTTCTCTTTCTCTTTCTCTTTCTCTTTTACAGTCAGGATGATAGAAGGGATAGAAGGGAGGTTTAGCGGTAATTTACCAACTTGAGACTCCTGTTGAGTGGGGCAGGATATGCGTGCCACCACTGCCGGCGAGATGGGTCTGAGCGGCTCCTCTGACCCCTTCAGGGGAGTACCTTTCAATAGAACTTTGTTCTGCCTTGTGTTTTTTGGAGCCATAAGAGCCTTCGGGTATGGGGGTATACCCTTATGCTTAGCCAAGTCTTGATAGAATATATGGTAGTATTTTCAGAGTCAATTTAGCATTCAACTCACCCTTGCAAGTGTTTGGAGCAGGAGTTACAAGTGCTAGTACAAGTGCTAGTAATCCAGTATCCAGTAACTAATAACAACCGGTAGCAGACCAGTAACCGGAGTCCATCTGATATACACCAGTATTTTTTGCTCAGTTTAAACAAATATTAGAAAGTTTTTTTTTTTTTTTCCGGAGCTTCCAGATGAAGTGTTGTTACAGAAAACTGGTCACTGACCCAAAGCTTGGGGCTTGAGGCTGTAGTTCAAACAAACAAACATATATTACGAACCACTCAGGACGCCCCCCTTTAGCAAAACCAGTTCTCTGCCTCCTCACCTCGCCTTTCAGTTCAGAAATGAGTTTCAGTCAAAATTGCAGTCCAACCTCAATGCTTCATTCCCTCGGCGCCTCCATCGGCGCCTCCATCTCTCTGTACCGTTTTTTTCTTTCCGTTTCTTTTCTTTCCTCTGTCTCGCTGCAGCCGTGTGCTGTAACCTGGAAAGCCGTAGCCGCAGTCCAGAAAACCACAGCCCTGCAGGTCGCAGCGTTCTTCCTGCAGTCGGTAACCTGTAGCCTGTAGCTTGTAGCTTGTAGCCGGTAGCCTTTAGTCCGCCTTTAGCCCACGGTACCGCCGCAGCACGCTCAGCCGAGCTCTGCGCTGCCAAGTCGAGCAAGAGCAGGAGTCAGCTGCAGTCAGCTGCAGAGAGTCAAAGCGGCAGCCGTGCCGAACACCAAGCGCCAAACACGAGCAGCACCACGGTAAGTCAGAGCTTCGCCGGGTCGATGGGTCACTAGCACTGAACAGACTGAGTACCCGAGCTATTGAGTTTCGGGCGTCCACTAAAACATCTCATCTCACCGCATCAATCTTGCCTTTTGGCAATTCTTATTAATGGTTTTGCAAAACTTTATTGTTTGAAAAGCTGCTAGGTGTTTGTCAATCTAAAAAAAAATACTGACTAAAGGAAGAAAAGTTTTTTGGTCTCAAAAAGCACATATTTCCATAGTACACCCTGGCAGAGTCTCCTCAGGACACAAAAGTGAACTTGTTTGGGGTTGTCAGAGGTCTATTACTTATAGAAACATGTGCCTTTGAAGCGAGGGGAAAACAAAAGAGGCCTTTAATCCTCACAAGTTCCCTTCCATTTTCTTCCCTGGCTTTAAACGCACCACTGGGGAGTATGCAGCTCTTTGTGTGAGGACATGCACAGCCCTGTTCAGGTGCAGGTGTCAGCCCCTACCCTCCTAATCTGTCCCAGGAAGGCAAATCAGCCTGGCGATGGACCTTCAGAAAGCATATGTCACACCCCAGCTACCTTCGTGTGACTGTCTAGATGGAATGCACAAAGCCCAGCTGTCACCCTGACCCAGGGGTGGTACAATCAGTGCTTCAGGCCCACTAGCAGCATTTCATTTACAGGCCCTGGGCACATATAATGTGCTGTACTAGGGACTTAGAAGTAAATTAAATATGCCAATTGGGGGATGAGCCAATGTTACCATGTGTAGAGTACAGAGCATATGAACTTTGCTAATGGTTAGCAGGGGTAAGGTGCCCAGAATCCATAGGGGCAGAGAACTCTATATAGTAAAGCATAGGGAAACATAAAAAAACTTTAATTAACTGAAAAATAATATAAAAATATCTTACTGTTAAATATTAATGTAAATTATATTTCTATATTTATTTCACATGCAGAATAAAAGAAAATATTGCTACAGCACTATCACCTTTATTTCAACTTTGTTCTTTAATTCATATACATTTATCAAATTATATTAAAATAATTTTTCTGAAATTTAAATTAAATAATAAATTCTCCATAAAGAAAAACATATATTTTAATATGCTAAAATAACTATTAAAAGAGATGTATTGTGTTGTTGTTGTCAAACATAGACTAATGATACAATGGACCTATCCTGGAAATCCTGAGCTAAAGTTGCGATATGAAGACACCTGTGAGTGGTTGCTGGCTGAAGAAATATGACTTAAAATGGTGCACACGCATTAAGGAGCCTCTGAGGACATTCAGGATTGGCGTACAATGGCTGACACGCTCTAAGAAACGGAATATGAAACGCCTCTTGCGCTCTGAGTGGGGTACACTCTTCAGGGCACTCCCTTTACTGAGCCTATATTATGGGGAATTCAAGAATATCTTATAATGTTGATGTTAATGAATGGGTACGATAGGTAGTATTGCTTGTCTGCTGTTTTGTATGGGCCATCTCTGGCATGACCGCTGTCATTTTTTTTTTAATTGCTTGTTATGACCTGAAAATGAATAAAATATCTTCAAACAAAAAATTTGATGCATAGAATTAATTACCTTTGTTTACTTTCTGACCCCGCATTACAGTGCAGGCGGCGGGATTACGATACTTGGTCTCAGGTAGGCTTTCCATGTCGGGCTTCTGGAGAGCGAGTATGGGGGCCCCTTGCAGGGCCCCCTTGTGTGCACAGCCTCCAGTTGGGGGCCCTGTTAATCCCAGCACCCCGTGGCAGGCACCTTAAAGCACGGGGTGCAGGGATTAACACCACCTCCCATTTCCCTATGGGAGCATGTACTACGACCGGTTTACAGCTGTAACAAATGCTCCCATATGGAAATGTCGGAATGCGACCGAACAGTGTTCAGTCGCATCCTAATCAAGAGGTCGGGACTGCCGACCGGAGGTCAATCAGTCCCAGTTCCAAGACGGTGTCAGGCCGACTCGTGTCCACTGGACATCTTAATTGGCTCCTATATATGCACTATTTGTATATATTTTTGTAACATTATCCTTGGGCTTCACCATACCTACAAGCGGGTGAATTCCAAAACAAGAATAGATTATTTCCTGATGGTCATACAGCTATGGCCATGCCTTGTTGATATGCGGGTTTTTGAGAGGAATGATAGTGACCATAATGCCCTCTCTCTAGAACTAAAAGAGGTATTTTGTTCCCGTTGCCCATTTGGGGAACTGAATCCCCAGAATCATGCTGTCACAAGCAACAACAAAAGAAGGATTAAATGGCCACAAATAAGGAATAATGAAGAGTCCCTGTCCAAAATCTATACCATTGTTGCACATTTTTTGGTGTCCTTAGGGCCTAAACATGGACCTGCAAATGACTGTAGCCACTTTCAGGATTTTATAAAATAACATCAACATATTCTTTTACCAAACCTCGAGTAGGAATATAACCAGAAGGTCTGAAACAAATGTGTGGTTTAATTATGATTGTAAATTAGCGAACCAGTCCTTGATGGGTGCAATAAAGTCTGGCCAAAGAGAATCCATTATTAACCATAGAAGAGCCTACAAAATGACTCAACACGATGCCCATAGGAACTGACATCAAAGGCAGTGGCAAGACTTACTTGCTGCGACTCAGACTAGAAATCATTCAGACTTCTGGCACCTAATTGCAAAAGGCACAAAAAGTTTAGTTGTGGAAGATAGCTTTCACATCCTCCCGCAGGTTTGGGAAGATCACTTTTCCAGATTATATACAGGACTAGAGGAACGTGAGGCACCACCCAGGGAAATTTCTTACCTGAGAGCTGACATTGTCTGTCTCTCATTTTCAGTAGAGTAACCCACGAGGCAATTATGACCTTGAAGTGGGGGAAAGCCCCAGGCCTAGATCTAATACTGGGCGACCTTTATCTTGCTGAAACCCAAATATGGAGCGTGATCTTAAATTACACTTTTAATGCCATATTGGGTGGAGCAGAGATACCAGATACATGGCTGGGCGCAGAAGTCGTGCCCATCCATAAGAAAGGAGATAAAAGCGACTTGTCAAGCTATAGGCAGATTAAGTCTTATCGACACAGTACAAAAAGTATTCTGTCAGCAATTGCTGAAGAGAGTGAATGATTGGCTTAGCGAGGGGGACTTATTATGACCCCTGCAGGCAGGGTTTCGAGAGAAGACAAGCACTGTTGATCAGCTGCTTTGATTCCTCTTGATTCTGTGGAAATATGTAAAAATAGGTAAATGCTCCCTTTATGTAGTGTTTGTAGATCTAAGGGACGATTTTGATTTGGTCCCACGGGGAAATCTTTGGAAAGCCCTGACTAATCTTGGGTTACCTCAAAACCTTTTGCAGATCCTTATTAGACTCCATACAAACTACGCCCAAATAAGATGGGGCAACAACAGAGGATTAACTAATCGGATAGGGGTGAGCCGAGGAGTAAGGCAGGGATGCGTTTCGGCAGCAGTATTATTTACACTCTATGTAAATGCCCTGATTGATCAGCTAAGGGACTGTTGGGATGATAAACCCAAGCTTGCAGGATGTGAGGTGCCTGCATTACTTTTTGTAGACAACACCCTACTCATTACGAGGTCACTGATGGGGCTCCAAAATTTAGTGGACCAATTTGCTAGGGATTGTGAAGAACAGAGGCTGGAAATGAATCAGTTAAAAACGAAATTCATTGTTTTTAATTGTCACAAGTCTATTAATCAAAATATTAAACTGGGCTCAACTGTGCTGGAGGTAGTTAACCAATTTGACTACCTGGGTCAAATTGGCACCCCACATACAAAAAAGTAAATTCTCACTTCAACATGTGAGGTTGGCCATATGCAAAACGTTTACAAAAGTCAAGCTTCAGACCATTGACCCCAGTCACTCAGGTGTATCAGGCAAAGGGACTAGGGGCAGCACTATATGGTGCACAGTTATGGGGGCACGGAAATGTAGCAGCCATTGAGAAGGCTGAAAATAATTTCATTAGATCAATAATGGAACTTCCCCGAAACTCACCACTCATACCCATGTGATCAGACTTAGGAATGAGGAGCATTTCCTACGTAACTGCTCTACGACCATTAGTCTACTGGATGCTTATATGGGCGAATGATTCACCACTACCTCTGAAAGAGTCAATTCAAGATATACTACTACTAGATACCATTGGACGTCTTAAGTGGTTTAGCCATATTAAGACATGGTTGAACAAACTTGGCATGGTTGATCTGTGGCTTATACCCCGTAAAATTGAAAAAAGAACGGTAATTCAACTAAAAAAGAATTACTGGAATCATGTCATGGTTAACTGGCTCAACAAGAGTCCTGCGGGCGAATTGACAAGCAGGTTCCTCAATTTTAAAGATAACATGTTACAAGTGGAATTTTTAAATCGAACAGAGCTGCCCCTTGCCAACATTTTATACCTAAAATTTAGGTACGGTATTTTACCAATTAATATTTATATCAGCAATTGGAATGGGGTCGGTAATTTGCCCTGTTGCCCGGTGTGCAATCCAGTACTTGAATCAGAAACACATTTTTTGTATTTCTGTCCAATGTATCAAGAAATATGGAGAACGCGGCTAAATCCCATTTCCTGGATCCTAGCAGCATCCCGTTTAAATTTGATCACTAGAATCCTGAAAAGCGGCACCACAGAACTCCTGGTCTTTGCTTTATCTAGATACCTGTTCCATGCATGGACTATAAGAAGCAGGACAGTAAAAACCATGCACAAATCTAAATAGGCCAGGATGAAGGAATTATAGTGAAAGGAAGACCGTGGCAATATGTAGAAGGAATTTTGCATGTTTTATATTTCATGGAATTTTTCTTCTAATCCAATCCAAAAGACAACGTAAACGAGCACGGAAAGCCAGGAAGAATGTTTCCAAAACCAAAAAAAGAAAGTCAAAATTACCCCATTTTCGTACAAAGAAGGATCACGAGCTCAATAGATCAGAGAGAAGAATCAGATATTATAGAAGCTACAAACCAAGAGGTAGATACAGAAGAAAACACTGATCCGTTAAAAAACACAATGCAAGCAAAGACAACACTTTCCTTCCAACGAACTCCTAAAGATGATAGAATCACAAAAATAAATCCTCCGAATAGAATAAAAAGAATAGTGGACGACACAGCAAAAACACAAGGAGGATCAGGAGACAAACAACAAAAACCACAGGTTACATTGCAAATAAAAGACAAACTACAAGAACCTAAAGTGCAAGATAATTCAAAGTCGATTAAAGGGGAATACGATGGAAGCAAATCAAACCAACTTGGCAAAATAATTAACCACACAACCCAAACAGAGCAATTAGAGCAATCAATGAGTATGAACACCAAACTAACAATCACGGTAGGAAACTACGAAGGAACACATAATGCCCCTCAGAAGGAAACGCAAAGGAACTTTGAGAGGCGGATCACAACGTATAGGCCAGTCGTACCAGCAGGATGGTTCCAAAGAGAAGCGGTGTCATCATCAAGATCCAAATTAATAGAAATAGCCAGTGTTAATCTCCCAAGGCAAGACACTTACCGAGACCAAACAGAGGAAAGAAGTGAACATAGCCGGACTCAGACAACCCAAACGGCCACCTTAGAGACAGGCCGTAAATTACTATTCAGGCCAGAATATCCAACAAAAGGTAAAATGGACACGTTGAACCGGGGGAACATACTAAGGCTATTCAAGGAGATTCCGAAATTAAGGGAAATAACAACTAAAGACCTCATAGCAGTAGAGTTTGTCCAAACAAATAAGGACCCTGACTGTGAAATGAGTTGCACCACATGGGTTTCAAAGGAGACAACGGACCTTATTTTCTCTACAAGATCTGACTTTGAGGCTTGGGGCACAACGCTTGAATATCTCACCCCAATAAAGTATCCATACCCACTATTAAACAGCATGGCACCCCTAGTAACAAATATTGAAGTAAAATCATCCTCCGTTTTAAGAGGAGCAAAAAATTAGTCAATTACCCAACAAATAAGGAGGGAAGCCATGTCTTCCAGCAAAAAACTGGGTCCACAATACCTCCGACCAGATGTAGATCAGGACTGGTCTTGGATCGCACAGGTATTGAATGCGCATCGATCCTGTTGGAAACAGTTCGGAAAGAACAAGACAAGAAAGATACATCAAGGACCAAATGAAAGTGGAAAGGAATATGAGAATTTGCTCATGGAACGTTCATGGTTTCAAAGAAATGGAACAAGATCGTGAGACAATTGCTTTCCTGGGTTCTTTCGACATAATTCTATTGCAAGAAACATGGAATGTTACCCCCAGACAAATCATAGGATACGAGGAACACCATGTGATGGCGGAAAAAATAGCAAAATACGGCCACCATAGGGGGGGTTTGTCAACGTTTATAACTAATAAGTTTAGTTGGAATTCAGAGATAATGGACTAAATTGGATACAAATTATAAAGTTAGAAGACAACCAATTAATACCAGAGGTCGGTGGAAGTTACTGATTTTAAATGTTTATATTCACCCTGAGAAGATCACAAAAATCAGCAAACTGCTAGAACTGATAAATTTGATAAAAACATTACAAATAACTCACCAATACCACGGGATGGGATCACAGGTGACTTCAACATTAACTTGATAAGAGTAAAGAGTAACAAATGCAAAATCCAAGCAACATGGAACGAACTGGAATCGCTGGGACTAATGACGCTAAATGGAAACACAAAAGGCGATCAACCCGCAAATATCACTTACATGTCTGGAAACAAAAAATCCACAATAGATTACACATTGATTAGTAATGAGTTCATCCAGTTGGTTAACCATTTCGGTATTATAATTCGACCCGAAAGTGACCATTTCCCGCAGGAAACTATACTGAATTTAAATTCACAACAAAAAGCATGTATTGCATCGCTAGCCTCAATCCCGGAAGTCAACAATTTAAGGAAACTTAAATGGAGAGGTGTTATAACAAATGAGATTATGGAAACAGTGTATACGCAAGTAGAAAATACACAGACATCAGATCCTCACTCGCTTGCAAAAAATTGGGAAAATCTATATACACTCCTGCTAGAAAAATTTCCGGCAAAGCCAACAGTGAAACATGCATATGACGTCCATAAACCGCCATGGTTTACCACAAAGCTAAGAGTAAAAAAAAAGGAAATTGCCAAAAAATTAAGACAACTGGCCGCTTTAAACAGACAGGGAGTGGCTATAAACAATTGCGAGTTATATAAAATGCGAATAGAATACAAAAAAGATTGTGGAAAGGCAAAAAGGTTATACACTGGAATATATGGGTAGACCTGTTAAGGACAAGTAAACTCCCAAACAGCAGCGAATTCTGGGGCCTTATTAATAATTTATCCAAAGGATCTGGAGGACACCTAAATATAGGAATAGGTGAAACCGTATGGCTTAATCACATAGACATCCTATACAACAACCATATGTGGCAATCCCCGTGCATAGAACCGAGGAACGAAACAAACAAGGGAATGGATGTGGGAAATGAAATAATAACACAAGGAACATACAAAAGGGAAAAAGAAACACCAAGTGGCGCACCCGCGGAGCCTTCCCCATTGACAACAGTGGAACAAATGACTCTGTTGATAAAAAAATTGAAAACCGATGGCGCAGCAGGTCCCAATGGGCTACCAAACGCCATATTTAAACAAGACCCTGACTTCTGGGCAAACTACCTTACCCCACTTTTCAACCAACTCTTCACTGATAAAAGGATACCAAGGTCCTGATATGGTAACATCTTCCACCCTATTTTTAAAAACTGGAGCAGATTGGAACCAGGGAACTATAGGCTGATAGCCCTCATCGACATAGAGGCAAAATTATTTTCATCATGTATATTACGCCATCTACAGGAATGGATAAATAAAAACAATATAGTCCCGAAGTTCCAAACGGGTTTTAGAGAAGGCATGGGATGTACGACAAACCTCACCGTTTTGTCGTTATTAATAGAAAGAGCAGAAAAAAAGAAGACTGGACTGCTGGCTTGCTACATTGATCTAAAATCTGCGTTCGACAGAGTGCCAAGAGCCCGGCTATGGAAAAAGCTAGAATCCTGGGGCCTTCCGCAGAAATTAATAGATATATTAATCACCCTATACAGTGAAACATGGGCCAAAATAAAACTTGGTGATGGGAGACGGTTATCAAAACAAACAAATATAAGAAATGGACTTAAACAGGGCTGTGTACTCTCGCCAAGCCTATTCAATGTGTATCTAGCAGACTTAAATAGTTATCTACTACAGGCAAATGGGCACCCACCGAAACTGGCAAATGAAGCAATCCAGTTTCTGCAATATGCAGATGACATTGTGGTCCTAAGCCACACACCCATAGGGTTACAAAGGGTCATAGACATAGTAGGTTTGGAACTTAACAACAAAAAAACAAAGGTCGTGAGACTGGCGGGCCCGAGTAAAGGCTCTTTCAAATGGTATGCAAAGAATATCCAAATTGAGGAAACAGCAACATTAAATATTTGGGTATCAAATTATGCAGAAACATGTCAATGGTAGAACAAAAAAGAGATAACTCAGCAAAAGTACAATCATTGACCTTCGCCTATAAATTACTCCAAAAGAAACTTCAATGCCCCTCATATGGCCATCTTCTAAAGGTCATGGCAGCTCAACTGCTACCCACATTGTCTTATGGGCTAGAAATATGGCATGGGAAAGAAATCGACATCCTAAATAAATTACAGATTAGTGTATATAAATCCGTATTTAATCTTTTTAATGGATCGTCTCCAGCACAAATACGCCTGGAATTCGGTTTACAAAATCAAGTCTACCAGAGGAAAGCAATCTTTGCAAAATGGTGCTGAAAACTCAGAGCATCAGAAACAGGAACACTAAACAACCTTTGCTGGCTGGAAATTAAGAAACAATTCGAAGAAAAAGAACAAAACACTTAGGGCTCTTATCTGGGAATGACCCTGGAGTCACTATAAATCAAGGAGGTCTGGAACAGCCATTCGGAACGAACAACTTTCAACAAAGTTTGCAAGTTAAATGCAAAGTCACTATCCTTTCTAGAAGACAAAGGGATTTTAGCCAAACGCCACCACGCTTGGTCTGTAATCAATTCATATAAAAGATTAAAACCACAACTTTACCTTGATGCTCATTTTCGGCTATCGTTGAAAATAAAATTCATGGCATATCGAATGGGTGATCATTGCTCCAAAGATCTAATACCAACTTGGAAAAGCAATCAGCAAGAAAAAACATGCCGCCTGTGTGGGTATCATACAGAAAGTTTGCATCACTTAATGTGCACGTGCGAGACAGTAAAAAACGAAAGAAGACATTTGTTGAAATCAATCTTAAACGTTTTAAGAATCAGCACTTGAAGGCAGGCGGTCACTAACTGGTTGGGTGCATCATCGAACATCCTTGTATGCCGCGGAGTACAATTTATGACTCTGGTAGAGACTTTACTCCTGAAAAGCGAGACAGATTAAAACCGGGGCGTTCTTCTTTTTTACTTGTAAATTTTAAGGAACATATTTTTACCATGTTTTATATTGTTGTTTATTTTACTACATGTACACTTTTAAGGTTGTGATAAACCAAATAAAGTAAACTTTGAACATTTGTTTTTATACTTGTAAATATCTTTATTTTAATATAAACTTGATGTTTGATTTTAAATGGCATTATCATCATGTATTTTATCAAAATGTCATAGTAACTTAACCCAGACTTCTGAGACAGATAGTCTTGGTTTTCTCAATCAATTATTTTTCACAAAATGTTTTTCTTTCCTTCAATGAATTTCATACAATGTGCTTTATTGTTTTAATGTAAAATGGAATAAAGATATTTACTACTACTACTACTACATGTTTTTATAGTTTCACATTTTTAAAATAATTTAATTTAACATTATTTCATATGGAACTTTATTTAAAAGTCCCTACCTCCATTATTATTTCATATGGGATGGTGTTGCAGGACCACTGGTTGGCCATATGGGGTACTGGAGTTACTACTACTTTGGCAGTAGTAACTTACACTAGGTAATTTGTCTCTACCCCCTTTTTCATGGGGTGGAGAGATGTAAGTTACATTTGTGAGCAACTTTACACTCAGGTATTATGAATAGCCAAAGATGTACTAAACATATTAAAAACTACAAATTACTCAAAAGCGTAAGTTACCTTTGTGTGTCCATCTCACTGCCCATTTAGTTTATTTAACAGGAAACGTTTAAGTACAGTGTGTTGTGCAGAGCAGCAGCAAACAATATACAAACAGAGTCCACTGGATTTTAAATGCCATTTGGAAGACATGAGAACCACACTCTGCTGGCAGCCACAACCCAGCCTGCCCAGTCCACAGAAATAGATGGAGGCTGAGGTTCTAAATCCCCCTCAATCTAATGGTAGATGCATGCCTGGTCAGAAGTCATTCAACAAGATGGCTGCCACAGTTTTGATATTTTCTATGCCATCACCACAGGAATCAGGATTGCAATTGTAAAATATTAATCCCTTTTATGAGCTTTACACATTAGAGTGTTTCATTTCGAATTAAATACATATCTGGAACCTACTGTCAATCTTCTCAGGTTAAGTGCTTGCTCCAAAGAGTGTGCCATTTGGAAGACATGAGAACCACACTCTGCTGGCAGCCACAACCCAGCCTGCCCAGTCCACAGAAATAGATGGAGGCTGAGGTTCTAAATCCCTCTCAATCTAATGGTAGATGCATGCCTGGTCAGAAGTCATTCAACAAGATGGCTGCCACAGTTTTGATATTTTCTATGCCATCACCACAGGATTGCAATTGTAAAATATTAATCCCTTTTATGAGCTTTACACATTAGAGTGTTTCATTTCGAATTAAATACATATCTGGAACCTACTGTCAATCTTCTCAGGTTAAGTGCTTGCTCCAAAGAGTGTTTGCAAAATAAACATGTCAATTGACACACATAACCGGTGAAGTATTTATTGACGTGGATGGTAGTCCATCACAAGTAATAAAGTCACTAAATTGCTAGGTCCAGTCAAAGGTTTCAAGAACTTCCTGTCATGGGAACCTAAGCACTTGCCTGAGATTTTAGGCACTTTACCAAAACCAGTTTACAAGGTGCAGAGCCTAGGCTTCTGGCTGGAGTCCAAATTGTCAATGAAACCTCTGGGGGCCAAAGTAGCCTCTACTTGTTTTGACATTCTGAAATGGCTACTCCATTTCTCGGCCCAAAGGACAGTTATTCAATCCTATATCGTGACAAAGCAGAATTACGGTAACAGTCTATACCTGGGGGTGGATAGGGCTGCTATATGCCTCGCCGTCTGTTTGGCATAATGCCAACCAGCTCACTGATCCGACATACCTGCAAGAAATGGTGGCTCCCTATCAGCCCTCCTGCGCACTGCGCTCATTGGCTCATTTGGTCTGTACAGTTTCCAGAGGCAAACATGCTTGGATGGGTGGTCGCTCATTTTCCTACTTGGGCCCCATGCTGTGTAATACTGGGGCATATTACCAACAACTAGCGATAATTATCGCTATGTTGGCTTAGCGGCAATAATTTTATCGCCGTGTTGCGGCGATTTTTATCGCTTAGGAGCCTTGCTATTATCAAGGTTTATCTCCTAAGCGATGAAAATCGGCCGAAATGCATGAATATCGCTGTAAAGTCAGCGATATTCATGCATTACCGAGCTAATGCTCTTAGCCATGTTATCCACCTCCCATTGGATAACATGGCTAAGAACTGCTCAGGGCAGGTGTTAGCTTTTGGAGATATTCATGCTTAGCGCGAATATCTCCAAAAGTTGGTAATAGAAGATAGCGATGTTAGCCACTGTTTCCAGTCGCTAACATCTTGGCACGCCCACTTTGCATGTCATTAGTGATAAATATCTCTGACATGCAAAGCGGGGCCCAGGATGGTCGCTATCTCCTACTAGCTGTCGCTAACTGGTGTTAGCGACAGCTAGGTAATAGGGAGATAATTTTATCTCCGCTTTCTTGGCTTTTAACGCCAACAAAGCGGAGATAAATCCCTTGATAATATGCCCCACTGTACCTTAGTACCTGCGAAGTTGCATCTCAATTACTATTTTTCGAAGAAACCTGAAAACTGACTTTTTAATTTGTTATTTGTCTGCACTGCCCTACCTGTTGTTAAAGAACTGGGAAACCTTCATTGATAGCTATGCGCTATATACATTTATATAATAATAATATCCAATAACCTGGGATTAACCCCTGGTAGTTATGGCACAGAGCCGACAGGCTTAATTTAGAGAAAATGTGTAAAGCATTTAGAAGTAACAAAACAGTTAAAATGTTCAAAACACAATACAAAAAAAATCCCACTCTAACTTATAATAATAGAGAAGTGTTTAATGAGCAAAATGACACCAAAACTGTAACAAATCTATAAGTGGACGGGCAGTTGAGGTCAATGATCATGGTAGACCGTAATTTAGGAGCAGGAGCAATTTGATGTTGTTCTCAATGGGGCCCTGGTTGGTTACAACAAGTCGATTGGCCCGCTAGTGTCAGGAGGTAGGGCAGTTCGAAAAAGTTTTCAAGTCCCAATCTGACAACATTGTGCACAAACAATAAGCAGCAATTAATACATAAGCAATGCAAGGAAGGCTTCCTGGTAATTATTCTCAGGTGGGAGAAGCAGCAGAGAACCTGACAGCAAGCAAAGTGGAAGTAATTAATATGAGTTATTTTAAATCAAGCATGATCTGACATACAGAGCTCTTCCAACTCTTTGTGCGTTTAACAGCTGCAGTATGTCAAGAAATGTGCATGCTTAAGCTGGCCCGAGATATATTGGATTTAATGGGTCGGTGTCTCTGGTGTACTTTGTGTTCAATGATGTTGAGCAGCTCCAAATGAAAGATATATTGAGCTGTCATGTTACTGTTACTGAACTCCATGGTGTGCAGCAATTGCATGTTACAGAATTGAGTTTCAACATTTTCGATGCCTGAATTTAATTCGGGCATACATTTTTGGTTTGCTAATTTCCGCCCTATGCTTTTCTGAAATGAAAAGGTGAGTTCTCAAACAAGCGTTGACATAACTAATAGGTATGACTTTTGGTAGGGGACGTGTTTTGTACCCTCAAAAAGATTGGAAGTTGAAGTCTGAGCCCTGGATGAACTTAAAAGGCATGCACAACAAAATACTGCATAGTCGATACTATTGAACAATATTTCTTTTTTTTTATTTCAACAAGTTTTTATTGTTTTTTATATACAACATAAAACATACAGTCATCGTCGCATTCTAGTTACAGGGTTTCCAGCCAAAGGTCGCTGCTTAAGTGGCACACATTATGGGTTTATCATGTTAGGCTGACCCCCCTTATCTAATTGTACCCCTGTGCTATCATGGTAGCAAAGTGAAACAAATGAAATGGCTAAGGCTTCCAAACACCAAGCAATTCCTACAAAACACCACTAATCAGCAATTAAAATGTCATTGTGTTAGCAGAATAAACAGTGGCTCTGCATTGCATGCTACTGGTCCAGTTGAATTTGCTGTGTAACAAAATACTTGACACCCTTTCTCCAAATCTAATGGGAACACACATTGTTTATGACATATTTTGAAAAAACAAGCAGGTGATTCAATTAACAAATTTGGAAAAAATTATGTGGTGGTAATGTTAATTATTGATATAGCTGAGAGTGACGGCCGCCATAAATAAAGGGTGGTGAGGCGGGTGGGGTCCCATGGGAGAGGTCACGCAGGGTGGGGGGCTTACAGATGCATGCAGCACTCCTCCTCCCCCTCTCATACTTAGGCCGCTCCCCTCCCAACACCCTGGCCAGGCTGTGGGGCAACGCTCATCCACCACTGTGGAGGAGCCACCACTGATAGCTGATTAGTAAATATCCTAAATTAGTGGTTATGTATTTAACTGGTATAGACTTTTCTTTGTCATTGAAAAATAAGTGAAAGCCTGCTTTACTTAACATCTATCAATTACATTTCAATTCGAAAGTTCAGAAATATCTAGAACCTCCTCCTTTTATAGGAATGTCGATGCTCTACCCAATACAGTGCTATAACAATGAATGTGTTTATAGTAAAGTGCTATAAATCCGGAATCAGTAGGAAAGATAAAAGGCTCAATTAAAAAGAAATGCGGCTGGTAGATTAGAACTTTACTGCTGTAAGCTTACACCTGTGATTTATGTGTAATTCAGATCTCCTTTTAATTTACAAATAAACATCTACGGATGGGGAAATGGTGTAAATATGTCTGCATACATTCAATCAATCAAAACATTACGGAAACGAGAAAATACCAACAAAACTATAACATACTCCTCCACAGACGTTTGACAACAATAAAGCAGATGCATTAAAATACGTCTAGAGATAGTGTTGTGAGATGGATCCATGTTAAAATATTGATGAAAAAAATATTGATGTAAAAATATCCATACCAAAAATATCGACTCCCTAAACAGGTAAGTACAATAATATTGACACAAAAATATCGATATAAAAAATATAGAAGTAAATAATATACATAAACAAATAAAATTAATGAAACAATATTAATAGTATTAAAAAAAAATTACATTTAATATATATATTTAATCTTTATTTCGGCCATGCGGCCATCAAAGATACACAACAACATAAAGCATATACACCATAAAACATCATCAATAGCAATAAGACATATTTACACATATAAAATCGTTCATATCTGTAGGTTAAAACTATCAGGGTTACATATAGGAGACTGGAGCTAACTCAAGGACCGTGACTTCAGCAAACTGGTGCGAATATGCCAGACATTGGTAAGAAATTTAGCCAGTGCAAACACAGTTGGACTCGAAAGATCAGTTTTTAAAATTCTATACATTGGGAGATACTCTCTGCCACCAAGGTTTCTAATAAGTGGGAGAAGCCAGTATTTCCTCGCTTTCGAGTACGTGGGGCAAAACAGAACTACATGCAAATCACTTTCCTCAGCATAAGAGCATGTTGGACACTGCTTACGGGAGGGCGGGTTTGTCCAAGAGCTCGTAAAAGCCCGTAAGGGCAAGATGCCGTATCTCCATTGCAGAAACAGCTTCCTGGCCAACACGGGGGACATAGCGTCCAGCACCCTTTCCATCCTGTATGTATCTTTGCCTAGCATAAATACAGAGGTCAGTGATCCCTCTCGCTGGTTTTCCATAGCCGAGGATAGTTTATGGGCGTGATAGGCATCAACCAAATTTCTGCGTGAGATGTTTAGTGAGGCCTCAGCAGGATCGGACCAAAGATCAGGAAACCCCAGTACCGTACATAGATTCTAATATATATTTTAACTAATTATAACAAAAAACACTTAATTTAATAAATATAAACACAAACAAATGTGTACATATACATATATATACATATACATATATTTACTTAAAGACATTTTATTAATTATTATCTTTATTTAACTTATAAACTTTTTAAATTATATAAAAATTTAATATACACATATATAAATTTTAAATTAAATAAAATATTCTATATTTAATTAACACATTAAACTATTAAAAAAGACATTTAAGAAACAAAATAAACACAATAGTAGGGAAAGCGCTGGATAGCGGAGGGGTAAAAATTACTATTCCCACTCCTGTGAGTGCAACAGTAGGGAAAGCGTTGGATAGCATAGGGGTAAAAATAACTATTCCCACTCCAGTGAGTGCAACAGTAGGGAAAGCGTTGGATAGCGTAGGGGTAAAAATTACTATTCCCACTCCAGTTAGTGCAACAGTAGAGAAAGCGCTGGATAGAGGAGGGGTAAAAATTACTCGCCCCACACCAGTGAGAGCAACAGTAGGGCTAAGCTCTGGATAGCAGAGGGGTAAAAATTACTATTCCCACTTCAGTGAGTGCAACAGTAGGTAAAGCGCTGGATAGCGAAGGGGAAAAAATTACACTTCCCACTCTAGTGAATGCAACAGTAGCGAAAGCGCTGGATAGCAGAGGGGTAAAAGTTACTATTCCCACTTCAGTGAGTGCAATACTAGGGAAAGAGCTTGGTAGCGGAGGGGTGAAAATTACTATTCCCACTCCAGTGAGCGCAACACTAGGGAAAGCGCTGGATAGCAGAGGGGTAAAAATTACTATTCCCACTCCAGTGAGTGCAACACTAGGGAAAGCACTGGATAGCGGAGGGGTAAAAATTACTATTCCCACTCCAGTGAGTGCAACAGTAGGGAAAGTGCTGGATCCCACAACAATAAAAAACAAAAACATCAACATTTGTATTAAATGTATTTCCAATATTAACATAATTAATATATATATTTTAAAAGTATTATTATTAACAAAGAATATAAAAAATCATTCACAACACATTAATTAGCACTACAATACCCACAACACACACCTAAAATTAATTACACAAGTACAATGACTAATTACTAATTATTTAATGGAAATTAATAAAAAAATGTAATAATTAATCAATAAAAAATTTATTACTTACCACCCTTCACACCATTTACACATATAAACACCACAGCACACACCTAAAATTAATTAAACAATTAACATAATTAATTATTAATTGATTAATTGACTAACTATCAAACAATTATTAATTAATCAATTAACACAATAATCATTCAATACATTTTTTATAATCAAATTCCTCCCACCCCATTCCCCTACAAGCTCAGAACCCGCTATAGAACTGAAAATGCAAAATTCAATGTGAAAAAAATATCAACTACTATAAACAATTATTTAAATCAATATAATTAAATTACTTTCAACCCTATTGCCCTATAAACCCCAAACCCACTACAGAACGAAAAACACAAAATCAAACCTACAATAAATGAATAACTAGTAACATTTTAAAACATATAATAAATTGACAAACAATTCTCATTAAAACACTAAAATACATAACCTTATTATTAATTCGATATTTTTGTCAACTATATTGTAAACTATATTTAAGACGTCGATATTTTTGAAATCGATATTACTTACCTGTCAGTTAATATTCATGTCAACGAAATTTTTTTGTCAATGTTTCTTACCCTCAATATTTTTGCAGCGATATTTATATCTCTCGATATTTCTCCGTCGATATTCCTGCTCTGCACCTTGCGAGTTACATTGTACCCCATAAAATTCCATGTGTTTACTTGGGGCAGGGCATTTTGGTTCCAGACTCTTTCCTAAATGCTGTAACATCACTGACATCTACGGAGCATGTGGGCCCAACTCACCTCTGGCTACTGAAATGAACTGACTCCTCGAACATCAGTCAAGACATTGCTTTTTGGTGCATTAATGTTTTGTTCTTCAGTATTGGCATAATTATAAAGTAGACTGAGTTTTTGCTGGAGTACGGTTGGTGTAAGGCCTTTCGACAGACATGAGGATTGACATATCACCTCTTCACATGTAGAGGGTGAATGAATAGCAATGAACAACCGCAACGGAAAGATTAGAGGTGTCAAGTAAAAGAAAATAGGTACAATAAAACCTTGTATCCAGAATCATGTCAGGTGGAGTGAGAAATAGCCCTGACTAAAATGAGCGATTGATGGAGCACGCCCATGTTAGCTTTATCAAAGGGTGTTTCTTGTCCACACGATGCATTGGAATGGAAAAATCTATTGTTCCATTCACTTTTTGTGAGTCACATATATATCAGTGGCAATGACAGTTCTCAGTGGCATTGCATTATTGATTATACAACAACTCTATCTACTTCCATGGGTGTACAGTTTAAGTTTTGGCAGGCAGACTTCATAACTGGGGAAGCTGGGATTCTCATCTAGATTTTCTTGCCAATCTCTAGAATCCCTGATCAGGTCGACTGAACCTTTTTCCCTGTCTTAGAAAAGCAAAGGGAAGATTTCCACAAACATAGCTCATAACGACTTTATAAAACAATCCAAATTTGACTCAAAGGACCACTGACTATCAACTCAAAATTTTAAAGGTTTATTACAAAGCCAAAAATAACTGAACATACAAACATCTCAACAAAAGATTCAGGAAATAGTCTGGCACTAATACAAAGCTAATCCTATGCAAGAGCCTCAGACGACTCAGAATACAAATCAAGGTTAGCTCGAGAAGCATTAGACATACCATTACTGACAATGTAGAAAGTCGAGACTGCATTTACAAAAAGGAAAAATAAATTGGTTAGACTGTCCCTACACTAACTCTAAGGTGACATCCCTACTTAACATACCTCCCAGGCGAGAATAAAGGTGTCAGCTGTGAAGATTTCCTAAGAAGTACATTCACTTTCCCTTAAGTAGCCTTAAGTACTGAGCTTGTTCTAAGATGCTCCTTCTTACACCTTACTCTGCCTTAAGTTCATAACTATCTACAACTTTGCCTTTCCTAAGCCCTCTTTCTAACACCTGGACAGCTCTCCACTCGCCGCACTCTACTCCGAACTGCCTCTCCACTCTCGAGTGCTGTCCCTAATACAAAATCCCAAAAACAGTTGACACGCCCAGAGGTACGCCGCTCTGGCAGGTGTGGATCCCTGGATTTTTTCAGTATGGCACCTCTCCATCAAGCGTCCGTTGGCGTGTCCTTGGGTCCCAGGCACCTTCTCAGCTGAATGTTGCACTCCCGAATTTCTTGGCAGCATCTCTTCACTCGCGCCTACTATTCTACATTCTAAACAATGGACCTTTCTGCCTAATGAGCCTTGTGGCCTTGCACCTGCAAGCTAGAATATGTGAGACCATCCTTACAACGTTCAAAGTTACAATTTAATATTTGCTGAGGACAGCTTTTCTCAGGCGAGGTAAATTATTCTTTCCTGACTGAGGCTAACCAAGGAAAATACAGTTAGGCCTCTACTGGCTTCGATATGTCCCAGGCCTTTGAAGTTTTTAAACGCACTTCTAACATGACATGACATTACATTTCAACACTATTAAACGTTAGTTCTGCAAGGAATATATTCTTCACCATTAAACCCCATATTAATTCACTCATTAATAGGCACATGTATGATTCCATTTAGGGACATCATTGTTAATGCAACATTTCACTTATGATTACATTTCTACGTTATGCAGTACTACTTTGATTAAGGCACAACATTAATGTCTAAATAATAACACATCACTACATATTGTGTTGATTCTCGATCAAAAGTTACATTTCTAAATACATTAGTAAAACCACTCAGGGGCCGATTAGGATTGCGGACGGAAACTGGTTCCGTCTGCCAAGGAAGCGGCCAAGATACTCCGGACCGCACCGCGGAGAAACCTCCGTAGCAATTAGGATGAAAATGGGACTAAAGTCCGACCGAGGCGGATGGACCACATAAAACTCCGTCCGCGGCGAACGGAGTTCACCGGAGACCTCCGCAAGCGGACGGAACCGAAGAAACACCAACCGCCGCGGACGAACATGACCGCCGGAACAGCCACAACCACCGCAATACCAGCTGAGGCTCCGTGTGCGTGATTAGGATAACGCCGCCTGTTCCCCCGGTACGCACCTCCATCCACGGCCGCAGCGGAAACAATGCAATGAGAAACTGTGCATCCCAGCGGAAGGCCAACACGAACAACATCCCTACCGTCAAACCAATGGCAAAATGTCTGACGGAAGTTAATAGAAAACACACGAAACAGGACTACCACCCACCAGAAACACCCACACCAATCACAAGCCACAATGACATCCCCCCAAGCCCCTACTAATCCACACTAGTCAACACACCCACCTAGCACCTGACTGCCAACAACCATTGGGACACAACCACGACACAGACTATAAAATTACTCCCACCCACTACCACAATTCTTTGCATCACAGCATAGCTGCTAGCAAGAGGCCCGAGACGACGGACAGCAGACACAAATTGCAAACATACAACCACCACCCAAACACACCCACCACACAAACACCCACCACACCATTCCCACACACCACTCACCTGCACCTCCCAAACCAATCAACCCACACCTTGAGCACCACACACCATGGCACCCAAGAAAAACCCAAAATTCACGGAGACAGAGTTGAAGGTCATGGTGGATGAAATCATCCGTGTTGAACCCCACTTATTCGGGACACTAGTCCAGCAGACCACCGTGGCCCACAGAAATCACATGTGGGACAGGATAGTAACTCGGGTGAATGCGTCAGGGACCGTGCCAAGGACAAAGCACGAGATCCAGAGGCGGTGGCATGACCTAAAAACCAGGGTCAAAGGCATCCGTGCTAAAAACCATCAGCGAGCACATCACACTGGCGGCGGCACACCTCCGGAGCCCATACCCTATACTGATTGGGAGGAAAAGGTGCTGGGCATACTGCACCCAGAGAGCCTGGAAGGAATTGAGGAAGGAGAAGAGGCTGGTAAGTATAAACCAAGCACCACGAGCACATAGACATGGCCTGCCTCACACAACTGAGAAGAAAAAGCTCCCAGGCTCTAACCCATGCATGTGGGCTACATACTCACCAAAATGTAAACGACTCCCAACAGGCCCCCATGTCCACAGGGAGGGTGGTGGTGTGTGGGGTGTGTGAGAGAGGTCACAACTACAACTCCCAACAGGCCCCCATGTCCACAGGGAGGGTGGTGGTGTGTGGGGTGTGTGAGAGAGGTCACAACTACAACTCCCAACAGGCCCCCATGTCCACAGGGAGGGTGGTGGTGTGTGGGGTGTGTGAGAGAGGATAGTACTACAACTCCCAACAGGCCCCCTTGTCCACAGGGAGGGTGGTGGTGTGTGGGGTGTGTGAGAGAGGATAGTACTACAACTCCCAACAGGCCCCCTTGTCCACAGGGAGGGTGGTGGTGTGTGGGGTGTGTGAGAGAGGTCACAACTACAACTCCCAACAAGCCCCCATGTCCACAGGGAGGGTGGTGGTGTGTGGGGTGTGTGAGAGAGGATAGTACTACAACTCCCAATAGGCCCCCTTGTCCACAGGGAGGGTGGTGGTGTGTGGGGTGTGTGAGAGAGGATAGTACTACAACTCCCAACATGCCCCCTTGTCCACAGGGAGGGTGGTGGTGTGTGGGGTGTGTTAGAGAGGATAGTACTACAACTCCCAACAGGCCCCCTTGTCCACAGGGAGGGTGGTGGTGTGTGGGGTGTGTGAGAGAGGTCACAACTACAACTCCCAACAGGCCCCCTTGTCCACAGGGAGGGTGGTGGTGTGTTGGGTATGTGAGAGAGGATAGTACTACAACTCCCAACATGCCCCCTTGTCCACAGGGAGGGTGGTGGTGTGTGGGGTGTGTGAGAGAGGATAGTACTACAACTCCTAACATGCCCCCTTGTCAACAGGGAGGGTGGTGGTGTGTGGGGTGTGTGAGAGAGGATAGTACTACAACTCCCAAAAGGCCCCCTTGTCCACAGGGAGGGTGGTGGTGTGTGGGGTGTGTGAGAGAGGTCACAACTACAACTCCCAACAGGCCCCCATGTCCACAGGGAGGGTGGTGGTGTGTGGGGTGTGTGAGAGAGGATAGTACTACAACTCCCAACAGGCCCCCTTGTCCACAGGGAGGGTGGTGGTGTGTGGGGTGTGTGAGAGAGGATAGTACTACAACTCCCAACAGGCCCCCTTGTCCACAGGGAGGGTGGTGGTGTGTGGGGTGTGTGAGAGAGGATAGTACTACAACTCCCAACAGGCCGCCTTGTCCACAGGGAGGGTGGTGGTGTGTGGGGTGTGTGAGAGAGGTCACAACTACAACTCCCAACAGGCCCCCATGTCCACAGGGAGGGTGGTGGTGTGTGCAGTGTGTGAGAGAGGATAGTACTACAACTCCCAACAGGCCCCCTTGTCCACAGGGGGGGTGGTGGTGTGTGGGGTGTGTGAGAGAGGATAGTACTACAACACCCAACAGGCCCCCTTGTCCACAGGGAGGGTGGTGGTGTGTGGGGTGTGTTAGAGAGGATAGTACTACAACTCCCAACAGGCCCCCTTGTCCACAGGGAGGGTGGTGGTGTGTGGGGTGTGTGAGAGAGGTCACAACTACAACTCCCAACAGGCCCTCTTGTCCACAGGGAGGGTGGTGGTGTGTGGGGTGTGTGAGAGAGGATAGTACTACAACTCCCAACATGCCCCCTTGTCCACAGGGAGGGTGGTGGTGTATGGGGTGTGTGAGAGAGGATAGTACTACAACTCCCAACATGCCCCCTTGTCCACAGGGAGGGTGGTGGTATGTGGGGTGTGTGAGAGAGGATAGTACTACAACTCCCAACAGGCCCCCTTGTCCACAGGGAGGGTGGTGGTGTGTGGGGTGTGTGAGAGAGGTCACAACTACAACTCCCAACAGGCCCCCATGTCCAGAGGGAGTGTCATGGTGTGTGGGGGTGTGTGAGAGAGGATAGTACTACAACTCCCAACAGGCCCCCTTGTCCACAGGGAGGGTGGTGGTGTGTGCGGTGTGTGGGAGAGGATAGTACTACAACTCCCAACAGGCCCCCTTGTCCACAGGGAGGGTGGTGGTATGTGGGGTGTGTGAGAGAGGTCACAACTACAACTCCCAACAGGCCCCCATGCCCACAGGGAGGGTGGTGGTGTGTAGGGTGTGTGAGAGAGGATAGTACTACAACTCCCAACAGGCCCCCTTGTCCACAGAGAGGTTGGTGGTGTGTGAGAGAGGATAGTACTACAACTCCCAACAGGCCCCCTTGTCCACAGGGAGGGTGGTGGTGTGTGTGAGAGAGGATAGTACTACAACTCCCAACAGGCCCCCTTGTCCACAGGGAGGGTGGTGGTGTGAGGGGTGTGTGAGAGAGGTCACAACTACAACTCCCAACAGGCCCCCTTGTCCACAGGGAGGGTGGTGGTGTGTGTTGGTGTGTGAGACGGGATAGTACTACAACTCCCAACAGGCCCCCATGTCCACAGGGAGGGTGGTGGTGTGTGGGGTGTGTGAGAGAGGATAGTACTACAACTCCCAGCAGGCCCCCTTGTCCACAGGGAGGGTGGCGGTGTGTGGGGTGTGTGAGAGAGGTCACTGAAAAGTAATGTATGGCAAACACAACATGTCATGTCCAAAGTATTGATCATCAAAATCTTGTCCCTCAGGTGATCGCAATTTGACTGGTGAAACCAGCAACCCGCCGCAACACTCTCCTCACTCACATCCAGGACTCTCTTGGGACGATGCCACAGCCAGCTCCGGTGCGGAGGAGGGAGCGGGCCAATGCACAGTGCCAGGGCCATCTGCCTCACTGGAAATCCCTGCCTCAACAACCGTAGCCTGTGTCACTCCTGCAACACCTGCCACAGTGAGCTGTAGACCCACCACCACCACCTCCACCACCACCATTACCACCACTCCTGCCTGTGCCACCCTGCCTGATCCACCGCAAGATGCAGGGCCATCAACATCTCAGCCAAGCAGGGAGAGTGGACGGGAGAGGAGAGAGCCAAGGCAACATCCCCAAGCAGGAGTACCTCACACCGGCAAGCTGGGGAGGGACACCCACCCCATCCTAGCGCTGAGACACTGGAAGCCCTAGGCAGAGTCCAGGCTTCCTAGGAGCGTGGCCAGGGACATGCTGGTCGTGCCCACCAGGACTCGGTTGATAACACCAATGTGTTGCAGTCCATTGACAGCCATCTTGGCCAAATAGTGGACCTCCTGGGCCAGCACACATCACTGTGGAGGGAATGGTTAGACCGCAACACCCCCCCTCCTCAACCAAGTGTCCAGCCGCCACGGTCAGCAACACCACCGCCACCGCCACCTGTGCCCCTGGACACGGATGTGGCCCCTGAGCAACCTGCCCCACAAGCTGACTCCGTACCGGCTCCAAGACAGAGGGGCCGTCCGAGGCTGAATGGAGGTGAGAGCAGTGGGGATGCTCCATCTACACGCTCAAAGAGGGGCCGACAATGACTGTAACACTGCCTGAGGCTGCCATCCACCCGCAAACTATCCTGTCCCACTACGCCAAGTATTGGCACAGGTCTGCTGGACTAGCCCGACATCACCCAATGTGGTGTCAGCACGGACATTTCATCTACCATGACCTTCAACTCACACTCACCCACCCAACACTTACTTGCATATATCCACCAGCACCAATGCACAACCTGTATATAAATTTCACCTACACACTCAATGATGTGTTGCCTCCATGTTTATTCACATGATTGTCTCAGAAACAGACCTGACCAGGTGCAGGGAACCATGTCGTCCAGAATCCTGCCGCTGTGGGAGTGACCTAGGGAAAATCAGAGACAGTAAACACACGTCAGGAAAGTGAATCACTCCCATCACAACACACAGCAGTGCAAAAACCCACAAACCACACCCATCACAAAATCAGTGGATGAGAGGACACACATCATGGAGACTTGCATGTCCAGAGAACTAAACTCACATACATGCAAACATAACATACCAGAACAGGCAGCTGATGAACACCACATCCACACACCACCAGCAAACATACATAATGCATTGTCAACTGGCACAGGAGGTAGTCACTCACATTCAAGGGAAATAGCGATCAATGAGCTGACGCCACTGGTCCACACCTTCCTCCTCACCACTATCCTCATCAGTCGACATGGGTGGGATGGGAGGCCGACGAACTTGTTGGTCTTCATGGTCCAAGATCAGTTCAATGTTATTGCGCACTGCCAGGTTGTGGAGCATGCAGCAGGCAATCACGATCCTGCATACTTTGCCTGGTGAGCAAGGCAGGGCCCCTCCGGTCTTATCCAGGCACCGAAACCTGGACTTTAGCAGTCCAAAAGTATGTTCCACCACTCTACACGTCCTTCCATGGGCATCATTGTAGCGCATTTCACCCGCTGTAGTAGGATTACGTATGGGACTCAGGAGCCAGGGCCGGTTTGGGTATGCCGAGTCGCCTATGTAGGGGGATGACAGACACAAATATCACAACCAGAATTGGTGGGTACCCCATGCCACACAGACATAGCAAATGTCCCCACAGCATACTCACCAACAAGCCACGCGTGTCCTGGATGCAGATTTGCCATCAGTTGGGGTACAACGCTGCTCCGCATGATGTGGGAGTCATGTGCGGAGCCTGGAAATCTTGCACACACATGGGAGATGATGTTGTCGGCCAGGCACACCACCTGCACGTTGAGCGAATGAAAGTGCTTGCGATTCCTATGTACCGGCTCACGTGCCCGTGGTGGAATGAGAGCAATATGTGTGCCATCAATGGAACCCACTACGTGTGGTATCTGGCCCAGTGCATAGAAGTCTGCTTTGACTCCTACCAACTCTGCCGGCCGTGGGAAATGGATGTAGTCATCCTTGTACAGCATCATGGCTTTTAGAACATCCCGAAGTACCATGCTGAACATGGACTGTGACATCCCCCCGGCATGTCCAACTGTGTACTGAAAGGTGCCAGTAGCAAAAAAGTGTAGTGCCGCCATCACCTTAGCTGTGGATGTAATGGAACCAGGATACGTCCTTCGTGGCTGCAGATGAGGAGACAATTGGTCTACAAGCTCCTTCAATCTACGTTGATCTAGCCGGAATTTCCTGATCACCTCCTCGTCAACCATATCCTCCAGCACAGTGTATGGGCGATGGACATTTGGTGCCCTCCTGTGTGGGAGTAGATGTAATATAAGTCAACTTACAAACAACGCATGGCAGTGAAACTTCATCACATGTAAGCCAACACTAGCAAGAAGATAAATGTTGTGGACAATAGTCATATGTGTGACATCTCAGAAAGTTACGACAATACGGAGTGCCCTATGAACAATGTGCAGCCACTAGCAACATGAAGTGTGTCAACATGTACAATGCAACTTAGTCTCATGTCAACATTACTGCCAACAAGACATGTGTAAGGACCCAAATGTGTACAAGCCTCATCACAGACACACATGCACGTGCAAACACTAAACGATAATGCTACACACACTCCATGTCATCATGCACCAATGACAACACTGACAATGGTGAGCATCCGCTCATTACATGCATGGTCAAACAACAGGCAACACACATACGCATACACAGAATGCATGTGTACCCCCACCATTGTTATTAGCACACATTAACTACACACTGTCAACAGATTCAGAATGTGGCGAGACAGGCCTGGTGTACTGTGTAGATGTGAAGAATTTGAAACGTGTGTAGGGAACTACAAGACGTCAACACGTCGACATGCACATGTGTAGCACATTGTGTGCAAATCAATGGCCATAAGAATATAGTGCATGACATATGCACTTTCGCCAGCACGGTCACAACCCTCATAACGTAATAGCGGACTATACAGCATGGTGCAGCGGTCCAATTAATAACATCATTGGCTGCCTGTGCACGGACCGTCACGGTCACACATCGGCAACCGCACGTGCGCACTCCCACGACGGTTGCATCTTTTGCAACAATGTTCAATCAGTGGCGCCACCATGGCGGTGCACGCCTTCCGCGGGGGAGGTGCAGGCCAACGCATACTTGTAATTATGGAAATCCAAATGGCAGGTCATGACCCCCCTTACAGTCACATTGCATCATCCACCGTACACCGGCCGTGCCAGGTCCGGTGCACACCCGCCGTGCCAGGCATGTCACCCACCGCCGGGCCAGGCATGTCACCCACCGCCGGGCCAGGCATGTCACCCACCGCCGGGCCAGGCATGTCACCCACTGCCATGCCAGGCATGTCACCCACCGCCGGGCCAGGCATGTCACCCACCGCCGGGCCAGGCATGTCACCCACCGCCGTGCCAGGCATGTCACCCACCGCCGGGCCAGGCATGTCACCCACCGCCGTGGGTGACATGCCTAGCACGGTGGGTGTGCACATGCCTGGCCCGGCGGTGGGTGATATGCCTAGCACGGCGGTGGGTGACATGCCTAGCACGGCGGGTGTGCACCGGCCTGGCCCGGCGATGGGTGACATGCCTAGCACGGCGGTGGGTGACATGCCTGGCCCGGCGGTGGGTGACATGCCTAGCACGGCGGGTGTGCACCGGCCTGGCCCGGCGGTGGGTGACATGCCTAGCACAGCGGTGGGTGACATGCCTAGCACGGCGGGTGTGCACCGGCCTGGCGGTGAGTGACATACCTAGCACCGCGGTGGGTGACATGCCTGGCCCGGCAGTGGGTGACATGCCTAGCACGGCGGGTGTGCACCGGCCTGGCCCGGCAGTGGGTGACATGCCTAGCACGGTGGTGGGTGACATGCCTAGCACGGCGGGTGTGCACCGGCCTGGCCTGGCGGTGGGTGACATGCCTAGCACGGCGGTGGGTGACATGCCTGGCCCGGCGGTGGGTGACATGCCTAGCACGGCGGGTGTGCACCGGCCTGGCCCGGCGGTGGGTGACATGCCTAGCACGGCAGTGGGTGACATGCCTAGCACGGCAGGTGTGCACATGCCTGGCCCGGCGGTGGGTGACATGCTTAGCACGGCAGTGGGTGACATGCCTAGCACGGAGGGTGTGCACCGGCCTGGCCCGGCGGTGGGTGACATGCCTAGCACGGCGGTGGGTGACATGCCTAGCACGGCGGGTGTGCACATGCCTGGCCCGGCGGTGGGTGACATGCCTAGCACAGCGGGTGTGCACCGGCCTGGCCCGGCGGTGGGTGACATGCCTAGCACGGTGGTGGGTGACATGCCTAGCACGGCGGGTGTGCACCGGCCTGGCCCGGCGGTGGGTGACATGCCTAGCACGGCGGTGGGTGACATGCCTGGCACGGCGGGTGTGCACATGCCTGGCCCGGCGGTGGGTGACATGCTTAGCACGGCGGTGGGTGACATGCCTAGCATGGCGGGTGTGCACCGGCCTGGCCCGGCGGTGGGTGACATGCCTAGCACGGCGGTGGGTGACATGCCTAGCACGGCGGGTGTGCACATGCCTGGCCCGGCGGTGGGTGACATGCCTAGCACGGCGGTGGGTAACATGCCTAG
This sequence comes from Lissotriton helveticus, assembly GCF_964261635.1. Classification (NCBI taxonomy): domain Eukaryota; kingdom Metazoa; phylum Chordata; class Amphibia; order Caudata; family Salamandridae; genus Lissotriton; species Lissotriton helveticus. The sequence goes on from NC_136072.1 coordinate 1,010,992,354, forward strand.
CACGGCAGGTGTGCACCGGCCTGGCCTGGCGTGGGTGACATGCCTAGCACGGTGGTGGGTGACATGCCTGGCCCGGCGGTGGGTGACATGCCTAGCACGGCGAGTGTGCACCGGCCTGGCCCGGCGGTGGGTGACATGCCTAGCACGGCAGGTGTGCACCGGCCTGGCCCGGCGGTGGGTGACATGCCTAGCACGGCGATGGGTGACATGCCTAGCACGGCGGGTGTGCACCGGCCTGGCCCGGCGGTGGGTGACATGCCTAGCACGGCGGTGGGTGACATGCCTGGCACGGCGGGTGTGCACATGCCTGGCCCGGCGGTGGGTGACATGCTTAGCACGGCGGTGGGTGACATGCCTAGCACGGCGGGTGTGCACCGGCCTGGCCCGGCGGTGGGTGACATGCCTAGCACGGCGGTGGGTGACATGCCTAGCACGGCGGGTGTGCACATGCCTGGCCCGGCGGTGGGTGACATGCCTAGCACGGCGGTGGGTAACATGCCTAGCACGGCAGGTGTGCACCGGCCTGGCCTGGCGGTGGGTGACATGCCTAGCACGGTGGTGGGTGACATGCCTGGCCCGGTGGTGGGTGACATGCCTAGCACGGCGAGTGTGCACCGGCCTGGCCCGGCGGTGGGTGACATGCCTAGCACGGCGGGTGTGCACCGGCCTGGCCCGGCGGTGGGTGACATGCCTAGCACGGCAGGTGTGCACATGCCTGGCCCGGCGATGGGTGACATGCCTAGCACGGCGGTGGGTGACATGCCTAGCACGGCGGGTGTGCACCGGCCTGGCCCGGCGGTGGGTGACATGCCTAGCACGGCGGTGGGTGGCATGCCTAGCACGGCGGGTGTGCACCGGCCTGGCCCGGCGGTGGGTGACATGCCTAGCACGGCGGTGGGTGACATGCCTGGCACGGCGGGTGTACTGTGGATGATGCAATGTGACTGTAAGGGGGGTCATGACCTGACATTTCGATTTCCATAATTACAAGTATGTGTTGGCCTGCACCTCCCCCGCGGAAGGCCTGCACCGCCATGGTGGCGCCACTGATTGAACATTGTTGCAAAAGATGCAACCGTCGCGGAAGTGCGCACGTGCGGTTGCCGATGTGTGTCCGTGACAGCACGTGCACAGGCAGCCAATGGGAAGGGGTAACGCATGGCACGTATGCGCCTTCGACAATGGCGGAAACAGTGCACCGCCACACAAGGGCCTGTCATTGGGCCTTTTCGAATGAGGCATCCAGGGGGAACCAATAGCTGGCCACGCGTGCCACTGACATGGGCTCTGGGCCCTATATATGTGTGACTTTCACAAGCACACATTCACTGCTTTGATCCAGTGCTGCCTGTGACCATCACCTCGACCAGCTGCTGCTGAGCTGACCAACGGCTGCTGCCTGTGACCATCACCTCGACCAGCTGCTGCTGAGCTGACCAACGGCTGCTGCCTGTGACCATCACCTCGACCAGCTGCTGCTGAGCTGACCAACGGCTGCTGCCTGTGACCATCACCTCGACCAGCTGCTGCTGAGCTGACCAACGGCTGCCACTGTTGTCCAGGACCTTGCCATGCAGGGAGTGCGAGAGACCCGGTCGCGTCCCTTCACCGCAGCGGAGCTGGATGTCCTTGTGGACGGTGTGCTCAGCCACTACCAACGGCTCTACGGTGCGCCCGGACAGGTGGTAAGTACAGTGGTGTACATGTTGTTGGTCATGAGGTGTTCTGTGGCTCCTGTCTTCAGCAGGCCGTGCGGTGTGCTCTGGGACCTTTACATGTGTAGTGCTGAGCATGGCTGCATGTTGAAACGTGTTACTACGATGTTTGTGCATGTCATACTGTCCACTTACGTTACCCTCTTGTCTCCCATCATGGCAGGTAAAGCTGCACCTTCGCAAGGCCGTGTGGAGGACGATTGCACGTGATGTACGGGCAGTGGAGGGGTTCAATAGACGACACACACACTGCCACAAGCGTTGGGACGACATCTCCAGGCTTAGCAAGAATGTGGCGGAGATGACACTGGGGATTATTCCAAGATCTACACGTCTGGCCCGCCGCACCATGACCCCTCTTATGCACCGTATCATTGCTGTGACGCATCTTGACTTGTCCGCCCAGCTGAGTGGGGAAGCACAGCAAACTAGCGGTGAGCAGATTGTATGTGTATGTTACTTGGGCCTGCAATGCATGCATTGCTGCTCAGACACAGTAGTGGCTTCCGTGGTGCGTATGTTTATCTGAAATACCATGCTGGTGCCATTAGCGGAGTAGGCGTTGGCATCCATGTCCGCCAGGTGGACAGCCCACTTGCTTGGTAGTTGAGGGTTCCAGGACATGCCGTTGAGGTCTGTGGTCCCATGGCATGACATGTGTGCAGATAGTAGGGGTGTGACATGTGCAGGATGTGTGCTACATGTACAATGTATGTAATGGAATCCTAGATCTGTTGTCCTTCAGTACGTCAGTGTGGCACTTACTCACACCGCGTTTCTCTCTATTTCAGCTTTGGCAGAGGGCACTGACCCACAGACGACGGAGATGAGTGGTGGCAAAGATTCTGATTCAGAGGTCACACACACGCAGACTGACACTGAAGAGGGCAGCCCCGGAGAGGGGGACAGGACCGTCCCTGAGGATTCGCATGTGGTGGAAACACCATCGCCCTCATCCTCTGAAAGTGTTGGTGAGTTCGCACTGTTGGCACAGACAGGGAGTGGGCAATCGACACCTTCAGTCGGGACACAGCACACAGGGCCCACACTGCCACCCACTGCAACATGTACTGCTCGTGCTCGCCAGAGGAGGGGGAGCAGAGTTGCCTTCGGTGCAGGAACCGCCGCCCCTGCCCCAGTGACACAAAGTGCACTTTGTGCAGAGGCTGTTGATCTGCTGCGACAGCTGTGTGTAGGGCAGACCAACATGATCAATGCATTCCAAGACCACGATAGGAAGTTGGGGCAGGTGGTGGCATTCATGGAGGGGATGCATGGCGATGTTGCTGGTCTCCACAGAACAGTTCAGTCATTGGCAAACACTGTGTCCTCAGCCATTGTACAGTCGCATAGACAGGGTGCTACTTCTGTACAACCATCCACACCACTTGATGTTACAGGGGAGAGTGAGTCCTCAGACAGGCCTCCTATTCTGGTCATTACACTAGGAGCAGCCACAGGCAGCACGACAGGGCACGGAGGGCACAGTCACCATCCCCTAAGCCTGTGATCTCTTTATCCGAAGACGATGTGTCCAACGCTGAAGTTGACAGACAGGATCATGTAGGGGTGTGTATGGAAATGGATTCACATGCTACACAGCCATCCCCCACCAAAGTGACTCCCAAGGCAAGGCCACCTCCGAAGAGCAGGGACACTCCCAAGGACAAGGACAGTACCAAGGCAAGGCCACCTCCCAAGAGCAGGGACACTCCCAAGAACAAGGACAGTAGCAAGGAAAGGGCACCTCCCAAGAGCAGGGACACTCACAAGGACAAGGACAGTAGCAAGGAAAGGGCACCTCCCAAGAGCAGGGACGCTCCCAAGGACAAGGACAGTAGCAAGGAAAGGGCACCTCCCAAGAGCAGGGACGCTCACAAGGACAAGGACAGTAGCAAGGAAAGGGCACCTCCCAAGAGCAGGGACACTCCCAAGGACAAGGACAGTAGCAAGGAAAGGGCACCTCCCAAGAGCAGGGACACTCACAAGGACAAGGACAGTAGCAAGGAAAGGGCACCTCCCAAGAGCAGGGACACTCCCAAGGACAAGGACAGTAGCAAGGAAAGGGCACCTCCCAAGAGCAGGGACACTCACAAGGACAAGGACAGTAGCAAGGAAAGGGCACCTCCCAAGAGCAGGGACACTCCCAAGGACAAGAACAGTAGCAAGGAAAGGGCACCTCCCAAGAGCAGGGACACTCACAAGGACAAGGACAGTAGCAAGGAAAGGGCACCTCCCAAGAGCAGGGACACTCACAAGGACAAGGACAGTAGCAAGGAAAGGCACCTCCCAAGAGCAGGGACACTTCCAAGGACAAGGACAGTAGGAAGGAAAGGGCACCTCCCAAGAGCAAGGTAGCTTCAAAGGAGAGGGACACTACAATTGACATGTCTGCACCCAGGGACAGGGCAGGGGAAAGGGATCAGGCCCATTCTAGGGACAGGACACCTCCAACGTCCAAGGCACATCTCATGGCCAAGGGTTCTCCCATGGACACGAGCACCATCAAGGACAGGCATATTTCACCCCTGGCTGCACTGAGGATGATGTTTAAGGAACGTACAACACATGTATCAGCGGTGGAGTCCCCCCATACCTCTACTCCCCTCCATGCCCCGCTAAAGCAGAGGAAGGAGTACACTGTTGTTGCATCCACCATTACACATGATGCAGAGGGCAGAAGGCAGGCCCACAGCAAACGGCAGGCGGGGTCCAGCACGTCCCCAGAGAGCAGAACACCACAAGCACATGATACACCTTTGATGTCTGGTGATGCCACTCCACTTACCAGTCCAGGCATGTCCGGGGTGCCCCTACGTTTCACTAGGAAACGGAGACACACACCGCTGAGACCTGACCACCCCAATGTCGCTCCAGTCCAGCTGTCCCCAGCTCCCAGAGCCACACTGCCTCCTGGCCCATACAGCCCTGTGGCTCACCATTTCTGTGGTCCTATTGGCTTAGCTGCTGTTCACTCACATGTGTCAGGTGCAGGCATGGTGCTTGTTGGTCAGTGTACAGGGACATGTCCGGGCAGTGTATCTGGGTCTATGGCACATGTGTCAGTCACCACAGCTGTGGCTGTGTCTCACACTCCTGTTGCTGGTGCTGGCGGTGTGTCTGGGTCTAGGGCTCATATGTCAGTCAGTAGATCGGTGGCTGTGTCTCACACTCCTGTTGCTGGTGCTGGCGGTGTGTCTGGATCTAGGGCTCATGTGTCAGTCAGTAGATCGGTGCCTGTGTCTCACACTCCTGTTGCTGGTGCTGGCGGTGTGTCTGGATCTAGGGCTCATGTGTCAGTCTGTAGATCGGTGGCTGTGTCTCACACTCCTGTTGCTGGTGCTGGCGGTGTGTCTGGATCTAGGGCTCATGTGTCAGTCAGTAGATCGGTGGCTGTGTCTCACACTCCTGTTGCTGGTGCTGGCGGTGTGTCTGGGTCTAGGGCTCATGTGTTAGACAGTAGATCGGTGGCTGTGTCTCACACTCCTGTTGCTGGTGCTGGCGGTGTGTCTGGGTCTAGGGCTCATGTGTCAGTCAGTAGATCGGTGACTGTGTCTCACACTCCTGTTGCTGGTGCTGGCGGTGTGTCTGGGTCTAGGGCCCATGTGTCAGTCAGTAGATCAGTGGCTGTGTCTCACACTCCTGTTGCTGGTGCTAGCGGTGTGTCTGGGTCTATGGCACATGTGTCAGTCACCACAGCTGTGGCTGTGTCCCACACTCCTGTTTCTGGGTGCTGGCGGTGTGTCCGAGGTGAGTTGTTCAAGCAGTCCACCTGATTCTGTGGTGTGAGGTCTAGTTGCCATCAGTCACATGTCATTTAAGTTTGTGTGTAGATTGACGAATGTAACCACATAGGTTTTATTAATCTCCCTGTGACGGGTCGCTTGACACACGTACTTGGGTAGCCTCTGATGTACCTGCTCAGTTGTCCACAATGCCCTGTTGCTGTTCTGACACTGCATCTGCCCTCTCACGTGCTGCCTCTGATGTACCTGCTCTGTTGTCCACAATGCCCTGTTGCTGTTCTGATACTGCATTCTGCCCTGTTGCTGTTCTGATACTGCATCTGCCCTCTCACGTGCTGCCTCTGATGTACCTGCTCTGTTGTCCACAATGCACTGTTGCTGTTCTGATACTGCATCTGCCCTCTCACGTGCTGCCTCTGATGTACATGCTCTGTTGGGCACAATGCCCTGTTGCTGTTCTGATGCTGCATCTGCCCTCTCACGTGCTGCCTCTGATGTACCTGCTCTGTTGTCCACAATGCCCTGTTGCTGTTCTGATGCTGCATCTGCCCTCTCACGTGCTGCCTCTGATGTACCTGCTCTGTTGGGCACAATGCCCTGTTGCTGTTCTGATACTGCATTCTGCCCTGTTGCTATTCTGATGCTGCATCTGCCCTCTCACGTGCTGCCTCTGATGTACCTGCTCTGTTGTCCACAATGCCCTGTTGCTGTTCTGATACTGCATCTGCCCGCTCACGTGCTGCCTCTGATGTACCTGCTCTGTTGGGCACAATGCCCTGTTGCTGTTCTGATACTGCATTCTGCCCTGTTGCTGTTCTGATACTGCATCTGCCCTCTCACGTGCTGCCTCTGATGTACCTGCTCTGTTGTCCACAATGCCCTGTTGCTGTTCTGATACTGCATCTGCCCTCTCATGTGCTGCCTCTGCTGTACCTGCTCTGTTGGGCACAATGCCCTGTTGCTGTTCTGATACTGCATTCTGCCCTGTTGCTGTTCTGATACTGCATTCTGCCCTCTCACGTGCTGCCAATGATGGACATGTTCAGTGCAATGGACTGTTGATGCACTTAGCCCCTCTCACATGCTGCCTCTGATGGACATGTTCAGTGCAATGGACTGTTGATGCACTTAGCCCCTCTCACATGCTGCCTCTGATGGACATGTTCAGTGCAATGGACTGTTGATGCACTTAGCCCTTCTCACGTGCTGCCTCTGATGGACATGTTCAGTGCAATGAACTGTTGATGCACTTAGCCCCTCTCACGTGCTGCCTCAGATGTACCTGCTCTGTTGTCCACAATGCCCTGTTGCTGTTCTGATACTGCATCTGCCCTCTCACGTGCTGCCTCTGATGTACCTGCTCTGTTGTCCGCAATGCCCTGTTGCTGTTCTGATACTGCATCTGCCCTGTCACGTGCTGCCTCTGATGTGCCTGCTCTGTTGTCCACAATGCCCTGTTGCTGTTCTGATACTGCATTCTGCCCTGTTGCTATTCTGATACTGCATCTGCCCTCTCACGTGCTGCCTCTGATGTACCTGCGCTGTTGTCCACAATGCACTGTTGCTGTTCTGATACTGCATTCTGCCCTCTTGCTGTTCTGATGCTGCATCTGCCCTCTCAAGTGCTGCCTCTGATGTACCTGCTCTGTTGTCCACAATGCCCTGTTGCTGTTCTGATGCTGCATCTGCCCTCTCACGTGCTGCCTCTGATGTACCTGCTCTGTTGGGCACAATGCCCTGTTGCTGTTCTGATACTGCATTCTGCCCTGTTGCTGTTCTGATGCTGCATCTGCCTTCTCACGTGCTGCCTCTGATGTACCTGCTCTGTTGTCCACAATGCCCTGTTGCTGTTCTGATACTGCATCTGCCCTCTCACGTGCTGTCTCTGATGTACCTGCTCTGTTGGGCACAATGCCCTGTTGCTGTTCTGATACTGCATCTGCCCTCTCACCTGCTGCCTCTGATGTACCTGCTCTGTTGGGCACAATGCCCTGTTGCTGTTCTGATACTGCATTCTGCCCTGTTGCTGTTCTGATACTGCATTGTGCCCACTCATGTGCTGCCTCTGATGGACATGTTCAGTGCAATGGACTGTTGATGCACTTGGCCCCTCTCATGTGCTGCCTCTGATGTACCTGCTCTGTTGTCCACAATGCCCTATTGCTGTTCTGATACTGCATCTGCCCTCTCACGTGCTGCCTCTGATGTACCTGCTCTGTTGTCCACAATGCCCTGTTGCTGTTCTGATACTGCATCTGCCCTCTCACGTGCTGCCTCTGATGTACCTGCTCTGTTGTCCACAATGCCCTGTTGCTGTTCTGATACTGCATCTGCCCTCTCATGTGCTGCCTCTGATGTACCTGCTCTGTTTGGCACAATGCCCTGTTGCTGTTCTGATACTGCATTCTGCCCTGTTGCTGTTCTGATACTGCATTGTGCCCACTTATGTGCTGCCTCTGATGGACATGTTCAGTGCAATGGACTGTTGATGCACTTGGCCCCTCTCATGTGCTGCCTCTGATGGACATGTTCAGTGCAATGGACTGTTGATGCACTTAGCCCCTCTCACGTGCTGCCTCTGATGGACATGTTCAGTGCAATGGACTGTTGATGCACTTAGCCCCTCTCACGTGCTGCCTCTGATGTACCTGCTCTGTTGTCCACAATGCCCTGTTGCTGTTCTGATGCTGCATCTGCCCTCTCACGTACTGCCTCTGATGTACCTGCTCTGTTGTCCACAATGCCCTGTTGCTGTTCTGATACTGCATCTGCCCTCTCACGTGCTGCCTCTGATGTACCTGCTCTGTTGGGCACAATGCCCTGTTGCTGTTCTGATACTGCATCTGCCCTCTCACGTGCTGCCAATGATGTACATGATCTGTTGTACCCAGTGCCCATGCTCTTGGATAATCTGATATTATGCAACTATTATGTTGAATAAAGCTAATAAATCATGTTTTGTGGTTTGTCGCTGTCATTCCTGGTTGTGTACTTCAATTGTGTATATTTTGGTGCGTTCGAAAAATGTATTTCCTGTGACATGCCACTCCCCCTCCCAACGTCACAGCCCTGCCAGGTACTCCCTTTCCGGCAGTAAATGGTGTGTAGCGTACCTGCGTCGTCGTAGATGATGGTCCATGACTTGCTGGTGGAGGATCGCGAAGAGTATCGGAAAAGCGTGTAGCGCTGGATCCATGTGGGCGAGCTGCTTGTGGTGGGTATCTTCGCAATGTGTGGTTTGTTGGCCGTGGGGAATCCGCCGTGTTCAGGCAGGTTGTTTTTCCGCTGCGGTTTTATGTGTGTTTTCCGCATTCGTGATTTGGGACACGGTCGAAGACGTCATTCCTTACGGCGGTGTCTCTGGATTGGTTACGTCCGCCGCGGGGTCGGGTGTCATTCCGCGGCGGTGCGTTCTCTGCCGCCGCGTACGGAGTTTTGACAGTGTTTCCCATCATAATATGGCGGTCGGACTATCCGCGGCAGGCGGACGGAAAAAAGCTTTTTCCGCCTACTCCAGGTCGGCGGTCGGCCTTCCGTCCGCCATCCTAATGAGCCCCTTGGGTGCTGACTACTCGGGATTATGGTGCACCCCTACAAATTTTTCAAACTAACATGGCGCTCTCTCAGTCCCATAAATAATCAACAAAGACCACCTGAAAAAAATATTCAGTATATATCCCGATGTTGTTGGAATATACTCAGTGTGTTAAAATACCCCTCACACACCAAAAGGGCCCTTGGTGTCATGCTTCATCATCGGGGTCTTCCCGCCCCCGCTGCGGGACGGGGCAGTGCTGCGACAAGCGGCTACGCCGGAGCACCTTTTTATTGTGAGTACTATGTGAGTGATAATGGAGTGAGTGTCAGTGGGGTCAGGAGTGATAAGCAGTGAAGTTAAAAGATACCTGGCCTGGTGTATAGAAAAAATTATTTAATAGGCACTGGCTGGTATCGTTAAAAGGGGTGAGGCGGAGGGCAAGAACGAGTTACTAGTCTTGCTCTCCTGTGTGGGTCAACATGTTTCGGGGCGACATGCCCCTTCGTCAGGACCGGGTATATAGATCCCCCTGTCACTCACTAATGCGCTCCCACAGATAGAGAGTGAAATGTATGATCAATGTGTATGGATAAATTTTATGGATACACGTGAAAAAGCTAGCTCAGTACTACTGATGATATAAGCCTGAAAGGATAAGAACACAGGATTTAGAAAGAGCGCGGATCCCAATGCGCTTTACTAATGAATACCTGTAAGGAAGGAAAATACAAAAAAGAAACACACTTTATAGGCTGTTACATGGCACGCCAAAGAATTCTTGGGGGGACCAGGATTGCCGGGATGGAAAGAAGAAAATTTCTAAAAAGTGGAAACATACATTGATGGGCTTTTTGCATGGCCAGCCAAGGATTTCAAGGGGGGGGCCAGGTTGCAAGAAATTGGGAAAAAATGGAAGGAATACACACACATGTATACACACACAACAGTATAGAGCATCAGAAACTAGCGGTAAGATGCCTATTCAACTAGATACATACTTTTTGCATGAGGAGACAATGCCCCATGAGCCAAGCTGGGCGAAGGGTAAAGAGGGTCCAACTGTGGGAAGGAATGGAGAAAAGGCAGAGATAGTATTGCCAGGACCTAGATTAGCAATTTACACTAAATAGATTAGAGTAGTGTATTCCAGGTCAGGTCTATCGGCTGTGCCGTACTTACTCAACCCCCACACCTCAGTGCTTCCTCCTTCGTCAGTGGCTTCCGTGGTAATGGTAAGCCTGGGCGGGGTGGGTCTTTTATAGTCTGGAAAAGGCTTGATGATTGAGCCCTGATTGAATAACTCGAAACCGATGTGAGCGTTCGGTCGAGTGGTTAGGGCTAGTTACAAAAGCGGCCATTGTTAAATGTCCGAGGTCTGCTGGGCGGAGGTAGGTTTACAGGGATAATTGCCAGAATCTGTATGTTTTTGTCTTAGTTGGGTAGCGGTAAGCACAGGGTGTTGGTAGATCGCTAGGATACACCCTTGGTCCGTGCAGGAAAGGGTATCGTCGTCTGCCGACAGGGGCGCATGCGCGGTGAAGCTCTGTACTGAGTATTCACTCGGCGCATGCGCAGTGGTGCTGCGCTTCCAGTCTATCACCGCGCGTGCGCGGGAGGCTTTCCTTCGCGCTACTCGTGGGCTGCTTAAGAAAAACAAGCCCCATTCGAGGCAAACTACTTTCTTGTTATTCTTCTGGTGGAACAGGGCGGAACAAAAATATATATATACCTGTATTTCTGTCTAAGCAGGCATTATTCTACAAAAATTAAAATTAAAATTAAAATACATATTTTTAAAAACAAGTTCCACTATGCCAGTCTGCAGGTTTTTCAAACTGGAGCCGCTCTTGGTTTTATAGCAGCTGCTCAGAGAGAATAGTTCTAATTTCACGTTTTTGCAGACGTTATGGCACACAGTACAGAAGAAATGCATATTTTGAATCATGTTGACCTGCACCAGCTCGCAGGTTACTGAGATTGCTTGACGGAGACAATGGTGTCGTTTTCTAAATTGACACTGTATTCAGGTTCCGAATTGTCATCAGGAGTTTACTCGGTACCTGGTTGGATCATACCTTAAATTGCGACCACGGAATATCATCATTTAATCCTGTAAGGTGGGTGCCCAAGCGGTAGACCCAACGTTGCTCTTTCGCAAGAAGGTCCTTGTCACTCCTGTAGGATTCAATGACTGTCCATTCCAGGTCTTCTACACTGTGACCCATTGCTGCGATGTTCGTTCCTTTACTAACTGCAACAGCCGGAACTTGGTCTATCTGATCACTTGCCCGTGCAAGAAAGAGTATGTTGGCATGACCACTAGGCCGGTCAAAATACGAATGACCGAACATCGCAGCAACGTACGTTGCAAAAGAACTACCACAAGAATGGCCACTCACTATGCCTCAATGGGTCACAGTGTAGAAGACCTGGAATGGACAGTCATTGAATCCTACAGGAGTGACAAGGACCTTCTTGCGAAAGAGCAACGTTGGGTCTACCGCTTGGGCACCCACCTTACAGGATTAAATGATGATATTCCGTGGTCGCAATTTAAGGTATGATCCAACCAGGTACCGAGTAAACTCCTGATGACAATTCGGAACCTGAATACAGTGTCAATTTAGAAAACGACACCATTGTCTCCGTCAAGCAATCTCAGTAACCTGCGAGCTGGTGCAGGTCAACATGATTCAAAATATGCATTTCTTCTGTACTGTGTGCCATAACGTCTGCAAAAACGTGAAATTAGAACTATTCTCTCTGAGCAGCTGCTATAAAACCAAGAGCGGCTCCAGTTTGAAAAACCTGCAGACTGGCATAGTGGAACTTGTTTTTAAAAATATGTATTTTAATTTTAATTTTAATTTTTGTAGAATAATGCCTGCTTAGACAGAAATACAGGTATATATATATTTTTGTTCCGCCCTGTTCCACCAGAAGAATAACAAGAAAGTAGTTTGCCTCGAATGGGGCTTGTTTTTCTTAAGCAGCCCACGAGTAGCGCGAAGGAAAGCCTCCCGCGCACGCGCGGTGATAGACTGGAAGCGCAGCACCACTGCGCATGCGCCGAGTGAATACTCAGTACAGAGCTTCACCGCGCATGCGCCCCTGTCGGCAGACGACGATACCCTTTCCTGCACGGACCAAGGGTGTATCCTAGCGATCTACCAACACCCTGTGCTTACCGCTACCCAACTAAGACAAAAACATACAGATTCTGGCAATTATCCCTGTAAACCTACCTCCGCCCAGCAGACCTCGGACATTTAACAATGGCCGCTTTTGTCACTAGCCCTAACCACTCGACCGAACGCTCACATCGGTTTCGAGTTATTCAATCAGGGCTCAATCATCAAGCCTTTTCCAGACTATAAAAGACCCACCCCGCCCAGGCTTACCATTACCACGGAAGCCACTGACGAAGGAGGAAGCACTGAGGTGTGGGGGTTGAGTAAGTACGGCACAGCCGATAGACCTGACCTGGAATACACTACTCTAATCTATTTAGTGTAAATTGCTAATCTAGGTCCTGGCAATACTATCTCTGCCTTTTCTCCATTCCTTCCCACAGTTGGACCCTCTTTACCCTTCGCCCAGCTTGGCTCATGGGGCATTGTCTCCTCATGCAAAAAGTATGTATCTAGTTGAATAGGCATCTTACCGCTAGTTTCTGATGCTCTATACTGTTGTGTGTGTATACATGTGTGTGTATTCCTTCAATTTTTTCCCAATTTCTTGCAACCTGGCCCCCCCCTTGAAATCCTTGGCTGGCCATGCAAAAAGCCCATCAATGTATGTTTCCACTTTTTAGAAATTTTCTTCTTTCCATCCTGGCAATCCTGGTCCCCCCAAGAATTCTTTGGCGTGCCATGTAACAGCCTATAAAGTGTGTTTCTTTTTTGTATTTTCCTTCCTTACAGGTATTCATTAGTAAAGCGCATTGGGATCCGCGCTCTTTCTAAATCCTGTGTTCTTATCCTTTCAGGCTTATATCATCAGTAGTACTGAGCTAGCTTTTTCACGTGTATCCATAAAATTTATCCATACACATTGATCATACATTTCACTCTCTATCTGTGGGAGCGCATTAGTGAGTGACAGGGGGATCTATATACCCGGTCCTGACGAAGGGGCATGTCGCCCCGAAACATGTTGACCCACACAGGAGAGCAAGACTAGTAACTCGTTCTTGCCCTCCGCCTCACCCCTTTTAACGATACCAGCCAGTGCCTATTAAATAATTTTTTCTATACACCAGGCCAGGTATCTTTTAACTTCACTGCTTATCACTCCTGACCCCACTGACACTCACTCCATTATCACTCACATAGTACTCACAATAAAAAGGTGCTCCGGCGTAGCCGCTTGTCGCAGCACTGCCCCGTCCCGCAGCGGGGGCGGGAAGACCCCGATGATGAAGCATGACACCAAGGGCCCTTTTGGTGTGTGAGGGGTATTTTAACACACTGAGTATATTCCAACAACATCGGGATATATACTGAATATTTTTTTCAGGTGGTCTTTGTTGATTATTTATGCTTTCATAAGAGGAGGATTAGCCCACCGAGGTGCCGAGTTGCACCACCTCTTCACTCCCCCTTTTTGATATCTCTTAGCTCTCTCAGTCCCCCCCTTTGATGACCTGTGTCCTCACATACTACACCATCCTTAGGGAAGAACCGACTTAAACAAAGCTCGTTGCCACTTTCCCTCTCTTCAGCAACTCCATGTTTTTTAAACTTTGATATTGACTGTCCTGCAGTCTCTCAATGCGTCTCTCTTGCATTCTCATCGACCTCTCCAATCTGCTTGACTGGTACCACTTGTATGCTCTAACCAATCCCCACAACCCAATCACGTAACACACCACTATTATTATGGGCTTCAAAATGTAACCCAAAATCCCCTTTCCAAGATTCGCAAACCAACTCCCAACCTTACCAAACCCCTTTCCAATCTTTTCCCACGCTGTTTCTCCAGTCAAATCTTCAATCTCATAATGAATCAGAAATGTTGCTTATATATTTCTCCAGATCCTTGCTATTATTTGGTATATAAGTACAAAATTCTTGAACCTTTACAAGTTTACAGACTCCTTCCTCTTTAGCTAGAAGGACGTCCAAAGCAAGACAGTTTTGTAAAACTGTAGTCCTTATCGATAACATTTTACCCTCAACCAGAACTAAGGACTTAGCTGTACTCAGGGCTAATTCGTCTACAACAGTCGCCAACCTTCGTATTTTCACATCATTCAGAATCACTCCCAACGTTGGTATCATTGCTCCAAAGACATTTCCAACTATGGCTCCTGCACTTTCACCTTGCTTCACTCTCACATGTTTTCCTCCTTCCAGAAGTTCAAAGAATTCTGGGGCATATTATCAAGGGGGTTTATCTCCGCTTTTTTGGCTTTAAAAGCCAAGAAAGCGGAGAAAAAATTATCTCCCTATTACCTAGCTGTCGCTAACACCAGTTAGCGACCGCTAGTAGGAGATAGCGACCATCTTGGGCCCCACTTTGCATGTCAGTGATATTTATCACTAATGACATGCAAAGTGGGCGTGCCAAGATGTTAACGACTGGAAACAGTCGCTAACATCGCTATCTCCTATTACCAACTTTTGGAGATATTTGCGCTAAGCACGAATATCTCCAAAAACTAACACCTGCCCTGAGCAGTTCTTAGCCATGTTATCCAATGGGAGGTGGATAACATGGCTAAGAGCATTAGCTCGGTAATGCATGAATATCGCTGGCTTTTCAGCGATATTCATGCATTGCGGCCGTTTTTTTATCGCATTTGCGATAAACCTTGATAATAGCAAGGTTTATCTGCGATAATTTCTGACGATGCTTAGCGGTAAAAAATTCGTTGCTAAGCATCGTTAGCGATAAATATCGCTTAACGTTGGTAATATGCCCCTCTGTATGGTAAATCTTGGGGAAAATGATCGCTAAATAACACGTTCCATACCACTTCTCAGGCAATCGAACATAAGCATTTCTCCCACAGACAAAATACACCGTCGGAATCACTTGCACCACACTCTGCAAGAAGTCTTTTGCGTAATACTCCAAGGTGAATGTATGCTCACATGTGGTGTGACCTACGTTGACGTTCTCATAATATGTCTGTGGTCGATAAATGCACAATTTCCCCTTCTGCACTTCATCCAAAGCTATTGGTCTAACTCCCCTTAGACTTGTGCAACTTCTCTTCGTCTGCCCAATCCACACTACCCTATCCAGAATCTCGCAACTGTTTTTGTTTTCGATATCTATCTTCTACCTGATCAATGAATTTTTTCCTCTGTATCTGACAACAAACAGGTCAGATTATGACGATGTGCATAAGCTGTATCCACCTCCTGGGTCGGAATGAAATACGTTCCAAGCCTGTCTTCTGACTTATAATATTCATACTTGTTCAAATGCTTGTATGCAGGCACTTCAGGAAGCACCGCATCCTAATTGGAAAAGAAATATTCAAAAAGATTGCGACCATAAAATATGCTAAACAGCAAGCTGCATGAAATCCCATATGTCAATGGAAGGTGATACTATCTAATACCCTCATCTACAGAAGCCGGCAATTGCACCCACACATAGCAGTCTTTCGCATCCATTGCATCAATGTACTCATACAACAACTTAGCATACGCATTAAGCTTGAAATTGCCTCTAGACAGATCTGCATGTAATCTACGACTCTCTTCTAGCAGCAAAGCTCTGTCGTTTCCTACCTTGACCTCTTCTTTCCTAGGAGTGGTAGGTGTAGGTGTTCCCTCAACCTCCACTGCCTGCTCATGTGGTGCTAAGTACGAAACTACAACTAGTAAAATAATGAAAAGTATCACTCCCCCTATATGTGTGCCAACAATTCTCCTAGCTCTACGATTCGGGTTTCCAGCCTCCATGGTCTCGCGACTTGTCTTTGCAATATAGTTGTTCAGCAACAGAGTTCAAAAAGTCTCTTTCTTCTTTCTCTCCAGTTCAAACACTCAAACTACACCTCAGAGGCTGAAAGTCCCCTCTTTAGTTTTAGTTCCTTATTTACAGCAAACAATAGACAACCCTAGCCCTTCTCCGCCCTCTACGGGAAGCCCCTAAATTTCTTCTTCTTCCACTCGGACCTAAGTTATTTACAACAAGTATTTAAAGCAAAGTCTTTTCAGTCCATAATAAAATCAGTTCTAAATGCTTCTAACACATATTCCAAAAGTTCAAGAAGAAGAACAATAGATTCATGAGATGGTATTTCAGGTCCAAACATAGGAAAGATCAATCTGCTCAGACTTAAATGACAAATTCTGCTCAAGACTGGGGGATTTGGAACAGGGATGGTCAGTACACCTTTGATTTCAAGTCCTGGCACCAACAACAGCACATCCAATTTGATGTTAGGACTGTTACTGATCACTGTCACTCTGTCACTACCCTCACCCTCCCCGATCTCAATATGCCTGGCATCAGTCACAGGGTAGGTCCACTCTGGAGTTGCGTACCTTCGACAGGGCACCCTCCTTCGCCTTGATCTTCTCGGTCTTCCACGAGCTTTCCCTAGTTCGTCTCCGTCTGACTCAGCCTCCTCAGAAACAGGAGCAAAATCCCTTTCGGAAACCAACCTCAGGTCTAGTCGCCACTGTCTTTCTGGCCACTGCTCCCCTGTTCCGCTGGTTCTCCGAACTTCTTCTTGCTCACTCCGCTCACAGTTTTCTTCAGCTGAATTTGGCTTTGGGTCACTTTCACAGTCACTTCCCCTTTCTGTGACAGTCTCAGCTTCACTTCCGTCGTGACTCTCTTCAGCTTGATCTAGTGAGCAACCAGCTTCATCAGACACCCTCACAGCTTGGCTTGTCCCCTCCTGTGGCCCTGCAACCTCAGCTGGATTTTCATTTAGGAGAGGAGCTGTTTCTTCCAAGGGTGCTGGAACTCGTCGCGTGTGTGAAGCACGCACCCAATTCGGCAGCCCTCCACACTTCACAGCAGTGTTCGTAACAAGGATGACTTGATAGGGTCCCCTCCAGCGAACATCCAAGCAGCTCTTTCGCACGTGCTTCCGAACCAGTACCCAGTCCCCCGGACTCAGGTCGTAGCAGAGATCTCTAGAAGCCGGGACCACAGCAGCCTGCACCTGATGGGACACAGAACGGATGACATCAGTGATTCCCTTGCAATAATCAAGAATCAGATTATCTGTGATACTCAGCAAGGCTGTCGATGGCACCGCTGGTAACCTCATTGCCCTCCCCATCAGCACTTCTTGAGGTGAGAGACCTGTTCTTTTGTCTGGGGTACTGCACATACTCATTAGCACTAAAGGTAGAGCGTCAGGCCATTTTAGAGATGTGGATGAACACAC
The DNA here is from genome assembly GCF_964261635.1 of Lissotriton helveticus. Lineage (NCBI taxonomy): Eukaryota > Metazoa > Chordata > Amphibia > Caudata > Salamandridae > Lissotriton > Lissotriton helveticus. The sequence goes on from NC_136072.1 coordinate 1,011,009,718, forward strand.
TTTCGCCATCCGAGCTTTCAAAGTTCCGTTGATCTGCTCCACTATCCCAAAAGCCTCTTGTCGATAACTACAATGGAGACTCTGATCAATATTTAGTGCTGTGAAAAGCATCTTCATGACCTCACTATGAAAGTGAGTTCCTTTGTCCGATTCCAAAGAGGTCGGAACCCCGAATCTAGGCACAAGTTCCCTCAACAATAGCTTAGCTACCGTAAGTGTGTCACACCTGCGTGTCAGGTTATAACTCCACCCACCGTGAGAACACGCACAACACCACCAAGATGTACCTTAGATGATTGCATTTTGGCATCTCAACAAAATCTAATTGCATTCTGTTGAAAGGCCCTCCAGAACTCCCAATGTGACTCATGGTAACTGGAGTTCTTTTCCCAACATTTATTTGCTGACACGTAACACACCTTTGACACACAGCTTCAGCCACTGCACGAAATTTCGAATTGTACCATGTCTCTCTGAACACTCGCACCATCGCATCTCTTCCCAAATGAACTGCACCATGAATTTGTCTCGCCATTGGACTCAACAGCTCATCCTGCAACACCGCTCTCCCATCAGTTGAAACCCAAATGTCCACATCTCCTTTTACACAGCCTGAATTGATCCACACATTTTTCTCGTGATCTGACACTTGTTCCTGCATGCATTTGAGCTCGTCCCAAGTATCTGCCATTTCCATCATCATGTTTAACTCTGTTCTCTCCTGACATCCCTCTATGTCTTGTTCAGTGAAGGAATAGACTTGCTCGGCACAGAAGCGGTCAACCTCATCTGCATATCTGTTTCCGAGTGATACGAAATCTGTCCCTTTTCCATGAGCTGTGCACTTCACGACAGCAATCTCTTTAGGACATTGCAAAGCTTCCAAGAGCAATCTTACAAATTCCCCATTCCTGATAGGGGATCCAGGTGAGGTCATGTAACCTCTCTGAGACCATAACTGCCCGAAGTTATGAACCACATCAAACCCATACTGGCTGTCAGTGTAAATGGTGATCCGAATCTGGTCTGCTGCCAAGCAAGCACGAGTTAGGGCAATGATCTCAGCCACCTGAGCAGAGTAGACTCCTTCCAGGCATGCAGCTTCAACAATTCCTGTAATGGTGCACACAGCGAATGCTGCTCTCAACTGACCAACACTGTCTCTTACACATGAACCATCAACAAAGAAAATTTCATCAGGGTCAGTCAACGGTTCATCAACAATGTCAGGTTTCGGTTTGGTGCAAAGTTCAGTCACATCGAGACAATCATGGTCCTCACAATCTTCATCAAGCGTGTTTGGCAATGGCATCAACGTAGCAGGATTCAAAACGGAACACCTCTTTAGGGTAACATTCTCCGCAGCAAGTATGACCTGCTCGTAGCGTGTGAGCCTATTATACGTCAGGTGTTGCGTCTTGGTCCTGGTCATCAGTAGCTCAACAGAGTGCGGTACGAATACAGTCAGTGGATGACCCATGACAATGCTCTCACACCTTTCAATGCTGACACCCGTTGCAGCAACGGATTTGAGATATCCGGGCAACGCTGAAGCTACTGGATCTAAAGTAGCTGAGAAATAGGCAACTGGTCTACAGACACCTCCATGATCCTGAACTAGGACTGCTAATGCACAACCTTTTCGTTCACAGCAGAATAATGAAAAAGACTTATTGTAGTCAGGCATTCCCAGTGCCGGAGCACGACAAAGGTCCTCTCGCAACTCCAGGAAAGCCTTCATACAGTCGTTGTCCCATGGTACCGGCTCACTCACGTCCTTGTGCGTCAGTCTGTGTAAAGGCTTTGCCTTCAATGAGAAGTTGGCAATCCACTGTCAACAGTATCCAACCATCCCTAGGAACATTCTGACCTCTCTTTGGGTTGAAGGCACCATCATGTTCATGATTGCCTCAATCCTATCCGGTGACACTTTCCTTTTGCCCTTCTCTATTCTGTGACCCAGATACTGCACTTTGTTCAGGCAGTACTGCAACTTGTTTGCAATACCTTGTGTTCATTCTCTGCCAAATGGTTCAACAAAGCGATGGTATTGATTCTGCATGCATCTTCTGTTTCTGATGCCACAAGGAGGTCGTCTATGTACTGGATGAGAACCGAGTTCTGCGGCAGTACTAGACTCTCCAGATTCTTTTCCAAGATCTGATTAAAGATCAATGGAATCTCTGTGTACCCCTGAGGGATACGACACCACGTTAAGACACGGTTTTCCAGTCGGAACGCGGAAATAAATTGGCTCTCTTCGTGCAAAGGTATCGAGAAGAAAGCTTGCCAAAGGTCAATCACAGTAAACCACTCAGCTTGACACGGAATCTGAAATAGGATTACAGATGGATTTGGTACCACTGGACAACAGGGAACGACTATGTTGTTCACCTAGCGCAAATCCTGCACAATTCTGAACTTCCCACTCGGTTTCTGCAATCCTATGATTGGCGAATTACATGGACTGCCAATATCTCCTTCAGGATTCCCTGCTTATTCATAGACTCAATCACAGGCTTTATCCCTGCAATCATCTCTGGGGTCAAATTATGCTGAGGTGTTTGGGGAAAGTCAACATTCTGCTTAACCTGGATCTTAACTGGCTCAACTCCTCTAATCAGTCCTATGTCTTCTCCGGTAAAGTCCCACACTTCCTGTGAAACTGAATTTCTCAAATCAAGTGGAAGCTCCTCCACTGTCAGAGCTGGGTGCATCGCTATGCACACATGCTGATTTTCGACCTTAAAAGTAGCGTCATCATCATTAGTCTGCAGTTCCACTCCCTTAGGGGTGCAATAGATGGTACAGTTAAGCTTGCACAGGAGATCCCTCCCTAGCAAACAAACAGGACTTGAATCACACACCACAAACTGGTGACTATCTCTGAAGGTTCCTATCTTCACAGGAATTGGTTCTGTCAGAGGATTGGTCATTTTCCGATTCACAACGCCCACAACTTGGATTGTCTGTCCCGAGAGGGGTAGGTTGGGGACTACTGCAGATCTCACAGTAGAACGGGTAGCACCAGTATCAACCAAAAAGGTGGTAGGATGACCATCAATGTCAGCTTCTACAAATGGTCCCCTCTGGTCTACATCCAAGACTGCCCCAAGAGTGCAGTCCTCCTCCCCCCTCAGGCACCGTCATGCCAACGGGTCTAAGTAACGATCATTGCTCTCTTCAAAGAGAGGTATCTGCTGGTAAGTCCGAGTCCCTGTCGATATTTTTGGTGGCTGGGGAACCTGTACTCGAGGAGCCATAGTCCCCCTTTTATCGACTTAGCCTTTGGTACCGCTGTCGTCGTTACCCGGAGTACCGGCACCTGAGCCACCTCTTCCTGCTGCTCTTGATTTTCGGGATTATAGGGGCACTCGCGTCTCTAGTGTCCAATCTGATGACACTGGTGGCACTCAGTGGTCTTTTTCAAAGTTGCCACATCTACCCTTGGCTTGGTGTCATCACCATTTCCCTTTTTCCGACCATTCTATCTCCTCCCTAAAGTTCCACCTCCTGACTGGGCCTGACCTCCCTTGTCAGCCGATTGCATCTGGACCAGCATCAGCTTGTCCTTAAGCTTTTTGTGCTTTGAGTCGATTTCATCACTACAGTACCTGGCATACCTCAAAATCTCGTCCAGCGGCTTGTTCTGCCAACAGATCAAATGTTGCTGGATCATAAGGCAAATATCAGGTCTCAACCCTAGAACGAACTTTGAAACAAACTGTCCCATGTCCTTAGGGTCCATTACATCTAGGCCACTGTACTGCTTAAAGACTTGCAACAAGAGTTCGTAATACTCATGCACCGTCTCTTTAGGTTCCTGAACCGTCCGATCTATCTTCACCCAGTCAATATCCTGTGGTGGTACCTTAGATTTTAACCACATAATCACTTGTTCGTATTTTTTCATCACGGTGACGGCCATTCGTGGCAGCATCCCTTTCTGGCTCCACAGTGGGCCATTCAATAGCAACCTTGCATGCTACCCACAAATCTCCCAGAACCAAAATATCAAACAAGGTGTTCAAATCAATCCATAGTACCTTCGAGATCTTAACAAACCTCTCTACCTGTTTGTACCATTCAACTGGGCTCTCTCTCAGCTTTGGGAAGTCATTCGTAAAGGCAACCAAATCTCCCTGACTCCAGGGCTCATGTACATACCCCCCATTGGCCACTTCCCGTAAAGGGTATGCTCCAATTCCTGCCATTCCTCCTCCGGAAGGAGGTGTCGTTGCCACGCTCCTTCTAACACTCTTTTTCTTTGACCACCTTTCTTCCCATTTGTCAAGTCTGCTCCAAGCTTGTATCCCTATAATCAGCTCTTCAATGTGAGTCTTCAGTCCGATCACCCTTTTCTCATCCAAATCTTGTTCAGTATACTGCAGTCGGTGATTACCCTGCAGCATTTTTGTCCCAGACAGATCCACATCATATTTGTTCGCTAATTCAGTCAGTTTCTCATGAGTCGACCTAGCTTTCCGAGTCACATCCTTTGCTTAAAACAGTAGCTCATCTGGTTCGTAAAGTTCAATCCTCTCTAAAGGCAAGCTTCCTTCAACAATTTCGTCCACTTCTGCTTTTAACCGCATCACATCAATTCTTTTTTGCCTTTATCACCGCACTCGAGGTACCTCAACTAGATGCACCACCCGATTCCCTACAATCACTGTCCTGTCCCTTACGCCTATACTCTTCAGGGGTGTTGGGAGGAACCATCCAGCCTTCGGTACTTCCATGGTCCCAATCCTCCCTTGGCCTATAGCTCTGAGACCCTTCAACTGTTTCCAATGTTCTCAAATCTGGCCTCAGCTCCCCGAAAGATTTTGGTCTTGGGCCTCTTAAATCCATTGGTCCTCTCGACGAATCTGCTGTCGCTGGTAACGGGGTACTCGATTCCACAGGCCTTGGCATTGGGCTCAATTTTTCCACTACACTGTTCCTATCGGAGCTGATACTTCCTTGCATCGCCATCTGTGGTGGACCCCCACTTCACGTCTGCTCAGGATTATATACTAACACTATGGGACCAATGGTAACCGGTACTGTAAGAGCATCCGGCAACCTCTGGGAACTAGCACTTTCTACATTTTGTCCTTCACCTGTCGAAAGCTTTCCCACTACTTCAGTTCTAGGAGGCACTTGCGGTACACTAGCTTCCTCTACCGGAGCTGACTTCTCCTCTGCTGACTCTGGGTTGTATGGAGGTGGTCTTTCGGATAACAGACTTTTTATCAAGCTATCATCCGTATCACTGTCATCTTCCTCTGCATTCTTTCTCTGCACGTCCCCGGTTTTAACCAACAACGGGTACAGCCTGTCTCCTTCAATCGTCTGTACTCTCCATCTCTTTTCCAATGCATCCCACCTCGTATCCTGAACTGCCCTAACTGACCTCTTCACTCTTACCTGTGGCCTGTCCCTGTTCCTTTCATGCGCCGCTCTGATCCATGCATTCAGTGCCTCAAACTGTGTTGGTATAGGTAGAGGTCGCAAGGAAGCCATAATCGATTTCAATTGATACAACACTTCCAATCTAAAAGTTCCGTATCTAGGGAAAGTCAACTCTTCATTTCCATCTGTCATCTTAGCCCAGTTCTCGAGGCTCAATATAGTGTGCAACCCAACATTTGTAGCCATATAATGAGCCGAAGTATCCTCTGACGGGGCCTCTTCTCTCCCCAAGGTTCTAACTTTTTCTCTTTCCTGAACACATCTCGCAAAACTTTAAAACATCTCATGATGAAAACCAGCGTTTCTTCACCCGCAGCGCTCCTTTACTTCCTGATGACAATCCACCAATCTCAGCGCAGCTCCACACTAACCGTCCTATCCCAGCGCGGCACCTCTGATGTCACTCGCCTCCGCTTCTCACAGCAGTTCCCCTCCTTTACAATTCGCCTCTCACACACACGCGTCTCAATCATACTCTGAAATTATCACTTCCGACCAAGCAATCACTTCGCTGACTGTACGTCTACAGTCTGACTGTACGTCCACAGTCGCATAATTGTCACCGAACTGGCAACTGTCTGTCCACGAAACTACCAGACAATCACCTCACTGATAGGTTACAACCACCCAGCAACTCACGACCAGCGTCAGTTACTCACGCACTCGCACATTCATTCCCCCTATCTCGGTCCAGCGGGCGATCGATGGTACCTCACAATCCCCTTAACAATGCTCGACAATTACTGTAGATGTGCGGTACACCTGAACCACTTAAGCTACTCCTTGAGCCTAAGATTTTCCCGGGCTGCGCGCGCTCACAGCCTGATCTCCTTTCATACAACAGGCATTCTAACTCCGCAAGACATTACCACACAACACAAAATATAAACACTGTAATCTAACAACATATAACCCTATTCATACTCACTCTCCCACGAATTGCTGCTTTTTTGTTGCACCGTCACTCTCTGCCGGTCTCCATGGAATGCTGTCTTCCGTCGACAATCCACTGGGCAATCATCACCTAATTTCTATGAGCCTTGGGAACTCTTATCCTAATCTAGATCTTCCCTCGCACTAGAAGGGAATCATCCTACACTGCTACCAACTGGGGAAGCTGGGATTCTCATCTAGATTATTTTACCAATCTCTAGAATCCCCGATCAGGTCGACTGAACCTTTTTCCCTGTCTTAGAAGCGTAAAGGGGACATAGCTCATAACGACGTTATAAAACAATCCAAATTTGACTCAAAGGACCACTGATTATCAACTCAAAATTTAAAAAGTTTATTACAAAGCCAAAAATAACTGAACATACAAAAATCTCACCAAAAGATTCAGGAAATAGACTGGCACTAATACAAAGCTAATCCTACGCAAGAGTCTCAGACGACTCAGAATAAAAATCAGGGTTAGCTCGAGAAGCATTAGACTTCCCATTACCGACAATGTAGAAAGTCGAGACTGCATTTACAAAAAGGAAAAAGAAATTGGTTAGACGGTCCCTACACTAACTCTAAGGTGACATCCGTACTTAACATACCTCCTAGGCGAGAATAAAGGTGTCAGCTGTGAAGACTTCCTAAGAAGTACATTCACTTTCCCTTAAGTAGCCTTAAGTACTGAGCTTGTTCTAAGATGCTCCTTCTTACACCTTACTCTGCCTTAAGTTCATAACTATCTACATCTTTGCCTTTCCCAAGCCCTCTTTCTAACACCTGCACTGCTCTCTACTCTCCACTCTCTACTCCGAACTACCTCTCCACCCTCGGGTGCTGTCCCTAATACAAAATCCCAAAAACAGTCGACACGCCCAGAGGTACGCCCCTCTGGCAGGTGTGGATCCCTGGATTTTTCCAGTATGGCACCTCTCCATCAAGCGTACGTTGGTGTGTCCTTGGGTCCCAGGCACCTTCTCCGCTGAATATTGCACTCCCGAATTTCTTGACAGCATCTCTTCACTGGCGCCTACTATTCTACATTCTAAACAATGGACCTTTCTACCTAACGAGCCTTGTGGCCTTGCACCTGCAAGCTAGAACATGTGAGACCATCCTTACAACGTTCGAAGTTACAATTTAATATTTGCTGAGGACAGCTTTTCCCAGGCAAGAGAAATTATTTTTTCCTGACTGAGGCTAACCAAGGAAAATACAGCTAGGCCTCTACTGGCTTCGATATGTCCCAGGCCTTTGCACGTTTTAAACGCACTTCTAACATGACATGACATTACGTTTCAACACTATAAAACATTAGTTCTGCAAGCAATATATTCTTCACCATTAAACCTCATGTTAATTCACTCATTAATAGGCACATATATGATTCCATTAAGGCACATCATTGTTAATGCAACATTTCACTTACGATTACATTTCTACGTTATGCAGTACTACTTTGATTAAGGCACGACATTAATGTCTAGATAATAACACATCACAACATATTGCGTTGATTCTCGATCAAAAGTTACATTTCTAACTACATTAGTAAAACCACTCTAAATATGTGTGTGCTGACTACTCTGGATTATGGTGCACCCCTACAAATTTTTCAAAATAACATGGCGCTCCCTCATACCCAAATGCGATATTGAGCTTTGGAATGTTTTTTTAGTTTGTTTGTAACAGGGAAAATACTTTTTTGTGTAAAGAAACCACTTAGTTTATTTTATTGTAGTTCTGTTTATTATTTATAAATCACAAAATTGCAAACGGCATTAAGTTCCATGGAGCAAACATAAATCGCAAAACTACCAATAATTAGAGGGGGGAACAAACATAAAACAAACCTCTAAAAAGTCCCATAACATTTGAAATTATATTATATTAGCGGAATATTAAATGCATGTTAATTCATGAGTGCAAACCTATGTTTTTATGACTCACTGGTATGAATTCGAGCTCCTAAAAATTGTATTTACACATCTGTGTTATTTTGATGATTAAGCCCAAATTGTACAAACAAAAAAAGAGAGGTTACATATGTCTCAGTAGCCACAGAGAAGGAGCTATGTAAAGAAGGAGTTCAAACACCCAAGTAGGGTGGATAGGAAAGCCCTCACACACCGACCTAGTCATTGTCATGCTTCATCATTGGGCCCCACCGCAGAGGCCGAATGCCTCTTTGGTGTGCTACGACGCCAGAAGACTGCGGAGCTGGTTGTGTGAATGGGCGTGCAGTGAGGAATATAAATAAAAAGTGTCTAAAGAGTATCTAAAAAAAACGTTTATTAGTGGATCCCTATGACACGATTAAAAGATTCCTATGTGTCTGAATTTACAGCCAAAGGTAATGGTTTGGTTTAATTCAGAAGTTATGTTAAGTCAGTCAACATGTTTCAGCCTTTAGATTGGTGTTAATTTACCTAGGCATTCGTCAGGACTAGTGTGAACCCCGGCGGTATGGACTCTCTAATCGTCCACCCTGACCTGGGGACGTGAAAGTGAAAAGGTAAAAATAGTGAAAAAGTGCAAATGGAGAGCTAGTAGCTCAATCCAAAAACTCCTCAATTAGGAGTGTATCCGCACCTGTAAAGGAAACAAGCACAGACAAACATAAAAGACATACACACAATTAATGGTGGGTATAGGTCCAATCGTTTATCTAGAGTGCTCCAAACTGTGGCAGGAATAGTGTCAACAGATAAACACTAAAGTTATCACCATCCATATAACCCTATAGGGATGATACCACTAAGTCTGGGAAGTGGAGTGTCAAATGTGTGCTAAAATACGCTAAGTAGTTCAAGGGAATTAAAATACAAATGAAAGTACTCCATAGGGAGGATCAATGGACCAAAAGGTCAGTGACCCCACCAGACAGTTCGTAACATCAAACCGTTATCTCGCTTTAGTTTATGGCGCTAGCTGCACCATGGGTCTCGGGAGGGGGGTAGGAGCGTACCTGGCACACACTGTAGAAAAAAAGGGGTAGAGGTTTGAAAGTATTAAGTTAGGTGTACTTAGCTCGATCGTGTCGGTCGTATTGTGAGGAAATGTGTCAGGAACTCACGCCCTCAACGCTCGCCACCCGCTTTAGCACCTAGCATAGGAATCAATGGGCATTACCGAATCGGTATTTACCGATTCGGTAAATACCACTTTTTACAGATTCGGTAAATCAAATTAAGATTTAACCTACATCTCCCTCCTTCTATTTTACCGATTCATAAATACCGAATCGGTAAAATTCGGTATTTATGAGTCGGTAAAATAGAATTACCTACATCTAGCCCTGTGTGTTGATGTTCTCCTTGTGAAAGGGCAGCAAATCATAAATCATAGCGAAGATAGCAGATGGCTCAAATGGCCTGACACTTTGCCTCTTGATGCATAATGGAGTGTGTGAAAGAAAAATGTGAATGACAGAACCACAGACTAATGGACGACGTCTGGCTGAAAACCCCTGAAGGTAAGTATGTTATTCACATACTTTTAGTAAAATCAAGAAGTCTGTGCTCAAAAAGTCAATCAGGCTCTTGCCTTGGGGAAAGAAGGCAAGAAAGAAAGACAGACAGAAGGCAAGAAAGAGGGAAAGAAGGTGAGAAAGAAAGAACAAGAGAGGATGGTAAGAAAAAAAAGGAAGTCATGAATGAAAGACGAAGAAAAGAAAGAAGTAAGGAGGAAAAGAAGAAAGGAAGTAAGGAAACAAAGAAAGAAAGAAGAATAAGAAAGAAACAGAAGGAAAGAAGAAAAGAAAGTGAAAGAAAGAAAGAAAAAGGAAAAAGAAAGTAAGACTAGAAAGAAGGAGGGGAAATGGAAAAGGAGAGACGGAACGTAAGAAGAAGTAGTGCAAGAAAGAAAAAAATGAAAGAATGACTGAATGAATGAATACATGAATTAAAGTGGAACAAAAGAAAGAGGAAAAAAGCAAAGAAGGAATAAAAGTGGTTCAAATGTAAAATTACCAAAAGAAAGCAAGCAAAGAAAAAGAAAAAAGAAAAGAAAAGAAAGGAAGAGGGAAAGAATGAATGAAGAATGCATGAAGAAAAAGAAAAGAAAGAAGGAAAGAAAGAAAGAAAGAAAGGAGGACAAAAGGAAAGGAAGAAGCAAAGACAGAAAGACAAAAAAAAGAAAGAAGGAAATAAATAAATAGACAAGGAAAAAAGATAAACAAGGTTGCAAAGATAGAGCAGCTTCATTAGCTTATATTTAGAGTTCATATGAGCTGCTGGTCAGAGAAAGAATGCCACTTCAAAAGAATTTACAACAGCATTGGCAGGAGAAAGGGAACTGATAAAGCTGAAATGTGACCTGCGCTCTCTTTTGATAGAAACCATCTTGCTATCACACCAGGTTTTACAAACAAAGGTAGCACCGAAGTAGTAATAAAGTAAAAACAAAAAGAAACACTGGCACTGAAGAGAACTACCTTGTGTGCGGGTGTTCTCCATGATAAAGGGCCAAATGACGCCACTCAAAGTGAAGTTAGCCAGTGGCTGAAGAAGGCTGACCCATTGCTTCATGCTGCATCTTATAGCAGGTGGAAGCAAAATGTTTATGATGCAAGAACAGACCAATGGATGAAGAGAAGTGACTGCATGCCCCTTTATGTAAGTACACTATACAAAATATTTCAATGAAATCTAAAGGTCTTGGCTAATGCCAGACCTAAAAAGGGGGAGATTTAAAACAGGTAGAATCCACTTCAATACCCCTGTTAGTTAAAATGCCATAGCTGTTTTTGATGGGTGAAAGATGACAGAGTGGTCAGGGGTTGATGCGTTTGCAGAGTGTGGAACGAAATCAGTCGATTTTTTCTTAAAAAACATTGAGAAACAAAGCTCAATCTGCATGGGGTGTGGAGTTTCGTAGATGGTGGTACAGAATGTCATTCACAAACAGTGCCATAGGAAATATAACAATTCAGTATAATGCTTACAAAGAGATGGTAAATATCACAGTAGATAAAAATACAAAAGGGCCATATTTCTTGAAGGGTTGCATTGCTTTTGCACCGCAAAACGGGGTGCAAGTGCGATGCAACCCTTAAGCACTAATTATCAAGCCACGCAAGGCCACCTTGCGTGGTTCTGCATGGCTTGATAAATGCAGAGTAATGCAACACGGTACAAAGGGGGTGGTGATGGACTGATTGCATATGGCCATGTCTGAACTGGGGTGGCAGAATGGGCTAAAGAACGGTGATGGATTAAACCCATATCTGTTGACTGGGTGTGAGTGTTTGATTGGTTCAGATGCTCCGTCTATTTCCACCCCCTTTTGTACCGAGTAATGCAACACAGCACAAATCACTGCATTGCATTACTCTACCCCAGGGAGCGTTCCATGGGTGGGTGTTCACATGCAACACCTATGGATTTTTATCCTTTTTTAGATTTATTATAAGTGGTAGACCTGGGGATGAAATAAAACTACACGCACCCCCTCATCCCCCCCAGATGAAACGTAACAATAAGAAATATGTTTATTTCTTCTCGTGGTTTCCTCTTTCTATGTGTGCTGCATTCCGTAGCACACATACAAAGAGGAAAATGCCTCTCCCTGCCCAAAAACAATCCTGCTTACAACGCAGACACCATTGCCCCATGGTGCGAGAGAGCCTGCGTTGGCGTTAGGCAGCAGATTGTGCACTAGTGTTGGGAAAAGGCTGGAATGCGCCCTTTAATGTAGCCAGGTGGTTTGCGGCGCAGCGTAACATATTGATAAATTTGCCCCTGAACATAAATGTCATTGTGGGAAATTTTGTGAAGTTTTGCAAAATGTGTTTACCATTACATGTCCTTCATTTATATATGTTCTTCACTCCCTGGGTACTGTTAGAAACATTTAGAACACAAGATAACAAATTATTAAAACGGTGGGTTGTTTTCAAAATGCTGATTAGTTTTTGTTTTCTTTTGCATATTAAAGTGACATTTTTGCCGCCAGTTTTTTCACAATCCAATAACTTTCCTTGTAATCGGTCGTTGATTTTAACTGGATCCCAATGGCGTGAGCGTTATTGGAAAAGGAAGAAAATAAGGGGCATATTACCAAGCAATAGCGATAATTATCGCTATTGCTTGGTTAGAGACAAAATTTTACCGCTGAGCTGCGGCGATTTTTACCGCAGATAAACCTTGGTATTACCAAGGTTTATCGCAAATGCGATAAAAAACGGCCGCAATGCATGAATATCGCTGAAAAGTCAGCGATATTCATGCATTACCGAGCAAATGCTCTTAGCCATGTTATCCACCTCCCATTGGATAACATGGCTAAGAACTGCTCAGGGCAGGTGTTAGCTTTTGGAGATATTCGCCCTTAGCGCGAATATCTCCAAAAGTTGGTAATAGGAGATAGCGATGTTAGCGACTGTTTTTAGTCGCTAACATCTTGGCACGCCCACTTTGCATGTCATTAGTGATAAATATCACTGACATGCAAAGTGGGGCCCAAGATGGTCGCTATCTCCTACTAGCTGTCGCTAACTGGTGTTAGCGATAGCTAGGTAATAGGGAGATCATTTTATCTCCGCTTTCTTGGCTTTTAAAGCCAAAAAAGCGGAGATAAACCCCCTTGATAATATGCCCCTTAGATTTTTATCCGGAACAATACTTAAGAAGAATAGCAATTAAATAGATACATTTAAAGAAAACATAATTGATGCCTTTTCCCATATATGTTACAGCTGGTTGCAAAGCTGCAACATCTAATACAATTTATTTTCCTTAATTTCTTTAACAGTTTGTTTCATAAAAAAATAAGTGGCAGTCTCATTTGTTAATCTTGTTCTCGTCGTTTCTGAGGTTTAAACTGCCCCTGTTCCTGCTTACAATAAACCATTTCTGTGAACCAGTTACAACGAATTGGCCCCAGTTTCCAGTTGCATGGGCCTGAATCCCTGTCCCTACAAGTGATGCCAGACAGTGCCATAACAAACTAGCATTGACAGATGGCTCAGAGCATTCCAGCCACCGCCAAGGCGAATGAGCCCCAGACATGATGTTTTTTCAGGACTGTAAAATACCGAGAACAATTAAACCCCTATAATGACAGTTATCGAAGATCATTGCGAAAATACATTATTTTATGGAATCTATGGTGCCAGCAACGAGATGTAAATCCACCCCACACTGATTATGGGTTTTTCAAATAGTGAAACAACTCGGGCTGGTCAATTAAGTCACATTTCTCTAGCTGTAATAGGATGTCACTTAAAACTCATTAGAGCAGGCAGATGCACCATGGTGGTTGATGGAGGAAGCCCAGTGTTACAACTGCGGAAGTGTGAGCGAAACTACCTCTGCTTTTGCCAAGCAATCTGTGCTGAGCTCACCCAGGAACAATTCTATTGAAATGTCAATATGGGCCTAGCTCACAAAGGTTCTGCTGTCATTAAGTGTATATGTCTGTATGCATATGGGGCTAGATGTAGGTAATTCTGATTTACCTACTCTTTAATACCGAATTTTACAGATTCAGTATTTAAGAGTAGGTAAATAGGAAGGAGGCAGATGTAGGTAATTTTAAATTCAGAATGACCGAATCTGTAACATTCGGTATTTATCGATTCTGTAAATACAGAATCGGTATTTCCCATTGATTCCTATGGGCTTTGAAGCCCATAGGAATCAATGGGAAATACCGATTCTGTATTTACAGAATCGGTAAATACCGAATCCTGCAAGGGTGCAGGGGGTGTAACTTTGACATCCTCTAGCACCCCAAGTACAGGCTTGTGTGATATGTGGCACACATACATGCCCTAAGGGCATCTCTGTGTGTCACATTGCACAGGTGTGCATGCACAGCTGTGCATGCACACCTGAATTCGGTATTTTACCACACAATAGGATTGTGTGGTAAAATACCGACTCTTAAGGGCCTGTGGCTCTGTAAACTGTGCCACCTACATTTGGAATTACAGAATCGGTATATTTACCGTAATGTAATTTTCAGCCCCCTACATCTGAAAACCCTAATACCGGTCGGAAATGGCCGAAATCGGCCGTTTCCGACCGGTATTAGGGCTCCTACATCTGGCCCATGGTGTTTGTACAGCACAAATACCAAGGCCTCATAGTACTGAATCCAACTCATGACTCTTTAGTATATTACCAGACACTGCCTGCTTCTTTATGTCACTCTTGCAGGTTCCTGCTTTCTCCCTTTGTGACGGGTTTTCCGTTATTCTTTTCCTCTGTCTTTTTGCTTTGTGTGTTTTGCCCTTGCTTGTTCACTGTAAATGTTTAATGCAGAAAAATAAGTCCCAGGCCCCAAAAATGAGTGTTGGTGCCCTCTACAGGCAGCTAAGGGCTCAAATTAAGGACTGGTAGCTGGATTATGGGTACAAAAGTATAGACAGGTGTGTTGTAGGGTTGACTTATCCTTGTAGTCTTAATCATGGAATTCAGAAATAAGCTAGGAATACCTCAAAGGAAGGAGGTCATGTCTTTTTCTTGATACCAGCATATTGTCTGTTGATAAATTGAACTGGAGGCAGCAGATAATTATACGCCTGACCTCGCAATGACAGACCCTGATATATTGAAACATCTCTGGCCCTGATTACAACCTGGTTGGAATTTTTCAACTCCTACGTAGGTCCCTGTTTCAGCACAGATTGGACTAACGAGTTGGGTGCTTCTTACCACATACAATAATTAAAGAGGGCCATAACAATGTCTGTGGGATGAGCGTCTGACCGACACCGTAGCGGAAACAGGACCACCCGGCAAGGAGTCAGCAGTCCCACTTTCATTATTACGATGCAGCTGCCTTCACAGTAGTCAAAGAGAGTATTTTTTCTATTGCAGTTACTTAACACTTGTCATGTGCCAGGCTACAACTTCCTATTCATTTGAAACCTGAGCGTGGATACACAACAGCCATTTCTAGAAATACAATTGGACTCCAATCCATTTTTACCAAATATGATTATGCACTTTCAATCCTCATTTTCTTCCTCATTCAGAAGTGGTTTTAATTTTAGACCAATATTCTAATATAGTAACTTGTCAGTGTAATTTGTGATATCTGATAATTGTATTCTAAGAGCAAGCGATCAGTGGGGTGTAATAGGCATTGGACCATTTACTATGTATGTTCAGGAAAAGCAACGGTCCACTTTGTTACTAAGTTCTCATTATGTGCCTTGCTTTGACTTCCTATTTATTCAAATCCATATACACACAGCGGGCAACAGTAGGTGCGTCAAAGGAAAGTGTCTTTGCACCTGTCTATGCCTAAATCAGTCAAGTAGCAAGACATTGATGACTTGCTTCTGTCCGCTGTATTTAGTGTTTGGGCTGAAGGACTGCTGCCCGCCATGAAGGAGGGTGGTCCATCGGCCAATCCTCCATCCTCCGTTGTCGGAGTTTCTGGCCACCATCGACGGATACGACTCAGTGTTGGTATGGCGGACATTCATCTGCTATTGTCAGAGTTGTCTGCTGGCAGTGTGGGATGGGGGAACCCTCACGACAGTTGCAACAATTGCAGACCGAGTTTCTGACAGTGAACGCGTCCATCATGTTGATGGACATATCTGTCAACACACATTATTTTCAAAATCTGTCGCATCTTCCACTAGAAAACATGCTCCTTGACCCACACAAATCATTTACCACTCACAACACGTAGCAATAGCAGTAGACCCACTTCAGCTTCTCTTTTAAAAATGTTTGGAACAGGGCAACCAAGGTTCTCAAAAAATGAATGTATGACGTTTACAACACATGCCTTTACAACACAGTTTTTACACCGCAGCATCCCTTACAACGCATACATTTACATCGCATGCCATTACATACATTTTTCAAAACTACATTTACAACGCATTCCATTACATCGCATTATACCTTTACAATGCATACCATTACAACGCATACCATTACAACGCATACCATTACATTGCATTTAAGGTAAGTGTTGGATAGTGTAGGGGTAAACATTTCTATTCTAACTCCAGGGGGTGCAACAGTAGGGTGATTGTTGGATACTGTAGGGGTAAACATTACTATTCTAACTCCACGGGTTGCAACAGTAGGGTAAGTGTTGGATAGTGCAGGGGTAAAAATTACAATTCTAACTCCAGGGGGTGCAACAGTAGGGTAAGTGTTGGATATTGAAGGGGTACTATGCGTTGTAATGGTATGGGTTGTAATGACATGCGATGTAATGCCTGCGTTGTAGTGTCATGCGTTGTAATGCCATGCATTGTAGTGACATGCGTTGTAAAGGATGTTGCGATGTAATGACTGCGCTGTGAATGTAGTGCGATGTGATGACTGCGTTGTAAACCTCCTTCCCTGGGAGGAGTAGGTGTTGTCTATATTCCACACATAAGGCATGGTGGGAACTCCAGGTGAAGTGGGGACTGGTAAGTACAAATACTACCTCTCTACCATTAACAAATTCATCCTCTCTGCCCTCTGGCACCCCAATTCTCTAACACACATCTCTCCACTAATGGAAACCTATTCACACAACATTCTTACATGATGTCCATCACAACTAAATATATACCCTACCTAATCACTATCTACCATTTCATCACTCTGTTGGATCTTTTTTTTAAATTATAGCTCATAATAGATACCGATACAAACAGATGCGCCATCCTAGTTGGACCATTAATTTAACACTTATATCTACCAATTTACTTGTGATTCTGTAAACAATATAAAAACGTAATATGTGGTAGTAGAAGTTATTGCTAGTTAGTGTAACTCTCCTTTTACACACATTATTAACATAACAAATTATACCTCCATGTTTCTTCAAAATGTTGTCAACTGCACATTTTCATTCAATTCACAAATATGTGATACAGTAACAAGACAAAAGAACTGCAGTGTATCTATAAGTCTAGCAAATGCTTTGTAAAGTGTTCTGTAACTGCTGACAAAACTGTTTCAGGTGTCTCACAAATCTAATATTTTCATATTACCTATCAGATCAGTGTTTCAATGTTTTATATCTTAAGACATTTGCAATGTTAAATGATAATTATAATATTTATAATGCCAATCACTCATTGGAATGTTTTTTTATTTCAAAATTGCATTCATCCAATGTTACTTTTCAATGGGTTTGTATGTGTTAAATAAACTCCATAACCAGGCTAGAATAGGTTAATAATGTGATTATTGAACTATGACTGTGTTTTGAATTTAACTTCACAGACTGTTCCTATGGCATCCTATGATAGACTCTCTTGCAGCACCAAACTGTGAAACCACATTTGACTGCACGTCAATCACTGTGAAACTATTTGTTTTTATTATTAGAATAAAAAACATCTTTAGGGATTGTCAATTGGATCAGTCATTAACCCGTCTGACCAATTGTAAATCAGGCCATAATGTTAAGAAGTTATTATTTAAATACATTGAATTAAATTAAATTGATACACTATAATTTGTGTTTTTCTTTTCTTTTTCTCAAAGTCAAGCATCAAGAACTCAATTAGCTTCAACTCTGTTGGCCAATGTCTATCAAGAAAGAAACTCTCCTGCCAATGATGAACATCCTAGACATCTTGGAGAGCAGTCTGTCTCATCAGGTATGTGTGGCTCGAGTCCTGCAAGTCACCCTCTCCCTCAAGGTCTGACTAAACCTAAAACAGGCAGCTGAGTTCTTTATCCATTGTGCACCCCCACAATACCCCTGCGATTCAACACCACTGGCAACTGTGGCCACACCAGTCCTGACTCCTAAGATTACTGCAGCCATTACAACTTCTGTGCAGCCAGGAAAGACAACACTTGTTGCCACCCAGTTATGGTCACAGGGCTATTTTGAGAGGGCTGGTGCAGGACATGCTGTGAGGAGTGAAGCTCAGGGTGCTGCTCCCAATGATCCCCGATGGGCATTAACCTGATGGGAGGAGTTGCACAGCAGGAAGTACATCTGGGCGAGATTATGGACCTTCCAAGGGCCCACAACAGTCTCCTGAGTGTTGAGAATGGGGAGCCAGATGGCCCAAAAAGGCCTAAAATGATTTAATGGAGTGGCACAAGTGTATTCCGGGGTGGTGAAGGATGGATTTAGAGCATTGCTTGCAGCAGTGTCAAATGTAGCAGACCCTTTCCATGGTTAAGCAGCATCTGCTGCCAGTTTCGTCCCAGAAACATCTCCAGCTGGCAGCTCCATGGTTTGGTACCAGAAATATCTCCAGCTGGCAGCTCCACGGAAAGGAGGACACTGTTGCCATAGGACCATCTGTTACTAACTCTCCATTTGACTGCAGTGGCCCTTAGGAGGGATTGTTCAGCTTGTCTGGTAGAGGACACCACCCAAAAAGCTACATCCAAGAGACACAGAAAGTGATGTCCTGTTGTGAGTGTTTTTGAGCTTCTGGGCTTTTCATCCTACTCACCTTCTGTCCACATATTTCAACTCCACTAATGGATTGTCGCCTGGAAAAGGTCTCCGACAAATTGTAGATCATTTTTTCACTTTTCATCTAATGTATGTATTAACTCATTTTCTGAGAATGTGCAATTGTATTATATTTACAGTGACAATACCACACTACAAAATTAATTTAAATAATGTGTGTTGTGACAGTATTTAAATAAAAATAGATGGTCATAGAAATAATATTTAAAACATTTGAACTGTGTTGTAACTTTATTAATTTAAGTACACTTTTATTCCAAACAACTACCGGCTGATAGCCCTTATAGACACTGAGGCTAAATATTACGCAGGGATCATCTTGGAAGAAATAGCCAACTGGGCCTTAGAGAATAAAATTATCCCCATAACCCAAACAGGATTCCGCAAAGGCCAAGGAACAACAACTAACATCAAGGCCTTGACCATGCTAATGAACGCTGCAAACGAGGGCAAGCACCCCCTGTATCTCTGCTTTATTGATTACACAGCAGCGTTCGACCACGTTGACCGCACTAAACTCTGGCACAAGCTGGCCTGCTGGGTGTTACCAACTTTTCTTTTAGACCAACTTAGGAACTTGTACACCAACACGTGGATCAGAATAAAACTAGGAGGCGGAACGCACATTTCTAGCAGAATTACCACAACTAAGGGCCTAAAACAAGGGTGCGTCCTAGCCCCACTGCTGTTTAACCACTTCTTAGCAGACTTACTGGATGAATTGGACAGTTACTCATCTAATGCCCCAAAGTTAGGAGGTATGACACTGACAAATTTGTTATATGCTGATGATTTAGTTCTGATCAGCCGGACCCCAATTGGTCTTGAACATCTCCTGGACATAACTAGCAACTTTTCCCAACGGAACGCCTTAAAAATAAATCTCACTAAAACCAAAACTATGACAGTAAACTACCATAAGAAGACAAGTCCAAGCTGGTATCTTGACGGGAAACGCCTATATCAAGTAACAAGCTACAAGTACCTGGGGATACGTTTAGATCAAAACAACTCCTTCAAGCCGCAGCTGGAATCCTTGCGAAGGAAGGGTGCTATGACCTATCTGGCACTTAAACCCTTAAAAAAGATGTGCCGGACCTGTCATTAGAACCTTTCTTAAAAGTCCTGCGAGCCAAATTGCAGCCCACGATCACCTATGGTAGTGAACCAATGAGAGGAAGAAACGCTGGAACTTTAAACAGCATAATAACAACCTCTTACCGAGCAATATTTCAGCTCCCTAAATACATTTCTCCAGCCCAAATACGGCTGGAATTCGGGCTTCAAAATCAAGCGGCAGAGAGAATGGGAGTCTATGCAAAATGTTGGCACAAAATCAGAGCTGCGGAAAAGGGTTCCCTAAATAACCACCTCTGGGTAGAACTAACACGCACAGGGAAATCACCAGCTAACAAATACCTCTTGGATTCCATCTAAGCTCTGGGTCTAACAGACCTTTGAAATACCTCAACGGCTCATTGTGTGTTCAAAAACTAGTCACAAAGTCAATAAGACTTAAATCTACTACAGAGGACAAGGAAGCACTATCAAAACGAGCTCATGGCTGGGTTGTGTGCAATAATTACGGAGCTGGAAAACCTCAACCTTACTTAAATGCAGGAATAAAGATAACAACTAAAGAAAAAATTTTGAAGCTTCGTCTGGGAGTTGGTGCATTTTATGTTATATATTAGGTGTGTGTTCTGTTTTTAGAGGGATAGAGTGGGAAGTTATTAAGTGATAATTAATTAACAAATAATTATTCAATATTATTAATTATGTTATTTATTACTTAATATGTTAATTGTGTTATAATGTTTTACTTTAATTATATTTTAAATATGAGATGCTAAGTATGTGGGATATAGTGTGGGGATTTAATTGAATAGTCCATTCTTTTGTATTTAATATTTATTATGAAGGTAAATTATAATTATATAAATTGTTTAATTGTTTTTTAAATGTGTATACATGTACAATATCTATATTATTAGCATTATATGTTTTGTTCAATTAATACATGTATTAAAATATGGTATGTGTTTGAAGTAAAGCGCTTTTCCTACTGCTGCACAGACTGGAGTGGGAATAGTAAATTTTACCCCTTCAAAGTCCAACGCGTTCCCTATGGTTGCACATGCTGGAGTGGGAATAGTATATTTTACCCCTCCTGAGTCCAATGCTTTCCTACTTTTGCACACACTTGAATGGGAATGTTACATTTTCCCCCTCCTGAGTCCAACCCTTTCCCTACTGTTGCACACACTGGAGTAGGAAGAGTAGATTTTACCCCTCCTAAGCCAACTCTTTCCCCACTGTTGCACAAAGTGGAGTGGGAATAGTAAATGTTATCCCTCCACAATCCAACATTTTTCCTACTGTGCTCAAACAGGAGTGGGAATAGTACATTTTATCCCTCCTGAGTCCAATGCTTTCCCTACTGTTACACCGACTGGAGTGAGAATGGTAGAGTTTACCACTCCTGAGTCCAGTGCTTTCCGCATTGTTGCACTTACTGAAGTGTGAATAGTATATTTGGCCCCTGCAACGCTTTCCCTGTGTGTTTGCTTAAATAAGTATATGTTTTTTATATATTTTTAAATATTATTGAAACATAATCAATTTACCTTGCATTAATGTTTCATGTCAAAGTATTTAATGTTTACTATGTTCAACTATGTATATTTATATATGTACATATATATTTTTTGCCAATGTAGGAATAGACCTTTATAAATATATTCGTAAGATAAAATTGAAGAAGTTGCATCTCCTGCACCCTGGAGATCATCAAAGGAGTGGGGAGGTTGCCAATACAGAAGAGGAAGGGAGCACCACAGGCACATACATGGAAACAGCGCAGATATTAAGGGAACTGGAGTATGAAAGTACCATGCTAAACCAAGCGGACATAGTGAAAAGAATGGAAGATTCAGGAATAACACAGGTTGGGGCTATGAGCAACATCAAGTTGAAATCTAAATATATTCCACAAACAGCTTCTGACACTATAGATACCTTCCACGATCTGGTAATTAACGCTCTAAAGAAACTGCAAGCCAGGGCTCCAGGACCTCAGTAAAGAGAACATCAGCAAGACTGAATGGAAAGCGATAATGAGCTTAAAGAATGATGACAATCTGATTATAAAATCCTCAGATAAAGGGGGAAATATTGTCCTCATGGAAAGGACACAATACCAGAAAGAAGCATGGAGGCAACTCACAAGCAGAGAATGTTACAGGACTATCAGGAGACCAGTGTATGAAAAGAGCATAACTGATTTTCATGGAATAATAGACAAATGGCATAAGAAGGGAATATTAAAAGATCTGGATTACAAATACATTCCCTGTGAGACACCGGAGATTCCCACTTTCTACCACTTGCCTGAAGTGCTTAAGTGCACAAAGAACCCTACTGGGAGATCCATAGTTTCTTCATTGAAAAGTCTCCTGGAAAATACGTCTACCTACATTGATTGTTTTTTAAACTCACTGGTTTGAGATTTAAGTTCTTATATTAAGGACACAAAGGACTTCTTGCGGATAATATCCAGGATTGAATGGAAAACTGACATGCTGCTTGTGACGCTAGACGTCACAAGCTTATATACAAGCATTCAACATGACAAGGGGTTGAGAGCAATTGAGTTCTTTCTAAAAAACATGATGCTAAATTATATGAGCATAATGTAATGTTATTGGAACTCACCTCGTTCTGTCTCAAAAACAACATTTTCCTTTTCGCAGGAGAGCTTTATCGCCAGGAACAGGGAACCTCGATGGGCACGTGCTTTTCCCCTAGCTACGCAAACTTGTTCGTGGGCTGGTGGGAAAAGCACGTGGCCTGGGGAAACAAAAGATGGCTTGACATCATTGTGCTGTGAGCCCGCTACATAGATGATCTCTTCATCATTTGGAAGGGATCACGAGTGGATGTTGAGAACTATATGGCGGCCCTCAACAACAATGATTGCAATCTAATATTCACAGAGTGTATTAGTAAGAAACAGGTACCATACCTATATCTTACAATATACATTGAAGAAGGGAATGTGCAGACTGCCTTATATCGTAAACCTACGGCGGGGAACAGTACGCTTCACGCGCACAGTTTCCACCCGGACAGTGTAATCAGAGGGATCCCATATGGGGAACTACTTCAAATAAGGCGTAATTGTACTACAGAAAGAGAGTTTCAGAAGGCAAAAGAAGAGTCATTCCAGAGATTAAGAGATACAAGGAAAGGACTCGTAAGGGGGCCAAAAAGAAAGGTGAAAAACTGGAAAGGAAGAACTTGATAGTGGGGGGTTAAGACAACTTGAGACACTGAAACCAGAAATGAGCTGAGAATGATAACCGACTACTCAGCACAGTCATCAGAAATTGTACAGATATTTAGAAAAAACTGGAAGGTGTTAAAGTCAGATTTAATTATAGGAAAACATCTACCCGAGATACCCCTCATAACATACAGAGAGGTTCGGCCCTCAGGGATCACCTAGTAAGAAGTCACTTCACCAAGAATCCGAGGAGGGAAGATGCAGTGACAGGATTATTTCCTTGCATGAGCTGTAGGAATGGACAAAAGGTAAAATAATTCACTATCCCAGGGAGAAAATAAAAATAAATAAACTCATGAACTGCAATACAGAGTTCGCAGTTTATTGCCTATCGTGCCCCTGTGAGCTCAATTATGTAGGGAGCACGATTCATCCGGCAAAGGAAAGGGTGCTCGAGCACATGCTTGCTATTAAAAATCGTGATGCCACATACCCAATGGGACGCCATTTTCAAGAGCACCACAAGTCCTACCCCAATCTCCTGAAAATCTTTTGTATAGATCACATTCCAAAAGATGGAAGGGGTGGAGTCCAAATTAAAAAACTGTGAAAACTGGAATCGAAATATAGTCTAAGAGCCCCACAGGGTTGAACAACGAGGAAGAGCTCTGGATACATATTGCTTGAGAAAAGTAACATAGAACAACTGAGATATATGTAAGGGAATAACAAAGTGCACATAGGAGATAACCTCATCGGTAGGAGGGAAAAGAAAAACATACTTGTAAATAAGGAGAGCCATCATAAGTGAAGTTAACCCCAGCAATGAATATGGATTAGAGAGAAGAATGGAATATATTCATTAGGATTATGTGCCCATTCAGGGCTAGATTGTTGAAAAACACCTATGTGATAATATATTCTGAATGTCTCGGTATACAGTGTAAATATGTACAGAAAGGAAAAAGATAAAATAATCTATAAAGATGACAAACTGTATATATACTTTTGAGAATTGTACACAGAGTGTTACAAGTTCAGCTTTATGTACATGGTGTAAATATCTGTATATAATGATGAAATATGGGTGTTAAAAGATTGAAATGAATGATTATTATACACATTGTAAGATGGCCCCCTCAATAGTAATGGGATGCAGGAGAATTGTCTATCCCTCTTTGCTTTTCATGACAGTAATGAATTGTGTGCCCAAAATTTTTTTTCACGGCAATGAACTTTATTGTTTGTCATAAATTGGCATTGATTGTTTGCCTCCCCGACATTGACCAAGGCGTGAAGCCGAAACGCGTCTGTAGGGTGTGCTTTTTGTTTGCGGAAAATAAACTAAAGAAAGAATAATACCCCTGGTGTGCGCCTAAATTGGATCCGAAAGAGGGATTATCGTAAGGGAATATATATATATATATATATATATATATATATATCAATCAATGCTCGAAGGTGTCCACCTTTGAGTAGCACGCGAACAGCAGCTTGGTTTATGTATAGGTGAGGACGGGGATCCACTCGTAGACACCGCTCCGTACGGGATCTGCCCGACGCGTTTCGAAGCTCCATTTGCTTCTCTTCAGGGGCTTTAACGGAAGCGGTGTGCGCAACCGCCGACCCACTTCCCCATTTTATATATAACACACCCACCGATGGGAGGCTCAAATGAGACTGTGCATTCTGGGAAGTGTGGTCCGGGAAGCACACAATCAAGTCCTGTATGGACTCCACAAGTGGGCCCGTCCTCGATTCCAAGTACGACTGCTGCTTCACTTTAGTGACCCCCAGGGTGCCGGGGTGGTGCATACTCCGCGGCTGGACTTTTAGTAATACAATACGTTTTGAAATGAAACACACTCTTGAAGGTCCTGGTGCATAAAGCAGATTGCTCTTTATTGCTCAAATATTACGCG
The DNA here is from genome assembly GCF_964261635.1 of Lissotriton helveticus. NCBI lineage: Eukaryota > Metazoa > Chordata > Amphibia > Caudata > Salamandridae > Lissotriton > Lissotriton helveticus. Next base: position 1,011,034,735 of record NC_136072.1, read on the forward strand.
TTTTGACAAATTAATGTCTTGATCACACGAAGAGTATTGCGTGTCATTCACATTGGTAGTCAAAGGTAGCGGCCATTTTGTAACATACACATTCATGCATATGTTTATATACAAAAGCAGCAAACTGGTAATATGATCTAGATGTTAAGTACACCCAAGAATGCTCCGGGGCAGAGCTAAACAGACAAGTGTCTGGTAGCAAGTAAATTTGAACATAAATGGTTCTACAGCTGTGTAGCGAGGAACCTTCTTCAGGGTACCTAGGTCTGCATTCGCCAAGTGACATGTCCTTTTGGGGACTACAGATGTTAAGCCCGGTTAGGTTAACAAACGCGATGACCATTAAATTAAAGTAGATCAGAACTATTCTACTTATTATTTGTGAGTGATTAAATGATAAGTCATTTAAAAGGTGAATAATGATGTGGCACTGTCGGACTAGTGCCGGTATAAACACAAGACAAAGTGCCTGGTAGTTTATTTATGCCTATGTATTGAAATACCCAGAGACATTACTGTGATTCAATCAGTCCGAATCTGGCTACTAATGCTGCAAGACCACACAAAGGTGCCAAGAACCAAGTGAGAGTTTTACGCGCCAAGTGGCTACTGAAGAATCAGTCCCAGAAAATACTATGTGAAATACTATGTGAAATAAAGGTGAAAATCGAAAGCTACAAGAAAAAGAGTTTCTTAAAGTAAATAAAATTAAAAGTTTAAAAAAGTCTCTTATCTTGAACTCAGTCCACGCCCGGGCCCGGGGAAGAAAAGGGTAGGGAACCTGTGAATTGGCCATGCTGGATGGTGGGTCTCTTCCTTTCCTCCTGAGAAAGAAGAGTAAGACAGAAAGCAAAGTAAATTCAATGGCGATCTGGCCGTAGATCGCGCAGCAGCGTTTACCTGAGCTCCGTGAAAATGACCGGGAGCAGTTAACAACGGAGAAAACGAAATAGGAAGGGAAAACTGAATGCGGATTATATAAAGCTGTTAAAAATACAGATTTTTTGTCCGCTTTATTAAAGATTATTAAGCGGAGTCAAACTAAAGAGGTAAAGAAGAAGTGAGTGGTCGGAGCTGGTAACTCGGGGAAAAAAAAAACATGGGCTTGCGTACAACCGCTTTACCTTCTTCCCCCGAGTTTGGAAGTGAATTACCGGCACTCGACGAAGCGACCCGCAGGGAGCTGCTGATCCTCCTGGGCTGGGCTGCCACCAAGGTAACGCCGATAATTTCCCAACAGCTGAGGCTGCATTGGCGGGCTGACTCCGCAAAGCACAGGGCGGAGCCCACAGCGGAGCACACAGCAGAGCAAACCGGAGCAGAGCAAAACGGAGCGGAACGAGAGTGGGAAGGGGAAAAATGTACTGAAGGTGCATTGAAGGTATCGGCGCCACACAGTAAGCACAGTAAGCATTGTGAGCAGCACAAGGTCAGTTTTCGCTGCAACAACGAGGAATCTGACATCGACAATCTCTGCTTACAGCTGGGAGAGGTAATTGCAGAGCTATTGAAGCTAGCAGAGTTGACATCCCTGATACCGCCGGATTGCTGGTTCCAATTGAGTCTGGCTGCAGAAATGCCTTCTAAGTCAGCCTCATCAGCGGCAGCAGGAGCAAGACTTGCGAAAGCAGCAAGGGCACTACGAGAGGCGGGGCTGGAGGAGCAGCAGTTACAACAGTCTGTCAGTAGTCGAAATGGTGATATATCCGTGGCTCCTAAAAGTAATGTTCGTACAAGGAAACAAACCCAGAAGACACCAACTGCATGTTTGCCACACCAGGAGGTGCTAGCCACTAAACGGAGGATTAACAGCACTCATGAGATGGCGAGCCCAGGCAATACGGTAATTGACTTGCTTAGAAGAAAGCAAGCGGCCTCAACAAACCTGGGGAGCACAGAGGGTACCCAAGCGCAGTCGCTATGCTCACCTGACACAAGCGGAGCCCCTGAGGTATTATCACCTTCACAGCAGCCTTTACAGCAGCCTTCGCAGCAACCAGAGGGAAATGGTTCTACTTCTGTCCAGGGTACATCGATGGGGAGCCTGGAGATGAGCCAGGGGGAAAATGCAACTGTGAGTACTTTAAGATCTACCAAAGGTGGTACTGGTACTGGCACTAGTATTAATAATTCTATAGATACTACTATCACCTTAACCACTTCTCCCTCTCCCAATTTACTTACAGTTTCTCCTACAATCACTAAATCTTCAATGTCATTCTGTGGGTCTGGTGAAAATATAATGGGGGTAATTGAAGATACTCTACCTCAGAATGGTCTGACTGTGAGCTCCTCTTTAATAAATACGATGAACACGATGGAAGAAACACCTCTAAGAGATCATATTTTAACTCAAGGCCATGTAAATGCAGACCTTCAGCCATTGATTGACAGTAAGGTACCGGACAGAGGGGAACTGAAAACTCAAGGATCCTCCCTTCCCGAAAAAGAAGGGAATGTATTCTTCTCCTTTTCTGATGAAACAGGAGTAGAGGAAGAGATCGAGGAAGATGAATCGGATCAAGATAACTCTAGCATTGAGGGTGATGAAATTGATATAGAATATGATGAAGATGGCGATTCCCTTCTGTTTACAACCTCACCAGAAGAAAGTATAGAGGAGGAAGGACAATCAAATACAATTAAATCCAAACCTAAATCTGTATCCAGGGTTAAACAAAGAGGCCCTTATAATATGGATCCTCCTAGTCAAGATACAATCCCCTCCACTGCAGCAGAAGCAATTTTACAGGCCATCGCAGCCCATAGAGAACAGACAGAAGAGGACAGCAAACGATCAAGGCTAGCTCTATCCAAGATACAAGGGGTGGTTAAAAATTTGACTAAAACTTGTAAATCAATTGCTGAAAGGGTTACTGAAATGGAGGCAAGGGTGATGACCACTGAAAACGAGACTCAAGCAAATGAAGAAAAGATCAAACTTCAGGAAGCTGAATTGATGGATATAAAATGGAAATTGGAGGATTTTGAAAATAGACAGCGTCGAAACAATCTACGCCTATTGGGAATACCGGAAAAAATTGAGGGAGAGAATGTACGGGCATTTGTGATTAAATTGTTCAAAGATTCTATGCCAGATTTAAAAAATTGGGACTGGGAACTTGAGATTCAGCGAGCCCACAGGATGCCATTCAACCCTCCTGCTAAACCCGGCCCGTATCCTCGGGCCATTTTAGTCTATTTTGGAAACTTCTTATTGAGACAGTCAGTGGCCGAAAAGGCTAGACCTGATCATAAAATCACATATAACGAGGTTTCTTTTTTTACTAGGCCTGATTTTTGTCATGCTACAGTGGAGAGGCGGTGGCGGCTAAGGTCCTTAATTAAACCCTTTCAAGAGAAAGGAGCCCAGGCATATTTAAACAATCCTGCAAAACTAAAGGTTGTATGGGCAGGGCAGGCGAAATTTTTTACCTCTGAGATTAAAGCAAAGGCTTACCTTGAGGAGATTAACAAATAGTGGCCTATAATGCTGTATTATGATATGGAACTCAGAGTTTCTTGTTTAACCGATATCACTGATTGATTGATTGATTATTAGTATCTGACAATGCTTGACACTTATGTTTTCTCTGTTCTCTTCTATTTTCTTTTCTCCTTTTAAGTGAGCATTCTTTAGGATATATTGTGTAACTATCTGTTTCTTGTGTTCTAAATCTATAATATATTGTTTAAAGGACACGGTAGCTCAGGTGCTACACTGCTAGCATCACCAGGACTCTGGTAGAGTCCGATTGCCCACTAATGGTGGGGGGGGGGGGTCCCTAGAGGGGGAGGGGCCTGTAGGGGTGGGTGGGGCTTGAGGGGGGGGTTGGGGTAAAAAAACAAAAAGAAAAAAAACTTGATCCAAAAGGTAGTATTTTTTGTGCAAAGTCTAAATACTGTATGAATAAAGGAAGTAGCTGTATGATGAAGAAGTTGAAAGTCACTAATAAGTATAATGAGAGAATCAGTTAGTTTCTTATCTATGTTGATACATTAGCTAATGGCTAGATTGAAAATTCAAACATGGAATATTGGGGGTTTATTAAATAGGGAAAAACAACGCCGTTTGTGTGAATTAATTAAACTTAGTCCAGTAGACATTTTATGTCTACAAGAGACACACATACCATGGACAAAAAGGTCACAACTGAGGATTAGAGGATATAACTTGATAGTCGTTTCTACCCAAACATCAAATATAAGAGGGGTAGCAATACTTGCAAAAATCTATCTTGGCCAACCTATACGCGTTGCTTCGGATCCACACGGCAGATGGGCAATAGCGAAACTAGCAAATGGTTTGGTTATCTCCACAATTTATGGTTCTAATCAGGATGATCCTACCATATTTTCATTATTGGAAGCTGAGCTTGCAACCTGGCAAGGTTCGCTAGTAATTTGTGGGGACTTTAATATCTCTCTAAAAACACATTTATTCAATGGTCAAAATAATCTTAATTTGCAGAATTATGTAGGACGTAAACCTAAAGTATATAAGGCTATCAAGAGACTAACAAACAGTCATGGACTAGTGGATATATGGGGTGTAAAAAATCAGCAAGATTCAGGTTGTACATACTTCTCCCATCCACACCAAAAACATGTCCGGATAGACTACTTTTTTTCAACAAGGGACTTAGTAGATAATGCAGCAATAACTAAATACCCCAAGATCATATCGGATCATAATCCCCTGGTTCTTACAGTAATAGTTGGTGATCGAAAGCAACATAGACAATGGTCATTTGATCGAAAATTACTGGTTGATAATGAATATATTAGTTACGTTAAAAAATGGACGGAGGAATTTTTCGATATCAATCGTTTTAGTGCCTCCAGAAATACTGTATGGGACTCTTATAAATCAGCTCTTAGGGGTGAGACTATTAGCTATCAAGCTAGAGCAAGAGAGTTAAAAAAGAATGAGTTTAATACCAAGGTATTAGCCTTGGCTAAGGCAGAGGAGGAACATACCACAGCTATTTCTCAGGGGATAGATGCTACTCAGCTAATGTACTTAGTTACTCTATTAAGAAATGGGCTAAACAACAACCTTAGCCAAAAAGCAGCTCAAACGTACAGTGTTCATAGGAGAGATACTTATGAGAATGGAGAAAAAGTGGGGAGACAGCTGGCGCTATACACCCGACAGAGGAATGTTTCTAATCAGATAAAGTCAATAACTGTGAATGGTAAGGCGCATACCCAATCAAACGAGATCATAGTCTTATTCCATCAGTATTATCAAAGTCTCTATACGGAGGACCCTACCCCCCAAGCAAGTACAGAATATGAGTTTTTAAACAACTTTATAAATAATTCCGAAGGTCTAAAAAAATTGGATAATAGTACACAACAGGATCTGGAAGGCGAAATCACCTTAGATGAAGTTTTATTATCTCTAACCACACTTGCTTCAGGTAAAGCAGCGGGCCCTGACAAATTACCTATAGATCTATATAAAATTCTAAGCTCTCAATTGGGTCCAATACTGCATGATCTTTTTTTAGGTATCCAATGGAACGGGATAACCCCAGATTCTTGGAACTATACTAATATAATCGTCTTTCTGAAAAAAGGAAAACTACCTGAACAGTTAACATCATATCGACCCATATCGCTAATCAATGCAGACTCTAAATTGTATGCCAAGGTGTTAGCCACGAGACTCAGCAGGGTCATTGAGCAAATCGTCTCCCCGTGGCAGCATGGCTTTGTACCTGGTAAAGGAACAACAGATCATACTTCTAGGGCAATAGCCTTGTTCGATGCCATGACTGTCACGGGGGGTCGAATGTCAATGATACTATTAGATGCTGAAAAGGCGTTTGATCGCGTCTCGTGGAAATTCCTGTGGGCAACTATGAAGCTCAACAATTTCGGCCCTAAATTTATCAAAGCGATACGATCAATCTACCTATCTCCTAAAGCTAAAATACAATTGATGGGTTCTGAATCTGATGATATTAACATAACTAGAGGTACGAGGCAAGGTTGTCCGTGTTCCCCTTTATTATTTGCTGTATATATTAATCCCTTGATTTAGAAAATTATTGAGAGCCCTTCTATCACTCCAATTGTTCTTGGCCCGTTTTCCACTAAGGTACTAGCATATGCTGATGATATCGCGGTTGTAACATCAAACCCGGTTGAAGCTATGGGGGAAATTGAAGCTTTAACCACAGAAATTGGCCTTTATTCTGGATATTCTATGAACAAAACAAAGACAATTGTTATTATGTACCGACAACATCGACTACAATGATCAAAGAAAAGCAGCAAGTGCTACATACTTGGGTATTGTTATTACTCCCGCCATTAAATCTGTAATTAACTATAATTATAACCCTTTAATTCAAAGTATAAAAAAAGATTTGGATAGAGTAAATGGACTTCATCTGACTATTATAGGACGATCCAATTTTCTCAAAATGAATATACTTCCTAAATGCCTCTACCTGTTTAGAGCAATCTCATTGGCTATTGATCCTAAGATCCTAAACACTCTTGAATCCCTTATGATTAAGTTTATCTGGCAACATGGCAAAATTCGAAGGTCTTATAAGTTAATGTCTCTTCCTAGTGAAAGAGGTGGGATGGCAGTACCCAATATTAGCATGTATCACTGGGCTGCACGTCTTAAACAAATGACTCCACTGTTTAATTTTAACTTACAAGTATCACCCCTTGATAATAATAATATTCCACCTTCAATCTATGAGTTACTGTTGGGAAACGTGGCCAATGGATTGCTTTTACAACAGAAAGAGGCACGAGATTACTCACATGACCGGAAATACGAAATTATAAACGGTGCATTTAAGATTTGGGGCAAAGTTACTAAACATTTGCATATTAGTAATGTGAACAGGTATACTTCCCTATGGCATATGAAAGTGTTCATACCATTTTCAAACAATACCATAGCTAGGAAATGGCAGAGTCTTGGAATTCTGTGTGTTAAAGATTTTCTGATACAGGGTTTAGAAACCACTTTTTCAGATGTAAAGGATAAATATAATCTTTCCAACGGGGACTACATTAAATATGCTCAATTATATACAAACCTTAAGGCAAAAAGATCTACCCTTGGGCTAGGAAAAATAGATTTGTTGGAGGCCATTAATAGGTCTAACACACGAATTGGGGCTATATATAATCTTCTTCTAGTAGACATACAAGATGATTTGGAAAAGATTGAATCTAACTGGGCTATTAAACTCAGCAATCCGAATGTTGATATCTATAAGAGTCTTGAGCTGAGCCAACGACTGTTCAGGGCCAGTAACCTTAAAGCTCAAACATATAAAACTATTTTTGACCTCTATTATACACCAGCAAAACTATATTCCTGGGGTAAAAGGGAGAATGATCTTTGTCCAAGATGTACACAAGGATCAGCTAATTTAATACATATGCTAAGCAGTTGCCCCAAGCTTAGTCAAATTAAACATATGATTGCTAATTACTGGGAGGTGCTGTTTGGTCATAATCTTCCAGAGACAAATTCATTGTTTATTTTAGGTTATGACTCTTCAATCGCCCTATCAAAGAGTGAGCAAAATCTATTATTTATAGGCACTGCGGTGCTCAGAATTATTTTGTCGGCCCGATGGAAAGAAGCTGAACCATCAAGCTTCCAGATGTGGCTAGCTCGCTTTTTAGCGGTGTTTAGCTTTGAAAGAGCCATATATTCAACAAGAGGAATTAAATGGAAAAAGTTGGGCGAATCAATTTGGTCTCCAGTCTCGAGGTGGAAATCAGGATTAAACCCACCTATTTAGATCTCCTCATATGGGGTGGACGATAGTAAGCAGTAGAATTATGTATTTCGTCTTGTTTTATTTTTTTTTCTCTTCTTTTTATTGAGTGGGAAAATTCTTGAATATGTAAAACTCATTTGATCATGAATATAATGCCTTATGATTTTAACTTGTATTCCATTTAACATGTTTCTTGCTCCTATGATCCTTTTGTAATAATATTTTGTTATGTACCTGCTTGGATTAAGTTTAATAAAAAAAAAAAAAAAGTAAATTCAATGTAAATATAAACATCTCATACAGTATAATTCATAGATGATGAATATATACAATTTAAAAACAATTATCAATGAAACGTAGACAGTAACAGACAATATCATGGAAAGGCAGCTATGTCACACATCCATTAATCCTCATGTAGATGTGTTGCTAGTTCTTTGTCCAGGTTATGGCCCCCAGGAATCTAGTTTCTAGCTCTAATATCCATTTGGATTTTTTTTCCTTAATGCTAGTTCCCTGTTGCCCCATCTATTGCCCATGTTAATCTGCTCAATGGCAAAGAAGCGAAGAAGAGAACTATTGGATTGGTGACATTCCTGGAAATGTCTAGCAATAGGGTAGTGCAGGTAAATGTTGTTAACGGCCCTAAGGTGTTCTAGGATTCTTTTCTTGACCATAAAGCTCGTACTTCCTACATATCTGAGCCTGTAGGGAAATTCTTATATGTAAATGCCAAAATGACTGCTATAAGTTAGGAACTGTGTTATGTTCCTATTCCTGTTGCAGCCTGGAATGTTAAATTCTTTAACCAGGTCGCTGAATTTGCTCGCTTTGCAGTGCACACAAGGGAAAAAGCCTTTAAGGTTATGCATGTTGCTTTTCCTAGATTTAGTAATGTCCCCTTTGACTAGAATATCCCTCACACTTCTCCCCTTTCTAAAAGTGACCAATGGTCTATCACTTAAGTTGGGACCTATATTGGTGCCGGTTTTCAGAATGTTCCAATTATCTGCTAGAATTTTGTGAATTCTTTTGACTGATGATTATATGTGGTAATCACTCTGGTATGTGTCTCATTATTTTCCTTTTTGTCCACATGTTCAAGAGACTTCTCTCTGCTGGTATCACTTATTTTTCTGATAGCTTTCTTGAGAACCCACACAGGGTAACAACGTTCTCTGAATCTATTCAGCATGGTTTCCTGTTCTTTCTTGTAGGTGTCATCAGTACTGCAGTTTCTTCTCGCCCTCAGTAGCTCCTCATAAGGAATGCTCAGTTTAAGGGCATCAGGATGGCCACTGAGGGCGTGAAGAGGACTGTTGACGGCAGTTTCTTTATGGTACAGACTGGTAACTAGTGTACCTTCTCTGACTTCAATCCTGGTGTCAAGGAACTCAATACAGTCTTTACTGATATTATGTTCCGAACAAAATGAGGTGCTGTTTTTTAGTCTTTAATAGTGCATGTCACCATATATATATACAAAAATTATATTTTTGTTTATATTTCTTTCGATATTAGTGTAAAACAATATTTTTTCCAATATTGCTGTGCTTACCTATATATGTATAGGAAACCAATATTTTTGACACAATATTTCTATAGCATTATATTTGTGGTTTTGATATTATGTCAGTGAACCGTTTGTAACATTCTATTGAATTTTTAAATCCAATTAGTACGTTTTTTCAAAGAATAAACATCAATAGCTGTAACACAACTAATCTTACATGGCATGACAATCTTTATATCTCACATTTCAAATATATTAATGTACTTTCATTAAAATGTACCTACACAAAAGGCTTCTTCCCTAGAATTTCTCTATCTAAGCAGAAAAGTAATTATTGCATTCGTTTTATACATTGTAAAAGAGTCATTGTTTTGTATATATTTACAATGAACTGGATTTCACTTGCCATTAGGCAAGTTGTTTTGAATAAATTAATGTCTGAGGTCACTGCCTTCATCCTTATCATTATCATCTTGCTGACATATCTCACCAACTTCACCCTGGTGGTCCCACTGGAAGTCATCATCAGGGATAAAGGCAAGGGACCCTCGGATGGCAATGTGGTGCAGCATACAACATAACACAACTATCTTGCAGACCTTCCCAGGAGAGTCGAGGAGGGTCCTCCTAGACTTGTCCGGGTACCTAAATGGGCTTTCGGAAACTTAAAACCCCGCTCTGCAGGCCCCCTCTGTTCACACATGGGCCTAAGTGAAGCAAACTTCCCCTGATGTTGTTGGGTTTCGCCGAGGTGTTAAGAGCCATGTGCAGTTAGGGTAAGCTGAAAAATAAAATCAGATATTATGGCTGGAAGGCACAAAATGTCCAATCAAATAGTGGTACCACCGGTGGCGGCCGGTGCAGGTAAGCGTGGTGCAGTGGGGCAGGGTGGGAGGGGGTTCAGTCGACAGACATAGGGAAAACAAAATAAATAGACAAATCCTATTCCGTCGTCTGTTAACAGTTGCACAGAAATGTAACACTGCCAATATCTTCACAATTGTTGGTATGGCAGTCTGAATTTTTATGTATGGCAACATTTCTAATAGGAATTGTACTTCAGTGGCTTGGTGTCAAGGTTGAGCCATTTTTTTTAATGATGTACCTTTCCTGCATGGTTTCCAAATCAGGATGTGGTTTGTAGACACTTTTACTGCATTGTCTGCAACATCTTCTTCTTCCCCAAACTGGCGGATCCACATATTTGCAACATATGAGTGCAATATTGTATGTTTACACATGGTTTATGAACATATTTAAACATTTCTCTGAATGTATTAGATGTAAATATGTATACACATAATAAAATGAAACTTCAATAAAAAATTAATTTTTGATATATTATTAATATGTTTATTCAAAATGTACAACTTATTTTCAAAAGTAATATTTTCTTTAGTCAATAAAACATTCTTACATTTAATTTGAAATGAATCTAACTCCAATCTATGGATCTAACTCCAAAAAATTGACTATTATTTTTCCACCAAAAGTTATTTCTATACAAGAATATTAACTTTACGTGCTGCATGCTGTTATCTTTTCTTTTAAATATTGTTTGGTTGAACGTTTGTCAAGGTTGAAATACGTTACACCACAGACGTTGTGTCTCTATTTCTTTTATTGTAGACTTTATAGTTGTTTTTGAAGAAGATGCTGGCACAAACCAGGCCCGATGGGCCTGATTAGGAAGAAAGTGGTCTTGGGACCACCTTTGCATTTTCAGAGGTCTAACTGCCACCTTCTCGTTGGTGTGCCCTTCTGATTACAAGCTGTGCAGTGAGACCACTACAAGACTGCTGACACAGTGGCAGAGGCCACCCATGGAGGTGGTCCTGTGCAGCTTCCCACAAGCTGAATTATGACCTGCCTTTCCGCTGGCTTGTTACTGGACACCGCCATGTGAGAGTCGGAGGAAAGGCAGGAAATTAGCCGAAGTAATGGTACGAGGGGGAATATGCCCACCTGTAAGGTAGCTGGTGCTCATATAGTGCCCTCAATGCCTCCAGGTCGGGTGTGCACAATGTTTCACTTGCACAACAGAATGCAAAGAAACAGTGCACCCTTCTGCCTGCAGTCACTGCAGTATGATCAGCATTGGGGTTCGGCTCATTTCCAGAGCTGAAGTATGCCACCGGCATGACTCCACTGCCCACACAGCACCAGCCCTGTGGAAAGTTTGTAATACAGCAGGCAGAAGACCGCCTGGTCAGCGGTCTTCTTGAGACCGCCGCCTCTGAGGTATGACGGGGAGACTGCCAAACTTATAATACCCCTATGTGTATGCCATATTGTCATGCATAACCAATGTTGACAATGTAGCTTTAAGGTGGCGATTATAACAAGGAGGATGCCTGACGTAACTATCATGGATGATGGGCTAATAAGTGTACAGCATTGGTTCTACCATTTGTGATTAACAGAATCCATTGTATGCCATTTAAGCACCCTTAAATGTCATTTCTGTCATTTTGGTATACATGGTTTTAAAGTACCTTTATGTCACTTGCCTCCTAACCCTCAAGTACAGCAGACCTCCTTACATGTTGCTATTCATTTGCTGCAGCAGGGACCTACTGAGGCGGAAGGATCAGGTGACAGTGCCCCAACTTCACCGACGAAAAACTGGACATCAAGGCTTCCTTGACCAACTACATCCAGGTTTATAGACTAGCAGGGTCAGGTATGCTGCGGACATGAAATGGCCTTACATGAATATGTCTGTTTTTTAAAGATGATTGTGTGTGACTTCAGAATTTCCAAGTAATGTTTTAATTTTCACAGTAGATATATTTTTATTATTAAATTACATTTTTTTAATGACCTTGAAATGCAAGGTCATGTTAAACCACACTTGATGTTGAGATAGTAAGTCTATACTATCAATAGGCAGTCTCGATGAGTCTAAAATCCCACTTAGAATTGTGAAAAACATATTACCCTAGAAAACTGCCCACCTTTAAATAGAGTAAACAGATGCATGTTCCCAAAAATGTATTTAAAATACATTGCACAGGTATATGTGTAGAAAATTATTGAGGTTATTTTTCATAATTTTAGAATTTGATTACCTCAAGAAGTTGTACTTAACTCTTTTAGTGTGGGCATCGGCCAAAGGCCAACACCCTCAATACCTCCCAAGTGCATGTGATGGCCATTGGTCTACACTGGGGATGGTGTATAAAGGGCCCTCTGGTGCTTTGCATCAGAGGGATTCCTTTATTTAATTTTAAGCTTGAACATCCTTGAAATTACTGCAAAAAGTAAACAAGCCGATTGGTTCGTTTTACTTTCATGACATCAGTCCTTGGGGGCTTATCTCAGCCCTTTGAGCACTGAATGTGTTAGAGAAGGTATAATTGGAAAAGGCGAAATCTCCCCTTTCCAATGGTATGTCAGCTCAGTGGATCCTTACTTCGGGATTGCCACAGGATATTGATTAGCAAGCAGGAAACCACACACTAGGGATTTGGGGGAGAATCCCCTCAGCCATGACCTTGTGCCCTCCTCGAACCCCCAAATATTCAGTCTTTCTGCTCCCCTGTGTGAGTGGGGTGGATGCAGTGAATTATCTGTCAGTGTACTGAGGAATTAAGATGTAAAACAAAATGTCATTCAACAATATTCTTGGTTGCTTCAAATTATACAAATCTATATATAAATATATTTGTTAAGTATTGTGGTTTGGAAAAAACATATATTTTATGCATATCTTGTTCTCTCCAAGCAAGCCCGCATTTCAATAAGAAAATCTGGCAAGCCATTGCCAGCAAGTGCGGAGGCAAGGCTACTTCAAGAGCCGCAGCATTCACTGCTGCAAAAGGTGAGAGGACCTTTGGCCGTGAACTCGCCTCATCGCCATGGCAAAATGTGCAAGGTCCTCCCGGCTAAAGAAGTGGGTGTGGCAGTTGCTGACCCCCGTGGTGCTGCAAATCCTAGTGGTGGCTTACACTTACCTGGATGGGGAGCTGAAGGCTAACAAGCAACGATAAGCGGTAAGTGTATTGGCATATACAACTTTCCATGTTGTTATTAACCATTATTTACGTTTTGGGGCTGCAATATTGCATCCAAAATCTAAGGCTCATATTTATTGTCTAGTGTAGAGTTTTGCCAAAGATTGCTTCATCTCAAGCGTTATGCCTATCTCCTCTACCTTATTCCATGTGCCATAGGATATAATGCTGTAGCAAAAGGATTGATGCGACGTCTGACACGTTTATGAGGGAGTTAAATGTTCTACTAATCAAACTTTAGGACATTGAACTTTATGAAATATTGTGAATAGAAGTCACTTTAAGAATGTTGCAACGCCGTATAATACTAATTGGCAGTTTGTGCCAGATCTTCATTTTTGAGGTCATAGACTTCAGCAAAGAATCATAATCCAACCTTATAATCTGTTCTGTTTTTGGAGTATTCTGTACCCCTAAATAAATTGCTGCTGAACAACCTCCTAATACTACTCTATTAGTTTGATATTTGAGAAGGGCCTGCGTTTTATTTACATTTAACTTATAGCCAGAGAAAGAACCAAATGTACTGGCCTCTATTTGGATTGCATCTATAGCTTTAATTGGGTCAGCATAAGAAACGGCTATATCGTCCGCATAAGCCATTATTTACAATTCAACAGACCCTAAATGGACCGGAAGAATAGATAGGTTAGCAAGAAGTGATCTTATAAAGGGTTTGATATATAAGGCCACCACCCAGCTCAATCGGGCTTTTGCGCCACTCACGGTACAGAATCGGTGCTGTTGGAGGTCACGGAGGCAATTCGCGAGTGTCTGGATGCCGGCGGGAGAGCAGCACTGATTATGCTGGATCTCTCCGAGGCATTCGACACTGTGCCCCATGCTATGCTTCTCAAGCGCCTCCGCGAGATTGGTATCTCGGGCTCGGCCTGGAAATGGATCTGTTCATTTCTGGACGATCGACAACAGCAGATCTGGCTTCCCCCGTGTGCGTCTGCTCCTTTGCCGGTGCTGACTGGGGTCCCGCAGGGGTCATCACTTAGCCCTCTTCTTTTCAATATATATACGACTCCGCTCGTCTTTCTGGCGGAGTCTCTGGGGGCGAAAGTGATGGCCTATGCGGACGATACTCAGCTGTTGTTCACCTGGCCTAGGGAGGACCACTCGGTTGAGTCTGTCCAGCAGTGTCTATCCTCAGTTTTTCTCTGGCTCGCAGAGGCACAGTTAAAATGCAATGAAAGAAAAACGGAGGTGGTACTGTATGGCTCCTTCCCAGTGAACTTTAGGGAGAAGCTGTGGCCCTCTGACTTCCCTTGTCCATTGGAGAATAAAGGTGTTGCCAAAAATCTAGGTGTCTGGTTTGACGAAGATCTTAACTTTACTACGCATGTTAAGAAACTGGCTGGCACCTGTTTCGGCGTGTTAAAAAGCCTGAGGAGATTTCTTCCCTATCTGCCGGGGTGTGCCAGGGAAACGGTAGTTCGCGCCTTGATGTTGTCCCGTCTGTACTATGCGAACGCACTGCTGATTGGTTGCCCTGGCAACTTAGTGAGGAAATTGCAGGTGGTCCACAACTCGGCTGCTAGACTATTGAAGGGACTATCTGCCAGGCAGTCGGTCCGGATGCGGCAGTCGGTCCGGATGCACCTGCGTGCTCTTCACTGGCTTCCTGTGGACTCACGCATTAAATTTAAAATGCTAACAATCGTACATAGAGCCCTTTATGGGTTAGGCCCTGTCTACTTGCAGGCCAGAGTTACCTTTTATAAACCAGGGAGACAACTGCCTTCTTCCAACCAGCTTTTACTACAGACTCCCCATTTCAAGCGTCAGCGTCTGGGTGGCAATTATTTCTTGCGCCGCGCGGGGCTGGCTTGGAATAACTTGCCTTTGGCCCTGCGGAACATTCAAGATCCTCTGATGTTTAAAAAAAAACTCAAAACGTTGCTCTTTTAAGTCTGCTCTTATGCTGCTTTTTGATTTCGGAAGCGAGCGCCGGGATACTCTTGAGTAGCTGAGCGCTTTATAAATGCAACATAACATAACATAAGGCAAAAAGTAAAGGGGAGAGGGGACAACCCTGCCGAGTACGCCTGAGTATCGAAAAAGAAGTAGATTGCGACTGTAAATAAATTAATTTAGCCCTTGGTTGTTTATACAGAGCTCTAACCCATCCATAAAACTGACCATGAATATTATACTCTGGAAGCGTGGCCCAAAGACATTCTCATGTTACACAATAGAATGCCTCTTTAGCATTCCCATTTCTAACTTTTGCTTTTTCGCAGCGTCAAAGGCTACTGTAGAAGCAATCACAGTTGCCGTCATATCTCTGGTGGTACAACACCATCTTATTGGTTAGCAACTAGTTGTGCCATAAAAGGCGCCAAGCGGGTTGCCATTACTTTTGAAAGTATATTAGCGTCTGCATTGATTAGTGATATTGTGCAGTATGACCCACACTCTTCTCATGGTTTAGTCTTCTTTAAGAAGAAAACAATATTTGTTGTGTCCCACGACCTAGGAATATCCCCACTCATGCTTATATGATGTATAACCTTGCTCATAAAGGAGATCAAACAGTCCTCAAATATTTTATAGGACTCAACTGGTATAACATCATCCCCTGCTGCTATGCCAGAGAAGAGGGCCACTATAGCATGAGCTATTTCCTCATGTATAATATCTTGATTAAGCGACTGTATCTGTTCTTCCTCAAGACTTGGTAAGTTACCCCTTTCTACATATTCAGTAAACTTACTTCCATCAAATGTACTGGTACTACCATACACTTTTTTATAGATTTGAGCGAATTGTTCTACTATCAACTCCGGCTGCGTGTACAATATGCCCCCTTCCGCTTTGATAGCTTTTATCTCATGCTTCACCTTTTTATCAGAGAGCTGGTATGCCAATACCTTCCCTACTTGCTCTCCATATTCGTACTGCAGAGCCCAGTTTTTGTTGTATCTAGCTGCAATCCTATGTTTTAGGACCCTCCCCAACATGGCCCATTTTTCAATCAAAAGTAAGTATGTTTGTGAGTGTGTTTGCACTGTTCCTTGCGAATGAATCCCTTGCCAAACTTCTTCAGCATGTGCTATTTCTAATTGCAGAATTGCCTCTTCAGAAGATCTAAGGGCCAAATTCTTTCTTCTGTTCTGCTGAAACACATATTTTGAGTAATTCACCTTACATAGGCTTTAAGAGAGTCCCAGACTATGAGACGAGAGGCAGAACCTTCGTTATCCAATAGAAAATTCCTAACCTTATTCTTAATAAGTACTCCATATTCAATGTATCCTAACACATATCGTGGAAAGGAAAACAAGCAAGCTTGCCTATTGGCCACATGTAATGGAAATGACAATAATATAGGATTGTAGTCAGATACTATCTTAGGACATATTTCGCACTTAGCTATGCTCAGAATTCTGCTATTAACAAAAAACATGTTGATCCTAGAGTACTGCTTATGTGTTGCACTGTAATAAGAATAGCCTGGATGCAATGGAAATAAGGATCGCCAGACATCTCTGAGGCGGTGTAGTCAAGCCATTTCCAAATTTGCGACTCTTACCTTCCTCAACCTAGCTGAAGCACCCAGTTTGGTGGAATCCTGATTCGAGTAAATAATGCAATACAAATCACCCTTGAAAATTAACTCCCCCTGCCATTCTAATCATTCTAATGCTAGCGTATCAAACAATCAAAGCTCATCAGAACTTGGCACACTGACGGTACATTGTACATATTTATGATCATGAATCAGCAACTGTATGATTATCCACCTACCTCAAGTGCCATGGGAAGTTTTAAGCAAGGTACAATCAAACGACTTGTAAATTAAAATAGCAACACCTCTAATGGAAATTGTCTGAGGTGGGCACTCAATTGCCTTATAGTCTAATTGTGTAAGCAGTTGTCTATCTTTATATGCCAAGTGAGTTTGAATAAGTATGATAATATGAGGTTTATAAATTCGCAGCTCCTCTCGGACCATCTGGTGTTTGTTGGCAGAATTTAGCTCAACAACATTCCAACAGAGGCATTTAACTATCTCCATGGTGTGGTAGATAGAAAACAAAAGACCAAACAATCCTGTGACATCTGTCTAACTCCCCTGTCTTCATTAGCACCTGGATAGAAAAGCAACATCAGAAATATACAAAATCTTGATCTGCATACGCTCCTGAAAGTAATATAATACATTCCAATAGTAAATCTTGCGTTTAGCCCCTTTGATACTTTTTTTATTACCTCCCCACCCCCAGCCCAAGCTACAAACTCCCTCACCAACCCCAAAGGACCCACCCTCCTACCCCAGTTCCCAAGAGAAGGAATCACCCCAGTCAGGCTGTCGATAGCGCTGACAGCCAATAGAGAGCCAATGCACCCCTGGGTGCTACCTGCTAAGTTTCTATCCCCACAAAACTTTATTGATGCAGAAAAGCCTAACAAGGCGAGGAGAGGCAAAAGAGAAAAGGAGAAAAAAAAGAAAAAAGTCAAAAGCACGGGTAAAAAAAGAAAAGAGAAAAAAAAGGAAAAAGAAAGGGAGAGACCAATCTGTCAAAAACTAAAGAAGGGAAAGAAAGAAAGAAGGAGAGAAAGAAGGAACAGAGGAAAGGGGAAGAGGAGGAGGAAGGAATAGGTACAGGAACACAAGAACATGAGCACCCCAAATATGTAGCCTCTTCCTCCTGACCCCCTTCACACTCCTCCCTCTCAACCTCCCGGCCTCCGTTCGCCGCCTCCCCCCTCACTCTTCCCCAAGCCCCCCTTAGCTTCATGCTCTCATTTTACACATAACTAGCTCTTTAGCTCCTAGAGCAAAAGAAAAGAAAACCCACACAGCCAAACTAATAAGAAAAAGCATGTAAAGATCCTTATCCAATAAAGTTCTTCAAGGAGCCATCCTTACTGGAGACCCCAACATTTAAGAATCTGTTGGGCCTCGCTTGCTGTTTGGAAAGTCCAAGTATGTCCACCCCGTATAACTTTTAAGTGTGCCCGTTCCTGAAGAAATACTTGTGCTCCCGCTGCTTTCATGGGATCAATCAGCTGACGCAGTCTGCATCGCCTCTCCATTGTTTCCTTACAGAGGTCTGACCTGGCAAAAAATGATAATGAGTTGGTCATTCCAGGGCGAGCCCTAAAAAAGACAGCTTGCCTTAGTAAGAAATTACCATAATCATGGGATGAGGATGTTGCTGATTGGCTCAAGATTCTTGACTTAAGAATAATGGAAGTCTATGAGCTAGTTGTATCTGAGAGTCCCAGTCCCAGTCAGAAAGATCGAAGAATGTCTTCTGGAACAGCTGCACAATGTATGCACGGGGGTCAGTCCCGTATTTCTCCTCAGGAATACAAAAAAGTCTCAAATTATTCCTTCGTTGTCTATTTTCCAGATCTTTGACTTTATCGTTAAGAAACCAAATCTGTTCATCATGTAGTTTAGTTGTTTTAGCTGTAGTTCCTGTTGTATCTTCTTTATCTGCCACACACTGTTGCAGCTCTGTTATCTCCTGCGTTAAGCCAGCTACTTTGCCAGAGACTTCAGACAGCCCTTGCTGTATCAGGTTGCTATTTGCCCTGGCTTGACTAAAAGACCCTTGTGTCTCTACTCTCTGATCATGAAGCACCTGCAGGATCGTAGATAATGAGGGCTCATCACTAGGAACAGTCCCAGTCCCTTTTGTGGGAAAAGTTATATTAGTAGAACAAAAGTGTACGGAAGTTCCCCCATCTCTTTCCCCAAATATGTGGCTGTTATATGCCCCCTGTAACTGAGTCTGGCTGTCAGGGGCTACAGTAGCCGAGGTTGGGATGTTGCCACTGAGCAATGAGCCTGAAAGCCTTGATATTATGGCTCTCACTTCCCCCTTAGCAGTGTCCCATTTTCGAAGAGGGCTCACCTTACCAGCCATTTTACCATCGGTCTGCAGCTTTGAAGCATTACGCGGAGCTATATAGTGTTCCTTATCTTTTCCTGTGCCTTCAGTATATTTCTTTTTCATATTTGATTTTTTACCAAGAGTATTTAGTACATCTGCTTGCTTCTCCATTGGGGTGGGTGAGGAAATGAGCAAGAGAGGGGGCGAAGAATTATCGCCTGCGGAATTAGTGCTTAAATCAGACACCCAGCAGCCTGACTGCATCCCTGTTGCACCCCCATCTCTGTCTCTGTTGACATCCTCCGAGTCAGCCTCCTTTTTCCCGCTAACTCCATCATTCAGGTATCCCAAAGAATCTTCCCCTAAAGCCACTCGATCAGAGTCACAGCCAGAGCCACCTCTTGAAAAGTTCATTTCGTTAACAGCATTAGTGAGCTCAGTTAATTCACTACTACCGGATCTAGCAGGACCCATTTGAGGCGCAGCTGGAGCATGGCTGACAGAAACAGGAAGTAAAGAAGTATCCTTAAAGTCACTGTAGCGTGGGTGTGTGGACAGGCGGAGGTCTTACTACCGGGGAAGTATGAATAGGCTGGAGACTTATTCTGCGTAAGGAGGGCTTTATTTTAATAAAGGTTTTGCGAGTCCTGAAGGTCAGTCTTTCTCTTGCAAAGTCGGCCCGGTCCGTGGTGGCGTCCGTTCTGGTCGAGGATGACGAGGCTGTCCTCTTTCTCCCGTGATGGTATGGATATCTTCAAGGGACCTTGTGGGCTTCGTACTCTGAGTCAGCTCGGAGAAAAGAGAAACCAACAGAGGGATAATGTCAGTTTCGCTATCTGTTATCAAGCGACCCACGGGACCCGAGTGCAGTGAAGGAACACCAGTGCTTCACAGTTTCTTGCCGGTGCTCAGTGCTCAGGAGATAGTGAGGTATGAGGGGGGGGTTTAGGAAGGTAGGATGTGAGTGAAGGTACAGGAAGGTGAGGACTATATACACTATGTTACACGGGCCCCCTTGCCCCGACCCAAGCTGCCCAACGCCGGCGTACCTGTGACAGCCACACTCCTCCCTCGGGAGTGTGGCACGGCGGTTCACCGAGTCGTTGGCCTCCTGGCTTTCCACCATCTCCCGCTCTCTCTCCTTCGGTCTTCTCACGTCCTCTCCTGGGCTCTCCGTCCTCCTCGTCTCGATCCTCGTCTCCCGCTCTTCGCTCCGCTTCCTCCTGGGTGTAAACACACCCCGAATAGAGGGCTTCCTGGCTTATGTCCAATCCGGGTCCTCCTACGTCATGAGGGGGCGTGGTCTTATCATCTGCGAAGGCCTAGTTAAAGGCGCCCTCCTGCAATTCTCCTCCGTCCTCGGAAAGCAACGGACTGGTGTCCCATTCGGACTGAGGGGAAGGAGCGGAGGGACAATCAGCAATCCACCACGTAACAGGGGTTCCCGTTCCCACCCTGTTACAGTCACATTAGCTGAGTCTTCCTAAAATGAAGCAATGTGTACATCTAACAGATTACCTTTCAACAATGTAGCACATGCCTCATCTTCACTTTGGCATTTACCAAGGGCAGGAACTGCAACATTGCAACATTGTCTTGATCCAAATCAGGTTTCTCTGCCTCAAGTAGAGCTGCCGCCATTGTTTGCTCCAGCGGGGGGGGGGGGGCTATCCCATACCTTTGTATAATGCACACAGCGCTCCCTGATTGAAGAAGCTTAAGCATGGGCTTTCCAAGCTGAGAATTGTGCCACTTTGACACCTTTACTGTACAGCGCCCTGCCGTTTCTGTATGAGCTGTCTGCTGATTTTCCTTGTCTTTATTTCCCTCAGTCAAGGCAGGTGCAGGGTTGTTGCGGGCATACTTTTATTCCGAGACCCTCGTTATGGAGCCATGACAACCCGCAGAGCCTGCAAAGCTCGCGTAGAGGAGATCAGCCGAGTGTAACAGAGCGCTGATCTAGTTGGCCCCGCTATCCACCTTGCGGACCTAGTCAACCAATAGAAGCACTGTGCCGCTTGTGCTTGAAGCGGTAACATTAAAGACATTTTAACAGTCCTCCTCAATTCTCCTTGACTCTCCTCTTTAAAATATCTGCATCTACATTTGTGCCAAGGACAAAGAAAATGCAACCTTAGCAGAAGTGGGAGTGACAGGGGTTGCAACCTCTCCTACGGCAGACTCAATCCGCCATCTTCCTCCCCACTCACCCAAAAACTATTACAGGGTGTTGCAACATTATTAAAATGATTGTTTTACCCACATTTCTTTATTTGTTTTGGACTATACCATTACGAGTTCTGAATCATTTTCTCAAAAAACTTGAGGGGTCAATAGTAGTAGATTTATCTGGGGTTATAAACGGCCACGGTGTGTCATATGCCATTTAAAACTCCCTTTATAATCAGGGAGGCCTCCAATTGCCTGCTTTTGATCTATATTTTTGGGCCTCCTTCGCAGGATGTCTTTGCGACCTTCTTTCTGCTAGCAAACAATATTGTTGCTATAGCCTTGCAATCGGTAATGACAGCAGAATGTTTCTATATAAGATCAAGGACCCCAACTACTTTAAAAGAGTAAGCTTCAAGACTCTTACGGCCACATGCATCAAAGTGCCCATTTGCGATTTCTTAATTGCGAAAATTAAGGAATCGCAATTAAGAAATCGCAAATTGGTATGCATTAAGAAATCACAATTTTATTTGCGATTTCTTAATTTTCCTTAATTGCGATTCACAATTTGCGAATCGCAATTAAGGAATCCCTTCCCATTGATTCCGATGGGCCAAAAGGCCCATAGGGATGAATGGGAAGACAATCTCAATTTGCGATTCGCAATTAGCTAATCGCAAATTGAGATTGCGATTTCAAGGGTGCAGCGGTGTCCACAGGACACCCTGTTGCACCCCTGAAATCAATCTATGCACATATGTTGTGCACACACATGCCCTAAGGGCATGTGTGTGCACAACATGACAGTTTGAAAAATGCACAAAATTGCATTTTTCTAATTTTTCGCAGATTAACATGAGGTCCAACCTCATGGTAATTTTTTCCTCCTAATTGCGAATTCGCAATTTTTTTAAGTGTCATGCATTGCATTTAAGGAATCATGATTCCTTAAATGCAATCGCATGTTTAGAAATTGCAAAAAATAGCGATTTCTTGTATTTTTTGTTAATGCATCCCAAATAGTGATTTAGGAATCGCAAACGGCCGAATTTTGCGATTCGCACCGTTTGCGATTCCTAAATCACTTGATGCATGTGGCCATTAGAGACATAGTCCACATTTGGCGTGAGATGGTAGCTAAATGAACTCTGCCCTTAATGCATGCTAGCGTTCCGATCTGGGGTAACCCCATGCTCCCGGATATATTCCATGATATTAAAGCTAAACTTTGGGCTGGATATGGGATTAGCCAATTTAGGAACATATATAATACCAATGGATTTCGAACTTTTGAAGACTTACAGAGGATATCTGGCCTTCCAAAATGTATGGTCTATAAATACGTACAGGTTAGAGACTGTTTATGGGGGTGCAGAGATATAAGAACACCTGTAGAATCTGCTATACTGACCTACTTGCATACAATCACAAAGTTGACTATTAGTAAGGTGTATCAGCAACTTTCTAAATTTTGGGACAACAATAGCTTGAGGTTAGCATCCAAATGGAGTGAGATTCTGGGTGAGGATATCAATTCTGCAGATATTGAAGATGCATTAGGAATTTTGGATGATGCAGTGTACTCTACTAATTTAAAGTTGCAACAGTTTAAAACCATAGGTATGCTATACTACACTCCGGAACAAATAGCTAGGTGGGCTGCTGACAATGGACAATCACAGGTGACAAGGCATGTGTGCTAAATGTGGATTGGTCGCTGCAGGTAGTCTACATATGTTTGTCACATTCCCAGGCCTGATACTTTTCTACAAAGATGTTGTTCAAATTGTGGGAGAACAGAGTCAGAGATTATGCTGGGATATAAGGCAGTCCTGGACTCTGGTGTAAGATCTCTTTTTTCCATCATCATAGTAATGGCCCGATTATTCATTGCTCGGGCACGGGTCTCTAAGATGCCACCTAGGCCATAGCAATGAAAAGAGAAACGTATGAAAGAGAAATGGCTATAGCCAAGACTAGGGGAACTCGCTTTGGGAGAAAATTCTCTCGAATTTGGGGGCTTATGGCAAACAGAATAGTTAAAATGTCAGGCATTACTACAATACGTATGTAGTTGTATATGTATTTGTTTTGTGTTTAGACCCTCTCTCTGGAATGTTTTTGCATTTGTATAAGATCTACAATATTTAAAAACTGATTTTTATTTAATATATGTTTTTTCACTATCTTCTGTTGATATATGGCTTATGGTTTATTCCCGGAGATAAATTAAAAATATATATTTTTTAAAAGAATAGAAGTCACTTAAATTATATTATAGTTTACTTCAGACTTTGGGCCTGATTTTGAGTTTTGAAGACCGTTTGCTTTGTCACAACATGAGTAATATCATGTCCTCTTCATTATAAGATAACATTTACTTTTAATAATGCACATTATGAAAGAGTAACGTGTCTTCAATGTTCAAAATCAGTGCACAGTGTAGGTTATTTGTTTCTGCTGGACAACTATACCATTCCAAATATGACAGATATGCCATCCACTTTGTAATATGTGAATTTACATCTAAGTGCAAAAGGCAGACAAGATATATGTTACATTTGTGACACAGTAATTGATGCTTCAAAATATAAATGCTGCACAGGGACAATACAGTAGCTATAGCTTTGGCTTTCATCAAATTGTTCCTGTAACTCAAACTTATATATCTCACAGAAATAATTGGCAAACAGTACATATGTAAATTATCCATGATGTTTTGAAAGACTTTTGATTAACTGTTTACTATGTGACTTGGATAATATCACTTGGCCATGACCGTTCACATGCGAAGAAAATCAAGCAGTTTAACTTACAACAACGGTTACATGTAGTGTTGTGTGCAAAAGCTGCAAAGTGGCAAAATGGTGTTTAAACTTCTAATTCGCTTATGCTAACATAGCAATGTGTGCAGCAGGGACCTGCCTTCACTACACTTCGGTTTGGGAGGGGCTGTGGTTTTTGAAGGGGTGCTCTTTGGTTTTGGAGGGGGGCTTGGCGTTTGGAAGGGTTACTTATGGTTTTAGTAGGAGTGGTTTCCGTATTGGTGAGGGGTGGGTTGGGATGTGGAAGGCGTGGGTTGGAATGTGGAAGGGGTAGAATGCTTTGGGAGGAGTAGTTTAGGCTTTGGAAGGGATTAAGAAAAGGGCAAACAAGAAAACTCTCACAGGGAAAATTGGTATGATGCAAGTTGGGTTTGGGAGGTAGAGGGAGAGGCCATGGCTGATGTTCATGTGTATGTTGAGGGTGCAGGTGCCTGTGGGTCTCATGTATGTCGTTCATGTTTGGGGGAGTCTTGGTTACTAGGTGTCTGTTTTTTGGTTTACTGTGGGTATTTGTGTTTTTTGGACATGGGTTCAAAGGTGTGTGTGCATGAGTGTGCTGTGGACGAACTTGGTGTAGTTGTGGTGCATGCGGGTGTGGTGGGGTGCAGTGTCTTTGGGTGTGCTGGTGGTTGGGGTTGTGCATGTGGATGTGGTGGTACATATGTGTGTGGGGGTGGGGGTGGGTGCAGTGTCTGTGCTAGTGGTAGGGGTAGTGCATGTGTGTGTGTGAGTGCTATGTCTAGGTTTGCTGGTGGTTGTGCATGTGGGTATAGTGGTAGGTGCAGTCTCTGTTGGTGTGCTGGTGGTGGGGGTGGTACATGTTGGTGTGGTGATGGGTGCAGTGTGTCTGGGTGTACTGATGGTAGGGAATGTGGGTGTTGTAGTGAGTGCAGTACCTGTGAGTGTGCTGGTGGTGGAGTGGTGCATGTGTGTGTGGTGGGTGCGGTCTCTGTGGGTGTGCTGGTGGTGGTCCATATAGGTGTGGTATCTGTTTGTTTAGAGGTGCACCTGTAATTTTTGTAGTGTTTGTGTCTCTATGAGTATGATCTGCCTGTGACTGTGTGAGTGGCTGCATTCAAAGGTGTGAATGTGCCTGGGGGAGGTCTGGGAATAGGGAATCAGGATGGGAGAGGGGCAGGGGCAGGAGGTGGGGCATAGGGTAGGCATGGTTTGGAATCTGCCATCAATGAGGAGGCTACACCTTGAAAAGACGCCTGTAGACCAGACATAGCACTGTGAATGCCTTCCAGGTATGCTACCATTTGTTGCATAAGCCAGCCAAGTCCCTGAATGACATTCAGTAGTGCAACCTGACCTACAGAGATGTTCTGGAGGAAGTCAATGGCCTCCTCACTTAGCGCAGCTGGGGGGGGGGGCAAGAGGTGAGATGCTAGGAGCAAAGGAGACCTCACCCTGTTTAGAGGCGGGTTTGTCTAACTGGGGAGGAAGAAGAGGAAGGGTGGAGGACAAAAATGCAGTTGTTAGACTTCCCGTCAGATCTGTCACCACTAGGGAGTGCTCACTGGAATAGTCCTCCTTAGAGGATGTTGAGGAGCTGGCCATATTGCACTTCCCTCACACTCCATGCCACTGGGTCCATTGGTGTTGGTGGTTTCAGTTCCCAGCCCACAGTGGCCATCTGCTTACCCACCTACGCTGGCAACTTCTCTTTTGCCTGCTCCAGATGATGCTGAAATGACATATAAAATAGTTGTATTGTATCTGTGTAATTTGGTCACAAAACATTTTCCAAGTTTTTATATTTCACCTGCTCACAAGGCTACATTAGTATAAGCTCATGTATGAATGCAACATTCTCAGAAACCATTTTGTCACATTAATGTCATTCCCCATGACCGCTCCTATATCATCAATGATCTTGTCTTTTATCCTTTATTATGCCTCTCAAGGAACTGGTTAACACTTCTGAATGATTGGGCTTTCTTGTTTAGAATAGTGAACTGATATCACCGAAAAGGATATCAACAAAAATACAATTGGACAGTGTGTAGCCAAGGCACTACAATCTGCAAATTTGTCATTCTCAGTAAAATATGAATATGTGTGTGTCAACAAATACTGCAATGTTGTACCAATATCAGTATAAATAGTATGCAGGTTACCTTTGTTTGGGCATTTCACATTGGTAACACTTACCTCAAGTAAATAACGTATATGTCAAATGTAAATAATATAAATAGATTCTATATTGAAGTTGTTCAGCAATGTATCACATACTATGTAGATACCTATGCTGTTGACAAAAGTAATTAACACATATTTGAGTGGATTGACAAATGACTTCTACAGCATACGTGTTACAAATATGGTTTCTGGTTGGCTAGGGTACGCACCTAAGCCAGGCATAAACCACCACTCAAGTCAGGGCAAGGAAGTTACACACTGAAGATAACCCCTGCTCACCCCCTTGGTAGCTAGGCAGAGCAGTCAGGCTAATCCCAGAGGCATGTGTAAAGCATTTGCACAACACACTCACACAGCAGTGACACACTAGGCACACCACAAAAGAGACTCCACACAAGGTTATATGAAAATATCCTTTGTATTATACATAAAAACACATTAGATCACAATTACATATATTACTGTGGCACTCGGAACTGGTCATGACTTCACAGGGATTACATAAACCACTTGGTTAATCAGGCCACTGTCATAAACATTACAGTTAGGGATAACCAGTAACTACTGGTAGGACTGTACTGAGCATAACACCTTATGCATACACCTCATCAGTAGTGTACTATAGGAGATACTTATAGAGTGCACACATCATAGTAACATCATGCCAACAGTAGGCATACCACCATTACTGCACTGTACATAGGGTGCAACACATACGAATTGCCAGATGTCCACCAAACATCTGGGAACAACAGTCAGAGCGGAACCTGTGCTTTTATGAGGGTACCTGGAGTCTTCCCGTAGACTTCTGGGCCATGTGCCCACCTAATCCTAGCCAGAGGCCTCCGTGGAGGTCCCACCCTGGGCTTCCTAAGAGACAGCAATGCCTCTCCCCAAAAGCAAGGGCACTGACGATATGTGATGCCCCTGCAGCTCCCTGCCACCATGTGGCGCAGCTGCTCACACTGCCTTTGCGTGTTCTTGGCGTGAGCAAGGACGTCCTCCAGGCCAATCAGGCCTAACGTTGGGCCAAAGGGAGATATTCCCCTAACTCCAGGTTCCACTGACCTGGTGTCCCACAGGCTTCCTCTTGGGGGAAACTGCCTTCGCTGGGGCAGAGCCTTCTGCTTTGGCACCCCTGGGCTCCTTGACCGCCAGCTGCCTGTACCCATGTGGTACTACCCCGGCGAGTTAGAAAAGAGGAATGACGGGCGGCCACACATGGAGTGAAGTCTCTGCTGGCTCCACTCTCTTCTGTCCTTTGCGGCTGGGGTAGTTGATGACCCTGACACGTCTCCAGCCATTTGTGCTCATGTTGGTTGCTGGGCAATGCCTTCAGGGCATCTCCCTCCTGCCAGATCTTGGAGCTGCGGCTTTTCCTCATGGCACGATTGCACTCCCCTGCGCCTGCCGCATTTAGAGAGTGAGCCCACATGCTGGGCTCAGAGAACAATGTTAAAGCGCTCATCAGCACTCTAGTTTGTGGTGATCCCTCTTGGAAAGTGAAGAGCGCTCCACACACTGTGTGGCATAAATTTGAGCCATAGCAAAGCGCTTCTCTCCCACTCTGATCTAGGACGTTTAAAGCACTCTGCTTGCCTGTCTCCCCCAGGGAGATAAGTAAAATGTGAATATGAAGCGCTCCCCAGCACTATATTCTCTCCAGGATAGAGTAGCCCCAAGGAGCAGTCCTACAGCCTTCCTTTCATGCTGGGCTCCCTTGAGAGCACTGGGGCAGAGGACAGGGCAGAGGCAGGCAAGCACGCAGGGTATCTTAGCAGGATGGCAGTCCCTTCAGCCCCCCAGCAGGTAGTCCCAGACAGCGGTCACTCCTGGCATACAGCAGTCCTCTGGCAGTCCACACAGTATCTTCTTCCCCTTTCATGGGGTCACAGTCCCTTTACTTATAGTCCCAGTGTATTGGTTCTGCGGGCACTTTAAAATACATTTACAAGTGCACAACACCACCCATGCACAGTATAAGCCTTGGCCCCGGACACACCACAGAGGGTGGAACCTGCATTTTAGAAGGCAGGCACAGCGCTATTCTGGTGCAGGTGCGACTGCTCCTACTACTCTAAATACAGACAGAGCCTAATCAGGTGCAAGGAAAAACTCCTCCCTCTACTCTATATTCAGCCCAGGTCTATTCAGCCTAGTGCTGAGTCACCCAGGAAAGGCAGGAACACCTCACCCCCCCCCCCAGGAACTGGCTGGAGTGAATGCACATCCCCTCTCCCCTGTCAATCAGAACCAGATGGTCAATATACATCCAGTTAGGGCCCAAAGACAAATCAGCACACAGAAATGTCCACTTCTAAAAGTGGTATTTCTAAAATAGTATTAGTAAATCTGCTTTCACTAATAAGCAGGATTTATCACTACTATTCCAAACATACCAAACGTGTGGCTGGGTCCAAACTGGGGTGGTGTGGTGAGAAAAAAGAATGATGGATTAAACCCAAATCCTTGTGACTGAGGGTGAATGTTTGCATTGTCCAGCATTCCGTCCATCAATTGTTTCTTTTGCATATGTCGCCCCAAGTGGGGAGGGTATGCCCAGACTTGGGTCCCGTGCTCCCTACACCACTGGATTAAATCTAGCCTGGCTGATGAAAGGTGATGTCCTGAGACCGGTTCAAGGATGCTTGCTTCCGGTCCAGGGAGGACCTGGCTTGGCACTTAGGGATGGACTGTTCCCGCAAGGAACAGGGTCAAGACAGTTTTGCAAATGGGAGGGTCCAAACTGGGGTGGTGTGGTGGGCAGAAGAATGATGGATTAAACCCATATCCTTGTGACTGGGGGTGAATGTTTGCAATGCCCAGCATTCCGTCCATCAATTCTTTATTTTGCATATGCCGCCCTGAGTGGGTAGGGTATGCCCAGATGTGGGTCCCGTGCTCACTACACCACTGGATTCAGACTAGCCTGGATGATGAAGGGTGATGTCCTGAAACCTGTCCCAGGATGCTTGTTTCCGGTCCAGGGAGGACCTGGCTTGGCAGTTCGGGCTGCACTGTTCCTGTGGAGAAGTGTGGCTCAATGGTTAGAGCGGCAGACCCTGATGCAGAGGTCTAGCCCGGGACCAGGGTTCAATTCCCCGCCTCAACGGGTCTTGAGCTAAAAAATTCCACGGACCTGATAATTCTCGCCTCGGTGCCTATTCCAATCATGGAGTCCGACTCTGCAACTCTGGGCAATAGCTTGCTTAATCTCCACAACGGCCCCCACAACACTAAGGATGCCTGGCCTCCACCTTGGGGGTGCCCAGGAGTGGACACCTCACAGGGAAAGCCAGGATGGGTTCCACAGCGGTATTCATACATGCGCCCTGAGACCCTTGCGGGTGAGTAGTGCGCTATACAAGTATCAATTTACATTTACAAGGAACAGGGTCACGACTGATGTGCATATGACTGGGTCCAAACCGGGGTGGTGTGGTGAGCAAAAGAAAGATGGATTAAACCCAGATCCTTGGGACTGGGGGTGAATGTTTGCATTGGACAGCATTCTGTCCATCAATTGTTTCTTTTGAAAATGTCACCCTAAGTGAGGAGGGTATGCCCAGACGTGGGTCCCTTGCCCCCTACACCACTGGATTCAATCTAGCCTGGTTGATGAAAGGTGATGTCCTGAGACCGGTTCCAGGATGCTTGCTTCCGGTCCAGGGAGGACCTGGCTTGGCACTTTGGGTTGGGCTATTTCCACAAGGAAAAGGACAAGACTGATTTGCATATGGCTGGGTCCAAACTGGGGTGGTGTGGTGAGCAAAATAATGATGGATTAAACCCAGATCCTTGTGACTGGGGGTGAATGATTGCATTGTCCAGCATTCCATCCATCAATTGTTTCTTTTGTATATGTCGCCCTAAGTGGGGAGGATATGCCCAGACGTGGGTCCCATTCTCCCTACACCAGTGGATTCAAGCTAGCCTGGCTGATGAAGGGTGATGCCCTGAAACTGGTCATAGGATGCTTGTCTCCGGTGCAGGGAGGACCTGGCTTGGCAGTTCGGGCGGGGCTGTTCCCACAGGGAACAGGTTCAAGACTGATATGCATATGGCTGGGTCCAAACTGGGGTGATGTGGTGAGCAAAAGAATGATGTATTAAACCCAGATCCTTGTGGTGACTGGGGGTGAATGTTTGCATTGTCCAGCATTCCGTCCATCAATTGTTTCTTTTGCATATGTCGCCCTAAGCGGGAGGGTATTCCCAGACGTGGGTCCCATGCTCCCTACACCACTGGATTCAAGCTAGCCTGGCTGATGAAGGGTGACGCCCTGAAACCGGTCCCAGGATGCTTGTTTCCGGTCCAGGAAGGACCTGGCTTGGCAGTTCGGGCTGGACTGTTCCCACAAGGAACAGGGTGAAGACTGATTTGCAAATGTCTGGGTCCAAACCGGGGTGGTGTGGTGAGCAAAGAAATGATGGATTAATCCCAAATCCTTGTGACTGGGGGGATTAGTTGCATTGTCCAGCATTCCATCCATCAATTGTTTCTTTTGTAAAAGTCGCCCTAAGTGGGGAGGGTATTCCCAGACGTGGGTCCCTTGCTCACGTTGCCACTTGGATTCAAGCTCTCCTGGCTGATGAGGGGTGGTACCCCAAAACCGGTCCCAGGATGCTTCTTTCCAGTCCAGGGAAAACATGGCTTGGCAGTTCGGGCTGGACTGTACCCATGAGGCACAGTGTCCAGACTGATTCACATATAGTTGTATCTGAAATGGGGAGGCGAAGTGAGCTAAAGAACGATGATGGATTCAACCCAGATGTATGACTGGGGGCGAGTGTTCGAAAAGTTTCAGCACTCCGTCCATCATCTCCTTGTGTATGCACTGTTAAGGATGTCACCATCACTTAAAATGGTGACAATTTGTTTACATAATCAAACATCAAAAGACATATATGTAATATGTTACTGTGGTTATATGCACTACTCATGCAGTGTTGTTTACACCTCCGTTGATAGTATTTTGTCAGAAACAATCTTTCCAAATATTTGGATGTGTAAATAATACATTAGTAATGTATGTTTACACATTCTTTCAGTTTTTAAATATTGACAGCTAAAGAATTAAATTTATGAAGTAGAAATGACAAAAAATAAATGTTAGATTTAAATATGCATTGAAACCACATAACCTTTTTAAACAACTTTACATGCATATCAATAATAAAAAGAAAATGATGTATACAATGTTTAAATATGTTCACAATCTTCCATTGCAGACATTTGAACCCAGGGAGAGTGAGGAGATAACAGCATCAAGGGTACCGCCCATTTCGAAGCTTTGCCACCATGGAAGAACGGGATATTATCAAAAAGTTCAGATTGAATAGGCAAACTGTACAGGATATATGTCATCAGCTGGAGCCAGATCTTCAGCCTCACAACAGAAATCGCACATCTATTACACCAGTTGTCAAACTAATGGAGTGGTGTGGCTCACTGGTTAGAGGCGGCAGACCCGTAAGCAGAGGACGGCCCGGGACCAGGGTTCGATTCCCGACGCGGCAGGGTCGTGGACCAGGGTCAGCGGGCTCGATAATTCTCGCCTCGGTGCCTACTCCAGTCAGGGACCACACTCGGCAACTCTGGGCATTAGCTTGCCTCATCTTCACAACGGCCCCCCAGACCGCCGGGGATGCTTGGTCGCACCTTAGAGATACCCATTAGGGACCATCTCTCAGGGTGAGCCAGGACGGGTTCCCCAGCGGTCGAAGCGCGGAGATACTCCTCCGGGAGTTGATTCTAGCGCTATATAAACCCACAATTAAATTTAATTAAATTAAATTATATGGCAGTACTTCATGTGTGGCTCCAGGATCATTCTAATTCACTGTGGCAGTATCTGGTGGAATGTCACAATCTACTTTCAGTGGTGTTTTACAAGAAGTATTTTTCGCCAATGATGAGACACATCAACAGCTTTGTCCAGTTTCCTCCACATGAGGAAATTAAGAAGGTGAAGGGCAGATTCTATGCTTTGGGTCACCTACCACATGTGGTTGGAGCTATTGACACTACGTACATTGCATTAGTTTCACCACTCTCCAGGGAACATATCTAGTGGAATCTGAAGCACTTCTTTTCAATCAATGTGAAAGGTGTCTGCTTAGCTGATTTGAACATTACAAGTGGCTGTGCGCATTTCCACTGATCAGCCAATGAGTTCTTTGTACTATGTAACATACCCTACATACATACAACATTGTTTGGATGATTTCAAGGTGAATCCCCTGAAATGGTGTTAAATAGCTTGCCTCTTCTCTCTTTGTCCCAATTAAGAGACTCTGCTAATCCAAACCGACCATTGTTGTCGGCACTGCTGTGGAATCCAACAATGCCAGGAGAAGTCTGCTTCAATGAGGTCCATGTAAGAACACGGAGGCCAGTGGAGCGGGTTCTAAGGGCTCCTAAAGGCCAGATTTTGCTGTTGGGACAAAATTGGTGGAGCACTCCTCTACTCACCCAATAAGGTGTGCCAGATTACTTTTGCCTGCTGCATGCTGCACAACATATCCTTGTGACGGAACATCCCTGACATCGCAGAGGATGGAGACCATTGAGGGTCCTGAAATGCTAAATAAAGAAGTTAGTGGTGAGGAGGAAAGAGTTGAGTTATGTCAGGATGACTACTCCTTCACATGAGTGTAAGTATCTCTTTGCATATTATCACTTTAACTGTTAAACTAACTATTGATGTAATGAGGAAGGGCAAGTTCACGGAAATCCAGCCACAGGTTTTTGTTAATAAAAGTTGTGACACATTGACTTTTGTGTTCATTTTGTTTGTTTATCTCTGACGGTGTTTTTGAAAATGTGTCCTCAAAAGATGACTTTGTAATGTGTCAGTTTTATTATATTTCATTACTCAACTGTTTGTATCAATCTGTTTTTGGTAGCTTCAGCATGTCATCTTCATTTGAACATTTCAAAGTGTAATGGTGCTGTTTCAAAGTACAAAGGGACCATGGGTTGTTCCTGTGGAAGACTCACACAGACTTTGTGTGTATATATATATATATATATATATATATATATATATATATATATATATATATATATATTTTACTTGGACAGCTTGCACGGTGTTTGAATGGAAGTTTTTAAGATTTCATTTGAGTTGTTTCCAGTTGATTGGTGGCACCAAGCCAATATGTGCTGCTTGATTTACTGTAACCACATGTGGTAGTCAACCAAAATCTTAGTCATACCCCTTAATATTGGCCATTCTGCAACAGTGGATAGGACTGAACCTGTGGCCACAGATTTGAGTCCTGACAGGATTTTGAACTATTGGTGTTGTTGTGAAATTCCTAATGTGAGGCAGAAGATCTTGCTCCAGCTGATGAAATAATCCAATCATATATTGCCTCTTGAATCAGATTCTTTTCATTATATCACCTTCTTCCATGGTGGCAAGATGTGGAACTGTAAATTTAAAAAGGCCACTGAGTATTTGTGTTATGTATGGTTTGTTGTGTGTAATACGAATTTGACACAACACTATTTCAAATTAAATGAAATAGTAATTGATGAGTTTGTGGTATCTGTATTTTGTTGTCAGGGTAGAAATTATTGAGAAACATTGCCTACTTGGAATTCATTCATGAAAAAATAATCCTTTTGGTTTTTACATCCTGAAACGTATGATGGAAGGAAAACCAATTAAATGAATACAGAAAATAACTACATCAACAGTCTTTGACTTTGTTTCGTTTTGCTTTAATTAAACAAAATCACATAAAGTAAAAGTGGATGTAAACCAAAAAACAAACAAAATTATAAAAAGTCTGTCATGGTGAATGAAACCATAATTAGTTAGCCAAAATTGTTTGAAGTCCAGTGTCCAAAATACATCAGGCCTCAGAAAGGAAAATGTACCAAGAAAATAGTCCCTAGAGTGAATGATAGTCATACACTGGAGGAAATTAGGTTTGGCGTCTCTTGTTGGTGGGGGTCTTGCCATCCTCTCTTGGTTGTCGGGATAAATATGTGCTCCTTCGAGGGGCTGGTGGATCCACAGTTGCAGGGACTGCGGTGGCTGCAGGGGTTTCCTGTTGTGACGGGCCTCCCTTGGACAACAGAAAGGGGAAGATGGTGCAAGAAAAGCCCTGCACATATGGGTGTAAATGTCCTGCAGCACCCAGGCAGGGAGTCCAAATTAGAGTTCAGATTCCCCATCTGAGAAATTGTGTTCCCTCTGCAACTGCTTCATGTCCTGGAGCTCTGTAAGGACCTGGCCCATCATACCTTGGGACTGATCGAGGGATCCGGGGACTTGGTTGATGGTGGCCTGGGTGACAGTTACCCCAGTGGTCTTATTATGGTGGCCCACGGGATACCTCCCATGACCCCTACCCCCACCTTCTTGTGGCTTTCAGCCAGTGTGCCTCATCTCATTGGGTCCTGGCTGAACTGAAGGTGGTTTTGTCTCACCATCAGCCAGGGCTGCGGGCACAAGTTTGGTGTTATATTGCTTTGAACACAGAAAGTGGAGGTAAAGCCTGCTGAAGTGTTGTAACAGCTGTTCTCCTCGGGCAGACAAGATGGGCCAGGCCGCACCTCTTCATCTAGATATTGAGGAGTGGAGTCCTCCCTGGAGGCCTGATCCTGGGATAGGATGGAGGTTTCCTGAGACATAAATGTTTGCCCACATATTCTGGCTGTGGGACCTATAGTGAGTAAAACTGGTGATTATGCATCCAATGATTTTAGAACAATGTAGCAACCTAAAAGGGAAAAGGAATTGGATATCATGATTAGACCTTTTCATGGAAAATCTCATAATTACAAAAACAGTCTAAATTTCAGACAAAACTACTTCAAATAAACAGATACGATGTCCTGAAACTAAAACAAAAAGAATAAGTAAATATACATGAAATGTACGAACCATGCAACTCAACACATTAGAGAGGAGATGTGTGAAAATAACCAATTCAAGGCCTAGCATGTTAAAAAACAGAAATGTATACAATTTAGAGAGATGTTTAGCATTAGTCGTCATATAAGCAGTGTAGAGTTCAGTTTTCATATACTCCACTTTTTGAAGCATGCAATTTTACATGCCTTAAATTTCTACGGGCAACAAAGGTTGATTTGTGAAACTAATGACATCAATTCAATGTCATGACAAATAAGGCAAGTGTTGTGATATTGGCAATGCTGACGTTGGTATTATTCTCCGCCAGGTACTTGATGATATCAAGCCTACTATCAAAGCCTGCAGCCCTTAGATGAGTGGAGTTTGTGACTGTGCTGTGGCTCACGTTGGCTCCATGGCTAACCAGTAATTTCACTACTTCAAAGTGTCCAGCTCCTCCATCACACCAGAGAGAGGTAGCTCCACCATTGACGTAACCGTCAAAATGCCCGCTGTTGCTCTGCTATGTGTCCACTCAATAGTGCTCCAGCAGCAGCCTTACAACCTTCCTGTGTCCGTTCCTGGAGTCGATGATAAGTGGAGTACTGTGTTGTCCACCACCAATGCTTACCTGTGATAGCAGCTCTTGGCTTTCGCGCTCTGACCGGTGCAACAGTAGGGCAGCCAGAGTCAGCACACAGCCCACCAAAGCAGCATGGAAATGTGCACCGCCAGTCCTTCTTAGGACTTCCTACGGGGTGATCACCACTGCTACCACAGCAAAGGCTTCCCATTCAATTGTGCTCCACCTGTATTCCTTGTGAACTAGCCTCCTACTGATGAAGGCTACCGACTGGTCCAGGGCCTTCTTCTTTTAGCTGTGAGAGCACAGCCCCTATGCTATGCTCTGAGGTGTCTGTCTGCACAACAAACTCTTGGGAGAAATTGGGGGCTTTGAGCATGGGTGTTGTACACATGGTTTCCTTCAGGGCATCAAAACCTTTCTGGCACGCCTCTCTCCAAATCACCTGCCATGAGTGCTTCTTGGAAGCCAGCTGGTTCACTAACTAAAAGACCGCCTCCTAAAATATAGTGCTGCAGAAATATTGTGACATAAATATTGAAGTAAAAAATAAAGGCAACCTATACTTATAATGGTTTACAAAAATATCAAAAAATATATTGTTGTCACTAAAATCAGTTAATAAAATATCGTTTTTTAAATATATACAAATTAAAATGTAAAACATTGAAATAACATTAATATAATAATATAATACAAACAAAATAGATTTAGGGGCTCATTTTGATGTCGGACAGAAAGCCTCTGTCTGACACCATCTCAGATTTTCGACTGACCGACTTGCGGTCGGTGGTTCCGACCGCCGGAATATGATGCAACCGAACACTGTTCGGTCGGATTCCCATTTTTTCCTATGGGAGCTCGTGTTATGCCTAAGAACCGTCCGTAATACAGGGTCCTATGGAGAAATGCATGTGTAAAATCCTTACCCTGTCGCAGGCACTCCATGGTGCCTGCCACACAGTGCAGGATTTTACAGGGGGGTACCTTAGGTACCCCCTCGGCCACCAACCGTAGGCTGCGGGGGCTAGGAGGCCCTGCCATGGGCCCACAAAGTCACTTTACGACAGTCTTTCCGAGTCAGAAAGGCCGGCGCAGAAAGGCTGCTGGAACCCAACATCATAATCCCGACAGCAGAAAAGCCTTCCATAGGGGGTTACAGTGCTATTTCCAACTGACAGGAATACTCCACAAGTCGATCAGAACAGAGTGGGAATGACCGGCCAGTTTATGCTTCAACTGCAAACATTGTAAATGAGCGGTCGGACTTTAAACCAACCGAGTCAGTCAGAAGGGCTCAGACGTGGTCGGGAAGATTCCAACTGTCAGGCGGAGGCTTTCCGCCCGACTTCGTAATGAGCCCCATAATGTTTATTTAAACAAATCACCAACAATTATACTTATTTTTAAAAACACACATATATATTTCCATATATCTAGTTAAAAAATAATTATTAAACTAATTTCAATATATATTATAATGTAATGCTTTTTTAAATATTGTAATAATATATACGGAATATGTATATATATATATATATATAGATATATATATATATCCATATATATTATTACATTATTTAAAAAAGCATTACATTATAATATCATTTTCAATTATTTTTTATGTTGTTAACTTTTTTATTAGAAATTAAATGGCTTGTTTTTTAAACAAATTTAAATTTAAAAAACAAGCCATGTTAATTACAAGTAAACAACATATAACATTAAAATTTACTAAAATATTTACCTCATTAGAAACATTCATTATAAATATCATATTTTTAAATAAATGAAAACATAAAACATAAATTGTTACAATGTAAAATAAACTGTAAACTTTTACATGTAATACATACACTATTCCGACTAAAATGTATCCAAATGTAGGCACAGTGCCATATTAGACTATTGCAAAAAGACCAGATGATGGACCGAATGCTAAATTAATCGAACATTATCCCCCAGTATCAGTTCTGGATTAAATCCATTGTTTTTTTGCATGCCATGCCATTCCAGTTTAAACCCAGCCATATGCAAATCAGTCTCGACCCTGTTCTCCATGGGAACAGTTCAGCCCGAACTGCCAGACCAAGTCCTCCCTGGACCAGAAACAAGCATCCTGGGACCGGTTTCGGGGTAACACCCCTCATCAGCCAGGCTAGCTTGAATCTACACCATCAGATTCAAGCTAGCTTGGCTGATATGGGGTGTTACCCAGAAACCAGTTCCAGGTGCTTGTTTCTGGTCCAGGAAGGACCCGGCCTGGCAGTTCAGGCTGGACTGCTCATATGAGGAACAGGGTCAAGACTGATTTGCATATGGTGTGGCAAAAGCAGGGGTGGCGTAGTGATCAAAAGAACAATGGATTTATCCCAGATCTCTTGACTGGGAGTGAATGTTTGATTTATTCAGTATGCCGTCCATCTGCAGCACTTATTACGATGTATTCAGTCTGCCGCCCATCATTTGTTGCTGCAGCACTTATTACGACTACTGCGCTCCATGGAACTGCCTTAGACATGGTGGCGGTGCAACCACCACCACACTGCAGAACCACCTGCAGTATTATAAGTGTGGTGGTCAGACTGCCACTGAACTGCGGCTGCTGCCGCGGACCAAGGATCCTGCAGCGATTTGAGGCCAAAATATGCTGGTGGTGCTGCAGCAGCACCACCAAGCATATTTTGATTTGCCTCACTGCCACCCTTTTCTTGGCAGTTGCACTGCCATGAGAAGGTTGGCAGTGAGGCAGCAAATGGGGCTCTACAGAGCCTCCTTGTGCCTCTGTGCATGGGGGTGCATGCAGTTTTGCACCCCTATTTCCTGCATGGGAAGAAATGCACAACATGGTGCATTCCTTCCTGTTCAGAAACGTGCACCGGCGGTCCCAAGGTGGTGCTCTTAAGGGCTCACATGATACATTAAAAGAAAGGCACTGAAATCAAGTTATACACCGCAGCTAACTGCGACTCAAAAAATATAATTTACCTCCTGAAATGCCTGTGTCTCCTTGCTTACATAGGCAAGACAGAATGCAAAATAAAAACCGATTGATCAAACGCAAGAGCAACAGGCGCACCAGAAACGACAAGTCAACCATAGCCACACATAGCCAGATCATCCAATTGAGGTTCACTGTGTTAGAAGTTGTACAAGCACACGAAGAACTTGACAACCAAAAGCAATTACTCCAAAGGGAAATCCATTGAATGAAGAGACTTGGCATCTTAATCCTCAAGGGATTCAATGACCGCATGGAGCTTAGTTGTTTTTTGTAATTCATACCATTAGACATAGGTATCCTTGAGACATCGGTGGTAGACTCTCTGACTCATTTTACCTTTGAACATAAACCAATCGTACATTTATGTTTGTGAATTTACATCGTTAGACATAGGACCCCTTGAGACACCGTAGGTAGGCTCTCTGACTCACTTTAACTTTTAACACAATAGTGCGTTTGTTCTTGTGAATTCCCCCTGTCAAACATAGGATTCATTGAGATATCACACCTTCTCATCCAGAGCACTTGTTCTTATGAATACCGGTCCCAATGACCGGTTATATTTCACACAGTTAGACATAATAGTTCTTGGGACACTGCAGGGAGACACTCCGACTTACCTCACTTTAATATACACCTATCATTCATGGTTGTTGATTCACCGGTCAAGTTATAGGAGTCCTTTAGATATTGTATTTAAACCATTTGTGCACTTGTTTCTGTGAAACCGGTCATAGGCATGATGCTAAACACCTTACATTCATGTTTATGTTTCATCCATCTATGTCACTTTCACTCCATCAATAATGGCCAGCAATGTCACATCAGTTGACTTATACGTACACACACAAATGTTATAATGGTGATGCCTTTATTCATGGTACATCACTGAAGCAGCATGCAGCAAATGATCATAGACATTATATATGCATACACAAGATTTATCACCGTTCCATCATGGTGCGGGCGACGCATCAAGGCTGACCTTCCTTTATGTCTATGACACCCGGTCACGCGTACTTAACCACACATAGGGCCTAATTACAATGAGAGTCAGAAAGTCTTTGACCGCAAGTCAGAGGCTTTCTGAGTCTCATGACAGTTGCAGTTTCTACCACTGTATTACGATGCAGGCAGTTAAAAGTGAAATGGGCCAGTCTTTCCGGCTGGATATCGATGGGCTCAAGGAGCTCATCGGCTAATCGGATGCCTGCCCTTAATCCTTATGGACTGGGTGCCGGCCATAGGTATTACAATGTCAGTTTCCGACAGGCTTTCCATGTCGGGCTTTCCGACACGGAAAGCCTGCCAGAAAGCAACATTGGGCGGCCCTAGCAGGGTCCCCTTCACCCTGCGGCCTCCTATTGGGGGCCAAGGGGGCACCTATGGTGCAGGGATAAACAGGTTTTGCATTTATCTATGGGAGATTGTGCTACTGCAGGTTTACGGCCGCAGCACAAGCTTCCATAGACAAATGGGAGTATGTGACTTCATGGTGCGTTTGCATTGTAATTGCAACGTCTGGACTGCTGATCGGAGGTCGGTTGGTCTCGAGACCGCATTTATGTTATGTCTGCCCGACATCGTAATCAGGCCCTTAGATGGCACCCACCACAAAGCCGAAGGAGAGGGTTCTGAGAAGCCAGTGATTTTCTCAAGCGGTGAGTGATGGGGACAAACGTTACACTCCTTTTGTAACTTTTAATCACTATATCGACGCATGCTCACCTTGACACCTGCACTTTTTTATGTAATTTTTTTTGTAATCATGTTTTGTGATAGTCTGTTACAATTATATGTTCTGAACATGGATGCATGGTCACGGGAGCGATCACACTATTTTCTCCTAATTATCTGTTTACTATCATCTGTAATGCATGTATTTTTTGGGGGGACTCATTCACTATCACACACATTGCCAACTACTCCATATGAATTTTATTTTATTTGCACTTTTAGTTTTACCATGATTTCAATGAGCTTCCCTGGCACATTAGACTGCCCTGGCACGTTATTTTGACTACTATTACAGGTCATCTTCTGTTTTGGTTAATTTATTTTTCTTCTTAGGGCTGCACCTCGTCCGCTTCACAATGCATGGTAACTGATGCTCTTTTAGCATAGTTATTAGGTACAGAGTACTTACCACAAGGGAATCCGTTTGAGTAACACTAATGGTTCTTAGTTGTATACACTAACCTACACTTGTAGGTTAGAGTCTGATTTTCGCCATCTTTGTCACTTTGTGGGATAATGTATATCCCCTGAGAAAGGGCTCTCCCTGATATGCATCAGGATATTTTTAAAAATGTGGATGTTTTTAATTCTGGAATAGAAAACCTTTGTACATACAATTGGAAAAGACTTTAACAATAAGGCTTTTCAAATTAAGTCAATTTGAAAAGCCTAAACACAAGTACAGACCCCTTGATTTTTACCTTAGGGGAAACAGAGCTGGCAATATCCCAAATCAAACCAGGGAAAGCCCCGGGTCTGGACAAGATCCCGGGGGACTTATACAAGCACGACCTAGGAATATGGGCACCCTATATTAACTATTTGTGCAATACATTATCTTGCTCTTTAGAATTTCCAGAAAGTTGGAAGGGAGCGGAAATTGTCCTAATTTTTAAAAAAGGCGATAGGATGGACCCTTGTAACTATCGGCCAATAAGTCTAATGGACATCCTACAGAAAATTTATTCACGTCACATTTTATTACGTGTGAGTGATTGGTTGGATGAAAATGCAATTTTAACTAAATTCCAAGCTGGATTCAGATCAAAAGTCAGCACTATAGACCAAATCTTTAGATTTTGCTGTCTCTATTGGAAGTACGTAGAGATCAAAAGGTGCCACTTATATGTTGCCTTTGTTGATTTAAGGGCAGCATTTGATCTGGTGCCCCGAAATCTCTTATGGAAAACCTTGAGCGCAGCTGGTATGCCAAACAACCTTGTTACTCAGATTAAAGAGCTGCATGAAGGGAATTTTGCTAGAATTAGATGGGGCCCAAATGGTGAGTTAACTCAAAAAATACCCATCGAACGTGGAGTTCGTCAGGGCTGTGTCCTGGCTCCCACGCTTTTTTCCCTGTTTGTAAATGACATCCCCTCTTTTTTAAAAGGTTGCAAAAATGATTCACCAAAGCTTAATGGCGAAAAGGTAACTTCCTTACTTTTTGCAGACGATACAATTTTGATATCCCAGACAAAAAATGGATTACAGTCCCTATTGGACACTTTTAATGCATATTGTAGTTCTAAGGGGTTGGAGATTAATGGAATGAAAACTAAATGTATGTCCCTAAACGCCATAAAACGGGATAAAGGTTGTTTAACACTAAAAGGAGCAAAGTTGGATTCAGTTCCCCATTTTTCTTATTTAGGGGTGACACTAGACTCCAAGTTCAATTGGAAAGCGCAAATGGACAAAAGCAAACTAATCTTTGCTCAGAATGTTAGACCGATCCTCAGGGAACACAGTCAAAGTACTGGTAAAGCAGTGTCCCCAGTTATGGAACTATTTAAATTCAAGGTTCAGTCATCAGTCCTTTACGGAGCCGAAATATGGGGCC
The DNA here is from genome assembly GCF_964261635.1 of Lissotriton helveticus. Taxonomy (NCBI): domain Eukaryota; kingdom Metazoa; phylum Chordata; class Amphibia; order Caudata; family Salamandridae; genus Lissotriton; species Lissotriton helveticus. The sequence continues at coordinate 1,011,077,066 of NC_136072.1, forward strand.
CCGGAGCCAAAGATACTTTTAGAGTATCAGATAACAACTTTATGCGAAGCCTGGTGAGGGTCCCAAGAGGTACTCCACTTGTACCCTTGGAACTGGACCTGAATTTTAAAAGAACAGACCATCATGTTCTGATTCGACCCCTAATGCTATGGGTTAGACTATGGCATGTCCCCGAACTCCAAGACTATAGAGACGGGTTAAAAGAAATTATTGCGCTTGACTCCCAAAGTGCAACCCCATGGCTAAGACATGTTAAGACCTGGTTGAGTTGTATAGGATTAAAACATTTCTGGGAGAATCCCGAGCAACTACCAAATAATCCCAAACAAATTTTAAAAAGGGCATTCTGGACCTTCATAGGGAATAGAACTATAGGTAATTCAACTAGTGGGACCATAATCTCAAAATTCTTAAGTTTTAAGGACGAACCCCTTTATGAAATTTTTATGGACGAAATAGAGCCCCCACTTGCCAAAACATTATTTTTAAAATTTAGGTATGGAAACCTCTTAATTAAAACAACATTGGCACGTTGGGCTAGGAGTCGTGATATATCATCTCAAACATTGGACGAATTTTGTCCTATGTGTGAACATGAACAGATTGAAAATGAACAGCATATCCTTTTCTTCTGCCCCTCGTATGTGCAGGCAAGGAAGAGATGGATTAAACCAATATGCCTTTTATTAGGCTTGAGGTCATGTTCACAGGCTCTGAGAATCCTAACTACTAACACGTCACAACAGATAATATTTAGTGTTAGTAGATTTTTACTTTCTATTTTTTACCAAAGGAAAAAGAAGGGGCATCAATTGTAATTGATCTGACCTTTTGACCCGATGTGGTGGTCCATCCTATAACATATGAATGTATTGTTCCCCCATTATTGCCTTCCAACATGGATTGTATTTTTTATTTTTAATGATTGTATTTCTTATCAATGGTTTTATGTATCAGTGTTTTAATGTAGAGATATGTTTTTATTTGATGTAATGCAAGTAATGTGTGCACTGTTTATCTTTTATGGCATATATGCCGAAATAAAGATTTTTGAGATGAGAAAAGCCTAAACACAAGTGTGGAGATTTTTTTTTTTTGGGGTATCTAATTATTTGAAAACGTCTTTGAAACTACTGGAAAACATCTCTAACCAGGAATAACAGTGGCGACCAATGGAACGCTTCCCCGATAATGAGAGCACTATTTTAGTGGGATCCAGAGGCTCCACAATGTCAAAGCCAACCCCCTCGAAAGGGGTGCTAATGACAGTGCAGTAGGTGCTGTCAAGGCGGTGGTATGCTGTTTAGGCTCTCCTATGAGTCTAACATACTTGTCGCCATGACACCACCACCGCACCACATGCCTGCCCTGGATTCAACTCGTAATCAAAATTAATGCTAAAGGAGACTGACCCAAAACCCCTTTCTGTACGATTTAGAGCATATATTGAATACAAAATGTTAACCATAAATGATGAGAGCATCATTACTCATCAAACCTAAAATGATACATGGAAGGTTAATTGTTTATATATCAAATGCATTTCGGTAAATAGATCATGATTGTTAGCACTCTTTAATTTAGTTATTTTGATCTGAGCTGGGATAGAGTGAGAACTTGTCAGGTCTTCTGGGATTAATTCTTATACTGAAGAGGAGTTCTAGGTCAGTCCTAGTCACTCAATCATATGTCAGTGCAATATGCTGAACACAGTGTGCATTCAGTTGCCCCAGCACATAATCCCTGAGTCCTCCACCGGGTGCCACAGCCAGTACAAGCTCTAGGATATTCAAGGTTATTTTACCTGTCAGTGCCAGATACAAATGCCTCACATTCAGGACAGTAACTCCATTAATCTAGCTGTCCTGGCTGGCAGCGGTTGTCTGAAGTCAACTAGCACTGGGTTCTGAATGCTCAGAGATAGATCAGGAAAAGAAAAGATACACACTACATGTCATGTCACAAGCAGGGTTGGATTGTGAATAAAAATTGGCCCGGGTACTCTAAAAAAAGTAGCCCATATTTGCATATTGCCTTTCCGCAAGGTACTGCTTCGGCAACGTTTTTTAAAAAGAAGGGGGTGGGGTGTCTCTGATAGAGGCAAGTTTTCTTAACTTTATTTAGATAGAAACAAACTGCACGGCTTAGTTTACACTGGTGAAACACACCTGAAAAACAAGTGAAGCCACTTATGCTCAGGCCTCTTCCTCTGCTCAATATGCATGCATTAATGGGCGGCCCAGAGAGAGAAAGGGAGTGACACCTCTGCCCGTTGATAAAAGGAAGGTAATGGATGCCAATCTGCCTCCAGAAAGGCCACTTAGGCACCCACTGGGCCGCTGGCAGCATCCGAACAGCAAAGACAGCCCCCAGGCTGCCCAAATAAGGGCCTCACAGCTGGAACTCGGATACTGCCCCCTCAGCCATTGCCCGAGTGCCCGCCTGACCAATACGACCCTGGTCACAAGATAATAAGGGCCTGATCACAAGTAAAGGTGCTATTTATCGCACCTGGTGAATAACTATACCCTGGGGTTGGTTATTTATTGGGTACGATAAATAACAGCTATTACATGGTACGGTAAATACCCTACACATTTCCCCTGTTAAATTTCGGCAGGCTTGACCTGTCGAAATTTAACGAATGTTGGGTTATTTGATGCATCGGACAATTATCGGAAACATTAAATAAAGCCAAACTAGTATTTCCGTCTCATGCCTAACCAGGGGTTTACACATGGGATAGAATTGATCGCCCGACTTGTAATCAGAGCTTCAGGGTGTAAACTGAAATATGAAAGTGCTTTATTTTCTTGTATTCCACATATATGAGAAGAAAGATGATCTTTGTTGCTAACAACTGTTACCAGTGCTTATTTAAGGCAGTGGTTGCAGGACTTTGACATAGAGCAAAAGAGAGCAAGGCAGAAAAGGGAGAACGAGAGAGGAAGAAAAATTGGAAAACAGTGACAAAGAGAGACAGAAGGGAGCAAATAGAGCCCAGAAGAGAGACAATAAATGGGCAAGTAGTGAATGGTGGTCGATGAAAGAGGCACGACGTGGAGTCAGGAATAGACAGCCCTGACACTCAACAGCACCGGCAGATGATTTCTGAGAAAATCTTTTGGCCCCATTATTTTACACATTAATTCTCACGTTTCCAAGAGCGTGAATAAAACACATGCAAGTAATTTTGCGTTTAAAAATGTTGTACCATATGTTAATACAAAGACGATGCTGGAGACCACCTTTCAATAAGTCTTCTAGTGTCTTTAAAAGTTGTCCACGAACATGGGTCTGCGTCCACCAAGGAGAATGTAGCCAAAAGACGATGTTACATGGTTTTACAGACATTGTGTAACTCCTTCTATTCTTCAGTAGTTTTTACAGACAGTGAACTCTGGGACTGTCTACTAGTGCATTCGACCTTCATTGCAACTGGAAATGATCATGGGATCTTCCTCAGGAGTATGTGGCCTCCATCTCCTCTTGTGGTGATTCCTGAGTTTTGGCACGATAGCGGGAACATTAATAGCGTGTACCCCCTTAACGGTGTTTCTTGCAGTAGGACTGGTGGTTAGGCCAGGTGCAGCATGAATCCGTTGCCAGTAGCCCGTTTTTATGTTTTTGATTTGACTTGGTGCATCCGTGTCCATTCATGTCCATTTCACAGGAGTCACAGACACACATATAAACCCTCACATCTATCTCTGCAGCAAGTTCATTAACCACCTGAACTATCTTACTCTATGTTACCAAAGATTTGCTAGATCAACATAGATATAATAGCCGGTACATTAACACTAAACATGAAGTGACTAATAAAGTCATCCAGAACAGACTTACTATTTTGGCTTCTAAAAAAATATTGGCCCGAAATTCAAATGCCTTGGCAGGCCATCGGATGACTGTCATCGACTCCTCATGAACTGTGCCCGACGTCACTCTGCCCTTGCAAACTCCGCCTCGCTTCTGTTGCCTTGCCTCAGACCATCTCCCTCCCCAACATGCAGGTTTCGGGAATTCATCTTTTCCATTGCCAGCGCGGGTTCTCCAAGGTTTCCAGTTAGTTTCGATTTGCTGAGCAATTGCAGGCCATAGATGGCTTGCCTATTTGTCACACACACCTATGTTGCGGACAGGGCATATGCATTATAACCCATTCTAAAATGTCATGAGTGCTTTTCAGTGAAGAACTGAACTCTAAACGTCCAATTAGCCTCGCATTTGTAGCATGTTCTTGCTTGGAAGTGTACCTTCGCCTGACCTGCCCCTTGAAGGCGCCTTGCCGCTGGTTCACAATGTGAATTCGTTCTGCCCTCAGGGCAGCGTCTGGCTGCGTTCTGTTCCTGTCTATCCGGGCTCTGCGCTAATTACAGCGGCTGCCTCGGTGTTTATGAAACCTTCATGTCTGGTGAGCGCAATCCACTGAGGTGAATGATTGATTTGCCGGCTGCGTGTCTTGTTTTACCCTTGAAGAGACAGTCTGACTGTACTGATCCTAAGCAAATATAATGGATTTGGGATTTTAAACCATGCTTTATAATTACCAGTTCTGTAAATGTCAAGATACATTAGCCGTAAAACTAGGTAAGATTAATGAAGGCAATGATATTTTATTTGAGCCTGCATTTGTGATTGAAATGTAGCCTGACATGACTGTGTCACACATGGAAAGTAGGTTGACAATAAGCGTTATATTTTGACTAATCGAAGCACACCGTGGAGCTGCTTTAAGTCTCCAACCCTACACTGCAGATTTATTCAATCATAGATAGATTCCTTTAGGCTATGATGATAACAAGATATATAGAACATTAAACATTGTTATTTTGGATAATAAATGCCTTAGGCTTCCAGGCATTATAAAACGATTTCTCGCTAATGTCAAGTGTCCACCACATCACCTAGCTACAGCGGTGATTCACAACCCATGCACTTTTTCCACGCATATTGTTTTTGTTGATCATTTCATATATAGATTTTCCTTCATACAAGGTCTCTCCTCTAACAATGGTAGCCTCCTTCTCTGCACCCTTTCACAGAGCAGAGATCATCCTCACTTTGGTCGAAACACAAATTGTGGTCGGGGAAATAAAAAAAGTTATTTTGTGAATATGCATAGTTTTCATGACTATTACACTTAATTACAAAACACAAAAGGGGGCAAAGAGTATTTAAAGACCAGTGAGTATGTACTCCCAAACACAGATATCTGGATCTGTATGCTGTCATGACACTTGTTTTCCTTTATTGAAGAAAATGCTGTCTCTTTTCTTAGGACAAAAACACTCACCAACTTTGGGTGACATGCTTCATCATAGGGTTCCTACTCACACCACAAAAATCATGATGTAGTTTGGCTAAAAATCCGAGAATCAGGATGAATTACTCTTAGTATATAATCCCTATGTGGATAAGGTGTGTGGGTGATGGTACAGGGTGCGATCGAGAAAATTGTGAACCAAAACTCTTGGTGGAGCGCCACTACTTTATTCTGTCCTCAAGTACTGGTTTAAAAACAAGACAGAGGAAGAGAGTCAATCCCAGAGTAAAAATCTGGTCAACATCTTTCTACCTGAAAGTTACCCTTATTAGGTGTGAGGGCATTTGTAAGGACCATAAAGAAGTCGCTGTGCAAATGTAAGTAATATAAATGGTAATGTGAAAGTTACAACCAGTGGTCTGGGAGGGACTACAAAGATCCAACGTTCTTAGATATCTGCCAGGAGGAAGTAATATAGAGACAAAACATCAAAACCCAAGTACAATGTAACTACCACAGTACTGAACATATGTGAACATGAACCCTGCACACCCATAAAAGCACATCGAAGCCGCCCCAAAAATGTGTTTCAACATGAAAAGTCAAATTTTCTGAAATAGTCAAAGTCGTCTTGGTGTCCTTAAGGTATGAGAAATGTATACCAAAAAAGTGATGGATAGAATGATTGAATTCATCCCAGCCAATGAAAGTCACCCAGGCCACATCTCAGTCTATTATTGAAAACACCATGCCACCTCACTTTGGAATTAGCCATATGCCAATCAGTCTTGACCCTACTCCAGCCTGAACTGCCATCCCAGGTCCTCTCTGAACTAAAACACAAGCATCCTTGGACCACTTTCGCCCTAGTTAGGGTTCATCACCCAGGTATAGTTTGGCTCTGATGACACAGTGTGCTCAGGACCCACTCCTGGGCACACTCTTCCCACTTCGGGCAACATATATACTACTGTATATATACATACTAATGTATATAAAAAGTGAGGGATGGATTGCTATTTCAGCCATTGGTAAATACTTGTGGCTGTATCCCAGGACATTACTATTTTGAACACCATAACTCCTCAGTTTGGACCCAGCCATAATTAAATCAGTCTTGACCCTGCTCCAATGGGAACAGTCTAGCCAGAACTGCTGAGCCAGGTCCTCCCTGAACAGGAACTAAAGCAATCTAGGACCGGACTGGTTTCATCCTAGTTACGCTCATCAGTCAGGTATCGCTTGGTTCTCTGCTTTCGTTTTCGATAATTTATGCAACACTCTAACCCTGAAAGGGTATAATTTTGGCTTATACCGGGTTCTCCCTGGTCTGGGAGCTAAACCTCTCTGAAGAGCTATAATGATAGCAAAACACGTGTCAGGGGTTGCTTGTATTCATTCCAGGTTGGATTGGATGGTATTTTACCAATCCAAAGCTGTAATACTGTGCCTGGAGTGGTAAAAGGTTTTTGTCATTTTACAGCTCAGCGTGGATGGCACTGTGCTAATCCTATGCTTAAAGACTTAGCTGTAGAAATGGCAAAATACTTTGTCCCTTTCTATCTCAGCATGGATGGCATTAGGCTAATCCCATGCTTAAAAACTTTGATCGAAAAGCAGACATTTGAGCAACCAAGGCATAATATGTGGGGTGGGTCGAGTGCAGGTACAGTGCACCACAATTACCACAGTTGCATTGCAGCAATTTTTAAAATATCTTATAATATATTAAATACATAGACAGTATAAATGGTGATCTAAATTGGAAATTACATACAACACAATACACAAATATAAGATTGTAATCACACAATGAGACCAGCAAAATTGCAACGAGATTTGTAATGTCATATATGTACCAGAAATCAGACAGAACAGAGTTTGATAGCACAAATCAATTAAAGCAGGATGCCAGATTTGTCACCGAACAATATGGTTGGAAAGCTTTAGTGATCCTTGTGCTCTAATGTATGCAAAGCTTAGAATATACATATTAGGAGAGAAATACTTTCTCAACACAACTTAGAAGGTGATGGGTAGTCAAGTGACACCGGTTTTCACAAATAGCTATATTTTGCAAAGTCGGCCTAATAACGCAGGATACTTTAAGGTAAGGAGATCACAATCCTTTGAAAAAGATGTTGTGCAGTGATTTAGTAATATGTAATGTTATTGACTTGGGACGTTGAAATGTGTGCCATTTCTTTTTGTGAAATTATGCAAAATTTTGAAAAACATTTTGCAAAATTATGCTAATAATAAATTTGGCTTTTTTCCATCAAAAATTTGTGAACTTGAACCGCTTGCATTTTGCCAGTAAATGTCGATCCGATTTTTTACACAAGTGATCCCCAATAATGTTGTGGCATAATAGCATAATTTTGCAGAATGTCAGGTAAAAAGCGTAACGTGAAGACAATTGAATTTCGCTATAGCTTATTATTTATGTCCGAGGTTTGCAACTTTCTGAACAGCACCAAGATACACAACAGTGACAGCAATTGCAGTTAAACACAGTATTTGCAAAGGAACTGGACAGTGTATTGGGGCCCGATGTAGGTAGCCCTTTACCGATCGGAATCGGCCGAAAATGCCGATTTTCGGCCGTTTCCGATCGGTAAAGGGCTATCGAGATGTAGGGGCACATTTTCGGTAATTTTACCGAATCGTTATCATTTCCGAATCGGTAAAGTTACCCAATCGGTAATATTTACCGATTCGGTAATGATGACGATTCGGTAGAACTACCGAAAATGCAATGTAGGTAGCCAATGTTCCATCAGCACATGGCCTACAGAATCGGTATTTTACCATGGAATACAAATCCATGGTAAAAAACCGATTCCTGTGTACATGCACATCTGTGCATGTACACATGTGCCATGTGACAGACAGACGTGCCCTTAGGGCATGTCTGTGTGCCACATTGCACACATGCCCGTTTTGGGGGTGCTAGAGGGTGTCAAAGTGACACCCCCTGCACCCTTGTGAATTCTTTAATTACCGATTCGGTAAATACCGAATCGGTAATGCCTAATCATTCCTATGGGCTTCAAAGCCCATAGGAATGAATGGGCATTACCGATTCGGTATTTACCGAATCGGTAATTAAAGAATTGTTAAGGATTCGGTAACGAATCCAGATGTTGGGACCTACATCCCATTTACCGATTTTTGAATACCGATTCGGTAGGATTCGGTATTTCAAAATCGGTAAATGGGATTTACCTACATCGGGCCCTAAGAGTTCAAACAAAGTGACAGGTGCCGCCTGGCCCACGGCAAAGCATGCAAGTTCACAATTCCTCTGTGTTTAGCAATAGACCATAACGTTCTCTGTATCTAGTTAGCTGGCCAGCAAATTGGGTGCTGGCCCACCACACTGTAGGATTAAAGAGGAAGATAATAACAAAAGTCAGTGCAGTGAAGGGTATGGTGTCAGGCAGACACCACCCATCGCATCTTCACTTCATAGCAGAATATGTTTCAAATTAATATAATATTGTTCTTAATGTATGATTTCTTTTATGGCAGTGTTACTGCTGAATAAAGTTATTATTATTATTATTCATAGAAGTTAAACTTCGATGGCCTGCTTCCATCAATGGTTAGGGATTGGATGGGCCTCCTTGGATGTGAGCGCACATAACTTACGCCTCCCCATAGTCAAGCCGCCACCTGCATTTTGCCAATTTGGTAAGGTGGTCAAATTGTTGGGCTGGAACATCTCAGGGCTTGCTACTAAATTATGTTGGAAGAAATGGGTTGATTTTATTAATTCCTATTATATTGTTATGTTGCAGGTGCCATGGGCCCCATATGATCTTATTTGCTACCTTTAATTTGTTTTTCTGGCCCATCGACTCTTTCTGCTGCTGGGTGGGCTGGTGCAGGATTGTCAGCTTGGTTTCTAAACCACACTTTTCACTTTCCTGACAAATAGTGCACTCATTCAAGCATTTCATGTGACTTGGTCTAAATCGTTTGTTTTTTTTGGCCAACTTTTATAACGATAATTTCTCCACCATACCGAGCCCAAATTTTGCATCCCTCTTTGATTTGAATTTCGAATTGGATTACAAATTTGCCAATTCAGAATCAAATTTGAACATCATTCTTTCAGGGGAACTTTAATAATAAACTCGGTCATCTGGGAGCTCTCCCAGTGGAAAGGATGTTTGAAGCTGACTCTGAGGTCAGTTCTGAATGCACTAGTGACCACAAAGGGTCTTTGCTATACCTCTATTTGCTTTAATTAGGTCTTTATATAAACAACACCACAGAGAAGAAGGGTCCAGGGGATTTTTTATGACCTGCCCAAGTTTTGCTCCCCTCAAGCTAATCACAATACCTCAAAACAAACCGGGGGTCTAATCAGAAGCCAAAAAGATGCTTCCACACAGGCTAGACTGTTTACCAAATCAGTCGAAGGCACCTGATCCTATACCGCCTGTAATAAAGACATAACAGCAAAATAAACACAAGTGATTGTAAGTGAGACTCTCACGAGTGTACATAATTCGTGGATTCCCATCAAATGTCGTGTGATGATCAATATTCTCATCTGGTCATCCAACAATGGAGGGTGGTCCGTCTCTTGATCATTGAGACCTAATCCACTCCCCACTCATACAAATTCAGGGGTCAAGCCCACAATCACTGTAAAGACCAAGAGAGAAAATCAATGTGTATGGGAACCAGTGCAGTGTAAACAATTATAAGGTCAAGTGGTGAGTTAAAATAGAGTGAAGAGACATGAACAAAGAGCCAATTTTAATTGAAAATACGTCTCCTCCCCTGATTAAAAAGCTAGAACAGTGCAATAAGGCAGTTATTCAACAAATAGACTGCCACCAGGGGCCAACATGTTTCAGCCTGGAGGGAAAACAAGGTCCCAAGGCTTTCGTCAGGGCCTCTGTTCTTACAAAATATTACTACTGCTAAAGTGCAAACAAAAAAAGGCTGCTCAATAAAGGATACAAGTAGACCTATTTGTCTAAATTCGTACTCCTCCAGATCAATTGATGTGTCTCACATCTATAAACAGAATACAAAACACATGTGATATAGATTACTGTATGTCATAAATCAAGTAATTTGTAAAGACATTTTTATAATAAAATTGACTCACCCAGATTGACCGGGGAACAAACCTCACCTCTCCTGGACCAAACTCAGGAAGATCGAGGCCCCGCTCTATGGAAATAAGGTTCAATGTGTACAGAGTGAATGCCCAGCTACAGCAAGCCTCATACATTCTAAATCCATACTGCACATTATAGTGACCTAATCCCATTATCGACCAACATACAAACTGAGAAGACGCCCGGACCCAGAGGTCCCTTGGAAAAACATCTATGTATTTGAAACAGTCACATAGCAGTAATCACACGCTCATACTCAAAAGCTCTAGAGTGTGTGGCTCTGAGAACATAGAGTTAAAGAGAGTCTAAAAAGTAAGTCTGAACAGTACTCTTCCAAAATACAGCATGCTCATGATCTTACTCTTATACTCCCTATTATAGAGAAGCAAACAAACTTCTGGTAAAAAGGCAGGGAGAAACTTACCTGTCCGTCGTTGCCACAATTCAGGAACCTGAGTCAGAGGGAGGCACCAGGTACTACCATGTCCCGCTATTTGTATCGAACACCGGAGGGTAGAGTTTACAGGGAACTCCCTCAATTACATGTATCCGGTGCTCAACACAATGCCCAAATCAGTATGTCTGCCCTTCTATTGATACACAGTCTATATTGTTAAAATACTTAACAGAAATCCCAAATTATGAGAGAAGTTAGCAGTCATATCTCCGTAATTGCCCACAGAACTACAGGATGACGTCATCCTCACTAATCCTGTAGTTCGCTGTTTACCGGTGGCGAGCTACGAAGACCACACCGCCAGTGTGGTTAACTCCTCATTCTAAAAGTCACTATTATAAATAGGTGCTTTAGAGTAAGATAGGACAGAAAATAGAACAGGAGTATATTGCGCAATCACCCGTTACCTGGATATCATGCTCTCCGTTAGTGGAGCCGTTTTGTGAAACCACAACTTCTTTTTGAAACCCACGCGATACTTGGCATGCGGAGGCAATAGAGGAGTAGAACTACAAGATGACATCATAATGGATTCATCCTGTAGTTCGCATGCCAGGAACCTCGTGTCTGTTAAAAAATCAACAAACCCAGATTATTTAGTATACTCAAAGCGAACTAATCTTAATCATACCAAGGCATACCAGGAACCTCGTGTTTATCAATGATGAATAAACACAGATAATTTAGTAAATTCACCGCGAGCTGATAATGAGCATGCCGGTGTACACATGATAGGTATACTGTGATGGACTGAAGGGATTACTAATATTATGTCTATCAGAGTGTGTGTGGGTCACTTGTTAGGATGTCAACCCGCAGCCTAACCCTGCATAAAGAAAGTATAAATACAGTTCCCAAGGTGACATTCAGATGATGGTGTATGGTGTATGAGGGTAACATACTAAAGGTAGGGCAACATTGCTATTGTCCTACAGTGCCTCTGTTAGACTAATGTCGCAACCCGCAACTCGTACAGGAAGAAGGACCCCCCTTACCAGTGCAAAACAGATGGTAGAGCACTGCTGGTGAGGAACTGCGCCTATCCTAGTTGTACTGTATAATGCTCTGTGCACTATAAATGAATAACTATACCCATGTATTATAATGTGGCAACTTGAATTGTGGCTCTTGTTACAGGGCCATCCACGGAATGTCATCATTCAGGCCAAGGGATGCACTAGAAAGCCTGAAAATCCACCTTTGTTCCTTCCTGAATAGGTGTTTCGATACGTCTGTGATATATGATGGTACAAAGGGTTTTTCCAAAATTGTCCAGGTAAAATCATCTTCAGTATGACTTTTCTCCACAAAGTGCCTCATGAGCTTTGTTATTTGCTTCTTGCACCTAAAGGCACTTTTATGTTCCAACTTCCTCAGACGTACTTTTCGAGTAGTCATACCCACATACTTAGTGGAACATGGACAAGTCAACAAATAAATACCATTAATGCTATTACAATTTGAGAACTGACGTTGTTCCCATGGATGGTCAGTTCCAATCTCAACCTCAGTGGTATGTTTGGTCTGAGGACACACAGAACAGCACCCACACGGGTGATGTCCTGTCACTGCAGGTAAATCCCACAGAGTCCCAATGGGTCGTCTAACAGTCTGTTTGGGGCGAGTGTGGATTACTCGATCTCGTTGACTACTTGATCGTTTAAACGCAAATAGAGGTGGATCAATTTTATCATTACTTGTGTTGAGGATGCGCCAGTGACGCCGAACAATTTTCTGAATCTGATTCGACTTTGTGTTGAAGGTACTCACATGGGTAAGGCGATTCAGATATTCTTTTTCCTCTGGTGGCTCTATTAAGGCTTCACGTGAATTATTACTAGCTCACTTCATAGCTCGTTTGATGAGTTTCTTAGGGTAGCGACGAGCCACAAGTTGTTCTGATAAAGCCTGAGCATGTTTGGGTAAAGTTTCTGTCGTGGAGCAATTGCGTCGACCGTGCAGAAACTGACCGTACGGTAAATTATCCCGAAGGGATTTTGGGTGTTGGCTTCCGAAACAATTCATTCTCCAAACCAGTTGGGGTGACATAAATTGAAAGGTCAAGAAAAGAAAGTCGATCTTTGCTGTATTCCACTGTAAAATGTAGGAAAGGGTTTTGTTCATTCAACCAATGGTGGAACCGCGTGAGAGACTCGCTATCTCCCCTCCACACCACCAACACGTCATCTATATAACGTTTCCACCATCTTATAGATTGACAAAAAAGGATTGGTGGGCGTCAGGACATGTTGCTGTTCGAATGTATGGACATACAGATTCGCCAACGATGGAGCAAAAATACTGCCCCTGCTGGTCCCAGACACTTGCAAGTAGATGGAATCTTCGTATTTGAAATAGTTTTCTTTCATCGCCAGTCTATCTAGAGACATTATAAACTGGACCGGCGTGATGGAGTCTAACTCTGTCTCACCCAGGATGGACATGATGGTCTCTAAAGTCTCATCCTGGGGTATGGACGTGTACAAGGACTCCACGTCAAAGGAAACTAAATAATCAGTTTCAGAATTGTACTCAATGCCAGGTATAACCTGCAACACATCGTTAGTGTCCTGCAGGTATGTAGGCATGGTATGGACAATAGGTCTTAAAAAATGATCGACGAGTTCAGACAGGGGCTCAAGCAAGGAGCCCAGACCTGATATTATCGGTCTTCTAGGAGGTGGCCTTTGTGGTTTGTGCACTTTGGGTAGCGTGTAAAAATACGGTACCGTAGGGCATTTGGCTTGGAGAAACCGGGCTTCATGACTAGTAATCCATCCCTCATTCAGAGCCTCGTCTACCAAGATTGGTAGACACAATACTGGTTGAAATTCAAGTATTAGAGTCACAAATCAGAAAGAGTTTAGGGATTCTATTTTACAGACCAAGATTGAATGTTTTTTAAAAGACCTGGCGAAATTCAAACATGATGTGGTTTATGCATACCCTAGCGACTCTTATGTTGCCCCAGAATATAGAAAGAATGGCAGAAAGTATGGCTCAAATTATTCTGGTTCTAGTACAGATTCTAACAGTGACTCCGACGCCTCCGCCCAGGGTATATCCATGAGTAGAGGGAGAGGTAGATCCAATAGATTTCAAAAGTATAGAGGACAACCCACTTCACAATTCCAACCTTGGTGGCCAGCGTCACCATGGGGAAAACCAGGACATCCCCAGTTAACATACCAACCACCGATGGCACCCCCATACGCAGGTTTTCCACCACATTACACTGCTCATCCTATTTTAGGGTTGGGCCCGCGCAGATCGAGGGGAAAAAGAAGAAACCAACAGCCACAGGTACATTTGGACGAGTCACTAGGGCCCCATGTGGGAACTCGCAGTCAGACAAGGAGAAACCCTCCCCAACCAGGGAATGAGTAGAGTCTAGCCTTGTAATCAATTTGAGCAGTAAGATCCTGAATGAGACAGAAGACAAAGTCCTTAATAAAGGCTTAGGTTTTTTGACTACCTTTCATGGGGATCCTTTCCAATTACAGATAGAATTGGCACAGTTCTATCGGAAGCTCAGGCTGTTGTATTTTTTAGGATAAATCTTGTGATGATGACAATCCCCTTGAGAGAAATACGGGATTAAGGGACAAATCCACTTTCACCCCACCAGCACACACAATACCCTCACAGGTAGCTACCTTTGAGAAGGCAGTAAATGATGACATCCCAAAAATCTGGAATGAGAATGAGAGGTCCTCCTTTAAAAATCTATCTAAACTGGACCAACAGGCCTTGTGGGCACTGGCGGATGATGTGACGATCACAATTAAGCCTGCCGACAAAGGTGGCTCAATAGTTATTCAAGACTCATGTGACTATAGAACTGAATGCCTCCGTCAGTTAAGTGACCGGGCATCTTACCAACTCTTGGACACAGACCCTACTGAACGTCTAAGTCACCAAACCAAAATCTTGGTAGACGAGGCTCTGAATGAGGGATGGATTACTAGTCATGAAGCCCGGTTTCTCCAAGCCAAATGCCCTACGGTACCGTATTTTTACACGCTACCCTAAGTGCACAAACCACAAAGGCCACCTCCTGGAAGACCGATAATATCAGGTCTGGGCTCCTTGCTTGAGCCCCTGTCTGAATTTGTCAATAATTTTTTAAGACCTATTGTCCATACCATGCCAACATACCTGCAGGACACTAACGATGTGTTGCGGGTTATACCTGGCATTGAGTACAATTCCGAAACTGATTATTTAGTTTCCTTTGACGTGGAGTCCTTGTACACGTCCATACCCCAGGATGAGACTTTAGACACCATCATGTCCATCCTGGGTGAGACCGAGTTAGACTCCATCACGCTGGTCCAGTTTATAATGTCTCTAGCTGGACTGGCGATGAAAGAACACTATTTCAAATACGAAGATTCCATCTACTTGCAAGTGTCTGGGACCAGCATGGGCAGTATTTTTGCTCCATCGTTGGCGAATCTGTTTGTCCATACATTTGAACAGCAACATGTCCTGACGCCTACCAATCCTTTTTTTCAATCTATAAGATGGTGGAAACGTTATATAGATGACGTGTTGGTGGTGTGGAGGGGAGATAGTGAGTCTATCACGCTGTTCCACCATTGGTTGAATGAACAAAACCCTTTCCTACGTTTTACAGTGGAATACAGCAAAGATCGGCTTTCTTTTCTTGACCTTTCAATTTATGTCACCCCAACTGGTTTGGAGACTGAATTGTTTCGGAAGCCTATGGCTCGTAACTCCCTGTTGTTGTACGAAAGCCAACACCCGAAATCCCTTCGGGATAATTTACCGTACTGTCAGTTTCTGCGCATTCGGCGCAATTGCTCCACGACAGAAACTTTCACCAAACATGCTCAGGCTTTCTCAAAACAACTTGCGGCTCGTCGCTACCCTAAGAAACTCATCAAACGAGCTATGAAGCGAGCTAGTAATAATTCACGTGAAGCCTTAATAGAGCACCCAGAGGAAAAAGAATCTCTGAATCGCCTTACCCTTGTGAGTACCTTCAGCACAAAGTCGAATCAGATTCAGAAAATTGTTATGCGTCACTGGCGCATCCTCAACGCAAGTAATGACAAAATTGATCCACCTCTATTTGCGTTTAAACAATCAAGTAGTCTACGAGATCGATTAATCCACAATAGCTCCAAACAGACTGTTAGATGATCCATTGGGACTCTGTGGGATTTACCTGCAGTGACAGGACATCACCCGTGTGGGTGCTGTTCTGTGTGTCCTCAGACCAAACATACCACTGAGGTTGAGATTGGAACTGACCGTCCATGGGAACAACGTCAGTTCTCAAATCGTAATAGCATTAATGTTATTTATTTGTTGACTTGTCCATGTTCCACTAAGTATGTGGGTATGACTACTCGAAAAGTACGTCTGAGGATGTTGGAACACAAAAGTGCTTTTAGGTGCAAGAAGCAAATAACAAAGCTCATGAGGCACTTTGTGGAGAAAAATCATACTGATGATGATTTTACCTGGACAATTTTGGAAAAACCCTTTGTACCATCATATATCACAGACGTATCGAAACACCTATTCAGGAAGGAACAAAGGTGGATTTTCAGGCTTTCTAGTGCATCCCTTGGCCTGAATGATGACAGTCCGTGGATGGCCCTGTAACAAGAGCCACAATTCAAGTTGCCACATTATAATACATGGGTATAGTTATTCATTTATAGTGCACAGAGTAATATACAGTACAACTAGGATAGGAGCAGTTCCTCACCAGCAGTGCTCTACCATCTGTTTTGCACTGGTAAGGGGGGTCCTTCATCCTGTACGAGTTGCGGGTTGCGACATTAGTCTAACAGAGGCACTATAGGACAATAGGAATGTTGCCCTACCTTTAGTATGTTACCCTCATACACCATACACCATCATCTGAATGTCACCTTGGGAACTGTATTTATACTTTCTTTATGCAGGGTTAGGCTGCGGGTTGACATCCTAACAAGTGACCCACACACACACTGATGGACATAATATTAGTAATCCCTTTAGTCCATCACAGTATACCTATCATGTGTGCACCGGTATGCTCATTATCAGCTCTCGGTGAATATACTAAATTATCTGTGTTTATTCATCATTGATAAACACGAGGTTCCTGGTATGCCTTGGTATGATTAAGATTAGTTCGATTTGAGTATACTAAATAATCTGGGTTTGTTGATTTTTTAACAGACACGAGGTTCTTGGCATGCGAACTACAGGATGAATCCATTATGATGTCATCTTGTAGTTCTACTCTTCTGTTGCCTCCGCATGCCAAGTTTCGCATGGGTTGCAAAAAGAAGTCGTGGCTTCACAAAACGGCTCCACTAACGGAGAGCATGATATCCAGGTAATGGGTGATTGCGCTATATCCTCCTGTTCTATTTTCTGTCCTATCTTACTCTAAAGCACCTATTTATAATAGTGACTTTTAGAATGAGGAGTTAACCACACTGGCGGTGTGGTCTTCGTAGCTCGCCATTGGTAAACAGCGAACTACAGGATTAATGAGGATGACGGCATCCTGTAGTTCTGTGGGCACTTACTGAGATATGACTGCTAACTTCTCTCATAATTTGGGATTTCTGTTAAGTATTTCAACAATATAGACTGTGGATCAATAGAAGGGCAGACATACTGATTTGGGCATTGTGTTGAGCACCGGATACATGTAATTGAGGGAGTGCCCTGTAAACTCTACCCCCCGTTGTTCGATACAAATAGCTGGACATGGTAGTACCTGGTGCCTCCCCCTGACTCAGGTTCCTGAACTGTGGCAACGACGGACAGGTTAGTTTCTCCCTGCCTTTTTACCAGAAGTTTGTTTGCTTCTCTATAATAGGGAGTATAAGAGTAAGACCGTGAGCATGCTGTATTTTGGAAGAGTACTGTTCAGACTTACTTTTTAGACTCTCTTTAACTCTATGTTCTCAGAGCCACACACTCTAGAGCTTTTGAGTATGAGCGTGTGGTTACTGCTATGTGACTGTTTCAAATACATAGATGTTTTTCCAAGGGACCTCTGGGTCTGGGCGTCTTCTCAGTTTGTATGTTGGTCGATAATAGGATTAGGTCACTATAATGTGCAGTATGGATTTAGAATGCATGAGGCTTGCTGTAGCTGGGCTTTCACTCCGTACACATTGAACCTTATTTCCATAGAGCGAGGCCTCGATCTTCCTGAGTTTGGTCCAGGAGAGGTGAGGTTTGTTCCTCGGTCAATCTGGGTGAGTCAATTTTATTATAAAAATTTCTTTACAAATTACTTGATTTAAGACATACAGTAATCTATATCACATGTGTTTTGTATTCTGTTTATAGATGTGAGGCACACCAATTGATCTGGAGGAGTACTAATTTAGACAAATAGGTCTACTTGTATCCTTTATTGAGCACCCTTTTTTTGTTTGCACTTTAGCAGTAGTAATATTTTGTAAGAACAGAGGCCCTGACGAAAGCCTTGGGACCTTGTTTGCCCTCCAGGCTGAAACATGTTGGCCCCTGGTGGCAGTCTATTTGTTGAATAACTGCCTTATTGCAGTGTTCTAGCTTTTTAATCAGGTGAAGAGACGTATTTTCAATTAAAGTTGGTTCTTTGTTCATGTCTCTTCACTCTATTTTAACTCACCACTTGACCTTATAATTTTTTACACTGCACTGGTTCCCATACACATTGATTTTCTCTCTTGGTCTTTACAGTGATTGTGGGCTTGACCCCTGAATTTGTACGAGTGGGGAGTGGATAAGGTCTCAATGATCAAGAGACGGACCACCCTCCATTGTTGGATGACCAGATGAGAATATTGATCATCACATGACATTTGATGGGAATCCACGAATTATGTACACTCGTGAGAGTCTCACTTACAATCACTTGTGTTTATTTTGCTGTTATGTCTTTATTACAGGCGGTATAGGATCAGGTGCCTTCGACTGATTTGTTAATTAGGTCTTTGCAATTCTTTTGAATAAGTTCAGCCAAGTTTCCTCTCGATGGCTGCTTTTATAAGTGTCTCGCACGCATCAATAATTCATTATGTATTTGTTTCTAGGAACTTCTTGAGTCACATTGTGGACTGGACTGTGTGCCCCAGTAACTATAGCAACCATAAACTACTCACTATCACTTTTGTATACCCAGAGGAGTGTTAACCTGCGAAACGTTCAACGTAGCCGTGTGTCCACCATCTGGGTTCGTTGACTAATTGTCTTAACCTGGACCCTGGCCTACCATGCAAAGTCGATACTTTTGTGCAACATGGGCATAATATTAGATCTTTTACTATAGAAGCCTAAGAAACTTCCACTACTTCTCAACAATCGTGGTTTGATAAGATACGGAGGGAGGCCAACAAACAGCTGCGTTGTGCTTGCCACACCTAGGGATACTGAGAGTTGCATTCTGTAGAAAGGAGTGTAAGTAGTCTCTATGTAAAAGGAAACTGGAGTTAAGGGAGGAAGCATGGAAAAAAACTGGTCTCCTCTTGCAGGGCAAGAAACACTGGCCTATTCCGAAATACTTTCAATGATAACAAACCTTTTTGTATCGCCAACAAGTGTGTGTGTGTGCCAATATCAACCTAGATGAATGGGTTGCCCTTTTCTCTAGTATTTATTGTCCATCTGCTCTAGCCAATAATGACACTGAGCCTAAGGCCATCTTCCACCTCCATATTGAACTTTCTGTGGACGATGTGGA
The DNA here is from genome assembly GCF_964261635.1 of Lissotriton helveticus. Taxonomy (NCBI): domain Eukaryota; kingdom Metazoa; phylum Chordata; class Amphibia; order Caudata; family Salamandridae; genus Lissotriton; species Lissotriton helveticus. The sequence goes on from NC_136072.1 coordinate 1,011,096,643, forward strand.
CAAAGTTATTAGTGCTAGTCTGGCGACAAAGCCACAGGTCAAGATGGGGTGCCCATGGACCTGTGCAAACCCGAGGTTGATCTGTGGGCCCCTTTTGTCACCAACTAAGCAGATGTAGCCTGTAAAACTGGCCTGACTGAGACCTGGCACTCAGGCATCAAAATCACTGTTTAAAACAAAAAGGAATTGTATGTTCCCTAGTTGCTATGGGCCGATTTCCCTCCTGGACTCTTCAGTGAAAGTTATAGGCAGGGTCAGCCCTAATAGATTCACAGTGTGGGTGATCAAAAACTTTGTCATTTCCTGCGTGCAGAATGGATTTAGAACAGGATTGGGCACACTGGAATAATGCCTTAACTTGCACCTTCTAATAAGTAAATACACAATTGCCTCTGAGTCCTAAAGGTCGATGCTGCAATACGCACTTTCATCTACTTTTTATGGCCTCACATTTTTTTTATTCAGACTATGTCCTGGGAGGACGTTTTAATATTTGTATTGCTGTAAATCCCTGTTCGCAAAAATCAACACTTGGACTTGGGACCAGCAAGGCTCGGGGGCTCCCTCTCTTGACTCTCCTTTGTTTCCCTTGCTATTTCGACATTGTTTTAAACGGTGGCTACCAGCCTTTTGAATTGAAGTTTGTTTTTCTCTCTCAATTTTATAAAGAGATGCTCGTTTGTAAAGGTTTTTATTAACGGTACAATAAATATATCACTTACTTACTTACAATTGCCAAACGCAGTCCTGTTTACATAGCTTTTATGGGCCTGTCATGGGCATTTAACAGTGTTGTTAGATACAAAATATGGGCTATATTAGAATTTAGCCATAGCAAGTAAGGTAAGGGACATCCCAACTGTAAACAACCAGACTGTCCCTGTCCTGCTGTCTGCGGATTATGCCATTTTAATATGCGGAACATCCAGTGGACTTCAAACTCTTAAATTCCTATAGATGCCTTTGTCAGCTTCATGGACGATCTGAGTTTGATCACTAATCTAACCAAATCCTTTGTAATTGGTTACAGACCGAAACATCTCAATTTATGATGTATTTCCCTACATTGTACCCCAGTTACAAGAACCCAAGAATTCCCTTACTTGAGGGTTACATTTGACTCCCAGGGGTCCTGGGATCCTTGTTAGGTACAAAGAAAACTGAAGGTCTGTAACTCTGGAGGTTATTTAATGTGGCTTCTTAAATTGGGAAAAAGCGTACAGAGCCACTTATTGAAATACATTAAAGATAATGCCTACCATTTTTAACCTATGGCGCAGGGATATGGCGCTATAAGGCTGCCAAATGTCTGCAGCAGAGGAAAATAGAGTATGCAGGCATATCCTTGGGGTTCCATTAAGTTCCCCAACATACACAGTTCATGAAGAATTAGGACTATTTTATGTTGAGGACTATGCTAATTTGGCCACCCTAAAATTGTGGTGCTCCATTTGGTGCAATCCAGAGGCCACCTTCAATAAAGAGATTATAATGTACTGCCTATCATGTGACAGGGGCCTGCATATTTCATGGGTCATTATATCAAGGATGTCTGTAACAAGATGGATGGACCTATTTTTTCAAAAGCCACTAATATATCTGCAATGGACAAACACTGGGTCAAAATTAATGTTATGGAAGCTAGGAAAGTGGAAAGAGAGATAGCTGAATAACATAATTTTGCCAACAGAGAGGACATACTGATTTAAACTTTACAAGGGACGGAGCTGTGTCTTGGTATGGTGATTAATACCCATGACAGGATGCTCCTGACTAGATTTAGATTTGGTTTAATCAGAAGGCAGATTTACTTTCCTCTGGGCTAGTCCAACTCACAACCATCTTGATGCCCTTGTAATTAACATTCCCTCCAAACACTGTCATATTTTGTTTTCTTTTGCAGATTTTATTGCACCTACACTAAAAGGTTTATAATCCCATTACTTAGGAGTGCTTTAGTGACTAGATGTATCCCTTTGCTTTAATATTTACAGATTCTCGCCTCACCTGATAGGAGTATATGTGTTTCTCATTGCTCAAATGTGCTCTTTCTTGTAGGCAGTATTTAACTTTTCAGCCTGTAAGACACTTATTTCACACTTATTAATCGACCCTGAGTGTTCATCAGTCCTTATCCAGTTTTGTGGTAAGGGAGAGACTGGATTTCAAGGTATTGGGCTCTTGTGTCCTTAAGATGGCTTGGGTCTGCCGAACAGCAGCAGGATAAGCCAACAGAACTTCAACAGAGCTTTCAAGCATAGTCTTAGCCAGGCACAAATGGGCAGGTGGCAGGCTCCCCACATGGGGAAGCACTTTCAGCAGCAAGACCCACACAAATCCTAATGGTATTCAATGAGCTTCCACATTCTTTGTGAGGGCAAATTAACCTGTCTTCAACCCTCCGGCAGCTTGGCACAGAGGAGTAATGCTTAACTTAAAGGCAAAGTGTAAAGTATATATCCAGCACGTCAAACAGTAATAAAGTAAAAACACAACACAAGAAAAATCCCACTCCAAGTTAGAGAACTAGAGTACATTTCAAAAACAAAACACGTCAGGAACAAAACAAGAAACATCCAATGAGTAGATCCAGACATATTCAATTTTGAAGATGTAACTGAAAATAGCACCTAAAAGCACAAATAGCCCACTATAGATGTCTAGTAGTGCTAAACTGGGACAAAGTCACAAGTTCAGGCCAACCATGATGGAGCATGGGCCGGCTACGGTGGCCCAGTTAGGCCATCTGAACAAGAGTACTTCAAATCCAGGTTGAGAAGATTTGCAGATTCAGACGTTGAGGAAGCGCCCCGGAGCTGAGGCGAAGTGAGGTCCAGGTTCAAGATGAATTGCGCAGCGTCTGTTCTGAGAAACTGCGAGGCTGCAATGCAATACCCTGCATCATCATTGAGAAAGCCGTTGATGAGGTTGCTTGTACTGCGAAGTCCTGCAACGAGGATGCGTTGCACACCGGCTGATTCTGAAGAAGCTGCAGGGCTTATGATGTGAAGTTCTGCATTGGTGTCAAGACTGCCGTCAATGAGAGGCTTGCAAGTCAAGAGCCTGCGTTTGGAATGTGTCGTGCAATGGTGGTTCAGATGAGGCTGCAGCTGAGTGTTAAGGGTTCATTCGCCGCACTCTCCTGAACATGACCTGCTCTGAAATATTGTTAGACATCAGTGGTGTAGTAATTATGAGATTGTTTCAAAACAAATCTTTTGTAGTTAGCAATGCTTGTTTCTAAGTATAATTGTGGCTAGCAGTGTTTGTTGCTTTCTTGAATCATGTCACCTGCCTCACGTGAGCAAACTGCTGAACGTGAGGCGCACGCAAATGTGCCGAAGACGCTCCGTGTTGCAGCTATAAAAGACGAGCCTTGGAGAGAAAGGACGGTTCGCTTCATTTGGATACGACGCATCACCACGAGCGCTTCGGACCCAGTTTTCCAGCCGGTGAATTTCCTTTTTCGAGAGAGTCCAGCTCCTTTGATCCTGCGGCATTCCTCGGCCTTCCTTTCGTTCGGCCAGTACTCGGAGCGGCTCTCTCCATGTCTGCCCGCCTCCCTCCTCCCGCGGTTAGCCAGCATTCGGAAAAACACTCTCCTCGTCTGCCCGCCTCCCTACATACGCTCCTTTCTTCTTCTCCCTCTCCTCCTTACCTGTTTTTCAAAGACTCCCGACATCCTTCCACATTGCAGAGAGTCGGAGCCTCCTTCCTGGATTCCGTCTTTTACCTCCGGTTGAAATCGGAATTACTTCCTGTGAACCTGAAAAACAAAGAAACAGTCTGTTACCAGGTAATCGGACGCTATTACAAGAAGCGACGAATACTGATAAGACTATTTAGACTTTCTTGAACAATTTGCACGAGAAATCCGAAGATTTAAACATTGCGCAGAGCTCTTGATATTTGCACAGAGAAAAAACTTGATATTCTCACTTGCTATTTGCATAAAGAACTTGATATTCAGACAATGATGTTTATTTAAAATGTAGCTGAATCTAAAAACCGTGTTGGAAATGTTATAATTGTTTGGACATATCTACAGCACATAAATGTTTAGGGTTCGCAATACTGTATTGGGGACTTACTAAAGTCACAGAGCTGAAGTTGTTAAGCTAACCAACAAATGTGAGTTGGGCATTAGGCGAAAAATAGAATTTATCAACATTCCAGAACCCTTTGGGTATTGTTGTTGTTTCTTCCTTTATTGTCTTTCCAGAACCCCATTATTGAAGACTCTACATTATAGCTTGAAGGTACGAAGTTAGTGTGGAAGTTCATTGTTTTTAAAGACTAACACTTATTAACCAGTTCAACACTTAGGGGTTGTTTTACACGGAAACTGAAATGTTTTGTGTCATTTAAGGTGATAAAACTCTTGCGGTAGAGCCTTTTCAAATTCATCTGTCAAACCATAGGAGTGTTTGCATGGATCTTCAAACTTTAGGTGTGTTAAAGAGAAATGAGGAATAAAAAATGAATGTCATTTAACATTGATAAGTCATTAAAATACTGATTGTGCCTGGGTATTGTTGTTATAATAGGTCAAATTCACATTGTTGAAGGTTTGATCAAGGAAGGTCCAGAGCACTTCATCTAGAGAAACCTTTTGGATCCCTCGAGACGAAGATCCAGTGTTTGTTTATTTCTCTCTCCACTTCCCCTTTCCTTTGGGGATCAGTCGGTTCATCAAGTGTTCACTTCCTTGTTGGGCTGGCTGGTTAATGGGGGAATTGGGACCTTACAACTTCAAGAAGGAAACAACCGGAACGCCGTGACTGCTTGCGCAATACTGAGAAGGTGATGAAAAGTCCTTGCACTGGAAAAGTCAATGCAGAAGAGACGATGTGCTGGTCTTCTCGAGGCAGCACTGTGAGGCAGAGAAGATGCATTAGTTCTGCTGGATCCACAGATGGGTTGGCAGAGCACCTTCAGGCCCACTTCCAAGGTTCCAAGACTGGCGTGACGTCACTTGGCAAGGTAGGACTCACAGATGGCAGCGTCCAAGTGCTGATTACAAGAGACTAGCCCTTTTTGGTCCTGGGTGGTACAGGTTATAGGTCCAGTCTTTATCACCTAGACAAGAGGGCAGCAGAGCAGTAAGTCAGCACAGCTGGGCAGCAGTCCTTCAGGGCAGCAGTCCAGTAGAGTAGTAGTCCTTTCAGCCGCTCAACAGTCCTTCTTCCTGGCAGAGTCTTCCATAGGTCCAGAAGTGTACTGTAGAGTTAGTGTCTGAGGTCCAATATTTCCACCTGATACCTTCTTTGAAGTAGTAGACGTTTTAAAAGTTTCCAATTGAAGCGCTCGGGCTTCCTGTCTTCTCTGCCCTGGGTCTAGACTAACTACAGCGGGTATGCAATATTTTGTGTGAAGACAGGACACAGCCTGCTCTCTATTAAGAGTGGCCATCTGGTAGGAAGACTCAAAGACCAACTACCATCAAGACAGACTGCAGGCAGTAAATGGCTAAGGTAAGAAAATGCCAACTTTGTAACTTTGAATATCTAAATAAAAATGATTTTTGTATTCCGGCGTTTTATACGCTACCTAAGATACACAAAAACAGTCAACTACCACCGGGAAGACCTATTGTGGCTGGTTGCCAGTCGGTGTTACAACCACTGGCTGAATATGTTGACTATTTTTTAAAACCATTTGTGTCTCAAACCAGGTCATTCACCCAAGACAGTAGAGACGTCATTATCAAACTTGAAGGTGTCCATTTTAATCCCTTAACTAACATCTTAGCTGCGATGGACATCGAAAGTCTTTATACCAGTATACCCCAAGGGGAGGCTCTAGAAGTAATTTTCAATGTATTAGAGACTCGCATGCGTCCCCACCAAGTCCCCACCTGGTTTATCTGTGAGTGTGCCAAAATTGCCCTAGAGGAGAATTATTTTCTCTTTAACAATGACTTTTATGTACAACTGAAAGGCGTGGCAATGGGGGCAATTTTTGCCCCCAACATAGCCAACCTGTTTGTGGCTGCATTTGAGGTACGAGTCATCTACAATAATAATCCCTTCCCGGCCAACTTATGTAATTATCTCCGATACATCGACGATGTATGCATAGTATGGGAGGGAACTCAAAATGAATTGGAAGAATTCCACGCATGGTTAAACCATAGTGATGCCAATTTGCAATTCTCATTGGAGAGTAGTCCTGATGCTGTCAACTTTTTGGATCTTAAGATCACGCATGATGAAGGGGTTCTTGCCATGAATCTGTATACCAAACCCACGGCAAGGAATACGCTTTTAAAATATAATAGCCATCACCCCCGAAATCTGCGCGATAATCTCCCTTTTGGCCAGTTTCTCCGTATCCGGAGGAACTGTACCAAAAGGGAGGATTATTTCAGAGAAGCTAAGATACTACAAGAAAAGCTTGTCATGAGGTCGTATCCATACAGACTAGTTAAACATGCCATGAAGCGTGCATGGTTTTATGACCGACAGGCCCTACTGCAAAAAACTAAAGTTGACAACATGACCATTGACAGTACACAACCCATGACGTGTGTCATGACGTATGGCACAGAGTCAACACAAATCAGCAAGATCATCAGACGCAAATCGCATCTGATCAGAAAGGTCGAGCCGCAACTAGCTATCCCGCGTTTTACATTCAAGAGAGGCAGGAATCTGCTGGATCATCTTGTAAAAGCTTATGTTGAGCCTAGGCATAGTACCCTAACCAACCTTTGGGGCTTAGCACCCGTTGTGGGACATTTCCCGTGTGGTGGTTGTACTGCTTGTGCTACTACTGAGGTTACAAAGACCTGTTGCATTAATGGAAGACAAATAACTCTAAAACACCATTCTAATTGCATGACAAAAAACGTGGTCTGTTGTATACAGTGTCCCTGTGCCTTAAACTACATCGGCAAAACGACACAAGGAATAAAAAAACGTATCACACAGCACCAATCACGCATTCGATGCAATGTAACTACTGCTCCGTTGGTCGAACATTACAACAGTATGTCACATGGTCCATCTGACATGAAGTGGTTTGTCATTGAAGTTGTAAAAGGTACAAGGAGAAGACAGAATGTGGATAAGCTGCTCACACAAAAAGAGAACAAATTGATTTGGTTGTGTAATACCGTGGAAAATGGTTTGAATGCTCTGATCGAATGGCATACATTGGCCACGATGCGATAATTCTGGTCATAATGTCACTGAGACTTTAAATGGTTTGGATTCTCCATTGCTTTACACACGTATAGGTTTCGCGACCCATTTTATAAATATCCTGTATATCATCTCTTTTTTGTATATCGTTTTTGTAAATAGTTTCTGACTCTGGTTGATTTCATAGTACTGCCGGACACACGGCTGTGTGTCCCATAGACTTAGTTTTATGTGTGCAGTCATGCAGCCTTATGACTGTTATCCATGATTATTCCTGTATTGATTCATGTATGGATGTCTTTTACCATTTACTGTATGTATCTGAATAGCCCCATATATAGATACGTTTGTACTACACCGGGGTCCACTCCAAGATGGCCGCCATACTAGCAGACTATGTGACGTCATGTGGAAACGGCGTCTTAACCGCGGTGCCTGTCTTGGGACCGCGATTCCCAGATGTCGATCGGGAGTGTCGTGAATTGAGTACGGCCGGTTACTTTGCCGCTTAAGTGAGTACACACGGCATTGTGAACTTTCTGAATTTTCTTTCTTTTTCAATTATGCTCCCGGGATTGTTATTAACTTCGGTCTAACCCGTTTTAATATTCGCAGGTTACATGGGGGCTTTCGGATATGTAAGTTACAAACTGCATTTTTTGTTGGTACTCTTGTTGTTATTTGTGGTGTCAGGTTGGAAGTCACAGTGTGCTAACTGTTTCTTTTTGTTGGTATTGTGTCATTTTGTAGCGACCAGTCTGGCGTGTTCTGAACGTGAGTAGAACTCAAATAGGGACTAGTGCTATTCTTTCCTATATAGTAGCGCCTTGGGCTGATTAGTATTGTATTATCTTTATCCTTTCTATTAGATTATTAGTTGGTCCAATTAAAGGGACATGTAAGTAACCTCCTTTGACACACTGTTTGAATTAGGTGTTGGGTTAAGGCACGCTATTGGTGAACCGCCTAATGATATATTCACATGGTGATGGTCCTTTGGTCTTCGGTTTGTGAGCTTTTCTCCTTGAATTCTGATTAATTTTACCCATAGCATGAAACTAGTCACGCCTATTTGGTTGTCTTTTTGTGTTGGGCTGACTGCATAATTCTCCTTGTACCTTAGGGTATGTTTTATGCTCCTGTTATTATGTTGTACACTAGATATTTCTGTGCAACTGTTCTGTCCTGAAGATGGTCCGAAGGATCGGTATGACCAACGAGGACCGAAACGTCGACGCACAACGCCTTTTTTGCTAAATAATTGCAAATTTACTTGAATGTAATTTGTGTATCTTTTTGTGTTAAGTCACTTGTATGTGGTTCTAGTGTTGGTCCACATTATATGCGAAAGGCGTTTACTATACTACCACGGTATCTTTTTGGATCTTTTTTGGTAGTATTTTTTGTTGCCAGACTTTTGATTTCCGAAAAAAGCTACTTATGCACTGAACAAATGCAAATAAAATAATGTATATTTTTGATACAATTGGAGTATTGTTGATGAATCCCTAAGGTTACCATAATTGAGTGTTCACGTTAGTGACACATGTAATATTGAAATTTGATTGTAATGATTCCTACCTGGACATTGAGCTTCTATTGTTTATGATACCCAGTCCTAGTGGGATTATTGGGTGGCTCTGTTCTATAGCTTAACTTTGTAAAAGTGACATTTTCAAAATTGTAATTAAAAATCTGACTTTACCCTAAAAGAGGATTTTTCATTACATGTCCAAAGACATCAAACATAAACAGTTTGCCTGTTCCCATGTGGAAGCTATCTTTATTAGATTAAATACGGTAACCCTATTGTTACCCTTTTGGAGAGGTGTGTCTTGCAATAGTGAAAAACAAATGTAATAGTTTTTCACTATTGGGACATGTAAAACTTTAAAGTGCATGTCCTACTTTTTGAATACATTGCACCATGCCCTATGGCTGTCTATAGCCTACCGTAGGGGTGACTTAAATGTATTGAAAAGGAAGGTTTGGGCCGGGCGAATGGTTGGTGTTGCAGGTCAAAATTCTGGTTCAAAACTGCACTCATAGGCTGCAATGACAGGCCTGAGACATGTTTGCAAGGCTACTTACGTGAATGGTACAAGTGCTGTAGGCCCACTAGTAGCATTTAATTTACAGGCATGTACATGTATTATCACTGTACTAGGGACTCATAAGTAAATTAAATATGTCATTTGGGGGATAAGACAATGTTATGTTATAAGGAGTGAGCACATGCACTTTAGCACTGGTCAACAGTGGTAGAGTGCACAGAGTCTTAAGACCAATAAAAACAAGATCATAAAATTATGGAGGAATAAGGCAAAATGTTTCTGGGAAGGCCACCCTGTGGCTAACAGTCCTAACACCATAGTTAGTCTAAAGTACATTTTCGTGAATATTTAACATGTGCCCTAACAATAGGTACACCACTAAAATTAGCAGAGTTCTTACCGTAGCTCAATTTTCTTGATGCCCACATAGATATCAAACTTATGACTGTTGTTTACACTAATAAAAAAGCAGGTAGCACTTGATCGGCTCATTAAACATTTAATTCATAAAAATAAAAACTTCAAAAATATACACTACAATCAACAAATGTATGTTACGGCAATGATATAACTCAAACCATTTTCATGTGACAGGGCAAGCTGTATTTTATTTCAACTCAGGAAAATAATATCAATATTTTTCTAGCTAGCTTTTTCCATATAGGCTAAGCACCACTGACTTAAAACTTGACTTTCATTGAAAAACAATTAGTGCATTCTTGGAGTGTTGGTCTTTTTTTTGCATCAATTAACAAATTCATTTCATAATGATATGTAACAAAAAAGACCAGGACTGTATAAAAAGTGTTTGGCAGAGCTAAAACGATCCGGTAAACATATGTATGCCATAAGCAAGTTTCAAAATAATTCAAGTACTGATTTGCAGGGCTGCATGTATACAGCTATACCAAAAAAGAAAAGAATAGAACGGGCATGCAGAGAACACTTTATTATTAGCAACAGGTGATTATGGCAAAGGAGATAGAGATTGAAAGGTTAAAGTGATTTCTTTAAACAGAGATTGACTAGGCTTTGATACTAATCTATCTTCAGCGCGTAACTTGTTTTTACTTTTTAGATAAGAGTCTAAATATTATGTGCATACAACACCTTTATCTATACATCAATCCCCCCTTGCTTTCTGTCCATCTGTCCCCCGGTCGCACTATGTGTTCTTGCATGTGAGCTGTGTGAAACATCTACATTGTATGGAATTGTGCGAGCACATTTCTTGCCTATATGAGTCAGGTTGTGTATGTTGGGCTATGGACATGGAGACCTGGCTCTCTCTGGCTTTCAGTGGCATGTCTTTAACAGTCTACAGTCCCTCAGTGTAATCCACCTCCTTACAGGCCGTAGTTATTCACGTTGCTAACCACACCTGGATTTGTATGCAGCATCCTCTCCTTCTCTCTACTTTCCTTCCCTACAGACTATTTCTTTCTCCTGTTTCCTCTTTAGCAAGCAGAAGTCTAAGGTCAGCTGCTCACTACCACTTTGTTTTGAGGATGATCATTTCATTCTAAAGTTCCTTTCTCATGTTATCTCCCCTTTTCCATGCTGTTTTTGTATCCCTTTTCACATCTATCTCTTTGAGGTGGGTTAGAGCAGCACAAAGGGCTCTGTTTACAACCAATATAATGCAACATGTCTATTGGTCTGTGGGTATCAGTGGATATATGTCAGCAGGTCTACTGGAATAGGTGCCTGTATTATTATTATTATTATTATTATTATTATTATTATTATTATTATTATTATTATTAATATTCAATGTATATTGTATCAATCACATGAATTACAATAATAATGAATTAAAAGAGAGAATATATTTACAGTCATTATAAATATGTTAGGAAATAGATGAAAATATGCTATATGGGTCACAGATACAAAACAAGAAATATGATTAAGATTGGTCCACAATGCCTGTTCATTAGGCTTAAGATTGCAGGCCAGATGTGCGACCCTTTTTTGCGGCCGTAAATGGGAGATCCTTCCATTTGCGCCTGCACAAAACGGTAATGGCATGTAAAAACGCTATTTTGCAAGCCACTGACTCGCAAAATAGCATCTGCGACTCCCACTATTAGGAAGGGTGTTCCTTCCTAATAGCGAGTCACCATGCCATGTACAATTTTTTGCGTCCGCCAAACACTCGCAGTTTACCATCTATTTCAGTAGGTGGTAAACCACTCACAAACGAGAAGGGGTCCCCAGGGGACTCCTTCCCCTTTGTGAGTATGTGAGAAAATATTTTTAAGATCAGTCAGTGGTCAAAGGGACCACTACCTGCCCTTAAAAAAATGAAACTGAAAAGTATAATTTTTCTTTTTTAAATGCATCCCGTTTTCCTTTAAGGAAAACAGGCTGCATTTAAAAAGAAAACTGCTTTATTTAAATGCAGTCCCAGACATCATGGTCTGCTGACCCCAGCCTCATTAATATTCATGAGGCATGCAATTTGTGCCCCATTAGGATTCGCTAACAGTGTCTGAGACACTGTTATACATCCCAATTTGTGAGTCACAAACTGCGACTCGCAAATGCGACGCAATTTGCGACTCGCAAATTGGTGGGTCGTACATCTGGTCCTCCATACTTTAGCTTGGCCAAGACTTTCTCTTAGTTGTCATACTTGATTTCTGCTAATTTTCGTTCATGTTCCGTCTTCAGATTCCAAATTGCTATGTCACGATCCGTTGAAGGGACTTGTTTTAGTATATGTTGCAGTGACTTAAAATGAATCCTTTTTTCATTTCTTTTATTATAGATGTTTAAGAGGAAAAGTTCCGTTCATTTGGTAATTTAGTAATTAGCGGATTCAAGATTTTTTCTAGGATGTGTTGCCAAGTTTAATCTAGTCATTACTGAAAAAGTATTTGGACTGTTCGAATTCCGAACATAATCTTAACAAACAGGGTTCATTGCCTATATTTGTAGCTTTATTCTTGAGCTCCACATTCCATCAAAGCTTCTTTTCGTTTACCAATATCAAACAATTGTTATTAGCGATTTTCTTTTGTTCTAACTGATCAAGTTTGATGTAGAACAACATTTTCTGTGGGTCATGATTACTTTAACAGTCTGGGGTTGATTCCGATCTCGTGAGGAAAGCATCCCGACCGAATCAGATCTGGAATGCTTTCCGTACAATTCGGAGTGCTGGAGTCCGACCGAGAAAGTACGATGAATCTGCTTACGGACTCAGTTTGCTCGGACTCCCATTGAACTCTATGGGAGTCTGTATACAGGACGCATACACAGGCTCCCATAGCAAAAAGGGGTGGGTGGGGAAAGCATACACCTTGTGGCGAGCAACCCATGGTGTCGGCAACACTGTGCATGCTGCAAACGGGGGGACCTATGGGTACCCCCAGGAGACAGATTCGGAGGCCTCCAGGTGAAGGGGGGCCGCCTATGGGCCTCCAAAAAATGATTCCGGCAGCCCTTTCTCTCCGGACATACCGTATCGTGAAGGCTGTCCGAATTGTTCATCGTACTTGCTTGCTCATAAACAGAGTCGATAGAGCTGTACAAGTCGTCTCTACACAAGTCGTACAGACTGGATTGGGTTCGTAAACTTTTCGGTCAACGCGGGCGGGATATTCGCATCGTACTTGGTTGTTCGGAATGGGGGACGATTCAGTCGGGAACAAGGGCGCTTTAACGGTTTTGGCAATTCCGTATACAATTTGGACTCCTTCCTTACGAGATCGGAATCAACCTTTCTGTAGTATTGCAAATCTCTTGCAGGTATGAACGAGGGAATAATGAATAAAGGCATAGTCAATTATGGATCACTGACATAATATTGACTGAAAGAATATCGACTAGCAAAAATATCGAGGAAAAAATATCTACAGACAAAATATCGAGTTTGTATCTACAAACAGGCAAATACAAAAATATCGAGTACAAAATATCGTTTACAAAAATATAGTTTTAAAAAATATAAACTTTATTAAAAACAGTGTTAAATTAAATTAAAATTAAAAACTAATTACTAAAATATACTTAAAAATACTTAAATTAACTTATAATAATTAAATAATTAATGAAAGTTATAAAAACATTTTTACAATCAGATTTGTTAAAACATATATATATATTAACATAATATAATTAAATAATATCCAATATTATTACCGTACGATAGCATAGGTGTAAAAAATATTATTCCCACTCCACAGAGTGCAACTGTAGGGAAAGCGTTGGATAGCGTAGGGGTAAAAATTACTATTCCCACTCCAGTGGGTGCAACAGTGAGGAAAGCGTTGGATAGCGTAGGGGTAAAAATTACTATTCCCACTCCAGTGGGTGCAACAGTATGGAAAGCGTTGGATAGCGTAGGGGTTAAACTTACTATTCCCACTCCAGTGAGTGCAACAGTAGGGATAGTGTTGGATAGCGTAGGGGTAAAAATTACTATTCCCACTCCAAATAGTGCAACAGTAGGGAAAGCGTTGGATAGCGTAGGGGTTAAAATTACTATTCCCACTCCAAAGAGTGCAACAGTAGGGAAAGCGTTGGATAGCGTAGGGGTAAAAATTACTATTCCCACTCCAAAGAGTGCAACTGTAGGGAAAGCGTTGGATAGCGTAGAGGTAAAAATTACTATTACCTACTCAAGTGGGTGCAACAGTAGGGAAAGCGTTGGATAGCGTAGGGGTTAAAATTACTATTCCCACTCCAAAGAGTGCAACAGTAGGGAAAGCGTTGGATAGCATAGAGGTAAAAATTACTATTCCCACTCCAGTGGGTGCAACAGTAGGGAAAGGGTTGGATAGCGTAGGGGTAAAAATTACTATTCCCACTCCAGTAGGTGCAACAGTAGGGAAATTAAATTAATATCTATCAAAAATTAATTAAAAGTAATTACTAATTTAATATAATATAATTAATCAATTAAAATTACAAATTAAATTTAATTATTACAATTATTTAACTAATAATACAAATTAATTACAAATTAACAATTAATAATTTAACAATTAAAAATTAATTTACAATAAATTCAAATTAAATACAATTAGAAAATGTGTTTTATTTAATTAATTATAAATAAATTACTTCACATCCTATTCCCCTATAAACCCACAACCCACTACAGAAAATAAATTATTAAATTAACATAATTAGCAATTAATCAATTAAATAAAATTAATTAGCAATTCTAATTTAATTAATTACCCATAAAAAATTAATTAACAATTAATTCTAAAACAATACCAATAAATATGTTAGCATATTTATTTAATTATAAATAAATTACTTGCCACCCAATTCCCCTATAAACACACAACCCGCTACAGAAAATAAATTATTAAAATTAACATAATTAGCAATTAATCAATTAATTAAAATTAATTGCCAATTAAAAGTTAATTAATTACCAAATATAAATTAATTAACAAATAATTAAAAATGAATAACAATAAATACATTTACATATTTAATTAATTATAATTAAATTATTTCCCACCCTATTCCCCTATAAGCCCACAACCCGCTACAGAATTAAATTACGCAAAAATTAAAAAATAAACATTTCATTAATCAAAATTATTTAAAACATAAATACACACTTTTAACACACATAATAACATAAAAATCACTATAAAAAATCCAGGATTATCCAAAATTCGATAATTTTATTAACCTATATTATATACTTCGATATTTTAAATGTATATATTTTTAACATTCGATATTACATTACTTACCTTAAAAACGATATTTTTGATGTCTATATTCTGTCCAGTCGATATTTTGTCCATTCGATATTTAAAACTCGATATTGTGTCCAGTTGATATTTTGTAGTACATATTTTGACTGTTCACCGTCAATTATAGTATGTGCATTCGGGCCCCGGAAAGTGTGATTAGCTGACCGGTCATCTGTTCATCTACCGTTAAGTGATCTATAACATGAATCAAACAAATGTTTATAGGTATATTTGGTCAATGGACTTGAACGCATATTGCTCCCTCACAGTGTAACATTGGGAAGAGGTATATTATAGCTTAAATCCAGTTCCTCCTGGCCAAGAGCATGAACAAATGAACGCCATAGATTTTGATTAAAGTCCCCGGTTATAGTTACAAATAACCGTTCATATTTCCCAAAGAGAAAGTCAAGCTCTGCTATTACGGCATAATAATTGTGTTTATTTTTTAAGAGACGAAGTTAATAAGTAGATGTTTATTATTAAGCTCATGGATATATTATGAAGCTTTAGTAAGACTGCTAATATATCGTCTGGAGTTGTTTTAACTTTAATCCTTGTACTACAAAATGTATTACCGATCATAGTCAGAAGGCACCCGCTAGGTCTCCAAAGGTCATTTTTCTTAGCCAAACTTGAAAATGTCCATGTTTCTTGTATACACACTATGTAGTGATCGTTGAAGAATGCTAGCAAGTTATCCCCTGAAGAGTTTAATTGACTGTCAAGACCTGTGATGTTCCAGGAGATTATGGATAGTTTGTTGGGGAGTGATTCAAACTTCTGCCACCCTTAGGTATAATGGCTAGTTGTTGGATTTAGTGGTTGAACCAGTATGCGGGGTTACTCAGGCCATGAGATATTGCGCTCCTTTGCTGAAGGTCCATTAGCTGTAATTTTTAAGTTTAAGAACATCATGTTTGAATCAGGACCTTTAAAGTTTGAGATGGACAGCAATTGAGAACACTGGGTTATTGGGTATCATTGCTTATGCTTGAACAGGTGTGAATGCTTTGGTTTTTCCACAAATTTAACCATAATCCCCCAGTCTGTGATAATAAAATTATGAGCCCAGATTCTTTGGACCGTAGATTGAGTTTCCCCATCCATAGTGCCTTTGAGGTTCTGAAGAAAAATGCACGTTTAATAAGCATTTAGAGCCAAGTTCTTTGAAGTCATCAGAGGAATTTAACAATTTAAGTATGTTCTGTTGATTTAATAAATCATGATATCCTTCAGATTTGTACAAGGGAGTGAAATCGATTTTACAACTTTCCTGGTTCACAATCTTCGCTGCTTGAGTATTCGCTCTGCTTATTCCACTTCATTCACTTACAGTCCCAGTTTTCACTTGGGGTTCATGGACATGGTCTCTAGGTAGCTTTTGTAAATAAAGGGTGTCACCTTTGGGGTCAATGTGGAGACCTTAAGAATCTGTTGATATTTCTGTCTCAATGGCACTGTTCGAATTTTATGTATTTGGGTTATCAGGAGCTTTTTCACAGGATGATGCTACAAGTGATCTGGTCAGCATTGTGATGCCTTCCATTGTATGTTTAAGCATTTCAGAGTTGTTTGTTTGCTTTATGCTCGAGATTGTATCACAGTTTATACCTTTAGTCATTGCTGAAAGCAATCCCGCTTTCAGCATTAGTTGAGTTGGTATTGGGTCTTAGCAGTGATGTAATGGGGAAACGTTAATTGATGGACCTCTCAGGGTATAAGGGGCTACAATTAGTATAGGTGTTATTAAATTTGGTCCACTGGAAGAAGTGAGAGCCATAATTAAATTAATTTCTTTAAGCTGATTCTCTGATAACAGCAGGGTAGACCGGTCCATATCTATTTTGACAAGTGCACCTGAGTTCACAACAGATTTTGAATTATTTGATTCAATAGTGTTGTAGAAGATTGGTTTTGTAGTTAGTTTAGCAATTGGTTTGGTGTATATAGGAACGCTTTCCATTGTTGGATGCAAGGTTTAACCTTGGTTTACCTTGTTTATAACAGAGTTTTTCTGTAGACTTTTTAATTTCTTCAGGTGTCTTTTGCTTAAAATTGGTACAAACCCTTTTGGGGTTTCTTTCCTGAGTGGGACACCTCAGTTTGGGGATTTTGAATCATTTAAGAGTTTGTCCTGCATCGAGTCATGCATAGCTGATAGAAGTGTTTTACTGGCTGTAATGGATGATCCTGCCTATTGCCTGGTTCAGGATGAGAGTTAAGCACAGGCTGTGATGACTGGGTTACAATGGAGTCTGCTACAAGATTCTTGACCTTAGTTGGAAGAAGTTGGATCAAATCAAAAATATTGTCCAAAAGCTGGAGATTATTGGATGCTACCATCAGTTCACTCAGAGTTTGTTTTATTGAGGATAGCATTTTGGTATTATCTCTCATTGATGTCAACTCCTCATTGATCTGTATTAAAAGTATAACCTGGTCAGATAATAGCAGAGATTGATATGTTAGTATGTGCAACATTTGTGTCAAAGTGTTACAGATTGCCCCCATTACAGCCAATACTAGATAGGTCAGGGCACATCCTCCTCATTCAAGGATTTAACATTAGTGCTTTAACAGTCGGTGAGCTGGATTTTGTGGTTTGACTCAGCTTTAGCAGCAGTTGTGGGATCCTGAGTGAGGTGAGTGTGACAATTCATACCCTCGAGCTTTCCAGTTCCTGAAGTTAGTCCAGCAGTATAGAATTGTTAAATGAGCTGGCCAGTGTTCCAATGTAATCAAATTCATACTCAAGGTACAATGTCACTCCTGCAATTGAGTCATCATGACCATAGATCGACTCGGTTTCCAGATCATCTTCAAAATTGGTTAGCTTTAGAGTAGCAAGCTCTCCTACTGCACTGTTCAGTGCTGGTATTTGGGTGGTGCGTGCTGTGCTACCGCACTGGGTGCCAAGGTCAGGGGGGCGCCATTTGGGCTCTTAAAATGGCGCCAGTGACATTGCTCAAAAGCCTGCACTATTGAATGCTGTTGTCCAGGGCACACGTCCCAAAAAACGAAATGGGGGGGGGCGCTGACCAAGTTAGGCAGTATGCAAGTGACATCATGACACGTGCTATCAAAGCACATGACATCACAACGCGTGACATTCCATGTGGCATCACAGGAAGTGACCTGACTGGAAGTGATGCGTATGTTTTAACATGCCAACTGAAAATGCCATCAAATACATTTAAATAAAATGTTGTTTCCTGCAAAGCATATCCTGCAACATGCAGATCACAGATTTGTATTTTATGTAGATAAGTTAGTGGATTACTGCTTTGTACACAGATCCTTTTGTTACTTGCAGTTAATAAATTGTAATCCTTCTAGTAAAGCACAGTGAGCTATGAAGGGTATTTGAATCCTACACCTTGTAACCCTGACTGTCTCATGTAACACATCTTGTACATTAATTTACACACTTACATGATTGATCTGGAATGGATAATGTGTTTGTTATGCACTCTGCATTGGGATGAGCAGGTTATGAAAGAAATAAAATAGTGCTTTTTAAATTGTTATTTGTGTAAATATTGAGTTAGACAAACCCATCTGACATTCTTACAGTGTATGTACGTATATACAACAAAATAAAAAACATGCATCTCTTAAGTACCTGTGAAGAGATAACAAGCTGTGTGCATCTGCATTTGTGAGGTTCCAGGACACCTCCAGTCCTATAGATCAAAAGGAGGCCTGATGGTCCCTTAACTTCTGTCTTTATCGTTGCCCAGCTGGAGGGGAAAAAAACCCTTCGCTGCCTGCATTTTGCTGCTGGGAATCGAAAGCAGACAATGTGCAGGAGCTGATTAACATGTACCAGTGTCTCCAAAATTCCACTGGGACAAGTTCATCCTATTTCTGTGGAGTCTAACATCTGAGCAGGGTAGATGGCGTCCACCCTGTGAAAATAGTGGGTAGATGCTGTGTACCCGCGTGGACCCCCGACTCGTGCCTTGCTGTTGTCCCTCTTTCTTTTCCACAATGTTAATCTTCGTAGAAATAGAAGAGAGAAAACAGTGTTAAGCAGATCAGGAGGCATGCTGCCTTATACCCATACGCTGCGGTAAAATATTTGATTGCTTAGGAGTCAGAAAATAAAATAAAAGGTTTTGCATGAACCTTTGTGGATTTTATTTAATTGATCCAGGCACTATCAGTATGTCTTCTTACCGCTTTGATTACCAGAGACATTCTACACCAGCTCAATTTTGAGTAAATCACTTTCAGTTTGTTAATTGAAACTAAGTAAGTTGTAGGCTGCAACATATGTTATGGTTTTAAAAGCACCTGCTGCTGCATTCTTTTCTTCCAACAATTTTCAGGCAACTTTACACATGTCACAATAACTCTGGTGATTCATGTTTTTCTGGTGAGAGAGATGGGTGCTTTGTTTAGTGGATGTTTTGATTCATTGGGCCATATGTAGGTAGCTTAATACCGGCCGGTAATGGCCGAAAATCTGTAAGTTTGCCGTTACCGACCGGTATTTAGCTTTTTCTAATCTGGGTGGCTGGATTTAAGGATTCGGTAATTTACGGATTCGATAATTTAAGGAATCGGTAAATTACCGAATCCTTAAAATACCAGGGGCCAGATGTAGGAGGCCATTTACCGACCGGTAAATGGGTATTAGTGATGTAGGTGGCCAATTTTACCGATTCGGTAAATTTACCGAATCGGTAAATTAACCGAATCGGTAAAATACCGAATCGGTATTTTTACCGATTCGGTAACTGCCAGATGTAGGTGGGACTCTTCTGAGTCCCAAAGGCCTTACAGATTCGGTATTTTACCACCCAATCCAATTGGGTGGTAAAATACCGAATCCAGGTGTGCATGCACATGTGTGCATGAACACCTATGCCATGTGACAGACAGACATGCCCTTAGGGCAAGTCCGTGTGCCACATGGCACACATGCCTGTATTTGGGGTGCTAGAGGGTGTCAAAGTGACACCCCCTGCACCCTTGCTGGAATCGGTATTTACCGAATCTGTAAATACCGATTCGGTAATGCCCATTGATTCCTATGGGCTTCAATGCCCATAGGAATCAATGGGCATTACCGAATCGGTATTTACAGAATCGGTAAATACCGCATCTTAACGATTCAGTATTTACCGATTCTGAAATACCTAAATCCCCCTTCCTCTATTTTACCACTTCTTAAATACCGAATCGGTAAAATTCGGTATTCAAGAAGTGGTAAAATAGAATTACCTACATCTAGCCCTAGATCAGTAAATTACCAAATCCTATGTAGGGAGCACTCAAGTGAGTGCATTTTTGATTTCATTTACCACCAACTATAAGTAGGTGGTAAATATCGAAAACCTTTAAAAAAGCAATTTTGTGCTTTTTTAAAAGTGCCATGTGGCAGACATACATGCCCTTAGGGCATGTATGTGTGTCACATGCGCACACATGCACGATTCAGGGGTGCAACCGGGTGTCAATGTGACACCCTGCCACCCTTGAATATGTTCCCCCTATTACCGATTCAGTATTTACCGATTCAGTAATAGTGAATGGCTTCCTATTCATTCCTATGGGCCTTCAGGCCCATAGGAATGAATTGGAATTATCAAATCCGTAAATACCGAATCAGTAATACCGAATAATACCGAATCGGTAACATTTTCTAAATTTTTACCTACATACTATTTACCGATTCTTAAATACCGAATCGGTAAAATTCGGTATTTAAGAATTGGTAAATAGAAATTACCTACATATGGCCCATTGTAAGGTAGCAATTAATATGCTTAATGCAAAGAATGTGCACCATGCACATCACAAAGAGCATATAATGTAAATACGTCAGTAGGTTACTGCTTTTGTCAGAGAGATCCTATTGTTATTTGCAGTTTATAAGTTAAAATCCTAATGTAGAACAGTGAGCAATTAACTTTTATCAAAGAGCTGCATGAAAACTGCATGGTATAGGTTACAGCATTATGATTTTTCCCTAGTCTTTCATTAACCTAATGTTGCAAAATGAGTTAATTTGTGAAGAAATACATTCTTATTATTAAAGAGAACCCTCAACCACAGTGTTAAGTTTTATATTTTAAGTTTGTGCTTCTCCAGATCAAGCACTCTTAAGCTATGCTGCCTACAAGTATGGATGACATGACTCCTATTGTAGTCCTCTGTCTTATGTAACGTTTCCCATAAACTGATGGACATACGTATAATTGATTCAGTGGCGTAGCAAGGGGGGGAGGTGAGGGCGGTCCGCCCCTGGCGGCATGGGTTTTGGTGGCAGTGGCCTCCCCCGCTCTTACCTGCTGTCTCGGGGTGGAAATCCCCCCCCCCCCACTCTTCAATCGGCCGCTGCAGGACGGCAAATGCAGTGACCACAACGGGCAGCCAAAGGGCTAGCTACGCCACTGGATTGATTGTCTCTGTGTAATACGTGTGATGTAAAAGGGTCTGACACCCTACACTAGTATGAGTGGTGCTAAAAAAAGAAAGTAATGCATCTGTGAGATAGTAGTTATGGAGACGTGAGGGGCACTGTTGAAGAGTGGTAGTGAGGGAATCCCTGACAGAGGTGGTCATTGGGGGGCTCCAACAAACATTGTCGCACAGGGCACCACTAGCTCTAAAGCTGGCACTGGCGCTGTTCATAGATGAAGGAGGTAAGGATATTTCCGCAAGCGATATTCTTGCTCGATATAGCAGTTTCCCTGCCTGTATCCATGGGTGACTCCAACGGTAGTGAGGATGGCGACTCCTGACTAATCTTAGAGAACACTGTACTTCCTGGAAAATCATCTGACTTTCTTAAACATTTGTGGATCAATTGTTGTCTGGAGTTTAGTTTTACAAGCTCAGGGATGGCAGATAAATCATGGACATCCTGCTCCATGATGTTGTTTTGTCTGCTGTTAACAAAGCAGAAGGTGTGGCTGATTGAGCCTGATCTAAGCCCAGTAAATGCTGTGCGTGCTCATTTCTGATCCATTGGTCCTAACTAGAACACCGAGATTGTATTGCATGTATTACATGGTTTAGTGGAGCAAGTTCTCATTGCCCACTGTTTGTCACTTTTTTAGGGAAGAAGCAGCTGAAGGTGGTCAGCCCAAAGATAAATAAAAGTTGTGTCACAACCCAAATGCTTGCAAAGTCCCACAATGCTCGATTAAAATGCAATTGCCAATTAAGGGCAGGAGACTTTTTTAGCCCACCACTGCTTCCACTGCTAGGCAGGACGAGGCAGCCTTGACCCAGGTGGGGTCA
The DNA here is from genome assembly GCF_964261635.1 of Lissotriton helveticus. Taxonomy (NCBI): domain Eukaryota; kingdom Metazoa; phylum Chordata; class Amphibia; order Caudata; family Salamandridae; genus Lissotriton; species Lissotriton helveticus. The sequence goes on from NC_136072.1 coordinate 1,011,118,828, forward strand.
ACACACACATTAGACTATGACTAAATTGCTCCTCCTCACCTTTTATAGCTGGTCGTCACAGCATATTGATGTAGTTCAACAGGGGGAGAAGGTGAAGCGGTCGATGCTGCAGACCACTGGCTATTAATTTGCAGTTCTCTTGGAATCACCAAGAAGCAGAGTGAATGTGAAGAGGACGGGAAAGGGTCAAGAGGAGAGCAACCAACACCAGCACCTAGGCTGGCCACCTCTGCTCACAGTGACCCTCAATCCTATGATGCCACGCCTAATGTGCAGCTACCTTGCCCCACGTGGTCACCCCATCTGTATCCCTTGTACCAGTGATGCATTCAGCGGGCCGCACTACTGCTTGCTCCTCTCCTCCCGAGCGGCGGGCTGCTGTGACACAACTAGTTGGGCTGGGCTTTGCAAGTGGCAATCGGAATGCAGCTGGAGTGCCAGGCAGGCCAGGGGGTGGCGGGAATGGCAAGAAAGGAAGAGCAGTAGTGCCGCTGAACAGCTACCGAACAGCCACTGAGTTCCCTGCGCACGCCTCTTGCATATCTCCTCTCCCCGGACTCGCTCCTGTCTTCCTGTTGGTGGTACAGCGGTCTGGACGAGTCTACAGGGTGCCTGTAGGTTTACATGCTGTTATGCCTGTTTGACTGCTGGTCTATGGAAGTGAGCAGCTGTAGGTGTGTTTGTCTGTGGTGGATGGATGTGTGTATGCTTATTGCTCTATCTGCATAGTCGGGTGTATCCGTTATCTAGGTCAATGTCTGCATGGATGTTGCGTGTCTGCATGTCTGCAGGCGCTATGAAGTGGCCAACTGCTTTCTTTTTCAATGATTTTTATGCTATCCTTTAGGTATAATATTTTTCACTGCCTTCGGTAAGGGTGATTGAATTCCTGTCTGGTTCACCTTCCAACATCCCGGCTTTCTGCAATTTGTACAGAATGTGCAGAGGGGTGTATGCTAAACATGCACTTATTGTCTTAGAGTCTTCTTGGTAACTAGCAGACTAGTACTATTTAGATTTTTACTTGGCTATGTGGCATGGAACTTAAAGTAAACAGGAGGTTCTTGAATGACATATTAATATTTTTTACTTTGTTGAATTTCAAAACCCAGGTGGCAGGAACAAACGGTTTCCATCAGAAGTTATAATGAATGTTCTATCCTGTGATATTTCTCAATGTAGTGTAACTATGGAAACAGAGATAATAATGCATGGAGTGCTTACTGTATAATGTAATGGATTTTTGTGAAAGCTGCAACAAATGAAAGAATAATACAAGAGAATATTCTGAAATGTAAGTCTAGTTACACTTTCTCAAACTATGCATTTTAAGAGTACAGTGTACTTATCCATACACGACCAATTAACATAAAACACCTGCTAGGTATTTAGTGGTTCGATGACATTGGAAAGTCAAATGCATTAGAGGCTATCTTCAAGCTAATAAAACCTGTAAATATACCGAATACAAGACTATGTCAATGTTTCTGGATGCATTTCAACTAGACAGGTTTCTCTTTCCTAAATGGTGATCCTATTAGGTAAATAATTACCTGTCTAAATTACAGGCATCTACAGTGCTAAAAATCGGTCTATTGAAGAAGCACACTCTGACATTGATGAGAAGACTTCCAGCTCCCATCCCTACCTTGGCAACTGGGGGCATGGGACTGGGAACAGAGACACTTGTTATCTCTTCATGCCCACCCATGCTTCATCAAAAAGTACAACGCTCTTTCCATGTGTGGGACACCCCCGCGCCGCACGGCCACCAGCTGCTGCGTGTGCCCCCAGTGCCTGCCTCTGTCTCAGCGCCGGCCTCGCTGCCGCCCTGAGCGCTCTCATTGGTTTTCCCCGTTTTTTGCCTACATTTGTGCTTGTTTGCCTCGTGTTTCTCTGTATTTTTCCCCGTTTTTTGCCTGCATTTGTGCTTGTTTGCCTCGTGTTTCTCTGTATTTTTCCCCGTTTTTTGCCTGCATTTGTGCTTGTTTGCCTCGTGTTTCTCTGTATTTTTCCCCGTTTTTTTGCCTGCATTGTGCTTGTTTGCCTCGGGTTTCTCTGCCTTTTCCCCGTTTTTTGGCCCGCATTTGTGCTGGTCTTTGCATCTGCCCATCTCGCCGCCCCCCGCTCCCGCTTCCCGCCACCGCCTTAGCCCCGCCCCTTTTTTCTTCTGTTTCCCTCCCCGCTCCCGCCTCCCAGCTGCCCCGCCCACCCGCGCACTTGGCCTTAAATGGCGACCGTGCGACGCAGGTGAGTGTGACCCACTTGTGGGACACCCCCGCGCCGCACGGCCACCAGCTGCTGCGTGTGCCCCCAGTGCCTGCCTCTGTCTCAGCGCCGGCCTCGCTGCCGCCCTGAGCGCTCTCATTGGTTTTCCCCGTTTTTTGCCTACATTTGTGCTTGTTTGCCTCGTGTTTCTCTGTATTTTTCCCCGTTTTTGCCTGCATTTGTGCTTGTTTGCCTCGTGTTTCTCTGTATTTTTCCCCGTTTTTTGCCTGCATTTGTGCTTGTTTGCCTCGTGTTTCTCTGTATTTTTCCCCGTTTTTTTGCCTGCATTGTGCTTGTTTGCCTCGGGTTTCTCTGCCTTTTCCCCGTTTTTTGGCCCGCATTTGTGCTGGTCTTTGCATCTGCCCATCTCGCCGCCCCCCGCTCCCGCTTCCCGCCACCGCCTTAGCCCCGCCCCTTTTTTCTTCTGTTTCCCTCCCCGCTCCCGCCTCCCAGCTGCCCCGCCCACCCGCGCACTTGGCCTTAAATGGCGACCGTGCGACGCAGGTGAGTGTGACCCACTTGTGGGACACCCCCGCGCCGCACGGCCACCAGCTGCTGCGTGTGCCCCCAGTGCCTGCCTCTGTCTCAGCGCCGGCCTCGCTGCCGCCCTGAGCGCTCTCATTGGTTTTCCCCGTTTTTTGCCTACATTTGTGCTTGTTTGCCTCGTGTTTCTCTGTATTTTTCCCCGTTTTTTGCCTGCATTTGTGCTTGTTTGCCTCGTGTTTCTCTGTATTTTTCCCCGTTTTTTGCCTGCATTTGTGCTTGTTTGCCTCGTGTTTCTCTGTATTTTTCCCCGTTTTTTTGCCTGCATTGTGCTTGTTTGCCTCGGGTTTCTCTGCCTTTTCCCCGTTTTTTGGCCCGCATTTGTGCTGGTCTTTGCATCTGCCCATCTCGCCGCCCCCCGCTCCCGCTTCCCGCCACCGCCTTAGCCCCGCCCCTTTTTTCTTCTGTTTCCCTCCCCGCTCCCGCCTCCCAGCTGCCCCGCCCACCCGCGCACTTCGCCTTAAATGGCGACCGTGCGAACGCGCAGCGTTGACGCGCAGCGGGCGCGCCGATTGTGCGCCGAAGGCGCGCCAAAGGTAAGCCCGTCTGCGCCCGTCCGCGCCTGGACCGCGCCCAGTGCCAGGACCCCTGGCCCCCACCGACGGAAGCCGACCCGACGATCCTACAGCGCCTCCGACCTCGTCGCACTCAACACCGGCCACATCCCAGGATGTCACCGAGCTGCCCCGAAGCACACCCACGGACCCTTCAGTTGCCTCGCCTGCAAGTTCACCTGCGTCCGGACCTTCCCTGCACCCGCCAAGCCGAACTCCAGCAGCACCCACCTCAAGTGCATCCTGCTCAACACCCGCTCCGTCCACAGACACGCCGTAGAACTCTGGAACCTGCTCGACACCACCGCCCCCGACGTTGCCTTCCTCACCGAGACCTGGATGAACGCCTCCTCAGCCCCAGACATCGCCATCGCCATCCCAGAGGGCTACAAGATCACCCGGAGGGACCGCGACAACCAGACCGGAGGAGGCATCGCCATCATCCACAGAGACACCATCCGCATCACGACCAACACCGACGACACCCTCACCACCGCTGAACACCTGCACTTCCAGATCCACACCAACCCGAAGACCACCCTCAGAGGCACCCTGATCTACCGACCCCCGGGACCACGCACACGATTCAGCGAGGACATCGCCGACTTCGTCAGCCCACACGCTCTCCCCTCCGCCGACTACATCCTCCTGGGGGACCTCAACTTCCACCTGGAGAACAACAACGACCGCAACACCACCACCCTGCTCGACAACCTCGACAACCTCGGACTCAAGCAACTGGTGACCACCCCCACCCACCTCGCCGGACACACACTCGACGCCGTCTTCTCTTCCAGCAAAGACGTCACCTTCAGCCACGCAACAGGACTCCACTGGACGGACCACAGCTGCGTCCACTTCACCTTCAGAAGAACGACGATCCACCACCTCCAGCAACAGGTTGCTCGAAGAAGCTGGAACAAGATCACAGCCGACCAGCTCACCGCCTCCCTGAGCCAGCACCCTCCCGCCAACTCAGCGAACCCCAGCCAGGCCGCCGACAACCTCACGAAGTGGGTCAGCAACTGCGCGGACGAACTCGCCCCTCTGAGGACCCCGCCCAGCAGATCCTGCAGCAGAAAAACACCATGGTTCACCGACGAACTCAAGTGCTCCAAGAAGAACTGTCGAGCCCTCGAGAAAGCCTGGAGAAGGGAACCAACGACGGACAACATGGCCACCCTCAAACTCGCCACCCGGAAACACCACCAACTGATCCGCGCCACCAAGAAAAACGCATACAAGGACCGGCTGGACAACAACGCACACAACTGCAAGGAACTCTTCAACATCGTGAAAGAGCTCTCCAACCCCAACGCCGGAAACAACGACATCACCCCGTCGCAAGACCTCTGCAACTCCCTCGCGTCCTACTTCCACAACAAAATCACGGACATACACAACAGCTTCAACAACCAACCAACGCAAGCCACAACCGCAACGACTCCACCATCCACCACCCTCCGCACCTGGACCCCGATCAGCACCGAAGACACCATCCGCACCATGAACTCCATCCATTCCGGATCTCCGACTGACCCCTGCCCTCACCACGTCTTCAACAAGGCCGACGCTGTCCTCGCACCCCACCTGCGGGACATCATCAACACCTCCTTCGACTCCGCCACCTTCCCTGAGAGCTGGAAGCACGCCGAAATCAGCGCTCTCCTCAAGAAACCCACAGCAGACCCCACCGACCTCAAGAACTACCGTCCCATCTCGCTCCTCCCGTTCCCGGCCAAAGTCATCGAGAAGATCGTCAACAAACAGCTGGCCGCCTTCCTCGAGACGAATGGATCCCTCGACCCCTCACAGTCCGGCTTCCGAGCGAACCACAGCACGGAGACCGCCCTCATCGCCGCCACCGACGACCTTCGAACTCTGATGGACAACGGAGAAACAGCGGCCCTCATCCTCCTGGACCTCTCCGCGGCTTTCGACACTGTCTGCCACCGCACCCTAGTACAGCGCCTCAGCAACATCGGAGTCCAGGAGAAGGCACTGGAATGGATCACCTCCTTCCTCGGCGGAAGAACACAAAGAGTCCGCCTACCACCGTACAAGTCAGAGGCCACCAAAGTCATCTGCGGCGTACCCCAAGGATCCTCGCTGAGCCCAACCCTCTTCAACGTCTACATGAGCCCCCTCGCGGCCATCGCACGCCAACACAACCTGAACATCATCTCCTACGCCGACGACACCCAGCTGATCCTCTCCCTGACCAACGACCCCGCCACCGCCAGAGCCAACCTGCACGAAGGGATGAGAGACGTAGCCGAATGGATGACGACCAGCCGCCTGAAACTGAACTCAGACAAGACGGAGGTCCTCATCCTGGGCTCCACGCCCTCCGCCTGGGACGACTCCTGGTGGCCCCCCGCCCTGGGCACCGCACCCAAACCGACGGACCACGCACGCAACCTGGGCTTCATCCTGGACTCCTCCCTCTCCATGACCAGACAAGTCAACGCCGTCTCCTCGTCATGCTTCAACATCCTGCGCATGCTTCGCAAGATCTTCCGGTGGATCCCCACCGAGACGAGGAAGACGGTCACCCAAGCCCTCGTCACCAGCCGACTGGACTACGGCAACGCCCTCTACGCCGGAACCACGGCCAAACTCCAGAAGAGACTCCAGCGGATCCAGAACGCCTCGGCGAGACTCATCCTCGACATCCCCCGACGCAGCCACATCACCGGACACCTGAGAGATCTGCACTGGCTCCCGGTCAACAAGAGAATCACCTTCCGGCTCCTCACCCACGCGCACAAAGCCCTACACGACCAAGGCCCGAGCTACCTCAACAACCGGATCAGCTTCTACACTCCCAAGCGCCTCCTCAGATCAACCAACCACGCCCTCGCCGCCGTCCCCCGCATCCGAAGAGCGACAACAGGAGGAAGATCCTTCTCCTACCTGGCAGCCAAGACCTGGAACTCACTTCCGACCAATCTGCGCCTGACCCAAGACCACCTCTCCTTCAGGAAGAAGCTCAAGACCTGGCTGTTCGAGCAGTAGCGGCACCCCCCCCCCCTCCCAGCGCCTTGAGACCCTACGGGTGAGTAGTGCGCTCTACAAATGACTTGATTGATTGATTGATTATCACATAACCGATTCTGCCACGCCCCTCAGCTCCCCAGGTGATACACATGACTACAAACAATCTTTTTTCCCTTTTGAATTATAGTGCTCCCTTGTGTCCTGACTAAATTTGCACTGTACCACCAATGTATGTTCATCTTGGAGAGCTGTATCCATGCCAAATTTGACTTTGTAATAGAGCTTTATTTATATTCATTTTATGTAAAAGTATCTGTTGCAGGTAATCTTGGTAATGTGTCATCATATTCCTTTAGTGTGCTACTCAAGCAAAACAAAGGTTCACGGTTAAAACAGGAAAGGAGGGGGGCATGGCGTGGTGCTGTGAGAAGATGGCTGGTCGTTTCTGAGCTCTGTTGCGGCTGGAGGGGAAAATCGGCCTGGCACCAGTTTAACACGGACACCTGCAGATATTTCAATGGAGCTTTCTGCTTCATGCAGGTTTGTCTCGCTAAATGCCGCAACACATCTTTTCTTCACTAATGAGGCAACCGCACTGACAGGAATGTCGTACCCACCATTCTGAATCATTTCTACACGTTTCTGACTGAATCTAGCTGCCAAAAGCAAGCACGTTACAATTTCAGGACTTTAACAAGTAATATGATTTAACATTATGTTTGCAATTTTACAGTTGCTCTGGAGCAAATGTTTTTTATTTGTATATAGTGACATATTATCACTTTTGGGTTTCCTCTTTGTTCCTGCTTCGTGCCAATCAAATTACAGCCTTCATATAACTCATTTTATAAAGCTGTTACCTACTCCCCTCTTTCATATGGGAAAAAACAAAAGGTTTGAGACACCACTCCTCAAATACAACCACTCCTTTGGATATATTTTCATTTGATACTGAAAATCCACTATTGGTGCTTACAAACAGTATGTAGGGTCATACTTAAGATGTTGCTGCTTCATTCACTTTATCATCTAGTGGAACTGTTACTACTACCACTAAAATGCCTCCTAAACAAAACTCCACTACTGCTCCAGCACCAAGAGAGTAAATAAAAGACACTCAGACTCCCATCAAACCGTCTAATGTTATTTCAATGGAGCATTTGCTGGAGGAAATTAGTGCCCTTAACCTTATATGGAAAAAACAAATAATAAATTGCAACTTTTAAATGATTACTGGTCACTCATGGATAATCAAGTTACTCATGCTGAGCAAAGAATTACTGACCTTGAAGATACTGTACCTACCCTTCAACAGTTACGCTCTGAGGTGTCACAGTTGCAAAAGCACGCTGAGGAGTTAGAAAACAGATATAGAAGGAACAACCTGTGTATCTATGGTCTGGCGGAAGGGGTCAAAGGCACAGACCCCAGTTCATCCTTCCAGACCCTTCCACCTAAAAGTTTGGACCTTCCAGCTTTTGCAGATACAACGTGCTCACAGATTGGGTCACTCCTCTTGACATCCTTCATCATCACAAAAATCTAAAGGAGTTATTTACTTGATGGAATATATGGAACTCCTTCAAGTCATCAAAGCTGCTAAATCTAAGGATTGAGTTTCCTGGTCTGAATTGCAGCTGTTCTTTGCACAAGACTTTGCTAAATCTACTGCAGCTCTAAGAAAAAGATGTTCAGACAGGAGACCAGCTCTGTGATCCTTGAATACTAGATTCTGTTTATTTTCACCTGTGCGGGTTCAAATAAACAACATATGAGGATCCCTCTGTGTTACAGCACCTTATTGATAGCTGCAGAAGCGACACAATGGATATCTCCAAATTTTGTAGAACTTGATTTTTTATTGTTTTATTGTTCAAGATAATTACTTTTGATAAAACCATTCTGTTATGTTAGTTACACTTCATCATGTGTTGCATTTACTGTCTCCATCCTTATTATGTACATTTGTTTCTACTCATTTCTACATATATCCTCTCATTTCAGGTACTATGTCTCATATATGCCTTGAAGATTATTGTCTTATGTGGTCTAAGTCTCCCTTTGTTGGCTACATCGTGATTCCAGTCATGTCATCTCCCTTATGTGGCGTCACCATCCTCAAATTTCTGTGTGCTTTATAAGTATGCTCTTTTTTTATTTTGTTTTTTAATGTTTTCTATCCCTCTCTTATTCCTCATTTTTTCAGATTTATTTCTGTCAACTTCTCTTTTTCTCCCTATAGTTCTATTATAATAGTTTAACCTTTGAGGCTTATTCTTATGTATCTTCATCTTTGATGGTTCACCTATTCTTTTCTTTCTTCACTTTTTTAATACCAAGTTTGATCATTGATTTACACCGTTCCGAATCAAGAGATATATTTATACTAATTATTATTGAATGATAATGTTTCATGTGCACTCTTATCTTCCTATTCCTTACTTTTTTTATCATTCATTTTATTGTTCTATTTCTTATTTACATAGTTGCACAATATGCATAATAATTATTCTGTAGAAGTTTTTATAATCTATTTCAACAGTTTTTATGACTTTATGTATAGTCACTTGGAATGTTAAGGGGTTGGGCTCACCAATCAAATGAGAAAGAGTACTTACGCACTCAGCCAAATTAAATGTGGATGTTGCTTTATTACAGGAAACTCATGTTGTAGATAAAGAGGTTCAAAAGTGTGTTCAGGGTTCACGGTTGGATCCCCGGTTCCGGCAGCAGCTCAGCTCAATACCATGTGACTCTGGGAAATATCTCACTTAATTTCCACGACGGCCCCCAGCACCTTGAGACCAGTAAGGGTGAGTAGTTCGCGCTTTACAAATACGGATTTATATTTACATTTTCGTAATTGGCTGGGATATGCTTTCTCATCGCCAGGTAAACGTAATGGTGTGCTTATTCTTTGTAAAAAAAAAAAAACCTTAACCCTCAAAGTGTTTTTACAAGTGTTATTACTTTTTATAATATTCACTTTATTGTTCTCTTTCTTATTTACATAGTTGCACAATATGCATAGCATATAATAATTATTATGTAGAAGTTGTTATAATCTATTTCAACAGTTTTTTATGACTTTACGCATAGTCACTTGGAATGTTAAGGGGTTAGGCTCACCAATCAAACGGCAAAGAGTACTTACGCACTCAGCCAAATTAAATGTAGATGTTGCTTTATTACAGGAAACTCATGTTGTAGATAAAGAGGTTAAAAAGCGTGTTCAGGGTTCTCGGTTTGATCCCCAGCTCCGGCAGCAGCTCAGCTCAGCACCATGTGACAATGGACAATAGCTCACTTAATTTCCACGACGGCCCCCAGCGCCTTGAGACCAGTAAGGGTGAGTAGTTTGCGCTTTACAAATACAGATTTATATATAAATTTTTGTAATTGTGTGGGATATGCTTTCTCATCGCCAGGAACAGGTAAAAGTAATGGTGTGCTTATTCTTTGTATAAAAAAACCTTAGCCCTCAAAGTGTTATCACAAGAACCAGACACAGAGGATCAATGGCTTCTGTTAAATATATAACAACGAAACCTAGGGGTCTGAAAAGAGAAGAGCTCTTACTACGACCCAAATGTCACTAACAGTGACTTGTTTGGGTTTAGGAGAACAACTTCTGAGTAATTCAAAAGTAGGACAGATAATAACACAGGACCGTCAGTGATTGTGAATCGAACCATCCACTGGTATGTAGGATTCCCATCAACATCTTGCAATGTTCAATATTATCATTTGGTCTGTTAAATATAACCATCAATAACATTCCAAGTACAAATTTTAATGTTTATGCTCCCACCAATTTTGACCAATCATTTTGGCCCATCATTACTCATTAATTGATGTCTAATATGGATGAAGGTTTAATTTTTGGAGGTGATTGTAATCTGGTAGTGGACCTTTTTTTAGATTGATCTTCTAAAGCTATCTCTGTTCATTCTTCCATACATAAACAATTCACTGCAGCCATCAAACTAAGAGGCCTTATAGACTCATGGAGTCTCAGCAATCCAAGTCTGCAGGAATATACCTTATTTTCCCCATTGCCCAAAACTCTTTCTCAATGCATGGTATCTGCAATCATTGGAACCATCTTCATTTCAGATCATGCCCCAGTTATTTTAGACTTGGACTTTTGTCTGGTCACTCCCAAAACAAGGTGTTGGTATTTTAATACTTCCCTTCAATTAGATGTTAATTTTGTTCAGTGTTTTCAAGATTTTGTTAATGAATTCTTCCTTCTGAATGAATCCACCCGATATCGCTTTTCAAACAGTCTGGGACTCTTTCAAAGCTGCTTCAAGAATTGTCATTATTTCCTATGTTTCCACCCAAAATAATGCAGCTACGAAGAAGGCCATAGACATTATGAAACATATTAAGTCATTAGAACAATACTTTTTCTCATCCAAGTCTAAGGTGAATTTAGATGCATTAATTAAAACTAAATTCCAATTTAACAAAACGTATGCTGCTTCGTATCTAATTACATCAAGTGCTAAATATTATGGAGTCAGAATAAAGCCTACTGAAGGATGAATATCCTTTTGGTTCTGTTGGAATCTTAGGCTCCATGCTATTCAGAAAAAATATAGTTTAATGCATTCCAACTATGTTAATAGATTCTCACATTTACTAGGAAACTTGCCATTTTTCTGGGTAAACACATTTATCAGCATAAGTCAAGCCATATGTTTATTTTTCTCAGAACAACAACAGAAAACCAGTGAATATTTGAATAAATCTTTAGCACAACTCAAAATATTTTGTAATCTAGAATATTTTGCCCATGTGGTGTACTTGACTAACACCTTTTCACTGAATGAATTCCCTTCAATATGACATTGTCACCTTTGTTGTCTCTTCTCTTGATAACATCCCTGCAATACCTCAGGATAACCTTTCTCCAGTGTATTATTTAAAATGAGACTGCATGAGACTCTTCTGGACACTAGTCGAGGTACTGAATACTCCTAACTCTATTGGGAGCTACCCGTCACCAACATTATCACCTTCATGTATATAGTGTTACCTTCTGTTGCCTTTGCCAGTGTGGCAATGTTACCTTTACTGTGTAGTCATGCCCAGATTTTTCATTTATTTCTGGACTCTATTTTTGTGGGAAATGTAACTCTGCAGGACACTTCAGAGCCACATTAGGCATGCTATGCCCTAAAATTGACAAAATTGGTTTCGCCAAATTGGTATGTTTCAGTTTTTCTCTTTCTTTTTAAGAACATGAAAGATTGTACAGAAAATGTACCATTGGCTTGGGGATTGAAAGTCATATGTGGGATGCAGTACACATTTACAACACTCATATATATGTCAAACAATGAACATGAAAAGCAACAATATGCTCTAGTTAGGCTGAAGAATAAAAGCAGTGCAGTGGTACATGGAAAGGAATAGATTGTTTGCCATGAAAGCAAACCTATTTTTATTTATTAACCAGCAACCCCTAAAATGTACCTTGTAAGCCACATGGCTAAATGCTTAATATAAAAAATAAAGTGGCACGCGATATATTAAAAATAATGTGCTCTCAACGTGACTAAATAGAAATAGCTGTTTTCACTGTGTAGGTCGAGCTAGATTGTCCATGAACAGGAAAAGATATAATTAAAACCCTAAATTTGTATTGATACCTGGGAAAATCCTAGCAATATTTTTCAAAGTTATGTTACACTTTTAAAAACCTCATTGTGAAAGTATATTTTTGATACTTTTAGTGAAAACATAACATTGTAATATACTTCATTCTGCCTGAATCAAAACAGGATTAGAACTAGGTTTGTCACTCATCTTACCTCCGTAAGGCCCATTATATACACCTATTTAGAGTTAATGATCCTGAAATCCTGAGGACAATAGTATTGCCTCTCATCGAATGTAGGCAGTGTTGTTGTCAACACCTGGTCACTTAACATGGATTAGCATCAGGGAGGGGCCCTGGAAACGTTGACAGGACAAATGACATCCTTCTCCTTGCCACGTTTGACTTGGAAATGCAGAATGATGCTGACAGGGTCTGCTTCTGTTCATTTCCAGAGCCCTCCTAGACTTTCTGGCTCCAGTCCCAGCACAAAAAACAGTTCTTGGCTTTGATGGAGGCAACTGGCCTCTATTAATAGGACAGTGGTTCAGAAAGAGCTGGAGCTCTTTCTGATGGAAGAAGGGGCTAGCCATTGGGATTTGAGCTTTTGGGAATTTTTACATGAAAGCAAAGAGCATGTGCTACAAAGGAGGAGTGCATAAAGTAAGAAAGTAGATAGGATTAGGTGGGAAAAGGTTGTCATTCACTGGTCAGTGCAAAGGATAAGACTGGCATCTCACTATCACCTCCCAAGAGCATTCATGGACCATGTAAGAAAACACCTGAAGGGAGAAGATCCTACTGGAAGAAAAGAACTGCAGAACTCACCTTATTTGTCACTTATTGTCTGGACCTCCTCTTCAAAGGTTAACTAGATTACCTCCTGTTTTCCTGCTCCATGGACACAAACAACAGAAGGACTCCTGACTCCAAGATGACCCAGCTAAACACTGAGAACTGGCCCCTTATCTATCTGGAGAGAGACATAATAACTGAAAAGTTTCCCTGATGATCTGGGTACTACTGCAGTGACCAGAAATTATTTTTCCAACCGTGGTGAAAAGTGGAAAAATTCCATTCTTTCCACCTCTCCCAGTACAGGTTGCTTAGGGGCTCAGCTATGGCAGGCCAAAAAAACAGATTTATTCCACTTGGAACTTTTTACCAACATGAAAATGGATTTATGTACATCATTGGTAAAGTTAATTGGCCTTGTGCAGCCCCGGTTAGCTACAGCTCCCATCTTTGCCCACTAGGGATTTTGAGAACCAATAAAGTGATTACGTCTGAATTTACAACTTTGCCTCGGGTGAGGCAGCAAATATATTGCAGTAGCGAAGTGACCTAGCAGGCTATCAAATCCAGCATTGTCCTACTTAATGCTTTTGGCACCAAAACCAATGGCTTCAGCAGGAAATCGACAACTTTGGATCCAGCTTCAAGGAACTGTCACATGCTTCGGTTTTGGACCATGCACTGCTGGAGGAATTAGACTTCCAAAAAGTCGACTATATTAGTAGTTAAAAAATTCGAAATCCATTGTGGTGTAATCAACCTCCACTACATTGTAGTTAGCCTGAAATTCTACGTAGATGTCGGTCAATCATGAACGGATATTTTTCAATGGCGCATTACTTTTTCTAGCCACTTTTTCTTTGAAAATGTACAAATTGTAAGGTTCCCCTTATCTGATTCTGTGCCTTTTTGCATATTACCCTTTTCTCTAGTTTTCTAAATTGATTTGAGAATCAGGATTTCATTGTGCTGTTGTGTTGTCTACATGACTTTGAGGTTGTTGCTATTGCTTAAATTTAACATGTATTTCTTTGGGGAAATGCCTTTTGCTTGTGCCCTAGCCACCAGGGGTTGAGTGGAGTTTCACTGAGACTTTTGTTTATACCTAATTAGGGTGAGTATATTAGGGTGGCTGGGGTCTTACCTCCGCAAATGAATAATCCCCTTTCTGAAGTCCTTATTGAGTTTCATGATAGAGCCACTCCTTGTGTGTCTCTCTCTCTAAATAATATTGGCCACCAGGGGCGGTTTGTTTCTTTGGGCGCTGGATTTAAGATCAACATCTACATTTTGTAATTACTATTAAATTGATTATAATAGTAATTTGAATTGGATGTATGTTGCTCTCTGGCCCTCACTTAAGCGAAGTTCAGGCGGCACTCCACACGTGCCCATTCCAAGACATTCACATTAGTGTGCATGTGCTATTGAAGTTAGCTTTGCTGGGCTTAGACAGGGCTTACCTTCTCCCAGCCCTGGTCTGCTGTCTTTATGGCCTCCTGGTAACAACCCTGCATGGTGCATATTAATCGTCACTTTGTAACATAGCCCTGGGCACTTAGAGTTTCAGCCCTGCACTGCTTGCGGCTACCTGTCAAACTCTGAGAGCCAAAAGGCAGTCTATGTGGGAGGGAGAAAGGCAGGGCTGCTGCGTTTTACCATGTGACCTGACGTCATGAGAGTTGCAAGCAGTAAACAGATATACACTGTATCTGTTTAAAGCCGAAATCCACTTGCTTTCACTTTCTCCCTCAAGCACTGCAGTGCTTCACAGCATCACGTTGGAAAGTTGGAGCTGCAGAAATTGACATGCCATGTCTCGCCTCCTGTCACAGGCCAGTCTGTTCCCCTACTAGCCTCTTCCCAGTCCTGCAACTTCATTCATGTCCTCTCGTATCAATGGCCAGTTTTTTGCAAAAACTATTTATTTTATTGCAGAAACATGAGGAGCATGGTTTCACTTAGAACAACAAATGCATTGAGAATAGAGATGCGTCAGCGTCTTTAGATTTGCCTGCCTTGCACTTAATTTGATCAAACATTTTGGGCCTCATTTATGAGAAGTGACGCATTGCTACGTGAAAGCAGTGATGAGTCACTTCTCAGTGCGTCCTCCTTTGCAACATGATAGATATGTCATATTTACTGTATGACGCATCATGTAGCAAGGAGTTACAGATACGTCAGTATTTCTGATGTATCTGTAGGCGCAAAAGTGGCGCATTGCAGGAGTGTGTCACAAAAGTGACGCATCTCCAGCAATGTGTCCTTTCACATGGGGCAAGCCCCATGTGAAAGAACCTGCAGTAGTCTTACTCCTGCTGTGAGGCAGGAGTAAGATATTGACACACTTGCATCCTTGAAGAGGCACATAGTTTTTACTGCGTTACTTCTACCAGGCTTACTTGCATGGGAACAACCCCCACCCTGAATACATTATAATTGACGCAGGTATAATGTAGCGTAGGGGTTTACAAAGTGATGCATCTGCTTAGATGCTTCACTTTATAAATAGGGCACAACAGGGGGCATGTTTTACGCCACAGATGAGTCACAAAAAGTGACTCAAAGGAAGTGCAAAACTGTCTCAAGGCCTCATATATAAGGCCCTTCATGTTTTAGCGGACTTGTTGGCTACGAGTTGTTGTCAAACTGAACAAATTTCAGACACTGGTAAACAGTGAAGAGTGAGAGTCTGAAATGTTCACTACTGTTACCCAAACTGGAGTAGGAATAGTAAATATTACCCCTTCGAAGTACAATGCTTTGCCTACTGTTGCACAGACTGGAGTGGGATTAGTAAACTTTATCCCTCCAAAGTGCAATGCATTCCCTATGATTTCACAGACTGAAGTGGTAATAGTAAATGTTACCCCTCCAAAGTCCAACACTTTTCATTCGGTTGCACAGACTGACCTGGGAACAGTGAAGTTGACACTTCTGAAGTCCAACGCTTTCCCTACTGTAGCCCCACAGACTGGAGTGGGAATAGTGAACTTTACCCCTGCGTAGTTCAATACTTTCTCTACTTTTGCAAACACTGGAGTGGGAATAGTAGGTCATACCCCTTTGAAGTCCAATGCTTTCCCCACTGTTGCACAGACTGGAGTGGGAAGAGTACATTTTACCTCTCTGAAGTCCAACGCTTTCCCTACTGTTGCACAGACTGGAGTGGGAATAGTAAATGTTACCTCTCAAAAGTCCTATACTTTCCCTACTTTTCACAGACAGGAATGGGAATTGTAAATGTTACCCCTCCGAAGTCTAAAGCTTTCTATACTGTTGCACACACGGGAGTGGGGATAGTAAATGTAACCCCTCTGAAGTACAATGCTTTCCCTTCTGTTGCTCAGACGGGAGTGGGAATACAAAATGTTACCTCTCTGAAGTCCAACGTTTTCCCTACTGTTGCACAGACTGGAGTGGGAATAGTAAATGTTGCCTCTCCGAAGTCCAACGCTCTCCTTACTGTTGCACAGACTGGAGAGGGAATAGTAAATTTAATCCCTCTGAGGTTCATCTCTTTGCCTACTGTTGCATAGACTTGAGTGGTAATAGTAACTTTGACCCCTCCGAAGTACAATGCTTTCTCTACTGTTTCACAAACTGGAGCAGGAATAGTAAATCATACACCTTTCAAGTCCATCGCTTTCTCTATTTTTGGAGAGACAGGAGTGGGAATACTAAATATTACCCCTTCAAAGTCCAAAGCTTTCCGTACTGTTACACAGACTGGAGTAGGAATAGGAAATGTAACCCATCTGATGTCCTATGCTTTCCCTGCTGTTGTACAGATTGGAGTGCGAATAGTGGATTTTACCCCTGCAAAGTCTAATGCTTTCTCTACTTTTGCACAGACTGGAGTGGGAATAGCAGGCCATACCACTTTGAAGTCCAATGCTTTCCCAATAGAGCACAGACTGGAGCAGGAATAGTAAATTGTACCTCTCCAAAGTCCAACGCTTTGCCTACTTTTCACAGAATGGAGTGGGAAATGTAAATTGTACCCCTCCGAAGTCCAAAGCTTTCTAAACTGTTGCACACACTGGAGTGTGGATCATAAATTGAACCCCTCTGAAGCACAACACTTTCCCTTCTGTTGATAAGACGGGAATGGGAATACTAAATTTTATCTCTTTGAAGTCCGTTTTCCCTACTGTTGAACAGACTGGAGAGGGAATAGTAAATTTGGCCCCTCCAAAGTCCAACGCTCTCCTTACTGTTGCACAGACTGGAGACGCAATAGCAAATTTAATCCCTCCGAGGTTAATCGCTTTCCCTAATGTTGCAAAGTTTTGAGTGGGAATAGTACATTTTACCCCGTCGAAGTACAATGCTTTCTCTACTGTTGCACACACTGGAGCAGGAATAGTAAATCATGCACCTTTGAAGGCTATCGCTTTCTCTATTTTTGCAGAGACGGAGGGTGGGAATACTAAATAGTACCCCTTCAAAGTCTAAAGCTTTCCCTACTGTTGCAGAGACTGGAGTGGGAATAGAAAATGTAAGCCCTCTGATGTCCTATGCTTTCCCTATTGCTGTTCCGATGGGAGCAGGAATAGTAGATTATACTCCTCCGAAGTCTATGGCTTTCCCTACTGTTGCATAGACCGGAGCGGGAATAGTAAATGTAATCTCTCCGAAGTTCAACGCTTTTTATACTGTTGCACAGACTGATGTGGGAATTGTAAATACTACCCTTCTAAAGTCCAGCGCTCTCTCTTCTGTTGCACAGACTGGAGTGGGAATGGTAAATTTTACCCCTCTAGTCTAATGCCTTCTCTACTGTTGCACACAGAGGAGTGGGAATAGTAAATGTTACCGCTCCAAGTCCAAAGCTTACCCTACTGTTACACCGACAGGAGTAGGAATAGTAAGTTTAACCCGTCCAAAGTCCAATGCTTTCTCATCTCTTGAACAGTGTCGAGTGTGAATAGTTAGTATTATCCCTCTGATGTCCAACACTTTCACTACTGTTGCACAGACTGGAGCAGGATTCGTAAAATGTAATCCCTTTGAAGTTCAACGCTTTGCCTACTGTTACACAGACAGAAGTGGGAAAGGTAAATGTTACCCCTCTGAAGCCAAAAGCTTTCCCTACTGTTGCACAAACTGGAGTGGGAATAGTAAATTGATTCCCTTCGAAGTCCAACACTTTTCCTACTGTTGCACAGACAGTAGTGGGACTAGTAAATGTAACCCCTGCTAAGTCCAACCCTGTCCCTACTGTTGCACAGACTGGAGATAGATTCGTAAATTTAACCCCTCCGAAATCCAACACTTTCCCTACTGTTGCACAGACTGGAGAGGTAATAGTGAATGTTACCCCTACGAAGTCCAATGCTTTCTCTACTGTTGCACAGACTGGAGTCGGAATAGTAAGTCATACCCCTTTGAAGTCCAATGCTTTCCCCACTGCTGCACAGACTGGAGTGGGAAGAGTAAATGTTACCTCTCTGAAGTCCAACGCTTTCCCTACTGTTGCACAGACTGGAGTGGGAATAGTAAATGTTACCTCTCGAAAGTCCAAAGCTTTCCCTACTGTTGCACAGACTGGAGTGGGAATAGTAAATGTTGCCCCTGAAGTACAATGCTTTCTCTAATGCTAAATGTTGTGGAGTGTGAACAGTGAATATTACCCCTCTGAAGATTAAAGCTTTCCCTACTGTTGCACAGACTTGAGTGGGAATAGTGAATGTTACCCCTACAAAAACCAACGCGTTCCCTACTGTTACACAGACAGGAGTGGGAATAATAATTTTAACCCCCCGATGTTCAATGATTTCTCAAGTATTGCACATACTGGGGTGGGAATAGAGTGCAGTGTGAATAGTAAATATTACCCCACCTGGTTCAACACTTTCCCTGAAGTTGCACAGACTGGAGTGGGAATAGTACATTTCACTCCACTGAAGTCCAATGGTTTATCTGCTTTTGCACAGACTGGAGTGGGAATTATAAATGCTACTCCTCTGGAGACCAACGCTTTGCCTACTGTT
Source organism: Lissotriton helveticus (assembly GCF_964261635.1). Taxonomy (NCBI): domain Eukaryota; kingdom Metazoa; phylum Chordata; class Amphibia; order Caudata; family Salamandridae; genus Lissotriton; species Lissotriton helveticus. Next base: position 1,011,137,595 of record NC_136072.1, read on the forward strand.
GCACAGACTGGAGGTGGAATAATAAATTTAACCCCTCTGAAGTCCAACACTTTCCCTACTGTTGCACTGACTGGAGTGGGAATAGTAAATGTTACCCCTCCAAAGTACAATGCTTTCTCTACTGTTGCACACACTGGAACGGCAATAGTAAATCATACACCTTTGAAGTCCAATGCTTTCTCTATTTTTGCAGAGACTGGAGTGGGAATACTAAATATTACCCCTTCGAAGTCCAAAGCTTTCCCTACTGTTGCACAGACTTTAGTGTGAGTAGAAAATGTAACCCCTCTCATGTCCTATGCTTTCCCTACTGTTGTTCAGACGGGAGTGTGAATGGTACATTGTACCTCTTCAAAGTCTAAGGTTTTCCCTACTGTTGCACAGACTGAAGTGGAAATAGCAAATGTTACCCCTCCAAAGTTGAACGCTTTCTATACTGCTGTATAGACTAGAACATGAATAGTAAATGTAATCTCTCCAAAGTTCAGGCTTTTCCTACTGTTGCACAGACTGGAGTGGGAGTTGTAAATATTACACTTCCGAAGTCCAGCACTTTCCCTACTGTTGCACAGACTGGAGTGGGAATGGTACATTTTACCATTCTGAAGTCCAATGCCTTCTCTACTGTTGCACACACTGGATTGGGGATAGTAAATGTAACATCTCTGAGGTCCACACTTTTCCCTACTGTTGCACAGCCAGGAAAAGGAATAGTAAGTTTAACCCCTACGAAGTCCAACACTTTCTCTACTCTTGAAAAGTGTGGAGTGTGAATAGGGAATATTACCCATCTGATGTCCAGCACTTACCCTACTGTTCCACAGACTGGAGTGGGAAAAGTAAATGTTACCCCTCTGAAGTCTAAAGCTTTCACTACTGTTGCACAGATTGGAATGGGAATAGTATATGTTACCCCTACAAAAAACGACATTTTCCCTGCTGTTGCACAGACTAGAACAGGAGTCATAAATGTAATCCCTCTAAAGTTGAACGGTTTCCCTACTGTTGCACAGACTGGAGTGGGAATAGTAAATCTTACCCCTCCAAAATCTAAAGCTTTCTCTACTGTTGCACAGTCTGGAGTGGGATTAGTATAGGTTATCCCTACAAAATCCATGCTTTCCCTACTATTGCACAGAGAGGGGCAGGATTAGTAAATTTAATCCATCCGAAGTTCAACACTTTTCCTACTGTTGTACAGACTGGAGTGGGACTAATAAATGTAACCCCTCCGAAGTACAACCCTATCCCTACTCTTCCACAGACTGGGGATGGAATAGTAAATTTAACCCCTCTGAAGTCCAACACTTTCCCTACTGTTGCACAGACTGGAGAGGGAATAGTGCATTTTACCCCCAAGAAGTCCAATGCTTTCTCTACTGTTGCACACACTGCAGTAGGAATAGTAAGTCATACCCCTTTGAAGTCCAATGCTTTCCCCACTGTTGCACAGACTGTAGTTGCAAGAGTACGTTTTACCTCTCCGAAGTCCAACGCTTTCCTTACTGTTACAGCGGTTGTAGTGGGAATTTTAAATGTTACCCCTCTGAAGTCCAAAGCTTTCTATACTGTTGCACAGACAGGAGTGGGGATAATAAATGTAACCCCTCCGAAGTTTCTTTATTGTTGCTCAGATGGAAGCGGGAATACACATTTTTACCTCTCTGAAGTCTAACTTTTCCCCTACTGTTGCACAGATGGGAATGGGAATAGGAAATGTTATCCCTCGGAAGTCCAAAGCTTTCCCTACTATGGCACAGACTGGTGTGGGAATAGTAAATGTTGCCTCTCCGCTTTCTTTACTGTTGGACAGACTGGAGAGCGAATACTAAATGTAATCCCCCTGAAAGTCAACACTTTCCCTAATGTTGCGTAGACTTGACTGGGAGTGGTAAATTGTACCCCTCAGTAGTACAATGCTTTCTCCACTGTTGCAGACACTGGAACAGGAATAGTAAATCATACAGTCCAATGCTTACCTTATTTCTGCAGAAATTGGAGTGGGAATACTAAATGTTACCCCTCTGAAGTCTAAAGCTTTCCCTACTGTTGCACAGACTGGAGTGGGAATAGTAAATCTTACCTCTCTGAAGTCCAACGCTTTCCCTACTATTGCACAGGCTGGAGAGGGAATAGTAAATGTAATCCCCCCCCAAAGGTCAATGCTTTCCCTACTGTTGCATTGACTGCAGTGGGAATACAAAATGTTACCCCTTCAAAATGCAAAGCTTTCCCTACTGTTTCACAGAGTGGAGTGGGTAATAGTATATATATTATTCCCAAACTTCAAACCTTTTTTAATATTGTTTAAATATGCCCAATAGTATTAGTTATTTATTTCTTAACTGTTATATTATCTGTTTATATTTTTTTTCGGACACAGAGGTTTTATTCGAAATATTAAATACTCTGTAGACAGACAACAGGGGTTTCAAGGTGGGCAGTCCTCCAAGAACTTTACAGACTGATATGAACATCCCTCTCAGAGAGGGGATTGAGTGCTTCTGGGTAATTTGGAAAGTCTTTAAGCATGCTCCTCTGCCATTTTCTCTGCCTTGGCAACAGCTTCTTCAATTGGGCCAACCATGTAGAAAGATTGTTCAGGAAGATGATCATAGTGTCCTGAAAGAATTTCCTTGAACCCTTTGATGCTTTCCTTCAGGGGGACTAGTTTTCCCAAGTGACCGGTGAACACCTCAGCAACATGGAAGGGCTGCGATAGGAATCGCTGGATCTTACGGGCGCGGCAACAGTCAGCTTATCTTCCTCAGACAACTCATCCATACCCAGGATAGCAATGATATCCTGAAAGGATTTGTAATCCTGCAGAATTTTCTGCACTCCACGGGCCACCTCATAGTGCTCAGCTCCAACGATGTTGGGGTCCATGATACGAGAAGTAGAGTCAAGGGGATCAACAGCAGGGTAGATACCAACTCAGAGATGGCATGGGACAGTACAGTTGTGGCATCCAAATGGGCAAAAGTGGTGGCTGGGGCAGGATCAGTTAAATCATCAGCAGGTACATATATAGCCTGCACAGACGTGATTGATCCTTTCTTGGTAGTGGTGATTCTCTCTTGCATGGAACCCATGTCAGTAGCCAGGGTTGGCTGGTATCCGACAGCAGAAGGGATTCGCCCTAGCAAAGCAGACACCTCTGAGCCAGCTTGTGTGAACCGGAAAATATTGTCAATGAAGAGCAGTACATCCTGTCCCTCCTGGTCTCTGAAGTACTCTGCAACAGTCAAACCAGTCAAAGCAACACGAGCACGTCCACCTGGGGGTTCATTCATTTGTCCATACACATGGGCCACCTTGGATGTGGTGTCCTTCAGGTTGATAACACCATACTCAATCATTTCATGGTACAAGTCATTTCCCTCACGGGTCCGTTCACCAACTCCAGCAAACACAGAGTACCCACCATGGGCCTTGGCCACATTGTTGATGAGCTCCATGATCAGTACAGTTTTCCCAACACCAGCACCGCCAAACAACCCAATTTTTCCACCTTTTGCATAGGGAGCTAGCAGGTCAACAACCTTGATGCCAGTAACTAGGATCTCCTGCTCAACACTCATTTCCACAAACTCTGGTGCTTCAGCATGAATGGCTGCAAACTGTTTGGTAGTAATTGGGCCTCTCTCATCAATGGGTTTGCCAATTACGTTCATGATTCTTCCCAATGATTCTTCCCAATGTTGCCGTCCATGGCAATAGTCCGAACTGTGCTCTCACCTAAATGTTGAGCAACTTCCAGAACCAGCCTGGTATCCCTGCCCTGGACTTCGAGGGCATTACGAATAGGGTGGAGCCCCTCATCGAACTGAACATCCACAACAGCGCCAATGACTGCCACGATGCGGCCAGTGGCAACGCCAGCTTTGGGAGCTGGAGTGGTCTGCGCTGCATAGTCTCTCTTGGCACATGCCGCAGCAGGACCACCCTTCATCAACGGGGCCGGGCCTCTCAGGGCCCCGGCAGAGCAGCGACCTACAGACCCTAACATGGCGACAGCAGAAAGAGGAGAGAGCGGCGAGGGCACTAGTAAACTACTTTTTTAGTTTTTTATATTTAATTATATTGCTAATTTATTTAATGTTTTGTTGATTTGTTAATATTTTTAACGTTATATATACATACCTCGGGGGTTGATGCGGTCCAGGGGACTCAAGGGGACAACATTGTTTCTGGCAAACAGTGGGACACTATTGTGAGTGACAGCAGGAGGTCTGCGAGTCCGCACCAGCATTTGTTTGCCCCCGCATTACCCACCATGCCACAGTGCGGCATTCTGGGTCCTGTAGTCCACATGGCAGGCCTCCAGTCGACAGGTGAGATTCATCATCAGCAGCGGGGACAGAGTCGGATGTTACCCTATCGGTGTGCGGCAGGACACTCCATAACTATTGCTTTCACCCACACCCCCCGTATTACTCTAGGCGCTGAAGAAGGCAACGCTCATGCCAAAATGCATCCGCCATTACAGAGAATTGCCAAAATAAAGATGTTTCCTGAACTCCCCTACGTGCCCTCTGCTCTCTTCTTGCTGTTGGGAGTTTGTTCTTCATATATATATATATATATATATATATATATATATATATATATATATATATATATATATATATATATATATATATATATATTACCTACTGGCGGTCGCCAGTAGGTATATATAGTTAGGATTTTTTCTCTATGGGATTTTTGAAAATTCTATGTCTAATAACTTTGGCGTTTGTGGACGGAATTGGCTGAAATTTTCAGGAAAATTGCACATTTTGTTTCTGAGCAGCCCCTGAAAATTGGGGGGGGGGGTTCGTCCAGGGGGGTCGAGAAAAAAGGGGGGTCCCAAAACGTGTTTTTAACATTGAGTTTTCCATAGGGCGGTTGGCCTCACTTTTAGCCCAAACGGCTGAATGGATTTGCACGAAACTTGGCAAAATTGTAGGGACTGGTAGCCCGATGTGCCTTTTGTAGGTCTCAATATATGTGCTCCAGTGGATTTTGAGAAATTAACGTTTAAAAAAAGATATATATCTGTAACAGCGGACCGGGCAGCGCTCCAGTTCGCGTACTTTTCGCGCAACGGAGCTTTGTGAAGCGAAGCTGATTGGTTCTCCGGCGTCTGTAAAAATTCCAAACAGTCCGTAGCGGCCGTCATCTTGTCCCTCGGTAGGATCGAGAGACAAGAGGAGGCCAAAGCGAAGGGGCAAATGACGATAAGGGGGCATAGTAGATTCTCGCTGACCCCCTAGGTTTGATGTGGAGGTTTTAAAAGGGCCCCGCGGGGCAAAAAAAAAAAAAATAATAATAATCGAACGGCTGAATGGATTTGCACGAAACTTGGCAAAATTGTAGGGACTGGTAGCTCGATGTGCCTTTGCTAGGTGTCAATATATGTGCTTCAGTGGATTTTGAGAAATTAACGTTCAAAAACAAGATATATATCTGTAACAGCGCTCCGCTTCGCGGAGATAAAATTATATCTGTATTACCTAGCTGTTGCTAACACCAGTTAGCGACGGCTAGTAGGAGATAGCGACCATCTTGGGCCCCACTTTGCATGTGAGTGATATTTATCACTAATGACATGCAAAGTGGGGATGCCAAGATGTTAGCGACTGGAAACAGTCGCTCACATCGCTATCTCCTATTATCAACTTTTGGAAATATTCGCGATAAGCGCGAATATCTCCAAAAGCTAGCACCTGCCCTGAGCAGTTCTTAGCCATGTCATCCAATGGGAGGTGGATAACATGGCTAAGAGCATTAGCTCGGTAATGCATGAATATCGCTGAGTTTTCAGCGATATTAATGCATTGCGGTCGTTTTTTATCGTATTTGCGATAAACCTTGATAATAGCAAGGTTTATCTGCGATAATTTCTGACGATGCTTAGCGGTAAAAAAATCGTTGCTAAGCATCGTTAGGGATAAATATCGCTTAACTGTGGTAATATGCCCCAACGTCTGTTAACGTTCGATTCGAAGGAAATCAGGAAGTGTTGAAAAACATTGTCTGCGCCATCTTGTCTTTTTTCAAATGCCACACTTTTGTCGTGCACGGCAGTCATTTTAGATGCCTTGACCAGACCCACTCTGTGCACGCTGTCGATCCTTAGCATGGCTCCCCACCCTCGCAAGCATCTCCCCCAGGCAGTGGTCACCCCCGCTCTCTGTGTTATGCATGGGTAATAAACCTCCCCCCATCTGCGCTGCTCTTCCCTGAGAATCACACCCTGTGCCCGCCCGACACCTCCCTTTCGCCCTATTCACTACCGCACCCTCTGACACTCCTTTTCCTCTGTGTCCGATTGTCCAGGCCGGTCCTAGGGTATCAGCTAGCCCTGCAGATGTAGTTTATGGCCCCAGCTGTAAAGAATCACCCCTCTTCAAAGGAGTTATAGTAGATCAAGGCCCACACTCGATGAGATCCGTCACAGCAGACGCGTTCCTATTATCTGAAAACCATCCTGTATTGTGATTGGGGAGGGGACCGAGCCTGAAGCGGAAGATTCCAGGGATGACTCTTTGTACATCAACGTTTTTACAATTATGTGTCACATTAAAAATATATAGCACTCCGACAAAGTAGTAAGATTATAAAACTTTAATAACTTATAAATATATACAAGAAAACAAAAACAGTAATAACATATAAACATTTTTAGGGAAAAACAACGAAGTAGCGGTCGGCTGTGCGAATAGTCCCAACGCAGCACAACGTCCAGATTTCTGGCGTGGGGCGTCGCGGGGGGTGGGTCATCAGTAGCAAACTGTTGTGCGAATAGTTCCAAAGCAGCAGAACGATGGCACCAAGGTGATGTCCAGTAAGTTGCTGCACTGGTTTTGGTATCCTACAATGCTGCTCCGAATAACGGCGTGGGGCGCCCCGGGGGAGGCGGCGTGAACGGGCCTCTCCAGGTGGAGTCTCATCTGTTGTAGTGGGGCGCCCCTTTACCGTTTCAGTTGCCATTCCGTCCGTTTTTGGTCCACTGTGTCAAAAGCCGCAATTCAGCTGAGTTGCGCCCACTCTTGCGGTGCAGCGATAGGCGGCTGTCACAGGACTCTCAAAATGGCGGCAGGCTGTTTCCTTTTTGGGCCTGGTCCACTGAAATGGCCCTGGGACACCTTGGAAATCGGACGCTTGTCTGCTAGGTCTTGGACCCCATTCTCGAAAGCGTCCCCTCCGCCTTGAGGATTCATCAAAAGTTTTGGGGGCCCCCGACTCCTGTAGGCTTCTGGTGGGGAGCGGCTGCCATGATTGCTCGCGGAATGACCACGACGGAGCTACGAGATGGTGGTGCTCTCATGGTGATGCCAGCTTCAGTCTGAAACATCCAGAAACAAGGTGGGGCTTTCATCGTTTGGGGAAAAAAAAAAGTTTTCATCCAATGAAAAGTGTTGTTTTTAGGTCATATGATCAAGCCTTCCATCATTAGGAAACCAAAAGTAAAATGAACCAATGAAAAGTTTTATAAACAAGTCACATGACCTGTTATGCGGCATAGGGTATAAAATGCGGAGAAAATACGTTGGCACGTGAGGCGGCGTCAGTAGCGGACCGATGTGCGAATAGGCCGAAGGCAACACAACGCGCCAAGATCCGGATGGCACCGAGGTGGTGTCCAGCAAGTTGCAGCACTGGTGTGGCCATCCTACAATGCTGAAAGTCGGCGTGGGGCGCCCCATTAGTCTGTGAGATGGCGTCAGTAGCGGACCGATGTGCGAATAGGCCGAAGGCAGCACAACGCGCCAAGATCCGGATGTCACCGTGGTGGTTTCATAGTTGAGAGGCACTTCATCTGCAGTGGGGCGCCGAGATCCGGATGGCACCGAGGTGGTGTCTAGTAAGGTGCACTGGTGTGGTCATCCTACAATGCTGAAACTCGGCGTGGGGCGCCCCATTAGCCTGTGAGATGGCGTCAGTAGCGGACCGATGTGCGAATGGGGCCAAAGGCAGCGCAACAATGTTTTCTGAATAAAAGACACCACAAGGCGCTGAGATGCCAAGATCCGGATGGCACCGAGGTGGTGTCTAGGAAGTTGTGGCACTGGTGTGGCCATCCTACAATGGTAAAAGTCGGCATGGGGCGCCCTGTTGGCCTGTGAGATGGTGTCAGTTGCGGACCGATGTGCGAATGGGGCCAAAGGCAGCGCAACAATATTTCCTGAATAGAAGACACCACTAGGCGCTGAGATGCCAAGATCCGGATGGCACCGAGGTGGTGTCTAGCAAGTTGCTGTACTGGTGTGGCCATCCTACAATGTTGAAAGTCGGCGTGGGGCGCCCCGTTGGCCTGTGAGATGGCGTCAGTAGCGGACCGATGTGCGAATGGGGCCAAAGGCAGCGCAACAATAGTTTCTGACTGACACCACAAGGCGCTGAGATGCCAAGATCCGGATGGCAACGAGGTGATGTCTAGCAAGTTGCTGTACTGGTGTGGCCATCCTACAATGGTAAAAGTCGGCGTGGGGCGCCCTGTTGGCCTGTGAGATGGTGTCAGTTGCGGACCGATGTGCGAATGGGGCCAAAGGCAGCGCAACAATATTTTCTGTATGGAAGATACCACTAGGCGTTGAGATGCCAAGATCCGGATGGCACCGAGGTGATGTCTAGCAAGTTGCTGTACTGGTGTGGTCATCCTACAATGCTGAAACTCGGCGTGGGGCGCCCCATTAGCCTGTGAGATGGCATCAGTAGCGGACCGATGTGTGAATAGGCCGGAACCAGCACAAGGCGCCAAGATCCGGATGTCACCGTGGTGGTTTCATAGTTGAGAGGCACTTCATCTGCAGTGGGGCGCCGAGATCCGGATGGCACCGAGGTGATGTCTAGCAAGTTGCTGTACTGGTGTGGTCATCCTACAATGCTGAAACTCGGCGTGGGGCGCCCCATTAGCCTGTGAGATGGCGTCAGTAGCGGACCGATGTGTGAATGGGGCAAAGGTAGCGCAAGAATATTTTCTGAAGAGGAGACACCACAAGGCGCTGAGATTCGGTTACCACCGAGGTGATGTCTAGCAAGTTGCCGCACTGGTGTGGCCATCCTACAATACTGCTCCGAATAACGGCGTGGGGTGCCCGAAGGGGGGGGGGGGGAGGCGGCGTGAACGGGCCTTCCTAGGTGGAGGCTCGTCTGCTGTAGTGGGGCGCCCCTTTACCGTTTCAGTTGCCATTCAGCTGAGTTTCGGCTGCTCTTGATGCTACAGCGACAGGCGGCTGCAACAGGACTCTCAAAATGGCGGCCTGTTCTTTGGATTTGGGCGTGGTCCCGTAAAATGGCCCTGGGACACCGTAGAACTCGGACGCTCGATTTTTTTTTCCTTTCCTGTACATGCAAAAAAAGGTAAATGCCCGGTACGTTACACGCTTCATCTGCCACGATGAACTCTCCAGAGGAACCGAAAAAATATATAGTTATGGTAACTATACCATGCATCGTCATATGGAGAGGTGGCACCAATTAATTATAGTGCTGCATAAAAGAGAGATTTGGAGGTGAACCCCTGACCTGCTAGTACATTCATCAAAGAAGTGGCACTGAGAGCTTCAGAGGCAAGGGAAACGGTCCCAAATATTTAGAAGAACTTTGGAAAGATTAAAATGACATGTTTAGATTGTGGCAAATTAATTTCATGTGGACAGATGAGTGTTACTCTAATAAATACAGCATATGAACATCATCATAGTCGATGGTTGGTAGAGACATTTTGACTATATCCTGGACCTGCCCGTCCTCGCCCAAAATGGCGCCGGAATAAATGGGACTCGTAACTCCTTGTTGTGTACTGGTTGCAGAACCTTGAAATCACGAGATACGTATGCAGTTTTGAAGCACATGGCGGGCGGGGACGAGAATTGATTGAATATTTCGACATCCCTATTGATATTAAGTTCTGATGTGTTATTGATTACTGTACTATTGAAAGTTCGAATTAACGTCACCCATGGTACTTGCCCGCAAATGTATATCTAGATAATTTTATTGTAACTGGCCCTGTCGTATTTTAATTATAAAATGTACGTCCACCGATTCCGTAACTGTTAGACACCTTAGTTCTTGCAACCTAATGGCCCGCCCGTTACGTTCCTCTACAGTGTAAATGTCTACTCATCATATACGATTACAGTTTGCTCCGTGGCCGGCCCACGTGGTTATAGGCTCGTATTTGTATAATGAAATTTTCACAATAAAGGTTTTTAAAAGAAAACATGGTAGTAGTATATACATTGGTAAAGTTTTTAATAATAGTCACTGTTTTAGAATCATTAAAAGGCAAGTGAAATAAAGCAGACCAATTACATGAAGGGTAAAAGGTATAATACGAAGAAACGCAGTAAAGATAAATGGTCAAGGGCTGTTGTGTTTTCTATTCCTGCAACATAAAGTGATCGATAAGAATCTCATATTCAGGCGTATCGGCGACTAATGTGGAAAAGTAAATTTTGCCATGTTCTGTGTCCCTACGTGTCATCCATCATATGTTATGTGTGCATGATTAAATATGCATATGCATTCCCCATGTTCGATTAATGACGCAATTACAGTTGTGTCCACCTCTAGTATGCCAGTTTCCAGTCCTCGTGAATACTACGAATATCAGGCCTATGTAAAGCTACGTTGCCACGTTTCTCAGTGTGCACGTTATTCTATTATAAAGTCCCCGTTTCTAGGCCTCAAAAGGGCCTGGACACCAGATTCAGCTCCTGTCTCCTGAAACCTCGCTGAGGAGCGATACAGCCCCCACCTGTATCCTCGACCCTTCACTTACTTCCTGCCTCGCAGTGCCCGGCCCAGCCTGGCTCAGTCTCTGAGTCTGCCAAGAATATGTTATGATTCCAGTTATCAGTTCAGTCCTCCTTCTCTGCATTCCTAAGCTACTGAATCGCATCAATAGTTTCCGTCATTGTCTAGCCTTCACGTCTCCACGTTAGAGAAATACTGCATTTAATGGTCATTTAATATTCTTCATCACGCACTACATGTAGAATAATGCATGGTCCAGTCTTAGAATCAAGTCAGCCTTTCCCCTCCTGACTTCTAGTTTATATCAACACGTTCTCTAAACATCAGATACTAGATACTGTTTAGGTACATGTCGCCCTGACTCTCCAGACTTCAGTCTCTGCTCCTAGCACGGAGTTCATAGCCCCCAGCTTCTCCTAGTGATACGTCATTGCTAGTTTGCGCGCACCATCAGGTTAGAGGTCCCGGCTCCTTAGGTAGCCCCCTCCATGGTTTCCGCCCCATTCATGACATATTCTGTTACGTTTGCATCACATGTCTATGTATACGCCCCGTTACACCTACTTTCGCCCTTATCTTTCGCGACTGCTACGCGTCACACCTTCTGCTCCACCCACTGCTACGCCTACTGCAATGTAATGCTATGTGTTTGCGTTATGTATATATGCTCATGTATTGTTATTAAAAGTCAGCGCGCTCATCCCAGATCCAGCCCCAGCAGCTGCTGGGCCCTGTCATCCTATTCCTATGCAGGTTGTCCTGTTCCTGTCCTTATGCTGTATTAAACCTGCAAAACTCCTACTACCTCGAATCTTGACTCTTATTTATTGAGCTATCTGTTATGATATATGTCTAGTCAAAAAGAGAGGTATTATTTATTTATTTACCACATAATGGCGCCCGAACAGGGACTTGCCCTTTCCCCACGCGTCGGTGAAGCCACGCCGACCCCCTGACCCTCTGCAGTCGTGACGGAACTCTTCTGTGCACCGGCAGATATTTCTGCTTCAAGTATCCCTCAGGCCCACGGAGGAGACGGAGGAGGCGGTCCAGCATCCAAACGAGACGGTGGAGGAACGTGGCGAGTCCCGACCAGAGCCCAAGCCAAGAGTCCAAGGTCCGAGGTATCCGGAGGCCCACCCGTAACTGAAGTCCGAAGTTCGTCGTCCGTCGTCGTAGCAGTCCAGTCCAGTCCGAGGCTTTCCGTTCTTGCTGCCCGGTGAGTACCATTACTGGGGTAGTATCTAGACAGGGTCAATCTAAATTGACTCTGGTCCGTGGGTTGGTGGTACACAGACTCACAAACGAAGTGTTCACCTAGGTGGATACGGGTCTTGATGCGTCCCTTTATGGGACCGGTATGTTCCGTACTGTTTCAGCAGTGCATCCAGTAACTCTAGTCTGTTCCGTTCTCGAGAAATTCTTGTGTTTCTGTTCTCAGTATTCCAGGTAATATTCTGTCCGAACTGTTATGTTATGATGTTGTTCAATGTATTTCCAATGTCGTGGTATGCCTGAATTGTTTTCCCAGTTGTTATTGTTTCTCGTGTATTATATTGTGTTCCGATTCAAGTTTACAATGTCTCTCTTTTCGAGATTACGTCAGCTAAAAACTAGAAAGGGTTTGTTAGAAGAAGCAGTTCCTGTTCCGCCGAGGGACAGTCCAGGTCATTTTATGTATCAGAAGCATGGCATAAGCGCCATATTGTATCTAGATTTATGGGTAGAGTATACCAAACAGTTAGAAGAAAAGTATAGATGGCCCGTATCGGGTACATGGGATGCCGAATGCATCATGCGAGTAGAAGAAGCATTATGGAAAAAGAAAGCCAGACAGTCACAGAAAGATGCCATCGAGTTATGGCGCAAAGAAGCTCATAAAAGAACTGAAAAGGAAATCAGAAAGTCAGAATTAAGTAGAGAATCCTTAGAACGAGCACAAGAAAAAGAACTAATCGAGATAGGTGAACAAGTCAAAGCCGAACAGTCAGACAGACAGAGGCATGCCCTTATTAGGGGTATGTATCCTCTTCTTGCCGAGGGCTTGCCAAAAGCGACCCCAGAGGCATCCAGTAATTTCCCGCCACCATTAGTTCCGACCAAGCTACGTCACAAACAGACCGCAGCTGATATTTTTATTTCGTCCTATTTGGACGACACAGTCCCAGAATATGCAAATCCTGTTCGCGCTCCGCCAGTCCCTGTAAATCAGGCACTTCCCGCTCCTCCAGACACCGGAGTACCTGTTACGGTACCCCCGGTCCAGCCCGCCATACAAGTCCAGCCTACATTTCCATTTCCCACTCTGCCAGGACGAAGAGCCTCAGTAGACGACTCCAGTTTAGGGGCCGCAGGAGGAGGTCCTCCTCAAACCCCGCCGCCACACAAGCGTTTAACGTTAGCCGAATTACATGCACAAGCATCACAGCGTACGCCCAGACATCAGACTGTAGCAGAAATAAGAAAATCCCTTGCCGAATGCTGCTATGATCCAGTCCCAGGCGAGGATAATATGGTTTTATATTCATTCCGCGTAAGAAAGGTGGCCGAGTATCTAGTCACCTTACCGAATATGAAAGAAGATCTAGACAGAATATATCGTTTCATCCGTACAGGGGATGATCCAGAAAGTATTAGCGAGGCCATGTCTCAAAGGAAAGCCGAGATCCAGCTCATGATATTAAAGTTTCTGATCAATTGTCTAATAAGAGAACAAGATTACCCGTCTAAAGATCCGGCCGAAATGAAAATCCTGACAAGGTGGAGTGATAATATAGCCGAGGGTAAGCACAAGACCGTCGGTGCTGTGGAGAGTATGTACAAGAAAATCCGTAGAGAAATAATAAAGATACACGAACAACGTAAAGCAGCACAAGTAAGCGAGAAAGAAAGTAACTCTGATACTGAAGAGGTAGACGACGAGAATCCCGCCAGAATAGCGTATGTAGGAAAATCTAGATTTCCAGATCGCCATTTACGCCTAGAACACAAGTCTATTCTTCATTCTCCAGCACCAGAACAAGGTTCACTAGAACAAATATTCCAAGCTACCGATCACATTCTGAAATCACGAATCGGTTACAGTGAATTAAGTACCATGCATGAACAAGAACTAGCCCGATCAGCAGTCCGATGGATTACTGATTCTACCACTTTTCCAGACGAAATAGTGGCACAAATGTTTCTGAAAATGCCCCCAGCCGAACAACGACTGGTGGGTATGTATATGATTCAGCACCTCATTACATTGTATGAGGGTCAACACTCTGATCCAGGCCCGTTACATGATATCCTGAACGAGTTACTCCAGTATAGATGGAAAGGTCTAGGTACCGATTTAATTAGTGTCATTCTAGAACAGCGTCACAAATATAGAACGTTTCTGAACCCGCATTTTGTTCATGCCTCACCCCCAGAAAGTAAACCATTTTACATGGAGAGACAGAATCCGTTACGAGAAGTCCACCCAGTTAAAGGAACGGGTGGCGAAATGCAGCGAGTGTTTGTTTACACTCCAATTACAAAGATGGAACTCCTCGAGATGAAGAAATTAATTCCCTGTCATGACAAAGATCCAGCAGGGTTCCATAGAGAATTAAAAGACATGCTCCGTATGGGAGAATACACGTACCCAGATATAATTAAAATGTTAAAGGTTCTGCTGCCCGCAGGGGTGTATGAAAAGCTCAAGGAAAAAGAATGGGAGGTGGGAGAGAAAAAGATCGATTGGGCAGTTCTAGAAGCTGAAGACAAGGCACGAGTACCAGGTACCGGTCTTGGAGATAAATGTAAAGAATTACCAGAGTTATTAATACAAGTTTTACCCAGATTATTGACAACGAGAAAAGAAGACTGGGATGCAATCTCAGCCTGTAAACAGAAGCAAGATGAGGATATTAGTGATTTTTATTCTAGATTTGAAAAATGTTTCAGCATCAACAGTGGCCTCAAGACAAGTAGTGAGTCATACCCTCACCTTTTTGTTACTAAATTAGTCGAGAATTCAAGCCCACAAATTAAAAATCGAGTTCTGAAAGTCGAAAGTACCTGGCAAGCTAATACCCCGTCCCAGATGTTGCAGATGCTCCAATACCACCAGAATAGAATCAGAGAAGAGCAAGAACACGAAAGAAAACGTATGAAAGACACGAAAATGAAAGTGCTAGTTGCACAATCTGTTCCTCAAGACAGTCAGAAGAGGGGTCCGAATCAAGCCAGTCATCCTGCAGCTCCCGTTAAAGGGAACTGCAATTATTGTAAACAGCCAGGTCATTTCATAAATGAGTGTGCAGTTCTGAAACACAACATAGCTACTGGTAAGACTAAAGAAAGACCACGTCCGCCTAGACAAGAACAAGTTTCACAGATTCCTCAGCCACAGAATGCACCACAGACAGTTACCGCACCGCAGCCTATCGCTGCAACACAACACGTTACACAGCAGATGTACCAGTATGCACAGTCTGAGTATCCAGAGTACCAGCAGTATTCATGAAACAGCCTAGAGAGGGAGGTAGGCTTGCCTCTCATCGAGATACCTGTAGATCAAGAAGGTCCCTATGTTCACAGTCAAGTATTAGGGAAAGACAGAAA
This sequence comes from Lissotriton helveticus, assembly GCF_964261635.1. Taxonomy (NCBI): domain Eukaryota; kingdom Metazoa; phylum Chordata; class Amphibia; order Caudata; family Salamandridae; genus Lissotriton; species Lissotriton helveticus. Next base: position 1,011,152,943 of record NC_136072.1, read on the forward strand.
GTTTTTGATTGATACAGGGGCAAGTAGGACCACAATTAGTCACGCCGAAGTTCCAGGGGCTCCGCTCTCAGGCTCAAGAAATGTTTCCCTTGGATTTTCAGGAAAACCTATCGTAAATGAGATTTCAAAGCCAGTTACTCTAGAAGTAGGTCCATTGTCCCGCACTACTGATCTGTTACTTACTAAGTCATGTCCAGAAAATCTATTAGGCATTAAGACACTGAAAGAGTTAGGTGCAGTTATATGCTGTTCCCCAGAGGGAATACGTTTGTTCCTACGTGACTTCAAGGGTCACTATGTATTACGAGATTTTGATTCAAGACTGTCTAATGTCCCGCAGCATTTATGGGCGCAAGGTCCAACTGATGTAGGTTACATGCAAATCACACCCTATCGTGTGACTCTCAAGCCAGGTGTAGTGTTACCACGAATCAGACAGTACAGATTGCCACCTGAGGCTGTAGCAGCCTTATCCAAAATTATTGACGAGCTTATTGCTCAAGGAGTGGTTGTAGAAACTGACTCCAATGTATGTAATTCTCCGATCATTCCAGTCATGAAACGTACTGATCCAAATGCACCCCCAGTATATCGATTAGTGATTGACCTACGAGAGCTTAATAAATGTATTATTCCTCAGTACCCAGTTGTCCCAGACATCTCTTCCCTATTGACAGCCATTGATTCCGAAGCCACGTTCTTCACTGTCATAGACCTCAAGAACGCATTTTTCAGTGTTCCTATTCATCCAGACAGCCAGTTCCTTTTCGGATTTTGTTTAAATGGAAGGAGCTATATGTTCACACGAGCTCCTCAAGGTTTCACAGAAAGTCCTAGTATTTACAGTCAAGCACTCAAGAGACAACTAGACAACATTCACATGCCAACTGACACTGCCCTGCTCCAGTATGTCGATGATCTACTGATCACAGCCCGTTCTGAACGTGCTTGCGAGCAAGCATCCCTTACAGTCTTGTATTTCCTAGCCGAGATGGGGCACAAGGTGTCCCCTTCTAAGCTTCAATTCTGTGTCCAGCAAGTGGTCTACTTAGGACACTTGCTGTCCAAGAGGGGTAGGCAGTTGACACCAGACCGTATCCAGTTGATAGCGAGTCTTCCTCAGCCCAAGACCCAGAAGGAGGTACGTGCTTTTATCGGCCTTACTTCTTACTGCAGACAATGGATTCCCCAGTATGCATTTCTAGCCAAGCCACTGATACAGTTAACGACACAGGAGGCAGCCGTATCGACTGTCCTCCCTTGGACATCTGAACATACACTTAGTTTCAATGAGTTAAAGAAAGCCCTATGCCAAGCTCCAGTTCTAGCGACACCGAACTACAGTAAGCCTTTTACACTTTTCGTTACTGAACGTGAAGGTACAGCATTATCTGTTCTCACACAAGATCAAGCAGGACAATATAAGCCCTGTGCTTATTTTTCGAGCACATTAGATCCTGTAGCCCAGGCTCTGCCTGCGTGCCTCAAGTCAGTTGCAGCCACAGCACTAGCTATCAGACAAAGTGATTCCATAGTCTTAGGACATACCTTGACAGTACAAGTTCCACATTCTGTGGAAGTTCTTTTAAACCGAACACAAACTCAGCACTTGACAATTGCACGTTTAACAGGTTATGAACTGACACTGTTCCAGCCACACATAGAAATCAGACGCTGCAACATTTTAAATCCTGCTACATTGTTACCATCAGTTAATTCGAATTCTGCCACACATGATTGCGTGGAAGTAGTTAACATTATGACGAAGCCAAGACAAGATCTGACAGATATTCCGTTACCAGACCCCGACCTGACACTTTATGTGGATGGTTCATGTATGAGAACTAGTACAGGAGAACTAGTCGCCGCGTATGCAGTGACTACTGACACCGAAGTGATTGAAACACACCGTATTGACACTCTGTCCGCTCAAGCAGCAGAGCTAGTTGCTCTGACACAAGCCTGCATACACGCCAAGAACTTGAAAGTTAATGTTTACACAGATTCACGTTACGCATTTGGAGTTGTACACGACTTCGGAGTGCTCTGGCAGGAGAGAGGTTTCATGACTTCTCATGGAACCAAGATTCAGCATGGTCTCCTTATTCAAGCTCTGTTAGATGCCATACATTTACCGACATCTATTGCTATCATGAAGTGCAAAGCACATACGAAAGTTACTGATATTATTTCCCAAGGTAATGATCTAGCAGATCGCACAGCCAAGCTTACAGCACAGACTCTAGACATTCAAGTTAATCCGACACAGACACACACTCCAGATCCGATTACATGCATGACAGTTAAGGACCCTACACAAGATGTCATAGATATCCAGTTACATGCTACTCCTGAAGAAATCAAGAAATGGTCCGAACAAGGAGGGGTCCAGACAGATCAAGGATGGTTAACGAAGGGTAGAGCCACATGGTTTCTCCCCGACTCTATGGTTCAAGTCATTATTAATACCGCACATAGTCCAGCACATTTAGGAGAAAAAGCTATGTTAGACAGTATCCAGAACATTTGGTTCAACAAGCATTTACGAGCTGCAGCCAAGCAGAAAGTCCGTACCTGTATGATATGTTGTCAGTTTAATCCAGGTAAAAGTGTCCCGGTGGAACAAGGTGGATTCCAGCCCCCTGACCACCCTTTTGAAGTCCTCCAGATGGATTATATTCAGATGGAGCGATGTCGAGGTTTCAAGTATGTCCTTGTAGTTGTATGCGCTTTGTCCAGGTGGACAGAAGCATATCCAGTCCCAGATTACACAGCCGCGACCACTGCCAAGCAGTTGGTTCGTGAGTTCTTCCCCCGTTATGGACTCCCTAGAGTCGTATATTCTGATAACGGTCAGCCATTCTCATCTGAACTCATGAAGCATGTTTCCCTGTTGTTAGGGTACCAGTGGAAGTTTCATTGTGTACGCCATCCTGAAGCAGCCGGTCTCGTTGAGAGACATAACCAGACCCTGAAAATCCGTATTGCAAAAGTATGCAAAGAAAAAGGTGTGGACTGGCTAGTAGCTCTGCCAGTCGCTTTATTTTATATGCGCATGGTCGCACATTCCAGATCAGGTCTGTCCCCGTATGAGGTCGTTTTCGGCCGCCCCCCTAACATGTGGGGTACTCCTAGACCCCGAAGTATTACCGATGTTTCAAGTAATATGCTGACAGATTACCTAGCTTCCTTGATGTCTGCCCTCAACTCATGTCGTTCACAGGTTGCCGCCGCATTTCCAGACAATACCGAGGTGGCACCGCACGAAATCGTTCCAGGATCCATGGTGATGGTCCGCAACTTTGACAGATCAAGTCCGCTGGAGCCTCGTTGGAAAGAGCCCCGACAGGTCCTCCTCACCACCCGTACAGCCGTGAAGTTGGAAGGACGCAAAGGCTGGGTGCACCTTTCTCATGTCAAACTTTTTAATGGACTGAAACCCGTCTTAAAGAACATTTCCCAGGATTTGAAGGATTGCCAAAATATTGTTCTCAAGGACTGTCCCGCAAAAGACATTGCTACAACCCCTCCCCTGTTAGAGAAAACTCCGCAACAGGAGTATAAGCTAAAACTCCGGTCTAGTAAAATAAGTCAGCCAGTTTGATTGTCTAAGTCCTCCCCTAGGTGAAACGGTTAGACTGTTTCTGACATGTATAAAACAGACCCCCATAGTGAGAGAGTTAGTCAAAACTCAATCCGATGTATCATTTTTCTATGTTTCATATTGTTTCTCAGCATTATGATTTCCTGCACCAGTTATGCCTTTTTCTTGTATTTCCCAGTTTTTCATGTAAATAAGTCTGCTAATACTACAGTAGAGCACACGTTTAGTGATCTGCCTCCTCATGAACTCTCTTACCGCCTCGCTATGCGTAACAACTCATTCATCCGCATGTTACATTACTCACACCAGACCAGCAATGCCACTAATTGTTGGGTGTGTGGTCGACTCCCCCCTTTCCAGACACCGAAGGGAGTTCTGCCACTTTTTCCTTATCCATTCTCACATAATGGTTCGTGTGGAGCATGGTCCACGTTAACGTCATCCTCAACAGATATGTCTTTTCTTAACAGTACATGTTTTCCAGACAAGCAAGGTCTTCCCCACAGAACAGGGTTAGATCTAGAAAATGAAGTGTATAATTTAGGTAATTATTCGTCGAATTTTATGGTCCTGAATGTCCAGTCTGATACTACTCCAGACTTACCTGCTATTTCAGTACTACCAGTCAAAGGCGAATTATGTGTCCGAAATTATGGTTCCGTACATGTAGGACATAGTGATTGTACTACTATTGTCAAGTATAGTGACAGTGGGAAATCTATTTTCAAAGCTTCACGTCATTCTTATTTTATTTGTGGTCAAACTGCATATGTTCGTCTGCCCCTCGATTGGGAGGGAACCTGTTACATTGCCTTCCTACTGCCACCTGTTTTCCTAGCCCCACCTGATTATCATAGAAATACACATCTAGTACACATTAGACATAGAAGGGAGTCCCCAATTGTCGATTATACTGAAACTGCTCTAGAACAGTATACAGATTTCAACAGAGGTTTCTTCTTTTTTATAGGACCTATCCAGAATAGTAAACTGATCCGTAGGTTAACCAGAACCCTCGAAGCTGTAGTAAATGAGACTGCCTCTGCTCTAGGTAACTTAACCGAAGAGCAATCTGCTATGAGATTTGTCGTTTTACAGAATCGTCTCGTCCTTGACGTCATACTGGCCGATAGGGGCGGGGCCTGTAGAGTCATCGGATCTAGTTGCTGCATTTTCATTCCAAATAACGCGCCGTCTGTTTATTCAGCTATAACCAGACTCCATAAAATTGCCCATCTGTTACACCAAGATCCAGGCACCTGGACATGGTCCGGTTGGTTCTGGAATATAATTTCCGCCTGGGGATGGAAAGTCTTGTCCTTTCTAGGTATTGCAGTAGCGATCATATTCAGCTGCTGCCTCTGTATACAATGTGGCCCTGCGATTTGCGGCATCTGTGCTACCTCTTGTATTCCTAGTCCCAAGCCCCGTTCTAAATCCCGTTCCAGGATAATTCGAGACGAGCAAATGATACTGTATGAAATGATAGATGGTATCATGAAAATTGATGTTTCCTGATGGAAACGTAGTGACAAGGAGGGAATGTGGAAAAGTAAATTTTGCCATGTTCTGTGTCCCTACGTGTCATCCATCATATGTTATGTGTGCATGAATAAATATGCATATGCATTCCCCATGTTCGATTAATGACGCAATTACAGTTGTGTCCACCTCTAGTATGCCAGTTTCCAGTCCTCGTGAATACTACGAATATCAGGCCTATGTAAAGCTACGTTGCCACGTTTCTCAGTGTGCACGTTATTCTATTATAAAGTCCCCGTTTCTAGGCCTCAAAAGGGCCTGGACACCAGATTCAGCTCCTGTCTCCTGAAACCTCGCTGAGGAGCGATACAGCCCCCACCTGTATCCTCGACCCTTCACTTACTTCCTGCCTCGCAGTGCCCGGCCCAGCCTGGCTCAGTCTCTGAGTCTGCCAAGAATATGTTATGATTCCAGTTATCAGTTCAGTCCTCCTTCTCTGCATTCCTAAGCTACTGAATCGCATCAATAGTTTCCGTCATTGTCTAGCCTTCACGTCTCCACGTTAGAGAAATACTGCATTTAATGGTCATTTAATATTCTTCATCACGCACTACATGTAGAATAATGCATGGTCCAGTCTTAGAATCAAGTCAGCCTTTCCCCTCCTGACTTCTAGTTTATATCAACACGTTCTCTAAACATCAGATACTAGATACTGTTTAGGTACATGTCGCCCTGACTCTCCAGACTTCAGTCTCTGCTCCTAGCACGGAGTTCATAGCCCCCAGCTTCTCCTAGTGATACGTCATTGCTAGTTTGCGCGCACCATCAGGTTAGAGGTCCCGGCTCCTTAGGTAGCCCCCTCCATGGTTTCCGCCCCATTCATGACATATTCTGTTACGTTTGCATCACATGTCTATGTATACGCCCCGTTACACCTACTTTCGCCCTTATCTTTCGCGACTGCTACGCGTCACACCTTCTGCTCCACCCACTGCTACGCCTACTGCAATGTAATGCTATGTGTTTGCGTTATGTATATATGCTCATGTATTGTTATTAAAAGTCAGCGCGCTCATCCCAGATCCAGCCCCAGCAGCTGCTGGGCCCTGTCATCCTATTCCTATGCAGGTTGTCCTGTTCCTGTCCTTATGCTGTATTAAACCTGCAAAACTCCTACTACCTCGAATCTTGACTCTTATTTATTGAGCTATCTGTTATGATATATGTCTAGTCAAAAAGAGAGGTATTATTTATTTATTTACCACACTAAGACAGCAGGTCGACCCTCTTTTGCTCAACGGCTCCGTCATGGGACGAAGAAACGCTCTTTTTCTCGAAAAAAGAATATATTTTACTTGCAGGACAGTTGTAAATTTTCCGGGAAAGTACATTAGCCTGGAACATTATAACATATATTTAAGAAAAAATAATGTTCGGAAGTAATAAAAAGCGTAATTTTTAGGTCATATGACCAAGCCTTTCATCATTAGAATAAGAAAAGTAAAATGAACCAATGAAAAGTTTTATTAACAAGTCACATGACTTGTTATGCTTACGTTACGCGCTGCGCGCCCCGGATGACTTCCGGAGGCGCTAACGCGGCGCGTCATATGACGCATTACGCGACAACGCAGGTCCAGAATATAGTCAAAATGTGTCCACCAACCAGCGGTCGGAACACAACCCCTTTCAGCAGGCTAAATAGTTCTGTTAAATGACAACAGAAGGGACAGGCAACAAGAACCATTAGTCAAAGAGGGGAGGGCTAGTTCTTCTCTACCGGGTTACATTGGGGCGCTACCGGAACTGATCGAATTGGTAGTCTACAGTGTTTCTGGATGTTTCAGACTGAAGCTGGGGTTAGCATGAGAGCAGCACCATTTCGTAGCTCCGTCGTGGCCATTCCGCAACCAATCATGGCAGCCGCTCTTTATCGTTATTTTGGGCGGGGTGGGTGGCGGAGCCGAGCTGTTTTGCAGTCATCATTGTGTGGAGTTCAGTTCATTTCACTAGTTTTGTAATTGTCATGAGGGGTTGTTCCTAATGTTTCTATTTTAGCGAGGTCAAAAAGAGATCCCATTAGTGGCCTACTGATTTTGCTCGATTCCTTTTCTTTTTTTTTTTACACGATTTTTCGTTATCTGCAAAGACTAAACAGAGTATTGCGACTCTGTGTTTGTTTGTAAATAGAGAATGAACCAAAGAGAACCAATTCTAAAACAGTAAATACTTGGATAACAATCAATCAAATGGAGAGAGAAGCAGGCACGACGTATTACAACGGGGGCAAAGGCCTGCGTTAACTACCCTTCACTATGTGCAAAGAGAGAGTACTCCTATTAGAAATGAGGGGGGGGGGGCACCATTCAAAGCAGATCAGTGTGCATAAACACGAAAATGTTTTCACTTACCACGTACTTGACATTCGACAGTTTATGATATTTGCTATTAAAAAACCATTGAAATTCACTGAAAAAACCATAGGTTATAGACCATGTATAGTTAGGAATTAGCATTTACAAAACCTTGAAAAGTCACTGAAAAAACCATAGGTTATAGACCATATATAGTTAGGAATTAGCATTTAAAAAACCTTATTTTACTCACACAAAACCATTGAAATTCCATATATAGTTAGTTGCACTAACTATATATCGCGCACCCGCAATCCACTGCTGATGATGTCACATATTACATCATTCATGACATGGTCAGTGACATCACTGATGACATCACTGATGACATCTCAAATGACATCACTGATGACATCACTGATGCCATCTCAAATGACATCACTGATAACATCTCAAATGACATCACTGATGACATCTCAAATGACATCACTGATGACATCACTGATGACATCTCATTTGACATCAATGACCACATCACTGATGATATCATTCATGTGACAATACAATGCATCTCCTCACACTTTAATATAACCTCTTTTACACCCAGTGTTAAATACAGAGTATAATTTTTTAAACCATTGACACACCAATACTAGTTACTACATACGCACTCAGTGATTCCTATGTTTACACACACATTCACTCATTCACCCATACAATCATTCATACATACAATCACTCATCTTTACAACACTATCATATGCACTCATACACCTATACAGACTCTCACACTCTGTCACTCATCCATGGAGTTACTCACACACCTAGTCAGTCCTGTAAAGAATCAATCACACTTCCATTTTCTAATCTATACATACAGTTAAACATAGAGCACCTTACATTTTGAAACATATACTAACACATACTTACTCTCTTATACAATCATTGATACAAGTACACATTGATCTGCACAGAGTCACACACCTCCCAGCCAGCCACACACACACTCAGTCTCCCATACAAATACTTGGGCAATCAATCAATAACCCATATAGTTACTCATATAGCTACTGATCAACACATGCAGCAGTTTACAGAACAACAGACATAATGATGCACAAATTAAGACAGTTTAGTCACTAACCCATGCACTCAGTGAGACACATTTAATCACTCACTCATACATTCAGTCATGCACCTACTAAATCCTTCGTCCAGACACTTATACATCTACTCATTCTTCAATATGTAAGACATATTTTAACTTTACAGAAACATACAGTCACTGGATGTTGTCATCAGTGATGTCATCAGTGATGTCATTTGAGATGTCATCAGTGATGTCATCAGTGATGTCACTGACCATGTCATGAATGATGTAATATGTGACATCATCAGCAGTGGATTGCGGGTGCGCGATATATAGTTAGTGCAACTAACTATATATGGAATTTCAATGGTTTTGTGTGAGTAAAATAAGGTTTTTTAAATGCTAATTCCTAACTATATATGGTCTATAACCTATGGTTTTTTCAGTGAATATATATATATATATATATATATATGTATATATATTGCTTATAGTTCTGGTTGTCATCCCACCACTAGATTCGGGAAGCTGGATACGAAGCAGGTGCCCATCGCCGTTCCAATCTTCTGCCTGTAAAAGACGCCATCATGTACAAAGATATTCTCCATTAGACAAAATTCAATCATAATGAGGAGCATTTTATTGTGTTCTAAAAAGCATGTCGGTCTTATTTTAAAAACAATTATCATATGCATGCATTCCAAACGTTTGATCTATACAAGTATATAAAGAAACCACATCCATTGTTATCACGAGAAAGGATTCCAAATTATGGATCGTAAACAGAAAATCTCCACTGTTCCTGCAATATGCGGGCAGGGCTGCAACAAATGGGAAAAGGAAAGAATCTATATATACAGGAGTTGGTTTCCAAAAATATCTAATTCGAGGAGACAATCGGTCTCCCCAGTGTTTTGTAGTGCACCTATGCAATTTGGGCAGTACATTAAAAGATTGAACTCTCGGGTAATCCGACTTTAGAAAGTTGTATTCGTTGTTACCTAAGATCTTCCTATCCCGCTGCCCCATAATATGATCCTGATACTCACGTGCAGAGGCCTTATGCATATCAACAGTAATTACTTCATAGCAATCATTCTGATAAAGTTGCCACATGATCTCATCCTCATACATACTTGCATTTAGAATCACAACATTGCTGCTCTTATCAGAGGGCTTGATTTCTATGGAGTCATAATTTTTCAATTCTTCTAAGGCTGCTCTTTGGACAGATGTTAAATTATCGTATGTCCTATACATAGGAGATACGATAATTTAATATCTGTCCAAAGAGCAGCCTTAGAAGAATTGTGGCTTAGTTCCTCCCCGTTGCAGAACAGGGCATGCTATATCCTGTAATATGCATGAGAGCACTTTGTTGGAAACGGAATAGGGTAGTGAGTAGGGGTAACGTTGTTCTTTAAAAATGCTTGCCTGGTAGCCCCACTGTTTTAACCTGGGCACCAGCCCTATGATTAAAACTGGGAAAAGATAGAAAATCACAGGGTTTTATTTAACCCACAGGGCTTTAGTTACCCCTACTTCCTCTTAGGGTCAACATGTTTCTGCCTTTGAGGCTCGTGGCTTTCATCAGGACCAATCATACTACCACAATCCACACCTATTCCATAATACTGAGGTTGTTGCAGGGATTCTGCTAAGGAACAGAACTATGCTTAGGACCATAGAACATTAGCGTGTCGGGACCGAGTCACCATACTACCTCAGTATCAACGAGTCCGAGTCTGACTAGCTATAGAGCTTCACTTGCGCGTACTAAACTTTCTGGAGAAACAAGTGAGTTGGCACCCCAGAACTCAACACTCTCAACCCTCTCAGGGATCGCGATAACAGGACACACCCTTTTTCTCACTTACTTGTACTTGTCCACAATAAGATAAACAAGAGACACGAAGGAAGTTTATAATATTTATTTAAACTATCATGCAATAAGATGCAGTATTTGCACCACAATTTGACAACAAATGCACACCAAAAATATAATTAGAATGATTAACAAACCATATACCATAAAGACCCCTATCATGTTATAAGACAGACTAGCTTAAACCCTCTACCCTTTTACTGAAGCTAAATGATTATATATTAAAAATCTCTGCGAGGCCTAGAACTGGAACAGGCACCTCCTAGCAGGTCAGAACTCTCATCAGCAGAGTTCAGGGGAGCTAGGGGTGAAGTCTTTGTGTCACTGAGACTTCAGAACAGGAGGCCAATGCACACAGGCCCTTGGAAATCTTCTTCAAGCGAGTTCACAGCAAAGTTCCAGTCTTTGCCCTTTCCTTGGCAGAAACATCAACTGCAGGCCAATCCCACACATGGGCAGTACTCCTCCTCACAGCTCTTCAGCTCTTCTCCTTGGCAAAGGTTCCTCTTGAGTCCAGAAATGATTTAAAGTTTTGGGATTTAATGTCTACTACTTATACCCCATTGTGTCTTTGTTCTCTTTGTACTAGGGTCTCTGAGCCCAGTCCAAACCAGTTCTGCCCTCCCTGGTGCAGTATGTCCACAGGGGGTGGAGACAGCATTGTGCAAGGGAGACAGAGCCCTATTCTGGTGCAAGGAAAACTCCGCCCACTACTCTAAATACAGCCAAGCCCTATTCAGCTCAGCTCTGAGTCATCCAGGAAGGGCCAGGCACACCTCAATCCGCAGTGGCTGTCTACAGTGAATGCATAGCACCAGCCCCTGTCACCCCAAAATCAGACAGTCAATCCACAAACAGTCAGAGGCACACAGAATGGTTAACCAAGAAAATGCCTACTTTCTAAAAGTGGCTTTTTCAAACATTCAATTTAAAAACCATATTTACTGAAAGATGTGTTATTAAATTCTGAGTTCAGAGAGACTAAACTTTATTTCTCCATCTTGTCCCAATGGGAAGTTATACTTGTAAGATGTTACAAAGTACCTCCCTTTCTATCCTATGGGACAGAGAGCCTTTCAATAGTGAAAAATGAAATTGGCAGTATTTCACTATCAGGACATGTCACACACACCAGTAGATGTCCTACCTTTCACATCCATTACACCCTGTCCTGGGAGGTACCTTGGGCCTACCAAAGAGGTGCCTTACATGTAAGAAAAGGGTAAGGTCAGGGCCTGGCAAGTGGGTGCGCTTTCCAGGTCGATATGGCAGTTTACAATTGTGCACAGACACTCCAGTGGTAGGTCTGAGATATCTTTTCTGGGCTACTCATGTGGGTGGCACAATCAGTGCTGCAGGCCCACTAGTAGCATTTGATTTACAGGCCCTGGGCACAGACTGTGCATTGTACTAGGGACTTATCAGTAAATCAAATAGCCAATCATAGAAACAGCAATCCATAAACACAAATTACTCAGATCAACCAGATCAACGCTGTCTCCTCAACCTGCTCCTACACCCTCCGCATGATCCGCAAGATCTACAGATGGATCCCTACCAACACACGAAAGACCGTCACACACGCCCTCATCAGCAGCAGGCTCGACTACGGCAACGCACTCTACGTCGGAGCCCCTGCCAAACTCCTCAATAAACTCCAAAGAATCCAGAACGCCTCTGCACGCCTAATCCTCGACATCCCCCGCCGAGACCACATCACCCCCACCTGAGAAACCTACACTGGCTCCCCGTCAACAAAAGAATCACCTTCAAGCTCCTCACCCACACACACAAGGCCCTTCACAACACCGGCCCAGCATACCTCAACAACCGACTGTCATTTTACGCACCCAACAGGAGACTCCGCTCCGCCGACCTCTCCCTGGCCGCTGTCCCACGCATCCACAGGACCACTTCCGGAGGCAGGTCCTTCTCCTACCGTGCCACCAAGACATGGAACTCCCTCCCTCTCCACCTTCGGCAGACGGAAGACCCTCAGACCTTCAGGAGACTACTAAAGACCTGGCTCTTCGACCACTAGCTGCAGCCCCCCCCTCCCCCAGCGCCTTGGAACCCTTCTGGGTATGTAGCGCGCTTTATAATTGCTTGATTGACACTTTGCAGCAACTAGAGGCACAGCGGATTAAACAAACAGCGGCCACCAGCGGAAATCAGACCCTCACCTCGCCGCACCCGCTCCGCGGGTGCCGCAGCGTCCTGGTGTGCTTTGGAGCGTCTACTGCGGAGGTCCTGTAAGGCGAGGTAGGCGCGAGGCTCGGCGGGGCTGCGAGCGTGCAGGGAACTCCAAGAACCAGGAGTCCCTGCCAGACCGTGTACCAACATCCGGTCCGCTCTCCCTGCCGGCCCGCCCCTCGCTTCCTCCTGGTCACTAAAGGCACTCTCCCACTTCCCTTGTTGGGACACAGTCACTTTGCAGCAACTAGAGGCACAGCGGATTAAACAAACAGCGGCCACCAGCGGAAATCAGACCCTCACCTCGCCGCACCCGCTCCGCGGGTGCCGCAGCGTCCTGGTGTGCTTTGGAGCGTCTACTGCGGAGGTCCTGTGAGGCGAGGTAGGCGCGAGGCTCGGCGGGGCTGCGAGCGTGCAGGGAACTCCAAGAACCAGGAGTCCCTGCCAGACCGTGTACCAACATCCGGTCCGCTCTCCCTGCCGGCCCACCCCTCGCTTCCTCCTGGTCACTAAAGGCACTCTCCCACTTCCCTTGTTGGGACACAGTCACTTTGCAGCAACTAGAGGCACAGCGGATTAAACAAACAGCGGCCACCAGCGGAAATCAGACCCTCACCTCGCCGCACCCGCTCCGCGGGTGCCGCAGCGTCCTGGTGTGCTTTGGAGCGTCTACTGCGGAGGTCCTGTGAGGCGAGGTAGGCGCGAGGCTCGGCGGGGCTGCGAGCGTGCAGGGAACTCCAAGAACCAGGAGTCCCTGCCAGACCGTGTACCAACATCCGGTCCGCTCTCCCTGCCGGCCCGCCCCTCGCTTCCTCCTGGTCACTAAAGGCACTCTCCCACTTCCCTTGTTGGGACACAGTCACTTTGCAGCAACTAGAGGCACAGCGGATTAAACAAACAGCGGCCACCAGCGGAAATCAGACCCTCACCTCGCCGCACCCGCTCCGCGGGTGCCGCAGCGTCCTGGTGTGCTTTGGAGCGTCTACTGCGGAGGTCCTGTGAGGCGAGGTAGGCGCGAGGCTCGGCGGGGCTGCGAGCGTGCAGGGAACTCCAAGAACCAGGAGTCCCTGCCAGACCGTGTACCAACATCCGGTCCGCTCTCCCTGCCGGCCCCGCCCCCCCCCTGCCTGTCCAGCGGCTATATTATAACATCAAACTCCCGCAGCGCGGGACGCAGCACGGGGCGAAGACCGGGCTAAGAGCGGGCCGTTTGAGGCCGTTCGAGGACGGAAAGGACTGGACTGGCCCACCCCATTTATACCAGGTAGGGACCATATTCAACAAGCTAAAGCTGAAATTCTTGTTCAACCTTCTTTCCTGCCCTAACTTCAAATATGAGTCACATGGAGACGAGGAGTAAAGTCAACCATGCAGCCATCGCCAACACACCAACTGCCTCATCTCAAGGCACAATTGATAATTACTTCCTGAAAGCTGGCTCCCTCCTAATAGATGATATCCACTTATTAGAACGCCGCATCTCACAGGAGATAGAGTGGGTCAAGCGCTCTTCGATGGGTACCATAGCTATGGCCAAAACGCCCGAAGGCAGACGTCTCGGAAATTTCCAACAAGAAGGTTCCCAGGGGGGGGCACAGCAACTTGATGGCTTAGATCTTACTGAGGACACACTAGGGGACTTAGAGGACATGAGCCTTCTGCAATTGCCCACAAAAGAAACTGCCCAATTGCCTAACGACATAAATCCGGGGGAGGCTACTGTAGTACCAAATAGGGAGGAACATAACATAGCAAGCATTAATTCAATTGTTCCAGGGTCACCTAGTACTAATCGAGGAATACGAGAAGGAGCCATTCAAAAAAGGGCACAGGGGAAACGTTCAAACAGGGGCAAAAAGTCCAAAAATTCTATACAACAAACAGGGAACATCCCCATCTTACCAACCTTAAATACTAATATCCAGGAGAATCTTTCACCAGTGATAGTAACTGATCATTCCCCACGGCTGTTACAGCATAATATCCCAACTGATCATACAACATCCATAGTAGAGCATAATCTGGAGCTACCTGAAGAGGATATAACTCTAGCAGACATAGGCCACCTCCTTAAGACAATTATAGGCCCCCTAGAAGCACGCCTAATAAAAATGGAGGCAAGATTAATAAAAATCGAAAAAACTGCCATCCAGATTATGGATTCCTGGAAACCTGGGGCTCTAGGTTCTACTCCTACTATCACTGACATACAACACAACAATACCCCTGTCACTCACAATTTTGCAACACATAATGCATCAGCGACCACACTCACAACCGGTGGAAATAACACAAATACAGGCGCCAACCAACAGCCACCATCCAACCTCAAATCAGCTACAAATCCTACTACTAGCTTACCTAAGCAGTCGCATACAACAAGCCAACCACAAAATGTAGACAAGACCAAATCGCTTCCAACCCCACAAACAATGATCTCCCTAACGCCTTCCTCCAATGTCATACCGAATAAAGACAATTACAAAAAGTCAAAGGTATCCAGAACGGTCACTGTAAATCTACCACCTGAGGTTGCCCCGTACACAGTCATCCTAGTTGGGGCACCAGAATTAAAAGCAGATTCGTACGAAACGGAAGAATCTTTGAAAAACAAGGTCATCAATTGGCTGTCAACGCATAGACCACTCCCTCGAGGCATGACCAGCGATATTCGCATGGTCAGACGGGTCTCTTGGGTAGGCAAGAGTCCAAAAACAATCAGCGGTGATTGCCTACTGGTCAGCTTTGGTGACCCAGGAACAGCCGCCTTTGTCTGCAACCCATCATTGGAAGACGAAGGCAGCAACATCCAGCCTGTTCCCCTCTCCTTCTTCTATCCGTCCAATGATCGTATGGCTAAACCGCCTAGTAGAGGAAACCACCAGAACTTTAGGGGGAACTGGCAGGGCAACCAAGAAAGAAGGAGGACCCCCCCTATTCAACCACAGATACCCCCTTTCCGCCCGAACATATTTAGTGACTCCTATGGATGGGAAACTGTCCCAAGAAGGAGGATGGGAGGGGGTGGATTTGCAAGAGATGTCTCATGGTCCCAAGGAGTTTACCACCCACCACCTCTGCCGCTGTACAATCATTACGATTGCCTCGATTTGGTTGATTGACAGCTGGCCACCACACCCCGAAAATATGATGAAGGAATTAACCCTCAGAGGCAGCCCATCTTAGGCGGTAAACGGAAGATGGGCACTTCTAGAGCAATAGCAATAGAAAACTGTGAAGTCCAACATCAATTGGACACCACTAGAGATTCCCTGCGGGCAGATGAGAGGGAAACAGCTAGACCTCTCTCCCCTGGTAATACAATCTCTATGTCAACGTATCTACCCACCCAAAAATTGTCGCATTCCATGAACATTCTTTCATGGAATGTTGCAGGTTTGGCAAATAAAGTTGACACAGATGAATGGGTGGAATTAATCCAATCAAAAAGTGTCTGCCTCTTCCAAGAAACTTGGTTAAGGGAGAAGTCCCATCGTCGGGGCTTCCACATATTCTCAATTCCGGCAGTATGGGGCGGGAAAGGTAGACCATCTGGAGGCTTAGAAACCTGGGTGGCTTCGGATATAGGATGCCGAGCCTCAAGATACCCAGTAGACTCTCCAGATATACTGGCTGTGGTCCTTGAATGGCCAGGCAAATTGAAGCTGATGGTCATCAATATCTATTCAAGGCCTGTCAAAAATGGGTCCACCTCCAAAACTATAGAGCTCCTTTCTGGTACTTTGGAAACTATCCCAGAGAATTTGTCCTATTTAATTGGGAGTGACTTGAATTCTCATTTCGAGCCTCTACCAGGTCTTCTCGATGGACCCTCCCTTGAGGAGGATTCGAGTTGGCAGGTTCCTTGGACGGAAGCACCTCCACCCAGAGCATGGACAACATTGGCTGTGCAGATTAATACCCTCAATCTGACACATGGGCTGAGGGCTTGCAACGGTCGCACTCGGTCCGACATCCCCTCTCAATGTACTTTTAATAGACAAGGGAGGGAATCTAGGACCGACTACTTCCTTGTACAGTTAAAATCATGGAAATGGGTGGTTGATTTCAAAATAGCAACAAGACAGGATAGCGACCATAATACCCTGGAGCTAGAGTATACGATCCCTTGCGAGAAAGCACTTGGCGAGGAGAAATCGATAGGGGGACTCCTTCTAGAGAACAACAGGAGGCGGATAAAATGGGACACTATCGCCTCCAGCGAAGATAGGCTCACCTCTCTTTACGCTGGGATCATCCCTTTTCTTGAGGAGGCTTTTGAACTAGGGGGTCTACCGTCTAATAGGGAAAGAAACGAGGTCTTAGTCCAGAATCATCTCCATCTGACCCAGAAGCTTGAACTAGCTTTCTTTACCAAGGTACGCCCGAAAACACAAGGGCAGTTTAATAATTCCTGGTACAATCGTTCATGCCGTCTAGCAAAACGAGACCTTATTAAGACCATAAAAGAGGGAGGTAGTCCAGCGCAGATCCAATCTAAAAGACGTGCCTATAAGTTACTCTTGGACAACGCAAGATTGGAGTGGGACATACACCACTGGGAGAACTTGGCTGAGTCTCTAGCTAGCAGGGATTCTCGTAGATTCTGGAGAATCATTAATCAAGGCTGCGCAGACCTTCCGTCTGCAAGTGAACCAAACATTGCAGCCAATGCCTGGCAAGATCACTATCAGGGGCTATACGCCCCCGAGGCAGAGGAGCCACAACAACTCGAAGCTAGCTCTTCCAATACATGTAATTCACTCCCCTTCACCTTGAAAGATGTCGAGATGGCCATAGCGGGCTTGTCATCAGGAAAAGCCCCGGGATTAGATGGGATCCCTGGCGATCTCTTTAGGCAGGAACCTGGGATCTGGGCCCCATATTTGATGGTCTTGTTTAATGCAGTCTTGGAGGGCATGAGGCTACCGGATACTTGGCTGGGAGCAGAGGTGGTACCGATATATAAAAAGGGCTCGCCTCTGCTCCCCGCCAACTATCGGCCAATCAGCCTCATTGATGTCAGCCAAAAACTATTCGGAAGGCTGATTCTGGACAGACTCCAATGCTGGATGGAACAGAATGAGATCTTGAGCCCTCTTCAGGCAGGCTTTAGGAAGGGTGTCTCTACAGTAGACCAAATATTGAGACTAAACATTATATTCTGGAAAACTGCTTACATTGAAGGAGGGTCACTGTATGCAGTCTTCGTGGATCTCCGCGCCGCCTTCGACCTGGTTCCTCGGACCAGGTTGTGGGCGGTGTTGGAGGACATGGGCGTCCCTGAGGATATCTTGCAGATTCTCGTTAGGCTCCACACCAACAACTATGCGCGGGTAAGGTATGGTAAGGGAGGGAGGCTTACTGATAGGTTTCCTGTTCAACGTGGCGTAAGACAGGGGTGTGTGTTGGCGCCGACCCTGTTCTGCCTGTTTACAAATGGGGTGATAGAGCATCTCTGCAAAATCGCCAACATCGACGCGCCACTATTGAACAACAGCAGGGTGCCTGCGATTCTGTTTGCAGATGACACCCTGCTGTTGTCCAAAACGCCAATGGGCCTGCAAAGGATCTTGGATGGATTTTTGGATTTCTGTAATAAAAGGGGCTTAGAAATAAACCCAACAAAAACGAAATTCATGATTCTAAGCCGCAAATATAAAAATTGCCCAAACCCACGTTTAGGGCATACACCTCTGGAGCGAGTTAATGTGATTGAGTATCTGGGCATAACACTTAACCACAATTTAACTTGGTTGCCGCATAAAACAAAAGCAACCACTAAACTAATCCAGAGGGCGGGTGCTATCACTAGAATCGCTAACAAATCCCCCTTTCGCCCACTGGCCCCTGCAATACAAATCTATAGGGCCCAAGCGCGGGGTGGCATTATATACGGGGCTGAACTCTGGGGCCACACACCCCTTCATTCCATTCAAGTTGCGGAGAATAATTTTATTAGGCAGCTGACGGCTCTTCCACTAAGTACACCACTACTCCCGCTGAGAATGGACTTGGCCATACGCCCAATCAGCGAAGAAGTGAGCCTCAAACCATTGACCTACTGGAGACGTCTGTGGTGCAGCCAAGATTTGAGCCACTATAGAACTGAGTTGCAAGAGCTTCTTAGATCAATTTCTGTATCTAAAATTCAATGGCTCAAGTATATTAGAGATATGTGTTTGACTCTTGGAGTCCCAGAGCTATGGAATTATCCACAAGCAACATCGCTAAGGCTTCCCAGGAAAGCACTCTCCAAACTTTTTTATGGTTTTATGCTTCAGAGAACTATTACCTCAACTCGAGAGGGTTCGCTAACTGATACATTCATCAAAACAAAGGACATCTACAGTTTTGAATATGTCCTCGATGCAATGTCCCCTGTACATGTTAGGAAAATTTATTTGCAGTGGAGATATGGCTCTCTACCCCTGAGGGCGCTCACAAAAAATTGGGATGAAAAGCAGGCATCATCTAAATGTCCTGCTTGTAATTATAAACTGGAAAACGACGTTCATGTAGTTCTATTCTGCAAAGCCTACTCCAACATCAGGAAATTTTGGCTAAAACCACATCTAAGGAACATGGGCTTTCGAAATTATGTCCCAGCCTATAGAGTCCTTAAAACGGATCTTTCACCTCCGACAGTATTTGTAATGGCTAAATTTCTAGCAGCTATGTGGAGAGCACGCGCAAGACTTTTAAGAGACTGCACTGTGTCGTGATAAATTTCTTCTAAATACATTTATGAACTAATCTGTAATATTGGGAATGAATGTGTTTTAAAAATGTATTTTTTACATGTTATGGTTTTAACCCGATTAAGTGTCGCTTCACTTTTAAATATTGTGATGTTGTTTGTTTGTATATCTTTTATGATCGCATAGATCGAAATAAAGATTTTTGAATTGAAATTGATTGACTCAGAAA
Organism: Lissotriton helveticus; assembly: GCF_964261635.1. Lineage (NCBI taxonomy): Eukaryota > Metazoa > Chordata > Amphibia > Caudata > Salamandridae > Lissotriton > Lissotriton helveticus. The sequence continues at coordinate 1,011,172,484 of NC_136072.1, forward strand.
GCATATGCACTGAGCAGCAGTGGTAAAGTGCCCAGAGTCCTATAGCCAACAAAAACAGGTCAGGAAAAAATAGAAGGAAGAAACAAAAAATAAGTTTGGGGATAACCCTGCAAAAGGGGCGAAGTCCAACAATGATTATAAATTAAATCAAATTAAATTAAAGATCTCTGGGATTAGCGGTGGACCATAGACCTTAATATACATATGTGAATTTTCTACATCACAGCTCTCGCAGCACTCTTGCTTCAGAACAGTTGTTCATTGTGCTTTTTTCAGAACCCCTACCCTCAGTTATATGAAAAGATGTCTGCTCATAAACAGCAGCTGCATTTTCTTGTTAAGTCTAAGTGCTAGAGTCTGACCAGAGGTAATAACAGGGAGCATTGTTGTTTGACCTTGTCTAGTGTGTTCAAACTAATTCCCAGAAAGAGAATAAAACACAAATTCTTGCAGATTCTGTGTTAAAATACAACGTGGTACAACAGCAAGCGTGCTATGTAGTAACATGTGCAAAATATAAGCAGCCTACAACGTGCACAGTTAGGCTAACATTGGGAAGACGACAATGGGACATGCAAGAACACATGACACCCTCCCTTTGATCAGGATAATAATAGCACAATCAAAAACCCTAAGTGAAATAAAGGTAATTAAAATATAAACAAACTCAATGCATCGCTTGTAAAAGTCATATTCTAAACACTAAAAAAAGAATTGTCAATTTGGAACAAATAATCAAACCATGGTGTTTCGGAGGAATCCATTGTGTCACACACCAATTCAAAGGCCAGGGACTCCATATTGGAGTCTGATTCAGCAAATGATGACTGATAAACAACCCAAGTCATAGGTTCTAATGATCCTCGTTGCCAGTCGATGCTGGAATATTTACCGGGCAACCTGCATCTGTGTTATTAGAGCCTGTATTCCGTGATCCATCTGCCAATGCACACACACCCACAAAAGGTAGTGGTTCAGACCCCGCAATGTGGAGAGCATTTCTTTAACAGGTGCTTTAGCATCCTGTTTAATAGGATATTGTGACTGTACTTGTGGGGTGGACTGTATAGAAATAATATGAAAAGGCAAATCTTTACCCCAACCCACATGATTACGGTAAAGTTCAGAGGCCAGTAAAAGGACCCATGTGGATGTATAAGCTTTTTTGACTTTATCAGGGACAGGGTGAGAACAGGAAGGAGAGATCACCTCCTCACCCTGAGGGGATGTGAGTACAAATTGTGGGGGCCAATCAACGTCAGCTATGAGGATGTCATAAGATGTAGTTAAGTTGTCCCAGAATATTGCTTCAATGGTGCGTTGGATGCCACCTTCAATTTGAATATCCAAGTGGTTTATTCTGTCTGGAGGGGCTACAAGTGTATCCACTGCTCTGCTGTTTTAGGAGAGTCACCACCCAACTCCTGTTCAGGAGGAGGGTTATCACTGTCTGTGGCATATTCAGCAGTCAAAGCTACTACTTTCTTTTTCTGAAACAGAGGTTTATATTGAGGAGCCTTGTCATCCTTTTTTATCTTCACGTCAAACAAGCGTTGTGTCTCCCTCTTCGGTTTCATGTACTCTTTTAGACTGCGTTTAGATTGCTCTTCTCTTTCATTCTGCTGATCAGTTGATTCCTGAAAGGAATGAGAAGAATGTGTGTCAGGAACCTGATACCTGTCTGGAGTCTTGATTTTAGTGCGAGCATGAAAATCGTATCATCTCTCAGAGGACTCTGAGGTTGGAGAAACTCCATGAGGTTTACCTTTCTGTTGCTCTTTAGATTCCCATGGTTCTTTAGAAAACTCACGGGTTGGTCTGGCATCCTTGTCTACGCTAGGCTTGCCAAGTGGTGGTACTGAAGGTCTGGTTCCCAAATAATTGTATGCTACTAATGTCTATACATTTACGATAATGTAAGGCAACTGAAGTTAGCAGTCAGCAACCGCCACTGTGGTAAGTCGTTGGCGTATAGCCAGAGAAGCTGCCTCACCTTTAACATTAGAAAGAATAATTTCTGAGACTATGGAAAAATTACTCATTAATTTAATCCCCAAATCTAGAGCAGGACCTTCCCCATGTTCAATTTGTATCTCTTGCAGGACGTTCGGGAGAACGGCACTCAAGGGAGTGCCATGACAGATAATATAGACTGTGGCAAAAATAGTCCCACAGCTGTTTCAGCCTGCCGAGTGGGAACCAATCTAGTGGGTAAGCCCATGGTTAAAATTCAGTGCTTGTCTTGTGGTACCGCACGGGGAAACACAGCTTCAGGTTGATCTATTTTTTGTGCAATCCAAAATGAAATTTCCTCATGATTAGTAGGATGTTTGCCCATAACTGAGTGAACAATTACAGGACTAATAACAGGTGCTGCAGGCACCTGGGCTTCAGCTTGCCGGTATAGTCTAGCTGGACCAGTTAATAATGTATGCAAAATAAATTGTGACAGACGTGAGTATAAGACGACAATAACATTATACAAACTGCGGGTTTGCATGGAATTTAAATTGGCTAAATCTAGAAATGGCATAAATCAAGCTAACTGATAATCTGGTGAATGCAGAAGTGTCATTTCTGGACACTTCTGCATTCACCAGAAGTAGCCTCGGGTGAGGCAGGCATACTGCACGTTAATCGTTGACCCTATGATGATGCCAAGACTCCTGATGGGGCGGATGAAAAGATATACCGCTATAACAACTCCAGGATGTCTATGAGGGTTTTCGATAAAAACTAATGGTTTTTTTGCAGATACCAGTGTCCGTTCTCTTTTGATTATCAGTTACTAGTTAAGGGGAAACGAATGGACTCTTTATCCTCTTCCCTCCTTTTTGTTTGATATCAGTCATAAATCAAGCTAATACTGGACAAGTAGCCTCCTCATTACTGAGAAGACCCATTCGAACTGGCCCAGGCACATGAGGAAGGACACCATTAAACCAGGAATGGTGTTCGGAGACCGTAAGAGGAATTTCAACAAGTGCATAAGGTCTACATGCAGTAGGTGCCTTGGGAGTAGTGTATTCATGAAAAGTGTTAGTGTTGGCATCCACAGCTGGGAATGTGACCCAAGGATAAAAAACTTCAAAGCAGAAAGCAGGGTCCGCCTCTATTACAAAAAATACAGGAGCTCCTGCGTTAGGGACTCCATGTTGTGTCAAATGTGCATAGATTGCCTATCAGCAGTTGGCTGCAATTGGAATAGGTTGCACCATAATTAATAAAAAATTGATTCAAAGTGTAACACAAACAGGGTTGTAATCTTTAAATATTTAAGCTTGAAAAACCAACAGACGTCTCCGGTAAAATGCACAAGGGTATTGTGCTGTTCAGGGTTCCCTCTTATAAGTACCTGACCAAAACATTGATGGCGCCATGTTGCCGGGATTCTGCTCAGTAACCGAATTTGGGACCATAGGACATTAGCATGTAAGGACTGAGTCATCATACCACCTCAGTATCTATGAGCCTGAGTCCGACTAGCTATAGTGCCTCACTTGCCCTCCTAATATTTCCAGAGAAACAAGTGTGTTGGCACCCCAGAACACAACACTCTTGCCCCGCTCAGGGATTGCGGTAACAGGACACACCTTTTTCCTCACTCACTCACACTTTTCCTCAATAAGATAAACAAGAGACATGAAGGAAGTTTAAATATTTATTTAAATTATCCGGTTCTAAGATGCAGTATTTGTGACACATTTAGAAAACAAATGCATACCAATAACATAATTAGCATGGTTAACAACCCATACACCATAAAGAGCCCTGTCATATTAGAGGACATATTAGCCTAAAGCCAGCCTTTCCACTGAAGCTAAATGATTATATATTATAGATCTCTGGGATTAGCGGTGGAACCCATATCTTAGCATACATAGGTGGATGTTCTACATCGCAGCTGATGCAACACTCTTGCTTCAGGACCGTTGCTCAGTGTGCTTTTTTTCAGAACCCCTGCCCTCAGTTATATGACAAGACATGTGTGATCACAAACAGTAGCTGCATTTTCTTGTTATGTTTAAGTGAAGTGAAAAGAATAGCAAGGGGCATTGTTGTTTGACCTTGTCTAGTGTGCTCAGACTAAGTATTCGGGTGCTATAGAAATCATAAATCAAATCAAATCAACTACAAGGAAAAGAATAAGACACGAAAACATGTGCAGGTTCTGTGTGAAAATACATGACACAACAGCAAGTGCGCTATGTCATAACAAGTGCAAAGTAAAAGAAGCCTACAATGTGCACAGTTAGACTTACATTGGGAAGACGACAATGAGACATGCAAGAAACGCACAACAATTTAACTGGTGAATTTACCATACATACTTCAAGCATACCTAAATCACTAACTTATTGTCCATAAATGGGTATATATTAAGGCACTTAATAGTGCTCCATAGGTACACGGAGAAGAAGCATAACTGTTGTCACACAAAAGATGCAGGCACAAACTGAGGTATTTTAGTTGAGCAGGCCAGGAGGGAACCTTGGACAGTATTGAGTAATACTAAAGTCCATTCCTAAGTATAACCTGACACCATCATCAAGTCATAGGATGGAGTCAATTCAAGTGCTGATTTGCAAGAATAATACAAACATCAGAAAGAGGGAACCCTGAAGAATTAAAGAATTAGTTTATAGAGGGCCGATGGTGTGATGGCACAACATTACAAAAATACATAGAATGTGGCAGGTGGGCTATGCATGGGTATCTTCCCTTCCTTTCCTGTGCTCGAGGATCTTGTAATAGAATGAAAGCATACATTGAAGGCAACACCCAACATGATGATTAAAACACCCATCACGCATGCTGAATGGAGAAGGGAAATGTTACAGGATGAGATATCACTGTCAAAAGCATGAACATAACAGAAACCTCAGAGAAAAGATTTGATACTTGATTGTTTAATTATTTGTAAGTTTTATATAGCACAAACTAGACCTGAATGAAGATATTAGAACTCTTTACACAAAAAGCACAACAACAGTAACATGAAGTACATCAAGAATAGATAAAAATATATGTTAACTGTAGAAAGTGCAAACAGTATACAATTGGATATGTAGGCAAAGTAGCAGCAAGTGCCCTAGTTACATAAAGCGTAAATACAAATATATATCAACATTATGTAAAAGAAGAATCTGATAGACAGTGGTATATGAGGATGTAAGGTTCTGAGGTATATATAGTAGGGAGTTGCAAGGGAAGGGAGAATCGGTGGACAGTATTTCACCGAGGTAGTGAACCACCATAGCAACATAGCACTTAAGATCATGGGACTAGCACTTTACTGAGTAAGCACAGCAGCAGAATCTTGAGATAAATACAGAGCAAATAAAAATAAGTCTTAACGGTAAGAAAGAAGTAGATGAAATAGAGTGGGGAACGTAAGCAAGAAGCAGCCAGAACAATAGTTACATAATGTGTGAGTGAAAGTACATAGCGACATAAGTCAAAAATTAATATGAATAATATAATTCATAAAGGTTCTGAGGTAGTTGAGGAAGGGAGATGTGAGGTTGGGGAGAGTGACAGTACAGTTTACCCCGAGGTGGTTATGTATAGATTTACGTGAGGAGTGCAAATTATGGGGTGGCAGAGGCAGCAGACAGATGGGGTGCAGGGTCTAAACAAAGAGTGGGCGTGGTCAAGTCCTCAGTGAGGCATTCTAATAAACAAATATTTTATGATCAACAGACATTTTTGGAAGTGGCTACGTAGATATTACAAAATGAAGCAAGGATTCAGGCACCTTGGAAGCGGCCACTAGTGGTAGCTGAGAAATATCAAGTATAAGAGAAGAGAGAATAGAGTTAATGAAACTGATAAATAAATACCAAACACTATGGCATCTTCCTCTTTTCAGTGGAGAACAGAAGATTGCTTATAAACTAAAAGAATCCCTCTTCCAGAACAGTGGAGGGAAATTCTGTGCGCCCAGAAGAAGCAGTTCAATGAGATAACGAATACAGGGAATATTTTCAGGTCCAACTCAGACGCAGATTAAAAAGAGAAAGAGCACTAGTGACTTAAGACTTTACTGGTTGTGTGGTTAGTTCAAGGATTGAGAATTAAGGTACTGGTGCCACTGGAATAGGGCATTTTTTTATGTAAGTGCTTCAGAGGCTCCAATAAAATCAATCAAAAAATGCAATTCTTACTTATGACCTGGAATAATTTGTCTGAGTTTTTGTTCTCTCAAGGTTATAATATTAAATATCTGTTTGTGCAAGATTCCCTACTATTGGCACAGCCCGCTACATGCAATCCTCAATGCAGCATCAAGATTGATTGCACACATTAAGTAGTGTAATTACATTATTCCTGTACATAAATGGTTTATGTAAAAAGATAAAAAATGCCCAAATAGATTAATTAACAAATCTTTATCAAATTATATTATTGCAGGAAACTTGGGAAATCGACCCTTTTATGCTACAAGGATATAAAGGATATTTTGTGCCTGCAATAAAACATTACAAATTTGGTCGTCCGTGTGGGGGCCTGGCAATATTCTTACTGATTGACCTGAAAGTTGAACATGAGTGGCTAGACACGAATAATTCTAACTTTCAAGCGGTGAAGTTGAAGTATTTAATAAGTAAGGAAAAAAACATTCTAATATTAATTAATATATATATATATATATATATACCACCTAAACAGACATCAAGAAAGGAGATGTGTGCTGCTCTTACTATCTTCCTATTGGACCAAATAATGGAAGACCCGTCTGCAGATTTTATCGTTACAGGTGAATTTAACATAAACCTGTTAATACATTTCATAAGGGACGATTTTATACAGTCCCAAAATCACCAATGGTTAATCCCAGAACAAATACTTGATCACTTAAAAAACGCTAAACAAAATCTAATTGGGAGAAACTTCCTGATGGACACAGAAGCATGGACTAAGATTAACAAACTGTAGATTTGAATCAGATATACCCACAGCCTGGTCATTTCAGTCTCATCAGTTTAAATCAAGAATAGACTATACAATGGTATCTATAAATATCGTAGAAAAAATTGTTTCCTATCAGCTAAGGAAGGTATTTGATAGTGACCATAGCCAACAAATAGTCCAAGTGAAATTGTCATGTTCGAAACATCAAAACCACTTAACAACGCAAGGACATATCTGTACTACCAACTATAGAAAACTTATATGGAAAAAAAATAATATGGATGGCATGAAGGAAAAGGCACAAGAACTAATTAAAGAATGCTTTAAAGATAGCATTGCATGGTCTGCAATTGAGCAATGGGAACATTTCACACATTAAATAGTTAAACCGTATGATACGTCTTATCGTGTGCAAAAACAACAAATGGTCCAAACGGAAAAAAGGGATACTAACATCAATTTCCCACATACAAACAAAAAAATCAGACGGACCCGTAATAAACTTAGGAAACAGCAAAATAAGCTCCCAAATAATGAAGATATACAGATAAAACTAAAAAATGGCAACAATATATTGAAACTAATTTGGAACGAAAAAAATAAAGTCAAGCAGTAATTGTGGACAAAAATTTCTATGCCAGTAATCAATCAAATTCAAGGGAGTTCTGGAAAGTGATGAATGGACTAACCAGTCTGAATAAATCTGTGGTTACATCCTCCTTAACTGAAAATGAATGGTTTGCAAATCTTATGAAAATCCTAAACCCCGTTGCAGAGCAAATATTGAGGAAGCCAAAGCAAATATTAAAGAAGGCTAGCAGACAATGATGGTTAAAACCGATCTAGAATGTGATGCAAACATTTATACTACAGAAACCCAAGTCGCTAAATTAATAAAGAAGCAAAAAAACTGAGCAGCACGACCCAACGGCATTATGTTTGCTCTTTACAAGGAGGAACCAGACTTCTGGGCTATATATTTAACAAAGGTATTTAACAAAGTCGTACGAATGGGGCTGGTTCTGAAATCATGGAGAGTGTCTCTAATATCTCCTATCTTTAAGAAAGGAAATTGGCAATTACCAGAGAACTACCATTTGATTACCGTCCAAGATACTGACGCAAAATTGTTTGCGGGGCTTTTACTATCAAGTTTGACAGACTGCGTAAAGGATAAATGGATATTGCCCCCGAATCAAACAGGGTTTATCAAAGGCTTAGGAACCTCTGCAAATATACTGATCTTATCTGTATTAATGGATAAGGCACTTTTAGCTAAACAGCCTTTCTATTTATGTTTTGTTGACTTCAAATCGGCTTTCGACAGTGTGAACAGACACCGTCTGTGGAGAAAACTTAAAGACCGAGGCATTCCAATGTCACTACTAAAAATGATACAACTACTGTACACTGATACTTGGATCAGGGTAAGAATTGGTGATGGCCAAACATTAACCAACGAAATACCTACGACATGAGGACTAAAACAAGGGTGCATTTTTGCCCCACTGCTAAAGTGATGGTAGTTACAAAAAATACAAGGCTTAAAAATAAATTCAATTGGATGTTGGAAGGATCTCGATTAGAACAGGTGGATTCTTACTGGTATCTTACTGGTATCTTGGAGTTATATTTAATGATAGTGGAAATTTTCTTCTGCAAAAAAAAAAAATTACTAGAAAAGTGAATACTTTGGTTGCGGCATTTAGGATTATTCAGAAATCAATGTGTGACTTGTCTTATCATTCTCTACTAAAGATCATTTCGGTGAAATTATTACCTACCCTGACATACAGCTGTGAGGTATTAAATGGGAAAGATGCGGAGATTATTAACAACGCAGTTACAAAAACGTATAAAATCTTATTTTGCCTGCCGAATAATGCCTCACAAGCGCAGGTGAGGCTGGAATTTGGGATAAATAACCAGCTATTTGCAAGAAAAGGACAAGCTCTTAAAGTGGGGAACCGCATAAAAAATTATCAAGAAAACCGAATGTCTCAGCTATTATGGCAAGAAGTCAAAGACAATAGGAAGCTACAGGCCTGGTCTAATTTAAATAAAGCGAAGGAAGAATTTGGTGTAATATCGATTTGGGAGAATACTATTACAAAAAAAAATGTTTTAAAAAAACAATTAACAAACTTACTAATCATCTGTCGCTGTTAAAAGACAAGGACATACTTGTAAAAAGAAAACATGCATGGCCAATTATAAATGGATTTATCGAAAAAGAAGTCCAAGAATATCTTGAAACACCGTGGTCACAGAAAAACAAGAAAGTCTTTATTAGAGCACGCTTTGGCTTATTTCTGGGTTTATGCCTTTTACCCACATGGAAAAAAACTGAAGAGAACACTGAATGTAGGCTATGTAAATGTGGACAAGAGAACATTATACATTTATTATGAATTAGAAACGGAAAGGAAAATTATCCTAAAGAGACTATTTAATGACCGTGGAGTAAGGACATGTAGGCAAGCATTGATGGCATTCCTAAACTCAAAAGATATATTTACGATCTCTGCATTTGTAAAAATGTTAAGTGCTGTTGGAAAGAAAATAGAGGAGTAATATTTGAATTCATTTTTTATTGTATCCCAAAATATACTGTGTATTGTATTTAAGTAAGACATGATAGCAATTGTGTGAATAGGGTTTTAAATCTTTTTTATATTTGATGATATTTAAACCATTTTTTGTAAGATTTTAATTAATCAAACTAATAAAATAAAACCTTAAACTTATCCCTGTACTACTGAAGATTAGATAGCTCACTCCCAAGCATGCTGTGCACTCAGATCAGCTCATCTCATTTGTAAGGCACTGAAACGAAGTACACAACACTTGCCCTAGCCACGAGTGACCTGCTAATTCCGATGGACCTATTAACCATGCAAGAGATGGTGTTATCTTGTTTAACTCACAGCGTTCTGGGGCTGGGATCCCACATTAGAGAGGGTAGGGATGAGTGAATGACATGTGTGCTCCTCCATCCTGGGAGCCTTCTGTTGTTTTCTCGGTCAGCAGACATTACTTGCATAGTATGGAACCAGAATATCTTGGACTAAATATTGTCTGACAAAACTATTGATTCCTAAATATGACTTTCAGAAAATATTAATACTTGACTGCAGGACCTACACAGATGCACTGGGTATGTCGGTGTCAGCTGTATCAATGTTTCTTTTACTCTTAATGTTTCCTTTTCCACCTTTTTTGCTGCTCTTCCATGTTTCTCTTGGAAGAATGGCTTGTTTTGTTCTCACTTTAGTTGGTGGACTGTGAGAATGTGCTTCCGCAGTCTGCCTTGTTTTTCTGGCCTGATACTGCTGTGGTGTGTTTTTACTCATGCAGCGCCGGTGGGGGATGACTTGCACTGGGGCTGACATGGCAAGAAGGCCGTATAGTGTAAATATTGCCACACTGGAGTTATTAATATAAAATCTACACCTAATGGGACAATAACTATGTAATCGTCATTCAGTACACATTCTTTATACCAGGTGATTTTTTTTCAAATGATATTCTGACATACATACCTCTGTATAAGGTAATACATTGTATATCTTATATCCTTGAAAAAGCTCTACTTGTCAGTTAACTGATCAAATTGGGTGTAAGAGCTCTGTACACACACTTGAGAAAAGTCACACTGGACTATTCACAACTAAACCATCACTTTTGAGACTTCTGAAGGTGAATCACCACGGGCAACAGTAGTAAGGATGCAATTGGCAACATGGAAAAGTACACACACATGCCCTGACATAGAATATTCTCAGCCTGCACCTTTACACAGCCATGTGTACAGACATGCTCCCACTCTCAAGGAATGTGACTTTTAGCTTTTGCAAAATGTAATGCAATCTCACGGCTAGAAAAATCTAAGAGCATTAGAAAGAGAACAAATGTTAACACAACCCACAACATGAAGACAGTTTGCAATATTTTGTGTGCTTCTTACTAAAATAAAGAGTAACTAGAAGCAATATGTACCCACACCTGAAACCTGATGGTATGAGGCGATGTTACTAATTATGTTGGCCATCTCACTCAAAGTTAACTACAGACGCTTACTCTCGCCCTGAACTTTACACCTGCAAATCACTGATTTCAATATTTAGTTCAACTGAAGCAATACATGACTGTAACACTCAGAATGCATAAGGTTATCATACAATAGTCTGGGACTGGATATAGCGTTCATGAAAGTCTGAAGGGAATTGCTCTCTCTATTACTGATACACGGACAGATGGCTTGTTTTTATCTGGTTGTAAAATAAGGTTTATTGTTTTTTAATAACACATTTGGGCATGATGTGTAGGGTGTAATTGTGGCTCCTTCAGTTTGAGAGGCATCCCCAAAACTGATTTTTATTATGACGCTGAATTTTAAAGAGAAATAAAATATCCATCTTTTTCTTCCTCTGGTTCCTAATCTGTGCCACTCTGTTTCCTGTGTTATTTCTCCCACGATCTTCCCTACTTTAGCTACTATGTCATTTTGAATTAAAATGTGCTGTGCATTTTTAGGTCTGGTTTGAGAGCGTTACTCTCTACAATGCCTATGAATTCTTTAAAAGATACAGAGACAGGGCTTTAGCTCCGCTCAGAGAAATATTTATCTCTCACCTCACGCTTTGGGCTTTTTTGTGGATGATTCCACTTGGGAGTGCTTGCATTCCAATGCATGACAGAACATTATACACCACAAAAAAAAACACTAAATCACAGCACATTAACTTTCGTATCTTATAAGTGCATTGTTCACAAAAAACAATCGATTTTTGTTTGTTCACTACAGAATTAAAAATATATTAACCAAGACTCAAAATGCAAGACAGAGCTAGTGACTTTGCCAATGCTTGTTAAACTTGTGTTAAGCTAAAGATTTGAAAAGCAAAACCACAAATCTAACCTAGTGAGCAGTTTATAGTGTGCTTTTAGCTTTATCCAAGTTGCCAGACCAAATTATTTTGTATTTGCTCCAGGATAACTTGTTAGTCAGAATTTTTCTTGAGCGAAATTAGACATTTGCTGAATTATATGTGGTTACCTAAAATCTCACTACTCGGAAAGAGATCATTTGAAAGCTAGAATTAAAATGGTATGGCCAATTTAGAATTGAAGGAATATAGGGGCATATTATCAAGGGCATTTATCGCCGCTTTAGCAGCACTTTTTGCCGCTAAAGCGGAGATATTCACATCGCTCTATTAACATGCTCAAGCTAAGCCTTGTTAGCGCTAGTTTCCGTGTTTATGCTCCCGTTTCATATTGCCCTGCATGTCATCTCTAATGACCTGCAAAGTAGGCATACCGGAGCAAAACAACATGGAAATAGTCGCTAACAAGCCTTCGCTGTATTTACAAGCTTGCAGCAGACCCACTTAGCGACAAGAATAATCGCGCTAAACCCCCTAATCGCAGGATTTTACACCTGCTCAAAAGTGGACTTAGCCATCTACATAAAGGGAGATGGATTGCAGGGTTAAGGTCACAGGGGCGTATCAGCAAGGAATCCATTATCTCCAATATTTATCTCTGCTTTTCAAGCGATAATGGCGCTTTTCGCCACCATTGCTGGATTTCATTACGCCTCAGAGAGAATCATTGTTAATAATGCGCTATCTCGGTGTTGAAATCCAGCGATAGCCGACAATAAACAAAATATCGCTATGTGCGCTTTGCGATATTTATCGCAAGTTGTTGATAATATGCCCCATAGCTGTTTATGAGCTCTTTCACTTCAAGAAGTTGTTTGCTATGAAAACCTCTGTTCTTTCTAATGAAGCAAAAAAAAAATGACTAAAATAAGCAATGTAATGTAACAGACTTTTCTCACGACTGACATACCTGGACACACTACTGTTCAAAAGTCTAAAGTCACTTTATTTTCTAGCTGTTCTTTACTTTGTGGCAACTTCGGATGACATTTACTTCCCACTGTTCTTGGCGCTTTCGTTCTAGTCTCATTGTAACAGTTTTTTACGTGATGTTTCTGCTTGCTCATTACTAGACCACTGGCATTCACGTTGGTTTTCTAATCTTTTCCGTCTCTGTCCTGCCGAGACATTTCATATTCTCAGTTTAGTCTGTGGTCTCTTTAAGGTTTTATTTTAAACTTTAATTCCCATCCTTTTTGAGTGCCTACTGCCGATTCGTTCTTCACCTTCTGGTGTTTACTTTATCTAGGTTAATATGAAACCCTTTTTCTCTGAGACAGCAAAGGTTTAAGGGGCATATCATTCAAGAGGGGGTGATAATTATCGCTAAGCACACTTAGCGCTAGGATAACTATCACCACCCAACTCTGAATGTTATTGCGGAGTTCACAGCGATAAAATTCAGAGCGTAAGCTGCCTAACTGTGTGATTATTGCTGGAAATCCAGTGATGAATGAATGAATGAATGAATGAAAAATATTTATAGAGCGCACGATGGCCAAACGGCTTCCTGGCGCTGGGAGCTCTGAAGAACCGAACAGACAGGGCCAGGAGGTTTAGCAAGGGTAGGCCAGGGCAAACAGAAAAGTTTTTAGCGCTTTACGGAAATGAGAAAAAATAGGGATCGAACGCATAGAAAGAGGAAGGGAGTTCCAGAACCGGGGGGCAAGAACAGAGAAACGCGTTCCACCAGTGCGAGATTTGTGAAAGCGGGGAACAGTGAGGAGGGCAGAAGATGATGAACGGAGAGTGCGGGCAGGGGTGTGACGGGAAATCAAAGAATTGATGAAAGCCGGTGCAGAGTGATCAAGGGCCCGGTAAACAAGGCACCCTAGTTTAAACAGAGATCTCTGCACAATGGGCAACCAGTGAAGGGATTTGAGGACGGGAGTGATGTGATGGGTTTTGGGCAAATGAAAAATGAGACGGGCGGCCTGGTTCTGGATAGCTTGTAAGCGGCGGGTTTCATAGGCAGGGATGCCAGCGAACAAGCTATTGCCATAATCAAGGCGGGAAGTGATAAGGGCGGAAATAATAATTTTAAGGGAGTCGAGAGAAAAAAAACGAGAGATTTTCCGGATCATTCGGAGGGAAAGAAAACAGGAGGACACCACGGCACTGACCTGGCCATGCATGGACAGGTCCTGTCTGACCTTGATGCCCAGAGTTTTAACAGAGGGAACGGGGGTGGGAGGGGGGCCAAGGATGGGAGGCCAGAAAGCAGGGGACCAGGGACTGGATGAGCCGCCAATCAGGACAAGCTCAGTCTTATCTGGGTTGAGCTTGAGGTGATTGGCGCTCATCCACCCAGAGATAAAGACCATAGTGGAGTGAAAAAAGGATAGAGAGTGAGAAGTAGAGGAAAGATCAAAGACGAGCTGGAGGTCGTCAGCGTAGTTATACACAGAGACCCCCAGCTCAAGAAGAGAAGAGATAAGAGGGTGAATATAGAGGTTAAAAAGAAGGGGAGAGAGAGAGGAACCTTGGGGGACCCCACAGGGCACCGGGAGGGGAGAAGCAGAGAAGCCGGGAAGGTGAACGGCTTGAGAACGCCCTGTCAGGAAAGAGGTGATCCAGGAGAAGGCAGAACCTCGTATGCCCGCTGCGCTGACACGGTCCAGAAGAATGTTATGGTCGACCGTGTCAAACGCAGCGGACAGGTCGAGGAGGATCAGGGCTTGAGGGGAGTTGACGTCGGCCTTGGCCTTAAGCTCGTCGAGGACGGCCAACACCACGGTTTCGGTCGAATGACCCGAGCGGAAGCCAGCTTGGTGAGAAGCCAGAAGCTGGCTCTGCTCAACATAAACAGAGAGACAGGAAGTAACATAAGACTCAAGAATTTTAGCCAGATAAGGGAGAAGAGAGATAGGTCTGAAGTTAGAGGGAAGAGAAGAGTCGAGACCAGGCTTTTTAAGAATGGGGGAAACAATAGCAGATTTGAATGAAGAAGGGACCAAACCAGTGGAAAGAGAGGCATTAAGGAAAGAGAGAGGGGTATCAGGACAGGAAGAGAAGAGAGTTTTAAGAATACGGGCAGGGGCACAATCAGTGGGGGAACCAGACTTGATTTTGGTGAGCAAAGCTAGGAAAGAGTCCAAAGGGAGGGGGGGAAAAGAGGAGAAGGAGGATTTAGGCGCAGGAGGAGCAGAGTGAGGAGGAGTAAAAGGAGTGACCAAGATGTTAGATTTGATTTTTACAATCTTCTCGATAAATAAGTTGTTAAGAGAAGAGCAGAGGGCCTGGGAGGGAGTGAAGGGAGGGCAAGCACGATCAGAGGTGGCCAAGTTGTTTACCAAAGAAAAAATTTCTTTAGCTTTGTTGGCCGAGAGCGCCACTTGTTCAGAAAAGTACTTGGTCTTAGTGGCCAGGATGGCCTGCTTGTACTCTTTAAGAAGGGTTTTGTATTTGGCCTTATGGTCAGGGCAGTAGCTGCGGCGCCAAAGGCGCTCTGAGCGTCTAAGCTCCAGTTTAAGAGTCTTGAGCTCCGGGCTAAACCAACGGTGAGCCTCATGAGGGCGGATGGATTTGACTAGCTTGAGGGGGGCTACTAAATCACATGCAGAAGAGAGCCAATTACCAACTGCAGCAGCCTGTGAGTCAAGGGGAATACCAGTGAGATCAGGGGAAGAAGAAGCAAGGGAGTGAGAAAGGGAAGCCAAGTCAGCATGATTCCAGCTACGGGAGAAAACATTCTTGGGGCGAAGGGGCTTGTGAGGGGAGCCGGTAGTGATAGAGAAAGAGATGAGGGAATGGTCAGACCAGGTACATGGGAGGACACAGGGGGGGGAGACTATGTCCTGAGATGACCAGACTTGGTCCAGGATGTGTCCAAATTTGTGGGTGGGAACCTGGACGTGGGACTTAAGGTTGAGACAGAGGAGAGTGGCCGTGAAGTCCTTAGATGCTGAATCCTCCCTGGGATCGCCAGGCCAGTAGTTAAAGTCCCCAAGCAAAAGGACAGAGGAGTTATTAACCACCAGCGTGGCGAGAAGTTCCTGCAGGGAAGCCACGAACAGGGGCATGTTCAGGGGAGGGCGGTAAACAAGGACGACGGTGAGAGGTGCCAGCAGATTGGAAGAGCGAGCAACCAGGAAGTCCACTCCAGCAATGGGTGCTTGGGGAAGAAGCTGAAATTGAATAGTGGATCGGACAATCATGGCAACACCCCCCCCAACCTTGTCCGTGGGGCGGTCAGCCCGAAGGACATAGTAGGAGTGGGGAAGGATGGCAAGAATGTCGGGGAGAGAAGCCTCCGAAAACCATGTTTCCGTTAGGAATAGAAAATCAGGGGAGTCTGTAGTAAGAAGATTAAACAGGTCGAGTTGGTGTTTGCCTGCCGAGCGAGTGTTGAGGAGAAAAGCGGAAGCAGTGTGAGGGGGGGGTGAGGGTCCAATGGGGAAGGGATCAGTGTCTGGCGTAGGGAGGGGAAGAATTGGGTGAGGAGACACAACACGGTCTGAACGGGGAACATAGATATCCAAAGCAACTAGATGCTGCGTGAGGGTGTGGGGGAGAGGGACGTCAATGGTATAGGAGAGAAGTTGAGCAGGCGTGTACGATAACAAGGAAGCAGGGGGTGTGGCCCCTGGTCCCGGCCCGTCGCGGACGGGCGCAGACGGGCTTAACTTAGGCGCTACTTCGGGGCGCCTTCGTCGCGCCCGCTGCGCTCGTCCGCTGCGCGGCCGGGATAATGGTGCCATAAGTAGGAGACCGGAAGTAGCAGGGCGTGGCAGGGGGTGGAGGGACAGAGGAGCTGCCCCGCCAACCAGAGAGCAGCCCAAGATGAAGCACACGCCCGTCCCCGCCCTCGTGACCTGCCCGTCAGAGGGGGAGGGAACGCTCAGCGTGGGGCGCTCTGGAGGCGGCTACCAGGAAGTCCCAAGAAGACAGGGGGTGCGCGGTGTCCTCAGCGCAGCCCCCGAAGCAGGAGCAGGGTAAGTAAAAAGTGTCCAAGCACTTGTTTAAAAAGATCGTTGCGCCGCGCCTCGGCAGCGTTGTTGCTCCCGGCGAAGCCTCGGGAGGTCTGGGGATTCAACAGAGCTAAGCGGGACTAGCCCGGCAGGAAGAAATTGCCAGGGGGGGAGGGACAGAGGAGCTGCCCCGCCAACCAGAGAGCAGCCCAAGATGAAGCACACGCCCGTCCCCGCCCTCGTGACCTGCCCGTCAGAGGGGGAGGGAACGCTCAGCGTGGGGCGCTCTGGAGGCGGCTACCAGGAAGTCCCAAGAAGACAGGGGGTGCGCGGTGTCCTCAGCGCAGCCCCCGAAGCAGGAGCAGGGTAAGTAAAAAGTGTCCAAGCACTTGTTTAAAAAGATCGTTACGCCGCGCCTCGGCAGCGTTGTTGCTCCCGGCGAAGCCTCGGGAGGTCTGGGGATTCAACAGTGATATTCGCACAATTGCAGGGGATCAGAAGCGGTCGCTCCCCACGGCCCCTGGTCTCTCCTGGGTATCGTTGTGCTGCTCGCATTGCTTTGCTGCCTTTAATTGAACTGGTGCCTGCATTGCCTCTCTGGTTATATCTGCCATTGTGTAAATTGCCCGCTTTGGTGTAAATTGCCCGCTTTGCCTTTAAGAGTGTGTAGCCAGTTTATAGCGTAGCGCTCGCATTGCCTGATAGATTATAATTAATACTGCCTGATTGTGCCAGTGCCTCTGCCCACAGCGTAACTCCTATCTGTGCCCCAACCTGTTCCGGTTTCGCTTTTGCTGCCATTTTGTTGTTGTTGTGCCTCGGAGCCCGTCCTCTCCACCCGCACCCGCCTCCCAGCTGCTCCTCCCTCGCTCCGCCCCCCTCCACTATCCACTTATGACAGATGCATCCGCGGCAGCGTCCACGCGCAGCGGTCGCGCACCATGCGCGCCGAAGGCGCGCCAAAGGTAAGCCCGTCTACGCCCGTCCGCGCCTGGACCCCGCCCAGCGCCAGACCCCCTGGCCCCCGCAAAATCCACTCCGCCCGCATAACATACGACGCCGCAACCCTCTCAGCCCTTAACCCCGGCCGCCCACCAAACTGCTACCAAGCCGCCCCAGGACACACCCATGGACCCTTCACCTGCCACTCCTGCAAATTCGACTGCATCAGGACCCACACCAAATCCACAGACTCGAATCAGAGCTCCGACACTAACCACCTAAAGTGCATCCTGCTCAACACCCGCTCGGTCCACAGACACGCCATTGAACTCTGGAACCTACTCGACACTACATCGCCGGATGTCGCCTTCCTTACAGAAACCTGGATGAATGCCTCATCAGCACCCGACATCGCCATCGCCATCCCGGACGGCTACAAGATCATCCGAAAGGACCGCACCAACCAAACAGGAGGAGGCATCGCCATCGTCCATAAGAACTCCATCCGCATCACGACCAGTTCCGACAACTACCTCTCTACCGCCGAACACCTTCACTTCCAGATCCACACCGACCCCAAGACCACACTCAGAGGCACCCTCATCTACAGGCCACCAGGACCCCGCACACAATTCAGCGAAGACATCACTGACTTCATCAGCCCACACGCCCTCCCCTCCGAGGACTACATTCTACTGGGAGACCTCAACTACCACCTGGAAAAGAAAAACGACTGCAACACCACCACCCTTCTGGACAACCTGGCCAACCTCGGACTCAAACAACTTGTCAATACCCCCACCCACTATGCCGGACACACGCTCGACCCAATCTTCACCTCCAGCAAGCACATCTCCTTCAATCACACCACAGCTCTCCACTGGACGGACCACAGCTGTGTTGACTTCAACTACAAAAAGACCACGACCCACAACCCCCCACAACCTATTCCCCGAAGAAACTGGAACAAAATTACTACCGACCAGCTCTTCACATTGCTTCGCCAAAACCCTCCTGCCAAATCAACGGACCCAAACCAAGCAGCCACCAACCTCACACAATGGATCACCCACAGCGCCGACGAACTAGAACCCTTGAAAAACCATCAAATCAAGCAAGGTAGCAAAAAAGCCCCCTGGTTCAACGATGACCTTAAGAAATCCAAGAAGTTATGTCGCACCCTCGAGAAAGCCTGGAGAAAAAACCCAACCACTGACAACCTGACCACCTTCAAGAACGCCACCCGCAAACACCACCAACTGATCCGATCCACCAAGAAATCAGCATTCAAGGATCAACTTGACAAAAACGCCCACAGGGGCGGTGAGGGGAACATGGCGGCGGCGGACTAGCTGCCGCGATACCCCGCTCTGGGCTCTCGCGGAGCATTTGGGCTTTTCATCTGCCGAGGGGGTCTATTGTAATAATGTGGTAACATTTTTTTTATTTATCTATGTGCTGCTATTTTTCAGCCCCTCTTGTGTAAAGATTATCTGCAATCTTAGCTGAAAACTCGCCTGATTCAGGAGCCGTTAGGCTCGGTCTTTCTCTACCTTCCATGCCCGTGCTTGCTGGGGGCGTGTTCCACTCTGCTCCGGCGTCTACTCTCCCGAGCGCCGCTTTCATACAGCCGGCGTGGTCTTTACGGGAGGCGCAGATCTCCTTTTTCATACCCCCTTGGAAGTGGCACCGGGCCGCCCTGGAGCATTGTCGCGGGAGACAAGCCCGTTTCCTCTGCAGAGGCATTCTTCCTGCGTTTGCTGAAAGTGGAGGTCGAGGTCAAGCAGCTCTGGCGGTGAAGGGCGGGTCGGCCAGCGTGAGCGTTTTTTTTATCGGTTCCTACTTCACTGGAAGAAGCAGGAGACTCCGAGGCTTTTTGTCACTCGGTGAATCAGGTGAAGGGGGGCCGAGGGGTGGAGGAGGAGGAGGCAGCGGTAGTAGTATCGTCTGCTCAAATTTTCCAGGAGACACAAGGAAGTCAAGGAGGTCAGTCCCTGGGGCAGTCTGGGGTCTCCAATGTGGTAGGGGGCTCAAACCAGAGTATCAACCTTGTAAAAAGCAGATATTTTTTAAGAAGTCAAGCCCCATCGGAGCTAACTACAAAATCAACACCAGTAGTTTCTGGAAAGGTTTATAAAGGAAAGAAAACAGCCAAAACAGTTAAAACAAGGAGTGTATACCATAATCGAAGGGGCAAGACAAACTTAGGTAAACCTAACTTGTTCTTTGCATCAGCTCTGGAATCCAAGCAGGTTACGCAAGTCACTGGGCAGGAGGACTATGATAACACTGCAGGTGGTCCCAAATTAGATAATTCAAATTGCGCAACATCTACTGAATCCGGAGGCACTATTCGTGATCCCAATAGGACACCTGTTAAGCCCTCTTCCTTTCTCTCTGCAGAGGCGAAGCCTAAACGATCCAAGAGATCCAAGGCAGTAAAATCAGTCTTGGATTCGGGTTCCAAGATAACACCCTCTCTGCGGTCTTATTTTAAGGCAATACCCCAGGTTTTGAGCCTTGCACAGAGCGCCTATTCCTGCATTGGAGTACCCCCAGAGACAATCTCTGGCTTTTCAACAGCCCCGGTATCGCCTCAGTCCCCCTAAACATGGAAGGGGGGGCTTGCAATGTCAATCAAATGGATGAGAAAGGAAAAGGTCAATCCATGGAAAACATGCGACCAGGTACTATACCAGGTACTATACCAGAAAATGTCGTTAACAATGGCAGCGACAGTGTGTACACTCCTTTAAATCTTGACAAGATTCCTGACGCCCCTTCCAGCAACGCAGCATTGGAGGACTCCAGCTACTGTGGTGGATGCATTAATTCTGGAGAAAACGCAAGTCTGGCATCGGAAAATCTAGAGTTAGAGAGTCAACCTCAAATATTTGGGGTTTCTCTAATTTCAGATCAGAATACTCATCCTACAACTAGCTCAGATTCCTCCTCTTCTTGTCTTTTCGCCCCAGGTCCACAACTGCCGCTAGATGCCGGTACTATTGCCTCCACCTCTACTTCACCCTTAGATCTTTCTTCAGTTTTAACAATGTTCTCAAACTTGACAGCTGACATTAAACGAGGTTTTGAGGAGTCATCTAAAATCCAGAGAGAGATTAGGTCATACTGTGAATCTCTGGATAGTAAAATTGACAGGCTTTTTTCAAGAACCGGGGCCCTAGAAGAAACTACAGCGGTAATGTCCATAGAGCTTGACAATTCTAAAGAGGAAATAGTGAAACTTAGAAAGGAAGATACTCTACTGGCTGAAAGAATGGAGGTCCTGGAAAATAATGCCAGGCGTTGCAACATTCGCATCTTGAATGTCCCAGAATCAAATGAAGGCCCCAACATTAAGGCTTATATTATCCAACTCCTAATAAAATCTCTAAACTTAAAATACACAGAGGAGGAGCTCAATATAGACATTCAACGGATCCACAGGGACCCTTACAGGCGTAACCTGCAGCGTGTAAAGCCTCGCAAGATTTTAGTGAACTTTCACACATTCCAAATGAAGGATCATATTCTAAACCTGGCCCCAAAACAAAAATCTCTGACTGTTGATGGCTTTTCCTTTCAAGTGCGTTCTGACTTGTCAAGGGCGACCCTTGACAGACAGTGGGAATTGGGTCGTAGAATGGAGGCATTCAGAAATTTGGGAGCGTCAGTTCAGTTGAGTTTTCCTGCAGCATTGAAGATTATGCTTAATAACAAAATGTTCAATATACGCACAGTCCAAGCTGCAGATGAACTTCTCTTAAATATAGGCACCGCTAAACACTGATGGTAGGGTAGTCTAGTCTAGTCTCAAATTCTACGTTGAGAAGCTATGGATTATCCTTGCACGATAACCTATAGAGCCTATCAATGAATAAAAAAAAAATAAAAAAACTTAGTTCAGCGCAACTCTTTCTAATAGAAAGACAAACATAGTAGAAAAAATAAATTGAACTTAAAGAAAAAAAAATGGGAATAAGAAATAAAGAACCACTTTAAATTCATATAAATCACTGCTAAAAAAAAAAAAAAAAAAAATAAATGAAAAAAAATGATGTATAGCAACAGTAAACCACAAAGAGCACTAATAAAGGCATACTACCTTAATAACCCTTCACAGAGATAACAGTAATTACTACTTAACAAATTTGGAACTTGATCATAAAGGACTTGATTTAAAATTAGACATTCTTGGCCCTCTAACACTCTGTCATTGATGCCTCGCTTGAGCCTGGACAGAGTATCAGGGGTATCATAAACCGGATCTGTTCCGGTTGGTTAATCGGGGGTTCCTCAGTGGGGGGAAGGTGGTTTGCAGGGGGGGAAGGGTAAGGGAAACAAAAAATAAAATTTTTCTCATCTCTAAAATGGCGGTCGTTAATTTTACAAATGAACAATGGACGTATTTTGCTGTGTTCAGTAATACTGAGGGGTCTGAGTTGACTGGACTCTACTTCACTATTAGATATTTCATTGGAAATGTCATCCATGACTACCATTAAGATTCTCTCCTGGAATGTTAATGGCCTGAGACACATTTGGTTGAAGCTGAGATATCGGACATGCTTAAAAAGAACAGATGGGTAGACTTATCAGTTACTACCTCTCAAACAGTTAATACTAAAGGGGTCGCCATATTCTTTAAAAAAAAACATCAAAACAAGACTTTTGAAGCAGAAGGTTGATCCTTTTGGTAGGTGGGCAATAGCATCGGTCATGGTTGAGGGAACATACCTTACCTTGGTTGGTTATTATGGGCCTAACCGTGATGACCCATCAGCCCTGGCTACGATGTTCTCTGAGCTTTTAAACTTTCAAGAACCTATGATAATAGCGGGGGATTTTAACATTGTACTTAATCCACGGTTAGATAAGTCTTCTTCTGGTCGACAACTCCCTCACTCTAAATCTAGAGATCTTCTAATTAAAAATATGCATCAATATGGATTTATTGACATTTGGAGGGTAAGGTCGGGCTCTAAAACTGGCTTTTCTTTCAGAAACTACAAGAACCGCCATAGATCTAGGATCGATTTTATCTTGATAAACAAAAGTTTGGATAAATCGATTAGGAATGTAGCGTATTTACCATCTCACCTATCAGATCACTCGGCGATACTTCTAGACCTCGAGTTGCAGACTCAACCTCTGACCAGGTCTTGGTCAATTGATAGATCTTTGTTTACATCCTCCGAAGATTTGGAGTATGTTAAGTTGGAGACGCAAGAATTCTTTAAAAGTAATATTGGTTCTGCACGCTCTAGTATAGTATGGGACGCTTTTAAGTGCTCTTTGAGAGGCGTTATAAAGAACAAAACCTTGTATCGTAAGAAGCAGTATATCCAGGCTGTTGCATTGATAGAGGCTAACATATCAATAGCCCAATCAGAATTAGATCATCTCAACAATCCCCCAGAACATGTTATACATGCTAAACAGGAGGAACTGATTAAGCTTAGAGGGCTACTAGCTTCTGAATTAAACCAACGTATCCTGCATAGGTGGGAAGCCAGTAAACTAGCAAATTTCGAATTCGGAGAAGGGGCGGGCAAATTGCTAGCCTGGAAGTCTAGAACAGACCAGTCACAAAATAACATTGAGTCTATAACTACTGGTTCCGGTACAGTATCTTCGGACCCAGAAATAAGGTCAGCTTTCAAAGACTTTTTCCAGGCTATTTATCGAGAGGACAATAACATCACTGCTATTGATGTAGAAAATTGGCTGAATAAAATCTCATTACCAGTACTATCTACAGAACAAGCTGCCCTATTAGATCACCCTATAACGATTGAAGAGGTATCAGCTTCCATACTAAATAGTAAATCTGGAAAGGCGGCAGGTCCGGATGGCCTATCGGCAGAAATATATAAACATATAGCAGCAGATATCGCTCCCTTCCTCACCAAGTTATTCAATCAAATTCTGGAAGATGGCGATCTACCTCCCACATCATGGAATAAAGCTTCTATTACACTTATTCTGAAACCAGGAAAGGCACCCACCGCCTGCAGTTCTTATCGCCCAATTTCAGTTCTTAACGCTGATTATAAGATCTTCGCGTCTTTACTAGCCAAAAGATTGGGGCAGGTAGCCCCCGCAGTGCTACATTCTAACCAAAAGGGCTTTGTTAAAGGTCGCCAACTCTACGAGCTGATATATGACCTAATAGGAGCGATTGATATGGCAACCAGTTCTTCACAAACCCTGGCTATTCTCACCTTGGACGCAGCCAAAGCCTTCGACAGGGTCAATTGGGTATACCTGTCGGGGGCCTTGGAAAAATTCGGTGTTGGAAGGGCCTTTCGCAGAGCGGTTGAATTACTGTACCATAGTCCACGGGCCTCAGTCTTGGTTAATGGCGGACTGTCGGAACCATTTGTCATCACAAGGGGCACTCGGCAGGGATGCCCGCTTTCCCCTCTACTTTTTGATATCTATATTGAGCCATTTGCTCAAACAATTTGTGATGATAATAACATCGTCCCATTTAAGTATAGAGATTGGGGAAAAAAAAGTATCTTTGTATGCTGATGATCTTATGATTATAACCTCAGATATCAGCACAGCGTTCCCGACGGTCATAAACCTAGCTCAACAATTTGGAAACATCTCTGGCTATGAAGTTAACGCCACAAAGACTGAGGTTATGGCATGGAGCAGTATAATACCGAGACTCCCAGTACAACCTTGTGACAGCATGAGATATCTAGGCATAAAAATTGTAAAGGATATTAATCTGATCGCCCATTCAAATTTTACTATGGTGGCTAAAGAATGTAGGAAACTAATGAGTTCTTGGAGGCATCTTCCATTAACGCTTCTAGGTCGATCAAACTTAGTTAAGATGTCTATCCTACCTAGGCTGACCTTTATCTTTAACAGTTTACCACTCTACTTCGATAAGAAACTGATAGCTAAGATCCAGAGCGACATTACCTCATTCATATGGAGGAATAAGACCGCTAGAATCTCTTGGTATAAACTAAGACGTCGTAGGGAGAAGGGTGGCCTGGCCGGTCCAGACATTCAGATTTATGCGTGGGCCTTTCAGCTGACACATGCCCGAATGCTACTTAAAACTCCATCAGACCAGGCTATCGGGTTAATGTTTTCATCATTATTACAATGTGAAGGTCTAAGTCAGCTGGGATTTCTATTTAAGTTTGGAGACCCCAAATTTTTTAAGAATATAAAGCTGAAGATACTGCAGGGCCTAGCAAGAACTTGGTATAACCTCAGAACCACAACCAAAATAGGCTACTACTCTAAAGGCTCTCCTATATAGGACCTTCCTGCTCCGCCGGGCTGGACTAAGGATGCACTGATAAGCCCACTAAAAGATGCTGGAATCTTAACAAGGGGAGACCTGTTTTTCGAAGGGGAAATGCTTTCCTGGGAACATCTAGCGAGTCAGGTAGGCCCCAATCTCTCCAGACTTAAATTCCTGCAAATCTCAAGCTGGGCGCAAGCACAAAAATTGGGTTCTACACGCCTCAAGCAACGACCTTTGGGAGGAAGTAGCCAACTAGAATCTTGTTTACTTGACAATCCACCAAAGTCTAAAGAGGTTTCCCACTTTTATAATTTAATCCTCGATGAGATAGATGGAACATTTCACCTTCCGGTCCAGCTATGGGGCTCTTTACTGCCTGCAGCAAATTTGAATGAACTTTGGTTAACATCTTGCAACGTTCTTTGGGATATTGTTAAACCTGCCTGGCTACGCAGAAACCATCTTTTTACCCTCCATAGGGCTTACTATTCTCCCCAGAGGTTGTCCAAATTTTCAACAGGTTCACCAGTGGCCTGTTCCCGATGCGGCCAAGTAGCAGCCTCAGATGCTCATATGTTTTATGACTGCCCACGTTTAACATCCTTCTGGCAATTAATAGGCAATATATTAACATCATCAATAGGTTCTACTGTGAACATAGATCTTAGCCTAGTAATCTTTGGGGTAATGGACAAAAAACGTAGTATTAACAACAACCTCTTGTTCTACTCAATGCTGGTGGCACGACGTGAGATTTGCAGGCGCTGGAAAGAGGTCTCTCCTCCGACGCTATATGACTGGAGTACTTCGATGCTTCAAATATCAAAATTGGACCTTTGCAGGACTGGAAATCCCGACAAAAGAGCTTTTTGGTTGAAACTTGATGGGTCCTAATAAATAGAGCTGTTTTTTTTTTTTTCCCCCAGTTCCAATGATTATGAAGCCATGACACACTCTTTCTGCTCTATCACCTATGTCCTTGCTCTCATGTTTAAGGTCAATCGGTGGTAGCGGCAATGGTGGAATCTGGCTAATGGCATACACTACCAAAATAGTATACAAGGGTTTGTGTGTGTTTGTGAAATCGACATGACTGTAGGGTCCGGGTGCTTCCCTATTACGATCGACCCCCCTTCCAGTCTTGCGCTGTGACAGTTTGTCTTTTTCTCATATCACATTTTTCCCAGTCCACGATACTATTGGGCTAGCCATGGTTGAGATGAGAAGCAAAAAAATAAATAAAAATAAAAATAAAAAATAAAAAACGCCCACAACAGCAAGGAACTATTCAATATCGTCAAAGAATTTACCAACCCCACCGCCGGCACCAACGACATCACTCCCTCCCAAGACCTCTGCGACTCCCTAGCCTCTTTCTTCTACAACAAAATCGCCGACATACATAACAGCTTTGAAAACCAGTCCGGAGACCAGTCCACTCCACCCACCTCCGAACCGAAACCCCCCTCTAACAACCTTTGCGCCTGGAACCCAATCACCACTGAAGACACCATCCGCCTGATGAACTCCATCCACTCAGGATCGCCAACCGACCCATGTCCCCACCACATTTTCAACAAAGCAGACTCCATCATCGCACCCCATCTCCGAGACATCATCAACTGCTCCCTCAACTCCGCCACCTTCCCGGAAAGCTGGAAGCACGCCGAACTCAGCGCCCTTCTGAAGAAACCTACAGCAGACCCCACTGAACTTAAGAACTACCGCCCCATATCGCTCCTCCCATTCCCTGCCAAAGTTATTGAGAAAGCCGTCAACAGTCAGCTCGCCGCCTTCCTCGAATCCAACAAATCCCTCGACCCCTCACAGTCTGGCTTCCGAGCCAAACACAGCACCGAAACCGCCCTCATCGCAGCAACAGACGACAATCGAACTCTACTGGACAACGGAGAAACAGCTGCCCTCATCCTACTTGACCTCTTCGCAGCCTTCCACACAGTCTGTCATAGCACCCTCATACAACGCCTCAGCAACGTCGGAATACAAGGAAAAGCATTGGACTGGATCATCTCGTTCCTCGCCAGAAGAACCCAGAGAGTCCGCCTCCCCCTTTTAGATCTGAGGCCACCGAAGTCATCTGCGGTGTACCACAAGGATCATCACTCAGTCCCACCCTCTTCAACATATACATGAGTCCCCTCGCATCCATTGCACGCCAACACAACCTCAACATCATCTCCTACGCAGACGACACCCAGCTGATCCTCTCCCTCACCAAAGACCCAAACACCGCCAAAACCAACTTACACGAAGGAATGAAAGAAGTAGCCGAGTGGATGAAGAACAGCCGTTTAAAACTGAACTCGGACAAAACGGAAGTCCTCATCTTAGGATCATCCCCCTCCGCCTGGGACGACTCATGTTGGCCACCGGCCCTGGGAACCGCACCCATACCTACGGACCACGCACGTAACCTGGGCTTCATCCTGGACTCCTCCTTCTCGATGACCAGACAAGTCAACGCCGTCTCATCTTCATGCTTCAACATCCTACGCATGCTCAAAAAAATCTTCCGCTGGATCTCCACCGAAACAAGAAAGACGGTCACCCATGCACTGGTCACAAGACCTCCACTGGTTCCCCGTCAACAAGAGAATAACGTTCCGTCTCCTCACCCACGCACACAAAGTCCTCTACGACCTAGGACCCGAATGCCTCAACACGCGACTGTCCTTCTACACCCCCACCCGCCAACTACGATCGTCCAATCAAGCCCTCGCCGCAATTCCACGCATCCATAGATCCACCATGGGGGGAAGATCCTTCTCCTACTTAGCGGCCAAAACCTGGAATTCTCTCCCCACCCACCTCCGCCTTGTACAGAACCACCTCTCCTTCAGAAAGCAACTACAAACTTGGATATTCGATAAGTAAAGTAGCCCCCCCCCCTCTCCCAAGCGCCTTGAGACCCTCTGGGTGAGTAGTGCGATATACACATTTCTGAACTTGAACTTGAACTTGAACTAGATAGCTTGCTGATAGGGCCACACATACTTAGCCATGATACCCACCTTCCATAGGATATCAGGGCTAAGTCAGTGTCAAAGCAGGCGTAAGGAAAGTAGCGATAACAGAGGTTATCGCCAATTCTCCTGTCAATATGCTGCTTTGCGTGATGCTTGATAATAGGAGAAATGTCGCTTAGCGACATTTCTCCCGTTATCCTGGTGAGGAACCCCCTCTTTGCATCTCATTAGAGATGCAAAGCTGGGCGTTGAGGGAAAGTGTGAAGAAGCATGGATTCACGACTTAGCGTGTCCTTGCTAATAGGGCGTTAAAATTATAGCCGCTTTTCGGCCGAAAACGGCCGCAAAAGCGACTATAATTTTTTAACGACACCTTCTTGATATTCCCCTTAAGGTGTAGACCACAGCCAGGTGTATGTGTCATTTAGACAGTAATGCAAACAGAAGAATCGCAAGCACTACTGACTAATGTCATCATTCTTGTACAGGCATAGACAGTCTACATGCACCAACTATGCCATGCCTAGTTGTCGGGCCAACGACTCACTTCTATTGAGAATTGGTCCTTAAGAGATCTCTGTTTAATTAAACAATCAAAGTCTCCCCCCTCCATTCTATCAAGGAATGCCATAATAAAACACAAGTTACCTCCAGACAGGCAGTATCATCCAAGGGCGATGCCCCTTACACTCCCCTTTTCATTTACACGAACCTACTTCCTTCTTCTCCCCCATTTGTCCAACCTAATGATACAGAAATAACAAGAACTTTACAACTTGAATTACATTCTTTAAATTGGTTTTCATATACAACTAGTTACAGTTCACTATTTTGTAAAAACTCCCTTGTACTGGAGAGCATTGAGGTAGAGCAAAGGTGACACAACAGAGCTACAAAAATACTTTAAATAAATGCAAAAGATAATTTAAATAAATTAAATAAAAGCTTTCCACCCCTGCAGTGGTACTAAGGGTCTGAATACGCGTTCGGCTGTCTTGGAGCAGGTCGCCACCCCATCGCCCTGCTCCAAGACCGCCAAACCCATAGTCACTCCACCCCCTGGATTTTGAGTAGTAATCCTGGCGAGCGGTCCTGCGCCCCGGTTTCACGACAGTGTCTTTCTAAGACTCATAGGATAGCCTTAGAAAGGCACAGCTGTAGTAGGAGAGCTGCAGCCCATTCCCGCACAGACAGAAAAGCACAATGTTGTGCATTTCCATCTGTGCAGGAATAGGGGGCAAAAATACAGGGGGGCACAATATGTGCCCTGTGCATACACTCCTATGCACAGAGGCACTAATAAAGATTAAACAGATGAAAAAATATACATAATAATGACAGCAAAGCTCTCTAGAAGTAATCAATTTTCTATATAACAGTTAATTTGTATTGATAATTTAAAATATAGTTCTGCCTAAATGGGCAAATTATCAACATATCCAATAGCTTAGAGTCTCCGCCTGCTAAGGAGTGTAAAGAAAGATTCAATTCATCAACGATATTTGATATCTTCAATCTCTTTAAGCAGCTTCTGGCTTAATAAATTCCCCCCAAATGAGCAATCTTAATTTGCATATTACAACCAATTATAGTTGGACTGCAGTATCTGGAACATTGGTTACTCAAAATGTGGCTCATGAAATTTATACTAAGGAATCTATTCTACGTGTCTGAATTTGACATAAATCAATGATTTCAAATCTATAATAGAAATGAGAGCTAGACTTTAGTATTAACGTTGGAATGTTTCGCCAGAATTTTCAGAAACCCGCAATTATAAATACAAGTTTCTCATTAATATTCAGCCAATGTGACTGATGTATTCTAAGGAGTATTATTTAGTAGACCTCCATCCTCTTTAATTGTATCACTCTGTCACCCACTCTGTCTTTGTTTACCTCATCAATCCTGAAGTACATCCACAACAACTGTCATGAAATTCCTCAAACCTTTAGGCAACAGGATTTGGAGGATCCTTTTATTTTATTGCGTGCCGATGTTTGAGTATCCTCTTTTTTACACATGTGCGCCTTATGCAAATCAAACTGTCCCTGCTCCTCATGGGAGCAACCCATTCAAAACCAACTCCAGTCAGTAAGGTATAGCTTGGAACCTATGCCACTGTGAGCATGGGACCCACCTATGGGCATACCCTTGGCCACTCAAGACTTTACAACAAACACAGAAGTGGTGATGGGAGGAATGCTTGCAAATTGTCAGTGGGATCATCAGGCCTTTTTACTCGGGTATAACGTGGTCCAGGCTGATTGCATATGGGTTATTCCTGTCTGAGGGGGTCTGATAGGGAAAGAAATGATGGACTGGATTGGGGTGCCAAGTAATTACCAGTGGCTGAGTTGAATTAAGGTGTTTCACCCATCGCATTTTTGTTTTCCTACTTTTTTCCTCTTCAAAGAGGTACCTGTACTGCTCTTTAATTTTGCTCTTGGGGATTCCTTTAGTCAATACTCCTGTTTAATCATCTCAGGTATTGATTGCTCCTCCTAAGTAACCCTGGGCATAGTTTGCATAGTAGCGCTACGTGTAGCTACGCGAAGTGCACTTCGCACTACGCGAGCTACACATAGCACTACGCCAACTGCGTAGTGCGGTAGGGTAATGCTGTACACAATTATTGCACAGTGCCGGATGCTTGTCCGCACTGTGCAATCTTGTAAACGGCATCTTGCACAGTGCAAGCGGTCGTTTTCTGCCACACGAGTAGATTTTTACTCATCGCGAGCGGTCGCGAGCATATGTGACGACTCTCAATGAGAAACCTGACCTCCCCGCATTGAGAATCTCGCCGGGAGGTTTATTTTCCACGCTCGCGATCGGCAACTTGATGTTGCTGATCGCGAACGAGGAAAAAGTTTGGCCGGGATGTCATTTTGCTCGCTCGATGTGCCAACTTGACGTTGAGGACCACGAGCGAGCAAAAAATGCCAGCGCAACGAATTTCGTTGCGCACACTGCATCCCATTTGGTGATGCAGTGCACACAACGAAATTCGTTTTATTAATGTATATGTTTACTTACCTGTTAAAGTCCATAATCCATACATTACAACCCCCCACCTTGCCCCTCCCCCTCCCTACGTCACCGCCCTGCAGTTACACCTACCACCGGCCGTGGCTGCCCCCATCTGAGGGCGCAGGGTGAAGGGGGCCCTGCTAGGGGCCCATAATGTCATTAACTAACAGGCTTTCCATGTTGGAAGGTCCGACATGAAAAGCCTTTCGCAAACCAACATTGTAATCCCTACTGCAGAAACGCCATCCATAGGAATTACAGGCAGGTTTCTGTTTGCCCGACGGGCTCCTTGAATGACTGACTGGTTTCACTTACAGCCGCCTGCATTGTAATGCAGCAGTCCAAACTGAAACTTCGATGAGGCTCGGAAAGCCTTCGACCTGCGGTCAGAGGCTTTCTGGCTTCAATCATAATGAGTGCCTTGCTCAGAAAGACATTGCCTACAACTCTCTCAACTTTTCCTGACAGATGAAACAATTTATTTTCCTGGTGGTCTAGTGGTCCTTAAGAATTTTGGTGTGGGTGAGTGACTGGGTGTGTGAGTGGTTTCATGGGTTAATAAGTGGGTGTGTGAGTGGCTCCATAGGTGAGTTAGTGGCTGTGTAGTGACTGTATGGGTGAGTGAGTGGCTGTATGAGTAGGTGTATGGGAAGAAAGTGGCTGGCTGAATAGCTATATGTGGGAGAGAGTGGGCCTGTGAGTGACTCAATGGATCAGTGAGTGAGTGTGTGAGTGGTTGTATGGGTGTATGAGTGAGTGCATGCGTGGTTGTGTGGGTGTATGAGTGGATGATATCATCAGTGATTTTATTTGAGTTGTCATCAGTGATGTCATGAGTGATGTCACTGACCATGTCATGAGTGATGTAATATGTGCGGCCATAAGCAGTGCATTGCGGGGGCATAAGTTATAGTCAGCTCAGGTAACTATAACTGCTGAATTTCCCTGGTTTTGTATGAGTGAAATCTGAGCCTAACTATAACGTCCCTGTAACATTTGTTTTTTCAGAGAATTTGCATGTTTTAAAAAATTCTATTTCCTAACTATAACATCCCTGTAACCTTTGTTTTTTAAGTGAAAATATATATATATAAATATTCTTTAATGAGCAGAAGTTACAGGAATGTTATAGTTAAGTTCAGATTTCACACACACAAAATCATAGAAATTCAGCAGTAATAGTTAAACTTATCTCAAGAAGCTATAACTCGCGTCCTAAGGTAAGACGCGCGTCTTTCGTCCTCAGCGACTCGCTTGGTAAAGGTCGACTCTTTACCAAGCGAGTCGCCGAGGACGAAAGACGCAGGAGAAGCCGATCTTTACTGATGGAGGAAATCGTTTAGTATTGCAAAAATATCGTATGGAAAAACCTTGTTTGGCATATTGAGTGAACAGGCAGCACAAGCAAGATTCAAAGACTAGTGGAACATAAGAGTGACTTGCTAATAGAAAATTGGAGACTTCTCAACTGCCTCGTCGCAAATTATTTTTTCGGAGGAATTTCTCCAGTTTTATTACAAATTTAGCCCTGATGATGTCCAATTGTGGACGAAACGCGTAGGCTGTATTATGATGTATTTGACCATCAATTGAATTGGATGTATTTGTTCATCTTTTTGAAACATCTTTGAACAATAATACTTGAAGTGGAAAAAAGAAAAATAAAAACACAAAAGAAGAAGCAAGCCTGCTACAAAGAGTTTCTTTTTCTGTTGCATGAATTATGTCTACACATGACTTTTGATAGCTAGCATTGTTAATATAAGATACTCCTTAGTTGTGTTTATTGTTCTGAATTCTGTCCATCAACTGTTGTACTAACATCTGTCATCCCGAGTGGTACGGGTATGCTCAGACTTGAGTCCCGTGCTCTCCATGCCACTGGAATCAAGCTATCCTGGCTGAAGAGGAGTGAAACCCCGAAACCGGTCCTAGGATGCTTGTTTCCTGTCCTGGGAGGACCTGGCTTGGCAGTTCGGGCGGGACTGTTCCCATGAGGAACAGGGTCAAGACTGATTTGCATATGGCTGGGTCCAAGCGCCAGGGAACCCGAAGGGTAGCAGTTTTGCGATATATACGTTTTAATTCCATTCCATTCCAATAAAACGATGGATTTAGGCCCAGATCTCTGTACTGGGGTAAATGTATGACATAGTTCTGCATTCTATCCATCAACTGTTGTTTTTGCATTTGTCACCCGAGTGGTACGGGTATGCGTCCCGTGATCTCCATACCATTGGAATCAAGCTATCCTGGCTGAAGAGGGGTGAAACCCCGAAACCGGTCCTAGGATGCTTGTTTCCAGTCCAGGGAGGACCTGGTTTGGCAGTTCAGGCTGGACTGTTCCCATGAGGAACAAGGTCAAGACTGATTTGCATATGGCTGGGTCCAAGTGCCAGGGTACCCGTAGGGTGGCAGTTTTGCACCATATACGTTTTAATTCCATTCCATTCCAATAAAACAATGGATTTAGGCCCAGATCTCTGTACTGGAGTGAATGTATGACATAGTTCTGCATTCTATCCATCAACTCTTGTTTTTGCATTTGTCACCCGAGTGGTACGGGTATGCGTCCAGTGCTATCCATACCACTGGAATCAAGCTATCCTGGCTGAAGAGGGGTGAAACCCTGAAACCGGTCCTAGGATGCTTGTTTCCAGTCCAGGGAGGACCTGGCTTGGCAGTTCGGGCTGGACTGTTCCCACGAGACACATGGTCAAGACTGATTTGCATATGGCTGGGTCCAAACTGGAATGGCATGGTGAGCAAAAAAACGATGGATTTATGCCCAGAAGTGGAGTGGTGTGGCTCACTGGTTAGAGGCGGCAGACCCGTAAGCAGAGAACGGCCTGGGACCAGGGTTCAATTCCCGACGTGGCAGGGTCTTGGACCAGGCTCAACGGACTCGATAATTCCCGCCTCAGTGCCTACTCTAACCAGGGAACACACTCGGCAACTCTGGGCATTAAGCTTGCCTCATCTCTACAACGGCCCCCCACAGACGCCAGGGATGCCTGGTTTCACCCTGGAGATACCCAGAAAGGGACCATCTCACAGGGAAAACCAGGACGGGTTCCCCAGCGGTCTACAGCGCCAGGACACTCGGGTAGAGTAACAGTGCGCTTTACAAGAATCCCACATTTCCATCTCTGTACTGGGGTGAATGTATGACATTGTTTTGCATTCTGTCCTTCACCTGTTGTTTTTGCATTTGTCACCCCGAGTGGTACGGGTATGCTCAGACATGAGTCCCTTGCTCTCCATGCCCCTGGAATTAAGCCATCCTGACTGAAGAGGGGTGAAACCCCGAAACCGGTCCTAGGATGCTTTTTTCCAATCCAGGGAGGACCTGGCTTGGTAGTTTGGGCTTGAGTGTTCCAATGAGGCACAGGGTCAAGACTGATTTGCATATGGATGGGTCCAAACTGGAATGGCATGGTGAGCAAAAAAACAATGGATTTAGGCCCAGATCTCTGTACTGGGGTGCATGTATGACATTATTCTGCATTCTGTCCATCAACTGTTGTTTTTGCATTCGTCACCCCGAGTGGAATGGGTATGCTCAGATGTGAGCCCCGTGCTCTCCATCCCCCTGTAATCACGCTATCCTGGCTGAAGAGGGGTGAAACCCCGAAACCGGTCCTAGGATGCTTGTTTCCAGTCCAGGGAGGACCTGGCTTGGCAGTTCGGGCTGGACTGTTCCCAGGAGACACATGGTCAAAATGATTTGCATATGGCTGGGTCCAAACTGGAATGGCATGGTGAGCAAAAAAACAATGGAGTTAGGCCTAGATCTCTGTTCTGGGGTGAACGTATGACATTGTTCTGCATTCTGTCCATCAACTGTTATTTTTGCACCTATCAGATGGGAGAAAAGTGACTGAACCGTCTCTCCACATTATCACAGTGCTGACTGGGGATCCACCATGGGCTGCAGGCACCTTGGGGTTCGTCCTGCAGCCTCAAATGACTTGACCACATGTGGGTGCTGCAGGTGGGCACCCGGCACCTACTTTAGAAAGAAATGCCAACTCCTATTGGCACCTGTTATCAGTGCTGTTGGGGAGTCGGCACAGGCCACAAGGGCCATGGGGCTCCCCTCACAGCCCCCAATGATTTGGACACATGTGCGTGCCCTAGGTGGGCTCTGAAGCACCAATGTTTAAAACAACTCCCCATTTGGTCCAGAACTTAGAAATATTTTTAAATGCTCCAGATGGGCCCTGGGTCATACAATAAAGAACAAAATAATAATAATAATAATAATAATAAATGAACAACAGGAGTTAATGTATTATTCATTGCTCCGGCAAGGAGCACCCCCCTAAATGCCCTAAGGTTTTTTTTTATTAAATGATTTCTTCATCGTGGTGTTCCTAGAAGAGGCAGGGCCACCACCAAACATTTTTGTAGTATTGTGGGAGTTTGCAGAGAGTGCAGCTGCCCTTCAGCAACATTAAAAGAAATTCCACTGGGTCATTAAACCCATGACCCAGGGGAGCTTCCCATATTTATTTAAAGTACCCCAAGCTGGAGCTGTTTCCTCTTCAGCTGGAGTGAAGGGCCTTCTTGTGGCTGGTTCTATGGCTGTACTTTGTGGCCTTAAAGATGTTAAGAAAGACTCAAAGATATGTTTAATGTGTTTCTTTTTTAAAAGAATGCTGTATTAAAAATATTTTGAGACAATCACTAATATTAAACATTAAAATGTGGGAATTCATAAAAAGTTGATTTTATTATAGGTATTGTTTTTAAGAGCCACTCGCCCAAAATTAGTGTTCTCCTGGAGCGGAGAGAGTCCTGAAACCTGACCCTCATTCCGCGGATTGACTCACGAGCAATGGCAGTTAACCACTAGGAGAAACAGGGTTGGGACATAGAAGAAGATAAAGAAAGACTTCAGGGTTCTTCTCCCTCAAGATAGTGTGGTGTGTCTTTTCTAGCTGCCTGGGGTTCAGAGAATCCCCTTTTGGGTCTCTTGGTAGTTGTCTTTTGACACTACATTTTTGGACTGCTTCTTTCTTGATTCAGTGCACCCACATTCTCTGTGATCAATAACAAGAAACAATTTACTAATTTGTCTGCACATACACATTACAGTTCTTAGAATTTCTTGTGTGATGACTGGAACACTAACTTTCTGGAACACTTGAAATGTCTGCATTCTTTCATATGGTGCAGGGCACCTGCAATCCAACAGGTTGAACCCAAAACGCCATATTGTCTACAAATATCTAGCTTTGCCACTAGGTGAAACCTTTACTGAATCCATAATATCCTTTTGTGCCTTTCTGTAATTATTGACTTTCAAATATGTGGCAGTCATTCAAGATTTTAGCCTTAATTGAATTGTGCCGGAATCCTTCCTCGCTCGACAGAGCTGGAAAGCCTGTAAGAAAAAGAGAAAACTTGTATTACTTCAAAATTCCAAGGTAGGAGCGATGCATGCTTATGCCACCATTTAGTTTAAGCGCTTTTCAAAGACATGAGTGTCCATCTAAACTAGAGACATTGTAACCAATTTCGGCTAAGACTTTCTCCTAGTAACATTTTGATTTACTGTTTAGCTGGAGCTTTCTCTGATATTCTTGAACATTTTTATTTGAAGATACTTTGTTACTTTAGACAGAGTACTCACATTCTCTTGAACAAGCAAGAGTTTATCTTGAGCATAACAATCAAGAGACTTATCTCTCCTTG
Source organism: Lissotriton helveticus (assembly GCF_964261635.1). Classification (NCBI taxonomy): domain Eukaryota; kingdom Metazoa; phylum Chordata; class Amphibia; order Caudata; family Salamandridae; genus Lissotriton; species Lissotriton helveticus. The sequence continues at coordinate 1,011,209,199 of NC_136072.1, forward strand.
TATTTTGGCCGCAGAATTTAAAAGTGAATTGTCAGGTATTCAAAAATTATAATCAGTTAGACATACTATGTGATGTGCTCAGTATTGTTATTAATGTTTTTTTATCATCCATTGGCGATAGATATTTGTGAAGCCCTGATTAGACATAATGAGAGTAACAGTGTTCTGGCACAGCGCATACCGCCTACATATATGTTTATATATATATAAATGTATTTATTTATTTGAAAGGTTTTATATGGTGCTAGCTAGACCCGAAGGTATCAAAGCGCTTTACATGAGTATCAGACCATAGTTGCAGGTTACATCATTACAAGATTACACAGTTTCAGAGCATAGTTACATAGTTACATGTTAGATCGAGAAAAACCATAAGGACATATACGTAAGGGAAAGAGCAGGCATGGGGGAGATTCGGAGGAGAGGGGGTAGGAGCAGGGGAAGTAGACAAAGAATGAAGGGGGAGTGAGAGAGACAGAGTATGAAAGAGGAGGGGAGGGTGATGGCGGTTGCCAGTAGGTAATAATAGTTAGGACCTAGTTTCCATCTCGCCATTTGATGGATCTTTATGAACCTTTCCAGAAAAAGTCTTGGTCTAGTTGTGCATGAAAAGTTTCAGGGTGATCCATCAAGTGGGGGTTGAGAAAAAAGGGTGGTCAAAGAAAGTGCATTTCCCAAGTTAATTCCTACTGAGATTTTAGACACAAAAGCAGCCCGAACCGCAGAACAGAATAACACTAAATTTGGCAGAAAGGTAGATCTTGGTCCAGAAAGCGATCTTTTTGTTTTTTGGTGCTTCACGAACCCACCTGCCAACAGGAATGCCTTTTTAGACATTGAGGAACAGTCCCCTGTAGAAAAAATACAGGTGAAATACAATAGAAGGGGGTAGGGATAGAGATAGCCTGACCTCCTGGGAGCAATATAGGAGCATGTGAGGGACCCCTGATGGAGAAGAAAATGCCCAAAAGCCTACTATTTTGCCGAGTGTGGGGAGTAGTGAACCCGTCGTGACACTCAACACGGCCCCCATGTAACTTCGCGACAGAGTCATGAAGTCTGCCCATAAATTAAAAAAATGTATATAGACCCACACTCATTTAGACACTCTCCCACCCACTGACAGACCCACTCAGACACACACACACTCACAGACCCACTCAGGTAATTATGCACCCACTCAAACACATATGCATCTACTTACAGGCTCACACAGACACTCACAAACCCACTCATAGACCCACTCAGAGACTCATGCATCCTCTTACAGACTCACTCAGACACTCACGCTCCCACTCACTGACCCACGCAGAGACTCATGCACTGACTCAAAGACCCACTCAGAGACTCACGCACCCACTCACACACCCTCTCAGAGACTCATGCACCCACTCAGACACCCAATCAGACACTCACATATCCACTCACAGTCCCATTCAGAGACTCACACACCTACTCACAGACCCACTCAGACAGTCATGTACCTACTCAGACACTTATGCACTCACTCACAGACCAAATCAGAAACCTACACACCCACTTATAGACCCTTTCAGACACTTACACACCCCTTACAGACCCATACTGCGACTCATGCACCCACTCAGAGAACCACTCAGAGACTCACTCAGGCTGAAGCACCCACTCTGAAACCTACTCAGACACTATAACACCCAAAAACAGACCCACTCAGACACTCACACACCCACTTAAAAAGCTGAGATGTTCATTAAACAAACCAAAGGTCAATACAAAAAATAAAGGTTACAGGGACGTTATTGTTAAGAAATAAAACGAAAAGAAACATAAACTCACTGAAAAAAACAAAGGTTGCAGGGATGTTATAGTTAGGAAATATATTTTTTTAAACGTAGAAATTAACTAAAAAACCAAAGTTTACAGGGACGTTATAGTTAGGCTCAGATTTCGCTCATACAAAAATATTGAAATTCACCTTTGATAGTTACCAGAGCTAACTTTAACTTTTGCGTCCGCAATGCCCTGCTTATGACCTCACATATTACATCACTCATGACATGAACAGTGGCATCACTGATGACATTTCAAATGATATCACTGATGAGATCCCTGATGACACCATCCACAGCACCACTTGAAAAAAATGTGTAAAGGTCTGGAAAGAACGTGGGCGACACGCTACAATAATGGGGTAAGCAAAGCTATAGGATGGCTTTAAAGGACTGTCACAAAAAGTGCTGCACTGCTATAGCCAATAATTATTCGGATGAAGTTACTGCAGCAAACAACTGCCCTAAAACTCATTTCACAGTAGTTAGGAATCTTTCAGCTACGGCTATTATGGCCCCGTCTACACAACTCTCACAAGCCCAATGTGTACAGAATTGCAAATTGTTCCTTAAAAATAGAGTATATCCAACCCCTTCTTGGTTGTCTAGCACCTTGAATAGTTTTAGTCCTCTAGTGGTGTCTTCATTTATCTCATTACTTGTGGCCAGTAAGTCAGGAGCTCCGTTGAATCCTTTCCCCCTTTCTGTACTGGGTAAGCTAGCCAGGCTAATTATGGAACAACTCGCCCAGCATCTAAATGTCTCTTTGACTGAAGGCAGTATTTCCTCAGCATGGAAATGGGCCTTAGTTACACCTTTACTATAAAAGTTAAACCTAACCTTGACCCTCCCATTTGGCCAAATTATAGGCCTATCTCACTTTTACCTATCCTAGTCAAGTTGTTGGAAAAACAGGTCAATTGGTAATATACATCTTATATTGAGCAAAATAGGATACTGCACCCATCACAATCTGGCTTCAGGGCTGGTTATAGCACTGAGTCTGCCCTCCTTGGTGTTCATTGAATATCTCCGATGTCAAGTAGATTCAGGCAGTATGGTGGCACTGATCCTTTTGTATCTCAGTGTCACATTTGACACTGTGAACCCCTCCATACTGCTTCATAGGCTATACCGAATGGGAATACAGGGCACTGTCTTGTCGTGGCTAAGATCTTTCCTTTCCAATCACACGTTTCAGGGCCATCCTTATCAATACAGGTCTAAACCACACCATCTAGTCTCGGGGGTGCCGCAGGGTTCTACCCTTAGCCCACTTTTCTTCAATCTATATGTAAGGCCTCTTGCGGAGATTGTGTAATCCCATCGGCTCACATTTTTCTTCTACGGCGATGACGCTCGAATTGTAGTATACTTATCCACTATGGATAACCGCAATGCAGAAGCCCTCTAAACTTGTCTTGCCCAAGTTGAAGCGTGGATGAACATCAACTCGCTGAAACTTAATGGGGGCTACACAGAGCTTTTGCTAGTGGGCAATCACCTCCACCTGCTGGGTCCTCATTTTGGCCATCCAACCTGGACATGACACACTCCCCAGTTCAGGTGGTAAAAAGTCTGGGAGTATGGATGACAAGTCGACTATGCGCTATCAGATAAACAAAGTGCCTGCCATCTGCTTTGGTATCCTTAAATGGCTAAGAAAATTTCTGAATTGCCTTCTGATCTCTGCCCAACAAATTGTAGTCCAGGAGTTGGAGATTTTCAGACTGGACCGTGGCAATGGTCTGTACCTGGGTGTAGCAAAATCATTGCTACGACAGCTCAAAATTATTTAAAATGCGGCTGCTTGCCTACTTCTTCATCCACCCAGGTTCACCTCTTTTGCCACTCTGCTACAAACCCTGCACTGGTTGCCTACTGAGTGATAAGTTAATTTGAAGACTTGCTAATACAAGGGATTTTGTATCTGAGACCGTTGGTGTCTGGTTATCTTCCAAATCACAGACTCCGATCCAGTCATCATGATCTAGCATTGGTTGCTAGTATTAGGAAGTCTCGCCAGGGTGGCCAGATATTTGTGTTTCTTGTCCCTAAACTCTGGAATGATTTGCCACATTCACTTAGAGCTTGTAAATCACTAAACGTTTTTCAGGGGCAGCTAAAAACTAGGCAGTTTCCTCCTCTATAACTGGTAATGTGACTGCAGGCCATCCTTGGTTTAGTGAGAGGGCTAACACTGGGAAACCTTTTTTTGGTAGCTATGTGTTTTATAAATCATGAAAACATAACAGAACCACTCACATCCACTCACCCACACACTCATACAACCACTCTCACACCCACTCACTCATCCATAGAGCCACTCACACACCCATTCACTCACCCATACAGTCACTCACGCTGCCACTCACCTACCAATGCACCTACTCACATAACCACTCACTCCGTCTTACTCCTGATTTTAAAATGCTTCTGCCAGGTGGGAGAGAACAAATGTTTCCCTGCCTACATCACTGCGGGCAGGAAAACTACTCTGTCCCCGGGGCATGCTCGCTGGGACTGAGTACAGGAGATGGGGTCCCTGGGGCCTTTTAAGGCTCTGGGTGCGGGACTGTGTGCCCCCTACCCTTAATTAAAGCAAAAGGCCCCGAGAGATACGGTACCTAATGCCCAGAATGGGCTCAGGGAGTGAGGCCTACTGAACCCCTCCTCCCTAAACAGTTTTTTAAATGGTAGGCTGACATTTTGTTTTCTGCCATGATCCTGCAAAAATGTTTTCTTTTGGTGCCAGGGATCACTCTGGGTTCCCCTTCCCTGCCCCCTTATATTATCTATTAAAATGTATTCCAGGGCAGGGGAGTAGTCCCTGAGTCTGTAATTGGTGCAGCAACATTTTACACATTTGGGGGCAGGTTCACAAGGAACTGACACATCTGTATAGATGCGTCAGTTTCCTTGCACCAGCATTACATGTCCTGTGCCACCATGGATGCATTGTGTTTACAATACAGTGCCTTATATACCAAGGAGGATGAGAGGTCTAGAATGGGTGGTGACACAAGAAAACTATGAAACAAGTGGATAGTAGAGTGGCAGTTGGCCGAGATATTCCCATCAAACCACCCTAACTTGGCGGAGTTTCATCATATGGGATATTTGTAGGAACACCCGACTCTACCGCCCAAACCATCAGCTGATGGTGCGGGAGTGGATGAAGATCTTACACTCGTGCCAAACTGTCACTCTTAGAATGGTGATGAAAGTGTACGTGCAGTGCTGTGGTGAAAAAATGTTAAAATTAGCGACTCAGACAGGAACAGGTTTATTAAAGAGAGTCTGAGTGTTAATGTTAAAAATACGCCAGAGGTCTGACCTCCACTTCCTCTCGGACGCCTGAGAGAGGTACCGACGGACAGAGCGGGGCCTCATATTCCCGAGCGGTTGCCGGGTGAGGTGAGGTCCACTTCCTCGCAAAGCTTGGATTGTGAAAGGAAATTACTCCCTACATATGGACATTGGGGCTCCAAGTTCATGGTAGCTAATTGCATTCTATTTATGTTTTCACTTCACTTTGTTGTAAATCACCTTCAGTGGCAGTAGCTCTACCCCTTGGTCCTGACGAAAGCCTGACGACACGTCCTCTAGGCTGAAACATGTTGACCACCTGCACAGCGCCACAGTGTAGTCATTAGTTCCAACTACCTGGCGTGTTTTTAACATTAACACTCAGACTCTCTTTAATAAACCTGTTCCTGTCTGAGTCGCTAATTTTAAAAAATTTTCACCACAGCACTGCACGTACACTTTCATCACCATTCTAAGAGTGACAGTTTGGCACGAGTGTAAGATCTTCATCCACTCCCGCACCATCAGCTGATGGTTTGGGCGGTAGAGTCGGGTGTTCCTACAAATATCCCATATGATGAAACTCCGCCAAGTTAGGGTGGTTTGATGGGAATATCTCGGCCAACTGCCACTCTACTATCCACTTGTTTCATAGTTTTCTTGTGTCACCACCCATTCTAGACCTCTCATCCTCCTTGGTATATAAGTGATTGATGTTGGAGATGGGATGATAGGTCTTTAAATATATCTCCTTTGACCCTTCTCAAATATCTTGTTTTTACAATACAGTGCTCCACGGCGCAAAGATGAATAGATGCATTAGAAAGTCTGATGCATCTTCCTGAGGAGGCCTTACTGTGGAAGAATGCCCACCCTGCATACATTATACCTGACACAGGTATAATGTGAAGCAGGGCTTTACAACGTGACACATCTCCCTAGATGTGTCAATTTAAATAGACCACATTGTTTGCACTGCCGTTGCGTCAAAAAAAGTGACGCAATGGTGGTGCAAGGGGCTAGTAAATCTGCCCCTTTGTGTTTTGGGACCTCCTTTCTTTCAGTCCCCACCCTGAAATTATCCAGGAAGTAGCTGAGGTGGATGAACTTTTTTGGGGGAAAGTTTAGTGAAGATTTGTTAAACAGCACCAACGTTACTTATGGAAAAGCAGACCTAAGTACACCTACCCACTATATATATAATTTCTGTAGTTATAGTTAGGATGACCAGAGATAGGGATTTTTGGACCCTAATGACTATGTAGCCATTTGACGAATATCTACAAAACTTTGCAGACCTGGTGCCCACATTTCATTCAGTTCCAAAAGTGGGGAGCCAGAGTTATACATAAATGTATTAGAGAGGAGTACTGGGAATCTGTCCGGTCCTGGGGATTTGAGTACTTTCTGCCGAGTGATAGCAGAGATGACTTGTTCAACCTGGATTGGGCAATCTCGAGTAGTTGCCTGTTAAGGTGTTAGTCTTGCAGTACGAGACTCTTTAAGGTAGAGACCTGGTCCATCCAAAGTCAAAGTCATCTTAGGACTTATAACTTTACAAACACTTACACTACTTATATATACAGTCACAAATGTAATATTTACATATTATACCAGGGAATGCACAAAGCCCAGCTGTCGCCCACTCCAAACATATTTAAAGACAGGCAGTGGCACAGAATGGTTAAAGTAAGAAAATGCCAACTTTCGAAAAGAGCATTTTCAGACCTACAATTTCAAATCCAACTACACCATAAATTGTGATTTGAAATTGTGGATCCAGAAACACCTACGGACAAATTTCCATCTTTTCTCAACTGGAAATTAGACTAATAAACTGTAACAAGGTAATCCCAATGACAGCCTATAAGAAAAATAGGTCTTGCAGTAGTAAAAAAGAAATGTGGTTGTTTTTCTCTGCCAGAAGATGTCAAACTCGGAATTGCGTGTCCTACCTTTAAATACACTGCACCCTATCCATAGGGCTGGCTAGGGCCTACCTTATGAGTGACATATGTAATAAAAGGGTAGGTTTGGGTCTGGCAAATAGCGTAATGATGTTGAATGTTTTAATTTTCATTTGTAGTTACCCCTGAAGAAGGGCTCACACAGTCCGAAATCTATTGGGCTCCAATAAACAGTGCTTCGGACGAACTATGCGTTTGTGCGTGTTCTTTGATAGAGGTCTAGATGGGCACACTTGGAGCATGAGAAGCTTGGAAAATTGCATTACACTCGACCTGTGGATTTAATGTGATTGAAGCATTGTAAAAGGACGTTAAGCATGGAGTACATTGATTACGATGGATTACAACATATAGAAGGCTTGTACACGTTCTTACAGCTGTTCGACTGGCATTGGGGCAAAATGTTGTCCCATAGCATTGTTTTGTTTTTTCCTGCAACCCAGAGCAAGGCAGCAGGCCAGTAAACACGCATCCTTGGAAGTTTACTGAGTACATATGGTGAAATATGATTAGGAATATGGTGTGCATCCCAATTTCTGTGTTGATATTTTCATGATCAAAAGTGTAACTTGCCAGGTCAAAATGGCAGTTAAAAACTGTACCCACAGGCTCTGCAGTGGCAGGTCTGAAACATGTTTAAAGGGCTACTGAAGTGAGTGGCACAATCAGTGCTGCAGGCCCACTAGTGAAAAAAGAACAATTGTAGCATTTAGTTTACAGACCCTGGGCATGTATAGTGCCCTTTACTAGGGACTTATAAGTAAATCAAATATGCCAATTGTGGATAAGCCAATGTTACCATGTTTAGAGTACAAAGCACATACACTTTAGCAATGGTTAGCGGTTGTAAAGTGCTCAGAATCCAAAAGCCAGCAATAATGAAGTTAGCAAAACAGGAGGTCAAAATGTAAAAAGTCAGGGAAACCATGCCAAGGATGCCAGGCCTAACACCGTTTATTAACACAAACGTAATGATAACATCCTGCTCTCTTGCAAGCCTCCAACCCTGCATTTAAATCCAGTCACGGGTTGTCACAAACCACAACCTGCCTAATCAATATTCTTTACTCAGGTAATTTTGTGACCCCCTGGAAATGTCCAATTTACAATGAGCCCTATGAGCACACGGATCACATCGCAAATTGCATTCCTCATGAGGAAAGTACACGGTGTGCACATTTCACATCCCTGGTCCCCAAATGGAAGTAGTCCATCAAGCCCTAGGAATGTAAAAAGTTGTAAAGATTAGCAAACTTCTTTTTTTAACTTTGCAAGCTTGCAAGCCACAAGATGGGCATTTTAAAAAATGGGAGCTCAAAAGGCGACCTTTACTGCAGTGGAGCTGTTGCCAGAGGGAAAAGAGAAAACTGGGCTGGTGATCGATATTATTGTGTCTCCCCATTTACTATCAGGGCGGGGCATCCCCAAGTAACAGCAGAGAAATATAATTCTCTGCATGCAGATGTTCCATCCTTGTTGAGCCGGGCATCCAGCTGCAGAGAATGGAACAGGCTAAAGTGAAATTGCACCTAAAACGCAGGGCATAAACTATTCACTTCTTCACGAAGAGTAACATTTTTGACTTTGGGGGCATGGTTTCTCATATTACCCACTCCTATTTACAACTTGACAAGGAGAAACCATCTTGTACAACTGATGTATAGGGCAATTCCACTAGATAGCACTAACAACAGATACTGACCAATGCATATTCATCAGTGCTAAAAAAAAAAAAAAAAGAATGCCAATAAGCTGGATAGGAGGATATGAACTTCTGCTTAACCTTCATCTGTGACCAATGCATGCTGAAGAACAGTGCAACTAAAGGACTTAGATCCTTATGCATAAAGTAATTTGTAGTCACAAACCCTGTGATTTTCAGGTTTTGTGACAGCAAAATGACTTGTGTTAGTTGTGACCTTCTTTTGCAATTTGAAAAAGCCTCTCTTAATCACAAAAAGTCTTTAGGGACTCATTCCAAATCGCAATTAGGAGGGGACATGAAATTGAAGGCCCCTCATATTTGTGATTTGCAATGGTATGTATCAATAATTTTTGACTGCAATTGTGGTCACAAACCATTTAAACATTGAAGACTCCCCAAGGGTGCTAGCTAATGTGCAAAAGGGGATCTGTCCCTGCTGGGCAGCTGCTTCTTTTGGGAATTGTGTTGGGTGAAGTAATCAGTGGCCTAGAAGACCACTGCCTTCTCCCTCCGATCTGATCCAAAATTGGATTTTATTTTTCTTCAAATCAGCCCTGGTTCCTTGAAGGAAGATGGGCTGCTTAAAAAAAGGTTCCCCGTTTGGGAATGCAAATGCAGGGTTGTTTTTTTAGGCACCTGCACTGTGCTTGTAGCCAATCAGAGGGTATCCCAAAAACCTCCTTGTCAAATTAATATTAATTAGCAACGTTGTTCTGCAAACCGTGGGACTGAAGATTTTGGTAATTTGACCTATTAGTCGATAGTTTGCAGCGCAAAATTTAAGTCTGACCGTAACTGTCAGCGCACAATTTGCAGCCACTTGACTTTTGTGACACGTTTTGTAGTACATCTGGCACTGTGGACATAGTACATGGAGAGAAACGGCGACTGTCTACCCAGATTTCGTGGGGAGTGAGGCTGTCCTTGCATGCACGTAGCCTGGCATTCTTTTTCCACTTCATCCAGTTACACAGACTCATAGTGAAATTTGAGAAATGGTCTAACTTTCCCGTCATTTTCCATAGATTAGCATTTCTTCTCCTTGACTTCTGTTCTAACTTTCGGCCTCCTTGACAACACTGAGATGCTTATTTTTAATTCATTTGTTCTGGGGTTTTTGGCCTAGCTTTTGATTTTATTTAATTGTCAATGTTTACTAATTTTATTAAACCATGTGGACCTTACGTCTTTCAGTCTCTTAACTATGCTGGCAACACCTTAACCATCTCTTAACTGAGTTGTTCAAAAGTGCACCCCCAGCACCCGCCTCTACTTGGCTCATGCTTTTTTGTAAAAGGTGGGAAAACTCCTGGCACGTGGGTTGAGTGAGGTTGCTAGAGATTTTTACTCACTAGGAAAAGTTATTTTTTGCTGCCCCTTGGATTATTTTTTACTTTCAGCAACATTATTCCTAGATGGAAGATTGTGCCTACTAGAGGTGGGATGTGTAACTGCAGCAAATGATGGAAGGAATGCTGAATGATTCAAACATTCTCCCCCAGTCAAGAGATCTAGGTTAAATCCATTGTGTTTTTGCCCACTGGCAGTTGCTCGCTACGCCACCCCAGTTTGGACCCAGCCATATGCAAACCAGTCTTGACCCTGGGCCTCATGGGAACAGTCCAGACCGAACTGCCAAGGCAGGTCCTCCCTGGACCGGAAGCAAGCATCCTGGGACCGTTTTCAGGGTATGTCTCTCTTCATCAGCCAGGCTAGCTTGAATCCAGTGGCACAGTGAGCAAGGGACCCACGTCCGGGCATATCCATCCCACTTAGGGCAAAAAGTGTAACTGCAACAAATGATGGGCGGAATGCTGAATGATTCAAACATTCTCCCCCAGTCAATAGATCTGGGTTAAATCCATCTTTCTTTTGCCCACTGTTCGCAGTTTGGGCTAGACTGTTCCCAATGGGCGCAGGGTTAAGACTGATTTGCATATGGCAAGAGCCAAACTGGAATGGCATGGTAGGCAAAAAAAACTATGGATTTAGGCCCAGATCTCTGTACTGGGGTGAATGTATGACATTGTTCTGCATTCTGTCCATCAATTGTTCTTTTTGCATTTGTCACCTCGAGTGGGACGGGTATGCACAGACGTGGGTCCTGTGGTCTCCATGCCACTGGAGTGAAGCTATTCTGGCTGATGAGGGCTGAAAGCCTGAAACCAATCCTAGGATGCTTGTTTCCAGTCCAGGGAGGACCTGGCCTGGCAGTTCGGCCTGGATTGTTCCCATTGGGCGCAAGGGTAAAGACTGATTTACATATGACTGGGTCCAAACTGGAATGGCATGGTGAGCAAAAAAACGAATGATTTAGGTCCAGATCTCTGTACTGGGGTGAATGTATGACATTGTTCTGCATTCTGTCCATCAATTGTTCTTTTTGTAGTACTATAGGTGGCACAGCAAGATTCCATCATTCCCAATGCACAGTCATGTACTTTCCCTGCTGTTTTTCCTTTGCCTGCAAAGCAGCTGGAACGCCCATTGCCAAAAGCCTTAATTTTTTGTCACTTACGGGACTTATATGGGGCTTCTGGGGCAGTCTGATGCTCTTAGCTGATGGCACACTAGGCAGACGACCAAGTTTGCCTTGCAGCATCAGGCATGGCTTGTGTCTCTGAGCGCTAAGCTAAAAATTCTATATCCTTCCATCCCTTACCTTCCAGGAGGTGCTCGAATTAATTTACTTACTTCCAATATTACTGGTGGTCATCTTTGGAAATGTTTCACGCCTCATTCTGACGACAAAATGTTGCATTCTTCCATTACTGTGACATTTTGTTCTTCCTATAACTTCAGAGATTTAATATGTCACTCTGTGCTTTCCAGTGTGCGTCTACAAGACACATTTATTTCCCACCGCAGAGGGTGGAGAGACATTGCTGTCATTTCTCCTGGCGCAAATCGGATGACCAGCTAGTGAATGATGGGTTATCAAAAGCTATTTGTCAGTCATAATGTGGTCTGAAGATGTGCACTCACTTGTGGTAGCCGACTACGAGTCCGTTTTAAATGCGAATGTTCTTCCACTTTAATACCACTTTAGATAATGTATAAAATATGAAAGGGAAATCAGGTTTTTTTTCAATGTAGAAACCTGTGACATTCGTGTGCCGTGCTCGAATAATCCGCAAGAGGTCACTGTTGCATGTAGAACGATACTGTACACGGGGCTCACTGACCAAAACTGCACAAAGAAAGCATACTTCAAGAAAATAAAAGGGCCAGGATGAAAGCGAATCCCGTTTCTTTGAGCTTCCGCTCCCTATGAACAAACACTTCACCTACTTTTCCACAACCTATCTCAGATAGTCGTGTTATTTGACCATTAGCCCGATTCCTACACGAGGCAGGTACCCGACTAGTCTAATTCACACATCTAAACGATCAAAAGCGAATTGGTCAAATGTTGGCTCCTAATTCCTCTGCCATCAGACTCCAAATGACAGGCAAAAATATTTTATGTGGGAAAATTATTCGATTCCTGACAAAAAAAAATTCGATTCTCCCAAAATAATTATTAAAAAAAAAAAGTGGGTTACGTAAATAGTTCTCGTTAAAAAAATCGATTTGTTAAGAAAAGGGAATTGATTGACGCGCAGAAAAACGAAACGATTCGTAAATCTAAAATCAGTTGAAAATCTTCCCCAACTAATAGAGTAACCTATTAGTGTTTTTCTGATTTTCAACCTGATGTGTAACTGACAAAACAGAAGAAGATAGGTTGATTCTCATGTTGAGTCCTGGGTTCTAACCCATGCTTCGCTAATTGCTACAAACTTCCAGCAAGGTTCTATATAAAGCTTTCTTATATTGTAAAATATGTATGGTAATAAAAAAAAAGAAACTGTACAGTCAGTGAGGTGTTCAGTTGTGTTCCAATTATAGGCTTTCACTCCCTCTTCATCACGTCCTATTTTAAACTAGAACCAACCACCCCATACACAGTACTGCTTGCTCCGTTAAACTCAACTTTATGATGTTCCTTTTGCTAATTAATGTTTTCCCTAAATTGTCCATTTGACCATGTTTCGTGTATATCAGATAACCACTGAAAAATAACACGAGACTAATCGGCCAGTGCTTAATTTGTGCCGGTGGTTGTAGGTGGGTGGTATTGATGCTCATTATTGCGACCGGGACGTTTTTTTCAGCATCAAAATTTGGGGCAGAGTGAAAAAGAGATTGCAGAAAATCGCAAAAATGGGGGAAAGGTAAGACAGGTAAAGAGTGGCAAAGGGAGGATTCAGGAAAGACAAAGAAACCCGTAAGAATGAGATAAAGCATAGGTTGGGGGAAGAAAGAGTCATGAGATGGAATCAAAACCAGCCAGTCTTGGTGTTCAGTAGCAAACAATGGGCCCTTTTTAGGAATCAAACCCAGCCAGTCTTGGTGTTCAGCAGCAAACAATGGGCCCTTTTTAGGAATCAAAACCAGCCAGTCTTGGTGTTCAGCAGCAAACAATGGGCCCTTTTTAGGCCAGCTCAAGATAAAGCATTTTGGAGACAGCCTTCACAAAATAGCACCGAATACACCGCTTAGTATTACATTTCTGCTACACTCCAAGGGCCAGATGTACAACCCTTATTAGCGGTCGCAAACGGGAAATCAGCCTGGTTGCGACCGCTAAAAAGGTGTGTGGTATGTACAAACCGTTTTTGAGAGTCAGTAACCTATTATTGACTTGCAAAATAGGGTTTGTGAGTCGCTATAAGGAAGGGGCGTTCCAACGGCGTCCCCTCCTAATAGCGAGTTGCACTGGTATGTAGGATTGTTTTGCAACCGCACGGTCGCAAAACAATCACTGTTACCACCTATTTCAAGACAGTGGTAAGCCTGTCTCAAACAGTACCCTTTGTGTTGGGCAGCAAAATATATTTTTTAAGAGCAATGGTCCCACGGACAGAAACGTTTCATTTTTCTTTTTCAAATGCATCCTGTTTTCCTTTAAGGAAAAAGTGCAGCATTTAAAAAAACAAACCTCCTTTATTTACAAAGTAGTCACTGATATGGTGGTCTGCTGACCCCAGCAGGCCACCATCCCTGCGAGTGCTGGCCATTCCAAATGGGTAGCGAATTGAGACCTGCCTCATATATATTGATGAGTTAGGTCACTTGCGACCCCATTGGGAATCACAAACAGTGTCTCAGACACTGTTGTACATTACATTTTGCGAGTCGCAAATTACGAGTTGCAAAATGACGCAATTTGCGACTCGCAAAATGGAATGATCGCAAATCTGGCCCGAAGACCAGCAACATGCATGCCATGTAAATATGCCAACTTTCACTCAACTGTAAGTTTGTGGGTGGTCAACATTTGTAAGCACATTTTCCACACTTATTAGCACACTTAAGTTGCTGTTGAAAAGTACTTGGGCAACATCTGCAGAATCTCCTAGAAGCAGCTACAATCATATGGGCATATTATCAAATAAGGGCTTTTCAATCGAAGCTCATGTTAGATGTGAAGACATCTAACATGGGCTTCGATTGGAATTCATAGAGCATATTATCTAGCCCATTATCGCCACTTTTTCGGCAGTTTCCTGCCGATAAAAGCGGCGATAATGTAACGCCCTTACTTGATAATATGCCCCACAGTTTTTACTGGTTAGGGTGTGGGCCAAGAAAGGATAAGTTAGGATAAATATTTTTTTTGTGTCAAGTTTCCCTCACCTACACTGGCGAAGTTTTCTTAATGTCAATAAATGTGAAAGTGTTTTTTTTCTGAAACCCCTCACACTTACTATTCTTCATGAACATTTTGTAGATGCCCAGCTGATATAATCCAAGCGGAGACATAGACAAAACGTATAAAGTTGTAATTGAAGCCTATTTTAGTAAATTAGGCACTCGGGACCCTCTTTAGTATAAACTGGAATTCACTCCGTTGGTAATATGTCACTCTGGAATGTTGAATACAGAGGATCTGGTTGTTTTCACATTTAATTTCTACTTAGAAGTGTTATCAAGGACACGCTAGTTCGCTTTAAAATGTTTGCATTAACTCTGCCTCCACCCAAAAAGCCTGTACATCCATCCCAAAATGGCAGTAGCACCAGTTCTGCCTCCCACAAGGTTAGTATTCCTTTGCTAAACCTTCAGCAAGGCCAGCACGCACTGCCATTACCACCACTGTGGCACTGGCATGGTCTTCTCTGCCACCTCCAATAATACTTCTTGTAGCATGTTATTTCACCACTTGGAGCTCTGCAAACATGCCATTTGCATCCACAGAAGATTTAGCATATGTTTTTCATCCTCAGAAAATGTTACGTTGTTCGCCTTTATTCAGCCAGCCACCTTCAATGTCACATATACCATTGTCTCTCTTCTATAATGGTTGCCAATTTTGCTCCTTCAAACCTCCCCCCCGCCCCCTCACAATAAATAGAATGTGTCGCCCTCCTCTCAAGCAGGCTGTGAAAAGTTGGATACTTAACCAAGTTCTTAAATGTTGTATATTTCTTTGTCAACTTCAAGTTGGCAGAGGGAAATAAATTGAGGATGAAATTCCAACCAAGGGGTAGATTTTGCTGGCAAACCCTTCCTTCCAACAGAACCTACCTTTTGTGGACTGATTCACTGTTCAGAAAATGGTAGGAAGAATTATCTGACATTGTTCTTTTGAAAAACACATGCATGCAGACACATTTTGACAAACTTCATATGTTCACAAAGTTGGGCAGTTGTTGAGACGTGGACATGAAGTGACTTGCCTCCAAATTGTATGTAGATAAGCAGATGGAAGCAAGGTATCCTAGTGTGATATTTATTTCGTCAGCTGGCAGAGAAGACTCATCTGTGCCATTGATGAGCTGTTGCAGGTAGGAACAGAATGTAATCACATGAATCTCAGCACCCTGGATTTCAACGGAATGTGAGAGGGCACTACAGAAATACAAGCCGGATGCCACCGCAGCTGATTTTCAAGGTGGATTGCCTAAGGGGGCTGTTAGACCTGGCATCTTTTGGCGTGGTTTCCCTGACTTTTTACTTTCAGACCCTTAGTTCTGACTGTGTGCTGAACTTCATTTTTGCTGGCTGTAGGACTCTGTGCACTTTTTCCACTTCTGACCAATGCTAAAGTGCATATGCTCTGTATCTATAATTTAATTGGATATTTGGTTTACTGATAAGTCCCTAGCACAGTGCACTACATGTGCTCAGGGCCTGTAAATCTAATACTACTAGTGGGCCTGCAGCACAGATTGTTCCATTCACCTTGGTAGCTTTTCAAACATGTCTCAGGCCTGCCACTGCAGAGCTATGTGATTTTGTAAGCTGCCATTTTGACCTGACAAGATAACCTACTTGTCAGGCCCGAACCTTCCTTTTTGTTACGTATAAGTCACTCCGAAGGTAGGCCCTAGGAAGCCCCAAGGGCAGGGTGCAGTGTATTTAAAAAGTAGGACATGTACTTTTAAGCTGTACATGTCCTGGTAGTGAAATTCGTTTTTTCACTACTGCAAAGCCTATCTCTCACATAGGTTAGTATTGGAGCTGCATTGCAACATTTTACAAGTGTAAATTCCCATTGGGAAAAGATAGAAAAAGTAAGTTTGGTGTCTCTGGACTCACAACTTAAAAACACCTTTTAGCGAACAGGCTTTTTAAATTGCAGATCTGAAATTGCTACTTTTATAAATCTGCCATTTTCTTACTTTTAACCTGTCTATGCCTTCTGCCTGTCTCTGGAATACACGCCTGTGTTAGCTGACAGCCGGGCTTTGTGCATTCCCTTTAGAAAGTCACACACAAAGGATTCTGAGGTGTGACACTTACATTCTGATGGCCCATCACCAGGCTGATGGGTATTCTTGAGCTAGAATGAGAGGGAGGAGCTGACACTTGCACTTGAATAGAACTGTGTCTACCACCACACAAAGGGTTGCATATCACCCTGTAGTGAGTCTAGATCCAGGGCAGGAAAGGGCATTGTCCTGTGCACTACAAATACCTTTATTTTATTTTAAAGGTTTTATATAGCGCTCGCTAGACCCGGAGGTATCAGAGTGCTTTATATGAGTATCAGACCATAATTGCAGGTTACATTGTTACAAAGGTTACACAGTTATTAGAGCCTGGCAACATAGTGACAAGTAAGGTGGAGACAAACAAAAAGGACATATACGTAAGGGTAAAAGCAGGCAAAGGGAGAGATTCAGGGGAGGAGGGGGTAAGAGCAGGGGAGGTAGACCGAGAATGGATGAAGGAAGAGGAGGGGAGGGTGAGAGACACAGCATGGTAACCCATGACACCATATACTCAGAACACTGTTGGAACAGAGGATATTCTACCAGAAAGAAGAGCTGTTATGCTGATAGGAGGGACTGCCACTTTGATGGATTGGCCTGCTGGCTGCTGTTTCTTGCCTTCTAAGTGAGAGGACTTGCCATTACTCTCTACATCCTGCATCTCTATAGGTTATCCCAGGGCCTGTGGGGCTTGCCTACTGTTTCTGGAGTCTCAGGGATATCAAATACTTCATGTGCATCTTGCTACCAGCATGGTGGCTCCTCTGCTATGAGTCCTGCTCTGCCAATGGGTGCCAAATCCAGTCCTGGGTCCTTGGAAGTGAGTGTTTGGTGCTGCAGCCCAAAAAACGAACGCATCGATTCCGATGCGATGATCGGAACTGTCATATTTCTCTAGGATATTGACGCATCGCCACTGGCTGCATTGAAGCTGTAGAGACCTCTCACTGACTGTGCAATGCAATAACTGTGTCTTACAATGCAGCCCGAGTTTGCCGACACAGCTCATCCGCATTACCGCAGGCACAGCCTTCATTGTATGGATTACTGTTAGAGCGCTGCCAGACAAGGTATCTTAATCTGGTGTTCGGCCCGTTTCTCGGGATGTCAAGTGGACCACCACCGACAGCCTGCCGGTGGCAGTCCGCCCAACATTCCAATAAATCCCTAAGTGTGTACTACACATACCTTGACTAGGATTGTGATTCCTGCTAGGATGGGTTACTTACCTCTGCCAACCAGAAACCCAATGTCTAACAAGGGTGATTGCACGTAGTTGGCAAATATGGCAGAATGCATTTTGGTGACTGTATTCCATTGTGGTGTTGGGGAGAATAAACAATACTTCCAATGTTTTCACTTTCTGTCCTAGTTTGGTGGGGAAGAAAGAACCCAAGTGCCATATCTGTTAAAATGGAGAAAGAAGGTGCACATTATGCAGATTGTGCTTCTGACAATAGGGCTGAATTTGTTGCCAGCATCGCAATCATGTAACTCCCAGCAATACAGCACCCAAGTGAAATGGCTACTACCCTAGGACCAAAGGTTTAATCATCTCAAAGGAATTTAGTTCCAAAACTTAAATAAAGACAGCGTCAATCAGCTTTACAGAGCTTTTTACCAGACTCAAACTCGATCCATGCCATGTTACCTCAATTGTGTGGAATGGCATCTAACCTTTCTAAATTCTTTTTAGAGAAGATTGACAAACTCTGCCTTTAGATTAATTTGAAATATCCTATTCTCTACATCCATATTGTACCCACTGTAAGATACTCATTTGGTCAATGTTACATTACTCAAACATTTTGCAACTCACCCAGAAGCCAGTCCTTCTTACTTTTATAAGCATAACAGGAGCACATGACACATTAAAAACTGTTCAAAAAATATGTTCTCTGTAGGGAACTCATCGAAGCTGTGGCTTTAGGCTAACTCACAAGGCATTGCATTGGACTGCCATATGTCACATTTCCTGGACTTTCTCACATTCACAAATGAATTTTCCATTAGCTGTAGAGTTTCCATTAATTTAAATTCTTCATCGCGAGATGACTTTAGAAGTGGTGTCCAATCTTGTCACATTCAGGTGAACTGAGGAACTAAAATATCAGAAGGGCTGCTGAAATCCATTTCTCGCTCGACAGGTTACAACAGTAAAGAAAACGGTTACTATACCTCATACGTTTACAAATGCCATGGAGTTTCTCTGTATTCCTGTATTAAATTCAAACCTGCTGTGTGGCCCTCAGAGCTATTGATTCAGGCCACCTGAAGAATCTGAATAGAAAACTTGATTGTCAGACTTAAAGGCAGCAAAACTGTGTGATCATGCTGGTAAACCTGACGTTAGACTGAAGATTGAGTGCATGTGAGGTGTTCTGTGTTCTAAGTTGAACTCATAAAGCTGCATTTCTATGTTCCTGGATTTTAACTCGGCATTCCTCCCACCATCCCCCTCTCAGAGGAAATTTGTTGGAAATATGAGTTGGACCCTCAGTGTGCCCTCATAAATGAAGAATTACCGGGGCAATTGGGAATACTGCGCCCAATTCCCACAGTAATTTTCCTTTTCCTCATAACGTTTTTTGCTGTTTTATCAGCCAAAGTCCCAGCATGAAGGCTTCGGAAGTTACTGGCCGCACAAGGAATTTCAAAGACTTCACAACGAGGCCCTTATTGTGATGTGTCAGACTTGGAGTTGGCTTGCTTCTCCTGCTTGATACAGTTCCTGCTTCTTTGTTTTCTATGAGTCTTACATTAATAAACCTCTTGCAGCTACCTCTATGAGTCTTCGAGTTTTTGATTTTGACTTACTAAAAAGACATCTGGAAAATACTTTAATTGAACCGCTGTCTTTGCAAGAAATCCCTCAACACATTCACATTTTCACCCATATGTCCTCTAAACTATGGCTGGGAAAGGAAAAGCCCCTTGCAAAATGATAGACATGCACCCTTGCCCTAACTGTCCCAAATGTAATGATGTCTGGATCACAGATGCTGATTTTTGCTGTCATGGGCGAAGACGGATCATGCGTGTGCACCATAACATAGGTCTGTCTCGTGGGTTGCAGTCTTGTTGGACCAGGAGGGACGCCCATATCGCAACCCTCATGGGGTGAAAGGCCTCTGCCTTTGCCAGGAGTTAAGCAGCACGTGCACAGTGGGGGCAGCATACTGTGTAGTGATCAGTAAGAGTGAACAGGCCATTTTACCTGTGTCACTGGAGTGAGGCATACAGGCTTCACTCATTTGGAGTTCCTCTTCTGTGTGCCTAACTCACCCTTGGCCTACATCAGTTTGGTGTGTAGTGTGTGTGTTAAGCATGTGCTGGGTGTATGTGTGGCTGTGAATGGTACATTAAAGGGAGGGTGCAGTACTGTGCAGTGCAAGTGTGTTATATGCATGTGCTGGGTGTATGTGTGTCTGTGAATGGTACAATATATAAAAAGGTTCTGGGTTCCATTTTGGAAGACCCAAGGCTGAATAGAGGAACACAATGATATAGAGGAGTCCTCTCAGACAGATTAGTAGATTACTGCATTCCTGTGAGCTAAGTGGGACACACTGGAGGAAGGGAGAGCAAGGTCGCTTAGTATGCTTCAAAAGGTGCTCTTAGATTAAGAAAGAGGTCACTAGGAAGGAGCCTGTGCACATCTCAGGAAGGAGATGGGGCAGATAAGAGAATCATAAAGAGTAGATCTGAGACCCTGGAGTAACCTTTTGATACACATATCACTGTGCTGACATTCAGGTGTGAACCTCTAGTCACTCCCATGGCCTCTGTCGTGGGGCTATCAGATTTGGAGTCGCTCCTGCTGTGACGGACTGCCTTCTGGTGGAAGGGCAGAGCAGATAGCATCTATGTTTCCTTATTTATTTATTAGCTTAGAATTTTTGTAGTGTGGTTTAGACTACACAAATGTTAGATAACTTTATACAGGAATGATTATAATACAAACAGAATCCCATTTCTTTACACAACCTTTTGTGAATGACAGGGTTTGAGGTAACAAGTTGCAGTTCAAGTAATATCTTTATCTTGGAGTCACTTCCAGTGCCAATGACCCAAAAATCCGGGAGGGTGTCGACTAGAGCAGTCCAGAAGCAGTATAATGAAGGACTTCTGATCTATAAAGAAGGAGTCACAAAAGCATGCACAAGTCTGGCAAATAAATGCTATTCCCAGACTACACACTGTTGGTGCAGAGATGCAGAGCACTTACGCGGCAGTAAACACCAACTCTGTGAACTGGAGCAGCCCTATTCCTTACTGCTCCCAGACAGATTGAGAATGGTGAAGAAAGGAGGAGTTTGTTTTTTCGAATTGCCCGCAGAAGCCTGGGACTGGTTAGAAGAGTCAGGCTTGTGGTCGGGTACTCACCCCCTGGATGCTAATCATGCCAAGACTCCTGGTAGAAAAAATCATTGACGGGGAGGACGCAGGAAGCAGGGACATATGAATTCAGTGACTACAGCGCCGAGCCTCGATCGGAGCAAAATGGAACGCCAGGACGCCTTAGACATTGTTTCAGTGCTAGGAGCCGTGCAGTATCGGGAACACCAGGAAGTGTGCTCTACTGATTCAGCAACGGCCAGTGGCTCATCATCTCCTGTCCCAGACGATCCAGACGAAGCGAGGCTCCACAGACTGCTAATGATATCATCTGAAGGCACACCGCCGCTATGAACGGTGTCAGTAATGGTCCACGCAAGTAGAGACTCAAATATAAAACGTATTGTTGTGCATATAAATGTGTTACTGATTAGGGCATTAATGTTGGGTCAGTCGACACAATGTATACCCTACATGTAAAAAATCTCCTTCACCTGACACCAGTAACTAGCATTGCACATATGTCACCACACTGATATCTGAGGAGATAACGATACCCTGTTACGCCGCAATGCAGCGTGTCGCAGCCAATGCTCAAACGTGACTATACACATGAGACCTGCTTGACACTACTGATTGATAATGCGACAGCGGGTAACTAGAACCGTATTATGACCAATAGGCCCATTGGGCTGAGAACACCCTCTAGCAAGGTTAGACGGAGTGACAGCGGCTTCTGGCAGACTTAGATGGGAAGCGGAAACATTTATCAAGGTGCAAGCGCTACACAGACTGATGCACCACATACTGGTCCACATACCAACTATGGGTCTGCCATATACGTACGACCACAACCCATCACATGTAAGACCTGAGAACATTAACAACTGTGCACCAGCCTGGTTAGCTAATGGATGGTAATTCCTCTACACATGAAGGTTGTTAAAATCTAGATTGCCTCTATTCACATGGACATCCCTGCCAAAGAACGGGTTGAAATGCAGGTGTTCAACAACCCAGCCAGACCCACCTTCTCTTACCTCCGAAAACGAGCAGCTGCCACCCTGACTGTGGCCCTATCTGTCGTCAACATCTCGGGCCTTGTATGCATCGAAGGCCTTGGGGCACAGTTGGTGGGCCACAGCGCTTGCCGCATCACCAGAACTTTGGACTCAACTGATCCACCCTCTTTTGTCACCTCTCCGAACATGTACTTTGTCTGTGGTACAAAAGCCTACACTTGGCTCCCAAAGGGCTGGGGAGGTACCTGCTACATTGCCTTCATCCTTCCTCCAACCTATGTGGCCCCAGCAAACCATCACCGACACAAGCGAGCAAGAGACATTGAGCAGGCCGACTCCACCGGAGCACAGTTCCTGGACGCAATGAAGGGACTTGTTCCACTCTGGGGTCCGATGGCGAACAGCCGTGCCATCCGACATTTGACCCAGGCAGTTGAAACGACGATGAACATTACAGCTGGCATCCTCACAAACAATACAGCCGAGCTTCAGGCGGTCCGTCTGGTGGCCCTTCAGAACCGTCTTGTTCTAGATGTCGTTCTAGCGGATCGTGGAGGAGCATGCCGTATTATTGGGTCCAGCTGCTGCACCTACATACCAGACAATTCGCCCTCAGTCTACAAAGCCATTGAACACCTCCACAGACTTTCCTCAGAAGTTCATCAGGAACAAGAAGAATGGTCGCTTGGGAGTTGGTTCTGGAGTGCTGGAAAGGACTGGGGGTGGAGGTTGTTTATGATCGTATTGATACCGATTGTCGTAATATGTGGATTTTGCCTGGGTGTTCAATGCTTGCCACCCCTGTGCTCACTTTTTGCTAACTGTATCTGCCCTAAGACTCTGGACTTCGAAGCTGAACGCATGAAAGCTTTGTATGAAGTAGAAATCCGTAATATGATGGGGATAGACATAGATTGACAAGCTGGCTAGATATGTTGAAAAGGGAGGACTGTTAAAATCTAGATTGCGGCGTAAACATTATCGGCGCCATCTTGTCCCTTTTCAGGCTCATATGTGCGCGTAAGTAGCAGCCATTTTGAATGCCATGGCCTCTCTGCCCACTGCCGATAGCCAGCGCGTCTCTCTCTCTCTCCCACTCTGACCTCGCAAGCATCCCCCACGCACTGACAGCCCCCGCTCTCACATGCTTGGGCCATAAACCACCCCTTCAGCGCGGCCCTGTCTTGGAGCCACATCCCGTACCCGGCTAACACCTCCCTCCGTCTCTTTCATGATCCCACATCCTTTGATGAATCCCCTTCCTCTGTGCCCGATTGTCCGGCCCGATCCCAGGCCATCACCTGGCCCTACGGATGCAATTTATTGCCCCCTACAGTAGGAAGGTGTCCCTCTTCAAAGGATCTATGACTGATCAAAGCCCCCACCCCATGAGATCCGATCAGCCGCACACATTCCGGGAATCGGCGGAATGTCCAGCTGCGTGACAGTCATCACCTACTGAGATCGGGGTGGGGACTGCTACTGTAAATGTGTGTGGGACCGGGCCTGAAGCGGGGATTCCGAGGATGTCTTTCCGTACATCAAAGTGTTGATAAGAATGTGTTTCATGCAATAAAGCCACAAACCTGTGTATAAGAGGCCTGGCCTCAGAGATGCGGTTAGAGCACCTCGAGAAGATACCCTGTTGTCTGATTTGATGTGTTCTGCTCCGTCGGAATAACCTTCTGTTTCCTGCCTTCCAGTCTCCAGCGCCTGCCTCTTTGTTTGATAATTTCGAGTGGTATGAGAGGCGACTAACGCCGGGCAATACTTAAAGGTTATCGGTTGAAATCTGCCTACCCTTTTACAATGTGATGGTAATGTTGTAGTCAAGTTCACGCTATACACCCCCCACCGGGCACTGTACTGGAATAGTTTCTTTCTTGTCACTGTTAGACAGAATGTTTGGACTGACATTTTTGTAGTGTTTTCCCCCAGTAGTTATAATGTTAAAGGTTCTTTTGATGTTTTTGACAGACCAGCTCGAAGTCCCACCTAGGTTACGCATTCATGACAACACACCGCTCCCTCCTGCTCCCAACGATGTTTACACACGATCACAATGACGCAGGTTAACATACTGACATGGAATATACGCGGCATGCACACACCCACGAAACGATACTCCATATTTGCCTACCTGCAGAGACAGTGAGTCAGTATTGCCTTGTTGCAAGAAAGACATATGTCTCAAACAGAATTAGAATGACTGCGTAGACGATGGAGAGGGCAGGTATTCGGTACCACATACTCAGTACACACGCGAGGAACACTAGTCTGGGTGACGGCGGGAAACCCATTTGTGCATGAAGAATCACTGGACTATGACAAGGGTAGGTACACTTTTGTACGTGGGAGATTAAAAGGTCAAATAATATTGCTGGGGTCCATATATGCCCCGAATGTAGACCAACCCTCCTTCCTGGTGCGATTATCGTGGGAATTGATCCCCTGGGCTGGTATTCCATGGGTGTTGGGTGGAGATTTCAAGTCTGTGTTAAACATTGATCCAGATAGGTCATTTCCCCCGCTTAATAAAACCTCAGCCACATCCAATGCTCAAGCTCTCATGGACTGGCTCATGATCTGGGCGATCATAGACATATGGCATACATTTAATCCAGCAGAGCGTATCTACTCCTACTACTCAGCGGTACATGGCCTGCATGTGCGACTGGATAGGTTGGTGGGTTCCCAGTCACTACTCCCCTTAACTAATAAGATAGATTACCTTGGTCCGACACACTCCGATCATAATCCCCTGCGGATGCAGCTAGGCTGGGTAGCAGACCATCCTCCTATACTAACATGGCGTCTCCAGACATCCGCGTTGGAGGACCCGGAGTTTCGAACATCATTAGGGACGGCTATTCTCACTTATTTCGAACTCAACGAGGTTACGGTGAGCAATCACTCATAGAGTGGAATGCTTTCAATACGACAGTCAGGGGGCATTGTTTACAGGCCACGTGGAGCATACGTAGACAATTGACTTCCTCCCTTTCAAAAATCAAAGTCCAACTGTTGAGGTATGAAAAGGGGAAGAGGGAGATGGCGAAGTCTCGAGACGACTGGAGCAGCTGCACGTGGAACATGCAAACTTACTGGAACAATAAAGGCGCCATAATTACCCAGCGCATACAGCCGCACACCTGCATCAGCAGGCCGAGCGGGACGACTACTTGCCTGACTGATACGACAGGACTATACACGTGCCCCAATTGGAACTATACGTACACAAGCAGGGACTCTGTTGTATACACAATACAAAATACACAACGCTATGATGGAATAATCTACCCAGATGTATCAGTCTAAAGGGCTCTGTGCTGGTCATGAACTGGAGGGGTTCTTAGGTTCCATCCAGTTGCCTAAAACCTCAGAGGAACATCAAAAAATCCTCAACAGCCAGCTCACGCTGGAAGAGATTGGGGACGCCATAGGATCTCTGGCCTCCGGGAAAATTCCTGGGCCGGATGGCCTACCGGAGGAGTATTACAACGCGTACCGTGTGTCTCTCATGCAAAGACTCCATACCTTATACATTGTTGCCTTGGAGAGGCAAATGCTACCTCCCTCGATGCGTGAAGCATATCTAGTGTCCCTGTTGAAACAGGATAAGGACCCCACGGCACTCGGCTCCTACTGACCTTTGGCCCTACATAAACAGATTAGAAAATACTTGTTAAGGTGTTAGCTGATAGACTGGCAGCGGTAGTCCCTACATTGGTTCATACCGACCAAAACAGCTTGGTGCCCGCACAGAGCACCTCCCTCAACCTGAGGCATTTTTTTAGATTGGCGACAGATGCTACCCAGGAGTGGCCTAGAGCTGGATGTTTAATCCTGGAGTTGGAGAGAGCCTTCGATTCTCTGGAGTGGGGCTACCTGTCTGCGGTGCTGTTTAAATATGATCTGGGCCTGGGGTTCCTTCAATTAGTTAATTTATTATGCACAGACCCTACGGTTCGTGTGCGACTGGGGCCCTATATATCAAACGCTGTTCCGGTGCATAGCGGCACTAGGCAGGGGTGCTCTTTGTCCCCCCTTCTCTTTGTTTTAGCTATAGAGCCATTGGCATAGGCGATGTGCACCACACTTGGAGATGGTATACACCTAGGAGACACAATACACCAGGTATCACTATACGCGGATGACCTCTTGGTCT
The DNA here is from genome assembly GCF_964261635.1 of Lissotriton helveticus. NCBI lineage: Eukaryota > Metazoa > Chordata > Amphibia > Caudata > Salamandridae > Lissotriton > Lissotriton helveticus. The sequence continues at coordinate 1,011,235,279 of NC_136072.1, forward strand.
AAGTTGAAGACATAGAAAGGGTCCCTGATCAATTAACATGCCTGCTGCAGATTTTTGCCACCATCTCAGGACTACAAGTAAATGTAGAAAAGTCCTGTACGTACGCATTCCGGGAAGGGGTCCGAGACCTGAACTTTACCATTATTGGTAGAAAGGTGCAATGGAGAGAGGATACCTTCCACTACCTGGGTATCCGGATTTATCGGCAGCCGAGTGACCTGTTCAATGGGAATCTGGGAAGAGCCCTGACAGCAATTTGGTCACAAATGCAATTTTGGGGCACATTCCCGCGAATAGTGACAGGCAGAGTAGCCCCGGCCAAGATGGTAATTCTTCCCCGGCTTTTATACTATTTTGCCAATCTGCCTTTGTACGTCCTGTCGTCCTTTTTCACTAGGCTAACTAAGCTTGCCAGGGACTTCATACAGGGAAATGCAAGACATAGAATGATGCTAGCAAAACTGTATTTACCCACCGACCAAGGGGGCATTGCGGCACCTGTTAGATTTGGGGATCTTTAGTTGGCACCGGTAGGTACTTGTGACAAATAGGGACCCTTGCCTCTAGTCAGGGTAAGGGGGTACACTCCAAATATAACCCCTGCTCACCCCCTTGGTAGTTTGGCACGAGCAGACAGGCTTATCTCAGAGGCAGTGTGTAAAGCATTTGTGAACGCATACAGTAATCAAGTGACAACACTACAGATGGACACCACACACGTTGTAAATTAAAAATAGGTATTCTTTATATAGATTTAACACAAGACCACAAATGACAAAAATCCACAATACTGTACTTAAAATAGTAGGTTTAGCTTAGTTCACTTTAGATCTTAAAATGCAACACTTTGAGTCAATGTACCTTACGGTTGCGGCACTCTTTCACAACAAAAGTGTTGCAGAGATGAAAATGCGGCAAAGATCCGGTGCAAAGAAATAAAGATGTCAAGTTCTTCCTGATGCGGCACTCTTCTCCGATGTTGGGAGAAGTCTCGACTCGATGCGACAGCTGCAGCGGCGACACCCTTGTTCCGTGATGCAACAACAGCGGCTTTGGCGGCGACACTCTTCTCCAACAATGCGAGAGGCTTCCGCTTGATGCGACAACTGCAGCGGCGACACCCTTGCTCCGTGATGCGACGACAGCAGCTTCGATGATGGCACGCTTCTCCGTGGATGAGAGGCGCTTTTCTTGATGCGGTGCAATGCGACAGCTACAGCGGCGACATCCACGATGCGACGGCAGCAGCTGAGACTGCGACACCCTTCTTCCTCGTTAAGAGATGCTTCTCTTGATGCGGTGCAATGCGACAGCTACAGTGGTGACATCCACGATGCGACGGCAGCGGCTGTGACGGCGCCGCGCTTCTCCCTCTTGAGTCATGCTTCCAGCTCATTGCGACATGCAGTTCCTTAGAAGGGCCAAAACAGCAGCAGGCACTTCCAAAGAACTCTTGGGGAGCTGGGGGTTGAAGTCTGTTGTCCCTGAGACTTCAGCAGGAGGCAAGTTCTTCTCTCAAGCCCTTGGAGATCCTTCACAAGTTGAATAAAGTGCACAACGAGTCCTTTCTCCTTTCTTTGGAAGTCAGGCAACCACTGCAGGCCAATCCCCCAAGCAGCACTTCAGCTTGGGGATAGTCTCTCCTCAGTTTCTTCAGGTTCCTCTCCTCAGCAAAGGTTTCTTCTTGTTGTCCAAAAGTGATCTAAATTCGGGGGATCAGGGTCCCAATACTTATACCCCAAAATCCTTTGTCCTCTGAGGGCAGAGGGGCCTTTTGCTGGTCCAAACCAGTTCTGGAGCACTCTGTTTACATGACTCCTTCTTTCCGTTCACAGTGGAGGGCAGAACCATCAGACGCCCCACAGGAGGTGGAGCCAGCATTGTGGAGGAAAGGCACAGCCCTGGAGCAATCTGTTGACATGACTCCTTCTCTCCTTTCGCAGTACAGGGCAGAGACATCAGACACACCACAGGAGGTGGAGCCAACACTGTGGAGGCACAGCCCTATTCAGGTCCCAGGTGCAACTCCTCCCTCCCATCTAGATGCAGATCTACCTATTCACCATTGGGCTGATTCGCCCTGTCTCTTGGAATCCCCCAGCCCTGTCACTCAAACTCCAGACAAGGAATACACAACCTAGCAGAGGCAGGTTTGGATAGTAAGACAAGAAAATACCTACTGTCTAAAAGTGATATTTTCAAGCACAGAATGTTAAAACCAACTTCACTAAAAGATGTATTTTATCAATCTGAGTTCAGGCATTCTAAACTCTAATTCTACCATGTTCTCTGAGTCAGTTAGGATTATAAAATGTAATAATCTAACTGCCCATTCTGGCATAGGGAGAACAAGTAGCCTTGCAATAGTGAAAAACGACAATGGATGTAATTCTCCATTAGGACATGCCACACACACCAGGGCATGTCCTACCTTATACCTACAATGCACCCTGCCCTTGGGCCTACCATAGGGGTGTCTACTATGAAGAAAAGGGAAGGTTTAGAGACTGGCAAGTGGGTGTACTTGCCCAGTCAGCATGGCAGCTCCAGACTGCACACAAGCTCTGCAATGGTAGACCTGAGACACACTTTTACAGCCTGCTTCTGTGGGTGGCACAACCAGTGCTGCAAGCCCACTAGCAGCATTTGGTTTACTAGCCCTGGGCACACTCAGCGCACTGCACTAGGGTCTGACCAGTAAACCATATCAGCCAATCATGGAATCACTAATACATACATCAATTTACAATAGGGAGAGCATATGCACTTTAGCACTGATCAGCAGTGGTAAAGTGTCCAGAGTCATAAAACAGCCGACAACAGGTCAGACAAAATAGAGGAGGAAGGCAAAAAGTTCAGGGATGACCCTGCAAAATGGGCCAAGTCCAAAACAACCCCATTCCAGCCAAAACGCAGGGTGGACCAATCACTACCTTGATGGACTTCCCTGCTTTGGGCCATAGAACATGGACCTGGCCCGCAACAGCAGGGTCATATTCCAGTTCTACGCCAATCTGAACCTATTTAAATTCCTCAGTCCATACTCTCAGGGTCCATCAAGCTAACCCATGTGGAACCCTTCTCCTCACCTGTGGACACCACCGGTGCAGCATCTAACCTTATCTTAACTTGCTCACAGGTGTGTCACAACAGACAGACAGCAAGCCACATTGGCCACTGACAGTAGTCAGGGATGAGAGCCAGACCTTATGCCTCTCAGGGCTCTCAAACCTCTGTGGCGTCAGAGAGCGGGGGGCAGTAGCCCCAGGTGCTTGGCACCCTTTGTCCACTCTCCCTCCTCTCAGGTCAGGTATGACATCCTGACATGGACCCACCAGCCCCCGGCCTGTACCCGGGGGCTGGACAAGAGACTGGGGTGTGCCCTCTCATACCTGGTCCTCCTTCTTGGGGCTCTGTACCCTCCCACCTGGAGCGGTACCCCCTTCAAGGATTTTCAGCGTGTCTGTAGCAGGCATCCTGCACAGTTCGCCCACCAATTCAGGGGTTCTATCCTGCAACTGGGCTTCCAGGTCAGGGGGGCACCCTGAACCTGGTCCTCCAACCTAGGGTCTAAACCCTCCAGTTGAACCAGGGTCAGAGGCGAGGATTCCCTCCCTCTGCACCCCCTTCCAGAGAGCTGTACCCTCCCACCTGGAGTGGTACCCCTATAAGCTACATTGGTCAGGACACTGATTACAGTGGCCCCTTCCTCCAGGTCAGACAACACCTGAACCTGGATTCCCAACCCAGGGACCAGCCTCTGCGGTTGATCACTTGCCCGGTGCACCAGGACTTCCTTGGTAGCACGCATGCCCCCCCTGAGGGTAATACAAAACTCATGTGTTGTGTGATAGTCTGTCTGTCGCAGATCTCCCAACCCCTGTCCATCTTACAGTGCGCAGAGATCCACAAGGACAGAAATAGGGTCACCATGTTCATTCACTGGTGACGCAGCCCTTCTGGCTGGCCCCTGACCCAATGGTTCTTCCACTGGGGATTCTTTCCCCCTCTCACCTCTCAGTCCTGACTTCTGCACCTTCCACTTAGGAGTGGCACTGCCAGACATCAGAACTGATGGAGGCCTGCTTACAGACACTCCCAGTCCACCAGACACTAGAAGATCCCCCTGAACAGGTGGATGTTATAGTTGGCTTGTGTGTCTTCCCTGCTGCTCAGCTGGTGGGGGCCTTGGAATGCCTGATGACATCATGGAATCTTTGGTGTCTGACTTGTGTGTGGAGTGGTAGTTGATGGCAGGTAGGCTGAGCGGGGATGTATGACATTACAACGCATGCTTTCACATCGCATGCTTTTACATCGCAGTTTTTACAACGCATACCATTACAACGCATAGCGCTTTGGGGTGCTGGATAGTGAATAGTATAATTTACTATTCCAACTCCAGTCCCCGTGGATAGTAGGGAAGGTGTTGGATCGTAAATTAAATCTATTCCCTATCCTAGAGCGCCCCCAGCGCAATGCGTTGTAATGGTTTTCGTTGTAAAAGTTGCGATGTAAAAGCACTGCATGGTAAAAGTTGCGTTGTAAAGGATGTTTCCCGCTGAGCGGCAGGGAGGCTGCTCCTGGTGGGGCTTTATTATCTTTTACTTATCTACTTGAAACTTAACTTGGAACTAAGCTTCATTAAATCCAGCATGTTATATAAACCTGGCTCAAGGACATATAATTACTAGAGTGGCCCATCAGGACAGCCTAGGCTCCCTACCTGGTGTTCCCTTAAAGAACCATCCAGGCCCTGAAACTGGATTTCAGGCACCTTGGGACATGCAGCCCCACACTCACTCCTTCTCCACTGAGACAGGACGTGAGTCCCTACACCCCTCCCATTACACCTAGCTGGGCTACCCTGAACCACATCCACCACTCTAGGTTGGAAGATACCCGAGCCACTTCCCTCAGGGTCACTCCCCAATACCTTTCCAGACCCTCTGGAATCCACCAAAAGGTCTGCCTCCAATGTGAGCTCTTTGGGGTCAGAGAACTCACTCTCCAACAGGTGTTGACATAGCCCAGGAAAACAGAGACTTATAATATGCTCTACCACAATTAGATCACACAGCCCCCCACAGGGGTTAACCAAACTATCCTTCACCTCAATATCCAGTGCCTCGCACACATACTCCACAGCACTCTCCTGAGACTGGCAAGGCAGTATCTGACAGTCTCTGTCACTCAACCCACACTCTTCTGGGCGGTCTTCACACTCACACACCAGGACTTCAACCATGGGGGTGTAGTGTAGTTCCTATATTCCCAATAGGCTCTGCGCATTGGAAGAATATATCCTATAGATTTGACGTAGGACTTATGTCTGCTAGGTCTCTATCGAGTATATTAAACTTAATTTTGAGTGCCAGCTAGCTCAGAGGTCACTAGCAACTTTCTCAAATAAACAAGAAGGGATTCGTTTCTGACAACCGCATAAACATGACAACTTTGTTTCCCCAAGAATAAATGTATCTTCAGAGTCGTGGAAACAATAGATAGATATTTTACTCAGTCAATCGTGCATGCTTCGTTTCATCAGAGGTGCAGAGAAATAGAGAGACAGGCGTTTTCAATAAAAGGATTTATTGAACAGTCTTCTTTCTCATGCAAGTAAAGTGAACTGCTACAATCGTAATACGGGCTGCAAAGTATAATGCGTACAGCGAGAAGAGTATTGTGAAATAATACTGTAAAAGCATTGTATGGTTTCTAAACCATAGATAAATACATACATAAATAACAAAGGCTAAAAGTACTCAACTGGTGCTTAAATACGCCTACCCCAATGTACCTAACCTAAGTCTAGTATGAGGGAAGAAGTAAGTGTGGTGTAGCATAGGTTTAGTTTCTTTGCAAAGAATCTATCCAAGATTTCTCTTTAGGTTCTAATCAGCTCTGTACCTTGGTTTTAGAATGAAGGAGGTCTGTTATCTCTGTCTCGGGACTCGATTTCCCAACACCCCGCTAGGCGAGCTTGGAAACACTGGAGCTGGATTCTCAGCGAGAGAAAGGACAGCTTCTCGATTAGTGCGCCAGCTGGAGGGTCGGCTTCCTTCGGTACTTGCTGTAGCTAGCTGCGTCGGGCAATTAGATAGTTGAGCAGCTCCGAACCGCCGTGTGTTTGAAGAGCAAGTGAAGGCATATTTATACCTTGAAGGTGCCTAGTTTGACGTAAAGTCGGGCATAATAACCTCATCAAAGAACCCCAAGGGAATGGTAGTTCTTTGAAAACTCTGATCGGAAATACCGTGAGTAACCATGCTGATTCACCACGACGCTCTGGGTAAGCAGCATTTTCCTTCCACAGGGTCTGCCCTAATTCATGCCTTTTTACAATGCTTAGGGTCTCCTTCTCCCCCTGCCAGGTGACCCAGGAGGCTTTAACAGCAAGTAGCAAGTGTGAGGAATTAGGTACTATACTTACCTGTACCTCACGCTGTGCTCGTTCCGCTGTGTAGCCCACCACCGCCACTGCGCTATAACAATTCCCGCTATAAATCACTCTAGCCATGAAAACGCCCATGGCCACGTTCAAACTGCCGCTCTAAGTCGTTCACGCACTTTAGTAGTCGGCATTACGTTGTGTTACCTTAATGTACCATACTCATTGGTTCTCCCTTGTATGTCTGTCTATGTTTCTGTGTTTTATATACAGTAAAGCAGAGGGAATCCCCCTCTAACACGTACAGCACCTTAGTGAGTGCGACACTTTTACCACACACAAAATCACTTAATATAGTTTATTTTTCACCCACACATACTCATTGGTCCTGAGGAAAGCCAGTTTTAACAAAAGGCCTGGCTGAAACATGTAGACCACACAGGACGTAGGAGCTCTTAATACACTCCACAACGTCCGCAAGCCTTTTTATTTGCTAACAGTGGCCCAGGAATTAAAATTATCCTTATACCCTCGGGAACTGGGACCACCTGCATAGCTTTTAACATCACGTTCATACCCACTATTCACTGCACACTCAGTAAGCATACCTGCTCCTCAGTAATCTGGAGTCGCAGCACACCCGGGACTCATTCGGTGTCACTGTGGTGGGCCCAATGATGAAGCATGACACCAACTAGGTTGGTGTGTGAGGGCTTCATGACCAAACCAAATGGTTTGCCTACAGACGTACCTTCTGAGCCTCATTAACACAACTTAGCTAGTCCCTTTTTGATATTCCTACATATAACCAGGGGATCCGGACTAGCTTACCTAGTCCTCTCTCTCCTTTTTGATTTGCTGAGTTCTTTGAAATCGCCATGAGTTGTTGGACAAATCAATATTCAAGCAAGGTGATGTCCCTGACTGCTTAAGCCGATTTTTTCAAGAAATCGTTGTGGCTTTTTAGAACCGGTGGAATTAGCCATGCCTATATTTTGGACTGACATGGGCTATGTCGAAATATGGGTATGATTTCTATGCTATATTAGGGCAATGTGAATTGTACCTATATAAGGGCATGAATCGGGAAATTTCACATGGATCCTAAAACGCCATACAACAGGGGAACCCCTCTCCCTGCACCTCTCATCTAGAGTCAGTAGAGTGTCCCTCCAACCACTAGGACCATGTACCCCTGCACCAGTTTCCCCATTCTCCTCAGGGACACTGCACACCATTGGAGCTACCTCATGACCTTGAACCTCCTGATGTATGTTAACCCCCTACTTCAAGTCAGGTGCCACATCTCTGGGTGTATGTACTGCTCCCTCAGCACTAGAAAATTCAATTTTGCTGCCACCATCTGAGCTGTTTGATTGGTTCAGATGCTCTGTCCATCACCGCCCCCTTTTGTACCACCATCTGGGCTGGACTCCACCTCCAACTCAGAAAAGCTCAATCTCTGAGCTACACAAATTTCTTGTTGCTGGGCTGAGACACTCATGGCCCCAAGCCTCTCGAGCTCCAAATCAAGCTCCCGCATTCTCAACTCATGCTCCAACTGTATTTTCTTTTCATCTAGGGCCAATCTCCTATTTTCTAACTCCAGTTGCCCAACCAACTTGAGCTTGGCAAGCTTCATTTCATGCATCCAGCACTTTTCCATGTCCTCCAGCGCTTCTGGGGACAGACCTTTGGCAGAAACACTGATAGCTGTTGCCGAAGGTGCTTTCCTCCCTCCTGGACTCAATGACGCTTCCAACTGCCTTACATTGTAGCATTCCAGTTTCTCCTCTTCCCAATCAAAATCAACAGATGCTATGGATTCTACTTTCTCCATGATGGTTAAACTTGGCAGTTCTTTGCAAAAATAGAAAATCCCAGGAAAAACAATCTACCAAATGTATGTGGTCGCGTTTTGGTCTGCACACACTAGTAGTGTTCACCAATCACTGTACGTGAGTCACAAATGCAAGTACAGAATCTTCACCGCTGACCACCAATGTTAGATTTGGGGGTCTCGAGTTGGCACAGGTAGGTACTTGTTACATTTAGGGACCCTTGCCTCTAGTCAGGGTAAGGGGGTACACTTCTAAAATAACCTCTGCTCACCCCCTTGGTAGCTTGGCAAGAGCAGACAGGCTTATCTCAGAGGCAGTGTGTAAAGCATTTGTGAACACATACAGTAATCAAGTGACAACACTACAGATGGACACCACACAAGTTGTATATTAAAAATAAGTATTCTTTATATAGATTTAACACAAGGCCACAAATGACAAAAATCCACAATACTGTACTTAAAATGGTAGGTTTAGCTTAGTTCTCTTTAGATCTTAAAATGCGACACTTTGAGTCAATGTACCTTACGAAGCGTCACGCTTCCACAACGAAAGTGTTGCAGAGGTGGAAATGCGGCAAAGATCCGGTGCAAAGAAATAAAGACGTCAAGTTCTTCCTGATGCGGCACACTTCTCCGATGTTGCGAGAAGTCTCGACTCGATGCATAAGCTGCAGCGGCGACAGCCTTGTTCCGTGATGTGACGGCAGCGGCTTTAGCGGCGACACTCTTCTCTGACTATGCGAGACGCTTCCGCTCGATGCGACAACTGCAGCGGCGACACCCTTGCTCAGTGATGGAACAACCTCTGCACAATGGTTCACTAAGAACTGGGGTATCTTTATTACCATAACAACAATAACAACACATAATAGACACATACACAGATCTGCAGGGTCTCTGTAAAGACCACATCCACATCTAACTAACAGGGACTGTAAATAGACTGCACACCGCTGAAAGGATTAGTAATACAAGGTTATTGTTTCATGGGCACTAACATAACAGGACAGATATCACCTGATTAGTATGGAGTCTTGTTCTAGCTGTCATCTGGATTCCTCCCTCGTCTGTGATTCTCCTCTGCACTCTTGGACATGCATCTGCGCTGATCACTCTGCACTGGACACCTCTCCCCCACGAACTGTCTCCGCCTTCCAGCTTCAGTCTAATTGTTTCTGCCGCTCTGATAACCGTTCGCTCCACTAGCTTCTTCATTCTGTCTGATTATCTCTGTTCAAATGTCCAATTCACTCCAGCTGCTCTCACAGATTAGTATAACTTCAGTCTCTTCCAAAAGGCATCACCTCAGACTCCAGCTGATCACAACTCCTCCGGATAAGTAACTACTTCTGACTGCTGTCTTCAGCTCCAAACATTGCTTCATCTCTCTCTGTTCAGAACACCATCTACTCACTACTGCTTCTAGTTTCTCTCTCTCTGGTTCCAGCTCACTGACTGTCTGTCTTCCCTCTGTTCCAAGCATCCACTGTCTCTTCTCCCCTGCTCCATTTCCTCTCCTTCTGCACTCTAACGCTCTCCGTTCCAATCCTCGACTGCACTCCTTCCAACCCAAAGTCCTTCTCTCTGACTCCGCCTCTGCACTTCACTAATATGGAATGCTGTCTCCTCATGGAAAGTTCCAGCCATCAGCCTGCCGCCCTCCAAATTCTTGCACCTCCCCGTACCAAGGACACATCCCCAGCCGGCCGGCCCGATGTTGTGTCTTCGGCACGAAGAAAAATACAATCCTTCGACAAGGGCCGGCCTGAACCGGTTCTCTCCAAGCGAACAACACCTCATAACTAAAATATTACCTTTACCCTGCAAGCATCTCAGTCTGCAGGGACAGAAAGCAAAATGGAGTCTCTCTAGTTCTGGGCCTTGTAGGCCTGAGAAGGATGAAATAACACTTAGCTCTATCAGAGTACCTACACAAACCATACCAATATGTAATATGAAGTCAAGACAACAGGATCCACCCTCTACTATAGGTAGAATCATGAAAGGACACATAATTATGTCAAAGCCAATAGGCAATAGATGGATTAGAGTCAACAATAAGGGATCTATCATCATATTAAGCAGCTATCCTCTAGTTTATGCTTCTAGGTATGGCAAAAAGGCCTTAAAAGGACCAACACAAGGCAAGAATAGAGGATGGTAGCAAGCTTAAAGTCACCATCACTCATAAATAGAGCCCAAAAATCGAGCAGAACAAGTGAATACCGCGAGTGGGAAGCATCAAACAAAGTACCTACACAAACATGCAGTGTAAGCAGGAGCAAGGATGTAAGAAAGCGGTAATATTAGTGGGCCATTGTGCAAGTTTTATTAGTTCCATCTGTTCACAGATTCTATATGACAAAGCAGGACAACTCTTGTAGAATGCTACACACTATCGATTTCTATTTAACTATAGCTAACTGTAATTCTACATACTGTGTAACAATGACTGGAAGACGATAATGTTTTTGTTTTTCAACAAAGAATTGTTTACGTGAATTGATCATATATGCTGCAAAGATGTTATAACCAATACTAAACAATGTACAGCAATGATTGCCAGCAGACGCATATAGTTCAATGTATATGTTTTCATTGTTTGCCGAAACATCACATGACAGCTGTTGCCTTTCCGACAACTGTATTTACTCACCCTCACCCTCCCTACCTACCAGGTTAGTTTATAACTACAGAAGGTCTCATAGGATTACATGGACGGCCGCATACCTCCGGTAGTCAGCAGTAGTGGATCACATTGAGTTCTGCACAAACTGTCAGGATATCAATGTTCTCCAACTGTGTCTAATTATGCCTCCACAATACATTATTAAACGCGCCAGTATCAGACGTGGCCACAGCTGCATATGTGTTATAGGTCGAACGTGCGAGGATCATTCCGAATAACAGACACAGTATCCAAGATAACCTTGATTTTCCATGCTCTCACTATACACACTAAACTAGCGAGGCAGTCTAGAAATGTAGCATAACAAATTATTCTCATGTGAAACAAAATACTCAGCCTTCCAGCAGAGCAGGAAAGCAAAAATGGCGTTTAACCTTCTAATGAACCCATGCTAACTTAACACGGTGTGAGTGCAAGGCTCCGTCCACGACACCCTCCCTCGATAGAACCACGTGATATAAACCTGGGCGAACTAGGAACGCAGAGTCCAAGCCTGAAAAGCAGAGTCAAGTTCAAATTTGCATAAAAAATTATTCGCTGTTTGATAGAAAACAGTAACTAAATAATAAAGAATAGGTAGAAAAATCCAAGAGTCTTAATCCAACAGCGTATAAGCGTATAAGCACAGTATGTAGCAACAGCCTCCAACAGGAAGTCATTGTTCTCATCTGAAAACATTTCAGCCATCCAATTCAATAGTGGGAATGAACATACATGTTCCTCAACGGCCGGAGCCTCTATCACCATCGGAGGAAAACTCGGGTCATCTTCAATGTAACTGCGTGCCAAGAAGTCAGCGCCGCTGCAAAAACATTCCAACGTCCCATTATTCCATGTATCGCTGCTAAGGCCAGAACAGAGCAAGTCATGAACCACTAAGGGGCTCATCAGCTGGTCATAATCCGCGTTGGGAGACACCGTACTGCAGAGACACAAATCCAGGGCCCAGTCGAAATCGCAGCTCAGGCAATGGAAGACAGGTTGAACCCATGTGAAAAAGGAAAATCGAAATAATAATCCATAAGCAGCACTCAATGTTGCCAGAGGCAGCGCTCCGTAATAACTAAGCATTCGGTTGCGGAGCAGCAACAACCGGGACATATTGTCGTGTGCTGCAGGATGTGCATCCATATTGAAGTAAACAAATTAATAAAAGCACACCGGCAACCGATGCGAGTATTAAGCGGAATTCACCAAAGATGCTGGAAAACATTGAATGAAAAAATGCAGAGAAGACACAAAATATACTTTGAAAAGAAGTCACAAGACCACTGCTTCTAACTTTAAAAAAGTAAGGTAACCCCGTAGTCAAGGACGCATTAAAGATACTCTGAATTAACTCCCCAAAAATACAGAGGCACGTATGTATTTAATAAATCATACACTTCTGTGCGGGTGTTTGCTACATGAAGGACAAATGTTTCTCTAGCAGATGTAAGAGTGACCTCTTTTTGAGACAATAGCGCTCTTATACGGCTCATTTGGTTGACTCTTCTTTCAAGGTCGGAATCGACTGCCAGATGGAAACATCCAGCTTCCCATGCAGAGGAGTAAACACAACTTTTTTAAAGCAAACCACACGCTCAGTTACCGTAATCATGTAACCGATGCCTGGTAACATTGCACAACAATCTGCATTATTTCCAATTAAATAACTCACGTTTCCAGTAAACTGAACGTTGGTATGATAGCAGGTGTCGCAGTGCCTTTCAAAACTCACACCAAATTAGGCGCATCTTGATTACAAGAGCCATGCAATTGTATGTGTCTGAAAATTAAGGAGTGATCTAGTGCTATTGTGCAATCCTCGCCATTCACATAGACTTCTTTTCCCTCCCTCAGACACCTATATGTACATGATAATAACCAAGCTTCATGGAGATAAGCGCTGCCTAAACATCCATATCTGCCTATAGCATAGTATTTCATGCAAACATCAAACTTAAATAGGCTAAAAAGTAACGTTATGATACCATGGATAAGCCACACAGCTGAATCGGATTTCCAATGAGTGACCACTTGTAACCATTATCATAGCACGCCTTGTGCTCTGATTTGACAGTGAGAGAGTGATCGCACCATATTTTGTACTGCTAATCATTCTCAGCATACGCTACGAGTACGCTTTCACGTTACACGTCGCATCAAAGCTTCCGTATGACGTCATGTACGGCGCCCCGTATGCAAAGACGCGAATGTTTTTAATTGTATATATATATATATACATATATATATATATATATATTACCTACTGGCAGTAGCCAGTAGGTAGATATAGTTAGGACCTAGTTTCCATAGGAAATCTGCAACATTCTATTTGGAATAACTTTGGCACCGGTCGACAAATCTTCGCGTAATTCTCCAGGAAAATGGCCTGCTCCGCTCCGCTCCTTCCCTGAAAGTTTGGGGGTGATTCGTGAAGCGGGGGCTGAGCAAAAAGGGGGTCCCAGAACGTGTTTTCTCCATGCAATTTTCCGTAGGACCTTTAGCCAGGGCTACAGACTGAACTGCTGAACGAAATTACACAAAATTTGGCAAAAAGGTGTAAATCCGTTCAGTAGTTCCTGAGAAAATCAAAAGTAAACTCATAGATATATCTATAGATGAAGTACGGTACTCTGTACTGTATTCTGTAGTGTACTCCGTACCTTCCCGAGCACGAGCTGCATGCTGATTGGCTGTCAACACTTCAAACCAGGAAGTGTTGGCACCTATCTTGTGCCTTGGTATGATTATAATAGCGGGGGGCACACGGCCCCCCCACAGCCCCGGGGACCGCCACCCCCGGGGCTTGTATATGTATGTTGGGGGGCCTCTAAGGCCCCCCGAGCCCCGGGGACCGCCACCCCCGGGGCTTTATTATGTAGTATGCGGGGGGGGCTCACGGCCCCCCGCAGCCCCTGGGACAGACACCCCCCGGGGCTTTGTTTTTTAAAATAAAAAAAAGACCAGGGACCGCCACCTCCCCGCGACTCTAATATGTTAAAAAGGGGGATCCGTGACAGACCCCCCAGCCCCAGGAACCACCACCCCCTGGGGCTTTTAACAGGAGGGAGGGGGGCCGCGCGGCCCCCTTCCTGGAGCCCTTGATGGCCCTGGGGACCACCACCCCCCAGGGCCGGCTACTGCAGTGTCCCAGGGTGCCTACCCATGGACACTGCTGTTTGCTATGGTAGGGCGGGAGCCTCGCGGCTCCCGTCCTACCACAGCAAACTGCTTTGATTTTTGAAAGAGAGAGCAGAAAACCTGCTCTCTCTTTCAATAATCAAAGCGTATTGATTTTCTGCATGGGGAGCAGCAAGTTAGCGGCTCCCCAAGCAGAAAAGGAATGCCGGCAACCGCAGGATGCGGGGAGCCGGCAGGGACCGTGGGGGGAGAGACGGTCCCCAATGGAGAGGACAGGCCCCAGGGGATGGGGTCCCCGGGGTCATAAGTTGCCCAGGAGTGGGGCCACGCGGCCCCCTCCACCATTATTAAAATAAAAAAATAAAAAAGGCAGGCCCCGGGGATGGGGTCCCCGGGGCCTTAAGAGGGCATAGGAGGGGGGATATGCCGCCGCCCTCCACAAAAAAAAATAATAGTTGGCCATGCCCCGGGAGATGGGGACCCTGGGGCCGGAATTGGCCGCGGGAGGGGGGCCACGCCGCCCCCTTCCCGTAAAAAAGTAAAAAAAAAGAATTGGGGGCAGGCCCTGGGGGATGGGGTCCCCAGGGCCAAAAAAAAGAAAAAGAAGGGGGGCTACACAGCCCCCCTTCTTAAAAGTATTTTTTTTTAAAACGGGATCGATAGGAGGCCACGCCCCCTCCCTGTACCTCTCTTTAAACGTGCCCCCTGGCGCGTTTGCATGCAGAGGTGGAACTAATTCCACTTGCATACTGGGGGTCCAACCAGGAGCCTCCAGGATGGGCCAGGGGGCTCCCTTGCAGAAAGGTGTAATGAGGCCACGCCCCTTTTTACACATCTCTGCAACGCAGCCCCCTGGCGCATACTGGAGGTTGCTGGTGGGCTAGTTGGCCCCCAGGGACCCCAGTATGCAAGGGGAATTAGTTCCCCCTCTGAAAAAGCGCCAGGGGGCTGTGTTGCAGAGAGGTGTAGAAAGGTGCATGGCCTCATTACACCTCTCTGCAACGCAGCCCCCTGGCGCATACTGGAGGTTCCTGGTGGGCTAGTTGGCCCCCAGGGACCCCCAGTATGCAAGGGGAATTAATTCCCCCTCTGCAAACGCGCCAGGGGTCTGCGTTGCAGAGAGGTGCAAAAAGGAGCATGGCCTCATTACACCTCTCTGCAATGCAGCCCCCTGGTGCATACTGGAGGTTCCTGGTGGACTAGTTGGCCCCCAGGGACCCCCAGTATGCAAGGGGAATTAGTTCCCCCTCTGCAAACGCGCCAGGGGGCTGTGTTGCAGAGAGGTGTTCTGAGGCCACGCCCCTTTTCACACCCCGCTGCAACGCAGCCCCCTGGCGCATACCAGAGGTTCCTGGTGGGCTAGTTGGCCCCCAGGGATCCCCAGTATGCAAGGGGATTTATTCCCCCAACTTAGAACGCATTACGGGGCACAGTGGTGAAGGTAGGGGGCGGGGCTTGAGGTGACAAACACGTCCTGTGGCGCGTTATAGGTTGGGGAATATATTCCTCTTCAATCCAGAGGTCCCCTAGGGGCCAACTAGTCCAACGGGTACCTCCAGTAAGCGCCACGGAGCTGCGTTGCAGAGTGTTGTAAAAAAGGGGGCGTGCCCTCTGAACACCTCTCTGCAACACAGCTCCCTGGCGCATACTGGATGTACCTGGTGGGCTAGTTGGCTCACAAGAGACCTCAGGATTGAAGAGGAATATATTCCCCAACCTAAATTACGCCACAGGGCGTTTATGTACACATGTCACCTCAGGCCCTGCCCCCTTCATTCGCTATTGAGCAAAATATTCCTCTAAAATCAGCCGAAGTACGAATTCCAATTTACTCACCTGTTATCACGAGAGACGTCAGTGCTGCATCTTTGAGCCTATGACGGACCCTGAAAAGTAAATGTAACCATACTTACAGTAATTTGAATTTCCTACCATTGGCTAACATTGACTGGTTTCACTTGGAAATTTTTCTAAGTGTGGAGTTTTGGAAGTTTAAACAATTCCTCAAAAATCAGTCGAACTACGAATTCTGATTTACTCACCTGTTATCAGGAGAGACCTCAGTGCTGCATCTTTTAGCCCTCTACTGATCCTGAAAAGTAATTCTATTCGTAGTTACAGTAACTTGAATTTCCTTCCATAGGATATCATTGCCTGTGATATAAAATATATATAAATTAAAAAACTATATAAAATAAAAAAAACAAATATTACAATTTCAATATTTTTTAAAACCAGTTTTTTTCAATTTATATTAAAAATATGTAATGTAATTTAAAAAATAAAATATCTAAAAATAAATAGTTTAAAAAATGTAGTAAATCAGTATAACAAAATAATAATAATTAATACATTTAAAAATTGTCATTTACAAAGCCTTCGAAATTCACTGAAAAAACCATAGGTTTCAGGCCTGATATAGTTAGGAATTAGCATTAAAAAAATCTTTGAAATTCACTGAAAAAACCATGGGCCATGGGTTTAAGGCCTGATATAGTTAGGAATTAGCATTTAAAAAACCTTTGAAATTCACTGAAAAACCCATAAGTTTCAGGCCTGATATAGTTAGGAATTAGCATTTGAAAAACCTTAGAAATTCACTGAAAAAAACTATAGGTTTTAGGGGTGTTATAGTTAGCTTGACATTTCACTCATACAAAACCATAGAAATTCCTCCAATATAGTTAATTGTACTAACTATATCTTGCGCACCCACAATCCACTGGTGATGATCTCCCATATTACATCATTCATGACATGGTCAGTGACATCACTAACTAACTGAATAGATGAAATATTAAAAACATATGTACAAAATGGATCAAATGACAAGCTGCTGGTAATCTGTCTCTGCTCAATAATTCTACGATAATAAAGCTGACTTAATGTAACAAGCAATACATTTGGGTTTATAAATGTACATGCATTTCTTCACTGGCATTGAGTCCCTTCGGTTCCGAGCTCTCTAATGCTAGTATGTATCTTGATTCAAGGATTCTGAGTTTCTTTTCCTTGTCTCTCCTCCTCTCATCTTATCCCATCAATGACACTGTATCTCACATCCTTGATATCATGTATAGGATAACTTAGGCAGTGTTTAGCTAGTGCATAGCTCAAATCTCCATTCTTTACTGCTCTCAGATGGTGTAGAATCTGCTTGTGTACCTGTAAGGTCGTACTACCCACGTATCTTTTTCCACAGCCACAAATGATCGTGTACACAACAAAATCACTCTTACACGTGTTCTTTGTTCTTATGTGACCTGTTGGCTATCATGAATTCTTTAAAGTTTTCTCCATTCCTGCAGACTTTGCATTTGTTGCATTTGAAACAGCCTTCTATGGGATGTAGCCACGTTTTCTTTCCTGTTCTAATGTCACTATGGACAAGCTTGTCCCTAATGGAGTCAGCTTTTTTTACATGATCAGTTGGTATTTGGGTAGATCAATGCCTATGATAGGGTCGCCTTTGATCAAGTACCAATTGCTTTGGAGTATGGTTCTAAGTTTCTGATGTGCTGTGTTGAATGTTCTGATGAAGCGATATTTAGGTTTGTGCTTGATCTTGTGTAGTAGCCTTTCTCTCTGGAAACTTGGTACTCTTTCTGCTTTGGTTCTAACACTCGCCCTATTGTACCCCCTGGTGAGGACCCTCTTAATTTCTGTCTGTCCATTAGCAAAGCTAGTTTCTGTGTTGCATATTCTCCTGGCCCTGAGGTATTCTCCGTGTGGTATGCTGCTTATTTGAATTTTGGGGTGGAAGCTCTGAGGGTGCAATAGGCTGTTCCCTGCACTCGGTTTCCTATAAAGTGAGGTAATGATCTGTCTAGATACTATTTCTATTTTGACATCCAAGAATTCAGCTTGTGTTCTGCTAATTTGGCTGGTAAATTTCTGATTCAGACTATTCATGTTGATTTCTTCTACAAATTTCTCTGCGTTGCCTGTTTCTGCCCGCCATATGATGAAAATATCATCTATAAAGCGGAGCCATAAATGCGTGTTGGTGCTCCGTTTGTCTAGTGGTGGATTGTATAGTATCTGATCTTCCCACCACCCTATGCTCAGATTCGCAAAACTGGTCACAAAACAAGTTCCCTTGACCGTTTCCTGCTGTTGTTAAAAAATATCATGATTATAGAAATATTTTTTATGTTTAAGACACCATTGTATCATTTCGATGATCATGAGGTTGTGTTTAAAGAATCTGATGTGTCTTTCATTTAGGAAGTGCTCAGTGCCCCTGATTCCATCCTCATGTATGATACTGGTGTACAGTGATTGGACATCTAATGTTATTAATAAAAAGTCCTCATTCCAAACCACATTTTCAAGCTGTTTGATAAAATCTGTTGTGTCCTTAATGTGTGATGGAAGCCTTTCAACAAATGGTCTTAGGAACGTATCAATGTACTTCAATACATTTTCAAAAAGGCTTCCTTGTGCAGCAATTGATGGGCATCCCTGGGGGTTTAACAGCATCTTTGTGCACCTTTGGTATACGGTAGACCACTTGAAGTTTTGGTCTGTCATTTTTCAGAAAGTAATTCCTCACTGCTAATGAGTCCCTCATTCCTCCAAAAGGCGAGTCTCTCAGTAAAGCTGTTTCTATCTCTTCTAAATGTGCAAGGGTGACATTTTTGTAGCATGTGCAGTTTCTAAGGAGACTATAGGCTTCAGCCATATAGGCTTTTTTGGACCATAGGACTATGTTGCCCCCCTTTTCCGCACTCCTAACCACTACCTCTTTATTCTCTGAGATTTTCTTTAGAGTGGTTTTAAGACTAGAATTAATTCTCCAAATCCCTTTAATTTGTATGTTCCTTAAGTTCTTTGATCTCTGCTGTCACTCTGGCTGCAAATTTGTCTATGTCGTCATTCATGGTGGGTGGCAAGGTTTTGGATTTAAGTCTAAGATTGGAACCTCCTCCCTTTGTTATCCATCCTCCTTCTCTTTCCAGTCTCTCTGCTACTTGTGTACTCTCTAGGGGTGTAGGATCCGCACTTTCCCATAAATATATATATTAATTTGCACCATGTTGGCCCCAGGTGGGCGGAACAGCGCTTGAATGTTGGCGGGGGCTTTACGCCCCGGCAGGACCACACGATAATCTTTACCAAACCCTGGCGCCGCAGCCCCAGACAAAGGGAACGCACTCATGGCCAAGTTCCTCTGTCTTCTTTATTTTATGTGAGTACAAAGCACCCAACGCATTTCGGTCTCCTCACAGACATCATTTCTCATTTTGCATTTCATTATGGTTCCTGTAGTTTGTCACAATCAGGGAAAAAATAATTTCAAGTGCAACCATGGCTTAGTGCACATTATGCTACATACTGCAAACAGTGCAATGTGGTGCAAATTAAATATTGTGAATTAATAAAGAAGATTAAAAAAAGGATTTCATTGGAATTTGAGGTAGGAATCAATGCAGTTCTTTTTATCAGGCCAGTCTCATTATTTTTGTAAACAATTAACTCTGTGCAAATTTACGATCATAGTGCAAATCATATTCTTTTTTTATAGTTATTTTAAATTGTGCATACCTTTTTTCTTTTTTTCTCCGTCTTTGTATTTTTTCTTATTTCTTTACATTTTGTGAGCTTTTCATACGCATACATTTCTTTTTCTTTTTCCTTAATTGTTGTTCTTCTGTTTGATTGAACCGTTTGCTCTGCCCTCGTGTTCTTTTTGCTTTAGTGTCACTGCACCAGATTAATTGATTTATAATCTATGTGATCTGTCACATGAGCATTTCGTTTCCTTTTGTGCTTGAATTATCACCCTCCAATGGGTGTTTGTTCTACTATTAACCTATTCTTTATTGGCTGCTGTAGTTATTTTGAGACACTAGAGATTGTTTTTGCACATTTCACTGTTTGAACTTTACAGCATAATTTGCACTAAGAAATAGTTGAACTTGAAATTGTGACATACTACAGGAACCAAAATGGGAAATGATGTCAATTGACAAAGAGAAATACATTTTACACAGGTTTGTGGGAAAATAACCCGAGATCAAAGTCTGTGAGGAGACAAAAGCTTGCTGGGTGCATTACACTCACATAACATAAAGAAGACCAACTTTCCCATAGACAAAGGGTTTTTAGTTTTGCTAATAACTTTGGCGCCATTTGACGAATGTTGATGAACTTTTCAAAACTAGTTTGCCACTCACTTTAGCTGGTGTGTGAAATGTTTCGGGGTGATTCGTCAAGCGAGGACCGAGGAAATATGGGGTTCCTAAATCACTTTCTCCTCATGGAATGTCTATGGGGATTTTGCAGTTTTTAGACACAACGATAGCTCCAACTGCTGAATGGAATTATACCAACTTTTACAGAAAGGTAGACCTTGGTCTAACAAGAGCCTTTTTGTAATTTTGTGTAAATCTGTTCATTAGTTTGGGAGTTATTAAAGATATAGAAATGTGTATTTCTAGGAATGAGGATCCTTTGCAGATTCACCCGCAGGGGATCAGCAGTTCCTGAGCCAAAATCAAGGCCCTGATTGGCTGATTGCAACCTGATTGGTCACCATTTTGTTTGGCGGTTGGTCCAGGGGGATGAAAAGTGAAAAATAACATAAGGGTCAGGATAGCGGTATCCTAACCCCATAGGACACATGGAAGGGTCTATGAGGGAACCATCATGGGAAAGAATTTTCAAAATTAGTTTTTTGGGTACGAACCACATATCTGGAGGTCCACTGAGGTGCTCATCACACCTCCTAGTGTAAATCCATGATGGATCCATGGATCCAAAACCAAGTGAAAAAACGTACACCCAATCACACACCAACCCTCCGCTGTGAATGGCCTTCGGCAGTGTACGACATGGAGTTAGGTGCATGGGTGGGTTGGGTGCAGGGCAAAGCTGCAGGCCAGGCCCAGCAGCAAACCACCGCTGTGCACAGATGAAGTGACAGCGGTTGTATTAACGTAGGGTAATTATATATTATTTTACGTTAAAAAAACAGAAATTCACTGAAAAAAAATGATTACAGTGATGTTCTAGTTAGGTTGACATTTTGCCCACGCAAAACCGTAGAAATGTAGAAATTCAGCACTTATAGTTATATTTCATTTTTGTATATGCATTGTTTTTACCAAAGTCAAAATGACTGGATGTCAGTAGATCTCCCAATTATTGAAATTTTTTTTGGGCCTATCTTCACAATGCCCTTTGAATGTTCCTCTTTATTCAACACATGGCAATTTTTTTCTTAGTATCTTTTTAATACTAGGCTGTGTCATAGTATGTTCCTAAAAATAATCTTCTCACTTTGCTGTCTTTTTTTGCCCATCTGTCTCTTGTGCATATAACAGCTGTTAATTCATTACTGGCTCTTCTTTTTGTGTTTTCCAAGACGCTCCTAGGATATATTCTTTCACTGAACTGTTTAAGCATGTCCTGTATATCTTTGTTAAACTGCTCATCAGTTGAACATATTCTTCTAGCCCTCAACATCTGACTGTATGGAATGCTCCATTTGATAGCATATGGGTGACCACTATTCTTGTGTAACTAGGAATTTGTAGCAGTTGGCTTCCTATGCATTCTTGTTGTCAATTGGTTGTTAGCCATGTTAAACTCCACATCTAAAAAATCACTGTGGGTACGACTGCAAGTGCTTGTAATTGAAGATTGAGGTAATTATGATTACATTTCTCCGAAAAGCAATTCAGATCCTCCTCATCTCCTGCCCACAAAATGAAGAGATCATCTATGAATCTTGTCCATAGTGTTATTTTCTGGAGGAATTTTTCATTCTTATCAGCCCAGGTCAACTCCTTATCCCACCACCATATGAAATGATTTGCATAGATGGGGCTCAAGTGGTGCCCATTTCCATGCCTTGTGCTGCAAATAATATTTCTTATTGAAGGTAAAAACATTATGTGTAAGGCAGCTTTATAGTCTTCTACACTAACCTTTATGATCCAAATACCAAACTTATATGGTAGTTTAATGTACCTAATCACGTAACTCTTGTCACTTATCACCATGGCAGCAAATTGTGATTTTTGTCATGCACCTATTTCATCATTATAAAGCTTTATTAAACTGTGTCCATTCCAAGCATTTTCACAATACATTTGCAAAATACCCCATCATAGAGCCCTATTGGGCAATGTATCAAGTACTGTTCCACAGTCCACTCTAAAATGCAAAAGATTTACACTATATCATTTTTAATAGTGAAAATGTTGATTCCTAGGCATATTGCCCAAGTGGGCTGAAATGATCTATTTATCTTCCCGTACACGTTACGGATGGTAAATTATATATCCCCACTATAATGCTCAGAAAGTGATGAAGGAAAAAACTATGTCTAGTGTCTAGTGTCTAGAATCTAGTGGATCATCTCAAACCCCATTAAGGAGGAAAGTCCTATAACGGAAGAGCACAAAAATAAAAGCAGAGTAATGACCCTACTCAATATAATTCTGTTGAATTTGTGTTCTACTTTAACTATACTTACACCCAAAGTGTGTTAAAAACATAATACTTGTTTTTTTAAAACCCTTTATGGTACAGATTGCATCGAAAGAGAGCAGGCAGCAATCATTTCTCAAATATATATGTGGCTCTTTATCCACATTCAATCCTTGCAGTTCTTTGCTATCCAAATCCAATATAAATCTAGTCTCCAGTTGTCTGAGTTTGGGTTCTCTGACCCCCACCCCTCTTATATTTGGGGACTTGTGATATGCAACTATACTCCCCTAGAGAAGCATCACTGTTATGTATCTTTTCGAAGTGTTGTGCGACCGGCCCTAACATGTTGAAGTATTCGTCTGTAAGCAGGCACTTTAAAATGTAAACTACATATTCACTTTTACAGGTCATCTTCCCTTTTACCTTTATATCTTTGTTGCATGGTGTTTTGAGTTAAGTAAGATTTTCACCCTGTTGGCATGCTTTGTATCATCATGTTTCTGTAGGTATTGCTGCGCGCATGTCACTCCTGATCAACTTGTCTTTTAGGGACCTGGCTCTCCTAAAATAAATCTGTGGGTGATTTAGTATATCTTGACAATTTACCAAATTGTCCTTAATTATTTGCCAATGTTTTCACAAAGCACTGCACAGTTTATCCCCTGAATCTTGTTCTTATTTCTGACTTTCTTGGATGTAGACAGGGTCCTCTCCCTCTTAATTGACTGTGCCCTCCTAGAAACTGCTTTTCAAATGTTATCTGAGTACCCCTAACTTTAAAACAGGTAATCATCTCTGCTTCTGTCTTACTGTACTCTTCCTCAGTGTTACAGAAACAGCTCTATAAATTTCCCTAAAAAGGATACTCCTGATAAGAGGGGCTGGGTGGAAACTCAGGGCGTGTAAGCTTGTGTGGACTGCAGTTGCGTTATTATATACTGTATTAACTAGTTTTTCCCCTTCCACCTACACTAGTACATCTAGAAATTCCTTGTCAGTTTTACTTATCTTACCAGTGAAACACGGATTTAGATTATTATGATTTAAACTCTCTATAAAATCCTCAGCATGTGTTAATGTACTTTTTCCAGAGCAAGAAAAAAAGCATCCATATATCTCACTTGCAGTAAATCAAATCAAGGAACTTATAAAGGGTGTGGCTACTCCAAGAGTGTCACTGTGCTACACGTTTGCTAACAGCTGCTCCCACTAGGAAGTAGTGGGGAAGGTCTAAAAGCCAGCTACGATATATTGAGGAAAAACTCTAGTTCTGATGTGATGTTTCTCTCACAACTAGGTTGATGTGCTGGTTCTGTTACACACAGACAGGAGATGCATCAAAATCAATGTTGCATTATCTGGGCCACTTCCAGTGACCGAGGCACAAGACCTGGGGTAGAGACTTTGATATTCCTGAGTCTCAAGCAACAGGAGGCAAGGCAACAAGCCCTTGGAGATCACTTGGAGTCAAGGCAGAGTCCATTTCTCCTTCAGCAGAGTCAGATAGCAGCAGGGCAGCAAACAAAAAAACAGGCCTTTTAAATCAGCAGTCCAGTTGAGTCCTTTAAGCAGCACAGCAGTTCTTCTGGCAGAGCTCAGTTACAAGTCCAGTAGTATCAGATTTTAGAGGGCCCTGTTCTTATACCCAGAAGAACCTTCGATGTGGGGGTGACTTCAAAGCAGCTCTCTGAACTGCACAAGTATCCCTTTCAACCCAATCCTGTCTGCCACGCTATATGTGGGGGGTAATCAGTATTTTATGTGGGGACGGGACACTGCCTATTCAAGTGAAGCATTAGCCCCTCCCTCTATCCTGCCCAGGCAAGGCCATCAGAATGCAAATGTATGTAGATGGGTACTTAGACACACCTTTCATTCCTGTGTTGTGGCTGTCTAGAGGTAATGCACAATGTGTAGCTGTCACCCAGCCCAGACGTGTATTGGAGACAGGCTGTCAGGCACACAAAGCAGTAAGTACAGAGTATTGTCCAGTTTCTTAACGTGGCATTTCTAAAACAGTAAAGGTAAATCAAACTTCACCAGTAAGGAGGATTTATCATTTACCATTCTAAACATATGAAACCTGAAAAAACTACTCCTCTATGGTCAGGAATTACAGCTTAAAAGTGTATTGAGGAATTCCCACTGCTTGCGGATTAGAAGAGTAGCACTCACAGTAGTGAAAAATGAAATAGGCTGTGTGTCACTACTAAGACATGTAAAACATAAAGATACATATCCTACCTTTTACTTACATAACACCTTGCCCTTAGGGTACTTAGAGCCTACCTTGGGGGTGAATGATATTTAATAAAAGGAGAGTTTGAGACTTGGCAAGTAGTTCTAAATGCTAAGTCAAAGTGGCAGTAAACTGCACACACATGCACTACAGTGGGAGGCCTGAGACAGTTTTGAAAGGCTACTTATGTGGGTGGCACATGTAATACTGCAGGCCCACTAGTTGTATTTGAAGTACATGCCCAGGGTATATAGTAAACCACTTTATAATGGACTCACCAATGCCTCAAATATGCCAATCAGGTATTCACCAATGTCATCTTGTTTAGGGGAGAAGCATGTGCGCTTTAGTACTGGTTAACAGTGGTAAAATGCTCAGAGTCCTAAGGTTAACAAAAGGAATTGGCAAAACATGGAGGCAAATTCCAAAAAGTCTGGGAAAAGACCACGAGGAGGATCACAGGTCTAACAGAGGGGAAAAGTTACTATTCTCACTCCAGTGTATGCAACAGTGGGGAAATTATTGAACAATGGAAAGGTGAAAAAAACTAAAAGCAATTAATCAACTTACATATTTACTACTCAATAATTCTTCATTAATAAATAATGGTAATTCAATTACCTTCCCTCCCTATATTCCTACAAATCTAGCACCCCACACATAAAACATAACTAAAACAATAAGTATTCTAAAATGTACATGTTTAAAATCAATTACATAATACATTTTGAATCAATAATTCATTGTTAGCAATACCTAATTAACTTCAAACCCTAGACCCTGCAAACCTAGCAGAGTGCAACAACAATATAATTAAAATATATAAGTATTCCAGAATTTACATATTTAAAATTCGATTAAATAATACATTTACATATAATAATTAATTCATTAATTAATAATTAAATATTACTTATTTAACTTCTCACCCTATACCCCTACAAACCTAGCATCATACAACTCAAATATATGTAAAATAGATCAGTATTCTATGAAGTAAATAAGATTGAATAAATATGAATAATAAATAATTACTACCTAATTAACTTTCCCACCCTATCTTCCTACAAACCCAACAACCTGCTACAACAAAACAAATTACAGAAATTAACTGAAACATTCTAAATGACCTAAAAGTACATGCTAAACCAAAAAAATTGCAATGTTTATATAAACAATAGTAAAACATTAAATTAACATTTCAACTGAAACACTGTACATTCTGCCGATTTTCACCAAAGAATTGTCTCTAGAAGCAATCGGATCAAAAGTTACTAAAAACACGGCGCCCTTCACAAAGGTTTTCTGGTTAACATTATATTGCTTATTGCTATATTTAGGTGTTAAACTGGTGCTAATGGTGTGAAACATATGACCAGACAGTGTTAAAGTGTGGCGCCTTGTGATACATAATTTATCCTAGCTTGCTGCATAATTCAATTAACCCTGCCTCATAATTGGTTCTTCTATGATGTATGATTCCAGTGGCCCTGGATATGATAAAGCAATGTGCGGTACAATGGGCTACGGTGTTTGTACGTTTATCAAGGGCATTAGGAAGGGAAAGATCTGCCAGTGCATGCTCTACTCCATCCAAAGAGAAGTGAGTGCATCTGGTCGCCTTCATAGGTAGCTCAAGGGTGCAGACCCCTCATACCTACATTTGTCTGAAGATCTTACAAAGTATGACAAATGCCACTCCTTTTTGGACTTGATTGAGGGCAACAGAAAGTACTCAGAAGAAGACATAATGCAGACTATAACCAACAAAATGACCTTAAAGATAGAAAAATGTAAGTAATCTCATTGCCCTAATTTAAGAGCTCCCACTATAAAGGTCACACATTTCAGTGGAAAATATGTCCTGAGTACCTTCTTTCCTGCAAGTCAAGCACATAAATGGCAACCTCCACAGGCCTGAGGCCGAAATGGGAGATGAAAGATTTGGGCGAACATTGAACAAGACCCTAATGATTGCTACTATGCAGGGTTTGGGGTAGCAGGTGAGTGGCGCTCAGGCAGGTAGCTGGTAGAGATGACTAGGTGTTGGATATCAGTGAGTGTGTGGTGCCTCCAGGACAGGGGAAGACCTAAAACCCCTGAATGAGTGAGGAGCTAAAAGCCCATCCCTCAGCACTGATCCAGCGGCCTATAGAAAATATATCATAAACAACACTACCCAACTTCATAACCTATAAACAAAATTTTATACTAAAATTTGGACCCATTTATAAACCTGACATATTTTGGGCCTACTGAATCAGGTGGTCAAATTAAATCTATATACACATTATCTACAAACTATATACAATTTTATACATCTGCGGAAAGAATATTGTCATTAGAATAAAACTTAACCATTTAAACGACCACCATTGGCGACGTGATCTAGCTAATAGTAACCTACACTTCTGAATAACCAAGACCAGCTTGTTTGTCAAAAGTAAGATTTTATTTACTAAATTATGGTATATAAGTTGATAGTTTTATAAATGAATTTTATTAGCAATAAAGCAAGCATGATTGTAAAGAAACGTGAGAAAAATACAATTTAAGCAAGTGAATCAAAATTAAAGTAAATATATAAAGTTTAGCATTTCTAAAACCTAATTCCCTAACTGAGCTAAATAGATAGAATTTAAAGTAAAGTTCTTTGAGGATTCTTACGTGCTCCACGCAAAGTCCGACAGCACTTCACCCTCATCGGAAAGTCAGAAAGCAGTAGCCAGCCCATCCCTAGGGGCATGACTTTTTATACCTTTCTACGCTAACTAAACTACTCAAAGGAAAGTTTTCAAAAATCTTCGACGTCCCATTGGCTGAGAGTGACAAGTGACATGTCACCCACTTTTCAAAAGTTCCATTAAATCATATTTCTTAAAGACCATTGTCTCTTCCGAGTGCAACCAGGAGCTTCCTAGGTTTGTAACAAATGTATAAAATTGTTCTCGCTGCGTCCAACGCGACTTCCGCGGATGCCAAGTTAAGGCTGACAAAATGTTCTTTTTCGACCTTGGCCACGTCCGACAGAATGATGATAGCACGTCAGCTTTTTGCTTTGTGAATGCAGCTTTTGGCGAACACTTTACTTCATAATGGGCGTCTCGTGACTTTTGCAGAAATGAAAATTCATCTTTTTGTAAGCAGAACGAACTTGGCCCAAAAGCAGGCAATTTAAGCTTTCTAGTATAAAACAAACACAAGAAAAGTATTAATGTAAGAAATAATGTAAATTCTGTATCCACCCCAAGATTTGCTAATTAATTAACCCACCCGATTAATCAAAATGTTACCTAGCCAATGCAAACAAATAAAGCAGCGTTTATATCTACCAGTCTCCGTTACTCCATGAGACTTATATGCACCTAGAATAGTAGAAATGACATCACACAGACAAGGAAAAGCAAAACAAGCACCTGCTTCTTTTAAGTTTGCAGCAGTTAGTAATGACAAAAACGAAAACAATAAATTATTTTATTATTTTGCACGAACAAAAAGATGCAACAATTATGCACGTTTATGAGCACACATGTTAGTCCCCCCATGTGTAAAGTTTAATCTAAGTTGTATTAGCACGACATATCACAAATCATTAATATTATTATTCATGTTATGGAAATGTGACTTCACGAGTTTAAACAAAATTTTGTTTTCTATCTCGCTCCATCAACTCCCTCATCTGGTGATTAACAAATCACCACACCAGCACTCAAAATTTTGATAATTTAAATTTCTAAGAAATCGATTCAAATTCATTTGTATCAGTAAACCTAAAAGTCTGTTTCTGCATAATCTTTGGAATTAGCATAACGCTCTCTATGTAACTCCTGTAATTCGATCTCTCTTTCTTCTTCTTTTCTGAGTTTATAGATTCTTTTCTTTTCTTTCAACTGTTTCTTTCTTTTATGTAACAAACAACCTATTTTGGTCAAAATAAAAATGAATACTATTATAATCAAAGGTGCCAGAATCTTGCCAAGAATTGAACTTCCAATATCATGAAACCAGTTTTTAATTGCTTGAAACCTTTTTGAAAGTTTCCCTGTAAAATCATCTTCTTCTAAAGGAATTATCTCTGAATGCATTTGTGTAATATTCTTAATATACATTTCAATATTCTTACTTTCATCAGGTATATATGTACAACAATGTTGTACATGTAAAATGCCACAGACTCCTCCCTCTTTTGCTAGGAGTATGTCTAAAGCAAGACGGTCTTGAATTACCATAGATCTAATTGCAATAACTTCAACATTCACTAATTGAAATCCATCAGCTGTGTCAGTTGATAATCTATCAACTATAGTGGACAATTTTCTGATTCTCCCTGCATTTAGGGTTATACCAACAAAAGGTATTACAGCTTGAAAAATATCTCCCAGAACTTCAGTAAAAGTTT
Source organism: Lissotriton helveticus (assembly GCF_964261635.1). Lineage (NCBI taxonomy): Eukaryota > Metazoa > Chordata > Amphibia > Caudata > Salamandridae > Lissotriton > Lissotriton helveticus. The sequence goes on from NC_136072.1 coordinate 1,011,264,408, forward strand.
CTCTTTTAACTCTATTTACATAATTATGAATTTTAAACAATCCTTCTGAATCTCTGTCAACATGAAACACTTTAGGAAAAACAATTCCCACATAACAAGTTCCATACCAGTGGTCTGGAAGGTTGTAGTAGGCTTTGTCACCACAAACAAAATAAATCCCAGGAAAGATAGGATCTTTTCCACCTTTAAATCCCCAACCTCCCAAAATCTGATAAGTATCTTCACAGTTACTTGCACCTACAAAGTAATTATCAAAAAGTGTATTATCTCTTCTAATGCAAAGCTTACCACTAACTGGTTTGTCTATGTGAATTGCAATATTTTCAAGCATTTTGCCATTTAACTTCTCATCCTCTTTTTGCCAGAAACTTGACTTAGTCTGCTTGACTAATTCATTCCTCTTATAAATTGCTCTTCTCTCTTCAACCATATTCAAAAATTTCTTTCCTTCAGCACTTAATTTGCATGTTAGATTATTCTTGTAAGCATACTCGTAAGTGAGTTCGTTAGTAACAAGGAAAAATTCTCTCATTTGTTTTGCTTTCTTATGCTTATTTAAAGCATTATCAATCTTAATATTTGCAAAAATTTCATCATAATTTGAATAGTAATATTCTAAACGTCCAGTTTGATAAAATAAACTACTTAATACACTACATGTTACAGCATAAGTGAGAGGAAGCATATTATATGTTACTCCCTCAGAAACAGAAGCAGGTAACTTAACGCAGACGTAGCAGTCTTTTGCATCCATTACCTTAACATATTCACTCAATAGCTTTGTGAATGTATTACTTGAGAAATCACCAATTGATTTATCTTGATGAATGTTAGGCTGATGATCAATAACTTTTGCAGACGCACTATGTTTAGTTTGGCTAACCAGAGCTTTGCTTGTTATGTTAACTTTGTGTAATTCTCTATTCATCTCCAAAGGAATAATCACAGCTAGAACCAACCAGAGCAGAATTAAAATGAGCAGACACACCAGAGTCATCTTACAGCATCTTTTAAAAACAGAACACTTTGAAGTGCTCTCCTTAACATAAGGCATTCTTGGTTAATTTTAGCCTCAAAAAAATAAAAATAAATTTTAAATTTCTAAATTTATATTTACACCCCCCTTTTAAAATATTTTTTTTTTTTTTTTTTTTTTTAAACCCTAGACAAGATTTCTTCGACCTTATGTCATACATAAGTTTTCTTCAACTAAACAGTTTTTCTTCGACCTTGTGTCAACTAACAAATTTTCTTCAGCCTTTTGCCAATTTAATATTTCTATATTTCAATCATTGTCACTAATTTCTTGGATTTCGTTTTCTTCTTCACTACTATCATATATGTCAATAACAGGTGGAATTACTAAGTAAGTCCACTCAGGAGACTTGTATTTTTGGTTTGGTCTTATTATTCTCTTCCCTTTTCTCGATATCACTTCAATTTTTCTTCCAACTCCAACTTCTTTTCCAGGACTCTTTTGACTACTGATTTCTTCAACTTGTTCTTTTGGCTTTTTGATCAATCTGACTCTCAATCTTCCACCTGGCCAGTAGTCTGCTTTTCTCACGTACTTCCTCTTTGGTTCAGAATTATTTGATTCTGACTTCCAAGTCCTTTTCTTTCTGTTTTCACTTTCACCTTCCACGTCACTTTCTTCAGTTTCGTAGTCTGAAATTTCAATTGACTCAGGAACTTCTCTATTCGGCAATTTCACTCCTTCAGGAACTTCACTTTGTCTTCCATCACTGGTACTCGGTAATTCGTCTTCCTCCTCTTCCTCAATTACCCCCAACTTCCCAGATTTCGGATTTCTGTTCCTTACTTCAGAGTTTGTTCTCTGCCTTTCGATACTCTCCTGGTCTGAAACTTCTTTTTGTTCTGCTTCTTTGTCTTCAATGGAGACAACCGAATCCTCAGTTATCTTTCCTTTTAACAGATTCTCTTCACCTTCAGAATCTATTTCAATTATTTCCAAGTCTTTTCTTGTCAAATTTCCATTCACTGGCACAGTTTCCAGATGTCGACTTTCTTGTCGATCTTCAGAATCTGGAATTATTTCACCTTCTGTTTCGCCTTCTGCTTCAGAATCAGAATCATCTGTGGTATCACTTTCAACATCAGAACTCTCAGGAGTTGGTACTGGAATAGTATGACTAGGATGAATCCAACGTTTCAATCCTCTGCACTTTACAGCATTAGTAGTGATCAAAATTATCTGCCTAGGTTTCTGCCATCTAGGAGCTAGACAATTCCTTCTCCGATGTACTTTCGTTCTGACCCAATCGCCAGGTCTCAGATCATGTGTCAAAACCTTTTCATCTGATTGAGCTTCAGTTCCCACCTGATTAGACACAGAAGTTACCATATCAGATAACCTTTTACAGTAATCCAAAATAGCACTGTCATTTATGCTCAACAGTTTACCTACAGGTACAAAAGCTTGCCTCATAACTCTTCCCATTAAAATTTCATGAGGACTCAAACCTGTCTTTTTATCTGGTGTACTTCTTAATGACATCAAAACAAGTGGAAGAGCATCAGTCCACTTTACACCTGTTTCAAGACACATTTTTCCAATTCTATTTTTAATTGTTCCATTTATTTGTTCAACCACTCCTGATGCCTCTGGTCTGTATGCACAGTGTATTTTCTGCTCAATGCTCAAAGCTTCGCAAATTAACTTCATCAGTTTGTTATCAAAATGGCTTCCTCCATCACTCTCAATAGTGACTGGAAAACCGTACCTTGGGATGATTTCTCTGAGCATTAGTTTTGCCACTGTAATTGAATCACAATGTCGTGTAGGGAAAGCCTCTACCCATCTTGAAAATAAGCACACAATTACAAGCACATATTTCAAACAATTGTGTAAGGGCATTTCAATGAAATCCATTTGTAACCTGGTAAAGGGACCACCCTCCCGACCAATTATTCCTGTCCCCACCACTGATTTTCTGTTTGGATTCATTTGTTGGCATGACAAACACCTTTGACAAAAAGATTCTGCAATAGTTCTAAACTTGGTATTGAACCATGTTTCTCTGAAAAGTCTAACCATAGAATCTCTTCCTAGATGTGCTGGACCATGATATAATCTGGCCATGTCAGCAATCAAACAATTTGGTAAAACTACTCTACCATCTTTGTAAACCCACACTCCATCTTCTTCACGTGGTCTACAATCTGATCTTAACCACAAGTCTTTTTCTTCATCTTCTGCTTCATTTTGTAAATCTCTAATCTCATGCCATGTTTCTACAACAGTTGTTAGCATTAATGAATTTGAATCAGTTTCTTTACTCCTCTCCCGATTGTATGAATAATTTTTCCTTGCGCAGTATTTAGCTGTTTCATCTGCGAAGGCATTTCCCTTGGAAATATAATCAGTTCCTCTAGTGTGCGCTGCACACTTAACAATGGCGATTTCTTTTGGCAATTGTATTGCTTCAATTAATCTCCTAATGAAAACTGCATTTTTAATTGGTGATCCTGCTGATGTCATGTATCCTCTCTGTGACCAGAGTTGTCCATAATTATGCACAACTCCATACCCATACTGACTATCAGTAATGATGGTAACTCTTATATCCTTTGATATTTCACATGCACGAATTAAAGCAATTAATTCAGCCACCTGTGCTGAACGAACTCCTTCAAGACATGATGCTTCTTCAACATCTACGACTGTACAAACTGAATATGAAGCTTTTAAGACACCTCCTTCGGATCTTAAGCATGACCCATCTACAAAGTAGACAAAATCCGATTCCGACAAAGGTCTGTCTTTGATGTCTTTTCTTGGTTTTGTGCAGAATTCCATGACATCTAAACATTCATGTTCTGTTTCAATGTCATCAACAATTTCAGAATCAGGCAGTAATGTAGAAGGATTCAGATTTAAACATCTTGAAATCGAAACATTATCTGCTCCTAGTATGATTTTCTCATACTTTGTCAATCTGCTACTTGTTAAATGTTGAGTCTTACCTCTTGTCAGCAATATTTCAACTGAATGAGGCACAAAAACTTTCACAGGAAATCCCATAATGATCCCCTCACTTTGTTCGAGGCTGATACTTGTAGCTGCAACTGCTTTCAAACAACCTGGTAATGCTTTAGCAATTGGATCAAGAACTGCAGAGAAGTATGCAATAGGTTTCTTTAAATTTCCATGTCTCTGAATTAACACAGATAATGCACATCCTTCTCTCTCACTGCAATACAATTCGAAATCTTTCTCATAATTTGGCATACCTAAAGCAGGAGCTTGGCATAAGCTCTTTTTCAGGTTCTCAAAAGAATCCATCTCAGCATCATTGAGAATAATTGGATCTTTTACATCTGACTTTGTCAGTCTTTGTAGTGGCTTTGCAATTACTGAAAATCCACTTATCCATTGTCGACAGTAACCAACCATTCCCAAGAACATTCTGACCTGTCTTTGTGTTCTTGGTGGTAACATTGCTTGAATCATTTTTATTCTCTCTATTGTTACTTGTCTTTTTCCCTTTGCAATTCTGTGACCAAGATATTTTACTTCTTGTTTGCAAAACTGTAGTTTTGTTGGGGACACTTTATGTCCTTCTTCTGCAAGGCGATTTAACAGAATTATTGTGTCTGTTACACAATTTTCTCTTGTCTTTGCAGCTATTAACAAATCATCAATATACTGCACTAGCGTAGACCTACCAGGTAAGTCTAGGTCTTCTAATGATCTTTTTAACAGTTCGTTAAAGATTGAAGGACTTTCTGTATAGCCCTGAGGGATTCTTGACCATCCGAGGGTCTTACTTTGGAATCTGAAAGCAAAGATTTCATAACTGCCTGGATGTAAGGGAACAGTAAAGAATGCATTGCAAAGGTCAATGACTGTATACCATTCAGCATCATGTGGAATCTGAAATAGAATTACTGCTGGATTTGGAACCACAGGACAACATGGAACGACAATTTGATTAACTTTTCTCAAATCTTGTACGATTCTAAATGTTCCGTTAGACTTTTTAACTCCCATAATTGGTGAATTACAAGAGCTACTCTCCATTTCTTTTAATACACCTTGTTTGATTAACTTTTCAATTATAGGTGTAATACCTTCAATTGTTTCTGTTTTCATTTTATATTGTGGAGTGTTTGGAAATTCTATTCCCTGTTTCAATGTAATTTTTACTGGATCTACGTTTTTCATCAGACCCATCTCATTTCCAGTAAAATCCCATATTTCAGATTTCACTGTTTCTTTGAGTTCTTCAGGTAAATCTTTTTCTTCAAATGCAGGAAACAATTTTGTTTCTTCTGCTTCCATCATCATCATTGTCATTCTGTATAAACCATCTTCCTCCATTGTTTGTAACTCAACTCCATCAGGAGAACAATATATTCTACAATTCATTTTACATAGGATGTCTCTGCCCAATAGATTCACTGGACTACTATTACAAACCACAAATCTGTGTTTATCTCTGTAGTTTCCAATTTCAACTGGTACTGGATCAGTTAAGTCAGTTTTAATTTGTTGATTACTTACTCCGACAACTTGGATGGTATCCCCAGAGAGAGGTAGGTTTTCAATTTCCACTGATCTAACAGTAGAACGGGTAGCACCAGTGTCCACTAGAAAAGTGATGTCTACATCATTAACTTTCCCGTTTACAAAAGGACCAGACTGGTCAACCTCAAGAGTGGCTCCAACAACACACTCTTCCTCCTCTCTCGGGCACCGTCAGCAATAATCATCAGAATCGCTGTCTTGACTTTCTGTTAATAAAAACTGTTGTGAAGCATTTTGCATTTGAACTCTTTGCTGCTTTTGCTGTTTTTGTGGTTTTATTACCTGTTCACTTCCCTGAAATCCCACGTTTGGATTATATTTTTGAACTCCCCCACAATTCGGAAAAGGTGGTTGTGGCAATTGGTCTTGGCGATTATTCACCTGTTGTTGTTGCTGTTGCTGTAACTGTCGTTGAATATTTAATTCGTTTAACCCCTGTTGTATCTGTAGCTGTCGCTGCAGGTCAACACCATTCTGCATCTGTGGATTCAATAAGGGATTCTTTAAGTTTTTAGGAGGATGAGGACACTCGTCTCTCCAATGTCCAATTTCGCCACAATTAAAACAAGGTAATCTTTGTTTCAACTCCTCAATCTTTGGGCTAAATTTCTTTGGGAAATTATTATTTTTAAACTTTCCTTGTATCTGGTTTGTATTTCCAGTTTGAACAAAATTAGTGTTCTTATTACCCATGCTGGCAATCTGTTGCTCAGCCACCTTTACCTGAGCCCACATGGCTTTCTCCTTGAGTTTCTTTTGTTTTACTTCTATTTCATCACTGCAATACTTAGCTTTTCTAAGAATATCATCTATAGATAGTGATTGCCATCCGACAATACTATTTCTGATCATTTCTCCAATTTCAGGTTTTAGTCCATAAACAAATCTATAAACAAAATGGCTCATGTCTTTTTCATCTAATTTTTCATAACCACTATATTGTTTAAAGATTAACAGTAGTCTTTCATAAAAAGAATGAACTGATTCTTTTGTTTCCTGTTCTGTTCTTTCTATTTTAACCCAATCAACTTCTTTGGGTGGAATTTTGTTTTTCATCCAAACAATTACTTTTTCATAAAAATCCATTACAAGTGGATTTGGAGCACCTGTTTCTTTAATTCGTTCAGGTTCTGTTTTTGGCCAACTAATCGATATTTTACATTCTGTCCAAAGATCAGATGGAACGACAATATCAAAAAATCCATCTAAATCAATCCACAGAACTTTTGACACTTTGATAAATCTATCAACTTGCCTGTACCACTCAACTGGTTTCTCCCTCAATTTCGGAAAGTCATTTGTAAATAACAGAATGTCCTGTCTCGACCAAGGGACATGAACATATCCTCCACCTGCAATTTCTCTCATTGGGAATTGTTTTGACAATTTTTCCAATCTTTCATCTTCCTTCTTTTTCGTCCATTTTACTCTCCATTTATTCAGTTCTCCTAGTTTTTTGATATATACAATCAAATCTTTTATATGTACTATTCTTCCCATTGAGTTCAAACTCTCAATGTCACTTTCTGAAAAGTCTAATCTGTAGTGCTTTGCAAAATTCTTTTGTTTGCTCACATCAATTTCAAGTTCAGCTGCTAGATCCTCTAGTTGATCATATTTATTTTTTGTTTTCCATTGTATGCTTTTGCAAATGAACAGTAGTTCATCATCTCGATAGTAATTTAAACTATCAGGACCAATTGTTCCAATTATTAATTCTTCGATATTCGCTTTTAATTTGGCCACATCAAGTTTTGGTGTAGTTACCCTGACTTCAGGACTCCCTATATCTGATATAGCACCCATTGGTGTTTTTGGGGATAAATCCTCATTAAAGGTTAAATCAGGCATTCTCGATTTAGAAGAGTTTATTTCAGATAAGTCTGAATAAAATTTTTCAGCAGCCTTTTGAATTTCTGTATTTAAAGGAATAGTTAATCCAGTTTTGTTTGTTTCCTTTTGGTCAAATACGGGCTGAACAGGACCAATTGTTACTGGAACTGTCACAGCTTCCATGCCTTTTGTCATTCTTTTTATTAATTCTTCTTTAGATCTTAAATATTCATTATAATCAACATCTTCAACATTTCTTGCCTCTCTTGTATAATCTTTTGGAGGTTCTCTTGCTCTTGGAGCCATTGTAAAATGTCTACCTTCATTTCGAGCATTCTCGAATTCTGGTCTTCTAGGAGTTTCAATGATTTCACAATTATTTGGATAAAGTTTAGGAGCTTCATTAATTGGAGGTGCACTCGGTGAAGTTTCAGTAGAAACCACCGGAGTAGACCATGATCTAGGAGGTCTTAAAGGCTGATTCTTTCTAGCAGTTGTATATATTTCTTCCATAACTGCATCCTCAGATTCACTTTCCATAGATTTCCCTGTAGGAGTACCCATTACCATTTCATGAATTAAATACAATCCTTCACTCATGTTTCCCTGTCTCCACATTCGCAATCTATCTTCATGAGTTTCTCTTCTCCAAGGTGGATTTTTAGAAGGTCTTTTAATTCCACTAGCTTCTCTTTGTAATTGATACATCTCGTCTTCCCACTCAACTAAAGCTTCAAATTGAGTTGGTCTCGGTTTCGGAACAAGAGCATTCATTTTCTCTCGTAAATTTCTCAAGACTTTTACATTAAATGAACCATCATCAGGCCAAGTTAAAACACCGTCGTTCTTAGTATAGCGTTTTCAACTATCGAACCATAAGACAGTATGATATCCATATTCACCTTCCATATACGCTGCAGGTGTTTTATACTTATGAAGTAGTTTACCACCTCGCGTTTCGATTTTCTTGTCAGGTGAAAATAAATTCTTAAACTTCTGAAATAATGTTGGCTTTTTCTCAACATGTTTAAAATGATAACTCATTTTTAAGAGTTAAATCTAATTCACAAAATCGTTCGTAAAATATTTCCGGGATGTTCCGTAAAACAACCAATCCGTGCGCGAAACACACCAACAAGCCAATGACAGTTGAGCTACGTCACTTTTCTGCTCAACCAATAAATTTGGAGTTTTTCCGAAGGACCAATTAGCTCACAGGTCGTCAGAGACTCAAGAGCCAATCAGAATATAGCTTGTGACGTAGGTCACCCAATCCCAGCGCGGCTCTGTGACGTACACAGCAGCTGCGGTTTCTCGTTTCTCACTCCTGGCGCTTACCCCTCCTTCACAAAATCTTTTCACAGCGCCATTTTAAGAACACTTTTCAGTGTAAATTAATTCTTAACAATGACTATAAGGACAACATCTGTTCGTTTCACTATTTAGGATAGTTTACATACATTCAAGTATCCACACTTCGGAATAGACGGCGCTATTCACACTAAGGATAATATTCAATTGTTAGTAGAGTAACCTTACCCCACCCTTCTAACACGTATAATTATGAACTCGCTTTGCTCTGAACCCACCGCGAAGTGAAAGTTCTAAGAGTTCCACTTGAACATAAAATACAATTCAAACTCGCACTTTCACACTGAAATTTCCCTAATTTCAAACACACATGAAATCCGTACAGGACTCTCACCTGTTTATAGAGATCATGCACCGTTAGCAAAATAACGACGTTATCCGTACAGGGCTCTCACCTGTTTATAGATATGAAACATGTACCCGTACAGGACTCTAACCTGTTTATAGATAATCATGCACCGACGCTAATTTACCCTTCACTCAAGCTCGGATATAACTAATACTCTCATCACAGTGAGTTTTATGGAAGGCGCTTTGTCCCTATTCTCATGCTGCTTTAATTTCTTAGAAAACCCTCACTTTACAAGATTCAGACCTAGCCTTAAAACTGTGCTGCTCGGCGACAACACTATGGTACACGGCGATACCTCTTGTGATACTCGGCGATATCACTACAAACAGAACAGATGGCTTGCGTGACTAAATTTCTCGCCACACAATCTATACCGGTATAGCTTACAGATAGCACGAAAAAACGAACTCAACATGTGTTAAAACATCGATCCTATTTCCATACCATAATACTTTAGTAACCCTTAGCAACCACCATATTACCTTGGTTACTCTTAGCAACCATCAATTTCTGCTACCAGAGAATTGATCCAGCGGCCTATAGAAAATATATCATAAACAACACTACCCAACTTCATAACCTATAAACAAAATTTTATACTAAAATTTGGACCCATTTATAAACCTGACATATTTTGGGCCTACTGAATCAGGTGGTCAAATTAAATCTATATACACATTAGCTACAAACTATATACAATTTTATACATCTGCGGAAAGAATATTGTCATTAGAATAAAACTTAACCATTTAAACGACCACCATTGGCGACGTGATCTAGCTAATAGTAACCTACACTTCTGAATAACCAAGACCAGCTTGTTTGTCAAAAGTAAGATTTTATTTACTAAATTATGGTATATAAGTTGATAGTTTTATAAATGAATTTTATTAGCAATAAAGCAAGCATGATTGTAAAGAAACGTGAGAAAAATACAATTTAAGCAAGTGAATCAAAATTAAAGTAAATATATAAAGTTTAGCATTTCTAAAACCTAATTCCCTAACTGAGCTAAATAGATAGAATTTAAAGTAAAGTTCTTTGAGGATTCTTACGTGCTCCACGCAAAGTCCGACAGCACTTCACCCTCATCGGAAAGTCAGAAAGCAGTAGCCAGCCCATCCCTAGGGGCATGACTTTTTATACCTTTCTACGCTAACTAAACTACTCAAAGGAAAGTTTTCAAAAATCTTCGACGTCCCATTGGCTGAGAGTGACAAGTGACATGTCACCCACTTTTCAAAAGTTCCATTAAATCATATTTCTTAAAGACCATTGTCTCTTCCGAGTGCAACCAGGAGCTTCCTAGGTTTGTAACAAATGTATAAAATTGTTCTCGCTGCGTCCAACGCGACTTCCGCGGATGCCAAGTTAAGGCTGACAAAATGTTCTTTTTCGACCTTGGCCACGTCCGACAGAATGATGATAGCACGTCAGCTTTTTGCTTTGTGAATGCAGCTTTTGGCGAACACTTTACTTCATAATGGGCGTCTCGTGACTTTTGCAGAAATGAAAATTCATCTTTTTGTAAGCAGAACGAACTAGGCCCAAAAGCAGACAATTTAAGCTTTCTAGTATAAAACAAACACAAGAAAAGTATTAATGTAAGAAATAATGTAAATTCTGTATCCACCCCAAGATTTGCTAATTAATTAACCCACCCGATTAATCAAAATGTTACCTAGCCAATGCAAACAAATAAAGCAGCGTTTATATCTACCAGTCTCCGTTACTCCATGAGACTTATATGCACCTAGAATAGTAGAAATGACATCACACAGACAAGGAAAAGCAAAACAAGCACATGCTTCTTTTAAGTTTGCAGCAGTTAGTAATGACAAAAACGAAAACAATAAATTATTTTATTATTTTGCACGAACAAAAAGATGCAACAATTATGCACGTTTATGAGCACACATGTTAGTCCCCCCATGTGTAAAGTTTAATCTAAGTTGTATTAGCACGACATATCACAAATCATTAATATTATTATTCATGTTATGGAAATGTGACTTCACGAGTTTAAACAAAATTTTGTTTTCTATCTCGCTCCATCAGCACGATCAAACAGAAACCTGGGCACACATATAAATATCAACAGTTAATACAGCAATTGGTAGTAAATGTTGTCGACACCAGTGGTTTTCTTTAAAGGTTTTTTTATGTGAAGATGTTCATAGAAAAACAAAGACACCTGCCGACACGTGTTTCGTCAGCAGGTCAATGCCTGTGACTCTTCAGGGCTTAGGAGGCGTGGTGAAGGTATCAATGGTCCGGTGATAATTCCAACCCGGAGTGCGGGTAAAAAAGTACCGGTGGGTTCGTTGCATAAGACGTTGTCGAGCGGGCCAGTGCTTCCGTGACAACGGAAGAGCCTGAAAAAGCAGAACTCCCCTCGTGCTCGTCTCATCGGAAGAATGAATACTGTTGATATTTATATGTGTGCCCAGGTTTCTGTTTGAAGACTCTAATAATTGCCTATGCCACAGGTAAAAATGTATACTGGACCACATATGCTGTCTGATGGAATATATCGCAAAACCCACTGTGGATCGTGCCCTGGTAGTGATGAGTACTTGGGTAGCAGCTTATGGGCATCAATGAGATAGAAGTATGCACCAGATGAAAAACACTAAAAAGAGCCTGCAGAAGGAGGGCAAGCAAGTTCTGACTGACGTTCAAACGGCTTCAGTGATTGATATACAGCACCGATTAAACTTTGGTCCCTGCAAATGGACAGTTGGAACAACTGACACAGAAAGCAGAGACCTTCACTTAACTGTCTACAGGAGGAGCACTCACTGTGTTGAACAATTGCTGCATGTTTGGGAGGTAGCTCTTTGCTGAAATTGTAAATGCACTGCACATGCATGATTAAAAAGGGCTTATCCAGTTTGAGTTGTCATTGACTCATCCTTGACGTAGTGGGGAGACAGCTAAAAGTAAAGTTGATCCATACGTGTGGGAGTAGTATCATAACCGTGGGCCTGCAAGGACCCACCGTCATTCTTCTGTTGCATCGCTCCTCACATGCACTGTGCCTTTGTACCACTTCAAGATTACAGTCTCACAAATGTCAAGGTTTACTTTATGGGGGGCAGAGGGGCTTAGCATTCTGTAAGAACTATAGTGCGGCAAGGCCAACTAAAGACTTCGGGGTCTAAAGAGTGATGCAAATAGCCACATGAAAGGGGCAGATTAATCACAATTTGAAGCAGCACAATGCAGCAAGACAACCTGCTGTGCTGTTTTGTGTCAAATGGAGAGGGCAGGAATGCGCCATATTGACCATATTGCTCTCTCACTGCATTGGCGCACTGTGTGCTGCCTAGTGGCAACGCAGGGACCCTTGCACCATGCTTTGCAGGCAGGATTGTTTTTGTACAAACACAACCATTAAAGGCTTTTTCCCTTTTTATAAATGTTCTGCAGAATGCAGAACTCTTAAAAAGAGGAAACAACAAAGTAGCAAGGTAAGGCAAATCATTAATTGTAATGCACCACGTTGTGATAGTATTACTTCATTATTTTGTCATATTTCCACTTCTTAACACTGTCTGGGTATAGGTTTTACCCCATTAGTACCAGTTTAACACGAAGTATAGCAATAAGGAACAGAATGGTGACCGGACAACCTTTGTGAAGGGCCTTCCACAAAGCGGCCACACATGCCACTGTGTTTTCCGTAACTTGCACGTCTGTTGGGAAGGAGTACCATTTTGATGCATTCCCAGGTTTGTGTTAATTAATCTTGGAAATCGACTAAAAGTATAGGCACCCTTGTGTTTGCCTTTGCCTGTATGTTGTGCAAGGGCAAAGACATTCTTTGACAAGTCTACCCCAAATCTTTTCCTTCTCCTTCAAGTCTTTCACAATTTATTACAGCTCCTACCACCTCTATGCAGGGTACATCTCAACCAGGGTGACAACCGTTCGGCCGAGTATGTCCTAGCTGATCAAATGTCCTACTTTTCGTTTTAATCCACAACCCTTTTATGTGGGTGGAAAGTGGCATATATTGATTAGCAATCACTAAAAAGTCAAAACAAAAAACGGGAAAAAACCTTTGTTAGGCCCCATATGCCGGAGCCACTATTCTATGCAGACCTACAGGGATGCAGCCAGTATGAGGCTTATTTTAGCTCCTGAAAAGTATTCGCCTCAGAAGAAAATAAATGGATTTGAACTTGTAATTAGGTCATGGGGGAAGCATGTATTCAGCAACAAATAATGAATTACATAGTCTTGCCCATCCAAGGAGCTTCCAATTATATTGTCTCTGAACATGCTGATGCCCGCACATCATATCACTTGTGTGAAAGGCTTTGACAGCTGCGTGCAGTGCAAGCATTAGTGAGCAGTCCCTCAGTGAGAACAGTAGAATGCAAGGTTTTACCAATACTGCTGGCAAACCAGATCTAAATCCTCCTGGGTGCCAACTCTGTTTCTCCGAGTGATTCGATCAGCGCATGAGGTTTTTGTGAGCCTGCAGTTAAAATTAGTTAGCCTGCCTCTCCCAGGGAAAATCTCATTAGAGCGAAAATTGTATCTCGAGACAAGCAGTGGAAAAATTCTATTTAGGCACAGTGTGTTCTCATTAAAATGATTTTATGTCTTTTGAAAAGAGCAAGGGGATGTACACAGACAGAAGCTAAAACTAGAGATGCAAAGGTATTCAAGCCCACACAGTCTCATCTGCTTGTGGTCAACAGAACGCATTTATTTGTGACACATGTGCTGTTCTTTTTGGTAATGAAAATACAACAGCATGTTTTATCTCAGTAAGCTAATTGTATAGACTGTGCATGGAACGGAACTTTATGTAAAAAACGGAACATTTTAAACAATTTTTTTTTGTTTAAAGTAAAACATTTTAAAACGCGGTATCGTTTGATATCATTTGATGTCTCTCAAAAGACCCAGACAACACTCTCTTTCACTGGAAAGTGCAGAATGGACAATGCATGCCTGGGGGTGGGGGGAGGTCCAGTGGCATCACTGGGGTTGGTGTCACCCGGTGCGGGTAACTCATGGTGTCACCCCCTCACGACTTACCGCATGGCCCACCTCTGTCGGAAATGTATGGCGCTAGGTACTGTCTTACTCCCTCTAGCTCCCTCTCTCTGTCTTGCTCCCTCTAGCTCCATCTCTTACTCCTTCTAGCTCCCTCTCTCTCTGTCTTACGCCCTCTAGCTCCCTCTCTCTCTGTCTGACTCCCTCTAGCTCCCTCTCTCTGTCTTACTCCCTCTAGCTCCCGCTTTCTCTCTTACTCCCTCTAGCTCCCGCTCTCTCTCTTACTCCCTCTAGCTCCCTCTCTCTCTCTTACTCCCTCTAGCTCCCTCTCGCTCTGTCTTGCTCCCTCTAGCTCCCTCTCTCTGTTTTACTCCCTCTAGCTCCCTCTCTCTCTCTTACTCCCTCTAGCTCCCTCTCTCTCTGTCTTGCTCCCTCTAGCTCCCTCTCTCTGTTTTACTCCCTCTAGCTCCCTCTCTCTGTCTGTCTTGCTCCCTCTAGCTCCCTCTCTCTGTCTTACTCCCTCTAGCTTCCTCTCTCTCTGTCTTACTCCCTCTAGCTCCCTCTCCCTCTGTCTTACTCCCTCTAGCTCCCTCTCTCTGTCTTGCTCCCTCTAGCTCCATCTCTTACTCCTTCTAGCTCCCTCTCTCTCTGTCTTACGCCCTCTAGCTCCCTCTCTCTCTGTCTGACTCCCTCTAGCTCCCTCTCTCTGTCTTACTCCCTCTAGCTCCCGCTCTCTCTCTTACTCCCTCTAGCTCCCGCTCTCTCTCTTACTCCCTCTAGCTCCCTCTCTCTCTCTTACTCCCTCTAGCTCCCTCTCTCTCTGTCTTGCTCCCTCTAGCTCCCTCTCTCTGTTTTACTCCCTCTAGCTCCCTCTCTCTGTCTGTCTTGCTCCCTCTAGCTCCCTCTCTCTGTCTTACTCCCTCTAGCTTCCTCTCTCTCTGTCTTACTCCCTCTAGCCCCCTCTCTTACTCCCTCTAGCTCCCTCTCTCTCTCTCTCTCTTACTCCCTCTAGCTCCCGTTCTTTCTCTTACACCCTCTAGCTCCCTCTCTCTCTTACTCCCTCTAACCCCCTCTCTCTCTGTCTTGCTCCCTCTAGCTCTCTCTCTCTCTCTCTGCCTTACTCCCTCTAGCTCCCTCTCGCTCTGTCTTACTCCCTCTAGGTCCCTCCGGTTCCCTCTCTCTCTGTCTTACTCCCTCTAGCTCCCTCTCCCTCTGTCTTACTCCCTCTAGCTCCCTCTCTCTGTCTTGCTCCCTCTAGCTCCATCTCTTACTCCTTCTAGCTCCCTCTCTCTGTGTCTTACGCCCTCTACCTCCCTCTCTCCCTGTCTGACTCCCTCTAGCTCCCTCTCTCTGTCTTACTCCCTATAGCTCCCGCTCTCTCTCTCTTACTCCCCCTAGCTCCCGTTCTCTCTCTTACTCCCTCTAGCTCCCTCTCTCTCTTACTCCCTCTAGCTCCCTCTCTCTCTGTCTTGCTCCCTCTAGCTCCCTCTCTCTGTTTTACTCCCTCTAGCTCCCTCTCTCTCTGTCTTGCTCCCTCTAGCTCCCTCTCTCTGTCTTACTCCCTCTAGCTTCCTCTCTCTCTGTCTTACTCCCTCTAGCCCCCTCTCTCTTACTCCCTCTAGCTCCCTCTCTCTCTCTTACTCCCTCTAGCCCCCTCTCTCTCTGTCTTGCTCACTCTAGCTCTCTCTCTCTCTGTCTTACTCCCTCTAGCTCCCTCTCACTCTGTCTTGCTCCCTCTCTCTCTCTTACTCCCTCTAGCTCCCTCTCTCTGTCTAGTGCCCTCTAGCTCACTCTCTCTCTGTCTTACTCCCTCTAGCTCCCTCTCTCTGTCTAGCTCCCTCTCTCTCTGTCTTGCTCCCTCTAGTTCCCTCTGTCTCCCTCTCTCTGTCTTACTCCCTCTAGCTCCCTCTCTCTCTGTCTTACTCCCTCTAGCTCCCTCTCTCTGTCTAGCTCCCTCTAGCTCCCTCTCTCTGTCTTACTCCCTCTAGCTCCCTCTGGTTCCCTCTCTCTCTGTCTTACTCCCTCTAGCTCCCTCTCTCTTTGTCTTACTCCCTCTAGCTCCCTCTCCCTCTGTCTTACTCCCTCTAGCTCCCTCTCTGTCTTACTCCCTCTAGCTCCCACTCTCTCTCTCTTACCCCCTCTAGCTCCCGCTCTCTCTCTTACACCCTCTAGCTCCCTCTCTCTCTCTTACTCCCTCTAGCTCCCTCTCTCTCTCTCTTACTCCCTCTAGCTCCCTCTCTCTGTTTTACTCCCTCTAGCTCCCTCTCTGTCTCTGTCTTGCTCCCTCTAGCTCCCTCGCTCTGTCTTACTCCCTCTAGCTTCCTCTCTCTCTGTCTTACTCCCTCTAGCCCCCTCTCTTACTCCCTCTAGCTCCCTCTCTCTTACTCCCTCTAATCTCTCTGTCTTGCTCCCTCTAGTTCTTTCTCTCTGTCTTACTCCCTCTAGCTCACTCTCACTCTATCTTGCTCCCTCTAGCTCCCTCTCTCTCTCCTACTCCCTCTAGCTCCCTCTCCCTCTGTCTTACTCCCTCTAGCTCCCTCTCTCTGTCTTGCTCCCTCTAGCTCCATCTCTTACTCCTTCTAGCTCCCTCTCTCTGTGTCTTACGCCCTCTACCTCCCTCTCTCCCTGTCTGACTCCCTCTAGCTCCCTCTCTCTGTCTTACTCCCTATAGCTCCCGCTCTCTCTCTCTTACTCCCCCTAGCTCCCGTTCTCTCTCTTACTCCCTCTAGCTCCCTCTCTCTCTTACTCCCTCTAGCTCCCTCTCTCTCTGTCTTGCTCCCTCTAGCTCCCTCTCTCTGTTTTACTCCCTCTAGCTCCCTCTCTCTCTGTCTTGCTCCCTCTAGCTCCCTCTCTCTGTCTTACTCCCTCTAGCTTCCTCTCTCTCTGTCTTACTCCCTCTAGCCCCCTCTCTCTTACTCCCTCTAGCTCCCTCTCTCTCTCTTACTCCCTCTAGCCCCCTCTCTCTCTGTCTTGCTCACTCTAGCTCTCTCTCTCTCTGTCTTACTCCCTCTAGCTCCCTCTCACTCTGTCTTGCTCCCTCTCTCTCTCTTACTCCCTCTAGCTCCCTCTCTCTGTCTAGTGCCCTCTAGCTCACTCTCTCTCTGTCTTACTCCCTCTAGCTCCCTCTCTCTGTCTAGCTCCCTCTCTCTCTGTCTTGCTCCCTCTAGTTCCCTCTGTCTCCCTCTCTCTGTCTTACTCCCTCTAGCTCCCTCTCTCTCTGTCTTACTCCCTCTAGCTCCCTCTCTCTGTCTAGCTCCCTCTAGCTCCCTCTCTCTGTCTTACTCCCTCTAGCTCCCTCTGGTTCCCTCTCTCTCTGTCTTACTCCCTCTAGCTCCCTCTCTCTTTGTCTTACTCCCTCTAGCTCCCTCTCCCTCTGTCTTACTCCCTCTAGCTCCCTCTCTGTCTTACTCCCTCTAGCTCCCACTCTCTCTCTCTTACCCCCTCTAGCTCCCGCTCTCTCTCTTACACCCTCTAGCTCCCTCTCTCTCTCTTACTCCCTCTAGCTCCCTCTCTCTCTCTCTTACTCCCTCTAGCTCCCTCTCTCTGTTTTACTCCCTCTAGCTCCCTCTCTGTCTCTGTCTTGCTCCCTCTAGCTCCCTCGCTCTGTCTTACTCCCTCTAGCTTCCTCTCTCTCTGTCTTACTCCCTCTAGCCCCCTCTCTTACTCCCTCTAGCTCCCTCTCTCTTACTCCCTCTAATCTCTCTGTCTTGCTCCCTCTAGTTCTTTCTCTCTGTCTTACTCCCTCTAGCTCACTCTCACTCTATCTTGCTCCCTCTAGCTCCCTCTCTCTCTCCTACTCCCTCTAGCTCCCTCTCTCTGTCTAGCGCTCTCTGTCTTACTCCCTCTAGCTCCCTCTCTCTGTCTAGCTCCCTCTCTCTCTGTCTTACTCCCTCTAGCTCCCTCTCTCTGTCTTACTCCCTCTAGCTCCCTCTCTCTCTGTCTTACTTCCTCTAGCTCCCTCTCTCTTACTCTCTCTAGCTCCCTCTCTATCTTGCTCCCTCTAGCTCCTCTCTCTGTCTTGCTCCGTCTAGCTCCCTCTCTCTGTCTTACTCCCGTTAGCTCCCTCTCTCTCGTCTTAGTCCCTCTAGCTCCCTCTCTCTGTCTTGCTCCCTCTAGCTCCCTCTCTCTCTCTTACTCCCTCTAGCTCCCTCTCTCTCTGTCTTGCTCGCTCTAGCTCCCTCTCTCTCTATCTTACTCCCTCTAGCTCCCTCTCTCTGTCTAGCTCCCTCTCTCGCTGTCTTACTCCCTCTAGCTCCCTCTGTCTCCCTCGCTCTCTGTCTTACTCTCTCTAGCTCCCTCTCTCTCTCTGTCTTACTTCCTCTAGCTACCTCTGTCTCCCTCTCTCTGTCTTACTCCCTCTAGCTCCCTCTCTCTCTGTCTTACTCTCTCTAGCTCCCTCTCTCTCTTTGTTACTCCCTCTTGCTCCCTCTCTCTCTGTCTTGCTCTTTCTAGCTCCCTCTCGCTGTATTACTCCCTCTAGCTCCCTCTCTCTGTATTACTCCCTCTAGCTCCCTCTGTCTCCCTCTCTCTCTTACTCCATCTGTCTTCCCTGGATTTGTATAAACAAGAGTTCGAGCAACAGGTGGCACTGTAGTGAAGAGCAAGCTGAAATTTGGAACTGGTTCACTGGAAAACTGAAGACTGCAAGATACTGAAAAATAGGAAACCATGCACCCTCAGGTGAGCTGCTGTATAGAGTTGCCATGTGAGCAAAGAAAATTGCAGTCAAGCATCGCAGATCTCTGCGAGACGCTGGCGAGTGTGAACAGCATGAGGAACAAGCTTACACAGGGAGCGACAGTAAAGGTGAGAGCAGAGGCGAGGCTGCAGTGCAGATTGGTGTCACCCCATGGGTTGGTGTCACTCGGTGCGGGCCGCACCCCCCGCACCCCCCTAGTGACGCCACTGGGGAGGTCTTCACATCGCTGTGGGGCTGCCATACCCTATGCAACCCCTCCATTTCTATCATAAATGTTGTAGATCCCTCCAAAATAGGGGTAAATGCTTCCTGTAGACCTTTTCAGGTCATAAGTTTGAACTTTTTCCTTTATTTTTCACACCCAAACGTTCTGTAGCATCAACTTATTTGGAAGGTTCTTACGCTTTTCCCCATAAATTCATAAATTCAGCATCATAATCCATTGCCAAATTGACAACCTTGCATCAGCACCGGGACTTTGTCATCTGTGGGTCTACCCTTCCAAGTGGGGCCACCCGAGTCCTGGACCCTTGGAAGTGGTCCTAAGGTGCTTACCACCAGAACAGTTACAACTTCTTTGCTCAGAGGCACATCCTCGAGCCAAACCGACACATCTCCTGGGCTGAACCACACATGCTGGAGCAGAACTGATGCATCGCTGCTGTTGCGTTGATTGGGCTCAGTGTTGAAGGCCCACTGCGCCCTTCATATCTTCATAACCAAAGCATCCCAGATGGCGCAGCGCATCTTTGATCCAGGTGCTTGCATCCCTCATCGACAGCAACTCGACGATGGCACCGACCTCCACATCAATGCCTTGCAGCTCATCAGAACTGGTACATTGCTCCAGCTGTGCAATGCACCCTCGATGCCCGGGCTTTGCATCACAATCTGCTATTGACGAGATCATCAATGATGACACACAGGAGCTCGCACCGCATCTCTGAACCCATGCATTGCTTCAACTATGTAACGCTTCTTGTCTCTGATCTATACGACTCTCCACATTCAGGAGGTATTTTGCTCAGTGGGCCCAACCTAGTCCCAGTAGCCAGCCCGCTGTCAATCGCAGTCAGCCTGAACTTGTGACTTTGTCCCGGGCCAGTGCGACTAGATATCCCTTGTTAGCACTTTGTGCTTTTTGGCTCTATTTTAACGTAAAACTTTGAAATTCATTAGCTCCAGTTTTCTAAATTGGATTATTGTCGGTTTGGTCTTGTTCTATTTATTAGAATATATACTATTTTTCTAAACCTGGTGTGGGATCTTTTTGTGTGGTGTTTTCAGTGTTTTTACAGTTTGATTTACACATTGCCTTCAAGTTAAGCCTGACTCCTCTGTTCCAAGCTATAAGAGGTTGAGCACAGGTTAATTTGGGGTTTGCTTGGGCCTTACCCTGACTAGGATTGTAGTTACTGACATACCAAGGCTCACACCCCAGTCAACTGGAAACCTTATTTCTAACATGCAGTATACTATTTTTTTTACCACTGCATTACTTTCCTTTGCTGTAGTTGTTACTCCCCTGCTCCTTACTGTTATACCGGGATAAGGATGTAAATGGAGGTGTTGTTTTTCTTGATCATTACCGCACTTGGTATATTTATTCAGTTACAGTTGGGTACCGCTGCATGTGGCTTCTTTTTCCCTATTGTCCGCCTCTATCGTTGTACAGAGGGTGTGGACAAGGGGGTGACTTGGCTCTACCCCCTTTTGGTGCTGCCTTCTTACCTCTTTGGTGGGACCATCCGTGAGGCTACAATCCATCATTCTCAGGTCTTGAAGTAATTCTATACATAGCTACCAAGTGTTAATTTTGCTTATGTGTGATATGTTCACTTTTTCCTTCTGTGTATGAATGGCATTCCATTGACAAATGTGTGACAGTTCAAGCGACACTTTATTACCAAGCAATGACGTCCATGTAAAGAAATAAATATCAGAAATGCCTCGCTTTCTAGCAATCAGAAGGTCTAGAAAAGGTATCGTAACTGCTGAAACTGAGTATGCAACATTCCACATCCTTCCATGAGAGGGTATTGTGGTAATGAGGAATCGGGATAGAACTTTACTTTTGAGGCAGAGTGCTGGATGCAGGTTTGGCAGAAATGGCCACCTACAGCTTATAACACAGTATTGTCCATATGCTCTGAGGCTGCCACTTAGGGGGCAGACGGCGAAGCATGTGCTCAGTCTCTGAAATTAAGGTCCATCCCTATTCCTGTGACTATTACTGATGAGAATGAGTATTTGCAAGAGGAGCACCAGCTTTTGTTACTAAGTGCACTGCAGTCTGCATCCTTAAGTAATTATGGGGGGGGGCATGGAAAGGGTGCAGAATCACCATGAGACCTTTAATGAGTCAGGACAGAGTGAGTCTCAATAGCAGCCTCACACTGAGGATGAAGCGCCCTGGTGGGCACCTTGATTGGCGGGTGAGTATATGGTACAGAGGAGAATAATAAGAAGTTGGCAACTGTAGGCAGTGTGAAGATCCTGCACTATGGGAAAGTGTGCGTAGCTTCCACTAGTAGCCAGTGCAAGAAGCTGGCACTTGTGGTCATGACAAGGAGTTGAGCTAGTACTTGTGGGTAGTGTAATGAGCTGGCCTGGTGAGCAATGTGGTAAGCTTGCATTGCTGGGCACTGGAGAACTGGCATTGATGATCAGTATGGTGAGCAAGTACATAGTGGTAGGTGCAATGAGATGGGGCTGTTGGTGGACTGTTTCACAGGCTTGCACTAGAGGGCAGTGTGAAAGTGGTCACTGGTGGGCAATGTGAGGATTAGAAACTGGTGGGCAGACGGATTAGCTGGGTGTGGTAAACAACTTGAGAAACTATCACTGCTGATCAGTGTGATGATCTGACATTGGCTGCTATTGAGCAGATGACACTTGTGAAAGCAATGAAAAATCAATTTAGACACCAGTGCTCTTAGGTTGTCAGCTTTCTCAAGTAATAAATGACATCCCAATGAAAATGATTCATCCTTAAAAACAGGAAGATAGTGATTATTCAAACCTACAGACCTAGTGTCCTTCACGAGCTGATATGGAACACAGGCTGTGCATTAGTCTCATTGAGCAAGTTGAGTTCACTAACTAGGACAGGACCTGCTTTGTTGAGTGGCACTGAAAGGTGAACTTCTCAGCGCTGCAGGAGCTAAAGTTCATTGTTAGGCTACCCTGGTTTTGGTTTAAACTTATAATAACTGATAAACCTCACTGATACAGCCCTTATCAGGGGAAACATATAAACACTTATTAACAACTGTACGCCCACAGAATAAAATGTTATTCTAAGCAAGGAAGGTGAGAGAGATTGAGTCATTTTTATTTCTTCCTTGAAGGGCCAACACAATGTAGCATTGTTAGTTATATTTATTTATTTAAAAAGTTTTATATAGCGCTGGCTAGATCCAGAGGTATCAGAGCGCTTTACATAAGGTTCCACAGGAATTATAAAATTACATCAGTTGCACGTTACATCCGTTACTAGAAAAAACATTTCAAGAGTGTAGAAGACTAAACAAATGGAGTTTAGAAGGGTAGGGGTGGGGTAAAGGGGTAGGAGTTAGAATGGAGAGACGAAGGAGGGTCTGCCCAAAGTCCGGCTGGGTAGGTGACAACTGAGGGGGAAGTCCACAGTCCATCTCCTCTTTAGCTATCAGATAGCTCCACCGGGCATCAACCAAACAGCTAGGTCTCAACGGGAAAACAATTAAAGAGCAAAAGCAGCAGCGGGGAAGAAACGACACAAATGTCAGAAGTCGGGCTAGGTAGGTGACGGTCATGGCGGTGTGCCAGAGCCAATCTCCCCTATAGTTGTTGGTGCAGCTCCACCGGGAATCGGCCATGTATGTGTTTCAGGTTCCACCAGAATATAGAGAGGAACAGGAGGTGATCCAAAGTCAAGACTCGAGATGGGTAGGGGGTAGGGAGGAGGGGGAGGAGGGAAGTAAGTTCAGGAGAGACATCAGTCCTGGTGTTAGTGGGGAGAGCCTTCTGCAACGTTCTCCAGCTGGCCACTGGGACAAAGATGGTGAGAGGAGAGGTGAGGAAGGGACAGACTCCAGGTTCAGAGCTCCTCGTGGCGAAAAGTCTCCCCTAGCGGCCATGTTAAGGTCAGGCAAGGAGTGAAAACCCCGTTGGGTCCCCACATCCGGGTCCTTTTTAGGGATTGCTAAGACCCTTCCTGGGGCCCTGCTATTACTGCTTTCCTTCCCTCAGGGTTCCTCTGGGGTTCCTCCGCACTATACTTGATAATGGGAGGGATGGCCGCCATTTTGGAGTCAGGCAGGGCGACTCAGGGTCTCCTTCCCTCTCGCCTACAGCGCTCACACGCTGCACCTTTAGCTATGCCGTGCACAAAAAGGTGTAGGGTCCAACTACTGGTCAGCCTGGACCTCAAATAGTTGCAAAACAGAACAAAATGGCTGATCAGGATTATTAATGACAAAATTTGGAACCACACAGCCAAAGCATGCCGTGTAGCCACGGGATAAAATATTGCCCAACAAATTTAGTACATTTTCAAAAATGATTTTGTATTATTACACAAGAAACACATGACATCAAATAGACACTCCATCATAACAGTTAGTGCAAAAACATGAAAGAATGTATACAGATATATACAACTATATGGCAATGAAGTAACCATACATTAAAGGAAAAAATATTATCAAAATCTTGTGGTGACACCAACAATAGTCTGTACACTAGGTTCAATAACAAAAAAATTGCAATTTGAACACATTCTTAGCAATTCATTAAAGAAATAAACCAGTCCTTTAGTAACAAAACCTGTGAACCAGGCGGAACTTGGATGGAATAGCCTGCCTGTCACATGACACCTGTGAATAGTAATTTTAAAGAAATTGCAGATAGGGCCCACGTAAATGGTCTGAGTATATCCCTAGCTGCACCCTTTGATTTTTAACACAGGCTGGGGGTCAACGCGTTTCGAACCTTATTGAGTCTAGGTTCTCCTCAGGACGAGGACTGGGTAAGGATGTACCTTCTCAGCCTGCACAAGGGCTGCGTGGAGAGAAGTTGAAAAAGCCACTCAGTTGTTTCTGAATGCAGTGTCCGGGATGCCGGTATCCGAGGCGCCCTGGGCGATCTGTATTATCTGATTGAGACTCACATTGTCTTCATCGTGCTTTTTTGTATATTTATATTGAAGGCTGCACTTAGAAATGCACGGTAGAACGGAGAAGAGCCGCGGGACGTTCCAAGCGGCTCAGCGGGAATGGATCTCTCGCTGTGAGTCGGAGCCCTCAGTTGTTCTAATCCATAGTCGTGCTTGCCTGCCGGTCCGGTCAGCTAGGCCAGCATGACTAAAATCCTGCAGTCGCTGGTAGTGCCTGTGACCTGGCCTTCGTATTCCACGCCGGCAAAGTTGGCAAAGTATTATGGCGTCTGGTTAATGGTGTTGCCCACTGCGCTCATACTCTGCAACATTAGCTATACCAGCATGACTTCAATGCTGCCGCCGCCGGTAGAGCTTGTGACCCGGCCTCCACATTCTACGCCAGTGTAATTTGTGCCCCTGTCTCCGTCTAGGTTCCACGGGGGAAAAGGGAGGAGAGCCGCCAGGGTCTGTGAGCGTGCGGGTAACTTGCAGGCAGCCCAAGTCCCAGCAACCGGAGCTTCACTGGCCGCTACCGCTCTTCCGTATGTGTGTTAAGATAGGGAAGGATAGGCCTTACTACACTCATTTCCCCAGCAGCCGCCGGCACCCACAGTAACTGACGCTCCCGGGAACGCTACAGGGAGCCGATCTCCGCCTTCCGAAGCAGCCCCTCTCACCCGCTTGCTCTTCTTTTAAGGAATGCAAGGAGGAATATGGTGATACATTTGAAATATCTCATAAATTATCATCCTTTTTATCTTTACTGCCATTTTCACATATTTTCGTTCTCTCCTTTCTTCTTCTCGTGACATTTCTACGGTATGCTCACTGTCCTTGTTCTCATTGTCTAAATGTACTCACAATTATTTTATCACATGTGAGACATTTACCATTCAAGACCATGATAATAAATGCTTTTCCCCTTTGGAAAGGAAAAATATATAGCTTAGAGAGTTTACTTATATAATGCTTTTCTTGTAAACCACCTATTTTGACTGAAGTCATTCATTACTTTCAAATGCATTTGTAAAGAGATGCCCTGGATTTTAGTATTTCATCGACAATGGGGTGTTCTTGTATTTTCTGAAAATATGAATGTGTAACACTTTTCCGCATACAAGTGATGTGGTATGAATCATAAAATAATGTGTGTTTTTCATCCACAATATAGGACTGTCAGAAAACATTATAAATTGAAGCTGGGCTAGCAGATCCCGAGTCAATCAAAAGAAAAGTATGTATGCAGCACGAGAATAATTGCAGACTCTAAGTCACATTCTTGGTGAAAGCATTTTGAATGAACTCTGCTGCACGATTTACTTTCCTGAGGATGGCTGTTGTGAGTTTCCACAGTGCCATAGAACCCATGAAGGGGACACAACCGCCTAGAGTGGAGTACTGAGTAGGTAATACATGGTCCCCAGCAGTGTTCAATTTGTAAAATAATGATTGCCCTTCCCCAAAGTTGTGCCAGAAGCCAGCAGCAGGTGCCAAGAATATAAGGGGTGTTGAATACCAAGGCTGTATAGTCTTGATTTCACCCTATGATTCTTTATTCCACCACCAGGCACTCCCTGTCTTTCTCTCTTGCATGCTCTTTTTCAGCCCTTCTTTTTCCCTTTGCCACAGTCAATTCATCTTGTTCTTCCTCTTTCCTTCCCCCCACTTATCCTTTTCTCTCTTTCTTGCTCTAGATCAAATTCTGCTGAGGAAAAATAAGTACTGGAACCGACAAATGAGTGCTGGAGGACCCACCCTGCACCCACCAGCTCAAATTAGGCACTGATTCCCAGAGACCAGGTTATGTGACTGTTGCTACTCATTGACTTCTATGCATAGTGTTGCATAGGCTTGGAAAATATTTGCCTGCGGACTGATATTCTTCAGCACTGCCAATCTATTGCAGTGGCTACCCCAAGGTAACAGAGTTATTTGCACAGTTATGGTTGCTACATGTGTTCACAATGTAATCAAAGTATGGGCTTCACATTGACTTTGATAGGTGGCCCTCCAGCGTACTCTTCAACAAGGCCGACTCCACCATCGCACCCCAACTCCGGAACATCATCAACGCCTCCTTCAACACTGCCACCTTCCCGGCGAGCTGGAAGCACGCCGAGATCAGCGCCCTCCTGAAGAAACCTACAGCGGACCCCACCGATCTCAAAAACTTCCGCCCCATCTCGCTCCTCCCTTTTCCTGCTAAAGTCATCGAGAAGATCATCAACAGACAGCTGACCGCCTTCCTCGAGATGAACGGATCCCTCGACCCCTCGCAGTCCGGCTTCAGAGCCAACCACAGCACCGAGACCGCCCTCATCGCAGCCACCGACGACATACGGACCCTGCTCGACAAGGGGGAAACAGTGGCCCTCATCCTCCTGGACCTCTCCGCTGCGTTCGACACGGTCTGCCACCGCACCCTAGTCCAGTGCCTCAGCAACATCGGTATCCAAGAGAAGGCACTGGAGTGGATCATCTCGTTCCTCGCCGGAAGAACAAAAAGAGTCCGCCTCCCCCCGTTTCGCTCCGAGGCCACCGAAGTCATCTGCGGCGTCCCACAAGGATCTTCACTCAGCCCCACCCTCTTCAACATCTACATGAAACCTCTCGCAGCCATCGCACGTCAGCACAACCTCAACATCATCTCTTACGCCGACGACACCCAGCTGATCCTCTCCCTCACCAGAGACTCCGACACCGCCAGAACCTGCCTACATGAAGGGATGAAAGACGTCGCCGAGTGGATGAAGGACAGCCGCCTGAAACTGAACTCGGACAAGACGGAAGTCCTCATCCTGGAATCTTCGCCCTCCACCTGGGACGACTCCTGGTGGCCCCCTGCCCTGGGCACCGCACCCAACCCAACCGACCACGCACGCAACCTGGGCTTCATCCTGGACCAGACAAGTCAACGCCGTCTCCTCATCGTGCTTCAACACCCTGCGTATGCTTCGCAAGATCTTCCGCTGGATCCCGACCGAGACCAGGAAGACTGTCACCCAGGCACTCGTCACCAGCCGACTGGACTACGGAAATGCCCTCTACGCCGGAACCACAGCCAAGCTACAGAAAAGACTCCAGCGCATCCAGAACGCCTCCTCCCGACTCATCCTGGATCTCCCCCGACGCAGCCACATCTCCAGCCACCTGAGGAACCTGCACTGGCTCCCCGTCGACAAGAGGATCACGTTCTGGCTCCTCACCCACGCACACAAGTCTCTCCACGACCTGGGCCCCAAGTACCTCAATGACCGCCTGACCTTCTACACGCCCACCCGCCAGCTACGGTCCACCAGCCTCGCCCTCGCAGCCGTACCACGCATCCGAAGAGCCACCGCCGGAGGAAGATCCTTCTCTTACCTGGCTTCCAAGACTTGGAACTCCCTCCCCATCCACCTTCGGCTGACCCAGGACCATCTCGCCTTCAGGAAACAACTCAAGACCTGGCTGTTCGAGCAGTAGCATACCCCTCCCCCCAAGCGCCTTGAGACCCTCCCGGGTGAGTAGTGCGCTATACAAATGGCATGATTGATTGATTGATCAGTGAAGGCCCTGGTCCTCTCCATCACATGGTAGACAACCATATGCAATATAGTGAAACCCTAAACACGGCAGGGCTGCCACAACTGAGATCCAGTGTCTCTGTTGCAACTGGGCTGCTAGCTCAATGGCTACTGATGGCAGAGCTTGTTCAGGCTTCTCCTTCTGCTACCTGGCACTTCCCGCCATCATGTTATGCATGTTTTCTGCCCCGTCGACAAATTGACCGGTGGAAAAGCGGCAGGCAGTCTTTCCCTCCACCACGGACCCCCCAGCTATCCGAACGTGGCGGGGGTCATTCATGGCAGTATGGCGGCGGATCGCCCCCACCGGGCTGGCAGTGGCTACCGCCGGCCTAGTGGGTTCCTAATGGATCCCTAGGATTGGAGGCTGAGAACAGTGACCAACAGGAAGGGGTACACTGCTCCTTCCTTCAGACTCCAACTAAGGCAGCCCTGGAGTCAGACAAAGAAGGATGAGCAGAACAGAAACACTGCTCAACCTTCCAGAAAATGTCCTCAGCCAAATGATAGAAAGGAATTCTCTTTCCTATCTCAAAACCCAAACTCACACTGAGGAGATGGCTGTTGAGAAGTTAGTCTCATCTTCAGATTAAATTGAAGTGCGCAGCTTGGAACTTGTGCAACGGTGAACAAGAGAGATTCTAAGAACGTTCAAACACAAGATGCTTAGAATACTTAAACTAAAACGGCGGATATCTTGAACTAACTAATCTACCACTAAACTTGATGTTGTTTTCCAATGACTGATCACTTGACATCTGAAACACACTTTGCTTTTCTTACCAAAACCACTCCTTCTCATATTTAGCCTTAAAGAAGCAATATCACTCTGAGTTCTGACACTTTCTAAGGGGCTGATCACAAGATTGGTGGTCTGACCGTCTGACTGCCAATGCAGTGTTGGGGAGAATGCCGCCAAGCCAGTAGAATCCCAACCGTCGTATTATGACACTATTGCCTGGCTGGCGGTGTATCATCGGCAGTGGAATGGAAGCAACATGCTTCGACTCATAAGGAGAACCTGAAGTACATGCCGCTGCAGTGCAGCGCCACTTGCACGTCAGGTGCACTATGTGACATGCACCATATCATGCATGGCACACAGTGCACCCACAACTATGCAAGCAGAGGGGACATGTGCCCCCATGCCCAGTCCCCAATATGCAAACTCGCCCTGGGACCCTGTTTGAGGCCCCTCAACTGCCTTTCCGCTGACCTCTTCATGGCGGGGTCCCCGCCATGAAAAAGACGGTGGACAGGCAGGTCGTAGTTGGCACAGTTGTGCCAGCATCAAAACCGCCTCCAAAGGGCACCGATTTCCTGAGCACTGTGGTTGCGGCAGTCTTGTGATGATCCGACCGCCGTACTCGTAATAAGCTCCTAAATGTTTTGTGTTTCACCCATCCACCACCCTAAAATTGAAATCTGCAATTTGTCTAATGCAAAGAATTTAAATAATTCAGATTTAATAAACATTTCACTGAAGGGGAATCATTCAGTGACCTACTCCTCAAATCCTGGAACCTGTTGCCAAAAGATATCGTTAAGGTACGGAGGTCCTTCTCATCTTTGAATCTGAATAACTTTTAAACTTTTTTTATCTTTGTGACAGTCTTTGAAATTGTTCAATATCTTATTTTTACCACCTGGTGTAATTTTTGAAATGTCTGCATGCGTTATTGATGATCCAGTGTCCTCCTGTACTTAGGTAAAGAAACAAAGTGAAAATAAAATCAACCCACATACATGTATGCTTTCAGGTTTGCGCTCTATTAGTCAGGATTAAATAGAGCCTGTATGATCTTAATGAATATTTGGCTAATGTATGTAATGAGTTTTCTACTTTGTGACCCTAATTTAGAGACTTTCATAAGTGTGTAGAAATATGTGATAAGTGGTTTTCTACGCATTTAAAACTTGTTTACTATTTGAAGTAATGTGGAGTTACTGCATCACACATGTGTGATAATACTACATTGTTTTCTAGGGAGAGGCATACATATTTGCACCAACAAGGAGCTTTTGCTAATATTGTGCCAATAAATGTGGACATATTTTTCAATCAACCAATCAACCAATCAAGAATTTGTAAAGTGCGGCAAATCGCCCATGAGGGTCTCAAGATCCATGAAGAGTTGCTAGCTGCTTCTTGGTGATCTGTTCATTTGAACAGCCAGGTCCTAAGTCCTTTCCTGAATTGCTGGAGCAATGAGGCGGTCATGAGGTGTATTTGACTAGTTTTCCAAAGTTATTCTTCATTTAAGGGTATATTGACATTAATATCACATGTGCTGGGTGTGGTAACACACTTTCAGATCTGTAATTGTACCATATATTTACCAAGAACGAGAACCTGTAAAATTAATTGTAGTCATGTGCTTTCTTTGAGTGCTTCTGTCTTAGGGGCTGATTACGAGTTTTGCGGTCTGATTACCCAAGAACCTTCGACTGCATCGTTCATGCCACCGCTGCGCTGGCCATCTATTGCTCAGAGTATTGCAAGTTGTGCTGTCTGAAATTGCCAACTGCAGCCAAGCCGGTCTACCTGACAGGACTGCAGTGGTTTGAAATGCTGGCTCCACATTCAACGACACCACCAGGTCCACGTTCCACCTGCCGAGCATATTACGACTACACAGTCGTACTTGCGGTGCACAACAAACTATGGTTACCCAACGGCAGTTGACCACTGCCATACGTGCCACAAAAAACAGAACAGTGACAATGGATGGATTTAAAAAATACACAACTGATGTGATCTGGCAAGTAGACACGCCTTCAAAACACACCCTATCTCTGACCAGCATACGTTGCTTCCAAACTGCAGCACAGCAAGACAGACAGAAAGCTGTGCTCTGCATTTTTAGATAAGGCACCCCTTTTTTCATCTTCCCATTTAGCAATCTCCACCTCGTCTAATTTTTTTTGCACTTTTATACCTCTATCACTTGAATGTTTTTTATTTATATACTCACACATTGTTTTTTCACCATGCCTGGGAAGAAACAAGCTTCACCAAGACAAACTCGACAGTCATGGTGGATGAAATCATTAGAGGAGAGCCAAACATTTTTGGGTCCCAAGTCCAGCAAACTCCTCTCAGTCAGAAAAATTAAATGTAGGACAGGATAGTCAACAGAGTGAATGCTGTCGGTACCCCCTGCACACCCAGGGCAACATTAGGAAGAGGTTGAATGACCTCAGGATGAGGTTACATATCAAGTACAACAGCCACCAACTTAGAGGCTCAGCGGACTGGCGGTGGCCCTCCCAGAGCAGCATTACAACTTTTACCCTGGGAGGAGAAGGTCTTGGCCGTCTGCATACTGAAAGCTTGATAGAAATAGAAGAGAGAGGGGACTCTCATAAGTTATGCTACAGCGCGGCTCCAGAAATCATTTCTAATCATTACTCACCATTACCCTGAAACCTTTAAACACACTACCATTCGTCAGTGGGGCCCATTACACTGCACGTTTACTCTTGTACACTTACACTTGGCTTCAAGACTTTTGGTGAATCACACTGGAGAAATGCTGTAACATTTGGAGGAGTGTCTAAAACCTATTTAAATCAGTTATTATTTACACCTATAGATTATTACACTATACCATGGTTTTATTCAAACATTTAATTATTCAGACGCACCACCATAGTGGCAATGGATCTGCTAGAAAGAAAATTAGGCGTTGGAAAATCACAAGACCAGCTTTTAAAATTCCATTTTCCCAATTTTATTAAAAGCAAAACTTTATTATGTCTGACATCTATGCATTTATAAATTCTTTATTCAGTAAAATATTAATCTTTATTTAAAAAATGATCATTTTATTTAGAGCTCAAGAGAAATAGCTTATTTTAGAAATCAGTTAAATTTTAGCAAATAACAGATAGTTCCAAATTCATTCTCTCCTAACATCCCTAACTAACACCCTCATCTTATCCTTCAATCCTGCAAAGCAAACAAATAAAATCATAAGACGGTCATAACCCGGTTTTAAATCAATCCCTCAATACTGGAGTTGTTCCTCATGCTTGGAAGCAGGCTCTTATTCTTCCTCTCCTGAAAAAACCAAACCTTGACCCCAGCATCAATGCTAATTACAGACCTATTTCTCTTCTCCCGGCTTTTGCTAAGATCGTGGAAAAACACGTTCATTCCTCCGTCTCGAATGTTTTAGAGACACATGACATCCTCCACCATACCCAGTCAGGGTTCCGTGCAAACATGAGCATGGAAACAGAGCTGCTGGAGGTCTCAGAATCCATTAAGGAGGTCTTGGACGCTGGAGGAAAGACGATGCTGGTGATGCTTGATCTTTCGGCGTCTTTCGATACCGTCCCCCACAACCGTCTCCTATCAAGACTCTATGAGATTGGTTTGAGGGGAACGGCTTTTAGTTGGTTCGAGTCTTTTCTATCTGACTGCCAACAAACAATCTGGGCCCCTCCGTACTCAGCCTTAGTGCCGCCACTGGAGGTGGGAGTTCCTCAGGGCTCGATCCTGAACCCCACTCTTTTTAATATCTACATGTCCCCGTTGGTGGCACTGGCGGAGTCCCATGGCGCCCGGATTGTATCGCACGCCGACGATACACAGCTTCTTTTCACATGTGAAGAGAATGCTGATTTTAATTGAGAGAGCATTAAGAGCTGTTTAGGAGCCTCCTTCTCCTGGTTCAAACTGAATCACTTTAAATGTAACTCAGACAAATCTGAGGTCCT
Source organism: Lissotriton helveticus (assembly GCF_964261635.1). NCBI lineage: Eukaryota > Metazoa > Chordata > Amphibia > Caudata > Salamandridae > Lissotriton > Lissotriton helveticus. The sequence goes on from NC_136072.1 coordinate 1,011,296,655, forward strand.
CTTCTTTGGTTGCCCCCAGGACCCTTGTTGGAAATCTTGGTGGCCGGAGGCTATGTTTCCTCCCTCCGTTGCCACCTCTGTGGCAAAGAATTTAGGAGTAAAGGTGGACAATGGACTTACTTTTAAATCTCAGATTCTGGGTTTAGTGGAGCAGTGTTTTGGCCTTCTAAAAATGCTGAGGAAATTTCTCCCACTTCTGTCTCTTGCTCACAGGAGGACTACGGTCCAGGCCCTGATAGGTTCACGGCTGGATTATGCCAACGTGTTGTATCTTGGCCTTCCAGAATATCTTCTTTCACGCCTTCAGGCGGTTCAAAATTCCGCCGCGCGAGTGATCTTTGGCCTTAGCCGGAGGTCCAACATCGCAGCCTTTCTTAAATCTCTCCATTGGCTGCCTGTATGCAAATGCATATCCTTTAAGACCTTAACCATGGCATTTAAGGCTCTCCATGATATGGGCGCCCACTATCCTAGGAAAAAAATAGGCTTTTACCTCCCTTCCAGATCGTTACATTCTGCATCATTAGCTCTGGCTACGGTTCCGGTAATCAGGCGAATCCGCATTGGGGGGCGTTCCTTCAAATGTTTGGCACCCCAGCTCTGGAAAAAACTACCTCTGTCTCTACGGAAGACAGATAGCCTCCTTGCCTTCAGGAAAGAACTTAAAACATGGCTGTTTGGACAATAATCTCTTCAGGTCTTCTTGCTCTGTGCCCGCTTGGTCTGATAGCGCCGGGACACTCTGCCGGAGTAGCTGAGCGCTTTATAAAACCCATTGTAACATAACATAACATAACATAAGAGTCTTACATTCAGGAATCGGTCATCAGTGGGGCAGCACTTCCAGTAAAAATTGAAAAAGCGGCCCCTTCTAGACAAAACCAGGGGTTTTATACCTTAATTCCCTAACTTAATCTATCTAAAAAGTAACTATCACTTCTTATTCAAACTCTGATTGGACACATTCGGGGTGGGTGAGAATCATCTCACCATTACAACATCATTTTCTCGTTGGTTCAGCAGAAAAATAAAGGGTCTTTGTTTTAGGACAGTCCCTAGCTTAGCTATTACCTTAAGTTTAAACATCACCTCCCATTCCCACGATCACAAAATTCAAGCGTCCATGTTTGGCACCCATCCTAGGTTCCGGCCAAGGCAGCCTTGAACCTCCTCGAGCACAGGCAGTTCACTCTGACTTGCAGGTTTTGGCACGCCTGCGCTGTCCAGCTCTTGCTCACTGTTTACCCGAGCGTCCATCTTTTATCTAGGCCTCAGAAGCCACTTTTGGAACTATCATAGAAACAAACTCAAATTCGTGTTAATTATTGAATTTAAACCCATTCTGTTTACCTCCCCCCATATTAATGATTCCCATTAGTTGTTACCTAGCAAATAAGCCACACAAATGCGTTTTATACTTACATAATCAACCACTTCTTAGCACAAAAACGTATACAATAAGCACATTTAGTCTGCGTTTCTTCATATTTAAACTGCGCATTAATTCACAACACAATAACAACACATATTAATTATTTGTATGGCAACATGCAAGCAAAATTAGTACTCCTGTATATAATAAAATGTGTGCATCTTATTCTATGGTTGATTAATTTTACAAAACACCTTTAGTACATGTTATCGTTATGGGACATTGACTTGAAGAGGGGTACACAAAATTTTGCGTTTGCCACCTCGCTCCATCAGTTACACTTCAACAACAATGTCCTGTTTTCTCTCAACTCTGCTTTTGATATTCTGTTCTTTATATACTTTCACAACATGCAATGCCCAAAGTATCTGAGATGTTGGTTTGTCTGTGGCAATGTGTATTGGTGCATATAAGACCACATGTATCCAACTTCATGACATGCCAGATGTTGCAGTGCTGTCCGTAAGTGCATTACAATCAAAACATCAATCCAGGAGGTCCTGTGATATGTGTGAAAATGTAAATGGATGGTCCATCCTAAATGCATGTTGCAAACAGCTAAGGTATACCAATCGTTTGTAAAGTGATGCTAATGAGAGACTGAGGTGACTACAGCTACCATGAGGCCCTGTGACTGCAACTCTAACAAAGATGCTACACTAATTTCACCCCTTCTCACTTGTCTGCCATGCCACTGCTGAAGATCACTAGGCATGCAGGTTACCATTACTCAAGGGGAGGTGTCATTAAAGTGAGTACAACTACCATGAGGCCTTATCACACGAGCTCTAATCAAGATGCTACACTCCCTTTGCCCTGTCTCACTTGTCTTCCATGTCACTAAAGAAGTTAACGTATTATGCAGCTTGCCATTGGTCAAGTGTTGCTTACGTGAGACTGAAGTGACTACAACTATCATGAGGCCCTCTCAACCCAACTCTAACCAAAATGTTAGACTACTTCTGCCCATACTCACTTGTCTTGCATATCACTACTAACTAAGATGCTAGACTCCTTTAACGTCTTCTCACTTGTCTCCCATGTCACTACTGAAGTTCACTTATTATGCAGATCACCATGTGTCAAGAGTTGCTAATGTGATACTGATGTGACTACAACTACCATGAGGCCCTCTCACTCCAACTCTAACCAATATGCTACACTCCTTTTGCCCCTTGTCACTGGTCTGCTTTGTCACTACTGAGGTTCACTGGTCATGCAGGTTACCATTACTCAAGTGATGGGGAAGTGACATTGAAGTGAGTACAACTACAATGAGGCCTTGTGACTGCAACTCTAACCAAATGTTTTACAAATATCAAAATTATAATGTTTACAAACATTTTATATCTCTGCATAATGGTTTGTAGCTCCTAAAACAGACATTAGCTGCACTATTCAGAGGAATCCAATGGTAGGAGAGTGACTTTTTGGACAAACTGGCACACAGACACAAGACAGTTAGGAATTTCGAAAGATTTCATGTTTATGTTAGAGGAAATACATAGTTTAAGCGTGCATTTTAAGCTCACTTCTGACACACAAAAAACAGTCACCCAGTAGATACTATGGCAACAAGACCGATTTGAATAGGGTGTCACTGATAGGGAGAGGATAGAACCACTTTGTGATGGGCAAGACCATGGGCATGGTTGTGTAGCCAAAATCTCTGAAATAGCCTTCTGGAATTCTTGATAGTGCTTTCTTGGATTGTTTTGGCCGTAAGTCAGATGTCAAACTGAAAGGTTGCCATGGGCCCAGTATGGGAACATTTTAGACCTCCACATCACACTAGTATAATCTTTCGGGGATATCACAGACCCAAATCTGCAAATATTTACAGCCTTGTTGAAGAAGATCGTGTATTGTGTGCAAGTTTTGTCTTGGCTGTAGGGGGTGGCGGACAGGGGCAGAGGGCCTTTAACTTTAGTCGAGGGGAGCTATTTCTGCTCCCCCATGATGATGCATGCAGGTGGGCGGTGTCTGGATACAGCTGCTGCCTCCAGTCCCTGCAGATCCTCAGTAGACTCTGAATGTATCTCTGGCCCTAGATTGATCAGGACTGGAGTTTGTAGACCTTTTAATTCCAGACACTGAGACACAGGATAGCTCCAGGAGGATACCACTCCAGACAACTTGCAATGATGGTCCATATCTTGGTGATCTCCTCTCCTATAAAACTGAGCGCTACTGGACATGAAGCAGCCAAGTGGAAGACAACTGCTTGCTGTCAGAGTAATTCTGTCTGCGTGAGGGAGGACTGAGGACTCAGATATCCTGTTCTGTCTTGCTCTGGAGTAGATTCGGGCAATTTTGCCTCCTGAAGTCCATGGAGAGAAAATGGGCAAGAGGTGTGTTTTTGGGAAGAACCTATAGAACATCTCTGTTAGACACTGGCTGGTCTCTGTTTGCAGAGAATGATAGAACCTGCCTCCTGCTTTTATCTGTTTCCTTTTTACATAAAAGGTATCCCCAAGCAATTTATGAACTTTATTAATGATTAGGAGGCATAATCTCAGAATCCTTTGAATTTGGGGATTGAAAAATATTTGATTCAAGGAGGACTGTGGTACCGTGCCAAAGGTATCTGATGAGGGTGCTCTCCAAGCAGGCGTTTTCTCACTCAGAGCTTTCTGGTGAGAAGTTCTGGGCTACAGCAGGATCACTTTAAGAAGGTATCTAGCCTCATGAAATGCTAGCCAGCCACAGTATCCAGCGCTGCCCCACTGATGCATTTCAAGATTGAAAAGTGCAACTAGGAACAAGAGAATAGGAGTGGGAAAAGGTGGCAAAGTGACTCCTTGTGAAAATTGAACCACTATGGCTACAGATTTTAAGTTTTTAACTCCTAAACTAATGGCCTGATTACAAGTTAGGCGATCCGACAGCCGTAATACAGTACTGTTGTTCCGCCGCCTCATTATGATGTCTCCAATAGGCTGGCGGCAGTCTTTCTGACAGTGGTGAAAGTTTTTTCATATATGTTGATGCATGTGTGTATATTTTGACTGCACAAGTGTCAAATGTACACATATACTTGACACATGTGAAGTTGTGCAGTGTTGCTGAAGGCTTGAAAATATGTGCCCAGTCCAGTCAATGGGTATACAGGGAGCCTGTTGGAGACACAGTATACGGACCCCCTCACCTGCGCAACCAGGAGCCTGCAACCGCATTGTTGGACTGAGGCCCTCAAATTATGAGCGCAGACTCCCGCGCCTGTCAGCGGCAGATAGAGACTGGGCTGGGCCACCCCCCTGAACACTTGCAAGAGGAGCCAGTAATACAACTTGGGTTAGTGACTATGGATCTTTCCTCTTGAACTTGATCCAGATTTCGAAGAACACTACTCGGGGACAGTCTTCTTTACGGTATATATGTACTGTTCTAGATATTTTGCCAAGCTAAGTTGGTCCTTCTCAAGGGGGGTTTATTTTTATTTTTATCTTGTATGGTAGCAGCGCATGATAAGTTAAATGTGAAAAGATGGGGAAGCGTAAATCACAGGTGAATCGGGAGGAAGCACTGGGGACTATCAAAACATCTGTGACCACGTTGGATGCGTACCTATCTAGGGCGGCCACAGCTATAGACAGGGAGATTGAGATGGTTAACAGGCGGCTATCAAGATCACCATCTGCTAGTACAGGGTTGCCAGAAGAGGGAGAACCAGCCCACCCCATTACCTGTACCGGTGATGTTGCAATTCCTACCTCCATGCAGGGGACAGAGAAAAGTACCTTAAACTTAGTGGTGCTCTCTCTGGGCGTAGAGCCTGAGCCTGAGCTGGGTATCACGCCAATTACCCTAAGCCCTCTGTCATTATAACCAATAAACAAGGGGCCGCCCAACCCACCCAACCAACGCCGGGATCTATGGAGGGGGTGCAAGTTCTGTTATTAACACCCGCAGTAATACCAAGGCCAATGGCAGGCCTAATTCACCACACCATACGGGGGAGGTGCGGTGCTCTGCTAACAGCACCAAAAGGAAGGGTAAAGAAATGGGTAGCCAAGCTAAAAACTCAAGAACTAATGTCCCATGTCCCTCGGGAGGGGTAGGACAGACAGTGCCTGATCCATCATTATTAGAAGCCTTCAAATGCACATTAAACAGCATCTTAGAGAAGAAATTAGGTCCAATCTTCACGAATTTACACAACATTGAACAGATTATAGCTGCCCAAAACAAATATATACAATCTTCGTTTCAATCTGGAAGCATTGATGAAGTAGACAAAGAACCGGTGTTCCAGGGGTTTTAGACCACAGCAGACCACAGCAGAAGTAATAGAGCAGTGGAGCCGAGGGACCAAACCCCGGGGGGCCGGAATCCAGATTTAACTGAAAGCACTGTAACAGTGGCTAAAGATGCGGCAAAGATAGGAAGTTTGCATCAGCTACAAGTCAACGCTGCCCGCATAAATTAGTAACTATCGACTTGTCCCCTCAAACAACCCCGCTGGTGGTAATTCTGGGAAATGTCCCACCCCTTATAAATGGCGCAATAGAGGAACATGACCAGCTAAAAAACAAAGTACTGCACTGGCTGAATCGGAATACATCTGTTGGCCCCAATATTTCACATAGCATTATTATGGTTCGACGATTTGCCTGGGTAGGAGGTTCTAGGAAACTGGGCAGGAGGGACTGTATTGTGGTGAACTTTAGTAGCCCTGTTTATGCTTAGAGAATTTTGAGGGAGGCCACAGCCGGACCATTACATAGTGTCCAAAGTATACAGGTTGTACCCCTAGGTTACTTCTATAGGGCAGAGAAGAGTAGGGAGTATCACCAGCACACCGTAAATCCACCATGGTCCTCTAACGCAGTGGTACACAGCAGAACTAGCAAATCCAGCCATCGGATAGACAGGGCAAACCCGTGGGGAGCTTCCATACAGGGACAAAATAGATTTGATGCGGATATGGCTAACCCCTGGGGAGCCTTCACCCAGGGACAGAATAGATTTGAAGCCCTTTCAGGGTTAAATGATTGTGACTGACTAAGTAAGAACCCGGTCCAATCAGCCCAGCTAGTTGAGCCACCTGCAAAAATTGCAATGGGCTTGATGGGTACTGAGCTCCCGCCCACAGACTGAACTGAATCAACTAGTGTAATTCCAATAGATTCCGCTATGGTCAAAGGGGGAACACTTTGCGAACTGGCAGGAACTCCCATTGTTATACCATCACAGAACCTAAATATAGTCCCTCTAGCGGATCCTTTTAAGACCCATACATTTAATGTATTGTCATGGAATATAGCTGGGCTTGCTGATAAGTTTACTGACCCAATGTGGATCCAGTTCATTACCAACTTTTCTTGTCATATGCCTTCAGGAGACATGGCTGGTTGATTGCAATCTCTTTCTAGAGGGGTACAAAGCCTTCTTTGTTCCTGCGACTCGTGCAGTTAGAGGGAGAGCAATGGGAGGTCTGGTTATTTTCACCTCTTTGTCCCTGAATTGTAGAATTAAACCTATCTCCTCTATAAATAGAGACGTACAGGCCATTGTTATTGAACGAGGGAACCTCAGCCTATGCCTGATCAATTTTTATAACGCAGTTAACCGGGAAGAGGGCTGTAAGATAGCTGAGCTGGATAAATTTGTCAAGCGGCACTGTGGTCCCCAAAGAAGTAGTGTAATGATTGTGGGGGACTTCAATGTACACCCATGTGGCGATCCTGGATCCTTCAAAATGTGTGAATTGGGCTGCCCGAGGGTTAAGGGGCTACATTTCGAGCACTCTATACAAGGGGACGCCCTAAATGACATGCTTAATGACTTTGCTCTTTTTCTAGCTACGAGTCTGTTACCGCCACTGAGTACACAAAACATACCTACCTTTAAAGGACGTAATGGCGGGTCATTTATAGACCACATCTTAATTTCTACAAACTTTCATACCCTTATATTGGGTTTTACAACTATGGAAAGCCCTTTTAGTGACCATAACCCCGCCTGTGCTAGGCTAGGCGAGAACCTTCTAAAAAGGAAGGAGTCTACACGAGTGGTGGGAACCCTCAAGACAACTAGTGGTAGGCGACGTCTAAAATGGGCCCAGGTAACCCCATCCCTTTTCTATAAAAATTTACAAGAATCTTGTAAGGCAGAATTTTGATATTGTCTGAACCCAGATTCTACAGCCTTGGGCACTATAAAAGCCTTCAAGGGAATAATTGACAAGGTTAGGAACCTGTTATCCGTCCCAGGTCAGAGTAAGATTATGGATAATCCGAAATGGTTTGATCGCTCATGCTCGAAAGCCACCAGAGAACTAAAGGCTGCCCTAAAATTTATCCAGAGGGACAATGCTTTAATTCGTCCTGCAACGAACTAATTACAAAAAAGCGGAAGGTATTCACAAAAGGGAATTAAAGGAGGACACCTGGCGGGAGCTTTTAGAACCCATGACCTTATCCAGCAGTTCCAGATTCTGGAACCATATTAATAGTCCACTTTTTTCAATTAACAAATCTGAGGATCTGGGCACAAACATAACAGAGGAGAAATGGGTGGCCCACTTTAGGGCTATCTTTAAAAGTAAAACATCTGTCACCGCGCTGTTGGTAAGTTCACAGCGCGGGAATGAGATTGTATTTACAGCACAAGAAGTGGAGGACGGTATCAATAATCTCACTTGTGAGAAGGCTTCAGGCCCCGACGGTGTACCACCTGATCTTTTAAATCTAATCCATCACTGTGGGCGCCAGTGTTGGTGGCAGTGTTGAACGCGGCAGCAAAGGTTGGATGCCCGGAATCCTGGGGAACTTCTACAATAGTTCCAGTCTTCAAAAAGGGGGATCGCAACTGCACCGCCAACTACAGACCAATCTCCCTTATTGATTCCATGGTAAAAGTTATGGGTGGAGTAGTGTTAAACAGATTGAGCGCCTGGGCGGAAGAAAACAAGATAATATCCGATGTGCAGTTCGGGTTCCGACCGGGACGCACAACCGTGGCACAATGTGTTAACCTCTACCTCATTATTAGTAAATACAACATTGCCCGTCGGGGAACAATCTACATGGCCTTCATGGACCTATCCTCAGCCTTTGATTGTGTTAATCGAGAAAGGCTGTGGCAGTCCATGGAGGCCATGGGGGTTGAAGCAAACCTGGTGGTCTTCCTGAGGGACATACACAGAGACACCAGGGCAAATATTAGGTACTCTCAAGACCTAAAGGCCACAAGGAATTTTAATATAGAAAGGGGGGTACGTCAGGGATGCATTTTAGCCCCCTTTCTTTTTAACCTATATATAAATAACCTGGACCAGACCCTGCAGGAAACCGGGGCCGATTTTCCATATGTGGGAGACAGGGGACTGCCCGTCTTGCTATATGCAGACAACGCGGTCCTCCTGGCACGCACCCCCAAAAGCCTGCAAATCCTGCTTAATACATTTCGAAGGTTTATGGCAGAGAGAGACCTGGCCATAAACAATGCAAAATCATACATAATGCAGGTAGGGTCCTATCCAAAGCGCCAGTATTCCTTTGTGGTAAATGGTGGGAGAGTACCAATATCCTCTACCTTTTCCTACCTTGGTGTCCTATTGGACGACCGCTTGAACTGGGATGCCCTGACCAAGAAGAAGAGAGGGGAGGTGTCTAGGAAAATGCAGGGATTCTCAGCTTTGCATGTAAAATGGGTAATCGCCCTGTGGCTGCAATGCTGAACATCTATCAAGCCAGGAGTGTATCCATAGCTACCTATGGGAGCGACCTGTGGGAGTACACTAGAGTGGAAGGGATCCAGGTGACTGAAAACAGCTTCCTAAAAAAATTGCTGGGGGTCCCTCAAGGGGCCACAAACCTCTCTGTCCTTGAAGAAACTGGCCTTCAACATATTAGTGATATCTTGGGTTTGAGCCCCTTGCTCTTTTCGCTGAAAAGCTGGCTAAATAAAGACCTTGAACTTACACAAAAAATACTAAGGGAGTCGCTGAACTTGGACCATATATCTGCAATACAATGGCTTAACTATCTAAAGGGGTGTTTTAGTTAGCTGGGCTGCTCGGACCTCTTTTTAACTCCAGAGCGCATTACAAAGGCAGATGTTGCACTTGTGAAGGAATCTTTTTTAATGCGCAAGCAGATTAAATGCGAGGAACAGAAACTGACGAAAAATGGAGTCCGTAAACACCTAATGCTCAGAACTTCCCTCGAAATGGAGCCATATCTCTCGTGGCCTTTGTCAATGTACGAAAGATTCCTGCTAGTCAGGTTCAGATTGGATTATTTCCATCTTTTATTGGCAGTACCTAGGGGGAGCCACAGAGGCCAGGTGTTAGCACCCTGTGGCTGCGAAAACTTGTCTCCACAGGACCTGCTACACTTTGTCTTTTTTTTTAATTTCTACAAAGCCCCCAGTAGGCTGTTTTTAAAATCCTTTTAAAAAAAATAAATCTTTTGCAGGTTCGCCCAGCCCTGTTCTATTTGCAAATGTTGAAACCCGAACATATTCCATTTATTGTAGGCTTTTTAAAATGCTCCTTAAGGTACAGGAAATGTCTGGAATTTTAATTGATTGGGATGAATTGTACCTTTATGAACTGTCTTGAGTTTGAGTTTAAAATATTTCTTAAGCGTGCGTACACCGAGCGGTTTCATGGCGCTGTAAAGTACTAACACCCTGAGGGGCATAAAGACAGGAACACAAAAAGGGGCTTTATGGTGAGAAGGCTTGTGTAAAAAGAAAGGTTTTGAGTGCCTTACGGAAGAGTGTGTACTGGGGGCAGGATCTCAGGTGCGCCGGGAGGGAGTTCCAGAAAGCAGGAGCGAGTGTGGAGAATTTGGAGCCTCCCCATTTTTTGCATTTAAAGCGGGGAACTACGAGCAGTTGTTGGGTAGAGGAGCGTAGCTCCCTGGGAGGCACATAGGAGTGAATTTCGGAAGTGATAAAAGCAGGGGCTGAACCGGACCGGGCATTGAAGATGATGCAGCCCAGCTTGAACAGGGCTCTTTCCTGTATGGGGAGCCAGTGTAGGGACTTGAGGAGGGGCGTGACATGGTGTGATTTGGACAAATTGAATACCAGGTGGGCCGCCTGGTTCTGGACCAGCTGGAGACGTCGCACGTTGTACGCGGGCATGCCACAGTAGAGGGCATTGCCGTAATCCAGGCGGGAGGTAACCATCGCCAGGACTATGAGTTTGAGTGCATAGGGGGAGAAAAACCGAGAGACTTTGCGGATAGTACGGAGGGAGAGAAAGGATGAGGATACAACAGAGCTGACTTGGGAATGAAGGGAGAGTTGGTCATTCAGTTTGAATCCAAGAGTTTTTACAGAGGAAGATGGGGTCGGGGGGGGGGGACCTAAGGAGGGGGGCCAGAAGAGAGAAGACCAGGGACTGGAACAACCACCTGTCAGCACCAACTCCGTTTTGTCGGGGTTTAACTTCAGGTGGTTGTGATTCATCCAGTCCTATATGAAGGTCATGACAGACTGGAAATTGGATATTGACTCGGGGGAAGAAGATAGGGAAAAAATAAGCTGGAGGTCATCCGCATAGTTGTAGACGGAGACCTCCAGCTGTTGGAGGGCGAAGATGAGAGGGGCGATATACAAATTAAATAGCAGAGGGTAAAGGGAGGAACCCTGGGGAACCCCGCATTGAACCGCACGGAAGTCCGCCGAAAAGTCACCCAATCGCACTGCTTGGGTGCGGTCGCGCAGGAAGGAGGACAGCCAGACCAAGGCCGAACCTTCGATTCCCGCCGCTCTGACACAGGAAAGTAAGATGGCATGGTCAACCGTGTCAAAAGCGGCGGAGATATCGAGGAGGACCAGGGCCTGAGGATGGTTGGTGTCCATACCCTCTCTGAGGTTGTCAAGGACCGATAATACCACGGACTGCGTGGAGTGTGCGGGGCGGAAACCAGCCTGCCTGGGGGCTAAGACCCTGTTCTCCTCCACGAAGGTACTCAGTGTTCTGGTTACATGGCGTTCCAGTACCTTCGCCAAAAAGGGTAAGAGTGAGATGGGGCGATAGTTAATAGGAACCGAGGGGTCAGCGCCAGGTTTTTTGAGGATGGGTAGGATAACGGCTGATTTAAGAGGTAAAATGACAATGCCCTGTGATAGTGAGCTATTAAGAAGGGTGAGGGGTGGCAAAACACAGGCAGAGTAGATCTGTTTCAGGATGTGTGCTGGGCAAGGGTCTAGAGGGGAACCGGACTTGACCAAAGGCAGAAGAGAGAGGAAAGAATTTTCTGTAAGAAGAGGGATGGAGTCGAGGCGTGCTGCGACTGGGGGACACTGGGGGCTAACAAAGGAGGGGGAAGGGGGGATGTTAGCTTTGATAGTGGCGATTTTGTCAAGAAAGAAAGAATTGAGGGGCCTTTTAACTTAATAATGTGATGTACTCTGTCCTCTTATATTCGCACGATTTATGGCTAATTGCACTATTTGATATGTATATGTTTCTCATCCTGTTTTTATATTGATAAAATGTAACTTTTATGGTTTTTATCTTGAGAACCGAATAAAGTTTAATGAATGAACGGGTAAACACTATAAAACTGACTTACCTGGATTTCTGTGGCAAATGTGTTGTTTTCTTAAGGGTCAAGATGCTACTGTTAAGGGGGGACCTAGAGGAAGGGATCCATATCAGATACTGAAGGGAAGAAAAGGAAATGGATAGGTATGCACCCCACAACCTTAGTTTACAATGACTTGAAGCAGGGAGTCCTATCACCATGGTTGGCTAATTGAAAAGCCTGCTCGTACTTCAGACGGCAGAGAAACTTCTCTGTTCCACACTATGGCAGCTGCTTCACCCGGCTGACACTGCAGAGGTTGGTGAATGAATGTCAGTGTGTGCGATGCCCTGGCGGTCTTTTATTCTGTAATCCGACAACATCTTAATATGCTGAACGGACCGCTCAGTCAATGGCAATGAATCCGACACAACCGTGGCAATCCCATATTTAAAGTAACTAGAGCCATGAGGCACATCTGGGACAAAGTGACCTGCCTTACCCTTAAGTAGGATTTTGACTTTGATTTCTAGGACAAAATCAGAAGTTACAGCTGACAACAAGGGCAAATTGCTAGACTTTACTCAACCTGTGATCCATTGTAATAGGCCTAAAACGGAGACAAAGTGCTAACTTATGAGTTTGGTGGTAAGGGAACCGCCGTCAAAATGGCATTGGAAACCTTGCCGCCTAGTTGGTGGTCCATCCACTATATTAGCAGCATGTTGGCGGTTTGTAGAACGAAAGACCGCCTGAGCACCGCAGCCATTCGCCGACTGCCACAACTGCAGCATGGGTAAAGCAGCTGTCATAGGACGGTACAGGCAAGGTCACCACAGTCGGAATTACAAGTTGAATTTCCATTGAGCCAACTGAGGCAGAAAGACTGCCTGTTTTGAGTCTGCAGAATAGAAGAAATTTGGGTACATATGATGGAGAGCGGTAATTTCTTCTGGTAGTTTCTCAATGCAAAACCCTCATGCTACCTCTATTTTACCGCTCAAAAGGTGTTGGGCCCTTCACACCATGTATTACCATCAGGAGAAATTTAATTAAAGATGAACAGTCAAAATGCAATTATTATTGTAAGCCAATAAAGAGAGTTGTTGATTATTTTAAAGGGTTTTATTTTCTAGTCAAAAAGTTAATTTTTCTCTGACCCTTTATTCATTAGTAAAATATCAATTAGGTTACAGAATTTTGGAAAACAGGAAAAATATCAATAATACAGAACACATTACAGTCTGCATATAAGCATTACATGTAGTTATGAAAATGTGGCGCAAAATTTCAGTCACAATTCTTAAAGAGTTTCTAAGAAAAATAGTCTTGAAAAGCTAATCAATAATTAAATAGTTGGCAAAAAATCTCCCATTAAGAGAAATAAATGCATAAGACAAATAAATCTTTTAGACCTAATTAATTAGTCAAAACATATTAGCATCTAATCCTATCCTGATCCACTGCACTCTCTGTCTGTCTGTGTCACAAGAGGAAAGCAGCCCGCCCTTCACAGGCCTCAAAGGAATGTGGCATAAAGTGCCAAGATATGACGTGGAAGCAAGAAACCTCCCCCTGACACTCCTCGGACGCAAGCCCGCCCTTTAGCAATCTCCCGAGACGTTTCTCGTACCTAACCCATAGAAGCCAGCTGAGCTGAGAAAAAAAGAAGAAGAAGAAGTGGAAGTGGCTCCCATCCAGAGAGGACAGTATTTATACCATAATTATTGGCAGAGTACACAAAGATGTAACATTTTTCAGGAGAACCTTACGTGATTGGTCAGTCATAAAGGCATGAGGTCACACTTCCCTGACTCATTCTAAAAACCTGACTTCACTAGTCCTAACAAAAGAAGCATACATGAATAAATACATTTATAAACATTTGCAACATTTACTAGGAAAACATGTTTCAATCTAATTCATCCTTCTTCCTTCTCAGCGCAGTAGATGGATACTTTTAACTAACTGGTACATTGGCAGAATGACAAGAATGTGCAGTTCACGCTGTTCTTGTCATGAGGAAAACTGCCACAGTCTGCGCATGCTCCCTTCTCATTAAATTGAAAGTCAAAGCCTTGATGGATTCACAGGCAGCCATGTTTTGTGTAGGCCCCAAAAATAAAACAAACACAAAGATAATATTAATTTCATGTAAATCAGTCCATTATGTGTCCCAAGTGCATTATTAATTCACACACATTATAAAAAGAGGTGTTATTAACTGAAAATGTTTATCAAAATATGCAACAAGTCAAAGTCTATTAAGACAGGAATAATACATTTAGTTTACATGGATGTGCTGGGAAGAGAGAAACACATTCTATTAAAAATCTTCAAAGGTAAAAAGGCCACTTTTTCTCTACATTGCAAAAAAAACACATGTTAATTTAATTCAGCAAAAGCATTTTCAGTCTGAAGTGAATAGGCCTCACTTTTCATGTTTTTCATGTGCCATGTTTTTAACCTGCACCAAAATGTGCGTGGCAATTTAAATGCAGCCTGTCTGAAGCACAAAAAATAAAACAATGCATGACTGCAGATGAAATCTGCTCCATCAACCCACCCTCTTGATAATTCAAATCATAATAAAATGATTTATAATTCATCACACATATTTCATTTCATAAGTGACAATTTTCTTTTTTTTTTTTTTTTTTTTTTATTGCAAAAGCTGAGCATATAAGAATGTTACTTCTATTTCTAAGGCAAACACAAGTTTGGTCTGTAATCAGATCATATATAGCCAAGCTCAAATGTTTTAGTGCAGAGATCTGTAAGTAGCTTCTTGGAACAGTTAGTCTTCTTTAAAATAAGTAACTAAAATAATAAAAAAGGAATTCAACAGGACAGTTTCAGCATTTCTTTACTCATTGTCATCAGCTTGTCATCAGTATGGCTCATACTTTCCATGCAAATTGGACTACTTAGGTGCTGAGAAATTCTGACAGAGCACCATCAATCCTTTGCACTTTTTCAACCAAGGCCTTTCACTCTTATTTTCACTTTGATCAGATTCAGATGTTTCACCACAACATCTCTCAGATCAAAACCGTTGCACCATCCATTATGCAGATCTTGTGTAGCAGCTGCAATCTGGTGAGAAACTGCACACTGTACATCAACCAGACCTACACAGCCATGGCTAGTGTTCTCATCAGTGTTTTCCACAAGTGCATTTGCATATGCATTTTCAAGCCACTTTAGTGTTGCTGAAACACAGTCTTTTGCAAAAGGTAACTCAGTGCTGCCATTGTGTTGCTTTATTATGCGTGACACTTCAGGCAGATAGCTACAATCCATTTCTTGTCCAATCTGTTGTTCTGCACTCATTATCTTTGAGACCACATTATGATCTGATTTCAGAGAAACTGGCAAATTATACCTGGGCATCAGTCTTTGCAATAACACATTTGTCACTTTGCAGTTGTCATTTTTCTCAAAAACAGTTCTGATACAACCCTGTTGTGCTGCTTCAAAAACATTTTCTTGAGCCTCTTTAAACTTAACTGTGAAGATTCCATAGAATGTATATGCTAACAGAACACAATTTTGTGCAACTGAATTAGCATTTCTCTCTCCCATGACAACAGTGACTCCCAATTGAGCAGATATACTGCATGTTATGGTAAGGGCAATCAATTTCGAATTTTGGGCTGGGGTAATTACTAAAAGCCATGAAGCTTTGACAACATCATGTATAAGGAGCACAGCATGTGCTGCTTTTAATGTGTCACCTTTCAAACATGGGCCATCTACAAAATGGACATTGTTGGGCTGACTCAGATGTTCATCCTTCAAGTCTGAATTTGGCTTTATGCATATTTTCATGATATTTAGACACTCATTTTCAGTTTCATCACAATCCAATCCATTTGCTGACATTTCTGTGAAGTTAGGGTCAAAGGTCATTGAGCAATACATCACAGACCCTTGAAAACATTCATCTTTTTGAATAAGCAATGAGAGAGCGCAGCCCTCCCTCTCACTGCAAATTAGTGTATTTTCTTTCAAATAAACTTTCATTCCTAGTGCTGGGGCGCGCCATTTTTTCTCTTTCAACTCTAGGAATGCTTTTGTGCAATTGTTGTCCAATGGAAGCGGATCAGACACACCTGAGTGTGTCAGCCTCAGTAAAGGCTTAGCCACTAGGGAACTGTTTATTAACCACTCTCTACAGCAGCTAACCATTCCCAAAAATGTCCTTACTTCTTTCTGAATTTGAGGTGGATTCATCTTGGAAATTATTTCCACCTTCTCTGGTGACACCTTTCTACCTCCCTTTCCAATTTTGTGTCCCAGATATTCATCTTCTTTTTGACAGTACTCCTGACTATTCTCATGCAATGGCACTGTGACATGAACTTGGCAAAAATCAATAAAAATAAGCCATTCTTCACCACATGGAATGTGAAAAAATATATTGGCTGGATTCGGTACCACAGGACAACATGGAAAAAATATGCTTTTAATCTCCTGCACTATTCTGTTCTTTTCATTTATTTTCTGTGAACCTATGATCAGAAAGTTACACAAACTTCCAATCAGTTCCATCAAAAATCCTTTTATTGGTAAAATTCCTGCAACTGATTGTGTTCCTGAATACATGTCATCTGGTTCAAATTTTAATAAGACATGTTGTGCACACGTTATTAACCTGGCATCCTTCTCTGTGAACTCTCTTATTTCTGTGTTTATTATTTTTTCCAAAGCAGAAGGTAATTTTTCAACTGTCTTTTCTGAAAACAATGCTACAACTGTCTCTTGATGGGCCATTTTAAAATGTACATCCTCATCAGGAATCTGAAAAATAGCATTATCTGGTGTACAGTAATCTGTGCTGCTTAATTTGCAAAATAATTGTTTTCCTGCTAGGCCTGAGTCACAGACAACAGTTTTGCAATCTTCCTCAAATGGGCCTAATTTTGGTGCACAATTTTCTAATACTTGGTTTGTAATTTCCTTCTTTAAAACTCCTGTAACTAAATCTGGACTTTCCACTGCCCTCACAATGGAATTGGTAAATTCAGAATTGTGAGTGTTAAAACTCTCATTTGCAAAAAGAGCAACCTGTTGGACTGGGTTCTGTTTTTGTCTCTGGAAACAATTCACATTTACTCTGGGCAACTCATTTAAATTAATTTTAGCATTTTCCATATTTTGTGGGACCATCTGTGCTTGAAAAAGTTCTGCCATTGGTACCTGTTTCTGAACTGACATTTGCATTTGCTTAACTGGCATATTTTGCACCTGCATTTCTCCATGTTTTTGTGCATCATGTTTAAATTTAGTTTTCTTCTTCCAATGCTCAAATCTGTTATAAAGATGGCAAAAGGACACATTTTCCAGCAGTACAACATCCATACCTGAATTTGCACAAACCAAAACACCTTTACTTCCATCCTGTGTTCTTTTAATCTGTACCCAATCAACATCTTTTGCTAGCACTCTGCCTTTTAGGAAATAAATCACTGCTATATTTTCCTCCATAACAACAGAAAATGATGGTGCATTCATGCAAACCCTTTTCATGGTCTCTTCACCTGGCCTTTCCACAACAACTTTAGATTCAAACCACAATTTAGTCAGCATGGCAATATAAAAGAACATTTCCAAATTAATGCACAACTCTTTTAAAAAGTCATCAAATCCATCAACTTGTGGGTACCACAGCACAATTCTGTCTCTCAATTGTGGGATTGTGTTCAGAAATGCTGCAAGTTCACTTTTATTCTGTGGCATATGAACATACATTTCTCCCACCTTTTCTCTCAATGAGTAAGCAAAAGATTCTCCCTCATTCTCCTTATTATTTTTCTCAACTAAATCTGGTGGCTTCTTTTCCTTATCCAGTTTCCTTGCTAGGTCTGGTCGTTTCTTTTTCTTCTCATGTTTTCGTGCCCATTTGTCTCCTAATTTCTCAAACCCATTGCATTTGAAAATATATTTTATTTCTGCAAGGTGCAATTGCATTTCTGAAGAATACATTTTCTCATTTGCTTCATCATCCATGTGTACCCTGAAACTTTTCTGAAATGGAAAACTTCCTGAAACATCAGTTTTATATTTTTGAGCCAAATCTGTCAGTCCATTATGAGTAATTAATGAACATGTAGCTGTTTCCTTACTCAGGGAAAATAATTCTTTTTCTTGACACTGGTTCACATTTTCATTATTTAAACAGCAGGGACAGTTAATTTCTTCATGTTCACATGTTCCATTTAAAACACTAAGCTGTTTCTCTTTTTCAGGGCCTGTGTTAATATGTTCCCCCATGTTTTCTATATTTTTAATCACTGCTGCTTCCTCAGAGCAGGTTTGAAAAATCCCATTTTCAAATATATTTATTTTATCCTGGGCTGCAGATATTGTAAATACCATTTTTCTCTCACCTTTCAGTGCTTGGTGTACTTTCTGTTCAATAATCTGTGTGTTCTTAGTTTCTGAAATAAACCCTGGCAAAATCACTGATTCTGCAGCTCTTTGAACCTTTTCAGTAGGGACCATATTAATTGGGACAGTCATAATTTTTCTAGGCATTATCTGTGCATCTGCAGTTTGCAATTCTTGGACTAAATCAGGCACATTTAAAGCAGTAACACCTGGAGGTATCACTGTCAGTACTGTATCAACAGGTAATGGTTCAATATAAAATGTCTGCACAGTTCTCTCAGTCTGTATTTCTCTCTGTTCAACAGAAGCAGTAGCCCCTGTAGTATTTACTGGTTCATTATTTTCAGTGTTTTTCATGGGAACCACATAAAGTGGTGGACACTCAGTTAACAATTCATCCATTATTTCATCCCCTGAATTATTATTTATTTGAAGCTCTTTATCAGCATTAATTGCCTTCTCCTGTATCTGGCGCTTTACCTTTTTATCCTCACATGCTTTCTCTCTTGCTGTCTTTTCCCACAGGCTTAAGGCCTCAAATTGTGCAGCTTTAGATGGTGTCTTTATTTCACATAACACTTCCCTTAATTTGTCAATAATTTGCAATTCAAAAGTACCATCTTTTGGAAACCTCAAAGCACCCTCTTTTTTAGTAATCTTGCACCATTGTTGAACCCACATACATGTGTTTTGTCCCAAACTGGTAGACATAAAATGCACAGGTGTTCCTTCAGGAGTATCACCAATAAAAAACGATTTTTTCACTTTACCTCCTAACAGCTTCTTTAAACCTTCAAACAGTTTCATTTTTGCAATAGTTCAATGCAATTTCTTTTCTCCAAAGCTGTCAATCTAAATTTCA
Organism: Lissotriton helveticus; assembly: GCF_964261635.1. Taxonomy (NCBI): domain Eukaryota; kingdom Metazoa; phylum Chordata; class Amphibia; order Caudata; family Salamandridae; genus Lissotriton; species Lissotriton helveticus. Next base: position 1,011,315,832 of record NC_136072.1, read on the forward strand.
GTCAGTTTTACTCCTACCACTGACCCTCCACAAAATCTTACTGCAATATTTCTCTTAATCAATAACTCTGTTAGTAACAACATAAATACATTCGCTACTCTGTCTGTTGTGCTAAAAAAAAGGATAGATTTATATTCACTGCGAGTAACACATTCCGCTTACCCTTCACAAAGTAAGACTTTCCGTTTACTCTTCAAACACTACAGGTAAATCCCTTCCGCTTACCTTTCACTCAAGCTCAGAAGAACCTGCTACTCCTTTGGACTTATCCTTCAGGATATATCTTAGGCCAAAGTTTCACCAGCGAACCCTTTTGCTGTCAATCAAGCTCAGAAGAACCTGCTACTCCTTTGGACTTATCCTTCAGGATATATCTTAGGCCAAAGTTTCACCAGCGAACCCTTTTGCTATCAATCAAGCTCAGAAGAACCTGCTACTCCTTTGGTGTGACCCTTTCTAGGTGATATCAGACCAAAGTTTCACCAGCGAACTCTTTGCTATCAATCACTCACACAGAAAATAGTCCCTAATTTAACACTGCCAGCCCTACCTAGCTTCTCAGTGCTATTCCAACAGACGAGTAACCTCAGTGCAGTGTGGCTTCCATTTACCACCCGCTATTCCTTCCCGGGATTCCACAGGTGTGCATACCTGCGTGTTCCAGACAACATAGAACAAGACACTAACTTAACATGAAGAGTTAAAACATGTAATCAATAACCAAAAAAGTATGTCCTCTGAAATTACCAATATAATCAATAACACCATCAATTCAAAATGAGCAAAATGTCACCAACAGTAAAAAAACTTAATATTTCCAACACTTCAAAAAACATGCTAGCATATTAACAACATTTCACAACCCTATTGATACTCACACCTCTTCTTGCATCACCTGGCAGTACTGCTTTGCCAGTCTTCAGGTTCTGAGCATTGGAGTCAGGAATCAGGACTTGGACATTTATCTAACTTGGGCAATTATTTTATTTCCCTCTTAAGGTCAATGATCCATTAGTTGAGTAGTTGATGGTGAAATCAATAATTACTAATCACCAAACTAATCAATAATGACCATCCTCTGCTTACCAAAAACTGATGGAGAGCGGTAATTTCTTCTGGTAGTTTCTCAATGCAAAACCCTCATGCTACCTCTATTTTACCGCTCAAAAGGTGTTGGGCCCTTCACACCATGTATTACCATCAGGAGAAATTTAAATAAAGATGAACAGTCAAAATGCAATTATTATTGTAAGCCAATAAAGAGAGTTGTTGATTATTTTAAAGGGTTTTATTTTCTAGTCAAAAAGTTAATTTTTCTCTGACCCTTTATTCATTAGTAAAATATCAATTAGGTTACAGAATTTTGGAAAACAGGAAAAATATCAATAATACAGAACACATTACAGTCTGCATATAAGCATTACATGTAGTTATGAAAATGTGGCGCAAAATTTCAGTCACAATTCTTAAAGAGTTTCTAAGAAAAATAGTCTTGAAAAGCTAATCAATAATTAAATAGTTGGCAAAAAATCTCCCATTAAGAGAAATAAATGCATAAGACAAATAAATCTTTTAGACCTAATTAATTAGTCAAAACATATTAGCATCTAATCCTATCCTGATCCACTGCACTCTCTGTCTGTCTGTGTCACAAGAGGAAAGCAGCCCGCCCTTCACAGGCCTCAAAGGAATGTGGCATAAAGTGCCAAGATATGACGTGGAAGCAAGAAACCTCCCCCTGACACTCCTCGGACGCAAGCCCGCCCTTTAGCAATCTCCCGAGACGTTTCTCGTACCTAACCCATAGAAGCCAGCTGAGCTGAGAAAAAAAGAAGAAGAAGAAGTGGAAGTGGCTCCCATCCAGAGAGGACAGTATTTATACCATAATTATTGGCAGAGTACACAAAGATGTAACATTTTTCAGGAGAACCTTACGTGATTGGTCAGTCATAAAGGCATGAGGTCACACTTCCCTGACTCATTCTAAAAACCTGACTTCACTAGTCCTAACAAAAGAAGCATACATGAATAAATACATTTATAAACATTTGCAACATTTACTAGGAAAAAATGTTTCAATCTAATTCATCCTTCTTCCTTCTCAGCGCAGTAGATGGATACTTTTAACTAACTGGTACATTGGCAGAATGACAAGAATGTGCAGTTCACGCTGTTCTTGTCATGAGGAAAACTGCCACAGTCTGCGCATGCTCCCTTCTCATTAAATTGAAAGTCAAAGCCTTGATGGATTCACAGGCAGCCATGTTTTGTGTAGGCCCCAAAAATAAAACAAACACAAAGATAATATTAATTTCATGTAAATCAGTCCATTATGTGTCCCAAGTGCATTATTAATTCACACACATTATAAAAAGAGGTGTTATTAACTGAAAATGTTTATCAAAATATGCAACAAGTCAAAGTCTATTAAGACAGGAATAATACATTTAGTTTACATGGATGTGCTGGGAAGAGAGAAACACATTCTATTAAAAATCTTCAAAGGTAAAAAGGCCACTTTTTCTCTACATTGCAAAAAAAACACATGTTAATTTAATTCAGCAAAAGCATTTTCAGTCTGAAGTGAATAGGCCTCACTTTTCATGTTTTTCATGTGCCATGTTTTTAACCTGCACCAAAATGTGCGTGGCAATTTAAATGCAGCCTGTCTGAAGCACAAAAAATAAAACAATGCATGACTGCAGATGAAATCTGCTCCATCACATACTCACCCATTTTCTTTTTCTCTTCAGTCTCCCACGTGGATCCCTTCCTCCAGAGCCCCCCTTCACAACAGCATCTTGACCCCAAAAAAAACAACCCTGTTAGCTCTGAAATCCAGATAAGTCTGTTTTATTCTATTTAACCATTGACTGGACTGGACGTATATGGTCCAGACTCCAACTATAGGAAAGTACTGGTAGTAGGTATTTTTGACATGTTTCATGCACATATATACATTGAACACTTATGCAGTCAAAATATACACATGTTTATTGACACATACTGAAAAAATATTCCCCGCCATTAGAAATACCAGCGGTGACATCAGTGTCATCGTAATACGGCGGGCGGGAGACTGCTGCCGAAGCATGGGAGGTGCTTGAGGTGCCTGCCATGGGATGCAGTGATCAACAGATGGGCACCATAGATGCCCCCTGTGCCTTCAACTGGAGGCCACGCACCCAAGGGGGCCCTGCTTGGGTCCCCCAAAAATGCTTTCCGATATGGTTTCCATGCCGGAAACGGTGCATCGTAATGCCAAGGGTGGAAAGGCCTGCCCTTTGGGATTACGAGCCGGTTCTGACTGTCCGACTGGTTGACGGCCTTCTTAAGCCTGTTGGAAGCCAGCTGGAATGACTGACCGGTTTACTTTCCTACTGCAGCATTGCAATCCTGCGGTTGGACTGTAAAACAAAGTGCCAATTACGATGCGTCCCGGAAGGGTCCGACCGTTGGTCGTCGCCCTTAAGGGCCACATTGTAATCGGCCTCTTAATGTTTGAGTTTTAGATTTTTTATTTATTGAAATGTTTTATTTGTATTTTTCAAATGTTTTAAAGTTTTTTTTAACGCCTTAACCGCGACGGCAATTCCGCCGTGGTGCGAGCGTTCTAAAGAGTGGGCGGGGCTGCGATGGTGCACCAGGGAGGGAGTGCTCCCGTCGGCCGACGGGAGCACGGAACGGGTTAATGATAGAATTTCTTTTTGTAGCGTGATATTGGGTTAATAGGTGGTAAGGTTGGGGAGAATTAAAAACATTGTGTTATATACATTTTAGTTTTAAGTTGATAATTTTTTATATCTAAATAGTTTTAATTCTAACATATATTTCATTATAGATTTTTTGAAAAATTTTATGTAAACAATGTGTTTTTATTATAAAATTGAATATTTAAAATAATACATAACTTGAGTGTATTAAATTGTTGTAATATGTAATTTTGAATTGTGTTAATATTGTTTTTTAATTATTGGAAAAAAATATTAGTTGTGGGATGTGGGTTAAAAGCAGATACGGTTGGAGATTTATTTAATAATATGTATTATAATTTTTCAATTTAAGATGTTATTTTTATAAGCAAATTGTTTTATTATTTTATATTTAAAAAAATTATATGAAATAAGATATTTGTAATGTTTTGCGGAAATAAATTATTACATTTAAAAAAGGAATACTATTATTTCATATATTTTCTTTAACACAGCTGGGAGACCGCCACAACACCGCCTTCCTGACCTATTTGTATTTATTTATGCTTCAATTAAAATTATGAATTTGTTTACATTAAATTGTAAATATTTTTACAAAATGTAAAAAAATGTTTAGAGTGGAAACATTTTAAAAAATTGGTATAATGTTAAATATTTTAAACATTTTGATGAAATTGTTTATAAAATGTATATGTTTACAAAAAATGTAGTCGTACTTTAAAAAAATTATGAATGGTAGAAAATAATAACTTAAAACTTGGGAGATTTTATTAGTAAAATTAAAAAGAATTCTATATTAACAGTTTAAATTAGTGTGTTATAACATTTGAGACAAATACATATTTTTTTAGGTAGGATAATGTGTAGTATTTATTGTGTACTTTTAATTTTTAAAATGTTATATTGTATGTAAAAAGGTTTATTTTGAATTGGAATTATTTAATTTTTAAGTCTTTATACCTTCCCCAAGCTTGTTTAGATTGGAGTGGCAATAGTAAGTGTCATCCCTTTACTGTCCTACACTTTTCCCAAATTATTTTAGATTGGAGTGGGAATAGTAGATGTAACCCCTCTCCTGTCCAACACGTTCCCCAAAATTGGTTCATATTAGAATGGTAATAGTAAATGTGACCCCTTTAGTCTCAATAATTTTCCCTAATTTGGTTTAGTTTGGAGTGGAATAAATGTAAACCCTTTATTGACCGATTTCACACTCCACTGCACTGCTAAAACCATGGACAGGCTGCCCTCCAAATTACGAGTTAACCTCGTGTCTAGCGGGCTTTTTTTGGCATTCCCACGGCAGTGCCTTTAAAAATAGGCACTGTAATGGGAGCGCCAAAACCAGTTCCGGCACGGTAAGAACTGGCGTGCATGCACACAGAGTGCATACACAGGGTCGGGAGTCACAAGGGGGCCATGTTGGGCCCCCCTTTGTTTCCTCTCCACCTGGGTTTCCATGGAGTAGGAACTCCTATGAAAAGCCGGGTGGAGAGGAAACTTGTAATATCCTTAGTGGGACCACGGTGGTCCTGCCAAACATATTGCGGCCTCTGGAGCGCTGTGCCACCTCCAGGGAATGGTGGTTCCCTGGTGGTGGTCCCATTGTGGTCCCATCGCCCGAGTCATAATTGGGTGGCTGGGAGACCACGACCGCTGAACCACCGCAAGTCTGGTGGTCATCGGACCGCCAGACTGGTAATCAGGCTCTTAGTGTCCAACACCTTCTCTGAGTTGGTTTACATTGGACAGTAAATGTTACCTCTTTTGTGTCCAAACATCTTCTTTGAGTTGGTTTAGTTTGGATTGGGAACAGGAAATGTCACCCCTTTAGTGTCCAACACCTTCCCTGAATTGGTTTAGATTGAAGTGGGAAAGTAAATGTCATCCCTTTAGTGTCCAACACCTTCCCTGAGTTGGCTTGTTTGGAGTGGGAATAGTAAGTGTCACACCTCTAGTACCCAAGATCTTCTCTGAGTTGGTTTAGATTGGAGTGGAAATAGGAAATGCCACCCCTTTATTATCCAACACCTTCTCTGAGTTGGTTTAGATTGGAGTGGGAATAGTAAATGTCACTCTATTATTGCCAAACACCTTCCCCAAATTGGTTTAGATTGGAGTGGTAATAGGTAGTGTTACCCCTTAAGGGCCCGATTACGAGCTTCAGCGGTACGAGGGTGGGCAGTACTCACCCCGCACCGCCGAGACTGGCCATCTGCCACCAGCTAGATTACACGTTATTAGTAGTCTGGTGGGCAGTGTGGCACTCCCAGGGTGGTGACTCTTTCAAAGGTAATTGTTCCTTTAAAAAAGGAACCGCAATGGAAATGCCTCACAAGGTTTCTGCGTAGCATGGACCACAAAGTTCATGCTGTGCAGGCACTGTGGTGCATGAACTCCGGGGGGCACATGTTATGCCCCTTCTGTGCATGCTCCAGCCGAGGTGGAACAGCGGGCCCTCTGGGGCTCCCTTTGTTTCCTTTCCGCCAGGGTTGACATGGAGAAGGAACCTCCATGTCACTGCTGGCAGAAAGGAAACTTGTAATATGCTTGGTGGAACTGCGATGGTTCTGCCAAGCATATTGCGGCCTCTGACCGCCATGCCACCTCCAGGCAATTATGGTTCCCTGGGGGCATTGGTGGTCCCAGGGCGGTCCGACTGCACAACTCATAATTGGGCTGGACCACCACCACTGCGCCACCATGAGTATGGCGGTCCTTGGACCTCCAGACTCGTAATCAGGCCCTTAGTTTCCAGCACCTTCCCTGAGTTGGTTTAGTTTGGAGTAAAAATTGTAAATGCCACCCCTTTAGTTTCCAATACCTTCCCCAAATTGGTTTGGATTGGAGTGGAAATAACGAGTGCCACCCCTTTATTATCCAACTCCTTCTCCCAGTTGGTATAGATTTGAGTGGGAATAGAAAATACCAACCCTTTAGTTTTTAACAGTTTCCCCAACTGTATTATGATAAATGGATGTCACTCATATTTGTAAACATTTAGGGCCTTATTATGACTTTTGCGACCCTCTTTTGGCACTGTCACCGCTCTGTCCACAGGAGGACCGCCAATGCCAAGGTGCGCCCACCCGCGGGATGCAGAGTTGAATTCAGGTTGGGCGGACGGAGCTGCGGCGGTCTCACCTGCATGCACCTCCAGGCATAAATCCAGCCCATAAATGCCTCTCCACCACCCTTTACATGGCAGGCTCACCACCATGAAAAGGGCGGTGAAAAGGTAACTTGTAATATGCTTGACGGTTCTAGCAGTGGCACTGCCAGCATATTGATGCCGGTTGCAGGCCGCTGGCCCAGCAGGATCCTTGATATCGGCAGAGCTGGCAGTCTCATGGAGATCTAACCACCACAATCAGACTACTGTGGGCAGACCTGCAGTGTGACTTTGGTCGGACTGCCATACTCCTAATTTGGCCCTTATTTTTTGCAAATTTTAATTTATCATATAGTTTACATTTTGTGAAATATATTTCTAAAATAAAATAATAGCAATTTTAAAGTGAACTAAATAAAGTTATTTATTTTTTGTAATTGTAAAGAAAAAATGATTTCATTTGTATTTGTATAATATACATTTTCACATTACTTCTATTTTGTATCCTATTGACATTATTTTGGGTGCCTTTAACAGGAGGCAAGTTGCGATTAGGTGCTACTGCTATTCGGGAAAAGGTAAATCCCTTATTTGAGATTTCTAAAGGTTTTTTTACGGTAGGGAATATTTAGGGTGGATGTTTAAAAGTTGGGGATAGTGTTGTTTAGGAATTTTTGGTATGTTTAGATGGAGTTGATGGTTTAATGCTTTCTATTACAGATTTTTGTTTAGCAATGATTTAAACGGGAAATTGGAGTTTAAATTTTTTTATAAGAAATCTGTTTTATTTTATTATAAACCAATTGTTTTAATTAGATGTTCTTAAGCTGCAGATTCCCTGGAGCGGTTCTTTAAAAAAAATATTTTTTCCATTTTTTTATGGAACCTACAGACTTTGGATTGCTTTGAGCGATTTCAATTGGATTGTCAACATTTTAGCATTTAGTTTTTGGCTTTTTTGTATTTGGTTTAGAACATTTTTAGTGGATTACTATTTTTTATTATGTGGATTTGGTAAGAGATCTGTAGCTACAAAACCAGAAAAGCCCTAATCCAGGAAATAAACATTTGACACCCTGTTTGGATAAACTGTGCCACTGGATGTCAAGCTGCCGCCCAAAGCTGAATGGTGATAAGACAGAATTAATGATACTTGGAAACCAGGCAATGCATAGACTTCTGATCAGCTGGCCTGTTGACATGGGCCCCCTGTTCCCAAACCAGTGATACAAAATTTGGGAATCTGGCTGGACAATTTGCTAGCAATGGACAACCAAGCAAATAAATTGTCTGGCATATGTTTTTCTCTACTCCAAATGCTCAGGAAGCTACTGGTATTGATCCCAGAACATCTAAGGAAAATGGTCATTCAATCCCTCATAGTTTCCCGTCTGGATTATGGCAACACACTTCATGTGGGCGCACTCAAATACATAAAGAGATTTTAGAGTGTGAATAATGCGACAGAGAGGCTCTTTCCAAAGGTTCCTAGCTATGATTCCGCAAGAGAACACCTCAAACAGCTGCATTGGCTCCCAATTCAAGCAAGGATTAAGTTTAAATCCCTCTGTATTGCTCATAGGGCCATAAATAAAGAGGGCCTAGTAAAGCTCAGAGAGTTGTTAACCATTTATGTTTCTAGACACCATAGATCCTCGCATTTTCATTTCCTCATTACAACTTGGGTAAAAAGGATGAGATGGGTCGGAAGATCATTTATGTTAATGTTTATGTTATTATTGTGTGGAATTTGGCATGGTTTCAATTATGTGTTGTATTTATTATGATGTCATGGATATAGTTTATTTTTAAGTTGTCTTGTATGTTAGTATTATATATAAGTATTAATATTTTTATTTTATCAGTGAATGATATGTCTATATTTTATATATCTAGTATGTTGTGGTTTTTGAAGATTTTGGTAGGTTAATATGAATTTTAGAGGAAAGGTTTGGCTATTACTTCTAAGTAGTCTAGTCCTTTGTTTTTTATGAATATTTTGACTTTGCTTTGCAGAATCTTGTAAATATTTTCAGTTTGTTTATCTATTCTCAGCTCTTGGTAGCTTTGTTCTTTTTGAAATGCTTTGATAAATTTGTACAATGTGGGTTGAGTTCTGCCTAGTACGGATTGGAAGGCATTATGCCATCTTTCCACTTGTTTTGACTTCCTGAACCAGGGTGCTGTCAAAAACATTCCACCAGAGTATCTGGAATTTGGCTTGGCGTCTCTGTCCTGACCAGTGCAGTCTACCAACAAATGTATCTTCAAAATAAAATAGTCCATTAGGAGATTAAGGTTGTCATCTTGGTTGATAGTTTTCTATTAGTCTGTGAATATTGGTTGACTACCTCTGTGACAGGGACTTAGGCTACTGCTATAATTTGTTTCACTTCAAAGGCAAATTGGCTGTTAGTAGAGTATTCTACACTTAAGACCTAATTTAGATCTTGGCGGTACTGGTCCCGCCATCCCTTTTTTGGTGGTTTTCTTGCCCGCTGCCTTTGCCATCTGGCTGCCGATTTAGATGTTGGCTGGGCACTGGAGGGAAGACCGCCGCAGTCCCGCAGCCTCCGCCAGGATCTGTCTCCTGCTTCAACGGTGTCAAAGGCTGAACCTGCTATCGGTGAGAGTCACACAAGATTCCTGCCAAGTCAGATTATGAAGAGCCTTTATGTCGAGGCAACTGTGGTGTGGAAACATCCTAGGGGTCGATTATGATGGCGGACGGATTGCCTCCGCAGGGCTGGCGGGGGAAATCCGTCCGCCATTCTCCCTGAAATGACCCCCACCACATTAGGATGGGTGGGGGGTCCGTGGCCGACGGCAAGACCGTCCTCCGCTTTTCCGCTGGTCGCCTTCGCGACCGGCGGAAAAAGTGCTCACATATGGTGGCGGTGTCTGCGAGACACCGCCAACCATATTAAGATGCTGTCGGTCCAATGCCTTTCCACGGCGGAAGGCATACAGTCTTTGCTTTGGGGGCCCGTTGTGGGCCCGCAGTGTGAAGGGGGTGGGGGGTACACATGGGGGGTACCTATGGTACCCCCCTACAGTTGCATGCACAATGCGGCAGGCACCCCGCGGTGCCTGCCGCTTTGTGCATGCAAATGCACAGCATGCATTTTTAACTTTGTGGCGGGTGCTACTTAAAGCAGCACCTGACACAATGTTAAATATACGGGATGTGACCGCCAGGGTGGCGGTCACATCCTCATTCCAACGGAGGGAACGCCGCTGCCCCTGCGGTCGGTCCCTCCCCCTCGGGGGTGGCGGACGGACGCAGGTCCATCCGGCATCATAATCGACCCCTAAGTTTGTGTTGGCAGAATCAAGGAAAAAGAGGTGAAAATTCACTTTTTTTCAGGATACCACCTCTGTCGTCAACAGCATTGTCTAGGTCCTCGCTGTGCTGCTGCTACTTGACCACCATGCTCAGCCACATCTTTGTTGCCTAAATCTAAGGTATGATTTTGTGGTGGGTGTGCATGTACATTCAGTAATGTCTATATGTTGTTGGTGTTTGATGCTATATGTAACAAAAATGGACAGAACACATTACCTACATGTACATATTGACATATATACAATATATATGTGAGGTGAGATTAAAATAAGTAGAACTTACCAGTCTCCACACCACCATTCTCTCATTCTATTAGGATTCCATCACATCAAAATTGGCTCGTCACAATCCAACTGGACTTACGGTGACGGAGTACTGCTTCCCAGCAGAGAAGCCCACCTTGGCGGCAGGACCCTGTCAATTGCTGCAACATCTAAATGTAGCGGGAAGACCGCCATCAGCTCAGCGCAGTACTTGGGGTCACCATCACTGCGGGATGGCAGTAGTACAGCCAAGATCTAAATCAGGCTCTAAGTGTAGATTCTTGGAGGTGTCACCATATTCTTTGATTAAAGTAATATTAACAGCCTGGTATGGCTGTGTATATTTTGAGGATTGCTTGATTCATAGCTTGTTCTATGATTATGTTTTGGGGCATGTTTGTTGTTTTATATAATGTAGGAGGTCAAGGTAGGTACTGCCATGTTCATTAAGGAGTAAAGTATATATGAAAGGGATATTGATGTTTTGAAATTCACCATGTATGGTGTATATTTTGATTGAATGGCTTTGGACTCATTTTGAAGGTCCCATCCCTCCTCCAGGTTTAGCAGTGCGTATGTTTCATTAAGTTGTTTGCAGTGGAGATTATGATTAATTTTTCATTATTTTTATTGTCATGTAAGAGGAAGGGTTCTTCTTTTTGTGGAATTTGTAAATGCTCTGGTATGTCTATGTCCTGGTATCTTCTAGGAACTACAGGCTTTCGTAGTAGTGTGTGTAATTAGATGTTTTAAAGTGGGAATAGATGGTAGTTGGCCTGTTATATGTTCATTGGGTATAATGTCTTTAAGGATTTTGGTTGTGGGTTCCTGAGAACTAGGGCTTGCCTATCTTATGTCTTATGCAATTACTCTAACTTCTATCTCTGTGCCTGATTATGAGTTTGACAGTCTTACCACCATACCGCTGCGGCGGCGGTTTCCCGCCCACCATATTACGATGTTCCAGCTGGCCCAGCAGAAGTGTTTCTGACTGCAGGGAATATTTTTTCATGTGCGTCGTAGCACGTGTGTATATTTTGACTGCACCAGTGTTGAATGTACACATATACATGGCACATACAAAAAAATGCCTGCTACCAGTACTTTCCCATTGCTGGAGTCTGGATTAAATGTGTCCAATGGGTAAATAGCACAAAACAGACTTATCTGGATGTAAGCACCAACAGGGTCGTTTACTTCAGAGCCAAGATGCTGCTGTGAAGGGAAGCCCTGGAGGAAGGGAAGAAAAGGAAATGGGTGAGTATGCTCCCCAATTCCTTCGATTCTACTGACTCGACATAAAGCCAACTCATAATTCGAGCAGCAGTGAAATTGTTTGCTGCTTTTCCTCGACCACCGTTAGGTGGTTGGCGGATGGCTGGCAGTGGTGGTGGTGCTCTGGTGGTCTTTCATTCTGCAAACCAGCTACATTGAAATAAGGCCAATGGACTGTCCAGCCGGCGGGCAGCGTATCATACGCCGACACGATAACAGTTCCAAGACCGCCAAAGTCGTAATTAGTCTCTTTGTAGAATTTAGGGGTGGTGATGCTCTTTTACATTATTTACAGCATTTTCTTTTGTCATTGCCTTTCCATAGCATGCATTATAATAATATTTAGTATATTTCCATTTTGTAGTGTCTGCAGATGCACTTTCTTGGCTGCAGTTGTAACCCATATGACTTAATAACTGTTTTGCTTTTTTGGGAAGTGATACATTTTGCGGCTTCTGTCATTATACTTGTAAGTAGTTTAATAATATGAATATATATGATAGTTACATTTTGCATGTTAGTTATTTATATATTTAAAAATGCAGTTACTTTTATTTTACTTACTTACTTGTATGTTTTGTTTTGGAAATGTACCGCCCCACAAGGATTCGAGGTCCCACTTACCTAATAATGATGCGACCGCCTTCACGGTTCGACCGCCATAGACAGGCAGACAGAAAGGGACATTGTAATCTCTATGGCGGTGCCTAAGCAGGCACCGTCCCTATTGTAGAGATTACTGTGCATCCAAGGTATGATGGGCTCCTTGAGCCCGTCAGAAAATGTTGGATGGTCTCTCCGCCTGCTGCCTCCAACTGAACGCATCATGACACGGCAGTGGGACTGCAGGAGCAGATGGCGAGCAGACCAGCACAGACGAGCTGTCGGATGGGCTTCCGCCCGACATCTGAATAAGTCCCCATATTACTATTCACTTGTTACATAATAATTTCTTAGTTGAGGAATATTTAATTTTAATTTTAATCGTAAGAATTAGTTACTTGAATAAGTATTTGTAGAGATACATATTTTGATGTATATTCTTTTGTAGCAAGAATACAGCAGAGTTTCCCTCTCTTGCATTGTTTGTCATTATTGGAGTAATAATTTGCCTAAATTAGTATGCTTTTTATATTGCTTGTTTAATTTTTTTGTTTTCTTTTAGTAGTATTATATATAATTGTATTTATTTAACTATGAATTTATTGGTTCTGCTATACTATTTCATATTGTTATTTGAATTTAAATGTTTAATATAAATAATAATGTTTTAGATGGATTTATTGTACATTTTACAGGTGTACTATTTTTATGGGTGTCATATTTTAAATTAAGTATAGATGTTTATTATAAGTTTCAGGTTTATTTGAAGTGATTGGTTTATGTGAAATTTGGCTTTCAGCTATTTTTTATTGAATTTATCAGTTATGTTGATAATTTTATAGTCATTATTGTTATGATCAATTTTTTGAAATGGTACATGTTATCGATATTTATGTTTCTGATATTTTTGTTATTGATACATGTAAAAAACAATATTTGTGTTAATGATATTTGAGTGCTCAATATTAGTGAGTTTTTTTAGTTATGTATATGGAGTCGATATTTTTGTTCTTAATATTATATTTCTGATATTTGTGTTTCACAATATTTGTTGGATCGATATTGTGTAACTGATTGAAACGATAAACCTTTCAAAGGACTCTATTACAATTCTCACTCGCAGGGACGCAGCGGAGGTGGTCTTCCGACCACCCTATTACAATTAGGTTGGTCGTTCTGCCATTGTCCCTCCATAGCCAGGTGGTTTTGCGGTAGTGTAAAGGCAGCAGTATGGTTGGTTGGACTGCCACAGTCATGCTAAGCATACGAACCAAGTCAAATGGAAACCTTCAATGTATGTGAAAACCTGAAAGATCTACTACAAATTGGCTTTTTTCCACAATGTAGACAGCTGTCTGTCATCTTAGTCATGGAGGATCACAGGAATTTAGCTTATGGTATAAGTAAGAGAGCCTAGTGTTTTTAGAAATTTTAGAAGCATTCAATATCATCAATATCATCGACCATTGCATCTTCTGAAAGATTAGAAGAAATATACATCTCAGGACCAGCTAAGTGAAGACAGGCGCAGACATTAATTAGCTTTCTGACATGAATTCTGTACTGACTGCTTATGAATGACAATTAGATTTACTGAAAAACTGACCTCTTCGTTTCAGTTAATCCACCAACCTTGATTGTCTTAGGATCTTACAAACATTCTGTACTTGTATTTGTAGTAGTCTGAGGCGCCTTGTCGTGAAGAAAGGTATGGATCTCTCCCTCATAGGGTCAAAACGCTGAAAGCTACTGACATGGCCGAATAGATTTTCAAAATTTCAAAGGAGTCTCTACGACAAATTGCATTGAATATGGATAATAGAACTTGGGTCAGCCTGCTGCTCATTTTGTTGCATTTTTGCACTTCTCCACCTGAGCACCTTTTCTCACTGTACGGTACATCAGCACTACTTACAATTAGATCACATTTGCAAATATGCATGCTACATATAAACCTATTACAAGCATTAATTTAGCAAACTCACAATGCTTTGCTTACTCCTTGTGTTTATTAAAAAAATACTTAAGTGGACTTACTACTGATATTTGACATTTGACTATCCAATGTAAACAAATGTGGATGTGCTCCACGTAATGAATAACAATCAGCTGTGCTCTGTGTAGGAATACTATTTAAAATTCTGCTTTTTAAAACTTTGCCAGTTTTGCCTTTTGGGTAGCTTGGAAATCTTAACAAACTATGTGATGTTTGAAAGCAGCAGCCATTGCACACTCATATCTGTCACTTAAATTGCCATTCAGCACTTAGTCTTTCAGATAAGCGTACTCTACTGAATGCTACTCACAATGTCACGTTGGTGCCTCATATGGGCATTGTCTACTTAGATCAAAACCATTATTGCGGGTGTTCCACCCAAGTTAATGTGTAAACCTCAAAGGAAATAGAACCATGGCTCTCAACACATCTTTGACCACGAAATGCCTGACCATCCATCCACTGCCATGAGCACTCACGTAAGGATGGTAGCATGCTGTAGTCAGTAGACCATGATGTCTGTGATTGCTTTTTAATACATCTCTTTTTATTTAAATGCAGCCTGTTTTTCTTAAAGGAAAGGAAACTGCATCTAAGAAGAAAGGTTTAGTTGTTGTGTTTTTTTATGAGCTGATAGTGGTCTCCTGGACCACTGCCTAGTCTTCAACAAACTTTTCTTTTTACATTCATAAAGTGGAAGGGGTCTTTCTTTTTGTGAATCTATCAACACCTTCTTTGATGTGTCTGTAAAACCGGATTCCAATAAGAAAACATGGATATATAAGACACCAATACGGTATTTGGGATGGCCACTTACAAAAGGTTCCTTCCAGATATTGATTCAGTATCCATTCAGAATCCCATTTTAGGAATCAGAAAAACGTGTCAGACTCCTAAAATGGGATTAGTACATATAGAAAAAGCATTTCAATGGCCACAAACACTGAATTGGATTGTTTGCGACAGTTCAAGTGCTTAGTACACTTGGCTCTAAATTTTTTATTTCGATTAGCAGTCAGATATTTGGAGTTAAAATCACAAAGATAACTTTTCGAACCCTTGTCTCGCTACGTGAGAGAGATTCATGGTTGTAGTATGGGATATTGAGTAGGAAATAGTGTGCTACCTTAACCTTGTAATCGTAACAAAACACTATTAACAGGCAAGTTCACAGAGAGAGATATATGATTACTATTCTTATTTCCACATGTACCTACATTGAATATTTTTATATATTTTCAAGGTACATATCTGTGGAGTTAGGTATAGATATCTGTACAATACTTACCTGTCAACATTCTTGTCTTTTATATGTTGAATATGATATTCAGGAAGTACAATATTTCATACTTGATATTCCAGACCCACATCAAGATTCATGAGATTCTGTTTCCGACAGTCATCTTTATTATTCTTATCATCTTGGTTATATAAGCAGTCCCCAAAGAAGTCCGACAGGCTTAGCGGAGTTGTTGAGAAAAATCTCTCACACATTTTTGTGAATCTGTTCTGGAGTAATCAATTTACGCAGGATGTGTTTAAGAAGATCATTAATTGCAGAATTTCCTGACCTTCATCCGTATAATGGGCCGATTATGATATTCAATGGTTGGACCGCTGACCGCTGTTGCAGCTGTCAGGAGTCTGCCCGATAGCAGTTGTCAGTCTGACCACCGAATCATGATGCCACCGCTTTGCTGTTGGTCAGAAAAGTGCACCTTCACATTGCGGCTTGTGCTGCGGCCCAGGAAAAGGGTTGCAGCACACGCCGCAGTGTAAAAGGGCACTTTGTGCACATCCATGTGGTGCCTGGCACACAGTGCATGGATTTTCATGAGGGCACTATATGTGCCTCCAGGGCCACTTAACAGTGGCCCACGAGGGACTGAGGCCCTGCTTAGGGCCCCCAAAGTTTGTTTCTGTCTGCCTTCTCATGGCGGTCGGACCGCCATGAAAAGGCAGTCGGAAAGGTACATTGTAATCCCTATGGCGGTGCCTGCTTAGACATTGCCTCCATGGAAGGGATACGTTCCCAACCGCTGCCCTGGCGGGATCGTGCATCCTGTCGGAGGCAGCGGTCTTCCCCCGACCTTGAGGCCCGACAACCTGCATTGTAATGTGGCAGTCAGACCGATGGTCTGTCTGTTGGGCAGACTGCCCCCGACGGTCTGCTCGACATTGTAATCAGCCCCAATGTTTGGTATTAATTGCAGATAAATACACAATCCTTCTAATAATTCAGCCTGTAAAATACTCAGGTGTTGTTTAAGAGCGTATTAGCTATTTCTAAAAGTTTTGCTATCAGGGATTGTTATTTACTGTTGTTTCCTAAACAAACAATGAGGATGCCTCTGCCATTTGTGGATATTATTAGCAATTGATAATCCTTATTATTAGGGGCCCAACATTTGCCTATTACTTGGAGGTGTGCATTAGTTTTTATGCAATTGATATAATGTAATAAGGGTTATCCCATTTTTCCTTTGTTGTTTTTTATGTAATTATGCATATTAAAGTAGTGTTATAATAAATCATATGTAATTGAAATTTTAATTTACTGTATTGGTTATTAATCTTGTTTATGTTCAGTTAAAGACGACTAAACGAAATAGACATTGCTTTGTAGCTAAGTGGAAGAATTTAAAATGTGTCTATTTTGTAATTTGCTTTCAAACCTACTATAATTGGTTTGTAACATAAAAAAGTGATGAAGCCTAACGTGAACAGTTCATTTCACATTTCTCTGAGTTCTGTTTTACGTTTCTATTGTTCTATCAATGCCTTTAAAAAAAAATCTGCAGTTGCATATAGATAGGCGAGTGCAAAAGGCTATTTTGACCAAATACATGTGACAGGTAAAGCTGTGTCTTTGACAGGTTGGGGAAAGCCTGCAGATGAAAGACTGTAAAGTTCATAGATGCCAAGAAAAACAAATCAAAGCTCCGACAGGCTGAGCAAATGTTCCAGTATAAAAATAAAAGTCCTTCATGCCCTTGATGGCATGTCCAAAGCAGTTCATTCAATGAAGTGCCTGCTTCTGACATTGGTGCATAGTCTGCAGGGCACAACTCGAATCCGAACCAGGCTGACTCATTCATTCATCCTTCCCAGGTTAATGCATTGGGTATGATTACATCGATCAACAGAAAGCATTGCTTATTTATATTGCTAATAATTGCAGACCTGTTGTTGGAAATGGCCCTTCTTGCAGGGTTATCTCCAAACTTTTTGCTTCTTGCTCCCTTGTTTTTCTTGCTTGACCCGTGGTTGTTGGCAATAGGACTCTGGGCACTTTACCACTGCTAATCAGTGCTAAAGTGCATATGCTTTCTGTATAAATTGTTATTGTGATTGGTTATCAATGATTGGAATAATTGTGTTACCAGGAAGTCTCTAGTAAAGTGCACTGAGTGTGCCAGGGCTGGTGATTCAAATGCTACTAGTGGGCCTGCAGCACTGATTGTGCCACCCACAGGAGTAGCCCTAAAATGGTGTCTCAGGCCTGCCACCACAGTGCCTGTGTGCAGTTGCTAACTGCCATGCTGACCTGACCAGTGTCCACACTGGCCAGGCCTAATCCTTCCTTTTCTGTACATATTGGACATTCCTATGGAAGGCCCAAAGTACCCCCCTGGGCAGGGTGCAGTGTATGTGAAAGGTAGAGCATGTACTAGTGTGTTTGACATGCTCTGGTAGTTAATTACGGCCAGTTTCCTTTTTCACTATTGAAAGGCTATCTTGCTAATAGGCTATAATGGGGAATGCTATGTATGATCTTTACCTGCATATCTTCCCATAGGAGCAAGATAGAAAATTAAAGTCTGGTATCCCTGAACTCAGATTTTAATAACCTGTCTTTTAGGAAGGATGGTTTTTAAATCCTGTGTTTGAGAACAGCACTTTTTGAAAGTGGCTGTTCTCTTGTCTGACCTTTCTGTGTGCCTTGGCCTGTTTGTGAATTGACTGTCTGGTTTGTGAGTGACATGGGCTGGGGAACCCCCAGGAGGCTGGATGAGTCTGCCCTGGGCTGAATAGCTGCATCTGCATCTTGAGTGGTGGGAGGGGATAGCACCTGGGCCTGAATAGGGCTGTGCCTGCCTTCCACAATTCTGGCTCCACCTCCTGCTGGGCGGCTGACAACCCTGCCCCTCTCTCTGAAAGGAAAGAAGAAGTCAGGAAAGAGGGAGTTGTTGCCTGCCATTTGGGGAGCTGGACAAGAAGAAAAGAAGAAGATCTACAATTTTCACACATCGCTTGATTACGGAGTGCATCGTCGACAGTGCGAGAGAATTCCCGTTGTCGCGAAGATCCTCGCAGCGCCTGTTGCTGCTGCAAGAACCGACGCATCATTCCCTTGCGGAGTGCATTGCCCTGGTGCGGGAAGATTCCTGTTATTGCGAGTATCGTCACATAGACTGTCGTCACTGGGTGAGATCATCGCACAGTTGTTTACAGACCGCCTTACGTCGCAGAGCCAACGCATCGAGGGGCTGCGAGAGGAGAAGATCAGCGCTGCGCCCCGCATTGTTGCTGCACCAGAGATCGTCGCCCTCCCGAAGATCGTTGCATCATGCCTGTGCGAGAAGCTTCCTACGGAACCTGCGCACTGGAATCCATACAAGGTATCGCAGCTCTCCCATATAGACCGGATTCGCCGCAACACGCCCGCTGCATGCAGCGGGGCTGTCACATTGCCTCCCCAGGGTCTCAGGAGTGACGCACCACTTGTTTTTCAATGCTGCAGCTTCCGTTAGGAACTTTTGTCACATCTACCAGTACTTTGGGCTAAAACTGACGCAACTGTGGATTATTTTGATGCAAACCCTAGAACTCTTTTGAAATCTTATTCTTGAACTGTGTATGTTGGATTTTTGTCGTTTTGTTAGTTTAGATGAGGATACTTTATTTTTCTAATCTGCTGGGGGGCCCATTTGTGGTGTTTTCACTGTGTTGCTGTGAGTGTTGGTACAAATACTTTACACATTGTCCTTGAGAAGTGTTGTAATGTGCTATTTACTAATACAGTCTCTCCACTGTGGTTATCTGCCTGTCTGCTCAGCCTGTGGTGAGGTCACTTGGAATGTTGAGGTTGGTTTGTATGTAGGAGATAATCAGTTGGTGTGATGGGCTGAGCAGAGAGGACCTTGCTCCTGGTGGGGTATTTCCAGGCATCTCCAGACTTTACTAAGGATCTTCATATCATTTTATATCTCAGAGCCTGATGGATTACTACATGAATAAATCTTCTATAACTATCAACAAGACATGTCTAAGCCTCATACATCATTTTAACACTGGCGACGATTTAAAAAGAACCCTTGTGAGCTACCTTGGATGGATTTGACTTTTGAAACTGAAATAGATGAAGAAGCACTTTTAAAAAGGATTTAAAGATTTAGAAATTAAAGACTTATAGACTTCAAGTAAATGGAATGGATGAAACTAGGCACCCCATATACCCCACCAGTGACCCTGTCAACAGTCGCCCTCAACACATGGTGTCAGTTTCTTCCCTGTTTAAGACTATTTGATTACAGTTTGGGGACAGTTTTGGCATCAAGTTTCAAATCTTGTTTGAGCTCTGTTAACGGAATTTTGTCCCTGACCAAGAGAGAATAATTTTGGAATTGACACTGATATAACAAATGAAGGTGATTTTTGTTTCTGGTTTGGGGGCTGGAAATCGAGCCTCCGTGTAAAGTGAAGGATGAATACCAGCTGCGGTGTGGTGCCGTTGAATAATCGATCCTAAGTGTGTGAACTTAAATGAACTACTTAGTTTGTTTGTGTCCGGAGGCAAAATTCGAGCCTCAGGGAAGGAAGTACTCAATTCCAGCCACTGGGTGGTGCTGATGGGTTATCTACCATAAAGTTCAGAGAAATTTTCGCATTACTATTTGTGAAAATTAAGTCTTACCTGCTTCCTTCCGTTAAGTGACAGTTGACAGTTGCCGTGTGGAGTCGCCTTTCCCCTGCCGCCTCAGTTTGTGACTGATGACGTCACAGAATCTTCCGGGAGTATTGGTGAACTAAAACGTCATAGAACCTTCTGGGAAGTCCTGAACAGAAGCGTTTCTCGCCTGCTCTAGTCTCTCTCTGTTTCTTTTGCGCATGTACATGGTACTCGTTTTACGCATGCGCAGAATTCCAAGAATCTGAGTGGAATGTCCATAAAGCAGAGCGTTTTCTCTCTTGATGGATTTCATGACGTGGATTTCATGAAGTGTAAATTGTGGAAATCGCTCCAAGTGTATTTGCCTTCTACCTTTGGGCTACATGGAATTTTGGCGTACTTCATAGAACATCGGCGATATTTCCCTACAACTATGACGGCAGCAAGTTACTTGCCGCGATATAGACTTACTGTAGACACTCTTCTTGAATGTACTGTTAACTGCACTGTGACTTGCCTTACTCGGGAGCACAGATCGAGCTCCGGTTATTATTACGAAACAAGATTGGTTTTTGATGACCTCGGGTGAGACAGTTCGAGTGTCAGACATAACGTGCCATCCTGTTGTATGCTTTTAAGACCACGGTGACTACGTTTTTTATGTTAGCCTTTTATTTTCTTGTGGACAGTTTAAATACTTTATGTTCACTTCTCAATCTGTATGCAAAGTGGGAGTGTGGGTTGTTGTTTGTTTTGCATACATAGTGCGTAACTGATATGTACAACAGGTTACTCTAGTTTTGTTTTGGGTTAAGGGATATCTTAGATTTACTTAGGTTGCTATGTATTTCTAACAGATTAGATAGACTGTGTGTGAAGGATACACACGTAACCAGTTACCTCTAGTGTAATGTAACTCTTATCAGTTTAGTTTACCCTTAGTTTTTGGAATTTCTGAGTTTATTGGTACTCATTGTATATTTCAAAAGAGTGATTTGGGTTAAAAGGTTACCCCAGTTTGTTTTGGGTTTAAAAGATACCCTAGTTTTGTTTTGGGTTAAGGGATACCCTAGATTTTCAGTTTTGTCTTGAGTTATATACACATTACTTAGACTGTGTGTGACGGGTACACACGTGGGGGGGTTACTTCTGATATGTGTAACTTCCCCTATCAATTTTGCTATTACCCTTGGTTTTTGGAATTTGTAAAGCACTTTAGGAAAGTGGTGTGGTTTTGGTTTCTTGCTATTTTTGTTTTGATCATTTTCAAGGAGAAGGTTGTAAGGATGTATTACAATGTTTTGGTGGTGCGTCCTCTTCTTCTCTCTGTCAAAATTGTGTTTACCATCTTGATGCATTTTTTGGTGTTTATGATCGTTATTAAGGGGGAAGGATGTGTTATATATTGTTTTAATGCATTCTTCTTTTCCTGACTTGTGTAGGGGAAGGATGTGTTATATATTGTTTTAATGCATTCTTCTTTTCCTATCTTCTATAATTTCTGTATTTTATCTACTTCTATTCCTGACTTGTGTATTATCTTTCAAACTTGTGCTTTTGTATTTTCTTTCCAGACTCGTGTATTTTATCTTCTTCTATTTTGTGATTTTATCTTCTTCTGTTTCTTTTGAATGTTTTGATTATTAAAAGGGGAGATGTGTTGTAATGTGCTATTTACTAATACAGTCTCTCCACTGTGGTACTCTGCCTGTCTGCTCAGCCTGTGGTGAGGTCACTTGGAATGTTGAGGTTGGTTTGTATGTAGGAGAGAATCAGTTGGTGTGATGGGCTGAGCAGAGAGGACCTTGCTCCTGGTGGGGTATTTCCAGGCATCTCCAGACTATACTAAGGATCTTCATATCATTTTATATCTCAGAGCCTGATGGATTACTACATGAATAAATCTTCTATAACTATCAACAAGACATGTCTAAGCCTCATACATCGTTTTAACACTTCTATTTACTAATACAGTCTCTCCACTGTGGTTCTCTGCCTGTCTGCTCAGCCTGTGGTGAGGTCACTTGGAATGTTGAGGTTGGTTTGTATGTAGGAGAGAATCAGTTGGTGTGATGGGCTGAGCAGAGAGGACCTTGCTCCTGGTGGGGTATTTCCAGGCATCTCCAGACTTTACTAAGGATTTTCATATCATTTTATATCTCAGAGCCTGATGGATTACTACATGAATAAATCTTCTATAACTATCAACAAGACATGTCTAAGCCTCATACATCGTTTTAACACTGGCAACGATTTAAAAAGAACCCTTGTGAGCTACCTTGGAGGGATTTGACTTTTGAAACTGAAATAGATGAAGAAGCACTTTTAAAAAGGATTTAAAGATTTAGAAATTAAAGACTTATAGATTTAAAGTAAGTGGAATGGATGAAACTAGGCACCCCATATACCCCACCAGTGACCCTGTCAACATTCGCCCTCAACACATGGTGTCAGTTTCTTCCCTGTTTAAGACTATTTGATTACAGTTTTGGAACAGTTTTGGCATCAAGTTTCAAATCTTGTTTGAGCTCTGCTGAGAATCCTTTTGTTAACGGAATTTTGTCCCTGACCAAGAGAGAATAATTTTGGAATTGACACTGATATCACAAATATTAAGTGATTTTTGTTTCTGGTTTGGGGGCTGGAAATCGAGCCTCCGTGTAAAGTGAAGGATGAATACCAGCTGCGGTGTGGTGCCGTTGAATAATCGAGCCTAAGTGTGTGAACTTAAATGAATATCAGCTGCTACTTAGTTTGTCTGTGTCCGGAGGCAAAATTCGAGCCTCAGGGAAGGAAGTACTCAATTCCAGCCACTGGGTGGTGCTGATGGGTTATCTACCATAAAGTTCAGAGAAAATTTTCGCTTTACTATTTGTGAAAATTAAGTCTCACCTGCTTCCTTCCGTTAAGTGACAGTTGACAGTTGCCGTGTGGAGTCGTCTTTCCCCTGCCGCCTCAGTTTGTGACTGATGATGTCACAGAATCTTCCGGAAGTATTGGTGAACTAAAACGTCATAGAACCTTCTGGGAAGTCCTGAACAGAAGCGTTTCTCGCCTGCTCTAGTCTCTCTCTGTTTCTTTTGCGCATGTACATGGTACTCGTTTTACGCATGCGCAGAATTCCAAGAATCTGAGTGGAATGTCCATAAAGCAGAGCGTTTTCTCTCTTGATGGATTTCATGACATGGATTTCATGAAGTGTAAATTGTGGAAATCGCTCCAAGTGTATTTGCCTTCTACCTTTGGGCAACATGGAATTTTGGCGTATTTCATAGAACATCGGCGACATTTCCCTACAACTAATGACGGCAGCAAGTTACTTGTCGCGATATAGACTTACTGTAGACACTCTTCTTGAATGTACTGTTAACTGCACTGTGACTTGCCTTACTCGGGAGCACAGATCGATCTCCGGTTATTATTACGAAACGAGATTGGTTTTTGATGACCTCGGGTGAGACAGTTCATGAGTCAGACATAACGTGCCATCCTGTTGTATGCTTTTATGACCACGGTGACTACCTTTTTTATGTTAGCCTTTTATTTTCTTGTGGACTGTTTAAATACTTTATGTTCACTTTTCAATCTGTATGCAAAGTGGGAGTGTGGGTTGTTGTTTGTTTTGCATACATAGTGCGTAACTGATGTGTACAACAGGTTACTCTAGTTTTGTTTTGGGTTAAGGGATATCTTAGATTTACTTAGGTTGCTATGTCCTATTTCTAACAGATTAGATAGACTGTGTGTGAAGGATACACACGTAACCAGTTACCTCTAGTATAATGTAACTCTTATCAGTTTAGTTTACCCTTAGTTTTTGGAATTTCTGAGTTTATTGGTACTCATTGTATATTTCAAAAGAGTGATTTGGGTTAAAAGGTTACCCCAGTTTGTTTTGGGTTTAAAAGATACCCTAGTTTTGTTTTGGGTTAAGGGATACCCTAGATTTTCAGTTTTGTCTTGTGTTATATACACATTACTTAGACTGTGTGTGACGGGTACACACGTGGGGGGGGGGGGTTACTTCTGGTATGTGTAACTTCCCCTATCAATTTTGCTATTACCCTTGGTTTTTGGAATTTGTAAAGCACTTTAGGAAATTGGTGTGGTTTTAGTTTCTTGCTATTTTTGTTGTGATCATTTTCAAGGAGAAGGTTGTAAGGATGTATGACAATGTTTTGGTGGTGCGTCCTCTTCTTCTCTCTGTCAAAAGTGTGTTTACCATCTTGATGCATTTTTGTGTTTATGATCGTTATTAAGGGGGAAGGATGTGTCATATATTGTTTTAATGTATTCTTCTTTTCCTGACTTGTGTAGGGGAAGGATGTGTTATATATTGTTTTAATGCATTCTTCTTTTCCTATCTTCTATAATTTCTGTATTTTATCTACTTCTATTCCTGACTTGTGTATTATCTTTCAAACTTGGGCTTTTGTATTTTCTTTCCAGACTCGTGTATTTTATCTTCTTCTATTTTGTGATTTTATCTTCTTCTGTTTCTTTTGAATGTTTTGATTATTAAAAGGGGAGATGTGTTGTAATGTGCTATTTACAAATACAGTCTCTCCACTGTGGTTCTCTGCCTGTCTGCTCAGCCTGTGGTGAGGTCACTTGGAATGTTGAGGTTGGTTTGTATGTAGGAGAGAATCAGTTGGTGTGATGGGCTGAGCAGAGAGGACCTTGCTCCTGGTGGGGTATTTCCAGGCATCTCCAGACTTTACTAAGGATCTTCATATCATTTTATATCTCAGAGCCTGATGGATTACTACATGAATAAATCTTCTATAACTATCAACAAGACATGTCTAAGCCTCATACATCATTTTAACACTTCTATTTACTAATACAGTCTCTCCACTGTGTTTCTCTGCCTGCCTGCTCAGCCTGTGGTGAGGTCACTTGGAATGTTGAGGTTGGTTTGTATGTAGGAGAGAATCAGTTGGTGTGATGGGCTGAACAGAGAGGACCTTGCTCCTGGTGGGGTATTTCCAGGCATCTCCAGACTTTACTAAGGATCTTCATATCATTTTATATCTCAGAGCCTGATGGATTACTACATGAATAAATCTTCTATAACTATCAACATGACATGTCTAAGCCTAATACATCGTTTTAACACTGGCGACGATTTAAAAAGAACCCTTGTGAGCTACCTTGGATGGATTTGACTTTTGAAACTGAAATAGATGAAGAAGCACTTTTAAAAAGGATTTAAAGATTTAGAAATTAAAGACTTATAGACTTCAAGTAAGTGGAATGGATGAAACTAGGCACCCCATATACCCCACCAGTGACCCTGTCAACAGTCGCCCTCAACACATGGTGTCAGTTTCTTCCCTGTTTAAGACTATTTGATTACAGTTTTGGAACAGTTTTGGCATCAAGTTGCAAATCTTGTTTGAGCTCTGCTGAGAATCCTTTTGTTAACGGAATTTTGTCCCTGACCAAGAGAGAATAATTTTGGAATTGACACTGATATAACAAATATTAAGTGATTTTTGTTTCTGGTTTGGGGGCTGGAAATCGAGCCTCCGTGTAAAGTGAAGGATGAATACCAGCTGCGGTGTGGTGCCGTTGAATAATCGAGCCTAAGTGTGTGAACTTAAATGAATATCAGCTGCTACTTAGTTTGTCTGTGTCCGGAGGCAAAATTCGAGCCTCAGGGAAGGAAGTACTCAATTCCAGCCACTGGGTGGTGCTGATGGGTTATCTACCATAAAGTTCAGAGAAATTTTCGCTTTATTATTTGTGAAAATTAAGTCTTACCTGCTTCCTTCCGTTAAGTGACAGTTGACAGTTGACGTGTGGAATCGTCTTTCCCCTGCCGCCTCAGTTTGTGACTGATGATGTCACAGAATCTTCCGGAAGTATTGGTGAACTAAAACGTCATAGAACCTTCTGGGAAGTCCTGAACAGAAGCGTTTCTCGCCTGCTCTAGTCTCTCTCTGTTTCGTTTGCGCATGTACATGGTACTCGTTTTACGCATGCGCAGAATTCCAAGAATCTGAGTGGAATGTCCATAAAGCAGAGCGTTTTCTCTCTTGATGGATTTCATGACGTGGATTTCATGAAGTGTAAATTGTGGAAATCGCTCCAAGTGTATTTGTCTTCTACCTTTGGGCAACAAAGGAATTTTGGCGTATTTCACAGAACATCGGCGACATTTCCCTACAACTATGACGGCAGCAAGTTACTTGTCGCGATATAGACTTACTGTAGACACTCTTCTTGAATGTACTGTTAACTGCACTGTGACTTGCCTTACTCGGGAGCACAGATCGATCTCCGGTTATTATTACGAAACGAGATTGGTTTTTGATGACCTCGGGTGAGACAGTTCGTGAGTCAGACATAACGTGCCATCCTGTTGTATGCTTTTAAGACCACGGTGACTAAGTTTTTCATGTTAGCCTTTTATTTTCTTGTGGACTGTTTAAATACTTTATGTTCACTTTTCAATCTGTATTCAAAGTGGGAGTGTGGGTTGTTGTTTGTTTTGCATACATAGTGCGTAACTGATGTGTACAACAGGTTACTCTAGTTTTATTTTGGGTTAAGGGATATCTTAGATTTACTTAGGTTGCTATGTCCTATTTCTAACAGATTAGATAGACTGTGTGTGAAGGATACACACGTAACCAGTTACCTCTAGTATAATGTAACTCTTATCAGTTTAGTTTACCCTTAGTGTTCGGAATTTCTGAGTTTATTGGTACTCATTGTATATTTCAAAAGAGTGATTTGGGTAAAAAGGTTACCCCAGTTTGTTTTGGGTTTAAAAGATACCCTAGTTTTGTTTTGGATTAAGGGATACCCTAGATTTTCAGTTTTGTCTTGTGTTATATACACATTACTTAGACTGTGTGTGACGGGTACACACGTGGGGGGGTTACTTCTGGTATGTGTAACTTCCCCTATCAATTTTGCTATTACCCTTTGTTTTTGGAATTTGTAAAGCACTTTAGGAAATTGGTGTGGTTTTGGTTTCTTGCTATTTTTGTTTTGATCATTTTCAAGGAGAAGGTTGTAAGGATGTATGACAATGTTTTGGTGGTGCGTCCTCTTCTTCTCTCTGTCAAAAGTGTGTTTACCATCTTGATGCATTTTTGTGTTTATGATCGTTATTAAGGGGGAAGGATGTGTTATATATTGTTTTAATGTATTCTTCTTTTCCTGACTTGTGTAGGGGAAGGATGTGTTATATATTGTTTTAATGCATTCTTCTTTTCCTATCTTCTACAATTTCTGTATTTTATCTACTTCTATTCCTGACTTGTGTATTATCTTTCAAACTTGTGCTTTTGTATTTTCTTTCCAGACTCGTGTATTTTAACTTCTTCTATTTTGTGATTTTATCTTCTTCTGTTTCTTTTGAATGTTTTGATTATTAAAAGGGGAGATGTGTTGTAATGTGCTATTTACTAATACAGTCTCTCCACTGTGGTTCTCTGCCTGTCTGCTCAGCCTGTGGTGAGGTCACTTGGAATGTTGAGGTTGGTTTGTATGTAGGAGAGAATCAGTTGGTGTGATGGGCTGAGCAGAGAGGACCTTGCTCCTGGTGGGGTATTTCCAGGCATCTCCAGACTTTACTAAGGATCTTCATATCATTTTATATCTCAGAGCCTGATGGATTACTACATGAATAAATCTTCTATAACTATCAACAAGACATGTCTAAGCCTCATACATCATTTTAACACTTCTATTTACTAATACAGTCTCTCCACTGTGTTTCTCTGCCTGCCTGCTCAGCCTGTGGTGAGGTCACTTGGAATGTTGAGGTTGGTTTGTATGTAGGAGAGAATCAGTTGGTGTGATGGGCTGAACAGAGAGGACCTTGCTCCTGGTGGGGTATTTCCAGGCATCTCCAGACTTTACTAAGGATCTTCATATCATTTTATATCTCAGAGCCTGATGGATTACTACATGAATAAATCTTCTATAACTATCAACATGACATGTCTAAGCCTAATACATCGTTTTAACACTGGCGACGATTTAAAAAGAACCCTTGTGAGCTACCTTGGATGGATTTGACTTTTGAAACTGAAATAGATGAAGAAGCACTTTTAAAAAGGATTTAAAGATTTAGAAATTAAAGACTTATAGACTTCAAGTAAGTGGAATGGATGAAACTAGGCACCCCATATACCCCACCAGTGACCCTGTCAACAGTCGCCCTCAACACATGGTGTCAGTTTCTTCCCTGTTTAAGACTATTTGATTACAGTTTTGGAACAGTTTTGGCATCAAGTTGCAAATCTTGTTTGAGCTCTGCTGAGAATCCTTTTGTTAACGGAATTTTGTCCCTGACCAAGAGAGAATAATTTTGGAATTGACACTGATATAACAAATATTAAGTGATTTTTGTTTCTGGTTTGGGGGCTGGAAATCGAGCCTCCGTGTAAAGTGAAGGATGAATACCAGCTGCGGTGTGGTGCCGTTGAATAATCGAGCCTAAGTGTGTGAACTTAAATGAATATCAGCTGCTACTTAGTTTGTCTGTGTCCGGAGGCAAAATTCGAGCCTCAGGGAAGGAAGTACTCAATTCCAGCCACTGGGTGGTGCTGATGGGTTATCTACCATAAAGTTCAGAGAAATTTTCGCTTTATTATTTGTGAAAATTAAGTCTTACCTGCTTCCTTCCGTTAAGTGACAGTTGACAGTTGACGTGTGGAATCGTCTTTCCCCTGCCGCCTCAGTTTGTGACTGATGATGTCACAGAATCTTCCGGAAGTATTGGTGAACTAAAACGTCATAGAACCTTCTGGGAAGTCCTGAACAGAAGCGTTTCTCGCCTGCTCTAGTCTCTCTCTGTTTCGTTTGCGCATGTACATGGTACTCGTTTTACGCATGCGCAGAATTCCAAGAATCTGAGTGGAATGTCCATAAAGCAGAGCGTTTTCTCTCTTGATGGATTTCATGACGTGGATTTCATGAAGTGTAAATTGTGGAAATCGCTCCAAGTGTATTTGTCTTCTACCTTTGGGCAACAAAGGAATTTTGGCGTATTTCACAGAACATCGGCGACATTTCCCTACAACTATGACGGCAGCAAGTTACTTGTCGCGATATAGACTTACTGTAGACACTCTTCTTGAATGTACTGTTAACTGCACTGTGACTTGCCTTACTCGGGAGCACAGATCGATCTCCGGTTATTATTACGAAACGAGATTGGTTTTTGATGACCTCGGGTGAGACAGTTCGTGAGTCAGACATAACGTGCCATCCTGTTGTATGCTTTTAAGACCACGGTGACTAAGTTTTTCATGTTAGCCTTTTATTTTCTTGTGGACTGTTTAAATACTTTATGTTCACTTTTCAATCTGTATTCAAAGTGGGAGTGTGGGTTGTTGTTTGTTTTGCATACATAGTGCGTAACTGATGTGTACAACAGGTTACTCTAGTTTTATTTTGGGTTAAGGGATATCTTAGATTTACTTAGGTTGCTATGTCCTATTTCTAACAGATTAGATAGACTGTGTGTGAAGGATACACACGTAACCAGTTACCTCTAGTATAATGTAACTCTTATCAGTTTAGTTTACCCTTAGTGTTCGGAATTTCTGAGTTTATTGGTACTCATTGTATATTTCAAAAGAGTGATTTGGGTAAAAAGGTTACCCCAGTTTGTTTTGGGTTTAAAAGATACCCTAGTTTTGTTTTGGATTAAGGGATACCCTAGATTTTCAGTTTTGTCTTGTGTTATATACACATTACTTAGACTGTGTGTGACGGGTACACACGTGGGGGGGTTACTTCTGGTATGTGTAACTTCCCCTATCAATTTTGCTATTACCCTTTGTTTTTGGAATTTGTAAAGCACTTTAGGAAATTGGTGTGGTTTTGGTTTCTTGCTATTTTTGTTTTGATCATTTTCAAGGAGAAGGTTGTAAGGATGTATGACAATGTTTTGGTGGTGCGTCCTCTTCTTCTCTCTGTCAAAAGTGTGTTTACCATCTTGATGCATTTTTGTGTTTATGATCGTTATTAAGGGGGAAGGATGTGTTATATATTGTTTTAATGTATTCTTCTTTTCCTGACTTGTGTAGGGGAAGGATGTGTTATATATTGTTTTAATGCATTCTTCTTTTCCTATCTTCTACAATTTCTGTATTTTATCTACTTCTATTCCTGACTTGTGTATTATCTTTCAAACTTGTGCTTTTGTATTTTCTTTCCAGACTCGTGTATTTTAACTTCTTCTATTTTGTGATTTTATCTTCTTCTGTTTCTTTTGAATGTTTTGATTATTAAAAGGGGAGATGTGTTGTAATGTGCTATTTACTAATACAGTCTCTCCACTGTGGTTCTCTGCCTGTCTGCTCAGCCTGTGGTGAGGTCACTTGGAATGTTGAGGTTGGTTTGTATGTAGGAGAGAATCAGTTGGTGTGATGGGCTGCGCAGAGAGGACCTTGCTCCTGGTGGGGTATTTCCAGGGATCTCCAGACTTTACTAAGGATCTTCATATCATTTTGTATCTCAGAGCCTGATGGATTACTACATGAATAAATCTTCTATAACTATCAACAAGACATGTCTAAGCCACAAACATCTTTTTAACAAGAAGCCTGTCTGCTCGTGCCAAGCTACCAAGGGGGTGAGCAGGGGTTATCTAAAGAGTGTATTTCCCTTACCCTGACTAGAAGCAAGGGTCCCTATTTGGACATTGGTACCTACGTCTGCCAACTAGAGACCCCCAGATCTAACACCTGTACTAAATGAAACACAAAAATAAATTAATCTTAATTTATCCATCCACGCACGGTTTAATCTCCAGGCCTGTAGCAGATAAGATTATCAGTAGCCTGTTTGAATACAGTCGCTGTCCGACGTCTTGTGGATGACTTTGTATATAGAATGCTGACAAGTCTATCTCTAAATCTGGCTTGAGATAGTTCACAATAAGACTTCCCGGATACTTATTGGTGTTTCAATCCTAGGCAGAGAAACTGGAATGTTGCTACAGGGGAGCACCAATCTATGCAGCAGTGTTGACTAAATTATGCGACAAGAAAAGGTAAACTATGCGGCATAACATGGCACATTTCTTGATTGTATGACTTCATTATTTTGTGATTTTTACACATGGCGTTCCTGTCTGGGCAAATATTTCACGTCTTATGCTATAATGATGTCTGTTATTGCCCAAGAAACATTAAAAGTTAAGTCGTCACCACACTAGATTCAACTAACAAAACCTGTGCTGAATCAGAGAGCCTATTATTATTAGTGAGAACCCCAAGTAGAAATAAATAGGTCAATACATATTGGAAGATTGTGTCTATTCAAAACTATGTGCAAAACTATATATTCCAAAGGTTGCAGAATTCTTGAGTTTAACAATTATGCAGGCCTGTGGCTGTATCATGAGGCCATTTTCTAAGTTCCCTGAGCGCATAAAGGGTATGTGGACTTCTTTTTGGCGTCTTGAGAGCATACATTAACTCTAAATAACTTGTTTTTTGAGTTAATGTATGTGCTTGATGCGCCAAAAAGAATCACACCACCCCCTCTTTGCTCGTGCAGCGTAGACTACGGTCACTAATGTCTAGAGCACTGGGAAAAGGGCCTCACCGAAGCGCCAAAGAGGCTGATGTAAACATTAATCAAGTATGCCACTGTGGATAAGAACACTCCATCAAAGAAATCGTTATAGTGAATTAGCAATAGACTCAGTGTTATAAAATCAAAACATTTCAGAAGTTCTGCATTAAAACAATGGCAATAAGAGAAATAGCATTATGCAGGCAACCAGAAATTAAACATCATCTTTTAGACTACAAATTTTTCAGACTATACACGTTCTCTAAAAAGTATGATCGTCTTTATTAGAATGAACAGACCATAGAACAGACATTAACCGAGGAAGATAGTGCATCATATTCATTGAATAATGATTCATCTGACAATCGGGACAATCACATTTTGGGTCAATACCCATTTAGATACCATGAATACTTGATGCTTACAGAATTGGCTTCGAGTGATAAAAACAGTCCTCAGAAGAGGAAGTGGAAGGGGAAGAATAAGACAAAAGGTCTCCTTACAGAACAATTTCTAATTCCTGCAGAGAGGTTTGACAAAGAAATGCAATACGAGACCAGTGAGGAAATGTTGAATATCACTGTAGGAAAATTCTTTTTTCATGATCACCTCAATTTTTTTTTTACTGATGCTGCTGTTTTTTTAATTTTTATTTTAGCACGAGGGTTCTGCTAACCAAGCCCGCTGAATGTGCTCTAACTCCTAAACCATGTAAAAAATGGCAATACACCAAATTGGAATATTTAACTCACGCAGAAGATCCTGGGTTATGATGCAAATTGTATCAAGGACTTGTAGGCCAAATGTCACTAATGGACTGTAGCACATACTGGGCCAACATTAGAGTGACAGTGAAAAACATGACTGCTGGCTTACCACTGTAGCCTGTCTTTACAGTTTTAAAACTGCCAAAACAGCCCTGTTTGACAGGCACACCCCTCCTTTTAAATATTTATAAGCTACCCTTAGGAAATGCCTATAAGGCAGGGTGCAAGCCATT
This sequence comes from Lissotriton helveticus, assembly GCF_964261635.1. NCBI lineage: Eukaryota > Metazoa > Chordata > Amphibia > Caudata > Salamandridae > Lissotriton > Lissotriton helveticus. The sequence goes on from NC_136072.1 coordinate 1,011,348,583, forward strand.
TAAAAGTAGAGCATGCAAAAATATGATGTTAAGCATAGCTTTACAGTGACAAGGCCTTAAATGTTATTTTCACTGTGGCAGGATTAGCTATTCTTTAGGATAGCACCGAGAGATTATATTACAATTAATTAATAGTTTATTCGCCTAGGAACCAGCTACCAAATCATTTCTTGGACTTTTATTACAAACCCGATTCCTTGTTAAAATTGCATTTGTACTAAATGTTTTACAAAATGTACTTTTAAAAAGTAACCTTTTACCTGCCTAAAGCCTCTAGAAGCACATATGATTCAAACTGTCAACCAGGAGGCAAATTGTTCCTTGTTGAGTCCAGTGGCGGATGGTGACATTTGAAAGTGATTAGGCATAAGACAATTGTTGTACTGCACTGTGGTGAGCGAGCGTAGCGAGCCACCCCGAACCACCTACAGAGGGTTCGGGGGTGTTCTCCCTTCGAGAACATTTTGAAAAAAGAGTGGTCAAATTTTGCATTTTCATGCAAATTTGAGAAAGAAGGAAGGTGTCAACCACTCTGAGGTCTGATAACCCTGTCCAGTCCCCGGCCCGGCCCTACACACTACTCACCCAGTGGGTCCTGACCTTACGCATTAATGTTGCATTTCTTACAAGGTTGATTTCCGTGACTGTAGGAAATGAAGATTTCTGGGACTATTGTAAGTTTGCTGGTCTGCGTGTCGGGTACTAGACAACACATTTAAACTTTTGGGCTTTGTCAATGGTTCTCTGATTTTTAAGTCAGCATTTCAAAGTGTTGATTTAACAGAAACCCCAAGGAGCCCAAAGGAAGGAAGTGTCTCCCAGACCTCATTTTGATGTTCTTCCGGCCAGCAGTTAGTTCCCTTCAGGTGGAATATGTGCCCTCGCCTCCTCCCTCAGTTCAGGTATCTTCCGGTCCAGTGTGTACTCGATCCTGGCCACCATCTCTGAGGTCTGCTGCATGCACTGGGATCTCAGCTGCCCCAGTTCCTTCTCCAGGCTGGAGAGGTCCTCCAAGGCCCCTGAGGAGAGCTCCTCAGACACCCTCCTGCTGAGGTCAGACAGGCATTGGTGCAGCCTCCCTTGATTCCCTTGCTCCTGGGTCGTCAATGAGCTGTAGCTGGCCAAGCTCACTCCCGTCTAACTGGGGGCAGCTCCCGGGGCCCTTTCCACTCCGGGGCATTGGCCAGGTTGGCTGTGCTGGCCAGCAACCTCCCCATGGCCTCGCTGAGGGACCTGATCTCACCCCGCGGGTGCTCCTGCACCTGGGGGTCCAGCTCCCAGGGTCCAGCTCCTCCAAGAGCCAGGTGCGGTACTCCTCAGGAGGCTGCTCCCTGCTCAGCAGCTTGCTCAGCACCCACATCTGCACCTTCTACCACAGCTTGGCCCGGCGCTCCGGGGGGCACGTGCGGTCCCAGAGGTCTTTGCCCACCTCGGGAAGGGCCACGGCATTTTAAAGTCCTCCCCCACGGCTCACGCTCCAAGTCATTCTTCAATTTAATTAAACACTTTTCTATATCAATATCGGATTCTAACCCTAGGCTTGCTCCAATGCCCAATATCATCCCTCTGCCTGTCACCTCTCCCTTGGTTCCTATCACCTCTCTGCCTCTCACCTCCCCCTTATTCCTGTCACCCCTCCGCCTATCATGTCATCCCTTTACAGAGGGAAATATCCTTTACGACGCAACTTTTACCACGCAGTGCCTTTACAACACAGGTTTTTCAATGCAAGTCATTACAACGAATTGCACTGGGGGGCGCTCTAGGATAGGCAATAGTTTAATTTACTATCCAACACCTTCCCTACTATCCACGGGGACTGGAGTTGGAATAGTAAATTAAACTATTCACTATCCAGCACCCCCCAACGCCAGTCGTTGTAACGACTTGCGTTGAAAAACCTGCGTGTAAAGGCACGCGTAGTAAAACCATGCGTTGTAACAACGTACATCCCTTTACAGATGCTACAAAACCGCCACCAACATCAAACCACAGCCAAGTGATAGCAGAACAGCTGACTCCCGGCAGGCCTCCAAGCGCACTGGCGACTCTTGGGCGTAGACCGCCCACTATACTGGTTTCCTCAAAATGTCCGTGCTCCTTTTCCCTTTCCGCTGCTGTTTTCAGGAAATTAAGTCACTCCCGCCCCTTACAGAGTAAGCAGAAGCGAAAATAGTGTGCTTTCACTTTCGTAGCCCTACCATTGCTCACACTGTCAGACACACTAGTGAGACGCAGAGTCCATAGTGCAGAAACGCTTCAAGGATTTTCATATCTAATGCATGAAACTAATGGGGGCAGCCCTTCCTGGCTCAATACCTTATAAATGAATTTTAAATAATCAAAAACTTACTTGTATGTTGTGGCGAGTTTCATTTGACCAACTTTACATTTAAACTACAGCTCAACCTTCTATAAAACTCTAGTATAAAATAATTTTGACAGCAGGGGCTCGGATGTCCTAAGTTATGAAGACAGCAGGCAGAGCTTCCTGGATGGAAAGGCCATCATTTACAATTGGGACTTACTCTGCAGGAGTTTGTATCTGACCTAACCTCACATGCTAGGGTTACCGCTCGTGTAGAGAAAATGTGAAGTGCGCATGACTGCTTTGGTCAGCCCCAGGGACGACCAAACAGTCAGGACACTCAGAGTGGTGCAAGCCACTCCTCCCCGCCCGCTTACAACCAGGCATACCCTCCCACTCACCCCCAACCAGGCATACCCCTGCCTTTTTCTTTCTCGCAGCGCGAGAAGCAGAAAATAAAATGATATTTAAAATACCATTTTATTGTCTGCTTCTTGCACTGTGAGAAAGCAGCGGGGCAACGCTCCTATGACCTAATGGAGTGGCCACCACTGGTTGAGTCTGAACCTGATCCCAGGGTTGAGGGAAAGGCCTGGCATGTGGGAAGGTGTTCAGTTTCTCTGAAAGGATGACCATCTGGTCTGCGCCCAAGACCTTAATTAACTTAAAAGAACCCAACCCTGTCACAGGCAGTAGTAGCTAACACCTGGGCCAGCCCATTCCTTGTTTCTCCCACTCAGCAGGCACCAATACCAGTGGTAGAGAAGCTCCCCCAGAATCTGTTTTGAGTGACCATAGAGGAGGGTTTGCTTATTTCCCTGGCCACAATTCTCGGGTCTGCCCATGGGAATAAAGGTTCTGCCATGTTGTATATAGGTAAAGAATGACTCTGTGCAATTGTTTGAAATAGGGCGCACAGGAACTGCTGCAAAGTGGGTAGCGTTTCCCTCATTAACTTTTTCGTTGTTGGATAGGGAAATGCCAGGCATACATGTGCCATCCCTGGGCACCCTCTTCAGAACACTACTGGACATGTGGAAGACAGAAGAAGGACTGCATCTATTGTTGAGACCTGTGAGGAGACCTGGAAGGCTGGATCTGCTCCCAGTTGTAACCAGGACAAAGAAGTAGACTCTAAGGGCCAGTTGGCTGACCTTCTACTAAGGCTGTAGTTGATAAACCATTGAATCATACCGGCGTGTTGCAGAATTTAGGCATTTTTGCAAAAGAGGTTCAGAATTTAACATAAACAAAAGTGAGGAACAAGGATAGCCCTGACGGGTGCAACAAGTTATTTGAATACTATTTGAAGTTTTCCCATAATTTGAATCTTGGCTTTAGGTTGCTTGTACAAGGCATGTAGTATCTTCATAAAAATGTGACTAATCCCTTCACCCTTATGACCTCACAGATGTATCGCCATGTGAATCTTTCAAAAGGTTTTCCAGCATCATGCAGAATCTTTGCTAGGGGGTCTTTAGAGTACTTGATTAATATGATCTCTGGTTTACAATCTCGGAACAAACCAATATTACCTTGGTGAGACCAGCTTACCAATGACACTACTCAATCAACTGGCAAAAATTATTGAATAAACTGTAGTACCACTACTTCTTAGCAATTTAGGTCTATATGTCCAGGCACTACAGAAAGTGTAATTTTCCTTTAAAAATAATATAATATTTGTCAGTGCCCAAGATTTGGTAAAGGTACTGCGTTGTTGTACCCCAAAAACTGTGATAATCGAAATGTATGTGAAGGGACTGATTTTCTTACAAAAAGAGTGAAAATTGCATTACATCCAATCCCACTTCATTCTCAATGGGGAGTAGTGCTATAACACTTTCTATTCTAAGGCTCAGATGTGTGCGGTCAAGCTTGGATACCATAACTAATTACGATGGCAGTCGAATGGACCACTGACCGCCATCGCATCTGGCAGGAGACTGCCCACAATGAGTTAGCGGACCCATCCGCCTAATTAGGATGAGACCGCTGTGCAGGCAATCGGATAGTGCTTTTTTTTCACTGCGGCTTATGCTTCAGCCCGGGAAAGGGGATGTAGCACAAACTGCAGTAGAAAAAAGCACTTTGTGCACATCCATGCACCGTGTGCCAGGAACACTATGCATGGATGTGTGAGGGGGCTACTTAGAAGTGACCCATGGGGGACATGTGCCTTACTTCGGGCCACAAAGTCTTTTCCTGTTTGCCTTTTCATGGCGGTCGGACTGCCATGAAAACGCCGTCGGAAAGGGACATCCTAATCCTCCATTGAAGGGAGGATTTTGACTTCTGCCCCGACGGGATCATGGATCTGTCGGAGGCGGCAGGCTTTCTCGCTGACCTATGCAATCTGAGCACCTGCAGCCAAATGCAGTAGTCAGACCAATGGCCTGTAATTCTGTGGATCCGCCACCAATGGCCCATTGGTGGTGGTTCAAAACTGACGAGTAGGTGGTGCACTGCGTAAGGTTCAGTGAAAACTTTTGTAGTTTACTCAATGAGGTTCTGGGTGCTCTGTCAGGGTGGTGTTATCCGTCCAAACACCGTTAGATCATCAGATAGGTAGTGTATGCAGAAATCTGTCAATACATCCCCTGATTAGGCACTCCGGGGGTGATCAATGAATTGATTCATAAACTTGTTAAACTTTTGATGCTTTTATTCAGCAAAAATGTTCAGTTTGATATTAGTTGCATATCAATTGGCGACATGTACTCCATACAGGTAATTCTATGAACAATCATCTCCAATGCATTTCGGGCGAGGGCCCTTGATCACGGAGCGCTGTGGAGGAAGGCAAAGTGAACTGGGTAAGTAGGGTGCTTTGGGTCGAGATGTCGATCTGATACGTGCTCAAGGGGTGAAAGTGCTGCTGCATAGAGTTCGGTAAAGTATGTTAGTGCTCGTAGTGCTACGTGAGGGTAGGGGTTAGTGAGGGAGAAGTTAACACGTGTGGTTCATAAACACGCGTTTAACAGATAACGTACTAGTAGGCGTGCAGCCAAGGAGAACGGAGACTTACTTCATAGTGTCGGGTGGCTAGGAATGCCGTCCGTATGCTGTTAGGAAACGCTGCGCGGGGTTCCGGCAAATGTGCACTGATATATGTCGCTGGGGGTTGTGACGTGGGGTAAAATAGTAAAATAAACGACGGACTGATACCGATACGGTACGGTCGCGGCCATCTTGGAGTGTGGTGAAAGTGACGTGTAAGGTACACTAAAGGATAAGGAGAAGGGAGCCAATGTAAATAAACAGTTACAGTGTTAAGTAAACATGATCATGGACAATGAATAATGTGTAAACATTACAGATAACAACTGTATTCGATGCGGTCATTAAGACCGTGTGGCTTCTGGGTCTGTAGTCGATAGATCCATTCAAGTTCACGTTTTAGCAAAAGTTTGTTATTGTCAATGCCTTCACGTTTAGTAAGAATTTCAAGTACAATGTATTTGAGTTGTGCAATGGTGTGGCGAGCCTCTGCAAAGTGCATCGCAACATTGGATTTTTCAGCTTTCAACCTGATGTTTGATTTATGCTCGTTAAGACGAGTTTTAATTTTGCGTTCAGTTTTACCAATGTACAACTTCCCACAGGGGCATTTCAATGCGTAAATAAGGTTCATGGAATCGCAGGTAGCGTCAACTTGAAGCTTGATGTTATGCCCTTTCATTGGATGCTGGATATGGTTGCCTTTGATAACACTATTGCAATGGTTGCAATTAAAACAAGGTCTGGTTCCACGATGTTGTGTGACAGTTTCTGTAGGTTTCGAGAGGATCTCTTTGATGTTCCTGCTTCTAGTATGGGCAAAAAGTGGAGGTTTTGCAAAAATGCCCTGAAAGTCAGGTTCAATTTGTAAGATGGGCCAATGTCTCCATATAATCTTTTTGTATGCTGGGCTGGCGGTGGAAAATTTGGAGACTAATACTATGCGTTGATCTTTTTGCTTTTCGGTTTTCAAAAGGCTGTCTTTTCTGGTGATTTTATCAACTCTAGTTTGGGCTTCACTTAAAGTATGCTCAGGGTATCCTCTGTTACGGAACCGTTCACGCATTTCATTAATGCGTGAAGTGTATGTATGTTCATCAGAGACAATGCGCTTCACGCGCAGCATTTGTGAAAATGGCAGGTGTTGCTTCAAGGATCCTTGGTGGAAGCTAGAAAAATGCAAGGTGTTATTGCGATCTGTGTTCTTCCTGTGTAGATCAGTGATTAATCCCTCTGGTGTGATCTTGATGTGAACGTCAAGGAAAGCGATTTCAATGTCACTGATGTGCCATGTGAGCTTTATTCTAGGATCCTTTGAATTAACTTCTGTTAGTAACTCATTCAATGAATCTTTGGTGTCAGACCACATAAAAAACAGGTCATCTATGTACCTCACGTACATTTTAGCGTGGTTTTTGAACTTTTCATCGGTGTATATATATTGTTTTTCAAAGTTCTCCATGTATACATTCGCATACGTTGGGGCAGCGCAGTTTCCCATCGCCATTCCGGATAGCTGTAGGAACCATTGGTTGTCTAGCTTGAAGTAACTATGATACAGAATGAAAATCATAAGTTCCATGAGGAAGGCCTGCATGGGTGTGTTGATCTCGCTGTTGAGCAAAATTTGTTCGATAGCTTCAATGCCACCAAGATGTGGTATCGATGTGTAGAGTGAACTAACATCTGCGGTGCAGAGGATCAGTGGTTGTGTGTTGTGGACTTCAATAGTTGATAGTTTCACTAGAAAGTCGGTGGTATCTTTGATGTAGCTGGTAGTTTTTACAATGAGAGGTTGTAGGTACTTATCAAGCAGTTTACCTGTTGTCTCGTGTATGGATCCCTTTGTGGACACGATCGGTCTAAAGGGTGGGTCCGTTAAGTTCTTGTGTATTTTTGGACACATGTGAATGGTGTATTGACAGATTTCTGCATACACTACCTATCCATTGGTGGTGGTCCCACTGATCTCGTAATTAGGCCCTAATTGGGGAGCACCCAAATAAGATTGAATAGAACTCAGGGGAACAGATATCTCCAACTCTATTTGGCACCCAAAATAGGTAACTGGGCCTCATAGAAGGCTTAGGTTGCAAGTGTGACATTTGTAGTTTGGTTTGGGCCTAAGGCTCTTTATAAAATCAACAAAGAGGACTTTGCCTGTGAGAGTTACAGCATAGTAGGTTGCACAGGCTGTGGTACAGACGGGCGCAGACGGGCGCGGATAGGAGCAGATGGGTGCAGATGGGTGTGCCTTTGGTTCGTCACAGCCTGCACATTAAGGCACCTATGCCCCACCCCTCAATTATCAACTAAAGGATTGGTTTTGTTCAGCTAAGATTGTGTAAGCCCAAAAACAAAGTGGCACAATTAAAATACTATGCTGTAAGGTGAAGGTGGGAAGCCTGACAATTAGGCAGTATGGTTGGGATATTACAAAGTGGCTTGCAAGGAGTACCTGATTTCTAGACAGGTCGAAAATTGTTGTGCTCAACAGGTTGCGTCTGCGTTGTGGCCCTTTACATGAAGCCAGATATGCCTTGCCCCCCAATTAACAACTACAGCGTTGGTGTTGTTCAGTTGAGAATGTGTAAGTCGAGAATTGTTGTGCTAAGCAACATGAGAAAGAATATGGCCCAATGAGTAAGAAAGCAGTGTAAAATGATGGAAAATATGTCCCAAAGTAAATCAAGTACGCTTAAATAAGATAAGATGTGCTGACCATACACACAATCCCTTTAAAGGCACAAACAGGGAAATGTGTCTCTTTATTTCCACCCATCAACCCAGCACGTGGTCAATGATATTGCAGTAGGCTGATGCACTAAACTACAATCGTCCAAATTGAGGCTGTGCTTATCAGTCTCCTCGTGATGTATGCAAAAAACATGATTAACTGATTAGGAAAGTGGCCCAGGGAGTTGTGAAGTATGTCCCAAATTGTTGTGCTTAGGTGAGTAGTGCTCCATTACATGCAATGACTGCATCGGGATGTGAAGCAATAAACAATCTGTACCAACATGAATGTTTTATAATGAACATCCACAAAATGGACTACTTATGGTTTCTCTGGATGTTATATACTGTATACTTCCATCCACCATAATGATGACCATAAGAACAAACCCTGCTGTCTTCCAGAAAGATCTACATTTTACCTTGACCAAAAAAAAGAATTTTCATACCCTTGTTCATGATGGAGAGCAATTAGTTTGTTTTTAATAATAATTCTTGTTTTTAAAGTTTCAGTTCTGCAATGGGATGTGTACCCAAGTAAATTCTTGATTCTTTTTACCTTTCATCTAAAATATTTGTTTCCAGAACTTCCTTATTATTAATTAATCATGATATATATGGAGCGACTACTCACCCGTGAGTGTCGCAGGGCGCTGAGGTTGGGGGGGGGGGGGCTGCTGGTCCGCCAGGGTGCTCGGGTTCTGTCCAAGAGCCAGATCCTTCCTGAATTGGGTCAGCAACTGGGCTTGTCTGAGGTTGAGCGTTCCAGGTCTTGGCGGAGAGGTAGGAGAAGCATATTTCTCCAGTCCTTGTCTTGCGGATGCGTGGAATGGTGGCCATGGCCAGTTGGGCAGAGAGGAGATGTCTGGTGGGGACACGGAATGAGAGGCGGTGGTTTAGATATGCTGGTCCTGTGTCATGGGTGTCTTTGTAGGCATGTGTGAAGAGATTGAAAGTGACTCTTTTGTTGACTGGGAACCAGTGGAGTTCTTGCAGGTGTTTGGTGATGTGGCTGTAGCAGGTGATATTGAGGATCCGTCTGGCTAATAAGTTTTGAATTTTTTTTTAGTTTTCTGAGGAGTTTCTGGTTGACACCGCCGGAAAGTGCATTGCCTTAGTCAAGTCTGTTGTTGATGAGCACGGGTGTTTGATTTCAGGATTCGGAGGGGATCCATATGAAGGGCTTTCGAAGCAAGCAAAGCATGTTGAGAAGCGGGCATTGATCTGATGTTTAATTGTGAGAGAGGAGTGCAGTATGATGCTGAGGTTTCGTGCGTGGTCTGTAAGTGTGGGTGTTGTTCCTAGTGCGGTGGGCCACCAGGAGTCATCCCAAGCGGAGGGTGTGTGTCCCAGGATGAGTACTTCAGTCTTGTCCCAGTAGAGCCTAAGGCAGCTGTCTCTCATCCAGGTGGCGACGGCCTTCATCCCATCATGGAAGTTGTCTCTGGTGGCCGTGGGTTTGTTAATGAGGGAGAGGATCAGCTGAGTGTCATCTGCATAGGAGATGATAGTGAGTCTGTGGTTCCTGATGATGGCTGCGAGTTTGGCCATGTAGGTTGGGGCTCAGGGATGAACCATGGGGCACTTCACAGCTGATCTCTGTGGGTTCTGAGAAGAATAGTGGTAGTCTGACTCACTGTGTTCGACCAGTGAGGTAGGAGCAGATCCAGTCCAGGGCTTTGTCGCGGATGCCAGCATTGTGGAGTCTTGTGCTTAGGGTGCAGTGGGAGATGGTATCTAAGGTGGCCGAGAGGTCCAGGAGGATGAGTGCTGCTGTTTCGCCCCGGTCGAGGAGGGAGAGGATGTGGCGGCTCTGTGGATGATGTAGTGTGGGCAGGTGTCTGAGATGGCTGCGGAGTGGATGCTCTTCATGGTATTGAGAGTGTCATCAGTGGTGACCGGGGTCCAGTTGAGAAGGATCTGTTGGGGGCGATGTCGGTGGGTGTGGGGGTGGCAGGCCTGTTGGGAGGCTCTTGGTTGCCACACCTGTCATAGATCTGCTAGATGTTGCAGTGGAAAAAGTGATGAATTTGTTGCAGAGGTCTCGGGAGTGTGGGCCGTCTGTGGTCTTGCTGTTGGGTTTGGCAAACTCTTTGACAATGGTGAAGAGTTATTTTCTGTTATGTGTGTTGGCGTTGATTCTGTATTGGAGGGCAATTTTCTTTGTAGTTTTGAGAAGGAGGTGGTGTGCAGTGACGTCGGCTTTGAAGGCTGCATGGGCTTCTGGCGTTTTGTTGTTCCTCCATCTTTTCTGGAGCCATCTTCAGGGGCGTCTGGATTTCTAATGCACGGGAGTGAAACAGCTGGCTTTCTTTGAGTGTTGATTTCCGGAGGCATGCTTGAGGGGTGCCACAGTGTCAGAATAGTTGGAGTTCTATTGGTGCAGGTTGTGTGCTGAGGTGTTGGCATCTGTGGATGTCGGCGGTGGGGTTGTGCAGAAGGAGGTGGTGAGATGTTCTTCGGTGACCTTGTTCCAACTTCTGGGGGGGAAGGTGGTGGAAGCAGTGGCTTATGGTGGGCTTGTGAAAGTGAAATGGATGCAGTGGTTGTCTGATAAGTGGTAGTATTGTGATGAGTGCTTATTAACAATTAAGTTCCTCTAGGTGGATTTCAGTCTCAATTGCTTCTCTAATTCTTGGATAAATAGTATGGAGTGGCATGCACAGTACTTGTGAAATATGAGCTAAATTGGCTATTTCAAGTCACACAAATTCACTTTTTAACACAGAGATTCTTCAATATTCCAAGAGAATGTAGTATTGAATCCTGGTGACAGCATAGATTTTCCCAAAGAGGTGTAAAGTGAGAGATATATCTTTTTGTGTGCTGCACTGTAAAAAGAGGCGCAAACTTTGACATCTCATAAAAAATCTATTATTTGACTTTCCTTTGACATTGGGGCATGCATAACTATGTATGTGCTGATTTTTAGATATGGGCCATCAGGGTTTCATTTTTAGTAAAAGCACTCCATGACATTCGTATGTTTATTCCCGTTATAAAGGGCTAAATCAATTTCACAGTAGGTGCTGTGGCAGTGGTATTCAACAACGTTTTGCACTATATAATGTATTTTCATTGTTGCCACTGGTATTTCAAAAAATATATTTTTTTACTACAAATGGAAATATTCGTCAGCTTGCATCACTGTCATAATAAAGTGCTAGCGCTTTTTACCTCTGATAAATTTAAATACTGCAGCATGGTTTTAATGGCAGCAAATTCAAATACCACTGACTGAACTAGTTCAGTCTTTCCTTTGGGCAGTCTTATAGGAGATCATGTACATATCTGCAGTGTCTCTACTGCTCTACACTTTGCACTAAGGCATTTCAAATCATTAGCACTCCCTAACAAAAGGTATTTTCCCCAGAACCTATTTTCTATAATACAGAATGCTCTGTGTATCTCGCAACCATTGATGGAGTGATAATATTCAGCTGTCGTCCTGCCACGAATTTGTACCGTGACATTTTTGCAGCATTCAGTCTTTAAGGAACTATTGTCTGCAGACCAGGGTAGGAGGAATTACAGTAATCCAGGGGACGTAAACCACTCACCAGGATCACAGTATGAAACAGATTGCTTGCAAGTAATGGGTTTATTTTCTTCAAGGTGCATATTACAATAAGGCCTGTCTGGACTGCTGAGGAGGCCTCTCTGCCTGAAGTAAACATGAGAGTTACAGTGAATCGTAAACCTTTCCTTTGGTTGCAGTATTGTTGTGTATCATCCTCTATCTAGCTGTAGTATGAATGGGATACCCCTGACTGAGGTCAGGCATTGATTGGGCACTGTCACAAATTTACACGCTCTCATGAAATGTAGAGCCTCTGAGATGAAAGTACATCTTTCTTCTTGCAATATCTTTATTCAGACTTCTCCCTACAGAGACAAATTGCAACCTCAAGTGTGGTTCATAGTTTTCCATATAGTGGTCGTCACTATGTTATTCTGATATTTTTACATGATGCACACCTAATGTAAGTACCATAAAAATTGGCTAGAACAATAAAAATTGGCTACAAAAATACACTAAAACTTTAAAACAATGAATACACATCGCATAGATAATACCTTATTGGTCGTACCACAAATAGGTAAGCATGTGCACAGGTTTTTAGCTCATATCTTAGTGGTACTTTTTTGCTCCACAAACCCATGTGGAAAGGTTATTTTTTGGCACAATAATTTTTCATGTGCATTGTGGTTTTGTTGTTGCATGCATATAACATACATTGATAAAAATAGAATATAAGAGGGGATCAAATAATCCAGTCTAACAAGTGTAGTGAAAATGCATACATGGAGAAGCCAGATTTTCAATAGTAACTCCAGTCAATTCAACACTGTGGAAAGTGCATGTGGGGAAAGAGAGGTCAGATTTACTATTCTAACTCCAGTATAACAAACATTTCAGTATGTGCATATATTCAATGATGGAATTTAGACATACTAGTCTAAATTCAATGCTACAAATAATGGGGAAAGTTCATATATTGGAGAGTGTCAGATTTACAATTTTAACTCCTATCTAACAAACATGGTGGAAGTGCATGGCTCGGGGACAGTCAGATTTACTATTCTTATTCTAGTATAATAAACGCTGGGGAAAATGCATACATTGAAGAGGGCCAAATTTGCCATTTTAACCACAGTATACCAAACATTGGGAAAATGTAATCCATGTGGAATTAATAATAACCATTCTCACGTCAATTTAACAAACATTGGGAAAAGAGTATATAAATGAGGGTTCAAATTCATTACATCCAAGTAGTTTAATTTCTCTTTAAAAAATATTAAACACAATCATTAAATAAAATTACATTCTTAAAATAGTAATTCTACCTTTTAGAATTTTTAAAAGCAATTACAAAATGTAATAAAATGATTTAAAATATATTAAAATGAAAACTCACCCATAAAACACACACACTTTAAACCAATTCTGTATATTATGGAATATTTGAAATGTTAGCAAATATAAATATTATATAAATATCCAAAATAGTTAGGGACACAATCAACTCAATAAAATATGATGTAACCCAATTAAAATTATAATGTATTTTTAACAATTATTTACACCAATAATTATAAATATAAAATCCAGTGGAAAATAAAACATAAAATGAAAGAAATAATACTTTAATCAACTAATATCAATTATTAAATGTAGTATTTAATATAACTACCCATCCAATCCACCCACCACAACCTGAACTTAAAAATGAATACATAAATACAAAATGTAATAATCTATACAGTAAACAAATCACAATTTAAACATATAAAACAATCAAAACATTACTTAACTCTTAATAAATAACTCTTTAAATATTCTACCTACACAATTTATTTATTTATTATTTATTTGAGTTATTTATATAGAGTGCACTGTCACTCCACTGGTATCCTGGAACTGTTTTACTCAACTACGGGCACATCGTCCCGCAAGGTAAAGTGTGTTAGTAATTTTTAGCAACGTGGTCAGTGAAGTGTCTGTTCCTGAAGTGTGCTAACTCCCCTGGCTGTCTCAGGGATATTGGATGTTTGTTCCAGAGCCGAACTGCCTCAATCATGATTGCTCCTCCAAATCTGTTTTTGTTAAACCTGGACCTGCTTGCCAGATTAGCTGATGAGGAATGTAGAATTCTTTTGGGGGCATGCCAGTTAAACCTATTTTGTACGGGTGCTGGCTTGAGACCGTGAAGAGCCTTTAATACTATGCAGAGAGATTTAAATCTTATTCTCTGTACCAAAGGAAGCCAATGAAGTTCCTTCAGGGATTGAGACGCTGATGACCTACGTGGACTATTTATGGCCAGCTTGGCTGCCACCGTTTGTACTCTCTGTAATCTCTTGATTAGGAAGTTCAGAGCTCCCAGAGGCATGGCATTACAATAGTCCAATCGGCTCAGGATTACACTTCTAACCACTAAAGCTCTGGACTAGATTGGGAGCACTGGGAGTATCTTGCGTAAGGCTCTGATGAGGGAGAAACAGATTCCCGCTGTTTTATTCACTTGAGTTTCTAGGCTGAGCTTGTTATCAAAGATTACTCCCAGATTTCGAACTGTCTTTGAGGGTACCGGGGGTTTAAATGATCGTATGGGCCAGAAATTAGAAGGAAGGGAAAATTTAATTTTCGAAACTGGGCAGCATACTATCTTTGTCTTGTCACCATTAAACTGTATTGTCACCATTAAACTGTAATGTATTTTCTATAAGCCTTGCTGCAGCAATCTGCATGCATTCATGAAAGTGGCAGTGATTGATCCCCTTCCAGGGATAGGCTAAAATGAGTACCATCGCCATAGTAGACTAGATTCATCTTGTGTGACTTAATGTTTGAGATTAGTGGGCTCATGCATGTGTTGAATAGTATGGGACTAATTGTGGATCACTGTGGGACACCATGTTTAATGTTCCTGAATTCAGATTGGTATGGTGGGAGGGCTACAGCCTGCTGTCTATTAGGCAGGTAGGATTGCAGCCATTTTTCCACCATGCCTTTCACTCCAATTGAGGCAAGCCTATCCAGGAGAATATCATGGTTGACCGTCCCGAATGCGACAGACAAGTGTAAGTATGTTTATTATTTAGTTAATTAAAACCATAACAATTTTTTCACTAAACATCAATTAAAATTACAATATAAATTATTATCATAGTTTTAAAACAAGATTTCACATTTTGGACTATGTGCACATGGTCCTAGTGATCAGTAAAGTTCATATACATTCCAAAATGCTCATAATGATAGATCTTAAAATCCGAGAGTGTAGGACTGAACACAAGCAAACTTTGTTCTTGATACAGGATAATATGATGATTGACAGTAATAGATTTGGGTACATAGCGTTCTTTCCCACCCATTAAACTCCACATATCCACGTCAAATGTGGTCACAATATGCAAGTCTTTGCTGCTACAGATGGTTGGAGCTTTGGACTACACACTCCTTACGTGACTTAATCTGAGTGACTTATTTTTAAGTGCAAAGTGATTAATAAACTTAACCGTCTTAATTTTTAACTTTACTTTATGTTAAAAAATGTATGGCGAAATAGTTTATTGTAAAAGTTGGATGAGTGAAAGAATCATTTGTTCCAATGTCAGAGACATGAGTACATATACTGCAATGACCTCTACAGTATATAATGTACATATAATAAGTAAAATAAATACTCCTATAAGGGTGTGGTTTTCAAAGTCTGATCATGAAGTCTGAGAAACGTTATCAGCTTGCTAGTCATTTGGGGATCTGACGGCTCTAGCCCTTGTATTATAGCAGCTCTACATGTCCTTATTCCTCTGGCGATAAGGGCTGTCCTTAATAAAGTGACTTGTGAGTTGTGAATTTTAGGGCATATACAGATTAGATGGGTGAGATCTTCTTTTTTGCTACCACAACATTGGCATGCTGTGGGCCCTTTATGTATCCAGCTCGGCTGGTGAGAGAGCGCAAATTAAGAAAAACTGTAGAAGTGCACCATATTTACAAGCACGTTGTATTAGTTTAGTAAACATTATATAAGAGTGTCGAAATTATAGAGTGAAAGTACATAATAGTGTTTAATTAGAATAGAATACTTATATAGAGTGTGAAAAGCTAATGTAGATGTTTTTAGAGATGTTAGAGATGTTGAAATCCTATGTTGGGTGACTGTAAGGGAAAATGTAATTCGGCTAAAACGTAGAAATGTGTAGGCCACATGGCAGTTCACAAAGAGTACAAGGAACTGATGTATTTCCACATAATCTGGATTTTAATGTTATTATGATTCAAGTATTACTGAACCTAGGACTGATATATATGTTTTTAGACGTTTATATAATCATTGTGTGTAATAAGTTAGAATATCGTTTAAACTAAAGAAATTAAATGTTTTGCAGAATGCATAGGCCCGTTTCATGGAATCCTAACAGGCCTGAATAGATAAAGTCATTTCTTTTGATCTGCATGTGCTCGTTAGAGAAAGGTCGTGTTAGGCACAGGGCACAGAGCCTGTTACATGGTTTACGACTTAAAGATATGGTGGAGGCCGGAATTTGGGGCCCACAGAGAAAGTGTCTTTTGCAGGTGCGAGGGGGTTTAATCAGGAAAGTGATGAATAGACTTTTGTTCAAGAGAGCCTGGTACAGGCCTGGAGGAGTCTTCAGGAATTTCCTGGGGGTACCGTCCTGCCGGAGAGGAGCCTGGGAAGCAAGGTCAACGCTAACGATGGGCCTAGAAGGAGTACCAGCATGGAGCACCAACACCATGTGAGGGGCGTCTCTAAAGGGCGTTTTTAATGTAAATGTGATTTTGTATTAGGGACAGCACCCCTGGGTGGAGTTAAGGCAGATGATCTGAGGAACCTAAGAGAGCGGATGGGTAGGCAGATAGGGAACTGCGAGACATCGTTTTGGAACAAAGACTAAGGGAAGTGCGTGATCTTCTTTGGAAGTCACCACTGCTGACACCTTTTTAGGTTAAGATCTTGCTAAGTAGGGATGTCACTTAGTCTAGTGTAGGGACAGTCTAATCTGATTTCTTTCCTTTCTGTAAATGACACATAAGCTAGTGTTTATCCTCGTAACTTTGATAATTCTAGAGCTTGTTTTGGTGATATTCTTCTGCCGACTAAGAGCATTTAGAAAATTCATGTTTGTATTGATACCCGTATATCTTTTGAATCTTATTTTGAGATGTTTGTATCTCCAGTTAAGTTTGGCTTTGTAATAAACTTTTAAAACTTTTAAGCTTCAGTGGTTCTTTAGAGTGGAGTAAGTCTTTAACTGATTAACCTAGTAGTGGATTGCCTTTTACTCAATGACAGGTACCAACGGTTCAGTCGACCTGAGTTGGGATCTAGATCTATAACTATAGACCAGAAATCCTGCGTTAACAGTTGGTAGCAGAGTGAGGATGGTTACCTTCTTGAGGAAGGTGATCTAGACTAGGTTAAGTTTACCCCAAGGTCCCTAGAGATCGAGAGGTGGCCTGCCGAAGAAGGTGCTGACGGCGCGAGAGAAAAGCAGCAGAATCGGACGAGAGTGAGTATAACAAGGGTCATGCGTGGATAGATTGCGGTGTTTTGTGTTGTATTTGTATTGTAATGTTATGCGGAGTTGAATGCCTGTAGTGTGATTGTGAGAAGGTTGTGAGTGCGCGCAACCTGGTAAAATCTTAAATTCGGGGTAGAGCTTAAGTGGTTAGGGTGTATCGAACATCCAGAGTAGTTATCGACCAGAGAAAAAGGGGGTCATGAGGTACCATTGATCGCCCGCAGGACCGGGATAGGGGGAATGCAAGAGTGAGTGTGTGGGTAACGGACGCAGGTCGAAAGTTACCGTGTGCAAGTAACCTATCAGAGAAGGCGATTGTCTGGACGTACACGGAAAGACATTTCGTCAGTTAAGGTGACAATTACAGTTAGACTGTGGACGTACAGTCAAGGAAAGTGATCGCTTGGTTGGAAGTAATCATTTTTCAGAGTATGAATGGGACGCATGCATGACCGGGAGACGAGCGGAGAAAGGAGGGGAACTGCTGCGAAAGGGGGACGAGTGACGTCAGCGAGAGCCGCGCTGTGATAGGGCGGTTGGTGTGAAGCCGCGCTGTGATAGGACGGTTGGTGGGACGTCAGCGAAGAGCCGCGCAGTGATAGGGCAGTTAGCGAGAACCGCGCTGAGATTGGTGGATTGTCATCAGGAAGTAAACGAACGTGGAGAAAATAGAAATTCGTAGATTTTGAACATGAAGTGTTTTAAATGTTTGAGAGGGATTTTTAGGAGAAAGAGAAGAGAATCCTATTGTGGAGAAGAGGCACCGCCAGAGGGTACACCAGCTCACTATATGGCAATGAATGTTGGGTTGCATACTATACTGTGGCTTGGGACTTGGAGTAAGATTACAGAAGGGAATGAGGAATTGACCTTTCCGAAATACGGAACGTTTAGACTAGAGGTGTTACACCAGTTGAAAGCAGTCATGTCCTCACTGAGACCTTTGCCTAGACCAACACAGTTTGAGGCCCTTAATGCGTGGATTAGGGCGGCGCACGACAGGAGTCAGAACAGACGCCAAGAAAGGGTAAGGCGATCAGTAAGGGCAGTGCAAGATGCTAAATGGGATGAAGAAGCCAAGAAGTGGAGGGTACAGGTGATTGAGGTAGATAAGTTGTACCCCATGAGAGAGGTTACAGGTGGAAAGAAACCCATGGAAGAGGATGATGAGAGCGAGTCGGAGGACTGCCTCATAAATAGGTTGTTGATAGATAGACCACCTCCGGACAATATGGAGACAGAAGGTACGGGGCTCCCAAAAGAAGACAGGGTTGGCATAGAAGGGTATAGGCCACTCCCTTTAGTGGATTGGGTACCTACCAAAGATGAAGGGACACTTCAACATAGTCCTGTACAGAGAGTAGTCGGAAGGTTTGTGGTGCAGAAGACGCCAGCAACAGAGAGGGCTGAGTCTCATGGATTGCCAGAGGCTCTTCAAGTACCTGTTACCATAGGTCCTATACGGTCGATTTATAGCCCAGAGAGAGCGAGAGAGGAAAACCAGGTACAGCTGGACAGGGAAAGAGTTGAGATAGAAGGAAGGAATAACACGACCAATGCCTGGAGGCAATTGCCAGGACCAATAACGTGGAGCACCCCATTGGATTCAGCAGTGGGCCCCGTAACAGAGCAAGGGGGTCAGAGAGGACCGATGGACCTGAGGGGACCACGGCAGAAATCCTACAAAGAGCTGAGGGCTGACTTGAGAGAATGGGATGCGTCGACAGAAGCACAGAGCAACAGGTCAAGAGCAGAAGCAGAATGGGGAAGTCGAGGCAATGGAACATTATCTCATTGCGGGGCTAGCAAAGGCAGTCAGGAGTGGGATGGTAAAAGTCAGGGGCCTTATTTATGAATGCCTTGCGCCGCCGGTGCGTCACTTTTAAGATGGGAAAAAGTGACGCACCGGCGGCGCAAGGCCTTCATAAATAAGGCCCCCGGAGAGTAGAGGAGTTATACGTCATACAGACAGAGGAAATGAGCAGGAGCAAAGAGGCAGAAGTACGGAGTGTGGGGAGACATCTCGTTTCACTCAAAATGAGGGAGGACAAAGGACCCAAGAGTACAGGGATAGGTTTAGGTGCACTCACCATGCACCCAGTGATAATGTACAGCACTGGAGTCGTGGGAGCATAGGGAACAGTGAAGGATCTTGTCAGGTGCTGACTGATCAGAGACCACCGGCAAATGGTGAAGAGATGGGGAATAACGGAATGTCTTACCATGCACCTAGAGAAACCAGGCAAAATGGGAAATGTGGAACTATGGGGAATAGGGGAGTGTTTCACTACCCACCTAGAGAGGATGGAACTGCATGGGACCTGGAGAGATGGGAGCATGGGAGGACTCCCCATAACACGCCTGAGCCCAGACGTAGGACTCAGAGCTGTGATGGGAGAGATACAATTGGACTCTCTAAAGATAGTATACTGAAAGCTGTGATAAAAGCCAAAAGACTCGATGTGACCAGCTTAAGATCTGACCTGAACGATATAATAGACGGTACATTGTCTTTAGAAAGGATCGACATGTACGAACAAGATGAACTACTGTTTATAGCAAAGGACATCACTCGAAAAGCCAGAGCAACTCATGAGAAACTGTCTGAATTGGCAGACAAGTATATGGTAGATTTGTCCAGAACCAAGGCATTACAGGGTAACCACAGGTTGCAGTATTCAGATCAGGACTTAGATGAGAGGAGGACAACAGGATTAAAAACACACATAAGGGAGCTGATCACAGGAATAAGAGCATGGAGAGATCTGGACAAATGGGAAGAGAGGTGGTCCAAGAAGGGAACTGTCAGGCGGAGTGCGAATGTGATGTCTCCAGAGGGAAGGCTAATGCAGATGGAGGCATTCCCTTTGCGGGAAATATCGAATGGGAATTATGTACATGTGCCCTGGAGTAGGGGAGATTTGGCTGCATTTACCAACTCATTTCCGAAGTTAAGGGAGAGTCCTGTAGAGTGGTACAAGCAGGTAGAGAGGTTTGTCAAGATTTCAAAGGTGTTGTGGATTGATTTGAACACCTTGTTTGATATTGTGGTTCCAGGAGACTTGTGGATAGCATGCAAGGTTAGTGTCGATTGGCCAACTGTGGAACCAGAAAGGGATCCTCGTACTAATGGACCGTCAGAAAGTGTAATGTTAAAATATGAAAGGGTGATTACATGGTTGAAGGATAAAGTACCACCACAAGACATAGACTGGGTAAAAATAGACCGAACAAGACAGGAACCAAAGGAGACAGTTCATGAGTATTATGAGAGATTGCTGAAAGCATTCAAACAATACAGTGGACTGGATGTAATGGACCCCAAAGATATAGGACAGTTTGTATCAAAGTTTGTTTTGGGGTTGAGACCCGATATTTGTCTGATGATTCAGCAGCATTTAATTTGTTGGCAAAACAAACCATTGGATGAGATTTTGAGATACGCAAGATACTGCAGTGATGAGTCCAAAGCAAAGAAATTAAAGGAAAAATTGATGGTGGCGCAGATGCAGTCAGCTGCAAAGGGAGGACAGCAGCAACAGGGAACAGGGACCATGGGACGGAAATCAAACAGTCAGAATAGGGACAACGAGGAAAACCCTAGACCTAGGATAGATCTTGCTACATTGAAGAAAACGACAAAGTGCCACCAGTGTCACCAGGTGGGACATTGGAGACGCGAGTGTCCCTACAACCCTGAAAATGGAGAAATAGAAGTAGAGGAGGAAGTTCAGGAAGTTCCAGTTCAAAGGGTGACAGTGTCAAGAAGTAATGTGGCCAAAGGGGGGACTTCGGCTCCACGAGCTCAGTTCCCTCAGCCACCAAAGATTACGACAGGAGGAAAGGTCTATAGACAAATGCCTTTGTTCACAGGTAAAGAAGAGTGTTACTACGTTGATCCATTGACGGGACGACGTGTAAGTAGAGAGGAGGACTGAACCCTCGGGGCAGTTCTAGAAGTGGATCAACGAGGACCGTTTGTTGAGGCAGAAGTGGCAGGGTGTCCTACAACATTCTTGGTGGATACTGGAGCTACTCGATCAACTCTGAGCTCGGCAGTGGTTCCAGATCTACCAATGTCGGGGGAAACGATTCAGGTGGTAGGAGTTGCAAATAAGAGAATGAATAGCCCTTTGACGGAACCAGTGTCAGTGAAAATAGGAAACTACACGGATGAACATCAGTTTGTGGTATGTGATTCTAGTCCTGTATGTCTGTTAGGAAGGGACTTATTGTGCAAACTGAACTGCACGATATACTGCACACCTCAGGGAGTAGAGGTACAGACTACAGACGATGACGCTACCTTCAAAGTTGTAAATTCGAGAACATGCATAGAGCTGTATCCTACCCTGACAGTGGAGGAGCTCCCATGGGATTTACGAGATGCAGTGTCATCCGAGGTATGGGATTTTACTGGGGAAGAGATAGGACTGATCAAAGGAGTAGAACCAGTGAAGATTATGGTTAAACCAAATGCTGAATATCCAAGAACGCCCCAGTACAAACTGACCCCGGAGACGATTGCAGGAATAAAACCCGTAATCGACTCTATGATTCAACAGGGAATACTGAAGGAAATCGTGGGAAGTCCATGCAACTCCCCGATTATGGGTTTGCAGAAACCTAGTGGGAAATTTAGAATAGTGCAAGATCTTCGAAAAATTAACAACATAGTTGTTTCATGTTGTCCAGTGGTACCGAATCCATCAGTGATATTGTTTCAGATACCATTCCAAGCTGAGTGGTTCACAGTGATAGATCTTTGTCAGGCTTTCTTTTCAATCCCATTGGATGAAGAGAGCCAGTATCTTTTCGCTTTTAAAATGGAAAGTCGCGTTTTAACATGGTGTCGTATCCCCCAAGGGTTTAGAGATAGCCCATCAATTTTCAACCAGCTGTTGAAGAAAAATCTTGAAAGTCTGGTACTGCCCCAGAACTCGGTTCTGGTCCAGTACATAGACGACCTACTTGTTGCGTCAGAAACAGAAGAGGCTTGTAAGACAGATACCATTGCCTTGCTGAACCATTTAGCTGAAAATGGACACAAGGTATCTCCGAGCAAATTGCAGTACTGTCTGACAGAAGTACAGTACTTAGGTCACCGGATAGAAAAAGGAAAGCGCAAAGTGTCACCAGATAGGATAGAGGCGATAATGAAAATGAACGCGCCTACGACACAGAGAGAAGTCAGGATGTTCCTAGGAATGGTTGGTTATTGCCGACAGTGGATAGCTAACTTTTCACTGAAAGCAAAAACCTTTACAAAAACTGACGCACAAGGAGGTGAGTGATCCGGTGCCATGGGACAATGATTGTTTGATGGCGTTCCTCCACCTGAGAGAAGACTTGTGTCGTGCTCCGGCTTTGGGAATGCCTGACTATGAAAAACCATTTGCACTTTTCTGCTGTGAAAGGGAGGGTTGTGCTTTGTCAGTTTTAGTGCAAATTCATGGAAATGCCCGTAGACCAGTTGCATACTTTTCGGCTACCTTAGATCCAGTAGCCGCAGCGTTGCCCGGATGTCTCAAATCCGTTGCTGCAACAGGTGTCAGCATTGAACAGTGTGAAAATAATGTAATGGGACACCAGTTAGTGGTGTATGTACCGCATTCTGTAGAATTGTTGATGACCAGGACCAAGACACAGCACATGACCAACAGCAGGCTCACGCGCTATGAGCAAGTTATTCTTGCTGCAGAGAACGTGACCCTTAAGAGGTGCTCTGTTTTGAATCCTGCTACTCTGATGCCACTTCCTAATGATATAGAAGGCGAGGAATGTGAAGATCACGATTGCCTTGATGTGACTGAACTATGCACGAAACCAAGACCAGATATCGTGGATGAGCCATTGATCGACCCCGATGAAATTTTCTTTGTAGATGGCTCATGTTTAAGTGATGATACTGGTCGGTTGAGAGCAGCTTATGCTGTTTGCACCATTACTGGAGTTGTGGAAGCCGCTTGCCTGGAAGGAGTACACTCCGCTCAGGTAGCAGAAATCATTGCATTGACACGTGCCTGTATAGCAGGAAACAAAATTAGAGTCACCATCTATACAGATAGCCAATATGGTTTCGGTGTAGTTCATGATTTCGGGCAGTTGTGGTCTCAGAGAGGTTACATGACCTCCTCTGGTTCGCCTATTCGAAATGGAGAATTTGTGCGACTACTGTTAGAAGCATTACAAGGTCCAGCTGAAATTGCAATAGTCAAATGCACAGCCCACACCAAAAATACAGATTTTGTGTCGCAAGGTAATAGATATGCAGATGAAGTTGCCCGCTATTGTGCGGAACAAGGATATTCTTTCACGGAGGTGGAAGTAGGTGGGGCTCAGGAAAAGACCGAATTAAACATGATGTTAGAAACAGTAGATACTTGGGAGGATTTGAAAAACATGCAAGAAAATGCACCTGATTCTGAGAAAAAGGCATGGGAAACAGCAGGTTGTGTGAAAAGTGAAATGGATTTCTGGGTTTCAGCAGATGGAAGAGCAGTGTTACCTGAGGAATTAGTGAGTCCAATGGCACGACAGATACATGGTCCAGTACACCTAGGAAGAGATGCCATGCTGAGGGTATTCAGGCAGACTTGGTATTGCCCTAAGTTTAGGATTGCAGCAGAAGCAGTGTGTAGGAGATGTGTCACATGTCAGCAACTAAACGTAGGGAAAAGAACACCAGTTACAATGAGTCACATTGAGAGGTCTGGGGGGCCTTTCAACAGAATGCAATTAGATTTTATTGAAATGCCAAAAAGCAACCACCTCAGGTATGTTCTGGTGGTTGTATGCATATTTTCCAGATGGGTCGAAGCATACCCTACACGCAGGTGCGATACACTCACAGTAGCAAAGTTGTTGCTTAGAGAGTTGATCCCGCTCTA
The DNA here is from genome assembly GCF_964261635.1 of Lissotriton helveticus. Taxonomy (NCBI): domain Eukaryota; kingdom Metazoa; phylum Chordata; class Amphibia; order Caudata; family Salamandridae; genus Lissotriton; species Lissotriton helveticus. The sequence continues at coordinate 1,011,372,574 of NC_136072.1, forward strand.
CGGGGTGCCAAACTCCCTGGAATCAGATCGAGGAACTCATTTTAACAGTGAAGTTGTGAAAATGCTTTGCTCTGCATTGAACATTGATCAGAAGTTGCACTGTAGCTATCGACCAGAGGCTTCAGGTATCGTGGAGCAGATCAACGGCACGTTGAAGTCCCGAATAGCCAAAGTATGTTCATCGACTTCCTTAAGTTGGCCTGATGCTCTGCCTTTGGTGCTCATGAGTATGCGTAGCACACCAGACAGGAGGACAGGCCTCTCTCCGCATGAGATCCTGATGGGGAGGGCAATGAGACTTCCAACTGTCCCAACCACTGCTTTGTTGAACATTTCAGATGACCTAATCCTGGATTACTGCAAGGGACTGTCTGACGCCATTCATTCTGTGTCCTTCCAGGTGCAGGCTGCTGACGTTCCATCTTCCAGAGACTTGTGTCATGATCTGTGCCCAGGGGATTGGGTTTTACTGAAAAAACATGTCCGGAAGAACTGTCTAGACGTGCGCTGGAAGGGGCCCTACCAGGTCATCCTTACCACGAATACCTCTGTGAAGTGCGGAGGGTTGCCAAATTGGATCCATGCTTCCCATACTCGAAGAGTTCCAGCACCCCTAGAAGAAACAGCTCCTCTCGCCGATGAAGATTCAGTCATGGACGGTGAGCCACTAGAGGGGATCAGTCAAGCTGTGGGGGTGTCTGAAGAAGTTGGGAGCGCTACAGATCCAGAAGAAGAAAGACAGAACGGCAGTGAAACTGAAGTTGCCACTGAAGGAGAAAGCTGCTGTGAAAACAACTCAGACACAGATCAAGTCCAGAGTGATCCAGAACAGAGTGAGAGGACAAGAAATAGGAGAACAAGGCGTGGAGCAGCTACTTGGCCTGAAAGAAAAAAGAGGCCAAGCTTGAAGCCAGCTCGAGAGGAAACTCTTGCTCCTATCCGAAGACTCGGATCTGGACGAAGGTGTACAAGAGCAGGAACAGGAAGGTCCAAGGAGATCAAGGAGGGTGCGAGTGCCTTGCAGAAGATACTCTACTCCTGAGTGGACCTACCTCGCTGCAGATGTCAGAAGCACGCAGAACTGGGAGGGTGAGGCAAGTGACCCTGACCAGAATTGACCCCATCATAACAGTGGAAATAGAGTTGCTGACACCAGGAGTGGAGGTCGAAGGATTGCTGACTCTCAATATTGTCTATCCTCCTCTCCTGGGTGGAATAAGAGACTTGGTCTTAAACACAGTAGAATTTCCGGTTTGTTGTTCAAGGAGTCCAATACTCGAGGAGCTCCTTCTCCGTTTAGAAATATTAGAAGGTGTGATGAGAGTCGTTGGAACACGTATAATTCCAGATTGCTAAAGACTTTGTAGATAAATTAATGAAGAGATAACCTAGCGCCGAGTGGAAGAAGAAACTAGGGACTTCCATTTAGTGGACGGAGAAGGGCTAGGGTTGATTGTTGCTATAGAACACAAAGACTGATCTTGCGGGGAAGATTATCAGCTTCCAGGTGTGATTCGACTAGAGACATTGTGCTGAGAAAGAAAACTGGAACTACACTGTTTGAGGTCATGGAGACTGGCAACCCGAACCGCAGGGCCAAATGTATAATAGGCACACTTTTAGTGGGAGTGATTTTTCTTATAGCTTTAGTGGTTACAATATCATATGTAGTGGGACATGAAAACGAAGAGAAAGCAACAACAAAACCAAAGATTACATCGACACAGAAACCTACTATTGCTGGTAAAAAGGGGGACAATACAGAGAAAGACAAAGCTTTACTAGCAGCTGAGACTCGTAGGTTACATGTAGATGAATCACAGGGGAACTTTAAATCGAATGCATATGCTAAATTGCTATACGAATATGTTGATGCTATGGAGGCTAAAAATTGTTATGTCTGCATGAAACTGCCAGCCTCTGTAGACGAAGGTATCAGATACCATCATCTTCCATTGACTTATGGAATCACATGTAGTTTGTTGCTGAGCATATTTTATGAACGGGATGGGTTCGAATACTATTTTTCGAACTTTGATTCAGTGCTGCCAGAAGTGCCGAACTACAAACATTTAAATAAATGGGATTATTATCAGAGTGAAGACAGATTACAGAAATTTTTCCTTCCTTGGAAAACATTAGATACTTCACATGCCCGAAGAAATAATTTGACTTGTAAAGTGTCAGAAATTGAGAAAAAGTTTATAGGACAGGTGGATGATCGATACAGGAGACAAAAGATTTTAAAATCTTCAGGTCAATGGAAAACAGATTGGACCGAGGAAGAAAGGGCACACCAAAGAAAGGGTAGCAATGGTCCAATAGCTCTAGATAGAGAGAAAAGGGGGAAACTGTGCATACACAGAAGTGAAACTTATTACGAGAATGTGTTTGTGGGAAAAGTAAGTTGTGAACATGCTTTCCAATTAGAGTACTATTCTAAAGATTTCTTGAAGGAAATGCAGGTGATCCCAAATGTATATTTTGTCTGTGGGAAAAACGCATACGTGAAACTACCAGATAATTGGTATGGATCATGTTATTTGGCAATTGTCTTTCCCAAAATATACCATGCTAAGGATTTAGGAATCATAGAGGGGAAAACACAAGGTAGAGAAAGAAGAGATGTCAGCACTGAGGAAGTAGTTGGAGACGTGTTTGGTGCTATGTTTCCTATTTTAGGGATAGCACTAAATGATGTAAAGATAAGACGATTGGCAATAGTTGTAGATAGGTTGTCCGCCAGTACTGCTAGATCACTAATGCTGGTGGAAGGAGAAATGCAATCGATAAGGGCAATGGTTCTTCAGAACCGACTTGCTCTAGATGTTCTGTTAGCCAAAGAGGGAGGAGTCTGTAAGGCTTTGAAGGTCCAGGAATGTTGCACTTACATTCCAGACAATTCAAAACCTTTAGAAAAGTACATTCGAAACATTACTGAAATACATCATGAAATTGAGGATTTGACAAAGGTAACAGTGTGGGAAAAGGTATGTCAAGGAATGGGTAAAGTTGGAGGTTGGTTTGCCAACCTAGGAAAGAATATCATTTGGTACATACTGAAACCTATTATCATAATAGTGATTTGTATAATCGCTTTGTGGGGATTGGTGCGGCTGTATCAATGGTATAGATCAAACAAGTTGCAAAGAACCATGAGAAGGCAAGAGAGGAGATTGACTGCGATGCAGGATAATCAGTACAGGAGTCTAAAGGCTCTAGAGATGATGAAACCAGGGGGTACTGAAACGACTTCAGTTTGACTCAGTCCATACCTCAGGGATGGTGTTTTGAGGGTGATGACTACTGAAAGTCATCAAAGGGGGGATTGAGAGAGCGCAAATTAAGAAAAACTGTAGAAGTGCACCATATTTACAAGCATGTTGTATTAGTTTAGTAAACATTATATAAGAGTGTCGAAATTATAGAGTGAAAGTACATAATAGTGTTTAATTAGAATAGAATACTTATATAGAGTGTGAAAAGCTAATGTAGATGTTTTTAGAGATGTTAGAGATGTTGAAATCCTATGTTGGGTGACTGTAAGGGAAAATGTAATTCGGCTAAAACGTAGAAATGTGTAGGCCACATGGCAGTTCACAAAGAGTACAAGGAACTGATGTATTTCCACATAATCTGGATTTTAATGTTATTATGATTCAAGTATTACTGAACCTAGGACTGATATATATGTTTTTAGACGTTTATATAATCATTGTGTGTAATAAGTTAGAATATCGTTTAAACTAAAGAAATTAAATGTTTTGCAGAATGCATAGGCCCGTTTTATGGAATCCTAACAGGCCTGAATAGATAAAGTCATTTCTTTTGATCTGCATGTGCTCGTTAGAGAAAGGTCGTGTTAGGCACAGGGCGCAGAGCCTGTTACATGGTTTACGACTTAAAGATATGGTGGAGGCCGGAATTTGGGGCCCACAGAGAAAGTGTCTTTTGCAGGTGCGAGGGGGTTTAATCAGGAAAGTGATGAATAGACTTTTGTTCAAGAGAGCCTGGTACAGGCCTGGAGGAGTCTTCAGGAATTTCCTGGGGGTACCGTCCTGCCGGAGAGGAGCCTGGGAAGCAAGGTCAACGCTAACGATGGGCCTAGAAGGAGTACCAGCATGGAGCACCAACACCACGTGAGGGGCGTCTCTAAAGGGCGTTTTTAATGTAAATGTGATTTTGTATTAGGGACAGCACCCCTGGGTGGAGTTAAGGCAGATGATCTGAGGAACCTAAGAGAGCGGATGGGTAGGCAGATAGGGAACTGCGAGACATCGTTTTGGAACAAAGACTAAGGGAAGTGCGTGATCTTCTTTGGAAGTCACCACTGCTGACACCTTTTTAGGTTAAGATCTTGCTAAGTAGGGATGTCACTTAGTCTAGTGTAGGGACAGTCTAATCTGATTTCTTTCCTTTCTGTAAATGACACATAAGCTACAGCTTGTGTTTATCCTCGTAACTTTGATAATTCTAGAGTTTGTTTTGGTGATATTCTTCTGCCGACTAAGAGCATTTAGAAAATTCATGTTTGTATTGATACCCGTATATCTTTTGAATCTTATTTTGAGATGTTTGTATCTCCAGTTAAGTTTGGCTTTGTAATAAACTTTTAACACTTTTAAGCTTCAGTGGTTCTTTAGAGTGGAGTAAGTCTTTAACTGATTAACCTAATAGTGGATTGCCTTTTACTCAATGACAGGTACCAACGGTTCAGTCGACCTGAGTTGGGATCTAGATCTATAACTATAGACCAGAAATCCCGTGTTAACACTGGTCTGCTATTGATGGTAGTTTTCCTAAGCGGAGTGACATTAATAGTTTTATTAGATGTACTGAAAATGTGAGATTTAGGTAGGCTACTGATGTCAGGGTCTTGTAAATTCTTAATCACCATCCAGGCGTTTTTATCAAATTTTGCAGCTTTGTTTATGATATGTTTGAAGGTTGTGAAGGGGAGATTATTATTCCACAGCTCAGTAGTGTATGTGATTGTTAATGCTATATAAAGATATTGATTGTACATAGATGTTTTGTCATTTTCAAGATCTTTATTGTGGTAAACATTCTCCCTATAGTTTCATTCATAAACCCAAATTCAAATTGCCCCTGCGCCTGCAAAGCTGTCTGTGGCAGCTGAACGACCTTTTTGTATGTTGTAACAAGCAGCTCATTCAAGAGTGCAGAACCTTTGCTGTGTAGGGCAATGCTAGCATAAGATATCGTTGGTAGTATTTGTGTTGCTATCACTGTAAGCAATGATTTGTAGGATGGACCCTCCAGTTTTTTTCCGGAGTCCTAAAGGCAAAAGCTAATGCAATGGTTCTCTGCGCCGTGTAATTTTTCTGTTCATGATATTTTAGTCTGTTGTCCATATACAACCCCAGTTTTTTATAGCTGGTTACTTCTTCCAGCGATATTTTGCTGGGTGCTAGGGTGGTTACTAATGATCATTGTTTTTGTTTTAGATACATTGTTTTAGATGCATTGATTTCTAGCTTGCTGGCTGTTATAAATACCATCATTTCAGCAAGTGACTTACGGAGGCCAACCTTAGTTAAGCTCATTAGCACCACATCGTCTGCATATAGGAGGTGCAATAAAGATAGCTGTCCCAGATGCGGTCGATGAGATTTGATATTATTAAGCCGTTGCGTCAGATCAGACACATACAGGTTGAAAAGATGTGGCACTAGCGTGCATCCTTGTTTCAAGCCATTGTTTGTGTTCAGCTTTCTTGATAGCCTGGTGCCGTCCCCCAGCTTTATTCTTATCCAGGTCTGGGATTAGAATAACATTATACCTCTTAATATTCTGTGGGGTACATTCCATGCTCTAAGTTTTTTCCATAGATACTTACTATTCATGCTGTCAAAGTCTGCTTTTTGATCTATGTAGCAGAGCTGCAGTTTTTTTTTTCTGCTTACATTTTCTACTATTGGAGAGAGAGTTAAAATATTTGTGATTGTTCCGATCCCTTTTCTAAAACCTGTCTGATTTATTAGGATCAAATTAAATTTGTCCGACCAGTTAATCAGGTCTGCCAAGATCAAGGAGGCGTAGTGGTGTCACGTGGCCAATGGGGTCATTATCGTCTTCCCTAAGTTAGCATGAGCACTCTGTAGACTGCCCGCTGGTTTGCGCACGTTATTACACAAGTTTATTTTGCAAATGCCTCTTTTGTTATTTTCACATGAGAAGCTATTGCTGTTTTCACGCTTTACACGTTCCTGGGATTTAGTCTGAACATTGTGAACAAGGTTGAACAACAATGCCTCTTGTTATTCTGTTCTGGTCAGGCCTTAGCACCTAGACAAAACATACAGATTCAGCTGTTGTTTGAGCGTACGTACTGAGGTCTTATTGGAATACAAGGATAGGTAGAAAACACGTGGAGAGGGATCTTTCCAGGGAGAAGAGCATGTTAGCACCTATGATGTAGATCTACTATCTATAGACTGAGGTACAGGGTCTGCAGATAACACCCAGAGATCTTCTAATATATAGTCATACTGCTTTTAGGCATCGGGAGGGAGGTTAGGATACGCTGTCTTTCATTATGACAACTCCTTTTATGGTTTAAGGATTACTTGCTATGGTGGCCGTATTTGTTTTATGCATTTTTCTGCTTATTGTGGCACATATACTGCATGCTAGAACACGTTAGTTAAAATAAATATTTAGTGCACTGTGAAGTATGAGCGAAAGGGTGTGTCTTACCGTGGAGTGTGAGCGAAAGGGTGTGTCTTGCAACCTCAATTCCTGACAGAGTCAGAAGTGTTGTGTTCTGGGGTGTCTAATCAAGTGTTCTTCTGTGAGTGAGTAGGAGGGTAAGTGAGACACTATAGCCTGTTGGCCTGGTGAACCTGTGCTACAGTTTTTAATCCATGGGTTATTTTTTATTTAGTATGCCTCTGGGGGTGGAATGAGCCAGTTCCTCTTGCTCTATGTATGGATGGATACGTTGTTATGTTTTTTCCATTGTTTTCTACAAGCCTATGTTGCGGTGGGGAGGAGGGCTCAAACTTACATCCTGACCAATCGCAAGTCCTGCTATGTGAATCTGTTCGTTTGTGGTTAAAGATTTTTGCTTTGATTTGCCATAGTCAGGTTTTCTGGTTGCTTCCTTTAAAGTTTGGAGGTTCAATCCTTCTGAGTCTTGATAGTGACAGAGGACACAGAGGTGTTTGCTCGGTAGACACCGACCCTTGATGAAGGGACGCCAATTACAGCCACCTCACCTGCCACGTTTGCCGCTGCCTGCAGCCCTCTGCCTCGTGGGTGCTCCACGGAGGGCAGGGGCCAAGTCACGAGTGCGGAGGGTCGCCATTGTTGTGTCGATGTCTGGGGGACCGGAAAACAACATCCTCCAGCATTCTCTGCGGCTGTTGACTCCGCGCTACGTGCCAGGAGGCGCTTAAAACCGGGGCCAGACTCCTGTGGCGCGGGCCGCCTTTACAGCCACCTCACCTGCCACCTTACCTGCCATGTTTGCCGCTGCCTGCAGCCCTCTGCTTCGCGGGTGCTCCACGGAGGGCAGGAGCCGAGTCCTGAGTGCGGAGGGCCGCCATTGTTTTGTCGACGTCTGGGGGACCGGAAACCTACGTCCCCCAGCATTCCCTGCGGCCGTTGATGCCGCGCTACACGCCAAGAGGCGCTTAAAACCGGGGCCAGCCTCCCGCAGCGCGGGAAGAGCACGTCCCTGCCCGTCACAGGCCAGAAGAGGCTGGGCTGGGCCACCCCCCTAATTCTCCAGATACAAGTTATTATTGTACTGTCATTCTGCCGCATCTGGGGCATACTGTTGTCTCTTGTGGACTTTTGTTTTATATGACATTGCACTAAGCATTTAATGTAAGAACCTTTTTGCACATAAGAGCCTCAGGGCCCGATGTAGGAAATCCCAGATTAACGATTCTTAAATACCGAATCATACCGATTCGGTATTTAAGAACTGGCAATCGGGATGTAGGTATTTTTACCGATTCAATTATCGAATCGGTGAAAATCGGTAATTACCGAATCGTCATTTACAGATTCGGTAATTGCCATTGATTCCTATGGGCATTGAGGCCCATTGGAATCAATGGCAAATACCGAATCGGTAAATACCGATTCGGTAAAATTACCGAATTTACAAGAGGGACAGGTTGTCACTTTGACACCCTGTTGCACCCCAGATTCTGGCATGTGTGCAATGTGACACACATACATGCCCTTAGGGCATGTATGTGTGCCACATGGCACCGGTGTACAAGCACAGATGTGCATGTACACAGAAATTCATAATTTACCACCAAATTGATTTACCGATTTGGTGGGCTGAGAACGAGGTTTGCGTGTAGTTGGTCTTCGGTGACTTTGCTCCAGCAGCGGCGAGGGATCTGTTGGGTGCAGTGGTGGGTTTCTGGAAGGTGAAGTGGATGCAGTGGTGGTCGGTCCTGAGGAGTTCGGTGGTGTGGCTGAAGGAGACGTGGGAGCTTGAGGAGAAGACGGGGTCGAGTGTGTGGCCGGCGGAATGAGTAGGCGTTGTGACTAGCTGCCTCAGTCCAAGATTGGCGAGGTTGTCGATCAGGATGGTGGAGTTGTTGTCATAGTTGTTCTCAAGGTAGATTTGGATTAAAGTAAAGATGTTGATAAGAGTAGTAAATCCAATTGAAAATTGTGAGAGAACTGACATTAACAGTAATGAAACTACTGTAAAGTCAAGCATGGATCGTGCCTTCACTCTGTGATATGTATGCTTAGGAGGAGTGTCTTCCGTTGATCTACCATTTACCACTCTCATTCCCAGATATTCTTATGCCTTTACAAGCTGTTGACCTGTGCTGTCAGGACGGGTTGTCTTGGGTTGATATTGGGGCTTAGCATTCCAGAATATATTGTCAGCTGCTAGTATAACATCTTCATCTAGAGTATAAATTAAGTTGGAATTAAAATCTTCTGTCAACACTATGTCCCACGAAGGATGGGTTCATCTTATGTACGAAATTGTAGTGATTATTAAGGCGATGTAAGCTTTGTTTTCCCTAACCTTTGTATGGGTTTTTGTGTTAATCAACAGCACCGGTCATGGATTGTCTGTGAACCGGTTAATTATTTAATTAGTTGCACACTGGGGTCTGGAGAGACTAGCAGTTCAGATTTGATATTTAGAGCTGTGTACAGGTAAAATGCCAGGCCCCCTTTAGGATGTCCCTATTGTTCTTTTTCTTCTGCAGCTACAGTGTAGTGGATGAAGCAATCAAAGGGTAAATTCTCCGGTGCCTATGTCTCTTGAAGGGCTATTATATCACATGTTTCCCAATCTCGAAGAGGCGTGCCATCTTCAAGCCATTTTCTTGCTTTAGCTATGTTTCCTGAGAGCATGTGAATGTTACCCTTCTTAAGTTTGCGTTTATTTCAATATATATATATATATAGGTTGTGAACAAGACGATTTATCAGACGAAACGCGTCAACTTTGCACTTGAAAAATAAAACTTGTTCCTGAATGAGATCCCACGGTGTCAGCGCCTGTTTATCATCGGGTAAACATAGGAGTGGAGAGTATATATATATAATCACAACCACCTGCCACAGTGGGCGTTGGCTCTCCCAGAGCCTGATGGTCCTTGTATTGCCAGTCATATTCCTCAAGTGAGCTGCTCATTAGCGATGCACGAATAAAAAATTAAATAAAACCACAGTGGGTTTGGAAAGTCTTTCATTACATCTTTGCCGAAAATGTCGTTCTTGCACAAACTGGCCTCCGTGTCCTTATGCGCTGCTGCTTAAGTGGCTGCAGCTCGGTCCACAAATATTCGTGGCAGTGCTCTTCCCCGGCCGGAGCGGCAGTATACATCCAACAACAGGTTCCCCAAAGTAGAAGAGCCACACACAGGGAAGTTTCCTCTTTGTTTATTGCGTGCAAGTAACAGCAAAGTGAATTAAAGCCGCCCATCAGTTTCTTCAGCCTGACGCGTTTCACGCTCCCTTGAGCATTTCATCAGAGGCTTAGAGTTCAACATCGCCTAGGGCATACGCACTACTTATAATCACAACCACCTGCCACAGTGGGCGTTGGCTCTCCCAGAGCCTGATGGTCCTTGTAGTGCCAGTCATATTCCTCAAGTGAGCTGCTCATTAGCGATGCACGAATAAAAAATTAAATAAAACCACAGTGGGTTTGGAAAGTCTTTCATTACATCTTTGCCGAAAATGTCGTTCTTGCACAAACTGGCCTCCGTGTCCTTATGCGCTGCTGCTTAAGTGGCTGCAGCTCGGTCCACAAATATTCGTGGCAGTGATCTTCCCCGGCCGGAGCGGCCGTATACATCCAACAACAGGTTCCCCAAAGTAGAAGAGCCACACACAGGGAAGTTTCCTCTTTGTTTATTGCGTGCAAGTAACAGCAAAGTGAATTAAAGCCGCCCATCAGTTTCTTCAGCCTGACGCGTTTCACGCTCCCGTGAGCATTTCATCAGAGGCTTAGAGTTCAACATCGCCTAGGGCATACGCACTACTTATAATCACAACCACCTGCCACAGTGGGCGTTGGCTCTCCCAGAGCCTGATGGTCCTTGTAGTGCCAGTCATATTCCTCAAGTGAGCTGCTCATTAGCGATGCACGAATAAAAAATTAAATAAAACCACAGTGGGTTTGGAAAGTCTTTCATTACATCTTTGCCGAAAATGTCGTTCTTGCACAAACTGGCCTCCGTGTCCTTATGCGCTGCTGCTTAAGTGGCTGCAGCTCGGTCCACAAATATTCGTGGCAGTGCTCTTCCCCGGCCGGAGCGGCCGTATACATCCAACAACAGGTTCCCCAAAGTAGAAGAGCCACACACAGGGAAGTTTCCTCTTTGTTTATTGCGTGCAAGTAACAGCAAAGTGAATTAAAGCCGCCCATCAGTTTCTTCAGCCTGACGCGTTTCACGCTCCCTTGAGCATTTCATCAGAGGCTTAGAGTTCAACATCGCCTAGGGCATACGCACTACTTATAATCACAACCACCTGCCACAGTGGGCGTTGGCTCTCCCAGAGCCTGATGGTCCTTGTAGTGCCAGTCATATTCCTCAAGTGAGCTGCTCATTAGCGATGCACGAATAAAAAATTAAATAAAACCACAGTGAGTTTGGAAAGTCTTTCATTACATCTTTGCCAAAAATGTCGTTCTTGCACAAACTGGCCTCCGTGTCCTTATGCGCTGCTGCTTAAGTGGCTGCAGCTCGGTCCACAAATATTCGTGGCAGTGCTCTTCCCCGGCCGGAGCGGCCGTGTACCTCCAACAACAGGTTCCCCAAAGTAGAAGAGCCACACACAGGGAAGTTTCCTCTTTGTTTATTGCGTGCAAGTAACAGCAAAGTGAATTAAAGCCGCCCATCAGTTTCTTCAGCCTGACGCGTTTCACGCTCCCTGGAGCATTTCATCAGAGGCTTAGAGTTCAACATCGCCTAGGGCATACGCACTACTTATAATCACAACCACCTGCCACAGTGGGCGTTGGCTCTCCCAGAGCCTGATGGTCCTTGTAGTGCCAGTCATATTCCTCAAGTGAGCTGCTCATTAGTGATGCACGAATAAAAAATTAAATAAAACCACAGTGGGTTTGGAAAGTCTTTCATTACATCTTTGCCGAAAATGTCGTTCTTGCACAAACTGGCCTCCGTGTCCTTATGCGCTGCTGCTTAGGTGGCTGCAGCTCGGTCCACAAATATTCGTGGCAGTGCTCTTCCCCGGCCAGAGCGGCCGTATACATCCAACAACAGGTTCCCCAAAGTAGAAGAGCCACACACAGGGAAGTTTCCTCTTTGTTTATTGCGTGCAAGTAACAGCAAAGTGAATTAAAGCCGCCCATCAGTTTCTTCAGCCTGACGCGTTTCACGCTCCCTTGAGCATTTCATCAGAGGCTTAGAGTTCAACATCGCCTAGGGCATACGCACTACTTATAATCACAACCACCTGCCACAGTGGGCGTTGGCTCTCCCAGAGCCTGATGGTCCTTGTAGTGCCAGTCATATTCCTCAAGTGAGCTGCTCATTAGCGATGCACGAATAAAAATAAAAATAAAACCACAGTGGGTTTGGAAAGTCTTTCATTACATCTTTGCCGAAAATGTCGTTCTTGCACAAACTGGCCTCCGTGTCCTTATGCGCTGCTGCTTAAGTGGCTGCAGCTCGGTCCACAAATATTTGTGGCAGTGCTCTTCCCCGGCCGGAGCGGCCGTATACATCCAACAACAGGTTCCCCAAAGTAGAAGAGCCACACACAGGGAAGTTTCCTCTTTGTTTATTGCGTGCAAGTAACAGCAAAGTGAATTAAAGCCGCCCATCAGTTTCTTCAGCCTGACGCGTTTCACGCTCCCTGGAGCATTTCATCAGAGGCTTAGAGTTCAACATCGCCTAGGGCATACGCACTACTTATAATCACAACCACCTGCCACAGTGGGCGTTGGCTCTCCCAGAGCCTGATGGTCCTTGTAGTGCCAGTCATATTCCTCAAGTGAGCTGCTCATTAGCAATGCACGAATAAAAAATTAAATAAAACCACAGTGGGTTTGGAAAGTCTTTCATTACATCTTTGCCGAAAATGTCGTTCTTGCACAAACTGGCCTCCGTGTCCTTATGCGCTGCTGCTTAGGTGGCTGCAGCTCGGTCCACAAATATTCGTGGCAGTGCTCTTCCCCGGCCGGAGCGGCCGTATACATCCAACAACAGGTTCCCCAAAGTAGAAGAGCCACACACAGGGAAGTTTCCTCTTTGTTTATTGTGTGCAAGTAACAGCAAAGTGAATTAAAGCCGCCCATCAGTTTCTTCAGCCTGACGCGTTTCACGCTCCCTTGAGCATTTCATCAGAGGCTTAGAGTTCAACATCGCCTAGGGCATACGCACTACTTATAATCACAACCACCTGCCACAGTGGGCGTTGGCTCTCCCAGAGCCTGATGGTCCTTGTAGTGCCAGTCATATTCCTCAAGTGAGCTGCTCATTAGCGATGCACGAATAAAAATAAAAATAAAACCACAGTGGGTTTGGAAAGTCTTTCATTACATCTTTGCCGAAAATGTCGTTCTTGCACAAACTGGCCTCCGTGTCCTTATGCGCTGCTGCTTAAGTGGCTGCAGCTCGGTCCACAAATATTCGTGGCAGTGCTCTTCCCCGGCCGGAGCGGCCGTATACATCCAGCAACAGGTTCCCCAAAGTAGAAAAGCCACACACAGGGAAGTTTCCTCTTTGTTTATTGCGTGCAAGTAACAGCAAAGTGAATTAAAGCCGCCCATCAGTTTCTTCAGCCTGACGCGTTTCACGCTCCTTTGAGCATTTCATCAGAGGCTTAGAGTTCAACATCGCCTAGGGCATACGCACTACTTATAATCACAACCACCTGCCACAGTGGGCGTTGGCTCTCCCAGATCCTGATGGTCCTTTTAGTGCCAGTCATATTCCTCAAGTGAGCTGCTCATTAGCAATGCACGAATAAAAAATTAAATAAAACCACAGTGGGTTTGGAAAGTCTTTCATTACATCTTTGCCGAAAATGTCGTTCTTGCACAAACTGGCCTCCGTGTCCTTATGCGCTGCTGCTTAAGTGGCTGCAGCTCGGTCCACAAATATTCGTGGCAGTGCTCTTCCCTGGCCGGAGCGGCCGTATACATCCAACAACAGGTTCCCCAAAGTAGAAGAGTCACACACAGGGAAGTTTCCTCTTTGTTTATTGCGTGCAAGTAACAGCAAAGTGAATTAAAGCCGCCCATCAGTTTCTTCAGCCTGACGCGTTTCACGCTCCCGTGAGCATTTCATCAGAGGCTTAGAGTTCAACATCGCCTAGGGCATTGTGATGTATTCCTATAGGTTCTGTATCGATCCCCCTATTCCTGACCCTGTTCTGGTTAACAAGTTAACTAGCAGCCATCCCATGATTCAGAAACCGTTATCTGATTAAGCCACACTACGGCACAGGAACGTGTTATCTGATTAGGTCATAACGCTTGCCATCTAATTAGACAAGCGATATTCCTCCAGCCCCTGATAAGGCATACGGAGTTCTCAAAACAAATCAAACCTATGACAACCTGGGAAAAGCCTGCGGCCATTGTTTTGATTTCATCGAGAACTTCAGCAAAAGAATGTGCTAACGACCAAGTCGTATGACATCCTTATTGACGTATCTATGTCCATCCTTACGTCAATCTCGGCACCTTACAGGTATAAATATTACCGGTATTTGCCTTAAGCAAACACACGCGGTGGTGACGAGATCGGAGCAGCCAGACTTGCCGAAGCCCAGAGCAGAGCAGACCCCGCTGGTGCAGCCCCGCCTTCCTGACGCGCTGAGAACGAGACGCTGCTTTCTCCTGCCGAGAAATCCAGCTCCGGCGCTTCCGGGTAGCCCTCGCAGGCAGCCTGGAATATCGAGACCAGAGACGAGAGATACCATCCCTCATTCATCCTAGATTCCAGGTACAGAACTGAATAACCCCTTGCAGAGAATTCTTGAGTCAGTCACTTGGCAAAACAAACTTAACTATTCCCGCCCACGTATTAGGCTTAGGTCAGGTACACCGGGGTAGGCGTAGTTAGAAACACCAGTTGAGTACGATTAGTCAAATGTATATATGTATGTATCTATTTTATCCATTTTAAACCACCTTATGGCTTAGAAACCATATAAATGTTTTTACAGTATTATTTTATACTTCTGCTTTTATTGTATGCACTTTACTTAACCATAAGTGTTGCAATAATATCGATCCATTTCTCTTGTACGAGAAAAGAGACTGATCAATAAATACCATCTTTTATTGAACACGCCCGTCTCTTCCTTTTCTCTACAATCTGGTGAGACTAAGAATGCACGTACTGACTGAGTAAAATAAGTTGTCTTTTGTTTTCACACGACTCTAGAGATACACTCTTGATTAGGGGAGAGCAAAGTTGTCATGTTCTATGGTTGTCAGAAACTAAATCCCTTCTTGTCTATCCAGGGAGGTTCAACTCCTCCTTGCCTATTCGAGAAAGTTTCTAGTGAACTCTGAGCTAGCTGGCAAACCCAAAACTTTAAGTCTAATATCGACAATAGAAGACCTAGTTAACGTCTGGTCTAGGCCTATACTATTGAAGGTATTATTCCAATGCGCAGAGCCTATTGGGATAATAGGAACTACACTACATGGCGCCCAAACGTTTGGAAAGGCGATAAAACTAACGCAAGACATTAGAGTAACTCAGTCGTGCTTTTTCACTCAGACCCCTTTTTTCCCATAATACTCCAAAGACGTCTGGAGTGGGTGAAAGGTCATATCCGCCAAACCTCGCAGGAGGAAACTCCTATGTATGGTTCTTGGTTTAGTCAACGTTGAAGGATACACTGTTCCAAAATATTGTGCATCTAATCTTTGCTTCCATAAAGAAACCTGATCTGCAACTAAACAAAATAAACTTCCTGACAGTAGAATGTCAGAAACTGAAGAAGAAAGAGAGATAGCTAGAGTAGCAGCTGAATTCGTAACAGCTGATAATACTATGCAAGAAGCAGACCCGAATTTAATACTCATCGGGGTCAACATAAGGAAATCTATAACTTTGAAACTTATAGAAAATGGACTGACACCTAGAGGTGGCACAGTCATATTCGTAATAGAGGCACACGAATATCGGCAGACAGAGGTATTCTATTCATGGATACATTTTCCAGCAGCAAACGCTGTAACAAAGGTCTTCCACCATTACAAAACAGAGGAACCTCCTGAAGAATACACTCCTTTCGAGGAGGTGGAAGTACCACTTAAATTCCAAGAGCATCTGCTCTTGTTTAATGGCGCCCTAAAACACAACAATCACATCACCAGGCTCGGTCCATTAGGTAGACCAGGAGCAACGTGGCCGGTCCTAGCCGGATACACACCACATCCAGACATCGAAAGAATGTCTGCAGCAGATCTTCTAATACAACTAAAACAATTAATAAAAGTACATAGACAATTAGTCCAATTAGTCCAAAATGTCGTTCTTGCACAAACTGGCCTCCGTGTCCTTATGCGCTGCTGCTTAAGTGGCTGCAGCTCGGTCCACAAATATTCGTGGCAGTGCTCTTCCCCGGCCGGAGCGGCCGTATACATCCAACAACAGGTTCCCCAAAGTAGAAGAGCCACACACAGGGAAGTTTCCTCTTTGTTTATTGCGTGCAAGTAACAGCAAAGTGAATTAAAGCCGCCCATCAGTTTCTTCAGCCTGACGCGTTTCACGCTCCCGTGAGCATTTCATCAGAGGCTTAGAGTTCAACATCGCCTAGGGCATTGTGATGTATTCCTATAGGTTCTGTATCGATCCCCCTATTCCTGACCCTGTTCTGGTTAACAAGTTAACTAGCAGCCATCCCATGATTCAGAAACCGTTATCTGATTAAGCCACACTACGGCACAGGAACGTGTTATCTGATTAGGTCATAACGCTTGCCATCTAATTAGACAAGCGATATTCCTCCAGCCCCTGATAAGGCATACGGAGTTCTCAAAACAAATCAAACCTATGACAACCTGGGAAAAAGCCTGCGGCCATTGTTTTGATTTCATCGAGAACTTCAGCAAAAGAATGTGCTAACGACCAAGTCGTATGACATCCTTATTGACGTATCTATGTCCATCCTTACGTCAATCTCGGCACCTTACAGGTATAAATATTACCGGTATTTGCCTTAAGCAAACACACGCGGTGGTGACGAGATCGGAGCAGCCAGACTTGCCGAAGCCCAGAGCAGAGCAGACCCCGCTGGTGCAGCCCCGCCTTCCTGACGCGCTGAGAACGAGACGCTGCTTTCTCCTGCCGAGAAATCCAGCTCCGGCGCTTCCGGGTAGCCCTCGCAGGCAGCCTGGAATATCGAGACCAGAGACGAGAGATACCATCCCTCATTCATCCTAGATTCCAGGTACAGAACTGAATAACCCCTTGCAGAGAATTCTTGAGTCAGTCACTTGGCAAAACAAACTTAACTATTCCCGCCCACGTATTAGGCTTAGGTCAGGTACACCGGGGTAGGCGTAGTTAGAAACACCAGTTGAGTACGATTAGTCAAATGTATATATGTATGTATCTATTTTATCCATTTTAAACCACCTTATGGCTTAGAAACCATATAAATGTTTTTACAGTATTATTTTATACTTCTGCTTTTATTGTATGCACTTTACTTAACCATAAGTGTTGCAATAATATCGATCCATTTCTCTTGTACGAGAAAAGAGACTGATCAATAAATACCATCTTTTATTGAACACGCCCGTCTCTTCCTTTTCTCTACAATCTGGTGAGACTAAGAATGCACGTACTGACTGAGTAAAATAAGTTGTCTTTTGTTTTCACACGACTCTAGAGATACACTCTTGATTAGGGGAGAGCAAAGTTGTCATGTTCTATGGTTGTCAGAAACTAAATCCCTTCTTGTCTATCCAGGGAGGTTCAACTCCTCCTTGCCTATTCGAGAAAGTTTCTAGTGAACTCTGAGCTAGCTGGCAAACCCAAAACTTTAAGTCTAATATCGACAATAGAAGACCTAGTTAACGTCTGGTCTAGGCCTATACTATTGAAGGTATTATTCCAATGCGCAGAGCCTATTGGGATAATAGGAACTACACTACATGGCGCCCAAACGTTTGGAAAGGCGATAAAACTAACGCAAGACATTAGAGTAACTCAGTCGTGCTTTTTCACTCAGACCCCTTTTTTCCCATAATACTCCAAAGACGTCTGGAGTGGGTGAAAGGTCATATCCGCCAAACCTCGCAGGAGGAAACTCCTATGTATGGTTCTTGGTTTAGTCAACGTTGAAGGATACACTGTTCCAAAATATTGTGCATCTAATCTTTGCTTCCATAAAGAAACCTGATCTGCAACTAAACAAAATAAACTTCCTGACAGTAGAATGTCAGAAACTGAAGAAGAAAGAGAGATAGCTAGAGTAGCAGCTGAATTCGTAACAGCTGATAATACTATGCAAGAAGCAGACCCGAATTTAATACTCATCGGGGTCAACATAAGGAAATCTATAACTTTGAAACTTATAGAAAATGGACTGACACCTAGAGGTGGCACAGTCATATTCGTAATAGAGGCACACGAATATCGGCAGACAGAGGTATTCTATTCATGGATACATTTTCCAGCAGCAAACGCTGTAACAAAGGTCTTCCACCATTACAAAACAGAGGAACCTCCTGAAGAATACACTCCTTTCGAGGAGGTGGAAGTACCACTTAAATTCCAAGAGCATCTGCTCTTGTTTAATGGCGCCCTAAAACACAACAATCACATCACCAGGCTCGGTCCATTAGGTAGACCAGGAGCAACGTGGCCGGTCCTAGCCGGATACACACCACATCCAGACATCGAAAGAATGTCTGCAGCAGATCTTCTAATACAACTAAAACAATTAATAAAAGTACATAGACAATTAGTCCAATATGTAATGCGGACTTCAACAATCCAACCAGCAATTAAAATTCCACAGCTGACCCCTCATCAGGGGAACACAAATAAAATTACACCACAGAACATACAGTCCTGCCTAGGTAAAGTACCAGCTAAACGGGAACAAATACCATTCTGGTTAGCACAAAAAATCACCCAAATAGAGGCGGTGTTTCCAGACACCACCCCTGTGGATAAACACAGGATTCTGACTATCTGTCTTCCAATGGGAATCGCACCACACGTGGAGGACTGTGACACTTGGGGTACAGTCTTTGCTTCCATTTACACAAAAACGCATGGTGTTCCATCCATTTCGGTAATACCAGATGTGCTAAAACAAATTCAAGATGAATACGGTCCAGAACCCGCTTTAACTCTTGGTATGAAATTACTGAAAGACTTCAAGCAGGTCTCGGCTATATTACTAGCCAATATAAAGGGAGAAGCAGCAAACGTGTCGATCCGCCAGAGGTTAAAAGAGACAGATATAGCAGACCAACCAGCTGAAATTGCCAGAATTATAGAAAAATCCTATGAAGAACTAGGTAGAGATAGTTTGGGTGGAATACCAGTGAAGCCCCAACTAATTGAAAGTCCTGAAAAAATATTTATTAAAAATAACCTAAACAGTCAAAAGAAGAACTGGGATGGAAACAAACAATCCAATCCAAAAGAAAAGAGATTCCAGTCCAGAGGAAGGTCTCCTCGGCGGAGAGAAAGATCTCTGGACCAAGGACCCAAGTCTCCCCAAAGTGAGCCCTCTGTGAAAAAATACAACCTTAGAAATAGGGATAATATAAAGAAACCGGATAGATATCAAGATTTTGATACACGTCCCTCTCAATCTTTTCAGACTTCCTCGCAGAAATCGGAAAGAAGAGGACGATCGGAACCCAGGGAAGGGCACGTCAAGTCCAAAGACAAGGAACCTGCTCATCCAAATAAGAAATTACAATTTCCAAAAAAGAAGGTAGCCAGTATTAAAGTAGTTAACAATGCAGAGAATACTGAGGACACAACTGAAAAACGGAGAATGGGCTCAGACAATGCTAGACAGCGCAGCAGAAGTGAGCATAGCTCGCAAAGTCCTTATGAATCATCTGGAGACAGTGGACACGAATGAATATCTTCAAGTGGAAACTGCAGACACCAGAGTTAGCAAACCTCACAAAATATATGAAATAACTTTACGTATAGAAGGGGATAAGACTAGAAAAATAAGGGGACTATTTTGGGATAATCTCTCCAAGGGCTATGACATCCTTCTAGCTGAAAAAGACTGGCCACCAGAGTTTGTCAGGGACTGCCCTCATGGCAAAGAAATAATTATGCCTGCCTTCTCAAATCATATCCCAATTCATAAAAAATATACACTTGCAAGAAAGTGGGCAGTAGCTCAAGCTCCTGCTTTATATAAAAATCACGTAGGATGGGATGAGGACTCTCCTCCTCACAAAATCCAGTTAAAATCACAACCTACTGCACAAAGACAGTACCCAATTAAGCAAGAAGCTAAAAAACAGGTAAATGAAATCCTAGATCAACTAGAATACCAGGGGGTGATTGAAACTTGCACCTCACAAATGAACAACCCTTTGTTTCCTGTCTCCAAACCAGACAATGCATATCGTCTAGTTTTGGATTACAGACACCTTAACTCATGTTGCAAAACTTTTGCAGTGCAAAACTCGCATAGTGCAGCACTAATGAATAACATAGTGCGCAAAAAATACAAAACAACATTAGACATCTCTAATGGATTCTTTTGTCAAAATATAGCACCAGAGAGCAGATATTTGTCTGCGTTCTCAATAAATGGCACTCAAAAACAATTCTGTCGGTTAGCCCAGGGATACAAGAACAGCCCTGGAGTATTCTCAGCAAGAGTAACAGAATTACTACAAACATACGATGACGAGGCATTATCATATGTCGACGACATTTACCTAACAGATGATGACTTGGATTCTCACTTGAAGAGAGTGAACACCATAATAGTTGGGTTCACAGCAGAGGGTTACAAATTCAACTTTAAAAAATCCAGAATTGCCCATCTATCAGTCCTGTTCTTAGGATATGAATTATCAAGTGAAGGCAAAAGCCTGGCTGACAATTTCCTAGAGAAATGTGCCGTACTCCAAGCACCTAGAACACTAAAAAACCTACAGTCAATTCTAGGCTTCCTAAATTTCGGAAGAACATACATTGCAAATTACGCAGAAAGGGTCAAACCCCTTTATGATCTAATAAAACCAGATTTTAAAAGAACCAATTGGACTCAAACACACACAGAAATTTTGAGATCCTTACAAACAGACATGTTAATTAAAACAAAATTAGAAACACGTGATAACACACGCAATCTTGTGATTCGAGTCATCCCAGGAAGATGCGGATTCACATACCTGACCTCTAATGAGGGAGAAAAGGTACCAATTGCATTCAAATCACACTTGTACACAGAAGCTGAAAAGAAATTCAGCATTAAAGAAAACATTATTCATGCAGTTCAAACCGCAATAGCTAGAGAAAAAGATAAAGCTGACGGTAGACGTATCACAGTCAGAACAGCAGAATCAGCCTTTGAGGCATTAACAACACCATGTAATTTACCAACAACAACATTGAATCCGGAATGGATACAATGGGTGAATTCAATTACAACGGACAAAGTATACTACTACTTTGATCCAGAACTAGAGGAACTAAAAAATCTAGACTATGAAAGAACATTCCCTCTGCCAATCGACATTCTGCCCTTACGACAATACGCATGTGTAATCTATACAGACGGACAGGCTCAACCCTCCGTTTGGGGAGAACAAGCATACAACCCCACATGTGAGATTACAAAAGAAGTGTGGCGCGGAGGTAAACTAAGACCTCTATTAACAAAAACACACTCAGTAGAAACTAATTCAGAACAACAGACTGAAATAATAGCATTGAAAATGGCGCTAGATAATGCGGATCGCGAATTCCCGACACTAATAGTGTCCGATTCATACTACTGCGTCAAATCATATAATAACGATTTGCAGACATGGATTCAAAACGGTTACAAAGATGACACAGGTGCAACAATAAAGCAAAAACTGCTTTGGGAACAAATAGCTCTTTTACAAAAAGAACTACCAAAGACTCACGTGACACACTCACTGAGTCATCAGCGTGATGGCGTTCACGTTGCAGGGAATTCATTGGCTGGGACAGCCACAGCGGTAGCAACTAAATCGGCTTCCGTAGCTCGGAAAAAGCGTACAGTGAAGTACATTGACGGTGAAACAGTGCTGGCGGTGAAAACGTCATCAAAAGGCGACTGCTCAGCGCTACCGATCAACTATCCACTCAATTATACATACATAATCGATACAAACTCCGTCCCTTTTGCTCGAATCCCTGGAGTGGGGGACAGAGTAATTCCAAACATGGACAGGAGAACCTTGTTAATTGCAGACGCACATATGGGTGAGGGTCTCGGACACCTCAAACTAAAAGATTCTCTGGAAGAATTACAATCAAGGTACTGGTGGCCAGGCATGAGCCTGCATTATACCATTTTTGTAAAAAACTGCCCAAACTGTAACAGAAATCGCAGTGGTGAGAGAAACGGTATAATACCGTGGCGTTTCACTCCAGGAAAGATCAACAGCAAAAAGCAAAGCGTCCGATTAACATATACAGGCTAGTTTCCACTTATAATGTGGATCACCAGCACTCGGCTGACGTACGGACTGTTATACAAAGATAGGCGAGTCTAAATGGCATATACGCTAGGAGCATGCTACGTTTGACCATTGTTTTCACTTTAGCCTTAAGCCTGAGGGGAAACATGGCCAAATGAGCATAGCATAGCGGGACTCTTTTCACTTCCTTCCTGAGGGATACGGGACGGTGTAAAGAAAAAACCAAGGCATAAAGCTATCTATAACGGAAAGGATATTAGGTTCGGGAGCTGGGTGGGTCAAACATCTAATAAGTGTCCAACGTAGTCTAAATAACCTGCCAAGAAATTCTCTGAGGGGATTCAGTCCGTACGAATTATTATTTGGAACTAGGATGTTAGTCTTAGACCTCGACAGTCAGACTTCAGTGGTGAAGGAAAAAAGCTTTGATATCAAAGATCGTTTGGCTATTTTGCAGGACTTAAACGAAACAAGAAAAGACCTGAGCAACATAAAGTTGAAACAACAGCCAACAACCACTGAAGAACCACCACCTGTCCCAGCAAGACCTGTCTGGATTCCAAAAGTCGGGGATCTAGTCAGAGAAAAGATCGCGGTAAAGAAGGAATTTGGGCCTTCTTACAGAAAAGCAGTTCCTGTCTTGTCCATCAACGGGACAAGATCAGTTGTACTACCGCCGCTTGCTGGTAAAAAGGAGAACCGAGTTGTATCCATCGACCTGGTAAAACCACAATCATGTGGCCGATAACAAACAGTAGGCCAAGTGGACTCCCGATAAGTAGTAGAACACCAAGATTTGCTACCAATACAAAGGTCTTAACTAAGAGGCTAATCACATTCGAAACGCCTACAGAACAACAACAAGGACTGTGCAACAATGCAATGGAACTTAAACCTCTGAAAACCCAAATAAAAACATTTAGTAGAGACACACCAACCTACAATGAAGTAACAAACGAATATGCAAGAAACAGTAATCCTGAAGCAATTGGAACAATTGACAGAACTGCATCCGGCTACTTCATTAACTTCGATGATTCCTCTGAAGACCTAAGTGAATCAAAAACACAGCCATCAACAAAAACCTTTAAAGATAAAGCTAAAGAACTTTTGAAACAACTGAAAGAAACATATCTGATTTCTCCACGGATTGATTTTTGGGTGGGCTTTGGTGCATTTATCCTCATACTTTGGCTCATCATGGTACTAACTTTGGGACGCTTCATTGAGGGAAAATATGCTAAAATGGACACAGCAAGTCAGAAAATCAACTTGATCCTCAAGCCACACACATCTTCACACGTCGAGAAAAGAGAACTTTCTTCAGTCAACTTCACAGCCAATCCTATACCGGGTGGGGTAGCATGGGACAATACTGACTACGAAATTTATGGTCCGGTTGAAATCCTGAAATATCCACACCAAATCAAGATCTCGTTGAGTGACTTTGTAAAAACAAGCTCATTTGCTGATGATTGGGACTTTGAAAGTATAAATAATATGATGTCTGACTTAGTGATGTCTGCTAAATTTACCAAACATGATTATTTGCAGGGTTCGACTAATTATGATAGTATGTACTGTTACAACCACTATGGTAACCATTTTCTACATAAATCTGCACAACCTAGAAATGTTTTAAATTATAATCAATGGGAACATTGTGCAACCCCTCCAAAAGGTCATAAAAGAACCTTTTATGACAAATATTCATACTTTTCAGGGTTCAACACAAGTAATGCTGAAACATTTTATTTCAAATTGTCAAATAAGACAGGGACAAAGACCATGCTAACAAACACGAAATTGATATATTCAGACTCGTTTTTTGAACAAATTAATACTTTTGGGTTTGATTATTGGGACAAAAATGTTGAAGTAAAAAGTGTTTGGGGTGCAAAAGAATGGCAAGTACAAGGTATAGAATCATTGTTTAGAGCCTGCATGATCCCAGAACAAATTATATTTTTGAATGACACTGTTCAACAAACCACCTGTCTTGGCTTAGCCAAAATCAAAGACTTAAATAAACCGTCTATTCCAAAGCCAACAATAGAAAGCAATAGCTCTACAGATGAAGAGATAGACGTAAACTATATATTAAACCAAAACAGAACACATCCTGATTGGAAACAGTGGTTGATCTGGCCCACAGATACTAATAACTGTCAAGACAGATTCCTGAACAAAACACAGGGGTTCAAATTGACCAGGCCAGACCCTAGATATTCCCAAAGACAACACCCAGGGATAATAACCACCTACAGTGTGGGCAAATTATGCCTTCAATGGCTACAAACTTCCACACTGACAGAAATTAAGCAACACCTAACTTTACTTACTGATGGTGCTGACTTGCGTGATTTCATTATGGGACCACGCAAACAGCGTCAAAAACGCTTCATAGCAGCCTCTATATATGCAGCTTACAACGAGGCCTGGAAGGTAACTCAAATTGAAACAGCAGAAAGTATACGGGAAATTGACCGTATTAATTTGGAAAAATCACTTTCTGTAGTGGACAATGGGTTAATGACTCTGTCCTCCAGAATTTTTTCTTTGGACAGCATTGTGTCTTCAGCAATCGACATAATATCGCAAGACTTACTGTTGTTACAACACGGTCAGTCTCAATTGTGTTCTATTGTACAGCTTGGCTGGACGTTACAAAATCTGCGTTCAGGCTATGTGCCTTGGCGTTTAATCAACACAACGTCACTATTCAATATCTTTAACCTTACTGATAAACAAATCAGTATGGCACAAAAGGGTGCTGATTATACAATCCTGAGCATTGAGAAACTCGAGAGATTACCAGTGACAATGTCAGAACGACCTGTCAGTGAATGGATAATACATGGGATAATTAATATTCCAATATCAACCTTCAGGTTTCAATACTGCCAAAAATATATACAGGCTGGCATGTACGAAAAATTGGGAAAAGGGTACATTAAAACAACATGGAATTTGCCCTATTCACATGCATGTGTCAGTAATAAAGGACAGAAAGTGTTTCTTAGTAGCAATAATTGTGCGATGTCACTAAGCGGTACACTTCTGTGTAATGGAATTAGTTTGCATGGAGCCTGTGAAGGGAACTCAAATAACCTTTCATGTCACCAGCTAGGCACACCTGCTACAGAGATAGAACCATTCTTTCAAAGACTCTATAATGGGAGTTACATTCTAATTGTGGACCGCAGATGCTGTAGTCTTATGCCCGGGACTCCTTATCTCGTAACTACGACTGCGAAGGTCAAGTGCTGTGGCCGCTTATTGTTCCCCAGCTCCTTTCCAGACAGGGAGGCAAGGGCATGGCCCAACTTGAAAATTACTTCTATTCGAATAGACACTTTAAGCAGAATGAAAACAGTGCTTCTTCAGACGCCGACCAGACTCACGTCATCAAAAGAAACGTATGATCTCCTAGTCGCAAGGACGACTGCAGAGATTCACTCATTGTTATCAACTAATTCCCCCATACATTTCGCAGAAATCCTGAATGAAATCTTAAATATTTCTGATACCAGTGGAGTCTCAAAAGTATTTAAGACAGTATTTTCGATGGCATTAACACCATTCAAAGCCATACTGGGTATTTTTCCAGATTTCGTCCATTCGATTTTTGGCGGACTTCCCCTCATTTTAGGACTAATTGCAGGAATCCTATTCTTGGTCCTGATATTTCGTTATGGCAAACCGTGTCACAGACAAAACACCTGCGACAAGGGAAGAAACAATCCGAGCCATTGGATACCGGGACTGGATATCAAAAATCCTGGGACTATCCCGGCTTAGAGACCTGAACATGACTTGGTTTCTTTCATTTCGACCAATGTGGCATCGATGTGTTTTACCTGTATTAAGGTGCCTGCTGTGCGGAGAAGAATGCGTGTTGGACACCTGTCTGACGCTACAATCGGATGCGCCTATGGATGCAGAAACATTGTTGAGCCCAATAAAGGCTCATGCTTTGTGCTGCCCTCAACGGCTGCCAATCCTGATGACGGCATTCGTGGAGACTTCACCACTACGGTTAAGGGGTAGTGAAGTTCAAGATGAAAGCAGCATTGATCAGGTACGACCTTCTGTCAGCAATACTAATCAAAACGTCAATGGAGACAATCATGCACATGAATGCATGGTTACATCCTTTTCCGAGTTAGTGGAACTCTCCCAGGAAGCTGTTGACAGCTTTTTCGACAGTCTAAATGATATGATGTTCTCACCAGAGCAGAAATAGAGACTTTTGAGCAAGCTAGCACACGGCGTTC
The DNA here is from genome assembly GCF_964261635.1 of Lissotriton helveticus. NCBI lineage: Eukaryota > Metazoa > Chordata > Amphibia > Caudata > Salamandridae > Lissotriton > Lissotriton helveticus. Next base: position 1,011,398,983 of record NC_136072.1, read on the forward strand.
CCTGAATTTGGCCTTCAACTTTAATAACAGAATACCATGAACAATTTTCCCTTCAGTTCACGGACAGAAATTTTTCAGCAGCCCCAAAATATTTTTACGATTTTTCGGGACACTTATCTTCTGCTTAAAGTAAGAACTATTCTTAAAGAACTAAAATTTCTATTTTTAGAAACTTTATAGACATTAGCTGCCCGCTGGTATGTTCATAATTATTTTTATTCTGTGATGAAATGGTCTCGAACCTTTTTTCTTCTGTATTAAGAGCCATTTCATGTGTAAATTCTCATATACCAATTAGCAATAATGTATACATATGCGTGATTACTTTAGCATTATTCAGCAGCTTGAGTGCATATAATACATGTGACTGTTATTTCCGTATATTAGATAAATTCAAAATGCATTTTATGTATTTTGGGGTGGTAAGGTATACACAATACTCTACAGTATGTTTTACTATGCCTAGATTAGTAAACATGGCCATAGTTAGCGTGGAGTGGGTGTGATGTATTCCTATAGGTTCTGTATCGATCCCCCTATTCCTGACCCTGTTCTGGTTAACAAGTTAACTAGCAGCCATCCCATGATGCAGAAACCGTTATCTGATTAAGCCACACTACGGCACAGGAACGTGTTATCTGATTAGGTCATAACGCTTGCCATCTAATTAGACAAGCGATATTCCTCCAGCCCCTGATAAGGCATACGGAGTTCTCAAAACAAATCAAACCTATGACAACCTGGGAAAAACCCTGCGGCCATTGTTTTGATTTCATCGAGAACTTCAGCAAAAGAATGTGCTAACGACCAAGTCGTATGACATCCTTATTGACGTATCTATGTCCATCCTTACGTCAATCTCGGCACCTTACAGGTATAAATATTACCGGTATTGCCTTAAGCAAACACACGCGGTGGTGACGAGATCGGAGCAGCCAGACTTGCCGAAGCCCAGAGCAGAGCAGACCCCGCTGGCGCAGCCCCGCCTTCCTGACGCGCTGAGAACGAGACGCTGCTTTCTCCTGCCGAGAAATTCAGCTCCGGCGCTTCCGGGTAGCCCTCGCAGGCAGCCTGGAATATCGAGACCAGAGACGAGAGATACCATCCCTCATTCATCCTAGATTCCAGGTACAGAACTGAATAACCCCTTGCAGAGAATTCTTGAGTCAGTCACTTGGCAAAACAAACTTAACTTAAACTGCTACTTTCTATTCCCGCCCACGTATTAGGCTTAGGTCAGGTACACCGGGGTAGGCGTAGTTAGAAACACCAGTTGAGTACGATTAGTCAAATGTATATATGTATGTATCTATTTTATCCATTTTAAACCACCTTATGGCTTAGAAACCATATAAATGTTTTTACAGTATTATTTTATACTTCTGCTTTTATTGTATGCACTTTACTTAACCATAAGTATTGCAATAATATCGATCCATTTCTCTTGTACGAGAAAAGAGACTGATCAATAAATACCATCTTTTATTGAACACGCCCGTCTCTTCCTTTTCTCTACAATCTGGTGAGACTAAGAATGCACGTACTGACTGAGTAAAATAAGTTGTCTTTTGTTTTCACACGACTCTAGAGATACACTCTTGATTAGGGGAGAGCAAAGTTGTCATGTTCTATGGTTGTCAGAAACTAAATCCCTTCTTGTCTATCCAGGGAGGTTCAACTCCTCCTTGCCTATTCGAGAAAGTTTCTAGTGAACTCTGAGCTCGCTGGCAAACCCAAAACTTTAAGTCTAATATCGACAATAGAAGACCTAGTTAACGTCTGGTCTAGGCCTATACTATTGAAGGTATTATTCCAATGCGCAGAGCCTATTGGGATAATAGGAACTACACTACAGCATACGCACTACTTATAATCACAACCACCTGCCACAGTGGGCGTTGGCTCTCCCAGAGCCTGATGGTTATGTTATGTTATGTTAAGGGGGTGTTTATAACGCGCACTGTCACCGTGGGTATCATGGCGCTGAAGGGGTGCTGAGAAAGAACAGAGGGAGTTTAGCTAGGTTGTGGGAAGAGCCAGGTTTTTAGTGATTTGCGGAATTGGATAAGAGTACCGGAGATCCTAACTGGAAGAGGGAGAGAGTTCCAGAGTTTGGGGCCGAGGAAAGCGAATCTTCGACCACCAGATCTACAGAGTTTAAAGGAGGGGACCACCAAGAGATGTAAGTGAAGTGATCTAAGATTGCGTGAAGGACAGTAGGGTCGGATGAGGGATTTCAGAAAAGCGGGACAAGAACCAGAAGGAGACTTAAAAATGAGGCAGCCAAGCTTAAAGGCGGCCCTTAGGCTGACAGGGAGCCAATGCAGTTTGACGAGGAGGGGTTTGGCAGACTGCCACTCGGTATTCCGAGGGCCAATCTCGCCGCCTGGTTTTGAATGATTTGAAGCCTGTAGATGGAACATTTGGGCAAACCATGATAGATGGAATTTGAAAAATCCAGGCGGGAGAGAACGAGGGCCATAATGACCTGTAGCAGGGCATCAGGGGTAAGGAGGTAGGCCACCTTCCTAATCCTGCGTAGCTGGAACATGCAGGAGGAAACCACCGTCCCCACCTGCGGCCCGAGAGAGAGCCCAGCGTCAATAGTGACCCCGAGGCTTTTCACCGAAGCTACCGGGGTAGGCGGAGAGCCAAGCTCTGCCGGCCAAAAGTGTGGACCCCAGTGGACGGCGCTCTTACCCGGCAGAAGGAGCTCCGTCTTTCCTGGGTTCAATTTCAGCTGGTTCTGACACATCCACTGAAAGATATGGGACATAACTGCCTGGAAGGTGGGAATAGCAGAGGGAGAGTTTAGAGAGAAAATGAGTTGTAGGTCGTCCGCGTAATTAAAGACGGTGACGTCCCACTGCCTCAGAGAAAAAAGAAGGGGGCGAAGATAAAGATTAAAGAGAAGAGGGGATAGAGTGGTCCTTGTAGTGCCAGTCATATTCCTCAAGTGAGCTGCTCATTAGCGATGCACGAATAAAAAATTAAATAAAACCACAGTGGGTTTGGAAAGTCTTTCATTACATCTTTGCCGAAAATGTCGTTCTTGCACAAACTGGCCTCCGTGTCCTTATGCGCTGCTGCTTAAGTGGCTGCAGCTCGGTCCACAAATATTCGTGGCAGTGCTCTTCCCCGGCCGGAGCGGCCGTATACATCCAACAACAGGTTCCCCAAAGTAGAAGAGCCACACACAGGGAAGTTTCCTCTTTGTTTATTGCGTGCAAGTAACAGCAAAGTGAATTAAAGCCGCCCATCAGTTTATTCAGCCTGACGCGTTTCACGCTCCCTTGAGCATTTCATCAGAGGCTTAGAGTTCAACATCGCCTAGGGCATACGCACTACTTATAATCACAACCACCTGCCACAGTGGGCTTTGGCTCTCCCAGAGCCTGATGGTCCTTGTAGTGCCCGTCATATTCCTCAAGTGAGCTGCTCATTAGCGATGCACGAATAAAAAAATAAATAAAACCACAGTGGGTTTGGAAAGTCTTTCATTACATCTTTGCCGAAAATGTCGTTCTTGCACAAACTGGCCTCCGTGTCCTTATGCGCTGCTGCTTAAGTGGCTGCAGCTCGGTCCACAAATATTCGTGGCAGTGCTCTTCCCCGGCCGGAGCGGCCGTATACATCCAACAACAGGTTCCCAAAAGTAGAAGAGCCACACACAGGGAAGTTTCCTCTTTGTTTATTGCGTGCAAGTAACAGCAAAGTGAATTAAAGCCGCCCATCAGTTTCTTCAGCCTGACGCGTTTCACGCTCCCTTGAGCATTTCATCAGAGGCTTAGAGTTCAACATCGCCTAGGGCATACGCACTACTTATAATCACAACCACCTGCCACAGTGGGCGTTGGCTCTCCCAGAGCCTGATGGTCCTTGTAGTGCCAGTCATATTCCTCAAGTGAGCTGCTCATTAGCGATGCACGAATAAAAAATTAAATAAAACCACAGTGGGTTTGGAAAGTCTTTCATTACATCTTTGCCGAAAATGTCGTTCTTGCACAAACTGCGTATGCCCTAGGCGATGTTGAACTCTAAGCCTCTGATGAAATGCTCAAGGGAGCGTGAAACGCGTCAGGCTGAAGAAACTGATGGGCGGCTTTAATTCACTTTGCTGTTACTTGCACGCAATAAACAAAGAGGAAACTTCCCTGTGTGTGGCTCTTCTACTTTGGGGAACCTGTTGTTGGATGTATACGGCCGCTCCGGCCGGGGAAGAGCACTGCCACGAATATTTGTGGACCGAGCTGCAGCCACTTAAGCAGCAGCGCATAAGGACACGGAGGCCAGTTTGTGCAAGAACGACATTTTCGGCAAAGATGTAATGAAAGACTTTCCAAACCCACTGTGGTTTTATTTAATTTTTTATTCGTGCATCGCTAATGAGCAGCTCACTTGAGGAATATGACTGGCACTACAAGGACCATCAGGCTCTGGGAGAGCCAACGCCCACTGTGGCAGGTGGTTGTGATTATAAGTAGTGCGTATGCCCTAGGCGATGTTGAACTCTAAGCCTCTGATGAAATGCTCAAGGGAGCTTGAAACGCGTCAGGCTGAAGAAACTGATGGGCGGCTTTAATTCACTTTGCTGTTACTTGCACGCAATAAACAAAGAGGAAACTTCCCTGTGTGTGGCTCTTCTACTTTGGGGAACCTGTTGTTGGATGTATACGGCCGCTCTGGCCAGGGAAGAGCACTGCCACGAATATTTGTGGACCGAGCTGCAGCCACTTAAGCAGCAGCGCATAAGGACACGGAGGCCAGTTTGTGCAAGAACGACATTTTCGGCAAAGATGCAGTGAAAGACTTTTCAAACCCACTATGGTTTTATTTAATTTTTTATTTGTGCATCGCTAATGAGCAGTTTACTTGAGGAATATGACTGGCACTACAAGGACCATCAGGCTCTGGGAGATCCAACGCCCACTGTGGCAGGTGGTTGTGATTATAAGTAGTGCGTATGCCCTAGGCGATGTTGAACTCTAAGCCTCTGATGAAATGCTCAAGGGAGCGTGAAACGCGTCAGGCTGAAGAAACTGATGGGCGGCTTTAATTCACTTTGCTGTTACTTGCACGCAATAAACAAAGAGGAAACTTCCCTGTGTGTGGCTCTTCTACTTTGGGGAACCTGTTGTTGGATGTATACGGCCGCTCCGGCCGGGGAAGAGCACTGCCACGAATATTTGTGGACCGAGCTGCAGCCACTTAAGCAGCAGCGCATAAGGACACGGAGGCCAGTTTGTGCAAGAACGACATTTTCGGCAAAGATGTAATGAAAGACTTTCCAAACCCACTGTGGTTTTATTTAATTTTTTATTCGTGCATCGCTAATGAGCAGCTCACTTGTGGAATATGACTGGCACTACAAGGACCATCAGGCTCTGGGAGAGCCAACGCCCACTGTGGCAGGTGGTTGTGATTATAAGTAGTGCGTATGCTCTAGGCGATGTTGAACTCTAAGCCTCTGATGAAATGCTCACGGGAGCGTGAAACGCGTCAGGCTGAAGAAACTGATGGGCGGCTTTAATTCACTTTGCTGTTACTTGCACGCAATAAACAAAGAGGAAACTTCCCTGTGTGTGGCTCTTCTACTTTGGGGAACCTGTTGTTGGATGTATACGGCCGCTCCGGCCGGGGAAGAGCACTGCCACGAATATTTGTGGACCGAGCTGCAGCCACTTAAGCAGCAGCGCATAAGGACACGGAGGCCAGTTTGTGCAGAACGACATTTTCGGCAAAGATGTAATGAAAGACTTTCCAAACCCACTGTGGTTTTATTTAATTTTTTATTCGTGCATCGCTAATGAGCAGCTCACTTGAGGAATATGACTGGCACTACAAGGACCATCAGGCTCTGGGAGAGCCAACGCCCACTGTGGCAGGTGGTTGTGATTATAAGTAGTGCGTATGCCCTAGGCGATGTTGAACTCTAAGCCTCTGATGAAATGCTCAAGGAAGCGTGAAACGCGTCAGGCTGAAGAAACTGATGGGCGGCTTTAATTCACTTTGCTGTTACTTGCACGCAATAAACAAAGAGGAAACTTCCTTGTGTGTGGCTCTTCTACTTTGGGGAACCTGTTGTTGGATGTATACGGCCGCTCCGGCCGGGGAAGAGCACTGCCACGAATATTTGTGGACCGAGCTGCAGCCACTTAAGCAGCAGCGCATAAGGACACGGAGGCCAGTTTGTGCAAGAACGACATTTTCGGCAAAGATGTAATGAAAGACTTTCCAAACCCACTGTGGTTTTATTTAATGTTTTATTCGTGCATCGCTAATGAGCAGCTCACTTGAGGAATATGACTGGCACTACAAGGACCATCAGGCTCTGGGAGAGCCAACGCCCACTGTGGCAGGTGGTTGTGATTATAAGTAGTGCGTATGCCCTAGGCGATGTTGAACTCTAAGCCTCTGATGAAATGCTCAAGGGAGCGTGAAACGCGTCAGGCTGAAGAAACTGATGGGCGGCTTTAATTCACTTTGCTGTTACTTGCACGCAATAAACAAAGAGGAAACTTCCCTGTGTGTGGCTCTTCTACTTTGGGGAACCTGTTGTTGGATGTATACGGCCGCTCCGGCCGGGGAAAAGCACTGCCACGAATATTTGTGGACCGAGCTGCAGCCACTTAAGCAGCAGCGCATAAGGACACGGAGGCCAGTTTGTGCAAGAACGGCATTGACGGTTAATTATAGACCCATTTTTCTGCTGCCGGCTCTCTCGAAGATTGTGGAAAAGCACGTTCAGGGTGTGCTTTCCAACTTCTTAGAGGCCAACGAGATCTTGCACGCTACCCAGTCGGGTTTTCGTCCCCATCTAAGCACAGAGACTGCGCTCCTGGAGGTTTCAGAAACCATTAAAGGGGTTCTGGACTCTGGGGGCAAAGTAATGCTGGTGATGTTGGACTTGTCGGTGGCATTCGACACCGTCCCCCATGATGGCCTTCTCGGAAGACTCTTCGAGATAGGTCTGCGGGGGACGGTGCTCGACTGGTTTTCTTCCTTTCTAGCCGGCCGCCGGCAAACGGTCTGGGCGCCGCCAGACTCCGCCGTGATGCCGCCTCTGGGAGTCGGGGTCCCACAGGGCTCTATTTTGAGCCCGACCCTATTTAACATCTTCATGACCCCGTTGGCGGCGTTAGCGGAGTCGTGTGGCGCCCGGATCGTATCCTACGCTGACGACACCCAGCTCCTCTTCTCATGTAAGAGAGGAGGAGACTTTGAGGAGGAGAGTATCCGGGATTGCCTTGGGGCTGTTTTCCAATGGTTCCATCTGAACAGCCTCAAGTGCAATTCCGATAAGTCCGAGGTACTCTTCTTTGGGTGCGACACAGAGCCAGACTGGCAGGCCTGGTGGCCGGTTAACATGTTTCCTCCGTCCTGTTCTTCGCAAGTTGCCAAGAATCTGGGGGTTAAAATGGATAAGGGGCTAACATTGAAATCCCAGATCCTTGGGGTGTCGGGCACATGCTTCGGCATCCTTAGGATGTTGCGGAGGTTCCTTCCCCTATTGTCTGAGGAGCATAGGAAACTGACAGTGCAGGCTCTGATTGGGTCCAGGTTGGATTATTCCAACATTCTTTACCTGGGCCTACCAGAGTACTTGCTGCAGCGGCTCCAAGTGGTGCAGAACGCTGCCGCGAGAGCAATCTTTGGATTAAATAGACGGGCCAGTGCATCGGGCCTGTTGAAAACCTTGCATTGGCTTCCTATCCGGAAACAAATTGCTTTTAAGGCTCTGACTCTGGCCTATAAAGCTCTCCACGCGGTGGGAGCAAAGTATCTTCAAAAGAGACTGGTCTTTTATCAACCGACCAGGTCTCTGAGGTCGGAATCCTTGCTTTTGGCGGTTGTCCCGCGTGTGAAGAGAGCTCGCCTGGGAGGCCGCTCTTTTGGATTGCTGGCGCCACAGTTGTGGAACTCTCTGCCACTCGCCCTGCGGGGAGCTACCAGCCTATTAGCTTTTAGAAAAGGCCTTAAAACCTGGCTGTTTACCCAGTAGCCTATCTTCCTGTATGTTTTTATTTGGCACTCTGTTTTTCCTTTTATCGGTGTTATGTTATTGTGTTGCAGCCTTCCTTTTCCTTTAAAGCGCCGGGACACTCTTTTTGAGTATCCGTGCGCTATATAAAAGAATAAATAACATAACATATATATATATATATATATATATATATATATATATATATATATATATATATATGTATATATATATATATATGTATATATATATATATATATATATATATATATATATATATATATATATATATATATATATATATATATATATATATATATATATATATGTATGTCAATCACCCTTATTAGCATAATGGTACCTGGAAGCCATATCCATTTGCCTTGGTCTGCTCCTATATTTACATTCTGGCCTTTGTCGCTCATTATTATTCTGCAGCACCAAGTACACCTGTGACTTCTCTTAGTGACTCTTGTTTACATTTGTGGAATGGGTTTACGGTGAGGGGTTGGGGGTAGCGTGCTACTGTAGGTTAAGATAGTTAAGATAGTTTTAAGATAGTTTTATACCCCATGCTTCAAACTGTTGTGTAAAATTCAATATGTGATGACTACTTCTTCTGTCTGCCTTGTAGTTAATGTTTGTTCATTGCTTTTTTGTTTTCCTGCTGGAAGAAATTGTACAGGTCCGATGTTTGTGGATTCAATCTGTTTTAACTCTGGGATTTCTGCTATCAATTTTAAAATGTGACCTCTCTTTAAAATGTCATGCCATCCTTGTGATTCGCATTCCGTTGTTAAAATTATTTGCTGTGTTGAGGGTTCTGGCTTTTGTATTTTTTCCCTTGGTGTGTCTGGTTGTTTGCCTTCTGCAGGATTCGACTTATTGTGATTTTTGATATAGTACCTAAGATGTCCTTGTGAGGACCTACTGCCCTTTCTTGCATTAAGGGATAAACTAAGATTTACAAGCAAGTCTGCCTGTTGATTCTCTTTCTGTTCGTGTGATTCGTTCCAGTCGATACTGTGTGGCTCTGTTTTACTTACCATGCATCCTTGATTTTCTTTGCTGGTATCACAACTCTGTGAGTCTTGAGGTTTTGCAGATTTGGGGACTTGTTACTTTGATGCTGGGCTTTCTGGTGGGTCTTTGACCTTCAGGTTTGGCCCATGGGTGGTAGTATTGATAGAGGTCTTTATTGCTTTTTGTGTCATCCTTCCATCTTGTGCATGAATTTGTTGATTTGTTGGTGTTATCAGTTTCTCTTTGGTGCTTTCGTACTCATGGACTGTTATCCCTACTTCTTTCACAGTTGTACTCTCTGATCTTTTTAACACGTGTGATGGTTTTCTTCCAGTGGCTGGGACCTCAATGGTTGGGGAATCAATCTTCATTGATTTGCTTTTGGTTTGACTCTTCTAGGCTATCAGTCTCTATATCCCAGTCCCTTTGGCTTCTACTTGAAGCATCGTCAGTGCTTTTTGGCTTCCTGATTAAGCTGACCGTAGCTTTTCCCTCCCTGGTTGAGCTGAATATGGGAAATTCTTGTAACGCCTGCTGTTTTGCCAAGTGTAGTGTTTTATTTCTGGCTTTCCTTTCACGCTTTTTTTTGTATTCTCGATTGGTTAATGGTTTGTGATCTTCTATAATGACCTTTTCTAATTCAGTTTGCTTGGTCTCTGGCAATACTAACCTTGTTTCAAGCTGTCTTTGTTGGGTGCTTGATATTTCCCATGGCTGCTGTGTGTCTAAGAGTGGGCCTTGATGCTTTGTACTGTGTCTGGGGTGTTCTTCATGCTTAGTGACAGTTGGCACACTAGTAGCTGTATTATCTTGTTTAATACTAATTATCTGTTCAAGTATTGCTGGTAAAAGGCGCAGTTTGTCAATATAGGGCCACAAGTGCAGGATCCTTCTAATGGTGAGTATATAGATTGCACTCTCGTTATTAAATTAGTGTCCAGTTTTGAGATTATCTCTGAAATGTAAGGAGCTATGATATTCATTGATATCTAATTTATCCGACTGCATTGTAAGTAGATGTTTGTAGGGTGTATAGTAGTGTATTAAAGAGTTCCAGCTGACTGTTCAGATTGCTCAGTTGGTCCCCTTGTACAGTTTTTGATTCAGCGCTTATTAGCTCATTTTGATTAACATTTCCTGCGGATTCTATTTGCAAGTGATTAGCAATTTGAGTGATCTCCTGAGATAGTCGGGATGACTTTTCCTTGTATTGGTACTGCAACATCATTTGTTTCCTTCTTACTTTGTGCTGAGATGGCATGAATGTCTTCACTCTCTTGTGCGTAAGCTCTAAGCTCCTGCAGTGTCGTTTTGCCTTCCATGGCTTGAAACATTTCCTCGTTTGATGTAAACATGATCGATCTCATCCATGAATTTTCGGACTCATCCTGCTCGACCTGGTGAACCAGTGCTACGATTTTTAATCCTTGGGTTATTTTTGATTTATTATGCCTCTGGGAGTGGAATAAGCTGGTTCTTCTTACTCTGTGTATGGATGGATACGTTGTTATATTTATTCCATTGTTTTCTACAAGCCCATGTTGCGGTGGGGAGGAGGGCTCAATCTTACAACCTGACCAATCGCAAGTTCTGCTATGTGAATCTGTTCTTTTGTGGTTAAAGCTTTTTGCTTTGATTTGCCATTGTCAGCATTTCTGGTTTCTTCCTTTAAAGTTCGGAGGTTCAATCTTACTGAGTCTTGATAGTGAATATGCAATTGATCATTTGAGTCGTTTAGGTCATGTAAGGGATTTTTTGCTTCTCTTTGAAGGTTATACTGTTAGCTGTCCTCTGGGGAGCCAGAGATGTTTCAAAGCTTAAATGCATAGATTGTGGCACTGGGGTCTTTGAGAAGGAAGAATCTAGAGCTTGAGTTCTCTTATACACCTCTATCAGCTTTCCCAAACCTTGTCAATATTGCTGATATTAATGGGCTCTTTGACATGTGGCATAATAGTTTTGTTTTGGCTTGTTTATTTGTGGGGGTTTTTTAACGCTTGCTTCGGATTGTAGGCCTTTTGCCCCGGCGTCCGCCTGATTCTGCCTGGTCAAATCTTTTCCTTTAGGTTCTCTTAAGAACTGTCTAGCACTTGCTTCTGTTCCTTTAACAACCCTGTGGCTTTGTTACTCTGTGAGTGTGACTATACAACGCCTGTTTCCTTTTGTGTTTTGAATTTTGTTGTCCTATTTTGTCTAGTTATGTTGTTTTTTCCCTTATTGAATTTCCAGTGTTTTCCAGGTTTACTTACTTAAACTTGACCTTAAGTGCTGATTACAGCTGGTAGCTTAAAATTGGCTGGAAATCGGCTGGTAAACAGCTGTAGACAGGAGGAGGCTTGTTCCGTTTGATTAGGCCTGATCATGGTAATCAGGCATGCAGCCGCCTTTGGCCTAACTTTGTGCAACATCCATGTCTAGGGGGGGCGTTGCCGGGTGCTGCTCTTCGCTGCTGTTATCGCGTTGAACCATTACTGACTCGTTTCGGAATGCTGCTGCCTAGTTGTAATGCCAGGGCTACCTCTGCTCTCAGCACTTCACAGCTGTGGAGCTGTTTGGAACTCCAAAAGAGGGATCGCTAAATGCTGCCACCCGATAGTCTATCTCACTCACATTCTCTGCCACTACCACAATGCTCTGCATAGACTCGGAATACCCTCATGCGCCCGAGCCGATGGTAGGCAGATTAGAGTGGGATGGGCCAGATGACGAAATGAGGCAGTAGTGAGGGATGTCCGACACAGGTAATCCAGAGCCTGTCCGTCTATCATCTTCTGCTTGAAATTACACAAGGGTGGTCTGGTTGGGGACGGGGCAGGAGACGAGATGGAGTAGGTGACGGCTCCAGCAGAAATCCTGGCGGTGCAGGACTGGAGTTGATGGCCGAATGAGTGCCTCCAAGCCCACCTGCAAGTCGCTCCCAGACCCGTTTGGACCTCTTCCATGGGGGGCCTGGGCTCTCACTCTGTGAGGGCTCACTATGTCCCTCACACTCTGCCTCAAGCGTAGCACACCTCAGTCTGGCCTTGGAAGGGTGCTCTTTGTTGTTGCTCCAGATATCCAGTTCATTTGAGCTCTAACTCACTCTGGGTTCTACCACTGCTCTCTCTGCATCAAACACACTGTGGGATCAGCAAACTGGGAGTCTAATCCAGTAGAAACAGTATGACCATGTACTCTTTTTCTGCTCGCATTTTAAGTTCATCCATGACTGCCAGTGGGGCAGTTTCATTACCATGCCCCTGTCGGAATCCAAACTGCTCATCTTCTAATTGGTGGTTGTTTTCTAGAAATTAAGAAAGTGTTTTGCTGATGAACCGTTCCACTATTTTTACTGGGTAGGGTAAAAGAGATATTGTCATGCAGTTAATTAGGGACAAGGGATCTAGGTTGGTTTCTTTAGAAGTGGCATAACTATGGCCTTCTTCCAGAACAATGGTTCTACTCCACTAGTCAGGGATTGGCAGCAGATCTGTCATAACCGTGGGAACCATTCCCTCTTCAGCTCTTTCCATACTTGATGAGGTAGCGGGTCTAGTGGGAACCCCGAAGAGACGTTTGAGGCTAACTTGTTGAAGTCAGGAGAGATTGAGTAGTGGAGGTAGCTTCTAGCCCATCTAAGATTTTGCTGATTTTCTCCTCAAAAATATAGCCAGGCTATCACACAGGTCTTGTGAGGCAGCGACCTTGTTATTTAGGCACTCTGGGTTAGAGAGTTTGTGCATTATTTTGAATGCACTTCTAGCCCTGTTGGGTGCAGCCAAGATAGCGTTAGAGTAGTATTCTGCTTTAGCTCTAGAAATCTCTTTCTTGTATTTACGTATGACCTTTTTTAGAGCTAGTTTATCCTCTTCCACACATAGTTTCCTCTACTTCCTCTCTGCCGTTTTGCAGAACATTTTTAGATCTTTTACCTCCATACAATACCAAGGGGCTGACGGTCTCTGTGAATTTTTTTGTACTTTGATTGAGACATTTTTGATCTGCTCACCGAATTCTAAATAGTTCTCTTCTACTGATTTATTTATATCAGCTGTTGAACATGGGGTTTTCCTGCCAAGGTGAGTGGTTTTCATAGTTGTTTTCTGTGGAACTGACTTTAGGTTTAGTACGGAGAAGTTTACAAGATAGTGATGCGTCCAACATACAGGAGAATGCTTTCCATGATTGTGAGGCGTTTGGTGGAGAAAATTAAATCTAATATGTGTCCTCCCTGATGTGTGGGTTCTGGCACAAGTTGTTGCAGTCCTAGGTTCTCACATGTTTAAAGGAGATCTTTTCAAGTTGGGCCCGGGTCTCCAGTAGACCAGAGATTGAAGTCCCCAAGGATAATGAGTCTGGAGTGAGTGAGCGTCATGTTGCTGAAGATATCAATCAGTGACTGTAGGTGGGAGCTGGCTGCACCTGGGGGGTGATAGTACACGATACCTGTGGGTAGTTGGCCCTTGCTATCCTTTAACAAGAAACCCAGGAGTTCTATGTCAAGTATTTCATCAATGTCAACTGCGGCAAAGTCCCAGTTATCTTTAACAATCACTCCTACACCACCCCCTCTTCCGCAGAACCGAGGCTTTTGAAAAATCTTATAACCTGATGGACAGGCTAACCCCAGCTCATCTTCCGAATCTGGGGATGTCCATGTTTCGGTCAGTAACATGGTGCCCATATCATATGATTGCAGTAAGAGGTGAATCTCTGTGTGATGTTTCACCAGAGATCTGACGTTAAGTAGGCTGCATTTAAGATTATTATTGCAGCTTTCTTCCTTGTTAATTATTATCGAGGTATTGGGCTTAGTGTGATTGGTGGCAGAAGCCCCTGGCTTACCTAATACTAGCAGTTGTTTTCTCATGTACCGCAGGAGGCCTAGCTTCTTGAGGGCTCTTTCCAAACTGGCAGCATGACTGGCACTGTGCGCGGCCGGTTCACGGACAGGTGCAAATGGGATTGCCTTTGGCGCATCCGCGCCTGCATCGGCCTTAAGTAGTGAGGGATTTACTCCTATTTCTGGTCGACTAGACCACTAACAAAGATGGCGTTCATTCAGTGACCCGCTCTTACATGCAGAAGTATACCAGCTCATCTTTACTTTGTTTAACCTCACTGGTTTCAAGTGCAAACAACAATTTTAGGCATAAAATACTTAAAATCACTTAATGTGCAATTCTAACAATTTTCTGCAGTATGTGCAGCATAGTGCTCGCAATGCCTGCGTGTCTGTGCTTGCATTGGCTTTAAGTAGTGAAGGGTGTCCTTCTATTTATAGTCGGTAGACCGCTAACAAAGATGCTGTTTGTTTGGTGACCCACTCTTACATGCAGAAGTACACCAGCTCACCTTTGCTTTGTTTAACCTCAATGGTTCAAGTACAGACAACAGTTGTAGGCATAAAATACTTAAAAACACTTAGGGGCCAATTATGATGCTGCCCGTAAAGACTCCAACCGACGGTCAAAGCCTTCCGGGCCGTATCGTAGTCGGATGCTCGATTTACTGGACTGGAGAGTGCACTGGAGGTCGGTCGGTCCCAGGACCAAGACGGTGTCAGGTGGACGCAAGTCCGCCCGACATCGTAATCAGGCCCCTATTGTGCAATTCTAACCATTTTCAGCCGTAAGTGCAGTGTAGTGCTCGTAATACAATACTACAATAAAAGCAAAAACCCAAAGCTGAAATGTAATACTTAATTATAGAATGTATTAATCTTTCCAAAAAGTGGTATCATAAAATGTAATTAACAAATTAAATAAGATGAATAAATATATTTAAAAAGTAATACAATGCAAATTGCCCAATAAACCCACGAATCCTAAAAAACATAAATGGCAATGTTCCTTACTTTAAAATGTATTTGTATTATGAAACATATAATGAAACAAAAAAGCAGCAAACAATACAACAAAACAACAAAATATTAGAGAATATTAAAGTAAACTATATTTTATATTTTGATATAACAGTGATAAAGTTAAAAAAATATATATACTTAGATAAGCATATGGAAAAGGCAACGAAAATGTGATGATCGAGAGTGCAGTTCCCATTTGGATTTTCCAACTTATTTTAAGCAGACACAGATCCCTAAAATCATCACTTAGCATCACAATATAAGCTAATATAGAGTCTCATAAATATATATACTTTCCTTTCATGTGGCTACAGTATATTTTACAAACAATCCATACTAAGTAAATGAAAGGAAAATACAAATATAGTTGCAATATAAAAGTAATTTTACATCCAACACGTTTTTTTCGGCAATTGTTGATTTTTTCAAGACAATAACTGATATTGACACCCTCCCCAAAACGCAGTTGTTCATCACTGCATATTCTGTTACATGTGAGTAGAATAGTTTGTTTCTAACATAAATATCTTAGTAACACTCTAGAACATGGATACTCACAAACATTTTCCCAGGGGCCACACAGTATGATCTGTGATGTGTGCACGTGGTCCGGATTGATGCAAGCAGGGTGGGACAGGGTCTTTGTAAGAAACGGGGAAAAGGGGGCATAGGGAAAGCGAAGAATGTACATGGATTGGTGAGAAGGCCATGGAATGTTTTTGAGAGATTTCTTCCATACAGCCACTAGTCTCTAGAAGAGTCATATAGATTTGACAACTGTGTTATGCAGTATCTGAATTGCTGACTCTATACCACTTCTTGGGGTAAGCCTTCTCTGCTTGCTAAGGCGATCTTGGGAGAGTCAAGGGAAAAAAGGAAGCAACTTGAAAACTGAATTGGAATGACACAGAATTGCCCAATGTGAAGCCAGAAAATCTGGGATCATACCCGGCTTCCTCACTTGACCAAACTGTGTGATCTCAGTCAATTGTTTTTATTTCATTTTGCCTTTTTTTTTCATTATCACGCATAAGAGCACCTTGAAATACTCGAGCTTTGGATGTGTGCTCTACAAAACCTTCTCCAGTGTTTTACTTAATTAAATATAATGTTGCCTATGTATAATAATTACCCAGGCCACCCAGTGGGGCCCACATGACCCTGATGATTTACTGACTTGCCACCTACCCCCAGATTCATCAAAGTAATGTTTTGCGAGTCCTTAATAGCGAATTTTAAGGATTCGCTATTAAAGACTTGCAAAACGGAATGCATGTAGGAATCGCAATGTTATTTGCGATTCCTACTGATTCCTTATTTGCTAATCGCAAATAAGGAATGGCTTATGAATGGTGAGTCATTCCTTATTTGCGATCAGCAATTAGCGAATCGCAAATGTGCCGCAATTTCAAGGGTGCCAGGGTGTCCAAAGGACACCCTGTTGCACCCCTGAAATGGTAATGGTAATGTTCATTGGTGTTGCGCACACACATGTCCCAAGGACATGTGTGTGCGTAATATACAACTTAGAAAAATGCACTAAAGTGCATATTTCTAGGTTTTTGCTATTTACTACGTAGTCTGACTTCGCGGTAAATAGCGGCCCCAGATTGTGAATTCGCAATCTTGGAATGGTTCATGCATTGCATTTAAGGAATCGCAAATTGCGATTCCTTAAATGCAATCGCAATTTGAGAACTCGCAATTATTTGCGAATTCTTAAATTGCGAATGCATGAACCCTTGATGCATCTCAAATGCCATTTTTGCGTGCGCAAACGGCAGAATTTTGCGATTCGCACCGTTTGCGCTCGCAAAAATGCTTAATGCATCTACCTGCTAGTTCACTATTTGCATTGTTGTCAGGGTGGAGGAGGCATGAACATTTCTAGTTCATTTGTTTAAACCAGCACTTAAAAAAAATGCTTCTTAATGCACTGATATTATCTGATGCACTCTGCATGTTAATAAAATACACCTTTATGACATTTGAAGAGTCTTTTATCATATTTTGTACACATTTAAATATATGCTAGATATCTTAAAAGTAAATGTGTTGCTGAAGTTAGTAGTACAGGGCATCTTATTTGCTTCTTTTCATTTAGATGTGAATAAACGTTTAACCGTTTATTTAACACCTTTCTGAATGTTAGTGCTCTCTCTAGATATTACAGAAGGCCAGAGCTGTTGTTCAGCAGGCATATGAAGTTCAGGAGGGCCTCATGTAAAGGAAGTGGTGGTCGGTGACCCTCAAAAGTGGAGGGTCATTGAGCCAGTGCCAAAGCCAATTGCAGACACTGTGATAAATCACAATACCTTTAGTCCCACATTCCAGAGCTCTCAATCATGACTCGTTAGCAGGTTTTATAACAGGCCCTGACTGAGAGCTCTGGAATGAAGGCTGAAGGCAATGCAAGCTTCTCACAGTGCCTGTCAGTGGGCCAAAAAGATAAAAGTATAATGAAAAATGTACTTACCCACGCTCCTCGTCCTTGTCTTGACTGCAGTCAGCGCGCCGGCACCTCATGGAGCCTCAGTCAGATCCTCTCTCCAAATCCTGATTCTCTCATGCTGTAGATGAACAGCATGAGAGCAGCACGAGGACTGATTGGCAGTGGCGGTTTCTGGGGGTGGGCGTAGGGGCTACGCCCTCCTAATTATGTGCAACATGGATGGTAAATGCAAAGAGCAATTACCATCCTATTTGCATTATTTTAAAAGCATTTACTGGCACTGCACTGCCTGGTCTCCGTCTTCCCAGTTCTTTCTTTAAAGTTAATGCCAAGCAGTTTCTTCAATTGGATACATGTGCTACAGTGCATGTGTCAGTTGGCAGCAGTGAACAATAAGCAGTGTACGAGCGGACGACACGCTGCCAGCCCGGTCCTGCACTACTTGGGGATCCTCTAGGACCAGGGCCGGCGCTAGGCATGGGCAGCGTGGGTAGCTGCCCAGGGCCTCACACTTAGCCCACCAGCATGGGGCCATGCACTGGTGATGTGTCCTGTTGGTTCCCTGGCGATCCATTTCAAAGAAAGGTGTCACCTTTCTTTGATATGGAGGGCCCCCCCTCCCCGGGCCTCTCAGGGATGGTATCTGGATACATAAGGGAGGGAGACGCTCCCTTCAATTGAAAGGAGACCCATTTACAGACACTGTGGGAGGCCCATTGTCCATCATTTTGGCGCCCCCATAGTTTTAACTTTTAGCCCACAAGCAATTCTCACACCTATCGGACTGAAGGTGTGAGAAATGCTTGTGGGCTCAAAGTTAAAACTGTGGGGGGTGACAAAATGCTGAACAATAGGCCTCCCACAGTGTCTGTGAATGGGTCTCCTTGCAAGGGGCCACCTATCTACATTAGAGGGGCCTCGCATATTCCCTTTTAGCCCAGGGCCTCGCAAATCCTAGAACCAGCCCTGTCTAGGACCACCCGCTAATGACGCAATAAGCGTCACATTCTGAAGCAGCCCGGGCGTTTACAGTAGCAGCCCTGTACACCTGGGGCTGCTTGTCAGTTATTTAGAGCTGCCTCTCACTACCCTTCCCTTTTCAAGTCGTCACAGGGTGACAGGTTGCAAATGGGAGGGGTTGCAGCCTTTGGAAGAGGGCCGGATGTCACAGAGTCATGAGACTGAACTCATGGCTCTGTGAGGCCGGGTCACGAGCTGAAGCCTACAGGAGCTGATAGTTTGGCCTCGTGGAAAGAGAGCAACATGGACTGTTTGGTATGTAGTGCGTCCGTCTGCAACATTACCCCACTAGAGGACTACTGAATGGGGTAAGTAGTCTTGACTTTCCTGTCTCTCGATTATGGTCGTGTTCCCTTTCCCTCCCTTTCCCTCCCTTTCCCCCTTTACTCTCCCCCTTCTCCTTCCATTCCCCTACTGCCCTTGTCCATTCGCCCTTTTCTTTTACCACTATTTGCTCTCTCGGTCTTTCGCTCTAGTAGCAGCAGCAGCAGCATTATAACTAACTTCTGTTCAGGCCTAGTAAATAATCCTTATAAGTGTCATGGGAATTATATCCCAAAATGTACGTTGTTATGTGCATTCATTTTTTGTTAAAAACCTATGGGGTCTGCTAAGCGTTTTTCGTGTGCACATTTTGGAAAGTTTGGTTTTACTTTTAAAACATAGGAATCCAAAACGTTTGCAGCACTTAAACGCAATTGCCGAGTATAACCAGATGTATTCCATGGAGCAGAACCGTGATGCACAGCTCAGAGGTAGAGTGTATGTGCAGTTAAAAACCAGAGACAGCAGACTTTTGTTGTGGAGCAATTTAGGCATTTGCAGAATAATCATTCTAAATTCGTCCTGGACGAAAATGTTTATTAAAGTGTTTAATCACAGCATACGTTATGTGTCTACAACATTTCTAGACATTAAGGGGCAGATTTATGTTAACTGGCGCATCCCCGGGGATGCGCCAGTTAATGTGCGCCACAGTGCGCCACAGCTCCGCCACCCATGGTGCGCCGCATTTACAATGCGGCGCACCATGGGGCAAAAACGGCACAGATGCGTGACGCATCTGTGCCGTAAAGGCGGCGCATTGCTGGAGTTGCTCCACGCAGCTCCAGCAAGGCTCGGGGGTGCCCTATCTGACTAATGCTGCATCAAGACCTACGCCTGCTTCAAGCAGGCGCAGGCTTTTGACGCAGCATTGGCCTGAAAGTGACTGAGTGAAATCTTATAGATTTCACTCAGTCACTTTTGCGAGGCGCACCTGCCCCGGAACGCCCACCCTGCGCCGGAACGCCCACAAGCGGCGCAGGGCTTTACAACGTGACGCATCTGCCTAGATGCGTCACGTTGTAAATCGTTCGTAGGGATGCGCCACGTTTACGCCGCCTTGCGTGACGCAACAGCGGCGTAAACGTGGCGCAAGGGCCTCATAAATCTGCCCTTCTAATACATATTTTCTGAGATGCAGGTTATCATGCACAGAGGTATATTTGATGTCTAGAAAGCTAGTTTCCAATTTGATTTGACAACTTGCTTTTTAGATACAGAAGTAACTAGAACAGAAACATGGGTCTTTGCTTCTCAGTGAGGCAGAATTTAGAATTCTGCCTGCTAATGAGTTCTGCACTGTGCGCTGTACTGAGAGGCCAATAACTGGATGACAATGTAGTCAAAAGCTTTTTGACCCACTGACAATCATACATAATGGGTTTGTGCAACTGGTATTCTGAACTCACGTTTGAAAGTGCTTTCTTGCACGATAGTGAAGAAAATGGAGTTGTGGTGAAATGAAATATTTGCCTTAGATCACACAATTTAAGTGGGGAAGCTGTGATTTATCTGGATTTATAGTTTCACTTTGTACAAACCAGCACTAAATAGGTATCTATTGATCTTTCAATATGTTAAGGCTTTATTTTGAATCTCTTTGTGCAGTTTAGTATAGCTCATACTGCACCCAAAGGCATTGAAACACTTTACATGAGCACCAACCACATTAAACAAGGTAACATTTATTTTTTATAGGCACATGGGAGAGAGATTAAGTCACTTGCCAGAATCACAGGATATTTAGCCAAAGCCAAGAACTGAACCTGGTTCCCCAATTCCAAAATCAGCCGCTTTGGCCTTAACACAACATTGTGTCACAGAAATAGTGCTGAAAGTTGCACCAAAATACACCCATTTTAAAAAAGTTCCTAGGGTGGTGGGGGGAAAACCCCTCATAAACATCAGGCTCACTCTCTTCGCTCGCACTATGACTCATCTGTTGCTCTCACGCCTTACCACGTTCAGTGTCCACTTGCCACCACTGCTGACTGGAGCAGGCTGCCTCGATATTCCAGCAAGCATAGGGGACCTGTGCCTGCTCTCCACTCAGCTGTTGAAGACAGCTGGGTGGAGAGGTTTGCACTGCGCCTGTCAGGCAGGCAGTCTCAAGACAGCCGGCCAAAGAGACATGTGCAGTGTAAACTGGTGGAGTGAGCATCACTCCCCTCCTGCCAGTCAGCAGCAGCCTCGTCCCCAAACACTGCTCTGGCTGGGTGCAGTGAAAAATAAAATGGTAATTCATTTTATTTTTCGCTTTTTCTGCACTTTCAGCAGGAGGGCGGCACTCCTCTGGCCTAATGGAGGGAGGGGCACCTCTGTGTGAATGTCAGCGGTGCCACAAGCGCACTCTGGGCCGTACTTTGAGTAATACTGTCCTAGAATGTGTAGTTTTACAACGGTTGTCAAAGAAACTAAAATAATATAACAATAAATGGAAATATCGAAGAAGCAATAAGTGGAAATATCACAAAATCAGGGCATAAAATTCACAAAGAATTGAAGGTTAATCTAATTTTGCAGACTGGTTACAAAAACAGTAATTCTTTAAACCCAGAGTCAAATGTCCTAATGACGATGAGTATATGTGTCTAATAAGTCAATTACGTGTTGTTGCTATGCTGAGGAGCACCTCCAGGCAGTCAGGAAGATAAACTTTGTGGGAACTATCAATATAAACATTGTCGATGAGTACATATCCATGGGCTTATTCACAAACTGCATTTTATTACAAGTGATGTATAGAAATTAATAAAAGTAGTTTAATAAAAAAAATGATGTTACTTTAATTTATAAATTCAAAAAATGTTGTTAGGATATTCTATAATTAAAAAAATAAAGATGTTTAATTTTTAATTTTTTAACATTGACATATGTATTTATATTTTTAACTATTTTACATAATTGAATTTAATTTAACATTATTTCCCATGAGGTTTTATTTTAAGTCCCTACCTCCAATATTTGTTATGGTAGAGAGTTGCATTGCTGTAGTTGGCCATGTGTGATGCAGGGCTGCCTACTGTTTCTTTTTTGCAGTAGCACACTCTTAAATTTGGCTCCACAACCTTTTTCAGGGGATGGAGAAACGCAAGTGTACACTTTTGAGAAACTGTACATTCGGATTGTGTGAATAGCTTTAAAAAGTTACTCAATAGTATAAGAGTACATCAATAAATTGCTCACAAGTGTGAGTTACCTTTGGGGGCGTGGCCGAGCCGTCCAAGATGGCGGATTGCTTCTTCTAGAGCTCCGGCTGCAGGCCCGGATCAATAGTAGCCCATGTAACCCCCTCACCTTATCCAGCGGCAGTGGGAGCAGAATTCGGAACCGGAACACCTCAGGGCTGTCCCGATATGCCTAGAATTCCGAGACGGGGTTCCAGTGGCGTCTGAAGCGCTCCGTTTGTGCTCCCTGTGCGCGGCCTGACAAAATGGCGGCTGCCGGGTAGAGCGACGGCGCCTGAGAGCAACCAGATCCCGGTGGCTCACGATCAGAGGTCCCCAGCGATGATCCTGCGGGCCCAAGGTGAGGCAGCGGCGTCCTTGTGCTGGCAACCTGGTGCCGGTCGACACCTGCGGAGCCGAGGGAGGAGGGGCCTACGGTGCTCAGACGGACTGCACCACCGGCGGGGTGCCCATCCCCGCCGGGTTATAACGCCGCCGCTGCGGCCCTGAACATCGGGAGGGGCGCCAAGAAGAAGCGCGTCGGGTCATTGCATAATGCCACAAAGCCAGCGGCTCCAGTGAAGAGAGAACGACCGTCCCCCTCCTCGGGCGACCCCGGCGGGACCCAGAACGAACTCCCTCCCCCTCCAGCGGGCCCCCCAACTGAGGCTGTTTCTCCCGCGTTGTACTCCCTGCAGAGGAGAGGCCGCATGCATCAGGGGCGCCGTGAAGAGACTACGCGGTGGCGAGGCCCCGCCACGCGCACCCTGGAACACCCAGCGGAGGACTGTTCTGCCCCGGTGGCTGCTGGCGCCCAGAAGGCCTAGCGGGGTGAGAGTAAGCATCAGGAGTAGCCCATCGTCGCCGAGCCTCTGTTTCTGCCTGAGAAATACCCAGTTCCTCACCAGGGAACGGGAAGGGCCTAACGTGACACCCCAGTGCGTGTGCGACGTACAGACACGGATGTGTGTCCCCCCCCATTTCTTACCAGCTGATGGCCCAAAGAACACAAGTGAGCGGAGGGGGGCAAGCCAACGGTGGACAGGCATCTGAGAGATGTGGGAACCCCGACGACCCTAGCATAGAGAGACAGGAGACCGACGTGACAACCTCCCCCCACGGTGGGACAAAGAGGCTCGGACGGAACAGAGGGACCATAAGGGGGAGCGGGTTCTCAGCGGGATCGCGGCCACGAAGTCGCGGTTTTGCTGTGCCTCTGGACCCCTCCTCCTGAGAACAGCAGCTACTGATACGTGGAGGAGTAGCACCCTGGTCTGATAGACCTGCACAAAGTGCGTGTAGCAGACGTGACGGCGCGGTGTGTGGCCGCGAACGCTCGATCCTGCCTGCCCGCCATTGGCCCCGTAGTCTCATATAGAGGATTCAGAGCCCCCCATCATGGGCCATCAGCGAGCGGTGGGGACCACCCAAGCGGTAGACCAACAGAAGATGATGCCTCAGCCGCCAGCCCCTACTAAACCGTGAGACGAGCATGCCAGTGAGGCCTCCACGTCCAGGAAATTAGCCCAAGTCCTCGCGGCCAAAGAACATTCCAGAGTGGCGATGGAGAACAAATTTGACACTCTAGCTGCTGATCTCAATCTCCTCCGAGATGACCACAGGAAGCTGACGGACAAAGTCACCCAGGGCGAAAAGACAGTGCAGGTATTGGAACCACAAGTACAGCAACACCACCGCAACCTTGCAGACCTACAATCCCGGATCAAGGCCCTGGAGTATAAGACGGACGATTTGGAGGGACACTCCCGGAGGAGCAACATCCAAGTCATGAATCTGCCAGAGGGGGCGGAGGGAGCCGACCCAATACAATACATCACAAACTGAATCGCGACCTTTACACCTGCCAAAGACTTGACCCCCTATTTTTCCATTGAACGAGCGCACCAGGTAACGGGGCGCAAGACCAAGCGGGCCTGCCCCCGCGACCGAACCTGCTGAAACTCCTACACTTTTGAGACAGGAACGCCATTCTCCGGGTGGCTAGGACACATGGGCGACTGCAGGTGGAGGATAAACAAGTGATGCTCTTCCCCGACTACTCCCGAGCCATACAACAACAGAGGGCCACCTTCCAGGCGGTAAAGCGCACACTTCGTCAAAAGAGCGTCCAGTACGCCCTCCTGTTCCTGGCCAAAGTCAAGATCATCCACGATGGTGCTACACATTTCTTCACAGACCTGAAAGAGGTGGATGCTTGGGTGGAGCAACATGTCTCTCGCCGCCCGACCATGGCCGACACACAAAGCCGTCAGCCTGGACGGCGGTCGCGGAGACAGGACCGCAAAGTCACCCTGACGCAACTCAGTGTCCGATCTAGTAAGACGGGGACTGGTTCCCCAGACCTTACACAGATCATAGCGGAGCGCAGAAAGGCAATCCAGGCGGTGTCCGCTTTCTGCCCCGTGGAGGTGGGGTCAGATGTGGTGGGAGAATCCCGCCTGTTCAGCTCTGAAGAGGAGGTCAGCGATGCACCGGCCTCCCGTGAAGGTTCCATATTGCCCCCGATAGTGACGCCTCAGACTGCGGACCTGCTGATGTAACAGTGATATGAAAATCGGGACCACACGGTATCATGGCGCATCTCGCAATGGACCGCCATATATACCCTCTACCGTCCAGTAGGTCACCTACAAAGATGAGTTAGCTATTGGGGCTCCACACGAACTCGGTGCTACACAGCAATGCCCCAAATCTGTCCCAAAGAGCCGAAATGCCTGAGACACCAGAGGGAACACTTACGAAGCCAATCTAACTTAATAGCTGAGCCGGCAGCAATAAAGAAGATACCCGGC
The DNA here is from genome assembly GCF_964261635.1 of Lissotriton helveticus. NCBI lineage: Eukaryota > Metazoa > Chordata > Amphibia > Caudata > Salamandridae > Lissotriton > Lissotriton helveticus. The sequence goes on from NC_136072.1 coordinate 1,011,423,608, forward strand.
CACCACCCCGCAACAACGGACTAAAGAACTCACATGATGAACCGTTTGGACGAATTGCCCCATGCAATAGGTCCCCAGAGTTGGGAATGTTCCCCAGAGTTATGGTTTACCCCCCTTTACTTTTTTACTTTCCTGTGCACCTTGGAGCGGGCGGGAGGAGGTGGGCATGATCACTGCACACGTCCCCAGATCGATGAGGCGGAGGAGGGCCAGAAGGAGGGACAGGTTGGGAGGCTATGGTCATTCCACAGGAACTGCGAACTCATCAGGTGAAGCATGGTGCCTAAATTGCCGAACACGGACCTAAAATTTATGTCCCTGAACGTCAGGGGTATGCACACGGCCACTAAGAGATACTCGATATATATGCCTACATTAAACGGCATCAGGCACAGGTGGCCTTCCTACAGGAGACGCACCTGACGGAACAAGAGGTGGGCCGCCTTCATAGAAAGTGGCAGGGCATTGTGTGCGCCACAAAATATTCTGCCTGCGCCAGTGGCACATTAATACGGATTAGACCTGACGTGCCATTCAAAGAACAGACCCACAAGGGTGGGAGATATGTAATCATAATCAGCCTCTTAGAAGGCCAACCGATACTCTTGGGTAGTGTGTACGCTCCGAATACAGAGCTAGACCAATACTGGGACAAGCTAACCGCCTGTCACACAGCGATGCCTTGGCTCCTAGGGGGGGACTACATCTGTACACTAGATCTACACTTAGACAGGTCGCACCCTCCCCCACTGCATTCCCCGGCACATAAACAAACGGAACATTTCCGCAAATGGGTGGAGCACTAGGCGCTGGCGGACGCCTGGAGAGTGCAGAATCCGACTGCCAGATTGTACTCCTTTCACTCCATTCCTCATGATCTACGAGTGAGACTCCGCAGATGTTCTGCCTAAAATACAACACACTGACTATCTGGGGCGTATAGTATCAGATCATGATGCACACACCGTGACCCTCCGCTGGCGACCACCCCACCCCCCGGTCCCCACATGGAGACTCCCCCAGGAATGCCTTACTGACCAGGACTTTCGCCAAACACACGGGCAATTAATCCGGGAACACTTTCTACACAATGCAGGCTCCACCTCATCCATAGCAATAGAGTGGGATGCAAACAAGGTTAGCGCCCAGGGCACTGTATTCAATAGGTAGTGGGGGTACGGAGAACACTGGAGCAGGCACTACATATGACAGAGACCGCGTTGGCAGTTTTGTCCCGCGACGTGGACCAGGGGAGGGCCACAATAGAGCAGGTTGCGATGGCGAAACTCGCACACGCAGAAACACTACGAGACTTACAAAAATACAATTTCCGAATGTACGCAACATGGACACACAAGGAGGGCAACAGAGCTGGGGCGCTTCTAGCGTGGGTGGCCAAACAAGACAACACCTCACAGCCCATCACAGAGTTAGTGGATGAGGCAGGGTGCCTCCACACCTCCCAACTAGATATCCTGAGAATATTCCGCTACTACTACGCAGACGTGTACCGTAACCCCGCACCGGCGACGCCAAGCACGCTAACACAATTTATGGGCGCACTAACTCTCCCCACAATCTCCTCGACAGATAAGAAGGAACTAGACAGTAAGATCACATCCTCCAACATTAAGCGCACTATTGGGTCTCTTGCAAGGAGGAAAACACCGTGGATGGATGGGTTCCCGTTGGAATACTATAGCACCTTTGTGGCCCAGATAGTGCCCTACCTAACGTCCACATACGAGGAAGCCATATCCAAGGGTATCCTGCCCACATCCTTCCACGAATCCATGATGGTGACATTTCTAAAACCCCACAGAGACCCCACGCACCCGTCCTCGTACAAGCCCATCGCACTCCTAAACGTGGATTGTAAAATTCTGGGAAAGATCTTAGCAGACCGCAAGCTACTTGAATTTCACAGGCTGCTGTTAGCGTGAGGGTTTTTCGCTGGGTGCTTTTAAAATTTTCGAATTCTTTTAATACTGTGTTGTGCTGCACTTACTTTTTGTGTTGTATGATACCTCCAGCCGGTCCCCGGTACACCGCGGTCTCTTAGCAACCGATTGTTGTGGAGGGATGAGGCTACTCCCTCTGCCTTTTCCGCCCAGGTGGTTCTTAATCGGCTCAGAGGCCCGGCCGGGCTGAGACAGCAAGCTGCTTGAATTTCACAGGCTGCTGTTAGCGCAAGGGTTTTTCTCTGGGTGCTTTTAAAAGTTTGGAATTCTCCTTGCTTACCGGGTGCGCTCAGATTACGTGTGCTGCTCCTGAAGATTGTGCTTGCTAACAACATAGCTCACCTGAGGTGAAAAGCCGGGTGATAATTTGTTTGCTGCTTTTTAAAAATATTGTTTGAACTTTATTCTTTGTTTGCGCCGTGTTATGCTGTTTTAAAATCCACGAACCTTGTGTGACTCAAATTCCCATTGCCCGCACTGTCCCCTCCGCTTACCGCAGAAGATTAGGTGCTGTGGCCGGAGACGTCCCATCTGTTACAAGGCAAACCTTTTTCCCAAAGACCTACAAGTCCCAGCGCTCTTGCGCTGTACACGGGACTACAACGGAAGATGGCCACTTCTCCGCGCAGCGGACACGTGCAGCGGGCGCGCCGCTGACGCGCCAAAGTCAAGCCTAATCCAGCCCGTCTGCGCCCGTCCGCGCCAGGCCGGGCCCAGGGGCTACCAATTCTTGTCAGGAAGACCTTACCTCTGGTCACCACGGTAACATTATTAAATATACTGCGGGGAAATTAAAATCGTTTAGACATGTGCCATGTACACATTGTTTAACCTGTACACTGCCTATTCATGGTTTTAACTGTAATAACTGTGGGTTTTCGCTAGGCAGGATGAGCAGATGTAAACAGTGGAAACGTCCACATAAGTATGGCAAATCGATTATTACTAGACCATCCTCTACTACACCCAAACTCCAGTTTTGGAGCATAAACTGTAGGTCCCTTCCTAAGCACAAAAATCATATCTATGATTTTTTAGTCGATGAAAGACCGGATGCCCTGTTCCTGACAGAAACTTGGCTCCACGCGAGCTCTGGACCTGACATTGCTTTTGCAATTCCTACTGGCTACGTCATGGTCAAGAGAGATAGAGACACTAGCAAAGGAGGCGGCATTGCTATAATTTTCAAAACTATTTACAGTTGTAAGTTTGAAGCCTTTCCCCTTCAAGGATGCGAGGCTGCTCAATTCAAACTAGCAATTAGTGCTCACATGACTCTATCTGGTCTATTGATATATTGTCCCCCTGGGAATTCCAATGCATGGACGACATCCTTCTCTGAGATTATTGCCCCGTTGATTTTGAAGGCTGCCAATTTCACAATTTTGGGGGATCTGAACCTACATTTGGAAGACCCTCAATGCACTGTCAGTAAAACTTTTTTAGCTGATTTAGAAGTCCTTAATATTCTGTTGTGCAATTCAGGGTCTACGCATTCTGCAGGACATTTATTAGATACTGTCCTCTCGAACCTTCCGTATGACTGTGAACCTGCCGCTTGCCCTTTGGAATGGTCGGACCATTTCGCAGTTCAGTTTTCTCTCTCTTATACTAAGATTACAGCATCTGGTGGTGCTGATACAGGTGAGAGTATACGTCGTTGGGGCAAGCTTAACATCACTGATCTTAACTCGCATCTGTTTGACACCTTACCTGATGTTGACTCATCTCTGTTGGTGCTGGACTCGGCAGTTTCTAAATGGCTAAGTATTGCTGTTGACAAACTTGTTCCACTGGTACCTAGACACCTTCTACCCCACCGTCACCCTGAGGCATGGTTCTCGGAAAATTTAAAAACCATGAAATCTCAATATAAGGCCCTCGAGAGGAAATGGAGACGTTCTTACTCTCCGTCTCGCAAGGTGGCATATAGGGAAGCTCTTAGAGACTACCACAAACAATGCAAAATGGCTAGAGCGACCTATATTGCCAATACCGTAACACACGCTCAGAACTGTCCTTGCATGCTTTTTTCTGTGGTAAAAAAACTGACAGGTGCAGATTCTACTCCTGCCCCTCCTGTTCTGAATGAGGCACAATGTAATTCCATCGCCGAGTTTTTCATCACTAAGGTGGAACGTATCTATGACTCCATGAGTCCTCTACCTTTGAACGAAGAATTATCATCTACGCCTGTGCCTGTTCAAAACAGTCAGTCCCCCCTGACAGTCAAACTTACTGAATGGCCACTTTTTGATGACGTCTCTTTCGCTCACTGCCTGGAGAGCATCAAATGCGGTTCCCCCGTGACCCTCTACCGGCTAAGATCCTTAAACAACTTGATTTGGACTCTTGTCGCGTTGTGATGAAACTCCTCAATTCTTCATTGATAGAGTCTCATGTTCCACAGGAGTGGAAACATGCAATGATCATTCCTCTGCTCAAAAAGGCTGGAGCTCATGTCTCTAATTTATCCAACTTCAGGCCTATTTCGTTGTTGCCCATTTTTTCTAAGAGCTTGGAAAGGCACATCAACTCACAGCTGACCCTCTTGGTAGAGAGTTCGGGTTTTTTGCATCCATCGCACTCCGGCTTCAGAGCACACCATTCCACAGAGACCACACTTCTAGGAGTTACTGAGAATTTACGGCATGGTATCGATTGCGGGGATACGTCTGCACGTATCCTTTTGAATATAAGTGTGGCGTTCGATACCGTGTCCCATTCTATCCTTCTCGCAACTCTTCCATCCTTGGGAGTTAAGGGCTCTGCTCTGGCTTGGATAGCCTCTTTTTTAAGTGGTCGTACTTTTCAAGTCTTCTCAGCTAAAGCATCCTCGAAAATACGTTCATCGGCATACGGCGTTCCCCAGGGGTCTATTCTTAGTCCATTACTATTTAACATCTATATTAGACCCCTGGCCACTATTGTGGAGGATGCCGGTTTGACTTTATTCTCTTACGCCGATGATACGCAAATCATTTTCTCCCTCTCTAACATGGAAGGTAATAACATCCCGGCTCTTAAGCAGGGTTTGACCCGAGTGGCGGAGTGGATGCAGAGTAATTTCCTCAAGTTAAATGGGGATAAGACCGAGGTTGTGATCCTGGGCAAGGGTAAAGATCTATGGGGTCCTCAGCATTGGCCCGAGAGTATGGATCCTACCCCTCAACCCGTTGTTCAGGTTCGCAATCTCGGATTCCTCATTGACGGAAAGCTCACGATGCGGCAACAGGCAGTTAGGGTAGCTTCCATCTGTTTTGCCACCTTAAGATGGCTTAAAAAAATTTATGTGGATGCTCCCCGCCTCTACTCAGAGGACAGTGGTCCAGGCATTGGTAGTCTCCCGCCTGGACTACGGGAATGTCCTCTATCTTGGCGCCGATTCAACAACAGTGAATAAACTCCAGGCCATCCAAAATGCGGCCGCATGACTTCTACATAATGTTCCTCGGAGAACATCTGCCCTTCAAGCCCTTCGCGACCTGCATTGGCTGAGAATAACGAGTAGAATTAAATTCAAGGCCTTATGCCACATCTTCAAGATAAAGCAGGGCTCTGCCCCGAGGTACCTACAGAATCTCATTCAAGCTTATAAGCCCAGTCGCTGTCTGAGATCTTGGGGAAAAGGCGATTTCATTGTCCCTAGATTTAGGTTGGCGAAGATGGGCGGTCGCTCCTTTTCTCATCTAGGCACTAAATCTTGCCCGTGACCCTGAAGTTGGAGACGGATCTTCTTCGCTTCCGTAGGGGCTTAAAAACCTGGCTTTTCCAGCAGTAACTTGAGCAGTCTTCTTTAGTAGTTTTATTGACAGTTTGCTTGACAGTTCATTCTTCTTCAGTCTGTCCCTTGGCGCCGGGAAACCTATTGCGGGTAGCTGTGCGCCTTATAAGTTTAAATAAATAAATAAATAAATAATACTGTGTTGTGCTGCACTTACTTTTTGTGTTGTATGATATCTCCAGCCAGTCCCCGGTCCACTGCGGTCTCTTAGCGACCGATTGTTGTGAAGGGACGCGGCTCTTCCCCCCGCCACGCCATTTCCGGCTTAGGACAGCCTTTTTATTCAGATGCAGATCCGGCCACGTAGCAGACGCGCGCCGGTGGCGCGCCGAAGGCGGGCCAAAGGCAAGCCCATCTGCGACCCGGAGGCGACTGGGGCTGGGAACCCTGCCGGTTCTGCTCAACATGTAAACAAGGTAATGGCCTACGATAGGGAAATGCTCTGGGGCCTGGGCCACGGTCCTAAGTGCAATAATAGGTTAGACCTAGGCTCGCACAGAGGCCCGTTGCGGTGCCAGGACTGCCACTGGGAAGCTGCTGCCATGTCCCTAACAGGATGCTCTCTCTCTCACAGTCATGAGAAGGCTGGGCCGCAGCAGGCCCATTGGCCTCTAAATCAAAAATTCATTAAAGCTTCACTATTAAACTGTCGATCATTAAATAAAAATGACCTGCATATTTATGACATGTTAGATGAGTCTCGTCCTGACATCCTTTTTCTAACAGAAACTTGGTTGACGGATACTAGCAATCCTACCACCGCTACAGCACTTCCCCCAAAACTGCTATAGCGACCTCTTGTATCACTCTAGAAGGAATTGTGGACGCAGAATGCCTCTGTTTCCAAGCCACTCTGTCTCCTCATCAATGTCTAGCAGGAGTTTTAGTGTATAGACCCCCAGGGCCTACAGGGGCCTTCTTGTAGTCCCTAAATGAGGCTATTGCACCGGTGGCCTCTAGGTTTCAAAACTTTGTAGTGCTGGGTGATTTTAATATACACATGGACAAACAGGAAATTCCGGAGTATTTCCTACTGTGTGATGCCCTGGACGTGCTTAATCTCACTCCGCAGGTCTATGCCCCTACCCACATTAGAGGTCATACTCTTGACCAAATATTCACAAATTGTACTATTTTGACAGAAACGCCCCTTCCACTCCCATGGTCTGATCACTACTTGGTGGGCTTCAAATTAATTAAAATTACTAATGCGCCTTCTGCTCTGGTAAGCGACCAGCCTGCACCTCCATATCTTTTAATAAGATCTCCTCTACTGCCCTTAAACACAAACTGGAGCTTCACCTGTTATCTTTATCGGGCAATGTTGATGAGGATGCTGAGGCCCTTGGAAATTGGATTACGCAAGCAACTACGGCCCTCGCACTGCCGACACTGAGCCTTTCCAAAAATACCAGGTACTCAGCCCCTTGGTTCAATGACGCTTTGCGCCAATGCCGTAAGGACTGTAAGCATCTAGAGCGAGTCTGGAGGAGAGACTTTGACACAAAAGATAAAAAGAGCTATAAAGAGGCCATCAGACTTTATCATAAAGAGATACAGTCAGTCAAAAAGAGCTTTTTTGCATCCAAGATTGAGTCCGCAGGAAACCAGGCCAAAGAAATCTTTAAAATAGTCAAAAGTTTTTCCTCCCCGAAGGCCATGATGAGGGCTCCCCCCCTTCCTTGGATTGGACGAATAAACTAGCTAACTTTTTCTACTCCAAGATGATAACCATTCACTCCTCTTTTGACGCCCCTGAGCTAACCGATCCTACAGCTTCCATTCGGATTGTCCCTCAGTATGACAAAGACAAGTCTTCCCTTCTCTCCTTTCCCCCCCTGTCTCTTGAGGCTTTCCTGACAATCATGAAGGGCCTGAAATCAGGATCGCCGTCCAATCCGTGTCCGGCGAAATTCTTGGCAGAGATGGCTGAGATTCTGAATCCTACAGCTAACAGGGTAATGAATACGTCACTCAAGTGCGGCAGGGTCCCGGCCGCCTGGAAGTGTGCTAAAATCATTCCTCTATTAAAAAAAACAACAGCTGATCCTACCATGCCAGGGCGACTAACGCTGGAATCTGGGGATCAGGGTATGATCCCCGGGTCCGGCGGCAGGTTAGCCCAGCACCATGCGACTCTGGGCAATAGCTTGCTTAATCTTCCCGACGGCCCCCAGCGCCTAGAGACCCTAACGGGTGATTGTGCGCTATACAAATGTGGATTATTATTATTATTATTACCATGCTCACCAATTACAGACCTATTTCTCTGCTGCCCTTTTTTGCCAAAACTATTGAGAAACATGTCCACTCAGTAATTTACAATTTTGCGGAAACTAAGAAACTCTTCCATTCTAGCCAATCTGGCTTCCGTCAGAACCTTAGTATGGAGACAGCACTGCTGGAGATTTCGGACTCTGTTAAGGAGACACTTGATAAAGGTGGCAAGGCGGTACTGGTCCTACTTGATCTTTTGGCAGCATCCGACACCGTGCCCCATGATCGCCTACTTCGGAGATTGCAGGACTGCGGGTATGGGGCACGGTGTTGAAGTGGGTGTCCTCTTTTTGGAGGCAAGGCATCAGGAGGTGTGGTCACCCCCTTTTTCAGCGGACCTACCTCCTCATGATGTGGGAGTGCCTCAGGGATCCATCTTGAGCCCTACACTCTTTAATCTATATATGGCCCCTCTGGCCACACTGTTGGAAGCTGGCGAGGCTGTAATTATATCTTACGCCGACGGCACCCAGCTGCTGTTTACGGGCAAAAAGGATGAGGCGTTCAATGGGGAAAAAATTAATAAATGCCTGAGAGACGTTTTCGCTTGCTTCCAATCGAACCATCTCAAATGCAATTCAGAGAAGTCTGAAATCATCTTCTTCGGCACCCCGCCCCTGGACGCCTGGAAGCAATGGTGGCCCCCTGATATGTCCCCCCCTCAAACTCCAGTTAAGACGGTAAAGAACTTAAGGGTAAAGTTGGATGAGACATTAACCATGAAGTCACAAGTACAGTCAGTTGTAGGCACCTGTTTTGGCCTCCTGAAGATGCTTCGCAGGTTTTTGTTCCTGCTACCTATTTCTAATAGGAAGACAGTTGTACAGGCTCTTTTTACTTCTAGGCTCAATTATGACAACAGCCGTTATGTGGGCCTCCCAGAGTTTCTGCTCAACAGATCGCAAGATGTGCAGAACTCGGCAGCAAGGGCAGTTCTCAGCCTTGTGCCCAGAGAGCGGATCTCTCATCATCTGAAGGCAATGCACTGGCTGCCAGTCCGCTGCAGAATACTCTTTAAAGCTCTGGTTCTGGCCTTCAAAGCCCTGCATGGTATGGGGGCACTCTACACACGTAAAAGAATCTCATTCTACACCCCCGGCAGACCTCTTAGGTCTGCGTCTCAACATCTGGTAGTAACTCCTAAATGTGCTAAAGCCCATTGTGGGGTCATTCCTTTCAGGTTCTGATGACCAGGTCCTGGAATAGGCTCCCTCTACCGCTTCAGAAAACAGCAAATGTTCTGGTTTAGAGAAAGAAACTGAAAACATGGCTGTTCCAACAAGCAGGCTGATCACCTCACTTTTAGAACCCTCGTTTCTCTTTCACTGACTGTGTCTCTGCATCTTTTTCCCTGTCTCAGCGCCGGGACACTCTTTGAGTAGCTGTGCGCTCTATAAATCCGCCTTAACATAACATAACATAACCGCAATAGCTAAATTCTCGCAGCCCTAGTTCATCCTGATCAATGCGGATTTGTGCCCAGGCGTAACACCTCACATAATCTGAGACGGCTCTTCCATATCCAGGACAGAGCGCAAGACAGATTTCCCCGTGCAGCATGCCTGATCTTCGATCTGAAGAAGGCGTTTGACACTTTGACGTGGCCTCATTTGTTTGATGTCATCTGGAAGCTGAATATTGGCCGCACTTTAATGGCATACACAAAACTCTTATATGAGGGACTCACCTCCCGGGTGAGAGTTGGCAAGCTTATCTCTGCTCCATTCCCGGTAGAGAGAGCGACCAGACAGGGGTGCCCACTCTCCCCCCTCCTTTTTGCGTTGGCGGTTGAACCCCTGGCCCTGTGGCTGCGCTTGGAGGGAGCGACATGGGGGTTCCGATCGCGGGTACGACCCACTGCGTATCATTATACACGGACGATCTGTTAATTTATGTCCGAGACATAACGGGGGATCTTACCTCGATATGTAACACACTGCAAGACTTCGGAGACACCTCAGGTCTCAGGGTCAACTGGAAGAAGTCGACCATTTACCCACTCAGCCCCCACCTGGCACCGCACGACGTAGTGATGGGCACTCAGTCCTTAAAATGGAGCGAGGCGGCCCCCAGATACCTAGGAGTGCGGCTCTATCATTCCCCGACAGATTTATATGAAGGCAATTACCGTAAAGTGCTGGCGAGTCTGCGATAGGCGGTGGGTTTCTGGAAGACTTTGCCCCTGGCACCTATTGGCCGGGTGGCCATAGCAAAAATGATGATGGTACCCAGATTTCTTTACCATTTCACCAACCTCCCAGTGATCCCGCCCCGGTCATTCTTCCGGGAACTGGATACCTTGCTTACAACGCTAATATGGGGCAATAGTCGGCGCAGAGTAGCTTTGCGTACACTATACTTGCCCACCACCGGCGGAGGCCTGGGAGCCCCGTCCTTTGCATCATACTTCCTTGCTGCGCAGCTTCAATGGCTGTCACACTGGACGGCAGAGAGATGCGTCGGGGAGACGATAACGGAGTCCGGCAGGATACCTCTTCCGGTCATTAGAAGGATACTCTTGCCTGGAACCAAACCGACCCGCACACACCCGATTCAGGTCTCTATAGCGCGCAAATGTATGATGCGCATCCATAGAATGTCGAAAGACAGGCCACTCTATTCCCCACTGCTTCCCTTGGTGGGTCTCCCCCGAGGGGAAAAATATTACACTGCTAGGGCCCTACAAATCTGGACTGATCACGACGTGACAGAGATGGAAGCGTTGTTCCACAAAGGGCACTTGAGAACCTACGAGCAGCTGGTTGACTGGTAAGATCTCCCGCGCAGACAATTATTAACGCATATGCAACATTTTGGATAGTACTCGCCCATTAAGGAATTTACAGGATGGAGAACCACCCACGCACCTGGTACTCCACACGATACTCCGTATGGGAGCTGGCAGACACCTAGTCACATGGCACTACAAGGCTATCAGAGAATTGACTAATGTCTCCCTTGATAGCCTAAGGCAATCCTGGGAAGACGATGTTGGCAGGGTATTTCATGACACGGAGTGGACGCGCACTCTGGAATATAAGAAGAAAGTGTCCAGGAACGCGCGGTTCAAAAACATACAGTTTAACATACTCCATCGGGCCTACCTCACACCAGACAAACTGCACCGGTACTACCCGGAAACACAATTTAGCTGCCCCCGCTGTCAAGCGATGGAGGCGAACTTCAGGCATATGTTCTGGGACTGCCCATCCCTGCAACAATACTGGACCAAGATACACCAAACACTCCTCACACTGGTTAACCTGCCACACATTGATACATGGGAGGTCTGCGCATTGGGAACCTACAAAAGGAAAAAATCTGAAAAATTGCAATGGCGATTCGCATCCCTCGCCCTGGTCCTTGCGAAGCGAGCTATCGCTATGCACTGGAGTGCCCCTTCGGGCCCCCCGGAAGCAGCCTGGATAGGAGCGGTAGGCAAGTGGGGGGGGGGGGGGGGGGGCGGCAGAAGAAGATATTCTGCGGGAAGAAGAAGTGAAGGGTACACACAAATATCCCATCTCCCTAGAATGGGCACAGCTGCTCATCCAATTTAAACAAGAGACAACACTAGATGATACACCTAGGCCATCCCCACCTCAATCCCGCGGTTCCTCACAGCACCCCAACCCACCTAGTCAGATGATAGGAAACTAAGCTCCCTGACAAACTGGACATGACATGCCGAGCGCCTGCCACTCCTGGGGCATTGCCCGCTACCCCCAAGCAGAAGGCCCCTTCCCCCCCTGGAGACCTTGCAATTCCTGCCCCTAGGACCACTGACCCTTACACTCTCCGCCCACCACGTCCACTTGCCCTCGCCAACCCGCCGCGCTCTCCCCCCTCCTAAGGGTCTAGGAAAATGTTTTCCCCACAGTTCTAAGTTCAGTTTCAGTCGGCAGTTTGGATACCGACATGCACATTGAATGATAGCAACTGCCTGTCTGGTAAAGGATCACATAGACATACACGGGGATGACACTCACACCTGCCTCCGCCAGCACGTAACCCAAGGGACAAGACACAACGAGACATACTACTGTACAACCAGTTTACTTACCTGCAAGCCCACGAGCGAGTATGTACAATCCCATCGGGCAGAGTGGCATCTATATGTTGAAGTTGAGTTATATTAGTGGATTTTATGTAACCCTTCTATGTGTGAAACAACTGGTATATGATTGATGTAATGCCTCCATCAGGGGCTTTGAAATGCAAAACCTTAATAAAATGATTTAAACAAAAATAAAAAGTGTGAGTTACCTTTGTGAATAAGCCCGCCAGTGTTCATGTTAGGTAAAGGTTTGTCAACAAAACTCTAAATCAGCCGAAATATCTCCCCAGAACTCTGTACTATAAAAGCACAGCTGTTCAATGCCTTTAGCAGGGTTTAGGACATGCATTAGGGACCTGAGGTGAAATGACACTCAAAAGCCATAACGTTTCTTTTCAATAATGACAATAAACAGTAACCACTATTTTAGTTTCATAAACAGCAAATGCGCTATTGTCTAAAACACCCTGAGGTTTCACATAAAATGAGTTTCCATGTTCGTTATTAACTGCAACCTATACATCAAAGTCAAGCTCGGGTGTCACTGGAGCTCAGTGTCCCGGATGAGTCTTAATGAGCGAAGGGCATGGTGGCGCTCAGATGTTTAGCATCACACCTCTTCTAGCAATGCAGCTGTTCATGTTGTAATTACATTATTTACAGAGTGCACGTTACAAAGTGCCTTCCCCGGAGATTATGGTACTGTACCAAGGTATTTTACCATATGGACCGCTGCAACAGCAACCTTATAGAAACAGAGTATAATGCAGCCCTGCATCCGAAAATTCTTTGTAATAAACATTGCCCCTGTGAACGCAGTCTGTCGAATAACGGGAGGAAATCTAATTTGGAGAGGTAATTTTTAAACTCAGAGCAAAACTGACGTTGCTTGGAGGCTCTAAATGACGCTGTTCAGCCAACGATGCGATATTTATCATTTAATACGCAGAGCACAGCGGGTAATTCTCCAGGGATCCCCCCCTCTGGACGAGCAGCAAGCAATATTCTAACGCATGCGGTTTATTTCCCTTTGTTTTATTAGATTTCGGCTCTGCCGCTTTCTGCTGTAGTCATTACTTTGCCATCCCTCAGAATGGCTTAGTCTGTCCTACGTGGCAACTTGCTTTCTAAATTGTCTCGCGAATCAATACAGTTTTACTGTCTGTCAAGATGTCTGCGAGGAATCCAGGGCGCATCGGAGAGCCGGCTTCTGGAGGGCGAAGAGTTTTCGCATTTGATTGTTAATATAGTTCGATCAGTTTAATCCAATTTCCGATATGTAATTGAAGTAGGAGGCAGATGTGATGGAAAACGCAGTTCCGCTCAAGACGCCAGGCATCGTCTTTTCACTTTAAAATATTGACCTCATGTTATCAAAATTATGCTCAGTAAAAACAGCCTGTATCTTCGAATGACGCCAGGCTTTTATTAAAACAGATTTAAATGTCAAGAATGTTCTAGTGGTGTTTAGCATCTGAGTGTCCTACAACGTATTGCCACAGGAACATCACTTCAGGGATTGGTAGGTCTAAAATAAAGAAGAACCTACCGACAAAGTTAATTCTAGTGGTAACTTCTGGTAAATCCTGGTGGCAGAACTAGTGGCTGTCACGGTTAGTGTTCAGCTAGGCAGGGACGTTTTAAGGATTTTGGGTGCCCTTGTTCGGAACAGTGTTGATTTTATGATCCAATTTCAGCTCTTTCATGCCCTGTTTGGTCAAATTCTAAATGTGTGTACATCTGATATTCAGGGATAATGATGTGTGTTTTCAATATTGTAAAGCAGCAGCAGCTCACTAATATTACAGCAAATATTCTTTGTCACACACTCCTATTTCTTATATGTGAGGTCCTAGATTGTTCTAAAAGAAACATTTTATATGGATGTTGCATGAAACAAACACATTTTGGGGCATATTAGGCTGGCAGGTGGACTTACGTCCCGCCCGCCACCCTAGCGGTGCTGGGACCTGCCGCCTGTGGTGCGGCGGTCACGCACCGGCAATTAGGATACCACCGCCACGGTGGTGGTGACATCCCCTTTTCCCAGCATTGTGGCAGGCGGTGCTCACAGCACCGCCCGCCACAATGCTGTGGATGCACCTTGTGCATTTGCATGCACAACGTGGCAAATGGCCAGGAAGAGTACTTGTCTTACTTCACAGCAGGTCAGGCACAACATTGTTTTCCTTCAGCAATCCCTCTCTGTCCCGGCATAATGTTTGGTAGGGATATGTGTCGGCATCAACAGGAGGTAAACTGAACAGCTCGGTTCTGGCTCAGATTCCCTGGACACCATTTTGTTTATTACATTGTTCTATTCTTTGAGTATAGGGAAGTCAAAGTGTATTCTGTTGGCTTCAAAAGCAATTCCACAATATTTATGCCCTTTTCCACTAGTACTTGTTTATCGACACAATTTGGTCTGATTGTATTTATAGTAAAACTTCAGTAAGTTCAGCAGTGTAAGACAATGGGTTATTAGTTTGGAGGAGTGGAAGCCGAAGCCCCACTCAAATCATCAACACATTCTTTGTCAAGGTGAACCACAAAAGTCGGTAAATAAATCTATGCTTATCCCCCTGGTAGGTTGGCACAAAGCACACATGCTTAACTTGGGGGAACAGTGTAAAGTATTCATGTAGCACACAAACATTAATAAAGTAAAACCACCACACAAGAAAATTCCAAACCAATTTTGAAAACAGAGTAATAAAAAAAAAAGTAGGATACCTAAATGACAAAAATCCAAACAGTAAAACTAGAGATATGTGTTTTTAGCATTGTAGAAGAAAATAGAGCCAAAAAGCATCACCTGCAGCACCCTAGACAGGAGGAAAGTTGCACGTTCAGGCTGACCACGATGGAGCGTGGGTCATATACAGGAACCTGGTTAGTCCAGCTGAACAGTTAATTTCTCAAGTCTGGCGTGAAGGGTGACATACGAATTGGCAGGAGCTGTGAGGAGGAAAGGTTTAGGTGCAAAGAGCAGGTCGGGCTTTTTAGATGGACACTGCTTGAGCACAAATTGATGGTCATCACTGGAGATTCGTGCTGGTGGTTGATGCAGATGGTTACATCGCAGTCTCAAGGAGCCCAAAACGGCTGTGTCTTCACCTTTTCTTCTGGAGGAGTTCAAACAGATGCCTGCCATGCATTCAGGACCTGGAGGGTACCTCTTAGGGACCAGGACTTACCCCAGTAGAGTCCAGCAGCTGTTATGAGCCCCAATGTATCCCAATATAGGCCTAGGTAGTTGCACAACCTATTACCTAAATTTGTACCACCTTGCTTCTTCATAATGGTTCTGGCGCTAACCTTTCACCTAGTGAGTTGTTATCGTGGTGTCAATAACCACTGAGGGTGACTCCACGAACTCGCTGACTTCGCATTGTCACCGGGACCGACCCCTCACCTCCGACCCCACCGACTTGTCCTGTCCTGGACTCGACACGTCGCCTCTTCGTGAACACGATGCCTCGCCTCCCCCATGGCAGCCAGGGAGCCGACCTCGACCTTGGCACCAACGCCTCACCTCCACGACGCTGTGCATGGTCATAGACTTCGTTTTCAAGGTACTGTTTGTTTGAGGGTCTGTGTAACTCTGTGGTCGACGCCACGCACCTCGCAGTCAGTGCAGTACTTTGGATTTATTGCTGTCACGATGTCGAAATAGTCCCAGGGGAGCTATTTGTTTTTTTCAAGCTTTATCTTTGAAATAACAGTTTTGAAGATCAATTTTAATACATGTATGTTTGATTTTTGTCATTTTGGTCTTGATGAGTTTTAGATAAAGATAATTTATTTTTCTAAACTGGTGTGGTGTCCATTTGTGGTGTTATCACTGTATTACTGTGTGTTATGGGTACAAATACTTTACACATTGCCTTTGGGATAAGCCAGTCTGCTCGTGCCAAGCTACCCGGGGGGTGAGCAGGGGATACCTAAGGTGTGTATCCCCTTACCCTTACTAAAAGCAGGGGTCCCTATTTGTACAAATGTACCTACCTCTGCCAACTATAGACCCCCATTTCTGACAAATGTCCTACTTTTAAAAATGCCATGCACCCTACCCTATGAGTCTTTAGGCTGCACCTTAGGGTGACTTATAAGTATTAAAAGGGAAGGTTTAACCTTAGCAAAAGGTCAAATTTAAAACAACCTGCACCACAGGCTGTAGTGGCAGGCCTGAAACATGCTTTAAGACTCTACCTTAGTGGGTGGCACAATGAGTGCTACAATCCACTTGTTGAATTTAATTTGCAGATCCTGGGTACACGTGGCACCAACTAACAGGGACTTATAAGTAAATCAATTGTGCATTTTAGGTATAGGTACATTTTACCATGTTTTAGAGAGAGAGAAAACAAGCACTTTACCACTGATTAGCAGGGAAAATATGCCAAAAACCAACAAAAACAAGGTCAGTAAAGGAAGGCAAAAATCATGGGAGACCCTGCACAAAGGTCCAACATGAAGTACATTTAATAATTTGTGTCAGTGTTGGGTATTCATTTTATAAATGTGTGCCCTTACCAACTTAATAAATCGACTCTGGTTAGTCACAACACAGTTCTAAGAGAATCTCAGTTCGAGCCTTGGTTGCAATAGCTCAATCATGAAGACGATTCTTCTTTGAAAGTGTGTTATGTTCAAGCAGTATCAAACCATTTTAAAGTCAAGAAAACAACACAATAAATTTCCCAAACCAATTAAGAGGAGTAGAGAAAAATGAAATCATCCAAAAGTCACCAACGTCAAGTAAGTGGAAAGAGACCTAATTTATTAAAGTTTTGAGGGAAAGCATATTGCACCAATCAGACATTACAGTTTGTGGTTGACAATGACATAGGTGTGATTTCAACAGAAGACAGCAATGGAGTGTAGCGCAGTCAAAGTTTTAGCTCTCTAACTTTCTGAGTCTACTTGTTGGTGTTCTAAGTTCTTCAGCAGGGCACAGAAAGAAACTGAAGCTAGCGAGGGTCCCTAGACATTGGATACATCTTCGTATATCTCCTACTGAATCCTTCAATTTTCTCTGAGTGGGAAAAAAGCAATGCTCCACAGCCAAGGAGACAACATAAAGCGAACCATTTCCCAGTCCTCAACAATGTATTAGGAGGCTGTGTTTACTCATTGTATACCATTATTATGGTTGTCTTTGTATGTTTTCTTGAAACCTTCCTTATGTCACAATTGTCACAACCTTGATATGTAGGTTTCACTTTTCACTTGGGACGCTAAGCACTGAATTTTGAGTGATATAAATATGCATTTATATAAACAATCTAACTTTACAAAGAATTTGTGATATATGGTCCTTTTTCTCTTTCTGACATCTCCTTGCCTTTGATTATTGCCATTGGGCTGTTTATTATTGTATAATAAATGTTGATTGTCCACAGGAACTGCTGTTGTCTGTTAAACCTAAGCCAATGAGGCCATTTGCATTTGGGGTACATTTGCCACCTCTACTTGGTCAATTGTTTTACCTTTAACTTAGTCACTTTTTAAATTCTAAAAATCTACAGTTCAGACAAGATTTGAAGTTGCAGCTGGGCAAGGCTCTTTGAAGCTGTATACCTTCACCACAAAGCCCACCTGAAGCATTTTTCAGCATGGAAAAAACCCATGAGAAACTTCAGCATCTTGTGCCGGAGCTGGAAAAAAATGATTACGTCCCAGTCTTCTAACTGCAGAGATAGTTCACCCTGGTCACTCCGGTAGACCTCGTGTCCTCAGGGTAGGCTTCTAGGCACAAGGTCTTTCTCTAGTCAGGGATCTTGCAAGGTCCACCCCACAGTGGTCAACTGGCTATTTATGAACTATGGGGTCCTTCTGCTTCTTGTGTTCCAATAGCCTTGGAGAGTAGTTCCAGTCCCTGGGAGCCAACAGAAGTGAAGATCGCTTGGGCCTTCTTCTTCAATCAGCTAAGCAGAGTCTGCTGTATTTTGATATTTTCTTCTTAAGTACAATAATTTTATGAGGAGGTGGCAGTGAGGTGTCCGTTTTATCCTGTGCACTAGAAATTATTAGACATACTCATGTCTACTTTCTTCCAGTGTGGCCAATTTCTTTCATCACTTCTTCTCTCAGATTACAACGGACATTCACTGAGCCCCTCTACCAAGATGGCCCTGGATTTCTTTTACTTCTGGAGCCTTGGATGTCACTGTAGCTGCTTCCCTATGAAAGTGAGCTGTCAGGGCTAATTTGGGGTTTTCTATTGCTGAGATCACAGACAAAAAGTTTAGAGTGGCTCTGAGAATCAGTGGCTTCAGCTCCTGACAGCCCCAGTTGGCAATTCACTTTTAAAATCAAAAGCCGTGATAGCTGTTATGTGTGTTCCAACTTTTCCTGCCCCCCTCCCTTATGCCTAATTCCTGGTAAGTGGCCACTTCTACCACCACCCGCCTTTCTGCACCAAATGTCAGTCATTTGTCTTCCAGAAGAGTCAGTGACAACCATCAGGACTGTCTATTTAGACTCTGAAGCAGGCTTGTAAGGCAACCCAGTTCTAAAGAAAAATATTTGAGATGTTGTAGTAATCACACAGGAACACAGGAAGCAATTAAAGTCACTGTTCAAGTTTATTGAATCAGATACAAGAATAGAGACCTCAGCCACAGCTGTCCTCCTCGCATACTGCCGCCCCGGGCGCTCTCCTCAGAACCTTCACCCCCGTGACATTCTAAAGGCATGTCACCGCGGTGAGACCCAATGAGGATCATGGGGTAGGGGTGAGAGGCAGTACCAGGGTTCCCCCCGACATGGAAGATACCACACATCCCCCTCCTTTACACAACCAAGAACATATAACAGTGTACAACATGAACACCTCAGACTGATCACTTTGTGACATACTGTTCTAAGTACTTCGGGCGACCAACCACCCTGTGGCTAGCCCTGCGGAAAGAGTTAATTTTCCCTGAACACTCCCGCTCGGGTGAGCCATCCCTTGTCTGGAATCCACCCCACTCCTCGGGCTGTTGTCGTTGTCCAATGTGGGAGTGTGGTACCTTACCACCCTCCCCAAATTCGAAATCTTCCCCTCTTGTGTCTTAACAGCATTCTTGAATATCTTTACAATCTTGGTGGGCCTTGTGAACTCTGACCAATTTGCTCTGCCTGTGGGCGCTTTAATCTTGATCACGTCTCCCACCTTGAATCCCACATCTTTGACGGTGTGCAACCTATCAAACCTATCCTTCCTGTCCCTCATTGCTTTGTGTTCTCTGCTTTGCCACTGTGACTCTCTAGAGTGACCCGTCCACCCTTTGTGCCACTCCATCCACCCTGGTACTAGCCTCGTGTTGGGTTTTCTCGCCCTGAGTAGTTCAAATGGCATGACGCCTGTGGTCTGATGGAGGGTCATCCTGTAGGCCTCCAGCCGATTCCCTATCTCCTCCTTCCAACTTAACCCTCTGGCCCTCGTTAGTTGAATACCCTCCTTTATGGTTTTGTTATAACACTCGACTATTCCATTGGTCTCAGCGATTGTGTTTGATCCCATTTTTCTCAAGGATATCTCTCATTTCTTTGGAGCAGAGTTGCACTCCATTGTCTGTCAATAGGCTGTTAGGCAGACCTTCCCTGAAGAATACCTCTTGTAGGAACTTAATGACAACCCTCGTTGTGATCTCGGACACTATTTTCACCTCTGGCCACCTTGAATACAGGTCCATTAGTACTAGAATGTAAGGAGTACGATGCTCACCCGTCAATGGACCTACTATATCCAGTGCCACCTCTAACCAAGGACTCACCGGGAGTGGCCTACACTGCATGGGGGGGCAGTTTTAAAATCTTGTCGCTGGCAGAGCACGGTACACAGTCCCTTATTTTCCTCTCGATTTCAATATCCATGTTGGGCCACCAGTAGTCCGCCCGCAACCTCTGTTTGGTTTTGGTGATCCCTAAGTGCCCTTCGTGAGCCAGGTTGACTAAGCAATCTCTTAGGGTCTCGGGTGGGACCAGTCTGGTGCCCCTGAACAGGCAATCCTCAGTGAATGACAGTTTGTTTCTAACCATCCAGAAAGGTCTCAGTGCCTCATTATGTTTGTCTTTGTCTTTCCAAACTTCTTTGGTCTTCTCACTCACTACTCTCAAAAGCACATCAGCTCTCAGGGCTTCCTTCCAGCTTTCCTCTTCAATGGCCCCTTGGGTGACGATGCACACCTTTTCCGCCTGCATCTCCTTGTCATCCTCGTCATCTTCCTCACCTGCAACCACTTCTTCCTTCACCTCCCCTACAAGGCGTGAGAGACAGTCAGCTGCCAGGTTCCTTGCTCCTGGTACGTATTCGACATCAAAGGTGTACTCCTGGAGATTTACGACCCATCGCCTGATCCTGCTCGAAATTGAGTCTAGCCCTTTCTTGTTGAATTCTTCAACCAACGGCTTATGGTCTGTCCTCAGGTTAAACTTCATTCACCCTTTTCTGATGTTACCTTTTGTGAGAAATCAGGACCTGTTTGCAGTGTCCCCCCATTTTTTGCCACCATTTTAACCACTAGATGTTGTTTTTCTGACTCAGAATGTGCACTGGGTTCTACTAGCCAGACCCAGGGCGTGTGCTCTGTGTAAAAAGTATGTGGCAATTTGGTATAATTACAATGGGCAGTGACAGACCCATCTGAGTCCCTAGTATAGAATAAGGCAAGGGCGATTCAAACCACTTATAAGTACCTAGTATGTAATAGGGCAGGGAATTTTAGAGGCCCAGTAGATATTCTGCACTGGAGTGTGCACTACTGTGGTGCCTGTTGTCATTTTAAAAGCCAGCCCCGCCTTGCAGGTGACATTTAAATAGAAATTATATCCAAATTCGACTTTGGATTTAAAGGTACTTACAAAGTAATAATCTACCTTATTTTTACACATAGGTCACCCCTAAGGCTTCCCCTGGGTGCCCCATGAGTCGGCTGCCTAGTAGCTATAAGCAGGGCATTATAAAATATGTTTTATAAGCTATAGTGAAGGAAAACCTGCCAATCTAATTTTTTCCAAATGTAGTGAATGGCTCCAGAGGCTAACACTGTAATATTTTATTGAAGTATAAATATTGTTAGGAGCCATGTAAATATACTTCAAGATATCAAGTTAACAGTTGAGATTAATCCAACAACTTACCATTGTTGGATTTGTAATAAATATTACAGGAAATAAGATATAAAGCTGTTCTCTTCTGCTGCCAGGCTGTGCCAGTGCTGTCGGATAAGGGGGGGAAGTGTTTTGTCAGGGGACCCAATAGGTTTCCTGTGGGCGTAGAAGTGCAAGCTGCAGAGCAGTTGGCAGGAAGTGGGTAATGGGTAGCCAAACTGGTCTTCAAGGGGAGAATATCGAGTTAGGACAGCCACGCAGGTGCCTCTGCAATTAGGTTAGAAAGAGGGTTGGAAAGGGATTCTTTAGGATAATAAGACACACCATTAGGTTGGGTAGCCTGATCCTGCTCATCTGAAGAGAATTCCTTCATGCAGGATTTTGAAAGGATGATGCTTTCTTGGATAGGAATATGCCCCACTCTGGAGAGAGTGGTCATACACCTAGGTGGCACCCTGCCTCCCATTGGTCAGCGGTACGTCCCCCTCTTGATGCCCAGAAACCATGGATACATATGGGAGAGGTGCATAACTAATCAGATATGCTGCCTGAAAAGACAAGAAGAAGAAGGATCGCGCTGCTGACTCCCTGGCCTTCACCAAGATGACTACACTCATCAAGACTGCACCTGCTGCACACTGTGGGACTCAGCACCAGAAGGACTTTGCTTTACTCTGAAAGTCTAAGGAGTGGACTCCCTGAAAGCTACAGATTAACAGAGCTCACCTGCATCATCATCACCAAGAGTCCCCACCCTGGTTTGCATCCAGTGGACTTTTAAGGATTTGGCCAGGGGCATTATAGGAATTGTAGTCCAGACATCCCAAGGACCCTCTAGAAGATTCCAGACCCTTGTATTTGTGTTTTGAACAATTTGAACCCCCCAGGGGAACTTCGGGAAGAAGTTTTAAAAGTTTGGAGCAACTTTTGGAAAAAGCTTCACAAGGTGACTGACCTGCCAAACCGGCTTCCTTGCGACCCGGCCTGTAGTTCAAGTTTGTCCCACTGACAGCTCTGAAGCTCCAGACTTGCAGGATTTGACCGGGCCTCGCAGAAACTCAAGCCAGCGAACCTGCACCAAATTCGGCCTGATGAAGTGGCTTGCTCGATGTCGAGAGAAAACGCTCCTGAAAAACGACTAAGTGAGAAGGTCAAATTTTGACAGAGGCCACCCGCTCAGTGTATCTGACCAGGGCTCAATCACAGTAACGCTACTCTTTATCTTTTAAAAAACTGCGCTCCATCCAGTGTGTTGGTCTGCACCTGGATGTATGATGCGGCCCAATGATGAAGCATGACACTGCAAAGTGTGCGAGGGCAGTATTAAGACATGTGTTGTCTTCCCATTTTTTGTCCTAGGTTAAAGTAGATATGTTATTTACTGTGCCTGTATAGATCTTTTTATGATCTTGGGTCCGTGTCTGTTGTCTGTTATTTCTTACAAATGAAAGCGGACCTTGCAGCACTTCTCTGTTGTGTGAGTTTAATCCTATAGTAAGAGAGCCAGAGAAGGCTCAGTCCCTTGTCCCTTTTGGTGTGCTTTTCTCAATCACAGTAAGCCTCAAACTTTGACTTTGCCCCTACAAGTGTGACCTGATGTCCTAGGTGAGTGCTAAATGTTTTTAAGCACTATAAATTGTTTATTCTTTAAACATTTATATATCTGTTCCCCACATTGGATTTTTGTTGTTTTGGTATCTATTTGTGCAAAAAATATAATCTATTGTTATAAATTGGAGTTGGAATTTTATTGTGTTTTGTGTCTTACTTATTTAATGAATTGTTGTTTTTAAATGCTTTACGCACCTGTCTCCTAAGTTATGCCTACCTGCACGTGGCCAGTCACCAAGGGGTGACAAGGGAATAATTTATTGAGACCTTGACTGATCCCTTTATTGTGGTTGTGGCATTAATACTAGTGGTAAGTCACTACTTATCTCTACTAATAATAATCCACTTTCCAACACCTTTTCACTAAAATTATTAACTATTTGAATGCTAAGGCCTTCATCATCTTGTCTTCAGAGCAGTCCTGATTGGGCTAAGGACAAGTTCATCTCATTCAAGCAGCTGAGGTTGGTAATCTCATTTTTTAGGGTTTCATGTCTGGTTGCTGGGAAAGTTTCCTCAGCAACCAGACACTTATTATTGTTGTTTTTCTCTGAATGATGATCAGTGAGTGCTGAGTGCTCACGTCACCACAAGTGAAAGTGAAAAGCTTTGGCTGGTTTCAAAGTAGTCAGTGTTTGGGGGCAACGCTCAGCCCCCAAGCACCAATTTGCATGGGAGAAGTACAGTTGAAGAGGGGGGAGTCTCTCCTTTTTAACTCTACCTTTTCTAAGTGGATTCTAGACAGGGATTGCTGCAGGTAGGTTATCTCTGAGCAAGAATCCACAACATTAGACTGCCAGGGCCCTCCCCGGCATGATCTTTGCTCCTGATGTTTCTGAATGTTTTTACCCCTTTGGGGATGCAGATTGGAGCATTTTCACCAATCTGTCCACCCCAGGGGAACAGGAAGCCCACTAGCACCAGGGAATTGTTTAAATTAAAGAAATTGTATTGGAGCGGCCCACCCATGCATTATAGGCCATGTCTACACCCACAACAGGTCCAATAGCCTTTCTGCCTCCCCCCCGGGCCAGATTGGGAGGTTTTACCTCAATTTCACCCCTGGTGGAGCAGAAAGCCCTTTAGATACCAGTAAAGAGGGTAAAAAAACGGCTGGGGATGGCCCACCTAGGTATGGGGCTATGTCCCCACCCAACAACCATCTAAGGAGTCATTCTGCCTCGCTAGGAGCCCGACTGGGGGGTCACTTCAAAACAACTACCCAGAGGGGAAAAAACCCACTAAACACCAGGCAGAATGGTAAAATAAGATGGGGCGAGGGTGGCCCTTCTAAGCATAGGTTCATAGCCCCACTCCAAACAGACCAGGCAGGTTTTTGGTTTTCTGGGGGGGTACATTGGGTGGGAGAAGAAAGCCTGCTACATACAGGGGAAAAGCTTCCTAAAAGACAAGAAGGGGCAAAGGTGGTTCACTTAAACATTGGGATATCCCCCACCTAGAAAAGGTTAAAATACCTACCACCCAGAGTTCCCACATTTCTCCCAATAAAAATGGGAAGCCACTTGTGTGATTGGACCCACTACAAAAACAGATAAAAATTGTGACCATATGAAGTCAATCTGTTCTTTGCATTGTCCTTAGTTTGGTCTGTTCCTATCACAGGAAGACTCTCTATTAGGAAGGGGCGTCCCTTCCTCATAGCGACTCCTGCAGCTATGTGAGACTAGTTTGTAACTGCAATTCTGGTCACAAAAGAGTCAAAGAAGGATGGGAAACCACTCGCAAATGGGAAGGGGTCCCTAAGGGACCCCTTCCCTTTTGTGAGTGGCTCTCAAAATGTTTTTTAAGGGCAGACAGTGGTCCCAGGAACCAATGCGTGCCCTTAAAAAATTAAACTGAAAAGTTTAATTTTTACTTTTTAACTGCATCTCGTTTTACTTTAAGGAAAACAGACTGCATTTTTAAAAAGTGCTTTATTTAAATGCAGTGCCAGACATGGTGGTCTGCTGACCCCAGCAGGCCACCATCCCTGGGAGTGCCAGCTATTCCCAATGGGGTCGCAAATTGCGACAGCCTCATTATTATGCATGATGCGTGCAATTTGTGACCCCATTGGGAATTGCAAACAGTGTCTCAGGCAATGTTGTGCATCCCAATTTGCAAGTCGAAAATTGCGAGTCACAAATGCGACGCAATTAGCGACTCGCAAATTGGTGAGTCGTACATCTGGCACTTAGACCATATTGGTTTCCAGAAACTAAACACATGAGGGCAAGAATAAAATAAATGAGTAAATGAGTTAAAGGACCAGTAGACATGGAACAATACCAACATAATGGAGAGGAAGTAGGAGCAAAGTTAGATAAACATTCAGGGGTAATTACAACTCTATTATAAACAAAAAATAAAGATTATGTGATACATGCAGCCTTAGAGGTTCTAAATATTTTAACTTAAACTTAGTCCCAAAAATTAGTAATTCAGTAGAGTTTTTCAATTTTACAGTAGTAGGGGATAGTAAAATTGTATATAAATAAGCAGTTTCGGGAATTAAACCAGGTGCAATACTATGTAATAGTGTCATGGATGAGATTGGTGCAATATCAGGAGGAAAATTACTGGTCAACAAAAAAGAGTGAAGAGCAGATGAAATTTGGTGATATTACTGCAAAAAAAGAGCTTGGTATATCATATTGTGTTTTTAGTTGGGGAAACAGATTTTTGTTTTACAAATTGATGAACAAACATAGTACCCTTCTCCTTACAATGTATGAAATAAAATGATTTAAGTCAAAATTTAATAAACTTATTGTACCAAATAGAAGAGGCTAAAAAACATTGATAACAATTACAACCGGTAGAAAATATTGTATGCATAAAATGTTATATGATATAAATGAAATTGGGTTTTTGGAGATAAAAGTACAATTGTTTGCTATTACAGAGGAATTTGGCACCAATAGAACTAATCTGAGAGAGTTAGTAAACAGGTATTTTAAAAGGTAACATAGACATTATATAAAGGACATGTGGTACAATCATCATCTTGATGATGTCCAATCTACCCCACCATTATAGATGAAGGAGAGACCATGATGAGAGTACTTTCTGAATTTTAAGTTTTAAAGTGCTATGTTTATGGCTAATAATGCTGCAAATAGTAGGAGAAAACCAAACACCAAGGTATTTAATTTTTGAAGGGCACCATGTAGAATTAGTGTCAGCAAACATATATTGAGAGCAGGAGGGATTTAATGGTAGAATTTCAGTTTCCGAGAAGTTTAGTTTATAACCACAGATATTAGAATATAAGTTGATCTCTTGTAAAACAAGATTCAAAGAGGAAAGGAGGTTAAACATGTATAATAAAATATCATCTGTGTAAGCTGATAACTTGGGTTCAAGGGAGTTGTGCTAAAAAACAGTTATAAGTGTAATGCAATGAATATATCTAAGGAAGGGTTATGAACAAATAATTAAAATCCTTGTCTGGTACCTCTGTGTAGATTAAAGTATGGGGAAAAGCGTCCAATAGCAAACACACTGGTTCGGGCAGAGTATATTAATTTAATAAAAGAGATAAAACTAGGGCCAAACCAATGAACAGTGGTAAGCCTATATTGCCAATTAATGTGGTTGAATGCCTTTTCAATGTCAAGAGACAGGGCCGCTAGGGGAGGGTGATATTTCTTGCCACATTGAAGAATATTAGAGAGCATTCTGTCACTATCCGCAGCAAATCGACCATTAATAAAACCAGATTGATCAGACTTGACAAGTAAGGGAACAACATTTTCAATGCGGAATGCTAAGATATTGTCAAATATATTGCAAATCATAGTTATTTAATGAAATGGGATGATAATTTTAACAAAGGGTATGATCTTTGTTGTGCTTATGGATAATAACAATCAGTGCTTCCAAAAGGACCCTGTAGCTTTGGAATCTAAATGAAAAGAATTGAAAGGCTCAAGAAATTTGTGGGTAAAAATTGAAGAAAACTCAGAAAATAATTCAATAGAAAATTCATCTAGGCACAGAGCTTTAGCTTTTTTTTAGGAATTTAATAGAATTCAGAATCTCCTGAATAGTTATGTTGGCTTCTAATGATTTAATTTATCAGGAATAGAAGGAGGATTAGGAAGACCATTAAAAAGTATGAATATTATGCTCTGAAGGATTGGTATCTTCTGAATATAACGATGTGTAATAAACTTGTAAACTTTTAGTAATGTCAGCATCTGAGGAAGCAATGTTGTTAGAGACTACATTACGGATAGGTCCAATATTTTTATGTTCCATTTGATTTTTAATTAATTAGCTAGCATTTTGCCCGCTTCATTTTGACCTTCATGATACTTTGATTTAACTTTAAGTAGGATATTACAGGCATCCATGGTAGCAAGTTTATTGAGATAGACTTGGCTTTAATCAATTTGTGTAAAACAGAAGAAGATTTAGAGGTGAAACAGGTATGTTCCAGTGTTTTAATTCGCTGTAATAATGAGGTATATTGGGAATTTGGTAACATTTCCAGTTTAGCTGATAAAACTATAGTAAAGGCCTGAAAGGAAGCCTTAAAAGCATACCAGTTGTTAGGAATGGAGGTTTCAATAGGATGGTTACATTTAAAAAACGAATTAATAAAACTACTGGCTTCCGTAAGAAAATTGTTGTCCGACAAAAGGAAATTATTAAATTATTGTAGGATAAATCAAAAGATGATAAAGCGGGAGCATGATCTGAAATGAAATGGAGACAATTTCTGTGGATTGAAGGGAAGGAAGTTAAGATTTAGGGTCTTATTAAGAGTTTGGCGGTGTGGGAGCTGGACCGCCTCGCTCCAGCACTGCCAAAATCATGTACAATCCACCCGCCAGATTAGGAGTTTTTTCTTGTCTGGCCTGCGGTTCTTAGGCATTTCCAAGTCAGTGCCTATGAAATAGGCACCACAGTGAGAACATCAAAGTCAGTACCTGACCGGCATTGATTTCTGCAGTCCATACCGTGCAGGTGCTGGTGTGCATACCCACAGAGGGGCACATGTTGTGCCTCCCTGTGTGCCTCCACATTGTAGGAGGCACCAGGGGGCCCATGTTGTGCCCCCCTGTGTGCCTCCACATGGTGTGAGGCACCAGGGCACCCTGTAGGGCCCCTTTTGTTTCCTCATCACCACTCTTTTCATGGAGATCGCATCGCCATGAAAAGTGTGGTCGTGAGAAAACTCGTAAAATGCTTGGCTTGGCGGCAGCAGCCCCGCCAAGCATATTGTGGCCTCAATATCATAGCGCCACCACCAGGAATCTCTGACCCCTGGTGGTTGCTGTGGTCCTAGGGCAGCCCGATCGCCCTTTTTGCAATGGGGTAGTTGGAAGACTGCCACCACTGCACCCGCACTAGTCTGGCGGTCTGTGGACCACCAAACTTATAATAAAGCCTTAAGTAACTAAAATGTATTCAATTCAAGACATAGGGGCTCATTAGGATGGTGGACGGAGGAGCTACCGCGGCCCTGGAGTACGCGGAAAATGCCTTTTCCGTGTCCGCCTGCCGCGGACACTCCGTCCGCCATATCAGGATATGAAACAGTGTCAAATTTCCGTCCGCGACGGAAAAGCACGCACCGCCGCCCAACTACACCCGACCACGCGGCGGACGGAACACATCCTGAGACTCCGCCGTACGTACTGATGTCGAAGACCGTCCCCCAAATCAAGATGGCGGAAATTACACATAAAACCGCAGCGGAAAAACAACCTGTCTGAACACGGCGGATTCCCCACAGTGAAGAAAAGATACATAGCAGAGATACCCACCACAAGCTGCTCGCCACTATGGACCCAGCGCAACACGCTTTCCCGATGCTCTTCGCGATCCACCACGTCCTAGTCTTGGCCCACCATGGACGCCGACGCAGGTAAGGCACAAACCATTGGCTGCATGGAGGGAAATACCTGCAAGGGTCGTGACGTAGGGAGGGGGAGTGTCATGTTACCGAAACCACTGATGAGAAGCAAATTGAAATACACATTTGTAGTACGCAAGCATGAATGACAACGACAAACCACGAGACTTGATTGACTACCTTTATTGCACATAATAGGGGTATAATCACAGTGTATGCGTGAGCATGGGCAAAGTGGGCACCAGAGCATGAACATCAGAGGCAGCACGTGAGAGGGCAGAATGCAGTTTCAGAACAGCAACAGGGCATTGTGGACAACAGAGCAGGTACATCATTGGCAGTACGTGAGAGGGCAGAATGCAGTATCAGAACAGCAACAGGGCATTGTGGACAACAGAGCAGGTACATCAGAGGCAGCACATCAGAGGGCAGAATGCAGTATCAGAACAGCAACAGGGCATTGTGGACAACAGAGCAGGTACATCAGAGGCAGCACGTGAGAGGGGCTAAGTGCATCAACAGTCCATAGCACTGAACATGTCCATCAGAGGCAGCACGTGAGAGGGCATAATGCAGTATCAGAACAGCAACAGGGCATTGTGGACAACAGAGCAGGTACATCATTGGCAGTAAACGAGAGGGCAGAATGCAGTATCAGAACAGCAACAGGGCATTGTGGACAACAGAGCAGGTACATCATTGGCAGCACGTGAGAGGGCATAATGCAGTATCAGAACAGCAACAGGGCATTGTGGACAACAGAGCAGGTACATCAGAGGCAGCACATCAGATGGGCTAAGTGCATCAACAGTCCATAGCACTGAACATGTCCATCAGAGGCAGCATGTGAGAGGGGCTAAGTGCATCAACAGTCCATAGCACTGAACATGTCCATCAGAGGCTGCACGTGAGAGGGCATAATGCAGTATCAGAACAGCAACAGGGCATTGTGGACAACAGAGCAGGTACATCAGAGGCAGCAAATCAGAGGGGCTAAGTGCATCAACAGTCCATAGCACTGAACATGTCCATCAGAGGCAGCACGTGAGAGGGGCTAAGTGCATCAACAGTCCATAGCACTGAACATGTCCATCAGAGGCAGCACGTGAGAGGGCATAATGCAGTATCAGAACAGCAACAGGGCATTGTGGACAACAGAGCAGGTACATCATTGGCAGCATGTGAGAGGGCATAATGCAGTATCAGAACAGCAACAGGGCATTGTGGACAGCAGAGCAGGTACATCAGAGGCTGCACATCAGAGGGGCTAAGTGCATCAACAGTCCATAGCACTGAACATGTCCATCAGAGGCAGCACGTGAGAGGGGCTAAGTGCATCAACAGTCCATAGCACTGAACATGTCCATCAGAGGCAGCACGTGAGAGGGCATAATGCAGTATCAGAACAGCAACAGGGCATTGTGGACAACAGAGCAGGTACATCATTGGCAGTAAACGAGAGGGCATAATGCAGTATCAGAACAGCAACAGGGCATTGTGGACAACAGAGCAGGTACATCATTGGCAGTAAACGAGAGGGCATAATGCAGTATCAGAACAGCAACAGGGCATTGTGGACAACGGAGCAGGTACATCATTGGCAGTAAACGAGAGGGCATAATGCAGTATCAGAACAGCAACAGGGCATTGTGGACAACAGAGCAGGTACATCAGAGGCAGCACAAGTACGTGTCCCAACCAACCCATCCCAGGGACCACAACAGTGCAAGGCTGTTCTCAATGGACAATGGACACACCATGTGAAATAACATGCGAGTGAAGTGATCAGCACCTCACATCACAGAATCAGGTGGACTGCGTGAACTACCTGCCTCGGACACACTGCCAGCACCAGAAACAGGAGTGTGAGACACAGCCACAGCCCGAGTGACACACGCATGGGCCACAGACCCAGACACACTGCCAGCACCAGAAACAGGAATGTGAGACACAGCCACAGCCCGAGTGACAGACACATGGGCCACAGACCCAGACACACTGCCAGCACCAGAAACAGGAATGTGAGACACAGCCACAGCCCGAGTGACAGACACATGGGCCACAGGCCCAGACACACTGCCAGCACCAACACCAGGAATGTGAGACACAGCCACAGATGTAGTGACTGACACGTGAGCCACTGACCCAGACAGACTGCCAGCACCAGAAACAGGAGTGTGTGACACAGCCACAGATTTACTCACTGACACATGTGCCATAGACCCAGATACACTGCCAGGACCTGCAACAGGAGAGGGCACAACTGAGACTGTGCTACTACATGATGCATGACAGCAAACAACAGACACAGTGGCACTATCTGATACATGAGAGTCAACTGCACCTGCGGCACTGGGACCACTGAAATGATGAGCCACAGGGCTGTATGGGCCAGGAGGCAGGGTGGCCCTGGGAGCTGGGGATAGCTGACCTTGAGCGACATCGGGGTGGGCAGGTGTCAATGGTGTGTGTCTGCGTTTCTTAGGGATATGTGAGTGCACCCTGGACAGGACAGGACTGCCAAGTGGTGGTGACTCTAAACAAATATCACCCACCATAGGTGGAGCATCTGCAGCCGGGGATCGGGTTTCTGGGGACGTGCTGGAGCCTGCTTGTCGTTTGCTGTGTGCCTGCCGCCTGGACTCAGATTCATGTGTAATGGGGGATGCAACAACAGGGGACTCCCTCCTCTGCTTCTGACTGGCCTGGATGGGAGTGGAGGTATGGGGGGACTCCGCCGCGGAGACATCTGTTTGGCGTACATTCGAAAACATCAGCCGCAGTGCAGCCAGGGGTGATGTATGCCTGTCCTTGACTGTGCCATTGTCCATGGTAGAAGCCTTGTCCGTAGGAAGTGCCTTATCCGTAGGTGGAGTGTTGTCTCTGGATTTTGCCTGTGCCTTGGTCGGTGTCCTGTTCCTGCCAGCAGACTTGTCGTCTGTGGTGTACCTGTCTCCAGTAGACACCTGCTCTCGGTGTGTGTCCCTGCCCTTGGGAGATGGACCTTGCTCTGTTGTGTGTCTGCCCTTGGGACACTCCCTGCTCTTAGGAGGTGCCTTAGTCTTTTGACTGTCCCTGTCCCTGTCCTTGGGAGTGGCACTTTCCTCTGTTGTGGGCCTGCCCTTGGGACTCTCCCTGCTCTTAGGAGGTGCCTTAGTCTTTTGACTGTCCCTGTCCCTGTCCTTGGGAGTGGCACTTTCCTCTGTTGTGAGCCTGCCCTTGGGACTCTCCCTGCTCTTAGGAGGTGCCTTAGTCTTTTGACTGTCCTTGTCCCTGTCCTTGGGAGTGGCCCTTTCCTCAGTTGTGGGCCTGCCCTTGGGACTTTCCCTGCTCTTTTGAGATGCCTTTGTCTTTTGAGTGGCCTTGTCCAAGGGACTGTCCATGGACTTGTGAGTATCCCTTGCCTTGGGAGTACCTTTTGTGTTGAATGCCTGTGTAGCATGTGAAGGCATGTCCCCCAACAACACTTGTGGATCCTGTGTGTGTACTCCAGTGTATCTGACGTTGTCTTCGTGAACAGATTTTGCTGACCTAGGGGATGGTGTCTGTGCCCTCCGTGCCCTGACGTGCTGTCTGACGCTGCTTCTAGTGCAATATCCTGTATTAGAGTCCTGCTCAGAATAATCACTACCCCCTGAGACATCCAGTGGTGTAGATGGGGAAACGGAAGTAGCACCCTGTCCATGCGACTGTACTATTGCAGACGACACACTGCTTGCCAATGACTGCACTGTCCTGTGTAGACCAGCAAGATCGCCATGTATCCCTTCCATGAATGCCACCAGCTGCCCCAACTTCCTATCATGGTCTTGGAAAGCATTTGTCATATTGGTCTGCCCCACACACAGCTGTCGCAGCAGATCAACGGCCTCAGCACACTGTGCATTTTGGCTCACCATGACAGGGGCAGCGGTGCCTGCAGCGAACGCTACTCTGCTCCCCCTACTCCTGCGTGCACGAACAGTACATGGTGCAGTTGGCGGAAGTGTGGGCCCTGTGTGCTGTGTTCCGACAGAAGGTGTTGATTGCCCACTCCCAGTCTGTGACAACAGTGCTGGCTCTTTTTAAATGAAGGAAAGCGACCACAATAAATTGACCAACACTTCTATCACAACTAACGGTGAGGGTCCATCAGTAATGAAAGAGTCCTATCAGCCCACCCATTTGGCGGAACCTCGTCATCTAGGACCTTATCAGCAGGTGTTCATCTGGCCAAGCTCAGTAGTGTTTGCTCGGTGGCAACAGTTCCCGTGCTGAAAGAAGATGAGTCCTCACTGCGAGTGGTACTGATAGGGTGCAGTGCTCAAGAAAAAAGTGCATAATTAAAATGGCGGTCAGGGTAGACAAAATTATTTATTGGTATCTCCCTGGACGCCAGGTTAAAACAGATGTGGCAACAGTGTGACAATATCACTGTCAAGGAAGCATCTATAAATAGGCCAACATGTTTCTGCCTTTCATGTATCGTTCTACAGGCATTCGTCAGGGCCAAGCTGTAAAATAGGCTACTGCAACATCTAGTTAAATTCTCATTATGGAAAATTTAAAAAAAAAAAAAAAAACAAGCTATAAAGCATGGTTGGGATGGTAAGTTTTAGTCATGTGGCTGGGTCAGCCACCCTACCGTCTCAAGTCTGGCAATCCTTTCCTGAAAAAAATAATAACAATGAAAGAAAGAACACACTGATATTGCATCCATTATACAATTGTAAATATCAACATGTTGTGAAAGTCAAAATTCTAGTGGTCTACAAACACTTCTAGTGACTGCTCTAACGAGAGCGAGACAATATCATGACTATAGGAGAGTCAAAAACCAGATAATCTAGTAAGTCATATAATATTGGAAAAGGATAACAACTCACCCAACACTGTGTGGGAGTCCAGCCTCACCTCACCCGGCAACGGCTCGGATAGAGAGGCCCCGCTCTATGAAACATACAGAGAAAGACATTTTTGGCAATGATAAATGTCATGCTCAATGTATCTATTGTAGTGTAAACACACCCACAAAAAACTTGGTTTTAACTCTTACTGGTTTATAGCCCCAACTAACCAATGGCGCGAAAAAGGCAAGGAAGTCATTCGACTGGGACACAAAATGTAACGTGCCTCAGATCTGTGATTATGCTATTGAAAAGCTCTTTGCAAATGCCATTTAATTGCTACAAATTTATCAAGCAGATTTAGCTAACTTGATTGTGAGTTCAGCTAAGGGGAGAAGAGAGGGACAAGCTCTCCTCTAACTCTTCCGCTTTTTTTTTTAAAAATACAAAGTAGTTGTAAGAAGCAGGAAAATTTCTTATTTATGCTCATCTGAGCTGCTAGTATGGTCAACAAGAAGTCAATAACCCCGCATACCTGGTAATAGCACAGGGACTAGGGCCAGAGCTGCCAACATGGATTCCCTTACCTGTCCGTCGGTACCTCGGTGTGGGTCCAGAACCGAAGGGGAGGCGCCGACGGACAGGAGGCCGGAAGTTTATATACCCACGTCGATTGGGTAATTGATTGTTAATAATCTACACCTGCGGGATGACGGATGCGTCTGCGACGGGCATCTACGTCTCCTCGCTCGGCGTCGAAGCAGTGTTACCGCATTGCGCATGCGCGTGGATCCGGAATTCGGAACCAACGCTGCTAAGCGCATGCGGCGGTGTATAGAGACCAAAGCGAACTTGCGCGCATGCGCAATAGGTTCCTAGATATCTCACTCCGTGTCTCTAGTACGAGGAGACGGAGTGCGTCTGCGCGCTTCTAGAACCACTGATGATAATGGTCACTTCGGAGCTGTAGGCATTTGTTAGCACCGCTCCGAGATCAATTTTGCTCAAAAAGGGGCAACATACCGGTGTACAATGGGAGAGGAACAAAGGACCATCTCCAAGGAGCTGATAGTCCCGGCAATTCTTGGATGCCGATGTGGAAATCTACAAATACTTTGGCGAATCTACTTAAGTGGCTAGTTTAGAGGACAACATACTAATTGATCCAATGCAACCCTCATGCGGCACGAGTGATTCAAGTAGATGCAAACAGGAGAGCCAATGTGACCAAGATTAATATGGATACTCTCATCAAGTATGCAAATGACTGATATATGAGATGTGTATATGTTGTTACTCTGGGGGTAAGAAAACGATACATATAGTAATCACTTTTACAGACAGTACAAAAATCACCTTCATAGAGAAACTATCAGAGTCAACAAATTGACAGGGCATGATTAGATGTTGTACTCCTCTTTTGTGTTGAACCACATAAAAATGGAGAGGGTGTTGTATCCACCCAGACCCTGTGTCAAAAAGGGCTCACAGTATTAACACAAAGGTTCATACATACAATAGGACGATAATCCGTATGAAGAGCCTAGGAAACCTGTGTAGTTCCTATATCAATGGGCAAGTACTGTGTACAATCAGGGCATAGATAACCATATATTAGGAAAAATGAAAATCATAAAGAAATCCATGGTATGTTATCATTCAGACCCAAGACGTCCGTCTTGAGCCTGTGTATCCAGCGTTGCTCTCTGAAAAATAGAAAGTGTGATACATTGGTTACATGAGGTGGAATGAAAGGTCGCTCTAAAACAACCCATTTCATTTCGTCTGCCTTGTGTTTTTGAGTCAAAAAGTGGTTCGTAAGGCGAGTAGATTGCTTATTGCACCGGATGGTGCTCTTGTGCTCACTTATCCGAAGCTTAATCTTCCTGGTGGTGTGACCTATGTAGATGAGATTGCAGGGACATGTTATCATGTAAATCAATTTGTCTGAGTTACAATTAGTGTGGGAGTTTAAACGCCACGGTTTAGCTGTCCCTATGTCTATTGTCACAGTTTTGGAAGTTTGGGGACAAGCTGCACAACCTCCGCATGGGTAGTGTCCTCGTACAGGTTCGGTATTCCAGAGAGTGTTTGTGTCTGACTTCGGGTGATGTCTAGGCCTCGTGTGTACGAGTTGATCTCGTATGCTGGAACCGCGTTTGAAGGCAAAGAGAGGACGCGGAATATCACCCATAGCTGTATTTAGTATCTTCCAATGTTTAAGGATGGTTTTTTTCACTTCATTGGAACAGGTGTTGAACGTATGTACCATGGTGATACGGTCAGTAGATGTTTGTGTGCTCTTGGGCTCTAGGAGAGCCTCTCGGTTATTATTGGCTGCTCTTTTGCGTGCACGCCGAACATGATGGTTCGGGTAGTGTCTTGCTCTGAGCTGGGCTGTCAGGTCTTGAGCATGCTGTTCATACAGGGACTTAGATGAACAATTCCTCCTTACTCTTAAGAACTGGCCTACTGGCAGGTTGTCTCTAAGTGCCTGAGGATGGAAACTGTGATAAGACAGCAAAGAATTGCGAGCCATAGGCTTGCGATAAAGTTCGCTATGTAAGCCACCTGTTCCTGCATGGATCAAGATGTCCAAGAATGGTAGTTGGGCATTACTTGAATCCATTGTGAAATTGAGGAATTGGTTACGTGAGTTCAGCCATGTGTGAAAAAGTTCTAATTCCTCTGTTGAGCCTCTCCAGATGACTAAAACGTCATCAATGTATCTTTTCCAATGTAGTACATGATGACGAAAAGGATTATCCTGGTGGAGAACGTTATCCTGCTCAAACTGGTGCATATAGAGGTTGGCCAAACTAGGGGCAAACACACTCCCCATCGAGGTCCCAGAGACCTGTAGGAAAAGTTTGTCCTCATATTGAAAAAAGTTTTCCGTCATCGCCAACCTGGCACATTCCATAATAAAACCTACTGGGGTGATGGTGTTAAGTTCTCTTGATTCAAGAAGTACTCTTACGCAGTCCAGTGTCTCCTGCTGCGGGATGCATGTGTATAGAGACTCGACATCGAAACTGACTAGGAGGTCAGTCTCAATGTCATACTCAACTTCTGATAGTAATCTGAGAACATCACTGGTGTCCTTTAGATAGGTTGGGGTCTCTGCGACGATCGGCTTCAGGAAAAAATCCACGAAGGTGGATAACGGCTCTAAAAGGGAGCCGATTCCTGATATGATCGGTCGTCCTGGAGGTGGCCTCTTTTCTTTATGTATTTTTGGTAGGCAATAAAAATAAGGTGTTACAGGATATGAGGTGGTCAAAAATCTTGCCTCCAAAGGTGTGATCCAGCCTTCACTCGAAGCTTCTTCAATCAAGCATTTGATCTCATTGGATAATCTGGTTGTAGGATCCTCTGTGAGTCGACGATAAGCTCTGGTGTCATTGAGCTGTCTGCGACACTCAGTACGATATCCCTCCGTGTCCAACAACACAATTGCCCTGCCCTTGTCAGCGGGTTTCACTGTCAATGTAGCGTCTTTAGCCAGATCCATCAACGCACTCTTTTCAGCTTTCGTGACATTCTGATAGGTGTGCCGCTTACGTTGATTGAGGTTGTTGATGTCATGCGTTACTGCTTGTTCGAAAGCAAGAACACGTGCTGGAACCTGATGACTCATGGGCGTGTATGTAGATTTTGGTCTAAGACCAGTATTGCGGTCTAAGGGTTCCATACAATCTGCCTCTTGATCAGTCTTGAAAAAGAAGTGAAGACGTATCTTGCGATAGAAGTACTCAAGTTCACGTCTTAGTGTGAATGGATCACATTTAGTAGTGGGAACAAAACCCAGTCCTTTATTAAGGACGGATGTCTCATTGACTGTCAGAGTATGAGAGCTCAAGTTGACCACTAGGTTACTGTCCCTGTTCATGATGTGTTGGTCTGTGGTTGCCCTGTGGATGTTGGATTTGTTTCCGGTGCCCAATGCACTCCCTGTTGTCCTCTTCTCCTGCCGCGGGTTCTGCCACGACCCTGCCACAAAAAAGACTGGTCTGGATAGTATTGGGGGAAGTTAGGCATGGGGTAACCCATTGGAGGTGGGCCCATCGGGGGCTGATGATAACCCCACGGTGCAGGGGGCCACCATTGGCCGGCGTGCGGGACAAAGGTATTCATCCCTCGCCCTCTGTTAGATCTACGTTGGTTGCCTCTCCCTTTACCCCTCCCAGTGGGCCCTGTGTTAGTGCTGTTTGCATCACTCGAATCAGAATCTGTACCTGAAGAAGAGTAATTAGAGCCATATCTTTTGCCTCTAGGGTTGAAATCTGGAGCCACATAAGAATCGCTAGTAAAAGGATAGGCCGCTTCCATCGAAAAACGAGCCAAATCCTTCTTGAATTTGTCAATTTTGCTCATTAATATGTTGTCTCTATAATCCTTGTTGGTCTTGTTGGTCTTGTCCATGTGCTTCTTGAAAATCACAGGCCTGATTGCGGCATTGATCTGACCTTCAAGAACTTGAATTTCAATTAATACTGCATCGGCCGCTTTTTTGGCCGTCTTAATTATCAAGATAAGCCAGTCGCGCGTGCAACGCCAGGCTATCAATGACCAGTTGCGGAGGAACTCTTTATCAGTGAGGAAGAGTCTCGGAGTGTTGGTCACTATCAGTCCTGACGGTGCACACTTGCCTTGCAAGTATTCGTTCATTATCACTCCATGTAGAGAGATACGGGAGTGATTCTTTTTTAAATTAAGCATAGTAACCCAGTCATCCTCAGTGGTGGTGGATGTCGTGGGTAAATCATCAAGAATGCTAGGGTTATCATTAATGATGTTATTAAGATCTTCATCGTCAAAAGCCAACCCGCCAAAGTCGGCCATTCCTACGTCAGGGCCAGAAGAACCAGGCAGAGGTGGAATAAACCAAGTGAGCAACAAATATAACTCAACCAAGAGGGGCTGAGTAGTATAAAAGACCCGCAGCGGAGGCTGCTCTAACTACTGAAAAAACAACTGTATTTTGAGGGTCAAGGGGACAATATTTACCGACCTCTCTAGTCAAAACCCCCACTAAGAACGTGAATAACAAGAAATAAACTAGGAGGTCTTTTTAAATGAAGGAAAGCGACCACAATAAATTGACCAACACTTCTATCACAACTAACGGTGAGGGTCCATCAGTAACGAAAGAGTCCTATCAGCCCACCCATTTGGCGGAACCTCGTCATCTAGGACCTTATCAGCAGGTGTTCATCTGGCCAAGCTCAGTAGTGTTTGCTCGATGCCAACAGTTCCCGTGCTGAAAGAAGATGAGTCCTCACTGCGAGTGGTACTGATAGGGTGCAGTGCTGAAGAAAAAAGTGCATAATTAAAATGGCGGTCAGGGTAGACAAAATTATTTATTGGTATCTCCCTGGACGCCAGGTTAAAACAGATGTGGCAACAGTGTGACAATATCACTGTCAAGGAAGCATCTATAAATAGGCCAACATGTTTCTGCCTTTCATGTATTGTTCTACAGGCATTCGTCAGGGCCAAGCTGTAAAATAGGCTACTGCAACATCTAGTTAAATTCTCATTCTGGAAAATTTAAAAAAAAAAAAAAAACAAGCTATAAAGCATGGTTGGGATGGTAAGTTTTAGTCATGTGGCTGGGTCAGCCACCCTACCGTCTCAAGTCTGGCAACCATGCAGAGTACAATCCTTTCCTGAAAAAAATAATAACAAAGAAAGAAAGAACACACTGATATTGCATCCATTATACAATTGTAAATATCAACATGTTGTGAAAGTCAAAATTCTAGTGGTATACAAACACTTCTAGTGACTGCTCTAACGAGAGCCAGACAATATCATGACTATAGGAGAGTCAAAAACCAGATAATCTAGTAAGTCATATAATATTGGAAAAGGATAACAACTCACCCAACACTGTGTGGGAGTCCAGCCTCACCTCACCCGGCAACGGCTCGGATAGAGAGGCCCCGCTCTATGAAACATACAGAGAAAGACATTTTTGGCAATGATAAATGTCATGCTCAATGTATCTATTGTAGTGTAAACACACCCACAAAAAACTTGGTTTTAACTCTTACTGGTTTATAGCCCCAACTAACCAATGGCGCAAAAAAGGCAAGGAAGTCATTCGACTGGGACACAAAATGTAACGTGCCTCAGATCTGTGATTATGCTATTGAAAAGCTCTTTGCAAATGCCATTTAATTGCTAAAAATTTATCAAGCAGATTTAGCTAACTTGATTGTGAGTTCAGCTAAGGGGAGAAGAGAGGGACAAGCTCTCCTCTACCTCTTCCGCTTTTTTAAAAAATACAAAGTAGTTG
Source organism: Lissotriton helveticus (assembly GCF_964261635.1). Taxonomy (NCBI): domain Eukaryota; kingdom Metazoa; phylum Chordata; class Amphibia; order Caudata; family Salamandridae; genus Lissotriton; species Lissotriton helveticus. The sequence continues at coordinate 1,011,463,393 of NC_136072.1, forward strand.
TAAGAAGCAGGAAAATTTCTTATTTATGCTCATCTGAGCTGCTAGTATGGTCAACAAGAAGTCAATAACCCCGCATACCTGGTAATAGCACAGGGACTAGGGCCAGAGCTGCCAACATGGATTCCCTTACCTGTCCGTCGGTACCTCGGTGTGGGTCCAGAACCGAATGACTTCCTTGCCTTTTTCGCGCCATTGGTTAGTTGGGGCTATAAACCAGTAAGAGTTAAAACCAAGTTTTTTGTGGGTGTGTTTACACTACAATAGATACATTGAGCATGACATTTATCATTGCCAAAAATGTCTTTCTCTGTATGTTTCATAGAGCGGGGCCTCTCTATCCGAGCCGTTGCCGGGTGAGGTGAGGCTGGACTCCCACACAGTGTTGGGTGAGTTGTTATCCTTTTCCAATATTATATGACTTACTAGATTATCTGGTTTTTGACTCTCCTATAGTCATGATATTGTCTGGCTCTCGTTAGAGCAGTCACTAGAAGTGTTTGTAGACCACTAGAATTTTGACTTTCACAACATGTTGATATTTACAATTGTATAATGGATGCAATATCAGTGTGTTCTTTCTTTCTTTGTTATTATTTTTTTCAGGAAAGGATTGTACTCTGCATGGTTGCCAGACTTGAGACGGTAGGGTGGCTGACCCAGCCACATGACTAAAACTTACCATCCCAACCATGCTTTATAGCTTGTTTTTTTTTTTTTTAAATTTTCCATAATGAGAATTTAACTAGATGTTGCAGTAGCCTATTTTACAGCTTTGCCCTGACGAATGCCTGTAGAACGATACATGAAAGGCAGAAACATGTTGGCCTATTTATAGATGCTTCCTTGACAGTGATATTGTCACACTGTTGCCACATCTGTTTTAACCTGGCGTCCAGGGAGATACCAATAAATAATTTTGTCTACCCTGACCGCCATTTTAATTATGCACTTTTTTCTTGAGCACTGCACCCTATCAGTACCACTCGCAGTGAGGACTCATCTTCTTTCAGCACGGGAACTGTTGGCACCGAGCAAACACTACTGAGCTTGGCCAGATGAACACCTGCTGATAAGGTCCTAGATGACGAGGTTCCGCCAAATGGGTGGGCTGATAGGACTCTTTCATTACTGATGGACCCTCACCGTTAGTTGTGATAGAAGTGTTGGTCAATTTATTGTGGTCGCTTTCCTTCATTTAAAAAGACCTCCTAGTTTATTTCTTGTTATTCACGTTCTTAGTGGGGGTTTTGACTAGAGAGGTCGGTAAATATTGTCCCCTTGACCCTCAAAATACAGTTGTTTTTTCAACAGTGCTGGCTCACCAAGATTTTCCGAAGATGAGGACGATGGTGTCTCCACATGCGAGTCCTCAGGGACGGTCCTGTCCCCCTCTCCGACGCTGCCCTCCTCTGTGTCAGTCTGCGTGTGTGCGAAGTCTGACCTGGAATCATTGCCTCGACTAATCTCCTCCGTCTGTGGCTAAGTGTCCTCTGTCATAGCTGAAATGCACATAAAAGAGGTGTAAGTCATGGGCACACTCACATACAGAAGGATAAGGATTCCCTAATTCCATAGCTGACAAAGTTCTTGTAGCCCCCATCCTGCACACGGCCCACCTCTACCAGTCATCCTCACATTACATAAGCGTTGGTGGCCGTGACACATGTACAGCGTGCGGACAGGGCAGGAGCACGAACATGTGCACACATGTCTTGCCATGGGGCCACGGACCATTACGGCATGTGCTTCAACACTCACCTACTAAGCAAGTGGCGTGTCACCATGCCGGACCTGGATGTCAAATTACACCCACCCAATGGGACCAACATGGCATCGCAGAGATACATACGCACCACGGAACTCAATACTGTGTCTGTGCACCAATACATGCATTGCACTCACAAGTTTCCTACACAGACATTATGCTCACCGCTAGTTTGCTGTTGATCGACAATTAGCCGTTCGGACAGGTCAGGATGCGTCACAGCAATGATACGGTGCATGAGAGGGGTCATGGAGCGTCGGGCCAGACGTGGCGTCCTTGGAATCATCCCCAGTGTCACTTCCGCTACATTCTTGCTCAGCCTGGAAATGTCGTCCCAGCGTTTGTGGCAGTGTGTATGTCGTCTGTTGCACACCCCAATGCCCGTACTTCACGTGCAATGCTCCTCCACACGTCCTTGCGAAGGTGCAGCTTGACCTACCATGATGGGAGACAAAAGGGTGTAAGTCAGTGGACAGTTGGCCTGTCACACAGATAGGGGCAACACATATCTGTCATCCGCCATGCACAATCCTGAAAATATGTCGAGCCCACGCTACACAGCTAAGATTGCAGTAGCCAGGAGTCATTGGCCCCCTCATGCACACCAACATGTCCCACACCGCACTTACCACCTCCGAGACGCCCAAGGGTAATTGTATGCGCTCTATAAATGCCATTAATAAATAAATAAATAAATACCACCTGTCCGGGTGCGCCGTAGAGCCGTCCATAGTTGCGTAGCACACCGTCCATGAGGACATCAAGCTCCGCGGCGGTGAAGGGACGAGACCGGATCTCTTTGGCTCTCGACATGGCAAGATCACGGAGTATGGCACTAGAGCAGCAGTCGGGGGTCAGCTCAGCAGCAGCAGCAGGTCGAGGTGATGGTCACAGGCAGCAGTCGGTGGTCAGCTCAGCAGGCAGCAGTTGGTGGTCAGCTCAGCAGCAGGTCGAGGTGATGGTCACAGGCAGCAGTCGATGGTCAGCTCAGCAGGCAGCAGTCGGTGGTCAGCTCAGCAGCAGCAGCAGGTCGAGGTGATGGTCACAGGCAGCAGTCGGTGGTCAGCTCAGCAGGCAGCAGTCGGTGGTCAGCTCAGCAGCAGCAGCAGGTCGAGGTGATGGTCACAGGCAGCAGTCGGTGGTCAGCTCAGCAGCAGCAGCAGGTCGAGGTGAACAGGCAGCACTGGTTCCCAGGGTAGGATGTGTGCTTTTGGACAACACACATATATAGGGCCCTCAGCACGTGTCAGTGGCATACGTCGCCAGCAATTGGTCAGCCCTGGATGCGTGTTCGTAAAAGGGCCAATGACTGGCCCTGGTGTTGCGGTGCACTGCTTCCGCTACTTTCGATTGGGCATACGCGGCCAGCGGCCCTCTTCCCATTGGCTGCATGTGCACGGACCGTCACGGTCACACATCGCCAACCGCACGTGCAAGCTTCAGGCACGGATGCTTCAGTTGCAACAATGTTCTATCACTGGTGCCACCATGGCGGTGCACGTACTCTGCGGGGGAGGTGCAGGACTACACACCCTTTGGATGTAGTCAATAGACATGGCAGTTCATGTCCCCTCTTACAGTCACATTGCATCATCCACCGTACACCGGCCGGACCATCCCGGCCTAGGACCGGCGTGCCGGCCATGTCAGCCACCGCCGTGCCTGACATGGCCGGCACGGCCGTCCTAGGCCCGGCCTGGCACGGCGGTTGTGAACATGGCTGGCACGGCGGTTGTGGACATGGCCGGCACGGCGGTTGTGGACATGGCCGGCACGGCGGTTGTGGACATGGCTGGCACGGCGGTTGTGGACATGGCCGGCACGGCCGTCCTATGCCCGGCCTGGCACGGCGGTTGTGGACATGGCTGGCACGGCGGTTGTGGACATGGCCGGCACGGCCGTCCTAGGCCCGGCCTGGCACGGCGGTTGTGGACATGGCTGGCACGGCGGTTGTGGACATGGCCGGCACGGCAGTCCTAGGCCTGGCCTGGCACGGCGGTTGTGGACATGGCTGGCACGGCGGTTGTGGACATGGCTGGAACGGCCGTCCTAGGCCCGGCCGCTCCGGCCGGTGTACGGTGGATGATGCAATGTGACTGTAAGAGGGGACATGAACTGCCATGTCCATTGAGTACATCTAAAGGGTGTATAGGCCTGCACCTCCCCCGCAGAGTACGTGCACCGCCATGGTGGCGCCAGTGATAGAACATTGTTGCAACTGAAGCTTCCGTGCAGGAAGCTTGCACGTGCGGTTGCCGATGTGTGCCCGTGATGGTCGTGCACATGCAGCCAATGGGAAGAGGGCCGCTGGCCGCGTATGGCCATTGGAAAGTAGCGGAAGCTGTGCACCGCCATGGCGGCGCCAATGATTTTATCTTGTCAGACCCTGCACCGTGATGTGTTGTCTGCAGTTGCGTCATGAGGGTTGTGAGCGTGATAGGGAAACTTCATATGTCATTCACTATTCCATGTGTGTCCATACTATGCCCATCGGTGGGCACACAATGTGCAACAGATGTGCATTTTGACGTGTTGACGTCGGGTGTGACCCTACAGACGTTATTACATCTTCACAACTACACAGTACATCACGGCTGTATGGCCAAATTATGAATCTGTTGTCAGTGTGTGGTTCTGCCGAGGTGACTACAATGGTGGTGGTACACATGCATTCAGTGTATGTGTCTTGGATGTTGTGTCACCATGCATGTAATTACCGTATGCTCAACATTATTGGTGTTGGCATTGGTGCAGGATGACATGGTGTGTGTGTATCATTATCGTTTGTGTGCATGCACTTGCATGTGTGTCTGTGATGTGGCTTCTAAACATTAGGGTCAAGACACACGTATTGTCAGTAATGTTCACATGTGACTAAGTTGCGTTGTACGTGTTGACACACTTCCTGTTGCAAGTGGCTGCACATTGTTAAAGGGCCACTCCGTATTGTATTAACTATCAGAGATGTCACACATATGACCATTCTCCTAAACATTTTTGTTCTTGATAATGTTGGCTTACATGTGATGGAGTTGCACACGTATGCGTCGTTTGTAAGTTGACTCAAGTTACATCTCTCTCCCACACAGGAGGGCCTCAAATGTGCATCGGCCATACACTGTGCTTGCGGATATGGTTGACGAGGAGGTGATTAGGAAATTCCGTCTGGATCAACGTCGGTTGATGGAGCTTGTTGCCCAATTGTCTCCTCATCTGCAGCCACGAAGGACGTATCCTGGTTCTATTACACCCACAGCAAAGGTTATGGCGGCACTACATTTCTTTGCTACTAGCACCTTTCAGTACACAGTTGGATATGCCGGGGGGATGTCACAGTCCATGTTCAGCATGGTACTTCGGGATGTTTTAAGAGCTATGATGCTGTACAAGAATGACTACATCCATTTCCCACGGCCGGAAGAGTTGCCAGCAGTCAAAGCAGACTTCTATGCACTGGGCCAGATACCACACGTAGTGGGTTCAATTGATGGCACACATATCGCTATCATTCCACCACGGGCAGGTTTTTAGGAATCGCAAGCACTTCCATTCGCTGAACGTCCAGGTGGTGTGCCTGGCAAACAACATCATTTCCCATGTGTGTGCAAGATTTCCAGGCTCCGCACATGACGCCCACATCATGCGGAGCAGCATTGTCCCCCAACTGATGGCAAATCTGCGACCCGGTCAAGCGTGGCTTGTTGGTGAGTGTGCAGTGGGGACTTTTGTGATCTCTGTGTGGCATGGGGTACCCACCATATCTTGTTGTGATATTTGTGTCTGTCATCCCCCTACATAGGCGACTCGGCGTACCCAAACCGGCCCTGGCTCCTGAGTCCCCTGCGTAATCCTACAACAGCGGGTGAAATGCGCTACAATGATGCACATGGTAGGACACGGAGAGTGATTGAACGTACCTTTGGACTGCTAAAGTCTAGGTTTCGGTGCCTGGATAAGACCGGAAGGGCCCTGCCTTACTCACCAGGAAAAGTATGCAGGATCGTGATTGCCTGCTGTTTTTCTCCACAACCTGGCCGTGCGCAATGACATTGAACTGCTCTTGGACCCTGAAGACGAAGAAGTTCCTCGGACTCCCATCCCACCCATGTCGACTGATGAGGATAGTGGTGAGGAGGAAGGTGTGGACCAGAGGCGCCAGCTCATTGATCGCTACTTCCCTTGAATGTGAGTAACTACCTCTTGTGCCGGTTGACAATGCCTTATGTATGTTTGCTGGTGTTGTGTGGATGTGGGGTGCATCAGCTGTGTGTTCTGGTTTGTGATGGTTGCATATGTGTGTCTTCATTTCTCTGGACATACAAGTCTCCATGATGTGTGTCCTCTCATCCCATGCTTTTGAGATGAGTGTAGTTTGTGGAATGTTGCTGTGCAGTGTGTTGTGATGTGTGTGAATCTGTTTCCTGACGTGTGTTTGCTGTCTCTGATTTTCCCTAGGTCACTCCCGCAGCGCCATCATTATGTACGACTAGGATCCCTGCACCTGTTTACGTCTGTTTCTGAAGGCAATCTTGTGAATAAACATGGAGGCAAAACATCATTGAGTGTGTAAGTGACATTTATTTACAGGTTGTGCATTTGTGCTGGTGATTATTTACAAATAAGTGGGGGGGAGGGAGTTGGAGTTGAAGGTAATGGCAGATGAAATGTCCGTGCTGACACCACATTGGGGGGTGTCAGGCTAGTCCAGCAGACCAGTGGCAATGATTGTCTATGTGGGACAGGATACTTTGCAGGGTGAATGTCTGGCACAGGCAGTGACAAAGTCATTGGCGGCCCCTCTTGGAGCGTGTGGATGGCGCTCCAACACTGCTCTCACCCACTTCCAGCCTCGGGCGGCCCCTCCGTCTTTGAGCTGGAACTGAGTCAGCTGGGGGTGCAGGTTGTTCATGGGCCACATCCGTCGCCAGGGGCACAGGTGGTGGTGGCGGTGGAGGTGGAGGTGACGGTGGCGTTGGAGGTGGAGGTGACGGTGGCGGTGGCGCAACGACAATTGGTAGAGGGGGGGTGGGGTTGTTCCGGGCAGTCCATTCCCTCCACATTGTTGTCTGCTGGCCCATGATGTGCACTATCTGGCCAAGGTACCTCGACATTTCGCGCAACATGTTCGTGTTGTCCACCGAGTCCTGGTGTGCACGATCTGCATGTTCCTGGGAACGGTCGTATGAAGCCTGACACCTGGCTAGGGCTTGAAGGGACTCTGCCTCTGGATGGGGTAGCTGTCCTTCCTCTGTGTGGCGGAGTGTGGGTCGCCTGATTGCCTGATGTGCCGTCGCCTCTCTCCTTTGTGGCCCACTCACCCTGCTTGGGTGTGAGGCCGATGGACCTGCGTCGTGCGCTGGGTTAGGCAGGGTGGCACAGGCAGGAGTGGTGGTACTGGTTGTACTGGTGGTACTGGTGGTGGTGGTGGTGGTGGTGGGGAGTCTGCAGATCACTGAGGCAGGTGTCGCTGGAGTCACACATGCGACGGTTGTCGGGCCCGGGAGTCCCTGTGAGCCAGATGGCCCTGGCTGTCTGCTTGTCCCCGCACCATCCTCCGCACCGGAGCTGCCTGTGTCATCGTCCCCAGAGAGTCCGGTATGTGTGGGAGGCGAGTCTTGCGGCCGGGTGCTGGTTTCCCCAGTCAGTTCACGATCACCTGAGGGACAAGATTGAGCTGGTCAGTAATGTGTACATTACATGTTCATATCGATTTGTAAACATTTCTGTGTCCTGTCGCACACACCCCACACACCCTACCCTCCACCACCCACCACCGCCCTCCCCGTGAACATGGGGGCCTGTTGGGAGTTGTAGTTGTGAGCTCTCACACACCCCACCCACAACCGCCCTCCCCGTGAACATGGGGGCCTGTTGGGAGTTGTAGTTGTGAGCTCTCACACACCCCACCCACCACCACCACCGCCCTCCCCGTGAACATGGGGGCCTGTTGGGAGTTGTAGTTGTGAGCTCTCACACACCCCACCCACCACCACCACCGCCCTCCCCGTGAACATGGGGGCCTGTTGGGAGTTGTAGTTGTGAGCTCTCACACACCCCACCCACCACCACCACCACCGCCCTCCCCGTGAACATGGGGGCCTGTTGGGAGTTGTAGTTGTGAGCTCCCACACACCCCACCCACCACCACCACCGCCCTCCCTGTGAACATGGGGGCCTGTTGGTAGCCATGTACATATTGGTGAGTATGTGTCCGACGTGCATGGGTTGGGGCGTAGGAGATGTGTCTTCTCAGTTGTGTGAGCCTGACCATGTCGTACTGATCGTGGTGCTTGGTTTGTACTTACCAGCCTCTTCTCCTTCCTCAAGTCCGTCTAGGCTCTCTGGGTGAAGTATAACCAGCACCTTCTCCTCCCAATCGGTGTAGGGTATGGGCTCCGGGGGTGTTCCGCCGCCAGTATGATTGGCTCTTGCATAGTTTTGGGCGCAGATGCCTTTGACCCTGGTCTTCAGGTCATGCCACCGCCTCTGAATTTCGTGCTACGTCCTTGGCACGGTCCCTGACGCATTCACCCGACTGACGATTCTGTCCCACATGTGATTCTTTTGCGCCACGGAAGTCTGCTGGACTTGGGCCCCGAAGATATGGGGCTCAACACGGATGATTTCGTCTACCATTACCTTCAACTCCGTCTCCGTGAATTTAGTTTTTTTTTTGGGTGCCATGGTGTGTGGTGCTCAGTGTGTGGGTTGAGTGAGTTGGGGGGTGCAGGTGTGTGGTGTGTGATGTGTAGGAATGGTGTGGTGGGTGTTTGTGTGGTGGGTGTGGTAGGGTGATGGTTGTGTGTCTTCTATTTGAGTAAGCTGTATATCGATTAGGGCCTCTTGCTAGCAGCAATGCTGTGATGCAAAGGATTGTGGTAGTGGGTGGGAGTCATTTTATAGTCGTGTCTCAATGGTTGTTGGCAGTCAGGTGGTAGGTGGGCGTGTTGACTAGTGTGCATTATTGGGTACTTGGGGGGTGTCATGGTGGCTTGTGCTTTGTGTTGGTGTATCAGGTGGGGGGGTTGTTAATTTTCGTGTGTTTGCTAATTACTTGCGGTACACTTTCTGACATTTGTTTGACGTTAGGGATGTTGTGCGTGTTGGCCTTCCGCAGTGATGCACTGTTTATCGTTACATTCTTTCCGCCGCGGACGTGGATGGCTGTGCGTACCGTGGTACAGGCGGATTTATCCTAATTGCGGACACGGAGTTTTCACAGGTATGGCGGTAAATGTGTATTTTTCCGCGGTCATTGCCGTCCACGGCCGTGGCTGTTCATTAGGCTCCGTCCGCCGCAGACGGAGTTAGATGTGTTCCGTCCACCGCGGACGGTGTTTGTTATGATCCGTCCGCCGCGGTCGGAGTTTCGTGGCATGAATATCCTAATCGCAACCACGGATTCTCCGCGGCGCGGCCGGGAGTAAAATTTCCCCGAACATGGCGGACAGTACCCGTTTCCGTCCGCCATCCTAATCGACCCCATAGTATGATGTACATTAGAGAAAAACATACATTCACAAGTATCAGGATTACAAGTTTTCCAAACATCAAATAATGGACGTCTGGTTTACAGCACCATAGATATTAAATAAAGAGATCTGTTTGTTCTGAGTAATAAAAGTAGCCAGTACCCATCATCCATCAGTGTCTCTTTGAGTTGATATAATCTGTGCATGTAACATTTTTTGAGATAGAATGGCAACACCACCTTTACAGTCAATAGCTGGAGAATAAACAACCTGACCAATACTTTGCCTTTTTAATTTAAGCGATTCAACATTATTACAGTGAGTTTCCTGCAAAAAAAGTAACTTGTGAATTTAACTTTGATAGATGAGAAAGGACCTTTAGTCTTTTGACAGGATGTCCCAAACCATGGATGTTCCACGAGACAATGTTAAGTATATTGGGAGTTAGGAGTAGGGGAACAGGAACATGGATGATGCACTCTATGAAACATGAAGGGAAACAAAAATACACCAAATATTAACATCCATATAACGTATAAGCAATACAAGCATGATAACAATAGAAAACAAAAGAGCACTCAGAGAAAAAGAACAAGGGAATAAATAAGGGAGTAGGAAAGAGAGAAAGGGGATGGACAGTAAAGTGAAGAGACAGATCAAGGAGAGAGATTAAGATCTGAAGCAAAGACTATGGAAAATGAGCCTGAGACATGACAGCACCTAGAGCAAAAGAAATAGCGATAAAAATAGGAATTTTAGAAGACAGCCATAAAGACTCAAGCATAGACAAAGAGAAAAGATGAGAAAGACAAGCTCATAACAAAGTTGTTAAGAGTGCTGGACAGATGTATCCATAGAGTGAGATGCGATAGTTTGAATAAATTAATTTTATTTAACAGGATCATCAAAGGATCATTTGGTGCCCTCATAGGTGATTTTACCTGGGCAGGGATGCAAAATGCCATAGCCAATGTTCAACTGTCTCATTTGAGGTCAAAGGGCAAGGAATTCTTTTTGTCTGACGTTTGTAGCGTTGGAAAGGTCTTAATAGATAAAAATACTTGGTCCGGACTAGACAAGACGTGGTGTGGTGGGAAGATCCAAAAGTTCAGGTTAGAATTTTTTCAAGAATGCAAGATCCAGACCCTCAAGGTTTTCTGGTTGACCTCATGAACGGAGATTATTACATCTGTTTCTGTTTTCGAGATCCATGGTGTGAAGTTTAAGCTTGTGAATTTCTTGTTCCAGCAAAGGAATCTTAGTAGCAGCATCTTGGAGATCACTTATAGGTTGTTCCATGTCAAATATTTTACCCTCCATAGCAATCCACCAATCTTCAATTTGTTGAATTTTGTCGTTAGTGGCACTCATAAAAGGTTTCAGACCCCTCACGTCATCAAGATTGGTGTACAAAACAGGATTATGAGAGGACGTAATTGGTGATGGAGGATCATTTGTAGCCCTTGTAGGTTTTACACCTGAGGAAGAGGGTTTAGAAGCAGCAAGAAGGTCACTTGCCATTTCAACGTAGTGCATAGATCGATGAGGAATCTTCTGATACAATGTAATCATGCCCATAAATTATGATGACAGAATGTACAGATATGTTGGGGATATATAATTGAACAATGGGAACTTCCAAGATAAAAATATTTGATAATTTCAGAAAGTTAAATTCATCAGCATAGCCCAATGACCAAAGGAGGCACCTGCTATTGTTTAATCCTGCTCAGAAATATAAAGCCCGAGGCAAATAAATGAAGCGATTGTAAAAAAAAAAAAAAAAGACGAGAATGGTAGCAGAAGAAATTGACTCCATTATTTAGATATAATAGGAATGTTGCCACAAGAGATGCTAAAATGCATGTCCAAAAAGGGAGTAACATGAAGATTAAAATTATGAAGATTGAGCAGCATGCAGACAAAATGGCAGCTGTTTAATTGAAATATAATAAAGCAACCCTCATAAAATATATGAATGAGGGTAATTACTGCAATAGTTTATATTTCTGAAAAAAGCATGTTTAGGGCTTGTGCTGGGGAGAGAGCGACACGTGGTGTCAGAATGACGTAATTGCGAGTGGCACGCTAATTAAATGGCCGCCGCTCGCGTCTGACTGTAGCTCACCGCCGCAGCACTGGGATGAAGGAAAAGCTCTGACAAGGCCAGTTGCTGCCTCAAAATGCTGCAGAGATGACAGGCAGCATTCATAGAGGGCCCAACACACAGAAACAGTAGAGTCAGAGTCAGAGTCAAAAACACTTTATTCGATTAAATTAAAATCATAAAAGTATGCTATACATTCAAAGTTGATCACTGGGATATACAAAAGAATTTTTATATAAGCAACGTTAAAACAAGAGACATTATATGCAAATTTCCAATAGTACCAAGATATATTTACAAGGAATTTACAAAGAATTTACATCATATTTACACTGTCTATATTTTCCTACAAAATTTCACTTCATTTACACAGGTTGTACTAAAAGGTTTGCTGGATGATCTATTTATAGTAATATTTACAAGCCTATAATACAATCATTTTATAGTGCTACCCTGATAGGGCGTACGGTTTTTTACAAAAACTAAGTCAGGTAGTCGGTGATTGAAGTCTTTTTCGTCTGGACCTAATAGACGTTGTAAGAAAATTTGCTACCCCATACATAATTAAAGGTGTTTCCATTAGCTGTAAGAACAGAAAAGCCGGTTTGACTTGGATAAACATTTGATCTTTTAGTATAGGCTTAATATATTTCTCTCTAGCATTTCTGAATAATGGACAAAAAAAGAAAAAATGCACAGAATCCTGGTCTGAGAAGTCGTCACACTTGCAGGGGACGTTCTCATGGGGCTTACACCATTTACTATATTCACCCAGCAAAAGGTGAGCCTGATTGAAGCGAAATTTAGTGAGAAGCCACCGGTGGAAAGGTTTATTTACTATCGCCAAATATGGTTCGATAGCTAAAGATGTAATTGTCAGGAAATGTGATCTCACGGTTGGCTTCGTAATTTCGCATGATTCTCTTTCAGCTTCTCTTTTCTTTGTATATTCCAATTTTACCCAACTAATGTCATCTTTTTTTAGGCCTTCAGGGTTAGTATATAGATCAGGGCGGCCCAGATATCCTGCTATTTTTTTAATGTATGAAAGCCACTCAATCTCTGCCACACGATCCCGCCCCATGCAGTCTTTGATAATCTTGTGGTTAAGTGTTAAGTGTTAAGTTGGGATTAAGCCAAGTTTTAATCCATGCCCTTAATGGTGCCAGGGACAACATATCTTCAATATAACCCATCCCTAGTTCCATATGGATTGAAAAAGCAGGTGTGGATTTTGATAAGCCCAGAACGGATCGCAGGAATATATTCTCTGCTCTTTGAATGTGGGTTGTGTTCTTATAACCCCAAATAGAGGCTCCGTATCTGGCTATTGCCAGGGTTTTAGCTTTATATATGGATAGTATAGCCTCTGGAGGTTTGCCGCCAAGGCGTTTTGCGAACCCCAGTATAGCAGCAGACGATCGTTTTACTGCAGCGGTCTTGTTCTGGATTTGTGGTGCCCATGTCCCTTTCTCGTCGAACACCACTCCTAGGTATGTAAAGGCTTTAACTTTGGTAAGTGCGGAACCATTACAGGACAGGGTTCTGGAATTACTCTTGCAATTACCCACAGCCATAACATGTGATTTCCCTGCATTAATCACTAATTCCAGATCTTGCATGAAAGCCCCAAATGTATTTAATAGATGTTGAAGACCCCTAGGGGTCCTTGACATCAGTACCGTGTCGTCGGCATATAAAAGTACCGGCATCACGGAACCACCCATGCGAGGCACATCTGTAGAGGCACAGAAACAGTAGAAAGTGGCTGTAGAAGTACTGAAGAGCTCTGCGGTGTGACAGAGCTCAGCTATCTGCGGCTATCTTGCTCAGCGTGTAAATCATGCCCTAGAGCTCTGTCACATGATGGATCCCTGCACCAACTGCAAAAAGCATTGATAGGAGCCACTGTGACAACAGTTCCAGACAATGCTTTAAAGAAATTACCACCTGCTTGGCGGTCATTTTTCAATCTGGTGGACGGTACCTCTGTCAAAGCAATCAAGTAGTTTACTAAGTAGCCCTGGCAGGGATATGGGCCATTTGCCAGGAGATAAATTTGGCTCTATGTTGAAATTGGACGATTTAGCATTTTGCCATTTCTAGAAAGTAAAAAGTGTTTTAATGTCAGGATTTCAGTCCCAGACTGCCAAGGGAAGAGGTTAAGTGCTAAACATGTTGCCTTTCATGTTAGTTTCTGAATCATTGGACTCCAGCAGGGAAGAGAATGGAAGCTTTTCAAGACTGGGCAATGGAAAGTGAGAAAGTTAATCACTAACAGCCACAACAGAACTTCCACATTTCACTTCTGGATCAATAGTGGTGGGCCATATTTAACCTACTACACACAGGTCTCTGGCAATGAATCATAGTTTTATTAGCTTACCTCTTCATATAGTTCATCTACCCAAGCCTGAATCCTTCACATTTGGTATTTTTCCCTTTTTCTAGTCCCCTCGCATAGCCCTTAAACAGATACCCTTCTTTGGCTTTCCCTGTTTGTATTGCTTACTTTTTTCTGGAGCATGACCATCTGCTACTGGTTCTTGGTTTCCAATGCCTGGACTTCCTGGAAAGAAATGCTTGTATTCTGGTCAATTTCAGCTCTCAAGTGCTCAGCCTCCTTCTGGGATTCAGTTAGTATCTGGGTTTTGTTGGGGTAAATGTCTCATTCTGGCAGACATATTGAAATAACATCTGCTTACTGATGTCTGCCTCTTTCTCATACTCATTTAGTCTTTGCTCCCTACAATACCAAGAGCAAATAAGTCAGCTAAAAGGCAAGAATATGCTACCCAATCCTGTGCTTGCCAATGTTGATCTACAACAGTAAGCACTCCTACACCTTATCTCTCCTTTCCCAGGATTCCTGTTCCTTCTCTTGTGAGGTATTCAACAGAGACATGTTAAGGCATGGGAAAAGTGGGCTCTGGCCCAGGACCCCAGCCTTTAAGGGGGTGCCCTAATAGTGCCAGGTCTGTTCTGCGAGTCTTGCCCTAATGACCTTGAAGAATTCTTAAAAGGGTTGTTTTGATGTGTCATGTAATATTCATAAAAAAGTTTTTCCTAGACCAAAACAGGACCTAACATATAAGATGGTATCACAGAGATTTTGAGGTAGTATTAGTGCGCTCCTGCTGTGTTACAATATTCAAAACACACATCACTATCCCAGATGTTAGAGACGAGGGGGCTCGGCCAGGTCTAGGCTGTGTGTTTGTACTTTTAAACTTTTAAACTGCCTATTTGCTTACTTGCACAAAAAGACTTACCTTGCTCATTTGCACTTCTCCTTGCTCGCTTGCCCCAGGCACCCCGGTCCGTCACAGCAAGTGCCAATTGAACGGAGGGTGCCCCAGGGGTTCAGAGCAGTTCTCTCCACTTCCTGCCTGGGGGCATTTCTGGCACTACGCGACGCGCTCTAGTGTTCCACCGCACATTGCCGTTAAAAGGCTTGTGGCAGAGACACGCTAGTCTGATGTTAGAGACAAGGCGGCTCGGCCAGGTCTAGGCTGTGTGTTTGTACTTTTAAACTTTTAAACTTTTAAACTGCCTGTTTGCTTACTTGCACAAAAAGACTTACCTTGCTCATTTGTACTTCTCCTTGCCCGCTCTCCCCAGGCACCCCGGTCCGTCACGGCAAGTGCCGATTGAACGGAGGGTGCCCCAGGGGTTCAGAGCAGTTCTCTCCACTTCATGCCTGGGGGCATTTCCGGCGCTGCGCGACGCGCTCTAGTGTTCCACCTCACATTGCCGTTAAAAGGCTTGGGGCAGAGACACGCTAGTCTTATGTTAGAGACGAAGCGGCTCAGCCAGGTCTAGGCTGTGTGTTTGTACTTTTAAACTTTTAAACTTTTAAACTGCCTATTTGCTTACTTGCACAAAAAGACTTACCTTGCTCATTTGCACTTCTCCTTGCTCCCTCGCCCCAGGCACCTCGGTCCGTCATGGCAAGTGCCGATTGAACGGAGGATGCCCCAGGGGGTCAGAGCAGTTCTCTCCACTTCCTGCCTGGGGGCATTTCCGGTGCTACGCGATGCGCTCTAGTGTCCCACCGCATAATTACTATTTCAATCAATGTCAGACCGGAGGCGTAGCGGACTCGCGCAGTGGGTGCGCCTAAGGCGAGCCCGTCTGCGCCCGTCCGCACCGGAACTGGGCCCAGGGCTACAATCCCTCTGCAAAACTCACGAGAACATGTGAAGATCAGATACTCGAGTCAAGCGTTACGCTTACTTAGAACCAGTACCAGCTGCCCTGTAATAGAGATGCATCTAGAAACCAAACTATGTCCAGTTTGCTCTCACACCTTCATTTTCTCGCCTATTGAAGGACTGGCTACACCCAACACACAGCCCTACAGATCAGAGTTTAAATTTAACATTACCAAGGCCGGATTAATTAATGCCAGGTCAATGGTTAAACACAATACCCACACGTTGGAGCTCATAGAGAGTCAAAACTTAGATCTGCTATTTATCACAGAAACCTGGGCAGACGAGGCCTCAGATATAGATTTGGCCGTCGCTAACCCAGAGGGGTTTTCCATCTGCAGAGTGGACAGGAAAGAGAAACGTGGGGGAGGATTAGCAATTATATTTAGAGATAGGTTTAGGGTCAAGAGCTCAGATAAGGGCGCTAACAAGGACTGTGAGACGTTATCCTTCCAGATTAAGGTATATATATATATATATATAACAACTATACCTTTAACGGCCTCCTAATATACAGGCCTCCTAGAGCTACCACACCGCTGATAGATCTACTCAGTCCATTTTTGGAATCAAGTGTGAAAGGCCCAGAAAGCAATTTAGCCAATGATCAAATCATGGACTTGATTAATGCCGCAGTTAATGTGGCAGTCCCACAAAGAAAAGTCACTTTCAAGAGGAAAACTCCTTCTCAGCCATGGTTCTCGGAAGCGCTTAGGTCACAAAAGCAGAATTGTAGAAGAGCTGAGAAAAGATGGAGGACCAATTATGATCTAGGGCCAAAAGAAGAATACAAAGCTGCAATGGTCGTGTATAAAAATCTGATTATGGCAGAAAAAAATAGCTATTTTACACGAAAAATTAATGAGACAAAAAACTCCAGCAAAGCTCTTTTTGCCACAGTAAAAAAATTAACAAAAATAGATAATGATAGTAAGGTAGCAATGACCTCGGAATTTTTTAACACGCTGGGCGAATTCTTCGTCAACAAAGTATCATCAGTATATGACTCCTTTAAAAAACGTAATAAAGCTACACCTGATCAGGCACCCTCAGAGCCAATCAATGAACCCCTGGTGATATCGCAGGGTCCATGGTTTCAATTCGTACCACCCTCAGGAGATCAGATTCTGCAAGTGGTGAAGACCACTAGATCAGGCAGCCCAATGGATCCTTGCCCTCCCAAGGTGATACAGCTTTTTCCCGAACTACTGAGTACACAACTAGAGAAACTGTTCACACAAATATTAAACTCTGAGATCTTTCCAGAAGCTTGGAAACCACCTCGGTGATGCCACTTTAAAAAAAGTCAAATTTAGATTCCGAGGAGCCTGGCAATTATAGACCCATTGCCAGGATACCCTTCGCTGCAAAAATTCTGGAAAAACTCCTGAACAAGCAGATGTCCCAATTCTTCTCGGAGGGAATTGTACTAGACCATTCACAATTTGTTTTTAGAGAGGGACACGGGACAGAAACTGCACTGCTAACGGCAGTGGAAGAACTCAGGAGTGTTCTGGATGACGGAGGGAAGGCCGCCTTGGTTCTTCTGGACCCATCGGCGGCCTTCGAAACAGTTAGCCACGAGACACTCCTGACCCGTCTGGCTGAAGTCAGAGTTCACAGCTCGGCGCGGTCTCTACTGGCATCCTATCTGTGTAATAGAACTTTCTCAGTAGAGTTGGCGGAGGCAAGTTCCAAATCATTTAGTTCACCGTGTGGGGTGCCCCAGTGGTCATCATTAAGCCTCACCCTTTTTAATCTCTATGTAGCTCCATTAGCAAGGATCATAAGGGAAAGCGGTTTTATTCCAGTTTCCTATGCCGACGACACCCAGATAGTGGTGTTCATTAGCAAGGATGCTAAAGAGACAGCGAAAAAATTCAGATCATGTATGGCACAAGTCAAACAATGGATGCTGAATAACTGCTTGAAGCTAAATGGGGATAAAAGTGAAGTACTGGTGCTGGGGGCTGATCCGAACACATGGTCCCCGGAATGGTGGCCAGACAGCCTTGGCAACTGTCCAGTTCCAGTAGAAAAGGTGAAGAATCTAGGTATGACTCTAGACATCAAACTCTCATTTGATGCTCAGGCCAGCAAAGTGGCTTCATCAGTCTGGTACATACTGAAAATGATTAGGAAACTTCTGCCTTACATTCCAGCAGACGCACGGAAAATAGTGGTGACTGCCCTGGCCTTGTCAAGGATAGACTATGGGAATGCCTTGTACGCTGGGGCCAAGGTCCAAGTTCTAGCAAAACTACAACGTCTGCAGAATGCAGCCGCAAGGATGGTGCTGGACATTCCCAAACATGAGCCAATTGCCCACAAATTAAAAACCCTTCATTGGCTCCCCATTATCAAAAGAGTGCAGTTTAAATCCCTATGCCTGGCTTATAAGGCGCTTCACGGATTCGGCTCGCAGTTTTTAAAAAAACATCTGAAACCGTACGAACCCGCTAGGCTTCTTAGATCAAGCCAAGCCAAATTAATCCTGGTTCCTAAACATAGGCGGGCCAGATGGGGATGGAGGAGCTTTTTACTACACACAGAAAAGGTATGGGACCTTCTCCCAATCTCTATTAAAGACAGCCCATCACTGCTCTCCTTTAGAAAAGCAGTGAAAACCTGGCTCTTTTCTGCCTGCTAGACTCTGTACTGTCGATCCAGAACTCACTCTCTGATTTTTCACAGCGCCAAGACGCCCATGGGCATTTGCGCGCTCTATCTATACTACTATAATAAAGAAAGAACTTTCAGCCTTTGAGGCGGGTAAACTCGGGAACCACAGCGCCAATCCACACACCCGATACACCGTTGGAATCGTCAGGGTGTGTAGATGGTTAGAGGCTATATAAATGAAAAAAAAAACGTTATTTAAAAAATATACAGTAAAAAAAAAAAGTAGTCCCTCCGAAGTAGCGCCGGCCGCGACGTGCGTGCTCACGTCAGGAGCGCGGGGAGGAGCGGCGTCCAGGAGCGCGACGAGGAGCGGCGGACATGGCGCGGGGAAGGAGGGGTGACGTGAGGAGCAGCGGACAGGCCAGCGGCGGTGCAAGCAGCGGAAAGGCTGGAGGAGCGGCGGCTGAGGTAAGGGAGCGGCGGACATGGCGCGGGGATGGAGCGCTGACGTGAGGAGCAGCGGACAGGCCAGCGGCAGTGCGAGCAGCGGACAGGCAGGAGTAGCGGCGGCTGAGGTAAGGGGACCCATGTTGGGGCAGGCGGGGGACGGGCTGGGCGGGGGCCCGGGCTGCAGGAGAAAAGAGAATGATCCCGTGTTTTTATGCTGAAACAGCAATCATTAACACACCTCTAGGCCAAAAAGATTAGCTATGATGTAGGCTTTCCCAGCCAATGTACACTCTGTAGAACGGATTGGTCAGCTGTACACCTCTGCAAAGTAGAACAGACATATTTAAAGCAGTATATCAGCAGCGGACAGGCGGGAGGAGCGGCGGCTGAGGTAAGGGGACCCATGTCGGGGCAGGCGGGGGTCGGGGCAGGCGGGGGTTGGGGCAGGCGGGGGACGGGCCGGGCGGGGGCCGTGTTGCTGGACAATGTCGGGGCGGGCAGGGGTCGGGGAAGCCTGTTGCTCCCGGACAACGTCGGGACGGGCTGCTAGTAAAATTATAAGTCAAATCAAATCAAATCAATCAATCAAATCAGAATATTAGATGTAAACACATTTACATTTTGGATATTGGATGAGTGTGTCTGTGCACTGCTAGTGACCATGCTAAAGAGAGTGTGAAAGACCTGTAATTGGATCATAACCCGAACCAGGCCCCCACAATACATTTAGCCGCTGGCCCCCACAATCCTTAAAATGTCCCTTGTATGCAAGTCTTCCATACTTTCAGCAAGAGTCGGGGGTAGCAGGAAAGAGACGCAGATCTATCTCTTTGGCTAAAAGTAACAATGTGTATCTTATTAGCCCTGTTTATGGAGAATACAAATGCATCTACGCAATGAAAACAGCTTTCTGTAACTGCTCACTGTGCAAGCATTCTTTCTCCAATATCTAGCCGGGTCCACTTCTATATATTAAGCACCTACTCTTGTGGACGTCCAGAACACACTTCAGGGGGTGACTTACCTAACAATTAAAAGTTAGATTTTTCTATATGCCACAGGCACTTTTCCTCGTCGTGTGAAATTTATCGTCCAAGTCACTGCCACATCTTCTGCTGTAACTTAGAGTGGCCTTATTGAAAAGTTAAATAACCCAATTTGGCCATTATAGGGACAGAGAATACTCAATGTGGCAATAAATGGGTGTCTCTCAGCGCAATGACTCATAATACCAGTAAAATAGGGCCCCACAAAAGGTGAAAAAACAGTGGTGACCATGCGGAAAAAACAGATTTCCTACAGCTGCCTTTTGCATCAATCAACATTTTTCAGTACAAAGTTCCTGCTGGTCTGATAGATGCCACAACACATTTTAAGACGTGGGCTTCTAATCAAACTACAGTGCTCTTAAGTGTGTTCTGGTCAAACTTCCTCATTTTAAACTTTGCTCAAATAATTGGTATATTAAGCAACACGTATGGAAGGGCGAGATTTTGATCGATACCTTATCACTATTGATCTAAACCCCGATCTGGTCGACTGAACCTTTGTTGCCTGTCATTGAAGGAAGAAAGTGCCTCTCTTACCAAGTTAGTTCACCCAATAAAGGACTCCGCTCCAAAAGATCACAAACAACTTCTAGCTTTCAAAAGTTTATTGTAAGGTTAGGATAAGCTGCAAATACAGGCATCTCAGAATGAGATTCACGAGATACACAGGTCCAACTATATACATGTGCTCTCTGAAAGCCCTCAGACGAGCAACGGAAATTACCAGCACAAGTTCTAAGAATAATAAAGCTATCAGCATTGACGCATATTGAGATCTCTCCTTCATTTAAGTTGGAGGAAAACACACAGGTTAGGCTGTCCCTACCCTGCTCTAGATGGTATCCCTACTTAACCAAGTCTCAACCTAACAAAAGGTGTCAGCAGTGAATGACCCCCAAGGGAAGTCACTCACTCTTAGTCTCTTGGTGAAAACCTATAGTTCTCCAGTCATGACCCCTCTCTGCCTACCCATCCGCTCTCTAAAGGGTCCTCAGGCATCTGCTCTAACTCCACCCAGGGGTGCTGTCCCTAATACAAAACAGTCAACAACATTTGAGACACCCCTCGTGAGACGCCCCTCACGTGGTGTAGCTTCTGGCTTTTTCCATGCTGCTTTGTATTGGGCCTCATACGTTGGAGTTGACCTTGCTTCTCAGACTCTTCTCCGGCCCGCTGATACCCCTTAAACATTCCGGAACCCTCCTCCATGTCTGGGCCTTCTACTGAACAGACCTCTATTCATTTTATTAATAATCGGATCCTCCCTTTTCTCTTGCAGACAGACATCTGCAGCCAAGATCCCAACTCTCATAGACTTCCAAAAAGGTTCGCAACATTTCTCGGCCCAGACATGTACGTGTAAATCAATGTTAAAACATTTCAGGCCTACAGCATTTCTCATAATAATTATAGCATTCAACTTCTTCATTAATTAAAGCATGTTAATACTCTTATTCTATTATTCAGTAAACACATCTATAAATCATGGCCCATTAATGCAATGACCAAACATTAGTTCAATCTATGTCGTGAAAAGAAACACCTTCCCCTTCCCTTCTAGCTCTGGCCCTGAGGCCTACCACATTCTGCGTTTAACCACATGCCATCTTACATTTTAGCAGCTACACGACATGGATTCAGGAATAATCACATCTAATAAAATCATATAGTGTCACACATTTCTGTATTAGTTCCACTTCTACTTAAATCTCTACATTAGCTATACATTCAGAATATAATTGCAGATACTACTAGCACTCATGGCATTTCTCCTCATGATTTGTGCTTACTACGGGTAAGTGTGATGCACTCATACATTTAGGTCAGTTTGCGCTCTCTCAGTTCCCCCCTTTGATGACCTCTCGGGGTCATCACTAACATTTAAACTGCAGTTATTGCTAGCATAACTTGTCTCTGCGTTTCCAGAGCCCTCAGACTCCTGTACTGATTATCTTGTATGGCAGCCAATCTCTGCAGCTGCTCTCTTTGGGCCCTTTCTGACCTTCTTGCTCTGTACCATTTGAATACCCTCACCAATCCCCACAATATGATCCCACAGATCAATATTATGATGATAGGTTTTAGTATATACCACACAAAGCTTTTGCCTAAGGTGGAGATCCACCCTCCAACTTCACTCATTCCGTGGCCCACCTTTTCCCAGACATTTTCTCTACTCAAGTCTTCGATCTCCTTGTGAATATCAGTTATGTTCCTAATAACTTTCTCAAGGGGCTTTGAATTGTCTGGAATGTAAGTACAACATTCCTGGACCTTCAAAGCCTTACAGACTCCGCCCTCTTTTGCTAGTAGGACGTCTAACGCAAGACGGTTCTGAAGAACCATAGCCCTTATCGATTGCATCTCTCCTTCTACCAGCATTAAGGACTGAGCAGTGCTGGCAGACAACCTGTCGACGACTGTTGCCAGTCGTCTAATTTTAACATCATTAAGGATTAGTCCCAAAAGAGGGAACATAGCTCCAAAGACATCTCCAACCATTTCTGCATCTCCTATATCTCTCCTTCCCCTCGATGATGTCTTGCCCTCGATGATCTCTAAGTCTTGTGCATGATATATTTTGGGGAAGACAATTGCTAGGTAACATGATCCATACCAGTTGTCAGGTAGTCTCACGTAGGCATTTCTTCCACATACAAAATACACATTTGGAATCACTTGCATTCCCTTCAGGAAATCTTTAGTATAGTACTCTATATTGAAAGCATGTTCACAGCTGACTTCTCCCACGTATACATTTTCGTAATACGTTTTGGCTCGGTGAAGACATAGCTTTCCTTTCTGCGTCTTATCTAAAGCTATTGGACCACTACTACCCTTTCTCTTGTGTGCCTTCTCTTCCTCGGTCCAATCTGTTTTCCATTGTCCTGATTTTTTCAAAATCTTTTGTCTCCTGTAACGATCATCCACCTGCCCTATGAACTTCTTCTCGACTTCTGACACTTTGCATGTCAGGTTATTTCTACGGGCATGTGAAGTATCTAAGGTAATCCAAGGAATGAAGAACTTGGCCAGTCTGTCTTCACTCTTCCAGTAGTCCCATTTGTTCATCTGCTTATAATTTGGGACTTCTGGCAACACTGAATCATAGTTGGAGAAATAGTATTCAAAACTATCTCTCCCATAAAATATACTAAGCAATAAGCTACATGTAATGCCATATGTCAGCGGGAGGTGATGATATCTAATGCCTTCATCTACAGACGCCGGCAACTGCATGCAGACGTAACAGTCCTTAACCTCCATGGCATCCACGTATTCATATAA
Organism: Lissotriton helveticus; assembly: GCF_964261635.1. Classification (NCBI taxonomy): domain Eukaryota; kingdom Metazoa; phylum Chordata; class Amphibia; order Caudata; family Salamandridae; genus Lissotriton; species Lissotriton helveticus. The sequence goes on from NC_136072.1 coordinate 1,011,486,360, forward strand.
GAGTTTAGCATAAGCATTTGACCTAAAGTCTCCTTGGGACTCATCTACGTGTAACCTGCGGGCTTCTGCAGCTAATAACGCTTTCTCTTGAGTGTTTTCCCTTTTCTCACCAGCAACAGTGGGTGTAAGCGTTTCTACAGATTTCACATCAGTTACCTTCGCCTCTTCCTCATGTCCCTTTACATAAGAAATTGTTACCACTAAAGCTATTAATATTATCACTCCTACTATTAGTGTACCTATTATACATTTAGCTCTGCGGTTCTGGGTGCCGGCTTCCATTTCGTCAGACAATATAGCTCTCTCTTATCTTGGCACAAAGTTCCTTTCTTCTCGTTCCTTTACAGTCTCTTTTTACTCCTTTTGTCTTTAGAATCCACACAACTGGAAGCTGACAACCTTCTTCGCAAAAGTCCTTTAACAGTTCAATAAAGACAACCCTAGCCCTTCTCCATCAACTCAAGGGAAGTTCCCTAATATTCTCTGCTTCCTGGGCGCTAGGTAATCTTCTTTTTTTCTGCTCGCTTTATTTACAAAGTCCTTTAAGCATCTACTATCAAGTTTGTGCCTGCAGCTTCGATAGCAAAGTTCAGTATTTCCAAACGAAGATTGTGCTCTTCATGGGCTGTTATCGTTGTACCAAAGTCGGGGAATTGCAATTCTGAAAGAAACATGTGTTTTAACTTGCTGAGGCGGGGAGGTCTGGGGAGCATGAATGTTAGTGACCCTTCTTGTTCGACTCCGGGTACCAACAGTCGTATTTCCACGGTGACGATGGGCTCAGAACTGGACACTACCACCGCTCGAATCCTCCCTGTCTCCTGTTTCAAAGACATTTGTCGCCAGATATGTCCACTCAGGTGTGGAGTATCTTCTGCTAGGCACACGCACTCTTCTTGACCTTCTTCGGTCCGGTGCTTCAGCGCCCTGAGCACCTTCTTCCGGGTCTGAGTCTTCTGATATCGGAGGAAGGGTTATCTCTGGAGTTGACCTCAGGCTAGAGCTCCTTCTTTGCGGCCAATTAGCTTCTCCACGTGCCCTTCTACTCCTTCTCCTTCTTGTCTGTTCTCGCTCTCTGTCAGACCTGTCAGTGTCTGACTCGTACTCCCAGCTACTTTCTCCTTCTGTAGCGTCGTCTGTTTCGCTGTTGTACTGACCGTCCTCAGCTTGGTCAGACTCGTTCCCTGCTTCCGCTGGCACCTCTACAGCTTGGCTAGCCCCCTCTATGGCTTCTCGGTCCTCTGCTGGACGTCTATCCGAGAGAGGAGCTGTTTCTTCCCGAGGTGCTGGAACCCTTCGCGTATGTGACGCGTGGATCCAATTGGGCAGGCCTCCCACCTTCACAGCCGTATTCGCGATCAGGATGATCTGGAAGGGCCCACGCCAACGAACATCCAAGCAGCTTCTTCTCACATGTTTTTTCACCAGGACCCAGTCCCCAGGGTACAGGTCATGGCACGGGCCCTGGCACGATGGAACCTCGGCAGCCTGCACCTGAAGGGACACAGAATGAATGGCGTCAGACAGCCCCTTACAATAGTCCAGGATCATATCATCTGTGATATTTAACAGTGCAGTAGTTGGGACAGATGGCAGCCTCATTGCTCTCCCCATTAACACCTCATGTGGTGACAACCCCGTTCTTCTGTCTGGGGTACTACGAAGGCTCATGAGGACCAATGGCAGGGCGTCAGGCCAACTCAGGGTCGTTGAGGAACACACTTTTGCAATTCTGGCTTTGATCGTGCCATTGATCTGCTCCACAATTCCTGAGGCTTCTGGTCGGTAACTGCAATGCAATTTCTGATCTATGTTCAGAGCCGCACAAATCATCTTCACAAGCTCGCTGTTGAAATGCGTTCCCCTATCTGATTCCAAAGAGGCCGGCACCCCGAAGCGCGGAATGAGTTCCCTAAGCAGTAACTTGGCCACTGTGAGGGTGTCGCACCTACGTGTAGGGTATGCCTCAACCCATCTGGAGAATACACAAACAACCACCAGGACATAGCGGAGGCGGTTGCACCTCGGCATTTCAATGAAATCTATCTGCATTCGATTGAATGGACCTCCAGACCTTCCTATGTGGCTTAGTGCAACTGGTGTTCTTTTCCCTACATTCAGCTGCTGACAGGTCACACAACGCTGGCACACTGCTTCTGCTGCTATTCTAAACTTAGGATTGTACCAAGTCTGTCTAAACACTCTCAGCATAGCGTCTCTCCCTAGGTGTACGGGACCATGTATGTGTCTGGCCATTGGGCTCACCATCTCATTGGGCAACACTGCTCTGCCATCTGCTGAGACCCAGAAATGGGACTCACCCACTACACATCCTGCCTTTTCCCATGTTTCTTTTTCAAAATCAGGAGCATTTTCTTGCATGTTTGCCAGTTCGTCCCAAGTATCAACAGTTTCCAATATCATGGCTAATTCAGTCCTTACATTTATTCCACCCACTTCCACCTCTGTGAAAGAGTACCCTTGTTCCGCGCAATACCGCGCGACTTCGTCGGCATATCTATTGCCTTTCGAGACGAAGTCCTCATTTCTGGTATGTGCGGTGCACTTTACAACTGCGATACCTGCTGGACATTGCAACGCCTCTAACAACAGGCGCACAAACTCTCCATTGCGAATGGGAGAGCCTGAAGAGGTCATGAACCCTCTTTGAGACCATAACTGCCCGTAATCATGAACCACCCCATAACCATATTGGCTGTCGGTGTATATGGTGACTCGAATTTGATTGCTTGCCAAGCAAGCACGTGTCAAGGCAATAATCTCGGCTACCTGAGCGGAGTGTACTCCTTCCAGGCACCCAGCTTCTACAACTCCAGTAATTGTACAAACAGCGTAAGCTGCTCTCAACTGCCCAACTTCGTCTCTTACACATGAGCCATCGACAAAGAAAATTTCGTCTGGGTCGGTCAGTGGCTCATCTACGATGTCGGGTCTGGGTTTGGTGCATAGTTCAGTCACATCGAGGCAGTCATGGTCTGTACATTCATCATCATCCTCGATATCATTTGGGAGTGGCATCAAGGTGGCAGGATTCAAAACAGAGCATCTCCTGAGGGTCACATTCTCTGCAGCAAGAATAACTTGCTCATAGCGCGTGAGCCTGCTGTTGGTCAGATGCTGTGTTTTGGTCCTGGTCATCAACAGTTCAACAGAATGGGGCACGCACACCTCTAACGGGTGCCCCATGACGATATTTTCACATCTCTCAATGCTGACACCCGTTGCAGCAACGGATTTGAGACATCCGGGCAACGCTGCGGCTACTGGGTCTAAAGTAGCCGAGAAATAAGCAACTGGTCTACGGGCATTCCCATGGATTTGGACTAACACAGACAACGCGCAACCTTCTCTCTCACAACAGTAAAGCAAAAATGGTTTATTGTAATCAGGCATTCCCAATGCCGGAGCACGACACAGGTCCTCTCGCAGCTGTAGGAATGCCATCAAACAGTCTTTGTCCCATGGTACCGGATCGCTCACCTCCTTATGCGTCAGTTTTTGCAAGGGCTTTGCTTTCAGTGAAAAGTTCGCGATCCACTGTCGGCAATAACCCACCATCCCTAAGAACATCCTGACCTCTCTCTGTGTCTTAGGCGCATTCATTTTCATGATCGCCTCTATCCTGTCTGGTGACACCTTTCGTTTGCCTTTCTCTATTCTGTGTCCCAAGTACTGCACTTCTGTCAGGCAGTACTGCAACTTTCCCGGGGACACCTTGTGCCCATTGGCAGCTAGGTGATTTAACAAAGCAATGGAGTCCTCCCTGCAAGCTTCTTCTGTTTCTGACGCCACGAGGAGGTCGTCTATGTACTGGACCAGAACTGACTTCTGGGGCAGCACTAGACTTTCAAGATTTTTCTTCAAAAGCTGGTTAAAGATCGATGGGCTCTCTGTATACCCCTGAGGAATACGACACCATGTTAGGACGCGACCTTCCAGCTTAAATGCGAAAAGAAAATGGCTTTCTTCGTCCAGAGGGATCGAAAAGAAAGCCTGACAAAGATCAATCACAGTGAACCACTCAGCTTGGAATGGAATCTGAAACAGTATCACTGATGGATTCGGTACCACTGGACAACACGAAACGACTATGTTATTAATCTTTCGAAGGTCCTGTACTATCCGGAATTTCCCATTTGGTTTCTGCAGACCCATAATCGGGGAGTTGCATGGACTACCCACGATTTCTTTCAGTATTCCCTGTTTAATCATGGACTCGATCACGGGCTTTATGCCTGCAATCGTTTCTGGAGTCAATTTATATTGGGGTGTTCTTGGGAACTCAGCATGCGGTTTCACTACAATTTTCACTGGGTCCACCCCTTTGACCAATCCAATCTCTTCCCCAGTGAAGTCCCATACTTCTGATGCCACTGTCTCTCTCAAGTCCCAGGGGAGCTCATCTACTGTCAAAGTAGGGTACAGCTCCACGCATATTCTTGAGTTTGCAACTTTGAAGTCTGCGTCATCATCATTGGTCAATACCTCCACTCCCTGAGGTGTACAGTATATTGTACAATTCAATTTACACAACAGGTCTCTGCCTAGCAGACACACAGGACTTGAATCGCAAACCACAAACTGGTGCTCATCGCTGTACTTCCCTATTTTCACCTGTACCGGTTCTGTCAATTGGCTGGTTATTCTCCTGTTTGCGACCCCCACCACTTGTATGGTCTCTCCAGACATGGGCAGGTCTGGAACTGCAGCTGATCTGATCGTGGACCTAGTGGCTCCTGTGTCCACCAGAAATGTCGTGGGGCACCCTGCTACTTCTGCTTCGACATAGGGTCCCCTCTGGTCCACCTCCAAGGCTGCCCCGAGGGTGCAGTCTTCTCTTTCCACTCTCTGTCCGGTTAATGGGTCCACATAATAGCACTCTTCTCCTTCTACAAACAGGGGCATCTGTCTATAGGTCTTACCCATATTCCCTACTCGGGGAGGTTGCGGGAACTGGGCTCGGGGAGGAGCCCCCCCCCCCTTTTAGCACCTTTCCCTGGTATGGCGTCACCCCTCTCGTAGGCGCTCTCTGGACCTCTTCCTCCTCTTCCTCTTGTTCTCCTATCTCTACATTGTAGGGACACTCGCGTTTCCAATGCCCCACCTCGTTACACTGGTGGCACCTAGTCGTTTTCTTCAAGGCAGCTATGTCTATTCTGGGTCTAAAGGTGGAACTCTCCTCATTGCCCTTGTTCTGACTGTACTGCTTCTTTCCTCCTGTACCTGTTCCTTGCTGCTGTTGCTGCTGTCCCCCCTTCCCTGCTGCCTGCATCTGTACCACCATCAATTTTTCTTTTAGTTTCTTAGCCTTGGAGTCTATCTCATCACAGCAGTACCTAGCATATCTCAGTATTTCGTCTAGGGGTCTATTTTGCCAACAAATCAAGTGTTGCTGAATCATTAAACTAATATCCGGTCTCAGTCCCAGGACGAACTTGGACACAAATTGCCCTATGTCTTTTGGATCCATTACATCCAAGCCGCTATACTGTTTAAACGCCTTCAGCAATCTCTCATAATATTCGTGGACTGTCTCTTTGGGTTCCTGTCTGGTTCGGTCTATTTTGACCCAATCTATGTCTTGCATTGGCACTTTCTCTTTCAGCCAAGTCATCACTCTCTCAAATTTTGCCATCACAATCTCGGACGGCCCATTAGTCTTAGCATCTCTCTCCGGCTCCGTTGTGGGCCACTCAGCGCTAACCTTGCATGCTGTCCACAGATCTCCTGGTACTACAATGTCAAACAGCGTGTTCAGATCTATCCATAGGACCTTTGAGATTTTTACAAATCTCTCAACTTGCTTGTACCACTCCACTGGGCTTTCCCACAATTTGGGGAAGGAGGTGGTAAAAGCAGCTAAATCTCCCCTACTCCAAGGGACATGCACATAATTCCCATTTGCGACTTCACGCAAAGGGTATGCTTCTATTCCCTGCAGCCTTCCTGGTGTCGTACCAAGCGTGCTTCTCCTGACGGTCCCTTTCTTGGACCACCTCTCTTCCCACTTATCTAGTGCCCTCCATGTCCTTATTCCAGTGATCAGTTCCCTTATGTGCGTTTTCAGCCCGATCGTTCTCCTCTCATCTAGGTCTCGATCTGTATAATGTAGCCTGTGGTTACCCTGTAATGCTTTGGTTCTTGACAGGTCCACCATATATTTGCCTGCTAGTTCGACTAACTTCTCATGGATTGCTCTCGCTTTTCGAGTGATGTCCTTTGCCATATACAGTATTTCATCCTGCTCATACATTTCCATTCTTTCTAAAGGCAGGGTACCATCTATCATGTCATCCAGGTCTGACCTTAAGCTGGCGACATCGAGTCTCTTAGCTTTTATCTCAGCTCGCAATACGTCTTTCGAAGGGGGCTCACTGGTCTCCCTACCATCCCAACTCCGAGCTCTACGTTTGGGCTCGGGAGAGTTAATGAGTGCTCTCCCTTGCTCCCATCTCTCCAGGTCCCATGCTCGGCCATCCGATCTTGGAAGGTGATGGAACACGGGCCTGTTACCCCCACTCTCTCCTGCTTCTCTCCTTTCACCGTACGCCTCTCTGTTATTTTCCCTCTGGTCGCTACTCTCCCTTTGCCTAGTATCACTCAGTATCCGATACGATCCTTCCTGGTTCCCCATATTCCCTGGGCTGCGCTCGTTTCCGTCATCACAGGGACTATGGTGCGACCTCTCACAACTCCCATTCAGTTCTCTGGTGCCGGGCACACAGTGGGTACACTTAAAGCTGTTTCTGTACTCTTGCGTTCTCCTCTCCCCTTCACTGAGTATTGGGCGCGCCACCCCTCCACTCCCGGGGCCCCCGTTTTCCAGGTCCGTTCTATCTCCACTCCGGGCCCAATGGGTGACTCCCCTACTATCTCTCTCTCTCCAGTCCCACTCCGGGCTGCTCTCCCCAGCCCCGCAGTGAGTCTGAGCTCTGCTGTCCTGACTTTCCCTTTCAGCTTCTGCAGCTATGATGCTCTTGTGAGCCTCCACTGCCTCATCCCACTTCTTCATGTACTCATTTAGCTCTTGAAAGGATTTTCGTCCAGATCCCCTCAGATCCACTGGCCATCTAGGGCCCCCGGGATCCCCTCCTGGGTCCCCTGCTGTGTGCATCGGGGTGCTCCACTCTCTGGGTATCGGCATCTGACTTGGGGAATTGATCGTATCGTTCCTTCTTGCCGTCTCTGCTCTTTCTCTGTCCTTCCGTACCCGTTCTTCCCCTCTTGCTCTCTCTGGGTCATATATCGATACTATAGGACCTATGGTAACAGGTACCTGTAGTGCAGCTGGTAATCCGTAGGATGTGGCGCACTCCGTTTCCGGCGCTCTTTGTACCACAAACCTCCCGACTACCTGTTGCACCTGACTAGGCTGGGACAGCTCTTTCTTTGCCTCAGGATCCCACTCTGAACTGGGAAGCGGTCCATGCTCTCCTGCATTGCCCCCCTTTTCTCTTTCACTATGCTCGACCTCTCCCCCTGCTCTATTATACGGGGGTGGCCTGTCTGTCAATAATCTGTTTATCAGGCTGTCCTCTGTTTCGCTCTCATCATCTTCTTCTAGGGGGCTTTTATTTCCGGGCACCTCTAACACTGGGTACAGTTTATTTACTTCCATGTTATGCACTCTCCATCTTTTAGCATCCGCATCCCACCTGGCATCCTGCACTGCCCTTACCGATCGTTTCACCCTTTCTTGTCGTCTGTTCATATTTTTTTTCATGCGCTGCCCTAATCCATGCATCAAGGGCTTCAAACTGGGTCGGTCTAGGCAAGGGTCTCATTGAGGTCATGACTGATTTTAATCGATGTAACACCTCTAATCTGAACGTCCCGTACTTCGGGAACGTCAGTTCCTCATTTCCTTCCGTAATCTTACTCCACTCTGATATCCAAAGGATCGTATGCAGCCCAACATTCACTGCCATGTAACGAGCCGGCGTACCCTCCGGCGGGGCTTCTTCCCCTTCATCCGATCCCCGCTTCCCATTCTTTCTTAAACGCCGCTCTCAGCCATTTAAAACACTTCATAATTATGCGCACAATATCCAGCCTCGCTACTCTGTTTACTTCCTGATGACAATCCACCAATCCTAACGCGGCTTTGCTAACTTGGCCTATCGCAGCGCGGTCTTTCTCCGGTCGGCCAATCCCAGCTCGACACTTTCTGACGTCTTTGCTAGCTGGCCTATCACAGCGCGGTCTTTCTCCGGTCAGCCAATCACTGCGCGACACTTCCTGACGTCACTTTTCTCCGCTTCGCAGCAGCACCCCTCCTTTCTCAACTCGTCTCCCGGTCATGCATGCGTCCCATTCATACACCGAAAAATGACTACTTCCGACCAAGCGGTCACTTCCCTCGACTGTACGTCCACAGTCTATATGTAATTGTCAACACAACTGACGAAATGTCTATCGTCTCTCTGATAGGTTGCTTACACACACAGTAACCTCCGACCAGCGTCCGTTACTCACGCACTCACTCTTACGTTCCCCCTATCTCGGTCTTTCGGGTGATCAATGGTACCTCATGACCCCCTTCACACTAGTTGACAATTACTCTGGGTGTCCGATACACCCGAACCACTTAAGCTCTCCTTGAACTTAAGATTTCCACCGGTTGCGCGCGCTCACAACCTGTTCCACAGTCACTCTACAGACATTCAACTCCGCCAGACATTACAACATAGATACAATACAAAAACACCGCAATCTAACACGCATGACCCTTTATACTCACTCTCGACCGATACTGCTGCTTTTTCTGTCTCACGTCATCCGGATCTTCTTCGGCGGGCGGTTCTTCCGATCATCGATCTCTAGGGGCCTTGGGGTAAGCTAACCTGGCCTAGGTCACCGTCCTCAAGAAGGCAACCATCCTCTATAGCTACCAACTGGAAGGGCGAGATTTTGATCGATACCTTATCACTATTGATCTAAACCCCGATCTGGTCGACTGAACCTTTGTTGCCTGTCATTGAAGGAAGAAAGTGCCTCTCTTACCAAGTTAGTTCACCCAATAAAGGACTCCGCTCCAAAAGATCACAAACAACTTCTAGCTTTCAAAAGTTTATTGTAAGGTTAGGATAAGCTGCAAATACAGGCATCTCAGAATGAGATTCACGAGATACACAGGTCCAACTATATACATGTGCTCTCTGAAAGCCCTCAGACGAGCAACGGAAATTACCAGCACAAGTTCTAAGAATAATAAAGCTATCAGCATTGACGCATATTGAGATCTCTCCTTCATTTAAGTTGGAGGAAAACACACAGGTTAGGCTGTCCCTACCCTGCTCTAGATGGTATCCCTACTTAACCAAGTCTCAACCTAACAAAAGGTGTCAGCAGTGAATGACCCCCAAGGGAAGTCACTCACTCTTAGTCTCTTGGTGAAAACCTATAGTTCTCCAGTCATGACCCCTCTCTGCCTACCCATCCGCTCTCTAAAGGGTCCTCAGGCATCTGCTCTAACTCCACCCAGGGGTGCTGTCCCTAATACAAAACAGTCAACAACATTTGAGACACCCCTCGTGAGACGCCCCTCACGTGGTGTAGCTTCTGGCTTTTTCCATGCTGCTTTGTATTGGGCCTCATACGTTGGAGTTGACCTTGCTTCTCAGACTCTTCTCCGGCCCGCTGATACCCCTTAAACATTCCGGAACCCTCCTCCATGTCTGGGCCTTCTACTGAACAGACCTCTATTCATTTTATTAATAATCGGATCCTCCCTTTTCTCTTGCAGACAGACATCTGCAGCCAAGATCCCAACTCTCATAGACTTCCAAAAAGGTTCGCAACATTTCTCGGCCCAGACATGTACGTGTAAATCAATGTTAAAACATTTCAGGCCTACAGCATTTCTCATAATAATTATAGCATTCAACTTCTTCATTAATTAAAGCATGTTAATACTCTTATTCTATTATTCAGTAAACACATCTATAAATCATGGCCCATTAATGCAATGACCAAACATTAGTTCAATCTATGTCGTGAAAAGAAACACCTTCCCCTTCCCTTCTAGCTCTGGCCCTGAGGCCTACCACATTCTGCGTTTAACCACATGCCATCTTACATTTTAGCAGCTACACGACATGGATTCAGGAATAATCACATCTAATAAAATCATATAGTGTCACACATTTCTGTATTAGTTCCACTTCTACTTAAATCTCTACATTAGCTATACATTCAGAATATAATTGCAGATACTACTAGCACTCATGGCATTTCTCCTCATGATTTGTGCTTACTACGGGTAAGTGTGATGCACTCATACATTTAGGTCAGTTTGCGCTCTCTCACGTACAAAAGATTAAAGTGTCGCTTTAATAAAAATGAATCTAGTGTTTGACATTGTGGTTTGTTCATCGCATAATGCTTCGACTGTGTTTAATATACTTACCTATTGCTGGTTCTGGTAGTATTATTTATATATTAAGGCTTAGAGATAAACCAGTTGTGTGAGGCGCTGCAACCATGAAAACAAAGTTGTTACAGAAATAGGAATGACAGCACTGTCTCTTGGGAAGGAGGCACACTGTAGGCATTTGCTGAAACCACTTGAAATTGCATACTTCAAAACATGCAATTTCCTCAGCCTTTGTCTGTGACCTTGGTTGCTTTATGCTTTAGAACTTGAGTTTGGCCATCTCCGGTGATCTTCTATTCTTGTCACTGAAGGACAGTTAATATGAAGGTTAATGCATTCTACTATTAAGTCAGTTGCATACAGTGGATGACAAAAATCATTATATCTCCCCTTGTGCTGCTGTCCTTAAAGACCGGTTCGACAATAGGCAGGGACTGCTGGTGATCAGTGTCCTTGAGTCGCTTCACTAAGGTTAATTTGAGCATCTCATAAGCTGGAGAATCACGTCTCTAAGAATTGATTGTCTAAGAAGCTCGGATCATACCCAGAGTAAAGGACTTAAATCCAAGGTAAGCATTTAATGCAAACAACTGAAGCTCAGTACCTAGAGACCTCATAAACCTGCAAAGCACTGGCCTTATTACAGCCCCATCTTTAGTCAACAAAACGTATGATGCATTATTTAAACATATGAAAGCAAAATGAGTTCTCATTGTTTTGCCATCGCGGTGTGCTAAATGGCTGAGCTCCCCATCAGACATGACCTCTCCGGCTTACCCTTTTGAAATATCGCGGAAAGTTTATGGAAGCTTACTGGGAATAACACTTGAGGAGAGTTTTGTTTTTTACATCTACAGGTGACATGTAAGTACCTGTACTCCCTAAAACACCTTTAAGCCTTCCCTCCTCTCATTGTTCTGCGGTGTGTGTAGCACTTTATCCAAGCACTGGTTTGCATAAGAGCAAAGCGTTGATGACATTATGATGGCAAGTAATTCATTATTTACAAACAAATGCTCTAATTTTACACCAAAGCCGACTGTGATTTTGTAGTGGAACAAGCGTTATTTATTTTGCAGTTGTATATATAATAAACCAGGCCTTTGTGAGAATCACATAAATGTATTGAGAGGTAATCTAGTGGGATATGGAAACAGGTTTTTGTAAGGGGTTCATTAAAGTGACATCAGATGCCCTATGACCCCTGCTACCAACACAGAAAGGACATCTTGTCAAGATCCAAACCAAGCAACAGTCTCTCATTTACAATGATAGAGCTCATGGATCGTCGTGGTGTGGAAACAACAGATATTAAACAGTTTCATTTTGTTTAAAGCTGCTGCCTTCATAATTCATAAGGTCAGAGGTAGTAATGGCAGTACAATTGTACCAATGGAAAACCAGGGGTCAAAGCATTAGCCAGAAAATTAAAATTCCTCCACAGTGAACTAAACATCAAATTACATCAATCAAATGCGCTTGTGTTCTCGCCCTAAAACTTGCCGGATCTACATTCGGCATGGAATGGCGGCCGAGATGACCTCCTAAAACACTGCGATATAATCCAAATCGAAAGGCAATATAAAGCATCAGAACAAGTGCTCCAAAGAAGGCATATTACATTCTTACAACAGCCTATGGATTGTGTCTGCCCCAGAGGATTCAAGAAATTGTCTCGTCAAGATCCTAATGAGAACCCTAACTCCCTAGTGGTTCAAAATACGTCGATGATAGAAACTTGGGGATGCATTTACAAATGGACTAGGACTGTGGAAAAACAACCTGAAGAATAAAATTCCACCCTGGTTAAAAATGCACTCATCCCCCAGGTTCCTGTCAAAAGGGTCACGGCAGCCTTAACAAGTTTGATGCATACCCCATGCCAAATATTTTGACTGGTTCAAATTATGTTATTCAAGTCTGTGTTAAATTGTCATTCATAGTTATCGGTTATGTGTACATTTTACTATGTTTGATATTAGGGTTGGAATGTTTTGTCCTGAGGGACACATCTGATATATTGGATCAATGAAAAAGTAGAGAAGTGTCACTTTTAACAACATATGAAACCTCATACAAAAGCACTTGAAAATATTATTTAGTAAATTGTGAAACAACTGCACGGGCCAAGAAAATAAAGTTACTTGTCCCAGTTTTGAAAGAGGAAGTTTGAATATTTACAGCCATTTATTCTGGTTTGTGTAATTTTGAAGAGGTCCAATTTGGCTGTCAGTTTTATGGTCCCAACCCTTCAGAGTGTCAACTTTATAAAAGTGGCATTTTCAAAATTGTAATTTAAAATCTGGCCTCACCATGAGAGAGGATTTTTACAATTCCAGAGAAACCAAGCTCCCATTTGAAAGTCACAGCTTATTAAATGTAATAACGTAACTTCAATGTTATCCTATGGGAGAGGCAGGCCTTGAAAATGACACCAAACATGAATGAATTACCTGTTCCTATGTGGAAGTTACAGCTTATTAAATCTAATAAGGTAACTTCAATGTTGTACTATGGAAGAGGTAGTACTTTCCTCCTTTAAATACATTGCACCCTGACTTCTGGGCTGTCCAGGTCCTACTTTAGGGGTGGCGTATATGAATTAAAAAGGAAGGTTTGGGTCTGGCAAAAGGTTTATTTTGCGAGGTCGAAATGGCAGTTTAAAACTGCCCACCCAGGATGCGATGCAGTTGCGGCTCATGCAGGTAAGAGCGGTGAGGCGGGATGGTCGTCTCTGAAAATCCCCCTTACCCAGCACCACCGACCGTCGTTCTTACCTGCACGGGTACCGCCTGATGCAATGGCAGATCTGAGACATGTTTAAAAGTGCTACTTAAGTGGATGGCACAATCAGTGCTGCCATCCCACTGGTGGTATTTAATTTATAGGTCTTAGGCACAGGTAGTGCCACTGTAAAAGGGTAGAAGACATTCTTACTATGTTTTAAGGAGAGAACACACGCACCTTAGCACTGGTTAACAGTGGTAAAGTGCACAGAGTCATAGGTCCAGCAAAAGCTAAGTCAGTAAAGAAGGAGGTCTGGAGGCAAAACAATAGGGGGAAAACCATGCCAAGGATGCCAGGTCTAACACTCATCTTCTTGCATCAACATGCATCACATTAGACTCTCCCCTTAAGTGTTGTCCATTAAAGGCCTCCAAAAATGGAAGGGGTGAGTTTAGGGAGTAGAACCAAGGGTACCGACTATCCAGAGTTACTAATTCATAGAAAATATTTATATTACTCACAGAAAAAAATGTGCAACCTTCCTCTCTTCATATGACAACAGTAACTAAAGGAATTACGCTATCTTTAACCATACCCTTTGTAGTGCTGGATCAAATTTCAGAGTGCAGTTGCAGCCATCAATGTTACAATACTAAAGTCATAGGGATTGTGAAAATACAGTGACACACACAGAAAAAGCATAGCAAATGAGTCACACCAATTCAACAGGAGAAGGATATGGGAGTGGTAAGTAGCCAGTTGAGTATTTTGAAGCTCACTATCTCAAATATATTACAATTACATGATGCATCCATCATTTCCAGATAGCAAATGTTTCATTAAAATGGCCACAAAATGCGCACTGACATGCATTTTTACTGATAAAACTTTATAGCACACAAACTATAATGTGTTGGAATTGATTGTCAGCAGTTATTCACCATTTGCACTTCACCAAGTGTTTTGATTTGTTTTTATCTTATTAAAATCTTTGTTTCTATCACCATCAGAATTGCAAACAAAGTGCTTAATTTGCGCTTTCCTAACAGCTGATATAATGAGATATATTTGCACAGTTATTTTCCAGGTAATTCAATGTTGTTTGGTAGAAAAACGGACATCCTCCTGCCTTTCCTTTCACACTCCCTGCAACATTGTCAGACAGTTCACTTTACAAATCCCTCTAACTTTGCAGTCAAAGAAAGAAAATTAAACACTATTCTCCACGTTAAAATAAGCAGCAATGTTTCAGAAAACATAGCATGACATTTGATCTCTGTCTTTGAATCACAGTAAATGTCACAAGATAAAAATAAATTTAAAAGCATCTTTATTGCAAATTCACCTTCTGATCATCAGCATGTGTATTTTGGGGGTGCTGCTGCACCCCCTGCACCTCTACTTCCAGGGCCTTGGCATACCCTCCAAATATTTGGGCCTTTACCTAAATGCATAATTACACAATTAGTCATAAAATTACACTTAAAACAAGTGGCTGGAAAAACAAGTAATAACTTCTGCCTTATAGACAACATGTTTGTTAACGCTCTTCTGACTTTTAATTCACTGTCCAGGCACTACTCATATCCACAATAGATTATGATTATACTTTTCACTCGGGTTTGCCACATATCCAATCTCATTCCCATGATAACGGCCATTCACACTGAGCCCAAGTAAGTGACAGGTACCAAAGATGTAAACGTATTATCCATGACCAGAAAAGTGTGTAGTATTCTTCTAGTTACCAGCATCCAGATTAAGTTGCTTGCTTGGTTTAGGCATGGCGTCTGATGTGCTGTCATGTCAGCAATCATGGGTATGCTGTCTGACAAATCTATTTATGCTTATTTTCCTGGTTTTTGGCTGTGTAAAATGTCTGTTTTGTCTTAATTGCACATCAAAATTTAGCATCTTTAAAAAATGTTGAAGTCAGTAAAAATACTGAACATGCTCTTTTTGGCCACTTTTCTTTAAATGATCTTTATTGAAGTTTTGTAGGAAATAAGAGGCAATGATAGTACATGGTTGGTATACATTTCAGTCTCCTAAGTGTGATCATAAATAAGGGAGCATGATCACCAAAATAGACAGGAAGGACACCCTAAAAGACAAACCATAAAAGAATCAGAGAAAGCGTATGACATTTTCCTCATTACTGATTACACAGAGCTGTCAAATAGACTGACACAGAGTATGAGAAACCATTAGCACATCATAGAGGCGGACAAGATACTTGATGAATTTATCTCTACAAGTCCGAATGTTCGGCAGGGGGGCAGAGCTCTGTGCCCCCTCCGTAGTAAAAAATGTGAACAGTATTTTTGGACGCAAGGTATTAGTGTTCCAGTCTTCGAGGAACAACACCATGGATTGCCCATCTGCCTTCTAGGTGATCCCCATGAATCACAAGTTGTTTCTTCTGGATCTGCCCTCAGCATCCTCTATGCGTTCATCAAGATGGTGAGTTAGCTTTTAGAGGGCAGAGACGGTGCCAAGGAAGGTTCAGACCTCCTGTTGCAGGGTGTCCACATTCTTCTCTGCGGTACTGATACGGTCTGCCAGCCGTCCGGAGATCAGCACAAAGTAGATTGAGATTGATTTTGATTGAGTCTATGTTTGTAATCAGCTCGGTTCTGGAGCTCTATATTGCTACCATTAGATCTACAAGTGTTTACACGGGGTTGTCACCTCTCCATCTCCCCCACCACCCCCCTCTCTGCATTTTCCTTGGGCGGACCCTCGGGCTGCATAGTATGGGTGTAATTCACCACCTTGTTGGATTGGGCAGGTTTAGCCAGTTTGTACTTCCCCATTGTATCAGGAGAGTCAACAACAGGCCCTGGAATGCTCCACCTACACCTCAGACCACTTCCCCTAAGCCTTGTGTTTCTCAAGCCCCTAATAGGGGAGTCCACCTACTCCAGCGCTCCAACTACCTGATCCCCGCAACCAAGTCCAGGAGGAATGTATTCCAGACAGCAGACCATGAGCTTCATCCCCACTGGAGCATTTGACACGGTCCTCTTGCCCTATGAACCACAAAAACAGTCTCTGGCTAGCCTGGTCTGGGGGCTTCTAATAATGGATTTTCCAGTTGCAGGTGTTATCACAATCAGGGCTGGCTGGTTGCATGACACCTCTCTGGTTAAGTTGCCACAGCCCCCCATCAGGGCACACCGCAGCAGCCCTGCATTATATATGTGGAGCACATTTACTTTGTCCCATGCAGTGGAATGTTCATGCCAGTAATGTTTGTGTTGGTCTCTTCATCGCCCCAAGGTGGAGTCGCGTCCACCAGGCAATTAATTCAAATGTCTCACCCCCAAGAGGGCCGTCATCCATCTGAACCCCACAGGCCCCTCCCAGTGTGGGGGTGCATTAGGGGGCACCTCAAACGAGGAAGAAAGGCCTCTAAACAACTGCCAGGCAATAGGCAACTCCAGGCATAGGATAACATGTCACTTTCAGACTGTGGCCCACCCCACAGTGAGCTGGCAAGATAGAGTTCAGTGTGCATGAGGGAGTCACTCCACACACCGCCCCAGCAGCCCATCATCGTTGCCTGACTCACGCAACAAGAGATCCCCGGGTCCAACGTGTCCAGCAAAATAGTACCAGAGTCACTGCGAGACCTCCCCAACATGGCCCATGCATCCTCTACGACCTATATGGCATCCTCAGTCTGAGGATTACCAGCGCCCCAGCAGTGATCCCAAAACCGGTAGCAAGCCAGCAGGTCTCAGACTTACTCACTGGGGCCACTGGTGCACAGAGGGCGTGCAGGATAGTGTGGGGCGCTTATGAATTAATCTCTGCCTGATCCAAGCCTACAGGCCACTCCTCAGGAGTCCTCAGGTCTCTCTCCAAGTAGGGTTTCTACAGGTACCAGCAGGGGTGGCTCCTCCACAATGGTAAGGAGCCTCTCCCCACTGGCTCAGATCCAGCAGCTAAAAAAAGGGGAAATTTCATTATCGTTTTATTTTTCAGCCTGCATGTGTGGGGAGGGGCTAGGCTGGGCCGGGCCATGGGAGAAGGAGTGCTATGTGCACTCTCTAAGTGCACATGTGTTTAGCCGACCGTCTCAGGCATGTTAGAGAAACACCATAGCCTCCCTGTGCCTGAGCGAGCATCTTTTCAGCCCACTGAGGCCAATCCCTGTGCTTCTCTCATAGCATAAGAACAGTGCAGGGATTGGACAGGGAGTCTGCTGCAGCCCCAGTGCCTGCTGGGACAAGGAAGAGGAATGCAACCAGGCATGACGTGTGAGGCTGCCGGCAACTTAATGCAAGGTTTCCTTTTTTTATTATTAAACTTCCTCCCTGCGCTTCCCATCCCACGCATCCTACCCCCATGCACCCTGCCACTTTTTGTATGTGGCGGCCGCCACTGGGTACCAGTTCTCAGTAGTCAAGTGGGCCTCTTGGAATACCGAGTCCTTCTGCTTTTGTGCCTCTTAAGCAGGGGAGAGGACTGAGTGATTCTGTTTCTTACAGCAGTAATACGTACTCTTCATGAACTATGTTATTCCTAGGTCCACGAGTATTCTAAAGAAGTGGTTGAAAGGTGTGAAGCTTATCCTGCCAGTGGCTGGAAAATTCCCTAAATATTTTTCCATAAATTTTCCACCTCATTTTGCAACACTTACTCTCTTGGTTTACTGCAAATCTACCCACAGTGGCAGCTCCTCCGCTATGGCAGGCATCGCCCACCCCAACCAGCCTCAAAAGTTTAAAAATAAAGCGATAATAAAATGTGTTTATTATCGTTTTATTTTTCTTCCATTGAATGCATCTTGGGGCGGGGCCATCGCGGGGCAAGTCACAAGGAGGAGTGATAGGCAATGCCTTCAGTGCGCATGTGTGTTTGGCCAGCCGTTTCAGGACGACCAAACCGGCATACGCACTAAAGCTATCTCCAACCCAGCTGCTTTGCCAGATTGGGGACAGCTGGCTCAGGCTCCCAGTCTTTTTTATTTTTAGTGTTTTCTTCATCCTTCCCCTCCCAACCCTCCACTCTGCCTGCACACCAGCCGCTACTGCCTACCCATGATCCCTACAACAAAATGGCTCCCACCGTCCTCCACCAGAAAAATGCTGATCCTTCCTCTAGTAATTAACTTATGGAGATAAGGCGTCTTCCTCTCTGTCATGATCCAAATAGATGTTCTTTCTCTCTGTGGTTGAAGACATAATATCTGGGAGGAAACGAAGGGCTGCCCATGTTGCCATAGCATTTGATGCTTCCATGTAAAAGAAAGAACCTTAAACCAGCTTTTGTTCAGTCAAATTTCGTGTTCCCCTCCTGATGTCTAATCCCTGATACTCAATCATTTATTCACAACACCGCTGCCTTTTTCGACCAATAGGCTAAGCTATTACCCTCCAGGAACAGGGTCATTAGCAGACAGCAAATGACGTTTACAGGCTTCTGGGCCAGGGCTGAGATGAAAGCCAGTGTTACACTGGTTTTCTCTCAGGAAGCACAAAGTACACTTTTTGAAGTTACTTTTCTATTTAAGTTATTAAAAATCTTTTTGCACTATTGAATTCGATTTTTGTAACTAAATGTTAAATAATTTTTAATCATCACTCTAGGGTTTTTTCAAGCGTAGATATGACATGATGAATTTATTCATAGTGAGGGCTGTTCTTGGAAAATGCAGCTTTATTTATGCAGTGAAAGCTGTTTTTTTATAGTTCACTGTGGGACACATTATTCCCACTATGTATAATGCCACCTGTTTATACATTAAGCACCGATCCCTGCAGGCTTACAAGACACGTTTTATCGATGACTTAATCAACATATACAAATACTGTTACTACAGTGCTTTTAATCTGTAACCAAGCAGATCACACTATTTGTCCTTGAAGCCATACATTTTTGTCACCTATGTGAGTGGTTTATTTACACACTGCAGTCCACATATGACATATATCTTCCAGGCCATGATTGCTTTTATGATGTACAGTAAAGTTATATAAACCAATTGGATGAGCCAATGCACAGTGCAGTTTACGGGACAGAGCACATTCACTGTGTCACTGAAAAGCAGTGAGATAGTGCACATAGTCCTAATACCAGCACAAATGGGGTCCATAAAATGTGCTTATTGGTCAAACAACAATTTGCGTTGCTGGACTTTTGATTGTTCTGAAATACTACCACATTCAATAATCTCTCAAAGTAATCTATGGCACAACATGACTTTTAGATGCTGAGGCCAGCTCCAGACTCAGTGCTAGCCTCTGCCACCAGCAAAGCTCTATAAAGTGCATGTCTGTACTCTTATTCTTACCTAGACTGACATTTGTGGATGATTCAAATTTGATTTTCATGTGGCACATTCTTTTTGCAACATCTTTTCTCCCTTGCATTTATTTGGTGAACTAAACACTGCTGTCTACATAAATGTAGTACTGAACCTTTATGCAATATGTGTTGTACCCACGGAAAAAATGAAATGGCCAAAGCTGGAAAATGCATATATACAACAAATGTGCAAATAACCAACTTCTGAGTCTTCCACCATATCAATATGTTTGTAATTAAATGTCATATAATCTTCTTCCCCGTGCTCTCCACATTACTGTTCTGTCAGGCATAGCTTTTCTAGTGTGTGTTTCTTTAAAATGTAAGGTTGGTAGTGGCGCAGTTGCAAGCTTGGACAATTCTACAAAGCGTATTTTGGATGTTATGAGTATGGGCCTTATTTAGCCCTTGGCTCACATGGTGGAGGACGACCACCCATCTAGAAATCTAGGGGCATATCTAGCAAATACTGTATTTGCGATTCTCAAATAGCGATTTTTTGAGAATTGCAATTTGAGAATCGCAAAACAAGATGCAGTAGAAAATTCGAAAATATTTTGCGATTCTTTGGTATTCCTTAAATGCGACTCGCAAATTGCAAGTCGTAATCAAGGAATGGCTTCCCATTCATTCCTATGGACTAGAGTCCCATAGGAATGAATAGGAAGAAATTCGCAACTTCAGAGTGCCCATTAGGTACTCGCAAATTGTGAATGCAATTACAAGGCTGCAAGGGTGTCATAAGGACACCCTGATGCACCCCTGAAATGAGCATGTGAGCGTAAAACACATAGGTGAATGCAGCCCAACATTCCATCATCCAAAATTATGCTTTTCTATTTCCCCATAGCTTTTGTCATGCTTTAAACCATAAACAATTCTACATTACAGACCCTTGAACAAAGATGGTAGTGACTTATTTAAAAAGCGTGAATATATATTACTTTTTGCCTGCATAAATAATACATCGTCCTCAAAATTAATCATTCCTTTTCTTTACAAATATACCTAGGAATTTTTGGCTGCAGCACATGAAAGGAGCCTGGCTTTGTTTTTAAATTCACTCTATAAATATTATATTACCATATCAATTATCTAGGTATAATTTAGTTATGTTTCAGTAATTATAATAGTGCCAGCAATTGATAATAATCTCTCATGCTAAATAGTACATCAAAAGAAAGTACCTAGCATAGAGTGAAATCCACTGCCAGAGAGTTTCTCTAATTTAAAAGTCATTGATGTACAGGATAAAACGTTTGCTAGTCCTTTGGAACAGTAGTCAGAGAAAAAGGAATAACACGGGCTCGGTGTTATCAAAACTCATTGCCTGCTTGTTAGAAATGGGATTCCTGGTTGGCAGAGGTATGCACCCAGGCCAGGCAGGAACAGCAACTCTAGTCAGGGTAGACTAGACACACACTAAAAGATAACCTGTGCTCACCCTCTGGTACCTTGGCAGAGGGCAGTCAGGCTTATCTAAAGAGGTAATGTGTAAAGTACTGGTGCAACACACACAGTAACACAATGAATACACCACAAAACGCCTCCACACAGGTTTA
The DNA here is from genome assembly GCF_964261635.1 of Lissotriton helveticus. Classification (NCBI taxonomy): domain Eukaryota; kingdom Metazoa; phylum Chordata; class Amphibia; order Caudata; family Salamandridae; genus Lissotriton; species Lissotriton helveticus. The sequence goes on from NC_136072.1 coordinate 1,011,507,360, forward strand.
GGAAAAAAGATTATTATATGCTGAACAAAACACGACAAAAAGGCCAAAACTTTAATGTATAGAGGTTGGAATATTGAATTTTAAAGGAATGCCGTAAAGCATTTAGAAGCAACTAGTGCTAAAAAGGTTACTTTAGGTCATGCTGGTAAAGTCAAAGTTTGGGCAGACCACAATAGAGCGTCAGCCGGCTACAGGACCCACACAGGCCCGATGAAAATAGTACCTCTCCTGGTTGCAAACATCGAGATACGGCGATGCCAAGGCCGCAGATGCAGGATGTGTCAATCTTCTCCACGCAGTGCTGGCGATGCGTCAGTTACGAAGAAGGGTGCCAGAGTCTAAAGGCATCGAGCGATGCGCCGGATTCTGCCACGCAGTTGAGGGGATGCAGTGATCTCACCAAGCTGCAGCAGCGGTGATACACTTTCAGATGCATTGATCTCTGGAGATAAAGTGCTGGTTTCCTCGGAGATACGCCACTTTTTATCCAGCACTCGAGTTGATGCACCGGTCCTGCTACAGGCAGACAGGAGATGCATCAAAATCCGTGTTGCCTGTATCTGGATCATTTCCACTGAGGCAGGCACTGGAGTAGGGGTAGAGACTTTGATATCCTTGAGTCTCAAGCAACAGGAGACAGGCCAGCATGCCCTTAGAGTGAAGGCAGCGTTCACCTTTCCTTCAGCAGAGTCCGAGAGCAGCAGAAAGCAGGACAAGAAACAGAAAAGCAGGCCTTCCAAATCAGCAGTCCAGCTGAGTCATTTAAGCAGCACACCAGTTCATCTGGCAGAGCTTAAGTTACAACTCTACTAGTGTCTGATTTTAGGGGTCAGTACTTATACCCAAAAGTGCCTTTAATGTGAGATGACTTTAATGCAGCTCTCTGAAGTGCACAGGTATCCCTTTAAACCCAGTCTGCCAGGCTGTCTTTTGGTGGGTAATCAGTCCTTTTTATGGGGACAGGACACAGCCTTTTCAAGTGAAGTGTTAGTCCTTCTCTTCCATCCTGCCCAGGCAAGACCGTCAGAATACAGATGCATGTAGATGGGTATTTATGCTCACCTATCCTTCCTGTGTTGTTGCTGCCAAGAGGGAATGCACAAAGTGTAGCTGTCACCCACCCCAGATGTGTATTGGAGACAGACTGTGAGGCACACAGAGCAGTGAGTGCAGAGAAAAGTCAACTTTCTGAAAGGCGGATTTCCAAAACAGGAATGTTAAATCCAACTTCATCCCTTTGGGAAGATTCATCATTACCATTCCAAAACTATGAAACATGAAAAAAAATACTCCTCTCTGATCGGGAATTGCAGCTTAAAAGTATATGAAGGAATTCACAATGCTAGCCTGTGAGAGGGAGAGGCCTCACAGTAGTGAAAAATTAATTTGGGTGTTTGCCACTACCTGGACATATAAAGATTAAACATACATGTCCTACTTTTTACTTATATGGCAACCTGCTCTTACGGTTACTTATGGCCTAACTTAGGGCTGACTTTTACGTAATAAAAAGGGAATTTGAGGCTTGGCAAGTAGTAGCACTGCAGTGGCAGGTCTGAGACAGGTTTGAAAGGCAACTGGTGTGGGTGGCACAATCAGTGCTGAAGCCCACTAATAGCATTTGAAGTACGGCCCTGGATATATGGTATAACACTTTACAGTTGGACTTATTAGTACAGCAAATATGGCAATCAGGTAGACACCAATGTCATCATGTGTAGTGGAGAAGCATGTGCACTTTAGTATTGAGTAGCAGTATTAAATTGCTCAAAGTCCTAAGACCAATAAAAAGAATCAGCAAAACAGGAGGTAAAAGGCAAAATGTCTGGGGAAAAACCACCCTAAGAATGACAGGCCTAACAGTGCTATAACTTGGAGTTTCATTTTTAGGTCTTGGTGGTGAAAGCTTAAGGCTGCTGGTACTCTTAGCTTGAATCCCCTGAGACAGATTTACAAGAAAGTGACGCATCTGTAAAGATGCGCCACTTTCCCTGCGCCACATTGAGAAACCATTGAGCTACCATTGATGTGCCGTATTTCCAATACATTGCACCATGGCGCAAGGTTTGACAGATGCATCAGAAATTCTGACGCATCTGTTGGTGGAAAAGTCACACATTGCTGGAGTCGTGTGACAAGCATGACGCAACTCCAGCAATGCATGGAGAAGTGTGGCTCAATGGTTAGAGCGGCAGACCCTGATGCAGAGGTCTAGCCCGGGAGCAGGGTTCAATTCCCCGCCTCGGCGGGTCTTGAGCTCAAAAATTCCACGGACCTGATAATTCTCGCCTCGGTGCCTATTCCAATCATGGAGTCCCACTCTGCAACTCTGGACAGTAGCTTGCTTAATCTCCACAATGGCCCCCACAACGCTAAGGATGCCTGGCCTCCACCTTGGGGGTGCCCAGGAGTGGACACCTCACAGGGAAAGCCAGGATGGGTTCCACAGCGGTATTCGTACAAGCGCCTTGAGACACTTGCGGGTGAGTAGTGTGCTATACAAGTATCAATTTTTAGGCCTAGCCTCATTGTACTGTGTCAGTCCTTACCCCTGCTCCAAGCAGGCGTAAGGTTTTGACGCAGTGGCGTCCTAGAAGTGGCACAGTGAAATCTTGTAGATTTCACTGTGTTACTTCTACGAGGCATATTTGCATGGGAACGCCCACCCTGCATACATTATACCTGACTCAGGTATAATGTGACGAAGGGCTTGACAATATGACACATCTCACTAGATGCGTCATGTTGTAAATGAGCCACATTTTTTGGGCGCCGCTGCATCACAAAAAGTGACGCATCGGCGGCGCAAAAATGACGCAAGTGGCTTGTAAATCTGCCCCACTGTATAAGTGATAATTTTTAGTGGATGCTTGTGTACTTTTCCACTGTAGCTTGTTTATAAGACATACATTAACATAGGCAACATTTGGCAATCTGTATACTGCTATATAGAGAGAGTAATTGCCACAGTAGTGTCTGTATAAATGCACAAAATCAATGTGCAATAGTGCATACACATAAAGAGGTGTGATAGCAGGAGTAATATGTGCACCAAGTGTACCGACATAGTGCGACACCACGAGTACTAATTGAACGGGGTGCACACAAATAGTGTAACAGCTAGAGTATTGAGTGTCCAAAAGTGTGCATACAAACCATAATAGACGTAGAAATATGTACACTAAGGCCCAGATTTACTAAGGGCTTTGGTTGCCCTTGTGCCAGGATAAATTACCTCCTCTTCTTCTCCCTTGTCCCATTACTTACTATATCAGTGTATGCTCGCATACATCAACTGTCTGACCCTTCCCAAGCCGCTTTCTTAGGTTGTATTACAGAACCACCCATGCCTGAACCGTACGTGGATTAACAACACAGCACGGACCACTGCTGCGTCATTACCGCATGTTCTTTCATCACGCAAGACATTGCAATGATTTGCTTCAGGAAGCGCTGGACTTTGGAATAGTGTAAATTACTATTCCAACTCCAGTCGGTGTATCAGTAGGGAAAGTGTTGGACTTCAAATCTAACAAAAGTCCAACACTGCATTCCCGAAAGCAAGTCGCTGTAACTACTTGCTTGGTTAAGGATTGCGTAGTAATGTTGTAGTTGTGGTACTGACTGCATTGTAAAGGCACTGTGTGGTAGTGACTGGTGTAAAGGATGTTTCCCGTTCCAGTAGTGGAGTAGTGTGGCTCACTGGTTATAGGCAGCAGACCCGGGAGCTGAAGTCGGCCCGGGACCAGGGTTCAATTCCCGATGCGGCAGGGTCGTGGACCTGGGTCAGCGGACTTGATAATTCTCGCTTTGGTGCTTACTCTAATCAGGGGTCCCACTCGGCAACTCTGGGCATTAGCTTGCCTAATCTCCACAACGGCCCCATCAACGCCAGGGATGCCTGGCTCCACCTTGGCAACTCCCAGCAGGGACCATCCCACAGGGAAAGCTAGGACGGGTTCCTCAGCGTTATACAGCGCCAGGAAAGCTACGGGTAGCAGTGCGCTTTACAAGCTCAAATACATTTACAAATACATTTACATGTATGACAGAACCACGTATGCCTAAACCACGCGTGGCTTAACAACGCAGTCAGTACCACGCCTGCGTCGTTACCATGTGTTCCTTTAGCACTCAAGTCGTTACAACGGCTTGCTTTAGAGAAGTGCTGACCTTTGAAATAGTGTAAATTACTATTCCAACTCTAGTCAGTGCATCAGTAGGGAAGGTGTGGGACTTACAATCCAACACCAGTCCAACATCGCTTTCCCTATAGCAAGTTATTGTAACGACTTGCGTGCTGTTGTTGTAAAAGTTTGTGTGCTAAAGAAACACATGGTAATGTCGCAGTCATGGTACTGACTGAGTTGTAAGGGCACAGTGTGGTAAAGGATGTTTCCCATCCCGGGTTGTCACCTTGACTGGGCTGCTGAAGAGTTGGAGTGGCACCTTCATTTCTGGGTGTGCTAGGGCCCCCTATGCTTTGTATAAGGGTAAGCTCAAGTTTTTCTTTTACATTTTATTTGGCTGGCTGTTTGGTACTGTGCTGATATCGCTTTGTTTACAGCTGTATTTAGGAACCACCTTTAATGTGGAATGTGGGGGCTGCCTGGGCGCCTTCTTGTTTCTCAGTATGCTTTGTCACCTGTTTTCCGTTTACGAGGTTGCCATGGCATCTGCTTTCCTTCCCTCGGGTTGCATGCATTCCAGTTTTAACTTTAATTGTGGCCTCTGCCCGTCTTGACTTAAATATGATGTTCATGGCTGCCTACATGCCATTTTTTTGCTGTTGTAGTAGCGCGGTTGTTCGGCTGCCACCTCAGTTCATTGAGGATGGCTGTCAGCAATACGCTTATTTCTTTAAAAAAAAGACTAAGGGGGGAAGGAACAGGTTGTAGGGCAGAGATTCTCTTATTGTTTTTAAAGAGGGCTGTGGGCAGGAAAAGGGGTACTGAGCGTTTTCTTTAATATATGGGGGTCTAATAATATGATGCAAATTAGATCTTACCTTGTCTCTGCTGGATTTACAGAGGGTATTTTACAATTGTCTTTTATAGATACTTGGTTTGCCTCATGACGATAGACCTAAAGAATGCATATTTGCATGTACCCATACCAACTATCCATCAGAGGTTCCTCAGATAACAAATAAACATTGGCAGCTCTGGGTGCTACCCCTTGGACTAAAGGCCTTGCTAAGGGTATTCACCAAGATCCTCGCCCCAGTATTGGGATTTCTGCATTTGTACGGGGTGATGATTCACCCTTACTTGCATGACCTATTGATTCAGTCCCCACTTCAGGCTCACTCATTGGTAGATACAGACCAGATCATATTTATTTATTTTTATTTATTTTTGCCATTTATTAAGCGCGAACGAATACCCGCAGGCGTCTCGGCGCTAGACTATTCACATAACTTTCCCAAGGTGTTAATGTCTCCAAGGATGGTTAATGGTCAGTGTTACTGGTTAAAAAGCCAGGTCTTCAGTCTTTTGCGAAACTGCAGAAGTGAGGGGCTAGTCCTAATGTGCTGCGGCAGGGTATTCCATAATTTAGGTGCCGCGACTAGAAAGCGGCGGTCACCCATGAAACTGTTTTAGAGCGTCGGACCACAAGTTGGTTAAGCGTAGTGGATCGGAGCTGTCTTGCAGGTTTGTAGGGTATCAGCTGATCCTTAAGGAAATGCGGTCCTTGATCATGGAGTGCCTTGTACGCTATGCAGAGTGATTTGAACTTGATCCGATTATGGATCGTCAACCAGTGATATTTCTTAATTGTGTCTGATATGGCCGAGAACTTAGGTGTTCTAGAAAGCAGACGTGCTGCTGCATTCTGTATCGTCTGAAGCTTGTTGGTTACCCTGACCTGGGCATTTAAAAATAGGCCATTGCAGTAATCAAGGGATGATAAAACTAAAGAACTGACCAGTGTTTTAGCAGCTACATCTGGTAGGAACGGGCTGATTTTCCTGATCATTCTTAGTTTATGATGGGCTGTGGCCGCTATTTTGTTAGCATGTGCCAAAAAGTTGAGAGCCTCATCAAAAGTTACTCCCAGGTTCCTGACCTTAGAGGTCGGGCTGGGAGTGGCTCCAAAGGCTGGTGGCCACCAGGCTGCTGACCAACCTGGTGAAAGGGGTCCAAAAATGACCACCTCCATTTTTTCGGAGTTGAGCTTCAGGCAATTAGCTGCCATCCACTCTCCGATAGCTAGCATTCCACTTTGGAAGCGCTCTGCCACCTCAAATCCATCACCTTTAATGGCCAAAACCAGTTGCGTATCGTCAGCGTAGGAGGTAAGGCTCATCCCGTATGCTTTGATAACATTAGCAAGGTCCGACAAATAGATGTTAAATAGTGTCGGACTTAGGGATGAGCCTTGTGGAACCCCACACGGTAGTGACAACTTGGCAGATTGGTATGGACCCAGGGTGACGGCCTGTGTTCTATCGGTCAGGAAGGATGCGAGCAGATCTCTAGCTGCATGGTAAATGCCCATCTTTCCGACACAGTCCACCAAGATCTTATGGTCGACCGTGTCGAAGGCCGCCGATAAATCAAGCAGTACGAGTACTGCTGTCCCCCCCTGGTCTCGGATTGCTCTAATGTCATCTGCTGCTTTGATTAAAGCGGTTTCAGTACCATGATACTTGCGGAAACCGAACTGTGTATCAACCAGTAGACGATGTTTCTCTATATGTTTGGATAGTTGTTGGTTCATAGCTTTTTCAGCCACTTTGGCTAAAAAAGGGAGGCTTTCTATGGGCCTATAGTTCTTTAGTTCATCCTTGTCCAGACTCGGTTTCTTCAATAGTGGTTTCACCAGGGTATTTTTCAAGGAGTCCGGGTATGTCCCAGAACCCAATATAGTGTTGCAAACTAAAGTAATGACCGGGATGATAGTGTCCATCACCGGTGGGAGGACTGTAAAAGGACAAGGATCTAATGCCGATCCAGTTTTAATCGAGGAGACAATGATCTTTATTTGGTCGGTCGTGAGAGCCTTGAACCTGGTCAAAACATTTCCCGAGGGCATATGAGAAGGCGAGGCTATTATCATGTTGGTTTGTGAAGTGAAAGCTTGGTAGATGTCATTTACTTTAGAGAAGAAGAAATTGGCCAGTGCATCACAGAGTAATTGTGAGGGGGGCGGGGTAAGATCTGGAACGTTACCTGACAAAGTTTTAGTAATGTAATATAGTTGCCTACTGGACTTTTTAGCTTTTTCAATTTGCTCTGAGAAAAATGTTTTTTTTGCATCACAATCATAGCTTTGTAAACGGCTAATGATTCTTTATATTTGGTTTTGCTCTCTGTGTCGTAGGTTTTGCGCCAATGCCTTTCCCTATTCCTGCTAAGTTATTTTTGCTTTCTTAAATCCTCTGTGTACCACGGGGCGGTCGGTGTGGTTCTATTTCTGGATTGGGATTTAGTAGTTACTAAGAGATTGGTGGCATGGCCTAGCCAGTCCTGAAATTGTCGAGTTACAGTATTGGGTTCAGTAAAGTTGACAAGGATGGGCGTGTACTATCCAGCAGGTTTTTTAGTTCTGTCTGTTTTATATTCTTCCATATTTTGAAGGAGCCTGGGACAGGGGTAGTGACCTTCTTACTCAAAAGTTCATGAATTGTCATTCTACTAAATATGGCGAAGTGGTCGGTCCAAGGCATGGGTAAGATATTTAATATATGCAGGCCCTCCACGTTGGAAAATATACCGTCTAAGGTGTGCCCCGCCTGGTGTGTAGGGGAGGTGACCATTTGTCTGAGACCCAGTGTTTCCAGGTCTGTAATGAGGGCGGAGGTGTCCTTGTCGTTAACTAGTTCTAGATGAAAATTCATATCACCCATGACTGTGAAGGACTCTTCGGTGGCTAGTGATTCCAGTATTGTGCTTAGGTTAGCAAGAAAACCAGTCCTTGTTCCTGGAGGTCGGTATAAGAGTACACCCTTAAAATTAAAAAGGGCAGTGAGCTTAATACCGAACTGCAAGGCTTCGCATGATGTGTCTGGAATGGGTGATATTCTGACCATGAACCGTTCCCTGGCTATGATGGCCAGCCCACCTCCCTTTTTTCTAACCCTGTCCTGTTGGTAGGCTTTGTATCCGTGAGGTGCTGCGATTACTAGGTCAGGGTCTGACGAATCATCCGTCCATGTTTCAGTGATAAAAAAGGACGTCTAAATTATTATCGGTAATAAGGTCCGCTATTTCTTGACTGTGCTTACACAATGACCGCGCATTAATAAGGGCCATAAGAATGTTGACTTCTTTAAAATTGGTTTGTAACTTAGAGTGGATCTTAGTGTTGTTTATAGGTATCGCACTGTTGCAATAAGGGCATGTGAGAGTGACAGTTTTTGGTACTAGTGTTGGATCATGCATAGTGCATCGGGGGGTGGGGAGTGATCGGAGCTCCAACAAAGATGTACAGGAGTAGGCCAGCTTGTAATCAGCGGGAGCCCCGCCAGGGGTCTTGGCCCTGGGCCCGGTCCCGGCGGGGACGGGCGCAGACGGGCTTGCCTTTGGCGCGCCTTCGGCACGCTGCCGGTGCGCCCGCTGCGCGGCCGGAAAAGGCACATATTTAAATGGGGAAAAGGAAGGGCCGTGGCCTAGCATAAAGGGGGGCATGGCCTAGATAGAGGGCTTCCCCAGAATGGCGTTGATCCTCTAGGCGACCCGCGGCAGCGTTCAAGTCGGCTGCGAGATGCTACAGAACTTTGTTTCCTCATAAATATGAAGAAGCCTCATCTCAATCCAACAATGGCTCTGGAATATATTGGAGCAGGGCTCAACACAATCCAGGGAGCGATGTTTTTGCCAGTGTCCAGGAAGTCCAAACTGGTGAGCCTTTTGCATACGTTATTGTGCAGGCACAAGGCTCCAGCGAAGGAATGGCTGTGCTTACAAGAACATTTGATAACTACTAGTAAATCTTTCTCTTTCATGCCTCTCTTCCTAAAGCTAGGCTACCTTGCATTTATGGACTCTGAATAATTCATTTTTCAAGTTTTTTGTTTTTCAGGCTCTACACTGGATATTAGTCCTTGGTTCAGATTCTATTTAATTCAGTTGGTGACTCACATTTTAGTACGTTTGCTCCCTCTCGAGGAGAACTACAACCAGATGATTCCAGTTACTCATCTGTCCAACAGAATTTAGCCTAGTGGGTAATGCCCTCTTCTGTAGATAGGGGAACTTTCTTTGCTTGTTCCAAACCATTAATTCTCACTAACAAAGCCAATCTTTTGGCGTGGGGGGCTGTTTTGGGGACACAGTCAGTTCAGGGTCTCTGGAGTCAGGAAGAATGACACAGATCCTCCAGTTGGAGGGAACTTATGGCCATTTAGAGGGCGATTCAGCATTTTCGCTGGCTTTTACTGGGGTGGGTGGTATAACTGTTCACACAAGCACCATGATCTCCATGTCATATCGAACCAGCAATTCGGTACCAGCTCCACCCCCTGAATCTTCTTGCTTAGCTGATATTTGTGGGCGCAGAACTGAGTCTCCTCGCGCTCAATTCTGTTTATATTGAGGGCTTGTTTAATACTCAAGCAGATGCTTTAAGCAGGATCTTTCCTCCCTCTCAGGACTATTTTCTGAATCCCAACACCTTTTGGGAAATATGCAGGAGAGTGGGTCCTTCAAGTGGACTTGTTTGCATTGGAGAAAAAGTTCACCTCCCCTGTTCCCCTTCAGATTTGTGGAAGCACAGCACAATGGACTTTGATGCTTTGTCCAGCACCTGACCAGTAGGGCTTCTGTACGCCTTTCTTCCCATACCTCTAAATCAGAAGTTACTGGCCAGGATTCAGAAAGAGTCAACCAAAATAGTTGTGGTTCTCCCCTTTAGGAAAAGGAGACCTTGGTTCTGTCTTCTGAGACTTCTTCAGACAGAGCCAGAATGGATCCTTCCTTTATTCCCTCCTCCACTAGCATGTCCCCCTCTACTTCCAGACATGTTAGCCCAATTAAGGCTGTCAGTTTGGAGGTTAAGAGGGAGGCTTCTTGAGCAAGGGTCTTTCTCTTTTAGTATCTTCTTTCTTGCAGGCCTCCAGAAGGGTTTTAACTAACGGGTCTTACACCCATCATTGAACCTCCTTTGATACTCAATTTAGAGGTAAGAGTTTCTGCTTGTCACTACTCTGACCTCAAATATCCTCCAATTTTTGCAGAAGGGTTTTGATGAGGATTTAGCGGTTGCCACAATAAAGTTACAATGGTCTGCAATAAAGACAGTCAGATATCTTTGTGAGGGCCTTTCCTCGACAGAACCTTTAATTTCTAGATTGTTTTAGTGGTTCAGTTTACTACGTCCTCAGGCTTCCCATCCTTTTTTAACATTAAAGTTCTTTTTTTTTGTAGCCATTACTATAGCATGGCGTTTGGGTGAATTAGGTGCCTTAGTCTCCAGGCATCCTTATTTGAGAATGTTTGATGTTAGGATTCTCCTCATTTGGACCCAAGTTCCTTCCAAAGGTTAACTCCACTTTTCATAGGAATCAGGAGCTTGTTCTTCCTGTATTGCCTAAAGAGAAGGAGGACCCTGATTCTTCACTTCATCTTTGGATGTGGTGAAAGCAGTCACCATCTATTTGAAGAGGTCAGCCTAGTTTTAAATTTCTGATTTGAGATGGATAAAGTATGTTATATCTCTTGTATATCAACAGGGAAGTGGAATTATCCCAGAGGAAATCCCAGCTCACTCTACTAGAGGTATGGCAGACTCGTGGGCAGAGTAGTAATGTTGTCTATTAGGATATTTGTAGAGCAGCTACCTGGTCATCCCCCTCCACATTTATTCCTCACTCCATATTAACGTAATTTAGGGTTCTGAGTTGTCTTTTGGAGTAGTTTTTGGTTGAATGTCTTCCTAGATATTTGCGTTATATTTTCCCTGTGTGACCATTGATTCCTTTTTCTTTTTTTCTTCATGTAGGAGTTTAAACATTAATTTCAAATAAAGTGTTAATTCTCCTTGGATGTCTCTTAGTCTTTTTTGATTTCCACTGATAAAGGAGGATTTGCTTTAGTACTCCTCATATAGTAAGTAAAGGGATGAGGGGGAAGAAGAGGAGGTAATGTTCAGATTACTTATTGGTAATCTTCAGTAGAATAGCTAAATTGGCTGTCTCTTTTTTTGGAAGGGGAAGCTAGGAAGTATGGATACCCCCTTCTCTAAAGCACACACGGTGTCAGTCGGAGTGCTCCCGGGGTCATCCCAATTCAATGTCTATCTTACCTCCTTAGGCTGGTTAGCGAAGGAGTTAGGGGCTAAGTGATTTCTTATGCTGACGACATCCACCTGTAGTAAGGATGAAGTGATTGATGGTGAGGCTGTTAAAAAATGTCTGTAATCTGTGTTTTTCATTGGATGACTATCAATCAATTGAAATGCAATGCTGAAAAGACAGAGATACTATTCTTTGGCTCTAGTTGTATGGTAGACCTCTTGGCCTAATGGTGCCCCTCCCCCAAACCTTCAAAATGGTACAGTCAAGCCTTTAGGCATCAATCTTGACAGGGACCTGTAATTTCAGCCTCAAATCCAATCAGTAGTAGGATCCTGTTTTGGGATGCTCTGTTTTCTGAAAATGTTACTTCGTTTACTCTCCTTTTCAGCAAAAAAACGTAGTCATTCTGGCTAGCTAACATCCAGATTGGACAATGGAAATTCCTTATTCTTAGGTCTTCCAGATTATCGTTTTAATAAACCGCAGGTTGCCAGAACGCGGCAGCTCAAAATCTCTTCAACCTCCCCCCAAGATCTTATATTTCCCTTCATTCGAGGACTCTTCTTAGGCTTCCAGTTAAAAAAAAGATTATTTTTAAAACCCTTATCCTAGCTCACAAAGCATGGCAGGCCACTGGAGCAAGCTATCCCAGAGAAAGGATTAAAGATTACAATCCTTACAGAAGCCTGCAATCATCCACCAGTCGGCTTGGGAAGATAACTAAGATTCATCGAGCGAGAATTGGAGGCAGTTATTTCTCCTATCTTGGGTCATATGCCTGGAACAATCTTCCTCTGGAGTAACGCTTAACAGGTGAGACAGCAATCTTCAACAAGAATAACCGGGATTGTTCACGGGAGCAGATTGCCATGAAGTCAGCGCCGAGCAACACACATTTGAGTAGTCGTGAGCTATACAAATCTCATATCATCATCATCATTACTTTGATTATTCGTACTCATCCCAGTACTTATAACCCCACCTCCCTCGTGGCTTCCTTCTTCAGCTATTTCTAGGGGCTTTGAAAACAAAGAGGAAATGCTGGGTGAAGCTTGGGGTATTATGTGTAGTTAGCTCCTCTGCTGTTTAGTAGATATAGAAAGCAGCTTGGGAAGGGTGAGAGACAGTTGATGTTTGGGAGCATACACTCATATAGTACTGGGATGAGTGCGAAGAATATGAGTAATAAGAATTACCTATAAGTAATCCAATAGTAGTTTAGCCAGGTGTGCCATTTATGTTTGGAAGAAAATAGTTTGAGAATCTTGGTTCTCTAGTTTCATTCCAATGTTTTTCCACATGATAACTAGGTTCAGCAATGTCCCCCACTTTTCATAAACAATGCCCATAGATTTCTGTCTGTACAAGGCAAGTTAGTCTCACTTGACATTTTCTTGTTCCTAAATTTGTCTAAGAAGGAAGGTCGAAATCTTGACACATAGGTTGGCTAATTGACGTGAACGTTTCCAATGTGTCATTGACTTCCATAACAATGGCCTTATTTAGAGTTTGCCGGACAGGATACTGTGTCACAAATGTGGTGGGCGTCCCGTCTGCCGTATATACTGGCATGTGTGCCTCGCAGTTGCAGCCTTCTTAGGCCATTCAGTTCTCCCTCAACAGCATCATGGCTTTTCATGCCTTCTCAGAAGCAGCGTCGACTCACAACCCACAGCAGCTGTCAGATGCACAGGGATGGTGGTCGTTACATAATGTTTTGGGTGCAGCTCTTGATGGGAACAGTGGGAAGTAACCTGGAGAACCACTGAAGCATATGTTGCCCCAACTCACTTTCTCAAACTGTGGTTTTCCTTATACCCATGCCAGGAACACACTGAAATTCTTCTCCTAGAACATCTCTTCATCTGCAGGGCCAGGCAAAATCCTACCCTCTCTCAGCAGGTAGGCAGGCTTCTAGACAGACACTCAGTTCCTCTAGCAGAAAGTGCAGACTTCAGGTGATGTTTTCTCACCTCCGCAAGGCTGACTGTCAAGCAGATACCAGACCTGGTAGTTCTTTGAGTGCTTGCACTCAGGAAGAATTAATCAACAGCCTCTAGTTGATAAGGTATTCATAGATGTTTTAAAGGTATCCCTTTCTCCATCCTCTTTCTTTCACTGTCTAGGTCTCTGCCCTCTAGCTACAGGAACACAGGCATCACATTTCCTTCACTCATCTGGGTAAGCTGGCTTCACTTCCATCTTGTGCCATTTTGAGAGGGGCCAGTAGGTCTCACTCATACTTACGTAGATAAAATGATCTGACCACACTAAAGATTCACAAAATGCAGCATGCTGTCACCATAAGCTTTCTGTGCTTAATCCATAACTTTTTGCCTCAGACCGCCGGTTTTGCTGATTTCGTTTTTCTGCCGTTAGGACTCTGGGCACTTAACCACTGCTAACCAATGCTAATTAGCTTGAGCTCTCTCCTTAAAACATGGTAGAACTGGCTTATACCCAATTGGCATATTTTATTTACTCTTTAAGACCCAAGTAAAGTGACACTACCTATGCCCAGGGGCTGTAAATTACATGCTACTAGTGGGCTTGCAGCACTGATTGTGCCACCCACTTAAGTGGCCCTTTAAGCATGCTTCAGGGCGCCATTGCAGCCTGGTTGTGTAGTTTTTAACTGTCATTTTGTCCTGGCATAATACACCTTTTTCAGGCCCAAACCTTCCTTTTTAATATCTATACGTCACGCCTAGGGTAGGCCCTGGACAGCTGATTTAAAATGTGGGACATGTATGTAATAACTTTACATGTGTTGGTAGTGAGAAAATCTTAAATTCGTTTTTTCACTACTGCAAGGCCTATCTCTCCCATAGGATAACATTAGAGTGACCTTAATATATTTAATAAGGTGTAATTTTCAAATGGGAGCAAGGAAACAGTTCATGTTGGTGTCTTGTTGTCCTAACTTATGGTGAAGTCACTTGTTAAATTACTTATTAAAAATTCCACTTCCAGAAAGTTGACATTTTCCTGCCTTAATCATCGGGTGCCTGCCTCCTGTCTTAGAGTCACATAACTGGGTGTAGTTCATAGTTGGGCTTTGTGTATTGCTCCTAGACAGCCACACACAATAGGGAGCAAAGGTGTGCCTGAATGGGCCATAACTGACAGGATGGGAGGGAGAAGCTGGCCCCACCCCCACTTACACTGGAATAGCCTGTGTCTTGGCTCTGCATAGTCCCTGTAGATAGTCTGGAGCCCAAGCCATGAAGGCAGGGCGCATGTACACCTCAAAGGCATGCCTCTAGAAGCTCCTCCCGACTTCAACTGCACAACTGGTTATAAATACTGGACCTCAGATACCAACTCTTCAGTACACTGCTGGACATGTGGATATTGTGCAAGGACAATAAACTGCTGTGCTGATGAAAGGACTGCCACTCTACTGGACTGCTGACCTGAAGGGACTGCTACCCTGCTGTGCTGACCTGCTGCCTGCTGTCCTCTTGCCTGGGTGGGAAGGATGGGATCTTCATCTTTTGAACCCAGGACTTCAGAGTGACTCCAAGAGCTAGTTGACTGGTCTCCTAATCTGAAGCCTCAGGGACCCAACACGCTTTTAACAACTTTACACCGGCACATGGTCTCTCCCATCTGTGAGTGTCGCTGCTGCGTAGGTTGGACTGCCACAGAGAGTCACGCATCACCTCCACAGCCTCTTCGGAACCAGCACAACGCATCCTCGATGCAGGCCCCTGCATCCTTCATCAATAGCAGCTTGAGAGCGATAACAGACTCTACATCTCAGCCTCACAATTTCTCGGTACCGACGCAACGCCCTCACTTTACGATGCATCCTGTATGCAGGATTGGGCATTACAAGACCTCGTCGACGGAATCCTCGATGACGGCATAGGACGTCGCATCGCAGCCACCCCACACCTCAGAACCAATGCATCGATTCAGCTTTGTGACGGATCTTTGATGAGAACCCTCACAATGCTCTGCAAACTGGGGTTGAAGGTACTTTGATCAGTGGACCTTCACTGGGTCTTTGTAGCGGGTATGCACTCCAACACAGTTGGCCTGAGCTTATGATTTCGTCCCAGTCTGGCGCAAACAGATATCCACAGTGGACACTTTGTGCTTTTTGCCTCTATTTTCACTAACATCTTTAAAATTGTATATCTCTGGTGCTACTGATTGGATTTTTGTCGTTTTGGTCCTGCTATATTTATAAAAAATTACTCTGTTTTTCTAACTTGGGTGGAACGCTTTTGTGTGGCGTTTTCACTTTTGAGGTGTTGTACAAATACTTTACACATTGCCTCTAAGTTAAGCTTGAGTGATCTGTGTTAAGCTACCAGGGGTTGAGCACAGGTTAATTTAGGGTTAGCATGCACCTCACCCTGACAAGGATTGTGGTTGCTGCTTAAATAGGGCTCACACCCCAGTCATCCAACAGCCCGATTTCTTACACCCACCTTTGCCTACTCAACAGCCTCTATTCTATTCTGAAAGGCTGACTGAAGGAGTGGAAACTACAGAAAGTGCACATGGTGCTTGCAGTACTCTTTACTTTTGGTCCTGCTAATGCCTTCATTGCTCCTTAGAGTAGCAAGGATATGCCCAGGGTACCAAAGGGCAAGCTAACCCTGGTGTCATCTATTAAACATCAATTACTTTCTTGGTTTTCTGGTAGGGACTGTGTGAAGCAAGAGGTACAAAGTGGCTATATGCACATGCGAGGTAGGCCTGCTATGTATTCTATTACTCATTCACCACTGCTGAATTGTGGATTTTGTAATGAAGGCTGAAGACAAATGTGTGTGCAGTACTGGTGTACTAAGAATATGTTACTTGCACATGTTATCTCATGGAAATCCACCTGCACATCTTCAGTCCTTAGCTCTGTATGAAGTATGCAACCCACCATAGACTCCTTAGAGTGCTTCCACTTTGACAGTTGGATCGTGTTTGCTTCTTCACTCTATCTTAAAGTGTCCTTTATAAAGTTTCAAGAATATCTGTTATATATTGAATCAGTTTTGCAGAGTACTTGACAAAGTAGGATTACATAATCTGTTACATTGTACAACGATTTTCCATCATGAGCTTTTCACACTGGGTTTCAAATGTATGCAGACCTTGATTGCATTGATAAGGAATCGAATTATTGCTGTCTCTTTACTCCCAAAAATAAATCCACTAATTCTTGTTATCCTCTGTCATTTCCTGTGTTTGCTTTTACTAATCCTTGGTAAGGTGGGTATTGCAAGTTATGTAAATTGTTTTGTGTCTGCCCAGCACGAAAAGTGCTACAACTCGTGCTAATCTACAATTTCTGTCGTTTACCATCTATTAACATGAAAGAGAACAATCTCTACTTGATCTGGTACAGAAATATGGATAATTAAAAATATCACATCAGTTGAAGTCAATTGGATAAGCAAGCACATTGCTTTTTATTGTATGCGTGTATTTATGTGGTATTTCTACAGTGCGAACTTAGCCAAAAGGCAGCGGAGCACTGTACAGTGTCAAGGACAAGAATTAAGTCCCTGTGTGATAGGAGAGGTAAAGTGTTTGTGGTCAGTTAAGGTATTGTGATGTCGTGTTATTTAAAATAGTTCACCTTCAAGTCTTTCCTAAATTGGAGTCATGTTGGAACGGTCCTGATGAATACAGGTATGTTATTCCAGATTCTGTGTGTATAGACGGAAAAGCCTTCTGTCTTGTTTTTTTCTTTTTCACTCTTCTTAGTCTGCAGTCTTATGGTGTCCTGGTGTAGAGGAATCACACGTAGGATTTGAAGAGGTAAGTTTATTTGTAGTAAAACCCAAACACAACCATCAGCTAACCTTGCAGCGATGCAACTGACAGGTCTAACGTTAATCAACGGACTCATTGGAATGTAGGGTAATGGGGTGATGAGAAATGCCAATAGGAGAGGTGGAAAAGATTACGTCACAACGGTCCTTGGATAAGACCACATTACATCATTACTACACCTGGCAGCTGCAGGTTTGCTGAGAACGACTGGAGAGGGTGAACTCATCTGCAAGATAAGCAGTGGTGCCACTTGGGGTGGCTTTGTAAAGGTTGGGGGGTACCAGCTGCTTTTGGGCTGGCAAGGGAGCCAATGAAGTTCCATCAGGTGTGGGTGATGTGATCACCTATACGATTTGTTTCAAACTGTCCATTTATGTGTTTGAAAGCACTGTATAAATGAAACACACAGACACACACACAAACACACTGTTACCTGTAAAGCAGTTGTACGCTGTAAATGATAGGATGACATGGAGGAGTCACAGTTCAAGACCGAGTAAAATTGGTGGAGGGGCTCTGATGTTGTGCCAGAAGGACAGACTGGGGGGAGTGTAGAGTTCGGTGCTTCTTGAACAGACGTATTTTCTGCTCTTTCTGAAGTGGAGAAGACAGGCTCTCAGGGCCCGATTCACAGAATGAACTTAAGACAAAATCCTAAACGTACTACTATTTTGGTATTCACAGAATGCACTTACTACTTTTGGCATTCACGGAATGAACTTACTACTTTCGAGATTCACAGAATGAATTTACTACTTTCGGTATTCACAGAATAAACTTACGACTACTAACTTTACGTCCGCCGCCGGGCCGTAATTTCCCCCGCCTGGCCGGAATTTACGGCACTTCGGCGGAATTTACGATTCCGCCCGCAATTTACGGAATAGTGCCGTAATTTACGATTACAGGCCGGAAGTTCCGATTACGGGCCGGAAGATACGATTTTTGGCAGTTGGTCATGTTAGCCAAGTTTAAATACCTGTTCAAGTGCCTACCATCACCCACCATGGATCAGGTGATACACTGCAGTCAATCCCAGCCAACAGCTCCATTTTGCCATGGTGAATGTTGCCAGTGCCTACCATCCCCCACCCCACTCCACCTGAAGCCAACTAGCAATAATTGACCAGCACTAGAAAACACATAAAAGCAGCACACATTGAAGGAACAGGTTTATCCACAGAGAGTTTGTGTCTACAATGCTCATAGTGCCACAGAAAATGGAAATGAGGTGAAAAAGGAACTTTACAGCAGAGGAGACCACCATGCTTGTGGAGTTCATAGTCAGGCACCACAAGCGCGTCTATGGACTCCCACCCTACTGCACCAGTGGGTCACAGAAGGCAGAGCTGTGGCAGCAGATAGCCACTGCTGTCTCAGCTTTGGGGGAGGAGAGGCGCACAGTAAAGGACATATAAAAAAAGTGGCTGGACTAAAGGCAGAGGGTGAAGGAAAAATACTCCATGATTGAATTAAGCAGGATCCTCCCTGCTGCATGCCCTGGACCCCGCATCCAACTCACCACACTGGTGGAGGATATCCTCACAACAACACACCCCCACTTGGTCCACGGGCTGCTTGTCAGTGACGTCCGCTACGTGGTAACAGGTAAGTGGAATGAATAGAAACAGTGCATGAAAAGATTGTCTGTGTTACACTGTCATTGGTATTAAGGAACTTGTCCAAAGTGTATATAAAAATATAGTCAGCCAGAGACTCACGTGTCACCCTCTGTATGTAGCACCACAAGTTCCAGAATCCTTTGCATTAGAAATGGCAAATCCCTCCCCCCTTTCCCCCTTTTGAAAACATGGGCACAGTACTGCAGCCGTACATACACAACCCTGCAAATTCAATAACTGTTCATATTGACTGAAAATGTGCAATGCTATATGGAAATGCTAAATAAACAGACCCTCCAGGATTTCGCGATTTCGTGGTTTGCCGCGAAATCGGCACTTTTGTAAAAATGCCGCGATTTTTACAAAAGTGCCAGCGAAATCGGCACTTTTGTAGAAACCGCTGCATTTTTACAAAAGCCGCTACATCCTGGGGGGTCTGGTAAGTAAATGTGGCAAAAACTATCTGTTGTATTGTCCGTTAGCACATTTAACCTTTCTTATTCCCCAGTCCACTGAACACTGCATCACTAGATTTTACTCCCTCTCATCAAACAGTGTATAAGATGTCATGGTTATAATCCACGACCCAAAAAATCACGGACAATCAATTTATGGCTGCCTGTGACCTCTGCTACACCACCACTGACCTTATTGATGACATCACTACTTTGAATGCAGTTGTGAAAGTGTGGTAGTACTGTCAGCTTGTAGGTATCCTTGTCAGAATACATAGAGATTAAAGGTTGCTGCATTGCACACACTAGACAAATTCCTTTGTCTAACAATTGCTGATATCAGACTGCATTGTAACTTTAAACATGCATATGTCCTCACAATTGATACATGTAAAAGTAGGTATATTTGTACTTGTCAATAATTTTTATAGACAAGCATTTGTTGTTTCAGCGATGCATGTCATTGATGAAAGAAATGGCAAAGGTATATAACACCGGACCGATTAACGAGGTGGGGTGCAAATGTAAATTTGGATAAAATCAGATGCCTTAAGTGTAGATGGCAATCTGCTGCTATCTTACACATGCTGTATACCTACCCAGCTTTAAATGTATATTGGGAGGAAGGGGCACGGATAGCCTCGGCAGGGTTAGGATAAGAGCAAACAGTTTCTCCTGGGAAGAAACCTCCCTTCCTTGCTTTGATGGGGCCGGTGGCCAGGAAACGGCTGTCACTCCCGGGCCAGTGGTGCATTCTTGCAGTGCAACGTGAAAATGGGACTTGTCTACGACCCAGACCAAATGCATAGCGAAATGTGCCACCTTCGGCACTGCTTGCTTTCTTTTTTAAACCATTTTAACTCATTTTCTTTATCCTTGTTCTCATCTGTTTATTGCAATTCATTTCAATTATCATCCCCTTTTGACTTCATGAGAGGGAGAGGAGTGAGCTGTTTAAGGAAAGATAAGAATGCTTAACAAAGAAATGTTAGTGTGGGTTAAAACTTGAAGATGCATTTGGTCTGGGTCGTAGACACGTCCCATTTTCACGTTGTTAACCATTTCAGTGTCTTTTGGGCATGACACTAAGACTAAGTTGCACGCATACTGGAGTACATTGAGACAAACTTAAATTGAGAAAGCGTGAATAGGTGTGCATTCTATACATCCCCCGTATTGTTTGCATTCTTGGAGTGGCCATGGCCATGTCCATGTCCTGGTGTCTGTGCTTCCGTCGGACTCTCGCTTTTCTTAAGGGGGCACCTGTCATGTCTGAGCACTTGTGTGCGGAGGCGCCAGGCGAGCGTTGGCTGTGGCGCCGCTCGTGGGACCCCTCACGACGCATGAGAAGCACGTGCTGGTCCGATGAATGAAGGAGAGGCAGACGCTGGTACGGCCTGCACGTGGCCATTCACCGGTTCTTTGTTGAGCCAAACCTACCACCGGGATCGACCAACAGTAATGAAGAGCTCGGTCAGAGCATGGGAAGGTCCCTGCACTGCTGCACCTAAGGCCCCGCTCATACCAGATATAAGTATGAACAGACAGCCCATGAACTACGAATCAATTATTGAACAAGTCATCAAAGTGGTAAGGCCCTAATTATTAGTGGCCTGTTAAATTCCGGAAATGTGTGGTAATTCCTGCTTTTGCAGCAGGCACTGCACCTTTCACAATTTTCTCCAGTTACGTTTTGGCAGGTCAAACCTTCCAAACTTTAGCAGGTGGTGGAGGGTATCTCCAGTAAAGCCTGGGACATGAGGATTTTGGTGTAGTAAGCACCAAAACATAATTGTTATGCCCCATTTTGAAGGCAAAACGTATACCAGGTAATAATTATCGCACACGATTAACCCTAGACAACTTGGGGGCATATGTATGAAGCTCATTTTCAATCAATCAAACAATCATATCATTTATAAAGCGCACTACTTACCCATGAGGGTCTCAAGGCGGTGAGGGGTGCTGCTACTGCTCGAAGAGCCAGGTCTTGAGGAGTCTTCTGAAGGGCAGCAGGTCTTGGGTCTGCCGTAGGTGGATGAGGAGGGTGTTCCAGGTTTTAGCAGCGAGGTGGGAGAGCGATCTGCTCCCGGAGGTCGCTCTTCAGATGCAGGGGACTATGGCGAGGGCAAGGTCGGTGGAGCGGAGTTGGCGGGTGGGGGTGTAGAAGCTGAGTCGTCTGTTGAGGTACATTGGTCCGGTGTTGTGGAGTGCCTTGTGTGCGTGGGTGAGGAGCTTGAAGGTTATCCTCTTGTTGACGGGGAGCCAGTGCATGTCTCTCAGGTGGGGTGTGATGTGGCTTCGGCAAGGTATGTCGAGGATCAGGCGTGCCGAGGCGTTCTGGATGTGTTAAAGCCGTCTCAGGAGTTTGGCCGAGGCACCTGCGTAGAGGGCGTTTCCGTAGTCCATCCTGCTGCTGACGAGGGCCTGGGTGACTGTTCTTCTCGTTTCGGTGGGGATCCACTTGTAGATCCTGCGGAGCATGCGGAGGGTGTTGAAACAGGAGGAAGAGACGGCGTTGACCTGCTTAGTCATGGAGAGGGTAGAGTCGAGGATGACCCCCAGGTTGCCTGCGTGGTCGGTGGGTGTTGGAGCTGTTCCCAGTGCGGTCAGCCACCAGAAGTCGTCCCAGGCCGGCGGGGTGGATCCGAGGATGAGGACCCCCATCTTGTCCAAGTTTGGCTTCAGTCAGCTGTTCCATATCCATTCGGCGACGGCCTTCATTCCTTCATGTAGGTAGGTTTTTGCGGTGTGGGGGTCCTTGGCGAGGGAGAGGATAAGCTGGGTGTTATCGGCATAGGAGATGATGTTGAGGTCGTGCAGTCGGGCGACGTGGGCGAGTGGTGCCATGTAGTTGTTAAACAGCGTAGGGCTGAGGGATGAACCCTAGGGTATGCCGCATATGATCCTGGTGGCTTCGGAGTGGAAGGGGGAAGGCGAACGTTCTGTATTCTGCCGGAGAGGAAGGAGGAGGTCCACGCCAGGGCCTTCTCTAGGATCCCAGCATCGTGGAGGTGTGTTCATAGTGTGCGGTGGCAGACCGTGTCGAAGGCAGCTGACAGGTCCAGGAGGATGAGGGCCGCTGTTTCTCCGTTGTCTAGTAGGGTCCTGATGTCATCGGTGTCGGCATGAGGGCAGTTTCGGTGCTGTGGTTGCTGCGGAACCCAGACTGGGAAGGGTCCAGGATGCTGTTCTCCTCGAGGTAGCAGGTAAGTTGTTTGTTGACGGTCTTCTCGATGACCTTCACCGGGAACGGGAGCAGGGAGATGGGCCAAAAGTTCTTGAGGTCCTTGGGGTCCGCCTTGGGTTTCTTGAGTAAGGCGTTGATCTCGACGTGCTTCCAGCTCTCCGGGAAGGTTGCTGACTCGAAGGAGATGTTGATGACTTTCCGGGGATAGGGTGTGATGGCTGTGCTGGCTTTCTTGAAGATGTGGTGTGGGCATGGGTCTGACGGAGATCTGGAGCGGATGGTGTTCATGATCGTGATGGTGTCGTCGTCGTTGATGTTGGTCCAGGAGAGTATGCGGTTGGTGCTGATGGTGGTCGTGGGGGCAGAGGTCTCAGTGTTTGTTGGGGCGGTCTTGGCGTTTAAGCTGTTGTGGATGTCTGCGATCTTGCGGGCAGTCTTTTGCTTTTCGAGGGAAACAAGGTGTCTACATTGTAAATGAACCAAATATACATAGCTTCATGTTGTTAAATAACTAAAAAAACTAATATATCTGTGTTTATTGTACGAAAAATGGCCAAATAAAATGCCGCAAAATTGCCGCAATATTTCCATATTTGTGCCGCTAAATTTCCGTTTTTGTGCCGCTAAATTTGCTAATCCATGCCGCTATATCCTGGGGGGGTCTGAACAAAGTTAAATAATATAACGTAGCAATTGACAATTATTAGCAGGGAAGCGCCAGTACCAATGTGACATGCAATTCAACCCTTGCGCAAACACGGATGCGTTATGTTCAGATGGTGGTGCAGATGTGTGTTGAATCTGATGATGTGTAGGGGGGGCTTTGCTGGAGTCGTTTCGCAAGAGCGATGCAACTCCAATAATGTCCATGCACTGCCCATACCTAACGTGCTGCGCCACTTCTTATGTCTGCTTCAAGCAGGCGTAAGGTTGCTTTGCAGCAGCCTCTGAAAAGTGACTCTATGAAACCTTGTAGATTTCACTGAATCACTTGTACACCTCATATACCAAAGGAATGCCCACCCTGGCTACATCGAAGCTGACACAGGTTCAATGAAGCACAGGGCCTCACAATGTGACGCTTCACCATAGAAGCGGCATGTTGCGAATAATTCTAAATGTGTCGTCTGTTGTACACCACCGTTGTGTCACAGAAGTGATGCAACAGCAGTGTAAATGTTATTCAAGGGGCTTGTAAACCTGCCACAAATTCTCCAAGAAGTACATCACCCTGTGCCAGCCTAAATCACAAAGCATAAGGTGAGAGTATCATCAGATGTAAATATGTCATACACATATTCTGTTGTCCATTTTTCACTCTGCCACGCCATTATGTTAAGGCCGTACTTTTAGAGTGCACGGCTACCCAAAAGGGTGTCCCGGCGCTTTGGCAAAGAGACCTGAAACCTGAAAACACAGAGGCAACAGCACCACAGTCGCAGTGATTACGCGGAAAAGAGCATGGTCTTCAGCTCTTTCCTAAAAGCCAAGAGACACTTGGCTTTGCGTAGAGAGAGAGGGAGCTCGTTCCAACAGCGAGCTGCCACAAATTGGAAGGACCGTTCTCCCATCCGGACACGTTTGGCCATAGGCACCTCCAATTTAGCCAAATCGGCAGATCGCAACACCCTCCGCGGTACATAGAAAGCGATCCGCTTTCTAATGTAATTGGGACCAATAGAATGAAGGGCTTTGAAGGCCAGCGTAAGAATTTTAAACCTAATTCTTTTTGAAATAGGCAACCAATGCAACCTATTCAGAAGCAGTTGGACGCTGGCCCTCCTAGGCAGGCCAAAGATGGCTCTGGCCACCGAATTTTGGACAATTTGCAGTCTGGCTAGGAGATACCTAGGCAGACCCGCAAAAAGCGCATTAGCGTAATCTAACCTAGATCCCACTAGCGCCTGAACTACTGTCTTCCGGTATTGTAGGGAGAGCAAAGGAATAAACTTCCTCAACATCTTGAGGATGCCAAAACATTTCCCGGATATCCCCAAAATGTGGGGGCGGAAGGAGAGATTGTCATCAAACACCACTCCCAGATTTTTCACTTGGGAGGATGATTTCTCAGGGGGGAACATATCCTGGGGCCACCAGGACTTCCAACCCGGATCAGGGGCACATCCAAAGAAAAGCAGCTCAGACTTATCCGAGTTGCATTTCAGGCTGTGCCGCTGAAACCACGCAAAGACTGCGCTCAGACAGTCTTTAATCCTGTCGCCGTCAAAAGCCTCTCCTTTGCTGCATGTGAACAAAAGCTGGGTGTCATCAGCGTATGAGATGACCCGGGCCCCATACGCCTCCGCTACCACCGCCAGAGGGGCCATATAGATATTAAATATGGTGGGGCTCAGAATGGACCCTTGTGGAACCCCAACCTCTAGCGATGGCATTTCAGCGGAGAACGGAGGAGCCCAGATCACCTGTCGGCGGCCCGATAAAAAGGATTGGAACCAATCCAACACCGTCCCCCGCAGACCGATCTCCCTGAGTCTTAAAAGGAGACCAGCATGAGGGACGGTGTCGAAAGCCGCCGACAAGTCCAACAAGACTAACATAGCCTTACCCCCTAGATCGAGCGTCTCCCTGATGGCGTCGGTCACCTCCACGAGGGCCGTCTCCGTGCTATAGTTCGCACGGAAACCGGATTGAGAGTCATGGAGAATGTTGTTATTCTCAATAAAGGTGGTAAGTGTGTGTTGAACATGCTTCTCAACCACCTTCGCCAGAGCAGGGAGGAGGGAGATCGGTCTATAGTTAGCCAGCAGCAAAGGATCTAACTGAGGCTTTTTGATCAGCGGCAGAATAAGTGCGTGTTTCCAGTCCCGAGGCACCACTCCGGAACTCAAAGACAAGTTGAGCAGGGGGTTCAGCAAGCTGTTTATTGCCGGAGCCACCCTGCCCTAACACCTCGCTGGACACGCATCCAGGGGTGAGCCGGATTGAAGCCGGGACAGTAGCTCCAGGGATGTTACACAAGACAGCTGCGGGAAGACCGATAATGTGGGCTCAAGTTCTGCCTCTAAGGATGGTACCTGCCCGTTGTGGGCGAGAACATCAGCTGCCCCGAAGGAGTCCACTAGAGGAAAAGAATCCTGAATAGTCTTAATCTTTGTGACAAAAAAGTCAGCAAGCTGTCTAATCCACCCTTCCGTGTGAGAGTGTGAGAGAGCTCCTACGGCAGGATCCACAAACTCCTTGACAATTCTAAAAAGTTCCCTACTCGTATTATCCGCTCGGTCTATCCTATGCTCAAGATATTCCTTTTTGGCTTCAGCAATATTTTTATGGTAATGTTTTATGGCATCACAATACTTTATTTTCTCCACTGGATCGTATTTGCGACGCCAGAGTCGTTCCGCTTTTTTGCAATCTTGGCGCATTCTACGTAGAATGGACGTAAACCAAGGAGCAGAATCGTGACAGGGAGCAGTTCTCGCTAGCTTCACTGGGGCTAGCTCCACGAATCTAGTTTGCAGCCATTCCTGAACCAGACTCAGATCGGTATCTAAGTTCCCTGTCAGTTTGCATGGGTGTTGACAGAGAGCAGCCGATAGCATATCTGCTGTCACTAAATGAAATGCTCTGGATTGACGAGTCACCTCCTTCTGTGTTCTTTGCCTGGGCCTAGTCTCATGTGAAATAACAAACTTTATTAAAAAGTGGTCAGACCAAAGGACAGGAAGCGACGCTGACACTTCAATCGGTGTCGTAGAAAAAATTTAATCTAGCGTGTGTCCTTTGACGTGGGTGGGGCTATCAATAAAAGGGGCAAGCCCCAGCAATGCAGTTATATCCCGCAGCTTTGACGCATTAGCGTCGGAAATAGAATCCATATGTAAGTTTAGGTCACCCAACAACATACAATGTGCAGAACGCATGCAGGGTACAGAGAGAGCTGCCTGCAAGTCTTCAATAACAGTACCAATCGGACCAGGTGGTCTATATACAAGAATCCCTGTGCACGTCTGAGAAGACGAGAGACTGAGTGTAAAGCCTAACGCTTCACATCCTGCGATGTTCTCAACAGGAAAAGAGGAACAACCCAAGGCTTTGTCCACTATCAAGGCCACTCCTCCTCCTCTACCCCCGATCCTGTCTTTCCTTAGAATAGTATAATTAGACGGCAAGGCGCAGGCAACATCTGGTTTGGAGCCTGCCCCCAACCATGTCTCAGTTAGGAATAGACATGATATATCGGAGTCTGCAAGCAGACTCCAGATATCCGTCAAATGACAAGCCAGGGACCTGGTATTCAAAAGAGCACACTGATAGTTCTGGGTGGGCAATGGCCGAACAGGAGCTGGCGAGCCCGTAGGGCGCCAACCGCAAGCGGGACATCCTTTCCCCAGTAGACGCCCTCCGGGGAACAGACATTTACAACCCACGGGATAAGCGCGCATGGATGTCAACAAATCCGCGCTATAAGACAACACCCCAGGTGGTCGTGAGCGACACATACCTTAAGCCAAGATATGCCCCTGCTGTAGATGAGTCGTAGCCCAGAGTCCCGCCTCGCCCGCCTCCGAGACGCTGACGAGCGCAGACGGGCAGGACTCTGGCACGACTCAGGCGCAGGGAGGGCGCGACCGCTGCACGTCACCGCTGTGCTCTACAGGCGAGCTTTAAATAGCGTCGTCTCGGCGTCCCAGGTGACCTGGACGCTCCAAGATGGCGCTCGCGCTTCTATCCCTAGCCAAGATGGCGCTGACAACCACAACCACCCAGTAACCCGGACCCGCCAAACAGCGGTGATATTTCCTCAAATTACAGTGCAGGTAAGGGGCAGCCCACAATAAGACCAGGGGAGAAGGCAAAAATTAAAATTTAAGGTAAATCCAAAAACGGGGATTTTAAAAGTTGCACTTAAGCAGACGCGCGCGTGACCAGCGCGACCAGCAGCAAGGCACCGAAGTAATTCTCGGCGTCAGGACCTAAACAGCCATTACATCCCCAACACACCACTGCTCCTACCTGTCCCGTCTGCGGCAATACTTCACAACACTGTTAGCATGCAGAAGATATGGGCAAATCCCCGAAGAGTTCCACAAGCACATTTCCCATTTGTTTACTTTTCTCTATTCTCACCCATTGACACATCCATCCAGAGCACAGACAACTGCAGTAGCAGAGGTCACCGCATCAACGTTTAGCGCCAGGAACCAGCGCTCAGTTATTCTTTGGCTGCCCCTTCGCCTGCTTCCACGACCCAGACCGCCAGACCGCCTCCGCTGATCGCCCCCTCCTTGGGCGGGTCTGGGCTGGGGGTGCAGTCCTCTGGCTCCTCCCCCCCTGGCAAACAGCTTAAGGGCCCACAGCTGTTCACCTGCACTGACTGCAGATCTCCCGAGGCTTCGCCGGGAGCAACGGTGTTATTTTAATCCCTCCTGTTGACTTTTTAAGACTTGTGCCTACCTGCTGAGTGCACAACGTTTAGCGCCAGGAACCAGGGCTCAGTTATTCTTTGGCTGCCCCTTCGCCTGCTTCCACGACCAAGACCGCCTCCGCTGATCTCCCCCTCCTTGCCTCGCATGGGGAGTGGGACGGGCGGACATTACACCTTGGGCGGGTCTGGGCTGGGCGTGCAGTCCTCTGGCTCCTCCCCCCCTGGCAAACAGCTTAAGGGCCCACAGCTGTTCACCTGCACTGACTGCAGATCTCCCGAGGCTTCGCCGGGAGCAACGGTGTTATTTTAATCCCTCCTGTTGACTTTTTAAGACTTGTGCCTACCTGCTGAGTGCACAACGTTTAGCGCCAGGAACCAGCGCTCAGTTATTCTTTGGCTGCCCCTTCGCCTGCTTCCACGACCCAGACCGCCAGACCGCCTCCGCTGATCGCCCCCTCCTTGCCTCGCGTGGGGAGTGGGACGGGCGGACATTACACCTTGGGCGGGTCTGGGCTGGGCGTGCAGTCCTCTGGCTCCTCCCCCCCTGGCAAACAGCTTAAGGGCCCACAGCTGTTCACCTGCACTGACTGCAGATCTCCCGAGGCTTCGCCGGGAGCAACGGTGTTATTTTAATCCCTCCTGTTGACTTTTTAAGACTTGTGCCTACCTGCTGAGTGCACAACGTTTAGCGCCAGGAACCAGCGCTCAGTTATTCTTTGGCTGCCCCTTCGCCTGCTTCCACGACCCAGACTGCCAGACCGCCAGACCGCCTCCGCTGATCGCCCCCTCCTTGCCTCGCGTGGGGAGTGGGACGGGCGGACATTACACCTTGGGCGGGTCTGGGCTGGGCGTGCAGTCCTCTGGCTCCTCCACCCCCTGCCACGCCCCATTCGAAACTCCCCCCACATGTGTCCCTATATAATCACCTCCCCTTACCGACGGCGCAGCGGGCGCGATGAAGGCGCGCCGAAGTTGCGCCTAAGTTAAGCCCGTCTGCGCCCGTCCGCGGCCGACCGGGGCTAGGGGCACATCACCCTGCCCAAATTATCTCCTACACTTCTTCCCAACTCCACAGTCTACAGGGTCCATGGTATCTATCTCCTTCGACACACTCACGCATATCCCTGCTTGATTTATCCTCTGCTTCTCACTGCTCTTGTTCATCTGCCTCTCTCACTCCCGCTCCTCCTCCCAAAGAAGATGCCATCGCAGCTCCAGTTAAAACCCTCAAGGCTTATTATTTGAATACCAGATCGGCGGTGGCTCATTCACATGAATTATCAGTGTTGTTAGATCTCCATGCACCGGATCTTCTCCTCCTAACCGAGACATGGTTCTGCGATGACTCTCTACCTACTTTGCTAGCCACTCTGCCCGTCCCTTACTACGCCCTTCGAGTGGACCGTTCATCTGGCAGAATGGGGGGTGGCGTTTCAGTCATTGCCCGTGCTGATCTTCCATTTCAACTGCTCTCTCTCCCCGACATCGCCACCACCGAGTACCTCGCTATCCGCACCACGTCTATATCCCCCCCTCTTACCTGTGTTCTCATTTATCGCCCTCCCCAGTCACCTGCACGCTTTCTCCCTGATTTTCAGGAGGTGCTAGCCACCCTCTCTGTTAATAACTCTTCTGTGTTACTACTGGGCGATTTCAACTTCTGGCCCTCCGACCCAGCAGAGTGTTTATCTTCAAGAGAGTTCTCAGACACACCTCTATCTCTTAATTTTGTTTCCCATGTTTCCTCCCCCACTCACGTCAAGGGGCATATCTTGGACCAGATTTGGTCCTTGAACTGCCCTGTTGACTCCCTTTCTATCTCTCCCTGCACTTGGTCTGACCACCACTTGATTTCTTTTGTTCTCCCTATTAGTTCTATGCCCAGGGCCCCCCTTCCTAAAAATGTCTGGGTCCGCTCGTGGAGCAGAGTCGACCCGGCGAACTTGTCTGCCCTTTTAAGTGCTTCCTACCCCGTCTTACACGGTCTTTCCACCTTGGCTCAGGCCAACATCATTGAACAATGGCTCTCCTCAGCCAGCGAATCCATTGCCGCTTTGAAGCCATTGACTTCCAAGCGGGAGAAAGATGCCAATTTGTGGTTTACCGATGACCTTAAAACCATCAAATTATCGGTACGCCGTGCTGAGAGGGCCTGGAGGAGAAACTATTGTCCCATCTTAAGAGCTGACTTCACTACTCTATTAGCCCAATACAAGAATGCTATCTTGGCGGCTAAAACAGCCTATTTCTCCTCCAAGATCCTCACAGCCGAGAACCAATCAAAGGAAATCTTTTCGATTGTTTCAGAACCTAGCCTTTTCAGATCGCACCTCCCTCAAGCCCTCCCCCTCCCAGGCCCTCTGTCACTCTTTGAATAGTTTTTTCATTGATAAAATCGCCGCTATCAAAGCCAGCCTACCTTCACCTTCCCCGCTTTTTGTTGATCCTCAGTGCCCTCCTCCGCAAGGACAATTAAATAGTCTCCCCCTTCTGACCAAGGAATCCTTTACATCATTAATTCCCCTTGTAAAATCTGGCTCTCCCCTTGATACCTGTCCCGCTCACATACTTCGTCACATTTACACCTCTTGCCCCGATCCTCCCCTCCACTTTCTCAACAGCTCCCTTTCTCAGGGGGTTGTCCCCAATCCTTTGAAGTCTGCTATCATTTTACCTATCCTAAAGAAGCCTGGCGTGGACCCTTCGATCCCAGCCAACTATCGCCCCATTTCTCTCCTACCTTTTTTGGCCAAGGTGCTCGAGCGCCATGTCATCAGGTCTCTGAGCACCTTTGTGGAAGAGAATGGGGTATTGGCTTCCAGTCAGGCTGGTTTTCGCCCCGCACACTCTACGGAGTCCGTAGTCCTTTCGGTCCTCGACAACCTCAGGGAGGGGAGGGATACCAATCAATCCCAGGCATTGGTCCTCCTCGATCTCTCTGTGGTAAATAAATAATTAATTACCGGTTCTATTTTTTGACTATAATTAATAAACAGGTAGCTCAATAAATAAGAGTCAAGATTCGAGGTAGCTGGAGTTGACAGGCTTTAATCAGGCATAAAAGGACTGGAACAGGACAGCCTGCATGGGAATGGGATGGCAGGGCCCGGCAGCTGCCGGGGCAGGATCTGGGAATGGCTAGCATAAGGATAAGGGGGGTAACTTTTAATAACAGTGCACAATATTTATAGTTAAACAAATACATTGTATTCAGTACAGTAGGCGTAGCAGTAGGCAGAGTTTGTAGCAGTCGCGAAAGATAAGGCATAAAGTGGGTGTAACAAGAGGTGTGTACAGGGCGTATACATAGACATGTGATGCAAACGTAACAGAATATGTCATAAAAGGGGCGGAAACATGGAGGGGGCTACCTGAGCAGCTGGGACCTCTAACCTAGTGGTGCGCGCAAACTGGCAATGACGTGTTACTAGAGAGAACTGGGGGGCTATGACTTCTGCGCTAGAAGAGGAGACGAAAGTCTGGAGGGCAGAGCGACATGTACCTAAAGCCTATCTAGTATCTAGTGTTTAGAGAACATGTTGATGGAATCCAAGAGTTATCAGGGCAAAGGCTAACAGACACTAAGACTGGTGCATGCATAATTCTACATGTAGTGTGTGTGCGAGGAATATTCTATGAATATTAATACAGTATTTCTCTTACATGGAGACATAAAGGCTAGACCATGACGGAAACTATTGATGCGATTCAGTAGCTTAGGAATGCAGAGAAGGAGGGCTGGACTGATAACTAGAATCATAACATACTCTTGGCAGACTGGGAGGCAGAGCCAGGCCGAGCCGGGCACTGCGAGGCATGAAAGTAAGTAAAGGGTCAGGGATACAGGTGGGGGCTGTATCTCTCCTCCGAGAGTTCAGAAAACAGGAGCTGAATCTGAGTCCGGGCCCTTTTGAGGCCTAGAAACGGGGACAATTCAATGAATTAACGTGCACACTGTAGAACGTGGCAACGTAGCTTTTACATAGGCCTAATATTCGTTGTTTTCACGAGGACTGGAAACTGGCATACTAGAGATGGACACAACTGTAATTGCGTCTTTAATCGATCAGAAAGGAATACATGCATATCGATCATGCACATATAGCATAACATGGGGAACACGTAGGCACATACAACATGGCAAAATTTACTTTTCCACATTCCCTCCTTGTGCCCTATGTTTCCATCAGGAAACATCAATATTCATGATACCATCTATCATTTCATATAGCATCATTTGTTCGTCTCGAATTGTCTTGGAACGGGACTTAGGACTAGGAATACAAGAGGTAGCACAAATGCCGCAAATCGCAGGGCCACATTGTATACAGAGGCAGCAACTGAATATGATCATTACTGCAATACCTAGAAATGACAATACTTTCCATCCCCAGGCAGATATGATACTCCAGAGCCAACCGGACCATGTCCAGGTGCCTGGATTCTGGTGTAACTCATGGGCAATTTTATGAAGTCTGGTTATAGCTGAATAAACAGACGGCGCGTTATTAGGAATGAAAATGCAGCAACTAGATCCGATGACTCTACATGCTCCTCCTCTATCGGCCAGTATGACGTCAAGAACGAGACGATTTTGGAGCACGACAAATCTCATAGCAGATTGCTCTTCGGTTAAGTTACCTAGAGCAGAAGTAGTCTCATTCACTACTGCTTCAAGGGTTCTGGTTAACCTACGTATTAACTTACTATTCTGGACAGGGCCTATAAAGAAGAAGAAACCTTTATTGAAATCTTGATATTGTTCGAGAGCAGTTTCAGTTTGATCGACAATTGGGGACTCGATCTCCCTTTTATGTCTGACGTGTACTAGATGTGTGTTTCTGTGATAATCGGATGGGGCTAGAAAAACTGGTGGCAGTAGGAAGGCAACGTAACATGTTCCATCCCAATCGAGGGGCAGACGAACATATGCGGTCTGACCACAAACAAAATAAGAATGACGTGAGGCTTTGAAAATAGATTTCCCACTGTCACTATACTCGACAGTAGTAGTACAATCACTATGTCCTACATGTGCGGAACCATTCTTTCTGACACATAATTCGCCTTTGACTGGTAGTACTGAAATAGCAGGTAAGTCTGGAGTAGTATCAGACTGAACATTCAGGACCATAAAATTCGAAGAATAATTACCTAAATCATAAACTTCATTTTCTAGATCGAACCCTGTTCTATGGGGGAGACCTTGCTTGTCTGGAAAACATGTTCTATTCAGAAAGGACATATCATTTGAAGATGACGTTAACATGGACCATGCTCCACACGAACCATTATGTGAAAACGGATAAGGAAAGAGTGGCAGAACTCCCTTCGGTGTCTGGAAAGGGGGGAGTCGACCACACACCCAACAATTAGTGGCATTGCTGGTCTGGTGTGAATAGTGTAACATTCTTATAAATGTATTATTTCTCATAGCAAGACGATAGGATAGCTCGTGAGGAGGCAGATCACTAAATGTGTGCTCTACTGTAGTATTAGAAAACTTATTTACATGAGAAATTGGAAAACATAAATGCAATGCATAACTTGTGCAGGTAACCATCAAACTTAGAAACAATAGAAAACTTAGAAAAACGATACATCTTATGGAGTTCTGACTAACTCTCTCACTATGGGGGTCTATCTCATACATGTCAGATACCTGTCTAACCGTTTCACCCGAGAGGGACTTAGACAATTAAACTGGCTGACTTATTTTACTAGACCGGAGCTTTAATTTATACTCCTGCTGCGGAGTTTTCTCTAACAGAGGAACATTCAGTTCTGGATTTGACTTAATGTCAGGATTAGAGTCTGGATTCAGGCAGTCTTTAATGATGGAACAGTCTTTGGAATTGTCATTAAAAGTCTTTTGTCTGATTCCATGAAATTTCTTGATATGCGACAGATGGACCCAACCCTTGCGGCCTTCCAACTTCACGGCCGTACGGGTGGTCAGAAGGACTAGTCTCGGCTCCTTCCAGCGAGGCTCCAGCGGACTTGAACGATCAAAGTTCCTGACCAATACGAGGCTTCCTGGAACGATTTCATGCGGTTTCACCTCGGTATTATCTGGAAATGCAGCGGCAACCTGTGAACGACAAGAGTGTAGGGCAGACATCAAGGAAGCTAGGTAATCTGTCAGCATATTACTGGAAACATCTGTAATACTGCGAGGTCTAGGTGTACCCCACATGTTTGGGGGGCGGCCGAATACGACCTCGTACGGGGACAGACCTGATCTGGAATGTGCGACCATGCGCATCAAGAATAAAGCAACTGGCAGGGCAACTAGCCAGTCTACACCTTTCTCTTTACATGTCTTGGCAATACGGACTTTCAGAGTTTGATTATGTCTCTCTACGAGACCGGCTGCTTCAGGATGGCGTACACAATGGAACTTCCACTGGTACCCTAACAAAAGGGAAACATGTTTCATCAACTCAGATGAGAATGGCTGGCCGTTATCAGAATACACGACCCTAGGGAGTCCATAACGGGGGAAGAATTCACGAACCAACTGCCTGGCAGTGGTCGCTGCTGTATAATCTGGAACTGGATATGCTTCTGTCCACCTGGACAAAGCGCATACAACTACAAGGACATACTTGAAACCTCGACATCGCTCCATCTGAATATAATCCATCTGGAGGACTTCAAAAGGGTGGTCAGGAGGTTGGAATCCACCTTGTTCCACCGGGACACTTTTACCTGGATTGAACTGGCAACATATCATACAAGTACGGACTTTCTGCTTGGCTGCAGCTCGTAAGTGCTTGTTGAACCAAAGGTTCTGGATACTGTCTAACATGGCTTTTTCTCCTAGATGTGCTGGACTATGTGCGGTATTAATAATGACTTGAACCATAGAGTC
Organism: Lissotriton helveticus; assembly: GCF_964261635.1. NCBI lineage: Eukaryota > Metazoa > Chordata > Amphibia > Caudata > Salamandridae > Lissotriton > Lissotriton helveticus. The sequence goes on from NC_136072.1 coordinate 1,011,541,916, forward strand.
GGGGAGAAACCATGTGGCTTTTCCCTTCGTCACCCATCCCTGATCTGTCTGGACCCCTCCTTGTTCGGACCATTTCTTGATTTCTTCGGGAGTGGCATGTAACTGTATGTCTATGAAATCTTGTGTAGGGTCCTTAACTGTCATAGAAGTAGTCTGTTCTGGAATGAATGTCTGTGTCTTGTTAACTGGAGTGTCTGGTGTCTGAGCTGTGAGCTTGGCTGTTCGATCTGCTAGATCGTTACCTTGGGAAATGATGTCAGTAACTTTCGTATGTGCCTTGCACTTCATGATAGCGATAGCTGTCGGTAAATGTATTGCATCTAACAGAGCTTGAATGAGGAGACCATGCTGAATCTTGGTTCCATGAGAAGTCATGAAACCTCTCTCCTGCCAGAGTACTCCGAAGTCGTGTACAACTCCGAATGCGTAACGTGAATCTGTATATATGTTTACTTTCAGGTTCTTGGCACGTATGCAGGCTTGGGTCAGAGCAACTAGCTCTGCTGCTTGAGCAGACAGGGTGTCAATACGGTGTGTTTCAATAACTTCTGTATCAGTAGTCACTGCATACGCGGCTACTAGTTCTCCTGTACTAGTTCTCATACATGAACCGTCCACATAAAGTGTCAGGTCGGGATTAGGTAATGCAATGTCTGTCAGGTCTTGTCTTGGCTTAGTCATAGTGTTAACTACTTCCACGCAGTCATGTGTGGCAGGATTCGAAGTAACTGACGGTAACAGTGTAGCAGGATTTAGAACGTTGCAGCGTCTGATTTCTATGTGTGGCTGGAACAGTGTAAATTCGTAACCTGTTAAACGTGCAATTGTCAAGTGCTGAGTCTGTGTTCGGTTTAAAAGAACTTCCACGGAATGTGGAACTTGTACTGTCAGGGAGTGTCCTAATACTATGGAATCACTTTGTCTGATAGCTAGAGCTGTGGCTGCAACTGACTTGAGGCACGCAGGCAGAGCCTGGGCTACTGGATCTAATGTGCTCGAAAAATAAGCACAGGGCTTGTACTGTCCTGCTTGATCTTGTGTGAAAACAGATAATGAAGTGCCATTACGTTCTGTGACAAAAAGTGTAAAAGGCTTACTGTAGTTCGGTGTAGCTAGAACAGGAGCTTGGCATAAGGCTTTCTTTAATTCATTAAAACTAAGTGTATGTTCCTGGGTCCAAGGGAGGACAGTCGATACGGCTGCCTCCTGTGTCGTTAACTGTATCAGTGGCTTTGCTAGAAATGCATACTGAGGAATCCATTGTCTGCAGTAAGAAGTAAGGCCGATAAAAGCACGTACCTCCTTCTGTGTCTTGGGCTGTGGAAGACTCGCTATCAACTGGATACGGTCTGGTGTCAACTGCCTACCCCACTTGGACAGTAAGTGGCCTAAGTAGATCACTTGCTGGACACAGAACTGGAGCTTTGAAGGGGACACCTTGTGCCCCATCTCGGCTAGGAAATACAGAACTGTAAGTGACGCTCGCTCGCAGTCACGTTCAGAACGGGCTGTGATCAGTAGATCATCGACATACTGGAGCAGGGCAGTGTCAGTTGGCATGTGAATATTGTCTAGTTGTCTCTTAAGTGCTTGACTGTAAATACTAGGACTTTCTGTGAAACCTTGAGGAGCTCGTGTGAATTTATAGCTCCTTCCATTTAAACAAAAACCGAAAAGGTACTGGCTGTCTGGATGAATGGGGACACTGAAAAATGCATTCTTGAGGTCTATTACAGTAAAAAATGTAGCTTCGGAATCAATGGCTGTTAATAGGGATGAAATATCTGGGACTACTGGATACTGGGGTATGATACATTTATTAAGTTCTCGAAGGTCAATCACTAATCGATATACTGGAGGTGCATTTGGATCAGTACGTTTCATGACTGGAATGATAGGAGAATTACATACATTGGAGTCAGTTTCTACAACCACTCCTTGAGCAATGAGCTCGTCAATAATTTTGGATAAGGCTGCTACAGCCTCAGGTGGCAATTTGTACTGTCTGATTCGTGGCAGGACAACACCTTGTTTCAGAGTCACACGATGGGGTGTGATTTGCATACAACCAACATCAGTTGGACCTTGTGCCCATAGATGCTGGGGGACATTCAGTAATCTTGGATCAAAATCACGTAATACATAATGACCTTTATAGTCCCTTAAAAACAAACGAACTCCCTCTGGGGAGCAACAAATTACTGCACCTAATTCTTTTAATGTCTTAATGCCTAACAAATTTTCTGGACATGACTTCGTAAGTAACAAATCAGTAGTTCGGGACAATGGACCTACTTCTAGAGAAACTGGTTTTGAAATCTCGTTTACAATAGGCTTTCCTGAAAATCCAAGGGAAACATTTCTAGAGCCTGAGAGCGGAGCCCCTGGAACCTCGTCATGACTGATAGTAGTCCTACTTGCCCCTGTATCAATCAAAAACTTTCTGTCTTTCCCTAATACTTGACTGTGTACATAGGGACCCTCTTGATCTACAGGTATCTCGATGAGAGGCAAGCCAACCTCCCTCTCTAGGCTGTTTCATGAATACTGCTGGTATTCTGGATACTCTGTCTGGGCATACTGGTACATCTGTTGTGTAACATGCTGTGTTGCAGCGATGGGCTGCGATGCTGGAACTGTCTGTTGTGCATTCTGTGATGACGGTGAAGTCTGTGAAACTTGTTCTTGTCTAGGCGGACGTGGTCTTTCTTTAGTCTTACCAGTGGCTATGTTGTGTTTCAGAACTGCACACTCGTTTATAAAATGACCTGGCTGTTTACAATAATTGCATGTCCCTTTAACGGGAGCTGCAGGATGACTGGCTTGATTCGGACCCCTCTTCTGACTGTCTTGTGGAACAGATTGTGCAACTAATACTTTCATTTTCGTATCTTTCATACGTTTCCTTTCGTGTTCTTGCTCTTCCCTGATTCTATTCTGGTGATACTGGAGCATCTGGAGCATTTGTGACGGGGTATTAGCTTGCCAAGTACTTTCGACTTTTAAAACTCGATTTTTAACTTGTGGGCTTGAATTCTCGACTAGTTTAGTAACAAAAAGATGAGGGTATGACTCGCTACCTGTCTTCAGACCACTGTTAATTATAAAACATTTTTCGAATCTAGAATAAAAATCACTAGTGTCTTCGTCTTGTTTCTGTTTACAAGCTGAGATTGCATCCCAATCTTCCTTTTTCGTGGCTAATAATCTTGGCAAAACCTGAATCAATAACTCGGGTAATTCTTTACATTTGTCCCCAAGACCGGTACCTGGTACTCGTGCATTATCTTCAGCTTCTAGAGCTGTCCAATCAATCTTTTTCTCTCCCACCTCCCATTCTTTTTCCTTGAGTTTTTCATATATGCCCGCAGGCAACAGGACCTTTAACATTTTAATGATATCTGGATACGTGTATTCTCCCATACGGAGCATGTCTTTTAATTCTCGATGGAACCCTGCTGGATCTTTGTCGTGACAGGGAATTAACTTTTTCATCTCTAAGAGTTCCATCTTGGTAATCGGGGTGTAAACAAATACTCGTTCTAGATCGCCACCCGTTCCTCTAACTGGGTGTACTTCTCGTAACGGATGCTGTCTATCTATGTAAAATGGTTTACTTTCTGGAGGTGAGACAAGAACAAAATGCGAATTCAGAAACGTTCGGTATTTGTGGCGCTGTTCTAGAATGGTACTAATTAAATCGGTACCTAAACCTTTCCATCTATACTGGAGTAACACGTTCAGAACATCATGTAACGGACCTGGATCAGAATGCTGACCCTCATACAGTGTAATGAGGTGCTGGATCATATACATACCCACCAGTCGCTGTTCGGCTGGGGGCAGTTTCAGAAACATTTGTGCCACTATTTCGTCTGGAAAGGTGGTAGAATCAGTAATCCATCGGACTGCTGATCGGGCTAGTTCTTGTTCATGCATGGTACTAAGTTCACTATAACCGATTTGTGATTTCAGAATGTGATCGGTAGCTTGAAATACTTGTTCAAGAGAACCTTGTTCTGGTGCTGGAAGGTGAACGACTTTCTTGTGTTCTAGGCGTAAATGTCGGTCTGGAAATCTAGATTTACCTACATACGCTATTCTGGTAGGATTCTCGTCGTCTACCTCTTCAGTAGAAGAGTTGTCTTCTTTCTCACTTACTTGTGCTGCTTTACGATTGTCGTGTAACCTTATTATTTCCTTACGAATTTTCTTGTACATACTCTCTATACTACTGAGTGTCTTGTGTCTTCCCTCGGCTATATTATCACTCCACCTTGTCAGAACTTTCATTTCGGTCGGATCTTTAGTCGGACAATCTTGTTCCCTTATTAAACAATTAATTAGAAACTTTAATAGCATGAGCTGGGTCTCAGCTTTCCTTAGAGACATGATTTCGCCAATACTTTCTGGATCGTCTCCTGTACGGATGAAACGATATATTCTGTCTAGATCTTCTTTTATATTCGGTAGGGTGTCCAAATACTCGGTCACCCGTCTTACACACAATGAATATATAACCATATTATCATCGCCTGGGACTGGATCATAACGGCATTCGGTAAGAGCTCGCTTGATATCTGCAACGGACTGATATTTGGGCGTACGCTGTAACGCACGTTCATGTAACTCGACTAATGTTACACGTTTGTGTGGCGGCGGGGTACCAGGAGGACCTCCTCCCGCGGCCCCTAAACTGGAATCGTCGACTGATACTCTTCGTGCTGGCAGAGTGACTGATGTAGCGGGAACTTGTACTACGGGCTGGACCGGGGGCACCGTAACAGGTGCTGTAACAGGTGCCCCGGTGGCTGGAGGAACAGGTATTACATTATTTACAGGAGCTAGCGGAACAGGATTCGCATATTCTGGGACTGTGTCGTCCAAATAGGACGAGAGAAAAATATCAGCTGCGGTCGGTTTGTGACGTAGCTTAATCGGAACCAATGGCGGCGGAAAATTACATGGTGCTTCCGGGGTTGCTTTTGGCAAGCCCTCGGCAAGAAGAGGATACATAACCTTAATGAGGGCATTTCTCTGTCTGTCTGACTGTTCGGCTTTAACTCGTTCACCTATTTCGATTAATTCCCTTTCTTGGGCTCTTTCTGTGGATTCTCTACTTAATTCTGACTTTCTGATTTCTTTCTCTGTTCTTTTATGAGATTCTTTGCGCCATAACTCGATGGCATCTTTCTGGGACTGTCTGGCTTTCTTTTTCCATAATACTTCTTCTACTCGCATGATGCACTCGGCATCCCATGTACCTGATACAGGCCATCTATATTTCTCTTCTAGATCTTTAGTATACTCGACCCATAAGTCTAGATATAATATGGCACTTATGCCATGCTTATGATACATAAAATGACCTGGACTGTCCCTAGGCGGGACAGGAACTGCTTCCTCGAGCAGACCTTTCCTAGTTTTAAACTGACGTAACTTGGAGAACAGAGGCATGACTGGACTGGAGTCTAGACACAATACAATACACAATAAACACAATAATAACTGTAATACGAATCATTCATACCACGACATTGAAAACACATGAAATAACATTTAAAATAACAGTTTGGACAGAATACTACCTGGAATACTGAAAACAGAAACACATGAATTTCTCGAGAACAGAACTTACTAGAACAGAAACTTTACTAGAATGACTGGATGCACTGCTAAAACAGTACGAAACTTACCGGTCTCATAAAGAGACACGTCAGGACCCGCATCCACCTAGGTGGACACTTCGTGTTGGATCTGTGTACCCAAACCCACGGACCAGAGACAAATTACTTTGACCCTGTCTAGATACTACCCCAGCAACGGTACTCACCGGGCAGCAAGAACGGAAGGCCTCGGACTGGACTGGACTGCTACGACGACGGACGGACGAACTTCGGACTTCAGTTACAGGTGGGCCTCCGGATACCTCGGACCTTGGACTCTCGGCTTGGGCTCTGGTCGGGACTCGCCGCGTTCCTCCACCGCCTCGTCTGGACGCTGGACCGCAACCTCCGTCTCCTCCGTGGGCCTGAGGGATACTTGAAGCAGAAATATCTGCACGTGCACGGTATGGTTCCGTCACGGCTGCAGAGGATCAGGGGGCCTGCGTGGCTTCTCCGGCGCGTGGGGAAAGGGCAAGTCCCTATTCGGGCGCCATTATGTGGTAAATAAATAATTAATTACCGGTTCTATTTTTTGACTATAATTAATAAACAGGTAGCTCAATAAATAAGAGTCAAGATTCAAGGTAGCTGGAGTTGACAGGCTTTAATCAGGCATAAAAGGACTGGAACAGGACAGCCTGCATGGGAATGGGATGGCAGGGCCCGGCAGCTGCCGGGGCAGGATCTGGGAATGGCTAGCATAAGGATAAGGGGGGTAACTTTTAATAACAGTGCACAATATTTATAGTTAAACAAATACATTGTATTCAGTACAGTAGGCGTAGCAGTAGGCGGAGTTTGTAGCAGTCGCGAAAGATAAGGCATAAAGTGGGTGTAACAAGAGGTGTGTACAGGGCGTATACATAGACATGTGATGCAAACGTAACAGAATATGTCATAAAAGGGGCGGAAACATGGAGGGGGCTACCTGAGCAGCTGGGACCTCTAACCTAGTGGTGCGCGCAAACTGGCAATGACGTGTTACTAGAGAGAACTGGGGGGCTATGACTTCTGCGCTAGAAGAGGAGACGAAAGTCTGGAGGGCAGAGCGACATGTACCTAAAGCCTATCTAGTATCTAGTGTTTAGAGAACATGTTGATGGAATCCAAGAGTTATCAGGGCAAAGGCTAACAGACACTAAGACTGGTGCATGCATAATTCTACATGTAGTGTGTGTGCGAGGAATATTCTATGAATATTAATACAGTATTTCTCTTACATGGAGACATAAAGGCTAGACCATGACGGAAACTATTGATGCGATTCAGTAGCTTAGGAATGCAGAGAAGGAGGGCTGGACTGATAACTAGAATCATAACATACTCTTGGCAGACTGGGAGGCAGAGCCAGGCCGAGCCGGGCACTGCGAGGCATGAAAGTAAGTAAAGGGTCAGGGATACAGGTGGGGGCTGTATCGCTCCTCGGAGAGTTCAGAAAACAGGAGCTGAATCTGAGTCCGGGCCCTTTTGAGGCTTAGAAACGGGGACAATTCAATGAATTAACGTGCACACTGTAGAACGTGGCAACGTAGCTTTTACATAGGCCTAATATTCGTTGTTTTCACGAGGACTGGAAACTGGCATACTAGAGATGGACACAACTGTAATTGCGTCTTTAATCGATCAGAAAGGAATACATGCATATCGATCATGCACATATAGCATAACATGGGGAACACGTAGGCACATACAACATGGCAAAATTTACTTTTCCACATCTCTGCCGCCTTTGACACGGTGGACCACACCATCTTACTCTCCCGTGTCGCGGCGGCGGGGATCGGGGGTACGGCCCTGGTATGGTTATCCTCCTTCCTGAGGGTCCGCACCCAGGCAGTTCGCCTGGGTGACTTCTCTGCGGACCTCCGGAAAGTTCAGTGCGGGGTCCCCCAAGGTTCCTCCCTCTCTCCTCTTCTGTTCAACCTTTACATTTCTCCCCTCATTTTTTCTTTAGAACATATGAAGGTCTCCGTATATAACTATGCGGATGACCTCCAACTTGTTTTCAACCTATCTTCTTCTCCTGCTTCTATCTCTAATTTCCAGTCTACTATGATCTTTATCCGGGACTGGATGGATTTCAACCACCTGAAACTCAACCCCGATAAGACCGAGATGGTGTTGACGGGTGGTTGCTCCAGTCCCCGGTCTTCACTTTTCTGGCCCCCTTCCCTTGGTCTCCCTCCGGTCCCTTCTACCTCTGTCAAGACCCTAGGTATTAAACTCAACTCTCACCTTACCCTTCACTCCCAGGTTAGCTCTGTGGTTTCTTCTTCCTTTCTTTCTCTCCGTACCATCCGCAAGGTCTCTCGATTTTTCACCTTCGAGGCCTTGAAGCTGATCGTCCTGGCGATGGTCATCTCCCGCCTGGATTATGGCAACGCCCTATATGCAGGTATACCTGCATATAGTCTTAGGCGGTTGCAGATGATTCAAAACCAGGCGGCTCGGTTGGTCTTTAACCTTCCCAAATCCTCACATGTCACTCCCCTTCTGAAAACCTTACATTGGCTCCCGGTCCGGGAACGTGTCCAATTCAAGCTTGCGACTATCACCTACCAGGCTCGATTGGGCACGGCCCCTGCTTTCATTTCTTCGGAGATTATCCCTTACGTTCCAGCCAGGGAGCTCCGATCCTCTTCTCAATTTTTGTTGACAGTCCCCCGGTTTCGTCGGAAAAAATGGGGGGGCTCAAAATTTGCGACCCTTGCCCCAGCTCTCTGGAATTCATTACCCCTAGAGCTCAGATCCCTAACTCCATATTCCCAGTTTCGAAAGAAACTTAAAACTTATTTTTTCAGCAAAATCTTTATTTAGTCCCCGGTCATCTGTCCCCCTCCCTTTGTCCCCTGTGGAGATCTGCTAGTTACAGCGCCATGAAACCGCTGGTGAAAGAGCGCTATATAAAAACTTTTAAACTCAAACTCAAACTCAATGTAATGGGAGGAATCAGCAACGTACAGAGGAAGGCATGACAACCACACTAACTGGTAAGTCAAACTGGCCAGGAGATGCTCAAAATGCATACATTGTCAGGAGACGACAGAGCAACAAATAGTGCTCAGCTATGTAAGTCAACCAGTGATGCAAAATTTGCTCCATTACAATTGGAGTTGTCAATGAACATTCACCTTTACCATGTGACATTTGTGAACAGCGAAAGAGAAAACATAAAATGTATTGGCTCATCATACCTTTGTAATTGTGGTACACAACATGTATTTCACCAACAGACCTAGACAGGGGAAACCAATCCTGTAATTGAGGGCCACAAGTAGTCAAAATGGTGTACCAACTATATTGTAATAGTGTCTGTACACCTAATCAAGAAAGTCTATTTCCACAGATATGGAAATGAAAAACAAACAGTGAGATACCAGTGTCTGTAGTATTGACAATGGATGTACGTCGTTACAACGAGATGTTTTACATCGCAGTACTTTACGATGCATGTTTTACAACGCAAGTCGTTACCACGACTTGCGTTGTTGGGGGCTGAATAGTGAATAGTTAAATTTACTCTTCCAACTCCAGTCCCCATGGATAGTAGGAAAGGAGTTGGATAGTAACTTAAACTATTTACTATCCTGGAGCGCCCCTCAGCGCAATTCGTTGTTACAATTTGCGTTGTAAAAGTTGCGTCGTAAGGGAACTGCGGTGTAACATCCGCGTTGTAAAGGATACTCCCCATTGACAATGCATACATTGTCCAACTTCAAATCTTTCCAAAATACATTAAATTGCACAGTCCACACAGCTGGTCATGTACTGCATACATTGGATGGATAATTTTCTGGGCATCAACAAAACACGATAGTGGACCTTACCTCTGAATTCGTAGGCATGTCATTGTGATATAGGTAGCATCAAGGTAGTGGGCCCATTCTAAGTGATATGTGGGATCACTCCTTACATTATGTATGACACACTACTGCAACGGTGGTGCCCACAACTGCTTGTGCTCGTCCTCTGTGCCAGAAATTGAATGCATCACATGTGGCAGCAGGAATGTAAAGTTGCAAATCATACTTATCATTGTAGGTACAATGCGGTCCTCCCAGAATCAAAGTCGCACACTGACTTCTGCTACTGGGTTGGACTTGACATCTGTCCAGGGACCACACCCTGCTCCGGTGCTGGGCCAAGGTGAGTCAACCTGGATTAATGCTCATTAATTGTGCCTTTCACCTCCACCTTATGTGTTGTACAACACAGTTGTCCTGCATCACAATATGCTCACATAGGGCATTTTAACACATGGCCGATCAGACCCTGGTGGCAAATGTGAGGCTGACACAAAATGTAAGCCAAGTGTGTGCAGAATGGACATACAATAGAACAATGTGTCATATGGACTGACCAAAACACAACAGTCTTGCAATTCAATGATAGGATGAATCCCTAGCAAACTGTACATGGTTAAATCAAAATTAAATTGGTACGGCTGAGGCACACACTGGTGCCAGTTGTGTACCTTTCAGATGGGTGTAGGGGCTGCTAATGTGACTCTTCACGCAGTTACACCTGCAAAATGAATTGGCTGAGGAGCAACACGATAATCCAGTGCAGGCGGGAAGCCTCAAAGCTTCTCACCTCATCTGCAATGTGTGATCATAACCAAATGTAGTTTTCTGCTTGCCTCCCTTCTATCGTATTCACATGCATAGGTGAGTGTTTGACATATGAGGTTTGGATGTCTGGTGCACAAGACACCATCCGTTGTCATGTAAGTAGTACCATGATGTTGGAATTGGAGTAGGGGAACAGAGAACACTCAAAGGATGAACATTAGTAATCTGTGTACTCTCATTCAAAATTGAGCTGTGTGACCTCCTGGGTAGGGAAGCACAAATGGGCAACATCATGTCCCTGACAACTGCACATCTCACACATGAACTCCTTTCTGACTTGTTAACAGACAACATTACACCCATGATAAACGTTAGTCTCAATGGTAAAGGTGAAATCAGTGTGATGCAGATGAGTCAGGGTCATTTATCCCCTTCCTTGAAATATCAGTAGCCTTCTCATACAAGTTTGTCAGTTGATCTGTCATCTTATTGATGTCAGTGCTGCATGGATGTAACCGCTGTCAAATGCTGCTTGTGAGCAGGTGCCCACAAGTAAAGTCAATGAGGTAAACATGCAGCACCTCGTCCGTGATTATTTGCAAATGGTTAATGAGAATGACATGTTGGCTCATAGCTACAATCTGTTGTACTAAAATATGCACATGTATTCCTCATCACAGGTGCTGACAGGATGAGACCACCGCAGCGGACAACATCCCGGGGGATGCATGACATCTTGGCTGCAGCTGTGAAACCGTCGCGCACCTGTCCTTCAGGTAAATCGGGCATGAGGTGTGTCACCAGCTTTGATTACTAAGCCGTGACAGAGATCGAGATCCCCTTCTGCATGGAATCAACAGTTATTGTTTACAAAGTGAAATACAAACCAGGAGTGTCACATATGCCTGTCTGTCAATTGGTGATGCAGATCATTGAGAATGTATTTTCTACCCTCTACAGCTATGTTTACAACAACTATGAGGAGACAGGTGCAGCAGGATACACCAGGGGGGAACGCGAAGGGACAGAGAGTTGTGGCTGGAGCTGGTGAGTTAGCTAGTATTATGTACATCTCTGTGTAACACCTCAGTGCTATGGTGTGAACGGTCATTTTTGGTGGTACCCTAACCAGATCACATGATCCTTATCTGCTGATGCAAAGTACAGTTAATACAACCCTGTTGTCACAGCACATGTAATACCTGGTCAATCACTAATACGGTTGCAGCCTCTGTGTTTCAGATGATGCTGAGGGAGAGGCTGACAGACCGACAACCAGTGCTGGCCGACGGGGAATCGGAGGGGAGAATGCCCTGATCCTCCAGGCAATAATGTTGGCAGCAACTCATGCCCAAGAATAGGATCAAGATCATGAGGACGTTGACTTTGAGGAGGATGACGATACTGACGTCACGGCATCACATCCTCTGCCAAGCAACGCTCGTCTGCCTCCTCTCAAACAAACAATACCATGTCCTTGGCATAAATCAAACCAGCCACGGCTCACAGACATCTAATCACAGGCATCACTCCCTCACAGCCCTCACATCTGGGACCGACATGGTGGTTCCCCTACCTGCTCTTCCCTACGCAGTGTATCCCTGCCACCCTCTCCATCATCTGTGGGAAGTACCAGCCCTGTTGTGGTGCAGGTATCCCCTGGGCACCCTTCTCCTGCCCACAGTCTTCCACCTGCCACCCCCCCCCTGTTGTTCGACCTGCTCATCTCATCCCTGGCAGACACCTGCAAAGGGGGCCTGCACGTGGCGATGGTGGCCTGTGGGAGCAGGACTTCTATCAACAACAGGCAGATGTGAGGCAGGACATTCTTGCCATAGGGGCTACCCTGTCAGTCATGCCAGGGTCCCTGCAGGACATGGTCCAATTCCCTCAGGGGGTGGACAGGGTGTGCCAAGCTTTGGATAGGATGGATAGCACTTGGCAGGAAATGTCTAGGAATATGACTGACCTGATATCCATCCAAAGGGAAGATAGTGCAAGATGCCAATGCTTGGCCAAGAAGATGATGGAGAGCATGGTGAGAGTGATCCAAAGTCTACCTTCACGGCCAACACAGGGAGGAGAACAATCATATTGGCCTGCAGGACAGCACATCCACACACCTGTAACACCAACTGCACAGCACCACAGCCAAGGTACACAAACACACTAGCACCCTGAACAGGCACCCCCACCACCCCCACCACCTGCACAAACACCACCAACCTCTGGACAGTCACTCCCACCACCCCCACCACCTGCACAAACACCACCAACCTCTGGACAGTCACTCTCACCACCCCCACCACCTGCACAAACACCACCAACCTCTGGACAGTCACTCCCACCAGCCCCACCACCTGCAAAAACACCACCAACCTCTGGACAGTCACTCCCACCACCCCCACCAACTGCACAAACACCACCAACCTCTGGACAGTCACTTCCACCACCTGCACAACGAGCCCTTGTCCAGGTACAGACACCAAATGTGCAGACATCATCTGCACCTGCACCTCTTGATCACCCTGTACAACACCCACATACACGAAGGCAAAAAGCTCAACCACATCCCTCACCGCGTTCATCACCCCCACTATAGCAGAAATGCAAACACGATCGCCAGTGACATTCACAGGGCAATTTGTCTTGGGGTCCTTAGGTGTATTGTGAAAATAAAGATCTACAAAAGTAATATCCTATTGTGTATCAAGTCCTGTCTAACGATGTAGGCATGTGTTAGTGTGTGTGTGTGTGAGATAGTTACAAGTGTAACACATCATAGCAACACGTTATTATGTGCATAGCATATGACTCACTAAATATGTGTCCATCTTTGGAAACAGACATTCAAAATGAAGTCAAACAAGTTAAACAAAGTAGAATTACTCAAAGATGTTTCTGTAGGAACAAAAACTGACCATCCGTTTGGAAGGGAGAAAGGAAAACAAATGATGATCTTAATGCAGAAGGAGAAGGGAACTTGGATTGGGGTGGGGCAAAACAAATATAATACGTCAGGGAGCATCAGGGAAACCAGTCTATTTACATGGGGAAAAAGAAATCTTCGTCCAGAACAATGTCTCAGTCCAAAAGTCATGTGTCTTTCTGGTCATCCTCCAGGACCACAATGTCTAGATCCTCAGGGTCTGACACATCCACACGGCAGGCTTGTGCAGGAACAGGCACCACATGGGAACGTGACACACGAGGAGTACGGGGGGAAACTGTGTGGGTCAACTGACAGGGGGACACTTTGACGGTGGTATGGGAAGGGATTTGGGAGACAAAAGATGACATGGCTATGCTCAGGGACTGCATGTGGGTGCCGAGGCTGTCCATTGATCGGACAAGGTGCGCTCGCATAGAGCGTATCTCCAGGCACACTTGTAGCAACATGCGAGCGGACCTGTCAGGTTGACCCTCAACTATCCAACTCAAGTCCCCTGGCACAGCCACAGGAGGAACAACACCGGGAGGGGTCGGGGGGGACAAAAGGGATGTGGTGCCTCTGGTCCGGAGCTGATTTGTTCGGCTTGGCGGCTACGAGGAGTGGGACAGGTTTCAGGGGATCGAGCTGAAGCCCCCGATGGCATGGGGGACTCTAGAGGTAGGGAGGGGCAGGTGACAGGCCCAGATTGAATGTTGGCCTGCCCCGGGGACACCTCTTCGTGACCCACTGGTGATGAGTGTGTGGGTGGTGAGTAGCTCTCCACCACATCATGGTCCGAGGTGTCCGGTCCTTCCCCCCCTACAATATCCACAGCCTCCAACCGGGACGTAGTACCAGAGTCTTGTTCTTCCTCATCCCGGGTGGGCGCAACCCCCTGGCCTGCAGATGTAGAGGGCCCCTCCACCTCCTCTTCCTCGCTGGTGGAAAGAGTGTGTAGCCGCCGGCAAACTGATGTCCTCCTGCTCCCGACTTGTTCCTGCGTATCTTCTGTCTCACCAGTCGTGCCTACAGAAGTGTAAGCAAAGTCCTGATGTGGTGGTTGTTTCATGCAGGATGATACACATACATAGATGAGCCATGGTCAGATTTTCTTCTCCTCTGATCACACTCTATAGTTGTCAGGGGCCGATTTACAACTTCTGGCGCATCTCTGCTAATCAGCAGAGGTGTGTCAGAAGAGTTGCAACGCATCTGCCCACCCGTGCGCCACCCTTGATGTGCCGCATTTACAATGCAGCACACCGTGGCGCTTGGTGTGCAGATGCGTGATGCATCCCCAGTGGAATAGCGGCACTTTGCTGGAGTGGCGTGGCAAGTGCGACCCCACTCCAGCAAGGCTCGGGGGTGCACGATCGCTAACATGCTGCGTCAATCCTTACACCTGCTTCAAGCAGGCGCAGAGTTTTGATGCAGCATGGCCCTAAAAGTGACTGAGTGAAATCTTGTAGATTTCACTCAGCCACTTATAGGAGGCGTTCCTGCACAGGATGCTCACGTTGTAATTACCCAGTAGCATGGCGCTTTGGTTGCTCCACCGCTGCATCACAAAAGTGACCTAATGGAGGTGTAAAAGAGGCCCAAGTGCCTTGTAAATCTGCCCCTCAGTCTTTATGGACTTAATGGGGGTTGGGAGCACACTGCCTCACAGTCCCAGCACTGTTTACCCCTTCGCATCCTGGTAAATGCAGTACACAGTTCAAACTTACTTCAAAATCATCTCTGGTTGCTCGAAATGCTGCCAAGTACCTCTCAGGTCACAGTACCACTCACAGGCACACAGCCACCCCAGATGATTTTTCTTTGCTCTCTAAAACTGCTGCTCTCTACTGATGAAGCACTCAATACAGAAACACGTGTCTAGAGATATACAGCAATGTCTGCACCCACTTTGGTGAATGACTCCAGATAATTTAGAAGTAAGTTTGAACTGTGTACTACATTTACCAGGATGCAAAGGGGCAAACTGTGCTGGGACTGTGAGGCAGTGTTCTCCCAACCCCCATTCTGTTTATGAACTTACATTACATGTATGTTCACTGTCAAATACTGAATTGAGTTTGACATGGACATCTCATGTGTATTATTGTGGCTTACGCAACTGTATTGGCCAAACCTCAACCTTGGCACTCTTGTGATCTGTGTGTCCTGTCACTGCTACATGTGCCAGTTCAAAAAATAGTCCACCAAAGGAGAACATGAAGAATCCAGATTTAATAGATGTTGGCCATTGATATGGATTTGCAGCTATTTAATGTCTGGACAAGTGTCATCTGCTTTGTAGCATTGTATGGGACAAGCCGAATGTGGGTCACACATCCACATAGGGTCTGGACTACTCCTCTAGCTACATTGTGAGTCTAGCCTTTTGCTGTCCCCACACATCATCAGACAATCAAGTGCCACATATTGGCTTTGTTGACTTCAAAGGTAGTGCAGTGCACCGGTGAACAGTGGTGGGTGGTTATGACAGCTACCTGTACATGTAAAATGTCATACAGGCCACTAAGGGTGAGACGTCTGTCAGTGGACACACCTTGCAAATTTAGAAACACTTAAGAGTGTGCAAGGATCTCAAAGGTTGTCTTGACTCCATGGCACATGATGATCTGTCTCAATTGGAACCCAAACTCTACAGGTGCAATGCAAATAACAGCATCCAATACCCTATGGCCTGCCATGCGTACACTGGACTGTCGCTGTACCATTGCTCATCCAATGCACACATCAGTTATGATTTCCTTGGTTCAATGGTAATGGTGCTGGCAGATCAGAATTCAATATGAATGCACAAGTGTGGCTCATTTACCCAGTTGTCATGAGGAAACTACAACTCCCAAAATGCACTCTGCTCTGTACAGTCCATATGCCACAGTGTGCTTCTTTAATCTTGGTGACTGCTGCTTGCACACGGAATTAGTGAATGGAGGCATGGGACACACAATGGTATAGCACTGTTTCACTCACATCATACCCCCAGACACATATTGCATATGATGCGCTTACTAGGTCTCTGCTGCTCATGCTCCTCCAACTGAGCATGGAGGGTCGGCCAAGCTTCTCGCAGGACCCTCCTGTACAGTGGGGAGAGGCGAGGACGATGTACATGGTGCTGGGCCAGCCAGCTCCGTAGCCTTGTGACGGGCCCAGCGCTTTAGGTCCTTCCAGCGCTTGCGGCACGCCCTAGCACTCCTGGTGGACACTACCACTGTACTGCAGCGCTCGGCGATGTTGGCCCATAGCCTGGCCCGGGCTGCGGTGCTCAGCTGGTGCTCAGGGTCCCCATATAGCTGAGGAAATTTCTCCAGCACCCCCTCCACCAAGATGTCCAATTCCCTTTCTGAGAAAGGGGGTGCTCTCTTCTCATACTCCTCAGCCATTATGGGGAAATAAGTTTGATGAGAGCAGTAAGATGCCTGAGGATCTGATCAGTGATAGAGGATGACTCAGAATGAACACAAAATGGCTGCCAACTACTTCCTGTGATGTATTTCCTGTCTCCCACTTCCTGTATAACATTGTCTGTATGAAATGATGTGTTCCAGTTTATTTTCGGAATTTGCGGCCCGGAAACGTAGTTTCCGGTTCCGGAGCATCATATACGCACACGCGCATTACGCTGCGACCCGGAACACATTATATCATACAGGAGATGTTATAAAGGAAGTGGGAGACAGGAAATACATCACAGGAAGTAATTGGAAGCCATTTTTGAATTCATCATGGTCCATCCACAATCAGTAATCAAATCCACTGCCATCCTGTTGTTCTGTTGTAGTAAAAAGTGAAATGGCAGTGCAGGTGTGAATCATGAATATGTATCTAAAGGGGGAATAGATCATTTCATGACATTTCTGCACAGGCAGGAGGGGCTGACATAACATCAGACCCCAGTTTCATTTTCTCGTACTTTGCATCATGGGACATGTAGTCCATATTGAGTGCTCAGTATCAGACTTGTGTGATGTGTTACGTAACATTGGTGTGGAGCAGTGCGGATATGTCACAGACACATGGGGGCAGATTTACGAGCCCTGTATGCCACATTTTGTGACGCAGCGGCAGCGCAAAGCCAACGCCACGCTGTGGTTTATTTTCAACGTGACGCATCTGGGAAATGTGTCATGTTGTAAGGCCCTGCGCCACAGTTGGGCATTCCTGCGGGGGGGGGGGTGGTTCCAGCACAGGAACGCCTCCTAAAAGTGGCAGAGTGAAATCTAAAAGATTTCACTCAGTCACTTTAATGGCCATGCTGTGTCACAACCCTGCGCCTGCTTGTTGGAGGCGTAAGGATTGACGCAGCATGTTAGGCATAGGGTCAACGCTTGTCTTGCTGGAGCTGCGTTGCGCTTGCAACGCAACTCCAGCAGTGCATCACCTTTATGTCAGCATATGCGTCACGCTTCTGTCCATACTTGCCCCCTGGCGCGCCGCATTGTAAATGCAGTGCATCCATGATGGGGCTAGGGGTGTTTGCTGTGAGGCACAATAACTGGGGCATCCCTGCTGATATGCAGGGATGCACCAGTTATTGTAAATCTGCCCCATGGTGCCTGATTCTCCCATGACATCATCACTCACATTCAGGGCCCATCATTTGTGGTGGAGTCAAATCTACTGAGGTCATAGGCCTAAGTATGCTACCTTTTGTGAATTGGTGACCCATCCTTATCTGGTCCAGGTATGTCTCTCAGGACATGTATTGTTTGTCATCAGCGTGAATAGTTGGTTTTAGGGATGTCCACTACACTGATCGCTGACATGGGCACATGACCTGAGGCACACTCCACCTTTTGACTACTGTCAGCGGCTGTGATTTGCATGCAGTTAGTGTGGCTTGCAAAGTCGTCTCAGGGTGGGATTTATTGACACTGTCGTGTCTATCCAAGTTTCATCATTGACAACAGACAGCAAACCACACGTTGTCCATGACACTACAGGTTGCTCATGTGAAAAACATGGCAGCGAGCTGATCACGGACTTGCACGCCCTGCCGTCGGTCATGTGCAATGGCCCGGTCTCCCAGATTCAGAGCTAGCCGAGGTTCCCGAGGCATGTGTAAGCCATGCGGTAAAGCAATGCTGTGCAAAACACAACAGGCTAATATAATCTTGCACACGACTTCTGGGGAGTACTGCAGCACACCCCCTGTACAGTGGAGACATCTGAATCGCGACTTCAACAGACCAAAAGTGCGCTCTATGATGGCTCAAGTCCGTATGTGTGCCCTATTGTACCTACGCTGAGGTACAGTGTTTGCACGCCTGTAAGGGGTGAGGAGATGTGGGGAGAGTGCATAGCCAGCGTCGCCTGAGGAGGGAAGAAAGGGCAGTTGTTAACATTTCCCTTTTTGACTTGCACAGAACATGATCTATACGTTTGTACATGCAGTGTCTGTTGGGCCATGATTCTCATTGTACAATGGTTAATATTGGGGGGAATTTAGACATTTCAATGGCACATATCACTCATTTTTAGTGCTTGGTACTTACCCAGTACCCACATGTTGCCAAATTCTCCTGCAGCCATATGCCGGGAAAGAGGTGATATGCGGAATATGAAGCTGTCATGCGTACTGCCTGGGAACACTGCATGCACGTCGATGAACCTCCCACTGTGTCTGTTGCTGAAGATGTGTGCAATGGGGCGGGGTGGCTGAAGGGCCACATGTGGGCAGTCAGTTGCACCCAGCACATGTGGGAATTGTGCAAGGAGATAAAAATCTCTTGTTGTCGCTTGTCTCATGGCCAGTGTATGTGGCATTTGTATGTAGTTGGGGGCTCTAGCAGTGATGCATCTCAGTACCTGATGCAGGCACCGCGACTGGCTCACCTGGGAAATGCCCACAAGGTCACTGGTGACCCTTTGGAAAGACCCAGTGGCAAAGAAGTATAGGGCAGAAAGGATTGAGGTATGCTGGTATTGGATGTGAGCAGCAGGTCACAGAATCAAGTTCCTGCTCCCACTCACAGATCATATCCAAGATGACTTCTGGTGGGAAACGGTACCTGGCCCTTACATCTTGGCTGGTCATTCCAAATAGGTTGATCCCTTGCCTGAAAATCCTCTCTGCTCTCCTCCTCCTCAAGTAGTTTTGCCTCATGGCAAGGGGCAGTGCTACGAACACATTCAGTGACATCCTGAAAAGCGTTGTTGGTGTCTGCTCTGCATTTATCCATGTTGGTGGGCTGGGATTGGCTGCAGTGTGTCAGCTGATCAATGGTGGGGGATGGTAGGCACTTTAACTGGTGTTTACCCTTGGCTAACATGACCAACTGCCAAAATTCGTATCTTCCGGCACGTAATCGGAATTTCCGCCCCGGAATTGTAAATTCCAGCAATATTTCATAAATTGCGGGCCGGAGTCGTAAATTCCGCTGAGGAGTTGAAAATTACGGCCCGGCGGCGGAAATTACGGCCCGGCGGCGGACGTAAAGTTAGTAGTCGTAAGTTTATTCTGTGAATACCGAAAGTAGTAAGTTCATTCTGTGAATCCCGAAAGTAGTAAGTTCATTCCGTGAATGCCAAAAGTAGTAAGTGCATTCTGTGAATACCAAAATAGTAGTAAGTTTAGGATTTAGTCTTAAGTTCATTCTGTGAATCGGGCCCTCAATTCCAGCACACCACCTATACAAAAGCATTCAACTTGCCTACTCACTTCCCCAACATCTATTCACACACTTGGAATCCATTTTGAAGTTTTAGGGCTTTGTCAATAATGTACACATACACATTTCTGGTACATGTCTTCTGTCTTGGTAGCTGCAGCATTATACTTCGTTGTTTGCCCCATTATTTGTGCCAGTTCCTTTTGCTTGTCTCCCTTATGTTGCTATGGGGTCTTTTTGTGTGCTAGTATTTTTTACGTGTCCTTTATGGTGCCAATATTGTTTGAGTTATCACTTTGTATGTGTCTCAAATAATTTGAAAGCCCCAAGTAATGCTTTGGGATGTACAACAATAATAAGTAAATAACAAAAGACGCAAGCTCCTTGCTCTCAGTGTTATAAACTCACCTTTTTTACACAGCATTCTGCATGTTTGACTGGCTTAATCTATTTTTCTTTCACTAGAATTAAGTCAGACATTGTATTTTACGCTTTGCTTAGACTCCACGATTTCACTTGCTGAGTCGTTCAGCCTTGTCAATTTCAGGCAGGATGTGGAACTTTAATTTTGACGTAGAGCAGCAGCAGGGGCCCTCAGCTTCTCAGCTCGGGCACTTGTCCTGTCAGGGAGGATTGGCAGCTGCAGCCTTTCTGATCATCAGTTTAAGCCCCCCTGATGAGTGTTACTGCGCCTCTTTAGTCAATTTCAGGCCTGGCTGCTTTCTTTAGTCAATTCCAACCAGTAGATGTGTCCTCTGCTGTTTTCTAGCAATCTGCAGTCTCTGCTATTTTAAATCAATGTCTGGCTCCTCGCGCGTGCTGCATTCTTTTAACACTTTCAGGCTTTGCTGCCTTTTAAATGTCCCCGATGTGAATGCCATGCATGTTTCTTAAAGGTATGATTCCTCTACCTGCCACCATGGGTATCTTATCAGTATCAGGACTCATGGTAATACGGGTATCACTGTCTAGGATGGCAGGAGCAGAGAGCCATGTGCGTAAATGCACTATCATTTTCAAATTATGTTAATTCAGGTGATCCGACTGATAGCCGAAGGGGTCTTTTTTCTGTTTTCTTTCTTTCTTTCTGTCAGTCTTTCTTTCTTTCTTTTTTCTTTCTTTCTTTCTTTCTTTCTTTCTTTCTTTCTTTCTTTCTTTCTTTCTTTCTTTCTTTCTTTCTTTCTTCATTTATTTATGATGTGTTTTTGTATTTCATAAAAATGTCATTTTTAGCCCTTATAGGGGTCTCGTTATTATAATAGCGTGATCGTTCTTGTATGCTGAAGGTTGATGGTAGGAGTAGTTAGACGCCAACTCATCTGAAGTTAGATCCATTCTTCAGCATTCCTCAGTCGCTGCCCTAGAATATGTGACCTCACTTGAAGACCATCGTGTATACTTCCATTTTAAGGAGTTTCCCTGAACTCAAGGGGTTTGGTCTTGCTGTGTCAGCAAAGATTCAGTGCTTTTCCAAGTCTGAGCACCTGAAGTAATCGTGATCTGACTATATGGGCCTCATTTACAAGCCCATTGTGCTGCTAGTGCATCACTTTTTTTGACGCATCTGCAGCGCAAGGTGCTTGCCCAAATTTACAAGGCCAGGTAAAGTCACCCTGCGTGACTTTTCATGGCCTTGTAAATATTGGCACCTTTCACGCATTACTCTGCATGCAAAGGGCATTTCATAGGTGTTGCTGTAGGTGTTTCCACGCAACATCCATGGAACCCGACACATTCCCAGATTTACAATGTTTTGTAAAGCTGGGAAGGCGTCAGAATCTTACGCCTCCCCATGAAGATGCCAGCACGAAGCAATGGGGACAGTCCACAGAGCAGCCAAGACTCAGGGAAGGTGGAACAGTCAAGAAGTCCACTGCTCCTCCAATTGGAGGGAATTAGCTGGCTGTAGTAAAAAAAGCTCTATTCTCTTTCCTTCCGCTGTTCAGGGGCAAACCTGTCTGTATACAAACAGTCAATCAAGTTGTAAGAGCATAGTTGAGTTAACGGGGGGAGGGGCTGATTCTGTCTCTGTTTCTAAATTTTCAAGCAGATATGCTTATGGTTGGACAGAATGTCCACTCCATGAGGGCAATGTATATTCTGGGGAGGAAGAATGTGGCTGCCATCTAGCTCAGCAAGATGTTTCCCTCCTTGGTTTCCCCTGTCTCTCGCAGCAGACTTTCCAGGAGATCACCCCTAGTTTTAGTCACCTTTGGCTGGACCATTATGCCTGGGAGTCAAGCTCCCACCTTCCTCTCTTCTGCTCCCTAATTATATCACTAGAAACATGGCCAATGGACATGTTTTCGGGTGACTTGGCCCTCTGTTTTCTCTATTGTTTCACACCTAGGTGTATGTGTGTGTGTGTGTATGTGTGTGAGTGTGTGTGCATGCGCGCATGTGCACAAGAGAGAGCCTGAATATGGCTAAATCACCGATAGGGTTACAAAAATAATATCACTCAGTAATAAATAGTAGCATTACTAAAATGCCCTTACATTTAAACATTATTCCAATTCTTCTTCCGGGCCCCAGTCCTCCTGTCAATGTGTGTTCACACTCAGGAGACAGGCACTCACTGCTTCCCCAAAAAATGGAAACTCCTCCGTTTTAGGTTTGCTTATAAAGGACTACCTCTACCCAGAAACCTCCCGAGTCAAAGCCCACAGCAGCTAAGCAGACTATTATCGAAGCGCAGCACCCACCTGAGAAGGTGAGAGAGTTGTATGTACTGGGATGAGAAAGTACAATTGAGTAATGGAATCACCAATAAAAATTCAAAGCATTGACTCAACATCGCTTCCTAATCCCAATCCTTACATTATGAGGATATACCAAAGCATGTAGGACCAACACTGATTCCCCACCAAGTTAGGCAGCCAGAAAGATCAAAGTCCTGATGCAAAGGAGGAAGGACCAGAATAAACAAAGATCCAAGTGCCAGTACCTAAGTAAGCCACAGACACTAAAATCCTAAAAGGTGAAGGGCAGTTGGGCCAGAGGAGCAGGAGGGTATAATTAGGGTACACAAGTAACCCAAAACAGCCACAAGGGAGCCAATGAAGTCCACGCAGCAGCACTTTCGATCTGCCAAAGATGCAGCAAAACAGCCATTAAGGACCAAAAGACCCCAACCTGAAGAGACTCCAGCAAGTAGACACTCCCTAGCTCAAACAAAAACAGGAGACCATGAAAAAGAAATCTGCTAAACTCCACCACTGTGGTGTGTCAGAAACAGTAACTCAATTAGAAGACCCTGATCCAAGACAGGAGATAGAGACTCCTTAATAAACCCAACTGCAGGCACCCTTGAGTTTGCAGGAGAAAGACCACAAAAACACACTACATCACATCCAAAATAGGGCTACAGAACACATCAGCCTAAGAAACTTACCAAAGACAAAAAAAAGGCAAAGTCAGAAGGAAGCCTGACAGACACCAACAAGGCGATACCAAAGGGGATGATGGACATAGCGCTTGAGCAAATCAAACACTCACCCCCAGTCAACTGATCTGGGTTTAATCCATCATCATTCTTTAGCTCACTCCACACCCCCAGTTCAGACATGGCCATATGCAAATCAGTCTGACCCTGTGCCTCATGGGCACAGTCCAGCCCCAACTGCCAAGCCATGTCTTCCATGGACCGGATACAATCATCCTGAGACCGGTTTCTGGCTAATCAGCCGTCATCAGCCAGGCTAGCTTGATTCTAGTGGCAAAGTGAGCAAGGGACCCACGTCTGGGCATACCCTGCCAACTTAGGGCGAACAAAGCGATACCAAAGGGGATGATGGACGGAGCTCTTGAGCAAATCAAACACTCACCCCCAGTAAACCGATCTGGGTTTAATCCATCATCATTCTTTAGTTCACTCCACCACCCCAGTTCAGACATGGCCATATGCAATCAGTCTGACCCTGTGCCTCATGAGAACAGTCCAGCCCGAACTGCCAAGCCATGTCTTCCCTGGACCGGAAACAAGCATCCTAGGACTGGTTTCTGGCTAATCAGTCGTCATCAGCCAGGCCTACTTGATTCCAGTGGCAAAGTGAGCAAGGGACCTACGTCTGGGCATACCCTGCCAACTTAGGGCGAACAAAGCGATACCAAAGGGGAACCAACAATGCAGCAGATCAGTGTCCAAAAGAAGAGGCACATGAAGGTGTAAAAAAAGCCCCTGTGTCTAATTATGGGTGGACGTAACTCACATAACTTGATGTAGCATAATTATACAAAATTAGAGCAAAATTATGCGAGAATGTGCAAAATTATGAGAGGAGCGTAACGTAGCATTTAGCACTATTTAATTAGTCATCATCATCATCATCATCATCATCATCAGTTTATTTCTGATAAAAATGCACAAAACCAGTTTAAAACAGACAATACATTCCCAGCATAAGCTGGCACAGCACAAGGAAAATTAAACAATTAAAATACAATAAATAGGATGTACATGGGATGAAATAAACCATCATCAAAGTGCATGTGAAATACTGGAAATACATAGGTGACTTAGTATACAAATATCTGTTCCTTACCCTAAAAAGCTACATTATCGTTATTAATGATCAGAAAGGGCCAGTGCTCGACTATGGTCTAAATACAGTCATCCCATACATCGTCTGTTGTCCCATGCCCCCTCTAGTAACATTTGCATGATGTTAGATCTTGCGTATTCAGCACAGGTATGAGGGGATAAAAAGAAGATCAGGGGGGTGTATCAACATCCAGGTCCTCAACTGTGTCACACTCACTGCGTTTCTGCATCAGCCATGCTGCATGTAAATATCTGGATACTGCAATAACAACTGCTTCTCTGGCATCTGCTCCAAGGACTCTAACTGCAGTAACATATTGCCTAAAGCCCAAACGCTTACATAATGGCTCAAGCTATTTCCCACATGGACTGGCATATGTACTACACACAAATGTGAAATGATGCAGGGTTTCATATTTCTGGCTGCATGAGGGGCACATGCCAGAGATGGAGTTGTTATTACACCATTGTAGGCAAAGCTTTTAACAGGAAGTATTTAACATCTCCGGTTAGAAATGGGGGTCTCAAGTTGGCACTGGCTGACGCCACTGTCTAAATAGGGACCCTTCTTCCTAAGTCAGGGCAAGTGGGTCACCCCCTTTGACAACCCCTGCTCAACCCTGTGGTAACGTAGCACAAGCAGTTAGGCCTATCTCAGAGGCAGTGTGTGAAGCGTTTATGACCACGTACAATGAAGCAGTAATGACACCACATAAGAACACAACTCAGGTCGGTATAGAAACATAATATCTTTATCTAACAGTTTGACTCAAAACTCTCAAAATGCTTCAACAACTACAATTCACGTCAACTCGTAGGGACTCAAAGAGATAACAACATATTCACCAAAGCATAAAACTGACTGAGTTTAGGGATGGGGCCTACGCGGCCTGTTGCGCACCAGGTACCTGTCGATGAAAGGAGAAGCAGCACGCAGCTTCTTAAAGAAGCGGAGAGGATGATAGGCGGACTCCCAGCGGCCACAATACAGATCTGCAGAGGTCTGCAGCGTTCACCCACACTGATTTGTGCAGTGGGGACAAGCGGGCTCTCAGCAGCAACAGCACGTGGCTGCGGCATCCCAGGTTGGGGGTGGCAAGGACTCTCTTTGCGTAGCTCCGTGGTGGGCGCATAGCGGCAGCAGCTCTCTCTTAGCTGCTGCGGCCCACAAGACAATTACAAAAGGGATGCATAGTTGTCATGGGTGCGGGTGCTTAGCGGTTACAGTTCTCTCTTAGCTGCGGTGGCCTGAGGGACAAATTCTGATGAGGCAAAGTAGCAAAGGGTGTGGGCGCTCAGCGGCTACAGCTCTCTCTTAGCTGTGGTGGCCCACACGACAAATCACGATGATGCACAGTAACAAAGGGTGGTAGGCACTCAGCGGCTGCAGCTCTCTCTTGGCTGCGGCGGCCCACGGGACAACTCACGGGGGTGCACAGTAGCAAAGGGTGTGGGCCCCCAGTGGCTACAGCTCTCTCTCTGCTGCGGTGGCCCAAATCATGGTGGTGCACAGTAGCAAAGGGTGTGGGCACTCAGCAGCTACAGCTCTGGTCTTAGCTGCAGCGTCCCGCAGAGGTTTAGCAAAAGTTCAGAAGATGCCTAGTCCATGGTCCTTACAGTAGGACTAGAGGCTCCAGATTACTTAACGCGAGCCTTATCTGCAAGCAGAACTCCCCGCACGGGAATCCCAGCGGCTGACTGGGTGAAGTCTAATGTCCATTAGACTTCGGCAGGAGGCTCTCTCGATTTAGGCCCTCGGGTAGTTCCTTCCACAAGATGGGTGAAAGTTGCAAAGTTCTTTCCTCTGTTCACTCGGATAGAGATTTGTCTTGACATCCAGAAGGAACACACTTGGCCAAAGTTCCAGCGCAGCATTTTATACTTAAAAAGTCTTTGTTCTCTAAGGTTGCAAATCACTGACTCCAGTCAGAACCAGTTCGGTGGGGTCGGGGAGCACTTGGTTTACGAGGCGACATCCTGCCCTTTCAGAAGGAGGGCGTCTACTATCAGACACCCAGTGGGAGGAGGAGCCGTCATTCACCTTGCCAGGCACGGCCCTGCTCGGATCAAAGAGTCGCCCCTCCCCACGCTTGGAATATCGATCTCTCTCTCCAGCCAGGTCTGACCCAGCTGGGCCTGCAGCTCCAAAACCAGACGGCCAATACGCATACTAGCAACAGCCCGCAATAAAGCTTTAAACAAGAAACTATATCGTTTTCAGGAAAGGCATTTCACAACATATAATACCTAAACGGTTCTTACTAAAAGGTGGCCCTCCCTATCCTGAGCATAAACATATAAAACTCGCAGTTCCTATCGTGTTCCTAGGGCCGGATAGGGGAATAGAAAGTAATCCTTAATAAACAGGCTATACAGATGTAAGCATTAGAGTCATCCTTATTCACACAGTAATTTATATACATGGAGCATTCGTGGTGTGGCACCGATTAGCAGTGGCACAGCACCCAGAACATCTACATCCAGCCAACATACAAGATAGGAAGAGTCACAGGGGAAGGGAGACCCACACCAATAATGCCAGGTCTAACATCTCCATTTTAGAAAAAGTTGCTTCTCAAGGGATGCTGAAATAAAATATAAAAATGATTCATATGCAGAAACAAATTTAAAGTCTAAAAATACATCAGTCAGACTACCAGCTTGATACCCCTCATTTTACGCACCCATAGATATTCCTTACAGCGCTCTTTAATCAATGAGCAGAGACTAGCTTAGTTTCATTGGGGTTTTCCCACAGCTCTGGTAGCATAAAACGTAGACTAAGCTAAGCAGACTATTATCAAAGCGCAGCACCCACCTGAGAAGGTGAGAGAGTTGTATGTACTGGGATGAGAAAGTACAATTGAGTAATGGAATCACCAATAAAAATTCAAAGCATTGACTCAACATCGCTTCCTAATCCCAATCCTTACATTATGAGGATATACCAAAGCATGTAGGACCAACACTGATTCCCCACCAAGTTAGGCAGCCAGAAAGATTAAAGTCCTGATGCAAAGGAGGAAGGACCAGAATAAACAAAGATCCAAGTGCCAGTACCTAAGTAAGCCACAGACACTAAAATCCTAAAAGGTGAAGGGCAGTTGGGCCAGAGGAGCAGGAGGGTATAATTAGGGTACACAAGTAACCCAAAACAGCCACAAGGGAGCCAATGAAGTCCACGCAGCAGCACTTTCGATCTGCCAAAGATGCAGCAAAACAGCCATTAAGGACCAAAAGACCCCAACCTGAAGAGACTCCAGCAAGTAGACACTCCCTAGCTCAAACAAAAACAGGAGACCATGAAAAAGAAATCTGCTAAACTCCACCACTGTGGTGTGTCAGAAACAGTAACTCAATTAGAAGACCCTGATCCAAGACAGGAGATAGAGACTCCTTAATAAACCCAACTGCAGGCACCCTTGAGTTTGCAGGAGAAAGACAACAAAAACACACTACATCACATCCAAAATAGGGCTACAGAACACATCAGCCTAAGAAACTTACCAAAGACAAAAAAAAGGCAAAGTCAGAAGGAAGCCTGACAGACACCAACAAGGCGATACCAAAGGGGATGATGGACATAGCGCTTGAGCAAATCAAACACTCACCCCCAGTCAACTGATCTGGGTTTAATCCAGCATCATTCTTTAGCTCACTCCACACCCCCAGTTCAGACATGGCCATATGCAAATCAGTCTGACCCTGTGCCTCATGGGCACAGTCCAGCCCCAACTGCCAAGCCATGTCTTCCATGGACCGGATACAATCATCCTGAGACCGGTTTCTGGCTAATCAGCCGTCATCAGCCAGGCTAGCTTGATTCCAGTGGCAAAGTGAGCAAGGGACCCACGTCTGGGCATACCCTGCCAACTTAGGGCGAACAAAGCGATACCAAAGGGGATGATGGACGGAGCTCTTGAGCAAATCAAACACTCACCCCCAGTCAACCGATCTGGGTTTAATCCATCATCATTCTTTAGTTCACTCCACCACCCCAGTTCAGACATGGCCATATGCAATCAGTCTGACCCTGTGCCTCATGAGAACAGTCCAGCCCGAACTGCCAAGCCATGTCTTCCCTGGACCGGAAACAAGCATCCTGGGACTGGTTTCTGGCTAATCAGTCGTCATCAGCCAGGCCTACTTGATTCCAGTGGCAAAGTGAGCAAGGGACCTACGTCTGGGCATACCCTGCCAACTTAGGGCGAACAAAGCGATACCAAAGGGGAACCAACAATGCAGCAGATCAGTGTCCAAAAGAAGAGGCACATGAAGGTGTAAAAAAAGCCCCTGTGTCTAATTATGGGTGGACGTAACTCACATAACTTGATGTAGCATAATTATACAAAATTAGAGCAAAATTATGCGAGAATGTGCAAAATTATGAGAGGAGCGTAACGCAGCATTTAGCACTATTTAATTAGTCATCATCATCATCAGTTTATTTCTGATAAAAATGCACAAAACCAGTTTAAAACAGACAATACATTCCCAGCATAAGCTGGCACAGCACAAGGAAAATTAAACAATTAAAATACAATAAATAGGATGTACATGGGATGAAATAAACCATCATCAAAGTGCATGTGAAATACTGGAAATACATAGGTGACTTAGTATACAAATATCTGTTCCTTACCCTAAAAAGCTACATTATCGTTATTAATGATCAGAAAGGGCCAGTGCTCGACTATGGTCTAAATACAGTCATCCCATACATCGTCTGTTGTCCCATGCCCCCTCTAGTAACATTTGCATGATGTTAGATCTTGCGTATTCAGCACAGGTATGAGGGGATAAAAAGAAGATCAGGGGGTGTATCAACATCCAGGTCCTCAACTGTGTCACACTCACTGCGTTTCTGCATCAGCCATGCTGCATGTAAATATCTGGATACTGCAATAACAACTGCTTCTCTGGCATCTGCTCCAAGGACTCTAACTGCAGTAACATATTGCCTAAAGCCCAAACGCTTACATAATGGCTCAAGCTATTTCCCACATGGACTGGCATATGTACTACACACAAATGTGAAATGATGCAGGGTTTCATATTTCTGGCTGCATGAGGGGCACATGCCAGAGATGGAGTTGTTATTACACCATTGTAGGCAAAGCTTTTAACAGGAAGTATTTAACATCTCCGGTTAGAAATGGGGGTCTCAAGTTGGCACTGGCTGACGCCACTGTCTAAATAGGGACCCTTCTTCCTAAGTCAGGGCAAGTGGGTCACCCCCTTTGACAACCCCTGCTCAACCCTGTGGTAACGTAGCACAAGCAGTTAGGCCTATCTCAGAGGCAGTGTGTGAAGCGTTTATGACCACGTACAATGAAGCAGTAATGACACCACATAAGAACACAACTCAGGTCGGTATAGAAACATAATATCTTTATCTAACAGTTTGACTCAAAACTCTCAAAATGCTTCAACAACTACAATTCACGTCAACTCGTAGGGACTCAAAGAGATAACAACATATTCACCAAAGCATAAAACTGACTGAGTTTAGGGATGGGGCCTACGCGGCCCGTTGCGCACCAGGTACCTGTCGATGAAAGGGGAAGCAGCACGCAGCTTCTTAAAGAAGCGGAGAGGATGATAGGCGGACTCCCAGCGGCCACAATACAGATCTGCAGAGGTCTGCAGCGTTCACCCACACTGATTTGTGCAGTGGGGACAAGCGGGCTCTCAGCAGCAACAGCACGTGGCTGCGGCATCCCAGGTTGGGGGTGGCAAGGACTCTCTTTGCGTAGCTCCGTGGTGGGCGCATAGCGGCAGCAGCTCTCTCTTAGCTGCTGCGGCCCACAGGACAATTACAAAAGGGATGCATAGTTGTCATGGGTGCGGGTGCTTAGCGGTTACAGTTCTCTCTTAGCTGCGGTGGCCTGAGGGACAAATTCTGATGAGGCAAAGTAGCAAAGGGTGTGGGCGCTCAGCGGCTACAGCTCTCTCTTAGCTGTGGTGGCCCACACGACAAATCACGATGATGCACAGTAACAAAGGGTGGTAGGCACTCAGCGGCTGCAGCTCTCTCTTGGCTGCGGCGGCCCACGGGACAACTCACGGGGGTGCACAGTAGCAAAGGGTGTGGGCCCCCAGTGGCTACAGCTCTCTCTCTGCTGCGGTGGCCCAAATCATGGTGGTGCACAGTAGCAAAGGGTGTGGGCACTCAGCAGCTACAGCTCTGGTCTTAGCTGCAGCGTCCCGCAGAGGTTTAGCAAAAGTTCAGAAGATGCCTAGTCCATGGTCCTTACAGTAGGACTAGAGGCTCCAGATTACTTAACGCGAGCCTTATCTGCAAGCAGAACTCCCCGCACGGGAATCCCAGCGGCTGACTGGGTGAAGTCTAATGTCCATTAGACTTCGGCAGGAGGCTCTCTCGATTTAGGCCCTCGGGTAGTTCCTTCCACAAGATGGGTGAAAGTTGCAAAGTTCTTTCCTCTGTTCACTCGGATAGAGATTTGTCTTGACATCCAGAAGGAACACACTTGGCCAAAGTTCCAGCGCAGCATTTTATACTTAAAAAGTCTTTGTTCTCTAAGGTTGCAAATCACGGACTCCAGTCAGAACCAGTTCGGTGGGGTCGGGGAGCACTTGGTTTACGAGGCGACATCCTGCCCTTTCAGAAGGAGGGCGTCTACTATCAGACACCCAGTGGGAGGAGGAGCCGTCATTCACCTTGCCAGGCACGGCCCTGCTCGGATCAAAGAGTCGCCCCTCCCCACGCTTGGAATATCGATCTCTCTCTCCAGCCAGGTCTGACCCAGCTGGGCCTGCAGCTCCAAAACCAGACGGCCAATACGCATACTAGCAACAGCCCGCAATAAAGCTTTAAACAAGAAACTATATCGTTTTCAGGAAAGGCATTTCACAACATATAATACCTAAACGGTTCTTACCAAAAGGTGGCCCTCCCTATCCTGAGCATAAACATATCAAACTCGCAGTTCCTATCGGGTTCCTAGGGCCGGATAGGGGAATAGAAAGTAATCCTTAATAAACAGGCTATACAGATGTAAGCATTAGAGTCATCCTTATTCACACAGTAATTTATATACATGGAGCATTCGTGGTGTGGCACCGATTAGCAGTGGCACAGCACCCAGAACATCTACATCCAGCCAACATACAAGATAGGAAGAGTCACAGGGGAAGGGAGACCCACACCAATAATGCCAGGTCTAACATCTCCATTTTAGAAAAAGTTGCTTCTCAAGGGATGCTGAAATAAAATATAAAAATGATTCATATGCAGAAACAAATTTAAAGTCTAAAAATACATCAGTCAGACTACCAGCTTGATACCCCTCATTTTACGCACCCATAGATATTCCTTACAGCGCTCTTTAATCAATGAGCGGAGACTAGCTTAGTTTCATTGGGGTTTTCCCACAGCTCTGGTAGCATAAAACGTAGACTTAATTAAAAAAACAAACAGGAAATCTTCTCCCAACCTTCATTACTAAGAAGTGGCTTAAGCGTCGGTTGGTATGAATCCAGCTCCTCTGTAGAACACAGTCTACTCCAGTAAAGCAGGGGTCTAAGCATCATGGAGAAGTTAATCAGAGAAAAGCCAGAATCTGGAAGTTGAGTGAGATGAGGAGCACTCTTCGGTAGATTCAATAGGGTCCTAATGAACTAGTTTTCCACCTTAGCAAGTGCCTCAGTTCTCACATGTCCCCATGGTTCTGAGCCATACATGGCTGCACTTTTCACATTCATATTATAAATCTCCAATGCTGGTTTTAGCGGACTGGCTTGAGTTTTCTTCCGCATCTTGGTCACAGCACCAGCCTCCTGTTGAAATTTAAAAATACTTCTGTTGATATGCACAGACCA
This sequence comes from Lissotriton helveticus, assembly GCF_964261635.1. Lineage (NCBI taxonomy): Eukaryota > Metazoa > Chordata > Amphibia > Caudata > Salamandridae > Lissotriton > Lissotriton helveticus. The sequence continues at coordinate 1,011,574,096 of NC_136072.1, forward strand.
GCTATGTTTTTTTTGTTAAGTATATTCCCAGATACACATATTCCTGGACTTGCTCAAGCGGACCTCTTGAACCAAAGTATTCACCCTAACCATTTTATACGGATTGAAGACTATAAATGTAGATTTATTGATATTTTGTTCCAATCCCCTATTGCAGAATCCCATGAACCGTTCTACTATGGCGTGCGAGCCACATGGGGTTTTAGACATTAAAAGGGCATTGTATGCAAAGAGTAGTGTAGAAACTTTGAGACTAACCAGGTTAGGAACAAAGTTTCCGGTAAAGGCCAGTGCTTTGACAAGATCATTAATAAAAAGTGTAAAGAGGGTAGGTGCCAGAAAGCACCTCTGGCGTACACTTGACTTAATCTCAAAGGGAGCTGTCAATTCACCTTTCTTCCCATATCTAACATGTGTATAGTTCGTGGCATCTAATTTATTGAGAATTGTCGAAAGGTTATCGGGAACCACCATCTGTTTCAGCACCTCCTTGAATTTAGCCCTGGGGATAGAATCAAATGCTGATCTAAGGTCAACAACGACCACATACAGGTGGCCCAATCTAGTGTTACAGTTTTCCAGTAAATGCTTCAAAAGTGTAGAAATTGATCTAATGTGCTGATGTTCCTCCTGAAACTTGCCTGGAAATCCGAGAAAAATACAGTTTTCTTGTGCCCACGCTGCCAATTTCCCAAGTATAAGCCTGCAAAAAACTTTCTGGGACACATCAAATAAACTAATTGTTCTCTAATTGTTTGAATCATCTTCGCAGCTCTTTTGAAAATTGGCACTATTTTGGCTCGCTGCCGTGACCTAGGTGGAGGCCCACCTTACCGAAATGATCTATAAAGTGAATTAAAAGAAGTCCCCCAAACAAGGTTGCTAAAATATATTTAAGCATGAAGGCTAGCTGGTCATCGATTTTGATGAAAGAGCAGTCCCTGCTGTAATAATATTTGATGCAGTAGCACCCCTAGCTGCATATACCGTCTTGAAAAATTTAACCCAGGTCTGGGCTTGAAGATGAAAATCAATGCAGGGAGCATAATGCCGATTGCCATGTGCCAACATGCCCCTAAAAAGTTTACCACCTGCCCTAATTGCTTCTTCTAAGTCCTCCTACACCCCCAGTTCCCACGAGATATTTGCTCTGGGTAGGGTGTCTTTATAGTATTTTCTGGTGGAGGAGATTTCTATTCTATTGCCTGCCTTGATTGCCCTATTTAGATTGACCCTGGCTACACTGCACTGCCTATTAAACCAAGCACCCCCAAGTGGTGCTTCCATAGCCTCTTCATAGGTGAATAATGTATTAGAGAAAAAAACGCTCCACCACACCTATTGTATACATTAAAAATGTGTAGGGTGAGCCCATCACTCTCAAACACTATCCTCACAATATCAGGAGTGACTAACTTGAGCCTATTGAGTGCGCAAGCTAGTGAGTTCCTGGCCAAAAGACAACCCGCAGGCTGCCCCCCCCCTGCCCTACAATCTAGAAGGACAGAAAATGATTGTGAACCCACATCTAAATACCCCTGACAGTGACCTTCCTTGGATATTTGTTCAGTACAAAAAGCACCTTGGCATCCAAAAGGGACCAAGGATGTATTTTGCGTTAAGAAAATAGTGCTAAATGCAAAAAAACATGCATTCCAAGTTTTTTTGTTACTGTGCTCCTGCAATAGGATTTTTGTGCCAAATTAGTCATAATTACGTGAACGGTGTAATTACGTAGTTTCTGATAATTTGTGTCAAATGAGTAACATGAAAATATGGAAATTACTTTGGAGTAATTACAAATTCACCCAGGCCTAGTGTCTATCCACACCAGAGTTCAGACAAGGAGTCACTGAGGGCTACTGTCCCATAGGATAACAATGGGTTGTCTTGTTATTACTTTAATAAATGCTAACGTTTGATTGGAAACAGGTCAAAGTCATGTTTGGTGTTTGACGAAATGTAATTTTAAAACCTCTTCAACAGTAAAATCTGATTTTAAGTCATAATTCTGAAAAATCCACTTTTAGAAAGCTGGCTTTTTTATACTAGCCATTTGATGCCTGCATCCTGTTTCTGCATCACATGACTAGGTGTAGTTGGCAATTGGCAGTTGGCCTCTGTGTAGTCCACCCAGACAGACAAACAATAGAAGGACTAGGTGTTGCTTGGATGGGCCTTCTCAGACAGGATGGGGGATGGGGCTGTGAACAGCCCCACTTTCACTTCAAAAGACAGTGCTTCAGCTCTCATACATAAAACTTCACACTAGCCAATTGCGTTCGCAGACAGACTGGGACAGGAGCAGGGAGGTAGGAAATTCCAGACACGTCTGTGGGGGAAATCTCCAGATGTTTCTCTTACTTCAAAGGGGGCATAGAGTATAATAAAAACTGGACCCTCAGAACCACTCTTCAGTTCACTTCTGGACCTATAGTAGGACCCTCAGAGGATTGCCTGTGGCCTGCTGTGTTCTTCAGAGGACTGCCTTGCTTCACCAAGAAGGACTGTCCTGATGCCTGAACAGGGGCGGCTCTAGGCTCATGGCGGCCCTGGGCAGGGAGCGTAGGTAGGAGGCCCCAGAAGAGCAGGTCCGGGTGGGGCAGAGCGGGAAGGCCAGTGAAGAGGGGGGGGGGTCAGGGTGTTTGGAAGTGGAACAGAGCCGGAGGCCGCCAAATCCCTGCCAGGGGCCGCCACGCAAATATGTATCCATCCTCAGAGGATTATTATACTAAGGATATATAGTGGCGTGGTGGCCCTGTGCAGGTGCACAGCTTGCACATGCCTAAGGCCGCCCCTGGCCTGAAGCCTGCTCTGGGGCCTCAGAAGACTGTCCTGCTGCTTGAGCCCTGCGTTTTTACTTGAACTCAGGACTTCTAGAGTGCCTCCAAGGGCTAGTTGGCTTGTCTCCTGATCAGAGCCTCAGGGACAGTAAAGGCTCCAACCATCTCTTGAACCTGAACCTGAACTTAGAACCAGCCTGAGTGAGTCCTAGCCCTCAAGTGGTGCCTCTCCAGTCCTGGACCCTTGGAAGTGATGCTGAAGTTGCCATATAGCCTAAATACAAAAATGTTCTGCCAAAAGGTGCTATGAGAACCGAGGAGACAGGGGACTACTTGTTCGCCAGTCCGCCCAAGCTGTATCGCCAGTCAGTCTGAGTTTACGGCAGTTTCCGCTGTGTTCTTCTCTGCACTAGCAAATCCTGTTCAGCAGCTTCTTGCAGAAAGGGTATCCAGGTTTAAGGAGCCCTCATCAGCTACAGCCTGCAGCTTTATCATTCTGAAGATGTTTGATGTCCCTAATAGTCTGAATGTAGAATTCTTTGCTGCGACTACATCCAGCGGCTACCCGGCGACAACGCCTTGTTCAAGATTAGGCCTAATCCAGTTTGTGCTTCTGACCCATGCTCCATTGAGTTAGCCATCACTTTCAACTTTGCCCTGGTCTGGCTTGACTAGATGTCTGCAGTTGGCCCTTTGATCTTTTAGGAGATCTTTTACACTTTAAACTTACCTGTATGGGCCGCGTTGCTTTCAATATTCATAACTCTGGCTCTACTTTTTGGATTTTTGTCATTTATCATTTTAGTCATCAATAATGTATTAAAATGTACTCTATTTTTCTAAATTAGTGTGGGTTGTTTCTTGTGTTAAGTTTTCACTTTAATACTGTTTATGTGCTACATAAATAAATTACACGTAGTCTCTAAATTAAGCCTGACTGCTTTTGTGCCAAGCTATTCGAGGGTTAAATACAGGTTATGTTAGTGACGCTTTAAGTAGATTCCATGTCATCCTTGTGCTGAGAAGAGTGTACTGATTTTTGTCCAAAGAACAGATCACCATCAAACTCTTAAACGTTACATGCAGAGTGTTCTTTTTTGAATGGGGGGAATGCTTCCATGCAGGGGACATGCAGCCAGATTCATCAAGCCGAAATCGGCTCGCAAAGGGCCAGAATCTGAGAATCTGGCCCTTTGCGAGCGCTATTTTTGCATTTGGGATTCATCATCCCAAATGCAAAAATCGCATTTTTAGAAATCGCTAAATTGCGAATAATTGCATTTAAGGAATCTCAATTTGAGATTCCTTAAATGCAATTCATGAACCATTTTAAAATTGCGAATTCGCAATCTGAAGCCGCTATTTACCACGTAGTCTAACTACGTGGTAAATAGCGGAAACTTAGAAAAATGCACTTCAGTGCATTTTTCTAAGTTGTATGTTACACACACACACATGTCCTTTGGACAAGTGTGTGCGCAACACCAGTGTACCTTACCTTTTCAGGGGTGCTACAGGGTGTCCTTTGGACACCCTGGCACCCTTGAAATCGCTTCCTTATTTGCGATTCGCTAATTGCTAGGCCCATAGGATTGAATGGGAAAGCCATTCCTTATATGCGATTAGCAATTACCGAATCGCAAATAAGGAAGCAGTAGAAATCGCAAACAATATTGCGATTTCTACACGCATGCCAGTCTTTAATAGTGATTCCTTAAAAATCGCTATTAAGGACTCGCAAAACGGGACTTTGATGAATCTGGGGGATGGTGCACAACACAAAGAAGCGCTTTCTAAAACTCTGAAAGATATTCAACACCTAACTTCTGTCACCAAACACACATTTCTAAAACTGTTAAATGTATTGCACCAAATTTCCAAGATTGGTTGCCCCAAGGGCATTTAAGTGTCTAAAAAAACAACAACACATTTCTTCTTTAAAAATATTTTTTTGCAATCTTCTGTAACTGACGGCTTTACATCGATTTAGTTCGTACTTCTAATCAGTTGTTGAAATGGAATTATACAAGTGAAGTACTCTCTGTCCCGGAGTATCTCGATGATTCTGAGTAGTGGTGATACTATTGCATTACAGGTACTCTCACTTCCAATTTTAAAGAAGTGCAGGTACTGTGTTCTTGACAATATCCATGGCCAATGAAATTATGTTTCAAAAGGGGGTGGTGATGGACAGAGTATCTGAGTTAATCAGAACACTCCTACCCAGTCAACAGATCAGGGCTTGATCCATCACCGTTTTTTAGCTCACTGCACCATCCCAGTTCAGAACCTGGCTATATGCAAATTAGTCTGTCCCTGGCCCAGTGCATCATGGGAACAGGGCAGACCAAACTGGGCCGGTCCTCGGATGCTTGTTTCCGTTCTGGGAAGGACATGGCTTTTGTAGTTCGGACTGGACTGTTCCCATGGGGCAACAGGGTCAGCGCTGATTTGCATATCGCCATTGTCTAACCCAGGGTGGTGTGGAGTGGAAAAACGATGGATTTGGGCCCAGATCTTTTGACTGGGGTGAATGTGTGACATTGATCCACATTCTGTCCATCATTGTTGTGTTTGCAATGAAATTATGTAGCAGGTGAGGAACAAATTATGTGGCCAGGTTAACTAAATGATGCGGCAAAAAAAGGCCTGTCCATTTAAAGCAATTAATCCTACCCATTATAGATAACCTGCTTTTCTGACATAGATTAAGCCGCTTCGTAATCTTAATTTTGATGTTTGAATCGTTGTTGTGTGAGACTATCCCATTGTGTTTGTTAATAAAATTCTGTTAAAGAAAAAAAACTTCCTGTTTTGTATTCATGGAATTATCCTAAATGTTTCACAGAAATGTGTCTTATCTTCAAAACAGCTAACAAGCGTTAAGATGTTTTTTTTTTCATGGTACCAATTCAGCATAAAAAAGTTAATCAACAACTATTTGGCGCACCCTGAAATTAATTGCAGGATACCTCTGCTTATTAATGTGCCAGTTGGGCAGAGGGACATATTTTCTCACATCTTGCTTTGTGCTTATTATATTCCCATTTTGGTTCTGTTTTCGGAAAAAAGGTCAGCAGCTGGCATTTGGTACAGAGCTGTTGTCCATCTTTGGCTTGGCAATATCCACACTTGTAATCGAGGGGACGTGTAGAGGTCTTCTGAGCTCATTCAGCTGTGACCTTTGAGAACATAACTTAGGGAACGCTAATCAATAGTGTCATATCCCATTTTTTTTAAACCAGGCCTTCTCAGAAATAGAACTTCTTGGAGGCATTAGCTTGACAGGGCTGCACAATTGGTTCTGGGCCTGGGGCCTCAGATTACCCATCAGGATCGAGTGGTAAATGGTGTTTACAGCGCCTGCTGTGTGTCGATTTCAAGCCACCCCATTTAAATCCCTATCCGGCAGTAACACTTAGGAAGCAATAAACAGGCGGCACTATTATTTAAAGAATATCTGCCTGTCCCTCCTTAATGTTGATAATGGGTCATTCTGTCAAGCATGACATCTCTGGCCTTTAAACAGAAAAGAATGCGGCCGGAGCGAAAGTTGGACGACCCCCTTCGCCCCTAAATTGAACCAGGAAGTTTAGTGGCACTGCACATTTCATAAAAAATAATAAGTGTGTTTATTTAATAGTTTTATATTACGCTCCGGCAATGAGAGAAGTGCTAGAACTCTTTACATCAGAAAAAATTTAAAATAGTGAAACGTGCCTTTTTTCATAGGTTTTTGTTCCTTTATTTTTTTAAATTCTACAATATTCCTTTAAGTTATTTAAACATACTAACATGTGACTTCCTGCTGCCGCCTTGGGTTTATTTTTAAAACTTAGTAATTAAAAGCCAACTGAACATCAGTTGTTTAACTGCTACGATGGTGTTACTCATTTGATTTGTTTTATTATTTTAATTTTCAATAACGTGACAGTTGCTTCTCATTAGAAGTTAACTCTTTGACTCTTTTGAAAGCAGTATTATTTTGTTATTACACCATAAAAACACACACAAACAGTACAATGCACTCACGTGGATCATATGTCTACGACTCATTTGATTCTGCTAATGAGAATATCTGAGCCGATTTACAAGTAGGTTCTAAAGGTGTCTTGTTTGACTATTTTTGGTTTATTTAGAACTGTGCATTTCTTTTTCCTTGATTTCACTCAACATCAGGGTAAGAATAATTTGTTTTTTTTTCGCTTTAATTTTCTGCCAATATTTTTCACAAGGGTTAGACTCTACAGTTACATCCCTCCACTCTACACCATTAATTGTCTTGCCCACCAGGGGGAGCCTCTGCTCTCCAGTCCTCCCCACATTCATTACTTTCTATGTCAGAGTGAAAACCCACAGCTCAGTTATTTCGAATGATCGTTTTTCACATGAGTGATAACTGATAACCCACTCTTTAGTCCCCCCTCCAGTAACAGTGTTCTCAGCTGGGGTCTGAACCTACTGCTTCACTTGAAAGTGAATTAGTTTCCTGATGCAGGCAGCAGAACCTTGGGCCATTTCTAGAGTCCTCTTGAGTTAGATAAAAACTTCTTCAGTAGTAGGCTGCAGTACCTTGTCCACGATTCTGTAATGTAAATGACCTGCAGTAGTGTAGACAGGTAAAGTATGGTAGGTTGGTTATGTTACGTCTGTAATTTAAGGGGATAGTAGGTAGGTTAGGTATGGTAAGAAGGCAGATATAGTGAGTTAGATATGGTACTTTACACAAATTATAGAAGGTAAGGTATTGTACGTATAGTAGAGGGGTATATAAGGTACTAATAGCAGGTAAGTCATGTTGGTATAGTAGGTTAGGAATGGTAGGTATGTAGCTATGTTAGGCAAGCAGGTAGATTTGACAAGTATCATGAGTTGGTATTTTATTAGTTTTAATTTTACAGAGTTTAATTTAGCGCGTACTTGACCCCAATCGGGTTTCAGAGCACTTTACATAGCACCAGTTGCATTACATGAGGACACAATTTTTAGTTTTTTGTTTGGCACGGGGAGGTTAAGTGATTTGCCCAGAATCACAGAATGTGCAGCGTCATTGGCGAGACCCGAACCCAGTTCCTCAGATTCGAGGTCACTTGCCCTAGCCGTTGGCCAACTCCTCTCCCCGGGTATGAAAGGTATAGTAGGTTAGTTATGGTAGGTTTCATTGGTTAGATAAAGTAATTTAGCTTTAGTATGGGAGACATGGTTGGTAGGTTTGGAACGGTCAGTAGGTAGATATGTAGGTAGATATGTTGGGTACGTTAAGTATGTTAGGTAGGTGTAGAAGCTTGGTATGGTAGGTTGGATATGTTATGGTAGGTTAGGTATAATTTTACTTAATATTTTTTGCCTTGTAATTAAAAGTTTGCGCAAATAAATCATGCCCTAGACTTCGTGCTTACAAATTGTGACAGTGTTGTGGATAAGCAAAAACAGGTACTTATATTAATAAAGCACAGTTTTTGCTTGGAGACGAGTAGTTTATTAGACCTCACCTATAGACAGCTTTAGCTCCCTCATGTGCTGCTACTCACCTCAAACTTCCCCAGTGTCCTTGTTGTTCCCTACTCCCCATAGCGTTTCCTTTGCTTTGCCGCACGCATTGAAAGTGGTGAATGAACCCTTCATTGAAAATGCTTTTGACGAAGGGCCAGTGTTTTTGTTGAATCTTTAGGAAGCGTGTGTGCCAGCACATCTTTCTTTTGTGCACAGAGAAACTGTAAATCAACAATATGTTGTGACAGCGAAGTAAAAGAAATGAAGGCCCAAGGGCGATTATTGAAAACACTGTACCTTTATTTTAAGATGGGCTTAGGTCCAAGCATCAAGCATAAAACCATTAATCACAACTGAAATGTCTTTGTGCTAACGAAGAAAATACATAAAAGAACTTGCACTAGACCTCAATTTGAAGCTACATGTAATGTGCATTTATAGGCTAACAAAAGGACTACTTGAGCACAAAACCACAAATATAGTGGGAACACGAATAGGACCATATTAAAATGCTATTGCCTTGACGGACAACCCATCGAAGGAATGGCAAAGTATGAAGAACCCATGCAAGCCAATGGCTGAAGAAAGCACACCCAAAGCCCTTTCTCTCGCTATACTTTTTCATACTTCTTTTTGATGTATAGAAGACAAGAGCTCTCGCAAAAGATGTTTTAAGCTGTCTGTCGCAAGACCAAAAAGAGCTTATAGTTCTGTCTGAAATTCCAAGTGTGATAGTAGTCTTGGATTGAGGCTATATTCATGTTCCCCATTCAAAAGAATAATGCCAGCTGTATCCAACTCATGTGATATCACAGTGCATAAGCCAGGAATGGCAGTCCTCCACATGGATGGCTACTGTGTGCTTGCTTTCAGACTGGCCCGATGGGCCAATTAGTGCACTCAGAGACATATAAACATAGATTGCACCAGGAGGAGGGCACGGAGGAACTACTGGAACAAGAAAAGGCAGGCAGCGTTCCTTCTTACAAATACACAGATGTGGCCGGCACTGTGTATTTTTTTGCATGGTGGGGATACCTTCTTTTCTTCCCTGTTGAAGACAATTGGCTGAAGGCCCTCACCCAATGTGTGAGGTGTCATGTAAACAACAAATAGCAGAAGTAAAGACGAGCTAGAGTAACCAAATTTCCTTCCAAATGAGTGTATATTTTACTGTTGAGAGATTTGGTTGGAGACTACAAAGTTCATTCATCAAGATAGTGCAAACATTAAACATGAGAATTCTATATACACACGCATAAGCACATGCACAGACCTATACAACCACAGTGTTATATTATTTATTATTATTATTATTATTATTATTATTATTATATAATAATAATTAATTGTTGATTGATGGTAACTAAATAATTCAAAATTACTTATGGAAATTGTGTAATTAGTTTGAGATATGAGTTGTGGGGTTTATAGTGGTAAAGGATGGGAAGTACATTATTTTCAATTAATTAATACGTTTTAATACGTGTTTGTCTGTGAAAAAGAGAATGATTGTAGGTCAACTGGCAAACTAGATGGTTATAGATTGAATTTGTCTAAAGTAAGTAAAAAAAAAAGGCCATACCTTTTCACTAGGAAAACAGCTGATCTATGGGCAGTTGTGGTCATGGGGCATTTGCGTATGTAAATGGATGAGGTATATAGTGTAGCTGATAATGTTTCAATTCTTTTTAAAATGTGCAAGTATCATCCAATACTACATTCAGCAGGTGCACATACATAATATCGAGTTTTTAATATTGATATACAAAAATATTGAGTTTCAAATATTGTGAGACAGGAATATCGACAGCAAGAATATCGTGGTCCAGAATATCGACAGTAAGAAATATCGTTTGCAAAAATATATTTGTTTAAAAGATTGTTTTTTATATTAGTGTTACGTATTTTAGTATATATTTTAAAAGTATGTGATCTAATTTTGTAAATAAGTATTGTGTTTGTTTTTAAATATATGTGTTATATTTTTAGTAGTAATCAATTTTATGTTAATACAGTTTTGCGTTTTTTAGTACTGTAGTAGGTTGTGGGCTTATAAGGGAATCGGGTGAGAAGTAATTTAATTATAATAAATTAATTGATATTTTTATTTATTAGTATTTATTTAATTTAGCTTTTATGATGTTAATTGTGGTAATTCATTTATTATTCATTCATTATTAATTGTTTGTCAAATTTTAATAATTAATTAATTGATAATTATGTTATTTGTGTTATTTTGTTTTAGGATGGTTGTGGGGGTATTGGGGAATAAGGTGGGAAGTAATTTAATTATAATACGTTTATTAATTTTAATTATTTATTAGTATTTATTTAATTTGATTTCATAGTGTTAAATGTGGGAATTCATTTAATATTAATTAATTATTAATTGGTTGTTAATTATTATTAATTACGTAATAATTATGTTAATTGTGTCAATTTTGTAGGAACTGGTTGTGGGTTTATTGGAGAATAAGATGAGAAGTAATTTCTTTCAAAATAAATAATAATTAATTGTTGTATGATGTTAAATAAATAATTCAAAATTACTTATGGAAATTGTGTAATTAGTTTGAGATGTGAGTTGTGGGGTTTATAGTGGTAAAGGGTGGGAAGTAAATTATGTTCAATTAATTAATAAGTTTTAATTGATAATAATTTAATAATGTAAAATTAGCTATGGACATTTTGTAATTATTTTTATGTACGTGTTGTGGTGTTTGTTGGGGTAGAGGATGGAAAGTATTTTAAATGTTATTAATTAATAATTATTTGCTCATTATTATTCTTTTATTAATTGATACATTTTTATGGTAATGGTTTACTTTTATTTTGTGTGTGGATTTTGGTTTATAGGGGTAATGTTTGGTGAGTAAATTAATTTTTATATGTTTTGATTTATTTCTTAATTAATAGTATTTGTTTATTTGATAATTAATTATATTAATTATGGAGGTACAGTTTTTTTTTTTGAAATTTAGATGTGTTTTGTGAAATGTGTGGTGTTATAGGGTAGGAAATAAGAAATATTGATTTTGATTCATAATTTGTATTTATTCGTATTTATTTAATTTAGATTTTATAGTGTTAAATGTGGGAATTCATTTATTAATAATTAATTATTAATTGGTTGTTAATTATTATTAATTACGTAATATTTATGTTAATTGTGACAATTTTGTAGGAACTGGTTGTGGGTTTATTGGAGAATAAGTTGAGAAGTAATTTCTTTCAAAATAAATAATAATTAATTGTTGATTGATGGTAACTAAATAATTCAAAATTACTTATGGAAATTGTGTAATTAGTTTGAGTTGTGAGTTGTGTCGTTTATAGTGGTAAAGGGTGGGAAGTAAATTATTTTCAATTAATTAATACGTTTTAATTGATAATAATTTAATAATGTAAAATTAGCTATGGAAATTTTGTAATTATTTTTATGTACGTGTTGTGGTGTTTGTTTGGGTAGAGGATGGAAAGTATTTTAAATGTTATTAATTAATAATTATTTGCTCATTATTATTCTTTTATTAATTGATACATTTTTATGGTAATGGTTTACTTTTATTTTGTGTGTGGATTTTGGTTTATAGGGGTAATGTTTGGTGAGTAAATTAATTTTTATATGTTTTGATTTATTTCTTAATTAATAGTATTTGTTAATTTGATAATTAATTATATTAATTATGGAGGTACAGTTTTTTTTTAGAAATTTAGATGTGTTTTGTGAAATGTGTGGTGTTATAGGGTAGGAAATAAGAAATATTGATTTTGATTCATAATTTGTATTTATTCGTATTTATTTAATTTAGATTTTATAGTGTTAAATGTGGGAATTCATTTAATATTAATTAATTATTAATTGGTTGTTAATTATTATTAATTACGTAATAATTATGTTAATTGTTTCAATTTTGTAGGAACTGGTTGTGGGTTTATTGGAGAATAAGTTGAGAAGTAATTTCTTTCAAAATAAATAATAATTACTTATGAAATTGTGTAATTAGTTTGAGATGTGAGTTGTGGGGTTTATAGTGGTAAAGGGTGGGAAGTAAATTATTTTCAATTAATTAATACGTTTTAATTGATAATAATTTAATAATGTAAAATTAGCTATGGAAATTTTGTAATTATTTTTATGTACGTGTTGTGGTGTTTGTTGGGGTAGAGGATGGAAAGTATTTTAAATGTTATTAATAATCATTATTTGCTCATTATTATTCTTTTATTAATTGATACATTTTTATGGTAATAGTTTACTTTTATTTTGTGTGTAGATTTTGGTTTATAGGGGTAATGTTTGGTGAGTAAATTAATTTGTATATGTTTTGATTTATTTCTTAATTAATAGTATTTGTTTATTTGATAATTAATTATATTAATGATGGAGGTACAGTTTTTTTTTAGAAATGTAGATGTGTTTTGTGAAATGTGTGGTGTTATAGGGTAGGAAATAAGAAATATTGATTTTGTGTAATAATTAATGTTTTTGATTATAATGAATTTATAATAAATATAGTTATCTGTAAAATCTTTGAAATTTTTTTAAAGTAATGTTAGTAGGTAATATTTAGGTTTTTAAAAAAAAATATTTTTATTAGTTTCATTTGCAGTTATGCATACATTTGTAATCAGTATTTCAGCAAGCATTTATTACAGCAATACAATAGCATGGGGAAGAAAGTCACTTTTACACATTATCTGTTGCTCAATATCTATTTTGCCTCATTTCAAGTTCCAACATTGGGGAAATACAGATAGTCCCTCGATAGATGTTCCATTTGTCCCATTTCCTGTCCCACTCCTTTGGGCATCCCCGATTTATGAAGACTTCCTTTTCTGCAATCATACATTTATCAACTTCCTTCAACCATGCCTGCGTGGTTGGAGAATCTGCCGCCCCCCGCCCCTTAGCTATTTCTCTCTTAACTAGGGTGTATCCCAGCATCAGGGCTGGACTGGCTACCGGGCAGTTGTGTGTGCTGCCGAGCAGGGGGATGATTTCGTTGATGGGGACCTGTGTGTGCAAAACGAAATTCGTTTTGCTTTTTTTATTTCAAAGCGCACGCAGGTCCCCATCAACGAAATAAGCCCACACCACAGAGAACTTAGCCCCCAGCTCGGCAGCACACACAACTGCCCGGTAGCCAGTCCGGCCCTGCCCAGCGTGGCTAGTTGTTGTTCTACCTCTGTAAGATCTGTTGCCGCCAATACATTAAGTAGGCCTAGCCTATAATTTTTGTGTTAACACTTTTTGTAATGTAGTTGATATTTTGTTTTAAATTGACTTTTTTGGGAATATTAATTTTAACCCTCTGCTATCCAACACTGTTCATACTGTTGCACTCCCTGGAGAGGGAATAGTAATTTTTACCCCTCCGCTATCCAACACTTTCCCTACTGTTGCACTCACTGGAGTGGGAATAGTCATTTTTACCCCTCTGCTATCCAACACTTTCCCTACTGTTGAACTCACTGGAGTAGGAATAGTCATTTTTACCCCTCCGCTCTCCAACACTTTCCCTACTGTTGCATTCACTGGAGTGGGAAAAGCACTATCTACCCCCACGCTATCCCACACTTTCCCTACTGTTGCAGTAGTTGGAGTGGGAATAGTATTTTTTACCCCTGCGCCATCCAACACTTTCCCTAGTGTTGCACTGACTGGATTGAGAATAGTATTTTTTCCCCTCCGCTATCCAACACTTTCCCTACTGTTGCATTCACTGGAGTGGTAATAATAATTTTTACCTCTGCGCTATCCTACTGTTGCAGTCAATAGAGTGCAAAATGTTAGCTGAACAATTATTAAATATTTTAATAATTTATTTATAATATACATTTTTATTAGATTTTATGTTATAGGTGTATATATATATTTATTTGTTCATTTTTATATCTTTATAATATTCTAGAATAAATTAAATGTATTAGTTTATTAATTGTTTTACAGTAAATATACATTTATATATTGCTTTTTATATATGTACGTTTACATTTTTTAAATAAAATGTATTTATTATATTTAGTATAATTTACATTACATCTTAATACTTTTTTAAAGTTACTTTTATTATTTAATTTATTTAACATTATTTTTTTATATAAAAAACGATATTTTGTACATCGATATTTTTAACGTCTATATTATTTTTCGATATTTTAGTATTTTACATTTTAAAGATAGGATGTCGATATTTTGGATATCGATATTATTGTATAAATATTTGTGTATGGGGATATTTATGTACTCGATATTATGTCAGTGATCCCATTCAGCATTATCACGCAAGAAGGGATACACTTAGCTAGTTGGAGTTGAAAAAGTCAGAGTTCTGCTACTGATTACTGCATATGTGGTAAAGATCCTGTCAGGCCATGAGAATGCAGGCAGCGACTGGTAGAAATAGAGTGTTTCCCATGTGCTATAAAGGATAATGAGATGTTTTAGACCTAACAGCCATAGGGTGGTCTTCACCCAAACGTTTTGCCTGCTTGTCTCACATTTTTGCTGAATTATTTTGTTGGCCGTAGGATTCTGAGCACTCAACCACTGCCAACCAGTGCTCAAGTGGATGCACTTCTCCCCTAAAACATGGTTTGTTTGACTTAACCACAACTGGCATATTTAAATTACCTATATGTCCCAAGTAAAGTGCACTACATGTGCCCAGGGCCTGTAAATTAAATGCTACTTGAGGGCATGAAGCACTGATTGTGCCATTCACACAAGTAGTACTTTAAACATGTCTCAGGCCTGCCACTGCAAAGTCTGTGCATGCAGCCTTTACTGCCATGTCGACTTGACATTTAAAACCCTTTGCCAAGCCTTCAACTTCCCTTTTCCTACATATAAGTCACCCCTATGGTAGTCCCTAGGTAGCCCATAGGGCAGGGTGCTGTGTAATCAAAAGGTGTACTTTTAAGGTGTGCATGCACTGGTAAAAAAAAAAAACGAATTCGTTTTTCACTACTGTGAGGCCTACCCCTCTCTTGAGTTAACATTAGGAATTACGTATTACGCTTATAAGATGTAGTTTCTGGCTGAATAGATCTGTCATGTTTCATATCATTGGAATGGTAATGATGAATCCACTTTACTGGAAAAGTTGAATGTATTATTAATGTTTTAAATATGCCACTTTTAGGAAGATGCAAAAAGAAGAATTGATGGACAGAATGTAGAACAATATCATTCATTCACTCCAGTACATCATGCAATTTCAGTTTGGACCCCGCCATATGCAAATCAGTCTTGACCCTGTGCCCAATGGGAACAGTCCAGCCTGACAGGAACAGGATGATCCCTGTATTCAGCCCATGCTCCATCGTGGTCATCCTGCAGTTTTGGATTTAACCCGGTCTAGCATGACCAGATGGACCTGGTTGGTGCTTTAAGCTTTTAAGCACTACATTTTCATTTATTCTTAAAAAAATCATAACTCCTGTTATACTTATTGGATTTTGGTCATTATGGTCCTTAATTGTCCACAAAAATATAAGCTTTTACTCTAAACTGGTGTGGTTTTCACTGTTACTGTTTGAAGTGTTGCACAAATTCTTTACACATTGCCGTTTAAGTTAAGCCTGACTGCCCTGTGCCAAGCTACCAGAGGGTGAGCACAGGTTAATTTATGGTGTGTATTTGACTAAACCCTACTAGGATTGTGGTTCCTGTTTGGACAGGGTGCTACCTCTGCCAACCAGAAATCCAATTTCTAACAAGCTGCTGCTTCTGAGACTCTCCTACAGAAAGCTTTAGCATTATCTAATTGTTTTAGAAGAGCTACTATGAACAATATATAGCTTGGGCTCTGGGTCAGCTCCTTAGGCATGATCGGATGGCTTTCTTTTGTATCTGAAGACTGTGTTCCTTATTTGATGACTATCCTCCTTATTCTTGTGCTTTCCCTGTTCATTGAGCATTGCTGCTTAACATCGCTGCTGATTGGATGTGCTGTATCCTTCCACTTCTGCCATGAGGGGACTCTTTCCTTTTTCTTTCATAACTCCAAGAGAGTGCATTTCTTTCCTTGCTCTCTGTCGTCTCCCTCACATTACCACCCTTTCTTTCTCCTTCTGCTTTCATCACTTCTCATCCATGGGGCTCCATCCTGCTCCAGTTTTTCTTTACATTTTAACATGCCCCCCCCCGAGGGCTCTCTCTGCTTTCCTACACCCACACACCTGTTTCTCCCGGTTTGCTCCACAACTGCTCTTCACTTTAAAATCCTAGCAACTGCAAACTGCTACTGGCCCAATCACTTTTTTTGCACCCTAGCAAATGACATTTTTAATTTACTGTTCTAAAATATGCTTAAACATTCATGCATGTACATACATGCAATCTGGAGGGATTTTTTTCAAAATTATAAATCATTTGAAGATGGTTGCCAAGTGTGCAGATGTGTGTGCCTGCATCATAACAAACCCAGTGCCCTTTTTAAATGTTTTTTTTATCAAAACGAAAAGCTACTAAATATGCAGGCATCATGATGCGCTGGCCGCCATTTGCATTTTTTTTATTTACTTGCTCCATTTTTAAAGTGTTGCAGGCAGGGTACTTCACAACAAATGTGACAGAGTATCCTGTCCACCAAACTCTCAGTTTGCGCTCTCTATTTTTTTGTCAGGTGACCCATAATGTTTTCACCCATAGTGCCTTAGACCTCCTCAGACCTTTTTACTGTTTGGCACTGGAGAAATAACGTGGTGGTCCCAAAAATGAAAAAATTAAAATGAGTCAGGCATGCTGAAAGAAGACTCCCAGGAAGTTAGGGTTATGTTTCAGAAGCAAACTCCTGCTTTGGGAATTTGTTTTTGAAAAACCAAAAACTTTGCTGAGCGACTGTCAGAAACGTACCAACTGCTCAGCAAAGTTACAATGCCTTCAGAGGAGTTGCCATGATAGTTGATCTTCTGAAAGCACAGATATCTTCACCAAGTTTGTTTTGAACTTCAATCTAACAATCATTGGCGAGAGTGCATCCATTGGAAAAGGGTGTTAGACTAACTATTCTATCTCCAGTTCTATCTCCAGTCTTACAAACACTAGGAAAGTTTATTGACTGGGTCATATTTAGTATTCCAACTTCAGTCTACCAATCACTGAGGAAGGTACATATCTGATGGTCGAAGATTTACTGTTTAACTCCAGTCAAATAATCAATGGAGAAAGTGTATACACTTGGTAAGCATTGAGGTTCAAATTTATGATTCTAGCTCCACTATAAAAGTATTGGGTAAGTGTAGAAATTTGAGGGAGTATGCCGATTTACTATTCTAAGTACAATCTAACAAACATTGTAGGAAGTCCGTAAATGTATGGTCTAGTCTAACAAATATTTTGGAAAGTGTATTGTGAAAGAAAACTGACATTCAACATAGATGTCTAACACATGCTTAATGCAAAAAATATCCGGCAAGTCTCAAAATAAGCCAAGCCATAATGACCAAACCAATGGACCAGAGTTACATCCACTGGTCAGTTGGAGCATATGATGTCAAAATCCATACAGTTTCATGGTCCATTCATACACTTTTTCTCAATCCAAGTGAATGGAAGTGGGGAAAAATGAGGGGCCAAAAAGGCAGATAGACACAAATGAGCAGGTACCAAACACTTTTCGTGGGAAGAATGCAAGAAGACCTTGGAAGATTGTAGCAGTTATCTTCTAATAAAAAGCTGACTTCATGCATACTTGAGGAGGGTCAGATTTAGTATTGGAGGAAGTGCCTTATAATCTCCACTCCGCCAACCTAACATTTAAGGCTCATCAAGAATACCAGAAGTTTGCAGTAGATGATAGCACTAGGCGTTGTATAATTATGTTATAAACAGCCAATAAACAGCTTTAAAAAGCATTGGTCGAACATAAGTGATAAGACTAGAACATGTGATCTTTCCAAGAGTGGGATCCAAGATGTAAACCATGCATTATTTATCAGCCCCAGTAAGACAGAGCTGGAAGCGAGAAATCATTTTTAAAAACCTGCGTGTTTTAAATCTAGGGGTCGATTCCGATCCGGTAAAATCCCCGTCCGTACGAATCGTATCCGGAGCCGTTTCCGTACGACTCGTACGGACGCCGTACGACCGGACGATTCCGATCCCGATCGGCCGACCCGGACGCGATTCGTACGGTACACGTCGATTCGTACGGAAAAGCGCACGATCACCTACACACCGTACGGCGCGTACCCCCCATGATCGCAGGGGTACGTGCCGTACCCCTGTAATCATGCGGGGTACGTGCCGTACACCCAGCGTACATGGGGTACGTGCCATACACCCACCGTACATAAGGGTACGGTGCATACCCCATGTACGCTGGGTGTACGGCACATACCCCGCATGATCACAGGGTTACGGCACGTACCCCTGCGATCATGGGGGGTACGTGCCGTACCCGGGGGGGGCGTTCCGTACCTTTTTCGGCACGAACTCTGCGTTTACGACTGTTTTCGGCTCCCGTAGGAAAAGGGTCGTACGGCGCGTACCCGACACGAATCGTACTTGCTGGGTCATAAAAACCAGCCGCGAACCGTAGTGATGTCGCGTACAGCCGGTTCCGAGTGAGACTCGTACGGAGATTTGAGTCGTACAGAGTCCTGTACGACTCGTACGGAGTTTGGCACCTGGTACGGATCGTACTTCGTCGTACGTACGGGACGTCTACGGGTACGATTCGTATGGGGAAAAAACTCTCCGTACGACGATTCGGAGCGCATTTTACCGGATCGGAATCGGCCCCATAGTGTGTTTAAAATTAATGATTTGATTGTTTTAGCAAAGTCACCTCTTGATAAATTTGTGTGTGGTTTAATCTGTGTTAAATTTGTAAAGCCTTCTTAACTATGGACTAAGAGAATGAAAATGTGGAGTTTTTAAAGTTTTTTTTATGCATACATTGGGTGGATGATTTACTATTCCACCTCCTTTAAAAGAAACATTGGAGAAAGCGCACATATTATGAGGAGGGTAGATTTATGGGCAGATTTAGCAACACTTTGTGGCAGTGTAAAGTAAAAAAAGGGACACAAACTTGTTTAAAGTATTGAGAATAGTTACTTTTACAGTGCAAAACTTTATTTGTGCTGAAAAGTAGCCCATAAAGGAATCTAAATATCACTTTGCCCAACTTTGAGCTACTTTGTGCTACTCTGCATCGAGGCGGTGTCCCATGCTCCATACATGAGCGTACCCACACTTCCACCCCTAGTTTTTAACACAAGAGCTGATCTACTAACAATGATAGACAGGGCTTTGCACCCAAAATTAATGCCTCTTTGAAGGTAGAAAATCTTTTCTCCTAATTAGTCAAATATGGCACATGTAGAATGCACAAACCCTTTATCTAGGCATACTATTTTGTGCTGGAAGTGGTTCCTTACAGTACAATGTTATTGTTTCAGAGGATAATGGCTTTATATTGTAATCAATATATAATGAATAAAATATTCCATATCCCTCAACCACCCACCCAACTTAGGGGTCCATTAGGATGGGGGGCGGACTTTGACCGCCCGCCACCCTAACGGAGATCGGGACCGCCCGCCATAAGGGCGGGGGTCCCGTTGGGGGAATTAGGATGTGCCCGCCACTGTGGCTGGCACATCCTATATGTTTTACATTGTGGCGGGCGGTGCTCTCTGCACCGCCCGCCACAATGCAAAACATAAGTTGATGCATTTACATATGCAAAGTGGCAGGCACCACGCGTTGCCTGCCGCTTTGCATATGTAAATGTTAGGGGGGTACCATAGGTACCCCCCATGTGCCCCTCCCCGACAGCGGCGGCAACCTGGGGGCCCTGCAGGGGGCCCCCGCAGCAATCTCCGCCTGCCTTTCCGTGGCGGCATTGCCGCCGCGGAAAGGCCCCTACACTGTGCTATCGTAATATGGCTGGCAGTGTCCATTGGACACCACCACCATATTAATCTACTACCGCCGCGGTCGCAAGGTGACCGCGGCGGTAAAGCGGCGGACGGTCTTTCCGTCCACCGCTGTCCCCTCCGCCATCCTAATCTGGCGGAGGGGAAAACGAGAGTGGTTGTCGGGCGGATTGCCTCCGCCAGGGTGGCGGTGGCCTCCGCCACCCTGGCGGAGGCAATCCGCCCGACATCCTAATGGACCCCATAATGTACTAACATAAAAAAGTAATACAATCTGTAGCCCTTACCACTGTGGTACTTCCAGCCTCCCTCTAGGAATCTCTTCTAGTATCCCTACTTAAGCCTGATAGGGTTTCCACTTGTCTCTCCTCCTATCGCCCAGTAGCCATATTAGGCACCGATTATAAAATACTTGGGAAAGTCCTAGCTAATTGGTACTTGAGTATACTTCCAGTCCTCATTCACCCAGACTAAAATGGATTTGTCCCAGGACTTAACACGCCTAATAATATTAGACAACTCTTACATGTGATGGATCAAGACTCGCTACGATACCCGTTGTCCGCATGCCTCATATTGGACCTTGAGAAGGCCTTTGATTCTTTTGTCTTGGGAGTACCTCTTTAAGGTTATATGGGCAGTAGGCCCCAGGCAATGCTTCATGACCTACACAAAGCTACTTTACACACAGCCGTCATTTAGGACGTGCATTGATCTCCTAATTTCACCCCCCTTTCCATTGGGTTGAAGCACGCGTCAGGGCTGCACTCTTTCCCCTATCCTATTCACAATTGCCATGGAACTGTTGGCTCATCATCTTCGCTTGGAAGGCCAGAGGTGTGGTATCCCTCTTGACGAAACCACACATGCTGGTTCGCACTATGCGGATGGCTTGTTATTATATATCCCGGACACATAAGCAGACATGTCCTCAATAGCGTCTGTGTACCAGGATTTTGAGTAAGAAGCTGGCCTCCGAGTGAACTGGGGGAAATCTTGTGTATTCCCATTTAGTAGCAGTACCCACCCACAGGTAATACAAATGGGTGACACTGGGTGCTAGCCTGGAGGACATCTGAGGTCCATTACCTGGGTGTTCGTCTATACCATTCTCAAAAAGACCTATTTGAGAGTAACCTAATACGCACCTACATAACCCTAAGATCTCAAATCTGCTTATGGCAACAGCTCCCCTGACACTCACCGGCAGGAGCACTTTCCTAAATGATTGACTTGCTCTGCCTCCTATATTATTTTATAAATGTACCACTGTTTCTTCAGCGCCGCTTTTTTCAGAAATTTAGAACCATTGTTGGGGGTCTTGCTGTGGCACAATGGGGGCATCAAGGGGCTCTTCAAAAACTTCAACTGCCAATGGGTCAAGGGAAGCTTGGGACACCATGCTTTGAAACGTATTACCTAGCAGCACAGCTCCAATAGGTATCCAGATAGTTGGCAGGAATACACCTCTGCAAGACAAGCACAGGAGAGGGTCCACTACCATCCTATATAATATGCCTGGTCTTACACCCAACTATCAAGATAAATCGCTCCTAGTCCCTACAGGGATGGTTGCTCGAAAAATGTATAACTAGAGTTCTCTAGCTTATGAGTAAAATCCCCAACATACTCCTCCAGGGTCTACTGGGATCTTCAAGGCCACTACCAGAGGAGCAGTAATTTAAAAATATAACCAATTACCATTATTTAATGAACAATTAAAAAAACACTTTCCATCCAAATCTGCAATAAATGCCCAGCCGAAACATGTTATTTAATAAACACTTTAAAACTTTATTAAACATGTAAATTAATAACAAATACAAAAACATCAAATTTATCAATAATAGGCAATTAATGTATAATTTTAAAAAGCTACCCACTTAATACAAAATAAATCTAATAACCTGATAACAATTATAATTTAATATATCATTGTAAAACAATTAAAATACATTTGTTAATAACATACATAATTAAATGAAAATATAATGCACTCCAATAGAACAACATAAAAAAACAATGTTATATAAGCTATATTTTAAACTCCAATGTAATTGCAAATATATAAATATATTTCTTACCTTCGATAATTTTGCCCATGATATGTTTGTAGTAACGATATTTTGACCACAATATAATGGTCAAATTATATTTCTGAGTCGAATTTTAGGTGGAACATCACGTGTGGACAATTCAGGTGCTGAAATAAGAGTTGATATAATTGCCTAACTTAATAGCAATCATATTCTCAACCTTAGAAGAGTGAAGGGATATATTGGCCTTCCCAGGATTAAATTGGTTTAAGTAGAAAGTTATGTGCTTTTCAGCCACAGGCAAAGTATGAAGCTTTTATCAATTTAGCTAGTCAAATGGGGACATGATCATTTGTTAAGAGAGGTCTAAGCAGGGAGCTGTTGAATTTCCAGCCCTGGGTCAATCGTGCAATCAGTCGGCATTTGTTCAGCGTGCAGCTGATACAAACAGAAGACACAGAGTTCCTTCTGCATTATCTTATTGGCTAGGCTGGATCAAACACCCAGGCTTTAAGTTTTCTTTTAAAGATGGCCAGTGACTCAGACAGTATGGGAGGCAGGCTGTTCCAAAGCTTGGCTGTAAGAATGGTGAATGAGGTTTCTCCGTGGCGTGTCTTCAAGAATTTAGGAATCCACATCAGGTGGAGGTTACCATAGTGCTCTCTCATTGGTGTAAAGGGTCAGTTTGTTCTTCAAATAGCACAAAGCCAGTATCAGAAGTTTAAATGTAATGCGAAGTGCCACCGGAAGCCAGTGCAACTGCCTTAAATGTAATGCGCTGTGCCACCAGAAGCCAGTGCAGCTGCCAAAAATGTAATGCGCTGTGCCACTGGAAGCCAATGCAACAGCCTTAAATGTAATGCGCTTTGCCACCGGAAGCCAATACAACTGCCTTAAATGTAATGCGCTGTGCCACCGGAAGCCAGTGCAACTGCCTGAAGTAGGGAAAGATATGTTGATGGAAGGGGACTCGGCGTGGAAAGTCTGATACTTGCATTCTGGATTAATTTAGGTCTGCATATCAAGACAGCAGAAGGCAGAGATAGAGACTATTTGAGTTATTTATGTTATGTTAATATAACATATTCAGCGTGCGAATACCCGGAGGTGTCTTGGTGCTAAGGAACTACAGTAAGCCCATAATACTCTTGCATTAATTCTGAAATAGCCATGTCTTAAGACTCTTTCTAAATGAGGTTAGTGAACTTGCATACTTGATATGCATAGGAAGCGTATTCCATAGCTTGGTCGTGCCATAGCCCATGCTTCGTCCTCCCCAGCTAGAGGTACGAATCCTAGTAGAGCGAAGCTGTCTGCCGGGATGATACCAGGAAAAGATATTTCTTAGGAACATGGGTCCTGTATTATTCAAGACCTAAAAGCTAGGCATAGCGTCTTAAACTAGACGCAACTTGCTTCAGGAAGCCAGTGGTGTCTTCGGATTTCGGTCAAAACTGATTTGTACTTGAGCAAATTTAGGAGAAGTCTTGCGGCTGCATTCTGCACCATCTGCAGTTTTTTTAATGTTGTTTTGCATATGCAAGTACAATCCAGTGCAATAGTCTAGTTTCGATAGTACCAGTGCAGTCATCACCGTCTTCCTAGAATCTATAAGTATATAAGGTAACCTTCCTCAGTTTCTTGAGCAAGTAAAAAGTGATGGAAACCGTTGCATTGGTTTGCTGGGTTAATTTCTTGTCAATTAAAATACAAAGATGTTTCGCTTTTTTACTGGTTTTGGCAACTCCCCCATCTCTGTAGGCCACCAAATCCCATCTGGTTTGCTGGTTGCCAAAAATCCCTATTTTGTTTTTCCCCGAATTAAGTTGAAGACAATGCTTGCCCATCCAGCTTTTAATTCCCTGCTTACAGTGTCTAAATAGCAATACAGGGGAGGCTTGCTCTTCATACGCAGCTACCACAATCTGTGTGTCATCGGCATATGATGTTAAGCTACAGCCAAAATGCTGGACTCAGCGGAGCCAGCTCCGACACATAGATATTAAAAAGGGATGGGCTAAGCGATAAACCCTGTGGAACCCCACAAGGTAGGATATAGCGTGCTGATTTAAAGCGATCCAGGGTCACTGTTTGTCCTCTTATTAACAAGAACAGGGCAAGACCCTTTACCCCTAGCTTTTCCAGGCAAGATCGCAGCAGGTGATGAGTAACAGTGTCAAACACTGCCGGCAGATACAAAAGGATCAAGGGAGCGACGCCACCCCTGTCCATCACCGTCTTGATCTCTTCAGTAGCATTTATCAAGGCCGTCTCTGTACTGTGTTCTGGACGAAAACTGAATTGTGAGAAATCGAGTAGGTCATTTTCTTGAACAAACTGAGCTAGTTGTTTATTCATGAGTTTCTCCACTATTTTTCCTGGAATAGGCAGCCTGGCAATAGGTCTGTAATTGCGAGGATCTAGTGCATCCAGGCTAGGTTTGTTTACTAATGAAAGGGTCAATGTGTCATTCCAACAAGCGGACAAAAATACTGAGGTAAACATGGTGTTAAAAATTTCCATAAGACTAGGACTGACCTCCTTTACTATATGTCTTAGTACTGCAGCGGGGCAAGGGTCTAAATGGGATCCACATTTTATTTCCTTAATGAGAGTTTCTATTTGCTCACTGGTAACCCAGGAAAAACCTGAAAAGTATTTTTGCTGGGGTTAGGGTTTTGTTCAGTAAGCTCCTGTGACACAGTGGCCTCAAAATAATAATAAATATTGTTAACTTTGTTCCTAAAAGCGTTGGCTATATCATCACAGAAGCCTTGATTGCTTTCTGTGGTCTTTTTACTAGGTAAGGAGATGAGCTTCTTTACAACCCCAAACAATTATTTTGTTAAATTCTTAGACTTCTCAATTTGTCCAGTAAAAAAAGGTTCCTTTTTCAGCGACTAACATTGTCTAGTACTTGGCCAGTGCAGACTTATAGTTACTTTTTTCTAGTACATCGTATTGTGCTCTCCAATGTCTTTCCAATCTACAACATTTTTGTTTTTCCTGTCGCAGAACCAAGGGGCAGAGGGGCAGTGCCGTTTACCTGAAATTGTTCCAATGGGCACTGTGGCCTTAAAAGCTTCATTGAGCCAGTCTGTATATATGTTCGCTGCCAAATCTACCTTTGTACTAAGCATAGGTCTAGGCATATCCAAGTAGGTGTGGAGCATAGTCTCATCTATCTTATTCCAGGCTTTATAAGTATTTGGGTAGGTTTTGTCTGCAGCCACCACTGGCATTTGAGGGATAGAGTGATTAAAAAGGATAATGGAGTGATCCGTCCAGGTAAGAGGCTGGATATATTTTACTATCAGGTTCAACATCGATGTAAATATGCCATCCAGTGTGTGTCCTGTCTCATGTACACACCAACTGCGAAAGCCCTACAGTTTCAAAAGTATCTAGAAGAGCAACTGTATCTTTATTGGTTAAATCCTCCAGATACACATTAAAATCACCCAGAATGGAAAAATCATTAGTAATGAGAGAGGGCTCGAGCAGGGAATCTAGATTATTGACAAAGGAGCTTCTAGAGCCAAGGGGACAATATAGAAGAATGCCTCTAAGGGTTTTTTTTGGATTCAATTCCAGGGCAAAATAGAGTGCCTTGCAGTTGGGGGACAAGAAAAAAGTGTCTCTAAACCATTCACAATAGATTACAGCTAGCCCACCACCCCTCTTGATGAATCTATCCAGCCTGTTATATAAAAATTCTAAGGGTACTGCTGTTGCGAAATCCGTGTCTGATGCCGTGTCGGCCCAGGTTTCAGTGAGGAATAGGATATCCACGCTATAGCAGGATATAAGGTCTGCTATTTCATATTTATGTTTGGCTAGAGATCTTAATAACATCACAATAAACCTATGCCTCAGCTGAGGTTTCTAGGTACTTTACTATAGGCCTCACCCCTGATGTTTGGCATCTCCTAACTGTCCATTCTGCTGGGAGTAAAAAACCACACACACACCTCTGCCCCTCTTGCAGAAGATCATTACCCACAATAAAGCAGCAGCAGTCGTGTCTAGAGATATTATGGGCCAGGTAAAGTAGTTCTTTACCTGTATATGTTATAGGTTCTGACATAGTTAGACCAGGGTATATGGCCCTAGGCCCGGTCCAGGCAAGGACAGGTGCAGACAGGCTTGCCTTTGGCGTGTCCGCTGCATGTCCGTTTCTGCGTGCTTTAAGTATGTGATGACAGAAGAAAAACTAGACCGCTCACCACCGAAAACCGGAAACAAGCAGTACTGGAACCAGCCAAGCGGTTCCGGAAACTACGGTGAGCCTTAGTGGACTTCTCTGCGCCCTCCGCTCAAACGGCACACAGCCGGAGCGGAACGGGTGGGAGCCACTTAGGCCGAAACCGCAGGCAGAGGCGAGGTAAGGTATCTAACTTGCTCACGGTAGCAATGGGTATAGACTGGTATAGGACTTGCTATTATGTTTAGTAAGTATCAGACAAATGGACACAACAATTGAGAAGTTTCCAGAGAGTGGACTACCACTTTTCGAGTCTCTTCTATACTGGAAATTCCTTATGGTTTACAGTTTCAGGAAGCAGACTGGGATCTGTTTGATTTGAGTGGCGAAGAAGAGTGTCAAATCAAATATGATGCCAACATTTCTGATAGAGGGAGTCAGTATTGTGCATTTGTGTGAATTTAAGCCATGGGTTAAATAAAATGATGAGCTGTGTATATTTTCAGCTATGTGCCTCTCACAGATAGGGTTGCCATCTTTCTTAGAGAAACATACTGGCCATTTGTTTAAGTTTAACTGTTCGCCAACAGCACAGGGCTAAGAGGTGAAAAAGAACTCAAGTAAAATTGTCAGGATTCTGATGTAGCATGGCAATTATCCCTTTTATTACTCTAATAATCATTTTATAACGATTTAGACAGCTCCCAAAAGGTTTGAATTATTTTTTATATGTTTTCTGTGTTATTTTTATGTTTCATAAATATTGCCTTGGCGAGTGCCAAGGCAATATTTGCCATGGCACTCGCTTAAACATACAGCCTAAATGGATAAAACTGACCTGGTGGCACCTCTAGGGTGTGAACCTTTTACCCATTAGTTAATTCAGGAGCTGTGTGCTTACCTGCAATGAAGCATTCTGAAATTTGGGTACTTACAGCCATAAATCAATTAGGGAGCTGAGCAATTGACATCCATAAATCATATAGGGCCAGATGTATGACCAATAAGTTAAGTGAGACGCAAATTACGTAAAATTGCCACTTGCTAAATTTAATGTACAACAGTGTCTCCAACACTTTGCGATTCCCAAAGGGGTCTCAATTTGCATGCCTCATGAATATTAATGAGGCTGTTGCAATTTGCGACCCCATTGGGAATGGCTAGCACTCCCATGGATGGTGGCCTGATGGGGTCAGCAGGCCACCATGTCCGTGACTGCTTTTTTTAATAAAGCAGTATTTTTTTTAATGCAGCCCAATATCCTTAAAGGAAAACGGGATGCATTTAAAAAATAAAAATGAAACTTTTCAGTTTAACTTTTTTAAGGGCAGGAAGTGGTCCCTGGGACCACTACCTGCTCTTAAACAGTATTTGCAAACCCATTACCAAAGGGGAAGGGGTTCCCTGGGGACCCCTACCCGTTTGCGAGTGGCTTACCACCCTTTTGTAAAGGGTGGTAAACTGCAAGTGTTTTGCAACCGCAAACGCGGTCGCAAAACATTTATACATAGGTTTGAGATTTGCTAATAGGAAAGGACACCCGTGACATGCCCCTCACTAATAGCGGGTCGCTAAACATTTTTTGCGAGTAGCTAATAGGTTAGCGACTCGCAAAATAGGGTTAGTACATTTGGCAGAATTTTTGCGGTCGCTAAGGTGCCAAATTCTCCTTTCCGACTGCAAAAAACGGTCGTACATTTACCACATAGAGAACTGAGACCATGAGCCGGTCTAGGCGCTGTGCACTTATGGGACCTGGGCTAAGACTAGTTTTTCTTACATTTTAGATTCATTTCAGAAATTGCATTTTATAATAGTAGCTAAAAGGTTTTTAGATCTCAAACGTTACAACATTCTTTAAATATGTTTTAACATAGAGTACCGAGTTATCCACAGTAAGAAAACAGGAAAATGATCAGTCAGCAGTCTTTAGATTCAGCTGTCCACATTATTCCTTCTCCCCTTCCATTTACCCAGCTCTGACACTGTCTTGACGCTACCTCATTTTCACTTTTATGTGTTCTTCCTAGGTTTAAATTGTATGTCTTGCTTTTACTACAAGGTCGCTTATATTATGAAATGCATCTGGAGGGTTATGTTTTAACATCTGAAACTTATGTTTTTTCCTCTCAGTCCTTACTTGTTCCAACCCTGAAATGTAATAATTATGGAGTTGTTGGAACATTCTGAATGTGTAACCCCAAATACATTTGTGACAGCCATGTCTTCTACATTCTCGATCTCAAACTCTTCTGGGTGTTAAGGATTAAAGTATCAATTATTATTTTTTTCTTACTACTAAGAAAAGTACGTGTAATCTGCCTCTGGAAAGAGCTGCCAAATAGATAGAATGCCAATTCTGAAAAAATAATTCATCAAAACTATAAGAAATTGGTTTACTGAGTGAGGAGGGGGGAAACCCTTCTAAAGCAGTAGCCACAGTTCTTCTCTGTGTGAAGTCACAAGCAAACCCTAAATTAACCTCTGCTTAACCTCCTGGAACCTTCGAACAGACCAGTCAGGCTTAACTCAAAGACAATATGTAAAGTAGTTGTGCAACAGAATAAGTAATTTTAAATAAATAAAACAAGTTCAAAATGACTAGATCTAATCAGTAGAAACAGGATTTTCATAATGAAAGATTTTAGTGAAAATATCACCAAAAGGCATAAAGCGTGAACTGTGGATATCTGGTTGTGCTGGACCGGGACGGAGCCACAAATCCTGTCGACCGCAATGGAGCATGGGCGAGCTCCAGGGACCATGGGCCAGATGTAGGTAATCCAGATTTACAGATTCTAAAGTACTGAATTTTACCGATTCGGTATTTCAGAATCGGAAAATGGGATGTAGGTAAAAATTCGTAAATTTTTACCGAATCAGTAAAATTCGTTATCAGTCATTCAGTATTTACCGAATCGGTATTTACCGAATTGGTAATTCCCATTCATTCCTATGGGCCTTCAGGCCCATAGGAAACAATGGAAATTACCGATTCGGTAAATACCAAATCGGTAAATACCGAATCGGGTATTGAAAAAAAGAAAAACTAAGGAGTCAGACAATCAGGTGCACCCACCCCCCTCCCAACCAGGAAGAGGCTACACCCAGGCAGGTGGAAGTAATTAGAAGCTTCTGGAGAGGCTGTGAGAGCAGAGCTGAGTCGCTGAGCCACAGGAAAACTTTATTTGAATTTGAAAGAGAAAAATGGCAAACACCAGTGAAAAGGATGTTCCAGAGAGGACGAGAAAAATAAAATTCAGCACCATGGAGCTGCAGGTCCTCGTGGAGGAGGTGGTGAAAGAACACCAAAAATTGTTTGGGAAGCAGTCCCTGACGGTGTCAGAATCTGCCAAAAGAAAGATTTGGCTCGAAATACAGTCTAAGGTGAATGCTGTAGGAGTGACTCCAAGGGAGATAAATGATCTGAAAAAGAGGTGGTACGACCTCAGGAGCTTAACTAAGAAAATAATTGCAGAGCACCACAAAGAGGCAAACCGTACTGGAGGAGGGAGGAACCGTGCATCTTCCCTGACTGAGCTGGAGGAGCTGGTGGAGTCCACCATAGAACCAGAGAGCGTCTGTGGACTGGGATATGGAGACAGCTCAGCCAGAGCTGCCACCACAGCACAGCAATCACCCCCACCCCATCACCTTCCCTTTCCCCCTATGTGGCAGTGTTAACCCCACTCCAGTAGAGGTAGCAACATACACCAGCAATGCATAATGGGAGATGTAGTCATTGAAACACCTACCATGTCATACAGCACACCAAGCAACAAGTTATGCAACACACATCAGTGATAAGCAAGCTTAGGCAATAGCTACAGTGTTTCAGTGATAAGAATGCAATTGTATAAGCAGTGCTGCAGGAGCACAGAGCTAATGTAAGCTTTTATGTCCACAGGCGAGACATCTCACAGGCGTACCAGGGAGAATGAAGGCAGTTCACCACAGAGGGACGACACCCAGGAGGCAGGCGCAAGTGCAGGGAATGACACAGAGGACACTGGTGCACCAACAACACAGTCAGCCTCCCAAGACCTTGAAATGTCTCCACAGCTGCAGGCCTCCCCAGAGCGTTCTGGATCCCCTCTGCTACTGTCCTCACCTGACGATTCATAAAAGGGGGTGGTGATGGACAGAGCATCTGAATTAAGCAGAACACTCCTACCCAGTCAAAAGATCAGGGCTTGATCCATCACCGTTTTTTAGCTCACTGCACCATCCCAGTTCAGAACCTGGCTACATGCAAATTAGTCTGTCCCTGGCCCAGTGCATCATGGGAACAGGGCAGACCAAACTACCAAGCCAATTCTTTACTGGAATGGAAACAAGCTTCCGGGGACCGGTTTCTGGCATTGCAGCCGTCTTCGGCCCGGCTTGCTTGAATCCTGATGGTGCAGTGAGCAAGAGACTCATGTCTGGCATACCCTTCCACACTTGTAGTGGCCAAAACGATTCATAAAAGGGGGTGGTGATGGACAGATTATCTGAATTAAGCAGAACACTCCTACCTAGTCAAAAGATCAGGGCTTGATCCATCACAGTTTTTTAGCTCACTGCACCATCCCAGTTCAAAACCTGGCTACATGCAAATTAGTCTGTCCCTGGCCCAGTGCATCATGGGAACAGGGCAGACCAAACTACCAAGCCAATTCTTTACTGGAAAGGAAACAAGCTTCCGGGGACCGGTTTCTGGCATTGCAGCCGTCTTCGGCCCGGCTTGCTTGAATCCTGATGGTGCAGTGAGCAAGGGACTCATGTCTGAGCATACCCTTCCACACTTGTAGTGGCCAAAACGATTCATAAAAGGGGGTGGTGATGGACAGAGCATCTGAATTAAGCAGAACACTCCTACCCAGTCAAAAGATCAGGGCTTGATCCATCACCGTTTTTTAGCTCACTGCACCATCCCAGTTCAGAACCTGGCTACATGCAAATTAGTCTGTCCCTGGCCCAGTGCATCATGGGAACAGGGCAGACCAAACTTCCAAGCCAATTCTTTACTGGAAAGGAAACAAGCTTCCGGGGACCAGTTTCTGGCATTGCAGCCGTCTTCGGCCCGGCTTGCTTGAATCCTGATGGTGCAGTGAGCAAGGGACTCATGTCTGAGCATACCCTTCCACACTTGTAGTGGCCAAAACGATTCATAAAAGGGGGTGGTGATGGACAGAGCATCTGAATTAAGCAGAACACTCCTACCCAGTCAAAAGATCAGGGCTTGATCCATCACCGTTTTTTAGCTCACTGCACCATCCCAGTTCAGAACCTGGCTACATGCAAATTAGTCTGTCCCTTGCCCAGTGCATCATGGGAACAGGGCAGACCAAAGTACCAAGCCAATTCTTTACTGGAAAGGAAACAAGCTTCCAGGGACCGGTTTCTGGCATTGCAGCCGTCTTCGGCCCGGCTTGCTTGAATCCTGATGGTGCAGTGAGCAAGGGACTCATGTCTGAGCATACCCTTCCACACTTGTAGTGGCCAAAACGATTCATAAAAGGGGGTGGTGATGGACAGAGCATCTGAATTAAGCAGAACACTCCTACCCAGTCAAAAGATCAGGGCTTGATCCATCACCGTTTTTTAGCTCACTGCACCATCCCAGTTCAGAACCTGGCTACATGCAAATTAGTCTGTCCCTGGCCCAGTGCATCATGGGAACAGGGCAGACCAAACTACCAAGCCAATTCTTTACTGGAAAGGAAACAAGCTTCCGGGGACCGGTTTCTGGCATTGCAGCCGTCTTCGGCCCGGCTTGCTTTAATCTTGTCCTCACCTGAACTGCCTGCATCACTGCATGGAACAACACCTGCAGCTCAAAAGAGCAAGAGGCATGTAGTTTCCCCACTAGTCCAAATGGAGACATCCGCAGGTGACATGGAGGGGGATGAGGCACCAAACCTGGTGGCGGAAGCAAGCACTACCATACTGCAGTCCAGCACAGAGGGTGCCCGCACAGGTCCCAGACACTGCAGGCCCGAGACAGCAGTGCTGCACAACATGTGGAGGGTCCCAGTGTCTTCCGTGGGCTGGAGGGTAGCATGGTGAAGATACAACATATGCAGGGGAAGGCCATCCAGTCAGTGCAATGCAAGATGAGGCACCTGAATGCAAACATGGAAAACATAGGGAAGGGCATCAGTGCATTGGTGGATCAGAACAAAGAGATGGCATCAGGTATGAGGGAGATACCTGCAGGAATGCGGGACATGTCTCAATCTGTGCTTCTCTTGTGCAAAAAACTGGATCAGGACAGAACAACAAGGAGGAAGGACAGGCAGGAAGCACAGCGACACACTAAGGCTGTTAACCGTCTGGCCACAGCAACTTCCCTTCTTTGCAGGCGATGCGTCAACATGCAAGAAGGACTAGCACACAACAGCAATGAGGTGTCCAGAGGCCTTACAAGGGTGACGAGTGCTGTAGAGGTGCTGCTTAATGCTGAGTCAGCACATACTGCTGCTCTGGATGTACCTGAGAGTGAGGAAAGCACCAGTAGGAGCCCCCCTGTTGCTGAGACACGGAGGAGCATCAGGCTCCATGGTGCTACATCTGCCCACACACCTAGTGAGGACAGCCAGCCAATTTCATCTGGCACCGGTAGGCGTGGCCAAAAATGACTAATGCTGCCCATACTCCATGACCTTTAATGAGAAAGTGAGCCAGGACTCCCATTATTAATGGATATCATTTGTGTTGCACATTTGTTATGTTATGTTCGGTTATGGGTGGTTTCATAAAGCGCTCAGCTACTCGAGCAGTGTCCTGGCACTATACAGACCTGCAGAGGCTGGGCCAAAAAGCAGGAAAACTACTGTCCAAACAGCCAGGTCTTAAGCTCCTTTCTAAAGGAGAGCAGGTTGTCTAGTTTCCTGAGGGAAAGAGGCAGTTCGTTCCACATTTGAGGCGCCAAAAGTCTGTATGAACGTCCTCCAATGCGCGCTCGTTTGGTTGCAGGAACAATAGCCAGCGCTTGAGAGGCGGATCGTAGAGATCTAGAAGGAAAATAGAAACGCACTCTTCTCCTTAAATAGAAAGCGCCGGTGCCGTGAAGAGATTTAGACGCCGTGATGAGAGTCTTAAAATGAATGCATTTACGCACCGGCAACCAATGAAGCAAATTCAAAAGAGAAGAGGTATTAGACCTTCGGCTGAGGCCAAAGATGGCCCTTGCTGTCGAATTTTGAACTGATTGTAAACGGATGAGGAGATATTCCGGGAGGCCTCGATAAAGTATATTGGCATAGTCCAGCCGTGAGCCGATCAGAGCCTGTACTGTAATCCTCCTATGGGCATGTGACAAAAAGGGAAGAAATTTCCTAAGAGTTTTTAGAAGGCTGAAACATTGGCAAACTACACTGAGAATCTGGGGTTTAAGGGTCAGGCCATTGTCAATTTTAACGCCCAAATTTTTTGCCATAGAAGTAGCAGACGAAGGAGGATACATATCGGCGGGCCACCAAGATTTCCAGTTGGCATCAGGGGAACAGCCGAAAAAAAGGACCTGATTTATCAGAGTTGCATCTAAGTTGATTCAGTTGGAACCACGAGAAAACAGCCTTGAGGCAGCTCATGATGTTATCGCCGGCGAAGTCTGTGTTCTTATCGCAAGTGAATAAAAGCTGCGTATTGTCGGCGTAGGAAACAATCCGGCCCCATGAGATTCAGCCAAGTCAGCCAAGGGGGACATGTAAATATTAAAAAGAGTGGGACTCAAAATCGATCCCCACCTCCAGCGGCGGAATTGAAGCTGAGAATGCAGGGGCCCAAATCGATTGTTGGCGACCAGATAGAAACCAACTAAATACCGTCCCTCTCAGACCAATCTCCTGGAGTCTTGAAAGAAGACGGCTGTGAGGGACGGTATCAAAAGCCGCCGAAAGATCGAGTAGATCCAACATCGCCTTCCCAGTACTGGCCGCTTTAGTCACACGCAGGATGGCAAAGTTCAGTAAGTAGTGATCAGACCACGTCAAATATAGAGGGGGGGAAGAAGTGATGGGAATTGTTGAAAAAATTTGATCCAGGATATGACCTTTATTATGTGTAGCTGTGGAAATGAAAGGAGACAGACCAAATGGACTTGTAATGTCCTGAAGTTTTATGGTGTCAGCTGCATCTGCAACATCCATATGGATGTTAAAATCACCCAGAAGCAGACAGTGCTTAAATTTCATAATTATTGGGGGGAGAGCAGTGTGAAGTTCGTCGTGAAAGGAACCAACATGGCCGGGCAGTCTATATAGCAATAATCCGGCGAACTAATGATGGGGTGAAAACGACAGACAAAAGCCAAGTGACTCCACTCCATGAATATCCTCCGTAGTGATGACTGAACAGGAGTAGCGGCTGTCCACCACAATTGCGACTCCTCCTCCCTTACCCGCAGCTCGGTCTTTCCTCACTATATAATAATTTTGAGGGAGAGCATTGGATATGTCAGGACTAGAAGAATCTCCGAGCCAGGTCTCTGTCAAAAATAGGCCCGCAGGATTAGACTCGGTTAATAGATTAAAGAGATGGTGGGCATGTTTACCCAGATACCGCGTGTTGAGTAGCATGCAGGAGTAATTTTTTTGATGGCTTCCCCTGGTCATCTCAGAATTGGAGGGGTCTAAAGAGCACGGGAAGCCCTTACTAGATGGAGAGTTGTAAAGAGTCCAACCACAACTAATGCAGCGTAAAACGCCCTTAGGGTTAATAGGGAGCACAGGACAGCCGCATCCAGTGTTACCCCTTAGCCTTTTTAAAAAAATGGAATCATACCTATGCACAATACCAGAAGTAGTGGCAAGGGATCCATCTGCCAAGCCGGCACCTGGTGCCTCTGGGACGCTGACGTGCGCAGACGGGCTTACCTTTGGCGCACCTTCGGTGCGCATTAGGCGCGCCCGCTGCACTCGTTCGCTGCAAGTACTCAGAGGCATACGGAAGAAATAGGGGAGAGGAAGTGAGTCAGAGGGTACTAAAGACTAGCGTGCTGACCCCAGTTACACCCAAGATGGCAGCCGCGCTGCAAGCAGCGTTATAACCAGAGTGCAAAGTGAGGTAGGGCTAAAATTAACAGACTGGCTTCAGTATCAGCGCACCAAGAATTCAGACAGTAGCTTCAATTTCACACTGTCACTCAAATTAAAAATTCAACAGTAGCTTCAATGTCACACTGTCAAAGAGTGCATTAAAAATCAAATCACAGCTTGCAGGAATTTAAGCTAAACTGCCGGGTGCGTTCCCGGCTGAGCCTCAGGAACAGGTCTAAAGGCGGCTCTTGAAACAGAGGTGTTTTATGGCCAGAGGACGCTAAAGACTAGCGTGCTGACCCCAGTTACACCCAAGATGGCGGCCGTGCTGCAAGCAGCGTTTTAACCAGAGTGCAAAGTCAGGTAGGGCTAAAACTAAAAGACTCGCTTCAGTATCAGCGCACCAGGAATTCAGACAGTAGCTTTAATTTCACACTGTCACTCAAATAAAGAATTCGACAGTAGCTTCAATGTCACACTGTCAAAGAGCGAATTAAAAATCAAATCACAGCTCACAAGCGTTTAAGCTAAACTGGCGCGCGCGTTCCTGGCTGAGCCTCAGGAACAGGTCTTTCAGTACCTGCATAGTAACAATAATTAAACTACGTTGGGTACATACTCCACCTGTCTGTGTCTCTTTACTTACTCAAAAATAGTTGCGCGTGATCTTTGCCCGTCTCTGTCTGCCATCTGTTGCTGGCGCTACTCCTGCTGTGTTGGGGTCAGGGAGTGCATGTTCATCATCATGGTCCTGATAATCGCACAATTCCACCTCTGTGCCCTTCTTTGTAGCAAGGTTGTGCAACATTGCGCATGTTGCTATGATCTTACAGCAGATGAGCGGTGAGTACTGCCGTGCCCCTCCGCTTTTGTGGAGGCAGCAGAACCTGCTTTTTAACAGCCCAAAGGTGCGCTCCACAATGTTCCTAGTGGATTTGTGTGTCACGTTGTATCGTCTCTGGCTTGGCGTGGATGGGTTCTGGTAGGGTGTCAGGATGAACGAGCGGACGGCATATGCGCTGTTACCTTTTGGAAAATGATAGAGCCATTGATCACATGCGCAACAACACATACATCTGCAATATCTATCAGGGTGTGTCACAGTGTTTTACCTAGCAGGTATCCTTCTCCGAATTTCCCCGCTGTGAGGCGTGTGTAGATCCCACTGTTATGAAAGATGTAGGAGTCGTGGGTGCTTCCCGGAAATTTGGCAACAATGTCTGTGATGATGTTGTTGGCATCACAGATTACCTGCACATTGATAGAGTGGGTTGACTTCCTGTTTCTGTAAATGTACTCTGTGCCAGCAGGATGGGCAGATTGGGATGTGGGTGCCATCAATACAGCCGACGTTGTGTGGGAACTGTGCCAGTTGGTAGAAGTCAGTCTTGGGCTTTAGCAGTTCTGCATGTGTGTCAGGGAAGCTGATGTAATGATGCATTCTCTGCATCATGGCCTCTAGGAACGTCCGGAAGAAACGGGATAGGCAGCTCTGGGACACCCCACCTACTGCAGCAATCACCCCCTGGTAACTCCCAGATGCAAGCAGGTGTAGGCTACAGAGCATCTGCACATGGGGTGGGATGGCGTGCGCTCTTGGTGTTGGGTGCTCCAGGAGTGGGTGCAGGTCCCTAATCAAGTCCAGGATGGTTTGGGGTGTAGCCTGTACCTTTGCAAGATCTTGCCTCAGTGATTTGGAAGAGCGTTATCCGCTGTCTGTAGACTTGCTCCTCCTGTCTCCAGACCCTCTCTCCTGCTGCCTGTAGCCGTAGCCGCCTTGATATCATGTAGAATGCCGCCATTCTGGTCCCACTGATACATTTTGGGTCCTTTTTTATAGCCTGCACCTGGTTACCACCTGCTTTCAATCCATAGTAAATACCGACACTTAAATACCGAATTTCATGAAATTCGGTATTTTAGAAGTTACCTACATCTCAATTGTCATTTTTTGCCATTTCTTATTTACTGAATCGGTAACCGGTAAATACCGATTCGGTAAATTCCGATTCGGTATATTCCGATTCAGTAAATTACGAATCGGTAAATACGAATCGGTAAATTACCGATTCGGTCTTTTTTGATGTCCTACATCTCAATTGCCCAATACCGGTCGATAAAGGCCGAAATCGGTATTTTCGGCCATTACCGACCGGTATTGGGCTACCTACATCTGGCCCCAAGTTAGGTCTGCTGAACAAAAGTGCCTTCAATCATGGTTTAATGTTATTGACATTTATAAAGCGTGCTGCAACCCAAGGGTGCGCTATAAAGAGCTTTGTGATGATCCACATTGAAGATTCTGGCGAAACGATGCTCCAGTTCTGAGATGCTGCGAGGCTGCAGTGTGTGGTCCTACATCATTGTTGTCGAAGATCCTGCCAACGAGGGCTTGCGATGAAAAGTCAGGAGTCAAGGATGCATTGCGCAGTCGGGGCGATGCATCAGTTCTGAGGAGTTTTTGCATTCAAGACTGGTGTTGATATGGGATGCGAGGGCCTGCACGAGGATGCGTCGCACAGCAGCATTACAATGCGACAACGGGCTGCGATATGAGTCTTTGCGGTGGTTCTGATCCATGCAGCAGCAGCGATACGGCGGATCTGCTAAGGACTGCGCCATGAAGCACAGAAGATTTGTTCCACGGGCTCCATAGAGGCTGGCAGAGCACTTTATTCCCACTTCCAAGGGTCCAGGACTAGGGTGGCTCCACTTAACAGGGTAGACACCGATGGCAGAGTCCAGTTGCAGGTAAAAGATTGTTGAAACCTTTTATCCTTGAGACTCAAGGCAGTAAGCCAGCCAACTTGTCCTTGGAGTCACTCTGGGGTTTTGGGTTCAAGATATGCAGGTCAAGTCCTTCTCAGCCAGGAAGGAGGGCAGCAGCAGCAGTTCAGCACAGCAAGGCAGCAGCACAGCAAGGCAGCAGTCTAGCAGAATGGCAGTCCTTCAGCAGCACAGCAGTCCTTTTTCTTTGCAGAGTATCCACAGGTCCAGAAGTATACTGAAGTGGTAGTCACTGAGATCCAGTATGTAAACTCAGTTGTGCCTTAGAAGCGGGGTAGAAGCTTCCAGAATATACTTTTGAAGTCCCCAAGCACCCTGCCTTCCCTATCCTAGCTCCAGACTAACTACATAGGGTATGCAGCTCTTTGTTTGGAGGCAGGACATTTAAGTGTAAGTGGGGCTGTGTCCAGCTTTTCCTTCACATCCTGCCAGTGATGGCCCACCCAGACAAAGCTAAGCTCCCCGTTGTTTGTGACTGTCTAGGAGGAATCCACAAAGCTCTACTGTCAGCTACACCCAGTCATGTGACCCAGGTAAAAGATGCAGTTACTATATGGCTAAGGCAGGAAACTTCCAACTTTTTTTAAAGTATGTATATAGAAAAGGGTGACCCAATATACCCCTGTGCTCTTGGGTGAATAATTGTCTGGCAATGATGCCTACAAGGCTGTATTTTTAGGTATATTTCAATTGAATTCTATAATTCCTTGCAAGATGTCCAATCATGACGTCAAGAAACAAATTCAGATCACACTAGTTTGTATTATTCAAGATAGAAATCAGCACAAATTAGTGTATTTATTATTTATTGTATTTTACTCAAAGAAGAAAAGTTTCATTAGGGGTTCAAAACAAACAATATTCCAAAACATTGATAACAGAACTAAAACATAATTTCAAATTAGATTTAGCTAGTTATCAATACATATAGATAAACACACACAGTTTTTAAATGGGTCATGCGTGGAATGTGTTGCTAGGTGACACTTCCACTTTTCAGGTCGAATTGTATTAGTTGCAAGTTGCATCTAATTGAATCTCAGAAAACTGCTGCCATGAGTAGCACTTGTGTTTTCTGTACTTTTGGGACCTTTTTCTCAGTAAAATGTCCCTGTTCCTCTAACTGGTTATTTCTGTGACCTCCCAGGAGCCAGGGGTCACAAGGAATGTCTCAAATGACATCCAAATGACATTCTTGGCTCACAACTCACTTCAAATCGCATCCATGGCCAGCAAGCATTTGCTCTGGCTCCCGCATGATATCTTTGGATGAAACAAGCACTTTATTGCAGCAGGTGCTGCCACTGGTCTCAGAAGAGCCAGCTGACTGCTCTTGTGTGCCAATTAAATGTTTCTTACAGGTATAGCAAAAGAAAAAAAGCTCAAAGAGTGACACAGAAGGCACACCGGCATAAACAGTTGATGACAGACAGGGGCCACGCAGTGGCCTTGATCTTATTGGACCTGTCTGCCGCATTCGACACGGTTAACCATGTGACTCTGCTAAAGAGGCTCAGAGAGGCAGGAGTCGACGGCACCGCCTTGCTCTGGTTCCACTCATATTTGAGAGATAGGAAACAGGCTGTGTCCCTTCCCCCTTTTCAATCTGCTTTTTCCCCAGTACCTCACGGCGTACCCCAGGGCTCATCCATCAGTCCGATCCTTTTTAACGTTTATCTTAAACCACTGGTCACCCTCATTAAATCCCACAGATTGAAAACTGTAAACTATGCGGACGACACCCAGCTCATACTCTCATGGGAGGGGGAAGATTCAATCCC
The DNA here is from genome assembly GCF_964261635.1 of Lissotriton helveticus. NCBI lineage: Eukaryota > Metazoa > Chordata > Amphibia > Caudata > Salamandridae > Lissotriton > Lissotriton helveticus. The sequence goes on from NC_136072.1 coordinate 1,011,614,101, forward strand.
CATGGAATCTTTCCATGACTGTTTAAGAGACACAGCCGGCTGGCTGCACTTGAATTCCTTGCAATTCAACTCCTCCAAGACCGAGGTCCTGTTCTGTCCTGGGAGCCGGATTCCTCGCCTACTTCCTGCGGAATTCTGGCCCCCGGAAAACCTAGAAAAACCACAGCCGGTTACCAGTGTCCGCAATCTGGGTGTTATGCTAAACAACAACCTCAGCATGGAAACACAGGTAGCCAAAACAGTTTCCACATGCTCGGCCCTTCTGCGTTCATTACGCAAAATCATGCCACTACTCCCTGCCCAAGCCCGAGCACTGATAGTCAGGTGTACTATTTTGGACTATTGTAATGCTCTTCTGCCCGAATCCCCAGCCGTTCTACTGGACAGACTCCAAAGAGTCCAGTCGGCTGCAGCCAAACTGGCCCTTGGTTGGACTAGGAGATCCTTGGCCACAGCGGCCTTAGCCGAGCTACATTGGCTCCCTTTGAAGCAACGAATAGCCTTTAAAGCACTCTGCCTGGTCTTTAAGGCACTACACGGATCGGGCCCCAGATCTTTACAAAACATTTTTTCCTGGTATATCCCCACCAGAGCTCTACGATCCACCACAGCCTGCCTTGTAACGGTACCCAGATTTAACAAAGTAAGGACCGGGGGAAGATCCTTCAGAGTGGCCGCCGCCAAGCTCTGGAACAGTTTGCCAGTCGACATTCGCCAAATTCCACAACTCCTGCCATTCAGGAAGCGAATCAAGACTTGGCTCTTCCCAAATCATGTCGCGTCCAACCCCTAAACAGCCCCCATCTCTTCCTCTTAAGGAGTAAGCTCTCAGCGCCAGGATACCTGCCAGGTGACAGTTGCGCTCTACAAGTGTTTTAAATAAATAAATAAATAAATGACTATATCTCTCCTTTCTGAAGCAGGTGTTGCTGCGTTCTCTTGCACCACGGTTACGTTTACCATATATTTGTAAGCTAATTATGGGACAGCCTACGTCTCTGGCCATTATTGGTGTTTATAGCTTAATTAGGTGCTAAGAATACTGTGGCGTTGTTATTTATTTCACGTGGTACCACCAGATTTGTGGGGCAAATAAGAGGAGCTAACCTCTTTTGAGATCATTATCCTACACATTTCCCACTTTGTTTTTGAATTCACTTTAGAGATTTTTTGTAGGGCAAAGCTGGTCCTGGGTTGCTTGTGTTACGGTTCAGGGAGGACCTCGCTTGGCAGTTTGGATTGGCCTGGGCCCACTCGAGCAGGGTCAAGACTGATTTGCATATGGCTGGGGTGGCATGGTGTATAAAATAACAATGGATTGGGGTGTGGCCTGAGTAATTACTAGTGACTGTGACTGATTCATGCATTCAATACATCACTTTTTTGTATACTTTAGTGTGTCGCCCGAAGTGGGATGGGTATGACCAGACGTGGGCCCCATGCTCAATGTGTCACTAGAACCAAGATATGCCTGGCTAATGAGCCCTAACTAGGGCAAACAAGTCCTGTTTTGCTAATGTACTGGTTCAGAGCATTGAACCATTGGAGCAAGGTCTAGACTGATTGCATATATCTGGGTCCAAACCCGATGGCAAAAATAACGACGGATTGAGATGCAGACCTGAGTATTTACCAGTGACTGAGATGAATTGAAGCATGCCACCCATCACTTTTTTGTCTAATCTAAAAATAAAATTGAGCCATCATTATAATACAAGTACCTAAATGTTATAGAAGCTTCAATTTTCCATGAACATTTGCCAGCAAGAATTGCTTTTGGCACTCTTTGTGAGAGGCCCTGCGTTTGGGTGGATATTTATCACACCCCATAAAACCCACTTGTGCTGGGTGAAATTTAATTGAGTCTGATCAATAAATTGCAATTAGAAGCATGTTTCTGATAATGGGAACTATCATGTAGATTTTATTGCATACCACACAAAAATACATAGGTCCTGATAAATACCCAAATTGCGATACGCGTGGTACCAAGAGTTATCACACATATCGTAATTAAATGGGCCCCTTCTAATAAGAGCCTATGATTGTGACAAATTGTAGCTGTTACATATTCTAGTGCCATAAGAGGTAATGAAGGATTATAGAGTCAAAAGTCTAGCTGCATTCACGTTTTCTAAAATAAGAAACACAATCGTTAGTTGGTGGAGAAGTGTGGCTCAATGGTTAGAGCGGCAGACCCTGATGCAGAGGTCTAGCCCGGGACCAGGGTTCAATTCCCCGCCTCGGCGGGTCTTGGGCTCAAAATCCCACGGACCTGATAATTCTCGCCTCGATGCCTATTCCAATCATGGAGTCCCACTCTGCAACTCTGGGCAATAGCTTGCTTAATCTCCACAACGGCCCCCACAACGCTAAGGATGCCTGGCCCCCACCTTGGGGGTGCCCAGGAGTGGACACCTCACAGGGAAAGCCAGGATGGGTTCCACAGTGGTATTCGTACAAGCACCTTGAGACCCTTGCGGGTGAGTAGTGCGCTATACAAGTATCAATTTACATTTAGTTGACAATTTCCAAGAAGCAGTGCTGGTACTTTTGTCAGCTGTGAGATGACCTTTGCAATGCTGCTACTTTGTTAGCCACTGTGCTGCACAGATCTCTCTGCAAAAGTCTGAAAGTTCATATGTTAGCTGATGGATAGTACCATTGATGACATATGAAATTATGATTGGTAATAGGTTCCTGGATGTAAGTCAGTCAAGACAAATGCCAAAGAAATCTGGGCCCATTCCTACCTAAAAATCATAGACAACTGGTAACCTTTTTCACAGGTCACAGAGGAGACCAGGTGCCAACAACCAAGAGAGGTTAAAATCAACTCAGTGGATAAGTAAAATGGTATTTGTCAGAGCAAGGGTGGTGTTACTTAAGCAATTATAAGATTGCAATTGAGTATTCAAACTGCAGCTGCAGGATATGGTATTGAGCTTGGCGTAAGTGTCAAGCCATTCTACCAGAGAGATGTGTGAAGTAAAATGTAATCAAAGTAAAAATAATGAACTAACTAACTCACCTGTTTAAAATTGTACACAAAAGTCAAAGACTGCATAAGTAAAATGCTGGGTGAACAAGAAAATCGGTATGGATGTTCACCAAATACTACAGTTAATAGGATGTTCTCATACCAACCAATTGAAATTGGCTGTCTGATGTTAAACAATATGACAATGCTAAACTCATACAAGAAGACAAATACCCCTTCAAGGGGTAAGTGCAGAATCTAGTTACCAAGCCCAGATGACCCACAGGTGAACATTATTTGATAGGAATGGAAAAATACTTATAGAGCATAATAGTGATGTATTGTGACTGGTATATCTTCCATCATGTAACTGGACCATAAAAAACTCTTGAGTGCTTCAGTGGAACTAGCTTTCCCATTGAAGCTTGAGGGGCAGAAAGGCTATGCAAGGAGGTGCTTTGCCCTCAACAAAAGTATTACTCTGTGTGGATGACTCAAAATGAGGATGGGATTTTGCGGTGGCTATTAAACAAATTAACGTAGGCATATAGAACAACTTCTCTGGTAGCAGGAAGAAAGACTCCATTTGAGCTGATTAGGTGTACCAAGGCCTGTTCTGCCATTCATGGATAGTCTCCTGTCATGAGCAAGATATTTCAGTGAGGAGCATGTGGAGAGAAGCTAAGAATAAAATGGATGTCAGGTCTTGGTGGTATACCTCACATGCCACCTTGTGTGCTATCTCAGCCGAATGTTTATGATATTTGGTCCAGTAGGATTTCCCAAACAGGCATGGCAATAGTTCCAATGGCACTGTCTACCAGTAACTCCTAATTATTGAGCATTGCCATACCATGTGCTAAAAACATACATTCACCCCTTTACATCGCTGGCACCTGGTGTCAACTCCCCCACACATTTTCCCTAAAGGTTCCGGGCATATGTATTTGTGATGCAAATAGATGAATTGGTTATATTTGAATAGCAGGGTTCCAGGTACCTCAAATGTATTTTCCAGACATCACCACCAGTGTTTCTCAGATATTTCTAATGTTGTAGTTGTTGCCCATTTATTCTGAAATTCCAGAAACACACAAAGCACAGACTTCTGTAAAAATGTCACCGCAACATTGGAGGTCCATTCCTGTTAGACCTGACCCTCTCTGTAGGGTTACCCCTAAACATTTTGACTTTAACCCCCCCCACTTTTTGCTGAATTCATTTTTGTTGGCCTTAGGACTCTGTGCACTTTGCCACTACTAACCAGTGCTAAGGTGCTGGTGCTTACTCCCCTAAAAGCCTGGTTAAATTGGCTCATAGCCAATTGGCATATTTAATTTACTTGTAAGTCCCTTGTAGAGTAGTACACAATATACCCAGGGCCTGTACATTAAATGCTTCTAGTGGTCCGGCAGCCACTTATTGTGCGACCCACTTAAGTAACACCCTAAAACATGTCCCAGGCCTGCCACTGCAGCCTGAATCTAGTTTTAAACTGCAACGTCAACTTGCCATTAAACCCCCCTGCCAAGCCTTAAGCTCCCCGTTTCTTACATATAAGTCATCACTAAGGTAGGCCCTGGGTAGCCAGGTGCTAATTAAAAGGTGGGATGTATACTTTCAAGTTTTACATGTCCTGCTATTGAAAAACTCCTAAATTCTTTTTTTATTACCGTGAGGCCTAACTGTCCCACAGGATAACAAAGGGAATTCCTTATTACGTTTTTAAGTTATCATTTCTGATAGGGAGCAGGTAGCTATATCATGTTGACTATCTAAGAAAATGTAATTATAAATCATCTGTAATGGTAAAGTCAGATTTATCATTACAATTTAGAAAGTTAATATTTCCCTGCTCTTAGCCCTTTGTGCCTGTAGCCTGTCTTGGGTTACATGACTGGGTGTAACTGAGAGTTAGACGTTGTGAAATCCTCCCAGACAGTCACACAATAGAGGGAATAGGTGTGTCTAAATGAAACATCAGCTGGCTGGATGAGAGGGAGGAGCTGAGCACAGCCCAACTTGCAACTGAACTGAATGTACTCTGCCTTCACACAAAGGGCCTAAGGACCTCACATTTCCACTGCAGCCAGCTTGGAGCCAAGGCAGGGGAGTCATTGAATTCCATGAACTTCAAAGAACCTTTCCAAAAGCTTCTACCACCTTCAAGAGGAAGGGAGCCTGGGTATAAAAATAGGACCTTCCGACCCACTCTTAAGTTTACTACTGGAACTGCGGAAAGACTCTTGGAGGACCCCCTGCTGCTGTGACCTTCTGTGCACTGTACCAGACAGCTGCTGTACCTGGAAGAACTGCTTTGCTACGTGGAACCTGCCTTGAACCTTCAAATGCCAGCACTGCTGTTGTGCCATACATCTTCACCTGCACACAGAACTACCAGAGTAATTCCAAGGGCTAGGTTGCTGGCCTCCTGGTCAAAGCCACATGGATGTAAAAGGCTCCCACCATCTTGAACCTGCACCTGTATCCAGCCTGAGTGTGTTCTAACCCCCCAAGAGGTGTTCCACTCATCCTGAACCCTTGGTTGTGGCTCTGAAGGTGCCCAGATACATAATTGCCAACATGGAGGACTTTGAAAACTTTTAGCCAAAAACTGCTCTGAAAATCAGGATGACCTATCTGCTTGCTTATCTGCCTGAGGTGTATCACCAGTCAAATTGATTTCATGGCTTCTCGTGCTATATTTTTCTCTGCAGCAACTAATCTTTTTCAGTGGTCTTTCGCCGAAGAGGTATCCAGAGTTGTGGCACTGTCTACGGCTACAGCCCTCTGCTTCGTCCCCATGGAGAATTTTGGCTTCTATTTCAGAGATGAAATTCGAATGTTGAAATCTTCACCATGGGTTGGGCTCAAGGCTATCTGACAATGACACTCCATATTTGCACACTTCCTGCAGCCTTGCCCAGCTGAAATGCACCTTTTCAGAAACTTTTTCGCAGAAATCTTTCTAAGTCCGAAGGTAAGCGCTGACTGGACCAAATCCACTTCTTGTATCCTAACAGTGCTCCATCACTGTCTGCCTTATTTTGAAACTTTGACACAGATTTGCACAACTAGATGTTTGCAGTTGGTATGTTGATCTTTTAGGCGCTAGTTTTTACTAAGACTTTAAATAATTCATAACTCCAGTTCTACTGATTGAATGTTTGTTGTTTTGGCATCAAGTGATTTATTAAAATGTGCACTATTTTTCCAAGTTGCTGTGGGATTTGTCCTGTGTTGTGTATTTACTTTATTACTGTTTGGGTACTGCATACATGTTTTACACATAAGCCTGCCTGCTTTTTGTGCCAAGCTTCCCAGATATAAGCACAGGTTAATTTAGTGACTTTTTATTTGTTCACCTTGCAAGGGATAGATGCTGTTGCTTGACCTGGGCTCACGCCCCAGTCAACCAACAACCCATTTCTTTCACAATTCCTATCTAAATCCCATGATTGCAGAACTGCTTATCTCGATACATTAAATGCCAGGAATAGACCTCTGTCAATGCAATATTTGTCACATAAAATTTCAAACCTACGTAGAATAGTGTTGTCTTACATATCCCCAACCATACAACCCTCTACCATTGTCCAAGTATGAATATCATGTATGCCTGCCACTTCTCGAAACCGAGCTAGTCACCACAATAGCAACTCCAATGAGTTAGGGGTGACACTCGGGCCCTTCCAAAAACAGTGTGCCCAGCAATATTTCACCACTTGCAACAATTTAGGTACCAGAAATCTAGATTCATCCAAGGACACTAGCTAATCAAGTATCCATTCCCCATGCAGCCATTCATGCATATCAGCCCTCTGTGGGCTCTCCCCATCATCCAACCATTTCACCATCCACTGGAGTTGTCCTGCTAAATAGTTTGTTTCATAATAAGGTGTCTCCAAACCTCCTTTTTTCACAGACAAATATGTCTTAAGTGCCGTCAACCTACATCTAACATTACCCCATTAAAAACGTTCCACACAAAATCACCGGTAGGGCCATGAAAAATAAAGAAGCTTCAGACAGAAGCACTAACATTTTTGCAATGGCTACTCTACCCATTGGTGACAATAGCAGTTTAATCCAGAATTTCAAAGAGCGATGAAACAAGGTATCTTATCTATTATTCACCAAATCCCAGCTATATACGCTGCTTCCGTGTGATACACTTTCATGCCCAAAAATTATCCAAGTTGAGCTGAATCTGCATTGGTCTAAAATAATGTGCTCTCTGATCGGGACATTCTTGTAATGGAAAAATAAAGAATGTATGCAATAAATGTTTAACCCCAACTGACTATCAAAATCTTCTGCTGTGACATTAATGCAGTTATTGTGACATCCCTCTGTAAATATACCAATGTATCTTCAGCATACAATAATATCACATGACACTGGGAACACTTTTATCTGGCTATATGTTCCACTCAAGACTTTGTTACTCTCATTTAGGCGACGTTGGGAAGGGCCCGTCCCTGAGAACAAGCAATGTAGAACCTGTTGACAACTTGGTCTCCTCTTTCTTAGTGGAGGTGTAAAGATACCAGAGAGGCACCAAGGTAAATTTAAAAAAGGAGAGGAAAAACACAAACCCACATGAAGGGGCAAAAAAGAGCCAGGTCAGGTCACAAGAGGGGGGTGACATGAGCAGCCTTCTGAAACCAGAAGGATTGGATCAGTTAGCTGACAGTATAAATAATCGTAACAAGAGTGCTGACAGAGCAAATTGATTAAAAAATGACATCTTGATTATCAGGCTTTCTGACTATGTATTATATCAACAACAAATAAATGTGTTATACAGAGGTCTGGGCTTCTGTCCTACTGCACCAGCTGATTTGACCCTTAGACATGTCGATCGTATAACTTTGTTCGTAAAGTTACATTGAAAAAATACTTTAATGAGGGACCTTTGGATAATAGATTGACAGCATCATGCAATTTATCGAATTGTAATAAGTCTTTGAAAGACATTCAGGATGTACAACTACTATCATCTTTAGACAGCACAGGTTCACCAAAGCCATCAATACCTGAGTTGTTAGCAGAATTGGATATAGGACAAAATCTGAATATTGAAGACTAAGACTCAAATCCCCATTTGTGTCTCCTATATCACAAGACAACAACATAGATATGTTTTACATATTAGTAATAAAATACCTCCATACACTGGAGGACACTGTAATATCAAAATCTAGACACATCTTCACCCCTCCCAACTTCCCCATCCTAAGCATTATTTGGCTATTTGGGGTAGTTTGTGCTTAGGCCCCTGTAACATTTTGTCTACATATGGCGTCCTTTTCTTCCAACATCTTATGGATTCGGAAGGTATCCAAGGATTGTGTATTTCCCAAGAGGAGACTGAGAAATTGGCCAAAATACAGCTAATTTTAGTATTTTTTTATGGAAATGGGGAAAAAGTGCTGCATAAGAAAGCATCTTGTATTTTCCCTGCAAAAGATATCAACAGAGAGTTTGTGGTGCTATAGTCAAGATCTTCCCAGCCTTCAGGACAAGCAGAAGTTTGTCAGAAAACCAACATTTTCCACAAAGTTTTGTCAGAAATGGGTGCAAAAACAATAATGCATCTTGGACAGCTATCCATTTTTGAAAAGTAGACAATATTCTGAATTCAATAAGGGTCATTTGTATTGATCCTTTAAGGTTTTTCTATTGAAAATAACAATTGAAATGAGAAAGATTGAAATTTAGTTGGAAAACAGCCATTGGTACCAATGTTTTGACTTGTAACTTCTTCTAAGTATGGCAGATTTTTTTGAAGGAACATATTGTTATGTTAACTGGACCCTTCTGGTTTCGAGGATATATTGGACTTGTAGGTTCACCAAGAACCCCAGATACCCAGAGTCAATATCTGAGCTGTGTCTTGCAATGGTTTTTCATTGTGTACCGGGTATATAGCAATTCATTTTGAAAAATATAAAGAGTGAAAATAGGTACCAAGGAAACCTATATATTTTAAAAAAGGGAACAAAATATAGATGTTAGAAGCAGTGGTTATTTGCATATCTCCAAAATTGTGGGTACCCATACAAGCAGGTAAATTTCAGGACATTTTTCAAAATTACTTCTTTTTCAAACATTGTCTTACGTTTGGAAGGCAGAAATGCAAAGAAAGTCAATTGGTCATAACACTTGTTTGACTATTCTGTGTTTCTATAAGTCTCCTGATAAAAATGGTACCTCACTTGTGTGGGTAGGGGTAGTGCCTGCGACAGGAAAAGGCCCAACATTCAAAGTGGACACATCACATTTTTACAGTGAAAACTGACCCTTTTTTTGCAATGTGCCAGCTGTGTATTTTGGAACCTAGCTCAGCCGGCACCTAGGGAAACCTAGCAAACCCATACAAGAGACCCAGAGTAATCCAGGATGTGGTGACTTGTGTGGCTCTCACTAGACTCTGTTACCCAGAATCCCTTGCAAATCTCAAACTTTGTTAAAAAAAAACTTTCCTCACATTTCTGTGATTGTAAGTTCTGGAATCTGCAGGGAGTCACAACATTCCACCCACCCAGCATTTCCCCAAGTCTCCCGATAAAAATGGTACCTCACTTGTGTGGGTAGACCTTATACCAGCAACAGGAAACAGCCCAAAATGCAACGTGGACACATCAAGTTTTTCCAGTGAAAACTCACTCTTTTTTACAATGTGCCTAGCTGTGGAATTTTGACTCTCGCTCTGCCGGCTCCTAAGGAAACCTAGCAAACCTATACATTTTTGGAAACTAGGCATCCAGAGAATTTCAGGATCGGGTAATTTGTGTGGCTCTCACCAGGTTCTGTTACCCAGAATCCATTGCAAACCTGAAAAAGAAACACATTTTCCTCACATTTCTGTGATAGAAAGTTCTGGAATGTGCAGGGAGCAACAAACTTCCACTACCCCAGCATTTCCCAAGTCTCCTGATGAAAATTGTACCTCATTTGTGTGGGTTGGCCTAGTGCCCGCGAAAGGAAACAGCCCAAAACATAATGTGGAAACTTAAAAATTGTCGATTACAAAAAGACTCTGTTTTGTGAGGGAGTCACCTGAGTTTTTGATCCTGTGCTCAGTTGACATCTAGGGAAACCTACCAATCCCAGACATTGCTTGCTTTAGGAAAGCACCCAATGGTTTTGTGCATATACGGGATGCTTCTAAATATCATTTGTCACACATTTTTTTACTCGCATTTACGTGAGCGTTTGCTCGCATCATTTCCCACCTTTATATCATTATTGATGCACTAAGTTTCGTGTTAGGTACACTTGTTTTTTACATTGTCTGTCCATTCGCTTAAGCACATTCATTTCGTGTTTAACACTGTTCGCTGTATTGCAGAGCACACTTTGGGTGTTTCTTTTTCTTTCTCTTTTTGCACCGCTTTACTTTTGGTCACCAACAGCATTAGCATATCTTTTGTTTTGCAGTCAGGAGCTCTTGGATTTCATCTCATTAAGTTATTTCTTATTTTCTTCAGGAAATTTCCCCTGACGAAGGGTTAGTCCCGAAATGCATCGGGGCGTCTATGCTACCTGGTACTCTGGCATACAAGTTTAATGTGCAATTTTTATGGATTCTTAAATATGAGAAGTATCATATGAAGAATGGAAAATACATTTTCTATTTGATGAGTAATTGGATTGGATTTCAGTTTACTTGATTAACATTTGAAACACGATCTCATCGCCATTTTTGAGTGCTGCGTGAGCACGTTCTTTCCCTGTAGGAGGACGCTATTGTGCAACTATATCGAATACACCTCTGGGGATCAGGAGGTGGTACTCACTAGCACCTAAGAAGTTTATTTCTTGAATAAATAGATTACAGTCACACGTTAACTGGGAGTGCGACCGTTCCACTTTGTGTCTGCATATACACATTTCGACATGTTGCCCTCCAGCGTTGACAAAGCATATTCTATATTGGAGCAGATTTATGCATTACTTCATTTTGATTTGGAGAGGTAGCATGGACAACCTTCTTAGATTTATGAATTTCCTTGATGATAATATTTCTATTATTTCCGTCACAAACAAATTTAGCAAAACAAATATAAAGTTCGATTACCTGGAACTATATGTAGAAGGAGATATGATTGCCTACAAAATACGGAGGAAACCCATTGCATGCAATTCCATCTTCCATGCCACTGGTACACATCTAAAATCACAAATTCAGTCAAGCCCAATGGGAAAATGGCACATTTAAGATGCAATTGCAGTTATGATAACATATTCAGTCAATAATTAATAAGATTGGAGGAAAGGTTTCCAACAAGAGTATACCCAGAAGAAGTCTTGAACATGGCTAGACAGACTGTCACGAGGAAAAAATGCAATACATTGCTACCTAACAGGCCCAAATGAAATAGTCAGGAGAATTAGTTTGTATTCACCACACGCTACAATAGTCAGACTGTATCACTATACAGGATGTTACACCAACATTGGAATTTGTTGACTTTAGACAGCACCCTCTCAAATATCATACCCCAAAAAACACAGATAACACATAGCAGAGCCATAGAATGCTATACACCCAACCAACATAGAGCCTACTTGGTTGGAACCACCGCCTAGAGGTTTTAACAAATGTGTTCACTCTAACATGTCAATATACTTTAGACAAAATAACCTTTTTCCAGTATAATACCAACAAGAAATGTTTATTTGGAACATTTGATTAATTGCAAGCCAAGGTTTGTGGTTGACTATATATTTTGTCAATGCAATGAAAGAGAGAATACAGGAGTACATCAGGGTGATCAGGAATAGGGACACCAATTACCCACTGGCTGTGCACTACAATACTCAAAACAAATTAGGCAAAACTGTCAAGATTGTTTTCATGCTATCGCTTTGATGACACTTTACCCTAGAAGCAGGAATAGAACACTAGCCCTACTCAAATTGGAAACACGCTGGATTATTAGCTTGAGGGCATTGGACAAAGGCTGAAATCAGGATAGGGAATTACATGTATTTTTAACAGATTTAATATATTACCTTGCTGCTTTATTTGGATTAATGGGTATACTACTGATTATGATATACAAAAAATTATTCTACAACCACAGCTGTATATTCACTATTGCATTTCACAGTTTTTCCTTGTTGCATTGTGAAAATATGAAATAAAGGTATACAACATTTGTAAATATGTATGCTATTCCCTAGGATCTTTAAAATGGAATAATTGCCAGTCATTGGAATTCTCCTTTATATTAGCATATGTTGAGACGTATATGGTTGTTGTACATCATTAGTATTATAATGTTGGGAATTATAGTTATTAATATTTACCTTATTTCTCACAAGAGTATGTATTTAGCAATTATACTTTCATCTTGTTTTATTACGTTTACGTCCTTCTCCGACAGACTTCCTCTTGCGAAAGCACCTTCTTTTATTTGGTCCTTCTACTTTCATGGTTGAACACCTAAATTTCACTTTACATATGTGATACACTTTTCCAAATGTATTCCACTTCACATTATGCCTATTTTGTAAGAAGTTCCCTTCCATAGGCATTTATGTCCTCCTCTGCAGCACAAGTTCATTCATATGACGTTCCAAAATGGCGGATGTTTTTGCAGTAAGACATGGCACTTGGTATGTTTTCAGACCATTGTCCGTTTTGTTACATCACACTATTTCAGTGCCTTTGCAGTATATGCGGTAATGACACTTCCCATGTGGGATACACTTTTTTACTCTTTAGATATGTTTACCGTGGATTACCTTTATTCTCCAGGCTTCTGTAGGCATTCATGGTCTCCTCTCCAGTACTAGTTGATTTATATGATGCTCCACAATGGCGTAGGTCTCTGCGGTGTTACATGGCACTGTTTTGTAACATCATGCTATTTCAGCGTCTTTTCAGTTGTCGCTGGAATGGAACATACCTTTTTAGCCTGTATTACTTAAGATCAGCAACTTTTATATGGGAGCCCATTACTTATTTTGACTTCTGCTCGCTTTAACTAATGCAAACATTTCCTTTTCCACATAGGGTTTTGCAGCTTATCATGGCATTACTTCTACATTAGCCAAAAGTGGAGGCTATTTTGAGCTTGGTTGCTACGGGAAACAGACAGACCACTCAATCAAGATTAGCTACACTACTTCGAGTGCTGAAAATAAAAGGAGAACAAGTACGCATGGACTGGTTCTTTTTAACAATATTGAAAATGGACGGAGGAGCTACGAGAATGCCCAAAATGGCCGCTTGAGTCCCGGGCTCCCGAGACCCCCGCTGCCCCTGGGTATATTCTGCATGCTATCCTGACGGCTGACTGTGAAAATCGGTATCGGAGGTTAAGCGGTCCGTGGTGCTGCAACCCGCGTCCTAATTGGCCCCCGAGGGACTGAGAAAAAGGGGTTTAAAAGATCGATATCTGTAGGCCCAAAAGCCGGGGCCTCAGGTAGTAAAACCAGCCCGAGTCACAGTGCGTCAACACCGGGGCCGAATCCGGAAGTCCCCGATCCGGCCCCGTGGGAGTCCCAGCTGTGTTTCTGGCGCCTGTCTGACCGTGTCCCCCCCCCCCTCGCTGCCCCATCGGTGTTGTATGGTCGGGCATATAGACAGGGGCACACACGCTGTGGGAGTGCTCTGGATTGGCGCCGCCCGCGTCAGAGATTCAGGGGCTGCTGTGGCAAGACTGCGGGCTCTATTGACTAGCGCAGCATGGGGCTATTAAGCTGGGGCAAAGGTGAAAGCCCATGACTATTAATGGCGGTCCCGCTGGCAATTGGGGGGGCCCAGCAATGGAATATACAGACTGAATATATAAACTGTGACGTAGAAGGCTGGAGCTCCACTGTGGTTGTGGTCGGCAGCGGAAGGGTGGTGAATACCCTACTTTGAAGTCCATGTACATTTAGTGCGAGGCCATCAAGACAAGAGTGCGCCCTGTGCAGTAGCCATTGTCCTGTCCTCTAGAGGTTGCTGCATTGTACTGGTGCACGGTGGATGGTGTGACTGAGTGGATCACTGGCCCCCCCTCCCCTGAAGAACGGATTCGGGTCACAAGTGAGAAACTGTACTGAATGAACAGGTGGACAAATACGGTGATCGGCGTAGCTGAGCAAATTGTTTAGTGCATGGTCGTGGGAACTTTACTACTTCCTGTTTAGCTCCCCCTTTGTCCTCAATATGGCGACTAAAACTGAAACTGAAAAGCTGCAGTCAAGGACGTCCAGAGGAGCCAGGTACACCCAAATAAATAAGTTGGATCGTTACACACAACCTAGAGGGTCGCCAACTGGGTTTGGGAAATCGCAGGATGGTCACGCCGTGGACTTGGCCTCTACAGCGGAGCCTACACTGCAGGACATAATGGCAGCGATAGATGGGGTGAAAACCACCCTCGGCAAGAAGATGGAATCACTAGATCAGAAACTTGATGCGGTCACAATAGAAGATAATTTAATCCGAGCGGACCTCACGAAAACCAGTGAAAAAGTTGAATCACTAGACGTCAAAACCTCCAGTCTTACAGAGGACGTGGCTATTTTACAGCAGGAAGTTCGCGATCTTAAAGCCTCCAGTGAAGTCACGGGTCGCAAGTTGGACGAATATGAAGGGAGGGCCCTAAGAAATAATGTACGTATTATTGGAGTGCCTGAAAATGCAGAGGGACAAGCTGCTGACCTGTTTGTTGAGGACATCATTCTGAAACATTTAAAGCCTAAAGACCTGGGAAATTTCTTTACAATTGAAAGAGCGCATAGGATACCGGGAGGAAGACCGCGTCCTGGTGGACCACCCAGGCCGATGATTGCGAGGGTGCTCAATTACAGGGACAGAGACGCTATTCTGTAAGCCTCCAGGACCGGGGGTCCTTTGCAATATGAAAACTCCACCCTAAGCTTTTTTCCGGATTTTACACAGGGGGTGCAGAAACAACGGCAGACCTTCATCGGTGTCAAACGGAAACTTCGAGATAAAGGAATGAAGTATGCCAAGCTGTACCCCGCCAAGTTAAGAGTTGAATATGAGGGCAGGGCAATGTTCTTTGATAATCCTGAAATTGCCTCGGACTGGTTGGAGACCATCCCCTCTCGGAATGATCAGAGGCGAAGGAGTGGAGACGAAGATGAAGGAGCACAGGAGCAAGAATAAGGTCTAACATTATTGCAGGTGGTGCTTAACCAAATAGGGGGATAGAAACGATCTGGAAAGATTATGCAGACAAGTCAGTTGTAGACATTGTGTTGCACGGTCTGCAGAAATGTATGGGGTCTGGCGGGTAATTGGGAGTCGTGCTCCTTCTCAGGGTTACATTTCGGTAGTTTAGTAGTTAGAATATGGGGCGACAGGCACACTGCAAGTTGGGGGCGGATGGATACCGTGAGCAGGGGTGCGGGGAGCGGGGTGGTGAACTGGGTTTGTTTGGGGGTGATATTGTTTGTAATTTTTTGTAGCATTGTTTGTAAGCATTGCATTTCAAGGCTCCGTTCAGAATAGTAGTATGTTTAAGGAGCAGGAATTGGATGGGGGATGGACCCATCCCATGTCCTACGATGGGGGGTAGGGGGATGCAGGTATTAAGTTGGAATGTAAATGGGTTGGGGGACAAAATTAAACATAGTGTGGTTCTTTAGTTCCTTAAACGTCAAGCCCTGGATGTTGTACTGCTTCAGGAGACGCATTTGGTTGGGAACTCCTGCAGGGCAATGCACAGAATGGGGTACCGCCTGGTAGCACACGCGGGATTCACATCTGGGTCCAGGGGGGTGGGGATTCTGCTTAGGAAGACGCTCCCTATGGTGATTGATTCTGTCATTGAGGGCAGATACGTAGGGGTGTCGGGTCGCTGGGAGGGGCACACCCTCTCCCTGCTTTCAGGGTACGTCCCCCCAGGTATGCAGGCAACCACATTTGTAGATTTAGGGAAAATCCCTCTGGACCTCCCTAGGGGTCTTTTGATTTTGGGAGGCGATTTTAATGCTGTGGTCTCCGGCACTATGGACAGGCTTCCCTCTAGAGACACGGGACGAGCGCAGAGATGGCTTCTTGAATTCATGGATGCAGTGGGTTTGATCGATGGTTGGAGATTGCTTTACCCGGATCAGCGACAGTTCACCTTCCACTCTGGTGCACATGGTAGTCTATCACGTATTGATCACTGTTTGGTGCCGGCGGCTCAGGCATTTTGCATCACAGAGGCTACACACCTAGCTAGAGGCATATCGGATCATTCGCCACTCTGGATCAGGTTCGCCGTGGCCTCGGGATTGGGTGGTAGGATAGCCCCTATTAATTCCTGGTACATGCGCAATCCTAAAATCCGTAAGGATTTGCTGAAGGCATTGGAACACTATTTTCAGGAAAATGAGGGATCGGTGTCTTCCTCGCTTTTGCTATGGGAAGCCTTTAAGGCAGTCATAAGGGGCCAGGCTTTGTCATTGATTGCTGGAGCAAAGAAGGATCGCAACGAAGAAATTGTACACATAGAAACTGATATTGCTCGTATTGAGGCAGAATTGGAGCAGGGGGTGACCCGTGCTAAACTGCATGTCCTGAATCCTAAGCAGCTCGAGTATAGAGCGTTAGTTACTGACAGTGCTAGAGCTGTAAGTAGAGAGCAGCAGGGTCAGTTATATGATGTCGGAGATAAGGCTTTGAAGCTTATTGCCTGGTTAGATAAGAAAGACAGGGCGGATCGGGTCGTTCCGGAACTTGAGACGGCAGGGGGCACAAGAATAACAGACCCCCAGAGCATAGTGGATAGTTTTGCAGAACATTTTCGTATAGTATATTCCTCGGTCGCAGGGCGGCCGGAGGAGGACTCTCACTTATTATTGCGAGATATCCAACTCCCAGGCCTAAGTAATGAAGACCATGATTTTATGGATTGCCCTTACTGTAGATGAAGTGGCTCTGGCAGTGCGCTGTTTGAACTCTGGTAAGGCACTAGGCCCTAATGGGCTCCCGATTGAGTTGTATAAGCTTAGACCCAACAGGATTGCCCCTTATCTTAGAGGTATGTTTGTGGCAGCACGAGAACAGGGAGTACTACCGTATGATCAGAGAGTGGCATCTATTGTAGTTATCCATAAGGAGGGGAAAACAAAAACCAAATGTGCCTCTTATAGGCCTATCTCTCTATTGAATGCGGAATCTAAGATTATTTCTAAAATATTGTCCAACAGGCTTGTTAAGGTTATTGGTGGTCTGATACATGCTGATCGGGTTTTATTCCCCATAGAAACACGGTTTTAAATCTCCGCAGGTTGCACGGGGTGTTGGCCAGGGCCCATACCCTGAAGGAACAGGCTATAATAGCTTATTGGATGCAATGATGGCCTTCGATACGTTAGAATGGCCGTATCTGTGGGAAGTCTTGGCTAAGTTTGGTTTCGGACCGGAGTTTATTAGTTGGGTGCGTCTGTTGTATACTGAACCTCTTGCACATGTGGTTGTTAATAATCGGGTTTCTGTAACATTTTGTTTGGGGCGAGGCACCCGGCAGGGGTGTCCGCTCTCTCCCCTTCTATTCTCATTGGCACTTGAGCCTTTGGTGGCCTGGATCCGCTGGGAGCCTTCCATTCGAGGTATTCGATGGTCCCCTCAAGTGGAGGACAGGATCTCTTTATACGAGGACGATATTCTGCTTTAGTTGACCTCACCCAGAAAATCCTTAAATGTCGTCTGTGATGTTTTGGCCTCCTACGGTAGGAATTCGGGGCTCACTATTAATTGTGGGAAATCAATCCTATTTGTATGTGCTGAGTGGTGACACCCCGTTTCCCCCCAAAAATTGCCTGATTCAAATCGCTGCTGATGGGTTTAAGTACCTGGGGGTCTTTATTTCAATGGATCCTGCGGTTCGATACAAGAGAAACCTTCTTCCTCCTTTAGTTAGGCTAAAAAGCGACACAAACAGTTGGAAGAAGCTGCCCCTCTCTCTGTTGGGGAGGGCGGCCCTCTTTAAGATGATGTCCCTACCGCGTTTTCTTTATGCCCTCCAGAACACATTAGATATAGTCCTGGCCAGTTATTTCCGAGAGGTGGAGGAGGTGCAGCGTAGTTTATTATGGGAAGGTAGACCTCATATAGCTTTGGCTAAATTGACGTTACCATGGTATGACGGTGGTATCGCCCTCCCTGACATCAGAAGGTACTATTGGGCTTCTCAATTAGCGGCCATAAACCAGGCTACCTATGGTCCTGTTCCGAACCCTGGATATGCTATGGATGGATGGCTACTCCCGGGTGGAAATTATAGTAGAGCTCTGTATGCCAAATCGGCAGGGAAAAGTTTGACGGGACCAACAAAGGTAGCGGTTCGGATATGGGACGATGCCACTAGCTCTCTCGGGTGGAGGGACCTTCTTACGCTGGCCACTCCACTATTTGACTCGATCACACTAGGAAAGCTTTGGAACACGAACGGTTTTGATAAGTTGGACTTGATAGGGATTGCTAAAATTGGCGATATTTGGGTCAAGGGCAGGATTAAGACGTTTGCTGAATTACAAATCGAATTTGAGCTGAATGGGTCGGAGTATTTTTGCTATGTGCAGGTTCAGCATGCCTTACGATCGGCAATACAGGCGGAGGAGGAGCTGCCTGAGGCCTCGCCATTGGAGGATAGAATATTGGATGGGCATCTGCCGGATAGAACTATTTCCCTCATCTATAAGAAATTAATCAACCACAGAGTAGATCTCCTCGTAGAGTTGAAGGGTAAATGGATGAGGGACGGTATCGAACTAGATGATGAAGACTGGCAATTGGCCGTGTCCTCCCCGAGGGAGGTTGCTATTCCAGCGCGATTGAGACTAGTCCAGTTGAAAATTCTACATAGGGTGTATCTCACAGGTCCACGCTTGGTCCGGATGGGGCTTTCTGAAGAAGGTTTGTGCAGGCGAGATGTGGACAGGTGGGCACGTTCCTTCATATCCTCTGGGAATGTTGCTATATGGTGGAGTACTGGAGAGCTATACATTATGTTATGCAAGAGGTGTTGGGGTTAACAGTGTTACCGGAGGCGAGGAGATGTCTCCTTAATATCTGGGAACCCACAGATCTAAACACAGTGCAGACCAAGTGGGCCACTCTGGGGGCAATGATAGCGAAGCGGAATATAGCACAGCAGTGGGGATCCGGTAGCCCACCCACACTTGAGGAATGGAAAGAGAGCATGACTGGTGTATGTTTCGGGAGAAAACCATCTATCAGGCTAGAGGCCGACCCTGCAAGTGGGTGACTGTTTGGGAGTTGTGAAATCGATATAGGGGAGAGATTTGTGTACCACTGGTTGACCCTCTTTTGGATAAATTTGCATCCCCGTGACCATTGTATGTAAAAGTACTGCGGCCCCCCTCCTCCTTTCTTTTCATATCCCCCCAGATATTTTTGATCTATTGTAATGATATATGGGAATGTCTAACCTCTGTTCAATGCACTTATTTGAATGCCTTGTATTAATAAAAAGAAATATAAAAAATAATATTGAAAATGGACAATATTTACTAAGGAATGTGTGCTCCAGTGCCATAGAGTGTTTGGAGATACCAGACATAGCTCTGTTTTGTCACTGAGTTGGACACTGATATTTGTAGGTTGCAATGGATATCTAAAATAAAATAAGAGAGCCGTACTAATCTGCCATGAATGTTCAGCATCTAACTCTCACAGTGAAACTGATACACCTTGAAGCTATCTCTGTGTAGACAAATCTCTGTGTTCTTGACATGAAGCTGATGCTCATGAAACTTCAGTTTCAAATATATATGCCTCCTTATATGGATGGGTTATTGGTTCTGATTTGTCTCGAGCACTCTTAAGTGCTCATGGCATACACCTAGCATAATCAATCATTAAAGTAAAGTAATGCAATAGTCACAAATTATTTGACCACTAAAGTATAAGTTAAAATAACAGTTCAAGGTTTGTTTTGCATATCACTTGATATTCCAGAAAACATCTCTGAAAGCCAGAATGTCTCTGAGTGATTCTAAAGTAGAATATAGGTCATCCAAAAACTGAAATAATGGCTACACAGTAATATCACAGGCTTGCCTAACAAGGATGCCTTAGAACACTGTGAAGGTTATACTCAACTTTATAAAGATGGTTGTCACCCTCTCCAACCCTTGTCAGAGTGCGGAGGGTTCTTGGACCTGTGTTTTTTTGTCGTGTGTTGTTAGGCTGAACATCCTGCACAAGCATGAAGCTCTCCTCCTGGCTTTGTTGACCACTAGTCTTTCCACCAACGAGCAGCACTAAGTGCAAAAAATCACAGCGCATGATGCACCCCAATGTGCACTTCATTGCTAGGGGTAACCTTTGCCTCCTCAGATTGACCCTAAACTCTATGCTTCACCACCATCTCTCCTTACATGTCAGGCCACTTTCTCTGACACCCCAGACTCAAAGGGGCCATGGTCTTAGTGCCCTACTAACAGAATATATTCTGTCTTGTACCAGAGGCAGATCTCCGTACAGGTGTCCAACTCAGCAGCACCAGTTGTGATCCCAAAGCCTGGATACAGAGTCCCAGATGTATCAATATTTGATGCAATGCATCAGGACAACTTGTTGTGCTGAACTGTGTTAAATGGAGAGAGCAGGAATGCACCATATTTACCAAAATATGACGGATTCTTACTCTTACACTATACTGGCAAACTCTGTGCTGCCTAGCGCCAATGCAGGCTCTCTTGCTCCATGGTGCATGGGTGCCTCATTTGCAGGTAGGATTATTTTTGTGCAGGAAGGGACACCTTCCTTTACAAAAATCAATCCTTAGAGGCCTTTTCTGTCTACGTGTGCTTAGAAAGAGGAAACAACGGGGAGAAATAAAGATATTTCTCTCCTTGTTGCTCCTCTATCAGGATACCGCACCCCCTGCCCCCCAAAAATATTCCCAGGTACATTTGGCAGGTTAGATTTGCCGATATCTACCAGGAGAAAAAAGGTGTGTACCCTGAATATCGACCCAAGAATATAGGGACACACTGTGGAACACAATATTAAGGTAAAAAATTGGCAGGTCACGAAGTCTAGGGGGCACATCAGCCCGCCCGCCACCCTATCGGAAAACGGGACCGCCCGCCTTAAGGGCGGGAGTCCTGTGGGTGCCATTAGGATGTGCCCGCCACAGTGGCGGCACATCCTGTATTTTCAGCATTGTGGCGGGCGGTGCTCTTTGCACCGCCCGCCACAATGCTGAAAATGCATTGCAGCATTTGCATAATGAAAGCGGCAGGCACCGCGCGGTGCCTGCGGCTTTCATGATGCAAATGCAGGGGGGGTACCATGGTTACCCCCCGTGTGCACCCCCCTAATGTGCTTCACTTTGGGGCGGCATTGCCGCCACGGAAAGGCATTGACAATTGACCATTATAATATGGCTGGCGGTGTCTGATAGACACTGCCACCATGTCATCCCTTTCCGCCACGGCCGCAAGGCGACCGGGGCGGAAAACAGGCGGGCGGTGTTTCCCACCGCTGCGGTCCCCTCCGCCATCGTAATATGGCGGGGGGGAATACAGGGAAGGATGGCGGGTGGATTGCCCCCGCCAGGCTGGCGGTGGCTACCGCCAGCCTGGCGGGGGCAATCCGCACGCCATCCTAATGGACCCCTAAATGTTCTATACCAAACTCCACATATATATATCCACGCGGTACATACATCTTCAAGGTGCGTAGATGTGAAGTTAGTAATATTATTTTTATGATGATCTTTTTTTTGTTCATATCTTTATTATTTTAAGAAGAAGGAGTTAATACATGTATATTAGAATGCAATACAACAGAGCAAAGTGAACAAATGAAAAGGAATATAGAAACAAAAATAGTATTCATGACATAAAAAATAGTGAAATCACAAATAGTACCAAAACTATATCAAATATCCAAGGCATGTCCATGTTAGAATGTTAGCATCAAATTAATTGTATTGCATAGACACCACAAGATATCATAATGAGAGAGAAGGAGAAACAGGAAAAGAAAGGAAGAAAGAGAAAAAGATAGATAGATAAATAAATAAATTAATAAATAGATCACTAGATAAAGATAGAGCAATAGGGAAAGAATGAGAGAGAGAGAGAGAGAGAGAGAGAGAGAGAGAGAGAGAGAGAGATGGGGACACCTGCTGCAGTGAAGAGAGGAAATTACGACGTAGAGGCAAAAGGATATTGGGCTACCAACCCCTGAGAGGACAATTGTATATATTTATCCAATAACCTCCAAATAGTATTAGAGAGGGAGGGAGAATTATGCTTCTCTTCAACAGAAGTATGGGCCTGCGAAGAAATGATATCCAGGCCCACCAAGTATGAAAGGACAGGAGTTTAACATATTTCAACTTAGTTAAAATAATCTTAATAGCAATTGATATAAGGAGGTCTAATAGCTGTATATCAGTATCATCCAAGGAAGGAGGAGTATATGCAGCCCACGGTCCAATAAGACCATAGCTAATGGGAGCTCCAACGAAATATCAAAGAATAGTGAAAGATGTTTCTGAACTAAGTCCCAAAAGGATTGTAATAGTGAACATTCGAAAAACATGTGTTGGTGAGTGCCGGAAACTAAGTTGCAATTCCAAGAAAGATCATTATCCCTCAATTTCAACTTGAATAAGCGGGCAGGGGTTCAATGTAGAAAATTCATAGTAAAGAATTTAGATTGCATAAGAGATGGAGCTATCTTGTTCCGTAATAAAACCTTCCCAATAAGGTGCCATGACTCTTTTGAGATATGTTTGATAATGTCACTGTCAAAATGGTGTAACCATTTATCCTGTGTAATATTATTCTGTGAAGGCTTCTGTGAAGGTGGAGAAGTGTGGCTCACTGGTTAGAGGAGGCAGACCTGGAAGCAGAGGTCAGCCTGGGACCAGGGTTCAATTCCCGGCTCGGCGGGGTCTTGAGTCCTAAAATGTCCATGGACTCGACAATTCTCGCTCCGGTGCCTACTCGATTCACGGGTTCACACTCTGCGACTCTGGGCAATAGCTTGCTTAATCTCCACAAAGGCCCCTCGCGGTGGGATGCCTGGCTTTCACCTTGCGGATACCCTGCTGGGGTTATCTCACAGGGGAATACCAGGACGGGTTCCCTAAGCAAGCTCTTAGAAACCGCTTGGTGATTTGCACTATATAAATTCCTGTACATTTACATTTACATTTGTACAAGGCAGTGGCATAGATAAAAACATTTATATTTTGGAGGCGGTATGATCTGAACAAGACCACATAGACAGAAGTGAAATAGTAACAGAGTCTGTACATAGTCACTTTAGTAAGGGCAACCTTTAATCTAAAAAAGGAATAGAAATCCATGTATACTTCATAGCCAGAGAAGAAAAGGGAAGAGGATCATGATTGGAGTCATACCAATGTTTGACCAACGTAAGACCACTATTATCCCAGGAAGATTTCTTAACAGAGTCAATATCAGTAGCAGTTTTAGGGTTAGCCATAATGAGGACCATCTCGACTTATGAATGGGGTTGGGAGCTTTTTATCCATATATTTTAAAGCATTGATTGTGTCTGAAATAATACGGCTGAGGTAAGACAAGCTTGGAAGCAGTGAGAAAGGAAGGGGTAGACAGAGGAGAACATAGATGCTGTTCAATATAAATCCACGGAGGGGTATGATGAGAATTCGATAAAAACCAGAGAGCACCCTGAGACGCTAAAAAAGCAATTTGATATAAGTTACTATCTGGAAGGTTACATCCACCCAAAACAGTTGGTTTTCTAAGATGGATTTATGCAAGTCTAGCACTTTTATCACTCCATAAAAAGTTTGAGGTAAGTAAGTCAATCTCACAGAAAAAGGATGAAGACAACCTCACAGGCAGCATGGTGGCTAAAAAGTTAATGAACATTTTAAGAGTTTGAAGTCTCCCCCCCAAAAGGAGATGTATTTCGGAGACCAGCAGGACAAAAGATCTTTAACCTTAGCTAGTATGTCAGATTATTACGAAACCAAATCCCTAAATATTTAATTCAAGTTGATTGTCATTTAAAGCCAGCCTCCCCCATGTGAGAAGGGAAGCACAACCCATTCAGAGGGAACATTTCTGTCTTATCTCTGTTCAGAGTGTACCCTGAGATGGTTGAAAACTCTTTAATGATATTAGAAATGGCAGGTCAGGCAGTAGCAATGTCTTCAGAGAAGATGAGAACGTTGTCTGCGTATGCAGCCGTTTTAATTGTATGTAAACCAAATTGAAAGCCTTTGATATTATCATTTAAGTTGATTAATCGAAGGAGAGGGTCTATAGCCAATAGAAAAAGAAGGGGTGATAGCTTGCGCCCTTGTCTAATACCTTGACGTAGATTAAAAAAGGAAGACGTAGTCCCATTGACTCTGATGTTAGCTTTAGGTTGCGTATAAAGGGACATCACCATGTTGATAAAAGAATCCCTCAAGTTATGAGATTGAAGTACTGCTTGTAAGAAAGGCAGGAAACGTTATCAAAAGCCTTTTCAGCATCAAGAGCAATCGCAGCCGATGGTAAGGCAGAGAGTTTCGCTTTCTCCTTTATATGACAAAAGGTTTGTATATTATCCCTAGCAAGTCTCCCTTTTAAAAAGCCAGTTTGGGTCCTATGAATAAGACTAGGGATATTGCCTTCTAAATGCTTAGCCAGGATTTAGGCAAAAATCTTAGCTTTCATATTTAATAGTGAGATTGGGCAGAAATTCTTAGGGTCAGAAATGATCTTTCCTTTCTTTCGGGATCATGACAATAGTAGCCTCAGCTGCTGAACCCGAAACTTTACCAGACAATACAAAGTTATCAAGAACATTCTTGAGATATTTTATTATTGAGGATGAAAAAGTCTTGTAAGAAGCAATAGGGTAACCATCAGGCCCTGGAGCCTTCCCCGACCGAGTCGCCCTAATAGCTTGAATTATCTCGTCAGAATTGATCGGTTGCCCCAGAGCAGTCATCTCCATCTGCAAAATAGTACGCATAGGGATCGAGGACACGAATTGTTGACACACCGGTAAGTCACATTGATCTTTGGGAGTGTAAAGTTTTTCAAAAAAATCACGAAAGACTTGTAAACATTTTTGAGTATGGAATTTCTTAGAACCATTAGTGTAATTGATAAAGGAGATCTGGGCAGTTTTAACATTTGTGTTTTGATATTTTAAAGTGGCATCCAACATCTTACCTGCTCTATTTTGTAGCAGTAATCGGCTAGACTTTTGAGCATGTACCCCAATATAAGCTCTCTTAGTGACAATGGTGTTAAAAGAGTATTTAACATTGCAAGAGAGACTTATCATTAGAACTTCTATATAATATCTCTTTATGTTTGATCTCATATCCTAAAGATTGTTGCAAACTTCTGATATCTCTATTCCTTTTTCACATTTTTTTAATAACATGGCCCCTAATTGTGCATTTAAATGCATCCCATAAAACTATTGGGGAGCTCACGAAAATTCATTGTCCTTGAAGAAATTGTCAATTTCCACAGCTAATTCTTTGACTTCATCTTTATCATCCAAAATCTCTGTATTTTGACGCCAGGTACGAGGACCTTGTTTACCCGCCAGATTAAGGAGAGTAAATGAGACAGCTGTATGATCAGAAATCACTATTGGGTGAATTATAGCATTACTAGTGTGTTTTAGAAGAGAAGAATCAACTAGAAGATAGTCAATACACGAGAAACTAGAAGTGACGAGGAGAAAAACTTGAAATCGCCACCCGTAATGTTATGTAGTCTCCATATGTCAGAAAGCTGATGCGAAAAGCACATATTCAGTCAAAAATGTAACTTTATTTGGTTTATCACAACCCTAAAGTATACATATAAAAATAACAATCAAATGTAAAATAAAAAAAAATTCATTTTCTTAAAATGATTACTATTGCTAAAAGTAGTTCGCTTTCCAGACCCAAGTCTTAATCTATTCAACTTTCAAGAGTAAAATCTCTACTAGAGTCATGAATTTTACTTCACGGCATATAAGAATGTTCGAAATAGCACCCATCCAACTTGTGACCGCCTGCCTGCAGGTGCGAATTTTTAAAGAGTTTAGGACTGATTTCAACAATATTCTTCTTACCTCTTTTACTGTCTCGCACGTGCACATTAGATGGTACAAACGTTCTGTGTGGTACCCACATAAGCGGCATGTCTTTTCTTGCTGTTTACTTTTCCATGTCGGAATCAGGTCTTTTGAGCAATGATCACCCAGTCTGTATTCCATGAATTTCATTTTTAGCGATAGCCGGAAGTGAGCTTCAAGATAAAATTGTGGTTTTAATCTTTTATATGAATTGATTACAGTCCATGCATGACGGCGTTTGGCCAAAATCCTTTTGTCTTCTACCAAGGAATGTGACTTTGCATTTAGTTTACAAATTTTGTTAAATGCTGTTTGTTCCAAATGGCTGTTCCAAATATCCTCGATGTTTAGTATTTCCAATGCAATTCGCAGGTAGTCGCCCCAAGAGTTTGGTTCTTTTTGGTCATATTGTTTCTTAATTTCCAGCCAACATAGGTTATTCAATGATCCTGTTTCTGATGTTCTAAGTTTCCAGCACCATTTTGCGAAGACAGCTTTCCTTTGGTAGACTTGGTTTTGTAGACCAAATTCCAGGCGTATTTGCGCTGGGGATGATCCTTTAAAAAGATTGAACACGGATTTATATACTTTTGTCTGTAATTTATTTAGGGTATCAATTTCTTTCTCGTGCCATATTTCCAACCCATAAGACAAGGTTGGTAGCAGTTAGGCTGCCATTACTTTTAAAAGATGACTGTATGAGGGGCATTGTAGTTTCTTTTGAAGCAGTTTATAAGCAAAGGTGAGCGATTGGGCTTTAGCTGTGATTTCCCGTTTTTGATCCACCAGGGACAAGTTTCTGCTCAGTTTAATACCCAAATATTTGTATGTTGTTATCTCCTCAATTTGTGTATTCTTTGCATACTATTTGAATGTTCCTCGGCTTGGGCCCGCCAGTCTCACTACCTTTGTTTTTTTATTATTCAGTTGCAGGCCTACTAGGTCGAAATAATCGGTTAATTTGTTTATGACCCTTTGAAGGCCTATCGGGGTTTGACTTAATACCATGATGTCATCGGCATATTGTAGAAACTGAATTGATTCATTTGCCAGTTTTGGTGGATGTCCGTTTACATGTTGCAGGTGACTATTTAAATCTGCTAGGTATACATTAAATAGTCTTGGAATGAGCACGCAAACCCTGTTTTAGGCCATTTCTTATGTTTGTTTGTGATAATATCCTTCTCCCATCTCCAAACTTTACTTTGGCCCATGTTTCACTATATAAGGCTATTATAATATTTAGTAGTTTCTGCGGGAGGCCCCATGATTCTAGTTATTTCCACAGACGGTCTCTTGGAACTCTATCGAAGGCGGATTTTTAATCAATGTAGCATGCCAGTAATCCTACCTTCTTTTTTTCTGCTTTTTCTATTAATAGCGCCAGTACTGAAAGATTTGTGGTGCAACCCATGCCTTCCCTAAAACCCGTTTGGAACTTCGGAACTATTTTTTTTTTTTTATCCATTCCTTTAGATGACGTAATATGCAGGATGCGAAAAGCTTTGCCTCTACATCAATGAGGGCTATCAGCCTGTAGTTCCCGGGTTCCATTCTGCTCCCATTTTTATAAATAGGGTGGAAGATGTTACCATACCAGGACCATGGGATCTTATTGTCAATAAACAGTTGTTTAAAAAGTGGAGTGAGATAGTTTGCCCAGAAGTCAGGGTCTTGTTTAAATAGGGTGTTTGGTAGCCCGTTTGGACCTGCGGCGCCTTCGGCTTTAAATTTTTTTATCAAAAAGGTTGTTTGTTTCACTGTTGTTAATGGGAATAGGTCTTCAGTTTCCCCACTGGTTGTTTCTTCTTCCCGTGCTTCTTTTTCATGTGTGATTACTACACTTCCCAATTCTGTTCCTTTTGCTGTATCTTTGCTTAATTCTTTGCACGGGAATTGGTACGTGTAGGTATTGTACAGGCTGTTGATATATTGTAGCCATGTTGTTCACTTATTGCTATATTTTGCTGCACTCCTGTTCCTTTAGATAATTTATTGATTATGCCCCAAAATTCACTGCTGTTTGGTAGTTTACTTGTCCATAGCAGATCTTCCCATATTTTCCCAGTATGGAGCCTTTTTGCCTTTCTACATTCTTCTTTGTATTCTTTTCTCATTTTCCTTATCTCACTGTTTTCTATAACCTTTCCCAATCTGTTTGTTGCAGCCTTTAATCTTAATTTTTTAGCAATATACCTTTGTTTATCTCTTAGCTTTGTGGTATACCATGGCTCTTTGTTGGAATCATATGCAAGTTTCACTGCCGGCTTTGCTGGAAATTTTTCTAGCACAAGGGTGTGTAAATTCTCCCCCCAATTTTTTGCGAATGAATGGGATTCCAGAGCCGCCGTGTTGTCTACGTACGTATACACTGTTTCCATTATCTCATTAATTATGGGGCCTCTCCATTTGAGTTTCCTTTGTTATGTATGTAGATAATCCCCCCCTTGGGTGTCCATACTTTGCGATTTTTTCCGCCATTACGTGGTGTTCTTCGTATCCCGCAATTTGTCTGGGGGTAACATTCCATGTTTCCTGTAAGAGAATTATGTAAAATTTACTCAGGAAGGAAATAGTCTCTTGATCTTGTTCCATTTCTTTGAAACCATGGACATTCCAAGAGCAAATTCTTATTTTTCTCTCCAGTTTCTTGCGTTCCTCGATGTTTCGCACTTGCTCTTTGCGGTATAGATCGTTTCCATCAGGATCGATGTGAATTCAATACTTGTGGGATCCAGGACCAATCCTGATCTCCGTCCTGCCGATGGTTTAGTTGTCCAGTGTTTGTACTGTAAAACGCGGGTTCCCTCCTTATTTGTTGGTTGATTGTGTTATTTCTTGCTCCTTTTAAAATGGAGGATGTATTTCTTTTTGTGTTTGTAGATTGAGGTACCACGCTGTTTAATAGTGGGTATGGATACTTTATGGGCGTAGGATACACCAGTATTATGCCCCATGCAGCAAAGTCTGCTCTTGTGGAGAAAATGAGCTCCGTTAACTCTTTTGATGTCCATGTAGTGCTACTTATTTCCCAGTCTGTCTCCTTATTCATTTGAACAAATTCTGCTGCTATGAGGTCTTTTGATGTTATTCCCCTTAATTTTGGAATCTCTCTAAATAGCCTCAGTATGTTCCCCCGGTTCAGCGTATCCATTTTTCCTTTTGTCGGGTATTCTGGCCTAAATAGTAATTTACAGGCTGTCTCTATAGAACCCGTTTGGAATTTATGATTCTGACTGAGTTCACTTTTTTCCTCTGTTTGATCCCGAGGGTTATTTTGTCTTAGGCGTTCGACAATGGATACTTCTGATGGATTGGACCCTAATAATGTCGCCGCTTCTCTGTGATACCATATTTCTGGCTCAACTGATCTGTGACTCGTAGTAGGCCTCTCAAAATCCCTTTGTGTGATTCCCAGGGGTGCATTACATGTCCTTCCTTTATTTCCTACCGTGATTGTTAAATGGGTGTTCATACTCATTGATTGATCTGCTTGGTCCTTGCAACTCATTTCTTTTTAAGTTTGATTTGCTTTTTTTTTCATCGTTTCCCCCTGTGATCAATTTTATATGATCTTGCGCCATTGAGTCGCATTGGGTTTTTTGCGTTTGGACATTTTCCTGAGGTTTTTGCTGTTTGTGGGCTGATCCTCTTTGATTATATACTGGATCGTCCACTATACTTGTTATTTTATTTGTTGATTTTATTTCTGCGTTCTCCTAATTTTTTAATTTCCATTGTGTATTTGACGTTGTCGTCTTATGCCTTGAATTTTTCGATGGCTCTGTTATTCCTTCTATATTTGCCTCTTGGTTGTTTAATTCTATTGTGTCGGATTCTTCTCTCTGATCAGTTATACTCTTATTCCTCTTTTGTGCAAATATGGAGTAATTTTGACTGTCTTGTTTAATTTTAGTGGCGTTCTTCCTTGGTTTCCTTGCCCGTTTACGTTGTCTTTTGGTTTGAGTTTCCATTATACCAGGTGACGAGAATGCTTTATTTTCGCCTTGTCCTCTTTCATTTGTTTCACTTACTTCAGCTAAGTTTATGACTTTTTCCTTCTCAATGATTGGACTTGTTCTATCGTGCTTTTTGATCTTTGAGGCCTCGCACTTATTTTCTTGGTGAGGAGTTCCGTCGAATGTCCTTGTTGTACGTGTCACACGTAGGATTTCTGACAATATTTCTGGTAATGAGGCCAGTTTATCTATTATCTTCCCACATACGCAATGTTGTTCCATTGATTTAGTTTTTGATTTGTTTTCTTTTTTTGCTTCTTTTGAAATGTGGGCTGAAATTGTATCCAATTTTGTGTTTATTCCCACTATATGTGTTGCGATTAGATTCATTAAACCCACCTGAACATCTAGCTTGTCAGATTGGAAGTTTAGGATGTCGATTGCTTGCTGTAAACTTCTTAGTAATGATTCACTCCAGGGGACAGGCTGTATGTTTATTGGTTGCATCGGGCCCCTGTTGTGGAATCAAAACCGCTGGCGGAGGAAATTGTTATTGGCGAGTGTTTTTTTGTGTTTCCTTGTGGATGGCCACTTTTCTCATTTTTATTTTCCATCCATCGGATAGGACTAGATGTAAGTTTTTTGGGGGTTAAAGTAGCTTCCCGTTTTTCTCCCTTTTCTCTTATTTCCAGTGGCTCTGTATCTTTATATTCCGCTTGTCTATTTTCCCACGATTCCTCTGCATTTTCTGTATTTACTTCTAGCATCTTCAGGAGTTCATCTTCCTCAAAGATTGAGAAAGATCTTGTCCAGTCTATCTTTTGTACCTTTCCTTGGAATTTTGTTTGACACCCAATTTGACTTTGATCGATTTTTTCCATTTTCTTCTTTGTTTGCCTTGGCCGGTGTGGACATGAGTTGGCAACTGGGAGCATGAATCTGTGCTGTAGTTTTTAGCAACCAATTTTTTCTTGGGTCAGTATGCCTGTGCTGCCTTCTAAATCCGTTCTTTTTTTGTATTGTGACTGTAGTCGTGATTGTTGTTCTGGTTTGTCTTTCAGTGGATCCCGCTGTGCCTGGCCATTTCCTTCCTGTTTGTTCGGTGTGATTAAATGTATTGGTTTTATTGGGCTTTGTAAGCTTTTTGCTTCTTCAGTTGTTGCATAGATTGCTGCCATTTGATCTTTTAGAAAATGGAATTTGTGCCTTAAGTTTTTTCCCCAAACTTAAATGGTTCTGGCGTAGGGACTGGAATCAAGCTCTTTTGCTCCGTACCGGCAATCTCCTTTGTTTTATTTTTGTTTGCTTGCTTGCTTTGATCTTTTGTAGCCGCTCTTCTCTTGTTTTTATGTATAGGTACTTGTTGGATTTTTCCTGACCGCATGGTCCTAGTTCGGTTATTTGATCTGGTTGCCTACTAGTGGGCTGCCTTGGGTTACCAATTTCTCAAAATGTTACGTATGTTCCAACGATGTTCAGAAGCCTCCTGCTGGTGTGAGTGATATTACAGCTCACTTTGGCGTTCTGGTGGTCTGGCCTAAAATGCCTTTTATCTCAAGTGACTCTCTGTGTTTATACTATTTCAGATGCCTCCTGTTGGTTAGACAATGTTAGACAAATGTTTGTGGCTCACTCTGACCCTCTGACGATGATACGGTTCATTCTGGCCCGCTCCCACTTCCACTTCACTCCTGTTGCCTATTCTGCAGTGGCTCCTGTGGCTCCCCAAATGTCCTGTAGGCAGGGGCTTAGGAGACTGGGGAGTTAAGGGCTGGGGAATCAGAGGTCTGAGTGTCTAAAACATGTGTACTTAGTCAGCCAATTATTCTATCGGTTTTTAGTTAGTACCCGTGACCAACCGTACTATTTCTCCACCTCCCCAGCCTGTTTGCACTTTTTTCCTGCAGACTCGATATTGGACCACCAACACCGCTCGGCCACCAGATCTTATGTGGTCACCAACACCGCTCATCACCAATCACAAACAGCACATTGCGGGTTAGTGGCGGCGGCGTGAAATTCCAATAAAATTCAAGTGTCAAACCCCCGATTACTGCAGTTACTAGGAGCACCAGCTGTCGGGGTCTAGCAGTGGAGATCAGTAGGGGACATACAGGTAGATGTAAAGGCAGCCCCCACCATATAATGGCTCAATCAGCAGTGCGTTGCAGTTAAAATGCTCCTGGTCCCCTTCTTGAATGAATGCCTTCCTTATGGCCTCGAGGTCTAATTTAGTGTGTCTACTGTGTTACCTCCTTTTTACCCCTTGTTGGTCCCCACGACACTAGAGAGTAGTTGCTCACCTCTGCCGGGGTCGGGGGTCTGCTGTCTGCTGTCTCTCCGGACAGCCCCTCTGAAATTCCTTTGTCAAACGGTGATCTCCAGTGATTTGCAGTGATCACCAGGCTCTGAGCACCTGAATGTCCCCGGCGATTCTCACGGCTCCTGTGCCTCTGGGGTAACCCTGGTACCTTTTGTTGGTTGTATGTTGATTTTTGCCTGCTGCATTGGACCTGGGGTCTTTCTGCTCTAAACGCCCGCCAAAATGCCAAATGGTCCTTGTAGCTGGACCTTATAGCTGTGGCAGCCTTACCGGTGTGCTCGCTGTTACTCCCGCTGTGCTCCCGCTTGCCACTGCCAAGTGCCCAGTCGCTCCATGGCTCCGCGGCCCGGCGGCCCCCACCGAGAGCCTCTTAGCGGGTCCCGCCTCCGCTGGGTCGTCCCCCAGCCGCTTCCGGGTTTAGCCACGGTCGAGCGAGAATCCGCACCGAGGCACTTAGGAGTGGGAGGGGGGTGGCTCGGAGCAGCGAGCACGAAGCAGGTCAGGAGCAGAGGGTTCGCAGGGTTCGGAGGCTCCCCCCGGCTTAAACGCCTCAACCGCCTCAAAAACGGCTCAGGCGGAGCACAGGAGCTTCCCCTCCTCCTCGTAGGTTTGTCCTGCACAGTGACTGCTGCTCGCGGCGGCGGCTCTCTGCTGACCTCTAGCACATATATAGCATTTGCTTATATGATCTGGGAGGACGAAATCTAAAAGCAGAATGCCCATCCAAGAAAGGATCCAATGGCAAATTAAAATCATCACCAACAATTATTCTAGCATTTTGGGGAATGTCAAAAAGTTTTTTATTTATTGAACGCCAAAAGAGTTGATTATCAATGTTGGGAGCATAAATATTCATGACATATAACTCGTCTCAGCCATTGGACAAGCGAGAAAGCAGCCATCTGCCATCGATATCATGTTCAGCAGCGATAACGGATAGACCAAAGTTTTTAGAAATCAAAGTGATAACCCCGTTCCATTTTTCAGCAGCTTCAGAACAGGCTACATCAAGAACCCACTCCTTCCGCAGGAGCAAAGCTTCTTTAAAGGCTATTTTAGTTTCCTGAAGAAGAACAATGTCCCCAGATAAGCTTTTGCGGTAGTCTAGGATCTTGGCCCTATTGCCGGGATGGTTCAGACCACAAACATTAAGAGAGATTACATTTAGACCAGACATAAGTAAGCATGGCAAGAAACAAATAAGAACATCTGATAAAAGAAAAAGGGAAGAGTATACAGCCAGTGAGCAGGTAAGTGAATAAAAGAATAAACGGAAAAACACCGCGAATGAGCCGCAGCAGGGGTCCCCAAGGAAGAAAAAAGAGAAATAGGAGAAGTGAAGACAAGAAAAAAGAAAAGGGAAAGGAAAGATGCTCCAAAGAAAAAAGGAGCATGTAAAAAGAAGAACCCCACCAGGGGATGTCTATAACAGACAATTTGCATAGGGAGAAAAAACGTGGAGGAGCAACCACAGAGGCCAACACTAATAGTGCAGACCGCTCAGAAATAAATACATATATCATTGAGCAACAGAACAATAATGTAAATGAATACTCTAATAGCAACATACCAACTATAGGATCAGAGAATAAATTCTAGAAATGACCTAATGTAAGAGGGACCAAGCTATTATCGTATCTTAACTAGAAAGGAGAAATGACAGAATCAGATCTAGATCATAAATAATAACAATAGATATTATACTAAACCGCCTAAGGCAATCCTAAATTCAGGCATCATAAATAACAATAATAAATATTATAATTATAATTAGCTGCATATGGCAATATATATATATATATGAATATCATAAATGATAATAATAGATAGTATAAATAGTGGTCTAATGCAATATTAAACTAAGGCATCATAAATAACTATAGTAACTATTATAAATGACAGACTAAGGTAATATTAATTTAAGGCCTCATAAATAACAGTCATACGCATCACAAATAATGGTCTAAGGCAATATAAAATTAAGGCATCATAAATAGCAATAATAAATTTATTAGATAACAGCCTAAGGCTATAATAAATTGAGGCAGCCCGCATAACAATAATGTATAATGTAAAGAGCAGCCACAACAATAATAAATTAGGGCGTCATACAAAACAGTAATCAATATTATAAATACCAGCTGAAGGCATGGTAAATAATCATACAATGTGTAATAAATAAGTAAATGAGGCGTTGGAAATAGCAATAAAAACCTTATAATTCATAGACCAATATTGTGCCCAACACTATAAAAATTGATAGAATCTGTGAAAAAATAGTAAAATATATAAAAAGAAAAATTATGAATCAGTAATAATAAATATGTCAATAAAGCCTACAATGCCTAATTCATATTCAGTACATCGTCATTTAGAAAGCAAAACTAAATATATAAGTATATAAAAAGTAAATATCAGAATCCATCTAAAATATAATATATTACCTAAAGACGACATCAAAAAACGTAAATGGAACATACATAGAACATGAAGAAAAGAAAAGAAAAAAGAACACATAACAAGTAACAACGATAAAGAGAAAGAAAAGCAAGCATAGAGAAATAGACAAACATATATACAGCTGAAATAGGACAGAGATGAAAAGAAATGATCACAAAGTTAAGGGGTAGAGAAAGATAAATATAACGATATTCAATTGGAGACAATAGAATCACAAAACAATGCTAACGAAACAGATATAACTCTTAAATAATACACATACAAATATGAGCATCCTTAAGACTTAAAAAGGAAAGAGCAATGTGAAACAAACCATCAATACAACATAAGCCTTAAAGATGATAGGAGCCAGGAAGATACTCGGAGACCAGCCATAAGACAGACGAAAGAGGGCTAAACCAAATATCCTCTGAAACACTTCAAGAGAGGGACGTGTTAGGACAAGATTCAAACACCACCTGTTCCATCTGTGATTCAGACCGTTTCTCCAAAAAGTAGAAAGTTCTACAGGTTCATGAAAAATCTGTGGACGACCTCTAAAAGTTATTCTGAAACGCAAAGGACCTGCGAAGGAAAATGGAATGTTCATATCTATTAGCCTTCTGGGTAAATTCAAGAAACCTTTATGGTGAATGACAGTATACCTGGCAAAGTCCTGTGAAATTGATATTCTGCGACCTTCCCACTGTAATGTCTTAACCCTCCTCATTTACGTTAGGATTTGTTCAGAATGTTGATGGCGCCGATCACCAATCTTGGGGAAGATAACGTTTTAGGCTTAAAGGTAGGAACTCTATTTCAAAGGCTTTTTCAAATATAATGTTCAGTACAGAAGGTGTCAAGGTAAGCAAAAAGTCCATCATTGAAGGCGCAGATTTCTCACATTCCTCCGGAAGGCCAAACATTCTAAGGTTACTTCTGCGATTTCTATCTTCCTGTTCAGTCAGGTCTCTTCTCAAAGAGGTCAAGGAACACTGTATGCTTTGAAGATGTTTCGCTTGCTTATTCGTAAAATCCGTGCCTCAGCATTGTATACGCGCAATGAAAGATGTTTGAGGTAATTTTGAATTGCCCCCACTTCCACTTGAAGTAAATCAGTGTTCATTTAGTAGATTGTGCTATGTCATGGACTGTCTTAAGTTTCAGTGGGTTAGTTTCTAATGTTGCGGCAGAGTCCATATTTCCCTTTGCTGCCATATCCGGAGTGGGGGAAATTTGTTTAGACCTCTTCAGATTACCCTTCGAATCTCTATCCTTGGGGGAAACTCCCATGCCTTCAACCATAGGAGTGAGGAACAAGGAAGGAAGGAACCACACAGCACAGCTTAGACACATAGATAAATGTAATGCAACTTAATATGTAGTTAATAAACTGTGTACCCAGACAGAATGAATGTCCTGTATAGCGATTTGAAACTGATAGGAGATCTGTTGGACATGTGGTTAACAGCACCATTGAAGTAAAGGCAACTAGATAACTGGCCGCAAATAAGTACTTAGAGTTCCAAACCGGACATTCAGGCAGCAGCCGCCATTTTGTAGAAAAGTATCTTCTCAGAATAGTGACCTCTTGAGGAAAAGTCAGTGCATAGCATAAAGAAGAGGTAATAAGGACATTGAAAAAAATACCTCAATCATGAAGTAAAATGTGCACAAAGTCCCACGTGTAAGTCAGAACCCTGCAAATCTTCACATGAAGGAGCAGGAACCCCCGATCCGATTCTGCCGCCATTTTGTGCTCGATCCTGATGAAAATATCGCTGTGGAGAAAAGTGCTTCATTTGCTTTTAAATCAGCGTGAAAATAAGCCTCCAGCATCTCAGAGTGTTCCACCGCTCAGTCCTGCTGCGTGGTGAGTGAAAATCACCCGTGCAGCATGTTTTCAGGAGCAACTGCACCAGAGATTTGCCAGAGCTCAGAAAGACGCAGCCATCTTGGTTGGGCGTCAAGCCAAGCCCCCTCTTTTACAATGATCTTTTGACCGCTTGTTCTTCGATATTTTGTCTCAGTAATATTCTTGTATTCTGGAATCAAAATTCAGTGGTCCAATCAGAAATAATCCCAGTAAATACCAAAACATCCAGCTTTTGGTGCACCATTACCAAAATCCACATGTTCTTTTACATTCTTCGGGGCAAAACCCAGAATAGGTGATCATTATTGCATCCAATAAATTCTGAACTGCTCAGTGGTGGATTTTTATTGAGAGCTACAATTGAATCCAACACTGGGGGACTCATAATCGAGGCCTAAGTGAGTGAGCAGATTAACAAGGTTACTAAGGGGTAATACCAAGCAACTAGTTACCAAGTACCCACACCCGCCTTGCTGTGCAATCCTCAGTCAACCACCAAAACAAGGCAAGAAGTCTATTTAACCCTTTCATTCCTCATGACAGAGGACTGTCCGGCTTCACAGCTACAATTGTGCTAATCTCAATCATATCTAGATGGTTACAACGCTTTGCTACAATGCCTTGCAGACTTCAGACTAGAGGTTTAAAGAAATATAACCACATTCCCTTCACCCTGATGGAATTCCAGGCCGTAGAGTTCAGGATACTGGAAAAGATCTGGGCAACATCAAATATGGAGAAGGTGGAGAACAGGACGATGGAGACTATGGACGAAATTGAAAAGACAAGGAATTCCAAGGCCAGTTACATTTGAAATACCGAAGCCAGCATTTTCTGTAATCATGTGCAATTGTGCATCCTTTTGTGGTCATTTCACTTAACTACTGCCAAGGAAGTGACACAAATGTCACCCAGGCCTAATAAAGACATACCACATGCATAAAGCGGGGTCTGCAAAAGTGATTGTTATCACGCCCTTGCTTATGCTACATTCACATCTGTAGTTACTGTTCCATCACCTTTATTGTTTTCTTCTTCTATCATTCTCTCAGTTCATCATCGGTTCTTTACCCCATTAGCATTTGTACTTATCTTGTGTTTGCATTTTTGTATTCCCAAACACAGACTTCAACTATATCAGGGGCAGTAGCCTCTTTTCTGTCTTAGGCTCTTGGGCAGGAATACCGGTGTGCCTGGGAAAACATGCCACATTACCATGCTTGTTTTTTTACTGCATGCCATTACAACTCAGTGATGTAACAATGCATGCCATTACTCCGCAAGTCAGAACAATGACTTGCTCTAGGAGGGGTGCTGGATATTGGAATAGTATGATTTACTTTTACAACTCCAGTCTGTGCAACAGTAGGGAAGGTGTTGGATTTTAAATCCAACACCTTGTGACCCCTAGAGCAAGTAGTTGGTCTGACTTGCGAAGTAAAGGCATGTGTTGTAACAACGCGGTCCCTGTAACAACCGCGTTGTAATGGCATGTGGTCTCCCGGTTTCATAGTAAACGATGTTTACAGCCTGGGAGATAGTCACAGTCTCAGTGCTTGTTCCTCAGCAATGGTTTGGAGATGTACATGCTGATGATAAATAATCCATATATTATTGCTATGCCTTCCATGACTATTGTGCTCTCTTTCCATATGGTGAGGAGTTCCTTATGGCACAGCCGTGAGTAATGGCCATTTAGAAACATTGTGCAATGAGAGTTCAATTGCGGTCCTCCAATACCACATCTGCAGGACCGAGTCTCTCTCTCTCACTTTCTCTAGGATTCAACCGTGAAGAATGAACAACAGTCAGGTCCCATTATGATTAAGAGGTTTATTCCCATTGGTAAAGATTATGGAGAGGAAAATTAACTATCTGTAAAACGCTCCACCACTCAGGGTTCCTTAACCTTCTAGCACTTATTGATAGTGAGCCATTCTATGGATCACAATTCCATAATCATCATAATGCACCAAAGACATTTTGCTACAGAGGGATGAGGGGGCCTGTTGGGGAGAAGGAATTGGTCTCAAGAGCCTGAACCTCACATGCACTCGGGTCATAAATGATCACCAGACCCAACAAACTATGCATTCCTAGGTCAATCCCCTGCAGTCCCTGGCACAAGCACTACCCAATATAAAAGGCAATTTAGAAGTCACTTGGCAAGAGCAATCATTCTTGTTTAATAAAATTTATCAGATGGTGGGGCAAATTCATTGAAAACTTCATGAGGATCAGGATCCTCTTCTTCCAGCACTCCGTGATCTAAACTAATTAACATGATTCGTGGTGTCTCCTACACCAAATTCTTACATCATGGAAATACCTCCATTTAAAACAATTTCAGGTTATCCTCATTCCTTTCTGGCTTTTATGACCCAATGTAATCAGCATGTTTCAGCTAACTGCCACCAATTCCTATGGATCAATCTAAAGTAACTTTCTATTACCCGTATCACAGTAAAAATGTTTTGGATAGGCCCCTTTGCTTATGTTTAAATTTGAGTTAGTGGCTCTACAATTTTGTTACCTCCATGCACAGATTCATATCGATCTATGGAAATAAACATTCTTGATTTGCTGGCCAATGCTAGCTTACTCACCCTATGTCAAATAACCAAAGATCTGATTCCTGGTATAAGTCATAATCAGCAGTTCATGGCAGAAGCTACATGGACTAGTGAGACAGCCGTGGTGGTATTTTACCGCAGTATCTGACAAGAATTACAGGAAGTGCTCCCTCTTTAGTGGTCTCTCTTTAGTGGCAAATAAACCTACCACCTCTACAGCACTAACATCTATACCATTATATATTGATATGCAACAGCACTGTAAGAAGAGATGATGGTTCCTATACAAACCGTAGGGTGCCGTGGTTAAAAAGACATCAAGTACCCCTGAAGAATTGATTCAGCAAGAAATTATACAGAAATCTTTAACTGCGGAGGAAGCTAGATTACAGAAGAAGAGCTGGATTGTACCTTCAGTGTGGGATTATCTGACATTTTGTAAAACATTGTTCACAATTGGTAAAGAAGCTCCAGGATTCAACCGTGAAGAATGAACGACAGTCAGGTCCCATTATGATTAAGAGGTTTATTCCCATTGGTAAAGATTATGGAGAGGAAAATTAACTATCTGTAAAACGCTCCACCACTCAGGGTTCCTTAACCATCCGGCCCTTATTGACACTGAGCCATTCTATGGATCACAATTCCATAATCATCATAATGCACCAAAGACATTTTCTGGGAAACATCTGGTTTTGGTACAGCCGTGAGTAATGGCCATGTAGAAACGTATGTTTTAACTCATTGTTTCCCTGGAATTGTCTGTCACATTGGGAACACCTTGGCTACATAACCAAAATACTCAATTGGAAGGAAATAAACATCATCTTTTCATCTAACTGTTGTGCTGAGTCATTCTTTCCCAGGGAAAGTTTGAACAGGATACTTCATTTGACATGTTATTCATGAGTCCAATAATATTTCTGTGCAGTAGGGATATGAGGAATTTCCTGATGTGTTCAGTGAGGAGAAGGAAAAAGACCAATTGCCTTCTTACCAATCTAATGACTCTCCTATTGATCTCACCCCGAGACCAAGATTATGTTTGGCCCCAGGTAGTGCAGGAAGATGTTTTATTCCAATAATGTGTGAAAGGAAATCTACAGAAACTATTAATTCTTCACTTTACATCCCCAGAAGGGGCTCCAGTATTTTTAATACTGAAGCCAGGAAGAAAATGTTGTACTTGCATTGCCTATGGACCTAAAGCAATTACTATTCACAATTGATATCCTTTACCTTTTCACTCAGTTTTTATGGATCAGATCAGGACTGCCGAAATATTTTCATTTAGATCTGAGAGGGGCTTATAATTTATTTTTTAATACACCAGGGAGACAAATGGAAGAGAGCGTTCAGCACAAGATATGGACACTTTGGATTGTGCAATTAATGCATTTGATGTTGAGTATTTTGCAAACATCATCTTCAAGGATATGTCTGACACGTGCATCATAATATTCCTTGACGATATTGAGCCCTTTTTAGAAATTCTCGACATATTTTAATTATGTGAATGAGAGGATTATAAGGCATCCTCTTGTTCCTAAATGGGTGAAATGTGTCTTAAAGTCCTTGAGGTGATTCTTCTAGGATTTTAACTTTTGGATGAGGGTCTTCATATGTAGGAAGTGAAAGTGAAGGCTGTAGGATACTGGTCCACAAACAGGACTATAGACGAAATGCAAAGGTTCCTTGGGTTCTTCTATGTTTAATCACCCCCTTTTTCAAGACTCTACAGACATAGCACAATCCATCTCTCGCCTAACTCAAAAGGGCATTCCTTTTTTTCTGGGAAGTAGATTAAGCCTTATGAATTGTAAAGGATGCCT
Source organism: Lissotriton helveticus (assembly GCF_964261635.1). NCBI lineage: Eukaryota > Metazoa > Chordata > Amphibia > Caudata > Salamandridae > Lissotriton > Lissotriton helveticus. Next base: position 1,011,655,163 of record NC_136072.1, read on the forward strand.
CCACTAAAGCACCCACTTTGAAAAACCCAGACTGTACTTTTACCTTCTTAGGATAGACAGGCGACTCTTCTTTTTCTATTGGAGCTATTCTTTCTCGAAAAGATCTAGAAACTGGGTCAGTCCATGATGTAGTTTATGATTCCTGAACTTTGAGATCTTTAGACATAAATTATACCATATATGACAGAAAGCTGTTGGCCATCAAGGAATCGCTAGGACATTGAATCACCATGTTGACCGATCATAAGAATCTAGAATATGTAAAGTCAATTAATGGTAGGAACCTAAGGTCCATTAAATGTTCACTCTTCTTTTCTAGGTTTTATTATCAGAGTACACATAGTTCAGGAAACAGCTGTGGTAAAATGGATGCCTTAGCTTACCAAGGAGAAAGGTTGAATCTGCCAGGCTTCCACCATACATTCTTCCAATTTATAAAAAGACCTCCGGATCACTGGATGGCTTTTTCCAAGGATTAATTCAGTAATCCATTGTTGGAGTAATCTTCCAAAGGAAGAGCAGTGCTTGTCTTGCTAATCGGCAATGGGAGTGATGTACATTTGGTAGCTGTGCCTTCTGAAGGTTGGACCCAGTGGAGCAGTAAGATTAGATTTTGTGTGTGATCGATATGGGTGTGACAGAGTGAGGTCAGAGAGTATAAATTAGACAATGAAGGGGGTGAAGGCAATATATATCATGGATGCAGGGTGTTAGCTAGTACAAGAGAGAAGCAAGAAAAGTAGTTGTGGAGGTGAATCAAGTAGTATGTTTTGGACGAAGAGGGCGTGAAGGCTAGGGTTAGCACAGTATGGGATATGGTAACACAGTTGTGATATGATGGGATTGGAGGCATGGAAGTGATTAGAGCAATAGAGGAGATGCTAACATGGTTGTGGTGTGATGGGATTTGTGGTATGGGTACGCACATAAGGGCACCCTGGCCGTGGTGAATTTAGGAGCAGAGATAAATGGGAAACAAGACAGATGAAAATGATTTTCTCACTGGCCTGTTCTTGAGGATACACAACAGATCCTCATGGTGTCAACTGAAAGTCAAGAATGGACTTCTGCTAATAACTTAATTTGGGAATATCAGTTCCCGTACCCTTAAGCATGCACATTTCAAAGCATTTAGAGTCATCCGCTTGTGACATTTGATTTTTTATAGCCCTAATTTCTCAGTCTACCCCTTCCCCAACCTTCCTCAGACTCAGTGCGAGGTCCGGTGGAACCAGTTGAAACTCCTCAAACCTATGTGGCAAGTTTCTCAAATGTCTGTTTGTTAACCTCTGTTGGTATGTCAAGCAAAAAATATCAAATGAGGGCATGATTCCTTCAAAATTTCCTACCCCAGAATACACAAACTCAAACACTTGTTAACACACCTGTCCTGTTGGCCAAACTGACTCCAGACATTGAAAAACATGTACAAACTACACAGTATGTGCTCAAGCCAAGATTTACTTTTAGAACCCAGTTACCTTTCCAATCACTTGTTCTCTGCACAGTGCTCCCTTGCCTTTCGGGTATGTTTGTGCTATACACACACCACAAACATACATAGAAATAAGGTCATTGTGGCAGTTTAACAAGCAGTGCATTCACATGATTCGCAACCAGGTATGATGGGAGGTTGTAAATAGCTGGATAGATCTGGGAATATATGATAATGTTTGGCATTTGCATTTTCCTTGTCACATGGGGACATTGTCGTCTTCCCTATGTTAGCATGAGTACTCTGCAGACTGCCTGCCGCTCTTCACACGTTACCAGCCTGCGGCCGGTGGAGGGAGTTCCGTGGGTCAGAAAGGCGGGGCGGGGAGGGGCAGGGTGGGGGGGGGTGCTAACCACCAGAATATGGATAATAGGAGGTAAGTAAACAATTTAACAAATAAAACAAATTTTGTAGCGCGCCCTGCATCTCAAAATGCGATGCAAGGAGCGCTACGAAATTAGTTTTATTTATTAAATTGTTTACTTACCTCACATTATCCATATTCCGGTGTTTAGCACCACCCACCTTGCCCCTCCCCCGCCCCGCCTTTCAGTCCCACGGAACTCTCTCCACCAGCCACGGCTGCAAGCTACTGCATGAGCTTATTTTTCATACGTTTCTTTTGCAGCTTTCATTCTGAATATTTGGTAAGCCAACCAATAGATAAAAAATATGAAGTACTCAGGGCCTCATTTATGAAGACTTGCATCCGTTTTGCTCTTCCGATGCATCACTATTTGTGACGCATCAGCGGCGTAAAACATGCCTCCTGTTGCGCACTACGTACAAAGTGACGCATCTAAGCAGATGCGTCACTTTGTAAACCCCTGCGCTACATTATACCTGTGACAGGTATAATGTATGCAGAGGGGCGTTCCCCCGCAAAAAGCAGTGAATGGTTTTAGTAGTGATGCAGTGAAATCTATGAGATTTCACTGCGTCACTTCTAGGACGCCATTGAGTAAAAATCTTGCGCCTGCCTCAAAACAGGCGTAAGACTGACACAGGCCCTTTCACATGGGGCTTACCTCATGTGAAAGGATGCATTGCTGGAGTTGCGTCACTTTTGTGACACACTCCAGCAATGCGTCACTTTTGCACTTACAGATACGTTAGAAATACTGACGTATCTGTAACTCCTTGCGACATGATGCGTCATACATTAAATATGACGCATCAGGTATGTCGCAAGGAGTGCGCAATGAGAAGTGACGCATCGCTGCTTTCACGCAGCGATGCGTCATTTCTCATAAATGAGGCCCTCAATACTTTAAATGAGTCTAGTCTCAAATGAAAGGAATGTGATGTGTGTGCTTGGAAGATGATTGTTGTGACTCTGCTAGTTGAAACAGGTTAATCTGAGTTCTAATAAGTCTGACAACCCCTACATCCTAACACTTCTTCCAGGCTTCCAGTTATCAAAAAACTAATAGAGGAAATGGTGATCTCTCAGCTCTAAACCTGTTTGGATAAATAAACATTCTTGCTCTAAATCAATGTAGGTTTTGGCCATGACACAGGAAAACATCTACCAGTTTGTGGTAGATGTTTTCTAGATTGTGCCACTGTGTGGCTGAGTTTCTGCTGGGCTTGGGGAGAGAACTACATCCCCTGCCTACTACTGTCAGGAGAAAGGCAAACGGAGGCGGGACCCTTCATCATCACAGAATCCTATAAAATGCTGTAGCCAGTCTGCTGTGTGGGTCTTCTGATTAGCTGTATTAATTTGGGATTGGGGAGTGCACTACAGCTCCCATCAGCTCCAATGAGGAGAACATTGGGAGGTGGTACTTTTCATCAAACAGAGTCCTATAAAATGCTTCCAGTCAGGAAAACAATACCCTGACCCACACTGGGAGAAAGTAAATTTCTGCTGAATGAACTCTATCTGTGTGGGGACTTTTTCCCGTTCAAAGTTCCGGTAAGAAAGTGGATTATTTGGAATGAATTTGAGTCCACCATAAAGAATAAGGCCAGAGACCTGTTAAAGAAAAACACAGTTTCAATAATTTAAACTGAGCTCAACACCTTGTAGATATGACACAGAGCTGACAGGCTTAACTTTCAAAAATGTGCAAAGCATTTAAAAGTACCAAAACAATGAAAACGTCAAAAACAGAAAACTATAAAATCGCACTCCAATTGATAAAAATAGAGAATAATTTAATGAACAAAATGACACCAACAAGACAAAAATCTAATACAAAAAACTGCAAATATGAATTGTTGAAGTTTTAAATGACAATAGCATCAAAAATCATTAAACGCCAGCCGCAGTCATCTGGTTGTGCTTTACCAGTACCTAGGTATGATTTTAGGCTAACCGCAATGGAGTGCGGGTTAAATATAAAGACCAGATTCAACCAGGTCTGAAGTCGGAATTGTAAGTCAAAATCTTCAACAGGGCAAGTCAGCAAGCTGAGGCTGAGAAAGACTCCAGAAAGCTGGATAGTCATTGTATGTGGTGTAATGTTTTGATGAAGGACATAATGAATTAAATGAATTCGTACTTGTATAGCGCACTTATACCCTGAGGTGTCTTGGCGGTGTACGCATACCACTGTGGAACCCTTCCTGGCTTTTCCCTGTGAAATGCCCACTCCTGGGCACCCCCAAGGTGAAGCCAGGCATCCCAGCACTGTTGGGGCCGTTGTGGACATTAAGCAAGCTATTGCCCAGAGTTGCAGAGTGGGACCCAGGATTAGAATAGGCACCGAGGCGAGAATTATCAGGTCCGAGGAAATTGAACCCAAGACCCGCCGAGGGAGGAATTGAACTCTGGTCCCAGACCAGACCTCTGCATTAGGTTCTGCCACTCTAACCATTGAGCCACACTTCTCCACATGCCACGAAGTTTGAAGATGTGGTAAGGGGGCTTTAATTGAGCATCTTATCCATTGTGTCTCCCCCAGTAACTGCCACTACCTCATATAATTCATCACCCACATTCCATGTTCTTAGTGCCATGGAAACAATTACATCAGTGCCTTATTTAGCCAGATATCACACTTCTCCCCTCTTACATAGAACATATAAAATTTTAAATGCAAAGACAACTAAACAAACTTTCCATATAATTAACTAACAAGTTTGTCCTACAGAAACTACACAGAATAAATATCACTAAGCGAATTACAATGTTCTGAAAGAAGTACAAGTTATTTGACATAGTCCTTTAAATAGGATGGAAAAATACTTTTACGCATGCTTCTTCTCTTGTATTGATCTGATAGATTCTCAAGAGAACTTTGATAATTTGTTTCATATTATGCAGAAATCTCTTCTTCTCAGAAATACTTTTACTATTTTCCATATTTGGCCTGAGTGTCACAACTCAACTCTTATTCAAAATGTTACCATCCCTCACCTTAATGGCATTCTTAACACATTTTATTACTTGAGTAGTTCTGAAATACTTTGACCAAGACATGGCACCCACCGGAGCTGTCACACGTGCCCAATCTCCTACACCTACTGCAACCTGATTGGTCCTTTTTCTTTGACCAAAATATTCCTTATTCTTTTGCTGCAACCTCTCCTCTTGATTTCTCCAAACTCCAATACCATTATTTAATGTATGTATGCCAATTCATCCAGCCTGGAAATAACATAGTATTAGTGCTCTACCCTTAAACAATTCAAAGGTTGACTTACAAGTCTTGGAATGAGGTGTCATGAGACGAGCTGTGATACTTTTCTGCAACTCCTGTTTCCAATTTAAGACATTTACTCTAGATAATTGGATATTCTCTTTAATAAATCTATTGATTCTTTCTACTGCTGGTGATAAATAGAATTATTTTTGTGTTCTATTCCACATGATGTTAAACAAATCACCCATTTGCTTTGAACAAAACTGTGGACCATTATCAGATAAAAGAGATTTTGGAAAACTTTCGCTTGTATACAATTTTTTCTAAGAATTTTATCACACTATCTGTAGTAACATCTCTCACACAAGAGACCTCCACCCACCTGGAGTATAAATCTAACATAACAATCAAGTATGGAGTATTATGCTCACCCCTTAGTAGACCAACAATATCAATGGCCACTTCTTGCCATGGGATATATGGTATCTGACAATAAACCATAGGCATGGTATGTAGTATTAAAATGTTGTCACTGTTCTTGCATTGTATACATTCTCTAACTACTCTGTCAATTCCTAAATCCATCCCTGGCCACCAAAAACTGGCTCTCAATCTCTCTTTAGTTTTAACAATTCCTAAATGCCCTTGATGGGCTTCATCTATCAACTTACTCCTCAATGTGAAGGGTGGAATTGATTTTTTTCCTCTCAACAATATGCCCTTATCAACTACTAGTTCATCAGATATTATCTGCCAAATCTTAGACAACGTCTTCATCTGACCAAATCCAGACTGTATTTCATTTATGATTTCCATCAACTCACTGTATTTCACAATCTCTTCCTTCGATTCCTCTTCTGTTATGGCTCCTAAAGTAACTTCGCTTTTAACAACATCCTCCTCCTGTATTTTTCCAACTGTCTTTTCTTCCTCGTCCTGTGAAACCAAACGAGATAAGCAATCTGATGACACATTGGAAACTCCCTGTAAATGTTCAACAGTAAAATGAAAATCCTGTAAAGCAACTACCCAACACTTTATCCTGAGGATATGAAATCAAGGCCTTTCTTTTGAAATGTTTCCATAAGGGGTATGTGATCAGAGCACACCTTAAAATAGGTCTCCCATATAAAATTCCAAAATGTTTTTAATGCCCAGTACATTGCCAACACCTTTTTTTCCACTACTGACTAATTGAAGTCTGCCCCTCTTAAGCTTCTTGATACAAATCAATAGGTTGCTCTTCACCATCTCTCTTTTGTTTCAAAATTGCCCCAAACCTTTTTAACTGGCATCAGTCACTACAATTGTTTCAATACCAGGAACAATTGCTTGCAGATTTAGTGCGTCTTTCAATTAATTTTTCAAACCCTCAAATTTTTTTTTGACATTCCTGAGTCCATTTAAACTCCTTGTTTTTGCCAAGTAATAACCTCATGTTGTTAGTCTTAATTGCCAAATTATTTATGTACTTTGATTAATATTCTACCATAACCAAAAAACATAACAATCTGTGCTATTGCACCTGGTGTGGCTAATTTCATAATGGTATCTACCAATTCTTTCTTTGGTGCAACACCTCTTTCAGAGAGTAGATGACCTAGATAATTAACTTCTTGAACAGAAAATTAGCATTTTGCTTTCTTTAATTTTAATGTCAAGCCTACATTTAGTAACTTCTCTAATACCATACTCACCCTAGCATCATGTTCCCATTGTGACCTAACCAATATCAGCAAATTATACTTATAACACTTGAGACCTTGAACTCCTTTGAGAATAGAAGCAATTACTCTCTGAAAAACAGAGGCTGCTGACACCAAACCAAATGGCATCCTCCTGAACTTGAATGCAACCATTGGAGTTATGAATGCTGTTAATTCCACCTGATGATGTGCTTGAGTGAGGCCAAGTGTAGTGAAAACATTTTCCAGTGCTAAAGACAAAACTATCTCATCTATGTTTGGAAGTGTAAACTTGTCTTCCACCTCTTCTTTATTTAATGCTCTGAGGGCCACACATAATATGATATCGCCATTCGCCTTGTTTGCCACAACAATAGGAGCCAACCATTCCATTACTTCTACTGGTGTTATGATTTGTTGACTTATAAACTTGTCTAATTCCTATTCAACTTTACTTTATAATTATAATCCAACTGGAATTCTCCTTACTTTAGCTAATGACGCCACCAATCCCTTTTTTAGTTTTGTGCTATGTTTATAGCCCTTTTAACATCACAAACACACTTTGAAAAAGGAAGGGAATTCGGACACAAAATCACCAGGCTGTGCCTCAACCCTCTGAATTTGCACTTGTGATTCCGCATTAGAATTCAACGAAACTCCCAACAATCATTGATGTAGACATGCAAACAAATCATCTCCTCTTTAAGAAACACAAATTTCCCCAACCATTCATTTCTTTCCCAATTCAATACAAGCATTAATGTATCCCAGCATACTTTAGGTTGCCCTTTATACTCACCAGGATGCACGTCCATGCTTTGTAGTTTGTTCTTCACTTGGAACCATTTACTATGTGTTACTTTTGAAATAATAGTTAGGTGTGAACACAAGCCAAATTTCATTTGCAACTCAACCCCATCAATCTTCACTGCACCAGTTGGATGGTTGGCCTTTCAGTCCCCTCAACCTGAAATACAATGTTGTGTGTGATCTCTTTTACCTCTTTGTTCTGTTCTCTCCTTTACTTATTCCTACAACATTTTGGAAAGTGCCCCCTTTTCCCACTCCCATGACAGATCACAACCAAAGCTGGACATGTTCTTGCATTTGATTTATGGCAGCTTCTTCCATAATAAAAACATTCAAACGTTAGTTTCCCCGATCTTCTTTCTTAACTTATTTATGTCTCCTTATCATGTTTTATGACCCATACAGTTTCCTCACTCCTTTCTGTATTAGAGTGACTTTTACTTTTTTCACCTTTGAGCTCAGTTACACATTTTAACATGTGCTCAACCCTTTTTGCTATTTAGATAACCTCGTTTAATGGAGGTTCATCTTAAAGCCACAATTCTTCTCTTATGTTGTCATCTCTGCACCCTAAAACAAATTGATCTCTTATCCTTTCCTCTTTGGAACCTCCTAAACTTTCATATGTGGATGCAAGCTTCCTAAGAATGGTTGTATAATCTTCAACTGTCTCATCTTTACCTTGCTCTCTTAACCAGAAATGATACCGCTCCACAATGGTACTCACTCTTGTCAAATGATGACGGTCAAGCTCCACTATACAAGTTTTGAATTCATTTAACGCTCTTTATTCTTCGGCACTTAAATCTGGTAGATTCTCTGACACTTTCTGTCCCTCTCCTCCCAGACAGTGCGTTAACAAAGAATACTTCCTTTCAGCACTTAGGGCCAGATGTTAGACCCACCAATTTGCGACTCACAAATTGGGATGTATAACAATGTCTCAGACACTGGTATCAATTCCTAATGGGGTCGCAAATTGCATGCCTCATGAATATTAATGAGGCTGTTACAATTTGCGACTCCATTTGGAATGGCTAGCACTCCCAGGGATGGTGGCCTGCTGAGCTCAGCAGACCACAATGTCTGGGACTGCTTTTAAATAAAGCTGTCTTTTTTTTCAAATGTAGCCCATTTTCCTTAAAGGAAAACGGGATGCATTTTTTAAAAAAATGAATCTTTTCAGTTTCATTTTTTTAAGGGCAGGCAGTGGTCACTGGGCTTACTGCCTGCTCTTAAAAATATTTTCCCACATACTTACAAAGGAGAAGGGGTCCCCTGGGGTTTACAAACTGCAAGTGTTTTGCGGCTGCAAATACGGTTGCAAATCAACTGATATGGCATGGTAACTCGCTATTAGGAAGAAATGCCCCATCCTAATGGCGGGACTCGCAAATGCTATTTTGACTCGCAAAATAGCATTTGTACATGCCATCACCCTTTTTTTGCGGTCGCAAACTGGAGGATCTCCCATTTGTAGCTGCAAAAAAGGGTTGTGCATCTGGCCCTTAAATTAGTCCTGCATACTCATAAATATTTCTTTCATTTGCTCCATTTTTTTTGTAGGTTCCCCTGGACTGCTCAAGATGAACTGTGGCACTGTCACAATTTGCATTTTGCACTGACATGCTACCTATCCAAACAAATTCACACAATTAGTCACCCGAGTTCAATTTTGCAATATTCATCAAAACAAAAAAAAATCTAACGTTTTTTTAACGGAAATGCAGGTGTGTCTATCACAGCTGAAAGGAGCTGTCACCAAATAAAAGTTCCAGTTACAGCGTAACTTTTATCACAATATTATATAATAATAAATTCCTCTTTCATGTGTGCCTGTCACCAGTGTAGACACAGGTGCGCCTATCACTTCTTAAGAACAGTGCTCTTAAAGATGAACAGAACTCGTTCTATCATTAGCCAGTGCTGCTACTTTCAATATCTGTCCTCTCTCGGTGTGCGTATCACTGTACGATGCCCAATTCGAGATGGCACCGACGCGACATATGTATGTCTGCACCTCACAGCTTGGCTCTGCAAGCTGTTTGTTCACGCCCACCGTCCCCTCTGATTGACGCGCTCACAACCTTTGCGAGATGTGTGTCAACCTCTTACCACGCATGCTGGCTCATTATAGTAGTATCACACTGTCTCTGTACAGCAGACACACTCTTGTCTTGCGTTCAGCAGTCCTTGCTCGTGCTTATTTTCCCCCAAACTGCTCAACAAAGTATTCTTTTTAAATATACCAAAAACAGTACTGCCATGGGTCCGATCCACCCGCTTTCAGGACACTTGACAACAGCCGTTTCAACGCCGTCACAAGCACGTCAACTGCAGATGTTTTACTGCCCTTTTGAAACCGTTACTGTTTCCAATTTCTCAACATCTTCTTGATGTTGAGATGGCCTCTTTCTCCAACGCCCTCGCTCGTCACCAGTGTAACGTTTTGATGAAGGACACATAACACAGCTTGAAGAGGAGGTACGTGGGCTTTATTTGAGCACCTCATCCATTGTGTCCTCCTCAGTAACTGCCACCACATCACATGAATCATCCCCCACATTCCGGGCCGGATTCACAGAACTAACTTAAGACAAAATCCTAAACTTACTACCATTTTGGTATTCGCTGAAGGCACATACTCATCGTTGGTATTCACAGAAGGCACTTACTCATTTTGGAATTCACAGAAGGCACTTATTCCTCAATGAGTAAGTGACTTCTGTGAATACCAAAATGAGTAAGTTACTCAAAATGAGTAAGTTACTCATTTTGGTATTCACAGAAGGCAGTTACTCATTTTGATATTCACAGAAGGCACTTACTCATGAATGAGTAAGTTACTCAAAATGAGTAAGTTACTCATTTTGGTATTTACAGAAGGCACTTACTCATCAGTGAGTAAGTGCCTTCTGTGAATACCAAAATGGTAGTAAGTTTAGGATTTTGCCTGTAGCTAGTTCTGTGAATCGGGCCCTCTATGTTCTTAGTTCCATGGAACCAACTACATCAGCGTCTTCTTTAGCCATATTCGGCCGAGAAAGGCTCCACAAGGCCGGATAGACATTGTATGTGGTCCCGGTGAATCAGTAGACTTTTGCGGGACAGGTCAAAACAGGAGAAATACGAGATTTGCACCGTTGGAAGATCCCTCCCTGGCTGGATACTAATAGCATAATTGCCTGGTGACTATTTCTACGTTCTGACTCGGTTCCTTTTTGAAGCTCAGATTCCTCCAGTTGGGCCAAGGCTGAAATCTGTGTCTGAAAAGGGTTCCATGAGGCTAGATACCCTCTCTGTGATGTCCCACTGAAATAGATTTTCTGCCACGGAAAAGCTTCAAGTGGGAGCAACCTTAATATTTGTCCCAGCAGCAATGCAGTATTTGTTGGATTAACTTGACAGGCTTGTCGTAAACCTCAAGAGGTCTTAGGAGCCAAAAAGTCCTCGATTTTTCAGGATGTTAGAAGCAGTACACTTTGACACAGCCAAGGGTCCCAGGACTTCAGAAGCAACACTTGGGGATGGATGTATAACATGACAACGCATGCTTTTACATCGCATGCTTTTACAACGCTGTTTTTACAACGCATACCATTAAAACGCATAGTGCTTTTAGGCGCTGGATAGTGAATTGTTTAATTTACTATTCCAACTCCAGTGCCCGTGGATAGTAGGGAAGGTGTTGGATAGTACATTAAACACATTCCCTATCCTAGAGCGCCGCCCAGCGCAATGCATTGTAATGGTTTGTGTTGTAAAAGTTGCGTCGTAAAGGCACTGCGTGGTAAAAGTTGCGTTGTAAAGGATGTTTCCCCTTGGGGATCAATGCTCACTCCATCAAAAGCAAACAGTAGGGTCAAGGAAGATCCTGTTGGAGCTCTTCAGAAAAGGGGCTTCTTCCAGCTTATTGTGCTAATGTAGCTTAACAGGAGGACAGCCAAGTTACCATTGCTGTACATATCATTGTCCTGGGTATTAGTGGGAGCAGGTCCAGCCTTTCAGGTCTCCTCACAGGTCTCTATAGCAGACACAGTCCTTCTTCTGTCTTCAACAGGTCCAGAAGTGTTCTGTAGAGGGTGCCCAGTGGTGCCACATTTATACCTAGTGGTAGCCTGTGTGGGGGTTGACTCCAATCCCCTTCCAAACAAATAGAGAAAAGGTTCCCAGGGTCACCCTTACCCACTTTTAAAGCAGTTCCTGTGTACCCTACTGCAAACAGTCCAGCAGTGCTGAGTCTGTGTGCAGCAGGGCAACACAAGCACAGTCTTCTCTTTGATAGCTCAGAGGCAGCAGGTGCAGTCCAATATTTGATGCAGCCATAATTTGCCAGGTCAGGGAACAGCATGACAGTTCTTCTTTGGTCCTCCCTTGAGTACAGAAATGATCTGAGGTGTGGGTGCCAGAGATGGCCCTTTTATGAACTCAACCTTTACTGGGGGGAGTGGTGTCTACCATTTGCCCTTCAAAGGTGGCTATCCCTTTGAAGCTCGCCTTCTGGGCTCACACCCTGTTTAGCTTCCTGCGAGGGGAGGTGACACCTCTTCCAATGGGAGGCCTCTATTGTGTCCTTTCCTGGGAGTCCTTCAAACGTCTCCCAGGAGGGCAAAAGACTGTCTTGTGGCCATGATCTGTAGAAGAGCACAACTAAAACTTGGGCAATAGAATGGCAATTTTTAAAGGTTTACTCAAAAGTTACATTGCATTTGACTTAGGCATCGAGTTGGGTTGAATGTAATGATTCTTTTGATGCCTTGAAGTAGAGTAGTCCCATTCAGAAGTTAGCACAGCAGGGTTGTCAGTGTGTAATCACATACTTGCCAATTTGGCTATGTTAGAACAGATACAAATGTGTTCTACTTTTTAATATAGAGCATCTTGCCCTACCTGGGTGGTGAATTATATTTACTATAAAGGAAGGTCTGGAATTTGTCATTAGTCTAAATGGAACAGCTGAGTTTAAAACTGCTCTACCAGTCTTTAGTGGGAGGTGGAGAGACATTTTTTTTTGTCACACTGATGTTGGTACAATAGGTACTGCAGCCCATGAGGGACACTTTAACTTACAAGCCCTTGGTACTCCCAGTAGCATTTTTACTGGGGGCCTAGAAGTATGTTAACTTATGCCAGTTGGGTATAACCCAATTAAACATACACTTTTAAGAATCAGAACACTAGCACTGAGGCCTGCTAACCAGACCTCAGTGCACTCTCAGAGTTGAAAAACCAGCAGCCTCAGGCGAAAACTTTGGGAGTGAACATGCAGAAAGAAACATTTCCTGACAGAGTTCATCAGAATCGCTTGCAGAAGAATCATTGAACTCTGCTGACTCTAAATTTGCTTTCCTATCCTGCTCCATTTTCTTCTCTCTCTGATTCTGTCTTAGAATCTGATCCTGCCTCAGAGCTGTCCTTCATTACTTGATTTTGGTCCTGAGCATCATTCATCCACTGAGATGCAAGGTCTGTTGACTGTCAAAAACCTATAGAAAACCTTCCTTCTGAAACACTATGTACTACGTAGAAGGCAGAAGTATGCTTATCAAACCATGGGTGGGTGTGTGCGTCGTGAGATTTGTCAGGTATGTCTGTGAGATGTGTCAAAGTGAAACGCAAAAAGCACTTAACTTCTCAATGCTGCATTCTGAAGAATTCCTTCAAAGAACTTTTCGAAAGACGCTAAAAGAGCCAAGAAAAACAAAGCTTTACTTCAATGTGACACATACACAATACAACAGCATATTAATGGGACGATGGTTGAGCACATTGCTGTCACTATTCATTTATTACAGCACTCATATGCAGCCCAGACAATTTTAGGTGGGAGACAACAAAAAACAAGCCATTTCAGAGTCAGACAAGGACAGAAAGTAGGTCCAGGCATCACAATAAAAGTGCCCCTCTTTAGCGAATGAGCGAGCTAACCAACCTTTTGCAAAGCCAATAAGGCCGGCATTTGCTTCCAGACTTTTGACCTTCTCAATGCTTGCTTTGTTCTGTCATTATTTTTGCAAAACGGTATTGTTGGGGGAGCTGCCAGCATAAATAAAATTGCCAAAAAGCTCAAATCTGGTTTTGTTCTCCTCAAACACACATTGAATCTGCCCCTAGGTGTTTAGAGGAGTTCTGAAAACGTTTGGTCCCAGTGCCCCTGCTGCACCATTGAAATCATGACCCTGTTGTCTGCAAGGTAAGTGCACTTGTGACTGGCTATTTAGTTCAAAATGTTAGCAATAATTTGGACTTAGTGGGGTCCTTAGAGCTTGCACCATGCAAATGACGTCCCTTTTAACGGCAAGGTAACTGCAATTGTGACTGCCAGTTTAGTAGTCCAATATAGCAATATTATGTGTTAAGAGGAGTTCTGACAACTTTTGGACCTGGTGCTACGGCACCTGCTGCACCATTCAAATCATGAGCATGTTGTCTGTAATGTAACTGCACTTGTGGCTGACTGTTTAGTTGTAAAATATAGCATAGCTCTTGTATATTAATTTTATTTTTAATGTTGCATTGTGTATTACAACATTTAGAATTTGATCATAATGACTAAATAGATTAAGTTACAAAAACGCAATCTGATAATGCCAATGAAGTGCTTAGAAAAGCATGAATAGGTAATGCCACAAACTTTATTAGGCTAAAGCATCTGCTTTACACAACTAAGTAATAAAAAGAAAGCAGGTTAGTATACTGTTAGAAGCTGTCTGCCTCTTCTATGGGAGGGATCTTGTCTTGACATTGAATAGGGGCTTTAGTAGAAGTATCGTAAATGCATGCAGCCTGGGGAAGTTTAAAAAAGTTACACATAATAGCGAATGAACACTGTAACTAGGTTGGGAACTGTTATGAGCCCCTTTTAAGATATATTAAATACGAGAGAAACCTAGTTACATATGAAAATTATACATCAAATGGAGTATTCAGCCCATTGGAACTGCCACACTTTTAAGATATGTCATAACAAGACTATGTTTCCTTCTGAATTGACATGAAAACTCTTGCCTTTAAGGTATTCATTGATTTATAATGTCATTTTTATTGCAATGTTTTACAACGTATTTTGGTGCGATTGTTTTAATCAACTATGCACTTTATTAATAAAATGTACCCTGATTAGCAGAATTAAAAAGAATGATAATGCCATCAAAATTGAACACCGACAAAAAAACAATTGCCAACCACTGAAATTATCTTTGGAAAGGGGAAATTCATACAAATATCCCTAACATCTGATAAGAAATATTTAAATGCCACGTACATGTATATAGTTTAGCAAACTTTTGCATGTACTGCATGTGTACTCCAGGTTCAATATTGCCATCTATTTATCACAATTTTTCATATTTTTCTTGCAATGTCAGAACAGCATACTTGAATTGACCAAAAGTAATACTACATATCACAGATATTAACAGTATTACCAAATAGTGGTAGTACCATAAATCAGTGCCGACTACTGTGTAATTTAAAGTGCTAGGGCTCAAAGTTTTGCTCAGACTCCCGCAAAAGATGCTGTCGAAAGTCAGGGTGATGGATATCAAGATTTGTAGTCTTGATTTCCACCTCATGATTTTTTAATCCACCACCAGACACTTTTTGCCTCTTGATCTCACTCTTGCAGTGGTTTCTTTTCTTCCCTGCTTTTTTACTTTGTCACTATCTTTCCGTCTTTCTCTTCCTCCTTTTCCCCCTTTTATATGTTCTCTCTTTTTTGCTCTAGTCTAGATCAAAGCCTGCCGAGGAAAAGCTAATGCAGTCCGAAAAATGAGTGCCTGGGTGCCCCATCTGCAAGCACGGGCTCAAATTAAGACATGGCTATGTATTTCAAATAAATTGCATGTATGAGCTTATGTTCGTTTGCATGAATATGCCGTACAGGACTACCCGGGAAACCAGCACACTGTTCGAGATTCAGGCTGCGCCTTCACGCTAGCTTTAGCCTGAAGCAGCAGACAGAGCCGCAGAAAGGGAGTCTGTGACAAGCCTCACAGGAAAATCTATCTCTTGACATGAGGGCCCCAGGGGGGTACATAGAGGATTTTGAAAAGTACGTTTCTGTCTCAAAGGGGCCTCGCCATCCTAAGAAAAAGGTAACTATGGAGGCTTTTGACAATGAAGAAATTCTCAAGCCTGCTCTCTTCAGTTTCTAGGCACTGACATTGCTGCCATCACATGGGTGTCTTGGGCTGTGCATGTTTCATGTATGGATGTCTCTTTTACCATACGCTTTGCAGGTTATAACACTCCGGATAGAGACACGAGTCATTAACTGCAAATGCAAGTTATTTTATATTTGAAATTAGACTGATGTCGCCAACAAGTTGTGCAAACCTATTATACGCCAACACAACATGACACACGCATTTCATACGGACCCTGGAATTTCCAATTTTACATGACATCAACGACATTTCCCATTAGCTGTAATTGCAACAGCACTAAACGTGCATTTTAAAATGCTTTAATGGAAAAAGTTGTCATTGTAATGCATCCCCGTTGCTAATGAAATCGCTCCTTTATTCGGACATTTCATCATCTCGTTGTTCTGTGTACTGACTGTCGTCAATGCTTCAGTTCTCGTTCTAACTAGCGCAGTTCTCATGGGTAGGATCTGTGTAGTGTTTCATTTGTGAAAAAAAAATCACTTTTAACGTTTTTCCTAGGATCCCGCAGCTGCGCTGCCAAATGCTGCGTTGCCGAATACCACGGTTGCCTAGTCTTGATTCAACCTCATGCCTCTTTCTTCCACCTCTCAACACCTCTCTTTTTCTCTCTAAAATGATCGTTTTCATCCTGCTTCGTCCCTTTGTCACTATTTCCCTATCTTTTTTTAGGTCTCGCCTGTCAATGCGCATGCGCATTGAGCAGAGCGAGACTATAGGGCTTTAAACAAAGTTTACCTAACTGCGGCGATTTGGTGCTGTGCCCGTGGCTTTTAGGTCAATGCGCTTGCGCATTGACCTAAAATGCGCGTGCACATCACCAAATCGCCGTCTGTTCCCTCAGCCGCATTCCCCCCACACCTTTTGAAGTGAAGCTTAGCTTCACTTCAAAGGCCCCGGCTGCTTCACACCCACATGCCGCTCTACCCGCTCCGCCCCCTCCCCTGCCCGCCGTGTCGCATTTCTCCTCCCCCCTCCCCTTCTCTGCCTTCTCTCCGTCTTGTTTTTTTTTTTACCCGCTCCGCCCCCTCCCCTGCCCGCCGTGTCGCATTTCTCCTCCCCCCTCCCCACAGCAATGCCCTCCGCCGTCTCTCGTGTTTCTTTTGACTCGTTTTCGTTAGGGTTGGTGCTGTCTTTTCCTGCTGCTTCACACCACCTTTTGCAACAATACTTGTGTCTTGATTTGGGATTTTATCTTTTTACACCGAGTTGCAATAGGTTTGTGGTGAATTCACATGTTATATTGTTCAGCAAAGTGGATTATTATTATTCCAATCTGTAAAGTTGCAAAACAACCCCCAGTAAGAAACGTGAAACTGTAACTCGGGTCAAGAACTGCATCTCCGTCATTACCGCATGCGTTCATGCTTCACCGTGTCACTGATTAAGGTAAATCAGCAGTTAGCTGTATCTTTGAATTTGGAGCAAAATGTCATTGGCAAACCTCTATTTTTTTTATTAGACTGCATCATCTAAAGAGCTCCTATGCAGAGCGAATAATCATGTTATGCCGCCTCTCCCGATACTAATTTACTGGAAGTTTCTACTAGACAGCTTTGACTATCTATCCCAGCTGATACAATGTCAATCAGAAAAGTGAGCGAGTCACGGATTTTAATCATAACTATTTATATAACCCTTTTAACAAGACACGGTTTTATGGGCAACTCAACATTTCATATAAAAAAATAGGAGATTAAATTCCTGCTGCTTCACACCCTCATCGTCTACACACACACCTACAAGCATTCCTCCAAGTTGTCTCTCTCTTCAATCATGTGTGTTGTATCCTGCACGAGCGCCGCGTCAGCTGTGACCCCGCTCTGTGCATGTGGACGCTGTGAATGTCCCTGCGTGTGCGCTCCACTCGTGTCTTTCTATGCAGGCTGCCTTCTGCTGTGTGCATGCGTCTGCTGTACTCGCAGACTGTATGGGTGCCTATTTGTGACTATGCCCGCAGGCGTGCGCCATGTTTTGTATACTCTAAGTGTGTGTTCTCTAAAGGAATGCATTTACTGTTGTAGGCACAGTTTGTGTGTACATTCACTTCGTCATCTGCTATGTAGGTATACCTTATGCACGCTGTGTGCGTGAGCCTTCTGCGATTGCCGTACGTGCAGCCTCCTGTGTGTGTTTGCGCCGTCTGCTCTGTCTGTCTCACCCTCAACCCCTCACCCTCACCCTCACTCACCCTCAACCCCTCACCCTCACTCACCCTCAACCCCTCACCCTCACTCACCCTCAACCCCTCACCCTCACTCACCCTCACCCTCACCCTCCCTCAACCCCTCACCCTCACTCACCCTCACCCTCAACCCCTCACCCTCACTCACCCTCACTCACCCTCACCCTCACTCACCCTCAACCCCTCACCCTCAACCCCTCACCCTCACTCACCCTCACTCACCCTCAACCCCTCACCCTCACTCACCCTCACCCTCACTCACCCTCAACCCCTCACCCTCACTCACCCTCACCCTCACTCACCCTCAACCCCTCACCCTCACTCACCCTCACTCACCCTCACTCACCCTCACCCTCACTCACCCTCACTCACCCTCAACCCCTCACCCTCACTCACCCTCAACCCCTCACCCTCACTCACCCTCACCCACACTCACCCTCAACCCCTCACCCTCAACCCCTCACCCTCACTCACCCTCACCCTCACTCACCCTCAACCCCTCACCCTCAACCCCTCACCCTCACAAACCTTCACTCACCCTCACCCTCACTCACCCTCACTCACCCTCACTCACCCTCACCCTCACTCACCCTCACTCACCCTCACCCTCACTCACCCTCACCCTCACTCACCCTCACCCTCACCCTCACTCACCCTCAACCCCTCACCCTCACCCTCACTCACCCTCAACCCCTCACCCTCACTCACCCTCAACCCCTCACCCTCAACCCCTCACCCTCACTCACCCTCAACCCCTCACCCTCAACCCCTCACTCACCCTCACTCACCCTCACTCTCACTCACCCTCACTCACCCTCACTCACCCTCACTCACCCTCAACCCCTCACCCTCACTCACCCTCACCCTCACTCACCCTCACCCTCACTCACCCTCAACCCATCACCCTCACTCACCCTCACCCTCACTCACCCTCAACCCCTCACCCTCACCCTCACCCTCACTCACCCTCAACCCCTCACCCTCACTCACCCTCACTCACCCTCACCCTCACTGACCCTCAACCCCTCACCCTCAACCCCTCACCCTCACCCTCACCCTCACTCACCCTCAACCCCTCACCCTCACTCACCCTCACTCACCCTCAACCCCTCACCCTCACTCACCCTCAACCCCTCACCCTCACTCACCCTCACTCACCCTCACTCACCCTCACCCTCACCCTCACCCTCACTCACCCTCACCCTCACTCACCCTCACCCTCACTCACCCTCACCCTCACTCACCCTCACCCTCACTCACCCTCACTCACCCTCACCCACCCTCACCCACCCTCACTCACCCTCACCCTCACTCACCCTCACCCTCACTCACCCTCACCCTCACTCACCCTCACCCTCACTCACCCTCACTCACCCTCACTCACCCTCACCCACCCTCACCCTCACTCACCCTCACCCACCCTCACTCACCCTCACCCTCACTCACCCTCACTCACCCTCAACCCCTCACCCTCACCCTCACTCACCCTCACTCACCCTCACCCTCACTCACCCTCAACCCCTCACCCTCACCCTCACTCACCCTCAACCCCTCACCCTCACTCACCCTCAACCCCCACTCACCCTCAACCCCCACTCACCCTCAACCCCTCACTCACCCTCAACCCCTCACTCACCCTCACTCTCACTCACCCTCACTCACCCTCAACCCCTCACCCTCACTCACCCTCACCCTCACTCACCCTCAACCCCTCACCCTCACTCACCCTCACCCTCACTCACCCTCAACCCCTCACCCTCACTCACCCTCACCCTCAACCCCTCGCCCTCACTCACCCTCAACCCCTCACCCTCACCCTCACTCACCCTCAACCCCTCACCCTCACCCTCACTCACCCTCACCCTCACTCACCCTCAACCCCTCACCCTCAACCCCTCACCCTCACTCACCCTCACCCTCACTCACCCTCAACCCCTCACCCTCACTCACCCTCAACCCCTCACCCTCACTCACCCTCACAACACATATTGTGTTACAATAGGTGTCACATTTGCGAAAGATAAAACTATTGCCATTGTAAATAACAAAGCTATTAATTTCGCTATTTTCAAAACAAGCACATAAATAAAAAATGTGTCCTTTACAATACCAATAGCTCAAACTTTCCTAATGCGAGACCTATTGCATTGCTGTGCTTCTCTCCCCTGCTGCACTCTCCTGCTCTCTAGAGATGTGGCCTAACGACCAGAGCTGCGATCTAAGTGACGTAAATACAAAACATGTTGCATTGTAAATGACAAAGCCATCAATTTAGCAATTTTAAAAACCAACAAATAAATAAAATATGTCATTTACAAGACCAATAACTACAACTTTTCTAATGCGAGACCTATTGCATTTCCAATGCTTGTTTTTACTTTTTCTTTCTACGGTTTCAACTTTTCTGGCTCATGATCTGATTACTAAAAATATGTTCTGGTTTTTAAAAAGTAGGGCCATGCCCACCACCTGCCGCCTGTGCATAATGAGTATTGCTGCTTCTTTGCTCGATTCACTACTTACATGTTCAAGGTAATAGGGCGTATTACATTCTTATGGCTTGCTACCAATTCTCTCACCAAATTCATCCTATGTTAGACTACATGAGGACTATTTACTAGATGGTTTGTGTCACGCTTGCATCAACCCAAACCTCAAGTAAGGTTTATGAAGCCACAGAAGTCCACTTTCCGTGGTCCTGCGTGGCTCCATAAATCTGCCCTGTGAAAGCATTCCTTGGGCGTTGCTTGAGTTTTCCGACATTACCCCCATGGGTTTTGACACATTTACAGATTTAGCAGGATTGGTAGGCCTGGGAATGCTCCAAAAAGATACACCTTCCCAGGACAGTGGCGTAACGAAACTTGAGGGGGCCCCCCTGCAAAGCACATGGAGGCCCCCCCCAGCAGCCCGGCCCACCACCTACCACTTTGCCCCAGGAACAAAAATAAGCAGTCACCTAAAGACGTATTTTCAGCACTTATCTGTGCATACTTCGAACAGCAAATAAACATAGAATGCACTTTAATCGTGTACTAGGGCTGCCTGGATGATGAGATTCATGACTGATAATTAAAGGGAACAAAGACAAAATAGTCCCATTACAAACAAATACATACTTTTTTATTCATAACCACAGTTAGTGCCAAGACGAGGCCTTGCCAGGCTCGTTAAACACATGGCTGGCATTTTTCTGTTGGCAACCCTACTTTATATTCCTTTTCATGAAATGCATTCTCAAACTACAGCAGTAAATGTAAATTGCAAATGCAAGGCATAGGCAGAGTGGGGGCCCAGGGAGTACTGAAACCAAAAAAAAACTAAGCCTCGGTAACCAGTTTACAAAGGTATGTCGACTGTGCACCTCAGATATAGCGTACAGCTGACTGTTGTGCTGCACTGTAGCACCCAACAACACTTTTCAATAATGTACATCACAAGCAGACATGTAATAGCGCACACTGGGTAGAGCATATATATCACATAGCTCAGAATACCATATAGTTGGATGGCACGCAGCTCCCAAGAGTATTGTAAGTAGTTTAAACAGAACGCACTGGACAGACCTTGTATACACCCCACATAGCGCAGATATACTATTCAGCTGGATGCAATGTGGCCCCAAAGAGCACTTTTCAATTGCATGAAACGCACACAAACTTCCAACACAACACATTAAATAGGACATTTTGCTTACATCTAAATAAGCACAGACATGGCATTTGGGCCGTAGGCCACATTTTCCATAGAATGCAGTATATAAACATAAATAGCGTAACATAACATGTAATTGCTGCTCCTATAGTTGTGTAGCTCTATCTATAACTTGGTCATCAGAATGTGCTACAACAAAGACGATGATGCTGGGATGGTGAACAGGACAGAGGGCCAACCCATCTTCACTATTGAGAGGCTCAGAGGCGCACCATTTAATTTATGAGGCAGGCCGCAGGACTGATATGAGGCAACTGGTGCCGCCATGCTGGAGCTGCGCTCTACAACTACTGCGCTGATGGCCCGAAATCTACGCCACTCTACTCTATGCCACTCCACTCTACTCCACTGCAGTCTATTTTGCACCTCTCTGCTCCACTCTTCACCACTCTAATCTGTGCCACTCTACTCTACGCCATTGCATAATGCACTCTGCGTCAATACAGTCTATACCACTTTACTCAAAACCAATCCACTCTATGCCAATCTACTCTGCACCACTGTACTTAATGCCAGTTCACTTTAGGCCACTTTGCTCCACTCTGCAACACTCCACTCTTTGACGCTCTTCTCCACTCTGTCACTCTATGACACTACCTGCGCTATTCCACTCTACAGCATTGCACTCTATACACAGCAGTCTACTCTGCACCACTCCACTCTATTCTGCACCACTCTACACTGCATCACTCTACACCACTCTACGCCAATGTACTGTATGCCACTTTGCTCAAAACAATGCACTCTAAGCTACTTTACTCTAAGACAGTCTACTCTTCACCACTGTACTTTATGCCACTTCATTCTAAGCCACTCTAATCCACTCTACAACTCTCCACTATATGATGCTCTAATACACTCTATGCGATTCTGAGACACTACTCCACTCTACAACACTCTATGCCACTCCCTCTACTCCACTTCATGCCATTTTACTCCACTATATTCTACAGTACACTTCCAGTCTACTATACTTTTCGCCACTACACTCCATGCCACTCCACTTGAACAATATACCACTCCACTCTACACTACTCCACTCTATGCCATTTAATTCTACTACACTACTCATCTCTATGCTACTCTACTCTACTACAATCTGCTACGCTACACACCACTCTACTCAATAACACTGTACTCCACTATACGCAACACACTCTATGCCACTCCACATTGCTCTACACCAATCCACAACACTCTATGCCACTTCACTCTATGACACTCTGCTTCACTCTACAATACTCAACTATATGACACTCAAATGTACTCTACACCCTTCCAATCTACAACGCTCTACTACCTCCATGACACTCCACAACACTATGCCAGTCCACCCTATGCAACTCCAGGACACTCCACTTAACTCTACTCTACACCAGTCCATGATTCTACGCCACTCCATAACAGCCCACTCTACTCCACGACACTCTGCTTTACGAGACTAACTATCTTTGAGCCGTGCTGAACAGTTATCAAGCTGGTGTACAAAAGGGCTAAAACATACTGGCACAGCCAATAGCTCTTGCATTGCGGAGACCTATTGGATTTGCAAATGCTTGTTTAAGAGTAAGCAGTGGTACGTGGCACCACTGCCTGTTCTGTTCTAAAAAAAATATTTTGTTAACCATTTTCAAACGGGAAGGGGTCCAAGAGGTCGCTTGCGGCTCCCTTCCTATTTGTGAATGGTTACCAACTCCTTCGAAATGTCAGTAAATAATTAAAGTTTTGTATCTGTAAGTCAGTCGCAAAACATTAATACATACCACTGCGATTCTGTCACAAATTAATTATTAGCAATTTGAATTTTGTACAAATGAAAATGCTTTGTTGCAGTTGCAAATGGCCTTATTCTGCGAATTGGGCCGTTTGCAACCTCCAAACAAGTTTGTGCATATGATTGTTTGTTCTTTACTTTACCTAAAATAATTGTTTTAGCTTTCCAAACCTTTCCTTTCAAGACATTATTGCAATCAATCAATGAGAGTACTTGTAAAGCGTGCTACTTACCCATGAGGGTCCCAAGGCGCTGAGGGGAGAGGGGGGTGATGCTACTGCTCGAAGAGCCAGGTCTTGAGGAGTCTTCTGAAGGCGAGTAGGTCTTGGGTCTGCCGTATGTGGGTAGGGAGGGTGTTTCAGGTCTTGGCAGCAAGGTAGGAGAAGGATCTGCTACCCGAGGTCGTTCGTTGGATGCGGGGGACAGTGGCGAGGCTGGCGGAACGGATCTGGCGGGTGGGGGGGTGGAAGCTGAGTCATCTGTTCAGGTAGGCTGGTCCGGCATTGTGGAGTGCTTTGTGTGTGTGGGTGAGGAGCTTGAAGGTGATCCTCTTGTCGACAGGGAGCCAGTGTAGGTCTCTCAGGTGGGGGGTGATGTGGCTGCGGCAGGGGACGTTGATAATCAGTCAGACGGAGGCTTTTTGGATGCGTTGTAGTCGTCGTAGGTGTTTGGCTGGGATTCCTGCGTAGAGTGCGTTGCCATAGTCCAGTCTGCTGCTGACGAGGGCCTGTGTCACCGTTCGTCTTGTTTCGGTCGGGATCCACTTGTAGATCCTGCGGAGCATGCGGAGGTTGTTGTAGCAGGAGGAGGAGACGGCGTTGACCTGCTTAGACATGGAGAGGGAGGACTCGAGGATGAATCCTAGATTGCGTGCGTCGAGAATGAGGTACATTGGAAGAGCAAGGTGTCGCACTATGTGGCATCTCTGCTGATTCTGTGTAATCGTGCTTTTGGCTAGGACTCTTTAAAGTGGCGGATACCAGCACCACGGATTCTTCTGCTGCTCACAGTGCTTAATTTGAGCCGGTGGTTCTTGTGCTCGGCACTGGCAATTAATTGTCAGCACTGGTTCTAGTAACAGTCCACCACATGGTGCACTATCTGTCCAATTATGAGATGAGCACAACAACAGTGTTCAATAAGTCAATATCCATTAAAAAGAAAAATTCATGTCGCTCATATAGCTTTGGGTGGCCTGGAATAGTCTGAATTGTCACATTTGTAGGAGTGTGATGGTTGGTTCTGATGTTACCATCATTGGCAACGCTTGCTGGGGCAATGGGTGGTGCTGGCTGTAGTGGCCTCCCGAGAAAGACCCCTGCTCTTACTGATTTTTTTTTTACAAATTAAGCAATGTCCACGCTTGAGGCATCCCCACAAGATTTCTAAATTTACCCCTTGCTCGACATCAGCTCCAGGACAGGAGCTCAGTTTGCACAGGTTTGCTGGGGATACATTCT
Source organism: Lissotriton helveticus (assembly GCF_964261635.1). NCBI lineage: Eukaryota > Metazoa > Chordata > Amphibia > Caudata > Salamandridae > Lissotriton > Lissotriton helveticus. Next base: position 1,011,680,050 of record NC_136072.1, read on the forward strand.
TCTTTTTTCGCTTTGGTTTTAGAAGAATCCTTCCAGACAAAAGAAACTCATAGACACCTGAACATACGAGTGTGAAAAGCACTTAAGTGTTCAGAAACGTCTCATTACTCCTTTACTCGGATCCCTGTTTTCACAAAAGGCCTCCACTTTCACCACAGAACTGCCTCACATGGTTTTCACAACTGACCAGCATTGTAAAAGGAGCAGACGAGTGTACGGGGCACTGGGAACGTGGGTTCGCTACTTCAGAAAAAGCTTCAATGGAGTATTATGTGGTATTGTCTACAAGACGGCAGTACAGCCACTTGTTCGAAAAGTGGAAAGTTTACGGTTTAAAGATACACAAATAAGTAGATTTCTTTCACCTTAAGGTTTAAAAAAGTAGTTGTTGGTCTCTTACCTGGGAACTTTGAGACCTCTGTGCAAGGCCGTTATTCCATCAAAATGTAAAAAACAGTTCAGTTAGCAACGAAACCAAAACAAATAACAGGATTTGTCTTAAAATGATGAGGCATATATAACCAATGAAAGGAGTTAAAAGAAAACCAATATATTTTCACCAGGTATTCGTAGCTGGTATTAGAAAAAGAATATGCACTGTAGAAAAGGATACAGTGTTTGCGAGCCTCGAATAGTACCAACATGCCACAAAAATGAAAGGCGCACTCCCAGCCCATGCTGATGGCGGTGGAGTGGAGGAAATATTTAAAACATGAGAATTTATAGGCAACAGACTGACTCACTGTGACCTGAGCCTTGGCCTGCAGCTTCAGTGGTAGGCGCAAGGCCATGAGCAGTCGGCAGAACACCGGGCAATAATTAATTTAAATTAAGGCCGCACCAGTCCATGCTGGGCTGCACGGTCCCTTTCAGCTGCCTCACCTCATGCACACTTTTAATTTTACTAAGTGGCATGTGCATGAGAATGACCAGCTTCGCCATAGGATGAAGAATGAGCATATGCGGCTGCGCACAATTTCAGTCCTGCACCATTCAGTTCATGAGGAGGCCATCGCGTGTGTAACTACCGTGAGCGTAACGCACGTTATGTAACTTACTCCCAGCATCCAAGACGGATCGGACCGGTTGTGTGGAGTGCTAAGTGTGGTTGTTGGCTGTGCGGCTGTGGAAGGGGCCCCTGGAGCTTGGGGGCCCCCAGCACCGCTGGGGCTGCGGGGGCCTGTGTTACGCCCCTGTCCCAAGAGAGGCGTAACAAGGAGAAACATCTTTGATTCTTCTTGTTACATCCTCTTTCTATGTGTGCTGCATGCTGCTGTACTCCAATGAATACTACAATAAACTGGATTTGTATTTGTGGTGGGCAGTTGCCTACATCAAGGTGAGAGAGCGCAAACTGACCTAAATGTATGAGTGCATCACACTTACCCGTAGTAAGCACAAATCATGAGGAGAAATGCCATGAGTGCTAATAGTATCTGCAATTATATTCTGAATGTATAGCTAATGTAGAGATTTAAGTAGAAGTGGAACTAATACAGAAATGTGTGACACTATATGATTTTATTAGATGTGATTATTTCTGAATCCATGTCGTGTAGCTGTTAAAATGTAAGATGGTATGTGGTTAAACGCAGAATGTGGTAGGCCTCAGGGCCAGAGCTAGAAGGGAAGGGGAAGGTGTTTCTTTTCACGACATAGATTGTACTAATGTTTTGGTCATTGCATTAATGGGCCATGATTTATAGATGTGTTTACTGAATAATAGAATAAGAGTATTAACATGCTTTAATTAATGAAGAAGTTGAATGCTATAATTATTATGAGAAATGCTGTAGGCCTGAAATGTTTTAACGTTGGTTTACACGTACATGTCTGGGCCAAGAAATGTTGCGAACCTTTTTGGAAGTCTATGAGAGTTGGGATCTTGGCTACAGATGTCTGTCTGCCAGAGAAAAGGGGGAATCCAATTATAAATAAAATGAATAGAGGTCTGTTCAGTAGACGGCCCAGACATGGAGGAGGGTTCCGGAATGTTTAAGGGGTATCAGCGGGCCGGAGAAGAGTCTGAGAAGCAAGGTCAACTCCAACGTATGAGGCCCAATACAAAGCAGCATGGAAAAAGCCAGAAGCTACACCACGTGAGGGGCGTCTCACGAGGGGCGTCTCAAATGTTGTTGACTGTTTTGTATTAGGAACAGCACCCTTGGGTGGAGTTAGAGCAGATACCTGAGGACCCTTTAGAGAGCGGATGGGTAGGCAGAGAGGGGTCATGACTGGAGAACTATAGGTTTTCACCAAGAGACTTAGAGTGAGTGACTTCCCTTGGGGGTCATTCACTGCTGACACCTTTGTTAGGTTGGGATTTGGTTAAGTAGGGATACCATCTAGAGCAGGGTAGGGACAGCCTAACCTGTGCGTTTTCCTCCAACTTAAATGAAGGAGAGATATGCGTCAATGCTGATAGCTTTATTATTCTTAGAACTTGTGTTAGTAATTTCCGTTGCTCGTCTGAGGGCTTTCAGAGAGCACATGTATGTAGTTGGACCTGTGTATCTCGTGAATCTCATTCTGAGATGCCTGTATTTGCAGCTTATCCTATCCTTACAATAAACTTTTGAAAGCTAGAAGTTGTTTGTGATCTTTGGGAGCGAAGTCCTTTATTGGGTGAACTAGCTTGGTAATAGATGCACTTTCTTCCTCAAAGACAGGCAACAAAGGTTCAGTCGACCAGATCGAGGTTTGGATCAATAGTGATAAGGTATCGATCAAAATCTCGCCCTTCCAGTTGGTAGCTATAGAGGATGGTTGCCTTCTTGAGGACGGTGACCTAGGCCAGGTTAGCTTACCCCAAGGCCCCTAGAAATCGATGATCGGAAGAACCGCCCGCCGAAGAAGATCCGGATGACGTGAGACAGAAAAAGCAGCAGTATCGGTCGAGAGTGAGTATAAAGGGTCATGCGTGTTAGATTGCGGTGTTTTTGTATTGTATCTATGTTGTAATGTCTGGCGGAGTTGAATGTCTGTAGAGTGACTGTGGAACAGGTTGTGAGCGCGCGCAACCAGTGGAAATCTTAAGTTCAAGGAGAGCTTAAGTGGTTCGGGTGTATCGGACACCCAGAGTAATTGTCAAATAGTGTGAAGGGGGTCATGAGGTACCATTGATCACCCGAAAGACCGAGATAGGGGGAACGTAAGAGTGAGTGCGTGAGTAACGGACGCTGGTCGGAGGTTACTGTATGTGTAAGCAACCTATCAGAGAGACGATAGACATTTCGTCAGTTGTGTTGACAATTACATATAGACTGTGGACGTACAGTCGAGGGAAGTGACCGCTTGGTCGGAAGTAGTCATTTTTCGGTGTATGAATGGGACGCATGCATGACCGGGAGACGAGTTGAGAAAGGAGGGGTGCTGCTGCGAAGCGGAGAAAAGTGACGTCAGGAAGTGTCGCGCAGTGATTGGCTGACCGGAGAAAGACCGCGCCGTGATAGGCCAGCTAGCAAAGACGTCAGAAAGTGTCGAGCTGTGATTGGCCGACCGGAGAAAGACCGCGCTGCGATAGGCCAAGTTAGCAAAGCCGCGACAGGATTGGTGGATTGTCATCAGGAAGTAAACAGAGTAGCGAGGCTGGATATTGTGCGCATAATTATGAAGTGTTTTAAATGGCTGAGAGCGGTGTTTAAAAAAGAGAAGCGGGGATCGTATGAAGGGGAAGAAGCCCCGCCGGAGGGTACGCCGGCTCGTTACATGGCAGTGAATGTTGGGTTGCATACGATCCTTTGGATATCAGAGTGGAGTAAGATTACGGAAGGAAATGAGGAACTGACGTTCCCGAAGTACGGGACGTTCAGATTAGAGGTGTTACATCGATTAAAATCAGTCATGACCTCAATGAGACCCTTGCCTAGACCGACCCAGTTTGAAGCTCTTGATGCATGGATTAGGGCAGCGCATGAAAAGAATATGAATAGACGACAAGAAAGGGTGAAACGATCGGTAAGGGCAGTGCAGGATGCCAGGTGGGATGCGGATGCTAAAAGATGGAGAGTGCATAACATGGAAGTAAATAAACTGTACCCGGTGTTAGAGGTGCCCGGAAATAAAAGCCCCCTAGAAGAAGATGATGAGAGCGAAACAGAGGATAGCCTGATAAACAGATTATTGACAGACAGGCCACCCCCGTATAATAGAGCAGGGGGAGAGGTCGAGCATAGTGAAGGAGAAAAGGGGGGCAATGCAGGAGAGCATGGACCGCTTCCCAGTTCAGAGTGGGATCCTGAGGCAAAGAAAGAGCTGTCCCAGCCTAGTCAGGTGCAACAGGTAGTCGGGAGGTTTGTGGTACAAAGAGCGCCGGAAACGGAGAGCGCCACATCCTACGCATTACCAGATGCACTACAGGTACCTGTTACCATAGGTCCTATAATATCGATATATGACCAAGAGAGAGCAAGAGGGGAAGAACGGGTACGGAAGGACAGAGAAAGAGCAGGGACGGCAAGGAGGAACGATACGATTAATTCCCCAAGTCAGATGCCGATACCAAGAGAGTGGAGCACCCCGATGCACACAGCAGGGGACCCAGGAGGGGATCCCGAGGGCCCTAGATGGCCAGTGGATCTGAGGGGATCTGGACGAAAATCCTTTCAAGAGCTAAATGAGTACATGAAGAAGTGGGATGAGGCAGTGGAGGCTCACAAGAGCATCATAGCTGCAGAAGCTGAAAGGGAAAGTCAGGACAGCAGAGCTCGGACTCACTGCGGGGCTGGGGAGAGCAGCCCGGAGTGGGACTGTAGAGAGAGAGATAGTAGGGGAGTCACCCATTGGGCCCGGAGTGGAGATAGAACAGACCTGGAAAACGGGGGCCCCGGGAATGGGAGGGTGGCGCGCCCAATACTCAGTGAAGAGGAGAGGAGAGCGCAAGAGTACAGAAACAGCTTTAAGTGTCCACACTGTGTGCCCGGCACCAGAGAACTGAATGGGAGTTGTGAGAGGTCGCACCATAGTCCCTGTGATGACGGAAATGAGCGCAGCCCAGGGAATAGGGGGAACCAGGAAGGATCGTATCGGATACTGAGCGATACTAGGCAAAGGGAGAGTAGCGACCAGAGGGAAAATAACAGAGAGGCGTACGGTGAAAGGAGAGAAGAAGAAGAGAGTGGGCAGAGCAAGAGTGGGGGTAACAGGCCCGTGTTCCATCACCTTCCAAGATCGGATGGCCGAGCATGGGACCTGGAGAGATGGGAGCAAGGGAAGGCACTCATTAACTCTCCCGAGCCCAAACGTAGAGCTCGAAGTTGGGATGGTAGGGAGACTAGTGAGCCCCCTTCGAAAGACATATTGCGAGCTGAGATAAAAGCCAAGAGACTCGATGTCGCCAGCTTAAGGTCAGACCTGGATGACATGATAGATGGTACCCTGCCTTTAGAAAGAATGGAAATGTATGAGCAAGATGAAATACTGTATATGGCAAAGGATATTACTCGAAAAGCGAGAGCAATCCATGAGAAGTTAGTCGAACTAGCAGGCAAATATATGGTGGACCTGTCAAGAACCAAAGCATTACAGGGTAACCACAGGCTACATTACACAGATCGAGACCTAGATGAGAGGAGAACGATTGGGCTGAAAACGCACATAAGGGAACTGATCACTGGAATAAGGACATGGAGGGCACTAGATAAGTGGGAAGAGAGGTGGTCCAAGAAAGGGACCGTCAGGAGAAGCACGCTTGGTATGACACCAGGAGGACTGCAGGGAATAGAAGCATACCCTTTGCGTGAAGTCGCAAATGGGAACTATGTGCATGTCCCTTGGAGTAGGGGAGATTTAGCTGCTTTTACCACCTCCTTCCCCAAATTGCGGGAAAACCCAGTGGAGTGGTACAAGCAAGTCGAGAGATTTGTAAAAATCTCAAAGGTCCTATGGATAGATCTGAACACGCTGTTTGACATTGTAGTACCAGGAGATCTGTGGACAGCATGCAAGGTTAGCGCTGAGTGGCCCACAACGGAGCCAGAGAGAGATGCTAAGACTAATGGGCCGTCCGAGATTGTGATGGCAAAATTCGAGAGAGTGATGACTTGGCTGAAAGAGAAAGTGCCAATGCAAGACATAGATTGGGTCAGAATAGACCGAACCAGACAGGAACCCAAAGAGACCGTCCACGAATATTACGAGAGATTGCTGAAGGCGTTTAAACAGTATAGCGGCCTGGATGTAATGGATCCAAAAGACATAGGGCAATTCGTGTCCAAGTTCGTCCTGGGACTGAGACCGGATATTAGTTTAATGATTCAGCAACACTCGATTTGTTGGCAAAGTAAACCCCTAGACGAAATACTGAGATATGCCAGGTACTGCTGTGATGAGATAGACTCCAAGGCTAAGAAACTAAAAGAAAAGTTGATGGTGGTACAGATGCAGGCAGCAGGGAAGGGGGGACAGCAGCAACAGCAGCAAGGAACAGGTACAGGAGGAAAGAAGCAGTACAGTCAGAACAAGGGCAATGAGGAGAGTTCCACCTTTAGACCCAGATTAGACATAGCTGCCTTGAAGAAAACGACTAGGTGCCACCAGTGTAACGAGGTGGGGCATTGGAAACGCGAGTGTCCCTACAATGTAGAGATAGGAGAACAAGAGATAGAGGAGGAAGAGGTCCAGAGCGCGCCTACAAGAGGGGTGACGCCATACCAGGGAAAGGTGCTCAAAGGGGGGGCTCCTCCCCGAGCCCAGTTCCCGCAACCTCCTCGAGTAGGGACTATGGGTAAGACCTATAGACAAATGCCCCTGTTTGTAGAAGGAGAAGAGTGCTATTATGTGGACCCATTAACCGGACAGAGAGTGGAAAGAGAAGACTGCACCCTCGGGGCAGCCTTGGAGGTGGACCAGAGGGGACCCTATGTCGAAGCAGAAGTAGCAGGGTGCCCTACGACATTTCTGGTGGACACAGGAGCCACTAGATCCACGATCAGATCAGCTGCAGTTCCAGACCTGCCCATGTCTGGAGAGACCATACAAGTGGTGGGGGTCGCAAACAGGAGAATAACCAGCCGATTGACAGAACCGGTACAGGTGAAAATAGGGAAGTACAGCGATGAGCACCAGTTTGTGGTTTGCGATTCAAGTCCTGTGTGTCTGCTAGGGAGAGACCTGTTGTGTAAATTGAATTGTACAATATACTGTACACCTCAGGGAGTGGAGGTATTGACCAATGATGATGACGCAGATTTCAAAGTTGCAAACTCAAGAATATGCGTGGAGCTGTACCCTACTTTGACAGTAGATGAGCTCCCCTGGGACTTGAGAGAGACAGTGGCACCAGAAGTATGGGATTTCACTGGGGAAGAGATAGGATTGGTCAAAGGGGTGGACCCAGTGAAAATTGTAGTGAAACCGCATGCTGAGTTCCCAAGAACACCCCAATATAAATTGACTCCAGAAACGATTGCAGGCATAAAACCCGTGATCGAGTCCATGATTAAACAGGGAATACTGAAAGAAATCGTGGGTAGTCCATGCAACTCCCCGATTATGGGTCTGCAGAAACCAAATGGGAAATTCCGGATAGTACAGGACCTTCGAAAGATTAATAACATAGTCGTTTCATGTTGTCCAGTGGTGCCGAATCCATCAGTGATACTGTTTCAGATTCCATTCCAAGCTGAGTGGTTCACTGTGATCGATCTTTGTCAGGCTTTCTTTTCGATCCCTCTGGACGAAGAAAGCCATTTTCTTTTCGCATTTAAGCTGGAAGGTCGCGTCCTAACATGGTGTCGTATTCCTCAGGGGTATACAGAGAGCCCATCGATCTTTAACCAGCTTTTGAAGAAAAATCTTGAAAGTCTAGTGCTGCCCCAGAAGTCAGTTCTGGTCCAGTACATAGACGACCTCCTCGTGGCGTCAGAAACAGAAGAAGCTTGCAGGGAGGACTCTATTGCTTTGTTAAATCACCTAGCTGCCAATGGGCACAAGGTGTCCCCGGGAAAGTTGCAGTACTGCCTGACAGAAGTGCAGTACTTGGGACACAGAATAGAGAAAGGCAAACGGAAGGTGTCACCAGACAGGATAGAGGCGATCATGAAAATGAATGCACCTAGGACACAGAGAGAGGTCAGGATGTTCCTAGGGATGGTGGGTTATTGCCGACAGTGGATCGCGAACTTTTCACTGAAAGCAAAGCCCTTGCAAAAACTGACGCACAAGGAGGTGAGCGACCCGGTACCATGGGACAAAGACTGTTTGATGGCATTCTTACAGCTGCGAGAGGACCTGTGTCGTGCTCCGGCATTGGGAATGCCTGATTACAATAAACCATTTTTGCTTTACTGTTGTGAGAGAGAAGGCTGCGCGTTGTCTGTGTTAGTCCAAATCCATGGGAATGCCCGTAGACCAGTTGCTTATTTCTCGGCTACTTTAGACCCAGTAGCCGCAGCGTTGCCCGGATGTCTCAAATCCGTTGCTGCAACGGGTGTCAGCATTGAGAGATGTGAAAATATCGTCATGGGGCACCCGTTAGAGGTGTGCGTGCCCCATTCTGTTGAACTGTTGATGACCAGGACCAAAACACAGCATCTGACCAACAGCAGGCTCACGCGCTATGAGCAAGTTATTCTTGCTGCAGAGAATGTGACCCTCAAGAGATGCTCTGTTTTGAACCCTGCCACCTTGATGCCACTCCCAAATGATATTGAGGATGATGATGAATGTACAGACCATGACTGCCTCGATGTGACTGAACTATGCACCAAACCCAGACCCGACATCGTAGATGAGCCACTGACCGACCCAGACGAAATTTTCTTTGTCGATGGCTCATGTGTAAGAGACGAAGTTGGGCAGTTGAGAGCAGCTTATGCTGTTTGTACAATTACTGGAGTTGTGGAAGCTGGGTGCCTGGAAGGAGTACACTCCGCTCAGGTAGCCGAGATTATTGCCTTGACACGTGCTTGCTTGGCAAGCAATCAAATTCGAGTCACCATATACACCGACAGCCAATATGGTTATGGGGTGGTTCATGATTACGGGCAGTTATGGTCTCAAAGAGGGTTCATGACCTCTTCAGGCTCTCCCATTCGCAATGGAGAGTTTGTGCGCCTGTTGTTAGAGGCGTTGCAATGCCCAGCAGGTATAGCAGTTGTAAAGTGCACCGCACATACCAGAAATGAGGACTTCGTTTCGAAGGGCAATAGATATGCTGATGAAGTTGCGCGGTATTGCGCGGAGCAAGGGTACTCTTTCACAGAGGTGGAAGTGGGTGGAATAAATGTAAGGACTGAATTAGCCATGATACTGGAAACTGTTGATACTTGGGATGAATTGTCAAACATGCAAGAAAATGCTCCTGATTTTGAAAAAGAAACATGGGAAAAGGCAGGATGTGTAATGGGTGAGTCCCATTTTTGGGTCTCAGCAGACGGCAGAGCAGTGTTGCCCAATGAGATGGTGAGTCCAATGGCCAGACTCATACATGGTCCCGTACACTTAGGGAGAGATGCTATGCTGAGAGTGTTTAGACAGACTTGGTACAACCCTAAGTTTAGAATAGCAGCAGAAGCAGTGTGCCAGCGTTGTGTGACCTGTCAGCAGCTGAACGTAGGGAAAAGGACACCAGTTGCACTGAGTCACATAGGAAGGTCTGGAGGTCCATTCAATCGAATGCAGATAGATTTCATTGAAATGCCAAGGTGCAACCGCCTCCGCTATGTCCTGGTGGTTGTTTGTGTATTCTCCAGATGGGTTGAGGCATACCCTACACGTAGGTGCGACACCCTCACAGTGGCCAAGTTACTGCTTAGGGAACTCATTCCGCGCTTCGGGGTGCCGGCCTCTTTGGAATCAGATAGGGGAACGCATTTTAACAGCGAGCTTGTGAAAATGATTTGTGCAGCTCTGAATATCGATCAGAAGTTGCATTGCAGTTACCGACCAGAAGCCTCAGGAATTGTGGAGCAGATCAATGGCACGATCAAAGCCCGAATTGCAAAAGTGTGCTCCTCAACGACCCTGAGTTGGCCTGACGCCCTGCCATTGGTCCTCATGAGCCTTCGTAGTACCCCAGACAGAAGAACGGGGTTGTCACCGCATGAGGTGTTAATGGGGAGAGCAATGAGGCTGCCATCTGTCCCAACTACTGCACTGTTAAATATCACAGATGATATGATCCTAGACTATTGTAAGGGGCTGTCTGACGCCATTCGTTCTGTGTCCCTTCAGGTGCAGGCTGCCGAGGTTCCATCGTGCCAGGGCCCGTGTCATGACCTGTATCCTGGGGACTGGGTCCTGGTGAAAAAACATGTGAGAAGAAGCTGCTTGGATATTCGTTGGCGTGGGCCCTTCCAGATCATCCTGATCACGAACACGGCTGTGAAGGTGGGAGGCCTGCCCAATTGGATCCACGCGTCACATACGCGAAGGGTTCCAGCACCTCGGGAAGAAACAGCTCCTCTCTCGGATAGACGTCCAGCAGAGGACCGAGAAGCCATAGAGGGGGCTAGCCAAGCTGTAGAGGTGCCAGCGGAAGCAGGGAACGAGTCTGACCAAGCTGAGGACGGTCAGTACAACAGCGAAACAGACGACGCTACAGAAGGAGAAAGTAGCTGGGAGTACGAGTCAGACACTGACAGGTCTGACAGAGAGCGAGAACAGACAAGAAGGAGAAGGAGTAGAAGGGCACGTGGAGAAGCTAATTGGCCGCAAAGAAGGAGCTCTAGCCTGAGGTCAACTCCAGAGGTAACCCTTCCTCCGATATCAGAAGACTCAGACCCGGAAGAAGGTGCTCAGGGCGCTGAAGCACCGGACCGAAGAAGGTCAAGAAGAGTGCGTGTGCCTAGCAGAAGATACTCCACCCCTGAGTGGACATATCTGGCGACAAATGTCTGTGAAACAGGAGACAGGGAGGATCCGAGCGGTGGTGGTGTCCAGTTCTGAGCCCATCGTCACCGTGGAAATACGACTGTTGGTACCCGGAGTCGAACAAGAAGGATCACTAACATTCATGCTCCCCAGACCTCCCCGCCTCAGCAAGTTAAAACACATGTTTCTCTCAGAATTGCAATTCCCCGACTTTGGTACAACGATAACAGCACATGAAGAGCACAATCTTCGTTTGGAAATACTGAACTTTGCTATCGAAGCTGCAGGCACAAACTTGATAGTAGATGCTTAAAGGACTTTGTAAATAAAGCAAGCAGAAAAAGAAGATTACCTAGCGCCCAGGAAGCAGAGAATATTAGGGAACTTCCCTTGAGTTGATGGAGAAGGGCTAGGGTTGTCTTTATTGAACTGTTAAAGGACTTTTGCGAAGAAGGTTGTCAGCTTCCAGTTGTGTGGATTCTAAAGACAAAAAGAGTAAAAAGAGACTGTAAAGGAACGAGAAGAAAAGAACTTTTTGCTAAGATAAGAGAGAGCCATATTGTCTGACGAAATGGAAGCCGGCACCCAGAACCGCAGAGCTAAATGTATAATAGGTACACTAATAGTAGGAGTAATAATATTAATAGCTTTAGTGGTAACAATTTCTTATGTAAAGGGACATGAGGAAGAGGCGAAGGTAACTGATGTGAAATCTGTAGAAACGCTTACACCTACTGTTGCTGGTGAGAAAAGGGAAAACATTCAAGAGAAAGCGTTATTAGCTGCAGAAGCCCGCAGGTTACACGTAGATGAGTCCCAAGGAGACTTTAGGTCAAATGCTTATGCTAAACTCTTATATGAATACGTGGATGCCATGGAGGTTAAGGACTGTTACGTCTGCATGCAGTTGCCGGCGTCTGTAGATGAAGGCATTAGATATCATCACCTCCCGCTGACATATGGCATTACATGTAGCTTATTGCTTAGTATATTTTATGAGAGAGATAGTTTTGAATACTATTTCTCCAACTATGATTCAGTGTTGCCAGAAGTCCCAAATTATAAGCAGATGAACAAATGGGACTACTGGAAGAGTGAAGACAGATTGGCCAAGTTCTTCATTCCTTGGATTACCTTAGATACTTCACATGCCCGTAGAAATAACCTGACATGCAAGGTGTCAGAAGTCGAGAAGAAGTTCATAGGGCAAGTGGATGATCGTTATAGGAGACAAAAGATTTTGAAAAAATCAGGACAATGGAAAACAGATTGGACCGAGGAAGAGAAGGCACACAAGAGAAAGGGTAGTAGTGGTCCAATAGCTTTAGATAAGACGCAGAGAGGAAAGCTATGTCTTCACCGAGCCAAAACGTATTATGAAAATGTATACGTGGGAGAAGTCGACTGTGAACATGCTTTCAATATAGAGTACTATACTAAAGATTTCCTGAAGGGAATGCAAGTGATTCCAAATGTGTATTTTGTATGTGGAAGAAATGCCTACGTGAGACTACCTGACAACTGGTATGGATCATGTTACCTAGCAATTGTCTTCCCCAAAATATATCATGCACAAGACTTAGAGATCATTGAGGGCAAGACATCATCGAGGGGAAGGAGAGAGGTAGGAGATGCAGAAATGGTTGGAGATGTCTTTGGAGCTATGTTCCCTCTTTTGGGTCTAATCCTTAATGATGTTAAAATTAGACGACTGGCAACAGTCGTCGACAGGTTGTCTGCCAGCACTGCTCAGTCCTTAATGCTGGTAGAAGGAGAGATGCAATCGATAAGGGCTATGGTTCTTCAGAACCGTCTTGCGTTAGACGTCCTACTAGCAAAAGAGGGCGGAGTCTGTAAGGCTTTGAAGGTCCAGGAATGTTGTACTTACATTCCAGACAATTCAAAGCCCCTTGAGAAAGTTATTAGGAACATAACTGATATTCACAAAGAGATCGAAGACTTGAGTAGAGAAAATGTCTGGGAAAAGGTGGGTCACGGAATGAGTGAAGTTGGAGGGTGGATTTCCACCCTAGGCAAAAGCTTTGTGTGGTATATACTAAAACCTATCATCATAATATTGATCTGTGGGATCATATTGTGGGGATTGGTGAGGGTATTCAAATGGTACAGAGCAAGAAGGTCAGTAAGGGCCCAAAGAGAGCAGCTGCAGAGATTGGCTGCCATACAAGATAATCAGTACAGGAGTCTGAGGGCTCTGGAAGCGCAGAGACAAGTTATGCTAGCAATAACTACAGTTTAAATGTTAGTGATGACCCCGAGAGGTCATCAAAGGGGGGAACTGAGAGAGCGCAAACTGACCTAAATGTATGAGTGCATCACACTTACCCGTAGTAAGCACAAATCATGAGGAGAAATGCCATGAGTGCTAATAGTATCTGCAATTATATTCTGAATGTATAGCTAATGTAGAGATTTAAGTAGAAGTGGAACTAATACAGAAATGTGTGACACTATATGATTTTATTAGATGTGATTATTTCTGAATCCATGTCGTGTAGCTGTTAAAATGTAAGATGGTATGTGGTTAAACGCAGAATGTGGTAGGCCTCAGGGCCAGAGCTAGAAGGGAAGGGGAAGGTGTTTCTTTTCACGACATAGATTGTACTAATGTTTTGGTCATTGCATTAATGGGCCATGATTTATAGATGTGTTTACTGAATAATAGAATAAGAGTATTAACATGCTTTAATTAATGAAGAAGTTGAATGCTATAATTATTATGAGAAATGCTGTAGGCCTGAAATGTTTTAACGTTGGTTTACACGTACATGTCTGGGCCAAGAAATGTTGCGAACCTTTTTGGAAGTCTATGAGAGTTGGGATCTTGGCTACAGATGTCTGTCTGCCAGAGAAAAGGGGGAATCCAATTATAAATAAAATGAATAGAGGTCTGTTCAGTAGACGGCCCAGACATGGAGGAGGGTTCCGGAATGTTTAAGGGGTATCAGCGGGCCGGAGAAGAGTCTGAGAAGCAAGGTCAACTCCAACGTATGAGGCCCAATACAAAGCAGCATGGAAAAAGCCAGAAGCTACACCACGTGAGGGGCGTCTCACGAGGGGCGTCTCAAATGTTGTTGACTGTTTTGTATTAGGAACAGCACCCTTGGGTGGAGTTAGAGCAGATACCTGAGGACCCTTTAGAGAGCGGATGGGTAGGCAGAGAGGGGTCATGACTGGAGAACTATAGGTTTTCACCAAGAGACTTAGAGTGAGTGACTTCCCTTGGGGGTCATTCACTGCTGACACCTTTGTTAGGTTGGGATTTGGTTAAGTAGGGATACCATCTAGAGCAGGGTAGGGACAGCCTAACCTGTGCGTTTTCCTCCAACTTAAATGAAGGAGAGATATGCGTCAATGCTGATAGCTTTATTATTCTTAGAACTTGTGTTAGTAATTTCCGTTGCTCGTCTGAGGGCTTTCAGAGAGCACATGTATGTAGTTGGACCTGTGTATCTCGTGAATCTCATTCTGAGATGCCTGTATTTGCAGCTTATCCTATCCTTACAATAAACTTTTGAAAGCTAGAAGTTGTTTGTGATCTTTGGGAGCGAAGTCCTTTATTGGGTGAACTAGCTTGGTAATAGATGCACTTTCTTCCTCAAAGACAGGCAACAAAGGTTCAGTCGACCAGATCGAGGTTTGGATCAATAGTGATAAGGTATCGATCAAAATCTCGCCCTTCCAAAGGTATAGTAACACTAGCTTGTCAGGTAACACTGACATGTCAGGGTAAACTCCAAACGGCACTACATTATCCTGAGCTCAACCCCCTGGTAGCTGCAACAGAACAGAAGGAATAACTTCAGCAGCGTAACGTATTTATGCAGTACCAAAACAGTAATGAAGGCAAAATGTCACCTAATAAAAAGATAAACCGAAGTAAAAAAAATAGAATAGAATTTAATAAACAAAATGATATAAAAACAACGAAACTCCACAAGGGGAACTGGAGATATACATTTTGAAAGACTTGAGTGACTATGGTCCCAAAAATCACTAAGCACCAATGTTAGTCTATGGACCTGGTAGACCAGGACCCAGGCATCATTTCAGGCTGACTGAGATGGAGCGCGTCACATGCACCAAGCAAGTTTGTCCTGGTCAAAGATTTCACCATCCACTTCATTCTTTTTTATGGAGCTGAAAGGGCTAGGCCTAAAATTTCTGGACCTATTCTAGAATCAAAATCCAATGGCTCTTTTTAGCCGCATGTAAACGTAGAAGGGAGAAAGTTGTTTTTATTGCCAATCAATTCAACAGGAATTTCTCTAGACACATAATAACCACAAAGTACTACATAAGATTAGTTAATTTATTACAAAGCCAAAAATAACTAGACATAAAGATACCTCAAGACGAGAGTGTAGAAATATATTTGAATTGGCATATAGCCAAATCTGCAAATCAAGTTGAGGCGAGGCAACATGAACAAGACATTTAACTCAGGATATCGGATGCAGAGTGTTGGAGAGGATGATCTGCTTCTTATAGTTACTCCCACTTTACTTTTTGCTGATGTTTAACTGTCTTTGACTTAGTCATGCTGGGATCCTGCTATTCAGGACCCCAGTCTAGCTGCTTTCTCCTCTAAAATTGATTGCATGTACTTTAGGTACACTCCAGATTGGATTCTGGGGTACCCTTATAAGTTCCTAGTATATGGTATACTCTGTACCTAGGGCATAGGTACCCCAGAGGCCTCTCAGGGGCTGCAGCATGTATTGTGCCACCCCTGAGAGACCACTCAAATTGACACCACAGGTCTGCTACTGCAACTTGTGTAAGGTGGTGCATGCACCCCTTACTTAGATATAGGTTCACTATATCTACCTTATCACTGCACATATGAACCTATCACTCACCCCTATGGCAGGCCTTATCAATCCTGAAGGTAGGGTGCTGGGTTTTATGTGAGAGGGTGCCCCTCTGCAGCCTTCGGAATCTATTCCCCGGGGTTGTTCTGTGATACAGCCATACCATATACTCTTACGTGCATTATAACCTCGCAGTAAATGCTAACTTTAAAACGTCTGCACAGAAACCTGTTGTGTTTGGTGTCAAACATCTTGGAATCATACCTCAGCATTAGTGCAGTGTGAGGTCCCAGTGGATATAGTACACATTTTAGATGGATATCATGAACCCAAAAATTGGGTCCAGGTTTATCCTGTAATGCGCAATCACAACAGTCATACACTTACTAACAACTGTCATCTGTTTTGCAGCATAATGAAACACAACATACAATATGCAAACAAGGCCTTGGATATGACATTTGCTAAGTTGTGATTCCAAAATTTGGCACAATCATTGACAACATCAGACACTCTACATGGCAAGGGCTGCATTTTGCATGACAAGGCTGCTGCGTTTGTGCTGTACACTGGCAAACACATGTGCTTCTTAGTGCAGCTAGCTATATGTTTGAAATTACATAAGTGCAACTGTTGTGAATGTGTGTGTATTTTGTACACCTTGGCTATGTTTGTATAATTTTAAGTGAGACAAGTTGTTATGAGCCACAAGGTACCCTAATAAAGGAATATGTAGTTGTATGACCTTTTACCTACATTTGTCCCACCTTATTCTTCATAACGGTTATGGTGCTGACCTTTTACCTATTTAGATGCCAAATAAATGCCATGTGGTTTTCTTCGAAAACTAGCCTCATATATTACGCATGCGTATTCTCAGTATCAAAGCAGGAATACCATCTTCTTCATAATAACTCTGTACAGAGGTAACCTCTATAGTCATCCTTGAACGTCAACCCCACAGTACCATGACACAGCTAGGTAGAACCCCAGAGGGTACCTTACTGGTATATAAGTACAACATCTTCGCAGGGCAAACCAGAGGAGAAGCTTCCATGCTGACACAAGACGCTGAAGTCCCTGCATGCAGACACTCCAGCAGGCAGTGGTCTTACATTCCGCAAGGGATGTCAACTCGAGACCAAGATGGGATCCTTTGTTCTCTCCCATCAGTTAATGGATTTGGCTTTTTCCTAGGGGGATTCTTTGCTTTCCACCTACATACATACTAGGTACACTTAGCTAGGGTTAACATCTTAGGAGTAAGCATGAGCTCTGCTACGTATCCAAATGCCTGCATATATTCTCTGTTTTAGCACCATGGTAGAATTCTACCTTTTATTTACTCTGTTCGTGCTTGTAATCGTATATATCTGTTTCTGTCTAATGGTTGTTGCAGCACATGTATTTTATACTAGAACGACGCTGGTTCAATAAATACTTATTGAAAACATCCCAGTTATTCTGTGTATCTCTCTGATACACAGTAGCATGAGTGACTGAGCAAAAAGTACTGTACTGTTTCCATGATCCCTGAGGGGACAGGCTAGTCATGTTCGATAGCTGCTAGAAACTATTCTCTTCTTGGTAAGGTTGTAGGGCTTATGGTGGCACTGTGAGCTAGCTGGTCTACAGGCTAACATATCCTTTCGGAGTGTCTGGAGTCAGTCTAAACCCCAATCCCTCAGTTTATGTTGTCTAAAAGCGCAGATCTTAAATAGATTTGTAGGAGCTACATGACAAAGTGACACAATGTAAGGATTTACTTCGTTTCTCAAAAATATAATTGCCATTATGCAAAACAAGCAATCAAATAGCATGCATGATACAGCATACAACACCCAAACCCCTCACATATCAACCATGCATACTATCCATGACATTAATTTACCATAGCATACAACAGTTATACGGTTCTTAGTTCACTAGTCATGATTATGTAAGTTCATTCTTTGACAGATATGCACATGTAAGGGTAATTTAGCCGGCTGTGTTTAAAACACTACAAGTCCCAGAATGGCCTCCAAAAACAGCATTACATTTGCGCCAATAAAGCATAGACCTTAGAAATACTGCCAGCATGACTCGGATAAGGTGAAAGGTGACCAAACACAAATGATGGTCATTACAAATTTCCTACCACACAAATGTCCCCCAGGTTTCCCGATAAAAATGATATCTCACTTGTGTGGGTGGGTCAAGTACCCGCGAAAGGCAAGGGTCCAAAACGTATTGAGGAGACATCAAAATTACCTATCTCAAAGCAACCTGGTTTTGCAAAGGAAGGTGGTCACCTGGGGTTGGCACCAGGCTCAGCGGGCATCTTGGAACCTACCAAACCCACACATTTCTGTTGCGTTTTGAGCCATTTCCTGTCACGGGCACTAGGCCTTCCCACACAAGTAGAATAGAATAGATGTGGATTTGTAAAGCGCAATTTGCTGCCCGGAGGCGTCCAAGCGCTAGAGTAACCAGAACCTGCCAGAGACCTGGGGAGGTGGATGGCCATGGTTTAAAGGGGGGAGTTAAAAAGGAAGGTCTTTAGTTGTTTACGAAACACAGAGAGGTTGGGATTGGCCCTGAGATGCAGTGGCAGGGTATTCCAAGTTCTGGATGCATTGTGGGTGAACGTCCTGCCGCCTGATCTGGCTCTTTTAATTCTCGGAGCCACTGCTAGGAATGTCTGGCTAGAGCGAAGACTTCTGTTGGGAATGTAGTGAGTGACTAGGTCGCGAGCAATGCTGGGGCCAGTGTCCCAGAAAGCCTGATGGGCGATGCACATTGCCTTAAAAAAAACTCTCTGACGGACCGGTAGCCAGTGGAGGCTGGCCAGTCCGGCCCTCACTGATTGTCTACGCGGGATCCTGAGCAGTAAACGTGCTGCGCAGTTCTTCACTATCTGCAGTCTGCGCAGGGTGTACTCTGGGGCCCCGAGATAGAGCACGTTGTTAAAATCAAGGCGTGAGTGTATAAGACCTTGTATAGCCACCTGTTTGGCCTCCATGGGAAGGAGGGGAAAGATTTTATTTAACATCCTCATGATGCCAAAACAGGTGGCTGATAGTTTTGTGGCCTGAATGTTAAAAGACAGGGAAGTATCCAACCACACTCCAAGGCTCTTGATTTGGTTTTTGGGAGCTGGAGGGGGGCCCAGACAGGAAGGCCACAAGGAGGGGGAGAGGCCAGGGTTTGAGGGGCCTAGGAGCATCAGCTCTGTTTTGTCCCCTTTCAACTTGAGGGATGATGAGGACATCCAGGTCTTCACCTCCTCTAGGCATTCTCTGATCCCGCCTGGCGCAGGCCGGTTTGCTTCCTGCGCCAGTGAGACCACCAGCTGCGTGTCGTCCGCATAAGAGATGATCTTAACCCCGAAAGGACGGACGACATCAGCCAGTGGCCTCATATACAGGTTGAAAAGTGCGGGGCTCAGAGAGGAGCCCTGCGGAACTCCGCACTTTAGAGGTCTGCTGGAGGACACAGACTCACCCTCAAAGACTCTAAAGGATCTGTCCTCCAAGAAGGATTTAAACCACGACCAGGCTTTGTCCTTAATCCCGGCGCAGGATAGACGGTCCAGTAAGGTGTCATGACTAACCGTGTCGAACGCCGCGCTTAGGTCAAGGAGGATCACTGCCACTGATCCTCCTTGATCCAGGATTTTTCTGGCTTCCTCTGTGACCATGAGGAGAGCGGTCTCAGTCCCGAGTTTCGGTCTGAAGCCCGTCTGGGTGGGGTCTAGTAGGTGGTGATTGTCCAGGAAGTTTACTAGCTGTTGATTGATATGTTTTTCTAAGACCTTGCTCACCCATGGGAGTAGGGAGATGGGCCGGTAGTTACCCAAGTCAGACGGGTCTAAGTTGGGTTTCTTCAGTAACGACCTGACCATGGCCTGTTTCCAGACGGTCGGGACAGTGCTGGAGGTGATGGATGCATTTAATACCTCCCTAATAATGGGCAAGGTGAGCTGGGAGGCAGCCAATGTCCGGCGGAGCAGGATCGTCAGGTGAGCCGGATTTCACACTGTGCGCTAGTGATTCAAGGGTTGTGGGGTCAAGTAGGGGAAAATGGGTCAGGGTGGGTTGAGGTAAAAAAAGGGGGGTGAACCGGGGGGATGTTGGGTTGGATTGAGGAGGTAATCTTTTTAGGGGGGAAGGCCGAGTAGATAGTATTTACTTTCTGATAGAAGAACTCAGCAACGTTATTGCAATGAGTGATGGATTTTTCGGCCTGCAGTGCAGGGGGGGGTTCGTTAGTTTTTTGATGATCTGGAAAATCTCCTTAGGTTTAGACTTGGCCAGCAATATTCTATTGGAGAAATAGGTGGCCTGGGCTGCTTTTATTTGAGCTTTGTACTCGCCGATAGATTCTCGGTAGCGGGTTTTATTGTCTGCCGAGTAATCTAAACGCCAACGTCTTTCCGACCTTCTACATAGACGTTTCTTGTCCCTAAGAGCCTGCGTGTACCAAGGGGCAGTTTTTCGGGGGCGTTTCAGTGTGGTCTTACTCATTGGGAGTGTTGCATCAAGGGTTTTGGTGACCCAATTAACGTAGGCCTGATTAGCTAGGTCAGGATCCTCCTGAGCACAGGGTTGAGAGCTGGCAAGTTTGGTAGACCAGTTATCAACCGCGAGGCGAGACCAGGCTCGCCTGAGCCTCGAGGTAGGGAGAGTTGACTCTGGTTTGAGCGATGTCCAGCTGATAGGAACCAGGAAGTGGTCTGTCCACGGCAGAGGGATTAGTGGACCGGCTAAAAGATCTGGGCAGTTGCTGAAGACAGGGTCCAGCAGGTGGCCTTTAACGTGAGTAGGAGAAGTAACCCGTTGGGTGAGTTGCAGGGCTGCTAGGTCTTCTGCCAAAGTGGCGGCTGTGCGGTCGGAAGGGGAGTCAAAATTAAGGTTAAAGTCGCCCAGCAGAGTAAAATTGGGGGCGGTGCTGACTCTATCGGCCACACTTGAGGAAAGTTTTTCATAGAACTGCTTCGAAGGGCCAGGGGGACGGTAAATGAGAGTGCCTGAGAAGCAACTATTGGGTGAGAGTTCGATGTTAAAGGCAAGACTCTCACAGTCTGGGATGGTTTCAGAGGCAACTCGGCAGTGATATTGTTCCTTATAGATGATGGCCAGACCTCCTCCTCTCCCTTTAGGTCAGTCTTGCTGAATGAGTTGAAAACCTAACGGGAGAGTGTCTACAAGTGAGGTACCATTTTTATTGGGAGACTTGAAGTAATACAGAATTGTAGAGCAACTGTTATTACCTTTTGACTTTCAATGTATTTCTGCCTTCCAAATGAAAGACAATGTGTAAAAAAAAAAGCCATTTTGAAAAATGACCTACAACTCTCATGATAGTATGGGTACTATCATGGAAATGTGCAAATATCTACTGTTTCTAAACTTTATATTTTGTTCCTATTTCAGAAATACATATGTGTCTTTCATTCCGATTTTTCCATGTATATATTTTCCCAACTTAATTGCTCTACACCCGGTACACAATAAAAAAACATTGCAAGAAGCTGCTCAGTTATTGGCTCAGGGTTCGTTGGGGTCTTAGTGAACCTACAAGTCCTATATCTCCCCACAACCAGAAAGGTCCAGCGGATGTAACGGTATATTGATTTTAAACAGTTCTCTTAATTTGAAGAAGTTACAGGTGAAAACGTTGGCACAAATGGCTTTTTATTTCAACTAATTTTCAATTTTTCGTATATTCAACTGTTAGTTTCTATAAAGAAACCTTGAAGGATCTACACAAATGACCCCTTGCTGAATTCAGAATTCCATCTACTTTTCAAAAATGTATAGCTTTCCAGGATCCATTATTGCTTTCATACCCAATTCTACCATTAACTGGAAGAAGTTTGAAACAACAAAAAACAGCAAAAATAGGCTTTGTCCCAGAAAAATGCCAAAACGGTGTAAAAAATGTTGGTTTTCTGACAAAAGTCTGCATGTCCCTGAAATCTGGGAAGATGGTGATTTCAGCACAACCCCTTTTTTGATATCATTTGCAGGGATAAAATCAGATGCTTTCATCTGTAGCCCTTTTTTCCAGGAACTTGCTCTTTGGGGGTACGGCTGACTTGAACCTCTCGTCCTTCGCGGTGCTGCTAAGTTTTTTAGGTATCTTTCAAGCAAGTTCCTGCTGGTACTGGCAAAGAAGTAGGTGGCATTATGTCTGCATGAGGGGTGTCTAAATACTCCCAAGCATCCACAAACTAACTCTAGGAGAGGGCGGCTCCAGAAGGGAATCTGACAGACCCCAAAGTTTACTGCTTCAACCCTCCAGGGGAATGCAACAACCCTGGGTACCTTTAGAATCCTCATGATGTTGGAAAAAAAGGACGCACATTTGGCGTGGATACCTTATGTGGTCAAAAACTTACAGGAGCCTAAGCGCAAACTACCCCAAATAGCCAAAAAAGGGCTTAGCACGGGGGGTGGGGGGGTGGGGGGGGGGAAGGCCTAGCAACGAAGGGGTTAAGAACTATAATTCTGACCCTACCAAACCAGTACACTTCTGGACTTGTGGATACTCTGCCAGGAAGAAGGGCTGCTGTACTGTTTTAAGTATTGCACAATTTAAGGTAACTTAAATTAAGCCTAATTTCTCTGTGTCAAGCAACCAGAGGGTGAGCTCAGGTTAATTTAGGATGTGTATATGACTTACCCTGACTAGGAGTGTGGTCCCTACTTGCACAGGGTGCATATTTATGGAACCTAGAGACCCAATTACTTACAATAACAAAATAAAAACACCAAGCTTTAGAGTTCGACAGTGAGATGTCATATTTTACATACAATCCAAATTATTGAAATAATGAAATGTGGTTTGTATAGCGTGCGGCTACTCCAAGGAGTGTCCTAGCGCTCAGCTTGTGGCTCTATACTAAAGAAGTTACTTTTCCTTCCAGAAAATAACTTCGGAAATTCTATCTACGAAGCCCCGGGATGATTATTTTACAGACAGGATCGCTATCATGAACAGCCCCTCTGGGAAGGTTTTTCTTCCATTTTTTTAAACCCTTGACCTTGTCTGTGTCCATTCCTTGGGCAGCCTCAACTCGCAACATTGACATTCTGGATTTATGCTCCACCACTTCTGATTATCAAGTTCACTGCCAGACCTGGACAGTGTCTGCTTTCTTCATTGCCAGAGAGACCCCTGTCATGCCCTTTTGCACACATTAATTTTGCTTGACTTGATAAATCCTTCCCTAGTTTTCTTTAATCTGTAAATACATTGTGATGTGCATTTTATTTCTAGGGTGTGATCTAATCACTTGCTTTTTGTAACTAATGTTACCTTCCTAACTATTTTCAGGATTAATTTATTTCCCAAAACATTCAGACCTGAGTTGTTGTTTCACCAGTTTTTCACCTGCTGCATATATTTCATTTTAACTGCTCTTGTGATTTTTTCTAATTGTTCTTTTTTAGATACTTGTGAATTGCATTAGTTGACCCTTCATGTGAAACCCTCCCTCCAGCTGAAAACCTTGATCCCTCGGGGATAACCAAATCTACACATGTTGCATGGCATAACGCCGTAGGTTCTTTCCCCTGTTCTTGTTAAGTCAAGCCTAGGCAGCGCTTGGGCTGTCTCTTCAAGACATATTGTATTCAGGTCTGTGAGCTTTAACTCTCCATTTGTTTGTTATTTGCTACTTTGATTGCTCTTCAAAATATCTTGGTTTCTACTGGTCCATTGTCCCTCCTTGTCACTCCTTTCTCTATTTAGTTAGCACTCACAGAGCAGTGCCAAACTACTCAGTGGCCTTCCTATAGAGAGCTTAACGGTTAGTCAAGGTGCACTCTTTTCTTTTACTTTCCTGCTCGTGTTACTTGATGCACAATTCAGCACACAAAGAAAGAGCAAACAACAAGGAGAAATAAAGGTATTTCTCCTTGTTACGTCACTTTAATGCTTTTCCTGGGAAGGGATAAGATTCTGATGAATTCTGAGGTTTACAAAACCTTCTATATCTGAGAATGTGCCAGAATGCATGGGCATTGCAACACCCATGGAATGCCCCTCTGACTCAGAATAATGTGTGAAAGGGGACCACATTTACACGGCCTTGAATAGGTGTGCCACCAGAGCATCAAAAAAAGCAATGTTCTAGTGATGCTTGGGCCTTGGAAA
Source organism: Lissotriton helveticus (assembly GCF_964261635.1). Classification (NCBI taxonomy): domain Eukaryota; kingdom Metazoa; phylum Chordata; class Amphibia; order Caudata; family Salamandridae; genus Lissotriton; species Lissotriton helveticus. The sequence continues at coordinate 1,011,703,842 of NC_136072.1, forward strand.
TATGCCCCTTAGATTGATCAGCAGAAGGAAAACAACAAGCAGGATACTAAGAAAATTTGCTGATATAGAAGGTTTTACAAAGACCTGTTAACATTATTCCCTAACTAGTGCCCTTGTTTGAATGAATAGTATTGTAAAATAGTAGCATAAACCTGGCTCAGTGACCTTAGTATGAATGGTTTTGGATCCAATGCCAAGTAGCTCAGATTTCCCATGGGTACAGACCTCACACTCATGGAACAAATAGTTCAAAAAATCCAGTTCTCGCTACTAAAAAAGTCACTGCTCCCTTCTGAAAAAAACGTCAGAAATTCTATTCAAGCCTTTATACTCTCATATCTGGACGGTTGAAACATCCTGCTTCACAGCCTCCCAGACTCCAGGCTGTCCTCCCTCCTCCTAAAAGGGTATTACACTTCACAGAGTGGCTCTTGTAGATGCAGAAGAACTATGATCATATCAGCCTCACAGAGCGGAAACTCCACTGGGTTCCTTTGCCTACACACATCTCCAAAACCAGCGGCATTATCTACAAAGACATCAAAATGAACACACTGACCTTTCTCACTGACAAGCTCACAGCCTATAGAGGCTCTCGGCAACCCTCAGCCAGGACACCATCAGATTGGAGACAAAGAAAAGTGCAAACATGAAAATTCATGCAACAGAAATTGTCCAGCTCAGGAACCAGGATTTGGAACAACATCCCCAAATCTGGGTGGTGAGCTCCATTCCACTCGCAGAGTTTGCTGAAATTTCTGCGCTCCTAGTCATGCGGAGCTCGCGGAGTTCCGAAAAACAGAAGTAGCAGAGTTTTTTCCTCACTCACATTTGTCAACGTCAAGTTTTCGAGAAGGGAAAATCCACCTCCCAGCAAGATTTTTCCTAGTTTGCGATTGTGTTGAGAAACAGTCCGTTCGCGTAGAGAAAACTGCTGCTCGAGTAAAAATCTACTTGAGCGGCAGAAAGGAAGCAGCACCGGCTTGCGCTGTGCATGGTGCTGTTCGCAATTATGGCACAGTGCAAACAAGCACCTGGCACTGAAAATCACTGTGAACAGCCTTTATCCAACGCACTCCACCGCTTGCGAACCTCCGAGTAGTGTGAGAGAGTGTTTTTTGCACTTTGTGGAATTCCGCGTAGCAGAACTCCGTGAACTTAAGACACCCCTATTGAAGTGACACCCCAGCACAATGTATTAGTTGCCCACTTTTACTTCCGGAACCCAGCAACCTATCACAGCACTCATTCACCCAATCTGCATTCCTGACTCTCTACAATGCTCTGCTTCCTTCCGCTATGTTTGCTTTATGCAGATAGTACTTTGAATACTACATAAGTATAGAATTGCTGTTTGTGCCAGAAGTACCACAAAGTATGGTTATGAAGGTACATTTTCATACGAACTATGTTATTATCTTAAACAGATCAAATCAAAGTACAAACGGGATGTATTGAACACCCTTGTTTATTTCACACTGCATCTTGCATCTAATTAAGAGAAAAAACAAACTTCAATTTCAACGCAGTTAAAAAGGAGAGATGTTGGAACATTAATTTTTAAAGCTATTCATAGCATGTGTCTTTTATTGAAAGCTTCTGGGTTTTGTAATGTCGTAATTGATGGGAAGGAACAAAACATATTGACTGAACCATTTGTTAATTAGAATATAGAGTGACAGGAAGAAAACAAAGCATTTAAGAGCCACTGTTATTTAAGCAAGGCATTCTGTTTATTAATTAGTTAATATTAGGAAACAGGTATATATAAATATAGATATATATGTTTATTAAATAAGCCATTTTGTTTCCTTGATTGCATTATTTATTTCTGATGTCAGTTGTATCGAAGGGTATTTCTGAAAATGGAACTGGTGACTGTCAAATAAATAGGTCACAAAAAACTCCTCAATAAATGTAAGATATCCCTGGGTCTATGACCAGGTCTCAGTCAGTCAGTCAAAAGTTAGTTTATTAGTCAATTAAAACCATAAACATTATTAAAATATACAATGAGTATTACTGCTCATAAAAATCAATGTACAGGCACAGAATAATAATGACATATAATACATGATCAGCTTCTCTTTGCCAGTGCCTCTGCTGTTGTGAGCCCAAAGTGCCTGCAATGCCTAAAGTGCTAAGCTGCCTCCTTTTGCGGGGCTGCCCAATGGTTGCTGCGATGTACTAAACTGCATGCAAAGTGCGAAGTGCTTAAATGAGAGTAGTGTCTTAACTACATTAACTAGCCAAGTAAACCCATGAAGGGCAAGATGCTTGACATCTTTTAATATAACAGATCTATACAAAGCAATGGGGTTTGTGGCTTCCTGGAAATACATAAAGTGCAGGGTGCAAACTGTAAGCTTTCTATTAAGTAATGAGTAATATCATATGAGTATGTATTTAGAATCCTTTTGAAAGCAATATATAATAACTCAGATTGTTGCTTGCAATCGTCATATCAATTTAAATTATCTTTCAGCTCAGGAAAATTATTGTGTTTCTTTGCAAAACAGAGTTGGAAATACAAAGACCATCAACAGGTTTATCATATACCATATCAGAAGATAGATGCCAAACCCAATACTATATTCATACTATAGCAAATTGTCTTATCTTCAGATATTAAACCTCCTGCAGTGTAGATAAGCCGCAACTGTGTAACCAGTGGTGTGACAAGATCCACTGTCTCTGTTTCTCTTACCTGCTCCATTCCCTTTTTCCCAGGTCCACTTCTAACATGCATCTTGCTAGTGGGAGATTAGCTGTGGGTTCGTAAAGTGTTGAAGCTCACATCACTCCCTATATATGTGGATTTCAAGATGAGTGCATCTTGACAGCATCTTGACACCTTTCAACCGGGAAGTTCTTATCATAGCTCTTTCCAGTGCTGCTGTTTTACTCTTCTCAGGGACCTCATTGTGCTGTAAATACACAATTGCCCTCATAGGCATTTTTTGCTCAGCAGTTAGGAAATCTCAAACATTTCATGTTAGCTTTTTTTAAAAATACAACTTTGGAGTGAGTTGTTTAACCCCTGCTCTTCCAGCGAGCCAGGTTGTGTGAACATTAAACATTCTAGAGGGCTTTAACAGTGAGGTAATTATCATTTCAAGGGAGCAATTTTTTGGGGGTGGGGAAGGATATTAATTCACGATAATGTCAACTAGAATATCCATCATCATCACCAACTTTATTTCGCACCTCAAAGGAGAGGGGGGAATAGCCATTCTTTTTAAAAGATCATTCTCCTGTAAATGGGAGGATATTACGATTCCTGACTGTGAGGCTGGGCTGTTTAAGATCCTCTTATCCCCCAATCTCACCCTTACAGGCGCCCTGATCTATCGCCCCCTGGCCCCGCCAGTTCCTGGGCTTCATCTCTGTCAGAGTATTTAGCTCCCCTACTACTGACGGCGACTAACTTTTTAATTGTCGGTGATCTTAATGTTCATTTTAATGATACTACCTGCCCTATCAGTACTAATCTACTGTCTGATCTAGCAGCCATGAATATTACCCTGCGCAACTCTGGCCCCACTCATAAGGCGGGTAATTTGCTTGACCCGATTTTATCTAATCTGGATGCAGTATTATGTAAGCCCCCCTTACCTGTCCCGTGGTCCGACCACTTCGTGGTAGAATTCTCCATTTCGTTTGACCAAACTCCTAACCACTTTGCAACAGTTCCTAAACCCAGAATGACCCGCAATTGGAAGAAATTGGATTCAAACAAATTTAATTCTGTTTTGTCAGACTCTATGCCCCTCACTGAGGTTAGCAGCACTGATCAAGTGGATGCTATTCTCCACTGGCTTACGTCTGCTGCTGACATTTGTCTTCCACTTCGAAAGCAGACATTCAATATACACCACCCTCCTGCGCCATGGTTCAATGACCATCTAAAAAAAGAAAAAAACAGCTGCAAACATCTCGAGCGGAAGTGGCGCTCCGAGTACGATCCACATGTTAAATTACAATATAAATCTGCCTTAACAAAATACCATACCCTCTGCAAGATAGCCAGAACTGAATATGTCAATTCATCTATCTTAAATGCTCAAAATCGTCCCAAAGCCTTGTTTAAGGTGGTGCAGGAAATTTCTGGTGCTACTAGTCAACCCAAGGCTCCATGCTTGGATAAAGCACAATGTGACTCCTTAGCAGATTTTTTTATTTCTAAAATCGAGAGTATATATGCTGAGTTTGGCCCTCCTAACGTCCCCTTAGTCTCCCCTGAACCTGAATCTATCACATCTATTACCCCACGTCTACCGTCAGTCGGCAGCATCGGAAATCACTGCCTGGGACCCTTTGACCCCTTCCATATTACATGACATAGTTAAAAGCATCAAATCCGGTTCCCCTTTGGATCCTTTCCCTCCTCAAATTTTGCTTGCCCTAGACTCCTCTTCTTTAAAACTTATTATGGACTTATTGAATACATCACTTAGGGACGCCAAGGTCCCCAATTCATGGAAACATGCAATGGTCATACCGTTGCTGAAAAAGGCCAATGCAGATCCAAATAACCCCGCCAACTTCCGCCCAATTTCACTTCTTCCAGTCTACTCTAAGATTCTGGAAAAGCATATTAATAAACAACTCACCAGCTACATTGAATCTCACAATTTTCTACACTATTCACAATCTGGTTTTCGCTCTGGCTTTTCTACAGAATCTACACTTCTGGGAGTCTCTGAAACCATTCGTCATCTGGTGGACAGAGGGGAGACCGTGGCACTTATTCTATTAGATTTAAGTGCCGCATTTGATACGGTCTCCCACCCCATTCTGGTTAACATTCTAAAGTCATCTGGCATCACTCACTCCGCTCTTGGCTGGCTTACCAGTTTCTTGTCCGACCGGACGTTTCAAGTCTTCTCGACCACCTCTGCATCCAAAATTCAAAAATCTGCATATGGTGTCCCTCAAGGTTCCATCTTGAGCCCCCTTCTCTTTAATTTATACGTCAGACCCTTGGCTGCTATTGCGGAGCAAGCGGGGCTCTCCATATTTTTATATGCAGATGACACACAGATCATTTTCTCTCTTTCCACCAGTCATCACTCCACTACATCCTCCCTCTGCCATGGTCTCAATAATATTGCCTCCTGGATGCATGATAACAAGCTAAAATTGAATGGAGGGAAAACCGAACTTCTCCTATTTGGCAATAATCCCGCCTTATGGGGACCCTCTCATTGGCCTGCTCAAATGGGTACCCCTCCTAATCCCTCGAAAACAGCTCGCAACCTGGGGATAATTTTTGATGACCAGTTGTCCATGAGAAAACATGCCGTTAGAGTCTCCTCCATTTGCATAACCATTCTCAAATGGTTGATGAAAATTACTTGGATGCTTCCTTTGGACACCCAGAAAACCGTAGTCCAGACGTTATTAACATCTCGCCTGGACTATGGTAATGTTCTTTTTCTGGGAGCAGGCAAAGAGGTAATCCGTAAATTACAAACGGTTCAGAACATGGCAGTTCGTCTGCTGTGTAAACTACCCTACAAGTCTTCCACGTCTCTGTACCGTCGTAGCCTCCATTGGCTATGCATTGACAGTCGCTGTAAATTTAAGGCTCTTTGTCTTATACATAAAATCAATACTGGCAAGGCCCCTCAGTACTTACGATCTTTAATTCATCCGTACCTTCCCTCCCGTACTCTTCGTTCATCCAATGAACAGAAACTTCAGATTCCTAGGACGAGGAGAGCCAGAATGGGTGGTCGATCCTTTGCTTTTCTGGCACCATCCTTGGGAATTCTCTCCCTCTGTCTATTCGGATTGAACCCAATTATCTAAAGTTCCGCAGAGATGTAAAAACTTGGCTATTTGATCAATAATCCTTGCGACATGCACATCTCCCTTGTTGGTCTAGCGCCGGGAAACCTCCGGGTAGCTGCGCGCTTTATAAAATTAAATATAAATAAATAAAAAATAAATAAAATAAAGATGGATAAAAGTACACCGACAGAATACATTTCATTACATGTGATAAAACATTAGACACGAACAGTGCAGGTTACAATCAAAATCTAACACCAGCAATCATAAATTAAAAATAAGTGTGATCAGTTAAAACAATAGTTCTTAGGATTCGATAGGTAATTTGTTCAAACCTTACGAGTTCTCACAGCGGCCGATAAAAAGGAGGAAAGTGCATAACAGCCCAAGGGGGTTTCTAGTTGATAAATTAAGGAAATGGATAGAAATGGATTATGTAGCGAACATTTCTTTATGAGTGGAATAATAAAAGTCTTCCTCTCTACTTTATTCAAAGGGCAAAAGAAAAATATATGTTAAGTTGATTGAGTCGCCTTATTGTTACACGGGCAAGGCAGTAAAAGGATTATAGAAAATAAATTATCTGGATGGCCCAGCATTAACGGAATCAAATTCTGTCGAAATCTGGTCAGGATAGAACGATGCTAGTTGGTCTCGACAAACCATAGATACATATGAGAATAATTGGGCATGAGCAGTATACTCTCATAAAACGTTATAGACTGTTTCCCTCTTCAGCTATCCCACCTATCACAAGCAACTTGTGTTAAGTAAATGGCCTACAATCAAGATTTAGGGAAGTGTACGCAAAGGGTAGGAGTGTCATATAGGAAGGCAAGAGCCAACGAAGTAAAGGTTTGCCTGACATACGAAAGCAATGGGATTTTATGGACGTGAGTCATATTCATAATATCTTCCAGGATTTTCTGGTTCAGACACCCATTGTCCCTTTTTCATACTGATAACCAGAGAGACAGTGGGGCTAATTTAATAGCATCAGTGATGAAAGGTATACTGACTTCAGTGTGTGCAACAAGATTATTACATGATTGTGGGTCTGACAGCAATCTTTTAAGGAATTTGTCTTCTAAGACTTGAAGGGGCTTATTACCAACGATTAGCGATATTTATCGCTAACGATGCTTAGCAACGAATTTCTTAACGCCAAGCATCGCGGGAAATTATCGCAGAGATAACTTGCTATTAGCAAGGTTTATCTCAGAAGTGATAAAAATCCTCGCGATAACTGCCAAATGAGTGTTTATCGCTGGAAAACCAACGATAATCTCTTGAAGTTTGGCGTTAGCTTGATGATAGGGGCTCACAAACTTAGCCATGATATCCACCTTCCATAGGATATCATGGCTAAGTCAGGAAAATACCAAGTGTAAAAATAGCAGTGCTAACCGCGGTTAGCACTGCTTTTTTATCACTAACAGGTTTAGCGAAATCCTTGATAATAAGAGAAATGTCGCTTAACAACATTTCTTCTATTATTTTTCTCAGGAACGCCCCTTTTGCATCTCATTAGAGATGCAAGGGGAAGCGTAGAGAAAAAGGGTGCTAACATGCGAATTTGCATGTTAGCACCCTGTTGCTGATTTTATCTCCGCTTTCTTGGCTTTTAAAGCCAAAAAAGCGGAGATAAATCCCTTGATAATATACCCCGAAGTGCTGTAACGTCTGTTATCCCTCAGATTTCTGCCTCGTATGTAGCCATAAGGTAATGCTTTAGCCAAATACATTTTAGCCATTTCTAAAATTAACTTACAGACCAATTCTTTTTGAAAATTTAAAAATCACAGCGATACTTTGGAGCATTAAGTTTGCTCGATTTTGCAGCATCTCCTTCCAATTTTGTTTAACATCAAAAACAATACCTAAATAATTTAAAATGTTGTACTTGCTCAATTTTGCTCCCCTGTAGATAGTAGCTCATCATCTTCTTTTTAGCACCTCCTAACTCCCTAATACAGGTTTTGGCTTTATTTACATGTAGAGCCAGGTCGTGCATGCATGCTGTGTAGTGTGTAATAAGATTTTGAAGTGCCAAAGGTGTCCTTGCCAATGAATCTGCGTCGTCCGCATATTGAAAGATGGGGAGGGCGGACGTTGAGACTATTGGGGCTTCTTTCACGATATTGATCACAGAGTCATTTAGTTTGTTGGTATATAGGGCAAACAAGAAACGAGCCAAGACCCATACCTGTCTGATTCCCCTTTTGCTTTTGGATACATTTGTGCATTCGCCTAAACTCCCATATCGGACCATAGCGGTGGCATTCCTATATAGCTCTCTTATACAATTTATAATGGTGTCATCCACTCCCATATCCTTTCAAATTAACCAAAGTGTGTTATGTGCCACACAAACTAAGGCCTTTGACAGGTCCATGAAAGCCATATGTAATTGGGCCTTTTTTACCGTGGTATACTTTTTCAAAATCAGTGTTAGATTAAGACACTGGTCCAAAGTGCCCGACCTTGTCTGAAACCGTACTGCATTTCCGAGAGGATTTTCTTTTACTCTGACCAAACTGCCAGTTAATTTAAAAATAGCCTGCCCATAAGTTTAGCTGTTCTATCAAGCAGAGAAATATGTCGATAGTTGGCAGGCAATGAAGCATTCCCTTTTTAAAATATAGAGATCATGACAGAATTTCTCTATGAAGGGATGGGACCATTCTTTGCTATATGGTTAAAAGCCAATGTTAAAAGAGGGGAGCAAAAAGTGATATCTGTAAGAAAAATGTCCATAGGAACCCCATTGGGCCCTAGTGCTTTTCTAGATGGGGATTGTAACAGAGCAAGTTCAACTTCGTCAAGCTCAAAAGAGAGGTAGGCAGAGGCCTTTATAATAGGACGTGAATCTACACTTGGAGTGACCCCTGTTTTTTGGAAGATTTCCTGGAAATGCCTCACCCAGGTGTCTTCGTCGATTGTGTACCTCTAAAGAGGGTCTGCCACTACCCTTCGAGAAAGGTGCATTAATTTCTAAAAACTAAAACTAGAATATTCAATATGTTCTTTTATTGGTGACTACTAGTAATGAACGATTGGGTAAACCAATTCTATATTTTCTTTTCATTGGCTTTGCCCGTTTAGCATGCTATCATGATAATGCATTCCCTTGTGGTACTGGATAGTCTTTAGTCCTAATAATGTATTTATTTGGAGTTGTTGATTTATTCATTTGGAGCCTATTGTTCTCTTTGTAAACAAATGTGCAGAAGTGTTCTGAATGCAAACTCTAGCACAGTATTGCTGTTCCCAGGCTGTGCAAAGTCCGCAGACTTGGTTTGAAAGAGGGCCTCATTTCAGCACCAGAGGTGCACAGCTGAAGCTACAGTCCCTAAGCTGTCCTAATATATATGCCAGGGCCACTGGAATTATACGATTGTGCTGCGATTTTGCATAATTATATATCTGCTGCATTTCTCTGCAGATTGTAACCGAAACAATAACGGTTAAAAAGTTAATTAAAAAGCACAGCTGCACATGTTGCTGTGCAGTGGACGGATCTTTGAAAAGTTTGACTGTTCATCTTTCTGTTGCCTATTGCTATATTTGGGTGTTAAACTGGTATTCTATTACTGAGGTGCAACCAATACCCAGACAGTGTTGACAAGTGTATAAATAACAAAAGAATGAAATAATGCTTTCACAAAATGTGTCGCTTTATGCCGCATAAAAGTTTATTTTCTTGCTGCATAATTTACTCAATCCTGGTGCATAATTTGGCCCTCTCCTATCGCATAATTCCAGTGGTATATAATATACTTTTGAGAGTACTTGGAATGCACACAGCGTACATTATATATTAAAAGCACATTTCAAGGCAAATTTCCTTCCTCCAGGAATGAAAAGAGACTGTTTATTTTAAAGTATGTGAAAGGTACTGCTGCAGGAGTCTGGCAGACAGGTGTTGTAAAAAGCATTTATCTTCTATCCGAAAGGACATAAAATATCCAACTTTATGGCAGATAATAATAACATTTAAACCTTCATCATAATATTTGACCTTTGGTTAACAGTACTATTCTGGACTAGGTTATGTAAATGCAGGTAGAGCCAAGCTATGAATTTCACTACAAGCTTTACTTTTCCATTTAGTTGTGCCCTCATTTTCTTTAGCTGACATATATTGTGGGAATTACAACACCCTGCTACCTTTAAGCAATATTTCTAACCTAAAATAGATGTGCTCATAAGAACTAAATGTTGTTGTCTTGCTGAAAACGTTCTTCAAAAATTGTGGCCATTTATAATCAGTTCTACAACCTTTAATTACCATGACGACAACAACAACACCATCACCAAAAACAGCAATAATAATAAAACCAATGGCTGAATGACATTGTCAGATTTTATATTTATTATAATTATTATTATTATTTTTATTGTTGTTCTTGTTGTTGTTATTAATAATATTATTGGTAAGATAAATAACAGTAATAATAATACTTTTAGGAAGCTAAAATCTTACTACTTTTATCATTATTTGAAATGTTCATCATTATTATGATCAATGTCAATAGCTTGTTGAGCATTCTACCATTATCATCATTACTGTTATTCTTAACACTATCAAAAATATGTAAAAGTGTTGCACGCTGAGCATGCCCAGAAGGGCGAAAGAAAGAATGGGTTAAAGGCAAGTCTAATAATGACAGGGAAGTCATTGGTTAAATATCCAAATAGGGAAATAGCCTTGACTTTGTGGCATTTACCATGTCATTCTGTTACTACTCATTGCTTTTATCACACAGGTCTTTATCACACATATGCCTTTACCACGCATGCCATTACAGCAAAATTGTGAGTCTATATCAGGTAAGTGAAACCCGCAATATATTTATATCCGTAGTAGAATGGCATTAACCACATGGGTCAAAACGCATAGGGATATGAGGACCTAACATTTGCAGCCACTTTCACTCTAACGATCTCTCTTGGACAATTCAGTTTTTTAGTGTGCTTAGACATTGGTGCTATTTTTAAACAACATGAACGTGGGTTTCTTTATTTGAAAGAGACAAGATACATCGAGAATAGTGCAAGTCATACTACGGTGATTCAGATGCTACACAGCAGGACAAATATGGCACCAAAAGTATGGACATTTAAACAACAATACTGATGCACCTTAGGATCTGTAGGAGAATGACATCAACCACGTGGGTATTTCAGCTAAAGCACTTTTCCTGTGAATGCAATTGTACTCACCTGTGATCAAGGCTTATCAGCCGAAACACGTAAGGATATGAGGACATAAGGGTGCAGCCACATTCACTCTGTAAATAAACACACTATTTTACTCCGGAATCAGGCTCTGCATCTTTGTTCTGGTATATATATATATATATATATATATATATATATATATATATATATATATATATATATATATATATATATATATATATATATATATATATTATATATATATATATATATATATATATACATGTGTGAAACCTCAGTTTTTTTCAGTGAATATATACATATATATATATATATATATGTATATGTTCACTGAAAAAAACTGAGGTTTCACACATGTTATAGTTAGCTGGATATTTCACTCATATGCCCCCTTCCCATTTACAGACTCTTAAATACCGAATCGGTAAAATTCGGTATTTAAGAGTCTGTAAATGGGAATTACCTACATCTAGGCCCAAGTGTGTCTATAAGTGATTGTTTAAGAGAGTAAGTATGTGTACGTTTCTGTAAAAGTAAGTGTAGTGGTGTGTGTATAGCTTTACATGCAAGTAAATGGATGTTTGATAGTTGATTTGCATGTGTGAGTATGTGTGTGAGTAACTGTATAGATGAGTATCGGTGTGTAACAGGATGTATAGGTGTATGACTACATATAATGAGTGAGTACATGTATGAGTGACGACTATATAGAACTGTTGGTGAATGAGTGGATGTGTATGTAGATGGTGGAATTACTGAACAGGTTGTTGTAATTGGTATTGGTATCTCCATTCTTTTCAAAATTGCAGTTTCTATTTTTGAATGTATGTATCAAAGGTTATATTAGGGTGAGAGGAGGTCTGCCACTCTTTCACAAGGATGATGTCATCAGTGATATCATTTGAGATGCCATCAGTGATGTCATGAGTGATGTCACTGACCATGTCATCATGAGTGATGTAATATGTGACGTCATCAGCAGTGCATTGCGGGCACGCGAGTTATAGTTAGCTGAACTAACTATAACGGGGGAATTTCAATGGTTTTGTATGAGTGAAATGTCCAGCTAACTATAACATGTGTGAAACCTATGGTTTTTTTCAGTGAATTTCTAAGGTTTTTTAAATGCTAATTCCTAACTATAATGTGTGTGAAACCTATGGTTTTTTCAGTGAATTTCTAAGGTTTTTTAAATGCTAATTCCTAACTATAACGTATGTGAAACCTATGGTTTTTTCAGTCAAAATATATATATATATATATATATATATATATATATATATATATATATATATATATATATATATATATATAATATTCCGTTTGTCTCTATGCAGAGACGCTCTTCCTCATGCACTCCCGTGTGATTATCAATTATCAACACTCGTATTTTAGTCGATATTCTGTTTATTTTCCTCCATAAACCAGCAACCAGCAACACCTAAATTAATGTGATTTAAAATGAATTTTTGCATGGTAGGCATCATTTTTACTGAGTTCATTAGTTCATTTGGAAACATTTTTAGAGGTGACAATGTAATTCTTCATCCTGATTATGTCCATGAGGACTCAGGGTTCGAAAGTTCATGATATGTTTCGATTCTTTTTGTCGCATCACCTTTTCACGATCACCACCCCTTTGGTTCGGTCCAACACTTTCAATTCCGTAAAAGATCAGTTCCTTCCAATTTCCTTTGTGTTCCTTTTCCATATGTTTTGCCATCGCATTGCTGCGGTCTGAGTTTATAGTGGCACGCACATGCTCCAAAATGCGTAATTTCAGTTCTTTTTTGGTGCTTCCGATATACTTCAAGGAGCACGTACATTCCAGAGCATATATGACAAATTGGGTTTTGCAATTAATCAGTTGGTTGATTTTCCAGATTTTTTTATTTGCCATCTCTAGTTCTTTGGTTGTTTTAGCAATACAGCAGACTTTACATTCGGAACATTTGTAAAAACCTCTCGGTTTACGCCATGCTTCAGGCTTTTTTTGTTCTTGGAAGTGACTGTGGATCAATTTATCTTTTAAGTTCTTAGCTCTCCGGTATGTCACATTTGGATGATCCCCCACTATTCCAGCAACTGTGGGATCCATGTGTAATATGTGCCAATTTTTCCTGAGGATTTGGGTGATTGCTTTGTTGGCCGTTGAATGGGTGGTGATGAATCAAATTTTTTGATCCTCTGTGTTCGATGATTGTTTTTCTTTTAATAAATCAATTCTTTTGATGTGGGAGGAGCGTTTCAAAGCTGTTTGAATGCTTGCAGGGTTGTATTTGCGTTTCTCAAATCTTTTAGTTGCTAAATTCTTGTGAATTTGCCAATCTTCATCATTCGAGCAAATTCTTTTTATTCGAAGAAATTCTCCATATGGAATATTATGAATTAGACTCGGTTGGTGAAAGCTTTGAGCATGCAAAACTGCATTTGTTGCTGTGCTTTTCCGATGTAATGTGGTATGCAGTACATTATCTTTCACAAAAATTTCTGTGTCTAGAAATCCTATCCTTGATTCACTGATAGTATACGTGAATTTAAGGCCAAAATTGGAATTATTGAGGATTTCAAAATAATTTTCAAACTCTTGATTAGTTCCGTCCCAAATTAACAGCAAATCATCTATGTATCTTAGCAATGCCACGGTTTTAGATACCGCTCCATCATTTTCTGATCTCCATGCCCATGATTTTTCCCATTGTCCCATTGTCAGGCAGGCATACGATGGACTAAAGGAAAAGCCCATCGCTGTGCCTTTGGATTGACGATATAGCTCTTGTCCAAATAGAAATATATTCTGTTCCAGGCACATTGAAATCATGTCCGTAAGCATGTTAGTGTGGTCTGTCAATTGTATACTCCTGTCCATTAAAAACGTTTTGCATGCATCCAAGCCAATTTTATTTTGAATGTTAGAATATAGTGATACGACGTCCATCGTGATCAACTTGTATGATGATTGCCAAGGAGTATCCTGTAATCGTCTCAACATGTCTCCTGTATCTTTTATATACGAAGCTAGATCTTTGACATATGGTAACAAGAACACATCTATGTAATTCGCAATGGGTTCCAGCAGGGCTCCTTTTGCAGAGATTATTGGTCTCCCTGGTGGTCTAGTTGGATGTTTGTGAATTTTCGGGAGAAAATATATTGTGGCCATTTTAGGGTGTGATGTTTGAAGATATTTATATTCGTCGCTGTCAATTAGATTTTGTTTGAACCACTTCGCCAATTTGTTGTCTAAGTCTTCTTTCATTTTTGGCAAGGGATTGGTTTTCAACTTTTCATAGTACTCCTTGTTCTGTAATTGAGAATAAGCTTCACGCATATATGCCTCCTTATCAAGAACAATCACATTGCCGCCTTTGTCTGCCATTTTAATTTCTATGGTGTCATCTTGTTGTAGCAGGTTTAGTGCTTGGCGTTCTTGTTTTGTTAGGTTATCTTTGTTTTGTGGAATTTTCAGTTGGTAAAGATCCTTTACAACGCATTCTTGGAAAAAATCTATGTTGAGACGATTACAGGATACTCCTTGGCAATCATCATACAAGTTGATCACGATGGACGTCGTATCACTATATTCTAACATTCAAAATAAAATTGGCTTGGATGCATGCAAAACGTTTTTAATGTGTGGAAAAGTAAATTTTGCCATGTTCTGTGTCCCTACGTGTCCCCCATCTTATGTTATGTGTGTATGATTAATATGCATATGTATTCCCCATGTTCGATTAAAGACGCAATTACAGTTGTGTCCATCTCTAGTATGCCAGTTTCCAGTTCTCGTGAAAGCTACGAATATCAGGCCTATGTACGTTGCCACGTTTCTCAGTGTGCACGTTATTTCATTGTAAAGTCCCCGTTTCTAGGCCTCAAAAGGGCCTGGACACCAGATTCAGCTCCTGTCTCCTGAGCCCTCGCTGAGGAGCGATACAGCCCCCACCTGTGTTCCTGACCCTTCACTTACTTCCTGCCTCACAGTGCCCGGCTCAGCCTGGCTCTGCCTACGAGTCTGCCAAGAGTATGTTATGATTCTAGTTATCAGTCCAGCCCTCCTTCTCTGCATTCCTAAGCTACTGAATCGCATCAATAGTTTCCGTCACAGTCTAGCCTTTACGTCTCCATGTAAGAGAAATACTGTATTTATGGTCATTTAATATTCTTCATCACGCACTACATGTAGAATATTGCATGCTCCAGTCTTAGAGTCTGTTAGCCTCTCCCCTCCTGACTCTTAGTTTATATCAACATGTTCTCTAAACATTAGATACTAGATAGGGTTTAGGCACATGTCGCCCTGACTCTCCAGACTTCAGTCTCTACTCCTAGCACAGAGTTCATAGCCCCCAGCTTCTCCTAGTAACACGTCATTGTCAGTTTGCGCGCACCATTAGGTTAGAGGTCCCGGCTCCTTAGGTAGCCCCCTCCATGTTTCCGCCCCATTTATGACATATTCTGTTACGTTTACATCACATGTCCATGTATACGCCTCCTGTTACATCTACTTTCACCCTTATCTTTCGCGACTGCTATTGACCACACCCACTGCTCCGCCTATTGTATGTATTGCAATTGCAACTGTTTTAGTATATATGCTTGTGTATTGTTATTAAAGTCAGCGCGCTCATTCCCTGTCCCCCCTACAGGGCCCTGCCATCCTGTTCCCGTGCAGGTTGTCCTGTTCCTGTCCTTTATGCTGTATTAAACCTGCAAACTCCTACTACCTCGAATCTTGACTCTTATTTATTGAGCTATCTGTTATTGCTATGTCCAGTAAAACCTAGATCCGGTATTATTTATTTATATACCACATAATGGCGCCCGAACAGGGACTTGCCCTTTCCCCACGCGCCGGTGAAGCCACGCCGGCCCCCTGACCCTCTGCAGCCGTGACGGAACCATACCGTGCACGTGCAGATATTTCTGCTTCAAGTATCCCTCAGGCCCACGGAGGAGACGGAGGTGGCGGTCCAGCATCCAGACGAGGCGGTGGAGGAACGCGGCGAGTCCCGACCAGAGCCCAAGCCGAGAGTCCAAGGTCCGAGGTATCCGGAGGCCCACCCGTAACTGAAGTCCGAAGTTCGTCCGTCCGGCGTCGAAGCAGTCCAGTCCAGTCCGAGGCCTTCCGTTCTTGCTGCCCGGTGAGTACCGTTGCTGGGGTAGTATCTAGACAGGGTCAATCTAATTGTCTCTGGTCCGTGGGTTTTGGTGGTACACAGACCCAAAACGAAGTGTCCACTTTGGTGGATGCGGGTCCTGACGTGTCTCTTTATGAGACCGGTAAGTTTCGTACTGTTCCAGCAGTGCATCTAGTTTCTGTTCTAGTCAGTTCTGTTCTCGAGAAAATTCATGTATTCTGTTCGAACTGTTATTTTAAATGTTCTTCATGTATTTTAATGTCGTGGTATGAATGTGGAGTAATTATCGTGTTCATTGTGTATTGTATTGTGTCTAGATTACAGTTCAGTCATGCCGTTATTTTCCAGACTACGTCAGTTAAAAACTAGAAAAGGTCTGTTAGAAGAAGCAGTTCCTGTCCCGCCTAGGGACAGTCCAGGTCATTTTATGTATCAGAAGCATGGCATAAGTGCCATATTATATCTAGATTTATGGGTAGAGTATACCAAACAGTTAGAAGAAAAGTATAGATGGCCCGTATCGGGTACATGGGATGCCGAGTGCATCATGCGAGTAGAAGAAGCATTATGGAAAAAGAAAGCTAGACAGTCACAGAAAGATGCCATCGAGTTATGGCGCAAAGAATCTCATAAAAGAACCGAAAAAGAAATCAGAAAGTCAGAATTAAGTAGAGAATCCTTAGAACAAGCCCAAGAAAGGGAATTAATTGAGATAGGTGAACGAGTTAAAACCGAACAGTCAGATAGACAGAGGCATGCCCTCATTAAGGGTATGTATCCTCTTATTGCCGAGGGCTTGCCAAAAGCAACCCCGGAGGCATCCAGTAATTTTCCGCCACCATTAGTTCCGACCAAGTCACGTCACAAACCGACCGCAGCTGATATTTTTATTTCGTCCTATTTGGACGACACGGTTCCAGAATATGCAAATCCTGTTCCGCCAGTCCCTGTAAATAATGTAAATCCTGCTCCTCCAGTCACCGGAGTACCTGTTACGGTACCCCCGGTCCAGCCTACATTACAATTTCCCACTCTGCCAGCACGAAGAGTATCAGTCGACGATTCTAGTTTAGGGGCCGCAGGAGGAGGTCCTCCTGGTACCCCGCCACCACACCAACGTTTAACGTTAGTCGAGTTACATGAATGTGCGTTACAGCGTACGCCCAAATATAAGTCCGTTGCAGATATCCGACGAGCCCTTACTGAATGCCGCTATGATCCAGTTGCAGGTGATGATAGTACAGTTATATATTCCATCCGTGTAAGACGGGTGACCGGGTATTTGGATACCCTGCCGAATATGAAAGAAGATCTAGACAGAATATATCGTTTCATCCGTACAGGGGATGATCCAGAAAGTATTGGTGAAGCCATGTCTCAAAGGAAAGCTGAGATCCAGCTCATGCTATTAAAGTTTCTGATTAATTGTTTAATAAGAGAACAAGATTATCCGACCAAAGATCCGGCCGAAATGAGAATCCTGACAAGGTGGAGTGATAATATAGCCGAGGGTAAGCACAGAACCATCAGTAGTATAGAGAGTATGTACAAGAGAATCCGTAAAGAAATAATAAAGTTACATGAACAACGTAAAGCAGCACAAGTAAGCGAGAAAGAGAATGACTCTTCTACTGAAGAGGTAGACGACGAGAATCCCGCCAGAATAGCGTATGTAGGAAAATCTAGATTTCCAGACCGCCATTTATGCCTAGAACGCAAGAAAACTGTTCCTCATCCAGCACCAGAACAAGGTTCTCTAGAACAAGTATTTCAAGCTACCGATCACATTCTGAAATCACGAATCGGTTATAGTGAGTTAAGTACTATGCATGAACAAGAACTAGTCCGATCAGCAGTCCGATGGATTACTGATTCTACCACTTTTCCAGATGAAATAGTGGCACAAATGTTTCTGAAATTGCCCCCAGCCGAGCAGCGACTGGTGGGTATGTATATGATCCAGCACCTCATTACTCTGTATGAGGGTCAACATTCTGATCCAGGTCCGTTACACGATGTCCTGAACGAGTTACTCCAGTATAGATGGAAAGGTTTAGGTACCGATTTAATTAGTATCATTCTAGAACAGCGCCACAAATATAGAACGTTCCTGAACCCGCATTTTGTTCATGTCTCACCCCCAGAAAGTAAACCGTTTTACATAGACAGACAGAACCCGTTACGAGAAGTACACCCAGTCAGGACAACAGATGGTGAAATGCAACGAGTGTTTGTTTACACTCCGATTACAAAGATGGAACTCTTAGAGATGAAGAAATTAATTCCCTGTCACGACAAAGATCCAGCAGGGTTCCACCGAGAATTAAAGGACATGCTCCGTATGGGAGAATACACGTATCCAGATATTATTAAAATGCTAAAAGTCCTATTGCCCGCAGGCATATATGAAAAACTCAAGGAAAAAGAATGGGAGGTGGGAGAGAAAAAGATCGATTGGGCAGTTCTAGAAGCTGAAGATAAGATACGAGTACCAGGTACCGGTCTTGGAGAGAAATGTAAAGAATTACCAGAACTGTTAATACAAGTTTTGCCCAGATTATTAGCAACTAAAAAGGAAGACTGGGATGCAATCTCAGCCTGTAAACAGAAACAAGATGAAGACACTAGTGATTTTTATTCTAGATTTGAAAAATGTTTTATTATAAACAGTGGCCTCAAGACAAGTAGTGAGTCATACCCTCATCTTTTTGTTACTAAATTAGTCGAGAATTCAAGTCCACAAGTTAAGAATCGAGTTTTGAAAGTCGAAAGTACATGGCAAGCTAGTACCCCGTCCCAGATGTTACAGATGCTCCAGTATCACCAGAATAGAATCAGAGAAGAGCAAGAACATGAAAGAAAACGTATGAAAGACACGAAAATGAAAGTACTAGTTGCACAATCTGTTCCTCAAGACAGTCAGAAGAGGGGTACGAATCAAGCCAGTCATCCTACAGTTCCCGTTAAAGGGACATGCAATTATTGTAAACAGCCAGGTCATTTCATAAACGAGTGTGCAGTTCTGAAACACAATATAGCTACTGGTAAGACTAAAGAAAGACCACGTCCGCCTAGACAAGAACAAGTTTCACAGACTTCTCAGCCACAGAATGCACAACAGACAGCTCCAGCACCGCAGCCTATTGCTGCAACACAGCATGTTACACAGCAGATGTACCAGTATGCACAGTCTGAGTATCCAGAGTATCAACAGTATTCATGAAACAGCCTAGAGAGGGAGGTAGGCTTGCCTCTCATCGAGATTCCTGTAGATCAAGAAGGTCCCTATGTTCATAGTCAAGTACTAGGGAAAGACAGAAAGTTTCTGATTGATACAGGGGCAAGTAGGACCACCATCAGTCACGCCGAAGTTCCAGGGGCTCCGCTCTCAGGCTCTAGAAATGTTTCCCTTGGATTTTCAGGAAAGCCTATTGTAAACGAGATATCTAAGCCAGTTACTCTAGAAGTAGGTCCATTGTCCCGCACTACTGATCTGTTACTTACGAAGTCATGTCCAGAAAATCTGTTAGGTATTAAAACACTGAAAGAATTAGGTGCAGTTATTTGCTGCTCCCCAGAGGGAATACGCCTGTTTCTACGTGACTTCAAGGGTCACTATGTATTACGAGATTTTGATCCAAGATTGTCTAATGTTCCGCAGCATCTATGGGCGCAAGGTCCAACTGATGTAGGTTATATGCAAATCACACCCCATCGTGTGACTCTCAAGCCAGGTGTAGTGTTACCACGAATCAGACAGTACAGATTGCCACCTGAGGCTGTAACAGCCTTATCCAAAATTATTGACGAGCTCATCGCTCAAGGAGTAGTTGTAGAAACTGACTCCAATGTATGTAATTCTCCGATCATTCCAGTCATGAAACGTACTGATCCAAATGCACCCCCAGTATATCGATTAGTGATTGACCTTCGAGAACTCAATAAATGTATTATTCCCCAGTACCCAGTTGTCCCAGATATTTCTTCCCTATTGACAGCCATTGATTCCGAAGCCTCATTTTTTACAGTCATAGACCTCAAGAACGCGTTTTTCAGTGTCCCCATTCATCCAGACAGCCAGTTTCTTTTCGGATTTTGTTTAAATGGAAGGAGCTATATGTTCACACGAGCTCCTCAAGGTTTCAAAGAAAGTCCTAGTATTTACAGTCAAGCACTTAAGAGACAACTAGACAACATTCACATGCCAACTGACACTGCCCTGCTCCAGTATGTCGATGATCTACTGATCACAGCCCGTTCTGAACGTGCTTGCGAGCGAGCATCACTTGCAGTCTTGTATTTCCTAGCTGAGATGGGGCACAAGGTGTCCCCTTCGAAGCTTCAATTCTGTGTCCAGCAAGTGATCTACTTGGGCCACTTACTGTCCAAGTGGGGTAGGCAGTTGACACCAGACCGTATCCAGTTAATAGCGAGTCTTCCTCAGCCCAAGACACAGAAGGAGGTACGTGCTTTTATCGGCCTTACTTCTTATTGTAGACAATGGATTCCTCAGTATGCATTTCTAGCTAAGCCACTGATACAGTTAACGACACAGGAGGCAGCCGTATCGACTGTCCTCCCTTGGACATCTGAACATACACTTAGTTTCAATGAGTTAAAGAAAGCTTTATGCCAGGCTCCTGTTCTAGCTACACCGAACTACAGTAAGCCTTTTACACTTTTCGTCACAGAACGTGATGGTACAGCATTATCTGTTCTCACACAAGATCAAGCAGGACAATACAAGCCCTGTGCTTATTTTTCGAGCACATTAGATCCTGTAGCCCAGGCTCTGCCTGCGTGCCTCAAGTCAGTTGCAGCCACAGCTCTAGCTATCAGACAAAGTGATTCCATAGTATTAGGACATTCCTTGACAGTACAAGTTCCACACTCCGTGGAAGTTCTTTTAAACCGTACCCAGACTCAGCACTTGACAATTGCACGTTTAACAGGTTATGAATTGACACTGTTCCAGCCACACATAGAAATCAGACGCTGCAACGTTCTAAATCCTGCTACACTGTTACCGTCAGTTAATTCGAATCCTGCCACACACGACTGTGTGGAAGTAGTTAGTATTATGACCAAGCCAAGACAAGATCTGACAGATATTCCATTATCAGATCCCGACCTGACACTTTATGTGGATGGTTCATGTATGAGAACAAGTACAGGAGAACTAGTAGCCGCGTATGCAGTGACTACTGACACTGACGTTATAGAAACACACCGTATTGACACCCTGTCTGCTCAAGCAGCAGAGCTAGTTGCTCTGACACAAGCCTGCATACACGCTAAGAACCTGAAAGTTAATATTTATACAGATTCACGCTACGCATTCGGAGTCGTACAGGACTTTGGAGTGCTCTGGCAGGAGAGAGGTTTCATGACTTCTCATGGAACCAAGATTCAGCATGGTCTCCTTATTCAAGCTCTGTTAGATGCCATACATTTACCGACATCTATTGCTATCATGAAGTGCAAAGCACATACGAAAGTTACTGACATTATTTCTCAAGGTAATGATCTAGCAGATCGCACAGCCAAGCTTACAGCACAGACTCCAGACATTTCAGTTAATCCGACACAGACACTTACTCCAGATCCGACTACATGCATGACAGTTAAGGACCCTACTCAAGATGTCATAGATATCCAGTTACATGCTACTCCCGATGAAATTAAGAAATGGTCCGAACAAGGAGGGGTCCAGACAGATCAGGGATGGGTAACGAAGGGTAGAGCCACATGGTTTCTCCCCGACTCTATGGTTCAAGTCATTATCAATACCGCACATAGTCCAGCACATTTAGGAGAAAAAGCTATGTTAGACAGTATCCAGAACATTTGGTTCAACAAGCATTTACGAGCTGCAGCCAAGCAGAAAGTCCGTACCTGTATGATATGTTGCCAGTTTAATCCAGGTAAAAGTGTCCCGGTGGAACAAGGTGGATTCCAGCCCCCTGACCACCCTTTTGAAGTCCTCCAGATGGATTATATTCAGATGGAGCGATGTCGAGGTTTCAAGTATGTCCTTGTAGTTGTATGCGCTTTATCCAGATGGACAGAGGCATACCCAGTTCCAGATTACACAGCCGCGACCACTGCCAAGCAGTTGGTTCGTGAGTTCTTCCCCCGTTATGGACTCCCTAGAGTCGTATATTCTGATAACGGCCAGCCATTCTCATCTGAGCTTATGAAACATGTTTCCCTGTTGTTAGGGTACCAGTGGAAGTTCCATTGTGTACGCCATCCAGAAGCAGCCGGTCTAGTAGAGAGACATAATCAGACCCTGAAAATCCGTATTGCCAAGATTTGTAAAGAGAAAGGTGTAGACTGGCTAGTAGCTCTGCCAGTCGCTTTGTTTTATATGTGCATGGTCGCACATTCCAGATCAGGTCTGTCCCCGTATGAGGTCGTATTCGGCCGCCCCCCTAATATGTGGGGTACACCTAGACCCCGAAGTATTACAGATGTTTCAAGTAATATGCTGACAGATTACCTAGCTTCCTTGATGTCTGCCCTACACTCTTGTCGTTCACAGGTTGCCGCCGCATTTCCAGACAATACAGAGGTGGCACCGCATGAAATCGTTCCTGGATGTTTGGTTCTTGTCAGGAACTTTGATCGTTCAAGTCCGCTGGAGCCTCGCTGGAAGGAACCCCGACAGGTCCTCCTGGCCACCCGTACTGCCGTCAAGCTGGAAGGCAGGAAGGGCTGGGTCCACCTGTCTCATGTGAAAAGATTTTACGGACTGAAGCCTGTTTCTAAGAACATTTCCCAGGATTTGAAAGACTGCCAAAGTACTATTCTCAAGGACTGTCCCGCAAAAGACAATGATACTAAACCCTCCCTGTTAGAGAAAACTCCGCAACAGGAGTATAAGAAAAAATTAAGGTCTAGTAAAATAAGTCAGCCAGTTTGATTGTCTAAGTCCTCCCCTAGGTGAAACGGTTAGACCGGTTTCTGACATGTATATAATAGACCCCCATAGTGAGAGAGTTAGTCAAAACTCAATCCGATGTATCGTTTTTCTAAGTTTCATATTGTTTTTCAGCCTTATGATTACCTGCACAGGTTATGCATTTTATTTGTGTTTTCCAGTTTCTCATGTAAATAAGTCTTCTATTGCTACAGTAGAGCACACGTTTAGTGATCTACCTCCTCATGAACTCTCATATCGTCTTGCTATGCGTAATAATTCCTTTATCCGCATGTTACATTATTCACACCAGACCAGCAATGCCACTAATTGTTGGGTGTGTGGTCGACTCCCCCCATTCCAGACACCGAAGGGAGTTCTGCCACTCTTTCCTTATCCATTTTCACATAATGGTTCGTGTGGAGCATGGTCCACGTTAACGTCATCCTCAACAGATATGTCTTTTCTTAACAGTACATGTTTCCCAGACAAGCAAGGTCTTCCCCACAGAACAGGGTTAGATCTAGAAAATGAAGTTTATAATTTAGGTAATTATTCTTCGAATTTCATGGTCCTGAATGTTCAGTCTGATACTACTCCAGACTTACCTGCTATGTCAGTATTACCAGTCAAAGGTGAATTATGTGTCCGAAAGAATGGTTCCGTACATGTAGGACATAGTGATTGTACTACTATCGTCAAGTATAGTGACAGTGGGAAATCTATTTTCAAAGCTTCACGTCATTCTTATTTTGTTTGTGGCCAGACCGCATATGTTCGTCTGCCCCTCGATTGGGAGGGAACCTGTTACATTGCCTTCCTACTGCCACCAGTTTTTCTAGCCCCACCCGACTACCATAGGAATTCCCACCTAGTATATACTAGACACAAGAGAGATCTCCCGATTGTCGATTATACTGAAACTGCTCTAGAACAATACATAGATATCAATAAAGGTGTCTTTCCTTATTTAGGTACTGTTGTGAATAGTAAACTGATACGTAGATTAACCAGAACCCTTGAAGCAGTAGTGATTGAGACTACTTCTGCTCTAAGTAACTTAACCGAAGAGCAATCCTTTATGAGAATTGTCGTGCTCCAGAATCGTCTCGTCCTTGACGTCATACTGGCCGATAGGGGCGGGGCTTGTAGAGTCATCGGATCTAGTTGCTGCATTTTCATTCCTAATAACGCGCCGTCTGTTTATTCAGCTATAACCAGACTCCATAAAATTGCCCATATGTTACACCAAGATCCAGGCACCTGGACATGGTCCGGTTGGTTCTGGAATATAATTTCCGCCTGGGGATGGAAAGTATTGTCTTTTCTAGGTATTGCAGTAGCGATCATATTCAGTTGCTGCCTCTGTATACAATGTGGCCCTGCGATTTGTGGCATTTGTGCTACCTCTTGTATTCCTAGTCCCAAGTCCCGTTCTAAATCCAGTTCCAAGAAAATTCGAGACGAGCAAATGATACTGTATGAAATGATAGATGGTATCATGAATATTGATGTTTCCTGATGGAAACGTAGTGACAAGGAGGGAATGTGGAAAAGTAAATTTTGCCATGTTCTGTGTCCCTACGTGTCCCCCATCTTATGTTATGTGTGTATGATTAATATGCATATGTATTCCCCATGTTCGATTAAAGACGCAATTACAGTTGTGTCCATCTCTAGTATGCCAGTTTCCAGTTCTCGTGAAAGCTACGAATATCAGGCCTATGTAAAGTTACGTTGCCACGTTTCTCAGTGTGCACGTTATTTCATTGTAAAGTCCCCGTTTCTAGGCCTCAAAAGGGCCTGGACACCAGATTCAGCTCCTGTCTCCTGAGCCCTCGCTGAGGAGCGATACAGCCCCCACCTGTGTTCCTGACCCTTCACTTACTTCCTGCCTCACAGTGCCCGGCTCAGCCTGGCTCTGCCTACGAGTCTGCCAAGAGTATGTTATGATTCTAGTTATCAGTCCAGCCCTCCTTCTCTGCATTCCTAAGCTACTGAATCGCATCAATAGTTTCCGTCACAGTCTAGCCTTTACGTCTCCATGTAAGAGAAATACTGTATTTATGGTCATTTAATATTCTTCATCACGCACTACATGTAGAATAATGCATGCTCCAGTCTTAGAGTCTGTTAGCCTCTCCCCTCCTGACTCTTAGTTTATATCAACATGTTCTCTAAACATTAGATACTAGATAGGGTTTAGGCACATGTCGCCCTGACTCTCCAGACTTCAGTCTCTACTCCTAGCACAGAGTTCATAGCCCCCAGCTTCTCCTAGTAACACGTCATTGTCAGTTTGCGCGCACCATTAGGTTAGAGGTCCCGGCTCCTTAGGTAGCCCCCTCCATGTTTCCGCCCCATTTATGACATATTCTGTTACGTTTACATCACATGTCCATGTATACGCCTCCTGTTACATCTACTTTCACCCTTATCTTTCGCGACTGCTATTGACCACACCCACTGCTCCGCCTATTGTATGTATTGCAATTGCAACTGTTTTAGTATATATGCTTGTGTATTGTTATTAAAGTCAGCGCGCTCATTCATTTAGTGGAGAAGCGTGGCTCAGTGGTTAGAGGCGGCAGACCCGGCAGCTGAGATCGGCCGTGGACCAGGGTTCGATTCCCCGCCTCGGCGGGTCTCGGGCTCAAAAAAATTCCACGGACTCGACAATTCTCGCTCCGGTGCCTACTCGACTCACGGGGTCACACTCTGCGACTCTGGGCAATAGCTTGCTTAATCTCCACTACGGCCCCTCGCGGCGGGATGCCTGGCTTTCACCTTGTGGATACCCTGCCGGGGTATCTCACAGGGGAATACCAGGACGGGTTCCCTAAGCAAGCGCCTTGATACCTTCGGGTGATACGTGCGCTATATAAGTCGCAATACATTTACATTTACATTCCCTGTCCCCCCTGCAGGGCCCTGCCATCCTGTTCCCGAGCAGGTTGTCCTGTTCCTGTCCTTTATGCTGTATTAAACCTGCAAACTCCTACTACCTCGAATCTTGACTCTTATTTATTGAGCTATCTGTTATTGCTATGTCCAGTAAAACCTAGATCCGGTATTATTTATTTATATACCACAAATGGACAGGAGTGTACAATTGACAGACCACACTAACATGCTTATGGACATGATTTCAATGTGCCTGGAACAGAATATATTTCTATTTGGACAAG
Organism: Lissotriton helveticus; assembly: GCF_964261635.1. Lineage (NCBI taxonomy): Eukaryota > Metazoa > Chordata > Amphibia > Caudata > Salamandridae > Lissotriton > Lissotriton helveticus. Next base: position 1,011,730,094 of record NC_136072.1, read on the forward strand.
AGCTATATCGTCAATCCAAAGGCACAGCGATGGGCTTTTCCTTTAGTCCATCGTATGCCTGCCTGACAATGGGACAATGGGAAAAATCATGGGCATGGAGATCAGAAAATGATGGAGCGGTATCTAAAACCGTGGCATGGCTAAGATACATAGATGATTTGCTGTTAATTTGGGACGGAACTAATCAAGAGTTTGAAAATTATTTTGAAATCCTCAATAATTCCAATTTTGGCCTTAAATTCACGTATACTATCAGTGAATCAAGGATAGTATTTCTAGACACAGAAATTTTTGTGAAAGATAATGTACTGCATACCACATTACATCGGAAAAGCACAGCAACAAATGCAGTTTTGAATGCTCAAAGCTTTCACCAACCGAGTCTAATTCATAATATTCCATATGGAGAATTTCTTCGAATAAAAAGAATTTGCTCGAATGATGAAGATTGGCAAATTCACAAGAATTTAGCAACTAAAAGATTTGAGAAACGCAAATACAACCCTGCAAGCATTCAAACAGCTTTGAAACGCTCCTCCCACATCAAAAGAATTGATTTATTAAAAGAAAAACAATCATCGAACACAGAGGATCAAAAAATTTGATTCATCACCACCCATTCAACGGCCAACAAAGCAATCACCCAAATCCTCAGGAAAAATTGGCACATATTACACATGGATCCCACAGTTGCTGGAATAGTGGGGGATCATCCAAATGTGACATACCGGAGAGCTAAGAACTTAAAAGATAAATTGATCCACAGTCACTTCCAAGAACAAAAAAAGCCTGAAGCATGGCGTAAACCGAGAGGTTTTTACAAATGTTCCGAATGTAAAGTCTGCTGTATTGCTAAAACAACCAAAGAACTAGAGATGGAAAATAAAAAAATCTGGAAAATCAACCAACTGATTAATTGCAAAACCCAATTTGTCATATATGCTCTGGAATGTCCGTGCTCCTTGAAGTATATCGGAAGCACCAAAAAAGAACTGAAATTACGCATTTTGGAGCATGTGCGTGCCACTATAAACTCAGACCGCAGCAATGCGATGGCAAAACATATAGAAAAGGAACACAAAGGAAATTGGAAGGAACTGATCTTTTACGGAATTGAAAGTGTTGGACCGAACCAAAGGGGTGGTGATCGTGAAAAGGTGATGCGACAAAAAGAATCGAAACATATCATGAACTTTCGAACCCTGAGTCCTCATGGACATAATCAGGATGAAGAATTGCCACCTCTAAAAATGTTTCCAAATGAACTAATGAACTCAGTAAAAATGATGCCTACCCTGCAAAAATTCATTTTAAATCACATTAATTTAGGTGTTGCTGGTTTATGGAGGAAAATAAACAGAATATCGACTAAAATACGAGTGTGGATAATTGATAATCACACGGGAGTGCATGAGGAAAAGCGTCTCTGCAAAGAGACAAACGGAATAATTTACACGCGGCTGGTCCTGCCGCGCTTCGCGTGCACCGCCTCAGAGCACCCGGAAGCTCTGATCTTGGACCAAATTGAATCAATATATATATATATATATATATACATATTTTATTCCAAAAAGCTCCAAGCTTAAGGCAGCACTCCACGAAGGTGAGTTTAACAAAACCTTTATTTAAAAAGCGGCATGGTTGCACCAATGTTCCTCTTTTATCTCCCAACGCGTTTCAATGATAACAAGCATCTTAGTCATGGGGCGGCATATGGCAAAACCTGGTTGGGAGATAAAAGAGGAACAGAATATACCAGCTTATTTTATGTAACGTTCTTTGCTAACACTTATTCTTAACCAATAAAAATCAGCCTTTTAAAAAACAGAAACATTCATCTTAGCTTAGTGCAGAATGTTCTCGAACAACTAATCAATCCTTTTCTTTTTTCAAAACTGCATGTTGTCCACCCTTTTAGAAAAAATCTCACTTTTCAAACTGCCACTTCATTTACAGAGACCTTCAGAGTGCATCCAGACCTCTCTTCAAGACGCTTACAGTGTGGATTGTGGGACACAGCTATATTTTCTGGAGTCAAAGGTACACAGAACGGAAAGGAATTCACAAAGACCTATGTTTACCAAATGTAGACATTAAATGGATTGGACAGAGAGGGTTAAAGTGGCACCAATTGATTCCATTGGTGAAATCCTTTATGCATCTCCAACACCCTGACCTCATAATTGTGCACTGTGGTGGCAATGACCTAGGCACTTTGACAGGGGTAGGTCTGGAAATGCTTATGAAGGACACCTTTGCACAATTGATGACACTGTTTCCCAAAACTGCCTTTGTATATTCTAATATATGCTAAAGGCAGAAATGGAACTGGTCCAACCACTATTGTCAACAGATTGAGAAAGCTAGGAAACATGTGAATAAATCTGTTTCTGCCTTTCTCCGAGATTATCAAATGGGGTCCATTTACAACAACAATCTGTGTTACAATATGCATGACATCTATAGGAGAGACGGTGTACATTTTACAGATGAGGGGAGCAGAGTCTTCCTCATAAACTTAAGACTCTGCATCGGTATTTACTTGTAGGTACTAAAATCTCCCAATAAATACAAGGGCTCTTTTTTTATTTTTCTTGCTTAGGTACGCTTACAGGACGACTTCCAATATTCCAACTCTACGTCATCCATACATGCTTGGTACGTGTACGATAAATCTACCATGAAGAAAAATAGCCTTTATCACTAATTTTCTATAATTCCTGAGGACCCCATCCCCCGGGGCTCAAATCTAACATTGCGGACCTTGCGAACAGCCGCAAGGCCTCCACGATCCCAGCCGGCTCCCCACTTCCTACGGGAGCCGGCATTGCTATTCCTCACAGAGAGCAGCTTACATGCTTACATTCTAATTTCAAACATGATTTTAACAGTTTGTTATACATTTTATAAAATAATATAGTACTGCACGCTAAAGCACAAAAGTCAGCAAAATTATGATAGAATAGAAAATAGAAAAAAATATATATATACTTCTACACTCAACAAACTCGTAACCAGAGTACACAGTTTAATTTAAAAATCACCCTACCACAACTAGTTTTTCAAATGCATTGTACAATAAAATGCGTCACAAAATAGGTTACATACATGGTGACTCCATAACGTCACATAGAAAAAAGAAGGCCACTCTTACGCTACCAGGAAAACAAAACAAAAGTACAAGGCCCAAACTTCCATTGAAGTGATTTCTTAGATGCAGGTCTAGTTGTCAGATCGACACACACACTCCCTCATGGCTGGTATACAACCACACCACACCCATTCAGCGCATCCGTCACTACACACGTGACCCTATCTATAAAAAAGACGGAGCGCACGTGTTTTACGCCATTTTAGACTTGTTCCCAAAGTGAAGGACATCTAACATGGGCTTTGATTGGAATTCCATAGAGCATATTATCAAACCCATTATCGCCACTTTAGCGGCACTTTCCTGCCGATAAAGTGGCGATAATTTTGTCGCCCAGGCTTGATAATATGGCCCAGAGTGCGTAGTGTACAGCAGCTTCTCTATAAAATCTATAATTACCTCTGAGCAGTGACAACAGATAGGTTACAACAGTCTGACAAACAGATCCACAACCTTATTACGTCACTTTTGAGTCACTTTTAACATGGGTAAAGTGATGCAAGGAGCTAGTAAATCTATGTCTGACTTTTCAAGAAAAAATCTCAACTCCAGACTCTGCGACACAGTTTCAATGTTGTTTTATCTCTCTTTCTCTCTCTCACTCTCTGTGATATCATTTCTCTTTCTCTCTTAAATTTATAGACACTGCTGTCTGCTTGGACGTGTAGAAGAATTGTTCAAAATAAGTTGTGAAATCAACTGCCTGAAGTGTTTGGGTGCAAGGTTTATACAACGGTAAGCACAGAGGCCTAGATCTACAAAGCCTTCATAGCAATGCATTAGAAATAAGTCGACATAACGGGCGTCAGTAACGCAATAGGCATTTCCATATGGACACCACTTGAACGCGGCACTATAACAGAACTGAAATGTACGAGGCACACTGCACACGTAAAACCGTAGAGTTACCAAAACTTGTAATGCTTCAGCTCATTTACTCAGATCTACATAATTCTAAACTCTAATTTTCTTTTTTGTTTTGCAGATTACCAATCGGACATCTTTTGGAGTCCATTTAACAATTTGTTTATAATATTGTTTGTTGTTAAAGTTATTTTTCTAGTTGCTTCTAATATAGTTATAATTGAGTTTTGTTTACATTTATTGATTTAATAAAAGTTAATAAAAGAAATACATACTTCTTATATTTTGTGGGGGAGGGGTATGACGGTCCACAATAAAAATAATGTTGAAATACTATAGTAAGATATTCAAGACTAGGATTGAAAACTAACAGATATAATAAAAATAACGGTGAAAAACTACTAAAATGGCGGTGGACGGAGTACGTAATCAACGTTTGGCGCCTCGGCACTACCTTTGAAATAAATATAGAAAAAATATGATTATTAATATATTACAAAAGTACAGCAGCGGATGACACACACGACCCGGGAAAAGAAAGCAACAAATTTACTCCCTGAAATAAAGAAAGGTTTGCTTGTTGAACTTGAAGAAAGAAAAAAAACGTGGGCTTCGAAACGATGCTGCGCATGCGTAGAGAGAACAACTGCTACACAAAAAAAAGGAAAGTTTTACATACTATCATAGAAATGAAGGAGCATTTTATTAACAAAAGGGGATACATTATCACCGCTTTTATCGACAGGAAACTGCCGATAAAGCGGCGATAATGGGCTTGATGATAGGCCCTTGTAAATTCCCATAGCAGCCCAGGTTCTGATGTTAACCTGGGCTGCTATCGTTATTCCTAAGGGCATATTATCAAGCCCATTATCGCCGCTTTATCGGCAGTTTCCTGCCGATAAAAGCGACAATAATGTATCGCCTTTTGTTGATAATATGGCCCATTGCTCTTTTTTTTACCAGTAAACTTAGGTGCATATTATCAAGGACCGGTGTTAAAATTATCGCCGTTTTGTTGGCAGGAAACTGCCGCTAAAACAGCGATAATGAGCTTGATAATACGGCCTTGTTATTTCCCATAGAAGCCCATGTTAACACCAGAACATAGGCTTCTATGGGAATTTACAAGGACGTATTATCAAGCCCACCCTCCCAACATTAATAAAAAACCATAGGCCCTTGTAAATTCCAATAGCAGCCCAGGTTCTGATGTTAACCTGGCCTGCTATGGTTATTCACAAGGGCATATTATCAAGCCCATTATCGCCGCTTTATCGGCAGTTTCCTGCCGATAAAAGCGACGATAATGTATCGCCTTTTGTTTATAATATGGCCCATTGCTCTTTTTTTGACCAGTAAACTTAGGTGCATATTATCAAGGACCAGTGTTAAAATTATCGCTGTTTTATTGGCAGGAAGCTGCCGATAAAAAGGCGATAATGAGCTTGATAATACGGCCTTGTTATTTCCCATAGAAGCCCATGTTAACACCAGAACATAGGCTTCTATGGGAATTAACAAGGACGTATTATCAAGCCCACCCTCCCAACATTAATAAAAAACTCCATACAATGCAGGTACCCGGAGCTGGAAGGTCATTTGACATATTACTGCCCCAGAAAGGTGGCGTTCCCCGCGACGTGTACAGGGAGAGAGAGAAAGAGAGACAGCTCAAAACATATTTTTTTTTAAAAAAGACCCGAGGGGTGCCGCTCACCGAGACTGCGGGGAGTAGGACCGTAACCCCCCAGCATACTTCAAAATAAAAACAGAGGAGTGCCGTTCCCCAGTGCTCGAGGCACCTTACAAGCCCCAATATGCAAAAAAATTGCCCCTGTAATTTGCCCCCCCGGGACCTAATGAAGAAAACGGACTTCTAGTTTTTTTTCACCTTTTCCACCGCGTACAAGTACTGCACGAGTACCCCGCCATTTTTTATTTAAAAAAAAATAAAAATTGAGCCTAAAGATCCATGTACCACCCCCTGACCAAGACTATAGGGTCAGAATGTTTCTACCCTGCCCCCTTTCCTTATTTCTCAACTTTGTTTTACTGTTTTCTTGTGACTCTCCCGACAAACAAGATGGCTGCCAAAACTTCCTGGTTTGAAGTATTGACAGCCAATCAGCATGCAGCTCCTGCTCGTAATTGTACGTATTTCCGTACGCGTACGCCGCGATTTTTCTTAAAAAAAATAAATTACAAAAATAGAGCCTAAACATCCATGTACGACCCCCCCGAGCAAGCCTAGAGGGTAAGAATGTTTCTAGTCTGCCCCCTTCCCTTATGTCTCAACTTTGTTTTACTGTTTTCTTGTGACTCGGTTTTAGCGACGAACAAGATGGCTGCCAACACTTCCTGGTTTCAAGTGTTGACAGACAGTTCACAGCCAATAAGCATGCAGCTCGCGCTCATAATTGAACGAATCTCCGTCCGTGTGTAGAACTCCGTCTCTAGATATCGCTATGATTTTACTTGTCATTTTCTCAGAAACTACTAAACGGATTTACACCATTTAACAAAACGCACAATCTGTGAACCGAACTCTACCTCTCTGCCAAATTTGGTGTAATTCCGTTCAGCCGTTCGGGCTGTAGCCCTGGCTAAAGGTCCCTATGGAAAATTGCATGGGGAAAACACGTTTTAGACCCTATTTTTTTCTCGGCCCCCACTTGACGAATCACCTCCAAACTTTTCAGGGAAGCAACGGAACCGAGCAGGCCATTTTCTTGGGGAAATTCACGAAGATTCGTCCACCGGCACCAAAGTTATTCCAAATAGAATGTTGTGGATTTCCTACGGAAACTAGGTCCTATCTGTAACTACCTACTGGCAACAGCCAGTAGGTAATGTATGTATATATATATGTTTGCTTTTCATTAAAATTAAAAAGACCGCTTTGGAACTAGCCACCCCCGGAGTGCTGCTGTCCTTTTTGAAGTAAGAGGATTTTGAACGTTATTATATATATATATATATATATATATATATATATATATATATATATATATATATATATATATATATATATATATATATATATATATATATATATATATATTCCTCCACAATAACTATCCCCTCAGTCAGGTTAGACCAGCCGCACTTCTCCTCACATTCGAAAAGACGACAGCGTGGCCACAGGTGCAAGTGCTAGGTGAATTAATTATTGCATATTACAAGTGTCTCAGCAACACCCCACAAGGGAGAGCCCTTTTATAGATAGATAGATAGAAAGATAGATAGATAGATAGATAGATAGATGGATGGATATATAGATAGATAGATAGATAGATAGATAGATAGATAGATAGATAGATAGATAGATAGATAGATAGATAGATAGATAGATAGATAGATAGATAGATAGATAGATAGATAGATAGATAGATAGATAGATAGATAGATAGATAGATAGATAGATAGATAGATAGATAGAGGGATATATATATATTCACTGAAAAAACCATAGGTTATAGACCATATATAGTTAGGAATTAGCATTTAAAAAACCTTATTTTACTCACACAAAACCATTGAAATTCCATATATAGTTAGTTGCACTAACTATATATCGCGCACCTGCAATCCACTGCTGATGATGTCACATATTACATCATTCATGACATGGTCAGTGACATCACTGATGACATCTCAAATGACATCACTGATGACATCATCCAGTGACTGTGTGTTTCTGTAAAGTTTAAATATGTTTTACATATTGAAGAATGAGTAGATGTATAACTGTCTGGACGAAGGATTTAGTAGGTGCATGACTCAATGTATGAGTGAGTGATTAAATGTGTCTCACTGAGTGCATGGGTTAGTGACTAAACTGTCTTAATTTGTGCATCATTATGTCTGTTGTTCTGTAAACTGCTGCATGTGTTGATCAGTAGCTATATGATTAACTATATGGGTTATTGATTGATTGTCCAAGTATTTGTATGGGAGACTGAGTGTGTGTGTGGCTGGCTGGGAGGTGTGTGACTCTGTGCAGATCAATGTGTACTTGTATCAATGATTGTATAAGAAAGTAAGTATGTGTTAGTATATGTTTGAAAATGTAAGGTGCTCTATGTTTAACTGTATAGACAAGAAAATGGAAGTGTGATTGATTCTTTACAGGACTGACTAGGTGTGTGAGTAACTCCATGGATGAGTGGCAGAGTGTGAGTGTCTGTATAGGTGTATGAGTGCATATGATAGTGTTGTAAAGATGAGTGATTGTATGTATGAATGATTGTATGGGTGAATGAGTGAATGTGTGTGTAGACGTAGGAATCAGTGAGTACATATGTAGTAACTAGTATTGGTGTGTCAATGGTTTCAAAAATTATACTCTGTATTTAACACTGGGTGAAACAGAGGTTATATTAAAATGTGAGGAGATGCATTGTATTGTCACATGAATGATATCATCAGTGATGTGGTCATTGATGTCAAATGAGATGTCATCAGTGATGTCATCAGTGATGTCATTTGAGATGTCATCAGTGATGTCATCAGTGATGTCACTGACCATGTCATGAATGATGTAATATGTGACATCATCAGCAGTGGATTGCAGGTGCGCGATATATAGTTAGTGCAACTAACTATATATGGAATTTCAATGGTTTTGTGTGAGTAAAATAAGGTTTTTTAAATGCTAATTCCTAACTATATATGGTCTATAACCTATGGTTTTTTCAGTGAATTTTCAAGGTTTTGTAAATGCTAATTCCTAACTATATATGGTCTATAACCTATGGTTTTTTCAGTGAATTTCAATGGTTTTTTAATAGCAAATATCATAAGCTGTCGAATGTCAAGTACGTGGTAAGTGAAAACATTTTCGTGTTTATGCACACTGATCTGCTTTGAATGGTGCCCCCCCCCCTCATTTCTATTAGGAGTACTCTCTCTTTGCACATAGTGAAGGGTAGTTAACGCAGGCCTTTGCCCCCGTTGTAATACGTCGTGCCTGCTTCTCTCTCCATTTGATTGATTGTTATCCAAGTATTTACTGTTTTAGAATTGGTTCTCTTTGGTTCATTCTCTATTTACAAACAAACACAGAGCCGCAATACTCTGTTTAGTCTTTGCAGATAACGAAAAATTGTGTAAAAAAAAAAAGAAAAGGAATCGAGCAAAATCAGTAGGCCACTAACGGGATCTCTTTTTGACCTCGCTAAAATAGAAACATTAGGAACAACCCCTCATGACAAATACAAAACTAGTGAAATGAACTGAACTCCACACAATGATGGCTGCAAAACAGCTCGGCTCCGCCACCCACCCCGCCCAAAATAACGATAAAGAGCGGCTGCCATGATTGGTTGCGGAATGGCCACGACGGAGCTACGAAATGGTACTGCTCTCATGCTAACCCCAGCTTCAGTCTGAAACATCCAGAAACACTGTAGACTACCAATTCGATCAGTTCCGGTAGCGCCCCAATGTAACCCGGTAGAGAAGAACTAGCCCTCCCCTCTTTGACTGATGTTTCTTGTTGCCTGTCCCTTCTGTTGTCATTTAACAGAACTATTTAGCCTGCTGAAAGGGGTTGTGTTCCAACCGCTGGTTGGTGGAGACATTTTGACTATATTCTGGACCTGCGTTGTCGCGTAATGCGTCATATGACGCGCCGTGTTAGCGCATCCGGAAGTCATCCGGGGCGCGCAGCGCGTAACGTAAGCATAACAAGTCATGTGACTTGTTAATAAAACTTTTCATTGGTTCATTTTACTTTTCTTATTCTAATGATGAAAGGCTTGGTCATATGACCTAAAAATTACGCTTTTTATTACTTCCGAACATTATTTTTTCTTAAATATATGTTATAATGTTCCAGGCTAATGTACTTTCCCGGAAAATTTACAACTGTCCTGCAAGTAAAATATATTCTTTTTTCGAGAAAAAGAGCGTTTCTTCGTCCCATGACGGAGCCGTTGAGCAAAAGAGGGTCGACCTGCTGTCTTAGTCGCCGATACGCCTGAATATGAGATTCTTATCGATCACTTTATGTTGCAGGAATAGAAAACACAACAGCCCTTGACCATTTATCTTTACTGCGTTCCTTCGTATTATACCTTTTACCCTTCATGTAATTGGTCTGCTTTATTTCACTTGCCTTTTAATGATTCTAAAACAGTGACTATTATTAAAAACTTTACCAATGTATATACTACTACCATGTTTTCTTTTAAAAACCTTTATTGTGAAAATTTCATTATACAAATACGAGCCTATAACCACGTGGGCCGGCCACGGAGCAAACTGTAATCGTATATGATGAGTAGACATTTACACTGTAGAGGAACGTAACGGGCGGGCCATTAGGTTGCAAGAACTAAGGTGTCTAACAGTTACGGAATCGGTGGACGTACATTTTATAATTAAAATACGACAGGGCCAGTTACAATAAAATTATCTAGATATACATTTGCGGGCAAGTACCATGGGTGACGTTAATTCGAACTTTCAATAGTACAGTAATCAATAACACATCAGAACTTAATATCAATAGGGATGTCGAAATATTCAATCAATTCTCGTCCCCGCCCGCCATGTGCTTCAAAACTGCATACGTATCTCGTGATTTCAAGGTTCTGCAACCAGTACACAACAAGGAGTTACGAGTCCCATTTATTCCGGCGCCATTTTGGGCGAGGACGGGCAGGTCCAGGATATAGTCAAAATGTCTCTACCAACCATCGACTATGATGATGTTCATATGCTGTATTTATTAGAGTAACACTCATCTGTCCACATGAAATTAATTTGCCACAATCTAAACATGTCATTTTAATCTTTCCAAAGTTCTTCTAAATATTTGGGACCGTTTCCCTTGCCTCTGATGCTATCAGTGCCACTTCTTTGATGAATGTACTAGCAGGTCAGGGGTTCTCCTCCAAATCTCTCTTTTATGCAGCACTATAATTAATTGGTGCCACCTCTCCATATGATGATGCATGGTATAGTTACCATAACTATATTTTTTTTCGGTTCCTCTGGAGAGTTCATCGTGGCAGATGAAGCGTGTAACGTACCGGGCATTTACCTTTTTTTGCATGTACAGGAAAGGAAAAAAAAATCGAGCGTCCGAGTTCTAAGGTGTCCCAGGGCCATTTTAGTGGACCAGGCCCAAATCCAAAGAACAGGCCGCCATTTTGAGAGTCCTGTTGCAGCCGCCTGTCGCTGTAGCATCATGAGCAGCCGAAACTCAGCTGAATGGCAACTGAAACGGTAAAGGGGCGCCCCACTACAGCAGACGAGCCTCCACCTAGGAAGGCCTGTTCACGCCGCCTCCCCCCCCCCCCCTTCGGGCACCCCACGCCGTTATTCGGAGCAGTATTGTAGGATGGCCACACCAGTGCGGCAACTTGCTAGACATCACCTCGGTGGTAACCGAATCTCAACGCCTTGTGGTGTCTTCTATTCAGAAAACATTGTTATGCTGCCTTCGACCTATTCGCCGCAAGTGCGCACACAACTCAACTGCATAGCTTGCTAGACACCACCTCGGTGCCATCCGGATCTTGGAATCTCAGCGCCTTTTGGTGTCTTCTCTTCAGAAAATATTGTTGCGCTGCCTTTGGCCCCATTCGCACATCGGTCCGCTACTGACGCCATCTCACAGGCTAATGGGGCGCCCCACGCCGAGTTTCAGCATTGTAGGATGACCACACCAGTACAGCAACTTGCTAGACATCACCTCGGTGCCATCCGGATCTCGGCGCCCCACTGCAGATGAAGTGCCTCTCAACTATGAAACCACCACGGTGACATCCGGATCTTGGCGCGTTGTGCTGCCTTCGGCCTATTCGCACATCGGTCCGCTACTGACGCCATCTCACAGGCTAATGGGGCGCCCCACGCCGAGTTTCAGCATTGTAGGATGACCACACCAGTACAGCAACTTGCTAGACATCACCTCGGTGCCATCCGGATCTCGGCGCCCCACTGCAGATGAAGTGCCTCTCAACTATGAAACCACCACGGTGACATCCGGATCTTGGCGCGTTGTGCTGCCTTCGACCTATTCGCACATCGGTCCGCTACTGACGCCATCTCACAGGCTAATGGGGCGCCCCACGCCAAGTTTCAGCATTGTAGGATGACCACACCAGTACAGCAACTTGCTAGACATCACCTCGGTGCCATCCGGATCTCGGCGCCCCACTGCAGATGAAGTGCCTCTCAACTATGAAACCACCACGGTGACATCCGGATCTTGGCGCGTTGTGCTGCCTTCGGCCTATTCGCACATCGGTCCGCTACTGACGCCATCTCACAGACTAATGGGGCGCCCCACGCCGAGTTTCAGCATTGTAGGATGACCACACCAGTGCACCTTACTAGACACCACCTCGGTGCCATCCGGATCTTGGCATCTCAGCGCCTTGTGGTGTCTTCTATTCAGAAAATATTCTTGCGCTACCTTTGCCCCATTCACGCATCGGTCCGCTACTGACGCCATCTCACAGGCTAATAGGGCGCCCCACGCCGAGTTTCAGCATTGTAGGATGACCACACCAGTACAGCAACTTGCTAGACATCACCTCGGTGCCATCCGTATCTTGGCATCTCAACGCCTAGTGGTATCTTCCATACAGAAAATATTGTTGCGCTGCCTTTGGCCCCATTCGCACATCGGTCTGCAACTGACACCATCTCACAAGCCAACAGGGCACCCCACGCCGACTTTTACCATTGTAGGATGGCCACACCAGTACAGCAACTTGCTAGACATCACCTCGGTGCCATCCGGATCTTGGCATCTCAACGCCTAGTGGTATCTTCCATACAGAAAATATTGTTGCGCTGCCTTTGACCCCATTCGCACATCGGTCCGCAACTTAGACATCACCTCGGTGCCATCCGGATCTTGGCATCTCAGCGCCTTGTGGTGTCAGTCAGAAAATATTGTTGCGCTGCATTTGGCCCCATTCGCACATCAGTCCGCTACTGACACCATCTCACAGGCCAACAGGGCGCCCCACGCCGACTTTTACCATTGTAGGATGGCCACACCAGTGCCACAACTTGCTAGACACCACCTCGGTGCCATCCGGATCTTGGCATCTCAGCGCCTTGTGGTGTCTTCTATTCCGAAAATATTGTTGCGCTGCCTTTGGCCCCATTCGCACATCGGTCCGCTACTGCCGCCATCTCACAGGCCAACGGGGCGCCCCACGCCGACTTTCAACATTGTAGGATGGCCACACCAGTGCGGCAACTTACTAGACACCACCTCGGTGCCATCCGGATCTTGGCGCGTTGTGCTGCCTTCGGCCTATTCGCACATCGGTCCGCTACTGACGCAAACTCACAGGCCAACGGGGCGCCCCACGCCGACTTTCAGCATTGTAGGATGGCCACACCAGTGCTGCAACTTGCTGGACACCACCTCGGTGCCATCCGGATCTTGGCGCGTTGTATTGCCTTCGGCCTATTCGCACATCGGTCCGCTACTGACGCCGCCTCACGTGCCAACGTATTTTCTCCGCATTTTATACCCTATGCCGCATAACAGGTCATGTGACTTGTTTATAAAACTTTTCATTGGTTCATTTTACTTTTGGTTTCCTAATGATGGAAGGCTTGATCATATGACCTAAAAACAACACTTTTCATTGGATGAAAACTTTTTTTTTTCCCAAACGATGAAAGCCCCACCTTGTTTCTGGATGTTTCAGACTGAAGCTGGCTTCAGCATGAGAGCACCACCATCTCGTAGCTCCGTCGTGGTCATTCCGCGAGCAATCATGGCAACCGCTCCCCACCAGAAGCCTACAGGAGTCGGGGGCCCCCAAAACTTTTGATAAATCCTCAAGGCGGAGGGGACGCTTTCGAGAATGGGGTCCAAGACCTAGCAGACAAGCGTCCGATTTCCAAGGTGTCCCAGGGCCTTTTCAGTGGACCAGGCCCAAAAAGGAAAGAGCCTGCCGCCATTTTGAGAGTCCTGTGACAGCCGCCTATCGCTGCACCGCAAGAGTGGGCGCAACTCAGCTGAATTGCGGCTTTTGACACAGTGGACCAAAAACGGACGGAATGGCAACTGAAACGGTAAAGGGGCGCCCCAGTACAACAGATGACACTCCACCTGGAGAGGCCCGTTCACGCCGTCTCCCCCGGGGCGCCCCACGCCGTTATTCGGAGCAGCATTGTAGGATACCAAAACCAGTGCGGCAACTTACTGGACATCACCTTGGTGCCATCGTTCTGCTGCCTTGGAACTATTCGCACAACAGTTTGCTACTGATGAACCACCCCCGCGACGCCCCACGCCAGAAATCTGGACGTTGTGCTGCGTTGGGACTATTCGCACAGCCGACCGCTACTTCGTTGTTTTTCCCTAAAAATGTTTATATGTTATTACTGTTTTTGTTTTCTTGTATATATTTATAAGTTATTAAAGTTTTATAATCTTACTACTTTGTTGGAGTGCTATATATTTTTAATGTGACACATAATTGTAAAAACTTTGATGTACAAAGAATCATCCCTGGAATCTTCCGCTTCAGGCTCGGTCCCCTCCCCAATCACAATACAGGATGGTTTTCAGATAATAGGAACGCGTCTGCTGTGACGGATCTCATCGAGTGTGGGCCTTGATCTACTGTAACTCCTTTGAAGAGGGGTGATTCTTTACAGCTGGGACCATAAACTACATCTGCAGGGCTAGCTGATACCCTAGGACCGGCCTGGACAATCGGACACAGAGGAAAAGGAGTGTCAGAGGGTGCGGTAGTGAATAGGGCGAAAGGGAGGTGTCGGGCGGGCACAGGGTGTGATTCTCAGGGAAGAGCAGCGCAGATGGGGGGTGGTTTATTACCCATGCATAAGACAGAGAGCGGGGGTGACCACTGCCTGGGGGAGATGCTTGCGAGGGTGGGGAGTCATGCTAAGGATCGACAGCGTGCACAGAGTGGGCCTGGTCAAGGCATCTAAAATGACTGCCGTGCACGACAAAAGTGTGGCATTTGAAAAAAGGCAAGATGGCGCAGACAATGTTTTTCAACACTTCCTGATTTCCTTCGAATCGAACGTTAACAGACGTTGGGGCATATTACCAAAGTTAAGCGATATTTATCCCTAACGATGCTTAGCAACGATTTTTTTACCGCTAAGCATCGTCAGAAATTATCGCAGATAAACCTTGCTATTATCAAGGTTTATCGCAAATACGATAAAAAACGACCGCAATGCATTAATATCGCTGAAAACTCAGCGATATTCATGCATTACCGAGCTAATGCTCTTAGCCATGTTATCCACCTCCCATTGGATAACATGCCTTAGAACTGCTCAGGGCAGGTGCTAGCTTTTGGAGATATTCGCGCTTATCGCGAATATTTCCAAAAGTTGATAATAGGAGATAGCGATGTTAGCGACTGTTTCCAGTCGCTAACATCTTGGCATGCCCACTTTGCATGTCATTAGTGATAAATATCACTCACATGCAAAGTGGGGCCCAAGATGGTCGCTATCTCCTACTAGCCGTCGCTAACTGGTGTTAGCAACAGCTAGGTAATACAGATATAATTTTATCTCCGCGAAGTGGAGCGCTGTTACAGATATATATCTTTTTTTGAACGTTAATTTCTCAAAATCCACTGGAGCACATATATTGAGACCTAGCAAAGGCACATCGGACTACCAGTCCCTACAATTTTGCCAAGTTTCGTGCAAATCCATTCAGCCGTTCGATTATTATTATTATTTTTTTTTTTGCCTCGCGGGGCCCTTTTAAAACCTCCACATCAAACCTAAGAGGTCAAGGAGGATCTACTATGCCCCCTTATGGTCATTTGCCCCTTCGCTTTGGCCTCCTCTTGTCTCTCGATCCTACCGAGAGACAAGATGGCGGCCGCTACGGACTGTTTGCAATGTTTACAGACGCCGGAGAACCAATCAGCTTCGCAAACCTCCGTTACGCGAAGCGGAGCGCTGTTACAGATATATATCTTTTTTTGAACGTTAATTTCTCAAAATCCACTGGAGCACATATATTGAGACCTAGCAAAGGCACATCGGGCTACCAGTCCCTAATATTTTACCAAGTTTCGTGCAAATCCATTCAGCCGTTCGATTATTAATATTATTTTTTTTTTTTGCCCCGCGGGGCCCTTTTAAAACTCCCACATCAAACCTAGGGGGTCAGCGAGGATCTACTATGCCCCCTTATGGTCATTTGCCCCTTCGCTTTGGCCTCCTCTTGTCTCTCGATCCTACCGAGAGACAAGATGGCGGCCGCTACGGACTGTTTGGAATGTTTACAGACGCCGGAGAACCAATCAGCTTCGCTTCACAAAGCTCCGTTGCGCGAAAAGTACGCGTACTGGAGCGATGCCCGGTCCGCTGTTACAGATATATATCTTTTTTTAAACGTTAATTTCTCAAAATCCACTGTAGCACATATATTGAGACCTACAAAAGGCACATCGGGCTACCAGTCCCTACAATTTTGCCAAGTTTCGTGCAAATCCATTCAGCCGTTCGGGCTAAAAGTGAGGCCAACCGCCCTATGGAAAACTCAATGTTAAAAACACGTTTTGGGACCCCCCTTTTTTCTCGACCCCCCCTGGACGAACCCCCCCCCCCCAATTTTCAGGGGCTGCTCAGAAACAAAATGTGCCATTTTCCTGAAAATTTCAGCCAATTCCGTCCACAAACGCCAAAGTTATTAGACATAGAATTTTCAAAAATCCCATAGAGAAAAAATCCTAACTATATATACCTACTGGCGACCGCCAGTAGGTAATATATATATATATATCTATATACATATATCATAAGCACATACACACATTCATATATATATAGGTAATATATGTGTGTGTATATATATTTATATATATATACTAGCTTACCCGTCGCACGTTGCTGCGATCTCCTTAGAAAGGAAATTCAAGGAAACTCGTTATGATAAAATTCAATTTACATTGTGTCATTTTTATTGAAACATTCATTTTAATATTGAAAACATTTCAAAGTGTTGTTTTAATTCTATTTATTTATTCGAGTGCTTGTGGATACACAATTTTCTGTTTTTCCGTCTGGTGCGTACATCAATATTTGAAAGATTATGAGGGCCCTGGGGGGCCGATATTTGAAAAAAATTGTATGCCAGAAACCTTCGCGGGAGTGTACTCAACAACTTCCCAAAGTTTCCTGGCGATCTGATGAATGCTGTTTTAATTCTATTTATTTATTTGAGTGTTCTTGGATACAAGATTTTTTGGTTTTCCGTCTTGTGCGTAAATCAGTATTCAAAAGATTATGAGGGCCCTGGGGGGGGGGGGGGGCGATATTTTAAAAACAAATATGCCAGAAACCTTCGCGGGAGTGTACTCAACAACTTCCCAAAGTTTCCTGGCGATCGGATGAATGCTGTTTTAATTCTATTTATTTATTCGAGTGCTTGTGGATACACGATTTTTTGTTTTTTCGTCTTGTGCGTACATCAGTATTCGAAAGATTATGAGGGCCCTGGGGGGGCCAATATTTAAAAAAAATGTATGCCAGAAACTTTCGCGGGAGTGTACTCAACAACTTCCCAAAGTTTCATGGCGATCGGATGAATGGTGTTTTAGTTCTATTTATTTATTCGAGTGCTTGTGGATACCCAATTTGTTGTTTTTCCGTCTGGTGCATACATCAGTATTCAAAAGATTATGAGGGCCCTGGGGGGCCGATATTTTAAAAAGTTTTATGCCAGAAACCTTTGCGGGAGTGTACTCAACAACTTCCCAAAATGTCATGGCGATCGGATGAATGGTGTAGTAATGCATAAAGGACAAACAGACAGACAGACATACATTCGTTTTTATATATATAGATAGATATATATTCCCTTATTGATCCCTAACCCCTAAGTTCAACCACCCCATACCCATTGCCTCCCAATACCATTACCCACCCCATAACCCTAAATTTCCCTTACCACCCAATTTCCGTGCCCACACTAAACCATAAAAAACTCCCTTTCCACCCAATACCGTTAACCACCCCTAAACCCTAAAAACACCCTTACGACCCAACACCACACATTCCAGTTTTATTCACCTCTGATTCCGAGATCTGTAATTAGAATCAGATCAAAATTCTGCACCCACTAATTACCGTAGTCCGAAGTGTCGATAATTACTGTGTGGCGGATTCCGCTGCCAATTGTACCTGACTTATAATCGAACCTTTGGTCATTTGGAGTTAGTGAGGGAGTAGGATTATTATGGTGATGGTGGTTTGGGACGAGTTAGCATGATTATTTCTTTTTGCTGTGCTTAGTCTAGGCAAGGCTAGGATGATCCTCAGTTGGGCAAGAAACGTTTTTACAAGCTGTGACTTAATAAAACATTGTCATCACATCTCATTAGTCCAATTCCCATGTCCCTCATTGTTATCTAAAGGTAAGTGACTGAACTGAACCATCATGGTTGTTTTTAATGCGTTGGTTCCTTTCAGAAGTCGAACATGTTTGTCATTTTATGCAATATACAGAATATAACAATTTTGTCCATCTCTGGAGTGTACCACTAATTAATATGGAGACATTATCATATTTCAAATGCACTTTTCGAGGTGGTGCATGATGGAAGAGATCGTTTTTTAATGTGACTGGTGTTTATTTTTGCAGTTGTTGCCTGGGTTAAATAACCATAAATTATAACTGGTGTTAGTACTTTTTATCTCTAATTTAACCAAAGACTCTGATATTGCGTAAAGCTATACAAAATGCCAAATTAAATAAATGCATTAAAATTGACAGTGTGCCTAAATAGAGTGCCTTAAATGCTATTGCTCTGTTCAACCTGTAGCATCTACTACAGCACAGAGTTCCAACCTAGGTACGTGAAGGCAAAATCCAAGCCAGATTTGCTCAATAATCACTAATATAGAAAATGGGCTTTACTGATATTCATCATATGTAAATATGTGCTTTACAGTCTTGATATTATGAGTATTAAGACCCTTGTGGGTCTGAGAGGACTTCAAACAGGAATCACATATGCTGCTTGGAAGTGTTAAGGTGTGGTTATTAAAAACAGTTTTGTTTGAATCTTTTTATTAATTTTTATGCAGTCCATATACAACATTCAACAAAGAAAAGCGGGATTATATACTCATTAATATCCCTGTTAAAGGCTGCAATTAACATAGCCGCATTGACAAATACAGTGTCCAACATGTGCTGAGGGTAAATCAGGAGTATTGAACACTGAAACGACACGTTATACTTGCTGGATAAAGTTCTATTGGATAATTACCAAGTGAGGGTGTTGGATGATCCGCGTATATATCCCACAAGGGCAAGTTACTCCGAGAAAAGCTTCCATTGTATGAAAACAAAACAATAGTTACAACTTGGGCCTGTGACTTGAAATTGCAGCACCTTCCCCCACCCCCAACCTGTTCTGCTGGGTCAAGTGTCTGGGCACATCAGTGAATGTGAAAATTGAAGTACAGCCTACTTAGCCCCTGGCAGGACAAGGGTGGATCAGTGTGTGTAGCGCTGGTGTGTGGGAGTAACACTCACCTATAGGACCACCCCTGGTTCCCACATGGGCCAGGATTGCTCTCATCATTTCCCTGAGCTGAGAGCTTGGAGACCTGAAAGGATGGAATCTCAACTGGAAGCCCCGTGGTACTTGCACAATCCCAGAGTATCCTCCCTGTGAAGTGCCTACAGAAGAAAGGACCACGTCCATGCCTCAAGTTATGGATGTTTTCGAGGACTACAACATTTGGGTAATACGTCGTTTGGCCACCAGGAAGCCCAGGTTGAGAAACCTAGAGGTTATTCTATTTTTCTTAGCCCTAGGGAACAGGTCCAGCATGCATGCATCCCATGTGGGTAGTGTGGGGTGTTCTCTGCAAGTCGGCAGTTGGGTTGTGACACTGTGCCAATAAGTGAGAAGAGAGGGGCAAGACCACAATATATAGAGTAGGTCTGAATTACCCATGACACTGTTGGAGCAGGCAATGTCAGCATGGTGAAGGTAGCAGTTGATTTTGGTGGGGATTAAATAGGCCCGGTGTACAACATAAAAGTGTATTAGGTGAAACCTCTTATTGTGCAGTATATTGGTGGGGCTAGCCAGTAAAGCAGCCCATTCCTTGTTTGTACAGGGCCGGGTGAGATCGCCCCCTCAATGGGCCCTTAGGGCTGCAAGTGAAGGTGCTGTATGGATCTGCAGCGAGGCAGCCAGCCAATGAACGAAGTGCCTACCCGATCCCATATTTTGTAAGTGCTATACTACTAAGTGAGTCGATACCTCAGTAGTCGGATCGTCCCATGATCGGGTCCGCGACACCAGCAGGGAATTGTATAAGAGGAACTGTCCTGGCGATAGCTCGAACTTGCCATTAGTGTTTCATAAGATGTGAGGGCACCATCACTGTAGAGTTCACCCAGTGTGTCTAATCCAATGGAATGTCAGGTTATGAGTTCCGCTGCGGAGGTAATGGTGGCATTTCTGGAAGTGGGAGGGCTAATGCTGGTGCATAGGGAGTCAATGAGCATCAAAGGTAGAGGCTCAGGGGTAGCATTGCTGTTCAACACCCAACAGCAGGGAGTCCCACATTTTAGTTGGAGTGGTTTGGTGAAACAGGTGAAGGATTAGAGTCAATGTCTAGGGCGGTAATGCAATGGCCCTGCCGGTCAACTGCTGGCCAGAGTGCCATTTGGCCACCCACTGCAACTGAGATGCAAGATAATATTGTTCTAGGTTCAGTACCGTCAGACCGCCTTGGTCCAGGGGCTAGTATAATTTTGCCAGCCCCACTCTGCAACTCCCAGAGTTCCAGATGAATTCCCTGAACTTTATCTTGAAGTCTCGGAAAAATTTTGTCAGAACATATACAGGTAGTTTTGAAAAAATAATATTAGAGCCGTAGGAGGCCCACCATCTTCAGCAGGGCCACCTGAGCCATCACCGACACCAGTAGTGTTTGCCAGAAAGCCATCTGAGCTCTGACAGATGTGGCTGCATGCATGAGGTTGCCATCAAACAGATTCTCTGGAGAATGGTACATGCAAAGACCCAAGTACCGTAATGTTCTGGGCTGCCAGGGTATAGGCACTCCAGGAAAGGCAAGACATGGGTCCGACACGTCCAGTGTAAAGAGAAATAAGCATGATTTGCCCAGTTGATGAAAGGGGGTGCAGCACCATGATGATTGTGTTGGGATGTTATGGATATCTCTGAGGTATAGAAGGAAAAGTTATAGTGTGCAGACTGATTGCATACCCTAAACCTCCCATTGCTGCCGGAGCTGCACAGCAGGCAATTCTATATCGCTAGGGAAGAGAGCAGGATGGAGAATGGGCAGCCCTACCATTACTCTAATCAGATCATATCACCCCAGCGCCTCAAATAGGAATAGCCACTCTTGAGAACCAAAGGTATTTTTGAGGTCTAACACAGGCATCCTGCTCTGGGCCAATGTTGCAGTGAATATGTCATGATGCTGAAGAAATGCCTGAGGTTCAAGGAGACATTGTGGCCTGGCATAAATGTGTTTTGATCTGGGTGAGTCAGAGATGAAACTAAAGGCGTTAGTTGGGTCACAAGGATTTTAGCCAAGACATTATAATCTGTGTTTAGCAGTGTCACTTAGTGGGTCCTTGTCGGGCTTGGGGAGCAATAGTAGCCAGGGGAGACCCAGAAGGGCATAGGCTTTATAAAATTCAGCTGGCAAGCCATCCGAGCCCAGGGTTTTGCCAATGGCAAGTACGTGAATACTTCCTGCATTTCAAACTGTGTGATAGAGTCATCTAGTTCTGCTCTCTGCTCATCCATGAAACGAGGTAGCAAAATTGAGGAGAAAAATGTAATGCATACGTCGGGGTCAACTGCAGTGGCTGCCTGATATAAGGATGCGTATTGGCAAGTGAGCACTGTGTGTATCTCATTCTGGGTATAAAGTAAAGTGCTGGTGGTGGATCGCAATATTAGTATAGGAGAACAGTCCTGGCGAATGAGGGTGTGGGCTGAGTGAGCTGCATAATTGAGACATTATAGGTTCTCTAGCAAGGACATGTATTCTCGGCACTTGTTTGCTAAGTGTTGTAGCTCTGTCGGGTCACGTACGTCTCGTGTTTTGTGCCAGAGTAGTGTGAACGCAAGATGGGTGGGGTGGCCTCAAAGGTGTTCACATATGTTCCACTGCTTACCCAGCAGTGCTGTGGCTTGTGGTCAGAGTGGGTCTGACCTGATCCTAGGCCAAAGCAAAGATGGCATTGACTACATGACCACATCACTCATGGCTCCTCCTATGCATCGGCATCACAGAATTCGATTACCCGGACTGAGTTATGCGGCATGGTCTCGGGGGTCGGACCACTCTGAGCTATTCTGTCAGGTTTCCGCTAGCGGTGTGTGGTTGTATTGCTTCGCTGATTGTTACAGATGTCGGCCACCATGGAGTAGGATAGTCTGCTCCTCCATGGTAAAGATGGTCCAGAGGGCGGAGATAGTGAAGATGCATACCGCAGGCTTGCCAAGCATCGGCGTTGCCCTTGGGCTGCGGTCTACACAGGGACCACTGTCGGAAACTCTTCAATAATTTCATCCGAGCCGTCCAAAGAAAACAAACTGCGTGAGGGTCCCACAAAGGCAAATGGGGAGAGGAGTTGGCCTAACCACTAGGGCGGTTGACCTCGAATCCGGGGAACTGGGTTCAAGTCTCGGGCAGTGCTGCTAAACATCCAGTGATTCTGGGCAAATCACTTGATCACCCGTGCCTAACAAAAATGAATAGGTACAATCTGTTTGATTGGTTCAGATGCTCCGTCCTTTGTTTGATTGGTTCAGATGCTCCGTCCATCACCACCCCCTTTTGTACCGCTTTGGCCGCCATAAGTGTGGCAGGGTATGCTCAGACGTGAGTCCCTTGCTCACTTTGCCACTGGATGCAAGCAAGCCGGGCTGAAGACGGCTGGAATGCCAGAAACCGGTCCTCGGAAGCTTGTTTCCGGTCCAGGGAAGGCATGGCTTGGCAGTTCGGGCTGGACTGTTCCCATGAGGCACAGGGTCAGACTGATTTGCATATAGCCATGTCTGAACTGGGGTGGCAGAGTGGGCTAAAGAACGGTGATGGATCAAACCCAGATCTTTTGACTGGGTGTGAGTGTTTGATTGATTCATGTGTGTATCTCATTCTGGGTATAAAGTAAAGTGCTGGTGGTGGATCGCAATATTAGTATAGGAGAACAGTCCTGGCGAATGAGGGTGTGGGCTGAGTGAGCTGCATAATTGAGACATTATAGGTTCTCTAGCAAGGACACGTATTCTCGGCGCTTGTTTGCTAAGTGTTGTAGCTCTGTCGGGTCACGTACGTCTCGTGTTTTGTGCCAGAGTAGTGTGAACGCAAGATTGGTGGGGTGGCCTCAAAGGTGTTCACATATGTTCCACTGCTTACCCAGCAGTGCTGTGGCTTGTGGTCAGAGTGGGTCTGACCTGATCCTAGGCCAAAGCAAAGATGGCATTGACTACATGACCACATCACTCATGGCTCCTCCTATGCATCGGCATCACAGAATTCGATTACCCGGACTGAGTTATACGGCATGGTCTCGGGGGTCGGACCACTCTGAGCTATTCTGTCAGGTTTCCGCTAGCGGTGTGTGGTTGTATTGCTTCGCTGATTGTTACAGATGTCGGCCACCATGGAGTAGGATAGTCTGCTCCTCCATGGTAAAGATGGTCCAGGGGGCGGAGATAGTGAAGATGCATACCGCAGGCTTGCCAAGCATCGGCGTTGCCCTTGGGCTGCGGTCTACACAGGGACCACTGTCGGAAACTCTTCAATAATTTCATCCGAGCCGTCCAAAGAAAACAAACTGCGTGAGGGTCCCACAAAAGCAAATGGGGAGAGGAGTTGGCCTAACCACTAGGGCGGTTGACCTCGAATCCGGGGAACTGGGTTCAAGTCTCGGGCAGTGCTGCTAAACATCCAGTGATTCTGGGCAAATCACTTGATCACCCGTGCCTAACAAAAATGAATAGGTACAATCTGTTTGATTGGTTCAGATGCTCCGTCCTTTGTTTGATTGGTTCAGATGCTCCGTCCATCACCACCCCCTTTTGTACCGCTTTGGCCGCCATAAGTGTGGCAGGGTATGCTCAGACGTGAGTCCCTTGCTCACTTTGCCACTGGATGCAAGCAAGCCGGGCTGAAGACGGCTGGAATGCCAGAAACCGGTCCTCGGAAGCTTGTTTCCGGTCCAGGGAAGGCATGGCTTGGCAGTTCGGGCTGGACTGTTCCCATGAGGCACAGGGTCAGACTGATTTGCATATAGCCATGTCTGAACTGGGGTGGCAGAGTGGGCTAAAGAACGGTGATGGATCAAACCCAGATCTTTTGACTGGGTGTGAGTGTTTGATTGATTCAGATGCTCCGTCCATCACCACCCCCTTTTGTACCGCTTTGGCCGCCATAAGTGTGGCAGGGTATGCTCAGAAGTGAGTCCCTTGCTCACTTTGCCACTGGATTCAAGCAAGCCGGGCTGAAGACGGCTGGAATGCCAGAAACCGGTCCTCGGAAGCTTGTTTCCGGTCCAGGGAAGGCATGGCTTGGCAGTTCGGGCTGGACTGTTCCCATGAGGCACAGGGTCAGACTGATTTGCATATAGCCATGTCTGAACTGGGGTGGCAGAGTGGGCTAAAGAACGGTGATGGATCAAACCCAGATCTTTTGACTGGGTGTGAGTGTTTGATTGGTTCAGATGCTCCGTCCATCACCACCCCCTTTTGTACCACTAACAAAAATGAATGTCCTCATGTAACGCAACTAGTTAATTTTGCACTATATAAAACTCTGTAAAAAAAAATGGGTGACCGGAGGAAAGGAACCATCATTGAGAACAATGCACAGCATAGTGCAGATGGAAGGTGGGTCTATACAACCAACCATTGCAAGCCTATTTGCACCCTCCCATGTTCCAAAATGATACTCTGAAGGCCATAGGGGATAGCAGAACTATGGTCCCTCTGAGAGAGACCAGTGCAGGAACAGGGAATAATCGTAGCAGTAATATTCCAAAATCATGCCCTGAGTCTCATCTGCCACTGGTAGCCCCGAGAGCATACGTCTTTGTGTATAGAACAGGATGATCTTAAAGGTACTATTGTTTTGAGATTTGGTGATTTTCCAACACAGGACTCCTTTCAGGGAGCAGAGAGGGGTATGGGGGAAGAAACAGACACTGGTACAATAAACATATTATCCCATCGGCTCTAGGCCCCTATTCGATGGCCATCAATGAGGAGGATCCCTCTCTCCCAATGGGCCTGGTGAAAGATTTTTTTTAGTAACTGACAGATCAGATTCTTCTAGTCAAGGCAACATCTCCTTAAGTAATGATGATCTTTCAGAGACAAATAAGTATCTCAATGGAGGATTTATGATTGTGACAACTAAAGAAATTTTCACAAAGAAAAAAAGGGGATTAGAAGGAGTAATAGTCAACAACTGAAATGGGATTACTCAGCCACCCAGTTTAGTTATCATGATGGAAATAATCATGATCACGATCCAAAGGATGTTGATACTTCGAGGATCGGAACCAGAGCTATACCTTATTAGACAAAGGAACCCTCCCTGACTGCCATCTTTTTGTCTATTAAACGAATGCTGAAGGAATCCCAAAATGAAAGTCCCAGGGTGAGAATCACCTCTAATATGCTATAGGAGGGATCCGGAAACTGAATAAAACCTGTGTAGATATCGCTGACCGACTAACAACGGTGGAAAGTCAGACAGAGAACCTTGAGACAGAGGTCGACTCTGAAAACCCAAAGCACCTCTCAAGGAGCTCTCATGTCTGATGTTATGTTAAAGTTGGAAGATCAAGAGAATTGACAGCGGAGGAAAAATGTACGCTTTCATGAGATCCAGGAGGGGGCCGAGGGGGGCAATTCCAGAACTTTCATGTTGAATCTTTTAAAAGGTGCATTTCCTGATCTGATTAAATTGGACTGGGACATGGAAATTCAAAAGGCTCACAGGTTCCCCCTAATGCTGAAGAAACGCTCAATGAATAAAACAGAAAGACCCAGAGCAATGCTGGTGTATTTTGCCAACTTTCTGCTAAGGCAATTTGTTTATGATCAGGCTTGCCCAAAAATCGCATGAAGGAGTGCCTTTTTTTGCTGACTGCAACTGTTGAGCGAAGATGGCGTCTCTGGCAATTGTTTGCTCCTTTTAAAAAATATAGGGGCAGAGGTCTATCTTCAAAATCCTGCCAGGTTAAAAAATATTGCTAATGAGCAAACTTGTAGCTTCAGTTCCGAGATTCAAGCTCAAGAATATTTAAAAGAACTTAATCAGGAGAGAGGTAGTAGTAGTTTACCAAAGTGAAATATAAAATGGTGATTTTTCAATGAGCAATCTTTAGCTGGTATTTAGAAGCTATCAAGATGTTCATTTTTTCCATTTGGCATGGGGGATGGGGTAGTTGGTCAAATGGTCATCACTCAGGCTTCTCCTGAGTGCTTGGTTGTTTTGGGGTGGGGTTGGGGCTAGGTTTAGGTGGGGAGTGGGTTGACCACACACAACCAATGGTTTATGATAAAAGGATCAAATGTTTCTTTTGTGCTGTTTTTCTTTCTACTCTACAAGATCAGAATTCTGTTTAACACATTTAGGAGTGGTATAGAGACACACTGAATATCTATGGGCTAAATGATTCTAGGAAAAGGCAAACATTTTCTCAGGGGCTCCAAATACTACAAGCAGACATTATCTGTCTGCAAGAAACTCACATAGAGAAGGCACAAAAGGGTTTGTTAAGGAGTTTAGGCAACAGATTAATCGGGGGAGCAACTCAAGGAGCCGGCACCCGTGGGGGTTGCAATTCTAGCCCGCTTTAATTAGCTACAATTTAATCAAATTCGGGAGTATCCATTGGGACAATGGGTTATTGTGTTTTGTAGGCCTTCTTGCTCTGCTCCCTTTACATTATGTTCAGTTTATGGCAGTAGTTGATGACCCCGAAGTACTCGACTGGTCAGATAATGAGTCAGTACATTGGTCTTTGCCTATCATATTGTGTGGGGATTTAAATATTAATTTACCAAGTAACTGGGTCATGAGTCAGAGATATACAGGGTAAAAACTAAAGTATTTCAGTCTTTAAAGAATTTATGCCAGATACATGGGCTTAGGGACTTTTGGTCCAGTTGTACCCTTTTTCATCCCCACATCAAAGGTATGTTAGATTTTATTATTTTTTTGCATCTTCCTTTCTAGTACAGGATAGTAAGATCGAGCGCTATTTCAGATGTTTATCAGACCGTCACATGTTAATGTTTTAATTATAGGGTTTGCAAAAAGGTTTTCTCCCTGGAGTTTTGCTGATGGAACTGCTATACAATTAAGAAAATCAGAAACATATTAACAAGTGGATTCCTGGATGTTTGACAAGGAACATGGGTAGTGCTTCATTAGGAATTGTCTGGGATTCCTCGAAAGCTTGTATATGGGGGGAAAACCACTCAGTTCTCCTGGAAAAGGGGGAAGGATGAAAAATTTATTTTGCACGATAGTCAGCAGAACTTGGCTTGAGCTGGAGAAAATCATAGCACTGCAACCGAAGAATGGGGTAGATGAGCACCAAGCGAAGGTGTCATTGGCCGAGGTTACAATTGGGGAAATTCTTCCTAGAAAATCAGCAGATAAATTATTGGCACTCAGGGAAAAAGTATACTAATGTAGTAAAAAGATAGGACATCAATTAGCAATAAGAACCAGACAGAAACTGACACATAATGAAATCTCTGTAATGTAACTACATGGTTTGGTGTCAGATCCAATCAATATGTGAACTTCCTTTCAGAACTATTATCAAACACTTTATTCAGAGGGATCTAAAAAAAGACACATCAAATACAGGATTTAACCTGGTGATATCTAGATTACACTATGCCGGAATGACGGACTAATGATGAACAAGAGCAGCTCGGAGGCCCTCTGTCTTGGAATGAGATCCTTATGGCTATGTCCAGTCTACCTGATCGAAAAGCTGCAGGCAGAGACTTACTTCCCACAGAATGTTATAAAATGTTGTGGATCAAATAAATAATTTTATTGCAACTCTGTACACATTTTTAATGGGGAAGCCCCTTCCCCCCAATTATGGGCTTGGGCTAAAATAATAATTTTCCGCAAAAGTAACAAACCTGCTCAGGAGCTTGGCCATATCACCCAATTACGTTGATCAATGGGGATTTAAAAATCTACTGAAAACATGTATCTACTCCCTTTTCTCAGGTGATTGACAGGAGTGTTCAAATGGCAACATCGATTTATCCCTGGGAGAAGCACGATAGATCATATTAGAAGGATCATTTCCATGTTTGATGCCGGGCAGATGTCAGGGAACACTATGAGTGTGATTATGCTTGATGCTGAAAAAGCTTTCAATAGGATCTCCTGGCATTTCCTCTGGGCCTCTTTGCAAAAGAAGTGGATTGGCCCCAATGACATAAGGGCAGTTAAAGTACTGTATGTAGAGCCAGGGTGACCCCTGACCCTGCTCGCAGGTCAGGTCGCTCCCCATGCCTCACAGCTCCTCCTGTGCGCCCGTGACTCTTGCCCCCGCTGCTGACACTGCCGGGAGTTCGCCGCTGGTGTGCTCTTGTGCCTGTGGTCTGGTGACTGTTCTGTTCTTTATTTTCTGTACTTTTTCATTTTTGTTTAGTTATTGTATTGCTTTCGGTTTTGGGCTCTTAATCGCCCCTTGCCCTCTGCACCCCCCGCTCCCCGCTACCTGCCGCTGCACCCCTGTGGCCCCGCCCCCTTTGCCTTCTGTGTCCCGACCTCAACGCCCATTTGCCGCCCCGCTCCCGCCTCCCAGCTGCTCCTCCCTCCCACTTGGCCTCTTATGGAGGATGCCGCGCGGCAGTGAGTGTGACCCCTGACCCTGCTCGCAGGTCAGGTCTCTCCCCATGCAGCACGGCTCCTCCTGTGCACCTGTGACTCTTGCCCCCACTGCTGCCCCTGCCGGGAGTTCATCGCTGGTGTGCTCTTGTACCTGTGGTCTGGTGACTGTTCTGTTTTTTATTTTCTGTACTTTTTCATTTTTGTTTAGTTATTGTATTGCTTTTGGTTTTGGGCTCTTAAGCGCTCCTTTCCCTCTGTACCCCCCGCTCCCTGCTTCCCGCCGCTGCACCCCTGTGGCCCCGCCCTCTTTGCCTTCTGTGTCCCGTCCTCAACGCCTGTTTGCAGCCCCGCTTACGCCTCCCAGCTGCTCCTCCCACCCACTTCGCCTCTTATGGAGGACGCCGCGAGAAAGCGTGCAGAGGACGCGCCGCTGGCGCGCCGAAGGCGCTCCAAAGGCAAGCCCGTCTGCGTCCGTCCGCGCCTCGACACCGCCCAGTGCCAGAACCACTGGACCCCGCACCCCCCGCAACACCAGACTCCGATACGACGCCAGCGCCCTCCTTGCTCTCAACACCGGCTGGAACCTCCGCTGCTTTCAAGCTGACCCGAAACGGACCCTTTTCCTGCCACACCTGCAGCTTCTCCTGTGACAGAACCACCAAGCCCCCAAGGACTGGACCCAACCACCTCCGCTGCATACTCCTTAACACCCGCTCCACACGCAAATACGCCTTCGAGCTTTGGGACCTACTCGACACAACGGCCCCAGATGTAGCATTCCTGACCAAGACCTGGTGGAACGAATCCTCGGCACCGGACATCGCCATAGCCATCCCAGGCAACTACAAGACCACCCGCAGGGACCATGCTAACGAAATCGGAGGAGGAATAGCCATCGTCCACAAGTCCACCCTCAAGGTCCACACCCTCGCTGACGACTCTCTCAACCCCGCCGAACACCTTTGCTTCCGGATCCACACCGACCCCAACACCACTCTCAGAGGAACACTCGTCTACAGACCTCCCGGACCCCGGGCTCCGTTCTGCGACTCCATCGCCGACCTCACCAGCACCCATGCACTCGCCTCCACAGACTACATCCTCCTCGGGGACCTGAACTACCACCTCGAGAACAACAACGACACCAACTCCGCCACCCTGATCGACAACCTCGCCAACCTCGGCCTCCAACAACTCGTCACCGAACGCACCCATGCTGCCAGCCACACGCTCGACCGCATCTTCTCCACAAGCTCCCACGTCGCCTTCAACCACACTACCGAACTCCACTGGACCGACCACCACTGCATCCACTTCACATTCAAGAAAGCAACCACGCACCACCACACCCAACAGCTACCTCGCCGCTGCTGGGGCAAAATCACTGAGAACCAACTGACCTCCGCCCTCGCCCTGGACCCTCCAACCGACCCAACCGGCCCAGACACTGCAGCCTGAGACCTCAGACAGTGGATCGAAGACTGCGCCAACACCCTTGCCCCGCTAAAGAAGCCCTCCATCAACCACTCCAGCAAGAAAGCCGCCTGGTTCACCAAAGAACTTCAGACCTCCAAGCACACATGCCGGATGCTAGAGAAGAAATGGCTCCAAGACCGCACGTCAGACAACCATGCTGCCCACAAGGACGCCATTCGCAGACACCACCAACTCATCAGAACAACCAAGAGATCCTCCTTCAAAACCCGCCTGGACAACAACGCACACGATTGCAAAGAGCTCTTCAGCATCGTGAAGGAACTCTCCAACCCCAGCGCCAAGACCAACGACATCCCGCCCTCGCAAGGACTATGCGACTCACTGGCCACATTCTTCCTCCGCAAGATCATCGACATCCATGACAGTTTTAATGCACAGCCAGCGCCAACCACGACAGACCTCACCCCAAACACCACCTGCGCCAACCAGCTGTCCTCCTGGGCCCACGTCAACGACGAGGAGACACAAAAGATCATGAACTCCATCCACTCGGGATCACCAGCAGACCCCTGGCCACACCACGTGTTCAACAAAGCAGACGCCAACATCGCACCAGGGCTCATCCCTCAGCCCGACGCTGTTCAACATCTACATGGCCCCCCTCGCACAAGTGGCCCGCCAACACGACCTGAACATCATCTCCTACGCTGACGACACCCAGCTCATCCTCTCCCTTACCAAGGACCCGCATACCGCCAAAACCAACCTCCACGAGGGTATGAAGGCCGTCGCCGAGTGGATGAGGAGCAGCCGCCTGAAGCTGAACTTGGACAAGATGGAATCCTCATCCTCTGCCCTACCCCGTCTGCCTGGGACGACTCCTGGTGGCCAACAACACTAGGAACAGCACCGATGCCCACGGACCACGCACGCAACCTAGGATTCATCCTCGGCTCCTCCCTCTCCATGTCCAAGCAGGTCAGCGTCGTCTCCTCCTCCTGCTACAACACCTTCCGCATGCTTCGCAGAATCTACAAGTGGATCCCGATCAAAACCAGAAGAACAGTGACCCAAGCCCTCGTCAGCAGCCGGCTGGACTACAGCAACGCACTCTATGCAGGAATCCCGACCAAACACCTACAGCGACTACAACGCATTCAGAACGCCTCTGCCCGCCTGATCCTCAACCTCCCCCGACGCAGCCACATCACCCCCCACCTCAGAGACCTTCACTGGCTCCCCATCAACAAGAGGATCACCTTCAAGCTCCTCACCCATGCACACAAAGCACTCCACAACTCCGGACCAGCCTACCTAAACTACAGACTCAACTTCTACACCCCCGCCCGCCAGCTCCGCTCCGCCAGCCTCGCCCTCGCCGCCGTCCCACGAATCCAACGCACCACCTCCGGAGGCAGATCCTTCTCCTTCCTCGCTGCCAAGACCTGGAACACCCTCCCCACCCACCTACGGTAGACCCAGGACCTGCTCACCTTCAGGAAGCTCCTCACGACCTGGCTCTTCGAGCAGTAGCAGCAGTCACCCCCCCCCCCAGCGCCATGAGACCCTCGTGGGTGAGTAGTGCGCTTTACAAATTAATTGATTGATTGATTGATTGAGCCTCCAGTGTTTAAATCAACGGGAAAATGACTGAGTAAGTTACGTTTTTAAGGGGGACATGGCAAGGCTGTCCATGCTCCCCTCTATTATTATCAATGATGTGTATTGACCCTTTTATAAAGAGCCTGGAATTCAATACGAATATTCCCTTGGTTTTATTGCTACGGTATGACACTAAAGTTTTAGCCTACGCTGACGACATAGCTCTGGCCACTCCGGACCCGGAAATGTCTATTAAGGCAGTAGAAAGAAGCCCGGAACTTTGGGTCTATCTCATGGTATTCTTTAAAAAGGACAAAACTCAAAATATTATTAATGAGAATATCTCCCTGGTAGACAATAGAGAGGTAGAAAGTGCAATCTATCTAGTCGTCTCTCTAAAGGCCAATCTAAATGAGATTATTAATGTAAATGTATTCCATTTAGCAGAAAAAACAAAAAAGTCATTGGGTAGGCTGAATAATTTGCATCCTTCACTGGTGGGTAGATGCAGTATAATTATGATGATTTTCCCCTCACAATTCTGTACTTAATGAGAGCTATGCCACTTGCTTATCCAATCAATGGTTGAAGAAATTCAATAGTATCTGTTAACAATTTCTTTGAGTGACAAATGCAAAAAGAACAATCGATGGACAGAATGCAGAACAATGTCATACATTCACCCCAGTACAGAAATCTGGGCTTAAATCCTTATTTTTTTTTGCTCACCATGCCGTTCCAGTTTGGACCACCCCATATGCAAATCAGTCCTGACCCTGCGCCCAATGAGACCAGGCCAAACTGCCAGGCCAGGCCCTCCCTGGACTGGAAGCAAGCATCCTAGGACCGGTTTTGGGCTTACAGCCCTTATCAGCCAGGATAGCTTGACTCCAGTGGCCTGGAGAGCACGGGACCCATGTCTGGGCCAAACCGTCCCACTCGGGGTGACAAATGCAAAAAAAACAATTGAGGAACAGAATGCAGGATAATGTCATACATTCACCCCAGTACAGAGATCTGGACCTACATCCATCGTTTTTTGCTTACCATGCCATTTCAGTTTGGACCCAGCCATATGCAAATCAGTCTTGACCCTGCGCCCAATGAGCAGTCCAGGTCAAACTGCCAGGCCAGTTCCTCCCTGGACTGTAAATTAGCATCCTAGTACCGGTTTTGGGCTTTCAGCCCTAATCAGCCTGGATAGCTTGACTTCAGTGGCATGTAGAGAACCGGACCCACGTCTGGGCATACCCGTCCCACTTGGGGCGACAACTGCAAAAAGAACAATTGATGTACAGAATGTAGAACACTGTCATACATTCACCCCAGTACAGGGATCTGGACCTAAATCCATTGTTTTTTGCTCACCATGCCATTCCAGTTAGAACACAGCCATATGCAAATCAGTCTTGACTTTGCGCCCAATAGGAACAGTACAGGCCAAACTGCCAGGACAGGTCCTCCCTGGACTGGATACAAGCATCCTAGGACCGGTTTCAGGCTTTCAGCCCACATCAGCCAGGATATCTTGACTGGGTATGCAGGGTATGCCCAGACGTGGTTCCTTGCTCACTTTGCCACTGGATTCAAGCTAGCCTGGTTGATGAAGGGTGTTACCCAGAAACCGGTCCCAGGATCCTTGTGTCTGGTTCAGGGAAGACCTGGCTTGGCAGTTTGGGCTGGACTGTTCCCATGAGGCACAGGGTCAAGACTGATTTGCATTTCGCTGAGTCTGAACTGATGGCCGAAGTGAGTTAAAGAATGATGATGGATTCATACCAGATCTGTGACTGGGGGTGAGTGTCAGAAATGTTTCAGCGCTCTGTCCATCATCTCCTTGTGATTGCTTCACAATTTCTTTGGGCTAACTCGAAATCAAGAAGATCTGTAGAGTTGTTGTTACTCCCTAGAGAGCAGTGGGGATTGGCTTTTCCTAACCTTGAACTATATTATTGAGCTACCTCCTTAGCCCACTGCGCGGGGCTTCTGCAGGAACACCCTAGCGGCAATGTGTGGAATCATTCTTCTCTGTTTGAGATATTAATTGGTACAGAAGCCTGGGGGTGTTTATGGCAACAGCTAGACTTCAGATACTATAAAAGGGTGTGTTTCAAGATCCTGTTGGCCACTTTTAAGGTTTGGACCTCTGTACGCCTACTGTTGGCTATAGTCAGACTGGATTTTTATACTCCCCTTTAGGGTGGTAAGAATCTACTCAAGATGTTTGGTGATTTGTATAAGATCAATTGGTTTAATGCTGGGATTAATAAATTAGCTTTTTTTTCAGTCATCATGCGGTATTATTTCTTACAATCACCTTAGAATAGATTTCAATCTTACCCATAAAGGGATTTTTTAAGTATATTCAAATTAAGAATTTTTTACAGCGAAATGGGGATGGGCTTGCTGGGTTTTCTAAAAAGTTTCTTATAGAGAAAATGTTAATCCAACACCCCAAATAGGTATTATATATAATCTTTCGAATAATCGTATGAAAGTGGATTTCGAAAGAATTAGGCATTACGGACACCGCTTTTCAACAAGCGTTTTCAATAGTGGAAACTGTTCTAATGTCTGCAAGTCTTAAGGTTTAGTTTTACAAGACATGTTTTTTTCTATACTACACCTCACATAGGATTGCTGAGGCGAAGGGAAAGGAAC
Source organism: Lissotriton helveticus (assembly GCF_964261635.1). Classification (NCBI taxonomy): domain Eukaryota; kingdom Metazoa; phylum Chordata; class Amphibia; order Caudata; family Salamandridae; genus Lissotriton; species Lissotriton helveticus. The sequence continues at coordinate 1,011,764,691 of NC_136072.1, forward strand.
ACACTGTCCACGGTCTGCTTTGTATGGGGGGAGATACAGTGCATATGTTTGCTACATGTAGCTCTCTTTCGCCGGTAATCGATAAAAATAATAACTTTTTAGAGACAAACTATGATTGAATATAGATATACCCCCCTTTAATGTTACTGGGAAAACAAGATAATCTGGGCGTGGATGAGAGAAGGGCTTTGCTAAGTATTTCTATGTCTAGGTTTAGACTATGTATCGCCTCAGCTTGGCTGGACGTAAACCTTCCATCTTTTCAGCAATGGCTGACATGTTTGCTAACAGAGTACAATCTGGAAAAAGCGATATATGCAGAAAGGGTCATCTAGCCAGAAAGAAGTGATTGAGAATTTGGAAGCATTTAACTATGCGGGCCAATCAATCGACTGTATAAAAAGCACTTGTCAGTTTGTGAAGCAATACCGGCTAAGTGTTAGGATTTGAAAGCTGCTAGATTTTACCTTTACCATTTTCTTTTAGGTTCTTATTTTTTGATTACATGACGAATTATACCACTCTGATATTGATAATATATAGTTTGTAAAAATGTTGAATTGAAAATGACAAGAATTTTGTATTGTATATATTTACATGTTATTGATCCTTTTACTGGTAAATTATTGTGTGGGAAGGGTGGCGTTAGGGGAGGTTTGAGGGTGTATGGTGTAAATTTAGAATTTCAATAAAAAAACATAAAAGCAAAAAGAAAGCAAACATCCCGAAAACTTTTTAATTATGCATGTATTTGGCCTTTTCAATTGTTGGGTAAATTCAATATGCATATTATTCAAGTCAAGTCAAGTCAAGTCAATTAGTGCTTTATTAGAGTAATTACTCATAAAAGCAAGACATACACAAGATCTTAAAATACAATTAAATTTACAGTCAATCACAAAGATAGTGCACTATTAAATCCATAAAATACACTCATTAAAAAAGCTTCTCACAGTATTTGTTAAGTAAATAAAAAAATTAAAAAAGGGATTAATACGTTAATAAGAAATAGCAAGGTTATAAAAACATTAATGGTCTAAAAAACAATAATAAAAAATTCATGGAGACAGATTTTACAGACAGAGAATAGTTAATTAACTAGCAGTCTCTGTCTGATCGCCCATGCCCATCCAATATATTTTGCTGTGGCTATTAATATCCATGTAAGTGGGCTTGAACATATGATACGCAGGGCAACAGAACTACAGGTGGTCTCAAGGTTCCTACACATAGGTGCTAGCCAGACACGTCTTGGAGTACAGTAAGCTTTACAAGAGAACAAAAAGTGACCAAGTGTTTCCTTCCCCATTCCACAGGCTGGGCACGTGTCACACCCCCCTGTACCCCATTTAGCTGTTAAAGATCTTATGGGGAGAGCTCCAGCTCTCAGTTGGAATAGGAGCTTTCTGTCGCCCGGCTTTGAAATAATATCCCAGTACGACTCCAAAGCGGGATACAGTTTAACCTCAAGAAAACCCGCAGTCATAGACCCATTGCTAGATCTACTCAAATTCCTACTAGCAACGTTTTCCCCAAAAATGTTTTTTAGGACAGACTTGGTGGGAAATATTGCACCTGCTGGATCCAGCCATATTGAACTTAACCCAAGCTCAAACAATATTGCTTTCAGTGAATTGAGCCAGCTAATTTTATGGAAACAGTCCACCTTAATGACATCAATAAAACCTTCAGCATAGTGAGAAAGCTCTGGAGTAGTCCAGAGCCTTCGCCAATACAAGATTGGTCGCAGTCTGGCTAGATCCTTGATTTGTTTCCTACCAAGATCATATCCTAGGGGCAACAATGGAGTACTTTTCGGGGTACCAGTGAGTAACGGTAAGAATTTATTCTCTGAGGCTTGTAAAGAATTCAAATTTTCAAAGCCCCACATCTCCGCACCATAGAGTGCGGACCCAATTGCCTTTGCTTCATAAACCAGCAATGCTGGCTTGACAGGTTTGGTCAGAGACTTACTATGTTCCGAATTAATGGTACCGGCTAATTGCTTGTGTCGCAGGGTAGCCATGTTTAAGTGCTGACACTACCTGTTATTATCTGCAATATGGATACCCAAGTACGTAAATGAATTTACCACCTCAAGAGGCCGACCACTCATGACAATTTTAGACTTGAAACTGCGGTGCGGCTTAAAAATCATGAGTTTAGTTTTAGTTACGTTCACCTCCAAACCATGTTCCCCACAAAAAATTTCAAAAATGGACAGAGCACGCTGCAAGCCACTAGGGGTTTTAGATAGAATAAGCGTGTCATCCGCAAACATTAAAATAGGGATTTTTAGACCTGAAAGAGAGGGAGCATCTACTGGCGCTGTTACCATACGGGGGACAACACCGTTGATGTACAAAGTAAACAAGGTTGGGGCCATTGAGCACCCTTGTCGAACCCCTCGCTCAACAGGAAAGTCAGCTGTGACCATCCCATAACCGCCCCACTGAATTTTAGCAAAAGTAAGCTCGTGGAGGCGCATTATCAAGGTCAGTAGCTCCACAGGGACCCCCAGACTCTGTAAGACTTGCCATAATTTAACCCGTGGCACCAGGTCGAAGGCAGCCCGTAAATCGACAAAAGCCGCATATAGGCTGCCTCCTCCCAGCACCACAGTCTTCCATTGTAGCAATTGAAAGCGGAATACTTGGTCCACCGTGCTTGTTGCCCTTCGAAATCCCGCTTGGTAGGGTGATAAAATGTTGTTATCCTCTGCCCAGTCAAGGAGCCTATTTACGACCACACGACCAACTATTTTTTGCACGGTGTCGATAAGGCTTATTGGCCTGTAATTGCCTGGCTGCGCACGGTCTCCCTTTTTAAACACTGGGATGATCACAGCTCCCCTCCACGAAGCCGGGACCTCAGCACCTTTAGCGATGAAGTTAATAAGTAAATGAATATATTTACACCACCGCTCTTTGTCATTTAAGAAAATATCGGCAGGGACGCCATCTAAACCAGGAGCACGCCCTCTATTCACTGAATTTATGGCAGACATAATCTCTTTGTAAGTAAAAAGATTACCTTGGGAAAAAGACATACTAATACTGTCCTCACCTGTAATCTGAGTATTAACAGCATACTGTGAGCTAAAAAAGTCTACCCAGTCCTCTTGTGGTACATTGTTGTTAGGGGGTTCCTCAACTCTCTCGCTACCCCATTTAACGATGTTCCAGAACACTCTGGAATCCTTTCTGTCACTAGCTTTTTTCAGTTTACACCAATGCTGCTCATCCCAGGCTCTCTTAGCTTTCGCTATACAGGCTTTGTAACCCTTTCTGGCTAGGCGGAGGGTCTCAGACTCCCTCTTCTTAATAGCATGACCTAGAGAAAGTCGTGCCGCCCTACATTCGGCATTACACCATTTTGCACTTTTACAAACTCTAGCCCCATTGCGCTTAGCAGGTTTCAAAAAGTGTTTTTTGATCTTGCCAAAGAGGGTATCATGGATGTTGACCACATCCCCCAAGCCAGAGGGAGAAACGCTAGTTGATTCCATAATTAATATAGCTTTGTCAGTTTCATGATTAATATTGTCGATGGCCTGTTGGTTGGTCACTACGCTAGCCCATCTGAGCCTGCGCATGTTATTTTCTGGGATGATCATAGGTGGAACAAGAGCTTTCGAGCAAGTTGTATTAATCCCTGCGGGCCACCATTTATGCTCCACACATAGGGGATTGTGGTCACTCCCAGGTCTCATGATAACCTCCATGTTACAGACAGATGGCCATAGCATCATGCTACAGATTACATAGTCTATTCTGCTTTTGTGTCTCCCGTTATCAAAAGTCATAGAGCCTTTTTTATCCAGTGCTGTTCTTCCATTCAAAGCTCTCAGACCTTTTTCGAGACACATAGCGTTCAGATCTATTATGTCCTCAGTCCAACGTGTGACTGGCTTCAGCTCTAACTCAGGGATACCCCAGTGAGAGTCCTCTTCTGCTCCAAGGAAAGCCTCGCACGTGACCAAAGGCTCAAAAGTCCGATTAAGGTCGCCTGCTATAACAATATTGTTGTCGTGGGAAAATGTATCAAGGAAACTACCCAGGGCAATTAAAACTTCAAATCGACCACCCTTAGCACTTCTGGAATATATGTTATAGATATCAAGTGACCCTGAAGTATCATTAGTTATCCTGATCAACTGGATATCATTATGGCTAGTCACTATACTTTTAATTGTTAATTTAAGGGACTGTCGGACCCAAATTGTGAGACCCCCCATTGGTCTCCCTTTTGGACCCTTTATTGCTGGCACAAAAAAATTTAAATAACCCAGCACAAAGACAGGTTCACATGCCCAAGTCTCCTGGAATATGCATACATCGAATAAACTAACAAAGCCAAGCCAGTCCCCACAATCTAATTTAGAACACAGCCCGGCCAGATTCCAAGAGATTAGGTTCCCCGTCCCAGTTGAAGAACCAGCTAGTGCTTCAGGAGTAAGGTTCGGATTACTAGGCTCACCCGCTGCTGTAACTATAGAACTTATCTGGGCTCCATTACTTATGACATCACTATTACCTGCCCCCTGCGAACCAACTACAAAGTCGCAGCATGCAGATGATAAGGCTGTTACCGTTTGAGGATCCTTCTGGCCGAACCCGGCCACAGGCCTAGGCACCATCTTATTTCTGTAACAATTGCCATTCTGGGCAGGCAAGCTGCATATACTCTGGTCGGTTAAAGCTGATAGTACAAAACTTTTGTCCCCAAGGAGTCAATCACAATCATTCAAGTTAGAGAGAGCTGAGAACATATTCTCCAAATTTAATCCCCACTCAGTGGATTGGGCATCCCTCCTCCCCTTGGTTGATGTCACATTCCATTTTGTCCTAAGTGTACACCGGTTAGGACCCCTCCCACTCCGGTAGTAGAAAAAGTCTAAGGTGAGTGGAATAATGTCGGTGGATCTTCGCTGTGGCGGTAGGAGGTTGGGCAGAATGTTGGTTAATACATCAGGGTCTGAAAAATTCAAGACAACACAATCACCCCTAAATCTTTTTGGACTACTTCCAATCCACTCCACCCTCCTGGCCATAACTAATTCTTCTGCCAACTGTTGCTTACCCCATGGAGTTATCACCATATTGTTAGTCAGCCAGTGTAGGGCCTTGGACAACAGGGATGAGGTAGTTTCATCCTGTCCTGGAGCCAATGTGGGGATGTTAGCTAAAACAAGGACTAGAGGGGAAGCCTCAACTATAAGCTCCACCGCGCCTTTCATGGGTATCGGAGCAGTAGATACAACAGGAGGGGCAACTTCCCCTGGCTCACCTTCCGCTATGGCTACCTGCGGGGCTGCTGGTTGATTAGACAAAGGAAAAATTCCACCACCACCCACAGAACTAGAGGTTCCCGTCTTCATCTCCACTCTATTTGCGACTTCATCAGGCAATTTTTCTACTCCATATAGAGTTTTATTCAATAGATCCCCTAATCTGTTAACCTCGCTGGTGAGCTTCTCAATCCTGCCTACCAGCGGTTTTACAATGCCCTTAATCTTAGTGTCTATCATACCCAGCAGCTTCTTAAATTGCTCATTAGTTAAGGACATGCAAACTTCATCAATTGACCCTTCTTCCTCCTCTACATCAATATTGCTAGGTGGAGGATCAGGCTTTTTCCGGCTCGATCGTAGCCCACCGCGCTTAGGCAGGCCCTTTCTAGCTCCTCTGGTGGTACGCGGTGCAGGCACTGGGGTAGGGGCTTTTTCCTCAAGTGGGTGTAGTTCGACCTCCTCCCCATTATCGCTATCTTCTGCTACACAGTTAATCCGAGCCGAAATGGCATTGTCAGCAGGGTCAAATATTGCAACAGTGCTACTACTGTTATCTAGATCAGGGAGTTGGGCCAGCTCAGATACCGGCAAGGTGGCTTCAGGTGATTTAGGAGATGCACCCAACCAAAGCGAGGATCTCCTCTCACTATTGATTTTAGCAACTACCTGGACTAGGTAGTTGTCCATGGTGTTTTTTGCCGGGGATACCTTTTTACTAGACATAGCTCACCAGTGTACAATAAACCTCCCTAATACACTGTGTAGAGGCGTGGACAGCGTATATCACAGACCCACAATACGACTTAGGCACAGTTCATACAAAGTCTATACCAGAAAATGTCCAGAATGGGTCTCGATCAGTGGCAAAGTCTCACCTTAAGGTTTCGGACAGAGTAATTGGCCCAGTCCAGTCTCTGCCAGTCTGGGACTGTCTTAGACTGTCCGCCCTTTGTCCGGGCTTCGTCCGGCGCGTCCCGCGCGTGTCCTCGCGGGACGAGGGACCTGCCGGTGCTTTATGCGCCTCCTGGCTCGCTGGTTACTGGCGTCGTCTCTTCCTCCCAAGGGATGCTGGGGGTTGTAGTCCGACCGGCGGAGCCAAGCCCGGCCGGTCGGTGTCTGCAAGGATGTAGCGGGGCCAAGCCCGGCCGCTGAACTGTGAGGTGAGGTGCCTCGGCGAGTCTGCGAGTCTGGCAGCAGGGGTAGAAAGGAGAAGAACAGGGAACTCGGCCCCTGCTGGTGCTTTATGCGCCTCCTGGCGCGCTGGTTACTGGCGTCGTCGCTTCCCCCCAAGGGATGCTGGGGATTGTAGTCCGACCGGCGGAGCCAAGCCCGGCCGGTCGGTTTCTGCAAGGATGTAGCGGGGCCAAGCCCGGCCGCTGAACTGTGAGGTGAGGTGCCTCGGCGAGTCTGCGAGTCTGGCAGCAGGGGTAGAAAGGAGAACAGGGAACTCGGCCCCTGCCGGTGCTTTATGCGCCTCCTGGCGCGCTGGTTACTGGCGTCGTCGCTTCCCCCCAAGGGATGCTGGGGATTGTAGTCCGACCGGCGGAGCCAAGCCCGGCCGGTCGGTTTCTGCAGGGATGTAGCGGGGCCAAGCCCGGCCGCTGAACTGTGAGAGGAGGTGCCTCGGTGAGTCTGCGAGTCTGGCAGCAGGGGTAGAAAGGAGAAGATGCCTATTATTATTAGCCGATATATGTAACTAATTTCTGTGATTTATACACATTGTGTTGGACTATTTTGTACTTTATTTTTGTACTTTGCAATACAATATTTGTAACCATATGATCCGCACATATCTTTTACTTCTGTGCATTATCATAATGCTTAAAACTTGGTTTGTTGAGAATGAACTCACACATATTTGTTTAAAGTGTTTTTAAGCTGTGTTGCAAATATAGTTTTTTTACCAAATTTCCCTAGGGAAATTACTTCTCTTACTAATATAAACTATACTAAGACTGTTTATTTGAATGCACTATTATTGAGTATTATGAAAACAGTCTTGATGTGAGTTGCCCCAATAATTATTATACTTCTAAAGATAATAACTGAGAAAAGAAAATGGAAAAAAATCTGTTTCAGAATAAAAAAAGAAAATAAAAAAAATAGTGGGTCTGACTCAAATAATCAGTCTGTAGTACTGAGGACATCAAATTAGTTGTGCAAAGTATTCTATCAAGCCAGAGTGCAATTGGTTTAGGGCAGAGAAGAACGAGTACATCCTAGCCATAGCATTACGCTGGCGCCAGATGTTGAGCAACTGTCAGTGCTGAACCAACCATGGAGAGTTTGCATGGTTGAGACCGTGGATGCGGTGGGCAATGGAGAGAGTGCCAGACAGTTTGTCGAGAAAAAGGTTTGGTTCTGAATTACGGGCATAAACCGATCATATTTGTATCTGTCGGCCATCCAGGTGGCCTCACACAAAAATATATCTGCCTTCCGCATAAACATCAGTCTTGTCAGCCACAAAGGGGGTCACCGGCCTAATCCACATTAATGCCCCTCTAGCGCAGGTAGAAGAATGTGTGGAAAACAGAAGGAGCGGTTACTTGTTTAGGGAAAACTACCTTGTACTTTTTTTTAGGAATGTTTCATTTAATAAACCTTGAAAGAGTGTGACCCTTGCTCTGCGCGACGGTCAGGCAAAACCAGATATTTCTATAAGGTTATGTGCTAGAGCGCATGTGCCGGCCGTCACTGGATTTATTGGGCTTACTTGATTTCAGCCCGGGCCCGGATAGCCAAGAACACTGTAAGGCACTTCCCCCAGATGATGCACTTCAGCCTCGCTGACTGAAAACAGCCTCGGTGCTTTAAGCATAAGCCAAGGGTTTCTAAGGCTGTTTACGATTTAAAAAAGAGGTCTTGGATATGTAACCGCACTTATTTATGTCTCTGGAAAATATTATTGTGTGGTGCAAAGATAAAAAAAAAAGACATCATAGTTTCTTTGCTGTGAATTATTCACATCAACAAAATACAAAAAGAGTTTGATCAGCACACACTAATATTAATGAACAACATCACAGAATGAACTTTTTACGAACGTTCCTTTATTCTTATTTTCTTCACAGGGTAAACAACGTGTTTCGTCCTATTATAGGACTTCTTCAGGGCTCGTCCAAAAATTATTTCAAGTACACAAATGTATGTGCTCCACAGGTTCAATGAAAAGACAAAGGGTTTCTTCTGAGCGCATTAGAGACTTCACTTGACCAGTGGTATGAGTATGCGGTATAGTCCAAATGCCGTTGTCGTTTAAGAAAAATATGCTAGGAACAAAAGTCCTATTCTGAGCACATGGTAGGCTCCAGAGTTCCCCTATTAATGTATAAAATATACTTCCATCTCATTTAGGTTTTTTTGGTCATTGTTGACCTCCGCTTCTATTAGATGAAGTTCAGGGCATACATCAATTCATCACAGCGTGGTGTTGGAACAAGCCTCCATGGCCCAACTTATTTTTGGAAAAGCTGAGAAAGGCTTGAGGTGCACATGAGGAGATCTGTAGCACACTTGTCTCATGATATAAGCAAGCATCAGATATGATCGGATCCGAGGACGGGGGGCAGTTAGTGTGGTCATTCAGAGATACAGAGGGAATGGGCATAGAGCAGGATTTTAATGGGCTACATAATTCTTGTGCTAAGCACCTTAAAAAAAAAGACAGACATTGAAATGTGCCACTAAAAGGCCCTAATTTCTTATCATCCACTAGGGGAATCAAAAACAACAAACTGTCACTTAGTCAAAAAGCATTAAGTGACAGAGAATGCCTGGCTCACTTCTGCCAGGACCCTCCTCAACATGCACTTAAAGAGGAGAAAGGCAAAGCAAGATTCTTTTTTTGTAACTCTCCCCATGTCAACCATTCTTTCGAAATACGAGTAACTTCCTGTATAATATGCCTTATATTGGAAAGAATGATAATGTCAATAGTACATCTGTGACATTTATACTTTTTGTATACGATTTAAGAGGTTGAAAATAACTTCAATAAAAAATGAATAAAACAAATAAAACATTCTTTCATTATTGTTTTGGTGTCTAGCTGCACTTTATGAACTGTGAGAGTGTTATAAACCTTTTAATTTTACAAGTCTGCTATCGCAACGGTGTTACTCATTCACCTTATGAACCCCGGCATGGTTAGTTTGGGGGTGTTCAGGTAACCACTCGGGGAGGGATCAGGGACAAGGTGCTGTGCCAAAAAAAGTGCCTCAAGGCTTTAAATCTGGATTGTGCTGCACATGATACACCATCGCTGATTACATCAGCAAGCGGCCATGATTACGTTACAAAAGGTAGAACTCTCACTTTTTCAATGCCATGTCTAAGTAGCTTATCCAGTGCTTGCATTCCTGATTTGTAGTCCCTTAGTTTAGCCAGTTATAAAAGTTGGACTTCAAGTACCAGAATACAAAGCAAAATCCTTGCCTAGATCAGCTACTTTTGCATGTACCTGTGATAGTTTAGAGCTCCGTATAGAGGGGTAAAAGGGCAAGGGCAAAGTGAGAACAATAATTAGAAATGGGACTGAATGAGAAATTGGGGAATAGGTCCAATGATTTCTGTAACAAATAATCACAGATCTGGTGAACAGCATACCAACAGCCTCTGCTGTCAGGGATTGCTTCAGATGAATGTCACAAAACAAGCCACCCAGCATGCACAGTTCTCAAAAGTGCATTGCATCAAGCTTTCATTTAAATTTGGCTACACCCAGTACATTAATAGAACAAATTAGATATTTTTTGCTTTGATTACAGAACTGCTTCTCTATAGACTGATGTATTTATGATAACTGATTTCTGTAATCTGTTGTCCTGGCATTTATCTATCTGTGCAAGGTACTAGTGGTTTATCTGTGTAATCATGTGGTGTCTTTTGAACTGTTACGCGTCAGTTAGGGATTACCAAAATATGCTCAGCAAGGATTAGACCAGATGTTGTCTACTTTCAAGGTAGAGGGTCAATGATGAAATACCATGAAAGACATTTTAGTGTAGAGACACGTCTTAAATGTATCTGTTGCATGATGGTCACCGATATTCCTGGTGCATATTGCAATCTGTGCTACATCATGAAATGAAATGAAAAAGGTATTTCTCAAGCGCACCAATGCCCCAAGGCAAGTTGTGTAAAGAAGGAGAAATAGAATTATAGGTTAAATAACCATGTTGTAAGTGACTTCCTGAACGCTAGCAGATTAGTGGCCCCTTTCAATGTGCGAGGGAGAGAATTCCACAATCTGGTAGTGCCTGTAACAAAGTCTCTGCCACCCCAGTTGGTTTTATTGAATTTTGGCACTTTCGGCCACAAGCATCAATGTTGCCGTTTGCGAATCCTTAATTGCGAAAATTAGTGAATCGCAATTAAGGATTCGCAAACGGCAATGCATGAATAATTCGTGTTTTTTTAGCGATTCGGTAATTTTCCTTAATTGCGATTCTCTAATTGAGAATCGCAATTAAGGACTTTCTACACATTCATTCCTATGGGCCTAGAGGCCCATAGGAATGAATGGGAGGGCATTCTAAATTTGCAATTAATCATTGTGAATTCGCAAATTGAGAATGCAATTTCAAGGGTGCAGGGGTGTCCAAAAGACACCCTGTTGCACCCCTGAAATTTGCTTTTGGATACATCTTACACACACACATGCCCCAAAGGCACGTGTGTGTGTAACATGTACCAAAGAAAAATGCATTTAAAAGCATTTTTCTAGATTTTCGCATTCTAAATTTGCAATTAATCATTGTGAATTCGCAAATTGAGAATGCAATTTCAAGGGTGCAGGGGTGTCCAAAAGACACCCTGTTGCACCCCTGAAATTTGCTTTTGGATACATCTTACACACACACATGCCCCAAAGGCACGTGTGTGTGTAACATGTACCAAAGAAAAATGCATTTAAAAGCATTTTTCTAGATTTTCGCAAATTACCATGAAGGTCTACTTCATGGTAATTTGCATTTCTAATTTCCAAATTCGCAATTTCTAAAAGTATGATGCATTGCATTTAAGGAATCTCAAATTGAGATTCCTTAAATGCATTCGCAATTTAAGAAATCGCTATTGTGCAATTTCTTAAATTGCGAATTTCGGAAAAAGGTTGGCGCATCCCAAATCAGGAAATTGCGTTTGCGAATGCAATTTACCGTGATGCATATGATATTGTGTTCTGCGTGGACCGGAATGATCTGAGTGGGACATACCATTCAAAGCAGTTCTTGAAATAATCAGGGCCATTGCACAGAAGAAGAAATTTGAAGGTAATATACAGTGCTTTAAAATCTATACGCTTTTGACCTAGAAACCAGCGTAGGTGACTGAGTGCAGAAGACGCTGATTTATATTTAGGAATGCCTAGAAGAAGGCCAGCGGATGCATTCTGTACAACTTCGAGTTTAGTCAAAGATTTCTTCCTGATGTTTACGAACAGGACATTGCAATAGTCAATCCTTGAAAGTACTAAGGGAGACATCACCGTTTTTTGAAGTTCAGGGGGAATAGAGGGAGATATTTTTCTAAGGCGTTTTAAGGTGAAAAAAGAGGCCGTTGTGACAGCATTGACCTGTCCCTCAAAGGGTAGGTAAGGTTGCTGTCAAGGACCACTCCACGATTCCTTGCTTTATCAACTAGGGTAGGTAAAGTTCCCTATTCCTGTGGCCACCAAATAGGGGACCAGAAAGTAGAGTTCCTTCCAAACAGTATGACCTCTGTTTTGCTAGAGTTAAACTTTAAAAAAATTGAGGCCATCCATTTTCTCACTTGCAGCTTACAGTCCTGGAAGCGGAGAGCCGTCTCATTAGGGTTGCTGGCTACTGATATCACTATCTGTGTATCATTGGCATAAGATACCACAGTAAATCCATGGGATTTAATCCGTCTAGCCAGCGAACCACATAAGCATTAAAAAGAGTGGGACTCAGTGATGACCACTGAGGTATGCTGGATGGTAAGGAAAAGGTCGGGGAGCAATAATCTTTCAGAGCCGCAAACTGCTCACGATTCACACAAAAGGAGGTAAGTAGCGATAAGGAAAGACCCTTTATCCCCATAGCTGCGAGACGATCCAAAAGTATATTATGATTGACGTCGTCAAACGCTGCGGATAGGTCCAATAGGACTAATGCCGCGTTGCCTCCAGCGTTGACCGTTCGCCTCACTTGTTCTGAGGTTGTAATCAAGGCCAGTTTGGTTCTGGGTTGACTTCTGAAGCCGAACTGCTTTGAGTTGAGAAGTCTGTTAGTTTCAAAGAAAACTGAAATTTCCACATTCATTGCCCTCTCGACAATTTTTGGTGGAAAAGGGTGTCTAGATATAGGTTGGTAACTGTTTGGATCTGGGTGATCTAAACTTGCTTTTTTCAGGAGGGGAAGGACTGATGCCAATTTCCATTTATTGGGAAATATGCCAGAGGTAAAAATGTGATAAACAATATCAACCAAACACTTACCAATAAGTGCTAGGTGTACCACTTTCAGGGGGCAGGGATCAAGTGGCAACCCTGACTTGGTTTGATAGATTAGTTTTGTGAGTCCTGCCACCGTAAGTATCGAAAAGGAGTCAAAGCAGGGGGTGCCCATATCAGAGTTCTTCAGAGGAGCCTCTATAAGCGGTACGGCAGCTGCTGAGTTCTGTGAGATATTATTATAGATGGTTTTTATCTTAACTTGAAAAAACATAGTGATTGAATTACAGAACTCTTGAATAATGTTTGTGTTTTTTTTATTTTCGGCGGCTTGACAAGACTTTTCACAGTGGCGAATAGTTATATTTGTTGAGTTGAGTTAAGGCATAAACCTGATACAAGTGACGAGGGCTGATACTGCTTTGCAGACTTTGAAGTCTCTGGTCTTAGAAACACCTCTGTATTTCAAGAGCATCCACAGTCATAAGACAGATTCACAACACAAAACGTAGCATTCTGGAAACACATCAGGACAGCTATGATGTTACAAAGTAATTTTCAAAATAAACAACCTGTCTTTAACTTTGATTTAATCACTGCTGTGTTAGTGTTTTGCCTGGAAACAGAAGTTATCATATGTAAACCTCCGTCAATATTCTGGGACGGGGCATTACTTTACCGACCACCTGGTCCCAAATCCAGCTTTTCTACTGCCCTGACAGAACTCATTGCCATGCAGTCTTTGGCTTCTAGCAATTTTATCCTTTTGGGAGACTTTAATTTTCATGGAGAGGATCTGACAAACCCAGATGTAATGAAGCTCATTTCGAAATCTGAGCGATATTGGACTGTCACAGAAGGTGTCCGGACCCACTGACACGGCAGGCCATACCTTGAATCTCATTTTCACTAGCTCAGAACAGCTAAGAATATCTCAGCCACTTCCCCTTATCTGGTCAGACCACTACATGATCCAATTCTCCCTTTCGCTCCAATCGGGGACAAAATATAGGATTCATCGTATGCAAAAAAATGGTAAAAAAAAGGCCATGGCATAAATTAACACTGGATATTTTCAACAAAACATTTACCCAAGTCTTCTCAGCTTTAGAGCAAAACGATCAAGACCCCACAGCAATGTTATCCAGCTTCAATTCTGCCTTACTTAAAACATTTGACGTAGTAATTCCTTTAAAAATCGTCAATCCCTCTCCGAGACAGCCCTCAGCCCCCTGGTATTCGAGCGAGTTAAAAAATTTAAAGTCCACGTGCAAAGCACATGAGAGAATATGGAGAAGGACAAAATTATCCGAGGATAAGAAAGTCTATAAAACGTCATTATCTCACTATCATCAATCAATAAAAATCGCCAGTTGCTCTTATCTATATAATAAAATTGAACAATCCAGAAACTCCACTTAAGTCTTATTTGACATTGTCAAGGATTTTTCTTCCCCCCAAGCATGTAAACAAGCACCGCTTGAATCCCAAATACTATGCGACTCAATAGCAAATTTTTTCTATGAAAAAATTTCCAAAATCTATGATCATTTTCTGCCCACCTACATCAACAACCCCAGTTTAAGAACTAATTTGGAAAACTCCTCCATATCCACCATAGGTGCTCTTAATCAGTTTGAGATCATCTCACTAGCTGACATAAATATTTTACTGTTAACAGCTAAATCTGGTTCACCAGCGGACCTATGCCCACCCATAATCATGGCTCTTCTCTCCCCAACATGCGCCCCTATAATTAAAAAAAATCTTAATGCTTCCATTCTTACCGGCCTTATCCCAAGTGCCTGGAAAGAGGCCTATGTTCGTCCCATCCTAAAAAAGCCATCAGCGGACCCCCAGGGGCTCAGCAATTACAGGCCAATATCCCTGTTACCCCTGCTTGGAAAAATTTTGGAATCCGTAATAAACTCACAACTCAGTCAGTACTTGGAATCTAAGGACATGCTGAATCCTTCCCAGTCGGGCTTCCGTCCCGGCTTCAGCACAGAAACGGCCATTTTGGCTGTTACTGACTCGCTGAGACTTACCCTCGATGCTGGTGGATCTTCGATCTTGATCCTCCTAGATCTCTCCGCAGCATTCGATACGATATCTCATCAACGACTAGCGGAGAGATTGATTGAGTGCGGCATCGGGGGTATAGCCTTACAGTGGCTGAGGAATTTCTTAACGGACAGATGGCAAACCACTACACTAGGACCATTTGTCTCCCAAAATAAATTCCAGATGGACAAAGGGGTGCCTCAGGGCTCCTGTTTAAGTCCCAACCTCTTTAATATATACCTGGTCCCCCTGGCCAAGATAGTCCAACCTTTCGGCTTCTAGATAGTCTCGTACGCCGATGACACGCAGCTGCTGTTTCCAATAGGCCAAAATACTACTGATGAGAAAGTACGTTTTTCTGGTGGAATGTTAGCGATTGCGGACTGGATGAGGGAACGCTGTCTTCAGCTCAACCCAGGAAAAACGGAGCTTATGATCTTAGGCAAAGATGCCCACTTTTGGACATCCGACTGGTGGCCTCCCCAATTGGGTGAAGCCCCATCTCCGTCCTCCTCAGTGAAAAGTTTAGGAATTCAGCTGGACTCAATGCTTACCATGAAAGATAATGTTAAGAACATCGCAGGGTCCTGTTATTACAGCTTGCGCCTACCATGAAGAATTATCCCTTACCTACCTCTTGAACACCGTAGAACTGTAGTTCAGGCAATGGTTATTAGTCGGCTAGACTATGGAAACGCCATGTTGGCCGAAGGAGGCATTACTAATCTGGCAAAACTTCAGGTAATACAGAAAACCGCCGCAAGAATGGTCCTAAATCGCCCTCTTGGAACCCCATCCATCCCCTTGCTCAGACAACTGCACTGGCTTCCGGTGGTAAAAAGATCTTTTTTTAAGGTCTGTTGTCTCTCTTTTAAAGCTCTTAAGGGGGGGGCCATGTTACCTTCAAAATAAACTTTTTAAACAAACACGTGATTGCAATTTAAGATCTAATGCATTAGCCATCTTGAAGGTCCCACGTATCCGGTTAACTCGAACAGGTGGCAGAGCTTTCTCTTATGTTGGCCCTAAATAGTGGAACTCGCTACCTGTGGCCATGCAACAATCCACCTTCTATATGTATTTCAGGAAACAATTAAAAACATTTCTGTTTTAAGCTTGCTTTCTCACAGAACCTTCTTCTGCCCCCCTTTTTTGGAATTCCCTTGGTAAGCGCTGAGATGCCCCCGGGTGAGTAATGCGCTATACAAGAAATCATAACATAACATAAACTTTTTATTGATGTCATAATAACAATTTTAGAACTGCTTTATTAACCTTCTTGCTTTCCCAAATTTGCTTGAAAATTTACAATTTGCCCACCTTTTTAAAAACATTTTTCTGGGAGGAGAACCCCCTGAACCCTCCCTTATGACAGTCGGACTCCCTCGCTACACTCGCTTGCCACACAGCACTCATCACAAACTTTTATGCCCCACCATTTGCAAATGTGTAGCTGACCACGCCAGTGCTTTTGGAGCCTAGTAGTCTTCTGGAGCGTTAACTGTGTCTCCTGCAGGAGTGCACTATGGATGGACATCGCCTCAGATAGGAGTAGATGGAGTATCTTGTGTGGTTATATCAATGCCCCTCAACTTCCATGTAAGAATGCTATTTGGAGCATTAGTGTAGTGAGAGAGAGTCATGCCATTGATGATCGTGCAATGGCCAATATTTGAACAGTTGTAAACCAAAAGACAAAAACTCGAAATTCCAACAGAGCAGAGGGACAACCTCTTTCCGCCCAAACTACCAAACTATCCAGTTCAGTACAGCTAGCGAAGAGGAAGAACGTATCTGCAGGGTAGGTGAGGCATGAGGAGCTCAGTAGGAGATGTCAATGGTATGTCGGGTGAGTAGGTATTAGTACGATGATTAGTGTAGTAAAATTTGTGACATAGTAATTAACCCATCAATCAATCAATAAGAGTACTTGTAGAGCGCGCTACGTACCTGTGAGGGTCTCAAGGCGCTGAGGGGAGGGTGCTGCTACTGCTCGAAGAGCCAGGTCTTGAGGAGTCTTCTGAAGGCGAGTAGGTCTTGGGTCTGCCGTATGTGGGTAGGGAGGGTGTTCCAGGTCTTGGCGGCGAGGTAGGAGAAGGATCTGCCGCTGGACGTTCTTCGTTGGATGCGGGGAACAGCGGTGAGTGCGAAGCTGGCGGGTGGGGGTGTAAAGTTCAACAATAAGTACCTCCTCCAACAGACACCAACACGTCAAAAGACCTGGGGCGGAGTTGCACAATCAGTCGTACTCCAACTCTAAATGTGTTTACTTAACACTAGTCTGCAGGTCGTGGTGTATATACTACAAAGTTTACTACGGTCTAATCTAGTTCCCGCTGGTGAAAGAAGAGTGAAAAAATGTGAAAACAAAGAGAAAGCGCCTCACGGTAGTAACACCCGAGGGGGTTCCTGGCATGAAATTACCAGTTTACCCACTTCTCATCATTGGTCGCTTTCTCTTCGTAGTGACAAAAGAACAGAGAAAAACAACAAAGTAAATATAAAGGTGAATTACCAACTCATACAAAGTGCCGTGTATATAAACAATCTAACTGTCCACTCATTTATATCAAATGTAATAAAGTGAGTGTGTGCACCTAAACCCCTGCAATGGCCAAAAGGCGAAAAATGGCCACTGCTGCTAAAATATGGAGCACTTGCTGGCTGTAATAACTTTATTCTGCTGCTGCAAGTGGTCCAAGTTTAAAAATGGTTCATATTATACCATGTTTGAATGATGCCGACATGTTTCATTGCTATTACTTCAGCAAATTCATCAGGGCTAATACGGGGTTCTGAATTCAGGTTTTGTTTTCCTCAGTTCAATCGACCTGATGGCTGCCCAATTGCTGCATACCAGCAACCATCAGTGGCTTAGAGCAGTGTGTCACAAGATCACGCGCTCACAGGCAGTGCAATTTGAATTAGTGCGACCGCTACCGGCTACGCTCGGTCCAAAACGCTCCCAAAACGGACCGAGCATAGCCGGTAGCGGTCGCACTAATTCAAATTGCACCGCCTGTGAGCGCGTGATCTTGTGACACGCTGCTCTAAGCCACTGATGGTCGCTGGTATGCAGCAATTGGGCAGCCATCAGGTCGATTGAACTGAGGAAAACAAAACCTGAATTCAGAACCCCGTATTTGCCCTGACGAATTTGCTGAAGTAATAGCAATGAAACATGTCGGCATCATTCAAACATGGTATAATATGAACCATTTTTAAACTTGGACCACTTGCAGCAGCATAATAAAGTTATCACAGCCAGCAAGTGGCTCCATATTTTAGCAGCAGTGGCCATTTTTCGCCTTTTGGCCATTGCAGGGGTTTAGGTGCACACACTCACTTTATTACTTTTGATATAGATGAGTGGACAGTTAGATTGTTAATATACACGGCACTTTGTATGAGTTGGTAATTCACCTTTATAATTACTTTGTTGTTTTTCTCTGTTCTTTTGTCACTACGAAGAGAAAGCGACCAATGATGAGAAGTGGGTAAACTGGTAATTTCATGCCAGGAACCCCCTCGGGTGTTACTACCGTGAGGCGCTTTCTCTTTGTTTTCACATTTTTTCACTCTTCTTTCACCAGCGGGAACTAGATTAGACCGTAGTAAACTTTGTAGTATATACACCACGACCTGCAGACTAGTGTTAAGTAAACACATTTAGAGTTGGAGTACGACTGATTGTGCAACTCCGCCCCAGGTCTTTTGACGTGTTGGTGTCTGTTGGAGGAAGTACTTATTGTTGAACACTGATTGAGTGGGGGGCTGCCTCCTCCTTCGTAGTGCTTTCCCCCTTGAGCTCCTTTTGCTTGTTATGGTTGAGGGTGTAGAAGCTGAGTCTGCTGTTCAGGTAGGCTGGTCCGGCGTTGTGGAGTGCTTTGTGTGCGTGGGTGAGGAGCTTGAAGGTGATCCTCTTGTCGACGGGGAGCCAGTGTAGGTCTCTCAGGTGGGGGGTGATATGGCTGCGGCGGGGGACAATAACGATCAGTCAGGCGGAGGCGTTTTGCATGCGTTGTAGTCGTCGTAGGTGTTTGGCTGGGATTCCTGCGTAGAGTGCGCTGCCGTAGTCCAGTTTTTCTTGTTTCAGTCGGGATCCACTTGTAGATCCTGCGGAGCATGTGGAGAGTGTTGTAGCAGGAGGATGAGACGGCGCTGACCTGCTTAGACATGGAGAGGGAGGATTTGAGGATGAATCCTAGGTTGCGTACATGGTCGGTGGGTGTTGGTGCTGTTCCCAGTGTGGCCGGCTACCAGGAGTCATCCCAGGCTGAGGGGGCAGGTCCGAGGATGAGTACTTCCGTCTTGTCCGAGTTCAGCTTCAGATGGCTGCTCCTCATCCAGTCGGCGACGGCCTTCATTCCCTCGTGGAGGTTGGTTTTGGCGGTGTGGTGAGGGAGAGGATGAGCTGGATGTCGTCGGCGTAGGAGATGATGTTGAGGTCGTAATGGCGGGCCACTTGTGCGAGGGGGGACACGTAGATGTTGAACAGTGTTGGGCTGAGGGATGAGCCCTGGGGGATTCCACAGATGATGTCGGTGGCTTCGGATTGGAAGGGTGGGAGGCGGACGCTCAGGGTTCTGCTGGAGAGGAAGGACGTGGTCCAGTCAAGGGCCTTCTCTTGGGTTCCGGCTTCTAGGAGGTGTGTCTTTAGAGTGCGATGGCAGACCGCGTCGAAGGCGGCCGACAGGTCCAGGAGGATGAGGGCTGTCTAGTTGGCGCCTGATGTTGTCTGTGGCGGTGATGAGGGCTGTCTGGGTGCTGTGGTTTCGTCTATATCCGACTGGGATGGGTCCAAGATGTTGTTGTCTTCCAGGTGGCGGGCTAATTGCTTATTGATGATTTTTTCGATGACCTTTGCCAGGAACGGGAGCAGGGAGATGGGCCAGAAGTTCTTGAGGTCCTTGGGGTCTGCCTTGGGCTTCTTGAGGAGGGCGTTGATTTCGGCGTGCTTCCAGCTTTCCGGGAATGTCGCTGTTTCGAAGGAGATGTTGATGACCTTCCATAGTTGGGGTGCGATGGCTGCGTCTGCTTTGTTGAATACGTAGTGTGGGCACGGGTCTGACGGAGACCCTGAGTCAATGGAGTTCATGACCTTCCGTGTCTCGTAGTCATTGACGTTGGACCAGGAGGTCAGGTGGATGGCGCTGGTGGTGTTCACAGGGGAGGTGGAGACTGGCGTAGTCGGGCCATCTTGGTATTGAAGCTGTCGTGGATGTCAGCGATCTTGCGGTGGAAGAAGATGGCTAGCGAGTCGCACAGTTCTTGTGAGGGCGGGATTTTGTTGGCATTGGCGCTGGGGTTGGAGAGTTCCTTTACGATGCTGAAGAGCTCTTTGCAGTTGTGTGCGTTTTTATCCAAGCGGACTTTGAAGGAGGATCTCTTGGCTGATCTGAGGAGGTGGTGATATCTGCGGGTGGCGTCCTTGTGGGCTACGTGGTTGTCCGGTGGGAACAACATTATTGCCTTTAGGAAAGGGCAGGAGGAAGAAGGGAAGGCAGAGTGTAATATATGTCATTCACCAACTCAGAGCATGTAGTAATGGTATGTAGGTTGAGCTGTAGGACAGTGAATATCGTCATTATGCATCCGCCAGGGCTTCTAATACCAGCAAGGCATGAAGGATACATCCCTTGTGTCAGCGCCGGTAGGTAAGCCGTAGGGCCCGCTTTACAGCACCAAATGAACCCCTGATTGTCATCATACTAGCAGTGCTTGTATGCCTGAGTCAGAGCGTTATTGTGTATGCTGTCCAGAAGAAATAAAAGCAGATTGATAAGAGGACTCAGGGGTAGTATCTAATTCAGGTGGTTGTGAGGCATCATGGTTCCCGGGCGGCAGGCAGTGGCTGGGAGTTTTTGGAGACATTGCTGTAGGACTCAAGGTAAATGGCCTGCTTGCATACGCCTATAGGTCCTAAGTGTGTGCAGCAGAGGGAAACATCAAATCAATGCCGGCATTACAATGTAATGCCTTTAAAACACAGCCAATACAATGCAAGTTCCTTTACAACACATGCCATTGCAACGTGGACCAGCACCTTCCCTGAGGTAAGCACCCAGCGGTGTTAGAATCGCAAATCAAGTTGTAATGGTGCATGCGTTGTAGTGGCATGCGTTGTAATAGCATACGTTGTAATTGCATGCATTATAATGAAAATTGCATTGTAAAAACTGTGTTGTAAAAGTATGCATTGCAATAGTTTGAGTTGTAACATCATACATCCTGCAGCAGCACAAGCAGCCCAGTGTCACAAAGCACTTGTGTGTCCGACCCAGGACAGCGAACAAGTGGAGGAAGGTGGGGTGTTCTCAGCCTGGGGTTGGGAGGTACATGGGGCCCGCAGATCAGTCCACAACCAGCCAAGCAAGCAGGTGCTATTCTGGCTTCCCCAATCAGAGAGGTGGGAACCACAGCAGGGCTCCTCACATTCCCAGGGGGGTTGGGCAGAGCCTCTCCTGTAGGACCCAATCCAGCCATGGAGCCATGCGCAGACCAAGCGTGTGGTCATGTGTCTCCACTGCCCAGGGATGATGCAGTGTGATGAAGGCAATGGGAGAAAAGCAGTGCACCACTCCTGGCTACACTCAAGGCATGGGCTTCGGTTCAGTCCTAGCTGGGATGCAAACGCCGGAGGGCCTGACTCCTCCTAGGGAGAGCAGTTTGTGTATGGCTTATGGGCATAGCGGGTGGGGCGAGGCAGTAGGCACACAGGCAGTCCCTCTACCCACCCAGACCCACCGCTGCAGCAATCTTACCCACAGTTGGCGCTGTGAAGAAAGGGCCCTGCAGTGTGCCTCACCTTTAGCACCGTCGCCGAGCCAGGTGCCCAGGCTCATAGCAGCATCCGTCATGCAGGATGGGCAGCTGGCTGAGCGCACTATAGAGCGCCAGCACCCAGTGGTGACCCTCACTCCAGCACCCACCAGAAAACTCCTCAAAGCAGGTCCAGGGGCACCGGAGGTGGTCAGTCTTAAGTGGCCCCACAGTCAGGAGCAGCAGAGCAAGCACATTAGAGCTCCTTACGGCCTTGGAGGCTCTCCTTGTTTGGGGCCCTCCTCTAACAGCGGCTGCTCGCCTCATCAAGAGCAGACTTAATTTGCCGGTAACATGGCCTTCTTAATTATCTGCTCATCCAGATGAGTCAGCAGTCCCAGAATAGTGGCACAGCTCTGCGGGACAATAGGGGAGTTGTATACAACGTTTCCGCGCCTGATTATATGCCTAGTGGTGGATAAGTAACAGATAATTGGGGCTTCATGGCAGAGGCTCGCTAAGGCACGTCCACCATGTTGGCTCTCCAAGCCTTGCCCCATGGTTATTAAAATCATGACATAATGTGTATCAATAGGGAGTTGTGTAATTGTATGCTGAAGAATAAAGATATCTGTTACAGAGCTCTGTGTGTGGCGTGTTTAATTTACGTGCTCTAGGCCTGGGTAGGACATGACAACTGGTGATGAGTAGGGGATACGTGCCCCAAAGGAACAGGACTGCTCTTCCTGAGAGTTTGTGATGATATAACAAACTGCTTGTGTGTGCCGTGTGCATCCCAGATCGATGCTAAGCAATCTGCAGTCGGCTTGTTGGAGTCAAAGGACTACTCCATCCTATATATTGCCCATGACAAGTTGAAGACCTGACAGAGGAGCACATTAGAAAAGCCCGATAGAATCCTCTGGTAGGGCAAAAGGAAGGGATACTGTGATGCGCTAGAACACAGATCCGTCATCCATACAAAGCAAATGTTAACAGCAGTAACAACTATGTACAAATACTGAGATTTACTCAACGGCACAAGCGGGTGAAGGAACAAATGGCCTACAATTAGACATGATATTCCGGGCCTAAGTGAGGGCCGATGCATGAAAAATTGCAGGTGGCATCCAGTACAATGAGCCCTGTCTGAATAATATATACATCAGATGGCGAGAGAAGAGAGCGTAAGATATGATGCTGCTGCATTCCTGAAAACACCTCCACAATTTGACACGCTAGGAAACATACCATTAATGCCAGATCAGCTGCGTGAATTGAAACAGTTGATGACTTCATAGTGTAGTGACGGTCTAGTCTCCCGTCATAGGAAACGGAAGCTAGACAACAGGAAGCGGAAGGCGGCCATATTTTATCCGGCGCCGACCGCTGCAAGAGCGCATTGTCTCCCGGCGCTCCGGGCTAATAAAGAAAGTTAATTAATAAGAATTCCTGCGTCTGTGTGCTAAATAACATCACCACAATGGCGACGAGAGATGCGGAGTAGTCCGCGTACCCACGGCACGCCGCGGAGCAGTCACGTGATCCCGCACCGACGCCGCAAACAGCCCGGAGCGTGGCAGAGGGGCAGAAGGAGAGTCGGAAAGAGCGCGAACTTGGAGGGCGCCCCACCGCTCGCTTTGCAACGAGTCCAGCGCCACCAGTAGTCAGCAAACGTCGCTCAACTCGTGAGTACTGGCAGCGATAAAACAAACAAGCACTGGCAAATCCACAGCCTCCCTATCCTGTGGTTGGACTTTATATGCACCAAGCCTTGGCAAACCACGGCCCACAGGGGAGCATTCCATCCCCAGCAGTGAAGGCAGAGCAAGGCACCCTGGCGGAGCTGCAGCCAGGCGCAGCAGCACCCAGCTCGACGGATCAAGCCACAGGGGTCAACCTGCGAGCGTTGCCTGGTCCCTCAGACAGGGAGAGAGGTGCAGACAGCGCCAGCGACATAAGCGAAGGCGACTCCACTGAGCAACACACTCCGGGGAGCCCACCGGGTCGGACACTCCCAGTTCAGGTCCTTCGAAGAGGTGCGTCCAAGATGGCGGTCCAGTCCTCATCCCTCACCCAGTTGGTACCTTTCCTGACGAAGAGTGGAGAACCAGAGATGAAATGGGAAGACTGGAAGAGGTACTTCCTCAATTATCTTGAAGCCCTGGAAGAGGAAGGCGACGCTCCGTTCTCAAGCAAGAGGCGAAAAAAGATACTATTACACAATTTAGGCCCTGAAGGGATCAGGATCTATGACACTATTGTCAAGAGCGAGAGGGATGGCACGGACACGGATGTATTCAGTCACGCCATCGCGGACCTTGATGCCCACTACAGAACTGTAGTGTGTGTCGCAATAGACAGATACAATTTCTTTCAAAGGAAGCAAAGGAATGGAGAAACAGTGGACGAGTACGTCGTGGCCCTGCAAAGGCTGGCTCTTACGTGCAAGTTTGACAGGTTACATGACGACCTAATTAGAGACCAAATTATCATGCACACGACCAGCTCCCACGTCCAGGAGAAACTTTGGGTAAATGGAGATGCCCCTCTCAAAGAGATATGGGCCATGGTCAAAGAGGCGGAAATGTCAAAGCGTTGTGCGCAAGCGGCCAAGAAAGAAGCAGGTGGAGCACAGACGGTATGCAAGATCATGACGCCGGCGAGAAGTGACCGGCCGAGGCAGAGAGAATCGCAAAGGAATTACGATGGAAGAAGAACCAACAACAACAACAACTACACTCAAACAGACAACAGATCGAACAAAGGATGTAAGCCGAGCTGCTACAGGTGTGGCAGTTCCACACACATGGGAAATGACAAGGCGTGCCCGGCGTCCAGGGCAAAATGCTCATATTGTAGCGTGTTCGGGCACTACGAGAAGGTGTGCCGCCGAAAACCCAAAGGAGCAATGGTCAGATATGTAGACCAGGAACAAAGTGAAGATGCAGATGATCGAGAAGACGCAGAGGACCAAGAAGAGTTCCTATACATTGATGTCCAAGTGCTAGAAATGGAAGGGGAAGGAACAGAAAAACCCAGACTGAACATGCACATTGGAGGGATACCGCTGGAAATGATCGCAGACAGTGGAGCACCCATCTCCATCATACAACAACAGGTTTGGGAAGAAAAGTTTGCTACCAAGATCAAAGAGACACTGCACCCGATGGACTTGAGGCCAGTCACGTATACAGGACAAAGAATTCCCATGTTGGGGTATTGTCCCCTCCTGTTCGAGTTCCGTGGTCGTCACGCACAATGCAAGTTATACATCGCCGAAAAAGGCCCCTCGGTGTTGAGCTGGAAGGACCAAGGAGCGTTGGGAATACAACTCAACCCAGGGGGCATTGAGAAAATCTTGCTAATGGACATGGATAGGAAGGATGACGTAGAGTCCTGGCAGAGAGCGTACCCCAAAGTATTCAATGGACAAATTGGGGAACTAGTGAAATACAAACACCTCATAAAGCTAAAGGAGGGAGCCAAACCAGTAGTGCACAAGGTGAGAAACATTCCCTTCCGCAGTAGGGAAGCCGTGCAATCCGAATTGGACAGGCTGGAGAAAGAGGGAGTGATCAGAGCCATAGAGAGTGCCGAATGGCTTTCCCCTCTAGTGGTAGCCCAGAAGCCCAATGGCAAGGTGCGGCTGTGTGTCGACTTAAGAGAACTGAACAAAAACATTGTAATCGACAAATTCCCCCTGCCACGAATTAATGAGATGCTAGCTAGGACCAAAGACATCAAGTGGTTTTCCACAATAGACTTGTCGTCAGCCTACCACCAAGTAAAGCTACACTCCTCATGCAGCCATCTCACATCTTTTATCACGCCGTTCGGCTGCTACGAATTTGTGAGAATGCCATTCGGGCTGGCGTCCGCAGCCGCGGTCTTTCAGAAGCTAATGCACAAGTTACTGAAGGGTGTGGAGAACGTGCAGTTTTTTCAAGACAACATCCTGGTAATGGGGAAAACTAAACAAGACCACAACGAGAAACTCCACATCGTACTACGGACACTACAGGAAAATGGCCTAACGGCGGAATGGACGAAATGCAAGTTTGGAGTGACATCGGTCACGTATCTAGGGCATGAAGTAAGCGAGAACGGGATACTACCGAAAAAGGCCAACATGAAAGCGATTTAAGACGCTCCCACACCAACCAAAAAGGAAGATGTTCGGTCATTCCTATGAATGGCCGAATACTACAGTAAGTTCATCCCTCACTTTGCCACGAAAATGCATCTCCTACGTCAACTCTTGAAGGAGAAGAACAAGTTTGTATGGAGTCTGGAGGAACAAACAGAATTTGATGCACTGAAACAAGAAATGAGCACGTCCATCCCCCTGAAAGGATTCGACCCAAGTGCGGAATCCATCCTCACCACTGATGCCAGTGACCGGGGCCCAGGAGCGGTCCTTATGCAAAAATCGGACAACGGAGAAGTATCGACGGTCAGCTTCGCCTCAAGGTCGCTTGCCCCCAATGAGGAGAAGTTCAGTGTGGTGGAGAAGGAGATGCTGGTAGTGGTGTGGGCGATGGAGCGATTCAGGCAGTATTTGTGGGGAGCGAAATTCTTGGTCAGAACGGACCACAAACCGTTGGTCCGAGTGCTGACTTCAAGCGGCCATGCCCACGCGACACCTAGGATTGCCAAGATGACTCTTAGACTTTTGGACTTCGTGTACGAGGTAGAGCACATTCCTGGACCGCAGAACAAAGTGGCTGACTTCCTGAGCAGGGCGGCAGCGATGGAAGTGGCGGATGACAAGGAGAAACAAAGGTGGGAAGGTTATGTGGTAGCCACCATTCAGGATATGGAGGAAGTGATCAGCGCCCAGGAATGGGAAGAAGCATACCGAGAAGACGTCGACCTGGAAGCCATCAAGGGATACGTGGTTCACGGGTGGCCAGAAAAAAGACACTTCAAAGAGGAATTGAGGAAATTCTGGGAAGTAAGGGACGAACTATCGTTGGCTGAGAACCCCATCTTTTTGCTCAGAGGCGACAAAGTGATTCCTCCGCAAGGCATTCTGGAGCATCTGATGAATCTACTGCACGAAGGACACCAGGGAATCACCAAGACTAAAGCTTTGGCCATACAAGCATACTGGTGGCCAGCCATTGATGCCCAGATAGAACAACATGTACGCAAATGCGAGTCATGTGCCAAGGCAGACAAGTCACAGAGCATGTTGAGACCACCCATGGGAAAATTTCCAGTTCCGAACGGACCATGGGAAATGGTTTCGGTGGACATCATGGGCCCTATTCTCAACAAAGAAGGAACACAGAAGTACGCTGTGGTTCTTATAGACAAATTCTCCAAGTGGCCTGAGGTGGAAATACTGGAAAATGTGGACACGGAGGCAGTAGTACGTTTCCTACGCACGACGTTCGTCAGAGAAGGAATCCCAAAAATTATCACGTGTGATAATGGGCCGCAATTCACGTCCGCGAAGTGGGTCGCATTCACGGCCAGGAACGGCATAGAGATAAAACACACCCCCATCTATCATCCCGCTGGAAACGGTCAAGTGGAAAGGTTCAATCGGGTGATCATGGGCACCATCCAGGCGGCCATAAACGATGGTATGGACTGGGAGAAAGAGTTGGAGAAAATGATCTGGGCCTATCGCATCACACCAGGAAGCACGGGATAAAGCCCTTTTAAGGTGTTGAGAGGAAGGGAAGCCTTTACGAAGGACAACATGGCCTGGAGGAAATTAGTGGTGCAAAGTAAATGGTCACCGGCCGTTGTCAGAAGAAATTTAGAGAAAGCACAAGAAGTGTACACTGTGCACTTTAACAAGAGACGCAACGTTCAGAATGCTGAGCTGGAAAAAGGGGATTGGGTGAGAGTGAAACTGGCCATCCTCAAGAAGAAGGGGGAAAGGAAATTTTCACCACCATTGCAAGTGCTGGAGCCCTACACCCGGTCCGCCCTGCTCAGTGATGGAAAGGTATGGTCACAGGACAGAATGGTCAAGTGCAGCAAGATCTTGAAGTGTGGAAACGATACTGAAGAAGGAACACAGCAAGTGGAAGAGGAAAGTGGAAGAGAACATAGCGGAAGGGAAGATGAGAACGTAGAAGAAGGAGAGCAGCAAGTGGAAGACAGAGAAGGAGAAAGGGAGACGAAGGAAGAGATGAGGAGTGAGTGCAAAGCAGAAAGTAATGAGGAAGTTTGTGACAGAGAAGATGAAAGTGAAGGGAGAAGATTAGACAGAAGAGGACAGAGAGAAGAAGGTAGAACCGAAGTAATGAGAACCAGAAGTGGAAGAGCGGTAAAGGTACCAGAGAAGTTCAAGGACTATGATATGGACTGGAAGTAAGGACTTTATTGGTTATTGTTATTGTTGCATAAAGGGGGGAGATACGTAGTGACGGTCTAGTCTCCCGTCATAGGAAACGGAAGCTAGACAACAGGAAGCGGAAGGCGGCCATATTTTATCCGGCGCCGACCGCTGCAAGAGCGCATTGTCTTCCGGCGCTCCGGGCTAATAAAGAAAGTTAATTAATAAGAATTCCTGCGTCTGTGTGCTAAATAACATCACCACACATAGATGCACTAGAAGAAGAAGATGAAAAGAAAACCTTCAAATACTTTAAAAACTTTGCAGGTGATGGAGTGAATGAAGCGGTAAAGAACATTTCACAAGCTGAAGCAAAATTTTACCAAAGGTAAAAGAAGCACTGGAAGCCAAGTTCAGCCCAAATTCTGAGCATCAACTATCAAAGATACATCTATAGCCAAGCACTTCAACAGGTTGGTGAACCAATCGATGAGTTTGTTGAAAGACTTGAGCTACTTGTTAAGAATTGCAAGTTCTATGATTTCACCAATGAAGAAGCCATGTGACTCAGAATTATCAATGGCTGCCTTCTGACTCGTTTAGAAGATGCATGTTAAGAGAAGCGGTTTGGCATTGGTAAAAAGCATAGTACATGTGGCTTCTATATTCAAAGGGCACAACTGTTTTTCAGGGGTCAGAGAAAGCAGTTTATTGTATAGGTGATAGCAAAGACAGCGGAAGATTCGGTTTCGTGTCTCATTATGCGTGAGACAGATACTTTTCTTTGTTTTCTTAGAATCAGATGACTCACAGTTTCAAGCTCAGATTTTTAAATAATTTAAAATCACAGTGAAAGAATTAAATTAATGTTGCAGGGTGCAGCGATTTTTTTCTGGGCTGTGATGTATTAAGTGTTGCACACCTTTTCAAATTTCGCAGTGAGAAAAATTGGCAAAATCAGACGATTTATACATGGACAACAGACTTCTACAGTTAAGGATCTTGACAAAGCCAAAAACAAATAATAATCTGAGGAACAATGGCCTTCTTATCATACTTTCATAATGAGGTACTGCAAGGCTTGGTTGTTAGGATTTTATGTGAGAGAACATTCGATGCCTAATTTCTCTTCAATTTAACTGTAAATTAATTAAGAAATGTATTTTTATCTCATGTACTTTTCCTTTTTGAGCTTCACTGAAAACAGCTTGCCTCTGGGCAATCTGCTTAATTAACCCATATTCTGGCATTCATAATTGAATTTGATTGCATCTGATTGTTATCAAATCATTCTCTGCCAAAAGCTATCTAATGTTTCTGTTTCAATCAGTGCCATTCATCAGTGAGTGCCTGCATGGTGCAAAGAGCAGTAACTATTGCAAATTTTGATTTCTCATATTTTTTAAATGTGAGATGGTAAGTTCCTAAATCCAGCCAGGCTTTCTTCCCATCTGTTTTGAAGCTTTTCTGGAGCTGAGTTAATTCACTATTTTAACCTACTTCTTGCACGTTAGAGGGTGTGATTTATACTGTGGTTAAGTCATTGTCTAGCCTATGCTAGGAGAAACTTATAGTTGTAAGTTATTTTGACATTCGGTGTTTTTAAGTCTTTGGGCCCCATGCATGAACCGAAAAACCAGCCGCAAATTGGCAGATTCTCAGAATCTGCCCCTTTGCGACCGGTATTTTTGGGATGCATTATCCCAAATGCAAAAATCGTAATTTAATTAATCGCTAAAATATCGATTACTTAGATTGCGATTGCATTTAGGGAATCGCAAATTGTGATTCCCTAAATGCAATGCATGATGCAATCGCAAATATCGATTTCGTTATTAGGGGTCGCAAATTGCCATCAATTTGAACTTGATGGTAATTTGCTAAATCTTTGAAAAATTCACTAACGTGCATTTTTCAAAGTTCGATGTTACACACACATGCCCTTGGGGCATGTGTGTGCGCAACATCTGCACAAATGCATATTTCAGGTGTGCAAAGGGTGTCCTTTTGGTAACCTTGCACCCTTAAAATTGCATGCACAATTTTGCGACTCGCAATTTGCGAGTCGCAATTAAGGAATGTGTAGGAATCGCAATTTTGTTTGCGATCCCTACATGCATAGGCTTTTGCGATTCCATAATTGCGATTCCTTAATAATCACAATTAAGTAATCGTAAAAGCCTACCTTGATGCATGTGCCCCTTTGTTTTTACAATTCTGCCGAAGGACAACTAGAATATGAGCTGAGTTAATTATGAGAAAACTACAATAAGAGATAGGGAGAATACTCCAAGTGAGCTTCATTTAGGGTCCAATCAAAAACTCTTTTCATTACACACAGTATAGTAAGCTAAACTTACACTCACACTATACACTGAATCGCAATCTACAAAACCTTGTTTGGGAATGTACATGCAGTAGAAGCTTGATCGCTACATGCAAAATAAGCTCGCACATGTGCGGAATATTCTGTGTACTGTCAAAATTTAAATGTGGATTTGGATAGGTGGAGGGACCCAAGCATTGGAAATGTCCCTTCCAAAATGGCAATGGCTAAGGGAACCACAAGTTTGGGCACATGTATATTCACTGATTACCTACCTACACAAGTGCAAGTCAGTTCCATTCCACTCCACTGAAGTGACACATACTAATATTCAAATATTACTAAAGGAAAACCAGACATATAGTTACACACACCCTGCCTTGAAGTAAATTGCACACAACACACCGTCTTCTCAACTGAGTTGCAAGGAATCACATAGAACGGAAAAAAGAAATTACAAGCTTAATGATATTACACATAGTCAAAGTTAGCACAAAAGGGTGTAGAAAATTAGAACTAGGGATGAACATGTTTATAGCCCATTCATGAAAGATATACGTTTCAGCAGCACAGATGAGCACACATATCTCAATAAGTATAGAAATATACACCATAATGCACTAAAATCAATAAACCATAAACAGAAAGTTCAGAAAAACATTTTGCAATTCACACACACTTGACAATCCAAGAGGAGGGTTCGTTGACAACACCATCATCATCACCGCACCCCTTCACAGCGGCATCCTATTAACCCATCAAACAACAACATAGAGGTCAGCATTATAGGTAAAACTACACACCGGCACAAGACCATTTCCACAATGCTGGTGTCAATGTTTGGTTCTCTGCCCCTCATCTGAAGGAACAACAGAGAGAGCATATACAGGATGAGGGTCAGTTGTTTGGTACCTTTTCACTGCCTACAGTTTTGACTTGGAGTTTATTTGTGTAGGGAGAGCTTTCATTCCTCCTTCTTGCTTCTTTGCATACGTGCAGGAGTGCTGGTAGGTGTGAACCCTGCTGTGCTTTTGTTTTTTTACACTGTTGTTTAGCATAAAATACATTCTTCGTTCAAAGGCAATGCATTTCTCACAAAGTAAAGCACCAAATGCCAGTTTTGCATTTCACTACTTTTTAACAGTTTTGCATATTTTTATGGACATTTTGCATCATTAAACAAAAGCAAATTACTTGATTAGTACTCACCTCTAACCTTTTCAGCTACCTGCTTTCACTGAACTGATATTTTCTGGTTGTCTGTCAGTGTAGTGTGCTTGCTAGGTGTTATATCTGTTTGACATCTGTTGCTTCAATACGGCTCAGCACATTTAAACATTCTTGTGGGATTTTTAAGTAGGGCTATTCCTGCCGTCCTGGGACGTTTTAAAAAAAAAAAAGAAGTAGGGGAATGGAATGAAATCAATTTTAAAAGCAGGGGCACGCCGTTCCCTTCCGATCCCGCCCACTTCTACCACTGATATTAAGTAGGTGTAGCACCTACAGTTGTTCTGTTAGGCCATGAAGCCAGCATAAGGAAGACTAAATAAAAACAGGGCGTAGTTTTGCCCATCCATAAACCCCTCAGAAAATAGGATACGCTTTACAACTGGGGATCGGGTAAGGGCT
This sequence comes from Lissotriton helveticus, assembly GCF_964261635.1. NCBI lineage: Eukaryota > Metazoa > Chordata > Amphibia > Caudata > Salamandridae > Lissotriton > Lissotriton helveticus. Next base: position 1,011,796,480 of record NC_136072.1, read on the forward strand.
CTGCCCATTGAGGACATTTGAAAGAGGTCAAAGGATGAATGGTGTCACACTTACTTCCACTGCCTTTCTGGTCAATCAGTGTCCATGCAGTGTAAACAATATCCGGAAATTCCCCTACGGCATTGAGGAGAAAATAAACTTTAGAAGTGGCATAATGTTCTGAAGTCCTTTTCAATGGGCACACAGGATTTGGCAGAACGTCCTACAGATTTGCGTAAATACATGTTTTAATGTGCACCGATTTACCATTAGATGCCCACCACTGCTGCTTAAGTTTGAAATTCACAGTTGGTTTATATGGTACCTCATGCCATGCAGCAAGGCGCGCGCTGGTACCAGAGGGACAGACTGCGTTGGGAAATGCCTTTATAAAAACATGCTGGCTTCAGCACTCTTTTGATAATGTTAATTGCACTAGAATGTGGGCATCAGTTTCCCATTTTGCATATAATTGGAAGGATTTTCGATGATTTGGCTTAACTTTTATTATGTATGAATATTCAATTAAACAGGCAATCTGTCATTTTGCGTTTCAGCTCGGTGGCTATTTTAAGAGAAATGACACTGATTATTTTGCCCTTCCGCTTTGCGACAACCTTCAGGATGTAAAATATGGTGATTCTGTGTCTTTTGAAAATATATGTATTTGAATTAAACAGTAGCTAAAAATTCCATATTCCACGCGGAACCTCCCCTCACGAAATCTATTGTAGGAATTTCATAGGCTAGCGTGTCAGCTCTTCAGAGAGGGCTGACTTACAAACTTAGGACTCAGCCAGTGTCAGAGAGCAGGGTGCACAGATGACTTATCTTGAGAAGTTCCCTCTCCGCTGGTGAAGTGTCCTCGTGGTTGGAGATTTAAGTAATAATGCAAGTAAAAAGCTCTACTCAATGTGTTCAGCATGGCTAAAGGAGTGGCGCAGAGTAGAGTGTCATAGGGTAGACTGAAGTGTTGTGAAGTATTGTAAATTGTCTTGGAGTAGCGTAGAGTGGAGTGGTGTAGAGTGAACTGGTGTAGAGTTGCATAGAGTGGAGCGACTTAGAGTAGAGTATGAGGGGCGTACAGGGGAGTAGAGTGTTGTGGAGTGACATAGAGTGTCGTAGAGTGGGGTGGTGTAGAGTGAAGTAGTGAAGTAGTGGAGTAGAGTGGAATAGTGTGTGTAGAGTGCAGTGGAGTGGCATAGATTGGAGTAGACCACGAACATACCAATCTTCAAGCCCTGAAGAGTCGTGTTGACTCAACTGTACACGACGAAACACGTGTCGGCTTTGCATAACATTTCTTGAGTCTGGAGAGAATAAACCATCTTCTTGCTGTATCAAGAACACACCAAAGAATCTGCTTCTGTCTTCTTAAATACTCATCAGTCACTGTACTGTTTGTAATACTTTTTTGTAGTAGCGAGAGCACAATTGTATATATTTGTTTAGTCCCTTGACTTTTTAGACGGTTAAGGGTGTTTTTCCGCCTGCTCTTCACGCACTACATTGCTACCTGTCAGTTTACACTCTGTAACGTCTAACCGAGGTAGTGCGCCCGAGTGATCTGAATTTCTAAAAACCCCACTGAAGTGTTTCTAGATTGGAGTAGAGTGGCATGGAATGGCATATAGGGATTTGCGAATTTTGGAAATTGCTCGGGCCCCTGAAAGACGGATAAATACCCGAACAAGGAAATCTATTGCTTTAAAAAAGACTGTAGTACCGGGCTCAGTGCTGATAGACAATGTGATTAGTGCACAACCTCTAGACACACAACAACATGGTGTACACTAAACCATACAGTTTAGAAAAATACTTTTGATTTTATTTATCTTTTAAAAAAAATTGTAGATAGAAAAAATATATATATGGTGGTATTCCTCAAATCACTACCAGTGTCATTACAATATGTGTCTAGATAACAAAGAGTTGTAACCAGTGTAATATGTGCTGTAATGTACATCCACTTATGTTTTAATCAAATAATGTATAAATTAAATATAGTGATATATATATTTTTTCTATCTACAAAAAATTTTTGCTGCAGGGGAATGGGCTCTAGCGGAGCCGCATCGCATGGAGCAGGAGCGGAGGGTGTGCTGTATGACGGAGCCCATGCACACCAAGTGGGACCCGGTGCAGCGGAGTGGGCGACGGTCACCAGTCCTGCCATCGGAGTTCACCCAGAGGTGAATCTGAGGATTTGGGTGCCCAGGGACGATTGCCCTGCTCTGCCTCTGAGGGGCGAGTGTAGGAGCCCTTGCGCTCTCTCTGCCTCTTACAAGATTTGGGAGGCTTCTGAAAAGCTGCAGAATGGGGCTGTCAGAGGCACAATCAGACCTGTCTGTATCATGTCACCGATCTAAGAAGTATTTATATACCAGGGGCGAGAAGCGCTGCTGCTGATATAAGCAAGTGCCTGCAGGCTTAGTCGGGTACACTGGTGGCATTCACTCATCCTGCAAGGTTATAGTGAAGCATGTTTTAAATGAATTTATCGACTTTTTGTGTATGGACATTTGTACATGCCATACATGTCAATTATATCTATGGGGTGAGTGTAATCAATCAATCAATCGTATCATTTGTAAAGCGCACTATTAACCCGTGAGGGTCTGAAGGCGCTGGGGTGGGGAATGCTGCTATTGCTAGAAAAGCCAGGTCTTGAGGAGTTTTCTGAAGGTCAGCAGGTCTTGGGTCTGCCGTAGGTTGATGGGGAGGGTGTTCCAGGTCTTGGCGGCGTGGTGAGAGAACAATCTGCCGCCGGTGGTCGCTCTTTGGAAGCGGGGGACTGTGGCGAGGGCGAGGTCGGCGGAGCGGAGCTGGCGGGTGGGGGTGTAGAAGCTGAGTCGTCTGTTGAGGTACGTTGGTCCGGTGTTGTGGAGTGCCTTGTTTGCGTGGGTGAGGAGCTTGAAGGTTCTCCTCTTGTTGACCGGGAGCCAGTGCAGGTCTCTCAGGTGGGGTGTGATGTGGCTGCAGCGAGTGGAGTCGAGGATCAGGTGTGCAGAGGCGTTCTGGATGCGTTGGAGCAGTCTCAGGAGTTTGGCCGAGGCTCCTGCGTAGAGGGAGTTTCCGTAGTCCAACCTGCTGCTGACAAGGGCCTGGGTGACCGTTCTTCTCGTTTCAGTGGGGATCCACTTGTAGATCCTGTGGAGCATGCGGAGGGTGCTGAAGCAGGAGGAGGAGACGGCGTTGACCTGTTTAGTCATGGAGAGGGTGGAGTCGAGGATGACCCCCTAGGTTGCGTGCGTGGTCAGTGGGTGTTGGAGCGGTTCCCAGTGCGGTCGGCCACCAGGAGTCGTCCCAGGCCGAAGGGGTGGATCCGAGGATGAGGACCTCCATCTTGTCCGAGTTCAGCTTCAGTCGGCTGATCCTTATCCATTCAGCGATGGCCTTCATTCCTTCGTGAAGGTTAGTTTTGGTGGTGTGGGGGTCTTTGGTGAGGGAGAGGATCAGCTGGGTGTCATCGGCATAGGAGATGATGTTGAGGTTGTGCCGATGGGCGACGTGGGTGAGCGGTGCCATGTAGATGTTAAACAGAGTTGGGCTGAGGGATGAGCCCTGGGGTATGCTGCAGATGATCTCGGTGGCTTCAGAGCAGAAGGGGGGAAGGCGGACACTCTGTGTCTTTAAAAACAAAAAACTGCTGGAAGACTGTTAACCATGGAGCATACAAATGGGGTTTCTGGTTCCTAGATTGTAGCACCCAGTTTACCAACAGGAGAAGATTAAAAGTGCTTTAAAGATACAAGGATGCACATGCTGTGGCGGCGGTGGCCGGCAGCTGATCAGGTTTCACTGGCTAGTGTGTGCAGTGCAGGTCAATATATGCGACGCTCGATTGCATTGGAGAAACTTTGCATACATACCATGAGCCACAGCATTAGTAGGGTGGGTCGAGGTACCTGCTGGGGATAAATATATGCAGCCTGAGGGATGCCATGGGGACGGTTCTATTACTTGTCCCTGCTTGGCACGCAATGTTTAAGTGTTAATGAAATGCTGATGATGTGGGACATGCCTAATTTTTTATGGTGCCTCCCTTTAAGCACTTTATGCTCTGAAGGCTTTGAATACATTTCTGTCATCTCATCTTTATACACTAAAGATGTTATGTTATCATGGGTGTGGTTGGATCCTAGACACTTGAGCGTAGATGTCTGCATTGCTGAAGGGAGGGTTACCGCGTAGGTGTTACCACATGAGTGTTACCGTGGGAATGTTACCTTGTGTTACCACGTAGGTTTTAACAATTGGTTGTACTGTGTGAGTGTTACCGTGTTTTATCAAATCAATGTTTTTTTTTTTTTGTGTGTCCTCATTTGCCTTGCCCCTTACTTAGGAGATACCAGGCACCTTGCGTGTCCCTGACCAAGAGGCTGAGCAAAGATAATCTTGCCCATCTCTGGCGCCAGAACCTGAGAATATTTTCCTGGTGGCAAAGAGGTCCCAAGAAGAAGAGGGGTTTTAAGATCTTGGGCTAACTCCATCTAGGTATATTTCAACCTATAGGACCAAAAACCGTAACGAGGCCAGACCCGGTCTAAGGAGGGTTGCTGGCATAATCATAGGACCCGGGGGGGAAAAAACGAAAAAAAAAAAAAAAAAAAACGGAACACTATCTCCATTGTGTCAACAGATCCCAAAAGGCCTGGTTACATTTATTGCAAGCTCTAGCCATGTCCACTTTTGATATTTCATATAGGGACGTGAGGCAACCTGAATGTGATGGAGCAATTTTCGCAACCCACTGTATGCAAATCTGCCTTCTAGCCAGCAAAATGGCATAGAACAAAAAAGATCTAGACTTGCCGGTGATGCTGTCCTCCAAGCCAAAGATGATAAGTGGCAATGAAATTACTAATGATGTATTCAGGATAGAGTTCAGGGTAGACATCACTTCCTCCCAGAACCGGCCGATGTCAGGGCAGTCCATGAACATATGAATGTCCGATGCTTCCAATAAATTGCATTTATTACATTTCTTGTCTGGGAGAAATTTGGAAAGTCTCAACGGTGTTATATATGCCCGATGGGCTGTGAACAGGTGGTTGCATCTTAACCATGATGGCTTCACAACTTTGTAGATGAGCGCAAAAGATCTTAATCATACCTCCTCACACTGAAAGCCAGTCGCCTCTCCCCACAGATCATCTGGGAGGGTAAAATCCCCATCAATTTCCTCCTGCAGCTGCCAATACCAAAAGGCCACCTCCTTGTCTCCCCTAGGTCTTTCCACTAGCAACTGCTCCAGGTAGCTTGACTTCCCAAAGTGTACGTCTTTTCACCCCTGAGCCCTCCCCCAGCTTTCCAGCTGGATGAATTTAAATCTGGAAAGCGCTGGACCTATACGGTCGTATAATTCATCCCAAGCTATTACCGATCCTTCCACCATTAGCTCTCCCCATCTAGTGATCCCAGCCTCCTCTAATAAAGAGGATAAGCTGTCCCTTAGGCACTCCGGTAGACCCGGAGAGTACCATATGGGAGCAAAATTAGAGTAGTAGGACAGCCCCAATCTTTTTCTAATGGCTAACCATACCTTAGCCCATGACTGTAACATTTTTAGCCTTATTTTCTTAAAGAATTTCTGGCTCCCAAACTTAAATAGAAATCCATCAGCTGGTAGATTTGCTCCGGTTAACATGGCCTTATACATCGTCCCCCCAGGAAGATTAGATGGTGTTTTTAAAAGCATCCTGGAATAGGATAACTGAAAGGCCCATGCGTAGTATACTAAGTCCGGTAGGGTAAGACCTCCCTTCTCCCTCCTCCTCCTCAACTTCTTCCATGCAATTCTAGAGGATTTGTAATTCCAGATAAAGGAATTAATCTCTCGCTGACACTTGTCAATCATCTTAACATCAAACCCCAAAGGAATGGCACCAAAAATGAATGTGAACGTAGGAAGAATAGACATTTTTATTAGGTTCACCCTTCCCATTATAGAAAGTGGCAGGTGAGTCCAAGATTTCAGTAGGCCTTACATTCCCTGGAGAGTCAAAATCGTGGTTACCGTGTGGATGTTGCTACAGGATTGTTACCACAGGGGCGTTATTGTGTATTACCGCATAGGTATTACCGCATGCTTGTGAGCCCATGTCACAGTGTGGGTGTTACTGTGTTTGTTACCGTGGGGGTAATACCACGGGTCACAGTGTGGGTGTTACTGTGCAGAGTCACTCTGACCTAATATTTGAGGGCTCAGAGTCTTACTCTGAAGATTAGGTGTTCAAGCCCTGGTCTTTGAATGGCACTGTGTGCTCAGTAAAAAGTGTAGTTAATGTTAAATTTCAAAAGGAAAAAGTGTGTTACCGTGTGGGTGTTTTCCACACATTATCATGTCCGTCTTATCACAACTACATCTCATGATACGTGGAAGTAACGCAGGGGATCACTTAATCTCCCCTTGCCTAACAAATACGAATGTATCCTCTTGTAATGCAACTGCTCCTATGTTAGGTGCCCTCAACGTAATGTTGTATTTCAACTATATTTAATTTAAAAGCTCTGAGTCGCTCAGCTTTGGGTCAGCCACCCATCGCAGGCTGAAGCCCATTCGTGCTTAATGTAAACTGGGGCCGGATCACAGGATCTGCGCAGAAGCACACAGTGTATATTCGGTCTGCTACCTTTTACTCTTATTGTTTGCCCTGCAAACACATCCTCGTTAAATCACAATCAGACATTTTTGTCAGGAAATAACATCCCATATATCGGAACCTAAGTTGCTATACATTATCACTAGTGAATTATAACAGCCGTCTAGCTCAGTGAAATTCTCATTTCCATTTTCTGTTATTAGTTACTCTTGTTGTTACCGGTAGCGTAAGAGTGGGTCTGGCGAATCATAGCATGAACAATTTAAGAATACCCAGCCCTGGTAGTTTTACCGCTGGCATTTTATTTGTGCCAGCCGCAGGTCTTTCATTGCAAGACTTTTGGGCGCGACAATCTTTTTAGACTCAAGGGCATGTTCCTTGTTTGTTCTCGCACTTCCCTTCACCTCTAGGTGCTGAACCACGCCTGAAGAGTGCCATTGTGTTTCATTAACTGTAGGCTGGCATTCCTTTAAAATAAGTTGAGTTTGATTGTGCAAAACTTTACAGGTATAGAGCCAGGTTACGCAGTACTAAAGGGGGTGCGCCGGGGATCAGCATGGTCGCAGTTGAGGTCGGCTTATAACCATTCGGGTGCACTATAGTTTTTCTAAGATTGCACTCTGAGGGGTCCATGAAAAGGTACACTGCCCCTAATATCGGGGGTAAGGGCTAGGTGCTCACAATGTCCCTGAAGGCTATGACAGGAGTCAGGACAACATATCACCTAATGGCCTGCTGGGGTCACTGTTGTTCACAAATACCGGGACCTGTCCTGTCTCGCGGTTTCTCAGATGGGGGGCAGTTAGGTTGAAGGGGCCAGTTACAGGGATCGGTGAATATCAGCAGGGCTGCTATATTAAAGAAGCAACGTACCGCATGAACTGCAGTGTAACGTCCCAGCCTCCAATTACCTTTGTTATAACTGCACACCACTTCTCACATTGTTGCCAGCGCTTGGGGCTACACCACCGGATATGAGTGTCACCTGCTTTTCACTGTTATTAGCCTTCTTTGTGAGAATAGGACTTGAGTTACTGGGGGTGTGGGTTGTAAGGGGGGTACAGTCTAATGATGTAGTCAATGGGCTGGCTTTGTGAACTTTAGCTCTATACAAAGGCTAAGAGCACTAATCCCCTGTGTTTTGTGTTCCTTTATGTATGGCTGGATCCACAAGTGTGATACCTGGGAGGTGATCCACCCACACTGCAGTGACGGCAAGATACCTGGGAGATGATCCACACCACAATGACGGCAATATGTGGACAGGAAATAGGACCTGAAGATCCGGGACGGGTGTGGTAAGCGGAGGAATCAATTTTGATGAGCGATCAAGAGAGGGGCTCAGAGGTGCCAGAAGGCATTGTTGAGATGCTGCGACCCATACACTGTCTTGGTTAGGTATGGATATAGACAACCAGAATTTGCATTCAGTAGGGGTATTTAGCAGTCCGCTACATTACAAGTGTATATGTCTTGCCAGCATGGCCAAACTCGGGGGCAAAAGACAGGTGCAACACCTCAGCACCCCCTGTTTTGAAATGGTATTCTGCTATGAAGCAATATCTTACGGCGCTTGTACACGCAGGTGCCATCTTAGCAGGTACTGTGCGCCCTGGGGATGCTCTGTAATTTTTTCCTAAGCAGGTTGTTAGTAGGGGGAGAGGTTAATTCGGAGCCTATCCCAGAACTTAGTGGCCAGGCTTGTGTTTTTTCACATTCCTTGGCTATGTTTATGGCAGATCTTAGGGCCTGTGGGGCACTCCCTGGGTAGTCTTCCAATTTTTCAATTTCCGGGATCAGCCGGCTATTACGGTATGGTATCAACCCTGTTGGGTTGGGTGCAGTAACACTAGCAATGAGTCTCATGTCTGGTACAATGTGTCTGTCTGGCACATTGTGTCTCTATCAATCGAGGCCATTTATTGGCTCCCAGATGGTATGATAATCTCCTCTTCGTTCTGCCCAAGTTTAAGGGTATGGGAGCACAGCTGGTACAAAAGTCCGTTGAGGTAGCCTGCCCTGCCAGGAAACAGGCAGTATGCCTGTCACTAGTATTCAATACGGGCACCCTGAGCAAGTCTGGAACATATTTGTTACTGGAACATCGGACAACGTAGATAGGGTGCCAGATGATATCACCCCTTTTGGGGGATATTTTTGGAAATGGGCTGCCTTGGGCAGGGCACACGTCAGGTATTACAGAGTTATTCTGCATACGGAGGGTGGGATGTGCCAGGCAATATTAGGTATCAGCCAGTAGGGGAAGTAAGTGCAGTGGCTCTGACATGATCTGCAAGGTTTCCGGGCAGCATTGTTTGCTAATTCAGCCATTTCAGGCTTGTTTTTTCCCTCAACACCAGCGCCAGTGTATCTCCAAGTATCTATGGACCTTGCTGTGTTAGAGGTCTTGAGCAAGGCGGCCAGTTCCCTAGAGGGGTCCGGGGTTACCCATGCTGTACAGCCCCGGAACAGTGTTTGGGTCAGTTTTATAACAAGTAAATTTGGGCAAGACTTCCTGCCAGTGATGAGGAGGGCTATTTCCGCATAAAGCGAGTCTGCACAGTAGGTGCATAGTTTAAGGCTCACTGGGCCTGGCGTCGTAAGCTATGATAATTAAGGTCTAATGTCCTGCAGGCGACACCTAGGAATGCTTTTTCCAAATGGCAGGATCAGTTACATACACCGCTCTAGACTGGGTAAGGAAGAATTTCTGAAGAACTTATGGGCACGGTTCAATGGGGCAAGGAGCGCAGCAGGACCTTTCTAGAAGTCGGAAGGGGGAGGCCAGATAGTCGGGCAACTATACTGGCCTGTGGCGGTAAGGTCATGATTGGTGAGCATAGTTTTCGGTCCTTAGCGGTTAAAATGGGGATTCCCGAGGGGGAGGCAGAGGGTCTCTCAGGGAACTCTAGGGGCAGTTACAGTCAGTAGGCTGTGGGGGGTAGGGAGGTCACGCCTTCAGTAGGCTGGTTGGCCAATCCCCGCACGTGTATGCGCTCAAGGGCGCAAGGATGCATAACTGCAGCGGCATCCTTTTATGGAGTTGAATCTTTAAGGGCATAGGGGGGGGCCCGGCGGAGGTATCCATCCGGTAAGCTGGACCCCCTGAGCAAGGTCACTCCGGTTTGAGGTTGGGACCTAGCTTGATTTTGACCTAGGGCCGCCAGTCATTGACCTTGCCGTAGGCTCTAACAGGGATATGCAGAAAGAGAATATCTTCTTTGCTAAGCTCATGATAGGAACGGATATGTATTAGAAGCATGTTAATGTTAGCAAATTGAAAGCTTGTACCTATCAATGTATTGGACTTTCTGCGTATTGCGTGCATAATGTAAATAATAATACATTTTAATGTTTGCTTATTTTATGTAATAAAATACGGCTGGGGTTTCCGACCCCTAATCCAAAGCAGTGTGGTGCTTGAATTGTTTGCCTTGGGGGTAAAAGGGGGGGTGAGCCCCATGGGAGCCGGGAGGGTGCCCACCCCAAGGGTTGAAGGTGTAGAGGAGGGAACTTTAGGCAAGTACCAGGCCTTATGGTGTAGAGTGGAATGGCAAAGAGTGCAGCAGAGTTTCGTAGAGTGAAGTGGCAAAGAGTGGGGTACAGTGGAGTAGGGAAGTGTGTCATAGAGTGGAGTGGCATAGAGTGGAGTAGAGTGGCACAGAGTTCAGTGGCATAGAGTAGAGTGGCGTAGAGTGTCATAGAGTGGAGGGGCATAGTGTGGCACAGAGTGGAGTAGAGAGTCTTAGACTGGTGTGTCTTATAGTGTAGAACGCATGGCGTTGTAGTAAACTGCCATTACAACAACACATTTTAAATTGAATTGACCATTAGATTTACTCAGACATAAAGTTGTTCTGATAAAACTTTACAGTGCACACATGATAATGTTTGGAATGGCATCACCCACTGTATTGATTTATTTTGATCTTATTAAAATATTTCTTTCCAGCACACTTCCAAAGTACAACACATGAGCTTCATTCATGTTTTCCTAATTGTGAAATATTCTGAAATATTTCAGAATGTCAGACATTTAAATTTAGTTGTGTGCTAGAAAAAAGCCTTTCCTTTCACCATCCCCTGCCAACCAGATTGGAGGCTAAATACTCTCACTTTGAAGCCAGAGAAAGAAAAGTAAATGCCAAGCTCCCTCAAAAGACAGATACTGATATTTGACCTCTGTCTTTGAATACACAGCAAATGTGACAAGATAAGGACAACATGTATAGCCCTGTTTGCCGAAAGTGAGCTCTCGTGGAATAATACAGCAAACAGGCTATGCTTCATCGGAGGGACAAACCCAAGCTGGACAACCCAAAACAAATAAAGCCAGCAAATAGAAAGCAAGCAACTGTGAGTATCAAAACACAAAGCCAATGGTAAGCAATGGGCTGAATGCATTCCCAGGGAAGCGTGCAGAATGTCCCCAAGAAGACATAGGCAAACAGGACAACTGCGCTGTCTGGTAGACTTTGACCTTGAAATGTGTAATTTTGAAATTATTGAAAGCCTCAGAAACCAGGGGCAGCTCCCCATTGTGGGCATTGGAGCGCTGCCCCTCTCTTCAGCCTCAAAGCCACATTAGAAACATTTAAGATTTAAAACACACGGGGCGTGGCTTAGGCGCCAACGCAAGATGGCGGATCCCGTTTGAGCTCCGCTTGCCGGCGGACCTCGTTCTCTATGAAGAGCTGTCTTCCTTTCTTCTACATACTCCGGAGCAGCGGATATTTAAACCGGAACATGCCGTGAACGCCTATCTTTGATTGTGGGCATTTTTCTTACCCTGAATCTTCGTCTGCAGCTCCTGTGTGTTTTTCTTCACGACGCGAGGGGCTGCCATTTTGTGCCGCCGAACTCGCGTTTCGGCAGACGTTACTTTTTTTATTTATTACTTCTAATCTGACTCTCCTTTCACCGGCAATATGTTGCTTTACACTGCAGACTTGGATGTTTTTCTTATTTACTGACTGTTGCTTCCTTCTTCTGACGTGGAATGTTCACATATTTTACTCAGCCTGCCATCTCCTCTGTGCCATATTTTATTCATATGTATGACTCATGGCTCCCTCAGTCCTGTGGCTCACTGTTATTTCCTCTTGCCATTCAACTTAAATGCAGTTAGACGTCATTTTGCTGTTGTTCACTTTTATTTTTGAGTGTGCGCTTCCTTTTATTGGAACTTGTTCCTCTTGTGAATCCTCTCAGGATCTTTTTTCTTCTCACTTGACAACTTTCTGCTTGTGTTCCTGTGAAGTACGCTATTAAGCATATAGCATGTATCATTTTTTGACCTTTTTGGTTTATGTGTGGCGATTTGTGCTACACCAACTTTCTCCCATAGCCTTGCTCTTCACTGCCCTGCCCAGGGGGATGGGTGGCTGTCTTAATTGACCGCTGAGCTCACGCCCCCATGCATCTTTTTTAACTGGCTTTTGGTTTGATACAAATGCTTTGACTGCTTCATCTATAGCATAACTTGTGGACATGTTTTTTTTTCACCAGTGTGTTTCCTGAGACATAACATTTGCGCACACTCTACACGTATCGACTACTATTTACCTACTCTATCACAATGGCAAGCAACTCTCACTCTGCTAGGTCCTCTATTAATGGCACGAAACAAAAAAGGTACAAGAATGACCCCCGTCACCTATTTTATCCTCACCGAACCTGTTGTTGGACTCTATTTTAGATGAGGTGCGGGGACTTCAATCCTTCATGACGGCCACAAATGAAAAATTACAACAGATTGAGGATAGATGGGTAATTATGGAAACTAAAGTACTAGACCTGGAGCAACATGTCAGTGACTTACAGGATATGTCTACTAAAATCCCTGGTCTTGAATTGGAAATTCATAAATTGAAACTTCATGCTGAGGATTTGGAAAATCGTAATTGTCGTAATAACCTACGCTTATATGGTCTTCAGGAAAATGTTGAAGGCCCTGATATGGTCCTGTTCCTTCAAAAATTTCTTCCTGATCTTCTCCGTCTGCCTTCTTCTGGTTCTCCTCTCAACATCCAGAGAGCTCATCGCCTGGGTCTTCTCACTTCCAATCCTGCTAGACCTCGTGGGATTATTATGCTTTTTTTTTAATTTACTGAATTTATGACTGAAAGCCGTCAAACTTAAACGTCGCCTCATTTGGTCTGGCCACAACTTCTTCATCTCACAGGACATGTCTAATGCGACTAATGCCCGCCGGAAAGAGTTTCTTTCTCTAAGACCTCAAATGAGAGCTCTCAACATTCAATATGGCATCCTTCATCCGTGTCTATGCAAGATTACTCATGATGGTCGCTCTCGATCCTTTGATGACCTCGGAAAACTTAAACTTTTTCTACAGTCCTTTTCTTCTACTGGGATGGACATTGCCACTTGATTTTCTGTTTTGTTTTTATTCCCTTATCTATCTCCATGATTCATCCGAATTATTTTTCTGATACTTGATTTTTTCCATCTCTATACTTTCGTTTAACTATGCATTTCCTCTCATTTCCTTACTTATCTTCCCTTTCTCTTCTTTATTTTTATCCATGCTGTTCTTCTATTTTCGCTCCTCTTTTTCTGTTTTTTGGTTGTTTTTTACGTAATCCGCCTTGCCTCGCGCTACTATGCTCCCTTATCAGTGTTTTTTCTTCCTCTCACAGATCTGGCTGTTCTGCTTTGATCTGTATATGTGTCTCTTTATCTCTACTCTCTCTCTTTTCTTTTCCTTTCTTTCTGCTCTATTCTTCCCTCTTTCTCTTCTCTTCTGTTACTCTTTCTTGCATTATGTCAATCATATGTTGCTTTTGTATCCTGATAAAGTAGATCTTTATGTTATATGTTTCTTGTGTAATTCTCTTTTGTAGTGTGTTCTCCTTTACAGTTCCATCCTTGAAGTGTGTCAACTCCGAATGTGTTTTACCCTGCCTTACCTCCATTATGTTTAATTTTGTTACGTGGAACGTTCGTGGTTTTGGAAATCCAGTCAAGCGTCAAAAGGTACTGTCTTATTTATCAAAGCTTAATTCTCAAATTTCTTTTCTTCAAGAAACACATTGTAATGATGTTGAATCTCTTAAAATGAAAAGGCAGTGGGTAGGCCAAGTGGTGTTTCTCCTGCTTCCCACAAAAAAGGGGGTGTTGCCATACTTTATCACAAGGCTTTAGGAGTGCAAATTTTATCTACACCAGGTGATGCTGATGGACGATGGGTAATGGCTAAGATTGTTGTTCAAAATAAAACGCTAGTCTTACTGAATAATTAGGGTCCTGTCAAGCCCGATCCGAAAATTTGGAATGATATTAAAGTCCTCCTTTCCTCGATTGATTGCCCTCACATTATTGCTTCCGGTGACTTTAACCAATGGTTGGATCCCTTCTCTGATAGATTATCCAAATGTAAATTTCAACCTGATAAAACTCATAAAGCCTTTCAATCGGCCATTGCCTCTCGTCCATTGTATGATGTGTGGAGGACATGTAATCCTGATTTACGTGAATTTACATTTTTTTCTAGTGTCCTTCATACCCGTTCCAGAATTGATTATATTTTAACTAGTAAGTCTTTGTTACCCTCTCTTCATAAATCTGAAATTGGCTCTATTTTTATATCTGACCATGCCCCTGTACATGCTGTCCTTGATCTTACCCATGTTTCCTCTAAATTTAGCCGTTGGAAGCTTAACACTTTTTTGTTGACTGACCAGGTTTTTTTTAAAGAAGCCTCTTCTTTTATTGATGATTTTTTTTGCCTTAATAACCCATTGGATACTTCTATTCCTAACAACTGGGATGCTTTTAAGGCTGCTTTTCGTGCCTTTGCCATTCCTTTTGTTTCATCAAAAATTAAATCCACAAGGAAGAAATACGAAGATCAACTACGAAAACTTAAAGACTTAGAGCATATTCATTTTACTTCCCGTTCCTCTGTTGTCCTTCATGATTTAATCAAGGCAAAAACTGAGCTTAACAAATTAGCAACGAATGAAGCATGTCATATTTTGCTTAAAGTTAAATCTAAATACCATGGAGGACAAAATAAAGCGGGGAAAATGTTAGCCAACTATTGAAAAATTAAATCTGAACGTTAGACCATTGGCCCTATTCTGAATGAATCCACTAAAAATTTGGTTTCATCGGATGAAGATATTGCTGAGGTTTTCCATGACTACTACAAATCTCTTTATTCAGATGACACTTCTCCCACTACTCAAAATTTGGAGACTTTTTTTTCTGGTTTGCCTTCTCCTCCATCTTTACCTGATGAATTCAAAATGTTAGAAAAATACATTTCTTCACAAGAGGTACTTAATGCTATTAAAGCCTTAAAAAAATCTAAAGCCCTTGGGCCTGATGGCTTGTCTATTGAGTTTTATAACTCTTTTCACTCGATTCTTATCCTTAAACTCCTTCAACTTTTCAATTCCTTTATTGCGGATGCAAGGGCTTCTGGCTCTTTTATGGATGCTTTAATTGTAATCATACCTAAACCTGATAAAGATCATTTCCTTTGCAAAAATTACCGTCCTATATCATTAATTAATTATGACTGTAAATTCTTGCATCCCGACTTGACACCATTATTCCTCTCCTAATCAACACTGATCAGGTTGGATTTGTGAAGGGTAGATTAGCATCTGATAATGCCCGGATGTTTGCTAATATCATTTCTTATGGTAAAAAATACAAATCTCCTCTTGCAGCTTTATCTTTGAATGCTGAGAAGGCATTTGACCGCATTAACTGGCAATTTATGTTTCAGACTCTTCAGTGGTTTGGTTTTGGGCCCTCCTTTATTTTTTATGTTAAACTTTTGTATTCTTGTCCTCGGGCCAGCATTTTTGTTAATAACCAATTTTCTAGGTCATTTTCTTTATCTAGAAGCACAAGAAAGGGTTGCCCCCTTTCCCCTTTACTTTTTATCTTGTGCCTTGAACCATTCTTGGAAAGCATCCGTGTTAACTCTCAGATTGTTGGCTTCTGTTGAATCTAAAATATCTGCATATGCAGACGATATACTAATTTATATGTCTAATCCTGCTGATTCTCTCCCTCATTTTTTAAATGAAGTTCGATTATATTCCAGTATTTCTGAATATAAACTCAACCTCTCTAAAACAGAAGTTTTACCCCTAAATGCTACCTGTTATCAGTTTTTGTTTAACAACACTAATTTTGCTTGGTGCCCTTCTAAACTTAAATACCTTGGCATTGGGTTTTCGTCCTCCCTTCATGACACAATTAAATTTACACTTTCTGCATTAGTTAATAAAATTCAATCACACCTCCTCGTCTGGTCTCCCATATACCTTTCCTGGTGGGGCAGGTTGGATACTATTAAAATGATGATTGTTTCTCATGTTTTATATACATTACCTATGCTTCCTGTTAAAATTTCTAATACTCATTTCTCCAAAATTAATTCTATATGTACAACATTTCTTTGGAACAATAAACACCCGTGAATTGCCCAAAACAAACTTATTCATCCTAAAAATGAAGGTGGTGTCCTTTTTCCAAATTTTTCTGCTTACCACTCTGCCTTTCTGCTTAAACAATCTTTTGCATTAGCCTATGATTTTATGTACAACCCTGTTCCCAAATGGGTTCTTTTTGAACGCTCCTTCTTGAAAGATTTTTCTTTTCAGCAAATAATTTTTATGTCAAATTGTACCTTTTTGTCTGACAGTCCTATTTTAAAATACTCCCGATCTTTACTGTGTAGTACTTTTTCTAAGGATTTCACCCCTCTTCAATGCTTTTTATCCTACTGTGTATGGTTTAATAAATTCCTCAAATATAAAGGCAAATCATTTTACTACAAATATTGGAAAGAAAATGGTATTGTTTTTGTTCATCAATTCCTGCATAATTATACTACTGTTCCTTTTTCTAACCTTCAAACTAACTACCAATTACCTGACTCTTTCCTCAATGAATATGATATTATTATTACTACTATACAGTCTCATCTAAATACTTTATCCCTCCCTCCACTCACACCATTTATAACACCCTCAACTCCTTTATACTCTTTATTTCCAATTCATAGACCTAAAGCCGCCCTTGTATATAAGTTACTATTGTCAAATGTTACTGAAAGACCTAAGTCTTCAATTGAGAATGCATGGGAAACTGACTTGTTCGTTTCATTACCTATTACTACATGGGACAAACTGTGGTCCAAATTATTTAAAGTTTCTGCTGCTGCTTGTATAACTCAATCTTTGTGTTTTATTTATCAACGAGCTATCATTACTCCTGTTACTATTTGTAAATTCTCACCCTCATCATCTTCACTATGTTGGTCCTGTACCTCCGTAACGGGCACGCTAATACATCTTCTTTATGAATGTTCTAATGTTTTCTCCTTTTGGAATTCTGTTTGGAATATTTGCATGCTAGTATTTAATACTGCTTTAACATTACAAAATGTTTTCCTTGGATCCTTATCGCCTAATGTTGATGTTACATCTCCCTCTTCTAGATTATTTGATCTTTTTATTGCATTAGCTTTTAAAGTTATTTTATCCTCCTGGAAAGACAATTCAAATATTTCATTTTTGACTTGGTGGAATTTTATTTGTGATGAACATAGAATTGCTTCTGTTTCCTCTTCCTCTCTTTCTCAAAAAATTAAATCAGATCTTCTCTGGCTTCCTTTCACCACTTATCTTTCTACACACTCTCCTATGCTTTAATCCTTTATTCTTCCTTTTTTTTACTACTGCACAATATGATTTTCTTTCTCTTTCTTCTTTCTTCTGTCTTTCTTTGCTTCGTTCTTCTTTCTTTCTCTTCCCTGCTCTCCTTTTCTTTTTCCCCATTTTTCAAATCTCATAATTATATTTGATCAAATTGTTATTTTGTCTGATTTGTATATATTACTTATATTCTGTATGATTTATAATGACTTTTATCCTTGTACTTCCTTAATGTTTTTCTCTTATTTGAAAACATAATAAAAATTTACTAAACAAAACAAAAGATTTAAAACACACGCACACACGCACACAAACTTGGAGTAGCACTCACTCGTGACCTCAGACACGCACACTGACACACACACACACACACACACACCACTCATTTCACTGGTTCAGTAGTTTAGCTATGCTGAAGTCCGTGGATTGAGTGTGGCACAGACGCACTTTGCATAGCCTGGCTTTAATCAGTGAAATTGCCGGGCGAATGAGCTCACATCCCTGGGGTCTGTGAGGTCATCAGCCAGGCAATTCCATAGCCTCCTGGGATGAGTTCCACCCCTTGATGAGGTTTCCTTCAAGTTAGCCTGCGGGCGCTTCAGGCTGAAGCCCTGAGGTGTCAGGAGCTTCACGTCAGTCAAGGAATGAAGCCATGCCACAGTCTACCCTTCCCTTTGTCGTCACAGGGTGGGGTGGGGTCAGAGAGCATCACAGACCCCAGCCCACTCTGTGACGTCAAAGGGAAGGGTGGGTTTAGAGGCAATAGAAAGAAGAATAGAAAGATTAGTGATTCTAAACCTAGTCAAGAACTAGGTAAAGGTAACTATCTACGCAAGGGCACCTTTCCTATATGGAAAAATACCCATCAGTTGTCGATTCTTGCCGCCCTGTTCATCATCTGGGTTCCTTCACACCAGGAAGGTAAGGTTTTATACCCAACGTAGACAGGTAGAATGTAAGCAACTCATCTACCTAGTGTGGCCCAGTGAGTCCTATAGTGTACCTGGGTGTGAACGGACAACTGTAGAGCAGTGCAAATAAAGTGTGAAAACTAATCAGTGAACTGTGCTATGAACAGATAAAATTGGGTAGTAGAAAGGATAAGAAACTTTATTAGACCCTTAATACTCCCAAGTCAATAAAATGAGTGTGACAGTGGTGGCTTCAACAAATAACCACTACTTAGTGTATACGGTCAACATGTTTCTGCAGACTGAAATGGAGCCTATAAGGTAACCTGCTGCTTTTTCAGGACCATAATCGCGACTGCTCAATAAATAGGTGAAAAAAGGAAAAACTATCACCTGGGTAATTAGTAGGTCTTCCTTCTCCTTGCTTTGGTGATTTCCAGGTCATCAAATGAATGAGAGGACACACAGACAGATACATAGAAAAGACAAACAACCAAAACACAACATGTCAGTTTGGTCAAAGGATCCATTCATTATATGAACCCATAGTGGGTTTGCAAGATACCCAACAAATTTCATTTAATGACACATACACTTTTACATTGGTAGAGTGTGCATTCTCACTTACCTAAATGGCAGGAGAGAAAAACTCCACCTCACCTGGCCACAGCGCAGGTAAATGGAGCCCCGCACTGGTGAGCAAAAGGAAAACATTAAAAAGAAGGGATTAATCCAACATGTCAGCAAAACTGACTTCGTAAAACCACCTGGAGGTGGCAAAGTAGGGAGGTAAATGGTATTTTACATATATATTGACACGAGCTGCCACCATTATCACCCATGGTCAACAAAACGCCTAACAACATCTCGCCTGGGTCTTAGAGGGAATCTGCAGAACTCCACAGTCTCCGTGGCCACTCCTCCTTTGCGGTTGATGTCGTTGCGCATATTTGCTAGCTTATAGTCATATTCGTACGTACAACCGTTTCGGAAACCTTCGCTCGTGTATAGTGTCTCTGAGACTTAACTATGTTTATACAGAAAGTCCGTCCCAGTTGTATAGACAGCCTCACCGCTTTAGTCAGGATCCATAACTGTTGTCAGCTAGCCAGAGACACAATATCTACCTAGACTCTTATTGTATTTCAATAAAATTGCTTCCGCCACCGTCCCCTGTGTTCATACTAAATTCAGAATACGGGACATTTTTAAACCTTATGCGTAGCACATAAAATGACTAACCACGCGCTGAGGCTTACCTTCCGGTCGGTACTCCAGACGTCCTTCTGGGCTGGAGAAAACCTCACATCTTTAAACTCACGTTCCCGTTGAGCCGGTCGCGTGGGGCGCGTCACGTACGTGCGCCACGGCTGAGGCTCATGGGAAATGTAGTTTGTGCCCCAAACAGGACAGTGTTTCTCGATCGTGATTCAGAAAATATACAAAGTATTTGTCTTTTTACTTCATGATATTAATAGATGTTACAGAAACGTAAATGTCAACTGATTTGGCCAAGTCGTCTAATCACGGCCTATAATGCACCTATACAGACACGTTCACTCCTTGTCAGCAAGCAGCGTAGGAAAATATGCACCGCGTCAGAAGCATGCACCACGGCCCCAGCTCATGGGAAATGTACTGTGTCGACACAGTGGCATATATTCTCATCCGTATTTTTATTATTGAAAGTGCAAATATAGGGTCAGTCTTCCTTCTCATTGTTGTCATTTACACATTTTTCTAAAGCTAATGAGAAATTGTTCTTGTACATATTTTGTTAAGTGTTCACTCGAGAACATGAATATAAGGTTAGTCTTCCTTTTCATTGTTATGATTTACACATTCATCTTAAAGTCTGTAAGAATAGACATGTTATTTACTCGAGGAATACAGAACACCCCGGTTTGCCGTAACTATGAGTTATGAACCTTATAATTTATCACCGTGAGAAGAGGCAAACATAGCGAGCATCTCAACGCTACCAATAAGGCGATTACAGCGACATCCATGGAATGTCCTCATTCAATCCAATTTTATCTGATTCTAATTGGTACACCCATTTCTGCTCTATTCTGAACACATGTGTTTACATCTGTTACATGGGTGGGGATCATTGGCTGCTCAATCACAGTCCACTTAAGATCAGTGGGCCTATGACCCACTTCTAAAAAGTGGTTCGTCAGCTTGGTCGCTTGTCGCTGGCACCTAATTGAGCTTTTGTGCTCAGAAATACGGACCTTTATCTTCCGTGTGGTAATCCCTACCTATCTCATGTTGCAGGGGCATGTAATAAGGTACACTAGGTTTAAGCTGTTACAGTTCGTGAACCATCGCTGTTGCCAAGGGCGGTCAGTGCCTATATCAATACTTGTTGTTCTTGAAGTTTGTGGACAGGCAGCACAGCTGCCACAGGGATGATGACCCGTGACTGCTGGCATGTCCCACAGGGTACCCACTGCTCGTGGAGTAATCATTCTTGGTCTTGTATGGACCAATTGGTCCTTCAGACTCTGGCCTCTCTTAAAGGCAAACAATGGTGGAAGTAGTTTGTCCGTCCCTGTGTTAAGGATCGCCCAATGTTTTCTCACAATCTGCCGAACTTTGTTAGATTGTGTAGAGAACGTGTTCACACACGTAATTTGATGTTCTTTCTCTTTTGGAGGACGCAATTCTAATAAACTCTGTCGATTATTATTAGAAGCTCTCTTCTTTGACCTGCGGATCAGCTGTCTGGGATAGTTCTTAGCAGTCAGGTTTGCCTCCAAACTTTTGGCGTGTTTCTCAAATGACGATTTAGTTGAACAGTTACGTTGTATCCTTAGAAATTGGCCATAGGGCAAATTATCCCTTAGGGCTTTGGGATGACAACTTTCATAGCTTAATAAGGAGTTTCTAGCCATTGGTTTCCGATACAACTCTGACTGTAGGCCAGAGTCAGTAGGTGTAATCAGTAAATCCAAAAAAGCTAGCTGGTGTTTACTATATTCCACAGTGAATCGCAAAAAACGATTTCTCCTGTTCAGCCAAAGATGAAGCTCTCTAGGTCCTCTGTCGTGCCCCGCCATACCACCAACACGTCATCAATATAACGCTTCCAGACTCGCAGATAACTGCGGTAAGGGTTTGTTTCATTGAGGAGGTGTTCCTGTTCAAATTTGTGTACATACAGGTTAGCGAGACTGGGGGCAAAAACGCTGCCCATACTGGTCCCCCTAACCTGTAGAAAAAAGAAATCCTCAAACTGAAAAAAAAATTCAGTCATCGCTATTGTTGCTAACGTCATGATTAGATTGACTGGTGTGATGGAGTCGAGATCCCTTGATAGTAATAGACTCTCTATCACTTCCAGTGTCTCCGTCTGTGGTATAAATGTATAAAGGGATTCGACATCGAAAGAAACAAGTAAGTCCAAATCCCTACTGAACTCAATCTCTGGTAGCATTCTGAGGACATCTTTAGTGTCTTTTAAAAAGGTTGGCATCTCCCTAACAATGGGTTTTAAGAAGAAATCAACGAAAGAGGACAGTGGTTCTAACAATGAACCTATTCCCGATATTATGGGGCGGCCTGGTGGGGGCCATTGTGCTTTGTGCACCTTGGGTAGTACATAGAAATATGGAACTACTGGGTTTACTGCACATAGGTATTATGCCTCCTTTGCCGTCAGCCATCCCTCAGACAAGGTCTCTTCCACAACATGGCCAAAAACAATGGAAAGTCTCTCAGTGGGATCATCAGTCAGTTTGCGATATGATTTTACATCATTCAATTGGCGAAGACATTCATCGCGGTAAGTACCGGAGTCCAACAGCACTATGGCCCCACCCTTATCTGCAGGTTTGATTGTTAATGTTTCATTGCCAGTTAGGCCTTTAAGAGCCTCTTGTTCTTTCTTAGAGAAATTAATAAAGGGTTTGTGATGCTGTTGAAACATAACCCTTAGATCATGATCCACTGCTTCCTCGAAGGCCAAAACCTTGGCATGGAGCCCTACAGTGGTGGGGTTAAAGGTGGATGGCCTCTTCAGACCTGTATTAACCTCACTCGTCATGGTGTCTTGAGGATCTCCGTTGTTCTTGGAGAAAAGAAAGTGTAACCAAACTTTTCTGAAGTACTTCCCCATCTCAATCTGCGTGAGATAAGGATCCCCAGTATTAGTGGCCATAAAGCCAAGCCCTCTGTTCAGGACCTGTTCTTCCAAGTCAGTTAGCACATGGGAGCTTAGATTAAATTTTTGATAAATATGTCGTACCTAATTTTTGTGTAGCTGTAATAATTTTGTAGTGCTTTGGTGCTATGTATGCCCGATATATATGTATGTCTACAGATGTATATAGTTGTGCATTCATTTATTCCCTCATCTGCCCCTCATTCATGGCTTCCAGAAATGAATTTGGAACATATCAATCCCTGTCGCTCTATACACGTAAAAAAAATCGCCTTGCCTGAGGATTTAGGCGCTATGTACATGTTGTTTCAGGGTTATTGTTCAAGGTTCTTTGTGGTGCCCAACCTAAAGTATGCACCACAGCCTGTAACTGCCATGCCCAGGTGTTCATATCAGAGAGAGAGAGGATGCGGTGCTTATGGCCCATTTTAACTCTCATAGGGTTCTCCTCAATATAAAAAGAATCGCTGAACAGAAGTGCACTGAGATTGGCATGTCAATGGAACTGTACACAGTTCCGTTCATAAACTGAACCTTGGACTTTTCTCAAGGAAGTGCCTTTGTTTGGTGTACATCCATTCAGTCGATGCCAAGACATTCAGGACATTAGTTCTTAAATAGTGTGGCAGTCTGGGCATGAAAAGGTTGCATTTTAGAGATATTTGGACTATTAGTTAGAGGATTCGCCTCAGATTAGCAAATCCATTGGTGATTCAGAACTCCAGGCGCACCATCGGATAGCTTTTTGGGGAGCATTTTCTCTGTTCATGTGTTGCAGATTTGCGAATCAGTCAGCAGATGTAGGAATCTTCGATGCTCTGATTGGCTGGCTATTACAGAAACATGTATTTTGAGATTGCCAATACCCGTAAACCGTGTGGGGAAAAATAAGAATGAAACGGGCATTGGGGGCAAGGTGAATCTACACTGACCTGCAGGCCCATGTGGGGGCTAGGGTCCCAAAAACTTCTCCTGACAATAAAACAAATATTGAAATATAATTTTTTTAATTCCTTCGTTTGCCAATCATGGGCCACTCCTGTGTCCATGCTACACAGAGAGAATAAAAAATGTGTGAATACCGCATAGAATTTGGAAATCAAGTTGAAAATAAGGAAGAAAAGTATTCAGTCCACTACTGTCCTTGGCCAATAACATTTTATATACCAAGGGTAAACACAAAATGTCAGATATTACAAAAGGTTACAGTGGAGTTAACAAAATGACACCCTACCCTAATTATTTCAATGTTTTTGTTTTCACCTACTGTATAAATCCTTAAATGTGATGATAAACTTCAAAGGATTATGATAACAACTGCACCTCGTTTCTCTCAGCCTGAGGCAGCAATTTAAAATTACACAAGAAGTTCAGTTCACAAAACCAGTTCGCTTCAATTCTGTATAATTACAGCGTCCCTTGTTATTGAAAAGAACAACTAAAGAGCTGCTGGGACCTGACTGCAGTGCAACAATACATGCAATTTACTTGGGGCCCCCTGCTGAGTACACTCAACAGTTCAAATTTCCCATTACCTATTAAAATGGAAAAGCATTTCAAAATAATGCTTGCCTGACATCAATAGATAGACTTGACGAAATATGTGCCAAGCATTTAAGATAATTTCCAGATGGAAATTGAACCAGAAAAAAACTAATAGCAATAATCAAATGCAAACACAATGAGTCTTACTGTGAATCTCTTGCGTATGCCCGGCCAATTGGTAACCGATTTGTGTAAAGGGCTCAGTCTAGTTAACAAAGACCTAACAACATTGAATATAATAATACAACGTAATGTCTTCTAACACTTTTTTAGTAAAGTATATTCCAGTGTGCCTCAAAAGAAAGGCTTGTTTTATACAATTAGAGCGGGTACATTCCTGAAACTAATAATCAAATGTTAAAGCTGAAACATAGCCCAGGTGTATTCTGTCTATACTTATCTACCCAACACTACTATTGTTAAAGATCATGTGCACATTATGGTGAGTGCAATTTTGGATCCAAGAAAACAAAATGGATGTCCTCGTAAAACAAGAGATAGATATATTTCCTTTCGTTGGCCTAATTACTTGCCTGACTACTTTTCGTCTCGTTACTATTTGCTGCCACAACATTTTTATTGTTTCATAACAGACTCATTCAGACTTGTAACTAATGCTTTAAGATGTACTTGTAGTGGGGTTTTGAGTCTGCTCCTTATGATCAGACAACTTTCGTGTGTCTTTCAATTCCCTGCTCCTGATTCAATGGCTTACATCCCTAATGTTGTCTTTACCCAGCATCCGGAGCATTTCGTTTTATTAGCCTGCTTTTTTATTTAGGTAAGGGTATACTTCCGTTGCTGACATAAGGGACTTTTTCCCGTTCTGCGTGATTCTGATGCTTTTAAGCAATTTAGTGAGAGTGCACATACTGCTCCTTCCTCCCTCACACTCCCCCTCGTTATACCCGCCTTGTATATCCCCAACACCACAGTCATTTTTGGTGTTCCACCACCATTGCAGGCATATTTCTCTGTCTACCCCTCGCTATGCCAACACTAAGGGGCTGACAACGAGTTTGGCGGTGCAGCAGTGTAAACGCCCCACCACCTTACCGCCAAACCCACGTGAGAACTGCCCACCGTATTATGACTTTTTTAGTCACTGGCAGGCCTTTTTTGGGTAGTGCCTACTCCTCAATGGGAAAGTCAAAGGAAGTTCCAACACAGGGCGTGGCCAAGCCATTGACCAAAATGGCTGCACAGCATTGAAGCTCTGGCGCTTATGGCCCTGAACACGGCAGGAATGACATGATCGGACACTCTTCCACTAAGCTGATAGCGGCAACCACATGCGATGACCCTCCTGTGGAATCTGGGCCATTTACACTTCATGCGGGCATTCCTGCGATCCCCTAAACAGCAGCGGTGAGGGCGGGCAGCACCTTTCGGAGATCCGACCCACCTCGGAGGCCCCATGGTAAGAGAGTCCACGGGTGAGCTTGAGGCTTGAAGAGCAGCACTCCGTCGGGTCCCGCAGCTGCCAGCTCCTCCCTGACTGTGTGAGAGAAGCGGCTGAGGTGATGAATGAAAGCAGGGGCCGCCTGGACGTGATCAGGTGCAACATCTACACCTGGGTGAGTGCTGGGGACAGGGCTGCGGTGGGTGAGGCAAGCATGTGGGCCTGATCTGCGACTTGGGGCCGTGGCTGTCTCCCTCAGGCACCTCCCCCCTCGCCCACCTCAGATCTGCTGCGGATGGTCAAGGGCAATTACATGTCGAGGTGAGGGAGCAGCTTGCCTTGCAGGGGCCATACACACTGGTTAGTGGGGCCCAAGGGTTCCGCCACTTTCCTCAGCACTTGCTGTGATTCCCGCCCGGAGCACTGCTATCTATGGGAGACGCCTGCCGCAGCTTCCTTGTGTCCAGGAATCTCAAGGCTGAAGGTGGCATACAGCTTGAGGACTGCACTGTCTCGCTCCTATACCCAAGGGCCACCCCCCCATATCTGTGGCACTGAACCCGAACTCGAGTGCGATCCATAGGACCCTGAGGGGTACTTCGGTTCGCCTGGAGTCTGGCAGCCGGCTGTTGGTGTCCCGGCGACCGTCAGGAGGGAAGGACCACCCGCCTTAAATATTCTCCCTTGTGATACGGATCATGGCCCTGGGCTCGGGCCTGGTATTACTTGGAGACATATCTCTGCCCTTGTCTGCTGTCCTGGTTTTTGCCCGCCGTACCGGTACGCCGTAATCTGCCTCACCCCACAGCAAAGGTGTTCAGCAGCCGGGGGTGGGCCATCTCTCTATGTTTGCGTGGGAGGCGCTTTCCTCCTCCTTCACTGTCTAGGTGAGGCAAGGGGTTTTGACATTTTGCGATTGTGTGCTCTGGTGGAAGGCGGCATCCATACAGCACTAGCATGGGTCATGGGGACCCTAAGCAGCGTAAGCTAAACTTTGACAGACAAGGCACATCTGCTGACCACGGATCTGACAGAGGAGATGGGTCTGAGCATGATGAACAACCACAAGGGGCGAATGGCACTGCAGCTATCAGACGGGGTTTCGCGAGATTGACTACAAATTTGATTCCCTGACCACCCGCCTCGACATAATGGGGGAACGACTTGAAAACCACAGCACCAGGCTGGGTGAGGCCGAAAAGCGTATTTCCTCACAGGAGGATCAGTCCACAGATACACTGAGTCGACTGGAACGGGTGGAATGTCTACTTAAATCTGTAGCAATCAAGAACAAAGACCTGGAAGCAAAGTTGAGGAGAAATAATATTCGCATAATGGGACTGGCAAAGTCTACAAATATGGGTCGACCTGAGTCCTTGATAATTGAGGTGTTTGGGGTTGATAACTTTTCCAAGGCCTTTATTGTAGAGCGAGATCATAGATCTCTCGGTCCACACCCCATCCCGGGTCCCTGTGGCCCATTATTGATCGCATGCTCAAAAACAGGGACCACAACACGGTTCTCTGCCTTGCCCGAGAAAATACGCTGGTGCAATGTCAAGCCACTACCCTCTCTTTCTATCCGTACCATACTATTGCAGTCCAAGAGACCCGTCGTAAATTTGCAGACGCAATACTAAAGCTCCGTAAACTGGGCCTGATATATGCTATGCTCTACCCAGCCAAGCTTCGGGTAATGGTGGATAATAAAGCACACTTCTTTGCGACTTCAGCGGACGCAATGAACTTCTGCAAACAGTGCCAAAATTCAACCCATAGAATCCCAGCCCGGACTTCTGAACATTCCGCCCCGGACAGGCAGCTTGCTGCTAGTGCTGAACTGTTCCCCACGGAATAGCGACCTATGGGGTGACATAGACATGTTCCTACCTAGGTGGTTTTCATAAAATGATTAATCTGAGGACAGAGCCATAAAATGTTTTAAAGAGTTATAAATGTTCCTATATTTCTTTACCTTACAAAATGTTAAAATTGAGTAAAGGGCATTGGGCGTCCGAGGCGTCGCTCTCCTCCTACGGATGACTCAGACCGATTTGCTTGTGGGGATTTCTTTTTTAGTTTGGGCAGGAGGAGGATGGTTATTCACCAGACTTTTGAGCCCGGATGTGGGTGGGGGGCGGAGTGGGCACCTTCGGTATGGCTGTTGGTCTTTGAATTGTTTTCTTTTTGGTTTCTAAAGATCCCAATATCTTGTTCCCTATGTTTCCCCCTCTCTCCACAACCAAAATGAAGACTTATGTTTCCCAGAGCTGAGCCCGCATACTTATCTCCCTTCTGGTCAGGACCTCTTACCCCCCTGTAAAAGCTAATCTCATTACCTGGAATGTGAGAGGGTTCAACAATCCTAGGAACAGTAAACTAGTTCTGGCATACTTTCAAAGACACAATCTCAAGATAGCATTCTTACAAGAGACCCACCTTCCCTTGCAGAAAAACTCTTCATTCACCTCGTCATGGGGACAACATAGATTCTTTGCTAGTTACAGTGTATACTCCATTGGGGTGTGTATCTTGGTCCATCATACCCTCCCTTTTACACTTAAAGATACAGTGGTGGATGCACAAGGAAGATACACACTGGTTGCTGCTGGGTAAAACAGTAGCTTTTTAAAATATCTATGCACCCAACACAGCCGGTACCGTTTTTTTCGCTACCTTACATACATTACTTCATAGGAACCAATATGATACTATTCTTCTTGGGTGGGGATTTCAATATATAGTTAGACCCAGACCGGTACTCATCAAGTCAAGTCACTGTTTCCAAACCCCACGCCCTCCGTGAACTGTTGGACCTTATTCGCTCTCGTACTTTACATGATCTCTGGCGCACCCACCACCCAGTAACCCCAGGATACACTTCCACTGGGCACCACACTATACCCAGACACACATCGATTACTGGTTTGCCGACTCATTGTGGTGTCAAAGGACGAAAGGCGTAGACATGCTACCTCGTACGCTTTCAGATCATGCACTGAACCTCCTCCATTTTAGCATTTCACATGCTGTTGGGTGGGAGCGAAAATGGTCTTTCTCGGCTACTGCCTTGCTGGATGCCATGTTCAAGTCTGAACTGCAGGAAGCCGTCAAAACATACTTCACTTTGAATGCCGGATCAGTGACGAAATATGCTACCTTAGGGGATGCCTATAAAGTACTTTATCCGGGGTATATGTATATCTAAACAGGCCGGGGTCCTGCGATCAAAGCAGGGTAGTCTTGCCCGGGTTGAAGCGGAGCTGTCGTTGCTAGACACACCACTAAATGCCCTTGATGCTTTCGATAGATGTAGCGCGCTTATACTTGAATTTAATGACCATGCGGATAGGGAGGCCAATCTGTTGGATACATTTCATGCAACACGCTGGTATGGAGAAGGGGAGCGTCCTGGTAAATCTCTAGGGCGCTTGGTGAGGCCCCTTCTGGGAACTGGACACATAGCGGCAATAAAAAAAGTGAATGGCTCGGTGGCCACTAAGAATGCTGACATCATATCAGAACTAGTTGCATACTACAAGTCCCTGTACACCTCCAAACTCCCTAAGGACTTCACGCAACATTAGGAATACTTGCAGGAGATTGCGATGGTATGGCTCAACACTGGGCAAGTCAAATTCCTTGGGGACCCTTTCACTGTAGAGGAGGTCGCATCGGCAATAGATGCTTTATGCGTAGCAAAGGCCCCGGGCCTGGATGGGCTGACAGGAATATTTTATAAAACATTTAAGGACACTCTGGCACCACAACTGCTGGAGGTCTATGATGAAACTTTAGAGGAGGGTGTGCTCCCCCTTCTATGAGGGAGGTGGCTATCTCCCTTCTGCTGATGTCGACAATGAGCCCACTAGCTGTGCCTCCTATCGGCCCATATCCCTGATAAACTTTGACAATAAAATATTGGCAAAAATGCTTTCCACTAGACTCTCTTTACTCTTGAAACATATATTATTGCCAGTTCAATCTGGGTTTATCTCACACAGATCCACTGCCCTAAACCTCCGAACGGTCTTCTCAGTACTTAATAGAATTGAACCGAGTGTCCCCACGGCAGTAGCTCTTCACGATGCAGAAAAAGCCTTTGACTCCTTGGAGTGGTCGTTTCTTGTCGCACGATCCGCAAGTTGGGCCAACTTTATTGCACTGATTGCTCTACTATATGCGGCCTCCATGGCTCGACTTTGGGTGAATGGCTCCCTGTCGCATCCAATTCCTTTATCAAGAGGGACCTGGTAGGGCTGTCCCTTATCCCCCCTACTTTTTATAATAGCCATGACCCCTGTGGCCAGGCACTTGCAGGAAAAACACATGTTCAGAGGCCTACAATTTTAGTCAGGGCCTCTACTAATGTCTATGTATGCCGACAATGTATGGCTCTTTATTAGACACCCTACCACTAACCTACAACCCCTAATTGATTAAATAGACCGGTTCAGAGAAATGTCTGGGCTGCGGATTAGTTGGAGCAAGTCACAGCTGCTCCCAATGACTGAGTCGACCACCCCAGGGGAACTAGAGCTGTCACTTAGATGGGCCGTGGGTACCAACAAATACCTTGGCATTATACTACACATGCACAAGGAACATATCATACTCCTTAACTACGGGCCAGCCATCACACAATTAAGTTCACAAATTGAGAGATGGATTCAGCTACCTATCTCCATGACAGGGTGCATCGCCCTTATTAAAATTAATGTTCTGCCGCATTTCATGTACCTTTTTGTAAGCAATGGGAGATCCTCCCTGAGCTCAGGGAGGATATCCCATTTAATTCAATTAGGATCATATCTTGGTATGGTCTTTGAGGGTTGTCTGGTAATCACCCCTTTTCTCCCTTTGCAGCACCCTTTAGACTTATGTTGACTTTCTACTATTATCCCTTGTACTAGTGTTGAGCGCCCTTTCCTAGCCTGGTTACCAGAATTTAGTTTTGCCTTTTTGTAAGCATACCCGTTCCGCTCACCAATACCTTTTTCACTCAACTACGGAGCCTGCTTATACGATTGATATGGGGAGAGCGCAAACCGCGGATAGCACTAGACACCTTAACGCTCCCTTATGACAGGGGCGGGTCTGCAGTTCCGGATTTTTACCTTTACTACCTGGTTGCGCAGGCACAATTTGCTTATCATTGGTACCACCCGGATGCCCGTTTACCATACACCAAACCCGAGCGGGATTTGGCCTCCCCCACTCTACTGGGGGCGATATTTCCACAGAGTTTACCGCTTGACCCAAACAACATACAGCCCCGGTCCACCACTTATTGGGCCTAGCGCGGACTAAGCCAAAGGCTAGGTGATGGCTCCCTGTACTCCCCTGAACATCCACTTTGCCAGAATCCGCACTTACCACTCACATCGGAGGGGGTGGTACAATGTACACTTAACAAACTAAAACTATGCACCGTTGGTTCCCTCTTCCCGAACAGGCAGGCATTAACTATTTCAGACCTCTCTACACGCACTAAACTGACGTATATGGACACATTTGTGGTGACCAGACTGCTTGGGGCACTGCACTCGTACACTTCTACATTCCCCTCCCCACCTATAGAATTTGAACCACTTACGTTGCTTATAACTCATAATTAAGGGGACCACCTCGTCACTAAGCTTTACCGAGCATGCTTAGCACTTAAACAGGCCTGGGATCAGGGGGTAAGAAAATGATGGGAGGAAGACTTGGGCCAGCCACTGACTGATAAGGAATGGACTCGCTGCCTTTAACAAATTCAAAGGGTGTCTCTTTTGAGCGAGATTGTTTGATGTTGCTTTCTGGAGCCAATATTTGGCAGGCAGATTCAGTCCAGTAGAAGAGGAATACAAGATATAAAATATTTTAAAATAGTTTCAGCATAACATCAATGTTAGTGCATTTCATTTCCAAATTCAAATTCAGCGTTAACACAATTTACATGCGGTTGTGCTCCATCCCCCAAAGTGTAGAGTTTAAAAACAGTACAAAATAGACACAGAGCAAGTAAAGAGACTCAAGGTCAGAGGTCCAGCGGGAGACGTGCACTGCTAACCTGAGTTCTGTCCATAAATGAGTACTGGGCATATGTAAGGGAGCATGCAGTTTGGAACTGATTCAGGACACGCATTCTTTGTGCACTTTTTCCATCTTTTTATATTCTGTGCACAGCTAGTTTTGCAGAATATATTTTAGTCTCGCACAGAATCACATTTAAAAATGTAGTGTATGTTGAATTTTCATGTAAGTGTTTTCAATGAGAAGTTACAAAGGCAAATTTTCTAAAACGTCCGGACAGCAGAGATATCAAGTATAGCAGATCTATTGCTGAGTAATGCATCCATTTCACATGTTTTCTTTGCGTTCCGGAAGTTGAATGTAAGATTTTGTAGTGGAATAATGATGACTACAAGTACCAGAATGCAAAGCAAAAACTTAAACCCTGGTTTGCATGACTTATTCACACACATACATGGGAAACATGAGATATTTGGGTCACCAGGAATTTCATATATTCTCAAATATTGCATTTTGAGTTGACATTCCCACATTTATCATCATAACTTTTTTTCAGGTCTGCAATTTTTTCAACCTCCATAGGACTGGTAACAAGATGTTGCGACTTCCCTCGAAAAAATGCAGCATCAGCAGGTAAAGACATTGTGTTTGTTCTGTTCAAATCTTTTTACAGCAAGATACCTAGCCTCAAACAGCTCTTCCCAGCTACAATATCCAGCCTAGCGCTGCTTGAGAATTTCAGGAAACAAAAAGTGACTAAGGGCTTGATTATGACGGAGGGTCAACCATGACCAACAGGCCGTCGGTGGTGGTCCGTCCACCGACAGCCCCTTATTCCGACTGCCCGATTACAATACCTGTGGTTGGACCCAAAGTGGTCTGGGCTAAGGCTGCTGCTTCTGGCAGGATCAGTGAGTCTCGAATGGCAGTGGTGCCAAGGCAGACACACCCATCGGGATTACGATATCCCTTTCCGAGAGCCTTTTCATGGTGGGAGAACTGTCATTAAAAGGCTGACAGAAACGGATATTGGGAGGCATAGAACAGAGCCCAATCCATTGTGGGCCACTGCAAAGTGGCCCTGGGGGCACGTGTAGTGCCCTCATGCACCTCCATACTCCATGTGCCATTCACCCCATGGTGCATGGCATACGGTCCATGTATGTGCAGGAAGTGCTCTTTTTCATGGCAGGCTGTGCAGCGACCCTTTTCCTGGGCACTGTGAGACTGCCAGTCTGGTGGTTACAAAGTAATGCAGCGGTCAGACTGCCCCCTGCTTGTCGGATGGCATACTGACTGCCGCAATAGTGGGCAGTGGTCCGAACACCCGCTTTCATAATCAGGCCCCTAGTATGGAGGTACAACCTGAGACTGGCAAGATGGCAAATCTACTCCAGAAACAAGGCGACATTGGCAGCTTGACCATCACCGGCTCCAGCGATGTTGAGTGTCCCTGCCCAGACTCAAACCCAGTTCCTCAGCTTTAAGGTCGAACACGCTAGCTGTTAGTCCACATCCTCTACCCCATCTTCTCTGAGTATGGGCGGCCCAGGAGCTCAAATCTGCAGCTATCCCATAAGACATTTTTTATATAATGAAAGGAACTTCAAAAGCAGTTGACACTCTCATATTGTAGATTCGTTTCTGTGGTAGGCAGTATGCCCTTCCAGACCGTGGTGTGCCATTTTTATCAAGGGCAGTGTATTATACTTGGACACTGGCCAGTGTATTCTAAAGAGTAAAGTACATGAGTGATAATTGCAGGCCTTCAAAGAGAAGGAAGGTTTTCACAATGCATTCACACTGCACCTCCTTAAATTCACTCATTCTTTCAAATTATCTGGGTTGAGAGGATTACTCAAGTGACATCCTTCCTAAGGTCACAAAACACAGACTTATCATTGTTAAACCTCACTGAAATACTGTCTACCATAAAGATGTGTACATAGTTGCAGTCTGTGTCAGTTACACTTCATTGCAATATGCAAACCACAGGTATGACCTATTCTTTTACAGTGAAAGGATACTACACAGAGTGCTATAATGTAATTAATCTCCTATGATGCATTTGCCTTTTACCATAAATTCTCCTAGGTGCAGAAATAGACAATGCAGAGATTAGTAGCTTAACACAACATGTGTATTTGTAAAGCGCACTTTCACCCTTGGGTGTCTTGGCGCTGAATAACAGATGTTTATTGTTATCCAACTCAATGGTACTCATTTTATCGACCTCCGATGAATGAAAGGCTGAGTGGACCAACTGAGATTTGAACCAGGGACCAGGTGGCCGAACACAGGCCCTTGCAGTGGATGCATCACTCCACTGAGCCAGTAGACCTGCTTATGTAATTAATCATTTTCCAAAATGCCACAAAAATACCTACATCATCAAATAGCCCATACACAAAAAGAATGAGATATCCCACACTAGATAATGTTGTCCGGGTGTTAGGGGACTGATATCCAGATGTCTTGATGCACAGTTAACAGGATCACCTTGGAATTGGTTTTTAGTATCCAGTAAATAGGAAACAGTTCAGCTGAGATAAGATACTGTCTCAACTGGCCTGCTTTAGAAATGGGAGGTACTGACTCTGGAGTTTGGGTTTCACTGATAGTACTTGTCATGCCATATCTGTGCCAATATTCACTGACCTATTAACTTAAAATTGTCGTGAGTGGTTGGATTTTTCAGTCGGAAGGCACACCAATGGAATCTGAGTTACACAATAGACTGAATAGTTCATCTGAACTGAAGCTGGAAAAAGAGACCCACATTGCCGCAAAGTCAGAGATACTTTTGGGTGGATTGGGAAAGATAAATACTTACAACAGATACAAGTGTGGAATGCTATGTGCAGGTACTTGGCCATCCTGATGTTTCAGATGTTGACAGATTGGTTCTACTCTGCCAGAGTCCAAGGTTCCCAGGGTTGCACCGTAACTCAGGGGCATATTACCAACAACTAGCGATAATTCTCGCTGTGTTGGCTTAGCGGGAATATTCATATCGCCGCCCTTCACCTATTTTTATCGCTGAGATACCTTGCTATTAGCAAAGTTTATCTCAGGAGCGATAAAAAACAGGCGAAATGCGTGAATATCGCTGTCAATACAGCGATATTCAGGCATTACTGTGACAATGCTCTTAGCCATGTTATCCACCTCTCATTGGATAACATGGCTAAGAACTGGTCAGGGCAGGCGTTAGCTTTTGGAGATATTCGCGCTTAGCGCGAATATTTCCAAAACTACGCCTGTGTTGATCATAGGCGATAGCGATTGCAACGACTGTTTTCAGTCGCTGACATTTTGGCACGCCCACTTTGCATGTCAACAGCGATAATTATCGCTGACATGCAAAGTGACCCCCAAAATGCCCGCTATCGCCCTATAACCAAGCTGTCGCTAACACCAGTTAGCGACAGCTTGGTTATAGGGCGATAAAATTATCGCCGCTTCAGCGGGAAAAAGTCTCGCTAAAACGGCGATAATGGCCCTTGGTAATATGCCCCTCACTTCGTTAGTACAAACTCCAAGCAGGGTTCAGTCTGTTTGACCTTGATCATATTTGTCAGGGCTTACCTCTCCCCAAAGCCGATGATTCAGCACCAACTTCTTTATCAACAGTTTCTTCCAAAGGTGTATCTCCAGGTCCTGTACTATATTAGTCTTGTGAAGAAACAGGAATATTCATAATAACCATAATACTGCTCTTAACAAAGACCCTGCTGTCAAGATACTGACTCCTAAAGGCTAGTACTTAGACTACCAAAGGACACTTGTAAGTTGAGGCAAGCAAAGTCCAAGCTACCTTTTGAATCTTTAAATCTAGCCTCCTCCAGCCAAAAATATCATTTAGACCTCTTCATGGTTTGCAAAGTAGCAGACACCAAAATATCAGTATCAGAATTGAAGTATGCTGCGGATCAAATACACATGTGAGGGATGTAGTTCAGATACTATTGATGGACCAAGGTATTGATTCTGGCAGAGGTGGAAGGTATATGACCAAATCGTGCTGCATTCAACACGTCTGAGATGGGACATCACTCACACGGAACATAGGCTCCTAGACACGCAATTCATATGCAACATGTCACACATACATACAGCATCTTGCACATACGATGGATGGAGTTTCTTGATAATGGTTACATTTTAGGGCAAAGTGAGCCGAATTTAGTATTGTCTAAATACTTCCTTGCCTGGCCAATCCCAGAGGAAATCAATGCACCCGAGGGTTTTTTTCTTTTTCTTTTCCTTATTAAATCTTAATACCACATGAATAACTACATAGCTGTGCTAAAAGTAACTAATTTAATCATGTTGCTCCTCTCACGTGGCATACAATACCAAGTGTACAATATTTCCTTGTTAGATACATGTGATTCTATTGTTTTCAGCTTTCCAGAAGTATCTTATTATCTGAAATTTGATTGACACTCAAATTAAAGAATCCCTGTGGTGACTAATGTAATTTGCTTTCGCTTCCTGTATATTTTTAGACAAGTTGATCATATAAAGTTATCATTTGCAATTCCACAGAAATACTATTGTAATTAATTTGGAAATTAGTCAAGTTTTGTTTGGAAGGATAGAGGCAATCTCAATCACTTTTGTGGAATATTTTAATATATTTTTTAACTGAATCTTTTGTAATGGTAAATAGATTAGCAGTGTTACTTTATCTTTAAATATGCTAATGAATCATAATGTGTATCTTTTAGCTGTTCAGAGGCTGAAAATGTGCATATTTACAAATTTGATGATGCGGTACCCATTACAGGTCTGCCATCAAAGAAAAGGAACATAGGCAAGACGACTTTATTCTCAATGAATATAAAGGTGGGATAATCTTTGGAGCATTCTACATTTTACTTAGGTATAACACCTACCTTTATATTCGTGAATAATATGCTTTTTCTATCTCAAGTTGGGCTTTCTTTCTATACATGTGAGAGAGCACAAGTTTGAAAAAAATGTATAAGTACGCCATATTTACAAGCACGTAGTTAGTTTAAACATGTTTTGCACACGAGTGTTTTATATCCAGGAGTGAAATATACAGAGTGGTTTATATTCAGTAGTGAAATGTATAGAATGTTAAGTAGAGTAACTATAATTATAACGGTGTGAGATTAATGTAGAAATGTTGGAATATATGTGAAAACCTCATGTTCTCATGTTAAAAGAATCATGTCCGAATTAAATGTAACTTTGAAAATCCAGTATTATGTGTAGGCCTTAGGGTAATTCACAGCAAACCTGAACGTGCTGCTAAATTAATGTGAGATAAGGTTGACATGGTTCTTCCAAAATGTACTATTGAACTTAGGGTTAAAAGTATATGCTTTATAGATGTGTTATTTTAGAAACGTATGCTAGTTAAGAATGTTTGCTGTTTAAATCAAGTTAACGTTTTAAGAGTGCAGGGACCTGCTGCATGTAAATCAAGTAGGCCAGAGGAGATAATGTCATGTCGTGTAAATCGTCATGTGCTCGTTAGAGAAGAGGTCGCGAGGTGTCCAGCACCGAGCTTTGAGAGTGTTTTATGACTAAAGATATGGTGGAGTCTGGAATTTGAGGCCCACTGCAGGATGAGCTGTATGCAGGTGCGAGGGTCCTAATCAGCTCGAATGAAAGGGACTTTGTTCAGTGGCGCCTTGCGCAGGCCTGTAGGAGTTTCCAGGAATTTCAGGGGGTATCAGCGCACTGGAAGAAGAAGCCTGGGAACCAAGGTCAACTATAACGAGGGTCTTCAAGAGTACCATCATGGAGTTTGCCGCGCAAAGATGTACCACGTGAGGGGCGTCCCAAGGGGCGTTCCTGTCAGAAATGTGATTTGGTATTAGGGAAAGAGACCCGGGAGGAGAGCAGGGCAGATGATTTTGGGAGCCTAAGGAAGCGGATGGGTAGGCAGATAGGCTGATCAGGAGAGACCCATTATCAGAGAAGAGACAAAGAGAAGTGCGTGATCTTCTTAGGAAGTCACCACGGCTGACACCTAGAGGGTTAAGATCTTGCTAAGTAGGGATGTCATTTAAAATAGTGTAGGGACAGACTAACCTAAATTTTCTTTTCTGTAATGACTTTGAGATTGCAACTTATATCTATTTTGACAACCCTTATGGTTTTTGAGCTTGTACTTATTATTTTGTTCTTCAGACTTAGATTATTCAAGAAGTTCATGTTTATAGTGATACCGATTTACCTTTTGAATCTCATTTTGAGAAGTTTGTATCTTCAGTCATCTTTGACTTTATATTAAATCTTTAAACTTAAATTTGGTCAGTGGTCATTTAGAGTGGTGTAAGTTCTTAAATTGATTGACTTATTGCGAGATTACCTTTTACTCCAAGACAGGTACCAACGATTCAGTCGACATAGTTTGGGATTTGGTAAGATAATTAGTAACCAGTAATCCCGCGTTAGCAGTTGGTAGCAGAGTGAGGATGGTTATCTTCTTGAGGAAGGTAATCTAGAGAGGTTAGTTTACCCCAAGGCCCGAGACGCCGAGAGACGAGCAGCGGAAGAATCGTGTGCCGAAAGGTGCAGACGGTGCGAGAAAAGCAGCAGTATCGGAGAGTGAGTATAAAAAGGGTCATGCGTGAACAGATTGCGGTGTTTTGTGTTGTATTTGTATTGTAATGTCTTGCGGAGTTGAATGCCTGTAGTGTGAATGAGAGAAGGTTGTGAGCGCGCGCAACCTGGTAAGCTGGTAACCTGGTAAACGGGTGAACTAGTGAAATCTTAAGTTCAGGCCAGAGCTTAAGTGGTTTTGGGTGTATCGAACATCCAGGGTAGTTGTCGACCATAGTACGGAGGTCACGAGGTACCATTGACCGCCGTGGATCCAAGATAGGGGGAGTGTAAGAGTGAATGTATGAGTAACGGACGCTGGTCGAAAGTTACTGCGTGTGAGCAACCTATCGGAGAAGGCGATTGTCTGGAAGTAAACGGAAAGACATCTTGCCAAGTTAAGGTGACAACTACAGAAAGACTGTGGGCGTACAGTCAAGAAAGGTGATCGCTTGGACGGAAGTAATCATTTTTCAGAGTATGAATGGGACGCGTGCATGACCGAGGAGACGAGCTGAGAAAGGAGGGGAACTGCTGCGAAGGGGGACGGGTGACGTCGGCTAGAGCCGCGCTGTGATTGAGCGGTTAGTGTGACGTTAGCTAGAGCCGCGCTCTGGTTGGGTGGCTAGCGTGACGTCGGAGGAAAGTCGCGTACGGATAGGCCAGTTAGTGAGAACGGCGCTGAGATTGGGGGAGTGTCATCAGGAAGTAAACGAACGCGGAGAAAAGAGAAATCATGAAGTGTTTTAAGTGTTTGAAAGGGATTTTTAAACGTAAACGAAGTGAGCATTATTACGGGGAAGAGGCACCGCCGGAGGGTACACCAGCTCATTACATGGCAACGAATGTTGGGCTGCATACGATATTGTGGATTGGGGCTTGGAATAAGCTTACGGAAGGGAATGAGGAAATGCAGTTCCCGAGGTACGGGACGTTTAAATTAGAGGTGTTACATCGGCTAAAAGCAACCATGTCCTCATTGAAACCCTCGCCCAGACCAACACAGTTTGAGGCTCTTAATGCATGGATTAAGGCTGCACACGACCGAAATTTGAACAGGCGTCAACAAAGACTGACGCGATCGGTAAGGGCAGTGCGAGATTCCAAATGGGATGAGGAGGAAAAGCGTTGGAGAGTACAGACTATTGAGGTGGAGAAAATGTATCCGATGAGGGAGGTGTCAGGAGGAGGAAACCTCATGGAAGAAGACGAGGAAAGCGAGTCGGAGGACAATCTAATAAACAGATTGTTAATGGATAGACCACCTCCGAGAGTGGGGTTAATAGAAGATAGAGGGCTCGCAAGGGAAGATGGAAATGACATAGAGGGATATACACCACTCCCTATATCGGAATGGACACCTAACAAAGGCGGAGAAACACCTCCAAACAACACTGTACAGAGTGTAGTGGGAAGGTTTGTGGTGCAGAAAACGCCAACCACAGAAAGGGTTGAGTCTGTGGGATTGCCAGACGCTCTTCAAGTGCCTGTTACCATAGGACCCATAGTTTCGATCTATAATTCTGAGAGAGATAGAGGGGAACAACAAAGGCAATTGGATAGGGAAAGGATTGAGATGGAAAGGAGGAATAATGTGACAAATGCATGGAAACAATTGCCAGGTTCGGTAACATGGAACACCCCATTAGACACAACTGTTGGTCCCAATTCAGAACAGGGAGGTCCGAGAGGACCAATGGATCTAAGGGGACCACGGCCAAGATCTTTTTCAGAGTTAAGAGCTGATTTGAGGGAATGGGACGGGTCCGTAGTATCTCCAAGCAACAGGACAAGAACAGAACCAGAGTGGGAAAGCAGGGGTAACGGGACTGTATCTCATTGTGGGGCCAGCGAAAGCAGTCAGGGCCGGGAAGGCCAAAGTCAAGAGAATAGAGGGGATGCATGTCCTACAAATCAGAGAGAACAGCCGGAACAAAATACTAGGATTGTAGAATGTGAGGAAATGTCCCGTCTCTGGGGGAAAGGAGGAGATGAGGCGGTACGGGCTTTTCAGAATAGGTTTAGGTGCCTTCATCATACACTTGGGGAAGACGTTCAACATTGGAGAAAGGAGAACAGCGATAGGTCCCGCCACGCCTCGAATAATCAGGAATCACAGGGAAGTAGGGAAGAAAGAGGGAGTAATGGAACATCTTACCCTGCATCCCGTGAAACTAGCCCGGATGGGGAGAGAGGGGCTATGAGGCATGAAGGAGTGTTTCACCACCCACCCCGAGAAGATGGAAAGGCATGGGATCTAGAGAGATGGGAACAGGGGAGGACTCCCTATAATTCACCAATACCTAAACGTAGATCTCGGAGCTGGGATGGGAGAGATGCGGATGGAGGAGCTAAATTGAGTATCTTAAAAGCTGAAATTAAGGCAAAAAGGCTTGATGTTACTAGTTTAAAATCAGATGTTGATGAGATAATAGATGGAACATTGCCTTTGGAAAGGATAGAATTGTATGAACAGGATGAGTTATTGTTCATGGCAAAGGATATTACTAGGAAAGCTAGAGCGTTTCATGAGAAATTGACTGATTTGGCAGACAGGTATGCCGTGGATTTGTCTAGGACAAGGGCATTACAGAGTAACCACAGATTACAGTACGCAGACCAAGATCTAGATGAGAAGAGAACTACTGGATTAAAAACACACATAAGAGAGCTGGTAACAGGGATAAGAGTGTGGAGGGAACTGGATAAATGGGAAGAAAGGTGGTCGAAAAAGGGCACAGTTAGGCGAAGTACAAATGTGATGACCCCTGAGGGAAGGGTAATGCAGATGGAGGCATTCCCTTTGCGAGAGATATCAAACGGAAATTATGTACATGTGCCCTGGAGTAGAGGAGATTTAGCTGCATTTACCAACTCGTTTCCGAAGTTGCGGGACAATCCAGTCGAATGGTATAAACAGGTAGAGAGGTTTGTCAAAATCTCGAAAGTATTGTGGATTGATTTGAACACGTTGTTTGACATCGTGGTCCCATCTGATCTGTGGACCCCTTGTAAGACTAGTGTCGAATGGCCAAATGCTGAACCATTGAGGGATGCTCGGACTAATGGACCGTCTGAGATTGTCATGCGAAAGTATGAAAGGGTAATAGCATGGCTGAAAGATAAGGTACCACCACAGGACATAGATTGGGTAAAAATAGACCGAACAAGGCAGGAACCCAAGGAGACAGTTCACGAGTTTTATGAAAGGTTATTGAAAACATTCAAGCAATACAGTGGACTGGATGTAATGGATCCCTAAGATATAGGGCAGTTTGTGTCAAAGTTTGTCTTGGGGTTGAGACCTGATATTTGTTTGATGATACAGCAACATTTAATCTGTTGGCAGAACAAACCACTAGATGAGATTTTACGATATGCGAGGTACTGCAGTGACGAGATAGATTCTAAAGCCAAGAATCTAAAGGAGAAATTGATGGTGGTGCAAATGCAGTCCGCTGGGAAGGGTGGCCAGCAGAAGCAGGGGATGGGACGAAAACCAAATGGTCAGAGCAAAGATAATGAAGAAGGGCAGAGACCTAGGATAGACTTTGCCACTTTAAAGAAAACGACAAAGTGTCATCAGTGTCACCAGGTGGGGCATTGGCGACGCGAGTGTCCCTTTAACCCTGAAAATGGAGAGCTAGAAGTAGAAGAGCAGGTCCAAGAAGACCCAGTGCAAAAGGTGACAGTTCCGAGCAGTAAGGTGGCCAAAGGGGGGACTTCGGCTCCACGGGCCCAATTCCCACAGCCACCGAAGATAGCAGCTGGAGGAAAGGTCTTTAAACAAATGCCTCTGTTTATCGAGGAAGAAAAATGTTATTACATTGATCCATTGACAGGACAACGGGTGAGCAGTGAAGAGGACTGTACCCTCGGGGCAGTTCTAGAAGTGGATCAGAGAGGGCCATTTGTTGAGGCAGAAGTGGCAGGGTGTCCCACTACGTTCTTAGTGGACACTGGGGCTACTCGTTCGACTCTGAGATCAGCGGTAGTTCCAGACTTGCCAATGTCAGGGGAAACAATTCAAGTGGTAGGAGTCGCAAATAAAAGAATGACTAGTCCCTTGACAGAACCAGTGTCTGTGAAAATTGGAAACCACATGAACGAACATCAGTTTGTGGTTTGTGACTCGAGTCCGGTATGTCTGTTAGGAAGGGATTTGTTGTGCAAATTGAACTGCACCATATACTGCACCCCGCAAGGAGTGGAGGTACAGACTACCGACGAAGATGCTACTTTTAAGGTGGCCAATTCCAAATCTTGTGTAGAACTATATCCTACTCTGACAATAGAAGATCTTCCCCAAGACCTACGAGATGCAGTGGCGTCAGAGGTATGGGATTTCACAGGAGAAGAAATAGGATTGATTAAGGGGGTAGAACCGGTAAAAATATTGGTAAAACCAAATGTTGAGTTTCCAAGAACGCCTCA
Organism: Lissotriton helveticus; assembly: GCF_964261635.1. NCBI lineage: Eukaryota > Metazoa > Chordata > Amphibia > Caudata > Salamandridae > Lissotriton > Lissotriton helveticus. Next base: position 1,011,838,827 of record NC_136072.1, read on the forward strand.
ATACAAATTGTCCCAGGAAACGATTGCGGGAATAAAACCTGTGATCGAGTCAATGATACAGCAGGGAATACTGAAAGAAATCGTGGGTAGTCCTTGTAACTCCCCGATTATGGGTTTGCAGAAACCTAGCGGGAAGTTTAGGATAGTTCAGGATTTACGAAAAATTAACAACATAGTCGTTTCATGTTGTCCCGTGGTACCGAATCCATCAGTGATATTGTTTCAAATACCATGTCAAGCAGAATGGTTCACAGTGATAGATCTTTGTCAGGCTTTCTTTTCAATCCCATTGGATGAAGAGAGCAGGTATCTTTTTGCTTTTAAAATGGAAGATCGCGTTTTAACATGGTGTCGAATCCCACAAGGATTCACAGATAGCCCATCCATCTTTAATCAGTTGCTGAAGAAGAATCTTGAGAATCTAGTACTGCCACAGAACTCGGTTCTGGTACAGTACATAGATGACCTACTTGTTGCGTCAGAAACAGAGGAAGCTTGTAAAGCAGATTCAATTGCCTTACTGAATCATTTAGCTGAAAATGGACATAAGGTATCTCCGAGCAAGTTGCAGTATTGTTTGACAGAAGTACAGTATCTAGGGCACAGGTTAGAGAAAGGGAAACGTAAGGTGTCCCCGGAGAGGATTGAGGCGATAATGAAAATGAATGCGCCTACAACACAGAGAGAAGTTAGAATGTTCCTAGGAATGGTGGGTTACTGCCGACAGTGGATAGTTAACTTTTCACTGAAAGCAAAGCCCTTACAGAAACTGACGCACAAGGAGGTGAGTGATCCGGTACCATGGGATGAAGAATGTCTGGTGGCGTTTTTACAGCTGAGAGACGATTTATGTCGTGCTCCAGCTTTGGGAATGCCCGATTACGAGAAGTCATTTTCACTCTATTGCTGTGAGAGAGAGGGATGTGCTTTGTCAGTCTTGGCACAGACCCACGGAAATGCCCGTAGACCAGTTGCATATTTTTCGGCTACATTAGATCCAGTAGCCGCAGCGTTGCCCGGATGTCTCAAATCCGTTGCTGCAACGGGTGTCAGCATTGAAAGGAGCGAGAGTATTGTGATGGGACATCCAGTAGTAGTGTATGTACCACATTCAGTTGAATTGTTAATGACCAGGACGAAGACGCAGCATCTGACCAATAGCAGGCTCACGCGTTACGAGCAAGTTATACTTGCCGCAGAAAACGTGACTCTCAGGAGATGCTCTGTCTTGAATCCTGCTACTTTGATGCCATTACCTACGGTAATAGAAGGCGAAGGATGTGAAGACCACGATTGCCTTGATGTGACTGAACTATGCACGAAACCCAGACCAGATATTGTGGATGAGCCATTGTCTGACCCCGATGAAATGTATTTTGTTGATGGCTCATGTTTAAGAGACGATACTGGTCGGTTGAGAGCAGCTTATGCTGTTTGTACCATTACTGGAGTTGTGGAAGCCGCTTGCCTGGAAGGAGTACATTCCGCACAGGTAGCAGAAATTATTGCCCTAACTCGTGCCTGCATAGCAGGAAATGGAAAGAGAGTCACCATCTACACGGACAGCCAATATGGTTTCGGTGTGGTTCATGATTTCGGGCAGTTGTGGTCTCAGAGGGGTTACATGACCTCCTCTGGTTCGCCCATTCGAAATGGAGAATTTGTGCGATTGCTGATAGAAGCATTACAAGGTCCTGTTGACATCGCAGTAGTGAAGTGTGTAGCTCATACTAAGAATACAGATTTTGTGTCACAAGGTAATAGATATGCTGATGAAGTCGCACGCTATTGTGCGGAACAAAGTTATTCTTTCTCAAAGGTGGAAATAGAAGGTGCAGAAGAAAAGACTGAATTAAGTATGATGTTAGAAACTGTAGACACTTGGGAGGATTTAAGAATAATGCAGGAGAACGCACCTGAAACAGAGAAAAAGGCATGGGAAATAGCAGGTTGTGTGCGAAGTGAAATGGATTTTTGGGTTTCAGCAGATGGGAGAGCTGTGTTACCTGAAGAATTAGCTAATCCCATGGCGAGAGAAATACATGGTCCAGTACATCTAGGAAGGGATGCTATGATGAGAGTTTTTAGGCAGACTTGGTATTGCCCGAAATTCAGAATAGCAGCAGAATCAGTATGTAAGCGATGTGTTACTTGCCAACAGCTGAACGTAGGCAAACGAACACCAGTCACACTGAGTCACATTGGGAGGTCGGGGGGGGCCTTTCAATAGAATGCAACTAGATTTCATCGAAATGCCAAGAGTCAATCGCCTTCGGTATGTGTTGGTGATTGTATGCGTATTTTCCAGATGGGTTGAAGCGTACCCTACACGTAGGTGCGATACACTCACAGTGGCTAAATTGTTGCTCAGGGAGTTGATACCGCGCTTCGGGGTGCCTGCCTCTTTGGAATCTGACAGAGGAAAACATTTTAACAGCGAAATAGTGAAGATGTTGTGCTCCACACTGAATATCGATCAAAAGCTGCATTGTAGTTATCGACCAGAAGCTTCAGGAATTGTGGAACAAGTGAATGGCACTTTGAAGAATAGATTGGCTAAAATAGTGGCATCCACATCCTTGAGTTGGCCAGATGCTCTTCCTTTAGTGCTCATGAGCATGCGCAGCACACCTGATAGGAGGACAGGTCTCTCTCCCCACGAGATCCTGATGGGGAGGGCCATGAGACTTCCTACAGTTCCAACTACTGCTCTATTGAATATTACAGATGATCTGATCTTGGATTATTGTAAAGGACTGTCTGACGCCATCCATTCTGTGTCCCTTCAGGTGCATGCAGTTGAAGTTCCAGCAGCGAGGAACCTGTGTCATGACCTGAACCCAGGGGACTGGGTCTTAGTTAAAAAACACGTCCGGAAGAACTGCCTAGATGTTCGCTGGCGTGGGCCCTTTCAGGTAATCCTGATCACGAACACCGCGGTGAAGTGCGGGGGGCTGCCAAATTGGATCCATGCTTCCCATACTCGCAGAGTTCCAGCACCTCTAGAAGGAACAGCTCCCATCCCAGACGAAAGCCCGGAAGTGGAAGAAGAGTCGCAAGAAGGGATTGAGGCAGCTGAGGGGGTGTCGGAAGAAGTTGGGAACGCAACGGATTCAGAAGAAGAGCGAAGGCAGGACGGCAGTGAGACAGAAGACGCAACTGAAGGAGAGAGCAGAAGTGAATACGACTCAGACTCAGATCCGTATCGGAGCGACCAAGAACCAAGTGGGAGGACAAGGAATAGGAGAATAAGGCTTGGAGCTGCCACTTGGCCAACTAGGAGAAGAAGGCTAAGTTTGAGGTCGGCCCAGGAAGAAACGCTCACTCCTATATCCGAAGACTCAGATCCAGAAGAAGATATCCAGGATCAAGCCGAGGAGGGTCTTAGAAGATCAAGGAGGGTGCGAGTGCCTAGTAGAAGATACTCTACTCCCGACTGGACCTACCTCGTTGCAGATGTCTGGGAGACACAGAACAGGGAGGATCAGGGAAGTGGAACTGATCAGAACTGACCCGATCATCACAGTGCAAATAAGGTTTCTACTACCAGGAGCGGAGACCGAAAGGTTGCTGACACTCAACATCATTCATCCTGCTCTCCTGAGTGGAATAAGAAAATTGATTTTAGAGACAGTTGAGTTTCCAGTTTGCTGTTCACGATATCCAATATTGGAGGGAACTCTTCTTCGTTTGGAAATGCTTGAGCGAATAGTAGAAATGCTAGGAGCGCTTATTGTTGTGGATTAATACCATATTGTGAATGTCTTCAAAGGGGCGCAGAACTGGAAAGGTGAAGAAAGTGATCTTGATTAGAACGGACCCCTTTGTAATTGTGGATGTAGAACTGATAGTACCAGGAGTGGAAATTGAAAAAACGCTAACTCTCAATTTTGTCCGTCCACTTGTCTTGAGCGAAATAAGGAGAATAATCCTAGAAAAAGTTGACTTTCCATGTTGTGGTACGAACTGCCCAGAACCTGAGGGAATGATACTTCGGATGGACATTTATGAAGACGTAGTGTCACTCCTTGAGTCATACATAACTTCAGACGAAAATAAGACTGTTGAAAAGAAATTGTAAAAACTTGTTGCAAGATAACCTAGCGCCGAGTGGAAGAAGAAAAGTGATAGGGGTTTCATTTTAGTGGATGGAGAAGGGCTAGGGTTGTCTATTTTCTACTGGACTTTGAACTGTTTTGCGGAAACAAATTGTCAAGCTTCCAAGTGTTCAAAGAAAGACATTGCAAGAGAGAAAGACTTTGTTTGAAAAGAAGAGGAAGTGAATGCTGGAAGAAAGTCAAAAACTACACTGTTTGAGAACATGGAGGCTGGCAACCCGAACCGCAGGGCAAAATGTATAGCTGTTACACTTTTAGGAGTAGTGGTTTCTCTTATAATTTTAGTGGTAACTGTTTCATTCCTAGCGGGACACGAAGGGGATGAAACCGCAGTTAAGGTGGATAAGGGAGTATCAACACCGAAAACTACCATTATTAAAGAGAAGGGAAACATCAATGAGAAAGACAAAGCATTGTTAGATGCAGAAATAAAAAGGCTTCACACCGACGAGTCACAGGGAAATTACAAGTCAAATGCTTATGCTAAATTGCTTTATGAATATGTTGATGCCATGGAAGTAAAGGATTGTTACGTTTGTATGCAATTACCAGCTTCAGTGGAGGAGGGTATCAGATACCATCATCTTCCGTTGACATATGGAATAACGTGCAGTTTATTGTTGAGCATGTTTTATGGACGAGAAGGATTCGAGTATTATTTCTCGAATTTCGACTCGACATTGCCAGAGGTTCCGAATTTCAAGCATTTGAACAAATGGGACTACTACAAAAGCGAAGACAGACTACACAAATGGTTTATTCCATGGAAAACGTTAGATACTTCACATGCTCGAAGGAACAATCTGACTTGTCAAATATCAGAGGTTGAGAAAAAGTTTATAGCACAGGTAGATACTAGATATAGGAGGCAGAAGATTTTGAAAGCATCAGGACAATGGGAAACAGATTGGACCAAGGAGGAGAGGGCACATCAAAGAAAGGGTAGTATTGGTCCAATTGCTTTGGATAAGGATAAACGGGGAAAACTGTGCATACACAGGAGTTACTCATATTATGAAAACTTTTATGTAGGTCAAGTCCATTGTGAACATGCCTTTCAATTGGAGTATTACTCTAAGAACTTTATGAAAGGGATGCAAGCAATACCAAATGTATATTTTGTATGTGGAAGATATGCCTATGTGAAGTTACCAGATAATTGGTACGGATCATGCTATCTGGCTGTTGTCTTTCCTAAAATATATCATGTTGAGAATTTAGACACGCCTAAGAAGGAAATATCAACTAGATGGAAACGAGGGCTGGGTGCAGCAGAGGTAGTTGGAGATGTACTAGGTGCTGCATTCCCTTTCTTAGGATTGATAATGAATGACATTAAGATCAGGAGGTTAGCTACAGTCGTAGATAGGCTATCTGCTAGTACTGCAAGATCCTTGATGCTGATAGAAGGGGAGATGCAATCGATTAGGGCGATGGTTCTTCAGAACCGACTTGCTTTAGATGTTCTGTTAGCAAAAGAGGGAGGAGTCTGTAAGGCCTTGAAGGTCCAGGAATGCTGTACTTACATTCCGGACAATTCAAAGCCTCTAGAGAAATATATACAAAACATCACTGCCATACACTACGAAATTGAGGACCTGGCAAAGGTAAATGTGTGGGAAAAAGTAGGTCATGGAATGGGTAAAGTTGGAAGTTGGTTTGCCAACTTAGGAAAGGGTATCGTTTGGTACATACTGAAACCCATCATCATAATTGTGATTTGTGTAATCACTTTGTGGGGATTGGTGCGTTTGTATCAATGTTATAGAGCAAATAGGTTACAGAGAGCTATGAAGAAACAGGAAGAAGAGTTGACAGCGATGCAGGACACTCAATATAAGAGTCTGAAAGCATTAGAGAGTATGAAAAGAGGTGGAACTGCCCTGTCTTCACTTTAAAAGGTTCTACATTTTTAGTGTCTTGGTGATGATGACCCCTGAAGGTCATCAAAGGGGGGACTGAGAGAGCACAAGTTTGAAAAAAATGTATAAGTACGCCATATTTACAAGCACGTAGTTAGTTTAAACATGTTTTGCACACGAGTGTTTTATATCCAGGAGTGAAATATACAGAGTGGTTTATATTCAGTAGTGAAATGTATAGAATGTTAAGTAGAGTAACTATAATTATAACGGTGTGAGATTAATGTAGAAATGTTGGAATATATGTGAAAACCTCATGTTCTCATGTTAAAAGAATCATGTCCGAATTAAATGTAACTTTGAAAATCCAGTATTATGTGTAGGCCTTAGGGCAATTCACAGCAAACCTGAACGTGCTGCTAAATTAATGTGAGATAAGGTTGACATGGTTCTTCCAAAATGTACTATTGAACTTAGGGTTAAAAGTATATGCTTTATAGATGTGTTATTTTAGAAACGTATGCTAGTTAAGAATGTTTGCTGTTTAAATCAAGTTAACGTTTTAAGAGTGCAGGGACCTGCTGCATGTAAATCAAGTAGGCCAGAGGAGATAATGTCATGTCGTGTAAATCGTCATGTGCTCGTTAGAGAAGAGGTCGCGAGGTGTCCAGCACCGAGCTTTGAGAGTGTTTTATGACTAAAGATATGGTGGAGTCTGGAATTTGAGGCCCACTGCAGGATGAGCTGTATGCAGGTGCGAGGGTCCTAATCAGCTCGAATGAAAGGGACTTTGTTCAGTGGCGCCTTGCGCAGGCCTGTAGGAGTTTCCAGGAATTTCAGGGGGTATCAGCGCACTGGAAGAAGAAGCCTGGGAACCAAGGTCAACTATAACGAGGGTCTTCAAGAGTACCATCATGGAGTTTGCCGCGCAAAGATGTACCACGTGAGGGGCGTCCCAAGGGGCGTTCCTGTCAGAAATGTGATTTGGTATTAGGGAAAGAGACCCGGGAGGAGAGCAGGGCAGATGATTTTGGGAGCCTAAGGAAGCGGATGGGTAGGCAGATAGGCTGATCAGGAGAGACCCATTATCAGAGAAGAGACAAAGAGAAGTGCGTGATCTTCTTAGGAAGTCACCACGGCTGACACCTAGAGGGTTAAGATCTTGCTAAGTAGGGATGTCATTTAAAATAGTGTAGGGACAGACTAACCTAAATTTTCTTTTCTGTAATGACTTTGAGATTGCAACTTATATCTATTTTGACAACCCTTATGGTTTTTGAGCTTGTACTTATTATTTTGTTCTTCAGACTTAGATTATTCAAGAAGTTCATGTTTATAGTGATACCGATTTACCTTTTGAATCTCATTTTGAGAAGTTTGTATCTTCAGTTATCTTTGACTTTATATTAAATCTTTAAACTTAAATTTGGTCAGTGGTCATTTAGAGTGGTGTAAGTTCTTAAATTGATTGACTTATTGCGAGATTACCTTTTACTCCAAGACAGGTACCAACGATTCAGTCGACATAGTTTGGGATTTGGTAAGATAATTAGTAACCAGTAATCCCGCGTTAGCACATGTATTGATGGTAATCAACCTCCTTACTAAAGCAAGGCATGCCAGGAAGATGCTCTGAGTGTTGGGCAATGCGGCATTACAGACCTTTAGGGCCTTATTTACAGTATTTTGACGCACGGCAGCTCAGCAAGTCTTCCTGCTGTGCTGCCGTGTGTCGAAATAAAAGGACAGTAATGTGCTGTATCTACAAGATATGGCACATTGCTGTTTTTCTTTCCTGTTCCGCCGCACAAAAGGCGGCCGTGGGCCAGCGCATACACCCTTGCGTCATTTTGCAAGATTGCCTGCGCTGACGGGATGATTGTTTTTGTGCAGGAAGGGACACCTTCCTGCGCAAAAAAAATATTTAAAGGCATTTTCCTCTTCCTATGCGTGCAGAAATAAAAGTATTTCTTCTTGTTGCGCCTCCTTACGCCTCCTTTGGCGAGGCGAGGAATTCTGATGCATTCCCAGGTTTGCAAAATGTAGGAAACCTTGGAATGCATCAAATTCCATGGATGTTGCTGTGGGAAAATCCACAGCAGCACCCATGGAATGCAGAGTTATGCGTGGAGGGGAAACATAGGTCATGAAAAGTTACGCAGGGTGACTTTACATGGCCTTGTAACTATGGGGTAGGTAGCCCATTGTGCTTCAGGTAAGTCAATAAAAGTGATGCACCAGCGGTACAATGGGCTTGTAAATAAGCCCCTCTGACTTTATTCTCTGACTGCATTTGTCTGATTAACAACATTGATGATGAACAGGTGCTGTAGAAGCAGGAGCGTTGCCCCACTGCTTTAACCCCTTCACTGAGGCGGCTATTCCGCCGCAGTGCTAAGGGGGCGCGGCGGCCGCGCGGCGGCCGCATGCTGGTGACGGAACCGCTCCGTCACCAGCCGCGGTTGCGCTCTGCTCATGACGGAGCGGTTCCGTCATGGCCCCGCCCTCCCAATGGAATGCTCAGCGCAGGCGCGGAATCCGCGCCGTGCAGGCGTGCCGAGCGGGCCGTGACGGAACCGCTCCGTCATCAGCACAGCGCGACCGCAGCTGATGACGGAGTGGTTCCGTCACCAGCAGGTGAGGGGTTAAAGCAGTGCAGAGGAAAAAGAAAATGACAATAACGAAACATGGTATTATCATTTTCTTTTTTCCTTCCTAGGTGCAGGAAGGGGAGGGCCAGAGGAGGAGTGGTGTGCCCACTCCAAAGTAAGCATGAATGTTTGACTTTGACCGTTTTTCTAGGGCCAGCCAAACATTCATGCACACTTTGCATGTTCCCCACCAGGTTATATTACACAGCCTAGTAGTGAAACATGCAAAGGTTCCCTGTCCCCATCTGAACACCGAACCACGGCGCTCAGACTAAACACAACTCTGCAATGCAGCACTGTGATTGCCTTAGGGGAGCTTAGGGACCCTGGGACTCCGGATTCTTGACCTGTGACGAAGAGACTAAAGAGGCTGCAGATAGGTGGTGCGAGCAGCAGGTAGTGTTATTATTTTGTTGTTATTTTTATTTTACCAGCTAGTGAAAGAAAAGGCTGGTGTCAGGTCTCTTTGTGGTTTCTGGGGAAAGTCCCTTTGAAGTTTGTTGTATATTTACCTTTCTTTTATTTCTATGCTGTACCACGATCCTTACCTGTGTTCTCCATTCCAGAATGTAGTTGGCTCTGTTCCCTCCTAGTGTTCTAGGTAGCGACAGTTTGTGCCTGGCCAGCTTGTGTCGTGGTTGCTTCCTGCTGTTTCTCTACAATAAACCAACTGTACCTCTTCGTGGTCTCCAGCTTTCTTACAACAATTTGTGGCGACGTCTTGAACGCTGGCCAGCAAGCTTCGTAGACCTCCAGTTGGTGCTTGATGTGTTGAAGACATCGTTCCTGTTAGCAGAATACAGCGGAACATCCTCGACAAGAAACGAACCTGCTGCGTGTGGACTCCGCCTATTTCCACGTGGTGCCCCTCAATTCCGGCTGATGGTGCTCCTGTGGTGTACTTGTAAGTACTTTTGGAAGCTCGAGCGCAGCATTAGCCCCAGAAACGGCAGTGGCTCCGACGTCATCGTCTCCCTGCTGTTGGAACTTGTTGCCTAGGAGACCCTTCATCGGCAAGCTCCGTCAACGCTAAAGCTTGCGCTTCAAGCCTCAATAGGCGGATTTCAAGCCTCGTTTTCGCTGTTGCCTAGCGGCGGCCATCTTAGCTCCTTTTGTTTGTCTGCCAAGCCTCGATTTCGATCGAGTAGGGGTGGTGGACATCTTAGCTGGTTTAAACACGATTTTTCATCGTAGAAACCCTTCCTTTCTCACTTCTGTCACAACTGTCACAGCGCTAAGACATCGTTTTGCGGAATTTTACCAATCTCCATGCAACAGAGGTATGCTTATACTTTAATCACATTTATAACCTGGTTGTGCTAATTTCAATCGTTTTACCTTATTTTGACTTTATTATACCATTTAAATGGCACAACAGTTCGTGGTTACATTACCTCCTCAGTTTTTACCCGAGCCTGGGGTTCCTGAGATACCATGGGAAGACTGGTATATAATGTTCGACAATTATCTTGAAGCGCTAGACGGACAGGAATTTTCACCCAAAAGGAAAAAGACTATCCTTTTGAGCACTCTTGGCAAGGAAGGGCAAAGAATCTTCAGATTCTTACCGATCACACTAGGAGCTAATCCACAAGATATTGATGAGTTTAAGGAAGCGGTTGATCGTCTCGAGATCAGATTTGCCAAGGAGGAGAACCTGATTATGAACCGCTATAAATTTTACACACAACGCCAAAAAGACTCAGAGACAATAGATGACTTTGTAGCTAGACTTAGAGAGTTATCTATAAAGTGCAAGTTCGGTGCTATGAACGACGAACTTATTAGAGACCAACTGGTAGTACAGTGCTCAAGCAGAAAGATCCAAGAGAGGTTATAGGCTGCTAAGAACCCGACCTTGAAAGATGCAATTGACTTGGCTAAGGTTATTGAGGAGTCCAGCAAATGCATGAAGGTCCTAGACTCACATAAGTCTTCTCCTCATCAAGAGGTCTCTGTTGTTTCTGACAAAGGTACTGTGGCGGAGTGTGAACATTGCTGTGGAGACAATGTTGCTGTAGTGAAAAACAGACCCAAACCTCCTGCGAAGAAACAACCAACAAGTAGATTCTGCAATAGGTGTGGCAGTAGTAGCCACTCTTCTGACGCTAGGTTTTGTTTTGCCGCAAACAAAGAATGTTTGAAGTGCGGCAAGGTTGGACATTTCTCCAAAATGTGCAAGACAAAAACTAGGCAGAGAGTTGCTATCGTTGATGACTACGTCGATGACTCTGTAACTGAACCTGATAGACTCCTGATTATTGACGATGTCGATGTTATCTGTGATGATCCAAGACAAAACAGACCCAAAGCCAATTTTAAGATCGATTCCCATGAGGTGCTGTTGATGGTTGACACTGGTTCTCGCCATACCATCATACCAAAGTCTACCTTTGACACTTTTTGGGAAGGGGTAAATTTGCATGACAGTGACATTTCCCCTAAAGGTTTCAATGGTCAGAAGATTGAAATCCTTGGTTTCTTCGAGACTGAGATTGTTTTTCAGAAAAGGTCTATATTTGGGAAAGTTTATGTTTCAATTGACGGGCCCCCCATTCTGGGTTGGGTACATCAATATGACCTATATATAGTTATCAACCCAAGAGCAAAGAATCAAATTATGGTTGTTGATGATGACTCTATCGAATTTATCCTCTCTGAATTTGGGTCTGTGTTCAAGGAGGAGTTGGGTGAGCTTCGGGGATATGCCCATCTTATTAAACTAAAGAAGGGTAGTTTGCCTGTGCAGCATCGTGTAAGGAGAATTCCCATCTCTATCCGTAATGAGGTCAGACTCCTGATTGAGGAGATGCTTCAATCCGGTGTGATAGAGCCTACGGAAGCATCAGCATGGATTTCGCCCGTCGTGATTTCTAAAAAGTCAGACGGGAAATTGAGATTCTGTGTGGACCACAGGTCCCTGAACAAGTGTGTCGTTGCAGATACCTTCCCTTTATCCAACATTGCAGAGATGGTGTCCACTCTTCAGGGGGCCAGATATTTTTCCAAGCTCGACCTGAAGAGTGCCTACCATCAGGTTAAACTCCATGAATCTTCAAAACACCTCACTGCCTTCATCACCCCTGATGGGATTTTCCAATTTACTCGCCTTCCCTTTGAGTTGATATCGGCAGCAAGTGTGTTCCAAAGACTGGTCAGTGAAATATTCAAGGGGCTAAATAACGTGGTGTTCTTTCAAGATGACATCTTGGTTTTTGGAAACTCTGTGGCGGAACACAACCTTGTGCTAAGAAATGTTTTGCACAGAATTTGGGACACTGGCCTTACTTTGCGTAAGGAGAAGTGCTCTTTTCTCGTCCAGAACATTGAGTACTTGGGACATGAGATCTCAGTCAACGGAGTCAAACCTAAAAATAATCTTCTTGATGCAATACGCCTGGCCCCTTGCCCATCTGACAAGGACCAGTTGCGGTCATTCATGGGCTTAATCGAATACTACTCCAAATTTGTGGAGAAGTTCTCAGAGAAGACCTTACCTCTGAGGGCTTTGCTGAAGAAGGGTTGCAAATTTACTTGGGGCCCAGAACTAGAAATGTGTTTCAAGCAGATCAAAGAAGCTATTTGCAGTGCGAAGGTGCTGGCACCCTTTGATACTTCAAAGACTTCAACTCTCTTGGTGGATGCCAGTGCTCATGGCCTTGGCGCTGTTTTGTTGCAGTCTCATAGGGATGATGACAGGCCGGTTGCTTTCGCTTCACGCACTCTTTCCAAATGTGAAAAGAATTATTCTGTTATTGAGAAGGAGGCTCTCGCTGCTGCCTGGGGTGTTCACCATTTTCGACCCTACTTATAGGGCATTCGTTTCAATCTTAAGACGGATCACAAACCCCTTATCCGCATCCTTTCTCCTGGCGGGGGGGCTTTTGGTTCTCCAAGGTTGGCGAGGTTGGCTTCCAAACTCCAGGAGTACCACTTTGACATTTCCCACATCTCTGGTTGGAAGAATTTCCAGGCTGATTGTCTGTCTAGGTTGGCTGTTCCGCCTGGTGCTGATGTTGGCTTTAGTCTGGAGGGTCTTGATGAGAATGTTGCATGGATTGATGATATTCTTCTACTAACCGAAAGCTCCTTCTCTCGTTCTGAGTGGGTGGATGCCATATCTCGGGACAATGTCTTACAGGAAGTCATCCAACTGATTAAACTTGGTTCCCGCAGGGAGAGCTGTGTCCACGTTTCGGTTCGGCCCTTCCTAAAAGTCATTGATGATTTGTCTGTATGCAGTGACAATGTTGTGATGCGTGGTGATAAGTTTGTGCCTCCTGTTGATTTGAGATCCAAACTCATTTCTTTAGCTCATGAGGGTCATCTTGGCCAAACCCTGACACAACAACGTCTCAAGTTAAACTTCTGGTGGCCCGGTATGGACTCTATGGTGTCTTCTTGGGTTGAGGACTGTCATACCTGCAAGGATGGTGAAAAGAGACTGAAGGTTGCTGTGGGGTCCCAGATGGGTGCGTTGCAGTTTCCAGAGATCCCGTGGCATACCATCTGTTTGGATTTCATAGGTCCTATGGCCGAGTTACCTCTTTCACAGAGGTTTGCCGCTGTCATTGTGGATTGCCATTCAAAATGGTTATCCGTGGAGTTCATGAAGGATATTACTACAGAAACTACCATCAAACACCTGAAGTCCCTATTCTTTATAGAGGGTTTTCCAAGTGTTCTCATAACTGACAATGGTACTCAGTTAGTCTCGCAAGCCATGCAAGCCTTTTTGGCCGATTGCGGTATATCTCACCATAGGACTTCTCTCTACAATCCCCAAGCCAATGGCCTTTGTGAGCGCCTTAATAGATTGGTGAAGGGCACCGTTCAGATGGCTCTCTCCAGCAGTTCTTCTGTCTCTTCCCTTGTTCGTGAGATGGTGTATGCGTATTGTACCACTCTTCATGCCTCTCAGTCCAAGTCCCCTTTTGAAATGATGAGGGGTAGAGTCCCCAGCACCAAGCTTATTCCTTCTTGGCTCAAGGACATGATTTGTCAATCAGCTTTAGATAAGGTGCCAGGTGTTCCAAAGCTTCCTGGTAAAAGTTCTGTGGGTCTGCCTACTAAGTATTCTCCTGGTGGGAGTTCTGTGAACCTATCTACTATTAAGGGTGTTTCTGCTGGTCGTTCTATACGGGCCCAAGGTGTTCCTAAGCCTTCTGGTAAGGGTTCGGTGTGTTTGCCTTCTAGTAAGGATTCTGGGAAACTTGCTAAAGGTGATCTCGTCAAGATAAAGTCCGGTCGCCTTTCGGGTGGTTTGTCCAAATTCCGTGGTCCCTTTCTTGTAAAGATGGTCTATCCTCACTATGTAGTTCTCTCTAATGGTGAAAAATGGAATTTAAGGAGGGTCGCTCTCTATCAGAAAGCTAGCACTGGTCCTGTTTCTGTTTCACCTTCCTCCTCTGTTCCTACCCAGGATTCTCCATCTTCCGGGTTCTTGTTCATTCCCTCTCAGGATTCAGCTCCTGTTGTGTCTGCTCCTGTCGATGTTTTGGTGCGGGGCGATGGGGGTGGGGATGCTCCTGATCCCGTTCTCTCTTCTCCCAACCCTGTTCCCGATTCCAACCCTCCTTTGTCTGCCTCCAGGCCTCAGAGGAGCCGTAGACCTCCTGCACACCTTAATGATTTCTGTTGTGATTAGTTTTAGAGGGGTGACGTGTGTCCATTTCAATGCTTAGTTTCACTGGTGATTCTTAATTAATGCTTAGTTTCACTGGTGATTCTTAATAGTTAATTGCTCAATTTACATTTGCTGACATTGCTAGCTTTCTTTAGTTCAGCTAGCTCTCTTTAGTTTTGGCTAAGTTTCCTTTTCATGACTGTTTCCTTAATGCGTTAAGTTTCCTTTTTTGTGACATGTTTTCTTTTATATTCTACGGAAGGAGATGTGTTGTATATTTACCTTTCTTTTATTTCTATGCTGTACCACGATCCTTACCTGTGTTCTCCATTCCAGAATGTAGTTGGCTCTGTTCCCTCCTAGTGTTCTAGGTAGCGACAGTTTGTGCCTGGCCAGCTTGTGTCGTGGTTGCTTCCTGCTGTTTCTCTACAATAAACCAACTGTACCTCTTCGTGGTCTCCAGCTTTCTTACAACAAAGTTTAATCAGGACAGGGCCGAACTCCTCCTCAGCCATCCTCTCAGGAAGACCCACTCCCTTTACACCTAGGTCCCTTTGTACACTGTCTGGCTCCAGTACACATTTCCCAGTGAAGAGTCATCGCCAGCCTAGGAAGCTGGAAACTCCAAGAAATGTAAGGTAGACAAATGCATTTGTAAATTGAGAATAAAAATCTGACCTCACCCTTAAAGAGAACTTTAAATTAGTTTTCAAAAGTGTTAGAATAATTTTTCTAGCTGCTATCAATCTAAATATAGCATCAAATAAACGTACCAATGTATCTCAATGATTCCCTGTAGACACCAGCCAGCCTGGCTACAGTGAAAACCCATTTCAGGGATATTTCACTATAAAGATGTGTTTAACATTACAGTTTACAGTCCCTACTTTTAAGTATCTGCAACCTGCTTTTATTGGCAATAAGTCCCTCATACGGGTGACTTATTAATGTTTAAAAGGAAGGTCTAGGCCTGTCAAAAGTGGTATTTTAACAAGTAAAATGCGCAGTTTAAAACAGCCACGAGCAGGTTACCTGTGTGCAGCTACCAGGCTGCGCATGACTCTAGTCTCTTATGTGCAGCTTGAACCTGTGCACGCATGCATGTGCACACACATTCACAGGTAACCGGCCCAGTGTCTCTTACCCTATCTGCATCACATCGGCCTTATTATAAAAGGTGGAATCTGGTGGCAAACGTGCAATGTAATTTACCATGAATTACTGGAGTGAGACTCAGGTAGGGAGACTACTCCTATTAAATGTCTAAAACCAGGTGATCAACAAGCAAAATAATTGGAGTGTACTATATGGGTGGAAATATGCATCAACATTTTCAGTCACTATCTAGTTTAAAAGATGACATTTATAGACCAACCAGTGCACAAATGCCATATGCATTTATTGGCCTGAACAATAATGCAATTTACACAGCAGCTGTGTGGAGTAAATGTCAGTTTTACACTGGTTGGTCTGTGCAAATATTGTTTTACAATTGCAAAGAGCTGGTCAAAGACCTGTAATCTGTTAACTGGGTACTAATATAAATATATTAAAATACCAGGACTTTAGTAACATGTTTAAGAATATTGGCTGCCGTCACACACATCCTATTAACAGAATCTAAACATACCAAATCAGGTAAAAAACAACTGCTTAGCAAGAAACAACCTGCAGAATATCCTGCCTGACCACTTAGGTAGGTCCATGAATTGATAATTGGTGGCATCTTATCAGGGGCTTCAGAACACAGTCCTGCCTCCTGTGCGGCGCACATTTTGCCCTTTGGCCTCTCTTTACACTGCACATTGTTTACATTAGCAGTGTTAATGAAAACACAACTTTCATGTTTTCATGGCTACTGCCAGTGTCGAGATCAGTCCTTTCAGCCTCGTCTCCGGGCTCCTGATGACAGGAGGAGGAGAAGGAGACCGAGGTGGCTGATAGACAATCGATCTACAGAGTGGTGTTTAAAAACACAGTATTCTGTAGGTGGGTGTCTTTTTTGTGCATGTGAGGGGTGTAATTCAACTATGATCCCCTCACACAGACACAATCCATTTTATTCAGCAGGCTTACTGCACACGTCTCAGGCAGCACAGTATATGTGCTGAAATGTGGCTGTGAGAGAATACATCAGTGCATCCCTGAGACCATTGAGAAGCCACATAGAACAACAGGGGCAGGATCTCCAGCACTGTCCCATCTTCTTATAGGGTTTCCCTTCCAGTCCTACCAAGAAGCTGGAAGGGGGGTTGAGGTGGGAGTTCCCCTTTTAAAACATGGACTTGCTGCTCCTCCAGGCTTCCAGTTGGGAATCATTGCTTGATGGTTCCAATGTCCATGGCCATGTTCCTGCTCTGCTTCCACCATCTAGTCTTCGAGTTGCCAGCAAAGTAAGCAAGGTAAGCAGTGTTCTCTGTGTATGCGGTCATGAGTGTGTTTTGTGAGTGATTGAGAGCGAATGAGATTTAGTGAAAGTATGTCTGTATGAGTGTATTTGAGATTGTCAATGACCATGAAAGTGAGTGTCAAATTGAGAGTGTGAATGAGTAAGTGAATGAGTGTGAGTGAGTGAGTGAAAAGGTGTGAGTACACTAGAAGGAGTGGGTAATTGGAGATTGTGAGGGGGAATGGAAGTGAGTCAAGGGTTCAGCTATCAATGTTGCAGCAGATGCAGTTGCACCAGGGTCCAGAGTCAGTGAGTGAGAAAGGGTGAGTGTGTGTAAGTGTGTTTGTGAGAGGAAGGACCAGTGAGTATGAGTATGTTTGTGTGTGAGGAACAGTGAGTGGGAGTAAGCATGAGTAAGATACAGTAAGTAGGAGAGTGTGAGTTACAGTAAGTGAGGGGGAAGAAAGTGAATGTGAGAGGAAGAGAGTGTGAGTGAAAGGTAGAGACTGTGAATGACTAAGAGAGTGTTTGTTTGCATGTTTTATGATTGCAAGTCTGCTGCTGGCCATGGCATGCTTAATATAATTCTGGGCTTATGGGCACCCAAGGTAACACGTTGCTGCTGAGATATTGGAAATAATCTTGGCATTCGGAATGGCACCCATGTCATAATGCAGGCCCTGACATACTATAATTACTTATTGGCATAAGGACCTCTGACAAAATTCTGTTGCTGAGACACTGTAGGTAACACTTGGCATAAGGAAGGGCACCCAGTTCAAAATGCAGACACTAAAATGCTTGAATTAATACTTGACATAAAGGGGCAACTATGGCACAATGCTGGTTCTGGCATACTGGAGGCAATGCTTTACCTCAGGGAGGGCAGACATGGCATACTGGGTCTAATGGGGCGGGTTGGGGGAAGTAAACCATAATAAAATACTGGCTCTGAAATACCGGCTAATTTTTTACATATATGGACAGTATCACTTGCAAAATACGGTTGCTGGAATATTGAATGTAATTCATGTCATAAGGGGGTATCCATAAAACAAATGCTGGTATTGGTACAGAGAAGAACATTTGCAACACATGGGGAACTATCAAGGCAAATTCTGCCCTTCCACTTTCAAAGCCCACTAGCTGCCACAGCTGATTCGTCTACATAAATCAAACATCTAGGTGTTTACCTGCATGTTGAATTGCCTTTAACTGGGGGATTTGACGGTACCCTTGCATTTTGTATTTTAAATCACTCAATGACTGTTTCCAAACTCATCATACCCTTTTAGAGTTCTAGTTTTTCATATCTGTGGATTAGTCCATGGTAGACATTAGAACTGGTTTCTACTTAGACCTCCTTAAGCTTGAAAGTTTGCTATGACTTTAAAATACTGCACCAAAGACTTACAGCCTGATTCATGAAGCGAAATTGCGCCCGCAATGGCTGCGAAAATGCAATTGCGGGTGCAAAACACGGAATCGGCATTCAAGTACAAAATAGCGAATTCGCAAACACAGAATAGCGATTTAAATAGCGATTACGCTATAATAGTCGCAGAGTCCCGGTAGTCGCGCATTAGCGATACGGAAATAGCGACCAACCACGGAATCTACGAAATGAATAGCGAAACGCAATTTATTCTCAATCGGCATTCATGAAAAAGAAACAATAGCGGAAAACCCCAAAATCGCATTTTTGCGCGGCGCAAATTAAGGACAACTCAAAGCAGGTGGTAACCATAAAAGCCATGATTAAGTAAAATTTGAAAAACAGTTGGCCAATCACCAACAGGTCCAGGCCTGACCAATCACACATAAGGACATTCAGCAGCAGCATTAGGCGTTCCACAATGCCAGGAATGTACATGGTGGTGAGGCGGCGAAGGCTACAGCGAGCAGCACGGAGGAGACGCATGAGGCAGGAAAGGATTTACCGGCAGCGGGTCACCTTGCTGGGCCAAACCAGAGAACAGATTTATGCCAAATACAGGCTGAATGGGGAAATGATCACCTGGCTGATACAAGAACTTGACCCCCTCATGCAGCACCCAACAAGGCGAAACAATTCTGTGCCTACACATGTGCAGGTATTGTGCAGCCTGCACCTCCTGGCCTCCGGCAGTTTCCAGGGCATAGTAGCGGCTGCTGGGGGGATATCCCAGCCCACCATGTCACGCTGCCTCCACACTTTTGTTGACGCCATGCTCACCCAGCTCCACCGCCACATCACATTTCCCACGAGCCAACAGGAATTGGACCTGACAAAACTACAATTTTACAATGTAGCCCATTTTCCCCATGTCCTCGGCTGCATCGACTGTACCCACGTCGCCATCTGCCCACCAGCTGCCACGGAGTATATGTACCGCAACCGGAAGTCCTACCACTCCCTCAACATACAGATGGTCTGCAATGCCAAGACCATCATCACTGACATTGTCGCACAGTACCCAGGGAGTACCCATGATTCCTTTATCTTCAGGCACAGTGGACTCCACACACGACTGCTCAGAGGAGAGTTTGGGGAAGGACACCTACTTGGTAAGTACACTTTGTCGACAATGTCACATTGCAATGAAGTCACTGCGCTGCACAGGCAATCAACATCTGCTCCTCTCATTCAGGTGACAGTGGCTACGCCCTACGGGAATACCTCCTGACCCCTTACCTCAACCCTGCCACACCTCAGCAACGGCGCTACAACGTTGCGCACATCCGGACAAGGAACTGTATAGAAAGGACATTTGGCCTGCTCAAGAGCAGGTTCCGTATACTGCACAAGACAGGTGGGGCCATGTATTACAGTCCTGCTGCATGCTGCCGCATTGTGGCTGTCTGTGCAATGCTCCATAACATTGCAACCAAGCGCCGGATACCTGTTGACATCTCAGGCAGTGAATCTGAAGGGGACGACCGGCCACCAGCACATGTGCACCATGCACGCGGGGAGAACCCAGCTGAAGGCAACAGACGTCGCAACCACATCACAGTGAACAATTTCTAGCCCACCCTCTTCCCCCACCCCACATATCACAATTGCATGCAAAATGTAATGATTACACAAGGCTAATGTGTGCAGCAAAAAAAATATATTTGTTTCATTCACAACAAAAAGGTAATCAGTCCAACTATTTACAAATACCAGTATTGCGTCATACTGCAGTGTGCATGTACTTGGCAGGCTTAGCGTCAGCCTGTGCCAGTGTTATGCAGACAGTGTCAATGGCGCCTCCTGCGCGTAATGCCCAAGCGCCTCTGAGGCTCTTCCTCTTCCTGGGCTCCTGTACCAGGCGTTGCCCTGGTGCTGCGCCTAGGTGGCGGGACCAGTGAGGCCGATTGGCTGCTCACGCTGGAGGCACCCTCACTGGCATCGTCGCCCCCTACAGTGGCCGGTAGCGCAGGTGTGTGTAGTGCCGTTACGGCGGTGGTTAGGTGCTCCAGCACCCTGGTGATGTCCTCACAGCACTGCACTAGTTGGTGCTGCTGGGTGAGAGAGCGCCGCGACAACTGGGTGGTGGCATTTGCTGCCACATAATTCGACCTGCTATAGGCCGACAGCCGGCTCATCAGCTGGTGGTGGCGCCGGCTCGCTACACTGCGGTGCTTGAGCAGCGCAGCAGTGTTCTCCTCCATGGCTGCAGTCATGCGGCCCATGGCCGCCGTCATGCGGTCCATGCGCTCTCCAACTCCCGCCACATTGCGCCCAATTTTGTGCAGCTGGAGCTGGATGGCACCTTGCTGCTGTGACTGGCGCTGGTGGATACGGAGCATGCGTCTCTCAACGCTCATGCAGGCATAGCGATGTCCATTGCCCCTCCTGCTGATTGCCCGCGGTGTTGCCGCTGTCGCAGGCCCAGATCTATTGGCACCAGCTGCAGGTGGTGTTGCAGCAGGCGTTGCTGGTGCGGCAGGGACTGGGGGCACATTTGTGGGGTGCCTGGCTCTGGCTGCGGGTGGTGCGGCAGATCCAGATGCAGCTACAGTGGGGGGCCTGGCCTTGGCTGCGGGTGGTGCGGCAGATCCAGATGCAGCTACGGTGGGGGGCCTGGCCTTGGCTGCGGGTGGTGCGGCAGATCCAGATGCAGCTACGGTGGGGGGCCTGGCCTTGGCTGCGGGTGGGATGCTAGATGCAGGGGCCACAACGTTGGTGGGGGGCCTGGCTGCTGGTGTTGTTTGAGCGGCAGGGGCTGGTGCCTGGCTTTCTGGTTGTGATTCCTCCTCCTGGGCCTCCTCATCTATCAGCAGCCTCTCGCTGTCACTGCTGTCTGCGCCACCTGTGAGGGTAAGTGGATACTCATTAGTTGCATGTGACTGTCAGACGTGCTGATGTTACATGCATGCTGGGTGACATTCCCTGGATGGCAGTGGATTTGCGTAATTTGGGACCTGTCTGGCTGCATTGGGGTACTACTACATTGTGGACATACTACATCTCCCACAATGCTTCAGGGCGTTCCCTGATGCGCAACAAAGGCATGACTAAGGGCCAATAAGTGAGCCTATTTGGTCAGGGACGGTCATAGGGGACAGGGTCGCAGTCGCATGCCACTTACCTTGGGTGTCTTGGGTGGGGCGGGAGGAGTCCAGAGGGGTCACGCCAACGCACGCCTCCCTCTCAAGGGTGTCCTCGACCTGGTCCTCCAGAGGTGTGTTGGGTGGGACTGTCGGTCCGCCACCTCCAGTGCCCGATGCCTCTCCAAGGCGCTCCGCCACCCTCTCCTTGGCACGACCTCGGAGGTCGTACCAGCGCTTCTTTAGCTCCTCCAATGACCTATCGGCCACACCCACCGAGTTCACGCTGGCAGCTATACCCAGCCAGATCCTCCGCTTGTCTTGCTCTGGGACCTTTCTGGAGTTGGCCCCAAAGAGCCGGTCATGGTTGGCCACCACCCCTTCAATGAGGTTCTCGAGCTCCTGCTCTGAGAACTTGAGCTTTCGCTTTCGTCCTGCGCTGTTGCTGGGGCCAGGGACAGCTTCCTCAGACATGGCAGTGGATATGTCGCTATTTCAGTCGGTAGAGAAGTCGCTATCGCTGTTTTAGCGTCTGCTTCCGACTTGCTCCCTCGGAGGTTTGCCTCGCTGTGGTGTTTGGGGGTGGGAACTGCCTGCTTCCTGGTTGTGATGTCATCACTGTGCTCGGAAAGCGACTTCCCGTTTTCCCGATCGTGCGAGAATGCGAGTCGCTATCCCGATCGCATGGGATTGCGAGTCGCTATCCCGATCGCACGGGATTGCGAGTCGCTATCCCGACGCAGGTAGCCGGGAATAGCGATTTTTCTGCGAATTTTGTTGGTCGCTAACGGATTTAGCGCCCGCGTGCGAGTCGCTATTTTTTCCCCGAAAAGTACATGAATGCCGTTTTGCGTTTCCTCAATAGCGAGTCGCTATTACTCGCTATTAGGGACACGCAAAACGGCCCGTACATGAATCAGGCTGCATGTTTCTCTACTATTGACCCTCCACTAGATTCCCGCCTAGAAAGGAGTACAATTTAAGGTGGTAAATATGGCTCATAAAGCATTTTGTCAGACTGCCCTTCAATCTTCAATGTCATGTGTACAGTCAAAGTGACCACAAGATCATTCTGCTCATCTAACCATCTGCTTCTCGAACCTTCCTATAAGTTGCAGGTTCAGATCAAGGGCTGTCTTTTCTCAGTTTTGGCATTTACCGCCTGATTCATCAAGCTAAATTGCACCCGCAAAGGGCAAGATTCTCAGAATCTTGCCTTTTGCGAGTGCAATTTTTGCATTTGGGATTCATCATCCCAAATGCAAAATTCGCTATTTAAGAATTAGCACATTTGCGAAGAATTGAATTTAAGGAATCTCTATTTGAGATTCCTTAAATGCAATTCATGAAGCATTTTAAAATTGCGAAATTGCAATTTTGGGCCACTATTTACCGAGAGGTCAGACCTCTCGGTAAATAGCAAAAACTTAGAAAAATGCATTTAAATGCATTTTTCTAAGTTGCATGTTACACACACACATGTCCTTTGGACATGTGTGTGCGCAACACCAATGTAGATTACATTTCAGGGGTGCTACAGGGTGTCCTTTGGACACCCCTGCACCCTTGAAATCGCATCCTTATTTGCGATTAGCTAATTGCTAATCGCTAATAAGGAATAACTCCCCATGCATTCCTATGGGCCTGTAGGCCCATAGGAATGCATGGGGAGTTATTCCTTATTAGCGATTAGCAGTTAGCTAATCGCAAATAAGGAACATGTAGGAATCGCAATATTTATTGCAATTCCTACATGAATCCCGTTTTGCGAGTCCTTAATAGCGATTCGTTATGAATCGCTATTAGGGGCTCGCAAAACGGGAGAATGATGAATCAGGCTGTAAGTCACTATTCGCCTTTTGATCTAAGAGCGTTCACAAACCATTTAAGCTCTGCCAAAGCAGATCATGTCTTCGGGTGCTAAGTAGTTGCAATCTTCAGTTTTTTAGCTCAGCACCAGGAGACGAAGCAATTCATGGGAAGTGGGTTTTATAAAAAATGCATAGCTTAGTACATCGTTTTTCAATTCCAGAAGTAACAGTTTACATGCACAAGACAACAAAACCGCTTGCCATAGGAAAATGGAGATGAAAATGGGAGGAATATTTTATCAAAATTGCTGCACTTTCTTAACGTAGTGAATAGGAAACTGTTCCATCAAACTGATGTACAAGACGTAGAAAAATTGTGCCCTACCAAGAACAAGCGCATGTATTGTGAGAAGTAGTGATAGGTTAGAGACTATTCTTAAACAAACTGAAAAAACACTCATTGAAAAAGCAAGTTGAATTTAAAGATCATTACTGCATAAATGTCTAAACTCATTTTCACCTTTTTGTGGGGCATGCGTGTGTCTATAACATAGTTATGGCATTTGTGATTTCAAATGTATTAATTTATGTATGGATTTAATGTCCTAAGATTTTCCCATTGTTTTCCTCCCTCCAATTTTCTAACCAATGTATGAGTTGGATGGTACTAGAGGCACAGTAAATTTCCGTGCATAGTTACAATTATTGTCCAGTACAGCAAATTACGAGTTAAACCTCATAGAATGGGGACTTACCCACGAAGACACATTTTGCAGTCATAAAATCACACTGAATTCCCAGTTCCATGGGGTTTAACAAATACTTTTGTGTCCAGGTGGTAAATGCATGCGGGTATCTATAGGGGTTAGTAGAGCAGGCAAGGAAAAGCTTAGATCTAGTAGGGGGAGCACTGTATACACCACTTACAGGAAAAAAACAAAGACAGAGGCTTGCAATTTTACCTTTCAGAGTCTACAGCACAGTAAAATAGAGTCTGGTGTTCCAACACCCAGGAAAAGCCGGCAGAGGTACACCAAACCACTCATGATTAGGTGGAATGGAATGCCATCTGATAAGTCTGCTCCCCTGCATCAGTGTTGGACTCGCCTTTCGGGGAATTTGGCAGTCTGACACTGCCATCTGGCCCAACTTGAAAGGACCAGTATGTGAGCTGCTTTTTGTGGCCTGTCGTAGGACAAGGCGCCGGCTGTTAAGAGGAGCGAGGTGTGCGTGATCGTTACCTGGACCACGCGGTAGTGGTTTACAATAGTGGAGCACGGCGGGGAGGACAGCGGAAGATGCGAGCTGGCAGCCTTTCTATACCGTGAAACGGACAAGGACTGCGCGCATACAAGTAATACTGTACACCTGTAGCTGGATGCGACTATTGGGACAACATATGGCCCTATGCCTGACTTTTCTTAAATAAGTGACATCTGAGAACATACTCGCCAGAGGGGAAGGAGACATGAGTGAAGAGGCCAGCGCTAACTCTTAGACTTGGTTAAATGCCCCTACCTCCTCGAACTGCAGTACCAGCGACATAGAGCATGAGAAACCAGCACAGACGGTAAAACGCAGTATCATCTCGAAGAAGTGGGGTGATGACGGCTGAGGAAACGGCTCGCGCTGCGATTAAAATGGTGGCTCGACTAACGGAGTAACGGGAGACTTTCTTGCTTACACAACGGCGGCGCAGACGCAGCAGCATCTGTGAGGAGCGCTTCACAGCCCTAGGTACTGTTTGTTTTGTGGACTTTAGCGGTGTGCAAAGCGCCTTTTTGACTCTGGCTGGCGCTGCATTATCTACATTTGCCTGACCCTAAGATGGCGGCGATGTCTCGTCAAATGGTGGTGGACTTCATCCCTTCATAACCGATGTCCTGGGGATACCATAAATTCTCACGCCGGGGGGGCTCTTTAAATACAATATTTAGCGCATCCCTCCCTCCATGCACTGCGATGCTTACATGCGCCTATTGATGGCGGTGGCCCGATCGGATCGATGAAGAAGGCTTCTGCTGTTGGGCTGCGGACAAACTCCAGGTTTGAAGCTGCGGGAGCGTTGGGGAGCGAGTGTTGGTGGGACTTTATCGGCTTCCCCTATCCTTCCCCCATCCCTTGACTCTCTCTGATCCCTCCGTCCGCTTCCGCTGTGTTACTGGGGCCTCTATGACTCAGTCTCGAGCAGCGAGTCCTGCTGAGGAGATCAGACGCGGGCACACCTGCCTGTGTTACGCCATCGGCACGGTCCCTGCTTTCCTCTACCTCCATGTGGGACCTGGAACTGTTGATTCTCCTGCATATATGGGGGTTCTCATTTTACTCTGGCGGCACTATGGGGAAACCAAAAATCACGCAGAACCTGACTATACCCGAGACTGCTCCAGAGAACCAGCCGAATACCCGCACATTGGCTAAGCTGGCAACTGTAGCCCACCAGATCCATGGGAACTTCTTGCTGAACTACCTTCCCCCTACCCCTCCTCGCTCTACTCCTCTCCACTTTCCTGCTATTGACCTCTGCCTTCACCTGTCCTGGCCCTAGTTCCCACCCTGTTTATCTCCTCGCTCAACTCCTCTCCACTTTCCTGCTGCTGGACTCTGCCTTCACCTGTCCTGGCCCTTAGTCCCCACCCTGTCTATCTGTGAATTTCCCCTCGTCATTTGAGATCTAGCTATTTTGTCTGATGCCCGATGGAGCTACCTGGTTTAGCTATAGGGGAGACAGGTCGGGGATTCCCTCCTTGGACGTCACCTACCCAGTCGGTCTTCAGCCAGACTTCCTTTTCGTCTCTCCTGTCGTCTCGTCCCGCATCCTCCCTCTATTTTTATCTCTCCTTCTCTCCTCTCTCAATGTATTGAGACTGAACTTTTTTGTCGAATGCCCGATGGAGCTACCCGGTTTAGCTATAGGGGAGATGGGCCGTGGACTCCCTCCTTGGTCGTCACCTACCCAGTCGGCCGTTAGACAGATTTCATTTTGTCTCTCCCTGTTGTTTCTTCCCCTATCCCCCCCTTTCACTCCTTCCATGCCCTCTCCCCTCTACGCTCCATTTATTTTGCCCCCATGTTTCTTTAATTGTTTTTCCCATTGAGACCGAGCTATTTGGCCAATGCTCGGTGGAGCTACCTGATAGCTATAGAGGAGATGGGTTTTGGGACTTCCCCTCGACCGTCACCTACCCAGCCGGACTTTGGACAGATTTTCCTTTCGTCTCTCTGCCTTATCTCCCTACTATCCCTTTACCCTTACCCCGTTCCCCTCTACACTTCAATCATCTCGTCTTCTATGCTCTTGGATTTGTTTGTATAGCATCTGATGTTAATTGGAACTGATGTAATCTTGTAATGTAACTTTTGTGGAACCTCATGTAAAGCGCTCTAATACCTCCGGGTCTAGCCAGCGCTATCTAAAACTCCTGAATAAATAAATAAATAAAGCAGACAGACTACACACTGCCCCTTTCGAACTGGCACATTTGGCAGTTAGAAAGATCAGTCCAATAACTTGTGATTAGTGCTTTAGGGCCATATGTATGAAACTTTGGTTTTGCGATTCTCAAATAGCGATTCTTTGCGAATCGCTATTTGAGAATCGCAAAAAAGTTATGTATGTAGGATTTGCAAATAATTTTGCGAATCCTACATATTCCTTAATTGTGAATTGCAAATTGTGATTCACAATTAAGGAATACCTCCCTATTCTTTCCTATTGGCCAAGAGGCCTTTAGGAATGAATGGGAAGGCATTCTCAATTTGTGATTCTCAATTAGAGAATCGCAAATTGAGAATGCAATTTCAAGGGAGCCAGGGTGTCAAAAGGACACCCTGTTGCACCCCTGAAATGAGCATGGGTGCACATGTGGTGCACATACATGCCCTAAGGGCATGTGTGTGCGCCACATGCCACTTTTAAAAATACAAAAATGTGCATTTTTGAAACAAATCGTAAATTACCACCAACCTGTAGTTGGTGGTAATTTGCGATTCCTTATGCCATATTCGCGCAACTTGGGTGCCTAATACATTTCATTTAGGGATTCGGAATTTGTGATTCTTTAAATGCATTCGCAAAATAAGGAATCACAAATTTTGCGATTCCTTATTTTGCGAGACAGTTTTTCTTCAATACAAGCCTAATTGCGAATTTCGGCATTTGCAATCGCAATTTTGAATGATACATATGGACCTTAGTGACTTATTTTGCTGTGTTTGCCGTTTACAGAGAAGGCATACAAACTCTTTGTTGGTAATTTGAATACATTTTTGACATTGTGGGGTTACTGCACTAAAATGCTTTATGTAATTAGCTTGTGAAGCTAGCTCTACTGAAGTAAAACACAGCAATTTGTGCCGGTTATTATGCGGTGTGCTTCTGCAATACCTATCCGCCGCTTCCCGACTTTGAGGTACATTTATGTAAACTAAATGCACTATTAATTTAATATAAATATCACTGGAACCACTTTAGGACATTTAATGAATAATTCAGAGGCTCTGGGAACAGGTATCTAGCAGTTTTGTCAATTAAACGTCTTTCCCAATCAATTTTTTGATATTTGTACAGGAAACTCTTGAACTCTATTGACTTCATCTTCTATGGTATTTGTGTGTATTAAATTAATATTATCAAACATAGAATAGAGGAATGCATTTGTCCTTTTTGCATATTTCCAGGGTGTTTATTTGCTTTGGTGGGCTAAAATCAATTGTCCGATGCATGTATTGTGTGGAATTATTTGAAAAGTATTATATTCAGAGAAATATGCTCATGGCTGAAAAGACAGTCGAGGGTTGCCAGGCCTATTTCTTTACTTGGCATAACTCATTACTTCTACTTGAGCCTTCATTACAACTTAAGAGGTAATCTCAATTTTGACGCAAAGAGGATTTTGTATATGAATGAGGAATGGGAGTTTTGCTGTAAAAGGGATTTCCTTGAACATTTTCACCTGAAATATCCCACCAGGCAATTACCCTATTCTGTGGTACTAGAATTAAAAATACAGTATTACTACATTGGTTTTTATGCAAAATGTGTATTAAGGGATTTTAGTACCTTATTGGTGATTGGGTGTAGTGGGACATCCACCAATGTATCCAAGGTTCCAACTGCTGGACAGTGTCATTGGCATCAATGAACTCTTATTGCAACAAATGGGATATCCGTCTCTTTTTATCAGATGTCCCTCATCCACCAAACCTTAAATGTGGACCTTGGGGCCTGATGTACTATATACATTTGCAAATCAGCGCTATAACATTTGCAGACCACAAATTGGGCAAATGAGAATGCAATGTGTGATGCTTCCTGTGTACTGATAGGTCGAATACCAAATTGTACATACACAGACGGTCACAAAATGACCTGCCTAATGAATATGAATTAAGCAGGTTGCAATGTGTTAGTTACTCGCTGTTATTGAGTATGAAGACAGAGATGGAGGCCTCTATCAATCAATCAATCCTGCCATTTGTATAGCGCACTTCTCACCCGGGAGGGTCTCAAGGCGCTTGAGGGGAGGGGTATGCTACTGCTCGAACAGCCAGGTCTTGAGTTGTTTCCTGAAGGCGAGATGGTCCTGGGTCAGCCGAAGGTGGATGGGGAGGGAGTTCCAAGTCTTGGCAGCCACGTAAGAGAAGGATCTTCCTCTGGCGGTGGCTCTTCGGATGCGTGGTACGGGTGCGAGGGCGAAGCTGGTAGACCGTAGCTGGCGGGTGGGCGTGTAGAAGGTCAGGCGGTCGTTGAGGTACTTGGGGCCCAGATCGTGGAGAGACTTGTGTGCGTGGGTGAGGAGCCGGAACGTGATCCTCTTGTCGACGGGGAGCCAGTGCAGGTTCCTCAGGTGGCTGGAGATGTGGCTGCCTCGGGGGACATCCAGGATGAGTCGGGCGGAGGCGTTCTGGATGCGCTGGAGTCTTTTCTGTAGCTTGGCTGTGGTTCCGGCGTAGAGGGCGTTTCCGTAGTCCAGTCGGCTGGTGACGAGTGCCTGGGTGACAGTCTTCCTGGTCGCGGTCGGGATCCAGCAGAAGATCTTGCGAAGCATACGCAGGGTGTTGAAGCACGATGAGGAGACGGCGTTGACTTGTCTGGTCATCGAGAGGGAGGGGTCCAGGATGAAGCCCAGGTTGCGTGCGTGTTCGGTTGGCTTGGGTGCGGTGCCCAGGGCTGGGGGCCACCAGGAGTCGTCCCAGGCGGAGGGCGAAGATACCAGGATGAGGACTTCCGTCTTGTCCGAGTTCAGTTTCAGGCGGCTGTCCTTCATCCACTCGGCGACGTCTTTCATCCCTTCGTGTAGGCAGGTTCTGGCGGTGTCGGGGTCTCTGGTGAGGGAGAGGATCAGCTGGGTGTCGTCGGCGTAAGGGATGATGTTGAGGTTGTGTTGTGTCTAAGCAAAAGCACACCTCCATTCCTGCATTGGGATTTCCAAACAGGAAACGTTTTTTTTTTTAAAGCAACACTGTTCATTAAAGAGGCATATGCTGCTTTAAAAAAGGTTTCCCATTTAGTATAACATCGGTTGGAGTGGACAGTGGGCCACTGCCTACCCACGTGCGAGGTTACCAACACGATTCCCAAAGGGAAATTTGTACACGATTCCCAAAGGGAAATCTGTTTCAGACCATTCATACAATTCCCAATAGAAGGGGAGGCCTCTTTCAGATCACCTTCTTTAGATGCATTAGAAATGATTATTTCCATAACTCCTCTACCCCACTTCCTCTTAAGTAAACTCATGTTTTGGAACTCTTTTTCTATAGGTGTTTTCTTGTGCATCTTGCACAATCATGGCAGTTCTTCGGGCAGTCTCTTCTCTTCATATTAAACATTATCCACCCCAAAGGTCCATAACTCTTCCCAAAGCTTGATTCCTCTCTTTAGAGGAATTGAAACTGTGTGTTTTGTGGACTGTAATATGCTCTGCATGTCTTCATTCATATTTTAGGTGAGCAGATTTTAAATAAATGTATCCTTGGGTATTTTAGATGGAATCTCTGTGTACATAGGCAAACCTGTATATATAGGCAAACCTGTATATGTTGGACATTTTACAGAACAAATGTAGCAGGGAGCAATTTTTGCATAGCAGAGAGAGTACACAAGGTTTCAAGATTGTGTCCAAAAGTGCATGTGGCGAGCTCTCTTCATAGCTCAGTTCTGGGGTAGAAGAAGCTTACTCATTGGTGGAGGAGAAGCTGCTCTTGAACAGATACATTTCCAAACATATAGAAATATACTTATTTATTTAAAAAGCTAAAATTGGATCAATAACAAAGGCAGATTCTCGCGATTATGATGGCACTACACAAAGGAGGGATTCCTATAAAGAGTTTAAACCGACGCCTAATTAGCGGTATGGTGGTCCTTATGGTGGTCCAAGGACCGCCAGACTCTCACGGGCGCCGTCGTGGCGGTCCAGCCGCACCAGTGGACTGACCGCTCAATTACAACTTTGGTGCTTTGAGCGCCATTGCACAGTCAGGGGCTCAGCAATATGCTGGTGGTGCCACTCTGGCACCGCCTTGCATATTACAAGTTTCAGGACCGCCAGCTAGTAGTGTCATGGATGCCTTTACTCCAAGAAAAGGCTGTCGGTCCTGAAACGAAGGAGGGCCTACAGGCCCCCTGTTGCCTATGAGCATGGGGAGGCTTGCAGGAGGCACAACATGTGCCCCCCTGTGCTCATGCACCCCAGTTCCGGCACTGCATAATCCATGCCGTGCAGGAACTGTTTTTGGCATTCCCATTGCGGTGCCCTTTTTCAGAGGTAATGCCATGGGACAGGGAAAAAAAAAGCCCGCCCGACATAAGGAAACTCGTAATCTGGTGTGCAGTATGCACACAGGTTTGGCAGTGCGGGAGCAGGCCGCTGGCGTGACAGTCGGCTCCAACACCGCCAACTCGTAATCAGGCCCCATTTGTACAACGAATGTGTGCATAGTTAGCGATGGTTTTATTGTGCTGAGAAGTGCTTTCTAAAATGGAATGTACACTCAATAAACAGAACATTTTAAATTCCACATGCACAACCACATGAAAACGAGTCACAACAAGGAAGTGTTAATGCTGTAAGTCAGCAGTCTAACTCAGAGTGCTGTCCTGAAGGCCTGCCCCTGTAATGGCACAATAAGCTAGCAAAAGTGATCCAGTTCTTCCCAAGTTAGGCTAAGGGTGCCACATTCCCCATTTTGATTTTCAGCCAAAATTTACATTTAGGTGCTTTCGTGTCTTTCAGTAAGCAATAGGGAACACGGCAGGATGTAGAAAAGTTTTGGGTTAAATGTTTTCAATTGGATGTCAATACTTTATATATTGGACCATATCTGAACTAATTAAGTAGAAAAACATGTTTTAAATGTCAATGACCTTTTGAAGACATTCCTCACAATTTATAGAGACTTTTCATCCGTCAGCTCTCCTCCCCTTGCATGTTGTATATAACATAAACAAGCAAAGAAACAAACAACCAAACAAGAAGGCCGAAAACAACAGAGGCAGAGGTTTGGCTAGAAAAAGAAATGGGGCAGTGATAATAAATTTAAGTAACAGACAACAACCAAGCACTTGGTCGGCTTCGTAGCAAGGTTTCTGGAAATGAACTTCAAGAGTGAGTCTCCGCAGTGAACCTGCACTAAACACTTATAATTAGGGCTGCAGTGTGCCACGCTCGTATAAATTCAGCTCTGGCAAACCTGTAAAAATCTGGCCCCTTGAGGAAGCGCGCTTCCCTCCGCTGGGCTTGCTGCAGGCGAGTTCATTCTCCTGTTTATAAAAGGGTCATTAATAAGACCGGCTTACAGCGTGTTCTAGGTCACCACTCCATCGAGAGTTCATTACAAGTTCGTGAGGAATTCTCATATTTTTTAAGTTAATTTAAAAGAACATATACATTTAAGGGGTCATGCAGTGTGTTTAATCGTTTTTCCGTCTTTTTACACACCCTGCAATCCTCTGAATAGCAAGTTATGGCGAAGAGGCAATAAGCACTAGTACAGAGCTCAATATAGCCTTTTGTTAAGCGTTCTAAACAATACATATACGCTAAGTGGCACTTTGGACCAGATGGACCTTTTTCCCATTCGCAAAGGGGTAGATTCACTGAATCAGCTGGTTTGCGACCAGAAAGAAGCATTTTTTTGGTATGTATGAGACACAAACTCCGATTTAATAACACAATACCGAATTGCAATTTGGGTTTATGGCCAAATACCGATTTAGTATTTGGAAGAGTCCTCCCTTCCAAATATCAAATCTGAATCATATATAATAATGTTTCACAACCAAATTCCGGTTGCAAAACATTAACATTTTACCGACTACAAGCATGTTGTGGTCAGCTGCTGCTCATCCTAATGGGCTGAGGGGCCATGCCCCCTTACCTTTTGGGCACTATACAGAAAGTCTGTCAGACTGAGCAAAGGTCAGTCTAACGCACACTCTTTATTTTCAGGTCAGGTAGCCAGGCCCTGTACATGATGAGCTGAACTATGCCGGGCTGAAGAAGTCACAGCTCCTGTGAGCATCCGCAGCCCGTGGAGGGAGTTACGGTGGGGCAGGAAGGCGGGGTGGGGGAGGGGCAGGGTGTGGGGTGCTAAAAGCTGGAATATGGATAATTGCAGGTAAGTAAACAATTTAATGAATAAAAAGAATTTCGTAGCGTGCATTGCATCACATTTTGCGATGCAGGGAGCGCTACGAAATTCGTTTTATTCATTAAATTGTTTACTTACCTGCAATTATCCATATTCCAGTTTTTAGCACCCCCCACCCTGCCCCGCCTTCTTGCCCCACCGTAACTCCCTCCATGGGCCGAGGCTGTCTGTGAGTGTGACATTTTCACCTTGAGGACCTCTACCTCATGACTGGGAGCTTCGGTTCTAAGACCTTAAGAGCCCAGGGCTGAGTGTCAATCACTGACACCTTTTCACAGAGTGGTGTGGGGTCAGCAGTCTCACTGACCCCATCCCACTCTATGATAATTGAGGGACTGCTGCCTTCCCTCATTGGCTGATCTAAGGCCATTGAGGAAAGGCAGAAATACCAACCCTCCTGGGACTTCTGAGGCTTGGGACTGCTGCCTTCCCTCATTGGCTGACCTTAGGTGAGCCAATGAGGGAAGGCAGCAGTTCCAATCCTGATGGGAGCTCCGAGGCATAGCTCCGCAGTTAAGTATGATTTTATTTTTAAAGATTTGTGTGTGCATGAGTGCATGAATATCTGGAAGTGAGTGTTGTAAATGGATGTTTGTGAGCGCATGCATGTGTGAATGCATGAGTGTGAGTGAGTGTTTATGTGTGTGTTTGTGCCCTGACCGCCCTCCTCCTTGCTAAGAGTACAAGCTGCCATTCGCAAATGGGAAGGGGTCTCCATGGGACATCTTCTCCTTTCTTAATATAAAAAAAATGTTTAAGAGTCGATAGTCCATGGGATTACTGAGTCTTCTTCAACAAACCAAAAAAATAAACTTTTCCTTCAGGGAAGCGGGCTACATTAAAAACCAAAGATATCTTTATTAAGGAGCAATAACAGACATGGTAGTGTGCTCACCCAAGCAGGCCATCATCTCTTTGATGGTGGGGGTTCCTAGTGGGTTGCAAATTGCGACCTACCTCATTAATATTCATGAGTAGCTTGATTTGCGACCTACTAGGAATCGCTAATTCCAAAAGAAAACTTTCATATATTTAGAATACCGCTTACCAAATAGGGATTAGGAAAAATCGTTATTTGGAAATCGCTATTCTAAAGGTACTTATATGTGGCCCTTGGTTCTTTGCCATGAAATTACAGGAACAAAAAACCACAACACCAAAGTGAAGGAAATCATGGAGGTTAGATTGGAGGTATAAGTTACAGGACCCTGAAATGTCATAGACAAGTCTGTTCTCTGTTGTCTCTCTCTGGGAGTATGATAAATATGAGCTCGATCTGCCTGATATGAGTTGAGCCTGTGCTCTGTTGCCAGAGTAAATTTATCCATCTCAAAAGTCTTCCAAAGTCTGGCAACCACAGTCTTATATGATGGCTTAGATGGTTGGGCCCATTTCACTAAAATATGATACACAGTAGTGACTAGGCTGACAGCTAGCAATTTCCCTCTCCTGATTCTATACAGTCTTCCACCTGGAAAAAACAAACCCCACAGAATCACCCTTGGATCTCTGGGTGTTTGCATACCAGCGTGTTTGATTTAATTTAATTCCTTGTGCCAGTAAGTGCCCTGCATTGGGCAATGCCACTGTCAGGGTAAAATGTGCCCATGGCTCCGCAGTTTATCTAGCAGTGGACAAGGATTTTTATATTTGGTATCTCTCACCTTGGCACTTAGAACAAAGGTTATGTGGTCTGTGTTATCATTTATCCCATTTTTTGTGGGTGATGGATCAACAAAGTACCATGGCCCACCTCTTCTCTCCCAAAGTCTTTATCCTGGGGTGTGTAGGTGTTTATAGACTGTGAAGATGAACTCTTTCCTAAATGGGGCATCTTTCATCCACTTTACAAATACTGCAAAGGCCCGGATAGTCCCTTCTTTTACTGTGGGATTTAACCAGGGCCGGACAGGGAACCCAAAGCAGCCCTGAAAAATGTTATCAGACCAGCCCCCATACGATGTATAGAGAGTGCGCCTGACCACCACAAGTGGGATTGGGGGTCAAAAATGGTGCATTCAAAACACATTTTTCATTATATATTCAATTGTTTTAGTTTTTAAAGCATAGTAAATAATGACCTAACAGTGCACCAGAATGCCGCAATCTTTATGAGGGCTCTCATCTTTTCATAGCCCCTCTCTCACAAGTATTTCATTTGTTTTATAGCGCCTCATACCATTGTCGGGTGTCAGAGCATTTTACATCACACACATACAGAAACAATGAACCAAACATATATAAATCAGTGTATTGAAAATGTTACATAAGACAAAGGGGACTACAAGTTGTAGGATTGACATCATCCATAATAGTAGGCTTTTTTAAAGAGTGTTTGGTCTGCAGAAGCACACATTCAGGATTCAGAATGCAACACAGTTCATAACAGCTGAAGATGGAAGGTCCAAGGATTCCAGAACTATATCTGTTTTCACAGAAGATTTTTAATTATGAAGACGAGGGAAACATACTCAAAAACTCTGGACCTTTTAGAGTTTTAAAATTGAACAGTTTTTAGAAAAAAGAGAGTATGTTTTCCAGTTTTAAATACGTATTGTTTTAAGGTTGAATCTACAGGACTTTCTTGCCGCGCACAACACTTTCGTGGAAACGCGTCAAAATGCGGGAGATTTAACTCCAAATTGAAATATTCCAGGAATCTATTTTGTTATATATCCATAATGATGTATACTAGAGAATCTAACAGAATGCAAAAAAGAAATTGAATTTAGCCTTGATAAAGCCCTGGCGCAAACCGCCACAGAGGGCGAAACACGTGTCGGCTGTCAATGTTCAATTCTGCATCGATAAAATTCAATTTTTTCTAAAACTGGAGCGACCCTATTATTTGAGTGGAAATCTGAATCAATGATTACAGGATTCAACCATAAAACAATACGTATTTAAAACTGGAAAACATACTCTCTTTTTTCAAAAGAATGCAACACAGTGGTTAGAGTTGACTCTACTAAAGTGAATTTATTTTTACCCACACAAACCCATTTTAGCAAAATTAGGATAATTAAAGACTGGGAAAAAAAACATAACTTTTTAACCTAGACTACAATTGTAATATTTGAACTGCATAGTAACAACATTATACTGTTCTATGATTTTCATAGGGCACGCTGTTTGCAGCAGGCATTTTAACCTTATGCACTTCCTTAGATGAGTCAAATATGCCAGTAGATAAAACTCCAATCTCTCTCTAGCAGGTACACTAATCACCAGAGTTATCTTGGCACTTTTATTGTTGCCTTCAACTGTTGGATATACAAAGAATTCTGTAGTGCTTTTAACCCCTTCGACGCTGATGACGAGCTGAGCTCGTCATGAGTTACGCCTCTCGTACGCTCATGACGAGCTCAGCTCGTCATGCAACGCGCGTTTTTAAAAACCGCCGTGCACAGCGGGAAAAGCCGCTGCGCGCATGCGGTTAAAACAGCTGCACTGCTACAAAACCAGCCCCAATAACTAAGCACCCTCACACATCCAGCCTCCCGGGGAAATGCCGATGCTAGGTACGCCTAGTTGGTCCTTGAGTTTAACACCCAATGTCAATTTTGTGTGTAGGTGAATCTCTCACTTTTGAGTAAGGAATTTTGTTAGTTAAAGTCAATAAACAAAAAACTTCCCTGCTTTAAGCTTAACCAATGCCACTGGTAACTTCCTCTTTAGATATGGGTTCCTCCACACAACATTGTAGTTGATGTTTATTTGAGTAAGCTGATATCTTGCGTGATGAACAAGCTTTCATGGCATCTTGATTTTCATAAACGCCATGAAAAGTTTCTGCAATGGAGCTGTCATCCTGAGCTGTCATATGACCAGCTCTGTTAGCTTACCCTGACACTTCCCACTAAGCCAGAAACTCTTTGGAGTGACTGAGCAGATCACCCTAGATGGATCATTATATCCCTTCAATGCCTGTTTGTCTGATTACAACTACCATTCCAGGACACACTTGCTATGTGATTACATGCAGAAGGTGCTTTTCTCCCCTAGGAGTTTAGCTATTGATGTCACCCAAGATGGCCTGTTGCAAAGTCATCCTATGTGCCCTGTGCACCCCCATTTGTTTTGCTGACTGATACTGGTGTTAACTGACTCTGACTGTCCCTGGACTCTGTCTAACCCGGCCCAGGGTCAGTGATGTGCTGAAAACACAGTGAAAATACACATATGCATTAGGATACACTGGATTCATGATATATTCACACATGCTTTTACAACACATGCCTTTACAACGTGGGCAATACAACAAAAGTGTCATTACCACGCATTTCATTACAACGCAAGTCCTTACAATGACTTGCCTTAGGTAAGCGCTGGACTTTGGAATAGTATATTTTACTATTCCAGCTCCAGTATGTGCAACAGCAGGGAAGATGTTGGATTTAAAATCCAACAATGCATTCCCTAAAGCAAGTTGTTGTAACAACTTGCGTTGTAATGGAACATATGGTAATGACGCGTTCATGGTAGTGCCTGCGTTGTAATGGCATGGCGTAGTTCTGTCTGCGTTGTAAACACTGTTTCCTGTGTGATGATGGAGAAATTGCAGTTTACCCTTGCAAATGCCTACCCCCATAGGATAGCATTGCAATAGTTTATGAATACATAAGTCTTGCTAGGAATTGAATTAAATATCATTCAAAGACTTAGGAAAATGGTATTGGTAAATCCAACAATATACTATTGTTGAATTGACCCTAACGTTTACAGAAAATTAGTTATAAGACTTTCTTGTCTGTAAGAAAACATTCAGCCTTCCTGTAGTCTTACCTGATTGGTCAGAGTTAACAGGATTAGCCAGGCAGCTTTGATGAAGTGATAAGTGGCTCACCCAAGGAGAGGCTATCTGCTGGAGAGAGCTTTGCTACATAGGAATGTCAGAGGAGATTTTGATCGGGACCCCCCCAGCCTCAGTTTATCTGCAAAGGCCTCCATCGAGGTCAACCTGAATGTTCGACTTTGTCCCTGTCAAGCATGACCAGATATTCCAGAGTGGATCTATAGGTTTCTAAGTGCTAGAAAGTGTTTAATGTTCTATGATTTTCATAGGGCACGCTGTTTGCAGCAGGCATTTTAACCTTATGCACTTCCTTAGATGTCAAATCTGCCAGTAGATAAAACTCCGATCTCTCTCCAGCAGGTACACTAATCACCAGAGGTATCTTGGCACTTTTATTGTTGCCTGAAAACTGTTGGATATACAAAGAATTCTGTAGTGCTTTTAAAACAGCTGCACTGCTACAAAACCAGCCCCCAATAACTAAGCACCCTCACACATCCAGCCTCCCGGGGAAATGCCCGATGCTAGGTACGCCCAGTTGGTCCTTGAGTTTAACACCCAATGTCAATTTTGTGTGTAGGTGAATCTCTCACTTTTGAGTAAGGCATTTTGTTAGTTAAAGTCAATAAACAAAAAACTTCCCTGCTTTAAGCTTAACCAATGCCACTAATAACTTTCTCTTTAGATATGGGTTCTTCCAAACAACATAGTAGTTGATGTTTATTTGAGTAAGCTGATATCTTGCGTGATGAACAAGCTTTCATGGCATCTTGATTTTCATAGAAGCCATTAAAAGTTTCTGCAATGGAGCTGTCATCCTGAGCTGTCATATGACCAGCTCTTTTGACTTACCCTGACACTTCCCACTAAGCCAGAAACTCTTTGGAGTGACTGAGCAGATCACCCTAGATGGATCATTATATCCCTTCAATGCCTGTTTGTCTGATTACAACTACCATTCCAGGACACACTTGCTATGTGATTACATGCAGAAGGTGCTTTTCTCCCCTAGGAGTTTAGCTATTGATGTCACCCAAGAGGGCCTGTTGCAAAGTCATCCTATGTGCCCTGTGCACCCCCATTTATTTTGCTGACTGATACTGGTGTTAACTGACTCTGACTTTCCCTGGACTCTGTCTAACCCAGCCCAAGGTCAGTGATGTGCTGAAAACACAGTGAAAATACACTTATGCATTAGGATACACTGGATTTATGATATATTCACACATGCTTTTACAACACATGCCTTTACAACGTGGGCAATACAACAAAAGTGTCATTACCACGCATTCCATTACAACGCAAGTCGTTACAATGACTTGCCTTAGGTAAGCGATGGACTTTGGAATAGTATATTTTACTATTCCAGCTCCAGTATGTGCAACAGCAGGGAAGATGTTGGATTTAAAATCCAACAATGCATTCCCTAAAGCAAGTTGTTGTAACAACTTGCGTTGTAATGGAACATATGGTAACAACGGGTTCATGATAGTGCCTGCGTTGTAATGGCACTGCGTAGTTCGGTGTGCATTGTAAACACTGTTTCCTGTGTGATGATGGAGAAATTGCAGTTTACCCTTGTAAATGCCTAGCCCTATAGGATAGCATTGCAATAGTTTATGAACGCATAAGTCTTGCTAGGAATTGAATAAAATTTCATTCAAAGACTTAGGAAAATGGTATTGGTAAATCCAACAATATACTATTGTTGAATTTACCCTAACGTTTACAAAAAATTAGTTATAAGACTTTCGTGTGTGTAAGAAAACATTCAGCCTTCCTGTAGTCTTACCTGATTGGTCAGAGTTAACAGGATTAGCCAGGCAGCTTTGATGAAGTGATAAGTGGCTCGCCCAGGGAGAGGCTATCTACTGGAGGGAGCTTTGCTACATAGGAAGGTCAGAGGAGATTTTGATCGGGACCCCCCCAGCCTCAGTTTATCTGCAAAGGCCTCCATCGAGGTCAACCTGAATGTTCGACTTTGTCCCTGTCAAACATGACCAGATATTCCAGAGTGGATCTATAGGTTTCTAAGTGCTAGAAAGTGTTTAATGTTTATAAATTCATATCTCTGATTCCCTAAATTGTATTTTTGATGTTCTGGTGTCATTGAAAAAATAAACATATGTCCTATTTGTATGAATTGATTTGGGATTTTTATTGTGTGTTATGTCTTAATTATTTACTTGATTGGTGTTTTTAAATGCTTTACATACCAGTCTCCTAAGTTAAGCCTGCCTGCTTGCAGGCAAGCTACCCAGGTTTGAGAATGGGAATACCTTATTGAGAACTATACTGTGCTCTATACCATGTTAGTGGCCTTATTGCCAGTGCTAGATGCACTTTTACCACTGCTAATAACCCACTTTCCAATATGGCCCTATTCACAAAGATTCTGCTGTGTTACTTGCTCTGGGCTATGTCTGACTGACTCCTAAATTCAGAAGTACATCAAAAGTACATTAAGAGTAAGTCACAACAATCGGGTGAACAATATGTGCCATTTCTATTCACCTTTAGGGCACTCAGAAATTGCATCTCCCATATCCATTTAACCCCTTTCTAGTAATTTATGCCCTCCTTTTTAAGTATCTGTTGACTGTTCTTATGCTTTATTTTCCTTAATTTACATGTTTTAATGTAAATAGGTCTACTTTGTAGATGAAATCTGCAGTATAATAATACCCATGGGAAGAAAAACAAACATTAATAAAGGGCCTACAAATGTATTAATGACTACAGTGTAGCATCTTAATGCTCTAGAATGTTACATTTGAATTGAATGTAGGCTAATGAAATATGTGTGTGTGTGTGTCTGTATATATATATATATATATATATATATATATATATATATATATGGATCACTGAAATAATATCGACTACCAAAATATCGACTACCCAAAATATCGACGAGAAAATATCTACAACCAAAATATCGAGTTTGTATGTACAAACAGGTAAGTACAAAAATATCGAGTACAAAATATCGTTAACAAAAATATAGTTGTAAAAAATATCGACTTTAATAAAAACAATGTTTAATTACATTAATATAAAAAATTAATTACTAAAATATAATTAACAATACTTAAAATAACTTTTAATAATTAAATAATTAATGAAAGTAAAAAAATGATATTTTTTAATCATATTTCTTAAAACATATATATATATAGTAACAAAATTTAATTAAATAATAGCCAATATTATTAACGTACAAATACAAAAGAGTAAAAATTACTATTCCCACTGCAAAGAGTGCAACAGTGGATATATGACGTTACAACGCAACTTTTACAACGCACTACCATTACAACGTAAGTATTGGTAAGTATATAATAATTTTTTAAAATTTAAATTATGTAAAATTATTTAAATATAATTTAATTTAATTTCATTTCATTAAATTAAATTAATGTAAATTTAATTTTACTTTATTTTTACACTGTACCCCTGTACCCCTGTACCCCAAAACTGACCCTGAACCCTAAAAAAACCCTTTACCCAAAAACCCAAAACTGCCCCTGAACCCTAAAAATACCCCTTTACCCAAAAACTAAAAACTGACCCTGAACCCTAAAAATACCCCTTTACCCAAAAACTAAAAACTGACCCTGAACCCTAAAAATACCCCTTTACCCAAAAACCCAAAACTGACCCTGAACCCTAAAAATACCCCTTTACCCAAAAACTAAAAACTGACCCTGAACCCTAAAAATACCCCTTTACCCAAAAACTAAAAACTGACCCTGAACCCTTAAAATACCCCTTTACCCAAAAACTAAAAACTGACCCTGAACCCTAAAAATACCCCTTTTCCTCAAAAACTAAAAACTGACCCTGAACCCTAAAAATACCCCTTTACCCAAAAACTAAAAACTGACCCTGAACCCTAAAAATACCCCTTTACCCAAAAACTAAAAACTGACCCTGAACCCTAAAAATACCCCTTTACCCAAAAACTAAAAACTGACCCTGAACCCTAAAAATACCCCTTTAATTAAACATAATTAGCAATTAATCAATTAAATTAAATTAATTACCAATTACATTTTAATTAATTAACAAATATTATTTAATTACCAATTAATTAAATATTACTACCAATTAATACATTTACATATTTAATAAATAATAATTAAATTACTTCCCACCCTATTTCCCTATAAACCCACAACCCGCTACAGGAAATACATTATTTTAATTTACATAATTAGCAATTAATCAATTAAATTAAATTAATTACCAATTAAATTTTAAATAATTAACATATAATATTTAATTACCAATTAATTAATTATTACCACCAATTAATACATTTACATATTTAATTAATTATAATTAAATTACTTCCCACCCTATTCCCCTATAAACCCACAACCCGCTACAGAATAAAATTACACAATAATTTTAAAAAAATCATTAATTAAAAATAATTATAACATAAAATGACACTTTTCACACATATTATAACATAAAAACACTATAAATAATTACATATTATATAACAAAAGATATTTTTTACTTTCGATATTATTTACAGTCGATATTACTTCACTTACCTTAAAAACGATATTTTGGCTGTCGATATTCTGTCCTGTCGATATTTTCTCCAAACGATATTTAAAACTCGATATTTTGTCCATTCGATATTGTGGAGTCGATATTATGTCTGTGCACCATATATATATATATGCTCGCTCCAGCTCCACAAAAACCAGCAGAAGCACTCGCAGGTGGGTGTAGACTTGCGGATTGTGGACCCCGCAAAATTATCACTGCTCCTTTCCTCAGACCTCGCCAAAAAAAGTCCACACTCGCGAGGGACGTTCAAAAAGATATTTATTCTTTTGCACGACCTAACAGCAACAGACGTGTTTCGGTAAGATACCTTTTTTGATGTGGCCAGCGCCATACCAACGTCATGTTTTTCAATGTTTCGATTTGCATAAACACAGTAAAGGGACTATCGGCAAAGCTCTTACTTTACGTGCCATCTTGGAATAGTATCCACTGCATATATGTGCATTCAAGATTACATATTCTACCCAAATCAGTTTTTACACTTAGCTGTAATCCGTGTACATTTCCACAATTTCATTTATGGATCATATTTACAAATATGTACAAATATATACACACAAGTATATGCCATATGTATTGCCCATAGCGTGTATGTAACGCTTGCTTCGTTTTCATGCCGTATATCGGCTTTGTAGCACCTCTCGTTAATCGAGAACATACTCAACTGAAAATAGGCTGCTCCACTTTTATACAATACCTCCTTATGACATAAATCATATTTTGAGCCACTGGCACTAAGTGTTTGCCATAAAGCCGTGAATCGGCTAGTATCCCTTCACTGAGATTCACAATCATCTGTAATAGCCGAATTTTCTGCTTTCATATCCACACATATTAATTCATGAAGAGCTACCAAGGCACATGCACACTTCCTGCAGTGTGATCACGAGAGTGTACAACAAGTCATTCTAATTCGTATTGCTGTCCTGTTAGCCAACTGGACAGACATCCCTGCAAACCTACTCTTCATGACTGCAGGGCTAATGAACCAATAGACAAATGACTAGATAAATCAGCAAATGATTAGACTATTCACAAAATATATAATGCAAAGTATCAAAATGTACTGTACACTATACAATATATACAATTCAGACAGCAGAGGAATAAAATAGATAATGGTGGAAATCAGGCTGAGGTGGAGATAAAGATTGAAATAAAGATAAAGATATCAAGTGGAGAGCTACTGATAAATCACACATAGCACATAACAATTGGCAGCAGTTTGTGATATTAGGCACATCAATAATGACTAAATTTAATTCCTCATACTATAGTTATTCCTTGCAATAAAACCCAGATTTTTATGTGCCTATGTGTACTGCCAACTCCTCTCCACTATTTAGGCGTCGTGGATGTTTTGTAAGTAAATCAATTATATATCGAGACTCTAATCTACGTAATTTTCAGACTCTAGCTCCCCCTTTTACATTTGTTGGAACAAAATCAAGGCCAAAAAACTGTAATTTCTTGCGGTCACTATGATGTTTTTCTGCGAAGTGTGGCGCAACAGGATACGCCTGGTCTAACTTGTCAAAGGCCCTCATATGTTTGAGGATCCTGATCTTTAATTGGTGGACTGTACTCCCTATATAGCGCAGCCCACATGGGCATACCAGGCAGTATACCTCGTAAGGTGTACTACACAATATAAATTTGATTATTGTTTTGACCTTTTCTATCTCTGGTTGGTATAGTATACAAGTAAACTCTCTTACTGCTAACACAGGCTTTACACCTACCACTCGGATAGAAGCCCTTTAATTAGGTTAGCGTGTTCACTCTTTGTAGTAACTTTTCCAAGTGGCTATTCACCAACATGTCCCGAAGTGATCTTGCCTTTTTGAAGGTTACTAATGGCGCAGTGGGAATGTCACTTTCTATGATGCTTTCTGTTTGTAGAATATGCCAGTTCTTTTTAAGCATTTTTTTCAAATAATTGACTTCTGTCGAGTAAGGGGTAACCATCCGGAATTTACCCTCATTCTTCATACCCTGTATTTCTTTGTCAATCAGTAGATTTTCTCTGGGGATCCCTCAATCAATCAATCAATCAGGTCATTTGTAGAGCGCACTACTCACCCGTAGGGTCTCAAGGCGCTGGGAGGGGGGGGGTGCCGCTACTGCTCGAACAGCCAGGTCTTGAGCTTCTTCCTGAAGGAGAGGTGGTCTTGGGTCAGGCGAAGATTGGTCGGAAGTGCGTTCCAGGTCTTGGCGGCCAGGTAGGAGAAGGATCTTCCTCCTGTTGTCGCTCTTCGAATGCGGGGGACGGCGGCGAGGGCGTGGTTGGTTGATCTGAGGAGGCGCTTGGGAGTGTAGAAGTTGATCCGGTTGTTGAGGTAGCTCGGGCCTTGGTCGTGTAGGGCTTTGTGCGCGTGGGTGAGGAGCCGGAAGGTGATTCTCTTGTTGACC
Source organism: Lissotriton helveticus (assembly GCF_964261635.1). Classification (NCBI taxonomy): domain Eukaryota; kingdom Metazoa; phylum Chordata; class Amphibia; order Caudata; family Salamandridae; genus Lissotriton; species Lissotriton helveticus. The sequence goes on from NC_136072.1 coordinate 1,011,883,253, forward strand.
GGGAGCCAGTGTAGATCTCTCAGGTGTCCGGAGATGTGGCTGCGTCGGGGGATGTCGAGGATGAGTCTCGCCGAGGCGTTCTGGATCCGCTGGAGTCTCTTCTGGAGTTTGGCAGTGGTTCCGGCGTAGAGGGCGTTACCGTAGTCCAATCGGCTGGTGACGAGGGCTTGGGTGACCGTCTTCCTCGTCTCGGTGGGGATCCATCGGAAGATCTTACGTAGCATGCGCAGGATGTTGAAGCATGACGAGGAGACGGCGTTGACTTGTCTGGTCATGGAGAGGGAGGAGTCCAGGATGAAGCCCAGGTTGCGTGCGTGGTCCGTCGGTTTGGGTGCGGTGCCCAGGGCGGGGGGCCACCAGGAGTCGTCCCAGGCGGAGGGCGTGGAGCCCAGGATGAGGACCTCCGTCTTGTCTGAGTTCAGTTTCAGGCGGCTGGTCGTCATCCATTCGGCTACGTTTCTCATCCCTTCGTGCAGGTTGGCTCTGGCGGTGGAGGGGTCGTTGGTCAGGGAGAGGATCAGCTGGGTGTCGTCGGCGTAGGAGATGATGTTCAGGTTGTGTTGGCGTGCGATGGCCGCGAGGGGGCTCATGTAGACGTTGAAGAGGGTTGGGCTCAGCGAGGATCCTTGGGGTACGCCGCAGATGACTTTGGTGGCCTCTGACTTGTACGGTGGTAGGCGGACTCTTTGTGTTCTTCCGTCGAGGAAGGAGGTGATCCATTCCAGTGCCTTCTCCTGGATTCCGATGTTGCTGAGGCGCTGTACTAGGGTGCGGTGGCAGACAGTGTCGAAAGCCGCGGAGAGGTCCAGGAGGATGAGGGCCGCTGTTTCTCCGTTGTCCATCAGAGTTCGAAGGTCGTCGGTGGCGGCGATGAGGGCGGTCTCGGTGCTGTGGTTCGCTCGGAAGCCGGACTGTGAGGGGTCGAGGGATCCATTCATCTCGAGGAAGGCGGCCAGCTGTTTGTTGACGGTCTTCTCGATGACTTTGGCCGGGAACGGGAGGAGCGAGATGGGACGGTAGTTCTTGAGGTCGGTGGGGTCTGCTGTGGGTTTCTTGAGGAGAGCGCTGAGTTCGGCGTGCTTCCAGCTCTCAGGGAAGGTGGCGGAGTCGAAGGAGGTGTTGATGATGTCCCGCAGGTGGGGTGCGAGGACAGCGTCGGCCTTGTTGAAGACGTGGTGAGGGCAGGGGTCAGTCGGAGATCCGGAATGGATGGAGTTCATGGTGCGGATGGTGTCTTCGGTGCTGATCGGGGTCCAGGTGCGGAGGGTGGTGGATGGTGGCGTCGTTGCGGTTGTGGCTTGCGTTGGTTGGTTGCTGAAGCTGTTGTGTATGTCCGTGATCTTGTTGTGGAAGTAGGACGCGAGGGAGTTGCAGAGGTCTTGCGACGGTGTGATGTCGTTGTTTCCGGCGTTGGGGTTGGAGAGCTCTTTCCCTCTCACTTTCTTTAGCGTAGCATTCAGTGACACAGGATTGTATCCTCTAACGGCAAACCGGGCGATACACTCTGAGGCAGCTGCCTCAAAATCCTTCTCCATCGTGCTATTTCTTTTTAGATGTAGAAGTTCACCATAGGGTATGCTTTGGACCAATTTGGAGGGTGGCTGGTGGTGGCAAATAATACCAAATTTCCAGCAGTGACTTTCCGGAATAAGGCTGTCTGTATTCTCTCCTCATCAATGAACACCCTCAGGTCCAGGTAGTCCACTGCCACTGGACTAACAGAACCAGAGAAGTGTAAGTTGACCTCATTGTTGTTTAACAGATCAATATACCCCAGAGCCGTCTCAGTTGTACCCTGCCATACGATGAACAAGTGATCAATATAGCGGTACTATTTTATCACTGACCCCCTTTCACTGCCCACCTGGCAGGTTTTGGGCACCTGCTCATCCCACCAGCCAACGAACAAGTTCGCATAGCTAGGGGCAAAGCAGGTGCCCATCACCGTGCCAGTAAGCTGTCTATAATGCTGGTCTTCGAATAAGAAGATGTTGTTATTAAGGCAACATTGTATAAATTCAACCAACATCAAATTATGCTCTGCAAGCCGCAGTTGTCGTTTATCCAAATATGATCTTACAGCTTTTACCCCATCTCTATGATCTATACATGTATAGAGACTAGTGATATCTAGTACCATTAGTTGGTATGTGGGGTCCCATGTCACACCGGCAATCTTGTTTAAAAAATCGTTTGTGTCCTTAATATGTGAATTCAATTGTACTACAAAAGGAAACAGGAAATGACATTGACAGATGTTCTGTCAGTCCTTTCGGAGAGGAGACAATAGGTCTACCGGGTGGTTGTGAACTATTTTTATGTAGTTTGGGGATGTGGTAAAAGGTGGGAGTCACTGGATTAGAGCTGTGAAAAAATAAGTGTTCTTCTGGCCCCAACATCTTCTTATTATACCATTTATGGATCAATTGATCATAGGCTCCGATGCTCTTAAAATATAATTCCTTGGTGGTTTTCTGATAGTACCTTTCTTCCGACAGTTGTCCTAATGCCTCCTTGATATATTGCTCCCTTGTTTGTAACACCACATTTCCCCCTTTGTCCGAGGGTTTTATTATTATGTTCTTATCCTGCATCAGATTATCAAGTGCAGTTCTCTCCGCTCTGGACAAGTTACACTTGGACGTATCCATCACTGTTTTATTTTTCCGCTTAAATTCCAAAAGGCCATTTGTCATTGCTTCGGAAAAGACATCAATTGAATCGTAGGGCATTTGTGGATTGAAGAGTGAAGTGGGCTTGAATGGACTTTCCTCATGATCTTGTTCAATTCCCATTTCTTCAGCTCTAATCGCCATATCCTTATTGGCTATATTGATCTCTGTTTGCAACTGCAGACTTTCAAGGAGTTCAACTGCTGGCAAGACTTTCTCAATCAACAAGTCCGTGGCAGTTAACCTTGTAGCTGTCATTTTCGAATCTTTCACACTTGGTCTTAACTTAAAATATTTGTGGAGTTTTAGCTTCCACACAAAATTAAAAAGATCGATTCTGGTCTGCATGTATTCTAAATGATTGCTCGGACAGAATGTGAGTCCAAGGCTTAGAACTATTTCTTCCGTTTTGTTAAGAGTCTTATCCGTTAAATTGACCACAGTCAAATTCGTCATATTAGCTATCTTTTCGTTGTTCTTCCGCAATTGGCCCAACCGTGTGTTTTTCCTCCTCTGTTTGCCACCCCGGCTCTTCGCGTTTTTCTTCGTTTCTTTCCGGCGGCTTGTTTTTGCCCCCGCGTAGCCAGGACTGGCGGATTATTTGAAATTCGTCCTGAAAAGGAGTCTGCTTACTCCTCCCTTCCACAGATCTTCCAATTTGTTCGTCACCTGACTTATTTTCGGTGACCTCAGACTCGGATTTCTCTATACAGTATGTTTTCTGTTTTGATCGCAAATTCAGTTCTTTCCTTGGACCGTCAAACTTGCAGGCAAAAGTCAATACTCTTCCCTGCAAATAATCATTCTCATCACGAATGAATTTCTCTTGTTTGCGGGTCTTAATTTTCTGTTCATATTTTAGCAATCTTGTTTTCATTAGTGCTTTTCAATCCTCAACTTTCTTTTGATCATCCTCTTAGCCCAATTATTCTTCCAATTCCTTTATTTCTAGTAGTGTTTTGTCCCGATCACTCCAGGCATACTTAACTAATATGCCCAAGGTCCATCTGCAATACTGGGCTGTGTGTTCTGCCCAATCTGTCAGCAACTGCGGATCAGGGTTCTCGTAGGAGGGAACCGTATACACTCTCCATCCCTGCGGTACTCGGTTTTCTTCGATATAGCTTTGTAAACTGGTAGCTTCCCACCATTTACTTGTATCTTTCTCATAGAGTCTTTCAAGCTTGAACATGCTTTCCTGAAATGTATTCCTTTGTTCTCCTGACCCTGAGACCAGACTGGTGGGTGGTGCTCCTGCCATATCATGTCCTTTGAACATTCCTTGGCTGCCTTGCGACGTGTGGACTCGCAAAACATGGTGTTTCTATTCTGGCGCCCTGTTGAAGATTATAGTGGTCACATTAACTGTTCTCTTGTCTTTATGTGCTTCCCCCTCGCCTTGACGTTTCTTTACTACAGCCGTTATACGGCATATATATAGAAGGCATGATGATGGCTTGGTAGCAAGTAAACATTATCTAAGATCTAGGTCACTCAGTTTTACTGGATCACGCAGAAATGTTATTAGATATGTTGAAATTTGGCATGATGAACAACATTTTTTTTAATGGGAAATTCTATGTTCAAAAACAGGGGTGCAGCCATGGAGGCTTCCTTTTCCCTAACGTAACCCAATCGAGTGGTGGGCTTTTGGGAAACTGAACCAGTTGAGGCAGGAAATTACTCAGAAACTTGAAGAAGAATGGCTGCATTTTATCCGCGACCTTTTCTTGCTTTGGGAAGGAGAACACGCGGAATTGGTCAACTTTTTAGATTCTAGGATATCATACAACAGCATCCAAGCATAACCTATCGAAGGATGTACACTTTAGGGGACCACTTAGGTCGTAGTTTTATGTCAAATCAAGATCAATCCTGCAGTTGGACATTACCGAAAAAACTGGCTTCCACAAATGTACCAAATGCAAAGCCTGCAAAAGGGGAGACAACAGAACAGAAGTAAAACTGGTGGATGGTAGAATGAAGAAAATTATTGAACACATCCATTGTGAAAGCACTCATGAAGTTTATACACTGGAATGTTAACGTGGAATGACATACATAGGAAGTAGCATCAATAAATTGAAACTTCGGGTGTTACGTCACATTAGAGCCGTCACAAAAAAGGATTTTACCTATGTCATTTTCAAAGCAATTCTGGAAGCTTCACGATGGAGACATAAGAAAGTTTGTGTACTATTGAATCCAATAGATATATCTGAATCTGAAAGGTGCTGACAGAGGATAAACACTACGAAGGGTGGAATCAAGATGGATTCTCTCCATGGGCACTGAAATCCTTGGGGATTGAATACAGATGCAGAATTATATGCACATCTTGAATGCCTCATTGGTTTGGATAGAGGATCAGACTATGCTGCAGTTAGAACCATCCTACTTGAACAGATAATACATCAAAAAACACCTTATAGGGAGCTGTTAGAGTTTAGAACTCCTGTACCCTTTCTACTTGATTCATAATTGATTTTGATACGGTCGATATGGAGAAGTATTTATGAACTTGATTTTCTATACGGAAGGTTGTGTATAAGAACAAGTCTTGATGTAATGCATGATAGCACTCTAACAATCTTCTTAGGTATCCTTGAGCCATGATTTGAATAGAGAATAACTCGTACTAGAATAAGACTTGATTGGCATTCAAAATTTGTTTTTTATATGTTCGCTGTGCAATGAGTACTGATGGATTTTGTGTACTTTACTGATTACATTACATATATGAATTTATTCATTATTATTATTAGTACACTGAACTTTAAAAAAAATCATATCAGCTGCTATTGTTGGATGGAAGGCATGGCACTTTAGTACCAGCACTTTATAGAGATTTAAGATATTTTTAGTGATAAAGCACGAAGCACTTTGCATGTGAGCTAATATTGTGCAATATTTTTGTTCTATACTTAAATGTTTTGTAATTATGTGACTAAGAATGATATTCACTCAAAGATATTGGAGGATCTTTACAAAAGGATTGGAGATAAGGAAATAATTGTCCTGATATACTCCGCTCCATGAGAAACTGATCATTTGCATGGTAGCACTATGCACTTTATATTTAAGAAACACCTTATTTAAGAAATGGAGTCCCAGTATCTCAGACACAAAATCAGAATATTTTATGTCTCACATAAAAATCTGAACAACATATGGCTCTTGAAATTTGGTTTCGTACTGGCATTGTACAATGGTGAATAGCTAAGATTATGTTGTCTACAATAACTTCTCATATATATGAATTTTAATCATTTAGCATAATGCACTTTAAGAAATCTTAAAATATGTACTTTATGATTATTCTTCTCTATTAGAAATGTATTCATTTTAATAAGCACAGTGCACTTTTAGGAACCTAAAAAGCGGTTATCATGTCCAATATATAAATCTGTATAGCATGTGGCACTTTAAGTTGGATCTTCACATTGGCACTATTCAACAATGTACTTTTCGATTATCTTTTATATATATATAAATTATGATCATTGTAGTCAGCACAATGCACTTTAAGAACTTTAAAAGCTGATCTAGGATTATTCCTCACACATGTGAATGTAATCATTATAACTAGCACAATGCACTTTAAGAACTTTACAAGCATTTTTTATTACAGTGCAGGACATAGTAATAAAACATTAGTACTTTACAGAGATTAAAGACACTTTCTGGAGGAAATCGCAAAGAACTTTAGACTTGGTAGAGGATTCTGAAATCGCATCTATCTCTTAATATAAAAGTTGGCATCATGTGAGGAAGAGTGTAATACATTGGAGGTTTGTCGAAGGATCTCTGCAAGATAACTAGAGAATAATGAATGATTGTCCTTGTATACTCCTTTTTCATACAAATGTGATCCTAGTTTATTTTGATAAAGACATAATGCACTTTATATTTAAAAATGCATCACGTATATATTGTATCTGTAGCACCTTAGAAAAGGCAATGTGTATTTTTTTGAAGTTGAAGTCTGGTACTTTAACACCTTTTTCCTTTCTTGTTTTATATGACTATGCACTTACGTAAAGAAAAAAATGTAAATATAATTTGGTGCATGAACTCAAGTGGATAGAGGTTCCATATTTAATGGACATATACTTACGTGTATATAAGAAGCAGTCTTGTCTTGCTTTTGTAAATAAAGTCTTGTTGAGGTGTAATAGGAACATCTGATCCTTTATAAAGGGACACCCTGCACAGACATCTCTATTGCCCTATTGAAGTTAACAGCTGAAACGCTCAGGCCATTTCACGCTGCTGCTGCACATGGTGGATTAAATAAATAAATTGCTTCAAGGTAGCTGTTTGTAGGTGCTGTGTCCTTCTTTTTGAGCGCAGCATGGATGTTATGCATATATATATATATCCTCCTGGGTGTTTATTTTCAAATTGCTTTATTCACAAGCCATCTCCTCCTTTATTCACAAAATGGTTTGTGAATAAAGCAGTTTGAAACTAAACCCCCAGGAGAGTGCTGCTTTTATTCATTTCAGGTTGGCTTGGTTGGTATTTACCAATCCAAAGCTGTAATACTGTGTCTGGAGTGGTAAAAGGCTTTGGTCATTTTACAGCTCGGCAAGGGTAGCACTGTGCTATGCTTAAATACTAGGCTGTAGAAATGGTAAAAGACTTTGTCCCTTTTTATCTCGGTGTGGATGGCACTGTCTTATCCTACGTTTAAAGCTTTTTATAGAAAAGCAGACATTTGAGGTGGGCAAATGTAGAGTGTCGCTGGTGTTGGGAGTGCTCTATACAGGAGCTGCTTTCCACCTAAACTTGAGAACCACCCAGAGTTCTCGGCTTCCTTTTTTGCATAATTTATGCGTCACTCTATGCCTGAAAGGGAATTGTTTATATTTGTATATATTGATATATCTATATTTATATACATATATGTACTTATACATATATGTTCATATACCAAAATTTCTGCTTGAATTAATTAATTCTCCATCTCAATACCTATTTTTGCCAATGTAGCAGGAGACGCACTATTTGCACCAACACACAATCCCGGGTAATCGTCAAAGTGGCAATGGCCAAAATAATACAAACTAATGAATCCATCTATCTGCACCCAATGAAGTCAGCACAACAGATCACAATACATAAATGATAGAGCATAACTGTTAATATAGATCACAGCTTGTCAGTCTCCAACGGATGTCAACTAGTTTCAATTACAGTAACAGGTCTCACCCTGGGTAGTGTGGTCTCAAGAGCAAGTCAAGCCACAAAGGAAAGCCAAACAAACAACATTACAGAAAAAAAGATAAAAATAATTTATGGAGATTGGTAAGTTTCTTTAAAAATATCAAATAACTGAATGATAAAAAAGCAACAAAAATATCAGACAAGTTGATTCAATTCAAGCTGATTGCTGGCCATTCAAGATGCATGTCATCACACTTTGAAATAATTGTAGAGCAAGTACTGCCAAACTTTAAGTTTCATCAGAAAATGGCTCCGAGACTTAGGAGAAGGGGAAACATGGCGACAGCAAGCTGAGCTGCTGTGGTGCTCCGTTTCCATGCTCTGCTGCTAGCTGTCACTGAGTGTTGCACGGTCTGGTGAGGATCGATGTGCCGTGGCCAGATTGTGAGAGGAGACGTTTAGGCTATTGAGTACCAGTTTATGGACCCCTTTGGGCGTTATCGCCTGTCTGGCGTCTTGGTGATTTCTTTGATCCTGATTCCCCCAAGGCTTACCGGCGTTCTGTCGGGCGTCTTCGGTTTCTTGTATCGTCAATGTGTCTGGAGGCGTCCTCCACCCCTACCCCTCCTCCTGGATCCTGGCAGGTGGCTGGAGAGTTTGTTTTACCGCCTCCGAGTCGCTCTCCCCATCTGCCCCAAACACATTGGGGTTTGCAGCTTTGGTCCCGGGCCGCCCTGGAGCTCAGGAGAGTGCGGCGGTTCCGTAGCCTTTTACGCGCTGCTTGCTTGGTTAACAGTAGTGCCGGCCCTGGCGTAGTTAGCAAGGAGACACTGGCTGACGCTAACGCTAATGACAAGAGAGGAACGGATCCACCACAGGAGCTTAAGGTGTTGGTGAGAGGTCCAGGTGACCTCGCGGGTAAGGGGTGCGGTGAGGCTGTTATTTCCTCTGGGGATAAGAGTACTAATGCCAGTACTAATGCCAGCCCTGCTGACAGTGATTTAAATCTAATATCCTCATCACCTGTTAATCCGCTCTTTAAACTCCCTTCTCTGAAGTTAAATACATCTACAAGTCCAGACTCTGGAAACACAAGAACAAAGAAGACCTCTTCATATCTAAGTACGGAAATTAAAGCTAAGCAAGCAAAAAACAGCAAAACGATAAAAGGCCATAACCTGGCTATTAGGGCCGGGTCCAAAATCACCCCATCACTGCGCTCTTACTTTAAAGCAATTCCTCAGATATTACACCTCTCGGAAGATCAAGCCTTGGCTCAATCTGCCCCGTCGGAGTGTCATTTGTTGGACTTAAGTGGGACCGGTAGGGTTAGTGTTATGGAGGTAGTCCCTTCCCCTACCCTTTCCCCTATCCATGAGGTTGGTCTTAAGATAGACACAGTGGTTATAGAGAGCGGCTGTCTCCTCAGGCAGATGATAAAGTACCTTGTTTAGAAGAGACACGTACAGAATCAGAGGGAACGGAGGCGGAAAAGTTACAATTGGCGGATGCCATGCAGGAAGAGCCCTCGCGAAAAAATAGTGACGATTCTATGACTACCTCTCTGCAGTCTATGTTCTTAGCTCTGTCCACAGACATTAAAAATGGGTTTGACGCCTCAAAAGCAAATCAATTAGAGATAAGGAATTTCTGCGAATCTCTAGATAACAAGATTGATGGCCTTAATGCTAGAACTACAGCACTTGAAGAGACTGTTGCTGGTCTAGCGCAACATCTATATCAGGCCAAAGGCGACATCATTAAGCTTAAGAGAGAAGATCTCCTAATAGCCGAAAGGATGGAAACCTTGGAGAACAATGCTAGGCGTAGTAATATTCGTATTTTAAATGTTCCAGAGGGGAGTGAGGGGTCCAACATTAAGCAGTATGTGGTCTCCCTTCTAAAAGAATCACTTAGTCTGGCGGAGTTATCCGAAGATCTGGCCAGAGACATCCAATGCATCCATAGTGATCCTTTCAGGACAAACCCTCAAAGAGATAAGCCTCGCAAAATCCTTGTAAATTTCCATACTTACACACTTAAGGAAAGTATTCTTAATTCAGCTTTAAAGCACAAATCTTTGGTAGGGAAAAGTTTCGACTTTCAAATTAGATCAGACCTATCTAGGGCTACCCTTGAGAAACAGTGGGAGCTTGGTAGGCGTTTGGAGGCATTTAGACGTGCAGGCGCATCGGCTCAACTTAAGTTTCCTGCCTCACTGAGAATAATGCACAACAATAAAATGTTTAACATGAGGTCTGTGCAGGAGGCAGATGAGTTATTACTCACCCTTGGGGGGTCTAAGGGAAGTGCTAAGTGTCCCTTTGGCTGAGTGTACTGTTTTGTATCATCCTGATTAACATCTTAATATCTATCCCCCCTTCTTTCTTTTTTTTGTGTTACTTGTCATAAAGGGAAGTGGGGTTGGTAGTAGAAAATGATGGGGGAAAAAGAGCTTAATTAAGGATGAAAAGTAGGGGGAAAATATATATAATTAAATAAATAAATAAAAAGAAAGGGAAATCACAAAAGAAGGGAAAAAAAAGATAAATAGAATCACAATCAAAATAACAAAAGAGAGAAAGGGATTATGAGACAATTTAGAAAAGAATGTAAAATAAGAATATTGTTTCTTTCCTATACTAGGGCTTGGCCAGGTATAGGCTTAGTAATTTAGTCTCTTGTACCCATCCTCATTTTTAATTTTTGTTTTTGAAGACAGCACAGTGGGAGTGTTGGGTTGGGGCACTATCTTCTGGACTAGTTTCTGGATAGATAAGGCAAGGGTTTCCCGGGGGGGGGTGGGGGGGGTAGGGTATTACAGGGCACAGGGGGGAGGGGGGGTTGAGGAGAAGTAAAAAAGAAAAAAAACTTATTTTCTGCTTGGAGTACTGTTGGTTTACAGTCATTAATTGTGACAAGGCAATTTTTAATGAGCGATCTCGGCGATCTGTGGGTCGTTCAATAGAGCCCTTATGAGTAGTGTGAAAGTTCTCTCCTGGAACGTGAATGGCCTCCGCACCAGACCCAGGGCGTATAAGATCTTGCAATACTTACTGGATTCTGATGCACAGGTCATCATTCTCCAGGAGACACATTTAATGGAGGCTGAGGTATTGTCACTAGTAAAGAAATACAGATGGATCCATTTCTCCATATCAACTTTGCAAACTACTAACACCAGAGGCGTGTCAATTATTTTTAAAAGACCACTGAAATTAAGATTAGTTTAAAAAATGGTGGACCCAGGTGGCAGATGGGTCATCGCGACAGTACTAATTGCCGGAGAACGTATTATGATAGTGGGCTATTACGGGCCTAATATAGATGATCCCTCCATATTAAAAACCATATTTTCCCATCTACTATCTGTCCCGGAACCTACGATTCTGGCGGGGGACTTTAATATAGTTTTGGATCCGGTTTTAGACAAAATCCCTAATAGTCAGCCTTTAGCTCTTTCTAAGACTAGGGTCTTTCTACTTAGGTCCATGAAGCAGTATGGGCTTGTTGATATTTGGAGGGAAAGAGCCAGAAAAAAGCAGGGGGTTTCTTATCGTAACCAGAAATATCATCATCAGTCCAGAATTGATTTTGTTTCAATTAATCATAGACTGGTCGAATTTGTGAAATATATTTGCTACCTACCATCCCATCTATCAGACCATTCTGCAGTATTCATGGAACTTGAGGGATTCCCTAATGTTCTTAGATCTTGGACATTTGACCGTTCACTCCTCTCAGCTGCTGACGACATAACTTTCCTAGTTTCGGAAACCCAGCACTTTATACAGATAAATCTGGGGTCAGCTACTTCTGGAATTGTGTGGGACTCTTATAAGGCCTTTTTAAGAGGCCTTATCACAAACAAGGTCTCATTTAGAAGAAAGCGACATAGGGCGGAAGTAGCTTCCATAGAAGCTGAGATGCTTGAAACCCAAAGTGAGATTGACCAAGCTTTACCTGGGATTACTACACAAGCACTTTCCAACAAACTGGTATCTTTAAAGGGTCAGTTGGGTTCGGTGCCTAATCAACGTCTGTTGGAGAAATGGGAAGCTAGTAAGATAGCCCATTTCCAATATGGAGAGAGAGCTGGAAAACTTTTATCCTGGAAAGCTAAAACCGACCAGCTCTGCAATAACATCGAGTCTATAGCCCATAATAATGTATTGTATTCGTCAGATTGTGATATTAGGAGAATCTTTAGATATTTCTTCCAGTCAATTTATCAGGAAGATAAAATCTTGCACCAGCCACACATTGATAGCTGGATGGAAAAGGTGTCTCTTCCCTCCTTATCCGCTGAGCAATGAGCTTCTCTGGATAATATCATTACGGAAGATGAGGTTAGAGCAGCTATCCTCAACAGCAAGAAGGGGAAGGAGGCTGGTCCGGATGGCCTCCCCGCCGAGATCTATAGGGCCTTGGAACAAGTAATTGTACCCTTTCTAACCACGCTTTTCAATGACATCCTGCAGAATGGATTAGCCCCCCCTGTTTCCTGGGATAGTGCTTCAATCACCTTAATTTTAAAGCCAGGGAAGTCAGCACTGTCCTGCAGGTCATATTGGCCCATATCCATCCTGATCGTGGATTATAAGATCTTTGCCACGGTTCTGGCGAAGAGATTATGTTCAGTAGCATCAGGCATTTTACATCATGACCAGAAGGGGTTTGTGAAAGGTCGTCAATTCTACGAATTGACATATGATTTGATAGGGGCCATAGATATGGTAACAACTCATTCACTCCCACTGTCAGTTCTAACGCTTGATGCTACCAAGGCCTTCGACAGGGTGAATTGGGCATACCTGTTGGGGGTCTTGGATAAGTTTAATATTGGGGGAGAGCTTTCGTCGAGCAGTTAGTCTTCTATACTCAAATCCATCAGCCAGAGTGTTAGTGAATGGCGAATTATCTGACCCCTTCCCTATCACAAGGGGAACGCGTCAGGGCTGCCCTCTTTCCCCCTTGTTATTCGACCTATATATAGAGCCCTTCGCCCAGTTGTTAAGGGAGGAAGAGACTATTAAGCCATTTGTTTACAAAGGGTGGGAAAGAAATGTGGCTTTATACGCCGATGATATCTTGGTATTTTCCTCAGACATGCATACAGCCTTCCCAGCAGCTATCAAACTGGCTTTAGAGTTTGGGGAAATATCAGGTTACGAGGTTAATGTCTCAAAGACCGAGGTATTGGTTTGGAATGATAGGGACTGTGGTACGGAGTTTCAGCTCACTCCAACTTTACGTTACCCGGGTCTGACCATCACTAGAAATATTAATAATATTGTTATAACCAATTCTGCTGCCGTCGTAAGGGAATGCCCTAAACTCATGCAATCATGGTCTCATCTTCCTTTATCTTTGTTGGGACGAGTCAATTTAGTTAAGATGACGATCCTGCCTACGGTGTCATTTCTTTTTAATACTATTCCCTTTCTTTTTGACTCGTCAGCTATATCTAAGTTGCAGGGGGATATAACATCTTTTATTTGGGATAAACATATCCCAAGGATTGCATGGAAAAAGCTCAGGCGCCGCAGGGAGAAGGGTGGCTTAGCAGCTCCTGATCTACAAATGTACGCGTGGGCGTTTCAACTTTGTCATGCCCGAATGTTGTTGAAGATGCCCATAGATCATGGGGTTGGTAGCATGTTTTTAGCTATGCTGAAGGGTGAAGCAGTAGCGCAGTCATGTTTTTTGTTTAAATTTGGAGACCCAAAGTTAAAAAAAAAAATCAAACTGAAGGTATTACAGGGGATGGCAAATATGTGGTTTAAGGTGAGGAACTCGATAAAGCTTGGCTATTTCTCTAGTAGGGCCCCGCTGTGAGGTTCTCCTGGAAATCCTGGGTGGCTAGAAGATAGTCTGGCTGCTCCTTTGCGGGATGGTGGGCTGGAGTCATGAGGTGATATCTTTCTGGAAGGAAACTTGCTGCCATGGGAAGTTTTAAAAGAGAAAACAGGACTAAGCCTTTCCAAATTTAAGTATATTCAGATGGCTAGTTGGGCTCATTCCTATACCTCGCAGGCTTTAGTTCGAAATAGAGCTCCAGTTGGGGGTAGCAACCAGCTTGAGACCATACTTTTGGACAAACCATCTGGTAAAAAAGAGGTATCTTTGTGGTATAATTTAATACAAGATGAGTCTGACGGGGATTTCCAGCTACCCGAGCTGTTGTGGAGCTCTTCTCTAGCCTGTTGTAACCTAAAAGATCGGTGGTCTGCATCATTTAAGGTTTGGGATATTGTGAAGCCTGCATGGTTGCGTAGGAACCACCTTTATACACTTCACAGAGCGTATTACTCGCCACGAAGACTGTCAAAATTTGTCCAAGGTTCCTCGGTAGCCTGTGCTAGATGTGGTTTAATAAATGCCACCGATACCCATATGTTTTTTGAATGCCCTTCTGTTTCTGCTTTCTGGGGCTCCATCAGCAATCTGCTTACATCATCTTTGGGCCTTCAAATTACGATTGATCTCCCTCTTGCAATCTTTGGAGTGACTGATGGAGCGCGGAGTCGGCTAAAAATCTTCTCTTCTATTCAATCTTATTAGCCAGAAGGGAGATCTGTAAAAAGTGGAAAGACCATCATCCTCCGACATTCTTAGACTGGCAAACTTCGGTCCTACAAGTGTCTAAACTTGATCTGGTAAGATCTGGGAATCGTAACAAAAGATCCTTTTGGCATTTGCTTAAATGGAACTAATCGTCCGGGTTCCCCCCCCCCCACGGTCCAATGACTATGCTGCTGTGGCTCACTCCTTTTGCGTGCCTGTCCAAAAACTGGATCCCTAGGTATGATGGTGGCATTGTCCACGATGAGATGGCTTCGATTCGCAGGTTTTGAAAAGACCCTTGTTTGCTGAAGGGGGACGGAACAGAATACAATATAACCCTTGCCAGTTATGTACTGAGACAGCGCAACGGATTAAATCAACCTGTTATATATGAAACCATGGTGGAAAATGAGGACACAAAAAAAAAGAAAATGGCTCCGAAGATGTTGGATAAGCAAAGCAGGACCACTTTCTCAACACTGATGTTGGCGCTCCACCTCTAATTAAGTAAGGAGGATCAATGGGCAGGAATATGCGAATCCTGAATGTTTACGTTCAATTAAGACCAATAAGTAAACTGTGCACAACAAGGCTTTCCAACTCAGTATTTGTAGATTTATTCAATTAACAGTATCATGACAGAAAGACTATGTTGGTTATTCAAGGAAATTAAATAAAAATCTCAATCATAACAGAATGCAATAATGAAATGTGCCTTTAAGAAAATGAGTAGCAACAGCACATCTGGCAATCAATCAAATTATTAATTGTAAATAGGTCTAAATATGGAAAGTACCATAAACATTCAGCACTCTCTAAGCAACAAACAGCAAAGTCCGGCATTAGAATATCTGGCTTTAGTAGGTAAAATCAGTCTGGCTCTTTCCCCAAAACGCACATTTTTATAATGTTGCACAAAGAAAATACATAAATGGATTGCATTATTTTGTGTAAATGGACAGCACTAGAAGTGTGACAGGAGAGCATCAATCACATTATAATTTAAATATTACACATACTTGCACATTACTGCTGTTAAATAAATATGTTTTTGTGCAGAAGAAATCATACATTTTATTAATGCAAAACACAAACAAAATACCTACTCTGGTACATTCACAATGATGGAGGTTAAGCTATTAGCCTTGCAGTGGTGAAACATAAATAAATGCTATATTTGCCCACAAGAACAGAAACCACGGGTTACAGCTGAATTTAGATCATTTTATGAAAATAAATAAGACACATGAGCATGGGAAGCTCATCCACAACAAAGAACCACGTGCTATTGTGCAATTGTGCACTGTGACAGGCATTCTTGTTAATGTAGGCTAGGTATGCTAACTAAACCAAGCCTATATTAGGCACT
Source organism: Lissotriton helveticus (assembly GCF_964261635.1). Lineage (NCBI taxonomy): Eukaryota > Metazoa > Chordata > Amphibia > Caudata > Salamandridae > Lissotriton > Lissotriton helveticus. The sequence continues at coordinate 1,011,899,030 of NC_136072.1, forward strand.
ATTTTCCAACAAAACATTTCACTTCTCCAGTTCCCCTCTGACAGTTTTTAAATGATCCTACCATCACATTATTACATTTATGTCTTCTTTCTTGATTTTATTGGATCTTTCTTCTGTAATGCTGTCAGGTTTTCATAGATGGCAGCCTTCTGTTCATCAAGAGCAATCTCTTCTTTCATCAATCATCTCATTGTCTGCTTGTTCTTGTTCCTACATTAACATATAAAACTCCTAAGAAGAATACACACAATGGGAACATAAGGACAATGCTCATTATCACTATAACTATTATTACTATTGAAGCAATAATCCAATCTTTAATTGTTAATACATTAATAATCTTTAGTGGTATGTCTTTCCCTACCCCACTAATCCATTAGGTTATCTTTTCCCAGAGACCATGTAATGGGTGAATCTCATTCACAATGATAGTAAGTCTATTAATATATGGTAATACTCTCATTATTATGAGGAACATATGTCTAAGTGTATATAAGTGTCTAGAGCCAAGAATCCTCCCACAGGATGATCCAGCCTCATTACCTGGTGGGACAGAATGTCGGACCCCTTCTGGATCATAAACTGGACATCCCTCACTGATTCACAGAGATGTTAGGCAGCTGCTTGGCGAAGCCTCGTGTAGTAATCACGCCACGCTGGTATGATGTAAACCAAGTAGGTTTATTCACAGCTTGGTTAACAGGTAGTAAAAGTCTTCATCAAGTAATCATAACAGGTATAAAAGTCCTGTAGGTGGTAAATCACAGTCCACACACCAACATTCTACCCAGAACACACACACACAATCTGAGCAGCTAGGGAAAGAGAAACATAGAAGAAATACCATGACATGAGGATACTACACCTCAGTATTCAGGGACCCCTCGATGTCGGCTGAAGTGTCTCTTCTTCCTTACTCCCGGAAATACGTCTTTATTTATAATAAAAAGCATCCTTGTGATGTATATCCAGATTAGTATTATTATGGATATACAGATAGCCCTGGGTGAAGATAGAAAAACATTTATACAGCATGTGTAACAGTGGCATAACTAAACTTGAGGGGACCCCCCTGCAAGGTACTTGGAGGGGCCCCCTTCAGACTCAATCTGAAGCTCGTGGGCCAGGGTACTGTGCGGCGTGGGACTTTTGGAGCTTGCGGGCCCCCCTGCGCCTCAGGGGCTGTAGGGGCCTTTGTAACACCACTGATGCTTAAAGGCCTTATACTCAGTGTTCAAGACATCATTATAATGTTGCACTAAGACAGGTGAATAAGCAAAGCCATTCCAGAGAAATTAATTCAACATTGTCAGGCATGCAAATATGTGCAGCATGTTACAATGAAATGTTACTGTGTAGAAAGAGGACAATGTAAGAAATGTGCAGCGTCGCTACATGGGTCTAATCCAAGTACATAACATTCTATAATATAATTATAAGCACACATTATTCTCTATCATAACTGGATAATGGCTCTAATTTATTTTTATTTGCATTATACACACATTCTCTTCCTTCTTTTTCCAAATTCTAAGACTAGAATGGAGTTGTGAATTTTAAATCACAGTCTCTTCCCTCAAATCAAATCTCATGTATTCTGAACTTCTCAAATTATCTTTGATATCTTCCTTTTATGCTCTCTGATAAAATTATGCTCCACATCAGTCAATCTATACACATTTTGTATGTTAGCATTTCCAATGTCAGTACTATTAGACACTATCAAACCATTTAACGGTTCAGTTGCTTTAAGATTTGAAATTCCAGATAAGTAATGTATTGGAAAATCATAATGTACATTAACTTCTTCTAAATAATCCTGGTGAAGGATATAGAAAAATATACTGCACATCATAAACTAAACTATAAGAAAGAGGTAACTGTATATATATCCAGTAATTCTTCAACAAAGCTATTCAAGAGTTTTTCTTCAAATTCTCCATCTTCATACATTCTATGTTCTAACATAACTTTTCTGAATATTCAGAAATATTGATGATTCTCCAGCATTTACCTGAGATTCTGTGTCAGCACTTTGACTGTTTTAGCTAATTCTGCATTTTGCTCCGGTCTTCTTTCACTATTGTGGTTCTCTCTCTCATGCTTCCAGGAAGATCAGCTTGAATCAAGCTTACGCCTTCTTCATTTCTCTGATCTGCTTGAGTTCCATGAGTTTCAATTACTTGTTTTGCTCAAATTTCATTTGCTTGACTTTTATTTACTTGACCTTGATTTTGATTGTGTCCTTCTTCTGGATCCACGTATTTTCACTTCATGATTCGATGGTTTGTCTCACGTTGTCTTCATCAGCATGACATGCTCACCTGGTGTGAGATGCGTGGAACCAAATTTGGCAAACCTCCTCAATTCACAGCTGTTTGTCACCTGATAAAGCTCTTCCACCTTCACTCAAGGCAGGATTCTCTCGCATGTTTTTTGATGAGTATCTATTCACCTGGCTGAAGATCATGAAAAAACTCTGTACTTGCTGAAGGTGTAGCAAGTTACACCTGGTGAGAGCTGGAGTGCAATATATGAAATAGGCACTTACTGTAATCCAAGAGCAAATCATCAGTCAAATTCACAAGAGCTCTAGATGGAATTCCGAGAATTTTTATGGCCCTTTCTCTTAACACTTTGTGTGCACTCAACCCTGTGCTTTTTATTAGGAGTACATATCATGCTTAGTAACAACAAGGGAAGTACATCTGGCCATTTCAGAGAAGTTAAAGCACACACATTCGACAAGTTTGGACAATGTATTCTTTAGCAATGCATTATTATACTCAACAGCTCCTGATGCTTGTCGATGAGAACTAAAATGGAACTAATAACTTGTTTGCATCTCCTAGGGTTATAATTCACCCTGACAGTTCACAGGTTGTTCTTGTTGTTCTCCATGCGCCCTTTGCATGTGGGGGGTTGCCTTTCCCTGGAGTTAGGCCCCAACTCGCTACCTTGCTAGTCTCTTTAGTGCCCTGCCGTCTGGCGGGGCGGGGCTGCGAGCGCTGTCTCCGTTTGCTACCCCCTTTTTGTCAGTTCTACTCACCCTGCCATAAGGCATCCCAAAGTGAGTGGCCCTCCTTCTACGCACTAAAGACAAAGTCACCACCTATGAGGCCATTTGGATGGTATGTACCAACTGCGTGTCCCGTCTGGGAGACGTCCCCTAGTCACAGCTCATCAGTCCCAATAGGGTTATCCAATTAGTAATGAGCTACACCGTTGTTAAATTCACATTCATTTTAATTTTTCATTGTTTTTCAAGAATTCCTTCATTCTGTGTATTTATACATCCAAATAGGTAGTATTAAATCTCATTTTTCAAATACATCCATCATCCAATGCATTTCGGCTAGCAAAAAGCCTTCATCAGGGATATGGGTCTATAATCAAAAGTATATCAACAACAAAAATAATTAAGGGGGACCCATGGGCAGTTTATTGACCAGCTCATAATACACGCCCCAATTACATGTACCACAAAAGTATTAGAGGGTCAAAATCTCAAAGGTGATTACCAAGAACAGAGGTGGTTACCAGAACGCCAAAACAAAGGAACTATAGCAACCAAGTAAGGTTTGTGTCTAGTCTCTGGCACCCATCAGTCACCACTCGGAACCGCCCTTCATCATTTGGGGCTCCGAGGATAAACACCAAACCTGTTGTTTACTCCAACAGAGAAGGACTAGCCCTCCTGTGGGATGAGGATGGTTGATGTGAGTTAGGTATATACTCACGAATGTGACTGTGGGGTAAAAAAAGAGTGCAGTGCTAGGGATAAGTAATACCAAGAGTGATAAATGTGAGTAAAATTGGTTTAAAGAGCAAAAAAATATTTTATTAAAGTACAGCTCTTGACACCAAGGTTAAAAAATAGCCAAGACAGGGAAATAAATAAGCTGTCTAGCTGTGGAACGTGGTCAACATGTTTCAGCAATTATTGGCCATGTGGCCTTGCTTTCTTCAGGACCTCAATTTAAACGCTACTGCAAACAAAAAAAAACCCAAAAGTGAGATAATATGTTCTATACATAAAGAATACTAGAAAAATACTGGAACGAATTCATTATTAATTTAATATGTCACCTGAACCTTCTAGGTGTACTCGTTCCGTTACTCCTTACCAATTCAGTAGATCACTGAAAGAGAAAGACATGGCATAAACACCGCAACCACCACCTGTCCACCACAGTAAACTACCTTATACACCATTGTACATTCTTAACTTAGGTGAGATCCATATCTAGGATGTTTAATCATTACACACTGTATAGTACTAGTGTCATACGTGAAAATGAAATGTGAAAGAGTTTAAGTACAGATTTCACGAACTACTTCTTACCTGACTAGTAAGAAGTCATCACCTCACCCCACCTGGCTGCGGCTCAGGACAAAGGCGAAGCACCGCTCTGGAAAAGGCGAGTAAATCAAGCAAGTGAATCACTCACCCACGTGTCAACAAAAGATCCACTAGAGGAGCTGCCGCGACTAGTCATCTAAGTGTAGATATAAGTATAAGGCTAGGACACACCAGAGTATGACAATGTGCCAGTGTGACCATATTGAATGGTATGCCCATTCACAGCCTCTACAGTCGAATGTTCATAATAATGTCCACTCATGCTTTAAATATGTTTATCTTACTACCACAAATATTTCCAGGTAATGATTACATATCAGTTGCAGTGACTCTCTTGTTCGTTGTCTCAAGATGCCAGGAGTCAAACAGTGCAAGCTGATATGCAGTGGACCCCTCATGACAGACATAGCGCTTCATGACACTAGGCAGCCCAAAACACAGAACCCTGTAGGCAGACGCCGTCTCAGTTGGCAAAACACGTGATTCTGCAATAACCCCCGTGATATAAGAAGGAAAATACTGACGCGTTTTACCTTACCTAACCGTCGGTACTCCAACGCGGCATCTGTGCCGTCTGGGGAGGTACCGGTAGAGTGTTTACACTCTCTTTATATTTCGTACCTTCCGATTGGCCAGAGCACACAACGTGATATGGGAGAGAGGCGCGTCAACACCGACGCTTGACGCGCCTCTCTACCATATCACGTTGTGTGCTCTGGCCAATCGGAAGGTACGAAATATAAAGAGAGTGTAAACACTCTACCGGTACCTCCCCAGACGGCACAGATGCCGCGTTGGAGTACCGACGGTTAGGTAAGGTAAAACGCGTCAGTATTTTCCTTCTTATATCACGGGGGTTATTGCAGAATCACGTGTTTTGCCAACTGAGACGGCGTCTGCCTACAGGGTTCTGTGTTTTGGGCTGCCTAGTGTCATGAAGCGCTATGTCTGTCATGAGGGGTCCACTGCATATCAGCTTGCACTGTTTGACTCCTGGCATCTTGAGACAACGAACAAGAGAGTCACTGCAACTGATATGTAATCATTACCTGGAAATATTTGTGGTAGTAAGATAAACATATTTAAACCATGAGTGGACATTATTATGAACATTCGACTGTAGAGGCTGTGAATGGGCATACCATTCAATATGGTCACACTGGCACATTGTCATACTCTGGTGTGTCCTAGCCTTATACTTATATCTACACTTAGATGACTAGTCGCGGCAGCTCCTCTAGTGGATCTTTTGTTGACACGTGGGTGAGTGATTCACTTGCTTGATTTACTCGCCTTTTCCAGAGCGGTGCTTCGCCTTTGTCCTGAGCCACAGCCAGGTGGGGTGAGGTGATGACTTCTTACTAGTCAGGTAAGAAGTAGTTCGTGAAATCTGTACTTAAACTCTTTCACATTTCATTTTCACGTATGACACTAGTACTATACAGTGTGTAATGATTAAACATCCTAGATATGGATCTCACCTAAGTTAAGAATGTACAATGGTGTATAAGGTAGTTTACTGTGGTGGACAGGTGGTGGTTGCGGTGTTTATGCCATGTCTTTCTCTTTCAGTGATCTACTGAATTGGTAAGGAGTAACGGAACGAGTACACCTAGAAGGTTCAGGTGACATATTAAATTAATAATGAATTCGTTCCAGTATTTTTCTAGTATTCTTTATGTATAGAACATATTATCTCACTTTTGGTTTTTTTTTTGTTTGCAGTAGCGTTTAAATTGAGGTCCTGAAGAAAGCAAGGCCACATGGCCAATAATTGCTGAAACATGTTGACCACGTTCCACAGCTAGACAGCTTATTTATTTCCCTGTCTTGGCTATTTTTTAACCTTGGTGTCAAGAGCTGTACTTTAATAAAATATTTTTTTGCTCTTTAAACCAATTTTACTCACATTTATCACTCTTGGTATTACTTATCCCTAGCACTGCACTCTTTTTTTACCCCACAGTCACATTCGTGAGTATATACCTAACTCACATCAACCATCCTCATCCCACAGGAGGGCTAGTCCTTCTCTGTTGGAGTAAACAACAGGTTTGGTGTTTATCCTCGGAGCCCCAAATGATGAAGGGCGGTTCCGAGTGGTGACTGATGGGTGCCAGAGACTAGACACAAACCTTACTTGGTTGCTATAGTTCCTTTGTTTTGGCGTTCTGGTAACCACCTCTGTTCTTGGTAATCACCTTTGAGATTTTGACCCTCTAATACTTCTATAATCAAAAAAACATGATGCATGAGGGAACAGAAACTAATATTCGACATGTAGTGACTCGATAGATACAGAAAGTGCAAAGGTGAGAAGGTCAACGCCCCCAGATTCAAATTAAATCATTAAGCTCAATAAAACAATGAAGCATGAAACTAAGTAAACACTGAATCACCCGTGAATGAAAAAATACAATCCTATGTTGTAAACGACCTACATATGTCATAAAGATAGAAATTAAGCACTCATATCTACATTAAATAACGTCTGTACTAAAGTAATGGTCAAATTATTATCATGTTATTAGCATGTATAGCGCTTTATCAAACATTCCGCACATTAGTAGTTCAAACAAAAATAGAAATATAAAAAGGTTCAAACGAAAATAGTCACGTGCTATTATCGTATCGGTACAACATTCCTACAGCCATAGGAGATTCTGAGGTGAACCATGATAAACATATTTAACAAAAAGGAACCGAATGTTCCTGTCATCCTCGTCAAACGTATCAATTAGTAAACTTACTTGAAGGCAAGGTGATACAACTCCAAGTTTGTACTCGACACGTTGCTCGCGTCTGGAGACCGCGGGTAGTAGTGCCGGTTAAGCTATCATTAATGAAAATAGATGAAGGACTAAGTTTCTATTGGGGAAAGTGAGTGCCATATTGGAACAGTATTCGCAAAACATCACAGTATACTAGTGAAAATTCATAAAGATTACGGGTCAATACTGTAGTCAAAATGATAATAAAGAAGCCATTTGGATGGTTACACCTTCTCCACAATGCAGACAAAGTCACCACCTTTTAGCCCATTTGGATGATTACACCAAGGCAATAAACCTGAGCAATTCCATAGCTGTCCTGTCCAGACGCACTGTGGCATGCAGGTGGAAATGGCCCACTGCAGTTCTGATGTAGCAAATGGATTGGTGCATGTCACCACTGGTGTAGAACAGTTACAGACAGCTACTATAGCTGGGACAAGTATACTGGTGCAGGTGACAGTGAGAAGGCGTCCAGCATCAGCAGCATCACTGCCCCGATGACTGAGACCAGACGGCCTTGATGAGGCCATCTGAGGCCTCTTCAAGGGAGGCCAGTGTACACACTGACCGTGGCATTGCAGAGCACGCAATGTAATTTGTTTTATTTATTTTTTTATGTACTTACCTCCGGCTGGCCGTATGCAGAAGTTTACTACCCCCGATGACGCCCCTCCATCACCCCACCACCCCGCAACACTCCCACTACAAGCCGCTATTGTTGTATTTCCTTTGACTTTGAGTAGCAGGATTCAGGAATGGGGTGAGAATAAAGGAGCGCACAGCATATGCGCTGTCCTCTACAGGATTAAAGGCAATGGGTTAGTCACTGTACTGTTTCACAATATCCAGAGAGTCTACCAGACTGTATTACATGCATTTACGTAGGAGGCATCCTTCACCAAATTCACCCCAAGGAGACGTGGTATATACCACTGTGTCAGAATGTGAAGGAATCGTGAGTACCACCAGGGTATTTTGCCACTATGTCAGTTATTATGTGTGAGGCATTACATATGACCCGGTTGTTCATTGAATGATAGGATTTTCTGTTCCTGACCATGTACTCATTACCTGAGGGAGGACAAATGGCTACATGTGTACCATCAATGCACACGATTACATGGGGGAATTGGGTTATCTGGTAAAACTCTAATTTGGTCTCCTGCAATTTCCGTGGTGTAGTGGGGAATTTAATGTAATGGTGTATCCTCTGGACCATTGCGTCCAAGAAGGCATTGAAAAAGTGCAAAAGTGCCCTTTGGGAGACCTCTCCTGCTGCTGCCATCACCCTTTGGCTACCAGGTGCAGTGAACATAGGACCTACCCATGTGTGGGAATGGTATTGGTCTTGCGAGTCTGATGCTGCAGTAGTGGGTGAAGGTCGGCTTTCAGATTTAGAATTGTAGTGGAGTCTAATCTATATTTGTCATGAATTTCTTCCTCTGTTTGCTGAAAGGCGCACTCTGAAAATGCATTCTTGTCTCCTCCTCCTTCTCTGTGGTGCTGTTTGAATCCTCATTCTCCTCGCTATGAAATACAGCGCTGCCATTGTGAAACATTCGGGGTCCCTCTGGGCCAGTTTAAATACCTTGCTGCTGGTTACTATATGATCGGAACAGGTGGTAATTTGCACGTGCAAAAGAATTTTGGATCATTGGCAATTTACAAATGGTTCATACATTAGTCTGCAGTTCCCAATTTGCGACTTCACAATTTGAGATTCGCAAAATTGGTATTCACAAAATAAGGAATCACTTTTTTTGCGATTACCAATTTTACAAATGCGAACCTTTTCATACATTGGGAAAGGCCATTTTGCATTTGCAAACGGCTGAATTTTGCAATTAGCACCATTAGCAAACACAAAATGGTTTCATCCACCGGCCTAGAGGCACTTATAACATTTCTCCCTTAATTCTTCAAAGGCTTTAAAATCCATTTAGACTTGTACATTTTACATTCTGTCAGTCTCTAATCATTTCTTTAATTCTTCTTAAATTCGCTCCCAACTGTATGTGTTTCTTTTCGCATTTAGTTTTCTGTTTATTCAATTCTATATAACGTGCAAATTATTCTGTGCTTACCTCTACACCCCTCTCATTTGCCAGTCTTTTAAGTTTCTCATTTGCACGAAAAAACACATGTACATGCTTCCAAATGTAAATGCACTAATTGATCAAATGTTAATTTTAGAATCCAATTTGGTCAGATTTTGAATCAATAATTTGCTGCAAATGTTATTTACTTGTTGGTGCACCATCTGGAGCAAATGCTGTGCTGCTCTTCTGTAAACTTCTAATACCGAAATTCCAATCTCCAGGCCCACTTCCAATTCCCCAACCACATGATAAGGTGGAGAAGTAGTCACAGTCAACAATCGATCCATCAATTCATCTTCTTTATCTGAATGACTTTTCTCAAATTTATTTTTTATTTATGTTTATCTATCCTTTACTGGATTATTGTCAATTACAGGAATCACCCCCGCTGCTTCCAGCTCTTCATTATGCCTTGGTTTGTCTGCAAAGGCAACCTAGTTTCCATCCAATTTTACACTCCCTTACCAAACTGATCTCGCAACATTTTCAGTTGCTTCTTCATTTTGGCTACCCTATTGAATTCATTCAATGCTTCAAACTGTGAAGGTCTTGGTTGTGGTTTTATGTCAAACAAACTATGTGCCAAGGATGTAAGTTTCTTTAATCTAGATGTACCATTCTAAGGCAGCACCACATTAGAGCTTGTTCTCTAGACTGCTCAGTTTTGTAAACAAAAACAGATTGTGCTTCTTCCTGTGATGGTGATAGGGTGCATAACAAGATTCTTGACATGGATATTGTGATCTGAAGTTTTTTGGACCATAGGAGTCAGACTGTCTTCAGAAAGAATTCTATGCAACCCGACTACACCCTTGTTGTACTGATATGTTTTAGCTGGTATTTTATTTGTCTTTTTTTAGCCCATGTTTAACACCTTGTTCATTACACACATTCCCACCTTTCCACTGTATTTTAGTACATTCGTACTGTTTAGAGCTTGGGAAATTAATAAAGAAGTCTGTATTTCGCTTATATGCCATTTTATTTTCACTTCACTGCAATGAGGATCAGGCTGTGATATGGACAGCCTATTTGTCCCCTCCCATCGCAGTTTAGCTCTCTCTTTTTCGCAGGAGCGCAATGTAGTGGATTAATATTGGCTATTCTTCATATTCAAGGTGATTCCTAGATGAGTACAGAGACATTTTTACCTGCTACCTGTATACACTTACTTTGATAGCTTCCTTAGAAGAAATAGATTACACTATTTGATTCTTACTTAATTGTCATTGGTTGGGAGAAATTCAGTCCATTCAGAAAGCAAATATTTTATTACACAGTTTAGGAATCCATGGAAAGTTTATGAAGTCTTACCTGAAACAGTTGATTTGCCCAATGGGGTGGAATACGAGGATTGAGATGTATGTGTTTGCATTCTTAAAATGGGAAACTCAGTTTGCTAACAGAGTATATGTGGTATTGGAAAGACAAATTTTTCATTAGGATACAAGGAAAACAGGAAAGTGTTTCCTACTACATTGCTGTTTACGTGGTCAGCCTGTGTGATTTTTTCAGGGAAGATTGACGATTAAACACTTTAAGTTCTTTTTGTAGAGTTTACAACTCACTGTGAGGACCTATCACAAATCCCTCACTTTCATGTTCATGACAAAGGGGAAGAAAATGGCACCTCTCACATTGCTAAATGAATCCTGGGGCTTGGAGGGTTCGGTTTTAAAGTTAATTAAAATCATTAAAGAATATGGTACAGCTGAATTCCCAGTATTAGAGGTTTCTACTTCTGCCACGTCAGTTGAAGAGTAGAGTCAAAGTATGAGTAGAGATGACATTTCCGACATTATGTACCAGATTACGATTCATATTGTACAAGGGTGGCTTACAAAGCTTAGTGAACTTAGTGAAGATTTGAGACTATTGGGAATTCATAAATTAGTTGATTATTGTGGACAAAATGATTTTGAAGAATGACAAAATAATACTGGCCCTAGAGCCAAGGAAAAGAATCACAGATCCTGCCCATGAAGGTTACAGAGGGAGGAGACTTACTCAAAATTGCGTAGGAAGTGTATATTGGTTCCTGTGAATTGACCCCTTAGTAGAAATAAAGGTGAAAGAGTGTACAAGCTGGTCAGGGAGTGATAAAACTAAAGTTAATCACAACACACCTTTGCTTCGATTACTCATACCAGAGAACACTTGTGACAAGGTAGCTCTTATAATCATTGGCTCCGTAAACAGATATCATGTTCAAAATCATTTCATATTTGTCCTGATACAATACAACTTGCACTAGATATTAATCAAGATTGTGAAGCAGATGACCACTACCATGTTAATTGAATTCTTAAAGGATGTGTTTGCATCTGAAGAGATACCATGCATATTGATAATAGACAATGGTGTACGGATCACCTCTGGTTTAAAGAAGGAGTTTTTAGCCAGGTTATCTATTAAGCGTTTCAGAACTGCATTGTATTGTCCCATGGCAAATGGTCTAGTGGAAAGAGCTAATAAGATAAAAAGGAGTGAACTCAATTTACTTGTGTTAATAGCCACCTTGCATAAAATTCAGTTCAAAATATTGTATGAACTTATCATACAGAACCATCCTTGTAACAAGTATTTCCACATCTGTTGGCCTTAGAGACAGAAAACCAAGCACAAAACATTGCCCAAGATGGTTGAGAGGAGGAATCACCCTGTGTGTTATAACAGAGATAGGCACAAGGGCAGAATTGCCTATCACCAAGAAAGTTATCATAAATGTTATGATGAAAAGAATGGAGTGACCCATTAGCAGGGAGCTGTGGGTGATAGTGTACTTGCCAGAAGACCACTCAGAGGGAGTCTCATCATGGTAAGGTCTAGAACCAATGTGCATAGTTGATATCAGGCACAATGTAGCTATAATGAACAATGACCAGATGTGGAAAATGGAAAGACTTGCTAAATACCTTTCCTCTACCATGGATACTGCGAACTCAAAAGGCAATAAGCCAACTGTAAATCCGAAATTTGGTATTGATCGCTCCCCAAAAAAGAACAAAGGGCCTACTTTTTTAGGCCCTAGCAGCACTTTAGCGCTGATGGAGCATTCCTTTTTGATGCTCTGGAGGCGCAATGTTCCGCCACATATCTACAAGGCCATGAAAATTCACTTTATGTGGCTTTTCATGGCCTTATAAATATGTGCGCCTTTCACACAGAACACTACATGAAAGGGGTTTTCCATGGGTGTTGCTGTGGTTGTTCCCATGAAACATTAATGTAATCTGAAGTATTCCCAGATTTACGAGGAATCGTAAGCCAGGGAATGCGAATGATTTTAACGACACCCCAGGGGTGGCATTATAGAGGCACAACAAGGAGAAATATCCTTATTTCTCTGAATTGTTTCCTCTTTCTGAGTGTGCAGCACTGATAGAAGGAGGAGATTGCTTCCACTGATTGATTTGGTGCATCCCCGCAAAGCAGGCACCCTTGCAAGGGTGTCTGCCTATGCTCTAGGCTGCATTTTAGGGCCGGTGCAGGGGTCAGGACAGGAATGCAATGTGTTCTTGTAAATACAGTGCATTCCTGCACTTTAAGAATGATGAAGCGCTGTAAAACTTTATTGCGGCTCTGCGCTGTGGCATTCTATTGTAAAGGAGGCCCAAAGTATGTACCCAGATAGGGAAAGTACTATTTCATGATCTGATATGGTTCTTTCTTATGTTCTTATGTTTATGTTAAAGAGATGTATTGCAATTATATGCTTTTACCTTGTATTTTAAGTCCCTTTCTATTTTCCCCCCTGTATAAACCACCTTGCTCATTCCTCACATTACCAGCCCTCTCCACTGTATGGTAGTGCATTCTTACTGTTTAGAAAGTTGAGGTCTTACTGTTAAAAATGTTGAAACCCTATACTTAATGAAAGCTGTGGTACAAATAAAAAAGATTGCATTTCAGCTAACTGCTGTTTTCTTTTCACCTCAAGTCCCCCACCCTGTCCTGAGTTAAGAAAGGTCTATGCACATATTTCTGTTGCTTCTACTGGTGTGCTTTTGTTAAACCTTTATGTAATGGGGACAAAATAAAACACTTTCCGTATTGCAACCTGTATTCATCAAATTCCAATTATGTGTATATTGATTAATTAATTGCACGACCCAAGGGAAGCCAGGCCCACTATTCAAGGTTCATCTTTACGCTTCTTTTCGTCTTGCTTTTCCTAATGTTATTGTAATTATATGTATATGTGACGTTACAACACATGCTATCAGCCGCGGCCTGTGGAGGGAGTTACGGTGGGGCAGGGAGGCGGGGAGGGGGAGGGGCAGGGTGGAGGATGCTAAAAACCGGCATATGGATAATTGCAGGTAAGTACACAATTTAATTAATAAAACGAAATTCGTAGCGTGCACAGCATCGCATTTTGCCATGCAGTGCGCGCTAGGAATTTTGTTTTATTAATTAAATTGTGTACTTACCTGCCATTATCCATATGCCGGTTTTTAGCACCCTCCACCCTGCCCCTCCCCCTCCCTGCCTTCCTGCCCCACCGTAACTCCCTCCACGGGCCGCGGCTGCATGCTATTACATCGCATACTGTTAAAACGCATACTTCTACCCAGACTTTCTGTCGGGGAGTGTGCTGGAAGTAGAAATAGATTAATATTCTATTCCAACTCCAGTGTGTGCAACAGTAAGGAAGGTGTTGGAGTTAAATCCAACACATTCTGCTCACTGCTGCACACCTTTTGCGTTGCAACGGCATTGGATGTAATGGCATGCATTGTAACGGTTGTGTTGTATGGGCTGTTTCCCGTATATAGTTCTTACTACGCCTGATGAGGCGTTTAAGGGATTTTCGGTGAGCAGCCAGTACTCTGGAACCCAAAGACTTAGTGGTGGATTAGTATAGAAAAAAAAATTGTTAGTTTGAGTGGTGGACATGTGAGTCTGTTAGCATGATTGGATAGAATAAAGGAGGGATATAGGAGGAAACAGTCTAGATAGTGTTACTTTGGAGAACATATTAGTAAGATGAGATCAGGGATGAGTCACAGGAAGGATAGAGGAGGGACAAGTCTAGAAAGGGTTAATAAGGAGATCCAAGTAGTAAAATTAGGATTAGGATGAGTCAAAGGAGGGCTACAGGAGGGAAAAGCCTAGGGAATGTTACTTTAGAGATCATAGTAGTAAAATGAGGTTAGGGGTGAGTCAAGGAGGGATAGAGAAGGGAAATGTCTAGAAAGGGTTATATGGGAGATCACAGTGGTAGAATGACTGTTGGGGTGAGTCAAGGAGGGATAGCGAAAGGGTCCTAGGAAGATCATAGTTTTAGAATGAGGTTTAGGGTGAGTCAGAGAGTAGAGGCAGAGGATATATTGAGCGAGGTATAGGGTGAGACAAAGAGTAATGATTTGGAGTTGAGTTTTTTTCTTTCTTTCTACAGTGTGAGTAAAGCAATACATATAGAGATGCATAACTACATAGAAAGGGTATACATGTTTAAGGAAAATAATACAGAGATATAAAATGGTATTGTATAAAGGTCCATATGTGCATGACTGGATAGTTCGAAATTCAGTCTTGCAGGTTTTGTGGTGCGTAAAGCTAATTTATTTGTGTATTTTTGTAACTTTTTATTTTTTATTTTAATTTTATCTTTATGTATTCCTCAATATTGCATTAGGGAAACACTTATAGATAAAATTATTATGATCGCCAGTAGGTTGTTATAATTAGGACCTAGTTTAAACACGAACAGCATTTGTTGACCTGGCTGTATCGTTGGCGCTGTTAGACGAATCCTCACAAAATTTACCAAAAAAGTGTCTATTTGGGTCTAGTTGTGCATCATAGGTTTCGAGGTGATCCGTCAAGTGGGGGTCGAGAAAAAGGGGGCTAAAAAAGTGTGTTTCCCATGTTAATTCCCATAGGGATTTTGAACATGACTACAGCCCGATGGAATGTCACCAAATTTGGCAGAAATGTAGCTCTTGGTTCAGAAAGCTTCCAGTTTGTTGGTGTACATTAATTCATTAGTTTTAGGGTTATTAAAAGAAAACCATATTTGTGTGTTTATATATATATATATATATATATATATATATATATATATATATATATATATATATATATATATATATATATATATAAAAGGGGGCAGAATAGAAATCCTCTGACTAACTAGCCTTGGTGTTAGGGTCCCCCTGGAACCCAGCCAGGGTGCAGAAAAGCATTTAGTTTTTTAATTTTAACCAAAAATTGTGAAAGATTCATCTCCCTCACTTGTTCATAATATAGCCCCGGTGGACCAGATCCTGGGGCATGTGGTAGTTTTAAGATGGTTGGATGGATGGATATATGGATGGATGGATGGATGGATGGATGGATAGATAGATAGATAGATAGATAGATAGATAGATAGATAGATAGATAGATAGATAGATAGATAGATAGATAGATAGATAGATGGATAGATAGATAGATAGATAGATAGATAGATAGATAGATAGATAGATAGATAGATAGATAGATAGATAGATAGATAGATAGATAGATAGATAGATAGATAGACGGACGGAGGACAGATAGATAGATATATTGATAGATGGATATATTTTACCATAAGTAATATAGTCGGGCGGTCCTGCTTCCACCACGGTGCCGGTTAAAAGAAAGTCCGACTGGCATCGTAATCAGGCCTTTTGTTCTGTACTCAGCACTGTACAACTGGATAGACCCTCATAAACCCATACATTTTAAGAACACAGCAAAGAATGCATAATTTTTTGTGTTTACTTGTTAGCTCTCAAGCCCTGGCCGCTCCCAGAGATATTTCACTTTCGCAGTGTTGTGCTTTATACAGAGTGTCACTCACATTTACGACGCTGCCTCGAGCTCAAGAAAACATATGACATTTTAAAGCTTTCTTTTTGGAGATTCGCTGCCAGTTAATAGAGCTCCTAAAACAAGAACATAAATAAATTATTGAGAACATAAATTACCTTAAGATCATTATGTTTCAATTGGGAGAACACAAGACAGGGAGCTGTGTTATTGCACACACAATCAAATCATTCAAAAGGATGCACTGTTTGGATTTAGGGGTTTCCAAACCCCTGCGTTTCATGACTGCTGCGAAGCAGCATATCTGATTTCTTCTCCAGCACGGTCAATTCTTTTCACAAAGTAAAGCCTAATGCAGCCCAGAGAGAAGTCTTAACAAGCTAGCCTTTGAATTATGTGAAGTTCTGTCTGAGTTTCCAATTTAGCTCCATTGATTTATAAGGTCTTTTCAATTACTGAATTCTTCTCTGTGGCAGTGTGCAGAGTACTCGTACGTGAGTATCATACACTATCGATCGCAAGTACTTAGAAAGAAAGCACTTTGTGTCTTTAGTTTAGATTAATGAAGCCGCTAATAATGAGGATTCTTTAGAAACATTTATTAAATGAAAATCTAGAATTCATTAACAGAAGGAGTTCTCGTGTATAAAAAGTGACTGAATAAAAAAAAAACTCTGGTAGTTATCGTGAATGTAATATATGAAGCAATTTGAATTCAGGAAAAGGCAATTTGGAATCTTATTAAAGAATGCACTCCTTTTTATTGTGTGATCATGGTTGGGTGGTTTCTATGGGAGCTGTGCGTCAAAAAGCCTCGGACCAGATTGACTTCAGAAAGAGATTTTTTTCATTGTTTTATCATCTGGAGTCTGAAAAGGCAGGCTGATGGTCTTAGTTAAATGAATCACAAACCTCTTTCCTATGAAACCTTTATTCCATGTCCATGTGCTGGACTCCGCAATACAATAAATTGGGGGGTGTGGTGTTGCAGCAAAAAGGGAGTAGATCTTAAGGAGTAGATAAATATATATTTTTTAAACTCTGCCACAGAGAAATTGTCAATAAGGCCAAATATGACAGTAAATCTTTTTGGCTTACCGAATTAGTTGCAAACGGGCTACATTTTAGAATATTTTACGGGATTGAGGCACCTGGTGCAGAGATCTTTGAGTACACTGTTATTTTTAGAGGTAATATTAATGCTAAAATATCTCTGGTGGAGCGAGATCTGTGTTGTGACTCATCATAAAGTAGTAGAGAGGGTTAATGTGCCGCCTACACAACCCAACATGTAACATGCAGAGCATAGATTTTTTTTATTTTTTGTAGATAGCTCAGTGGATTACTGTTTTTGCCACATAGATCCTTCTGTAACTTGCAGCTCATGAGTTATAGCAAATCAATCCATGGACCGGCATCAAGGAGCTGCTTCCAAAAGGGAAGGCATAGGTTTAGAATCATATTTTTTTCTCAATCTTAAATTGTTCTAAGGTTGCTAAAAAGAGTTCATTTGGGTAGCAATAAAGTTGTAATAATACAGACAACAACAGAGTATGTAGAGAAATAAACACTGCCCACTTTGATCTATGTGGGCGCTGCTGATTGAGCGAGAGAAGGATGCAAACCTGACCCATTCAAGGAAGGTGCGAGGAATTGTTACTTCAAGGAAAGTTTCCTTACTTCCTTCTTAATTTATTTTTCAATGTCTTTTCATTTTTTTTCATTCTTGACAACCTTCTTTCTCTCATGCCTTCCTTTTTCCTTCCTTCCATCTTTCATTCCTTCTTTTCATTCTTCCATCTCTTCTTTTGCATTCTCACTTCGTTTGCTTCTCACTTAAATTTTCCTTACAATTTTTATAATTTCTCCTTCTCTTTGTAAAACATATTTAGCTCCATTGCCACCCCTTTGGCTCCAAACGCACAGGATATGTTCTGTCTTGCAGTGTAATTGTTTAGCTTCTGCTTCTTCGAAGTGTACTGGAAGTCACAGTTCTAAGTAAAAAAACAGCCATAAGGAAACAATTTAATCTGTTCAGTGACATCCCTCTCAAGCTGGTATGTTGTATGCTTCACTACACACTTGACAGGCAGCCCCCAGCACTGCATTACATTTTAAGGCTTTTAACATGCAATTCCTACCAATATAGATGATATCTGTCTCCTACACTTTGTTATGCTGAATGTCTTATGTATTATTTCCTGTATGTTGATCTACACACTTGTATGGTTAATTGTCTCTTTGTAACATGCATGAATTACTGTAAAGCCCTCTGCCATCCTACATTGGCATGAGTAGTGTTATAAAAGAAATTCAATGTTAAATACATTTGCAAGTGCTCTTTAATTTGTTATTAGAGCAATTACTCATACAGAA
Source organism: Lissotriton helveticus (assembly GCF_964261635.1). NCBI lineage: Eukaryota > Metazoa > Chordata > Amphibia > Caudata > Salamandridae > Lissotriton > Lissotriton helveticus. Next base: position 1,011,917,443 of record NC_136072.1, read on the forward strand.
AGATATATCTGGCATTCATACAGTGCATGCATATTTCTTGCAGACAAAGGTGAACAAAGTGAAAAACTTGCCTCCAAACCATAGTTTTCCCTAGGTACTTGTGAAGTGATAACATATGGCTCTCAGCCTAGATGAGACTCCGACAAAATGAGGGCTGATGGTCCTTTATGTGAGGGATTTGTGTTGGGCTCAGTTGCAAGGGAAAATAATAATACCCCACCAGCACCTGCAGGTTGATCCTCTGAACAGAAAGATTGCTACAACAATGGGGTATCCCTGTGTTCCTTGGAAGCTGCGCATTTAATAAAGGTATACCAAAAACTGATTCTGTTAGTTGTATTTCAATAAATAACTAAAAACTTTAATAGAGGGATACAGCGAGGCTCTACTCCGTTTGTGCATTAGAGGCAAGGTCAACACATATTCATAGTCATTCACTGTAAGTGAACATTAAAGTGCACATTATATAATTTGAAATATATTCACAAAATGAGGTTTCCACAATTCAAATCAAGTGCAACAGCGGCACGGTGCTCTTGGTTATTAAAAAAGACAATTACATGAGTGCACATAAAATTAGGAGTAAACGGTAAAACCTTGTCAAGTAAATTTTGATTCATTTGGGCAAGTCATATAGCTAAATCCTATTATTGCCAGTTCACAAAATATTAATTCATCAAAGCATAAATTTTAGTTAGCGTCAATAGTTCAATCCGTGCTAAGGTGCTTTATAATGAACTGGGTCTTCTTTAGGGCACTAAGGTGGTGGGTAAACTTTGTATGAAAGATAAAAAGGAGATAAGATGTGTGTACATGACGTTTGTTTGTATAAAAGGTGTCCTAAAAGGGTACATTAATTAAAAGGGATTCATTTCCAGGAATTCTATAGGAGGATACACACGGAGGTTATATGTACGCCCCATGTTTAATAATGCCAAAATAAGAACAACTACAGAGGCTACACGATATTGTTTTAGGCTCAGAGAGGAAAGTGCAATCAGAAGGATGGTACAGTTTTTGGAACATGCTTATAAAACATTACTTGACTAGATGGTTTTATCGGATTTGTATATTGATGCAAAGATAGGTATTACGACCAATGTAAATCTTCTTTTTTATGATACTATGCATGGTAAATATGTGAGTGTTTTATTCTATTTTTATGCCTGCTTATTTTCTATTTATTGCAATCAAATGATTAATACAATAAAGTATTTTTTTTTACTACTATAGGAGGAAAGTCAATCAAAAGGTTTGAAGAAATGGCCCGATGTTGCCCTAAATAAAGTTCTATGGGGTTAAAACCCATTAAAACTACCCAAAAGACCTTAGCTGGTGATGGTAGCCTGCTCTTCTTACCAAAATGATAGTGGAGTCCGAGTCTGAAGACTCCTTGGACAAAATTATTTCACTTCCTGCAAGACGGTGTCATGGGGAGGGGGAGGGGCAGGGTGGGGGGGGTAGTAATGTATGGATTACGGAGTTTAACAGGTAAGTAAACATATAAATAAATAAAACAAATTTTGTTGCTCGTACTGCATCACATTTGGTGATGCAGTGCGCGCTACGAAATTCGAAACTCCGTAATCCATACATTACTACCCCCCACCCTGCCCCTCCCCCTCCCCACGTCACTGCCCTGCAGGAACTCCTACTGCCGACCGCGGCTGCTTCTAACGTACACAACAGGACTTTAAAGACATTATTTGAAAAGGAGAGGAAAATAGTGATAAACTCTTCCTTGTGATAAGAGACACATAACACACTCCATAGGAATGTCTGATGACACGTTTGGATGTGGTGTATAGTGTGTTATATGTTAGGTACAAGGGCCGTTCCATAATCAGGGGGTCTGTTGCACTGGTCTCTATAGGGAGATTCAGGTGGATAACAGAGTATATAACTCAGCATGTGGTGATTATACAAAAATTAGTTATTGGGACCTATCAACAATTGCATGAAAAATGCATTTGAGGACCCTTTTAGGACACAGATATGTCTGAAGATACATTAAATGTATCCATTATTTATATATCCCTCTTTACTCTCAAGATCATCATACTCATTTAGTCCTTTCTTGAGAGAATCAGATATATACATCCTCGGAATTAGTGCCATGTCCTGACCTTGTGGGTTCTGTAAAACTTCTCCAGTAATACTCATGTGATGTTCTCTGGTTTATGAATCAGTGCCTTGAAGTGTTGCACAGGGGGGCTCCTCCAGGTGTTTTGCAATGAATGCAGCTGCAATGTTGGAGAATATATTGTTTCACTTTTTGCATAGCCTGATCTACAGAGGGGAGGATGCAAGGACATAGTTACAGTTAGTTTGGCTCTTGAAACATTATGTTTGTTTTCATATTCAAACTGTTTGTTTGCAATGCATAGTCTGAATGCTGAGCATAAACCATATTTGAAGTTCCTTTTCAGTGGTGAAATATTTCATACTGTGTGGATGATTGGTTGTTACGGGCTTGACAGGAGTGTCCTCAGTTCTGAGGCCCTGGCACTCTTCCTTGTTTTAAATGCAAGTAGTGTTGACTGCTTAGGTCCAGTGTGTCCGAATCAAATTACAGTGCCTTTTTACTATTTTCTTTATAGCATTATTCACTGGGCAGAAATAAGTGGTGACTTCAATCTGTTCACATTATTTTGTTGTTTTTTTGGGGTTCAGCAATCATTTTCACAAAGAATACTGGGCCATATGTATCAGAAAAGAGATTTGCAATTCTCAAATTGAGATTTTTAGGTAATCGCAATTAGAGAATTGCAAAATGCAATGTATGTAGGATTTGCAAAAAATGTTGTGAATCCTACACATTCCTTATCTGCGAATCGCAAATTGAGATTCGCAAAAAAGGAATACTTTCCCATTCATTCCTATGGACTAGGAGGCCCATAGGAATGAATGGGAAGACATTCTCAATTTGTGATTACCAATTAGAGTATCGCAAATTGAGATTGCAATTTCAAGGTTGCAAGGGTGCCAAATGGCACCCTGTTGCACCCCTGAAATGACCATGTGTGCCCATGTGGCGCACATACATGCCCTGAGGGCATGTATATGTGCCACATGGCACTTTGAAAAAAGCAAAAAACTGCTTTCTTCAAAGATTTCGCAAATTACCACCAACTGTCAGTTGGTGTTAATTTGCGATTTCATATGCCAAATTCGCACAACTTATGTGCTTTCTACATCGCATTTAAGGAATCGCAATTTGCGATTCCTTAAATGCAATTGCAAAATAGAGAATCGCCAATCTAGCGATTCTCTAATTTGCGATGCCCTTTTGGGATGATACATCCCAAATGGCCTTTTCCCGTTCGCAAACGGGCCGATTCTGAAAATTGGCCCATTTGCGAATGGGATAAGGGCTTGCTACATAAGGTGCTACATCCTTTTCATCTGGAGGTTTTAAGCATTCATTTTGCCCCCTTTCCAATAGTTTTCTAATCAAAATAATCTAACTTTCTGTCATGTGAGAAATTAGGTGCTGGATGAAGGGGAGCTATTCAAGCAACAGCCACAATCCCTAGTGGGGTTAACCACAATGAGTCCTACATTAACCTGTGCTTAACCCTCTGGTAGCTTGGCACAAAATCAGTCAGACTGACACGTCTAATATAGCCCAATTCCTTCTAACACTCAAGAATTGTTCAGATATGGCAGATTATCTCACAGGCTACATGGGTTTTGTCCAGGGTATTTTATTAAGGTTTTGCACTGAGTGGTCTTCTGTTGTAAGAAAACATATAGTAAGTTATTGAATGCATGATAGTAATGTTCAAGAAATTAAGCTTTTTATCCTCTGAGAAATTGTATGTCTGCAGTTCTATCGTTCACCCAGAAGAAGTTGACAGTATTCCTGTCTCCTGTCCAAATCACAAAGACACCATCTATGTCACATTTCCACAACATTATATTATGGGTATATGGGTTGTTTCATGATGATAAATATAGAGGTTGGCCATGTTTGTTGTAAAGGCTGCTCCCACCACTATGCATTTCACTTGATAGTAATACGAGCTTTGAAAGAAAAATTCATTTTAATACTGGGCTACCTCCAGGAGTGATATTATGAATTGAAGGGGCTATCACAGGACGTTCCCTAATTTCAAAAATAGATTTTATGATATTCGGAATCTCATCTTGTGGGATATTCGTATATAAGGATTAAATATCCATAGTTATCAATATTTGTGTTTCTGGTATAAAAGGATAGTCTTCCATGGACTCAATTATGCCCATAATTTTCCTTACGGAGCCTTACATATTTACACAGTAGGCTCTAAAATAAAGAAACTGTCTAAAATATTTGGTCTTCCATGCGGATCCTCCATTCACATATACATTTTGGGCAGGGTATATAAAGAAGGTATACGGGTGTGCTTTATTCAATGCCATTTCCACTGTCACTGAGAAATCCATTTTTGTGTGCTTTACTCCTGATGAACATAATCTTTTGTCTTATTTTGGACAAATCATTGGGCAATTTCTTATAGTGTTCAGTTATTTAATCTGCTCTGTTTTGCACAACTATGGCACCACCCTTATTTGTAGGTGTAACCACTATCTAACAATTGTGCTCAAACTGTTAAGGACTAAATACTTATCTTTTGATGAGTAATATTTAATATAGTGTCTTGTATTCAATATTATGTCCACATCTCTTATTACTACTTGCGGAAAAGTCATAATTTTGGAAGACAATGAATGAGGAAAGCAGACAACGTGCAGGCAGGGCTAATAGTGTACCAGTTTCAGCAATTTACACTCTGACAAATCCAACACATTTCACTGGGGCCAGCCCAGATTCTAGTCAGATTTAGGAATTTACAGGATTCTTCTCAATTCCTGCACTGCCTTGTCCTGATAATTAGAAGGCACTGGCTCTATAAAGGTTATCTGATTGGTTTGGTGACAAGGTGCCTAATTCGCAAGCCAACCTTTGCCTTAATCTGAGGGTGAAATGTGATATAAGATCATTGCATAATGTCCAAGCAAATAAAAAAGCAACTTACATTAGGTATGCAGATTCTATGTGTGTGTGTAGAATACATGCAATTTATACATAAAGTTGCATGAACCCATGAGCTCCACTTGGATCTGCAGATGTGTCCGTTCCTGAGGGAGAGTCAGGTGATATTCAAATTGTTATATTTTTAGAAATGAAATGCAAAAAAAGAAAATATTTTCTGAATGTGTAATTTTCTGACCCCAGAAGTCCCTACTACATCCGCATCTGCATAATGATTCTATGTTATTCAAATTTAGCAGTGCTCCACTAATGTCCCTTCTGAAGTGCCAGACATGACAAATGCAATCTGTAAAAAATCCTGGTTTCCACACTCCGATCAGTTTCTTTGAACCTGCCACCAAGCTGTTGTAAAATAAGAATGCTAGGCTTCCCCCTTAAAAAGAGCTCCAGTTTAATCCTTTTCCATCCTCTTCTTTTATATATGCTGATTGTTATATTGTTTCTGTTTGTAATTTCAATAAAAGAGATTTGAATAAAAAAAGAGCTCCAGATTCTCATTTTGTGATGGAAGCATGGTCTCTGTTAATGGGTTGTTTACAAATGTTTTGCCCAGGCACTTTAGTGGCACAAAGTTACGCAGAGCAATGCTGCAATTTATCTACCCTAAAATAGGCCTACAGGTGCGGTACAAAATTTAGCATAGCCACAGGAGTACTTGGGCAAACCTTAGCAAATCTAGACCTTTCTCCTTGACTATCTGGGTAAATATGGATAACCATTCAAGGACTGGATGAAGGAATGCGGAGTATGATGGATGTACTATCCAAGACAATTAACGAACTTGCAGTGAAGATGACAATTTCTAGTCAGAGTTGTGAGTATATGTGAGGAAGTGCTTCTTTTTGTGTATTCTCCCCCATTATTTGCTGACTGGTATTGCTGTTTTTTTATTTTTGCAGTGGGGCGCTTGTGTCCATGCCCCATTGTATGTACTCTGACCTCTTAAACATGGTACGGTTGGCTAATCCCAAAATGCCATATTTAACTGCACAGTACAACCAGAGTACACGGTGCAAGGAAATACACCAATGGAAAGTTGAATGACACCTTTAAACTGCAGCAATGTTTGTGCCATCCAGTAGAGTGACAAAGAAAACATGGCAAGTGGATAAACTAAAATATCATGCCATATTTACACAGTCAGATGAAATGTATTCTAGCAAGAGCAGCTTCAATCCTACAAGTACAGACAAAAGAGAACAGCCTACCTAATGTTAGCACCTTACATAAAAAGGATCAACTGCGACTCATATATTTGCTCATGGAATATTGCTGGTATTTCTTGCCACTTGAAATGTTCACAATACGATCTCAACACTTTCTTGAACAGTTTTCATGTGATATGTCTGTAAGAGACATGGGAACATGATTGCTTCAGTCAACCCAACTTTTCAGCTTTTGAAAAAAAGGCAACCAAGACAAGATCATATCGTCCATCTGGAGGATTACTCACGTTAATTAACAATCAATTCAAACTTACTTGCAAAGAGATACTGATTCTCTCTAATTAAGTTTTTGTTGTAAATTGTGAGCAATTCAAGTAAAGAGCAACTATTTATTGTAAAAATGTATTTATCATCTTCCAGGATTGATCGGGTACATTTTATTTATTGAACTAGGTGGAATTGCTAGCCAAGCATTACAGAGATTTCCCTTGTGTCTTTATTTTTGGAGATAACAATTAAGACCTTCTTGAACAGCTTTTCAATTCTCTTGCCTATGTCCAAAAGAAACATGCAGTCATTCTCAGAAATGTAGACTTTTGCAAACATTTCTAGTGAAACAGGTCTTTGTTGTTTCAATATATGTTTTTCTGAATGACGGACCCCAACGATGAAGCATGACACCAAGGGTCCTTTTGGTGTGTGAGGGGTATTTTACCAACACTGGGTGCTCCCAACCATAGTAGGGAAACCCCTCTATCATAAGAGTGGATTCATTTTGTTTATGCATATTAACTAGGGAGAACAAATCCACCTAAAACTCTCTCTCCCCTCTTTGTTATTTACGTTATTCAGGCAGCGCACAGCTGCGGGAGTTCTTTTGACACACACACAACACTCACATAGACACACACCCATTTACAAACACACAATGGAAGAAGCGAATGGTCTCTCCTTTGGAGAGGAAGAAATAGACCGAATCCTGACGGCACTCAGCCCTTTTGAGGGTCTAAGCAGCACAGAACCGGGACCCAGTGTGGCTGACTGGGACGAATTGACAAACTTAAGGAGAACACAAATCAAGGCGGCCCTTCATGACTGCTAATGACGGAGTACTTGAGAAACAAGATAGCACCACAGGGACTTCTAGTGAAAAACGAACCCTTCATCTTCCAGTCAGATATGCAATTTAAAAAAGAATGGTCACTGATATCGTGGCACTGCACACGTGACTGGTTGGTGCTAATAGTAAAGACGGCCGCCAGAATTACACAGGAACTATGTAACTATGGTGGACATACAAAAAATTGAAGTGCAACTCAAAACATATAAAAAACGGGCTGACCTTAAAAAGAGGCTGGATGAACTAAACCAGCAGATGTTTGAGTTTGAGATCACTCTTAAACAGAGCAAGTTAAATAAACTAAAAAAGGACAAAGATTGCTTCACACCAGAGGGAGCCTATCCATACACCAAGTTAGGCTATCTCTCAAAGAACAACAATAGTGATAACGAAAGTGATGGCTCAGATTGTGGTTCATCTGGATCAAATTCCAGTGGCAACCAAAGACAAAGGTCCATGAGGAGCAGCCATAGACGACAGGGACAACAATACCCAAGACAAAGAGGGTGGAGGGGATATCAGGCACAACCATTCTTTCCACAATATCCTGGACACACCCCTTTTACGCCCTACCACTACGGCCCACCACAAGCGGGACCGGATTTCCAACAGTGGGCCCCAGATTATGATACAGGTTTTTACAACCATCAGCCTTTTTTAGGGCCACGCCTAGGACCCCGAAGGGGTCGGAATCGGAAGGGCAACACAGTAATGTGGCAAGACCCAGAACAGGGGGATCCCAGAATGAACACGAGGAGCATGACGGGAGCACTCCCAAGCCACCCATCAACCAGCAATAAGGGGATTTAGTAGTGAACATCACTCCCTGGGAGCTGACAACCATCTAAAGGGCTGTATTGTACAAGGGTCTAGGTTTTGTTCCAACCAACAAACTTGACTCTTTCAAATTACATACCGAAATGCAAGAGTTTGTACGTAAAATCAAACTACGAACTTTCTTTAAAGATAAAGAAACCCCCAAGAATACAGACACTGGACTGAGACCCAAATCCACTTTTACGCCCCCGATACCTCACTTCCTATTGAGGTACTCACCTTCGAGAAGGCTGTGATGAGTTAACTGAAGACACTCAGCTTGACACATCGAGAGTGTTTCCATAACACCAGCCGAGCGGAACAAGAGGCAATTAGGGAGCTGGCTACTAAGAGAGAGATCATTATCAAACCTGCGGACAAGGGAGGGGCAATAGTTGTCCAAACCACAACAGCATAGGAGCAGGAGTACTCTAGTCTACTATCTGACAGACGCAGCTATAAAATCCTACCCGAGGACCCCACAGAGTCACTCAGAATCATGATAGGCGGCATGGTGGAGGAAGCACTGGCACACGACTGGTTGTCGAAAAAGGAAGCTGAATTCCTAATGCAAAAATCACCAAGGATCCCATACTTTTACTGTATTCCCAAAATACACAAGAAACCTGGAAAACCCCCCAGGGAGACCCATTGTCTCGGGTATGTGTTCTATACTGGAACCACTCTCTAAATTTGCCGATGCCTTCCTTCGCCCTCTAGTACAATCCACGGATACCTACCTTAAGGCATGAAAGCAGTTTTACAATTACTAAAGGAGCTTCCTTTTGACTCAGACAATCAGCTATTTCTCAGTCTCGACGTGGAAAGCCTATATACCAGCCTTCCCCACGACGAGACCCTAGCAATCATTGAGGAAGTCCTATACATCTCAAACTGGAAATACCAGACACTGAGAGGAGTAGTGCTGGAGTGCATCGCACTAGCCCTGACAAAAAATGTCTTTGAATTCAATACCACAATCTATCTCCAGAGCCATGGGACCAGCATGGGGAGCACCTTCACTTCAAGCCTGGCTGGGCTGTACGTCCATCACATGGAGACAAACAGGATTCCCCACACCCACAACTCCTACAGACAGCACATAATCACCTGGAAAAGGTATATTGATGACGTGCTGGTCATCTGGCAAGGGGATCCACTGTCGGTTACACAATTCATGGAGTGGCTGAATGTCCAAAATCAATATCTGAAGTTTACCCACTGAGTGTTTAAGGAATCACTGGTTTTTCTGGACCTGAAAATTTACCACGAAGAGGGAACCTTAAAAACAACGACCCACTTCAAACCTACGGCAAGAAACTGCCTACTCAGGTACGATAGCTTCTATCCCTGACACCTCCGGAGTAACCTACCATATGGCCAGTTTCTTCGCTTGAGAAGAAACTGTACAGACGTGGCCGCTTATAAGTCGCAAGCGTCTGACCTAAAAACAAAACTTCAAAAGAGGCAGTACCCAGACAGAATCATAAATGCAGCCATGAAAAGGGCTAGGAATAACAATAGGGAAGCGCTACTGGAAGACAAGATACAATCCAGTACGGAGCAGACAAGACCCATATGTGTAACTACATATAGTACACACTCCAACGAAGTGTCCAAAATCATAAACAGACATTGGCGGATCCTCACATGTGGGACATTACAATTCGAAAAACCACTGTTCGCACACAAAAGAGGGAAAAATCTCAAGGACATCCTTGCCCATACCCGTCCGAAACAAGTCCAGCAACTGCCACTCGCCACACATGGAATACAGGGCCACTACCCTTGTGGCAACTGCGGCAACTGCCATCTTACTAAAAAGAGCAAACAACTGACATGCAGTAATGGTACGAAGTGGGACCAACGTAGACTGACCAACTGCAACAGTAAAAATGTAGTTAACATGATCACCTGTCCCTGTGGCCTAGAATACACAGGCATGACCACAAGAGCAATGAAGGTACGATTAAACAAACAAGTAACATCCGGTACAAGAAAAGCACCACCAAGATGGCCACCCACTTCCTAGAAACGGAACACTGTGTCAATGATATTGCGTGGACAATCATAGAGCAATTGCCATCAGAGGCAGGATTATTTGAGAAAGAACAGCGTTGGGTGTTCAGGCTGGGCACCCACATAAGAGGCCTCAATGATGAAATACCATGGGGCCAACTCACTTACACTGTTCCATAAGACTGACCACATTAACTCTCCCTTCGAGCATTCTGATATTTCTGGTCCAACGGTGTCACTACCACGGTGCGCTCTGCATAAAATACTGCATGTAGGGCAAAGCTGAGTCCACAACAGACAGCGACGTGGCTATACTGGACCCTTATTGGGAACGAGCCCTAACCCTTGGATAATTAAAGTGAGCAATGCGCCTTTATCAGCATACATATGGCCTTGGTTTAATGCATGTAACCCTCATTTACATCAAACACTTTTTATTTCTATTTTTATTTCTAAGTTTAACCAACCTTTATTACAAGAGACCGTCCTAATAGATGACCTTTTTTACACGGTTTGGGCCGTTACGTGAAAACGGCGCGGCTGAATCATCAATGCATATTTTTGCAATATCACAACCAGTAAATGTGGGGGTGAGCGGACACCGCACTGCATCTTTGTAAGAATAATGATCTGCCACGCTATCCCCGATACTGAATCAGTACCGACCAACGCAGGCTTAGAAAAGAAACCTCCGTGACACGCATGCGCGTAGACACGTTACTACATTTCACATGGGCTAACCACACAGCCGTAATGCGCTTGTGCGAAGACGCGTCTCGACATTGCACATGGGTAGACAACACGGCCAGTCTGCACAGGTGCTACACAGATACGGACACCGGAAGGTCCAAGTATGGGCACATTTGACCTGCTAACTACTAATTGAACAGACAATTGGCAATCAGGATGAGTATAAAACATGAGACCCTACCGGCAGACCAAGCACTCTCAGCGGAGCCGCGTACGGGGCAGTCAGGAGGAACTTTCTCTTAGGCATCGTGAGTATACAAACAATGGAACCCAGATTGCCAAACCTACGACAATGTAAGTACTTGAGAACGCTTAAATTATATATTATCCATAGGTAGCGAACCAGCACGAGGACCCCTACATTTCCTGAGGCTCATGAGGCAATAAAATTAATTCATGAAAGTATGCCTTTTTCTCCACTATTCACTGCATTAACTACAACCCTTAATATTTATGACAACTACGAAAAACCCAATTGATGAGCAACCAACCTAACTTTTAAAGTGTGATAGTTTTTAGAGTGTGTGTTTTATGTTAAGTGTCTGTGTGTCTTGTCAATGTCCTTTTTTCACGCCAGGCACGATTTCACGCATAGTATGACATTCATGTCTAGAGATCGAAGCCCGCACCATTTGATTTTTTTCCCACAGGTCACTGAACCTTTGGATGCAGAGGAGTGGACCACCACAAAAACATTTTTTGTCCCCTTCTTCTGCAGGTCAGCTGTATAGCGACAAAGATATCTAAAATTTGTAGGTACATTGCATAACCTGCACCATATCTCACTTTTGTAAATATAACAATTTTTAAAGTAGAGAAATGTGAGTAAGGTGGGGATTTGTGTACCCCGTCCTGAAGAAGAAGTTCCATACTCCGAAACATGTTGACACACACACACAGGAGGTGATGCACATTGTCCTGCATCCTACACCTCCATCTCTTTCCCCCTTTTAACAGCGCCAGCCCGGGGGCCCATTAAAATTCTTTTTTGCGTCTACCCCACGAGCCATGCACTTTTTAAACATCCCTCGTCGATAACCTCACCACTCACGCACATAAAACATAAACCCTCACACACACCACACATAGTCATTGATAAAGTGCTCCCGCGTATTCGTAGGTCGCAGCACGCCGCATCCCGTAGAGGGGTGCGAAGACCCCAATGATGAAGCATGACACCAAGGGTCCTTTTCGTGTGTGAGGGGTATTTTACCAAAATCCCTCTATCATAAGAGTGGATTCATTTTGTTTATGCATATTAACTAGGGAGAACAAATCCACCTAAAACTCTCTCTCCCCTCTTTGTTATTTACGGACCTGCAAGAAAGACATTTCTTACTTTAAATACAAGCTTTACTAATGATTTAATTATTATTCACTTCTCATACTTCCATATGTATGATAACTTTGAAAGCATTTTAAGGGGACAAAGCAATCCCAACCCACAGGTTATCTCTCTAAAATACTCGCTTTAGGAACTTCCAGTCATAACCATCTTTTCCTGATTCTTTAAAACACCATAAATAACAAAAAGATCATTTGGTATTCTAAATTACCAGAGAAGATAGCAACACTATTCTCGAACCCAATGCTTGGAGGAGTGTTGAATGAACTAAAAACAATTTGATGGAAAGAATGGCACGTAAAGAGAAAGAAGGAAAAAAATACCCTTAATTATAATAGATTATTTGTCATCACAAATAAGTCAGAACCTGTTTACAGCCCTGAGGAAATTAGTTTCACAGGCCTGCCCAGCAACATATTGAGTATAAAGGAGAAATATAGGAGACCCTTAAGACATCTACTCACTTCCCCACAAAGTATAGAACACTCTAATGCCATTGCTCCCTCGGCGGTTCTACAAGGTCCTTGCTCTTATTTTAGGTACAGACTCTGTCCTGCAGGTCGTGTATATCCCATTCGCTCCTCTGCTGCGAAGGTTAGTCTTATTTCACTGTTGTAGCATAACCCTTCCGTATGCCTGAACATTGCTACTTTGCTACCTCTCACTGTCGCAGCATGCCCACTGCCGTGGTATGCTCGTCTATTGCTACCTTGCACACTTGATTGTAGCACTTCCCGATATGCGTTATTCTGTCGTTGCACCACATTCACTCCTAACGTTAGGGGCCCCGCCCAGCACCGTCCGCACAAGATGCCCAGTAACCATTGTGTTCAATTCTTAACCACCCCAGTATATTTTATACTTGACCAGTTTAGGCACCACTCTTGGCACCGCCCGCAAATGGTGCCACTCTACAATCGCGGGATCACCAATTACTACCTTGGTCACATGAGCGTGTTAGCCGCTTATACGCAACACAATTGTCTTATAATTAACTGATTCTCCTGACGTCGTTCTGGCAAGAGGCATTGAGGCCACACATACTTACTTAAGACAGCATGTAGTTCACTCTATGTACACACTAAGTAGAACACAACTTGGTCTTCACAGTTTTTCTTTTGCCTTCCCTGAGGGCGTTTCACCTTTTCAACCTTTACTTTCCACCATGCATAACTGCACGTTCGAAAATACGCAGGCCTCCCTAAGAGTACATGGTCAATTGCAATACACATGTGTTTCTACAAGCTGAATCTTTCCTTCCTTAAAACGTTAACTCTGCCTTTTTTCCCCCTTGCCCCACAGGCCGCTATTAAATTCAGGCATGTGATTACAACAGTCCTGATGATGATCCCATTACACGTTCAAAGTGATCGAAACGACGTCGACCACTCGCATAGTTTCACACAGACAACCAATGTGTTCTATTAGTGTGCTAACTATCTTGAAAAGCCTGTTTATGTAGTTTCATTGACCAGAAGCTTCCTTCTTCTTGTTGCTTGAAAAAACGTATGCTTATTTATTTTTGTTTGTTACTTTTTCTTGTACTGGATTCAGGATCCCACTGTATCATTTGTTGCTTTTGAAATACTCCTTTATATACTCAATTGATTAAACTTTTTCTGTCCGGATGGACACTAATGAATATAGGACTCATCGCAGGCTACATTTTATCTTAATGCTCCCAAAAGTCTTTCTTTAAGGCCACTGTTGTTACTCAAATTGCTAACCAAGGTCCTTAATTACCTACTGGGTTCCCTTGTACTTCTGTAAACCTGTATGAGCGCAATCGCTTGATTGCAAGGGATTTAGTGTCTATTCCCCTCTGTTCTTGAGTGGGTTACCCTGCATTGCTCTCCTTCCCTTTCCATTTCCTTTTATTCCCAGCTTGCCCCCACCAACTATGTCAGACCATGCACCGTTGTATTCGGACGAATACATTAAAACAATCTGTGAAGGCCCTTTACTCATTTCTGATTCAACTGACATTCCTAGCAACACCAATTCCACACTCCCTGACAATTAGAAAAATTAAAGAAGTAACAAGTTCATCTACAGCTTATGACCCTGATGCTTAGGGTATACCTTAAGGCAGACATAATTCCGGTAGGACTACAAGTACGGAACATCCCTGGTATATTCACGGATAATCCGAAATATATTCACAATTTCAGTTATATTGGTAACGTGTTCTAGACATTGGCTAGTTTTGGGGATCGACATTGCTACCGAGACTCTGGTAACTTTAGCTGAAGAAATTTCAGACATTGAAAAACAACTCCAAGAGTCTAATCCTGTGACTGAAAGTAGGAAATTACTAGATCAAATCCAAAAAACTGTAGACAACTTTCACAGAATTTAACAGACTAAAAAGACAAACAAGGTCAAGAAGGATATCAAATCCTACAATATTGAAAACACCTACTCTTACCTACAGAAGGATGTCTACAGTAATAGGACATACACCAACCCCCAAAACACTAGACCCTGGGGATGCTTCTATAGACGACAAAATCTAGTGGGGTTCTCTGACACCTCAGCGGACTCCTCTGATAATTCCGACACTATGGAAAATCCAAGCACCTTTAACAGAAACCCTGGTCCAAATAGTAATTTTGTAGGCAGAGGCCAGCACGACACTCCCAAAAGGGGTCGGGGGAAGCAAACCCAGTGCTGGTACAACCAACCAGGCGAATGGTAGATACGACAAAAATTCTACCAATGGTGAGACACATTGATGCTGAAATGACACAACCCAAGATCATTCCCATTTTTAATCTGTCTAAACACACCCTATCTGAAGCTGAGGTATCCCTTCTCAATAAAGGGCTCTCTTTTGTGCCCACCATTCCTCCAAACTTTTTAGAATTGTACAACTAACTATTGAGGTTCTTCCGTCGCATACGCCTACAAGCCTACTTCCAGCTAAATCCCTCACCTGCCACTGTAGCCAATACACCCTTCCGCCCACCATCTACCTTTTCACCAACATCAGGTATGATTCCATCAGAAGTTATCATCTTTGAGAAAATGGTAGTTAAAGATCTCACTACACTCAAAAAAACTAGACGATTTATTCCTTATAATCTGTCTCTTGATGAGAAAAGGGCTATTCAATCCCTTAAATCCAATGAGTCTCTCATCATTAAGTGTGCTGACAAAGGCGGTGGTATCGTCCTTCAAGAAAGGGATTTGTACAGTAGTGTGATCTTGAGACAACTCTCTAATACCGACCACTACATGAGATTGCCCACAAACCCCACTAAAGAACTACAGGGTCTTATTACACAGATCACCACAGAGGCTTTAGAAACAGGATTCAACAACAAAAATGAATTTCTGTTCCTCAATGTTAAATCACCGAGAACACCTGTGATCTATACGCTTCCAAAAGTTTACAAAAATCTAAAGAGTCCACCTGGTAGACCCATAGTCTCTGGCTGTGGGTCGATTTTGGAACCACTAGGCCAGTATGTTGACTTCTTTATAAAAGAAGTTGTTCCATCTACCGCATGCTATGTGAGAGATAGCATGGCAATGATTCATTTAATTGCACACCACCCATTCAAGGAAGATATCGACTTACTGTGTACAATGGATGTAGAATCCTTGTACACGAATATCCCTCAAAGTATGGCCATGCAGGTTATTCAGGAAGTGCTGGACTCCAGACCACACCTACATTCTGTACCTACACTTTTTATTCTCCAACTCTTGGAGTTATGCCTTACAAGAAATTTCTTTGCATTTGAAAATCAATTTTATCAGCAGGTGAAGGGTACATCAATGGGGGCCGATTTTCCCCCCAATCTGGCAATACTCTTCATGGATCACCTTGAAATGAAAACTATACTCTCTCCCCCTAATCCATTTTTCACAGAGATAACGCTATGGCATAGATATATCGATGATATATTCCTGATTTGGCACAACAGAGTAGACACTCAACAATTGTTTAGGCCTCACATTCACTATCACCACTGACAAGTCAGCCTTCGCATTCTTAGACCTGACCATTTACCATTCTGAGGGAACATTGTGCACCAAGCTTTACCGGAAACCCACTGAACGCAATACTCTGCTGAGTTATAGTAGTAACCACCCGAGAGCTGCTAGGGACTCACCCCCATATTCCCAATTTCTGAGAATTCAACGTAATTGTTATGCCAAGGAGGACTACTTTCGAGAAGCCACCACCCTGTCTACTAAACTGAAAGATTGAGGGTATCCAAGAGGCTTGTACGCAATGCACTTAAAAGAGCTTGGTACTGCCCGAGGGAGGTACTGCTAAGCCCCAAAACAAAAGATCAGGCAAACAGAATTGCATGTGTGACGACATTCTCCCCTATTTCCAACCCACTTCGCAAATCAATACTTAAACACTGGCCACTACTAAATGCCGTGACTCTCAACATCGAACGCCCCATATTTGCATTTCGCAAAAGCTCCAGTCTGAAAGACCAACTAGTGAGAGTGGCACTTCCCAACCCTGCACCACACTCCACCCTTAATGCCCATTGGGGTCTGGCTCCCTTAGTTAGTCATTCTAAATGTGGTACAGGCATTGTATGTGAATTCACCATGGAAGGCAAATCCTTCACCTTCAATAATGTCACTTTGAATTGTAGAACATTTCCAACTGCAACACATGTAATGTTATTTATTTGATTCAGTGCCCCTGCACCAAAGTATACATTGGCCAGACGACCCAGAAAATGAAGACCTGTAATGGCCAACACAGAAGCAGGGTCAGGTGCAAGACTCCGAATGCACCACTTTTGGAATATTTTGCACAGGCTGGTCACAATGAGGATGACATTCGATGGACAGTTCTAAATGCACTCAAACTGCCCCCACGAGTTGGCGACATGTCCCTTCTTTTGAATAAGGAGGAATTGAAAATGATAATCCGCTTTGACAGCATTAGAACTGGACTCAATCGAACTGAGGACTGGACCTCTCTTCTTTAATTATGGCCTCCTGAGTACAGCACTCGTACCCCTTCGCTGCTCGAATGGGTTCTTGTCATTGACCTGATGAAAGTTATCCAATTGTATGTCAAATGATTGCTTGTTTAATTTTCGCCATTACTGTGCATTACTATGACTGTAATGTATATTCCTTGTACCCTCCCTTGAATTGCTTGCTATGTAATCTGTTGAATTCCACTCCTTGTAGTTACCTCCACCAAGTCATTGCGCCAATCCTAATTATTGTTCTGACTGTCTACCATATTGCCCTCTTTTCATTATGTATAACTGCAATGCACCACATCTATGTAGTCTGTGGCACCTTTAAACCCTTGATCTTTTACTTTAATTTTCACCTTTCATTTCACATGAACCGTTTCCCTGCACCCACCGCCCATCACAATTCTGCAGTAGGTTCTTTTCACCACTGTCCAATTCACCCCACTCAACTAACATGGCCGCCGTATTCGTTCATTATCTGCATCACTATATAAGAGCACTTGGCCCCGCCCCTAGATACATGAGCTTGTTCGCGCCAGTGTGAAAGCGGAACACGTCCATTGCCGACGGTTGCAAGGTAAGCGGCAATTATTTCTTGCCTTTCCTAGCTTGAGGATGGTAGTTACCGGGCCACTGATGCCGTGTTAACCCTACTTACAGGCATCGCCCTTTCAAGACTCCCATCCCATTGGATCATCGATCCCGTGGTCCCTACATCTTGATACCCCCGGATCAACACACCTACGTCCTGAGGCTACCTCAGAGCCCAGGTAAACTGCTGGCCTTCGCGGATCACATGCACTTATTTTATTCTGGTTTAATATTGAAAAGCGAAATTCGAATATACGCAGGCCTTCCTCATAGTGCATGGTCAATTGCAACACACATGTGTTTCTACAAGCTGAATCTTTCCTTCCTTAAAATGTTACCTCTGCCTTTTTCCCCTCCTTCCCCCACAGGCAGATATTAAATTCAGGCATGTGATTACAACAGTCCTGATGATGATCCCATTACACTTTCAAAGGGATCGAAACGCCGTCAACCACTCGCATAGTTTCACACAGACAACCAATGTGTTCTATTAGTGTGGTAACTATCTTGGAAAGCTTGTTCATGTAGTATCATTGAAAAAAGCTTCCTTCTTCTTGTTGCCTGAAAAACCTTATGTTTATTTGTTTTTGTTTGTTACTTTCTCGTGTACCGGATGCAAGTTTGTATCCCATTGTATCATTTGTTGCTTTTGAAATACTCCTTTATATACTCAATTGATTAAACATTTTCTGTCTGGCTGGACACTAATGAATATAGGACTCATCGCAGGCTATATTTTATCTGAATGCTCCAAAAAGTCTTTTTTTAAGGACCACTGTTGTTACTCAAATTGCTACCCAAGGTCCCTTGTACTTCTGTAAACCCATCAGGCAAATTAAAGCAGCATAGAGGAAATCTGTCAAGAGAATCGAAATTGATGAAGTGGATAAGAACTGGGCCATATTACATATGATAATTGAAAAAAAGATGTGTAAAAATTCTGCCATTTAGTGGGGACATGAACATCCTCACATAGGCTGGTCATGGACTACGACATTCCATCTGATATATGGATAATGTACCTCGAGACACCATTACGAGAGAGTCAATTCTCCAACTTGCACACTAAATCCATATGTTCATAAGGAGATGGAAATAACTGAGAAGCAGCTTGTATCATTAATAACTAAAAGGGAGACCTTTGGAGTCCTAGGCCATAGTGGGATTCCAATTGCAATAATGAATTAGGATCCTTAAATGTGGAGCAGAATATTAAATCCAGTGTTCAAACATGTTTTGCTGTCTGGCCAGATACCAGCTTCGTGGCAAAGTTGTATAATTCATCCTCTCCACATAAAAAGAGAGTTAGAACTATCTAGCTCACTTTCGTTTGTGAGCCATTTAAGATGCAGAAGGGAAGCTATTTGCCAAATACCTATTATCACACTTAACTGATAGCCCCAAATAATTTTCTGCCAAATTGGTTTCAGAGTAGGATGCCCCTTTTGAGACAACATAGTAGCATTAACACTTCTCGTAGATTAGGTATTACACTTTGGAAGATCAATGTATTGTCTGCTTCATGGACTACTCGTTTGTATTCGATAAAGTAAGTCACAATCATTTTAGGTCAAAGCTCTTAACTTCGAGTATGGATGTTTACCTGATGCACTTGATTGTTGTACTACATTCTAAATTTTGGAGGCCAAACAAGTTGACAGATAAGTTGGCTGTTCTCCTAAAATTACTTTTTAAAATGGGTGTTAGCAAGGCTGAGTATAGCTCCAGCCCTCTCCTCATTTTATATTTCAGATTTAGGTAACCATATTAAAAAAACTACGGGGCAAATTTACAAGCACCTTGCGACACATTTGCGCTGCTGTTGTGTCACTTTTGTGAAGTGGCGGAGTAAACCATGCGCCACATTGCGACTTATTTACAATGTGACGTATCTAGGCAGATGAATCATGTTGTAAAGCACTGCGCCACATGAAACCTGCGTCAGGTTTCTTGTGGGTGTTCCTTCGCAGGATGGGAGTTCCGTCACAGGAAAGCCTTGTAAAAGTGACTCAGTGAAATCCACAAGATTTAATTGAGTCCGTTTTACGACGCTGCTGCGTCAAATGCGTAAGGAGTGATGCACCATGTTAAGTATGGGCCGCCCAGTGCATTGTTGGAGTTGCGTCACAATTCCGTCACGACTCCAGCAATGCGCTGCCCTTATGCCGCAAGATGCAACACACATCTGCCTATCCTTGCGCCATGGTGCGCTGCATTGTAAATGCGATGCATCCGTGGTGGCGGAAGGGAGGAATTGCGTGTCACATTTATTCTGGTGCATCCCTGCTGATTTGCAGAGATGCGCCAGACATTGTATATATATGTCCCTACATTTCTGCCACCAAAACTCGGATATTGTCCCATTACTTATTTAGCATACGCAGATGACCTTGTAATTCATTCAAGTCAATAAATACAACCAGATTAATGGTCTATTGGACAACATCAGTAAAACAAAAATTATATTTTTTGGGAAATGATCACAGAAATGTACATGAAAGTTAGGGCACAATATAGTAGACACAGCAAATTCATATCTTTATCTTGGATTTCATTTGGATAAACATTTAACTTCATTGCAACACATAGACAACCTAAATCAAAGCCTTAAAAGGTTTTCACTAGCATAAGGAGGGCACTCAATCAGGTCCACCACAACTGCTTTAAGGGCAAAATTGATTCCACTCCGGCCTAATGCCTCAATAATACAAAATGAAAGGAAGGTAAAGAAAATGAGGAACAATATTAATTCAAAATGATAGTCTTTTATTTAATTTTGGAAGCTCGACCCTGCATGCACTACTAAGTATTCCATCAATCCAGGCGGTCCATCTGACTTGAAAAATTAATAATTTCTGTGATTGAGCATCTGTGAAATCAGATTCTTTGAGTGGCTTGGTTTATCATAAACTGATACAGAACTCCAGGATTAACTTGCCTCTTTCATATGACCAGATTATCACTGCCTTCCAGGATCACAAAGAAAGATCTTTTGAACATGCCAAAATCGATCTGTAAACATGTTATCAGTGAAAGACTACAGGAGTCTTCCTGTACAAGAGAGACTTATTAAAAGTATAATGCTATAAACATACAGGGTGCTTTATGGAATCCTTTTTCCGTCCAAAACAGCAGTACATTGATTCAAATCTAGAGGCAATACCAAGACAAACATTTCTAATATTCCCTTTACTATACATCCATTTGAAAGAGTTTGGGGTTCTTGGAATTTTACATCCAGCACTCCTAATTGCAGACTTTGTAATCATTCAGATGAAAACTTTGAACATGTTATCCGTCTCTGTTCTGGCTTCAACAATATTTGCAGGAAATATTTACTACCTTCTTTTAGGAACTGATCACTTTGTACCCTACAGAAGGCTACTTCAGTGTGCTTTTTGACACAATCATGTCTTTATCTGAAAACCCACCAACCCATGCAGCAGTTTACACAACAGACAGACTGATACAGACATTCACACAGTTTAGTCACTAACCCATGCATTCAGTAAGACACATTTAATCACTCACTTATACAGTCAGTCACGCACCTACTAAATCCTCCATCCAAACACTTATACACCCACTCATTCTTCAATACACCTTAGCATATATATAAAACATATTTAAACTTTAGAGAAACACACAGTCACTGGATGATGTCATCAGTGATGTCATTTGAGATGTCATCAGTGATGTCACTGACCATGTCATGAATGATGTAATATGTGACGGCATCAGCAGTGCATTGCGGGGGCGCAAGTTATAGTTAGCTCAACTAACTATAACAGCGGAATTTCTCTGGTTTTGTATGAATGAAATGTCCAACTAACTATAACGTCCCTGAAACCTATGTTTTTTATGTGAATTTCAAAAGTTTTTTAAAGGGTAATTTCTAACTATAACGTCCCTGAAACCTATGTTTTTTTCAGTAAATTTCTAAGGTTTTTTAAATGCTAATTTCTTACTATAACATGCCTGAAACCTATAGTTTTTCAGTGAATCTCAAAGGTTTTTTAAATGCTAATTTCTAAGTATTCCTACATAGGTAGGACATGTGCAGAAAGAGGAAGAAAAGCACAGAGAGAAGCAAGAGAAGTGCAGAGGGACAGCTACGGTATATTTCCAGTGTTGGCTTGCAGAGGTAGAGCTGTGGGCCCGAGGACTCGCAGAGGGAGAGCTCCGAGCTGACGGGCTGGCTCGCAGAGGGAGAGCTGCGAGCCGACTGGCTGCCTCGCAGAGGGAGAGCTGCAGGCTGGCTCGCATAGGGACAGCTGTGGGCTGACTCGCATATGGAAAGATGCAGGCCTTCGGCTTGCAAAAGGATACCTGCGACTGGTGAGGTGGGGCGGGGGAGGGTGAAGGGAGTATCTTGCACACGCAGAGCAGCGGTATATTTCCAGTGTTGGCTTGCAGAGGTAGAACTGCAGGTCCAACGGCTTCTACAGGGAGAACTGTGAGCTGTTACCTTGCAAAGGAACAGCTGCATGCCAAATTGCAGAGGTAGGGCTGCGGGCCGGCTCGCAGAGGAACAGCTGCGGGACGGTGATGTGGGGCGATGGAGGGTGAAGGCTTGCAGAGGTAGAGCTGCGGGCCCGAGGAGTTGTAGAGGGAGAGCTCCGATCCGATGGGATGACTTGCAGAGGGAGAACTGCAAGGCGACAGGCTGGCTCGCAGAGGGAAAGCTGTGGGTCAGCTTGCAGACAGACAGCTGTGGGCCGTCGGCCGACAGGCTGGCTTGCATAGGGTGAGCTGTGAGCCAATGGGCACAAACCGCAGTCAATATCTGTTTTTATCTTTCTGAAGTAAATAACTAATGTCCCAGTAAAACACACCCTGCCCGTATTTTATACAAGATTCAATGTCCAGCACACCGATAACACCCGGCCCACTTAAACATCTCCGTATATTCTACACAGAAACAAACCCTCACAATTACCATTACTTATAATCACAGTTTACGAGTCTGAACAAAATCGTACACAAAATATAGAGAATATTTTCATTTCTTTTTTCTCTTACACATTTGTAAAACATCTCTTGTAACCCAACGCCCCCCACCCACCTTTATTTTGTAAGAACGGGCAATAAATAATCGCTTTAGCAGCATGTTTTTTATTATATCTGTCTTTTATTCACTAATCACTAAGTACTAACACTGTTTGCTATGTGACTTCGCCCGCAGCTATCCCTCTGGAACCGGCCCTCAGCTCTCCCTCTGTGAGGTCATACGCAGCTGTCCCTCTGCGAGATATCCCCTTCACACTCTCTCTCCCCACATCACCGGCTCACAGCTATCTGTTAGCAAGCCAGTCTGTTGGCTTGCAGCTCTGCCTCTGCAAGCTCTCGGGCCTGCAGGTCTCCCTTTGCGAGCAGCCAGTTAGCTCGTAGCTCTACCTCTGCGAGCCGGCCCCTTGACCAGTAGTTCTCCCTCTGCGAGCTAGCTCGTCGTCTCACAGCTCTGGCATGCAGCTCTCCCTCAGCGAGCCAACGGCTCATAGCTCTTCCTCTGCGAGCCAGATTGCCAGGTCGTATCTCTCTCTCTCTGCGAGCCATCGGGCCCACAGTTGTACCTCTGCAAGCCACCACTGGAAATATACCGCAGCTCTCTCTGTGAGATACCCCCTTCACGCTCCCTCTCCCCACATCACCAGCCCGCAGCTATCCCTTTGCAAGCTGACGGCCCGCATCTTTCCCTATACCAGTCAGCCCGCAGCTGTTCCTCTGCGAGCCGGCCCGCAGCTCTCCCTCTGTGAGCCGATGGGCCACAGCTCTTCCTCTGTGAACCACCGGTCGGCTTGCAGCTCTTCATCTGCAAGCCATTGGGCCCGCAGGTTTACCTGTACTGTACCTCTACTTCTACTAGCCAACACTGTGAATGTACCGCAGTTCTCCCTCTACGAGAAACCCCCTTCACCCTCCCTCGCCCCGCGTCAACAGCCCGAAGCTAACCCTATGCAAGACGACATCTCGCAGCTGTCCCTCTGCAAACTGTGGGGCCAGCAGCTCTACCAATTCAACACAACACAACACCAGCCTGCAGCTATCCCTCTGCAAACTAATACTGAGAATATACCACAGCTGTCTCTCCCCAAAATACCTCCTTCACCCTCTCTTGTAATATTTCCAACATAATACAGTGCAGTTTTATACCATTGACCATGCAGGTTAAAAGTTCACCATTGTTTTAAGTTCGAACAATGCCTTCCAAATGCAAGTAGCAGGTGTGGTTGTGCTGAGCAAATTTTATCCTATGATATGTACTGCACCAACTGCATTTTATTAACCAATGACAAAGATGCTTTTTCCTCAAATCTAATATGCACCCTACTTTTTAGAAAACAATGCTTTTCATCTCCCAATCAGTTATTGTTTTGTAGGGGAGAAAAAAGTAGATTCCCATCTTTAAACATATCTCTTATTCTATGAACGGACTCCATGAGCTACAGACATCAATCCATACCTTCCAGCCATACCTTCAAAATGCTAGTGTGGATTGTAAGACATAGCTATATTTTCTAGTGCAAGAGGTGTGCAGAACAGAGACGTATTGACTTAGACCTAGGTTTACAAAATGTGGACATTAAATGGTTTACAGAGAGAGGATTAAATTGGCACCAATTGCTGCCTTTGGTTAAAACCTGTTTGCATCTCAAAACACCCTGACCTCATGATTGTACACTGTGGTGGTAACGACCTAGGCACATTGACTGGGATAGGTTTTGAAATGCTAATGAAGGACACCTTTGGACAATTGATGTTGCTTTTGGCTCAAACTGTTTTTGTATATTCCAATATATGCCAAAGAGAGAAGTAAACATGGTGAAACCAATTTTGTCATCAGATTGAAAAATCCAGAAAGAATGTCAACAAAGCTGTGTCTGCATACCTCAGATACCATAGAATGGGGTTGATCTACAACAGCAACATACGTTTTGATGTGGCTCATATCTACAGAAGTGATAGAGTACACTTCACAGATCAGGGAAATCGAGTTTTTCTGAATAACCTGAAGCTGTGCATCCACACTTATATGTAGCTCCAACTAATAAACACAAGGGCTCCTTTTAGAGCCACTTTATATTCCCAATATTGGCTCACAGAGTGACAGCTGTGGTCTGGCTAGCAGAGGGAGACCTGCGGGCCGCCGGGCATACTCACAGAGGGAGAGCTGCGGCCCATGGGCTTGGCTCGCAGAGGGAGAGCTACAGGCTGTTGGCTCGCAGGGGCACAGCAGCATACTGGCTACCAGAGGGAGAGCTGTGGTCTGCTCTCAGAGGGACAGCTACGGGCTGACTCACATAGGGATAACTGTGGGACAGTCATGTGAGAGAGAGAGCTGGGGTATATTTCCAGTGTTAGATTGCAGAGGTACAGCTGCGGACCCTACGACTCGCAGAGGGAGAGCTGCGAGGCAACTGTTTGGCTGACAGACAGAGTGCTTCGGGTGACAAGCCTGCTTGTAGAGGGAGAGCTATAAGCCAGCGGGCTGGCTCGCAGAGGGAGAGCTGCGAGTCGACGGGCTTTCAGAGGGAAAGCTGCAGATCATCCGCTTGCAAAGGGATAACTTTGGGCCAGTGATGTGGAGCTAGAGAGGATGAAGGGGGATCTAAAAGAGAGACAGCTGCAGTATATTTGCAGTGTTCGGTT
This sequence comes from Lissotriton helveticus, assembly GCF_964261635.1. Lineage (NCBI taxonomy): Eukaryota > Metazoa > Chordata > Amphibia > Caudata > Salamandridae > Lissotriton > Lissotriton helveticus. Next base: position 1,011,942,905 of record NC_136072.1, read on the forward strand.
GCAGAGGTACAGCTGCGGGCACAATGGCTCACAGAGGGGGAGCTGCAAGCTGAGGGGCTGGCTCGCAGAAGGAGAGCTATGGGCCGGTGGATCGCAGAGAGACAGGTGCATGAGGAAGAGTAGTGTTGGCTTGCAGAGGTACAGCTGCGGGCCCAACGGCTCACAGAGGGAGAGCTGAGAACAGACGGGCTGGCTCGCAGAGGTAAAGCTTTGAGCCGGCGAGCTCATAGAGGAACACCTGCATGCCAGAGCTGCAAGCTGACTCACAGAGGGGGAGAAACGGGATGACGAGCCTGCTAGCAGAGACACAGCTACAAGCTAGCGGGCTGGCTCGCAGAGGTAGAGCGACGGGCCTGACGGCTCCAAAGCACATAGCTGCGAACCGACGGACTGGCTTCTAAAGGTATAGCTGCGAGCTTGTGATGTGGGAGAGGAAACATGAAAGGGGTATTTCACAGAGACAGAGCGGCGGTATATTTTCAGTTTTGCCTCGCAGAGGTAGAACTACTGACCAGATGCAAGCTGATGGTCTGGGTCACAATATGGCTGCCAACACTTCCTAGTTTCAACAGTTCGCAGCCACTGAGCCGCAAGCTCGTGCTCATAACGCCTCAACCAATCAGATGTCAGAATTCTCAAATATCGATATCTGTGATATTTGATATTGCTCAAAAACTACTGAACGGATTTCCACCATTTAAAAAAAGCGTGCCTTCTGGACCAAGATTTGGTGTAATTCCGTTCAGCAGTTTGACCTGTAGCCTTGTCTAAAGTTTCCTATGGAAATTGCATGGAGAAAACACATTTTGGGACCCCCTTTTTTTCTCAGCCCCCTTGATGAACCACCCCCAAACTTTAAAGATAGGAGCTCATCTGAAAAAATTATTTTTGGGGGAAATTTTGTAAAGATTTGTCAAACTACGCCAATGTTATAAGCAAATCCAAAAACGCTTTTCCTATGGAAACTTGGTCCTAACTATAACTACCTATATATATATATATTCACTGAAAAAACCATAGGTTTTACACCAGTTATAGTTAGCTGGAAATTTTACTCGCATAAAACCATTGAAATTCCCACGTTATAGTTAGTTGGACTCACTATAACCTGCGCATGCAATGCACTGCTGATGACGTCACATATTACATCACTCATGACAAGGTCAGTGACATCACTCATGACATCACTGAGTCTTTTTTTTTTTGCTCCTGTTGAGCCATTTGTAATTCCTTTATTTGTTGTTCCCCCCAAAAAACACCCAAAAAATTATAAAAGTGTTCAAAAAATCAAAAAAAAAGAAAAAAATGTTCAGAAAAATGATAAAAAATATATAAAACAACAAAAACATTAAAAAAGTTCTTTTCAGAACTACCTCCCATTTTTTAAAAATTACTAACATTTTTAGCACTCTTGACTTCATTTTTCTCATGGGTTCGCTTCCCGGTGCGCGCACCGGTGAGCGCCCCGTTAGCGCAATAAAAAAAAAAACAAGAGAAGGAGAGCATAAGAGAAAGAAAAAGAGAGAGTAATGTTAAGAGACAGACAGCAAGAGGGAGCAACACAGAGGTACTGTGTAATACATAGTAAAACAGTGTAAAAGATATAAGAAAGTGTAAGAGAGAAAATAAAATAAATATAAGGCTGTGAAACAAAGAAAGAGAGAAGAAGAATACTAAAGCAGAGGCACATGAAGAATGTGAGTGGCTGTAAAGAGTAAAAGGAAAGAGAAAAAATGATGTACAAATAAAAGGTAATAACGGAACCAGATTTAAATAACACTGGTGAGGGAGAGAGAGAAAAAAGTAGTGTGCATAACTAAAGAGGGATGAAATAAGATGGATAAAATCGACTAAAGTTAAAACATGTGGATTGACAGAGAGAAAAAACTGAAAGAAGAAAAGAAGAAGTAACAGAAAGGGAATAATTGAAGCAGCAAAGAAATGTAAATAACGTAGTGTGCTTGAACTTCAGGGAGAAAGCATAATGAACAAGTAGTGAAAGAGTGAAGAGACAGAGACAATTACAGTAAGAGAGACGGACTGAGTGAACGGGAGTGAGGAATTGTGAGAACAGAGGGACTGAGAAAAGGAGTGGAAGGAGTGCAGTAAGTAAATCACCCACACAACACAACAGCTACCCTACCTCAAAGCACTCTAAAATATTATTTTACTGTTTCTCTTGGTTTTCCCCTTGTTACACTCCCCGGTGCGCTACCCATAGTATAAGTAAAGAGGGGTGAAAGAGGGAGAAATATTGAATTAGGATAACACATGGGGAGTGACAAAGAGAGAGGACAAAGAGAGTAAAGGAAACAGTACCTGAATGGACTCGAGTAAAACAGCAAAAAAAGATAAGTAATGCAGTGTGTGTGACTTACAGGGAGTCAGTGGGTGTAGGTCGGAGTGTGGGTGTGTAAGGTGTGTCTGTGGGTGTGTTTGTGTGGAGTGTTTTGGTGTGGGTAGAGATGAGGATGTGTGAAATATGTGTGAGAAGTGTATGAGTGTGGGGTGTATATGTGTTCGATGTATGTGTGTGTATGGAATGTGTGTGTGTGTTTGAGGAGTGTGTGTGGGAGGATTTTTTGTGTGTATGAGGTGTGTGTGTGGTATGTGTGTGGGGTGTATGTTACAGGTGTGTGTATGTGTTGGGAGGGGGATGAGGTATATGTGTAGGAGTAAGGTAAATAATTAAGAAAAAGAGAATGAGTGAAGAAGCAAAGGAAGGGAACAGAGGGTAAGTGAAGTAAAGAATAGGGATCAAAAGAAGTTGAATATGAGAGGGTAAATAGGGAAAGGGGAGTAAACATGGAGAATAAGAATAAGTGAGAGAAGCAGAGTAAAACACAGGAGTGAGGTAGATTGAGAAAATGTTAGTGACCTTAAAGCAAAGGGTGATAACAAACTACATTTTTTTAGTCATACTTACCATATAATAAATGTAACTTTAATTTTTTTTACTACAGTTGGTATCTGTGAAAGAGAGAAGAAAAAATAAGTTATAATTAGTAAAATATGTATTTTAAATTAAAAGATACAAATGAAGAGGTTAAAAATCATAACACTCTATTTAGAAATAAAGTTAGAGTGAATAACACAGTAAGGGAAATAAACTAAGGTAGAAGGACAAAAAGAGGGAAAAAGAAATAGAAGGAGAGCAAATTACAAAGAGTAAGGCATATAGATTCACTGAGAAAAAGAGAGAGAAGAACAGAGAAATGAACTGAAGGTAAGAAAGATACTAAAACAATGTGAGTTAGCAAAACTAAATCAGGAAACAGAAGTAAGTAAAAAGATAAAGACTGAGAAAGAAAACAGTCTAATTAAGGATGCATTTAGAAGAATGAGGAATAGAAGATAACTGAGAGTAAGTGAAGAACAGTCATGGGGGCCGATTCCGATCCGGTAAAATGCGCTCCGAATCGTCGTACGGAGAGTTTTTTCTCCATACGAATCGTACCAGTAGACGTCCCGTACGTACGACGAAGTACGATCCGTACCAGGTGCCAAACTTGTTACAAGTCGTACAGGACTCCGTACGACTCAAATCTCCGTACGAGTCTCACTCGGAACCGGCTGTACGCGACATCACTACGGTTCGTGGCTGGTTTTTACGACCCAGCAAGTACGATTCGTGTCGGGTACGCGCCGTACGACCCTTTTCCTACGGGAGCCGAAAACAGTCGTAAACGCAGAGTTTGTGCCGAAAAAGGTACGGAACGCCCCCCCCGGGTACGGCACGTACCCCCCATGATCGCAGGGGTATGCGCCGTACCCCTGTGATCATGCGGGGTACGTGCCGTACACCCAGCGTACATGGGGTATGCACTGTACCCCATGTACGGTGGGTGTACGGCACGTACCCCATGTACGCTGGGTGTACGGCACGTACCCCGCATGATCACAGGGGTACGGCGCATACCCCTGCGATCATGGGGGGTACGCGCCGTACGGTGTGTAGGTGATCGTGCGCTTTTCCGTACAAATCAACGTGTACCGTACGAATCGCGTCCGGGTCGGCCGATCGGGATCGGAATCGTCCGGTCGTACGGCATCCGTACGAGTCGTACGGAAACGGCTCTGGATACGATTCGTACGGACGGGGATTTTACCGGATCGGAATCGACTCCATAGAGTGAAAGGATGAAGGGAGACAGGATAATATACAACGATTGAAGGAAATGGACTGAGGAAGTTATAAGGTAGACACATTAAGAGAAAAACTGAGTGAGGTGGAGTACAATGAGTGAGAAAAGGAAATGAGTAAGTGAGGAAAAAGAAGGAAAGAGAGGAGAAGACGACTAAAACAGTGGTACTGAGAAAAAATAATTTGGTGATGAAAGTAAAGAGAAGGGCATTGAAAGAAAGGAAATGAAGGATAGTAATGGAACCAGAGTAAAAGAAATGGGATGAAGAACGATGATAAAGGAGCAGTGAAGTTGTTGATAGAAGGTATATAAACACAAGTGAACATTACACAAGTAGAGTGAGGCACTGAGGACATAGAAGTAGTGAACGAAAAACAGAGAGAAGAGGTCAAAAGTGAGGAGCAAACAAAGATAAGCTAAGGAGAGTGGGTGATTTATAGTGATAGAGTGCAATAATACTGCTGAGTGAGTAAACAGGAATTACTAAAAGAGCAAAGGAGGAAAATACGGAAAAGAAAAGAAAAGCAGAAAGACTGAAAGCTGAAAAGTTATGCAAGGGAGAGACGGGATACACACAGTTGAAATGAAAATGAGGGATTGTCAAAGAAGTGGAGTAAGGGAACGGGGGTTACAGAGAGTGAGAGAAAGACATTATAAGTGAGTAAAAAGAGGTGAAAGAGGATGGAAAAAGGAAAGTAAATGTCAGAGAATGGAATACAATTTAATTTACACAATCCAAAGTATAAAATAACTTGTACAACATGTTACAGTTTATTTTTGCTGTTCTCAGAATATATTGAATTTCACTTAAAAGAGTGAGTTCAAACTACTCATCATATGACAGGGGAAAAAAAAACACAATCTAAAAGATTGTGTTTTAAAAAAAACCTTAGATACTGACAAATCACAAATCTACGCTAATCTTAGATTGACGTACTTTTCCTTGAGGCCAAATACTGTATCATGGTGGTCCTTTTCACGTTGGAAAGTACTTTGCTGTTCACTTAAAAATCCATTTCATTGACTTTCTAGAAGAAAAGCTCCAAGAACATCTGAAATATTTTCAATATTTTCATATACTCCTTTTTTCAGTCATGACTCTTTACTCATTCCTGCACCTTTCCATTTGGCCAAATAGTGTCAGATGTATGAGTATTTGTTCAAATGAAATCTAAGGCACTCTGAAATGATCTTTTTCCCGACGTTCTGAAAGAAAGGCTCTACGACATTTTCACAACATTTAAATATTTGTAAAACCATCTCTGACTCACTCATGTTCATCATTTTGAATAATACTAACCTCACTTATTATGAGATCCAATTACAGAACCTATATGACAAGTCAATTTTTTATATTGCCTGGAACACTTTTACTCAGAATATATTTTTAAACAGCAAAATAACCTTTATAAACTACTCCCGTCTTCATATGCCAATTACTTTTACCTAAATTTTGGCTGTAAAAACACTAGGTATGAATTTATAAAGCCAAAAGGCAAACTTTGTTTGAAAGTCAAATGAGTGTCGTTACATTGGGTCCAACCTTTAGAAGTTTTTAAATAGCATGTGTAATGCCCTGATGTTGTAGAAGGACCATCATGAAAAATAATAGCTACAGTTGCAAAGGTTCTTCCTGATATCGATAACTGAGAAGCCACGAAATTTTTAATAGAAGTTGTCAATTTAGTTCCATCAGGTCTACATCGTTGGAACATTAAAATGACATAGTGACCATAATTTTGTAGAAATAATGTGGACAGCATTGTAGACTTACATTGGGTACACACCATATTGTGATCAGCTGCTTTAACTAGATTATTAAAAGGCACTGATTTGGAGTCTGGTAAAGTCAAATATATAAATCTTTCACTGTCTATTCTAGTAGTACTTGATGAAGCACAGTTATCACAGTCATGTTGCCATTGATAAGAAAGATTAAAAAGATTTTTTATATCTACTCCTTCATCTTCCAATACATCAAGCATATACATTAAAAATTCCTGACAATCCTGCTGAATTATCTGTGAAAATTGATTTTGACCTGAACATATGTCTACAAGATTCCTAATTTCTGAAACACTTTCTATTTTTCCTCTATCACTACTGCATTTCTCTAACACAGATTTCAATAAACAGCACAATGTTTGTTCCCGATTTTCGACAATCTGTTTTTGTAAATTTTGAAGAAAAAAAACAACATTAACTACTACATTAGCATAGCAGTTGACACCAGAACTGTTTTCAAACTAAAATCCAACAACATCTTTAACAGAATCATTTTTCTTTCTGCTTACAATTACAGTTTCATCTATTTTTTGTCTTTTTGCTACTACCTTACTGCAATTACTCTCATTTCTTCTTTTTCGGCCTACCACACGTTTTTCAATCAGAGGATATTGAGGCAAATGTGGAGCATGCACTCTTCTTAACCTATTGTATTCTTTAACACAATCTAGATCAGCACAAATCTTTGTTTCATCACACTCAATCAAGTACAATCCTGATAAAGTTCTCACTCGTGATAATGCCACATATGCCATACCCTCTTTAAACACAGAACTTCCAATGTTCACCAAAGCACTATCTACACTTAAACCTTGAGATTTATGAATTGTCACTGCATATGCCAAACAAACAGGAAACTGTTTTCGGCGAACATATAAGTCTTTCACAAGCAAAAATCTAGCTGAACAACGACAAATTTGTTCTATTTCGTCAATGCCATCAAATTTAATTTTTAAAATTTAAATTCCATCTCTATTTTTGTAATTCACAAAACCAACAACATGACCCATTGCTCCATTTACCAGACCTCTTTCAACATTTAAATTCCTTCTCAAAATAATACGACAATTTAAACACACATTCAGAGTTTTTTCAAAACCAGCAGTTTTAGATATAGTCTTCTCCAATGAATCCAATTTTGATTTCAAATTTTCTGACAAAATAATTGTTGCTCCCATATGCTCTATTTTATCTATAGCTTCCAGTTTCACTATCTCTTCATTTTCTAACTTCAGCATTTTGTTGTTGAACATGGAACATTCTTTCAGAGTAGGCATCAAACATATGGCAGATTTCTTCTTGTTAATTTTCTTAAAATTATTCTCTGGAAGAATGTTTTCATTTGGGTACAAATTAGAAATTAACCGTCCATGTAAAGCTTCTTTCCCTTGTTGACTTATTTTTCCTACTCTTACATCTTGCAAAATATTTTTATAATCTTCATCCTTTGCCTGCCGCATATTTTGAAGCAGTTCTGCATTTTTGAAGTTTAACCATATATTAACGTTTCCAATGCTTCCTAGGCACTTCCTGGTATCTTCATGTGTGAGCATTTTGAACACAGGTTGTCCTTTCACTGGAGTCAACTGCAGAAGATCTCCAAAAACAATAATATGTTTTCCTCCAAATAAAACATCATAGTCTGTTCTAAGAATTTCTTGCATTCTCAAATGCACAAAAGCAAGCATTATATTTGACACCATGCTTACTTCATCAATGATAAGAAGTTTCATTTTCTTCAGGACTCTCCAAACTTCGGAACACGCATCTCCAGATAGCTTGTGATATTGCAATTTGTTATCATGCTCCACTGGCAGCATCAGTAAACGATGTAAAGTAATCCCTTTAATATTATGTGCTGCCAGCCCAGTTGGAGCGGTAACAACACAAGACAGCGGTGATTCAGTCCTTTTCTGCAGATAAGATGCAATTGCTTTAATCAGAAAACTTTTTCCAGTTCCCGCTTCTCCACTCACGTACAATTGGACAGGCTTAAATGATGTACATGAGCACTCTTTCTTCTCATGACTCAATCCATGTTCAACCTGTTCTGTGACTTCGTCATATATCAGTTTCTGCTCAAGGTTTAATTGTTTCACCAAATCTTCTAAATGAATTACATCCTCTTGAGCTTGCTCCATAGCTCTTTCCACTTCATCCATGGCAGTGGCAGATTCATTTTGGATAATTGGTCCTCCTAGTGGATCCTGACTCAATGAAGCAGAACTCTGACTGCCTTGAGAACTATCTCTCGCAATCTCTGCAGCAATTGTTGATTCTTGCTCTATTTCTTCATTCAACATTTGCAGATAATTTGGAAAAACAGGACATTCTATTGTATCCTTCGTAGCATTAAAAGAGTCTTCATAACAGAGAAAATCTCCAAGTAGTTCCTCTTCTTCTCGCCATGGTTTAAAGAGTTGCAAAAGAGCCAAATAGTAAAATTCTCTTTTGTCTGGATTTTCACAACTCAATTTTCGATGATTAATCAAATGACCTTTTTTCTGTTTCACTAGACATCCTTCACATCCAATGATTCCATATATTCCATTATTGATATCTTCTCTGATGTTTCTTTTATAAATATATCTTTGCAGAACTTCATAGAGACAAACGTTCTCAAGGTGAGGACTTCTATTTGGATAGTATGTATCCAACATGTTTGTCTTCAAAATATCTGTACTATCTGGTTCTTTCTCCGCCAAATACTCTATCTCTTGTACAGATTTCAAAACTCGATTTCGTGTTGCAGCAAGACCTAGACTCACCCAAATGATGGTTCTAGATTTGGCATAGAGACTTGCTGACGACAATCGATCAGAACATTCATATGCTCCAATTTCTCGATGCGACAACATCTTCAGACTGTAACTGTACAATTTCTTGCTTAGGCTCTTTTCATGTGAAATGTCCTCCCACATTTCCTTCAGTTCTGTCTTTTCTTTTTTTGTGATGTAAGACGTCACATATCGAGCTACAGCAATAGAGTTGTCAGCAACGAATTGAATATCCATGTTAGCATTCCAAATGGACAAAATCACTGGGTTGTAGTCATTGATGTACTTGGACTCTTCGTTTCTTTTTAAATCGTATGTATTTTTTGGTGATTTTCTCGTCACAGTATGTCGCAGAGAAGACATTAAATTATTTACTCTTCCTTTAGAAATCACTGGTCGTGGAAAAGCGAAACGACATTTTGTGTAGAACATGTCCTTGTTTCTGAATTTTCGACGACAGTACTTTCCACAACAATGGGATTGAAAGCGTAAAACTTGTTGCCTTAAATTCTTTTCTTCGGTAGTTTTCGGAACAGCACATGTTGAATACTTTTCAATGAAGCTCATCACTGTCTCATCTGAATCTGTTCCAAATTTGGGTGCATCTTTAATCCATAATAACATATGTATGTGAGGAGCACCTCTCGCTTGATACTCCTTTCTCCAAAAGAAATCCAAAACCTCTCCAAGGGGAGGATTTTTTTGTTGGTAATAAAAGACATCATAGCTTCAAATCTATGATTGAAATATCTGCATACATTCACTGGATCCAAAGAACACAGTTCTCCAGGTGTTTTGAATTCTATATTTTGTATATTAGCATTGGCCTCTCGTAGAAATTGAAGTAAGTCCTCCCATGCATACTCGGCACAGCTAAGAGTGAGGAACCATGTAGGAGTTCCTAAGTTTCTTAGCATACATTTCAATTCCCCGTGGCGACGGTACCAATACTCATTTGTACCACGCTGACATGCCATGAGATTGATTAGATGAGATTCTAAAATATTATCTTGCAGATTCACTTTCTCCATAAAGTCCCTCGCCGAAACATTTTACAGATGTGCTCCACTTTTCAGAATATGGTTTACTGCATAAGAAAGCCCAGACAAGTCACTTTCATACAGTAGATGAAACAAATAGGGAATGCATTGATGAAACCTTGCATCTTCAGCATATAATCTTACAGTTCAATATTCAGATGCAGGAATTTGAAGTGGTCGATCGTCATATCGTCCACCTCGACCTGTTGGAAATAGCTGTGGAAAACAACGAGCTTCCAAACTTTCTTCCCATACACTAATGGGACTTCCTTTTGCTGTTTTCATTTGAAACAATTCAATTGCATTCCCCATTACTTCTTTGGAATGCAAAGGATGAAGAGTATAATGTTCATATATTTCTTCACTTCTAGACACATCAACTTTTTCAATTTGGCCGCCTGAACTATCACTGTCTTCATCTGCAGCTTTTTCCTCTGCTGCAACACATACATCTTTGTAGTACTCATTGTTTTTGACTAAATACAACGTTGCCTTTTTGACTTTCCTAACATCCACTAAATCTTGCCAAATTTTTTTACTCTTTGTTGGAATCCCATTAACTAGAATAACTAAAGGTTCCTCTTCTACTTTTTCTATACCAATTGTATCAATATTTTTTTTCAAATCTAGGGGCAAATAAACAACTCTTCCCTTTAATCCTCTCTGCAAATCTGTAGGAGGAAATTTCCCTATCTTAGGCTCCATGCGAACAAATGCCTGAAAAGGATGGACACATTGAATCAAAATAGACTCATATGTATTTAAATCCATCAAATCACGGGGAATGTCTACCAACTCCAGATTATTATGAACAGCTCTAGCAGGCATTCTGTTTTGATTTAATTTATCATAACAATATTTACAAATACGCTGATCAGAACTCAAATCAAAAGAATTCTCCACCCACAAATAAGTTGCTAAATCTTTCCACTCATAATTATCCATCTTTTCACTTTTTGCATATAAATCAACTAACCTAGTCTGAATCTTATAATGAGTCCGTCGACAACACACACAAGTAAAATTCGGCCTTTCACTTGATTTCACCTTAAACCTGGTAATTTCCTTCTCAAACTTTTCTGTATTTAAAATCTGTACATTGTCTTCCACATTACCTTGAATTGCTGTCTCAATTTCTACACTGTCCTCTTGGGGGGAACGCCCGGTACGCGTACTGGGGAGCGTACGAGGGAGCGTACTTAGGTGAAAAATAGTGAAAATAATAGTGTAAAATAATCATTTTGAGTGATTACATGTAGGGTAGCTCTGAAAAGAGCTTTTGGGTTCTGTGGCTATTTTAGGTACCTACAAGTGTGTCCCACACACACCCACATGCACACAACCCCACACTCACACACCCACACACTCCCCACACACACTTCACACATGCACACTTCCATCCACAGTCAAACACCCCACACCCCCACATCGACACCTTACACATCCACAGCTACACCCACATCCCACACACCCACACTCAAACACACACCTCACCCCCCTTCCACCACACACACACACACATGCACATACACACAAATATCTCACAGACACACCACACACATCCCACACACACATCTCCCCCCCAACACACACAGAGACAACTCACAGACACATCCACACATCTCATACATACATACACATCCTAAACACATACCTCCCACACCCACACACACACCACACACACCTCACACACCCACACTCCCACCTACACTCAAACACCCCACACACCCACACCCACACACACACCTTACATACCAATATCCCCACCCACATCCATATACCCCACACACCTATACACCTCATCCTCCCTAGACACACAGACACACACATACACACCTCACAGATACCCCCCGCACATCCCCCACACACACCTCCCCCACCCCCACACATGTGAAACACTAAAATAATAATTTAAAGTGCTTAGAGGTAGGGTATCTCTGAATAGAGTTGTTGTGTTGTGTGGGTGATTAAAGTACCAACATGTAGGTACCAATGCAGAGTCTTAAATTCAATGTACACCGTTTCCTCTGTAGATAATTTGCATGTTGTTATAGAAGTTATTGTGGTATGTATATGGAATCTATACCATAGTCTGTCAGGGTAGCAGAAACAACATGGAGGCAGGAGATGAAAAAGAGATGTCAAATACACATTGGAGATAATATAGTGGGAGAAAGGAAGTAACTATGAGCAAAATTACTATGTAACACAAATACGTTGCACAGTATACTATAAGTCTGACTTTATATTATAATCAATTTGGTACTAGTTTATGAATTACATATAATAATGAATAATGTCTCGAACAATTTTTGATTATTAAATATAAATTTATTTTTCTGATTCTTTTTCAAAATTTAATAGAACGTCTAACATTTGACTGTCCGAAATGTTCTCTTGTTGAGTGAACATAACTTCCAACATTTGACTGTCAGAAACGTCCTCATATTGAATTAACAAATCCACAGATTCTACACATTGTAGAAGTTCATGGTCCCGTGATTCATCCATGAATTCCAAGTCAATGGGTTCAATGATTTCCTCATTGTTCATCTCTAGGACAATTTCAAAGGAAATGTTCTGTTCTCCTTCCATTTTTGTGCTGAAATTTACATTTAAAAAAAATCAGTAGAAATATGGCACTGTTGGGTTTAAGTTCAGACAGGTAGTTTTGATTTTTTAATAGTGAAGTTAACTTTGGGCAATGTATGGCAATGTATGGTAACAGGCAGGAAGTAGAAATATTAAAAAGTGCCTGTGAAGAAGCGTAAGTAAATTAATAATTATAGCAGAGAAGCCTAAGTCAATTTATAAATATAACAGAGGAGCCTATCTCTATCTATAACTACAGCAGAGGGACAGTAAATAATTATCATAAAACGTTTTTACAAATTAACTTAAAGTGCCCATTACAAATTATCAACTTACTTTAGAGAGAGGTGGAGAAGAAAAAATGAGAAAATCCTTTCAAGATGTACCTCAGGTAGTTGTAGTCAAAATGGCCGTGTTTCCCTCTCATTCCCTCACATTTTTCATTTATATTCATGTACATAACCAATCAAATGTCAGGAAAAAAAATAGAAAATGAAAGTAACATTTTAATTGGTTGTCAATTCTAACACTTCAGATGTGTTTTTGTTATGTAATTTACCTCAGGATATTTAGACAGGGCTACAGGCCAAATGGCTGAATGGAATTCCACCAAATTTGGGAAAATGGTAGGGACTGGTATGTAGTATTGCCTATTCTATATTTGGTGAAAGTGTCTCCAGTGGTTTTTATGTAAATTATCTTTTATTATTTTTTTTGGAGCGCTTCCCGGTGCGCGCCCCGGTACGCGTACCGGCAGCGCTACGGGAGTCCTCCATTTTGTGTTTCGGTAGATTTGAGTCAGAAAATGGCAGACAAACAACATTGGGAATGGGTATAAGGGGGCACGGTTGGCAGTCCCTGACCCTCTAGGTTTTCTGAGGGGGTCTTAGGAGGCCCATATAGGACAAAAAAATATATATATTTTTAAATTTTCGCGGGGGGAGTGCCCGGTACGGGAAGCGTACCGGGGAGCGTACTTTGGTGAAAAATAGTGAAAAAAGTTAGAAAAGGATAATCATTTGGAGTGATCAGAGATAGGGTAGCCCTGAAAAGGGCTTTTGGGTTCTGTGGCTGATTTAGGTACCTACAAGTAGGTACCAATGCACAGTCTTAAATTCAGGAGGAATATTCTATTCCCTTCATCTGAGAAGTGCACACCGTCTCCTCTGTAAATATCTTGCATGTTGTAACGCAAGTTGTTGTTGTATATTGAACCCATTCCATAGTCTCTCATGTAAGCAGAAACAGATTTATTCACATGTTTCCGTGCTTTTTCAAATTGTGGACAAAATTGGTTGGGCCACTTCCATTTCTGCCTTTGGGATATATTGGAATATACCAAGGCAGTTTGTGGAAAAAGTGCCATCAACTGATCAAAGGTGTCCTTTAAAAGCATTTCCAGACCTACACCAGTCAAAGTGCCCAAGTCATTTCCTCCACAGTGCAGAATTAACAGGTCAGGGTGTGGCAAATGCAAAAAGGTTTTCACCAATGGAATCAATTGGTGACATTTTAATCCTCTGTGGCCAATCCATTTTATGTTCACGTTTGATAAATCAAGGTTGTGTAAATTTCTGGTACTAGCATACCTTTGAGCCCAGTGGATATAACTATGTCCAATAATCCAGACAGAATACATGGTCAGAGGAGATTCTGGTGCAGTTAGATGAAGTGTGGAAAAGAAATGGCAGTTGGAATAATAGGAGTTTGCAAAAAAACCTGTGGAGTTTCAGTGCTCTTGAATCACAAGCAATGATTGGTAGAATGAGATAGGTGAAAACTGAAAGTTAGGATGCATGGTTGTGTTCTGTGTAAGAAGTAATTTGAATGGTTAAAAAAAAGTTATTTAAAGAAACCTTACACCAGATAAGCTGGTGTATTTGCAGGTCAAACATCCTTGCAGAGGTGATTTGCAACATTGTAGAATAAACTTTTAACCCTGGCAGCTCAGTGAGGAGGGAGTTGCTATGGTAACAGGTAGAAAGGGCTGATGGGGGGAAGGGTGTTGGTTTGAATATAGAGAGGGAAGAGTTTTAATTGGTTAACAAAAAGGGATATCTGTGTAGAATTATAGGTTTTCTGTGCCTTTATGGTTTGCAGTGGTTGGAGAACATACCTTTTGCTCTGCTAAAGAAATATTGGTGTGTGTATCTGACACTGTTGTGAATGTCCTAAAGCATTTGTAAAGGTGAGTTATGATTCATTTAATATACATAGAGACTTGTATACTCTATGGAGAAGATTTGGAAGAAAATTGTGGTCTTTACATGTTGCTTTGTGTCATGCTTTTTGATAATGCTTGGTAAAAAGTTTTTACTGCATAGAGTAATTGTATTTTGTAAAATTGTGAATTTTTAGTCGTGACATGGAATGCTTCTACGTAGGACTTGTGCTGTGTTTTTTTTTTTTATATTTTTTTTCTAATCCTCATTTGCCGTCTTGCCGCCCATAACTTCGTACTTATCCGCCACTGGGCTGTTATTGTCTATTAGGCTGGTCTAGAGTTATGGGGTGTAGACAACACATATTTTTGGTTCTGGTTTCCTCTCAACTATCCTTCTTGATCACCCGACCCAAGATGTGTGTCCTCCACCATCTCTATTCCTCGTACTCGGATGATCCATATACCAGCTAGACAGGCACGGGCTTAATCATCGGACTTTTAACATAAATATAACTTTAACCAAAATTTAGCAGGAAGGGTATCCAAAACCCTCTATTTCTTTTAGAGCGATCTAACATATCAAGCTTAGCCATGTATCTCATGGCTAAGATCCAGTCCAATAAAATAGGACTGAGTGGTGAGACCCATACTTTACATATCTCTCGGCGTGCTAATAACATAGCATAAAAAATAAGTCTAACATTATTACCCAAAACTCTATTTTGTAAATCATATCTCCCGGTAATAATTAATTCAGGGCTTACCTCAATGGGTTGGTTCAATGCTTTGGAAAGGGAGTTACTCACTTCAATCCAGAATTGTTTGATATTCGGACACGATACAAACATGTGTAAGTCATCGACGTTTGGAGCTTTACATTTTGAACATTCGACTATTCCTCCATCCTTAAATTTAGAGAGCCTATACGGAGACCAGTATGCCCTGTGAATGGTAAATAAAACATTTCGCCTTAGGTTTGCCGGTTTAACAATTCTATATAGCATGCTCATAGTTACTTGCCATTGGTCTTCTGTCGCGATCCTTGGCAAGCTTTTCTTCCACAGGGTCTCTGGTAAATCAAATGTTCCGTCCTCCATTTCCAATATTCGCCAGTACCAGCAAGCAACTTCCTTCTTAAAAACCATTGACTCCAACTTTAGTTCAAAATCATTTTCCCGTCCAATCCCTGATTCTGACTGATTTGCCCAACTTTGGATCTGTAAGTACTTGTATTTTGAAAAAACTGGGCCCCAGTTTTGCTGGCAAGAACTCCAAGAAATTAAATTTCCGTCTAGAAATAAATCTTTCCATCTTTGCAGGTCGGGCTCCTTTATCAAATTTAAAGCTAAAGCGTCTCTTGACCAGGAAGGAGCTCCCGGCGATTCCCATATCGGAGCCATATAACTTAGATAGGGGATCTTAAATACTTTTCTTATTTTATACCAAATCTCAGCCAGATCCCTCAGAGTCTTGAGTTTCACCTTTTTAAAAAACTTAGGGTCTCCAAACTTATATAAGTATCCAAACTCGTGATAACCTGATATCTTCAGCATTATCCCAAAAAGTCCGCCGATCTGAGATTGAACAAGGGTACCCAATAGCATCCTGCAATTTTTTAAACAAAAAGCCCATGCGTATATTTGTATATCTGGAGCCGCCAACCCTCCTTTGTTTACCCTTCTTCTTATTTTTTTCCATGAAATTCGAGAGGATTTTGACGCCCAAATAAATGAAGTTATCATACTTTGTATTTTCGCCAACCATTCCTTTTTAAAACACAACGGAATAGTCTCAAACAAAAAAGTAATTTTTGGTATAATCACCATCTTTACAAGGTTAGATCTCCCATATATTGACAAAGGTATGTTTATCCAGCCTTTTAGCGTATCACCAACCTCTTTTTTCACTCTGTCAAAATTAGTTTTAGCCAAGTCCTCAATCTTCTGTGTAATCCTGACACCAAGATATCTCATTTCTGCTGTAGTTTTTACCCCTCTCGTGTTAAGATTCCAGGTCATTATCTCGGTCTTTTCTTGATTCAACTGGTAACCAGAAATCCTACCAAAGTCTTTTGTTGTGTTTACTAAGTTTTCCAAAGATCTAACTAAATTAGTAGAATAAACAATAATATCATCCGCGTATAAACCTAATTTCTTTGCCCAACCCATCACAGCAAAAGGAGGTATCTCTTCTGAGGCTCTAATTTTACAAGCGAGAGGCTCTATATATATATTAAAAAGTAAAGGTGATGAGGGACATCCTTGCCGGGTGCCCCGCATTACCCTAATAGGAAGCGTAAGAGTTCCATTTATAAGTACTCGCGAAGTCGGGGCATAATATAATGAAAAGATGGATTGCGTAAATTTGTCTCCTAAGTTAAGATATTGCAGGAGAGTTTTTAAGTATACAAAATTGACTCGATCAAAGGCCTTGGCAGCGTCTAATGCTATCACTGCCAAGGGATAATCATATTTAGAGGCTAAATCTATCAAACCTATCAAAGAGTAGGTAAGGTCTTTTAAATACCTACTCTTAATGAAACCCCTTTGATCTTATATTTACAATCATCTGCCTCACAACAGGGATAAGACTGAGGCAAACGCTTTCACATGGAGCTTCACAATTTTACAAAATACAATTCCTCTATGCAAACAAACTCAATATGATTCCTACACTAATTTAAAACACAGCTAACATCACTGTAAAGAGTCAAATTGACACCTGCGTCTAAGAATGCAGACAGGTATATGCTTCATGAAGCCTAGTCCACTGCACTCTTAGACACAAGCTTCACCAACTACGCTCTCCAGGAAAACCCAAACAAGTACCTTTTTGCTGCATATTTAAAAATTGATGCATGTAGGTAGATGCGTCACTTTTTAAACCTCTGCGCCACATTATAATCAAAAATGTAAAAACCAATCATTTTCTCCAAAATCGTTTTTGACATCACATTTAGGAAACACAGCACAGGTCCTATTTACAATCATCTGCCTCACAGCAGGGATAAGACTGAGGCAAAATCTTGCACCTGCCTCACAATAGGAATAAGACTGAGGCAAACGCTTTCTCATGGAGCTTCACAATTTTATAAAATACAATTTTATATAACTATATAACTCAATATTTTCTTGGGAAGCATAGGTGGTGAAGCCTGTGTATAAGAGTGCAGTGGAGTTAGACATAGGTCTGATCTTCTTTGTAGTTCTGGACAGAGCTGTCTTCCACTATATTTTTCAATACACTCCTCACCTTTTGTGCACCACTGGAGAATCCTCACCTGACCCGAAACCCTGTATTGATCGTTTGCTTTTTGTCATTGCTTTGTTGTGTGGTAATAGTGGTCTATAATGTGGTACTGTTTTTCTTTAACACAGATTTAAATCGTTATTTGAAGAAAAAGCAAAGATGCCCACAAAGGAAAGGACAAAGAAAGAACGCAACCGCGAAAAATCAAAAATAGCAACGGAATTACAGCATTCTTCCACAACAGATACTTCAAAAAACAGGAACAAAGCTCCTGGTAAGACAACTAAGTCTTTTTTACGCAACATATGTACATCCAGAAAAAATAATGGACACCATGTACAAAAAGAAAATGAGAGAGTAAAATTGAAAAGGAAGGAGAGAAATTCAAAGAGTCCTAAAACTGGAGCAGGAGAGAATAATATGTATAGGAATAGAAGGCAGAATCAGTTTAGAGACATCGTAGACAAATGTTTCGCAATAGGGTGGTTTTAAATTTGTTAAAAAACATTAGGAAAGGTAAACAGAGAGCTGCTTTTTATAAGAAAAAGAAAAGTGTAGAGAAGATTGTTGATCATGCTTTTGAAGTTAAGAAAAAATTATTTATTTTAATAATCAATAGAATTAGGACACTTAACAAGACAATTGATGTTTCCAAATCAAACAGTAGATGGAAAAGAGTAATTAATCGGACTAATTTTTGTAAAGTTTTTTCTGGAGAATGGATGCACAGTTCAAGTTGTAAGCCATTTTTTAATGAGGAGAGTTACTTCCAGGAGAATGATTTAGTGCATGCAGTTGACACCAGTGGTCGAGCGTATGAAGTGAAAGACGGTTGTCCGATTGGAAAAGAGAAACTTGTGCCTAGAGAACCAGAAGAGGTGTTATCTGATGGAGTTTTAGGGAGACGTACTAAGGGTCCAGTGTACACTTGGAAGTGTAGTAGTATTTGTAGTGTGCGACAGGAATCAATTGATTTGTTTTGTAATTTCTTACGTACATATAGTAAGAAAAGTCTAAAGCAGAAAATGAAGTTGTTGCAAGACTTAGATCCTTGCAGAGTGAGAGGAATCACAGGTTTGCAAGGCCATTCACTGGCTTGTCTTTCTAGAAAAGTCTGTCAGAGTGTTTTTCATCATTTTAGGGTGTTAGCAGTGCATCATACCAAAATGAGGAAATTAGTGAGAATGTTGTATTATGCAAAAAGTCCAGCACTTAAGCTTAAACAATTAAACAGTGCTCTTTAGCATGAAACAGAATTAGATGTGAAGAAGATTTGTGAAGAAATTGAGATTTGTTATTTTCGTGAGCAAGAGGACAGTGTAGAAATTGAGACAGCAATTCAAGGTAATGTGGAAGACAATGTACAGATTTTAAATACAGAAAAGTTTGAGAAGGAAATTACCAGGTTTAAGGTGAAATCAAGTGAAAGGCCGAATTTTACTTGTGTGTGTTGTCGACGGACTCATTATAAGATTCAGACTAGGTTAGTTGATTTATATGCAAAAAGTGAAAAGATGGATAATCATGAGTGGAAAGATTTAGCAACTTATTTGTGGGTGGAGAATTCTTTTGATTTGAGTTCTGATCAGCGTATTTGTAAATATTGTTATGACAAATTAAATCAAAACAGAATGCCTGCTAGAGCTGTTCATAATAATCTGGAGTTGATAGACATTCCCCGTGAATTGATGGATTTAAATACATATGAGTCTATTTTGATTCAATGTGTCCATCCTTTTCAGGCAATTGTTCGCATGGAGCCTAAGATAGGGAAATTGCCTCCTACAGATTTGCAAAGAGGATTAAAGGGAAGAGTTGTTTATTTGCCCCTAGATTTGAAAAAAAATATTGATACAATTGGTATAGAAAAAGTAGAAGAGGAACCTTTAGTTATTCTAGTTAATGGGGTTCCAACAAAGAGTAAAAAAATCTGGCAAGATTTAGTGGATGTTAGGAAAGTAAAAAAGGCAACGTTGTATTTAGTCAAAAACAATGAGTACTACAAAGATGTATGTGTTGCAGCAGAGGAAACAGCTACAGATGAAGACAGTGATTGTTCAGGCGGCCAAATTGAAATAGTTGATGTGTCTAGAAGTGAAGAAATATATGAACATTATACTGTTCATCCTTTACATTGCAAAGAAGTAATGGGGAATGCAATTGACTTGTTTAAAATGAAAACAGCAAAAGGAAGTCCCATTAGTGTATGGAAAGAAAGTTTGGAAGCTCGTTGTTTTCCACAGCTATTTCCAACAGGTCGAGGTGGACGATATGACGATCGACCACTTCAAATTCCTGCATCTGAATATCGAACTGTAAGATTATATGCTGAAGATGCAAGGTTTCGTCAATGCATTCCCTATTTGTTTCATCTACTGTATAAAAGTGACTTGTCTGGGCTTTCTTATGCAGTAAACCATATTCTGAAAAGTGGAGCACATCTACAAAATGTTTCGGCGAGGGACTTTATGGAGAAAGTGAATCTTCAAGATAATATTTTAGAATCTCATCTAATCAATCTCATGGCATGTCAGTGTGGTACAAATGAGTATTGGTACCGTCGCCATGGGGAATTGAAATGTATGCTAAGAAACTTAGGAACTCCTACATGGTTCCTCACTCTTAGCTGTGCCGAGTATGCATGGGAGGACTTACTTCAATTTCTACGAGAGGCCAATGCTAATATACAAAATATAGAATTCAAAACACCTGGAGAACTGTGCTCTTTGGATCCAGTGAATGTATGCAGATAGTTTAATCATAGATTTGAAGCTATGATGTCTTTTATTACCAACAAAAAAAATCCTCCCCTTGGAGAGGTTTTGGATTTCTTTTGGAGAAAGGAGTATCAAGCGAGAGGTGCTCCTCACATACATATGTTGTTGTGGATTAAAGATGCACCCAAATTTGGAACAGATTCGGATGATACAGTGATGAGTTTTATTGAAGAGTATTCAACATGTGCTGTTCCGAAAACTACAGAAGAAAACAGTTTAAGGCAACAAGTTTTACGGTTTCAATCCCATCGTTGTGGAAAGTACTGTCGTCGAAAATTCAGAAACAAGGACAAGTTCTACACAAAATGTCGTTTCAGCTTTCCACGACCAGTGATTTCTAAAGGAAGAGTAAATAATTTGATGTCTTCTCTGCGACATACTGTGACGAGGAAATCACCAAAAAATACGTAAAATTTAAAAAGAGACGAAGAGTCTAAGTACATCAACGACTACAACCCAGTGATTTTGTCCATGTGGAATGCTAACATGGATATTCAATTCGTTGCTGACAACTCTATTGCTGTTGCTCGATATGTGACGTCTTACATCACAAAAAAAGAAAAGACAGAACTAAAGGAAATGTGGGAGGACATTTCACATGAAAAGAGTCTAAGCAAGAAATTATACAGTTACAGTCTGAAGATGTTGTCGCATCGAGAAATTGGAGCGTATGAATGTTCTGATCGATTGTCGTCAGCAAGTCTCTATGCCAAATCTAGAACCATCATTTGGGTGAGTCTAGGTCTTGCTGCAACACGAAATCGAGTTTTGAAATCTGTACAAGAGATAGAGTATTTGGCGGAGAAAGAACCAGAAAGTACAGATATTTTGAAGACAAACATGTTGGATACATACTATCCAAATAGAAGTCATCACCTTGAGAACGCTTGTCTCTATGAAGTTCTGCGGAGATATATTTATAAGAGGAACATCAGAGAAGATATCAATAATGGAATATATGTAGTCATTGGATGTGAAGGATGTCTAGTGAAACAGAAAAAAGGTCATTTGATTAATCATCGCAAATTGAGTTGTGATAATCCAGATAAAAGAGAATTTTATTATTTGGCTCTTTTGCAACTGTTTAAACCATGGCGTGAAGAAGAGGAACTTCTTGGAGATTTTCTCTGTTATGAAGACTCCTTTAATGCAACGAAGGATACCATAGAATGTCCTGTTTTTCCAAATTATCTGCAAATGTTGAATGAAGAAATAGAGCAAGAAGCCACAATTGCTGCAGAGATTGCGATAGACAGTTCTCAAGGCATTCAGAGTTCTGCTTCATTGAGTCAGGATCCACTAGGAGGACCTATTATCCAAAATGAAGCTGCTACTGCCATGGATGAGGTGGAAAGAGCTATGGAACAAGGTCAAGATGATGAAGTTACCTTAGAAGATTTGGTGAAACAACTAAACCTTGAGCAGAAACAGATATATGATGAAGTCACAGAACAGATTGAACATGGATTCAGTCATGAGAAAAAAGAATGCTCATGTACATCATTTAAGCCTGTCCAACTGTACGTGAGTGGAGAAGCGGGAACTGGAAAAAGTTTTCTGATTAAAGCCATTGCAACTTATCTGCAGAAAAGGACTGAATCACCGCTGTCTTGTGTTGTTACTGCTCCAACTGGGCTGGCAGCACATAACATTAAAGGGATTACTTTACATCGTTTACTGATGCTGCCCGTGGAGCATGATAACAAATTGGAGTATCACAAGCTATCAGGAGATGCGTGTTCCGAAGTTTCGAGAGTACTGAAGAAAATGAAACTTCTTATCATTGATGAAGTAAGCATGGTGTCAAATATCATGCTTGCTTTTGTGCATTTGAGAATGCAAGAAATTCTTAGAACAGACTATGATGTCTTATTTGGTGGAAAACATATTATTGTTTTTGGAGATCTTCTGCAGTTGACTCCAGTGAAAGGACAACCTGTGTTCAAAATGCTCACACATGAAGATACCAGGAAGTGCTTAGGGAGCATCGGAAACGTTAATATATGGTTAAACTTTAAATATGCAGAACTGCTTCAAAATATGCGGCAGGCAAATGATGAAGATTATAAAAATATTCTACAAGATGTAAGGATCGGAAAAGTAAGTCATCAAGGGAAAGAAGCTTTACATGCACGATTAATTTCAAATTTGTACCCAAATGAAAACATTCTTCCAGAGAACATATTTAAGAAAATTAATGAGAAGAAATCTGGCATATGTTTGTTGCCAACTCTGAAAGAATGTTCCATGTTCAACAACAAAATGTTACAGTTAGAAAATGAAGAGATAGTGAAACTGGAAGCTATTGATAAATTAGAGCATATGGGAGCAACAATTATTTTGTCTGAAAATTTGAAATCAAAATTGGATTCATTAGAGAAGACTATATCTAAAACTGCTGGTTTTGAAAAGACTCTGAATGTGTGTTTGAATTGTCGTGTCATTTTAAGAAGGAACTTAAATGTTGAAAGAGGTATAGTAAATGGAGCAATGGGTTATGTTGTTGGTTTTCTGAATTACAAAAATAGAGATGGAATTGAAATTTTAAAAATTAAATTTGATGACATTGATGAAATAGAACAAATTTGTCGTTGTTCAGCTAGATTTTTGCTCGTGAAAGACTTATATGTTCGCCAAAAACAGTTTCCTATTTGTTTGACATATGCGGTGACAATTCATAAGTCTCAAGGTTTAAGTGTAGATAGCGCTTTGGTGAACATTGGAAGTTCTGTGTTTAAAGAGGGTATGGCATATGTGGCATTATCACGAGTTAGAACTTTAGCAGGATTGTACTTGATTGAGTGTGATGAAACAAAGATTTGTGCAGATTTAGATTGTGTAAAAGAATACAATAGGTTAAGAAGAGAGTATGCTCCACATTTGCCTCAATATCCTCTGATTGAAAAACGTGTGGTAGGCCGAAAAAGAAGAAATGAGAGTAATTGCAGTGAGGTATCAGCAAAAAGGCATAAAGTAGATAAAAGTGTAATTGTAAAGAGAAACAAAAAGGATTCTGTTGAAGATGTTGTTGGATTTCAGTTTGAAAACAGTTCTGGTGTCAACTGCTATGCTAATGTAGTAGTTCATGTTGTTTTTTTTCTTCAAAATTTACAAAGACAGATTGTTGAAAATCGGGAACAAACATTGTGCTGTTTATAGAATTCTGTGTTAGAGAAATGTAGTAGTGATAGAGCTAAAATAGAAAGTGTTTCAGAAATTAGAAATCTTCTAGATATATGTTCAGGTCAAAATCAATTTTCACAGAATATTCAGCAGGATTGTCAGGAATTTTTAATGTATATGTTTGATGTATTACAAGATGAAGGAGTAGATATAGAAAATCTATTTGGCCTTTCTTATCAATGGCAACATGACTGTGATAACTGTGCTTCATCAAGTACTACTAGAATAGACTCTGAAAGATTTATATATTTAACTTTACCAGACTGCAAATCAGTGTCTTTCAATAATCTAGTTAAAGCAGCGGATCACAATATGGTGTGTATCCAATGTAAGTCTGCAATGCTGTCCACATTATTTCTACAAAATTATGGTCACTATGTTATTTTAATGTTCCAACGATGTAGAGCTGATGGAACTAAATTGACAACTTCTATTAAAAATTTCGTGGCTTCTCAGTTATCGATATCAGGAAGAACCTTTGCAACTGTAGCTATTATTTTTCATGACGGTCCTTCTACAACATCAGGGCATTACACATGCTATTTAAAAACTTCTAAAGGTTAGACCCAATGTAACGACAATAATTTGACTTTCAAACAACGTTTGCCTTTTGGCTTTATAAATTCATACCTAGTGTTTTTACAGCCAAAATTTAGGTAAAGGTAATTGGCCTATGAAGACGGGAGGAGTACTCATATATACTCATACATCTGACACTATTTGGCCAAATGGAAAGGTGCAAGAATGAGTAAAGAGTCATGACTGAAAAAAAGGAGTATATTACATTTTTGAAAATATTTCAGATGTTCTTGGAGCTTTTCTTGTAGAAAGTCGATGACATGGATTTCTAAGTGAACAGCAAAATACTATGTAACGAGAAAAGGACCTCCATGATATACTATTTGGCCTCAAGGAAAAGTAAGTCAATCAAAGATTAGCGTACATTTGTCGTTTGTCAGTATGTAAGGTTTTTTTTAAAACACAATCTTTTAGATTGTGTTTTTTTTTCCTGCTGTCATATGATGAGTAATTTGAACTCACTGCTTTAAGTGAAATTCAATATATTCTGAGAACAGCAAAAATAAACTATGTAACATGTTGTAGAAATTATTCTATAGTTTGGATTGTGTAAATTAAATTGTATTCCCATTCTCTGACATCCACTCTCCCTCGCTTATCTTTGTTTGCTTCTTACTTTTGACCTCTTCTCTCTATTTTTCGTTCACTGCTTCTCTGTACTCAGTGCCTCACTCTACTTGTATTATTTTCACTTGTGTTTATCTACCTTCTATCACTTCTTTTACAACAACTTCACTGCTCCTCTCTCGTCGTTCTTCATCCCATTTCTTTTACTCTGGTTCCGTTACTATCCATCATTTCCTTTTTTTCATTGTCCTTCTCTTTACTTTCATCACCAAATTATTTTTTCTCAGTAGCACTGTTTTAGTCGTGTTCTCCTCTCTTTCCTTTTTTTTGCTCACTTACTTTTTTTCTTTTCTCACTCATTGTACTCCACCTCACTCTGTTTTTCTCTTAGTGTGTCTACCTTATAACTTCCTTAGTCCATTTCCTTCAATTGTTGTATATTATTCTGTCTCCCTTCATCCTTTCACTCTATGACTGTTCTTCACTTACTCTTAGTTATCTTCTATTCCTCATTCTTCTAAATGCATCATTAATTAGACTGTTTTCTGTCTCAGTCATTATCTTTTTACTTACTTGTGTTTCCTGAGTTAGTTTTGGTAACTCACATTGTTTTAGTATCTTTCTTACCTTCAGTTCATTTCTCTGTACTTCTCTCTCTTTTTCTTAGTGAATCTATATGCCTTACTCATTGTAATTTGCTCTCCTTCTATTTCTTTTTCCCTTTTTTGTCCTTCTAACTTAGTTTATTTCCCTTTCTGTGTTCTTCACTCTCACTATATTTCTAAATAGAGTGTTATGATGTTTTTAGCTCTTCATTTGTATATTTTAATTTAAAATACATATTTTACTAATTATAACTTATATTTTTTTTCTCTCTTTCACAGATACCAACTGTAGTAAAAAAAATTAAAGTTACATTTATTATATGGTAAGTATGACTAAAAAAATGTAGTTTGTTATCACCCTTTGCTTTAAGGTCACTAACATTTTCTCAATCTACCTCACTCCTGTGTTTTTACTCTGCTTCTCTCACTTATTTTTATTCTCCATGTTTACTCCCCTTCCATTATTTACCCTCTCATATTCAACTTCTTTTGATCCCTATTGTTTACTTCACTTACCCTCTGTTCCCTTCCTTTGCTTATTTACTCATTCTCTTTTTCTTAATTATTTACCTTACTACTACATATATACCTCATCCCCCTCCCAACACATACACACACCTGTAACATACACCCCACACACACACCACACCTACACATCATACACACAAAAAAAAACTCCCACACACACTCATCAAAAACACACACACATTCCATACACACACATACATTGAACACATATACACCCCACACTCATACACTTCTCACACATATTTCACACACCCTCATCTCTACCCACACCAAAACACTCCACACAACCACACCCACAGACACACCTTACACACCCACACTTTGACCTACACCCACTAACTCCCTGTAAGTCACACACACTGCATTACTTATCTTTTTTTGCTGTTGTACTCAAGCCCATTCAGGTACTGTTCCCTTTACTCTCTTTGTCCTCTCTCTTTGTCACTCACCATGTGTTATCCTAATTCAATATTTCTCCCTCTATCACCCCTCTTTACTTTTAGTATGGGTAGCGCACCGGGGAGCGTAACGAGGGGAAAACCAAGAGAAACAGTAAAATAATATTTTAGAGTGCTTTGAGGTAGGGTAGCTGTTGTGTTGTGTGGGTGATTTATTTACTGCACTCCTTCCACTCCTTTTCTCAGTCCCTCTGTTCTCACAGTTCCTCATTCCCGTTCACTGAGTCCGTCTATCTTACTGTAATTGTCTCTGTCTCTTCACTCTTTCACTACTTGTTCATTATGCTTTCTCCCTGAAGTTCAAGCACACTACGTTCTTTACATTTCTTTGCTGCTTCAATTATTCCCTTTCTGTTACTTCTTCTTTTCTTCTTTTAGTTTTTTCTCTCTGTCAATCCACATGTTTCAACTTTATTCAATGTTATCCATCTTATTTCATCCCTCTTTAGTTATGCACACTACTTTTTTCTCTCTCTCCCTTACCAGTGTTATTTAAATCTGGTTCCGTTATTACCTTTTATTTGTACATCATTTTTTCTCTTTCCTTTTACTCTTTACAGACACTCACATTCTTCATGTGCCTCTGCTTTAGTATTCTTCTTCTCTCTTTCTTTGTTTCACAGCCTTATATTTTTTACATTTTCTCTCTTACACTTTGTTATATCTTTTACACTGTTTTACTATGTATTACACAGTACATCTGTGTTGCTCTCTCTTGCTGTCTGTCTCTTAACATTACTCTCTCTTTCTCTTTCTCTTATGCTCTCCTTCTCTTGTTTTTTTTGTTCTTTTTTTTGTGTTGCGCTAACGGGGCGCTCACCGGTGCGCGTACCGGGAAGCACACCCATGAGAAAAATGAAGTGAAGAGTGCTAAAAATTTTAGTAATTTTTTAAAAATGGGAGGTAGTTCTGAAAGGAACTTTTTTTCTAATGTTTTTGTTGTTTTATATATTTTTTTTATTTTTCTGAACATTTTTTTTTTTTGTTGATTTTTTGAACAATTTTATGTTTTGTTTTTGTTTTTTTGGGGGGGGGAATAACGAAAAACAGGCATTAGAAAGGGCTCAACAGGAGCAAAAAAAAAATTATTTTTTGGGGCGTTTTGAGCACTTGTGGTTTTCAAATGCTCTGTTTATCAAATTGATACTCATATTTGCACATGAAAGTAGGTCACCACAATAAAGGCACACTATCTTCATGTGCACAAAATTCTGTTGGATGTTTGGGACCGTTTCCCTCGCCTCTGGTCCCGACAGAGTTACCTGTGCCGATGTACTGGCCACAGGAGTTGGTGGGTTGTCTTGGAGGTGACGCATCTCTGCAACGCTGTAATTCAGTGGATGCCACCTCTGCATATGAAGGTGCATAGTATAGTTACCATAACTATACTTTTTGTCTGTACCTCTAGATAAAACATCTTTACAAATGAGGCATGTCACATGTCGGGCATTCACTTTTTTTGGGCCTCGAGGAAAAGAATAAAATTGCCAAATAAAACTGTCTTTGTGGTGGGATTTCCGGGGCTCTTCACGTAAGAACTGCATCCGCTCTACTTCCTCTTCCTCTTCTTCTTCCTCTTCCTCCTCTGGGTTGGGAAGGAACTGTGGAGGTGGTCCTTCCTTCCTAGGTGGTTGTGGTGGTGGTGGGGGTCCACCAGCTGCAGCTACTACAGATGCCATTATTTTAATAAGCAAAAACAGGTCTTCCTCTCACAAAGATGAAAGTCAGAGTGAGGAAAGAAGGAGGGGTTTTCATCATTTGGGAAAAAAAAGTTCTAAACCAATGAAAAGTGTTATTTACAGGTCACATGACCTGTTACGCTTACGTTACGTGTCCCGCTCCGCGCCCAGAGCACTTCCGGTAAGCTGCGCTTCGCGCCTCGTTCGCACACCGGAGCACTTCCGAGTGCGCGAACGCGGCGCGTCATAAGACGCATTACGCGGCAACGCGATACGTCCTGCTTACGCGACGCGTCACGATGTTGTTCTCGAACGCGGCAGTTGTTCAAACGGTACGTTTCCCGGTACGCGGACCGGGTCGCGGCATAAAAATGAGCTAACGGGAAGCTACCCGGTGCGCGGACCGGTAGCGAAACTAAAAAAAAAAATATATATATATATACATAAAAAAAATATATTAAATACATATAAAATATATTTTTCCTTTAAAAGAAGAATACATTTAACAGCTTTTGATATTTGCTATTAAAAAAACATTGAAATTCACTGAAAAAACCATAGGTTATAGACCATATATAGTTAGGAATTAGCATTTACAAAACCTTGAAAATTCACTGAAAAAACTATAGGTTATAGACCATATATAGTTAGGAATTAGCATTTTTAAAACCTTATTTTACTCACACAAAACCATTGAAATTCGCATATTTAGGTTGTTGTACTAACTATATATTTCGCGCACCCGCAATCCACTGCTGATGATGTCACATATTACATCATTCATGACATGGTCAGTGACATCACTGATAACATCACTGATGACCTCTCAAATGACATCACTGATGACATCACTGATAACAACATCCAGTGTCTGTATGTTTCTGTAAACTTTAAATATGTTTTACATATTGAAGAATGAGTGGATGTATAAGTGTCTGGATGAAGGATTTAGTAGGTGCATGACTGACTGTATGAGTGAGTGATTAAATGTGTCTCACTGAGTGCATGGGTTAGTGACTAAACTGTCTTAATTTGTGCATCATTATGTCTGATGTTCTGTAAACTGCTGCATGTATTGATCAGTAGCTATATGAGTAACTATATGGGTTATTGATTGATTGCCCAAGTATTTGCATGGGAGACTGAGTGTGTGTGTGGGTGGTTGGGAGGTGTATGACTCTGTGCATAGATGTGTGAGCAGTTGATTCACTAGATGTATGGGTTCAAATGTGCATGTGGGAACAGCTGTATGGGCGGTTGACTGTGTGCATGCGTGTATTGGTGAGTGAATGGATATCTCAGTGCTACATGTCAAAGTAAGAACATATGTAAAATACAGTATATGTGAGAGTTGACATATATAAATAACTGTGCATAAGAGCCAGTGAATGTGTGAGTGGCTGTATGGATCATTCTGAAATTGTATCAGGGATTGTATAAGAGAGTAAATATGTGTTAGTATCTGTTTGAATAAGTAAGGTGTGTATAACTGTATAGTTGAGGAAATGGAGGTGTGATTGATTCTTTGCATGACTGACTAGGTGTGTGAGTAACTCCATGGATGAGTGACACTCTGTGAGTGTCTGTTTACACTGAGTGTATATAAGGTTATATTAGAGTCTGAAGAAGTTCATCGTAATATCACATGAATGATGTCATCAGTGATGTGATCAGTCATATCAAATGAGATGTCATCAGTGATGTCATCAGTGATGTCATTTGAGATGTCATCAGTGATGTCATCAGTGATGTCACTGACCATGTCATGAATGATGTAATATGTGACATCATCAGCAGTGGATTGCGGGTGCGCGAAATATATAGTTAGTACAACTAACTATATAAGCGAATTTCAATGGTTTTGTGGGAGTAAAATAAGGTTTTAAAAATGCTAATTCCTAACTATATATGGTCTATAACCTATGGTTTTTTCAGTGAATTTTCAAGGTTTTGTAAATGCTAATTCCTAACTATATATGGTCTATAACCTATGGTTTTTTCAGTGAATATATATATTACCTACTGGCGGTCGCCAGTAGGTATATATAGTTAGGATTTTTTCTCTATGGGATTTTTGAAAATTCTATGTCTAATAACTTTGGCGTTTGTGGACGGAATTGGCTGAAATTTTCAGGAAAATGGAACATTTTGTTTCTGAGCAGCCCCTGAAACTTTGGGGGGGTTTCGTCAAGGGGGGGCCGAGAAAAAAGGGGGGTCCCAAAACGTGTTTTTAACATTGAGTTTCCCATAGGGCGGTTGGCCTCACTTTTAGCCCGAACGGCTGAATGGATTTGCACGAAACTTGGCAAAATTGTAGGGACTGGTAGCCCGATGTGCCTTTGCTAGGTCTCAATATATGTGCTTCAGTGGATTTTGAGAAATTAACGTTCAAAAAAAGATATATATCTGTAACAGCGGACCGGGCAGCGCTCCGGTTCACGGACTTTTCGCGGTACGGAGCTTTGTGAAGCGAAGCTGATTGGTTCTCCGGCGTCTGTGAACATTCCAAACAGTCCATAGCGGCCGCCATCTTGTCTCTCGGTAGGATAGAGAGACAAGAGGAGGCCAAAGCCAAGGGGCAAATGACCATAAGGGGGCATAGTAGATCCTCGCTGACCCCCTAGGTTTGATGTGGAGGTTTTAAAAGGGCCCCGCGGGGCAAAAAAAAAAAATAATAATAATAATCGAACGGCTGAATGGATTTGCACGAAACTTGGCAAAATATTAGGGACTGGTAGCCCGATGTGCCTTTGCTAGGTCTCAATATATGTGCTCCAGTGGATTTTGAGAAATTAACGTTCAAAAAAAGATATATATCTGTAACAGCGCTCCGCTTCGCGTACTTTTCGCGTTACGGAGCTTTGCGAAGCTGATTGGTTCTCCGGCGTCTGTAAACATTCCAAACAGTCCGTAGCGGCCGCCCTCTTGTCTCTCGGTAGGATCGAGAGACAAGAGGAGGCCAAAGCGAAGGGGCAAATGACCATAAGGGGGCATAGTAGATCCTTCCTGACCTCTTAGGTTTGATGTACCATTTTGCCAAGTTTGGTGTAATTCCGTTCAGCCATTCAGGCTGTAGACGTATGTAAATGTCCTATGGAAAATTGCATGGGGAAAACACATTTGAAAGTGTTGAAATTTAGAACCAATTAAAATGTTACTTTGGTTTTGTATTTGTGTGTGATGAAAGTTAATTGGTTATGTATATATCTCAAATGAGAGGAAACCACAGCCATTTTGTGATACTACTGTCTGAGGTACATTTGTGAGGAATTTTTGGTGGTGAATTTCTGGTGTTTGATTTACACAGTACTAACACTACTCCTACTTTTAAAAAGGTGAGTTGTTAATTTGTAAGGGGAACTATGTTGTACACTTGAAGATAATTTGAAAAATGTTTTCTGTTATTTATTTGCAGTCCTTCTGTTATACTAAATACTTGATAAAGTTAGTTTTATATTATGTATTACTAAAAACGATAAATGAAAGTGATTATTTTTTTCTGCAATTTACAGCAAGCAATTTCAAAATAAAATGGCTCACAATGAAGAGACCGTGGTAATTTCTTTTGAATTGTCCACTACATTGATTGAAATTGACAGCACCAATAATGAAATATTGTCACAAGGAGGAGATGACTTGAATGATTCCACTACATTGATTGAAATTGACAGCACCAATAATGAAATATTGTCACAAGGAGGAGATGACTTGAATGATTTTTTGGATCAATCTGTTGATGGCGAATTTATCGAATGTTTGGAGACCATAGAGTTACAAGAATCATCATTGCAGACTTTTAATGAGGAGATTCCAGATGAGATGATTGAAGAGGAAATTACTGATGAGGACATGTTACTAGTTCTTTCAAATTTAGAAAATTCAGAAGAATAAATTTATATTTAGAAATCAAAAATTGTTTGAGACATTATTCATTTTTATTTTTAATTTATGAGGTTGTAGCGAAGTGATTGTAGTATAAAATGAGACTTATAGTATAGAGTGCAACATTTTTATGTTACATGGTAAGTTTACTCATATTTACTTCCCTTCTCCCACTATATTATCTCCAATGTGTATTTGACATCTCTTCTTCATCTCCGGCCTCCTTTCTCTCACTGTGTGTCTCTGATGCATCTTATCGCTGCTATTTTGTGTAATTACAGAAGAGAGTAAAATAAAATAGTTCGGAACGTGAAAAGGGGGCAAAGTAGAGTACCCCTCACCCCCTAGGCCTTCTCAGGCGGTCCCAAAAGGATCAGTTTCTGCTTTCCTGAGAGATTATGGTATGAGTTCCATATACCACAATAATTTGCATTACAACATGCAAGATATATATCTCCTATTACCAACTTTTGGAGATATTCGCGCTAAGCGCGAATATCTCCAAAAACTAACACCTGCCCTGAGCAGTTCTTAGCCATGTTATCCAATGGGAGGTGGATAACATGGCTAAGAGCATTAGCTCGGTAATGCATGAATATCGCTGAGTTTTCAGCGATATTAATGCATTGCGGTCGTTTTTTATCGCATTTGCGATAAACCTTGATAATAGCAAGGTTTATCTTCGATAATTTCTGACGATGCTTAGCGGTAAAAAATTCGTTGGTAAGCATCGTTAGCGATAAATATCACTTAACTTTGGTAATATGCACCAACGTCTGTTAACGTTCGATTCGAAGGAAATGAGGAAGTGTTGAAAAACATTGTTTGCGCCATCTTGCCTTTTTTGAAATGCCACACTTTTGTCGTGCACGGCAGCCATTTTAGATGCCTTGACCAGACCCACTCTCTGCACGCTGTCGATTCGTAGCATGGCTCCCCACCCTCGCAAGCATCTTCCCCAGGCACTGGTCACCCCCGCTCTCTGTGTTATGCATGGGCAATAAACCTCTCCCCATCTGCGCTGCTCTTCCCTGAGAATCACACTCTGTGCCCGCCCGACACCTCCCTTTCGCCCTATTCACTACCGCACCCTCTGACACTCCTCTTCCTCTGTGTCCGATTGTCCAGGCTATCAGCTAGCCCTGCAGATGTAGTTTATGGCCCCAGCTGTAAAGAATCACCCCTCTTCAAAGGAGTTATAGTAGATCAAGGCCCACACCCGATGAGATCCGTCACACCACACGTGTTCCTACTATCTGAAAACCATCCTGTATTGTGATTGGGGAGGGGACCGAGCCTGAAGCGGAAGATTCCAGGGATGACTCTTTGTACATCAAAGTTTTTACATTTATGTGTCACATTAAAAATATATAGCACTCCAACAAAGTAGTAGGATTATAAAACTTTAATAACTTATAAATATATACAACAAAACAAAAACAGTAAAAACATTTAAACAACGAAGAGACCGTGGCAATTCCTTTTGAATTATCCAATACATTTATTGAAATTGACAGCACCAATAATGAAATTTTCTCACAAGGAGGAGATGACTTGAATGATTTTTTTGATCAATCTCTTGATGGTGAATTTATCGAATGTTTGGAGACCATAGAGTTACAAGAATCATCATTGCAGACTTTTCATGAGGAAATTCCTGATGAGGACATGTTACTAGTTCTTTCAAATTATGAAAATTCAGAAGATGTTGCCTGGGGGTGGGTCGTCAGTAGCAGTCTGTTGTGCGAATAGTTCCAAGGCAGCAGAACGCGCTGAAATCTAGATGGCACAAAGGTGATGTCTAGTAAGTTGCCGCCCAGCAAATAACGGCGTGGGGCGCCGCGGGGGTGAGTGAGTCCAGTAGGCACCACAGGTATTCTTACCGGCATTGCAGAATTACTGCTGGGGACAATGCCTGTGCTGTAGCAGGGTCACAGCAGAAACAAAAAGGATTCTGTTGAAGATGTTGTTGGTTTTCAATTTGAAAACAGTTCTGGTGTCAACTGCTATGCTAATGTAGTGGTTAATGTTTTGTTTTCTCTAGAAAATGTAAAAGAGGGGGAGGCAGTCCAAAGTTCTGGTAAAAGGGCAAAGGAAAGGATCGGTGGTTTGAACTATCAGTCAAAAAGGGGAGGGGGTGCAACAATTTTTCCTACCGGGTCACAGTGTGCTTTCACCGGAACTGAGGTTTGCAGGATTCTAGTAATTCAAAGTGAGGCTGGCGCCAGCATGGGAGCGCCGACGTCCCGCGGATACAGTTTCGTCACTCCACGGGCGATCATGGCAGTCATTCCCCATTGGGGGTGTCTGCGGGGGTCGGAGACTCCCGCGGCTCCTCTAGAATCTTCAAGGTCGTGGAGGACTACTGTGGTGGAGTCAACCAGTGACCGGGCCATTTCTTTATGCTGGGCCCGCTCTTGCCACGTCGATCGCCATTTTGAGAGTTCGGTAGCTACTGGCGATCGCGGGGTCAAATGAGCGGACGGGCTCCACCCTGCCGGGCGAGACGTTGCAGCATCGCCACCGTGGAAGAACCCTTTTCCGGGCACCTGGAGCGCTGAGGGTGCAGGTGGGAAGCCTCCACTGGGGAGGCGGGAGAGGCCTGTTCGCACCGTCTCTCCCTCCCAGTGCACCCCACGGCGTCTCGCTTGAGATTTGTTATGGCCGGACCAGACGATGAGGACGAGGGGGGGGGGTCGGAGGCATGTGCAAGACATCCCCCCCAGTGTTGTCGCAGCCATTATTCAAGAAAGAAGAAGTGTCCCGTCCGTCTTCGGGCCGGGCTTCCGGTGGATGTCGGCCGGACGCCCCTTGCTCTGGCCCCATGAACGGGTTCCTTGGTTTATCGGCTGCAGCCGGATCCCATCGGCCCCGGCCGTTGATGGCCGGACTGGTAGAGAATGTGGCGGGACTACCTGAAACTGTCAAGGGTCACCACGGCCGGACTGGGAGAGAGAGGGGAGGGTCGAGGACACGGACATTCCCCCCCCTGCAACTCTCCAGCGTTGTCAATCCCCCTGGCCGGGTCCCGCTGGCCTCGGCCTCGGCCTCTCCTCCGGCTACACCCTACGTGATGATCTCCGAGGCGTGGCAGCAGGACCCGCCTTATATGTGTTGCTTCCGGCTGGGCGTAGCCGAAAACCTGTTGCCCTTTGGAAGTTTCTAGAATGGGGCGGATGTCTGCTGACTTCTATCTTTCCCAGTTTGCCGTTATTTGGCCGTGGCAGGCGGTGGGACAGACACGTTTTGGGGCAGTGAGGGGCGATGTTTTCAGGTTTCTTATTACGGGCTTACTTCTAACGTTTCTTGTTTCTAGGACAATAATAGGTTTTATCATTACGTATTGTTATCGTTTCTTTGTTTGTTATTTAATAAAAAGTTCATCAGTGGCCTACTGATTTTCGTTTTCCTATTCTTTTCTTTCCAGGTTGTTTCATGCTAAAGTTTCTGTTAACAGGATACAGTGATCACTTCGTTATTATTGCATATGTCCTTTTCACTAGGGGTGCTCTCTTGTTTGGCCAGATATCTCTAGTAAATGGTCCGGGTGAAACAGGTGCATCAATCAGTGGGGAGTAGATAGGCATGACAGATTACAACGGGGGAGAAAGGTCCGCATTACCTACCCTTTCACTACTTGCAAAGATTTTCCTACGTTTATTTGCAAACAGGAAATACCTCCAAAAAGAACTAATTCCCAAACAGTCAATGTTCGGACAATCAATCAATCAATGAGGAATGAAATAGGTACGACGTGTTAAAGGCTTGCGTTACCTACCCTTCACTATCTGTAAAGGGAGAGAGAATATTCCTATTCTTCCTTGTTTGCAGGCAGAGAAGATCCTTAAGAGAACCAACTTCGAATAATTCAATGCTCGATTCAAACAATCAACAAGGGGTACTGTGAACACAAATGAATGCCGCTTATGTACATACACATTGCTATTTTCAACAGGTTGTTCCTAATGTTTCTATTTTAGCGAGGTCAAAAAGAGATCCCATTAGTGGCCTACTGATTTTGCTCGATTCCTTTTGTTTTTTTGCACGATTTTTCGCTATCTGCAAAGACTAAACAGAGTATTGCGACTCTGTGCTTGTTTGTAAATAGAGAATGAACCAAAGAGAACAATCAATCAAATGGAGAGAGAAGCAGGCACGACGGATTACAACGGGGGCAAAGGCCTGCGTTAACTACCCTTCACTATCTGCAAAGAGAGAGTACTCCTAATAGAAATGAGGGGTGGGGGGCAGCATTCAAAGCAGATCAGTGTGCATAAACACGAAAATGTTTTACTTACCACGTACTTGACATTCGACAGCTTATGATATTTGCTATTAAAAAACCATTGAAATTCACTGAAAAAACCATAGGTTATAGACCATATATAGTTAGGAATTAGCATTTACAAAACCTTGAAAATTCACTGAAAAAACCATAGGTTATAGACCATATATAGTTAGGAATTAGCATTTACAAAACCTTGAAAATTCACTGAAAAAACCATAGGTTAGAGACCAAATATAGTTAGCTGGACATTTTATTGACATAAAACCAATGAAATTCCATATATAGTTAGTTGCACTAACTATATATCGCGCACCCGCAATCCACTGCTGATGATGTCACATATTACATCATTCATGACATGGTCAGTGACATCACTGATGACATCACTGATGACATCTCAAATGACATCACTGATGACATCACTGATGACATCTCATTTGACATCAATGACCACATCACTGATGATATCATTCATGTGACAATACAATGCATCTCCTCACATTTTAATATAACCTCTGTTTCACCCAGTGTTAAATACAGAGTATAATTTTTGAAACCATTGACACACCAATACTAGTTACTACGTACGCACTCACTGATTGCTACGTCTATACACACCTTCACTCATTCACCCATACAATCATTCATACATACAATCACTCATCTTTACAACACTATCATATGCACTCATACACCTATACAGACACTCACAGTCTGCCACTCATCCATGGAGTTACTCACACACCTAGTCAGTCCTGTAAAGAATCAATGACACTTCCATTTTCTTGTCTATACAGTTAAACATAGAGCACCTTACATTTTCAAACATATACTAACACATACTTACCTTCTTATACAATCATTGATACAAGTACACATTGATCTGCACAGAGTCACACACCTCCCAGCTAGCCACACACACACTCAGTCTCCCATACAAATACTTGGGCAATCAATCAATAACCCATATAGTTACTCATATAGCTACTGATCAACACATGCAGCAGTTTACAGAACAACAGACATAATGATGCACAAATTAAGACAGTTTAGTCACTAACCCATGCACTCAGTGAGACACATTTAATCACTCACTCATACAGTCAGTCATGCACCTACTAAATCCTTCGTCCAGACACTTACACATCCACTCATTCTTCAATATGTAAGACATATTTAAACTTTACAGAAACAAAAAATCACTGGATGTTGTTATCAGTCATGTCATCAGTGATGTCATTTGAGATGTCATCAGTGATGTCATCAGTGATGTCACTGACCATGTCATGAATGATGTAATATGTGACATCATCAGCAGTGGATTGCGGGTGCGCGATATATAGTTAGTGCAACTAATTATATATGGAATTTCATTGGTTTTATGTCAATAAAATGTCCAGCTAACTATATATGGTCTCTAACCTATGGTTTTTTCAGTGAATTTTCAAGGTTTTGTAAATGCTAATTCCTAACTATATATGGTCTATAACCTATGGTTTTTTCAGTGAATTTTCAAGGTTTTGTAAATGCTAATTCCTAACTATATATGGTCTATAACCTATGGTTTTTTCAGTGAATATATATATATATATATATATGTATACAAAACCGCAGCTCTGAAATCGCCTTTCCCCTTTCTCTCACAACGGCGGTTCGCGGCGAGGGGGCGGCGAGCCTCGTAACATCACGCACACACTGTTTGCCTCATAAAATCACAGCAGCTGTGGACACCAGCAGGCTTTTAAAGCAGTTGTTTATTCAGCAGAAGTGAACAACTCAACGGGTTTCGAGACCAAGTCCCTTGTTCACGAGTTCAATGTGCAGCCACAGCGTTGTTGCGGTGGCATCCTAATTGCCGGTGCAGGACCGCCGCACCATTGGCGGCCGGTCCCAGCACCTCTAGAGTGGTGGGCGGGCGGAGGTAAGTCTGCCTGCCATCCTAATGGGCCCCTAAATGTTTTTAAAAATATGTTATAATGTTAAATACATATAAGAAAGACCTACAAATAATATAATAAATAAAAAATAAAAAATTCAAACAAATACATATTTTTAATTAGAAATTATATAGAAACAGAAACATTAATTAATACATAAATGCACTTTTTTTATTTCCTACCGTATAACACTACACAATTCACAACCCACATCTACATTTAAAAAAGCGTACTTCCTCAACTAACATAATTAATTACCAATTAAAGAAATATTATTAATTAACAAAAACATTCAAACTCATAAATAGTATTTACCTTCCCACACTTTACCCCTGTAATCTCCACAGCCCACATCTAAAAATTAAACTGTTAAAAATTAATTCCACAACTGAAACTGATTTTCAATAAAAAAAACTCATAGGGGTCCATTAGGATGTCGGGCTGTGGCCCAACCGCGGTGCTGGCGGGGCGGAAAAACGCCTTTTACCGCCCGCGAACAGCGGAACTCATGTCCGCAATATTAGTATAGTAAAACATAGGTGATTTCCCGTCTGCCACGGAGCGACGCGCACTGCCATCAAAGTGCGCCCGCCACCGCGGCGGTGTGAGCCAATCGAGACTCACCGCCGTGCGGAATGATGTCCGCACCGCTCCACAAATTAGGATGGTCCAAACAGGCAGACGCACCGCAGTGGAGACACCGCATAACCGGAGCCGGCGGAAAGTCGCTAGCGGAGCACTATAGCCAAGACCCGGCCATGAACGCCATTGACCCAGCCCTCCACGTGCATCCTGTCATGTACCTGCTACTGCACTACCATCAAGAGGGCCGCCTCGGACGCCGCGGCAGGTACGCAAATACACCAATACAACACACAACACACGGCCCGACACAGGGTCCAAGTCCACCACAGACACCCTGATGGGGGTCACAACACATCAACAAGGGCACCCCTATATTACCCACCTGCCGACAAGTCACCCCTCTGCATCCGGGACATACATCGACCGCGAACTAGCAGCAACGTCCCGCTCCCGGTCACGTCACCGCCGTGGTCAACACATGCGCACAATGCAGAAGGCAGGGCCAGTCCAAGGCATGGGCAGGGCAATGACACCACAGGGACACACCACCCCCAACCACACATCAACACACACCATCAAGTCACAGGCCAGGTGCCCATCCTGTACACCCCCATGCACAGCAACAAGCACAGGTACAAGCAAGCACAATACACACCATGCACCACACAACAGACAACCAGGGAGACTGCCACTGCAGGAGTAGCTGACAAGGACCATACTACACCAGTGCCACACATACTCAAGGCTGACAATACTTCCCAGCACATACACACAACCTGGGTGTAACCACAAACAGAACACACACACACACACACAGGGTAGCCTGAACAGATGCCTGCACAAAACTATACACAAACACCACAGGACATCAGGAGATGCACATCAGGCAATGCCAAGCACACAGACACACAACACAGTATGTATAACAGGCAGTGTGTGCACAACAAGCACAACTTATACACATAGACATGACTGGCACAGCCACAACACACACCACAAGTTTCAAGTTTCAAGTTTATTTTATTTATGTTTTGGAACTCATGACAGAGATCCACATAAAATCACCAAACAATGATATTTATACAATTTTCAGCAATTACAACAAAAAAGGAAAAAAGAAAAAGAAAGAAAAGGAAAAAAAGAAATGATACAGAAAACGGATCTAATATATATCCAAGAAACTTTAAAAAAAGTTAAAAACTGTACAACAAAACCTCTCATTTGGCGGATTACAGATAGCATCTAAGAAAGCAGAGGCAGACAAGATATTTAGTCTTAAACAAGTAGGTCTCAACCATTTAAGGCGGTGTTGCTTTAAAGCCGGACATACAAAAAGCACATGTTTAGCATCCTGTTTACAGCTGTTACAAAAATTGCACATTACTGATGAGCCATACCATTTTGACAATAGATTATTTAAAGGAAGTAAATCCTGCCTCAGAAGGAACAGAAAACGACGTACCCCATGGGGGAGATTCCAGGAAACATAAGGTTGAATAACCCTAATTTGATAGGAATTAATAACTGGTAGGGGACCTCTTTTAGCAGTGAGGGCCTCCTTATCCATTTCAAAGCTTAGATTCCATGAGGCCAATTTTAGAGTCGATTTTAACTGGTATGCAGATAAAGAAAAGAGAGTCGATTCATCTAATTTCAAGAGGTCAACTGCTAATCTAAAATTCTTTATAATTGAGGAGTACTCTTTTAGGGTTCCAAGAAGTTCTTTTTGGATCAAATATCTTAAGGTGCCTGGTTCACCCTTTGCCAAACTGGAAACCCACCGTACTACCCCAGCAAGGCCCTGGACCCAAGCACTTCGTATACCAAATTTCAGCCTAAGAGCCGCTATATTACAAGCGGTATTAACCATGTACAAATTCCATAACATTTTTCCTTCTGTGGTGTTCAGGAAACCCCATTTCCCCACTTCGAGTAATTCTATACCATATAGTAGGGAGGCCGGGACTTTAGCTCTAAAAACCTCCAACAAATAAGCAAAATGTCTCTGGCCAGTAGATCTATAAAGGGTGTTTAGACCCCTCCCATGAGCCATTGCCTTCCGAATATTATTAGCTATATGGGCCTTATCACTTAATGTACTAGAACTTATTTTCCCCAGAAAAATGTAGGATTGAACCACTTCTAATCCAAGACCCCCTATATTCCAGAAAAAACTCCCATATTTTGGCTTTTTCCTTCCTACAATACACATAACTTTACTCTTGGATACATTTATCCTTAGATGGTGTGTCTCTGCAAATCCGTGCAGTGCTTGCAACCGATTATTCAATCCAGTGGGGGTCAAGTCCAAAATTAGTATGTCATCTGCATATAACAGACATACTATCGGTTGGCCCCCCAAAACTGGGGCAATTCCATCACTTGATGATAAAGTTTGAGGAAGATCTGATAGGTATAAGGAAAACAATATTGGGGCCAACAGGCAGCCTTGTTTTAACCCATTGGCAGAAAGGATAGCTTGAGAGAGGCCTCTTTCCCCTCCCAGAAGCACTCTGCACCATGTATCGGAATGGAGCTCCTGGACCAAGTCCAAGAGTTCAGCTGGCATACCCAGATCCGATAGTTTTCTCCACAGCAAAGGACGATCAACTTTGTCAAATGCTGTGGAGAAATCTATAAATGCTGCATAAATTCTCCCTCCCCGGATCCTGATGTATTTCTCCGATAAGACTTGCAAAGCGGTCAAATTGTCCATGGTGCCATGCCTTTGTCGAAACCCCGTCTGCTCAAGGGGCAGTATATTATTCTCCACTACCCAATCATTAATTCCGCTCGTACGCGGAGTTTTGCGAAAGCGCATTTTACGTGACGAGCTGGGCTCGTCATCAGCGTAGCAGGAGGCTACCTCAT
Source organism: Lissotriton helveticus (assembly GCF_964261635.1). Classification (NCBI taxonomy): domain Eukaryota; kingdom Metazoa; phylum Chordata; class Amphibia; order Caudata; family Salamandridae; genus Lissotriton; species Lissotriton helveticus. The sequence continues at coordinate 1,011,984,596 of NC_136072.1, forward strand.
GACGAGCCCAGCTCGTCATCAGCGTGGAAGGGGTTAATTGCAAAAGGCATTTAGCAAAAACTTTGCCAATAGCATCGAGAAGGGCAATTTGTCGATAATTTTGGGGAGCATTTCTGTCTCCCTTCTTATACAGGGGGACCAGTATTCTACCCTTCCAGGAGGGTGGAATCCTGTTATGCAAAAAACAACATTTAAACACAGGGAAGAGAATTTTACTCCAGGTGACACTAATCTGTTTTAAAACAGAAATAGGTAGCTCGTCCGGGCCCATTGCTCCCGACGAACGCATGCCCTTAATAGCTAATTCAATAATCCTTTCGGAATTCGGGGCAAGGCCGGAATTGTTCTCTTTCGGTCTATCGCGAACGACTACTATTCCATTTCCGGCATACAAGTTCAGGATGTATTCTACCCATTTTTGTTTTTCAATCAGGACTGGTAAGGATCTGGATCTTAGACCACAACCTTCCCCAATAAGTGACCAGAATAGTCTAGCTTGGCCGCTAAAAACAGCCTCCCGCAGTTTAATCCATACTGAATCCTCGCTTTCCTTTTTTAATTTAATTTTCAACCTTTTCCTCCTTCTTTTTAATAGGGCCAATCTACGATATCTTAAAGGACAGTGACTCAAGTATTGTTCTCTTACAAGTTTATTTATTTCTAAATTGAGCAACCGGAGGGAACTAGGAAGTTTTTTAGTTTGTTCTTTTTTTTTTAGATGGTTTTTTTGCAACCAATAACACCTTATTCAAGAAGTCAGCGAAGCAAATTAATTCAGAACCCTTCCAATTGATCAGATCATTCACTGCGATATCTAGAAGGCTCTTAATACCCCTAATTGCCTTAAAATTCCAAAAACATCTTCCGGTTTGAACTCCAAAGCTGACCAGATTACTGTCCAAGGAGCAATGATCCGTAAGAGGAGGATTTAAATCTATAGAGAGTGTTATTATTTTATGGTCACTGAAAGCGGTATGAGTGACCGTAAGGTCCTTAAGAAGGGGAAAAGTTGGAATATCCACCACCACGTAATCTAAAATAGATTCACCATTAGTAGACTTATGCGTAAAATTTGTGGGAATATCGGAGGGAAGCCTACCATTTACTATAATTCCATCAATTTCGGAGAGTTCTTCAAGTAGCATTTTCCCTCTCTTAGTTGTTTTAATGTTCCCGGGAAAAAGGGTTTGGGGTATCTGTAAAGATTCCTCTTTATGTTCATTTCGAAAAATCTCCAAACTTGAGTTAGAGATTTTACAATTAAAATCCCCTAATAAAATTATGTGGGGAGAGGAATCATTTGCCAGATTTTTTTAATATATAAAAAAACCCTATTTAAAATTTCATTGTAACAGACATCCGGTGGGATGTAGACATTTATCAAAATAATAGGTTTGCTTTCAGAGTTAGCAGAGTTAAATAACATAACTGCTTAAAAAAGGTTACTAGGGTCTAAAAAATGGGAAAATTCCATTGTATCTTAGTAGACAAGAGGCATGCTATTCCCCCTTTAGCGTGGCCTCTCCTTGAGGGACTGGCTCTACCTTCCAAAACAAAATAATCCTTTCCCGTGGGAAAATTCTCTATACACCAAGTTTCTTGGAGACATATTACACTAAACTCTAATGAGAGTAGAAATAGTAATTTTTCAGGGCTATTTCGTATTCCTGCAGCATTCCAGGATAAAATCCTGGGATCTTTGTTAAAGATACGGTTGCGGTTGGGAATTATATAACACACACCACAAAGCAGCACAGCACAAAAACAACAGCACACCCAGGAAGTGAAGCTACACCACAGCCAACACACAGACACCCAACACAACAACAACAGGATGCACCACTCTGGGATACAACACACCCAGCAATACCAGAGCACTGGGCAGCACACACAGCTCAAGTGCACAAGGGCAAGCAACACTGATGAATACCACAAAAACATCACACATAAAACAATGGAGCCATGTCCAGAGTGGAACAGCACACTTGGCCCAAAAACTCCACCACAAGGTACAGTCTCACAAATGAAGAGATTGGGAGGCACATACACATGGAAACAAAGGGGACAGCCGACATAAAAATAAACTGATTTGCCTGTCAGTATCATACATGTGAGGTGTGTCCAATACATATAAAGTGAATGCAGACCCACAATGTCTACGCACAAGTGGCACACATAGGGGATGGCATCACACCACACACCATGCCTTACAGGAGGAGAAAAGGCACCATGTCCCTGCAGTGCTAGAGAAAGTCACACACAATGCCAGTGATGACCAGCAGGGTCACACAGTCCACACAAAAACACACAACATACATTGATGATAAAACAACCACAACACTGATGTGCAAGTAACACACTTTGCACACACATAAGTGACAAATACAACAAGGAGGAGTCACACAGAACTGCATGGACAAACCAACACACTGCACAGTGCACAACAGACAACTCACACAAAAGCATCAAATCATTTACACAGGGCAGGACAATCAAAACCACAGGCACACAACTCCTGGCTGACACATGTGTGTCTATCACAATCCAGGGGCACACACACAAACACAACAACTACAAAATCACACCCTTCACACTGCACACCTCCACACCACCCAAGAGCACACATCACATGTATGCCAGGGGACCAGGACTACGGGCCAACACAGGATGTCCATACACATACACAGCTGGGCATATATACAGGAATAACACATACACATCATGATAGTGCGCAGCCAGCATGCTAACCTGTGCACAGCATCACACCCTGTGCTGGCAGTGTACCCCAAACTGACATGGCAACTACTTATCCAACAACAGAAAACACCTCAAAACATAAGAGCATGACAGCTAAAAGAGCCAACACAGGTAACACAAGTATCAGTGTCAGAATGGACTGAAGCCCCTGTCACCCCTGTCTATAAATGTGATGCGGACAAAGAGCTTTGCAATGTCGAAGTGCTACATAGAACATGTGGCCCAGTCAACTAAATGCACACACAAAAAGAACTTAAATCAGGAAGGACACCGACAAAAGACACAACAGAAGTAACTGTCTTTATTCACATATTGCACAGATGTGAACGTATAACAACTGTACCCAACATCAAGGTACAAAAAGCAGATCAAAAGCAAGATATATCCTGCACTGGCAAAGTACAACCAGGAAGGCCAGTGTCCATGGCACAGGTGGGACTACAACACAGCAGAGCAACGGGGTCGGTGTCCATGGCAGGTGGCCCAGCAAGTACATGAGAGGCTGCACAGGGGAGACTCCAACACAGCAGAGCAACAGGGCCAGTGGGCATGGCACAGGTGAGAGTACAACACAGCAGAGCAACAGGGTCAGTGTCCATGGCACAGGTGAGAGTACAACACAGCAGAGCAACAGGGTCAGTGGCCAGGACAAGTACAGAGTCAGGACATGAGAAGCTGCACAGTGAGTATGTATGACTGTACCCTTTAATGTTCGTGGGACTCTAGAAAAAACTTTAATTCCAGCGGAGCCTGCGGTTGGGGAAAGAAGTAGGAGAACTCCTATTGAGTTCATTGCAGATTAGCAATAAATACCTCAGACGTTCAAAGGCTCATGAAGCTAGGAACCTAATTAAGACAAATAATGCAAATGGCATTCTTTCTGAGACATACCGCTATAGGTACATTGTAACCTATACTGCAGGCACATATATATATAAATATTTTTTCACTTTTGTAAATTCATATCACTGTTTTTACATTTGGAATACGTGAGTAAGGTGGGGAAGTTGTGCACCCTGTCCTGAAGAAGGAGCTCTGCCTCCGAAACATGTCGACGCACACATGAGGTTCTGTCCATAATTAAGACAATACACCTCGCACTTCACTTCTTTTATTAGTACCAGCCCTGGGACAGAATTAAAGTTTTTTCTAGAGTCCCACGAGCCAGGTACTTTTTATTCTTACCCATCCCACCACTCACTCACTGCACTGTATAAATACCCTCACATGCACCATACATAGTCTATCACTATAAGTGCTCCCGCGTAGTCGTAGGTCGTAGCACGCCGCATCCCGTAGAGGGGTGCGAAGACCCCAATGATGAAGCATGACACCAAGGGTCCTTTTGGTGTGTGAGGGGTATTTTAAAGAACATTAAGCGCTCCACACCACTGTGAGAACACTTCCCCTTTTGGGTGGATTCTTGTTGTTTATGTAATCTAACTAGGGAGTTCGAATCCATCAGGGAAACTCTCTTTCCCTCCCGCTGTTGAGTATGTACCCTTTCATGGCCAGCAACACAACCAGGTAGCAAATGATGGTCAGGACTAGCACACCTCTATGAGAGACACCACACATTGCTACCGCCATATGTGTGGTGCAGCCTGCCCACTGCCAGATACCCATGCCAATAACTACCGCACTTGTGGTCGGGGTGGTGCTGGCCATCACACCGTCATGGACAGATGGTAGTTTCTGCAAATTAGGTCACATGCAATGGGAATTTGAACCGTGAACTCAGCATCGGTACACAGCAGCTACAGGTTTAAGGCACATCATTGTAGACACAATTGCATCTCTTGGTATCAGGCACAGGTGGTTGCATGCTATGTGTGAACCACATTGCCCTGTGTTCCTGCATTGTCACTAATGTATTTGATGGTTGATGATGGCTGACAGTGTTAAGCTGGTCTCAATTATGTGTAACCAAGCACTGTGCTGTGGGCCTGTGCTGACATTTGCAAGACATGTCTCACTGTATGGTGGTGTTCCATACTTGTGCTGCCATATAAGCCCATGCACGCATCTACTGTGATCATTGTGCTCTTGATGTGCGCCAGCTTCACATGATGCATTGAGGTGTGGCAGGTAAAGCAGATGTGTGTGAGGCCTTCATGGTCATCTCACACACTTTTGTGGATGTTACTGGATGAGTCATGCACATGTTGAATGTCCAGTACATGAACTGTGCTTTTTACATTGATATTCTGTTATGTCTGTGGGACATGTTTTAGGTAAATGGAATGGTGTGTCACCAATTTATACACATGTAACCTTGTGTGTCACGCATCTCACATGGAATTTATAATGTTTTGCGTAACATGATCCACGGTATGTGCTGGGTCAACTTCTTGATGGTTGTCATTGACATGTGTCCATGTCCATCACACCTAGGAGGAGGCCAAATCTCATACGCCACCTGACTGCTGGGGGACATGGAGGATGTTGCGATAATCCGAAAATTCCGCCTCGACAGGGCGAGCCTCACGACCCTTTGTGACCAGTTGGAGCCCCACCTGCAGCCTCGTCGCCACTACCCAACTGCCTTCACACCCACATACAAGGTGATGGCAGCCCTCCACTTTTTTGCTACTGGTTCCTTCCAGGAGACCGTGGCCGCCGCTGCCGGGATGTCGCAGCCCATGTTCAGCATGGTGCTGAGGGATGTTTTTGCAGCCATGATGTTATATAAAAATCAATTCATACATTTCCCCAGGGGAGCTGAATTGCCAGGAGTGAAGGGTGACTTCTAGGCCCTTGGGCACATGCCACATGTAGTAAGTGCCATTGACTACACCCATGTAGGTCTGGTGGCGCCACAGGCCACTGAGCATATTTTTAGGAATCGGAAACATTATCATTCTATAAATGTGCAGGTGGTGTGCCTTGCGGACATGACGATTTCGCAGGTGTGTGCAGAATTCCCCGGCTCTGCCCATGATTCCTACGTCATGAGGAACAGCATGGTGCCCGTATGATGGCTAACCTGCATCCCGATCGTGCTTGCATTGTGGGTAAGTATGACCTGTGATATGGCGTGAGGTGTGTTTGTGACCTACTGCACTCAGCCTGTGCGACATTGCAATGTGTGTTTTTATTTCCTAGGTGACTCAGCATATCCCAGTCGAACCTGGCTGCTGAGTCCAGTGCGAAAACCCAGGACCCCTGCTGACATCAGGTACAATGAGGCACATGGCAGGACCCGACTTATCATTGAGCGGACCTTTGGACTACTCAAGTCAAAATTCCGCTGCCTTGACCGGACTGGAGGAGCACTGGCATACTCGCCTAGGAAGGTCTGCAAGATCGTTGTGGCATGCTGTATGCAGCACAATTTGGCCATTCACAAGAGGATTCCTTTGCTCCTGGATGATGGAGAGGAACCAAGGCCTGCACCTGCCCAAGGACCTGAGCCCAGTGATGAGGAGGAATGAGTTGACATTCGTCAACAGCTCATCAACCGCTACTTCACTTGAAGGTGTGTACATATGTTCAACTTGTACATTATCTGTTGTGGTGGTTGTTGTTGTGCAGGGCTATCTGCGGATGGTAGAGACAGGCACACGTTCAGTCACCTGTGTGTGGTACATCTGACATTGAGGCTCCATATGGGGACGTATGCTGGACTTTATTTGTTCACACCTGCAGCCCATTGTCTTGTGTGCCAGTAGTCTCTTGTGTATGTTTTGTGTAGTGTTCTGTCTGTGATGCCACAATGACACCAGTGACTGTTGTTTTGTTGTGTCTCCCTAAGTGCTTCAAAATAATCCTGCCCTACATACTGTACATCTTTTGGACACATCATGGACATTGTCAACACTGTAAATATTGCACTAAAAACAATACTGTACAAAATCTGGTGCGTCAGGTATTTTATTTGGAAAGTGGACATGTGATTTGTGTGGGAATATTTACATGAAGGTGGGGAATGAGCAGTGAGTTGACAGTCATGGTTGATGAGATGCAAGAGTAGACACCACATGGATGTGGTGACCCAGTCCAACTGACAAGTGCCATTGCCAAGGAAATGTGGGGAAAGACAGTCCAAACAGTCAATGCAGTGGGAAAGAGGGTTGCCATCAGGGCTGGTTCGGTGACTGGCGTGTGGCAGGTGCTTTGCCTCCGGAGACTCCCAGGCTCTTCTTTGGACGCCCCCTTGATCTTTTTGCGGTGGGGGGCCTGCTGACTGGCCAGCGGCATCAGGGAACTCGCCCCTCTCTGTTGGCGCAGTGGAGGATGGTGCACTGTCATTCTGCTGCACAACAGGAGGGGGCAGAGGTGTTGGTTGGGACACAGGCCTGTCCCTCTGCAAGGCTGGGCCATGAGGTCCACCATTTGACCTATACGTCTGTCGATGGACCTCATCAGCAGGATGAGCTCACTTAAAAGTTCGTCCGACTGGCCACTTTGTCCCTGGACCTGTTCATATGCACCGATGACTCGGGTGAAGTGGTCCCGGGATGGTGAGCCAACCTCCTGATGTCTGGGGGGACCCTGGCCCTCCCACCTGCCCTGCTGCCATGGACCTGTTGCCTCACCATGGTGGGTCCTCGCACACTCTCCCTGCCCTCCAAAGTTGGTGGTGTGTCCTGGTCGTCCCCTTGGACAGGGAGGGTGCTGGTGGTGGTGTCTGAGATGGCAGCGGTGGAGGCACAGGCCGTGACTGCAGAGGTCTGCTGTGCAGTTGTTGTTGCAGCAGACGTGGTGGTGAGGAGGATGGGGTCCTGGGCCAGGTTAGGCCTTGGCACACCAGATGGGCCGACCTGGAGCTCATCGTCGAAACTGTCCTTGGAGTCTAAATCTGAGAGTCCATGTACCGGGGGTGGAGACTGGCTCTGCTGGTTGACGTTGTCTGCAGCAGCAAGATCTTCATCACCTGTGGATTAGATGGAAAATGGTCAGTGTTGGGCGATGTGCAGGGATTGTGTTAGCTGCATGTCATATGCTGTCTGTACACTACACAATTGAGAAAACATTTGTATTCTTGTTACAGGCAGTACTGGCTGTTCTTACATGGTGCATGCCAACATCATGAACTCATACATGTCCTGTGTCATTGCATTGCATGCAATTGATGCCCTGTGTAGTGTTGCAGATCTCCCAGACATAAACAGCTACAACTGTGGGGATGGCTACCTACCTGTTAGGTGAGGGTGGACAGTGCAATGGCTGACACATGCTCCAGGGTGGGGGAGGCCTCCATGCTGCTGGAGTGTGAGACAGGGGGCCTGCTGGGAGTAGTGATACTGTCTTCCCAACCCCAAGCAGTCCTCCAATACAAGATGGCTACCTACCTGTTAGGTGAGGGTGGACAGTGCAATGGCCGACGCATGCTCCAGGGAGGGGAGGCCTCCATGCTGCTGGAGTGTGGGACAGAGGGCATGATGGGAGTAGTGATAGTGTCTTCCCAAGCAGTCCTCCAATACAAGATGGCTACCTACCTGTTAGGTGAGGGTGGATATTGCAATGGCTGACACATGCTCCAGGGTGGGGGAGGCCTCCATGCTGCTGGAGTGTGAGACAGGTGGCATGCTGGGAGTAGTGATACTGTCTTCCCACCCCCAAGCAGTCCTCCAATACAAGATGGCTACCTACCTGTTAGGTGAGGGTGGACAGTGCAATGGCTGTCACATGCTCCAGGGTGGGGAGGCCTCCATGCTGCTGGAGTGTGGGACAGAGGGCATGATGGGAGTAGTGATAGTGTCTTACCACCCCCAAGCAGTCCTCCAATACAAGATGGCTACCTACCTGTTAGGTGAGGGTGGATATTGCAATGGCTGACACATGCTCCAGGGTGGGGGAGGCCTCCATGCTGCTGGAGTGTGAGACAGGTGGCATGCTGGGAGTAGTGATACTGTCTTCCCACCCCCAAGCAGTCCTCCAATACAAGATGGCTACCTACCTGTTAGGTGAGGGTGGACAGTGCAATGGCTGACACATGCTCCAGGGTGGGGGAGGCCTCCATGCGGGAGGCCTCCATGCTGCTGGAGTGTGAATAAGGGGCATGCTGGGAGTGGTAGTGCAGGCCCCCCTCCCCCAAACAGGCCTCACAGTGAGGATGGCTACCTACCTGTTAGGTGAGGGTGGACAGTGCAATGGCTGACACATGCTCCAGGGTGGGGGAGGCCTCCGTGCTGCTGGAGTGTGAGATATGTGGCATGCTGGGAGTAGTGATAAAGGCCTCCCACCCCCAAACAATCCTCCAATACAAGATGGCTACCTACCTGCAGGTCTGTTTGGTGGACAGTGCAATGGCTGACACATGCTCCAGGGTGGGGGAGGCCTCCATGCTGCTGGAGTGTGAATGAGGGGCATGGTGGGAGTGGTAGTGCAGGCCTCGCTCCCCCAAACAGTCCTCACAGTGAAGATGGCTGGCTACCTATTAGGTGGTGGTGAACAGTGCAATGGTGTTTGGTTTGTGAGTAAGTACTTATCAGTGTGTTGTTTGGCATTTGTTTGTACTTACCAGCCTATGTTCCCCGGGATACCCCTGTGAGACTCTCAGGACGCAGTATGGTAAGCACCTTCTCCTCCCATGGTGTGAATGTTTTATGTGGGATGGGAGGGCCACTGCCAGTCACGTTCACCAGTTCCCAGTTCTAGCTCCTCTTCTCCTTGACAACCCTCTTGAGATCATGCCACCACTTCATGATGTCCTTCTTGGATCGCGGGGCGGTCCCTACTGCATTGACCCTTTGGACTATCCTTTCCCACATTTGTGTCCTTGTGGCTAATGGTGTCTGTTGGAGCAGGCTACCAAACAGTTGTGGTTACACTCTCACTATCTCATGACCATAACTGTCAACTCACCCTCTGTGAATTTTGGCATTGTCGGTGCTGCCATGGTGGTTGGTGTTTGCAGTGTTTGTGGGTGCAGGGGTGGGTGTGGTGGGTGTGGTGTTGAGGTGTGAGATGTGTTGTGTGCTGGGGAGTTTTTGGTGCTGGTGTGATGGTGGGGGTGGTGGTGGTGGTGGTGATGTGTGTGTGCTGTGTTATTTTGCCTCTCCTCTCAGATCTGGTGTATGCCCTTCTCTTCTGGAGTGTTGCAAGGAATTTTGGTCAGTGAAGGACCTGTATTTATACTCAGCTGTGGGGGTGTTTCCAATTGGGCCTTTGCTGTGAGGTGTATTGTGGGTGTTGTCCTGGGAGTTGTTTTTTTTAAAAAACATTTCTTACATTGGTATGTGTTTTGTTTATTTGTGGGGCATGGCTTTGATTTGTGCTCAGTTAGGCATCGTTGTGGTGTTTTGGCTTTGTCCGCCATGTTTTTCATGTACCATCCGCGGCAGTGGCAATGCTGCAGCTCTTCCGCTGTCTCTCCCATTCTCTGCAGTGTGCGACCGCGGTGGTCGGAATCAGCAGCTCATACCGCAGGACCATCGGGGGAAATCCTAATTTCCTATGCGGTGTCTCGGCTATGCTTGCGGCGGAGTGTTGCTTTTCCGCTGCTTTTCCGACCGCAGCGGTCGTTTTTTATGTGTCACCGCACGCATCGGACGGTTTTTGTTATCCCGCGTCCGCCGCGGTCAGTCTTTTTTGGCAGTTGATCCTAATTTGACCGCCGGTTTATCCGCGGTCCCGGCGGGCGGTTGTTTTCCGCCTCCATGGCGGTCGGGGTGATTTTTCCGCACACTATCCAAATGAGTCCCCTAGTATTTAACAACTAATTATAATAATAGGTAAAGTTAATTTACTTCTCATGCTGTACAGCCATAACAATACAACCCACACACAAAAACATATAAACAAATACCCTAATTAAATATAAATGAATTAATTAATATTAATGATCAACTAATTTTTAATTAATTATACAACATTTTCTTCTCACCCTTTACTCCTATAAACCCCAGAACAAACACCCAAAATTAATTACACAAATTATATTTTTAATTTTTAATGAATGAATGAATATTAATTAAGCACTAATTATTAATGTATTAAACACAACTTACTTCCCACCCTTTACCTCATAAACCCCACAACCCACAACCCACCCCTAAAATTAATAAAACAATTTCCATAATTAATTTTCAATCAATTAATTAATGTATATTAACAGCAAATTATTAATTAATCAAAAATAAAATGCTTCCCACCCTTCACCCCTGTAAACCCAACAATCCACACCTAAAATGATTTACATGATTACCATAATTTATTATAAATTACTTATTTAATATTAATTAACAACCACTTAATAATTAATTACAAATACAATTAACGCTATAAAATCTAAATTAAATAAATAAAAAATAATCATTAATTTATTATACCTACATTTCTTACCACCCTATTCCCCTATAAACCCACAATCCGCTACGAAACTAAAAAAAGCTAAATTTAATTAAAATAAAATTCATAACTACTAAAAATGTAATACATATATTAAAAAACAAACAATACTTATACAAAAAAACATACATCACATACATTTAAAATATGAACTAAAATACAAAACACAAATTATAAAATTGATATTATAAACTATATTTTTGCAAACAATATTAATGGCTTCTATATTTTTTACACAACCTTTCTTACCTTAAACTCAATATTATTGACCACGATATTCTTTCTGTCAATATTTCTGATTCACAATATTTCCAACTCTATATTTATGTAAGTCAAAATTTCCAACTCGATATTCTGTCTCAGCACCGTCCTTCACAAATACATAGAGCGAGTTATACCCTTTATCTCTTTCTTGCTTATGGCATGTGAATTGCATAGCAGAGTCTCTATGGCCCACCTCTCCTATGTTTGCACGGTGAGGCCTCCATAACTTTTTTGCTGGTTTTATGTCTGCTTCCCACCTAATTGTCCTTTCTCTTGTATATAACCTCATTTTTGGGTTCCATTCAGTATTCCATTTCCTTCTTTTCCATACCTATCATGCCGATAATGCTTCTTTACTATTTCTCTCACTCACTCCTTTCTTCCTCGTTTAATAATTTACTACTTATTTCTTGTTTAATGTACCTTTGCTTTGTTGTCATCTTGTTATCTTCAACATCTCTGATTCAGGATTGGGTTTATGGTAGCCATGGCAGATATATGACCACAACCAGAACTTTTTTTGTTGCCAATCTTCTATTCCCTTTGATGATAAAAATGCAACAATGTGTACATTGTAGGAATTGTAATAGTTATTTTTCCCCTCTATCAAGGATTGAATCCAGGATTTGTTTTGTTTTTTCTAAAAGCCATTTTTATGTATTCTTTGTAAAGGCCATTTATCAAAAAATTTAGCATAGCAAAATTGCCATTCATCTTATAGGAGTCAAAGGGCAGATGAGTGCCAAATATTCAGATGTTTGTGATCCACATGTTATACATACTTCCAGGTTTTGGAATACAATGTGAACCACCTATCTTTGTGTATACCATGCAATTACATATACATGACACTAAAGTTAAGAAAACAGAGTGATATTGACAGTTGACCAGGAATTAAAAAAAATTAAAGAGCTGTCATTGTGTGAGCAGGCTTTTTCTCCTGTCAGTAAATTCCCTCCTGTGGGACTGAGATCGACTTTGCAGAAGGGAGATCTTTGATAGGTGGGCCGGAATATCCAAAAAAATGTTGTGACAGCCATTACAGGACATGGAAATGTGGTACTGTGTCCTGAAACTGTTTAAAACATACCACATAAGGGAGCAGGCCCTAAACCAACCCCTTTTACCAAACCTGATGGGGAGGAGGTTGCTGGCCGAGGGTTATGTGCCTGCTCACGAGTGGGTGCAGGCCGGGCCAACACCTGACACCTTGCTGTCCTCGCTGTTATTTCCTCCCCATGCACTATTTATGACCTTGCATATTACATCAGTCATGACACATTCTATGACATCATTCATAACATAAAGCAAATACAGCATTGATAACAACACGGTACGTGGTGGGAGCCCTAGTTATAGTTGATTTAGTTAACTATAGGAGGTGAATTTCAATGTTGTTTGAGGACAAAATGTAATATTTTTACTGACATGTTCACCTAACTAATATGTCACTTTAACCTTTGTTTTTACTGCAAAATGTGGTTATTTTTTAAAACTAAAGTAAGACCTATTACTTTTCCATCAATACCCAAAGCACTAGCTTGTTGACAGAAAGGAGGTGATTCTATAAATGTGGCAAATGCAAAGCATGTAGCTATACCTCCAATTACAAGGGACATACATTTTCCACTGATAGAAAAAACGATTGACAAAATTCTAATGTGCAATTCAATGGGTTATTGTATTTCTGAAATTTATATCCTTGAAGCACTATTTTTCCCATGTGGAAATGAATAGTGGAATTTATAAGAGCAACCAAGCATGCTGATGCTGCATACTGTTATGTGCCCGGGTTAGGCCCAAGTAACGAAGCTACACATTTTTCTTACATTGTCTTAATTTTGCACAGTAACAGTTATGCGGTGACCTTTTGCACATATGCATGCGTGACAATGCTGGATTATTTTCTCTGAAACTACTTTGTTTACACATCTAGCTTTGCATAACATTATCAAGATTTGTCGAATACAATGTCAAAGGTCTCTTGATGCACTAAGTGCAAATCTCAGTCTATCTTCATCCACGGGCGACAGGGCTATCTGTATATCCATAACATTGCTAATATATACTTGCATCGCAAGGATGCTTTCTATTATAAATAATGACCATTCCAAAAGATTAGCAGAGGTGATTCTTCAGCTGATACCGAAGGTCAATGCATGCTGAGACTTCACCATGTAGTGGTCTGACATTTCGTGAGGGGTGTCCAGTTTGTGACGGGGTCCTACATTCTCTCCCCCCAGGTAATGGGGTTGGTTCGTCCCTTGGGGGAATTCTTGCTTCACACCTACACACACTCTAGGTACATGCAGAGTAGGGCTTGCATAGTAGGAGTACGCCTGATCACTGCCTTGTTTATATGCCTGCATATACACTGTTTTATAAGCATGAGCGGTAAATCCGTTACGCCCACGGATTTTTCGGATTTTTGGGGAATCCGCAATCCGCGTATTTTACGGATTTCCCACAAAATCCGAAAAAAAAATCCGCGGACGTAACAGGTTCAAAAGTTGAACCCCCACTCATGTAACTATTTTACAATGGCTCCAGCAAGCTGCCAGCGCCGTTGTAAAATAGTTACAAAGTTAGCTTGCACAGGAACCACTAGATAAAACGAAGCAGGTGCTGCTTTATTTTATCTAAGTGCTTCCTGTGCAAGCTAACTTTGTAACTATTTTACAACGGCGCTGGCAGCTTGCTGGCGCCATTGTAAAATACTACAGCAGCTCACTCAAGGGACCCCTGCGCCCGTAACACACACATGGTCGCTCGAACTAGTTGATGCTCAAATTCAGTGACTCATTCATTAGCCCAAAAACAATCGTGAGCGTCGTCGAGGCTGGACAGGTGTGCCTTCTTCCCAAATCTACCGTGGAAAATCAGCTGTGATGCTGGATAGACTTTGCATCCTTGACTTTCACGAGCGCAATACCCATGAGTAGGCACATTGTGTTCGCACGGGTTTTCTGCACGTTCGCGAGCGTTTTGTACAATAAAACCCTCGCGAACTTGCAGAAACCCGTGCGAACACAAAAAAAAAATACGCTAGGATCCGCGGATTTTGCGTATTTTCGAAATACGCAAATCCGCAAATCCGCGGATTGCCAATACGCAAAATCCGCTCATGCTTACTGTTTTAGCACCATGGAAGAAATATATCTACAATTTACTCTTTTACTGCTTGTACTCACTTTCATATGCTTCTGTCTACTGATTATCGCAGCACATGAATTCTATACAAGAATAATGTTGGTTCAATAAATATATTGAAAACGTCCCACTGTGTATTTTGTATGTTTTTCTAAGAACAACTAAGCACAAGTGAATGAGTGAAAGGTTCTGATCTATTGCCATGATCCCTGAGGGGTCAGGGTTGTCATGTTCAGAAGTTGCCGGAAACCATTCACTCCCTGGTAGGTATGGGGGGCTTATGGGGGCACCGTGAGCTAGCTGGTCTCTAGGCCAACATGGCCTGCGGGCATGCTTGGAATCAGTCTAGTCACTTCACCAAAAGTTTATGTTGTCAAACAAACGTGCAGATCCTATGCAGATTAGTAGGAACTACAAGACAATACTTAGTAGATAGACATTTTGATTTGAACCACAGCAGGGTCTGAAAGAAAATCTGAGTTTGGCAACCATATTGCAACCATATAAGAATTTAATGGAGACTAGAATCAGATTATTTGATCTTCAAATGATGCACCCCCAAGGCCTAAACAGAGAAGAGGAAATGAAAGTTTAGGATAAGTTCTATGGACCTGTGTAGTTCTCTGCATACACATTCTGTGAAAGGTGTGTGTATCTCCTAGATATCTACACTAATTGCTCCCAGATTACCGCTTAGTGCTTATCATTATCGTCTTTTAGGCATACCACTACAATATACATAAATGGTATCACAGATTATATTGAACAAAATTGGTAGATTTGACAAAAATGAGAAGATGTTTGGGGTGTTAGATCTATTCTTCTATATACCCTATGCAAACATGATCAATGTATGTCCCCTGTGGGGTTTTGAAGTTGAAAATCATGAATGAATTGTCTCTAAGCAATTGGATAATGGTGCCATTGCTCTCCATCTGCTTACCATTCAATACTTTTTCCTCCTCTTGGTATAGTCTCCGCTAATCACATATTACAATATCCAATTGGGTTATAATATGATATATTGGAATGGCCACTTGGGTTATATTATGATGTAATGGGCCAGAGGTTTTCACTGTTGTTAGAAACGTGCCCTTCCTTACACTTGTTTTTAACCACCACTTGGACACCGAAGGTTTATTTACACATTGGGTTTTTATCTTCATCGAGCCCCATACCCAGTAAACCGTACATTGGGTTAGTTAAAGAAAATATTTGTCTGCTCGGTTTGATTTATATTTATGATCAGGGATATCTCCACATCACTGCTTGGATCTGTTGAACATGCCACAGTTTTATTTTCATGTTTTTAGTTGTATCATCTGTTTTTAAGGACATTTCTCCTTTGGGGTATTCCAAATAGAATTCCACCTCATTTTCTCATGATTAGGGAAATATTTACAATTTGTGCTCATATATATAGAATGTCTTTATTGCTCTAGGATTGCTTACATTAAGCAAATGGGAAATTTGAGAACTTATATGCCATAAATTGTAATCCTGTCTTGAAAATCATATCCTATGCATGTTTATAATACTCATGTAGTATGTCTTTGGATTCAATTACTGATGATGGATTACTGAATTGATTTACAGACATTGATTATATTATCTGCTAGCTTGTGTTTTAAAATAATTATGTAATATGGGCTATGAAATTTGATAAGTTTACTTAATTGCTTAATAATGCCTTACTACCACGTAGGACCCCAAAATCGAAAGTATTATACTTGCCACACAAAAGAGCTACTATGTTTATCAACACCAAAAGAGAGGAGCCGGCAGCCAGTATTTTTAGTAGAGAACCATGAAACATGACTAATACATCAAAAGGAGCATCCGGGGCAAAACTAACCCAAATAACCTGAGAAGCCTATTCTATAACTTAAAAAAAATGTATGAAAAGGAAATAAGAACTGGTGGAAGGCCACCAGTCTGCAAAAATACCTCGATGTTAATCGCATTCGCAGAGGCCTTTGCATGTATACTGTGCCTTCGTATGAGAATTGTGACCCCTTACTCTTACAGGAATTGGCGGAATATACTACAGAGTCTGCCAAAGGTATGGTGAAAAATTGATTAAATATGCATGGAATGACCACACAAAATTATTAGAAGAAATAAAAAAAACTAGAGGACTGCATTGGGCAAGGTAAAGACACAAGTCTCAGCAAAGATCTGAAACAATGGATGAAAAAATGTTTGGTAGACTACGAGGGCTCTTTCAGACATCATAAACAAAGCAAGTTCTTGAGAGATCAACTCAATTACGAATCGAGAAGCATATTGACCGGCTAAAATATTCTATCCGCAGAGAAGGCAACTAAATCAAGGATCAAACCGTACCACTATCACACAAAGAGAAATACCAGAATCAGAAGTGGACACATTAGAAGGGGAACAACCAAATAGATTAGGTGAGATAATGGACCCCATAAATACAGCAACTTATTTTCTTGAGTACCAACTCCTAAGGGAAACCTGTCAACGACCGCCCCAATACACCTGTCCCCCAGAAAGAAAAGAAGGAAGAAAAGAAGGGGGAGAAACGGGGGGGGGATGAAAATAGAACAGACTGAAAAAACGGTGATAAATCTATCAAACAGAAAGTTAACATAGGATGAAATAAAAGTACTGGAGTTAGGTTTAACATTTTGTCTCACTGCACAATTCAACTACACTCAAACTCGGATTGATTTATAGAAATATGTAAGAAAATTAAAGTTGATGAAATCTTCAACATCCAAAGAAAATGGAAATTCATCATAAAACACAAACAGAGGAAACTGATTCTCTCACAGGAAAGGACATGGGAACAGTGCTCTTATTGCACAAACTAGGAGAATACTCCAACTCTCAACCACGGGAAGGAGGTGCAACTAACATAGTACAGTTTTTAGAGAACTCCGAACTATGCAAAAAAGTGGCATCTGTAATCAGAAAACTAAATCAAAATATATTCCACGTACCCCACAATATGTCATAGACACGTTCCAGGAGGCAGGAGGCAGTAATTGAGGAACTGAAAAAACTCCAAGTGGAAGGCCCCAATCGAAGTAAAAATACAATTTCTGAAAAGCAATGGAAGTAGATCATGGATCTTAAAAGTGATGAAACCTTGATTAATAAGCGCAATTGTGGAGTGAAACACAGGAGTGAACTCTACTACTCTACTACTCACGTAATACCTTGATTATTAAGCCAATGGACAAGGGGGAAAAGTAGTTCTAATCAATAAAGAACAATACTACAATGAGGCACTATGACAACTCTCTATGAAGGAGTGCTACATGCCAACCACAATGATTGTAATATGAGAACATTGTCTACCAGTTTTACACACTCCTAGAAGGTTGACGAGTTTTGGAACCAGGAGATTACCAATTTATGTACTGCGAATATCCGGAACTATCAACTTTTTACCCTCTACCTAACGTACACGAAGACACAACAAACCCTCAGGGGCATCCTGTTGTTTCTTCCAAAAACAGTCTCCTAGGGAATACCTCAATTTATATAGACTGTTTCCTCTCTCCATTTGTGAAAGTTCTTAGCTCATATTTGAAAGATACAAAAGACTTTCTAAGAATCATCGAATCATCGAAGAAATACAGTGGGAAATACAGTGGGAAGAAAATATGTTACTCATTACCCTAGACCTTCACACCTGCATAGCACATGAAAAGGGACTAGAAGCAATGCAATTTGTCTTGAATGAAAGAGCTCTTACATATCAGGAACATAACCAGATGGTATTTAAAATGATTTCATTCTGCCTTAATAATAACATTCTTTTTGTTTGCAGGACAACTTTATCAGCAGAGGCAAGGAACTGCCATGGGCACATGCTTTACTCCCAGTTCATGTAAACTTGTTCGTGGGCTGGTGGAAGAACCATGTGGCTTGGGCAGGGGAAACGAGAAAAATGTATGGACAGCATGGCTCTAAGGGCCCACTATATAGACTATTTATTTATCATCTGGAGAGGTCACTGCACAGAGGCTGAGGGGTATATAGTGGCCCTCAATAACACTGATTTGAAATTGGCTTTCAAATGACACTCAACTGCCTATGTGAAAATCAAAACATTACATAAAACACTGTATTGTAAACCAACTGCAGGAAACTCTATATTTCACGGACGGATTTGTCATCCTCGCAGTGTGATTGACACTATTCCGTATGGAGAATTGCTGTGGATCAAGCACAACTGCTCCACATCCACGGAATATAACAAAGCCAAAGACAGTGCACTGAAAAGATTCAAAGTAAGACAGTATCCGAAGAGGGTTCTCACCGAAGCAGTTAAGAAAACTGAGGAAACACATAGAGGCCAGTTACTTCTAGACAGGGAGAAACATAGAAAGGAGAATAAAACACAAGATAAATATACAGTGAGAATTATCCCGGATTACACCATAAATGCATCTGAGGTACATCAGATTTTTTAAAGAAATTCGTGCATCCTACAAAATATGATAATATAATTGGGAAACACTTATTGCCATCACCATCAATCACTTTCAGAAGAGGCTCCTCAAGAAAAGACCATTTAGTGCAGAGCCATTATATAGAAAAGACCAGCAAATATCATATCATGAGTGATGTAATATGTGATGTCATAAGCAGTGCATAGTGGGTGTGTAAGTTATAGTTAGCTCAAATAACTATAACTGTTGAATTTCACTGGTTTTTTATGAGTGAAATCTGAGCCTAACTATAACAGCCCTGTAACCTTTGTTGTTTTCATTGAATTTCTAAGGTTTTTTAAATTCCATTTCATAACTATGTCTCTGTAACCTTTGTTTTTTAAGTGGACTTCTATGTCTTTTTACCTTGTAGTCAAACTTGCAGAGTGGTGGAGAAAGGGGTTCGGCCCTCTGTCCAACTTTCATGAATTCTGCTGTGTCCAATATTCTGGAGGTAGCAGGAGGGCTTCTGGCCCCCTAAGAACCCTCAGTATCCAAGAGGACCTGATCACCTAACCAGAAGTACACCAGAAGGTGCATTTTCAGAGTGGGGGAGAAAGGGGGCATGGCCTCCGAAGACCTCTTAGCAATTCCACTGTGTGGGTCTTACTCGAAGTAGCAGAAGGGATTGTTGGCACTCAGGGACTGTCAGCATTCAAGGGGACTTCATCCCCAAACCAGCAGAGCCCCAGTAGACAAGTTTTCAGAGTGGGGGGAGAAAGGGGGCTTTGTCTCTGAAGACCTCTCAGCATTCCCACTGTATGGGAATTACGAGAGGTAACAGGAGGGATAGTTGGCTTCCAAGGACTATCAGCAGCCAAGGGGAGTTCATCCCCTAACCTGTTGTGCGCCAGGTGGAGTGTTTGCACAGTTGTAGAGAACGGGGGGATGGCCTCCAACAACCTCTCACCAATCCAGCTGTGTGGGACTTAGTGGTAACTGGTGGGGTAGTTGGCCCGCAAGGGCCCTCAAGAGCCAAGGGGACTTCCTCTCCCAACTACTAGTGCACAAGGATGCATCCTTCCAGAGTGGTGGTGAAAGTGGGCATGGCCTCCAACAACCTCTCAGCAATTGCGCTGTGTGGGACTTACTAGAGATAACAGGAGGGGTAGTTGACCCCCAAGGACCCTCAGGAGTAAAGAGGAATTCATCCCCCAACCAGTTGTTGTATAGTATTTTAGGACCCTATTGTAATTTTCCCAATTCATGCCCTTATATAGGTATAAATCACCATATCCTTATATAGGCATAGAAATCATAACCATATTTAGACATAGCTCATACAGTCCAAATACGGCAGGGCTACTTCCACTAGTTCCAAAAATCCACAACGATTTCTTGGAAAACTTTGCTTCAGCAGCTAGGGACTTCCCCTTGCTCGAATACTGACTTGTCCAAGAACTCATGGAGTTTTCAAAGAACTGAGACTCTTTGATGAAATTATTATGTCCACCTTTACGTCAAACTTGGCACCTTCAAGGTATAAATATGTCCACACTTGCCATAGCAAACACACGGTGGTTTAGAGCAGTTCGACTGTCTACTTGCCCGATGCATCCTGCTACTGCAAGTGCCGAAGGAAGCCGACCCTCCAGCAGACGCACTGGGAGACGCTGTCTTTTCTCCTGTCGAGAAATCCAGCTCCAGTGTTTCCAAGCTACCCTTGCGAGTTGTTGGGAAATTGAGTCCTGAGATTGACCTTCTTCATTCTAAACCAAGGTACGGAGCTGATTAGACCCTAAGAGAAATCTTGGATAGATTCTTGGCTATGGAATACTAAATTTATGCTACACCTCACTTACTTCTTCCCTCATACTATGCTTAGGTTAGGTACATCGGGGTAGGCGTATTTTAGAAGCACCAGTTGAGTACTTTTTAGCCTTTATTATTTATGTATGTATTTATCTATGGTTTAGGAACCATACAATGCTCTTACAGTATTATTTTATTCTACTCTTTTTACTGTATGCATTATATTTTGCAACCAGTTTTATGATTGTAGCAGTTAATTTCTTATGCTTGAGAAAGAAGACTGTTCAATAAAACCTTTTATTGAAAACGCCCGTCTATCTATTTCTCTGCACCTCTGGTGAAACAAAGCATGCACGATTGGCTGAGTAAAATATCTATCTATTGGGTCCACGACTCTGAAGATCAGTTTTATCTTGGGAAACAAAGTTGTCATGTTTATGCAGTTGTCAGAAACTAAATCCCTTCTTGTGAATTCGAGAACTTTTCTAGTGACCAATTGTTAGACCTGACACCCTTGGCGTGGTTTTTCCCCTATATTATTGTCTCTGCCTCCTGTATTTTTGATGCTGTGCTGGATTTCGTTTTTGCTGGTTTAGATGCTTTGGACACTCTGCCACTGCTCATCAGTACCAGAGTGTAAGTGCCCCCTATGTAAATTACCATATTGATTGGGTATACCTGATTGGCATATTTGTATCACCATGAAGTACCTAGTAAAGTGCACTGTGTGTGCCAGGGCTGGTGATGACAGATACTACTAGTGGGCCTGCAGCGCTGATTGCGCCACCCACATAAGTAGCCCTAAAATGGTGTCTCAGGCCTGCCACCGCAGTGCCTGTGTGCAGTCAGTGAACTGCCATGTCCTCCTGGCCAATGTCCCCACTGGCTGGGCCTAACCCTTCCCTCTATGTACACATTGGTCACCCCTATGGAAGGCTCAAGGTACCCCCCTGGGCAGGGTGCAGTGTATAGGAAAGGTAAAGCATGTACTAGTGCAGGTAACATGCTCTGGTAGTGAGCAGCATCCATTTGTGTGCTCACTGCTGCAAGGTTATCTTGCTTCATAGACTAACATGGGGGAGGCTGGTCCCAATGGATACCAGCCTATCTTCTCATAGGAACAAGATGGGACATACGTGATTGATATCCCTGAACTCAGAATTTAATAACACATCTTTTAGGAAAGGTTGTTTTTAAATTCTGTGTTTGAGAACAGTACTTTTAGAAAGTGGCTGTTCTCTTGTCTAACCTTTCTGTGTACCTGGGCCTGCTTGTGGATTGACTGTCTGGTTTGAGGGTGACAGGGGCTGGGGAGCCCCCAGGAGGTTGTCTGAGTCAGCCCGTGGTTGAATGACTGCATCTGCAACTAGAGTGGTGGAAAGAGATAGCACCTGGGAGTGAATAGGGCTGTGCCTGCCTGCCACAATGCTGGCTCCACCTCCTGCTGGGCGACTGACACCTCTGCCCCTCACACTGAAAGGAAGGAAGAAGCCAGGAAGCCCAAGTGCTCCAGCAACACCCAGAACTGGTTTAGACCGGGCTCAGGGCCCACTTACACAAAGACTTCAAAGACTTTTTGGGGTATAAGAGAAGGACCCCTGACAACAGATTTTTAGATTCTACAATCAAGAGGAACCTCTGCCAGAAGAAGGACTGCTGAAAGAACTGAAGGAAGACTGCCTTGCTGTGTGCTCTAAGGTCTGACCTGTCCTGCTGTCCAACTGAAGGAGAGAAGAACAAGGGCTTTGCTGTGTGCTGTGCCCCTACCTGCTTGAACTACCAAGATGTTGCTGTGTGCTGTGTCTCTGCAAGAATCTCCAAGGGCCTGAGAAAAGCTGGCCTCCTGTTTTGGAACCCAGGGTCAAAAGGTTCCCCAGAAACTCCAAGACGCTGTGAAGATCGTGCTGTGTTTGCCCCCAGTGCGTGCCTCTAACTGCTGGCCGTGTGTGGAGATCGCTGTGCTCATCGCACATAACTGCGGGGGGACCGGAGGATCGTGATACCTCCTTGCGTAAGAAATCGCCCCAAAGATCGTGTGGCCTCGTGGCTGATCTACCGACCACTTGCAACCCAGAGCGGACCTTGCCGCTAATCACCGCCGCCGCCCGGGCTCAAGATCTTCCCAAGAACACCGTCCCCGGTGCGGAGCTGCGGCCAAAGAAACAAAGAGGCCGCGCTCTGATTGGCGGGCCGAGAGAAGCTTCCTGAAGCGCCGCGCTGTCATTGGCGGGCTGCGGTAGGCTCGTCCAGTCAGCCCGCGAGGTGATTGGCCACAGAAGGAAGCCGTGACGTCACAAGGGGCTCGTCCCGGAAGCCGCACTGCAATTGGCTGACTCCTGGAAGAGCTGCGGCATCATGAGGGGCTCGTCTGCTACCCGCGCATGGATTGGACTGCGCCCGGAGCCGACGCTGGAAGGTGAGGAGAGCCGAAGGAGAGTGACGCTTCCCCCTTCACAACCGAAGGCGATCTGGGCAGGAAGAAGAGCCGCGTTCGAGCGCGAAGAACGTCCTGGCCTGGCAGAGGGACCTGCTTACTCGCTCATCACCACCCGCGCCCGCTTGCAGGTAAATCAGCTCCCAGCCGCTCGTTGGATTGTCGAGAGCAGGCTGAGAGCTAGAGGAATCGGCGGGGATTGCGTGAGGGTCTCTCTCCGCGGGGTGAGACTTATTTTTTGTGACCACGGAGGCGCTTCAGTAGAACAGCGCTAGAAACGACCTTGAGCAATTTTTTAAGTGTTATAGAGTAACGAGTAAGAGTATAGAGTAAGTCCTACGTCACATCTATAGGATATATTGGGAATATAGGAACTACACTACATGGCGCCCAATGTTTGATAAAGCACTAATTTAACGCTCGATACTAGAGTAACTCAGTCGTGCTTTTCACATAGACCCCTTTATCCCGTAAAATACTCCAATAGACGTCTGGAGCAGGTTAAAGGATAAAATATCTCAGACGTAGGCTGAAGCTAGTCCACTCATCTTGAGCTCTCAGATCCAACCAGCTCTGTCTCTTGCTCCCCCCCGTTTCTATCGCTCAAGAAAGGGGGGTAGAGCTTTTGCAGTGGTTACGGCAAAGCTATGGAACTCCCTTCCATTAAATCTTCGACTAATCAAATCGGAATCTCTGTTCAGGCGCAGCTTGCAGACATTGCAGTTGTTTTCCAGTTACAAGCTTTCCTATGGTCACTGCCACTGCTGTCCACAGTGCCGGGACACCCCATTTGGGGGTAGCCACGCGCTTAATAAATTTCAAAATGAATAATAAATAAATTAAACTGAGTAGGACAAAAAATCCTATTTTATTAGTTTTTGGTTTTGTTCAACGTTGAAGGATACAGTGTTCCAAAATATTGTGCACCTTATCTTTATTTCCTTGAAACTTGCTTTGCAAAGACATTCAACAAAATGTCAAATGGTGACAAAGAAAACAGTAGAGATGCAGTAAATGCAAACCAACCAGGTTTTAATGTTACAGGTTTCTGACATGATGACCCGGATGCTATAAACATCCCGGAGAATGTGCGGAAAACCATAGCTATAAAGCTTATAGAAAATGGCCTATCAGCAAGAGGTGGTATGGTAATTTCGTCATAGAGGCCCATGAATATCGGCAGACAGTGGTATTCTATTCATCGATTATCTTTCCACAAGGAAATCCAACAACACATGTGTTCAACTTCTATAAGATAGAGGAACACCCAGCGGAATACGTTCCTTTCGAGGACATTGAAATTCCACTAAATTACCAAGAGCATCAGCTCTGTTTTAAAGGCGCCCTACAACATCAAAATCATATTACCAGGCTCGGTCCACTCGGTAGACCAGGAGCAACATGGCCGGTACTAGCCAGCTATACACCAAGTCTTGCCATTGTACCGATTACCTTTCCACCGGGACCGGCAACCCGCCGACACTTCCCGATGTCAGAAACGGTGTCCGGGACAGAAACCATAACAAATGGACCCCCGCCCCTTTTTTTCTTGCAGGAACCAACCAGAGGACAGCGACCTCAGGAGGTACCTCCCTCCGACCCCGGAAGTCCCTCCCCCGTGGCAGCGCCGGAACAGGGAAAAGACGAGAGGAGGAACCAGAACGCCGTCGGAGGATCGTGGCAGGACACTCAGGCGGGAGCAGGAGACGGAGACGGAGAGCACCCGAACGGCGACGAAGACGTGTGGACCGAAGATTGGTGGAGTCCTCAGGAGGTGGCTGAAGAGTGGCCGCAACTCATCGGAGAGTTGCGGCGGACCGTGTGAGTACCCACTTAATTCATCTGCTGGGCTCACTAGGTGCCCGTTGTAAAGACCCTGTATAGATTACCCCCTCTTTAAACAGCTTCACACCCTTTTGCACTGTAACTAGTTTGTACAGCACATCCACTTGTAGAAAGCCCTTCCCCTCACGTATCCATTCGGCACTCTTTCTATGTCCCTTCCTGGTTTTCCTCAACCCCGATTCACCCTCTCCCCCACCGTCTCCTCTCTATCCCTCACGACCCGGGTGTCGGAGACAGGTTACCGTTGTTCTTCAAAGCTAGAAACAGGACTAACGGTCCACTTTTCTTTTCTCTTGTTGCCCTCCGTGGATCCTCCCCGATACCGGACCGGCCATCGGAGTCTCCCAAGCACCCGGACACAAGACCCAGAGAAGACCCGGACATCATCCACTGGACCCTTTCTGTTGTATCTTATTTACTAACTTCTGCACAATAAACTACCAGCATAGCCCACTACCTACGGCCTCCTTGCCTGCTTTTCCGGCCTGCAGAACACCCACCACCACAGTTGGTGTCAGAAGTGGGATCGCCTGGAAGCATGGAGGCCGTTGTAAAAAGGATGGCAGACTCCCAAGAACAGTTGGGAAAACTAATGGAGCAATTTTTGAAGACCGCTGAGGACGACAGGGGTCAACTGCACGATGTTTTGAAGGGTCAGGGGGCCGTCCACGAACATGCTTTGGGTAAATTGAATGACGCCCTCGGGCAACCAAGGCCTATGACCTCTCTCCCTTCCGTGGTCCTGCAGAAGTATGTGCCGGGGGAAGACCCGGACTACTTCTTCACCAACTTCGAACGGCTAGCCCAAGCCGCCAACTGGCCTGTAGACCGATGGGGTCAATACCTGGGGCCCCTTTTGACCGGCGAGTTGCAGGCCGCCTATCAACAGGCCAATGTACAGGGCAACACCCCGTATGCGGACATAAAGAAATGCATATTGGAAAGTCTTGGTATAGACGACGATACCTACAGGGTGAAGTTGAGACAAGCTAAAGAGGGCCTCCAAGAAAATCCAAGGGCTCTCTCTTTTCGGATCAAGGATCTCGCGAATAGATGGCTCAAACCAGAGACCTCCTCCAAGGAGGACTTTCTGGGGAAAATATACCTCGAACAGTTCTTGAATTCTCTGTACCCGGCTACCCAGCGCTGGGTGAGACAACACTCCCACCTCACCCTGGACTCAGCCATTGAAATAGCCTGTGCCTTCAGCCGGGCACAAGAACACCAACGTGGCAAAGAAGACCCACTACACCGGCCCCACAACGCGACAGCCCCTCGACCAGCCCGACCGCTGTTACCCCGAAGGGCAGAACCTACTCCCCTGTTGCCATCACCTGTCCTGTACCGGCCACCTCATCCTGAACCCCAGTGCTATTCCTGTGGGGGTTTCGGACACATAGCCCATGTGTGTTCCCAGAAGAAAGAGCCGATGGAGATCGGTCTCGTCTGGAACTATGTCTGTACCACTCCAGGGACCGCCCCTCCCCCGTTTCACTGCCCTGTGTCTATCGATGGACAACGTGTCTTGGCCCTCGCCGACACCGGCTGTCGTCAAAGTGTACTAAGGCCTAAAGACCTAGCCCTCCCTGTTGGTCCTCCTACAGGAATGGTGGCCATCCAATGTGTCCATGGGGATACCAAACGTTACCCCACTACCCAGGTGCGAGTCCAGCATCCCAAGGACCCCGGAACAAGCCTTACCATCGGTCTTGTGCCGGCTCTACCAGAGCAGGTTATTTTAGGGAGCGACTACTCGGGTCTGCCTATGCTACTCCAAGACACCACCGATTCACTGACCCAATGGTGGAGAGAGGCTCCTTACTCCCAGGGCCAGACCTCCCCGGACATGGATCCCAAACTACACAAAACCAGAAGCCAGAAAAGGAAGGAAAAAAAAGAGTACACCAGTGCATATCCAGCACTAAGGGAAGACCACCCCAGGCAGACAGACAGGGAATTCAGAGCAGCACAACAAGAGGATCCGCTCCTACAGGAAGCATGGGGAAGGGCCCTAGACAACGAGGATCCTTTGCATGTAGGTCCCTACTTCTACAAGAAAAACGGATTGTTGTACCGAAAGGGGGGGCCACAACAGAACCCACAGCTATTAATCCCCGGTCCTTTCCATGATAAAGTCCTTTTCCTAGCCCACAACCACCTTTTAGGGGGTCATTTTGGGGATGAAAAGACCAGCCAGGCAGTCCTTGAGAAGTTCTATTGGCCCGGCGTACATCAGAGGATTGAATCCTACTGCCGCGAATGCGCGGTCTGTCAAAAACACAGCCGTTATCGGCCCCCTAGGGTACCCCTGCAACCCCTCCCCATCATCGATGTCCCGTTCAGTAGAATAGGGATGGATATCATAGGACCCCTCTTACCCTCGCGAAGCGGGTGTCGCTATGCATTAGTCATAGTGGACTATGCGACTCGCTTCCCGGAAGCCATACCCCTGCGTCAACCCACTGCTCAGAATATCGCCAAAGCTCTTATCTCTATATTCTCCCGAGTAGGGTTTCCCCGGGAAATCCTGACAGATCAGGGCACACCTTTTGTTTCCGCTCTCATGAAACAAGTCTGTTCCCAGTTGGGGATAAAACAAATCAGAACGTCTGCATATCAACCGCAAACTGGCGGTTTGGTAGAGCGCTATAACGCCACTTTAAAGCAAACACTAAAGAAACTGTTAGGCCTAGAGGCAAAACGATGGGAAGATATGCTACCGCTGGCCCTGTTCGCCATCCGGTGTAAGACACAGAGTAGTACGGGATATTCCCCGTACGAGTTGTTGTACGGCAGGCCCCCTTGTACCCTGTTAGACATGGCCCAGGAGGCCTGGGAGGCAGAACCAGATCGCACGCGTCCGCTCCCTGAATACCTAGAAAACCTGAAGACCCACCTCTCGGTGATTCGGTACATAGTCAGGCAGAACCTAGTGAGTGCCCAAAACACCCAAAAGAGGCAGTATGACAGGGGCACCAAAACCCGGGTCTTCGCTATCGGCGATCTGGTCCTCCTAATGATGCCCTCGTCAGACCACAAGCTCCTGGGCCAATGGCAAGGACCCTACACCATCCAAAGACAGGTGACCCCTGTTACCTACGAGGTGGAGCTAGACCCCACTCGGGGCATGTCCCAGATATACCACGTGAACCTTCTAAAAAAATGGGAAGGCCCCCGACTGGTCCTGGTAGGATCCAGACTGCCCTCTCCTTTCCCTTTTGATTCCTGCCTTGATCCAGAGTTAAACCAAGAGCAAGCAAGGGAACTCCAAGACGCCCTATACTCCGTACAAGGGGTCTTCTCCTCTTCCCCTGGACGAACCAATGTCACGGAACATGCCATAGAGACAGAACCAGGGAAAGTCGTCCGTTTGCGACCCTACCGGGTCCCAGAGGCACGCCGGACGATCATACGAAAAGAGATAGAAGAGATGCAAAAGATGGGGATTATAGAACCCTCAGTAAGCGACTGGAATTCCCCTATTGTCCTTGTCCCAAAACCTGACGGGTCTGTCAGGTTCTGCATTGACTTTCGTGAGGTCAATAAAGTATCCAGCTTTGATACCTATCCCCTACCCCGGGTGGACGAAATGATTGAGAGGATAGGCAGGGCCAAATACATCTCCACCCTTGATCTCTGCAAAGGCTACTGGCAGATACCCCTCAGGGAACAGGACAAAAAGAAAACCGCCTTTTCCACCCCTGAAGGGTTGTATCAGTTTATTGTCATGCCTTTTGGGCTTCATGGCGCCCCCGCTGCTTTTCAGCGTGCTATGAACCACGTCTTACGGCCCCACTCCCAGTATGCCGGAGCCTACTTAGATGATATCATCATGTATAGTGATAGCTGGGCCCAACACTTGGTACATCTGTACAATGTTGTTTCTTCCCTTGGGTCCTTTGGTTTCGCTATCAACCCCGCCAAAACCACCCTGGCAGCACAAACCATCAAATACCTAGGCTATCTCTTGGGGGACGGCCTGATAAGACCTCAGGAAAACAAAACAGAGGCCACCCAGTCCCTCCCCTTCCCTCAAACGAAAAAAGATCTTCGCGCCTTTCTGGGGCTTCTGGGTTATTATCGTCGCTTTGTACCCAATTTTTCACAGAGAGCAGCCCCCCTCACAGACCTACTCAAAAAAACAACCCGAACCGAGGACATGCTAAAAAAACCCACACCCTTATTATGGCAGGCTTTCACCGACCTAAAGCATGCCCTAACCTCCCGTCCTGTCCTGGTAAGCCCTGACTACTCACTGCCCTTCATTCTGCAAACAGACGCATCAGAGCAGGGGTTAGGGGCAGTACTGTCACAAAAAGATGTTCTAGGGAACGAAAAGCCAGTCCTCTATTTGAGCAGAAAGTTGTTCCCCCGAGAAAGAAACTACGCTGTGGTGGAAAAAGAAGCCATTGCCATCAAGTGGGCTGTTGAAAGCCTACGGTACTAACTGGAGGGCCGAGACTTTGTCATCTATACCGACCATGCCCCTTTGGAATGGATGGCCCGGAACAAAGGACATAATGACCGGGTCCTCCGATGGTTCCTGTCCCTACAGGCCTTCCATTTCCAAACAAAGCACCAAAAGGGTGCCGACCAGGGCAACGCGATTTTCTCTCACGCTACCCATTGTCCCCCCCCCCGTACGGGAAAGACAGCTAGGGGAAGGGGATGTGAAACGGTACCGCTGTCCAGCCCGCCCGGTTTGTGCCCTCCTAAAGATGTACCGATTACCTTTCCACCGGGACCGGCAACCCGCCGACACTTCCTGATGTCAGAAACGGTCTCCGGGGCAGAAACCATAACAAATGGACCCCGCCCCTTTTTTTCTTGCAGGAACCAACCAGAGGACAGCGACCTCAGGAAGTACCTCCCTCCGACCCCGGATGTCCCTCCCCCGTGGCATCGCCGGAACAGGGAAAAAACAAGAGGAGGAACCAGAACGCCGTCGGAGGATCGTGGCAGGACACTCAGGCGGGAGCAGGAGACGGAGACGGAGAGCACGCGAACGGCGACAAAGACGTGTGGACCGAAGATTGGTGGAGTCCTCAGGAGGTGGCTGAAGAGCGGCCGCAACTCATCGGAGAGTTGCGGCGGACCGTGTGAGTACCCACTTAATTCATCTGCTGGGCTCACTAGGTGCCCGTTGTAAAGACCCTGTAAAGATTACCCCCTCTTTAAACAGCTTCACACCCTTTTGCACTGTAACTAGTTTGTACAGCACTTCCACTTGTAGAAAGCCCTTCCCCTCACGTATCCATTCGGCACTCTTTCTATGTCCCTTCCTGGTTTACCTCAACCCCGATACCTCCTCTCCCCCACTGTCTCCTCTCTATCCCTCACGACCCGGTTGTCGGTGACAGGTTACCGTTGTTCTTCAAAGCTAGAAACAGGACTAACGGTCCACTTTTCTTTTCTCTTGTTGCCCTCCGTGGATCCTCCCCGATACCGGACCGGCCATCGGAGTCTCCAAAGCACCCGGACCCAAGACCCAGAGAAGACCCGGACATCATCCACTGGACCCTTTCTGTTGTACATTATTTACTGCCTTCTGCACAATAAACTACCAGCATAGCCCACTACCTACGGCCTCCTTGCCTGCTTTTCTGGCCTGCAGAACACCCACCACCACATACACCTCATGAGAAACACAGGATTCTAACAATCTGCTTACCAATGGGGATTGCACCACATTTAGAGGACTGTGACACTTGGGGTACAGTCTTTGCTGCAATCTACACAAAAACACATGGTGTACTGTCTATGGCGGTGATACCAGACGTCCTGAAACAGATTCAAAATGAATACGGGGCAGAGCCTGCTTTAAATCTCGGTATGAAGTTACTGAAGGATTTCAAACAGGTCTCAGCTATAAAATTAGCTAATATTAAAGGTGAAGCAGCATCAGTGGTAATCCGCCAAAAACTATAAGAACTTGATATAACAGAGCAACCGTATGAACTGGCCAGAATAATAGAAACATCCTATGAAGAACTAGGAAGGGATAGTTTGGGAGGGAAACCAGTAAAACCTGAACTAACAGAAAATCCTGAAAAAGTTTTTATTAAAAACAATCTCACTACTCCTAAAAAGAAGTGGGAAAATTCTAGACAGACACTTCCTAAAGAGAAGCATTCTCAATCAAGAGGTAGATCTCCTCAAAATGAGCCCTCTGAAAAGATGTATAACCTCAGAAACAGGGATAACTTGAGAAAGCCTGATAGATATCAAGAGACTGATACACGTTCCTCCCGTACCTTTCAGAGTTCCTCGCAGAAATCCGAAAGAAGAGGACGATCAGAACACAAGGAGGAACGCGTTAAGTCCAAAGACGATCAACACGTTCCGAAAATTAAGAAAACTCAATTCACCAAAAAGAAGGTAGCAAGTCTTAAAATCAGACATGCCGAGGATCTTGAGGACACAACTCAAGAACGGGGAGTGGGCCCAGACAATGCTGGACAGAGCAGCAGAGGTTACCACAGCGCGCAAGATCCTGAAGGATCATCTGGAGACAGTGGACCTTAATGAATGCATTCAGGTTGAAACTGCGGATACCAGGGTTAGTGTACCACATAAGTTATACGAAGTAACACTCCGAATAGAGGGGGATATAACTAGGAAAATAAATGCACTCTTTTGGGAAAAACTATCTAATGGTTATGACATCCTTCTGGCTGAAAAAGACTGGCCACCTGCATTTGTCAGGGAATGCCCACATGGTGAAGAGATCATTATCCCAGCCTTCTCAAATCATATTCCTATTCATAAAAAATACACCTATGCCAGAAAATGGGCTGTGGCCCAGGCTCCAGCGTTATATAAAAATCATAAGGGATGGGATGAGGATTCACCTCACCTTCAAGATCCAGTTAAAACATCTGCTCAGAAGCAGTATTCAGTTAAACAAGAATCTAAAAGGCAGGTCAGGGAGATCCTAGATCAACTTGAATACCAAGGGGTGATTGAAATTGAAACATGCACCTCGTCCATGAACAATCCTTTGTTTCATGTCTCCAAACCAGACAATACATATCATCTAGTTTTGGACTACAGACATTTAAAATCCTGTTGCAAAACCTTTGCAGTACAAAATGCACACAGTGAAGCACTGATGAATAACATCGTGCGCAAAAATTATAAAACAACATTAGACATTTCAAACGGTTTCTTCTGTCAAAACATTGCCCCTGAAAGCAGGTACCGCTTTCTCAATAATGGGGACACATCGACACTTTTGTCGCCTTCCCCAGGGATTTAAGAACAGTCCTGGGTTATTTTCAGCCAGAGTAACAGAGTTACTACAAATGTACGATGATGAGGCATTATCTTATGTCGATGACATCTATCGTACAGATGATGACTTGGACAGGCCCTTGACCAGGGTGAATACCATAATACTTGGATTCGCCTCTGAAGGGTATAAATTCAACTTTAAAAAATCAAGAATTGCCCACCTCAACGTCCTATTCTTGGGATACAAATGTTCAAGTGAAGGCAAAAGCCTGGCAGCAAACTTTCTAGAAAAATGTCCGCTGCTCCAACCTCCAAAAACGCTGAAAAACTTACAGTCAGTTCTAGGATTCCTGAATTTTGAAAGAACTTACATTCTAAATTACGCAGGAAGGGTTAGACCTCTCTACGAATTAATCAAACCTGATTTCAAACCTACTAATTGGACTCAAAAACACAGAGACATTTTGCATTCAGTGCAAACAGACATGTTGGCAACAACACATTTACAGACATGCGTAAATGAACGCAACCTTGTAATCCGAATCATCCCGGGCAGATGCGGATTCACATACCTAACCTTTAATGAAGGTGAAAAGGTACCAATAGCTTACAAATCACACTTGTACACACAAGCTGAAATGAAATTCACTTCAACAGAAGAAATTCTGACAGTGGTTCAAACTGCGATAGCAAAAGAGAGAGCACTTGCACAGGGTAAACGCATTCAAGTCGTTACTCCTGTACCTGCCTTAGAGGCAGTGACAAAAGCAAGCATTCCAAATGCAAAATCTCTACATCCGAGATGGATACAATGGGTTAATTCTCTTGCTGCAACAGACATTGAATACGATTTGACCCTTACTTGAAGACACAAGAATTTCTCCAATACGAACAAGAATGTACTCTGCCCACTGAAATTCTGCCTCTAGAACATTAAGGATGTATAATATATACAGACTGATCAGCACAACCCGCAGTTGGGGGTAAACAAGCTTATAGTGCTGCGTGTGCGATTGTTAAAGGTCACTGGCGCAATGGTAAATTCAGACCTATGGTCACAAAAACTCAATCTCTTGGAGAATGTACAGCTCAGCGAGCTGAACTACAGGCTTTCAAGATGGCGCTTGAAAATACCGATCGCGAATTCCCCACACTCATAGTGTGCGATTCGTATTACTGCATCCAGTCTTACAACGAATACCTGCAGAACTGGGTTCAAAATGGTTTTAAAGATGCAACAGGTGGCACAATCAAGCATTAAATGCTTTGGGAATAAGTAGTTCTTTCCCAGAAAGAACTACAAAAGACTCACATGATCCATACACTGAGTCATCAGCGTGATGACGTTCCCGTTGAAGGGAATTCATTGGCTGATGAAGCCGCAAAGGCAGCTGTGCAAACCGCTTCCGTAGCTGCAATCACTTGTTCAAAAACAAAAATAGACGGTGAAACCATGCTCGCTGTCAATGCCACAAGCAAAGGCAGCGGAGCTGCGTTACCTCTAAACTATCCACTCGAATATACATACATAATTGATTCAAACTCCGTTCCTTTTGCTCGAATCCCTGGAGTGTGGGATAGAGTAATCCCAAACAGGAATCAGAGAGGTGCTTTAATTCAAGAAGCACATATGGGAGAGGGTCTGATACATCAAGGGATCTCAAAATCTCTATTATAATTTGCAAGAGATGTACTGGTGGCCAGGGATGAGCGCCCACATTTACGAATTTGGTATTAATTGCGATGTCTGCTACAGAGATCACAGCTTGGAGCGCCACTAGAATCCTGACTACAGTGTAGCCAGCCCAGTACAGACACCATTGTTAGAGAGCATTAGACTATCCACGCTTAGACTTCCCCATGGTCAAAAGCGGTTCCACAAAAATTAGGACTAGATTCATTTGGATGTGGCCTTAGTGCTCGGCTGACTCCTGAACTATTATAAAAGATTTGCGAGTCTTTATCGGCACATACGCAATCGGCACGCTACATGTTGACCAGGGTCCTGCTTTTAGCTCTTGGGCTTACAAGGAGGCAATGGTCAGCTTGTGCATTGCATTGCGGTACTCAAGTCCATTCCATCCTGAGGGAAATTCGGTTGTGGAAAGAAAAAACCGTGACATAAAGCAATCTATAACAGCTAGGATATTAGGTTCGGGTGACGGGTGGGTTAAACATCTAATAAGTGTCCAACGTAGTCTTAATAACCTGCCAAGAAATTCTCTGGGTGGAATCACTCCATATGAAATCATTTTTGGTACTAGAATGATGGTTAAAGACCTCAATCGTCATACTTCAGTGGTGGAACAAATACCATTTGATATCAAAGAACGTTTGGCTGTTTTACAGGACTTAAATGAAACAAGAAGAAGTCTAAACAACACCATACAGAAGCCAACGATCACTGAAGAAAAAACACCTGTCCCAGCAAGACCTGTCTGGATTCCAAAGATTGGGCATCTGGTCAGAGAGAAAATAGCGGATAAGAAGGAATTTGGGCCTTCTTATAGAAAACCAGTACCTGTACTAGCAGTCCACGGATCAAGAACAGTGTTACTGCCGCCCCTTGCTGGAAGAAAGGAGAACCGGTCTGTATCAATTGATCTGGTTAAACCACACTATGTGGCCGATAATTAGTAGTAGTCCCAGTGGACTCCAGAGATGTAGCAGACAACCAAATCTTGCTACCATCCAAGAGATTCAAAAACTGAAAGACTCATCACCTTTGAAGAATCTGCAGTGAGAAAAGAAGGACTATGCAACAAAGCCATGGAACCTGTGCCTCTTGAAACCCAAATAACAGTTCGTCAAGAAACTCCCGTCTTCAATGATGTAGCATCTGACTATACTAATATGTCAAGGGAACAAGCAGCTCCAGCAATTTCAAATAATCCGGATGCGATACTAACTACTGTTGTAAGCATCTTTATTCGATTCACAGAATCATCAACGCAATTAAAAACTCTTCATTTTAATTTAAAATTATCTAAATAGGATAAAAACAATATATGTAATATACAATGTTTTAACAATATATTCAATAGTTTATAAAGTTCAGTTCCCTAACATTCTCATCAAAAAGTACATTTTTAGTTAATTTAAATTTTAGCAGCATATAATGGATGTTTATATAGGCCTGCAAATACTTAATAATAACAACACTGTAAATTCACAATTCCTAGATACATTACTGTTCATAGTCATTGTAAAATATATGCATTAAATCATCTACAGGATCCTTGATTCCCAAGGTGCATATGCCCTAAAATATGTCATCATAGTTATAGGTTTAACCTTTTGGTTATATAGTATTTAGTGTCAAGGTATACAAGCACAAATAATGAAAATGCAATTCCTAAACAAGGCCTAGCATCATATGTTAGCATATTCCCTCACTTATTAACATTTTAAGCCTCGTTTTAATCTGATAAAATTGGCTGATAGTAAGAATCTACTTAGTCCAAATACAACCAGCCTCAAAGTGTCTGTTTTGAGGATTCGTAACATTTCAATGTGCTCCCTAACACCAAGGTTCCTACCCAAGGGACGTATCCATTTTTTCCTTGGGATTTCCTAAAGAGTACAAAAAAAAACATGAGCTAGGTCTTCTTGTCTGCCAAAGGCACACTCAGTACTGATAAAATCATAACCCTCGGCAGCCCTTTTTTCCCACCTAGATGTGAATTTCTTAATTTGCAACGTACCGTATCTAAATTTTAGATACAATACTTTGGCTAGGAGGGGCTCAATATCGTCCATAAAGAGCTCGAAGACGGGGCTTATTTTAAAACCTAGAAACTGATTGGTGAGTGAGCCATGACTAGAACTTACTACAATACTTTGACAATATAATTCCAGAAGATGGTTTTACACTCTTTTTTTGAGGCAGGGGTGAGCTGTTCCGGGTGTTCCCAGTATTTGCTCAAACCCAGGCTCAAAAACCACCTACGGATATGGATCAGCCATGGAAATGTGACAGAAGTATCAAGGGCAATCAATTCGCTTAATGCCTGTCTATATGTCTGCAACTCTTCCGTTGTCCATATTCTAATCCAATAGGAAAGAGACATCCATATAGCCCTATGCTTAATCCGCTTAAGACCTAGGTCCAACATGAGAGGAATCACCGGGGTATTTTGTGGAAGGGCAGTAAATCTCCTCATAAATTTATTCTCTGCTAAGGTTATTGGAGAAAGGGCCCCACCTCCCCATAACTCTGAACCATATGGGGCAGCTGGTTGAGCACTAGATTTGTAAACTAGTAAAGCAGGGGTAAT
The DNA here is from genome assembly GCF_964261635.1 of Lissotriton helveticus. NCBI lineage: Eukaryota > Metazoa > Chordata > Amphibia > Caudata > Salamandridae > Lissotriton > Lissotriton helveticus. The sequence continues at coordinate 1,012,021,072 of NC_136072.1, forward strand.
TGCCTTTGCTGATGTTGAGAGTAGTTTCTTTGCAATTGGACCAGCGTTTTGGTTGAGAATAGTTTTAGATTTCGCAATCTGGGGGACCCCCTGATAAATGAAATTTGACACACACTCCAAGCTAACTCCACACTTATGGCGGCCAAAAGCGGTACAAAAGGGGGTGGTGATGGACGGAGCATCAGAACCAATCAAACACTCACACCCAGTCAAAAGATCTGGGTTTGATCCATCACCGTTCTTAAGCCCACTCTGCCACCCCAGTTCAGACATGGCTATATGCAAATCAGTCTGACCCTGTGCCTCATGGGAACAGTCCAGCCCGAACTGCCAAGCCATGCCTTCCCTGGACCGGAAACAAGCTTCCGAGGACCGGTTTCTGGCATTCCAGCCGTCTTCAGCCCAGCTTGCTTGAATCCAGTGGCAAAGTGAGCAAGGGACTCACGTCTGAGCATACCCTGCCACACTTATGGCGGCCAAAAGCGGTACAAAAGGGGGTGATGATGGACGGAGCATCAGAACCAATCAAACACTCACACCCAGTCAAAAGATCTGGGTTTGATCCATCACCGTTCTTTAGCCCACTCTGCCACCCCAGTTCAGACATGGCTATATGCAAATCAGTCTGACCCTGTGCCTCATGGGAACAGTCCAGCCCGAACTGCCAAGCCATGCCTTCCCTGGACCGGAAACAAGCTTCCGAGAACCGGTTTCTGGCATTCCAGCCGTCTTCAGCCCGGCTTGCTTGAATCCAGTGGCAAAGTGAGCAAGGGACTCACGTCTGAGCATACCCTGCCACACTTATGGCACAGACGACACTATAGTAATCAAACCAGCTGACAAAGGCGGAGGCCTCGTCCTAATGGACAAATCAGATTACAATGCAGAGTGCAGACGTCTACTAGGAGATGCTAGGAACTAACTACCACTCCAAACAGACCCGACAGAAGACTCACGCATCGAAATCATTAACTTAGTGGAAACAGCAGAAGCCGCAGGTCACATCTCAAAACAAGAAGCAGACTACCTGAGCAAAACTGAAGGCAAGATTCCGTATTTCTATGTGGTCCCTAAAATGCACAAAGGCAAAACTCCTCCACCTGGTAGACTGATCGTATCAGGCATAGGTTCACTATTGGAACCCCTATCAAGATTTTGCGATTTCTTCCTCAAAACTATAGTACAAGGTACATCTACATACTTGAAGGACACCAAGAGCCTACTGGTACTCTTAGAAAACATCAAAATGGAGGAAGACACCATCCTCGTGAGCTTTGACATTGAAAGCCTTTATACAAACATACCACAGGATGCAACTATTAATGTGCTCAAGAAAACCCTAGATAATTCCACGTGGAATCACCGCACGCCGAGAAAATTCATCATAGAGTGTGCAACTCTAGCCCTTAAGAGGAACTTTTTGGAGTATGAAGGTTCTCTGTACCTCCAAATAGGGGGTACATCTATGGGCAGCGTTTTTGCCCCCAGTGTAGCGGGTCTCTACGTGTATGATTTCAAGCAAAAGTTCATTCTGTCAACGGAAAATCCCTACATTGACCACATCAAATTCTGGCAAAGATATATAGACGATGTTCTTACAATTTGGCAAGGCCCACAAGACACCCTAATGTCATTCATAACCTGGCTCAACAACTGTGACCCACACTTACGATTCACACACTGCACAGACAAGGACAAGATGGTCTTCCTGGACATTGAAATCCATAGATAGAGAGAACGACAGTCTCACAACGAAAAGGCACTTCAAGCCAACAGCTAAAAACAATTTGTTGAGGTATGAGAGCTTTCACCCCCGCCCTCTTAGGGAAAACCTGCCCTATGGCCAGTATCTACGACTGCGAAGGAATTGCAGCAAACTGGCTGACTACAAAAACCAGGCGGAAGACCTCACTGAGAAATTAACTAACCGAGGATACCCGCAAAAAATCATCAATAAATGCCAGAAAAGAGCAAGGAACCAACCCCGACAAGCCCTGCTTGAAGAGACTACCAAAAACAATGAAACTACCCCACTCACATGTGTTACCACGTACAATGCAATATCAAACCAGGTGAGCAAAAGTATCAAAAAACATTGGTCCATACTCAGCTCGGGTAACCACAAATGGGACAAACCACTTTTTTCCTACAAAAAAGCACGTAGTCTCAAAGACAGTTTGGTAAACACCAGACCCAAGACGACAATGATCACCGCCAATCCCAGTATTACAGAGATATGGGGGCTCCCACCCGTCACAGGACACTCAAGATGTGGAGACTGCAGTGTCTGTCACCTCACCGACAATACCAAGACCCTCAATCTTGAAGACGGAAAAATCTGGGAACAAAGGTCACACACCAATTGCAACAGTAACAACGTCGTATACCTGATCAAATGCACATGTGGAAAACCCTATATAGGAATGACCACACGTAAAGTAAAACAACGGATATCTGAACATCGTAGTACGATCAGATGTAAGAAAAATACTACCAGACTCACGGACCACTTCTTGACAGTACACCACACTCCGAACGACATGAAGTGGACCGTGATTGAACAAATCCAACCAGGTCCTAATGCACAAACTCGCCTCTTGGAAAAGGAACAACGGTGGATTTATAGACTTTCCACTCATAAAACAGGTCTTAATGATAACATTCCGTGGGCATCAGTCTTAAAATAATTTTTCTATGCCATGTACTATGAACTATTGACCCCCCATAACTGACTGCCAACTCTCCTGAATTTCTATACCGACGTAGTTACCTACTTCTCCGTGGAACAATCTCCTATATTTTGTATTGGACCCACATTAATACCGGCCCCCCAATTGAGTGGTTATGACCCCCACATGATCACCGCCAATCCTAGTGGTGATCTAGGCTTCGGTGCTTCACTCGGATTACTGTCCAAGGGCATAGCTTGAGGTATATATTTATTATCAATCATTTCCTTCCTTTGCCGATCCGTGTCTGCACATCTGCAGAACTCGGCAATATCACCATGGGAACCCTATGACTCCAAACGTAATACGACGTCAGCCGGCGCCCATAGCCCCTCCCACTGCCGTGACGCCAGCACCACGCAACCGTGCCCAACCCAGAAGCGGCCAACTCTTGATTACCGAGCCCGTCCTGCACGGCATTACTAGCCGAGCAGCGGACGGAAGAAGTAGGTTACTGGCCATTTAGCTCACCAGCAAACTGTAAGTAGATTAATCCTTCTCCCTACAGAAACCCTGACACCTAGTCTGGCATTTTATCGCGAAGCATTACCTTACCGAGATGGGCATCCCTCACGCCCCTCGGTGGCTAACAGACCCGTCTCTCACTAGTGCATATTCAATCATTACAGAGTATGTTTTCACTGCGTGATGAGCCTACCCCCTGCCCGCCGAAGCATTTGACACCATCAAATTAAGTAAGCCTTTCTTCCCCGTCATGTAGTACCAGTGTGCCTCTTCATGTTACATGTCTGTTAGTCCTTGTGTGTCATTTATTTATATATACGGGCAAAGTTTGCACTCCGATTTTCCAGATCACCATAGCTGGGCATACCAAATGAAATATCGCGCCGATTGCTGTATTCACAAGACAAATTGCGACTGCGATAAAAATAATGCATGCGATAGAGCACGCACCTATTGATAAGCATATGTGTCCTGGCACAACTATAAGCCCCCCATGGACACCCGATCATCTCGTTCTTGATCATATGAAGGTCTTCCAATCACATTGGCATGAAGTATGAAAGCACAGAGACACATCACGTCGTAACAGGCTAGTAAGAATGATCACGCCTGATAACTGTTTACTTTCTCTTCTCCACAGGTCTTTTTTACCCTTGCTCGTCCAGTTTTGATTGAGCATTTCATACCATTGGCGATTTGCCAGTAGGTACACAGGGATTTAGGATAGGGTGCGCCTTTTAGGGGGCCCATACCGTCCATCTCCCTGTTTTTGGTCCTGAGGAATACCGGGTATTAACCCATATGGTAGAAACATGTCGACCAACCCACAAATACACATATAGAGATACACTGGCCGTAACTTCCCTACCAGTATCTCGCCACTGCTTTTTAACATTGTCCAGTTACTTTAAAATAAAATTCTTGTTTTAAGTTAAACCAGGACAATTTTTAACACTTTTTTTGCACTTACAGTCACAACCCTCTCCACTGTATTACAGGTGTCAAAGCACATCCTGGTGACGCTAGGTCACCAGGGTGGACCCCGATGATGAAGCATGTCACCACCAGGTTGGTGAGTGAGGGGTTTCCTACAAAAGGATAAAAAAAATTCTGTTTTTCTAGTAAACCCACCCTGCAGAAAACCTTCTATTTTTCCTTTAGTGGTACTCCTTTATTTGTTTGACTTAGTCCTTGATCAGGGGAATAGGAGTATTCTCCGTTCACTATAGGTGAACACCATCCCTTGCTCTCTCCTTTATTTTCCAGTACCTTCTTACAACGCCGTCCCTGCTCAAGCCTTGTACCTTGAACGCTCTGGAGCTGACGTCACTTCTGTGTTTGCTCGATTTTCCCCTGCGCTTTGTTGGAACTTTAAAGCCTTTGTGTGATTCTGTGGAATTACGATGTTCCCTCCGCTTTGTTGGAACTTTGAAGCCTTCGTGTAATTCTGAGGAATTACGTTGTTTGTTTTGGTTCCACGGCGCTCAAGCAAGCGCATGTTTCCATTTACTTCCTTTTCGTCTTCTATTTACGCTGACGACGCTGACGTAAGCGCGTTTCAGCCTATCATAGGATTGCTTTCTTCTGAGGGACACTGACGTCACCGACAGCGTTGCCAAGCAACCACAGGCATCGGAAGATGTTGTTTTGAACACGAATCTTTTCCTTTCAACGCGCTTACATTTTTATATTTCCAAGTATTTTATTAATAATTTTGGAACCTGAAAAGGCAATTTAAGTGCGTTTTTAACCATTTCTTTTGCAACATTTCAACTTTAGCTTTATTTTATCTTATTTATTCAAGACTCAAAGTACTTCATAACAGCCACAACTGATGAGGACATCAAAGGATTTCTTTAACAACGCTTATATTTACAAGTACTTTTTCATGTTTACAGTTGAAATTTTATTTTATTTTTTTCTTTCTTTTATGTGAATTATTTTTAACAGTGCAATTTTCCTTCTATTTTCTTTTTCTATTTTATTGTTCTTCACTATTTTGTTGTTATTTAGCTATTATTACAATGCAGTTTGATCCTCCTGCTAAATTCTTACAGATTTTTCAATTATATGAGAGCTATTGATGGGGAACGAATGGGGGCAGAAAGAAAAAAAAGTATTCTGTAGCATTGTTTAGGGTCTGAGGGACAAGAAATGTTCAGAACTCTACCCCAGTTGTCAGTTCCTACTGGTAGTGGGGATACTATGAATGTTTATACTGAAGCTCTTAACAGATTGGAAAAAAGATTTAAACCCACAGCTAACATTGCTTTAAATCGTTTAAAATTTTACACTAGGGCACAAAAGCAGGAAGAATCGTTTGATGATTTCCTCACTTCTTTAAGAGCTCTAACTTTGCATTGTAATTTCGGATCTATGTCTGATGAAATGATTCGTGACCAGACTATTGTTCATGTTAAGAACAAAAAAATTCAGGATAAACTATGGTGCATGGGTGATCCTAATTTGGAGGAAACAATTGCCATCGGTAAATCCACTGAGTTGTCGGAAAAATGGATGGACATTGTTGTTAAACAGAGTTCTAATTCTGGAAAAACCACTTCTGAAGAAGAAGTATGTGTTGTAAAGCCCAAAGCTGACAACAAAAGTTTTTTTCCTACACAAGTGAGAACAAAGAATCAGTATGGTATCAATAGTAGGAGGACAGACTTTGGTAATAATTTTGTTTCTTGTTATAGGTGTGGTAGCAAATCACATATTGCATCTTTTCAAGGTTGGCCTGCTATTGATAAAACATGTAATATTTGTGGTAGCGTAGGACACTTTAGTAATGTTTGTAGAGAGAGACGTTTTAACAGTCAATTGTGAACAGGACAAACACGTCTATCCACTTACAGTATTACTCCCACTAAAGTATCGTCCATTGGTAGCGTCGAGTGCGTAGAACAAAATCTTGACAGAGGTTATGTTGTTTCTATTGTTGAAGGTGGTTGTGTTATGCTAACCAGTACGAAATCACCTAAATGTGTTTTCCATATTTTTACCATTGCCATTGAACTAATGGTGGATTCTGGGTCTCCTTGGACCATAATTACTAGAGAATATTTTAATGAAAAATTACAAAAAGTGTGTGATATCGCTAATTTACAACAATCCGATATATTAGCAGAGAGTTTCAATGGGAACAAAATTGATATTGAAGGATATTTCAAGGTTCCGTTAAGTTTTAGGGGAAGGTTAGCCTATATCAAACTGTATATTGCAGTCAAAGGTGTTAATGTGCTGGGTTGGCATGACCAATGGGAACTAGGTATCAAGTTAAATCCACGTGCAAAAGACCCTATCTCGCTGTGTAGTGAGCAAGACATGTTAAATGCCATCTGTCCCAGTGAGGAAGGGAAAAATGATATTTCCTTTTGGAGCCACAAATTTGACAAAGTTTTCTGTGATTAGTTAGGGAAATTGAAAAATGTTGCACATAAAATAGTGCTGAAGGAAGGAGCACTGCCAGTTAAACAAAGATTAAGAGGGGTTCCTCTCAATGTTAGAGATGAATTAAAGGAAATGTTAAACAATTTACTGAAAGACAACATTATAGAACTCATTGAGTCATCAGAATGGGTTTCGCCCATAGTTTTGGTACGGAAGCCTGATCAAAAATTAAGAGTTTGCATTGATTTGAGGGCACTTAATTCCAATATTATTATAGATTGTCATCCCCTTCCAAACATTAATGAGCTTGTTTCTCTATTTGATGGTGCGCAGATTTTTTCCACATTAGATCTTAGGTCTGCGTACCACCAAATTGAGCTCACTGAGGAATCTAAAAAGTACACAGCTTTCATCACTCCCATGGACCTTTTTCAGTATAAAAGAATGCCTTTTGGGTTGGCATCCGCTGCCTCTGTTTTTCAACGGGTTATGTTACAAATTTTTAGAGACCTTTATTCATTTGTTAAATGCTTTCAGGATGACATCTTGATCTTTTCCAAGAATGAGCTTGAGCATGCCTCACACTTAGGTAAAGTGTGTAGTAGACTTGAAAGGTGTGGTCTTACCCTCAAGGCACACAAATGCAAATTGTTTAGGAAATCTGTGGAGTACTTGGGCCATACATTGTCGGGGGAAGGCTTGATCCCTAAAAAATCTAATGTGGAAGCTATTCTCAATGCTCCAGCCCCAAGCGCCCGTCCGCGCCAGTATGAGCCCAGGGTCCAGTCCCCCTGTTCCTTTTGCGAAAGCCCCCATCACGTACTCGGCAGACACTCTTCGCAATTTGGCAACAAGCACCCCGGACCTCTGTCTTCATTCAATCTCTCCTGAAGACCCCCATACCAAATGCAATCACTGCACATACAAACTCACGCTGCAGCCTAACCCCAAAGTACGGACAGTCAAAATGGCTCTGCCTAACTGCAGGTCACTTCCTAAACACTGTACCGAAATAAACTTACTAATCCAGAACCATGACATTGAAGTGCTGTTTCTCATGGAAACGTGGGTCAACTCCGCATCTGACCCAGATATATTCCAAGCCCTCCCCCCAGGGTATACAATCAAACATCTGGATAGACCGCAAGGAACAGGCGGCGGACTTGCAATAATCACGAAAGCCGACCTCACCTGCCACTTCAAGGATAGTCCAATCCTCAATTGTGAAAATGTTCATTTCTCCCTACAGCTCTCGCCGGAAAAAACTCTGTCGGGTATACTTATATACAGACCCCCGGGACCCCTGAACAGTTTCCTAACTCTCTTATAGAAACTGCCACTTCCCTAGCCTGCGTATCGCCAAACTTTACAGTGCTAGGAGATTTAAACATCCAATTCGACGACCCAGAGAACAAAACTGCGGATGACCTCAAGGAAGATCTCTCTGTAATCAGCCTATCACTGAAAAACCTCCTGCCCACTCCCAAAAAGGGCCACCTTTTGGACCTCATCTTCTCAAATATCCAAGAACTCTCCACGTCCTCCCCCCTACCTATCCCCTGGTCTGATCACCACCTTATCCTCCTCAGTATCCCTATCTCCTGTCAAGCCAGGCCCAGCCCACCACCCCAAGCGCCTTCGCGCCCGTGGAATAAACTCAACACTGATGCCTGGACCCACCAGCTCTTAGATTCCACTCCTACCTTGAACCAAGATCCTTCGCTAGCAGACATCCAATTTCTAGATTGGATAAATTCTTCACTGGACGCAGTTCTCCCAGTTAAACAGCTCACCAGTAAGAGAAACTCATTCAAATCCCCCTGGTTCACCTCGGAACTTCGTGACCTTGGCAAAAAATGTAAAAAACTGGAACGTATCTGGAGAAAAGACTGGACCGTGAACAACAAGGAAACCTATAAATCGGCTATGAAACAATATAAAACGCAGATCAAAAAGACCCAAGCCTTCTATTATGAACAGAAAATCTTGGCTGCATCCAACTCCTCCAGGGAAACTTACCGCGTGGTAAAAAGTCTTCTGAAAATCCCTGAGCCGCAGCCTGCTGTGGATCCCACCGGCGCCAGGTGCACCCAACTCGCGGAATTCTTCTCAGCTAAAATTTTAAAAATCACAATGACCTTCCCCAACACCTCTCCTTCAACTGTCCCCCCAGCGGGTCCCTTCAACCCAGACGCACCGACACTGAGAGCCTCCCTCTCCGTCTCTACTGAGAAGCTGATGGATACTCTCAACCGGGTGAAGAGTGGATCCCCAGATGACCCAGCCCCTATGAGCAAACTTAAATTAATAGCCCCTACTATAGCTTCCCATCTCACGACACTGATCAATGCCTCCCTCTCCTGCGGCACAGTCCCCGCTAGTTGAAAAAAGGCAGTAGTGCGTGCACTCATAAAAAAACCTCACCTAGACCCATTGGACCCTTCTAACTTCAGACCCATCTCCCTCCTCCCAGGCGTCTGTAAAGTGGCTGAGAGAATTGTAAATGAACAACTGTCAACATTCCTAGAGTCTAACAATCTCCTTCGATACTCTCAAACTGGTTTCAGACCTGGACAGGGGACTGATACCGCCCTTTTGGCAGTAACTGAGGAAACAAGGACCATTCTAGACGCAGGAGGATGAGTGGCAGTGATCCTCCTGAACTTGAGCGCAGCCTTCGACACGGTGGACCACATCATCCTTCTCCACCGCCTCCGAAAAACGGGCATCTCGGACACTGCCCTGGCATGGTTAAAATCCTACTTGGAACACAGGACCTTCCAAGTGGCCGATAGTCACGGCCACTCTAAATCTTTTTCCTTGAACTGCGGAGTCCCTCAGGGCTCCTCCCTGAGCCCCACTCTTTTTAACGTTTACATGGCCCCTCTGGATGACATTGTCTCTCCTTTTGGCATAAAAGTGGTCATGTATGCTGATGACACTCAATTAGTTGTCTCAATCAACCAGGCCAATCAATCAATGGATAATCTTGTCTCCTGCCTGCACAACATATCTGTATGGATGGGCGACTCCAGGCTCAAACTCAATGGTGAAAAGTCCGAAATCATGCTACTAGGCAACCCAAACAATCTCCCCAAAACCCTTGCCTGGCCAGCTAGCATGGGCACTCCCCCGATACCAAAGCAAGAAATGAAAATCCTAGGCATCTGGCTAAACCAGGACCTCAGCTTTAGAGCCCAAGCGAGGAAAACAGCCAGCCCGTAAGATCCTACCGCTCATTCCCCCCAATCCAGAAAAATTCTGATTCAGGGCCTCATCTTGGCTAGATTAGACTACGGAAACGCCCTATACCTAGGGGCACCTGTAGCGGTTATAAAAAAACTGCAACATATCCAGAACGCTGCAGCAAGACTTCTGACGGGAACAAAATCTCGATGCTCAGCCAGACCCTCTCTCAGGCTCTTCATTGGCTTCCCGTCCAAGAACGCATTTTCTTCAAAGCCTTGTGCATCGTTCACAAAATCCTACAAGGCAAAGGTCCACCAATACTGAGACCCCTCATCAAACCACACAAATCATCCCGACAGCTCAGGTCGGACTCCCTGGTTCTAGCAAGCGTTCCCAGAATAAGAAAAGTTTGTGCTGGCGGTCGCCGCTTTTCCTATAACGCGTCAAAGCTATGGAACAGTTTACCCCTTAACATCCGCAAAGAAAATAATCTTCTTTCATTTCGCAGATTATTGAAAACCTGGTTGTTCCCCCAATAAACCATCTCCAGGAGTACTGTCAAGCTTTTACGTTAGCGCTGAGACGCCCGAAGGTAGCTACGCGCTCTAGAATTCATAAAATCAAATCAAATCAAATCAAGCAATAAGGAACAACTGCTGTCATTCTCGGGCATGTGCGAGTATTACAGTAAGTTTGTTGTAAACGTTGCTACTAAAATGGAGCCACTAAGGAGGTTGCTAAGACAAAGTAATGAGTTTGTTTGGGAAGCTGAACAGGAAAAGGCATTCACTGACATTAAGAACGATATTGTCAATTCGCCAACTTTGAAACCTTTTAGGATGGGTAAGAAATGTATCATTACCACTGATGCAAGTCTGTATGGTCTTGGGTGTGTGCTGTCTCAGACAGATGGTGTCATATAATGGAATGTGGCTTTTTCTTCCAGGACGTTGAGTGAGACGGAGCGCATGTATGCGGTCATTGAACAAGAGTTGCTCTCTTGTGTCTGAGCTATTGAACATTATAGAATTTACATATGGGGCAGTAAGTTTGTCCTGAGAATAGATCATAGGCCGCTTGTACATATCTTATCTGTTGGTGGAGGTTGGAACTCCACGGCAAGAATTGCACGTCTGGCATCAAAATTACAGGAATACAACTTCACAGTTGAATATATTCCTGGAATTTTTTTTTTTTTCCTCTGACTGTCTGTCACGTTTGCCTTGTGAAAGTACAGTTGACCAGATTAATGGTCTCAGGGAAGTTGATTTTGTGTTAGGTTTGTCTGATTTTGTTTCCTCTCAGTATCAAGACATCACTGAGCAATTTTGGTTGAAATGTCAAGATGATGATGAGAAATTGGTATTGTTAAAGAAATGTCTTCTTGAGGGTTGGCCCAACAAAGCCAATGTCAGATATGATTTACTTCCATTTTATAATGTGGCAGATGAGTTATGGTGTGAAGGAGATTTGATTTTCAAATCTGGTAAATGCATTCCACCAGTTGGGGTACAAGAGCTGATACTTAAGTTAGCTCACAAAACTCATCCTGGGATCTTGGCCATGAAGCGTTTAATAAGATTACATTTTTGGTGGCCAGGGATGGACAGATTTGTTGACCGCACAGTTAGGGAGTGTAGCGAGTGCTGCGTCAATGACAAGATGCTTAAATTGCATGTTCCACCTCTCAAAGCCGTGCAATGGCCGGAATGTCCTTGGAATAAAATAGCGTTTGATATTTCAGGCCCTTTCCATATTTTACCAGAAGCCTCTCGATTCGCATTAGTCATGATAGACTATCATTCTAAGTGGCCAGAAGTGAAATTTGTGGCTAAAGTTACTTCTGAGGTGTGGAAAAGTAAATTTTGCCATGTTCTGTGTCCCTACGTGTTCCCCATCTTATGTTATATGTGCATGATTAATATGCATATGTATTCCCCATGATCGATTAAAGACGCAATTACAGTTGTGTCCATCTCCAGTATGCCAGTTTCCAGTTCTCGTGAAAGCTACGAGTATTAGGCCTATGTAAAGCTACGTTGCCACGTTTCTCAGTGTGCACGTTATTTTATTGTAAAGTCCCCGTTTCTAGGCCTCAAAAGGGCCCGGACTCAGATTCAGCTCCTGTTTTCTGAACCCTCGCTGAGGAGCGATACAGCCCCCACCTATATCCCTGACCCTTCACTTATTTCCTGCCTCACAGTGCCCGCTCGGCCTGACTCTGCCTGCCAGTCTGCCAAGAGTATGTTATGATTCTAGTTATCAGTCCAGCCCTCCTTCTCTGCATTCCTAAAGCTACTGAATCGCATCAATAGTTTCAGTCATCGTCTAGCCTTTACGTCTCCATGTAAGAGAAATACTGTATTTATGGTCATTTAATATTCCTCAACACACACTACATGTAGAATAATGCATGCACCAGTCTTAGTGTCTGTTAGCCTTTACCCTGATAACTTTTGGATTCTATCAACATGTTCTCTAAACATCAGATACTAGATAGTGTTTAGGTACATGTCGCTCTGACTCTCCAGACTTCAGTCTCTGCTCCTAGCGCAGAAGTCATAGCCCCCAGCTTCTCCCTGGTAACACGTCATTGCCAGTTTGCGCGCACCACTAGGTTAGAGGTCCCGGCTCCTTAGGTAGCCCCCTCCATGTTTCCGCCCCATTTATGACATATTCCGTTACGTTTACATCACATGTCTATGTTCGCGCCTCTTGTTACACCTACTTTCTGCCTTATCTTTCGCGACTGCTACAGGCCCTGCCCACTGTTACGCCTACTGTATGTATTGTAATGCAATTGTTTTAACTATATATACTTGTGTACTGTTATTAAAAGCCAGCGCGCTCATTCCAGCTCCTGCCCGACAGCTGTCGGGGCCCCCTGTTGGCTAGCCATCCCAGATCTTGCCCGTGCAGGTTGTCCTGTTCCTGTCCTTTATGCTGTATTAAACCTGCAAACTCCTACTACCTCGAATCTTGACTCTTATTTATTGAGCTATCTGTTATTGTTATATCTAGTCAAAAAATAGAGGTATTATTTATTTATTTACCACATAATGGCGCCCGAATAGGGACTTGCCCTTTCCCCACGCGCCGGTGAAGCCACGCAAGCCCCCTGATCCTCTGCAGCCGTGACGGAACCATACCGTGCACGTGCAGATATTTCTGCTTCAAGTATCCCTCAGGCCCACGGAGGAGACGGAGGTTGTGGTCCAGCATCCAGACGAGGCGGTGGAGGAACGCGGCGAGTCCCGACCAGAGCCCAAGCCGAGAGTCCAAGGTCCGAGGTATCCGGAGGCCCACCCGTAACAGAAGTCCGAAGTTCGTCCGTCCGGCGTCGTAGCAGTCCAGTCCAGTCCGAGGCCTTCCGTTCTTGCTGCCCGGTGAGTACCGTTGCTGGGGTAGTATCTAGACAGGGTCAATTGAATTGTCCCTGGTCCGTGGGTTTGGGGTACACAGATCCAACACGAAGTGTCCACTTAGGTGGATGCGGGTCCTGACGTGTCTCTTTATGAGACCGGTAAGTTTCGTACTGTTTCAGCAGTGCATCTAGTTTCTGTTCTAGTCCGTTCTGTTCTCGAGAAATTCATGTATTCTGTTTTCAGTATTCCAGGTAGTGTTTTGTCCGAACTGTTATCCTAAATGTCATTCATGTATTTCAATGTCGTGGTATGAATGTGTTGTTTAGTAATCATCGTGTTCATTGTGTATTGTATTGTGTCTAGACTCCAGCCCAGTCATGCCATTGTTTTCCAAGTTACGTCAGTTAAAAACTAGAAAAGGTCTGTTAGAAGAAGCAGTTCCTGTCCCGCCTAGGGACAGTCCAGGTCATTTTATGTATCAAAAGCATGGCATAAGTGCCATATTGTATCTAGATTTGTGGGTGGAGTACACCAAACAGTTAGAAGAAAAGTATAGATGGCCCGTATCGGGTACATGGGATGCCGAGTGCATCATGCGAGTAGAAGAAGTATTATGGAAAAAGAAAGCCAGACAGTCACAGAAAGATGCCATCGAGTTATGGCGCAAAGAATCTCATAAAAGAACCGAAAAATAAATCAGAAAGTCAGAATTAAGTAGAGAATCCTTCGAAAGAGCCCAAGAAAGGGAACTAATCGAAATAGGTGAACGAGTTAAAGCCGAACAGTCAGACAGACAGAGGAATGCCCTCATTAAGGGTATGTATCCTCTTCTTGCCGAGGGCTTGCCAAAAGCAACCCCGGAAGCATCCAGTAATTTTCCGCCACCCTTAGTTCCGACCAAGCTACGTCACAAACGGACCGCAGCTGATATTTTTCTCTCGTCCTATTTGGACGACACAGTCCCAGAATATGCAAATCCTGTTCTGCCAGCTCCTGTAAATAATGTAATCCATGATCCTCCAGCCACCGGGGCACCTGTGGCAGTACCTGTTACGGTACCCCCGGTCCAGCCCGTAGTACAAATTCCCGCCACATCAGTCACTCTGCCAGCACGAAGAGTATCAGTCGACGATTCCAGTTTAGGGGCCGCGGGAGGAGGTCCTCCTGGTACCCCGCCGCCAAGTAGACGTTTAGGAGCAGTCGAGTTACATGAACGTGCGTTACAGCGTACGCCTAAATATAAGTCCATTGCAGAAATCAGGCGACTTCTTACCGAATGCTGTTATGATCCAGTCCCAGGCGAGGATAGTATGGTTATATATTCCGTACGTATAAGGCAGGTGTCCGAGTATTTGGACACCCTACCGAATATGAAAGAAGATCTAGACAGAATGTATCGTTTCATTCGTACAGGACAAGATCCAGAAAGTATTGGTGAAGTCATGTCTCTCAGGAAATCTGAGATCCAGTTCATGCTATTAAAGTTTCTGATCAATTGTTTAATTAGGGAACAAGATTCCCCGACTAAAGATCCGACCGAAATGAAAATTCTGACAAAGTGGAGTGATAATATAGCCGAGGGTAAGCACAAGACACTCAATAGTATAGAGAGTATGTACAAGAAAATACGTAAAGAAATAATAATGTTACACGAACAACGCAAAGAAGCACAAGTAAGCGAGAAAGAAAATGACTCTTCTAGTGAAGAGGTAAACGACGAGAATCCTGCCAGAATAGCGTATGTGGGTAAATCTAGAATTCCAGACCGACATTTACGCCTAGAACACAAGAAAGTCTTTCATCTTCCAGCACCAGAACAAGGTTCTCTGGAACAAGTATTTCAAGCTACCGATCAAATTCTGAAATCACGAATCGGTTATAGTGAATAAAGTACCATGCATGAACAAGAACTAGCCCGATCAGCAGTCCGATGGATTACTGATTCTACCACTTTTCCAGACGAAATAGTGGCAGAAATGTTTCTGAAACTGCCCCCAGCCGAGCAGCGACTGGTGGGTATGTATATGATCCAACACCTCATTACACTGTATGAGGGTCAACATTCTGATCCAGGTCCGTTACATGATGTCCTGAACGAGTTACTCCAGTATAGATGGAAAGGTTTAGGTACCGATTTAATTAGTGTCATTCTAGAACAGCGCCACAAATATAGAACGTTTTTAAATCCGCATTTTGTTCATGTCTCACCTCCAGAAAGTAAACCGTTTTACATAGATAGACAGCATCCGTTACGAGAAGTACACCCAGTTAGGACAACGGGTGGTGAAATGCAACGAGTATTTGTTTACACCCCAGTTACAAAGATGGAACTCTTAGAGATGAAGAAATTAATTCCCTGTCACGACAAAGATCCGGCAGGGTTCCACCGTGAATTAAAAGACATGCTCCGTATGGGAGAATACACGTATCCAGATATTATTAAAATGTTAAAAGTCCTGTTGCCCGCAGGGGTATACGAAAAACTCAAGGAAAAGGATTGGGAGGTGGGAGAGAAAAAGATCGATTGGACAGCTCTAGAAGCTGAAGATAAGATACGAGTACCAGGTACCGGTCTTGGAGACAAATGTAAAGAATTACCAGAATTATTAATACAAGTTTTACCTAGATTATTAGCCACTAAAAAGGAAGACTGGGATGCAATCTCAGCCTGTAAACAGAAACAAGACGAAGATACTAGTGATTTTTATTCTAGATTTGAGAAATGTTTCATAATAAACAGTGGTTTGAAGACGAGTAGCGAGTCATACCCTCATCTTTTTGTTACTAAATTAGTCGAGAATTCAAGTCCACAAGTTAAAAATCGAGTTTTGAAAGTCGAAAGTACATGGCAAGCTAGTACCCCGTCCCAGATGTTACAGATGCTCCAGTATCACCAGAATAGAATCAGAGAAGAGCAAGAACACGAGAGAAGACGTATGAAAGACACGAAAATGAAAGTACTAGTTGCACAATCTGTTCCTCAAGACAGTCAGAAGAGGGGTCCGAATCAAGCCAGTCATCCTGCAGCTCCCGTTAAAGGGACATGCAATTATTGTAAACAGCCAGGTCATTTCATAAACGAGTGTGCAGTTCTGAAACACAACATAGCCACTGGTAAAACTAAAGAAAGACCACGTCCGCCTAGACAAGAACAAGTTTCACAGACTTCTCAGCCACAGAATGCACAACAGACAGTTCCAGCACCGCAGCCTATCGCTGCAACTCAGCATGTTACACAGCAGATGTACCAGTATGCACAGACAGAGTATCCAGAGTATCAAGCGTATTCATGAAACAGCCTAGAGAGGGAGGTAGGCTTGCCTCTCATCGAGATTCCTGTAGATCAAGAAGGTCCCTATGTTCACAGTCAAGTATTAGGGAAAGACAGAAAGTTTCTGATTGATACAGGGGCAAGTAGTACGACTATTAGTCACGACGAGGTTCCAGGGGCTCCGCTCTCAGGCTCTAGAAATGTTTCCCTTGGATTTTCAGGAAAGCCTATTGTAAACGAGATATCAAAGCCAGTTACTCTAGAAGTAGGTCCATTGTCCCGAACTACTGATCTATTGCTTACGAAGTCCTGTCCAGAAAATTTGTTAGGTATTAAGACACTGAAAGAATTAGGTGCAGTTATTTGCTGTTCCCCAGAGGGAATACGTTTGTTTTTACGTGACTTCAAGGGTCACTATGTTTTACGAGATTTTGATCCGAGATTGTCTAATGTTCCGCAGCATCTATGGGCGCAAGGTCCAACTGATGTTGGTTTTATGCAAATCACACCCCATCGTGTGACTCTCAAGCAAGGTGTAGTGTTACCACGAATCAGACAGTACAGATTGCCACCTGAGGCTGTAGCAGCCTTATCCAAAATTATTGACGAGCTCATTGCTCAAGGAGTAGTTGTAGAAACTGACTCCAATGTATGTAATTCTCCTATCATTCCAGTCATGAAACGTACTGATCCAAATGCACCTCCAGTATATCGATTAGTGATTGATCTTCGAGAACTTAATAAATGTATCATCCCCCAGTATCCAGTGGTTCCAGATATCTCATCTCTATTGACAGCCATTGATTCTGAGGCTACATTTTTCACAGTCATAGACCTCAAAAACGCATTTTTCAGTGTCCCCATTCATCCAGACAGCCAGTACCTTTTCGGTTTTTGTTTAAATGGAAGGAGCTATAAATTCACACGAGCTCCTCAAGGTTTCACAGAAAGTCCTAGCATTTACAGTCAAGCACTTAAGAGACAACTAGACAACATTCACATGCCAACTGACACTGCCCTGCTTCAATATGTCGATGATCTACTGATCACAGCCCGTTCTGAACGTGCTTGCGAGCGAGCATCACTTACAGTTTTGTATTTCCTAGCCGAGATGGGGCACAAGGTGTCCCCTTCGAAGCTTCAATTCTGTGTCCAGCAAGTGATCTACTTAGGCCACTTACTGTCCAAGTGGGGTAGGCAGTTGACACCTGACCGTATCCAGTTAATAGCGAGTCTTCCACAGCCCAAGACACAGAAGGAGGTACGTGCTTTTATCGGCCTTACTTCTTATTGCAGACAATGGATTCCTCAGTATGCATTTCTAGCCAAGCCACTGATACAGTTAACGACACAGGAGGCAGCCGTATCGACTGTCCTCCCTTGGACATCTGAACATACACTTAGTTTCAATGAGTTAAAGAAAGCCTTATGCCAAGCTCCTGTTCTAGCTACACCGAACTACAGTAAGCCTTTTACACTTTTTGTCACAGAACGTAATGGTACAGCATTATCTGTCCTCACACAAGATCAAGCCGGACAGTACAAGCCCTGTGCTTATTTTTCGAGCACACTAGATCCAGTAGCCCAGGCTCTGCCTGCGTGCCTCAAGTCAGTTGCAGCCACAGCACTAGCTATCAGACAAAGTGATTCCATAGTATTAGGACACTCCCTGACAGTACAAGTTCCACACTCCGTGGAAGTTCTTTTAAACCGAACACAGACTCAGCACTTGACAATTGCACGTTTGACAGGTTATGAACTGACACTGTTCCAGCCACACATAGAAATCAGATGCTGCAACGTTCTAAATCCTGCTACACTGTTACCGTCAGTTACTTCAAATCCTGCCACACATGACTGTGTGGAAGTTGTTAACACTATGACTAAGCCAAGACAAGATCTGACAGATATTCCATTACCAGATCCCGACCTGACACTTTATGTGGATGGTTCATGTATGAGAACCAGTACAGGAGAACTAGTAGCCGCGTATGCAGTGACTACTGACACTGAAGTTATTGAAACACACCGTATTGACACCCTGTCTGCTCAAGCAGCAGAGCTAGTTGCTCTGACACAAGCCTGCATACATGCCAAGAACCTGAAAGTTAATATTTACACAGATTCATGCTACGCATTCGGAGTCGTACACGACTTCGGAGTGCTCTGGCAGGAGAGAGGTTTCATGACTTCTCATGGAACCAAGATTCAGCATGGTTTCCTTATTCAAGCTCTGTTAGATGCAATACATTTACCGACATCTATCGCTATCATGAAGTGCAAAGCACATACGAAAGTCACTGACATTATTTCCCAAGGTAATGATCTAGCAGATCGAACAGCCAAGCTTACAGCACAGACACCAGACATACCAGTTAACAAGACACCGACATCCACTCTAGAACAGACTACTTGTATGACAGTTAAGGACCCTACTCAAGATGTCATAGATATCCAGTTACATGCTACTCCCGAAGAAATAAAGAAATGGTCCGAACAAGGAGGGGTCCAGACAGATCAGGGATGGGTGACGAAGGGTAGAGCCACATGGTTTCTCCCCGACTCAATGGTTCAAGTCATTATCAATACCGCACATAGTCCAGCACACTTAGGAGAAAAAGCCATGTTAGACAGTATCCAGAACATTTGGTCCAACAAGCATTTACGAGCTGCAGCCAAGCAGAAAGTCCGTACCTGTATGATATGTTGTCAATTCAATCCAGGTAAAAGTGTCCCGGTGGAACAAGGTGGGTTCCAACCCCCTGACCACCCTTTTGAAGTCCTCCAGATGGATTATATTCAGATGGAGCGATGTCGAGGTTTCAAGTATGTCCTTGTAGTTGTATGCGCTTTGTCCAGGTGGACAGAAGCATATCCAGTCCCAGATTACACAGCCGCGACCACTGCCAAGCAGCTGGTTCGTGAATTCTTCCCCCGTTATGGACTCCCTAGGGTCGTGTATTCTGATAACGGCCAGCCATTCTCATCTGAACTCATGAAGCATGTTTCCCTTTTACTAGGGTACCAGTGGAAGTTCCATTGTGTACGCCATCCAGAAGCAGCCGGTCTCGTAGAGAGACATAATCAAACCTTGAAAATCCGCATTGCCAAAATCTGTCAAGAAAAAGGTGTAGACTGGTTAGTTGCCCTGCCAGTTGCCCTGTTCTATATGCGCATGGTCGCACACTCCAGATCAGGTCTGTCCCCTTATGAGGTCGTATTCGGCCGCCCCCCGAACGTGTGGGGTACACCCAGACCCCGAAGTATTACAGATGTGTCCAGTAATATGCTGACAGATTACCTAGCTTCCTTGATGTCTGCCCTACACTCTTGTCGTTCACAGGTTGCCGCCGCATTTCCAGACAATACCGAGGTGAAACCGCATGAAATTGTTCCAGGAAGTTTGGTTCTCGTCCGGAATTTTGATCGTTCAAGTCCGCTGGAGCCTCGCTGGAAGGAGCCGAAGTTGGTCCTTTTGACCTGCCGTACTGCCGTCAAGTTGGAAGGCAGGAAGGGGTGGGTGCATCTGTCACACGTCAAGAAATTTCACGGACTAAAAACTGTTTCCAAGAACTTTTCCAAGGATTGTCAAGATTTTAAAGACTGCCGAGATACTATTCTTAAGGACTGTCCCGCAAATGACATTGATTCAAAGCCTCCCCTGTTAGAGAAAACTCCACAACAGGAGTATAAAAGTAAGCTCCGGTCTAGTAAAATAAGTCAGCCAGTTTAATTGTCTAAGTCCTCCCCTAGGTGAAACGGTTAGACAGGTATCTGACATGTATGAAATAGACCCCCATAGTGAGAGAGTTAGTCAAAACTCAATCCGATGTATCGTTTTTCTAAGTTTTATATTGTTTCTCAGCTTGATGGTTGCCTGCACGAGCTATGCATTTCATTTATGATTTCCAATTTCTCATGTAAATAAGTCTTCTAATGCTACAGTAGAGCACACGTTTAGTGATCTGCCTCCTCACGAACTATCCTATCGTCTTGCTATGCGCAACAATACATTTATCTGTATGTTACATTATTCACACCAGACCAGCAATGCCACTAATTGTTGGGTGTGTGGTCGACTCCCCCCTTTCCAGACACCTAAGGGAGTTCTGCCACTCTTTCCTTATCCGTTTTCACATAATGGTTCGTGTGGAGCATGGTCCACGTTAACGTCATCCTCAACTGATATGTCCCTTCTGAACAGTACATGTTTTCCAGACAAGCAAGGTCTTCCCCACAGAACAGGGTTAGATCTAGAAAATGAAGTTTATAATTTGGGTAATTATTCTTCGAATTTCATGGTCCTGAATGTTCAGTCTGATCCTACTCCAGACTTACCTGCTATTTCAGTATTACCAGTCAAAGGCGAATTATGTGTCAGAAATAATGGTTCTGTACATGTAGGACATAGTGATTGTACTACTATTGTCAAGTATAGTGACAGTGGGAAATCTATTTTCAAAGCCTCACGTCATTCTTATTTTGTTTGTGGTCAGACCGCATATGTTCGTCTGCCCCTCGATTGGGATGGAACCTGTTACATTGCCTTCCTACTGCCACCAGTTTTTCTAGCCCCATCTGATTATCATAGAAACACACATCTAGTACACATTAGACATAGAAGGGAGATTGAATCCCCGATTGTCGATCAAACTGAAACTGCTCTAGAACAATATACAGATTTCAATAGAGGTTTCTTCTTCTTTATAGGACCTATCCAGAATAGTAAGTTAATACGTAGATTAACCAGAACCCTTGAAGCAGTAGTGAATGAGACTGCCTCTGCCCTAGGTAACTTAACCGAGGAGCAATCTGCTATGAGATTTGTCGTGCTCCAAAATCGTCTCGTTCTTGACGTCATACTGGCCGATAGAGGAGGAGCATGTAGAGTCATCGGATCTAGTTGCTGCATTTTCATTCCTAATAACGCGCCGTCTGTTTATTCAGCTATAACCAGACTTCATAAAATTGCCCATCAGTTACACCAGAATCCAGGCACCTGGACATGGTCCGGTTGGTTTTGGAGTATTATTTCTGCCTGGGGATGGAAAGTATTGTCCTTTCTAGGTATTGCAGTAGCGATCATATTCAGTTGCTGCCTCTGTATACAATGTGGCCCTGCGATTTGCGGCATTTGTGCTACCTCTTGTATTCCTAGTCCCAAGTCCCGTCCTAAATCCCGATCCAAGAAAATTCGAGACGAGCAAATGATACTGTATGAAATGATAGATGGTATCATGAATATTGATGTTTCCTGATGGAAACGTAGTGACAAGGAGGGAATGTGGAAAAGTACATTTTGCCATGTTCTGTGTCCCTACGTGTTCCCCATCTTATGTTATATGTGCATGATTAATATGCATATGTATTCCCCATGATCGATTAAAGACGCAATTACAGTTGTGTCCATCTCCAGTATGCCAGTTTCCAGTTCTCGTGAAAGCTACGAGTATTAGGCCTATGTAAAGCTACGTTGCCTCGTTTCTCAGTGTGCACGTTATTTTATTGTAAAGTCCCCGTTTCTAGGCCTCAAAAGGGCCCGGACTCAGATTCAGCTCCTGTTTTCTGAACCCTCGCTGAGGAGCGATACAGCCCCCACCTATATCCCTGACCCTTCACTTACTTCCTGCCTCACAGTGCCCGGCTCGGCCTGACTCTGCCTGCCAGTCTGCCAAGAGTATGTTATGATTCTAGTTATCAGTCCAGCCCTCCTTCTCTGCATTCCTAAAGCTACTGAATCGCATCAATAGTTTCAGTCATCGTCTAGCCTTTACGTCTCCATGTAAGAGAAATACTGTATTTATGGTCATTTAATATTCCTCAACACACACTACATGTAGAATAATGCATGCACCAGTCTTAGTGTCTGTTAGCCTTTACCCTGATAACTTTTGGATTCTATCAACATGTTCTCTAAACATCAGATACTAGATAGTGTTTAGGTACATGTCGCTCTGACTCTCCAGACTTCAGTCTCTGCTCCTAGCGCAGAAGTCATAGCCCCCAGCTTCTCCCTGGTAACACGTCATTGCCAGTTTGCGCGCACCACTAGGTTAGAGGTCCCGGCTCCTTAGGTAGCCCCCTCCATGTTTCCGCCCCATTTATGACATATTCCGTTACGTTTACATCACATGTCTATGTTCGCGCCTCTTGTTACACCTACTTTCTGCCTTATCTTTCGCGACTGCTACAGGCCCTGCCCACTGTTACGCCTACTGTATGTATTGTAATGCAATTGTTTTAACTATATATACTTGTGTACTGTTATTAAAAGCCAGCGCGCTCATTCCAGCTCCTGCCCGACAGCTGTCGGGGCCCCCTGTGGGCTAGCCATCCCAGATCTTGCCCGTGCAGGTTGTCCTGTTCCTGTCCTTTATGCTGTATTAAACCTGCAAACTCCTACTACCTCGAATCTTGACTCTTATTTATTGAGCTATCTGTTATTGTTATATCTAGTCAAAAAATAGAGGTATTATTTATTTATTTACCACAGAGGTTGTTATTTCCTTTTTCAAAGAAGTTTTTGCGAGAGAAGTTTCATCTGAGATGCAATAATTTTTAAAGGGTTGCAATATTAAACACATTCGGACATCTCTTTATGAACCACATGAGAACGGACAGGTTGAACGCTTTAACCATGTATTAAAGGGTTTTGTTTCTGATGCCATTAAGGAGAAAAGTAATTGGTTAAGTGTGCTTAGGGAGAAGCTTTGGACTTATCGCATAACTCCTCATACCACCACGGATGTTATTCCTTTCAAACTACTTAAAGGAGGAGATCCTGCCTCAGATATATGTCCCTGGTGGTTTAAGGAGAAATACAAAAATTTGGCGGAAGATGAAGTTGATATTAAAAGAATTGCGAACAGGGTTAGTTGCAAACAAAGTAAGTCAGCTTTGTGGTACAATAAAAAGTGGAAGACTAAAGAGCATAATCTGGTGGTTGGTGATTGAGTAAGGATCTTGAAACCTTTCTTGGTCAGCAAAGGCATGAGTAAGTATGGTAGACCTATTCAGGTAAAAAATGTTTTCAGTAATTCTGTCATTACTCAAGATGGCAAAGTTTGGAATGTGAGTAAAATTGCCAAATGTCCAACACGAAATGATGTACAGTTTCAGTCTCATGGTAATTTAGACAATGTTGAGACAAAAGCTAATTTTTTTTCTGACTCAGTGGCATTAAGAATCAAAGGTGCTATACGAGTCAGAAGAAGACCCACTTCTTTACAAGATTTTGTGTAAAACATATTTGTGTTGTTTTCTTTAATGAGGGGGATGTGTTACATTCTGTTATAGTTTATTTATTATTTAGTCTTGTAAGCCTGTCTCTTTAACTGCATGTGACATGTTATGTTTCTGCATGCATTCCATGTTCTGAACAGAGCTTTGCTCATGTAGCATTCTGTATTACCTGTCAGTTTAACCTTGATGTAGCTCTACAAGGAACATATGCTGTGCTGATGAATAAACCTTTTGATATCAAGCTTTTTCTGGATTATTACAATGTATTCTCATGTAACCTTACTAGCTGTAGTACAATGTTGCTCGGAACCCCTTGCTGCAAGAGACTAACCCAAAGACAATCACTTGGAATAGAATCAAAAGCGGCCTTTAAGTCAATGAAGGCCACATACAAATTCCCACGGCGCAACCTTGTGTACTTCCATGCAATAATTATTAATCTCATAACCTGGTCTATGGTACTTGTTTTCTTCCTGAAACCGGCTTGGCAGGAGGAGAGGACATTATTGTCCATAGACATAATGGAACAGGACTTGCTAATGTTACAACATGGCCAGTCTCAATTACATTCTATGATGCTGCTAGGCTGGACGTTACAAAACCTTCGTTCTGGCTATGTGCCCTGGCATCTGATCAACACCACGTCATTATTTACTGTATTTAGCCTTACAGATAAACAAATCTCTTTGGCACAGAGGGGAGCAGACTATACAGTGCTGAGCATAGAAAAACTAGAGAGATTACCATTAACCGTTTTTGAGAAACCATCCGTTGAATGGATAATACATGGCACCATCACGTTACCAATGACGATTTTCCAGTTTCAGTATTGCTTAAAACACATACCAGCAGGCCTGTATGAAAGGTTGGGTAAAGAGTACATAAAATCGACATGGGATTTACCATACACACACAAATGTTGGAGTGGGGGAAAGGAGGTATTTCTTAGTGGTAAAAACTGTAAAACCACATTAAGTGGTACACTTCTGTGTCAAGGCATTCGTTTACATGGAGCCTGTGATGGTTCTTCAAACAACTTATCATGCCACCTGCAGGGTTCCCCAGCAGCAGTGATAGATCCAATTTTTAGGCAGCTTTCCAATGGAAGCTCCATAATGCTGAATGATCACAGCTGTTGTGGAATGATGCCAGGGACAGCCTATCTAGTTAGTCTGTCAGCCAGGATCACTTGTTGTATGCAAGTATTGTTTCCAAAAACTAAGATAGACGGGGAGTCGCCACTATGGCCTTCACTGAACATCTCTTCGATACGATTGATACTTTAAGCAGAATGAAAGCCATTCTTTTACAAAAAAAATTGCCACTGACCACGTCCAAAGAGACGTATGATCTGCAAGTTGCAAGGTCCTCTGCAGAGATACATGCATTATTATCAACAAACACCCCATACATTTCGCAGAAGTGTTAGGTCGTATCTTAAACATGTCTGATACCAGCGGTATTTTTTTTCTGGAACTAAGAGCAAATTCAAAAATGTAATTTCATGATTCATTCAGTTAGCATTTCCAATATCATATTATAACCTTACAATGAAATCATTGCTTTTAAATGCGTTCAGTAAAAATGCTCATTTTTCGTGTGCAACCATTTCAAATGCTTTTTTAATGTATTTTTGGGTGGTATTGTAAACACATGCTATATGTTTTAGTGCTTAAACTTAGTTGAACATGATAACGTGGAGTGGGTGTTGTATAGTATTTTAGGACCTTATTGTAATTTTCCCGATGCATGCCTTTATATAGGTATAAATCACCATATCCTTATATAGGCATAGAAATCATAACCATATTTAGACGTAGCTCATACAGTCCAAATACGGCAGGGCTACTTCCACTAGTTCCAAAAATCCACAACGATTTCTTGGAAAGCTCGGCTTCAGCAGCTAGGGACTTCCCCTTGCTCGAATACTGACTTGTCCAAGAACTCATGGAGTTTTTAAAGAACTGACGGCCTGATTCATGAACCGAAATTGCGCTCGCAATAGCTGCGAAAAAGCTAATGCGAGCGCAATAGTCAAAATCGGTATTCATGAAGAAATAGCGAATTCGCAAACACAGAATAACGAATACGCAAAAATATTCGCAGAATCCCGGCAGTAGCCCATTTGCGAATCGGAAATTGCGAGGAACCACGGATACAGCGAAAAATATTGCAAAACCGCAATATAATCGCAATCGCTATTCAAGAAAAATCGCTAATTGCGAAAAACCCGTAAATCGCAAATTGCGAGGCGCATTTTAAGGACAACCCAAAGCAGGTGGTAACCATCAAAGCCTATGACATTTTTTTTTGAAAAACCGTTACCCAATCAGAAACAGGTGCTGGCCTGACCAAACACACTTAAGGAGATGCAGCAGCAGCATTAGGAGTCTCACAATGCCAGGACTCTACATGGTGGTCAGGCGGCGAAGGCTACAGCGAGCAGCACGGAGGAGACGTAGGATCCAGGAGAGGATATTCCGCCAGAGGGTCACCCTGCTGGGCCAAACCAGAGAGCAAATATACGCAAAGTACCGCCTGAATGGGGCAATGATCATCAAGCTAATTCAGGACCTTGACCCCCTGATGCAGCACCCAACAAGGCGGACCAATGCCGTGCCCACACATGTCCAGGTATTGTGCAGCCTGCACCTTCTGGCCTCCGGGAGCTTCCAGGGGATAGTTGCTGTTGCAGGGGGGATATCCCAGCCCACCATGTCCCGCTGCCTGAGGAGTTTCCTAAATGCAATGCTGACCCAGCTACACCACCACATCAAATTTCCCATCAGCCAACAGGAGTTGGATGAGACCAAGCATCAATTCTACAATGTTGCGCATTTCCCACATGTGATAGGATGCATTGACTGTACCCACATCGCCATCTGCCCACCAGCTGAAACGGAGTACATGTACCGCAACCGCAAGTCCTACCACTTGACATCAACATCCAGATGGTGTGCAATGCTAAGACATACATCACGGACATAGTGACACAGTACCCGGGGAGCACACATGACTCCTTCATATTCCGGCACAGCGGCCTCCACACACGACTGGCCAGGGGAGACTTTGGTGAAGGACACCTACTTGGTAAGTACACTTGGCCCACAATGTTACACTGTGATGAAGTAGCTGCGCTGCACAGGCACTCACCCTCTGCTCCTCTCATGCAGGTGACAGTGGCTACGCCCTCCGTGAATACCCCCTCACCCCATACCTCAACCCTGCTACACCACAGCAATGGCGTTACAATGTAGCACACATACGCACAAGGAATTGCATTGAGAGGACATTTGGGCTACTAAAGATCAGATTCCGCATACTGCACAAGACTGGTGGGGCCATGTACTACAGTCCTGATGTGTGCAGCCGCATTGTGGCTGTGTGTGCAATACTACACAACATTGCTACCAAGCGCCGGATACCTGTAGAGATCTCTGGCAGTGAGTCGGAAGGGGACGACCGGCCACCTGCACATGTGCGTCAAGCACGCGGGGAGAATCCAGCTGAAGGACACAGACGCCGCAACCACATCACAATGAACAGTTTCTAGTGCACCCACTCCCCTCACCCCACAATTCACAAATGCATGCCAATGGAAATAATGACAGGAGGCAGATGTACAATGCTAGAATAAATATTATTGTTGAAGGCACAATAATAATGACTTTTTGCAATTCTTAACATGTGAGCAGTATTGCGCCATACTCCTCTAAATCATACACAGGACATGCTTCTATCATCAGCATGTTCCTGGCAATGGACAGTAAAGTCAAGTGCGCCTCCGGCGCGCGGCACCCAATCGCCTTTCAGACTCATCCTCTGGGACGGCACGTGAACCCGCAGTGGGCCTGCTGCTGTGGCGTAGCACACCAACCTGTGAGGCAGACAGGCTGCTTACACTGGAGGTCCCCTCACTAGTGTCGTCCCCACCACCATTGGCTGGGCCGGTTGGATGAAGTGCCAGTACGGCACTGGTGACCTGCTCCAAGACTCGTGCCACATCCTCGCAGCATTGCACCAGCTGCAGCTGCATAGCTAGGCACCGACGTGAGAGCTGGGAGGTGGCATTACCAATGACATAGTTTGAGCGCGTGTAGGCAGATAGCCGCGTAAGTAGCTGGCGGTGGCGGCGGCAGGCGGTGTTGCGCTGCGAGATGATGGCTGCAATGTTCGCCTCCATAGCAGTTGTCATCCGCTCTATCCTGTCCGACACATTTCCTACATTGCGGCCAATGTTGTGGAGCTGGAGTTGCATTGCCCCTTGGCGTGGTGCCTGCAGTTGATGGATGCTCAGCATCCGGCGCTCTATGCTCTGCCCTGGCACGCGCACAGCCATCCCCCTCCTGCCGCTGCGTGCTGTGCTCTGCTGGCGACCCCTGCCATGCCTGCTGTGCTGCCTGGCCACAGTGGGTGTGCGCACTGTCTCTGCACTAGCAGCACCAGATGTTGAGGGTCCAGCTGGTGGTGGTGTTGCGGTTGACAATGGTGCAGCGCCTGATGGTGCTGGCGCAGATGGTGCTGGTCTGGCAGCAGGGATTGGTGCAGCGCCTGATGGTGCTGGCGCAGATGGTGCTGGTCTGGCAGCAGGGATTGGTGCAGCGCCTGACGGTGCAGGGTGTGTGGCTGTTGACACCTCCTCTGCATCCTCTGGTGCCTCGTCTATGTGCAGCCTGTCGCTGTCGCTGCTGTTGTTGTCAGCGCCACCTGTGAGGGGAAGTGGACCTAGATTAATTGCATGTATCTGTCACACGTGCAGTTGCTACATGCATGCTGGCTGACATTCCCTGACTGGCTGTGGCGTTGCGTACTTTGGGACATGTCTGGCTGCATTGGGGTTTTTGTACATTGTGGGCCGACTACATGTCCCACAATGCTATTGGGCATGACC
This sequence comes from Lissotriton helveticus, assembly GCF_964261635.1. NCBI lineage: Eukaryota > Metazoa > Chordata > Amphibia > Caudata > Salamandridae > Lissotriton > Lissotriton helveticus. The sequence goes on from NC_136072.1 coordinate 1,012,049,617, forward strand.
TAATGTTCATGGATTGCATGACTTGGGTTGATTATGGGAGGCTATAGGGTCATGGCCATTGTCAGGGGACAGGGTCGCAGTCGCATGCCACTTACCTTGGCTGTCTTGAGTGGGTCGGGATGAGTCCAGAGTGATGACCCCTATACACGTCTCTGGCTCCAGTGTGTCCTCCACACGGTCCTCCAAGGGGGTGTTGGGAGGGACTGTAGGATCTCCACCTCCAGTAGCCAGGGTCTCGCCCAGCCTCTCTGCCACCCTCTCCTTGGCACAACCTCGGAGGTCGTACCACCTCTTTTTTAGCTCCTCGAGCGACCTGTGTGTCACGCCCACAGCGTTGACTTTTGCGCCGATCCCCAGCCACAGTCGGCATTTCTCCGCATCAGGCACCCTCCTGGAGTCCTTTCCAAATAGTTTTGGGTAGTTTTCTACCACTCCCTCTATCAGGTGCTACAACTCCTGCTCACTAAATTTGAGCTTCCGCTTGCGCCCGGTGTCACTGTGCCCTGGTGCTGCATCCTCTGCCATTGCTGCAGTCACAAAAGTGAGGATTTGGAAGTTTGGAGGGGTTCTGGAAGGAGCTCTGTGAGATGCAGCCTCGAGATCTGCCTCACTGTTCTGTATGGGGGTGGGAACTGCCTGCTTCCTGGTTGTGATGTCATCACTGTGCTCGAAAATCGACTTCCCGTTTTAGTGATCTCGCTATTAGCGAGATCGCATTTAGCGAACTCGCTAATAGCGATATTGCAATTCCTACACGGATTTTGACGGAAATAGCGATTTTCCAGCAAATTTTGAAATTCGCTAACGCTTTTTGCGCCCGCGTGCGAATCGCTTTTTTTTTGCAGATTTTGATGAATGCCGGTCTGCGAATTCTAAATTACAATTCGCTGTCAATCGCAATTTAGAATTCGCAGAATTCGGTTTTCATGAATCAGGCCGTGAGACTCTTTGATGACGTTATTATGTCCACCTTTACGTCAAACTCGGCACCTTAAAGGTATAAATATGCCCACTCTTGCCATAGCAAACACACAGTGGTTTGAAGCAGTTAGAATATCTACTTGCCCGACGCATCCTGCTACAGCAAGTGCCGAAAGAAGCCGACCCTCCAGCAGACGCACTGAGAGAGACGCTGTCTTTTCTCCTGCCGAGAAATGCAGCTCCATTGTTTCCAAGCTACCCTTGCAGGTTGTTGGGAAATCGAGTCCTGAGATTGACCTTCTTCATTCTAAACCAAGGTACAGAGCTGATTAGACTCTAAGAGAAATCTTGGATAGATTCTTGGCAAAGGAATACTAAATGTATGCTACACCTCAATTACTTCTTCCCTCTGTACTAAGCTTAGGTTAGATACATCGGGTTAGGCGTATTTTAGAAGCATCAGTTGAGTACTTTTTAGCCTTTATTATTTATGTATGTATTTATCTATGGTTTAGAAACCATACAATGTTCTTACAGTATTATTTTATTCTACTCTTTTTACTGTATGCATTATATTTTGCAACTAGTTTTACGATTGTAGCAGTTAATTTATTATGCTTGAGAAAGAAGACTGTTCAATAAAACCTTTTATTGAAAACACCCGTCTATCTATTTCTCTGCACCTCTGGTGAAACGAAGCATGCACGATTGACTGAGTAAAATATCTATCTAGTGTTTCCTTGACTCAGAAGATCAGTTTTATCTTGGGAACCAAAGTTGTCATGTTTATGCGGTTGTCAGAAACTAAATCCCTTCTTGTGAATTCGAGAACGTTTCTAGTGACCTCTGAGCTGGCTGGCACTCACAATTAAGTCTAATATATTTCGATAGAAACCTAGTAGACATAAGTCCTACGTCACATCTATAGGATATATTATTCCAATGCGCTGAGCCTATTGGAAATATAGGAACTACACTACACAGTAGTCCAAGAGGAGGTGCATTTGCAGAGTAGTGGAGAAAGAGTGAAGGGCCTCTATAGACCACTCAGCAATACCACTGTGGGGGACTTACTGGAGATAACAGAAGGGGTTCCTGGCCCCCAAGGACCCTAAGCTGCCAAAGGGATCTAATCCCCCAACCAGTAGTGCACCAGGAGGCGTATTTGCAGAGTGGTGGAGAAAGGGTCTGGGGCCGCTGGTCATCTCTCAGCAAGCCCCCTCTGTGGGAGTTACTGAAAGTAACAAGATGAGTTGTGGGCCCCTAAGTGCCCTCTGCATCCAAGGGGACTTCATCCCCAACTACTTATGTGCCAGGATGTATGTTTGAAGAGTGGTGATGGAAAGGGGTGGGGCCTCTGACAACTTGTGGTCTCAGCTCATCTTTACTTTTATTTTTTGTCTATTAGGGGAGGAGGGCTACATGGCCCCCCTTCCCTGGTCTGATTCCGGGCTTAGGGACCCATCCCTCGGGACCCAGACTTTTCTTTTTTGTTTTTTACAAAATATTAAAGGGAGGGTGGCCAAGTGGCCCCCCAATCCGATTTCAGACCCAGGGACCCCATTTCGCGGGGGCAGCCTTTTTTATTTTAACTAAATAAGAGGAGGAGGGTATGCAGCCCGGGACACCATCGCCTCTATTGTGGGTGCCATGGTCCCACCCAGGACGTCCACTTACATCTGTTGGGGACCATGGGGGGAGCCTGAAGGCCTCTGCAGTCCCTTTTGGCTCCCCGCCTCCTGCAGGAGCCGGCGTTGCTTTTACAGAGAGGGTACAGCTGAACATGCAGCTCCCTCTCTGTGAAAGCAATTTTGCTCCGCTTCTAGCCAGCAAGACCATGTTTTATTCTCTCGCTTGCAAGAAACGGAGCACAGTTTGCTGTGGCTTAGCAGGAGCGGTACAGCTCCCACCAAACCATAGCAAAAAGCTATCTCCCAAGGTGGGCACCCCAGAACATAGCAGTAGGGGTGACGGTCCCCAGGGCCATCTATTCTAATACTAATTTGTAGGGCCTGCTACCGGAAGTGGCGCTCCCCAGGGACAAGAGTGGCCCAGGAGGGGTACCAAATGCCCCCCGCACAATTACTGTATAACAAGATGTCTCAAGGGAGGTGGTGGTCTCCAGGGTGGTCCCTGAGGCCCCCAATGCAATTTTATTTTTGCCCGGGGAGGTGTTGGTCACCAGGCCCAGGGGGGAGGTCCGCCTAATAAAATTATATTAGCCCCAGGAAGATGGTGGTCCCCAGGGCAAGGGGTTGCAGGAGGCCCCCCAAACATTTTGTGGCATGTGGCTCCAGTGAGGTGGTGGTCCTTGGGCCTGGGTAGGTCTGAGAGGCCCCCTGTTCATAAAATCAATAAGTACCTGGGAAATGGTGATCCCCAGGCCAATATTAAGCCCCAGGATCGCCTAATAACAAAATGCACCTGGGATCTGGCCCACCCAGGTGCCATCAACTAATGAAGCGTGGGAGCCCGCGATTAATTTTGTATTTAATTTTCAAAGGGAAATGCTTTTTGGGTCCTGCAAGGTCCCTGTGGGACCCCCCCCAGGAGACCGAGGGGGTCAGGGTATTTCAACCCTGCCCCCTTTTTTTTCAACGTTTTTTTCAGGGACTCAGCTCAAGCTGAGTCCGAAGATGGCTGGCAAAACTTCCTGGTTTGAAGTGTTGGCAGCAAATCAGATCTCAGCATGAGATCGGGTGGGGTCGTGAATTTTCTGCATCCCTACAAATTAGGATTTTCATTAATGTTTCAAAAACTACTGCATAGAATTAAACCAAATCACAAAAAGGGTGCTTTCTGGACCACCAGCTGCCTTTCTGACAAATTTGTTGTAACTCTGTTCAGCAGTTCAGGCTGTAATCGTGTTTAAAGTTTCTATGGCAAAACATGGTTTTGGAACACCACTTGGCAGAGCAGCCCAACACTTTCAAGACAGTAGATGAAGTGAGCATCGAACTAGTTTTGAAAATGTGATGAGTGTTCGCCAAAAAAAGCCAAAGCTATTGGCAAATGAAAAAATGTTCTTCCTTTGGATACTACATCCTAACTATAAATACCTTCTGGCAAGTTATATATATGTATAAAATAATGACAAAAGTTACCCAGTTACCCAACACATTAATGAAGTGCATAAGGGCAATGTGAATGACCTCTCATATTATGCAATAGACCAAGTAGCAAGAATGAGAAGGGGAGGAAATCACGAGCACAAATTGCATCAGCTGGAATCCAGATACATACTGTTGTTCAATACCAAAATCCTGTTAGGGTTAAATTCAGAAGAAGATTTATATGTGCATTTAGGGTATGAGTGGTACCCATGGTCAGGGTTTTAATGTTTGGTAGGGCAATATAGGTCACATGAGCATACAATGAATTTGTGTATAATTTATGGTGTACATATAGATATATACATATATATATTTATATATATTACCTACTGGCGATAGCCAGTAGGTATATATAGTTAGGATTGTTTTCCATAGGAAATCCGCAACATTCTATTGGGAATAACTTTGGCGCCGGTTGAGGGATCTGCCTGTAATTTTCCTTAAAATGGTCTCGCTGCGCTCCGCTCCTTCCCTGAAAGTTTCGGGGGGATTCGTGAAGTGAGGGCTGAGAAAAAAGGGGGATCCCAAAACATGTTTTCCCCATGTTCATTTCCATAGGACGGTCTGACAAGTCTACAGGCCGAACCGCTGAACGGAATTACGGCAAACTTGGCAAAATTGTAGGGACTGGTACGCAGATGTGCCTTTGCTATGTTTGGTGAAGATTGCTCCAGTGGTTTTTAAGAAAATTAACTTAAAAAACATATATATATCTATAGCAGCTCACTCTAAGCTTATTCCTAAGCTTACCCGTACGCGTACCGTCCGCGTACGTATGCGTACGGTACGCGTACGTGCGCATACGTGCGCGTACCCCTACGTGCACGAGCTGCATGCTGATTGGCTGCCACTGTCTGTAAACTCTCTAAAACAGAAATTGTGGGTAGCCATCTTGTGCCTCGGTAGAGTGAGGTACAGGCAAGCAGAAAAACAAATGTGTAGAACTGAAATAGGGGGCAGGGTAGAAGCACCCTGACCCCCTAGGCCTGCTCAGGGGGTCCCACAAGAACCCCCAAGGCAAAAAAAAAAAAGTCGCGGGGTACGCGTACCGTGCGCGTACGTACGTGGACGTACGCGGACGGTACGCGTACCCCGCGACTTTAAAAAAATATATATATATTTGTGATGTCACTGACCATGTCATGAATGATCTAATATGTGACATCATCAGCAGTGGATTGCGGGTTTGCGAAATATAGTTAGTACAACTAACTATATAGGAGCAATTTCAATGGTTTTGTATGAGTGAAATGTCCAGCTAACTATAACACCCCTAAAACTTATATTTTTTTGAGTGAATTTCAAAGGTTTTTTAAAGGCTAATTCCTAACTATATAAGGCCTGAAACCTATGGTTTTTTCAGTGAATATATATATATATATATATATATATATATATATATATATATATATATGAATCACCTATATTACCTACCTTTTATCATCTTCCAAAGATCCACAAAAATGCCAAGAGACCACCAGGGCGACCGATCGTGTCGTCGATTGGCAGCCTTTTGGAAAAGACATCCCGCTTTATTGACTCATATCTTGCTCCAATTGTGAAAGACTTCCTGTCATATGTGAGGGACACGCAAGATTTCCTCCGTATCATGGATAGGATCTCCTGGGAACCCGACATGCTTTTAATAACACTAGATGTGGTTAACTTATACACCTGTATAGCCCATGAAAACGGCCTAGCATCTACTAAATGGTTCCTTGATAGGAAACCGGACAGATATCATTCTCATAGTAGCATGTTATTAGGCAAGATGCGATTTTGTTTGTATAATAACATCTTCCTTTTCTCAGGCCAACTATATAAACAGACTAGGGGTACCTCTATGGGCTTGTGCTTCTCCCCCAGCTATGCAAACTTGTTCGAGGCTGGTGGGAGAAGCACGAGGCATGGGGAGGAACCAATGAGGTGTGGAGTGACAAAATACTTATGTGGACAAGGTACATTGACGACCTTTTTATTGTGTGGCGCGGCGATCGAACCTCGGCCGAGGATTATATCGCCGTCCTCAACAATAATGACTGGAATTTGAGATTTACAAGCACAATAAGTGCGACCAGCATATGTTATTTGGAGGTATTTGTACATAACAATATTCTCCAAACTAGACTCGATAGAAAACCAACAGCGGGAAATGCCGTACTGCACGCGGCAAGTTGCCATCCGAAAAGTCTAATCAAAAATGTCCCTTACGGTGAACTCTTACATTTGAAGAGGAACTACTCAGCGGAAATAGATTTCCAACATGCCACAGCTGATGCCAGTAAAAGGTTCCAAAGTAGGGGATATTCCAATAATATACTCAAACAGGCTGCAGAAAAGGCGTCAAAAGTAAATAGGAGGGATCTCCTGGTGGTTAAGAAAGCACATAAAGATGACGACCAAGTAAGAATGATCACCAATTTTAATTTCAAATCTGGTGATCTGGTTCACAGTTTCAAGAAAAAACTGGCATATTTTAATCACTTACAACGTCCTGAAAAAACATCTCCCAGAGAGGCCTCTGATCACCTATCGACGTTGTCAATCACTATCAGACCATTTAGTCCGCAGTCATTTCTCCACAAAAACTCAGCCACATAATTTAACTAGCTCAAAGGGGTTTTTCCCTTGTAAAGCATGTAAAGGCAGCAGAAAAGTCTCTGAGTATTCAGGTAGAACGGGTGAGGACAAACCAAACAGGACATTAAAAAAACTGCTAAATTGCAATTCGGAATATACCATTTACTGCCTAGAGTGCCCCTGTAAAAAGCGATATATAGGGAGCACTATCAACCCCACAAAACTGAGGATCCTTGAGCATATGCGAGCAATCGTTAATAAAGATAAATCTTATCCGGTTGCTCGCCATTTTGCAGAATGTCATCAAAGCAACAGGGATCTTTTAAGTTTTTACTGCATAGATCAAGTAAATCGTCCAGAACGAGGGGGAGACAGGGAGAAGGCACTCCGGATTCTAGAATCCAGATACATCATCGACCTAAAAACTATGACACCATGGGGTCTTAACAATGATGAGGAGATGTGGGTTCTCCTGTAAGTTGATACGTGGGATCATGTACAATAAGCCCGTTATACCCAATAACTATCTGAGAAACATAGCATCTAATGTAATTCCCAAACACCCGGGTGTCCTATATAAGACACTACAGCCTATAGAAATATGAAATGAGATTTTGCCCATACAGGGCTACACAACCAACGAATATTATTGGATAGTGACCCAGGTCCCATATATGAAGTATAAAAAACACATAGGGGGGATACACCCCCTTAAGGTACAGAAATTAAATGATGTGATATCGTCATGACACCATGTAGGGTCTGGGCACAATTCCCATTTAATTATATCATTGGTATGTACATGAAATATAAATTGTTTGATGTTATTATGTTTTTTTGATCAAGCACTTGAGCACTTTATTATTCGCCACTTTAAACGATTGTGATACATGAAGATACATATATTTAAAGATGGCCACCGCTTTTGACATATGTTACCATCTTATATGTTGATGTACCTAATAGAGACCGGTGGGGTTTAAAATGGCGATTTTTCACAAACACAAACTGACACTGACGAAGCTTGTATAGTGAAACGCGCCTGTCTGGGGTGAGGGGGTTTGCAATAAATGAACTTTGAAATCGGATACTTGAGTTCTTACCGTTCTTTTCGACGACACCAAGTTGAAAAACGTGCTGTAATATATATATATATATTTGAAGGTAAGGTAAAGCTTTGTTTATTTTACATTATTATCATCAGGCTGCATACAGCAGGGTCTGATAATGAGCAGTGAATCAGAATAACGACCCAGGCTGGGTATATACGTGAATAATGGAAGTACTGAGGTATTTAACTCCTAAATAAAAGTCCTTGTCAAAATGAGAACAAAATGATGTTTCTGAATGCATTTAAATGGGAGAAAATTAAAATGAAAAGTTACCTTAATAATTAAGTTAACTCTTTATTTAAATTTTCTCCCATTTCAAAGTGTCACATTAACAAACAGCAGGCCTCTTGCTCCCAGTGGGCAGTAGGCACTGCCATATTTATACCTGAAAAATACACCCATTATTTTAAGTGGGAGAAATTTAATACGCCGAAAAATGTACCATATATACAATTTTGCAGACGATTTTTCTGCACTTTTAATTTCTCTCATTTAAAAAAAGAAAATGGTTGTATGTTTGTGTTATACATGTATTAGTTCCACATATGGTGAAAGGTATATCCTGTGCCACAAGTGCATACACCACAGGCTCTCAGTCACCCATACACATATATCCCATTCTTAATCAGACATGTTCATGCATCCCCAAAGGCCACACTCCTGGTGTCGCACATGGCAGCCCTGTCATAGTGGCCCTCGTCAAAGTATTTTGTTTAAACCATAGTATCTGGCTCTATGGACATTAGACTTAAAGTCAATGAAGCTTGGCATAAGGGTGCCTGGTAATAATATGTGAGTTGCTTTAGTAGCTCACTGTGAATTTTCCTATTAAGAAGTAGCTCTCATTACAGAAAAGGTCAGAGACCCTTGTCCAAACCCATAAGCCAGGTGAAGTGCAATTACACACCAATGAACTCAACCTTTGCAAAAAGAAAGAACATATTAATTTTTAAACCTTCATGAAGTAGAATATGGTTTCTGAGAATTAAGTAAGCCCATTTGCTACAAACTGGACAGTGACCACCCACCTCCGCTATTCTTTCACCTGCTAATGTGAGAATGTGAAAATCCCAGGCAGTGCCTCAGATGTGTCACACTTGCTAGCCTGCCAATTCTATGAGAGGACTTTAAGTGATCTATTTCTGAATTTGACACTGCTCATAGATGTCAGTGTATATCATTAAAATATGATAGACCACTAGCACTTGTGGTCACCATGACACCAAGCTGTTACTGTCTTTGATTAGCATCCTTGTGCCCTTGTGGGATGAAAGCTGGAAAAAGCAGAAGAAAAATATGTGTGCAAGGATGAAATTAAAACTGAGGAAGCTGGCCATTAATAGAAGAAGAAAGTAGAGCAGGAAGGGGATATTATGAACAATAACAGGGTATTTGTGTATTTATGCAGGTATACATGTATGTATACATGGGGATTTATAAAGCTTAAACATAGTTATAACAGAGGAGGCTGACAATCAGCAGAAGACAATAATTGAGCTAGAGGGAGAAAATGATGAACAGTGGCAGGGCCTGGCCATGTTCATAAAGAAGTCCATATGTATGCATGTATATATATATGTATGTATGTATGTATGTATGTATGTTTGTGAATTTATGAAGCTCAAACATGTTATGTTTATAAACAAGGAAGCTAGCCATCAGCAGTGGAGAAAGTAGAGTAATAAGGGAACAGTATGAAGCATGACATGACTTGACCATGATGGATATATGTATGTATATATGTATGTATATAGATATGTATGCATGGGGATGTTAGACCTGACAATCTTAAGGTGGTATTCCCCCTAATGTTTTACCTTCCTCCTCCACTATTCTAACCTCATTTTTCCTGGTATTAGGACTCTGTTCACTTTACCACTGCTAACCAAGGCTGAAGTGCTTGTGGTCTCTCCCCTAAACATGGTAATATTGGTTTACCTCTAATTGGCGTACTTAATTTACTCATAAGTCCCTAGTAAAATGATATTACATGTACCCAGGGCCTGTAAATTAAATGATGTTAGTGGGCCTGAGGCACTCATTGTGCCACCTACTCGAGGAGCCCTCTAACCATGTGTCAAGCCTGTCATTTCAGACCTGTTTGTGCAGTTTACACTGCCACTTGGACTTTGCAAATTAAGCTTCTTGCCAGGGCCAAACATTTACTTTTTTTACACATAAGGCACCCCTAAGGTAGGCCCTGGACCACCTACAGGGCAGGGTATAATGTTTTCGAAAGGCTGGACATGTACTTTTAAGTTTACATGTTGTGGTAATGAAAAACCCTCAAACTCTTTTTTCAGTACTGCAAGGCCTATCTCTCTCATATGATAACATTGGGATTACCTTATTACATTTTTGAAGTGTCATATCTTATTGGGGGAGAGATAAACCCTGCAAGTTTGGTATTTCAGGAATCACATTTTCAAATCCAAATGTATGGTGAAGTCAGATTTTAGATTGCAATTCTGAAAATGCCACTTTTTAGAAAGTTGGCTTTTCTTACTTTCGCTGTTTGGTGGCTGTAGCCTGTCTCAGGTCACAGGGCTGGGTGTAGTTGCCTCTTGGGCGTTGTGTATTCCTTCTAGACTGCCACACACAATTGGAGCTTTGGCATGTCTCAATGGGCCATCTCTGGCAGGATGGGGGGAGGAGCTGGGCACAGCCTCACTTACAGATGAATATGCAGTGTCCTGTACACACACAAAGGGCTGCATACAACCCTGTAGTGAGTCCCGACCCTGGGCAGGCAGGGAGTACACATGCACTTCAAAAGCATGTCTTTGAAGTCTCCCCCACTTCAGAGGCCCCACTTGGTATATGTACAGGACCTCAGGCACCACCACTTCAGTACACTTCTGGACCTGGGGATACTCTGCCAGGAAGAAGCACTGCTGTGCAGTTGGACTGTACTCTGCAGGACTCATGCTTTGCTGGGCTTATCTGCTGCCTGTTTCCCTTTTGCCTGGGTGAAAATGACTGGATCTACATCTCTTGACCCCAGAACCCAGAGTGACACCAAGGGGTGAAGCCTCAGGGACATAACAGGCTTCCAACCCATGCCCCTGGACTCTGCTATCTGTGATTCTGCCCTGCAAGGTGGTGCCACACCAGTTCTAGACCCTTGGAAATCGGCCTACGGTGCTTGCCTACAGAACTGATGTATCTTCTCTGTTGAGGGATACATCTCCGAGCAGAAACAGCGCATCTCCTTAGCTGAGCGGCTCATCCTTGAGAGTGAAACAACGCATCACAGCTGCTGTGTGGATTAGACCAGTCGCAACAGACTCACATCGCTCCTGCCTCCCATATCTTGGGACCGACGCATCACCCTCATAACCACCACTGTGTGCCTGCTCTTCCCATGCAAGCTCCTCCCATCCCTCGTCGACGGCAGCCTCAGCGACAACAGTGAAACTCTGCATCACAGCTTCACAGCTCATCAGAACCAACACTTGGCCTAGGTTGTGCCTCACATCCTCAACACCAGACTTTGCATCGGAAGACCCATCGGCAGGATCCTGGACAATGCACCTTATCTCGCCGCATCTGGGAACCGACACATCGCCTCAGCTGCACGAGCATCATCGACTCAGACCCATGCAACGCTCCGCAACCAGGCTTTAAGGTACCTTGTTCAGGGGGCCTAACTGGATCCCTGTAACTGGCCTGCACTTCATTGCTGTCGGCCTAATTGTTTGACTTTGTCCTGGTCTGGCACAACTAGATATCCCCAAAAGCGCTATGTGCTTTTTGGAGCTATTTTTCACAATACATTTTAAAAATCAATATCTCTGGTTCTACAGATTGGATTTTGGTCGCTTTCATCTTGTTTTATTTATCAAAGTCACACCTATTTTTATAACATGGTCTGGGATCTTTTTGTGCAGTGTTTTCACTGTTTCACTGTTTGAAGGGTTGTACAAATACTGAACTCACTGCCTCTAAGTTAAGTTTGACTGCTCTGTGTCAATGTACCAGAGGGTGAGCATAGGTTAATATAGGGCTTGCCTGCCCCTTACCTTGACTGAAATTGTGGTTGCTGCTTGATCAGGGCTTACACCCCTGTCAACCAACAACCCAATGTCTAACAGGGGAATTATAAAGCTTAAACATAATTATAAACAAAGAAATAAATAGAGCAGTGAGGGAAAATGGTAAATCATGACATGGTATAACCTTGTCCATAAGGAAGTCCTTGTGTATGCATGTTTGCCGCGAATATCCACAGAGACCATACCTGGTATTTTGGTGATTACCTTGGACCCCGCTGTCCATCACCCGTTGTTGCCGTGATAGCCCGCCTCCCGCTGCCGCACATTACCTGTAGCACACTGTGGCCGCCGAGTGGAGGGGGGCCGGTGGCATCGTTGGACTACGGAGCCCAGCAGCCATTGCGGCCGGAAGCCGCATACGGGATCAGCGCGCCAAGCGGCGCTTAAAGCAGGGAACCACCTCCGGTGGAGCGGATAACTTTGCCTGTTTGCCGCGAATATCCACAGAGACCATACCTGTTATTTTGGTGATTACCTTGCACCCCGCTGCCCATCACCCGTTGTTGCCGTGATAGCCTGCCTCCCGCTGCCGCACATTACCTGTAGCACACTGTGGCCGCCGAGTGGAGGGGGGCCGGTGGCACCGTTGGACTACGGAGCCCAGCAGACTTTGCGGCCGGAAGCCGCATACGGGATCAGCGCGCCAAGCGACGCTTAAAGCAGGGAACCACCTCCGGCGGAGCGGGGAACTTTGCCTGTTTGCCGCGAATATCCACAGAGATCATACCTGTTATTTTGGTGATTACTTTGGACCCCGCTGCCCGTCACCCGTTGTTGCTGTGATAGCCCGCCTCCCGCTGCCGCACATTACCTGTAGCACACTGTGGCCGCCGAGTGGAGGGGGGGCCGGTGGCACCGTTGGACCACGGAGCCCAGCAGCCGTTGCGGCCGGAAGCCGCATACGGGATCAGCGCGACAAGCAGCGCTTAAAGCAGGGAACCACCTCCGGTGGAGCATGGAACTTTGCCTGTTTGCCGCGAATATCCACAGAGATCATACCTGTTATTTTGGTGATTACCTTGGACCCTGCTGCCCATCACCCGTTGTTGCCGTGATAGCCCGCCTCCCGCTGCCGCACATTACCTGTAGCACACTGTGGCCGCCGAGTGGAGGGGGGGCCGGTGGCACCATTGGACTACGGAGCCCAGCAGCCTTTTCGGCCGGAAGCCGCATACCGGATCAGCGCGCCAAGCGGCGCTTAAAGCAGGGAACCACCTCCGATGGAGCGGTGAACTTTGCCTGTTTGCCGCGAATATCCACAGAGGCCTTACCTGTTATTTTGGTGATTACCTTGGACCCCGCTGCCCGTCACCCGTTGTTGCTGTGATAGCCCGCCTCCCGCTGCCGCACATTACCTGTAGCACACTGTGGCCGCCGAGTGGAGGGGGGGGGCCGGTGGCACCCTTGGACTACGGAGCCCAGCAGCCTTTGAGGCCGGAAGCCGCATACGGGATCAGCGCGCCAAGCGGTGCTTAAAGCAGGGAACCACCTCCCACGTCGCAGGACCGCACGCGGGATTCGCCGGGCTAAGCCCGGGCAAAGGGCGGGCCCCCTGTGGCCCTCAGAGGCTTGAGGAGGCTGGGCTGGGCCACCCCCCATACATCGGAGAACGGATCCGGAGAGTAAGGCTGTGGCTCCCATTGATATATATATTCTTTATGAGACTACATGGACCTTTAATGTATGAACGGGTTGTGTTACTCTGCGTACATTTTTTTTAAATTTTTATTTTTATTTTGCAGAGTTGTATATAGCGCGAACTAGACCCGAACCGAATCAGGTATCAGAGCGCTTTACATAGCACCAGTTTCGTTACATGAGGACACACTTTCATTTTTTTTTTAGGCACGGGGAGATTAAGTGATTTGCCCAGAATCACAGGAGGTTTTTGCCGTCGTTACCGAGACTCGAACCCAGATCTCCAGGTCCGAGGTCGAGCGCCTTAGCAGTTAGGCCAACCCCTCTCCCCTTAGGCCAACCCCTCTCCCCCCCACATTGACATTGGTAGACATAATTTGGGGTAACTGTATCTGATTCCTTATTTAGATCGCTTGTTTTGTCTCCCTGGTGTTTGTATTATACCCTTAGGCTAAAGCTAAATAAGAGTATGAGTGTACGTAAAAATACCGATAAGACAAAACGGAGGGACAGGCTGACCAGTGGGACCCTCGATAAATATCTAACTAGGGAAACATCAAGTCTGGAACGCGAGATAGAAATTGCGGAACGGCGTTTGTCCTCGGGCCTAACACAGAGAAAAGGCTTAGCCCCGGGGACGATTTCACAGATACCAAGTCCAGCACGAGTGCACACCCAAAATTATAGTAATGAGGATTGTGGCATCCCGGGCTTACAACAAGATTTAACGGCCTTAAGCGCAACAGCAGGGGACCTCCCCATGACATCAACTACTACTAATGTTTCATCAGGCTTACTTGCTAACGAAGACCTACATATAATCTCCTTAACACAGTCGCCAAATAAAGAAGCACCCAAAATAGTGAGTGGAGCAGGGCAGTCAAAAAAGAAAAGGAAGCGTGGGGGAAATACCAATAACGGTAGAAAAGCTAAAGTACCAAAAATGTCTGTGAAATCCCCACATAAGACAGGGACCGGGGTAGGGAATTTTAGGTGGGCCGACACTTCCCATAGTGATACTGACATTAAAGCTATTTTGGGTGGCGTCGAGCAGCTGCTTAAATCACTTTTCTTGCCCCTGGTTGAGAGGGTGAAGAGATTGTCGGAACACTTGGGTACGATAGAAAAGGCTATTACAGCTAACACTGAACTAGTGAAGGAATTAATGGCATCTAAACAGAACCACCCTACACAGTCTCCAGTGCCCTTGGGGGCAAAAAAGCTAAAAACATCAAACCTGCCAAAAAAATCCGATTCCTCCAACAACATCCGTTCCGAGACCACAATTACAACAGCCACCACAACAGACATCAGACAAAACAGTGGCAGTAGTCAGCAGACCAGTAGTGGGGGAATTGTGTAGGAACCCAGATAATACCCAACCTAGTATTGCAAGGAAACCCCTATCCCTGAAGAAATCTAGAGCCTCTTTTCTCAAAGTCGACCTTTCTCCTGAAGCTGCACCCCTTGTGGTAGTACTAACAGGGGTGCCGAAACTTGAGCCAGGAAAGTTTGAACACTATCAAGATCTAACAAATAAGGGTATACACTGGCTGAAGGAAAATAGGCCATTACCACCGAACATCAACGGACAGATTCTCCACGTTAGAAGACTAGATTGGATGGGGAAAAGGTCAAAGGACATAAGGGGAGACATAATCATCATCAATTTCAGAGGCCACAGGGCCAGTAGTTTTATTGTGGACTGGTATACTGAGAGCGGTAGGGAGGGAATTGTACCACGAGAACTTAGTTACTTTTATCCACAGGCTTTAATATCGAGGTTGCAAACAGATCGTGTAACTCGAGGGCTAGATCGAAACTTTAACCTTCCCATTTTTAATCGGTTTTCAGCACTCTCGGGTTTAGAAGGTGTTGATTGACTCCCCAACCAGCTGTTGGGGACCCAGTTAACTAAAGTGCTAACAGAATACAGGCGTTCTCCAAAGGACGATTTGCAAAACTATCAGGATCTGACACTGAACCAAGAGCCCCTAGGGGAGGGACCAGAAAATATAGACCATAGTGGAGACGACACAGATTCTGGGATTAGGGATGCACCAGTACCGGAAGGGAAAATCAGACAACGTATCCAAGAATGGACCCCTGTGTAAGAGATGACAGTGGTTTAGTAGGTAGTAAACGAGCCAGTGGCCATTTGCCAATCGGGCTACTGTCTTGGAACCTTACGGGCCTCAAAAACAAGAAGGATATTGTCACTTGGCTGGACTTTGTGCAAAACTATGGTATAATTTGTCTCCAGGAGACTTGGTCCACTGTGCCTATCCACCTCGTGGGCTACAAGACATTCTTTTCGCCAGCAACTGCAGTATCCTCAGCTAGAGCTAAAGGGGGTCTAACTATTTATATTTCAAACACACTAGGGGCCCTAGATGTAGTCTCAAAAAAATTAGAAGTGAAATTCCAATTACTTATAATACATTTTAATAAGGTGGAAACAGTAATATTGGTAAATTTCTATAACAACCTCCCAGAGGGCGAGCTAATGACCACGTTACTCCACCTACATGAGGAACTGTCCTCTTTGACGAGAGGTGCTGTAAGATTGGCCACCGTCATTTGGGTAGGAGATTTTAACCATCACTTATGTTATTCAAATACTCCCACTAGGTGTGGGTTAATTGATGAAAAGGAGGATCAGATTGCGCATTTTTACCATTCCAGAATTGGAAGTTCTCTAAATACTATACTATTCGATCTGGGGCTTAGTATAGTAAACCCAAGGAAACCCTCGTGCCCCCATTATGATCCGACCTTTTTGGGAGGTGGGAGGTATACTACAATAGACTTTATTCTTATATCCACTGTATTAGAAAAGCGGGTAACTGAGTTCACAGTGCATACTACGACACTGAGCGACCACTCTGCTCTTAGTATACTATTCCGCTCATCTCAGAACTTTAGGACGGACTCTATAATGAGTGCCCTAAAGCAGAACTCTTTAACCCTGGATAAAATAAATGGGTTTTCTCTAAAGTGGGAGAAAATTGACACCTTGGATATAGAAAAAAGAGTTTTACACAATGCCGCTAGCGAAGTATATAAATGTTTAGACCTGGCTACCCCTCATGTAGACGTTTTGAACAACTTCAGGGGGATACTTGAGACTATAAAAACTGAGTTATTTGTCAAACTGAAAAAGTCGGAGCAGAAAAATCGTGGGTGATTTAACCACAGATGTACTGCTGCCCATTCTAAACTGAAAAAGGCACTCAATAGAACAGATAGGGCCCCTGATGAAATTGCAAAACTAAGGAGGGACTATAATGCTCCCCTAAAAGAAAGGAAAAAAGAACTAAAACAAGAGCTCTGGATACAATTGCACAATAGCTGTCGACAGAAGGATAGTGCTGCATTCTGGGCAGTGGTTAAATCTCCATATTTAACAGAGGATACCATGGCACCAAGTATTGACGTTGCTATTGACGAAATGACCTGGGTAGCCCATTTTTCAAAAATCTTTACAAAAGGTCAAGGGAACACAATAGAACTAGCAGGCGTTGGAGATGAGGAAACGCAAGCTAGATTACCCTACCCAATTCTGTTAAACATTACTCTTGAGGAGGTGAGGTTAGCTTTGACATCTAGTAAAAGCAGAAAGGCTCCGGGACCGGGTGGGGTCACAATAGACTTTTTTAAATTAAACTTAGATCTATGGGCCCCCTTGGTAACAAGAGTAATCTCGGCATCCTGTGAGGTTGGTCTGTTGGATTCGTGGTCCAAGTCTATTATTGTCCCCATTTTTAAAAAAGGGGACCGTCAGGATGTTACGTGCTATCACCCCATATCATTGCTGGACTCCCTGGGCAAGGTGGCAGGCAGAGTGATATTAGATCATCTTCAGCAGTGGGCAGAGGAGGGTGCGATCCTCTCGGACCTTCAGTATGGGTTCAGGGAAGGATTAGGCACGACAGACCAGGACTTGAATTTGTCACTCATTTTGGGCAAATATGTTAGCGCAAAGGGAGGATCTATGTATATGGTGCCTTTGACTGCGTATCCCACAATAAATGATGGTGCATCCTGGAGGAAATGGGCGTTGAACTACCATTACTGAATTTCCTTCGTGAATTGTATTCGAACGCATCAGCTAGGGTGAGGTTCGGGACACATGGTGAGTTAACAGCATCGCTTGGCATAGAGAGAGGAGTGAGACAAGGATGTGTCCTGGCCCCATTCCTCTTCACGATATATACCAACGGGCTGGAGAGGTATATGATCAATGGGAGCCGGGACCTACCTTTAGTAAAAAATCAATCAATTCCCGCTCTCCTCTATGCCGATGATGCTGTGATACTCGCCAGAACGCCCCTTGAATTACAGAAGGCCCTAAATAGATACGCACAATTTATGGGTAACCTGGACCTACGTATAAACGTCCAAAAAACCTTCATCATGACGGTGGGCCCTGGGAAAAAAAGGCATACCAATATATATTTAGGAAAGGAGAAACTAGACAATACAGACCAGATTTCATATTTGGGCATCTTAATAGATAATAGACTCAACTGGAAACTTGCGGTTGAGTCTAGAAAACTTCTATTAATGTGATCAACGATGGCCCTGGTTCAATTTTCGAAAAAATTGGGAAAAAGGCCCCCGCTAGAACTGCTCCAGATATACAAGGCTAAATGCCAATCAGTTGCGTTGTATGGGTCTGGAGTATGGGGATACACAAATACCATCATGTTGCGATTTTCCATCGTTTGGTTGCATTTCCAGAAAGCAAAAAATGGTCTACAGATTTACCTTTTTGTCCCTGCGACGATATATCGGTGCAGACAACAATGTATACTGTATTTTTCTGCAAATTTTACGTAGAACATAGAAAGATCTGACTGATCCCAATACTACGTTTCATAGGCATGAGAAGATGTCGCCCGACATTGCTATACTTGCAGTTTCTGGAACAGGAGGGGATATCGAGGCATATTGTTAAATTTTTTAAATGTATATTTCGACATCGGTCAAATCTTTAAAAATATGCTGGGAAACCAAGGAGGTGTTTTGCAGGAAATATTTAATGTTCAATCATCGCCACACTGTACATAAATGGAATCAGGGATCCGGGATAGGAGGATGTGAGGAACTTATAAAACTGTTTTTCAGGCCTTTTTTATCAACAACTAGCATGAACTGTTTTTAGCTGTATAATTGCATCACAAATTGTATTTTTAGCTGTATTTTAGACAAAGGTTTTTATGCTCTTTTTTAATAATAATTAGTATGAATTGTTTTTTAGCTGTATAATTGTGACACGAATTGCTTTTATGATAAATGCTTTTATGTTTTTTTCTGTGATAAAAAACCGAATAAAGGAGGAGGAGCTACGCGCGGATCCAAGATGGACGCGTGAGCAGAGGGTTCCCGAGACCCCTTCCGCCACCCTTCTTTATCCTGACACAAATTCTGATTTGGACGACGGGTACTTCTTATTGATGCCCTGCTGATATCGAAAACTTCTTCCAGAATTCGATTTGGCCGCCGGGACCTGGACTTGCTGCACTCCATAATCTGAGGCCTGCGGCAGAGGCCATCCAGGGGCTTGAGTTCCCGAGGTGCCCAGGTGGCAATTGAACAACAACGGCTGGAGTGACGCCTCCGCTGCCCCTGTGGTACTTTCGGTTTCGATTTCGGTCTTTGTTGGTGCCGACTCATTGCTGGTAGACACTGCTGCCCTGCTCTAGTCGCAGTCTCTCCTTCGGCTGTCGTTCCTCGACCTCTCGCTTCCTTTAGCTTGCCATAAGGGGACTTATTCTGCCTAGATCTTGGAAGACCCTTTGGAGCTCGTCGACCATCATGACGGGCAGGACGGACACTGAGAGGCGCGCCACCAGAGGCCCGAATCGAGGGGGAGCCGCTCAGACCCAGACTATTGAACGCTTTACTCGCCCGAAGGGATCCCCGGGTGGGTAGAGCAAATCCCCCGGAGAGGCTGGTGACGGTACCCCTGCGACTGAGGAGCCGACTTTGGCAGATGTCATGGGTGCCATTGCCAATATCCAGACTGCGATGGGGCAGCAATATGAAACTCTAGCTACTAAGTTGGATACGGTTGCGATTGAGGTCAACCTTATCAGGACAGACCTGGGGAAAACCAACGAACGGGTCAAATCTTTGGATGTGAAGACGGCGAGCCTAATCACTGATGTCTCAGATCTTCAGACCAAGGTCCGCGATCTTCGCATGGCCAGAGACTCATTTGCCCGTCGGCTGGATGATTTCGAGAGCCGGGCCAGACGGAATAACGTCCGCATTGTGGGCGTTCCGGAGACTTCCAGGGAAGTACCGACGGATCTTCTGGTTGAAGACCTTATCCAGAACTACTTGTCACCAAAGGGCCTTAGTGGTCTTTTTGCAGTGGAGCGCGCTCATCGGATTCCTGGCGGGCAGCCCAAGCTTGGGGCCGCTCCGAGGCCTATCATAGCCAGGATCTTTAATTACCGGGACAGAGACGCTATCCTGCAGGCCTCCCGGGTCAATGGTCCCACTAAGTTTAAAAATGTTTTGATCAGCTTCTATCCGGACTTCACCCAGGCAGTGCAGAAGCAACGTATGGCCTTTACGGGGGTGAAACGACGCCTTCGAGACATGGAACTGAAATATGCCATGCTTTTTCCGGCTCGCCTGCGGATTGAGCACAACGAACGTACTTGTTTCTTTGATCGCCCTGACGCGGCCAGTGACTGGCTGGACACTTTGCAGACACAGCATACCGGCTCGGAGTGTACGAGGGGTGCCGAAGGCGGCCTGGAAGCTCTGGAGTAGTGAGTCGGTGCCGATGGGCCGTTATTGGACACTTTGCAGTGGCCCTGTGATAACGATGTTTATACGTTGCGGATACCCAGGGGTGGTGGGACTCGGGACTCTTCCTCCTCAGGGGACTTTTTTCTCTCTTCTTGTAGGTTAGTTTAATGGGGCGACAGGCACACTGCAAGTTGGGGTGGCTTTTTGGTCTACCGCAGGGGTGCAGGGAGGGGGGTTGTGTGTTGAGGGTTCTTTGGGGGGTAGTGGGGGGATCTTTTTTTGTTTGTTTACTTCGAGGCTCTTTTATCCTGGGTGCTTGCTCTGTGGCGGGGGGACAATTGGTTTTTGTCTGGGATGGGGGTAGGGGGCTGAGGGTGCTGAGTTGGAACGTTAATGGTCTCGGGGATCGCATTAAACGGGGGAAAGTTTTGCAGTACTTGAAGCGACACTCCCCGGATATTGTTCAACTACAAGAAACACATTTGGTGGGAAATACGTGCCGTGCACTGAATCGACGAGGCTACCGTTTGGTGGCCCACTCTGGATTCACCACTGGGTCGAGGGGGGCGGGTATCTTGGTTAGGAACTCCCTCCCCCTCGAGGTGGATGACGAGGTGCTGGATGATAGGGGTCGCTATGCTGCTGTTGTGGGTCGATGGGAGGGGAAGACGATCTCCATTTTGTCTGTGTATGTTCCCCCTGGTCTACAGTCTACCACATTTTCTGATCTGGGTGGGGTAGTCCTGGGGCTCCCTGCTGGTTTGCTAGTTATGGGTGGAGATTTTAACTCGGTGGTCAGTGGTGAGGAAGATCGCCACCCTTGTAGAACCCTCCCCACGTCGCAGTTATGGTTGGGCCGTTTCATGGATACCCTGGGATTCGCGGATTGTGGAGACAACTTCATCCTGGCCAGCTCCAGTACACCTTTTTCTTGGGGGCCCATGGTAGTCTCTCGAGACTCGATTACATTCTTATTCCAGCAGCACAGATGGTCTCCGTGAGAGAAATTAGACATCTGGCAAGGGGGATCTCAGATCATTCTCCGCTATGGCTCACCATTGATGTGCGGCTGGAGTCCGGGGGTCGTGTTGCTCCTATTAATCCGTGACATCTTTGTAACCCCAATATTAGTGAGGAAGTGGTTAAATGCATGGATTATTACTTTGCTGAGAATGAAGGGTCAGTGTCCTCCCCTGTTACTTTGTGGGAGGCGTGTAAAACTGTGATCCGGGGTCAGACGCTCTCCTTGATTGCCAGCGAAAGGGGACGTACAACTAAAGAAGTGGTACGGCTTGAGAACGATATCTCTGAATTGGAAGAACAGATGGGATCTGTGATTACGCCTGATAGCCTACATTCCTTGGCGCTTAAACAGTTTGAATACAGAGCTCTGGTGACTGATGCGGCTAAAGCGATGAATCATGAACAGCAGGGACGCTTGTATGATTTGGGTGATAAGGCGGGGAAATTGCTTGCTTGGCTTGATAAGCGGGATAGAGTGAATCGGTTTGTGCCTGTTATTGAGAGTGTGGATGGTGTGCGAGTTGTGGACCCAGTCGAGATCGTTGAGGTCTTTGTCCAGCATTTTCGGAAGGTGTACTCGCCGGTCTCGGACAGACCTGAGGAGGACTCGCACCTGTTGCTCCGCGATATCGCGTTGCCTATTCTCTCGGATTCGGATAGAGAGCTTATGGAGGCGGATTTTTCTACCGATGAAGTAGCGCTCGCTATCCGTGCACTCCGTTCTGGTAAGGCTTCGGGCCCGAATGGTTTGCCAGTCGAGCTGTATAAGTTGTGTCCTGATAAAATGGCGCCATACCTTTGCGGACGTTTTTGGCGTCGCGAGATCTCGATCTTTTCCCCGAGATCAGAGGCTGGCGTCCATTGTGGTTATCCACAAAGACGGGAAGCCCGGGGAACATTGTTCGTCATATCGGCCGATCTCGCTTCTGAATGTGGAGCCTAAGGTTCTTGCTAAAATTTTGGCAAACCGCATGATCGCGGTGATCGGCGAGTTGGTGCACCCTGATCAATCTGGGTTTATCCCCCACCGCAACACTGCGCTCAATCTCCGCCGTCTACACGGTGTTTTGGCGAGGGCGGGGTCTCTTGCGGAACCGGCCATTTTGGTTTCCCTTGACGCCTCGATGGCCTTTGACACGGTGAAATGGCCTTATTTGTGGGCTGCCCTCGCTAAATTTGGCTTTGGTCCTAAGTTTATTGGGTGGGTTAAACTGTTATATGCTCAACCGCTTGCACAGGTGGTGGTTAATGGAAGGGCCTCGGATCCCTTTGTCCTCGGACGTGGCACAAGACAGGGCTGCCCTTTGTCGCCTCTCCTTTTTGCGCTTGCTCTTGAACCCCTTGCCACGTGGCTCCGCTGGGAGCCTTCGCTCAAGGGCATACGGTGGTCTCCTACCTTTGAGGATCGGGTGTCGCTTTATGCTGATGATATTCTGTTGTACCGCACTTCTCCCCGTAAGTCGTTGGGAGTCCTGTTTGATGTCCTGAGCTCCTTCGGGAGGAACTCTGGTTTGGCTATTAACTGGACTAAATCCTGTATTTACCCGCTTGCGGGTGGACAACCTTCTCTGCCTCGCTTCTGCCCTATACCTGTCTCCAGTGGTGGTTTCAAATATTTGGGGATCTACATCTCTATGGACCCTAAGGTCCGATTTGAGCGTAATCTACTGCCTCCGCTTGCCCGACTTCGATCGGATGTGGCGGCATGGTGTGGATTGCCTCTTTCCCCCTTGGGGAGGGCGGCCCTGTTTAAAATGATGTCTCTTCCCCGATTCTTATACGCAATCCAGAACACGCTGGACCTGGTTCCAGCTGGTTATTTCAGTGAAATCGAGGGTCTCCAGAGGAAATTGGTTTGGGGGCGGGAGACCGCGTATAGCGCTGGCGAAGTTGACTTTGCCCTGGTATGATGGTGGGATAGCGTTACCGGATGTCAAACGTTATTATTGGGCGTCCCAGTTGAGTGCTATTAACCACGCCATGTATGGCCCTGTCCCTAATCCCGCTTATGATATGGATAAGTGGCACCTCCCGGGGGGCGATTATAATAGAACGCTTTATTCCAAGAGTGACAGGAGGTGTTTGACAGGCCTCACTGCGGTGGCACTGCGTGTATGGGCTAGTGCGACGTCGGCCACGGGCTGGACTGATAAACTCACTAGGGCGACTCCTCTCTATGCAGCTGAGAGATTGGGTGGTCTGTGGTCCTCGAAGGGATTCGATAGATGGGACATTATTGGTATCAGTAAAGTGGGTGATCTTTGGGCCACCAATAGAGTTAAAACTTTTGACGAGTTACAACGCGAATATAAGCTGAGTGATAGGGAATATTTTCGATACCTTCAGATCCGTCATGCGCTCGATTCGGTCTTCCCTGCTGGCACCTCGATCCCTGAGTCTTCTCCTCTGGAGGATAGAGTGCTTGATGGACATGTCCCCGACAGCACTATCTCCCTCATATACAAAAAACTTATTAATGCTCGTTCGGACCTTCTTGTACAGCTGCGTGAGGCATGGACTGGTGACGGGCTGGAGTTAGACGATGAAGACTGGCAGTCTGCAGTCTCCTCCCCAAAGGAAGTTGCTATTCCGGCGCGTCTCCGACTAGTGCAGCTAAAGATTCTTCATCGCACCTATGTCACGGATCCACGGTTGATACATATGGGTTATTCGGTGGATGGGTTATGTTGGCGTGGATGTGGTTTGCTTGCTACTTTCCTTCATATATATGGGAATGCCCGGAGATAGTGGTCTTTTGGACTCGAGTGCATGAGGTGATGAGAGAGGTGACGGGCGTCGGGCTACTTCCTGAGGCCCGGCGCTGTTTGCTGAATATTTGGGAACCGAATGACTGCACCGTCGCCCAGACTCAGTGGGTCACGCTAGGAAACATTATTGCAAAAAGAGATATTGCTCAACTCTGGGGGTCTCATAGGGCACCACTGGTCTCGACCTGGGAGGAGAACATGGACTGGTGTATGTTTAGGGAAAAAATTGTATACGTCTCCCGGGGTAGGCCTAAGTAGTGGGGTAGGATTTGGGATCAGTGGAATTCGTATCGTGGTGAGATTTGTGACCCGCCTTTTACAGAACCCCATGGTGATACAGGATTTCCCTGATTGTACGTTCCAGTATTTTTGCCTTTTGGTCACTATCAAGCATTGCTCGCTCTTGGTCCCTGCTCCCCACCTCCATGATTTCCTGATGTTTGCTTTTCGTTGTCCCCCTCATACCACATGTAGCAGCCCTTATATTGGTAAATTCGCCTCGTTTCTATTTCTTCTGGGTTTTCCTTTTTGTTATTTGTATGTTATAAAATGGAAACCTTTTATTCCTCCTCATTCACCAGACGCTCTTAACCACGTCATGCTTTTCCGCTGCCGGACCCTCGGGTTGTCGGCTGATGAGCTGTGTACTGCTTTATTTTTGCTGTTATGTGTTGCTGACCGGCCTTGGTGGTTGTAAGTCTGTATATGTCCTTATCTTACGAATAAAGGTTTAAAAAAAACAAAAAAAAAAAAAAACGAATAAAGACAAATTGAATATTTATTTGGATTTGGAAACCTCACACCTAGCTACAATGCAACAAAGTTCTGTAGGCATCAAGGGGGAGAACACGGGAAGAGGCTAAACTGTTCACCTGAAAGATTCATTAAAAACGTATATTGTAGAATGCTGCTCATGCTAGATTGAGGTCTTATAAGTGGATAGACTGAAACGCACCTTTAATGAGCCGTGTTTTTTGTTTATGAAACATTAGAGTCAGTGCATGCCTTACAGGGCTGAACTTAATGGCTTTAAACAAAATGGGAAACATGTAGTCCAGTGAACAAAAGACACGGCCAACCGGTGAAGTAAGAGCTGACATTCCAATACCTGATTAACAGCCTTATTCATCAACGGGCCGTTTTGCGAGCCCCTGATAGCGATTCATAACGAATCGCTATTAAAGACTTGCAAAACGGGATTCATGTAGGAATTGCTAAATAAATAGCGATTCACACACATTCCTTATTTGCGAGTAGCAAATTGCTAATCGCAAATAAGGAATAACTCCCCATACATTCCTATGGGCGAAAAGGCCCATAGGAAAGATTGGGGAGTATTCCTTATTTGCGATTAGCAATTAGCTAATCGCAAATAAGATAGCGATTTAAAGGGTGCCAGGGGTGTCCAAAGGACACCCTGTAGCACCCCTTAAATGCAAATTGAAACAGGTGTTGCGCACACACATGTCCAAAGGACATGTGTGTGTGCAACATGCAACTTAGAAAAATGCTTTTAAAAGCATTTTTCTAAGTTTTCGCTATTTACCACGAGGTTTGACCTCGCGGTAAATAGCGGGCCGAAATTGCGAATTCGCAATTGTTAAATGGATGATGAATTGCATTTAAGGAATCTCAAATAGAGATTCCTTGAATGTAATTCCTCGCTAAATAGCGAAATCGCTATTACCGATTTTTGCATTTGGGATGATGAATCCCACATGCAAAAATAGCGCTCGCAAAGGGCCAGATTCTCAGAATCTGGCCCTTTGCGAGCCGATTTCGGCTTGATGAATCAGGCTGTAAGTTTGTTATGGATAGACATGCTAAGAGGTGATAAGTCTTTCAAAGTAAAAATAATTGCTGAAGAAGAGAAGAGCCATTAGGTATGCTATGTGGATGCGGGTCAAAGTTCTGAACATGGATTTGAGACAAGCTTTAACAAGAAGTGGAGCAATTAAATTGAAATTTGATAGATAATAAAGAGTTCTCTGTTAGTCTCACTCGAGTGGAAAGCAAAGTACCCACACATGAGAATCTAGTGTAATTACGTTTCTATTCTTGTTAGATTTAGAAGTATCCTGGTAGTTGGAAACTAGATTGTTTTAGATCGGGATCGCCCTTGGACCTGTTGTGTATAAACACTCTACTCAATTAACTTCCCACAGCTGTTACTTTTATGTACTGTAAACATATACATTTATGAAATGCTGTCATTTCGTGCATCCTGACTGCACTGAATTTCTCAATCGTTATTAAATTACATTTTAATGATTTAATTCTTAACTTTATTTCGGGGCTATGGAACAATCGCGATTTTAACATTTGTCAAACTTGGTTCTTTACTTTTCCTTTCTGGTACTATGCTCTGAGGTTTTGGCTTTATTTATTCTTTAGAAAGGTTTGCAGCAGAATACAAGAATGTATTCCAGATGCATTTGAAAACAAACACGTTGTGTTTTGGTCCCCTGCCAAAGTCACAAGATTAGGCACGGAGAAGGGATGCTGAATCCTCCTTCTCTGTTTTACCAAATCCGAATCCCAATCGATGCACATGCTTTGCTAAAGTTCAACTGATGAGGCGTGAATGACACTACTACTTGTAAAGAATACATTATTATTTTTTTAAACATGTCTGCTCTCCAGTGACAGATGATGGTCCTACCCTACGTGTCAAGCGGCGGAGAACTGCTATAGGCAAAAATGTTCCTGACCAATGCAAATTAAATCAGCATTCTGCCAATTGGCAAAACTAATTACACACTTAGGTAATCTTCCAGTGACCTTGGCAGGCCATTCGGTTATGGTCCACAGCCCCCACTGAATTGTTCAATGACATCTGCCAACACTGATTACAGCAGCAATGGGTCAATTCTGCACATCCTAATTGATAAATGCAAGCGCTATGAATGTTAGAGATGGGAAGAACCACAGAAATGAGAAAACACATTGGGAGACTGTGAACCCTTTAAGAAATCGACTTAAAATAGGGTCTCTTTACAGAAGAAATTGATTTACAGGGTTATGGACAGCATCACGAAAAAAGTGATTCTATCGAGTAATGATCCAGCAAGTTATACAACCCATACATGCTTTCTGAAGCATTTTGTAGCCTGAACCGGGGCTTAATCAATATAGCATGCACATTTATAATATAATCCCACGAGGGCTGGGTAGAAACTCATCATATTTCCTGAGAGTGTCATGTGTTTGAAAAATGATTTTATATCTAGATATAATTGTTAACTGTTTTTCTGACATCATTTCCAGTTGTCTTCATAGATCAGCAGTTTCTACTTTTTTCCTTTACTTTTTCCACATATCAGCATCACAGGAAAATGCCCACTACGGGTGTATGCCACTAATGATGCTCCTTTTTTGTCCCGTTAGTTTCCTTAACCCCTTCACAGCTGGGCAAATTCCCCTGCTGTGCTGGGGGGGGGCACGCACAGCGCCCCCGTGCTCATGACAAGTTCAGCTCATCATGAGCCATGGTGGTCGTGTGCTCATGACAAGCTGAGCTCGTCATGACCACACCCGTTTCTTTAGAACGCTCGCACAGCAGGGGAATTTGCCCAGCATGCGAGCGTTCTAACGGTCATGACGAGTTGAGCTCATCATGGGCACACGAGCACCGTGGCTCATGACGAGCTGAGCTCGTCATGAGACTCGAAGGTGTTAACCACATTCTGTAGGTATCTCCTTTTCCACTCTATGTGGAAATGATCACAGAAAATTGACCCCGTCACAACCCCTTCTTACATGGAAGAAAACAACTTAATGTGATCATGGATCCCAGCATCTTCACATGAACACAAATCTCGTATTTTTTTTCAGGAAATAGCAGGGCTGGACTGGGAACTCAAAGCAGTCCTGACAATTTCATCAGACCAGCCACCGGGGAGGGGGAGGTGGGGTTCAAGTATGAAGCACTGCTGCTTTTGTTACTAGGGGCCGATATTGCAGCATCAAAGCAAAAACGCCCCCCTGCAACAAAACTGGCCCCACCGCTACAAAACCAGCCCCCACCTTTCCAGCCTCCTGGGGAAACGCCCTATGCCCGGTCAGGCCAGTCCAGTCCTGGGAAATAGGATACAAAAATGTATTACACTGTCAGAAATTGGGCTCCTAGTTGACAGGGGTACAATCCTAGCCAGGGTAAGTCACTGAAACACCCTAAATTATACAGTGCTCACTCTGAGGTAGCTTGGCACAGAACAGCCAGACTTAACTTAAGAGGAGTCTGGAGACTCTACGGAGCTGTAATTATTCACGTTCCTCACAGTGAACCTTTGATCACTACAGAACTGTGAGTTTCCTTTCGTTTTGTACAATAAGCACAGCTCCATAGGCTTGGTGTGAGTTTGGCATTAATACATCCACATGTCTTAATTCAACGTTCACTTCCTTATAAAGAAGGTTTTACTCTGGAGGAATCAGATTTTTCCACCCCTTATAAGTGGACTGTAGATCCATTATGGTGAGTTCTTTGTTTGATATACGTACAATGGTTTGTGTATTTTAAACCATGTTAATTTAATACTTATGACTCTAAATCTATCATGCAGGAGGGTCTTGGAAATTCTTACCCCTCAATAGAAGATAACTGTGGGACACAGTCAGTCCTCTGCTGTGGATTTTTACAGCTTTGTGAGTCACTTTGGAATTCCCCATATGTTTAAATCATTCAATTGAGCAACACACGTGATTCTTAGGTGAGGTTCAGTTTTCCCGTACAGGCTGTCCATAATTTACTAGTCCTGAGGTAGACCCGCCATGATGTGTCCAAAATAAAAACAAAGGGCTGAAACGTCGACTACAATTTTATTGGTCTATGTCCTTGGTCAACCATCCTCTAAATGGAAGCAAAGAGGTTATAGGGTATATGTTGAACCAGTTAATACAGAAAGGACAGACATGTTTCTATTTGTGTTTTAGGTACATCTTCAGTATTGTGTTTTGCTATGTACTTTTGCACTTTATGTCACTACTTCTCCTCAGTCACTTTTTCTGTTGTATGTTGGTGTCGTGACGGCCTTGCACGAAGTAAACAATGTATAACATTTGGATATATGATTATGAATATATGCAATAAGAAATGGCTATGTTGTGTGTTGCCTATTTCTTTATTTGATCTGCATGATGGAGTGTTAAACATTGGTCAAGTATAGGACCACACTCCATCTATGTCCCCCAGACCATATAGTGGTCTTCATACATTAGTGTAGACTCTTTTGTGATTACATGAAGCAATTGAGAAAGCCAACAGAACTCATTGTAGCTCATAAAAACGTCACCCCAGACAAGTGATCAAAGACAGACAGCATGCACCAAATGGCTATAGCAAGAAAATGCCAACTTTCTACAAGTTGATTAAATATGTAAGGGGTAGGCCCTCGACACTTCTGGAGTAAGCCAGTATAATATAAAACACATAAAAATCATCCCGCTGACTTTCCCATAGGCTGCCACTACTCTAAGCAGACTAAGACCAAACTATTTAATAAGATGATCACTGTCATTTAATGATTCAACTTTGTTCATTGTTTTTCATCATTTCAATCAATTTAGACAAAACAGAAAAAGAAAGACTTCACAATTCAAACTTTCTAAAAGTGGCATTTTCAGAATTCCAATTCAAAATCCGACTTCATCATAAGTTGTTTTAAATTGTGATTCCAGAGACACCAAACTTGGGGTCTGAATTGAAAATTGCACTTATAAAATGTAATAAGGTAATGCTAGTGTTATTCTATGGGAGCGATAGGCCTTACAGTGGTGTAAAACTAATTGTTGAGTTTTTCAGTATCAGGGCAAGTAAAACTTTAAAGTACATGTTCCACTTTTTAAATACACTGCACCCTTCCCTTGGGCTGTGTAGGGCTTACCTAAGGGGTGACTTATTTGTACTAAAAAGGAAGGTTTTGGACTGGCAATAGACTCAACTTGCAAGGTCGACATGCCAGTTTAAACTACACACACAGGCTCTGCAATGGCAGGCCTGAGGCATGTTTAAAGGGCTACTTAAGTGCGTGGCACAATCAGTGCTGCAGGCACACTAGTAGCATTTAAATTACAAGCCCTGAACACATTTAGCACACTTTACTAGGAACCTAGAAGTACATTAAATATGACCATTGTGGATAAGCCAATGTTACCACCTTTTAGGGAGAGAACATATGCACTTTAGCACTGGTTAGCAGTGGTAAAGTGCTCAGAGTCCGAAAGCCAACAAAAACAAATTCACCAAAAGGGGGGAGGAAGGCAAAATGTCTGGGGATAACCTTGCAGAAAGGGCCATTTTCAACACATAAATACAAAATTTAAAATGCAATGTTTGTAAAGGGTAAAATGGCACCAAATGTTCCTTCAAAAAAATGAAATATGATCAATCCTAAGAGAAAAATAACACAATTTCAATCATCTTGGTGCAGCCAGGGCCTACACCCAGCTTTTAATTTAATAGGGTGCCAAATTTTGACAAGATAGTGTTGATTTGATGACTGTTTAAGACTGATATTTTGTGCCTACAAATACCTATACAAGCGGCCCATCATCATCGAACATGACGAGGATGAGAGTCAAGCCATGCCTTTACTATACATGTTTTTACAATATATGGTGTAGCTGTTGCAGCAATAAATATACAATACTGACAAATTTGTGAGAAGATACTTGGTAAATATCCAAGAATAATTAATGTAGAAGTAACATTAATTAAATTTTAATAATTTATTTGCCTTTCGTCTTGTTTGATAGTTCCAACTAGAGCGTAGGAGCTCCTCTTGACCATCGTGAGATGGGGGAAAACTAACTGATCAAGGAAAATTCTCTCAGAAGCATAAAGAACCAGATTTGTATGTGACCAGTAGTTGCGTATTATTTGCTGTCAGTGAGGAATAAATCCCATATAGCCAATATGCGCAAACATTCATTGAAAATTAAGTAAATGCCAATGCAATACATTGAGGCTTTAATTATATAACTCATTTTATTCCTCAGTTCCCATATATAGACATCGCTATTAAAGTACTTAATGACTTGTGTTTTAGTAAGGAAAGGAATTGGTGAAAACAATATGGAGAATATTTTTATGAAGAATATATACTAACATGTATGAATACAATTTGTTACATAATAACAACTCAAGCGTCTAGTATTGGCATACATTTCACTGCAATACAATTGAATTATTAATAGCATTTTTTGTAATTCATGCAATTTATTCCGCACTTGTTTCAAATAATTGGCACCTATAAGATAGATGTGATTGTGGGTATTGTTTATCCTTATCAGAGAACTTCACTTGATCAGTCTCTATAGTTGAGCAGTGGCAACATTGAGAGTTTTCCCAACATCTGTAGGCATGTTATCTTTTAGGAATGTAATAGGGTTCCTGGAAGACTTTGTACTGATATAATTTGAAAAGGGAAACATTCCACAGTAAATGCCCCAGAGGAATTGATTTGAGGGATCTCTATGTGAACATTTTCATGAATCTAGCAGACCATTTTTCAGCCAGTGTGCTGCAAATAATCTCCCTGCCATTCTGGTAATAGACAGTACACTCTACTTACTGACCTCAGTCAAGGTAAGGACTTAAGGATATTAAAAAATCTCACAGTGGATAAACTAAAATCAGAAGAAGTGAGTCAGGAGAAGTATCCTCTAATTTATTGATACTTGAAGAAGCCTGTAGCTGGTATATTGTGCAACCTAGTAAATTGGTTAAACAAGTAAAATGTTGCCGCCTCAGTTAGCCACACATTGTAAGGAGAACTTTGCCCATTGAGCTACAAATATATAATGTCAGAATCTAGGAAAGAGATGATTATGGCACAAAAAAGTGTGCAGCATAATTCCCGGATAATTAAATTGTTGAGTTACTTCTTGTTAGATCTGCAAGCACCGTGGGTAGAGTTTTTGAGGTGCTGCAGGAATGGTTCCACGTCAAAAGCAAGCTGACCCCTACCTCATCCCTCTAGTAATGTATAATTTAGAAGATAGATAAACCATACAGGAGATTTGAACAGAAAGCCCATTCTATAGATCTTGCATCCAGTATAGAAAAAAATGGGGGAAACCCTAATTCTTTTAGTGTAAGCCAATTAATGGCCTGTAAGACTGTGTTGAATTCCTTCTTGGCTGTACTTTGTATTGCTTGTGTTATAATAGATGTTTCCTGTATAGAGAATAAAAATAAAAATGATTTGTTCTGGTGTTGCTTAACTATTGACTCCTTTCCCAAGAATTCAACCTCAGGATAATTAAAGATAGTTTAATACAGTTGTTACTCGATTGCTCTTTGATTTGAAGTGCAAACAACTGCCCTGTGCTTTTGCTATTCACAGTTTAGCACCTGTAATGTAGATGGGCCATTAACATTGCCTTATTCCAGAAACAAAGCAAGGAGCGGTGCACCACTTCTATAAATGTGATTCTAATTCCAGATATATCCACAACGTTCCAATGACAGTTGAGATTCTTCTCTTTAATGTTCCATTATCAATATTTGTTAAAAAAAGGGTCAGCCAACTTGTTTCATCCACACACATGTGGACTTCTTCAGGACACAGTCAGAATAAAGAAAATCAGCCCTCAAATGAAAGAAAAAGACTTATTGGGACCCATTCATCTTAGATTGTTGGAAATATAATATAACTTCCTCAAGAAGGGATCCATCAAAAGGCCCAAATCCTGGAGTCATAATCAAGAAGATTTCAAGTTCCCAACTATATAAAATAAGTGTGGGAAGCATTATGTCTCTGTGCCTGTGATTTAGAAGTGGTAAACGGGGGCAAGAGAAAAGGGAAAAGGTCCCGTCCCTTATCCAACACTACAATTGGTGTCGGGCAAGCAGAAGAACGTGGCACTTCCAGTCGATATCATGAATATTGTGGATATTTCTGGAATTAGAATCACATTTTTAGAAGTGGTGCACTGCTCCTTGCTTTGTTTCTGTTTTTGCCTAATATAGGTTGGCACTTTTTGGTCAGAGGGTAATGGGAGATATCAGTTGCATGTGCAGCATCAGTATGGTCCACTGTCTTTTGCTTTGTCCTACATTACCTTATTCCAGACTTTTAAGAAGAATTTTAAAGATAGTTTAGAAAAAAAACTGCTTCCTGTGGGCCTGGCCTTAGTTTCCGGGCACACCTGCCAATGGTCAGTTTCTAGGGCAAGCTGATGATCTTTAATTGTTCTCGTTTTGGTTTTAGCTTTTTTTATCCTCTTCATAGCATAAATGCGGTTAACCCCCGTCATTATCTTCAAGTAGGCCTGGGTGTAGTTTATGTGGATATTACCTCACATCATCTCTGGTATTTAGTCTTACGGATTTGATGTGTAATGCCCAAGACTTTGCCATTAAACCATGTTTCGTAAACAAGATTGCTGTTCGGGTAAAAGTTCTATTGTGGGAGAAATAAGGCGATCGAAGCAAATGTGAGCAGCAGTTGTTTT
This sequence comes from Lissotriton helveticus, assembly GCF_964261635.1. NCBI lineage: Eukaryota > Metazoa > Chordata > Amphibia > Caudata > Salamandridae > Lissotriton > Lissotriton helveticus. The sequence continues at coordinate 1,012,083,054 of NC_136072.1, forward strand.
TATGTGTGAACTGATAGAATTAACTTGAAAATGTATTTTGAGTTGATTTTATTTAAGGGGCAAACTGTTCGGGTAATTTTAGACCCCAATGTTTGTTTTTGAGAGAGAAAGTGCTATGGAGAGTGAGCCTACTGGGCACACAGTATCAACTTCCACTCTGAAGGCTCTTCCCTGTTCTTCCCTGTTCTTCCCTTGGTCATTTTGGATGTGGATTCTGGGGGGAAAGCATAACTATTGTTATCTCCAATCTCTGCTGCCTCACCCAGTCTTGGAATGTATACTGGCTTTGGGAAAATCAAATGAGTTCAGTGCAGTACTTTGCAAAATGTATTTTGTTTGAGGGAGGGCAGGTACAACTATTTCTATTCCTTTTCCCATACTTGGCCTTTGTACACCAGCAGAAAAACAGCAACACTAATGTAAAAAAATTGATTCGCACAGTAGGCCAATTAAAGCTGTCACTGGGTGAAAATAAAATTCCACAGGCGGAATTCATTTAATTTTGGGAATTTCACAATATGATTGTCACTTTAAGTAATTTGAAATTCCCAAAATTACACCATTGAGCCGCATCATTTAATGTTGTGTTATTCATGCTAAAAATGTACAACAAATGCTCAATTCATGATAAACAGTTACCCTAAAGGGGAGGGCATGACAGAATTTGAACAGCTGTTGTTCACTGTGCTCTTCTGGTGCAATATTTTTTTAAATGTGAACTCAATCCGTTTGTCAAAAAATTAACATGACAACACATTTTGCACTAAAACATAGGGCTAAAGGACTAATTAGAATTTTATGTCAATACACCTAATTTCACAAAATCTTACTTACATTTAGGGGCCGATTCCGATCTCGGTCGGAAGGGCTCCAATCGGGTCGGATTCGGAGGCTGAATTTCTGTCCAGTTCATACACGGGTCCAGACGACGAAGTACAATGCGAACAAGCGCGAAATCTCCAGCCGAATCGATCCGGGTCCGAACCGCTCCGTAAGTCTCGGCCGTAAGCTAACCGTAATGGAGGCGAATTCCGACCGAGCCAGTATGATGCGCGAATCGGACAGCCGGATCGAGTCGGAGCATCCGGCTCGCAATAGCTTCCGGAGCTGGACTTTGGGGGTCCGTATCGGACCCCCTGTTACCCGCAGCATTACGGCTCGGACACAGGGGGAGACCCATGGGTCTCCCTAACACAGGCATGTACGGTGCAGATGGCAATGAGGCGTACACACTGTAGTGGGCTCACTTGTCCCGAATGTGCCCATTCAGTCAATAGGAGCCCATGTACGTGTTGTACGACCGGCTCCCATTGACTTCAAAGGGAGTCTGACCGAAACGAGTCCGACACCATACAGCCGCATCGTACTCGCCCGCTCAGTCTGCAGGAGTGGGAAAACATCCCGGATCCGGCTCGGTCAGAGTGATTTCCGACCCAGATCGGAATCAGCCCCTTGATGTAATACACAAGCAAATTATTCAGATTTCGCACCACCCTTTATTAAATAAAACTTAAAAAGGCTAGGAACACCCCTAGGCAGCAATTAATTACCAATGCAAAATACAGTTGACAAAAAGTCATAAATCAACCTGAGAATACAGGAAAATGCCTAGGTATGTGGGCTTGAACTCCTGGAGCTACTCCCATCCTACTCACCAACAGGCAAATGCAGATACCAAAATAACCTACATTTGGCATGAATGCAAGGCTATCGACACGCCTCTAACATAATTAAAAAAGTCTGAGGCACAGCAGAGGTGAGAATGTAAAAAACTGAAAAATACATTAATAAATTACATTCAGGCACTTCAACAGACTGGGCCCCTAACAGAAAATCACCACTGTATAATGGGAATTCTGGAGAACAAAAAAACACAAGGAGGATAAGCGTAGTGGAAGGTGGGGACAATGAAGATGATGATGAATGTACAGGCTGACAGCTGCACAGATGAAGCATAGATCACTTCTATTTAACCTGCTAATAGTCCAAACACTTCTAGCTTTGGAACTCTATTTTTCTACAATTTGATTTGACTTTTTTCCAAAATTGAACTTTGGCACAAGGTAATCTGCTGAAAGTAGAACTATTCTTAGAGAACAAGAATTCTTTGAATACTTCCGAGAAACAATGTTGACCTTATCCAGAAATCGAAAACAGTCTATATATTCTAATATGGGATGGTCTTGACCTTTTTCTTCTGTAACTAAGAGCCATTTCATAAATGTAATTTTGTGATTCATTCGGTTAGCATTGCCAATGTCATATTATATGCTTACAATGAAATCATTGCTTTTAAATGCGTACTGTACAAATGCTCATTTTATGTGTACAACCATTTTCAAATGCATTTTATGTATTTTTGGGTGGGATTGTAAACACATGCTTTAGATATGTCTTAGTGCTTAAATTTAGTAATGTCGAACATAATAAAGTGGTGTGGGTGTTGTATAGCATTTTAGGACCCTAGTGTAATTTTCCAGATTCATGCCCTTAAATAGGTATAAATCACCATGTCCTTATATAGGAATAAAAATCATAACCATATTTAGACATAGCTCATGCAGTCCAAATATGGCATGGCTACTTCCACTAGTTCCGAAAATCCACAACGATTTCTTGGAAAACTCGGCTTCAGCAGTTAGGGACTTCCCCTTGCTTGAATATTGATTTGTCCAAGAACTCATGGAGTTTTCAAAGAACTGAGACTCTTTGATGACGTTATTATGTCCACCTTTACGTCAAACTCGGCACCTTCAAGGTATAAATATGCCCACACGTGCCCAAGCAAACACACAGTGGTTTGGAGCAGTTCGACTATTTACTTGCCCGACGCATCTCACTACAGCAAGTGCCGAAGGAAGCCGACCCTCCATCAGACGCACTGAGAGAGACGCTGTCTTTTCTCCTGCCGAGAAATCCAGCTCAAGTGTTTCCAAGCTCCCCTTGCGGGGTGTTGGGAAATCGAGTCCTGAGACAGAGAGATACCAGACCTCCTTCATTCTAAACCAAGGTACGGAGCTGATTAATCTTGGATGGATTCTTGGCAAAACGAATACTAAATTTATGCTACTCCACACTTACTTCTTCCCTCGTACTAGACTTAGGTTAGGTACATCGGGGTAGGCGTATTTTAGAAGCACCAGTTGAGTCATTTTAGTCTTTATTTATTTATGTATGTATTTCGTGGCTTAGAAACCATACCATGCTTTTACAGTAATATTTCATAATACTCTACTTGCTGTACGCATTATACTTTACAGCCAGTATTACGATTTTAGCAGTTCACTTCTTCTGCATGAGAAAGAAAACTGTTCAATAAATACTTTTATTGAAAACGCACGTCTCTCTATTTCTCTGCACCTCTGGTGAAACGAAGCATGCACGAATGACTGAGTAAAATATCTATCTATTGTTTCCACGACTCTGAAGATCAGTTTTATCTTGGGGAATCAAAGTTGTCATGTTTCTGCGTTTGTCAGAAACGAATCCCTTCTTGTGAATTCGAGAACGTTTCTAGTGACCTCTGAGCTAGCTGGCACTCACAATTAAGTCTAATATATTCGATGGAGACCTAGTAGACATAAGTCCTACGTCACATCTATAGGATATATTATTCCAATGCGCAGAGCCTATTGGGAAAATAAGAGCTACACTACAGTAGTAACACCAACTCCACATACTTTCCTCTTTCCTGGAACCCCAAAACCACTAACAATCCTATGGCAAACACGATGACCTAGCACCACCACAACAGGTTCTACTGACTTTGGCTCCTCAGCATTTTAGAAAACTTCTTCACAGTTAGGGAGCCTGAGGAGCACATCTCAGAGTACACCATTTTCTGTAATCCAGCGCATTGTGAGAAGGCAGGAGGACATTACGATTCCAAAGACAACTCGTGAAAAACCTATGTGCAATTGTTTGGGAAGAACACCTCAAAGGATAGCTGCTACTGGGAAAGAAGTGACACAGAAGGAGGAGGAGATGAGGAATAAAATGTCACCATCATGTAAAGCAGCCCTGTGACTGTTGCTCTTAGTGTGCAGTCATCACCTCGGAATGGCAGAAAAAAAGAGGGTTACAGTCGCCCAAAAGCATTCAAGCAGCCAACCTGCTCCCCGTAGATCACTTAAGATGGAATCCTCACAAATAAAGTAGCAAACAAAACAACCTACTATCAAGTTGTTTTGTAATCACATTTGAATTTCCTGGTGCCCAGTGCCCTTGGTTTGGTTTGAGTGGTGATGTGACACTATCAGAAGTGATCCTGTTAAGCAGCAGGAGGAGGGGTATTCAACTTGATGGTCTAGTAGTCCAGTTTTCTACTGACCTGCTAAAGGGGCTCCTATTTTGGCTTCAAAGTGAGCTACTGACATCTCATCTGGTGTTAACTGTGGACCTTGGCATTTTGGGTCCAGGTGCCTTTATCCTCACTGGGATGCACCTGCTTGCCTCTTGAATTTAGTTATGGCAATGCAGAATACTAGTGAGTGGGAAGAGAGAAGAGTTTGGGGGCCTTGGATCACCTGCAAAAGATGCATGGATGCAATTGGCACTACTATTGGTCCCTGTTGATACTTGAGGCTTATATTTCTCTCTTGTAGGGCTCAGGGAGTGGTTTTACCCTCTATAGCACTCAGTGTGGGGGTTGACAGATCATTTGGGGGTAATTAAGGCAATAAGGCAAACAATATTAACATTTATATGAACACTCATGAGTAAATGCATAGAAGCAGTTTCCTTTGAGGCATCATTCTGTTTGCCATAATACTGGTAATGACTCCCAATCTTGTATTCCAAGAAGTGCTGTCATTTTGCTAACCAGGTGTTTTGCAGTGGTGGTATGCTATCGGTGTCTCTTATTGTGATCTGAGGGTGAGGGACGGGCTGGCTCTTCATCATCACCTTGCATAGTTGAATGAGTATTCAACTCCCTGGTTTCTGCTAGATACGTTGTGAAGGGTTCCCAGATGTCCTTGGACAGGGAGGTTGGGGGCTGTAGCTGCACATACGTTTCACATTGGGTGTTGTAATGCACCAAATCTCCAATCCAGTTCTGTCTATGTGGCACCCTCGAACTCCCCCTGCACATCGTTATGCAGCTCGGCAGTAGGAGAGCTATCACAATGACTGTGTACACCTCCTTCAGGGACTGTTTCACAAAGCCCAGTAGGGCAACCAGGGGTGTAAGTTCCAACTGGAAATCAGTCTTATCTGCTATTGTGTCTGCAGCTTCCCCCCAAAGGGCCCTTATGTCAGGGGGCCCTAAATCAGGTGCAGAAAATCTGAATTCTCATGGGTGCACTGCAGACAGCCTTGTGAATGGAAAGGATCTATTTCGGCTCTCTGGACGGGGGTGGAATATAAGGAGTGCAGGTATTGAAAATGTATGAGTTTGTGCTTATGGTCCAGAGTCTCTGCTCCATGCTGCTCTGGAGCCATCTGGGATATCTGCATGGGGGAGCAGATATTTATATAGGCCGGACACTCCTTTGGGGGCTTCGGTGGAGAAAAAATCATGGCCAAGGGGCCAATTTCCGGGGTTCATCTGAAAAGCTGGGCAGACACACTTGAGCAGCATGTCTCACCCTCAGGTAGAGAAAAGGGTACAAAGTAGGGGGCGTGCCCCCACCAGTAAGGTGCTCCAGAGTTGCAAATTGATTTTGGGGTAAAGATTGCCCAATTCCTTCACCTCCCATCTCATCAATAAACAATGTACCAATTAGTCAATCGTGGAAGGTAATATTGGGTTATTGGAAATGGGTATGTCTGGTGAGTATAATGTAGGGTGACCCAGTTCTCTGCCAAGGTCCAGCAGTTTGTTGCATCTGTCTTCACTGTGTGAGTGTCTCTAAGAAGGCTCACCTGTGGGAGCACCCAGAGGGGTATGCTGCTGGCTTGATCCCACTGTGGCTGCAAGTGAGGGAGTCTGGCGTCAGGATGATACCAGTGTCTTACCTAATGACTCTGAGCCAGTAGATGATAAAGCTCCAGGTCCAGAACCTCTAGGCCACCCCCTCATAGGAAGAGTGTGCCAACTAATCTGTGGTTGCTTCCAGTCCATATAAACTTCATTAGAATGCTATTGAGCATTTGAAAAAAGGTGTGCGGTAGTGACATGGGGATTGTGTCAAAGAAATACAAAAAAAGGGGAAGGACAACCATCTTGATAGTGGTGATTCTGCCTGCCATGAAGAAAGGCAGTTTGACCCAGAGCACTACCTGTGACTCAAGTCGTTCCAGCGCCATTATTTTGTTGGACAATCACCTGTATTTCTCGATGTAGTATTACCCCTAGATACTTGAATGTGTCATTTACCCAGCAAATAGGGTAATCAAGTGGAACCCATGAGATGCAGTCTACAAGTGGAAGAATGTCTGATTTTGCCCAATTAATGTCAGGTTTGCCGAGTGCGAGTGGCCAGGGAACTACAGTTATGGCCGGCTCTCAGACTGACACAGGTACAGTAGGCAATAGCAGGGCTTAATACCCGACCGCACCCGAGCAGTGACGCTTCCTGTTCTTGCTTTGGGTCAGATTAGTCCTTCCGGGTTCCTCTGTGCACTTCCAGGTCGTCGCGGCTCCTCCCGGTTCACCTTGCCTGTTCGGCGTTCTGTGTCTTGGCGTCCCAGTTCCTGCTCGCAAACCAAGTTCCAAGATAAACCCGGCTGGCTCCGGTCCTCGGAAGAGTCTACTTGGCTTTCTATAACCCCTGTGGTAGGCTCCAAGTATTCCCCTGAATGGTTACCTGTTTTTGGTGGCACGCATAGCACAAAGTATCCGTTTTTTTGCTGTGCATACTATTCAGCGCTTGGTCGCTGTTTTCTATTTTTTTCCCTTAATACTGCCCACATTCCTATATCTTTGGAGCTACAGGTTCAAGTTTCCTTTGTTATGTCATACTATTTCCTGAATGGATTAAAGGAATAGTTCTATACCCTGCTGCCAAGGAGTATACATTCATGGGGGCATATCAGAGAACTATAAAGTAGTTCATTCTTGCTTTCAAGGTGGGTTTCTTTGATGCCTTTCCTACAAGAGTACATAACACATCCTATAATACGCTTCTCTGCTCTTTCCTTCTATCCAGATATCTGCACACTCTTACTTACTCCATCCACCCGTATACATAGAAGAAGGGAGTTTTCCAGGTAGATACTAATTACACTAAGGGAATAGGCATTGTACTGGTAGGGCCATAACTCTGTATATACTTACCTCTTATCTTGTTCTCTCTTTTCCATAGAGACTTCATTGTTTGATTGCCTATGTTTTAGGCTGGGACACGACGTGGAACCTTTGTGTTTTTCCTCCTTCTTTTCTCACCCTTCTTCCCAGGGCTACTGTGAGTACTTTGACTAAGTTGATTACAATAGATGATCCAGGGAAGTTAAGGACCTTTACACCATTTGCATGATGTTCCTGTAGAAACATGAGTAACCTGACAATTAATAGCTAGGGCAAATTGTATAATCTCACAGATGATATCAGATAGAAGGCATGCAGGGTCGTGAACACACAGGAATATATCAACAAAAGAAAACAGGGAATTAAAACAAATTGCCTGGTGCTATTTCTAAGATCAATTGTCCCCAGCCAAAGAATGTCCATATGGAATAATTTAGTTATTTTCTGAGAAAAAATACAATATTCATCAGAAGTTCCATGAAAGTTCTTTATTTTCAAACCATCTTCAATTCTCAAGATGGGATCCAAACCCACAGTCAGCCATAAAACTTTTTCAACTTGAGTCTGTATGTAAATCTGACTAACTCAGCTTTCCAAGTTAAATAATTGGGCCTATGCTTGGCTGTAAAGCTAAAGCCGTTATTTAATACTTGTAACTTGTGATGAGATAGATGTGTATCAGATAAATGGGTCACCAGATTAACCACTTCATCTTCTCCCTGTTTCTCTGGGATCTTGTTCTGACCCTATCTGAATTTACTTCTTCCATGAGCTGATCATGAACCTCCTACTTTCCTTCCTCTATCTCGCACCCCCATCTTGGGCCCGCTATACTCCCATACTTGTTGATGCATCTGAAGTGACAAGCAGAGGGGCACCCTTGTTCAATGGGGTGGAAGGTGCCCCCCAAAAGAATGACAGATTCCTCCAAATTGTGCCATATTCTTGTCCCACAAAGCACTGCACTTTAAAATTCAAAATGGACGAATCCTCTCCAAGAGTGTAAGACCTAGCTAAATCAACCTACTGGTGTGGCTCATTTACATTAGCACTTCCCCTGCCCTTGTGCAAATTCCTTTCCTGGCCCTGCCATCTGGCTGGGAGTACAGGATGTGGGGGTAGGTAGGCCTGCTATTCCTTTACTGCCCTCCACTCTTCAAACCCCGGTTTGATTTACCCAGCCCCCCTTTATGACCTATCCTCTGCAGCTGCAGAGGTCTCTCCATCAGATAATGTTTGCTCTATGCAGCCACTTATCACCTCATCAAGGCAGCATGGCCAAGCCTGTTAAGGCTGGCCAATCAGCAGAGACTATTAGAGTGCTCGATTTTGGCTTACAGAAGAGAACGTTTTATAGCTTGTTTTATGTACTAATTATGATAAATTCAACAGTGGCCAGTTGTTGGATTTATTATTGCTCATCGTTTGAATCTATGAATCATATTTGAACCCCTTCCTAGCAACACTAATAATGTAATAACATATTCTCATGTTAGCCTATAGAGTTAATAATCTACAATGTGGAAAAATAGAATTGGCAGTTTTTCCCTGACCCGGGATGAAAACATCTTTTATAAGGTCTCTGCTTATAGTTACATCGTACCCCACCCCTGAGGCATCTAGGGAGGAGATTAGGGGCGACATATTAAAAAAGGTAGTGTCTTTGGCACAGGAGGTGGCGCTGTTTGTCCACAAGAGCCGAACCGAGAGAGAGTCGAGCAGCAGCAGCTGAGGCGGCGTAGCGGAGCGGGGCTTTGGCTGAGTCTCAGGAAGGGGAAACTGCAGAGAAAACCGCTGAGGAACCGCCGAGAAACCGCCGAGAAACTCTCCCGGTTTTGACTTCCGACCCCTCTGCCAGCCGCCCCTTGAGCCAGTGAAGCCCTCTTGAGTCGTGTCCCTGTCTGCCGCCCCCGCCACCAGCCATTACACACAGCGGTGCGGCGCGAGGCATAGAGAACCGGGGAGCTGAGCAGAGAGTACCAGCGGATAGAGGAGCAGGGGCTGGGGGACTCGGTGGCGGTGCACGGGCCTCGCGGGTTGCCGCGAGAGCACCGCAATGCTCCAGCCTGTTCCTCCCGGGATTCCGGTCCTGGTTTTTGGGAGAGCCTGTTGTTCGCGCTGCATTGTGCGTTGTGCATTTCCTTCCTCACTTCAGACCTCAATGAGATAAACGAGACCACAGAGCTAACCTTTACTAGCCTATCCATGGCAGAGGCCGTGAAGAGAAACCATACGTTACTGGAAAGCTGGGGCTTACAAATAAAGACTCAGCCCGTACTAAAATATCCATCAATTTTAAAATTCGCTACCCGAAGAATTGCACTGACATCCAGGAACAGACCATTGGGAGGAACTCAGGTGTGAACGCCCCGCTCGATCGAGCACCACATGCGTGGTCCATCCTCCAGGGGACCAAAGGCGGCATGAGCTTAGGTCTCACTAATGAAACCCCTCTTAAAATAACAACAAACTTGGGTCATGGCAAACTCTTCTACTCAATTAGGGGGAGCGCCAGCAAAGACTGGTCCTGGCTGCCGCAAGCTTTAAATCCCAGCTCCTCACATCCATCTTCCCGAAAATAAGGATCGCAACCAGTACCAGCCAATAAATGGCCAAGACAATCACACAAACAGAACATCGACCACCAGCAGATTGAACATCCTGACCTGGAACGTTGCAGGGATTATGAAGCTCGTTCAAAACCAAGCTGCAGTGGCATTCTTGGAAGAGGCGGATATAATTTGCACCCAAGAAACTTGGGCAATAAAACCTATATCAATAAGAGGGTATGCAGAATACAGCAAACCAGCCACCAAGAATAACATATTTGGAAGACCCTCAGGTGGGATATCTATCTACATCAAGCACTCGTTGAACTTCGAATTCACGGAAATAAAAAGCCTATCAAATATGTTCTTGTCGGGCATTCTGACCAATGGGCCACTTTCAATATTGTTAATCAACGTTTATCATAACCTTCATGGGCCGAGGGCTAAGGATAATTTGATCCTGCTAACAAGCCAGCTAGAAGCTCTGCTGTTACAACATCCTTTAAAGGAATGTATTATCCTCGGCGACCTTAATATACACAACATAGGGGTCACGGCCACACAAAGCTATCACCCTGGGGCCAGCAGCGCACTGAACGCTTTAATAAAATCCTACAATCTGGCAACAGCCCACTCCATCCTCTTGAAGAACAACCCTGGAGCTTTAGTTGCCCCCACCTATAACAATCAAACAATGATTGATTATATTATATTAAGCGAGAAATTACAACTTTCGATGTCAAATTACACAGTGCATCAGTGAAATGAAAGCGATCACGCTGCCTTAACTCTCACACTGAACCTGACAGCAGAAATTTGACACAGGACACACTGTATCGGGGCTCCAAATGGTGAAGAATTGTACAAGCTACCTAGAAGAATCAAATGGGGCCCGGCTCCAATGATCAAGTTCCATGATTGGATAAATACATGGGCAGGCTGGCCATCGAGCACCCATAACACGGGCGCAATAGAAGAATGGGACAGATTTGCCTGGAACTTAGCGTCCTTGCTTCGAGGAGATACAGCAAGCACAAACCGATGGCATCCACCATATACAATCGGATTTATTCCGGCATTCAAAGAAAGCGCCAGACTACTAAATGCCAAACGTAAAGCATATCGGAAAAACGGCACAGCATCGGACAAAAAGCTACTAAAAGAAGCAGCAAAAAGCCATTCAAAGAAGGTGTGGGCCGCGAAACGTGAACATTCCGAGGGACAATGGCTGAAAATCTTTGACTTGCTGAGACCCTGCAAATCCCAAGAGTTTTGGGGCTATTTAAACACCTTAACTCAAGGAAAAAACCATAGAGAGAATTCCCTCGACGCACATACCTGGGTTGCCCACGTCAAAACTTTATACAAAGACGATCGAAGTAGATCTTACTTAAATAAAGCCCTCGCAGGAAGTGAAGAACTAGACACCATTGCCCACACAATGGTTGTGCCAGAAAAATCTTTAGTTTCTAAGATTTAAAAAACCAAATCAGACAAAATGGGGCACCAGGGCCCAACGGCCTTCCTGGCTCCCTGTTCAAGGCGAACATAGAACTCTGGTCTGAGAATCTGACCCAACTGTACACAGAATGTTGGTTCCTGGGGGACGTCCCAGACTCCTGGAGAGGGTTGCTCCTGCACCCAATACACAAGAAAGGGCCGAAATCCGACCCAACCAACTACCTCATGATCACCCTGTTGGATATTGAGGGTAAAGCCTACGCGAGTACCATTCTGGCGGAACTAGCAAGTTGGGCAAGTACACATAGTCTTCTGCCCCTTTACCAAACAGGGTTCAGACCCGGGGCATCAACCGTGGATAACATAACAGCTCTTTCATACCTAGTCCACCATGCACTGTCGTGCAAAAGCCTTCCTCTCTTCGCTTGCTTCATAGATTACTCCGCAGCATTTGACGGGGTAGACCGCGCAATTCTTTGGAAGAAGCTGGCACTTTGGAACATCAACCCAGCCCTGCTGAAAGCAATCCAGTCTCTGTACCAAAGAACGTGGGTCAGAATCAAACTTTCGAGCAACTCCGCTTCAGAGAAAATTGAAATGGACAGTGGCCTAAAGCAAGGGTGCGTTCTAGCACCGCTGCTGTTTAATCCATACACAGCTGACATGGACCAAGCCCTCATCGGAGCAGCTATAGCCACACCATGGATCGGGGGCACTAAAATACAGTTCATGCAATATGCCGATGACTTGGCACTCTTGGATCACACCAAATAGGCCTACAAAAGTAATTGTCGCCCCTGGCAATCTATAATGATAAAAATCGGTTGGTGGCCAATCCATCTAAATCAAAAATTTTAATCTTTGGGCACTATCATAAAAAAACTCTGGAATGCACGCAGCAATACAATTACTTGGGCGTCTGGTTCCATGAATTGGGGCGCCCTGGAGCCCATTTAAGGAAAATTCAAAGCAGAGGGAAAGCCATCATCTACCCCCTCTGCAAACTACAAGCCACCCTACACAGCCCCACAACGATGGCCATCCAAAGAGTTCTAAGGGCAAAACTAATGCCAGCCCTTAACTACGCCCAACAAGCGTTTCCTGGAAAATTAACCAAGGACCTGGAAAAAATCAATTGTAGCGCATATAAGAGATTATTCCACTTACCCGAGTGCACCAGAAACACTCTTGTGTGACTAGAATTTTCTTTGAACCAACAAAATCTGGAAGAGATAGCTGCCTTGAGTAAATACTTTTACCTTACTACAGAGGCACAAGAGAAAACAATGAAGGCAGTTCTAAAAAACATCTTTCTGGAACCAGGGAACCCTCGGTCAGTGACCCTTGCCGCGCCCACTGATCTCCTCAACTTAGACATAGAAAACTGGGACCCTGAGCTAACTAACTACTCTGGTATCAAAAGCACAATCAAAAAACAAGTCCGCATTTGCTCTCGCGCCTCAGACTTGGAATTATTGGCAAAAAGAGGCCTCCACGAGTCCCAAAGTCTCCCACAGACAGCGTACAACTCTAAACACCACCTCACGCAGGCAGTGGGCCGCACAGACTACATCCCCTGCCACTCAAAGAATTATATACCACCTAGTCGATAGGATCAGAGATCAAGGAATGCAGGCTCTGTGAGTACAAACGCGAGTCTTTGGCCCACCTCCTATTTTGCTGCCCGGCCCTGCGCGTAGCTCGCAGCCTCTATCTTAGGCCCATCATTTTACAACTGGGGACGCGCACTGCAAAGGAGGCAGTTCATCAATTACACACACTGAATACAGTAAAACAGATGGCCACGTTTGGCAAATTTATCCAACAGACCCATATGAAGCTGATGGCCATCTCGGGATAAATGACCAGAGACTTAGATAATGCATGTTGGGCAGAAAGGCTATGGGCATCACTCCTCTCAGCCCCCAAGTATTCAGATCTTAATCACACAGACATTCTTTTAAGATGACGATTTTTTTCTTTTAACTTTTGTAACTTTTGCATCTTGTTTTTAATGTAATGGTTTTAAGTAACCAAACAATAAATGTATTCATTCATTCATTCTTTGGCACCAAAGTTGAATTTGAATGTAATTTACTTTTAAAGAAAGTCTGCAAAGCAGGGCTGCCTTAAAAAATTACAGCAGGCACTCAACAGTGCACATTCCAGTGCAGGAAATCTACTGAGCCTCTAAACTCCCTTGCTATATTATATTATAGGGATTTACAGTTAATTCCCCCCTATTGGCCTATTATATACTAAAGATTTACAGGGTCTGTCATTGCCAATTATAATTTTACCTAATTACCATATACCTTTTTCATCAGAGCACGGGTGCTGGGTCTGTTTAGAAGAGCCCAGGGTGCTGTCAGAATCAGTTACCTGGAGCTTGGTATTACACTTCTTTATTCTTTTGTGCGTTACTGCAAAATCAACATTCTAAACCAGGAGTCATTGCATTCCGCTCTTACACTTATGTCACAGTTCTACGGAATCCATCAGTGGCCAAAAGGGTTCAGCCATTGCTAGCTTGCAAGAAACTACAATTAGCATGATGAACAGAAGCTTTTTTTGCTAAAGTAAATGACGTTCGCCGCAGCCATAGTCCATTTCTGACACTGACTCTGTTGTTCAAAATATGCAAGAAATGGAATTTGCTTGTTTGAAGCTGACAATTTGTTTAAAGGCCCTGATTCTGGTTGTTGGTGAGTACCATTCCTTAGGCAAGAAGGTGTTTGTGCAGGGATTGGAACAGCATCCCTTCACAATTTTGCTGTGACAGATTATGGCAGGTCAAATCTGTTGAAACATTGTTGGAAAATTCCAGATAAAAACGCAACCATGTATAGTTAGGTGAAATAGATACAAAACTCCCCATTTCATCTCTCGATCCAGAATAGGAGCTATTTACCAAACTCGGCAATTACCCTAGCCTACGGTATTGATTTTTAATGGGCGCAGTGAGTACCACACCCTATTCCCTAAGGAAAGCTTGCGGAAATTGCACAAGATACTGGATCTCCAACCACTGAGCGCGGGCAAATGCACACTTTGCTGACACAAAACTGTCTGATACCTCATACTATATTTTGTCTACTTTGGTAAACATTCCATGTACTTTTTTAAGGCTGAGCACAACAAAGTTGAACTCTGCATTTTAAAATCACTGGGCAGCAAAGTAACAAAGTATGTGTGCGGAGAAGAAATCAATTCCTAAAAGGTTAGGATCTTTGATTTCAGCAGTCTACTCAATAGCACTAACACATTTGTAATGGAAAAAAGACCAGGACTGAAATGGAAATATGGGGGACAAATGACAGAAACAGTATTTACTCTGGTGCAAAACAAACCAGACAAATCAATTTGCTTTGCTTTAAGGGAATTTGTAATAGGGAATGGAACAAATGTTATTGGTAATAAGCAAACAAGGCATGTCACGCATATTTTCAGTTTATTATTTTCTGTATTTGACCATGCATGTTTTATTTTGTAATGAGGTATGCAAACTTTATTGTTGAGGGAGCTGTCAGGCCCTCCACTCTCTTAAATAAAAACTGTGGCTGAAAATAAAAATATTTTTTGATTTTAAAAAGCATACATTGCTATAGCAGTCCAAAGACTGAAGGGAATGACTTTGTGTCTAAATGTGCTCCTTGTAAAAGGGAAGAAATGTCTTACTCACAGTGAACTTAGCCAGTGCCTGAAGCAGGTAGACCCATTCACCCATGCTGTATGCTGTAATGGGTGGTAAAACATGTGAATGACACAATAACAGACAAGTGGATTTATGGAGAGATGGCTGAAAAGCCACTATCACTATGTATATTATATATATACATTTAGTAAAATCTAAAGGTCTTGGATAATAATAGCACTAAAAATGCATCTTCTCTTCTTTCAAGCTTGAATGAGGGGAGTAATAGTGAGGCAAATCAGTTTGCTCCATTTTTATTGCATAAGTATCAAAATAGTGCAAAATCCTTCCTCAAGTGCACAGTTAGCGAGCATGAGTGGCTGCCCACGTTTGCTATTCATGCTCTGTTGCTAAATGCATAATTACTCCAGTGGCAGCTGGCACAGGTAAGAGCTGTGAGGCGGGGGGGTCGACAGACGAAAGGATGGTAAAATGAAATAAAAAAGAAATAAAACCACTTACCTTGCACTCGCCGCATCGCCACATAAGTGGTTTAGTTTATTTTTTAAATTTAATGTTACCTAATGACTCCCCCCCAGCCCCATCTTGGCCCACCACTCTTACCTGTGCAGGCTGCCACTGTACTCTTCCTGTGTAATTCTGTATAATCTCGCAGAATAGTTGCTTAATTCTACTTGATTAAACTACATGGAACTACAGGAATTATGCCCACCCCTACTACTGACTTGCCACAGTTGCCATAAGTTGCCCTTCCATCAGTCCCTCTCCAGCAAATGGTAGGCTATTGAGGTTGTGGTAAGGCTTCAGCTCTGTGATGTCTTTGGGAATCGAAAGGTGCATCTGGCCACTGTCACCACCATCTATGGGGATGAGACTGAAAGGAGGCAACACAGACATCAACAGACACCATAGTAAGGTTTTTCACAGATTAGTATTGCTTAGTTCTATTTTTTATGTCATGGTGTGGTAATCTTCTGTACTATGGATTTGGTGAACTTTTCTCACTCCATTTACAATTACACAGGCAACAATACAGTGTAAAACAAACTTGCTCCATTCCTTGCCATAGTGCAGCATTTCAGAAATATTGTCAATATTAGTATGTTGAGATCGAGCAAGAACGCGACCTAGCGGTTCACCAAAGATTTCCTTTTATAAAAATCACGGTGACAATTCGAAAGATGGATGTTTAAAAGCAAATAAAGACAATGATTTAATTACAATTATTAGTTGCTTATCCCTATTCACAGACACTTGTCTCAGTTGATAAAAATTATTTCCTGTTGACAAAATGTTTTAAAATCTTCATTCTCAAAACCTTACCAGTGTATGGGAAAAGACTAGTGTCCATCCGCCAATGAATTCAGTATCATTTTTATGAAATGCTTTGCAGGGACCTATTTGAAGGCTTCCTAGATAGCCCTTTAGCGGCTCAAGCTGTGCTGTCACTGAGAGCTGCTCTTTGAAACATCCTCCTCCATCAATGTAAATTGGTGGCCAGTAATCTTCTAATTAACCAAGTCCTTCCATGACTGGAATGATCAAAAAAGATATGTTCACTTGATCCAGTCTGGCATTTAAATCGTTTAAGTGCTTGACTCTAAGCCAATTTCACGTCGCTCATTACCACAGCTGTCTGCCTTCAACAGAGAGTGTGGAATTATGTTTTAGTAGAGATCTGGGTCAAATTGTCATTCGAACTACTAACACCAAGTGCTTTAGTTTAATGTTTCTTCAGCCCTTAAATGCAGCGCAACAAAAGTCAACAATGATGATCTCCAGTGCCAATGCAATCGCTTTATCTTACAATATGGACCAGTTTTGTCTCCAATATCTTAGCCTGAAGGAGAAGGAAAGGTTTGATAAATAGAGGTATTAATGCGACCATAATAACATTCAAAGCATTTGCATTGTAAATGAAATGACCGTCTGTGAATGGGGCGAGTCAAGGAAATAGTTGAAGTCTATGAGAATGGGTGGGGGGCAATTTGAAGCCAAAGATGGTTGGATGATGGAGGAGCTGGAAAGCGGGTAGGCAGGATCAGAACATTTTTAGACGGAGAAATATACAGCTTACCACTGGAAACAACTTGAAACTGCATGAAAACAAGCGTTGCAATCAGAACCACACTTCACTTAATAGGACAGTAAGCCACTGAACCTATCGGCCAATCAGCAAAGATCTGAGATTGTGTTTTTGTTACGGGTAGCTCACATTATTCACCTCAAACATTCCCCAAAGTCGTGCAACACATATTCTAGTAATCTGAATTAGATAAATTAAAATCACGAACGCAGTATGATATACCAGGAAGCATCAACACAAAAGCCTATGCATCATTCCATCAATCAATCAATCAGTGACTTTATAAAGCGCGACTACTCACCCGTGATGGTCCAGTCTAGTGTTGGCATCCCTGTTCATAAGCAGAAAATTCCACCATTGTAATATTGATATCATTTGAACTGTGATGTCCCAAAGCCCCAAAAAAATTGCCAGCTATTTGAGCAAAATGCAAACTGGCACTCAAACATGTAGGGGAACATGTATTACCTCTTTCTCAGAGTTTGTGTCACAAAAGTGAAGCAAACCGAGGACAAAGTGTGGTGTTTGATTTAAGTTCCAACGCAAATCATGATCAATCATGGTAGGATCCGCAGAGTAGCATTTTACTTTGTTTCGATGGGGCATTCCATGGGTGGTGCATGGGTGTTCCCATGCAATCACCCATGGGTTTTGACACGAATGCCAATTCAACAACATTTATAGATAAGGGTTTGTGCCAAAAAAAGACACCATCTTGAAGTAAATGAAACGGCTGGGAGCAAGTTGAAAAGTCTTAAATCTTCCAACTTTGCATGTGTGCTGCACTGTACAGCACACTTACAACGTGGCAAAAGTGTTAACCTTTGTCAAAGCATGGTATGGTGTGTGCATTGACTGATAGGCAGTGGTGGCTCGCCTAGGGTGTGCTGCAGGGCGGTGAGGCGGGTGGGGGAGGGGCCGCCACTGGCCTTAAGTGTGCCAATGTAGATGGGGAAGACAACAAAACAGCACCATATCTTAGCTAGATTCTTAGCAGACATGGAGCCATTTTTCTCGCTCCCTTTGATGCTACACAGCACAGCAACTTTAGTTACTGCTCTGCGTAGCAGTGAAAGGTAGTAAATGTTCTCCTTAGGGTCTAATTGACCAAGCCAACAATTAGCGTCCAAGTCCACTGAGTAATTATGAAGATGACCTTTGCTAAATAGAAACCCAAGTCCAAAGGCTGGCATGCAGCAAATCGACCACTTCGAATGAAAGAGTCCGCGTGAAATACATGCAGAGTTTGAAGAACAAAATAGCGCCGGTCATTTTTGCTCCATGAACCAGCAACAAACACAAAGAAAAACAAAAAATATAATGGTGCACCAACAATGCCATGAAGAGCAAAATGCTATGTGAATGAGTCGCGTTCACAAACACGTACGCACACACACCTACACGCACACACACACACGCACACACATACATCTGTTATGTGGCTCTACTGAGATGTTTTTCTCTGATAATCCTGGTCATTAGAGTCACATTAAATATGCTGACTAGAAGCCCAGCGTTGAAAGAAGTTACAAAACTTTTGATTTAAAATTTATGGTTGAGATCAGTAACTGATGCAGATGCATGAAAAATAGATGATTGCAGGTGCTACCAACTTTTTTTATAGAGCTTGATTTTCACAAAATATTCTGCAATGCAGCTAGTTTCTTATTGTGCACAGTTAAAAGTAAATACATGAACACAGCGGCGATGCATAGTTTTAGAAAACATTAGAGAAAAAATGATGATGAGGCAGATTTCTCGATGGATTTCTTTTAAAGAACGTTTACCCTGCAGTTTAAATGAAATAACAAAAATGGAATCTCCAGTTCCTTTTAAATACATTATTTAAAAGTTTGATTGAGTTTTCTCTTTCATCATCCTCCCATTACAGACTAGTCCTGCCGTTGCCCGTTGCAGACCCTCCGGTATTTTTGCATAAAATAGACTTCAATATATTCATTCCTGCGGAGAAAAACGGTAAATTTAATGTTGACATTATAATTCTGGACACACGATGAGCTTTTCTGTAGAGTTCTCTAGCTGGTTTATTTTTTCTGGTTTACTCTCTGAAGCAGACATCTTTGTCCATTAAGAATCTGAAAGATGGCACCTGCAGCATTTTGGAGACCCAGGTTGTATGATGCTTATATTTTTCACTTCCATCTGTATTTATACATGTGTAGGGCCATATTTACGAGATTCTGGCGCAGAGCGGTGAAGCAAGTGACCTTGCTGCGCCAGAGGGAAAGGGCAGGAAATTGCAATATTTAAGCAATATGCGCTGGCGCCGTTTCGGCAAGAGTGCCTGTACTGTAGAAAGGATTTCTCCAGTTTTTTTTATATTGATTTATACTTGTAACACAATAGGAAAACATTCCTCATCATATCCCTATTAGGTAAAAACTGAAATTGTGTTTTCTTCCAGGTGACTGTCCATGGTTTCAGCCATAGCAGCTAGGTTCATAGCTGTAAAGATGGTAAGCACAACAGGCAAAAAAATGTGACTTTACATATATCTTTTAAATCCATGAATTTACTAGAAGTAACTGTTTTTTCACTGAACAACAAATAAAGACAGGGCGCTAGGGGGCTCACAAGCAGAATGCCCGCACTGAAGTGAGCCTCCTGCAGCCCGGCATCTTAATCCTTCCAGGTATCCTACTCTGATGGCCCCAAACGCTAAATAATCAGAGCAGTGGATATGCAATATCCTCCTGCCCAACCACTGCAAGTTTGGTGCGAGTACCACGTTCTTGATTGCCGTCGCACTGGCGCATAAAATTACTGCTGCAGCTGACCTGGATGCCTGGACCACTACAGGGCAGGACGCGCCAAGCAAGTACTGCGGCGCCCACATGGCATCTAGGCCCCGCGTTTGCGCCCTATACAAAACCGCTTCTACAAGTGAATGGGTAAGTGAAGACACAACATTCGCCCCCGCAGCTGCTGCCAAGGTGTCCCCTGCACCCACCTGGTAGGAGCGGCCTTTTCCCAGCGGGATTGCATCACATCATAAACAAAGAGACTTGTCATCAGTGAACATTACATCAGTTCCTATACCCAATTGAATTGTATGGGACAAGGTTGATTATGACATGTTTGGTCCGACCAAGCTTTTAAAAATTCCTCATTTATTTAAAATATCATTGAGTGATATCATTACCTCCAGTACATTTTCTGATGTTTGGGATTATGAAACTGTGAATAATACGTTGTTTGATTTAGAAAAATCTGCTGCATTTTCTAATAGTGAAATGTTGGATGACACATAAGATTTTGAAACAATGTATTGCTATCAACGCTATGGTCATCATTTTCTGCATAACTCTGCTAATCCCAGAGATGTTTTTACATACCACCAATGGAAACTTTGCCCAACACCGCCAAAAGCTGTTCAAAGACATTTGCACAGAAATGTCCATATTTTTCAGGGTTTAAGACGTCAGACCCAGCTTCATATTATTATAAGGTTGCACCAACACCAGCACAGAAAAATATGTTGACAAACACCAAACAGATTTATTCTGCTTCCTTTATTGCCCAGTTGTCTGAAAAAGGTTTTGATTTAAGGAAAGACACTATAGACTTAAAATCTGTCTGGGGCTACTAGAGACTGGCAGGTCCAGGGAAGAGAGGCACTATTTAGAGCATGCCTCATTCCTCAGCAAATCATGTTTTTGAATGACATCGTGCAACAAACGTCCTGTCTCTGAATAGCCAAGAACAAAGACTTGAATACACCTCGGATGCCCACACCATCACACACCAAGGGAAATATAACATCACAAGAAGGGATTACATTAGATTAGATCATGCAATACAATGGACCCGATTGGGAGGGATGGTTGATTTAGCCCACAGACACCAATAGATGTCAGGAAAGATTCATAGGTAAAAGGGTTTAATATCTACAGGCCAGATCCACGCTATGTACAGAGAGAAAATCCAGGGGTAGTGACATCATACAGTGTTGGGAAGTTATGCCTCGATTGGCTAAAAACCTCAACACTGTCAAAGGTGAAACAACACTTATCCTTACTTACAAAGGATGTGGATCTACATGATTTTTTATTGGGTCCTAGAAAGCCAAGCTAGAAACCTTTCACTTATGCTGAAATCTAATGAAATCTGGAAAATTTCCCAACAAGAGGCCACGGAGAGATTTCGTGAAATAGATTGTATGAACATAGAGAAAGCTCTAGCCGTGGTTGACAATGGTTTAACTACACTAACCTCCAGGATATATTCACTGAGCAACATTGTATCTTCTGCAATAGATATATTAGAACAGCATTTGTCCACATTACAACACGGGCAATCAGAATTATGTTCTATTATGTTGGTAAACTGGACGCTGCAATCTTTGCGTGCTGGCTATGTGCCTTAGCGTTTCATCAACAGTACATCTCTGTTTTCTTCATGCAATCTAACAGAAAAACAGATAGAAATGGCATAAAGGGGAGCAAAATATAAAATGGTGTGTATTGCAATACTGGATCGATTAGCCTTTACAGTGGCAGAATCACCGTCCACAGAATGGTTACCCATGGCCACATACCTCTACCGGTCACTACTTTTCAAGTTCAATATTGTCTTGAACAAAAGCAGGGAGGCAGATATGAAGAAATGGGTAGGGAATTCATCAAGGATTCTTGGGAATTACCGTACAGATTTCGATGCCAGAATAGGCATAGAGAATTGTTTTTAAGCGGTACAAACTGTGAGAAAACTTTAAGTGGATCACTTATATGTCAGGATATAATGCTGCATTTGGCCTTTAACGGTTCAGTACCGAACATATCATGTTACTTGAGGGGTTCCCCAGCTGCTGTGATCACTCCAGTGCTCAGGCTACTTTTGAATGGGAGTTACTTGATGCTGAACGATCAAGGTTCCTGTGGGATGCTTCCAGGCATTGCATATCTGGTAACCGTGAGCTTCAGGGTTACTTGCTCTTTGCAAGTATTGTTTCCACCAACAGATACAGTCAGGGAGGCGCAGTTGTGGCCTTCATTAAACGTTTCTTTAATACAATTTGATACTTTGAGCAGAATGAAAACCATGTTTCTACAGAAGACCGTGCCCTTAACCTCCGCTCAAGAGATTTTTGATCTCCAGATCGCAAGGTCTTCAGCCGAGATACAGGCACTCATACATATGAACTGCCCCTTCCACTTCTCAGAAATGGTAAGTCGCATCTTTAACATGTCTGATACGACGGATATGGTCCACATATTTAAAACATAGGTTCAGGACTGTTAAGCACTTTTCAGACGGTTCTCGGAGTTATACCAAACTTTATACACTCTGTATTCTGAAGCATTTTTGGGGGACTTCCGCTAATCCTTTTCCTAATAGCAGGTATCCTGATTGTAATTTTTCTGCTATGGAGTTAGAAAAAGCACTCCAAGAGCATAAATACCGTGTTCACATGGTACAACATCTGGGCACACCTTGCCTGAGAGAACTAAGTGCATCTTGGTTCTTGTCATTTAGACCAGTCTGGATAGATTGCATCTTACCTGTCCTCTGATGCCTGTTTTGCAGAGAAGAATGTATGTTGGATCTCTGTCTGACACTCCCCCATCATGTGTGCAATTGGACATTGATGCTTTACTTGACCAGATAACGGCCCATGTTCTGCAGTGTCTCCAACGTATTCTAATGTTGATGGCGGCATTCCTAGACCCCCCACAGGTAGGCACAGCTCCTGTCGGAATGGATACTGAATCCTCCACTGACACCCAGGCCTTGGATGGCTCACATCCTGCTATAGCATGGGCAATAGGCAGTACAGAAGAGCATCTGTGCTGAATTGACTTCATCTGCAAGGTGTTACAGGCATCGTCATCTGCAAAGGCAGACAACAGTAATTTAGCGTCTACCAGTAAGGACACATAAACAATTGGCTCATTGTGTGCTGGAAGAAATTTGGCCTTTTTTAAACAAACTAAACTTGGAACTAAAAAACAAATTGAGACTTTATATGGACATGCATGGCTTTCAGATGCTTGTAGTAATTCGAACTATATTACCGGACATAATGGAGCTATGGTTTGGGAGACAATATTCTTTTTCCATCTTTTAAAGATTTTGTTTAGAAAGTTGTAAACATTTTAATATCATCACTATTTGTTTTTCTATAGTTATTTGCGTACTAGTGCCTAGTCTGCCTAGTAATACAATTACAATTGTAATTATGTTGTCCAGTTGGATAAAGAGTGGGTGTTATCTTCCATATAGGTACCCTAATATTGGGTAATGTAAAATCGTAGCTCGTTACCTATATTCTTCCTCTATATTACATACCTAATGGTTCTTAGGGACTGACCTTTTAGCTAGATATGACACTGCATTCAGAACGCGGGATTTTCCGTGGTAAAAACCTCATACATTATGCATGAGGATTATTGGAAGCACAGTAGGGCTAACATCTGTATAATATCTATGTACAAAGTTCATCTCTACGTCATCCGGAGTCCGACAAAGTAATACAGCGAGGTAGAACCCCCAGCTAGACCTATGGGTATATATACAATTCATCTTGCTAAGACAGCCAGAAGAGACGAGGACTTCCCAGCTGACACACTGACCAGAGACGTTGAGGTTCCTGCATGCAGACACTCCAGCTCGCAGTAGTCTAACATCCATCACGGGGTGTCCAACCCGAGACCAAGACGGGGTCCCACAGACTCTCAATTCAGGTTATTGGGTTGACTATATGCTAGAGGGATTCTTGGCTTAACACCTACACACCTACACACATGCTAGGTACACTTAGGCACATCTAGTTAGGGAGGTATCGTAGGAGTGCTCATCTTTTTATTATCATGTATTTTATATACTTGTATGTATTCATGACTACTGCAAGATGGTAGAGCTTTACCATCCATTTACTTCCACAGTGCATCTGATCCTATATATCTGCTACTGTCTAATGGTTGTTACAGCTCATCTATTTTATACCCGAATAACAAGTATTCAATAAATACTTATTGAAAACGCCCAGCCTGTTTATTGTGTGTATCTCTCTAAGACAGACTAGGTAAGCACGGGTAACATAGTGAAAAGTGGTATACTGTTTCCACGGTCCCGAGGGATCAGGATTGTCATGTTCGATGGTTTCCAAGATTCTAGTGGCACTGTGAGCTAGCTGGTACAAAAGGCCAACATACCCGGTGGGGTTGTTCAGACTCAGTCTGACACCAATCCTACAGTGTATGCTGTCCGAACACGCAGATCCTGTATGGGTTTTTAAAGAAACTACACATCAGTCCTCATTGTGTCAACCAACTAAAGTAGCTTGCAAAACATGACAGAGGGCTGCTACTTCAGCCTATGGTGCAGCTTTAAAGTAACTGCCTTTTCGACCTGGCAAAACAAACATTTTGCTAGGCCTAATCCTTCCTTTTTAAAACTCATACCTATAAGTCACTCCTAATATAGGCCCAACAGGCTCAGAGGGCAGGGTGCATGGTATTTAAAAAGAAGGACATGTGTATTTAAGTTTTACATTTTCTGACAGCAAAAAAATCCTAAAGGAATTATTCACTATAGTATGGTTATCTCTCCCATAGACTAACACTGGGTTACCTTTTTACACCTAATAAGTGATAACTTCTGGATTGAAAACACTCCACTTGTTGCAATTTAAAATCCTCTATAATGGTAAATCTGGATTCTAGGTTACTATTCTGAAAATTCCACTTTTAGGAAGTTGGCATTTTTCTGCCTAAAACAAATGTGCCTTTATGGCAGGGTCCAGGGCACCATGACTGTGAATTGGTCTCATGTGGTGGTCTGTTTATTCCTTCCAGACATAGGGACAAAAGGACCATGATTGCGGGGCAGGGTATTCCTCTCTTGAACAGGTTATCATGGGGCATGTACTAAGTTCTGAGCTTAAAAGGGTATGTCCTAGGGCTGTGACAACCCCTATCCTGATTTAAAATGCTGGCTGTCTTGACACTGACAAATGCAGCTCGCAGAATAGTATTGAACAGGAGCAGGAGAAAGAAATGTACCGCCCTGTAAATGAGATATATTGTGAGATGACAACATCGCTTCATTTATAAGTAAGTGAGCCATCTACTAGATGTGGAATTAATAGTGGGTGAGGTAATAGTGATGAATACAGAGCCGATGCTAAGAGCCAACTTATGTCATTTTTAATACAGGAGGACGTCTTGTTGAACCCCTGGAAGAAGAACCATACGTTTATTATTGGTCAACTTTAAATAGAGTGAAAGGATAAACACTTAAATGTAAGACTCTCTTGACTTTGACAGTACACTCACTCAGTTTAGATAAGTGTAAAAAACTCATATAAAATTATAATCATTAATTGTATGCATTTATTTCCAGATCTGTTTGTTATACATTGATCTGTCCTGAAGAAGGTGTTGATATAATCAGAACAAGACACCGAAACGCGTCGACATAAGGACCTTTCTTTTAACCAATGTTTTTAAACTTGTTTTTAAATTTGTATAACAATTCTGAATAAATACCGCCTTTGTTGCCAGATTCAAATAGTGTCAGTACCGTTTGGTACACGCGCTGATTACAAAGTAAGGAGATAGTGATTTGTTACAATGAAAGCACTGTGATAACTTAATGTACTTTTGTATAAAAAACTGTGATTTTAGGCAAGAAGCCTGTTTTTTAAATAAAATCAAGATAATATATGCATCTTTATGTGTGATTGTGGAAATTTTATATGCAAAGCTAAACTGTCTGAGAAGATCTCGAATATAGCTTTACTGAGAAACACAGAAAGGAATTTTCTTTTTGTTTTACTGCTTGTATTACCCAGTCCTTTCTGGTTTTATGGGGAACTCTCTTTTTTGAAAGCTAGAACAAGTGGAGCCAGATGCAAATCCAATATCACATATTATGACTGATTCCCTGTGATATTGAATTTGCGTCTGGCTCCACTTGTTCTAGTACTCACCTGTTTTTTTTAGCTGAGATTTCGCCAACACTGATAGTTAATAGCTTTTTCGAGTCCCACGCCTGATTGAGGTCCCATTGGACCAGGACCCTATTTAGTTTTCATTATTATCATCCTACTACATCCTAACCTGTTTGTTCAGCCTTGAGGAAGTAGTGGTACTTACTTGTACTGACGAAACACGTGTCGGCTGTATCCATTTGATGATAATTCTTTGAATAAACAGAATAACGGATTAAAAAAACATTGACATGACTCTCCTGTTTCATGAAAGGAAATCTGAAGGATATATATGTTTTGAACATCATTTTTTGATATGAGATATTGTGATTAATATGTCACCGCTCTCTTACTGAATATAGGATAGTGCCCACTTGACCCAATCCTGTTGTATCAAAGTCTTTGTCAATATGCAAGTGGTCTAAAGCCCGCAGCCTCCTCAAAGGAAATACATCCTAAATCTAAAAGTAGGGGCCTAAGAGGCAAAGATTGAGGAAGGCCGGTCAGTGCCCTCAGAAACTTATTCTGGGCTAAGACTAATGGAGCTAGATTTTCAAACCTCCAGAGTTCCACCCCATAAATTATTGAAGCTCTAACCTTCCCTTGGTAAATGGATATAGCCGGTACCACTGGTTTGGTTTGAGACAACCGGAATTCTTTTAAGAGGGCCCCGCTAATTGATTATGCCTTAAGACTAATAAATCTAACTGTGGCTTCCAGTGTAAACGTTTGCCCAAAGTAACGCCTAAATATGCAAAGGAGTCAGTTTGTTTGAGGGGCACATTATTCATTTACACTATAGCTTTCACTACTTTGTGTTTGTGCAAGACTATGAACTTCGCCTTATCGACAATAACTACTAAATCATGGTTATTGCAGAGCAAGATGAATCGATCAAGGGCTCGTTGCAAACCAGATTGCATTTTGGACAAAATGAAAGTGTTGTCTGCAAACATTAAAAGCAGAACCCTGGATCCAGCAAGAGTAGGTGCGTCTGTGGGATATTCAGTGTAGTATGAGATAACATTATTTATGAACAAAGAGAAAAGGGTAGGGGCCACAACACACCCCTGCCTTACTCCCTTGCTCACAAGATAGCGGTCTGTTAACTCACCCTGCTGACCCCAACGTACTTGGGCGTATGTTGATTCATGTAGTTGGGCCATAAAAGATAAGATCTCAGCAGGCATCCCTGCTTCCCTCAGGGTATCCCACATCTTAGGGCGGGGACTAAGTCAAAAGCAGATTTAAGATCTATGAATGCTGTATAGAGTGTCCCCCCTGCTGCCTAAGACCACTGTGTTCCAGTATATCAACATGAATCTGAAGACTTGGTCGATAGTGCTAACATGGGAACTAAATCTTGCTTGATAAGTGGATAGTATTTTGTTCTCATCTATCCACTTGTTTACCCTGTTTAGCACTAATCTCGCCACAATTTTGTCTATAAGGCTTAAGGGCCTGTAATCAGATGGACAGGCGCGATCCCCCTTTTTATAAATGGGGATTATTTCAGCCCCATGCCAGGATTTTGGAATGTGGGCGCCTCTAGCCAAACCATTTACAAGAATATGGATATATTTTAGCCAGTTCTCCCAATCTGATTTATATATATCCGCCGGAATACAGTCCGGTCCAGGTGTTCTGCCTGCAGCCACTCCATCAAGAGCTCTTTCAATTTTCCCCTAGTGTAAAGGATAGGACTGAGTCCGTCTCTACACAGGGCTGGTGCCCAGTACTTTCTTCGGGCGATGAAAATTGGGCTTGATAGTGTGTGACCCATACTTCTGGGGGAACGTTATTAACAGGAGCCGGGCCAGCACTACCATTGCCCTATTTTATTAAGTGCCAGAACCGACAATTTTTTTTACCATTGGTTGCGTCTAGGAGGTCCCTTCATCTATTTTCATCATAGGCCTTCTTTGCCCTAAATTGAGTGGCCTTTTAATCTGCCCTGAGTTCCCTTATCTCCTGTGTAGATCCCACCCTTATTGCTTGGGCCAATTGTCTGAAAGCTAACCTGCATGCCCCATCATACCATTTTGCGGCTTTATGGATGGGGAGCTCATTAGATCTTTTTATATTTTTTGTGAAATAGCTTTTCAGCTTAATAAACAGGGACTCATGGGCTTCTATAAGGGTTTTAAGGCTAGCCTCGCTGGAGTCAAGAAGGGATAGGGCTACGAGAGACTCTTCAAGAGTGGACCTTATCTGTGCCACAGTACCCTCATCCTCAGATACCCGTGCCCATTTTAGTCTTCGACAGTCGAGAGACATAACAACATCTGCCGTAGCAATATCCGTGCTGCCCCTCCCCAGTGGGCGAGCCTTAACCTCTAGAGTCAATGACAATGGGTCGTGATCACTCTCTGGCCTATTTACACCCTCCGAATCCTTTAATTATGACCACAATTCTAAGTTAATAAGAAAATAGTCAATCCTGCTGCTACTTCTCCCATTATTAAAGGTGGGATTACCTTTACCATCCGATTTGGTTCTCCCATTGACAGCCCGGAGCCCACCCTCCATTGTTAAACTTTTTAATTGTAATACTGCCTCCGTCCATTTATTGATTAGGGGAGCGTTAAAGATGGAACACCCCAACTCGCATCCTCATTGCTAGTAAGACAAGCGTCTTCTAGACCAAGGGGCTCAAACGTACAATTAAAATCCCCCGCAGTAACCCAGTTACTTGTCCCTACCATTGACTTAATAAAATGATCAGACCAGGGTCGTATTCAAAATTTATTTTAAGAACCTGGATGTCTGGGTTATCAATCCCAAGTTCTTCAACCTGGAAGCACGGCTGCTGTAAATGTAAATGTAAAATGTAAATTGATACTTGTATAGCGCACTACTCACCCGCAAGGGTCTCAAGGCGCTTGTACAAATACCGCTGTGGAACCCATCCTGGCTTTCCCTGTGAGGTGTCCACTCCTGGGCACCCCCAAGGTGGAGGCCAGGCATCCTTAGCGTTGTGGGGGCCGTTGAGGAGATTAAGCAAGCTATTGCCCAGAGTTGCAGAGTGGGACTCCATGATTGGAATAGGCACCGAGGCAAGAATTATCAGGTCCGTGGAATTTTTTAGCCCAAGACCCGCCAAGGCGGGGAATTGAACACTGGTCCCGGGCTAGACCTCTGCATCAGGGTCTGCCGCTCTAACCATTGAGCCACACTTCTCCCAAACCGTTAATCCTCCCTTAGAGTTTGCAATAGTGGGTTTACCGAAGGCCAAATAACCTGGTCGAAAAATAGTACTCAAGGACCAGGTCTCCTGAAAGGCAATAATATCACAAAACTCAATTAAAGTAGAACAATCAGAATAAGTAGTCTTCGGTAATAAGCCATCAATGTTCCAGGATAACATGCTTAGTTTATTCGTATCAATACCTTCTCCCCGATCTAACAGTGTCAGGGCCTCGGAATGCTCAGACTCCCCGGATGTAACCAGATGAGGGCTTAAGGCGATCACAGGAGGAGGTGCAGGTTGGCTAGTTTGACCCTCTGTCACAGTTAAGACTACAGGAGACAGTCAATCGCATGCGTCTAAACCTGACAAGGGAGCAAATCTATTAGCAAAGTGTAGATCAAAGGGGCCACCTATGGGTCTTTATGGTGCGAAGCTGCTTCCGCCCCCTTGCAGAAAAAGGTGATTCGGTCTATAGAAAAAACCCAAAGGCAAAAGAGAAATTTTCCTATTGAGTATTATATTTCTTCTGGAGAAATATCATCAGTATCAATCTCAGCCATTTAATATGATAAAGTGCAAATTAAATTAAAAAATTGAAAGATTAATGAATGAATCAATCAAATGATTTGCCCCAGTGGGCTCTTTGTAATTCAATCTTAACAGTAAATAAATGTAATTAACACATTTCAGTCCAAACATAGGACTTCAGTCAAAATACTTTATTCGATTTAAAAGAAAATGATAAAAAGACATTCAATACAAAAAGTGCCTATAGTACATTTACAAATTGCTTCAGCTACGATCATATTTAAAAAGTTTAAAATACATATCCAGAGTATTACAATACATCCTTAAAAGACAATTAATTAAGGCAATGTCTGCAAAGCAGAAGGCTGTGCAAAATATCAATGTAATATACAGTAAAGGGGAATCATTAGGTACTGTCAATGAATACATGTTTATCTTTAATGCGCGCTGCTGCGGCCAAGAAACTTCCCATACAGAATATTATGCGAGTGGTGCTCATAGACTGTAAACAAAGGAGTGCCGGTTTAACTTGTTTAAAGCCCTCCTCCCTTAAAATTGGAAGCAAATATTTCTTTCGAGGTACTAAGAACAATGAGCAAAAGAAGACAAAATGAGTGGTATCCTGAATTGAATGGTTGTCACAGGAGCAAGGGGGGGCTGACTCTGGCTTAGCCCAAGATGGGTAATTTCCCAGTTGGTAGTGAATCAAATTAAATGCCTCTTGATCAAAACTACGTCTATGGTTCTTATACATAAAGGGGATTCAAAAAGTTCCGGTCTTCCTAGCCGATGAAAAGACTTCCTCAGATAATCCAGCCAAGGGATCTTTTTGTAGTGCTCCAATGACATAACATCCTCCATGATAGAGTGGTTCAGGGTTACCTCCTTGTTAAGCCACGTCCTTAGCCAGTAGATCAGCGGAGCCAGATTAAGCCTGTCTGTTATATAATCCATACCCGCCTCCGAGTGAATTGAGTAAGTTGGGGTTGATGGGGGGACTGACAGTAATGAGCGCAAAAACCTATTTTCGGCTCTCTGAATAGGTTCCAGCTGTGCATAACCCCAAATTGGGGCACCGTACATGGCGATTGACAAACATTTTGAACTGTAAACCTTCAGTAGGGCCTCCATTGGCCTGCCCCCCAATCTTTTAGAAAAGGCCATAGGGCTGCCGATGACCTAGTCACCGATAGGCTTTTTGCCCTAACCTGTGGGCCCCACTACCCCCTCTCGTCGAAGAGCACCCCTAGATAGGGAAAAGCTGCCGCTCTGGAGACCTCTTGGCCCTTACATCTAAAGGTTTTGATCATCCCTTTGCGCCTATGTGCTCCAACTATCATTGTGTGGGATTTGCCCGC
Organism: Lissotriton helveticus; assembly: GCF_964261635.1. NCBI lineage: Eukaryota > Metazoa > Chordata > Amphibia > Caudata > Salamandridae > Lissotriton > Lissotriton helveticus. The sequence continues at coordinate 1,012,114,023 of NC_136072.1, forward strand.
ATTGACCTTCATATCCAGGCCATCCATGAAGGTACCAAATGCGTGCAGCAGACTTTGTAGGGCATTACCTGTGTGGGCTATAAGGACTGTGTCGTCCGCGTATAGGAGAGCAGGGATCTTAGCTTCTCCTACACGCGGAACGTCCCCCCCAGTCTCCTCCAGGCACCTCCCCAGGCCGTTGATATATATAGTAAACAATAGGGGGGCTAATATGCAGCCCTGCCATACCCCACGCATGGACTTAAAATGGGGACTGCATCTTCCCTCCCTGGTGACCCTGACCTTAGCAGACAAATCCTGATGTAAAGAGGCCATGAATCTGACCAGGGCCCCGTCTATCCCAATCTTCAGCAGCATTGCCCAGAGCTTAGATCTGTTCACCAGATCGAAGGCCGAGGAGAGGTCCATAAATGCTAGAAATAAGGACCCCTCCTTGGCGACCGTATACTTGGCGATCAGAAGGTGTAAATTGGAGCACTGTTCCACTGTGCCGCTCTTTTCCCTAAACCCGTATTGGATGTTGGCCAGCCCACCGCATTTCTCTATACTCCCCCTCAGCATTGTTAACAAGACTCTGCCTAGGATCTTAACGGCAGAGTGCAGGAGAGATATGGGCCTATAACAGCCTGGGTCATCTCGGTTGCCTTTCTTGAAGATTGGGACGATGATGGAGGTTGCCCAGGAAGATGGATGGAAACAGTTGGTGGCAGCATTAAATACATTGGTCAGAACACCTGCCCAGAGACCGGGGGAGAACTTATAGAGGTCGGCCGGCACCCCATCAGGGCCTGGTGCTTTGTTCTTTGAAGTTTCATGGATGGCTTTTTCCACTTCTCCTATGTTGAAGGTCAGGGGGATAGTCTCTGGGGCAGCAGAAGGGCTGAGGGTATGATCCATGCACTCCCCACCATATACTGCACTAAAGTGACTAATCCATTTTTCATCCGGAATCACGCAGTCCATGTCTGAATTGCGTGTTTCGGAGAAAAAGGGCTGGTTTATTATATTCCAAAATTCTTTACTATCCCTTAAAATGTCTACATTCAGTAGATTATCCCAGGCTAATTTCTTGATCATCTCTTTCCTGGTTTTGATGGCCAACTTGTATTGCTTCCTAAGATGAGCTATTTTGTTCTTGTCCCTTGGTAGATGCTTGAGTGCAAGCATCAACCATCTGTGTGATTTTGAGCAACTTGCATTAAACCAGCGCTGGCACTTGCTGGCTCCCATCCTCGTGTTGACCGAAATGTCAGTCACAATTTGGTTGCAAATTGTTTCAAAAGCCCCCATAATTTCATTGGCCGGGGACGTAATGTTTTGGCAGACCTCTAGATAGCTATTGATTTTAGGTAGGAGCGCTGCGTAAAAAATATCAGGCGCCACATTCGCCCACTTGAGCCTTCTCCCCTGGGCCGCTGAACGTACTGTGGTGTGGGGCTCTTGTGGTTGGGGCTTAGGCCCCATATACTGCCCCCAGGCTACCTCCACTACTATCGGATCGGATTGTGGTCGCTATGTACATACACCAGCGTGTTGTATGACGTTACTCTATTCAGGACCCCTGGGGTCATAAATATGTAGTCGATAATGGACCCCGGGATGGTACCTTTGAAGGTATGGGTTCTGATAGTGCCTTCGGGTGAGTTAGGTTCATAGAGATTATAGTCTTCCAACTCAGCTCCCTCGGTAGAGTGCTCAAAATGTGGGCCTACTGGCCCTCCAAGGTCACCGCCATTCGTTAAGCCACAGAGACCGTTGCATGGGTGGATATTAAAATCCACTAAGAGGATAAATTCATAGCTAAAACGTGTGTTTTGACTGACAGAAACTAAAAAGGAGTCTAAACTGGGAATACTATTATTTCCAGTGTCCTTATTCATTGAATTATAAAAATTTATATTAAAAGTGCTCATAGAGGGGGAAACTAACCTTTCGACTATTAGCAGATTTGGGCAAGGATGATTAACCAGTTTCAAGGAGCCTTTAAGTTTTAGGGAAAAAAGAGTTATAAGACCTCACCTAGCTCTACCTGATCTACTTGGAGTTGCAGCACTGACGAAGCTGGTAAAGCCATCCAGCCAGAAACTATCTGCAGTATCCCATGTCTCCTTCAGGGCGATGACTTCATATCCACGGACCATACCCACCCAATCCTCGTTTGTTACCTTGCTTTTGATACCAGCCACGTTCCAGCTAACGAGTTTACATACCAAAGCCTCCCCCCACTAGCGAGATCCTGTTGGGTGGGACCGCACAGGAGCTAGTGGTCAATCGACATCCTCCATGCCCCCCATGCCCTCCTGGCCTGATAAGGGTGCAAAGCGGTTACTGGTGACTATCCCGCTGGCTGATGGTACAACACCCATCCTATGGTCAGGCAATGACAGCAGTGTGGGCTCTGTGCTTTGAACTCGGCTTTGAGGGGAACCCCTGGCAGTGTCCACAGAGGTGCCCACCCTTGGTCGTGATATCAGGGTTGAACTCGTTGTGTGGTGACAATGTCCAGCATAGACTCTCTCCAAAGGAGAATAAAAGAATCCCAAGGGTACTGGTCTCACATGGTCTTTAGCGGTTATATCAGAACCGTCCCAGAACAGTTTATCCGCCACGTTGGCCCTATTAAAGTTTATCACCACACAGTCCCCCTTAGTGATCTTGGGTTTTTTCCCAACCCACCCCACCCTCCTTGCAAAAATAAGCGAGTCTGAGGGGTCCTTCCCACTGGAAGAAGTAGCACACCAGGTTTTTGCTTTATGTAAAAGATTAATGGTGGATTCGCGTTCTCCCTCTTTAAGCGGTGGCACTCCTATGAACACTGCGACCAGAGGGGCGGCAGCCGGAGGCAAGCTTAAGTTGAACTTGCTTGGTAGTAGTTTCCTACTTGGGAACGTGGCTGATTGCAGTCTTGGGGGAGCTATGGATGTAAGACCCGCCTGGCTTGCGGGTAGGGCGACTTGGGGACACTGACCTCTGGGGACTATGCCCTCTCCCCCTGGAGCGGGGCTGTGGAACTAAAACTTGCCCCTCCTGACACACCAGGGTCTTGGGGCAGTGTACCCCTCTTGGGCAGCTCCATGGACGAGGGATAGGAGGTAATGATTTCGTCCAACAAAGCACATTTCTTAAGGAGATGGGACAGGCATGAGTTCAATGTATCAACGATGTCTTTTGCGATCCCCACTAACAGTGGCTCAATTCTGGCAACAAAAGAGCCTCCAGTTGGTCCCCAAAAGGGTCAGGTGGTTTGGTAGCTGTGCCCGCTGTTTTTTTTTTTTTACCTCTGACCCCCTTTGGCGGTTGGGCTGCCTGCTGCCGAGGCTGCGGTGGCACAACAGGAGTACTAGGCTGGATTGCTGTTGTGGCCGGGGGTGCGGGGTTGGTTGTCATGATTACCACGGGATCCAAAGGTATAGGGGGAGCCACGTTCAATACGCCCACTGAACTGATTGAATGCAACTCAGGAGTGGGTGACTCCACTACGCCAGGCAGTGTCAGACCCAGTTCTTGTTCAGCACTAGCAATTTCTTTAGTAAGGACCCCCACTGCAGATGAGAGGTATGACAATATGGACTTAGAATGCCTGGGCATTTTAGCATTTTTCCCCTCATCGTCACAAGTCAGAGTTTTCTTGCGCTTACCCATTGTTCGTGGATGATGTGATGTTAAGGGGGTGGCCCCGCCCCGCCTCCTTCTGCCTCGGACTGCCAAAGACTGCCCCGCCCTTGTCCCGGGCTTCTCCCGCGCGCGACTCACGGGGCGAGAGGCGTTTCACTGATTTCAAGCGCCTCCGGGCACATCTGCCACGTCACAGGCTAGCCGGGGCAGCTGTGAGTTGTGATTCTCCCGCTGCTGCTAGTGGGTCCGGCGTGCTGTGGAAGCCGTTTCCCTCACGGCGGTCCTGGGAGCAGGGTGATGGCCATTGCCCTCACGGCGGCCCTGGGAGCGGAATGATGGCCGTTGCCCTCACGGCGTGCTGGCAGGTAAGTGCCTGTGTCCACCAGAGCACTTCGGCGCTCTGCTGATTTCAAGCGCCTCCGGGCGCGTCTGCCGCCTCACAAGCTAGCCGGGGCAGCTGGGAGTTGTGGTTCTCCCGCTGCTGCTGGTGGGTCCGGCGTGCAGTGGAAGCCGTTTCCCTCTCGGCGGTCCTGGGAGCAGAGTGATGGCCGTTGCCCTCACAGCGGCCCTGGGAGCGGAAGGATGGCCGTTGCCCTCACGGCGTGCTGTCAGGTAAGTGCCTGTGTCCAAACATAGGACCTATATCCATTGTTGCTTAGTGCAAATCCATGTTGAAAAAACCCGTTTGTATATATCTGTTATATCTATGTGATTGGGGTCCATCACATAGATTTAAGTATATTACGTGCATGTTAATAATCAATATCTGTCTATAGAACAAAACCAACACACACAATGCTTACAATTATTTTCTTACAAGACACCATGCAGTCAGACACAGTCATATTTCAGAAGTGGGTTAAAAACTCTTCAGTCATATTATGGGTATTGGGTTCCATGGTCTTTAATCTAATATTATATTCCCTTTTTTGGAATGTGTATTCCCATTCACCACCCCAGGTATCTGTTGGAATTTGGGTTGTCAATTGTGTCTCTTTAGGCTCTGTGGGTGGTAAATAATTGGTTACTAGAGTGCCTTGTAAAGCTTGGCGTATGTTGTAATGTTTCACCTATTATATTGTCTAGCTTCAGGACTCTCCAATGCTTTTGTAATATTTCTCAAATTTTCTTGGTTTGTGTATTGCATGTTGTGATCGGTCTTAGGGCCTGATTACGACTTTGGCGCAGCTGAGATGGCGCAATGCTACCTCCGGTGCACGAAAACCTCGCAAGCACCGCCATCGGTATTACGAGTCACCAATGTGTAACTTGTCATATGGTCAGCGGTCCTTTGCTATTCCCATGGCAGTGCCTGGAAAACAGGCACCAAAATTTGAACTGCAAATCAGTTCCAGCACAGCATAGACATGGACATCCATGCCGGGCTGAAATTTTGTTGGGGTACAGACAGGGGGGCACATGTTGTGCCCCCTGAATGTATCCCCATGGCAGCGGCCATAGAGGCCCTGTAGGGCCCCCTTTGTTCCTGCACGGCTAGCCTTTTCATGACGGGGCTCCCCCATGAAAACTCTGGTGGTCCAGGAACTCGTAAAATGCTGAGCGGGACTGCACCAGTCCTCACTTATCATATTGTGTTGTAGTGCTCCTGCACTACCACCAGCAGCCGACGGTCCACCGCCGCAATGAATTTAAGAGTCGTAATATGACGGACGGTGGACTGCCACTGCTGCGACACTGCGGTCTTGGTCATCTGTGCTACCCCAAGTGCCAAATAGAGTTTACTGTGGTTTCCTGTGGTTACTTTTCGGATTTCATAACAAAGTATCTTGTCTAAGCAGCCTCTCTGTTTAAATCTACTCAAATCTCAGTTTTTTCCCTATCACATGAAATATCAGAAGTACAGTTGCACAGAGCTCTGAGTAATCCCCAGGATGGAATAGGATACTCCATTCCAAATTGTGTGGGTGATGGCTACCTGCATATAAAATGCTATCACATTATGTGGGCTTACAATATAGATCTGTTGGAAGAATTGTGTTTTGAATCTTTGCCTTGACATCTAGAAAATCAACCCCAGTTTTACTGACATTCTTAGGCCCTGCGTCGAACCCTCCACTGCTTGTGGTGCGGTGTGGGGCTGGCTCCGGGGCCTGGCTTCTAGCGAGGAGTTGAGGGTGGTGGGGGTTCAGAGCAGGGCCTGGTGACCAAACCCCTGTGGGTGCACATGGCTGGTTGTGATATTACAATACAAAGGTTGTAATTTTAAGCAAGGCATACCTACTGATTAATGGGTCAAGTGGGTCTATTGCCCAGCATACCAAAATATATAAAGCATACGTATTATCTGTGTCAAAAAAGCACACCATTTATCCAATAGTTATAATCAATTATACATTTAATTAATTCACACAGTACAATAGTTAAAACAAAATTATTGTCATTAAAAAAAAAATTGTAATAACGTTTTTATTAAACTTCATGTCGGAGATTTTTTTAACAATTTTCAAGCTATAAAGTGCAGCTTTCAAACCAACCACAAGGGGTCTTTGCACTCCAGCTGAAGAGAATAGTGCTGCAGCTATGAGTGCTTTAAAAAATATGCCAAGCTCTCCTGGCGTCATGGATTTAATGACCCAGGAGACGTACTGTTGTACTCCATACAGTCCCCAACAACATTAAAAAAATGTTTGGTGGTCCCCATGCCTTTTCTAAGGGCTCATTTATAATTCCTACTTTTTTTCAATATTCAGTATGGTCTGGTGTCTCGGTGGACTAATATGCCCACTGCAGGGGCCTGTGTTTGACCTCATGGTCACAGGTTCAAATCCCTGCGGGTCCACTCAGCCTTTCATCCATCTGAGGCCAATAAAATGAGTACCATTGAGTTGGGTAACAATAAACATCTGTTATTCAGCGCAAAGATACCTCCGGGTGAACGTGCGCTTTACAAATACATGTGTTTTGTTATGTAGGAGGTGGTGTGCAGCCCCCCAGGCAAACTATTGTAGCTGCGGAGACATCATCCCTAGAGAAAAGTATGTTTTTTATGGGGATGGGGTGTGTGGCCTCCTCCTGAGCCTTGGAAGGCCCTGGGAACCCCATACCTGCATGGAAACATTCAATAAAAGTGGAGGTTGCATTATGGCCCCCTCCCCATGCCTTTACAGGCCCAGGGTACCCCATCCCCTGGGCCTTTTCTTTTAAGGGGAGAAATGCATGGCCCCCCTCCACAAGCCTATTGCAGGCCCCAGGGATCCAATTCACTGGGGCCTAATGTGGGTGCCCCAGGGCTCACCTGGGGGACCAAGTCACACAATTAGTGAGCTGTGGGTGGAGTCCCAGGGCCTCCGCTGACCACTGGCTTCCCTCCCTTCATGCACCCATCCTGGCTACAGCAGGGGCCAGCAGTGCTCCCGACCGGCAAGAGGAAGTTCTTTTTCTCTCCTCCCAGCGAAAGCAATCTTGGTTTCTCTGCCTGCAAGGGTGTAGGCAGGAAAACAAATGTGTGCTCTACCCTGCGGGTGCATTCCTGCAGCTCCTCACCTAGATTGGAGAATACAATTATTTCCTACCTGTGCTCTTGTGGGCAGGGAAGAATTGTCCCTCGGGGGGCTCCCTGGGACACAACACGTGAGCTTTCCTCAGGGAATGGGGATACTGAGGCCTATAGAGGCACAGAGAGGGGGCTGTGCTCTCCCTCCCCTTTTAAAAATACAGGTCTTTGGGCCTTTATAGGGCAGAGGAGGGGGACTGTGTGGGCGTTTCCTTGTAATGGGCTTGTAGAGGGAGGTCCATGCTCCCTCCAATTTTTGAAAATGTGCTGGATCCTGGGTGTGGTGGCCCCCTGGACGAAATCAGCTCATAAAAGTTGGACGTGCACCCCTCTTTCAGAAATATGGTGGGCCATGGGGAATGAGGTCCCTGGGGCTGTAACTGGCTTGGGAAGGGGGCCCACACCCCTCCTCCCCCTTGGAAAAATATGCTGGGCCTGGGGTATGTTGTCACTGGGACCAAAGTCAAGTCAGGGAGGGGGGACATTGTCAACGTTTAAGTGGTGTTGTAGGATGTTCCATATGGAGGAGCTACTCTCCAGCTAAATTTGGATCCTACCAAGAATTCATTATTTCATGAATCATGTGGCATGCTAATCCTGAAAGAGTATTGTCTTGACTTTTTCTGGATGCTCCCTTGTGCATGGACAAAACTATACCTCTTGTAAGAGCTCTAAGTAGATTGATTAATTTCAGGTTGGCCTGGGTCCTATTTTATCAACCCAAAGCTGTAATACTGTGCCTGGAGTGGTAACAGGCTTTTGTCATTTTTCAGCTCATCATGGATGGCACTCGTGAATCCTATGCTTAAAGACTTTGCTGTAAAAAAGGGCTTGTCACACTCTAACTCAGAGTTTTAAGCATAGGATTAGCATAGTGAAGCACTATGCTAATCCTATGCTTAAAAACTCTGCTAGAGAAGCATACATTCGAGGTGAACAGATTCAGAATATTGGTGGTGTTGCAGGTAAGCCTGGGCAGAGTTCACGTAGCCGTGCTAAGTGGAACTCCGTGAAGCGGTAAAACAACTCTACGACGCTATGTGGAGTTCCATGAGTGGGCAGAGTTGTTTGTTCTGCCCGTTCACAAGATGTTTTTGCCATACGGCAAAGCAGGTTGCATGTTCGGGGGGCAATATCGTGCGAACTTCACCACTCGGTCGCACACAGGTGCGGCCATCTTGTTTTTCTACTTTTCGTTTTGGTTCTGGGGCCTGATTTGAATCCTCCCTAAATCTTTCCAAACCTTTGTTCCCAAAACTTTTTTTCTGATCTTTTTTATTTATTATCTATCCCTCTCTATTCTTAAGTGCATATTTTGCGTTTTCTGCTTCTTTTTGTGTTTTTTAGTGCGATTTGTACTGTTTTTCAATATTGCTGTTTTCTCATTTTTTTTACCTCCTTTCTTCCCTTCCCTTACTTTTTTACTTGCTACATTTTCTTTTACGCCCCTGCCCTTCCCCCCGCCCCCTTAACATCATGGCAGAGAGTGTTACCTGGGGAAAAAGAAGCTGCCTTCCTTGCAGAAGGTGGCATCCGGAAGGTCTTGGTTTTTTCATGCAGCGCCACCTCCCCTCCACCCTGGCAGCAGGTGGCAGACCTAGGTCCGGGTACAGGCTCCGGGAGTGTCATCAGCGGGGGTGAGGTTGCACCGGGCACTGTATCACTGCTCTGGGGTCCGGGGCACCCATAAGCAAGTGACTCACATTGGTCCGATATCCTAGACGGAGAGCAGCTGCTTACATGCAGGTAAGTTACGTTTAAAAATCTTATATTATGTGATCGTTATTCTTTGAGACAGCGGCTTGGCGCTACAAATCATACTTAGAGTTGGTTGCAACTTTGGGCTCACTTGGGCGGATTATGTAAGAGAAGTTAGAGAACTTAAGTTAGGTAATGCAGAATAGAGAGACTCCTTTCCTTTGTGCTGTCACTAAGATAGTGGTAGTTAGTTAGTTACTGAATATTAGTTAGTAAATTAGCGGTCCGAGTGACACGTCCTCTCACGTGATTTCAGGTCTTGACTCCTTATTCCTTAGTAGAACCTTTTTTGTAGTTTGCCTCAGATTCAAGAAGAACTAAAGTGCATTTTACCACTGGTAAACTCTGAAAAAGTAAAACAAGCAATTGGCAATGTTAAAGTGGCATATAGAGTGTTGGACCTGGCCCTTTTTGGCTGGTTCACCCCGAGACTTTTTGCTTTTTCCTAGCCTATTTCTGTAACCTGGTGTTGGTGATTTTAGGCCTCTACGCTCTTTTTCACTGTGGTTCAGTGTAAAGTGCGTGTGCTCTGTGTGTGTGGTGAGAGTGACCTGCCCTCCCATAGGAATGCATGGGGAACATGTATGACCATGGTAATTCCTGATGTGTGGGGAATGCAGGGTCAAGTTTGGTATGTGCGAACTCGTGAGATTGAATGCTGCGCGATGATATGTGCGGCTTTAATGTGTCTAGTGTGGAAGTGCCACTTCTAGAAGTTGGTGTCTCTGTGCAGTGCATGTACTGGCTTGTAATTGGCTGGAGCTGGCTGGTGTGCCTGGCTCCTGGAGTCAGGATGGGTCTGCCCCGGTGGTGAATGGGGAGAGCCGCATGTTGATGGCAGGGAAGGGCTGCACCTGGGACCTGAATAGGGCTGGGTTTTCCCTCCACAATGCTGGCTCCGCCCCCTGTGGTGTGTCTGATGTCCCTGACCCACCCTGTGAATAGGCAGAGGGGCTGAGCAAAACAAAGTGCTCAGGAACCAGTTGCATCTGGTTCGACCCTTGCCTGCACCTTTGGAAACAAAGGGAAATGGTGTATAAAAAGAGGCTGTGAGCTCTTGTGAATGTTCTTATTTTCCTGACTTGAATCTACCAGGGGCGTGCTGCTGCTGAGGCCCAGGGGAAGGCTTGCCTCCCTGGGCCCTGCCCAGCCCCTGGATGCCCTGGAGGACTTATTTTGGTCCCTTATGCCTGGCCTGAGGATGGCTGGGGGATTTTGCCTTGCCCCGGGAGCCTTGTCCTGTATTGCTGGGACCCTTCTTTGTGTTAGGGTCATCTCTGGGGCCTTTTGGGTGCTGCCCATGCCCCAGCGCCTTGTGAGCGCTTTGTTTATAGTTCCTGGGCAGAGCGCTGCACTTCTCCTACCTTTTGTATGCCCCCCAAGTGCGCAGGTGCCCACCCTGCGGCTTCTTTTATGGTTATAAAATATTAGGGTGCCACCCCGTTTTATAAATGCCTTAAAGGGTGCCCACCCCATTTCTACTTTTATTTTGATCCTCGAGGGTGCCCACCCCTCCTTTTGCGCAAAGAAAATCACCGCCGCGGCCGGGCCGAACAACCAGAAGTCAGGCGCCTTTGCCTGGCAGGAAGTGACACCGCTGAAGGTGGGGAAGCTGTGAGGTGCCGGTGCAGGGCTCCCGTGAGTCGATGGGAGCCCCGGGATGTGCGACTCAAGAAAGAATGCAGGTGGGAGCCCACCCCGTGCTGGACTGTGCAGAGGGAGGAGCATGGAGGAGCCCACGTCCGGAGCTGGAGCGGGCTCCTGTGAGTAGTGGGGAGCCCCGGCAGACTGTGGAAATGAGACAGACTCTCCCACCGCCTGCAGGACCGGTGAGTGGGGCTCCGTGTGCTGATGAAGGCACAGTGACTGTGCCCGAGATGGAGCAGTCCATCTAGGAGAGCGGGCCACTCCCCTGCTGCTGAAAGGACTGTCTCCTTCCCGTAGAGCCAGAGGGGCCCTAGCTTTCTTTGTTTAGGGGCTATAGTTGGTATCAAGGGCCCCCGGAGGCGCCAGCTTGGCGCATGTTTTGCGTGGCTCCAACAACGGAGCAGTTATGTCCTGATGGGGGCATTGATGGTTCCAGAGAGGCCCCACAGTTATTCCTGAGGGCCAGAGGGCTCCAGCGTATGGTGTCATAGCTATTTCCAGAGCCCCTGGAGGCTCCAGCATGGGGCATGTTTTTGTTTGAGCCTGCGGGCTCCAACGTCGGGCCATACCTGTTTAGCTGTGCCCAGAGGGGCCCACACTCATATTTGGAGGAGCCAGGGTGCTCCATGGGACCCGTTCATTTGCAGAGCCAGGTGGCTCCACCACTGGCTCATTTGTTTAAAGCGCCAGCGCACTCCCCAGTGCTTAGGGGCCAGTTCTCCCCCTAGTTGGCACCTAGTTATTGCAGGAGCCAGTGTGCTCCAGGAGACATGGTTAGTAATAGAGCCTAAGTGGCTCCAACATGTGGCGCAATTGGCTTTAAGGGCTATTGAGAGCCCGTGCCCCAGTTTCTTATTTCCCAGCTGCCCAGCAAGTAGTGGGCAGCTGCACCGTTTAGGCGCCAATGGGGAGCGAGTCCCTCCGAGGGACAGAGGTGGCACAGAGGTGCCAGGCCTTCTACAGCTGCGCAGCACTTAGTGCCAGCTGCAGCGTTTAGGCCCTTGTGTTTGTTCCGAGCTGCCCAGCAAGTCGTGGGCAGCTGCAACGTTTAGGTTTACCTGACTGGCGCTGCGATGGCAGCGCGCCCTGACATTCGGGACACAGGGCATTTGAGCCCCTCCTTGAGATGGCCAGTTGGCCAGGGGGGCTGGTTTATGGATAGGGCACAAGGCCCTAATGTGATTTTTGCACAATGTGATTACTTACTATGTTTGTGATGATAAATGCCTAAGGTGATTTATGGGCTAGAGTGATGTGGTGCTAGGAAATGTATTGTTTATAGTATGTTTGGCGCACCCTGTATCTGAAACCTCTAAAACTTTGGTTTATGATTAAGAGATTGTTTTACCTATGCAGGTTTATGCTATTGAGATGTTTTCACTCTGTGAGTTACGCCCCTAAATGTGAGTTATTCTTAGGGGGTAGGGTCTAATGTGTTTAGACTAGTGAGGAGATTGCCTACTGTAGTTATACTGTTTAGGCCTAAATGTGTTTGCTGCGTAATGTGCTTTGCCTTTATGCTTGTGTTATACTTCTAAAGGTGCTCATGCTTCGAAGCTTGCTTTGCCTAGTATGTTCTATTACTGAGTTTGTGTCCCTGCGTGATCTAGGCCTATGGTTATTAGTATTGCGTAGTGTGTACCTACCTTTACCAGTGGTTACTGGTGGTGTTCTACAATTGTCAGTTTGTGCTACAACTGTTCTAAGTACTAGTTCTAACAAGTGCTTGTTCCTGACAGTGGCCCACGTGGCACTGTCCTATGTAAATAATCCCGTGTGAATATTGCCCGTGCCAGTTGGCACAATGTATATTGTGTGATACTATCTGATGTGTTTTTGATAATACAAAAGTTATTTTACATAACCTTGTGTGGAGTTCCTTTTGTAGTGTGCCTGGGATGTTGTTGCTGTGTGCGTGCTTTACACATCGCCTCCGGGATAAGCCTGTCTGCTCGTGCCAAGCTACCAAGGGGGTGAGCAGGGGTTATCTTGGCGTGTGACTCCCTTGCCCTGACTAGAATGGTGGTTTCTGCCTGGCTTTGGCGCAAGCCTTAGCCAACCAGAAATCCCAGTTCTAACATAGAGCATTTGTCACAAGCAACCATACCCATACAGAAAACACTTTTTTTTTAGCAAGGACACTGACAAAGCAGACAACAGGAGTAACTGTCTTTATTACATATCACCAAGATAGGCATCAAAAGTAGACAACAGCAAGGCCCTCGGCCAGTACAAAGTAGAAACAAGTACATGTGTGTATGAAAAACTGCCCAGGAAAGGGGCATCCAAAGTGACAAACAGCAAGGCCAGTGGCCAGTCCGTAGTCCAAAGGAGGTACATGTCTGCTTGAGAACCTGCACTGGGAATGGGCATCAAAAGTAGAAAACAACAAGGCCAGTCACCAGTCCATAGCTCAAAGTAGGTGCATGTGTGCCTGGGAACCTGCACAGGGAATGGGTGACACTGTACACTGCCATGAGACTCAAAACAGCTAGGTGGATAAAAATGGGCAGTCCATGCACTGCTGTGGGAGAGATAGGTTTGTGAAGAGGACTTTGCCTCAGACTTGGCTATCAGTCGAACTGGGAGGTTTCTGATTGTTGGGCCAGTTGGAGGACTGGACCTGGGAGAGAGAGGAGCAGCTGAAGAAGAGGCATCAGTTGCTTTGTGAGCCAGAGGGCTGCTTGGACCTGGTGGCGTGGTGGCACAGGGAGGTTGAGACATGCTGCTGTAAGGCACAGTGTGTGAGGGTAAATGTGGAGGGCTGCCTCTACACTTCTTGGGGATTTGATAGCCAAGAACTGTCTTGGTAGGAGTTGGAGGGGGGGCGGGCACAACAGGCACACTCTCCACCAAAGGTGCATCAGATGCAGGTGGTAGACCTCCCTCTGGGGATCTGCTGGAATTGGTGGTACTCTTGGCCTGGCCGTGCCTCTTCCCCTCCATTCCCTGTTGACCAGGTGTACCCCCCACATTGCCCTCCTGTCCCAGCTTCACAGGGGTGTGGTTGGGAGTTGAGGTTGTGGGTGAATCTGCCTTAGAGAGCTGTTTCTGCAAACTCTTTGCAAGCACCAGCTTCACAGCAGGCACAGCAACTGTTTGCCTGTCTTTGGAAGCAGGTTTTCGGATGGGAGTGTCCTTGGATGGGACCAATTTGGATGCATTTGAGCCTGAGGCCTGCTACTTGGTTTGATGCCCCTGAGTGTCTCCTGAAGGGCTTTTGCCTTTGAGCTCCTGTGTGACTGTTTTTGTTTTGGGATGGTGTCTGCGCTCTGGGCCGCTTGGAGTGCTGCTGTTGTGTGCTGTGTGTGGAGTACTTGGAGCCTGAGGGCTGAGATGTGTGGTCACTTTCATCCGATTTTGCCACTGGAAGGGTAGTTGCCGAAGGGACTGGAGCTGGACTCTGAGCCTGTGACAGTTGAATGGCTACCATCACTGTGGAGGACAAAGGCTGGACAGTTCTGTGTAGCCCACCCACGTCAGAATGAATGACCTCCATGAAGGCAACTACCTGTGCCAACTTCTGGTCATGATCCTGGAAGGCATTCAGGAGAGTAGTCTGACCCACACACAGCTGGCACAAAGGGTCCACCGCCTCCACACTGAGGGCAGCGGGGGAGACAGGTGCAGGGGTAGCGATGCCTGGGGGAAGGACACTCTACCCTTCTTACTGCTGCGGGCATGGGCAGCACTAGTAGAAGTAGCCGGGACGATGGGCACTGGACGATGTGTGGTGGAGGAAGAGCCAGATTTCCCACTCCCTGTGCCCGCCAACATCGAGGAGTCACCGCTGGCATCAGATGACATCGAGATTGGTGTTTTTGGGCATGATTCTTCAAGGGCACTCCTATCCCCCTCCGAGGCGCTGGTCACATCAGTGTCAGTGAGCTCATGTGTAGCAGTCATGCAAGTTGCCTCACCACTGGTGTCCGTTCCCTGTCCTTCTGTGCACCTGGTAGTACTGCCAGAGACAGATATATAGATTCAGTTTAGTTTCATACTCCCAAACATCATATGCAAGCAAAGCACAAAACAAGATGATGATACCCCCATGTTGCACACCACCCTGTGCAGTCTGCATGTGCAAACTTAATGCGTAAATCAAAAGATGCATGGTCACATGCATAATTGGCATTAATGACCCATGTGATGTTCACACAGCCAAATAGCTTACCCATGCTTCCATGTGACCTGACATACAGAAACCTGTAAGCATACCCATGTACCTGTAGGTGAAAAAGATGTAGATCTCAACATGTTGTCACAGTCACATATGGAGTCACTTTAAGGGTACAAAGATGCAGACTTCCAAATGTCATTTTGCAATGGCCATAAGCTCCTGCTATCCACCATGTTGTGCTTTGAAGCACAACTACAGTTGCACATTGGTGTCAGATGTGTAGGTCTCACAATTTTGAGGTCAGGCACTGCACACATCAAGGAAAGCACACTAAGATTAGGCACACTGCCGTTCACTGCCCCGGGTTGTCCATGACTCCCCTAATGCAGCTGATGCCATGAGGCCACATCGCAGCATGCAGTATCAAGGGCCATTACATTAAACTCTTGAGAAAGTACATGTAGCTTAAATGCATATCAGCTGCACTCAACACAAAGGCCACTTACAAGCCATAGCATCACACTAGAAACATCATAGAGCTCCGCACTGGCTCAGGGTTGGGATACATGCAGTCACTCACACCCAAAGTCACCCTTCGTAGAATACTCCCCCAACTTGTTGCTGATGGGCCCTCAAGCGTCCATCCAGCTCAGGCTGTGTCACTGCCGAGATGCGGGCCATTAGTGGTGTCATGCTCCAGCGCGTCAACCTGCCAGTCCGAGGGAGCAGCCCCAGTGTCACCTCTGTCACGTTTTTGCTCAGCCGGCAGATGTCATCCCACCTCTTGTGACAGTGTGTGTGCCATCAGTTGGATACACCCAGAGCCCGCACCTTGAGTGCAATGGCCCTCCATAAGGCCTTACGCTGGTGAACTTTAAGCTGCAGGCATGGGAGACAGGAGGAGGATATTTCAGTAACAAGTTATGTACCACTGTGTCTCAGTACAGGAACATGCACAAACTTAGCACTGCTATTCAGATATGTTTAGCAGAGGCCATACAGCATGACACGTAGTACATTAGCATAATATAATCATACCTAAATGTATGCAGGTATGAGATGGACACAGTACCTGGCCATCTCATACACATGCAGAATGCCAGCACAGAAAACAATATGAAGAAGGCCCACAGCTGCGATGCAGTTGGTGAGTGAGCAAGACATACATAACATTGGAAATGATGTGTTGGGGCAAAGTCACTGTGTCCAACACTGCACACCCCTCAATGTACTTGGACTGTGAATGGCTCACTGCGTAATGGAGGTCACATTTTTAGGGACATGATCTTACATTCTAACACCCTTCTCACAAGGTCTGTCTTGTGAAATCCACAGGCCCAAAATAGCTCATTGAAGAATAGGGTGGCAGACAACACATATGTCTCACTCTGTCCATTCAGTGATGGGTCCCTGTCAAATTGAGCAGTAACTGTGCAGGCCAGAGGGGCTCACACTGAGGTTAAACGTGGGCCATCAGAACAGTCACATGCATGTACAATATGAGAGGGCAAACAGTGCCTACACATGCGAGTCAGTACACAAAATGAAACAAATGGATGGGGGATGTTTCAGAAGTACAACAATCTGCTGTGTCATATGGGTATTTCCACCAAGAGTGTTAGCCTCTGGCATTTCACTCTTGTGCACAATGCTCACAGATCCAGGGTGTCAATGTCAAGTAAAAAATACTTCCATCTCCCTCTGGACGAAAGTCTTTGTAATGCCACAAATGAGCATGTGAAAACCTCATAGACTCAGACATCCATTCGCACAGGCAAAGTCTGGTCTGAGATACACTTTCAACACCAGCAGTGTCACTGTACGGCTGTAAAGACACTGCCTGCCCACCCATCCTGAAATGTAGCCTGGGATTTGTGGAAATTAGGCTACAAACCCCATTTACCCGAAGTCAGCATGCTAAGCAGTGTATCACACAAACCTACACTCTCAGGCACATACTACAGCAGATAAACGTCATGTGAGCCCTCCCTGCACTCTCCAACTTCCACTCTAAAACACTTACCATGACATCAGGAGCACCATATAGCCTCCCATACTGTGAGAGCACCTCGTCCACCAGGTCCTCCAGCTCCTCTGTGATGAAGGGACAGGCCCTGATGTTCTCAGTCCTCGACATCACTGGGTCCAGGAGACAGGAACACCAGCAGTTGGTGGTGAAGAGTGTCAGTCAGCAGTGTCTGGAAGCAGTGGAAATGTGTGTCTCTCTCCCACACATATATAGCCCCCTGGGGTTGTTTCAGTGGTACTCAGCTGCTGCAATTGGTGTTCCGGGTCATTTTTTTCAAATGTGACCAATGACCGGCCCGCAGTAGTGGAGCACGCCTACTGCGATTGTCAAAAGTGCATTTGTGTACCTCAAGTGCGTATCCCATTGGCTGTAAGGGCATGGGCATTGGCGCTGTCACACCGCAGGGGCTAGGCGGTTGCTACCACGATCCTGCATCTTTCAATTGCATTCAATGACCGGCCACACGGTAGTGGAGCATGCCTACTACGATTTTCAAAAGTGCATTTGTGTACCGCAATTACGGTTCCCATTGGATGAATGAGCATAGGCACTGGCGGTGACACACCGCAGGGGCCAGGCAGTCGCTACCACTATTGTGCATCTTTCAATTGCATCCAATGGCCGGCCCCTCGGTAGCGGAGCACGCCTACCGCAATTTTCAAAAGTGCATTTGTGTACCACAAGTGCGGATCCCATTGGCTGTAAGGGCATGGGCATTGGCGGTGTCACACCGCACGGGCCAGGCGGTTGCTACCGCGATTCTGCATCTTTCAATTGCATTCAATGACCGGCCACACGGTAGCGCAGCATGCCTACTACGATTTTCAAAAGTGCATTTGTGTACCGCAATTGCGGTTCCCATTGGTTGAATGAGCATAGGTACTGGAGGTGACACACCGCAGGGGCCAGCCAGTCGCTACCACAATCGTGTATCTTTCAATTGCATCCAATGACCGGCCCCTCGGTAGCGGAGCACGCCTACCGCAATTTTCAAAAGTGCATTTTTGTACCGCGATTGCGGTTCCCATTGGTTCAATGGGCATTGGCGCAGACACCGCAGGTGCCAGGCGGCCGCTACCACAATTTGACAGGTTAACATTAGTACCAATGGACGTGATTGCAGTGGCGGAGCACGCCTACCACAATTTTCAAATGTGTATATCACTTCCGTGATTGCGGTTCCCATTGGTTGAATGGGCATGGGCATTGACAGTAACACACCGCAGACGCCAGGCGGTCGCTACCGCAATTTGGCAGGTTAACATTGGTGCCAATGGCCGTGATTGCGGTGGCGGTGCACGCTTACGGCACCTATGGACACATCATGCTGTAGCCATGGCAATGGCCAGTTCTAAGCATTGAACAGTAAACACTTTCTGTGAATCATGCCACCAGATAGTGTAATTCAATGCTAGTGTGACATTGAACTCACTGATGACTACACGTGCCATGACAGTGCACAGGATTACATGCAATGGCATGTACTTCCTCACATGTCACTTATGATATTGTTGTGCATGTACACAGATCTGTGGTGTGATGGACTCTCAAATATGTTCACGTCAATGTGTGAGATGGCTAAGCAACACACAGTAATGAAGGTCTGACTACATAATGTGCCTATTTATTTATTCATTTCTAAAGCACCTGGTTACGCCAACCAGCGTGTCCCCGCGCTAATTGGACTAGTTACTAGAAGCTCGGTGCAAGCGCCTCCCAGTACTTACATGGGGGAGTTGGGCCTGTCTTTATTTGCATCACAGTACAGAGGATAAGAGCACGGTTTTCTGTATTTTTCTAAATGTGGTTTCACATTGTTCCACTCTTAGAGTTTCAGGGAGCTTATTCCACAATTTTGCCGCCATGTATCTAAAGGACCTTGACCCCATTCTAGTGGTCCGTATTCTAGGGATTTTTACCAGAGCCCTTCCTTCTGATCGCAACTTGCGGCCTGGGATGTAGTGTACTATTAAAGGGTGCGGGTATTGTGGTCCTTTTTTTCGCAAGAATTTTATGGCAGTAACACAGTGCCTTAAATTGTACTCTTTTTTCTACCGGCAGCCAGTGTAAGTCCTTCAAGGCTTTCTTTGCAGATGGTCTTTTAGGGAGATTCAGTACAAGCCAAGCTGCCGCATTTTGTACTACCTGTAGCTTGGTTAGCCCCTTTTTTGACGCTCCCAGGTATAGTACATTCCCATAATCTAATTGGGAGGTTACCAGGGCGTGCACTATGGTTTTCCTAGTGCTGGATGGCAGTAGGTCCAGTATCTTCCTCAACGTTTTTAGGGTACCGAAGCATTTACCCACTACCTTCCGTATCTGGGCATCAAAAGATAGTTTAGTGTCTAGCCATACACCCAAATTTTTTACCTCTGATTTTGGAGTGGGTACGGGACCCAATACTTCTGGCCACCACGCAGAGGACCATATGCTAGGGGTTTTACCCACTATCATCACCTCTATTTTAGTTCCGTTCTACTTCTGGCAATGATTGGACATCCATTTTGCCACATCCTCCAAGCATCTCGAGAAGTTGAGCGCTTTCTGATTGTTGTTTCCGGAGAGTGTTACAATCAGCTGAGTATCATCAGCATATGATACGCTGTTTACCTGATGCTTTACCACCAGTTTTACTAGAGGTCCCACATACAGGTTGAAGAGCGTGGGGCTCAAGATTGACCCCTGTGGGACTCCCTGGGATAGTGCCACACTTTTTGATGTTTGCGATTGTTGCAATACTTGGAAACTTCGCGATGATAAAAAGGAAGTCAGCCATCGTAAAGCAAGGTCTTCTACACCGCACTCTTCTAGTCTGTGCAAAAGCAGCTTGTGTGAGACGGTATCGAAAGCATCGCTTAGGTCCAGTAGGATTATTGCAGCTGTCTGCCCCTCATCCACCTATTGTCTCATTGTGTCTGTAGCCAATAGCAAAGCTGACTCTGTGGAGTGGGCAGTTCTAAAACCAGATTGAGAGTGGTGTAGTAAGCCATTTTCCTGTATATGTGCTGCTAACTGTTTGTTAACTAGTTTCTCCGCAATTTGTGCGACATACGGCAGCAGCGATATAGGTCTCAAGTTTCCTAGGACTACAGGGTCAATAGATGGTTTCTTTTTCAGTGGACGTACCATTGCTTGTTTCTATTTGTTAGGGACTTCACCATTCTGAAAGGAGGTGGTGATTAGTTCCGAGATGAATGGTATGATAACATCTGCTCCCATCAATAATTTATCTGGGCTAGCCGGATCTAATGGAGATCCTGATTTAATTTCTTTAGCAATTACTTTAAGTTCATTAAGTTCAGCCATTTTAAATTCCTCGAGTCTTTCTCCTGAAAACTCCTTCATGGGTCCTACATTATTCCCCTGTTGTGCTTCATTTGGGAAACTGCTGTATATTTTGGCTACCTTTCCTTCAAAGTATTCAGCAATTTTATTGCAGTTTTCCACTGAGGAAGTTACCTCCTTCTTATGGTTTTCATAGATTTTCATAGATTTTAGTATAGAAAACATTTCTTTTGAGGAGCTACTCGCGCTTTCTATCTTTGCTGTGTAGAATTTGCACCTTGTTTCCCTAATTAGTGCATGATACTTTTTTAGCTCTTTTTTGTAACAGACCTTGGCCATGTTGCAAAAATTTTCACGCCACTTTCGCTCTAGCTTCTTGCACTCTTTTTTTACTTTAGCAACGGTCTCATTAAACCCTGGTGCAGATGGCTTATGTCTCTTTGAATTCTTGGTACTCCATGGTGCTATCTTATTGATAGCATCTGTTATCCATTCCTCAAACTGAGCATTTCCCTAAAACAGGTTTATTTTTCTCCAGTGCTTGTGAAAAGGTGCTAGGGTTAAAATTTGACCATTTTCTATGTGTCGTTTTAATACTAGATCCCTCTGTCCTTACTCAGGCACAGCTATTGAGAAAGGGATTAGATAGTGGTCTGTCCAAGGGATCGGCCGGTGTGACTCTACTTCTATATCCTCTTGGTTGGTAAATATGGAATCAAGGGTGTGGCCCCCCTGGTGAGTTGCGCTCGTCACCTGTTGAAGTAGATTCATTGCCCCCAGATAATTACATAAAGATTGAACTTCTTTGTTTTCTTTCTTATCAAAGTATAAGTTTAGATCGCCAAGTATAAAAAACTTCTCATAGCGTAAGGCTGGTTGTATTGACTGTTCCCCTAGGCTTTCTATAAACTGTGTAGCTGGACCTGGTGGGCGGTATATTAAAAAGTTCGCTATTGTGACATCATCAGCTGCAGCGAGTTTGAATAGAAATGATTCACAGTCCTTTATCTTTGCTTCTGTTATATTGCACTTCAGGGAGACGTTATTAATTATAATTATAACGATTCCCCCACCTCTAAGTTCTCTGTCTTGCCTTTGAATCTCATAACCCTTAGGGAGTGTATCTATGATGTCCGGGTCTGAACTGTCATTTAACCAGGTTTCTGTAAGGAATAGTGTGTCTGGATTTCCTTCTTTTAAGATGTCATGGATTTCATATTTATGTTTTGACATAGACCGGCAGTTTAGTAACATTAATGACCATTTTCTGACTGACCGGCCTGTGAGGAAGATCTTGTAAGTGGGGTTGAAGTTACAGTGTTGGCATTTTAGAAACTTCCCATCAACATTTATATTATTTTTACAGTTATGTGTTCAGTAAGATTTTATTTCGATGATTAAAAACCATCATAAAAATACATATGTACATTTAAAATACAATTAAATCATATGTCTGAACAATTACTTTAAAACCAAGTACATTAGATAGACAGTTAAGAATTACAAAAACCATTGTAGTATACATATCCTCGTCATATTCACAAATTCATATTCATTAATGTTCACCTCTTGTGTTTCTTAGACTAACAGCTACTCCGAGAAAGTTAATAATAAAACATAAAGTTCTTGTGTCGCTTGCCCTTTGTAAGAAAAGTAAAGCAGCCTTCGCCTGACAGAACTTTTTCTCTTCTAAAATCTCCACCAAAAATTTCCACCTAGGATTCTGATAAAATGGGCATAAAAGTACAAAATGAAGGGTGTACTGCGGAGACCTATTGTCGCAGCCGCAGGCACCCTTCTTCTCAATTGTCGCAGTAAAACCAGATGGATAAGACAAAATGTTTGGCAACAAGTTGAGCCTAAAACGGCACATTAAAAAACTGTCTTGTGGGTTATACATCAAAAAAAGGTAAGGTTCCATGCCCTCACCATTAGTCACAAGGCGATGAGCAATTACAGATTTCTTTGACATCTCTAGCTCAACTCTACAGAGTGCAAAACAGCTGTTTCCTAGTCTGTGAGATACAAGAGATGGCAATGGTATCTGGGTTGTTAAAGAGGTCCTTCCTATCTATTGCCTCCAGAGTCATCTTGACATAATGTACCAACTGGATTTGGGACCACTTATCCCTTGATAGGCAGTCAGCAATGATTGTTCTACTAAGTTCTGCTCAGGGTTTTTCCAAATTCTAAGCCAGGCCATTATAGGTCTTAGCCTAACCTGATCAGTAATATGGGGGATTCCTAATTCATTGTGCACAATCTCCGCTGGGGTACTCTGTGCTAATTTTAATAACCTACGAAGATATTTATCTGTTTCCCGCTGCAGCTGGGAGGCATCCACAAAACCCCAGACGTCTGCTCCGTACAGGGCTTTTGCAGTACTTATAGAGGTGTATAGGTTTAGTACCTGTTCGGCTGACCAACGACCAAGCCTGTGGGCAGAATCCAGTATTGTACCATCAGAACGAACCAACTTAGAACAGTGTTCTTCAAACAAGGTTTTACATTTTAAATCCCCGTCAAAAACCAGGCCCAGGTATGTGAAGGTTTTTACGGTTCTCAAGCTGTGCATCCCTATGTTGTAGTTATACCTTCTGCTGGGTTTTTTGCCTGCCCACATTACAAAGGACTTGCTCAGATTTACAGACAGATCTAGACTGTCCATAAACTGAGCAAACCCTGTGATCAGACGCTGTAAGCACCTTGGGGTGCGGGCAAGCAGGACCGCGTCATCTGCACACAATAATACCGGAATATGACGGGATCCTGCTTTGGGACAATCCATGTTCAGGGCAATGAGAGCTTTCTCAAGATTATTTATATAGAGTGAGAAAAGAAAAGGGGCAAGTATGCACCCTTGTCTCACTCCGCTAGTACACGGAAAGGGTTCGGTGCTCCCCCCCTCCGTGTTATAGCGGACCCTGGCTGTCGTGTTCCAGTGCAATTCTCTAAGAATGTTAATTAAACCAGGGTCAATCCCGAGACTGAACATCATAGCCCATAGCTTATTTCTATTTACATTGTCAAAGGCCGCCGCCAGGTCCATAAACCCCAAATAAACAGTTTCCCGGCTAGCCTTTGTGTATTTGGCAATGAATAAATAAAGATTTAGGCATTGATCGCTAGTTGATTTCCCAGCCCTGAAGCCATACTGTGTGTCTGCTATGATGTGGTGCTCCTCGGTCCAGTCCATCAGTCGGCTCAATACAACACGGCCCAAAATTTTTGCAGAGACATCAATCAATGATATCGGCCTGTAGCATTGGGGATTGTCCCTACTTCCCTTCTTAAATATCGGGACAATCACGGCTGACGACCTTGAGCAGGGAAGCCCAGATTTCACGCCTGCATTGAGGACCCTTGTCAGGATTGGGGACCATAAGGTAACATTACTCAGAAACAGGTCTGGTGGGGTGCCATCCGGGCGCGGGGCTTTGTTTCGGGTGAGCCCTTGGATAGCTTTGGTGATTTCAGTAAGGGAGAAATCTATGTCAGTACTCCGTGTTCCATCCCAGCCCTCATCAAGAGCCCTCCCGTGGGTGTGATTATAGAGACCCTCAAAATGTAACACCCACTGTTCAGGCAATATATTAGTGCCAATTACTGGGGCTCTAGATTCCTGGAAGCATGGCCTGTTTATTATCCTCCAGAATTCACTTACATCCCTGTTTTCCCCCGCCTCCCTCAAGTCGTCCCAAACTTCTGCTTGGAGCGCATCCTTCTTTGTTTTAGCACTGACTTGTAGGTCTGTCTTGAGAGTGCAACCTGGAGTCTGTCTCTGGGCCTGGCTTTCAGACTCAGTTTTAGGTCCTTTAATGCACGAGAGCAGTTGGCGTCAAACCACTTTGGCTGTGATGTAGCTTTCCTAGGCTTTTTTGCCTTCAATAAGTCATCAACTAGACTGGTTAAGAACCCAAACGCCGTGACCAGGGAGGGCCCCTCTATCAGTGGGTCTGGGCATTTTTCAATCTGGGTTTTACCCTTTTCTATCAGAGACTTATAAAATACCTGTGCGTCAATTTTCTCCCATCTAAGCCGTCTCCCCTGGTCAGTAGGCCTAAGGAGAGCGTCTATCTCAATACATCTATTTGGACTGCCCCTATGCATAAGTTCCAGCGCTAGAGGGTTATGATCACTGAAGGCGCTCCAATTAATCGTGACCCCAGTAACCCAGGTCTTGGCAAATCTAGATATTATAATAAAATCTATAAAGGAAGAGCAGCCTCTGCCTTTAAATGTGGGGGTGAGAGTACCGTCTTCTTCAGGGGTGACAAGATCAATGGTGTGGTCAAGAGCATATGTGTGTAAAAGATTTCTTAACACCCGCCCTTCAGAGTTATGCTCAAAATGAGGGCCGTTTTCGACCGAACAGGACGACCAATCAGGACTAGCTGGGATCAAATTTGGGCATAGATGGCAATTCAAATCGCCCATTATCAGCACTATGGGATTTGTCGCCCCTTTCCAAGCCTCTAGCTCTTGTTGCAGTCTATGTTCAAGTTCGAGAAGGACTGCATTAGTTCCCCTGACCGGTCCTGTATTATAGACGTTAAATAACAGGAGCCGAGGACCATTCCCTGAGAGTCTTAAGGCCTGTAGTGTGTGTGAGGACCAAGAGGGTGTCGTCCAGACCCCTTTTATGCTTAGGTCTACATAAGTAGCTAGTCCCCCAATTGCCCTTCCGGATCTAGCGTCTTGTGCTGGCACAGCAAAACATTTAACACCCGAGATTTGAGGGGGGGTACAGTCAGCCACCCAAGTCTCTTGAAAGCTGAATATGTGAAAACCATTTAAGTGCTTTCTCCAATCTGTGTTAACAAATTTACCCGCTAGGCCTGCAATGTTCCAAGACATTATTTTTAGAGAGCCATCAGAATCTTGCTCTGCCTGAACGCCCCGGTTAGCACAGATAGGTCCTTCTTTGGTTATTAGCGACCCCTGGGGAATACCCTGGCCTTGTGATGAGAATGGTGCACCGCCCCCACCCAGGTCGTTATTTCCTAGGCTCTGAGGGATAGTTACATCTACCTCACCACTAGCCTTGTTATCTTGGGGGTCTCCTTCCCTAGGCAGTCAATCGTTTACATCAAGGGATAGTAGAGGGTTAAATCTATTTGACCATTCCTGTAGGGACCCTACGTTTGGGGCCAGGCCTTCTAGTGTGTGGCGCCTGGGTCTAAAAATTTCTGGAGCCCTTCCCCTTCTGACAAAAGTATATCCAGAGCTGAGTGGAGCACGCTGTGAGGGATAGAAATAGTTTAGTGGCAAAAGGCGGATCAAACTGCGTTGATTAGTTTTCCCGATCCTCAATATGAACTCCGCTAGGTTGGGTTTTCTGAAGTTCACTATAACACAGTTGCCCGCTATATCTTTGCGTTTATTTCCTATCCAGTCTACTCTTCTTACGTTTAAAATCTCCCCGCTTTCGTTGTCTGGCAGAGGGGTGTTCGTGTTTAGCCAATGGATAATTTTGTTTTTTAAATCAACATGCGACTCTTTCTGTTCTGGCTTAAGTTCCGGGACCCCTGCTAGAATAATCACATAAGGGCACGCCTCGGGGGGTAAATGTATTGCTGGGAGTGAATTAGATTTAATCACTCTCTCAGCTGTCTTTTTACCTATGTTTTGTGCCAAGGGGAATGTTGGGGGGTAGGTGTTTGTCAATTTGAATTTGCACCAAGTCCGATTGATTTTGACCCATGTCAGTGCTCTTTATCCCTGCTACCTGGGCAATCCCTGACTCTACCTGAACTGTGGGGTTTGGGGGCGTATGTAGTTGCACAATCATGCTTTGCTCCACGTTGGCACAGTTACTTTTAGTTTTGGGTGCCTGTTGGGCCACTTTACAAGCGGAGGTTTTATTCGTGGTGGCACACTTTATTTTCTCTTGTTTGAGTAATTCACTTGTCATTTTGTCAAGTCTCCTGACTAGAGGTTTAATTTGACTTGTAATGAAAAGTTCTAGGTGCCCCTGTAGGTCCACTAATACTTGAGCTATCCACCCTGGTGGGACAATCCGCTGTGCTGTTACTAAGTCAATGACTTCTACCTCTGTGGTTTCTGTACTCAACCTAGGGACTTTTGAATTTATACTCCTAGAATGGGGTTTCTTTACTCCCCTGATTTTCTTTCTATTGATCGGGATTTTCCCCCTGGGTATAACTGTTACTGGCTCTTGGTCTAATATTGGCTGTGCAAAGGGAACAGTATCAGCCGAGGTTTCCAGAGATTCGGATGAGGGGGCAATTCCTTTTGGGGAGTCTGTAATAAAGATGGGGGATCAATTATTGGAGTTAATGACAGACGTCTCTCTGTACATTGAATCTCCCCAGAGACTGCACTAATGACCTTGGTTAACATAAGATCAATTGCAGTAGGCTGAGTTTTTTGCGGTTGCATAACATTAGGCTGTACAACTGTTATTACTGGTGATAGGGGGGTGTGAGGTTTGCCTTTAGTAGAGCGAGTTTTAACTTTGCCAGCCATGACAAACAATGTTGACTAGCAGATCACTTCACCCCACTGTCAGTAAAGACACACAAAGGGTAGCCACCCTCAACCCACCTTAATAAATGCAGATTACCCAACAATAACCCACCGCTATAATCCAGTGTTCTAGTGGGGCCAGTTCAAAGGTCCGGTTTCCACTTGGTACCAAGAAAATTAAATGTTCTTTATGAAAGGATATCGAGAGCTGGCCCAGCCCAGCCTTGGCCAGCCATGGATGGCCACAGACGGCCCGCCCTTTGCCCGGGCTTAGCCCGGCGATGCCCGCCCGCGCGCGTCTGCGACGCGGAGAAAGCTTCCGTGCTTTAAGGAGAGGTGTGGCTCAGTGGTTAGAGGCGGCAGACCCGGAATCTGAGATCGACCGTGGACCAGGGTTCGATTCCCCGCCTCGGCGGGTCTCGGGCTCATAAATTCCACGGTCTCGACAATTCTCGCTCCGGTGCCTCCTCGACTCATGGGGTCACACTCTGCGACTCTGGGCAATAGCTTGCTTAATCTCCACATCGGCCCCTCGCGGCGGGATGCCTGGCTTTCACCTTGTGGATACCCTGCCGGGGTTTCTCACAGGGGAATACCAGGACGGGTTCCCTAAGCAAGCGCGGAGATGCCCCAGGGTAAGTCCTGCGCTATATAAGTTTCATACATTTACATTTAAGCGCCTTCAGGCGCGCTATGGGCGGAAGTGGGTGGTCCAGCAATGCAGCCTGGGAGCTGCAGTCTCCCCCAACTGCGGCCGTTCAACGATGGAAGAACGGCGGCAGAGGAGACCAGCAGCGTCAGGGCCCCAGGAGTGGTGCAACAGGTGAGGCGGTGATGTTAGGTCCGGTAATGCCCCCGATGTCCGAAGCGTCTCCAGGAGTTCTGCAGCAGCGTGAAAGGGCAGTGTTCCAGGTGGTAGCCCAGGTAGGAATGACCCACGCCGCGGGGGTTGAGGCAGAGGTAAAGAGCGCGATCACCATGCCTCCCCCAGCGGCAGCTGTATTCAATCAAGGTCCGATGCGCCCTAGGATAGCGAGTCACACCAGGGATCGAAGATCGCAGCCCGGCTGCAGTGATGGCGTGACAGGCAGCTTGGGAGTTTTGCAGCAGTATCAAAGGGCAGAGTTCCAGGTGGTAGCCAAGGTAAGAATGACCCTCGCCGCGTGGGTTGAGGCAGAGCTAAATAGCGCGATCACCACGCCTCCCTCAGCAGCAGCTGTATTCAATCGAGGTCCGATGCTCCCTGGGACAGTGAGTCCCACCAGGGATCGAAGATCGCAGCCCAGCTGCAGTGATGGCGTGACAGGCAGCCCAGGAGTTTTGCAGCAACGTCAAAGGGCAGAGTTCCAGGTGGTAGTCCAGGTAGGAATGACCTTATGTAAAATAGGCTTACTCAGTCTTGTAGTGTAGTTCCTATTATCCCAATAGGCTCTGCGCATTGGAATAATACCTTCAATAGTATAGGCCTAGACCAGACGTTAACTAGGTCTACTACTGTCGATATTAGACTTAAAGTTTTGGGTTTGCCAGCTAGCTCAGAGTTCACTAGAAACTTTCTCGAATAGGCAAGGAGGAGTTGAACCTCCCTGGATAGACAAGAAGGGATTTAGTTTCTGACAACCATAGAACATGACAACTTTGCTCTCCCCTAATCAAGAGTGTATCTCGAGAGTCGTGTGAACAAAAGGCAATTTATTTTACTCAGTCAGTACGTGCATTCTTAGTCTCATCAGTTTGTAGAGAAAAGGAATAGACGGGCGTGTTCAATAAAAGATGTTATTTATTGATCAGTCTCTTTTCTCATACAAGAGAAATGGATCGATATTATTGCAATACTTATGGTTAAGTAAAGTGCATACATTAAAAGCAGAAGTATAAAATAATACTGTAAAAACATTGATATGGTTTCTAAGCCATATGAAGGTTTAAAATGAATAAAATATATTACATACACATATACATTTGGTTAATCGTACTCAACTGGTGTTTCTAGCTACGCCTACCCCGTGTACCTGACCTAAGCCTAATACGTGGGCGGGAATAGAAAGTTACAGTTTAAGTTAAGTTTGTTTTGCCAAGTGACTGACTAAAGAATTCTCTGTGAGGGGTTATTCAGTTCTGTACCTGGAATCTAGGATGGATGAGGGATGGTATCTCTCGTCTCTGGTCTCGATATTCCAGGCTGCCTGCGAGGGCTACCCGGAAGCGCCGGAGCTGGATTTCTCGGCAGGAGAAAACAGCGTCTCGTTCTCAGCGCGTCAGGAAGGCGGGGCTGCGCCAGCGGGGTCTGCTCTGCTCTGGGCTTCGGCAAGTCTGGCTGCTCTGATCTCGTCACCACCGCGTGTGTTTGCATAGGGCAATATCGGTAATATTTATACCTTTAAGGTGCCGAGATTGACGTAAGGATGGACATAGATACGTCAATATGGATGTCATACGACCAGGTCGTTAGCACATTCTTTTGCTGAAGTTCTCGGTGAAATCAAAACAATGGCCGCAGGGTTTTTCCCAGGTTGTCATAGGTTTGATTTGTTATGAGAACTCCGTATGCCTTATCAGGGGCTGGAGGAATATCGCTTGTCTAATTAGATGGCAAGCGTTATGACCTAATCAGATAACACGTTCCTGTGCCGTAGTGTGGCTTTATCAGATAACGGTTCCTGCATCATGGGGGTTTTCTGCCTCATGGGATGGCTGCTAGTTAACTTGTTAGTTTGCTAACCAGAATAGGGTCAGGAATAGGGGGATCGATACAGAATCTATAGGAATACATCACACCCACTCCACGCTAACTATGGACATATTTACTAATCTATGCATAGTAAAACATACTATAGAGTATTGTGTATACCTTACCACCCCAAAATACATAAATGCATTTCGAAATTATCAAATATACGGAAAAAATGCAGTCATATGTATAGTATGCACTCAAGCTGTAGGAAAAATGCTAAAGTAATCACACATTTGTATACATTATTGCTATTTGGTATATGAAAATTTACACATGAAATGGCTCTTAATACAGAAAAAAAGTTCGAGACCATTTCATCACAGAATAAAATATTTATGAACATACCAGCGGGCAGCTAATGTCTATAAACCATCTAAAATTAGAAATTTTAGTTCTCTAAGAATAGTTCTTACTTTAAGCAGAAGATAGTGTCCCGAAAAATATGCAAAAATATTTTGGGGCTGCTGAAAAATATGCTGTCCGTGAACTGGAGGGAAAATTGTTCATGTGACTGTATTATTAAAGATGAAGGCCAAATTCAGGGAACGCCGTGTACGAGCTTGCTCAAAAGTCTCTATTTCTGCTCCGGTGAGAACATCATATCATTTAGACTCTCGAAAAAGTTGTCAACAGCTTCCTGGGAGAGTTCCACTAACTCGGAAATAGGTGTAACCATGCATTCGTGCGCATGATTGTCTCCATTGACATTCTGATTTGGATTGCTGACAGAAGGTCGTACCTGATCGATGCTGCTTTCATCTTGAACCTCACTACCCCTTAATCGTAGTGGTGAAGCTTCCACGAATGCCGTCATCAGGATTGGTAGCCGTTGAGGGCAGCACAAAGCATGAGCCTTTGTTGGACTCAACAATGTTTCTGCATCCATTGGCACATCCGATTGTAGCGTCAGACAGGTGTCTAACACGCATTCTTCTCCGCATAGCAGGCACCTTAATACAGGTAAAACACATCGTTGCCACATTGGTCGAAAGGATAGAAACCAAGTCATGTTCAGGTCTCTAAGCCGGGATAGTCCCAGGATTTTTGATATCCGGTCCCGGTATCCAATGGCTAGGATTGTTTCTTCCCTTGTCGCAGGTGTTTTGTCTGTGACATGGTTTGCCATAACGAAATATAAGGACTAGGAATAGGATTCCTGCAATTAGTCCCAAAATGAGGGGAAGTCCGCCAAAAATCGAATGGACGAAATCTGGAAAAATACCCAGTATGGCTTTGAATGGTGTTAATGCCATCGAAAATACTGTCTTAAATACCTTTGAGACTCCACTGGTATCAGAAATATTTAAGATTTCATTCAGGATTTCTGCGAAATGTATGGGGGAATTAGTTGATAACAATGAATGTATCTCTGCAGTCGTCCTTGCGACTTGGAGATCATACGTTTCTTTTGATGACGTGAGCCTTGTCGGCGTCTGAAGAAGCACTGTTTTCATTCTGCTTAAAGTATCTATTCGAATAGAAGTAATTTTCAAGTTGGGCCATGCCCTTGCCTCCCTGTCTGGAAAGGAGCTGGGGAACAATGAGTGTCCACAGCACTTGACCTTCGCAGTCGTAGTTACGAGATAAGGAGTCCCGGGCATAAGACTACAGCATCTGCGGTCTACAATTAGAATGTAACTCCCATTATAGAGTCTTTGAAAGAATGGTTCAATCTCTGTTGCAGGTGCGCCTTGCTGGTGACATGAAAGGTTATTTGAGTTCCCTTCACAGGCTCCATGCAAACTAATTCCGTTAAACAGAAGTGTACCGCTTAGTGACATTGCACAATTATTGCCACTAAGAAACACTTTCTGTCCTTTATTACTGACACATGCATGTGAATAGGGCAAGTTCCATGTTGTTTTAATGTACCCTTTTCCCAGCTTTTCGTACATGCCAGCCTGTATATATTTTTGGCAGTATTGAAACCTGAAGGTTGATATTGGAATATTAATTATCCCATGTATTATCCATTCACTGACAGGTCGTTCTGACATTGTCACTGGTAATCTCTCAAGTTTCTCAATGCTCAGGATTGTATAATCAGCACCCTTCTGGGCCATACTGATTTGTCTATCAGTAAGGTTAAAGATATTGAAAAGTGACGTTGTGTTGATTAAACGCCAAGGCACATAGCCTGAACGCAGATTTTGTAACGTCCAGCCAAGCTGTACAATAGAACGCAATTGGGACTGACCGTGTTGTAATAACAGTAAGTCTTGCGATAATATGTCGATTGCTGAAGACACAATGCTGTCCAAAGAAAAAATTCTGGAGGACAGAGTCATTAACCCATTGTCCACTACAGAAAGTGATTTTTCCAAATTAATACGGTCAATTTCCCGTATCCTTTCTGCTGTCTCAATTTGAGTAACCTTCCAGGCCTCGTTGTATGCTGCATATACAGAGGCTGCTATGAAACGTTTTTGACGCTGTTTGCGCGGTCCCCTAATGAAATCACGCAAGTCAGCACCATCAGTAAGTAAAGTTAGGTGTTGCTTAATTTCTGCAAGTGTGGAAGTTTGTAGCCATTGAAGGCATAATTTGCCCACACTGTAGGTGGTTATTATTCCTGGGTGATGTCTTTGGGAATATCTAGGGTCTGGCCTGGTCATTTTGAACCCCTGTGTTTTGTTCAGGAATCTGTCTTGACAGTTATTAGTATCTGTGGGCCAGATCAACCACTGTTTCCAATCTGGATGTGTTCTGTTTTGGTTTAATACATAATTTACGTCTATCTCTTCATCTGTAGAGCTATTGCTGTTCATTGTTGGTTTTGGAATAGACGGTTTATTTAAGTCTTTGATTTTGGCTAAGCCAAGACAGGTGGTTTGTTGAACAGTGTCATTTAAAAATATAATTTGTTCTGGGATCATGCAGGCTCTAAACAAAGATTCTATACCCTGTACTTGCCATTCTTTTGTGCCCCAAACACTTTTCAATTCAACATTTTTGTCCCAATAATCAAAACCAAAAGTATTCATTTGTTCAAAGAATGAGTCTGAATAGATCAATTTTGTGTTTGTTATCATGGTCTTCGTTCCTGTCTTATTTGACAATTTGAAATAAAATGTTTCAGCATTACTTATGTTAAAACCTGAAAAATATGAATATTTGTCGTAAACGGTTCTTGAGCTTCCTTTTGGAGGGGTTGCACAATGTTCCCATTGATTATAATTTAAAACATTTCTAGGTTGTGCAGATCTATGTAGAAAATGGTTACCATAGTGGTTATAACAGTACATACTATCATAATTTGTAGAACCCTGCAAATAATCATGTTTGGTAAATTTAGCAGATATCACTAAGTCAGACATCATATTGTTTATACTTTCGAAGTCCCAATCATCAGCAAATGAGCTTGGTTTTACAAAGTCACTCAATGAGATCTTAATTTGGTGTGGATATTTCAGGATTTCAACCGGACCATAGATTTCGTAGTCAGTGTTGTCCCATGCTACCCCACCCGGTATAGGATTGGCTGTGAAGTTGACTGAAGAAAGTTCTCTTTTCTCGACGTGTGAAGATGTGTGTGGTTTGAGGATCAAGTTGATTTTCTGACTTGCTGTGTCCATTTTAGCATATTTTCCCTCAATGAAGCGTCCCAAAGTAAGTATCATGATGAGCCAAAGTATGAGGATAAATGCACCAAAACCCACCCAAAATTCGATCCATGGAGAAATTAGATATGTTTCTTTCAGTTGTTTCAAAAGTACTTTAACTTTATCTTTAAAGGTTTTTGTTGATGGCTGTGTTTTTGATTCAGTGAAGCCTTCAGAGGAATCATCGAAGTTTATGAAGTAGCCGGATGCAGTTCTGTCAATTGTTCCAATAGCTTCAGGATTACTGTTTCTTGAATAGTCGTTTCTTACTTCATTATAGGTTGGTGTGTCTCTGCTAAATGTTTTTATTTGGGTTTTCAGAGGTCTAAGTTCCATTGCATTGTTGCATAGTCCTTGTTGTTCTTCTGTAGGCGTTTCGAATGTGATTAGCCTCTTTGTTAGTACCTCTGTACTGGTAGCAAACCTTGGTGTTCTGCTACTTATGGGGAGTCCACTTGGCCTACTATTTGTTATCGGCCACATGATTGTGGTTTTACCAGGTCGATGGATACAACTCGGTTCTCCTTTTTACCAGCAAGCGGCGGTAGTACAACTGATCTTGTTCCGTTGACAGACAAGACAGGAACTGCTTTTCTGTAAGAAGGCCCAAATTCCTTCTTTACCGCGATCTTTTCTCTGACTAGATCCCCGATTTTTGGAATCCAGACAGGTCTTGCTGGGACAGGTGGTGGTTCTTCAGTGGTTGTTGGCTGCTGTTTCAACTTTATGTTGCTCAGGTCTTTTCTTGTTTTGTTTAAGTCCTGTAAAATAGCCAAACGATCTTTGATATCAAAGCTTTTTTCCTTTACCACTGAAGTCTGACTGTCAAGGTCAGAGATTAACATCCTAGTTCCAAATAATAATTCGTACGGACTGAATCCCTTCAGAGAATTTCTTGGCAGGTTATTTAGACTACGTTGGACACTTATTAGATGTTTGACCCACCCAGCTCCCGAACCTAATATCCTTTCCGTTATAGATTGCTTTATGCCTTGGTTTTTTCTTTACACCATCCCGTATCCCTCAGGAAGGAAGTGAGAAGATTCCCGCTGTGCTATGCTCATTTGGCCATGTTTCCCCTCAGGCTGGAGGGCTAGAGTGAAAACTATGGTCAAACGTAGCATGCTCTTAGCGTATATGCCATTTAGACTCGCAAATCTTTGTATAACAGTCCAGACGTCAGCCGAGGGCTGGTGATCTACATTATAAGTGGAAACTAGCCTGTATATGTTATTCGCAAGCCTTGCTTTTTACTGTTGATTTTTTCTGGAGTGAAACGACACGGTATTACACCGTTTCTCTCACCACTGCGATTCCTGTTGCAGTTGGGGCACTTTTTTACAAACATGGTGTGATGCAGGCTCATGCCTGGCCACCAGTACCTTGATTGTAATTCTTCCAGAGAATCTTTCAGTTTGAGGTGTCTGAGACCCTCGCCCATATGTGCGTCTGCGATTAACAAGTTTCTCCTGTCCATGTTTGGAATCACTCTATCCCCCACTCCAGGGATTCGAGCAAAAGGGACGGAGTTTGCATCGATTATGTATGTATAATTGAGTGGATAGTGGATCGGTAGCGCTGAGCAGTCACCTTTTGATGACGTTTTCACTGCCAGCACTGTTTCACCGTCAATATACTTCACTGTACGCTTTTTCCGAACTACGGAAGCCGATTTAGTTGCTACCGCTGTGGCTGTTTCAGCCAATGAATTCCCTGCAACGTGAACGCAATCACGCTGATGACTCAGTGAATGTGTCACGTGAGTCTTTGGTAGTTCTTTTTGTAAAAGAGCTATTTGTTCCCAAAGCAGTTTCTGCTTTATTGTTGCATCTGTGTCATCTTTGTAACCGTTTTGAATCCATGTCTGCAAATCGTTGTTATATGATTTGACGCAGTAATATGAATCGGACACTATAAGTGTCGGGAATTCGCGATCCGCATTATCTAGCGCCATTTTCAATGCTATTATTTCAGTCTGTTGTTCTGAATTAGTTTCTACTGAGTGTGTTTTTGTTAATAGAGGTCTTAGTTTACCTCCGCGCCACACTTCTTTTGTGATCTCACATGTTGGGTTGTATGCTTGTTCTCCCCAAACGGAAGGTTGAGCATGTCCGTCTGTATAGATTACACAAGCGTATTGTCGTAAGGGCAGAATGTCGATAGGCAGAGGGAATGTTCTTTCATATTCTAGATTTTTCAATTCCTTTAGTTCTGGATCAAAGTAGTAGTATACTTTGTCCGTTGTAATTGAATTCACCCATTGTATCCATTCCGGATTCAATGTTGTTGTTGGTAAATTACACGGTGTTGTTAATGCCTCAAAGGCTGATTCTGCTGTTCTGACTGTGATGTGTCTACCGTCCGCTTGATATTTTTCTCTAGCTATTGCGGTTTGAACTGCATGAACAATGTTTTCTTTAATGCTGAATTTCTTTTCAGCTTCTGTGTACAAGTGTGATTTGAATGCAATTGGTACCTTTTCTCCCTCATTAGAGGTCAGGTATGTGAATCCGCATCTTCCTGGGATGACTCGAATCACAAGATTGCGTGTGTTATCACGTGTTTCTAATTTTGTTTTAATTAACATGTCTGTTTGTAAGGATCTCAGAATTTCTGTGTGTATATGAGTCCAATTGGTTCTTTTAAAATCTGGTTTTATTAGATCATAAAGGGGTTTGACCCTTTCTGCGTAATTTGCAATGTATGTTCTTCCGAAATTTTGGAAGCCTAGAATTGACTGTAGGTTTTTTAGTGTTCTAGGTGCTTGGAGTACGGCACATTTCTCTAGGAAATTGTCAGCCAGGCTTTTGCCTTCACTTGATAATTCATATCCTAAGAACAGGACTGTCAGATGGGCAATTCTGAATTTTTTAAAGTTGAATTTGTAACCCTCTGCTGCGAACCCAAGTATTATGGTGTTCACTCTCTTCAAGTGAGTCTCCAAGTCATCATCTGTTAAGTATATGTCGTCGACATACGATAATGCTTCGTCGTCATATGTTTGTAGTAATTCTGTTACTCTCGCTGAGAATACTCCTGGGCTGTTCTTGTACCCCTGGGCTAACCGACAGAATTGTTTTTGAGTGCCATTTATTGAGAATGCAGACAAATATCTGCTCTCTGGTGCTATGTTTTGACAAAAGAATCCATTAGAGATGTCTAATGTTGTTTTGTATTTTTTGCGCACTATGTTATTCATTAGTGCAGCACTATGCGAGTTTTGCACTGCAAAAGTTTTGCAACATGAGTTAAGGTGTCGGTAATCCAAAACTAGACGATATGAATTGTCTGGTTTGGAGACCGGAAACAAAGGGTTGTTCATTTGTGAGGTGCAAGTTTCAATCACCCCCTGGTATTCTAGCTGATCTAGGATTTCTTTTACCTGTTTGTTAGCTTCTTGCTTAATTGGGTACTGCCTCTGTGCAGTAGGTTGTGATTTTAACTGGATTTTGTGAGGAGGAGAGTCCTCATCCCATCCTACGTGATTTTTATATAAAGCAGGAGCTAGGGCTACTGCCCACTTTCTTGCAAGTGTGTATTTTTTATGAATTGGGATATGATTTGAGAAGGCAGGCATAATTATTTCTTCGCCATGAGGGCACTCCCTGACAAATTCTGGTGGCCAGTCCTTTTCAGCTAGAAGGATGTCATAGCCCTTGGAGAGATTATCCCAAAATAGTCCCCTTCTTTTTCTAGTCTTATCCCCCTCTATACGTAAAGTTATTTCATATATTTTGTGAGGTTTGCTAACTCTGGTGTCTGCAGTTTCCACTTGAAGATATTCATTCGTGTCCACTGTCTCCAGATGATTCATAAGGACTTTGCGAGCTATGCTCACTTCTGCTGCGCTGTCTAGCATTGTCTGAGCCCATTCTCCGTTTTTCAGTTGTGTCCTCAGTATTCTCGGCATTGTTAACTACCTTGATACTGGCTACCTTCTTTTTTGGAAATTGTAATTTCTTTTTTAGCTGAGCAGGTTCCTTGTCTTTGGACTTGGCGTGCTCTTCTCTTTGTTCTGATCGTCCTCTTCTTTCCGATTTCTGCGAGGAAGTCTGAAAAGATTGAGAGGGACGTGTATCAATGTCTTGATATCTCTCAGGTTTCTTTATATTATCCCTATTTCTAAGGTTATATCTTTTCCCAGAGGGGTCACTCTGGGGTGACCTGTGTCTTTGGTTCGGAGATTTTTCTCTTCGCCTAGGAGACCTTCCTCTGGACTGGAATTTCTTTTCTTTAGGATTGGATTGTTTGTTTCCATCCCAGCTCTTTTTTTGTGATGTTGAGTTATTATTAAAAAATATTTTTTCAGGACTTTCAATCAGTTGTGGTTTTACTGGTATTCCACCTAAACTATCTCTACCTAGTTCCTCATAGGATTTTTCTATGATTCTGGCAATTTCAGCTGGTTGGTCTGCTATATCTGTCTCTTTTAACCTCTGGCGGATCGCCACGTTCGCTGCTTCTCCCTTTATGTTGGCTAATAATATAGCCGAGACCTGCTTGAAGTCTTTTAGTAATTTCATACCAAGAGTTAAAGCGGGTTCTGGACCATATTCATCTTGAATTTGTTTTAGCACATCTGGTATTACCGAAATGGATGGAACACCGTGCGTTTTTGTGTAGATGGAAGCAAAGACTGTACCCCAAGTGTCACAGTCCTCAATGTGTGGTGCGATTCCCATTGGAAGACAGATAGTCAGAATCCTGTGTTTTTCTAACGGGGTGGTGTCTGGAAACACAGCCTCGATTTGGGTGATTTTTTTGTGCTAACCAGAATGGTATTTGTTCCCGTTTAGCTGGTACTTTACCTAGGCATGATTGAATGTTCTGTGGTGTAATTTTATTTGTGTTCCCCTGGTGAGGGGTCAGCTGTGGAATTTTAATTGCTGGCTGAATTGTTGAAGTCCGCATCACATATTGGACTAATTGTCTATGTATTTTTATTAATTGTTTTAGCTGTGTTAACAGCTCTGCTGCAGACATCCAATTGATGTCTGGATGTGGTGTGTATCCGGCTAGGACCGGCCACGTTGCTCCTGGTCTACCTAAAGGACCGAGCCTGGTGATGTGATTATTATGTTTTAGGGCGCCATTAAATAAGAGCAAATGCTCTTGAAATTTAAGTGGTACTTCCACCTCCTCGAAAGGAGTGTACTCTCCAGGAGGTTCCTCTACTTTGTAATAGTGGAAGTACTTTGTTACAGCATTTGCTGCTGGAAAATGTATCCAAGAATAGTATACCTCTGTCTGCCGATATTCGTGTGCCTCAATTACGAATATGACTGTACCACCTCTAGGTGTCAGTCCATTTTCTATAAGTTTTAAAGTTATAGATTTCCTTTTAATGACCGGGATGAGTAT
Source organism: Lissotriton helveticus (assembly GCF_964261635.1). NCBI lineage: Eukaryota > Metazoa > Chordata > Amphibia > Caudata > Salamandridae > Lissotriton > Lissotriton helveticus. The sequence goes on from NC_136072.1 coordinate 1,012,152,177, forward strand.
TATATCCGGGTCTGCTTCTTGTAGTGCAGTATCAGCTGCTGCTATTTCAGCTGCTAATCTAACTGCCTCTCTTTCTCCTTCACTGTCTGACATTGTACCGACAGAAGGTTATTTTGTTTGTTTGCAGATCAGGTTTCTTATGGAAACAAAGGTTAGATGCACAATATTTTGGAACGGTTTATCCTTCAACGTTGACTAAACCAAGTACCATACATAGAGTTTCCTCCTGCGAGGTTTGGCGGATATTACCTTTCACCCACTCCAGACGTCTTTGGAGTATTATGGCAAAAAAGGGGTCTGAGTGAGAAAGCACGACTGAGTCACTCTAAATGTCTTACGTTAGTTTTATCGCCCTTCCAAACGCGTTGGGCGCCATGTAGTGTAGTTCCTATTATCCCAATAGGCTCTGCGCATTGGAATAATACCTTCAATAGTATAGGCCTAGACCAGACGTTAACTAGGTCTACTACTGTCGATATTAGACTTAAAGTTTTGGGTTTGCCAGCTAGCTCAGAGTTCACTAGAAACTTTCTCGAATAGGCAAGGAGGAGTTGAACCTCCCTGGATAGACAAGAAGGGATTTAGTTTCTGACAACCATAGAACATGACAACTTTGCTCTCCCCTAATCAAGAGTGTATCTCGAGAGTCGTGTGAACAAAAGGCAATTTATTTTACTCAGTCAGTACGTGCATTCTTAGTCTCATCAGTTTGTAGAGAAAAGGAAGAGACGGGCGTGTTCAATAAAAGATGTTATTTATTGATCAGTCTCTTTTCTCATACAAGAGAAATGGATCGATATTATTGCAATACTTATGGTTAAGTAAAGTGCATACATTAAAAGCAGAAGTATAAAATAATACTGTAAAAACATTGATATGGTTTCTAAGCCATATGAAGGTTTAAAATGAATAAAATATATTACATACACATATACATTTGGTTAATCGTACTCAACTGGTGTTTCTAGCTACGCCTACCCCGTGTACCTGACCTAAGCCTAATATGTGGGCGGGAATAGAAAGTTACAGTTTAAGTTAAGTTTGTTTTGCCAAGTGACTGACTAAAGAATTCTCTGTGAGGGGTTATTCAGTTCTGTACCTGGAATCTAGGATGGATGAGGGATGGTATCTCTCGTCTCTGGTCTCGATATTCCAGGCTGCCTGCGAAGGCTACCCGGAAGCGCCGGAGCTGGATTTCTCGGCAGGAGAAAACAGCGTCTCGTTCTCAGCGCGTCAGGAAGGCGGGGCTGCGCCAGCGGGGTCTGCTCTGCTCTGGGCTTCGGCAAGTCTGGCTGCTCCGATCTCGTCACCACCGCGTGTGTTTGCATAGGGCAATATCGGTAATATTTATACCTTTAAGGTGCCGAGATTGACGTAAGGATGGACATAGATACGTCAATATGGATGTCATACGACCAGGTCGTTAGCACATTCTTTTGCTGAAGTTCTCGGTGAAATCAAAACAATGGCCGCAGGGTTTTTCCCAGGTTGTCATAGGTTTGATTTGTTATGAGAACTCCGTATGCCTTATCAGGGGCTGGAGGAATATCGCTTGTCTAATTAGATGGCAAGCGTTATGACCTAATCAGATAACACGTTCCTGTGCCGTAGTGTGGCTTTATCAGATAACGGTTCCTGCATCATGGGGGTTTTCTGCCTCATGGGATGGCTGCTAGTTAACTTGTTAGTTTGCTAACCAGAATAGGGTCAGGAATAGGGAGATCGATACAGAATCTATAGGAATACATCACAGTCTCATTAGGTCTATTATTTCACTGTGTAGATTGCTGAACTCATGTTTATACTTGATCTTTCTGCCCACACTGTGCTCATTGTGTTGTTAATGTGTGCCCTGTCTGACATACGCAAGAAGCAGCTATGTAGATGCCAGCAGTGCTGCTGTTTCACACATGTGCTGTGTGAACTACTCTCAGGGCTGGTGACACAAGATGTTGGAATGTATCTTTTGGCATTCACATAGTCTGAATCTGTTTTGGGGGTACTTACTGTGTAAATACTTGACAAGTGTATAACTACTTTAGATCAAGGTGTCCCTACATGTTACTTGTGCTGTAAGCTGTAGTTTCAGGCCAGTCATTGTTGGTGCTGTGTCAGTCAAAACGTAAGATGTTGGACACATCTCATAGGGGAATTGAAATTACATGTGCCCCCTTTCATCTCACCTAGGAGGTGAACAAATGCGCATCGTCCATTCACATTGCTTTTGGACATGGAGGAGGAGGACATCATTCATAAATTTGGTTTGGATCGACTTACTCTTCAAGACCTATGTGGTCAGTTGGAGTCCCAGCTGAGGCCTCGCTGAACCTATCCGACTGCTTTGACACCAACGTGTAAGGTGATGGCGGCCCAGCATTTTTTTGCAACTGGTTTGTTCCAGTACACGGTGTCCAGCACGGATCGGATGTCTCAACCAATGTTCAGCATGGTGCTACGTGATGTCCTGTCCACTAAGATGACTTGCAAGGACAGCTACATCCTTTTCCCCAGGAGGCATGAATAGGCAGCTGTGAAGGGTGATTTTTATGACCTTGCCCACATCCTAATGTTGTTGGTGCCATTGACTGCACACATGTTGGCCTGGTTCCACCACAGGGACATGAGCACATCTACGGGAACAGGAAGCATTTCCATTCCATCAATGTGCAAGTGGTATGCCAGGCGGATATGACAATCTCCCATATCTGTGTCAATTATCCAGGACCAGCCCATGACTCCTACATCCAACGTAACAGCATCGTACCACAGCTGACAGCAAATCTGCATCCAAAGCATGTGTGGATTGCGGGTGAGTACGCAGAGTCAAGTAGCATTCTGTATGTGTGACATGCTGTCCTCTGCCACAGTTATTGTACAAAATTGCTCTGTGTATCTCACACCTAGGAGACTCTACATATCCCAACCGGCCTTGGTTGCTGAGCCTACTGAGGAATCACAGAAATCCCTGGACCCGAGTGAAGTCTGATACAATGATGCCCATGGGAGGACATGTTGTGTGGTGGAGCGTACTTTTGGTCTTCTTAAGCCTAGATTTCATTGCCTGGACAGGACCAGAGGTGCACTGATGCACTCTCCCTAAAAAGTGTGTCAGATCGTAGTTGCAACCTGGCCCTGTATAAGAGATCCCCCTGATCCTGGACGATGATGAGCAGCAGATGCCCCAGCCTGCAAACCCACACATGTCCAGTGACGAGGATAGTGGAGAGGAGGAAGGTGTCGACCTGCGTCAACAGCTCATCAACCACTACTTCTCTTGAAGGTGAGTGACATTGCACAACAGTGCCATTGTGTGCTATTTTGGATGTTGTTGAAACGGCCTAGAGGAGCTTTTTTACTGCTGCCTTTTGTTGCCTCTGTGCTGATGGCTAATGTTTGTGGCACAGGGTAGTTATGCCCAGCTACATGATGTCTATGTCAATATTTTTCCCCATTGTAATATGTGCAGGTTTGAGTACCTTGATAACAAGGGTTGTATACTGGCTGTAATGCCATCACCTGACAAGTGAATGTTGTTCTCTTGTGTCTTTCTAGGTCCCTATAGCCTTTCAATTCCTCAAAACAATCAGTGCTTCTGGTACATTGGAATCAGAGTCAACATTGTACATCCTGTGATAAACATGGAGCTGACACAAAAACATAGGTGTGTAAAGTATTTATTTACAATGTATATTTGGGACAGTGAAGTGATTATTTACAAAAAGGTACAAAGTGAATCAATGAGTTGTCAGTGATGGTAGACGAGACAATTGAGTGGTCACCACATAGATGTGGTGACACAATCCAACAGACGCCTGCCATCAACATGGCAGTGTGGGTAAGGATAGTCAACAAAATCAATGTCAAGGTGAAGAGAGGTGCTCTCATGGCTTGCTCTTTGACTGGCATTTGGCAGGTGCTTTGCCACGTGATCCTCCCATGCTTTTCCTCGGATGGCCCCTTGAGCGTTTGGCAGGGGGGGCTCAGCGGTGTCTGAGGACTCATCCTGTTCCAGTTCACCCTTCTCTGTGGCCGCAGGTGAGATGGTGGGACTGTCATCCTGCGGGCCACTGGAGGGAGGTTGAGCTGTCCTTTGGGCCGCAGGCCTGTCCCTCAGAACACCCACAAGCTGACCCAAGAGGTCCACGATTTGGCCCAAATGCATGTCCATGGACCTCAGCAGCAGGCAGACTTCACAAACTTCTTCCATAGCCCATTTGTCCCTGGGTTTGTTTATATGCCCCAAGGACTCTGGCGATGTTGGCCAGGGCTTTGGTCGTAGTGTCCTGTTGCATTTGTTGCCCAGTTGCCCTCCCACCTTCCTTGCTGTCCTGTCACCACTCGACTTACCCGCTGACTCTCCCTGCCTACTTCAGATTGTGGGGTGGGGTGGGTATTCTCTGAGGCAGGGAGAGTGTTGCAGGCAGCATTGGTGGGGGTGGTTGGGGCCACACAGGTTGTTGTAGCAGGGGGTCAGCGCAGTTGTTATTGCTGAGATGGTGGTGGTGGGGACAGTGGGGGCCATGTTTTGGGGGACGGGGGGGAGACTGGCTCTGCAGGTTGGTGTTGTCATCTGCAGCAGTCAACTCTTGGTCACCTATTGGACAGAGAAGAAATGGTCATTGAAGTGCACCCCACAAGCTTGGTGTTCGATGTTTAGTTGTTACATGTTATGCATCACTCAGTTTGCATTGATATCACATTGTATGGCTGCACAGTACTGGGCATCATAACATTATGTGGAGATACATACATTACTTGTCCATGGTGTGACATGTTAATAGGGAACATGTTCCACGTTCAGATTGTGTGATACAAAGGACATGTCGTCATCTAACGACTAGCAGCACAACAACTTTATGTGAAGCGTCTTTGTTGTTTGCATGGAAGACTAGCATTCTGAGCATGTAGTAGCCATAATTATCTCATGCATCCCTCTGTGAAATCATGTGCTTTGCTTTCTTTTTACAACTGACCATGCTTTTTTGTTTTCATATGGGCCTTGATGCTCTGCCCCATGGCACTTAGAGAGACTGCTGTGCATGATTGTGCCCTGAATTTCTTCAACATGTGATTTGGTGAGTCTAACTTCGATTTCTGTGACAGTTACATACGCTTAGCTGTTTGCACACTGGAAGTGGCTTTTAGATCTATGCTAAGTTTGGTAGGATGTGATGGCTTTTGTGGTCATATAACTCCATGCTTTTTGAGAGGAATGGCAGGGTGTATGCATTGGCTACCTACTCGTACTGTGACACAGTTGAGGGGAATTGCTGATACATATTTCTGGGTGGGGGGAGTGTTCCATCCTGCTGAGCTGTGGGATAAGGATGCCTGGTGGGAGTTGTGGGGCAGTTGTCCCACCCACAAGCACCCTTACCTGTTAAGATGTCTACCTACCTGTTAGGTGAAGATGAGCAATGCATTGGCTGCCACTTGGTTCAGGGTGTGGGGAGTGCTCCATCCTGCTGAGCTATGGAACAAGGGGGCCTGGTGAGAGTTGTGGTGCAGTGTTCCCACCCACCAACACCCTTCCCTGTTAAGATGGCTACCTACCTGTTAGGTGAAGGTGAGCAATGCATTGGCTGCCACTTTGTTCAGTGTGTGAGGAGTGCTCCATCCTGTGGAGCTGGGGAACAAGGGGCCCTGGTGGTGAGTTGTGGTGCAGTCTTCCCACCCACCAACACCCCTCACTGTTAAGATGGCTACCTACCTGTTACTTTCAAGTGAACAATGCAATGGCTGACACATGCTTCTGGCTGGGGGGGAGTGCTCCAATCCGCTGAGCTGTGGGACAAAGGTGCCTGATGGGAGTTGTAGTGCAGGCTTCCCATCCACAAACACCCCTCCCTGTTAATATGGCTACCTACCTGTTAGTTTGAAGTGAGCAAAGCAATGTCTGCCACATGCTTCTGGCTGGGGGTGCTCCATCCTGCTGAGCTGTGGAACAAGGGGCCTGGTGGGAGTTGTGGTGCAGTCTTCCCACCCACAAACACCCTTCCCTATTAAGATGGCTACCTACCTGTTAGGTGAAGGTGATCAATGCATTGGCTGCCACTTGGTTCAGGGTGTGGGGAGTGCTCTATCCTGCTGAGCTGTGGAACACAGGGGCCTGGAGGGAGTTGTGGTGCAGTCTTCTCACCCACCAACACCCCTCCCTCTTAAGAGGGCTACCTACCTGTTACTTTGAAGAGAGCAATACAATGGCTGACACATACATCTGGCTGGACGGGGAGTGCTCCATCCTGCTCAGCTGTGGGACAAGGGTGCCTGATGGGAGTTGTAGTGCAGGCTTCCCACCCACAAACACCCCTCTCTGTTAAGATGGCTACCTACCTGTTAGTTTGAAGTGACCAATGCAATGTCTGCCACATGCTTCTGGATGGGGGGATACTCCATCCTGCTGAGCCGTGGAACAAGGGGGCCTGGTGGGAGTTGTGGTGCAGTCTTCCCACCCACCAACACCCCTCCCTGTTAAGATGGCTACCTACCTGTTACTTTGAAGTGAGCAATGCCATGGCTAACACATGCTTCTGGCTGGGGGGGGGGGTGTTCCTTCCTGTTCAGCTGTGGGACAAGGGTGCCTGATGGGAGTTGTAGTGCAGGATTACCACCCACAAACACTCCTCACTGTTAAGATGGCTACCTATCTGTTAGTTTGAAGTAAACAACACAATGTCTGCCACGTGCTTCTGGCTGGAAGGGAGTGCTCCATCCTGCTCAGCTGTGAGACAAGACTGCCTGGTGGGAGATGTAGTGCTAGCTGCCTGTGCACTTGCCCCCATGGTAATGTTGCTAGCTATCTTTGGGTTGAATCAGAGGGAGTGAATGTTGGATCTGTGAGACATGTGTTGGGGAGAGTGTGGTGCACATGAGTGCATTGGGACCTATAAGGTATCACTTTGTAGTTGTGCAAGCCAGTACATAGCAATGTGATGGTAGACCCTTGTTGGTACTTACCAGCCTCCACTCCCGCGGCTATTCCTGTGAGACTCTCTGGATGTGGTATGCCAAGTTCCTTGTCCTTCCATGCGGTGAATGTTCGTAGGGGAATGGGAGGGCCACCACCAATCCTCTGAGCCAGCTCATGATTCTTGTTGTTCTTCTCTTTCACCCTGTCTTGAGGTCATGCTACCGCTTCACAATCTCCTTCTTGGAATGCGGGGTGGTCCCTACTGCATTGACCTTGCTGACTATCCTTGCCCACATTTGCTTTCTGGTGGCTAATGATGTCTGTTGGACCAGGCTTCCAAACAAATGTGGTTCTACTCTGATTACCTCATCTACCATGACTGACAACTCATTGTCAGTAAAAGTGGGCATTTTCTTCTGTGACATGGTGTGTGATGTGCAAATGGGTTGAAGGTGCAGGTGTGAGAGTCATGGTGGTGATGTGTGTGTTTTGTTGTGCTGGTGAGATGTGTGGTGAATTGCCTTTCCTTTCTACTGTGAAGTTGGTTCCTTCATAGTGGAGTTGTGCAAAGGATTCTGGTCAGGGAAGGGGCTAGTTATATACTCAGCTATGTGGGTGTGTCAAAATGGAGTATTGGTGTCAGGTGTGTTGTGTGGGTTGACCTGGGATTTGTATTTTTTTTAGTTGACATGGGGATGTGTCCTTGGGGTGTGTTAGGTGTTTTTGAGGCTGAGCCAGGTCAATGTGTACACTTGGTAGCCTTGTTGTGTGTTTTTTTTGTCAACAGCCATTACTGTTCTGGAGCAACTGCGGCAGTGGGTATACAACCGCCCTTCCGCTGGATCTCCCATTCATCAATAGTTGCGATTGCTGTGGTCGGAAACAGCTTATCGTTCTGCTGTCACCTCAATGGTGTCCTAATTTCATGTGCTGTCAATCTGCTGACCGTGCAGTGGTTATTGGGTTTTTCCATAGCGAATCCGACTGCCGTGGACGGATTTTCACCTGCTCCACACACTACTGGCGGTCTTTCATGGCATCGTTCTGCCGCCGTCTGACTTTTCTGGCAGTTCATCCTAATCGGACAGCGGATTTTGCCGCGGTACCTGCGGACGGTTAATTTCCGCTACAAAGGCAGTCGGAATGGTTTTCCGAGCGCCATCCTAATCAACCCCTTTGTTATTTATATATTTCTAGTGTCTGTTTTTTTTACCTTAAACTGCCCCTGACTCTGCATTAGTCTTTACTTATTTTCTATATTTCAAGTTTCTCTACTTTATGTCAAACTGCCTCTAGTTATTAGTCTGTCTGTAGCTTGCTTTCTTCTTGTTCTTCAGTCAGCTTTCCCTCTCCCCTTGTATATTTTGTGAACTGCCTAGTGGTGGTACTGTAAGTCTCAGAAAACCGATTGGTCCTTACTATTACTAGTACTAGTACTCTGCTGTGCAGAATGCATGCTCAAGTAAGGTATTCTACGCATGTTTTTTGAGATGAGAAGGCTTCTTTTTACTTTCTCATGCTCAATCAGTAAATTTTGGTCACCTGAAAGTTGTGTCTTCTTCTCGTCTAGGCCTAGTATTATAAATCAATCAATCAGGGGGTTTATATAGCTCACTACTCATCCATGAGGGTCCCAAGGCGCCGGGGGAGGGAGAGTGGCTCCGGATCAGTCAAAGAGCCAGGTCTTGGGGTCCTTCCTGAACGTGTGCAAGGATGGGGAGCGCAGTTAATGGTGAACTGATTATCGTGCAACATGGCTGGAAGGAAATATGAGTGATGTGTTTGGTGTATTGTATTTTCAATCTTGCTAGTGTAAAAAAGGAATAGGGGAAGGCATATATGGCATTTTTTCTATGAATACCGATCACCAGTGCCGGGGCCAGCCGGGAAGGGGACGTCAGCCAGGAGGGAGCAGATGCAGCAGCTGCAGGGGGTGAGCCAGCAGCAGTGGCAGGCGGTGGTAAGTCACATTCTTTGCTTATTGACAATCTAATTTATACACTCGCTACAAGGGTGTACAGTCACTGTATACTGTACTTTTGAGACTAAAGGGATGATTCCAATCTTGCTTGGAAGGGCTGTGGATCGCACCCGTCAAGATCAAGTCCAGTTCGTAGCCCTTGTTTCCAAATGACTAGCGAGCAAGTTCGATGCGTAGATAGCCTCGTGCTCCGACCGACTCGACCCACAGCGTTTCCATCTGGATGAGTCTAACATGGCCGACTTTCACTATGCAATGGGGCAGATTTCTGATCGAGCAAGTACGAAGACCCTATCTGTCAGCGAGACAGATTCGGTCCTGGCGATACATCGCAGTTGTCGATGATGGATTTTGTTGGCCCATAGCAGGCCCCCTTTCACCCATAGCCATACAAATCGGTCACGGGGGAACCAAGGGTCCCCCCTGCACATGCATGTATGGTGTGGGGGCACCAAGGCGTCCCCGTGATACGGGGCCTCCTTTTCCACAACTTACCTTTTTCCTATATGGGAGCCTATGTACCTGACGTACAGCAGACTCCCTTAGACTTCAATGGGACTCCGAGCGACCCGAGTCCACCAGCACGCAGTTGCATCATACTCAGTCGCTCGGAGCCCCATAGCCCAAGTCGTTCGGAGAGCTCTACTGGTCTGAGTCGGCCGCAGGGCTTTCCAAGCGATATCAGAATCGGGCCGTAAGTTGTGAACAGTTGAAGAAGACACCCTTTACTAAGCATTAGCAGGAATGATAGCCTCTTCTCTTTAACTCAGCAGAGAAAGTTTTATGTAGAAGACTAAGGGGCTCATTATGATGACGGAAGGATCACCACCGCCGGGCTGGTGGTGAGGTCCGCTGGTCCTGTAGACCACGATTCACCCACGGTCAAATTACGATGGCGGTGGGATTCAGACTGCGACCGCGGCGGAGGTAATGCCCAACCACCACGGAACCACCACAGGTAATCATTCTGATTATATTATTTTGTATCCACAAAATGGTGGCGGTGCCTAGCAAGCACCGTCTGCCAAATTATGATGAGGTCTCCAGCCAGCCTTTCCACGGTGATGCAACAGCCATTGAAAGGCAGGTGGAGTTTGGTTTTGGGGTAGGTGAGGGTGCATGGGGCGGTACCCATGGTCCCCCCAAACATTTCACTGCACCAAGTGGCAGGCACAGTGTAGTGCCTGCCATGTAAAGCAGTGTAATGCACAACATGCTCTATTTGACACCGCAGCGGTGCTGCTGTCATCAGCCACCGCCACAATGTTAAGGGTGCGGAACAAGACCGCAGCAGTGGTGGTCCCATCATAACAGGGCATGCAGGACCGCGGCATGCATGGCGGACGGTCCCAGTTTACACCACCGTGGCGGACAGAGCCAGTACGTCCGCCATCGTAATGAGCCCCTTAGAGTCAGACCTTGATGGATTGATGGAAAAGAGAAAGAGGGATGGAAGGAGGAAGGACAGGTGACATGTATTATATGACTGGCAGAGAAGGATGCGTGGGTGAAGGGGGCCAGGGATGCATATAGGTGGTTGATAGGATGCATGGGTGGTTGAAGGATGGGTGAAAAGTGAAATAAAGGATGCCTGCCTGGGTGCGTGACTGTGTATGGGTGAAAGGAGCCCTCCGGGTGTTCGATGGGTCAAACTGAAGGACAAGCAGGGATGCATGGGTGGTTAATTGACAAATGTATGTCGGTGAAAGTTTTTTTGCGAATAATAGCCTTGTTTCGATAGATGGTTGCATGCCTGGATGGAATTCAATCATAGGTGAAGACTCGATGAAGAGAATGTAAAAGAAAATTAAAGCGTGCCAGAGTAGCAAAGCAAATGGTGAAGAATACAAATAATGCTAGAAGAACAATGCAATGATGAATGAAAAAATCGCTGAGGAGAAGAATAAACAAGGAATGTTTTTTTCCAAGGTTTTTGATTCAAAGGTTTGAGGTTGTATTTCAGACCTCTCCCTTGACTCATGATAGTTGGTAAGCACAACATATCTATTATGTATGTACCCACCCATCATCAATCGCCTCCCTCCGACTCTGAGGCCCACTCCCTCCCTATCCATGTCATCATTTCGACAGTGTCAGCCATGGGTGGCCTATCAGCTCCATTATTGCTTGCACTAGTAGTACCTCACATCAAGTCGTGTGACGTTGTGCCATATATCATCATTTGTATAGTCATATCATCTACCTTGTTGTCTTAGTCAGGGTGAAAGTGAAATTGAGCATTTGCCATTGATTTAAAAGAGTGGCCGGTAAGAAGATATAATATTGAGTTTTAAATATTGTTGTGCTATAATATCAAGTTTTAAATATCAAAAGTGCAAAATGTTGTTGTTTATAATATTGATGTCAAGAATATCGATTTAATTTGTTGTAAAAATATCGTTGTAAAAAATATCGATATTGAAAATATCGTTAGTAAAACATATTGATTATGGAAATCTGTAATTTTCATTATAGTATATATTTGTAAATGTATTAATCATTTTTATTACATTGGATACGTTTTATAAAAAAATTGTTTTAGGAGGGGATGTTGCGTTTTTTGTAAATAAGGGTGGGGAGTGTGTTAAAAAAATTACACTTCAAAAGTTTAAAAGTAATATTAAAGACATTTCTAAATATTTTTTAGGAGCAGGATGTTGGGGTAATAGGGGATAAGGGTAGCAAATGTTTTAAAAAAAATACATTTTTTAAATGTTACTTTTTTATTAATATTAAAGAAATTTAAAGTTGTATTTTAGGAGCAGGATGTGGAAGATATAGGGGATAAGGGTGGGGAGAGTTTTAATTTTGTTTATTTCAAATTAACAGTTTCATTAATAATTAAGAAATGTAAAAATGTTTTTTAGGATTGGGATGTTGGGTTTATAGGTGATGAGGGGGTTGTTTTTAAATTAAATAATTACAATTTAAAATGAAAAAACAATTACAAATATTCATACTTTTTTATTATGGTCAAATTTGGTCAAATTTGCAGATAATATAGTAATGTTTACATTTTTAATGAAATTGGAAAAATGTAAAATTTGGAATAAAAAATATAATTATGATTTGTTTTTTTTATATGGTATTACAGTAGTAAAAAATACAAATTCTAAAAATATTATTTAATGTAGAGGTGTTTTGTATTGAGATGGTATTATTGTGCTTTTTTTATAAAAAATGTGCGATTATATATTTTATCTTTGGTATTGTAATTGAAAAATTAATCAATAGTACATTTTGAAGATGTTTAATGATTCAGTTAGAAATTATTAATGTTATAAAATTGACAATTTAATTTTTTTAATGTTAAATAATTCTATATAAAATTAATAATTATATTTTATTTTTCATTAAAAAAAATAATTATCATGTAATTTATAAATGCAAGAACATTTATAAAAATCATTTTAAAAGTCTCATAACGTTATTCTGGATGTGTGTTTAGAATTGGGGCTAGTTTAATATATACGTATAATGTGTATTATTTTATATGTGTTTATATAATTTTTGGGGAAATATTCCATTTTATGATTATATTGTTTTGCACTTTCCTTGAGTTAATATAGTTTGCGGTGGGAATAGTAAATTATATATGTTTAAAATCAAGCACCTTCCCTGAGTTAATGCACTTTGACGTGGGAATAGTAAATGATACATGTTTAGTGTCCAGTACCTTCTCTGAGTTAATACAGTTTGGAGTGGGAATAGTAAATTATATATGTTTAGTGTACAACTCCTTCCCTTAGTTAATGTAGGGGTCTATTATAATAGGGGGCGGATCGCCACTGCCCGTATGGCTCTGGCGATCCGCCGCCTTTATCTACCTCCCGCCTCCCATTTCCTCCCCGCCATATTACGATGGCAGGGGGGACCCCAGCGGACGGTTTTCTGCCCGTTGACGAGTCAACCAGGTAGAAAAGAGGCTGAATATAATGGAGGTGTCTGCAAGACACCGCCTTCCATATTACAATTTAGGCAGGGATGTGCCTTTCCATGGCGGCAAAGGCGTGCGGTCCGTGATTTTGGGGGCTTGTTGCGGGCCCCCAGGGTGTTGGGGGGGTGGGAGTGCTCTTGGGGGTACCTATTGTAACCCCCTGCATTTGCATGCACAATGTGGCAGGCACAGCGTGGTGCCTGCCTTGTTGTGTATGCAAATGCACAAGGTGCACCCACAGCATTGTGGCGGGTGGTGCTGTGAGCACCCCCACCACAATGTTGTGGATGGGGGATGCCACCGTGGTGGTTGCATCCTAAATGCCGGTGGGGGACCGCTGCACCACTGGCCGCCGTCCCAGCACCGCTAGGATGTACGCCCACCATCCAAATAGTCCAGATAGTTTGGAGTGGGAATATCAAATTATATATATGTTTAGTGTCCAGCACATTCCCTGAGTTTTTACAGTTTGGAGTGGGAATAGTAAATGATATATGTTTAGTGTCCAGCACCTTCCCTGACTTTTTGTAGTTTGGAGTGGGTATAGTGAATTATATATGTTTAGAGTCCAGCACTTTCCCTGACTTAATATAGTTTGGAGTGGGAATAATACATTATATATGTTTAGTGTCCATCACCTTCTCTGACTTTTTCTAGTTTTGAGTGGGAATAGGAAATTATATATGTTCAGTGTCCAGCACCTTCCCTGACTTTTTCTGGTTTGGAGTGGGAATAGTAAACTGTATATGTTTAGTGTCCAGCACCTTCCCTGAGTGTTTCTAGTTTAGAGTGGAAATACTAAATTAAATATGTTTAGCATCTAGCACCTTCCCTGAATTAATATAGTTTGGAGTGGAAAAAGTAAATGGTATATTTTTAGTGTCCAGCAGTTTCCCTGAGTTGATATAGTGTCGAGTGGGAATAGTAAAATATGTAGGGCCTGATTCACAAAAGTAATCTGAGTGAGAATCCTGACTTTACGACTTTTGGTATTCACAGAAGGCATTTATTAGTACTAAAGTTAGGATTTTTTCTCAGTTAAATTTAAGTTTTGGTCTTAAGTTAAACTTAAGACAAAAAAAGTTAAACTGAGGCAAAATCCTAGTCGTAAAGTTAGGATTTTGTCTCAGTTAAACTTGTTTGTCTTAAGTTTAACTTAAGACAAAAACGTACGATTGACTGAGACAAAATCTTGACTATAGTACTCCTTAAATGCCTTTTGTGAATACTGAAAGTCGTAAAATTAGGATTATGTCTTATATTACTTTTGTGAATCGGGTCCTAGTTTTTTATTTTGGAGTAGGGTTAATGATAAAAATGTATGTTTAAGTGGTAATAGTATGTCATGTATGTGTATTAAAATATATATTTATGTCTGAAAATTCATTTAAGATAAATATTTTATTGTAAATACAGAAAAGAAAATTAATATAGGAATTGAATACAGAACAATTTTTAGTTTTTATTTATTTCTTTATTTTTATTCAAAGACATGCAAAGAAATAATATGCATTTTACTATATTAACATTGTTTTACATATATTTTTATACCGAGAAATAAAACTGCATTTTTTATTTTTGAATACATTACATATTTAGTGCATATTTAAACATACATATAATATTTAAGTATTGTCAGCATGAAACATTTTTTTTATAATAGAATATTTATATACATTGTAAATAAGCATGACATATTTACATATATCGTAAATTTTTAATAACATACAGTGTGTTACAAACTTTTTAAATATTTTTGCATATTTTCTAATAAATAATATTATAGTTTGTATAGTAATATTTAAATTGTAAATACAAAAAACTATAAAGGTAGGAGAGCATTTTGTAAAAGAAAAATATTTTTTAACATTAATAACTTTTTCCAATTTTTGTCCACATTTTTAGCAAGCAGGACAATTTTGTTTAATACATTGGTAAGTTCACATATTTTTTTAAGGATTAACAATAATTTTTTTTCTAATATTTACTATTATAATTGAACATTTTTAAACAGCAAGGAAAAAACATTTTGTATATTAGTAATATTAATGACCATTTTTTAAAACTTTTTTTGTAGTACATTTTTAACTCCTTAACCGCGGCACAAATTCTGCTGCGATGCGGGAGTTTAAATGAGTGAGCGGGGCCGCATCGGCCAATGGACATGCGCAGTACTACAAAGGTAGTGCTTGCCACGGCCATTGGCCGATGCGCGCACGCAAGGGGTTAATGTACATTTAGTTTAATGTAAAAAAGTATTTTTATTATTTCAATTAGATAGCCATTTTCTAAACTAAGCTGTATTTTCTAGGATATCTGTGTTGTTTTAGGTCATTTCTGAGGGGAGGAGCTCGTGGTTGGAAGCTGCGTCGCATCGGTTAAGGTAATTTTAATTCAGTTACTTTAAGACTTAATTTAGATGCAGGACGAAGGTAGTTAGGTAGTCTATAAGTTATGTAAAGTTTGCATTTTGTGTCTTTTGTGAGGTTTCATTTGTAGTTTTGCGGATGCAAAATGAGGTTAGTGAGTTGATAGGTAGGTGTTAGGGTTTGCTATATAGGTTTAAATATGTTTAGAATATGATGTTATTAGTATGTTTATGTGTGTTTTTTAATGATTTTATTGTATATTTGTGCAGGAGGGATTGTGTTGTTTTTCCACAGGTTTTTGTCGTTTGGAAGTTGGCATTGGGAAAAGTATGCTTTTTGTTTTAAGGAACAGAGTAAGAGTTTCTAGTAAACCAATAATTATTTTTCAGTTTCTTTATTTTTCGGGCTTTCCTGAAATGTTTCTTTTTTTAATTAAATTTTTCGGGTTTTAAATGGCTTCAAGTCTATGGATATTTTGTTGATAGATTATATTTTATACAGGTGTATTTTTCCAATTTTTGGGGGACTTTTAACTTAGG
Organism: Lissotriton helveticus; assembly: GCF_964261635.1. NCBI lineage: Eukaryota > Metazoa > Chordata > Amphibia > Caudata > Salamandridae > Lissotriton > Lissotriton helveticus. The sequence continues at coordinate 1,012,167,913 of NC_136072.1, forward strand.
GACTCATTACGTACTGCTGTTTTCCCCCGCCATAACATGATGGCGGGGGGAATCGTTGGGTATGGGTTCTGACAGGTGGTGCTTTTCCGACTGCCTGTCGGAACGGTAACACAGCCCAACATTGCGACGGTGCTTGGATTAGGATATCCCCTTTCATCCATTTGTTTTGCGGCGGCCAAACCGCAGTAAAACATATGGCAGGAATGGATTTCCCTTGATCCTTGGGACTGGGTCACAGGCACTGGGAGGCACCTATGGTGCCCCCCTACATATCTCAGCACCATGTGCCAGGCACCGCATGGTGCCTGCCACGTTTTGCAGGGATATACAAGTGCCTTTAATTTTGCATTGTGGCGGGGCCTGCTGATCGCATCAATCAATCAGTCTCAAGGTGCTGGGGGTGGGGGCGGCTCTGGCTCAGTGGAAGAGCCAGGTCTTGAGGTTTTCCAGATCGCAACGCATCCCTGCCACAATGCAAAATATAGGTGATGCGACCGCCATTGTGGCGGTGGCATCGTAATTTTGATTGTGCGGACGCTTCCTCATGGGAGGCTGGTCCTAAATCCGAAACGATGGCAGACGGATAGAAGTCTGTCCGCCATCGTAATGAGCCCCTAAGTTTTTTAATTTTTCTACGTTTGGATTTATTTATGGCAGTTTGGATTCAATTCTTCAGCTACAAAAAAGTAACTTATTTTAAATTATTTACAATGGGAGGGAAATGTAAGTTTTGTAATTGTTTTTGATATGGTTTAATACATAAAATATATTTATTTTGTAAAATATTTTTTTTTTAAGTTCAAATTAATTGACAAAATATTTATATTTTAGATGTTTGTAAATAAATGCTTATTTAGGAATTCTGTTCACCATTACGAATTTTCTCTGTTTATCTGATTAAGGCTTCTGGATATTCTTGCCCTTTAGTGTTTGGGTAGAGCCTCGAACTTGTTTTAGTTTGTTTAGTGTGTTAGTTTTGGACCTAGCTGTGTTACAGTTTAAGGGCCCCATTAGTATGGCAGGCAGACTTTGTCTGCCCGCCATACCCTAGGGAACCGGGACTGCCCACTGAGGGTGCAGTGGTCCAGCACTCCCGACTAGCATGCACCCGCAGCGAGCACCGCCCGCCGTAATGCCACAGAGGCAGGTTGTGCGTTTCAATGCACAATGTGACAGGCACCGCGCGGTGCCTGCCACGTTGTTCATTGAAAGGCACAGGGGGTCCCATAGATACCCCCCATGTGCACCCCCCGGAGTCCCTGGAGGCCCGCAATGGGAACCCCAAGCAGAGTCCGCTTGCCTTTTGTTTCCATGGCGGCAATGCCACCATGGAAGGCATGTTCAAGGCCACATTCTAATATGGCTGGCGGTGTCTATCAGACACCGCCACCATATTGAACCCTTTTCCGCCGCGGACCCCCAGCCATTGTAATATGGCGGGGGTCTTTTCTGCAAGGATGGCGGGCAGATTGCCCACGCCGGGCTCGAGGTGACTACCGCCGGCCCGGCAGGGGCGATCCGCCCGCCATCCTAATGGAGCCCAAAGTCTTAGCTGTTGGTAGCTTTGTTCTTTTTGTATTGATTGTAGTAATATATGTAGGGTTGGTTGGGTTCTGCCTGTTGTGACTTGAAAAGCATTATGCCATCGCTCCACAGCAATTATTTTTGCTTCTTTTTTTAAGGTACTGTTATATACATTCCACCATGGAATGTGGTATTTGGGCTGTCTTCTGTGTCCAGATCTGCATAGCCTTCCCACCCTGGTATCTTCTAAATAGTCGAGTAGGGGACTTAGTTTATGTTAATTTGTTTGGTAGTAGGGGCTTTCTATTAATAGATTGTAGTGTTCTGCTACATCAGCTATTGGGACATATGCTAGTGCAATTAGCTTTTTAATTTCATATGCGTAATTGCTATTAGTTGCATATTCTACACAAAGGGCCCGATTCCAATGCCGCTCGGAAACCCTTCCGACTGACACAAACCAGGAATGTATTCCGACCGACACCTACGCGCGCTGTCTTACCGGCGGAGTACAATACGACATGTGTCAAATACCACCAACTCGCAGAGAGCACAACATGGAAGGCCAATACGTACGGAATCAATCCGTCCGAGTACATCGTCTGGAAAAGAGCCCAACGCGACTGACTCATTCGCGAACACTGCAACATAGCATAATGTGAATAGGACAGACTCGGACAACCCCTGCCAATGCTTAAAAAAGCTTCCATTGCGGTCAAATGAACGCCTCTGTCATGCTTAAATAAATACAACAGAAACAGACATAAGAAGTCCAAACAAGCATTGACAAAGGCAATAAAATATTTAAACACACTTGCAGCTCCACCTATATAAAGGGCCAAAATCATTACCATGATCCTTTGCAAATTCATCATACCTGCCAGCAGATATCACCACTACACTGCACTGAGACATACACTCACAACCCACCCACCACACAAGCAGTACACCAATAGCACCTATCAAATACCACACTCACAAACACACACCTTTACTCATAATCACTCACCCTCACTTTCACACTCACCCACACATCCATCTCCACTGCCACCCATCACCATGCCCCCAAAGAAGAATCCAAAGTTCACAAACAGTGAGATGGAAGTCATGGTAGATGAAATTCTCAGAGTAGAGCCACAGTTATTCGGCACATTGTTCCAACAGACCCCATGTCCCAGAAAACCAAGAAGTCAAGAGGATTGACAATAAGGTGAGCACCTTGCCTGCGCACAATGGGCGATATCAGTAACAGGTACTATGATGTGCGAAGGAGGGTCCAGAAGCAGATTAGCAGAGTCCATGCCCTGAGCCAGCGGACCAGCGGTGGCCCTCCTGCAAAACCTATGCACTTCACTTCCTGGCAAGAGAAGGTGCGGGCGATCCTTTAACCGAGGGCATCCATGGATTATCAGGAATACCAGAGCCTGATGAGTACATAACCAACTAGCCAATATTGTGCCCAATAAACACCCACAGACATCACTGTCAAGGGGACAGTTATACCAATCACTGTTAGCCAAGCCATATCAACATAAAGCAAATGATCCTGTGATGTGTAAATGTAAATGTAAGCGTATTTGTAAAGCGCACTGATACTCCGGAGTGTCCTGGCGCTGTACTCATACCGCTAGGGAACCCTTCCTGGTTTTTCCCCGTGAAATGTCCACTCCTGGGCATCCCCAGGGTGCAACCAGGCATCCCTAGCGCTGTAGGAGGCCGTTGTGGAGACTAAGCAAGCTATTGCCCAGAGTTGCAGCGTGGGACCCATGCTTAGAGTAGGCACCGAGACGAGAAATCAGGTCAGAGGAATTATGAGCCCAAGATCCGCCGAGACCAGCCGAGGCAGGAATTGAACCCTGGTCCCGGGCCAGACCTCTGCATCAGGGTCTGCCGCTCTAACCATTGAGCCACACTTCTCCACTTGAGCCACACTTCTCCACTGTGAGGTAGTGTAACAGTGCTGGCAAGATGGCTGACTGTGGTGGGTGGTGTATGCCAGTAAGACAAACAAAGTACCTGCAAGCTTAGAGTAATATGCAACTATGTCATAACATGTACAAACCTACTAACAAACACAGCAAGGCTTTGGCCTCAAAACACCACCCACCAGTCAGCCATCTTGCCAGCACTGTTACACTACCTCACAGGGAAGCCGAGTCACAGCAAGGAAGGTTGGGTTTGCTGGGAAGGTGAGTGCAGCCAAAAACACGATGGGAATTGTAGTCACAGCTAACAATCCTCCTCCCTCATGGCCCATCAAGCCCACCTTGAACTATGCACATCTCACAAGGAGTGGAAAAGTACTGCCAAGATGGCTGACACTGGGCGCTGCTGTGGGAAGCACAAGGCCCTGTTGGGTGTAGTGCTCAAGCCAGGCCAACACTGTCAGACATCTTGCCAGAACTGTTTCACTCACTCACAGGGAAGCTGAGTCACAGGAAGGAAAGTAGGGGTTGCTGGGAAGGTGGGTGCAGCCAAAAGCATGATGGGAGTCGTAGTCAGAGCTAACAAACCTCCTCCATCATGGCCCATCAACCCCACCTTGAACTATGCCCATCTCACAGGGAGTGGAAAAGTACTGCCAAGATGTCTGACACTGGGCTCTGCTGTGCGGAGCACAAGGCCCTGTTGGGAGTTGTGCACAAACAACACCATGCCACCACTGTCAGACATCTTGAAGGTAAACTTTTAATCACTGTCACGGAAGCTCGGTTCAGGGTGGCTTACTTGCCCGGGGGGAGGAGGAGGGGTAGCTCTGATTACATCTACCAGCAGGCCCTGTCACACATACACCCCTCCCAACAACACCAAACACCACACTTCGGACTATGCACAGCCCGAGAGTCAAGGTAAATCTACTTCCAAGATGCCTGTCACTGAACCCTGGTGTGAGTTGCACCAGTCCATGATGGAATATGTGACCAAATGTAAATTGAAACCAACAACATACCTAAAACGTAACAGGAAAGCTCACCATGTAAAAATATGTACAAACTTACCACTAACTCAAAGCAAGGCAATGGGATCCAAACTTCAGTCACATACAGCAGCCATCTTGTTTGTATACATTCACTCCCAGGAAATCTGAGTCACAGGAAGGGAGGTTGGGATTGCTGGGAAGGTGGGTGTCGCCAAAAGCATAATGGGAGTCGTAGTCACAGCTAACAATCCCCCTCCCACATGGCCCATCAATCCAACCTTGAAATATGCTCATCTCGCAGGGGTGGAAAAGTAATGCCAAGATGGCTGACACTGGGCTCTGTTGTGGGGAGCACAAGGCCCTGTTGGGAGTTGTGCACAAACAAACACCAGGCCACCACTGTCAGGCATCTTGAAGGTAAACTTTTAATCACTGTCATGGAAGCATGGTTCAGGTTGGCATACTTGATCGGGGGGGAGTAGGAGTTTCTTCAATGACTACAACTACTATCAAGGCCTACCCAACACACAGCTTCTCAGCCAGATCAAATAGCACTCTTGTGATTAGTCAGTCCATTAGAGTGAAAGGAAATGTACCGGTGAGATGGCCTTATGTATGAATTGGCCACAAGTCACACCTAGGCTCTGGTCCTCTCACACCAGTCCACACTCTAAATATTCTTCACTGTACATTTCCACTCACTGTCTGGGGATGCAGTGTCCCAGGGGTGCCCCATCGGCTGGCTGTGGCTGTGTGTGGAGTACAGGACATGTGGTGAGATGCAGACACAGCTTACATGAAAACACACACACAAAGCAACATATCCATCATTGACAAGGGATACCTGACAGTGAATGGAATGGCCACAGCAAGATAGCTGACACTGTTGCATGGTGTCATTTACACAAAGCACTGTTGTAAGCAGCATTCAACTTCTACATCATGCAGCATTGTCAGCATTCTTGACACTACACTCCCCTCACTGTCATTGACACTTTCAACACACGGAGTAATCTGGACTGGGTGGGAGGAGGGGTACAACTCACAACAGCATGACACAGCCACATAAACCTCTCTACCTCACAGTCCTGGGCATGGAAAAGCAAGAAAGCAGCCTTGGTTAACTAATCTGTCCATGAAGGACAAGGACAATATACATGATGTTATAATACACAAAACTAAGCAGCAACAACATTTGCTAATAAAACGCATTCACATATGTGCAATTAGATGAGAACTAGGAACATATATAACAAAATAGTAAATCACAAATGCTCACATACATACTGGACTGTGAGTGTGTTGGTAGCCACACCAATGTGACTCGAAAATACATGCACAAATTCCAGCACACATGCACAAATCTTGCAACACATCGTAAGAGGAAGAGTACGTATGTCATTGTAAAAGCACAAATGTGGGAAGTAACAACCACCTATGTCAGGCACAGCATGGCACATGACTTTCAATGTCTATGTACAGTCCAAGAAACAATACATGATCTATTTATGTACAAAACTCAACACGCTCAGCAAAAAAAATCTTATTAAAATTACAATGTTCTTTACTAATATAGGCCTGTGTCTGTGACAATTGAGGACAATGCAATGTACATACACTCATCATAATGTATAATAGCAAATGTAATGTGTAAGACACGTTGACCTGTGCAAAAACAAAACATACATTGAACGACCTGGCCCCTCCGGTGTGGATCACCATGCATCACCAGCACCTGTAAACGCAGCCGCCCTTGTGACCACTCCCGCAACATCTAGCAACCCCCAGATGACCTCTACCAACAAGGACACAACAAAGCATGTACACATTGATGGCACAGCAACACGGGGCACTCTGGAGTTAGCAGACAACAACACAACAAGTGTCAACAATGAAGGAGGCTCAGTGTTGTCGGTGTCTGCAACAACTGGTCCTGCTCATTTGGGTAGGGGTGGTGTGAGGGGCCCCGGGGTGAGGTCACGTCATGAAGATGGTGCTGTTGAACAAGCTGACCCACAGTTGGGACACATTCTAAATGCATATCGAAAATGCACCAGAGACTTTGGCTAGGTAGTTGGGATCCTCAAGGACATGCAACAGCAGCAGGCTACCCATCATGCCAAAATGGACTCACACATGTCCAGAATGGACTCACACATGTCCAGAATGGACACACACATGTCTAGAAATGAGTCCAAAATGAATACAAATTGCATAGGGACATGCTCACCCCCCTCCGCCAGATTGCTGACAACATAACCCTTACCTCCCTGTATGCCCACTACATCTGTTGCCACTACATCTGCAACTGCCACAGAGAGGGATGAGGACTCTGGTGTAGAGTCCCCTGCACCACAGCGGCCTCACTTGAGGGTCCCCCTCGAAAGAAGAAGCGGGGTCGTCGGAAGAAGGACAAATGAGAGACAGATTGCCATGCATCCCCCACAGGAAGTGAAAACCTGCTCCTGATATCCTCCATTGTGTGCAAGCATTCACTTTGCTGACGGTCACTGAACACTCCCGCATTTGTGATAGAGGGTCTAAGGTGGATCAATGACTCAAATTACTATGGACTTGGGTCTGAAAATCTCATCTACTACAACAACTACTCCTCTGTGAACTTTGGATTTCTAAACTTTGTACTGCACTATCACTTACTTGTACTTTTTCACATAGGCATCGTAATAAAGTCAGAATCATACAATACTTGCCTCGGTCGTGAATTAAACACTGTTTGTAACATAGAGATGATGCCCTAAAAACAATTATTTTGCAGGAAAACAAGTACAGTACAGCAATAAAAACAAAGTCTTGTGAGTAATTGTGATGTGACACATATGAGATACACACAATAAGGTCTACACAACACAAATAGCACATGACATACATCCCCATTGCCTCCACTGTTGTAAACTGAAAAGACATTTCAATGCACAAACACTAAACATGGTCAGATAAAGTGGAAATCAGGGAACAGATACAGTATGCAAAGGAATGTTGAATGTGTGCATACAGACGAGGCACACCTCAATGTGGAGCAGAGGTTTATTACACAGTCCATTGTGTCCAATGTCTCTTTATTGTTTGGTCAATTAAAACCAGAACAGGTTTATTACACAGTCACAACATGTTGTATTCACAACAGATGCAATCTAATCACACTGTGACAATAAGCACAAATTAACCGTGACGCTACAAAATCTTCTGAATTGAGTGTGTGGCACAGCTTCCTATTCCCAAGAAAAGGTGCACTCTTTGACAGCATTGTGTGTTTTGCCGGTCACATGTCACAATACAACAGTCGAAGAACCCTGTGAAGGAGAGACATAGAACAGTCTTTATATAACTAAAATTCTACATACATCTCCAATAGACATTTCATACACAAGTCTCATGAATTGTGAACACTAGCTAGAAGTCAAGTCAACACTGTACTGGTGAACATACTAACTCAATACTCACATAACAACTCCAAGGATCATGTCAAGTAGCAGGCACCCTCATGTATGCATATATATTGTACAATAGACACATATCATGCAAAGAAAAAGCTTAGTCAAGTCATCATTGTATACTTACAATCATGGGAAAAAGTTATTGATGAGCTGTCTCCGAACATCCTCCTCCCGCTCATCATCACTGGCAACATATCCCAGGGCTGGATCCTCCCCTGATGGAGGCTGCTGGTCTATGTCACCTGTGTCAGAAACCACAGCATGTTGGGGTACCGGAGTCACCTAAATTTAAACAAAAAAACATTTCATGTGTCTGAGAACAGGGTACAACCTGACATACAACCAAAACACAACATAAAATGACATTACACACCAACAAGCCAGGCACACTGATTTGGCAGCTGAGACATGATCTGTGGTATATAAACTCAGCCGCACTCCGCAAGCGGCCTAGTGCGGTAGAAAAACGCTGTTCGCTATAATTTTCAGTGCCAGATGCTTGTCCGCACTGTGCAATCATCGCGAACGGCACCATGCACAGTGCAAACGAGCGCTGCTTCCCTTTCTGCCGCTTGAGTAGATTTTTAATCGAGTGCCAGCTTTCTCAACACGAACAGGCAGTTTCTCAACGCGAGCGGTCGCGAGCATACGTGACCACTTGCAATGAGAAACCTGACCCCCGCGTTGAGAAATCTGGCCGGGAGGTTTATTTTCCACGCTCCCGCTTGCCAACTTGATGTTGATGATCGCAAATGAAGAAAAATCTCGCTGGGAGGTGTATTCTCCTCGCTTGCTCTTGCCAACTTGACGTTGGTGAACATAAACGAGGAACTCCGCGAGCTTTGCGTAACGCGGAGCGCGAAAAACTCTGCTAACTCTGCGAGCAGAGTGGAGTTCACCGCCCAGGTTAGTCATGGGCTGATCCTTGAAAACGTACAGAGAAATGTGAGATTATCCTGTCAGGCAGACATACCAGCAGGCCATTTATGGAGTGAAAGTGCTTCTGATTCCTGTATGTTTGTTCATTTGCCTGTGATGGGACCAAAGCCACATGTGTACCATCAATGGAGCCAATGACATGTGGCATTCTTCCTAAAGCATAAAAGTAAATTTTGATGTCCGCAAATTGTTGTGGTGTTGGGAATTTGATGTACCGGTTCAATAAATGTAACATTGCCTCCAACAAATCACGAAGCACACGGCTAAACATTGTCTGTGACATCCCACCAGCAGTAGCCACAGTATACTGGAAGGTTCCCGTGGCAAGGAAATGTAGGACTGCCATCACCTTCACCTTGGGGGTTAGCGCAGGTAGCAAATGTGGGCCCAACTGCTCTGCCAACTCCTCAATGTGTGGTCTGGTGTAGCGGTAACGTCTGATGCTGTCATGTTCTACCATGGTTTCTAGGTCGGGGAAGGGTCCTTGGACAGCTGGTCTCCTGCGGTACATAGGTGACAAAGAAACATTATCAATTCACGTTCAATTGCAGCAAGTAACATGCTAAATATCATATGCAACATCAAAGCAAGACTCAATTAACTCAGGTGTGTAATGTTGAGCATTGACACAAAGCCAGCTACGTTACCCTCACAGAAAATTTCATGTCATGATGGTTTTACAACAAGTGCAATGCTGTGCTGTGACTAATCAATGGTGTCTGTCACAGTCCATGTAAACAAACATTGCATACTAAAAAGACACACATATGAAACTATTAAAGATGCGTGGAACAACTGACACGTGGTGGAAAGGTACACACCAGGGATCATGTAATGCCACCTGGACACTGTCATGATGTACTGCACTATCACTTACTTGTACTTTTTCACATAGGCATTGTAATAAAATCATAATCACACAATACTTGCCTCGGTCGTGAATTATGTGTGTGATGTACCATCACACACATAAAAACAATGATGTGTATCACATTTTGTTTGCATAACAAACAGGTATGTCTGTGACACAAACACACAACAGCAACTCACATGCCAAATACTGACTGATGTTTAAAGTGAATATAATCAACAACTTAAACAATGGAGTGTGTGCGTTGTAGAAATACTCAGATACTGTGGATTCACTAAAAAATACTGCATCCAAAGCACTTTGTAACACACTGTCCAATACAGCTGTGATTCTGTGTGTAAGTAACTTGTGATAACACAATGGGCCCATGGAACTGTGTCCAGGTCTAGGAGGGTGATCCATAAAGTTGTCACTCATGTTATGATGTGCATTACAAACAATGTATTTGGTGCACATGAAGGTTGGCTCATCATGGGAGTGTGAGCTATGAAAAGCTCTGTCCAATATGACAAGTTAATCTATGTACCCACACATTTCATAAAGCAGGAAATGACGTTTCCTAAACTGTCTGACATGCTTATTGATTGGTGTAGGGCACCTGAGCCTCAGCCAAAACAGTTGGGTTTGCACCCTTTGGCTGTTGACTGTAATGGGGTCAGACGAGGGTGAGTATTCAAAAGACGTGTTGTACACTTCAAAACCAAGCCGATGCACACATTGGCTGTTCACTGAAATGGGGACTGACATGGGTGAGTATGCAAAAGATGCATTGTACACTTCAAAACCAGGCCGAACACACACATTGGCTGTTGGTCGTTCTGGGGACATAGGCGGGTGAGTATTTAAAAGACACGTTGTACACTTCAAAACCAAGCCGGACGCACACATTGGCTGTTGGTCATCATGGGGACAGACGCGGTGAGTATTCAAAAGACGCGTCGTGCACTTCAAAACCAAGCCGGACGCACACATTAGCTATTGGTCGTCATGGGGAGAGACGTGGTTTTGCTTTGTGTATGAATCGTGTGCAAACAAATTCTGTTGGATTACAACAACAATGTATCAAACACAATAGTTTTATGATGCGGAATATTTGACTGATGCGGTAGGCGTGTCGGATGCATGCAATGTTATGGATTGGACAAATTCAGATAATGCAAACGTCTCCGACCTATCACTTTGGACGCATGGAACAGAATCCGCCTCTGCAGCACAGATATAAGGCTGCCTGTTCCCAAGAGACTTCACTTGCCTGCCCTACATGCTACTTGCCTACATCTCAACCTACCACTACTGCTGTCTCTGCATTCTCTGGGATCTGCAATGGCATGTACTATGGAGAGGGCACCAGCTTTCACAGAGGAGGAGAACCAGTCCCTGCTGGACAGCCTCCTGCCACAGTACAGCAAGCTCTATGGAAAACCAGGGTGGCAGGTGAGCGTTGATTACACTGCCTTTTCAATTGACCATGTTTTAAAACAGGCACTACTAGCATTGTGATCCCCAAGGGCAAGCATGCACACATAGTTATTGTAAGTCTCACAGTGTGTAGATTCATGTTATGGACAGGTACAGTGATGTAAAGGTGTATTTTGTGGAATTGATTTTCATGCACTGTTCTCATGTTGTTAAGGCAGCCTTGCACACAGGACAACTGCCCCTGATGATACTTGTACAACCTTCATACATTATATGCCCTTCTAACAATGACCTATATTTCTAATTGTGTGATGAACAAACATGTAGCATTTGTATTAATGGTGTGTCACCATGTCATCCTTACAGGTCGACGCCCATGAGAACCAGAAAATTTGGCTGACCATCGTCCGGGCTGTGAGATCTGTTGGGCTCTTCAAACGCCAAACTCGCCACTGCCAGAAGAGGTGGCAGGACCTCCGTGGCTGGGCCCAGAGGATTGCAAGAGTCCAGCTGAAGCTGTCACTTCCTTGCAAAAGCGGGGGAAGATGGACCCTGACCCTCCACATGCTCTGGATACTGAGGGTGGTCTTCCCTGACCTGGATGGGCAGTTGAAGGCCAGACAGCAGGAAGGAGGGGGTGAGTTTGTGCCATTTTGCTGAACTATGTCTGACATGCATGTTGCACTCCCTCAGCCCGGTAACACTTACACAGGTCGTCTGTCTGCTGAGACAATACTTATGTGGCAAAATGTAATGATGCCCCATTCTCATTTGATGCCCAGGTGTGTCCCTTTCCATCTGTGACATGTGTCACTTGGATCCTGCGTATTTGCTGCAGTCCAAGGTTAACGTGAACAACACCATATACAACAGGTGCACTGAGTTGACCATCATGAGTGAGGGTATTGTCTGACATGTGTCAGCACATTGACTGAAACATGGCATGTACTTTGTGTGATACATACATGAATGTTCAAGTTGCTGATCTGGGTCAACACAGGTTTTTTGAGAAATATACTACACACCCATGCAGCAGGTAAGACCAATGTTGATGCCCCAGACAAATGAAATGGATAAGTGTTCAAAATGTGTATTCACCTGCCAAGTGCTCCGGGGTAATCCCATGTTTCACATGGACCAAGGACAGGTATGCCAACCCAGGCCATCTGAGGCACTGTCACATCCTAATTTTGGATGTCAGCCAACACTTTAACCATTGCAAAATTGAAATTCATGTGTCTGACTCTGTGTCAGTGTGTACAGGCAGCATTATGGAAGGAGCGGTACTGCGCTCCGATCCAGGTGCACAGCTGATATGGTAGTTTCAAATCCATTTCAATAACTCTTTCACTTTCGTCACAAATACTCCATGTAATCCAAAGTTTTTATCTTCAAACCATTTTATTTTCATAGATCTTATTGCATGTGATATGCGTCTGTTATATAGCTTCTCATGCATCGGATATGCCGATCCAGGCCTTTTTCCATTGCTCGTTTAACAAAACATCCTTGGTTGCAAATTCATAAATTACCCAATGCATTTCGGACTTATTTAAGTCCTTCGTCAGGGCTTCTCTGCAAAGTTAAAAAACGTGAATATTAAAATCTAGCTTCAAATCTTATAACAGTTTATGTGAACATTCAAACAACTTATGTGCTGTCTTTCTAATTAAAGCACTTTCCCTCTAAACCCAGAGGCACCTGCCTCCATAGAAAAACTTAAAGATTGCTCTAAAGCCCCACCACGCCGTATGTCTTAACCTTCCCTTGCTTTCAGTAACGTCACTATGCTTGCCCTCCAGTTCGCTCCTGCCTCGCCCTTCATATGTTCAGTTTTACTTGCCCCCGAAGTAATTTGTTAAACCTCGTACCTTCGCAACAAGTGATCATGTTCCTCCTCACTGCAGCATGTTACTCTCTCAATCGGCGGTTGACTGCACGCCGAGTTTTAAACTGCTATATCACCTGGTCAGTTACCCCGCCTGTTTACTCTAAACCTATCACAACCTTTCAATTAACGCTGTGGTTGACATTCCTAACTACATTACCCATAGTGCACCTATCCTTCAGCCTAACAACCCTCACGCAGATTGGAACTTTTACTTGATCACCTTTCCAGTTTCGTCATTCCTTAGTCAAAATTATACTATACCCCGCCCTCCCTTCTGATGTTAACTAATGGGCCATAAATCCAGTGATGAATAATCTATTCATGATATTACACTTCAAGTAACACATAATACATGCTGAATAAAAAATGTTCCCCAGAAGGTATTTCAAAACCTAATTTGTGTCCATCAACTAATTTGAAACCAAAAGTTCACACACACGAATCTTAAGGTCCTCGGATGTGCAAATCACGTGTTGAACATGTCCTTTTTTAATCCGTACTTTATTCTTTTCTGTGGGTGCTTCTGCAGGTAGGGCAGAAAATCAAATGTCACTGTTAGGGGTTGCAGAGCACTCCAGTTGTCTCTTGTTTAAACCCAAATGTTTCCAAATTGTAGGCTGTATGCGTGCCGCCTGGATTACGTGAACTGCCCTCTGTCAAGTCGGTAATGCAACATTATGGAAGGAGCGGTCCTGCGCTCCAATCCAGGTGCACAGCTGATATGGTAGTTTCAAATCCATTTCAATAACTCTTTCACTTTCGGCACAAATACTCCATGTAATCCAAAGTTTTTATCTTCAAACCATTTGCATATGCGATGCATGAGAAGCTATATAACAGACGCATATCACGTGCAATAAGATCTATGAAAATAAAATGGTTTGAAGATAAAAACTTTGGATTACATGGAGTATTTGTGACGAAAGTGAAAGAGTTATTGAAATGGATTTGAAACTACCATATCAGCTGTGCACCTGGATCGGAGCGCAGTACCGCTCCTTCCATAATGTTGCATTACCGACGTGACAGAAGGCAGTTCATGTAATCCAGGCGGCACGCATACAGCCTACAATTTGGAAACTTTTGGGTTTAATCAAGAGACAACTGGATTGCTCTGCAACCCTTTAACAGTGAGTACAGGCAGAACATTTATAATTACACATGTGGCAAATAAGTTAAGTATGGAAAGACATCTAGGGGCAGATTTATGTTAACTGGCGCATCCCCAGGGATGCGCCAGTTAATGTGCGCCACAGTGCGCCACAGCTCCGCCACCCATGGTGCGCCGCATTTACAATGCGGCGCACCATGGGGCAAAAACGGCACAGATGCGTGACGCATCTGTGCCGTAAAGGCGGCGCATTGCTGGAGTTGCGTCGCAAGCGCGACGCAGCTCGGGGGGTGCCCTATCTGACCAATGCTGCATCAAGACCTACGCCTGCTTCAAGCAGGCGCAGGCTTTTGACGCAGCATTGGCCTGAAAGTGACTGAGTGAAATCTTATAGATTTCACTCAGCCACTTTTGCGAGGCGCACCTGCCCCGGAACGCCCACCCTGCGCCGGAACGCCCACAAGCGGCGCAGGGCTTTACAACGTGACGCATCTGCCTAGATGCGTCACGTTGTAAATCGTTCGTAGGGATGCGCCACGTTTACGCCGCCTTGCGTGACGCAACAGCGGCGTAAACGTGGCGCAAGGGCCTCATAAATCTGCCCCCTAATGTATGGAAATTGGCTCAGATACGCAGGACAAAACGTGTGTGTTATCCCTTGACTCTGCATAATGGTATCTTCAACATATATGTGTATGCTGCATTACTTTGTTCTTGGGCGCTTGCAAAATGTTCATGTATACAGATTTGTTAATTCATATACTCCAATGTCTCAGTAGACCAACGTGAGCTTGTCAAAGTGTTTAATTTGTATGTAGCACGTAGGGGACATGTATTCTTGACCACTACAGATGATGCTTTGACAGCGAATACATTAGAGTGATATGGTGCTGACTGTACATTTGGAATTCATTGCCCCTGTAACAAGAGTCAGTACAGATTGTTTATCAAGACAGGCCTGTGGCATAGTGTGCCACATGATAAATCTTGAGGATGCAGCATTTGTACTTGGTGACTGGGGATGGAAGTATGTCCATCATGTCAACTTATGAATTTGTCCATCCCATTTGCTGTGCCACTTCCAGACTCCCTTGCATGAGGTGAGACATGTTTGTAATGACACATGACACTCAGGAGCATTACAGATCAGACAACAGGCAAAATAGTGCATTGTTGGCCATGTATTTAGTGGAATTTGAAATACATCTGGTTCCATTGCCCTCATGTGTTTGGGAACCATGATTCACTGGCAGACTGACAAGTGCCATGTTCAAATATGTGTAATGAATATAAAAAGTGCCATTAACATTATGCTAGGGCTTGCTCTGTGATGTGTTGTTAGCAAAACTAATGTGTCAAGTCTAAGCAGATGACTGATGTGAATCTGTTTCTCCTCCTTGTTCACAGCATCATCTACGGCTACTGGAGGAGTCAGTTCCATGGACCAAGATGAAGTGGCTAGCCAGACTCGGTCCACTGTGGAGGAGGAGGAGGAACTCAGTGGCTCAGAGGGTGAGGGGAGCCACACTGAGGGCCGCTCAGAAACATGAACATCAGCTGAGGACCAATCCAGCTCCAGTGATGACTCCTTTGTGGTGGTGGGTGTTACCAGAGCAGAGGCCACAACAACAGAGTAACAACAGAGTCTGTACCCACCACTACCATCATCTCCACCCTCCTAGCTGCTTGCATTCCAAAGGTCAGTGGACACTCCTGTGTTAGGGAGCATATCTCCTTTGGTCCTGGTACCACACCCCCTGCATCTGTCACCCCTGCTGCCCTGTGTGTGGAGTCTGTGGACTTGCTCAAACAGATGCATCTGGGGAAGACATCCATGATGAGTGTCCTCCATGCACACACCAGTCTATTGACACAATTGATGTCATACATGGAGGGCATGGCATCAGACATTT
The DNA here is from genome assembly GCF_964261635.1 of Lissotriton helveticus. NCBI lineage: Eukaryota > Metazoa > Chordata > Amphibia > Caudata > Salamandridae > Lissotriton > Lissotriton helveticus. The sequence continues at coordinate 1,012,183,956 of NC_136072.1, forward strand.
CTGCCCTACAGTGGGCTAATCAGTCCATGGCCTCCTCACTGATGGCAGCAGTGTCCCTCCTACAACAGTCCCTCACCCTTCCTACCTCTGCCCCATCCACAGTCCACACTAACCTGTCTGACCAAAGCACACTCACACAGGCACATGCATACACCCCAACAGACACAAACAGCACACAGCAACCTAAAACAAAGTCCAAACAAACAAGCATGCACACTCAGGGCACTGACATCACACACACAAGGGATAGGGCCAAAAACACACCCACCCATCCACAACCACTCCGCATTCCTAAGCTACCTCTCCCTCCAAACCCCCTACCTTTGACTCTCCTGCAAACCCCCCCTTTCCAGCGGGTCTTCCTCTGTTACCTTGGCCTCTTCCCTAATGATACATGAGACCAGACTCGCAAGGGGAAGAGGAAATCACCACGCACAGAGAGGAAATCACCACTGCACACACACCCTCCCCTAAGAGTAGTAACATTGAGGCCCCCACTTGTACATCCCCCAGGACAAAGAAAAGCAAAACCCCACAACCATTCCACACTTCCACCACGAAATCTACATCCTCCTGAGCTCAGGCCACCCCTCCCAAAGTGCACACATCACAAGCCATCCCAGGTTCATCCACACACCATTACGCCATCCCGAAGATGATAAGGCACCCCCACCACAAGGACTTCTACTCCCACAACACCACACCCTCAGTCAGTTCCAGACACTGCAGTGGAGACCCTGCCCCCCCAATCTGACCTGTCCACTGCAGTGGAGCCCCAACCCCCTCAATCAGACATGAGCACTGCAGTGGAGCCCACACCCCTCAACCCAACATGTCCACAGCAGTGGAGCCACAACACCCTCAATCCGACATGTCCACTGCAGCTGATACTGACACTCCAGTAGCTCCCATCCCTCCCATAACCCATACTGGTACACCCTAATCCTGTCCCTGCTGTGCCTGGCCTGCCCCTAAAGATGCCCCTCCAAGGGGAGATGTCCCCTACTAATTTCAATGCAGGCAAGCAATGGATGACAACGCATCATGTTTACCCCCTGAAGAACTCATTAACATGGACTGGCTTGCCATTGGCCTTATTGTTAGTCAAGCATGTTGATTTGTTATATGCAAATGCTGAATAAAGCTTATTTTTGATATTTTTGTTAATTTGCATTTCATGTACATAATGTTGCTTATGAGTGTACTCAAATTGCTGTTGAAATATTGTTTAGTGTCAAAAATGAAATAATGATGTAATGGACTGCATGTGGTCAATGGTATATGTGTCCTATTACCGTATGTATCAATTGCAGGTTGTCAGGATCCACATTGTTTTGGACAAGGAGTGTGACATTCTTTTCACAACCTCCCATCTTTGGCTTACACATTTGCACATATGTTGGGCTGACATTTGTACACATTGTAAAGGTTTTTAACAGAACGCCCGTCTCCAATGGACATGCAGAATAGTGCAGTGATGATGAACAAATCATCTGTCTCATCAGAGCAACTTGGTAAACATGTATTTTGACTACGTGCAGATGACTTTGGAGACACAACGGTACACAGGCTGATGGGACCAGAGAATTATGTTTGTTGTAATTGTTGGATGGATGTCTGAGTTTCATCCTGATATGGTAGACCTCTGCCAAGACCAAGCTTGACACAGCTGACCTTCCACAATAGTGAAATCACCCACCTTGAAGCTTTAAAACACAGGACATCTGTTAGTAGATTAAAAAAATATAATAGGGTTTATGGTGAAATGTCGGATAGACCAGTCCTACAAGCCTACATAGAAATTATTCCACCACAATTCCTATATGGTGCTGAACTGATCTATTTGAGTGGTAAAAACAGTTGGGACGTTGAGGAAGGTAAAACCTTAAAAAATGTATTCTCATTGCCCGAATCTTCAATGGTCTAGGCAGTGAGATTGGAATTGGGAACCACCTCATGAAGCATATTAGCTTAGTACGTTTCTGGCAGCGCCAGGGAATGGGAGAAGAGTTTAAAATCTCACAATGGTGCAGAAATTAAATCTTAAAGAGTGAATTAACATGGGCAAAAGACATAATAGCTATCATTAGTAAAGTGTGTCACATGTTGAGGGTTAAGTCGTGTCTCCAGACCCTCCAAATTGAGGTAGATAAGAGAAAACTTAAGGGCTCAGGGAAATTAGATTTCACGAGCACAGGACCACGATTATCTCCAACAGAAAAGCTCTGTACATTTTATGGCCACCGTGTGGCACAACGAACAACAGTTCCCCTATATTGATAGTTTACCCGGCCTCTGGCTAAGAAGGGAATTATTAAGATTAAGAATTGGGGTTAGCCCCTGCTATGCTAATAGCGAAGTAAAAAGATTGATGATTGATAATACGGATAAGTGTGGCTACTCTTTGGGAACAACTTGTGACATTTTACATACATTACAAGACTGTCTGAAGGTTTTAGATATACGAAAATAACTTTCAATCAATCAATCAATCAATCAATCAATCAATCAATCAATCAATCAATCAAAGACATTTATAGAGCGCACTACTCACCAGTAGGGTCTCAAGGTGCTTGGGGGGGGGGGAGGGTGCCGTTACTGCTCGAACAGCCAGGTCTTGAGCTTCTTCCTGAAGGAGAGGTGGTCTTGGGTCAGGCGCAGGTCGGTCGGGAGGGAGTTCCAGGTCTTGGCGGCCAGGTAGGAGAAGGACCTTCCTCCTGTTGTCGCTCTTCGGATGCGGGGGACGGCGGCTAGGGCGTGGCTGGTTGATCGGAGGTGGCGTTTGGGAGCGTAGAAGTTGATTCGGTTGTTGAGGTAGCTCGGGCCTTGATCGTGTAGGGCTTTGTGTGCGTGGGTGAGGAGACGGAAGGTGATTCTTTTGTTGACGGGGAGCCAATGCAGGTCTCTCAGATGTCCGGAGATGTGGCTGTTTCGTGGGATGTCGAGGATGAGTCTGGCTGAGGCGTTCTGGATCCGCTGGAGTCTCTTCTGGAGCTTGGCGGTGGTTCCGGCGTAGAGGGCGTTGCCGTAGTCCAGTCGGCTGGTGACGAGGGCCTGGGTGACAGTCTTCCTGGTCTCGGTGGGGATCCACCAGAAGATCTTCCGTAGCATGCGCAGGATGTTGAAGCATGACGAGGAGACGGCGTTGACTTGTCTGGTCATGGAGAGGGAGGAGTCCAGGATGAAGCCCAGGTTGCGTGCGTGGTCCGTCGGTTTGGGTGCGGTGCCCAGGGTGGGGGGCCACCAGGAGTCGTCCCAGGCGGAGGGCGAGGAGCCCAGGATGAGGACCTCCGTCTTGTCTGAGTTCAGTTTCAGGCGGCTGGTCGTCATCCACTCGGCTACATCTTTCATCCCTTCGTGCAGGTTGGCTCTGGCGGCGGCGGGGTCGTTGGTCAGGGAGAGGATCAGCTGGGTGTCGTCGGCATAGGAGATTATGTTGAGGTTATGTTGGCGTGCGATGGCCGCGAGGGGGCTCATGTAGACGTTGAAGAGGGTGGGACTCAGCGAGGATCCTTGAGGGACGCCGCAGATGACTTCGGTGGCCTCTGACTTGTACGGTGGTAGGCGGACTCTCTGTGTTCTTCCGTCGAGGAAGGAGGTGATCCATTCCAGTGCCTTCTCCTGGATTCCGACGTTGCTGAGGTGCTGCACTAGGGTGCGGTGGCAGACAGTGTCGAATGCCGCGGAGAGGTCTAGGAGGATGAGGGCCGCTGTTTCTCCGTTGTCCATCAGGGCTCGGATGTCATCGGTGGCAGCGATGAGGGCGGTCTCGGTGCTGTGGTTGGCTCGGAAGCCAGACTGTGAGGGGTCGAGGGATCCATTTGACTCGAGGAAGGCGGCCAGCTGTTTGTTGACGGTCTTCTCGATGACTTTGGCCAGGAACGGGAGGAGCGAGATGGGGCGCTAATTCTTGAGTTCGGTGGGGTCCGCTGTAGGTTTCTTGAGTAGGGCGCTGAGTTCGGCGTGCTTCCAGCTCTCAGGGAAGGTGGCGGTGTCGAAGGAGGTGTTGATAATGTCCCGCAGGTGGGGTGCGATGACAGCGTCGGCCTTGTTGAAGACGTGGTGAGGGCAGGGGTCGGTCGGAGATCCGGAGTGGACGGAGTTCATTGTGCGGACGGTGTCTTCGGTGCTGATCGGAGTCCAGGCGCGGAGAGTGGTGGTGGTTGGCGTTGCTGCGGTCGTGGCGTGCGTCGGTTGGATGCTGAAGCTGTTGTGTATGTCCGCGATCTTGTTGTGGAAGTAGGAGGCGAGGGAGTTGCAGAGGTCTTGCGATGGGGTGATGTCGTTGTTTCCGGCGTTGGGGTTGGAGAGCTCTTTCACGATGTTGAAGAGTTCCTTGCAGTTGTGTGCGTTGTTGTCCAGCCGGTCCTTGTATGCCGTTTTCTTGGTGGCGCGGATCAGTTGGTGGTGCTTCCGGGTGGCCAGCTTGAGGGTGGTCATGTTGCCCAGTGTTGGTTCCCTTCTCCAGACTTTCTCGAGGGCTCTGCAGTTCTTCTTGGAGCTCTTGAGTTCGTCGGTGAACCATGGGGCTTTTTTGCTGCCGGGTCTGCTGGGCGGGGTCCTCAGAGGGGCGAGTTCGTCCGCGCAGTTGCTGATCCACTTCGTGAGGTTGTCGGCGGCCTGGCTGGGGTTCGCTGAGCTGGCAGGAGGGTGCTGGCTCAGGGAAGCGGTGAGCTGGTCGGCTGTGATCTTGTTCCAGCTTCTTCGGGCAACCTGTTGCTGGTGGTGGTGGATCGTCGTTCTTTTGAAGGTGAAGTGGACACAGCTGTGGTCCGTCCAGTGGAGTCCTGTGGCGTGGCTGAAGGCGATGTCTTTGCTGGAAGAGAAGACGGCGTCGAGTGTGTGTCCGGCGAGGTGGGTGGGGGTGGACACCAGCTGCTTGAGTCCGAGGTTGGCGAGGTTGTCGAGCAGGGTGATGGTGTTTCGGTCGCTGTTGTTCTCCAGGTGGAAGTTGAGGTCCCCCAGGAGGATGTAGTCAGCGGAGGGGAGGGCGAGCGGGCTGATGAAGTCGGCGATGTCCTCGCTGAATTGTGTGCGTGGTCCCGGGGGTCGGTAGATCAGGGTGCCTCTGAGGGTGGTCTTCGGGTCGGTGTGGATCTGGAAGTGCAGGTGTTCGGCGGTGGTTAGGGTGTCGTCGGTGTTGGTCGTGATGCGGATGGTGTCCCTGTGGATAATGGCGATGCCTCCTCCCGTCTGGTTGGCGGTGCGGTCCCTCCGGGTGATCTTGTAGCCCTCTGGGATGGTGATGGCGATGTCGGGCGCTGAGGAGGCGTTCATCCAGGTCTCCGTGAGGAAGGCGACGTCAGGGGCTGTGGAGTCGAGGAGGTTCCAGAGTTCGATGGCGTGTCTGTGGACGGAGCGGGTGTTGAGCAGGATGCACTTGAGGTGGTTGCTGCTGGTGTTCGGCTTGGCGGGTGCTGGTGCAGGGCAGGTCCGGATGCAGGTGAACTTGCAGGCGTGGCAGCTGAAAGGTCCGTGGGTGTGCTTCGGGGTGGCTCGGTGACATGCAGGGATGCCGCCGGTGTTGAGTGCGATGAGTTCGGCGGCGTTGTAGGTCAGTCGGGTCGTCTTCTGTCGGTGGGGACCAGGGGTCCTGGCACTGGGCGCGGTCCAGGCGCGGACGGGCGCAGACGGGCTTACCTTTGGCGCGCCTTCGGCGCACAATCGGCGCGCCCGCTGCGCGTTCGCACGGTCGCCATATATGGCGAAGTGCGAGGGGGGGCGGAGCAGCTGGGAGGCGGGAGCGGGGAGGGCACAGAAGGAAAAAAGGGGCGGGGTTAGCGGTGGTGGCGGGAAGCGGGGAGGGAAGAGACGATGGGCAACTACAAAACAGGAAAACAGGCACTACAGAAAGCAAATGTACAATACTAAACAATTACAACAATAAAACAGGGGCACAGGGCAAGAAGCGGCGCCCAGGAGCCTGCAGGTCAGGCGAGCACGGGCAGCAAGGCAGTCAGGCGGGGAGGCACACGCAGCAGCTGGTGGCCGTGCGGCGCGGGGGTGTCCTAGACTAGGTCACCAACTTTTGCGTCCGATTTTCAAAAAGTATGATATTAAAAATAGAGTCCAGGCAGTAAACCTTTTAACGGAAAGGAGTACATTGGACATAGCCTGTGCCATGGGGAAGTTCATTCAAAAAGTTAAAGAATTCCTTAAAAGTGAATATAGTTGAAAGTTTGTTTTATAGTTTTAGGTGACCTGTGTATATGCATTGTGGATAGGACAATTGTGTGTTTTATATGGAATTTCTTATGATGTTTTAAGAATTGTGATTTTATCATTGGTCTAAATAAACTTGTTCTTGAATTGGATTGAAATGAGTAGTGAAATCACCTCATGGCAGTGTGTTAATCTGTGACATTTCCTCGGCACATGGTGTTTGTTCTGTGAGCATGACTCTCTGTGTTCCAAGCCCTTTTTCAACTAAGACTATAGTCCCTGCAAATGTTCCTGTTTGCAAAGCTTGCTGTGTTGTCCAGTGCTTTCTCAACCTTTGAGTGTCCGGGATGTTGGTACATGGGAAACATTGACTCATTATTGTGTCATCCCTGGTTAGGCTTGACATAAGGGCCTGTGCTGTGGGAAAACACACATTTGACATATTTTGGATTCCCCGAGTCACATTTGTGCTACCAACATCAGCATGTTTTAATCTGTCTTCTGTTTTTGAGAGTTTTGCACTTGTATGACTGATCACACTCAGCAGATTCTAACCTTCCCTGTCGTCTGATGGCAACATGTCTTCTTTGTAGGTCTCCTTGAGTGTTTCATTGTTCTGGGACAGAGTTAATTTTCCAAATGTGTCTGATACATTTCATATTATGCACATGTACTCCATCCTATATGGTGGGAAAAATGTCACCAAGTGTAATGACTAGCTATGTGTATTGTGTTTGTAAAACACAGATCTTACCACCAGCCCTGGGATTGTCATAGGTGCATGTGCAATGTCATTGCTTTTCTCTCAGTAAGTTGCCTCTGCTCTCCTTTTTCGGTGCCACTGAGGATCTTAAAGCGCCGGGACACTCTTCGGAGTAGCTGCGCGGTATAAAAATCCCCCCTATAACATAACATAACGTAACGTAACCAGTCAATGTAGGCTTAGCTGATGCACATTGATGCTGAGCAAGGTGGGTGGTGTTCAGACTGACCAAATTTGACTTGTCTCTTAGCAAGGCCCCTAACTACATTGTGGCCTTACATTTCAGGCCATGCCCTGTGAGTAATGTTTAGGTATGTGTGATGAAAGGTGTTCTGTCAACACACGTGACACATTGCGCAAGAGTGAGTGTGCTCCGAAGTAAGGGCCACATCCTAATTTATCATCGCAGTGGGTCATCAGACAGGATACTGTCACCACAGTGTAGTGGCCTTGAGGGTACTGCGGTAGAGAGTCAGTCTCTTGATGTATTGTTTGTTGTTCCACCAAGCTTGTTTCACATGTGACTGTTGTGAACCTGCTCATCAAACAATGCCTGATTGCCACACATATATGTCTCAGTGGAGTTCAGCCCCCCATTGTGTGTGTTGGCATAGCTTAGAGACACTTCCACACACACGCACATGTTGTGTTTGTTCTGTAGTGTGTGGCTGGCTGGTTGTCTTAATGCATCTTCATCCATGTATTTCTACTGGCTTCGAGGGGCATTGAGTGGATGTTTGTTTGAGTTTTTTATCAGCTGGCCCTGGGGCTTCTACATCTTCAGTCTACACATTCATCATGTTTAGAATGTGCCATTGCTGTCACAGTGTGGAACAGGATCTAGTCAAAACTGTGGCTTCCGAAGGGTTCCTTTGTATGTGTGTCTGTTTTTGAACAAATGTGTGTTTATGCATTTTTATGGTCACTTCTTACAATGTCTAATTGGACATTGGTGGCAGTGGTAGCCCCCAATGGCAATGACTGGCTGCACATGGCTGAGGGTATTTTTTAAAGCACAACAATGTTTGCTTCAACAGATATGTGTTTGTTTGGCACACAACCACTACTTTGTCACTACATTACTTGTGGTTTTAAGCCCAAAAATCATATATGATTGTTTGCACATGCTGCGATTTTGAACCCCACACTCACCTTTTGGTCACTACACTGATGGAGGGGTTATACCCATATCCCCTATGAGATTGACAATGCTGGGGCTTTGAATCTCACACTCACCTTTTGGTCACTGCAGTGAGGGGGGTTATACCCCATTTCCCCTATGTGCCTTACAATGTTCGGGGTTTAAACCCCACACTCACATTCTGGTCACTGCAGCGAAGGGGGGTTATACCCCATATCCCCTTTGTGCCTGACAATGCTGGGGGATGGAACCCCACACTCACCTTTTGGTCACTACAGTGATGGGGTTTTCTGTCATTTTTTCCTTTGTGTCTCACTATTGCAGGCAGTTTACACACAAATCAAAGTCTCGAGATGACAGTAGTGGGGGAGTGTTCGCCCTCCAGCCCCTATGAAGTGGACAGTGCTGGTAAGGCTAGACATCCACCCCCTATGGGATGGACAATGCTGGTAAGGATAGACATCCACCCCTTATGTGATGGACATTGCTGGTGGGGATAGACATCCAGCCCCTATGGGCTGGACGGTGCTGGTAAGGATAGACATCCACCCCTATGGGATGGACAATGCTGGTAAGGATAGACATCCACCCCTTATGTGATGGACATTGCTGGTGGGGATAGACATCCAGCCCCTATGGACTGGACAGTGCTGATAAGGATAGACATCCATCCCTATGAAGTGGCCAATGCTGGTGGGGATAGAGATCCACCCCCTACGGGGTGGACATTGCTGGTGGGGATGGACATCCGCCCCTATGGAGTAGGCAATGCTGGTAAGGATACACATCCACCCCCATGTGGTGGACAATGCTGGTAAGGATAGACATCCACTCCTCATGGGGTGGACATTGCTGGTGGGGATAGACCTACCCTTATGGGGTGGACAGTGCTGGTAAGGATAGACTTCCACCCCCTATGGGGTGAACAGTGCTGGTGGGGGTAGACATCCACCTACTATGGGTGTGTAGCCTTTTAAGGGATTGTAACGTTTTTGTTTGTGGTAGGTGGCTGACTTACCGTCTGTGATGAAAGCGTCAGTTCCGGTTGTTGATTCGACCATAGCCGTACAGTATAGGGATGACATGCGCGATCGGATACATCGCTGCTTTGTCTTGTACGCAGTGATTGTGTTGTGGCATGAATTGGAGCTGAAATACAGCTCTTCTGGATGCTGTGACGTGCTTGAGGTGGTGACCTGTTTGGCGCGCAGGAAATATGCATCGTTTACTGCCCAGACGGAAACTGCTTTAGAAATGGCTCCGGACGAGTCCATTTAGCGTATACGGAGCCGGCTCATACGGAAAATGACACTGGATTCAGGGCCTGGGTGTCGCTCGGGATTGGACACATGTGCACATCGTACTTTGTTGTTTGGAAAGACCGGTTCCGGGAATGAGTCAGTCGGATGGTAAGGCTACTGATGGGTCTGGGTGGGCCATGTAGACAAGATCGGAATTGGCCGATTTTTGAAGGTGTCTTCATATGCATTGAATAAAGTGGTAATAGCAACCTTGTATTGCTGTGTGAGGGTAGTTTTTTCAGGATGGCTTGTATCATTGACTGTTATGATAATTTTTTGATGATAGTAATTATTAGTTTCTTGCTTTATTTTGTTAATCGTTCTACCTAGGTAGTGGTTTATTTGTTTGGTAACAGGGCATATATAAAGGAGATGTTGGTAATGTGATATTGTCCGTGGATTGTGTATAATTGGTAAAATGGTTTGGGACATATTTTAAATGTTCCGTCCATCATCCATGTCTCACAATTCTGTAGTTTAAGAAAGTTTGTGGGAGTTGCATAAATTATAATACTTTTGTCGTTAGATTTATTGTCATAAAGTAGAAATTGCTCCTCATTATGAGTTACAGTGAGTTCTGGTGGTGTTTGAATTTCACTGAATGTTTTGGGGGTAGGTGGGGTGGTAGCAGTTTATTTTTTTGTTCTTCCTATTAGCCTTTTTAACGTTGAGACAGAGGGTAATTGGCAACTTACATGTTCTGGAACTCTGGGGAGCACGTCTTTTAGTATTTCAATAGTAGGTTTTTGAGAGCTAGTGCTAGCTTCTTTCAGAGTCTCTAAAGCGTCTCTCACTTCTATTTCACCTATGTTAGGAGGGTGGGTATGTTCCTTAACATTTAATACAGTAGTTTATTTTAGTGTAGGCCTCCCATATCATGCATTTGAAAAATATTCGCTGCATTTTCAATTAATTTTGTCGCCTGTGTCTTTTTCTTGGGTGTACACATATCCTATATATCATTATACAAATGTTCCTTTCTGGGAAGTTATGAATTTTGCACCTTCAGTCATTCTGATGTTTCAAATGCTATGAGATATGTATTTAAAAATATCAAATGTATTGTGATTGCTTTTATTGTAATACAGATTTTTAAATACAAAGTTATATTTACATGCTTGAATATGTTGAACTTTTTTTGACCCTGAGGTGTTTCTTTTGGTGCTTGGCTTTTTATTTCCTTCAGAAAATAAGTTATAATTTTAATAAATGTGTTTAACAGCATTTTCTGTATTTTGGGGTTTGTGGGGTTATTGGGCGCTTCGAGTTGCAATTTTTAGTTGTTTTATTAGTTTAATTGAGATTTAGACTTTTTTGGCAAGATGTTTTTTGATGATGTTAGTAGTTAGGTGAGTGTGTTTGGGAGTTTCTGTAGAGGAGATATAATTATAAACAATATACATTCATTATTTAATTTTTGTAAAAAGTTCTTTACGATTATTTTATACAGTTAAAGTACTTCAATTGATACATTACTTACTTTGTGAAGTTGAAATCTGAGTTTTCAATGAGGAAGTACAATGTTGTGGAAGTCATCCGGCAGAGATTCCCCTTATTCTTCATTTTATTGTTGGAGCATAAAATCCTGTTACATTTTCTTCAGTTTATATAGTGTTTGTTTAATTGTGCTTTCAATCTTATTGGTTTATTTAAGTTGTAGGCGTTTTTCATTGGTTGTTACTAATGTTTTCAATTAATTTGGCGGTTGTTTCCTTATATGGGAAACATGAATTAATGTTTAGTAAAACTTTTTTTATTCCTACTTTATTTAAAAGTATAATAGTATATAATTTGTAATTTAGATTGTATTGAATGTATAATAAAAAAAATTTATTTTATATATTCTGTTTGTACGGAGTAATTCATTTGGTGAATTTAATTATGTTAAAGGCATTTTTTTATTATAATTTATTTAACTTTAATTGTATTTATTTATTATGTTTGTGATATTGTTTATTTTTTTCTTATACATTGTGTTATTAAAAATGTTTTTAAGGTATCAATATTTAGTTTCTGGCAATAATTGTGTGGTCTATATTTTCATTATCGATTCGTGTCATTTTGTATGTTTATTTAATGTTTTCAATATTAGTTATACAATATTTTTTATTGATATTTGTGATATCGATGTTACTGTTTGACGATATTTTTGTGTCGATATTTATGTATTTTTAAAAAAAGTATAGAATATCGATATTTATGTTCTTGATATTTGTCGGTCGATAATTTTGTAGGTCGATATTATGAGTGGCGATGTTATGTCTGTGATCCAAGTGGCTATAATAGAAAAAGAGATAATTGTGTAGTACAGCTGCCGACCTGCAGACAGTAGTAAAGTAACGCAAGTCTGAGACACGAGTATCTCTGTCTAGGGCGCAAGCTAAGCTGGCATGCCTACAACTACAAGATTAATTTAGCTGACCAAGCTCGAGAAGAAGAATTCTTGTCTACTTCATAGTGCCTATTGCCTGAACTTCTAATCTCATCCAAATCTTAGGGGCAGATGAATCGAGGATACCACAAATGTTATGTACTGCTGGTGCTACTGTGCCACTATATAATCATTTTATGTGTTACTGTTTTGCTAAGAGTACTGGTTACAATGTATCTTTTTTTTTTCTTGATATATCGACTCCTACCACACATCTGACAGGAGGGAGAGAGCAGCCAGGACTAAGCAAAGAAAGCTGGAGGCCATAAGTGCCGAATATTGGCGGCTGGTAGTCCTGGAGGAGGAGGAGGCAGCACCTCCAGCCTCTAATGGCCAAGTCCCCAGCCAGGCCCCAGTAGTGCCTCTGGTGGTACGGCACCGTGATCCGGCAGCTGCCCGCTGCCACTCATCTTCTACTGCTGCTACCTCCTTGACAGGGAGAGTGAGACCATTTGAGTGCTGAATGTTCCGTAGGATGACGTGCCTTGAAAGCAGCATAGAAGAGCGTTTCGAAAGCCTAAAGAGGAAGATCTGACTCCTCCTAGCCCGCCACTAGGCTGCTTTTGTGCCCCTTTTTTAATGTTTTAGTGGTGGGTGGGACCTGTTGGGGAGAGGGTGAGATATGGGATTTGGAGAAATTGGATTGGGGTTACGAACATTTGGATTTTGGATTCTAGTTGGATATTGGTTTGCGTTAGGGAGGGGGTTGCTATAGGGATAAAGGATATAGGGTATCACACCAACAGATAGATGCAGTACCCTCACTTGGCCTACTACTCTCTCCTCCTAGTCTATGCAGTCTGCAATTAAATATTTTTATTTAACCCCTATGGACTTTGGAGGGGTGTGGGTGTGTGAATTAATTATTTTCCATAGTATAAAGATTAATATTGCATCTTCAATGAATCCCCTACACTTTTTCTCTTGCCTGTAATTAATTAGGTGACACACTGGCTGCATGGTGATGGTTTGGTCTTCCAAGGTGCAATGGTGGTGGTAGTAGTAGTATATACAGAAGCAGTTGCAAAAAAGAAAATGAGACAGTCACCTGAGGGAGATTAGGGAACGACTAGCAGAAGTATACAAGAAGAAGAGTGCCAAATGAGAAACCAAGATGATAAGCAATGCTAAAGTAAGATAAAACTGAATGGTGGGCTAGGCTAGTACAAATTACAACTGAAGTCGACTCAAGCTATGAAGTGGACAAGGGTTACCTTTAGAGCTGGAAGGATGATGATGCTAACAAATTTTACGGTGGATTCTGTTCCTTTGGAAAAAATTAGAATATCGAATACTGTGCAAGGGTGGGCAATCTATTCCATATATTGCCAGACTGGGCTATATATAGATACGTAGAGCAGAAGAAGATCTTTGCCCTGCCTTGAGTAGGGGTTGCTTTCACCAAATCCACCCCAACAAGCATAAGATCAATTAATGGAGTAAATTTAATATAGTCACACCTCAATAAATCAAAGATCTCGGAGGGAAGAGGGTTAGGGGTTCGATGAATGGATGGGAACGGGGATTAGAGGGAAAGTTTGGACAAACACCACACATGGACAACACATTCATCTTGGCAGCTGCCCATCATAAATCTGTTATGGGAGGAAAAGAGAATGCATGCATAATGATGAGTAGTACTAGACTAGTATGGGGCAGTAAATTAATTATCCAATTGTCTGTCTGCCCCCAGAGAGACAAAAATTACATACATTATGTTTTCTTGTACCGAGCTTTGAAAGATAGCAAATTTAACTGAAATATCTGTAGGAGTCAAATGAGCAAATATAAACAACACACAGACTTGTAATGATTGAAGAAGAGTAAAACAATTATACTGTTTACTAAATTGGAATTTGCACCTCTGCCTTCCTCTAGGACTGTCCGTCCATCAATCGTGGGTGCCTTGCAGATGTGGTTTGGTAAGATAAGTGTGAGGTTTTTTTCCCAGTATGGCGCAGGGTAAAGGGCCTGTAGATGGAAAAACAAAAAATATAATGAAATATCAAGGAGAAAACTTAAACTGCATAAGGAGTGCAACAAGAAGACTTTCAGAGGCAGCATGGCTAAATCATGTCTGTTTCCGGCAGTTACCTCCAACAACAGGCCCCTCACCCAACCTACACTTAGCTTCGAATTTGAGCCAGACAGCAGTGATCACACACACAGCAACATAGAATTTTATAAATGAAGTAAAAAATAAATGCAATACTTACAGTCACACCACAATCATCATCACCACCACCACTACACAGACATGTAGGTTGCCGTTAACCTTTAGGCCACTTCAGAGTCATCATCATCATGCACATCAGTTGGTTTCAGTAAATTTAAAGATGACCATCTTCTTCTGGCGGCATTTCTCAAAGTTGTCATGCTCACGCCCACGCCCTGAGTTATCCATTAATCATCTCTGATCTTCCCGACTCTGACTCCGAGTATGGTGTCCAACTCCAAACCAACAGTGTCCTGAGTGTGTCTGGACTCGTCCCAACTCAAAATGCAATGGATCGGCCCGTAGTAGTACAATTTTGTTACTGAACAACAAGAAAGGAAAGATTGACTTGAGTCACTTTTTTGTGTGTAGAATATAGAAGACATCATTCAAAACCAACAACAATCACTCAGTGTACAATGCATGCCATCATTTACCTGTTTGTTCTTCCGGAGCAGTCCCTCTAGGGTAGAAAAGGATAGATAGATAGTCAGGGCCCAGCGGTGGAGGCAGGCACACATATGTTTGTTTGCATTCTCCATCCAATGTCTGGCTGAAGGAAATAGCTTTAGGGTGAGTTTAGACTCTGGAGTCGGGACTTACTTCTTTACCGACTGCAGACAGTTACAACTCCAATCCAGCAATAAAAGAGTAAGACGGTGGGGATGGATTTAGGAATCAGAGACAGACAACAACAAATAATAAAGTAAATAATGTTCCTTAGCTATATCTTTTTTGGGGGGCGGTGGGTGTCAAAGAAAGAAAGAAAGTAACTAGAGAAACTAAAGCCTAGTTGTCAGGGACGTAGAGCTCATCCTCAAACTCTGGTTGTCCACCCAGAAGTAGGTTACCTAATACACTACTTCCATGACCCGAGTCATCATTATCATCTTTCTGCTGTGCTACTTCAGGTATGGTGTCATCCGGTGGTATAAAGTGCTGATTCATTTGGATCATGGTTAATCTCTCCATGTTTTGGGGTGAGAGACTGGTCCTTCTCACTGTCAGAACGGCACCAGCAGCACAGAAAAAACACTCAGCAGAGACGCTTGCTATGGGGCAAGCAAGAAAGTTTATCTCCAGCCTGCTGAGCACTGGCCATTGGCGCTTTTTCCCATACCAATTCAGCAATGGGTTTTGATCAAAGTAGACCTCTGTTGGGTCATCCAGATAGGTCTGGACCATCAGCTCAATGGTCATGGGTGCTCTGCTTTGCTAGGCCTCTTTTGCCTTTGTCTCAGCACTGGACTTAATCCTGCCTGTAGAAACCATTGTTTTGCCGATTTTGGTGCTGATGCTCCTGTTCTTGTAGTTGTTGATGTTGTTCTTGGTGTTGTTGGTAGTTTTGACAACTGTGAGCCACCAACTGCCGTCAGAGCCTGAAGTTGAACTTGAAGGCTGCCCTGCAGTACTTGTTGTGCCCTGGAGGAGTTGGCCTCTAATTACTGTCCATTCTTTTTCTAGCTCACTGCCTTGCACAGCTATCCAAATGTTGTAGTTGGCAACATTCCCTTCTGAAAAAGGAATGAAAGTCTCCAGTAATGGTGTGTAACGTGGATCAAGAATTGTGGCACAAATGTAATGGTTGGATGACACATTGTCTCTTTGCACCCTTGTATTTGCAGATAAGAGAAGGATTAAGCTCTCCACCAACTCATAAGCTTCTTGTTTTTCTTCACACCTGAGTACATTGCAGACAGCTCCTTTAGCTGGTCCTGTAGCATGTGCAACAATGGGATAGCGTGGCCCATGGTACAGTCCTCCTTGCTGACTTCATGTGTGAATACCTCGAAAGGAAGCAGCATCTCAGTCAGCCATTTAACTAGGCACCATTGGTCCATCTCAATGATCATGCCTTTCACAGTTGCATCCCCTCTTTGAATGACATATTCATTGGTTGGTCTGTACTGCTGAAACAGATGTTCAAGCATGTAATAAGTCAAGTTCCAATGTGTTGGCACCTCCTGGATGAGAGCTTTAACTGGCATTCTATTATCATGTTGAATGATCCTCAGCTGCTTCTGGGCTTTAAAAGAATGGCTGAAAAATGTACAGAATCTTCTGCATGTGGTCAGTAAGTTGCTCACTTGGTCTTCTTTTTTCAGAAAGTCTTGAACAATGATGTTAATGCAGTGCGCCAAACACAGGACCCTGACATAGCCACCATCGGCCATGGGCTTAAATATATTAAAGCCATTGTCCGTGGCAACAAAACCAATGTTAAGCCCTCTTGGTCGCAGCCATTCAAAGACCTTTGTGTTAAAGTCTTCCAAAATGTTTGCAGCAGTATGGGGTTTCTCCATGGCGAGCATAAATGTAAATAAATGTAAATGTCGGAATTTGTAAAGCGCACAGCTACCTCCACCGGAGGTGTCCCGGCGCTGTCCGTATACCGCTTAGGAACCCTTCCTGGCTTTCCTGGTAAATGTCCACTCCTGGGCACCCCCCAGGTGAAGCCAGGCATCCCAGCGCTTTTGGGGCCGTTGTGGAGACTAAGCAAGCTATTGCCCAGAGTTGCAGCGTGGGACCCATGATCAGAACAGGCACTGAGGCGAGAATATCCAGTCAGGGGAATTAATGAGCCGGAGACCCGCCGAGGCGGGAATCGAACCCTGGTCCCTGGCCAGAGCTCTGCATCAAGGTCTGCCTGCTCTAACCATTGAGCCACACTTCTCCACAACGTGCTCTTGGGTGGTTGCGTATCGTACTGGCCCTCCGGCCTAAACTTGATGAAAATGGTAGCCTGGATTTTTTTCTTTTCTGGTGCCACTGATACAGGTGACTTCTTGAGACCAGATATTGTTACGTTCAATGTGCGTTTTTTCGCTGTGGTACTATCTTGCTTCGGACCCCCTGGTGTCTCGGCCTGACTCTTGTGCTGTTGCAATGCTGCTGATGATGATGTGGTCGGTACCACTGCACTGCTGGGGATAGGGATGCTTTCTATACCAGAGAAAACGTCTCCCTGTTGTTCACCTCACCATGATTAGATCTTCATCCCTTCCACCAACAACACTTGCAGTTTTTGGGCTGCTAAGGTGTGCTTCCCACTGGATCGAGTAGTGTTTTCTCAGATGGGTTGTTTGGCCTCTGGTACCATAATTTATACCAAGCTTACCCAAACTAACACCTACTCGACAAATGAAGCATATAGCAATGTTCACCTCCTTCTCATCTAACCAAAAATAAGTCCCACACCAGGGAGGTCAACTTTCTGACACTACTGGTGCCACTTGTAATGTTGGATGAACTGGTAGGTGGGCGTGATCTTTGACTCTCTGCAGTACCTACTTCTACTGATGTGGTTATGGTGGATGTAGGTCACCGGGACTTTATAAATATGACAGCTAGAGGTGGTGTTCGTGGTATCTGTGTTCCTGGTATCCGTGCTGCTCCGAGCTTGCCCCCCGGACACCGCTGCTGCAGGCGCAACATTTTTGTTTCCCAAAAAAGGTCTTGGGTTACATATCGGTGGTGGTAAGTGGCAGTGCCTTCTTCTTCTCACTGGCAACTTTGACTTTATTGGTACTGGTACCATTCTTTGGGGCCATCTTGAAGCTGTCAGTTAGCACACAGGTGCACTTGTCTTAGATTCAAAAGTTGAAGAGATTTCTATGTAGTCACACATCACGTGATATCGTGCGGAGTGTGCAGGCCTTCTGTTTAGCAGTACAATGGGTGATGTTGTCTCCTCCTCTTTTGTGAACCTAAAAGCAAAGAAGCAAGAAGAACATCAGTTAAACGTGGTATTGTTATAGTTGAATTACTAGTAGAAACAAAAATAATAGCATTTAGTATGTGTGTGGTGACACTTTTTTATCAATTGGAAGGTGCACCAGGAAAAGAGTCCATAGTCAATTTGATTACTCCAGCATCCTCTTTATTATTGATATGCAAAATACAGTTTAAAATCCAGCCAACGCATATTGTTACATGTTACCAAGGAACTTCATCAGGTCTCAAAATCAATCCTGTCGCGTAGGCATCATATATGTCCTTTATGGTATACTCTCTCCATCATTTAGCCAGCATTCTCCTCCTCAAATGTTACACAAATCCTAGGTCATGAGCGGTATCAAGGAGCACTATCTCGTCCCAAAAGTGATACCCTCTCCACCTCTGCCCTTGTGGACTGCTCCTGTCTTCCCCACTCTCCTGCCATGGTCTTGTAGACTGCTCCACACTGCATGGTCACACTTGTTAGTACTATCACATCAGTTATTAAAACAATTAACAATACAGTTTGACCATGTGTGAGACTTTGACAACAACAAGGGCATTCATGGTATACTGTACAATGCACTCAGGAAGGATAACAAGAACAACAAAAATACAAATGTAACAGTTTGCCATTGTGCATCACGTGGGTTGCAGCACTCAGGGAGCTGCAGCTGACAAATGACAATGGAGTGGATAAGCCAAGGGTAACAAAGGGAAGACAGACATGCAGGCCTATACGGCAAAAGCACACTGCCATCACAACATGGCCCCCAGCCACATGGTCACAACAACAACAAGCAGGAGGCCTGGAATACAATGAACTCAGGTAGGCCTATATGGACACAGACTTTTCAAAATGCCCCTGGCCACATGGGAGGCTCAGCCAAGGCAAATGATGGCCTACTATTACAAATACACTCACACACTTACCAGACAAAGCAGGCATGCTAAACAACACATCTCTAATGTAAAAATGCCACCAAAAAAAAATCCACAGGGCTAAAAAGGTTTGCCAGTTACAACAACACACACCCAACAAAGGCATTTCATTTAACACACATGACAAAAATGTGAAATACCACAAAAAACACATTTTGTATTTTTAATACAATGCCATCCATTGCCAAAACGATGTTTAAATCTAACAGACACCACAGAAACAGTTGGTTCATGCACACATGAGTAGCTTTGGGCCTACTGGCTGAGAAAGGCCTACTTTTGGTACACTACTGGGCTACATAGCAAATTAAATAAATATTGCAAATAGTTTTCAAAACATGGAGAAGAAATTAGTGAACTGTGGACAGTACCAGGAATTTGGAGATTCTGGGGCATTTTCTTCCTCTTGAAACAAAAAAAAAAAAGGACTCCTTGCACTAAAAAGTGTAGCCAGATGTCAATTTGAGGAGTTTTTTTACTCCAAATCTGTATTCCGAGAAGGTTTTGATGCTGCTCAGGGAGAGATACTTTTCCTTATTGTAGTCGTAGTAGATCCTGCGAGTTTGGGATTGCGATCTTCACAAAACCCCCACCAGAACTCCGCTGGCGCGCTCGAATTATGTGTTTGCCATCGCAAACTGTTGTGGGACCATGCGACCGCCTTGCAAATCTCTTGGTGCTTGCGAAAGGCTTGGTAAATCTCGTCAGTGATCGCAGGCACTGGGTAAGTCACTCCTGCATAAAAACGCACTTTCGGGCGGTTGCAGGCAAAAAAAACTCAGCTCTTTTGCAATGTGTGGAGCTTTTTGGCAACTCTGTGTTCTAAGCAGACTGAGGAGTTGCCAAAAAGTCCACAAACTCCGCAAGTGGAGCAGATTTTTACGCCCAGGGTTTGTTCTAGGGTGCTCCATGTGGAGGAGCTGCTCTCCACCTAAATTCAAGAACCAACCAGAGTTCCCTGCTTCCTTTTTTGTTATGTTATGTTATGTTAATTTATTTCTTCTATAGCGCTCGGCTACTCCAAGGAGCATCCCGGCGCTTTGGTGAAGAAAGAACAGCAAGCAAAACAACCACATAACAACTAAAAGCAGACACAAGAGAAAGATCAAGTTTTATTTAGTAAAGAGCCACGTTTTTAGCTCTCTTCTAAAAGTAAGGAGATTGGGAGCCTGTCGGAGAGGGAGTGGTAGTTCATTCCACTCCTTCGGGGCTAAATAGCGAAAGGATCGACCTCCAATCCTTGCACGCCTGATCACTGGGACTGTCATTTGAGATAGATAGGATGATCTCAGAGATCTGCTGGGTACATATCGGGAGAGGCGTTTCCTTATGTACTTAGGGCCAGATCCATGTAAGGCTTTGAAGGCAAAAGTCAGACACTTGAAAAGAATTCTTTTAGCGATCGGCAGCCAGTGTAAAGAATTCAGTAAAACTGTGGCTCCTGCTCTTCTCGGAAGTCCGTAAATAGCATGGGCTGCCGAGTTCTGGACTACTTGCGAGGGGTTCAAAAGATATTTTGGTAAACCCAAAAAAAGAGCGTTTGCGTAGTCCAGTCGAGATCCAATCAAGGCCTGGACAATAATCTTCCTATGCTGGAAAGACACTAGAGGAAGAAACTTCCTCAGCATTCGTAAAATGCCAAAGCATTTGCCTGAGAGGCACGAAATATGTGGCCCAAAGGACAATTCACTGTCCACAATCACTCCCAAATTTTTTGCCTTGAAAGACACATTGTCAGGAGGGAACAAGTCTTGTGGCCACCAAGCTTTCCAATCTGGTTCACAGGTGCATCCAAAAAAGAGCAGCTCCGACTTATCGGAATTGCACTTTAGTCCATTACACCTGAACCACTCAAAGACCGCGCTAAGGCAATCTCTGATCTTTACGCCGTCGAATGACCCGCCCCTATCACAAGTGAATAGGAGCTGGGTGTCATCGGCATAAGATACGATCTGGGCGCCAAAGGATTCCGCGACTACCGCCAGAGGGGCCATAAAGATGTTAAATAGCATGGGGCTAAGAATGGAACCTTGCGGAACCCCTACCTCTAGCGGAGTCATATCAGCGGAAAAAGGGGGCGCCCAGATCGTTTGCCGGCGGTCGGCCAGAAAGGATTTAAGCCATTTCCACACCGTTCCCCGAATGCCGCTCTCCCAGAGTCTTATAAGGAGGCGATCATGAGGAACGGTGTCGAAAGCCGCCGACAAATCTAACATAACCAACATGGTCCTTCCCCCAGAGTCGAGTACTTCCCTGATGGCATCAGTGACCTCGAGAAGAGCCGACTCCGTGCTAAAATTTGCACGGAATCCCGATTGCGTGTCATGCAACAGGTTGTTTCCTTTGATGAAATTGGAAATCGTCTGATGTGCAAATCTCTCGGCCACTTTCGCCAGAGCAGGGAGAAGGGAAATAGGCCTATAGTTGGCATGGATGAGGGGGTCCAAGGTAGGCTTTTTGATCAATGGCAGGATCAGAGCATGTTTCCATGCCTGCGGGACCACTCCCGTTGACAATGAAGAGTTTAGAAGAGGGTTCAACAAGGCATTTAAGGCAGGTGCCACCTTCCCCAGATGTTTAGCCGGGCAGGGGTCAAGTGGAGAACCTGATTTCAAGCCTGACAGAAGCTCTAAGGAAGTGTCAAGGCATAGGTGTGGAAATTGTGAAAGAGAAGGGCCTACATCCTCCCTGAATGGGGAGGGGGATAAGGGACCCACAGCCGACTGAGAGCTGGAGTGGAAAAGAGAGGCCTGAATGGTTGAGATTTTATTAACAAAAAAGCAATTTGTTTTATCCATACTTCTGAATGAGTATGAGCTGGTGTAAAAGTAGCTGGAGAGGTGAAATCCAGCACAACTTTAAAGATTTCTTTGCATCCATTTTCAGCCTCATCGATCCGACGCTCGAAATAAGCCTTTTTTTCATTCCAGATTGACTGGTGATAGGCTTTAGTTGTTGCTCGAAATTTCAATTTCTCAGTCGGGTCATAGGCCCGTCTCCAGACTCTCTCAGCCCCTTTACAACCCTGCCGTTGCTCCCTTAATTGGGGAGTGAACCATGGGGCCGACGCTCTACGTTCACCTGATGTAAGCTTTTTTTCGGGGATTAGGATCTCGAATCTGGCTATCAGCCAATCATGAAAGAGGCTAAGGTTCTCTTTCAAATTGCCCAGAAGCTGACATGGAAAGGTGGTAAGGGCCTCAGATAACATATCCACTGAAATCAGATGGAAAGGGCGTGAAGTTCGCGTGGTCACAATTGATTCTCTCACCCGAGTCAGAGCAATGGCAGGTACGGAAAAGGAGATAAAAAAATGATCAGACCATAGTACTGGTTCCATAGCCGTTATCGTAATAGATTTTGTTGAGAAAATCTGGTCTAAAGTATGGCCTTTATTATGCGTCGGTTTCTGCAAAAATGGAGACAGTCCTAATGGAGCTGTGATGTCACTAAGTTTCATTGCATCGGGGTCCAACGTGTTGTCCATGTGGACATTGAGATCCCCAAGTAGCATACAATGTTCAGATCTGAGACAAGGGACTGCTTCCTTTTTTGCATACCTGCTCACCTCAAATGTCTGTTTCTCTAGCAGAATTGAAGTCTGACAGGGTATTTACATTATATATATGATGGATTAAAATGGAAATCAAATAGTTTTTCATTGAAAAACAATTAATCGATAGCTTTAAAAAATAAATTAAACATTTAAAAAAATCCTAATTATCTTCAATGAATAAAAAATTTATGTTTTTTATGTAAATTTTCTAAATGTTACATGCATATTACAATGCCAGTGAGGGTGGTTAGTTTACATTTTTTTTAATATAAATATTTATAACCTAATGAATATCTTTTAATTATTTAATTATGTAGTAAACATTACATTTGAAATATATGAAATAGTATCATTTGTAAAGCGAACAGCTACCTACAGAGAGGTATCCCGGTGCTGGGAGCCGTCGGGAAGATTAAGCAAACTATTGCCCAGAGTCACAAGTTGCTGGCCTAACCTGCCGCCGGCGCCAGGGATCAAACACTGAGTCCCCGTGTTCCGGAGTCAGCCTCCCTTGCCACTGCACCACAGCACCACAGCTTGAGTTATTATGCTGCAACATTTTACTTTATAAGTTCATGGTTATTAATTATGTTAAATGAATTTAGTTCTTTATTTTATATTAAATATGATTAGTGTTTTTTAAGAAGTAATAAATATAATTATTCTCCCATATACTTTACTAGTGGGAGATATCCTCCCTGGTGGCGGAGATCTCCTCCACATGTCTCCAGACCCATATTTCAGTGGGTGGAACATGTAAGCCTACACTCAGATTTAAATCAGAAGTGGTGAAGAAGGACAAAAGTGTAGACTTATACCTAGTTGCAGGTGGAGATTTATACATGAGTACATCTACACCTGTAATTATCTTTGTGATTAAGGCCCTCAGTTTTGTTTTGAATATGTCCCCAGAAAATTGCACAGCATGGGGTAATGCAAGCTGAAAGCCATCCAGAAAACCAATTTGATATGCAATTCCCCAGTTCCTATCGGCACTCTTTTAATAGTGCCTGCTGGACTGGGCCTTTTTGCATGGTTATCCCTCAACTTTCTGGCTTCCTCCTCCTATTTTTCTGACCCCCTTTTTGTTGGCTTTAGGACTTTGGCCACTTTACCACTTCTAATCAGTGCTAAAATGCATGTGCTCTCACCCATAAAACATGGTATGATTGGTTTACACTTGTTTAGCATATTAAATTTACTTTTAAGTCCCTTGTAAGGTGGTATCCCTTATACTTAGGGCCTGTAAATGAAATGCTACTAGTGGGCCTGCAGCACTCCTTGTGCCACACACTGACGCAGCCTTTCAAGCCTGTCTCAGGTCTGCCACTACAGAGCCTGTGTGCACAGTTTATTGCTAGTTTGAGTTGGCATTTAAAACTACTACTATCTCCTTTTACTACATATAGGGCACTCGTAAGGTAGACCCTAGTTAGCCCTATGGACAGGGTGCTGTGTAAATAAAAGGTAGGAGTAGCCATGTGCCTTGATTGTGTGGCATATCCTGGAGTTGACAAACAGCCTGTTTTGTTTCTCACTACTGTGAAACCTACTCCTCTCATAGACTTGCATTGGGAATTCCCTTATATGTGTCTAGGTGGTAATTCCTGATCTGAAAGGAGTGGCGTTGCCAAGTTTGGTATGTTTAGAATGGGAGTGAAAAATCTTGCTTACTGGTGCAGTTGGAGTTTACATTACTATTTTAGAAATGCCACCTTTGGGAAGTGGGTTTTCTCTGTGTGTCTACCTCTAGTGTTTTGCAGTCTGGCTCCAATACATGTCTTGGGCAGAGTGACTGTTACACTTGGTGCATACTTTCCAGGCAGCCACAGCACAAGAAGTGCTGGCTGTGACCAGAGAGGCATCTACATCCATCTACCTACTGATAGTCTTCCTGGCTGGGAGAGAGGGAGGCGGGTGCACTCACATTGCCTACTGATATCTGCAGCAGGGGCTGGGGTTGAAAGGGGTTGTTGCACACTTGAACTGGTTCTTTTAAAGTCACCTCCTGAACAAAGACATTTTGAGTATAAGTACAGGTGCTCTGACCCAATCTTTTCAGAAACTGCATCAGACTTGTAACCAGACGCTGCTGGCTCTACATGCTGCACCTTGCCAGAAGGAACTGCTGTGCTACCGGGAAGGACTGCCACTTTACTAAATGCTTTGCGGTGTTGGCCTGCAGCTTGCTGTGTGCTGAGCTCCAGGAGAGACTACCACTCTGCAAACTGTTTCTGTATGCTGGCCTGCTACTTTGCTGCTGGTAACCTCAAGTGTTCTCCAGGTATTGGGTGGCTTATTCACTCCTGAAGCTACTTCAGTGTGGGAGTGCTAGTTAAAGCACATCGTGAATCTGGTAACCTACCCACTGCTGGCTGCCGAGAACCTCTCTGGCAGGGCCGCTCCGGGACAGAGCAGTGCACCTCCAGAAAGAGGGAACCCTCTACATTGAAGATGCGGGCCCCATGTTTGCGGCCCGCCAGCCCTGCCGAAACTGCCTCTTTGCCCGGACTGCCCCAGGGAATTTCTGCGGTGCCCGGAGTCAGTGACCAGTGAATGGGGGCCCAGTGTATATGTGAAGCCATCCTATGCGGTCAGTCCCAGTTGCCTGAAGGCTGCAAGATACGGACTGCTGCATTGTTAGTGTAGTAGCTGCATTGTGCATTTGCGGGCAGCTGCCATGGAGCATTTCTCAACCTAGCAGCCAAGTCAGATGAAGAACAGATAGGTGACATCACCGGGGACCCCTAAACCAGCAAGTGGCTAAACAAGGAGCACCCTGCCTCGTATGTCCCTATAAGGTATACAGAAGTAAAACATAAGGCTTAAAGAAGGCAGATATATTAGTCCGCCACACGTTTTATGGACAGCAGACATGTGAGTAAAATACTTGTGAGTCAAGAGAAGAGACCAAGAATTATGGTCTCTATGTAAAATAATGTGACCCGCACAACATTACAACATATGGAAGAAGAGTGACATTTGTAACTTAAACTTCTATCTCCCTCTTTATGTTCAATCAATCAATCAATCATGCCATTTGTATAGCGCACTACTCACCCGGGAGGGTCTCAAGGCGCTTGGGGGGAGGGGTATGCTACTGCTCGAACAGCCAGGTCTTGAGTTGTTTCCTGAAGGCGAGATGGTCCTGGGTCAGCCGAAGGTGGATGGGGAGGGAGTTCCAAGTCTTGGCAGCCAGGTAAGAGAAGGATCTTCCTCCGGCGGTGGCTCTTCGGATGCGTGGTACGGCTGCGAGGGCGAGGCTGGTGGACCGTAGCTGGCGGGTGGGCGTGTAGAAGGTCAGGCGGTCGTTGAGGTACTTGGGGCCCAGGTCGTGGAGAGACTTGTGTGTGTGGGTGAGGAGCCAGAACGTGATCCTCTTGTCGACGGGGAGCCAGTGCAGGTTCCTCAGGTGGCTGGAGATGTGGCTGCGTCGGGGGACATCCAGGATGAGTCGGGCGGAGGCGTTCTGGATGCGCTGGAGTCTTTTCTGTAGCTTGGCTGTGGTTCCGGCGTAGAGGGCGTTTCCGTAGTCCAGTCGGCTGGTGACGAGTGCCTGGGTGACAGTCTTCCTGGGCTTGGTCGGGATCCAGCGGAAGATCTTGCGAAGCATACGCAGGGTGTTGAAGCACGATGAGGAGACGGCGTTGACTTGTCTGGTCATCGAGAGGGAGGGGTCCAGGATGAAGCCCAGGTTGCGTGCGTGGTCGGTTGGCTTGGGTGCGGTGCCCAGGGCTGGGGGCCACCAGGAGTCGTCCCAGGCGGAGGGCGAAGATCCCAGGATGAGGACTTCCGTCTTGTCCGAGTTCAGTTTTAGGCGGGTGTCCTTCATCCACTCGGTGACGTCTTTCATCCCTTCGTGTAGGCAGGTTCTGGCGGTGTCGGGGTCTCTGGTGAGGGAGAGGATCAGCTGGGTGTCGTCGGCGTAAGAGATGATGTTGAGGTTGTGCTGGCGTGCGATGGCTGCGAGAGGTTTCATGTAGATGTTGAAGAGGGTGGGGCTGAGTGAAGATCCTTGCGGGACGCCGCACATGACTTCGGTGGCCTCGGAGCGAAACGGGGGGAGGCGGACTCTTTGTGTTCTTCCGGCAAGGAACGAGATGATCCACTCCAGTGCCTTCTCTTGGATACCGATGTTGCTGAGGCGCTGGACTAGGGTGCGGTGGCAGACCGTGTCGAACGCAGCGGAGAGGTCCAGGAGGATGAGGGCCACTGTTTCCTCCTTGTCGAGCAGGGTCCGGATGTCGTCGGTGGCTGTGATGAGGGCGGTCTCGGTGCTGTGGTTGGCTCTGAAGCCGGACTGCGAGGGGTCGAGGGATCCGTTCGTCTCGAGGAAGGCGGTCAGCTGTCTGTTGACGATCTTCTCGATGACTTTAGCAGGAAAAGGGAGGAGCGAGATGGGTCGGAAGTTTTTGAGATCGGTGGGGTCCGCTGTAGGTTTCTTCAGGAGGGCGCTGATCTCGGCGTGCTTCCAGCTCTCCGGGAAGGTGGCGGTGTTGAAGGAGGCATTGAGGATGTTCCGGAGTTGGGGTGCGATGGTGGAGTCGGCCTTGTTGAAGACGTGGTGTGGGCAGGGGTCGGTCGGTGATCCGGAGTGGATGGTGTTCATCGTGCGGGCTGTGTCTTCGGTGGTCACCGTGGTCCAGGTACGAAGGGTGGCGGTGGGGGGCATTGGTTCGACGGTTGGGTGCGTGTGTGGGGCGCCGAAGCTGTTGTGGATGTCGGCGATCTTGCGGTGGAAGAACGAGGCGAGGGAGTGGCAGAGGTCTTGTGACAGAGTGATGTCGTTGGTGCCGGTGCTGGGGTTGGAGAACTCCTTAACGATAGTGAAGAGCTCTTTGCTGTCGTGGGCGTTGTTGTCCAGTCGTTCCTTCAGGGATTTCTTCTTGGTGGTGCGGATGAGCTGGTGGTGCTTGCGGGTAGCGTGTTTGAGGGCGGTCATGTTGTCGGTGGTCCGGTCGAGGAGCCAGGCTTTCTCGAGGGTGCGGCAGGTCTTCTTGGAGTCCTTGAGGTCGTCGGTGAACCAGGATGCCTTCGGGCTTCTGGGTCTGCTGGCAGGGTTCTTTAGTGGCGCGAGGTCGTCGGCGCAGGCGGTCAGCCACTGTGTGAAGTTGCGGGCTGCTTCGTTGGGGTCCGTTGTGTTGGCGGGTGGGCTCTGGCTGAGGGAGGTGGTGAGCTGGTCTGCGGTGATCTTGCTCCAATTCCTGTGAGGTACCTGTTGCGGGTGGTGGTGGGTCGTGGATCTTTTGAAGCTGAAGTGGACGCAGCTGTGGTCGGTAAAGTGGAGTCCGGTGGCGTGGCTGAAGGTGATGTACTTGCTGGAAGAGAAGACGGGATCAAGCGTGTGGCCGGCGTAGTGGGTGGGGGTGTTGACCAGTTGCTTGAGTCCGAGGTTGGCGAGGTTTTCCAGCAGGGCGGTGGTGTTGCGGTCCTTGTTGTTCTCCAGGTGGAAGTTGAGGTCCCCGAGGAGGATGTAGTCAGTGGAGGGGAGGGCGTGCGGGCTGATGAAGTCTGTGATGTCTTCGCTGAATTGTGTGCGTGGTCCCGGGGGTCTGTAGACGAGGGTGCCTCTGAGGGTCGTCTTAGGGTCGGTGTGAATCTGGAAGTGGAGATGTTCGGCTGCGGCAAAGGAGTCGTTGGCGTCGATCGTGATGTGGATGGTGTTCCTGTGGACGATGGCGATGCCACCTCCGGTCTGGTTGATGCGGTCCCTCCTGATGATCTTGTACCCGTCCGGGATGGTGATGGCGATGTCGGGTGCAGAGGAGGCGTTCATCCAGGTTTCCGTGAGGAAGGCGACGTCCGGTGATGTAGCGTCGAGGAGGTTCCAGAGTTCCACGGCGTGTCTGTGGACGGAGCGGGTGTTGATCAGGATGCACTTGAGGTGGTTGCTGCTGGTGTTTGTCTTGGCGGGTGCGGGGCAGGTTCGGAGGCAGGTGAACTTGCAGGTGCAGCAGGTGAAGGGTCCGTGGGTGCGTCTCGGGGTGGCTCGGCAGCAGGCGTGGGTCCGGCCGGCATTGAGTGCGTTGAGAGTGGCGGCGTCGTAGGTCAGTCGGGTCGTCTTTCCTCGGCGGGGAGGGCCAGGGGTCCTGGCGCTGGGCGCGGGCCAGGCACGGACGGGCGCAGACGGGCTTACCTTTGGCGCACCTTCGGCGCTCAATCGGCGCTCCCGCTGCGCGCATCAGCTGCGCGGTCGCTCTGGGGGCGTCATAAGTAAGGAGCCGGGAGGGAGAAGCAGCTGGGTGGCGGGAGCGGGGCGGCGAATGGAATCACAGGGGGGCGGGGCCGCAGGGAGGCAGCGGCGGGAAATTCCAAGAAGCAGCGGGCAGCGGGAAATTCCCAGGAGCAGCGGGAAATTCCCAGGAGCAGCGAGAAATTCCCCGGAGCAGCGGTCAGCGAGCGAAGGAATCTGCAGGCAGGAGGTGGCAAAGGCAGGCAGGAGCGGCAGCAGTGAGTGGGGCGACCAAGCCCTGTGGAGGGCTGAGCGGTCACACTCTGTGGTCCCCTTCAGTAAGGAGCCGGGAGGGAGGAGCAGCTGGGTGGCGGGAGCGGGGCGCGAATGGAATCACAGGGGGGCGGGCCGCAGGGAGGCAGCGGCGGGAAATTCCAAGAAGCAGCGGGCAGCGGGAAATTCCCAGGAGCAGCGGGAAATTCCCAGGAGCAGCGGGCAGCGAGCGAAGGAATCTGCAGGCAGGAGGCAGCAAAGGCAGGCAGGAGCGGCAGCAGTGAGTGGGGCGACCAAGCCCTGTGGAGGGCTGAGCGGTCATGTTGATTTCTATATCAATAACAATAGCCAACATCGTACATGAAAGATGGATTCCTTGTGATCCCATAATCTTATAATTACATTTCGTACTTTACTATACTTACTTTTGTAGGTCCAATAAAGAGCTCAACAGCTCACCAGGGTCTTTTCTTGGTTATCAATGTACAACTGAAATACTTGTGTTCCCTAGATCAAGACGCCAGCTCGAGATGTTGCAGTAGCTTGCCTAAATTATTCTTGTAAGAAATCCACTGTTTGTGGTCTCCATGGATTTTATGCAGATTTTATGCTTTTGCTGTCAAGGTGTAATTTAACTCTGGGCACTTGGAAGCTGCAAAGTAGTTTCCTGAGCATGTGTTCTGATCTATAACCATGATGAAAGACTGGCTATCCCTAGTGGCATAGTTGCAAAAGAGTAAAACATCACATGTGGGCTGCAGAGCAGTGTTGTAGCACTCATCGAGTGACTCTAAAAGCAGGACTTCAGCAGTGAGAAAAGATTTCTGTTAAATATGTTGCTAAAATGTATTTACTATAAGTTGATTTTTTGACCCTGAAAATTAGGAGAGTAAATAATTCAGTTGTACCTGACTCTCTCCTTTTTGTAAAAGCTTTTTAGGATATAATATTTCTGTCAGACAATATTTTTGTCAATGAGATTCCCATGTAGAACTACTTACTCTGGGAGGAGGGAGTGGGCTGGAAACTCAGTGTTAGAGCTGGCACTTCTTGGTGTGATTACCCCTGACTTTTTGCCTCTACCTCCTCTATTTTTGACTGGCTTAGATGCTTTGGACACTTTGTCAGTGCTAAACAGTGTCAAAGTGTAAGTATTCCCAATATAAAGTAATGGTAATTTGTTTTCCATGATTGGTATGTTTACCTTACTAAGTGAAGTCCCTAGTAAAGTGCACTATGTGTGCATGGGCTGGTAATGCAACTGCTACTAGTGGGCTTGCCTAAGGGATACTATTGACTTCATTATTAAACTCAATGAAATGACATTTGATTCAGAAACGCAATTGATGGTAACGCTAGACGTTACCTCTCTTTATACTCAAATTCCCCAAGAAGAGGCCCTTGAGGTGATGGAAATCTATTTGGAACAACGTGAAAGACCACATAGAGTTCCTACCGCGTTTATTCTATCTTTGGCCCAAATCACATTGAAAAGTAATTATTTCAAGTTTGAAAATGAATTTTTTGTCCAGGTCAAGGGCACAGCTATGGGTTGTCCCTACGCTCCGGAAATGGCAGTGCTGTACATGTCACAGTATGAGGAGAAATTCATTTATAAGGATAACCCCTACAGCACAAACATCAAACAATGGTTGAGGTATATTGACGACGTCTGGCTCCTGTGGCAGGGGAGCCAGACAGAGCTCATGGCCTTTCATGAATGGCTAAATCTAAGACATCCTGATATTAAATTTTCCATTGATTGCAGTAATCAAAGAATGACATTTCTCGACGTGGCGGTCTGCACTGAAGGGGGTAAGTTCACTACTACCCTATTCAAGAAGGCAACAGACAAAAACACAATCTTACACTATAAAAGTGCACATCCGCAGGGTTTAAAACAGAACCTTCCGTATGGTCAACTACTTAGGATTAGACGTAATTGTTCTGAACTCGATGAGTTCAATGCACACGCAGACACCTTCTGCGACGAATTAGCCAAAAGGGGCTACCCCAAAAAACTTTTGAAGCATTCTAAAAAAAGAGCACGCTTCACTCCACGAGAAGAATTGCTGAAAGTTAAAAACAAAAAGGAGTTGGAGAAACTTGTTTGTGTCACCACCTATGGGGTCCACACAAATACATTTCGACAAATCATACTGCGTAATTGGCACTTGTTGGAGGGATTGGAATTTCCCTTACAAAAGCCAATTTTTGCAATGAAGAAAAATCCAAGTGTTGGCCAACAGATCATTAGAGCTGACAGTCACATACAGAAACCAAAAAGTGATCTGTTGGCTAAATGGAACCTTAAACCAATCTCAGGCCACCATAAATGTGGCACTTGTGTGGCCTGCAATAATGTTGTGGAAGGAGATGAATTTTGCCATAATGGTAGGAAATGGAGACATAGCTTACACACAAACTGCAAAAGCAAAAATGTCATCTATGGGATTCTGTGTGGATGCAATAAACTGTATATAGGGAAAACATGCCAGCAAGTAAATGTCAGGATAACGCAACATCGTTCGCGGCTAAAGAAAAAAGTCCAAAATGCCCCAAGGGTCGAGCACTTTTTGTCCGCCAACCACAAAGATACGGATTTTAAATGGACAGTCTTAGCTGGGATGGACCCACAGCACAAATCGCCTAATGTTGAGAAGGCACTGTTGCGCAAAGAGGCCTACCTCATACTTCGCTTTGACACCATTAACACTGGCCTCAATTCAATTAGTGAAATCACCAGACTTTGAATAGTGAACAGACACCTAAACTACAAGTCCCATAATGCACCATTTTGGAAGACCAACACGGGCCATCCGTGATTGGTCAAGAAAACAGCGGACCTTTTAGATAGGCCGGTGCAATTGAATTCCCATTCACTCTGTGTAAAGGAATGAGGAAGTGAAACGCGCTGCCAAACTGACAGGTACGTGCAGACAGTCCGACTGACTAAGGAAATGCGAGCAGGCGCCATGCCACACAGCGTCTGTGCCTCAGCAACAGACAGGCAGCCTCCGCATCATTTTTCATCTAGAGAGTGCCCCCGTTTTTCATAAATCCAACCTTTGAATTTGGATGCGGAAATGCAGCCGCGCCGCTTGTAAACAATTATGCGCGCGCCCTTCACCGCAACGATTAAAAGCCAAGACTCGTGTACGGCGTTTAACGTTTGACAAGCCTTTCACAAGCACAATGTGTGATTGCATCACAAATAATCAGTGCCCGTGTTCCTTCATGTAGGATCACTGAAACTGGTGGCAGCCTAAAGGGAGACCGGACACACCCTGGTACCTTCAGGAAACGAAGACGCTCTTGAGGGGCCCGCGAGCCGCCCACACTCACAATTCCAGACGACTTTAAAAACAACGCAGTAAGTTACACTATGCTCCGGCATACAACATCTGGGAGCTAGGTGATATTTATTACTGAAAGTGGGTAATCCGCATTTTTTAAAAAAATGTCTTTCAGTGCTGTATGTGAAAAAAACGAGGAAAATAAACGAGTGGCAATATTCCTAAATAGGAAACGGCAGAAATACAACAGGCTCTCCCCTTACTTTAGATTCAGGTACGAGACAATTGGTTTTTGTCTTTTCTTTTTTCCAATTTGCATTTTAACTTGCTAAAATTACACACAATCAGTATCTGATGTAAAAACACGTTTTTTTAGAAAGGCGCACAGACTCTACGAATCCATGAAATTTGCTTTGGATCAACTGAACTTACCTCAAGTCCCCTGAGGTATGTTCCATTTTAAAAGTTGTACATATGAGAAGGATGGAGCAGGTTGAGGGGAGCAATTTATAACGAGTGTCCACAATTTGTTTATGTTTTCACTATTAGGTTTAAGAAACGAGGGAAAGAATTCATTTGGCCCTGATGAGAGTTTGTGAAGAACCCTCCCAAACTCGAAACGCGTAGGCGAACAGGATCAAGTCCTAAGTCTTGAAATATAGATAAACTGCTTAGGAATTTGAAGCCTACTAACACTTCTACCGAGCGGTGGTTGTGTTTTCAGCAGACTCATTGGAAGTCCGCTTATCGGTCAAATATTGTGATTAAGTGCTCATTATGTTGTGATTGAAAAATACTTTGACATTTTCTTCCCTTTTGTGTGATATGGTATCACTTTTTTGCACATTACTTATTAGTTATATGTTTCCACATTGTATATGTAATTTGATTCATGTTTCTGTGTTGTGTTGTAAAAATTAGACATCGCGACATTCATGGTTAGTACATGAAAGGCAATGGTATTTCTCTTGACTTAAAGAATACTCAGCAAAGGTTGCTTTTTATTGAATAAAACGGCACAATTAATTGCCAAGATAAACATATTAAGTTTTGTTTATCTTTTTTCATCCGAAATTGAATGGTGTTAAATGTGAAGTGTGGGTACCTTTCTTCTTTTTTACAAAGTATTTGGGCCCTTACCCCACTTCTGTCCACATGGGCCAAACTCTTTTTTCGAAAAACTAGTGGGCTTGCAGCACTATTTGTGCTACCCACGCAAGTAGCCTTTAAAAGGGAACTCAGACCTGCCATTGCAGGGCCTTCCCGCTGTATGTTAAACTGCCATGTTGTTCTGTCAAGTGCATTCACTTGCCAGACCTTACCCTTCCCTTTCTGTGTACATCAGACACTCCTATGGTAGATCTAGGGTACACCCTGGTCAGGGTGCAGTGCATGTGAACGGTAGGACATGTACTAAGGTGTGTGTCATGTCCTGACAGTGAAACAATCTCCATTTCGTTTTTCACTGTTGAAAGGCCATCTTGCCCATAGGATAGCATGAGAAGGCTGTGTTATATGTTTTCCAGCCTATCTTCCCAAGGGCTTAAGATGGAAAGATGAAGTTTAGTATGCCCAAACTCACAATGTAATAACCTATCTTTTTATGAAGGTGGCTGTTGCTTTGTGTGTTCAGAAGCCACTCTTTTAGAAGTGGCTGAGTTTTTGTGCTCTAACATTTCTGTGTGTCTCTGCCTGGCTATGGATTGAATGTCTGGATTTCTAAGTGACAGGATCTGGGGAATGTCTTGACCCAGGGGAGGAGGTGAGACAGATCTGGGGCTGGCCTACAGTTTGCTGTTTCAACCAAGGAAAGGTTAAAGGGACTTTGCTGTGTGCTATGTCCCCCTGCTTGAAGGACTTTGCTGTGTGCTGTGTCCTGAAATAACAATCCCCAAGGGCCTGAGGTGAGCTGGCTCCCTGTTTGGAAACACAGGAACACATACGTTTCCTGGAGAGTCTCAGTGGCACTGTGTGAGCATGCCTATTGCAGTCTGAGACCCTCGTAAGTACTGCCTGTGATCGTGGGCGTCTGGTGTCCAAGTGAGTCTCAGTGACGCTCTGTGCGTGTGCTTTGTGTAGCACTGAGACCTTCAGGAGGATTGGTCTGTGATCGGGGGCACTTGGAATCCAAGCAAGGATCAGCGATTCTGTGTGTGCTTTGTGCAACCTGAACCCCGTTGTGAGGATTATCCAGTAATTGTGTGCACTGGAATCCAAGTGAGTCTAATTGATGTTGTGAGCCTGTGTGTTTGACACTGTGAGACCTTCGTGAGGATTTGCCTTGTTATAGTGTGCACCGGAATCCAAGTGAGTCTCATCGACACTGTGAGCCTGTGTGTTGTGCACTGTGAGAACTTTGTGAGGATTTGGCTTATTATCGTGTGCACCGGAATCCAAGTGAGTCTCATCGCTGCTGTGTGCATGTGCGTTGTGCACCAGGGAGACTTTCATGAGGATTTGCCATGTTGTCGTGTGCACCGGAGTAAAGGGAGTCTCAGCAACGCTGTGCGTGTGATCTTCGTGCAGACTGAGACCTGTGTGTGGAGTGCCCAGTGATCGTGCACACGGTGTGAAGGAAGACTCAGCGACGCTGTGTGTGTGTGCTTTGTGATAGCCTGAGGTCTTCGTAAGAGAAGCGGCCTGGACCGGCAGTCCCAGAGAAGCTGTGTTGCCGGCCCGAGTCGCTGTTGCCATTTCACAAAGCTGCTTGGAGGCCCAGCCACTGGACGAGGAGAGGAGAGTGGGTTTGCACCACTCAGGTAATGTGGGTCAACTATTGGGGCGGGGCGCGGGCTCAGAGGGAGACGCTCTTGGCCTCTCTCTCATGTTGGCAGCGCAAGCCTCTGCTTCGGCTCGTATCACGGCCCGTATTGCCGAAGGGAGTGGTGGTACAGGGGCCGGAGTGCGAAGCTGTACTTTGGAATTACATCGTACTGTGTTGGGGGCAACTGTGAGAGGCTGACTGAAGGTCAGAAGAGGAGGCAGAGAGACCACCTAAGGCCCGGTGATCGGGGCCTGAGCGTACTACGTAGTATTCCATTTCTGAGAACGGAGTACCTGACTGATGTTTTACACATTACAACATTTCTGTATAACTAACTACTTGATTATTGTATGATGCATTGCCTTATCCCTGCATAACAAACTACCTGATTAGCGTATTGCGCATTGCATTATTCCTGCATAAAGAATTACCTGATTAGTGTATGCGCATTGCCTTATTATTGCAGAACGACATATCTAGTGGTTGGATTACGCATTGCATTGATTTACCTTGCAAAGTGCCTAATAGTTACATTACGCATTGCATTCTTTTCATTTCAGAGTATCTGATTGCTACGTTACGCATTACTGTATCTTTACATTGCAACAGTGCCTGACTCTAGAATTACCAACGTATGATATAATATTAGGAGTAGAGGAGAATGTTTAGAAGTGCACATTGACATCGCCAGAACTTACAAGGGCTGGCTGGCCTAACAACCGGCCAGGCGAAATATTACACAACCTCATATGTTGGTTTTACATTGGGTGGTCTTATCGTATATCTGTTTACATAAAGTTTATACTCGTTTTTATAAAACTCTTGTGAAGTCTATTTGTGGTGTCATCATTGGATTATTGTAAGCGTGGTTGCGAACACTTCACACATTTGCCTTGAAGATACGCCTGGCTGCTTGTGCCAAGCTACCGAGGGGGTGAGCGGGGCTATCTAAGACGGTGACCTTCCTTTCACTGACGTTGGAACGTGGGTCTCTACTTGGCCTAGGGTACCTACCTCAATCAAACAGGGATCCCGGGTCTAACACTCAGCACTCAGTGAAGAATGCAATAAAACTTAACAATTGCAACACAATAACACTTTTTTTTTTTAAATATATTTTTATTGCTGAAGCAGAAATAAACCTTCTCGATAAGCCAACCTATACACTGACGGCCCCCAACAGTCAATATGATAGCAATCCACTACACAGCCGATTAGCCCACATCCCGGAGGCTGGGCGGCGCTTTAATTAACCAGTCCGCTGAAGGTACCGCAGTGCATGCCCTGTTCGGGCCATAAGTCAGGTATAACATAACATATCTGCTTTTACCCTATAATAACTAACCCGTCCCTTCTCATCTAGCCCTAGGCCACTCCACTGCTACTGCTCACAAACCACCATGACGACTTCCCAGGGCCACCCCGTTCCGGGCGGCTGCCGCACGGCGGCAAACCACCCCCTCCTTCGACTCCCACCCAGTGCCCCCCCCCCGTCAACTGCTGCTAATGCGGGTTTCAGTATTCCCTTCCTGCTCTAAGTAAGGACAACTACCAGGAAGTTCAGGCAATCAAGTAGTCCTCATGGAATCCCTTCCTATACCTGATCGATCTCCTCGCCTTCAGCTATGTAGTCCCTTAAAGCCTGCACCACCAGCTCCTAGGACCGCGCCAGTTCCAAACTCTTCTCGTTACCAGTTCTAGTCGCCTGACGCATCCTAAGCACACTTTCACAGCCCGACCATTTCAACAATTCATTCCTCCATCTCCGTACAGACGGCCCCTCTTTAGATTTCCAATGCCAAGTGATTTCGCGCTGTGCCAGTATTAGTCCCAACCCAATGAATTTGCTCATCACCTTGGTCCTCTTGGTGTGCGAGAACCAAAGAAGCAAACATGCAGCCATGTCAAAGTCTACCTCCCTATCCGTGACAGTGTTCAGGAGTTCCCCCACCTCCGGCCAGTAGTCCCCTAACTTCGGGCACCCCCACAGCATGTGATCTAGATCTACCTCAGGCTCTAGACATCTCGGGCACATGGCATCAAGCACCTGGAAGTGTTGACGTAACCTCTCCGGGGTCAAATATGCCCGGTGGAGAACAAAAAAATGCACCTGCTGAAACCTTGCATTCCGCGTCCCTTTCCAGGTCCGGTGCAACACCTGACCCCACACAGTGTCCGGGATTTGTTTACCTATGCTGGCCTCCCATCGTGATTTCAACTTGTCCAAAGGCACCAGCCCTTCATGTAACATTCTGTTGTGGAGGCAAGTCACCGCCTTGACGGTGCCCGTGGCCATCACCACATACTGGCACACCATCGTGACCTCCGGTTCCACCAGTCCACCCCCCCAATGCCGCTGCATCGCTGTAACGACCGCCGCATGCAACAGGAAGGTACCACTCGGCAGGCCGAATTGTTCTTGCAAAGACTGGTATGGGGCCAGCGTCCCGTCCATATAAAGGTCTCCTACCATCTGCAGGCCCAGTTCTTCCCATGTTAACAATTGGGACCAATCACCCCCGTGCGGTAAGGCGGTCAACATTCCCAGTGGAATCTCCGGCGCATACGGCCGGCGCTTCCCAGCCCTCTTCAGGTTCCTATTCCAACACAATCTAAGTGTCCTTTCCTCCATCGTAAGATCCCTTCCAGCCAGTCCCTGTTGCATCACGATGGACGACAAGACATGTCTCCGAACGCCGACCCCTCGGTCGGTATCAGGCCCCCTAAATTCTCTGGCCACGTTCTGCGTCAGGACCTGGAGCTGCGCCGCCAGATAATATAGTTCAAAGTCGGGGACTGCCAACCCCCCCTCACACTTGGGTCTCATCAAGGTGGTCAATGCCACCCTTCGGCGACCCTGGCCCCAGAGAAAGCCAGTCACCAGCGTCTTCAGTTCCCTAAAGATTCCCTGCGGGATCCATACCGGCAACGTTCTAAAGTAATAGAGTAGCCGCGGGAGTGCCACCATTTTCAGCAGTGCCACTCGACCCAGCACGGACAGTGGGAGAGAGGCCCAGAAGTCCATATTGCCCCTCAGCGCCCGGATGCAGCGCCCCACATTCCCCTCAAGCAGGTCCGCTGCGTCATGGTAGATGCGCACTCCCAGGTAAACAAAACAAGAGGGTTCCCATACAACCGGTCTTGTGAGCTGTGGGCAGAGCGTGGTCTTCCGCAACGGAAACACACAGGTCTTAGACCAGTTCACCCTGAGGCCTGACAGCCTCCTGAACCTGCTCAACATGTCCACCGCGCCTTCCAATGCCCTCCCAGAGTCCGCCAGATATAATAACAGATCGTCGGCATATAACAATATATAGTGCGAGTCAGGTCCCTGTGCAATCCCGTCGTTGACAATGCCCGATCTTGCCTGCGCCGCCAGCGGCTCCATTGCAAAGGCAAAGAGCAGAGGGGACAGTGAGCAGCCCTGCCTCGTGCCCCTACAAACCGGATAAACCGGGGAGACCATGGTCCCCAGCCGCACCCGCGCCTTAGCCGAGGAGTATAGCACTCTCGTCCAACCCCGGAACCCTTCCCCAACTCCGAACTTCATCAGCACGCCATCCAGATAATCCCATTCTAAGCTGTCAAACGCCTTTTCAATATCAACCGACAGCACTACCGGGCCCTGTTCCGCCGCAGCGGCATCATCAATGACCCCGATCAACCGACGGACATTCATCGATGTGCTCCTAGAGGGGATGAATCCCGCTTGATCCCTATGCACTAAGGAGGTCATCAGCGGTAGGAGCCTGGTAGCCAGGACACGACTCAGGATCTTGTAATCCACAGTCAGCATAGACAATGGACGGTAAGAGGAGATATCCAACGCATCCCTGCCCGGCTTCAACAGCGGCACTACCAGCGCCTCCCTCATAGAGTCAGGCAACCGCCCTAATCGACTCGCTTCCGCATACACAATCTGCAGCCTGGGTGCCAACACTTCCATAAATTTAGCGTAGAACTCGATCGGTAGTCCATCCACCCCTGGGGTTTTGTTCCGTGCCATATGACTAATTGCCCCTCTTATTTCTGCTAGGGTGATGGGGCCCCCCAGGTCCCTGGCGTCCTCCACATCCATTAACGGTAAAGGGATCCGATCTAAGTAATCACCTATCTCCGGAACTGCTGCTTCGAGGTGGCTGGCATATAGTCCCGTATAGTAGGACTGAAAGCGTCCCAGGACCGCTGACTGTGAGTAGACCACCTCCCCGTCCTCCTGTCGCACACTCATGATCGGGCACCCTCTAGGGTTCGGATCAGCTAGCTTTGCAAGGAGCGTACCCACTTTATCCCGCTCCTCATGCACCCTCACAGCGTACAACTTATAATCATAACATCGCAATCTCTCCGTCTCAGTCGCCACAACCTCCTTAGCTTGCAACAATCGTTCCTGCAACTCCGGCCTTTCGGGTCTCTGCTGTTCTACCCCTCTCAGCTCCTCCTCCGCCTTCGCAAGGTCATTCAGCACAGTGCCTCTCACGGTCAGAAACCGTCCCATACACACCCCTCTCACCACCACTTTCATTGCATCCCATTCAATCGCTCTAGTCGCTGTCGACCCAGCATTGTCTGTAAAATAGCTGTCTATGCCCCGGCGGACCGTGTCGCAGAACGCCGGATCCTCCAGCGTCTCCGGACGAAGTCGCCACGTAGGGACCGCCGATCTCGCCGGCTGCCATTGCATAGAGAGCAACAGGGGATTATGGTCCGAAATGGTCCTGGACAAGTATTCAGAGTTAGTCACCACATTCGCCAGTGAGTCGCTGCACAGCACTGAATCCAGTCTAACATGCAGATCGTGCAGCGCGGAGAAGTAAGAGTAATCTCTAGTTTCGGGGTGTTGCGCCCTCCACACATCCACCAGGCCCCACTTTTCCTGCCAGTCCCGCCTATGGGTCGCC
Source organism: Lissotriton helveticus (assembly GCF_964261635.1). Classification (NCBI taxonomy): domain Eukaryota; kingdom Metazoa; phylum Chordata; class Amphibia; order Caudata; family Salamandridae; genus Lissotriton; species Lissotriton helveticus. The sequence continues at coordinate 1,012,223,590 of NC_136072.1, forward strand.
AGCCGGCGCACCGGGGAGTCCACTAGAGGCGGGTGCGATCTGTCCAGCAGCACATCAGAAATGGAGTTAAAATCCCCCGCCAGCAATATAGGGCCCGCCAAATAATATGCCAGTGAGCGTGACAAACCCTCGAAGAAATGTGCTTGATCAGCGTTGGGGGCATAGATGTTACACAGCACCACCTCCCTACCACATAGGCGTCCCTCCACAACCACATATCGACCCTCCGGATCTATTCTCTGACTCGTGACTTGGAATGGCGTGCCCGCCCTTATCCATATCAACACCCCTCTGGCGAATGCCGAGTACGTCGTACCAAACACCTGTCCTCGCCACCTCTTCTGTAATGCCCCGCACTCCTGTTGCGTCAGGTGGGTCTCCTGAAGCATCGCTATCTGAATGCCCCGCCTCACTAAGTAGGCATGTACCTTGTGGCGCTTCATCATAGTTCGAATACCCCGGACATTCCATGTGACACATTTCAGGTTAGGTAACGTCCCCATAAAGCATCAATCTCAACAGTGGCGCACGCCAATAAATGTGACCCGCATTGCAGCAATTGTACAGTCCCTTCAAAACAAATCCCTTAACTCCCCCCCACCCCCTCCCCAGGACAGGGCCTAATAACCCAGCTTCAGCCCCGTTCCAAACCTTAAACACCCAACACATCACACTAACCTGTGGTCGTCACCACAGAAGACCTTAAGGGACTGAAGAGGGCTATGGAGCCCCAAACCAGGACGACAGAGCGACCACCCCGCGCCCGTAGCCCCATACTGCTAAGGCAGCCCCATACCTGGCAGTCCAACAGAAAGTAGGAGTGTCCGCACCTCTGGGCCTCCCAAAAATGTGCAGTGGCCACGGGCCTCACCCATTAAATATACCATCTGATGTCTGTGGGGTGACCTCTGGCCCCTGCGCTCCTCCCGCCTCCGAGTCATCATCGCCGGTCTTTTCCCCTTCTCCTTCCGAAGCCGAGCCTCTGGAAGCGTCCTCTTGCTGCGATCCCGTGATGCTCGCCGTGGCGTCCAATGCACTCTGTCTGTCGGCCAGCATTTGTGCCTCTCGTGCGGCCTGTTGGCGCCTATTCCGGGAGCGGATGCGCTGTGATTTCCTGATCCTGACCGGTCGTTGCCGATCCCTGGTGGGCCTGTGTGCACGATCCGTCCCCGCTCGGTACAGTTCCAGCCAGGACCATGCCTCACCGAGTGTTTGGAAAAAGTGAGTTCTGTCGTCAACGATGACCCGCAGCTTGGCCGGAAAAAGCAAGGAGTATTGGATCCCTTCCTCTCTCAGCTCTTTCTTCACCGACAGAAAAGAAGCTCTGCTCCGCTGCACCTCCTGCGTGTAGTCCGGAAAAATTGTTACCTTGCTGTTATCCACCTGGAAGGGCCCTTGGGATCTCGCCCGTTGGATCAGCAGATCCCGGTCCTTATAGTGCAGCAGTGTGACCACCATTGGCCGGGGCGGTCGGCCCTCCAGGGGCGGTCTGGCGGGCACCCTGTGTGCTCTTTCCAGAGAGAAGAAGGGGGACAGGCCCTCCGGCGCCACCACTGTCCGGAACCAATCCTCCATGTAGGCCACCGCGTCACCCTTCTCGATTTTCTCTGGAAGCCCCACCACCCGCACTTTGTTCCGCCGGTTGCGTCCTTCCGCGTCCTCCGCCCGACGCTCCAGGATCGCCAGTCGGTCAATCACGTCCTCAAGTTTATGTTCCGCAGTGACCACTGCCGGTTTCAGCTCCTGGAGCAATTGTTCGTTGAATTTCACCCTGTCAGAGAGCTTGGCGTGGTCCGCTCTCAGTAGGCCAAGCCCCGTCGCCACCTGCGCTATGTCCTGGTGCAGCTCGTCCTTCGTAGCAGTGATCGCGGCCAATATTGCATCAAGGCGGAGGTTCAGCCTCAGTTCCTGTGGTGAGGGCCCTGTTGGGGAACCGCCATCCGTGTCCTCTGACTTCCCATCCCCCTGCTCAGGCGGCGCGGCGTTGCCATCTCCCTGCGCGGCCATCTTGATCGTGGGAAACTTGCCACTCGAGCAGCCCCCACCAATGACGGTCGGCTGTGGCAGATCCTCCAGTCGTACCCACCCTAGGTCCACCTGGTATCGCCCAACAGAATATCTAAAAGAGCGCGGCGCTCCGATCCCCAGGTCAGGCGTGAACACGCGGCGCCAGCCGTCATCCCTCCACGCTCAGCCGTCAGCCTCTTGATCAGAAGTGCACTCCGTGCTGCCCCATCGACACTCTCAGTGCACCCGCAAAGTCAACCAAGTCCAGGGGTGCAAGCCCTACCGAAAAGGCGGTCAGTTAGGAGTTCGTGTCCCCGGGTAGACCGCGCCCGATGCCCCCAGTAGCACTGTCCCTCGCCGGCCGCAGCGCACGTTGGGGCTTAAGCACCGTGTCGCCAGCCCAGCGCACCCCTGCCTTCCACCGGGTGGGCCCACCTCCAGTGACCGATCCGACGTTCGCCGCCCAGTCCGCCCGTTCCTCGGGGCGCCCAAGCGCCGTGGGTGGCCGCGCCCTCAGCGCTCCGCCAACGCGCTGCACTCCTCTGTGTCGGTACGGCCCCTGCTGCAACACACTCAGTGGCTGGGGAGCCCCACACGCCAGCAGCGCCTTCACTGGCGCAGCGCGAGCCAAGGTCCAGCTTTCCAGCCGTCCGGGGGATCAGGTGGGGGAGGGGCGCCGCTCTCACCAGGGCACTACCGCCGACCGCCTCCGCTGCTCAGGACCCGCTCCTACGGTCCCCTCCTCGGCTCACCGCCTCGCGAGGGCTCTCCAAGCGCCTTCAGCAGGTCCGGAACTCCTCCACGTCAGTCCCCGGGGCTCTCACTCCGTCGGCGCCGCCATCTTGCCTTTGTGTTCCGGCCAAGCCGGTCAGATCGCCAATTCTGCCCTCACGCGTCGCCCATGGTCTCGATGGGGGTCAGCTGCTCCCCACCAGGTCGGCGACACCTCCGGACCACGATCTCAGCCGCCAGGTGGTACGGGGCTAAGTATTCCAGGAGAAAAGACGGGACTCGGCGCGGAGCAACTCGCTCACGCAGCCATCCCGGTCGGCGCCGAAACCACGCCCCCGCAACACAATAACACTTAATAATTCAATGTCCTGTTAGTGCTTCTAAAAATACAATGTACTTTAACTATGACAAAACAAAATACTAAACATAAAATTAGAAATGTAAACAATGAAAGCTAGACCTCTCTAGCCCTTCCTTAACTATGAACAATGAAAAGCTCCTTTTATGGTGTACGTCACAGAGCTCACTACATTACACCACTATTTATTGTATTTGTCAGAGTTTGTGAAACTCAGAACTCTATAAAGCAAACAGTGATACTTAACAACTTGGGCGCTGATGACGAGCTCAGCTCGTCATCAGTTGCGCCGCTCGCACACTGATGACGAGCTGACCTCGTCATGTAACGCGGCTTTTTTTAAAAAGCCGCGCAGCGCGAAAAAAGCTGCCGCGCGCATGCAGTTAGTAAATCAATGGCCAGCTAATAAATTTTTAAACAAAAAAATATGCTAATGCACCTACATCTAATACCAAACATAAAATTACAAATATTTGCACTGAAATCCAGATGCTTCTAGCCGCTTCCTAAAACTGGACGTCTGTGTAAGTAGGTAAACACACAAGTTGGACAGTGGACCAAAAGCAACCAATAGGCACCAATCACACAAAAAATCACCAATTTAGTGTCAGGCAATAAGAAGTATTCCTGTGTGTACTTCTCCAAAAGTACCCCCTGTCCAAAAGCACTCCCCTAATACTAGGGGAAACAAAATAAAAGAACTATATCGGAGCTACACCACTTATTCAATTAAGGACGAAACGCGTTGGCTGTTTGTCGTAAAAGATTGAATTAATAAAGAAGAGCAAAACTAGTTCTTTACACCACTGCTTCATTGCTTCGTTGAACATTTACTATTCTTAGGAATTTGAACTCTTTTAAAAAGTGGTGCAGCTCCGATGTAGTTCTTTTAGTCTGTGTAAGTAAGTATGTCTATGTTAAACAATATAAATCCATTGCTATCGTGTTTGCCACAAAGCTCAAAATGTAAATCCCTTTCCCTTCGTATTTTTAATATGCAAAAAACACTTCTGTTGTGTATATCAGGAAGTGTACAGTGTGAAACCCCCTCTTGTTGTAGTTGGCATGTTGTGACACCATGGGAAGCCCCTTCCGAGTGTGTTTGATTAGGGATCTAACTTGAAAATGCCTCAACCGGTTATGAGCAATGAAACTGCTTGACAGGTGGGCTAACACAACTACTGCCCAGTCAAATGCCCACAAAGAGGATAGTCAGCATACTGTGAATCCAGAAACATTCTCTCTGTACTGCAAGTGTTGACCACAGTTTTGCTCCAATATTTGCACCGATATTTGGACCGAATGATGAATGTTGTTTTTGTACCGGTCAGTTGTTGCAACTAACACCTGTTGCACTTGTCAGGTATGGAAATGTCAGTGTAACACTTCTGCAGCCCCAGAACAATATATACCATCCCTAAAATGATGTCAGCGCAATCCATGTAGGTGGTGGCAGCAGTATCATCGTGTTTTCTCTGAATAGAAGAAGTCCATGGTCCCTTTTCCACCGTAAAAGCTCGATAGAAAGGAAACCAATGGAGCAGGCGAAAATTAGGACTACATTGTGATGCATGAAGCTGGCCCGGCGCTCTTCGGGGAGGCAGCCTGGCACTTGCAGGAGAGGGGAAATGAGGCCGTCTAATGATTTAGAAAAAGTTCAGGAGGTGAGAATGTATGGAATGATAGCAGGGAACAGGCACCGCAACGGCCTAATTGGGGATACCTCATTACAGCCCAGCCAGTGCAGAACGCTGATGAGGGCTGATGCTCGCAAAGACTCCACTGGGAAATCATTCATTAGAGGTGCCCGGGTAACAGCTGTGCGCGAGACACTGCACGTCAAACGCGCTCAGGGCCGTATAAACCCACGTGAAATGGATTTAAACTGCGTGCCACGCGTGCTCCGAAAGCAGTATGCGTTTCAGGGTTGGCTGTCTCTTGTGCCTGCTTCATCCAACTGGCGCGAGCACCGGCCGCGTGAGTGTCGAGGGGGAAAAGTCCATTCCACAACAATAACATTCGCTAATGAAAATGGCTGCTTTCTGTGATAACTGTGCACTCCTTAATGAGCGAACCATAGACGGGCAGCCTGCGAGGTTTCAGAAGCACCTTTTAGCCAGCTGTGTAAAATGAGCGGGAATTCATTCAGGTGCTAAAGGTTGAAAATAACAAGTTGCAGAGACAGTGTCACAGAGGTGAAATACGACCAAGAGAAACACGCGCTGAATTTGTTCAGCAATACCTACACTATTTTCTTCGGAGATGAAAGAGGAGAAGACCTACAGATTTAGAAATTTAAAATGACCTTTGCAAAATGTGTATTACATGACCTTACTCTCGATTATATCCCACATCTTGGATTGAGTTTAATTTTGTTGATTTTAATTACACAATTGACATAATATGCACTCACAGACGTCTTGGTTGGTGCAGTAAATGTCAGGTGGGAACTGGGAAACTGATGTGTGATCAGTCCGCACGTACTGCACTAGCAACATTTACTTGGTGGCTGTAGAAACAATGGATAACACATTGAGCTGGTTTCTCGCATGGTTTTTGTTCTCAAGGACATCCATTGCGCACAGTTGTCACATAGATGACCGCCAAAAATGATCGTGGTGGAGGTGTGGGGGATAGTAACGCATGATGGGAGAAGAGCTGAAGAGAACAGATTTTAAAGGGAAGGCGGGAGCAGAAAACTTTGGGTAGAAAAACCTGTCTACTAAACACGGGTGATTCTGGCAACAGCAAGACATAACGGCAAAATGACGGGAGTGGTTTCATGTGTTTAGTGTCAATGAGGTTACCGGAAATGCTACCTGACCTGGGTCAAAACTGCAGTACAATAAACAAATGGTCGCAGTAGCAACAATTTAACAATATGAAAGAAATCGCGACATTCACAACACCGATATTTGCAAATCTGCAATAACTGTGATTTAATTTCAAAGCATTGATAACTTCTTATAGACAATGCAGTTGTTCATACAGCTCTGGAATCGATGACTAAAGCACTGGAGAAAAGACCACGCCCAGTCGCTATCCCAACCAAATTCATAGTGTAACTACTGGAGAAGGCAATGATGAAGAATTTCTCCTTTTTTCAAAGCCAGTTCTTTTTACAGAACAAGGGAGTAGCGATGGGGGCGGCCTTTGCCCCGGATTTAGCTATCCTCTTCACGGATGATTTTGAGGACCAATTAATCTTTAGCAATAACAACCCATATAGGAATAACATGACACACTGGCAACATTATATAGATGATGTGCTCCTCATTTGGACAAGTGATGCAACCGAACTACAAGGCTTTTTCTAATGATTGAATGCCAGATCACAGGACATTAAGTTTACCATTCATTGGGGTAAGAACACAATAGACTTTCTGGACATCTCCATAAAACAGAGAATGATCACTTGTACACCACCCTATATAGAAAACCAGCAGAATGTAACATGTTACTAAGATACTACAACCACCACACAAGGGGCCTAAGCAACAACCTGTCTTTCGGCCAATTCCTTCAGATCCGGAGAAATTGTTCCAGGAGCGATGACTACTTCAAAGAATTTGAAGATCTTATCAATCCCCTTGGGGAATGCGGATATCCAAAAAGAATGGTTAAACGAGCAAGGAAGTGGGACTGGTACTACGACAGAGAGGCTCTGCTCACACCCAAACAATGCCCGACAGACGCCAAAAGGATGATATGTGTGACCACATACTGTACTCGCAGTAACGAGATCAAGAAGATTATTGATGGACATTGGAAACTAATTTCAGACGACCCTGTGATTCCAGATCCACCCATGCATTCCTTGAAAAAGGTGAGATACATCAGAGACCATGTTGTTTGATACCTTCTTGAAACTCCCCCCCATCCCATCATACAGACACTGTGGAAACTTCCAGAGATTCTGGGCCATTTCGAATGCGCCCAGTGCAAAGCGTGCAAACTGACCTTAGAAACAAAGCAGTTCGCCTATATAAGCAACACACCTTAGACCTTAAGGTACATACAAATTGCACCTCAACAGATGTAATTTATGCCATTTTATGCCCCTGTAATGAGATGTATATAGGTCAAACAAGACAAAAAGGCTTTTGCAACATTGTAGCAGGATACGATGTGGCATAGTGGGAGCACCCCTGGTTGAACACTTTATAGCCAAAGCACATAAACCAGAGTTGGTTAGGTGGTTGGTCCTTGAAAAGGTGTCTCTTGGAGTTAGGGGCAGGGATATCAACACTATTTTGAATATACGAGAATGTAAGTGGATGTATACTATGGATACAGTGAGTAATGGCCTGAACGAACTTGACGCCACTAATGCCCAACTTTCCATTTTGAACACCGAATAGTGCTTTTTCTTCTAACTGTTATTCAACTGTCTCCCTCAATGATTCATGGATACCACAATGCGCTTTATGTTGCTGTGTACTTAATATATTTTGCCACTTTATTTTGAGTGCTCTATTTATACTTTGCAGATAATGTTTGTTAGACTGTTTTCAGCACACCATATTGTGTCATCATAAGTGCTCACCTATGTGATGGACCGTGTTATATTTACCTGGACTTATTGAGTTCTAAATATTTGCCTTTTCATCGCAGGAATATGTCTCAGATATTCGTCATCTTGAAGATGCCCACAATTATGGCCCCATCGAGGCTGGGTCGTCTCTACCCTTGAGTAAAGTGTGGCCTATTCAGCCATTTCCACGCTTATAAGTACATGAGTAATGCAATGTTGAATACTCCTTATTAACAACATAGCTCATGTGAACATCTGTCAATATGTCCGACACGTACTATAGTACATTTAGAGATCCAAAGGATGTATACGTCACTCTTGAGTCATGACGCACGTACTCAACATTTTGGGTATACCACAAGCACGATTGACGGCCAGGAATGCTCTGGCACAGAGCGGCTGCACCCAACATGCGTGCAATTGCTCACGTCTTTAACTAGCTCCTTCGTCGTGCCCTGTCCCATTTACACTCCCGGTTTGGAGACGGCAGGTTGAGGTATGTGTACATCACACCCTTGTCTGTTTTCTAGCATATACTGCATCGGCTTTGAGTTAGAATGTTTCGTTGAACGTGCTGGACATCTCCACATTTAATGTTCACTAACATTGTACTGTATTGGTTTTGAGATAGAATGTTTCGGTGAACGCGCTGGACATCTCCACATTTAATGTTCACTAACATGGCTCTACTTAGTAACACCCCTTTGGGATGTAACCGCTGCAACATCTCTGATTGCCTATATTGGTTATTATGATTAGACTGTAGTGTAGTTCGTATTATCCCAATAGGCTCTGCGCATTGGAATAATACCTTCAATAGTATAGGCCTAGACCAGACGTTAACTAGGTCTACTACTGTCGATATTAGACTTAAAGTTTTGGGTTTGCCAGCTAGCTCAGAGTTCACTAGAAACTTTCTCGAATGTTCAGGAAGGAATTAACTTCCCTGATTAGACAAGAAGGGATTTAGTTTCTGACAACCATAGAACATGACAACTTTGCTCTCCCCTAATCAAGAGTGTATCTCGAGAGTCGTGTGAACAAAAGGCAATTTATTTTACTCAGTCAGTACGTGCATTCTTAGTCTCATCAGATTGTAGAGAAAAGGAAGAGACGGGCGTGTTCAATAAAAGATGTTATTTATTGATCAGTCTCTTTTCTCATACAAGAGAAATGGATCGATATTATTGCAATACTTATCGTTAAGTAAAGTGCATACATTAAAAGCAGAAGTATAAAATAATACTGTAAAAACATTGATATGGTTTCTAAGCCATATGAAGGTTTAAAATGAATAAAATATATTACATACACATATACATTTGACTAAACGTACTCAACTGGTGTTTCTAGATACGCCTACCCCGTGTACCTGACCTAAGCCTAATACGTGGGCGGGAATAGAAAGTTACAGTTTAAGTTAAGTTTGTTTTGCCAAGTGACTGACTAAAGAATTCTCTGTGAGGGGTTATTCAGTTCTGTACCTGGAAGTTAGGATGAATGAGGGATGGTATCTCTCTTCTCTGCTCTCGATATTCCAGGCTGCCTGCGAGGGCTACCCGGAAACGCCGGTGCTGGATTTCTCGGTAGGAGAAAGCAGCGAGTCTCGTTCTCAGCGCGTCAGGAAGGCGGGGCTGCGCCAGCGGGGTCTGCTCTGCTCTGGGCTTCGGCAAGTATGGCTGCTCCGTCTCGTCACCACCGCGTGTGTTTGCATAGGGCAATATCGGTAATATTTATACCTTTAAGGTGCCGAGATTGACGTAAGGATGGACATAGATACGTCAATAAGGATGTCATACGACCAGGTCGTTAGCACATTCTTTTGCTGAAGTTCTTGGTGAAATCAAAACAATGGCCGCAGGGTTTTTCCCAGGTTGTCATAGGTTTGATTTGTTATGAGAACTCTGTATGCCTTATCAGGGGCTGGAGGAATATCGCTTGTCTAATTAGATCGCAAGCGTTATGACCTAATCAGATAACATGTTCCTGTGCCGTAGTGTGGCTTCGTCAGATAACGGTATCTGCATCATGGGGGTTTGCTGCCTCATGGGCTGACTGCTAGTTAACTTGTTGGTTTGTTAACCAGAATAGGGTCAGGAATAGGGGATCGATTCAGAACCTATAGGAATACATCACACCCACTCCACGCTAACTATGGTCATATTTACTAATCTATGCATAGTAAAACATAGTACAATATATTATAGAGTATTGTGTATACCTTACCACCCCAAAATACATAAATGCATTTTGAAATTTTCAAATATACGGAAGAAATGCAGTCATATGTATATTATGCGCTCAAGCTGTAGAATAATGCTAAAGTAATAACGCATTTGTATACATTATTGCTATTTGGTATATGAGATTTACACATGAAATGGCTCTTAATACAGAAAAAAAGTTTGAGACCATTTCATCACAGAATATAATAACAATGAACATACCAGCGGGCAGCTAATGTCTATAAGCTGTCTAAAAATAGAAATCTTAGTTCTCTAGGAATAGTTTCTTACTTTAAGCAGAAGATAAGTGTCCCGAAAAATTGTAAAAAATAATTTGGGGCTGCTGAAAAAATTGCTGTCCGTGAACTGGAGGGAAAATTGTTCATGTGACTTTATTATTAAAGTTGAAGGCCAAATTCAGGGAACGCCGTGTACGAGTTTGTTCAAAAGTCCCTATTTCTGTTCTGGTGAGAACATCATATCATTTAGGCTTTCGAAAAAGTTGTCAACAGCTTCCTGGGAGAGTTCCACTAACTCGGAAATAGGTGTAACCATGCATTCATGCGCATGATTGTCTCCATTGACATTCTGATTTGGATTGCTGACAGAAGGTCGTACCTGATCGATGCTGCTTTCATCTTGTACTTCACTACCCCTTAATCGTAGTGGTGAAGCTTCCACGAATGCCGTCATCAGGATTGGTAGCCTTTGAGGGCAGCACAAAGCATGAGCCTTGATCGGACTCAACAATGTTTCTGCATCCATTGGCGCATCCGATTGTAGCGTCAGACAGGTGTTAACACGCATTCTTCTCCGCATAGCAGGCACCTTAATACAGGTAAAACACATCGTTGCCACATAGGTCGAAAGGATAGAAACCAAGTCATGTTCAGGTCTCTAAGCCGGGATAGTCCCAGGATTCTTGATATCCGGTCCCGGTATCCAATGGCTAGGATTGTTTCTTCCCTTGTCGCAGGTGTTTTGTCTGTGACATGGTTTGCCATAACGAAAAATAAGGACTAGGAATAGGATTCCTGCAATCAGTCCTAAAATGAGGGGAAGTCCGCCAAAAATCGAATGGACGAAGTCTGGAAAAATACCCAGTATGGCTTTGAATGGTGTTAATGCCATCGAAAATACTGTCTTAAATACTTGTGAGACCCCACTGGTATCAGAAATATTTAAGATTTCATTCAGGATTTCTGCGAAATGTATGGGGGAATTAGTTGATAACAATGAATGTATCTCTGCAGTCGTCCTTGCGACTTGTAGATCATATGTTTCTTTTGATGACGTGAGCCTGGTCGGCGTCTGAAGAAGCACTGTTTTCATTCTGCTTAAAGTATCAATTCGAATAGAAGTAATTTTCAAGTTGGGCCATGCCCTTGCCTCCCTGTCTGGAAAGGAGCTGGGGAACAATGAGTGTCCACAGCACTTGACCTTCGCAGTCGTAGTTACGAGATAAGGAGTCCCGGGCATAAGACTACAACATCTGCGATCTACAATTAGAATGTAACTCCCATTATAGAGTCTTTGAAAGAATGGTTCTATCTCTGTTGCAGGTGCGCCTTGCTGGTGACATGAAAGGTTATTTGAGTTCCCTTCACAGGCTCCGTGCAAACTGATTCCGTTACACAGAAGTGTACCGCTTAGTGACATTGCACAATTATTGCCACTAAGAAATACTTTCTGTCCTTTATTACTGACACATGCATGTGAATAGGGCAGGTCCCATGTTGTTTTAATGTACCCCTTTCCCAATTTCTCGTACATGCCAGCCTGTATATATTTTTGGCAGTATTGAAACCTGAAGGTTGAAATTGGAATATTTATTATCCCATGTATTATCCATTCACTGACAGGTCGTTCTGACATTGTCACTGGTAATCTCTCAAGTTTCTCAATGCTCAGGATTGTATAATCAGCTCCCTTTTGGGCCATACTGATTTGTCTATCAGTAAGGTTAAAGATATAGAATAGTGACGTTGTGTTGATTAAACGCCAAGGCACATAGCCTGAACGCAGATTTTGTAACGTCCAGCCAAGCTGTACAATAGAACGCAATTGGGACTGACCGTGTTGTAATAACAGTAAGTCTTGCGATAATATGTCGATTGCTGAAGACACAATGCTGTCCAAAGAAAAAATTCTGGAGGACAGAGTCATTAACCCATTGTCCACTACAGAAAGTGATTTTTCCAAATGAATACGGTCAATTTCCCGTATTCTCTCTGCTGTTTCAATTTGAGTAACCTTCCAGGCCTCATTGTATGCTGCATATACTGAGGCTGCTATGAAACGCTTTTGACGCTGTTTGCGTGGTCCCATAGTGAAATCACGCAAGTCAGCACCATCAGTAAGTAAAGTTAGGTGTTGCTTAATTTCTGCCAGTGTGGAAGTTTGTAGCCATTGAAGGCATAATTTGCCCACACTGTAGCTGGTTATTATCCCTGGGTGATGTCTTTGAGGATATCTAGGGTCTGGCCTGGTCATTTTGAACCCCTGTGTTTTGTTCAGGAATCTGTCTTGACAGTTATTAGTATCTGTGGGCCAGATCAACCATTGTTTCCAATCTGGATGTGTTCTGTTTTGGTTTAATACATAATTTATGTCTTTCTCTTCTTCTGTAGAACTATTGCTGTTCATTGTTGGTTTTGGAATAGACGGTTTATTTAAGTCTTTGATTTTGGCTAGGCCAAGACAGGTGGTTTGTTGAACAGTGTCATTTAAAAATATAATTTGTTCTGGGATCATGCAGGCTCTAAACAAAGATTCTATACCCTGTACTTGCCATTCTTTTGTGCCCCAAACACTTTTCAATTCAACATTTTTGTCCCAATAATCAAAACCAAAAGTATTCATTTGTTCAAAGAATGAGTCTGAATATATCAATTTCGTGTTGGTTATCATGGTCTTCATCCCTGTCTTATTTGACAATTTGAAATAAAATGTTTCAGCATTACTTATGTTAAAACCTGAAAAATATGAATATTTGTCGTAAACGGTTCTTGAGCTTCCTTTTGGAGGGGTTGCACAATGTTCCCATTGATTATAATTTAAAACATTTCTAGGTTGTGCAGATCTATGTAGAAAATGGTTACCATAGTGGTTATAACAGTACATACTATCATAATTTGTAGAACCCTGCAAATAATCATGTTTGGTAAATTTAGCAGACATTACTAAGTCAGACATCATATTATTAATGCTTTCGAAGTCCCAATCATCAGCAAATGAGCTTGGTTTTACAAAGTCACTCAATGAGATCTTAATTTGGTGTGGATATTTCAGGATTTCGACCGGACCATAAATTTCATAGTCAGTGTTATCCCATGCTACCCCACCCGGTATAGGATTGGCTGTGAAGTTGGCTGAAGAAAGTTCTCTTTTCTCGACGTGTGAAGATGTGTGTGGTTTGAGGATCAAGTTGATTTTCTGACTTGCTGTGTCCATTTTAGCATATTTTCCCTCAATGAAGCGTCCCAAAGTTAGTACCATGATGAGCCAAAGTATGAGGATAAATGCACCAAAACCCACCCAAAATTCAAGCCATGGAGAAACCAGATATGTTTCTTTCAGTTGTTTCAAAAGTTCTTTAGCTTTATCTTTAAAGGTTTTTGATGATGGCTGTGTCTTTGATTCACTGAAGCCTTCAGAGGAATCATCGAAGTTTATGAAGTAGCCGGATGCAGTTCTGTCAATTGTTCCAATTGGTTCAGGATTACTGTTTCTTGCATTTGCACTTGGTACTTCATTATAGATTGGTGTGTCTCTGCTAAATGTTTTTATTTGGGTTTTCAGAGGTCTAAGTTCCATTGCATTGTTGCATAGTCCTTGTTGTTCTTCTCTAGGCGTTTCGAATGTAATGAGCCTCTTAGTTAGGACCTCTGTATTGGTAGCAAACCTTGGTGTTCTGCTACTTATTGGGAGTCCACTTGGCCTACTATTTGTTATCGGCCACATGATTGTGGTTTTACCAGGTCGATGGATACAACTCGGTTCTCCTTTTTACCAGCAAGCGGCGGTAGTACAACTGATCTTGTCCCGTTGACAGACAAGACAGGAACTGCTTTTCTGTAAGAAGGCCCAAATTCCTTCTTTACCGCGATCTTTTCTCTGACCAGATCCCCGACTTTTGGAATCCAGACAGGTCTTGCTGGGACAGGTGGTGGTTCTTCAGTGGTTGTTGGCTGTTGTTTCAACTTTATGTTGCTCAGGTCTTTTCTTGTTTTGTTTAAGTCCTGCAAAATAGCCAAACGGTCTTTGATATCAAAGCTTTTTTCTTTCACCACTGAAGTCTGACTATCAAGGTCAGAGATCAACATCCTAGTTCCAAATAATAATTCGTACGGACTGAATCCCTTCAGAGAATTTCTTGGCAAGTTATTTAGACTACGTTGGACACTTATTAGATGTTTGACCCACCCAGCTCCCGAACCTAATACCTTTGCCGTTATAGATTGCTTTATGTCACGGTTTTTTCTTTCAACAATTCCGTTCCCCTCAGGGTGAAATGGACAAGAGTACCGCAATGTCACGCCCATGCTGACCATGGCCTCCTTATAAGCTCTAGAGCTAAAAGCAGGACCGTGGTCTGAATGCAGCATGCCAATCGCGTATGTGCCGATAAAGACTCGCAAATCTTTTATAACAGTTCTGGCGTCAGCCGTTCGCTGGGGCCACATCCATATGAATCTCGTACATGAGTCCACTGCAACCAAGATATATTTATAGTTACCATCCCTTTGTAAGGGACCACAGTGGTCTAGGTAAACACAGGCTAATGGTCTATCCGAGATTAGAAGGGGCGTCTGCGCTGGACGTCTCACCGTTGATACTTTCATTCTTTGACATATTTCACATTCTAGAACATAGTTCCTTGTTTGTCTTCTCATTTGTGGCCACCAGTATCTCTGTTTTAATAATGATACTGTGGCTGAGACGCCAGCATGTATAGAAGCAAGCCCTTCGTGTGCCGCTAATATTAGTCCTAACCTATGTTCCATGTTTGGAATTGCCCTATCGCCCACTCCAGGGATTCGAGCAAAAGGGACGGAGTTTGCATCGATTATGTATGTATAATTGAGTGGATAGTTGATCGGTAGCGCTGAGCAGTCGCCTTTTAATGACGTTTTCACCACCAGCACTGTTTCACCGTCAATGTATTTTAATGTACGCTTTTTTCGAACTACGGGAGCCGATTTAGTTGCTACCGCTGTGGCTGTGTCAGCCAATGAATTCCCTGCAACGTGAACGCCATCACGCTGATGACTCAGTGAGTGTGTCACGTGAGTCTTTGGTAGTTCTTTTTGTAAAAGAGCTATTTGTTCCCAGAGCAGTTTCTGCTTTATTGTTGCATCTGTGTCATCTTTGTAACCGTTTTGAATCCATGTCTGCAAATCGTTGTTATATGATTTGACGCAGTAATATGAATCTGACACTATAAGTGTCGGGAATTCGCGATCCGCATTATCTAGCGCCATTTTCAATGCTAATATTTCAGTTTGTTGTTCTGAATTAGTTTCTACTGAGTGTGTTTTTGTTAATAGAGGTCTTAGTTTACCTCCGCGCCACACTACTTTTGTAATCCCACATGTGGGGTTGTATGCTTGTTCTCCCCAAACGGGGGGTTGAGCATGTCCGTCTGTATAAATTACACAGGCGTAATGTCGTAAAGGCAGAATATCGATTGGCAGAGGGAATGTTCTTTCATATTCTAGATTTTTTAATTCCTCTAGTTCTGGATCAAAGTAGTAGTATACTTTGTCCGTTGTGATTGAATTCACCCATTGTATCCATTCCGGATTCAATGTTGTTGTTGGTAAATTACACGGCGTTGTTAATGCCTCAAAGGCTGATTCAGCTGTTCTGACAGTGATTTGTCTACCGTCCGCTTGATCTTTTTCTCTAGCTATTGTGGTTTGAACTGCATGAACAATTTTTTCTTTAATGCTGAATTTCTGTTCAGCTTCTGTGTACAAGTGTGATTTGAATGCAATTGGTACCTTTTCTCCCTCATTAGAGGTCAGGTATGTGAATCCGCATCTCCCTGGGATGACTCGGATCACAAGATTGCGTGTGTTATCACGTGTTTCTAATTTTGTTTTAATTAGCATGTCTGTTTGTAAGGATCTCAATATTTCTGTGTGTATTTGAGTCCAATTAGATCTTTTAAAATCTGGTTTTATTAGATCATAAAGGGGTTTGACCCTTTCTGCGTAATTTGCAATATATGTTCTTCCGAAATTTAGGAAGCCTAGAATTGACTGTAGGTTTTTTAGTGTTCTAGGTGCTTGGAGTACGGCACATTTTTCTAGAAAATTGTCAGCCGGGCTTTTGCCTTCACTTGATAATTCATATCCTAAGAACAGGACTGTCAGATGGGCAATTCTGGATTTTTTAAAGTTGAATTTGTAACCCTCTGCTGCGAACCCAAGTATTATGGTGTTCACTCTCTTCAAGTGAGTCTCCAAGTCATCATCTGTTAAGTATATGTCGTCGACATATGATAATGCTTCGTCGTCATATATTTGTAGTAATTCTGTTACTCTCGCTGAGAATACTCCCGGGCTGTTCTTGTACCCCTGGGCTAACCGACAGAATTGTTTTTGAGTGCCATTTATTGAGAACGCAGACAAATATCTGCTCTCTGGTGCTATGTTTTGACAAAAGAATCCATTAGAGATGTCTAAGGTTGTTTTGTATCTTTTGCGCACTATGTTATTCATTAGTGCAGCACTATGTGAGTTTTGCACTGCAAAAGTTTTGCAACATGAGTTAAGGTGTCGGTAATCCAAAACTAGACGGTATGAATTGTCTGGTTTGGAGACCGGAAACAAAGGGTTGTTCATTTGTGAGGTGCAAGTTTCAATCACCCCCTGGTATTCTAGCTGATCTAGAATTTCTTTTACCTGTTTTTTAGCTTCTTGCTTAATTGGGTACTGCCTTTGTGCAGTAGGTTGTGATTTTAACTGGATTTTGTGAGGAGGAGAGTCCTCATCCCATCCTACGTGATTTTTATATAAAGCAGGAGCTAGAGCTACTGCCCACTTTCTAG
Source organism: Lissotriton helveticus (assembly GCF_964261635.1). Taxonomy (NCBI): domain Eukaryota; kingdom Metazoa; phylum Chordata; class Amphibia; order Caudata; family Salamandridae; genus Lissotriton; species Lissotriton helveticus. The sequence goes on from NC_136072.1 coordinate 1,012,240,503, forward strand.
CAAGTGTGTATTTTTTATGAATTGGGATGTGATTTGAGAAGGCAGGCATAATTACTTCTTCACCATGAGGGCACTCCCTGACAAATTCTGGTGGCCAGTCTTTTTCAGCTAGAAGGATGTCATAGCCCCTGGAGAGATTATCCCAAAATAGTCCCCTTATTTTTCTAGTCTCATCTCCCTCTATACGTAATGTTATTTCGTATATTTTGTGAGGTTTGCTAACTCTGGTGTCTGCAGTTTCCACTTGAAGAAATTCATTCGTGTCCACTGTCTCCAGATGATTCATAAGGACTTTGCGAGCTATGCTCACTTCTGCTGCACTGTCTAGCATTGTCTGAGCCCACTCTCCGTTTTTCAGTTGTGTCCTCAGTATTTTCGGCATTGTTAACTACCTTGATACTGGCTACCTTCTTTTTTGGAAATTGTAATTTCTTTTTTAGCTGAGCAGGTTCCTTGTCTTTGGACTTGGCGTGCTCTTCTCTTTGTTCTGATCGTCCTCTTCTTTCCGATTTCTGCGAGGAAGTCTGAAAAGATTGAGAGGGACGTGTATCAATGTCTTGATATCTATCAGGCTTTTTTATATTATCCCTTTTATATCTTTTCCCAGAGGGGTCACTCTGGGGTGACCTGTGTCATTGGGTCGGAGATTTTTCTCTTCGCCTTGGAGACCTGCCTCTGGACTGGAATTTCTTTTCTTTAGGATTGGATTGTTTGTTTCCATCCCAGCTCTTTTTCTGTGATGTTGAATTATTATTAAAAAATATTTTTTCAGGACTTTCAATCAGTTGTGGTTTTACTGGTATTCCACCTAGACTATCTCTACCTAGTTCCTCATAGGATTTTTCTATGATTCTGGCAATTTCAGCTGGTTGGTCTGCTATGTCTGTCTCCTTTAACCTGTGGCGGATCGCCACGTTTGCTGCTTCTCCCTTTATGTTGGCTAATAATATAGCTGAGACCTGCTTGAAGTCTTTTAGTAATTTCATACCAAGAGTTAAAGCGGGTTCTGGACCATATTCGTCTTGAATTTGTTTTAGCACATCTGGTATTACCGAAATGGATGGAACACCGTGCGTTTTTGTGTAAATGGAAGCAAAGACTGTACCCCAAGTGTCACAGTCCTCAATGTGTGGTGCGATTCCCATTGGAAGACAGATAGTCAGAATCCTGTGTTTTTCTAACGGGGTGGTGTCAGGAAACACCGCCTCTATTTGGGTTATTTTCTGTGCCAACCAGAATGGTATTTGTTCCCGTTTAGCTGGTACTTTACCTAGGCAGGACTGTATGTTCTGTGGTGTAATTTTATTTGTGTTCCCCTGGTGAGGGGTCAGCTGTGGAATTTTAATTGCTGGCTGAATTGTAGAAGTCCGCATCACATACTGGACTAATTGTCTATGTATTTTTATTAATTGTTTTAGCTGTGTTAAAAGGTTTGCTGCAGACATCCCGTCGATGTCTGGATGTGGTGTGTATCCGGCTAGGACCGGCCACGTTGCTCCTGGTCTACCTAAGGGACCGAGCCTGGTGATGTGATTATTATGTTTTAGGGCGCCATCAAATAAGAGCAGGTGCTCTTGAAATTTGAGTGGTACTTCCACCTCCTCGAAAGGAGTGTACGTTTCAGGAGGTTCCTCTATTTTGTAATAGTGGAAGTACTTTGTTACAGCATTTGCTGCTGGAAAATTTATCCATGAATAGTATACCTCTGTCTGCCGATATTCGTGTGCCTCAATTACGAATATGACTGTACCACCTCTAGGTGTCAGTCCATTTTCTATAAGTTTTAAGGTTATAGATTTCCTTTTGATGACCGGGATGAGTATTATGTCCTGATCTGCATCTTGTATAGCAGCATCAGCGGCTGCGAGTTCAGTTGCTAATCTAACTGTCTCTCTTTCTTCATCACTGTCTACCATTTTACTGACAGGATGGTTACTTTGTTTGTTTGCAGATCAGGTTTCTTATGGAAACAAAGATTAGATGCACAATATTCTGGAACAGTATATCCTTCAACGTTGACTATACCAAGAACCATACATAGGAGTTCCCTCCTGCGAGGTCTGGCGGATATTACCTTTCACCCACTCCAGACGTCTTTGGAGTATTATGGGAAAAGGGGTCTGAGTGAGAAAGCACGACTGAGTTACTTTAAATGTCTTACGTTAGTTTTATCGCCCTTTCCAAACGCGTTGGGCGCCATGTAGTGTAGTTCCTATTATCCCAATAGGCTCTGCGCATTGGAATAATACCTTCAATAGTATAGGCCTAGACCAGACGTTAACTAGGTCTACTACTGTCGATATTAGACTTAAAGTTTTGGGTTTGCCAGCTAGCTCAGAGTTCACTAGAAACTTTCTTGAATGTTCAGGAAGGAATTAACTTCCCTGATTAGACAAGAAGGGATTTAGTTTCTGACAACCATAGAACATGACAACTTTGCTCTCCCCTAATCAAGAGTGTATCTCGAGAGTCGTGTGAACAAAAGGCAATTTATTTTACTCAGTCAGTACGTGCATTCTTAGTCTCATCAGATTGTAGAGAAAAGGAAGAGACGGGCGTGTTCAATAAAAGATGTTATTTATTGATCAGTCTCTTTTCTCATACAAGAGAAATGGATCGATATTATTGCAATACTTATCGTTAAGTAAAGTGCATACATTAAAAGCAGAAGTATAAAATAATACTGTAAAAACATTGATATGGTTTCTAAGCCATATGAAGGTTTAAAATGAATAAAATATATTACATACACATATACATTTGACTAAACGTACTCAACTGGTGTTTCTAGATACGCCTACCCCGTGTACCTGACCTAAGCCTAATACGTGGGCGGGAATAGAAAGTTACAGTTTAAGTTAAGTTTGTTTTGCCAAGTGACTGACTAAAGAATTCTCTGTGAGGGGTTATTCAGTTCTGTACCTGGAAGTTAGGATGAATGAGGGATGGTATCTCTCTTCTCTGCTCTCGATATTCCAGGCTGCCTGCGAGGGCTACCCGGAAACGCCGTGCTGGATTTCTCGGCAGGAGAAAGCAGCGCGTCTCGTTCTCAGTGCATCAGGAAGGCGGGGCTGCGCCAGCGGGGTCTGCTCTGCTCTGGGCTTCGGCAAGTATGGCTGCTCCGTCTCGTCACCACCGCGTGTGTTTGCATAGGGCAATATCGGTAATATTTATACCTTTAAGGTGCCGAGATTGACGTAAGGATGGACATAGATACGTCAATAAGGATGTCATACGACCAGGTCGTTAGCACATTCTTTTGCTGAAGTTCTTGGTGAAATCAAAACAATGGCCGCAGGGTTTTTCCCAGGTTGTCATAGGTTTGATTTGTTATGAGAACTCCGTATGCCTTATCAGGGGCTGGAGGAATATCGCTTGTCTAATTAGATCGCAAGCGTTATGACCTAATCAGATAACACGTTCCTGTGCCGTAGTGTGGCTTCGTCAGATAACGGTATCTGCATCATGGGGGTTTGCTGCCTCATGGGCTGACTGCTAGTTAACTTGTTGGTTTGTTAACCAGAATAGGGTCAGGAATAGGGGGATCGATTCAGAACCTATAGGAATACATCACAAGACACCCCCACGATTTTGAGATCGGTTCACGTGCTGGGGTCTTAACACAACTGTACAGGGTCAGACTTCAACCCACGTGTGACACCATTCTGGGCTAGAGGGATCACGGAAACACCGTTTTGATTTTAAGGATGACTGTGTGCTAGACTGTTTTGTGTCTGATGGATCACTCATACCATACCACTTTTCTTTTCTTTGGCTGTTAAGTTTGCCCTTCTGACTTGGTGGGATCTGCTGACCCACTGTCATCCTATGGATGGTCATACGTGTACACTTGACCGTACCTTTTTCCCGTTGTTCAGTAAGTTTTTGTTTTGCTCCAGGATAGGCATTCGCTGTCTCATTTTGACTAATAAGTTCATACCCTTATGTTCATCTTCTCTGACATAGGAGCTTTTTGGAGCCCACTCACCATGACCTCAAAGCTTGATTTCTCGTGTTGTTGCCAGATTAAGTATTTGATTTCTGTTTATTTTGAGCATTCACACCTTGTCATTAGGACACCCTTTTAATACAGAGTATTTAATTATTTGCAAGTGCTCTGTCCTGATGAATCCCCACACTAAGGATTGTACTATCTTGAATTTTAAAGGATCGACACATTGACTATTACCCATCATAATACAAGCCCTGATGATTGAAATTCACTATCAGTGTCTTCACAGTGCTATGTGTATATACTCGAATATTTGGCTTGTTATAGGCCGGACGGGTTACACTATGTAAATAAAATGTATATATGCCACATTACCTCTCCCTTATTGATTACCCTCACTCCCTCACTTTGATCCAGAACACTTCCACCCCCTATTTCCTGCATTAGAGCACCACTGTTGCAAATATAATCTTGTCCCACATGTATGAATAACTGCGTTGTCTAGAAGAAGTTACCAATGCTTTGAAATTAAATCGTAGTTATTGCGGATTTGCAAATTTCGGTGTTGTGAATTCCATGATTTCTTTCATATTGTTAAATTATTGCTACTGTGACTATTTGTTTATTGTTCTAAAGTGGTTTCAAGCATGGGACTACGTGATTTTGCTTTTAATGTCTGGACCGTGGTGTTGACTTTTTAGGTCTTTTAGTTAGGCAAGCTCTTTTGATTTTACTAAATATGTATATGTAAGATATTCAGTACTAGGGGCTTTCAGCCATCTCTCTTCACCCATTGTCTGTTGTTGAGTCTTTCCCATTTTTTGTCTGCCCCGACCGCATACAGCATGGATCATTGGGTCAACTGACTTGAACCATTGGCAAACTTCTCTGAGTGGGATTGTGCTCTTTAACAAGGAGCACACCACACACAAAGTAGTTCCTTTCAATGCCAGGGACTACTATATGGCATGTGTGCTTTTTGATACTAAAACAATTTCCCCTTTCACAATTGTTTTTTTAATAAACTTCACTGGCTACCTGTCAGACAAAGGGTCATTTGTAAAACTCTTTGAATTGTTTGCAAAACATTGCATGACCAAGGACCTGATTTTTTTTAGAAAGAGTTTGCCCTGGTATAACCCAGGTAGGTCGCTACGTTCTGCCTCTGCCAAACAGGTGGTTATTCACAATTGTAAGCACATGACTTGGGGAGGCAGAGGCTTTGTATTGGGAGCATCAAAAGCCTGCAATACTCTTCCCCTGAATATCAAAGCCATTCCAAACCTTATGGCTTTTAGGAAAGCCTTGCAAACATGGCTGTTTTACTTTTTTTTTGTTTAAGAAATTTTTATTAAGATTTTAAATAAATCTCTCTCCGTGGCCCCTTTTTCTGCTATCTCAGTCAGTACCAAGACGCCTTTTTGGCAATCAAGCGCTCTAGAAAACTAATTAAATAGTCATTTCTTTATATCTTTGAGGCCCTGCAGATTCCCCAACAATAACATCTTACAAAGACCATGACAAAACAAGACATGCTATGACAACGCCAGACCTCTTGCTTTTGCTAGTGCTTGTGATAACAAAGAATTTGATTCTGTCACACAAGATGCCCAGGTTCCTGGCATTTTCCACCAAAGAAAGAGGTTCACTGTCAAAGAGCTGAGGATGCAGAATATGGTCAAGAACACCCCCTCTGTCCCCGAGTATTAGAGGAGAAGAAACTGCACAGTATATCCTTGTGCACTTGTGTACCTCAGCAACTGTTTGTGACCGATAGAAAGTATAAGGCGACTGCATACTAAGAACAGTAGAGGTTTGTTGGCAGCTTCACATCACCTGTCATGGTTCAGCCATCCTTACCTTTGGGGCTAAATCTAGATAGAAGAGGTATCTCGGTCACATGGGGAAGCTAGAAAGGGAATTTTGGTAAAGCCTGAACTTTGTGTAGATCACTTCAAATTAGCCCTTGAGTTTATTTCCAAAATGCTGAGGGTGTGTTTACATGCTGACTCAGCATACAGATTAGGGCATTATTATTTGCCCAGTGAGGAGAAGTAGTGCAGTGGATAGCTCCTTGTTCATGTGCCACGAAGAAATTGGATCATTGTTGGCGCATGTGCGGTCTCTTTGGTGACTTAGAGGCACTCTGTGGAATGAATATCAGTTGAAGGGCTTTGCCCTACCAAAGGCCATGACAGGACCAAAATATATGTCGGAAAAGGCTCACAGTAGGTCCAAGGTTAACTTTCCCAAATAAAGGAAACCGAGTTACTATCTGACATATATTGCACCGAGACTGCAGAATGGTTTATGTCGTTATCTCTTTACTTCTTTTCCTCCTCCTACCCAGGTGACAATGACAGCGGTGTTTACAGCTGTGTCCATATGACTCTGGTGTGTACTTTTAAACAGAAACTGTTTCTATTACTCCTATCATTATATAAACTCTATACGTTGTAAATAATAGCACTGAAGTCAAAATCTAACGTTTCCTTGTTTGTCTAAAAAGTGAATTTTCTATATCAAATGACTATATTTCTAGTTAGTTCCAAGGCAGGGCCTAAACTATTTATCCCCCCCGTCGTTAATGTAATAAAATACGGATAAAGTAATATTTCAGGATTTAGTCTTCTTGAATGGAGCAGTAGACTACAGCTTTGCAATATTAATAGGCACTGTTTTACTGATGGTTCACTTGGTGGTATGCTATGTATCTGGTCTGGAGATATCAGCTTAAAGAACTGTTTATTTCATGTGAAAAGATACTTTCACTATGTTAGGGCCAGTTCAGATACTTTCACTATGTTAGGGCCAGTTCAGATACTTTCACTATGTTAGGGCCAGTTCAGGGGATAGATTGACCGCTTCTTTTCAACCAAACCGAGAATAAAACATAACGTTTATTTGCAATGCGCGTCTTCACCCGTGGGCATGTTGCTGCTGAATAACAGATGTTTATTGTTAACCAACTCAATGGTACTCATTGTATCGATCTCAGAAGGATGAAAGGCTGAGTAGACCCACAGTGATTTGAGCCTGTGATCATGAGGTTGAACACAATAAAGATAGACAACAATACGATGTCAGCAAATACTGAAGATACAGCGAAAGGTAGAAACAACTACTTTCCAATCGTTGAGAAAAAATCAACAATTGATCCAATACAATCAACGTGCCACCTAGTAAATGAAACACAATTGCCTAGGAGAAACGACAATGGAGTGCAGGAAGGACAAATGGGTAATGATTCCCTAGATAACCCGCAACAGACAACCAAACTGGATACAAAGCGAAAAGGAGAAGAAAGAGCGTCAAGTAATTGTAACCCACACAAAATGAATGGAAGCAGTCCAACTAAAACAACTCAAATAATGACTCCTCACCAAATTCATGGCACTGATGAGAAAATAAAAAAAGACTGGGCCCTCACAGTGTTGAACGCAGGGAAGGGTCCCAAAAACATCAGAATGGAACCACTTACAGATCACTAGCAGGGAAGGGAAAAAAACAATTAGCTACATACCCAAGCAATCTGAGAAAAAAAATGTCCCTACTGACCAAATCCCCATAAACAGTGAAAAACTCATATTTACTCCACAATTTCAATCCAGAGGTAGGCACGACATACTTAATAAGGGGAACTTACTTAGACTTTTTAAAACAATACCGGCACTGACCAATATCGACAGTGAGGACATTTAGCCACATGCATCATTCTCGGCATTTGCGATTCCTTAATTGCGATTTTTAAGGAATCACAATTAAGGAATCGCAAATGCCTATGCATTAAAAAATCGCATAATTATTAGCGAATCTGTATTTTTCCTTAATTGCGATTCACAATGTGCGAATCGCAATTAAGGAAAACCTTTCCATTGATTCCTATCGGCCAAAAGGCCCATAGGAATCAATGGGAAGGCATTTACAAATTGCGATTTTCTTTTTGCGAATCGCAATTTGTTAATGCATTTCAAGGGTGCCCCTGCACCCCTGAAATGTATTTGTAAGTACAAGTGACACACACACATGTCCTAAGGACATGTGTGTGTGTAACATGAAGGTTTCAAAAATGCATTTTTGTGCATTTTTGTAATTTTTCGCAATTTAACACGAGGTCCAACCTCGTGTTAATTTGCTCCCTCTAATTAAAAAATCGCAATTCTTTAAACATTCATGCATTGCATTTAAGGAATCGCAAAAATGCGATTCCTTAAATGCAATCGCATTTTAAGAAGTCGCAATAAATAGCGATTTCTATTGAAATAGATGATGCATCCCAAAAAGCGATTTAGGAATCGCAAACGGCCGATTTCTGCGAATCGCAACGTTTGCAATTCCTAAATCCTTTGATGCATGTACCTGATTATCTCTGTCGAGTTTTTGGAGGGGAAACATAATATTCAGACCTCAACGCTAGTAACATTAATGTCGCCAATAATAGTTGAACAGATTATGAATGAGCAAACGACATTTAAAACCTGGGGCATAGTACTTACCAAAAAATTACCAGAGGTTTACCCCACTCCCTTTATTGTGGAGGAAACAACATTAAAACACAAAAAGGTAGACACACAGACCACTTCAGTCTTAAAAAATGCACTCGCTAGGTCCCCGACAAAAAGCATATGTACTATGCCACAAAACACCATACATAGAAATTTAGAAATAAATGAAAAATGGGTAAATATGGCACTCCACAGTAACCAGAACCGATGATATGGTAGCTTATTACAAATAGGAGACAAAAGTAATGATAGTGAAATAGTGAGAGTATGCTCATGGAATATAAATGGATTGAGAGCTAAGATCCAAAACGCACAAATAGACTCCATACTGGGAAAACCCCACATTATAATATTACAAGAAACCTGGGAAAGTAACCCATTTATGTTGCATGGATACAACGGCTACTATGAACACGCAAAAAAAAGCGAAGTTTCGGACGAGCCAGTGGGGGCCAGGCAATATTTATCTCTAATACGCTACAGGTACAGCATGAACAAGTGAGTAGATAGCACTAATATCCTGATAGTTAAACTAACCTATAAAATAATCAACCAAACCTCTAAAACATTATATCTGATCACAGTATATATTTTACCTACCAATCGGAGCAGGGAGGAAACCTGTGGAACCCTGAACAATGTTCTTATTAATATAATGATAGAGGATCCCCTAGCAGATTTTCTGATTACCGGGGATTTTAACCTAAATCTCATGTCATCCCACATAAGAGACGACACAATACTCTCGCAAAACCATCAATGGTTAATTCCCGAGCAGGATCTAGGGATAGATAATAAATCCAATGAGAATAGAATGAGAAAAAACTTGTGAAGGACATGGAAGCAATGGGACTTCGAATTCTCAACGGTAGAATAAAAACAGACGTTCCACCATCAAACAGTTTCTTTGGGTATAACGGACACTCCAGGATCAATTACACTATGACTTCGTTATTTATGTTCCACAACATTACCTCATACCAATTAAAGAAAGTAAATGAAAGTGATCTTGCCCAGCAAATAATCATAATGAACATCGGAGTAAATAGAAATAAGGAGTATCAATCCCTTCAAGGGCATATTGGTACAACTAATTATAAAAAACTGTTTTGGAATGTTGAAAACAAAGAAATGATGAATGAAGAAGTGGAAAGGATCATGGAAGTGTGCTTTAAAGACACGGTAATAAATACAGTGATAGAGCAATGGGAATACTTCACTGGGATGCTGATCATAACGCAAAGTCAAACAAATACCAATAAGAAGCAAAAATATAAAGAACCAATCAGGGAGAACGAACACCACTTAAACCTGCCATATACAATAATGAAATTGAAGAAAGAACGAAACAGGATTATCAGGCTATTAAAGTAACCAGGGATAAAAGCGGAAAATCTGGGAAACTTAAAGCTACTAAATCAAAATCTGAAGAAGCTAATATGGGGTGAAAAAAATCAGGCAAAACAAGCAACGTGGGCAAAAGTATTCCACGCCAGCAAGCAGAAGAATCCAAGAGACTTCTGGAAGATTATCAATTGCCTTGCTAGACCTAACAAACAGGTAATCTCATCACCATTAACTGAGCAGGAATGGGAGAATTTTCTGAAGAGACATCTAAATCAGGACACTTCACAGTCAAGTCCCATCGAAAAGATATATGGGTGCAAAAACGACAATGATCCTGTATCTTCCTCTAAGGATAAGGATTTGGATACGTCTATACCCATAAAAAAAGAAGAGATAATCAAACTTATAAAAAAACAGAAAAACGGTGCTCCCGGACCAAATGGGATACCATTTGCTCTCTATAAAGAAAACCCAGAACTATGGGCGACCATCTTAGAGAAACTATACACAGAAGTCATTAGAACAGGAACTGTCCCGAAGTCATGGCGAGGATCTTTAATAACCCCAATTTTAAAAAAAGGAGACTGGACTCTTGCCGAAAACTATAGACTCATTACTTTACAAGACACGGATGCCAAGCTATTTGCAAGAAGTTTGCTGACAAAACTATCTGAATGGGTGAGGGAAACAAAGAAATTGCCCTTAAACCAGACAGGCTTTATACAAGGCCTAGGAACAACTACAAACGTAATGGTTCTTGCCCTACTAATGGATAAATCAATCAGACTCAACCAACCCCTGTATCTTTGTTTTATAGATTTTAAATCAGCATTTGACTGTGTCAAAAGAGACCTTCTTTGAAATAAACTTGAAAAAATGAATATCCCAGTTCCCCACCTCAAGCTGATTCGTCTCTTATATACAGGGACATGGGTAAGTGTGAGGGTGGGGGACGGCCGAACGCTATCAAAGGAGATCCCAGCAAAGGAGGGCCTAAAACAAGGATGTGTTTTAGCCTCCCTACTTTTTAACTTGTTTCTCGCTGACCTAACTGCAATACTGGACGATGAGAACGCGCACCCCCCGAAACTAGCTGAAAAGCGCCTCACAAATTTGATGTATGCGGATGACGTCATACTACTGAGCCATACTAAAGTGGGACTACAGCGTCTAATTAGGCAGACTCATACATACTCTAAGGAGAACGGGATGGTCATAAACGAGACAAAAACTAAGATCATGGTAGTGACCAAAAATAATAAGAGAAGATACAAAAGTAAATGGATTATGGATACAAATGAGCTGGAGCAAGTAGAGGTATATAAATACCTGGGTGTATTATTTGATGCGAAGGGTAACTACCACTTGCAAAAAAGTGACATTCAAAGAAAAGCGAACTCATTAACTGCAGCATTCAGAATCGTGCAAAAGTCACTTCCCAGCCTAACCTATGGTCCTCTTCTGAGTGTAATTGACGCAAAACTCCTACCGACTATCACATATGGTAGTGAAGTGGTAATGGGCAAGGTTAGCGAAACTCTGAACAAGATCATAACCAGAGCATATCGGGCCCTATTTCATCTCCCAGCGAACGCGTCCCCAGCCCAAGTAAGGTTGGCGTTTGGATTGATCAATCAGCAATATGCAAGGCAAGGCCACTTTATAAAAGTATGGAATCAAATAAAAAATGACCATCAAAATGAGATATCGCAACTGTTATGGAGAGAAATAAATAAGGACATAAACTACTGCGGGGATCTACCTTAGGGAAGCAATAAAAGATTTTGCGATCACGTCAATATGGGAAAACAATATAATCAAGACATCGTTTAAGAAAATAATTAATAAAACTGTAAACCATCTATCTATCTTAAATGATAAAGCTATCCTTACCAAAAGAAAACATGCATGGCGATAATTAACGGATATAAAAAAAAGGAAATCCAACAATATCTGGTAACACCCTGGACGGAAAAAAAACAAGCAGGTGCTCCTTAAAGCCAGATTTGGAACAATGCCAGGTCTGTGTCATCTTCCCCCGTGGGAGAGCCCGGAAACTCAAAGGAAATGCAGACTGTGTAATAATGGTGAGGAGGATATGCTTCATCTTCTTTGTACTTGCCCCGAACTTTTACAGGAGAGAAAATCATTATTAAAGTTGCCCTTCAAAGTATGTGGCATAAGGACATGTAGGCAGCCTTGATTAATTGCATGAACTCGAACGATATCATTTTAAATGCTATCTTTGTAAAGTTTTTAATGATAGTCAAAAGGAAACTAAGTGTTATATCTATTTCCAATATTTAATTACCTACAAACCGATGCAATGACATTTTAAGTGTTTTTACTCATGAATACAGTTTTTAGTCCTTGTTTGAGATGTGTAATATTGTAAGATTTTAAATAATCACCACAATAAACTATTTGATTTGATTTGATGAGGTTGAACACAGGACCTTCAGTGTATGCATTAGTCCACTGAGCTACCAGACCCAGCCTAAAAAGAATATTGGTATCACTCAGCAGCGGCCCGTGCTGGGAAGAGCAGTGGGGCCCGGTGGGGGGATTTCGGCAGACGATGACGAGGAAAAATGATATAAATAAATAATTTTCCCTCTTCATTTGCCATCAAACCCCTCCTCCCCCACTTACCTGTACAGGCCGCGGCTGGTATCACAATGAGGCCCTGAGTATTATATGGTTACTATTGGCCACAGTAAATAGTTTGCAGATTCCTGGGTAAGCAAAATCCTTGAAAAACATATTAATATCTACTTAACTAGGTTTTTCGAGAGTAACGATCTACTTGACGTTACCCAGACGGGCTTCCGTTCCAAACATGGGACGGAGACTGCTTTGATGGCGGTTACAGAGGAAGCCAGGCGGATCTTGGATCAGGGGGGTTCAGTGGCAGTGATCCTCCTTGATCTGAGCGCAGCGTTTGAAATGGTGAACCATAAAATCCATTTGTGCCGTCTCTATAGTGTGGGAGTTTCAGGAGAAGATTTGGCCTGGTTCAAGTCCTTTCAAAGTGACAGGACTTTTCAAGTCTTTGAAGGAGCCTCTGTTTCTTCAAGCAGGCCTCTGGGCTGTGGGGTACCACAGGGCTCATTCCTGAGCCCCACGCTATTTAATGCGTACATGAGACCGCTGGCTGAGATCGTTCGTCCATATGGTATTAAGATCATTACTTATGCCGGGAAACCTCCGGGTAGCTGCGCGCTCTATAAATATCAATATAATAATAATAATATAACCAATAGACTATTCTTTCCAGGCCCGAAGTCTCTTTACTGTGCCCTCCCTCATCCTGTCCTTAGCGCCGGGAAATCTCCGGGTAGCTGCGCGCTCTATAAATATAAATATAATAACTTATGCGGACGATACTCAGCTAGTGGTCTCTCTTGCGCAAAAAAGTTGCCACCAACCACAGACCAATCTGACAACTTGCTTGGAACAGGTCAAGAGTTGGATGACGAAGTCGTGCCTCAAGCTTAACGGTGATAAAACCGAGCTTATGCTCCTTGGTCCATCAGCTCCCTCCACCTTGGAGCTGTTATGGCCTGTTAGCTTGGTCTAGCCCCCCACACCCAGGGACAATATAAAAAGTCTTGGGGTGTGGTTGGACAAATCCCAGACCTTTAACATCCAAGCAACTAAGCTGTCTGCGACCTGCTTCGGTCTCATCAGGATGATGAAAAAAATCTTTTCGCTTCTACCTTTTGAGGCCAAGCAGGTAGTTATACAGGGTCTAAACCAGTCCCGCCTTGACTTCAGTAACGCCCTGTATCTAGGGGCGCCTGAATACTGTCTGCAAAAACTACAGCGGATTCAGAATTGTGCAGCACGCACATTGCTTGGTCTGCCACGCAGAACCTCGGTGAAGCCTGGGCTGAGAGCCCTGCATTGGCTCCCTGTCAGGGAGAGAATTGAGTTCAAGTCCATGTGCATTTCCCATCAAGCATACTGGAAATCTGGTCCAGCAATCAGTCACTCTCTGATTACCCCTCATCGGCCCAATAAACAGCTTCGTTCTTTCCACACCTTTTTGGCGGTAGTTCCCCAGATCCGGAGATCCAGAGCTGGAGGTCGGTCATTTTCCTACAACGCAGCCAAGTTATGGAACTCACTTCCTCTCCATTTAAGATCTAATCCTAACTTGATGACCTTCCGTTAGCAGCTCAAAACTTTTCTTTTCAATAAATCAGGCTAACCCCTGGGCCGATCTCATTGGAGGGTACTAATCTAGTTCTCTAGCGCCTGGACGCCTCAGGGCAGCAGCTGCGCTTAACAAAACCCTTTTTCATTTCATTTTCATTTCATTCCAATGTATTCCCTTATTCACTAAGGGTTGTACTGAAATCTGCACATGATAAGCCTCTCAGTGATCTATGGTTGATCTGAAGACGTGCAGGGGTGGTACAGGTGAAGTCACAAGGCAACATTGACATATATACAGCCCCACTGGACTTATGCGGCAGGAGAGGACCAAACTATGTGCCAGGGCTGACTAAATTGTGGAGGAAGAAAAGGCCAATCATGCAGCGTAACGAGGCACATTTTGTGATCTGCATTACTTCGTTATTTGGACATTTTTGCACATGGTAACATGGTCTGAGCAACTGATTCACCATATTATTATCAGTTTAATACCCACATGCAGCAATACGCAATTGGAAGAAGGCCAGTGAACCTTTGTGAAGGGCCTTCTACTGCGCAGGAACTTGTCAACACGTTTTTAGTCATTTGAGATCCGTTTGAGTTACAACCATTCTTTTTTGTTAAAATCTGCAGAGGATTACAGGTGATTTAGCAAAAGCCACAAATCCTTAATTTTGTGGAAAATGCCTCACTTAATTCCAGTAGCCCATCCCATCACATACAGACCTCTAAGACCTGTAAATATCAGTGTATTTTGTTCAAGGAAAGAAGAGCCTTTTCACACCAGCCAGCCCACTTCACCATGCTGACGTGGCCAAGGGGAGGCAATGCATACCAGAGCAGTGGGTGTGCTTTGTAATGCATGCAGGGCAGGCCTCTTAGAAAGCTGTGAGCAAAGTATTCGGGCCTCACTGCCTGGTCAGTCCCTTGGCCCCAGTTCCTGATTATGAATCCACCTTGCTGGGGCAGAAACTGAGATCAGGACCACATGCAAGGGGCATTTTGCTCCTTGAAAAACTGTTCCTGCGGTTTCATGAATCAGGTTGAGAGTGAATACAATATATATTTAGGTTTTTAAAAAATATATATAATTCTGATTTATTTGGCTTCTGCTTTTTATTTTACATTGTATGTGCTTCTGATAATTGTTATTTTCTTCAGAATTCGGCAGACCTGTCTGCAATGTCACGACTGTAGCCACTGCCAGCCTTGACACGGCGCCTTACTTGTAAATCTGCCAACCCTTTTACGACAAATCAGCCCTCTCAGGGCCAATACATCACGGGCAAAATATCCATTTTCAAGAATCTGAAATTACAGGCTTGAAATGCGCACCTTCTGCAATTGACATCTCTAAATTGATGTTTGACTTTCAACTTTTCTGTTTCCAAGACAACCAGCTTCCAAATGTGCGTTTTTGTTGTCAAGGACATTTCCTCCCAATCACATTTCGCTCATTCGTTACAATTGATTATTCATGTATATGTATGCAAGAGCTTTCTAAATATGCTCCCCTTCTTCCAGGCAGAGCCGTGAAATTCACAATACCTACTTTGTCCTTCAGAACTGCACTTGAATCAAACATTTTTCTTTGCCTAAATCATTGAGAATGTTTACACACTCTGTATATTTTATTTCAGAGCTACGGTAAACCCAATGACACTTCACATGCCCAGAAAGTGAGATGGCTGAGTTTGTTTGTAGACAGTTTATAAGTGCAGAATTGCAAAAAACGTTACATATTACATTTGAAAGCTACATCAGCAAGCACAAACATTCCAGCATCCAATATTTACCATGGTGATTTATTCATGGGAAATTCACGTAAGTTCCATTTACATAATTACGTGAAAATTCTGGAAAAGTATTCAATATTTTGTGAAAATTATGCGAAATGCAAAGCCAGCTTTTGGTGCTATATTTTAGAATAGTGCAAACATGAATGTCATTTATGGGTTATTGGGGGTTACAGTGCAAAGCCAGCTTTTGGTGCTATATTTTAGAATAGTGCAAACGTGAATGTCATGTATGGGTTATTGGGGGTTACAGCTGCAACCCCTGGCACTGACACCAGCAGCTAGAATTAGACTTCACTGACAAAAAAGACAAAGATATAGATGTACTCAAGAAATCTGGGAAAAGAAAGCGTGGGGGAGGCGCACAAAAGGGTAGATGCCCCAAAAATTTATAACCACCACGACCATTAATTTAGGGGGAAATAAGGGTAAGCCCACCCAAATGTCAGCTAATAACGTACCCCCCAACAAAGATCAAGGTAAACGAATATTTGAGCACCCACAACGCTCCCCACTGATGACTCAAATTCCTGATGGCCTTTTGGGACACATTTACATCTAATGAAGTCACTGATGTTACCCCTATTTGAAAGAATACAATTAATTAACGAAAATTTGGGGACACTAGAAAGAACTGTTACGGCCAACTTAAACACCTTCAGGAAAATATTGGGCACCATAGTGGATTCTGACTGTATGACACAAGATTGAAAAACCCCAGAACTTAATGGTACTCTAAATGGCAACCCACATAATCAACAATCTAGCTTGAAAGGGCAATCAAAAAACATTGACAATGGAGGTATTACTAAGATAAAAAATACAAAACAATCTAGTGGGGAGGGAGTAGGAGCATCTGGAAGGAAGGCCAGTAAGGAACAGACCACCCCAAAACTAGTTGGAGATGCAACCAATAAAGGGAAAAAGGATTTAGACCCAGAGTGTGGGAAAAAGAGGCACCCATGTATCAATTTACCCCCAGACTCTGCCCCATACACGGTGATATTGACAGGGGTGCCAGAGACCCAACAGGATAAATCAGAAACCCACAGGGAACTGAAAAACAAAGTCATCTTTTGGCTTAACAGCAATATATCGCTTCCGGGTTATATAAACGCAGACATTTTGCATGTAAGAAGAGTGAGCTGGTTGGGACGCAGACATAAGGACCAGGAGGGGGATTGTGTAATCGGGAACTTTAGGGATCCCAGGGTGGTAAGGTTTATATGTGAGGATAAAGCATATAGCGGGGAGGGTGGGATCCAAACCTTTGATTTGAGCTATTTCTATCCACGCTCAACATTTGGTACGCCGCTCTTTTCCCGAAACAGGACAGATATGCCACAAAGATGACCAAACATGGCATATAGACCAGAGTTCTGCCTTCCCTTATTCAATCGATTGGAGACACTACATCGATTGGAGGGAGTTGATTGACTGGGTAGTAGCACTTTGGGCACGATTTTAGAGTCGCCGATGGGTAATGATGGTGTAAACCAAGCTAAGGCAGCCAATAGAGTTAGTAATAGTGGGGAAGATTTTGGAACACATATAGAGGCCTTTGATAAAGTCTGTCATAGAATTAGGGTTTATTTACAATCATAACAACTTGAGTATTCTGACAGCAGATAATTCAGGCACTCCTGACCCCACTGTTACTGAGGAAGAAACATCTAAAGAAAGATCTTGGTTAATTATGTTTTGGAATGTCGCGGGCCTTATAACGAAACTTTCTAATCCTATGTGGTTGAATGAGATTCAAGACTATAAAATTGTAAGCCTACAAGAGACTTGGGTTACAGAAGCCCAGCACATATGCGGTTTTAAGACCTTTCACTCACCGGCAACTCCCTCTCTTCACGGTAGGGCAATAGGAGGTCAGTGTACCTATGTGTCTAACCTGTTAAGGTGTCGTAAGATTGAGATATAACAAAGGAAAATGCCTAAACTGATACAGTTAGTCACACATAAATTCAACTCACAAAGGAAGAAATCTCATTTCCGCCCGAGGTTTTGCTACTTAATAGCGATTTATTCATTCAATTTTTAGAAAAAGTTTTTCAAATTTTTTACAAGTTATATACAATTAGACACTACACCATTAAACTCAACACCATTATAACAATATAGATATTCATTCATACTAATCAGACATATCACAGTCGTTCAAAAGTACATACATCCATTCATACAAGATCTAACAATTCCCTCAATAACGGAAATGTCAGCGGAAAGAAATAAGAAAAACAAAGGTTGCTCAATAAGTCAATATATAAGGTATAATACATAAATGCTTATTAACCTAGAACACAGTACACTTGAAATTAAATACCAAATAGATTATTTGATGAGAAACTTATATGGCAATGTGTACAGAACTCGAGTGCAGTATTTTTCAACACTTGGGTTTTAACAGTAGAGCAACACTTGATACAAGGGCCCTTGTATGAATGGATGTATGTACTTTTGAACGACTAAGTGAGTGTCTAATTGTATATAACTTGTAAAAATTTTGAAAAACTTTTTCTAAAAATTTAATGAATAAATCGCTATTAAGTAGCAAAATCTCGGGCGGAAATGAGATTTCTTCCTTTGTGAGTTGAATTTATGTGTGACTAACTGTATCAGTTTAGGCATTTTCCTTTGTTATATAGATAGAAGTGCTCAGCCTAACTGATTAGAGCCAACTCTTCGTTGCTAATACGTAAGATTGAGATGGCGGTTAACAACCAATACTACCATATAATTAGGGTTGTGGTCGAAAAAGATTTACACTTGGTTATTGTACATTTTTACAATAATGTGTTGGTGGCTGCCCTTGAACAAACGTTCTTAAGTCTGGGTAAAGATATTAGAAGCCAGATGGAAGGTAGGGTAACATCGTTTTGTGTAATCTGGGGAGGGGACTTTAATTGCCACCTATGTAAATATGGGTAAAAGGGCACTTGTGGTTTAATGCTAGATAAGGCGATTAGCCTAAGCCATTTTGAACACTCTGCCTGCGGGAATTATTTAAACGAGATTATTTTTTCCTGCGAATTGGACTTCGCAAATAAAATTGGTAAGAGCGAGGCCCCGTTCTGCCCGACGTTTAACGGCAGAGATGCAAATTCCACCATTGATTTTGTATTAATGTCAACACGCTATGGTGGGGAGGTGCTAGAATTTAAAACTCTTGGAAATCCCTTGAGCGACCATTTCCCCTTAAGTCTGGAAATTGCCCAATTAGGTAAAGACCCCCGAAAATAAATGATCCGAATAAGGAAGTTAGGGATATAGCTCTCAATCGGCAGAATGGATATACCCTTAAATGGGATAAAATAGTACCTGAAGACCTTTTGAATAAGGTGTTTAAAGAATGTAATTTTAAAATTTTAGCATGTCTGGAGGACAATGCAGAGGATTCGGTTATCGTGTCCAAGTTTAAAATTATAACTGAAAATATCAAAAAGGCCCTATGAGTAGAGACAAAAAATTTCAAGGCTAAGCAATTGAGCTGGTGCGACACAGTCTGTACTAAGACTTGCTCTAAGCTGATGCGTGTTTTGAATGCTCCAATTCGTGATATGGATCATGTAAAAAAGCTAAGAAAGGAGTTTAAGAAAAATCTCAAACTAAGGAAAGACACCATAAAAAAGCAAGCGTGGGATGCGCTCTGTGAAGCATCGCAGAACAAAGACCCGGCAGCATTCTGGAAAGTGGTAAACTCCCCCCTCTTTGAAGATAAGACTAAAGCTAGGCTCGATATAGCCATCTCTGAAGTGGAGTGGGTCAAACACTACGAAGAACTTTATAGTGTTAAATCCACTGATGATCAGGCCCCTAGTCATGACACTGAGGGGCCCGAGTTGGCACAGAGTAGGGTTAAGCTAAAATTAGGAATTGCATTAAGTGAAGTAAACCAGAGTATAAGAGCCGGTGCTGGAGGTAAAGCGCCAGGCCCCGATGGCAGTCCAGCTTATCTTTATAAAAGCAACATGGATCTTTGGGGCCCGTTGCTTACGCAACTTTTCAATGCATCTTGTTCCTATGGGCTATTAGACTCGTGGTGCGAGTCAATAATAGTCCCCATTTTTAAAAAGGGCATTAGATCGAGCTGCCACTGTTATCGTCCCATTTCGCTTTTGGACTCTACCATCAAAATCTTGGGCAGGGTAATTTTAAATAGACTGCAATTATGGGCTGATGAACGGTCCATAATAAGCGACCTTCAATATGGCTTCAGGAAGGGGTTAGGTACCATTGACCAATGTCTTAACTTGCATCTTTTATTAGAAAAGTATGCTAAAGTAAAGGGTGGTCGAGTGTTTTTAACATTCGTTGACCTAACGTCAGGTTTTGACTGTGTAACCCATTCTAAGCTATGGCTGGTCCTTCGGAACCTAGGAGTGGAGGTAGGCATAGTTAACTTCCTCAGAGAGCTTTATATGGGGGCTACAGCGCGGGTCAGGCACGGAACGAGCGGAGAATGTACTGATCGTTTTTCTATATCAAGAGGAGTGCGGCAAGGCTGCGTCCTCGCTCCGTTTTTGGTTACAATCTACATTAACGGTCTTGAAAAAACTTTATTGGAGGAATGCAGGGACATGCCTCTTGTTGGGAGTAGGTCTGTCTCTGTGCGCCTGTATGCTGATGATGCAGTTTTAATTGCCAGGACACCGTTGGCCATGCAAACGGTGGTCAATTATTTTACAGCTTTTATGACAAATTTAGATCTAAAGATTAACTGCACCAAGGCCTTTAGTATGATATATGGCCCTAGAAAGTTTAAGAAGGATAAAACAATATTTGTCGGCTCCAAACCACTCGAACAGACACCGATGTTTACATATCTTGGAGTGCTGTTCGACGAAACAGGCAGGTGGAACGAGGCAATACAATCCAGGAGTTTACTGTTCATCAGATCTATTACAGCACTAAAAACATTTAGCAGAATGATGCGCAAAAAACCTGACAGGGAGCTTTTAACTGTATATAGAGCTACCTGCGTGGCAGTTGCTACATATGGCGCAGGGGTATGGGGTTATGTTAACACAAAAACGCTACAGGTAGTAGAGAATAACTTCCTAAAATTCCTGCTAGCTCTACCATATAGTGTATCAACCTATGTCAGTCATGCTGAGTTAGGGGTACCATACATAGAGGATATTATTAAGGTTGCCCCGGTATTATTGTGGCACAGGATTTGGTCAACTGAGGAATTTGTGTTTAATCGCTCTATTTTAAAGGATGTTATGGGCCTTGAGAACGCTGGGAGGGTAGCGTGGTTAACCTATGTAAGAACTTTCCTTATTAACATAGGGCATAGGGAATACTATGAGGACCCACCATCTGTGTGTGAAATATCAAGGAAACTATTGAAAGATGTATGCATGAGTCATTTGCACGACTATAGATTTAATTCAGAAATAGTGAAGAAAACTGTAGTCGCACATCAATAGACCATGATTTCTGATCACATGCAACCATACATTAAGTTAAAGATGAGCGATTTTGAAAGATTTTTACTGACTCGTTTTAAACTAAATCTCTTGCACCGCTCTCTTAGCTTCCCTGTAGTGAATATTTGAATTAAACAATTGATTAAATGTCCTTGCGATGATTCCTCAGAGCAGTCAGACATACACATCCTTTTTTTCTGTAGATTTTATACTATCCCAAGGAAAAAATTGATTGTGCCCCTGTTGAAAATCATGGAATGTACCCAGTGTCGCCCTGCATTTTTACAATTGCAAAAATTGGATAACATTTTAACTATTGCACACTTATCTGCATTTTTTTAAATCTGTTTTTAGATTTCGGAAGACAATAATTTAATGAATTAACTATGAGGGGTTATTTACATTTTTTGTTAAGATCCATGTATGAATATCTGTTTTATGATGAATTTTATGTACTTTTATGGTTGTTTTACTTGATAACCGAATAAAGTTAAACTTGACTTGACTTGACTTCACTGACAGCTGAGTGAGTGAAAAATGCTTTTAAATTCATGATGTGTGCATTCTTGTGAGTAAGAGTGTGTTTGTGTGACAGAGAACCTGTTTATGTGAGAGCAGGTGATGTGCCAGCATGTGTGTGAGTGAAAATGATTGAGTGAGAGTCAGTGACATGTAGTGAGTAAGAATAAGTGAGATTAATTGTGAGGTTGAGTGAATCAGAGTGAGTGAGAATGAGTGAGTGATAGTAAGAGACTCTTCAAGTAAGAGTGTGTGACAGCCAATGAATGAATAAGAATGTGTGAGCAGTGTTAGGGAAAATGAGTAAAACGAAGCATGCGTGAGAAAATGAGAGAGTGACAGTGAGTGTGTCAGTGAGAATGAGTGGGAATAAGTGAAAATGTGCAAGAGTGAGCGAAAGTGAGTGAGTAGGTATGAGTAAGTGAGAATAAGAATGGATGTAAGTGTAAGCAAGTATAATGAATGAGCGAGAATGAGTAAGTCAGAGTGAGTAAAAATGAGGTATTGAAAAGATGAGTGAGTGCAAATGTAAGACAATGAGAAAATATGTGTGAGTCCAAATATGAATGTGCGATAGTGATTGAATGAAAGTGAGTGAGTGACAACGAATGAGAGTGTAAGTGAGAATGTGTATGAGTGAGTGAATGTCAGGGAGTATATAAAACTATTCCTGTGAATACGCCAAAGTTCTTAGCATACTGAAGGTAATTCTTGGCTTATAGAGTCACCAGAGGCAAAATACTGATGCTGGCATACTGGACGCAGTTCTTGGCAAGAAGGCACCTCTGACAAAATACTGGTACTGATAAAGTGGGGGCAATTCTTGGCATAATGGACAGCATTGTAAAATAGTGGCACTGTCAGACTAGATCTAATTCTTAGCATATTGAAAACCTTTTGAAAATGCTGAAACTGGCAGGGTTCAAGAGTTGTCATGAGGCAACCATGACAAAATGCTGGTGTTAGCACATTGGAGGTAATTCCTGGAATAAGGAAGGATGACTATGGCAAACGGGAGGGAGCCATCATGACAAAATGCAGGCCCAGGTACTTCTGTGACATATAGTGTCACTCAAAGAATATTTGTAAAAACAATGAGGTAAACACCCGGGTGCATCTGGCTCCATTGGCTTGGAGCACCATAAAAGACTTGTGAGCACATTTATGCAAAAATTGTGCTTCAAAATGCAGTATGAGTCCCATTTAAAAAAACACGTTCTCGGAGGGAGAACTTTACTTGATCCCACCCCTCCACTCCCAGTAAAGGTCAGGCTCACTCAATTTGTTCATTCGCTACAGTTCAGGGAAAGTATTATGCCCCATGAAAACAGATATTTGTCTGTGTTATGGAATACAGTTATTATGGAACTTTAGCGATTTCAATTCCTGTAATTAGGAATAGAACTATTTGACCTCACTTCCTGGGAAGATTCAGTATCAAAGGTCATATGATGTCACTACCTGTGATGTTATTAAGGACAAAGGTTGTGCAATGTCACATCTGATACGCCTGGCATTTTTGTGAATCTGCAGACATGAGTGCAAAAATGCAGGTGACTCAAACAGTAGCCACCTGTGTTTTGCTGGTTGTTCTGTGCATTTGCACTGCATTTATACTGTAACTGGCTTGTAAATAAGTGTTGTGGATTAGTAGCACTATTTCAGGAATTTTGCATGACAAGCTTAATGCAAAATTACCAAAATTACACAAGATTACTTTGGAATACTGGAAATTTCAACTAAGTTTAAATAATATACATTCTTAGATACAAATCTGAATTGGCAATCAGATTAATGGTTATCTCACACTTCTTGCACTTTAGAAAATAACTGAAAACTCTTCTTCTTAAAGAAGCTCTACACCTTACTTCAATGGAAAGACACCCCTCCTTCAACCCTAAGCATTGCTTAATTTATGAAAAAATATTGATTCTAAATGGTATTCTATATAAACTTGGCCTGGCACCAACTTTCTCTTTTAAAGAAAGTCAAACTGTTTCTTCTGGAAAGTGACTACTGAACTGCTGATCGATCCTTCATACTCTCACACCTGCATGGTGGTAATGCACTACTCCATAGTCTCCCAGACTCCATACTGGCACCCGTTAAGGCATCCTACACACAAAACAATGTCTCATCCAGGGCCCAAAGTAATACGATCATTTCTCCAATGTTCCCTCTAATTTCTTTCCTCCGTTGTTTGGCAGTGCAAGATCTCTGTGTGCTGCAGCCAAGGCTGTGTGCGCCAAGTAGTCGAGTGCAGCCTGCGAGTATATAAATCCATGACAATTACCACTCAAAACTTGCGTTTGCAATGTAATAGAGAACAAGTGCATTTCACACATATAGTTCTAATTAACAGGGTCTTGTGATAGTTTTGCACTGTGAAGACAGATCATCATGACATTAATTGTTTATTCTAGTTGCACCTATACCCCAGGCTTAGAAAAAGACAAGACTCAGAAGGGAAATTTGGGCGCAGACGTTCTCCTGGGAGGGGCTTGTTGGGGGGAGGGGGAGGAGTTGGGTGCATGGGGGGAGCATAGGGGTAAAAAAAATCCTTATTCACCTTAATGTTCGTTTGTTTTGCCCTGGTTGTGCTGCAATTGGTCTGGTGTTGGCTCTTTCTGTGATCTATCTTGTATGTACCTCTAAACCCTCATGAAAACGATCCAGTTTTTGTCCTGGAATGTTAATGGCCTGCCTGTGAAAACCAGAAGGATAAAAATCCTGCAATACATAAAAGACTCTCCGACGCATGTCCCTATCCTTCAGGAAACTCATCTTTTGAAGGAAGGGATCTCTAAAGTATTTAAAAATCAAAAATGGGTGGATTATTTGATCTGCTCTAACCAGAGTGCCAATATAAGGGCCGTTGCTATATTAATTAGAAAACAAGCAAAAGCCCGCATTTTAGACTTTGTGGTTGATCCATGTGGCAGATGGGTCATTGTGAAGGTGATTATCTCAGGTCATCCACTTACCTTAGGGATCTAATATGGCCCAAACCAAGATGACCCCTCTTTTCTTAAAACATTTTTTAGAATCTTCTGGACTACCCAGACCCAGTGATCATGGCTGGGGATTTTAACATTGTCTTGAATCTGAAATTGGATAAGACGGCAAGTAGTAAAGCTGAGGTGCCCTCTAGATCTACAATGTACCTCCAACCCATGATGGCACAGACGGGACTCTGTGACATCTGGAGAGACAGATCGAGTTCTCGGCTGGGTGTCTCATACCGCAACAGTAAGTCTGGCCACAAGTCGAGAATCGACTATATTTTGGTTATTCATAGTTTGCGGGGTAAGATTAAGGGCGTCGTTTATCTAACTCCCCATCTGTCTGTCATAGAAGAGTATGGATGGATCTTGTCTTGACAGATGGTCAGCAGCCTAGTGGCTGGACATTTGATCAGGCCCTGCTTCTCGATGGTGAGGAGATGAAATATTTATCTCAGGAGGTTGAGGGCTTTTGGGATGTCAACATAGGCTCGGCTGCAACTTCGGTGGTTTGGGATTCCTTAAAGGCCTTTTTAAGGGCATGATCAAGAGCAGGGTCTGTTTTAGGAACAGACAATATAGAGAAGAGGTGGCTTGCAAGGAGACAGAGTTGAAAACAGTAGAGTTGGGCCTGAATAAGGAGACTAATCCTGAGAAACAGCAGGAGGATCTGGTTAAATTAAGAAAATTAAAAGATCAGCTGGATAGTGGATACCATCCCTCAGACTAGGGTTACACAAAGATGGGAGGTGAGTAAGCTTGCCCAATTTGAATATGGAGAAGGGGCAGGGAAGCTGCTGGTGTGTACGGTTAGGTCTGATAGGTTGCGTAATCTAGTCAAACAAATTGACAACACGGATGGGGCTACTGCTCTGTCCACAGACGAGGAGATAGGGGGTGCCTTTTTCAATGTTTTTCAGGATCTGTATGAAGATGATAGCCTGGTGGACAAAACCACGGCCATGGAGTGGCTGCATGGGAGCATGCTTACCCCCCGAATTTATTTCAGCAGGAAGACTTAGAGCAGGATATTTCTCAGGAAGAGGTGAGAATGGCTATTCTTGCCTGTGAAAGTGGAGAAGTGCCAGCCCAGATGGGCTACCAAATGAACTTAATAAATCCCTCGGACAGGTGGTAATTCCCATTCTGGGACAGCTCTTTAATGAAATCTTATCTGAAGGTGTGAGGCCTCCAGCCTCATGGTGTGAGGCTCCTATCACCTTGATCTTGAAACCGGGAACGAACCCAGCCTGTTGTGGGTCTTATAGGCCCATTTTGCTAATAAATGCAGATTATAAAATCTTTGCCAGGATTCCGGTGGACAGGCTGGGCTCGGTCGCGGGTGATATGCTCCACACCGATCTGAAAGGTTTTGTTAATGGTAGGAGCCATCATAGGTATTGGACCTGACCTATGATTCTATTGGGGCAACCTGGCCATAACCTATTCGCTCCCCCTTGCTGCAATAACATTGGATGTCACTAAGGCTTTCAACAGGGTCAACTGGGTGCACCTATCTGCAGTCATGGAGAAATTTAAACTGGGGGAAAAGTTCCGCCATGCAATCCACCTGATATACCAAGATCCGTCAGCTAGACTTCTGGTAAACAGGAGCCTGACAAGACCTTTTAAGATCACTAGGGGTACCAGGCAGGGCTGCCCTCTTTCTCCCCTCCTCTGTGACCTGTATATTGAGCCTTTTGCTTAGCGGTTAAGAGGGGAGGCCAGAATTTTACCATTTAAATATGGGGCTTGGGAGAGAAAGGTGGCCCTGTACGTTGATGATATTTTGGTCTTTTAAGCAGACCTCGCTAGGACCTTCCCTCCTGTTATAAGGTTGGCAGAGATTCGGTCAGGTGTCTGGGTACGAGGTGAATGCTGAGAAGATGGAGGGCATGACCTAGAATCTGACAGAGTGTTGGCGTCAGACCAAGTTCGATATGAGGTATTTGGGAGTCACAATTGTTCAATATATTGATAAGATCTCAGCCATTAACCTGGCAAAGTTTAACCTTTCTGGGGAGGATAAACTTGGTGAAAATGGTGGTGCTCCCAAAAATCACCTTCCTTTTTAACACCATTCCATTACACTTCAACAAACGGGATATAGTTAAACTTCAACAGGCTATCAACTCGTTTGTCTGGGCATATGGAGGTACTAGGATTGCCTGGAAGAAGTTGAGACACAGGGGGGAAAAGGGTGGTCTTGCACTGCCGGATTTGCAATATTACGCTGGGCCTTTCAACTATTGCATTCCATGATGCTTTTAAAAACGCCGAATAACACAGGGGTGGGTGCCATGTTTTCTGCAATGATAAAGGGGGTTAGTCTACCTATGGAGGGCTTCCTGTTCAAATTTGGAGAACAAAAATTCTTCAAAAAGATCAAGCCAAAAGTCCTGCAGGGAATGACTAGAACATGTGCCAGTATTAAAAGGCTCAAGGGCCTAAATTACTTTTCAAACCGGGCGCCCCTGTGGGACTCTCCTGGCGCACCAGATCGCCTGAAGGACAGGGTAGCTCTTCCACTTAGAGCAGCGGGTTGAAGATGTGGGGAGACCTGACTCATGAGGACATGTCTCCTAATCATCACTATACAACAGGGTGGAAGAGGGTTGGTCTAAATTTAAATACATTCAGTTATAGAGTTGGTTCCAAACTTGAAAAAATCCATAGGAATAGGTAGCACTCTTGAGGAGCAGCTAGTCACAAGACCAATTGGAAGGAAGGAGGTCTCCTACCTGTACTGGGCTATTGAGGAGGCAGTGGATGGAGATTTCAATTTGGCAGAAGAACTGTGGGGGGCTCTCATACCAAATAAACAGTGGTAACATCTGTGGCAAACATCCTTTAACATCTTGTTTGACACTGTTAAACCAGCCTGGCTTAGGAGGAATCATTTGTTCACGCTCCACAGGGTCTATTTATCTCCTTGAAGGTTGTCCAAAATGTCGAGGGGGCCTCCAGTTAGTTGTAAATAATGCTATATGGAGAGAGCCTCTGATGTACATATGTTTACGGAATGCCTGCCATAGCAGATTTTTGGGAAAGAGTGGGGAACACCATCACGGATATTCTAGGCTTCCCAATACAAATAAATCTTACTTTGATAATTTGTGGAATATCCAGTGAAATTGTAGGTCTTGCTAGATCTTTCCTTTTCTATGCTGTAATGCTGGCCAGGAGGGAAATAAGCAGGAGATAGGTAGAAGCTGTTCCTCCTCTGTACTCTGACTGGCTGTCGTCCTTGTTTTTGACATCTACGAGAGATCTGTGTAGAACTACTGGTAAGAAAAAGAGAGCACTATGGAATTTCTTACTAAATTGGTCCAATGCTTAGATTTGGGAGACCAGATAGACATCTTCTATCTTTCTTTATTTACTAATTTATTTATTTTTAAATCCTCATTTCCCAGGTTTACTGCCATTTGCTCCAAGATCACTTCCCGAAAGGCGCCTCTAGTGATCTGTTTAGAGACCTGGAATGGTACACTCTATACCTTGCTATCTGTACTCAACCATCAGTGCCAATTCCACCCTGTCTTCCACCAGCAACCACCAGAGTATATAGCAATGTGGTATAAAGGCCTAATCATTGGACTCATTGATTGATGACTGTACCCATTCCTCATAGGGAAGCCAAAAAGCATTCTGCTTACATTCATGTGATCTATCCAATGTGTTAGTGTACTTAATTGAGGCCAACCATTCTATTTTACTAGGGGGAGTAGCCTTAACCCATTTTTTACAGATTTCCCTGCGAGCAAGTAGTATTAAGTAAAATATCAGTTTTTTGTATTTTTTAACAAAGATTCATGATTATTTGTGAGCCCAAAATAGACCATCAGTTCACTTATCCGGGGTGCTTCACCAAGTATAGAGAATATTGTATTACTCACATCCAGCCAAAAGTCTTGGATCGCCGGACAATGCATGAACATGTGAGTATAATCACCTTTCTCCTTGTTGCATTTAGGACATCTAGGTGCTGCCTTACTCCCCAGTTTAGATAATTTTTATGGAGTCCAATAAACCCTATGGAGACAAAAGAGGTGGTTCCACCTTAAATTTGCGGGTCGGACTGTGGAGTATATCATGCCGCAAGAAACTTGCCATAAATCTTGAATCTGCTCTCCTAGCAAGCTCTTTCCGACAGCTCAGTTGGCAAATTAAAATCTCCGTCCGCCATCTCAATTAGCAGCCAATAGCCGATAGCCACCTCTTTTTTATGAGTTACTCCAGCTACCAAGCTTTCTTCTAGTTTGTTAGGCAGTCCTGCTCAGAGGCCATCAGTGAGACTTCAACTCAACATTTGCAGATACTTAAATCTCGAAAGTTGACCATTAAACAATATTTGTCTCTCTTCCCACGATACTAGGGCACTATTCATTATCAACTGGCTCCAGATAGTAATTCCTGCGTCTTTTAGTGGCTGCACCAGACAGTCCTTCGACCATTCTGGAGATCCAGGAGAGTCAAAAATTGGCGCCACCCCACTGTAATAGTTGTTTTTAACTCTCTCCTACCATGTTATTGCTAGACTCTGTAGGGTTTTTAGACGTATTTTTTTTAAACCGCGGGTCTCCATACTTATGAATGAAACCATATTCTCCCCCTTTTACATCTTTTAGCATTCCTGTATGCATCTTCCCTATTTCTGAGTCATCTGGTGCCTTAAACAACCCTTTCCCTCCTTTTATTAGGAAAACCCAGGCCTAATAAGATAGTCTGGCAACCTTAGGCCCCCTTTAACATGAAGTCTTCTCAATTTTTTCCACGAGATACGCACCCCTTTTAGAGGCCCAAATAAAACTGGTTATTTTAGACTGTGTTTTTTTAACCCACTCATCCTTAAAAGCCATTGAAATATTCAGAAATAGAAAAGTAATTTTAGGGAGAATTGTCATCTTGATGATGCTGACTCTCCCATAAATGGATAAAGGCAGGTGAGACCACTCCAACAATCATTTCCCTATCTCCTTATTGGTCTTTTGAAAATGGGTTTCAGGAATTTGTTCTATTTTCTCAGTAATTTTAATGCCCAAGTACCTCATTCCCTTTTTAACACATCTCTCTTGTGTGGTAATATTCCAGACCATTATAACCGTTTTCCCTTGGTTGATTTCATATCCTGAGATCCTCCCAAAACCTGCCGCCAGTTCATTGACTTTTGGTAGTGCAAGGCTAAGATTTGAGGTATACACCACCAAATCACCCGCGTATAACCCCGCTTTCTTTTGCCAACCCCTGGCCTGAAAAGGAGGTATCACCTCATGTTTCCTAATTTTCTCTGCCAAGGGTTCAATGTAAAGGTTAAACAGCAGTGGGGACAGCGGGCACCCCTGTCGCATTCCTCTGAGGATGTTAAATTCTTCAGATAGCCTCCCGTTTATTAGTAGTTTTTGCTGTTGGGTTTTTATATATCTGTTTTATTACCCTACAAAAGTTTCCTTCCAGGTTTGATAATCTCGAAACTTCATGCAGATAAGACCAATTTACTCGGTCAAACGCTTTATTCGCGTCAACTGTGATGACCGCTAATTGCTCCTTTTCTACAGAGGCTACGTCAATGGCAACTATAAGACTGTAGGTTAACTCCTTAATACTCCTTTCTCACACAAACCCTTTTTGATCTCCGTGAAGGCGTGCCCCCACCACCCCATTCAACCTGTCTGCTAATATCTTTGAGTAGATATTTTAGTCAGAGTTGAGCAGGGAAATAGGTCTGTATGAATCGCAACAATCTGTTTTTTTATCGGGTTTAAGGATCAAAGTCACAATGGCGTAATTCCACGAGGGAGGGATCTTTTCTCCATTTTCAAAAATAGCTGTAAATAGCTCGCTAATTGCCGGCATCAGGTATTTACTTAACTTCTTAAAAACTTCCATAGAAAGACCATCAGGACCTGCTGCCTTACTGGATTTCCCTGATTTAATGGCATTTTCTATTTCTTGCTCGGTAATAGTGTTGCTCGGTAATAGTGTTATTCATTGCAGCCTTTTAGGAGTTCGGATACTTTATGAGGTAGCTCTTGTCCTAGCAAATTTAGAACTCTCTCCCTTCTCGAACATAGGTCTTATGTATATACTTCCTCATAATATTTTAACAAAGGATCCTCTATACTAGCTCCCACTATAGTTGGACATCCAGCATTCCCATAGTTGAGTACCTTTATAAAATTCCTGGCCTGATCATTCTTTATCTTCCAGGCAAGTAACTTGCCACAGCCTTCCCCATAATTAAAGTGGGCCAGCTTGCTGGCTTGCCATCTTTCTTGCAGCCGCCTTTCTAATACCGCCAACAGATCCGTCTTAAGAGTTTGAATCCCTAATTGCCCCACCTCATACTCTACTTCATTACATTGTATTTTATGTTCCAAACTCAGCATTGTGTTTTCTATGCTTAGAATTTCTGCCTTCCGCTGTTTATTTTTGTACAGCTGGATTGATGTAATCCTACCCCTCAAGAAGGCCTTGTACGTGTCCCAAACAATCCCTATTTGGGCACTGCCCAGATTATTACAAAAAAATTCCTGAGACTCTAAGCCAAGTTTGTTTATCACCTCATCATCAGACAATATGGAGCGATCCATAGTCCATCTCCGTTGTGTCGCTGCGGTCAAAGGATATTTACTTATTAACGTATATGTATCAATATTGGCTTACAAGAAAACTTTGGTCAAATGATCACGCCTCCTTGAAACTGTTCAGGCTGTGTTGTTGGGCAGCCCTAGTTTTTTCCATCCGCTCTAATAAACTATATCAAGGTCAACTTTGCTATTTAAGAAATAGGCCTTTTTCACCATCAGCATAACCAAGTGATTCTCCTCCAGTCTAGTTCTAGATTAACACTTGATAGTGTTCAAGTGACTGGATCCTGGTTTACAGTCTGCACTTGATGACTGAAATGTTGGAACATGGCTGACAAGCCACATAATGCAAAGCATGCTATTGGTTGGACATTCAAGAACTGCAGGTGGTATATGTCAATATCACTCAGCAAACCTGAAAAAGGAAAGATAAAATGTAGTTCTTGTATACATTTATCAGGATTCTCAGTGAAAAAATATTGAGCATTATCTCACATCCATTTAATTTTTTATAGATCTACTCAGAGACATTTTAACCCATAGGCAAAGTGGGCTCTGGCCCAGTACCCCAGCTTTTCAGAGGGCCCCTGAGAGAGCCAGCTCGGTTCTGCATTGAGTCTTGTTCTAGTTACCCTGAATAATTCTTACACAGATGGTAATGGACTCTCACACATCACCCCTATTCAAAATAAATGAAAGGGAAACGGTATTTGAAACAGTTATTTTACAGAGAAATGATGTGTTTATGTTTCATTCTTTTAGATCAAAGCAGAACCTAACATATTCATATGTCACAGATATTATTTGCAGTACTATTATTGAACTGCTGCTGTGTTACAATATTGAAAACACACCTCACTATCCCAAAATATTAGATGTAAACACATTTAGAATATGGACCAGTGAGTCTGTCCCCTGTCAGTGGCCTGGCCAAAGAGGGCATGAAAGAGCTGAAAATGGAACCATATTTTAAAGGTGTTCCGAACAGCGACCCCCAAAATATGTTTGGCCCAGGACCCCCAGAATTTGTATGATGTCCCTGCTGCCGCCCTCTAACAAGACAGAAAGATGATGTACAGTGCTGTAGAAAACTAATGATTACTGCTCTACCATAACATCCTGTCTTTGTTTTAGCATCAAGAGTTACCACCAGGCAAGTAGAGCACCATGCCATTTGGATACGGATGCATGTTTCTTTAGAAAGGGCCTTGCCCCATGCTGTACCCTAGGACATCCTTATATGTTTTTATTTACTTTGTCTTGTGGCTGCTTCAAAATATCTGGGATGTATTATATATTAGTCTATTTATCATGTTCAAGCTCCCCATTACCCATCTTGTTCAAAGTATCCTGGTGAAAACAGGTCAACTATTTCCTGTAATTTAGTGGAGGTTCTTGTTCTTTGAGTGATGGTCTGAAGACTCCATCAGCTTGCGAATCCTATAAAAGTATCTAAGGTCCGTGTCTTGGTGTTTGAATGTGTTAGCAGCAACTGTCTCTTCGATCTTAGACTCTGCCAAAGCAACACAAATTGAAATAGCTACATTGAGACTTATAGTGTTAAAGACTGACTTGCATAGTTGCTATCTGTGCATGCTTCTGTTAAAACTAAGGCAGGAAAACACCAACTTTCTTAAAGTTGCATTTCCAAGACGGTAATTTAATATCCAACTTTACCATAGAATTTGTTTTTCATTACAATTCCAACGACACCAAACATGAGCTAGTTAACTGTTCTCATTTGGAAATTGCAGCTTATTAAATGTAATAAAGTAACACCAATGTTGTCCTTTGAGAAAGGTATGCTTTGCAGTAGTGAAGAAGAATTAAGAGTTTTTCACTACTAGGACATATACAACTTAAAATTACATGTACTACTTTTCAACTACACTGCACCCTGGCTTTTGGGTTGTCTGGGGCCTACCCTAGGGTGACTTAGCTGAAGTAAGGTTTGGGGAAGTGGATTCACACGGCGACAACTACTGAAGCAACAGGGACTTATCATGTTCAAAAAATGATAAATTCTCTAAATGCTACTAATTTTGGAACACAACTCCTTGAAGCCTTCTAAACAAAACAATTGCTGCTTGAGAGCCTCAAACTTTGTGGAATAGTTTCTTTACTATACCTGATTGATACTTCTACAATCATCCGAATCAATAGACAACAAATTTTCTCTGAAAATCAGTCAAAATTGACACAAAGAGGTTCTCAGGCCTGCCTATTTGTCTGTACGTCATATGTCTCATATGTCACAAGGTACAACCTCGTGATTGTACTCTGAAGCCTTGAAATAGTCACCTCAGTGACAAGAAACATGTTGGCTGTTATCTATCACAGGACATTGTTGTGTTAGTTGGACTCGGAAATATCATCATCATTAAAGTGTGTAGTATATTTTTTTCTTTTCTGTAAAATTTTAAATTAATTTAATATGTTTTCAGGGGGATTAATAAGCCATTGAGAAATTGACTTTCTTCTGTATTTTTTAATATGTGAAAAGGAAACAAAGTTCTTTCAGAAAACATCAAAGTACATGTTACTAGATATAATTAACTTGTTGTTTACTTCCTGATAAATATTGTAACACGAGGGCTTTTCCGTTGTGTACTCACACTTGAGGTAGTAGGGTGTGGTATTACCTTGAGTGGCACTATTGCACAAACCGTCAATGTTGGCTTAACCTACTAACATTACATGCCCACTAAATTTGTTTGCCTTACGAGGTGCGACATCTTTCTCCCACTACTACCCCATTTTTTGGCATGATCCATTGAGGCGCCACTATATGATGAGTTGAAATGTAAGGCGAGTGGCATAATTTACACAACTGTGGATGCTCTTCAGAGTGCAGAAGGGCTGCGGAAAATATAAGCAACGTGAGGGTCATTTTCAATCCATAGCAGCTGCCTGGGGATCACAAATTCAATTGGTGACAGCAAGCAGCGGTGAGCGCCATGGCGTATGGCGGTGCCGACTAGCTCTTGAACCCTACCGAACCTGACGATTTTGCACTTCCTGGACCAACTGTCAAGTTCTCCCTCAATAAGGTACCTGAAGTGGTGAGAGAGTGAATTTAGATCGATTATAGTTGCCCAATGGTATGCCTGACTCTAAGATAGTGACCAGCAGTTGAAAATGACCCAGAGGAGGACTAAAGGGATGGTGTCATGCACTAACAGCGGTGAAGAGAATAGATATCAGGGTTGGAAAAAGAAAAATGCCATCCTGCCTGATATACAGTCCAACCTGGACTTTGGCCCCCATAACAAGTAACTGGCTTGCTCTCCTGGACCGATTTGAATGAGTACTCCACAGGGTGAAAATGGCCTACTCTGCCCCAAGGCCTAGTTGTTCAGCAAAGCACCTTTTGTGAAATTAAACCCTCGAGACAGATCAGCGCTTTTGAGGGAAGCTAGAAGGGGGGGTGAATATTGGTTCCTCACTGCCAGGAGGCCTGACTTATATTTCTGTTCATAACAGACTTTAGTGCCATAGATGGAGGGAAGCATTAGTGACTGAAAGGGGGGGTTTCACCAAGACTATCATTAAAACCGGCCATTCCGGATGTGCCTCTCCCCGACCCTGTGTTTTCCACATCCTCATTAAAGCTGCAGAGTGGAGAAGTCTACAGCACTCGTACACAGGCTACTTGTGGGGACTTGTGCATCCTGTTCACCTGGGCCACCTACTTGGCACTGACCTGCAGCCTCTATGCCTCTGAGTGTCAGAATAAACTTCACTACTTTGTGATGTTGAATGAGGCAGTAACTATGCTGAGCATCTCTATTCCAGAACACTAAGAACTAGAAGGACTAGGGGGAGACATCCACAAGATCGGCGACTAGCTCAACTAGAGGACAATGGCTAAAGCAACGCCATTTGAAAAGACATGGGAAACATGAATCTATTAGCAGGAGGATCGGAGCTATGAGTGTCCATTTTTATCAAAGACCTTTGCAAAGACTGCTCTTAGAGGCCATCCATTACAGCACAGATTTCATGTTTCATCCTGCAGAGACTACGATCATAAGCGCAACAGTCATTAACTCACTTATGAATATGTTTGGCCCTCTTGCTACATCCTATGGCATCCAACACAAATAGATGCTCCAATGAACTACTGCTCTGATACTTCACTGCCAATCAGCATTGAACCAAGTTTGCAACCTCTAGAATACTTTAGCAGTTCAGGATCCAAACACTGAATCCAATATGTTAGATCTGCTTTCTAATTAGTTTTAGGGAACTAGGTTCCCACGCTTTCTTGTTTTCTTTTCTTGTTTATGTTTATGGTGCATGAGGGATACTATGTCATCTGATGTGTGGGGGACAGAGGGCAGAATCTGCAGCCTGGTCTAACTTTCCCACACATGAGGGTGAGATGGTGAGAGTCTCTTACCAGATATTGCTGTTTGTGGACTACAAAATATATTGTTAACACACTGTTCATATGGTGTTAACAACCATACTGTGGAATTTTAAAGGTTTAATCTCCCAGGCCAAGTGGCATAAACTTTAGAAATATATTTTAGACCAGATGAAGGATATTGTAGCACTACAGGAAACACACCTTAAACGTAAAGAAGGCCATAGATGTCATCACAAATCTTATCCTTCTGTCTATAAGTCATCTGCATCCCCCAAACACAAAGAAGTCTCCTTTCTTTTTCACTCTCCTCTGTAAAGTTGCAGCCAGTGGGTACTAAGGTGGATAAAAAAAGAGGGGGAGAATTGTGATGGTTAAGGGCATTATCAGGATTAGAATGTGTCCGGTGGCCTCGTTCTATGCAACCATTACAGGCCTGGTGTCCCCTTTCCACTCACTCATATCCCTCCTAGGTGGATTTTCTGAAGGGGTGAACATTTTGATGGGGACTTTAATCTTACAAGGGATCTTGACTAAAACAGCTCCCACTCAAATAGAACCCACACAGGGGCCTTTCCCAAAGCTCTGAAACAAGCCATCCTTGATATAGGCCTGGTTGATGGGTGGAGAACTATTCACCCCAGAGATTACAGATTGTTTTCCCACTCCCATCGCACATATTTTTGGTTGGACTATGTTTTTCTCACTCAAGCCCTATGCCACTCTTTTCAAGAGGTCAGATTCCACTCAGTTACACTTTTTGATCAAGCTCCAGTGGAGATCTGACAGTGGTTCTTTCCACTGTCCCTCACACAGGACTTTCTCTGCCAAGACGAGCTACGTAAAACTATCAAAGAAATGTTTTCACTAAACGATCCTCACATTACTAACCTTTTCATTACCTGAGATACCATCACAATGGTAACTAAAAGGAAATGCATCTCATTGATGTCCACTTTGTCTCAGCAGAAAGCACAGGATAGGTTGGCCCTTAAAGCTGAACTACAGTCAGCTGAGCATACCCATAAGGACTCCCCCTTTTTAATATGGCAAAGGAAAGTCACAGCTTTACAGAGTAAACTTTATGCTATGCACATAGAGCCCAATTGACTTTATTATACCTCAAAAAAGGAAAAACTGAAAAGGGGAATGAGGTGGGGTCAAATTTAGAGCAACAATTCTACTCTAAACATAAGAAAAAACACATTGGCAACCTCCGTACAGGCTCTAGGGCAGGGGCTACTTCCAAAGAGAATAAAGCCGGGCCATTTTGAGATTTTACAAGCAACTGTACACCTCTGAACCCCCAAATGAGTCAGCTCAGCTAAACAACCTAGCAGGGGTAGAGCTTCTCCAGGTGACAAATTACCAAAATGAAGAACTGGAGAGTCAAATTAGCGAAGACAAAGTATAAGCAGCCACTCATGCTCATAAGCTCCATAAATCGCCTGGACCCGATGAGTTTACTGCTCAATTCTACAAAACCTTAAGCTCCAACTTGGTACCACATTTGACTCCTCTATTTAGCTACATAGCAGAGGTCCACTGAGTGACCCTACAATGGGCAAAACACAGTTATCAGTCATACCCAAACCGGGTAAGGACCCCCAGACTTGTGCATCATATCGCCCTTTTGCACTATTGAACCTAGATGTTAATCTTTATTCTAAAACCCTAACCACTAGATTAGAAGATATAATGCTGGATCTGATCCACCTGGATCAATCTGTTTTTAATAAAGAGCGCCAGATGCATGAATATTTGTGGAGGGTGATCCACCTGGTCAAAAAAGCTACCAAAAAAAAATCCCAGTACTCTTTTTGGCACTCAATGATGGAAAAGCTTTTGACCAGCTGGACTGATCCTTCCTGTTTCACACTCTTTGAGAGTTTGGTATTAGGGAAAATTCATAGACCTGATGCCAGCTGACTACGCTCATGCGCAATCCCGAGTAATGGTAAATGTGGTGCGTTTGGATGCCTTTTACTTGGAACGCAGCACAAGAAAGAGGTGCCCTTTCCCCCATCTCCCATTTGCTTTAAGTATCGAGCCCCTGGCAGCCAATGTGCAGGTGACGGGGTCTATCCAGGGCCTTATGTTTGGCTTAGTGGAACCTAAAATATCTATGTTTACAGATGATGTTCTAATTTTACTTACCACCCCCAGACGTCCTCGACGGCTCTGCAGGCTGAGCTTGCAGATTACAAGACAGTGGCAGGTCTTCTCATTAATCTCCATAAATCCTTCCTTTTAAACTTAACTCTCCCTGCTCCTAAGATAGAGGTGCTGCAAGCTCTTCCCATTTTCATTGGCCAAGAAAGACCTAACATATCTCGGGATTAAGATCACGCCTAAAGTGACCGATCTTAACTGGGCAAACTACCTTCCACTTCTTCAACAGCTTGAAGCAGATCTCAAACAGTGGGCTCCCTTATATTTTTCCATGATAGACTGAATAATGCGATTAGGATGACTGTCTTGCCGAGGGTCCGAGGTCATTATACCTCTTTCAAGTACTCCCCATTCCGAATGACCAAGACTTTTTCTCAAAACTCCAGACCTTGATTACACAATTGTTTTGGCAGGAGTGCAGGGCCCATTTTCCTTATAAAATGTTGATTCTATGCAGAGATGCTGGTGGCCTGGCATTACCAGACTTTCCATTATACTTCAAAGTGGCACAACTGTGGGTAATATCAGAGTGGTCATTGAGGGAGTCAGATAAACACAGGGTACAAATGGACACAGCTGTGGGTGATAGATCCTTTTGGGATGTCCTATGAAAACCAAAGCCAGACAGACCACTTAATGCCTATCTGAGTACACCAACCAAGACCACCCTTACAATGTGGGATGAAGTGAATCGCTCTGCAGCATGAGTGATGTTTCCTTCGCCTTACACCCCTATCCACTTTAATTCAGCCTTTCCACATCCACTTCAGCCTGGGCCTATTGACCTCTAGCAGGGGGGGGGGCTCTCTCACTGTATCTGCCCTTTTTCACGGCTGGGAAATCCTCACCTTTGAAAATTGTAAAGGAGACTTTTCACTACCAGATGCTGAGCGATATCAATATACCCAGCTAAAACATTTGGTACTCTAGCCCAAAATGCAGATGGCAGCCACCCGAGACCTCTCTCTTATTGAAACGTTTGTTAGAGTGTGGTATATAAATAAATAATACCGGATCTAGGTTTTACTGGACATAGCAATAACAGATAGCTCAATAAATAAGAGTCAAGATTCGAGGTAGTAGGAGTTTGCAGGTTTAATACAGCATAAAGGACAGGAACAGGACAACCTGCATGGGAATAGGATGGCAGCGCTGCCGGGGGCAGGATCAGAATCGGCATAAGGGAATGGGG
This sequence comes from Lissotriton helveticus, assembly GCF_964261635.1. Lineage (NCBI taxonomy): Eukaryota > Metazoa > Chordata > Amphibia > Caudata > Salamandridae > Lissotriton > Lissotriton helveticus. The sequence goes on from NC_136072.1 coordinate 1,012,279,549, forward strand.
GGAAAGGACTGGCGTAACATTTAATAACAATACACAAGCATATATAGTAAAACAGTTGCATTACAGTACATATGATAGGCGGAGCAGTGGGTGTGGTCAATAGCAGTCGCGAAAGATAAGGGTGAAAATGGGTGTAACAGGGGCGTATACATAGACATGTGATGCAAACGTAACAGAATATGTCATAAATGGGGCGGAAACATGGAGGGGGCTACCTAAGGAGCCGGGACCTCTAACCTAATGGTGCGCGCAAGCTGACAATGACGTGTGACTAGGAGAAGCTGGGGGCTATGAACTCTGTGCTAGGAGCAGAGACTGAAGTCTGGAGAGTCAGGGCGACATGTACCTAAACCCTATCTAGTATCTGATGTTTTAGAGGACATGTTGATATAAACTAAGAGTCAGGAGGGGAGAGGCTAACGGACTCTAAGACTGGAGCATGCATTATTCTACATGTAGTGCGTGATGAAGAATATTAAATGACCATTAAATGCAGTATTTCTCTTACATGGAGACGTAAAGGCTAGACAATGACGGAAACTATTGATGCGATTCAGTAGCTTAGGAATGCAGAGAAGGAGGGCTGGACTGATAACTAGAATCATAACATACTCTTGGCAGACTAACAGGCAGAGCCAGGCTGAGCCGGGCACTGTGAGGCAGGAAGTAAGTGAAGGGTCGAGGATACAGGTGGGGGCTGTATCGCTCCTCAGCGAGGGTTCAGGAGACAGGAGCTGAATCTGGTGTCCGGGCCCTTTTGAGGCCTAGAAACGGGGACTTTTCAATGAAATAACGTGCACACTGGGAAACGTGGCAACGTAACTTTACATAGGCCTGATATTCATAGTATTCACGAGAACTGGAAACTGGCATACTAGGGATGGACACAACTGTAATTGCATCTTTAATCGAACATGGGGGATACATATGCATATTTAATCATGCACACATAACATAAGATGGAGGACACGTAGGGACACAGAACATGGCAAAATGTACTTTTCCACATTCCCTCCTTGTCACTACGTTTCCATCAGGAAACATCAATATTCATGATACCATCTATCATTTCATACAGTATCATTTGCTCGTCTCGAATTTTCTCGGAACGGGATTTAGAACGGGACTTAGGACTAGGAATACAAGAGGTAGCACAAATGCCGCAAATCGCAGGGCCACATTGTAAACAGAGGCAGCAACTGAATATGATCGCTACTGCAATACCCAGAAATGACAATACTTTCCATCCCCAGGCGGAAATTATATTCCAGAACCAACCGGACCATGTCCAGGTGCCTGGATCTTGGTGTAACATATGGGCAATTTTATGGAGTCTGGTTATAGCTGAATAAACAGACGGCGCGTTATTAGGAATGAAAATGCAGCAACTAGATCCGATGACTCTACAGGCCCCGCCCCTATCGGCCAGTATGACGTCAAGGACGAGACGATTCTGGAGCACGACAATTCTCATAAAGGATTGTTCTTCGGTTAAGTTACTTAGAGCAGAAGTAGTCTCAATCACTACTGCTTCAAGTGTTCGGGTTAATCTACGTATCAGTTTACTATTCACGACAGTACCTAAGTAGGGGAAGACACCTTTATTGATATCTATGTATTGTTCTAGAGCAGTTTCAGTATAATCGACAATCGGGAAATTTCTCTTGTGTCTAGTATGTACTAGGTGGGAATTCCTATGGTAGTCAGGTGGGGCTAGAAAAACTGGTGGTAGTAGGAAGGCAATGTAACATGTACCATCCCAATCAAGGGGCAGACGAACATATGCGGTCTGACCACAAACAAAATAAGAATGACGTGAAGCTTTAAAAATAGATTTCCCACTGTCACTATACTTGACAATAGTAGTACAATCACTATGTCCTACATGTACGGAACCATTATTTCGGACACATAATTCACCTTTGACTGGTAGTACTGAAATAGCAGGTAAGTCTGGAGTAGAATCAGACTGAACATTCAGGACCATAAAACTCGAAGAATAATTACCCAAATTATAAACTTCATTTTCGAGATCTAACCCTGTTCTGTGGGGAAGACCTTGCTTGTCTGGGAAACATGTGCTGTTCAGAAAAGACATATCTGTTGAGGATGACGTTAACGTGGACCATGCTCCACACGAACCATTATGTGAAAATGGATAAGGAAAGAGTGGCAGAACTCCCTTCGGTGTCTGGAAAGGGGGGAGTCGACCACACACCCAACAATTTGTGGCATTGCTGGTCTGGTGTGAATAATGTAACATGCGGATAAAAGAATTATTTCGCATAGCGAGACGATAAGAGAGTTCATGAGGAGGCAGATCACTAAACGTGTGCTCTACTGTAGCATTAACAGACTTATTTACATGAGAAACTGGAAAATACAAATAAAAAGCATAACTGGTGCAGGAAATCATAATGCAAAAATATAGCAGAAAACATAAAATAATAGTGCAACTTCTAGAGTTCTCACTAACTCTCTCTCTATGGGGGTCTATTATATACATGTCAGAAACCGGTCTAACCGTTTCACCTAGGGGAGGACTTAGACAATCAAACTGGCTGACTTATTTTACTAGACCTTAGTTTAAGCTTATACTCCTGCTGCGGAGTTTTCTCTAACAGGGAAGGGTTCGTAGCAATGTCTTTTGCGGGACAGTCCTTAAGAATAGTACTTTGGCAGTCCTTAAGATCCTCGGAAATGTTCTTTGAAACAGGCTTCAATCCAAAAAATCTTTTCACATGTGACAGGTGGACCCAGCCCTTCCTGCCTTCCAGCTTGACGGCAGTACGGGTGGCCAGGAGGACCTGTCGGGGTTCCTTCCAGCGAGGCTCCAGCGGACGTGAACGATCAAAATTCCGGACAAGAACCATGGATCCGGGAACGATTTCATGCGGTGCCACCTCGGTATTGTCTGGAAAGGCGGCAGCAACCTGTGAACGACAAGAGTTGAGGGCAGACATCAAGGAAGCTAGGTAATCTGTCAGCATATTACTTGAAACATCGGTAATACTTCGAGGTGTAGGTGTACCCCACATGTTAGGGGGGCGGCCGAATACGACTTCATACGGGGACAGACCTGATCTGGAGTGTGCGACCATGCGCATATAAAACAAAGCGACTGGCAGAGCTACTAGCCAGTCCACACCTTTCTCTTTACATACTTTTGCAATTCGGATTTTCAGGGTCTGGTTATGTCTCTCTACTAGACCGGCTGCTTCAGGATGGCGTACACAATGGAACTTCCACTGGTACCCTAACAACAGGGAAACATGTTTCATCAACTCGGATGAAAATGGCTGGCCGTTGTCTGAATATACGACTCTAGGGAGTCCATAACGGGGGAAGAACTCACGAACCAACTGTTTGGCAGTGGTCGCGGCTGTGTAATCTGGGACTGGATATGCTTCTGTCCACCTGGACAAAGCGCATACAACTACAAGGACATACTTGAAACCTCGACATCGCTCCATCTGAATATAATCCATTCGGAGGACTTCAAAAGGGTGGTCAGGGGGCTGGAAACCACCTTGTTCCACCGGGACACTTTTACCTGGATTAAACTGACAACATATCATACAGGTACGGATTTTCTGCTTGGCTGCAGCTCGTAAATGCTTGTTGAACCAAATGTTCTGGATACTATCTAACATAGCTTTTTCTCCTAAATGTGCTGGACTATGTGCGGTATTGATAATGACTTGAACCATAGAATCGGGGAGAAACCATGTGGCTTTACCCTTCGTTACCCATCCCTGATCTGTCTGGACCCCTCCTTGTTCGGACCATTTCTTGATTTCATCGGGAGTAGCATGTAACTGGATATCTATGACATCTTGAGTGGGGTCCTTAACTGTCATACATGTAGTCTTTTCTAGAGTGGATGTCGGTGTCTTGTTAACTGGAATGTCCTGTGTCTGTGCTGTAAGCTTGGCTGTGCGATCTGCTAGATCATTACCTTGGGAAATAGTGTCAGTAACTTTCGTATGTGCTTTGCACTTCATGATAGCAATAGATGTCGGTAAGTGTATGGCATCTAACAGAGCTTGAATAAGGAGACCATGCTGAATCTTGGTTCCATGAGAAGTCATGAAACCTCTCTCCTGCCAGAGCACTCCAAAGTCGTGTACGACTCCAAATGCGTAGCGTGAATCTGTGTAAACATTAGCTTTCAGGTTCTTAGCGTGTATGCAGGCTTGGGTCAGAGCAACTAGCTCTGCTGCTTGAGCAGACAGGGTGTCAATACGGTGTGTTTCTATAACTTCAGTGTCAGTAGTCACTGCATACGCGGCTACTAGTTCTCCTGTACTTGTTCTCATACATGAACCATCCACATAAAGTGTCAGGTCGGGATCTGGTAATGGAATATCTGTCAGATCTTGTCTTGGCTTAGTCATAATGTTAACTACTTCCACACAGTCGTGTGTGGCAGGATTCGAATTAACTGATGGTAACAGTGTAGCAGGATTTAGAACGTTGCAGCGTCTGATTTCTATGTGTGGCTGGAACAGTGTCAATTCATAACCTGTTAAACGTGCAATTGTCAAGTGCTGAGTCTGTGTTCGGTTTAAAAGAACTTCCACGGAGTGTGGGACTTGTACTGTCAAGGAATGTCCTAATACTATGGAATCACTTTGTCTGATAGCTAGAGCTGTGGCTGCAACTGACTTGAGGCACGCAGGCAGAGCCTGGGCTACAGGATCTAATGTGCTCGAAAAATAAGCACAAGGCTTGTATTGTCCTGCTTGATCTTGTGTGAGAACAGATAATGCTGTACCTTCGCGTTCTGTGACGAAAAGTGTAAAAGGCTTACTGTAGTTCGGTGTAGCTAGAACAGGAGCTTGGCATAAAGCTTTCTTTAATTCATTAAAACTAAGTGTATGTTCAGATGTCCAAGGGAGGACAGTCGATACGGCTGCCTCCTGTGTCGTTAACTGTATCAGTGGTTTAGCTAGAAATGCATACTGAGGAATCCATTGTCTGCAGTAAGAAGTGAGGCCGATAAAAGCACGTACCTCCTTCTGGGTCTTGGGCTGAGGAAGACTCGCTATTAACTGGATACGGTCAGGTGTCAACTGCCTACCCCTCTTGGAAGGTAAGTGGCCTAAGTAGATCACTTGCTGGACACAGAATTGAAGCTTAGAAGGGGACACCTTGTGCCCCATCTCGGCAAGGAAATACAAGACTGTAAGGGATGCTCGCTCGCAAGCACGTTCAGAACGGGCTGTGATCAGTAGATCATCGACATACTGGAGCAGGGCAGTGTCAGTTGGCATGTGAATATTGTCTAGTTGTCTCTTAAGTGCTTGACTGTAAATACTAGGACTTTCTGTGAAACCTTGAGGAGCTCGTGTGAACATATAGCTCCTTCCATTTAAACAAAATCCGAAAAGGAACTGGCTGTCTGGATGAATGGGGACACTGAAAAACGTGTTCTTGAGGTCTATGACTGTAAAAAATGAGGCTTCGGAATCAATGGCTGTCAATAGGGAAGAGATATCTGGGACAACTGGGTACTGGGGAATAATACATTTATTAAGTTCTCGTAGGTCAATCACTAATCGATATACTGGGGGTGCATTTGGATCAGTACGTTTCATGACTGGAATGATCGGAGAATTACATACATTGGAGTCAGTTTCTACAACTACTCCTTGAGCCATAAGCTCGTCAATAATTTTGGATAAGGCTGCTACAGCCTCAGGTGGCAATCTGTACTGTCTGATTCGTGGCAACACTACACCTGGCTTGAGAGTCACACGATGGGGTGTGATTTGCATATAACCAACATCAGTTGGACCTTGTGCCCATAAATGCTGCGGAACATTAGATAATCTCGGATCAAAATCTCGTAATACATAGTGACCCTTGAAGTCACGTAAGAACAGTCGTATTCCCTCTGGGGAGCAGCATATGACTGCACCTAATTCTTTCAGTGTCTTAATGCCTAACAGATTTTCTGGACATGACTTCGTAAGTAACAGATCAGTAGTGCGGGACAATGGACCTACTTCTAGAGTAACTGGCTGAGATATCTCATTTACAATAGGCTTTCCTGAAAATCCAAGGGAAACATTTCTTGAGCCTGAGAGCGGAGCCCCTGGAACTTCGGCGTGGCTGATGGTGGTCCTACTTGCCCCTGTATCAATCAAAAACTTTCTGTCTTTCCCTAATACTTGACTATGAACATAGGGACCCTCTTGATCTACAGGTATCTCGATGAGAGGCAAGCCTACCTCCCTCTCTAGGCTGTTTCATGAATACGGTTGATACTCTGGATACTCGGACTGTGCATACTGGTATATCTGCTGTGTAACATGCTGTGTTGCAGCAATAGGCTGCGGTGCTGGAACTGTCTGTTGTGCATTCTGTGGCTGAGAAGTCTGTGAAACTTGTTCTTGTCTAGGCGGACGTGGTCTTTCTTTAGTTTTACCGGTAGCTATATTGTGTTTCAGAACTGCACACTCGTTTATGAAATGACCTGGCTGTTTACAATAATTGCATGTCCCTTTAACGGGAGCTGTAGGATGACTGGCTTGATTCGGACCCCTCTTCTGACTGTCTTGTGGAATAGATTGTGCAACTAGTACTTTCATTTTCGTGTCTTTCATACATTTTCTTTCATGATCTTGCTCTTCTCTGATTCTATTCTGGTGGTACTGAAGCATCTGTAACATCTGGGACGGGGTATTAGCTTGCCAGGTACTTTCAACTTTCAAAACTCGATTCTTAACTTGTGGACTCGAATTCTCGACTAATTTAGTAACAAAAAGATGAGGGTATGACTCGCTACTCGTCTTGAGGCCACTGTTTATACTAAAACATTTCTCAAATCTAGAATAAAAATCACTAGTGTCTTCATCTTGTTTCTGTTTACAGGCTGAGATTGCATCCCAGTCTTCCTTTTTAGTGGCTAATAATCTTGGCAAAACTTGTATTAACAATTCTGGTAATTCTTTACATTTCTCTCCAAGACCGGTACCTGGTACTCGTATCTTATCTTCAGCTTCTAGAACTGCCCAATCGATCTTTTTCTCTCCCACCTCCCAATCTTTTTCCTTGAGTTTTTCATATACCCCTGCGGGCAACAAGACTTTTAGCATTTTAATTATATCTGGATACGTGTATTCTCCCATACGGAGCATGTCCTTTAATTCTCGGTGGAACCCTGCTGGATCTTTGTCATGACAGGGAATTAATTTCTTCATCTCTAAGAGTTCCATCTTTGTAATCGGAGTGTAAACAAACACTCGTTGCATTTCACCATCTGTTGTCCTGACTGGGTGTACTTCTCGTAACGGATTCTGTCTGTCTATGTAAAACGGTTTACTTTCTGGAGGTGAGACATGAACAAAATGCGGGTTCAAAAACATACTATATTTGTGGCGCTGTTCTAGAATGACACTAATTAAATCGGTACCTAAACCTTTCCATCTATACTGGAGTAACTCGTTCAGGACATCGTGTAACGGACCTGGATCAGAATGTTGACCCTCATACAGAGTAATGAGGTGCTGGATCATATACATACCCACCAGTCGTTGCTCGGCTGGGGGCAATTTCAGAAACATTTGTGCCACTATTTCGTCTGGAAAAGTGGTAGAATCAGTAATCCATCGGACTGCTGATCGGGCTAGTTCTTGTTCATGCATAGTACTTAACTCACTATAACCGATTCGTGATTTCAGAATGTGATCGGTAGCTTGAAATACTTGTTCTAGAGAACCTTGTTCTGGTGCCGGATGAGGAACAGTTTTCTTGTAGTCTAGACGTGAATGTCGGTCTGGAAATCTAGATTTTCCTACATACGCTATTCTAGTGGGATTCTCGTCCTCTACCTCTTCAGTAGAAGAGTCATTCTCTTTCTCGCTTACTTGTGCTGCTTTACGTTGTTCATGTAACTTTATTATTTCTTTACGAATTCTCTTGTACATACTCTCTATACTACTGATAGTCTTGTGCTTACCCTCGGCTATATTATCACTCCACCTTGTCAGGATTCTCATTTCGGCCGGATCTTTAGTCGGGTAGTCTTGTTCTCTTATTAGACAATTAATCAGAAACTTTAATATCATGAGCTGGATCTCAGCTTTCCTTTGAGACATGGCTTCGCCAATACTTTCTGGATCATCCCCTGTACGGATGAAGCGATATATTCTGTCTAGATCTCCTTTCATATCTGGTAGGGTGTCTAAATACCCGGTCACCCGTCTTACACGGATGGAATATATTACTGTACTATCATCACCTGCAACCGGATCATAGCGGCATTCAGTAAGAGCTCGTCGGATATCTGCAACGGACTTAAATTTGGGCGTACGTTGTAACGCACATTCATGTAACTCGGCCAACGTTCTACGTTGGTGTGGTGGCGGGGTACCAGGAGGACCTCCTCCTGCGGCCCCTAAACTGGAATCGTCGACTGATACTCTTCGTGCTGGTAGAGTGGGAAATTGTAATGCAGGCTGAACCGGGGGTACCGTAACAGGTACTCCGGTGTCTGGAGGAGCAGGATTTACATTATTTACAGGGACTGGCGGAACAGGATTTGCATATTCTGGAACCGTATCGTCCAAGTAGGACGAAATAAAAATATCAGCTGCGGTCGGTTTGTGACGTAGCTTGGTCGGAACTAGTGGTGGCGGAAAATTACTGGATGCCTCCGGGGTCGCTTTTGGCAAGCCCTCGGCAAGAAGAGGATACATACCCTTAATGAGGGCATGCCTCTGTCTATCTGACTGTTCAGTTTTGACTCGTTCACCTATCTCGATTAGTTCCCTTTCTTGGGCTCGTTCTAAGGATTCTCTACTTAATTCTGACTTTCTGATTTCTTTTTCGGTTCTTTTATGAGATTCTTTGCGCCATAATTCGATGGCATCTTTCTGTGACTGTCTGGCTTTCTTTTTCCATAATGCTTCTTCTACTCGCATGATGCACTCGGCATCCCATGTACCCGATACGGGCCATCTATACTTTTCTTCTAACTGTTTGGTATACTCTACCCATAAATCTAGATATAATATGGCACTTATGCCATGCTTCTGATACATAAAATGACCTGGACTGTCCCTAGGCGGGACAGGAACTGCTTCTTCTAACAGACCTTTCCTAGTTCTTAACTGACGTAGTCTGGAAAATAACGGCATGACTGAACTGTTAATCTAGACACAATACAATACACAATGAACACGATAATTACTCCACATTCATACCACGACATTAAAATACATGAAGAACATTTAAAATATCAGTTCGAACAGAATACTACCTGGAATACTGAAAACAGAATACATGAATTTTCTCGAGAACAGAACTGACTAGAACAGAAACTAGATGCACTGCTAAAACAGTACGAAACTTACCGGTCTCATAAAGAGACACGTCAGGACCCGCATCCACCGAAGTGGACACTTCGTTTTGGGTCTGTGTACCACCAACCCACGGACCAGAGTAAATTAGATTGACCCTGTCTAGATACTACCCCAGCAATGGTACTCACCGGGCAGCAAGAACGGAAGGCCTCGGACTGGACTGGACTGCTTCGACGCCGGACGGACGAACTTCGGACTTCAGTTACGGGTGGGCCTCCGGATACCTCGGACCTTGGACTCTCGGCTTGGGCTCTGGTCGGGACTCGCCGCGTTCCTCCACCGCCTCGTCTGGATGCTGGACCGCCACCTCCGTCTCCTCCGTGGGCCTGAGGGATACTTGAAGCAGAAATATCTGCACGTGCACGGTATGGTTCCGTCACGGCTGCAGAGGGTCAGGGGGCCGGCGTGGCTTCACCGGCGCGTGGGGAAAGGGCAAGTTCCTGTTCGGGCGCCATTATGTGGTATATAAATAAATAATACCGGATCTAGGTTTTACTGGACATAGCAATAACAGATAGCTCAATAAATAGGAGTCAAGATTCGATGTAGTAGGAGTTTGCAGGTTTAATACAGCATAAAGGACAGGAACAGGACAACCTGCATGGGAATAGGATGGCAGCGCTGCCGGGGGCAGGATCAGAATCGGCATAAGGGAATGGGGGGAAAGGACTGGCGTAACATTTAATAACAATACACAAGCATATATAGTAAAACAGTTGCATTACAGTACATATGATAGGCGGAGCAGTGGGTGTGGTCAATAGCAGTCGCGAAAGATAAGGGTGAAAATGGGTGTAACAGGGGCGTATACATAGACATGTGATGCAAACGTAACAGAATATGTCATAAATGGGGCGGAAACATGGAGGGGGCTACCTAAGGAGCCGGGACCTCTAACCTAATGGTGCGCGCAAGCTGACAATGACGTGTGACTAGGAGAAGCTGGGGGCTATGAACTCTGTGCTAGGAGCAGAGACTGAAGTCTGGAGAGTCAGGGCGACATGTACCTAAACCCTATCTAGTATCTGATGTTTTAGAGGACATGTTGATATAAACTAAGAGTCAGGAGGGGAGAGGCTAACGGACTCTAAGACTGGAGCATGCATTATTCTACATGTAGTGCGTGATGAAGAATATTAAATGACCATTAAATGCAGTATTTCTCTTACATGGAGACGTAAAGGCTAGACAATGACGGAAACAATTGATGCGATTCAGTAGCTTAGGAATGCAGAGAAGGAGGGCTGGACTGATAACTAGAATCATAACATACTCTTGGCAGACTAACAGGCAGAGCCAGGCTGAGCCGGGCACTGTGAGGCAGGAAGTAAGTGAAGGGTCGAGGATACAGGTGGGGGCTGTATCGCTCCTCAGCGAGGGTTCAGGAGACAGGAGCTGAATCTGGTGTCTGGGCCCTTTTGAGGCCTAGAAACGGGGACTTTTCAATGAAATAACGTGCACACTGGGAAACGTGGCAACGTAACTTTACATAGGCCTGATATTCATAGTATTCACGAGAACTGGAAACTGGCATACTAGGGATGGACACAACTGTAATTGCATCTTTAATCGAACATGGGGGATACATATGCATATTTAATCATGCACACATAACATAAGATGGAGGACACGTAGGGACACAGAACATGGCAAAATTTACTTTTCCACAAGAGGGACCCAAGGGCCACAGGGTGACATATTCTTTATATACTCACTACTTACCACTATCTGCGTAGCTACACCACGCCACATCGGTTTTTGGGCACGGACTCTCGGAGAGAAGATTATGGAGGAGCAGTGGGGAAAGATCTGTAGAGATATACCCAGAATCAATCATTTGGTGGGCATGAGGGAGGCACACTACAAAGTGCTGTTTGATTGGTATCTATACCCTACAAACTCAAAAAGATCTACCCGACTATGGTCGACTTGTACTGGAGAGGTTGTGGGCTCCTTGGGGACTTTAAACATATATGGCGGGACTGACATTTAGTTGGTAGGAGAGTCATGAAGAGCTTTGTGGCAGAGGCATAAGGCCTTCAAAGTACATTACATGAAAAAAAAAGTCAATGAAATGATCGGGGATCAATAGAAATCTGAAAGCATATTCTCAGTCACAGAATGACTTTAAGTGCTGCATTATGAATACGTTGGAGTCTGGTCAGAGCTTTGGAAGGCAAAATAACAAAGAGATATTAACATTAAACTATTCTAGATGTTACATGCCTGCACTATGGATTCCTGGTGTACATTGATTATCTTCTTGGTGACTGTCATCAGAATCATGCAAGAAGAAGTAAATTTATCACTGTGGGTAATGAAAGATAACTATCAAAGAAGTTGACGTGTTTTTAAATTAAGTGGCAAGGGAATGAAGAACCCCGAGATCTTTCGGCCATCAAGAAGAGGAGCAGATAGAACGTTAGCCAACCCCCAAAATTCTGTTTTATGTGTATTAAGGCGGAGTGAGAGGCAGCTAATCCACTTTGTGAGTATAAGAGAGGGAGGTCACCAACAATGGAATGGTTTATCACCTACGTAGGCTTAACATAAATTGAATGAGAGAAGAGGGTTAGCGAGGACAACATGGATATGCAATAAAGTGGGGCTAAAACCTCTTACCTGAGGGCCCCCCTGAAGACGTTTTTGTAGGGAGAAGAGAACACTGCAATTGCTTGAGAGCAGCCATACAAGAAAGATGTTTACCATCATAAGACTCCAATGTATACCAATGTATACAGGACGGTCAGTCAAGATGGAATGAAAAACCATATCCAATGCTACTGGGTGATTTTATAAAACCAGGTTGACTCATGCTTTCTAAGAGAGGGGGTGTAAATGCAATTGGCAGCAGAGATGAGCACTATGTTCGTCCCAGCCATTGGCAGAATCCTATTAGGGATCAAGAAGGTTTATGGATTGCATATAAGAGGAAAGCTGATGACTAATGATGCTTTTCATCATTTTGGCACGAAATGGCAACAGTGAAATTGGCCTGCAATTGGCCTTAATATTCCAACCTTTGGTTAGAGTTTTTGGTAAGTGGACCACAATTGCCTTTTCCAATCATTAGGCACTGAAGATGTAGTGAGACAGATGTTGCATAGAGTGGTTAAGATTGAGACAATGAAAGTGGCAAGGGGATTTTTCCATTTCCACCATGCAGTGATAAAGACGTGATCCATACGAAATCAACATAACCTAAGCCAGTATTGTGGTGTTAGGGACAGTAACAGAGGAAGCTAATGATCACATACCAATAGGGACTGGAGCAGTTAGCAAAACGTTCCCATCAGAAGTAGAGAGAATAGATAGGGAGAAAATGTTAAAGATGTTTTCTGATTTGGAGTGAAAAATATTTGAAAGATAAAAGCATAATATCAATAAGGGCACTATGACGGATTTGAAAGCATCAAGTTGTGGCAGATTTTATCAGTCCAGTTCTCTTGTGAGACTTCTTCTGGATTCCACAAGTGGGATATGCTCATAACCTGAATCCAAAAAGCCGGTGAAGCTCAGGTTTACCTCTTGCATAAATGTCACTGGACAGAAAGCCACAACCTCACAATTATGTGCAACACAGCAAATACAGCTTCCTAAGTGAAGAAGCTGCATAGAGAACACTTTCAGAGGTTTCCGTCATACAGATCAGGTTTTATGTAAGCTGTGGAGCCTGGGTTGAAGCCTTCCTCAGCCTGTGCAAAACCACTAGTTTTATGTTTATGTGAACATCTACCTTTCTTCATGTTCCACATTTCCTTACATACATGCATTCTTATTTCCAGGATATGTGGAGCAGAAACTGCAATCCTATTAGGAAATATATAAAAACTGCAAAGTTTGCAGGAGTTTAGACTAAGTAGTCCATCACTGTGTTAGTTTTGTCCTTTAGTGTTTGAGAGCAGTGCTGCTGATACTGTCTGTCCAGCCAGGAGTATGTGTTTTAAGTGACTCTGTTTACTTGTCTGATTTATTGTTCCAGGTAGAGGGAGAGGGAAGTTGTTTCAATTCAATTTCGATTTCAATTTTTATTCATTATGATTTGGAATTCCGCAGAATTCCATATAAAAATACGTCATAAAATACTTTTTCATTCCACAAAAATTACCAATCTAAATTCATGTTCTCTTTGCATCTTAAAACCTAGGTGAACATTACAGTAGCAGTCAGTGTTGTTTTTTTCCAGTACAAGAGGGGGGTGAACCTTGAGTAATCATGTTGTCATACATGAATTCCTATGGATTTATATGGATTTATAATCAAATACTATCCTAAAACATTCAGTATTAAAACCTATTGTAAAATACAAAGATTTTAAATTTGCAATACAGTACTAGATCATGGACGCAATAACCATGTAAAAAGATAACTTATCTATTCACTAAACTGTACTGTATAACCAGCAGCATAATAACAGTGCAAAGTAGTTCAATACCATAAACTCGCCTTTTTTTAGTATGTAATATACAATAGTTTACCAGCAAAATAAGGATTTAGTAAGGTGCTTGGGATCCTAAAGGATAAGAAACTAGAAGAGAAAAAAGTTTATAATAGTGCCCATACTTAATTTCAAACCTAGTAAATCCGGCAAAAATCGTCTAATACATGATAGTTTAGCAGCAGAACAAATTTAGTAAAGTGCTTGAGATCCAAAGATGACTAACTAGCAGTAAAAAGGGGTTTGTAAAAGTGCACATGCTTAATTGTAAACATAAGTTGTTTCAAACTAAGTTCAGGCAAAGCACAGCAGATGGTTGGTCTGGTGACCTTTGTGGTATCTGGAAGACTAAAAATATATTTGTTTGAGCTGGTGCTCGAGTAGAGGTACATGGTGCAAATTTGTGTTATAGCAGTTGACACCCCAAAAAGTAAAAAATAGCAAATAGTTCTAAACATGGAAGGAGATTCCAGCTGGCTATTTGGTTGGGGATATTCATATATTTCCTTTCAACATGCTGGAATCCGTTCTAAACATTATTCCACACTGTTAAAGATTTAAAAAACACTCTTTTTAGTTAGGTTGAGCGAATGACGGCATTCTCGAGGTGAATTTGATAAAAGCTCATGCGTGCTTGTCTGAGATTTTTATTGTTATTATAAGTCTGATCTAACTATCAATCTGTCTATCTATCTGTCTATCTATCTATCTATCTATCTATCTATCTATCTATCTATCTATCTATCTATCTATCTATCTATCTCTCTATCTATCTATCTATCTATCTATCTATCTATATACTTAAAAAAACAAAGGTAACTGGGGCATTATAGTTAGAAGATAGAATTAAAAAAAAACTTAGAAATTCACTGAAAAAGCCAAAGGTTACAGGGATGGTATAGTTAGGCTCAGATTCACTTTTACAAAACCAGTAAAATTCAGCAGTTATAGTTACCTGAGCTAACTATAACATACACCCCCTCAATGCATCTCTTAGGACCTCAAATATGACATCACTGATGACATGGTCAGTGACATCAGTGATAACATCACTGATGACATCATCCATAGACCCACTCAGAGAACCACTCACACACCCATACAGCCTCTCATACGCCCACTCACAGGCCCACACAACCACTCACATTCTCATTCACAGACCCATACCAGAACTCACACAACCACTCACTCTCTCGTACTTAGTACAACACTACAGCTGCTGTGTTGAAAGTTTCGGGAGTGATCTGTCAAACGGAGTCGAGAAAACAGGAGGGCCTCAAAATGCATTTTTTTCTATTTTAATTCCCATAGATATTTTAGACACTACTATAGCTCCAACCGCTGAATGGAACTATACCAAATTTGGCAGAAAGATGGCTCGCGGTCCACAAAGAGCCCTTTTTGTTATTTGGTGTAAATCCGTTAAGAAGTTTTCAAGATATTTAAAGAAAAACAAATTTGTATATCTAGATACGCGAATGCTTATATGTAATGGGACACGGTCCTGATGGCTCTAAATATTTATTCAAATAAATAGAAGGGTTCAGGGAAGAGGTATCCTGACCCCATGGCTGGAATATATTGGCGTTTGAGGGACCCCTTATGCTTGAAACACATCGAAAAACTGGTTTTGTTTACATGCAATATTCACAAATGTGTTGCGAAGCTTAGCGTGTCCCCGTGTAATGTTGGGATGAATTTGAGAATATGGCCAACATTGTTTACAAAAAAGATGCATTCACAGACTCATTCAGACACAAATGCATTCAGTCACAGACACTTACACTCTTTTACACCCACTGACAGACCCACTTAGAAGCTCATGTACCCACTCACAGACCCACTCACACACTCATGCGCCCACTCACAGACCCACTTAGAGATTCACACACCTGCTCATAGACTGACTCGGGAACTCATGCACTCACTCCATCACCCACCCAGAGACTCACACACCCACTCACAAACCCACTCAGAAAATCATGCACCCACTCCCAGACCCACTTAAAGACTCACGCACCCACTAACACACCTACTCATAGACCAACTCAGAAACTCATGCTTCCGCACCCACACCTACTCAGAGGTTCATGCACCCTCTTACCGACCCACTCAAAGACTCATGCAGCCAATCACAGAACTATTCAGACACTCATGCCTCCATTCCCACACCTACTCAGAGACTCATGCACCCACTCACAGATCCACTCAAAGACTCATGTACCAACTCACAGATCCACTCAGACACTCATGTACCCACTCGCAGACACACTCACTCAAGCACCCACTCACAGACTGTAGGAAAGTGACCTTTATGACCCCCCACTTTTTTGCATAGAACATGTTGTGATTTCGTATATAAGTGCAGCTGGTCATTGCTAACCAGGCTCCCAGTTCCAGAGATTTTTCCTGAAACCGTTCCACGATTGACACAACTACAGCATTCCCTGTAAGTCACTCCTAGTAAATGGTACCCCTGGTACCTAGGGCATTGGAACTGAAGAGGGTCCCAATTTCCGAAGTGTGCCACTCTAGGGACCCCTTCTCAAGACCACACAAACTGCAATTGCAGACTGGGTGCTTGGTGCAGAGAAAACTAAAGCGTCAACATGACACACATCTTTGTGTGTCATGTAGTAATGTAGTATACTTGTAAAGCGCACAGCTGCCCCAGCAACGGGGCGTCCCGGCGCTGTATAACTCTGGGGAACCCGTCCTGGCTTTCCCTGTGGGATGGTCCCTTGCTGGGAGTCCCCAAGGTGGAGCCAGGCATCCCCGGAATTGGTGGGGCCGTTGTGGAGATTAGGCAAGCTAATGCCCAGAGTTGCCGAGTGGAACCCCTGATTAGAGTAAGCACCGAAGCGAGAATTATCGAGTCCGCTGACCAAGGTCCACGACCCTGTCGCGTCGGGAATTGAACCCTGGTCCCGGGCTGACTTCTGCTCTCAGGCCTGCCGCCTCTAACCAGTGAGCCACACTACTCCACTCAGGCACTGCATGAAGTATAGGTAAGTCACTCCTACTGCAGATCTTACTGCCCTAAAGCAGGGTGCACTAAATAACATGTGTGGTCATGTCTGCCAGAGCACATATGACCCTACAATATCTAAGTCCATTTTGGATATTGTAAGTGTTCAAGGAAGCCATATAGAGTACATTACAGGTTCCCCAGCACTATGATGGCTTCACTGTATCATGGGAGGTTTAGTACCACACATCTCATCTCAATAAATCCACACTGATGCCAGTGTTGGATTTACTAAACACAAACATTGGGGTGGGCTCTGAGTAGTCTTAGCCATCCTGCAACAACAGACATTTTTCTGGCTATATGGGGTGAGAGCCTCTGCTCTCAGAGCCCGTGACCGATGCCTGCTAAGGGCGAAGGTGCTTCATGGCTGGACTGGCATCCCAAAGCAAGAAGCTTCAAAGGCGAGGCTGCCTTTGAAATGCAACCCAGGCATCTCCAGCTAGTGGAGGGTTTCAACCCCCCTGTCATGCTCCACTTGGGTGGGAGGAAAGGCAGGTAGGTGTGTTAGATTAGGAATTGTGAGTGCATTCATCCAGCAACACCCCTAAGGTGGGGCTGGTGATGTGGACCCCACTTGTCCCCTTTCTCCATCTTGTCTTGGAGAGAATTAGCCAACCAGGGTGAGGGTTATGGCCATTACACAATGGAATTGTTCATAGGATGGTCTAGTCACCCTAACTGTAGGTAGTCCATTGCCTACTACCTGGTACTCCCTTTAACAACCCTGGATTTACTATTTAGGGCCCTAAAATCAGATCCTGCTGAAAGAAAAGAAGGACAAGGAAGAGCTGCAGAGAGCAAGTAGAAGTGGACGTGTAAATGACCTGGCGCCAACCATAACCGGCCTGTCTGTTGCCTGCACCAAAAGCCGACTAGTCCTGCAGCTGTACTCCAGAAACCCTGGAGGCCTGCCTGCCTTTGACAAACAACCAGGAACTCCCTTGGATTGGTGGAACCAGTCCCCTGCACATCGCAGGCCAAATCTCAAGCAGCAACAGAGTGCTCACCGCTGTGTCCGTCGAGGTGGTGACCCAGAGCGAAGTGGCACAAGCGATCCAAGAGTGGTAGCTGGCTCTCACTGATGTTCCAAACCCCTACTTCGCTCTCAGCAACCTCCAGCCCGTGAGGTCCCTTTCAACTGCATGTGCCACAGCAAGGTTTGTTGGTAGCCAGTCCGACTACCAACCCTGTCAGCCCTTTACTGCATCAAGCACATGCGACGATGTCGGAAATTACCTCGCTCCTGTGATTTTGCATCTCCTGTGTGGTTGGCACAACCACCATTCATTAATGTACCGATGTAGATGCATCTTTATCGAATCCACTCCCCTGGTGATGGACATGTCTAAGAGTCCCTGTATCCAGCGTCCCTGGGCAAGCTGATCAAGAACTGCCTGTTCCACTCGGATCCTGAGACCCCAAAGACCTCTGCTCTGAAAGAGTAGAACCCAAATTCAACCCTAAGTGCCGTTGGCACAAGATTGGCAAAAGCCTGTGTGCTTTTACCCCCAATTGCGACGGTCTTTGATTGGCGATCCTGTCCATCACGCCAAGACTGGCAAAGTCTGTGTGCTTTTACTGCCTACCACAACAGTCTTTGATTGACATTCCTGCCCATCACCGACCCTCTCCATTGCCTGCAATACTAAATGGTTTGATGGTGACACAGGTTACCCCCGTGTATGCTACATTGACCATTACAGTAAAATGTTTACTATGTTCATGGATGTCCTTCTGCAGTTGATTTCTACTGCAAATGATTTCTACTGCATCTGTTTTATATTGTATTTTCAAAACACAACTGCATAATCATACTGATGATTTTGTTTCATAAACCAAATGTAAAGATACTTGTTATTTTTGCAAATTGGTCTTGGATTTATTCTTAGGTCTGTGTTTAATTTATTGTCTCTGTCAGAACAACACATGCTTAGCACTGCCCTCTGATAAGCCTAACTGCT
This sequence comes from Lissotriton helveticus, assembly GCF_964261635.1. Taxonomy (NCBI): domain Eukaryota; kingdom Metazoa; phylum Chordata; class Amphibia; order Caudata; family Salamandridae; genus Lissotriton; species Lissotriton helveticus. The sequence continues at coordinate 1,012,298,350 of NC_136072.1, forward strand.
CACCCACACAACCACAAATAGAGGTTTAGTACTATCTATGTTTGCCTCTGTATACCAACATGGGTCTCACTGGACTCTCTGCACAGTGTACGTCATTTTAGCGCACTATATAGAGAGCCAGTTTCCTACACATACCTAATCAGAAACTCACATACCCACTCACACAGTCACTCAGAGACTCACTGAGACACTCATTTGCCCACTCACTGACCCACTCAGACTCATGAACCCACTCACAGACACACTCAGAGACACACAGACCCACTCACAGACCCAGTCAGACACTCATGGACCCACTCACAGACTCACTTAAAGACTTACTCACTCAAAAGTTTTTTCCACATGCAATATTCACACATGTGTCATGACGCTCAGTGACACCCCTGTGTAACGTCACAATTAATTCATGAATCTCACTGAAATGTACAAAAAATAATATATCAACAGGAGGAAGTGACGACAGACGCCAGCTATGAGGCGTGGAGGCTGTTCAGGTTGCGGACGGGTGGATGAGCAGACAGAGGAGCTACGGCGGCAGGGGTTACAGTGCCTCTCAGGGGGGCCGTGAAGCCTGTAAAGCCCGTGAAGTTGCACGGCCTCAGAGCCGTGTGGAGCCCCAGTGGCATAAGACTCCCGAAAAGACCGACAAGACTCCTGACTGCCAACGAGGCCATCTGCCGTGACGAGGCTACGGTAGGAGCGGCGGGATTGGCGGCGGGGGTGAACCAGTTCGTCACTGAGAGCCGCGGGGCCCTTTTGCACAGGTATTGCCACAATTTACTGCCACAAGTATCTCTATTGTGGGGACTGCTTTTTGAGGGCCAGTAGCTCGTCACTGAGAGCCGCGAGATCCTGTGCACGGGTAATTATTGCCACAATTATTCCACAACTATTTCTACTGCGGGGATTGTTCGGTTTTTTGGAGGACCAGAGGGGATCAGAGGGGGTTACAACCTACTGCACCGTTCTGATAAGTGAGGTGTTGACTCACGTCCATCGGAGCCCAGTGGTCAGGCCCCCCTTTAACATCCAGAAACTTCATCTAAGATAAAGTGTCCGTTTGACGTTTTAGACTGTGTACATATGCGATTATTAGCTGATAACTAATAACAGCTTCCAAATCATTGCCCTCGCAGACATTGACTGTGCACATTGGGGTCGCTGATCAGATTATAGTTGCAAGCAGGAATGAGTAAACAAGGGGATAAAAGTATAGTTGTCACTTTGGACTCTGTCCTGACCCGGGCAACATTAGTCTTGGCACATGAAATTGAAATAACGGAACTGCAGTTATCGTTGGAACCACCCAAACAGAAAAGATTATCATTGGGAGGTTCAGGGCTTAATAATATTCTAAGCGAATCCTCGCTACCAGCACGGGGCACAGAAGATGCTATAAGCACAGGACTCACACCCATCGATGTGGTAGCTGGAAGTACACAACAAAGAGTCTCCCTGAGGGTGGCAGCATCGAAAAATCCAGCAAGGACTAATACGGACGCTCCCCAAAAGAGAAAGAGATGTGGGGGGGGGGCACAGAGACAGAAACCAGCGAAAGCCCAGAGGACAACCAAATATGATGGGGAGGTGACCCCAGAACTGATTAACTGGTATGGCTGTGGGCCCACACTCCATGTGGCAGAGACTTGATCCACTTGTCTGTACCATGGGATGCTAAGGCACTTGAAGGATTTATAAGTAAATTCCATTGAAATGAATGGGAACTCCATGACGAGTTACCCTTGTCATTAGCATCCAAGTGGTTAAACCCTATCTTATTAACATTAACTCAGATAGAGGACAAGTTAATGGTACTTGAGCATCAAGTAACAGATAATCGCTGCACATTGGAATCAGCCTTAATAAAGATCGAACATATAGCGGATAGACAGCCCTCAATAATCCAGGCGAGGGCTAGAACCAATTCTAGTACAACATCATTAATCCCACCCCACAATGATAACTAGGGACCATCATTTAAGAGATAAACAGGAGGGAGAAATCCCAAATATACTACAAGGTACTTTTAACCAGAAGGCTTGCAATACTAGGCCCCTAACCTTCAATAGAACAAAAGAGCCAATAGACAACAGAAGTCAGGCAGAGGCGAACTGTCTCGTAGCACCTGGGGGCCACAATAACACATGGATATGCCCAGGTAGTCACATAGAATCAAGTTTTCCCGTGAGCAGCCTGCCAAATGACATACAAAGTTTACATTTGCCCCCAGCAGCTGCCCCCTTGGTGCTAATTTTGGGATATGTTCCTTGATTGCGGAAGGAGCAGATAGAATCAACATCTCAACTAATGTCCAAAGCGCTTCATTGGCTAACCAAAAACCTGGAAAAGGCGGGTGTACAGGCACGAACATCGCAAGCCAGTTGATCATGACGAGTAGAGTACCCTGGGTGGGCTCAGGAAAAAATTATCAGGAGATTACATGGTTTTCTAATTTTAAAAGCGAATCTGTTGTTGGTTTTTTCCTGGACCACTTGGGAAATGACCATACTAAGAACCTGTGTATCATCGCCCTACCACTGGGCTTCTTTTATAAACCTCCCATTTTTCCGAGACCGGTGGGTCACTTTCAGCCAAGAGTAGTACATTGGGAGGGGCTGGGGGGACAATGAGACTATGGATTGGAGGTCCAACAAATGATATGCTCCTTTGACTGACCTCGAAGCTTATGACTGACTACACCCAGCACATACAAGCTCACACCCCCGTATTGGAAGCCGACACTCCCCCACTAAGGATAGCACTGCGATCTTACACCTACCCAACACACACCAGGTGAGAAATAGAAATGTTTTGAAAATAGCTTCATGGGCCACTGAACCAGTATTTATAAATGGTTATCTATTCTTTATAACTCAGGCATGTCCATCTACCTCAGAGAGGGCAAAGGGGGGAATCGTGACCCCAATCAGGAATGATGTACCAATAAGAGTAAAGACAACACCATATTCTAACCGAAATGTTCATATTTTGATACAGGAGACACATCAGGAAGGGGCATGCATTCTGATAAATCTTTTCAATAATAGATTTGGCTCAGAAATCCATATGGTTGTGGGGGAAGTCGAAAAAGAGATCACAGAGATCGTTTGTAAAAATAAGATACCTAATATTGACATTATATGTCTAGGCGATTTTAACATTCACCCCTGCAACAATAAAAACTCCCCAGTTAGTGGGATATATGATATTAGGGGAAATCCCATATACCGTTTCACACATAGTGAATATGGTAATGGATTAAGTAAGTTAATGTGTTCATTAAACTTAGAAATAATCACTAATCCAGATCTTAAAGCAGAAAGTTTGCCGGGTTCCTTTCTACGAAACGGGGTAAAGTCCACAATAGACTCCATGACTACATACTCATGACTGCCCCCCTAGTTGAGAGGGTCGAAAGGATACGTAACTCTTTCACGATATATAGTGACCATGCTATAGTCTTATTGGAGCTGAAAGTACCAACATTTAAGAGACAATCTTGTAGAAATGTAGAAAGGCCAATTGTGTCTAGGAAAAATGGGATACAGCTGTAATGGGCCAACATCGATGAAATGAAGCTGGTCCCTGAACTTATATCAAATACACAAGAAGCGATTCAATTGTGCCTAGATCTGGTAGCTGAGCCTGGGTTAGTGGTTTCAGCATTTTGTAACATTCTACCAAAAATAATATCAGCCTTAACAAGAAAGAAAATCATAAATACCGTAGTGGAAGTGGCAGGGGCTGGTTTGACTCCCCATGTACAAGAGCAAGAAAGGCTTGGTTGCGGCCTTAAAAGCCAAGACCAGGTATAATGATCAAATAAGAACGCCTCATATAAACTGGTAAGGAAAACACAAGAAAAAAAAATTAGGGAGGAATTATGGGCTGACCTGGAAAAGGCAGCCTCCTCTAATAATAGCCCTGAGTTTTGGAAATAAGTCAATGCACCATACTTTAAAACTATCAATGACCCCACAACAGATGTAAATGTTGACGAGGAGTCATGGATTACTCATTATGAGAATATTTTCGCCCCAAATTCTGATAATAATAACCACCATCTGACTACGCAGGTAACGTCTTATGTACCTGTATCTTTTACACTAAATGAAGTACAGGTAGCGCTGAACTTATGTAGCTCATGAGAGGCCACCAAACCAAATTATGGCCTGTCCCTCAAGACATTCTTATTATTCAATTAGACTGCAGGATCCATATAGGTGTGTGCATAATAATATCACTACCCCTTTCCTATTATATCAGTGCTCTTAGTTCCTGCGCAAGTGTCACTCTTTGTCAAAGTACACACACGGTAAAGTTAAAATTGCCAAACAACCATCACCCATACCACAAAAAAATGTGGAGAAAGAGAGTGAGCACCTCACGGTAGAACCGCCAATGGGGTTATCTGGCTAGCAATTACCAGTGTACCCACTTATCATCATAGGTAGCTCACTCTCAACAAAGTGGAAAGAAAAAGATACAGACACACGGAAGAAAAGGACAAACACCATGTAACAATCCTTATACTTCACAACAGACAGACAATGTGCTGAATGTTCGTGCCACAGCGGGTAACAAGTACCAATCACTGTTTAGTGTACACATTCACCAGTAACCCCAGTGAGAAAAGAAAAAAGTGAATCTCACACGTTAAAATTGCAGCGCTCACTGGCCACTCCTGTTTTTATTCTGGGCGGTGAGTGCTCCAAGCTAAAACAGACTCACATTAGACCAAGTTACATGTGAGTCTCAGTCGCCGACATGTTTCGTTGCTGTATATTTTGCAACTTCATCAGGGCAATTAGGGGTTCGCCACTTTTAAATTCCACTCATCGCTTTATTGTAACCTGTGATGATTAAAATTGACAACAAAATAAAATAAATAAATTGTGAGCCAAAACGTCCTGACCTTCAATAGCCCTCCGGCCTGGTCAGATATAGAGCATAAGTTAAAAGAGTCAGAAGGTGTGGCACTTAGATCGTTGACAGCATAATCACCTGAGGGTTGCGTCTCTACTGCATACCTGCTACCTCCCTCACACGGACTTCCGTGTCATCAAGATCACGTATCCTAATGGAAACCCGCTACAGTCTGGGCTTTCTGTAGAAACATGTGCACAAGCATATAAGTGAGGAAATAAACATATAAGTGAGGGAATAAATGAGGAATTACCCCCGTCCCACACCACGGTGTGTAGCCAGAGGCTGCTCAACTCCCCCTTGCAATCTCTCTCCCCATATGCAGGTTGCCTCTCACACCTACTTTGAAATGTTATATGCCATCCTCTTTGTACACCCCATTTCAAAGACCCCAAACTCAAACAATCCCTACGGCACTGTCTTATTACACACATCTAAAATAATGCAGAGTTAAAACATTGGCCACACCCACAAAGTGTACAAACCAAGCCATCGGCATGTTTGCAGCCCACAGTAAGACGAACTTATCTCGTCAATACCGGTATCTGTTTGAACACAAATAGAAAAAGAGAGAGTCTTTCACCCCAAGGCTCGCCCGTCTTACCATTGCCGGTGAATATACGTTCGGTCACTCAGCCCCGATATCTTTTTAAACACAATCAGAACAAAATAATCTTTCACCCCCGGCAAGGGTAAGACGGACGAGCCTTGGGGTGAAAGATTATTTTGTTCTGATTGTGTTTAAAAAGATATCGGGGCTGAGTGACTGAACGTATATATTCACCGGCAATGGTAAGACGGGCGAGCCTTGGGGTGAAAGACTCTCTCTTTTTCCATTTGTGTTCAAACAGATACCGGTATTGACGAGATAAGTTTGTCTTACTGTGGGCTGCGAACATGCCGATGGCTTGGTTTGTACACTTTGTGGGTGTGGCCAATGTTTTAACTCGGCATTATTTTAGATGTGTGTAATAAGACAGTGCCGTAGGGATTGTTTGAGTTTGGGGTCTTTGAAATGGGGTGTACAAAGAGGATGGAATATAACATTTCAAAGTAGGTGTGAGAGGCAACCTGTATATGGGGAGAGAGATTGCAAGGGGGCGTTGAGCAGCCTCTGGCTACACACCGTGGTGTGGGACGGGGGTAATTCCTCATTTATTCCCTCACTTACATGTTTATTTCCTCACTTATATGCTTGTGCACATGTTTCTACAGAAAGCCCAGACTGTAGCGGGTTTCCATTAGGATACGTGATCTTGATGACACGGAAGTCCGTCTGAGGGAGGTAGCAGGTATGCAGTAGAGACGCAACCCTCAGGTGATTATGCTGTCAACGATCTAAGTGCCACACCTTCTGACTCTTTTAACTTATGCTCTATATCTGACCTGGCCGGAGGGCTATTGAAGGTCAGGACCTTTTGGCTCACAATTTCTTTATTTTATTTTGTTGTCAATTTTAATCATCACAGGTTACAATAAAGCGATGAGTGGAATTTAAAAGTGGCGAACCCCTAATTGCCCTGATGAAGTTGCAAAATATACAGCAACGAAACATGTCGGCGACTGAGACTCACATGTAACTTGGTCTAATGTGAGCCTGTTTTAGCTTGGAGTACTCACAGCCCAGAATAAAAACAGGAGTGGCCAGTGAGCGCTGCAATTTTAACGTGTGAGATTCACTTTTTTCTTTTCTCACTGGGGTTACTGGTGAATGTGTACACTAAACAGCGATTGGTACTTGTTACCCGCTGTGGCACGAACATTCAGCACATTGTCTGTCTGTTGTGAAGTATAAGGATTGTTACATGGTGTTTGTCCTTTTCTTCCGTGTGTCTGTGTCTTTTTCTTTCCACTTTGTTGAGAGTGAGCTACCTATGATGATAAGTGGGTACACTGGTAATTGCTAGCCAGATAACCCCATTGGCGGTTCTACCGTGAGGTGCTCACTCTCTTTCTCCACATTTTTTTGTGGTATGGGTGATGGTTGTTTGGCAATTTTAACTTTACCATGTGTGTACTTTGACAAAGAGTGACACTTGCGCAGGAACTAAGAGCCCTGATATATTAGGAAAGGGGTAGTGATATTATTATGCACACACCTATATGGATCCTGCAGTCTAATTGAATAATAAGAGTATCTTGAGGGACAGGCCATAATTTGGTTTGGTAGCTTTTGAGTGGGGGGCGGCCTGTACCTCTGTTCCCCCTAGACTCCAAGGGAGTTGATAAAGCTCATGAGAGGCCCCAGGACCGGATGGGGTTCCTATTGACTTTTTCCAAACCAAGCCCGACTTGTGGATCCCTCTTTTAACCAATGTCCTAAATAGTATTGCTCTGACAGGCCCTCCACCTTCGTTGTTTTCGCGGGATATTGTGCCCATCCATAAAAAAGGGGATATGGCCGTCCCACAAAACTACAGACCAATATCCCTGCTGGATACAACATCGAAGCTCATAGTGCACCTCTTTCTCTCTAGGTTAGAGGGCTGGGCTAGAGAAAATAGGATCCTCATCCAGGCCCAGAATGGCTTCTATCAGTGAAGGGGTACCGTGGATCAGTGCTTGAATTTAGCATTGACCATCGAAAAATATACCACCATGAAAGAAAGAAAATTATACATGGCATTCATGGACCTAAGCACAGCCTTTGACTGCGTGGCCCATGATAAACTATGGGACATAATGAAGAAGATGGGGGTTGAACCGGCTATTTTAAATTTCATCAGACAATTGTACACAAATGCAACAGCTTTAGTGCGTTATACTAAAACTGGAGATTGCACACAACCTTTGAAAATTTCCAGAGGTGTAAGAAAGAGCTGCTTATTGGCCCCATTTCTCTTCTCCTTATATATATAAATGGAGTTGAGAAGGCACTCACAGTGGCCACTTGAGATGTTTCCCTCTTCGAAAATCAGATGTTACAAATATTGTCCTATGCAGACGATGCTGTTTTAATTGCAACAACGGGGATTGGGCTACAAAGGCTCATAACAGCGTATGTCTCTTTCATGGATTCTTTACACCTAAAAGTAAATCAAGTCATTTATAATTATATCTAGGGGTAGGAAAAGAGACAAAGCCCCACTTTTTATAGCGGATACTGGAAAAATCGAGGTTGTAGACTCCTTCCCCTATTTGGGCATCTTGTTTGACAAAGATCTGTCATGGGCAAAAATGATAGAAGGAAGGAGGTGGGTGATGGAGAGGGGTATTAGTGCCATAAAATCTTTTGCAAAGAAATTGGGTGTTAAACCCCTACTCCCAATAAAAAACATATACCAGGCTAGAGTAAAAGCAGCACTGACCTCTGGAGCTGGGGTCTGGGGTACGGTTGCACTTGCATCACTACAAATCATGGAAAATATGTTTTTTTAAAATCTGTAATGGGCCTTCCCTCTTCCTTTACGAACAGGATTTTACATACAGAATTGTCCCTTCCCTACATATCGGATCAAATACGATTAGCCCCACTACTCCTATGGCATTCTATCTGGAAGAGAGACACACTACCTTTGACCCAAACGGTATTAAGGAGTTGTTTAGCGATGGACAACTGGAAAAGGTCTAAGTGGCTAACCTACGTGGAGTCAGTTTAAAAGAGATAGGGCTCCACAAACATTTCTATGATCCCCTGGCGTGTAAAAAAGTGCTAAAGCAGAAAGTCACCAACATGTTTATGTTGATGGCTGAATACAAGCTTAGAGACCATTGTAAGGAAAAACACGCAGCACAGCTTTATCGCTATAACCCAGCAGCAAGGGAGGGAGTTTTCTCATATTTAGTTAACATAAATAGTGCGTAACACAGATTCATTTTGCTAATATTCCGTACTAATTTGATTCTCCTTATGCTTGGTTATCCTGAGAAAACATACAACCATTCCAAATTAAGTTTGTGCCCGTGTGAAAATGTGTCACCCCAAACTGAAATGCACATAGTTTTAGTTTGTGGGCTCTATGAGAGTGAAAGGAAAGCCATTTTGAAACCGATTTTTAAAAAAAATGGGATTTAAGCAGTGTCGGGTAGCACTATTCTTCTTTAAAACACTGCCAGACCCCTTGGTTTGCTATTCAGTGGCAATATTCTTATGAGGAAGAGGAAGGGAATGACATATAGCTCATTGAGCACGATCAGCAATTAGAAACACACATAGACTTGCTATTTGAATTGTTTTATCTCTTATACTTTTTACTTTTATCTATTCTCATCTTATTTTTTTTAAAAACATTTTTTTTATGGAAATCCAAAATTACAATACATTAAAACCCATACATCCATGAAAAGAATTTGCCTTTAGGCATAATATTAGATTTACAATAATTAATAAATAGCACAAAAGCACTGAGAAGTCATGAACAACTGCAAAAAACAGACAGACAAAAATACATTAAGCTTTTTTACAACGTGCATAAGACACTAACCACTCCCAAACCTAATCGAAGTATGTGACCCATATTTTTTCAAACTTTCCAAGACCCCCTACTCGTAATGCATAAGTGCGTTCACTTCTTTTAACCGCTTTCATCTTATGGGCTCACTCAAGGACAGAAGGAATCAAATCAGTACGCCATCTTTGCAACAAAAGGGATCCGGCTACTGCCATCGCAATGTATAAACATTTTTCAAGTTTATTAGGAAAGAGAAGATCTGGATCAAAACCTATAATTATTAACAAATCATTCACTTCTAATCGAATACTGCATTCAGTTTCCAGGTGACAAAAGATATCCTCCGAGAACCTCTGAATCCTAGGACATAGCAGCATGATATGTGACCAGTTAGCTATAGGGTGATTAATACAGACGAAAACAGTGCGCCGATTGATTGGTATACATTTTAGAGAGGAGAGAGGGGTTCTGTAAAGTTGCCATTTACTAAAGAACAACATTCTTCGCCAATTCTTCTCCTCTTGGCGTACTGAAATTAAGTTTATTAATAGCCGACCACATACTGGCGGAAATTTCTAATTCTTCATGTTTCATCCATTTTTAAATTGCCTTCTGTCCAAGATCCAGGCCCCTAACTAAGGTTAAACGCTTTTTCCATGCCCCAGGTTTTCTACAGGACGTATCCTCTAAAAGTTCAAGAACTAGCTGATGTTGTTTGCCAATTTGGGATACGTCTAATTCAGTAAGGAATTTATGGAAGATGTTATATGACCCCAAAAGAATAAAATCATTAACAATCAATTGCGACATTTCAGTCATAGTCAACCATCTTCCATTCCTCAGAAAATCTAAGACTTTACGAAATCCAGCCGAGGCCCACTTTAATGTACGTTCTGAGGATTGTTTGATCCCTGCTAATGGCAGAAGGCCAGATAGAGAATATCTTTTATAGAGAGCCTGATGTTTTTTTAAAAAAAACATTAAAGACACTTATAACGAACCAATTTAGGGGATTTGAAGATTGACAAAAGAGAGTGGTTCTGACTTTCCTTACACATTAGATTCATAAAACTATTGATAAAAAGATTTGATTGTTGTTGAGACTTGAATCTAGATAAAAATTGTGCAAAATAAGCATAGTAATAGTCCCTGAGATTCGGAAGAGCTAAGCCTCATTGTTCCGACTCTTCGTATAAAGTGCTAAGTGCAATTCGTGGTGGTTATTTTGCCCAGAGAAAGGCTGTAAACATAGACTCTTCTTGGGTAAAAAAGGAGCCTAATAAAATACAGGGGATGGTCGAAAACAAAATTTAAAAAGAGGAAGAACAGACATTTTAATCAAGGTCACCCGGCCCAAAATAGATAAAGGAAGAGAGTTCCAACGTAAAAACAAGGCCTGAGTTTTTTGTAGAACCAGTGCGAAATTCAGGTTATATAGGTCGCTGACACTTTCAGAAAAAAAAACCCACAGATATCTCTTAGGTTTAGTGTTAACACAAGAAAGATTATCGGGTTGCAGATCCAAGCCTGCTCCACTGCACTGTATAATTTCAGTTTTCTTTTTATTAGTTCGATACCCACCTAAAACCTCAAAATCCTCAAACACCTGAAAAACGTTAGCCTGAACCTCTATCTCTGATTTAATAATAAGCATATTATTGTTGGCGTATAATTTCAATTTCGCCATAGATGGAATTGGGGGAGGAATATCAGCGCAGTTCCTTATTGCAATCGCTAGTGGTTCAATAAAAAAAACAAATAGGACTGGCGATAAAGGGCACCCTTGCCTTGTGCCTCGTTACTTTAACCTGTCTGGCCACCGAAGTATTAATGATTACATTGGCTTCAGCGTTAAGATATAAATTATAGATCAGGGTCGTGATCTTTAAGGAAAAACCAAAGTGTTGTAAAATCATAAACAAGGTCTCCCAAACAACATGGTCAAAAGCCTTCTCGGCATCTAAAAGAAGGACTAATGCGGGTATCCTCTGAGTGTCAAAATAGTCCAACGCCTCAGTTAAATAATGTGTATTTGTGGCAAGCTGCCAACCAGCGATAAAACCATTCTGGTCCGGATGGATCAAATGCGCTGCATATTGATTGAACAGAATAGATAATAATTTGGTAACAATTTTATAATCAGAGGTTAGTAAGGTAATAGGGAGATAAGAATTCAGGTCCTCACTATTCTTGCCCTTTTTCTGGAAACTAACTATGTTTACTTGTCTAAAGGACTCTGGTATCGCCCCCCCCTCCAACATAGAATTTACTAAACAAAGAAAAAAGTCTGCAGCTGAACTATAAAAAACTTTCACAAACTCAGCCGGGAACCCTTCCGGGCTACATGCCTTACTATTTGGCAGATGTGACTGTAAGACCAGCCATTTTTCAAATTGTCAAAACACCTTCTCTTTGTCACCATTTTTCACACCTCACCTGGACCACCTTGCGCTTATTTACAAAAATGTGTCACTCACTAATCTATTTATGGACTGTACAAATGTAATCAATGATATTGAATTGATATTACAAACTAACGTGGCCAGGTGCCAACAGGGCTGTGACTGTATGACCAGCCATTTTTTTCAAATGGTCAAAAACCTTCACTTTGTCACCATTTTTGAAATCTTCCCTTCATCCTTTCCATCACCCAAGCACACTCCTTCTTTGCACGCACTTAGAAGTACTACGGTCCTTTATACCGTAAAATGTATGTTGAACAAACCAATACAATTTAGCTAATACGATTGAACCCCATCTGCTGAAAAACTTGCTTTTGTTTGGTTGTTGCACATGTTTAAAACAATCAAGTGGACTGATACAGAGGGCCAAAAGGTTAGAGGCTCAAAAAGTTTTACATCATGCATGATCTTTAGACTTGGACCATTGTTTTTCATACTAGACGAAACCCAGGTCCACGACCATATACTGGGTCACCCCATTTTTGATAATGGTTGACCATATATAGACCCATAATGCTGTAGCATTATATCACCGATTTTGACTGGGTCATCTGTGCGAGAGGCGGTTTAGGGGCATTTTAACGCATTATTCTGATTGGAAGCAGCCTGCTCCCTAGCCTGCCAGGCCAAAAACCGACCCGTAAAATTGCTTTCTTCATATGTTTTTTGACAATATTGTTGAAAACAGGATTCACTTTGAGTGTAATATTGCAGAGTTCATGTTTAGCCTGATCCAGCTGGCACTTGTTAAACACAGTAGGGTTGTTGAGAAATACAGAGTAAGACTTTTGAACCTCCTGCTCCAAGATTCTCTTATCTTCCTTAACTTTTTTTTATATTTTCAGCATGTTTTCCAATAATTAACCCCCGGATGAAAGCCTTGAGTGTGTCCCAAAACCACATTCAAGGGTGCAGACTCATAGTTTTGTGATAGAAATTCCCTGATCTTTGTCCCAATAAAACCCACCCAATCCTCTTCATTAAAATATTGTCTATTCAGAGTCCATCTTTTAGGGGTCCTAGCACAATCTCCTAATTGTAATTCAAGCCCCAACATAGCAAGGTCTGAGAATCCGTTATGTAGGAATCTCTGCTAGCTAAAGCACAATCTCCGAGAGACCAAAAAGAAGTCAATGTGTGAAGAGGTATGAAATCTACCTTACCAACAAGTATACGCTATTTTAGTTGGAAAGGCCACATGCCATGGAACCTGTAGGTCTAAGGTTACTCCATAATGTTGCATGGTTCTTAAGATTTTGGGTTTCAATTGTTTTTCAGCCAGTGCTGAGGATTCGATTGTAGGATTCGTTAGAACAATAAAATCTCCCCCCAGAATCAACTCACCCGGTGCTTGAATTAGGGATTGAAAGAGATCCTCATAAACTTTTGGATTATCCTCTACTGGGGCATATATACTGTCGAAGGTTATCAGTCTCTGTCTCTGTCTAGAAATGCAGGTAACCCAGCTCCAACAACCATACTGATCTTTATCAAAATTAACAACCTCCACCTGGAAACTTTTACTTAAAAATATTGCTGTCCCTCTATGGGAAGCTGAGGATGAAGAAAATCCCCCATGGGCTGCCCAGGACCTGAACATAGAAAAGTCTGACAACTTTGCAGCCGATATGTGGGTCTCTTCAATAAAATCACCGCCGGATTCTCTAAGACTCTCAGTTTGGACTGCTGAGCAATAGATTGAGCCCCGTTAGCTTTGAACAAGAGGAGGAGCTTCACAAATTCCTTTCTCCTACGTGCCGCCACAGCAGTCATATTTTTTCCGATATGACTGCTGTTTCATCCACTAAAAACTGTCTCTGTTGGATTGCTTTTGTCAGAATTCTTTCTTTTACACGATAGTCTGCGAAATTTAGCAATATTGTCCGTGACATCGTAGAACTGGGAAACGGACGGGCAGAAACATGATGAGCCCTGGTGATGGTCACATCTCCTTCGAACTCTGGAAGAACCCTTTGTTTAATAAGCGAGTTGACGCACTGCAGGGTTTGGGAGCCTTCTATGCCTTCCGGAATTGCGACTAACCAGAGATTAGACCTACGGGAATGGTTTTCCAGCTCCTCGAGTTTGTTGTCCAGAAGATTCTTACTTTTGGCCACGGCTTTAGCTTCCCCCATTACCATAGTCATCTGGTCCTCTAAAACTGAGATCCTGGCTTCTGCTCCTGGAGTTTGATTGGAAAACTTGACATTGTCTCTTCGATTTTCCCTAATCGCAGGTGAAGAGAGGCAAGTTCGGTTTTCTGGGTTCTCTACAACTTGCGGACTTCCTCCAGAATTAAATTCAACATGTCTTTAACACTCAGCTGAAATTTGCCTGCTAGCTCTGTATTTGGGCTGGAGATATTATGAGGAAAGTCAGCACCGGAAGAAGTGTTTCATACTATTATTCCTTCAGAAGACATCAGGCCAGTTGGAGGTACCAGATCCTGCGGTAAAATCCAAGGCTGTATCAGTGTCTTGACTTGAGGAATCATCAAAGTTCCAGGAACACTGGAGGCGGAGGTGGCCTGATCAGTTATTTCTGATGTTTCTAATTGCCCCAGTTGTCTCCCATTTTGAGCAGTCGGCGAAGTTAAGGAGGTCATCCCATTCTGGCTTAGATTTTGTCCCAAGGATGTCTCCATGATTGTAAGGAGATCAGCTTTGGGATTACATTGCGATATTGCCTGACTATTAGGGACCAGGTCTATTACTGGTACAGGTGACACTAAGACTCCTGAGGGTTCCTTAGATAGTTTTGGGGCTGGGCTGGAGCCTGGAGAGGGAGATTGCAAAGTTGCTTTTTTCAGGAATAATGCAACTTGTTTTGCCTCTTTCGCCTTTTTAGGACCCTCTGTCACCGGGTTATGCTGTAGAGATGTTACTGGGATAGCTGTGGTTGCATTCTTATTTGCCATATCCACCTTTTCCGAAGGAGCAACAGAGGGTAGATCCTCCTCTTCTGAGCTCTCAAGAGTGGGGTCAAGTTCGAACAGATTGTGGGCATTCTCCTTACTAGCCAAATGGGCTGCCTCTTTTGCCTCCTAGGCCTGGGCTCGGCGAGTTTTAACTTTGAGGCGGGCTGCGTTAAGAAGTTTCCCCATTTTGACCTCTTCAGTTCTTTTACATCTATCCCACTATACTTTTGGTGACAGTTATAATTATATGCTTCTTTGTTTGTATAATATACCCTGAAAAATGTCTCTGCTCACCCTAATCCCCAGAGAGCTCTTAGCAAAGGGTGGAAGTCAAAGATGGAGACAAAATTTGGGCTGACACACACAAAGAAGACGCCTTTTAGAGGAAGGGAGAAAGGAGTGAAGGTCTGTCCTGCTCTCAGTAGCAACGGGCTGTACAGGTCGGGGTTTTTTTCCCCCTCCCCTTGTCTCTTCACAGCCTTAGGGGAATTTCGCCATCAGCGGGGGTCTCACAGCTGCTTGCTACATGCACCCTGCAGTCCTCACTCAAAAATCATAGCGGCCACCGCTGCCCAGGAAAACCTCCTTCTCACCTGCACGGATGCCGTCTGAACCCCTAGCAGGTAATCCACCGCAGCCACCTGGGGAGACTTACCGTCACGAACGCCGAGGCATCAAGCAGGAATAAAAGCACCCTCCGGGTAGAAAACGCTCCGTATCCGGCCCAAAACTGCTATTGAATCCCGATGAAGAAAACCGCATTCACTCAGCAGGGTTTACCGAGAACGCCAGCCTGCAATATTCCAGAAGCGAACCATCATTGCTTGGGGGTGGGGGGCAGTGGTCACCTCTGGCTACTCAGAGGCGTGGTTCTCCGTAGCCATCCCCCCAAGTTATTTTTAGGATTGTGAAGAAACATTTGGAATTTTTAAAAATAGTGTTTTTGTAATCATAACTTTTATCGATGTATTTATATGTGCATTTATGGTCATTTTCTAATTTGATTGAATAAAGAAGATGATGATGATGAATAAATCAACAAACTGTTGGAAACATGGCTTTTTGGCAGGGGCCACCCAACTTTTAGCCCCTTTTTCTTCGGCTGGGTGCTGGTTTTTGTCTCTGATAGTGCACTGGGACCTGCTAACCAGACCCAAGTACCCGTGCTCTTTTCCCTAAAAGTGATGTGAACTGGCCACACCCAATTTGCATGGTACTTTGCTCAAATATAGGTCCCCGGTATATGGTATCAGTGGTATCCAGGGCAAGGGTGGTAAAGGTGTCACGAGGGCTGCAGCTCTGGTTGTGCCTCCCTGTTGATGCAAGTTAAAGTGTGGTCTGCAGGTCTTCCATTGCAGCCCTGCATTAGCAGCCTGTCTGCTCCAGAGTAACTCTGCGGACACCATGTTCTGCAAAGCCACACCACTACCTTAATGTAAGTAAGTTAATCTTAAGGTTGTCCTCCTAAGCCCAGGAGGTACAGTGCATTACGTTAAAGATGTGGATATATATGTTTGCACTTATATATCGCAACAGTAATCCTGTAAAGCAAGGTTTTACTGTAAGTGACCAGCAGTCCATAGAGTAACATGGGCTGGCAACTGAGGAAATTCGAGATAGTCAGCTCCATTATTGAATGAACAAATCGGATAATGTTTGGTGTCAACCAACATGCTTTTTCGCCCTAACATGATTCTCATGTCAAGAGTGAGCTGGCATGCACAGGAAAATCAAAGTGCTGTGTGACAAGAATTGTGACCCGCTGGTCCTGTGGAGCATGAGCCTGAAAGGAAGTGGTGTCCTGCAAGATCGGAGTGGTAGCTAAGCATGTACCAAGTATCAAGTCGCTACTCCACTCCTATCCACCTCCAGCCACCAAAGTAACCATGGACTACATTTTCCACAGCCAAGGCTTGGTGATCACCAATTGGGTGATTGACCCCTTGAGTGACATTGTGACAGTGAGAGAGCAACTCACAGTGACAGCGACCAGCGTCGGCAATGACCTTGCTGCTGTGTTGGAGTCGTCGAGTGTATGGTAAAGCATCTTTGGTGCGACCTGCCCCAGTGATTGACAGCTACCAGTTACCTCTAAACCCAGAACTGCCGAACAAGGCAGAAGAAATACAGCTATTGAACCTGGGTCCTAGGACCCAAAAGGCCTATACTCTCAATGGGTAGAGTAGAATTCCATCTCCAAGTGTGGTTTTGTCAGATGCTGCAAGTGTGACAGCCATACGGATCCCTCTCAGTACCAAAGACATCCAAGTCTTTTTTTTTAAATTATTTATTTATTAAAGTTTTGTATAGCGCTAGCTGGACCCAAGGGTATCAGAGCGCTTAACAACAAGTACAAAGTCATCAGAAAGACAGTGAGGATGGAAAACAGGGCAGGGAGCACATTTGCGAAGTAAAGTCTGTACAATAGCAGCAAGAGCGCAAAACAGGGCGGAGAGACATAAGCGAGTCAACCGGCTCTGGGATCGCAGAGATAATGGTCCTTCAAAGTCAAAAGTGGAGTTCTTAATATGATCCAGAACGCTCAAGGAAGAGGACTTTGAGTAACATCTTGAATTTCGGGAAGGAGGCGGTCGTTCTGATATGTGGGGGGATGGCGTTCCAAATCTTGGGAGCATTACCCGCAAAGGATTTGCTAGATGTTTTGTGTTTCTGGGATTTCAGAAGAATGAGTAGGAGCGTGTTCGAGCTTCTGAGGTTCCTAGACTGACCGGCCCTTTTGAGCTTGTTGGCCAGATATTCTGGTTTGCCTGTATGCAGGGCTTTGTGTGTGAGTAAGGCTGTACGGAAGCTGGCTTGTTGGTCAATAGGGAGCCACTTCAGATCCTTAAGAGACGGGGAGATGTGCTTGTATTTCTTAGTTCCCGTGACCATTCTTGCTGCGGCGTTTAGGGTAGAGGTCAGAGGTCCCAGGTGCGATTTGGATGTTCCAGTCAGAGTAGCAATGCCATAGTCAATTCTGGAGAGTACCAGAACCTGAGTGGCCTGTTTCAGGTCTTTCGTGGGGAAGGAAAGGTTTCAGTTTGTAGAGGAGTTTCAGGTTCAGGAAAGCACTTTTGGCAGTTTTTGAGATGTGTTCTTTCATGTCAAGTTCGGGGTCAAAGGTGATCCCTAGGGATTTTATGGAGTTTGAAGGAACAAGAGGAACATTCAGGGCGTTTAATGCTTTGAGCCATTCTAGAATTTGGGGGTTTTCATCTTTGTTCGAGATGAGGAGCACTTCTGTTTTTTCTTCATTGAGTTTGAGGTGGTTGGATGAGAGCCAAAGTTGAACTTCAGTAAGTGTGCAGTTCAGTCTGTGGATGTCTGCGATCGACGTGGTTTCCAGATAGAGTTGTGTGTCGTCCGCGTAGAGGTAGAAGGGGATGTTGGACTTCCTTAGAATGAGTGAGGGGCTCCATGTAGATGTTGCAAAGTTGTGGAGAGAGTACTGACCCTTGTGGGACTCCTCTACTGATGGGGAGGGTGTCCGATTCGCAGCTTTTAATTTTGATTCTTTGTGTGCGGTTGTTGAGAAAGGAGGAGAACCATTTTAGAACAGTCTTTTCCAGACCTGCTCTCTCTTGGAGGACATTGAGTAGCAGGGCATGATCGACTGTGTCAAATGCAGCCGAGAGGTCTAAGAGGATGAGAAGGCTGAATTGGTTGGAGTCGAGCGACATGTGTAGATCGTCCAGGACATTGAGGATTGCGGTTTCTGTACTGCAGCCTTTTCTGAACCCTGATTGGTATGGGTCGAGAAGATTCGTGTTCTCTCGGTGATGGGATAGCTGAGACAGCACACATCTTTCCAGAATTTTAGATAAGAGTGGAAGGTTCGAAACTGGTCTGAAGTTGTTCATGTCCTGGGGGTCAAGGCCGGGTTTTTTTAGGAGTGGCGTGACTTGACCTACTTTAAGGCAGTCAGGGATGGAGCCCTCGCTCAGAGAACTGTTGATGATCTTGGCCCAGATTGGGGCTAGAGTGAGTTTCAGGTTTTTGGTCAATCTCAGGGGAAGCTGATCAAGGGAGTGGGACGAGGGTTTGGCAGTGGATATGAGATTGCTTATCACTTCAACCTGGATAGGCCGGAATGAGGACCAGCGAGTGGTTGCGGTTGCTGGCCTGATGTGGGAAGTTGCAGAGGGGGGAGAGGGGGGCATAGCGCAGAATGAGCGATCAATTTTGGCAATTTTTTCATTGAAAAAGCTGGCAAAGTCATCACATTGGGATTTGGACGCCACCATGTTGTCTATCACAGGAATGGAGGTTTGGTTCCTGATGATGTTAAAGAGTTCTTTGGGGCGGTCTTTAGCATTGTCTAGAGCCGAATAGAAGAAGGACGACTTTTTGCTCTTGATATGGTTATAGCAGATTTTGCGGGTTGCCTTGAGATGGTCCCGGTTGGGGGAGGTGGGGTTGGCCCTCCAGGTTCTTTCCATGGATCTTAGGTGTCTTCTTTCTTCGTTAATGTCAGTGAAGAACCAAGACCTGGAGGGGATGCTTCTTGTTTTTTTTAGTTTCCGCGGTGCCAGCTGATCTAGGACGAGCTCCAGGTTGGAGTGGTAAAGCGAGGTGAGTTCTGTGGTTGAGAGGAGTTCCGTCGAGTTCGGGAGGAGTGAGCTAAGTCCTTCTTCTAGCTTGTCAGGGGGGACTCTCGATAAGTTTCTGACCCACTTGGGGGAGGTTTGAGTAGGTGGGAGGGAAAGAACCGAATGATTGATATGAAAGAGAATGGCGTGATGGTCTGACCAGTCCACCGGGATGAAGTGGTCAATTGAAATTGTCTTTTTATCCGCGATGATTGCGTCAAGGATTGCTCCTCTATGGTGGGTTTCCTTTGTGCGATGCTGGGTCATATCGTGGTCTTTTAGAAGGGAGGTGAGAGATTGAATGAGCAGGTTTTTTGTTACATTCCATCTTAGGTTGAGGTCGCCCAGAATTATTCTGAAGTCGCTGTTGAGAGCGAGTTGAGTGATCAGATCCATCAGCTGAGCGCCAAATTCGGAGGAGTTGCCCGCAGGATGGTAGAGGAGAAGGCATTGAAGTGGAGGATGGTGAGGCGAATTGAAGTTGACCAAAAGGCATTCAAAGGAGTTGTATATGACGGAGGGAGATTCAGTGATGGATAGGTCACTTTTGTGGATAATAGCTACTCCGCCACCTTTGTGTACGGGCCTGTCTTTGTGTATAATTGAGAAACCGTGCGGCACCAGCGTTTCCATGATGGGGATGGATAGAGTGTTTAGCCATGTTTCAGTGATGAAGGCTACATCCAGGTCATGGGAGAGAATGGTTTTGGCTATTTCAATTAAGTCACCTAAGCACACAAACTCCCTGGACAAGGTAATGAAGTAACAACTTTTAGAACTTTGTCTAGAGACCAGCATGGCCTTATCCACTAGAGAGTTTGTTTGACCTCACCCTGTAAGTGACCGAGTGTCACCTGTGTTTTCCCCCATTGACTTCAATGGGACCAGTTTGAAAGAATTACTGCATTTATTTTTAAAATACTTTAAAAATCCCAAACTCTGGCTGTATATATGATACAAAGGTTATTATGTTGTCTATATTTATACAAAGATTATGTCTATTTTTATGAAATTGGTGTTGGATTTCATTTGAGTTGTATCAATTATTTATGTACCGTAATGGTACTGTAAATACTTAACACATGTTCATCCAGTAATGCCTGACTGCTCTTCGCCACACTACCAGGACTGAAATGAGGATTAATATTGTTGATTTCAAGGATCATCTCTGGTAATTGTGAGAATATTTCTTGGTAAGTCCTCTCAGCCATACAACATACTATTCCACCCAGCAACACAGACCCATTCAGACACTAATGCATTTGCATTTGTACCCACTCACAGACCTACTCGGAGACTCATGTACTCAGTCGCAGACCCACTCAGACACAGATGCATGCACATTCATGCACCCATTCAGAGACCCAGAGGGAAGCTCACACACCCAATCACAGATCCACTCAGACACTGATGCATGTACTGTCAGACCTACTCAGCGACTCATGTACCCACTCACAGACTCACTCAGAGAGTCATGTACCCAATCACAGACCCACTCAGAAGCCCATATACCCACTTAGAGACATACGGAGACACTCATGTACCCAGTCACAGACCCACTCAAACACTGATGTATGCACTCAGAGACCTACTCAAAGACTCATGTACCTCCTCACAGACCCACTTAGAGACTTACACACCCACTCACACATCCACTCAGAGACTCGTATTCCCACTCACACACCCACTCAGAGACTCATGCATTGACTCACAGACCCACCCATAGACTTATCCACTACTCACACATCCACTCAGAGACTCATGTATCCACCCACAGACCCACTCAGAAACTCACATACCAACTCAGAGGCCCACTCAGATACTCCCACATCTATTCACAGACCCATTCAGACACTCACACACCCACTGAGTCACTCAGTCTCCCAGTCATACAACCCACCTAGAGACTCATGTAATCACTCATGGACCCACTCAGGCATTCATGGACCCATTAACTTACCCACTCAGAGACTCATATCTCTACTCATAGATCAATTCAGAAATTCACACACCCAGTCACATGCATAGAACACTTATGTTGTTGTAAATTTTAAACATGCTGGTGTCTATTGAATTTCTGCTTTTGTTTTGCGTATTTCCAATGTATTCACAAAGTTTAAAAACCACAAAACAAAAGGGGGATTTAAAGACAATAAACCAGTGTTTGGGAAATAGGGTGGCTCTGAGAAGAGCCTTTGTGTTTTTTATGTGTAGATAATAACTACACATAAAACAGGATGCAATTTTTCAAGTTGTTGAGCTACCTTTCTCTGTGAAAATAACTCCATTATTTCTACCATTAATGTCAAAGCGTAAGTTGTTTTTATAGATAGAGCTCATGATATGGTTTCTGAGCAATGCAGAAACAGTTTTATAGACGTTTTTCCTGGCTTTGTCTGTATGTGGGCTGAATTTGTTGACTACCATTTCTGCTTTTGGCATATGTTGGAGAATACCAAGGCATCTGAGGAAAAAAGAACTATTAATTGAGCAAAGGTATCCTTTATTAGGATTTCCAGTCCTACCCCAATAAGTGTGCCTAGGTCATTGCCACCACAGTGCACAATCATGAGGTCTGGGTGTTGGCAATCAGCAGTGGTTTAAAGCAGCAATTGTAGCCAAACCTAAGTTAATGTCACTCTTTCTACCACACTCTCTGGCCCAAAACACAAAGCTGTAACCCACAAAAGGCTGGAGCTGAATGAGACAGTTTTCCAAATGAAAGGTAGTTAAAATGGAAGACAGGACCTGGTTTAAAAAAACATTTTATTTGATAGTGTAAATATGCAGGCTGATAAAATTAGGTAGTGTCTTTAAAGGATGAGTAAGTAGATCTGTAATTGGCTCTGGTAAAAATAAACAAATGTATTAACACTTGGATATGCTTTCATTTCTGAATGTCAACCACACCTGCTGCTGTTTATTTTAAAACTAGTATGTTGCTTGTAGAATGTGTTGTGAACATGTGATATACTGGCTCAAGAGAGTGTCCCAACGGGGATTGCTATGGAAACTCAGCCAAGAGACTGTGGATGGGAGTGTATTAAAGAGAGTGTAGTGTATTACTTAAAGTTAGAGTGGTTTAGACTCCTTATTTATGGGGGAGGGTTTATTTTCCTAGTCCGAAGTTTCTTATGAAGTATAGAGTAGTTGTAAAGCATTAAAAGTATCAAATCAAACACATTTATAGAGCGCGCTATTCACCTGCAAGGGTCTCAAGGCGCTGGGAGGGGGGGTACTTTTACTGCTCGAAGAGCCAGATCTTGAGTTGCTTCCTGAAGGAGAGATGGTCCTGGGTCAGTTGTAGGTGGGTGGGGAGGGAGTTCCACGTCTTGGCTGCCAGGTAGGAGAAAGATCTTCCTCCGGTGGTGATTCTGCGAATCTGTGGGGCGAGGGCGAGGCAGGGAGATCGGAGCTGTCGGGTGGGTGTGTAGAACGTGAGGCGTTTGTTGGGGTATTTGGGGCCCATGTCGTGGAGAGCCTTGTGAGCGTGGGTGAGGAGCCTGAATGTGATCCTTTTGCTGACGGGGAGCCAGTGCAGGTCTCTCAGGTGGGCAGAGATGTGGCTGTGTTGGGGGATGTCCAGGATGAGTGGTGCAGAAGCGTTCTGAATGCGCTGGAGTCTTTTCTGTAGTTTGGCTGTTGTTCCAGCATAGAGGGCATTCCCATAGTCCAGTCGGCTGGTGATGAGGGCCTGGGTGACCGTCTTTCTGATTTTGGTGGGGATCCACTGGAAGATCTTTCGGAGCATCCGCAGGGTGTTGAAACATGATGACGAGACGGCATTGACTTGCTTGGTCATCGCGAAAGAGGAGTCCAGGGTGAAACCCAGGTTGCGTGCGTGGTCCGTGGGCTTGGGGGCGGTGCCCAGTGCAGGGGGCCACCACCACTCGTCCCAGGCGGAGGGGGATTGTCCGAGGATGAGGACTTCCGTCTTGTCTGAGTTCAGTTTCAGACGGCTGAGCTTCATCCATTCCGCGACGTCTTTCATTCCTTCCTGGAGGTTGGCTCTGGCGGTGGCGGGGTCGTTGGTGAGGGAGAGGATCAGCTGGGTGTCGTCAGCATAGGAGATGATGTTTAGGTTTTGTTGGCGTGCGATGGCTGCGAGGGGGCTCATGTAGACGTTGAAGAGGGTAGGGCTGAGTGAGGAGCTTTGGGGTACGCCGCAGATGATCTTGGTGGCCGCTGAGTGGAAGGTAGGGAGGCGGACTCTCTGAGTTCTGTTGGAGAGGAAGGAGGTGATCCATTCCAATGCCTTTGCTTGGATCCCGGCGTGGTGGAGGCGGTTTGTTAGGGTGCGGTGGCAGACTGTGTCGAATGCGGCCGATAGGTCGAGGAGGATGAGGGCAGCAGTTTCCCCGTTGTCGAGCAGGGACCTGATATCGTCGGTGGCTGCGATGAGGGCGGTCTCGGTGCTGTGGTTTACTCGGAATCCGGACTGCGATGGGTCCAGGGAGCCGTTTGTCTCAAGGAAGGCGGTTAGCTGTTTGTTGATGGTCTTCTCGATGACTTTAGCCGGGAAAGGGAGGAGCGAGATGGGGCGGAAGTTCTTGAAGTCCGTGGGGTCCGCGGTGGGTTTCTTCAGGAGAGCGCTGATCTCCGCATGCTTCCAGTTCTCCGGAAAGGTGGCAGATGTGAAGGAGTTGTTAATGATGTTCTGGAGTTGGGGTGCGATGATGGAGTCGGCTTTGTTAAAGATGTGATGAGGACAGGGTCGGCTGGAGAGCCGGAGTGGATGGTGTTCATCACGCTGGTGGTGTCTTCAGTGCTGACGGGGGTCCAGGCACAGAGGGTGGTGGTGGGGGGGTGTTGGTTTGGTGGTTGGGTGTGTGGTCTGGGCGCCAAAGCTGTTGTGTATGTCGGCGATCTTGTGGTGGAAGAACGAGGCGAGGGCGTCGCAGAGGTCGTGATGTCGTTGTTGCTGGCGCTGGGGTTGGAGAGCTCTTTAACGATGCTGAAGATTTCCTTGCTGTTGTGGGTGTTATTGTCTAGTCGTTCTCTGAATGCTGTCCTTTTGGTGGTGCGGATCAGCTGGTGGTGTTTGCGGATGGCGTTCTTGAGGGCTGTCATGTTTTCTGTTGACTGGTCGTGGCGCCAGGCTTTCTCGAGGGTACGGCAGGATTTCTTGGAGTCTTTGAGGTTGTTGGTGAACCACAAGGTTTTCTTGCTTCCAGGTCCGCTGGGAGGATTCTTCAGTTGTGCAAGGGCATCGGCGCAGTTGGTGAGCCACTGTGTGAGGTTGCGGGCTGCTTCGTTGGAGTCCGTAGTGTTGGTGGGAGGGTTTTGGCTCAGGGAAGTGGTGAGCTGGTCGGTGGTGATCTTGCTCTAGCATCTTCGGGGAGCCTGTTGCGGGTGGTGGTGGGTCATGGTTTTCCTGAAGTTGAAGTGGACGCAGCTGTGATTGGTCCAGTGTAGTTCGGTTGAGTGGCTGAAAGAGATGTGGTTGCTGGAGGAGAAGATGGGGTCAAGCGTGCGGCCGGCGTAGTGGGTGGGGGTGTTCACCAGTTGCTTGAGTCCGAGGTTGGCGAGGTTGTCCAGCAGGGTGGTGGTGTTGTTGTCATTGTTGTTCTCCAGGTGGACGTTGAGGTCCCCTAAGAGGATGTAGTCTGAGGAGGTGAGGGCAAGCGGGCTGATGAAGTCTGCGATGGCTTCTCTGAATTGTGTGCTTGATCCCGAGGGTCTGTAGATGAGAGTTCCTCTGAGGGTGGTCTTGGGGTCGGTGTGTATCTGGAAGTGAAGGTGCTCGGCAGCGGTGAGGGTGTCGTCGGAGTTGGTCGTGATGCGGATGGTGTTTCTGTGGATGATGGCGATGCCTCCTCCGGTTTGGTTGACGCTGTCCCTCCGGGTGATCTTGTAGCCCTCCGGGATGGCTATGGCGATGTCGGGGGATGAGGAGGCCTTTATCCAGGTTTCTGTGAGGAAGGCGATGTCTGGTGCTGTTGTGTCAAAGAGGTTCCAGAGTTCAAAGGCGTGCCTGTGGATGGAGCGGGTGTTGAGCAGAATACACTTAAGGTGGTTGTTGCTGGTGCCTGGTCTGGTGGGTGCGGTGCAGGTCCGGAGGCAGGTGAATTTTCAGGCGATGAGTAGCGAGGGGGCGGGGCCGTGTGGGACGCGAGCGGCGGGAAAAGTGGCACAGAAGGCAAGAGGGGGCAGGGGGGGAGAGACAGGGACAGCGGGCACAAAATAAAACAAGGGCACAGTAGAACAGTAGAACAGGAGGCAAAAAACGGAGAACAGTCAACAGGGAAGCAGTCAGCACGCAGTCAAACACGCAACAGACCAATCTGCAGGGAGGCAGCAGACAACACGGAGCAGCAGCAGCGGCACACAGGGGGTCTGCGCGGTGGCAGAGGGAGCGACCTGCCTCGTACAAAGCTAAATACGTTTTTGGACTCCTGTACATATTCGCGAATTCATCGCGAAGTTACACAGAGGTCAGCGCAAAGGGTCGCGACAAATCCACCAATACGTCCAAAATCACTAACAGATTGAGCTTCTTTACTGAAGTGCAAGAAAGGGTTAGGAAATGCTGACTATTGAGAAGTAGAATAATAAAAAAAAAATCTGAAACATCCATTTTTATGTGCTAACAGCGATGGTATCACTGAGATCAAACTTGAAAAGATTGCCATTATTGGTTGATTTATTCGAGCGTGGTGTACCATTCTTATGTTTTGTTTTCAAATTTTTTGTGTGAGGAACAGTACAACTGGCAATGTAAAACATTTGTTATGGACCAACCAGCTCAATTAACAGGTGTGTGAATTACAGTGTAGTTTAAAAAATAACTGAAAAAATACATGTGTTCATGAGGTTGATGAAGGTGTGTATGTATGAAATATGCAAAAATATTGAGATTGTAAGTGGGGATTTGTGAGTGGGTGTGTGATTGTTTTTGTAGGTTTATGAATTGGTGTGTGAGTGTCTCTGTGAGTGTGTGATTGCATGTGTGAGTGTCTGTCTGTGTCTGAGAGTATGTGTGTGAGTAGTCCTTTAATAATGTGTTGCCCTGGTACTGTAGAACATGTGTGTGCAGTTTTACTGCATCGTTGAATTGCAATTAAACACTGCTTGCTAAGCTTTACATTTCTGCTTTTCTATGTACTAATTACTCTGTAGGTGAAGTATAGGTAAGTCATAGGACAGAATGCTATGTACCTAGAAGGTAAGACATGCACTTTTAATTCTCAGTCAGTCACATGTGTAGTTTGGGACCCCTAAGTCAGTTAAATATCCAGTTTCTCACCCATACTGCAAGTTATATACATATTTAGTCACTCACCCACCCAGTTAGACAGACACAGAGGCATGTACACATTCAGCCGAATACCCATACATCACTGATTTGTCCAGCGGTAACAGAGCCAGTTACAAACACAGGTATATACCCCAATGCTTATTAATACAGCCAGTAAGCAATCCATACAGCCAGTAACATACACCTATAGAGACCCACAGAGATACTAAGACAGTTAGTCATATAACAACATAGTCACTTACACATCCATTGACACACCCAGAGAGGGACTGATACCAATATTTAGATATGTACTGAAGTACTGATACTC
The DNA here is from genome assembly GCF_964261635.1 of Lissotriton helveticus. Classification (NCBI taxonomy): domain Eukaryota; kingdom Metazoa; phylum Chordata; class Amphibia; order Caudata; family Salamandridae; genus Lissotriton; species Lissotriton helveticus. Next base: position 1,012,325,203 of record NC_136072.1, read on the forward strand.
CTAATCACCCATGCAGATAGTAGCCCTTTAAACATATGCTGGGACACTACTGCAGAGAGGGTGTGTGCAGTTTTACTGCTAAGTCGAATTGGCGTATCAAACTCCTTGCTAAGCTTTAAACTCCCCTTCTACTACATTTAAGTCACCCCTAAGGTAGGGTGTATGTAGGCCATAGGGCAGGGTGCTATGTGTTTAAAAGGTCAGACATGTACTTTGAAGTGTTAGTAAGTCACAAGAGCACTTCCAGACCTATATGCCCAGATACACATTCACTGTCCTACCCATACTGCAACTCACATACGTGTTTACAAAACCATAGAGGCACTCACCCACCCAGTCAGACAGAAGGACTTACACATTCAGTCACATGCCAATACAGAACATATGTATCCAGCATTAACAGTCAGTTGCCCTCTCAATTATATATCCCAATTCTCAGTAACACATCCAGTGACACACCCAGAGAGGGACCTATATAGATATGTAGTGAAGCATTGATGCTCCTAATAACCCCGGCAGACAAGTAGCCCTCTAAACATGTGTTGGGCCTGCTACTGCAGAGCTTGTGTGTGGAGTATTAGTTCCATGTTGAGTAGGCATTTAAAATTTAATTCAAACCTTAAAACACTTTTTTTGTACATATAAGTCACCACTAAGATAGTCCACAGGAAGACGTACAGTGATGCATAGACTCAAACACCCAGATATACACTTATGCATACACTAACATACCTAAGAGCACACTCATGCATACACTGTCACACCCAGGCACACATTTATGCAGACACTGAAACACCTAGGCACATTTTCACACATACACTAAGATAGACACGCACACACTCATGCATACACTAACAGGCCAACGCAAAGACTGATACATACATTGACATGTCCAAACGCACACTTATACATACACTGACACAAAGGCACATAGTGATGCACACACTAACACACCTAATGACACACTGAGCCATTCAGAAATCCAGGCACGCGCGGATCCATATACTGACACACCCAAGTAGATGATGCAGTTGCTGGCTCACCCAGATACACTCTGCTGTATACAATAGTATTCACAGGCAGACACTGATACATACACATACATACTCACGCAGATAGTGATGGATACAGTGACACATCCAGGGACACACTTATGTATACACTAACACACCAAATGACACACTTATGCATACACTGGCACACCCACTCACACACTGATCCATACACTATCGCACCCAGGCACACACTTACGCATACACTGACACACCCAGGCACACACTGACACCTATGCTGAGGCACCCAAGCATATACAGATCCAAACAGTGATACACAGAGTCACACACTGATGCACCCACGGATATACCAGTACACACTGATTTAAACATGAAAAGTAGCACACTTAGAGTGGCTATAACATAGTGACTTAGCTGTTTATAAAGGTACTTGAAGGCTTAAAATATGTAATTTAATACTATAGTATGAAAAGCGAAATGTATTGATTTGGCTTTTTTTTACCAGACATCTACTTATTCTTACAAACAGCGAGTTACAGTGCCGAAAAAAACTGTGCAAGAAAGAAACAAAAGAAAGCATATTATCTCCTTATAACAGAGAAAAGGGGCAAAAGGCAGACAACACGGTGAAAGAGAAAAGTGTTTATTTATTTTGAATCTGAGCAGAAAGAGAACACTGGATAAAAAAATGTTGTCTATGAAGAGATGCAGCCAAAAGAAGACTTGTGAACAAAAGCAACTTCTGCAAAATTGTCAAAGGTGAATGGAAGCATATTCCCACTTCAGAGGGCATCATTTATTAAAATTGATGCATCGATGCAAGAAAACGTCACTTTTCATTGCGTTCTACTTGCGACACCAATGATGCGTCATATTTACAGTATGACGCATCATGTCGCAAGGAGTTACAGATACCTCAGTATTTCTGACGTATCTGAAGGCGCAAAAATGACGCATTGCTGAATTGTGTCAGAAAAGTGATGCGACTCCAGCAATGGGTCATTACACATGGGCAAGTCCAATGTTAATTGTGCCTGCACCAGTCTTACGGCTGTAATTGGGCAGTTGTAAGATATTGACGCATTTGCATCCTAGAAGTGGTGCAGTGAAATCTTATAGATTTCGCTGCGTCACTTCTATGACTCTTTCTTGTGTCGGAACGCCCCCCTGCATACATTAGACCTGGTGTAGGTATAATGTGGCGCAGGGGTTTACAAAGTGAGGCAGCTACCTAGATGCATCACTTTCTAAATATGGTGCAACAAGGTGCATTTTTTACGCCGCTGGTGCCTCACACAAAGTGATGCACCAGTGGCACAAAAGTGATGCAAGGGCTCATATATAAGCCCCACAGTCTTTCTTTAATGAAGAAAGCTTCTTCCTAGAGAACATATTAGTGCATGCAGTTGAAACAACTAGTCGATGTTGTGAAGTTAAAGATGGTACTTCCATTACAAAAGAGGAGATAGTTCCTAGGAATATTGAGGAAGTGACAGCTGAAGAGATACAAGGAAGATGTAAACAGGCCCCTGTATTCAAATGAAACTGTAGTAGCATTTGCAGTGTTTGTCACAAATCAATTGATATACTGAGAACTTACCTATGCAAGTTTCCTAGCAGAAGTCTAAAACCGAAAAATGAAGTTTTGCAAGGATTATATCCATGAAAAGTAAGGATGTATAGTAATTTATAGGGACATTCATTAGCATGTCTATCAAAAAAGTGTGCCAAGGCATCTTTCATGACTTCAAAATGCTAGCTGTTCATCATCTCAGATTGTGAAATATAGTTAGGAGACTTCACTGTTTTGAAACTCCTGCCCTATGTTTAGGAGAAATGAATAGAGCTTTTTTCCATAGTACAGTAGCAGAGGTAGAAAAAGTATGTGAAGATGTTCAGTTTTGTTTCTTTGTTCCAGAACAAGAGTCTAGGGAAAATGATGATTTGGTATGTGCATGTGTAGAGGAACATGACACAGGTATTAGTAGTGATAACTTTACATTAGAGATTGCAAAGTTTAACAGAGTTTCTTCAGAGAAACCAAAAAGTGTTTGTATTTGATGCTGATGCACTCACTACAAAAGTCAAACTTGCAACTTTGTTCTGTACTCAGAAACTGGACAAGAGAACAGAGATAAGTGGCAATAATTTGGAGTATATTCCTTTCTAGAGGAACGCTTCGATTTGCTCACGCAGCAAATTATATGTATTGCTATAATAAGTTAGAGGATTAGAAATATACCAGCCAGAGCAATTCATAACAAGTTTGAATTAGTATCACTTCCTGAAGAACTTTCAGAATTAAGGGCCTGATTACAAGTTCGGTAGGGTACTGCCATCAAAGCGGCGTCAGCTTCCACTCTGCACAGTTGGCAGTCCGCTCACTAAGTTACGATATTGGCGGTCTATTCAAGGAAAGACTGCCAGAGTAACGTTGACGTTCCCAGCCATTCGCAGACCGCTGCGGCTGCAGTAGGGAGAAAGCAACTGTCAGAGGGCAGTACAGACAAGTTTATCAATGTCAAAATTACAAGTTGGCTTTCCGTTGAGCCAATTGTGGTGGGAATATCGCATGCTTCAAGTCAGCGGAAACAAAGGAATTGGGGTGCATACTCACCAATTTACTTTTCTTCCCTTCATCTCCCCCTTCACAGCAGCATCTTGACCCTGAAGAAAATGCCCCGTTGGTGCTGAAATTCAGATAAATTCATTTTGCAATATTTACCTGTTGACTGGACTGGACACATATGGTCCAGACTCCAGAAATGGAAAAATACTCTTAGAAGGTATTTTTTCACATGTGTCAATCAATCAATCAATCAATCAATCACTGCATTTCTAAAGCGTGCTACATACCCATGAGGGTCTCAAGGCGCTGGGGGGGTGAGGGGGGGCGCTACTGATCGAAGAGCCAGGTCTTGAGAAGTCTTCTGAAGGCCAGCAGGTCCTGAGTCTGTCGTAGGCTGGTAGGGAGAGTGTTCCAGGTCTTGGCGGCGAGGTGAGAGAAGGATCTGCTGCCGGCGGTGGTTTTCCAGATACGAGGAACCGTGGCGAGGGTGAGGTTGGCAGAGCGGAAGTTTCGAGTCGGGGTGTGGAAGCTGAGACGGTTGTTGAGGTATGTAGGTCCGGTGTTGTGTAGTGCTTTGTGTGCGTGGATGAGGAGCTTGAAGGTGATCCTCTTGTTGACGGGGAGCCAGTGCAGGCTTCTCAGGTGGGGTGTGATGTGGCTGCGTAGGGGTATGTCGAGGATCAGTCGTGCAGAGGCGTTCTGGATTCGTTGTAGTTGTCTCAGGAGCTTGGTTGTTGTTCCTGAGTAGAGGGCGTTCCCGTAGTCGAGTCTGCTGGTGACGAGGGCCTGGGTGACGGTTTTTCTCGTGTCGGGAGGGATCCATTTGAAGATCCTGCGGAGCATTCGGAGGGTGTTGAAACAGGATGCGGAGACGGCGTTGACTTGCCTGGTCATGGAGAGGGTGGAGTCGAGGATGACCCCCTGGTTGCGTGCGTGGTCTGTGGGTTCCGGGGCTGTGCCTAGCGATGTGGGCCACCAAGAGTCGTCCCAGGCTGATGGGGTGGGTCCGAGAATGAGGACCTCCGTCTTGTCTGAATTCAGCTTCAGTCTGCTGTCCTTCATCCAGTTGGCTACGGCCTTAATTCCTTTGTGGAGGTTGGCTTTGGTGGTGTGGGAGTCTTCGGTGAGGGATATGATCAGCTGAGTGTCGTCGGCGTAGGAGATGATGTTGAGGTTATGTTGTCGTGCGACGTGGGCGAGCGGTGCCATGTAGATATTGAACAGCGTCGAGCTGAGGGAGGATCCCTGCGGGACGCTGCAGATGTTCTCGGTGGTTTTCGAGCGGACGGGAGTGAGGCGGACGCTCTGGGTTCTGCCAAAGAGGAAGGAAGTGGTCCAGGCCAGGGCCTTCTCTTGGATTCCGGCGTCATGTCATGCATATGTGTTACATTTAACACTAGTGCCATCAAGTCAAGTCACATTTTCTTTACACAATTTGCAATAGTAATCATAAAGGCACAGTACAAACAATTAAAACAGTTAAAAATCTTCACTGAATACATGACCTGTCCAGAAGTTACAAATAAGTATAAAACACCCATGATAAAAATCTAGATGAATAGCAGCATACATTACAATTCTCTAAATACAGTAATATTTATCTACCTTATTTAAAATTTAGAGAAAGAAAATGAGGGGCCATTAATAATAAGGGAGAATTGGTTGTGAATGAACAGTGTGGGGGCTCATCCTAATAAAACCAAACAAACAAAAACCTCAAACGTAGGGTCTGCTATGTTGATAGGAAATAATGGGAGCCACCTTCAACCATTAATCTAATCATCATCATAAATATCGTCATACAATTTGTGTATACACTTTGGAAAGCACATTACTAAAAAACACTTATAATTAAAAAAATACTATAACACAGAAATAATAGTATTATCACAAATTAGCAAAATACCCCCTTGCCAGAAACCGGTATACAAAGAGGCAGACTTTATGCAAGTCTAATAATTGCAGGCACAATAAGGCTAGTCTCACTTGATTACAATTCAAAGGCACAAAGATAGGGCACACATAATTTTGTCTTAGAGCTGACAAGTTAGGACAAACAAAAGCAAGGTGTAAAGTGTCTAGTACAGTAGTCAAATCACATGTGCAAAAAGGGCAATCTAATGGTGTATGCCATCTCATCAACAAATGCAGAAACAGGTTTAATCAAAAGTATGTTAACAGTCTTCTGTACTGGGCTGGCATATCCAGAGTTAAATACATTTCCATTTTATTTGTCGATTTCACCATTATAAAGGGCTTGTAACTGTCTTTATTTTGGGCTACTTGGATCCTTACCTCTCTTGTGGTTAAGCATAAAGGCATCTTTGAACCAAACAATGCCCAACTTACAGATCAACTTTGGGGTGCTGAACAGCTGAGGTTTACCCAACACCCCTAGAGCTGTTTTAACATAGCTGAGCCATGGCATGCAGTGGCTCAGATCCAAATTCATACAGTCGATCACAATCTTTCTAAAAAATTCTAGCTCCCTCTTAAACCACATAGAGAACCAAAGAAGTATTGGGCAGAGTTGAATAAAATCAGAAATACAATCTGCTTCCATCTCTTCATGCACAGTTTCCTCTGGAACACTCTGGGGAGTTCGTGATGACCTCCTAAACAAATTATTTTCAGCAGTTGGTATTGGGCGACAGGGTTTAGATCCCCAGAGTTCTGTACAAAACGCCATGGTCGGGACGCACTTTTTGTTATAGATATGTAATATAGATTTAATTTGGCTATGTATGAGGCGCTTAGCAAAGGAGTCTATGACTTTAGCTACCCTGTTAAAAGATTGTTTATGCACTCTTCCAGAGGCCCCCAATGTAATTGGTTATCCAACAAAATGCCTAAATAACAAAAACTATCCACTTTCCCTAAACAATGGTCCTTAAATATAGTGCGTTTTCGATTTCACGTTTATTTGGCCTACTTTCATAGAATAAGTCTTAAGATCAATAATGTTCAGTCCTAAATCCTCCATAAATTAGTAAAAGAGATTTAATAATAACTGTAAACCATTTGATGCCCCTGCAATAGGAATGGAATCATCCACGTACAGTAATGCTGGAAACGTTCTAGTTACCACCATTGGCATGTCCTGGCAGTGTTCTCTTAAAAACTGGTCTAGCCTATTAATATTCAGGATAAAAAGCATGGGGGCAAAACTACAAACTTGATGGATTCCCTGCCCTAATAGAAAGTGTGCAGTGCATTCTCCTGTGGGGCCAAACCGCACTGAGGCCTATAGGCCGGTGTACAGCTAGAGCAGAATCGCTACTTTTGCAGTAAAAATATACACACCAGTGTCGGCACATATGAAAAAGTATTCCTCGCTATGAGAAGCACCTCCACTGGCCCAGTGGTGACATCTTAATACGGCGGTCTTCTTGGTACCGCCTCTGTGGTGGTATGGAGGTAAAGCCGCCAAACTCGTAATCAGGCCCTAAATGTATACACACTTTTCAAGCAATAGTTGATATGGAACCAAAGGCAGGACAATTACCACTGACAGAACTACAGAAAGGCCTCAGAGGAAGAGTTGTCTTCTTATCTTTAGATTTTAAATGCAATATTGAAACTGTAGGGGTAGAGAGAGATATTAATAAACCACTTATCATTCTAGTAAATGGTGTGGCTACCAAGAATAAAAAGATCTGGCAAGAGTTAGTAGATGTTAATAAAGTAAAAATAGCAACATTATACCTGGTACAAAATAATATTTATTATAAAAATGTTGATGTTGTTCAAGATGTAACTTGTAGGGAGGATGAAACATCATCATCAAGTGGACAGATTGAAAAAAGTGTATTGATCCAGGGCAGAAGACATTTTTGAACACTGCAACTTTCATCCACTGCATTCTAAAAAAGTTTTGGTGATGCTATTGATCTCTTTCAAATTAAATAAGCAAAAGGGTCTCCCATGAGTGTGTGGGAGAAAAGTGTAGAGGCTCGCTAATTTCCACAAGTATTTCTCACTGTGGCAGATGGCTGCATGGAATACCGCTCCTACAAATACCAGTAGTTGAATACAGGTCAACCAGATTATATTTAGAGGATCCTAGATTTCGCCAGTGTATTCCATACATATCCCATCTTCTATTTGAGAGTGACTTGTCTGGACTATCATATGCTGTAAACCGTCCTGAAGACAGGAGTTTACCTACAACATCTCTCTGCAAAGAAATGAGTTGACAAAGCTCGTGGGAGGGATCAGAAGTTGGAAATCAACTTTATTAATTTGATAACGTGCCAACGATATGACCAATGATTATTGGTATTGTCATCATGGAGGACTGAAATGTATGTTGAGAAACCCAGGGAGTTGTGCAGAGTATACGTGGGATGACTTGCCTGAATTTTTCAGAGAAGCGAATTCAAACATTAGGACATCAGTGTGAAGGCTGCAGGTGAACTTTGCTCTATGGATCCCGCAAATGTTTTTAGATATTTTAACCACAGGTTTCAAGCCATGTTGTCTTTCATCTACAACAAAATAAATCCTCCTCTTGGCGAAGTAACTGATTTCTTTTGGTGTAAAGAGTACCAAGCAAGAGGTGCCCCTCATATTCTCATGCTGTTACGGATAAGAGATGCACTGACATTTGGAACAGACAATGATGAGTCTGTACTCTTTCATAGAACGGTATGTGACATGCCTGAAAGACAGTGGTGAAAAAGGCCTTGAACAGAAAGTTTTGCACTTTCAAACACATATATGTGGCAAGTACTGTCTCTGAAAATAAGTTTGTAAAGGATGATTTAACACACAATGTCGTTTTAGATTTCCATGACCTGTCATTTCCCAAAGAAGAGTTAACAGCTTTTTATCTAGAGTCACACATACACTGACATGAAAATCACTGAAAAACACATACAACCTGGGAAAAACATAGGCCTCCAGTATATTAATGACTCTAACCCTGTGATTTCCAAAATATGAAATGCTAATATGGATATACAGTTTGTAGCATAAAACTCCATCACTTTTGATTGTTATGTCATTTGAATATTACAAATTCAGAGAAGACATAGATGAAGGAAATGTGGGAGGAGAGTTGAGCAGGAAAGACTCTAACCATGAAATTGTACAGCTTCAACTTGAAAATGCTTTTCCATTGAGAGGTAGGGTTCACTAACAGAATATTGATGTAAAAAATATAGATGTACAAAATATGGATGAATAAATATAGGATGCAAAAATATCGACTCCCTATACTTAAACAGGTAAGTATGAAAATAAAAAAAAATATCAATGTTAAATATATAGTTGTACAAAATATCGATATATATTACCTACTGGCGGTCGCCAGTAGGTATATATAGTTAGGATTTTTTCTCTATGGGATTTTTGAAAATTCTATGTCTAATAACTTTGGCGTTTGTGGACGGAATTGGCTGAAATTTTCAGGAAAATGGCACATTTTGTTTCTGAGCAGCCCCTGAAAATGTTGGGGGGGTTCGTCAAGGGGGGGCCGAGAAAAAAGGGGGGTCCCAAAACACGTTTTTCCCATGTTAATTTCCATAGGGCGGTTGGCCTCACTTTTAGCCCGAACGGCTGAATGGATTTGCACGAAACTTGGCAAAATTGTAGGGACTGGTAGCCCGATGTGCCTTTTGTAGGTCTCAATATATGTGCTCCAGTGGATTTTGAGAAATTAACGTTTAAAAAAAGATATATATCTGTAACAGCGGACCGGGCAGCGCTCCAGGACGCGTACTTTTCGCGCAACGGAGCTTTGTGAAGCGAAGCTGATTGGTTCTCCGGCGTCTGTCAACATTCCAAACAGTCCGTAGCGGCCGCCATCTTGTCTCTCGGTAGGATCGAGAGACAAGAGGAGGCCAAAGTGAAGGGGCAAATGACCATAAGGGGGCATAGTAGATTGTCGCTGACCCCCTAGGTTTGATGTGGAGGTTTTAAAAGGGCCCCGCGGGGCAAAAAAAAATAAAATAATAATAATCGAACGGCTGAATGGATTTGCACGAAACTTGGCAAAATTGTAGGGACTGGTAGCCCGATGTGCCTTTGCTAGGCCTCAATATATGTGCTCCAGTGGATTTTGAGAAATTAACGTTCAAAAAAAGATATATATCTGTAACAGCGCTCCGCTTCGCGTACTTTTCGCGTTACGGAGGTTTGCGAAGCTGATTGGTTTTTCGGCGTCTGTAAACATTCCAAACAGTCCGTAGCGGCCGCCATCTTGTCTCTCGGTAGGATCGAGAGACAAGAGGAGGCCAAAGCGAAGGGGCAAATGACCATAAGGGGGCATAGTAGATCGTCCCTGACCCCCTAGGTTTGATGTGGAGGCTTTGAAAGGGTCTCGCAGGGCAAAAAAAAAATATACCGTTTTTTTAGTTTTTTTGCGTGGAGTGCGCCCGGTTCGCGAACCGGGAAGCGTTCTGGGGAGCGTACTTTCTTGAAAATTAGTGAAAAAAGTTAGAGTAAAATAATAATTGTGAGTGATCAGATGTAGGGTAGCTCTGAGAAGAGCTTTTGGGTTTATGGTACATTTAGGTACTTATAAGTAGGTACCAATGCACAGTCTTAAATTCAGAGTGAAAACTCTGTTGCCCTCATCTGAGAAGTGAACTCCATCTCCTCTGTAGATATCTTGCATGTAGTAACGCAAGTTATTGTTGTACAGGGAGCCCATTCCATGGTCTCTCATGTAAGCTGAAACAGATTTGTTTACATGCTTCCTCGATTTCTCAATTTGTGGACAAAATTGGTTCGACCACCTCCATTTCTGTCTTTGGCATATATTTGAATATACCAAGGCAGTCTGAGGAAAAAGTGCCATCAATTGCTCAAAGGTGTCCTTTAAAAGCATTTCCAGACCTACCCCAGTCAAAGTGCCCAAATCATTACCTCCACAGTGCACAATTAACAGGTCAGGTTTTGGCAAATGCATAAAGGTTTTCACCAATGGTATCAATTGGTGACATTTTAATCCTCTGTGGCCAAATCACTTAATTTCCACATCTTGTAAATTGAGGTTAGGTAAATTCCTGTTTTCAGCGTACCTTTGAGCCCAATAGATATAACTATGTCCAACAATCCAGACAGAAAACATGGCGAGAGAAGGTTCTCCTGCAGTCAGATGAAGTGTGGCAATGAAATGGCAGTTGAAAAAATGAGAGTGTAAAATGAAAAAAACTGAGGAGTTTCTGTGTTGATGAAGCAGTAAGAGTGATTGGTGGATTTTGATTGCTGAAAACAGAGAGTTAGTGTGCATGGATGAGTTCGTTGAAAGATGTATTTTGAGTGGCGAAGAAAAAATCATTAAATGAAAGAATGCTCTGGATATGCAGGTGCACTGAGAGTTCAGAGTTCAATTGCAACATTGTTGTGTGAGAGGTCTTGCAAGAGGTGGTTGCTATGCAGAAAAAGCAGAGAGGGGGCAGAGGGGGGAAGGGTTTTGCTTTGAAAAAAAGTGAGGGAAGAGTTTTGATTGGGTGACATGAGAGATATGTGTGAGGAATTACAGCATTTCTGTGCTTTTGATAGCTGCAGACTCTGGAGTGCATACCTTTTGCTCTGCTGAAGACAAATTGGTGTGTTTCTGAGACTGTTTTGAAACTCAAAGTATTTGCTAAGGTGAGAAAAGATTTCTTTAATTTAGATAGAAAATAGTGTGCTTTAAGGAGAAAATTATGAAGAAAGTTGTGTTTTTCAAATGTTGCTTTGTCTCAAGTGTTTCACAAATAGATTTTGTTTCTTTGAGAAATTGTAATTGGAGAAAATGTGAAGTATTAGTACTGACAGGGCTTTTATGTGCATAGGAGCTGTGGAGTGTTTTCAAATTATGACTTGTAAATCGTTTTTGAGAAAAAGCAATGGTTTTAATATTGATGAGAAGGACATAATGGTGTCTGCTTCTTTATAAGGTAATTGAGAGTCTCTGATGTTATTTTTCCCATTTCAATGTAAGAAGTTTGTCTGTGGAGCAAATTGCTTGTAAATATGCTCCCACCTGTGCATGGCAAATTTAGATTTTGAATGTTTCCGTTACATAGGCATGTTAAAGGTGACTGAAACATGCTGCAAAGGCAATCAAAAAATGCTTTTATGTGTCTTAAGGACATTTTAAGTCATTTCCCCATGTGCAGTGTTTTCAAATTATGAGTTGAAAATCGTTTTTGAGGTAAAGGAATGTTTTCAAAATTTATGTGCGCCATATGACCCCAAATTTCTTTTTCAGGGGTGCAGCAGGGTGTTCTTGAGACACCCCTGCACCGTCGGAAAAATTCGTAATTTGCGATGAGGTAATTGCTAATCGCAAATTGCACCTTCATTCCTATGGGCCTCCTGCTGCATGAAATGAATGGGTAATTTGTAATTAGCAAATAGGTCATCGCAAACTAGGAATGGTAAAGAATCGCTATTTATTCCTTAAAGTTCGCTATTTAGGAAATGGAAAAAACTTTGATGATACATATGGCGGTTCATCTCTAACAAGATAAGAAGCATAGGGATAGATTTATGATGACTGGCGCATCACCAGGGATGTGTTAGTCATTCTGTGCCGCTGTTCCGTCACCTATGGTGTGCTGCATTTACAATGCGGCGCATCATGGGGCAAAAACAGCACAGATGCGTGACGTATTTGTGCCGTAAAGTTGGCGCATTGCTGGAGTTGTATCGCAAGTGTGATGAAGCTCCAGCAAGGCTGAGGGGTGCCCCTGTCGCAGGGTTTCTGTTCTCACACAGAACTGTGGACAGAGGATTGGAACCTCGGCGAATTATGGTGTCCCAAAACTCACCTTAGTAATCAAAACCCCTTAGCAAGCTAGGTACAGTGTCACATTGGATATAACAAACTCTCAATGTTTAGACAATCCAGAATATGAACTTATAGTACCTCAGGATACGTGGAACTCATGAACAGTCGGTCGTTATATATTTCTTAGAAACCAGAACATGGAGTTAAGAAGAACACATGTGTATTTGAAATGTTTATTTACTAATGCCGTCTTCTCAGGCGTAGTATCTTAGATTATACAAGTACACATATTATCAGTAGCAAAATTACCAGCATAGTCAGTAGTACATAAAAAGCGAATGGTGACAGTATGTTAACATGCTGTAAATGAATAAGAGTTAGCAACACTTATAAGCAGCCGCGGGCCGTGGAGGGAGTTACGGTGGGGCAGGGAGGCGGGGAGGGGGAGGGGCAGGGTGGAGAGGGCTCCACCCTGCCCCTCCCCCTCCCCGCCTCCCTGCCCCACCGGAACTCCCTCCACGGCCCGCGGCTGCTTATATCTCACCCTCCCTAATACACATAATATATTATTTGCTAAGAAGGTCTCTTTGTGTTGGTTTAGGGCGTGCCGATACTTTAGTGTCTTAGATTTGAAGGAATCACATCAGCATACACCAGCTCTCTCTTCATGTGAACCGCATCAAGTGTTGTGTATGTGTGTTCGGCAAAGCGATATAAAACCCGCCTCATGCCCAGAATTGGGAGAAGCTGCACTTATGTTATGAGTATGAAGTCGTGGAGATCAGACCTCATAACAATTCTGTATCGTGTTGTTCTTGAAACTTCAGCACTCGCTGTACAGATATAGTTTAAGAAGTAAAGCAGATAGTAGAGCAATAACATATTATTCTCATGTAAATCACGATGAACTATTAGGTTGAAAGCTAAAGCAACAACTAAGTGTCGTGTGCAGAAGTTGCAAAAAAGGAAAAAATGGCGTTCAAACCGGTAATGAGTCCATGCTAACTTAACACGGTGTAAAGATATCCAGGACCTAGATGACACCTCCCCATGATCCGGAAACGAACTGAATAAGATAATAGAAGTGCCATCTCATGAGAGCAGATTGCAACTTTATATGTGGACGGTCCGCAAGGTAAAACATTAAAAACTAGGAAAATTTAATGCTAAAGAAAAATAAAACAGCCAAGTACTTTATCGAGTCTTAAGCCAATAGGCAAGCTAAATAATAAAAACTTGACAAATAAGTCAATGAATTGTCAATGAAATGCTAGTACTCAGCATATCAAACATGAAAAAGGTCTATGACATAACTGTGTATGCAAAATAAGCTGCAACAGCCTCCAATAGGAAGTCACCGTCTTCATCCGAAAAGAGTTCAGCCATCCAATTTAAAAGCCGAAAAGAACATACGTGCTCTCCCAGCACCGGATCCTCTATCAACATCAGAGGACAGCTCGGTGGGTTTTCAAGAAAGCTCTGTTCCAAGAAAGACTGTGTTGCCGCCAGTAAATTCCAGGGACCAATTAGTCCATGCATCAATGCCACAGCCATAATCCTTTCGCCAGGACAAACCAACTCGTGAGTAATGATAGGAGTCATCAGCTGATTAAAGTCGACGTCAGGAGAAACCGGTCCGCAGAGACACAAATCAATGGCCCAATCAAAATCACAGGTCAGGCAGTGAAATACAGGCTGGACACAGGTGAAGTAGGAGAATCAAAAAGATAATCCATATGCCGTGCTTAATATCGCCAACGGCATTGTGCCATAATATTCTAGCATGCGATTGCGGAAAAGTGTCAGCAGCTGCAGGGCGGGAGCTTGCACAGGAGGGACATCCATATTTAAAAATGTAAAAAAGCACAAGAGCGTCCGCTGGTAATGCAAGTAAAAATGGGAATCCACGAATCAGAGTGGAAAAAATAGAATGAAAGAAAGCAGGGATGACTCCAAAGATTTTCTCAAATGAAGTCACGAGACCACTGGTAACAACTTTAAAAAAGTGCGCCAGGCCCTTTGTTGAGGACGCGTTAGAGATAGTCCGAACCATCTTGCTGAAATGGAAAGGCGAATCTGTATTTAAAAGGGTCTGCACCTCTGTACGGGTGTTCGCTATGTGAAGCACGAAAGTTTCACGGGCCGAAGTCAAGGCCACCTCTCTTTGAGACAAAAGAGCTCTTATTCTTGTCATGCCGTTGAAATGTGCTCCCAAGGTTGGTATTTGTGGCCAGATTGAAAACTCCCTATGTTCATGTGTGGGAGGAAATAGAACATTTCTGCAGCAAATAACCCGTTCATTTACTGTTACGATAAAATGAATACTTTTAATTAACCCAGAACAATCTTCATTATTGAGCATCAAATAACTACCATTTTCCAAGAACTTGAACGTGGGGATGATAGCAGGAACTGGTGTGCCTTGCAACACGCAAGCCATATTTGGTCGGTGTTTGTTGCATGAACCGTGTAACTGTATGTGCCTACACATTAGTGAATGATCTGGCGTCTCAGTGCATTCCTCTCCATTCAGATAAAGTTCTTGATCATCTTTGAAAATCTGTATGTGTATGGAAGCGACCAGACCTCATGAAGAAAACCACTACCTAAAGGTTAATAACGACCTATTGGTATATATTTCATACAATTTGAAAACTTATATAAAGCAAAAGGCAGCGTTATTAAACCGTGGATAAGGCACGTTGCCAAAGCAGTCAACCTTTTGGATTTATACTGGAAATGTTAAAGGAAGAATTACGGAGTAGGGCCTGTAAATCTTTAATGGACAACGAGTAAAATTACTCCAACCATCATATTCCTCTAACTCCGGGATAGTAGGGGTGTTTAATTTTTTAGAAGTAGCCAATCCAAAGCATTTGGTCTGGGAAATTGTTTCATTCACAAACAACATATGATTTGGGATGAGACATGCACGGTGGAAAGCCTCAGTGCCTTGTACCTGCCAGGTTCGTGAACCCCAAACTGATGTAGATCCTGGATATTTTTACTCTGTGTTACGTTAGCATGGTCTCATTACTGGTTTAAACCCCATTTTTCCTTTTTTGTAACTTCTGCACACGACACTTAGTTGTTGCTTTAGCTTTCAGCCTACCTGCGTCAAGATCTATGCCTGCTTCAAGCAGGCGCAGGGTTTTGATGTAGCTTTGTCCTATCTGATTGTAAATGCGGCACACCGTGGGTGGCAGAGCAGCGGTGCACGTTAACTGGTGCATCCCTGGGGATGTGCTAGTTAATATAAATCTGCCCCTTTACATTTAATTATGTGCAGGGGACACAGAGTAGGTGAGGTTTATCCAAGGTTAAGAAGAGATGAGTCCTGTTCAGTGAAAAATTGGAGATAGGCTTCAGTATATTATATACTTAAGTAGTGTGTTAAGTTTTTGATGACTGTTATTAATTTACTGTTGGGTAATAGTGGTTAATAACATTTTTTATTGTATTTTACCACAGATTCAACTGCAGATTATTTCAAGATTTTAGGATGCCTAGCAAAGAAAGAGTGAGAAAGGCTGCAAAACGTCAAAGACAGCAGGACCATGGAATAATGCAGCAGTCCTCTAACAAAAAGATTTGTCAAGTCACCAAGAAAGCACCGGGTAAGAGTCCAAAAACAGTCATAAGAAATATGTGTAGTAAAAAAAATATTACTACAGAAAATGTTTCAGTCCAGAAAAGGAGAAACAATTCAAATGGTAAGGAAAGGCCAATGAGAAATGTTACTGCTAGAGTAAGAGATAACTCTATGCATGAAAGTAGAAGGAAACAACAGTTTAGGGATATTCGTAAACGAATGTTCCGCAACAGGATAATTGGGAATTTGTTAAAAAATATTAAGAAAGGTCAACAGAAAGTGGTTTTTTATAAGAGAAAAAAAATTGTTGAGAAAGTTATTGATCAGGCATTTGAAATTAAACGTAAGTTATTTATTTTGACAATCAATAGAATTAGGAAGCTAAACAAGGTAATTTATGATTTCAAAAGAAATAGTAGATGGAAGAGAATAGTTAATCGTGGTAATTTTTGTGAAGTTTTTTCTGGAGAATGGATGCATAGTTCAAGCTCTGAGGCATTTTTTAATGAGGAGAGTTATTTCCAGGATAATGATTTGGTGCATGCAGTTGACACCAGTGGTCGAGCTTATGAAGTGAAAGATGGTTGTCCAGTTGAAAAAGAAAAAGTTGTGAGAACAGAGATAGAAGAGGTGTTAGGTAATGAGGTTTTAGGGAGACGTCCTAAGGGTCCTGTGCACACCTGGAAGTGTAGTAGTATTTGCAGTGTACGACAGGATTCCATCAATTTGCTTTGTGATTTTATACGGTCATTTAATAAGAAAAGTTTGAAGCAGAAAATGAAGTTGTTGCAAGAATTAGATCCTTGCAGAGTGAGAGAAGTGATAGGTTTGCATGGTCATTCACTGGCTTGTCTTTCCAGGAGAGTATGCCAGAGTGTTTTTCATCATTTCAGGATGCTAGCAGTGCATCATAATAAAGTGAGGAAATTAGTTAGAATGTTGTATTATGCTAAGAGTCCAGCAATTATGCTTAAACAATTATGCGCTGCTCTTTTGCATGGTTCTGAAATAGATGTGAAGAATATATGTGAAGAAATTGAGTTTTGTTACTTTGGAAGTAAAGAGGAGAATGTTGAAATTGACCAAGAAGAAGAGAGTAATGTGGAAGATAGTGTACAGGTTTCCAGTACAGATAATTTCCAGAGGGAAATTGCGACGTTTGAGGTGAAATCAAGTGAGAGGCCAAATTTCACTTGTGTGTGTTGTCGACGCACTTATTATAAGAATCAGACTAAGTTAGTGGATTTATATGGAAAAAGTGAAAGGGAAAATAATAGTGAATGGAAGGATTTTACAACATACTTGATGGTAGAAAATTGTTTTGATTTGGGATTGGATCAACGTGTGTGTACTTATTGTTGTAATAAATTAAATCAAAACCAGATGCCTGCTAGAGCAGTTCATAATAATCTGGAATTGGTTGAGATTCCTTCTGAATTGAAGGATTTAAATACTTATGAATCTATTTTGATTCAAAGTATCCATCCCTTTCAGGCTATTGTAAGAATGGAGCCAAAGACAGGGAAATTGCCTCCATCAGATTTACAGAGAGGATTAAAGGGAAGAGTTGTTTATTTGCCTCTAGATTTGAAGAAAAACATTAACACAATTGGAGTAGAAAAAGTGGAAGAGGAACCTCTTGTTATCTTAGTTAATGGGGTTCCGACAAAGAATAAGAAAATATGGCAAGATTTAGTAGATGTTAGGAAAGTCAAAAGGGCAACATTGTATTTGAAAAAATATAATAAATACTATAAAAATGTATATGTTGCAGAAGAGGAAGTAAGTGAGGAAGAGGATAGCGATTTGTGTGCTGGTCAAATTGAGAAAGTAGAACCCTGTACTAGTGAAGAAATATATGAACATTATAGTGTTCATCCTTTGCATTCCAAGGAAGTCATGGGGAATGCTATTGAGTTGTTTCAAATGAAACAAGCGAAAGGGAGTCCCATTAGTGTTTGGGAGGAAAGTTTGGAAGCTCGGTGTTTCCCACAGATTTTTCCAACAGGTCAGGGAGGAAGATATGATGAGCGACCTCATCAAATTCCTGCTTCTGAATACCGGACTTTGCGATTGTATGCAGGAGATCCTAGGTTTCGACAATGCATTCCTTATTTGTTTCATCTCCTGTTTGAAAGCGATCTGTCTGGACTGTCATATGCAGTGAACCACATCTTGAAAAGTGGTATACACATGCAAAACATCTCGGCAAGTGACTTTATGGATAAAGTCAATGTCCAAGACAGTATTTTGGATTCTCACCTGATTAATCTCATGGCGTGTCAGCGTGGTACTAATGAGTACTGGTACCGTCGTCATGGTGATTTAAAATGTATGCTGAGGAACTTAGGAACTCCCACATGGTTCCTCACTTTGAGCTGTGCTGAGTATGGCTGGGAAGACTTACTTGAATTTCTACGAGAGGCAAATGCTAACGTAGAAAACATCGAATTCAAGACACCCGGAGAACTGTGCTCTTTGGATCCAGTCAATGTATGTAGGTACTTCAATCATAGATTTGAAGGTATGATGTCTTTCATCATGAATAAGAAGAATCCACCTCTTGGAGAGGTGTTGGATTTCTTCTGGAGGAAGGAGTACCAAGCAAGAGGTGCTCCTCATATACATATGTTGCTGTGGATCAAGGATGCACCTAAATTTGGAACGGATGCAGAAGACTCAGTGATGAGTTTCATAGAACAGTATTCTACGTGTGCTGTTCCAAACGCAAAGGAGAAAAAAAGCCTAAGAGAAAAAGTTCTACGTTTCCAAAGCCATCGATGTGGAAAGTACTGTCGTCGTAAATTCCGGAACAAAGACAAGTTCTACACCAAATGTCGTTTCGGCTTTCCACGACCGGTGATTTCTAAAGGAAGAGTGAACAGTTTGATGTCTTCGCTGCGACATAATGTGATGAAGAAATCACCTAAAAACACATACAATTTGAAGAGGAACGAAGAGTCTAAGTACATCAACGACTACAACCCGGTGATTTTGTCCATGTGGAATGCTAACATGGATATACAGTTTGTGGCTGATAACTGTATGGCTGTGGCTCGGTATGTGACATCTTACATCACCAAAAAAGAGAAGACAGAATTGAAGGATATGTGGGAGGACATTTCCCATGAAAAGAGCCTCAGCAAGAAGTTGTACAGTTTCAGTTTGAAGATGTTGTCGCATCGAGAAATCGGAGCTTACGAATGTTCTGACCGGTTGTCTTCAGCAAGTCTCTATGCCAAGTCCAGGAGTATCGTTTGGGCGAGTGTTGGTCTTGCTGCAACGCGTAATCGAGTTCTGAAACCTGTGCGGGAAATTGAGTATTTGGCGGAAAAGGAGCCAAACAGTACCGACATTTTGAAGAGCAACATGTTGGATACATATTATCCAAATCGAAGCAGTCACCTCGAGAATGTTTGTCTGTATGAGGTTCTGCAAAATTACATATTCAAGAGGAACATCAAAGAAGATACTGAGAAAGGAGTGTATGCTGTAATAGGAAGTGAGGGATGTCTGGTCAAGCAAAGAAAATGCCACTTGATAAACCATCGAAAATTGAGTGGCGAATCTCCTGAAAAAAAGGAGTTTTTCTATTTAGCACTTTTGCAACTTTTTAAGCCTTGGCGTGCAGAAGAGGAACTGCTTGGAGATTTCCTTTGTTACGAAGACTCATTCAATGCTGCCAAGGAGACCATAGAATGTCCTGCTTTTCCCAAATATGTAGAAATGTTGAATGTGGAAATTGAGCAGGAAGCAACGATTGCAGCCGAGATTGCCAGAGACAGTTCTCAGGACAGTCAGAGTTCTGCTTCATTGAGTCAGGATCCACTAGGAGGACCTCTTATCGAAAATGAAGCTGCCACTGCTATGAATGAAGTGGAAAGAGCCATGGCACATGCTCAGGAGGATGCGGTTAACTTAGAAGAGTTGGAAAGACAACTCAACGTTGAGCAAAGGAGAATATATGACGAACTTACCATGCATATTGATCATGGATTAAGTCATGACAAGAAAGAGTGCTCATGTACGTCGTTGAAGCCTGTCCGACTGTACGTGAGTGGAGAAGCGGGAACTGGAAAAAGTTTCCTTATTAAAGCAATTTCATGTTATTTGCAGGAAAGGACAGAGTCATCGCTGTCTTGTGTTGTCACCGCTCCAACTGGACTGGCAGCACATAACATTAAAGGGATTACTTTACATCGTTTACTGATGCTGCCAGTGGAGCATGACAACAAATTAGAATATCACAAGCTATCTGGAGATGCTTGTTTTGAAGTTTCAAGAGTCTTGAGGAAAATGAAACTTCTTATCATTGACGAAGTAAGCATGGTTTCCAATGTCATGCTTGCCTTTGTGCATTTGAGAATGCAAGAAGTTCTCAAAACAGAGTATGATGTGTTATTTGGTGGCAAACACATCATTGTTTTCGGAGATCTTCTGCAGCTGACACCAGTGAAAGGGCAACCTGTGTTCAAAATGCTCACGCATGAAGATACCAGGAAGTGCTTAGGGAGCATTGGCAACGTCAATATATGGTTAAACTTCAATTATGCTGAACTGCATGAAAATATGCGTCAGGCAAAGGATGAAGTTTACAAGACTATTCTACAAGATGTTAGAATTGGAAAAGTGACCGAGCATGGGAAAGAAGCTTTACATGCACGATTACTGACAAATTTATATCCAGACAAAGATGTTGTGCCTGAGAATATTTTTCAGAAAGTTACTGAGAAAAAATCTGGAATATGTTTGATGCCAACTCTTGCAGAATGTGCCAAATTCAACAACAAAATGTTGCATTTAGAAAAGCAAGAGATTGTGAAACTGGAAGCTATTGACAGAGTAGAGCATATGGGATCAACAATTATTTTGTCTGAGAATCTGAAAACAAAATTGGATTCATTAGAGAAGAGTATATCTAAAACTGCGGGTTTTGAAAAGACTCTGAATGTGTGCTTGAACTGCCCTATAATTTTAAGAAGGAATTTACATGTTGAAAGAGGTCTGGTAAATGGATCAATGGGTAATGTTGTTGATTTTGTGAAATACAGAAATAGAGATGGAATTGAATTTTTTAAAATTAAATTTGATGGCATTGAGGAAGTACAGCTAATTGCTCGTTGTTCTGCTAGATTTTTGCTTGTAAAAGACTTATATGTTCGTCGTAAGCAGTTTCCTGTTTGCTTGGCATATGCGGTGACAATCCATAAATCGCAAGGTTTAAGTGTAGACTGTGCATTGGTGAATATTGGCAGTTCTGTGTTCAAGGAGGGTATGGCATATGTGGCATTGTCACGAGTTAGGACTTTATCGGGATTGTACTTGATTGAGTGTGATGTCACAAACATTTGTGCGGATCTAGATTGTGTTAAGGAATACAATAGGTTGAGAAGAGAGTATGCACCACATTTGCCTCAGTATCCTTTGTTTGAGAAACGTGTGGTAGGCCGGAAACGAAGAAATGTGACCAATACTGGGGAGGTTGTAGCAAAAAGACGAAAAGTCGATGAACCTGAAATTATAAGCAGAAACAAAAAGGATTCTGTTGAAGATGTTGTTGGTTTTCAATTTGAAAACAGTTCTGGTGTCAACTGCTATGCTAATGTAGTGGTTAATGTTTTGTTTTCTCTAGAAAATGTAAAAGAAGAGATTGTGGTCAATTCTGATCAAAGATTTTGCAGTTTGTTAAATTCTGTGTTAGAGAAATGTAGCACTGATAGAACAAACATAGAAAGTGTGTCTGAAATTCGAAATCTGTTAGACAGATGTTCAGGCCAAACACAATTCTCTCAAAATAGTCAGCAAGATTGTCAGGAGTTTTTAATGTATATGCTTGATGTATTGCATGATGAAGGTGTAGATGTAGATCACCTGTTTGGGCTTTCTTATCAATGGCAGCATGACTGCGAGAACTGTAGGGTATCAAGTACTACTAGTGTAGACTCAGAAAGATTTATATATTTAACTTTGCCAGACAGTAAATCAGTCTCTTTTAATAAGCTAGTAAAAGCAGCTGATCACAACATGGAGTGTAGCCAATGTAAATCTGAAATGATGTCCACATTATTTATACGAACATATGGCCAGTATGTCATTTTAATGTTCCAACGATGTAGGCCTGATGGAACAAAATTGACAACTTTAATAAAAAATTTTGTGGCTTCACAGTTGTCAATATCAGGAAGGACTTTTGTAACCGTAGCAATTATATATCATGATGGTCCTTCAATAACATCAGGACATTATACAGCTTATTTAAAGTGTAGAAATGGCTGGTCATTCTGCAATGATTCTGTTTTAATTTTCACAAAAAAATTGCCATATGACCTTAAAAACTCTTACCTGGTGTTTTTAAAACCAAAATTTTAGGGAAAGAATCTCGGGATGTGCTCTGAGGAATTTCAAGAAGTTCTCATGGCTCCTACACTATGTGGCCTTGAGGATAAGTGTAGTACAGAGACATAACTTCTTACCATAACACTGGACGTCATGGAGAAATACGTGCACTTTGAATGAGTTCAGAAAAACTATTTCTTTTTATAAGCTAATTGAAGCAGCCAATCAAAACATGGAGTAGAGGGAATGTAAGTCTGCAATGCTGTCTACTGTTTTACATTGCTTTGTGATTAAAAGTGATGTAGAGAATTAAATAATTGTACTAGTCATAAAGGTAGTGTAAGTCTGCTTCATAGTAAGCAGTATCAGTGTGATAGGAAATGTAGAACATGATTGAGCAAGAAGGGGAAGATATTACTAGTCCAGGATTGTGTAAATGATCTTCAACATTTTAATTCTGAAAGTTGCGGAAATGCGAAAAGACGGGATTGGCTTACAAGAAATCCAAGAGTTATAAATGGGTCTGACAAGATTTGGCCTTGTGGAAACTTGTGGTAGAGAGCAAGAAGTCATTTATTGTATGTAACATGTTTTTGAAAACGATGGAGGTTTTCTTTCAGAAAGTGGCGGGTTGAAAGTAATAACAGCACAACAGAGTGTAAGCTGTTCATAGGACATCCTTGGCCGTCATGGAAAGTAAGTTAACTTTAAGGAGTTCTGAATTCTGATTTGTTATGTTGTATGGGTTTTTTAAACACAATCATTTTGATTGTGGGTTTTTTTCCCCGCTGTTATATGATGAATACCTTCAAGTCACTGTTTTTAGTGAAATTTGATACATTCTGAGAACAGCAAAAATAAACCATTTAACATGTATAATTAATTCTGTTCTGTTTGCATTTATGATGTACATGTAGAACTGTGTAGGAGGCATGGAGAAGGTGAGGCTTCTGTAAGTGTCAAAGTTGTTGCATACAGTGAACACATTCACACATCGGTCCACTCTTCCTTGGATGTGGTGGAGGTGGTGGGGAAGCACCAGCTGAAGCTACTAAAGAAGCCATTGCTCACTGGTAACAAAGGGTCTTTCTCTCACAATGATGAAAGTCAGAGTGAGGAAAGAAAGAGGGATTTTCATCATTTGGGAAAAACAATAGTTCTCAACCAATGAAAAGTGTTCATTTTAGATTATATGACCTAGTCTTACATCATTAGGAAACCAAAAGTGAAATGAACCAATGAAAAGTGTTATTACCAAGTCACATGACCTGCTGTGTTTACGTTACACGCTTTGCAGGGCCTCCCGGTTTGCTTCCAGAAACCTGTGCTTTGCGACTCGGTAAGCGTACCATTTCGCTAACGTAGTACGTCATATGACATATCACGCGACAACGCGAAACGTCATGCGGACGGGAGGCGTCACGATGTTGTTTTCTAACGCGGCAGTTGCGGTAAAGAAACGTTTACCGGCTCGCGGTCTATTTCGCGGCATCAAGGTCAGCTAACGGGAAGCTTCCCGATTCGCGAAGTGGGAACGAAGAAATTTTTTTTTTTTTTTTTAAAGTTATTAATAAACATATAAAATATATTTTGGGATTTAAAGAAGAATACATTTTACAGCTACAGATATTTGCTATTAAAAAACCATTGAAATTCACTGAAAAAACCATAGGTTATAGATTATATATAGTTAGGAATTAGCATTTACAAAACCTTGAAAATTCACTGAAAAAACCATAGGTTATAGACCATATATAGTTAGGAATTAGCATTTAAAAAACCTTATTTTACTCACACAAAACCATTGAAATTCCATATATAGTTAGTTGCACTAACTATATATCACGCACCCGCAATCCACTGCTGATGATGTCACATATTACATCATTCATGACATGGTCAGTGACATCACTGATGACATCACTGATGACATCTCAAATGACATCACTGATGACATCACTGATAACAACATCCAGTGATTTTTTGTTTCTGTAAAGTTTAAATATGTCTTACATATTGAAGAATGAGTGGATGTATAAGTGTCTGGACGAAGGATTTAGTAGGTGCATGACTGACTGTATGAGTGAGTGATTAAATGTGTCTCACTGAGTGCACGGGTTAGTGACTAAACTGTCTTAATTTGTGTATCATTATGTTTGTTGTTCTGTAAACTGCTGCATGTGTTGATCAGTAGCTATATGAGTAAGTATATGGGTTATTGATTGGTTGCTCAAGTATTTGTATGGGAGACTGAGTGTGTGTGTGGGTGCCTGGGAGGTGTATGACTCTGTGCATAGATGTGTGAGCAGTTGATTCACTAGATGTATGGGTTCAAAAGTGCATGTGGAAACAGCTGTATGGGTGGTTGACTGTGTGCATGAGTGCATTGGTGAGTGAATGGATATCTCAGTGCTACATGTCAAAGTAAGTACATATGTAAAACACAGTACATGTGAGAGTTGGCATATATAAATAACTGTGCATGAGAGCCACTGAATGTGTGAGTAGCTGTATGGATCATTGTGAACTTGTATCAGGGATTGTATAAGAGAGTAAATATGTGTTAGTATATGCTTGAATAAGTAAGGTGTGTATAACTGTATAGTTGAGGAAATGGAGGTGAGATTGTTTCTTTGCATGACTGACTAGGTGTGTGAGTAACTCCATGGATGAGTGACAGTGTGTGAGTTTCTGTATACACTGAGTGTATCTAAGGTTATATTAGAGTCTGAAGAGGTTTATCGTATTAGCACACGAATGATGTCAAATGAGATGTCATCAGTGATGTCATCAGTGATGTCATTTGAGATGTCATCAGTGATGTCATCAGTGATGTCACTGACCATGTCATGAATG
Organism: Lissotriton helveticus; assembly: GCF_964261635.1. Lineage (NCBI taxonomy): Eukaryota > Metazoa > Chordata > Amphibia > Caudata > Salamandridae > Lissotriton > Lissotriton helveticus. The sequence goes on from NC_136072.1 coordinate 1,012,350,294, forward strand.
ATGTAATATGTGACATCATCAGCAGTGGATTGCGGGTGCGTGATATATAGTTAGTGCAACTAACTATATATGGAATTTCAATGGTTTTGTGTGAGTAAAATAAGGTTTTTTAAATGCTAATTCCTAACTATATATGGTCTATAACCTATGGTTTTTTCAGTGAATATATATATATATACATGAAAATAATACATTTTAAATATTTTAAATAATAAAATTAATTTAAAAAAACTAAAGTAGATTTAATATACATTTTAACAAATATAACAAATAAACTTAATTTAAAAAAGTTAAACACACATACACTATATATATTTATATATATATATATATATATATATATATATATATATATATATATATATATATATATATATATATATATATATATATATATATATATATATATATATATATATAAAACCTAGTTAAAGTTAGGACCAAGTTTCCATAGGAAGAGCATTTTTAGTTTTGCCTATAACTTTGGTGTCATTTGATTGATCGTCATGAAATTTTCCAAACCGATTCTTTGTTCATATCAGCTCCTATGTTGAAAGTTTAAAGGCGATACATCAAGTGGGGGCTGAGAAAAAAGGGGGGTCCCAAAACGTGTTTTCTCCATGTTCATTTCCATAGGAAACTTTAGACAAGGCTACAGGTTGAACGGAATTACCCCAAATTTGGCAGGGAGAAGGGTATTGGTCTGGAAAGCACGCTTTTGTTTATTTGGTTTAAATCCGTTCAGTAGTTTTGGAGAAATATTGAAATTTACAGCACAAGCTTGCTGCTTATTGGCCGCGAACAGTTGCAACTAGGAAGTGTTGGCAGCCATTTTGTGTTAACGTTGAAGCGAGTAAAGGGAAAAAAGGGTGAAAAAACTGGGAAAGAGGAGGGTAGGAGCGCTGTGATCTCTGTTGAGTGGTTAGGCTGTGATATAGAGGGAGTGTGAAGCGAAGTATTTACCCCTACCGGTGTGAAAGTGCTGTTTTGCACACAATGAGATGGTGCTGAGGTGAGGTGCCGGTACACTCGGGAATGAAAGCGTGCACCTAAACTGTGAGCTGGTGCTGTAAACTGATCTGCTCTGGGCACTGTAGCATACTGGGCGTAGTGAAGAATTTACCCTTAAAGGTGTGAAAGTGCTGTTTGCTCACAGTGAGATGGTGCTAAGGTAAGGTGCCGGTACACTCGGGGATAAATATGTGCGCCTAAACTGTGAGCTGAGTGCTGTAAACTGATGTGCTCTGAGCGCTGTAGCATACTGGCGGAAGTGAAGTATTTACCCCTGGAGATGTGAAAGTGTTGTTTTGCTCACAGTGAGATTTGCTGAGGTGAGGTGCCGGTACACTCGGGGATGAAAGCGTGCACCTAAACCATGAGCTGAGTGCTGTAAACTGATTTGCTCTGGGCACTGTAGCATACTGGCCGCTGTAGCATAGCTGTGCAGGAGTTGTTAGTATGCGGGAGTGGGAAGCACACTACTCACTAGTATCGGTCTGAAGATTCGGGGATGAAACTGTGAGCCTAAGCCGTGAGCTAATTGCTGTAAAGTGATGTGCTGTGGGCGCTGTAGGATACTGTCCGCTGTAGCATACCTGTGTAAGTAGTGTTAGTATGCGTTCATACTATACAGGGAGTCGGAAGCGAACTACTCACCCCTATCGGTCTGAAGACTTGAATGCAGTGTTTTAGCAAGGAGGAATAAAGAAATAATCGTGAAGAATATAATGCAGAATGTTGCAATGCCACAGATGACAAATGGTGAAATCAGGTATGTCTAAGGAAGTAGCTGTGTGTAATGAAGGGATGGAGTTTGAAATTTATATAAAAAGTGTGTTTATTTAAGTGCCATAAATTGAACCACTGGTGCAAGAGCTAAGGCATGGAGCTGAGTTAAACTCCAACCGCTTTTGCTGTATTCAAACATGAGCTCCTCCATCAGTGAATTCCACATTACATGTTACACTTCTATGTGACGTAAACAATACCTATTACACTTGAATGACTCTAAATTCTATAATACAAATAAAGGTAGGAAACCATTACCACATGTATCCTTTAAGAAATCAAACAAAAAAAATATTTGTAAAATGTAATTATCAAACTTCTTAGGTACCCTGGTACTCCTTTTTTGTGACACAACCTTATCAACAGTAGAACAGTCAGCAATCTCTTGTACAGTAGATTCAATTTGGTGTGTGTCAGAATTGGTAATACTGCAACCCACATCTGGCCTTTGAGGAGGAACACAAACATTGTGCTCCTGAGAAGCACATTCGGTACCCTTCTGGTCAAACCATACATTATTGTCTTCAGCTGTTTCAAAAAAACGTTTTTGTGCAGAGAGCTAAGGTATCGAGCTGAGGCAAACTCCAACCCCTTCTGCTGTATTCAAACCGAATCTCCTGCATCAGTGAATTTCATATTACATGTTACAGTTCCATGTGACATAAACAATAGCTATTAGACATCAATGAGTAAATTCTATAATGAAAATAAAGGTAGGATACGATTACCACACTGTGCCAACCTTTTCCTAAATAATGTTGTGTTTTTTTATCTTGATCGCAATGGCTTTGTGGATAACAGGAGGCAGAGAGACGTGTGCACAAACAATACACAAGGTTTCAAAATGGATGTCAGGTTTAGGCTAATTTAGCAAGTAAATAGCGTATTTGTATAGGCCATACATCACCGACCTCTGGTTAGAGTGGAGACGTAAGTGACAATAATGAAAATAGACTTCAAATGCCTGAACATACTTAGAAATGTATTATTTGAAAGTAGTACAATTGAAGTGTATTCAAATTTATTAAAGGAAATAGTAAAAAAAATGGAAAAAATAAATCCAAGAATAACGTACGTTTCTTACAAGTCTTGGAGATTGCAGTGCGGAAGTTCTTCAGCAGCTTGAGATGCGTAATGTTCCAAGAGGTCATTGTTGCCATCGTGTGAGAAAAGCAAAGCAATCCAATTCATATCCTCGAAGGGACAGTAATGTTCCTCGAATGTTGGAGCGGCAATTTGAATTGGCAGGCAATGTGCAATGTTGTGAAAGGTGGCATGTTGCAGGAGATCTTTCGCAGCTGTGCAGGAATCCCATTCTGCCACGATACATTTTTGCGTTGCATCCGCCATTTCTCTACGGCCTGAACAATCAAGGTAATGGTTTTCAACATACTGCATTATCTGCTGTATATCGGGAGCGATTGTTGGGATGTTGGCAAGGCATACATCCATTCGCCAGTCAAATGGCAAGCTTTGCAAACAATAGATGGTTGCACGCAGATTGCATATGTGTAAATAAATGTCATGTTGAGGCAGGCTCCGATAACAGATAGGCAGGCAGCTGAAAAGCATCTCCACTTTTTCATGGTATTGATGTAGCTTCACAGGGAGCGCAGCCATTTTTTACAAGCAAAAATAGTAGTAGGATGGCCGCAAAGAGAGCGAAAATTATGGGCACTGTTCCTTTTATTTCAGAGATGATCGAATAAATGAACTCTGGTATTATACTAAACACTGTTTGGAAGCCTGAGAGAAGGTAGGAGGAGACTGTGTTAAAGTGTGCCAGACCTTGAGTGTGAGATGTGTTGAAAATTGTGTAACAATTCACAAAGTGTAATGGGAGATTCAAATTTAAAAGGGATTTTTTTCTGTATTATTTTACATCTACTGTCCCTCCCTTACTGCAGCACAAACTATTGACTCTTTTATTATTGAATCTCTGTGTGTGATCCAATGATTACTGTAGTAGTTGATGCTAGCAGCAACCATTACCTGAGGGCTGGTTGACAGTCACCCCACTTGCATCAACCACAGACGTCACTGGATATGGGACCCTGGTAATAGAAAGGTATCTAGCGCAGGTGCCCATACCCACTTGCACTATCTATCTATGTCCGTGTGTTCAATATCTATGTATGATACTGCCCCTGAGTCGTACCACATTACATTGTGCTGTAGACAGTGTATGTAACCATGTTACCTCTGTCAGTGGGGAAAACTTCGGTTATGTAACTTTTAGGTGTGTGCCTATCACAGGTGGAAGGCTACTTTACAGGCCATGAATATTGATGAAGATGATTGTTGCATGTTGTGTGTAGTGTAAGAAATGTGTACATAGCAAAAAGATTTCAAAAAAGCTCTGCAAGCAGCAAAGGTGTGTCTCATCAAATGCTGTAGAGAGAATGACTAACATGGGTGGCGTTTTCCAAATGGTACAATGGGAAATGTTATGAACCAATAAACTGTTTTTTTTTAAGGTCACATGGCAATTGCGCACCCAGCGCGCAAGGAGACCACACTCACGCGATTTTGAGAAAATATATTTACTATAATATAAGTTTATTACTGTTAGAAATGTACAAATCTTTAAAATATTTTAGATTATCGCTTGCTCTCATATACACTTTAAAGTTATGTAGATATCATTTTGAGACATACAAAACAAAAGAGGGAATGGCATACCCATCGCAACACCATACATCTATGACATAACACGGGGCCTGGCACTGTGCACTCGTCGAATACGTAACATGCAGCGGGTGCATACCCGTCGCATACCAAAGTAGCAGCTGGCGCAACCTCATACATATATGTTCTTACGCGGGATGCGGTGCCATGAACCCTTCGGATACGAAATTTCAATATGGTGGATAGGATTTGCGTGCTAATGGCGGTTGGTAGACTACTGGTATGGGACTCTAGTTTTCTCAACAACAAAAAAATTATATACATATTTTTATTTGAAGATATAAAACATTACATAATTTTTAAAGTTAATAAAAAGGATAATAGAGTTCCAAAATATTATTCAAAAAATTAGAAAAATTATAGGTTTTATAAATATTAAAATATGAAATAAACATTTTAAAAACCTTCGAAATTCACAGAAAAAAACCATAGGGTTCACAGACGTTATTGTTAGGCATTAGCATTTAAAAAACCTTGGAAATTCACTGTAAAAACCATAGGTTTCAGGGAGGGTATAGTTAGTTGGACATTTCACTCATAGAAAACCATAGAAATTTCCCTGTTATAGTTAGTTGAGCTAACTATAACTCGCGCCCCCGCAACGAACTGCTGATAACGTCACATAATACATCATTCATGACATGGTCAGTGACATCACTGATGACATCACTGATGACATCTCAAATGACATCAGTGAATATAAAGGCAGCAGGACTTGATCACTTCGTTAGTGGGAGCCTCCTGTATACTTGGGCGCTGAGGAAGGCATTTTCATGCTGAAATGCATTCGCCAATTTTGTTGGAATAAAGAACCTTCCATACTGTTTCCCTGTGTGGCCTCTACTCTTTCGGCTAGGAGGAGGTTTTTGTCTTATGTTCTGCGGTTGCCAGTCCGCAGTTTAGAGGCCCCCGCTTCGTAAAGTTGGCCCAGACTCCACTGGTGTTTGCTACGGTAATTGTTGGTGTTTCCAGGGGACTGGATTGTTCTGGGCCCGCCACGAGAACTGTGAGCAGACAGTGCAATTGTGTGGAGATTCCGCCTCACACTTGGCGGCATGTATCTACATTGCTGCCCCCTCCGAGGATGTTCCTTACCTTCGGGGCTGAAGCGGTCCGGGGACAGATGGAGGTGCTGAATTCCCATGACAAGCAGGAAGATTAGTGCTGCCCACATTATTGGAGGCCTGCTTTCCGCCCGACCAGCTGGTTTCACACTTTCTCCACACATCACTGACCTGAAAGCGGAGTGATGCAGCATTCTGGTCAATGCAGTTCATGACCACTTCGAGAGCTGCAAGCTACAGTACATTGTTTGGGGCGGAGCCTATTTCATCAGAACTCTAAAGGCAGCAGGACTTGATCACTTCGTTGGCGGGAGCCTCCTGTATACTTGGGCGCTGAGGAAGGCATTTTCATGCCGTAATGCATTCGCCAATTTTGTTGGAAAAAAGAAGCTTCCATCCTGTTTCCCCGTGTGGCCTCTACTCTTTCGGCTAGGAGGAGGTTTTTGTCTTATGCTCTGCGGTTGCCAGTCCGCAGTTTGGTGGCCCCCGCTTCGTAAAGTTGGCCCAAGTGTTGGATAGCGAAGGGATATAATTTACTATTCCCACTCCAGTGAGTGCAACAGTAGGGAAAGTGTTAGATAGTGGAGGGGTACAAATTACTTTTTCCACTCCAGTGAGTGCAACAGTAGGGAAAGTTTTGGATAGCGGAGGGATCAAATTTACTATTCCCACTCCAGTGAATGCAACAGTAGGGAAAGTGTTAGATAGTGGAGGGGTAAAAATGACTTTTCCCACTCCAGTGAGTGCAACAGTAGGGAAAGTGTTAGATAGTGGAGGGGTAAAAATTACTTTTCCCACTCCAGTGAGTGCAACAATAGGGAAAGTGTTGGATAGCAGAGGGGTAAAATTACAATTCCTCCTCTAATAAGTGTAACAGTAGGGAAATTGTTGGACAGCTGAAGGGTAAAAATTACTATTCCCACTCCAATGATTGCAACAGTAGAGAAAGTGTTAGGTAGCGGAGGGGTAAAAAATACTATTCCCACTCGAGTGCAACAGTAGGGACAGTTTTGGATTACGGAGGGATAACATTTACTATACCCACTCCAATAATTGTAACAGTAGGCAAAGTGTTGGACAGCCTAGGGGTACAATTTACTATACCCACTCCAGTGAGTGCAATAGTAGGGAAAGTGTTGGATAGTGGTGGGATCAAATTTACTGTTTCCACTCCAATCAGTGCAACATTAGGGAAAGTCTTGAATTGCAGATGGGTAACAATTAATGTTCTCACTCCAGGCAGTTCAAAATTAAAAACAAAAAAAATATTAACAACAACAAAAAGTATGTAAAAACAAAAAAAGTAAAAATATAAATATGTTAAAAACTAAAATACAAATATATTTAATATTACAAATTAAAAAAATATTATAATGTTAAATACCTGCAAATATTATATTAAATAAATTAAATTAATTTTTAAACAAATACATTTTTAATCAGAAATAAGTTACAAACAAAAACACTAATTATTAAATAAATGTAACATAATTAATTACCAATTAAAGAAATATTATTAATTACAAATCTAATTAAAACTCATAAAAATAAACTTCTCACACTTTACCCCCACAACCCATAGCTAAAACTAAACTGTAAAATAATTATTTACACTATTAAACTTATCTTCAATTAAAAAACGAATAGTATTTAACAACTAATTATAAAGAAAGTAAAATGAATTTACTCCCCACCCTTTATCTCTATGAAAGTAAAGCCCACACACAAAAAATATAAACAATTATCCAAATTAAATATCAAATAATTAATCAATATTCATTAGGAACTAACTAATAATTAATTAAACATAGATTACTTCCTACTCTTTACTCCTATAAACCCCATAACCCGCACCTAAAACTAATTACACAAGTACCCTAATTAATTATCAATTAATTAATTAACAATAATTAACAACCAATTAATAATTGATAACAAATAAATTACTTCCCACAATTAACACTCTAAAATCTCAATTAAATAAATATGAATAAAAAAAGAATCATAAAATTATTATAATTGGATTACCCTATACCCCTATCGCTACTGAACAAAAAACACAGTGTAATTAAAATAAAATTAATAACTACTAAAAATGTAACACATATATTATAGAGCATATACCACATACATTGAAAATATAAACTAAAATACATATTACTAATTAAAAAAAATATATTTTAAACAACTATATTTTTGCAAACAATATTAATGACTGCTATATTTTCAAACACAATATTTCTTACCTTAAATTCGATATTCTTGACGACAATATTCTTGCTGTCGATATTTCTGTGTCCCTATATTTCCAACTCGATATTTGTTTAGGTCGAAATTTCCAACTCAATATCCTGTCTGAATAGCGAGAGATAGTCTGTTCTGAATGCTGCGATAAATTGAGCTCAACCAGTTTGTACTCAAAGTCAACAGAAAACGATGAAGAAGGGAAACATGTAATAGTTGGTTGTGACAATTGTTTGGCCAGACACACAAAAGGAAATCTAATTAACCACAAAAAACGTATTTCCCAAACTCCAGACAAAAAGCTTTTTCTATTTAGAACATCTACAATTCTACAGGCCTGCGCATTCTGAATCAGAATTATTTGGGGACTATGGGCCTGATTTCAATGAGGTCTGATTCCTTCCTGACTGACCAATTAATGATGTGGTTGGTCAGAAAGGAATCCAAACGGGCTTTCCGAATGGCTTCCTTTGGGCTCGGAGTGCCCGTCTTCCATTCAGAAAGGGGTCAGTAATCACCCGAGTGGCTGTTTCCCCCCATGGCATTACGATGGCAGATTCCAACAGCCTTTCTGTGCTGGCCTTTCCAACAAAGAAAGGCTGTGGGAATACACTTTTGGGGTGCCTCAGCAGGATCCCCATGGGTGCAAGGCCTCCGGATGCATGCCACGGAGTGCAGGGATGAACTGCGCCTCAGCTCTTTACAATGACAGCATGCATTCCAGATGGAATGCATTCTCCCATTGTAAAGAATAGGAATGCAACCGAACAGTGTTTTGTGGCAACCTAATTGCTGGGTTGGGACTGATGACAGGAGGTCGTTTGGCCCCAGTTCCCAAATGATGTCGGACGGACCTGAGTCCGTCCTACATCGTAATCGGGCCCTACGACTGCTATGAAGATTCTTTCAACACTGTAAAAGACAACATTCAGGGGTCGATTTCGATCCGGTAAAAAGCGCTCCGAATCATCGTACGGAGCGGTTTTTCTGTAAAAGACAACATTCAGGGGTCGATTCAGATCCGGTAAAAAGCGCTCCGAATCGTCGTATGGAGCGGTTTTTCCCCGTACGAATCGTACCTGTAAACGTCCCGTACGTACGACGAAGTACGATTCGTACAAGGAGCCGTACTCCATACGAGTCGTCCAGGACACCGTACGACTCTAATCTCCGTATGATTCTCACTCTGAACCCGCTGTACGCGACATCTGTACGGTTCGTGGCTGGTTTTTATGACCCAGCAAGTACTATACGTGTCGGGTACGCACCGTACGACCCTTTTTCTACGGGAGCTGAAAACAGCTGTAAAAGCAGAGTTCGCGCCGAAACAGGTACGGAACGGCCCCTCCGGGTACGGTGTATCCCCCCCATGATCGCATGGGTACGCACCATACACCTGCGATCATGGGGGGTACGAGCCGTACCCCCATTGTACGATCGGTGTACGAGCCATACCCCCATTGTACGATGGGTGTATGAGCCGTACCCCCATTGTACAATGGGTGTACGGCTCTTACACCGATCGTACAATGGGGGTACGGCTCGTACACCGATCATACAATGGGGTACGGCTCGTACACCGATCGTACAAGGGGGGTACGGTTCGTACACCGATCGTACAATGGGGGTACGGCTCGTACACCGATCGTACAATGGGGGTACGGCTCGTACACCGATCGTACAATGGGGGTACGGCTCGTACACCGATCGTACATGGGGTACGGCTCGTACACCGATCGTACATGGGGTATGGCTCATACACCGATCGTACAATGGGGGTACGGCTCGTACACTGATCGTACAATGGGGGTACGGCTCATACACCAATCGGTACAATGGGGGTACGGCTCATACACCGATCGTACATGGGGTACGGCTCGTACACCGACCATACAATGGGGGTACGGCTCGTATACCGATCGTACAATGGGGGTACGGCTCGTACACCCCATGATCCCTGGGGTACGGTGCGTACCCCTGCGATTATGGGGGGTACGGACCGTACGGTGTGTATGTGTTTGTGTGCTTTTCCGTACGACTCGCCCTTACCTGACGTGGACCGTACGAATCGCGTCCTCATACCCCAGTCCGGATCGTACTCGTCGGGTCGTACGGCATGTGTACGAGTCGTACGGTATGTGTACGAGTCGTACGGTTCATGGTTTCAGCCTTGCAATACGTACGGATCACGACGATTCGGACGGAATACGGATCGTACTTCGCGACTCGGACGGACGGGTACGATTCGTACAGAGAGGGCTCCGGATACAAATCGTACGGAATCGACCCCTCAATGTTCAGTGTTTCCAAGCTGTATGCAAATGTTAAATAATGAGATTGAACAAGAAGAGACAATTGCTGCTGAGATATCTAAGTAGAGTTCACAAAGCAGCCAAAGTACAAGACCACTAAGTCACGATCCACTTGGACAACCAATTATTGAAAATGAAGCTGCAATATCTATTAATGATGTGGAAAGTGCAATATAACGAGCGGGACATGAAAATATTGATTTAGAACAGTTAGTTGGACAAAAGAACAAAGAACAAAAATACATTTCTATGAAGGTAAAAAGAAAATAGAGCATGGATTCCTCCATGAAAAGAATTAATGTTAATGCTCAAAATGTAAGCCAATACTATTATACATCAGTGGTCAAGCTGGCAGTGGCAAAAGCTTTTTAATTAAAGTACTCACTGCTTACCTACAGAGGACTACAGAATCAAAGTTGTTGTGTGTAGTAACAGCACTAACTGGATTAGCTGCACAAAACATTAAAGGAATTTACTTTACATCGAATTTGTATTCTACTTGTTGAATATGACAATAAACTAGGTTACCAGAAGTTATCCCATGAAGCTTGTCATGAAGTCTCAAGAGTACTTAGAAATTTAAGCTTTTAAACATGGATGAGGTGAGCATGGTCTCAAACATTATTCTTGCCTTCGTACACGTAAGAATGCATCAGATTCTAAAAACAGAGTATGGCGTGCTCTGTGCAGGAAACCGTTTAGATGTCTTCGGTGAACAGAGTAAGCCATACTGTTTGGAGGAAAGCATTTAATTATCTTTGGTGGCTTACTGCAACTTACCCCCGTCAAAGGACAGCCTGTTTTAAAGATACTTCTCCGTGATCTAACTCAAAGTTCTTTGGGAAACATTTGGTTAACCTTCCAGTACAGGAAACTGGTTAAGAATATGTGTCAAGCACCTGACTTAGAATATGGAAATATTCTGAAAGACATTAGTGTAGGAGCCCTGACAAAGGATGGGGAGCTCCTTAGAAAGTCAACTTATCAACAAACGATTTTTCTCTAACAACACAGCAGCACAGCTAATGTTCAAATTAATAGAAGAAGGGACATCCATAGCCTGTTGAATGCATACACTTCAGTAGTGCTCCAATTTTAACAAAAAATTACTAAAACTGGCAAAAGAAGAAATTTGGGAAATTACAGCAATTGATAAAGTGGAGCACCTTGGAGTAACAGTACTGTGTCGAGGACTGCAGGAATTGAAAAAGTGTTTAATATATATGCAAAAACTGTAGAGTAATTTTGTTGCATAATTTAAATGTTGAGGAAGGATTGGTAAATGTTGCTATGGGTAAAGGGATTGATTTCATTTACTTTCCACATACGGATGAGGTTGGAGACCTAGCCATAAATTTGATCAGATTGATAGCATGAAGCAGATTGGTAGATGTATTGTACATTTTGTGTTTGCAAAAGACGTGTATGTTTTGCAGCAGCAGTTCCCAGTGTCTATTATATGCTGTAACTATCCATAAATCTCAAGGTTTAAGTGTAGATGCAACTTTTATTAATACTTATAGCACTCACCCATACAGCGCCTCATATACCCATTCAGTCCCCCACACAATCACTAAGATGCCCAGCCACTCTCCCATCTAACCACTGGCACACCTAATCACTCACCCATATAGCAACAAAGACACTGACTCACTCATATAGTCACTGATATACCTATTCATTTACCCATACAATCACTAACACACAGTAACTCTCCCATGTAACTACTCACACACCCAATCACTCACCCATACAACCACAGAAACGCCCACTCACTCACCCATGCAGTTATTGACACAGCCACTCACTCACTTGTACAGCTACTAGCATAGTCATTAAGTCACCCAAACAGCTAATGACACCCACACTCAGTCAAATACAGTCACTCACTTGCCACACACTCACACATAAAGACACAAATATACTCACTCAGTCACCCATAAAATCATGAACATACACAGTCACTCTCCCATGTAACCACTCACACACCCAATCACTTTCCCATACAGCTACAAACACCCCCCTTCCCTCACCCATACAGATACTGACCCGGCCACTCACTCACCTATTAATTTACTATCAGAGCCAGTCAGTCACCCATACAGCAAGTGACCCGCACACTCAGTCTCTCATACAGTCACGCACTCAAACCAGATAGACACTCCCAAACTTACTCAATCCCCCATACAGACACTCATGTACCCACTCACTCACCTATACACCTTCTAATTCACCATTAGAGCCACTCACACCCACTAACTTACCCATATGAACCCAACACTAATTCACGAACCCATACATCCACTCACAAACCCATAAACCCACTCATGCACCTACTTACTCGACCATTCAACATCTGCTTACTCACTCATACACCTTCTCACTATCATAGTAACTCACTCAATCATACTCTTTCTTGTACATACAGACACATAAGGGGGCCGATTCCGATTCGGGAAAAACCACTCCGAATAGCCGTATGGAGCGTTTTTCCCGTACCCTGCAACCTCCCCGTATGTACGATGAAGTACGATTCATACCAGGAGCTGGACTCCGTACGAATCGTACAAAGACCGTACGACTCTAATCTCCGCATGATTCTCCCTCGGAACCCACTGTACGAGACATCCGTACGGTTCGAAGCAGGTTTTCCCGACCCATCAAGTACGATTTGTGTCGGGTACGCACCGTACAACGCTTTTTTCACAGGAGCCCAAAACGTCCGGAGAAGCAGAGCACGCCTCGAAACAGGTATGGAATGGCCCCCCGGGTACGGTGCGTATACCCCATGTCTGCAGGGGTACGGTGCGTGCCCCTGTGTTCATGGGGTGTACACACCATAGCCCATGATCATGGTGTGTATGCACCGTACCCCATAATCGCAGGGTATACGGTGCGTACACCCTGCAATCATGGGGTACAGTGCGTACACCCCATGATCGCTGGGGTACACACCATACCGCTGCGATCATGGGGTGTACGCACCGTACGGTGTGTATGTGATTGTGTGGTTGTTGGTACGAATCACCCTTACCTGACCTGAACCGTACGAATCGCGTCCTCATACCCCGGTCCGGATCATACTCGTCGGGTCGTACGGCATGTTTACGAATCATACGGTTCAATGTGAGGATCCATGTCGTACGGTTTCAGCCTTGCAATGCGTACGGTTCACGCGGATTAGGACAGATTGACGAGATACGGATCGTACTACGCGATTGGGACGGACGTGTATGATTCGTACGGAGAGGGCTCCGGATACAATTGGGACGGACGCGTTTTTCCCGAATCGAAATCGGTCCCAAAGTGTATCTTTTTTAAACCAAGAAAGGTGGTTCTAACCAGAACCTTTAGGGATCTTTTTGTGATCTTTCTGAACTTTCATTTTTAACATTTTATATTTTTAGTTTTTTTTAATAATAAAATGGCAACTTGAAAAGGTTTTAACTAAAAAAATCAAAACTGGGGATAGAAGTGTCAATCAAAAAAAAAAAAAAAAAACATTTGGGGACTTTTGCTGCCTCCAGAACTGCAGCTAAGGATTCCTTCTCTACAATGATGATTTTCTTGCAGGTCAAACTAAATGTCTCAATTGTTTTGAGCTCTGCTGATCTCTCAGGGAGATGTTGATGTACCTCAGTTGGTATAGGATCCCCTGGTGCAATTGGTGTAGCACTTGATGTAGATGCATCTTTTGCACTGCGCTCCCTCTGTGCTCTGGTTAGGTGCTTGGAGCAGCACGTCTTTAGGTGTATCAGCATACTCATTGTGCCACACAAATATTTCTTTGACATACTCCTGGAGAAGGTCTTTTCACATAGAGAGCACTTCACGTTGCTGGAGGTTCCTCCTCAGATGTATTGTCTTCCACCGGGTGTGGCACCTGATCTCCACTGCCACTAGATGTCATTTTATTATCAAATTTAAATTTAAAAAAAACCTCCAAAATATTTTCCAATAGGAAAACATCAGCTGCTGGAATGTGAACCTCCAATCTCAGCACTGGAATTCTAAAGAAAATAGAAATCCCTTCTAGAATAATGAAAAGAGTTTTGTCTAATGAAATCCCTATAATCGGCCTCCCGGTTTCAGGAGCCATTTCATCTCCAACATCGACAGCCTTCTAGAATCTAGCTTACAAGACGATGAATTTACCATCCTCGGAGATTTTAACTTCCATCTCGAGGATAAAGCCAACAGGGAGACAGAAGCACTACTAGAAACCCTGGAAGCAGTAGGGCTCTCCCACAAAATTCAGACCTCCACTCATGAGGCTGGCCATACCTTGGATGGCTTCTTTTCCTCTATTAACAACCTCGCGCCTATGGAAACGCTGGCATTAACATGGTCCGACCACTCACTGATCAAATTTTCATTTCCTCTTACTCCCTTGGGATCGTCCAAAGTACCGAAGTCCGCTATCACTACCAAAAGAAAATGGGATCTCATGGACAAGCATCCCTTCGCTCCCTGCTAGAAAAGTCCTGCCCCTCATTCTTTGGGCCCCCCGAAGTTTCAGCCCCAGTATACTCCAAATGGCTTACTGACGCTTTTAACATCACCGTTCCTATCAAGAAAATTTCAGGTAATAGACATAATCATTCAGCTCCCTGGTTTTCTGATGATCTTCGGCAGAAAAACAGCGCTACCGGCAACTAGAAAGACGCTGGCGCACAAAGTACTGTCCCATTCTGAAATCTGCTTACAAAACAGCATTATCACACTATAAAAATCATCTATTAGCTAACAAAAAGGACTTCTATACCAAACAAATCAAGGAAGCAAAAAACTCTTCTAAAGAACTTTTTCGAGAGATGAACATACTCACTACGATAAAAGGTCCAGCAATTAAATGCGATCAAGAGCTTTGCGATAACATTGCAACAACCTTCAAATCTAAAGTATTGGATATTTTCAACAATTTTCAGAACTCTACCCCCTTAACATCAACAGACTCCTCTCGCAGTGAGCGTACCACCAACACTCTGTTTGCCTTTTCTCCCGTCTCTGTTGAGACCGTTGCCAGATACATCCAAGATCGCGCCTTGAAGTCCTCCTGTAGACGGGCAGAAAGGGAGTGGCGTAAGTCATACGACGCCGTTAGAAAAACTGCTTATCTGGCTTCAGTTAAGCTATACCATCGAGCTATTTGTAGAACCCGGGCGGCGTTCTACGCAGCGGAATTCCGTAATAGCCTCAATCCCACCAAGACCATCTTTAAAACCATAAAAGATCTGATGGCAAAGAGAGTTGCTCCGCAGTTGGACAGTTCCATCTCCCACTGTGAAGCCCTAGCCACTTTCTTCTTGGATAAAGTTAAAAACATCTACCAGGCATTTCCAAGTACTGCACTACTTGTGATCCCTTCGAAGGGCTCCAGTAGCTGTCCATCGCTGCACTCTCTCCCTACTCTCTCTGATGAGGAGTTTGCTAAATGGGCTCTGCGAGTCAAATCTGGCTCACCTGCAGATCCGCTAAGATCTGCCCTTTTCAGGGATGTTGCTTTTCAGGGACGCACAACAGTGTGCTCACTGATTAACCTCTCCCTGACTTCGGGCCTTGTTCCTGCCAAGTGGAAGCAAGCGGTGGTCTCCCCGATCCTAAAAAAAACATCTTTGGATCCTTTAAAACCAGAGAACTACCGCCCCATCTCTTTGCTTCCCTGGCCGGCCAAAGTTATGGAGGCTCACGTAAATCTGGCCCTTGCGGAGCATATGACCCGAGCTAATGTCCTCGATCCCATGCAGAATGGGTTCCGTGCTGGCCACAGCACGGAGACGGCCCTTCTGGCAATGGTTGAGCACTTGCGGACTGTGCTGGATGCAGGTCAAACGGCAGCGCTTATTTTATTAGATCTGAGCGCTGCCTTTGACACTGTCTCCCATCGCATCCTTCTACATCGCCTACAGGACATTGGCATTTGTGGATCGGCTCTGCAATGGTTCCGCTCCTTCCTCAGTGATCGCTCCTTCTGCGTTGCCACCCCTCCTTTCCAGTCCAAGTACCATCCTCTGGACCTGGGGGTCCCCCAGGGCTCCTCGCTGAGTCCCACGCTTTTTAATCTGTACGTGCAGCCGCTGGCTGAGGTCGCTAGGCAGTGGGGCCTAACCATGGTCTCTTATGCCGACGATACTCAGCTAGCGGTTACGATCAGCGGGGATGCCGAGCAGGATGCCCCCAGGTTCCGTAATGGACTGAGAGAGGTGGCCAGCTGGATGAATAACAACTGTCTCCAGCTGAACGCAAAAAAAACGGAGGTGATGATCGTTGGAAGGGATGCGGACCATTGGGGGGACAGATGGTGGCCACCGGAGCTGGGGCCGGCCCCGGCACCAGTCTTGGAGCTCAGGAATTTGGGAGTATGGCTCGACCACACTTTGAGCTTTGTGACCCATACCAAGAGAGTGGCGGCATGCTGTTTTGGGGGTATTACGCGGGCTAAGACCTCTGCTCAAATTTTTTGACGCTCCAACAAGACAGCTGGTCATCCAAGCAATGATTATTTCCCGGTTGGACTACGCTAGCTCACTCCTTTTAGGAGTGAACCAAGCCGAGATCCTTCGTCTACAACGGGTACAGAACGCAGCGGCTAGGGCGGTGGTCGGTTTGCCAAGGACCTGTCCCACTTCTAACACTCTGCGGTCCTTGCACTGGCTACCGATTAAAAAGAGAATTCATTTTAAGGCCCTTAGCCTGGTCTTTAAAATCCTGCGAGAGTCGGCTCCAGAGATTCTCAATAAACTTATCTCTCCCTACGTTCCCACCCGTTCACTCAGGTCTTTTGGTCAATCCCTTGTGGTTGTCCCCCGCTTCAGACTCTGCCGGATGGGTGGACGCTCCTTTCGGGTGAAAGCTGCGATTCTTTGAAATGCAGTCCCCTTGGAAATCCGTCTCTTGGATGACCTTTTATCTTTTCGTAGGGCCCTGAAAACCTTTTTGTTTTAATTCTTCCTTTTAGAATTTCTGCTTCTTTGTTTGCTGGTTTTAGTGTTGTGTTATGTTTGCCTTTCCCTGCGCCAGGACGCTCCTTCGCTGGAGCAGCTGTGCGCATTAAAAATGTAAATAACATAACATAACATTCCAAATCTGGAACCCCCTTTGATCCCTGCCCACCGACAATTCTTAAAGAAGTCGGTGATGTGGTTAGCCCAGGTCTTACAGATATCTTCAACTCCATGTTTAGGACTGGCTGTTTCCCTTCAATCTGGAAAGATACCTCCATTTCCCATTACTCAAGAAACTCTCACTGGAGCCCACTGACCCTACCAACTACCGCCCTATTGCCAGGCTTCCGCTACCAGCTAAAATAATTGATAAAATTATGAACTCCCAATTGACTCAATTCATCAATGATAATAACTTGCTGGATCCATCACAGTTCGGCTTTCGCTGAGAGCACAGCACTGAGACAGCACTGATTAAAGCCACAGAAGAGATCAGGATGGCAATGGATCGGGGCGGCTCAGCAATGCTCATACTCCTCGATCTGTCAGCCGCATTTGATACGGTTGACCATTCTCTCTTGCATGCGCGGCTTGAGAGAATAGGGATCGGGGGCACAGCATTGGCTCTGTTATCCTCTTTCCTTAAAGACAGAAGACTCACGGTTGAGCTGGACGCCTACCGCTCGGACACTTACACCCTCCCTTGTGGAGTGCCTCAGGGCTCGTCCCTGAGCCCATCACTTTTCAACGTGTATGTCTCAGAACTGGCCCCAATAATTCTCAACCTTGGGTTCTGCCTCACGTCATATGCTGACGACACACAGATTGCCATAAGAATACATAAAAAAGAACCATCTCCCGCTGCACAGTTTCAATCTTGTATGCGCACGGTCAATTGCTGGATGATCACACACTGCCTCAAGCTGAACTCCTCTAAAACAGAGATCTTATCATTTGGCAATGTCCAACCAGCCTGGGGTAACCTGTGGTGGCCAGGGGAGATGGGTGAACCCCCTAGACCGGCGGAAAAAGTTAAGAACCTAGGGGTGTGGCTTGATCCTAAACTTACTCTAATTCATCACACAAACGCCATTGTCTCAGCAAGCCACTTTCTCATAAAAAAGATTAAAAAAATTATTGCCTACATACCAGTAGACGCCAGAAAAACCGTTGTCACAGCTTTGATCCAGTCCAAATTGGACTATTGCAACGGATTACTAGGCAATGCCCAAAAACGATGTCTTAAAAAACTTCAAAGTGTGCAAAATTCGGCCGCCAGATTGCTTCTCAATATCCCCAGAACTCACTCAGTCACAGCTGAAATCCGCAAGTTACACTGGCTTCCGGTGGAGCAACGGATTAAATTCAAGGCGCTTTCCATAGCCTTCAAAGCCCTTAACAATAAAGGACCAATCTTTTTCCAAAATCTGTTCTCCTGGTATGAACCGACCAGGAATCTGCGGTCCTCAGGTTCTAAACTACTACAGGTACCAACAACCCGCACTGTGCAATGGGGTGGGCGTAGTTTCCTCTTCTTTACCTCCAAACTCTGGAACACGCTCCCTCCTGAGCTCAGAAATTCCTCCTCTCTCATTGGCTTTCGGAAAGGCTTGAAAACTTGGCTATTCCAAAACTAGCCGACAGTGCAGACGTCCTTGCCCGTCCATAGCGCCAAGACACCTACGGGTATACGTGCGCTCTACAAATTTTAATAACATAACATAACATAATCTGTAGTAGTCAAGTGATATTTGCGAATGCTAACGTGTTATATATTATATCAGTAAACTACTGATCACATAAAAACTAAGAGCAATGCATAAGCTACAGAATTGTGAGATAACGGTCGGTTCAAAATAGCACAGTTTATTTATACATAAAATTGATAAAAAGACAAATTAAAATCACATAAAAATTGGGAACACAGAGAATATATCAAAGGGAATGAATCAAGTACATCAATACATCTAATCAAATTCATACACCTAAAAAGGGAAGTACACGAAATTCCTAAATCAAACGTCGGGACGGGCAGCTAGTATATTTATATATATAACATCCAGCTCACACAGAAACATCCATGAAAACAGGCACGGACTTCAGGCTGTCAGGATACAGCATTAGTTTAATGTCATAGTTCACCCTCAATCCATGAGACAAGAGACGCGTTTCGGCTTACTGGAAGCCCTTATCAATCTGTTTGGTGCCAAAACTTACAGCATTATATATAGCCCTTCCCCCTTGAAAGGTATACATAGACAGAGAAAACATACTATCAAGTATGTTACATAAATATGCAACCCTTATGGCATATGAAAGCTCTCAGCAACTACGTGTCAGCAAAGTTGCAGGTAAATTATTAATAAATTGTATAATGCAACTATAAGTTGACAAAATGTACCATTGCCATAACGAGCATAACAAACATTAAATTGCATACATGACTTGTATAACTTCAACATTCAAAGGAAAATATATACATTTAAATACGATGCCAAACATTTTATCTTGTGTCACCTGAATTATTAAAACAAATTATATAAATGTGTTAAAACTGCATGCTGCTGAAAGTCACTAAGGGCCAGATGTAGGTAAATGTCATTTACCGATTCTTAAATACCGAATTTTACCGATTCGGTATTCAAAAATCGGTAAATGAGATTTAGGTAAAAAATCGGTATTTTTTACCGAATCGGTAAAATTCGGTATCGGAGTTTCGGAATTTACCGAATCGGTATTTACCGAATCGGTATTTACCGAACCGGTATTTCACATTCATCCCTATGGGCCAAATGGCCCATAGGAATGCATTGGAAATACCGAATCGGTAAATACCGAATCGGTAAATACCGATTCGGTAAATTCCGAATCGGGAAGCAAGCAAAAGTGAAACTAATGAAAACAGCCAATCAGGTGCAACCACCCTCCCCCTCCCTACCAGGAAGTGGCTATCCAGGCAGCTGCAACTCATTAGAAGGTTCTGGAGAGGCAGTCAGAGCTGAGCAGAGACACAGAGCAGCAGGGAGTGATATTTGGGAGTGTACCACAGTGAAAATGGCTAGCAGCAGTGAGAGTCAGAAGGCTGAGAGGAAAAGGAAAGTAAAGTTCAGCAGCATGGAGCTGCAGGTACTTGTGGAGGAGGTGGTGAGAGTCCACAAACAACTGTTTGGCAGGCACTCCCTCACTGTAGCTGAGTCAGCAAAACGCAAGCTGTGGCTTGCTATTGGAGAAAGGGTCAATGCAGTGGGAGTTACAAGCAGGAGCATTGATGACCTTAAGAAACGGTTCTATGACATCAGGAGCCTCACCAAAAAAAAGATGTCTGAGCTTCACAAGCTTCACAAGCAGGCTGGTGTCACCGGTGGAGGAAGGAACCCAGCGCCCCACCTGACTGACCTGGAGGAGTTGGTGGCCTCAACCATCGAGCCAGACAGTGTTGTGGGAGTAGGAGATGTGGACAGCTCAGCCAGAGCCAAAGGAAAAGGTAAGACGCATGCGCAGCATGACACCCCATTCCAACCTGCTACCCTTAACCTTTTGTGCACAGGGCAACCCCAGTCCAGTACTGCTAGCACTATACAGGAGCAATGCATTATGGGAAATGTAGTCAGCATATGTAAGACCATGTGTAACTGCACAGACATCAGCAAGGCAGTGAAAGTAATGCTGAATAATGACAGTAAAATGTGTAAAGCATTTATTTTAGTGACTGTGACACAGTAGCACTCAGTTGACATACACTTATTTATACCTAGGGGCAACATCAGCCAGTGGAGCCACAGCAACCGCAGGGACTGCACCAGCGAGGGAGGAGAGTGACGAGGCAGGGCCAAGCCATGTCCATGCCTCGCAGGAGGAAGAACACACAACTGCCATCTCCCAGGAAGAGGAGACAGTCCAGACCCCCGAGTTTCCCCACTCCCCACACCTCTCACAATCCCCTCCATTGCTTTTCTCTCCTGAGACCTCCCCATCACTGTTACTGCCTGCACCTGCAACCTCACCAGCCAGGAGGCGAGTCGTGGCCCCACTGCCAGTGATGGAGGCAGCAGAGGGTGAGGCTCAAGCCACTGCACCTGAGAGTCCTGCTCCACCACAGAGTCTTTCACCTCGCGCAGACGGCAACGCAGGCCCAGCAGTGCAGGTGGACGTGGAGATGGCACTGTGTTCCGTGGGCTGGAGGGGAGCATGGTGCGCATCCAACGCATGCAGGGGAAATCAATACAGGCCTGCCACCGCCAATTTCGTGTCCTAAACGAACACATTGGAGAAATGGGGAAGGGCATCAGAGACATGGTAGAAAGCAACAGGGAGATATCAAAAACCAATGCTGAGCTAGCTGCAGGAATGCAGCAAATGAGCACTTCAATCAGCCAGCTGTGCACAAAACTGGACAGCCTGGAGCACACAAGGCGCAGGGACGCCTGTGTCACCAATAGGGCCATGAATCGTCTGGCCACTGCCACATCACAGCTATGCCGTAGAGGCATTAACATGCAGGAAAGCCTCACTCAGAACACGGCCGAGGTCACCAGGGGCATGGCCAGGATCACCAGTGCCCTCGAGGCAATGATAATATCACACACTGCACTGAATCCTGCCCTGGATGTGGCTGAGGGAGACGACAGCAGTAGCCGAAGCAGCTTGGCAAGCGCTGTTGTGCAGCCACGTAGGAGCAGCCGGCGCCCAGCTGAGGCTGCAGGCCATGAGGAAAGCAGTGACCAACATCCCAGTGGCTCTGGGAAGCGCGGGCGCAAATGACTTTGCCGGTGTGGGTGATGTAACCCAGGACATGTAGTCCCAACCTTTCTTTTGTTAAATGTGTTGCACTTCAGTGCATGAACGTTGTGGCAACATTAAATGACGTTCTTCTCATTCACAACCTGTCTGTGTCTCATTACTTACTCAGAAATAGTTGCGTGTAATCTCCCCACGTCTGTATCTGCCATCACTTGGTGTTGTCACTCCAGCAGGTTGTGTTTCAGGCACAGCAATGTCGTCATCATGATCCTCGTAGTCAGACAACTCCACCTCAGTACCCTTCTTAACAGCAAGGTTGTGCAACATGGCACAGGCAGCAATTATCTCACAGCAGGTGATGGGGGTATACTGCCTTGCACCTCCACTCTTGTGCAAGCATCTGAATCTGCTTTTCCAGATACCAAAGGTCCTTTCAACAACATTCCGTGTGCTTTTGTGGGCCCGGTTATATCTCCTTTGGCTGGGTGTTGAGGGGTTGAGGTAGGGGGTGAGTATAAAAGAGCGGAGGGCATATGCACTGTCTCCTAAAAGGAAAAGGTAATACATTACTCACATGCATACATTTACTTCTTACTGCAATAGGTATTATGGGGGTCAGACACTGTGTCTTACCTAGGAGGTATCCTTCACCAAATTCCCCTGCAGTCAGCCGTGCATAGATGCCACTGTTTTGAAAAATATAGGAATCGTGGTTACTCCCAGGGAATTTTGCCACAATGTCAGTGATGGTGCACTTTGCATTGCAAATCACCTGCACATTTATGGTGTGGGTTGACTTCCGATTCCTGTAGATATATTCTGTGTCAGCAGGGGGACAAATGGGAATGTGTGTGCCATCTATGCAGCCAATAATATTTGGAAATCGAGCCATCTGGTAAAAGTCAGATTTTGTTTGCACCAGTTCAGCATGGGTAGCAGGAAAATAAATGTAATGCTCCATCCTGTGTAACATGGCATCAAGGAATTTGTGGAAAAACCTTGACAGGCTGCTCTGTGTCACCCCACCTACCGCAGCAACCATGCTCTGATAGCTCCCAGACGCAAGCAAGTGGAGGCTGCACAGCACCTGCACATGGGGTGTAATTGCATGTGCCCTTGGGGTAGTGTGCTGCAACAGTGGTTGGAGGTCCCTGATGAGCTCCAAGATGGTGTCTGGGGCCAACCTGTACCTCTGCATTATCTCTGCCTCTGTGAGCATGAACAAGGTGACCCTCTGCCTGTAGACCTGCTCCTCTCTCTGCCATTCCCTCTCTCCTTCCTCCTGTAGCCGTAGCCATCTTGCAATGACATAAAATGGCGCCATTGTGCAAACAGAATTGCATTTTCGGTCCTTTTTTATAGGTTGCACCTGGTTACCACCTGATTCCAATCCATGGTAAATACCGACTCTTAAATACCGAATTTGAAGCAAATTTGGTATTTAAGAGCTTCCCTACATCTCAATATCCATTTTTGCAACTTCTTATTTACCGATTCGGTATTTTACCGAATCGGAAAAGTTACCGATTTGGTACATTTACCGATTCGGTAAATGTACCGAATCGCAAACCGTTGCGATTTGGTAAATTTACCGATTCAGTAAAATTTCCGATTCGGTATTTTACCGATTCGGTAACTTTTCCGATTCGGTAAATTTACCGATTCTGGATATTTTCGGTCTCCTACATCCCGAAAGCTCAATACCGGTCGGTAACGGCCGAAAATACCGATTTTATGCCGTTACCGACCGGTAAAGGGCTTCCTACATCTGGCCCTAAATTGTCAAAATGAAAAACAGCCTCTGACCAGGGATGTCTGCTGAGGCTCGTGGCAAATCCTCCCAGTTTACGACCTCTGACCTCTGCACAGAAGCAGTGTTAACTTCAATCTTATTGCGAAAGCCGCAATCCCTTAGCAAATATCGAAAGGCATTGGGACAATATTGGTAGTTATCCCACAGGATAAGATTAAGTACCATTTTTAAACTAAATTACTTTAATGTCAAACTCCAAGCGCATACTTGAAAAGCAAAGGGACTGCCAATCCCATAATGTCTTATGATGATAGGAATGTTATGTGGAAGTTCACCTGCGAATATTCCGAAGCACAAAGTCAGTGCCATGAATGAATTAAACCAGGACCAGAGATTGAAGTTCCAATGTCTGAAGTAACCTGCAGCATGAAAAATCAGTTTAAAACAGGTTTAAACTCCGGGTTGAAGGGGACTGATGCACAACAAATGAATAAGCCGATCAAACCTCACCGCATCGACATTCTGGGCTCATCTATTTCTTGCAAGATAGAAGATTTCTATACATTTCAAATAATTTTAAATTCCTGGGCTTTGCGAAGTCAAAGTAAGTGTGTTTTATCAGCAATTCCACATTAAAATATGATTTGAAATGCTCCGTGAATGTGAATGAATTATTGATCTATCAGAGTGCAATTTGTTGTGACCGTGATGAGTGGATTCTTTGTTGTCCTCTCTTAATGAGTGGAACATACATGGTTCTCCCTTTACATTATTGAAACTTTACACCTCGTTATAGTCTCATTATTTTTTCTATAAGAGTATTCATGTTACCACACATTTCTGGATAAATCCATGAGAAACAATCATTTGCTGAAATGCACAAATGACATTTCATCCTGGTCCATTACGCATCTGAACCGTACAATATGCACTACACATTTACCCAATGAGGTAGCACTTACTAATTAGCCAGTAGAAACTACCCCAGTTGGGGAAACATTTTGTGCAAATCTGTATACAAATTAAAGGTTATAGGGATGTTATAGTTAGGAAATAGAATTTAAAAAAGCTTGGAAAAATACTGGAAAACAGCTTACAGGGATGTAATAGTGAGGAAATGGAATTAAAGAAACCCTTACAAATAAGTGAAAACCCAAAGGTTACAGGGACGTTATAGGTAGGCTCTGATTTCACCTATACAAAACACCTGAAATTCAGCAGGTATAGTTACCTGAGCTTACTATAACTTATACCCCCGCAATCACTACTTATGACCTCATATTATACATCATCATGACATGGTCAGTGACATCACTGATTACATCTCAAATTACATTATTGATGACATCTTCCACTGACCGACTCACACACCCACTAACACCCATACAACCTTTCATATACCCACTAACACACCCTCATAACCACTAATATACCCATTCATAGACCCATTGAACTACTACCACCCACCCACTTACTCATACAGCCACTCATACAACCCCTCACTGACCCATACAGTCACTCACATAACCACTCACTCACCCATACAACTGGTAATAGAGCTACATACTTACCCATAGACACTCACACATCCATTCACTCATCCACTAAACCACTTAATTACCCATTCACACATCGATACAGGCACTCACATGCCTACTCACTTACCTATACAGTCACTAAAACAGATACCTACTGTGCAAAACAGTCACTAACATACCCACTCACATACCCTATACCCACACAGTCACTCACTTACCCGTACACCCACTTACACACCTAGCCACTCACCCCTAGAGCCATTCACATAGCCACTCAGTCACCCACAGAGCCACTCATACATACACTCACCCACCCATAAAGCCACTCAGTCACCAATACAGTCACTCACACACTAACTCTCATTCAGCCACTGACATACACACACACCCACTCATACAGCCATTCACACACCCACTAACTCACCAATACAGCTACTCACACACCCATTTATTCACCCATACTGCCACTCACACACCCACTTATTCACCCATACAGCCACTCACACCCATAAAGCTATTCACACACCCATTTATTTCACCCAAACAGCTACTCACAGACACACTCACACATTAATACAGCCACTCACATGCACTCCCAAACTGATACAGACAATTGCACAGCCACTCAGATGACATATGTTAAAAACAATATCATTCACTATTAATTTAACTTTTTACAGTAGCTTAGTTTATATCTTTAAATCTCAGACATTTTTACGAAAAATTAACATTTACTTGGTGATGCCATTTGAGATGTAATGATTGATATAATCAGTGATATCATCTCAGGTAACTATAACTGATGAATTTCAATGGTTTTCTATGAGTGAAATCTGAGCCTAACTATAGCATCCTTGTAACCTTTGTTTTTTTAACTGAATAAATATATAGAATTCCTTTACATCCGTCCTATAGGAAACAAAAGTCATACACTCCAAGATGTCAAGATGTTGGAACCTTACTTTATTAATTCCGCTGATTGCCCCAAGGGCATTTACATATACGTGTCAATGTCATAACCATCGAAAAGAAAACAGGGTATATAAATATCTATTTCATGGTGGGTATCTTAACATGTTAAATCAAATTCACATAGCAGGGCCCCATCCCCCTGGCCCTCTGCAATGGAGCCTGGGGGTCACCAATGGCGCCCCCCAAAACATAGCTGCACTCTGTGGCAGGCACCAAATGGCGCCTGCCACACGGTGCAGGGATGTTCACAAACATCCATTTTTCAATAGAAGCTTGTGCTGCAGGCCTTTGTCTCCCACCGCACAAGCTTCAATTGGGAAACGGATGCTTGCATGGGCAGTTGCATCATAATCATGCGGTCGAAACCACCAACCCTAAGTCGGGCAGTTGCAAACCTCAACGGTGTCTGCCCGACTTTGTAATCAGGCCGGTAGTTGTTACATATAAAAACTTCTGATGAAAAATAAGTAATAAAATAAGGTCCTGGCATCTTGGAATGCATGACTCTTGTTTTTTATAGAAAACATGTAAAGGAATTATTAATAATGGGCCCCCCAACCGTAGTTGTACCGCTGTCATGAGGGCTGAGTCAGACTCTTGAGAAAAGGAGAAGTCAAGGTGGACATTCATGCAGAGTCCACTAACAGCCCGCTGACAGATCATCAGCTGGAAGTTTGTAAGCAGTTTTCCTCACAACAATAAGTGGAGACGCACGTAGTTCTGCACTGACTTGGGTTGGAGGACGCAAGGTGCAATGCCAACTAACGCCGGGTGAGTAAAATGTGGAGAGCTATATAGCTTCTTTCAGGAGAAGGAACAGCTTCAATACAGGCAGACGCGCTATCTGAGAGTTACTGCAACAGTAATGTACAAATACCGGCGGGCATCTTAGGTAGACGGAGCCAAAAAATTACAATAAGACCAGAAAATGCAAAGGGAGCAGGTAAGGGTTCACTGTGCCCAAAAGAAAATCAAACATTATAATGGCTGCAAGCAAAATGGCGGAAAACAGGAAGTAGCAGATCTGCTATTTGGGGAAAACACAATTAACACAAGCAATGCAACATCACTGGACAAACAGCAAAACATATGATTGACTTGAAAAATTATACAGGACAGAATTGACTAAATGATGGGAACCAGTGGCCTTATAAAAATACCTGGACTGTGGTTGAGTCACTAGGGGGCTACGGGTCTTTATAGTACCATCATTTGAAAATCCTGATCCCGAGATGCTCCAAGAGTGGGCTATGAATTGTAGTGACTGTTCAGCAGGAATGTTGCAAAATATGTGTGTCGCGATAGAGAAAAGGCTTTGGAAGAAGTTAAAGACTAAGGGGCATATTACGATGTCGGGCGAACTTGCGTCTGCCCAACACCTTCCCAGAAATGGGACTGACCGACCTCTGGTCGGTGGTCCAGATTGCTTAATTAGGATGCAACCGAACACTGTTCGGTCGCATTACGACATTTCCCTATGTAAGCATCTGTTATAGCCATAAACTGGCCATAGTAAATGCTCCCGTAGGGAAATGGGAGGTGGTGTTAATGCCTGCACCCAGTGGTAGGCACCGCTCGGCCCCAAACGGGAGGCCACAAGAGAAATGGGGCCCTGCTAGGGGCTCCCAAACATGCCAGCATTGAAACCCTGCAGGAAACCGTGCATTTTTATCCAGATGGCGAAGCCAGCTGGAATGACCGGCTGGTGTCAATTCCGACCGGCTAAATCAAAATCAGCCAGTCAGAATTGAAACAGACGATGTCAGTCGTAAGGCCTCTGCCGTGAGATCGGAGACCTTACAATCAGCCGACATTGTAATATGCCCCTGAGTGTGTTCATTAATAAGCTACAAATTGTTGGATAAACAAGAAGTCAAACTAAAATATATCATACTCAGTGGCAGTCGTGTTTCCACAGGAAATGCATTTTTTTGTGTTGCTAATAACTTTGGCTCAGTTTCTCGAATCTCCCCAAAAATTTCCAAAAAAGTGCTACTTGCTGTCTCGTTTGTATATGGAAGGTTTCTGGGCAATCCAACAAGCAGGAGCCAAGAAAAAGGGGGCCAGAAAATGCATAACTGCTGAAGGAATTTACACCAAATTTTATAGAAAGCTACATCTTGGTCCAGAAAGAGTGTTTTTGTGTTTTGGTGTAAATCTATTCAGTAGCTTTGGAGAAATTAAGCTTAAAAAAGTGAGTTCTGATTCACTCCCACCAACTCAACCCGAAAGGGGAGGCAGCCATCTTAGGACTCTGAACTTGATCAAAAGTCCTAAGAAAAACACACAAACAAGACATAAAGGGGCAGGGTACAGATACCCCAACCACCTAGCCCTAGTGGTGGGGCCCCAGAGGGACCTTGCCTGGGGCAAACCATTTTTTCTATTTTGCTACAAATTCTTGGAGGATCCATAAATCTGCTGCAACATTTTTTAAAAAAGAAGCAGTCTCCCACACTTCATTTTTTAAACCCCACTGTGTGGGTCAGGGCCCAACGGGAAAACACAATATATTTATTTGGGGAGTGGGGTATGTGTGTAACTCCTGAGGCTGGTTTTGGGGCCAAGAACCCCATCCTTGGGGCTTGTCATATTTTTTGGGAAGGAAGGGCACCTCTCCCTAGGCAGTTTTCAGCCCCGGGGATTCAATCCCCCTGGGCACAACTCTATTTTTTAAAGGGAGGAGGCCTCCTTCCTGAGCCTCTAAAGGTCCTTGGTGCCACATCTCCTGGGTCCACTAAACTAATTAAAAGGGAAGGGGCCATGTGGCCCACCCTGAAGCCTTTAATGGCCCAGTGACCCTATCCCCCAAGGCTGGCTCACCAGCAGGGGGTAGGATTTATGAATGGTAAGTGAATATTACTTTACATTTAAAAAATAGAAATTCACTGAAAAAACAAAGGTTAAAGTAACTTTCAGAGATATGAATTCTTTGGATATTTGATTGTTAATAACTTTGCACCCATTTGACATATCTCCACAAAACAATGCAGACCTATTCCCTTTCCTACAATGGCAGATTATGTAAACTTTCACCAAGATTCATCAAGGGAGTGCAAAGAAAAAGGGAGGTCCCTAAATGCATTTGGACACCAATGCATTTTCCACTGATTTTGTACTCATGCACAGTGCAAAAATGGCTGAACCGATTTGAATGAATTTCGCAGGAATATATTATGGTGTATTTGATGATCCTTTTGGGTAGTACAGGTAAGTAGGGTAAGTATTTTTTTAATTCTAAGGTATTTTAGCTTAACAATATCTTTTGTTACATTAGTTTCACAGTACTTCGCAAAAGTGCTATGGTACATAGTGATGACAAAGCATTCTGTCATTGGCTAATGACTGTCTTTACAAAATTTAAAGGAGGCCATGTGGTTCATGGCCACTTTCCCAGTGTTCTGGGTTAGGTTCTAAGATGTAGGTAAGTATTAGGTTTTCTAATTTTCCCTATCTATTTCCACTTAATTAAAGTGGTAATATGTAGGGAGGGAAAAATTATATTTAGTTTCTGAATATTTTAGAAATATTTCACAGAGTACTGCAGTATTACCAAAAAGGTACGGCAGTACTTAAAGAAAAATATATATACATAACAAAAAAAACACATTTGTGAACTATAGTGTACTAGAGTGTATTTTCCATGTTTTACATATATATTTCTTTATAAAAAAGCATACAGTGTACCACACAAATTCTGAGAAATTACAGAACATCTTAAAAACAAATACAAAAAAGAACATCTCTTAAAAAATGTGGTACTTGCTAGGTTCTAGCACAGTACTCTGTAAACTTTAAATATATACAATTAATTTCCTTACTTATTAACACTTTAATAAAGTGGCATTAGGGAGGGGATATTAATACAACCTACTACTTACCTATAATTAGGGCCTTAACTCAGAATACATGTAAAGTGTAGTAAAAAATAGTCCTGCCTTTTAATGTTGTAAAGGAAACCATTAGCCAATTATAAACTGCCTTGTTATCAGCATGTACTGTGGTATAGCATGAAGCTACGGTGGTATACCCTGGTACAATATAACACTAAGGGTCAGAGCTAATATTGTATTGTGTTACCCTTGCCTCATGTATGTTCTAGTATGGGCACACAAAAATTAAGTCACATTTACAAAGCAACATAATGTCACGGAGCTTGAGCCTGCGTTGCTTGGTAAATCTGGAGAAAAACAAGACAGCACAAATTGCTGTCTCATGTTAATCTGCACACCTTTTTGTACATTAATGTCACGCCACACCAATCTAGGACACTCCTCTATAATGCTCTCTATTCTATGCTATTCGTCTATATGCCACTCCAATCTACACCACCCAGACCTATGATATTCCATTGTATGCCACTCTAGTGTACACTGTACGCCACTTCACTGTACGTCACTCCACTCTACCCCAGTCCAATGTACCCAACCTCCATCTACACAGTCCAATGTACACTATTCCAATGTATGCTACTCTACTGTACATTACTACACTCTATGCCATCCCACTGTAAGCCACTTCACTCTACACTATTACATTGTGGGACAATCCACTGTATGCCACTCCATTCTATGCCATTCAACTGTACCCTAATACACTGTATTCCAACCCACTCTACACAATTTCAATGAATGCAGCTTCACTCTTCGCTATTCAACTCTATGCTATTCCACTCTACCCCACTCCACTGTACGCCAATTCACTGAACGCCACTCCACTGTATGCCACTCCATTGTATGCTACTCCACTCTATGATATTCCATTTGACTCCATCCCACTGAACGCTATTCCACTGTATGCTACTGCACTATACTATATTCCACTCTATGACACTTCAATGTATGCACTTCCACTCTACCCCGCTCCCCTCTGCTGTATGCCACTCCAGTGTAGCACACTCCACTAAACGCCACTGCACTGCCACTTCACTGTATGTTTCTCCACTATACAATATTCCACTCTATTCCATTACACTGTATGCCGCACCACTCAATGCTATTCCACTGTATGCCACTTCATGTATGCTATTCCAGTCCATGCCACGTCACTGTACGTCACTATAATGTATGCGACTCCACTCTATGCTATTCCATTCTACTCCACTCCACTGTATGTTATTCCACTGTATGCTACTGCACTATACAATACTACAATCTATGACACTCCACTGTATGCACTTATAATCTTACCTGCTCTACTCCGTTGTACGCCACTCAAGTTTGGCCCACTCCACTAAACGCCATTGCACTGCCACTTCACTATATTGTCCTCCACTCTCCACTATTCAACTCTACGCAGTTCCACTGTATGTCACACCACTCTGTTATTCCACTGTATGGCATTTCATTGTATGCTACTCCAGTCCATGGCATGCCACTGCATGCCACTCCACTTTACACTTCTCCACTGTACACTATTCTACTATACCCTACTCCACTATATGCTATTCCACTCTACAACACTTCACACCACTCTAGCATACGCCACTCCACTGTACACCACTCCACTCTACACTACTTCACTGTATGTCACTCCACTCTATGCTATTTCATTATAGGATACTACACTCTACACCACTCCCCTCCATGCTGCTCTACTATATGCAGGTCCACTATACAGTACTCCATTCAACACCACTCCAATGTATGCCACTTCACTCTACACCACTCCATGCTACACCACTCCACTGTACATTATTCCATTGGTCACCACTACCCTCTGCACCACTTTTTCGATGGTTTTCTACTGTTTGTCAATACATTCTACGCTGCTCACCTGTACGCCACTCCACTATACACTATTGCATTCCATGCCATTCCAGTCTACGCCACTCCGCTATACGCCACAGCACCCTATGCCACAGTACTCTACACCATGAAACTGTATACCACAATTCTGTATATGACACTCTACGAAATGACACTGTGCGACACTTTACTCTACATCTCTCCAGTCTATGCCAGTTGAGTGTACTCTGCTCTGAGAACCTCAACTCCACTGTACAACACGCTACACCCGACCACTTTACCAGACTCTACTCCACTCTATCTTACTCCCCTATACTTCAGTCAATATAATTATGCAACACTGAAGTCCACTCTATGCCACTCTGCAAATTGTACTCCACTCTATGATACTCTACGCAACTCGCTCCATGCCACTCCATGAGAATTTACCCCACAATTCTGTACGATATTGCACTCTGTGACACAACACTGCACAACACTTCACTGTATGCCACTCCACTCATTGGCACTGTATGCCACTCAACTCTACAACACTTTATACCACTCCACTGTACCACACTGAACCACGCTCTGCTCTACTCTACCTCACTCCACTCTACAACACTGTAATCTGCTATATGCTACTCCACTTTACTCTAGGACAGTTTCCCACACTCTATGACATGGAATACCACTCCAGTGTATGACAAGACACTCCACTCTATAACACTTTACTCCTCTCTATGCTATGCCACTGCTCTGTACTCCACTCCATGGCACTGTACTGTATGAAATGCGATTCCACTATATGACCCTTGCACAACCATTTACCCCACTTAATGCTACTGTACAACACTCCAATGTCCACTACTACACACTGCAACACTCTACTATACTCTATAAAAGTGTACTCTACAACACTCTATTACACTCTATGCCACTATATGCAATTCTACTTCACTCAATGCCCCTACAGTCCCCTCTACAATGCTGTACTCCACTCTATGCCACTGTGCAACACTCTGCTCAACTCTCTACCAATCTATAACACTTTACTCTGCTGTACTCTATGACACACTACTCCACTTTACTCCACAGTAAGCCACTACTTGACTGGACACCACTCTATACCACTACACTCTACCACACTCTACCACACTTGATGGATGCCATTCCACTCTACAGGACTCTATGCCACTCAACTCTACAACATTCTGTACCACTACACTCTAACAAAATCTATGACACTGCACTGTACACCACTCCACTCTGCAACACTCTACACCACTCTGTCACTGTACTGTACTCCACTGTACAACACTTTCCAACAATCTACGACATGTCACTCCATTCCACTGTACCACACAGCCCTCTACGCTATGACACTTTACTGTACTGCATGATACGCTAAGCTACTCTACTCCACCTCATGCCACTCTACTGCACAACATAACACTCCACTGTATTACAGTTTAATTGACTCTATCCTACGGAACTCCACTTAACTCCACTCCACTTTACTCTACTGTAGGATACTTTAGCCCACTTTATGCCACTGTTCAACACTCCACTCTATGCCGGTCCACTATACGATACCCGACTGTACTTTATGCAATTCCACTCAAAAAAGACTACTACAGTCTATGCCAGTGTATTACTCTTTTCTCCACTCTATACCCATCCACTCTACGGCACTGTAATACACTGTATCACTCTCTAGGACATGCCACTCCACTCTTCTCTGTAACATGCCACTCCACTATATGACTCGGCACTCCATTCTATAACACTCTCCTATACTGTACAACCCTGCACGACTGTCCACTGCACAACACACCACTCTTTGACACTCCCCTGTACAACACTACACTCTACGATGCTCTGCCACTCTACTGGATGATAATCCACTCTGCAACACTGAACTGTATGACACTTTACTGAACTGTACTCCACTCTATGCCAATGAATTGGACAATACTATTCACCACTCTATGCCTCTATGTCACTGTAAGACACTATACTTGACAACACTCCATTCCAGTCCACAACACTCGACTGCACAACACTTTATTTGACAACACTCCATTGTACTACACTCATCTATACTGTAGGACACACCACTCCACTGCACAACATGCTACTTTACTCTATAATACTCCCCTCCACTATAAAACACATCAGGCCACTACACTGTGTAACAATTTACTCCACTATACACATCAGCACTTTACTGTACTCCACTCTACAACACTAGACTTTATGACACAAGACTGAATAGCATTGTCCTTCACTATACTATACCACACTGCACTTAACACTGAGTTAAATTACACTTGACCCACATTTTTATTAACAAAATAAAACCATTTAAACTCAATAAAAAAACAAACCTGAAGGATACGTTATAGTTAGGAAAACTCTATTTATTATTTCACTACAAACTCAACTCAAACTCCACAATCATTAGGAATTCTACAGTAATAGTTAGAACCGAAATGTATAATTTACCACCGACTGTTATTAAATGTATAAATTAGGCACCACCTTCAATCTACTATAAGTCGTGCATCTCTGTACACAGTCTTGTCAGCTCACTCACCACACTACATTAACTATAACTCACAACTCTATCATGCAATGTGTTCTCAGAAATGATGCCCTTCAAGATGTCATAAGTGCTGGCTTGAATGCTGCAATTTCATATGCTATGATGTACCAAACTTTGGGTGGGTAGAATTTATGGAGTTTCAGTCTCCAGAATCCTCCTGAGTTGCATACAACTCCAAAAGATTATGTGGTGTTCCGCAAGCGGGCGGAATTCGACGCATGGCGCAAATTTTTCACACCTGGAGCCTGTTTCGCGCTGCAAAATCAAAGCACTACGCAGAAAGTCAGAGAACGCTGCTTCTTTCTGCTGCTCTCCAGCTTTCTCGACATGAACAGTCATGACCTGCTGTGACCGCCTGCCTTGAGTAATCTCTCCGGAAAGAATTCTAGCACCCAAAAATCACACTCGTGGAGGCAAATTCTCACTCGCCAGCTTAATGTTGGTGACCAGAGTGTGAGAAATAACTTTAACACGTGGTGGTTGGCGGGACGTGGAGCGAGCAAAACTCCACAAACTCCACCGGCAGAGAGGAATTATTCGCCCATCCCTACATATAATATCCAAGGGTATTACCGGTGCATGGAGAAAGGTGTTAGACCTGTCATCCTTAGGGAGGTTTTCCTCAGACGTTTAGCATTTTTTGCCTCCCATTTTTGCTGTTTCTTTTGGTGGCCTAAGAGCCCTTTACCACTGCTAACCAGTGTAAAAGTGCATGTGGTTTTCCCCTAAACATGATGACATTGGTGTATACTTGATTGGTATATTTGATTTACTATTAAGTCTCTTGTGAAGTGGCATAACACATACCCAGGGCCTGTAAGACAAATGCTACTATTGGGCCTGAGGCACTGATTGTGCCACCCACATAAGTAGCCTTTCAAACCAGTCTCAGGTCTGCCACTGCAGTGCCTGTGTGTGCAGTGTCATCCCACTTCGACTTGGCATTTAAATCTACTTGCAAGCCTTAAACTCCCATTTTATTACATATAAATCCCCTCCTAAGGTAGACCCTCAGTAACCAAGGGAAGGGTAATTCCTGTTGAGAAAGGAGAAGTTTTTTCATGTTTCATATCTTTCGAATGGTAATGTTAATCCTTCTTACTGGTGAAGTGGAATTTAACATTACTACATTAGAAATGCCACTTTTAGAACGTAGATATTTCCCTGCACTTACTGCTCTATGTGCCTGATAGCCTGTCTCCAATACACGTCTGGGGTGGGTGACAGCTACATTTTGTGCATTCCTATAGACAGCCACAAATATAGGAAGGTGAGGCTCATTTACATTCTGAGCACTCAACTGAGTGAGAGGAGTAGCGATTCAGGCCTACCGGCAAGGCCCAACAAAATGACATCTGTGGCGCCGTCATAGCCGATGAGCCAGGCAGTCTTGTCTTCGACCCCCGACTGGTTTGTGGAGTGAGCCAGAATGCCCGAGGGGGGCAATCCCTCCCTGGGTGCTGAGAGAGAGGAGGTTGGGGCTTCAGAAGTGGGTTCTACAGCTGTTTTGCTACAAAACCAATGTATTGTCACCTTTGCTTAGATCAGAACTGACGCATTTCCCTTTGACGCTGATGCAGAGGCTGTCCGACGACAGCGGTTCCCTCAACAATTTTCTTCATCCAAGGTACTTTCTCAGTGGGCCCTGAGCGGATCCTGTAGCTGGCCTGTCCTCCATTGCGGATGGCCTGAACTTTGGACTTGCACCTGTCTCTTGTGACCTCAAGAAACCTTTTGACTTCCAGTGACTTCTAAGCACTGTTTTTACATTTAATCTCTAAAAATATATTTCTCGACTTCTAGTGACTGGATTTTTGTCATCTGATCTTGTTTTACTCAGATAAATATTCCCAATTTTTCTAAACCTGTGTTTAGTCTTTTTGTGGTGCATTCAATGTGTTACTGTGTGTGTGTTTCACAAATACTTTATACATTGCCTCTTTAATTAAACCTGACTGCTCGTGCCAAGCTACCATAAGGTGGGCACAGGTATCTTTTAGTGTGTATCTAGCTTACTCTAACTAGAGTGGAATTTACTGCCTGGCCTGGCTGCATACCTCAGCCAACCAGGAATTCTATTACTAGCAGTGAGTGTGGAGATCTCTACACATGTGGCAAAGATTTCCTGTGAGAATCGCCATAAACTAAGGGGCCTATTAGGATGGCGGGCAGACTTGCGTCCGCCCGCCACCCTAGTGATGCTGGGACCGGCTGCGAGTGGTGCGGCAGTGCCATACCAGCAATTAGGATGCCACCGTGGTGGTGGCATCCTCCATTCCCAGCATTGTGGCGGGTAGTGCTCACCGCACCGCCCACCACAATGATGGGAATGCACATCGTGCATTGCCATGCACATGTTGACAGGCACCGCGCAGTGTCTGCCACTTTGTTCATGCCAATGGTACCCCCATGTGCCCTCCCCACCCCCAACACCCGCAACGGGCCCCCATTTGCTAAATTCGCATGCCTTTCCATGCCGCCACGGAAAGTCTTTTCCCTGCATGCACTGTAATATGGATGGCGGTGTCTGTTGGTGTCTAACAGACACCGCCACCATATTTAAACCTTTTCCGCCTGGTGGACTCAGCAACCGGGCGGAAAAGCGGCGTACGGTGTTCCCGTCTGCCGCGGTAACCCCCACCAACATAATCAGGCGGGGGATAAATTGCATGCGGGTGGAGTATTATGGCGGGCGGATCGCCACATCCATACAGGCGGTGGTGATCGGCCCGCCATTATAATAGACCCCTAGGTTGGATGGGGGCATAGTGGGGCGGTGAAGATGGTTGCCTGTGTGACCTGCTCTGTCAGCCGGCCCTGTGTTTCGAGAATTTTCTGACCCCTTGCTGTCCCTGACCTGAGAGGGTGCTGGGGAGGCATGGAGAAGTCTGTGACACTTATGGGAGGGGCCACTGGGTGCCTGAGTGAGAAGCGTAGGGATCAGGACCCACCAGCGAGGCCCAGCAAAATGGAAGTGGTGGTGCCCACATACCACAATGAGCCAGGTGGCCTTGTTCCCAAAATCAAAAGGGTTTTCTGAGTGGGCCAGT
This sequence comes from Lissotriton helveticus, assembly GCF_964261635.1. NCBI lineage: Eukaryota > Metazoa > Chordata > Amphibia > Caudata > Salamandridae > Lissotriton > Lissotriton helveticus. Next base: position 1,012,387,721 of record NC_136072.1, read on the forward strand.
AGTCCTCAGAGGGGGGCAATCCCTATTTGGGTGCTGAGAGAGAGGTGCTGGCGCCAGCCCAGCTAGGCTAGGCCCATTAGTGTAGGTGGAGGAGGGCGGGCGCACCAGAGTCCCAATACACGAGCCTGAGGCCCCCAACACGATTGGAGGGCTTGAAGTTCCCGATTAGGTGGGCCCTCACCCAAAGGGGAAGAAAGGCCACATGCGGCCCGGAGGCAGGAAGCAGAGAAGATTGCCGGGCCCGATGCACCACCCGAGTTAATCGAAACAATTCAGATCAAACTACCAAGCCGGATTCTCCCTGTACTGGAACACAAGGAACGCAAGACCGGTTTCACATTTTCCTGCATTAGCCATTTGGTACCTGAAGCCTGTCTTTGGTCACATGACAAGTGAGAAACTGACTGTTGGTCTTTGTATATTCCGTCCATACAGCCACACACAATAGGGTGCTTAGGTGTACCTGCCAGGACAGAGGCCTGCTGTGCTTCCACACGGACTGCCACCCTACTGATGCTATAAAGGAGCTGCTGCCCTGCTGTACTGACCTGCTGCCCTCTTGTCTGGGTGAGGAGAGACTGGACCTGCCGCTTCACCTTCGAACCAAAGACACCAGAATGACTCCAAGGGCTAATCTGCTGGCCTCCTGATCTGAGTTCTAGGGACATAAAAGGCTCCACAATATTCTGCATGTGCCCCTGGACCCAGCTGCAGTGAGTTCATGACCCCCAATGGATGCCCTTCAGGTTCTGGACCCTTGGTGTAGCACAAGTGGAGGAATGTGGCTCACTGATTAGAGCGGCAGACCCTGATGCAGAGGTCTGGCCCGGGACCAGGGTTCAATTCCCGACGCGGCAGGGTCCTGAGCCCAAAATGTCCACGGACTCGATAATTCTCGCCTCGGTGCCTATTCTAATCATGGGGTCCCACGCTGCAACTCTGGGCAATAGTTGCTTAATCTCCACTACGGCGGCCCACCCGCTGCGGGATGCCTGGCTTTCACCCTGGGGATACCCAGTAGGGGTTATCTCACAGGGAAAAGCCAGGACGGGTTCCCAAGTCAAGCGCCTTGATGCCTTCGGGTGATACGTGCGTTATATAAGTCGCAATACATTTACAATACATTTACAAGGTAGCTGAAATCAAGATTTTTGGCTCCTCTTGTCTGCTGTATTGATGACCGATGTCTGCCTGCACACATTGCTATGTTAGCATAACCGCGTTAGTAGTTTAAACGCCATTTTTTGCCACTTTGCCGCTACTGCACACAACACTACATGTTTCTGTTGTTGTAAGTTAACTTGCTTTATTTTCTTCAGATGAGAACGGTCTGTGTTCCACATTCCTAGACTTACACGGCAGCCTCTGCCTGTACAGCTTGTGCGCACAGCGTCAAGGTTGAATAACAATGTATGCTGTTGATTCAATGTGATCGGTCCACACTATAGACATAACATGCATCCAGCTGTAAGAAGCTGAAATTCTAGTGCCTTTAATATTACACTGCAGCCATGTTTGCAGGCACTTGAAGACAAACCTTTCCTTCTACAAGAGAGCTGGCTAATCCTTTGATGTGATTCACCTAAGCTGATCTTTGAGGTATGGGGTTCCCCGTTGAAATCTAGAGACCTTCTACTATTATTATAAAACTTAGCTTCGAGCAAGGGGAGGGTGGTACACAAAGCGCTATATGACCTGTTTCCAACTTCAATATAATATGATTTCTCCCTTTGTGTTTTATGGAATTGTAACATTGCTGATTGTATTATTTCTATTCGTATGTCTGCTTATGTTAGCCAAAATACTGCATATTAGAGCACATAGTTGAAATAAACATTTTAAACTTTACAGTGTCTCTGATTACTCACGTTGTGGACTGGTATGAGAATAAAAATGAAAGAGTGTTCTTGATTCCCACCATTCCTGAGAGTACCCTATGTCGCTTTTTCTGGGTTGTCTAATCATTGGTAGCTTCGGGGTAGGACGGAGAACGAATGAGACACTGAGGCTAGTCAGATATGGGTTCTGGGTACTGAGGTGAGTTTCTGGTACACCACAAGTCACTGAGGTCCTGGTTTCCTATGGACAGTTCTGTGCACACACAGAATCCCTGCAACACTGCAAAAGGGCCTGTTCACACCAAGACCTGGCAGCTCGCACCATAAGTCAGAGCAAAGCTCCATCAACCGGAGTCTTAAAGCCCCAGCATCAACTGCGAATGCAAGGCTCCAGCAATGCTAGTCCGGGGTGACCGGCTTGATCTTCGTGCTATGTTAATTGTCTCCCATGATGCTCTTCCTGCTCCTCGCAGCCCTCTTCAATGTGAACAAGATTCTTGACATGAACTTGAGAAGTGAAACTTCAGCAGGCCTAATCTGGTAACTTTATTCGACCTGCGTTCCGTAGCGGTTGGCTTGCAAGTGTGACTTTGAACGGGTCCTTCATAAACAGCTATCCTGAATTGACGCATTATGCTTTTTGATGCTATATTTCACTGAATGTTTGTAAAATTCATACTTCTGGTTCTACTGATTAGACTTTTGTCATTTTGGTCTTGTTTCGTTTATTGTATTTTGATCACAGTCCTAAACTGGTGTGGCATCCTTTTGTGGTGTGCTTTCACTATGTTAATATTTGAAGTGTTGCAAAAATGCTTTAACATTGCCTAGCTGCTCTCTGCCAAGCTACCTGAGGGTTGAGCACAGGTTAATTTAGGGTTTGCTTGTGCCTTACCCTGACAAGAATTGTTTGCTGTTTGACCTGGGCTCACACCCCACTCAACCTGTAACCCAACTTCTCACATTACCTCTGTGCAGCTACCAAGCTGTGCACATTGGTAGACTGTCCCATTCAGCCGACTCATGTGCGGACATGTGTAACTGGCCCAGTGTCCCTTAGGCTAGCTGCTCCACAGTGACGTTGCCTTATAGAGCAGACACTGGCGGTAACTATGCTCAGTCCAATAAGCATGATTGAACCGTGAGTTTAACTCAGGTAGTGAGACTCACAATAAAGGTCTAAAAACCGGGTGATCAAAACCCAAAAATGTCAGTGGACTAAATCGGCGAAACCCTCTTGCAACAATCACATTGAAAAAGAAGCCACAGCTTCAGTTTTTTATAATGGTTTAATCTTACAATATGATTCCGGTTCTGCAAAATGATATGTCAACTAAGGGTCTTTCAACATAATTAGTGTTTATAGGTAACTCTTTAATGTCTCTGAAGGAATAAAAAATGTATGGACATTTTTCAAATTAAATTTGTACCTTATTCTGACATAAATCACATCTCAAACACATTTTGATGTAGTCTGTACATTCTATTTTTTAGAGGTTGTCGACCGGAATTCTAATGGTCTAATTCCTGTTTATGAGCACTTGTGCACTGTATCAAGGCCCACTTCTGTTTCGCAGTTCATAAATTCCAATATATTCATGTAAATTGTTAATTCCTTTCCATAAACATAAATATTTTAAACCTAACAAGCCCTTGCATCAGAAAATGCAAATAAAACAGATGGTTGAATTTCTACGGAAATTGACTTGGAACCAGGCAAGAAACTCAACATCTGCCAGAGTGATAAAATATCAACAACATGAGCTGGGACAAGTTTGTACATTTTCCAAAAAACAAACTAGAACAGTGTTTTCATTTAGTTCGTCCAATGTTAGCAGCCCTTCTGGATCCATTAACTATAATGTTTACTTCCGACATCTATTCTGTTGGTTATACACTACATAATACTGATTTACTGAAAAAATACAGCAAAAGTGCATTCAAATACGGTTACAGTTAAAACTAGTGGAACGCTTTTGAGCACATTGGGAGGAAGTGGTAATGAGTTCACATTCCACATACTATAGGAAGAATTGTTCCAACCTGCCTAATAATTTCATAAAAATGAGCCTATGTTTTACACTTTCTCAGGCAAAACAAAGCCAAGTCTTGTACTAGTGCAATTAGCATTTTTTAATATAGACACATTTAGGTGTAGTGGAGGCACGTGCCAACTTCTGCAACATGAGTAAGTTCCTGAAAGGTACTAGTGCCATTCATCAGTACCACTATTAACAACAGAGCAAACCAACAGGAACATGATGTCCTAGACAGGATCAGTGTGAAGTTCATTTGTGACTCTCACCTTACCATGAGATGAGTGGATAGAGCCACGCCACTGTTCAGTGTCAGATTTGCCTGAACCATGCATGATAGTAGAGTAGACAGTTTGGGCATCATTAGGATGGCGGGCGGACAAATTCCGCCCCCCATCCTTTTGTAAAATGGGACCGCCCGCCATTGGTGCGGGGGTCCCGTTGGTGACATTAGGATATGCCCGCCACACTGGTGGGCGCATCCTGCATTCTTGACATTGCGGCGAGCGGTGCACTCAGCACCACCCGCCGCAATGGCATGAATGCATGTCGTGCAGTTCCATGCACAACATGGCAGGCACTGCGCGGTGCCTGCCATGTTGTGCATGGAACTGCAGGGGGGTACCATAGGTACCCCCCATGTGCACCCTCCACCTCCCCAGAATCCTTGGGGGCCCGCTCTGGGCCCCCAATGGTGAGAACGGCCTGCCTTTCTGTGGCGGCAATGACATGTTCCAGCAGATATGCTAATACGGATGGCGGTGTCTCCCAGACACCTCCACTGTGTTAACAGCTTTTCTTCCCGGTCGACTCTTCAACCGGGCGGAAAACCGGCAGACAGTCTTTCCGTCGGTAATGTGGCGGGGGACATTTCTATGCAGGCGGTGGTTTTTAGCGGGCGGATCGCCACCAACATACTGGCGGTGGCAATCCGCCTGCTATCCTAATGACCCCCATTGACTAGAAAGCTACTGAAGAGACACACCAAAGTGTTGACGTTGAGCTCCCCTACTGCACAAACACAAAGAGCCACAAGGAAACCTGATTGTTTTAGGGGCACCTTTTGTCACCCTTGATAGCCTGAGAAGCAAAGCAAATATCTGTGTGAAAGAATGAAGCAAACAACAACAAAACTAAGAAATACAGAAATACATGTAGAATCCATTCCAATGAAAAAGGTAAAATGTCAGAACTCTTTTAAATTTCCCAGTTAATAATATTTAGCTCTCTTTTCTAATGCTTCTATATGGGCTGAATTTTTCTTTTAATACGTCATGCCTGCATCTGATTCGTATATTTTGTGACCTTTTCTAATATATGTTTTGCTATTTTAACTAGCTTAATTTGTACTAACCCTGGGCGTTGCGGGCGCAGTGCCTCAATGCGTATTTTCACGGAGTTTAAAAAAAACTCAGTGGAAATACGCTCCCTCCCCCCTCCCAAAGTCTTTACAAATGTTAAAGAAGCAACTTACCTGTTGTCTGCTGCCTCCCCTGCCTGGCCGCCCTCCGTTCTGCTCTTCGGTCCTCACGTACCATTCTGTAATTAAAAACACACTACGTTGTACGTCTGACGCGTGTGCGCAAGCACGTCAGACGTACAACCAGGAGTAGTTACCAGTGGTTGAGATGAATTCAAGCATACCATGCATCAATTTTTTGTATTCCCTAAGTGGGACGGGTATGCCCAGACGTGGGTCCTGTGCACACTGAGTCACTGTAATCAAGCTATATCAGGCTGATGAGCCCTAACTAGGATGAACCGAGTCTTGGGTTGCTTGTATTGCAGTTCTGAGAGGACCATGCCAGGCAGTTTGAGCTGGACTGTTAACACTGGAACAGGGCTTGGATGCTTCCTAATGCTAAGTTTTTTATTCTTTGCCATTCTGTTACTCCTCATGTGTCTTACCTGTCCCGGTGATACCTGTGTCCTCAAGTGCCGTAATGAGGTTGTCGAACTGTCTACATATGTTGTAATGATGCCAATTGAGGGGGGGGGGGGTTTATACATGTTGTATAACCAAAAAATAAAGTTGTTTTTTTAAAAAACACTGGAACAGGGTCAAGACTGATTTGCATATGGCTGAGACCAAACTGAGGTGGCATGGTGTGCAAAATAATGACAAACTCGAATGTGGCCCAAGTAATTACTATGGCTGAAATAATTGCAAGCATTACACCCATCACTTTTTTGTATTCTTTATTGTGTTATCCTAAGTGGGACGGGTGTACCCAGACATGCTCCCCGTCCACACTGCGTCACTGGAATCAAGCTATACTTGGATGATGAGTCCTAACTAGGGTATAATTGGTCCTGGGTTGCTTGTATTCTGGTTCAGGGAGGACCTGGCCTGGCAGTTCAGGTCTGACTGTTCCCACTGGAGCATGGTCAAGACTGATTTGCATACTGCTGTGTCATAATTATGGTGGCATGATGTGCAAAATTATGATAGACTGGGATGCCACCCGGGTAATTGCCAGTGGTTGAAATGAATTTAAGCATTCCATCCATCTTTTTTGTATACGTTAGTGTATTGCCCTAAGTGGGATGGGAGTGCCCAGATGTGGTCCTGTGCAAACTGTGTCACTGTGATCAAGCTATATCAGGTAGATGAGCCCTAATTAGGGCAAAATTGATCCTGTCTTGCTTGTATTGCGGTTCAGAGAGGACCTGGACTAGCAGTTCTGGCTGGACTGTTCCCACTGGAACAGGATCAAGACTGATTTGCATATGGCTGAGTCCAAACTGAGGTGGCATGGTGTGCAGAATAACGATGGACCGGGATGCTGCCCAAGTAGACACCAGTGGCTGAGATTAATTCAAGAATTCCCTCCATCACTTTTTTGCATACTTTAGTGTGCTAACAGGTGGGGCTGCTGCCCTCAACTTGAATATTCTGCTGAGCTGATTTTGTCCCTGGCCATTCAGGTCGACCTCTCAACAAACGCGGCTGGCACAGCTTAGAGCTGTGAGGTGGGGCCGGGTGGGGGGAGTCGAGAGACGACGGAGTAGGTCAAATAAAAAAAAAATACAAATAAAACCACTTACCTTTTGCATACCTCATTGCCAAGTCAGCGATGCGTCAAGCGCAAGGTAAGTGGTTTTATTGATTTATTTAGTTCATTTTACCTATTCCGTCATATGTCGACTTCCCCCCACCCCGTCCCACCCCACCGCTCTTATTGGGCCAGCTCCGCCTGCCTCTCAATCAAAGTGATCTATTGTGCAGCTCCTGGGAGGAAATTCACACCTAATTACAGTCATGGAAGAGCTGACCAGTAGCTGTAGGCAAAGGATAATTAGTCATTGTAGCCCAGGCAAGTGAACATAACGTTTCTGAAAGTTATATTCCTAAACTAGTTGGACATTATTAGAAATGGGGTTTCTGGGTGGCCGGAGTATGCACCTAAGCCAGGCAGAACCCACCACTCTACCCAGGGCAAGTAAGTTACACACCAAAGATAACCTGTGTTCACCCCCTTGGTAGCTAGGCAAGAGCAGTCAGGCTCATCTCAGAGGCAATGTGCTAAGCGTTTGTCCAACACACTCACACAATAAATGCACCACAAAATAGTCTCCACACAGGCTTATATACAATATATATATATTGTATTGTGCACATAAACATAGACTAAAAATGATGTCATCATGAAAACTATGCATATTATGCAAATCTTGAGTCAGTGCTCATTACCCCGACAATGCGTGAATCAAAATGATACATGGTATAACTTCAGGGCATGAAGTGCAGATTAGATTGGAGTAATACAACACATAACTCCCTATATATCACCATAAGCACATGGGTCGCAAAATATCACCCAAAACACATCAAGAACAGCAAGGAGGAAGTATGGGCCTCAGAACACATGCACTCCTACGTGCAGGGTTACGGTAATCACTGGGGCCGCCTGACTGAAAAGAGTGCAGTGGTTCTCTGGTCCCACTGATCCCAGTACCTGCAAGTTAGGAAAGCCCAAGAGTATCCTTTAAGAGCAGCCATCTGGAAGCTCACCCGTCCTGGTCAGCCATGCAGTGTGGACGTAGACAGTAAAAAGTTGCCTCAGAACGGAACTGCTTCCTACCAGGTCATCCTTTGCGGTCCCATTGCTGGGGAGGCGGGCCATTGTTAGAAATACACACACGCTGCTTCTCCTGATGGACTGGGAAGGGCCCGCCATGCGCTCTTCTAAACCGGGCGGCCTCTTTCGTCCCGCAGCACCTGACCTAGCATCCTTGGGGAGGGAAACATTATTTACTACGAAGTCTTTACCACGCATGACGTTTAGTATGATTCACCTACCACGCAAACGTCTTTACAAAGCGGGTGCATTCCACGACCGTCTTCACCACGCAACGTTCTTTCCTTCCAGTCTTCGTTCTCTCGTCCTGCTCGTTCATAATTAAGAAAAAGGAACTATAAAAAACAAGGGGGGCTCAGGGGGTTTGGGGGGGCCGGGGGGGGGGTCCCCCCCCAAAAAAAACAAGCAGTTTGAAAAAAAAGAAGAACACTGACAAAAAAAAGATATTAAGTGCCTCTGATGATCAAGAAAAGAGCCTCCCCAGCGACGTGACGTGTACGTCATAATAGTAGTCCTATCTCTATTTTTCAAAACGTGTTTTGACGCTCGTTTCCGTGAAGGGCAGTGGAGAGGTGAGATAAGGATCCAATGTTTATACATATAAAAATATAATTAAAGCGCATTGTAAATTAAAAATGTTTTTAGAAAAAGGTAATCTGTAGTATTGGTATGTAATAAACATCGATATTTTGCTTTGTTAGACAGTTTTGAAATAATTTTTAGTAGCCTATCAGTATCATTATCTAAATTTAGAAGGGACGTAAGAGGTTAGTTATCGTAAAATTTGCGGAGTAGAATCCTGCGTTATGAATTGCTGCGTGGTAAAGACACATGCGAAGTAAAATTCGCGTGGTAAAGCCATGCGTGGTACAGGTAAGCGTTGTAAAATCATATATTCCCTTGGGGAGTGCGGGCTCAACAAGGCTGTATGTACGAGGCTTTTCCCTGTTACTCTGTCAACGTGTCTATGGAGAAATGCAACACATCCAAGTGGAGTCCCACAAGGCAGAGACGACTGAGTGCTTTAAAAGGCGCTGGGCAGGCAGTTTATACAGCACTGGCGCAAGGAGTAAAAACAACCACATGGCTGCTATAGACAGCGTTCACTATGTGCTGTGGAGCAATAACGCACTCAGGCAGAAATGAAGGATGGAGAGCTCCCGACGCACTAGTTTAAAACAAAGTGACTTGGGGTCCCACGGGCAAATCTGGGTGGCCACAAGTCCCAGGAGAGCACTGGGGACACTAAGTAGGCAGGCAGGCCAGCTCACCAATGCCAGTACACAAGTGGTAGTTCCTCCTGCAGCCCTGAACTAAAAAGGCAGCTTAAGGTCAACACAGCTTAGTAGCTAACAATACTGGGGGTGTCTCCTGGCAGCTCAGCAGTGTCCAGTGGGAACAAAGTCAGGGAGCAGCTCGCACCAGAGCAACAAACAGAAAAGCAATACAGTGAGTCCTTTATGCCACCAAGAAAGTAGCATGCAGCAGGGCAGCAGCAGAAGAGCAGCCCAGATTACTCCTTTTTTTTAAACAGCCCAGCGGCCCTTCCGACAGATGTTCAGTTGCAGATACAAAAGGGCTCTGCCATCATGGGGTCAGAGCCCCTGTACTTATACCCAAAATATATTTGATGTAAAGGTGACTTCTGAAGAAACCCTTAGAAGTCCACAACCCCCCTTTCAATCCCACCCTGGCTCCACACTTCAGTAGGGGATACATCATTCCTTTCTGTCAGGGCAGGAAACAGCCTATACACATGTAAGTGTGTCCCGCCTCCCTCTCTGCCAGCCCAGGAACACTATCAGTATGCAAATGGATGCAGCTGCCTCTCCTGTCACAGACAGCCCTCCCTGTGTTGTGGCTGTCGGGGAAAGTATGCAGAAAGTGTAGCTGCGCTAGATGTGGATTGCAGTCAGGCTACAAAACACTATATTTTATAAGCACAGAGAAAGGCCCACTTTCTAAAAGTGCAATTTCTAAAATAGTAATGTGAAATCCAAATACACCAGTAAGCAGGATTATTCACTACCATTATAAGCATACAAAACATGGCAACGCTACGTCTTTCAGATAGGAATTCCCACTTAAACATAAATAAGGGAATACCAAGGCTAGCCTATAAGAGGAGAGGCGTCACAGTAGTGACAAACAAAATAGAGTGTTTGTCACTACCGGGATATGCCCCACAATAAATGCACATATCCTACCTTTTACCTACACAGCACCCTGCCCCTAGAGCTAGCTAGGGCCTACCTTAGGGTTGACCAATATGCAGAAAAATGAGAGTTTAAGGCTTGGCAAGTAATTTTAAATGCCAAGTTAAAGTGGCTGTAAACTGCGCATGCAGGCACTGCAGTGGCAGTCCAGTGACTTGTTTGAAAGGCTAATTCTGTGGGTGGTGGAATCTGCACTGCAGGCCCACTAGTAACATTTAATTTATAGGCCTTCGGTATATGGTGGAGAAGTGTGGCTCAATGGTTAGAGTGGCAGACCCTGATGCAGAGGTCTAGCCCGGGACCAGGGTCCAATTTCCCACCTCGGCGGGTCTTGGGCTCAAAAATTCCACGGACCTGATAATTCTCGCCTCGGTGCCTATTCCAACCATGGAGTCCCACTCTGCAACTCTGGGCAATTTCTTGCTTAATCTCCGCAACGGCCCCAACAACGCTAAGGATGCCTGGTCTCCACCTTGGGGGTGCCCAGGAGTGGACACCTCACAGGGAAAGCCAGGATGGGTTCCACAGGGGTATTCGTACAAGCGCCTTGAGACCCTTGCGGGTGAGTAGTGCGCTATACAAGTATCAATTTACAATTTACAATAATGGTATACCCCTTTACAAGGGATTTACAGGTAAATTAAATATGCTAAACAGGTGTAAACCAATCATACCATGTTTTAGGGGTTGATGGCATATGCACTTTAGCACTGATTAGCAGTGGTAAAGTGCCCAGAGTCCTAAAGTTAACAAAAAGAAGGTCAGAAAAATAGGAGGAAGAAGGCATAACGTTTGGGGATAACCCTGCAAAAAGGGACAGGTTCAACAGAAAGATTTTAGCAAAAATTGTACTAATGAAAATAGTTTTCTGTAAGTGTTTTCTACTGGATCATGCTGAAATAGTGATTTAATCTGCTTTACCAGTATTTCCTCTTATAAATAGCTAAACCCAATAATGTGAATTTAACTTTCGTTGATATATACACTGTAGGTACATGCTAACATGTATTTAGGCATCCATTTTATGGGCGATAAGGTACTTTTAGGGGTGACCAATTTAGCAATTAGCAGCCAGTCCTTGGGCCTGTAAGAGAATGTATTTTTAATGCTCTATCTTGAAACATGCAAGCTTGCAGACTTCAGGGGACCAAGCCTTAGTGGAGACCTGTGCCATATTTTCAGTCTCACAAAGAGGATGTCTCGTCAGTCCACATGTGACATTTAATTGTAAATGCCATAGGTGTCGTGTTTACATCATATACAATCGCCTTATCATAAAGGAAAATGTGCCAAATGTAGTTTTAGTCCAATCTCAACTTTGTTTTTGGGGTCAGAACCCATACCTCTGGGTACTAGACAGCAGTGTCACAGTGCTAGAGTTCGAAATTACCAGGTGAGTCCCAAAACAAAACATTACACCAAACCTATCCTTTCATTTGCCAAAAGTTGCACTGTTTTCTTGTATTTGGAGCATTGCATAACGTTCATTTCAGCACCTCTACCGATGACAGCAACCTCAGATAGGATATTTGCAGGGAATATGTAATTCTCCACTGCTGTGATGTCACAACCGTAGGTTCTAACTACGGAAATCACAGTGGTCCTGGAACTAAAAGCAGTTCCTGAGCTATTAGAAAACGAAGTCATGTAACTGAGCAGTCAAATCAATTGACCACGGACTTAAAATGACGTTTTGGACACAATAAAAATTATTGTCAAGGCAATGGTGCTTCTGGGCTCCATTAAGGAAATGAAAAAACACAGAAAAGATAAACTGCAGATTTGGGAGTTACTGAGCTGATTATGTTAGGTGATCAAGGAACAACATAATTAGTTTTTTGATTTTTCTGCCAGCAGAGCAACCTCAGTTGATAATTAAAAAATAAATTGTGTATCATCAACCTTCTGCAATTTTGGACTCATTTCGCAGTGGAAAACAATCTGTAGTAGAAAAGTATCAAAGCAACATGTGCATATCTTGGTGATAGTTACTATGACGAGTGCAGGATACATTTTACAGATGCAATTATCACATTGTGTTTTAATATCTGATCATAGGTCGGTTAAACTAAAGTTAGGATTCTGTGCTTTGTATGTATCTTCTATTTTAAATCAGAAAATATTAGTAAGTAAAAATAGGTCTGTGGATGGCAAATCTGTCGATATTTTACCTTTTACAGTTCTACATTATGGTTATTGCTATGAAACTAAAGAAATACTTAAACTATAGAAATATATGCTTTATTATAATGCGTTAACGAAGCGTTGCATAAAAGCAAACATTTTCTCTCGGATATGGATTGTATTAAGACTACATCCTAATCTTAGTTATGTCGGATATAAATACATTTTAATACAAGAATAAAACTACCCCTCCAACTTGGTCTTAGCCCCAAATTAGATTTATCATATTGACATGTACCCAGAGTTAAAAAAAAACTAGAAAACGATGTTAGTATTGCTGGATTCAGGAGAGAACCTATAACAAGTACAGCAGGTGCAGTGGCAATTGGCCCAGAGTTGCTAGGAGCCCACTTGCCTCAATTATTGTATGACTTTACTATCAGACCAGCTCATGGGAGCCCAGTTTATTGCTTGCGTTAGAGGCATTGCCACCCTGGCTGGATTAGGAGGAGTGCAATAATCCCATAATTTTCAAACAGTGATTTTGGCTTTATATGCCTTGGACTGATAGGAATATGAGATCTTGCCATTTTTTCGAGTATGGTGCGCATTGCCCTCATGACTAGATACAGACCAAGAAAGCAAAAAAAATGTGGTCGCTTTGGACTACAGTGGCATCACATGAACCCATCACAAAAATGATTGTTTACTTCTGTGATGTCACAATCACATACAACACCTGTCCTCTTGTACCTACTGTAAGGAAATACTTAGGGACAGTTCCTTCGCCCTGCCTCTTTCCTCTCCTGCCTCCAGTGAGTTTCTAGAATGGAACTGAAAAACAAACCAAATATTACATAGCAGCTGCTCACTGTGACTAAGGCCTTGCTGAGTGTAAGCATCCTCACAACTCTGCAGTCAAATTCAGAGACTTGTGAAGACTTTGGAGTAAATTGATATCTTAGTAAATAAGCAGTGATATCTCGCAAATGGATTCGTGCTGTCATAGGGGCTTTGCTGGAAACGTGGTAGAAGAATTTCTCACTAATGATCCTTTCAATTGATGAAAAGATTTCGAAGCACGTTGGATCAATGATCTTTGGTTCATTTGTTTGAATCGCAAGCCCACTGAAATTTTGCCTGAGGGACATCATTTTGCCTGATTTAGAGGGTAATGATTGGTAATTAGAGAAATGCAACCAGTTAGTGACTGTTCTGCCTGCCCAGTCCTCTGCCTTCTTTAGAGATCAGGGACTCCAATTTTGCCTTGGAGAATAGCAATCACGGGCGATAGGCCTGGTGGATGTCATAAAACAAAGTGCATCTTTTCCAGTTGGCGAATAATAGTTCATTCTGCTGGGCTGGCATTACAAAATGTGGGTCTTGACATCACACCTTTGTTGCAAATTTGTCTGAATTTGGTTTGTATCACACTTATCTTTATTCACAGTAGTTTTCATTCTATTCCATAAAACTACAATATAAATCAGACATTTCCAAGACCAATAATGTTCAGCGTCACCAAGAATTCCTCGGGCGGCTTCTCAATATTCATTGGTAGAGCCTCAACTAATCCCTTTGCATAGGTCTGTGTACTGTAGCTTAAGTACATTATGGTTTTGAGGCTTACCACACCGTCCCTGTAATACACTGTGCTTTGAGGAACACTATCAAAACCTCTTGCACAAAAAGGCACATCCAATAGTCCCACATCTCTATATTTGGCATAGCATTCTGGCCTTGGTGAGGAATGTTGTATTTCCAGCAAGCAAAGGATTTTGCATTGCAAGAAGCTCACAGTTTCAAGAGTGTGACATTGCCAAATACAGATAAACCGTTCTCCATTCTAGATGTTTTAGGTGATCATAACCGTCCTATGGGCTCAATCTGAGTAAGAATAACATCTGGAGTTTGCTGTTCTGTGGGGGAAACACAGTATTCCACGTGGCGTAGTCACGGTGTCATGGGCCCTAGTGGGAGGAAGTAAATGGGCCCCCGGGTGCCGTTTGAGCTGCAAAATACATCTATAATCAAAGTAAGAGTGCCCCTCAGGCATCTGGGCCCCGGTGGCACTGCACCTGCTCCACTAATCGAATCTACGCCCCTGAATACTTCTATTGCAACTACCAGCCTCTCCTAATGGTTATGGATGCTCTAGTCAATTACTTCTGTGTTTTTTTCTTCCACGCTGGTACTGAGGAGCAATACAGATCATGAATAAATTAAATGTTTATAAAACCAGATGGGAAACAACCTTTACGAAGAGGTTCTTACGTCGTTGTGCCTTTACCACACATTTTCCAACATGTATATTTTTACCATCCGAATGCCTTTACAATGCATGCCTTTACAGCTGATTTAAGGTAAGGATTTAAGGTACTAAGCATGTAAAGCACTCTGCTACCTGATGTCTCGGGTCTAGTTCGCGCTATATAAAACTGTAAACAAAACAAAAAAAAGTAAGTTGGTGTGTGGGGCGTCTCCCCCCACAAATTCATTGTTTTTATAAATTAAAGGGATCACTGAAACAATATTGATGCCACAAATATAGAACTACCAAAATATCGAGTAAAAAATTATAGAATGCAAAAATATCTACTTCGTATCTCCAAACAGGTAAGTACAAAAATATCGAATCAAAAATATCGTTGTAAAGAATATAGTTAGTCAAAATATCGAATTTTTTTAAATGCTTTAAATTAATTAAAAATTAATGAAATAATAAATATAATTAACTTAAACATACTTGAAATACTTAAATAACCTTAAAATTAATAAATAATTAATGTAAGTTAAAAAAAATACAAATTGATTTATTAATACATATATATATATGAACGTAATATTAATAAAAAATATAAAATATTTTTACTGTAGGATAGCGGAAAGGGTCAAATTTACTCTTACCACTCCAGTGAGTGCAACAGTAGAGAAAGCGTTGGATAGCGTAGGGGTAAAAAATGTTATTCCCACTCCAGTGTGTGCAACAGTAGGGAAAGCGTTCGATAGCGGGAGGGTACAAATTACTATTCCCACTCCAGAGAGTGCAACTGTAGGGAAAGCGTTGGATAGCGCAGGGGTAAAAATTACTATTCCCACTCCAGAGAGTGCAACAGTAGGGAAAGCGTTGGATAGCATAGGGGTAAAAAGTAATATTCCCACTCCAGAGAGTGCAGTAGTAGGTAAAGCATTGGATAGCGGGAAGGTAAAAATTACTATTCCCACTCCAGAGAGTGCAACAGTAGGGAAGGCGTTGGATAGTGGGAGGGTAAAAATTACTATTCTCACTCCAGAGGGTGCAATAGTAGGGAAAGTGTTGGATAGCGTAGGGGTAAAAATTACTATTTCCACTCCAGAGAGTGCAACAGTAGGGAAAGCATTGGATAGCGGGAAGGTAACAATTACTATTCCCACTCCAGAGAGTGCAACACTAGGGAAAGTGTTGGATGGGTTAGGGGTCAAAATTACTATTCCCACTACAGAGAGTGCAACAGTAGGGAAAGCGTAGGATAGCGGGAGGGTAAAAATTACTATTCCTACTCCAGTGAGTGCAACAGGAGGGAAAACGTTGCATAGCGTAGGGGTAAAAATTATTATTCCCACTCCAGAGAGTGCAACAGTAGGGAAAGCGTTGGATAGCGTAGGGGTAAAAATTACTATTCCCACTCCAGAGAGTGCAACAGTAGGGAAAGCGTTGGATAGCGTAGGGGTCAAAATTACTATTCCCACTCCAGAGACTGCAACAGTAGGGAAGGCATTGGATAGGGGGAGGGTAAAAATTACTATTCCCACTCCAGTGAGTGCAACAGTAGGGAAAGCGTTGGATAACGTAGGGGTAAAAATTACTATTCCCATTCCAGAGAGTGCAACAGTAGGGAAGGTGTTGGATAGTGGGAGGGTAAAAATTACTATTCCCACTCCAGTGACTGCAACTGTAGGGAAAGCGTTGGATAGCGTAGGGGTAAAAATTACTATTCCAACTCCAGAGAGTGCAACAGTAGGGAAAGCATTGGATAGCGTATGGGTAATAATGACTATTCCCAATCCAGAGAGTGCAACAGTAGAGAAAGCATAGGATAGTGTAGTGGTAAAAATTACTATTCCCACTCCAGTGAGTGCAACAGTAGGGAAAGTAAATACTTCATATATTAATTAAAATAAATATATATTAATACCAATTACAAATTAATTAAAAATAATTACCAATTTAATATAATATAATAATTAATCAATTAAAAATACAAATAAAAACTATTTATTAAAAATCATTATGTATTAATACAAATTAATTACCAATTTCCAATTAATTAATTAGCAAATGAAAAAATAATTAACAATTAATTAAAAATAAATACCAATAAATAAATTATAAAATTTAATTATTAACAATTAAATTACCACCTTATTCCCCTATAAACCCACAACCCGCTACAGTAAATAAATTAATAAAATTAACATGATTATCAATTAATCAATTAATCTAAATTAATTATCAATTATAATTTAATTAATTACCAATTAAAAATAATTAACAATTAATTCAAGATAAATAACAATAAACAAATTAAAACATTTAATCAATTATAATTAAATTACTTCCCACCATAAACCCCTATAAATCCACAACCCACAACAGAATTTTTTAAAATAAAATTAACATCAATTAAATTACCACCTTATTCCCCTATAAACCCACAACCCGCTACAGTAAATAAATTAATAAAATTAACATGATTATCAATTAATCAATTATTAAAAAATAATGACCAATTATAATTTAATTAATTACCAATTAGAAATTAATTAACAATTAATTCAAGATAAATACCAATAAATAAATTAAAACATGTAATCAATTATAATTAAATTACTTCCCACCCTATTCCCTATAAACCCACAACCCGCAACAGAAAATACATTAATAAAATTAACATAATTATCAATTAATCAATTATTAAAAAATAATGACCAATTATAATTTAATTAATTACCAATTAGAAATTAATTAACAATTACTTCAAGATAAACATCAATAAATAAATTAAAACATTTAATCAATTATAATTAAATTACTTCCCACCCTATTCCCCTATAGACCCACAACCTGCTACAGAATTAAATTACGCAAAAATTAAATACCATAAAATTCATAACTTAAAATAAATTATAAAATAAATATACACTTTTCACACATACACTAACATAAAAAATACTTTTAAAAATGTGATATTATTAAAAAATCGATATATTTAACATCTATATTATATACTTCGATATTTTGACTTTCTATATTTATGTAAATCGATATTAACTTACTTACCTCAAATTCAATATTTTTGTTGTCTATATTCTGTCCATTTGATATTTTGTCCATTACATTCAATATTTTTGTTGTCTATGTTCTGTCCATTCGATATTCTCTCCATTCTATATTTTTAATTCGATATTATTGTAATTCTATATTTTTTACTCGATATTTTGACTGTATACCAAATTAAAGCAATGCGTGGTAAAAATGTGTGGTAAAAAATGCGTGGTAAAGGCATTCAATGCCTTTACCAGTGATCCAGCGGTCTACCAACCTGCAAACATCTATTGCTATGTACTCATCTGGGCCCATAAACCCACTCACTCATATAGGAAGGTGAACACCGCTGGGGGTCAATTTTATAGGGCTAAATTTCTTTACCAATTCTCTAATCTAATAATGATCTGAAGTCCTTACTTATATCAATGGATCTATTTTAGTTCAGAAGTAATTGATGATATGACCTAAGTTCAGTTACCCCATTATTTATGAAATAATAACAGACTCAGGAAAGTTTTAAAATGTTTATCCAATTAATCACATGAGCAAAACAAATTATAGTGATAACTCCCTCATATCCAAGGAAGTAAAATCATTATTTCAATTTTATTATTCCGCCAAAATGAAGATTTCCAACGACAAGTACCTCAGGAAAAAGAGGATAGAGAGAGAAGTACATTGACACAAAACACAGAGATATATTTACCTAGGATGGTGTGAAAATCAGAACCCACTGGGCAAGAGTCAATGGGCCCCTTTTAGAAGTTCAGGTGACAAGGACTTCAGGACAGGTTTAGGACAGGATAGCTGACCTATTCTGGATTCGACGCTTGTGTCTCAACCCTCTCTGATACTAACTTCCTCCTCGATTCTTCCGCAATCTTCTTCAAATTCTATTAACTCATCGATTCTTCTGCGATCTACTTCTAATTCTATTTTGCTTTGAAATTCTAAGCCTGCTTCTTAAGGTATTCGGACAGCATCTCAGTCTCTCAGCGTTCTGGCTGCGACTGCATGTCTAATCTACCCCAATTACACTTTCTAAATGGCATGTACCACCCCCAAATGTTTCAACTTTATGAAACTCCTATTTCTGATTCGACGAGCTGAGGGGATGATCATCACACCATGCTAAGGGGTCTATTAGTATAGCGGCTGGATTGCCACAGGCCGTATGGTGGTGGTGATCTGCCCGCCATTTCCCACCGCCCGCCTACCATTTCCTCCCTGCCAAATTAAGATGGGGGGGGACCCCTGCCGGTCGGACAGGCGACCGGGCGGAAAAGGGCTCCAATATGGTGGCGGTGACTGCAAGACACCGCCATCTATATTGGGATGAATGCGGAGACGTGCCTTTCCATGGCGGCGTTGCCGTAATGGAAAGGCATGCAGTTTCTGCTGTAGGGGTTCCGTGCGGGCCCCCAGGGTGTTCCGGTTACTTGTTAGTAAAACACATAGGCAAGCTTCCTCTATCTTGAAATATATGAAATGTTGTGCATAATTTGTATTAAAAACATTATTAATACTTCGTTACAGGATTATATGAGAAGATTGTGTCCAAGCAAGTCTCTTGTATATGAGTCCTTGCTCCATCACCTGCATTGTACCGTTGTACATCCCTCCAGATATATTCACTGGGATTTAAAGGAACTAGAAGAAGGATCGGCGTCATGTCAGCATTGCCATGGCCGATTTGAACTGAACAAAGTGTTCTGAGGACTCTTTAGTTTACCCTTGGTTGCTTAGCACAAGTAAGTAGAGAATACTGTATATGATACATGTGTGGTAGCACCCAGACACATTCCAGTTAAAATATAAGGAAGTTAGAATAGTCAAAATAGTGGAGTTAGAGGAGCAACATTTAATACAAGGTCAAATTAATGGATCAGTAGTTTAAATTTAAAAAAAGTTTCATTAAAAAGATAGCAACCAAGAATTTAATTTACCTCCATGATATGTGGTTTATCGGATCTGGTACTCTTCAACACCAGCTGGAAATGGAGTGAGGTCAGATACAGGCTGCTGACTCACCCTTATAAAGAGTCATGGAGGACTGGGACAAAAGTACAGTAACAATCAAGGAAGGAGCAACATCAGGTAAGGGTTTGCATGTAATCCGGCACAAATACTGTGCATTCGTGTTTCAAAGCATTTCTAAAGGTAAACAATCTGCTGCACCATAGGAATGAAAGTGTTGCAGGGTTCCACATGGTCTCAAACTTCTTTGAGTGGACAATGTCAGAAAATGTAGCCTCCAAGTTGCACCTTATTCATGTTAGCTCTGCACTTAGTCTGGTAGGCACAGCCATGCAAACTTACAGTGACACACCTTCTTTGGTGTGCTAAACATCAAAGCTTTTAGAGAATTCAAATTAGTCACTTGCTCATTGTTTCAAGTCATGAAACCCCTTAAATGTACACAATAAAATGTCCATAAGGACCTTCTGTACTCTCCATCCTTAGAAGTGACTTGCCAACCACATACTGGATTCTTCTGGTTTGGTCAAGACCAGCAACCATTTTTCTTTAGAGGTCATCTAGAAGCTACCTGTGAGCAAAGATGCAGGTTGAAGCTGGAGATACTCTGTTTATAGGTCTTCAATCAATAGGAATTCTTCCTACAAGTACATACTCTTCACTCTTCGCTGTTTTCCCCCTTTATAGTTATTTAAGGGTAAACTCAGCCCTCCCAACCAGACACTCAATTTCTAAAACCTTACTACATTTCAATAGTGCAATACCTAATTGTGAAAAGACAGCCTTTGTAAGTTTGGTGTCTCTGGAATCACAAATTAAAGTCCAAATGTATGATGAATTTGAAGTGTTTAAATTGCAATTCTGAAAATGCAATTTTTAGAAAGTTGCCATTTTCTTACTTTATCCATTTGGTGCCTGCTGCCTGTCTCTGATCACATGTCTGTTAGTCGGTGACAGTTTAATCTTTGTGCATTCCTCCTAGACAGCCACAGACAATGGGAGCTAAGGTATGACTTAATGGGCCATCCTGGCAGGATGGGAGGAAGGAGCTGGACCCAGATTCACTTACATCTGAATAGGCTGTGTCCTGTCCCCACGTGAAAGGCTGAATACCCCCCTGTAGGTAGTCTGGATCCATGGCAGGAAGGGAGGACCTCTCTGTATTTCAAATGATTGTCTTTGAAGTATGTTCCATTTCATAGGCACAACTGGGTATAAGTATTGGACCTCAGTTCCCACCACTTCAGTACACCTCTGGACCTGTGAAGACTCTGCCAGGAAGAAGGACTGCTGTGCTGCTGAAGGACTTCCACTCTGCTGGACTGCTACTTTGCTAAACTCCTGCCTTGTTGTGCTGCCCTGCTGCCTGCTGTTCCCCTGCCTGGGTGAGAAGGACTGGACCTGCATCACTTGGACCGAGAGTGACTCCAAGGGC
The DNA here is from genome assembly GCF_964261635.1 of Lissotriton helveticus. Classification (NCBI taxonomy): domain Eukaryota; kingdom Metazoa; phylum Chordata; class Amphibia; order Caudata; family Salamandridae; genus Lissotriton; species Lissotriton helveticus. The sequence goes on from NC_136072.1 coordinate 1,012,408,737, forward strand.
TAGCTGGCTGGCCTCCTTATCTGAAGTCTCATGAATATAAAAATACTTCCAACCGCCCTTCTTCTACACCTGGACTCTGCCATCTGTGAGACTGCCCTGCAAGTGGTCCCACCCCTGTCCATGACCCTTGGAAGTGGGCTTGTTCCAGTGTTATGAATGCATCCGCAGTCGATCTGACACATCGTCACTGCTGTAAGGATCAGAACTTTCATGTTTGATCCAGACAGCAGCACAGTGTGTCTGGGCCGATCCATGCACCAGAGGCACTGCGCCTGTTCTGATTCTTGAAGGCCCATGCTGTTGACTTATGGTCTAAGAAGGTTTGGAAATACTAGGGTATTAGTAAGGGTGCAGGTCCTCAGGAAAAGAAAGGCAATGGTACAGATGATACAATAGAGGTAGATATTATATGTAGGGGTGACAATAATAGGTAGGGGTGAAGGTACTAGGTTATAGGCAACTGTAGAGGTACAGGTAAGGGTAGATGAAGCATGGTATATGTAGAGGAGTAAGCTACTACAGCATATACATGTGGTAGATGTAGGGGAATGCCTCTTTTGCATGATCACCCCCATTTGTCTGCATTGATGCTGCTGGTATTTGACTCTGTGCATTCAGGCTGTGCTAACCAGGCCCCAGTGCATGTGTTCTGATCCCTAAAACACGTTTTAATTGGCTATATTCCTAATTGGCACATTTAACTTAACTATAAGTCTCTAGTTTATGGTACAGAGTGCACCCAGGGTCTGTACTTTGCCACCAAAGTGATACTGCAAAGCATAACTGCATGCGTGCCCCCTGTAACCAGTCTGCGCAGGTATTAACTACACATTTGACCTGCCAAAATAGCCCTTATTCGACAGGCCCTAACTCTCCTTTTAAATATTAATAAGTCACCCATTAGTAGGCCATGAATACCTTTAACAACAAGAAGGTGATGGATGGAATGCTTGAACTAATCTCAACCACTGGCAATCGCTAGGGTGGCATCCCAATCCATCGAGTTGGACTGTTCCTAATGTAGCAGGGTGCAGACTGATTTGCTTTGAGCTGGGTCCAAACTGAGGTCGCATATTGTGCAAAATAGTGAAGATTTGGGATGCAGCTCTCAGTAATTACCAGTGGCTGTGATTAATTCAAGCAGTCCATCCATCACTTTTTTGTATACTTATTGTGTTGCCTTAAATGCATATAAGGCATGGTGAATTGTATTTAAAAGTAGGACATATAAACGTTTACCTTTAAATATGTCCTTACAGTGACAAGGCTTTAAAAGCTATTTACACTGTAGTAGGGTTTGCTATTTCATAGGAAAGCTTTGAGAGACAATAGTAAAGTTAATAATCATATCTCAGCATAGGAAATGGCTGCAGACCTCATTCTTGGACTTTTCAAAATATTTTTTGCAAGCTCAAGTTGATTGGTAAAGTAATATTTTGTACGCAATATTTTACAAAAGATACTTTTAAAACAACACCTTTTACCTGTTTGAAGCCTCTAGAAGCCCATTTGCATGAGCTTCTCACTTTTGCTCAGAAGCTGATAAGCGCCCTAATTAGATCCAAACTTGTTCCCAGAGCTTAGACAAAGACCTTTGGTTGGGTAGGTGCTCTATTCCTCTGTCTGGATGACCATCCGGGCTGTGCCCAGGAACTTAATTACCTTTAAAGAGGTCTACTTTTTCACAGAATGATGTAGCTAACACCTGCTCATGCCCCATCCTTTGTTCCCTAGTCCGCCAGGCACCTACCCAGTGGAAGAGGATCTGCATCAAGAATTGACTTTGAGTAACCATAGGGGAGGGGTTCCCAATTTTCCTGGCCATATGTCCAGGGTGGGCACGGAAGCTCAGCACGGAGACAGAAAAGTTCAGCCATGTTGAATGTAGGTAGAAAGAGACACTGTGGGATTGATTGCTGTAGGGCACAGATGAACTGCTACAAAAGTGGGAACAGTTACTCCTGGGAACTTTTTCTCTATTGGTTAGGGAGAGGCCAGTAGTCCACCCTTCCCCTCCCCCACTCAGGATAGTATTCAGCATAAATGTGACACCCCTGGGCGCACTCTTCAGAACACAAATGGACCTGTGTAGCCAGAACAAGGACTGCACCTGCTGATGAGATGTGTGAGAAGCCTGAAAGGCTGGGCCTGCTCCCACTTGCACCCAGAACAAAGAAGAGGACTCAAAGGGTCAGCTGTCTGACCTCCTGTTCAGCTGCAGGGATAGAAAACCTAAAAGAAGCCCTTTATCCTGAAATATCCGCACCACCCAGTTCCAATTTGACCCGCCCTAGACCCTACTGGTGGCTTCTGTTGAAACCTGAGTTTCTGGAATCCTTGGCTGGTGTCAGTGTAATCCTCCCATCTAACATAAAAACCTGGGACTTAGAAACATTTTGCTAACTTTATGCCTAGAGAAGCATTGAAGGACCCGGACCAACCCGTCAGCAAATCCACCGAGGGTGATCAACAGTGGGCCTGACTTCACAACAACTCTCCCTATGTTCTTCTCTGCAGCAGCAAATCCATATCACCAGGACTGATGACGACTGGCGTCCGACAATGCCAAACTCTCCTTGGCTACAGCCTTCAGCCTTGCCCCATCAAAAGAAATCCGACTTCCAGAAAAGAGTTTAAATCCAAAGTTAGAAAGTGTCATTGGGTCCAACAACGAGCAGCATTCGATTGGCATTGACTAGCTCCTGGGCACGAACTCTGGACTTTTCCTCTTCCCACCGTCATTGACAGCTTCACTGTGATCTCATCCTTCATCAACCTGTCAATGATGAGGCATTTTTAGATACAGCTCGCAGCCTTTTTCTGCAGAAGACTCTCCTTCATTAGAAAGTGTGAATTTAACTTTCCGATCGAGACAAATCTGACCTGTGTATGTAACTCATGCTCCAACATAGTTAGCCTCAAACCAAACCCTTTTCCAGGTCCAGAGCAACCAGTTGCCTGGGTTTGGCACTTTATGCTTTTTGGCACTATTTTTATACCCAGATTTTCTAAAGTCACAAGTCACTAAGCCTGGGTGTTCGCCAAAATTGTGCGCCCACCCGAGAGAGGTATAATGAGGAGAAATATATTTATTTCCCCTTGTTACTTCTTTTTTGCAGGTGTACCATGCAGCACACATACTAAGGATACGCCCCTAAGGATTGTTTCTGTGCAGGAAAGTATCCCTTGCAGCACAAAAACAATCTTGACCACAACGCTGTCATGACACACAGGTAACTGCCACAAGCGCATCAGCACAAGGAGAGAGCAGAAGTGCACCATATCCTAGAAGATATGCTTTGAACCCTTTGCTGGACCTAATAAGAATAGTGACATTATTTCCCACCCCAACTAATAATCTACTTTCTCACAGTAGGCAACTAGAGTATAGGTAGGGGTTGAGGCATTAGTGCACAAATAGGAGGGGAAGTGGTGAAGGGGATGTCGGAGTGAGTAGAGGAGATGAGTAAAAAAACAACATTTGAGTGAGTTGAGTTAGCTGTCAGCCTTTAGGAAGAGCAATTAGGAAAGACAAGAGAGTTGATGGGGGTAAGTAGGCAGCACAGGGGTAAAAGTGATCATGAAAAGAAAATAGATGCCCTATATGTTTTTACATGAAGGCCAATTACCAAAATTAATTTGGCATCTTAGGAAAACCATTCAATTGAAAAACATTCGTAGATATTTCAATAATTAGTAAAGATGCATTTCTGCTTTCTCTTTTTTGCGCAATCTAGTCCACTGTGACGAGTTCCTCCTGCTGTCTCTAGTCTCACTCTTTTATCTTCCTCTCCCTCAATTAGTGTGACTTACTCTCCCAGTTGTCACAGCATTAGAGTGAGGGCAGTAGCTTGGCCAGTTTCCAGCATTTCCACTCCATTAAAACTCTTCTGGCTGCACCCATTAACTGTGATGCCTTAGGCATCTGCACTGGCTGACAGACAGTCCTCTGAACAGGACCCAATACCCAGCACAATAACCTTCCCATATAGATTGCACACATTCCTGCCGCAGACCACATCTTTTAACCTTATTCTAAGTTCATACATTCACCCTGAATGAACTTCTAATTCATTATGTAGGCACGGTGCCACCTTAACAGATGGATTGATGCTTAGCTATGCTGAAGAAGCAGTATGATAATTAATTAAATGTAATCTGTAATTTGCGAACATAATCAATTTTCCTTTGGGACAGTGGTCATTTTAGGTACACAAACAGCAAAATAATACATTCCAGAAGCATAAATGGTCATCTAACAGAACATGTACGTTTGTAAATTTGCCTTTAGCTAAGAAATATATACGAAGACTGGTGTACTCTGAGTGATATGATTGAAATATTGACTGGCATTGCCTAGAGGTTTTCTCCTCGGTTATTGTATAGGTTATAGTAAAATGATTTGTCTTTACAGAAGCACTGTACACTCATTTTCACTTTTGCACTGTAAGCTAGATTTTTATGCCAATGTTTAAATATGAGGCTAGAGTTTTATGGAAGTTCTAGACACGCTATCTGTTTAACTTAACTGGGTCCACAGTTTTCGTAAGTATGAGATAGAATTTCCATTGAGGTTCGAGTTTTTTGGAACAGATTTTGCAATTTGGGGTTTTATTGGATATTGTTCTGACAATCGACAGCACGGGGATTAAGAATATGTTTTTGTCTGTGTCATTTAGGCGCCAGTTTCTGAACTTTTGTGGGGAGGGGAAGGTGGGCTGCAGGGCGGTGCTTTCTCTCTAGATGGAGACCGATAGTTCTTAGGTAGAAAACATAAATGCAGTAGCACACCGAATTTTAGAAAATCAGTCTAGCACAGGACTGGGAAGTGTTTGTGGATTATCAGCAAGTTTGAGATGATATGACATCTGTTTGGTTGTTGTGTGAGACTGCTCAGGGTTAATACTTATTGTTTCTAAGTTGCTGTGATTGATTTCAATAGGGGTGTTAGTGTGGCTAAGATGTTATAGGCACTTGTATGTAAGGCAGCATGGAAAATTCTTAGTGAGTATGGGTGTTGATGTTTGGGAAGAATTACATGTGAGGGTGGCCAGTCAATCAGAGAAGGGTCTCCAAGAGTGAATCATCTCTGGGAGAGAGGGGCATATTATCAAGACAGGCGATAAAATTATCGCAGTTTTAGTGGCCGAAAACGGCCGCTAAAACGGCGATAATGGGCTTGATAATATGCTCTATGGAATTTCAATTGAAGCCCATGTTAGATGTCCTTCACATTTAACATGGGCTTCAATTGGAATTCCATAGAGCATATTATCAAGCCCATTATCTCCGTTTTAGCGGCAGTTTTCTGCTGCTAAAACGGCGATAATTTTATCGCCTGTCTTGATAATATGCCCCAGAGTTCTTTGAGAAGCTCCGAGATAGAGTTCAGGGAGATGATTCACAGATGCTACAAGAATTCAGCTGACAGGTAGTGAAACAGATGCCCTTATTTGAGTGAAGCAGCCTGAAGGGATTCTGAGTTTTTCACCCAAGAGCCACTTATACGAAAGGTGTTTTCTGCCTATAAACTCCTTCTGGATTTTGAGGTCTGTCATTAACTGAGCCAGAGAATAAGTAGTACAACAGAAGCCTGCTAGAATTCACATAAAAAATGCTTTGGTGAGTAGATTTTTCTCCAGTGCCACTTGGAGATGGGAAACATCTATTAGACAGAAGCCGGAACCTCATTGTACCTTCACAGCGCTGACAATAGAACGAACATGTCATTAGCATGCATTTGTTTAGCACGCAAGTCGTTACAACAACTTGCTTTAAGGGGGCGCATAGGTGGAGTGGTGTTGAATTTTAAGTCCAGCACCTTCCCTACTGTTGTGCAGACTGGAGTTGGAATAGTAAATGATACTACTCCAAAGTCCTACTTCTGTTGGCTAAACTTTAGGAAAAGTGTGGAAGTAGCCGAAACACCGCATAATTGATGTTGATTGAGAAACACTCTTAGTTCAATGAGAGTAATTGTATCCAACCAATTGAGAGATTAATGTGAGAGACAACTTGGCATACATCCCAGTATTTATTTGCTTGCCATGTTACCTTTCTGAAACGTAATGCCCCTTTCATATATCATAAGGATGATGTATTACTCATGAATGCACTAGGGAAATATATGCTAACTTGTAAGGATTTAGTTTTTCTGCATTATTAAAAACCTGTGCTTTCAGTGCAGCTATTGTCAGAAGTACATTAAATATGCAGTAGAGATGGGTTGTAGTTAGAGCTGAGAAAAGTAAGTTGCCCATAGACTGCTGCGAGTAGCAATCTTTTTTGCATTATACTTTCACTGCAACAAACAATCCCCATCTAAAGGCTTATTAAACCACTCAGTTGTAATTTTTTTAAAATACGCTAGCTTAGTTGATCTCTTAGAAATTGACTAAAGTTTTTTCAGGCTTCGGGCCCTAAAAGCACTATATAATCCATCCACGAGAATGGATGCTGTATGACCTGGAGTGGAAGTTTCACAACGAATCATAATAAGTAATCCTGGCCCCCTGATACACCTCCGTAAAAAAATTGTTGTTGGAGAGATTTTCATTTCACTGGGGTGACTGCTTTGTCAATGTGCAGTTTGATAGGTGCGCGCTTAAGGTGGCATAGTCCATGGAATAGCTTCGGAAACTGGTCCAGGATGGCATCAACCTGGTGCATCCGGACGCTCCTGTCAAAGGACACCAGTTCTGGGTCTTCGGTGGTCTGGCAGCCGATAAGTGTGTCTGCTTTGCAGTCTATGATGTGGATCGTCATCATGACTTCCTGCCCTTCCGATCTCACTTGTACTGACATTCTCCATTTTAGGGGTAATGGGATTGGCTTCTATAGGCGAACATGTTAGTCGGGGATGGTGTGAGAGGCGGTGGTACTGCTGGATGCCCATTACATTGACCGATGCTCCTGTGTAGATAATGGCCTTGACTTCGGATCCTGCTATCTTGATGACACACGTTGGTTGAGGCTTCCTGTGGCATTTTTGTACTAGTGTGAAGGAGATGAGGAAGGTCTCTTCCTCACCTTCATTGTGGGACAAGTCTTCCAGTCTCTGGTACATTTGACTGGCTCCTTTCGGTTCTTCTCCTTGCGCTAAGTTCATGATGGACAGTTTGCCAACCGCTCTGGATAGCGGCCTCTGGCTTCTGGTGTCCTTTCCACAATTTTTCTTCCTGCAAACTACTTTGAAGTGGTTAGGAATCCTGTAGTTAGCACATATCTTTGCATGGGGAATTCACTGGATAGGTGCTCATTGCATGTGCAGTAGCTGCCCTTCATCTTGGTTGTTTGGGACTTTTGTATTCTGTATGTGTCATTCGTCGTCCTTGTGCGGAGTGCATTGGCTCGTTCCGTCTTGATGTTTGCCGGTCTCTCTTGGGATCTTGTAAGGGCTTGGTCCATTTCACTGGCCCGTGCTTTGGACAGGTCATGGATTTGTGCCAGGATTAGGATGTTTTCTAAACGTATCTCCAGCTGGCGTAGAATGAAGCCTTGGAGTACTTTGTCCCAGCATTCTTGGATGATCTGTGCCCTGATCTCCTTCGGCTGGTCATCTGCTGTACTGGTTCTAGCTAGCTCGTGCAGCCAGGCATAGAATGCATCAATTGATTCACCTTTACATTGTCACGCCTGGCATAGTTTGAATCTCTCAAAGTTTGTATTGAGCTGTGGGTCAAAGAGAGCAGTGAGTGCTATTACGGCGGTGTTGTGATCCGTGGCAATGCCTGTATAGGGTAGATGCTTAAACAGTTTAAAAATGTCATCCCCGACGTAGTGAAGGAGTAATGACTACTTGATGGCTCCATCAGTCTCTCTTGTGGCGACAAAGTCGTTGTTTAATCTTTTGATCCAGATTTTTCACCATGGAGATGCTGTTACAGGGTCTTCTAGCTTGCTTAATGACAGAAGTCCCCCTTTGAGGGCATGCTGTGCTGGGACCCTCTGCTGGGGCTGGGCTTGGTCTTCGTTGAGGGCATGCTGTGCTGGTACCCTTTGCTGGGGTTGGGCTTGGTCGTTGTCGGCCATGTGGCATCATCTGTGACAGCTCCTCTGCGTTGTCTTTTTTCTTCTCTCCTTTCTCACTTCTCTAGATTGTTAATGCTCTCTTGGGTGGCTATTTCTTAATCTCTCTTTTTTTTGTTTCCTTTTGTCCATCTTTGCTTGTTCCCTCATGCTGCTGCACTGTCCTCTTTGTCTGTCTGCAATTGTTCTGTTTTTCCTTTGATTATTGTTTCTCTTTTGTTCCAAATTTTATTTTCCAGCTTGGGCAGCCGTCCAGGTACTACCATCAGGAAGGAGCAGGGCCTTGCGTGCTTGGAAAAAGCTCTCTGTGTTAGCAGGGCTGGCAGGAGGGGATTTCCCCAAACACACATGCTGCCCAGCCAAGGCATGCACAACATTTCGCTGAAGGGGGCGGGTGCACCTTACCATTCTCCAACACCAGATCTGCTCCACCGTCTTTGCTGGGGGTGCTCCCTCGGAGCGAGATCCCCCCTCCTGGGAGTGCGCATCACAGAGGGGACCAGGCACCCTCCCTGGTGGTGCAGCATCAGCGGTTCTTGTCTGGAGGGGTCTCCCACAGTGTGGAGCCAGGACAGTTCGATGGGGTGCGGGTCATGGGTCGCGACCCCCTCATCGCCAGTGTCATGAGGTGAGCCTGGGGCAGGGCCGATAATTGCATGGGGCACAAAATGAGACACACACACACTGGTGGTGGATTGGGAGATGAACCACATGCGGTTCCTCCCCTTTTATTTAGCTCCGCGAGCCACGCCTGCCCCCGGATGACATGCAACATATATTCGTTCCTGCACCGGCTAACCGGACTGCGGACCTGTTACAATGGACATGGTTGTCTGCTGACCCCAGCGAGGCCACCATCCCTGGGAGTACTAACTTCCCTATGGGGTCTCAAATTGCACCTGCCTCATGAATAGTAGTGAGACAGGCAATTTGCAGCCTCATTAGGAATAGCAAACAGTGTCTGAGACCGAAAACAACACAATTTGTGCCTCGCAAATTTGAAGGGTCGTACATCTGCCCCTTAGGGACTTCATCATGTGTTAACAAACCAACTAATTTGTTTATGAAACATTTTCATTTATATATGTTGTGAATATATTGTGAATATTTTAATTAATCAGAAATGTACTTGCTGCCCCCGCCTCTGTTACTGCCTAAAATGCTAAGCTTCACCTGTATCAGATGGCTCTCCCTCCTTCCCTCTAACACTCATTTAGGTCTCATATATTTCAGCAAGAGGCCCCATTCTCCCTGCGTCAGAGTTCGGGCTCTCTCCCTCTGACCCGTTTAAAGTTCATTCGCTCCCCTAAGAAGTAGGATTTCCACACTCTCCCCCACCACCCTCCTCCTCCTCCTCCTCTTTCCCTCTTTTTCTCATTTCCTCTATCACGCTTGACCTCCAAGGGTTGTTCATGTACCCACAATGTCCATTGACGGTGATCTCCCTGAATGTGAATGGCCTCACCCACTATACAAACTGCCAGAAGATCTTTCATTGCACCTGCTCCATAGAGACGGGGTTGAGACTGTGTTGGGCACAAGTACCATGCCTACAAGACCCAATGAAGGTAGGATGTCAATTTCTGCTCAGTTATTTTGGATGGGGAAGTTGCGAGTTTACTAGCCAAATATCCACCAACCAAAACTTTGCAGATGTGGCATAACCCCTAAGGCCAATTTGTTCTTATTACGATCTCTCTCCATGATCAGGTCGTTTTGATTGGCTCCAATAAAGCCACTTACTCTGCCCTGTCCCAGATCATTCTCCAATACCCTAGAATTATGCGTCTCCTTGGAGGGGACTCAAAATGGTTTCTGATCACTTCCTGTGCAAGTCTGGCCTGCCCCTACACCATAACACCAAGAAAAAGGGTCTTCTGTAAGACCTAATGTTAGATTTCTACTGTTCCGACGCCTGGAGGCTCCTCCACACTACAGAACAGAATTACACTCAAACCTCCTGAGTACATGGCACCCAGTCTAGGATCTTTCTCACCGGAGCGGCCATGTCCTGTCACCTAGTAGACGCTGACATTCTCCCCTCTGGGGTTTTCAGACCATGACACAATCCAACTCAGTCTTGACTAAGGAACCCTCTGCTAAAACCTGCCAAATTGGCACCTCAATCTCTCGCACTAAAAAGCCCCTGGGGACAGAGTGATACTCTACCTCTTCTTCAACATTATTGAGGAATCAATTGCCTCCCGAAATTACATGTGGGTGGCTGGCAAAGTAATTGTCCGTGAAGACTTAATATGAGCCTCTTCCCAGTAGTGGCACAAATCTTTGTGTGAGCAACACCACCTAGAGCTACTCTGGGCTCTTTCAATTTCCAGTACTCACGATCTCCCTCTCAGCCCGCTCACCAAGCCCTGCCTCATGCCAAATATGAACATACCACTCTCTATACCTCCCAAGCGAGACTGCACCCTTTTGCCTCAATGTCACTATAAGCATTTCAAAAAGGAGGGTCTTCTACTGTTGCTCCAACTAAGGCAACTTTGCACCTTGCGTACTATACCAGCCCTTAGACGGGACAATGGCCAACTCCTTACTCACCCACTAGAAATTTTGGAGTCTTTCGGGGTCTGCTACGAGACCCATCACCTTTCCCAGACAACTTGCACCCCTGCAGACATTGAGGATGTCCTCTTCAGGAATGTGCTGTTGCACCTAAAGGTCGACCAAGTTCTATCCTTGGAAGTGGAGTTTCCCCCTGAAGAAATCCTGGAAGCAATTGACGATCTGCCCTACGGTAAGGCCCCAGGGCTGGATGGTTACCAGCCGAGTATTACAAGATCCGAGATTGCGGTGCCTCGTTCATAGGCACAGTTGTGGGAATGCCAAAGAACCGCCTGCCAGACAGGAGAAAACTCATAATCTGGTGGGCGGTTCAACCACAAGTTTGTGGGTGTGGGAGTGAGGTGGTCCCAGTGCCGATCCAGCGCCACCAAACTCGTAATGAGGACCTTAGTGTTTGTGTCAGTGCTAACGATGGGTGGAAGGCAGGGAGGAAGATCAATCTCTACATAACATTCTGCCCCTAAATGTGTGTGGGCCTTAGCCAAGACGCTTGTATGCACTATCAGTCCTCCTTGTTGATACTATTAATTAATATGCAAGCCTATTGTGCTGGTTTTGTCTACAGAGCTACCATATACATTTCACATATCCTCTGCCTTCCTGCCTTTATATGGTGTGCCATGTGTTCTTTTCCACATTGTCCCATCTATTCTAGCTCTCGTAGACAGCTACCCATTTCCAGAGCAGTGTGCCACTCTCAGGCCAATTTTATGCACCTTTTTAATCAGGATCTAGGTTAGGTCTTTGAACTTCATTGCATATTTGTTCTTTTTGTTCTGGGTTTACCCCTAGGAAGCACGAAAGAGTTTTGAAGGTTAGCAGTTTACCAATTATTTCCGCCATCTCCCTTATTGCCCTTTGTATTTATCCCAGTGCACAACCATACAGTGTGGTATAAATCAAGCCTCTGGGGCAATACCTGAAAAAATATGATTCATGAACTTAGGGGTGAGATATGTCTGGTGCAGGTAATAGAACTGGTTGTATTCAAGTCAGGAGTTTATCAATACCTTTTTAACATGCTCCAGAGTGGACACCCACTGTCTATCCATCAGGTCTTGACCAAGATGTGTTGTCCACCTGTCTTTAAGTATCTAAGTATTTATTTGTTTTGTGGTAGTAGTGCTCCATTAAATAGGGTATCCTCATTTACTGTGCTTCGGTAGCAATGGCAGTATCTCTGAGGATTGCAATTTGGCTTGATTTTGCCTCAAAATGCACCTCAATGCATGTGCTTTATAGTTTAAAAAGAATACAGGGCTAATCCTAAATTCTTCTCTAACCTCTTGAAATGTGAGCAATGTAATATGCATATCCAAATCCCCCAAGGTGACTACCTCGTATTCCATCCATGTCTTCTTGTTATGTGTGGTTGCTATTGTTTCTATCACGTCACAAAACAAAGCCCCAGATCCATAGTGATAGGGTGGTCTAACAAGTAACTCGATGTGCTCTAGTGCATATCAGGGGAATTCCCTTTTTAAGGACAGTTCCCCTCACACACCAGAGGTGTCATGCTTCATCACAGGGGTACCTCCTCATGTGCGAGACCTAGTCCACATGCGAGCTACAACCCTCTTGTTGGGAGGGAGGAGGTCGGGGATTTTTTGTATGAGGAGGGCAGGTGTACTAAAAACCAATGTGAGCCTGGTGTGTTAAAGAAGGCGCAGTGATGTGATGTGAGTGATTAAAACTGGCTACAGGCTTAGCTATGATGCAACTGTTATTCAGATATCCGTTGTCAGGATTAAAAAAAGAATACAGCTCGTAACACAGGTGTCATAATTCAAGACCTCTGTGTTATCACAAGACCAAGATGTTTCAGACAACAAACTGAAATAGTGTCACAGCTTTCTTCAGGGACAGTAATAGAGCTACTGCAATAAATAGGTGAGTAGAACGTGAAAAAAACATGAAAAAACATGTGACAAATAAATGATATGATACTGAACCAGGGATTCTGAGCTGTTCACTATGTTCAACGCACAATCTGTGATGGAGACAAAGAACAACATATCACATTTGTAGACAGATTTCTGATGGAAGATCCTCCCATTATATGATACAATGAGACACATTCCCATACTAGAACAATGTGTGAAACACTAATGTGCGTGACTCACCCCTCTGGGTTAGCGAAGTGCACCACATCTGTCCCAACTTTTTAGCCATTTGGTAAGTGTGCCACAACCTGTTTAAAGAAGGTTTGTAGCACTTAAAAGCATAGAACCCCAAGGGGGAAGTGAAAGAATAGAACGCTATGTCAATGTTTTTTGGGGGACTAGAAGACGTACGCAGATTAAGAGTGTAATTTTATGCTAGTAAAGGATTAGGCAACTCAACTGTCCCAGGAATTCAAGCAGAGATGAGCGTGCACAACAGGGGCTGCAGAAAGGGGCTGGAGAGCGACATCTCGAGACGGCGGCATAAACATCAAAAGGAACAGTCCACAAGGAAGCGCAACTGGTATTCCCGACTCCTGTGGAGTGGGACATGTGTGGGGGAGGTGGAAACAGGGTATGGATGAATAAAACCCGCATCATAGCTAACCCCGTAGCCAGTTTTAATCACTCACATCACACCACTGCACCTTCATTAACACACCAGACTCACATAGGGTTTTAGTACAACTACCCTCCTCACATAATATTATCCCTGAGCTCCTCCCTCGCGACGGGGGTTGTTGTAGCCTGCATGTGGACTTGTGCATAGATCTTGCACGCGAGGAGGTACCCCTATGATGAAGTATTACACCTCTGGTGTGTGAGGGGAACTGTTCTTAAAATGGGAATCTCCTGATATGCACTAGAGCACATCGAATCACTTGTCAGACCTCCCCATTACTACGGACCCGAGGATTTGTTTTGTGATGTGATTAATGAATGGGGAGTCGGCTCCCGCAGGTCCTTAAACCTCCTCTAGTACCCTTGTGTGATTGCTATTGTTTCTATGTCAGGGAGTGAACGTAGTGGTAAGGGTGGGGAATATGGTAATGGGTGTTTCTTTGCACATATTCAGCCAATTCATTTAATGTAGTGCCACTGAGCTTGGTTCCTGAAGTAATCTGATACACAAGTTGCAGAGGAAGTAGTTTATTCAGAACCACAGGACACAGCTTGTACAACCACTTGTAGATAAGGCTCAGCAGAAATGGTCAACCACCACACAGAGAATGTAGAATGCACATGACAAGCATTACCATTCTAAGAAGGCAGTAGCACACTGTTAAAGGGATACTACACACCTCCCCCCCTTAAAAAAAACAAAAAGAAACATAATCAAAAACAAGAGGAATGAAAGACATCAGCAAGAAGAAATTAGTGTACAAAATCACGTAACTTAACAGGGGTTGACCTGATGCGAGCACTTCTTCTTAGGGGAACATCAGAAGACTGTGTAGCATGAGAAGGAGCAGAATTGCCAGGGGAAGGCTGTTCAGAATGAACAACAATATTGGGAGAAGGAGGAACAATATTGGGAAAAAGAACATCATTGTTACTCGAGGAAGGTTGAACATCACTGCAAAAGGTATCCAACAAAGCAGGGTGACAGTCATCAGAAGGGTAATTGGGAATGGGAAAATTTGAGGAGGGTAGAGAGTTCATTAGCACATTGGGTTTTCTACACAGAGAAACTCTGCGAAAGTTCCACACTTTGCCACCATCCACTCTGACAGCCTTACTAAAGACTTCGGTGACTTTACACGGATCGGACCATTTGTTCCACCTTGAACCACAAGATCTACCAAACTTAACACGCACCAAATCACCAATTTTGATACCAGGTTTAGAAAGATGAGTGGAGTTACATCTCATCTTCTCTTGATGTTTCAACACCTTGTCTCTAACCAAGGAAGGATCAGCACTAGGCAAGGGAGGGATCTTTACTTTCATCCACCAAGGTAGAAGTTTGGAACCAGGTTTACGACCTTTTAACAGCTCAAAAGGGGAAAACCCCGTGACTGAATTGGGAGAAGTGCGATAAGAAAGAAGAGAAGCACGAAGAGACTTTCTCCAATCCAATTTACTTTTAATAGCAAGTTGTAATGACTCTTTAATGACCCTGTTAAAGCGCTCAATAAGTCCATTGGCTTGAGGGTTATAGTTTGACACCCTTTTGTGAACAACTCCGCACCTGTCAAGAAAGGACGAAAATTCACTACTAATAAATTGTGGGCCGTTGTCAGAAACCAACTCAGCTGGGATCCCTTCCCTGCAGAAAACTTCATCAAGAAATTCAACAATCTGAGAAGAACCGGTCTTGTCCACAACCTTGATCTCCGGCCACTTGGAGAAGTAATCAATCAAGACTAAAATAAAAACAACCTTATTGTCAGACAAATCCAAAGGGCCAACAATATCAATTCCAAGTTTTTTCCAAGGACACATGGAATACTCAATAGGTGAAACATCAGATTTGGCAGCCAAAGGTTTAGCGGATTTATCACTACTGGAGCAAGGGGAACAGGAACTGACCCATTTGTCTACCATCCTGTCAATGCCAGGCCACCAATAGAATTCACGTATACGTCTTTTAGTGTTAGACATTCCCATGTGACCTTCATGGGCCATAGAAATTATTTTTTCACGTAAGCTGGAAGGAGGTACTATTTTATCACACCTAGTTACAAAACCCTGGTCAAACATGAGTTCTTCCTTTATTTTGCTGAAAGAAAGAATATCGCCAGAAAGTTTCCTCTCTTCAGGCCACCCATGCTTCAGAAAATCCACTACATTGGATAAAGAAACATCCTTAGACATGGCATCACGCCAATTCGACTCAGAGATAACACTAGACGTGGTATTGCATCTGGAATCATTCACATCATCAACAGTTAAAACTACATCCACATCACAAATGGAGTCCGTGGCAACTAAGGAAACACAAGGCAATCTGGACATGCAGTCGGCATGGACGTTTAAACGACCAGGGACATATTCCACCACACATTGAAACTCTTGTAACTTAGCAGCCAGGCGTGCCAATCGTGCAGTCAAAGTGCGACCACCGCCAGCGGTCAACATACTTATCAACGGTTTGTGGTCTGTACGCAAACGGAATCTTGTTCCCCAAATAAATTGCCTGAAGTGTTCAACAGCCCAGGTACACGCCAACAGTTCCTTCTCTATAGTGGAATAGTTAAATTCTGCCCCACGAAGAGTACGGGAAGCATAGGAGACCACGTATTCCTCACCTTGACATTTTTGCATTAATACAGAACCAAGTCCCACGTTGCTTGCGTCCACACACACAATGCACTCTCTACCCAAGTCAAAAGGTCTCAAGAAAGGAGCATTAATAATCTCCTTTTTAAGTAACTCAAAGGCAGTTTGGTGTTCATCCTTCCAAACGAATTTTGCATCTTTTTTCAGTAACAATCTCAAAACATGAACTTTGGAGGAATAATCTGAAACAAATTTGCTATAAAACTCGGTAAGACCAAGAAAGGACACCAATTGTTCTTTGTTGTTAGGCGAAGGCGCCTTGGTTATGCTCAAAATGTGATTGAGTTTTGGTTTGATACCCTGAGCGGAGATTTCGTGTCCCAAATACTCCACAGTGCTCTGTCTAAATTTGCACTTAGAAAGCTTCAAAGTCAGGCCCTTAGCTTTGACAGACATCAGTACTTTATCCAAATTCCTATCATGGTCCTCGTGGTCTTTACCATATATCAAGATGTCGTCTTGGAAGGCAATGGCATTATTACAACCTTCCAAAACTTCTTTCATGAGGCGTTGGAAAACCGACGCTGCGCTGGCTAAGCCAAATGGCATGCGACGGAACTGGAACATACCCTCAGGGGTTATGAAAGTAGTAAGAAATTTAGAGTCTTCATGGAGGAGAACCTGGTGATAAGCACTGGCTAAATCTAGGGTTGAGAAAACGCAAGCACCAGAAAGAGTGGAAATTAGCTCATGAATGTTGGGTAAGGGATGTCTGTCCACCCAAATTTCAGTGTTCAGGCTGCGGAGGTCTACACAGAGACGAAGTTCCCCATTACTTTTAATTGACAAAACTACTGGGGAAACCCAGGGGGAAGACTCGGTGGGTTCAATGATGCCACGAGTTACCAAGTCCGAAAGAATGGTTTTTAGTTTATCACGATATGCCAATGGGACATTCCTGACCCTGTGTCGGACTGGTGTTGCATTTTCTTTCAAGATGATTTTGTGTTTAAAATTTACAAATTCACCTAAGACATCAGAAAAAATCTCAGGGAATTTGTTCTTGACTAACACAGTAAATTCATCCTCAGCAGGAGATACAATATATACAGGTGGGGAAGCATTGGGATCTAATTTGATTTTCAACTCATGTTGGTGTGGCCAACTCAAAAGAGAGGCACCCTTGGCTGAAACATAAACTTTCCCTTTGATGCTATTGCCTTTAAATCCTATATCAGCCCACATGTATCCTAACAAATCAATTTTTCGACCAGTGTATCCGCCTGGAGAAATATCAGATGGTAGTAAACATGAGGAATTCCAATGCCTGTTGAAAATGTCGCTACCAATTATGCTGTACCAAGCACATGAATCTATGAGCATAGTGATTTCTATACCATTAATAAAAACCTTATCCTTGGGAAAACCTGGACAAGCAGAGTCACCAACACATAGTAGGGTGTTGATTTCTTGGACTTCCTCAGAGACTTCATAATCGAGATCAGTTAACAAATTCACTTTCTGTGGGGATCTACACATTTTACTAAAATGCCCCGTTTTTTTTTTGCATTTAACACAGATTTTATTCCACGCTGGACAACCCTTATAATTGCCAACGTGGTCATTGGCACCGCACCTATAACAGATAATAGGATTTTTCTTACCAGGGGCTCTGTTGTCTCTAGGAAAATACCTAGTCTGAGGAATGGGAAATTTTCTTTGGTTATGGAACTCCTTTACTAAAGCAACCTCTGGGATTACTACTTTACTTTTAACATCATGACTTCTGATCTCAGTTACAAAGAGTTCTGATTGTTCAATCCCTTTAGCTATATTAATAACAGCATTTAAAGAAGACTCGGTGCCCATCCACAACCGTTCTTGTATTTTTTTGCTTTTGGTCTTCATCATCAACTGGTCTCTTAATACTTGCTCGAAATTGATTGTTTCAAATGCACAAGAAGCAGCTAAAGTTCTTAACACAGCTACATAATTCTCAATTGACTCATCGTCTTTCTGCGCACGGGAATAAAATTTGAACCTTTCCATAACTACGTTAATTCTCCTACCAAATCTAGTGGCTAACTGTTTTACAACGATCTCAAAAATGTTAAAATCACCTGCTCCATCGATGGGAGGCAAGTTCTCTAACTCCTTAAGGCCTGCGCCACCTAAACAATTCTTTAATAGGGCTAGTTTTCTTTTAGCTGAGCAACCATCCTCCTCTACTACATCCACGTATGCCAGGAATGTGGGATACCACAGGTCCCATTCTACCTTAGGGTCCCCAGCAGTGGGTAAAAAATGAGAAGGAGCAGCAATGTTATTAGACATTTCTAGTAATAACGAGGAAACCTGCAGGAAAGAAAGCAGTTAACACTGGAAAACAAGAAAATTTTACAATGTAGGTAACTTAGTCAAACATTTGAGTGCACACTGAAAATAATAAATTAATAAAATAAACGTAGTCACCGTGGTCAACTTCGTTTCTTGAGAATTGCGACAAAGGTAATTACCATAGTCAATAGTGTTTCTTGGAAGAGATTCCTTCAGGCATTAAAATGAGAAGAAAAAAAAAATAATAATCCAGCAGTTCACTAAATGTAGATGTAGACTGTATGGTTTCTAATGAAAGAAATGTTGGTTTTCTCAACCAACATGTGCGAGGCTGAAAGCACACGATGTGATGTTAAAACGAAATAATTGTCAAAAATGGTCGCTGTGCGACGCTTTGACCTTTGCGTAATTGATGCGTGAGGTTAGCACGTTCAGCGCGTCGTGTCGAATGTTGACACAAAGCAGACGCGGAGGAGGGGAAGTCAGCGCGAACCTGGAGCTCCACTCGAAGGCTGAGACACAGAGGAGCACACGCGGCAGAATGTTGACTCGCGTTTGAAAGAAAACAGGTCAGCGCCTTAACTCCTTCCTTTTTCGATAACTCCGAACACAATGAAAAAATAAATGTTAACGTAGGTTAACGCAGGTTAACGAAATTGTCAAAGTTAGAAGGAGCAATAAATAACACACAGCAATCGGTGACAGGAAACACGTAGTTGTGTACTGCCGCGGGTGCGATCAAAGCACTTGATAAATTACTGCCGCTGGTGCTATCATCTTACACGCAAACAGGAAGGAACAGAAGTCAAAGAGAAATACCTTTAAAAACGTGTGAACGCTGGTCCTTGGTTTCTTCTTTTTTTTTTTTTTTTTTTTTATATTGTAAAGATAAAAAAAATAGTACTTCTTGTATTAGGCAGAGGGTGGGTCCTTCTTCATCCCAGTCGTCGCCAGTTTGTGAAGTAATCTGATACACAAGTTGCAGAGGAAGTAGTTTATTCAGAACCACAGGACACAGCTTGTACAACCACTTGTAGATAAGGCTCAGCAGAAATGGTCAACCACCACACAGAGAATGTAGAATGCACATGACAAGCATTACCATTCTAAGAAGGCAGTAGCACACTGTTAAAGGGATACTACAGTTCCCACCAAACAGTCCAACAAGGAATGCCCCTAAAGCTCCCACAGAATTCTGTCACTCTCAGGGTTAGGGATAGCCATCTCATTGTCCATTATAGTTGGGAAGCTACATAATAGAGTTTATAATTTCGGACCACAAGTCCTCCCTTGCTCATGGGGTTGCACAGTTCATGTAGGGCACCCTTTTCCTTCCCACTCTTCACATCAAGACAAGTAGAAATGTTGCTTAAATCTTTAAGGAGCCAGCGGGTAATTTCACAGGGAGTGCTGCAAAGATGTACAACAGTCTGGGTAGGACTAGGATCTAAGCTCCAATGGAAGACAGGACAGGATCATATAGAATAGCATGATCTGCTTTATTCCTATTATAACTTTACTTAAATTACCCAGCATGAGGTCATCATTTGTAGGTAGATGTTCACTCCCAGATACTTAGGTGTCAGATCTTCATACACAGTCTTGTTACCAGCACCCGCTCCCCCCACCTTCACTGTCTGTCATACTTAGGAGAAGGTACAAACATAATTTAGCTCATACGGGTTTCAGCCCTGACATTTCCCTATATTTGTCTTGTGTGCTTATCACCAGCAGCAAATCATGAATTGTGCTTCACTGATAGACCGGGGGATCATTAACATACAGTGAAATTATCTTCCAGGTATCATTCACATGTATTTTCCAACATAACATCACACAATTGTCCAGAGCATTTCAGATCAGACAAATCAGAATAGTATTGTAAAGATGTTTTACAATTTATTGAAAAATTAATGTGATTAATATAAAAAGCACTTGGTACAAAAAAAAATAAGAATAACAATTACAACATAAACTACTAATCACTATGCTAATCCATAGGATACAACCCAAATATAGTGGCAATATAGATGGTACAAAGATAGGACAACATTTTAGCAGTAGCAGAGTCTTAAGGCCAACATAAACAAACGTTTAGAAAACTAGAGGGGAGAAACAAAAAGGTTTTTGGAAGAACACCTACGGGCTGCCACGTCTAACAGTTAGGTGTGATATTAAGATCTTCCCCATTGTTGGAAAAAACAGTGGGATTCAAATGTTAAAGTGGCATCAAAGTTATGCAAAAGTATCAGATTTAGCTTATGTTAAGACAAAATGGAAATTCATTGAAAGAAATGACTGTTAAATTACTTTATAGCTTGATGCTGAATTATACAAAAGCTTACTTTTAAAAACAAAAAAAACACTGAAATTCAGCAGTTACCGACAAACTATAATTGCGCCCCCACCATGCACTGCTTTTCACCTCAAATATTACGTCAATTGTGACATCCTAAATAACATCTTTGATGACACCAATGATGACATCACTGAATCGAACAAAGGTTAGCTTAGTAAACTATAACTGGTGAATTAAATGTGTTTTGGTCGTCATTCCCAGTGTAGTTGAAGTCCTCCACGTAGATGTTTGTGTGAGAATTGAAAGGTATATTTGCGACCTTATCTATGAATTGCTTAATAAATGTAGTATTTCCCCGAGCTGGATGATATACAGTGAGTCAGACTACCACCGTTCCACTATGAACCCACAGAGATCAGCTACGGTGTGCCTCATGGCTCCTCCCTGAGCCTCACTCTCTTCAACATCTACAGGGCCCCACTCGCAGCCATTGTCAGGAACTACGGACTCAACAACGTCTCCTACGCTGATGACACCCAGCTCATTCTTGTCCTCACCAACGAAACCAGAGTCGCCAAGACCAACTTCCACAACGGGATGAAGGCTATCACCACCTGGAAGATGAACAACTGCCTCAAGCTCAACTCCGAGAAAACTGTAGTCCTCATCATTGGCTCCTCATCCACCGCCTGGGATGACTCCTGGTGGCCTGCAGCACTTGGAACCCCCCACAGACCATGCACAAAACCTAGGCGTCACCCTGTACTCCACACTCACAATGAACAGCTAGATCAACGCTGTCTCATCATCCTGCTACCACACGCTATGCCTGTTCCAAAAGATCTTCCAGTGGATCCCCACTGGGTCCAGAAAGATGGTCACCCACGCACTTATCAGCAGCAGAATTGACTGCGGCAACACCCTCTACATTGGCATCACCCAGATATGCCTCAAGAAACTGCAGAACATTCAGAATGCCTCCATCAGACCAAAACTCAACATCCCCGCTGCAGCCACATCACCGGCCACATGAAAGACCTCAATGGGCTCCCAGTCAACAAAAGAATCACCTTCAAGCTCCTAACGCATGCCTATGAAGCTCTACATGACATGAGGCTTGAGTACCTTAACCACTGCCTCGCATACCAAGCACCCACCAGAGACCTCCGCTCTTCCTAACTGGCCCTGGCTATGATCCCGCATATGTGCATGACCATGGCCGGAGGAAGATCCTTCTCCTGCCTCGCAGCAAAGACCTAGAACCCCCCTGCCTTTGCACCTCAGGCAATCACCGTCACTGCCTCAATTCAGTAAGGACCTTAAGACATGGCTCTTCGACTGAACCAGCTATTCCCCTCCATCGCCCTAACACCTAGAGACCCTTATGGGTGAGTAGTCACACTTTACAAGTAACCTGATTGATTGAGTGTTAACTCAGGTGGAAGAAAAATTGTGAATTTTATACGGAAGATCAGACATTGAAAAGATGAATACAATTTGTTGGGAATATGCTTATTGAGCATGGAGGTGTTAGCTTTGGGGGTCTCTAGTTGGCACAGGTAGGTATGTGTGACAAATAGGGACCCTCTCCTCCAGATAGGGATAAGGGGATTACACTCCTAAAATAACCCCTGCTCACCCCCTTGGTAGCTTGGCACGAGCAGAAGGGCTTTACTTCAGAGGCATTGTAAGTTAAGCAGTTGTGACCACATACAGTAACCCAGTGACCACACTACAAAAATTCACATCACACAGGTTTTATATAAAAAATAAGTACACTTTATATAGAGTTACCACAAGACCATAAACAACAAAAATACATAATAAGATTACTTTAAGATGGTAGATTTAAGCTTAGTTCAGTTCAGTTCTTAGATGGGACACTCTGCGTCAATGTACCGTAGGTTGCGTTGCGCTTCCATAACAAGCAATGTCGCAGTGATGGGAAATGCGGCAAAGTTCAGATACAAAGAAATAAAGATGTGAAGATCTTCCAGACGCGGCACGCTCCTCGGGGATGCGAGAAGTTCTCGATTTGATGCATGGACTGCAGCGGCGACACCCTTACGATGCGACGGCAACAGCTCCAGCGGCAACGCTCTTCTCCCACGATGCGTGAAGCTTCCGCTTGATGCGTCAACTGCACCGGCAACATCCAAGATGCGACGGCAGCAGCTCCGATGGTGGCGCGCTTCTCAGGGATGCTAGGCGCTCTTGGTCGATGCAGTGCAGTGTGACATTTCCAGCGGCGACACCCTCCTTCGGAGTTGCGACGGCAGGCACAGCGACGGCGACACACTCCAACCTCGTTGCGAGATTCTTCTCCTGATGCGGTGCAGTGCGACAGCTACAGCAGCGACACCCTCCTTCGGAGTTGCGTCGGCAGCAGCAGCGACGGCGACACACTTCCTCTTCGTTGCAGCACGCTTCTCTCCGATACGGTGCAGTGCAACAGTTCCAGCGGCGACACCCTCCTTCGGAGTTGCGACAGCAAGCACAATGACGGCGACACGCTTCTTCTCATTGAGTCATGCTTCCAGCTCCTTGCAACACGCAGTCCCTCACAAGGCCCAAACCAGCAGCAGGCACTTCCAAAGAACTCTGGGGAGCTGGGGGTTGAAGTCTGTTGTCCTTGAGACTTCAGCAGGAGGCAAGCTCTTTTCCAAGCCCTTGGAGATCCTTCACAAGTTGAAAGCAAAGTACACAAAGTTCCTTTCTCCTTCCTTTGGCAGTAAGGCAACCCCTGCAGGCCAATCCCCCAAGCAGCACTTCAGCTTGGGAATAGTCTCTCCTCAGTTTCTTCATGTTCCTCTCCTCAGTAAAGGTTTCTTCTTGCAGTCCAAAGTGATCTAATTTCCTGGGATCAGGGTCCCAATATTTATACCCCAAAATCCTTTGCTCTCTGAGAGGAGAGGGGCTTTTGCCCAGTCCGAACCAGTTCTGAAACACTCTGTTTACCAGACTTCTCTTTTCCTTTAACAGTGCAGGGCAAGCACATCAGATGCCCCACAGAAGGTGGAGCCAGCATTGTGGAAGGCAAGAACAGTCCTGGAGCACTTTGTTTACAGGGCTCCTTCTCTTCTTTCAGTTTGCAGGGCAGAGACATCAGCCGCTCCCCAGGGGGTGGAGCCAGCATTGTGGAAGGCAGGCACAGCCCTATTCAAGGTTCAGGTGCAACTCCTCCCTCCCATCTGGATGCAGATCTCTCTATTCACCACCGGGTGACTCGGCCTGTCTCCTGGAATGCCCCAGCCCTGTCACTCACAAAACCAGACATAGGAATATACAACCTAGCAGAGGCAGGTTTGAAGGGTTAGACAAGCAAATGCCTACTTTCTAAAAGTGGTATTTGCAAACACAGAATATTAAAACCAACTTCACTAAAAGATGTATTTTATTATTCTGAGTTCAGGCATACTAAACTCGAATTTCTACCATGTTCTCTGAGACAGTTAGGAATATAAAATGTAATAACTCTAACAGCCCATTCTGGCCTATGGAGAACAGGTAGCCTTGCAATAGTGAACAACAAAAATGGCTGTAATTCACTATTAGGACATGCCACACACATCAGGGCTTGTCCTACCTTATACTTACAATGCACCCTGCCCTTGGGCCTACCATAGGGGTGACTGATATGAAGAAAAGGGAAGGTTTAAGGACTGGGAAGTGGGTGCACTTGCCCAGTCAGCATGACAGTACCAGCCTGATTGCAGGCTCTGCAATGGCAGACCTTAGACACATTTTACAAAGCTGCTTCTGTGATTGTCACAACCAGTGCTGCAGGCCCTCCAGCACCATTTAGATTTACATGCCCTGGGCACACGCAGCGCACTAGACTAGGGTCTGACAAGTAAACCAAATAGCCAAACATAGAACCACTGATAAGTACATCAATTTACAATAGGGAGCACTTGCACTGTGGCACTGGATATCAGTGGCACCGTGCCCAAAGCATCTAACACCAGCAAAAATACATGAGGCAATAGCAAAAATGGAAAGGAGACCCACGTCAATGGTGCCAGGTCTAACAGGAGGTTTTGCGAATTACAGTCACTTCACCACTAACTTAACCTACACTGTCATATTGAATAAAGTAATATTGTTGGAGAGTCACCAGAAGCATGACATATTAGGCACAGCCCTTAACCATGTTTCAGTCAAGATTGAAGGATAAAGCTACAAATTACTTATGATGGCTGCAATTTCAAGACTGTATTATTCTGCTGGCTTACAATTCTAAAGTGGACAACTAAAAAAAGTTCACCAAATAAACAAAAGGTATCTGAATGGAATTCAGAGGGGTCCTGATGAGAATATTATAAATCCTTGTTTTAAACAGTCATGCAAAAAGTTTAAAAACAAATATAAATAGTGCAAGGCTCACTCCAACGCCCACAAATCATAATATACAAAAAGTAAAAAGTTAAAGTCCCCAGCGGAAAGGCACCAGTGCCTCCTGAGCAGTATAGCTAGTTCCAATTAAGATGCCAGGCTAAGATAACTGACAGTTACTGCATGAGCCTCTGGTGAAGTCTACTTGCGGCTGGGGAAGGGGGAGAAGTGTCATTACGAGGAAGCCATATCCTAAAGCCCCATTGGCAGCCCCAGGTGCAAGCGGAGGAGCTGTGTGGCATCTCCCAACCAGAAGAGCATTTTATTTAATGCGGTTGTTCAGACTGACTCACAATCACCCTGTCTCCCGCAGTCTGATTCCTCTACTGAGGAGCTACTGTCTAAGTTTAAAGCTGTCTTAAATGCCGAACTAGATCGAATTTTGTCTAGGTTAACTCAAATTGAATCCTAAGTCTCATCAGTCTGGGATTATATAAATACCATGAGGGTTCCACATGTTCGGGCAGCAAACTTCACCTGTGACGATTAACCCCTCTGATTTTGCCCCATCATGTAGTACTAGCAGGTCCCCTAAGGATTCAGGTGCTCCAGTGCTTTCCCTTCAGTCTTCTAGTTGCTCGAATGGTGTCCCCTAATCTCCCCACAGGGTAAAATTGCCCTGTTAGAAATTGGATTTTTGGCAGGCTAGGACATGTGCCAAAGCCAGGCAGAAAACACCACTGTAGTCAGGATTAGGGAGTTACACTCCTAAAAGAAACCCTGCTCACCCATTGGTAGCTTGGCACGAGCAGTCAGGCTTATATTAGAGGCATTGTGTAAAGCATTGGGCATAACCAACAGTAATACAGTGTAAGCACTACAAAAGGACACCACACCAGTTTAGAAATATATCCAATATTTTTACATACTTAAGCCAAGACCAAAACGATAAAAATCCACAATACACTGCTTCAAAATAAGCTTTAAAAATAGTTCCTTGATGTTGATAGCTCCATCCGGGCTATCACAGCGTCGTGAGCAAACGAATCAAAATTGTTCTGGCTGACCCCGGCTTCGCAGGCCAACTATGGTGTCGGGAAGACCCGCAAACAGTACCTTTTAGAAAAGCCGGGCGTCAGTGACCTCTCGCTGAGCCTTCAAAAATACGGCGTCCGCAGGCGTCGGTTTCGGAGGTCATGCATGAGTCGTTGGGGGACCGTGATGTCACATATGTTGCAGGTCGATCTCCTCTCTGATGGAGTCAGGAGCGCTGGCGTCGGCAGGCGTCGTGTGTTGTAGTGCAAAGTGCAGCGGTGCAGCATGCGGTGCACTCAGGTTGGGTGCGAGCAGCGGCTTGGTGGCACCGTCAGATGGCGTCGTCGCTGAGACCAGGGTCGCGGTGCGAGATAAAGGTGGTGCTCGTCACAGTGCTAGCAGGTCACAGTGCAAGCACTGTTGCCGGCTGACGAACTGTAGTTGATGGTGCCGGCATCGGTAGGGCAAGGTTTAGGTGCGGGATGAGGGCGGTGCATCATGTAATTTTACAAGCGGTGCTTTCGATCATGGTGCAAGCAGCGGCGCTGATTTCGACGTGGAGTGTCGTCATCAGGGAGGCCAAGGCATCGTCGTGAAGCGGGGCGGTGCGGAGTGCGGTGCCCACAGGTCGCGGTGCGAACAACAGCTCAGTGGCGGCATCAGCAGGTGTCGTCGGTGAGACCAGGGTCGCAGTGCGGCGTTGCGGTGGTGCTCTCTGTGGTGCCCAGGCTTCGGCGTGAGGCGAGGCGGTGCGGAGTGTGGTGTCCAAAGGTTGCGGTGCAAGCAGCGGCTCGGTGGCGGCGTCAGTATGCGTCGTTAGTGGGACCAGGGTAGCGGTGCGGCATTGCCGCGGTGCCCTCTGCGGTGCCTACAGGACACGGAGTCCGCAGCTACGTCGTAGACATCATCAGGTTGCTTTTCATCTGTTGCAGCACAAACACACAGTCCCCAGTGCTGAGGGAAGAAGAGTTGAAGTCTTTTCTGTTCCTGAGACTTCGTGAACAGGGGGCAAGCTCTACCTCAAGCCCTTGGAGAGACTCATAAATTAGGTTGCAGAAAGTCCAGTCCAGGCGTTTCACTGCCCAAGACAGAAGCAGCCACTGCAGGTCAGCCCAGCAAAGCACTCAGCAAAGCGGTCGTTCTTCCTCACAGCTTCTCTGGCTCTTTTTATTGGCAGCCTTCTTGATGCAGATGAGTTCTAAAGTTCAGGCGTCTGGGCCCCAGTGTTCGTATCATAAAATTCTTTGATTATCTAGGCAGAGGGTGTCTGTGCCCAGCCAGAACCAGTTCTCCCTTCTCAGGAGGTGGAGACGGCATTGTCAGAGGCAGACCAGGCCCTTTGAGGTGCAAGGAATTCTCCTTCCCCGTCCGCCATTGTAGTCCAGTTCTATTCAGCCCTTTCCTGACCCTACCTAGACTATCTGGAGGGCTCCAGCTCCCCAGCCTTCTGTCATCCAAAACCCAGACAGGCAATCCACATTCCAGCAGAGGCACACAGGATGAGTGAGCAAGAAAATACTTACTTTCTAAAAGTGGTATTTTCAAACACAGAATGTAACAATCACCATCACTAAAATGTATTTTACCATTCTGAGTTCAGGCATACTAAACTCGAATTTCTACCTGGTTCCCTAGATCAGTTTAGGATTATAAGATGTTATAATAAAACTGCCTATTTAGGCCAATGAGAACAGATAGCCTTGCAATAGTGAAAAACGAAATTGGCTGTTAATCACTATTAGAACATGCCAAACACACCCGGGCATGTCCTACCTTTCACACACACTGCACCCTGCCCACAGGGGTATCTTGGACCTTCCTTAGGGGTGACTGACATGTAGAAAAGGGAGGTTTTCGGACCTGGCAAGTGTGTGCACTGGCCAAGTCGACATGGCAGCTACCAACTACGCGTAGACTCTGCAATGGCAGGTCTGAGTTACCTTTTAAAGGCTACTCACATGGGTGGCACAATCAGTGCTGCTGGCCCACCAGTATCCTTTGATTTGCAAGCCCTGCCACACTCAGTGCACTTTACTAGGGACTAACAAGTAAATCAAATATCCAATCATGGAAAAAAAACAATCCATAACACAATTTACACAGAGAGCATATGCACTTTAGAACTGATTAGCAGTGGTAAAGTGCCCAGAGTCCTAACACCAACACAAACAAGTCAGAAAAAAATAGGAGGAGAAGCAAAGAGTTTGGGGATAACCCTGCAAAAAGGGCCATTTCCAACATGCCCTCAAGGATGTGTTTAGCTCCCATGCCCCTGCTCCTTCTCTCCATTTTAAAACTAGGGTGGGGCCCCCAGAAGCAACTCCATATGTGGTGGTTCTGGGGAACTTTCCACCTCGGACCAATTCTGTACAAGAATCCATTGATGAATTAAAAAGAAAAGTGATTCATTAGTTCAATTTGCATTCCAATATTGGTGTGGTGATTTCTGATTCGATCAATATAGTTTGGAGGGTTAGCTGGTTGGGCCCGGTTAGTATAAGATGGGTGGGGGATTGTGTGGGCATAAATGTTAACCAGCCTACCATCACTGCACGCATCTTTGCCACCCTGAGTCTACCTGGGTATTTTGATCCATTTAGCATTCTAGCACTCCCTCTGTTCTTTTTTTAATAAGCTTGTTAAGGTCTGTTATTCTTATAGGAACCAGCTATGGCAGAAGCAGGACTTCCAAAGTAGTTTTCGCTTAGCCCTATTGTAGCCTTCAGCCTTGAGTCTCTCAAACAGATTTGCCCCTCTAAGCAATCTTGAGTCGTGCATTTGACTGAACACCCCTGGTTCACCCTGCAACTGTCTAGGCCTACCTCTTAACTCTCCCAATCCACTTATTCTTCCAACATTCAAGGGGAGGGGCAGGATGTTTATCATAGATTTCATCATCATATCAGCTCCTGTTTTTGTACATCTCTAATTTTAATATAACTCATAGCTCTTTCAGTGATCATAATCCCCTGTCTTTAATCAATGATGGGGCAATTGTTATTGTTGTTAGGGCATGAGCGGAGGAGCAAAGGGTGTTCTCCCTTGTTGATCAAGTTAGGATACACAAATGGACTCAGATGAAACCATTGCAATTGAAAGCATCACTTTTTTCTAGCTGTGAGCAGGATACTTCCATCTGTCTGGACCCAAGTGCCCCAGAGAGTGATGTTTTGCAGGCATTTGAGGGCATTGCCCAGAAAGTCCTAGCACTAATTTTGGCACCAGTGACAAATCTGGTTTAGCAAGATCCTAAGTTATTTGATAAGGTTTTCTCAATAAGCCTTTTTTCATTTGAAGATGACTCTTGAGCAGGCCCCCGCAAACAGGAACCTTATTTCCTCTTCCTGTTTGGCTTACAATAAGGCCCTAGCCAACCATAAATACACACTGCTGGAAACTGCCTGGGCCTAGGCCAGGCATGTGAGCTTATAGACAGCTCTGTTTTCTGGAGGGTTATGAACAGGCCCTGTTTCATGGAGTGAAACAGCCGGCAATAAGCCATCTTATTTCAGAGCAACAATGGGTTGAGCACCTTGAAGGGGTCTATAACTTTAGGGCAGAGGGAGGTGGACCAGACAGGGTGGAAGGTGTGAAGAGTAGGTCCTGTGTGGTTTTCAAATTAGATAAAGTTACCCAGGGCATTTGTGCGCTATCACAAAAAAAGGCACCTGGGATACACCCGGATATGTTTCTGAACAATAGTAAGATCTTTAACTTTGATTTGGATGCTTCAGCGCGAGTAGGGACATAATAGGCTGATGGTGTGGATCAATGCTAATTATATTTTATCTGGCATTCGGCCAGGCAGGTCGACATCTTCAATGTTTGATCAATAAGTATAGTGTAGTCTGATCGGAATCCATCCACCTGGAATTCATGAACCTTACATCCACCTTTGATAGGGTTAATTGGGCAGGATTGTGGGGTCTGCTTCTCGCGAAAGGGGTAGACCCAAATATAGTGGACCTTTTATCTTGCACCTCAGCAATCGTGTGGTTCTCCTAAGGAGCTGACCACACTTGGCCTATTCCCACCAGTAGAGGTGTTCGCCAGGGGTGCATTCTTGCATCTTTCCTGTTCACCCTGTACATTATTGGTCTTCAGCAAGCTCTTCATTCTATTCAGGCAAATTGACCAATGGTGGTATTGAGATAACTTCCATATTGTTATATGCCAATGATGGGGTTCGCATGTCTCGAGAGTCATGTGGTTGCAGCTACTCTTGGATAAGTTTGTTGCCTTTATGGGGAGTTTGGATTTGGCAGTAAACATCACCAAATCATACATCATGGTTGTTGGCCCTTGGTCCATAGGTCAAAGACTTTTAATGTAGCCAATCATACCATAACAAAGGTCACAGCCTTTCCCTATTTAGGATTGTCATTTGATGTGAATAAAAACTAGAAACCCCTCACTGAGAGGAGGAGATCTGAGCTCGTCAAGGCCACTGGGGCAGTGGGCAGTTTCCACGTAGGTTGGGTTCTTGGTCACTGCGTATTTTACGTAAGATTTATCAGCCAAATTTGTGTCACAGGTTCTGTATTGCAGTGATTTCTGGGGGTACGCAAAGCCTGATACAATCAAGACCACTGAAAATACATTTTTAAGACAGCTGGTGCCGGTCCCTCAGAGTGCCCCGGCCTTTTCAGTCCATGCGGAGCTTGGAATAAGACACCTCACTGATACAGTTGCCCTTACACCTTAATTGTGTTATTTTAAGAGCTGGACCAGGGAAGGACTAATGTTAAATAGACAGATTCTCTTCTACTGCCTGTCCCTTGAATACGTTATTAGCTGTACTGAGGTCTAGGCTTTCTAGACCTCACTGATTTATGTATCGCTGCTAATGGGTGTGCCTTTTTATTTTGTTTTGTATTGTTGCTTGGTAATTCATTTAAATTATATGTATTTTATGCATATGTGTTATATTTGTATGATTGCATTTGCTGTACTTTTTGCTCTTTTATGGTTGTTTTTACATCCAAATAAATATTTTATGATGATGATGAGATGCCCCGATTGGGAATAAGCCAATTGCATCATATTCAAAGGAGCGAGCACAAGCCCTTTAGCATTGGTTAGCCCGGGCTTAATTTGTAAAAACAAGTGTCAGCGCCTACGTCTTTCTCAGTAGGCCACTGCTGCTTGCAGTACTTAAGGTCCCTGCCATCGCTGTCAAATACCAGTACCAACAACACCTATTTGCCATTACAGTCCTACAAAGATTACACTTTGAACTGTACTAGCTGATCCAAAGCTATAAGAATGGCCTGACCACCATGCTAGTATTATTTTCAATTATGTATTTTATTATTAGTGACTTTGTTCACATGATTCTTTTAAAAATAGACTGACAGCACCCCATGTGGTGGACTTCCTTAAATATGTGCTGGTGTTTCAAAATTCGTGCCAGTGCTGAGCATTGGAAAACACCTGCACAAATTAAGCACTGTGGTTAGAGGTGGCAAAGTGTGCAGAGTCGTAGAGCCAACAAAAATGAATTCAGCAAAAATAGAACAGGAGTAGTAAGGCAAAACATTTGGGGGAAGGCTACCCTAAGGCTTACAGGTCTAACATGCTGGGAGCTTGCTCCCAGCCCTCTCTCACTAGGCTAAGGGGTGCCCTGACAGTGTGATCATAGAGGAGCTCTAATTGGCTAAAGTCAAACCCTTTCTGTGGTACGTCCCTGTAGGCAAATAGCAGGTATGGTAAGAGGATGTCCCATATCAGCCTCATCAGTCACAGGTAGGCCCATAATTATTGAATTGCTCAACTAGCCCATTTGGTGGTGATAGGGTGTTGAAAATGCATAGGTTACCCCACACTCATCCCACAAGACTTCATGTATGCAGACATGAAGTTGGAGCCTTTGACAGACACCACTTCCTTGGACAACCCTACTCGGGTAAAATATCTCATCAGGGCCTTGGCCACTGTAGATGCAGTCACCAACCTCAGAAGGATGGCCTGTGGGTACCTAGTAGCATGGTCCAACAAGACCGGTATAAACCTATTGCTTAAAGCAGTCTTGGGGTGCAAGGGTCGAACAATGTCAATGAATGCCCTCTCAAAAAGAGTGCCAATACCAGGTAATGTGGTCTGGGGTGCATTGAGCTTTTCCTTGGCTTCCCACTAGCCTGGCAGGTGGGACAGGACTTACAGAATGCATCTGAGGCCACCTTCCTATGGGGCCAATAGCAGAGGGCAATAAGACTGGTAAAGGTTTTGTCTTGCTCCAGATGTCCTGCCAGGGGTATGTTATGAGGTAAACATAGTGGGAAGGTCTTGTAACACTGGGGGGCCACCAGTATACGGGCTGCCCCAGGTACAGGAACCTTAAAAATGCTATATAGGTGGTAATTCTCCCAATAGTTCAGGTGACCTCCAGAGGTGCCACCTGCTGTCTGGGCCTCAGCTTGCTGGCTCAAGCCCTCTAGAATGGCACACTCTTTCTGTGCTTTGTAGAATTTCTCCCTGGTGGGCCTACCCTCAGCTTGCCAACCAGCGAACTCAGGCCGGTCACCCGTGCCCGCACTGTCCCCCTTAGGTGGCTCCTGGGAATCCTCCTCAGGTTCCCAATCACCCTCGATGTAGGACCTTCAGGGTTTCCCTTGCCCTTTGCCCCTCTACTTCTTGGCAGTAGCCTGGGCCAATGTTCCAGGCTCCAGATGCCCTTGACTCACTTCTTGGGCAG
This sequence comes from Lissotriton helveticus, assembly GCF_964261635.1. Lineage (NCBI taxonomy): Eukaryota > Metazoa > Chordata > Amphibia > Caudata > Salamandridae > Lissotriton > Lissotriton helveticus. Next base: position 1,012,441,213 of record NC_136072.1, read on the forward strand.
CCATGGACCTCGTGGTCTTACAGACCCATTCAGGCAATCCCAACTAAATGTGACCCGAGCTCTACCTTCCTCCAGATAGTGTGGATAGTGTGCTCCAGGTCATTGCCCAAAAGACAATCTACAGGCATGTCAGGGCTCATAGCTACTTTTAGACAACTTGAGACCCTCCCACTTAAGGTGAACTAGAGCCACTGGTAGATGACTTTCACGATTGTCAGTGACTATGACTTGGTGGAAAATGTTTGTGAGGACCAGCTCTGAGGACACCAGCTGATACCTCACAGTATTCATGCTGGCTTCTGTGTCTCTCAGAGCCTCCACTCATTTGCCATTGATGGTGACCCATTGCCTGTACCTAGAAATGTTGGCAAGAATATGGGCTGTTGGCACCATCTCCTTATCCCCCAGAGAAACTAAGGTCACCTCTGTTTGCTTCCCAAACCTAACTAACTGAGACTACCTCCTCCTCAAGTGCTATACTCTCCACCCCAGGTGTCTGCCCATCGGTGAGGAGGTGTTTCCTCTAGGGGAATTTGGAGTTGTCCTTGGAATGCCCAAGCTTCCCTGTCTACTTATCAAATAACCCCTTCTTTTTAGGCTTAGATTGGGACTGGTGACTGTTGTTCCCTTGGGAAGTATTTTGGGGGCCTTTTGAGAACTCTTTACTTTTAGTTTCTCTGCCCCCTCTTTCTTCTGTTGGGACACCTGACGACCCTTGTGGGATTCTCCCCCAGATACTTTTTTGGATGCTATGCTGCTGGTCCAGAGGTCCGCCTACTCAGCAAGCTTCTTTGGGTTAGTTAGCTTACTGTCTACTAGGTGCTGGTCCAGCTCTGTAAAACAAATACTGCGCAAATGCTCTCTCAAAACTAGATTGGACACCCCACTGTTGTCATTAATTGTGTTGCAAATTGTGCAAAACCAAGCGGCCAGATTAATTTTCAAGAACCGTGGTAGGAGTTTGACGAAACCACTGCTGGCCACTCTTCACTGGCTACCCATAGCCCAACGGGTAATATTCAAAGTAGGTTGTCTGGCCTTCAAGGCTCTTCACGGAAAAAGCCCCATGTTTATCAATAATTTAATAATTAAACATGAGCCAACCCGCAATCTTCGCTCTGCCCATCAGTCCCTTCTCACTCTACCCCCCTTCAAGCGGAAACGCCAAGGTGGGTGTCGTTTCGCTTTTCTCGCCCCAAAGGTGTGGAACTCTTTCCCCCTCCTGCTTAGGAAATGCACCAATCTTATGGAGTTTCGGGGAGCCTTAAAGACCTGGCTATTCAAGCAAGCCTCGGGATAGTAGCCTCGAAGACCTGGTTACTCTAGCTAGCCTCGGGATAGGTTCATCATTTCTATCTTCCCTCATTTCCAGCGCCATGAAACCCTTGGGTGCCCGCGCGCTTAACAAATTTAGAATAACATAACACTCAACTGTTCAGTGCCTTCATAGAGTAGTCCACAAAATCCTCCTATGATTGGATGGTGAGCTTCTGACTGTGCCTGAACCTCCGGCAGTACTTTTCAGGGGTCAGCCTAAACCTAGTGATCAAGATGGAGTTCATATGGGTGTACCTGGTTTGGTCTCCAACCTCTAAAGTAAGAAGTGTGTTCCACCCCATTCTAGACATGTGTTTCCACATACTACCCCTCCTCCAGTGCTCTTTTGGGATCTTGTGAACCCTCAGAGCTAACTAGTAGGCAGAAAACCATTTGTCAATATCATCCCCCACCACATAACTGTGCACCAGATCCTTGGGGATGCAGACCTTTTTGACTCCTTCAAAGACTGTAGAATTGCTGCAAATATCACTGCTGTTTGACTTTGAGAACCAGCTCCCTCAGACAGACACAGTTGGTGAACCTGTAACAATTGTTATCTCCCAAAGCCCTCTCAGTCTTCTTCTCCTCCATCTTGAGCTTGTCCATTTCCAGCCTGAACTCTCTCTCCTCCCTCCTTCCCACCAGCTTCTCTGGGGTTAGGTTGCAGGACGATATACTGCTGCCTGCTCTGGCATGGAGCTCCAAATCAGAGGTCATGTCATCCCTTTCAGCAGGCTGCTTCCCCTCAAGACTGAGATTCAGATCCTTTCCTTGCCTGCACATCTCATCATCTCCTTGAGTTGCTATAGCAAGTGACTGGTGGACTTCCAAACAGGCCGTCATCGCCTTTCTCCATTCTGTCTTCCTGGTGGTGCTCTAGGCTGCGATCCCCTCTATTTAAGTCTGTGAGTTGGGCCACAGTGTGGGATTCCATATTTGCCAGCTCAATCTCCATGCTTGCAGAGGTGAATTCAGGCACAACAGACAGAGAGAGAATTTTGAAAAATAAAAAAGGCCAATCAGGAAGAATTTAAACTCATATTGGTCTTAAATACGGGATGGTAGTGGACACCAAATCACTGTAAGATACTGCACAAACACAAGTCCAATCCTCACTGTGTTATGTGCTCGATTTAGGCCCCTGTAGCAATGCTGCACATTTTCTTTAATTGCCCTCTTTCTGCACAATAACATTTTACAATGACCTTTTGCACATATTCGTGTGCTTGACAATGTTGGATTTGTTTCTCTGAAACTGCTTTGCTTACACATTTTCTTCATGCAACATTATCATGAGGCCTCGAACACTGAGTACAAGGCATTTGCACATGCGGTACAAATGGTATTCTATCTTCATCCATGGGGAGACAAGGCTATCTATATACCCATAACAATACTAATCTGCATATACATTGCAAGGATGCTTTTTATTATAAATATATAAGCATTTCCTGAGGCTAGCAGAGTAGACATCTCAGCCGACATCAAGAGGTCCGTTCATGCTGATTCTTCACTAGGCAGCTGCCTACCGTCTCCGGGAGGGGTGTCCAGTTAATGACCAAGGCGGGTCCTAGATTCTGTCCTGCCAGATAATGCGGTTGGATCATCCCATGGGGGATTCTTAGCTACACACTCACACCCACCTGTGTGAGTGTGTGAGCTACCTTGTTTTATATACCTGCATATATGCACTGTTCTTAGCACCATGGTGGAACTATACCAACTATTTACTATGTTGGTGCTTGTAATCACTTTCAAATGCTTCTGTGTACTGATTATCGCAGCACATGTACTCTATATAAGAGTAACACTGGTTCAATACATATATTGAGAATGTCCCATTGTGATTCTCGGTATACTTCTCTGAGAACAAGAGCGCACAAGTGACTAAGCAAAAGGGTTCTATATCTGTTACCACAATCCCTGAGGGATCAGGGTTGTCATGTTCAGTGGTGTCACTGTGAGCTGGTTGGTCTCTAGGCCAGCATACACTACAGGGGTGCATGGAATCAGTCTACGCACCTAATCTAGAGTTTATGTTGGCCACTAACACGTAGGTCCTACTGATTAGTGGGAACTACACGACAACTGCTGATCACCATGCAAGAAATTGGATTAATGGTTGATTGGAGTGTAAGCCCTGGTCAAACAGCAATTTCAATCCTTGTCAAGATAAGGCACAAGCAAACCTCAAACTAACCTGTGCTCAACCCCCTGGTAGCTTGGCACCGAGCAGTCAGACTTAACTCAGAGACAATGTGTAAATTATTTGTGCAACATTTCAAACATTAATAAAGTGAAAACATCACACAAAAAGGATCCCATACCAAGTGAGAAGCTTTTAGCTGTCTTTGATAAATAAAACAAGAGTAAAAGGAAAAACATCCAATTAGTAGAACTAGAGATACTCAATTTTGGAGGGTCTACCGGTGACAGTATCACTCTATTCCATGTCTGGCCTTACATGATCTGGTGACTCTGAGCTCCGTTGGACCGTGCTGCTTAGCTTTACTATTCTTTGACAAATCTTGATTATGTCAAGAATAACACTGTTTTTGTTTTCATCTAGTTAACTGCACGTCTGGATTTAAACTGTGTGTGGGCAGGTCATTAATGGCACTCGGCACATATTGACATCCCTGTGGCCAGCAGCATTTACTTGATACTGTCACCGGTAGACCCTCCGCTCCTGCAGGCGGAACTACTAGTCCCAACATTCTTAGCATTCTTGTCCATCTTTGCTATCTTTGGCCCAATCCGGGACCTTCTGTAATCAGCTAGCAGTCGGCCCGCGCTAGCACACGCTGGATTTTGATGGCGGTGTCCAGATGGATTGAATCCAGGACAAGTACCATGGTGTCGGTGAAGAGTCCCGCCCCTTGCAGAGTGTAGAAGAATATTTTCCGGTGCTTCAGTCTACCAGTGCCTGCACTTCGTGCGCAGCCGCAAGATAAGGTGATCTGCTCTTCGGACCTACTGCGCACCTCTTTACGGGCGCCCTTGAAAATATATGAAAATATATGGTTTGTCACCGTGCGTCAATAATACAGTACAGACTACTCCATTTGATGTGCAGATAACCCTCATTCCCACAGCCCCTGTGTGCGCTGGGCAGTGAGGATTTTATCCAGTCCATGTCCTGAGGAGAACCCCGATTTAATATGGTTCGAAACGCGTTGACCCCCAGCCTGTGACAAGGAAGAAGGGTGCAGCTAGGATTGACTAATACCACTCTGGTGGAACCCGCTGTTAATCCTTGAAATTAATAAACACGTCACAGGTTTTGTGAGACAGGCAGGCAGTCCAATTCCATCCCTACTTCCACCTGTTCACTGGTTTTTGAATGAAAGGACTGGTTTCTTTTGTGTATCAGTTTTTCTTGTTGAAATGTTGTTTACGTCGCAATTTATTTTGAATGTACCTGTTATGTAGGAAGTCATTTTGGTGTCTTTGAATTTTGAGTATCCATTGTGAACCCCTGTACACTTGTATATATTGTGCACATTATTGTATGTTATTGATTTGACTGTTTTGACGTGAGTCTCCTTTGAAAACATATGGTCTGATTAATGAAACTTAACTATAAATGAAAATAAATCATTTTGTGACAGAAAAAAGTTTAGTTCGCGCAAGATAAATTGGTTGACAGTCTTCTGAAGCAGTATCCACTTTGTGAACTATCCGCATTTCTTTATTGCCTCGTGGTTGCTTTTTATCTGTGTTTTATTTTTGTCTATTTGCAGAAGGTTATAAACAACCTTACGCTCGAGGGCCTTGTGTTTTATTCTGAGCAATAATAAGTAAACAATCTTCTGACTACACCATGTGGGAAGAAACTCCTTTGAGAGCCAAAGCAATTCATCTCTCATCACCCAGTATAGCCTGAAATTTCAGAAAGCAGTGTTATATTCCGGAATGATTTAATATATTTCAGCCGGAGCCAAGTGAATAAAGCCTTCGAATCTTTTATCTCTAAAGCTGCTGACGGAATTAACATTAATATTGTGTACATCTGACCTTTATTCACCACCTGAAAAGGTCACCCTGCCCAGCAGTGCAATCTGTATGTCTTGAGAATGTGTAAATTCATATCGGTATGCAGCTAAGAGCTACCTGCAGCCCAAGCAGGTGCCCTGAAGACAAGCAATGGGCAGTTGTGCCGTCATCAGTTTATATTCCAAGATTAGAAAGTTTTAAAAATAACTGTAAGACGTCACGGCATTAACGTTTATCTCTTACTTATTTTCAAAATAAACTCAGAGTATTTCAGTTGGGAAAAAGAACTTTCTACAGAAGTGCTCGAATGATTGTGATTACCCCCGAAACCATTAGAATTCAGGAATGATCGATGACCAGTACGTCAGCTGGTAGAAAAAGAGAGAAAAAAGACTATTGAAGTGAACTCAAGTGAACAGTTCATAGGTTCTATGCCCCACATGTTTCACTCAGGGCCGGTTTGAGAGTCTGGCGGAAATGGAAAATGGTCTTATTTCTGGAAGAGACTACCTAGCAGAATACCCTAAAGTTACTCTACATTTGACGAAGGGAATTTTCCGAATTAAGCTTTTCATTTTGAAGTTAGAGAATTATCCGTTTCCATCCAGTTCTAACTCGGGGAAATAGGCCTTCATGTCCTGTCATGGCGGTTGCTGTCAATGTAGGAAACGTTTGACTGTGGCTTTTGGCAGCTGTCAAACAGTTCCAAAGTTTTTTATTTTTCAAAAAAAAAACTCCAAAAGTTTGTTTTTCAAACATAAAAAGTGAATGACTCCGACATCGTGAGATTTTTTCCCCATGGTGTGGGGGTATTTTTTCTTTTTTTACTGTGCCTGGCAGCGATTACATCCAACTGGTTACTATAAATAGGGTCGCCGAAGGTCTCTACTCCCTCGAGCTGTCAGAGGAATGTTTACTGTGGTGGAGTAAATTTTTCTTCTTTGGTGTAAACCTTTCAGTCTGCCCATCTCTATATTGGGCGGCTGCACCAAGAGTTTGGCAGAGATGGTACACTCTCTGCCAAGCTCCAAATCCGCTCCTTTAGGTCTGATTTAAGGCTTGTCAAATAGAATAAAGGCAGACAGAGTGGTGGAGGGCTTTACATCCTCCACCCTGCCTTTACTCCACCTGCTAAATTTAGAGATGTCAAATGGCCCTGTCATGTGGCCGATAGGGACATCGTCATCTTCACTAACTTAGCATGAGCACGCTGCAGCTTGCTAGCTGCTTTTGTGCACATTACAACACGTCTTTATTTTTGCTATAATTTCAATGATTATTTTCACATGAGAAGTCATAACTGTGGTCACTTTCTGCATGTTACTGGGATTTTGACTAAACATTATGTGCAAGGTCAAACAACAATGCCCCTTGTTATTTTGATCTGGCCAGTCCTTAGCCCTTAAACAAAACATACTGATGCAGCTGTTGTTTGGACAAACATACTTGGTTTCATTAGAATACACGAATAGGTAGCACACACTTGGAGAGGGACCTTTCCAGGGAGAAGAGCCAGACAGCACCTATGATGAAGATCTAACATCTATAGGCGAAAGTATGGGGTCTGCTGGCAGAACCCTGAGATCTTCTAATATATAATTCTACTGCATCTTAGCAAGGGGAGGTAGGTTAGGCTCTATTGTCTTTCCTTGATGACATCTCTCTTTATGATTTATGGACTAGTTGCTATGCTGTCTGTATTTGTACTATGCATTTTCCTGCTTGTAGTGGCACGTATACTGCAGGTTAGGGCACGTTAGTGAAAATAAGTATTTTAAACAATTTTGTGTCTCTGTCAGATCTTATTTTGGACAAGTACAAGAGTGCGAGCAAAAGGATGTGTCTCGTTACCACGATTCCTGAGAGATCTGTGAGTGTTGTGTTCTGAAGTGTCTAATCATTTGTTTCTCTTTGAGTGAGTAGGAGAACAAATGAGACACTATAGCTGGTCAGTCCTGGGCTCATAAGTACTAAGGTGGTAGGAAGACTCAGACCCTATACCCTAAGGTCCCATATCCTGCATCTAGTTCTGTGTTTCTGAAGAATACCTGCAACAGCCCTGCAGATACTTCAATACATTTGGAGGAACCACCCTCATGGTGGTTCCTTACAATGTAGTAAATGTTTAAGAGATCGCTCCATCAAACATGACAGCCAGCCATTTGTCAAACTCTCTCAAAGGTTTGTTTTTTTAAAAGCAAACTCCAAGAGTGTGAGTTTTTTCAAATATAAAAAAACTAATAAACCCCCAACAATAGTACTTTCTCCCAAAGTGTAGGCATCATTTTTCTTTCTTACTGTCCCTCACAGCCAGGATATACCTGGAGGTGATGGATAGTAAAAACATATACCATCCGACCACTCACTCTGGCTGGCCCTTCTAACTCGAGCCATCGTAAGAAGGTTTACGCCAACAGAGTAAAATGTACTGCAGTATAACCTCTAACTGAGGCATGGAGACAGAGGGCCGCACAATCATGTTTCAAAACCAACAGCCTCATTACAATGGAGGCTGTTGGTTTTGAAACCGGCCGGACATTCCAGCTGGCTTCCGACGGGCTCAAGGAGCCCACCTGCCAGTTGGAGTCGGAATCGGCACGTTTTACTCTGTCTGGATTACAATGTTGGTTTCCAGCAGGGTTTCCATGCTGGGGTTTCCGACAATGAAAGCCTGTTGGAAAGCAACTTTGGGGGCCACTAGTAGCCAGAAACTTCCATATGGAGGCTGATTGTCCCCCTGCCCTGTTCATCCCTGCACAGTGTGAACACAAACTCCCTTTTATTTGTATGGGATCTTGTGCTGAGGCTGGTTTCTGACTGCAGCTCAAGTTCCCATACAGCAAAGGGAGCTTGCGATCGCAAAATTCAGTGGTTGGGACCACTGACCTGAGGTTGATTGGACTGTATCCGCAAAGGTCACCCGACATCGAAATAAGGCCAAGGGGATTTAGCAGAAAGGGTAGTCCATCACATTGTAAAAGAGTGAACTATTTGCCAAACTTTAAATCAGCCATTTGGATGAGTTTTAGGATTTGGAGGATGGCGTGAAGGCAGATGGAGTGGTGGAGAATTTTACGTCTGCACCCTGCCATTACTCCACCAACCAAATTTAGAGATGGCTCCGCAGACATCTCCATACATTGGCATGAACCACTGGCATGTGGTTCCTGTTAATGTAGGAAAAGTTGGATGGTCGGTTCTGTCAGCTATGATGGACAGCCATCAACCATTTCCTAAGCTTTTGATTTTCCAAAAACAAACTCCCAAATGAAGAGCTCTTTTTTAACTTGAAAACTAATATCCGCCACTTTTTCTCTTTTTAAGGTCCCTTACTGCCAAGATATATCTGACAGTGACAGACAGTAATAATAAAAATCCATTTAACCACCCAAACTATGTTGTGAATGGTTGGATGGCTTACCTCTAATGGCCTCAACTCCCTCGGGCCTTGGAAGAAGGTTTCTTCAGATAGAGAACAATTTACTCTGTCAGTGTAATCCTAGCAGTCCACTGACCTCTAAAGCCAGCAGGAGGACCGAGAATTTGGTGGAGAGTCCCAGACAAACTATAAATCAGCTCCTTTGATGCTACTTCACGGTTTGTTGGATGGAATAAAGGCAGGCAGGGGTGTAAAGGACTTTACAACCACCCTCCTGCCATTACTCTGTCTGACAAATTGCAGAAATGCCCACTAGCTACATGATCCTCTCTGTACATTAGCAGGAACTGCTGTCATCATGGTTCCTGTGAATGTAGAAAAAGTTTGATAGATGGCTCAATAAAACAAGATGGGCAGCCGTCAAATTTTTTCAAAACGTTTTTAAACAAAAAAACTCGTAAAGTAGGAGATTACTTTTGAAAAATAAAAAAATAATGACCTCCACACCATAGGAGTTCCCATCCATTGTGTGAGTTTTTTCTTTTTACTGCTCCTCACTACAGATGGTTGGGAAATAATCTTTCACCTGCCCTCTCTTAATAGGTTGCATTGTTTACTGGCTTATATCTGATGGCCCCCTATTCTGTCGGGCCATCAGAGAAAGGTTTACTCCGCCGGAGTAAATTTTAATCAGTTGGCATTAACTTAGTGGTCCATCCACCTCTAAGTCAGGCAGCCAGACCAAGTGTTGGTGGAGAGGGTACTCCGTAACAACAGCAAGGGAGTAGATTCTCCACCAAACTCTAAATAAGCCTCTTAGGGGCCCATTAACCACTGCCGGCCCGGAGGGGGCGAACCGCCCGCCATCCACACCAGAAAGACCCACCGCCATATTAGGATGGCTGGGGGGTCCGCAGCGGACTGAAAGACCGTCCGCCACTCGTCGACCGGGCGGAAAACATGTTTAATATGGTGGCGGTACCCGCAAGATACCGCCATCCATAATGGGATGTTTGTGGAGATCAGCCTTTCCAGGCATGCTGTCTTTGCTTTTCGGGGCCTGTTGCAGGCCCCCAGGGTGTTGGAGGGGTGGGGGGTGCACATGGGGCGTACCTATGGTACCTCCCTGCATTTGCATGCACAAAGGTAACAGGAACCGTGCGGTGCCTGTCATGTTGTGCATGCAAATGCATGACATGCATTTCTGACATTTCGGCGGGTTCTGCAGGCAGCACCGCCTGCCGCAATGTTAGGAATGCGGGATGCACCCGCCTGTGTGGTGGGGCACCTATGGCGGCCGGTCCCTTTAACCGTTGCATAGTCATTGAGCCCTAAGTCTTTACAGATTATTGTACACGGACGTGCAAAAAAATCCTGGTGTACTCGTGCGCCTGCAATTAATAGTCTTTAAGAGGTGTCCTTATAACAAGCAATGATAGGGTAAGTGTATGAGTGAGGAGTTCCTAGCTTTTTACTGTCTGTAGGTTTAGTGTGATCTTGAGAAACTCACCCTGGCCCTTAGTGTACAGCAGTAATCCTAATATGCAAAGATTTTTACTATCAAATATTTCTTATTCATCTCTGTGCTCATTACGTATATTTATTTGTATTCAAGAAGCAAGACTCACAAACATAGATGATGTACTACTTACTGTATGTTTACTCCTACCAGTATGAGTCCAATGAATATAGGTGTAAATGTCAGGTGTACGTCTGTTAGGCAAAATTATTTTTTTCTGATTTTCTACCGGGAGAAAAAAAATTCTAACTCAATCCAGAAGAAATGCGGAATCATGTATGAAACTTTGCCTGCACAGGGAAAATGTTGTGCCTCTGGTGAAACACTTTCTGATCCTGATATGTGGGGTTGTTCCCTTCCTTTTCCCTCCTTGGGAATGAACTTATTTCTGCCTTTAATGGGAGACAAAGCGATACAAAAGGGGATGATGGACGGAGCGTTTGAGCAAATCAAACACTCACCCCCAGTCAACTGATCTGGGTTTAATCCATCACCATTTTTTAGCCCACTCAGCCACCCCGTTTCAGACATGGCTATATGCAAATCAGTCTGACCCTGTGCCTCATGGGAACAGTCCAGCCCGAACTGCCAAGCCATGTCTTCCATGGACCGGAAACAAGCATCCTGGGACCGGTTTCGGATTCGGGCCGATTAGGATGGCGGACGGACTTGCGTCCGTCCGCCACCCCTGAGTAGGAGGGACCGTCCGCATGGGCAGCGGCGGTCCCTCCATGGCAATTAGGATGTGACCGCCACCCTGGCGGTCACATCCTGTATGTTTTACATTGCGGCGGGTGCTGCTTGAAGCAGCACCCGCTGCAATGTAAAAAACGAAAGCTGTGCATTTGCATGCACAAAGCGGCAGGCACCGCACGGTGCCTGCCGCTTCGTGCACGCAAAGGCAGGGGGGTACCATAGGTACCCCCCATGTGCACCCCCCACGCAACCTTCCCCCAGGGGGCCCGCAACGGGCCCCCAAAGTGATTGTCCGTAGGCTTTTCCACGGCGGAAAAGCCGCCGCGGAAAAGCATTACTTTCCCTACATCCTAATATGGCTGGCGGTGTCTGATAGACACCGCCTGCCATGTTAGTGCTTTTCCGCCGTGGTCGCCTTCCGACCGCGGCGGAAAAGCGGCGGACAGATTGTGAGACCCACCAGCCATCCTGATTTGGCGGTGGGTCTTGCAGGCCTCCTCGGCGGATTTCCCGCATACTCCGGGCCGGCGGTGGCTTCCGCCGGCCCGGAGTATGCGGAAAATCCGCCATCATAATGACCCCCTTATCCTCATCAGCCAGGCTATCTTGAATCCAGTGGCTAAGTGAGCAAGGGACTCACGTCTGAGCATACCCTGCCACACTTAGGGCGAACAAAGCGATACAAAAGGGGATGATGGACGGAGCGTTTGAGCAAATCAAACCCTCACCCCCAGTCAACTGATCTGGGTTTAATCCATCACCATTCTTTAGCCCACTCAGCCACCCCATTTCAGACATGGCTATATGCAAATCAGTCTGACCCTGTGCCTCATTAGAACAGTCCAGCCCGAACTGCCAAGCCATGTCTTCCATGGACCGGAAACAAGCATCCTGGGACCGGTTTCGGATTCATAATCCTCATCAGCCAGGCTATCTTGAATCCAGTGGCCAAGTGAGCAAGGGCCTCACGTCTGAGCATACCCTGCCACACTTAGGGCGAACAAAGCGATACAAAAGGGGATGATGGACGGAGCGTTTGAGCAAATCAAACACTCACCCCCAGTCAACTGATCTGGGTTTAATCCATCACCATTCTTTAGCCCACTCAGCTACCCCATTTCAGACATGGCTATATGCAAATCAGTCTGACCCTGTGCCTCATGGGAACAGTTCAGCCTGAACTGCCAAGCCATGTCTTCAATGGACCGGAAACAAGTACCTGGGACCAGTTTCGGATTCATAATCCTCATCAGCCAGGCTATCTTGAATCCAGTGGTCAAGTGAGCAAGGGACTCATGTCTGAGCATACCCTGCCACACTTAGGGCGAACAAAGCGATACAAAAGGGGATGATGGACGGAGCGTTTGAGCAAATCAAACACTCACCCCCAGTCAACTGATCTGGGTTTAATCCATCACCATTCTTTAGCCCACTCAGCCACCCCATTTCAGACATGGCTATATGCAAATCAGTCTGACCCTGTGCCTCATGGGAACAGTCCAGCCCGAACTGCCAAGCCATGTCTTTCATGGACCGGAAACAAGCATCCTGGGACCGGTTTCGGATTCATAATCCTCATCAGCCAGGCTATCTTGAATCCAGTGGCCAAGTGAGCAAGGGACTCACGTCTGAGCATACCCTGCCACACTTAGGGCGAACAAAGCGATACAAAAGGGGATGATGGACGGAATATTGGGAGACATCCTACAAAGTATTTGTGACAACCCTCAATGTATGGCTCTGTGGGTGTTACCTTTATTTTGGAGGCCCAGCCCCTCACCTGTGATGCCAGTTTATTAACACAGAAAGAATAATTGATGGATAGAATGTAGAACAATGTCATACATTCACCCCAGTACAGAGATCTGGGCCGAAATCCATAGTTTTTTTTGCTTACCGCGCCATTCCAGTTTGGACCCAGCCATATGCAAATCAGTCTTGACCCTGTGCCCAATGGGAATAGTGCAGCCCGAACTGCCAGGCCATGTCTTCTCTGGACTGGAAACAAGCATCCTAGGACCGGTTTGGGGATTTCAGCCCTCATTAGCCAGGATAGCTTGACTCCAGTGGCATGGCGAGCACAGGACCCACGTCTGGGCATACCCGTCCCACTTGGGGTGACAAATGCAAAAAGAACAATTGATGGACATAATGCAGAACAGTGTCATACATTCACCGCAGTACAGAGATTTGGGCCTAAATCCATCGTTTTTTTCCTCACTTTGCCACTGGATTCAAGCTAGCCTGGCTGATGAAGGGTGTTACCCAGAAACCAGTGTCAGGATGCTTGTTTCCGGTTCAGGGAAGACCTGGCTAGGCAGTTCAAGCTGGACTGTTCCCATGAGGCAAGGGGTCAAGACTGATTTGCATATAGCTGGGTCTGAACTGAGGCAGCAAAGTGATCTAAAGAATGATGATGGATTCAACCCGGATCTTTGACTGGGGGTGAGTGTCTGAAAAGTTTCAGCGCTCCCTCCATCATCTTCTTGTGTTCAGTTTATTAACACAGACCACGAATGTATGATTGTGAAAAATCTGTCACGGTTGCAGTGCACTATGTATTAAAAAAATTCTGCTAATTCTGTGAATCATGATGTGAAACTACAGAGTATTAAACTATATGCTTTTTTGCACAACTAAGTCATACTTTGGTGAGCAATAACTTTTGTGAATCCGTCCATTTGAACACCAGTGATGACCTGTGTAATCAATACATGAATAGTATTGACGTAATATATGTTAAGACGTTGATAAATGGTAAATGAAATGTGATTCTGTCTCTGCTAATTTATACTTGTTGTACTACACGTGTGCATGAAATTCTTCCTTTTTCAATTTTTGACCCACACAATTTTGAGTGCTCTAAAATGAGCCACAGGAAAGTATGTTCATGGGTATTTCAAGCACAGAAAATGCACATTATAAAAGAGCCCGGGTTAATAAGCCTACACCAATACGGACGTGTTTATTTGCATACAGTACTTGTCCATAATGGTAAAAAAATTTAGTAGTGTCAAGTTTGTCTTTTGATTGGCCTTTGCTTTAGTGGAGTCAATGATTTTTCTTTTTACACCCACACTGACCTGCACGTAATTTGGTATACTATTCAACACTTTCTAAATCACTTCCCACTCTTGCCGGATTACAAGTGACCAGTTAACACCGATTCAGAAAGTAATGAGTTACTTGCAGAGCTAGGACTTCCCCTACAAAATGTAGCCAAAATGTCCAGGTGGGACATAGGCTAAAATGGGACAAAGCTGTGCAGTAACATCAATGTACCTGGTTATTCCCCATTTCCCTGGCCTATGGCTCTGTATTCTGGAATTATTGATGTTCTCTGTATCAGTATATCCTGGTGTGGAATTACAATATTGTTATTCCTGCTGCCTTATAATGCAGTCCTCAATAGGGTGTTGCCATATTTGTATAATATTTAACAAATCACAACTCTAACATATCCTATGAGAACCACCACTATTCTAAGGGCTTGATAACAACTCTGGCAGTGCAAGGACCACCAGAGTCATGGGGGCGCGATAGTGGCAGTATCCTGATTGCCCATATTACAATAGGGTGGTCGAACTGCCATTGCCCCACCACAGCCGCCAGGGAAGTGCCATTCCATGGTGGTTTTGCGGTGGTCAGGAGGCAGCAATATGCTTGGTGGGACCCCCGCGGTCCCGCTACGCTTATTATATGTTTCCTCTCTGCCATAATTTTCATAGCGGTCCTTTCTCCATGAAAACTGAGGCATAGAGGAAGCAGAGGTGGGCCCTTGTGCCTCTGCACCCCGGGGTACATGCAGGGGGGCACAACATGTGCCCACCAGTCTTCATGCATTGCAGATCCTACACAACATCGACTTTACAGTCCATCCAGGAACTGTTTTTGGAGTTCCCATTGAGGTGCCCATTTTCAGGGCACCGCCATGGGAAAATCAAATCAAGCACACCAGATATGAGAAACACTCTTAATCCGAAATGTGGCAATACCATGGGTTTGGCGGGCGGACCCGGCACAGTTCCGCTAAACTCTCAATTAAGCCCTAGGTCACGAAAAAGAACGTTATTTGGACACAGGTCGTGGTGAACAGATAGAGGAAGTCCAGGACAGTCGCACACTTGCA
Source organism: Lissotriton helveticus (assembly GCF_964261635.1). Taxonomy (NCBI): domain Eukaryota; kingdom Metazoa; phylum Chordata; class Amphibia; order Caudata; family Salamandridae; genus Lissotriton; species Lissotriton helveticus. The sequence goes on from NC_136072.1 coordinate 1,012,456,252, forward strand.
GTGCAGGCTATTACAGCTGCCATCAATGAACACTCAACCTGCTTCTTTATTACTCATTTGCTCCCACAACCATTCTCGATGGAGAGGGTGGGCATGCACCTTCTCATGCAGATGTCCTCAGGAAGTTTACCTATGCAATACAAGACAATGGCTAAGTTTTCATTTGCCTTCCCAATTAAGAGGCAGGAATGAAATCCAAAACACCATATCCCCTTACCCTGCATTAAAGTTGATGTATAAGGACTTGCAGTGACGTGATCATCTCAAGCCTACCTTGGTCTTTTCTCTTTATAGACCGTAAAAGGCCTGGCTTGAGGAGGGATCTTAGCACCATTTTTTGTGAATGAGCAAGGCGCACTGATCTGCACCCAGTGAGGTAATTTCTTGAAAGCCAATGGCCAAAAGGTGGTGTTTGATCAGTATTCTGTGTGGTATTTACATCTGCAGGAGTAGCAGGGTCAAGCAGTCAAGCCATGCTTTAGAAGGTAATAGCTGTTAAAGACTCAGGTACACTGTGTTTTAATCAACACAGCGCAATACATTCAACATGTGGCCATAGATTTTGATTCACCAAAATCCCAGGTGCAGCAGAAGTGATGTCACACATTATTTGACCCACCTCCTCAAGACATCCCAGGAAGTGCCCTTAAAAAAAAACACATAACAATTGACTAGTGCCATTCCAGGAATTTACATTATTGGTTTTTAACGACCAACAATACAAGTAAAATGTGATAATATTATGAAACATGCAAAGCACATGAAATAGTGTAGGTTAGGTGAAATTCAGTTAAGCACCCAGTGGGGAAACTTACTGTGTGCATGGGCAGCCTTTAGAAGTCCAGTTTATGCACATCAGGGGAGATAAGAGCGTCACTCACCCAGCTGCATGGGCGGAAGGTGTTCATTACAGAGTAGGTGCACTCTGAAATTACCCTGCAAATGGTTTGATTTATTTGAAAATAAAAAATAAAATTAATCATATATCTTTTTGAACAAAATTGTAGGTACTAATGTGTCACCCTTTCACTGATAGTAGAGGATTACGCATGTGTTCGCTCATTATACAGTCTAATGTTGTATATTTTCCTACTTTTAATACATTTTCTAAACTCACCTTCACTATCAGGTTGCACAGCAGGCCCTGCAGAAAGTGAACTGATAGACAGAGCTCTCTTAACTTTTGCTTCCAGAGCTGACTTCCCTGCAATAAACGTGTTTGATGATATGTGAGCTGAAGGGTACTCAAATGTCAATCATTAGGTTATGACTTTCTTTTGCCCTTCGGTCAACAAGTGCCATATACGACTTTCATCTAGTCAGGGCAAGTAATGGCATTCGCTCTCCTATGATGTCACCAATCGGCCTAAAATACATGTGATACCATGTTCTGGTGATGTTGTCGTTATGCCAATTAGTGTTTTTCAAAATGAAAAATCCTATCTCTTTTGAATCACAGAATGTAGGGAAAATGCTTTAAAGAGGAGCAGCCCTGCAGCAAAAATACATCTTTGTTTCTTTTTCTAATTAAACATAGCTCAGCGATGTTCTTTCTTGTTGACATAATTACTGTGCCAGGAGTCGATGGAACTCTGCCCGGGGTAGCCTCTGGCGACCTTTAATTGGCCTCCATGTGTCCGGCAGTACTCTAATTTGAATGAAAAAGTGTCTTCGGTCCATTTTTTCCCCGTTTTTTGCTACAATGCTCACAAACTTTCATGGTAACGACAATAATGAATTTTAGGAATAAGTTCTGTGTGTTACGATGTAAGCTGCTTATGTTATGTCATAATATTTTGTTCTGAAACTTATGTTACTCTTTTTTTAATGTCAAATGCTTTAACTGCTCTTTATTAAAGCGCTCTGACCCTTTTGGGTCTTGTTGGGGCGATTTTACACTGTAAACATAAATAAATACCGCAGTAATCACCAATCACCAATCATCCGTACTTTTTTTTAACTTTAAAAATACATTATTTAGACACTCAAGTCGATCAAAGTGCAAAAGTGCCAAGAAAGTTAAAATTCTAACCAATACCTCATTTTTTACAGAAATGTTGATGATTGGTCACAAAAGAACACCCAAAAACAGTCTTCATACAAGTTCCATCCACTGAGATGCATTAATAATTTAAAAATACATTTCAATACACAAATTTTCACTCAATATGCTCACTATTCACCATTAAAATTGCTACCATATGGTTATCATCCGCACAAATATCTGAATTCCACGCTTGTAAATCTGATGCCAGTGCTTTATAAACACTGGTGCAGCTATACTTTTAACTGTCAGTGAGTTCTGCCACTCTGAAGGCGAAAGCGGGGGTGCAGCCCATGATACAAGGTGGAGCCGCGGACTCAATTTCCACCTTTAACCGGAGGGTGTGTGCAGCGGTGATGACTGATGGCGACCAGGGCTGAACTACCCCCTTACCTGCTGGCATGCCTTAAAATCCACTGAGTCAAGACGCGAACAAGGGTTGTTGGCCAGCAGAGATGCGCTACCTGGAATTGGCCTTGTGGGTGTGGCGAGTAGTGAGAGGCCTGGTGAAGCAGCAGCCATTGGGCTTTTAAGGCATGGAAGACGAGTTGGAAGTGGGGATCCCTGCATTCCCCTTAGTGTGAGCTCCTGCTGGGCCGTGCTGATCTCCCTGCTCCAAATGGGGGTGCGACGCGCAGCCTGGTACTAGGGTCGGCAGAGCATTTCTTGTTGTCACAATCCATCTCCTCTGGGTGCAAGACCCTGAGAACGGCGCATGTTTAAATGGTACGGAGTACATGGCCAGCTCGACACTGGGGGTCTCCACAGGGAACTGCCAGTGCTTCAAGGCTCTACCTGGGGCTAATGGAGAGAGGATAGGCTCCATCCCATCACTGGGCCTCCGGAAGGGAGACTAATATTATAACACCACTACTCCTGCTCTCGGCTGCCTCACAGCGACTCCTGAATGCCTATACCAGGGTGACCTTAAGTAGCGCTAATTCCCAAAGTACCGGACAACATTATTATTGGAGTCCCTGTGCATTCAGAAGGTCGAGAAGTTTGTGGAGGCCCTTATCCTTAAACAGCTGTAGACACTTGGCCTCTTGAAATACTTCTCTTTCAAGCGTGCTCACAGAGTCCCTGGTTCCCCACCGAAGCCAGGTGATCGGGACATTATTCTACAAGCTGCTTGTACTGCGCCACCATTCAAACATGACAATGTCACCATTGCTTTCTTGCAAACACAATAAGATGATGGATAGAGCACTGACACTTTTCAGACTCTCACCTCCAGTCACTATTAGATCTGGGTTAAATCAATAATTGTTATTTAGGTCATTTCGCCCCCCCCCCACCCCCAGTTAAGACCCAGCCATATTCAAATCAGCCTTGACTCTGTTCCTCATGGGAACAGTCCAGACCAAACTGCCAAGCCAGGTCGGTCTTCCCTTCACCGGAAATAAACATTCTGGGACCGGTTTGAGGGTTAAACCTCTGATCTGCCAGGCTAGCTTGAATCCAGTGGCAAAGAGATCAAGGGTCCCACGTCTGGGTGATAGATTGACCTTTGTTGGACCTGGCATCTTTGGCGTGGTTTCCCCTATCTTTTTGCCTCTACCGCCTGTATTTTTTTTTTTTTCAAAACTGTATTTATTAGAAGTTCAAGCAAATCAAGTGCACAGCTCTCCAAGAGCAGGAGAGCACGTCAATATGCAAATTACAGCAGAATATACGTATGGCTCAAACCTATGACTAACCCCTACCCGCCCCATTATCCCCCCCACAACTGCAACAGTCCCAACTACCCACCCCTTATCCCACCCCAACCCGATGCACGTGATCACAATCAGCTGCAGTATACAAGAGGAAACACACTAAGTGTCTTGGAACTTTCCAGGCCCCGAGGTCTCAATCATCGGACAGATCACCATCCGTTTCAGCGGGAGGATCCAATGTCAGGTCTCTGTAGTCCGCCCACCGCTTCCAAATCTTGTAATGCTTCCGAGGGCAGCCCCTGGCTTCAAACACTGGCTTTTCCAGCCCCATGAGGAAGTCTAAGCCCGCCTTCCAAGCGTTAAGCGGGGGGGCGCGGTCACTCTTCCAGGCCCTCGCCAGATCCCTCTTGGCCACAACAAGGCCTAACAGAAGGAGATGGCGCTTATAGATGTTACCACCCACTTGATCCAGGATATGAAGAAGACCCAACCTAGGTGTACGAGGTAGCTCCCATCCCAGCACCTCCGACAGGCAGTCCCACACTCCACCCCAGAACCGGACCAGGCCCACACACGACCACACAGTGTGCACCAATGTGCCTCTCTCAGCCCCACAGCGCAAGCAATCAGGGGAAGCAATCAGGCCCGCCCTCCACAGTCTCTCTCTAGTGTAATAGGCCCGATGTAAATATTTATATTGTATGAATCGCAGCCGCACTGCTATAGCTGTGCCCCGGGGGGATTCCAACGCCTCTCTCCAGTCATCCTCATCCAGCGGACCAACATCCACCTCCCAAGAGGCCTTCAGCGACACCAGGGAAGAGGAGCAGTGAGTGACCAGTGTTTGGTAGATTTTCGAGACTTTTTTATCCCCTAGGTCTCCCATGAAAAGCTTAGCCTCCACGGGGCTAAAGTCTGGAAGCTGGTCCAGCTCCACCAGACTCGGCGCCAGAGCATGACGAAGCTGTAGGTACTTAAAAAACTGGGTCTTAGGCATCGCAAATTCGGCGCTGAGCGCTTCAAAGGATTTAAGGGTAGTCCCGGTAAGTATATTACCAAGTGACGAGATCCCTATGGAATCCCAGCCACCAAACCCCTGCAGGGAAGCCAGTGCAGGGAGCTGCCCGTTGTTCCACAGCGGAGTTTCGGCCGTCAGCCGTCCCCACCAGCCCATTCGACGCAGTGCCTGCCTCCATATCAGGAAGACCACTTGAGTCGCATGCGGCAGCGACTTCCGCCGCCTGGCCGAATACAAGAGGGTATGGAGCGTGGCATCCCCCATCAGAAAACGTTCTAGGGCATACGCCGGATCATCACGGCCACCGTACCACCACTCATTTAAGACCAGCAAATGAGAGGCTTGATAGTAGGACAATATGTCTGACGTCGCGAGACCTCCACAGTATGTGGACAAAAAGCAGGTCCGCAGTGCCACCCTAGAAGCACCCCCAGCCCATAGAAACTGGCCCAATAAGGAGTTTACACGCCGGAACCACTGCGGGTCCACTCCGTACGGATGGTTTTGTAGCTGGTATAGCAGTCTAGGGAGGGCCACCATCTTAAAAATAGCAGATCTGCCATAGATATTCAGAGGCATGCGCGACCACGTTTTGACGTCGGATTGAACCCTGTCCCACACCGGTTGTACATTACGCTCCCACGCAATATCAGCAGACTCCGACAGGAAGACTCCGAGATATTTCAGGCCATCGATCGCCACCTGTAGATCCATTGCCCAAGGAGACACGTCGCGCCGGCCCCCTAGTATCCAGAGAGTCGATTTACGCGGGTTAAGGTAGAGTCCCGAGACGTCCCCGAAAATGCGCATTATCTCCAAAATACGCGGGCCTGAACGATCAAGGTCTGTCAAAAAGAAAAGAACATCATCCGCATACAGTGCGATTCTGTCCGTGAGGCTCGCACTCCATACAAAGCCACGAAGCTGCGCGTCAATGCGCACCCAGGCTGCCAGCGGCTCCATGACTAGCGCAAAGAGATACGGGGACAGGGGGCACCCCTGCCGGGTCCCCCTAGCAATCGGGAATTTCTCCGAAATGGCGCCCGAGACACGTACCGAGGCTGTGATGTCGGTGTACAACAGCTTGACATACGAGACAAAAACCGGACCTAAGTTGAGGCGTGGTAACAGAGCAAAGAGGTACGTCCAGCTGACAGAATCAAACGCTCTGTCGATGTCCGCCAGTAGGAGCGCCGCCCGCTCCCCAGTCGCCCCCATCGCACCCACCGCTACTTGTGCCCGTCTGATATTGTGCCTTGTCGCTCTGCCCGGCATAAATCCCGCCTGATCCGGGTGGACCAGCTCTGCAACATACGGGAGAAGACGATTTGCCAACGCCTTAGCCAACAATTTGGCCTCAAAATTAATAAGGGAAATCGGGCGATACGACTCGTGTCTGTCAGGGGGCCTGCCCGGTTTCAGGAACACCACTATTTCAGCGTGACGCCAGTCATCCGGCAAGCAACCACCTTCCCGCGCCGCCTCCAAAGCCAGCCGATAGTGCGGTCCCAGCTGCAAATGAAATTTCTTGTAGAACTCACTGGGAAAGCCACTCGGTCCAGGCGCCTTGCCCGTGTTAAGTTGTCCTAGCGCGTCGCCCAGTTCCTCCGCCGACAGGGGAAGGTCTAGAGCCGTCTTGGCCTCATCCGATATCACCCGGGGGGGAAGGTCAGCTATGAATTTGTCAATTGCCTCCGGTGGGAGACAATCACGCGAAGCGTATTGTGCCCTATAATAGTCGGCAAAACTCGTCGCAAGCGCAGCAGGGTCCGTCATGGCAATCCCCTCCCCGTCGGTAAGGCCCGGCAGAGAGATCGGCTGTAGAGTTTGCTGACACAGTCGGTGGAGCATAGTGCATGATTTGTCGCCCCACTGGTACACCCTACTCCGCGTGGCCAGCCAGGCTTGCCGAGCCTCGTCCAGTAGGATCGAAGCATAGGATCGCTGTGCCTGGAGAAGTAGCCTGAGCGCCACATCTCCTGCATCTCCACTACACTGCCCCTCCAAAGCTCTCACCGCAGCCGCAGCCGCTACAGTGGCCTCCTGACGCTTCCGACGGGCGGCAGCACACCAGGCGATGTCCACGCCCCGCAGCGTGGGTTTCATGGCCTCCCAGACCGTCACGCTGTCCATGTCTTCGGTCAAATTCTCCCGCCAATATTGGGCTATCGCACCGCGCATGTGGGTCGTATATTCCGTCCGTTGGAGATGCCACGAAGACATCCGCCAACGGAACGGCTGATGGGATTTACACAGTGCAATCCGCACTGCGACTGGGGAATGGTCCGACAATCCTCGAGGTTGGATCACGGCCTGCTTCACCCTATCGAGGAAGGCCCCGGGTATAAACACACAGTCCAACCGGGAAAAGGAGCCATGCACCGCCGATACATACGTGTATTCACGTGTCCTGGCATGTAGATGTCGCCATGCATCCACCCAACCTAGCCCATCGCTCATCGCTCTCAGACGCGTAGGGGTAGGCGCCCCCGCGGCCACCTGCATTCTCTGCCTGTCCAGACTCACATCCATCACATCATTCCAGTCACCCCCTATTACAGCCAGGCAGTCCGGGATATCGGCCCACAATCAGCTGCAGTATACAAGAGGAAACACACTAAGTGTCTTGGAACTTTCCAGGCCCCGAGGTCTCAATCATCGGACAGATCACCATCCGTTTCAGCGGGAGGATCCAATGTCAGGTCTCTGTAGTCCGCCCACCGCTTCCAAATCTTGTAATGCTTCCGAGGGCAGCCCCTGGCTTCAAACACTGGCTTTTCCAGCCCCATGAGGAAGTCTAAGCCCGCCTTCCAAGCGTTAAGCGGGGGGGCGCGGTCACTCTTCCAGGCCCTCGCCAGATCCCTCTTGGCCACAACAAGGCCTAACAGAAGGAGATGGCGCTTATAGATGTTACCACCCACTTGATCCAGGATATGAAGAAGACCCAACCTAGGTGTACGAGGTAGCTCCCATCCCAGCACCTCCGACAGGCAGTCCCACACTCCACCCCAGAACCGGACCAGGCCCACACACGACCACACAGTGTGCACCAATGTGCCTCTCTCAGCCCCACAGCGCAAGCAATCAGGGGAAGCAATCAGGCCCGCCCTCCACAGTCTCTCTCTAGTGTAATAGGCCCGATGTAAATATTTATATTGTATGAATCGCAGCCGCACTGCTATAGCTGTGCCCCGGGGGGATTCCAACGCCTCTCTCCAGTCATCCTCATCCAGCGGACCAACATCCACCTCCCAAGAGGCCTTCAGCGACACCAGGGAAGAGGAGCAGTGAGTGACCAGTGTTTGGTAGATTTTCGAGACTTTTTTATCCCCTAGGTCTCCCATGAAAAGCTTAGCCTCCACGGGGCTAAAGTCTGGAAGCTGGTCCAGCTCCACCAGACTCGGCGCCAGAGCATGACGAAGCTGTAGGTACTTAAAAAACTGGGTCTTAGGCATCGCAAATTCGGCGCTGAGCGCTTCAAAGGATTTAAGGGTAGTCCCGGTAAGTATATTACCAAGTGACGAGATCCCTATGGAATCCCAGCCACCAAACCCCTGCAGGGAAGCCAGTGCAGGGAGCTGCCCGTTGTTCCACAGCGGAGTTTCGGCCGTCAGCCGTCCCCACCAGCCCATTCGACGCAGTGCCTGCCTCCATATCAGGAAGACCACTTGAGTCGCATGCGGCAGCGACTTCCGCCGCCTGGCCGAATACAAGAGGGTATGGAGCGTGGCATCCCCCATCAGAAAACGTTCTAGGGCATACGCCGGATCATCACGGCCACCGTACCACCACTCATTTAAGACCAGCAAATGAGAGGCTTGATAGTAGGACAATATGTCTGACGTCGCGAGACCTCCACAGTATGTGGACAAAAAGCAGGTCCGCAGTGCCACCCTAGAAGCACCCCCAGCCCATAGAAACTGGCCCAATAAGGAGTTTACACGCCGGAACCACTGCGGGTCCACTCCGTACGGATGGTTTTGTAGCTGGTATAGCAGTCTAGGGAGGGCCACCATCTTAAAAATAGCAGATCTGCCATAGATATTCAGAGGCATGCGCGACCACGTTTTGACGTCGGATTGAACCCTGTCCCACACCGGTTGTACATTACGCTCCCACGCAATATCAGCAGACTCCGACAGGAAGACTCCGAGATATTTCAGGCCATCGATCGCCACCTGTAGATCCATTGCCCAAGGAGACACGTCGCGCCGGCCCCCTAGTATCCAGAGAGTCGATTTACGCGGGTTAAGGTAGAGTCCCGAGACGTCCCCGAAAATGCGCATTATCTCCAAAATACGCGGGCCTGAACGATCAAGGTCTGTCAAAAAGAAAAGAACATCATCCGCATACAGTGCGATTCTGTCCGTGAGGCTCGCACTCCATACAAAGCCACGAAGCTGCGCGTCAATGCGCACCCAGGCTGCCAGCGGCTCCATGACTAGCGCAAAGAGATACGGGGACAGGGGGCACCCCTGCCGGGTCCCCCTAGCAATCGGGAATTTCTCCGAAATGGCGCCCGAGACACGTACCGAGGCTGTGATGTCGGTGTACAACAGCTTGACATACGAGACAAAAACCGGACCTAAGTTGAGGCGTGGTAACAGAGCAAAGAGGTACGTCCAGCTGACAGAATCAAACGCTCTGTCGATGTCCGCCAGTAGGAGCGCCGCCCGCTCCCCAGTCGCCCCCATCGCACCCACCGCTACTTGTGCCCGTCTGATATTGTGCCTTGTCGCTCTGCCCGGCATAAATCCCGCCTGATCCGGGTGGACCAGCTCTGCAACATACGGGAGAAGACGATTTGCCAACGCCTTAGCCAACAATTTGGCCTCAAAATTAATAAGGGAAATCGGGCGATACGACTCGTGTCTGTCAGGGGGCCTGCCCGGTTTCAGGAACACCACTATTTCAGCGTGACGCCAGTCATCCGGCAAGCAACCACCTTCCCGCGCCGCCTCCAAAGCCAGCCGATAGTGCGGTCCCAGCTGCAAATGAAATTTCTTGTAGAACTCACTGGGAAAGCCACTCGGTCCAGGCGCCTTGCCCGTGTTAAGTTGTCCTAGCGCGTCGCCCAGTTCCTCCGCCGACAGGGGAAGGTCTAGAGCCGTCTTGGCCTCATCCGATATCACCCGGGGGGGAAGGTCAGCTATGAATTTGTCAATTGCCTCCGGTGGGAGACAATCACGCGAAGCGTATTGTGCCCTATAATAGTCGGCAAAACTCGTCGCAAGCGCAGCAGGGTCCGTCATGGCAATCCCCTCCCCGTCGGTAAGGCCCGGCAGAGAGATCGGCTGTAGAGTTTGCTGACACAGTCGGTGGAGCATAGTGCATGATTTGTCGCCCCACTGGTACACCCTACTCCGCGTGGCCAGCCAGGCTTGCCGAGCCTCGTCCAGTAGGATCGAAGCATAGGATCGCTGTGCCTGGAGAAGTAGCCTGAGCGCCACATCTCCTGCATCTCCACTACACTGCCCCTCCAAAGCTCTCACCGCAGCCGCAGCCGCTACAGTGGCCTCCTGACGCTTCCGACGGGCGGCAGCACACCAGGCGATGTCCACGCCCCGCAGCGTGGGTTTCATGGCCTCCCAGACCGTCACGCTGTCCATGTCTTCGGTCAAATTCTCCCGCCAATATTGGGCTATCGCACCGCGCATGTGGGTCGTATATTCCGTCCGTTGGAGATGCCACGAAGACATCCGCCAACGGAACGGCTGATGGGATTTACACAGTGCAATCCGCACTGCGACTGGGGAATGGTCCGACAATCCTCGAGGTTGGATCACGGCCTGCTTCACCCTATCGAGGAAGGCCCCGGGTATAAACACACAGTCCAACCGGGAAAAGGAGCCATGCACCGCCGATACATACGTGTATTCACGTGTCCTGGCATGTAGATGTCGCCATGCATCCACCCAACCTAGCCCATCGCTCATCGCTCTCAGACGCGTAGGGGTAGGCGCCCCCGCGGCCACCTGCATTCTCTGCCTGTCCAGACTCACATCCATCACATCATTCCAGTCACCCCCTATTACAGCCAGGCAGTCCGGGATATCGGCCCACAATTCAAACAGGCGCTCCGCCAGAGACCACTGCAGGGGAGGGGGAGCATACACACTGCCGAACACCACAGGTTCCACACCAATCATGCCTCTGACAAACACAAACCGACCCTGGGGATCAAGCCAACTGCGCTCGTGAGTATAAGACAAGCGTCGATGAATGAGGACAGCCACCCCTCTCGACCCCCTGGTAAAGCCTGCATGGAACACCTGGGTATAACCAAAACGTTGTAAACTCAGTACCTTCGTCCCTAACATATGTGTTTCCTGCAACAACATGACATCCGCCGAGTCCCTCTTACCCCAGCGCAGTACTGCTCCCCTTTTAATTTTGTCCAGCATTCCCCTGACATTCCAACTAAGAATCCTCATGGAGCCACTAACAGGCGCCGTCTCCGGGGAATCACCCATAGTCTCGGTGGGAGAGCATCTGGAAACCCTCGGACCTAGCCCAAGCACCTTGCAGCACAAAAATCACAGCAGCAAAAATCACGTGCATCCCCACCCAACTACCCTGCACCCCCCCCACCCCGTTCCCCAGCACAACATCCCCAACTACCAAACCCCCGCCTATCCCCCCTCCCCCACCCCTATACCTCATGAAACAGTGAAGTATCTGTCGCGGCATAAAGAGCCCCGGGCCCAAAACAGAGCGCCCAAAGCCCCCAGGCCAATGGATCCCCTCACACACCCCAACTAACAGTACCTCCCCTTAGGGCCCCCCTCGAACATGGGAGGAATAGGCCGCCCATGGGTCAGCACCCCGAGCCCCATTACTCACATGTGGCCCACCGCTTAAGCGCAGCGGGACAGAACTACTACAAACATTGCGCCCCCCCCCTGTGTGTCCAGCCACGGCCTAGACCACTCCACACCATGCGCCAGCCCATCAAGCAGTAGTGTCACCCCTATGGCCACCAGCCAAGGCGAGACTCGAATGACGCTCAGGAGACAAGAGGGGGCCCTACGATCCTCAGGTCCCAGTCCCAGACTGAGCAGTGTCCGACTGTGCACCATCCAGCAGGTCACCCCCGGATTGGGAGCGGCGCCGCGACCTAGACTTCCCGCGTCTCCTGCTCCTGCTGGAGGATTCGCCCCTCTCCGGCGATGACCCACGCGATGCTCCAGAGTTCAGGCCCGGCTGGGCATTCGGTCGGATCCTGACTGTCTCATCTGTCCAGTTAAACACCGCCTCCGGGGTGTCAAAGAAGTGGGTCTTGGAATGAAATACAACACGCAGACGAGCAGGGTACAAAAGTGAATACTGAATTTTCAGTCCACGTAACTTGGCTTTCGCATCTTGGAAGGATCGGCGCTGCTGCTGCACCAGCCTGGTATAGTCCGGGAAAATCATAATCCCGTGACCCTCGAACGACAAGTCCTCCTTCGCTCTTGCTTCCCTAAGAATAACGTCCCGGTCATGAAAGTTGAGGATCTTGGCGATGACTGGACGTGGTCGCTCTCCCGCCGGCGGTTTCTGCGCCAGGGCCCTATGGGCGCGTTCCACTACAAAGCAGCGTGATAGAACGTCCGGGGGAAGCCAACTCTCCAACCAGTGCGTCAAGAACACATCCATGGACCCCTTCTCACAATCCTCTGGAAATCCAACAAAGCGCAGATTGTTCCTTCGCGCCCTCCCTTCCGCATCTTCGACCCGGAGTGCCAGCCCCTTTTGAATCCTGGCCATGTCCTCCACCTTTTTCTTTAGGGCCACCACATCATCTTCCACCCCGGTAATCCGGGTCTCGGTTTCGGTGATGCGGGCCACAGCATTGCGGAGATCTTGACGCAGCAGCATGACATCGGCTCCAACCGCACCTATTTTGGCATCAAGCATGTCCCTGGATTGCGTAATGGCGGCCATTAGGGCCGCATTATCTGGACCTGTGCCCTGGCCACCCCCGGAGGCCCCGGATCCCCCACCGGGTCCCGTGAATTTATCAATCGGCCCATGCTTGGCAGGACCAGTGCCGCCCCCACCTCTCGTCATGGTTAGTGGTAGGGAAGAGGGCCTCTCAGCCACTGCGGTGGGTCCCTCGTCGACAATAATTCAACAGCAGTGTCCACTCTGTGGGCCAAGGAAACACCGGCAGGGCCTGAACTCCGTCCCCAATGAGCACCCCCAGATCACGGGCACCGCAGCCACACTCCGGGCGGCCAGCCTCGGCGGGAACGCTAATAGGACAGCCCCGTCACCTGCTCAGGGCCTCCAAGGTCTCTGTTCGGACCGCACCCAGGATCTGCGAGCCAGTATAGTTTCAAGTACAGTTTCAAGACACTGGGGCGTCCAGGCCACCCCACCCCTCACTCGTGACCACAGCAGTAAACGATGCAGGGTAGGTACTCTGGTCTTCAAACTGGATAGCCCTGATCACCCCTCGGGCCACACGTCTTGTCGCGGCGCCTTAACGCAGGTCCACCAGGGAGGAGGAGGAGAGGGGGGGGGCACTCACAGTTTGTCGCGGACCGTCTGTGGAAGACTTCCAGGCACCACTCGGACAGCAGGCTCGTCCCTCCAGGCGTGTTCGTGAGCCCCACTGAACAGCACTATGCAGCGTCGTCAATGCACCAACCGTCCACTTCACCAGCCAGCACCGTGAAATCTGTCCCAGCACACCAAATTGGACGCGGCGCTCGACCCTCCAGCGCCCCGGTTGCACTTCCGTCTAGAAGCCAGTGAGGATACAGCCCGGCCGGGGGTCGCCAAAGTCCAGGCCACAGTGTCCCCAGGGCCAGGCCAGCCACAGTCGCACTCGGATGCCCCAGGTGCCCAAAGCAGGATCCAGCCGGAACTTGCTCCGACGTGCCGCAGATGTCAAGTGGCCTCGGGCCAGGCCAGGGGATGTGTGCCGCAGGGCTTACAGCGTGAGCAAAGTCGGGTCCTCCAGGCAGCCGGGCCCCTGCCACAATCTACCCCCTCCGTGCTCCTCCTGCGGTGTGTGCCCAGTGGTCGTCGGGCGCGGCAACCGCCCCAGCAACATCAGGGGTGGGCTTCAGCAACCCACCGTCATCCGGGTCCGGGCCGGCCCGGGGCCGCGAAAATCGAGGTCCCCGGCTGCCCTGGGTCTGTGCAGGCCGCCGCGCCTCTCCGCCGTCACAGGGTCACCTCTAAATATGAGAAAGCTCCACTGGGCCCCACAGCAGTGTCCACAAGCTCCGGCGATGCCGCCTCTGCGCGGGGGATCACCCGACCGGCCCGACCACCGGCCGTCGGCGTCCGACCCTGAAACTCAAGGTCCCGGCTCCACTCGCGCACACCAGGCCGCACCACGCCGCCGGCAATCCCGGGTCACCGGGACGGCAAGGAGAACGGGTCGGCACACCGGAGGGATCCGGACACCGTCAGGAACACTCTCCACACCGGGAAGGCAATGAGCGGGCTCGGGGGCCAGGATAAAAGAGCAGATTATGATCGGGCCGGCGGGAGCTCCTCTAAGCTGCGACCGCCATCGACGCCCTCCAAGCCACGCCCCCCTACCGCCTGTATTTTTGATGCTTTGGACACTCTGCCACTGCTGATCAGTGCCAGAGTGTAAGAGCTCCTTGTGTAAATTGTTATTCTGATTGGATATACATGTGTGGCATATTCGTATCACCAAGAAGTCCCTAGTAAAGTGCACTGGGTGTGCCAGGGCTGGTGATGACAAATGCTACTAGTGGGCCTGGAGCACTGATTGTGCCACCCACAGGAGTAGCCCTAAATGATGTCTCAGGCCTGACACTGCAGTGCCTGTGTGCAGTTTAGAACTGCCATGTCCTCCTGGTCAGTGTCCGCACTGACCAGGCCTAACCCTTCCCTTTTTGTGCACATCAGTCACCCCTATGGAAGGCCCAAGGTACCCCCCTGGGCAGGGTGCAGTGTATGTAAAAGGTAGAGCATGTACTAGTGCAGGTGACATGCTCTGGTAGTGAATGGCAGCCATTTTCGTTTTTCACTACTGTAAGGCTATCTTGCTCCATAGGTTAACATGGGGGATGCTGGCTACAGTGGTTAACAGCATTTCTTCCCATAGGAACAAGATAGGACATAAGTATCTAGTATCCCTGAACTCAGAATTTAATAACACATCTTTTAGGAAAGGTTGTTTTTAAATCCTGTGTTTGAGAACAGCACTTTTAGAAAGTTGCTGTTCTCTTGTCTGACCCTTCTGTGTGCCTGGGCCTGTTTGTGTATTGACTGTCTGGTTTGAGAGTGACAGGGACTGGGGGATTCCCCAGGAGGCTGGATGAGTCAGCACTAGGCTGAATGACTGCAATTGCAACTGGAGTGGTGGGAGGAGTTAGCACCTGGGCCTGCATAGGGCTGTGTCTGCCTTCCACAATGCTGGCTCCACCTCCTGCTGGGCGGCTGAGGACCCTGCCCCTCACTCTGAAAGGAAAGATGCAGCCAGCAAAACAAAGTACTCAGGAACCACCTAGAACTGGTTCAGACCGGGCTCAGGGCCCACAAGCACCAAAAGAACAAAGACTTTAGGGGTATAAGTACAGGACCCCTGACAACAGAAAATTAGATCATCCTGGAATCAAGAAGGAACCTCTACCAAGGAGAAAGCTGAAACTGAAGAAGGAAGACTGTCCTGCTGTTGCTCTGCTGGACTGACCTGTTGCTTTGCTGCCAAGGAGAGGGGAAGGACTTTGCTGCTGAGCTGTGTCCCCTGTCTTAAAGGAATCTCCAAGGGCCTGAGTGGAGCTGGCTCCCTGTTTTGAAGTCCCAGGAACAAAAGGACTTCACCCCCAGCTTCCCTGAACTCTGCTGAGAGGGGTCTGTCCTTCCTAGAGTGCTTTATCCAGTTGTGGGGCCTCTGGAAGTTGTACCTGTGCTGGGAAGCTTGAAACTAAGCTTGAGAGACTTTTGAAATTGAAAAGTGTTGCATCGCTCGCTTGCGGAGTGCATCCCGACAGTGCGAGAAGTTTCCCGCCGCTACGAAGGCCGAGATCGTCACAGCGCCTGACACCGCTGCCAGAGAGGTCACATCCTTCGTTTGCAGGACACACCAGACCGGTGCGTGAAAATCGAACTTCGCTGCGAGTGTCGTCGCAGAGCCTGTCGTCGCTGGGTGAGATCGCCGCACCGCTTGCTTGCGGACCGCATCACGTCGCTGCAAGCATCGTCGCAGAACGATCGCATTGAGGAGCTGCGAGAGAGAGGATCACCGCTGGACCACGCATCGTCGCCCCGGAGATCGTCGCAGCCCCTACGAGATCGTCGCATCGTGCCTTTGCAAGAACAGACTTCCTACGGAACCTACGGACCGGAATTCATACAAGTGGCCTTCCTCCCCATACAGACCGATTCGCCGCAACACGCCCGCTGCTGCAGCGGGGCTGTTGCATCGCCTCCCCAGGGTCTCAGGAGCAACGCATCGCTTGTTTTCCACCGCACCAGCTTCTGCTTTTGGAAGTTTGTTGCAACTAAAAGGTACTGTGAGTAAACGTGACGCAACTGTGAACTTTTCACGCAACGTAGAGAATTCTATTGCAACCTAAAGAATTTTAACGCAACCTTAAGAACTCTTCTGAAACCATATTCTTGAACTGTGTATGTTGGATTTTTTGTCGTTTTGGTCTTGTGTAGTTTAGATTAAAATACCTTTATTTTTCTAAACTGTTGTGGAGTCAGTTTGTGGTGTTTTCACTGTGTTACTGTGAGTGTTGGTACAAATACTTTACGCATTGCCTGTGGTTAGCCTAGACTGCTCGTGCCAAGCTACCTAGAGGGTGAGCAGGGGTTATCTTAGAGGGTTATCTCCTTACCCTGACTAGAAGCAAGGGTCCCTATTTGGACAGTGGTACCTACCTCCGCCAACTAGAGACCCCCAGATCTAACATTGGTGGTCAGGCGGTGGGATTTGAACTTGTATTTGTACTTGACCCACAGTAATTGGTGTACATCACTAGTGAGTGCAGACCACTACACAACCGCATACTACTGGTTTTTGGTTTTGATTTTTATTTGATTTGAGTAACTCTTCTAAGCATCATGTCTGAGCGTGGGAAGGCACCCAGTAAGGAGGCAGAAGCAGAATTGGAATTTGCCATTGGAGATTTGTATTCATACAAAGTTGAGCAACTGAGGAAATTCTGCATTGAGTTTGATTGCCCCATAAAGAGTGCCTACAGAAAGGAGGAGCTGCAAAGAATCTTGAAGGCCCATTGGGAGGCACAAGAGGGAAATGATGATGTGTATGTAGAAAATAGCTTTCAAGTCGCAGATTTGCAGGTCACGAATCATCCGAGGACGGTACGCTGGAGTCCCACGCCTCCGCGTAGCCAGAGCTCCCGTCCCTGACTCCTCCCACACCTCGTGGTCTATGGCGAAGCAGCGAGGACGCTGGTCTGCCGTCTCTCCGTGAAGCTGTGGTCAGCGCGTTTGCCGTATTTCCGCCGGCACTTGCATGAGGAAATCGCTGATTAATAACGATGTCCTAAGCTGGGGATTCAGCTGGCAGAGCAGCCAAAGTACTTGTTGTTCGAAGTCCAGTGTGCGGTGAGACGCTGTCTGCGGTCGGCGCTTCAAACCTGTAAGGCGCTACAAAGTTGCAAAGCGCTATCTCTGCTACTGAGGCTACAGGCTGAGGCTTCAGGTGAACAGGCAAGCGGCTGCAGCTTGGGGCTAGATTTTTACGATGGATTCGGTATTTGGAGCCTGCTGAGATTTCATTTTGTGTGGCAGATGTGAAGTAACATCTGATCTACAGCCACAGCTACAACTTTAAAGGTACAAGCGGCAATGTGCTAAATGCAGGCAAGATATTATGGACTTGGTATTTGGAGCCTGCTGAGACTTTATTTTGCGTGGTAGATGTGAAGTAACGACTGGGCTACAACTACAGCTACAACTTTAAAGGTACAAGCGGCAATGTGCTACTGCAGGCAAGATACTAATGTGGCGACTAGATCCTAAATGGGCATATATCATTTAAGAGTTACGGATTGGGCTCTCTGGGACCTGTGACTTTGCATAAGCCTTTGTTACCTGGCGCTTACTGGCGCTTATTGGCGCTTACTGCCTGTCTAGCCCTGATTTATTGGCATAGACTCTCTCCGCCGCCTGCCCCCCACCTGCGAGGGAAAAAGACTTTCTCAATCTCCCTTGTTTCAGGATTGTTTTCTTTTCTGATTGCCATTCAGCATTTTTTAGCGGCATGGGCAAACAGTTGAATGCACGCGCTAAAGCGCGAGTTAGACGCCAGCAGATGAAGGATGAGGCCGCTGCCACTAAGAATGCTGACACAAGTGTTGAGAAAGAGGACTTATTAGTCGATATTTCTGGAACTTCGGGGGACGAGGAGGAAGAGTCCACGGAGTCTGTTTTTCCCATCTCTGCTCAATCAATCTTGCCAGAGAACTTACCCCTAGGGCAAGAGGACTTTGTACATAAGGTGAATGGGGGCGAGTCGACTAAACTAGGAACCTCCAAGAATGGGGGGCTAGGTCAGGCTCAGAAAATCTCTAAAAATTTCCCCCTATTCGGGAAAAAAAATGACAATTTGATGCCTGCGCTTCTTCCCTCTCCAGCGGCGGGAAATCCAACTCAAATCCCCTCTATAATGGGAGTTAAAGACATCCCCTCACCGGCTGTATTGGTGCCGCAAGAAAGCAATTTTTCGGTAGACGGAGCGTCACCCCATGCAGAGCCAATAGTATCTTCTCTTCTTGAACTGCAAAGTCCGATTCTAGGAATGGAGACTGTGACTACAGGAGAATTCCAGATCTCAGTTAAAGATATGCTCAACATGATATTGGGCGAGGTGAGGGAAATAAAAAACTCGCAACGGTCTGATTTGGCCCTTATTAATCAAAGGCTGGATAAAATCGAAGAAGTGATCTCTTCTTTCCCCGTTCGACTCCAGGAAGCAGAGACAAGGATTTCGAACCTGGAGGATCATGTGTCTGAAGTTAAAAAAGAGGTGTCATCCCTCTCTAAGACCTCTAAGTCTTTAGAAATAAAGTTAGATGAAATGGAAAATTATAATAGGAGATTGAACCTCAGAATTGTGGGAGTCCCCGAGAAAATTGAAGGTTCTGATATGACACAGTGGCTTACCTCCTTCTTTCTCCATGAGGTCATTCCAGAATTTAAAGGGGACTTGACGATCACAAGAGCACACCGTGTCCCTGCTCAACCTTTTCCAAACTCCTCTCTACCCCGAACTATTCTTGTGAATTTTGCAGATATCCGAGTGAAAGAAACTATTCTGTCTAAGGCCTTTAAAAAGAGGCAATTTTCGGCTAACCCCTCTACTAAATGTCGAATCTTCTCGGATATGTCTGCTGCGGCTGCTAGAAGGAGGAAGGAATTTGTAAAAATGTTACAATTGTTCAAGGACAGGGGAGCGCAAGCTATGATTGCTCAGCAATCAAAACTGAAAGTTCTGGTTAAGGGCAAATTTCATTTATTTACGGACATTGACGAAGCACAGGGGCTGTTAAGCATGATCTCTAAGGACCAATGAATTTTGGCCGTAAGGCCGTAAGACTGCCCTTTGAACTCTGGTATAGAAGTTTTCTTTTGGAATTTTGATTTTTGGGTGGTTTTTTGAATTATGGAAGTCTGCCGGCTGCAGAGGAAACTACCTATCTCGCTGAATATTCTTAACTTCCTTTTTTGCGAGGGGGGAGGGAGGAGAACAGGACTGGACTCCGAGGAAGGTCAAGGGGTGCTAATTCAAGGCACCTTATGGGTGGGGATGGGACTGAATGGCTGGCGTGGGGGGAGGGCCATAAAGGACGGGGGGACGAGAGGGGGAGGGGGAGGGCGGTAGGGGGTAAGAAATCAAAAAAAGAAGTCTTGGATGATTCCATATATTTACTGGCACACAGCCGGAAGTTTAAGAATGTCGTTAATTCTGAAGTGTGGTATTCCTGGTAACGTGGGGTCAAAAAATGGTCTATTTTCAGATTTGGAAATCAGATATTTGGCGATTTTTTCTTTGTTTTGATTCTCTAGTATGGGGGTGAAAATTATTTCCTTTAACGTAAATGGGTTAAATAATAGGAAAAAAATGAGAGCAATTGAACTATGGGTTAAAACGCAACAGCAGGATGTGATTATGTTACAGGAAACCCACATACCCAAGTCGAAAAATGAGGAATTTTCTATGTTTAAAAGTTGGGCATCCTGTAGAGTATTATCTGCATGTTCGGAATCACAGAAAGGAGTCGCGTTATTTGTGAGTAAAAAACTAGAAGCTCAGGTGGGTCAGGTGGAGCATGATGGGATGGGCCGATGGTGTTGGGCCACCTGTGTTATTCCTAACAGAAATAACCCAGTGACATTCGTAAGTTTTTATGCTCCAACGGAGGACAGACCAGCGATATATGAGGAGCTTTTTCATTCCTTGTTAATGGTCAAGGGGGAAATCATTATAGGCGGGGATTTTAATATTATGATGAATAAAGTGCTGGATTCATCCAGTAAGTCGATGGTTCAATATAAGCCCAAATCCCTTAGATCGATTCGGAATAATATGGCGATCTTTAATTTACGAGACCCTTGGCGCAATCAAAACCCAGATAAAAGGGAATACACCTGTTGGTCTGGCAGGCACAAATCCGCCTCCAAACAGATCTTGCTTCATAACGGATTCTCAGATCATGCAATGATTATTATGGAAGTAGGATCCGGAGATAGGGTAAGAATCCCGAAGCGCTGGGTCTTTAATAGAAAATATTTGACTGATGAGACTTGGGTGGAGACCATTAAAACAGAAATATCAGATTTTCTCGCACGGAATGCGGGATCAGCCCCCCTTAACTATGTTTGGGATTCTCTGAAGGCGTATATTCGAGGGCTGGGTATTGGGAGAGACGCGGTCGATTCATCGGCCGCTAGGAACAGGAATAAAGCGCTTCAACAGAAAATACAGGATCTGACTCTACGTATGCAACATAGCTCAGATAGGTCGGTCTATAGTCAACTAATTGCGGCCAAAAGAGAGTTCTCTCAGGAGATCTATACTCAGAGTGAGGAGATTTTTCGTAAGAGCTCTCAAAAAATCTATGAGGAGAGTAATTTTACTGGCAAATTCCTGGCGTGGCAGGCCAGAGAACAAGCCTCGTCGAACTTAATACATTCTTTGATCTCTCCTGAGACTCACAGAGACACTTCGGTTCCAACTGAAATTGGAGATATTATGGTCGCACATTATAAGAAAATCTATGGTACTCAAGCGATGATAGACCATCAAAAGTTATTGAAGTATCTGGAAAAACAATCTCTTCCTACTCTTTCTCCTATAGATCAAGCGAGTATGGCTATCTCCTTCTCGCGTGAGGAAGTAGAGAAAGTAGTTCAACAGCTCCCACTTGGGAAAGCTGCTGGCCCTGATGGGTTTCCCGCAGAATTTTTCAAAGTTTTCTTCAGTGCCTTTTCAGATTTTTTTATACAATTATTAAACTTTATGTTGATGGGCGGACATGTTCCGGATTCATTTCGCGAAGGGACAGTAGTAAGCTTTCTTAAAAAAGGTAAACCCCCGACAGACCCAAATTCGTATAGACCCATCACGCTACTGAACACAGACTATAAAATCATTACTAAACTTTTATCTACTCGCTTTAATTCTTTTTCCGCCGATTTGATTCATGAAGATCAAAATGGTTTCGTTGCCGGTAGGCAATTGCTGACCAATACTCATTTTTTAACGGAGGCTCTTGATTTCTTTGATGCACGAAAGATTCCAGCATTAATTTTATTATTTGACGCTGAAAAAGCTTTTGATTTGGTGGTGTGGGAGACACTTTTTGTTATTTTACAGCACTTCAGCATTTCAGAGGCTATAATAGATCTGATACGGAATCTCTATTCTGGGGCCCGTGCCAATATCATTATTAACACAGAATCAGTGGGAATTGTCTCGGTGAAACGTGGAACTAGACAAGGCTGCCCACTGTCCCCGATATTATTTACTTTTTTTATAGAACCATTAGCCACTGCAATTAGGAAAGCTTCAATGTTACTCCCCCCTATTAACTCGATGCCTAAAATTAAACTTTATGCAGACGATATAATTCTGTTAATCAGGCCAGAAATGCAATGTCAAGCTCGGGCTCTACAAATATTTGAAGAGTTTGAGGAGCTGGGGGGATATCGCATAAATAAAAAAAAAACGAAATTCTAGTTTGCGGTGGTATCAACCCCTTAATACATCCTGATTTAAAGTCATGCATCAATAACAAACCGAAAAGATATTTGGGGGTTTGGTTTTCATCCTCAGTTGCTGATCTTTATAGTTTAAATTTTGTACCAATGCTGCAGAAAATCCGAGTATTGTTTGAAAGATGGAACTCCCTACCATTGACTATTTTGGGACGTATTGCTCTAATTAAGATGTCGGTTCTTCCGTTATTTAATTTTCTATTCTCAACTATCTCTTGTGCCCTGCCTGGCTCATTTTTCACTAAGGCTGAATCTTTGTTTTCTTCTTTTATATGGGCTAAAAAGACGCGCCACGCATTGCCTTGCACACTTTATTTGAGGATAAGGAACAAGGAGGACTTGCTCTTCCTAATCTGAAAGACTATTATGATGCCTATTTGGCTCAATTTATGACTAGATTTAAGGACAATACCCAACAACTTTTTATTAATTTTTTCTTTGATTTGATTTGTATAGCAGCTCAGATTCCCTCACCGCTTCAAATTTTCAAATCACCAAAACCAGTCAGGTATAAGGTTTTGCACTGGTTCTTTAAAAGACGCACAGCACTGTTAAAAAGGCACTCTCTTCCATTTCTTAATTTATTCTCTCCCATTAGTTCTGTTTTTTCTTTTTTTGGGGTAGATATCAATTTGGAGCTTTTAGAAAAATGGCAGAAAATAGGGTTCAGGACACTGAATGATTTTTTGAAAAATGATACCTGGATTATGATGCCCGATTTGATAGCCCGGATTCAGGGTAATTTTATATTACTGGGTTCATATAAGCTGATTCATGGTGTTTTGCTTCAATTAGATCCGACACATCTTTCACCCCCTGATTCACTATTTAATGAACTTTTTCTGTTAATACAAGAAAGGAAGCCTGGGGAGTGGAAACGTCGGTTAACCATGAACAGGGATCCGAATCTATATGGCAAAGCAAGTAATAAATGGCTAGACCAGGAAAATATGGTATTAACGCCCGCCATATGGAAGAAAATTAATGTGCTGAATTTTTCTGCACTAAGAGGGGCCAGTTGGCGCAGAATGCTGTTTTTTAGTAAATGGCTTCTGTATTTTACCCCGGTTAAAATTAACAAGATGTATCCTGAGTGCTCTTCGAATTGTTATAGGTGTTTGCAGCATGACTCAGCTAATTGGTCCCATGTGGTTGCTAAATGTTCTAAAATTGTTCCTTTCTGGGAAGATATATTTATGTTCTTGCAAAACCAGTGCGAAATCTCAATTTCTGTTAATTATAAAATGATTTTGTATGGATTCGACCCGGAAATGATGCTAGAAGGGCAATTAGTTAAATTCACATATATCGCTATGGCCGTGGCGAGGTCATTAATCCTTCAAAATTGGCGATCGCAATATTGCCCCAACGTACATGAATGGCGTTATAAAATGCAAAAAGTTAGAAACAGTGAACAAGTGTATGCTCAAAGAGTGGGGGCGATTCGGAAGTTTGAGAAAATCTGGGGTTCTTTTTCTTTCAATGGTAATTGAGCCTTAGTGTATATATGGCTCTGTTGTTTTTTTTTTTGTTTGTTTTGTTTTTTACGATTTCTTCTCTCCATATTTACCTTTATTGTTCCAATCTATTGTGATGGTGATATGTGTGCTTACTGATTTTTGCTGATTTATGTATATTTGGTTAAAATTACGTTATGCTTTTGTGTGTGTCCAAGACTTCAATAAAAATAAGTAAAAAAAAAAAAAAAAAGTTGCAGATTTGCCAGTGGGCAAAGTAGATGCAGGAGCTGGCAGCAACCATTCCATCAGGGGCCTCTCCCCAGAAGAGTTACAAGAAAATCAGAGCGTAAGAGAGTATGAGTTGGAAGTCATGAAAATGAAAATGAAGCAATTGGAAGTAGAAAAGGCGGCGAAGGAGAGCAAAAATGCCCGTGCCTTAGAGGAGAAGAAATTGCTTTTGGCTCATGAGTTGAGCATGAGAGAACTGGATCTTAAAGCCAAGGAGGTGGATGCCAGTTCTAATGGTGGCAGCGCGCAGCCAGTGCATGGGGGTAAAGTATATATTCACAAAGACCTGGTACAGAATTACCATAGGAGTGACGATATTTATGCCTGGTTCACTTCGTATGAAATTGCGTTGAAGATGAATGGTGTGCTTGAGCAGCATTGGGGGGCGGGCCTGTGGAAACATTTTGAGGCTTCTGGGAGGAGTGCTCTAGAGCCCGTAGAATTAGCAGGTGCCATGACCAACCCCAATATGAAGGAGTCCTTATGTCTCAGGTATGGCCTTACTCCAGAGCAGTACAGACTGCAGTTTAGGAACTCCAAGAAGAGAGAGTCTGAGACTTGGATGGAGTGTGTGAATTCGTACTCGCGTGCACTGGAAGGTTGGATGAAGGGCAGTAAAGTAACTGATTTTAAGGGGTTGTTGCATTTAATCAGTTGGGAGCACTTGAGTAGTCTTTGTGTTCCAGAGCTGCGCCAGCATCTTTTAGACAGCAAGCTGATAGACCCCATTGAGCTTGCTAAGGAGGCGGACCCCTGGACCAGTACCAGGGTCCACAGAGGAATTGTGGGTACCACGGCCAAAGGTGGGCAGGGTCCCCAGCAGAAGAGTGGGGGGGACAAGGGTAACCAAAAGGAGTTCTCACAAGGGCCCCAAAATAGTTCCCATGGAAAGGAATCCCAACCCCCCAAACCTAAACATTCATGGCCCTCTAAGGGAAACATCCATTACAACGAAACTTTTACAACGCACTACCATTACGACGCAACTTTTACAACGCAAACCATTACAACGCATAGCGCTGGGGGGCGCTCTAGGATAGGGAATGTATTTAATATACTATCCAACACCTTCCCTACTATCCACGGGGACTGGAGTTGGAATAGTAAATTAAATAAATCACTTCCAGCGCCTAAAAGCATTATGCGTTGCAATGGTATGCGATGTAAAAACCGCGTTGTAAAGGCATGCGATGTAAAAGTATGCGTTGTAACGTCATACATCCCCCTCTAAGGGCAGGCGGGACAATAGAGATAGAAGGGATAACCAAGGCCCCCCTACCTGCTATCACTGCAATGAGGTGGGCCACATTGCTCCAAAATGTCCCAAGAAGAAGCAAGCCCCCACTGGTGCTCCCGCCCCAGCGTTAGCTAGTGTAGCTTTGGGAGGGGATTTGGTTTCTAGTGACTGGGGGGAGCTAGCAGTAATGACCCTTGTCTCTCTAGGAGACCAAGAGGTGGTCCAGGAAACCTTACTGCCCTAACACTAAGAAATATGGGCAGAAGGTGACCATCAATGAGAGGGAGATTGAGGCTCTGAGAGACACAGGAGCCAGCGTGACATCTGTGAGGTGTCAGTGGGTGTCTGAAGAGCAAATCAATCCTGGTGTACTCCGCCCTGTAGTGGCAGCTGACAGCTCAGTGCTCCTCAGCAAGCAGGCGCGTGTTCCCTTTGAATGGGGGGGAGTCTATGGTCTTTTGGAGGTAGTTGTCAGTGATGCCTTGCCTGTAGACTGTCTGTTAGGTAACGAGCTGGAGAGTTCTCCATGGAAGGATGTAGAACACAGAACTCACTGGGAGATGTTGGGTTTGCCTGCGTGGATCTGTGTGCCCACGCGTGCTATGATAGCCAGTAGGGGGAGTCAGCAGAACTGGAGCCTGAAACAGTGGCCCAGAGACCTGCCAGGAGAGGGAGAGGCAGAGGGCGCGGGAAACCAGCCCCAGCCGTTCCCACGGTCCAGGAGGAAGCAGAACCTGAGGGGGATGCCATGGAACCTACAGGGGAACAGGTGGCCGAACTGGGAGACCTACCTGAGCTGACCCATTTGCAGCAGGAAGGTGGTCCCCCCAGGGAGGAATTCTGCCAGGCGCAGAAAGAATGCCCTTCCCTCATTGGTCTGCGGCAACAGGCTGTAGATCAGGCAGCAGGTGGAGCAGCCAGAGATCACTTTATCTACTGGGAAGATGACTTGTTATATAGCGTGCCTAAGTTTGCTGAGCCCGGTGCAGCCCGTGTGCTGGTGGTACCCGAGCACTTCAGAAACTTCCTAATGGGTCTGGCTCATGACGTGCCTCTTGCAGGACATCTGGGGCAAGACAAGACCCTGAACCGGCTTGTCACCCACTTTCACTGGCCCCAGATAAGAAAGCACGTTGGTTCCTTTTGCAGATCTTGCAAAACCTGTCAAGCCAGTGGCAAGACTGGAACAAAGTTGAAGGCACCCCTTCAGCCCTTCCCAGTAGTGAGCACCCCTTTCGAGCGGGTTGGCATAGGCATTGTAGGGCCCCTGGACCCCCAAGACAGCCTTAGGTTCATCCTGGTCTTGGTGGAGCATGCCACCAGGTACCCGGAAGCAGTCCCTCTCAGGACAATCACAGCACCCGTGGTGGGCCGTGCATTGATGGGAATCTTTTCCCGTGTGGGGTTCCCCAGAGAGGTGGTCTCCGACCGGGGTACCAACTTCATCTCTAAGTACATGAAGTCTCTGTGGGAGGAGTGTGGGGTAACTTATAAGTTCACCACTCCTTACCACCCTCAAGGAAATGGGTTGGTTGAAAGGTTCAACCGGACCCTGAAAGGTATGATTATGGGCCTAGCGGAGCCCATGAGACGGAAGTGGGACGTCTTGTTACCATGCCTGTTGTTTGCCTACAGGGAGGTTCCTCAGAAGTCCTTAGGGTTCAGTCCCTTTGAACTCCTGTATGGCCACCCTGTTAGAGGACCTCTCTCACTGGTGAAGGAGGGTTGGGAAAAGTCCCTTGGGAAAACCCCCAGGATGTGTTCAGCTATGTGCTGGCCATCCGCAACCAGACACAATGCTTCAGGAAGCTCACTCAGGCGAACCTGGAAGCAAGCAAGGAAGAAATGAAAAGATGGTATGACCAGAATAACACTCTGGTCGAATTTCAACCTGGACAGAAAGTGTGGGTGATGGCACCAGTGGAGCCTTGTGCGCTCCAAGACAAGTGGACTGGGCCATATGAGGTGGTGGAAAGGAAGAGTGAGGTAACCTACCTGGTTAACCTGAGGACTCCCAGGCAGCCCCTGAGAGTCTTGCATGTGAACCGCCTCAAGCCCCACTTTGAGAGGTCTGAAGTGTCTATGCTCATGGCTACAGATGCAGGAATGGAAGAGGATAGTGATCCTCTCCCTGACCTCCTGGCAGTTAAGGAGCAAGATGGGTCAGTGGATGGTGTGGTCCTTTCGCCCACCCTGACCCCAGAGCAGCAGAGTGACTGTCGCCAAGTGTTGGGTCAGTTCTCTGTTTAAATTGTTATTCTGATTGAATATACATGTTTGGCATATTTGTTCTCCCTGACCCCAAGTGTCACCAACTGGTGCATCCATGATGTGGACACTGGAGACAGTCTGCCTGTGAAACACAAATTTTACAGGGTAGCTGACAAGTTCAGGGCCAGCATCAAGGTAGAGGTTTCCAATAAGCATGGGCGGATTTTGCGGATCCACGATTCACGAATTTGCGGATTCACGGATCGTGGATCCGCAAAATCCGCGGATTTAGCGGATCTGCGGATTTGGGGGCGGGGCTTCCTCGAGTGTGTGGGCGGGGCCAAACGGACGGGGCTTCCATGCGAGCGCACATGCCTCTTGTGTGTATTAAAGGTCAGAGATCGATCAGAGCAGCAGATTAAGAGACAGAAGCCCCCTGGTCACAGGAACAGCACGGGGGTTGCGCTCGTGAAAGTCAAAGATGCAAATGCATCTGGCCAGCATCACAGCGGATTTTCGATGGTATATTTGTGAAGAAGGCACATCTGCCCAGCCTCCCAACGCTCACAATTTTTTTTGGGCTGATGAATGAGTCACTGCATTTGCACTTCAACTAGTTCCAGCGACCAAGTGTGTGTTACTATGCAATCGCGCCGAAGTGCGCAGGGGTCCCTGGAGTGAAATGGCCATCATAGTGGGTAAATGGCGGGAAGACGGTGCACACCTCGAGTGTGTGGGCGGGGCCAAACGGACGGGGGTGCTCACGATTATTTTTGGGCTGATGAATGAGTCACTGAATTTAAGCTTCAACTAGGGCACATGCGTTATTGATATCTGCAAGTGTTTCCTGTTGAGGTTTTTTTTTTGTGCCAGGACCGTCGTGGCAGAATGAACCCTGCCCTTCATATTTATTCAAGAAGAAGACACCATGTAAATAATTTACGATGGCGCCGGCAAGCTGCCAGCGCCATCCTGCAAAAGTTACTTAATTAGCTTCAACAGGAAGCTCCAACTGATAAAATAAAGCAGGCGCTCGAGCCCCTGCTTTATCTTATCTGTTAGAGCTTCCTGTCGAAGCTAATTAAGTAACCATTTGAGGATGGCGCTGGCAGCTTGCCGGCGCCATCGTAAATTATTTACATGGGGCTTGAACTTTTGACCGCAAAATCCGCTCCGATCGCGGATTGCGGATTCTCGGTAAATTCGCGAGAGTTCGCGGATCGCGGATTTACCGAAAATCCGCGATCGGAGCGGATTTTGCGCTCATGCTTAGTTTCCAAGATGTTGGCGCTAGGGGTGATTGAGCCCTCCAGCAGCCCCTGGGCTAGCCCAGTGGTCTTGGTGCCCAAGAAAGCTGCTACGCCCGGTGGCCCGCCAGAAATCCGGTTTTGGGGAGACTACCGTGGGCTCAATGCGGTCACGAAGACTGATGCACACCCCATCCCCAGAGCTGATGAGCTCGTGGATCGGTTGGGACCTGCCCAGTACCTCAGTACATTCGATTTGACTTCTGGGTATTGGCAGATTGCCTTAACTGATGGGGCCAAAGAGAGGGCAGCATTTTCAACGCCAGAGGGGCACTTCCAGTTCCGAGTCGTGCCATTTGGGTTGAACAATGCCCCTGCCACGTTCCAGAGACTGGTTAACCAGGTACTGTCCGTGCTGGAGGAATTTAGCGCCGCATACCTGGATGACATTGCTGTGTTCAGCTCCACGTGGGAGGAACACTTGCAACACCTCTGTGAAGTGTTGAAGGCTCTGCAAAGGGCAGGCCTCACTATCAAGGCCAGCAAGTGCCAGATAGGGCAGGGATCTGTGGTGTATTTGGGACACCAAGTGGGGAGCGGCCAGGTGGCGCCCCTACAGGCAAAGATTGATACCATTCTGACTTGGGAGCCCCCCAAGACCCAGACAGAGGTGAGAGCCTTTTTAGGACTCACCGGGTATTACAGACGTTTTGTCAAGGGATATGGCACCATTGTCGCCCCTTTGACAGAACTCACTTCCAAGAAGTTGCCCAAAAGAGTTGATTGGACTGACGCCTGCCAAACTGCTCTTGAAACCCTGAAAACTGCTATGTGCACAGCACCGGTGCTCAAGGCACCTGACTTTTCCAGTGAATTCATAATACAGACAGATGCTTCAGAGCATGGTGTGGGAGCAGTACTCTCACAAATCACTGAGGAGGGAGGAGACCAGCCGGTAGCCTTCATTAGCAGGAGACTACTCCCCAGGGAACAGAGGTGGAGTGCGATTGAGAGAGAGGCATTTGCTGTGGTCTGGGCTCTGAAGAAGCTGAGGCCCTACCGGTTTGGGACTCACTACCGTATTCAGACCGACCACAGGCCCCTCAGATGGTTAATGCAAATGAGGGGTGAGAACCCAAAACTGTTGAGGTGGTCCATCTCCCTACAGGGAATGGACTTTACGGTGGAACACCGCCCTGGCACAGAACACGCCAATGCTGATGGTCTGTCCTGGTTTTTCCGCCTTAGTGAAGAGAACTCCCAAGAGGGTGGGCAGTTCTCCCCACTTTCAGCTGGAGGGGACACGTGTTAGACCTGGCATCTTTGGCGTGGTTTCCCCTATCTTTTTGCCTCTACCTCCTGTATTTTTGATGCTGTGCTGGATTTCGTTTTTGCTGGTTTAGATGCTTTGGACACTCTGCCACTGCTGATCAGTGCCAGAGTGTAAGTGCTCCCTGCGTAAATTGTTATTCTGATTGAATATACATGTTTGGCATATTTGTATCACCAAGAAGTCCCTAGTAAAGTGCACTGGGTGTGCCAGGGCTGGTGATGACAAATGCTACTAGTGGGCCTGCAGCACTGATTGTGCCACCCACAGGAGTAGCCATAAATGGTGTCTCAGGCCTGACACTGCAGTGCCTGTGTGCAGTTTAGAACTGCCATGTCCTCCTGGTCAGTGTCCCCACTGACCAGGCCTAACCCTTCCCTTTTTGTGCACGTCAGTCACCCCTATGGAAGGCCCAAGGTACCCCCCTGGGCAGGGTGCAGTGTATGTAAAAGGTAGAGCATGTACTAGTGCAGGTGACATGCTCTGGTAATGAATGGCAGCTATTTTCGTTTTTCACTACTGTAAGGCTATCTTGCTCAATAGGTTAACATGCGGGATGCTGGCTACAGTGGTTAACAGCATTTCTTCCCATAGGAACAAGATAGGACATAAGTATCTAGTATCCCTGAACTCAGAATTTAATAACACATCTTTTAGGAAAGTTTGTTTTTAAATCCTGTGTTTAAAAACAGCACTTTTAGAAAGTTGCTGTTCTCTTGTCTGACCCTTCTGTGTGCCTGGGCCTGTTTGTGTATTGACTGTCTGGTTTGAGAGTGACAGGGGCAGGGGGATTCCCCAGGAGGCTGGATGAGTCAGCACTAGGCTGAATGACTGCAATTGCAACTGGAGTGGTGGGAGGAGTTAGCTCCTGGGCCTGAATAGGGCTGTGCCTGCCTTCCACAATGCTGGCTCCACCTCCTGCTGGGCGGCTGAGGACCCTGCCCCTCACTCTGAAAGGAAAGATGCAACCAGCAAAACAAAGTACTCAGGAACCACCCAGAACTGGTTCAGACCAGGCTCAGGGCCCACGTGCACCAAGAGAACAAAGACTTTAGGGGTATAAGTACAGGACCCCTGACAACAGAAAATTAGATCATCCTGGAATCAAGAAGGAACCTCTGCCAAGAAGAAAGCTGAAACTGAAGAAGGAAGACTGTCCTGCTGTTGCTCTGCTGGACTGACCTGTTGCTTAGCTGCCAAGGAGAGGGGAAGGACTTTGCTGCTGAGCTGTGTCCCCTGTCTTGAAGGAATCTCCAAGGGCCTGAGTGGAGCTGGCTCCCTGTTTTGAAGTCCCAGGAACAAAAGGACTTCGCCCCCAGCTTTCCTGAACTCTGCTGAGAGAGTTCTGTCCTTCCTAGAGTGCTTGATCCAGTTGTGGGGCCTCTGGAAGTTGTACCTGTGCTGGGAAGCTTGAAACTAAGCTTGAGAGACTTTTGAAATTGAAAAGTGTTGCATCGCTCGCTTGCGGAACGCATCCCCGACAGTGCGAGAAGTTTCCCGCCGCTACGAAGGCCGAGATCGTCAAAGCGCCTGACGCCGCTGCGAGAGACATTGCATCCTTCGTTTGCGGGACGCACCAGACCGGTGCGGGAAAATCGAACATCGCTGCGAGTGTCGTCGCAGAGCCTGTCGTCGCTGGGTGAGATCGCCGCACCGCTTGCTTGCGGACCGCATCACGTCGCTGCGAGCATCGTCGCAGAACCATCGCATCGAGGAGCTGCGAGAGAGAGGATCACCGCTGGACCACGCATCGTCGCCCCGGAGATCGTCGCAGCCCCTACCAGATCGTCGCATCGTGCCTTTGCAAGAACAGACTTCCTACGGAACCTACGCACCGGAATCCATACAAGTGGCCTTCCTCCCCATACAGAACGGATTCGCCGCAACACGCCCGCTGCTGCAGCGGGGCTGTCGCATCGACTCCCCAGGGTCTCAGGAGCAACGCATCGCTTGTTTACCACTGCACCAGCTTCTGCTTTTGGAACTTTGTTGCAACTAAAAGGTACTGTGAGTAAACGTGACGCAACTGTGAACTTTTCACGCAACGTAGAGAATTCTATCGCAACCTAAAGAATTTTAACGCAACCTTAAAAACTCTTCTGAAACCATATTCTTGAACTGTGTATGTTTGATTTTTTGTCGTTTTGGTCTTGTGTAGTTTAGATTAAAATACCTTTATTTTTCTAAACTGTTGTGGAGTCAGTTTGTGGTGTTTTCACTGTGTTACTGTGAGTGTTGGTACAAATACTTTACGCATTGCCTCTGGTTAGCCTAGACTGCTCGTGCCAAGCTACCTAGAGGGTGAGCAGGGGTTATCTTAGAGGGTTATCTCCTTACCCTGACTAGAAGAAAGGGTCCCTATTTGGACAGTGGTACCTACCTCTGCCAACTAGAGACCCCCAGATCTAACAACCTGTAGTACAAAGCTGTTGATGAACAACAATTGAAACATTGAGTCATTTTTGTGTAACATAGATTTGTATTTGTTAGCTAAAGAGACTGGCTGGGTCTTTGAGGAGTGTGAAGCAGAAAATAAAGCAGTGTTGACCCGTCAAACAAATCTCTCTAAGTGTCAAAGGTGAAAGAAAAAATCATGCTCAATAACAAAATTATCACCCGTTGTGAGGCCCCCAACATTGTAAATCATCACAAACACAATCAAGTTTAATAGTTATGCTTAAATAAACACTCAGGGTCACTGCCTGCCATCACATGAATCATCTCAACACACTCTCAAACAACAATCACTCAGCATGCAATACATGCCATTTACCTGTTCTAATTCAAGTGTGGTCACTGTGGTATATTGCTGATCCATTGTTTCATGAAACAGGCATTTGCTAGTCTTATAAATCAAATAATGTGGGGCAGTGTGGCTAGAAGAATAAACTAAGAAAGGATAGATATGCACTGGATGAAGGCAGGCACACATTTGTATCTCCAATGTCCTTGAGGGAAATGGGGCGGGTGGTGGGAGGAAGGATTCTACACTGCACACAGGTGCAACTCTAACCCAGCAATAAAATGTGTCTAAAATGGTGGGGCGGAATTAGCCAGTAGGACACAAACAAACAAAATAAAAGAATGTTCCCCAAGGTCTAAATATTTTTTTGTCTTCAAAGCAGTGCGGCGATAGAGAGAGAAATGTCTATGGTTGATGACCCAGGCCTATTAGTCAGGGTAGTAGAGTTCGTCCTTGAACCCAGGTGGTTCACCCAGAAGTAGATCAGGTAACACACTGCTACAATGACCTGAGACTGACCAATCACTTCATCCTCCTCCTGTCATACTTCAGGTATGGTGTAATCCAGTGGTATAAAGTGCTGATCATTTTGATCATGGTTAATCTCCATATTTTGGGGCAAGAGACTGGTCCTTCTCACTGTGGCAATTGCACCAGCAGCACTGAAAAAATGCTCAATGGAACCACTGGCTACCGGGCAAACCAGATAGTTTATTGCCAGCTTGCTGAGCACTGGCTATTGCCGCCTCTGGGTTTAGATCAAAATAGAACTCTGTTGGGTAATCCAGATAGGCTTGGACCATCCTCTCAATAGTCATTGTGCTCCATCTTGCTCAACCTCTTTTGCCTTTGCCTCTGCACTGGACTCAAACCCTGGCTTTAGAAACGAATCATATGCAGATTTTGGGGCTGATGCTCTGGTTCCTGTTGTTGCTGGTGTTCATGTTGCTTTTGACTGCTGTGAACCAACAACACTGCCCCCAGGCTCTGAAGTTGAAGGCTGCACCACAGAACTTGGGAGTGGGCCTCTAATTTCCAGCCATTTGTTTTCTAGGTCAGGTGCTTGCTGAGCAATCCACGTTTTGTAGTTTGAAACATCTCTTTCTGAAAAAGAAATGAAAGAGGCTATCAATTGTTTGTACCCTGGATCAAGAATTGTGGCACAGATATACTGTTTGGATGGCACAATGTCTCTTTTCACCCTTGTGTTAAAAGATAAGCAAAGGATTAAGCTCTCCGCAAACTCATGCTATTTTTTTTGTCCACACCTGTGTACATTTCAGACTCCTCCTTCAGCTGTTCCCATCTGAAACCCTCAAAAGGAAGCAGCATTTCTGTCAGGCATTTGACTAGGCCCCATTAGTCCATCTCAATGATCATTCCTTTCATGGTTGCATCCCCTCTTTGCATGACATATTCATTGATCGGTCTGTACTGCTGAAACAGGTGGTGCAATATGTAATAAGTTGAGTTTCAACGTGTTGGCACCTCCTGTATGATTGCTGGCATTATTATCACACTGAATGACCCTTAGCTGCTTCCGGGCTTCGAAAGAATGGCTGAAATGAGTGCAGATACTTCTGCAGGTGGACAGTCAGTTGCTGACTCTTTTTTGAGAAAGCC
The DNA here is from genome assembly GCF_964261635.1 of Lissotriton helveticus. Taxonomy (NCBI): domain Eukaryota; kingdom Metazoa; phylum Chordata; class Amphibia; order Caudata; family Salamandridae; genus Lissotriton; species Lissotriton helveticus. The sequence continues at coordinate 1,012,490,334 of NC_136072.1, forward strand.
CCATACAATTATGTTGATGCATTGTGCCAAACACAGGACCCTGAAATAGCCACCATCTGCCAAAGGCTTAACTATATTACTGTTGTTGTCCGTGGGAAAAAATCCAATGTTAAGCCCTCTTGGTCGCAGCCATTCAAAAACCTTGTTGTAAAAGTCGTCCAAGATGCTTGCAGCAGTATGGGATTTCTCCATAGAGAACATAGCTACTGTTGCATATTTCCTAGCACCATTAAAAATCTCATTGGTGTCAAAACTTGCAGATCTCATTTCTCTAACCCCCACAAAAGTGATCCAGTGTGCAGTGATGCACAGCTGCTTGCCAACTGGCCCACATGTCTATCGTCAGATGGATAGTGTTAACAGCACTTTGCTACAAAGCTTGTCCAAGCAATTCCAGCACATCGTGATGTGGTGATAGAACAGCAACTCTGGCAAAATAGGACTGGCTGGGAACCTTCCATTTTGGGCAGATGGCTGTCACAAATTCTATAAAACCCACTTCTTCCACAACAGAAAAGGGAGGAGGTCCAGTGCTAACAGTTTAGCCAGCTTTGTGTTGTACAAACGTGCTCCTGGTGTCATGTTCATTAGGCTAATCCTGTCATGTATGCTCCTTTTAACATACATTGTCCCATCCACATGACAATAACAGTTCTGGACAGGTGATCCTTTACCTCGAAGCTTGCTCCTGTCTCTTAGATACTAAGCTCTTAGCACTTTATCATAATGCCTGTACCTGAAATACATAAACATGTCCTCAGGCACTGCATGACTATTCTGTAAAAGGATCACTGTTTTATTTTGCATATTTGGCCAGCAAGCCCGCTGTGCATGATCACATTTGTTTAAGGAAACAATTATGATTGTTTTCATAACACTTATAATTGTTTTCAAAACATATTGATTCTAGATGAAACCCTGGAGTGACCACTCTAGTATATAAGACCCTTATTCCCCCCTGCAAATTAGAGGAGAATTCCTTTCTTGCTGACACGGGGTCCTGCATGCTGAATCTTTGACATGCAGAAGCCTGACATCCCTTGCGGGGTGTCATCCTCGAAGTAGAGACTGGGTCCTTCATTTTATACCATCAGGTAAGGGGGTTGGAGCTTTCCTAGGGGATTCTTGGCTATATCCATACATACATATACATGCTACACCTACATATCTAGGTTAGGTACATTTTGGCAAATTACATAGGGCGCGTATTATAGGAGTATGCAAGTACTACTAACTTATCTGAACTGTATATATTCATCTTCTTAGCACTATGGTAGAAATGTATCTACTATTTACTGTATTGGTGCTTGCTATTTCTTCTGTATGCTTCTGTTTCCTAATTGTCACAGCAAATATGTTTTACACAAGACTGGACCAATAACTACTTCTTGAAAAACATCCTAGCCGCCATCTGTGTATTTTCTGAGAATAAGTAAGCACGAGTGACTGAGCGAAAAGCACTGTACTATTTTCCAATCCCTGAGGAATCAGGATTGTTATGTTCAGTGGTTACTAGAAACTACCCACATAGCTGTAGGATACAGGGGGCGGTAGTGGCACTATAGAGCTAACTGGCCAAACGGCTGACATAACCTGTGGGGGTGTCTAGAATCGGTCTGGACACCAAGCCCTCAGTTTAGGTAATCGAAAAAGCGCAGGTCCAGAGAATTCCTAGGAACTACACAGCACTGGGTGGTTGCATTCATACTGCCCGTACTCTCTAAACATGTGAGGAATAGTAGCTTGAATTTTTTTCTTTACTGATGCCACTGATGCAGGTGACTTCTTGAGAGCAGACAGTGGTAGGCTCAATGTGTGTCTCAGCAAGGCAGTCACTCTACGATCTTGCTTTGTTGTCTAGACCTACGTCTTGTGTCATTGCGATGTTGCTGCTGTGGGCGGCACGACTGCACTGCTGGGAATAGCTGTGATTTGCATAACGAAAATGTCTTCCTCTTCTTCACCTTCCAATGTGATCTGATTGAATTCTCTGCTCAGCCTTTCACCCCAGGTCCCACTCATCTGAAAACAGCATGCTTATCAGGGTCCTGCCAATTCCCTGACCAGTGGATCTGAACCTCATTGGGTATACACATATAATTACAAGCCCGGTTGTCGCCAAACTTTAACATGAGCTAAAACAAGCCTTGACTGGGGATTCCATTGCCACTGGGATAATTTAGGCTAAGACGCGGTCTACTTACTGACATCACATAAAACAATATATACGATGTGCATCTCATCAGGGCAGTCACTGTACACTCGTGCCTTAGTGTCTCGACCTGAGTCTTGTGTCATTGCGATGTTGCTGATGTGGGAGACACTACTGCACTGCTGGGTAAAGAGCTGATTTGCATAACAAAAATTTCTTCCTCTTCTTTACCTTCCAATGTGATTAGATCAAATTCCTGCTCAGTCTTTCACCCCCTTCACCAACATCACTTGCAGTTTTTTGGCTGCCAATGTGCGCCTCCTAGATAGTGTGATGTTTTCTCAAATGGATTGTTTGGCCTCCGGTACCATAGTTTGCACCAAGCTTGTCCTGACTAACACTTGCTCCACAAATGGAGCATATGGCAATGTTCGGCTCCTTCTTGTTAACTGTAAAGAAGTCCCAAACTGGGGAGGTCCACTTTATGATACTGGTGCCACTACCAGTGTAGGTGGGCACTTTGATGCTTGCCTCTCTGCAGTCCCTACTTCTACTGTGGTGGCTGCTGTTGTACGTCGGTGCTGGGTCTTTGCATATATGGCAGCTGGAGTTGATGTTTGTATCTGTGGTGCCACATCCCCCGGAGCAGGTTAGGATGGGGTTACATCGTTCTCCTCTAGGGCTGTGCTACATCCATAACATCCATGATGACTGGCTCATTATAATACTCCTCTTCAACGCCCATAAGTGTAATTCTTTCAGGAACATTCTTTTTCCCTATCCTCTCGTAGCATGTCTCACTCTCAGACTGAGGAGGGATTCAAGTGGAGTCTTGATCATCAGAAGGTGGGTTAGAGTAGAAGATGGTGGACTAACCCTCCTTTTTCTTGCTGGAGATCTGGAAGACAATGGACCTTCTGAGAGAGTGGCTACTTCTACTTCCTCATCATGAAACTCAAATTTCCTGAACTGCTCCTCCTTCGGGAGGAACTACTATTGCTATTTTGTTATCCACTTATCTGAGTATTCTGCAACGATTGGGTACTGCTTTGCAAACGAGATAAGTCCATTTAAATGTCACTGCTCCACGGCGTTGCTGTGATGGGACTGGCTGCCTCTGTGACAGATGTGGGCTTGGGCCTAGGTTGGGGTGGATCCACTGATGCAAGGGTGGATCCACTCATGCAGGGGTGCAGCTCCCAGTTTGCTCCCCAAAAGCCGGTGCTGCAGGCACATGTTTTTTTTTGCCCAAAACATTTCTGGGTTGACATACCAGTGGTGGTAAGCTCCTTATTATCACTTGGTACTGGCCACCTTACTTTGAGGTCGTCTTGAAGCTGTCAGTTGGCAGTGGCACTCAGCTTCACAAGCTGAAGATAGGCCCATGGTGTGTGGTCATGAATCACATCCTGCACAAGACTTCTGTCTGGCAGCACTGTGGGTGATATTGTCCCGTGCACCTAAAAGCAAAGAAGCAAGAAGAATATCAGCGAACTTTGTCATTGTTGCAATTTAGTACAAACAAACAATATAATTTAGTGTGGTCACTGGTTACCTACGTTGTTATAAATAATTAATAATCAATCAAGCAGGAGTTTGTAGATCATGGCTACTCACCGGTGGGGTTTCAAGATGCTGGGAGGGGGGCTGCTGATCCGTCAGGGTGTGGAGGTTCAGTCGAAGAGCCAGGTCTTGAGGTCCTTACCGAACTGTGTCAATGACATGGATTGCCTGAGGTGGAGGGGTAGGGTTTTCCAGGTATTTTATTGGCAAGGTAGGAGAAGGATCTTCCTCTTCTGGTCTTGTGGATCCATGGGGCGACGGCCACAGCAAGTTGGGTGGAGCCGAGTTGTCTAACCGGTGTGTTGAAGGTGAGGTGGCGGTTCAGATTTCCTTTTCCTGCATCATGGAGAGCTTTGTATGCACATGCATGTGTATGCATGTGTGAGGAGCGTGAGGGGATTCTCCTATTGATAGGGAGCAGTGGAGTTGTCGGAGGTGTTGTGCCATGTGGTTGCGGCGGGTGATGTTGAGGACCAGTCTGGCTACGGCGTTTTGGCTGTTCTGTAGTTTCCTGAGCTGTAGAGTGCATTGCCATAGTCCAGTCTACTGGTGATGCCTGTGTGGGTGACTGTCTTTCTGGATTCAGTGGGGAGCCATCTGAAAGTCTTTTGAAGTAGGAGGAGCATGTGGAAACAGGATGAGGAAACTGCTTTGATTTGGCAGTTCATTGAGAGCGAGGAGTCCAGTCTGATGTCAAAGTTTCATGTGTGGTCTGTAGGGGTGAGAGGAGTTCCTAGAGCTGCGGCCCACCAGAAGTCGTCCTATGCTGAGTCCTATGCTGAGTTGGTGGGCCCCAGGATGAGTACTTCAGTTTTGTACGAGTTGAGCTTGAGGCTGCTGTCTTGCATCCAGGTAGCGTCTGCCTTCATTCCGTTGTGAAAGTTGCTTCTGGTGGTTGTGGGTTTGTTGATGAGGAGATGATCAGCTGGCTGTCATAGGTGTAGGAGAAGATGTTGAGTCAGTGGCTTCTGACGTTGTCTGTGAGGGCGGCCATGTAGATGTTGAAGAGGCACTTCACAACTGATCTCTGTAGGTTCTGAGCAGACCGGAGTAGTCTGACTTGCTGTGTTAGGCTGGTCAGGAAGGAGTGGATTCAGTCCAGTGCCTTGTCATGGAGGCATATGCAAAAGAAACAATTGATGGACCGAATGCTGGACAATGTAACATTCACCCCCAGTCACCAGGATCTGGGTTTAATCCATCATTCTTTTGCTCACCACACCACATCAGTTTGGACCCAGCCATATGAAAATCAGTCTTGACCCTGTTCCTTGTGGGAACAGTCCAGCCTGAACTGCCAACCCAGGTCCTCCGTGGACCGGAAACAAACATCCTAGGACCGGTTTCAGGGCATCACCCTTCATCAGCCAGGCTAGCTTGAATCCAGTGGTGTAGTGAGCACGGGACACATGTCTGGGCATATTCTTCCCAATTAGGGTGATATATGCAAAAGAAATGGTGAGCTAAAGAATGATGGATTTAACCCAGATCTCTTGACTGGGGGTGAATATTTTGATTTGTTCTGCATTCCTTCCATCATTTGTGTAACTTTTGTTAGTCATGGAGGCCAGCATCATGGACTCTCGTGATTAGGGTGCGATGGGAGACGGTGTCGAAGGCGGCCGAGAGGTCCAGTAGGATGAGGGCTGCTGTTTCTCGCCGGTCGAGGAGGATGCGGATGTCATCTGTGGCAGTCAGGAGTGCAGTGTTGGTGCTGTGGTTGCTTCAGAAGCCAGACTGGGAGGTGCCCAGATGTGGTTCTCTTTGATGTACTTGGAGAGTTGGGCGTTGATGGCCTTATCGATGACCTTGGCAGGGAAGGAGAGAAACAAGATGGATCTGAAGTTTTTGAGGTCTGTCGGGTGGGCGATACAATGTATGCATTCGTAAAACCACACCAACATAAAATGTCATGGTGTACACTCATGAAGGATTAGCAAGAGAAACAACATACAGAAACTGCTTTGTGTGCATCAGATGGGATGTTGCACTTAGGGAAGTGCAACTGATAAATAATGGAATGATCCTTAGATAGTGAATGCTGTTGTGCACCTATAGCAGGCTCGGGTTAATTGATGCCAAATGTTATGAAAATGGGGATTTTTTAGAAACAAATTCAGTAAAATCATTAAATATTGTTTTTGTAAGTTAAAATTAAATAACCAAATTAAAACAAGTCAAATTAAAAAAATAACAAAATTAACATTTAAAAAAATGGAACAAAAAATGTAATAAAAAATAAAGAAAATGTAAAATTAAATAAACAAATAACAAAATCAAACTAACAAAACTAAAATTAAAAAATTATAAATAAGTGCAATTCTCCTCAAGCGTATAATTTATTAAACTACTATCTTATTTCTTAATCTTCCATGCAAGCATATGGCAAAGTGCCACACTGGCTGGACACAGAAAATGGCTGGCAGCCAGTGCCACATGGTCATCTACAACAATAACACAGAGCAAGAAGGCATTGTCAACAAAGGGAAGACATTCAGGCTTATGGCAAATACACACTGTCCTCCTACACAAAATGACCACTGACCACATAGTGAGACAGCAAGCAAGGAGGCATGGCCACAAGATAATGATATAAGAACGACACATGCAGGTGTATGGCAAAAACATACTGGCTGGCTACAGAAAATGACCGTTGTCTGCACACAGGGGATCTATTAAGATCAGTTAGACCAGGAACGTACTAATCCCTAAGCATCTAAAAAAATCACAATGTATACATCTCGTAATCAAAAGAAACAGGACAGACAGATCTCATGTATCTAACTTGTGTCCTGTGTACTCACTAGTATATGTTTGTGATGCAGCTGCCAGTGAAAAGATACTTTTAGGACAAGAACCCTCACTCATCCGAGTGTGACATGCTTCATCAGTGGGTTTGCTCCTCACACATTGCTGCAAGGTCCATGATGTGGGCTACAACTCCCCTACCGGGAGTAGCTGAGGTGTTTATCAAAGATGAGTGATGGAAAGTGGTAAATAAAACTATCTCCAGGGGTCCGAGTACACTTTAGTCAGTAGACCTCTGGGATAGAGTTAAAAAGAGGACTAGGGATTAAACAAATATACCCCTACCAATGGCCAACATGTTTCTGCCCACATACGTTTCTATAAGAGGGGTTCTGGGGCATTTGTCAGAACCTAAAGAAATATATAGTCACTTTGCATAGGCTTGTGATAAGAAGGAAAATATGAAAAATATATACTGGCCACCACAAGATAAAAGCGACCAGGATAACAAAGACCCGTGTTATTCTGGGACCAACGTCTTTCTGAAAATGATGAAAAACAATGGTCATGGCTAAAAACTAGTGACAATTATCACCAAACTATTCAAGCATTTCAAATGGAAGTTCAATTCCATCAGTATATAGTGTCTATTCATGCTCTTGAATAGTTCTAATAAATGTCAAGTGTCATGACTTTGTTTTGTAGTATACAAATTGTCTTACCTAATGATAAGAGAAGTGGTATCCCCTCTCGAGCTACTATGTATGTCTTGTGGTGCCCAACTGAAAGTTAAAAGTGCAAGAATCACAGACAAATACACACAGAACTAAGGGGAATCAAACAGTAATGAAGGTATTATATCTAGGTCTAGTAATGAAGCATATCTGTTATGATGTTGCCACTAGTATGTTGCCATAGTCATTAGAAATGCCAGCAATAATGTTTTACCAGCCATGATTCAAGGCATCAGCATCATATTCATGTGGATCAATCAACACATATGTATGTGCACAAGACAGCATATCACTGCTCTCTGGGTAGACAGTGCACAAATGTGAGGGTACACAACACAACACTCTCACTCAAAATTCAAGCTCTGTCCATGGGAGCGTGTGCAGGTTTGCTAGACACTGCTATAGTCTACCCTCGAGGGAGCACAGCAGGCAAATCAGAGCATGTATTCAGACACCAGCAAAAAAGGCCAACTAGCATACTGGGGTGAATGTATGACATTGTTCTGCATTCTGTCCATCAATTGTTCTTTTTGCATTTGTCACCCCAAGTGGGACGAGTATGCCCAGACGTGGGTCCCGTGCTCTCCATGCCACTGGAGTCAAGCTATCCTGGCTGATGAGGGATGAAAGCCCGAAACCGCTCCTAGCATGTTTGTTTCCAGTCCAGGGAGGACCTGAAATGACAGTTCGGGCTGGACTGTTCCCATTGGGCGCAGGGTCAAGACTGATTTGCATATGGCTGGGTCCAAACTGGAATGGCATGGTGAGCAAAAAAAAAATGGATTTAGACCCAGATCTCTGTTGTGGGGCGAATGTATGACATTGTTCTGCATTCTGTCCATCAATTGTTGTTTTTGCATTTGTCACCCCGAGTGGGACCGGTATGCCCAGACGTGGGTCCCATTCTCTCCATGCCTCTAGAGTCAAGCTATCCTGGCTGATGAGGGATGAAAGCCCCAAACCGGTCCTAGGATGCTTGTTGCCAGTCCAGAGAGGGCCTGGCAGTTCGGGCTGGACTGTTCCCATTGGGCGCAGGGTCAAGACTGATTTGCATATGGCTGGGGTGATTGGATGACAATGTTTTGCATTCTGTCCATCCATTGTTCTTTTTGCAACTAGCTTGGCCCAGCAAGGAGGCATGGCCACAAACAAAGAACAAATGCAAGGCTATGGCAAAAGCACACTGGCTACCTACACAAAATGGCCACCAGCCACATGGTAACAACAACGCGCAAGAAGGCATTGGGAGCAAAAAACACATGCAGGACTATGGCAGAAGCACACTCGCTGTCTACACAAAGGGGCCGCCTCCCACATGGTCACAACAACAACAATCAGCAAGAAGGCATGGCCACAATAAAGAAGACATGCAGGTTTATAGCTAAAGCACAATGGCAGGCTACACAAAATGTCCACTAGCCACCTGGTCACAACAATGAGCAGGAGGCCTGGAAAACAAAGAACACATGCAGGACTCTGGACACTGACTATGCAAAATGGCCCCTGGCCACATGGCATGGAGAACAAATGCAATCTGGCATACAACGCTGGCAGCGTTGGGGTGGGGGTAGGATAACCCTAGCCACCCCCCCTGTGGGATTCTGTAGAGTTGGGCACTGGGCGGACATAAACAAGATTCTACAAGCAGGATGTCATTCGTCTTTCCAAAGTGGGAGACCACTGGTCCCAGGGAGACATCGTCCCCTTCCCTGACTTCTAGCAAGAATTTCAATTAGCCCTCACTGAAACCTTCTGCTACCTACAAATATGACATGGACTCCAGGCAGTGCTTTCCAAGGGAGAGGAGCTACCTGAATCCTCCATCTTAAAGCCAGTCTGCTCGGCGACCACATGTCCCATAAGGCGACTTCCCTCACATACTGAAAGTTGATTATTAACTGACCAGCCACTTGCGGGAACAATGGGACCTAAACTTGGGGTGTCTGGTGGATGATGAATGGCCTGAAGCTTTAGCCTCCTCAAGAGAGGTAGTGATTAAAACTGAATTTACATTAGTGCAACTCAAAATTGCAACTCAGAATTCTGCACAGGTCCTATTATGCATGCACCACCATGTTTAAGATGGGTAGGGCAACAGGTGTGAGCTGCCACAGACTATCCGGTGTGGCAGTGAAATGTCACTCCCTGCTAAATGGTGCACACTCGACATCTGGGATGCCCCTGACCGGAACCTCACGGAACAGGCCTGAATGACCCTGGGACTGGCAGAGGCCAATCGCAATATTGCTTGTCTATGGGCGGTGGCAAAGGCGCCATGTCTGACAGACTGGAAACAAGATATGGACTAGTGTATGTTGGCTAAAAAAATTATTTATGAGAGCAGAGGCTGTCCTAAAAAATGGGGGAAACTCTGGGGCAAATAGAATGATCATAGACAAAGCATGTGTGCTTTCTTTGCACCACCGAGTGCGGCCTCATTTCATCCTTAATGTAATGTAAGGGAATTTTGTATAGTGCTAAACTGTCACCCAAAGGGTATCCTGGTGCTTAGATTGTCCGAACAGCAGGGGCGAAGAAGAAACAAACAAGAGGAAAAGCGGAACAGAGTCTAGGCTCTTGGAAACAGAGTGGTTTTCAGTCTTTTCCTGAAACTGGATAGAGTATTAAGTTGCCTAAGCTCTAAAGGAAGAGCATTCCACAATCTAGAGGCAGTAAAAGTAAAGGATTGACCGCCCATACGTGCTCTCTTGATTTTAGGAACCCTGATCAAGCGTGCCGTAGAAGAGCGGAGTGCTTGAGTAGGCACATACCAGGTGAATTTTTTCTGGAGCACTCTGGGTCCAGTCGCATGGACAGCCCTGTGAACAATACAGAGAGCCTTAAATTGTATCCGCTGTACAACCGGCAACTAATGAAGGTCCCTAAGGGCCATGGAAGAAGACGCTCTCCATGGCCGATTCAGTGCAAGTTTTGCAGCCATAGTTTGTATTCTCTGCAGTTTCCTTAGTAAGGAGGCCGAAGCATCCAGGAGCAGAGCATTGCAATAGTCGATTATACTCAAGACTATCCACTGAACCACCTGATCTCTAGCGTCAGAAGTCTAAAATGGTAGAATCTTGCGCAAGGCTCGTAAGAGGGACATACAGGTGCCAACCGTTTTATTCACCAGGGAGTCCAATTGGAGATTGCTATCCATCAGTACTCCAAGGTTACGTACTGTGTTAGTGGTTACCAAAGACGTATTAGAGGAGGCAGGCCAGAAATTTGTGGGAAGGGGGCTTTGAATACTACCTGCCGAACAACATAAAACCTCAGTTTTACTTTCGTTAAACTGTAGTGAGTTCCATTTCAACCAAGCTCCCACTTGATGTAAACAATTATGGAACTTTTCCCTGGACACTGCATTATTGCCCTCAAGAGTGAAGACTGTCATCAGCATAATTAATAACACTGATTCCAAAAGTTCTTATTAGGGAGATGAGGAGACGAAGATAAAGATTGAACAGAATGGGGCTGATGGCCAAGCCTTGAGGAACCCCTTGTTTAACCTCTCTATATTGAGAAAGAAAAGGGGACAGACTCACTGCCTGCTGCCTTTTGAAGAGGTACAAAGCTATCCAATCACAGGCCCTACCCACCACCCCTCCTTTCCTCAGTCTGCTAATCAGAATCTGATGGTCGACCGTATCAAATGCGGCCGACATGTCCAGCAGTACCGAAAAAACAGTCTGACCACTGTTGGCCCGCATTCGTAGGTCGTCGAGGACTGGCACCAGGGCGGTCTCAGTCCCATGTGCGGGGCGGATTCCAAATTGAACTTCATCCAGCAGCTGATTGTCTTCCACAAATTTGGAAAGGGATTTAGTCACTATTCTTTCCAATATTTTTACCGGGTAGGGTAACAAGGAGATAGGCCTATAGTTGCTTGGCACTAACGGATCCAAAGAGGCCTTTTTAAGTAAAGGAGGAACTATTGCCTTCTTCCAACAATCCGGCACTACAGCAGTAGTTAGGGACTGTCTACAAATCTGATAAAGAAGCGGGAAAAGCTCATCTCCAAACAGCTTCCAGAACCTGTGAGGCAAAGGATCCTTAGGAGAGCCTGACGAAACTCCAGAGGCCATTACAGCAAAGTCTTCATATGAAGGCATAGCAAATTGCTCCAGGACAGATGGATATTCCCTATTAGGTGAATTGCTCTTTAACCAGTTAATATGATCAGTGCATGAATCACTCTTTCCAACGGCTGATGGTTTCAGGCCAATTAAAATTTTATTAATCTTATCCTCAAAAAAGCAAGACAGTTCATTGCACAAGGCTTGAGAGGCCGGAATAGAAGACTTGGCGCAGTCAGGGTTAGATAATCCCCTGACCAAAGAGAACAGCGTTTGAGATGTATTAGAGGATTTAAGTTTAACTCTTCATGGTATTTAGCCTTGTGTTTGCCAGTAGATATTTTGTAGGCAAGAAGCATAACCGTGAAGGATTCCTTATCCTCATCAAAGTATTTCTTTCTCCACTGTCTTTCAGCTTGTTTAACTCTAGTTTTCAATAATCTTAGCTCTTCATTGTACCATGGGCAGAAGGCTTTTTGCCATTCTTAGCTTTCCTTAAAGGCACTAACTGGTCCAATGAATTACAGATCTGATTACAGAGGTTAGGATAATTTTCCTACACTGAATCCTGCATAACAAAGTTTTCATGCACCAGCTGTGGGAGATTTGCTAATTGAAGAATTTTTGACCACTCTCTGCTAACACGAGCTCCAGAAGAGTGGCTGCATTGTAGACCTTGCTTCGGTAGCCGTAAGGTGAAAAGAACCAGAGAGTGGTCTGTCCAACTTTGGGGTAGTACAGCCTCTACAGCAAAATCATTTTTGTCTGCAAACACAAGGTCAAGTACATGACCCTTCTGGAGAGTGGCATGTGAGACCAGTTGGTAAAGGTTAACACTCTCACACGCCTGGCAGAGCTCATTTAGTGCCTTGTCTAAAGTACTGTTCGCCCAGAGATTGAAGTCACCCAGAATCAACAGTTTAGAGTGGGAATGCGATAGACTGTATATCGCATCAATTAGGGGTTGATAGACTAAAACACCCCCTCCCGGTGGCCTGTAGCAGAGTAACCTGGAGTACAAAGCAACATTGGTTCCTTTAAGGGTGAAACCTAAGGATTCCATCCCCGGCACATCTGCTACACTAAGGGGGAGGAAATTCCAAATCTCCTTGTAGATATAGCCTATTCCACCTCCTCTACCCTCTGTTCTGTGTTTATGATAGATTTTATACCCTGGGGGACATACAAACCCGAGCTCCACTTCACTATCTGCCTGGATCCAGGTCTCGGTAAGAAAGAGAACATCAAGATTACAGTCCTCCAGTAAATAAGAAATCTCCACGTAATGTTTCGGAAGAGATCTGACATTGATCAAGCCACATGTAAGGGTTTTAACATTAGAGGCATCAAAGGGGTTCTTACCCTGTATAGTGTCTGCATTAGTGCTCAAATTTCCATTACTCTGGCTATTTAACGTTGTAAGGTCATCTCTAGAATACACCAGACGAGGCACAGGAGGGACAGAGTGGCAGGCGCTACGTGCCTCCTTATTGCGGACGGGTGCAGACGGGCTTGCCTTTGGCGCACCATCGGTGCGCCATCGGTGTGCGCGCTGCGCGTTTGCACCGCCTCCATTAAGAAGGAGAGGCAATGTCAACAACTAGACCGCTACCCAAGATGGCCGCTCTACGGTGGCTCGCTCTAACACCTTAGTACTGCCTTTTCAACTTTCTGGTTGTGGTCCAGGGGTAGGGGGAGTGGTGGGGTGGGGTGGGTAAACCGCTGCTGGGAACACAAAACATACACTACACACAAAATAGACATAACACAAAAAAAAGAAAAAAAAGCCATCTGACCATGCTCTTTACTCCGAACCTGATCTTCCTCTTCCTGCAGCATGGGACCAGCCGACTTGTTTAACCCATCACTCGGCAGCGCCAGGATTGGATGGATCGTCTTGGTTGGATGCTCTTTCAGGCCCTTTAGGTCTGTGCTTGGTTTCCACCCAGCTATCTAAGACAGCTAGGTGGAGAGCTTCAAAGTGCGCATGTCACATTGGACGGCGCAAGACAGCCATCCAAAGTGATATGCGCACTTTGGAGTATCTAGCCTGCTACTGCTCCTGTGATCTGCTCACAACAGGGGCGTAACAAAGGCCCTCGCAGCAGGGGCGGATTGGCACTGCGGGCATTCGGGAATCGGCCCTGGCTACCGTGGATGACCCAGCAACTGTGTTTTGTGCTCCCCTGCCAGGACATTGCCCTGGGGCCTGGAGGGCTGGGCAGGGCTGATTAATTTACTAATTGCAGGGGCCATACTGCTTTTCATGTGCTCTTGAGCTAAGTAGGTTAGTAATAGCAGGGGCTTCCCTTCTATTCAGGTCCTCCTGCACTGGAGGGCGTGAATAATTTTGTGACAGAAAGGGGCCTTGCTGGTTTTTTAGTTGCTCAGCATGTAGGCCATTGTCACCTTGGGCCTGTGTCCTGAGCAAGAACAGTATCCTCACACTTTCATGCCTTGTCTGTGCATAGGCATATGTGGCCTGATGCCAGAGTTGCAGAGATGGGGATTCAAGTTTGAATCCCAGGGTCTGCTCAACAGCCTGTTATTCTGGGCAGATCACTTCATCACCCAGGCCCTTAAATAAAAAATCATCGGATCATGTGTACTGTAATTGGTACTCATGAATAGAACTCAAATAGCCTTTGTCTTGGGCTGAATTTACACTATATAAAACTGTCAAATGGTAAGAAAATTATAAAAAATAACCATTTGTTCATGCTTTATGATTCTGCAAAGGGACCATGATAATTAAAGAGGACACTTTACAAAAACATGTCCATATTTTTAACACAGCTTTTCCGATACAAAATTTCCATTTAATTCCCCTTAGTGCTTCACTGTCTGGTTTTCTTATGTTGTGGAGCCTGCGCTCTGACACCTACGTCATCCAGCACCTCTTGTTGAGTGCACCATTCTACTTCTATGTTCTTTTGGTTATTCTGGGAGAGTCTAAGCTTGCCCTAAGATAACATTTCATAGTATTCATAATTTCCAGTGACTCCCTCCTCAATGGGGGATCTTGTTGGCTGATGTTTGTGGCCTTCCTTTTCCTCCCCAGCTCCTGCCTCACCTTCATATGGACACACTCCTTACTCACTGCCTGCATGAGTGTGAAAACAGGAGGCCTATAGGTTTCTGTCTCACTGCTCTGACCACACCCCCTTTCTCAGTCAGCCAGTAAGACACCATTTCTGGATTGAAGTGGGGTTAAAAATTCATAGATTTCCTTCCCGCCTCCTGATTACCACGTCCACGTTAGCCAGGCGAGGGACATAAAAGCAGCTTGCCAGCAGCTTTCATCAGACAACTTCAAGTTGGACTCTACAGCACCCACCACCAGGAGGATCGTATCAAGAAGTTTCAGCAGGAGATCAAAGCAAAGACCTGCCCAGCCCTCAGGTGCCCAGAAAACGTTCCTCAACAGGCTGCGGCTTCAGCCTACATCTTTATCTCCTTAGGTGCCAACCTTTTCCTATCCTTCCCAGGTGGAAGGAATACATGTGTAGGCCTTCAGTGACCCAGTCCAACTCCTAAGGCTCAGGAAGAAGACAGTCCTGACCCTCCCATACAGAACTACAGAGTGTTCACCCTGCCTTTTCTATTTGGTTACTCTTCTAACCAGATGCACCACACTGCCAAGCTCTAACTCAAGAGGGGCCATCTAATCCCCTTGGCATCCCACTCTCCACAGGGCTGACCAAAGTAGGCTGAGTAAAGCAGTACTCAAAGCTACATCTAGTGCGCCTCAATCGTCCCACCGAATCCAGAAAATACTGCACTAGGCGCAGTGCAATAGGTCTTCCTCAAAGCTATACTTGACTTGCCACATCCAGCACCCAGAAATGCAATGTGTTGCTAGCCGATCCCTTCCTCTGAAGCAAGAAGGAACAGGTAGGAACCATTTTGTTTACCATTTTTTTGCACAATTAACTGATTCATTTGTGTGTCAGTTAACAATTTAACTCTATTTTAAAGGCCTCATCCAAAATGCAGACAAGGGGCATATTTCTCTATATGCCAAAAATATCATTTAGTAAGTTTTGGTTAGTTTTTGTTTGTAGTTTGTAGGTCATTCTGACAGTAAACACCCATTATCCCGAATCTTTCTTCCCGCATACCATCACTCCGCATACTTTTATACGAATCTACTATGACTCCGCAATGCCATTATAACGCATGGCATTACATTTTATATGCTTTTACCACGCATACATTTACAACGAAACTCGTAAATGCATGAATGGTAAAAGCATGTTTTTTTGTATATGTTAGGATAAGGTAAGTATGAGTATAGGGGTATATGTTTTGGGGTTCTGAGGTATATGTTTTAGGGTGATTGGGTATTTTAAGGGTTCAGGGATAGGTTTGGGTTTTGGGGTACTGGGGTATTTTTAGCGTTCAGGACTAGGTTTTGGTTTTGGGGTACAGGGGTATTTTTAGGGTAAAGGGATAGGTTTGGGTTTTGGGGTACAGGGGTATTTTTAGGGTTGAGGGATAGGTTTGGGTTTTGGGGTACAGGGTATTTGTAGGGTTCGGGGATAGGTTTGGGGGTACAGGGGTATTTTTAGGGTTCAGGGATAGGTTTGGGATTTGGGGTACAGGGGCATTTTTAGGGTTCAGGGATGGGTTTGGGGTACAGGGGTATTTTTAGGGTTCAGGGATAGGTTTAGGTTTTGGGGTACAGGGGTATTTTTAGGGTTCAGGGATAGGTTTGGGTACTGGGGTATTTTTAGGGTTCAGGGATAGGTTTGGGTTTTGGGGTACAGGGGTATTTTTAGGGTTCAGGGCTAGGTTTGGGTTTTAGGGTGCAGGGTGTATTTTTAGGGTTAGGATGGGTTATGATTATGGGGTGCAGGGGTACTTAAAGTGACCAGGGTGGGATTCGTTTTTAGGGTGTAAAGGGTAATTAAAAACAAAAAAATTAAAAATATATATATACACATATATATATTTAATATTAATAAATATATAAATATATAAAGAATGCAATTTAAAAGAAAAAATGTTTTATTTAAATAAAAAAAAAATAATATATATATATATATATATTTTTTTTTTATGAAGTACTTTTACAATGTATATGACTTTACCACACATGCATTTGCGTTGTAATGGCATGCGTGATGAAGTCATATGCAGGGTAAAAGTTTGAGGAATGATGGCTTTGCGGAGTAATTGTCCCGCGTTGTAAAAAATGCGGAGTGATGGTATGCAGGATTTTTGATTGCGGAATATCGTCATATATTCCATTCTGACTGCACTCTAATTTAGGTGCTAGGCCAGTGGCAACATGTTTGTGTGCTGATTTCAGGACATGTCTAAGACTTTGTGTAATGTGCTTTCTCAAAAGAGAGCTGTTTAGCCTCATTCTAAGCTAGGCCTTGTCCGAGGCCTAAGCAAAATGGCACTTCTCTATCTGTGCAGAAGAATTCACTTTTCTAGCATGTTCAGGTTATATGTCCTTTTTGCTGATTTTCTATCATTTTCATGGTTAATGCCGTTGTGGCGCCCTTTTCTGAAACTTAATTGCTTGGGTCTATTTAAGGGCTTAGGCCCTGTTGTGCCCAAACATGTGGCTCTATTCTGTCTGTGAAAGGGCCATTTGGTATTGCACAACTTTTTCTGGTTGGTTGTGTTTTGTTATCATGCATGTGGGCCCCAGAACGTGCTTCAGAGTTGGTGCTACCTCATGTGTGTTACACATGGAGGACATGCGAAAAATTGTGAGGGATTGTTACACAGTTGGAATATTTAAAACCAATATCACTAGTTGTTTGCAGGTCTCTTGTACCATGATTCCGAGAACAGAGTGTGTGTATTGCTTCTTCTATATAAGCAGGAAATTATTAGATTTCATGCAATGGAATGGTGAAAATCCTCAGAACATCGCATTGGTTTTCATTGTTGCTGAAAGAATGGCATAAGTAAACATAACTAAAGCTACAATTGCAAACACAATGCCCGTATGGTTTATTGTGATATTGTGTGCTAGCTCACAAAACATCAACCAAATCACCCGTACCGCTAAAAATGTGAGAAATAGGCAGGTTACACACAGAATTCCACGTCAAATGTTGTTGCAATTTAATGTACACAATTTACCCAAGGAATGATTTTGCAGAATTATTCCAGATTGTATTACATTATGATATAGGCCTGAACATAGGTGCTCACAAACATTTTCCCAGGAGCAACAACATTTGGTCTGAGTTATGACCAAGAGCTATGTTGATACCAGAAGAGTCGCAGTTGGGGGTAAGGTGAGTGTAAGGGAAGTGAGGCATATACATCTAGTTTCTGAATTGCACAATGTGATACCAACAACTTGGCATTAATGCCAGTTTCGTATCTTAATCAGATCATGTGATCCTAGGCAATTGTTTTATTTCACTTTCCGACCTGTTTCATCATTATCACATATGAAGAACTGGAAATACATGACATCAGTATGGGTGCTGTACAAAACCTTCTCCTGTGTGAATGAATGACACAAACAGGATGTTTTATGTTGTCTAGGCAAAGAAGTGGAACAGAGGAAAAGAAAAGGGGGTGCTGAAAAATTATGAGAGAAGAAAAGAAGACGGCTTGAAGAAGAAGTGAAAGAAAACAAGAACATTTTCCAACATGTTTACAACGCAGACCAAAAAGCTGTATCACAATGCCTGTACTACAGCAGCGGGTCCTCTCTCTTTAGGTGCAAATGTTTTGGCCATTACTTTGACAGAAGACTCCACTTGCAAGCAAATGATAGAAGAACATGATTGTGAAAGAATGGCAGATATGTCAGAGGAATCAGGAGTCCTGTCTATTGATGCAACTAAAGGTGTCACTGGCGAGCAGGATGTACAAATCAGTACTTCTGCAATACTTGGAACAAATGTGTTGGAAGCAACAGAATCCAGTGCAAAGGCCACTCCAGCAGACGAAGAAACCAAATCCACTGTGTCAGGGAGATCTGCATCCATCTTATTACATTTGCCAGAAGCTGGGATCCAAGATAAGACGGATACTCAAGGAAAGGACCAGTCACAGTTAGTTGACCTTTACTTTCAACGGCCAACGCATGACCAGCTTTCTGCATTCTTTCACTATCACCCAATCCAATCTTCCAAAAGTCAACAGTTCAATGGGCAGTTGGCATTCATGAGGAAAGATGGGAGGACGCGACTCTGGTTAAGCTTTTCAGAAATCCAAAAAGCTTTCTTTTGCACAGTTTGCTTGGCATTTAGCAAATGTGAAGAAAGTGGGCCATTTATTTGAGGGGTGAAAAAGTTTAGGCACTTGTGCATGCGCATTACAGAGCATGAGGCATCCCAATACCACAAAAGATGCACTGATTCATATATGATGACAATTTCTGGAGTTGACATAAACACTCTCCTCTTCTCTCAGCAGACAACTCGTGCAGTACAAGTCAGAAAGAGGAGAGAAATATTGGAGCGTGTGGTTGAAGTTATTAAACTGATTGGTAAAAGGGGGCTTAGCTATCGGGGGAAATCAGAGTCTGTGTCTGAGTTGGATAATGATTTAATGGATCATGGGAACTTTCTGGAGCTCATCCTTCTGCTGTCAAAATATGACCAACCTCTTACACAACACATTGAGTCTCTCACTTCCAAAGCAAAACAGAAAGGTGGCCGTGGTGCATCTGTGACATTCATGTCAAAGACCACAATTGGTTATGCAATAGAAACAATTTCCAAGCTGATAAAAAGACACATTGCTAAAGAAATAAACGATGCAGGTATGTACTCAATCCAGATAGACTCAACTCAAGATATAAGTATTACTGACCAGTGTTCCATTATCATCCGATATGTCACAGACACTGTACATGAACGCCTAATAGCAGTCAGAAATTGCACTTTGTCAACTGGAAAAGGATTGTTTGAGTTGGTACAAACTGCAATTCAACA
Source organism: Lissotriton helveticus (assembly GCF_964261635.1). Taxonomy (NCBI): domain Eukaryota; kingdom Metazoa; phylum Chordata; class Amphibia; order Caudata; family Salamandridae; genus Lissotriton; species Lissotriton helveticus. The sequence goes on from NC_136072.1 coordinate 1,012,509,526, forward strand.
AAAAGGTCTTGACATAGCTAAGTGCATTGGAAATTCGACTGATGGTGCTTCCAAAATGCAAGGCCAGTACAATGGACTCAGTGCTTGGCTAAGCAAAGAATCTCCAAATAACATACACGTCTTGTGTTATGCACATGTGTTAAACCTTGTCCTTATTGAGGTGACCCAAGCATCTACAGCGTCATCCTCTCTCTTTGGACTACTACACTCTTGTGCAGTCTTTCTCCGGGAGTCATATAAACGGATGGATGTGTGGCGTGAGCTGGCAAAGTATGGTCGGACAGTTCAGATCATTGGAGAAACAAGATGGTGGGCAAAAGATGCTGCTCTCAAGAAAGTTTTTGGCTCTTTCAATAACCCTGCCAATGCTATGTTTATTGATTTGGTCAAAGTCCTTCATAAGATTTCATCTGACAATCTTAGATTTATTCCAAACGTACGGTGCCAAGCCTTACAATTTGCTGAGGGACTATGTAAATTTCAAACAGTCCTAACAGCCCAATTGTATCTTCGCATTTTTGCTTCAACCACACCACTGTCTAAGTATCTCCAAACAAGTGGAATGGATATCCTGCAAGCACAGAGAAGGGTGTCAGACACTGTAAAACTCCTTGCCACATATTCCCGCAATTTTGATGCTGTGTACTCTGCTGCCACAACATTTTCAGAGTGGGCCAACAAAGGTTTAGAAGAAAGGAACTGTGACCAAGAAGTACAAACAACACTTCCAGAAGGGAGATTGTCCTTTTAAAAGATGCCTGGGATGAGCACAAAGGATGAGCCTATAACCCTAGCTAAAGATCGATTTCGCATTGGGGTGCATAATACAGTAATGGACAAAGTTATTCAAAGTTTGACCACTCGTTTCAAGACACACTTAACTTTGGCAGCAGATATAGCATGCCTAGACCCAAAGAACTTCAATCAGACTCTCCCAGGTAATGCTCTTGTGAGACTTTGCTCCTTGTTGCAAAACATAGATAGCTCTATAACTGTGCAGACTTTGCAGGAAGAACTTCAGGATTTTGCTGCTAAATGGTCAAATTTAAAAAGGACACTACCTGAAGAGTACGACAGAGAAGACCAGACTAATGAAGACAAACCACTTCAAGTAGAAGAATTTGACCAAAAACCTGAGGCTGGGCCAACAAAGTGCAATACTTGCTGTGACTGTGCTGTCTGTTGTTACTCTATCTTGAAAAAATACCTTCTTTTCAGCAGTTCCTATCGGCATTTGTATTTGGCATACACATATGTCTTGACCTTATCCTGTACACAAGTAGCCTGTGAGAGGGGTTTTTCCAAACTGAAGTGCATCAAAACCCGCCTAAGAAACCAAATTGGTCAGGAATACCTTGAAGCCTTTATGCTCATGTCAGTTGAATGGAATGTGCTGTCTCAGTTGAAAACTGATGACATTATTGACTTAGTTGCAAAAAAAGTGCATTGCTGCAGGATCTTTTGATTGAGTAATCCTCAGTCTTCCCATGGCCCAGACTTAAAGGCAGCAACAGATATGAATAAAACTGTGTTTTTGTATATAGACATCACCTGCTGGCTGTGAAATAAATTTATGACTAGAAGATTGTGCAGATACATTTTTTCAGCATTCTTTACACCCCAGACTTCCTTTTCCTCGTTTGTGAATTCTTACTTTTGTTATTACATGTTCTATTCCCAGAGATTCGAGTCTTACCCTTTCTCCTTGACTTTGTACTAGATTTCTGATTTATGTGATGATTAGAGTCTAGAACATAGCTGATTAGGAAAGAGTATCCAACGACATTGTGCAGGGCGTTAAGACTGCAAGTAAGTATTCAGTTATCTGAACTGCAGTGCTCCTAGTCTTTACCAATGTTACTTGCTCTGTAAGCTTTAAAAGGCTTAATGTACTAAATATTTCTCTACAAATTAGACCTCAAAGAGTAACCAAATGGTGTTTCATGAAAGAGCACGCCCCTCGAGTGTGGGCCACGTCCCTTAAATATAGACCACGCCCCTTAAATATAGACCACGCCCCCTTAATGTGGGCCACTTTTTTCGTCAGTGCCCGGGCCAAATTGTGATTCCAATCCGACCCTGCCTCGCAGCCCCTGCGTTGCGTGGGGCCCCGAGCTCGAGGGGCCTCCTCGCACATAGTAGTCACTGCAGAATTTTAGGCAGTGAGTGGTCACCCGGGTGCGCGCTGGTCCGGGCAGGCTTTGGGTCTGGGCGGTCCGGTTTCTCGCACAGTAGGTGCTACTAATGTAAACACTATTGATTTTCACCGACTCTGACTTCACGCGCAGCATTTCAAATGACGTCATCAGGATTCATTGACTGCCCGGCCAATGAATGAGCTTGAGATTCAGTTGTCTGAGCGTGCGCACTGCGGCAGCTACAGTTAATACGTTTTACCTACTGGCGCGGGTAATCGCCCGGTCCAGCTGGAGCCCAGAGCTTAGAACACATGACCAGCCGCCCAGAACCATGATTGCCCGGCCTCAGAGTTTCCATTTGTTACCATCTGCTGGCCGCAGGGCCGTGGCGGAGGGTTTTAGTCCAAGTCCAGTCGTAATGTTGCGGCTTGTCGCATCAACATTACCGAATTGCCCTGCTCCGCTTGCTGCAAAAAAGTAAGTGTCTGGGGAGTGTCAGTGACTTTAATTGCTGCTTATGCTATTAATTAATTTGCTCCTGTCACTAAAGTTCAGCAGAGTCGCCCCAGCTCAACCCTGTGCAAACCAGACACTTGACTAGCAATTAGGGGCCTACACTGGAAGCCCTTTGATCCACGCACTACTCGCCACAGACTCTCCCCTGTTTCTGAGGTAAAGTGTGTGTGGCTTTCGTCTACCATACAGCTGTCACTTTAAGATGGGCTTTACTGGTGCAGGTAACAGATGCACGCCTGTTTTATGCGCCTCACCTGCAGAGGTAAAGTGGATTCTTTTAACCCGATATTTGGCTGAGTTAGTACTTTGTTTTCGGACAGCACAGTTCAGAAACAGGAGGCCAACCTTACTGTTTGCTAGTTGTACTATCTGAAAATAAAGCACCAACTCAAATATATAACGGGTTGAATGAATTACAATTACAAGCTGCAGGTGCTCCGTTCAAGTTTCAAGTTTATTTATGATAACGGAACTCAATTGAGGTCCACATAATGATTATAACAAACATTAGAAATGAAAAAAGCAATAAAATTCAGAAGAAAAATACATAGTATCAATTTGTCAATATAACGGCATGAAACATTTAAAATAATAAAACAATTTAAAGCAGAACATTTCATTTGGAGGGTTAAACATTGCTTCAATAAAATCAGAGGCTGTAAAGATACCCATTTGAAGACACATAGGTCTTAACCATTTGCGTCTAAATACCATAAGTGCCGGACAGACGAAAATGACATGATACACATCCTGAGAGTTGGAATTACAAAAATCGAAAATATCGGAACGGCCATACCATTTAGACAGAAGACAGTTTAAGGGGAGTAGATTTTGCCTTAGCAATAGAATAAATCGCCGGACTCCATGGGGGAGATTCCAGGATATGTATAGCTGAGGTTTTTTCATTTGACAAAAACTACTGGTAAGAAACATTCCTCTCTTTAATTTACTCGCCCCTCTGTCTACTCTATAGCCTAGCTCCCAGGAGGCCGACTTTAATATCGACTTCAATTGGGCCGCGGATAGTGAAAAAAGATCTAATTCATCTAACTGTAATAGTACAACTGCCTGTCGAACGTTCCTTACAATTGAAGAATAAACATTAAAGGTACCCAATAGTTCATTTTTTAAGAGATGCCTCAACGTACCCGGCATTCCTTTGGCTAGGTTAAAATCCCAACGCACCACACTCGCAACTGCCTGGGCCAGGGAACTACGCAAACCGAATTCCAGTCTCAAAGAGGACGTAGAATTCGCAGTACCTACAGAGGTGAGATTGCGTAATATTTTTCCTTCAGTGGAATCCAAAAAATTCCAACTTGTCATATCTACTATTTCTAGTCCATATATAAGGGATGCTGGAATTTTTGCACGGAATACCTCGAGTAGTATGGAGAAGTGCCTTCTACCTGTCGCCTTATAAAGAGATGCAAGGCTCTTCCCTTGAACAAGAGCTTTCCTGCTATTGTTCTCAATATGGGCTGTGTCACTTAAACTACTCGAGACAACCTTTCCGAGGAAAGGATAGGATTTGACTACTTCTAGTCTTTCACCTCCAACAGACCAGTGGTAGTTGTCATTTTTGGATTTTTTCTTTCCCCGAAAACACATTATTTTACTTTTTGAGATATTTATTTTTAGGAAATGGGTCTCAGCATAGGTATTCAAGGCGTATAGGTGGCCATTCAAACCTTTTGGGGTAAGGTCCAAAATTAAGATATCATCAGCATACATTAGGCATACTATTGGAGTTCCCCCTAAAACTGGAGCAATACCATTGCTGGATAGTAATAAGGCCTGGGGGAGATCAGCTATGTATAAAGAGAACAGCAAGGGAGCCAATAAGCAACCTTGTTTAAGTCCATTAATCGTGGGAATAACCCTCGATAGTCCTCTCTCCCCCCCCCATTAATACTCTGCACCAAGTGTCTGTATGTAGGGCAATAACTAACCTTAGTAAACTTGAGGGCATCCCTAGAGCTAATAACTTACTCCACAACAAAGATCTATCCACCTTATCAAAAGCCATAGAGAAGTCAATAAAAGCACCATATACACCTCCTCCACGAACTTTGATGTATTTTTCTGTCAAAACCTGGAGTGCAGTAAGGTTGTCTAGGGTACCATGTTGTTTCCGGAAACCAGTCTGCTCAAGTGGTAGTATTTCTGTCGCAGATACCCAGTCATTTAGAGAATTGAGTAAACATTTAGCAAAAACCTTACCAATGGCATCTAGGAGGGCAATTTGTCGGTAATTTTGAGGTGAGTCTCTTGCCCCCTTTTTAAAGAGGGGAACCAATAAACTCCCTTTCCAAGAATGCGGAACAATGCCTTTGGTAAAACAGAGTCTAAAGACTGGATATCAAATTTTACCCCATATGGTACTATGAGATTTTAGCACAGAGATAGGGACTTCATCAGGGCCCATTGCACCAGATGTGCGCAGACCCTTAATGGCGGAGACAATTTCCAATTCGGACGGAGGACCATAAGGTATCAAATCCTCCTGAAGCTTACCTAGGTCAAACATCACATCATTGCCACTGTATAAATGCTGAATGAAATCTACCCAAGACTGCTCATTAATAGATATCGGTAAGGGTCTTGATCTTTGCCCACATCCTTCTCCGATTAATGACCAGAAGGTCCTAGCCTGCCCACTTCAGGATGCCTCACGGAGTTTAACCCATAGGGCATCTTCTTTCTCTCGTTTTAGTCTGGCCTTTATCCTATTTCTCCTTCTTCTTAAAAGAGTTATCCTTTGCTTGCGTTCGGGGATATATGAAAGGTACTGATCCCTAACCAATTTATTTAATTCTAAGTTTAAACAACGAAGGTCAAAGGGAATATTTGGAGTTGTTCTCCCGAAAGGAGACTTTTTTGCCTTAGATTGTAAGGTATGTAGAAAAGAAGCAAAACACCGTAGTTCGTTCCCTTCCCAAAAATGTAAGTTCTCTACTGTGTGTTCCAATATATTGACTAAGCTTTTAATAGCCCCTGGGTGCCAATAACAAATCCCTTTTTTAGTATTAAGATTCAATAAGTCATCCCCGATATTCCATGCATCTCTTTGGAATGGTGTTACATTTAATTTAACAGACAGAACATTATGATCACTGAGATCAGTGATAAGTACAGCTAGATCCTTCAGAGAACTAAAAAAGGAACTATCTACTATCATATAATCAAGGATCGAGCACAATTCCTTGATTTATGAGTATAATGAGCGGGACTATCTGAGGGAAGCCTTCCATTAATTATAATACAATCTACTTCGGATAGACTCTCCAAGATTATTTTCCCTCTTATATTGGTTTTAATGTTCTCTGGGAATATGGCTTCCGGTATCAAGAGTGTTTCCTCCTTTAGTTTATTCCTGAATAAATCCAGGGCACTATGGGATATTTTACCATTTAAATCGCCTAATAGTAGAATATAAGGGGGAGGCTTAAATTCCTGAAGATTCTGTATATAAGAACAAATAGTCTTTATACCGGCATTATAACATGAATCTGGCGGTATATAGGCATTTATTAGCACAAATGAGTTCTGGGGGGCATCCATAGCTAAATTCGTCAAAGTTATTGCCTGAAATAATTTATTCGGATCGAGGTAATGAGAATAATTCCAATTAATTTTATTGGACAGTAAACAGGCTAGTCCTCCCTTCGCACGCCCTCTCTTAGAAGGGGTGGCGCTACCCCCTAATACATAGAAATCTTTTACCACCGGGAATTTCCTCACCAACCAAGTTTCCTGCAAGCAGATCACATCTGCCTCTATAGATTGCAAAAATAACAACTTTTCTAGGCTCTGTGTTAAACCAATTATGTCCCAGGGCAACCCATTGATACTGATCAAAGTTACCACCCTAAGTTGTAAAATTTGCAGGCAGAGCTATTTAAAAAAAAAATTCTGAGAAACTAAAGGTGACGACAAAGGCATTTCATTTAATTGTACTAGTTCTAACTCTAACTTCAATTTGCTACTCTTGGGCTTGCACAAACTTTGGCGAGCCCCCACGCATAGTGCTGGCCATTGTATCAGCTTATTAATTTATTTATGTTTTTCTATAACTGCTGGTCACCTGGTCAGATCATACGGCAATACTGTTTCTTTAAACTACCTCCAAATTTAGCACAGGCACCCTTCGCCCCGTTTCTACCCTCCATAAGGAAATACCACTATGAAGTCAATGAGTTTAGCCTTTCAACAAAGTTTATGAAGAATTACTTTTCTTAATCGGACTGTGAAGTGTTTTATTCCTTGGCTCACCTCAGCTCTGGGTGATTTAGTCCCTATGAAGGTCTCTGTTTCTGGTCACTCTAGGCCTTCATCTGGCTAGTTGTTCCTTGAAAAAAGGCAAACTGACTTGTAAGTTATTATAATGCGCATGATGCCAATATTAGGCTATGGGAGACATAATCACATACCCTAGAGCTTTAAAAAGCTATAAGCAAAAGGACTTGTCTATTACTAATCCCAGTTAACAAAATCAAATAACATTTTCATGCAATTCCCTGTTTTCTGCTTTTGAGAAATTTGTGATTTAGTCATAACTCCTTCGCTACAAGGAGTCATGTCTTTCCAGGGGCTGGAACTTCAACTTTAATTTCATTACTGGACTGTCCCTCCAAATAATTTACAGCATGTTATTCACAAATTCAGGCAATCCTAAGTCCGCACAGCATATAGTAACGAGGCCAAAAATGTATTTGATAGAGTTGTTATATTGTATTATTGTCACTTTCAGGCAACACACGTGCCCTGAGTCATTGCTAAGTTTATTTTTAACTGGGAATCTTGTTTTCATATTTGTGTCTAGTACCTATGCAACTCTGCCGTAAATACATTTCATATTCTTATTTTTGATGATGGGGTTGCGAGTTTCTCTTGATATTGATGTTGCATGGAAATGCATGAATGCAAATGAAAAGCATTTTTACAGGGCTTCTACATCTGCGTCAATTATCCCTGATTAGTAATTAGAGGACAAAAACAGCAGGAAGTCATTCTACGAATAAAGCAATACAAACTTGTTTACAGGTACTATTTAGTATCATGAAGAAGTTATAATGTGCAGGGTGGCCTTTTTTTCCCAAAATGTGGGTACAACTGGTGTGTGTTTTCAGGCATATGCCTTCCTGTACTGCCTGGTCTCATCTGGCCCCATATAGTTAAGGTTCACATGCAGTGCTTAATTTGGGAACAATTAGATGCCAGGGCACTTGCCAGAAGGCTACTGCAACTTAAACTATACATTGTTGCTGCCAATGACAGTACCAAGACAACTACTAACCCTCACACTTCTGCAGGTATTACAATTAATTACTATTCCTGTCCCCCAAAGCTTAAAGAATGGCTTGCATGGGAGTTATTGAACGTACATTGAATTAATGGCCTGCTGCTGTTTTGGTCATCCCTATTTCAGCCACCTGCTCTACCATGGGGCAGGCAGTCATATGTGCAGGTGCTGACAATGTAGTTCTGGTGCTGAGCACCGGAAATCACAGGCTCAAATTAAGCATTGGATTCAATATTTTATTTTTCACAGGAGAATGGACATTTAAGGGCTCATTATCAGTTGCTTATATTTATTAGGAATAATTTAGAAACACATAGCATACCTTTTTAGTACACCAATGGTAATGGGGTGACAGCTCTGGCTGATGAGAAATCACTAAGCCAGTGATTCGATTAATTAGATTATCTGGGTAGCATTAATGTTCACGTTTGACCCTTCCCCATTTGCTACACAGCTTGGGAGGGGAATTTAGACAAACAATGTGCAAGGTGCTTTTCTGCCGGAGTGTCGTAAAGCAGTGTTGTGGAGTAGAGTGGGCTCTTATGAAGTGGCGTAGAGTCATGGAGTGGTGTCGAGTAGAGTTGAGTGGACTGTCATGGTTTTGCATAGGGTGGACTGGCAAAGTGTTGTGGATTGTCATGAAGGTAGTAGAGTGTTTTAGAGTGCCAAATAGTTGAGCATTGCAGAGTGAAGCAGAGTGTCATAGGGTGGAGTGGTATTGATTGTAGTGGAGTGGTGTCGAGCAGAGTGGAGTGGCAGAGTGTTGTGTAGAGTGGAGTACAGTGTTATAGAGTGGTGTAGAATGGAGTAGATTGTTGTAGAGTAGAGCGATTTAGAGTGGAGTAGTGTAGTAAAATGAAATGGCATAGAGTGGAGTAGTGTCGTAGAGTAGAGTGGCATGGAGTGTAGTGGCGTAGAGTAGTGGAGTAGACTGGAGTGTAGTGTAGAATATAGGGATGTATGACGTTACAACACAGGCTATTACAACGCCTGCCTTTACAACGCGGTTTTTACATCGCATACCATTACAACGCATAGCGCTTTTGGGTGTTGGATAGTGAATAGTTTAATTTACTATTCCAACTCCAGTCCCCGTGGACACTAGGGAATGTTATTGGATAGTAAATTAACCTATTCCGTTTCCTAGAGCGCCCCCCAGCGCAATGCGTTGTAATAGTTTGCGTTGTAATGACCGCGTTGTAATGGTAGTGCGTTGTAAAAGTTTCGTTGTAAGTGATGTTTACCGAATATAGTGGAGTAAAATAGCATGAAGTGGCGTAGAGGGAGTAGCATAGAGTGGAGTAGTGTTGCAGAGTGGCATAGAGTGGATTAGAGCATCATAGAGTGGAGTGTTGTAGAGTGGATTAGAGTGGCCTAGAATGAAGTAGCATAAAGTACAGTGGTGAAGAGTAGGCTGGCATAGAGTGCAGATTCATTAGAGTGCTTTGGTTTTGAGTAATTTGCATACAGTGAAGTGGAGCAGAGTAGAGTGGAGTGGTGCAGAGTAGACTGCAGTGCGTAGAGTGTAATGGCATTGAGTGTAATGGGGCAGGTAGTGTCATAGAGTGGAGAAGAGCGTCAAAGAGTGGAGTGTTGCAGAGTGGAGTAAAGTGGCCTAGACTGAAATGGCATTAAGTACAGTGGTGCAGAGTGGATTGGTTTTAAGTAAAGTGGTATAGACTGCATTGACGCAGAGTGCATTGGTGAAGTGGTGTAGACTCAGATTAGAGTGGTGTGGAGTGGTGCAGAGTAGACTGCAGTGGAGTAGAGTGCATTGGCATAGATTAGAGTGGTGTGGAGTGGTGCAGAGTAGACTGCAGTGGAGTAGAGTGCATTGGCATAGACTAGAGTGGCGTAGAGTTCGGGCCATCAGCGCAGTAGTTGTAGCGTGCAGCTGCAGCATGGGTGCACCAGTTGCCTCATATCAGTCCTTCGGCTAGGCATCCTGCCTCATAAATTAAACTGTGCGCTTCTGAGCCTCTCAGTAGTGAAGATGTGTTGGCCGTCTCACCTGTTTACCAGCCCACCATCATCGTCTTTGTTGTAGCACATTCTAATGACCAAGGTATAGCTAGAGCTACACTACTATAGGCACAGCAATTACATGTTATGTTACGTTATTTTTGTTATATACTGCATTCTATGGAAAATATGGCCCACGGCCCAAATGCCATGTCTGTGCTTAGTTAGATGTAAGCAAAATGTTCTATTTAATGTGTTATGTTGGACTGTTGTGTGTGTTCCATGCTATTGAAAAGTGCTCTTCGGGGCCACATTGCAGCCAGCTGTTTAGCATATCTGCGCTATGTGGGGTGTATGCAAGGTCTGTCCAGTGCATTCTGTTTGATGCTTGCATATGTTTTTAAACTACTTACAATGCTCTTGGGAGCTGCGTGCCATCCAGCTATATGGTATTTCTGTGCTATGTGCTATATAAGCTCTACCCAGTGTGCGCTATTACATGTAATTTAACCCCTCCCATGCTGATGACGAGCTGAGCTCGTCATCAGCCACGGTGCTCGTGTGCTGGTGACGAGCTGAGCTCGTCATGGCCGTTAGAATGCTCACACGCGGGGATAATTCCCCCGCTGTGCAGAGCGTTCTAAGGAAACAGGTGTGGCCGTGACGAGCTCAGCTCATAATCAGCACACGAGCACCGTGGCTGATGACGAGCTGAGCTCGTCATCAGCACCGGGGCGCTGTGCACGCCACCCCGCCCCCCAGCACAGCGGGGGATTAACCCCTGCAGCCAAGGGGTTAAATTATCAAAAAATGTTGTTGGGTGCTACAGTGCACCACAACAGTCAGCTGTAAGCTCTATCTGAGGTGCACAGTCAACATACCTTTGTAAACTGGTGAACGAGGCTTAGTTTTTTCTGGTTCCAGTACACCCTGGGCCCCCACTCTGCCTATTCCTTGCATTTGAAATTTACATTTACTGCTGTAGTGTGAGAATGCATTTCATGAAAAGTGATATAAAGTAGGGTTGCCAAAAGAAAAATGCCCGCCATGTGTTTAAAGAGCCTGGAAAGACTTTGTCTTGGCACTAAATAGGGTTATAAATAAAAGAGTATGTATTCATTTGTAATGTGACTTTTCTGTCTTTGTTCTCTTTAATTATCAGTCATGGATCTCATCATTCAGGCAGCCCTAGAACACAATAAAAGTGCTTTCTATTTATATTTGCTGTTCGAAGTATGCACAGTGCTGAAAATACAGCTTTAGGTGACTGCTTATTTTTGTCGGTGGGGCAAAGTGGTAGGTGGCGGACGGGCTGCTGGGGGGGCCCCTCCATGTGCTTTGCAGGGGGGCCCCCTCAAGTTTCATTACGCCACTGCCTCACAATCGACAGTAGAGGACACGCCCTGTATGTCTCTGGGTTCAGGGCAGGCTGGCTGCTACAGCACGCACCACAGTAAAAAATAAAATGGCAACGATATCTTTTCATTATCATTTTATTTTTTTCTGCCCAGTTCGCAGTTTCCGGAGGGGTGACACTCCCCGTCCGAGTGAAGAAACTGCCGCTGGTAGCGTGCTTAATATTACAAGATATGTACCCAATAGTTGTGAGATCTATGAGCGTGAAAAAGTGTGGCGCACTAATTTGATTATTAACTGTCTTATACCAATCAAAAAGATATTTTACCAAATAAAAAATTGTTAAATAAACCAAAATGAAAAGTATAATGCACCGAGAAAACGTAATGGTGCTAGCAACACCTGGGTTCGAGGTAGAACTGAAACATTTATATAGATGTTCTGCTGTAGTCACTACGTTTAAAATTAATAATGAGCCATATGGCCTATGTTGGGCAACGAGGGACACCTCAGGAATCTTCAGAAGGATTTCGACTGTGATTTTTAAAGACCCATTATGGGAAAGAGGTGCCTCTCACTTTCTATTTCCCTCTCCCTTCATCACGAACAGCTTAATATATCATACTTTCTGTTACATCCGCACTGCAACCTCCTATTTCCTTCTCTAGACCATCAAAGAGGCCATAACCAATGTTATTTGTTGAGCACCTCTCATTCCTACTTTTTTGCCTACTAAAAATGCCTATTCTGCTTCTTTCTCATCAATCGCAATGTGATGTGTATCCTGCTGGAGGGATGCGTAACACAGTGAATATTGTTGCAAGCCTCATTACCGGCATCGCAGAGAGCAAACCCATGCCTCTGCCCCAATCTGCAACCTTTAAATATACATTAAGGTTTGATATTGTGTTAATGTATGTAAGTGGAAGATTTTGAGAGAGTTAAATCCAAACCAGTACAGAAATAAACAAGCTTGCCTGGAAACAGAGGGGCATATTACCAACCAATAGAGATAATTTTTGTCTCTAACTTATTTAAAGACAAAAATTATCGCCGCAAATCGGCGATTTTTATCGCAGATAAACCTTGCTATTAGCAAGGTTTATCGCAAATGCGATAAAAAACGGCCGCAATGCATGAATATCGCTGAAAAGTCAGCGATATTCATGCATTATCGAGCAAATGCTCTTAGCCATGTTATCCACCTCCCATTGGATAACATGGCTAAGAACTGCTCCTGGGCAAGTGTTAGCTTTTGGAGATATTCGCGCTTAGCGCGAATATCTCCAAAAGTTGGTAATAGGAGATAGCGATGTTAGCGACTGTTTTCAGTCGCTAACATCTTGGCACGCCCACTTTGCATGTCATTAGTGATAAATATCACTGACATGCAAAGCGGGGCCCAAGATGGTCACTATCTCCTATTAGCTGTTGCTAACTGGTGTTAGCGACAGCTTGGTAATAGGGAGATAATTTTATCTCCACTTTCTTGGCTTTTAAAGCCAAAAAAGCGGAGATAAAGCCCCTTGATAATATGCCCCAGAATTCTTGCACAAACCATTCTGTTTCACACACCATATACCACAATCCTTACCAATGAATTCAACATTATACTTAAAATAGTACCCTCATGGTGTTAGTGGTCCAGAGTATTTAGGAGGGCATAGGGAAAGAATCTAATTCTTTTAATGACACCCTCAGTCTTTTAATGACACCCAGTGGGAAATAAGGAACGTTCACTCTCCACCCGCTTCCTCCACAAAGGGCATTGGAATACAAATGACTGTCTATCGCATTTACATCTCAGAGTCTAAAATCTCCCCTCTTGCCTTCCAGACCAACCGATAGCTCTTTCTCCCGGCGCTCTAATCCATTAGCTGATTCACATTATTTTTCAGCCTGCAGGAATCGGTATGACCATCTACTGTTCTCCTGCTTTTTCCAAAATTATAAGAAAATTATTATCAGCTTGGAAAAGGTCTTAAAAATAGGACAATTGTTGCTTATGAACCTCTCCACTGATGCAATAGCGATCAAAGCCATGCTTATGTGGCAGAATGAAAACATTGCATGTATGTTAAGTGCACTATTTCAGAATGTTTCAATATGTATGAGTGTATATTCTGCTAGAAACACAGTTACAGGTTAGCTATATAAACCAGATCTTAAATTACGCTAGTATAATTTGCGCAATTTTGGGCATTTCAGGTTATGTTTGTTATGTGAAATTCCCCAAATAACACCATATGCCACTTTGCCTAATTACATGCCATTTATGGTAAGACTTTACTGCAAGAAACGCCATTGGAGGTAAAATTAACCACAAATGAATGCGAACAACAGAGCATGAGTAGCAGTTGTCTGCTGTGCATTTATAAATGTGTGTTTGCGACAAAAATTGACACAGACATATTTAAGGCCCGATTACTTGTGGGAGCACGGCAGTGGCTGTCCAGCCACCACCACACTTGTGGTCTGACTGCCCCATTATGAGTTGGGCAGTAGGACCGCCCTGGGACCGCCACCAGGGAACTTTAATGAGGAGGTGACTTCAAAGAAGGGTCTTTGAAGTGTACAGACGTCCTTTCTTCCTAGCCTTTGCTCCAGACTATGTCCAGGGGAGTAATCAATCCTTTGTGTGGGAATAGGGCACTGCCTAGTTAGGTGTAAGTGTCAGCTCTTCCCTCCCATACTGTCAGGCTACAGATGGGCACTCAGACACAGCTAGCCTTCCTTTGTGTGTGGTTGTCTAGAGGGAATGGCGGAATCCAGCTGTCACCCACCCCAGACATGTATTCCAGAGACAGGCAGAACGCAACAAATGGTTAAAGTAAAAACAATTCAACTTTCTAAAAGTGTCATTTTCAGAATTGCCATTTAAAAACCAGCTTCACCATAAGGTGTGTTTTTAAACTATGATTCCAGAGACACCAAGTTTAGGGGAGGGCATATTTTCCCTATTGTAAATGACACTATAAACTGTGATAGGGCAATCCCAAAGTTATCCTGTGAGAAAAACAGACTGTGCAGTATTGAAAAAAAAGTTTACAAGTTTTTCACTACAGGGACATGTAAAACGTAAACGTACATGTCCTACTTTTTAAATGCACTAGACCCTGACCATGGGGTCTCCAAGGCCTACCTTATGGGTGACCTATATGTGATAAAAAGGAAGGTTTGGGCCCAGCAAGTAAATTAACTTGACAGGTTGCAATGGCCATTTATAACTGCACACACAGGCTCTGCAGCGGCAGGCCTGGGACATGTTCAAAGGTACTACTTAAGTGGGTGGCACACTCAGTGCTGCAGGCCCACTAGTTGCATTTGATTTATAGGCCCTGGTCACATGTAGTGCACTTTACTAGGCTTGTATACTGCAATCAAATATGCCAATAGCGAATAAACAAATGTAGCCATGTTTTATGTAAATAGCCCATGCATTTCAGCACTTGTTAGCAGTGGTAAAGTAGACAGAGTCCTAAAACCAAAAAAAAACTAATTCAGCAGGAAGGGGAGGAAGAAGGTAAAATGTTTGGGGGTGACCCTGCAGAAAGGACCATTTCCCTTTTAAATCAAAATGAATCAGATCACAAACCCCATAACATCCAATTGGAGCACAGAACATAATCTTACTTATTTATAAAACTAAATAATATATCAGATAAGGTGGGGGATTAACATAGTTATAGTACAATACTAGGGTCCAAATTTAACAAAGTATTTCATAAAAAGGATTAGGATTTTAAAAAAAAAGAGATTATTTGCATACATACAATTTACATAAGCCAATGAGCATTCCTCAGCCTTGATCTGTAGATCCCTATTAAACTGTACCCAGATTCTATCTAGCCTCTGAAATGATCAAACACCCCTTACTTTAGCAATTGCCAGGTCAGCGTCAAATATTTGCTGACATTTTTAAAGAGAACTCCAACCTCTTTAACCGGCATTTGCACGTAACCCACCCCGCTCCACCGCAGCTTTCACAGCTGATTGTGTGGAGGAAGGAACTCACGCCTAATTAACCCGTTCCATGAGCACTCCCTTCCTGGTGCTGCAAACGGCCAATGACTGTCGCAGCCCCGCCCACATTTTAGAATGCCCGCGGTTAAGGCATTAAACACTTCCGGGTGGCCACTAGACGGCCGCCATCATGGGGAGTAGACATTCTAGTCTTTACCCTCAGCACCTCCCTGGTCGGGATTTAAGACCGGGATGGTGCCAACGCGCAGCTTAACAGGCACAAGCAGTAATATGAGCGCCCCCTGACACACTGTTTTAACTTTTAATTTGCGCTGCTCAGTCTCCGAATGCTTTTTAACTAAGCTGCTTCTAGTGCACCCTGCACATTTTTTGTATTGATTTAAGCGCTGCAATATTTTAAATAGGGAAAGCTCTTTTGCACTATTGTATATTTTAAAGGGAAATCCCACCTCTTCAACCGGCATTTGCACGTAACCTTCCCCGGTCCACCACAGCTTTCACAGCTGATTGTGTGGAGGGAGGAACTCACGCCTAATTACACACTTCTGGGTGGCCACTAGACTGCCGCCATCTTGGGGAGTAGACATTGACAGAGTGGGTAAAACGGGAGGCGGCAGAGCCATCGTATGTAAATCTTACCTAGGCTGCACCATTACCCCCCTGTATGTAGTCAACTGTGAGGCCATTGCTTTTAGACTGTCCCTTACCCCCACATCCTCCTTTTCGGGCACTCTCATTTATAGGCCACCAGGAAATTGCACTCCTTTTGAAGAGGCCATCCCTGACATCTTGGTCAGCATGATTATAGGAAAAAGCGCATTCACCTCACTAGGCACTTTAATATTCTTTTGGACGACCAAACTAATCCATCGTCCAAGAGATTTTTAGCTGACCTTGAAGCCCTGCAACTTACACAATTGGTGTGTCAGGCTACACACGAAAAGGGCCATACTCTGGACCCCTGTTTTGCCAATGACCCTAGACTGGAGGCTCTCGCCCCATCCGGATTCCTTGGCCAGATCATTTTTTATTCTAATTCTGTATCAAAAACCACCTGCAGTCAAGTCCATAGGAGGCTGATTAGTTATAGGACGGAAGTGGCCCCTGAATCATGGCTCTTAGACTTGGAGGCGACCACTCAACAAGACACAGGAGAACTTGAGGAAGCCCATAAAAAATGGTCATACTGGATGACTGGATCTGTGGATAGGAACTTCAGGAAGCCCGGTCCAATTAAGCCAAGAAATCCTAACAGGTCTACCTGGTTCAGCTCTCAATTGGCCGCTCAAAAGAAAAATTGCAAAAAGTTATAGAGGAGTTGGAGGAAAATGAATGCTTCGAAGCTCAAACTAGCGTACAAAGCAGCTATTCTGTAGTATCATAAGAATATTAGAAAAGCACAAGCAGCCTTTTTTGAGGGAAAGGATTGCGAAGTCCTCCAACTCTTCAAAAGAGCTGTTCAAGATTGTTAAGTCTCTTACAACAGTTGAATCAGCCACCCACATTCCACAATCTTCAAAGGAGAGATGTAATAGTTTAGTCACTTTCTTCAAGAGTAAGGTGGAAAATATCTACAACGCCCTTCATTCAAACACAAGTCAAACGTCTCTGGCAACCAAAGATTCTATGGTCACCTTGGAACTCCCTATTAGCACAGAGCAATCAAAATCTCTGCTCATGTGTCCTAAAATGAGTGAAGAACAGGCTGACTCCCTTTTACTGAACATGAAAACAGGGTCCTCCTTTAGACCGGCCCAACCACATATCCTCGCTCAAGGGGGTAATTGCGTCCTGGCCCAACTTACTAGCCTCCTCTCCCTGTCTATCGAGAAGGGCATAGTACCTAAAGAATGGAAGCACACCATTATAAAACCTCTGCTGAAAAACTCCAACTAGATCCTGCTTCCATGGAAAACTATCATTCCATCTCATTGCTGTCAATTCTGGGAAAGATTGCGGAGAAACACGTGAACAGTGTCATTTCGCAATAAGATAATGGCATCCTACACCAGACCCAGATA
Organism: Lissotriton helveticus; assembly: GCF_964261635.1. Lineage (NCBI taxonomy): Eukaryota > Metazoa > Chordata > Amphibia > Caudata > Salamandridae > Lissotriton > Lissotriton helveticus. The sequence continues at coordinate 1,012,526,808 of NC_136072.1, forward strand.
GAGTTCCGACTGGAACATAGTACGGAGTCAGCATTACTCATAGTCACCGAAAAATTCAAAAGCAAACTTGATCAAGGAAGAGCTGCTGCAATCTTGCTATTAGATCTAAGTGCCGCCTTTGACACGGTAGACCACTAGATTCTTATCCACAGGCTTAAAGACATTGGGATCAGAGGCATGGCCAACAAATGGGTGGCCTCGTTTCTGAGCGACAGATCTTTCCAATGCATGGAGGCGGGCATCCTGTCAGACACATTTTCCAATCCGTGGGGAGTACCTCAGGGATCTTCCCTGAGCCCGACCTTTAACATTTACTTGAGCCCACTGGCTCATATAGTGCAGGAATTAGGACTTTCCGTCATGTCATACGCAGATGAAACTCAGCTAGTGGTATTGATTGCAGACACCCTTAACTCCAACCATTGGCAGCTAACACCTGGTCTGGAAAAAATAGGAACTTGGATGGCCAGGTGCAGCCTTAAGCTTAACAGGGATAAAACTGAGCTCATGATCTTGGGCAGCAGTCTTAGCTCATGCACCAAGATTACCTGGCCAGAAAATTGGGGACCTCCACCTACCCCGAATACCTCCCAAAAAAATTTGAGGATGTGGCTCGATCAAAATGTAACCATGGAAACGCAAGCCAAAAAACTGTTGGAGACCTATTTTGGGATAGTGTGGATGGTACGGAAAATTCTGAGTCTACTTCCAAAGAAATCTAGAAGGACAGTAGTACAAGCCTTGATAGTTTCGAGACTTAATTATGCCAACTTGTTATACCTCGGCTCCCCCAAATATGTCATTGATAGGTTACAGGTGATGCAGAATACGCAGCTAGACTGCTTCTCAAGACACCCAGGTACCAGTAAGTAGGAGCATCCTTGAGGGAGCTACATTGGCTAACAGTGCAGGCCAGGATTACATTCAGGGCCCTATGCCTGGCTCATAGAGCCATGCATGATAGAAGACCTACACTGTTGCGAACCTTGATCCCCCATTATTTACCCCTCCGCTGTCTCAGGTCCGGAGCAAAGTTCCTTATGAACACCACCAGAGTCAAGAGATCTAGGAGGGGTGGAAGATCGCTCTCACATCGGGTTCCCAAATTTGGAAAAGCATGGACTCAGATCTACGTTTAATCAAAAGCGAACAGCCATTAAAAAACAAAGTAAAAACGAGACTGTTCTCATAGCTCTCAGGCACAATAGCTGCCCTCATCTTTGTTAGCACAGGGATGCCTGTGGGTAGCCATGCGATCTATAAATCCCATAAACTGAAACTTAAACTGGTTGCCCATCATTCTGCTTCCCACGGAGGGGCTGCTGAAACCCATAATCTGGCAATACAGGGTCTGGCTGAGACTTTAAGTATGGACAATAGTCATCTAAGTCAATGTCAAATTCCCTCCTATAGCCAAGTACTATTTTGGTGGAAGTTCACTGAAGTTCAAATCCCATGCTTGCAGTTGCTAGTTTAAACACTTCCTCCCAAAATGCCTTCGAAATAGGACATGTATATAACGTGCAAGAAGTCTGCTGCTTGATATCTGCACTTGGGGCACCTGGTTTTATCTGGATAAAGGCTTGCTCCCCACTTCATCAGTTTTCTGGTGTATAATACAGCATGCACACTGTATTAAATTGCTGTAATTTTAATTTGACAGAGTGTACAGCTCACTCCGTCGTTTCTAAAGCCCGGTGTATTTCCGATGGGAGCACCTGGTGAGAGAGCACTTTGCTCAATTTAGCAGCCAAGCTGCTACTGTCATCACTGCTATGCTCACTCATCCCTTGATAAATGGTGCTAAGGAGTGATATTTGACTGGCTTCAAGAATAGTTGTCAAAATAGCGGGAGCTTCCAATTCGAGTAATTCCTTGCCTTCTGTAAGAAAGTAATCCCAAACTCTAAATATTTTTTTTAAGTAATCCTAAACTGTAAATATATTTTTTTAATGTTAGCGCGGAAGATTAAACTCAGGTGCAAAAAACATTATTACCAAACAACTACCCAATCGTTAATATGCCTAGCCTGTGTCATGCTTTACAAACATGATCATGATGCCCCCCCTAAAAACCGGATTATACCACAGAATGTGTTCTCATGGAGCAGTTTTATAGAATATTTGGTACAGATCTCCAGCCAAATTCTTATTGCATGCCAAACAAGCATGAACCTTACTCGCTTGCAATTGTTGTGTTCATGACCCCGTAGAAGTAGAGCCTGCTGTTGTTCCCTAGTGCTAGATAGTACCCACAAACAAGTGAATCTGGTGTAACAGGAGTGAGCAAAGTGCGGGCCCGTCTGTGCCAGAAAGGGTCAGGGCAGGGCCACCCCCATTGGTTTTTGAGTTCCTCGTTAGAGGTTTGGGTCTTTTGTACTACATGATCCACCTAGGTTAAGGTAATTCCAGTACAGAGTAACTACAGGGATACATATCGTGTGATTCCAGCCATCACTCCAAAGGAACAATGGAGAAATGAAAGGGCACAGTGGGCACTCTAGATGCTTTCTTGGTTAGAGCTGAATCGCTCCTTACACACGAGATCGAATTAACGGAGCGAAGACTCTCCCTTGACCCCACATTGTTCCCGTTATCCAGGAAGGAAGAAACTAATAGATCATCAACTCCGAGGGTCATTATCCGACAAAAAAACACTACCCCTAACCCGCCTCCTCAAATTCATCCATCCACGAGTCATCACAGAGAGTCCGAACATCCCATATTAGTAGGGGCAGGCCCAGAAACCCGGAATCAATCTAAACCAAAGAAAGGGTCTACAATAAGCTCAAAGCAAACAGGAACAAAGGGGGGTAAAGGTGGGAGAAAAAAGGAGTCTCAATGCTATAACCCCATAGGAACGCACTCGGTAGAAAGTCAAATAGAGGTAACTGATAGTGACCATATACCTCACTCAGAATCGCTAACCCCGAATATAAAAGGTTCCCATCAACGTACCAACGACCCTAATACAGCTGTTGAAGAGCTCATTAGAGGCCTCTTAGAAGCACATACCAAGGTTATGATGACTTTAGTAACTTCTTTTATAAATGAAAGATTCAGTAGCATAGAGCGAAAGTTAGATCTATTAAAAGAGGATCTAGAGTCATTCAGAACACCTCTAGAAAATCTAAATTATATACAGCACGACGGGGATGGTGCTATCACGCTAAAAGAAGGTCTCAGGCAGAATTCCCATAGGATTATCCCAGGTCCATTAAGGGAACCTCACATAGAATTTCTAAAAAGACACGATCCAGTGCTTCCCAACTCAACGTCTACCTTTAGCCCGGAGTACAACAGTAGACTAGGGCTACTAAACAGGGAACATCAAACTAACCCCACAATTCGATTGAATCCAGTAAATCTGGATCTACCACCAGCTTCATGTCCATATGTTCTAATCCTTTTGAGGGTCCCTGCGTTAAAACAAAGACAGATTGAATCCTGGCCATCTCTTTGAAATAAAGTGGCAGATTGGCTGACTAAATACAAGCGCTTCAACCCCAATCATATAACTCCTTCGCTGGAGCATCTGTGCGCATTAAAAATGACAATAACATAACATAACATAACATAAACAAAATACTTATGGTGCGCAGGGTGGGCTGGGTTGGTTCCTCACACAAATCAATTCAGGGTGATTGTATTGTTGTTAATTTCAGGTCCCCACAAATGGTTAGTTCTCTTTTAAACAACAAAGAGCTTCTCCCCTCTCTTTATCCAAGTATAACAGCCCTTCCCCTGGGTTTCTTTTATAAACCTACAGCAAGCTTCAGGAGAGAAGGGAACGGTTCAGTTATAACTTCAAATAGGTTCGAGCAGCTATCCCTTCTTGAGGAAATAGACTGACAACTAACTCACGGTCATGGGACCATTTTAGGTCTCAACGAGGTAAACAGTGGAGTTAGTCCCCCTATTTTTCCCCTCGAAACCTTCCTTGGAAGAAGATAGGATGGTAAACCTTTCGTCTAAGTTCCCTGAGCCTATTCTGGTCTCATTAGAACTGGAGCACATTTCCCCGATAATTAAACTTCCAACCGAACCTCCTTTCCACGCTCAACTTTTAAATGATAGGCCCATTACTATTGCGGGCATTCATCCTGATGTATACATGGTAAACGAAATTAGAGATCACTCAGTACCCCCCTCATCAGATGAACGTGTAAAGAGTGGGGTTCCGCTCAAAATTATTTTTGGGAACATCGCTGCCCTTCTATCAAAGGAAAACCTAGGTGAGTGGCTCATTTTCGCCATGAATTATGGCATTATGGGGCATATTACCAAGCAATAGCGATAATTATCGCTATTGCTTGGTTAGAGACAAAAATTTACCGCTGAGCTGCGGCGATTTTTATCGCAGATAAACCTTGGTATTACCAAGGTTTATCGCAAATGCGATAAAAATCGGCCGCAATGCATGAATATCGCTGAAAAGTCAGCGATATTCATGCATTACCGATCTAATGCTCTTAGCCATGTTATCCACCTCCCATTGGATAACATGGCTAAGAACTGCTCAGGGCAGGTGTTAGCTTTTGGAGATATTCGCGCTTAGCGCGAATATCTCCAAAAGTTGGTAATAGGAGATAGCAATGTTAGCGACAGTTTCCAGTCGCTAACATCTTGGCACGCCCACTTTGCATGTCATTAGTGATAAATATCACTGACATGCAAAGTGGGGCCCAAGATGGTCGCTATCTCCTACTAGCTGTCGCTAACTGGTGTTAGCGACAGTTAGGTAATAGGGAGATAATTTTATCACCGCTTTCTTGGCTTTTAAAGCCAAAAAAGCGGAGATAAACCCCCTTGATAATATGCCCCTATATGCCTACAAGAAACATGGGCTATTTTACCCATTCACCTAAATTGCTATAAAACCTATTTCTCTCCCGCAACACCATCTCCATCAGGACGTGCAAAAGGAGGCCTAGTGGTGTATATTACTAACTTAATTCAAGTCCGGGAAATAACTGCAATTAAAATTGAGACCAATTATGAGATAATTCTGATTGATATAAATAAATTGGACCTCCTTGTGTTAGTTAATTTTTATAACAACTTACCTCAGTTTCAGTTGATTGATACCCTAAAGGAAATCCGTATTTTTCTTTTAAATTTTAATGCTACACACCAAGGAAAAAATCCCATTATCATTAGGGGAGGCGACTTTAATCTGACACTCTGTTCACATAAAGATAGTATCATATGTGGCCTCGTAGACGAGAATGATATCAGCATTACCCACTTTACCCATTCCCAAAGCGGGGCTTGTCTCAATGAAACGATTTTGAGCATCCAACTAACCTAGGCCAACATATTGGTATCGCCCATAGTTCCACTGACATCAATTTTAATGGTAAAGGCGCCTCTAGTTTTTATGGATTTTATCCTTTTAACAAGTACTGCCTCTTCCTATATCTCAAACTTTAACACCCATTATTGCGTATTTAGTGATCACTTCCCCATATCAGTCACTTGTTCCCTCCCATCGATAGGAGGAAGGAAAAAACAGAGAAATCTTTATAGGGAAGAAAATATACTCATGGCTAGGTTGAACAGCTATGCCCTGAAGTGGGCCAAGGTCGACCCTTTGATCACAGAAAAAATAGTTAAGAATTCCATCTCAGAAATAAACACCTGTTTGGCAGATCTTTCGTCGCCACCGGAGATTATTGACAACTTTATGATAGTGTCTAACTCCATTCAAAAAGCTCTGATTATTAAAACCAAGGGAGCAAAAAATAACCAGGTTGGCTGGTTTAATTCCATCTGTACTAAAGCCTACTCAAATCTGAAAAAAGCCCTTAACGCACCATCCAGAGACAGGAAAGAGATTGCTCAACTTAGGAAAATCTATAATAAAGCTATACGAGCAAGAAAACTAGAATTAAAGGAGGAACTTTGGGCAGAATTACATAAAAGCTGCCGACTAAATGACTTGTGCCGCTTTTTGTAAAGTGATAAATACTCCTTTTTTGTCCGGTCCTAGTGATTCAAACAAAATAGAGGTTACAATAGACAAATTATCTTGGAACGCCCATTTTTCTAAAATATTTGGGATCACAGATAACTCAATGATAGAACAGCGCCCTTCAGGGACGAATCTCAATAGAACTAGCCCCTTTTCCTTTCCGATTGCTCTAGAATTCACCATAAATGAAGTCGAGAATGCTTTAAGAGCTAGCAAAGGGGGAAAGGCTCCAGGCCCCGACGGGGTCCCGGTTGACCTCTATAAATTTAACATAGATCTTTGAGCCCCAATTTTACTCAGGGTATTAGACGCAACCTGCAAAATTGGTCTATTGGACTCATGGTCAAAATCCATCTTGATCCCAGTATTCAAAAAGGGTGACCGTCTTAATCCAACTTGCTACCGCCCTATTTCCTTACTGGATTCCTTTGGAAAAACAGTGGGGCGCATTATCTTAGAAAGACTACAGCTATGGTTCAAAGATAATAAGATCTTATCCGATATCCAGTATGGATTCAGGGAAGGTTTGGGTACCACCGAGCAGGTTCTAAACTTGTCTTTACTCAAGGGTAAATATGTGGACGCAAAAGGAGGGAGCCTCCATTTGGCCTACGTAGATCTTACCGCAGCGTTCGATTGCGTGGGTCATTCGAAGTTATGGACTATCTTAACAGCAATGGGAGTTGACCAACAGCTAGTTACAATTCTACGAGAAATGTATTCGAACGCCACAGCTCGAGTACGATTTGGCACGGGGTTGAGCTGACAGCACCATTTAGGGTCGAGCGGGGAGTCAGACAGGGTTGTGTTCTGGCCCCCTTCCTCTTTACTTTGTATACAAATGGTCTAGAAGAGGCGATCTTGAAGGGGGCCAAGGACCTACCCATAATACACCATCATCTGATTCCCGTTCTCCTTTATGCGGATGACGCGGTGATTATCGCCGGCACCTCCGTTGAACTTCAGCGCTCACTGTCCAGGTATAATTCATTTATGTCAAATCTAGAGCTAAAAATAAATATTAAAAAAACCTTTATTATGAACTGTGGCTACAAATTTAAGAAAAGAGAGAGCAATTTAAATTAACAACTCTAGCGTAGAGTATACCCCCACCTACCCATACCTTGGAGTACTAATAGATGAAAAGGGCATTTGGAAAAAAGCTATAGAGGCAAGAAAATTGCAGTTCTTAAAATCAACCATGGCTCTGGTAAAAATTTACACAGAGATTGGGAAGAAGAGCCCCCCGAGGAGCTGATCCGCATTTACCAGGCCAAATGTATCAGTACCGCTATTTACGGGGCTGGGGTGTGGGGCTATGTCCAGGCAGATTCCCTACAAATAGTGGAAAACAGTTTTCTGAAGTTCCTGCTTGCGGTTCCCCAGGGCACTTCAACATTCAGTTTCCATCTAGAGTTGAGCTTGCCCTATATTACTGACATCATTAAGGTCGAACCCATACTCCTATGGCACCACTTATGGACTTCTGATAAGCTGGTTTTCACCCAGAGTATTGTGAGGGATTGTCTTCAGCTGGATAATGTGAACAGGATTGGCTGGCTCCGATATGTTAAGGGGTTCCTCCATGATATGGGGCTGGAGAAACTCTATCTTAATCCGCTAGCACTGGACTTAATTTCCAGAAAAGCTTTGAAAAATCAATGTCTAGCCCACTTAGCGGAGTTCCGTCTGCCTGTCGAAGCCAGCAAATCCTCGGCTCAGCACGCGCTATTGATTCAAACTTCTATGCTGATTCAGCCCTATCTAACTTGGAACCTAAGCAGTTATGACAGATTTCTCCTGACTCGGTTCAGGCGAAATACTTTTTTTCGGCTAGTCACATTCCCTAAAGGTAATAACTGGTCGCAGTCGCATTGTCAATGCCCTTGTAATGGTACCTCTCCCCAATCTACCCTACATTTGACTCTATTCTGTAAATTCTATCTAGAACCTAGAAAGAGATATCTTGTTCCAATTTTAAAAAGTCTAGGACTACGTCAGTGTCGCCCCTCCCTCCTGGTTCTCCAACTCCTCGAGTTTGATTTCTTTGCAATAAACATTGTTAGCTTTTAAAAATTTTGTATTCGACACAGAACAAACCTATAATTGAAACTTGGTGTTTTCTTTCCTTTTTAGTTCCCTTGTTGCGTATTTTAACCAAATTGTATTTTAAATGTAATTATTTATTGTTCCCTTCTTTGACAAATGTATTAATATTTCATGTATGTACTTTTATGGTTTTTTATCATTTGAAACCGAATAAAGAAATTACTGACTGACTGAGTGAGCAAAGTGTGCAAGAGCCCGACAAATGCTGGCCAAAAATATATTTTAAAATATGGCAACTGTAGCCCCTCTTGCCGGTACGTTACCTTAAAAAAATGCATTGAAAGGCTTGCACACTTGTACCCCCAAATAAAACGAAATAAAGCACCTTCTAAATTCTTATAAAAAGCATTCGGAACCCTTAGCAGGATGGAGCAAAAAAGATACAGAAATTTAGAAAGGACATTCATCTTTATAATATTGCAACGACCTATGAAACTAATAGGCAGTCTACTGCAAAACTGTAATTTTAAAATAACAGACTGCAGTAGCGGCTCATAGCTCTTTCTAAAAGTTTTGTCAACCTTTGTGCTTAGTTTGGCTCCCAGATACATAGATTTGTTCAGTATCGCCGGTATTGTTGATACCGGCTCAAGATTCAACAATAGTTGAGTCTTGGTGTATTCAGTTTGTAGCTGGATACCATCCCAAATTGTTCATACTCCTCTACAATACCTCTCATAGCAGTCATGGCTCCACAGAGAATATCGCCATATTGTCGGCATATGCACAGACCTTCAGTTCACAATTGCCGGAGACCATAGGACGAATCCTAGTATTGTATTTGTAGTGAATACAAGAAGGGTTCTATATAAAGCACAAATAAAAGAGGCGAGAGCGGGTACCCCTGCCGAGTACCCTACTCAATCTTAAAGACAGGTGAAGAGACACTGGCATATACCAAGTTAGCACAGGGATTGTTATACAGAGCCTGTACCCATTTACGGAGCCAGCCACCAAGCCCCATAGCCCCTGTAATGTTCCAAAAGCATTCCCAAAATACTCTATCAGAAGACTTATCACCGTCTAATAAAATCATAGCGAATTTCATGCCAGCCCTCTCTGCCACATCGAAAGCAGCAACTGCAGTGTTGATATGGCTGGTAGTAACCCTACCACAGATAAAACCATGCTGTTGTTTAGAAGCCAGCCGTGTGGCTAACACTTTAGCAAAAATCTGAGAGCCTGCATTAATGAGAGAGAAAGTTTGATGTTAAAATCAAGCTCCTTGTGTATGCTTGCAGATGAAAAAACATTTGAAAAAACATTTGTTTTTTATAAAGACCCTCACCCACCAACTTGGTTGGTGGCATGCTTCATGGGTGTGCATCAACGCCTGATTACAGCGGAGCAGGTATTGTGCGGTGAGTAGTGTGATGAAGGTGAATGGTGTGTGGGTTAAAAAACTATCCAGAGGGTCACAGAACTCAAAGGACTATTTTAATGGTGGGCCATTGGCAGTGATAAAACACTGAGAAGTGGATATCAATGGAGATGATTAATGACGGAGCGGTATGTGGACGGAGTTCCGATGCGGCCGCAGTAGGCATGGGCAGAGGGTCTCAGACCTTGATGAATGTGTGACAATAAGGTTGGGCCCCCGATGAAACTCATGGGGCTTATTCCTGAAAGTTTCAGAGAATTGAGCCATTAGAGAAAACCATCCTCTTCCACATACCGCTCCTTAGCACATGCGCCACACAGTTAGTCTAAATACACACTTTTTAGACCACCATTTTAAACCACACACATAAGGTCCTGATGAAAGCCAGTTTAAGACTGAGACCTGGCTGAAACATGTTGACCACACTTGACATTGGAGTCATTAATCATCTCCACTAATTTCCACTTCTCATGTTGAAAAGCAGACACACTGCACAGATGCGCCGCTGGCTCACCAAAGGCAGGCGTGTCAACATCCCGGAAGCATCCATGGCTAGCCACGCTGCTAATAAGCACTCTAATGGTAAGAATTACACTAGGTATGGTAGAGACACACTACTGAGTGCTGCTCCAGCTACCAAATCTCAAATGCAGCTGTCCGATCCTTCATCTAGGCTATCTATTAGTTGTCTAGACTGTGACCTCCATCTTCCTATAAGAGTAGAGAGCAATTGGGTTCCCCGGAGGAGCCAATTAGCAGCATTGTTTATTGCACTATATATACCAAAACATGTGAATGACATCTATGATCTCCTAGTGGAGGCCAGCTTGGACCTGATATGTATAACAGAAACCTGGCTATGAGACAGCTCTTTCTTATATGCTTTAGACAGATTGCTAGTGCCATCCCCAATGTTTTTAGAATTTAAGAGAAAGATTGACAATGACTAGGAGGAAGTGGTATGGCTCTGATACTTAGAGAGGATTGGAATTGCCAATGCTTAGAGGTGAGAAATTTGTTGGGGGCAGAAGCATTGGGCTTCGGCATTTCTTTATCACACCAACACTCAGAGGCTAGTGTCCTAAGCTATAGTCTGCCGGGACTGGTTGGCTCCTTTCTGAAGTATTTAGATAAAGCAATTACTCACCTAGCACTTGGGTATTCACATGTTATGCTCTTAAGCGATTTTAATTCGCACCTGGACAAAATGACTGACACTGAACCCTCTAAGACCTCAAAGAAACTATGGACTTGTTAGGCCTAAATCTATTTGTTGTAAAGCCAACCCTCCAGGGTGGTCAAATACTGGATCAAGTTTGTTCCAACTTTGTTATAGAAATGGATGCTCTGCAACCCTTGATTTGGTTAGACCACTACTTGATTAGATTCACCTGGCAGCTCCCAATAAAATTAGATCCAGCTCCGGGTGCGTTGCCCCATACAGGGAAAGCCTTTAATAAATTAAAAACGGTGGAGTATTTGAGGGCTTTTGAGCAGTGTTTACTGGTCTTATCAGGCACGTTGGAGGAAGATATAAGAAAGTATGATGATTGTATTGGAAATGCACTTGAGAAGTTGCACCAGAATTTCTGCACAGAGCAAATAGAAGAAAGCCTTCTAGTCTGTGGTTCTCGGACACTCTTCAAACAGGCCAAAAATGTTACAAGGTGCTGGAACGGAAATTGAGTCACTCAGTCTTGGCAGAATGGTGTGAACAGCTTGCGTGATAGTTAAATACACATATTTTAAGTATGCAAGCCAGTTTGTTGGAGGGCATAAGACCTGCTGAAGACCCTTGGATAAATCTTAAGGCCAGGGTGCTTCAGCCCTCAAAGAAAAAGTTTAGCCCATATCTATGGATGGCTCTCTGCGGGCATTGAAGGCCATTTAAATCTGACGAAGTTCTGCAGACTTGTATCCCCCTAAATTACTGGCATCAGGGGCTGACATTATTAATCCGGTGGCCAATGTGATTTTAAATGCATCAATAAAGTTGCCCACAGTTCCCAGGGTGTGAAAGGAGGCTAAGATTCTGTCGCTGATGAGGGGTAAAAACCTCAAAACCGGTCCTAGGATGCTTGTTTCCTGTCCAGGGAGGACCTGGCCTGGCAGTTCGGGCTGGACTGTTCCCATTGGGAGCAGGGTCAAGACTGATTTGCATATGGCTGGGTCCAAACTGGAATGGGATGGTGAGCAAAAAAACAATGGATTTAGGCCCAGATCTCTGTACTGGGGTGACATTGTTCTTTATTCCGTCCATCAATTGTTCTGTTTGCATCTGATAAGAAAGCTGGCAGCAGACCCAGCTCTCCCGGCTAACTGTAGGCCAATCTTCCTATTACCAGCTCTATCTAAAATTCTAGAGAAACATGTGTATAAATAACTCTCTAGCTTCCTGGAAGCAAAGAATCTGCTTCATTCTAGCCCGTCAGGCTTCTACAGGCAGACATAGGGGTCAATTAGGATGGTGGATGGATCACAACCGCCATGCAGGCGGTGGCGATCCGTCCGCCATCCTTGCCCGTCTGCCACCTATTTCCCCCCCCCCCCCGCCATATTACAATGGTGGGGGGGATCGAGGCGAACGGGAAGACCGTCCGCCGCTTTTCCGCCACGGTCGCCTTGCGACCGGGGCAGAAAAGCTCTAATATGGTGGCAGTGTCTATCAGACACCGCCAGCCATATTAGGATGTGCTGGGGGCTATGCCTTTCCGTGGTGGCAATGCCGCCACAAAAAGGCATACGGTCCTTGCTTTGGGGGCCCGTTGCGCGGTGAAGGGGGGGTGGGGGTTGCACATGGGGGGTAGCGTTTCAAAATACAACATGGCAGGCACCGCGCGGTGCCTGTCATGTTGTGCTTTGAAACGCACAACATGCATTTTTAACACTGCGGCAGGCGGTGCTTTCAGCACCACCCGCCGCAATGTTAAAAATGCGGGATGCACCCGCCACAGTGGCGGGTGCATCCTAATTCCACGGACGGGACCTCCGCCCCTGTGGCAGACGATCCCATCCTCAGACAGGATGGCGGACGGACTTGTCCATCCGCCATCCTAATTGACCCCATAGTATGGAGACGGCTTTGAGGAAAGTATGTGAGTATATTAAAGGTACTTTGGATGCTGGGGGACTGGCTGTATTAATCATGCTTGACCTATCAGCAACATCCGATATGGTCCCCCACTCAATGCTGTTGGTCCGCCTACAGGCTATTCGAGTAACAGGGCAAGCATTTGATTGGATAATGTCATTTCTGGCTAAGGGGAGCCAACAAGTCTGGATTCCTCTATGCACTGCTAATCCCTGTAATATACAATAGGTATTTCTGCAGGGCTCTGCCCTGAGCCCAGCTCTCTTCAATGTATATCTTACCCCTCAGGTTTATCTAGCAGAAAATCTGGGAGCTAAAGTGATCTCATATGCAGACAATATACAACTGCTTTTCTCCTGGGAGAAGGGAGCGAATTAAAAGGCGTTCAGATGAAATTTTGCTTGACTGCTGTTTCTAATCGGTTAACTAGGGAGCAACTTAAATGCAATTAAGAGTAAATAGAAATTCTCTTCTTTGGGAAGATTTCACTAGACTTTTAGCAAACCGTTTGACCCGATGATGCTTCCCCCCAGGGCCCCAGAAACACTCAGTTAAAAATCTGGCCATCAAATTTGATATCCAGCTGTCCTTAAAGCCTCAAGTAAATGTGCTGCTACGCACTTGTTTTAGAATTATGTGGTCCCTAGAGACATTTTTGCCTCTTTTTTTTTCTTTGTCTCAGCAAAAAAGACTGATGGATAAACTCCAAGTGATCGATAACATGGCGCCACGATCCCTGCTAAATGTTCCTATGAGATCACAGATCTTCCCACATTTTTGCACACTCGCAACAATTAAAACCTGTCTCTTTGTGCAAATCTAAGTCTCTCTTTCATATTCCAATCTTATTGCTCACGCTGAGACATTCCTTGAAGTAGCTGCTGTGTGGTATAAATTGCTATCATATCATAATGTAAGTCATAACTCCCAATGACCAAGGATCAGTTCATTTTTTGTATAATTCTTGAAAAAGCAAAGTAAATTGCTCAGCAATAGCCTGAATTAGTGTTGTGAACTTCCTACAAATCTATAAAGGATCTGCATGGTTTAGACAACATAAACGAAGGGTATGGTGTCCAGACCGATTCCGCACATCCCCAAAAGGATATGTCTGTAGTCACCAGAGCTCATTTTATTTCAGAGAGATGCACAGAATAAACAATGCAGACGTTTTCAATAGGTATTTATCAAACCAGTATCATTCTAGTCCGAAATACATATGCTGCAACAACCATACGATAGAAACAAATATAGATGATTACGAACACCAATAGAGTAATAACAGGTAGAATTCTACCATGGTTAAAAAAAAATGAAAATATGCTGGTATATAAATACATGACCGTAATAATGCGTACTCCTTTGATACAAACCCTAACTAGATGTACCTAAGTGTAATTAGCATGTAAGTGGATAGCCAAGAATCCCCCTAGAAAAGGGCCAAACCTATTACCTGATGTGAGACAGCGAAGGACCCCTTCTTGGTCTCGAGTTGGGCATTCCCAAAGGATATCAGACCACTGCGTGCTAGAGTGTCAGCGTGTCAGCATGGAAGTCTATTTCTTGTCTGGTTTTTCCAGCTAAGATGTGGTACTTATTTACCCGAGAGGTACCCCCAGGGGTTCTACCAAGATGTGTCATGGTACTGAGGGCATGTCGGGCAAGGATGACGATAGTAGTGATCCCGAAAACAGAGTTATTATGCAGGAAGATGGTAATCCTACTGTGATACTGAGAATACTCATGCTTAATAACTGAGTCTTGTTTTCGGAGAAAACCACACGACATTTATGCGGCACTTAATTAGGTAAAAGGTGAGTGCCAGAACCGTTATGTAGAGCAAGGTAGGACACATGTAGATAAAAGATCGTGCAACTAACAAGGCCTATATTGGCGTACATTGGGTTCATAACAATAGGGTATGAACCAAACTGTCACTCCCCTTGATGCTCTTGATCAGACACCAAGCTTTTCTATCCGAAATCTGATGAGCCAATACTCATCCAGCTTGGTCCCCATATTCATACTGAAGAGTTTTATACTTTGAATAGATGGCAGCGATTTTTTCCCTGACGGTTTGGTCGAGCTGGGATTGTTTATTTATAAGCTGAAGATACTGGGCTCGTTCACCAGTGCTCCCAGCCCTAATAGCCATGCATGGGAAATATCTAGCTGTAAGATCTCGAGGACCAGCTGATTAACTTTGTTCTTTATGCATGTATTTTGTGTGTGGATAAACTGTGACGTAATACCCCTTGTATAAGCTCTCAAGGTGTCCGACTCCACTAAAGGTGTAATTGTCCCAGTATAGTCCTCTAAAACCCAGTAAGGGAGATGGCAACCACCTGCTTATGCAGGGATGAATAATACAAATTCATAACATGGCATAACATGATAAAGTGCCCTCCAAACATCTAAAAATAGCTTACCTTTATTTAACCATTCTTGGAGAAGCATGAAGGTAAGTTGCGTCTATAGCATAATCTATAACACAATTGAAGTCCCCCATTAAAAGCCTTTCGCCAAACCAGTCCAGCAATTGCAAGCACAATATAATCACAATCTCAGAGTCATCTAAATTAGGTCTGTAAACAAATAACAAGTTTCTGGCCATACAGCATCAGTTGAGCGATCAACAATTTACCCTTACCATCAGATGCCACTCTTACTACCTTCTATTCCAAGCTTTTTGCAGCCAATATTATGACCCCACTTATAAGAACTGTCACCATATATATTACCAAATTATGACCAGGTTGTTTTTATCAGATGCCAATCACTGTAAGTTAGATGTGTTTCTGTTAGTGCGATTATATGTGGACTATATACTCTAATCTCCTCCCACACCAAACATTGTCTATTGGAGGAATTGAGGCCAGATACGTTCCAGCACATACACTTCAGTCTATACCTTGCTGCATGGTTCCAGCCTTAACATCACATCCCGCCCTGTACCATTATGCACTAGAATGACTCCATTGAATCGTAAAGTATCTATTGAGTGATCTGGTTATGCTGACTATTTTCCTCCCTCTTTGAACCCCTCTTCTGACCAGTGTAAAGAATGAAATCAGTGTGCCTAAACAAGGTGCCCCACCCCACCCTAAGCCCACCCTCTCTACTGCAAGGCCCCCATTCCTGGTTAGGGAAACCAACCTCAACCTTAGGCTGTCGATGGATGAAGACAGCCCGAGAGAGTCCCGGCTCTCACTGTCCACACTGGCAGATGCTGAGGACCCTGACTTGTGCTGCCAGTCCAGATAAAAACAAATTGGAAAAAATGAGAATTTTAAATGCATAATTAGATGCAGAAAAACATAAACCCAGGAAACAATATGAAAACAACCAACCCCACACTGTGTTAGAAAAATAGCATATTCTAGCAATAAAATGTCGTAAACAACATATCAGTTGTCCAAGTCTCCATACTTGGCCATTTCTTTTATATTATTAAGTACTGCTGTTGCTTCATGCTTAGTAAAGTACATCTGAATCCGCTCATTAAGAAGTAGTTTAAGCCTTTCTGGTTCCAGCAGAAAAACGTGCGTGCTTACTGCGCATCAATCATTTGGTGCAGTTTCCATCACCGGTCCATTGTGGGCTTGCTGAGATCTGAATGGACAAAGATTGGCATAGTGTCTATGGTGACTGGAAGAGTAGGCTGGGCCTTCAACAAGGTTTCCTGCCTTAACAAAAAAATGACCTATGTAGATTAGATTTGGGTGGGAGTGTGCAGGGTGTAGGCTAGGTATAGACCTGCTGTAGATGGTATTCATGGGTAGGCGATGTGCCTGTTGTATTTGTGAATCCTTGTCTCGGTCCATGAGATCTGAAAAGGCTTTCCTAAAAGATTGCACAATATATTGTCTGGAATCATCCCCCTCCTTCCCTTCAGGAATACCAAACACTCACAAGTTGTTCCTCATCTGAGGATTTTCAGGATCTTCAATTTGAAACTGCACCAGTGCCAGCCGATTGATGTGGTCCCACACTGAATTGGCAGTAGCTGATCCAACCTCCTCTGCATCCCCCACCCGCTGTAGCAATCCTACCACCTCTGTGGCCAAAACAGTTACTTTGCTAGTGACCTCTGCTATTGATTGCTGAATTGCAGCATTATCAGCTCTAGATTTTACATAGAACGGTTGCGCTTCTGCCCACTGAAGTTGCAGTATTGCCAAGTGAATAGGTTCCTGAGGGCCCACACTATTTGAAGAATCTTCCAGTATCTCATAGGTGGGAGAAATGGAAGAGTTGGATGAGTGGCTACCAAAGGCGTGGGGTGAGTTACTGTAGGTAACTGTAGGTGGGCCTGTAAGCACACCTAGCATAGCAGCTGAGGTGAACTCAAGATTTTGCGCCCATTGCCCCTTTGGGTTTGTTTGAGTTCCTGCATTAGCAGTGGATAAGCTAGACACTATTGCTTTCACCTCTCCCTTTGGCATTACCCAGTCTTGCAGCAGACTTCCCTTGAGGCTGCCACTAGCTGTATGATTCTTAGCTTGGCTGACCTTGCTTTTATCCACTAGGGATCCCTCTGATGCCCTGTTCTACTTTTTAGAACTCCACTGGCTCGAAGACTATTGTCTGACTACTGATGTATTAGTTGTGTCTACAATAAGATCTGGACTTGCGTCTGCCCTTAAGCTTACCTCCTCTGCCTTGGTAATGCAGTCTGCTTGGGTGGCTGCTGAGGCCCCCACCAACAGTAATGAAACTGTTGGTGTTGATATTGAGCATGATTCGCTGACTAGAGTGTCATTAGGTACTTGTAATTCCAAGCGAGCAACAGGAGTGTTGGTCTCCTTTGCATCAAAGTTTCCCCCCAACAAAGTGGCAGTTAAACCCAAACTTCTCACATTTCTGTCTGACACTTCTGTCACTTCAGCCCAAACAGCAGGCTCGGTATTCTCAGAAGGTTCCAAAAATGACTGTTCTTCAGCCTCATTGAGTTACTGAGGATCAGACCGCTACATGTTGCTATTATGTTACAGTGCAGGGGTCAATAGATCCTTCACCCCTGAAACAATGTATCATTCGGTAATTCCTGCTATAACATTAGGTGAAGCAATCCCTCTTATGGGAGCCGCTGCTATTAAAACATCCACCAAGGAGGTTTTTTTCACCAGCTGCTGGCGATTCCTCTGTGTATGTCTGTAGCAAACTGGCTGCAGTGTCACTGCTGAGTGATTTCAATATAGGATACCCCACCAAGGAAACCTTGGCCTCCCCAGCACCGAGAGATGAACATAGGACTCTTCTTTTCATTTCCTGCCGGCTCCGCTCTGAACACGTCTGTGCTGCCTCACAAGTGCCATGCCCCCCCACCCCCTGAGCGTGCTGGTTCATGGAGGCGCCATGCTCCGACTTCTCAGCCAGGGCCAGAACAAAAACCCGGGACCACCGCCTGCACTTAGAGGAGGACTGCAGGCAAGTATGTGTGCAGTACAAGCGTGGTGAATTAAGTAATGAAGCTGCCACATCAGTAAGTCTTTCTTGCTGACAGCTGCATCTTGTAAAGCCTCAGCGCTTTAATTTACACTCACATTCGCTGGGCAGCCATTCTGTCAGTGACTGGCGGTGATCGTGGACCCACGTGGGAGGGGAGGTGCTCTCGGTGCAAGATCAGCCCACCATATTCCCCTTTCCACGCCAGTAAGGACCATTTTCAACACTTTCTCCTCTCTCTCTGTCTCTCTCTCTACCTTTGTATATGTTCACCAGTAGGTAGTTATAGTTAGGGACACATTTTCTATAGGAAAAGCATTTATTGTTTGGTCAATATCTTTGGTGCTGCTTTAGACTCTTCACAAAATTTTCAAAACTCTGCTGTGTCTAGCTGGGGTGGGAAGAAATGTTATGTCTAAGGGGATTTTTTATTTTTGGAACACAACTACAGCTGGAACCGCTGAACAAGAAAACACCAAATTTGGCAGAAAGCTAGATGTTGGTCCAGAAAGCGTGCTTTTTGTGATTTGGTGTAAATCAATTTAGTAGTTTCAGAGATGTTAAGTTTAAAAAATATAGGTGTCTGGGAGCCCAACAGCTTACTGAAACCCTACTGAAATTTGATTGGCTGCCAACACTTCAACAAGGAAGTGTTGGCAGCCATCTTGGGACTCAGTTGAACTAAGTCCCACAAAAAAATATAAAAATACCCCTCCGGTAGCCGCAAGTATGTCCCACACTGTGGGATTGCTAAGAAGTCTTCAGAGGCCACGCCCCCTTTCTCCATTAATCTGCAAACATATCTCCTGGCACACTACTGGTTGGGGAATAAAGTCTACATTAACAAAAGAGGGAGGGACCGAGGAGCAAATTACGGTCCAGTGTCCATGCTCCGCTAACGCAATGCTTAAACAAGTAAGAGGACACTGTTCCTCAGGCAGGGCACCAAAGGTCACCCATATGCCCTATAACAGAGAAAAGAGAAAAGGAGTAGGGAATAGGGAAAGAGACCTAGGTATAAAGAGGACCCCCTAAAACAGAGGAGACACAAGTCTTGCCTCTTGTTACCCTCACACACCCGAAGGGTGTCATGCTTTATCATTGGGCATTTGCTCCTCGTAGGGCCTGGCACTGCAATGCCCTACGGGTCACCTGAAGGATCACTTTGTCAGAGATCATTAAAGAAAAATGTCGGATGTTGCCTGTTGGTGTGTGGGGTGTGGGTCCAGTACAGATGGTAAAAAAGTGCGTGCAACGTAAAATTTGATCAGGGGTTTCTAAACCAAACAGATAAAACAGGATACAAATCCTTATAAAATAGAATTAGAACCACATGGGTAAAGAAATTCCCCCAACAGGCATAGTATGCCTGTAGTAAATCGTAGATCAACATGTTTTGCGCCCCTATCGCCGCAGAGATCATTGGCGCTTCGTCAGGAATCAGGATCACAGATAAAATATGGTGAAGTGCACGTGATACAGTGATTAAAAACAAAAGGATACCCTCATGATCAGTCAGGGTGGGCCAACATCCTGTTTCTCATACAGGGTGGTGATGGAGCAAGGTTTCGCACGTATAGAGACTTGCTCGGATTCATCCTCTCGAAATAACACATAATGCACTAATAAACATGTTTTGTCTTATTAATAATGCACCACATGACATTTTAGCATCTAGGGGAAGCTTTTCTACATGCTTTTACTAACAGTAACTCGAGTGACCAATATGGCCGCCGCAATGTGGGATCTTTACTGCGCATGCGTCTGTCACACTCATGTGGCATGACGTACTCTCTGCTGTAGTGGGAAAACTTGGCTTCTGCGCACCAGACGCACCAGAACTAAAGATGGCTGCTCTATGTTTCACACGCTGATGCTTGCACTGCTGCTTGTACTAAACCCTGTTCGTTCTGCCTAATCACTACTGCTATAGTTAAAATAAAGTAATGGGAATAGAGTAGAGATAAGTGGTATACAGTACATTCATTTATTCTATGTTCTAAAACTGTTTCTCCTTGACTTTGCTATTAGCTCGTATTTGGGCCTGATGTGTCATTGCTGAACTCCATTTTGAAACTCTCAGCGCGCATGTGCTGAATTCTCCCGAGTCCACAAGCCATGGCATTGAATCCGTGCCAGTGACCGTCTTGCCTGCGATGCGCCTGGGGAAATGAACTATTGACCTACAGAAAAGAAGACAACTTACAAATCTTCGTATACATTGTATTTGTTATTGAAACATCCATTGATGGGTAGAATAAAAGTGCATGGGAAAATAAAACTATGGGAGGGAACATTAATTTGAATATTTGAATGAAATGATCTCATAACTGGTATGGTGTGATGACCTCTCCTCGTCTTTTGACCAATCAAATTGAGAGAATACACATATTTGCAACATTGGGGGGTGGTACACTGCCCTGGAAAATGGTATAACTAAGGTTGGCTTAGTTAGTTAGATTATCCTACTTGTCTGAATAACTGACCTCTCACTGACCCAAGGACCTCAATAGGTGATTGAGAGCAGAGGTGCTGATGGAGCACTCTGTTAGAAGATTCGATAAACCAATCGGGGTTCTGGGAAGCAGTTTGATAACCCAATTGTGATCCGACTGATAGCTGCAGAGAGGGGTGTAACGCCGGCGTTGCACTTTAGCTGTGGGTGCCGATCCTGACCTGCGGTGGTCCTGTCCTGATCCAATTTGGTCCGTACTTGTCCTGATTCTGTCTGCACCTGTCCAGTCCTGTTGGCACCTGAACTATCGGTAGTCCTGTACTTTGTCCTAGCCCGTGGCCAGGGTTGGTTTTCACACCATTTTAGGTAAATATAAATTTGTGTGGGTATGTCTTTGTACTGTTTCCCATTTTTTACCCTTCCTATCTTTCAATGCTTAAAGAAAGTCTTGTAATATTTTCACATAATCTTGCCTGGATTATTTTCTTCCTAATTGAACGAGCTTTAATTGAGTTGGTATGGACTATGCCATTTAAGAATTTACATAGATAAAGTGTTTAAACATTTCCTGAGTCTGTGGTTATTTTATAAATGCAAATGTTTATTTTCTACCTATTGCTAACTCCCTTGATCCCTTAGGACTCTAGGTACCAGTGACTAGGATTGTTGAATCAATGGTATAGGTCCTAAACGGTTAAATGAAATCTGTTTAGTGTAGGTTTACCTGTTCAAAGTGTGCATGTTTTTATGGGCCCAGGTGAGTATGGTAAAAAGAGCAGGTAAGCCCGCGTTCTATCAGTGGCAAACAGTTTTAACTGCTCCTGATTGATACCTAGAAGAGAAACACAAGATAAAATACACACAGTATGTGCATAAGTCCAACTTGATGCATCAAAGCGTGCCACAATCGTGTGTACGACTTGCCACAAAAAAAAGACACACAAGCCAACACTTAAGGGCATAACAAACGTTGCCCATGTACCACCTGTGTCCTCCCGGGATTCAACACCTCACAGGAGAGGAATCCAATCAAATGTGTCTGTGTCCCCAAATATAAAAACCACAAAAATGGCGGTCTGGTACACCCCCCATCTCAAATAGGGGACCAAAATGTCTGGGTGGTATATGGTACCCTCAACACAGTTAGTTTTTTACAGGGCATATCTACAGTAAATCCCTGTCTCTATGTGTGAATCATAAAGTCACGGGGTTCACAAACATATTAACACAAAGCGTTCCACACAGTATTCTTACCCATCTTCAGGGAGAGGGCTACTATGGCCAAAGACGCCGGAGCCCTGCACCTTCTCTAACTGTGAGGGAGCAAAATGGAAAGAGAGAGATAGAGCCCATCAACTCCAGGGACTGTCCACGGGCCGAGCAACAGTCGCTTAGAGTGTCTGTTCCATATAACAAGTGCCTCAGCTATACTTACAATCATACATGGGTGCAGGCCGCAGAATACCTGCCCTGGCCGTGCGTCTACCAGAGAGCAATAGTGGAGACCGGGGCATGGATTAAATAGCCTCAGTGTAAATACCTGGGTGGTGTCCACTTCCAGGATATCCAAAGCTCCCAATGAGATGGTGCGCTTGCGCAGAAATGAGCTACAGGCGCATGTGCAAAAAACGGGGCGAGAAGGACTACTCCCCTGTGCATGCGCATCATTCTCAAAAGCAGAGGATAGAGTTGTCATTGCAACCCTGCATGAATAGTGCCAATCCTGGATTAGGAAGTGACACCAACCCAGGATGTTAAAAATAAAACTGTCCTTTCATCTCCCCTACCTGTTAGAAATCCACTCTGCTCATAAAAATACTACGGACTGTCCAGAGTCAGGAATCGTAACAAAAAGTCATGGGGTATGTACGGGAACTATAGGAATGCATAATAACTCCAAAAATATAGAAAAGGGCCATGGTTGCAGAGAGGGTATCAAAGGCTCTACTCCCCTACCTATCTGCAGGCTACAATTGGAAATAAAGGTTTGGGATATTAGCCATGACAGAGACCCCCTAAGGGGGTTCCAGAGAAACACCCGGGATGTTGGGATGTCTGTGGTGAGGCTCTTGAGGGTCCTTGGGGGCCAACTACCCCTCCTGTTACCTCAAACAAGACCCACACAGTTGGGGGTACCCCGGGACACTGCAGGAGCCGGCCCTGGGGGGTGGCGGTCCCCAGGTCTATCAAAGGCTCCAGGAGGGGGCCGCGCGGCCCCCCTCCCAACATTTGCAAAGCCCGAGGGAGGTGGTGGTCCCCAGGGATTGGGGGTCTGTAACAGACCCCTACATTTACATAGTTAGTGCCCCAGGGAGGTGGTGGTCCCCGGTGCATGTGGGGGGGAGGCTCGAGCCCCCACACAGATAAGTTTTTTTTAAATGAGAGCCCCGGGGAGGTAGCGGTCCCTGTGGCTGTGGGGGGGCTACGTGCCCCCAGCGATTTTATCATCCTTGCCCCAGGGAGGTGGTGGTCCACGGGGCATGTTGGTGGCTCGAGCCCCCAACACATTATTATTTTTTTAAAATAGAGCCCCGGGGAGGTGGCGATCCCCGGGGCTGCAGGGGGCTGCGTGCACCCCGCAAAAAATAAATAAAGCCCCAGGGAGTTGCTGGTCCCCAGGGCTGCGGGGTCCCCCGCGGGCTCCTGCTATACATTTTTTGCCCCCAGGACCTGGCCCACCCGGGTGCCGGCGCTTCATTTTTTTTTTGTCTGGATTCGTGCAGCCAGCGCGAATTCGGCTGATTTTTTTTAATGCTTTTTTGGGCTCTGGGGGTCCTAGTGGGACCCCCTGAGCAGGCCTACGGGGTCAGGGCGTTTCTACCCTGCCCCCTTTTTTTTTTACACCTTTGTTTTACTGTTTTCGTGTGACTCGGTTCTACTGAGTCACAAGATGGCTGCCAACACTGGTTTGGTGTGTTGACAGCCAATTAGAATAAAGCTTGCGATGGGGAGGGGTGGCGACTCCACTGGTGACCATAGATATCTAAATTTTTATTTTTGAATTTCTCAGCAACTACTGAATGGATTTACACCACTTAAAAAAGGTCGCTTTCTGAACCAAGCACTACCTTTTTGCCAAATTCGGGGTAATTCCGTTCAGCAGTTCGGGCTATGGCGTGTCTCAAACTTTCCTACGGAAATTAACATGGGAAAAACAAGTTTTAGGACCCCCTTTTTTCTCAGCCCCGCTTGATAAATCAACCCCAAACTTTCAGGAAGTAGGATATATATATATATATATATATATATCTGATCTGTGTTGTTTGTACTTTGCCAAAAATATCTATCTGAAGGTAAAAACTAAATAATAAAAAATAGCAAAATCGCCATTGCACGAGAGTTCGTCCCATTTTTCACCCTGCCTGGGGTGAACTGTGTTTACATACATATATAAATATATATATATATATATATATATATATATATATATATATATATATATATATATATATATATATATATATATATTACCTACTGGTGGTCGCCAGTAGGTATATATAGTTAGGATTTTTTTTAATAGGGATTTCTGAAAATTCTATGTTGAATAACTTTGGCGTTGATGGACGGAATTGGCTGACATTTTCAGGAAAATGGCACATTTTGTTTCTGAGCGTCCCCTGAAAGTTTGGGGGGGGTTTCGTCAAGCGGGGGCCGAGAAAAAAGGGGGGTCCCAAAACGTGTTTTTAACATTGAGTTTTCCATAGGGCGGTTGGACTCACTTTTAGCTCGAACGGCTGAATGGATTTTCACAAAACTTGGCAAAATTGTAGGGACTGGTAGCCCGATGTGCCTTTGCTATGTCTCAAGATATATGCTCCAGTGGTTTTTACGAAAATTTACTTTGAAAAATATATATTGGGCTACATTGGGCTATATATATGTTAGAGCCCAAATGTAGCCCAATGTAGCCCAATGTAGCCCAATGTAGCCCAATGTAGCCCAAAGATGGCCACCAGAGACAAAAAAAAACAAATGTAGCCCAAATATCAGCCAGATGTAGCCCAACTATAGCCCAGTGACAGAATGTCCCAGAGTGTTCTAAAGAACAACTAGAGCGCTAACAGTCTTACTTATGACAAAAGTATGGCACACCTGAAGTCATCTTGATTGGAATAAAGCGTTAACACTTAAAACATTTAATTTGCAAAGGAACAAAATGAGGGGGTTCATTTTGCCATAGAAATTATGATTAGTGCTGAAGAAAGAAAAATTAGGGCACATTTTGAGTGACTTCTCAAATCCTCTTATATTTCATTAAAAAAATTCTGATATGCAGTCTCCCAAGATGGCCACCAGAGACAAAAGAGCCCAAATGTAGCCCAAATATCAGCCAGATGTATCCCACCTATAGCCCAATGACAGAATGTCCCAGAGTGTTCTAAAGAACAACTAGAACGCTAACAGTCTTACTTATGACAAAAGTATGGCACACCTGAAGTCATCTTGATTGGAATAAAGTGGTAACACTTAATACAATCAATTTGAAAAGGAACAAAATGAGGGGTTTCATTTTGCCATAGAAATGTTATATATGTATATATATATATATATATATATATATATATATATATATATATATATATATATATATATATATATATATATATATATATATATATATATATATATATATATATATATATATATATATATTCATCACTTGGCTCCCTTCCTCTCCCGTTAGGCGCTGCTCTTTCTTGGCCGCGTTACTCCTGCGGTCGAGCCAACCGCTGACAATTATAACACGTTTCCCCAATCCTGGGGAAGTTCGGAGTCGCAGAAAATGGAGTCAATCGCTTATTTTCGAAGTTTCATTTATTTAATCAATCCAGGGGGGGATCAAAAAAACAAAAACAACCAACGCGTTTCGACAGCGTCCGCTGTCTTGATCACGGTCAGTTTTGTGCTTGTGCTCACGAGCTTTAAGGACAAACCAAACAATACCAGTAACACCCCTGTGAGTGTGTTAGTGACGTTTTTTACAGATCACATGGTCTATTTTACAGATAGTTGGAATTCTGGGAATGGTAGTTTCACGTTAAATTGATTTTAGCAGCGTTATTAAAGTAGTTTTACATACAATTAACAATATAAAGGAAACCATTTAAAGGTGATTTGGGAATATCCACAATTGTGTTGCTGCTTTTTAACTTTTTAACTTTTTAACTTATTAAATCAAAGAAATACTGCCCTCCAGTGGGAAAAGCAACATTGACCAACACTTGAACAACAAACACTAAACAAACAATTTGAATATTATTACCCCTCAATGGGTTATTGGAATTGTTGCTTTATAAGTTGGGAGCGGTATCATATAATCAGTGAGCTATATCAAAAGGTGAGAAAAGGTGAGCGGGGTGAAAAACAATAGTGTTATATTTGAAATAAAGTATGGCAGGCAGGGTGGCATGGGAAGGTCAGTTAGTGGTTATTGTTCATTCTCAAAGATGTATGTACAATTCTTCAGATTGGTTAAGCCCAAACGGTGCCATAGTTCTGAAGGATAAAATGTGTCTTGACTCCTTGCGCCGAAGAAGTTTTTCATTATGGCCACCCCTTGTTGAGATGCTCATTGTTTCAATTCCCCAGAAGCGTAGTTGTTTCCAGTCCCCATTGTGGTCCGATTCCATGTGCTTAGCAACTGCGTTGCCTCTGTCTTTATGCACCGTCGCCCGTACATGTTCCAAGATGCGTTTCTTTAGTTCGCAAATGGTACTACCTATGTACCTCAATTTACATGGGCATTCAATCATGTATATAGTATATTTACTATTGCATGTGATGCATTCATTGATCTGCCAGGTCTTGTTGTTTGGCATGGTGACTTCTGTTGTAGGTTTAGCAATTTCACAGATTTTGCAATTGTAGCATTTCACGAAACCTTTTGTTTGTAATCACTGTTTCTTTTTCTTGGTTGGTTGGAAGTGACTGTGTACTAGTTGATCCTGGAGGTTTTTCGCCCTTCTGTATGTTATTGTGGGGTGTTTGCCCATTTTTTTACCTATAACTGGATCCAATTGTAAAATCTTCCAATTTCTTTTCAAAATTTGTTTTATCTGTTTGGTTTCCTTGCTGTAGTTTAATATTAATCTGATTGGTTCCTCCGCTGCCTCAGTTAGGGTTTCTTTCGGTTTTAGGGAATCAGATCTTGTCGTTCGATTTGCTCTTTCCCAACATTTGTTTACAACATGATGGTTGTATTTTCTGTTTTGGAAACGTGTCATGCAGCTTTTACCATTCATGTTCTTCACTGCAAATTCTTCTTAAACGAAGAAATTCCCCATAGGGGATGCTTGATATGAGGGATTGTTGATGGAAGCTTGTGGCTTCCAAAGTTGCATTGGTTGCAGTGCATTTTCGATGGAGTGTCGTTTCCACATGATTGTCATTGATATACACTTCCGTGTCAAGAAAAACGGCTTTGACCTGGCTGATGGTGTGGGTGAATTTTATGCAGGGCGTGCTGTTATTTAGTATTTGGAAATATTCTTGAAATTTTTCCTCTACTCCATCCCACACTATAAAAAGATCATCAATAAATCTTTTCCAGACTATGATGTGTTGTGTGAAGGTGTGAAGTTTTTCATTCCATGCCGTTGTTTTCTCCCACCATCCCATGGCAGCGCAGGCGTAGTTGGGGCTAAAGGAAAACGCCATGGCCGCTCCATTTTTTTGTCGATATAATATGTCGCCAAACATGAAAATGTTGTTGGATAGCAAATCATTGATCATTTCCAGTAGCATGTCATTATGGTTTTTATAGCGGATATTTCGTTCTTTAAGGAAGTATTTGCATGCATTGAGGCCCATCTCATTGTCAATGTTGGTGTACAGCGAGATTACATCCATGGTAATCATGATGAAATCAGGTTGCCAATCGATTTGTTTTAGATTGCACAGAAAGTCAGTGGTATCTTTTATATAGGATTTCAAAGGTTTTACTTGTGGGCTTAGGTAGAAATCAATGTAATTTGATAAGGGTTCGAGCAAAGAGCCATTGGCCGACACAATCGGTCTCCCTGGTGGTTTGGTGGCGTTTTTGTGGACTTTAGGCAAAAAATACACAGTTGCTATTTTTGGGAAATCCACTGTTAAGTATTTCTTCTCATCCAAGTCCCAGAGTTCCTCATTTTCCCATCGGCATAATTTCTTATCAAATTCTCTTTTTATGTTGTCAATTGGGTTTCTTTCAAGTTTTTCATAATAGTGTTGGTTATTTAACTGTTCCATAGCTTCCGCAATGTATAGGTTTTTGTTCCAAAGCACTATATTTCCGCCCTTGTCTGCTAATTTGATTTCAAAATTTTCATCATTTTGTAGAGAGTTAAGGGCTTCTCTTTCACTCTTGGATATATTGTCCTTGCCATTTGTTTTGATGTTGATCTTGTATAGGTCGCGGTCGCCAGTAGGTATATATAGTTGGGATTTTTTTGAATAGAGATTTCTGAAAATTCTATGTTGAATAACTTTGGCGTTGATGGACGGAATTGGCTGAAATTTACAGGAAAATGGCACATTTTGTTTCTGAGCGTCCCCTGAAAGTTTGGGGGGGTTTCGTCAAGCGGGGGCCGAGAAAAAAGGGGGGTCCCAAAACGTGTTTTTAACATTGAGTTTTCCATAGGGCGGTTGGACTCACTTTTAGCTCGAACGGCTGAATGGATTTCTATGAAACTTGGGAAAATTGTAGAGACTGTTTGCACGATGTGCCTTTGCTAGGTCTCAAGATATGTTCTCCAGTGGATTTTGAGAAATTAACGTTCAAAAAAATATATATATCTGTGACAGCGTCCCGGTTAGCGCCCCGGTTCGCGTACCAGACGCGTAACGGAACTTCGCGAGGAGAAGCGGATTGGCTCTCTGGTGACTGTAAACATTCTAAACAGTCCGGAGCGGCCGCCATCTTGTCTCTCGGTAGGATCGAGAGACAAGCGGTGGAAACAAACGAAGGGGGAAATGAATGAAAGGGGGCAAGGTAGACCCCTCCTGATCCCCTAGGATTGATGTGGGGGCTATTAACCCCTTCGACGCTCATGACGAGCTGGGCTCGTCATGGCGTAGCCTCCTCGCACGCTCATGACGAGCCCAGCTCGTCACGTAAAGTGCGATTTTTAAAAACCCAGGGTACGGGCGGAATTCCGCCCGCACGCATGCGGTTAAAGGGCCCCGCGGGGCAAAAAAATAAAATATTTTTTTTTTCGATTTTTCGCGGTGGAAGCGCTACCCGGTACGCAAACCGGGTAGCTCACCGGTAGCGTAACGGGAGTCCGCCATCTTGTGTTTCGGACGAATTTAGTCACAAGATGGAGGATAAACAATGTTGGGAATGGGTATAAGGGGGCACGGGAGACATATCCTGACCCCCTCTCAAATGACATCACTGATGACATCACTGATGACAACATCCAGTGACTGTATGTTTCTGTAAAGTTAAAATATGTCTTACATATTGAAGAATGAGTGGATGTATAAGTGTCTGGATGAAGGATTTAGTAGGTGCATGACTGACTGTATGAGTGAGTGATTAAATGTGTCTCACTGAGTGCATGGGTTAGTGACTAAACTGTCTTAATTTGTGCATCATTATGTCTGTTGTTCTGTAAACTGCTGCATGTGTTGATCAGTAGCTATATGAGTAACTATATGGGTTATTGATTGGTTGCCCAAGTATTTGTATTGGAGACTGAGTGTGTGTGTGGGTGGCTGGGAGGTGTATGACTCTGTGCATAGATGTGTGAGCAGTTGATTCACTAGATGTATGGGTTCAAAAGTGCATGTGGAAACAGCTGTATGGGCGGTTGACTGTGTGCATGAGTGTATTGGTGAGTGAATGGATATCTCAGTGCTACATGTCAAAGTAAGTACATATGTAAAACACAGTACATGTGAGAGTTGACATATATAAATAACTGTGCATAAGAGCCAGTGAGTGTGTGAGTGGCTGTATGGATCATTGTGAACTTGTATGAGGGATTGTATAAGAGAGTAAATATGGGTTAGTATATGTTTGAATAAGTAAGGTGTGTAAAACTGTATAGTTGAGGAAATGGAGGTGTGATTGATTCTTTGCATGACTGACTAGGTGTGTGAGTAACTCCATGGATGAGTGACAGTCTGTGAGTGTCTGTTTACACTGAGTGTATCTAAGGTTATATTAGAGTCTGAAGAGGTTCATCGTATTATCACATGAATGATGTCATCAGTGATGTGATCAGTAATGTCAAATGAGATGTCATCAGTGATGTGATCAGTGATGTCATTTGAGATGTCATCAGTGATGTCATCAGTGATGTCATTTGAGATGTCATCAGTGATGTCATCAGTGATGTCATTTGAGATGTCGTCAGTGATGTCATCAGTGATGTCATTTGAGATGTCATCAGTGATGTCATCAGTGATGTCATTTGAGATGTCATCAGTGATGTCATCAGTGATGTCACTGACCATGTCATGAATGATGTAATATGTGACATGATCAGCAGTGGATTGCGGGTGCGCGATATATAGTTAGTGCAACTAACTATATATGTGAATTTCAATGGTTTTGTGTGAGTAAAATAAGGTTTTGTAAATGCTAATTCCTAACTATATATGGTCTATAACCTATGGTTTTTTCAGTGAATTTTCAAGGTTTTGTAAATGCTAATTCCTAACTATATATGGTCTATAACCTATGGTTTTTTCAGTGAATATATATATATATATATATATCGAAACACTCCTATTCAAACAAGCATTTGCAATGCAATAGGTCTCGCATTTACTAGAGTTTGAGTTATTGGCATTGTGTATTACAATGCCTTTTATTAATGTGTTGGTTTTTTAAACAAATAAATAAAAGGCATGCATCATGACCACTGCCACTCATAGAAACCAGGTGCCGCAAGTAAATGGTGCAGTTCAAGTCACATGAGCAATTCCAGGCACGTGAAATAAAGAGTGTGCCCCTCGGAATGCCCTTACTTACATGTATGATGGTTCATGGAAAAGACCCTGTAACGAACTAACCCACCCTAACTCAAGAATAATAAATAAGCAACTTGCTTGGTACAACCGTTTTTCAGTACTTAAAGTAAATGTTCTTACATGTTCTAAGGCTTGGGTGCTAAAGGTATTAAAAAAAGAGATGTTTTTTACCTGCAGACTGTCTTGTCTAGGACACCCCACCCTACTTCCCTTTAGAATGGTTGATCATTCGTTGTTTATACACTGTGACGTGTCTTTCTGAAAGCAAGCACCTGGCAATACATGAGTCTTGCACAAATTCAGCGGGTACATAAACGTGAAAGGTCCTATCACATACCATGAATTATTGTGGGGTGCAAGTCCCGCAAAACCTTAAAACCCCACTGAGAATTACATTCATACGTATGTGCCGGTGGCCAGATGTCGCAGTTTTTGCTAATGAAAATATTGGTACCTGCTCTCTTGTTAGACCGTGGCTTTTCTACTGCAGGACTGGCACTTGTAGCAGCATATGCTTTTGTTTTCCTTTTATTAATGTAGGATAAATCAAAGTCTTCAAAGGTAGGAAAGAAAAAAATCAGGGCCGATGAGATACATAACGTGACCTAGCATGGGACAGAAGCACAAATACAACTACTCCAGAGCTGTGCTGCTGCCTTTCGTGGTGGGTCGGGATCTGGTGCAGCAAAAGAAGGATGCCCCACGTCATTAATACTGTATTGTCCTTGCCTGTTTAGCCGCTTTTATTTCCAGGTCGCACTTCACTAGTTCATTGTGGCAGCTCCGGATGTGAACATCGGAGGGTGCTGCAGCTGCGCCATCTTTGCTCTGTGTCACTGAAAACTACAGCAAGCAAGAAAGGCCAAACATTGTAGATACAGCAATATGCAGCGTGAGACAGGACAACAGCGAAATAATGCAACTCAGTGAAGAGGAGACGCTGAGTGAGATTAGTCAGAACAGCGCCAGCGGAGTACATCCCGGGGTTAGCGAGCCCTGCATCTTCACACATGGGATCGGGGGAGGCGCCCCAAAAAACAAGCATTGGTAATATGAAATAATTTTTTTAACAAGCTCTCGGCATTGCTGTGGCGAGGGCGGGGGGTGCGGGGGAGCGTTAGCCTTTGAAGTCTGAAGCGTCAAAAACATCGCTATGGGGGAACACATTGCAGTAAGCACGGAGAGACGGGGAGCAAATGGGAGCGAGGAATTGCGCAGAGGGGGGCCGTGAGACCATTCCTTTGAAGTGTGAAGCTCTTGCATTGCTGTGGCGGGTCTGATGCGATGATGCGAGGTGGCTCTGGGAGCAAATGGCAAGCGTCTGCACGGGCACATGCACTCTGCATAATCCGCCTGCCAAAGCCCCTTGATCAGCTTTTCTGATCCACCTCTAAATGTCTCGACATCTGCAACGCTCAAGCACATTGGCAGAGGTCGAGACCTAAAAAGGACTGATGACGCCATGTTTTGACAAATAACAGGTTATATTTGTCAGCTGGTTTGACGTGTTTTGCCTAAACCGGCAGGCTTGTTCACCAACAAAGTTAATGCCAAAATCAACCATTTGTAAATGTTGTGCATGTGACATGATACATGATAAACTACAAACACAATGCCATAGTACAAAGACTCTTAGTTTTGCAAGTGCATTTTAACAAAATCAGGGTTAACTTTCATCTTTTTGCTGCACAATTAAAATTAATTATTACTGTCACAAAATGCGAAAATAACCATTTTAGACATTGTTACTCATTGTCGTTGTCAATTTCATATTTACAAACCCTTATTTCTGCATAGTGCATTACTTAATGTTTGTCTCTGCGCTCCGCATAACTAAATGATGTGACAAGAGATACTTCTCTACAACTCATTCTGCTTCTTGCGCACTCCCTTATTTGAGCCGCACAAATGATTATATCTTCATTATGATTATCTGTTCAAATAACATCTTACTTTGGAATGTTGAAATGATTTCATTGTACATTAAAGTACCGCCCCAGTGGGCTAAAATTTCATATGTTACGTGGAGATTTAAATAAGCAACTGATCAACCGACAATAAAAGTTGGTGTCATGCCCAAGTGGGCTAACATATAAAGAAAACCTCGGTTCTCAACATTATTGCATTGTATCAAAATCAGGTATAAATTAAGCAAAAAAGTGCAAGTGTTGACAAAAAACTTAAAATTAATTAAAACAGAGAATCAAATGGAGTTTCTTATTTCATACAGCTTATACTATTCCTTAGGAAATAGGGAAGTTTTTAAAGATGTGTATATAAATCTACCTCCATGTTTAATCCTGTCGGAGCTGGGATATCTAGCTCTACAATATAACACGATTCCAAGCTTCTCAATTTCTTTTCTCTGTCACCTCCTCTTATCAAAGGGTGGATAGTCAATTACGTAATATGTCAGGCCTTGTTCGTTCTTATAATGGAATTTATCAAAATGGCTAGCTACTTGATATGTTTTACCGCTGTTTTTAGTTGCTCTGAGGTGTTGTAGCACCCTTTTGTGTACAGGCAAAATAGTACTCCCAACATACTTAAGTTTACATGGGCATTCAAGCACATATATCGCATATTTGGTCTTACAATCATAATGTCCCTTTATTTTTCTCTGCTTTTGAGATAACCCTGGGATGTATGTGCTAGTATTCTAACCATGCCTACAGGCCTTGCATTTCATGCATTTAATGAAGCCTTCCTTCCGTTGCAGCCATGTGGCTTTAAAATTTAACCATGTTGGATTTTGGCACATCAGTAGAGCACAGGTGAAAATGTAAACAATTCAACAGAAACAAAATTAATTACACAATTTCAAATTTTTTATTCTAGTTAAAAAGAGGAAGTGACCTCCACAATTAAAAAACAATGTGCATTTCATATACAGAAAACAAACAGCCGATGCAGCGTTTCGGTGAATTTTCGATGTGACACCGTCTTCAGGACAGTTTTTTCTCTAGCCTTTTAATGGAGACTAGTAGTATAAGCTTTAGATTAAAAACAACAACAAATCAGCAATGTGTTTTGCCTTGTTACTGGTTCCTGATGGCGTTCAATCAAACAACCTTTCAAGTTAAAAGCAGTTAAAAGCAGAAACATATCATATGCTGAACGTGGGAAGGCCACTGTGTTTAA
The DNA here is from genome assembly GCF_964261635.1 of Lissotriton helveticus. Classification (NCBI taxonomy): domain Eukaryota; kingdom Metazoa; phylum Chordata; class Amphibia; order Caudata; family Salamandridae; genus Lissotriton; species Lissotriton helveticus. Next base: position 1,012,560,369 of record NC_136072.1, read on the forward strand.
ATGGCTCCAATCGCGCATATCATCATGGTATCAAGATGTATCGAGTCTGGAATTCTGACTTCTCTTTTCTTGTTGTGCTGAAATATGTACGTGTATAAAGTTTTGTACCACCAAACTGTATCTGGCCCACTTTTTTCAAATTGAGGGTCTTCGGACAGTTAGACGGCCTCCATGCCTCCACACCGTACAGCTTCCGGGTCGGGAAAATCAAAAGTTAAGTAGTCTTATATTTCGGTAAATTCGTCAGTGTGAATGTTAACATTTATAAACAAACCCATAAGAATTCACCAGTTAAAGTAACCTGCACTAACTATATCTTGAGCCCTCGCCATGCACTACTTATGACCTCACATGTGACTTCACTCATGCCATGTTCTATGACATCGTTTATGACACAACTGATGACATTTCAAATGACATCATTCATGACATCACTGATGACATCATCCAAACTTCACTTTACCACCTCTCAGTCTATAAATTACTATTCTGTTAGAGGCCTGACAGTAAATTCAAAATAGCTAAGGAGAATTTCAGCATCATTACTACCATCACCGATACAACACCCTAATCTGAAGAAAGCATGCATTTTGTGCAATGTTGACCTTATACCATAAACTTTACAGCTAGCATAGTTCACATTATTAATCAACCACAGATATATGGGAAGCCCTTATTAAGTCTGGTGTTGAATCTGTATACAGCTGTTTGCCCTACCACGGACAGCTTTTATCTGGATCAAACCGCTGACACATGCCAAAGCTACATAAAGAAGTGAAGTCAATATCCGAAGAGAACAGAGTACTGTAAATAGTGTTTACTCTATGGAGAGAGTTCATTTTTAACACACTGTTTTCCAAACAGGGAAACTCTCATGAGAAATACATTGCAGAGTATTCGAAATAATCTACTGAGACCAGTGTTAATCTATGCAATAGGTGTCAAAAAAGTCTCTATTTGCTAAACATCACACGATCTGAAGGTGCAAAAGTTCATACTACTTGCACCCTTTATACTGTGAAGAAAACGTTACAAAAAGCCCATCTTCTGAAGCAAAACAAGCACACACACATAAGTTAGTACCTGGTGCACAAGCTCTTCTATGTTAAGTATTAATTATCATGCTGACAACATTCTTGCATGATTCTTGCTAATACCTCAAGGCTGCAAAGTTAGCATCTGCAGAACCAAAAAGTTGTGAGGAGCACAGTTATTGTGCATTAGGAGCCCTTGTGTTTTGTAAACACTTGCACCCATTAGGTGGACCCAGACTAAACAAAATTAGGTAGAAAAGTATTATGATAGTTACTTTCTACTATGTAAACTGTAAAATAAAATAGCACTCTCATTGGATGATGTCACTAGTGATGTAATCAGTGATGACATGAATGATATTTGAGATGTCATCAGTGATGTCATAAATGAAGTCATTGACCATGTCATGAGTGATTGTATAAACAGTGCATGGGGAATCAAATTATAGTTAGCCATGCAAACTATAACTGGTGAATTTCAGTTTTTTTTAGTTCAAAACTTTAATTCTCACATTTACAAATTCATCTGACTCTAAAATTACTTTAACCTTTGTTTTTTTCAGTGAATTTCTAAGGCGTTTAAAAAAAATGAAAACGTATCTTTTTATTACGCCTAACTCTAACTCTGTTTTTTTCGACTGAATTTCTAGTTATTTTTAAAAGTGAAAAATGTTTTTTAACTGTATGTATGGTAGAATAACAATGATATATCCTGTGTGCGAACAATATTCTGAAAGGAAATTTCTTTCATATTGTCAATTAACAGGATAGACTGCACACATTACAAAATATTTCTAAAATATGATGTTTGAGTATAAAGGAGAGTAATACAACCATATTTGCGTTGAGATTGTCTATCTCCTCAGTTCCTCTGCCTCTCATATTGAGACATTTTCATAGCAAGTTCATTAATATTGGAACAGCATACTTTTCATTGCCTTTGTATATGTTAATTATATTAAAGTCATAATCATAATGCAGAAGGAGAATAATAATTTTTTTTAATACTATATTAAGTTTTAGTATATAAAAGTATTTTTTAAGTGTATGAATACTCACCAGAGTTTTATATTTTGTTTTATCTACTGTTTATCGTTCTTTTTCACATGTTCAGTTATTATTTAATATTCAATAAAAGAGTAATTAAAATATGGTTGTAATATATATTTTTTTTTTTTTAAAAGGTGATTAATCTTGCAAGATAGTCACGGGATTGGCACACACAATCCACTGCGTGGACTCTGAGGGGGATGTACTTCTTGGTCGGTTTCGTGACCCTCTTACGTATCGTACATTTGGGATTCAGTTAAGAACAGTGCTTTCCCGTAATTCTGAACAAAGTAACAGATTACAGAAGTTGATTATGTTAGTAAAATTGGTTATGATTTCTTCCCTTGCATATATAAATCAATAATATTTTTATGATCTTGCAAAAAGCTCACTCGAATCAAACCCACAATCCTCTGCGTGGGGCTGTACTTTCAGTTTGGCTCTCACAATCTACCCAGGAAATTGCGCCTTTAGAATTAGCTTAATAACAGTGTTTTTGTGTAATTGTGAACAAATTAAGACATTAGAGAAGTTGATTAGCTAGGAAAAATTGATTATGATTTATTCCATGAAATAATAATATTGTTACCATCTCGCAAGACGCCTGGTTTCTCGCAAAAGGACCAGGGGAGGAACCACATCCTAAGCAAGGATTGTGATTGGTTCATATCAATGTCTTTATTTAGCAAAGAAAGATTCCGGGGCGAGAACCAAGATGGCAGGTTGATGCCGCCTCGGAGTAGCAGCGCAAGCTCTCGTTCCCCTGCAATAAGGATTCTCTGACGCCTGGAGAGAACTTTACGTACATGGAGTACTAATCTGGAATACTAATATTTTATTTTCCATTGCTTTATCGACTTACCTGCTACGCGAAGCAACTTTAGAACTGCTGCTGGATGCTTCGTCTTTTGAACGGCTGGTGCAGGCGGTGTCTGCCTGCTCTGAGAGCTTGGAGCGTGAGCTTTTCGCCATCCTTCAGGCCGGCCATCCGCTGGGCGGGTCTTACTCTGGTTGTGACCCTGCTCAGAGACGAAGCTGAAACGGAGGAAGCAACACAGCCGGTACGCTCTGTCCTGCTCGACCAGTTGCAGCTAAAAATCGCGCCTCAGATGAGGATGGGGCCAAAGGCTACGGGGAGAGCTACCCATGCAGGGAAGGGGGCCAACACTGAAACGTCGATACCGACGCCAACTTCTACGAACATTTGCACAATGGCCGCCGTGGGGACGATGCAGCAAGCGGGTAAGCCACTGATACGTGCTCCGCTTTTTACCAGCACAAATCCTAGCTCTAACCCCAGTAACTGCTTACTGCGAACAGCTGCAACAATGTTTCTGAGGCGGAGGGCTGCAGCAACAACGTGACTAATTGTGATGATTTGGCAGACGGCGTGGATGCAGCGGAGAAGGGCGGCGGGAAGCGGGCAGGACTTGTCTCTGCTGAGGTGCTTAATAACACATTATCAATTACCTCGCTTAAGGTTAAAAATAATGCTGCAAGGGCCGAGGTGAATATAGATACTGGAGGTGATATGGCCTCTGAAAAAGGGGGAAAATGATTTGGCAAAGGTAAGAGATATATCTAGCATCAGCGAGTCTGATAATGGTGATGTCTTATATGACAATAACAGCGCAAATAACGAGATACTCTTGCTGCCTCCAGGGCGAGATGGAGAACAATTCTTAGAAAGAACGAATATACTGGAATCTGGCACTTTAAATGTAGACGGAGCAGAGGCTACAATAATCAATGAAGTTGTTGAACCCGCAGAAGAAAATCTTACTGTGGAAAATGAAGAGGAACTTGACGAAGAATCTGGCTACTATGAAGAGGGTACAAGCAATGGAACCACGAGCACTGCTAAACCTTTTGGCCGGAAGAAGGGGAAAACTAAAGCAAAAAGTAAACTTAAGAAAGGCAATACTGTCGTCTCCTCTGCTAAATTGCACGTAAAAACGGTTAGAGATGAGAGCCCCCTCCGCAAATGGATACAGGCAAGGGGAGGAGTTAAGACAATGGCTCTGCGCTTATCTGGCACTAGCCCAACTGAAGATATGAATCGAAATGAGGGAACTCACTTAGTTGTGAGCGCTGGGACGCCCCCGACCCTTGCTCCATCAGAGCCGGAATTAATTTGCAGGGGTCAAATTAATGAACTGGTCACTTAACCTGTAGCTGATGTTTTGAATTGTGCAGAAGCAACTTATCCGTCCTCTTCTATTGAGGCTGTCTCTTCAGCTCTTGACTTCTCAAGTTCTTGTGATCCTTCTTCATCAGTACTCCCGAAAAATATAGGAGACACTCCTTCCTCTTTCGATCTTATTCTGAAGACACTTACTGATCATAAGCTTGAGGCTTTGCAACACTATCTCCAGTTAAGAGAGGACAATAACATGCTACAGAACTCCCTGATGGAGGTCTCCAGTAAATTAGGGGGGTCACACAAGAGATCGAGGATCTAAAACAAAGAGTGGTCGAAGTAGAAGAAGGGGCTTCGTGTACTAAATCTCTCACTAATCAACATGCGGCGCAAATTTCAAATCTTGAAATCAAACAAGAGGATATGGAAAATCACCAAAGACGGCAAAATCTATGACTTTTTGGTGTTCAGGAGGGGTCAGAAGGCTCCGATCCTAGGACTTATGTTGTCAAATTATTTCAAAAAGCCTTCCTAGACTTCTCAGATTGGGACTGGGATTCACAGTTGCAGAGAGCTCATAGGCTGCCGACTTTTCAAAAAAATAAGAATAGCAAGTTTCCACGCCCCCTTCTGATTTATTTTGGGAACTATTTATTGAGACAGGCTGTCTCTTTAAAAGTCAGACCAAATACCCCTGTCACAGTTGAAAACGTTACGTTCTTCGTTCGATCTGACTTGAGTAAAAGTACGAAGGATAAAAGATGGAAGCTCCGCCAGATGATTGACTCTTTTAAGTATATTGGTTGTGAGGTTTATCTGCAGGAACCTGCTCGTCTTAAAGTTATTAAAGCGGGCCAATCTTATTTCTTCACTGATCTGAGGGAAGCTGAGTCTGCACTTTCTAAGTTTAGTACATGATTAGGAAAGTATAGAAATGTGGGAGTAACCTCGGAGTATTGAGCACAGAAGGGGATTTCACTAGATATAGGCAGATGGAATTTTTGAATTATCTTTTTTTTACGCTAACTGAAATATCTTAATAGGTGTATTGTATATGTATATGTATAGAATATTAGTTGAATTATGAAAATGGTAGATCCCCATTAGGTCACTAGCTCTCATTAGCGGCACTTAGAATTTTTCTATACCTACTCCTCTTTTGGATCTCTTCTTTTGTGTTCTCTTCTTTTTTCTTTCTTTGGCAGGGGTTTCGGTCATAGCCTCTGTGCTTCTGCTCCTCCGAGCTGCTCTTCCAACGGCAGCAGGGCTAGTGGGATGTTCTCCCCGAGTGTACTAGGGAGGGTGGGTGGGGGATCGGTTTGGGCTGAGGTTAAAAAGGGGGAAAAATAATCATTGCTCGAGATATAGCTTGGAAGCGAAGACAAAATGTAACTGTTACTTTACAGGGTGAATTAAAACAGAGGGATACACTGCACCACGCCATTGCTTTTTTAGAAAATGTATCCTTTAAGATGTTTAAGTTGGAATGTAGCTGGCCTTAATAGCAAAAATAAACACAGATTGGTTCAGGAAGAGCTTAGCATGTATAAACCCCATCTTGCGCAAGCAATTCTGTGAATTTTAACTGAGAACTTGAATAACGAAAATTGAAAAATCTTCAATCAACTCTTTTTGAAATTCTTACTTGTGGGAAGTTTCTGTCTGAATATCTATTATCACTGTGAAATATAGAAATTTGATAAATCAAATACTTGTGTACAAACCTTGGTGCGGGTCAACTTTCTGTGATATAAACCCCATCTTGCGCTGCTTACAGAAACGCATATTGGTTTTAAAGATAAAAAACTGCTTGGTCAATTGGGATATGATCTTATTGTATGTTCTACTTTGGGTGCTTCTATACAGGGGGTTGCAATAATGAAATGTAAATATTTGAAATTAGAAGTCACTCGGACGTTGGCTGACTCAAAGGGTAGATGGGTCATAATTCAGGTTGAGCTTGAACATTCTAAATATGTATTCTGTGTGGTATATGGCCCTAATATTGATGAACCCACTATGTATGATAACTATTAGTTATGGGTGACTTTAGCTGTGTTATGAATTATCGTTTAGATACTACTCGATGTCATGCCTTATTACGGATGTGTAAAGTTAGAGCCGCGATATTAGAACTAAGTCGTATACATGATCTTAAAGATGTTTGGCGTACTGTACATCCCCATGTCGCTGGGTTTACCTACTATTCAGCACCTCATAAATTATGCTCTCGAATTGATATGGTTTGGGCAGCTGATGGAATTGTGAATAACTGTACAATAGAACTATGTCCTAGAGTGACATCTGATCACAACCCTATACTGATAGAAATTAGCATATTGACTAAAAAACAAGAGATCAGACAATTCACTCTTCCGAGATATTTGTTTTCAGATTCAATCTTTATTGCTCAGCTTAAACTACATATTTCCGAGTTTATAGAGATCAATTTAAACTCTGCGGCAGTAATACATGTCTGGGACGCCTGCAAAGCTAGTGTCAGGGGCTTCGCACAACAATATGTTTTACGGCAAAACTCAGAAAGATCGAAAGAGATTAAAATTCTGACTTCCAGTCTTTTATCTCTGGAAAGTCAGCTAGTACAGGCATTGCAGCAGGAAACACCCAATGTTGACCAGATAAAGATGGCCTTGGTTAATCTGAAGTCGGCCACAAAAAAGACCATGATTGAGAGACATAGCCAGAAGCTGCATCAATATCATCTTTCGCAGTATGAAAGCGGTGATAGAATAGGGAAATTATTAGCATATAAAGTGGCAGATAAGAAGGCCAAAACTATAATTAAAGTTATCAAGGATGCTAACGCGGTGTGTCACACTCAACCAGAAGATATATTAGATCAGTTTGTCAACTATTATACTAGGTTATATACACCTGAGCACTCTCCTTCAAATGATCTTATTATATCATATATTGATAAAAATCTGGTTAATCAAAATGATGGTGAGAGGTTCAATCAATTAGAAGATGATATCTCTATTACGGAAATAAGATCAGCGATAGCTTCTCTCCCGTCCGGTAAAGCGGCAGGGGAAGATTTACTCCCAATCGAATTTTATAAAATATGTATAGAGGAACTAGTTCCCCTTTTTAGCTTAGTTATCAATTCTTTTAGGGAAACAGGGAAATCCCCGGCTTCTTGGAACATAGATAAAATTGTATTTAAAAAAAAAAAAAAACAGCTAACGATTGTGGGTCATACAGGCCCATTTCATTAATCAACGCCGATGCCAAGGCCTTTGCCAAGATACTGGCAACTCGGTTAGCTCCCTGTATGCCAGAGCTGGTTAATACTCAACAGCATGTGTTTGTTACAGGGAGAGACACAACGACTCACGTCAGTATGGCTATCACAGCCTTTGACGTTGCTTCTACCGAGCTCACCCCACTCGGTATGATAATGCTTGATGCAGAGAAAGCATTTGACCGAGTGGGGTGGGAATATCTATGGGCTGTACTCAAGGAATTTGGCTTTCAAAATAACTACATTGGCTGGATTAGATCTTTATACGACCAACCTATAGCCAAGATAAGCTATGCTGGTATGGACTCCCCTAAATTTTGAATAGCATGAGGAACTCGGCAGGGGTGTCCTCTCTCCCCCCTGCTGTTCGCTCTTTCTTTAGAACCATTCTTAAATGCACTCTTGATACAGTCAAATATTATCCCTTTTCAATTTGGCAGACATGATCTAAAAATAACCGCATATGCGGATGACATAGCCATCTTTACAACTGATGTAGTTAAATCATTACCCGAGATCACTAAAGAATTAGAAGAATTTGGGAAGGTCTCAGGGTACAGATTGAATTTAGAAAAGACACAAATTATAGTTAACTACAAACCACTGGTCTCAGTTCATTGTATTTTTAATAACGCCACGTACCTTGGAATAAAAATATCAGCTAATCTGGGGTATTTAATTGCTCTTAATTACAATCCACTTTTTAAAAGAAGCGGCTTTGTCTTTCAAAAAATGGCACAGGATCCCGCTGAGTTTAGTCGGCCGGATTAATCTAATCAAAATGAAATGGGTCCCCAAATTTCTATACTTATTTAGATGCATTCCCCTTTGACTTAACTACTCTTTCTTTAAAAAACTTGATGGACTATGCAGTAGCTTTATATGGGGTTATAAGAAAGCTTGCAGATCAATTCAATCACTGAAATTATCTATTGAGAAAGGTGGATTAAAATTTCCCGATTTTAAACTATATTTTTTGGCTACTTTTTTTCCTCGTCTCCGAAGCTTGCTTAACACTAAATTGCCTATGGTTTTTTTCTAGCAATTTATGCTAGGCTCCGATTGTAATTACTTTTTATTAAGAATCCACAACCCTAACTTTTTTAAACGAGTTAAATTTAAGACTGCTAGAGAAGTCATTGCCATCTGGAACACCATTATGAACTATGGCAAATTTTCATTTTTCCATTCAGACTTACCTTTGTGGGATAACCCAGGCCTTCCTGGAATTTTTTCAGATGCGGCTGGAACTTCCTGGGCTAGATGTGGGGTGTGTAAACTGGGAGACCTTGTTGGGCACGAAGGCCTCTTAGACTTTACGTCTTTAAAAACTTTATATATATTGGATGACAGCATGTATTTCAAATATATACAACTGAGGGACATTTTGGTGCGGAAAATGAAAATTAAAGAAGCTGACCAATCAGAGATTTTAAACTGTTTATACTCTGATAAAACTAAATCAGTCATTAGTGAAGGATATTCATGCTTAAATAGTTTAAAAATGGACAAATGTGGCAAACTCGCCATTAAATGGACCAATAGGGTCGGTATAAATATAACACCAAACCAAATCTCTGCATCTTTACGTCCAATTAATCAGGTGGTTCAGTCCTCTAACTTAAGATTACAACACTTCAGAACTATATGCCAACTTTATTATACTCCTCAAAGAATAGCTAGTTGGTCAAGTAATAGCGACGTTAGTGGCCGTATGAAGTGCCCTAAATGCGATTTACATGCCACCGATCTGGTGCATATGCTCTACTCACGCCCCTCTTTGGATGAGTTTTGGAAAAAAATAGAAGATGCATTTGCTCATAAACAAATAACTTGCCCGAAATTTACGGCGCAGCTGATATTACTTGACTTACATGATATTAGCAGTCCATTCAAAGATTTGATTACTATACTAATCGCTTGTGCGCGACTGGTTATAGCCAGGGCCTGGATCTCTTCGAACCCTCCGCATATTACAGAATGGTGGGCCTTAATTAATGAGATTCAGACGATGGAACTATCACTAGCAAAATTAAGGGGGCCTCACTCCTTAAGGAAAAGGGAGAAAATCTGGAGAGTTTTCATGGGATAATAATGTTTGGATAAGGCTGGCTGTATTTATTATCTTCTAAATCATGAAGAAATGAACTATTTTATTTTATGGATGTATTTCTCTGTATTAATAATTATTATGAATTATTGTGTATGATGACATTGCTGTATGAACTTCGCATGGTTTTCTTTTTCTCTTTTGTGTTTCTCTTGCAATGATAAATAAAAATTTAAAAGAAGAAAAAAAAAAAGCAAAGAAAGATTCCTTCCTTCTTGCTTCATTTGGCCATTGAATTGTGCTGTGGTTAGATCCTTTTGGCTATCTTTCTGACATTGCTGATTTTCTATCACCAGAATGTGATCCGCAGAGTCAGATGCGACCCTACTGCTGTTCCTGCAAAATCAGCCACCTCATCCACCAGTCCTCGGTGTATCATTTTTTTTTTTAAATGAGGCCAGGTGGAAATAAAAGTATCTGAGAAATATGTCATATGAAAAATATGCAAAATGTAGTTCAGTAGGGTCATGTGGAGCTCGCAATACAGAATGAGCTTGATAACTCGTCAGGGGCGTCCACATCTTTTCAAACTGGTGACACTGCGCCTGCTCAGGTACTCGTAGTTTAATAAGATAGCAATTCTGCATTTCTCATTAAATCCTTTTTTTATGCTTATGCAAGCAGATTATTTCTTCTTAGACAAGCAGGGCTGCACATGAGAAGTTTGACCAGGATCATAAATGCCCACCTAAGCAGTAGTTTTATTTAAAACTTTTTTTATACCTTGTTTTTCTCCTCTTTGTTTTGAAGAAGATGGTGCTGTCAGTTTACTCCTAATTTCTTTTTTTTGTTGTGCCCTTTTTAAAAAAAATACAAAAAATGTAAAAAATTTGAAAAAACACAAAAAATACAGATGCTGAAAAATGGTAATTAAAAAAATAATTTCAGCACTATCCTCTACTTTCATTATGTATGCTGTTTGTACTTTTACCCTTTTCTTCTTGATGACTCTCGTGAGACACTCACAAGGACCACAATGCTCATACCTAGTGTGGTTCACTCTCGTGGGCCTCTTGCAAGAGCCAGGGGCACAGTCCTCCGCATCCACGGCAATGGGGTAGTGTTTGTGACTTTATGCCTGCAAGCCTCTCGGGAGGGTGTACTTTTAGAATAAAATTTGCGTTTTCACTGAACATATCCTGTTGCAGTAGGTATAATTTATAGGTACCAGATTTTAGCTACCCCTTTTTTTGTATACAGTCATGCGGGCCTCTTGCACGATGGTAAAATTACTTTAGAGGAAGAATTTACATTTTTTCTTTATTAGAATACTTAGCTCTTACAATCCCCACTACTATACTATGGGAAACAGCGTTTACAACGCAACTTTTACCACGCACTACCTTTACCACGCAACTTTTACAGCGCAAATCGTTACAACGACTTGCGCTGGGGGGCACTCTAGGGTAGGTAATAGTTTAATTTACTATCCAAAACCTTCCCTACTATCCACGGGGACTGGAGTTGGAATAGTAAATTAAACTATTCACTATCCAGCATCCCCCAACGCAAGTCGTTGTAACGACTTGCGTTGTAAAAGTTGCGTGGTAAAGGCATGCGTTGAAAAAGTATGCGTGGTAACGACATACATCCCTATACTATGGGAAGAGATTAGCCTCTCCATTGAGACCTTGAATGAAGATAACTAGTGTATAGAGTAGGATGTAAAGAGACACTGCCTCTCCATTCGCACCTTTCTCCAGGCTCATTAGTATACATCGTAGGGTGGGGATTGTTCTCACCTAACATGTAAGACCTCACTATTCCATACTAAGTACTATCCTCCCCACTGACACCTATCCACAGGGAAATAACCTTATTTATTGGGTGGGGTAATGAATTTGCCTGTCCACTAACAGCTCTCCCCAGCATAATAGACACATACAGTAGACGTAGGGAATCTTTATCTTCTGCACCTGTCCCCAGCACAACTTGGATGTACAACACAGTCTAGGGAACCAGTGGCCTCTGTGCTCACACCTCTACTCAGAACAACAGCGATATGCTGTGCTGTCTGGGAAGGAAATAACATCTCTCCTAACAAATCTTATCAGGTCGTAGGGTTTGAGAAAAATGTATCTCTCTACTCATACCTCTTCTCATACTGATAGGTATGTATAGTAGGCTGTGGAGAGAAACTACTGTGTTTCCTGACCGGTTTATTGCATGATAACTCTGTGTAGTATAGTGTGGGGAGAGACTGACCTCTCGCTTGTGACCTGTCTTTTGGTAATGGTTGTTACAATTTGGAAATTAGGATGTGAAAAGTGGCTTACCGTTCCGGTCGCAGCCCTCCCTAGTATGACACATCTACAAGTAAAGCATAGAGTTGAAATCACCTTTATACTCAAAAGTCTGTCTTATAAACTATAGAGACTATGATATGAAAATACACTTCCCTCTCAAGTGAGACATCCCCCCAGAGAACATATGTGCAAAGCAGGCCATGGGTAGGAACTGTTCTCTCTGCACATACCTCTCTTTATACTGATGAATATCCATTGTAGAGTATAAAATGGAACATTCTCTCTGTTCAGAATGGTCTCAGACAACTCGTATCCATATTTCATTGTGGAGGCATACTTACCTCTGTTTCAAAATCCTCCCAATGGCAACACCAATATATAATAGGGTGTGAACACCAGCCGGTAGCAATGTGTATTACAGTATAAATATGCACTGCCCTCTGTGGCAAGACTTCTCTCTTATATCACACTTCCCTAGATTTAAACTTTTTTATTAGAACAAAACAATACAAAACTACAACATCTACATTAACAAATTATAAAAAGGAACTATACCACAAACAAAACAAACAACTTAATAAAGTACATTTTATATGACACTCATAAACAGCTCCTAACAACACCCCTCTTCACATTCACATGTTTTCCTACTGGATTTTGATTTTAGTAGTACTTAATTTACAGTCTTTTACCCACCTTAGACTGCCAAAGACTTTTTAGATTTGCGCTATGCCAGGCTAGCTGGCATTAATGTCTCAGCAAAACAGCATATCTATATATACAGTCTTTCTGACCTGAATACACTGTGCCTGAGAAGGTAATTATTGCTGGACAGCACAATAATCCTGCTTCTCTTAACAGGGCTCTTTTTTGCTGCTAATGTAAGCAGATGATTATTAACACAGAGACAAGTTTCCATGTTACTCCTAAATAAAAGACAAAGTAACCAAAACAATAACATGTACATAATGGGCAATAAATGATAACAGAGATACATAAGTATATTTTCTAAACCTTTCAACAGTTTTCACCAACTATCACATATTTACATCTAATGCACCAGTAACTTTTTATTCTTTTCTCCTGAAAAATTCTACACCCTCACCCAGTCGACATTTCTACCGCAAATAAATCCAAACATGCCATCAAACTTAATTTCATAATTGTTTATAAGGAAATACGTTCCTCTTGAGACACCTTTGCTAGCACTCACCACAGCGTTTTACTCTATAAATAGCAATATCACCACTCAAACATTTTATAGGGCTAATGTATGTGTACAATGAGGTTCATAACAACAGTCCAGCTTGTATTATTCCATTCTTTGTTTTATAGTTTGAGAAACACTTCTTCCTTTGCTTACAAGTACACATAGTTTGTACATTTCATTTTTTAACACAATCTGGAAACCTTACTCACATCTCTCTACCTTATAATCTAAACCTCTTAAAACCTATATTAACAAATCCACACCTCCCCAACCAACTTTTCACTGTGTACACATTGCGTAGAATAAGTGTACCAATATTAGTAGACACCCCTGTAATGTTTTTTTTTGTAGTGAATTTCAACGGTTTCTTTTAATTTTATTTCCTAACTGTAACCTGTAACTTTGAGAGTGTGTTTGTGAATAGCTGTATAGGTCAATAAGCAGGGGTGTGAGTAGTTTTGTGGGTGTGAGTGGCTGTATGGGTCTGTGAGTGAGTCTGTGAATGGCTGTACGGGACTGTGATTGGGTGCCTGAGTGTCTGAGTGGGTCTGTGAATTGATGTGTCAGTGTATGAGTGGAGGAATGAGTGAGTATCTGAGTGGGTTGGTGAGTGGGTGAGAGAGTGCCTGAGTGGGTTTGTGAGTGCCTCCATGAGTGTGTGGGTCGTTCTGTGAGTGAGTGCATGAGTGTCTGAATGAGTCTGTGAGTGGGTATGTGAATCCATGAGTGGGTCTGGGAGTGGGTGCATAAGTCTCTGAGTGGGTGTGGGAGTGGGTCTGTGAGTGTCTGCGTGGTGGTGTGAGTGGGTGCTTAAGTCTCTGAGAAGGTGTATGAGTGGGTGTGAGAGAATACAAGTAGTTGTGTAAATGGGTGCATGGGTGGGTATGTTAGTGGGTGTACCTGTCTCAGTGGGTCTGTGAGTGGATGCATAAGGGTCTAAACAGATCTGTGAGTGGCTGTGAGAGTATCTCAGTGGGTCTGTGAATGGGTGCATGAGTGCCTGAGTTGGTTTGTTACTGGTGGTGAGAGTGTCTGAGTGGGTCTGTGAGTAGGTTCATGAGTGTCTGAGTGGGTCTATAAGTACATGTGAGAGTGCCTGAGTAGGTCCGTGAGTGGGTGTGGATGTGGGTCTGTGAGTGGGTGTACCAGTGTCTGAGTGGGTCTGTGAGTGGGTGTATCAGTATCTGAGTGGGTCAGTCAATGGGTGTGTGAGTGCTTCAGTATGTGAGGGGGACACGCCTGGGTGAAACCCAGGACAAGGGCAGGCCCATCAGATGCTAGGCTGGGCCACCCCCAAGACCTATAATTTGGACACCAAGTTATAGTGTGTGCCCCATGCCTCTTTGTCTTTGTTTTTGTAATCCAGCTCAAAAAAGGTCTCATGTTTTTCTTTTGACGAATCTTATATTTCTTCTTGGTGTAAGTCCCCTGAACCTGGTTGAACCTAGTTGAGGACACACTCTCTCCTCAGCAGCTCCACCTCCATTTCTCCACCGTCGAGCCTCTTCTCTTCCTCCTTGGAGGGGTTTGAGTCCCCAGTATGCCAGTCACCTCTGCCTGAGTGTAATTATTCTATTAATTGTGGGCAGTCGTTACTGTTTGTGTCAATTTTATTGTTGTGTTTTATTCAGCTTCTCTAGTTAAGCTTGTTGGCCGATTCTCGCCATCTCCCCGCATCCCTTTTCTCACCGCTACTGCACCTGTGGCCCGACCGCCCTCCACTGCCGATCCCACCTCCCAGCTGATCGTCCCTCCCACTCTCCTTCTTAATGACACACACCGCTAGCGCGCCATATGTGCGCCTAAGGCAAGCCCATCTGCGCCTGTCCTCATCCCGACTGTGCCCACTGGCAGGAACCCTGGATCTCCAAGGCTCCATTGTTACGATTCCACCACCCTCCATGCACACAATGACTGCGAAAGATCCTCTCTGAACATCACCCTCAGACAATTCTCATTCAGACCCTGCCAAAGATCCTTCACCATCAAGCAAAGCCCCCATGACCGTCACAGGCCCTTTGGACGCACGCACCGCCGAAACCCTGACATGCATCCTCCTCAAAGTGTGCTCCCTACACCGACACACCGTAGAGATCTGGGACTTGATCGACACCCTCTCGCCCATCGTCGCCTTCTTCATGGAAACCTGGAACAATGCCACCTCCAGCCCGACGTCGCCACTGGCATCCCTGATGGCTACAAGATCCACAATAAGGACTGCCCCACCCGCCCAGGAGGAGGACTTGCCAATGCACACAAGACCACCCTCTGACTCTCTACCTCCAGCACGAATGACCCCCACTCCAACACAGAACACCTCCACTTCCAGATCCAGACCAGCCCCAGGACCACGCTATGCGGCACCCTCATCTACAGACCCCCCAGGACCCCGCCCCCAGTCCGCAACTACCATCACCAAGATCATTGCACCCCACGCCATCGACCCTGACTCCAACACTCTCCTTGACAACATCACTAACCTCGGACTGATGCAGCTTGTCAACACGCCCACAAACATCCGCTTCAGCCACACCACCCAGCCCCTCTGGACGAACCACCACCGTGTTCACTTCACCTTCAACACCACCACCGCACCCAAGCCTGCCCCGCGCCTGCCACAAAGGAACTGGAACGCATAGGAACATCTCAACACCACCCTCCTCCAAGACCCCCCCCCCCAGCGCCACAACCGACACCAACTCCGAGCCAAAGAATTTCACCACTGGATCTCCTGCTGCACCGACTAGCTTGCACGCTTCTGCCACCCCGCCAAACAACGCGCTCTGAAGGCCACCTGGTTCACCACAGAACTACAAGAAGCCAGGCGCTCCTGCAGACGCCTATAGAAAACCTGGAGAAACCAGAAAACCACGGAAACACAGAACAACCACAAGAGCGCCCTGAAGGAATACCACCAGTGCATAAGAGACACCAAATGGACCTTCATCAGGGACAAAGTTAACACCAACGCGACCAACGCCAAAGAACTGTTCAGCATCATACAACATTTTGCCAAACCGCCACGGACATCACACCTTTCCCTTGAACTCGGTAACAAGCTCAGCTCCTACTTCCATCTGAAGATCAAGGTCCTCTACGACAACTTCAGCGAACAGACGCTGGACACCACCCCCTCCCCACCGCCGCCGATAAGCCAACCTTCATGAACTGGAATCCCACCACCGTCGGAAACATCAATGCGACCATGAAGAAAACTCACTCAAGAGCCCCGCTGGACCCCTGCCCACTGCATATATTCCACAGGGCCGCCGCTGCCACTGCACCCTAACTAGGACGGACCATCAATGCATCCTTAAGATCCAGAATTTTTCCAGATGACTGGAAGCGGGAGGAGGTTAAACCTCTCCTCAAGGAACCCACGGCCGACCCAACAGAGCTGAAAAACTACCGGCCCATCTCTCTCCTCCCCTTCGCGGCCAAAGTCACTGAGAGACTCGTAAGCGCTCAGCTGACCGCCTTCCCTCCATGCCACCACTGATGACATCTGCATGGTACTTGACCAGGGACACATCCGTCTAGACCTCTCCCCAGCCTTAGACACCGTCTCACATTGCACGCTCGCAGCCAGAATTCATAACGTGGGGATACAAGGAGCCGCCCTCGACTGGATCCAATCCTTTCTCTCAGGCAGAATCCAGAGGAGCAGACTCCCTCCCTTCGTCTCCTAACCCGCTGATATCAACTGCGGAGTACCCCCAGGATCATCGCTCAGCCCCACGCTCTTCAACATCTACATGGCCCCCCTCACCACCATCGTAAGACAGCATGGGCTCAGCATAGTATCCTACGCCAATGAAACCCAGTTCATCCTCTCACTCATGAAGAATCCCAAAGACACCAGACTCTGCTTCCAGGAAGGAATGAAGGACATTGGAGACTGGATGAAAGACGGCTGCTTGAAGCTCAACTCAGAGAAAACCGAGGTCTTCATCCTCGGACCCTGCACCTCTGCCTGGGACAATACCTGGTGTCCCTCCGCCCTCGGGAGTCCACCCACCCCTTCAGACCATGCACAAAACCTCAGCATCATCCTAGACTCCTCCCTCTTCATGAACCGCCGGACCAATGCCGTCGCTTCCACCAGTTTCAACTGCCTGCGCATCCTCCACAAGACCTTCAAATGGATCCCCCGATTGCAGAAGAACCGTCACTCACCCGCTCCTAACCAGCAGACTGGAATACGGCAATCCCCTCTATGCCGGAATCAACAGAACTCTTCTACACAAACTCCAAACTATCCAGAACACCGCAGCCAGACTCGTGCTTGGATCACCGCGTCACAAACACATGACCCAACACCTACGAGACCTCCACTGGCTCCCCGTCGAGAAGAGGGTTATCTTCAAACTCATCACCCACACCTACAAATCCCTCTACAACATCGGACCCAAATACCTCAATGAGAGAGTCTTCCACGTACCCAAGAGAAAACTCTGCTCCGCCGACCTCACCCTGGCAGAGGTCCTCCGCATCTGCAGAAACAGAGCAGGCAGGAGAGCCTTCTACTACATCGCAGCCAAGACCTGGATGAGCTCCCTGTGAACATCAGACGCTCCCCGACCCTGCACACTTTCAGGAAGGACCTCAAGACCTGGCTCTTCTAGCTACTCCCCCCTTAGCGCCTTGAGACCCTCAGGGGTGAGTAACTTGCTTTATAAACCCCTGATTGATTGATTGATTGATTGATTGATTGAGTGGGTATCTAAGTGTCTGTATGGGTGTGTCAGCAGCTGTGTGAGTGGGCCACAACAGAACTGCACCTGCCCTTTTATCCAACAAAAATCTACTGTTTTGCACAAAATATCTACTCAAGTGCAATACTTTCTTCTGGTTAATTACTAACTGCTACCTTGGTGGGACCATGTTCAGTGTGTATTTTGCAATACATCTCTGTAATGGACCATGAGGAAATGTATCCAGTGACCTAGTGTACATTTCAGCAATGTGATTGTTCCTTCTACGTCTTTATCCAGAAATCTGTGATAACATAGATCCTCCTATAGAGAGGACAACGATAATAAAAAGTGGCAAATCTCTACAAACCAAGGGTACTTCTGCTTATCTATATGAAGTAAGTGCTTCTTTGTTTGGTGGAGATGTCCTCATATTCCTCGGTATGAAGATCATATCACCAAAATTAGCGAGAAACACATTGCTTTTTTTTAGTAAGCTGTCTATCATCCTGGCAAAAGGCACGACGAACTTTGCATACTACCATGGTGGATGAGGAGGCCGGCACAATTATTACAAGTGGAGGGAGGGGCACACAGCCCCTCTCCCAGGGCCTATTTCAGCCCAGAGACCCCATCCCCCGGGGTCAGGCCTTGAAAGCCTGGGTGCCCTGAAGCCCACTCAGGCTACCCAGTCAGTAGCGTTGGGGACCGCAGGGAGCCTGAATTCCTCTGTTGTTCCTGCCTGCTCTCTACCTCCCGCAGGAGCTAGCATTGCTCTCACACACAGGGAGCTGCTAAACATGCAGGTCCCTTTGTATAAGAGCACTTTTCTCTATCTGTTTGACAGAGGGCAGTGAAAATGATGAAAACTCTGCATCCAGCATGCAGGAGCAGTTTGGCAGCTTCTGCTTTGTAGGAGGAGAGTTTGTGTTTGCTTTGACTTGGTGGGAGCAGCCAAGCTCCTAAAAGTTAGAGCAAACAGCTTTTTTCTGGGGGTAGGCACCCTGGCACATAGGGAGCCAGCCCTGGGTGTTGGTGGTCTCCAGGGCTATTAAAGGCTACAGAAGAAGTGTTCCATTGCCCCCCTCCTCCTATATTCACGAGCTGGCCCACGGGAGGTGGTTGTCCACGGGGCAGTATGTGGCCTGAGGGGGCTACGCAGCCCCTCTCCGACTTGCATAAATTTCATAGGCCCCAGGGACTTGGTGGTCCCAGGGCTCACGGGGTCTGCGCATCCCCCACAAATTGTTAAATTTTTTACACCGGAGAAGGAAGTTCAGGTGGAGTGGCCTTGCGGCCCTCCTAAAGTATTATACATAAAGCCTTATTGAGGTGGTCTCCCCTGGCCTTCTCCAAAACCCAGTAGGGGGGTCCATGTGGCCCCTCTCCATTTTGATAAATAATGAACTGGGGAGGTGGTGGTCCCTGGGGTTCCAGGAGCACCCCTCCTTTTTTAAACAATGCCCCTGGGACATGACCCACCTGGTCAGTGCAGGAGCCTGCGCTTGTATTTTCTTTTCATTTTCACTGGAGTCGCAGACCTGCCACCATTTTCTGTGAAACTTTAAAAAAAAATGCTATTGGAAACCAGGACCAGAACTAAGGGGTCAGGGTATTCCTTTCCTGCCCCCCTTTTTTAACCTTTTTTTTCAGGGACTCAGCTGAAAGTATAGGTGAAAGGGAAGATGTTAGGCCCCTCTAATTTGCATACAATGTGACATCACAGGAAGTGACATCATAGGATGATTAATCACCTTTGCCATCATTGAAGTGACCTAGTGTGAATATTAATATTATGGATGAGATGATAAATAATTAAATGTAGTACGTTCATCTGTTTTAAAGCTGTATTAAGGGGATTACCTGAGGCAGACTGGTTGTGAAAACTAGGTGCAGATCTCACAAAAAGGAATTTTCCTTGCTTCATGTCATCTAATTGTTTTCAGATTAGTTGGTGCATGATCAAAATTCCAGAGCATCGCAGCAAATAAACTGAATGGCATCAAAATGGCCACTAAAAATTATGCAACAGGATAAAGTGAGATAAAGATAAGTTTGGTATATGCACCTTTTCAAACTTTTATAAATCATTGGGCAGAACCAAAAAAAAGGGCATTCGAGTTCTGTACAAAGAAAGTATTATCATTTAGGATACTGAATGAATGCATTCTGATGGAAAGAACTTCCTAGTACAAATATATATATACACACCAGTTTATCAAGATGTTCATTTACAACAAATAGGGAAATAATTAAAGGCAATAAAATGAGCATAGCACTTACCAACTCCTTCATAGATTAAGTGGTGAAGATCCTCTGAGGACATTAGGTTACACCCCACAATTTAAAAGGAACCACAGTGGCAATAACACGTTAGCATAAACTTCACAACCCTATCTTCACATTTCCAGAGTAGGGAAGAATATGGTAGGAAGAAAACCTGAAATGGAAGCTGAAATCATCTGAAATGCTACCACAGTAACAAATGTTCTGAATTATTTCTAGCAGGACAATATTTCGGAAGCATCACAGGTTAAAATGTGATCTTGCTATCCTTTCTTCTGCTAAAGCCATCAATCATTTCACTGGGTTGTATGATAGAGGTACACATGGCTAAACCAGGTGTGCCACTATCAGGCAGGCTAAACCACAAATGCCTCTTAACCACACATTCCTTTACCACAAAATGTTGTGGTAAAGGCATGAATGGGAATTGGGTATGCGTGGCTAGGGTCATGACCCCCTACCCCACCCTAAGCTGAAAACTCCCTACCTGCCCCCGACCTGAGTATCAAATACTTGACCCCCTCCCAAAACCCGAAGCTATCCCTGTCCCTTAACAAACACTACCCTGACCCCCTCGCACATTCCTGCGCTGTCCTTAAAACTAACCCAACCCCTTCCACTTCCATTAGGCGTAAAACCCAAACCCCTATTTTAAGAAACTACCCCAACTCCCCTGAAACCTAAAAACCACACCGCCCTCCCCTAAGACCCAGAAACCTCCCTGACTACCCTGCCCTGAGGCCTAAAATCCTGTTACTTAACATAAGCTATTCCAACCCCCTCCCACCCCTGTGCTGTTCCTAAAACTACCCCATCCCCTTCCACTGCCCTTAGGCCTAAAACTCTAACTCCTAATTAAAAAGACAACCTGATCCTCCTCCAGCCCTGAAAACTAAACAACCGTTTCCCAGCTCTGTAAACTATCCCAACCCCCAGCCCTAAAAACTACCCCAACCCTCCCCAGCACCTAAAACTACCCCCAAATCCCTCAGCCCAGAAAACTACCACTGACCACCCACCCCAGAAAAGTGCCCCAAGCCCAGAAAACTCCCCAGCCCCACTCACCTCACACCGTCTCTCTTCCTAGCGAGGTCTTCCTACTTCCCTCCCTGCAGCAGCCAGCAGCTACACTGTGCACTGCCTGGTTAAGACATAAGTGTGGTTAAGGAAAGCGTGGTTCTGCTTGTAAAGCCGGAATGCACGTGGCGGAGGCAGGGGTATTCTGAATGTTTCCTATTTTACTGTGGTCCAATGTTGCTGCAATATAAAAGAAATCTAATTCTGAAAGTTGTTCCTGGAACATTTTATTGGTTTGAGGCACAAGAAGCTCTGTTCAGCAGATGCTACTGTCACTGGAATTGTGAGCAGAACTCTTAGAGCAACCACACAATTTGAGTGCAATCCTTCTAGTCTGGTAATATAAATATACTGAATAGCCTCTTAGGTATTTCGTTTTTCAGGAAAGACAGGAGCAAGGAAGAATATCTCCTGAAACAGTTCACTCACTTCTATGTCAGAAGACATAACACCATCAGCTGTGCTGTCCGACAAAAGATGTTGCAGATAATTGCAATGTTTTTTGTAGATCAGCACTTTTCATTTCTTTTACGCTGGACATATTACATAGAAAGCCATATTGTTTTTGATGATTGTTCAACTGCTCAAATCATCTGTCAGAGCATGCAATCGCTGTACCAACAAGAGCATTCAAACACTGAATGCACAATTGCTCTTATGGGTCCTTTATTGACATGTCAGCTCCTTCATATCCCAAGGTTTTCTTTTCTTAGACTAACTTTGATCAACTTTGAATTCTTCTGAAATTAATGCAGCTGTAAATCCCTCATGGATATACTTTGTTATAACACAAGTAGTTCCTGGACATGTTTCACAGCTATATCAAGACACTCGTTCTTACTCTGCCTCAGTTTACTGACAGTGTTAATTATCATTAAAATATCATTCAATACGACCAAGCATAGCAGGAATTCATGTTGCTTCACTTCTGGTTTTACCTCTTTATTCATGTCAGACAACTGCAGAAGTGCTTTATGTATTAATCTCATCTGAAATCAGACACCTTTCATGCTTTCCAGTTGGCATTCTCACTGAGAAGCAAAGACGCTTTTGAGGGAAAGGGTTACTCAAGATTTTCTTAAAACTTTCCACCTTTCTGTTGTTGCAGAGAATAATGATTAAAGCCACTGGATGATATTGAAGAATTTGGAAGCATATGTAGATGAAGCTGTAGCATTTCCCAAGGCCAGGATTCAATTGTGTCAGGTACATGATGTTATATAAGCTCATCTGTTCCATTTAAATATTCAAGCTTTCTCTCTGCTTTACTTTCCATGCATATTTGCACCATTGCCATAACCTTGCCCATGACAATCATTAAGGGGAAGTTTTAATGCCTCCAGCCTGTGCAACAATGCATCAATAAAAGTCCAGTTTGCTCTGACAGAGAATGAATCCATTGAAAGGATCATCAAAGGTACCACATCCATTCATAGAGCTGAAAGGTTTCACATTACATTGTTTCGTATGACTCAGATCAGGGTATAGTCAAGAAGCATTGAATAATAATTGATTTTTTGGACACTCTAGTACTTCTTTGGGTACCATCTCAGACATCAGCTTAATCAATTCATTCTTTTTAATTTGTTTGCCAAAATAATGTGTATGAATCTTATTTGTGGACACACTGTTCCATCATTACCAACACAAATGTACCTAAAAAGGTGCCATTGTGGGGTTGGTTCAGCTGGTCAACACTGCTGCAGAAAGCAAAGTCATGTTCTGATAGGTAATGTATAATTGCTATGAGCCTTTGGAAAACAGTTCACCAATGCATCCTCTCCTGCTGGATTTGAGCAAGGTTTTTTCTATCAATAGTCCATTCTTAGCTTAGTCAAAGATCAACCTAAACCCACTTCCAAATACTTTTTGTGTGGTGCTCCAGAGAATGTTCATGTTCAGGTAAACTCTTCAAGATGGTGCCAGCTAGACAAACAGCTGCTCACAGAGTGAGTGCCAATATAAGAAATGGTAAATAATTTGCAGTACAACCAAGATGCTACATTTTTATAGGTTGAATAAACTAGACACTGCCAATTAATTCACAGATTGTTACTCATTTGCCTTTTGAATTAAGTAGGATTGAATGATCATTTTTGAGAGTCGTGTGGAAAAGTTTTACATCCTTTTCATCCAGCTTGGTTAGGCTCTCTTTCTACTAGGAAGCAACATGCTTGATCATCTTGAGGTTCATGTTCTTTCAACATGAACACTGTACCTTATGTAACTTCTTGTTTTCCTGTTGTGTTCCCCAGCTCCCATTCCTGAAAACTGGAGGCTACACCAGTTGCAGTACTACTGATGTCTTCATGCTCCTCACCCTGAATGCTCCCCACCTCTTAAAAGGGGAGAGGAGTTAGCCTAACGACTAGGGCAGTAGACCTCAAATCTGGGGTACAGGGTTCCAGTCCCGACAAGGACATGCAACATCCTGTAATTCAGGGCAAATCATTTATCTCCCCCTGCCTAACAAAAATTAATGTGTCCTCATGTAATGTAGCAGGTGCTCGTGTAAAGCGCTCTGATAACTGATATCTTTGGGGCAAGTTTGCACTATATAAAACTCTGTTAAAAAAATTGTCATACATAGTAAGTATGTAGCGGCAGTTTGCTCTTGGCACTGGTCCTTGAGAATGCCCTGGCTCCTGATTTTGAGACTAAAAACTGTTGTGTTGGTGTTACCTTCCTTTTTATTGTACTGCCTTCTTCTCATAAACTAGAGTAACACGTTCCTGTGACTTTTATGTTCTCCAATCTGTCACCTCTTCCTTTTCCTCTTTAATGCATCAGAAGTATATCTCCATCCATACTGCGGTCACAGCAAGTCATTTTCTTCTTGTGTTAAAAATCTTGTACCTGCGGCACAAATGTAAAATTAAGTATCCGTTTGAATTGTAAAAATTGAAACATAAAGGGTGTGTAGTTTTTCAAATAAATACTATACCTATCAGGAGAAATTCTTAGGATTCTATTTCGATAGTAACTTAAAGACTGAAAAGTTAATCTTTTATTTGAAATCCTAAGACGTAATACTTACTAATAAATATTATTTACCCAGCTCAATCTAAATTATAGATGAGAGTGACTTTAGTATAGTGCATTCTACAGTACGCCCATAATCTCTAAACACTGCGGATAATATATGTTGCTATCACCATATTTATTAAGATGGTACATTTTATCCAAAACATACTTGTCTCCATCTTGACCTATGCTGCAGATGTAAGTAAACAATAAAAAAGAAAAAGAAAACTACTGAAAAATAAAACAGTTACAGTTTGAGGAAGGTACCTCAACATATGCAAGGATTTTCTGAACAGATCTATACTCAATCTGTGGGCACTTACTCTAAATCTATTTCTGCGATATAAACATAATCTGCAAGTAGACAGATTTAATCCTAGGGAGATTGTTCTTACTCAGCAGGGAAGAGTGTGACCTATATAGACCTATATATAAGGTGGGTTCTACAGCAAGAAAAGAGAAACCAGTGTGAACGTTTACCACAAGAATGGACCAAGGTTCAATCAAGATAACCCCATGAGTGAAAGAGTGAGGCCCAAGCTGGATAGCCCTGAATATATGCCTTCTAGTTCCAAGTTCTTCCTTTTAAGCAATATGAATGATAAGCCTGTATGTGCCTTGAAAGTGATAACATTATGCCATCACCCTCCAGGGAATCTGAAGGCTGAGTCCAGATTAAATCTCGAAAGTGAGAGACATTCTGCTGTCACCCTTCTTAGAGAGACTAACTCTACATTTAGCTCTCAAATAATATCTTTCACACTTGTTTTCCTTAGAGGACACTTTTTACTCAAAAACGATATCTAGTAGTTGTAGATACTACCGTTTAAGGCTTAAAGACCAACCAGATACCAAGGGCATTACTGGTATTCAGAAAATATATACATTTGTTTTTATCCAAAGCTACAGATATAAGTACTATTTTAAAAGATCCTCTACGTTAGGAGTACAGCATCTCTTGGAACACATACATACAAAGTTAAACTAAGATGGTCTATTATCTCTTCATTTTAACACAGGTGGAATATATAGCTAGTTGCTCTTTTTTAAAACAGGCAAGTATATGTTTCTTCCTGAATGAAGTGCCACCTTGTACTGTGCTGATAGACGCAAGGCAACATTTGCATGGGTGTGTTGGCAATACAGAGGTTGAAATGCAGCCTTTTTGTTGTAATACTCTGGTTAAGCTACACTGTGAACAATATTGTCGATTTGGGGCTGTCATAGAGGGCATGATAAGCAAAGCAAAATTATTTTGGGTTACAAGCTACTGATGGAGAGGTTTCAGTTGGGCAATTAGACACTTACAGTCTTTTGAACCTGCATCTTTCTGAAATCTTCCATTTACATATTTCAGACCTCATCTCTTTCCTTTCTAAACTCTCTTATCACTTTCTACCTTCACACATATTTTCATACATCTGCTTCTCTTTACTGTTCTCCTCCACACACAGACAGCACACCCATTCATCTGTTAACACAGTATTTACTTTTACATTCATCCTGTCAATATTTCAACAGGAGTTTTGTACCTTCTTCACAAGCTTTTGTGTATAATTACAAGTACAATTAACACATGCCACCATTGATCTCTGCTCTCCACAGAAAGCCCAAGCAAAATTCGTTGAGAAGATTTTCCAAACACATTTGTGATCCACTGGCAGCCACTGTGAGAACCTCTCACTACGTTCAGGCTCAACTACAGTGCTCTTAATCATGGCACTTTATAATCACCCACCCACAATCGGATTCACACAGACACCTATAGGCGTATCTGTTTACAGTGTGCACAATAACAGGTTGATATGTTGCATAGAAAAAAATACATGAACATGAAAACCAGGAAAAAACGAATACTCTTATGGAAGTAAATAAAGCAGGATATGTGAAATGTAAATATGAGCTATCCCACGGGCATGTTTGACATGGATCACTGTAATCTTTTTATAGTCATTGTTGAGATATCTATCAGTGTTTTGACCTCTAAAGGGATCAAATTAGAGCGCAAAATAGACTCCTTTCAAAGTCAGATTTTAATTACAGCCGATCCTGAGACCAGGAGCGACTTGCCTCACTGAAATCACTGACCCTGGATTTATGCTGCTCACCTTGCTTTGGTTCATGCTGCCTTTTACCTGTCCTGGACCTCACTGCCATAATGTTGCACTATGGAGACAAGGAGAGGGATCTCCTTCCCTGGGCTTCACTGTGCTGAATCATGGCTGCGATGCGGTTTACTGTGAGGGGTACCCCCTCTCCTGGCTTGGCACAAACTATCCAGGGCTACCAGCCCCAGGGTGAGGGACCTTTGCTTGGGCTTCATAGCATCCCATTTTGACTGTGAGGTCCAGAGCAGGGCACAACGTTCATTAAAATACAAGGCTGTATAGAAGCAGGGTGGGCAACATTAACTCATGGCCTGGAAGGTCACCCTTTAATGAGGTTTGTCTTATTTGCTTTCAGTTCAATATCCTATGGGGACTCCTGGCTTTCCACACAATGCTTGGGCGGGATCCTGCTGGAGAGGTGTAACCCACAGGCAGTCCATTATGCTTCGGGGACCTGCTGGATCTAGTAATGGCCATGTAAGATCTCCCAGGTTGCTGATGCAGCCTAGGTCTGATTGGGAAACCATGGCCTTGAGTTGAAGGCAGCCCTGTAAGCGGGGAGACGTGCCACTCCCTTGCCATGCAGGTAAGAGGTAGTCGGGGGAGCAAGAGTTGCTCGTGAGAACGGCCGGGGAGACCTACTGGATCACCAGAGGATCATCGCATTCCTGTTGTGATGAACCTGCGGCTCGGGGTCTGAAGTTGACTCTTCACCCTTTTTTTCAACATACCAACTGCCAGAGGGCAGCCACAGTACAGTGTGTTTCACAGCCCTCCTTCCCCTGGACCAATCAAGGAGAAGAAGGCAATAAACCACCAGAGCCTGCGGGGCAACCCTCCCACCACCACTGTGAAATGGCATGTGAGGCCTCTTCAGCTTGACTGGTGACCTATCCACCAGAACCTTGCTGCTCTGGGCTGGGTGGTCAGTGATTGCAAACCCACCCTCCCCACCAAACTTGTGTGCCACATTTTTAGCAGTGTACCTGGGGGGTTTGTCAACCCAGTCCCTTCGCTCGTCCATCAGGTGTGATTGGTCTATCAGTGGCAATGTTGGTAGATACAAGCCATGATGAGCTTGAAGAATGAGAAGGCAACCCCAGGGGCTAGGGGAGGAACCAGGGATCCATCCCGCCCCCACACTTCTGGCATGGTGCAGAGACTCAGGGAACATTCTGAAAATCCAGAAAGCCATAATTGGCATTTAAATCAAACCTGGAACCCGAATTGGATGCCTTGGCAACAGATTTGACCATTTTGTGTGCTAATCACAAAAAACATAAAAAGCAAGCAGACAAAAGCGTATCCACATTAGCCGCCCTAAGTACTTCAATGGAACTTTTCTGATGGATTGGCTGGCACAAACAGTGCTGGAGGACAGACAATCAACCTTCCTCTCCCTGGAGAGTGCTCAATGGTTTCTAAATAGACTACCCCTGTTGGGGACATACCTAAACTAAGCCTCAGCCGAATTTCAATTACACCGGACTAACCAGAGTCATTTTTGGAATTGCACATTACTCTTTGACTCAGAATAACCAATAATTATGTGATTACTCTTGCTTGTGCAATGGGGGCATGGGGAAATGCTACTGAGACAGACCATTTAGGGTGTCCTGGGACATGTATCGCTGCTTTTTAGCGCAAAATGCATCCTCACATCCATTTTAGATTTGAGGGTGTTATTTGCACTAAGAAAATAGCGCTAAATAATGGTAATTAGTTGAGGGAAAATCATACTTCTAGAGCACATTTAGCAAGCACAAGTGGCTGCTTGCATTCGTTCTCTTGCTTTTCGCACTGTTAGTGCAAAATTGTTCCTCTCATCCCTGAGATTGCTGCAGGTTTGCAAAGCTGCTTGAACTAGCTAGAAGGATGCCTCCAGTCTCGATGAGAGAGGTAGGCTAGGGTATCCTCCCCACACCACACAGGAATCCTTTACTAGTGGGATCTTATAGCCCTTTATCGATATTAAGCTTAGACCATAGGATATTGGTAAAAATACGGGTGAACCAATTGGTACCCATAGCACAAATGCTGGTTGACCCCAACAAAAATGGTTTAAGCCTTGAGAAACACTTTTCTAAATTTGCACTGCCTATTCATTGGTATGCACTGGACACAGCCAACGGACCCAGCCCCTGGGTCGCAGCCCTGGACACAGAAAAGGATTTTGATGTCCTCGGGTGGACCTACCTCCTTACAGATAAAGAGATTACCATAAGGTATTAGCGGAGTATGGCCTCCACTTTCTGTTAGGGTTAGGGAAGTAATTATTAACCCTGATGACTGCCCATCACCTGTTAGACTTTTAGGAAAGGACAGAAAGATGTTGGTTGAAGCTAGGCGTATGCAAGGATCATAGTTTCCACCTCCATCCCTTCCATTACGTTATGGTAACCTTATTATCTATACCCAGGGTACCTCAGGACTAAACGGATACTTTTGTGGTATACCCTGATGTATTTTTAGTTAGCAACTGAACTCTTGCTGTCCGTAAAAAAAATATGAACATCCAAGAACTCCCTCGAGATAGCCCAACCCGAGGTTGGGTCTGTCCTGATGGTGTCATCTTACCAGGGTGGGAAGAGGTGGCCTATGATAAAGCATGTCACATTACGTGAGTAAGTCCACCTTGTTCAATTCTAGGAATTCAGCAGGAGACACACAAACTTAATATTTGTCTTTATATACAAAACAACTGAATCATCTGGTTTTCTTCTGGCATTTCCCTCTAGATGCTTCCAACATAAGGACACCACACCATCATTGTGTTGTATAGGTACTTAAGAGACAGGCGTGGGCCATTGTCAGCCTCTCTTTCTCTCTTAGTGTTCCTTAGTGTTCTTTACATCCTCTTACCGTGTCTGCTCTTTGCCTACAGAGAGGTACCACAGAAAGGGGCCGGATTTAGTCCTTTTAAGCTTCTGTATGGCCAGCCTGTAAAGGGGCCTTTCAGCTTGGTTACGGGGAGGGAAGCAAGATTCCAGGAACCTCCCCAGGATGTGGTTAGCTACATGCTAGCCCACCAGATGGCCAAGTTGTGGAAGAAAGCTTCTGAAACCTTGGATGCCAGCCAGGAGGTAATGAAACAGTGGTATGACCAGAGAGCTACCCCTGTGGAATTTCAGCCTGGTTAAAAAGTATGGGTGATGGAGCCATGTGGAGCCCAGGGCCCGCCAAGACAGTCGTACTGGGCCTCATGAGATTCAATCGATCAATCGATTAGGGGCTTGTACAGCGTCGCTACTCACCAATGAGCGTCTCAAGGTGGCTGGTGAGGGAAGCTGGTCGGACTGGGTGGTGGATCATTCAAAGAGCCAGCCAGTTCTTGAGGTCCTTTCTGAACTGGGGCAGTAATGCTGATTGCATGAGGTGCAGGGGCAGGAAGTTCCATGTCTTGGCTGCAAGGTAGGAGAACAATATTCCTCCAGTTCAGGTCTTGTGGATCCTGGGGAAGGAGGCGGTGTGAGATGGGTGGATTGGAGTTATCTAGTGGGTACATGGAATTTGCGGCGGTGTTTCGGGCATGCTGGTCCTTTATTGTGTAGGGCTTTGTAGACGTGAGTGAGGGGTGTGAAAGTGACTCTTTGCTGACTGGAAGACAGTGGAGTTGTCGGAGGTGTTGCATGATGTGGTTGCGGCAGGGGATGCTGAGGACCAGTCTGGTGGTGGCGTTTTGGCCGTACTGTAGTTTCATGAGCTGTTTCTTGGTGGCACCGGCATAGAGTGCATTGTCGTAGTCGATTATGCTAGTGATGAGTGGATGGATGACTGCCCTTCTGGAATCCGTGGGGATCCATCTGAAAGTTTTTGGGAGCAGGCGGAGTGTGTGGAAGCAGGCTGAGGAAACTGCATTGATTTAGTGGTCCATCGAGAGTGTACAATCCAGTATGATGCCAAGGTTGCATGTGTGGTTTGTTGGGGTGGGGGTAACTGGGCAACCAGGAGTCATCCCAGGCTGATGCGGTGGGTCCCAGGATGAGGACTTCGGTCTTGTCTGGACTGTTGAAAAAAAGGGGGAGGCCACCTACTTGGCGGACTTCAAGCCCCCCAGATACCCTCAAAGAGTTCTCCATATCACCTGTCTCAAGCCATGTTGTTGATGACAGATGGTAGGAAGTAAGAAGAGGGTGAACATCTCCCTGAACTCCTTGCCTCAATAGAGAAGGATGGGTCAGTGGAAGGTGTGATCCTGTCCTCTACCGTTACTACAGAATGGAGGGACAGTGACCACTTGCGGAAAAAGTTATCTTCTCTGTTTTCCCTCACACCTGGGATTACACATTTGTGTACCCATGACATTGATACAGGAGACAGTTTCCCCGTCAAAAACAAAATTACAGACTGTCTGACAAAGTGAGGGCCAACATCAAAGATGAAGTATCCAAGATGTTAGAGTTGGGGGTGATTGATCCTTCCAGTAGCCCCTGGTCCAGGCCTGTAGTGCTGGTACCAAAAGCTGCCCCACTGGACACTACACTTGAACTCCAGTTTTGTGTGGCTTAGAGGAGGTTCGATAGGTAGATAAAGGTCTATAGCTTAGTCAGTCATACTATTGACAAGAACAACTACAGGTCTATAGGAATTAATATATGCCCCCCACAAAAACTGGTTGACTAGAGATTAAAACCTATAGACAAAATATAAGCAAAGTAATGAAAATGCATATTATTTTATTTAATTATAGTTTTATCTTTTTTTGAGAGTATTATATAAATTGTCATTCTCATGTTTTGATTCCATAGAAGAATATCATAGTTAAAAATTGTTGTCAACAACTAGAAAATAGAAAACAGTACAAACAAAACAATAGACAAAGATTAATGGAGACACAGCAGTAGATGGAACAAGGCAGTGGATAGGACTACGCGCGTTTCAGCGTTATCGCCTTCATCAGGTCACCGTCTTATTGCACTGTAAACTGGTTGGAACTGCATATGACTGGTTCTGATATCAATTGCACAAGAACATCATAGTCCAAGGCATATTAAGATTTATCTGTCTCCCATGATTGGGTAATCTCCTAAAGCACCGCAAGCTTCAATACGAATAATGAATTAGTTCTAGTTCCAATTGAAAAAGAAAGAACGGCGATAGTCTAAGCCTCCATAATCCGAGAGCAAAGATACGAGTGTTTGATGTAAATCCTCTAGATTCGAATAGCACTGTGAGTTTCTTGCCTTACATCGATATTCAGCCGGTGATAAGTATTCAAATTATGCGATTCTATTGCCCCCGCTCTGGTAAATAGGAAGAGACAAGCTGTGATAACGGCAATGATGTAATTAGATGAAAAGACTCATGGCGTAGCGGTCATCTGCATAGAGTATTGAAGTCGTTCTAAGCCTAGAGGAGGTTCGACCCAGTCACCAAGACTTAAGTTCATCAAATTAGCTGGACTTATGAGCTGATTGACATGTTAGGGGCTGCCCAGTTCCTGAGTACCGTTGACCTTACTTCAGGGTACTGGTAGATCTTCCTAACTGTAGGAGCCAAGGTGAGGACACCCTTCTTCACTCCAGAGGGCCACTATCAGTTCAGAGTAATGCCTCTGCCACTTTCCAGAGGCTGGTATGGAAAATTCAGTGCGGCTTACTTGGATGGCATGGTTGTCCTAAGTAGCTGCTGGAAGAACTACCTTTTTCACTTGCAGGAAGGGCTTCAGGCCCTATGAAATGCTGACTTGATTATCGAGGCCAGGTAGTGCCATATGCGGCAGGGGTCTCTGGTATACTAGGAACACCTGGTGGGCTGGTGTAAGGTGTGGCCACTAAGGCCAAAAGAGAAACCACCATGGCCTGAGAGCCCCCAAAAATTCAAACTGAGGTGAGAGCCTTCCTGGGTCTCACAGGTAATTGCAGGATATTTGTCAAGGGATATAGCACCATTGTTGTCCCTTTGACTGAGCTGACTTCAAAGAAGCAGTACAGACTGATGATCCGGACATAGGTGTGCCAGAAAGCCATTGACTCCCCATAGCATGCTCTGTGCACAGCCCCTGTGCTGAAGGCCCCTGTCTTTTCCAGGGTATTCATTGTACAAACTGATGTGTCAGAGCATGGCATAGGTGCAGTTCTTTCACAGCTTAATGATGAGGGCCTAGATCAACCTGTTGCTTTCTGCTCTAGGAGGTTACTTCCCAGGGAACAGAGGTGGAGTACTATTGCGAAGGAATCCTTTTCTATGGTCTGGGCACTAAAGAAGCTGAGACCATAATACCTGATTGTACTCACTCATGGATTCATCCCAACCACAGCTCCCTCAGGTGGCTAATGTAAATAAGGGGTAAGAATACAAAATAGGCATTAGGCATTTGAAATGTTGGTGAAAATGCACCCATCACTAGATGTACAGTGGGCAATCTTCTGCAAGAAAGGTGAGGGTGATGGCCTCCGCCAATCTGACCGTCAACCAGACCATTTTTGCCAAGGGTTAAATTAGGTAATTAGTGAATATGCAGTTCAGTGTGTGACAACTGCAATGATTCACTTAATAGTTTCTTAGAACAAAACATTAATGTAATTGAGCAATTTTATTTTTGTGCTCAGTTTGCATTGTTATTTACTCAAAGTATGACATACTGACAACATGATGCAATGCTTTGTGTGTGATGCAAAGTGCTTTAAAAACAATCTTCTGTCTGACAGAAGATTGCGCAGTACCAAAATAGTGCATGTTGGGTATTATAGTCCAATACAGAACACATTATCTGACTTTAGTTGGTCCGGTGTTTCATTATTTGAAGTCCAAAATTCAATCAACATGCACTATTTTGGTACTGCACGATGCGAAGCCCACTGAGGGCGTGGCATGTATGAATAAATTAACACAGAACTACCGGTGCACTTCATTTCGACGTGTGACCTTTGACCAATAGGCAGAAGCCTCGAAACCCGTTAGGTCTTGAAACACGAACAGATGGGCAACAGCACGAGTTCCTTCCTCGCAACTTCAAACCAGATGGTATGTTTGTTTGGCGTGCGCCCCTACAAGCTCTTGGGCATTTTGTTGATCTATCTATACACACGTCAGCCCTGTCGTGGGGGGCTGCACCGTCCTGGAATCTAAAGAGAACAAGGGTGGAACTGTGTCCGGACCAAGTCGGTCAAACAAACGGAGGTAAAATGAACTTGGTTGTTGCCCAGGGGCCCACTCAGGGTGCCTTGATCTCTCTAGCCGTCCCACACTCTATCACGGTTGGCCTGAACTTTTGAATTTGTAGTGGTCGGGCACGACCAGCTAACCATAGTTTGTTCTTTTTTGCGCTATTTTAACATAATTATTTTTAATTGCATATCTTCGGTTGTCCTGAATGGATTTTTGTCATTTTGGACATAAATTATTGTTAGACCTGGCACCATTGGAGTGGGTCTCCCTTCCATTTTCTTGTTGTTGCCTCCAGTGTTTTGGCTATGTTTTTGGTGGTCTAGAGGCTCTGGGCACTTTGCCACTGCTAATCAGTGCCAGAGTGCAAGTGCTCCCTATTGTAAATTGTTGTAATGGACTAGTGACTTCATGATTGGTTATTTGATGTACTTGTCAGACCCTAGTACAGTGCACCTTGTGTGCCCAGGGCCTGTAAATCAAATGCCACAGGTGGGCTTGCAGCACTGGTTGTGCCACCCACAGACGCAGCTTATACAATATGGCTCAGGCCTGCCATTGCAGAGCCTGTGTGCAGTCTGGGACTGCCATGTCGACTTGGCAAGTGCACCCACTTGTCAGTCCCTAAACCTTCCCTTTTCTACATATTAGTCACCCATAAGGTAGGCCCAAGGACAGGGTGTATTTTATGTACAATGTAGGACATGCCCTGATGTGTTTTGCATGTCCTGATGGTGAATTACAGCCAATTTGGTTTTTCACTATTGCAAGGCTACCTGTTCTCATAGGCCAGAATGGGCAGTTTGATTATAACATCCTGTAATCCTAGCTGACCCAGCTGCTGGGTTTGTGTATTCCATGTCTGGTTTGTGAGTGACAGGGGGCTGAACAGGGCCTTGGCTCCAGCAGTCTGATGGGTCAGGGCTGGGCTGAATGGGACCTGCATTGAATACAGAGTAGGGGGAAGAGATTTCCTTTCACTGACCTGAGTCTTCCTAGAATAGAGAGTAGGGAGAGGAGATTTCCTTTCAGCTACCTGGGTCAAGTCTGCACTCAAACAATGCTGTCTCCAGCTCCTGCCAGGAAGCTGCACCCTGGAGGACAGAACTGGTTTTGGGTAGGCACAGACACTCTCTGCCTTCAGAGAACAAAGGATTTTGCAGTATAAATATTGGGGCCCAGAACGTTAGATCACTTCTGGGAATCAAGACAAACCCTTTGCCCAGGAGTGAAACCAAGGAAACTGAAGGAGGAGACTGCCCCTGTGCTGCTTGCTGTTTGGTGTTGACCTGCAGTAGTTACTTAGTGCCAAGGAAAGGAGAAAAGGAACTTTGTGTGTACTTTTTACTATCTTGAGGAAGATCTCCATGGGCTTCAAATTGAGCTTGCCTCCTGTTCTGAAGTCTCAGAAACACAAAGACTTCACCCCTTCTGTATGCCCGCATCTAGAACTGCTGTTTTAGCTGCTACAGAAGGAAATTGCAACACAGACTAGAGTGAGCGACGTCATAATCTGCACCGAAGCCATGAGCGCTGCTCCGAATTGCGCCAGCGAACCCGCACCTCCCCGACTCTGTGAATTATCTTTGCTTTCATCAATTATGAGGTACTGTTCTTTGTGGGTCTGCTCAACTCCGGGTCCGATGCTGCACACCTCGCGGTCGCACCGTACTTTGGGATTTCTTCTGTCACGACACCTAATAACTCAGAGTGGAGTTATTTGTTGCTAGAAGCTTGATTTAAGTGTATAACTTATTTTTTAAGGATACTTTTAATACTGTATTGTGGATTTTGCCGTTTGATCTTGTTTAGATAAAGATACTTATTTTTCTAACCTGGTGTGGTGTCCATTTGTCGTGTTTTCATTGTATTACTGTATGTGTTCACAAATGCTTTACACACTGCCTCTGAGATAAGCCTGTCTGCTCGTGCCAAGCTGCCAAGGGGGAGAGCAGGGGTTATTCAGGAGTGTAACCCCATTTCACTGACTAGAACTAACGGTCCCTATTTGGACAAAGGTGCAAACCATTGCTAACTAGAGACCCCATTTCTAACAATCATTTATTAAATATTACTCTGTTTTTCTAATTTGGTGTGGGATTTTTCTTTTGTAGTGTTTTCACTAGTTTACTGTTTGGAGTGCTGCATAAATACTTTACACATTGCCTCCAAGTTAAGCCTGACTGCTCTCCAAGCTACCGGAGGGATACACACAGGTTAATATGGGGTTTGCTTGTGACTTCACCCTTACAAGGATTGTAGTTTCTACTTGAGAGGGGTTTCACCCCCCCAACCAGTAACCCAATTTCTTACAGCAAGTCTTCAATGCCAGCCATGCTGAATGCCAAGGATGCCTGTCCTTATTCCTCTTCAAGCATCTTTCTTGCTTCCAACACCCTATACTTTGTGTCTCTTTACCTCATACTTGTAGTGTGTTTTGTACTTTTTCATCCCTACATATTTAGTTATAATGCTCTGTTGGAACTAGCACTCTCTGGTTGGCTGAGGTAGTGCCCTAGCCAGGCAGAGCCTACCACACCTGTGAGGGGTAGGTGATTACACGTATTGAATTGCCTGCACTCACCCTTGGGTAGGTTGACACTGAGCAGTCAGGCTTATCACAGAGGCAGTGTGTAAAACATTGGCACAGCACTCTCACACAATAAATACACTGAGCAACACAAAACAGACTTAACACGTGGTTTAGGTCAATAAAGTTTTTATTCAACACACACATTGATTAACCCTACATGAACATAATGTATTTCTGGGCATAAATCGCATTCGGAAATATTAATGGCAGTACTAGACTGTACCAACTGTGTTAAAATGACATCAGTAGTATTCTTTCTTGGGAAAGTGCAGACATTGCCCCCAGCAACTTTATGCGGTGCTAAACATTTTCAGAACTAGGCACACCCTGGAAATTATTATGATTCAATACCACACAGATATAGGATGTACCTCAGATCACAACGATATCAGAAATGTGCGCACACAGTTAAACACTTTTAAACAGCACCGTGGGCAAAGGCAACACAGGTAAAAACCAAAGCCATACAGCATTCTTTAGGCTGGGAATCAACATGTAATTAAAAACAGGTGGACCTCATGCAGTCACTCCCACACACTCACTCAGCACAGCTGCACAGTGCAATGTAGATCAGCCATGTCCTTATGGAGCAAACTTGTGCACACACAGCACAGTAATGCAGTGCAACTGATATCTGGCAAGTCAGTTGATAATACAAATGCAGTTCCAATGGCCCAAGCCCTCCTCCACCTTTCAGCTAACCCCGACTACCCTATGGGTTGGAGATTTAAAAAAAATTCCCCCTGATACAGACTCAGACTTAGTCAGGTTCCAAGGGAAGAAGATGGGATGTAGGTAGCAGAGCTAATTAGGCGGCAATCGACAAATGAGGGTTTGGCTACCACTCGGTAAGTTCACCCAAGTTATGTGTAGCAGAAGTGGGCACAGGCTGATAGTTGTTCAATCAAACAGTTCCACAATTGGCATTCTGGCACCAGCACAGTTCTGCAAAGCACAGGGGGGGGGGGATCACAAAGTGTTTTAACCCATTTCCAATCAATGTCCGAAGTGTTCCTTACCCCAGTCAATTACTCTCACCACCAAGGCCCGATCCGGGCAATACTATCTGCCAGCACAAAGTTGTCGGGTCAGGTGAGGAGAGGGTAGTTGATCCACTTCGCTGAGGGCACAAAAGGAACAATTGATGAATGGGCGTGAAGCAGGAAGGCTCTTGGAAGAAGGATACATCCTGTCAGACACACCTCAATCAAAGTAGCACCCAGACAACCTGGGCACAACAGAACATGAATCCGCTCCTTCGCAACTCCCTGGAAATGAGGCACAACGTCTGTTGCATGTTCATACGGGTCACACCAGACAGTTATGGTCACATATAATGAAGAGTTGAAAACTCAGTACTTCCCTGGAAATGAGGCACAACTTCTGGAACGCATTGATACAAGTTGCTCCAGACACTTCCGGTCACACACAATGAAGAGTTACGAATGAGGCACAACGTCCATGGCGCATTGATATGGGTTGCACCAGGCAATACTGGTCACACACACAAGCTCACGTTTAGCAGTGCCGCACGAGGTAGAATGAGGCGCTACAATGGGTAGGCCCTCGCTCC
This sequence comes from Lissotriton helveticus, assembly GCF_964261635.1. Taxonomy (NCBI): domain Eukaryota; kingdom Metazoa; phylum Chordata; class Amphibia; order Caudata; family Salamandridae; genus Lissotriton; species Lissotriton helveticus. Next base: position 1,012,597,886 of record NC_136072.1, read on the forward strand.
GAGGACAGCAACCTGTGAATTGGGACCGCACGCAATGAGCATGCAGGCGGTGTGTCACACAAGAGAGATGAGGTACGATCGATGAATCAGTCCACAGTGGGTCCCGCAACCAGTGAATCCGGTCATCACCAACAAGACGCTTACGAGTGTTGAGACCCCCACAATGCAGGTGCTACACTCCTTCAATCAATAAATCAGGATTTATGAAGTGCGATTAATCACACCATATGGTATCAGGGCACTTGCATGCCCCGGAGACTTATTCAAACAGCCAGGTCTTGAGGGCCATTCGGAATTCCGGAACTGAGGTGATGGTCCAGAGTTGCATGGGGAGGCTGTTCCAGGTCTTTGCTGTGATGTGGGTAAAGAAGCATCCTCCACTTCTGCTTCAATAGATGTGGGGAGTTTAGGCAAGTGAAAGGGAGGTGGAGTGTAGTCTTCTCGATGGTTGGTTGGAGTTCAGGTGGTGGTTAATGTAGTTGGGTCCTTAGTTGTGTAGAGCCTTGTGTATGTGGGTCTGCTGCTTGAATTGACATCTCTTTTGAATGGGGGAGCCAGTGGAGTTTCCTGAGGTGGGGTGTGATGTGGGTTTGTCGGGGAAGGTCAAAGATGTGTCTGGATGCAGCTTTCTGTATGGTCTGGAGTCTCTATAGTGCGTGTGGAGCGATTCCTACATAGAGGGCATTGCCATATTCCAATTGGCTGGCAATGAGGGCTTGTGTCACTGTACATCTCGTATGCAGGAGTAGCCACTCCCAGATGCAGGCAATACTTTGGGGGCTCTCATCTAATCCAATCTCCAGGTACAATACTTAGTTCCACACTCACTCAACACTACCAGTAGGGATCCAGCATACGATGTGGGCACTTAAGAGGGCACCATTCTCCAGGTGTCAGACGTAGACAGTGTGGGTCCCTCGTGAGAGGTCTTTGATGTCCCTGAGATCTCCAGAAGGTGAGAGGACATGGGGCAAGGCAACAAGTCTTTTGAGAGCACACTTGAGAGTGTCACACAGCAGCAGGTAGTCAGCCTAGGCCAGCCACTATTCAGGAAGGGTGCAAAGTGCCTTCCATTGGCATTAATCCTCCATGTGCACAAAAGATTCCACTGGCAGTGTGCACCATGCAGCTCCAGGTTGTCCAGCCCCATGTCCCCACAAGTGTTTCTCTGTCCTGCTGAATTATGGCACCAGTAGTTAGACTGTAGCATGCCGTTAAAGTAGGGGTTGGTTCAGAGGGTTCCCTTCGAACCACACGTTCCACTAAATTTCAGTCCTGTCTGCCATGAGTCAGTGGAATGCAGATCCTAATCTTTAGTGGGGCCATAATCAGGCTTCCCTGTGGCCAAGCGTCAAAACCTCTCCCTCCAATCTATCCAGTCAGGCCCTCAAATGGCAGAGGTCTGACATTCCAGTTGCATACTCAATGTATAGATGTCACTGGGGAATGCACAGATGTGCTCCCCCAGCCTCCACTGTAGACTGGAGTCAAACTAAAAAGTATGCAAAGAGTTTAAGAACAGAGAAAGGCCCACTCTTTAGAAGTGGCATTTCTAAGCTAGGAATGAGAAATCCACCTTTACCACAGGATAGGGGTTGTCACTGTGAATCCAATGAAAGGAAACATTATGAGGCAGCTCCAATGCAAGCCACTATTGCAGCTTGAAGTAATTTCAACCATTCCCCATGTTAACCTATGGGAAGAGCAAACCTCATAGGTAGTGAAACACACATGGGTATTCTTCACAACCTGGGCAGGAAACACACATGTTTACCTGCCCTGATTTCATCTACCACTTCTAGGGTAGGGAAAGGTTCCCTCAGGAGTGGCCAGAGGTTTAGAAAGGCCAACTGGAGCATAAGTGCAAATGCGCACACATAGGCCTGCAATGGCAGGCTTGGGACTTGTTCAAAATCATCGGGTAAGCATCACTTCCTAACATGGGTAGGAGGGCTGTACACACTTTCACACTGCATTTACAGTGGGAAGGTGCCCAGAGGCCTAAGGCCATTATAGGAGAATCAGCAAAATCCCAGTGTTGTCCTATAGGAAGAGACGGCCTCCTAGGTAGAGAAAACCCACACATGGGGTACTTCACTACCTGGGCATAGAACAGCCATGTGTATCTGATCTGCCTATACCCTACAAGGCGTACCCTAGGGGTGCTCTAGTGGTCATGGAAGGCCCACTCAGGGTTGGCTAAGGAGTTAGAAATGCCAACCTGAGCATAAGCACAACTGCACACCCACAGGCCTGCAATGGCATGCTTGATACATGTTTGAAAGGCTGTTCTGGTAGGTGACACAATCAGTGCTTCGTCCCACTATTAGCCAGTGCAGTACCTGCCCAGAGTATGTGGTGGACCTTTTTACAGGGCACTCACAGGTACAACACCGAAACCAATCAAGTTAGCACCACCTCCTAGCATCTGTAGAAAAGGTGCACTTTCTATCACACTGCATTACAGTGGGAAAGTACCCAGAATCCTAAGGCCACGTAAAGGGAATCAGTAAAAACCAGGAGGAAAAAAAGCAAAACGTTTTAGGGAAATCCACTAATAAGGGCCATGTCCAACATACTCTTTCTCCTCCTTCTCTGTTTTCGACATTTCTGTTTCTACCACCTTGCCAAATTCTGACAATGAAAATAAATTCCTGTTCTTAAAATGGTACCAATGCAACCGCCAGCAAGTAAAACAATCTGCTTAGTGAATACATATTCCCATTGATTGGATTCATGGTTGTAAGAAAGTGCACTGCAAGCTGCACACCGATAAGTAGCAAGTGCAGTAGACTCATAATTAAATACTTGCATAGAGTTGGTTGGCTTTTTTCTGTTTTGCATCTTGGTGTATTGTGGTTTACAGATGCCCTTGTGGAACACTGATGATGCTAACATTTGTAGAGGACATTTTAAGTAGACTTCCTTTGGAGGGATAATAATGGGAGGCAATATTACAATTATCAACAGTACTCATTTTATCAACCATGCAAAGCTGAATTTGATCATCTGGGACTTGAAGCTGTTAACCATCAAGTTGGCAAATCTCTGCAGCACGATTGTTAATCCCATGAACTAGCTTTGCAGCAAGAGGGGTTTGCTTCAATTTACTACTGGAGTGTATAGTGTCAAATGTATTTTAAGACCACTGTGAGTGTCGCAGTACTGAGGTTTCAGTATGTGATGCACATCAGAATACAGACGGTGCTAGAAATGGGATTCCTGGTTGGCTGAGGTATGCACCCAGGCCAGGCAGGAACCATCATTCTAATAAGGGTAAACTACATACACACTAAAAGATAACTTGTGCTCACCCTCTGGTTACTTGGCACAGCTCAGTCAGGAGTATATAAAGAGGCACTGTGTAAAGAATTTGTGCAACACACTCACACAGTAACACAAGGAATACACCTCAAAAAGACTCCATACAGGTTTAAAAAATAGATTATTATATTCTGAACAAAAAACGACCAGAATGACACAAATCCAATGTATAGAAGTGGAGATATTGATATTTTAAAGTAATAAATGCAGTAAAGCGCTTAGAAGCAAGTAACGCTAAATAGGTTACTTTGAATGCACTGGACCGGGGCAAAATCAATGTTTGTGCTGACCACGATGGACCGCCAGCCAGCTACAGGACCCAACCAGGCCCCAGTGAACAGAGTGCCTTCCCTGTTAGCAAACAGCAAAATGCTTCGATGTCGAGGTTTGCAGGTGCCGGATGCATCGATCTTCTTCCACGCAGTGAAGGTGATACATCAGTTCTTTGAGTGTTGTTTGAATCTGATTTTAGTACTGTGCCCACGCTACATGATTGTTTTACTATTGCCAACTAGCTCTGACTTGCGCCTTTACAAATTTTAAACCGCTTTGTTTTCATCAGTTCCGGCTAACTTTTACCCTTTGTAAATTGTAAATTGAATTTGACTATTCTTACCTTGCTGTTGCCTGCTCCTCTTGCACTTGGCACCTTATCCCCTTTATTTACTTCCTGGTGGGACAACTAGAGTTGCCATTTTTGCTCAGGCGCGCTCTAGTTGTTAGAGGGGGCTCACCTATTAAAATGCGCTCTGCGCCGATGCAAGCTGGGGGCGCGCCGCCGGTGCGCCGAAGGTGCACCTAAGGCCAGTTGTCTGTGCCCGTCAGCATCCCCGAAGGGGCCAGCACCAGCCATCCTTCCCAGGACTCCACCAATTGTGTGACCAGGTGGTGGTATACCAGTATCCAAATGTAGTCATTTCGCGCTCGCCTTTGCTCTCACATTAATAGGTGGGATCTGAGAGTGTGTCATGGGTCACCCTGCTCGTCCTGTGGCTTTGGGTTAGGAGCTGGCCTGGTTGACTCAGCCTGCCCCAGGGGTCTTTCTAGTCAGGGCATGCAGAGGCCTCAAATTCACGCCGCCTTGATTAATGCAAGGTCGCTCAGGAAGCACCATCAAGATATATTTGACCTTCTGTCGGACAGGTCACTTGATCTCCTGTTTATTACGGAGACTTGACTTGACGAATTTTCCAACCACTCTCACAATGGCTATTCCTGATGGCTATAGGGTTTCTAGAGCTGACCGGTCAGGGAGGACAGAGGAAGGGGTGGCCATTATACACAGGGACATGTGCGTTCTCCATCGAGGCGAGGCTATGTTGTGTGGGGAATGCAACTTTCTTGATTTCAGCATTAGCTTCCCAGCTCCTTTTACCCTGGGTGGCTGCTTAATATTTAGGCCCGCAGGCCGAGCAGGGGCCTTCCTTAGATGACTGGGAGGCGTCATTGTCCCTCGGGCACTTAGTTTTACTCATTATATTGTCCTTGGGGATTTGAATTTACACCTGCACCACACAGATGCTGGGGATACTCTTGAATTCCGAGATTTAGTACATTTTGCCCAACGTACCCAATGAGTCAGCCTGCTGACCCAGCTTGGGGGCCATATTCTCGACCCAATATGCTTGAACTTTCCCATCTTGATCAAAGATCCTCTTCCGATCTCTTGGAATAACCACTTTCTGACCCATTGTTCCATGGGCAATCGCAGGCACCAATGTCCTGTCTCAGAGAGACCACGCACAAGCCTGCCTTCGCTATAATTGACCCGCTTGTGTTTAGCCAGGCACTGGCGCCCTCCAGACCGGACCCCGCCAATGACCTTGAAGGGGGGCTTGCCCGCTTTACTAGCTGGATCTCAAAAGCAGTTGACCTTCTCCTGCCACCCCATTTAAACAGTCATTTTTAAAGCTCATGCTGAGGACTAAACAAAAAACCTACTATTCCACCATAACACATGCAAAAAGTCTCTATCACTCGGCCTGTATCGACTCAGCTAGGAATAACACTAAGGACATTTTTTCCATTGTTCAGAGTTTTATGGCGCCTAAAGCCCTACTGTGTTCGGTCCCATCTTCAACCGCTTGGCGTGAAAACTTGTCCAGTTTTTTTAGGATACAATTTGCATGAAACAGGCTTCTTTCAGCTCCGGTAAAGGGGACACTGATGCGTCTTTAGCATCTGGGTTTCCTCCTCTTTCTTCCTCTCACTCCCTTTCTGCCTTTGGTCCCATTGACTTGCATGACTCGCTCATAATTCTTAAGAGACTAAAATCAGGCTCCTTCTCAGACCCATGCGCGGCTAGACTTTTGGCCGACGTTGCAGAAACTGTTAACCCGGAAGTTAATAAAAGTTAAGAGACTCGTCAACATGTCCCTTCAGGAGGCCTATGTTTTGACCGCCTGGAAGCAGGCCAAGATTCTACCTCTTTTAAAAAAGCCTTATCTTGATCCCTTAAGCCCTGGAAGCTACAATCCCATCTGCCTAGCATTGCAGAAGTTTATGAAAAGGTTGTCACCAAACAGTTGACAGAGTTCAAAGAAAGTAGGAGCATACTACATCCGGCCCAGTTGGGTTTAGAGCCTCATATAGTACAGAGTCAGCGTTGGTAGAGATCTCCGAGGCCATCCAAGACTGTTTGGATGGCGGAGGGAGGGCAGCCTTGATTTTGCTCACTGTCCCCCACTCGCTGCTGCTCACCCACCTTGCCAAGATTGGTATATCTGGCACTGCTTTGGGCTGGCTTAATTCCTTCCTGGATGGAAGGATGCAATAGGTTTGGCTCCCCCCTTCATCGTCCTCACCCCAGAGGGTGCTTACAGGGGTCCTCTCTGGACCCCCTTCTTTTTAACATTTATGTCACTACCTTGGTGCATCTGACAGAAGATTTGGGGGCCAAAATCATTGCCTACGCACAAGATACCCAGCTTTTGTTCACATGGGAAAAAAACAAGAGTTCCACTTCCTCCGCAAAAATCTGCCTTTCTAAGGTCTTTCGTGGCTGGCCTATGCGCAACTAAAATGTAATGAGGAAAAATCAGAAATCTTCTTGTATGGAAAATGTCCTCCTCATTTCAGAGAATCACTCTGGCCTTCCAATTGTACGATGCCAGCCTCAATAGGGAAACCCAAGAATCTGGGGGTCTGGTTTGAGGAGAATCTCACGTTTGCGACCCAGATCAAGAAGTTAGCTGGGAGCTGCTTTGGGACCCTCAAGAGCCTTTGGAAATTTCTCCCATTGCTCCCTGGGGCCGCTAAGGAGATGGTCACGTGAGCCCTGATTTTATCCCAGTTGGATTACGCTAATGCCTTGTATGCTGGCTTCACGGAATACCTGATCAACAAACTTCAGGTTGTTCAGAATGCTGCGGCCAGGCTTCTCCTCAATGTTTCTGCAAGAAGCAGTGTGCGACAACATCTGAGCGCATTGCACTGGTTGCCCATAGGCAAAGGGATTAAATTCAAGTTCTTAAATATAGTACACGGCGCTCTTCATGCCTCTGGTCCTATCTATCTTCGAAAACGGTCCTCTTTCTCTATGCCTGCAAGACATCTGCGCTCTTCCACTCAACTTCTGGGACATGTCCCACAGTTTCGGCTGCAAAGGATGGGTGGCAGCTCAGTTGCTCTGAAAGCCGCCATAGCATCGAACTCGCTGCCGTTCGCTCTTCAATGTATTCAGGGTACCATTCTGTTTAAGAAAGACCTGAAGACATTTCTCTTCATTTAATCTGGTATTCAATCTCTCTCAGGCTCGCGCCAGGACACTCCTCGGAATAGCCGCGTGCGTTATAAATAGAAATAACAACATAACATTAGTCCCGGAGTTGAGCATTGTGCCAATTTCTACCACACAGTCAAGGGGATGAGTTGATCTCACAAAGCTGCAGCAGTGGCTACACTTTGTGCAATGCATCGATTTCTGGATGCAAAGCGCTGTTTCTGTGGGGACGCTCTGATTTTACTCCTGCAACTGGGTTGATCTGCCATTTCTGCTAAATGCAGACAGATGATGCATTGAAATCTGTGTTGCAGGTATTTGGGCCACTTCCAGTGAGTCAGGCACAGGAGCAGGGCTAAAGACTTTGTATCCTTGAGACTCAAGCAACAGGAGGTAAGCCAACAAGCTCTGGCTTGAAGGCAGAGTCAAGCTCTCCTTCAGCAGAGTCAGAGAACAGCAGGCAGCAGGGCAACAAACAGAAAAGCAGGCCTTACAGGTCAGCAGTCTAGTTGAGTCATTTAAGCAGCACAGCAGTTCTTCTGCCAGAGCTTCATTACAAGTCCACAAGTGTCTGATTTTTAGGGAGTCAGAGACCCAGTACTTTTGACTTTTACTCAAACATTTCTTTGATGTGGGTGACTTTAAAGCAGCTCTCTGGAGAGCACACATATCCCTTTCAACCCAGTCCTGTCTACCAGGAGGTTATGAGTCCTTTATGTGGAGACGGGACACAGCCTTTTCAAGTAAGGGTGGGCGTAGTGTGCGTAGTGGGGCTACGCGAAGCTTCGTGAAGGGGGCAGGAAGCTACGCCCACCCACACACTTCGCGTAGCCCCACTATGCACCGCCCGCCTCCCTCCCGCCCTCTTCTACATGCCTAATTTGATTTAAAAAATAGTGTAAAAGTACATTAAAAGCACTTACCTGATATGCGGCGTCCCGGGGCTCCCTCTTCTGTTTCGTGCTGACTTCTTCATCCAAATGCGCATGCGCGGGCGCCCGTGCATGCACATTTGGATGGAAGAAGTCGGGGCGAAACAGAAGAGGGAGCCCGGGACGCCGCATATCAGGTAAGTGCTTTTAATTTACTTTTACACTAGTTTTTTTTACATCAAATTAGGCATGTACAAGAGGGCGTGAGGGAGGCGGGTGGTGGGCAACTTCGCTCCGTCCCAGGAGTGTGCTTAGTGTTGCCTACTACGTCTACTTTGCGAATCGCTAAGTAGGCAACACTACGTGCACTCCGTGGACAGAGCGAAGCACTGCGCCCAGGGTTATTTTCAAGTGAATTGTTAGCCCCTCCTTTCCATCCTGCCCAGGCAAGGCCATCAGAATGCAGATGTATCTAGATTGGTACTTAGACACACCTATCCTTCCTGTGTTGCATCTATCTAGAGGGAATACACAGAGTTTTACTGTCATCTATCCCAGACGTGTATTGGATATAGATTGTCAAGCACACAGAGCAGTAAGTGTAGAGAAATGTCCGCTTTCTAAAAGTAGCATTTCTAAAACAGTAATGTTACATCAAACTTCAAAAGGGAGGAAGGTTTATCATTACCATTCCAAAGATAGGAAACTGATCAGGAATTACAGTTCACCGAATATGCTAATCAGGTATACACTGATGTCATCATATTTACGGGAGAAGCACATGCACTGTAGCACTGGTTAGTAGTGGTAAAGTACTTAAGAGTCCTAAAGCAAACACAAATAATCAGCAAAAACAGGGGATAAAGGCAAGAAGTCTGGGGGAAGACCTCCCTAAGGATGCCAGGTCTAACATGTGCCTATCTGAGCTGACAGTGGGTAGATCTATACAACCTCTAGGGAGTTCTCATCACTAAGATGGAAAAACCTACAGAGACCATCAGCATTGGCGTGGCCTAACCCAGGTCTGTATTTTACCCTGACGTCTGCCCTGTAGGGAATGGACCACCTCAAAAGTTTTGGATTCTCACCCCTCATTTGCATGAGCTACCTAAGAGGCCTATGGTCAGTCTGAATTAGGAAGTGAGTGCCACACAGTTATGATCTCAACTTCTTCAGTGCCCAGACCGCTGCAAAAGCCTTGCTCTCAATAGCACTCCTCCACTGTTCCCTGGGGAGAAACCTACTGGAGATGAAGGCTACTGGTTGGCCTAAGCCTTCCTCATTATGTTGCGATAGTACTGCCCCTATGACATGCTCTGAGGCATATGTCTGACTGATAAACTCTTTGGAGATGTTTGGGGACCGGTGCGCAGGAGCTGTGCAAATGCCCTGCTGAAGGGAGTCAACAGCCACAAATTCTGGAAGCTAGTAAATGCACCTTTTTTTAAAACCACTAGTGGCCCAACTATAGATACAAATGTTGAAGAGGAGGCTTGGGTCTCCCATTTTGAGAATATCTTTTCCTCAAATTCAGATATTTCATCCCAACAGGTGGCAGCACCGGAAATACGCCCAGTGTCTTTATTGTTCTCTTTTTTAGAAGTTACAGCAGGGCTGGACTTGTGTAGTCTGGGAAAGGCTCCGGGACCGGACGGTGTCCCAATTGACTTCTTTTGCGAAAATCCCGACCTATGGCTACCACTCCTGATGAACGTCCTGAAGAGTATAGCCCTGGTAGGCCCACTCCCCTCATGGTCTTCAGGGGTCATTGTACCCATTCAAAAAAAGGGGATAAGGCGTAAACCCAAAGAACTATAGACCAATCTCCTTGCTGGATACAACATCAAAGCTTATGGGCCGCCTTCTCCTATCTAGACTAGAGGGATGGGCAAAGGAGAATAACATCTTAATTCAGGCCCAATATGGATTCCAGCAGGGAAGGGGCACTGTGGATCAATGCTTGAATTTAGCGTTGACCATAGAAAAATATACTAGAATGAAGGATGGGAAAGTCTACATGGCATTCATGAACCGGAGCGCTGCGTTAGATTGCGTGGTCCATGATAAGCTATGGAACATATTTGAGATGATGGGGATCGATTCAGCTATAATACATTTTATCAGGCAGCCGTATGTTAATGCGACTGCATCAGTGCGTTACACCAAAAATGGAGACTGTACTCGCTCTTTTAAAATCTCCAAAGGAGTAAGGCAGGGATGCGTATTGGCCCCATTTCTCTTCTCCATGTACACAAACGGCGTGGAGGAAGCGCTTACCAAGGCCACGCGGGATGCCCCTATTTTTGAAAATGATATGCTACCATTACTGGCCTATGCGGACGACGCAGTGCTAATTGCCAGAACAGGCCTTGGGTTACAAAAGTTGATAACCACGTATGTCACATTTATGGACTCACTTTATTTGAAAGTGAATCAAACAAAGTCCTTTATAAAAGTAGCCGGGTCAACAAAAAGAGATAAAATCCCGCAATTCCATGCAGAAACGGAAAAAATAGAGGTAGTGAATTGTTTACCATATTTGGGGATTCTGTTCGATAAAGATCTGACATGGGCGAAACTGATGGAAGGAAGAAAGATGGCGATGGAGAGGGGTATTAATGCTGTAAAATCTTTTGCTAGAAAATTGGGTGCTAAACCCCTATTACCAATAAAAAATATGTATCAGGCAAGAGTAAAGTCAGCAGCAAACTATGGAGCTGGCGTTTGGGGTGTGGTGGAACCAACACCACTACAAACGATTGAAAATAATTTTTTTAAGTCCATAGTGGGCCTCCCTTCATCCATTTCAAATAGTATCCTCCACACAGAACTAGGTTTGCCCTATATCTCAGATTACATTCAACTAGCCCCACTCCTCCTTTGGCACTCAATATGGAGAAGAGATACAGGGCCACTTACACAATCGATAATAAGGAGTTGCTTAACCATGGATAAGTGGAAAAGATCTAGGGGGCTTAGCTATGTTGAGACTGCGCTAATGGAGATTGGCCTCCATAAATTATTCAAAGACCCATTGTCCTGTAAGAAGGTCTCCAAGCAGAATGTTCCCAACATGATCCTGCTAATGTCTGAGGACAGGAGTAGAGAACTACAAAAAGAGAAACATACCATTCGCATATACAGCCTCAATTCACTATTAACAGGAGGGGGGTTCTCTTACTTAGTGAATGTAAGTAGGACCCAACACAGATTTATACTACTTAGTTTCCGCACTAATTTGATCCCTCTTATGCTAGGGTATCCGGAAAAAAAATATAACCACTCTGAGCTTAGTCCATGCCCTTGCGATAACTTGTCATCCCAAACTGAATTGCATTTAGTTTTATTTTGCAGGCTATATAAGAATAAAAGAAATGACTACTTAAAACCAATTTTAAAGAAAAGGAATTCATAGCAGTGTCAGGTGGCTCTATACTTTCTAAAATCATTACCTGACTCTTTGGTTTGCTATTCAGTAGCGTCATTCTTATGGGCCTGTATGAGGAAGAGGAAGAGGTTTGCGTGCATATGAATTAGTTTCTGTTGTTTTAAAGTTTTTAATGTATCCATGTTTTGTATCCTAGAATCATGTTGAAGTATATGTAACTTTTACAAACAAAATCTGTACAATTTTATGATGTATTTATTTGCACTTTTATGATCATTTTTAACTTGATCGAATAAAGAAGAAATGAATGAATGAGTCAACAGCAGTTTGGCATGACTCTGTCCAAATCACATTTCTGGGCTCCTTCTTGAAAGTTAGCTCAGTCAAGGGGGCAACAATGGTGCCATATCCCTTTGCAAACCTACTATTGTTAGGCCAAAGAATGCTCTGAACTCAGTCTGGGTTTTGGGGAATATGCCAAGCTATGATGGTTTCTATCTTGGCTTGAAAGGTTTGCACATTTTCCCTGCCAACCTGGTGTCCGAAGTACACCACAGACTCTGCCCTATCTGGCACTTACTTGCCTTGATAGTCAGGCTTGCCTATTGCAGAGCATGAAGCCCTTCCTTGAGGTGAAAAAGTTGGTCCTTCCAGCTGCTACTGAAGACAGTTATGTCATCCAGGTAGGCAGGACTGAAGGCCTCCATACCAGCAAGGACCTGATTCATCTGCATGTGAAATGTGGCAGGGCAATTCTTTAATCCAAAGGGCATCACCCTAAACTGATAGTGGACCTCTGGAATGGAAACGGCTAACCTCTACTTCGCTTTGTCTGTTAGGGCAATCTGCCAGTACCCTGAAGTAAGATCAAAGGCGCTGAGATACCGGGCTGCCCCTAACCTGTCAATCAGCACATCAGCCTGGGGGATGGGATGAGTGTCTGTCTCAGTCACTGAATGTAGTCCTCTGTAATCCACATAGAACCACAGTTCAGGGGTGATGCCCCGTGGGACAGCTTTTGATACCAGACCAAAGGACTGGCCCAAAAGCTACTGGAGGGGCCTGTCCTTCCCAACTGCAGCATTCTGAACATGTCAGCCCTAATGCTGGACCTCACCTTATCTGACAACCTATAAGACTTATTCTTAACAGGGAGGTTGTCCCCTGTGTGCAAATCATGGGTGCACAGATGGGTAGTCCCAGGGACGAGAGAAAGCAGAGAAGAGTACTGTCCCAACCCTTGGTGGCAGTCTCTCTGTTGTTTAGAAATTAGAATGGGGGAAAGATTACTCCTTCCAGAGATCTATCCTTCTCCTTGGAATCCAAGAGTTGAGGGAGAGGTTCGCTCTCCTCTTCATCTTCTTTATCTGTGACCAACAGCATAATGAGCTCAGCCCTCTCAAAGTGGGGTTTGAGGTGATTTACATGCAGTACCCTGTGAGGTTGCCTATGGGTCTTGAGGCCCACCAGGTAGGTTGCCTCACCCTTATTTTCAATCACCTTACAGGGCCCATTTGGACAATCCTCTGTGGCATTGGGATCTACCAGACCCATCACCCACACATTTTGACCACAATTGAAACTCCAAAGTGGTAGAATCTGTGTCATACTACACCTTCATTACTTCCTGTATGGCTTCATGGTTACTGGAAGCTTGCTTCCATAACTTAGCCAACTAAATCCTGGGGTAAATTCCTTGGAGGTTGCCCCCACCCTTCTATCATCAAGCTCAGAGGGCCTCTGACTAGGTGCCAATACAACAGCTTTAAGGGGTTGAAACCCACTCCTCTCTGTGTCACCACGCTGTATGCAATCAACAGGCATAGTAAAAGGATATTCCACTTTTTCCTCAAGGCCTCAGGCAGGCCTCTAATCATGCCCTTCAGGGACTTGTTGCATCTCTAAACAAGCCCATTGCTTTGTGGATGGTAAGGGGTGGAAAACTTGTAGGTTACCCTACATACCTTCCACTTTGCCTGCATATAACTAGACAAGAAGTTTGTGGCCCTTTGAGGCACAACTTTCTTGGGGAAACCCACTCGGGTAAAAATCCCCACCAGGGTCTTTGCTAACCCTGGGCGAAAGGACTTCGCTACGCCCACGAAGTGGGCGTAGTGTTGCCTACTTCGTCCTTTGCAAAGTAGGCGAAGCAGGCAACACTTTGCCCACTCTGTGGGCGTAGCGAAGTTGCCCGCCACCCGCCTCCCTCCCGCCCTCCCTAAATACTTAAATTAACTTTTAAAAATGAATAAAAAGCACTTACTTTGTCCGCTGCGTCCCCGGGGCTCCCTCTTGTAATCGCGCCGCCGTCTCGGATACTAATGCGCATGCGTGGCCGCCCGCGCATTTCTCGAAATGCGCATGCGCGGGCGGCCGCGCATGCGCATTAGTATCCGAGACGGTGGCGCGATTACAAGAGGGAGCCCCGAAGGACGCAGCGTACAAGGTAAGCGGTTTTTATTCATTCTTAAAAGGTAATGTAAGTATTTAGAAGGGCGGGAGGGAGGCGGGTGGCGCGTAGTGGGGCTACGCGAAGTGCATGGGTGGGCGTAGGTTCTCGCTCACTTCATGTAGCTTTGCGTAGCCCCACTACGCCTACTACGCCCAGGGTTAGTCTTTGCCACTGCAAATGAAGTCTTGGTTGTCAGAGAGATTGCCTCTGGATACCTAGTGGCATGATGCATCTGAACCAGGATAAACCAGCTGACTGAAGCAGTCAGTAGATCTATAGACCCTACAATGTAGATGCCCACCCCCTGAAAGAGTGTACCAACCACAGGCAATGGATTACGATGGGTTTTAAGTTTCTGCCTTGTCTTCCCACTGGCCTGGCAGGTCACGCACATCCTACAGAATGCATCTGAGAAATTCCTGATTCTACACCAATAGAAGTGTGGGGCAACCCCTGCAAAGGTCTTGTCTTGGTCCAGGTGTCCTGAAAGGGGACTTTTGTGAGCCAGCTCCGGCAGGCTCAGTATCTTTGGGGTACCAGCAGGGCCTTTACTGTCCCGTGCTCAGGACGCTTAGGCTCACTGTAAAGGTGGTCCTCCTCCCAGTAAATGTGGTGACTACAAGATGCATCACCTGCTTCTTGCGCTTCAGCCTGTTGCCTCATGCCCACAAAGGTTGGACACTCCCTTTGCGTCCTATAGAACTCCTCCTTGGTGTGTCTTCCTTCCACATGCCATCCAGCAAGCTCAGGCATGTCACCAAGGGAAGCAATGTCCTCCTCTCTGAACTCCGGGGCAGCCACCACCAGTGCCCCAGCCATCTCACTGAAGGTACACTCAGGGGCTGATTTCCACGCACCCTCTGCCTCTTGCCTTCCTAGCAGCTGGCTGGGCCATTGTTCCAAACTCCAGCCCTTTTTGACTCGTATCCTGATCAGGCATGAACTTTGTGGTAGCACAGATAGAATCAGGTAACCCTAACATCTCCACATAAGCCTTGAGATCCACTTACTTCCAGGTAGTGTGTTCAAGGTCATTACCCAACAAACAGTTCAAAGGCATGGCAGGACTCACTGCAACTATCGGACGACCTGAAACCCGCCCACTCAAATGAAACAAGGGCCACAGGATAGTGACCCTCTCTGTTATCAGCCGCCACAACCTAATGGAATGCATGGGGAATTACCTGCTCTGGGGAAACCAGCTGACTCCTTACCATAGTCATAGCGGCTCCTGTATTCCTCAGAGCTTCAACCATTTGCCCATTGATGGTTACCCATTGCCTATACTTCGTAGTATTTGAAGGCACATAGATGTTTGGAATCATCTCACTGTCACCAAGGGACACTAGGGTAACCCCACTAGATGCCCCCCTTTGACTGGGAGAAAATCCTCCACTACCACTGCACTAGCCACCTCTGGAACCTTTCCTCTAGTGGGAGATGGTGCTTTTTTGTACACTTAGGGTCTCCCTTGTAGTGTCCATACTCGAAGCACTTATAGCACTTGATGAGCTTGGGCTGCTGATCTCTGTCGGGGTAGTTTTTCTTCTGGTGGCCAGATTGGAAATGTGAACCAGACCCTTTCCCCTGTAAGTTTTTTGGGGGCCTGAAGAGAACTCCTTCTTTTTCTCTCCCCCTCCTTCCTCTGGTTGGAACCCAGACCATTCTTTTGTGAATTCCCCCAGCAAGCTTCCTGGAGTCAGTAAGCCTGCTATCAACCAGGTGTTGACACAGCTCTGAAACACGAGAATTAAAATGTGCTCCTTTAAAAACAAGTTGTACAACCCTTCATAAGAATAAAGTTTGCTGCCCTCACCCTGCCCTTCAGTACTTTACCAGCATAGTTCAAGAAATCTACACATGTTTGAGTGGAGAGTTTTTGATTGGCCCTGAACCATTGCCTGTACTTCTCAGGAGTCATCCAAAACTTGCTGACTAAATTGGCCTTCATGGCAGTGTAGTTGGTCTAGTCCCCTACCTCTAATTTAATGAGTGTGTCCCTCCCCACTGTGAGCATGTAATACCATAAACTACCCCATCCCCCAGGCAAATCTACACATGTTTGTGTGGAGAGTTTGTGATTGGCCCTGAACCATTGCCTGTACTTCTCAGGAGTCATCCGAAACTTGCTGACTAAAATGGTCTTCGTGGCAGTGTAGTTGTTCTGGTCCCCTACCTCTAATTTAAGGAGTGTGTCCCTCCCCACTGTGGGCATGTACTACCATAAACTACCCCATCCCCCAGAACTTCTCTGAATCCCTGTTCACTTTCAAAGCCATCTCATAAGCTGCCAACCATTTATCTATGTCATCCCCCACTTGTTAACTGGCCACCATATGTGGAATTTGGACTCACTGGAGGCCACTGCAGGTATGCTGCCATCAATATCATTGTTGCTGGACTCCACTTGGAGGGCTCTAATATCCAGCTCTCTGAGGCTCAGCTCATGAGCCATCTTGCATTACTCCATGGCTAGCCTCTTCTCTTCTAGAGCGTGCTCCTCCTCAAGCCTCGCAATGACAAGGGTCTGTTCCTTGTCCTTCTCCATCTTGGCAAACCCTAGATGTAGCTTTCTTTCCTCCCTCCTCTCCTCTGGGTCCTATGGGGACAGCTTTTTTGAAAACATACTGCTGCCTGGTCCAGAGTGGACTTCCAGTCTGGGGAGAAAATTGATCCCCACCCCTGTAGGCTGCATGACAAGACCCTCTGTCAGACTCAAATCCCTCCTTCTCATTCTCTTCTCTTTCTGGTTCGGCTGCTGCCCATGCTCTTAAGACTTTCTGAAGCTCTACCTTCTTGGCACTTCTCTAATGGAACCCCTTGAGCTGGGCCACTGTGCATGCCTCTAGATTAGCCGCTCGAATTCCATATTTCCAGGTAGGACTCTAGACATTGCAGAAAAAAAGGACTTGGGCAGAAGGACTTGGGAAAATCAAATGAAGCTAGATCAGAGAGAAATGAAAAAGACTTGAATTGGTCCAAGTATAGAGGTGCAATAAACAATGAGTTACTATATTGTATTGCACAATGAAAGTTCTATCCTCACCGCTGATCACCAGTTTTGGAAATGGGATTCCTGGTTGGCTGAGGTATGCAGCCAGTCCAGGCAGGAACCACCACTCTAGTCAGGGTAATCTAGATAAACACTAAAAGCTAACCTATGCTCACTATCTGGTAATTTGGCACAGAGCTGTCAGGCTTATCTAAAGAGGTAATGTGTAAAGTATTTGTGCAACACACTCGCACAGTAACACTGAACACACCACAAAAAGACTCCACATATGTTTAGAAAATAGGTTATCGTATTCTGAACAAAGCAATTAGCACTAAAAGGTTACTTTAAGGTTGCATTGGACCATGGCAAAGTAAAGGTTTAGGCCCACCACGATGAAACGCCTACAGGCTACAGGACCCAGGCAGATCTCCATAAAGAAAGCACCTTTCCTGGTCTCAAACAGTAAGATTCCTCGATGTTGAGGCCCACAGGTGCAGAATATGTCAATCTTCTCCACGCACTGAAGGTGATGCTTCAATTCCGAAAATGGGTGCCAGAGTCGAGAGGCATCGAGCAATGTGCCAATTTCTGCCTTGCAGTCGAGGGGATCCATCGATCTCACCAAGCTGCAGTGACAGCGATACACTGTATGATGCACCGATCTCTGGAGACAAAGCGCTGGTTCTGAGGTGATGCACCGATTTTATTCCTGCAACCGGATCGATACGCCGGTTCTGCTAGACGCAGACAGGAGATGTGTCAAAATATGTGTTGCAAGTATCTGGGCCACTTCCTGTGAGCCAGGCACATGAGCAGGGCTTGAGACTTTGATATCCCTGAGTCTCAAGCAACAGGAGGCAAGCCAACAAGCCATTGGAGATCCCTTAGACAGAAGGCAGAGTCTAGTCCAGCTCTCCTTCAGCAGAGGCAGAGAGCAGCAGGCCAACAAACAGAAAAGCAGGCCTTCCAGATCAGAAGTCCAGTTGAGTCCTTTAAGCAGCAGCTAGAGCTTAAGTTACAAGTCCAGTAGTGTCTAATTTTTAGGGTTACTTCAAAGCAGCTCTCTGAAGTGAACAAGTATCCCTTTCAACCCAGGCTATCTGTGGGGGGGATCAGTCCTCTGTGTGGAGACGGGACACAGCCTATTCAAATGAAGTGTTAGCATCTCCCTTCCATCCTCACCAGGCAGGGCCATCAGAATGCAGATGTATGTAGATGGGTACTCAGACACACCTAGCCTTCATGTGTTATGGCTATCTAGAGGAAATGCAAAAAGTGTAGCTGTCACCCAGCCCATACGTGTATTGGAGACAGCTGCAAATCACACAGACCAGTAAGTATAGAGAAATGTCCACTTTCTAAAAGTGGCATTTCTAAACAGTAAATTTAAATCCAACTTCACCAGTAAGGAGGATTTATCAATACCATTCCAAACATATGAATCATGAAAAAGCTAATCCTCTTTTATTAGGAATTATGGTTTAAAAATGTATTGAGGAATTCCCAATACTAACCTATGAGAGCAGTAGGCCTTCCAGAAGGGAAAAACGATTTGAGCTGTTTTTCACTACAAAGACATGCAAAAAATTAATAGTACATGTCCAACCTTTTACTCACATAGCACCCTGCACTTGGGGCTACCTCAGGCCTACCTTCTGGGCGACTTATATGTAATAAAAGGGGAGTTTCTTGGCAAATAGTTTTAAATGCCAAGGTGAAGTGGCATTAAAATGCACACACAGGCAGTGCAATGGCAGGCCTGAGGCAAGTTTAGAATGCTACTAATGTGGGTAGCACAATGAAGGTTGCAGGCACACTAGTAGCATTTGAAGTACAGGCTCTGGGTATATGCTAGTCCACTTTACAAGGGACTTACCAGTACATCATTTATGCCAATCAGGTTTGTAATCATGTTTAGGAGAGAAGCTCATGCACTTTAGCAATGGTTAGCAGTGGTAAAGTGCTCAGAGTCCTAAGGTAAAGGCAAAACGTCTGGGGGAGGCCACTCTAAGGATGCCGCCAGGTCTAACAGATGGCTCTTAAGGGCTGTGTAAATTTGTACTGACATGAAATATTGCTGGCAGGCAGTCAAGCTAGAGGTATATTGCAATCATGTTGTATACTTCTACCAGGGTGCAGGTAAATCAGGGCAAGTATCTGCTACCCGAGTTCTAAATACTTTTTTCCAATGCATATTGCAGACTACTGTGGAGGTCCTTTGTAAGTACTCTGGATTTCTCAGTTGAGCAGTGCATGCAGTGCATGATACAAGTAGGTCTAAAGGAGCTCTGTCAACCTCCCCGTATAATTGCATGGGGAAGGGCGGAAGCTCAGTACTTCACATTCGGCCTGATTCATGAACCGAAATTGCGATCGCAATAGCTGCGAAAAAGCTAATGTGAGCGCAATAGTCAAAATCGGTATTCATGAAGAAAATAGCGAATTCGCAAACACAGAATAACGAATACGCAAAATTATTAGCAGAATCGCGGCAGTAGCCCATTTGCGAATCAGAAATTGCGAGGAACCACGGATACAGCGAAAACTATTGCGAAACCGCAATATAATCGCAATCGCTATTCAAGAAAAATCGCTAATTGCGAAAAACCCATAAATCGCAAATTGCGAGGTGCATTTTAAGGACAACCCAAAGCAGGTGGTAACCATCAAAGCCTATGAATTTTTTTTTTGAAAAACCGTCACCCAATCAGGAACAGGTGCTGGCCTGACCAAACACACTTAAGGAGATGCATCAGCAGCATTAGGAGTCTCACAATGCCAGGACTCTACATGGTGGTCAGGCGGCGAAGGCTACAGCGAGCAGCACGGAGGAGACGTAGGATCCAGGAGAGGATATTCCGCCAGCGGGTCACCCTGCTGGGCCAAACCAGAGAGCAAATATACGCAAAGTACCGCCTGATGGGGCAATGATCATCAAGCTAATTCAGGACCTTGACCCCCTGATGCAGCACCCAACAAGGCGGACCAATGCCGTGCCCACACATGTCCAGGTATTGTGCAGCCTGCACCTTCTGGCCTACGGGAGCTTCCAGGGGATAGTTGCTGTTGCAGGGGGGATATCCCAGCCCACCATGTCCCGCTGCCTGAGGAGTTTCCTAAATGCAATGCTGACCCAGCTACACTACCACATCAAATTTCCCACCAGCCAACAGGAGTTGGATGAGACCAAGCATCAATTCTACAATGTTGCGCATTTCCCAGATGTGATAGGATGCATTGACTGTACCCACATCGCCATCTGCCCACCAGCTGAAACGGAGTACATGTAGCGCAACCGCAAGTCCTACCACTCCCTCAACATCCAGACGGTGTGCAATGCTAAGACATACATCACGGACATAGTGGCACAGTACCCGGGGAGCACACATGACTCCTTCATATTCCGGCACAGCGGCCTCCACACACGACTGGCCAGGGGAGACTTTGGTGAAGGACACCTACTTGGTAAGTACACTTGGCCCACAATGTTACACTGTGATGAAGTAGCTGCACTGCACAGGCACTCACCCTCTGCTCCTCTCATGCAGGTGACAGTGGCTACGCCCTCCGTGAATACCTCCTCACCCCATACCTCAACCCTGCTACACCACAGCAACGGCGTTACAATGTAGCACACATACGCACAAGGAATTGCATTGAGAGGACATTTGGGCTACTAAAGAGCAGATTCCGCATACTGCACAAGACTGGTGGGGCCATGTACTACCGTCCTGATGTGTGCTGCCGCATTGTGGCTGTGTGTGCAATACTACACAACATTGCTACCAAGCGCCGGATACCTGTAGAGATCTCTGGCAGTGAGTTGGAAGGGGACGACCGGCCACCTGCACATGTGCGTCAAGCACGCGGGGAGAATCCAGCTGAAGGACACAGACGCCGCAACCACATCACAATGAACAGTTTCTAGTGCACCCACTCCCCTCACCCCACAATTCACAAATGCATGCCAATGGAAATAATGACAGGAGGCCGATGTACATTGCTAGAATAAATATTATTGTTGAAGGCACAATAATAATGACTTTTTGCAATTCTTAACATGTGAGCAGTATTGCGCCATACTCCTCTAAATCATACACAGGACATGCTTCTATCATCAGCATGTCCCTGCCAATGGACAGTAAAGTCAAGTGCGCCTCCGGCGCGCGGCACCCAATCGCCTTTCAGGCTCATCCTCTGGGACGGCACGTGAACCCGCAGTGGCCTGCTGCTGCGGCGTAGCACACCAACCTGTGAGGCATACAGGCTGCTGACACTGGAGGTCCCCTCACTAGTGTCATCCCCACCACCATTGGCTGGGCCGGTTGGATGAAGTGCCAGTACGGCACTGGTGACCTGCTCCAAGACTCGCGCCACATCCTCGCTGCATTGCACCAGCTGCAGCTGCATAGCTAGGCACCGACGTGAGAGCTGGGAGGTGGCATTACCAATGACATAGTTCGAGCGCGTGTAGGCAGATAGCGGTAGCTGGCGGTGGCGGCGGCGGGCGGTGTTGCGCTGCGAGATGATGGCCGCAGTGTTTGCCTCCATAGCAGTTGTCATCCGCTCTATCCTGTCCGACACATTTGCGACATTGCGGCCAATGTTGTGGAGCTGGAGTTGCATTGCCCATTGGCGTCGTGCCTGCAGTTGATGGATGCGCAGCATCCGGCGCTCTATGCTCTGCCCTGGCACGCGCGGAGCCATCCCCCTCCTGCCGCTGCGTGCTGTGCTCTGCTGGCGAACCCTGCCATGCCTGCTGTGGTGCCTGGCCACAGTGGGTGTGCGGACTGTCTCCGCACTAGCAGCACCAGATGTTGAGGGTCCCGCTGGTGGTGGTGTTGCGGTTGACAATGGTGCAGCGCCTGATGGTGCTGGCCCAGATGGTGCTGGTCTGGCAGCAGGGATTGGTGCAGCGCCTGATGGTGCTGGCGCAGATGGTGCTGGTCTGGCAGCAGGGATCGGTGCAGCGCCTGTTGGTGCAGGATGTGTGGCTGTTGGCACCTCCTCTGCATCCTCTGGTGCCTCGTCTATGTGCAGCCTGTCGCTGTCGCTGCTTTTGTTGTCAGCGCCACCTGTGAGGGGAAGTGGACCTAGATTAATTGCATGTATCTGTCACACGTGCAGTTGCTACATGCATGCTGGCTGACATTCCCTGACTGGCTGTGGCATTGCGTACTTTGGGACATGTCTGGCTGCATTGGGGTTTTTGTACATTGTGGGCAGACTACATGTCCCACAATGCTTTTGGGCATGACCTAATGTGCATGGATTGCATGACTTGGATTGATTATGGGAGGCTATAGGGTCATGGCCATTGTCAGGGGACAGGGTCGCAGTAGCATGCCACTTACCTTGGCTGTCTTGGGTGGGTCGGGATGAGTCCAGAGTGATGACCCCTATACACGCCTCAGGCTCAAGTGTGTCCTCCACACGGTCCTCCAAGGGGGTGTTGGGAGGGACTGTAGGATCTCCACCTCCAGTAGCCAGGGTCTCGCCCAGCCTCTCTGCCACTCTCTCCTTCGCACGACCTCGGAGGTCGTACCACCTCTTTTTTAGCTCCTCGAGCAACCTGTGTGTCACGCCCACAGCGTTGACTTTTGCGCCGATCCCCAGCCACAGTCGGCGTTTCTCCGCTTCAGGCACCCTCCTGGAGTCCTTTCCAAATAGTTTTGGGTAGTTTTCTACCACTCCCTCTATCAGGTGCTCCAACTCCTGCTCACTAAATTTGAGCTTCCGCTTGCGCCCGGTGTCACTGTGCCCTGGTGCTGCATCCTCTGCCATTGCTGCAGTCACAAAAGTGAGGATTTGAAAGTTTGGAGGTGTTCTGGAAGGAGCTCTGTGAGATGCAGCCTCGAAATCTGCCTCACTGTTCTGTATGGGGGTGGGAACTGCCTGCTTCCTGGTTGTGATGTCATCACTGTGCTCGAAATGCGACTTCCCGTTTTAGCGAGATCGCATTTAGCGAACTCGCTAATAGCGATATCGCAATTCCTACACGGATTTTGACGGAAATAGCTATTTTCCTGCGATTTTTTAAATTCGCTAACACTTTTTGCGGCCGCGTGCAAATCGCTTTATTTTCTTGCAGATTTTGATGAATGCCGGTCTGCGAATTCTAAATTGTGATTCGCTGTCAATCGCAATTTAGAATTCGCAGAATTCGGTTTTCATGAATCAGGGCGTAAATTCTATATTCCCCTATAAATTCTGGTACTTGTATTTATGCCTAATTCATTAGAAGTAAAGGGTTATACATCCAGAATGCAAAGACGAAAATAGTGTCTGGCAGAGTTACTCATCAAGCATGCCATTTGGCACTAAACAGGGCATGAGAGCCTCTGGTCGATGAGGGGGTTGTGAGACATAAAGAATGGGATAAAAAGTGTTATTGCAAAATGCATGATCCACCCATCAGTACCTGGACAATCACAGACATTTTACAGGACATCCCCACTATAGCCAAGGAAAGCACCTGCGCTATGCAGTTCAGAGGAGGCTGGATCTTCTACACAAGGAAAATATTTTGTAATAGATTTTCAGGACTATTCCTTGATATTTGTGGAACTTTCCAAAACGGTGGGTTTCTCTTCCAAACAGACAATACATTTACAACATTTAAAGCTTGGTTTCGT
The DNA here is from genome assembly GCF_964261635.1 of Lissotriton helveticus. Lineage (NCBI taxonomy): Eukaryota > Metazoa > Chordata > Amphibia > Caudata > Salamandridae > Lissotriton > Lissotriton helveticus. Next base: position 1,012,621,273 of record NC_136072.1, read on the forward strand.
GAATCTGTCCCACTATAGTTTAATAGCATGTTTTGGAGTTTTGAGTATGCTAAAAAATCATATGTTGATTTTTTGCTTCTACTCACTCAGAGAGATATTTTTTCATGGCAAATTAGAAACATTAGTCAGTCTTTGGTTTGTGAAGTTCTCATCTTGAAAGTTAGTTTTGAGAAAGTGTGAATTTTCAAATGCAATGCTAAATACCGTCAAGGGACTGAAGGTTCTGCACTTCGAGCACACAGAAGCGTGGTCACGTATCATCATTGTCTGCAGAACAGCAAATGTGTTGCCCCTGAAGGATCTTTCATCTAACAATTTATGAGAAACATTCACATAAACTTTAAAAAAGCACGAATTTCTCAACCTGTTTTGAAAAGTCTATTAATACATTTAAATATGTCGATTAACCCCTCTCTGTACCCTTGATCAGCAACATTGACTCACAATGGTAGCATTCTTCATTTACTTGCTAATGTTTAATATTTTGTACTACTATGAACACGGCATACTCCTTTGAATCGTTGTCCCCTAAAGTCTAATTTCCCTAAAGAATTTTCAAGTAAGAACATAAGTTTTCTAAATCATATGAATAACCTTTTAATGTGAGATACAAAATGCTTCAGTGTAAAAAGAACGGTTTAAATAGTAATCGTGTTTACGAGCCTTCTGTCCCCAGCCTTCAGTTTGGTTTATTAACTAGACCCTCTGACTGCTTTTATATCACGGACCCTGTGGATTCCATTTACATTTTAACACCTCCTAAAGTGCACTTAATTTGCAAATATCTGTAGGAGAAATGAATGCAGTGGAAGTTAATGCACCCTTTGAGCAGGCTGCATGAGCTAAAGTGACATTAAAGCACAATGCGGTGTGCTTGCTGTGCTGTCCATGAAATTGGGTTAACAGACCCAGGGGAAAACACGAAAGTCAGATCTGAAGAAAGGCTTGGCCTACCTACTCACAATTTGAAATTGCAATCTTTGGTTTTCAAAGATTGTTTTGTATTCTTTTATTTTGCATTTTTTTCTTCGTGAAGCAAAAAATGTTTGAATTAGGCCTGGGCAGAATTTCAATTAAGAAGTCATTTTAGTAATTATGCATTACATTTGATGTGGAATTACCGATAGTAATCTCACACTCGCTATTCGTGTTCTGTTGCACTTGGCACTATCAGCCTGATTCATGAAGCTAAATAGCGCCCGCAATCGCAGCGAAAATGCAATTGCGGGTGCAATTTACGGAATTGGCATTCAAGAACAAAATAGCGAATTCGCTAACACATAATAGTGAATACGCTAACACATATTAGCGATTACGCTATAATAGTCGCAGATTCCCGGTAGTCGAGCATTAGCGATACGGAAATAGCGACCAACCACGGAATCTGCGAAAATAAATAGCGAAACGCAATATATTCTCAATCGGCATTCATGAAAAATATACAATTGCGAAAATCCCCAAAATCGCAGTTTGCGCGGCGCAAATTAAGGACAACTCAAAGCAGGTGGTAACCATAAAAGCCATGATTAAGTCAAATTTGAAAAACCGTTGCCCAATCACCAACAGGTTCAGGCCTGACCAATCACACAAAAGGACATTCAGCAGCAGCATTAGGCGTTCCACAATGCCAGGAATGTACATGGTGGTGAGGCGGCGAAGGCTACAGCGAGCAGCGCGGAGGAGACGCATGAGGCAGGAAAGGATTTACCGGCAGCGGGTCACATTGCTGGGCCAAACCAGAGAACAGATATATGCCAAATACAGGCTGAATGGGGAAATGATCATCTGGCTGATACATGAACTTGACCCCCTCATGCAGCACCCAACAAGGCGAAACAATTCGGTGCCTACACATGTGCAGGTATTGTGTAGCCTGCACCTCCTGGCCTCCGGGAGTTTCCAGGGCATAGTAGCGGCTGCTGGGGGGATATCCCAGCCCACCATGTCACGCTGCCTCCACACTTTCGTTGACGCCATGCTCACCCAGCTCCACCGTCACATCACATTTCCCACGAGCCAACAGGAATTGGACCTGACAAAACTACAATTTTACAATGTAGCCCATTGCCACACCTCAGCAACGGCGCTACAATGTTGCGCACATCCGGACAAGGAACTGTATAGAAAGGACATTTGGGCTGCTCAAGAGCAGGTTCCGTATACTGCACAAGACAGGTGGGGCCATGTATTACAGTCCTGCTGTGTGCTGCCGCATTGTGGCTGTCTGTGCAATGCTTCATAACATTGCAACCAAGCGCCGGATACCTGTTGACATCTCAGGCAGTGAATCAGAAGGGGACGACCAGCCACCAGCACATGCGCACCATGCACGCGGGGAGAACCCAGCTGAAGGCCCCAGACGTCGCAACCACATCACAGAGAACAATTTCTAGCCCACCCTCTTCCCTCACCCCACAAATCGCAATTGCATGCAAAATGTAATGATTACACAACGCTAATGTGTGCTGCAAAATAAATATATGTGTTTCATTCACAAAAAAAAAGGTAATCAGTACAACTATTTACAACTAACAGTATTCCTTCATACTGCAGTGTGGAATGACAGGGCAGGCTTATAGTCAGCCTGTGCCAGTGATAGTCTGAAAGAGTCAATTGCGCCTCCTGCGAGTTATGCCCAAGCGCCTCTGAGGCTCTTCCTCTTCCGGGGCACCTGTACCTGGCGTTGCCCTGGTGCTGCGCCTAAGTGGCGGGACTAGTGTGGCAGATTGGCTGCTGACGCTGGAAGCCCCCTCACTGCCATCGTCACCCCCTACAGTGGCAGGTAGAGCAGGAGGGTGTAGTGCCGTTACCGCCGTGGTGAGGTGCTCCAGGACCCTGGTGATGTCCTCACAGCACTGTACAAGTTGGTGCTGCTGTGTGAGTGACCGCCGCGACAACTGTGAGGTGGCATTTGCAGCCACATAATTAGACCTGCTGTAGGAGGCTCAGCCGGCTCATGAGCTGGTGGTGGCGCCGCCTTGCTGCACTGCGCTGCTTGATCATCGCAGCAGTGTTTGCCTCCATGGCTGCAGTCATGCGGCCCATGGCCGCCGTCATGCGGTCCATGCGGTCTCCCACTCCGGCCACATTGCGCCCAATCTTGTGTAGCTGGAGCTGAATGGCACCTTGCTGCTGTGACTGGCGCTGATGGATCCTCAACATGCGTCTTTCTACGCTCAAACAGGCATGTCTCTGTCCATTGCCCCTCCTGCTGATTGCAGCAGTGGTGTGATGGCGAGAACTCCCATGCTGCTCTGCTGGCCTGTGACTGTGGCTGGCCGCTGTGTTGGCGCTGTCGCAGGCCCAGATGTCGTAGCACCAGCTGCAGGTGGTGTCACAGCAGGCGTTGCTGGTGCGGCAGGGACTGGAGGCACATTAGTGGGGTGCCTGGCTTTGGCTGTGGGTGGAACGGCAGATGCAGGGGCCACAACGGTGGGGGTGCCTGGCTTTGGCTGTGGGTGGAACGGCAGATGCAGGGGCCACAACGGTGGGGTGCCTGGCTTTGGCTGTGGGTGGAACGGCAGATGCAGGGGCCACAACGGTGGGGGGCCTGGCTTTGGCTGTGGGTGGAATGGCAGATGCAGGGGCCACAACGGTGGGGGGCCTGGCTGCTGGTGTTGTTGCAGCGGCAGGGGCTGGTGCCTGTGTTTGCGGTGGACAATCCTCCTCCTGGGCCTCCTCATCTATTTGCAGCCTTTCGCTGTCGCTGCTTTCTGCGCCACCTGTGAGGGTAAGTGGATACTCATTAGTTGCATGTGACTGTCATGTGACTGTCAGACGTGCTGATGTTACATGCATGCTGGGTGACATTCCCTGGATGGCTGTGGATTTGTGTACTTTGGAACCTGTCTGGCTGCATTGTGGTACTACTACATTGTGGACAAACTACATCTCCCACAATGCTTCAGGGCATTTCCTGATGCGCAACAAAGGCATGACTAAGGGACATTATGTGAGCCTATTTGGTCAGGGACGGTCATAGGGGACAGGGTCGCAGTCGCATGCCACTTACCTTGGGTGTCTTGGGTGGGGCGGGAGGAGTCCAGAAGTGTGACGCCAACGCACGCCTCCCTCTCAAGGGTGTTCTCCACCTGGTCCTCCAAGGGTGTGTTGGGAGGGACTGTAGGTCCGCCACCTCCAGTGCCCGATGACTCTCCAAGGCGCTCCGCCACCCTCTCCTTGGCACGACCTCGGAGGTCATACCAACGTTTCTTGAGCTCCTCCAGTGACCTATCGGCCACACCCACGGAGTTCACACTGGAAGCTATTCCCAGCCAGATCCTCCTTTTGTCTTGCTCCGGGACCTTCCTGGAGTTTATCCCAAAGAGTCTGTCGTGGTTGGCCACCACCCCTTCTATCAAATTTTCGAGCTCCTGCTCAGAAAACTTTAGCTTCCTCTTGCGCCCTGTGCTGTTGCTGGGGCCAGGAACAGGTTCCTCAGACATGGCAGCAGAGTAGTAGCAAATTCGCAATCACAAGAATAGCTGCTGCTTTCCAACTTGCTCCCTCGAGGTCTGCCTCACTGTGGTGAATGGGGGTGGGAACTGCCTGCTTCCTGGTTGTGATGTCATCACTGTGCTCGAAAAGCGACTTCCCGTTTTCCCGATCGCGCGTGATTGCGATTCGCATTCCCGACGCACGTGATTGCGATTCGCATTCCCGACGCACGTGATTGCGATTCGCATTCCCGACGCAGGTAGCCGGAAATAGCGATTATTCTGCGATTATCGTTAGTCGCTAACGGATTTTGCGCCCGTGTGCGAGTCGCTTTTTTTTCCCGGTAATTTTCATGAATTCAGATTTGCGAGTTCTCAATAGCGGTTCGCATTTTATCGCTATTTGAGACTCGCAAATCCCGTTTTTCATGAATCAGGCTGTTAGTCTTATCACAAAATGCATTCACGCGCCCATTTTTGACGCAATGTGGCATTTCTGTAGTAAGAAATAGTGCAAAATTCTGAATTGCTCTTTTTGCATAATTATGGATAATCTAGCAGAATTCTTAGGTTATTTACATGACTACCCTACACTGAATTACGCAAGTTACAAACTAGTTTTAATAAGTCATTTTAAATGGAAAGAAGTGTTTTTTTTTCCAAAACTGCAACTGTCAAAGGCTAGCTTTTGGCCATGCTAAAAGTAAATTCTGTTGATGCAAACTATAACTGATTAAATATGACATGTATAGTGCCTGCATGATTGGGCTAATCTACTGATGCGTGCTATTAAAATCACCTAAAACAAGTGTGTTTTGACGCCTTTTTAAAAAGAGGTCTAGACGGCTAAGTGACACAGAGTATAAGGAAGGGAAATCCAGAAGATGGGACCATAAACACAGTAGACTCTACCTCCCTTTTTATAAGATTGATTCAGGAAATGATCGTCAAACAGTGGTCCTGGCATCTTCAGTTGCTAGAGGGTTATAGAGTGATGTTTTTTTAAACATTATCCAAACAAAAGGTCACGTGGGACTCATTTGGATAGAGAAACCTTTTCAATAGGTGTGAGCAGTCCAAAACAAATTGGTAATGCAAATCTATTCGAACAACATTGTACTAGGAAGACAATCTGAGATTCTGTCACTAAAATATTCAATCAATCCATGTGCAGTTCAATATAATACAGAGTGAGACATGTGAGTAAAGTGCAGACGATGCAGTGGTCACATAGGGGTCGATTCCGATTCGGAAAATGAATCCGTACAACGATTCGTATTCATAGCTGTTTCCGTACAAATCGTACGAATCCGTCTGAATCGTGTGGTACGATCCGTTGTGAGAAAATACGTCCGACTCAGTGCAAACCGTACGAAAATGAAGGGTAAATCTGTACAACATTTATTTATTTATTTATTATTTATTTATTAACAGCTTTTATAGAGCGCGAACGAAGGCCCAAGGGCATCTCGGCGCTAAGATATCTGCAGTGTTTAACCAAAGAAGGGGAGTCTGTGTTTACAGATTAAAAAGCCAGGTCTTAAGTTGTTTACGGAAAGGCCAAAGTGAAGGGCTTGTTTTCATCGAGTGCGGCAGGGTGTTCCATAGTTTGGGCGCTGACACAAGAAATCTTCTGTCTCCCCATAAAACAGATTTGGTACGGGGTACCACAAGTTCATGTAAACTAGAGGAGCGTAGTGTTCTGAGTGGACAGTAGGGGATAAGATTTTGAGTGAAAAAGGTTGGTCCCAAGTTGTGCAGAGCCTTGTACACTATACAGAGAGTTTTGAATTTAATTCTGTTTCTAATTGGGAGCCAGTGTAAATTTCTGATAGTTTCTGACGCAGATTGGTGTTTGGAGATCCTTCCTCCTAGAAACCTAGCGGCTGCGTTTTGGATAATTTGCATTTTGTTTAGTACTCTTTCTTGGGCATTTAAAAAGAGTGCGTTGCAGTAATCTAATGTAGACAATACCAAGGAACTAACCAAGGTTTTGCCAGCTGTCTCAGGAAGAAATGGCAGAATTATTTTGATCAGTCGTAATTTATGAAAGGCAGAGGAAGTGATCTGATTGGCGTGAGGGAGGAAAGTAAGACGGTCGTCGAACATGACTCCCAGATTCCTCACCTTACTGACTGGTTCAGGTGGAGGACCCAGTGATAACGGCCACCAAAGGGAGGACCATTCCGGGGTCAAATGTCCGAAAATAACTGCTTACGATTTGTCGGAATTTAATTTCAGAAAATTAACGGCCATCCAGTTCCCTATTGCCAGCATACCCAGATTGAAGTCATTTGCTATTTTATGGCCATCGTTCCTGATGGCGAGGACCAGCTGGGTGTCATCTGCATAGGAGGTAAGGCTCATCCCATGTGCACGAATGACGTTGGCAAGGTCCGACACATAAATGTTAAATAGTGTCGGACTAAGGGATGAGCCTTGAGGGACTCCACATGGCAGTGACAAGGAGGGTGAGTGGAAAGATCCAATAGTGACCACCTGGGTCCTATCTGTCAGAAAGGATGCTAGGAGTTTCTTGGCATTTTGTTGGATTCCCATGCTTTCGACACGGTCGATCAAGATGGTATGATCGACCGTGTTGAAAGCCGCCCATAAATCAAGCAGTATCAAGACTGCTGTTCCTCCAGCATCACGGATGGATCTGATATCATCAGCAGCTTTAACCAAGGCCGTCTCTGTTCCGCGGTATTGGCGAAAGCCAAACTGAGATTCATCAAGTAGGTTATGTTCCTCGATAAAGGCTGAAACATTTTGTGCTCACCAGGGCAGCCGGGATTGCCGTTCCTTAGCCAAGGATTCCTCCTGTGGGGACTGCCACCGCCTGCCTGCAGCAGCGGCGCCTTCTGCAGCCGGGTGCCGCCGCGGAGCGGAGTGCGGGAGCCAGCGGGAGCCAGGGGTCGCTAGACTACATCCCCCAGCATTCCCTGCGGCCGGAAGCCGCGCACCGCGATTTGGCGCCAGGCGGCGCTTGAAAACCAGCACAACCCCCCGCGTCGCGGGAGCCCGCGGGGCCGCGCCGGGCTAAGCCCGGGCAAAGGGCGGGCCCTCTGTGGCCCTCTAGAGGCCGAAGGAGGACGGGACGGGTGCAGCCCTCTTACGTTCTCATTTTAAGGTATCTGACTATATATTTAGACTCTGTGTGTGGTAAACTGCACTAAGGACTAAGGAGTAAACTGCTAACACCTGGATTGGGAGAAAGAACATAACAAATATTACTTACCTGGTGTGACTTGTTTTACCGACCACGTGGCCATGGATAATATGTCCTAGGTATCCGGGTACTTGTATAATTGATTGATTTTTGAAGTGCCTAACAGGTTTCTATTTCCTACTACGTGACTGCATCAGTTTACTACTACTTATTGTCAGCATGTCTCCAAGGGGGAGTCGTAGTAGAACAGCAGCTGCTGGGGGAAGTTGCAAAACTGGCCCTATCGACAACTTTATAATTAAGGCCAATGATGCTATAAACCAGGGTATATCTCTTCTAGAACGCAGGGTTTCACAAGATCTTGCCCATGCCAAACGTTCTTCCCTGGGACTTATTGCTTCCGCAACTACCCCTATCCAGGTTTTGCCCTCTAACATTAGACCGTTACTAAATACGTGTGTCGATATTCATACCATCCCAAATGAAGTAAATCTATCTGCTTCTATTCCCCTCATAGATTCCGACACAGACATCAGTATGGATCTAGAGAAGACCCCTGATTTACATATGACCCCTTCCCCTGAAATTATATCAGTAGAAAATACTAGGGAAATAAGGGGCAGACGAGAGGGTGCCATTCGAAAACAACAACAAAAACAATATGCACCTAACTGTAAATCTTCAAAGACTAGTAAACATGTCCCGCCCCAAAATCAAACGGGGGAAGATGCTAACCCTAACTCAAATCCGAATATATGTAGGACTGAGGAGACTACTAAGGATTATGAGGACAAAGAAAGAGAAGAGGAGCAGCAGGGTGGGAAAGTAGAAAAGGATGGTAAAATAAACGACCGCATCGAAATAGCAAACGATTACATGCTGGCAAAACTGGGTGAACTTCTCGGTATTTATCTATCGCCCATTGAAAGCAGGCTCACCCGGATAGAAAAGCAAATAGCTGAACTAATCACCCCCATTCAGAATTTATCTAAAATAAATGCTGCAAATGATGCAACTAAATCTATTTCCACCAAAACAGTAGGTCCTGATTCCAATACCTCCCAAGCACTATCTACAAATGTAGCTATCTTACCCAAACCAGCCCCAGTTCTACCGAAGGGGATAAGTGCTAGCCAACCAACAACTAACTGCAATAATAATGCAGCCTCATCTATAAGGAAGGACCAGAATACCAAACAGACAACCGTGCCTATGGCGGGCCAGCCTCCCAATTCCATAGGTGGCTCTACTCTGGCCCAACCACCACAAAAAACAAATAGACAGGCCCCTTCCCGCATTAATTTACCACCAGAATGCGGGGCTTATGTCCTTGTTTTAATTAATGTTCCCAAATTAAGGAAGGACCAAGAGGAGACTCTTCCATCCCTCAAAAATTAAAACCCTTCACTGGTTAAATGCAAATTGCAATTTCCCCATAGAAGGAGCCAGGGAGAATATTAATACTCAGAGGGTGGGATGGATAGGCCCACTCAGAAAAAAGTTTGAGGGGGATTGTGTTACAATCAACTTTAAGAACCCTAAATGGGCAGAGAAAACACTAGCTAGTGCCCCATCACCCTCAACTTGGGAATTCAACACCACACTCCTTCCACTAGGCTATTTTTATAGACATTTGATACCTCAAAAACAAGTCATGGTGAGCCACCCAACTACCTCTTTTCAAGATTTGAATTTTGGTGCAAGGATCAAATCACTGCTCTTCTTACAAAATCAGGATTTTGGTCATCTGAACGGCCATAATAATTGGCGGAACCAGATCCCAATGTCAGCAGTACCCCCTTCTTACCCCCTGCAACATTTTCAATTCTCAAACATGCACCAACACAACTATAGAGATGGGTCTTATCCTGCTTCTGACCCTTATCAGTTTCAACCGATAACCGAAGTAAGGTCAACATTTAACATTCCTACGTACAATCGTTTTGAATATTTTTCCAATCTAGATGACCAGGATTGACTGGATTCAATTCCCAACATAGACATCCACAGCCAAGTCTCAGTCAGTACACAAGAGGGATATTCAGCATTAGCTGTAGACTGTCAGGCTTTGAATGGCACATTGGAAACCATGGAATTGATGCCCGTTCATAGTAATGTCCCTGTTGTTGTTAATACTACTTTTGAAAAAGCAGGGAGCATTAGGGTAAGTCCTGGTAACCAACGTAATATTCATGGGTTATCAATCTTAAGCTGGAATGTCGCAGGACTGGAATCCAAACTATCGGATCCTGCATGGATCGAGATAATTAATGATGCAGATATTCTTATGTTTCAGGAAACATGGGCTGTTGACAACTTGTATATAGAGGGCTATCACTGTTTCAGCCTAACATCGCCTAAACCGAGTTTTGGCCGAGCAGTGGGTGGCCTCTTTGTTGGGATTAAGATTCTCGCAGGCGGTACAATTAGAAACCTGCAGAACGATGGTCCTGGTAATTCCAATATCCAGATTCTTGAATATAAGTTGAAGTCAAAGACCACAGTTTATTTAATTAACTTTTATAATAATGATTTTTATCATGTACCGAACAAGAATTTTTTGGCATTATCCAAGGTTTTAAGTAAATTGGAATGCTCCATTTCTGTTGACAACAAGTCAGGTATTTTAATAGGGGGTGATTTCAATGCAAAATTAGCAGTGAGTGTAGGATCTGCTAATCAGATCTATTCTGATCTAGCTGAGCATAGAGGTTCGGAATTGTCCAAATTACTCATTGAATTTGATTTAGATGATGCTCTGAGAATAGGACATAAATCTGATTCCCCTTATGCTCCAACATATATTGGTAGAGATAGTAGTTCTACCATTGACTATGTATTCACATCACCACTGTTAACAGATTGTATAGTAAAAACTTCTGTGGTACAAACACCCCTTAGTGACCATAATCCACTGGTTGTAATTTTGGATCTTGCTCCAAGTGCGATTTTTGCGAAGTTAAATGGTGCAAGGGTCATTACCCCACCAATTGATGGCCTTCGGTTAAAATGGAGGGGAGTAGATTGTGAGGCTATTTTAGCCAGTGTGCAAACGCTATACCCACATCTGATTGACTCTTGTTTGTCTCCAAGTGATAATTATGATCAAATAATTGCCAATTTTGAAGTTTTGTGCACAACTATCAAAACTCTTTTGTCTGTCCCATTACCCAAGGAAGGTAAAGAGCCAAGGTGGTTCGATTCATCATGTTCCCTGGCAAACAGAGAATTAAGAAAGGCTCTTTCTATAAAACCAAGGTGTAAAGCCACCGTCCAATTAGCCAGGAAAAACTACAAACTCAAAACAACAGAACGGAAGGCTAACCTACTTTCTGATCAATGGGACTCTTTGGTAATCAGTGCAAACTTGGGTGGCAGCGGTCCCTTTTGGTCGGCTGTCAGAAAGACAAGGGAAATGGGAAAGAAACTTACCCAAATTAGTTGTAATATAACAAGTGCAGCATGGGAGGCCCATTTCTCTGGTATTTATGCAGCCCCCTTAGAGGAGCATCCTCCTCTTCCTACCTTTGGCCAATCAGGTGGTCTATTAATCCTAGATCATGAAGTTAAAACAGCTATAAAAGAGAGTCTGGGAAACAAGGCACCCGGACCCGATGGTCTCCCCATTGATATTATTAAATATGACGCTGATTTGTGGACACCCATATTTCTCAATATTTTTAATAGTCTCCCAAAAACAACCATGCCGACTACATGGGCTACTAGTATTATTGTCCCAATTTATAAAAAGGGAGATAGGTCTGACCCTGCAAATTATCGCCCTATCTCCCTTTTGGACAATACTTTAAAAGTATTGGGTCGTATAATTTTCCATAGAATACTGGAATGGGCAACTGACATTGACTTTTTAGATCCATGTCAGATGGGGTTCCGTAGTGGGGTAGGAACAGTGGAGCAATGCTTAAACTTAAAATTGATAATTGATAAATAAAATATTGCCCGCTCCTCCCCCACTTATCTCGCGTTTATGGATCTTTCATCCGCTTTTGATCTTGTTAATAGATCGAAGCTCTGGTCCATCCTTTCAACCAATGGCCTTGATATCACTCTTGTAAATTTTTTAGCCTATCTACATACTGACCTGAAAGCACGGGTACGTATTGGGATGGGAGGTGAGGTATCAGGAGCCATTGATATTGGAAGGGGGGTGAGGCAGGGGTGCGTTTTAGCACCCCTGCTATTCATCATTTATATTAACGGTTTATCCACCTGCCTGAAAAAAGTTACCACAGATGTCCCAATCATTTTAGGGAAACCACTTCCAGTGCTCCTATATGCAGACGATGCGGTGCTTATGGCCCGCACTCCTAACGCTCTTCGTCTGCTTGTACATAGTTTTGTTAAGTTCATGGAGGATCTGGACTTGAGGGTCAATTTAAAAAAATCTTTTATCATGTCCTGTGGCCCTGGCAAAAGGAAACTCAATACTATACAGTTAGGTACAGACAAATTGGAATCTGTCCCTATATTTCCGTATTTAGGTTTGGTCTTCGCTGCGAACGGCTCGTGGAGTGGGCATTTGGCCCACGCCACGAGCAAGTTCTCGAAGGCCAACAATTCTGTTTTGAGTCTCCCCCGCCCAAAGAAAATAGGTGCCACTAAGGCTATTTTAAAGATTTTTAAATTACAGTGCTCACCTGTTGTCACATATGGAGCAGAGGTATGGGGATCGAGAAACAGCCTCTGCATCCAAAGGGAGGAAAATCGCTTCTGTAGGAAAGTGTTGGGTGCACCGATCTCCTCATCCAATTTTATCTGTCATAGTGAATTAAATCTTCCACATATAAGCGATTTTATTAGAGCAAGACCTGCACTTTTCTGGATTAGAATCTGGAGGAATGATGCTGCTGCTCTTACTCAAAATATTATAAAGGACTGCTTAAGTAGTGATCACGGAATGAGGATCCCATGGCTGTCCGAAGTTTTTAAATCACTAAATGAAGTTGACAGAGGCACTTTGTTTAGCGATCCCATGACTATAGAATTAAAGGATAAAATTGAGGTCAGAAACGCGCTATATGCACTTTACAATAGTGAAAGGCTAAGAAGTGAATCGCAAAAATCAACTGTAATGAAATTTATAGGGAATGGACTGTGTAGACAGATTTTGCCGCCCTATCTCTCCCTGCCTATGACTAGCTGGGAGAGATCATTATTGTTTCGTTTAAGGGCAGGCACTGTAAAATTTATGTTGTCCTTTCCATTAGGTTACTGTCACAGTATTGACTCTATCTTATGTCCCTGTGATGGTGTGAGTATTCAGGATGATTTGCACTTTTTATTTTTTTGTAAATTTTATCTTAAATTTATTAAATGGTTTTTAACTCCGTATTTTAAAAAATCCAGACCACTGACTCTCAAGACTCATATAGTATGTTGATTGCTCTGGATAGTGATGAATTAACTTTTCGCACCAGTTCTTTTTTAAGATTGGCCATACGAGCACGCAAGTCGATGGAAAATCCCTGAATATAGTAATCAGTTTTAATTGTGTTATTATGGAAATGTAGCATATTTTTCTGAAATATATTGTATTGTCACTGTATGGAATGTAATGTCATATGTTTTATTTTTACTAATCATTTGTATGTATATATATATTATCATGGTTTGTTGATGTTATGATCGGTAATTTTATGAATTTTAAGAAATTCGAATAAAGGTCTTTTGAACTTGAACTTTGAACTTGAACTGGCTGATAGTTGAAGATGCAGAGCTTTTTCGGCAATTTTCGCCAAGGCTGGGAGGCTAGCGATAGGACGGTAACTTTTTAATTCTTCCATGTCGAGATTTGGTTTCTTGAGCAGCGGTTTAATGAGGGTTTTTTTAGGACATCTGGGTATATGCCTGTACTAAACATAGAATTACAAATTGCAGTGATAGGCGGGAGAACCACTTCAATAACCGGGAGCAAGACTTTTAGGGGGCATGGGTCTAATGCAGAGCCCGATTTGATGGAAGATATGATGTTCCGGATCTGAGAACTGGAGACATCTACAAACTGCGGAAAAATGGGGCCGGTGCAGGAGGCAGGTGGTTTAGTAAAGGTATTGGTATTGTTAGCGAAGACCTGGTGAATGTCTTCGACTTTACTTGAAAAGAAATTGGCTAGAGCATCACAAAGCGATTGGTGGTTTCATACAATGCTTTGTTAGAATTTTTTACTAATTCAATTCTCTCACAGTAATACTTTTTCTTAGCCTCACTAATTAGAGTTTTATATTTAGCCACCATTTCTTTATACTTGGTTTTGGCTTCTTTTGAGTAATCTTTTCGCCAATGCCTCTCTTTATTCCTACACTGTTGTTTCTGAATACGTAATGCCTCCGAATACCAAGGGCCCGACGGGGCAGATCTGTTGCGAGATCGTTGTTTGACCTGGACCAAGTTGGTGGTCGCAAAGCCCACCCACTCATAGAATTGTGTGGTAGCGGTGTTAGGGTCAGCAGATAGGAGAGGCATAGAATTTGTCAAGAGTGTTTCCAAACTGGAGCTATCAATGTCACCCCACGCCAGATACGGCTGACGAGGATTAGGGCGTGACAAAGAGGCACCGGAGTCGTGAATGGCCAGTGATGCCAAGATGGCATGATGATCTGACCAGGTAAGGGGAAGGATTTGAGTAACTTGTGAGCCCACTAAATTAGTGAAGATGCCATCCAGTGTATGGCCCCCTTCGTGAGTGGGTGACTTCACCAGACGTTGGAGACCAAAGGTGGACATATCAGCTAGGAAAGCGGCAGTATCTGAATCTTTAGGTTTATCAAAATGAAAGTTAAAGTCACCTAGGACAGTGAGAGAGCTGCCAAGGGCAGACACTTCCAAAATGGACCTAAAGTCGGAGATGAATTCGGTCCTAGACCCCGGTGGTCGATAGAGGAGAATCCCTTTAAAAGTGTAAGATGGAGACAACTTAATGGAGAATTGTAGGGCTTCACAGGAGGATAGTGTAATCATGTTGGTTTCTGACCGTGAATACATCGCGTGCGATGATTGCAATTCCACCACCTTTCTTACGTTGTCTATCCAGTCTGTGGGTAGAAAACCCTTTAGGAACTGCAATCACTAAATCTGGGTCGGACGAGTTGTCCATCCAGGTTTCTGTCATAAAGAGCAGGTCCAAGTTTTTATCCTCTATTAGATTAAATATGTCCTGTCGGTGTTTGCCGAGCGAGCGGACATTGGTGAGGGCAAACAAATAGGATTTCAAGGATTTATCCTTGTTACAAGGGGAGGATTTCAGAGTGAGTGGTATAAAGGTTTTACAGCCTGAACATGGTTGAACAGGGTTTCCAGCAAGGAACCGTGGGTCAAGTGTGAGGCAGGACTGAAGGTCAGGGGGACGCAATTGTAGGAGCTGAGTCGCTGTGTAGAAGCCTCGTGGGGGCAGAGGGTGAAGGCCAGGGGGAGTGGCCCTCGGCCCGGGCCAGGCGCGGACGGGCGCAGACGGGCTTGCCTTTGGCGCGCCTTCGGCGCGCCGGCGACGCGGCCGGGCGGGTCTGTTGTTTATATCCATGTTTGGGAGGGTGGGAGGAGGGTGGGAGGGGCGATGATCTATACCGTCAGCCTTTCCCTGCCCAAGATGGCGGCTGAAGTTGCTGAATGAAGTTACCAGCGCCTGGTAACGGCGGCGCTGTGAAATGCGGGGGAGATCAGCCTCGGGCGATGTAATCTCGCACCAAGGTGGGGACAAGAGGTTAAAAACTAACCATTAAAATATATTACAGATTTTAAAAGATTGCTATTATAACATCAATAACAACCACAAATGTCAGCATATATGGCAGAGCACAAGAGAGCGCAAGGTTCCTCCGGCTTCCGCCTCAGAGGAGAAAACAGACAGATACCTCGGGGGAAAATCGCCGCGCCCTTAAATATCCTGGGAGGGCGGGAAGGGCGATGATCTATACCGCCAGCCTTCCCCTGCCCAAGATGGCGGCTGAAGTTGCTGAATGAAGTTACCAGCGCCTGGTAACGGCGGCGCTGTGAAATGCGGGGGAGATCAGCCTCGGGCGATGTAATCTCGCACCAGGGTGGGGACAAGAGGTTAAAAACTAACCATTAAAATATATTACAGATTTTAAAAGATTGTTATTATAACATCAATAACAACCACAAATATCAGCATATATGGCAGAGCACAAGAGAGCGCAAGGTTCCTCTGGCTTCCGCCTCAGAGGGGAAAACAGACAGATACCTCGGGGGGAAAATCGCCGCGCCCTTAAATATCCTGGGAGGGCGGGAGGGGCGATGATCTATACCGCCAGCCTTCCCCTGCCCAAGATGGCGGCTGAAGTTGCTGAATGAAGTTACCAGCGCCTGGTAACGGCGGCGCTGTGAAATGCGGGGGAGATCAGCCTCGGGCGATGTAATCTCGCACCAAGGTGGGGACAAGAGGTTAAAAACTAACCATTAAAATATATTACAGATTTTAAAAGATTGGTATTATAACATCAATAACAACCACAAATGTCAGCATATATGGCAGAGCACAAGAGAGCGCAAGGTTCCTCCGGCTTCCGCCTCAGAGGAGAAAACAGACAGATACATCGACCCGCACAGTGAACCGTACAATTCGTAAAAATGCTGTACGACCCGCCAAGTACGATCCGGACCGGGAATGAGTACACGATTCGTACGGTAAACGTCACATATGAGCAATTCGTACGGAGGGCAATACTATCACATACGCACCGTACCCCTAAAATCAAGGGGTGTATGCATGGGGTGTACGCACCGTACACCTACGGCCTTGGGGTGTACGAACCGTACCCTTACGGTCCGTACAACTACAATCATGGGGTGTACGCACAGGGACATACTCATCGTACCCCTCAAATCCATGGGTGTACGCACCATACCCCGACACACCATACCCCTGCAATCATGGGGTGTATGCACCGTACCTGGGGGGGTCCATTTTGTACGCATTTTGAGGCGAAATCTGCTTTTACGGATGTTTTAAGCTCCTGTAGAAAAAGAGTCATACGGAGTGTTGTGGATATGATTCGTACTTGCTGGGTCGGAAAATGCAGCTTCGATCCATACGGACATTGCGTACTGCGTGTTCCGAATGCGATTCGTACGGATTAGTGAGTTGTACGGTCTTCGGTACGATTCATACGGAGAACTGCTTTGGGTACACATCGTACTACATCGTACGTACGGGTACGGTTCTGCATACGATTGGTACGGGATAAAAGCTCCGTACAGCTATTCGGAGGGCATTTTACTGAATCAGAATCGGCCTCATAATGATCACATTTACAACATATACTACACAAAAGAGTGTACAATAGTCCATTAATTGCAGTTCCAACTATCATTACATTGTGCATGAATGGCAACCAGGGAGAAGAGCTCTGATCTTGCTGAGCTGGAGAAAACAGCTTGCAGTTAGAGAGCTGGGATGCACACATAGGTATATGTTAATTAATTAATTAATTCATTCATTCCTTCATTCCTTCAAGGAAATGTTGTAATCCCATTTGTCGAATTGCCCTCTGCTATGACCTTCTGAAGATCGTAATCACAAACCATTTTGCACACCTAGCAGGAACTTAGGTGAACAAAAATGGCCATTTGTGAGAGTAAATTACAAAACTCATACATAACTCAGTGGCCAGAGTCATCCTCGACCTCCCCAGATGAACCCACATCACACTTCATCTCAATAAGCTACACTGACTCCCGATCCAGAGGAGATGCCAAATCAAGATGTTGACCCATGCATTCGAAGCACTTCACAGTGAGGGGCCAGCGTACATCAACAAACGCATGACCTTCCACCACCCGACCAGAGATCTATGATCCTCCTCCCTCTTCCTCGCAGGCAACCCCTGAATCCACTGAGCCAACAGCGGAGGACACTCCTACTCACACTTGGTAGGCAATGCTTGGAATAACCTTCTCCTGCACCTCAGGACAGCCCCAATGCTCCAGCAATTCAGGAAAGGTTTCAAGACCTGGATGTTCAAATAAATACACCTCCACAAGTCGTGCTCCTAATGATCCATTAGTCACATCCCCTAGCGCACACCTCACTTTCTCCTTGGTGAATCCCAGGTTTCCTTACAAAAATGAATAATAAAGGTTCTTAAGTTGTGAAGTTCTTTTTTATTGAGTTCGTTTAATTCATGAAATTATCTCTTTATTTCATCATTTCATATCTTATAGTTCCCTTGTTGACATCATCATTTCAAATCAGTCCAATGCATTTCGGGCGTGAACGCCCTTCATCAGAGACCATGTGCTAAAAGAAAACAGTAACGATATATTCAATGATGTCCCAATGATGGACAAAACACAAACATAAACTATGCTGCTGTTTCATACTGTGAAAACATGCGGTGATGGAAGCGTGGTGTTACCAGTGCAACGAAAGAAAAAATTAACGAGTGAAAAAACCCTGTGTGTTCTAAATTCGTGGACGCGGTGTAGTTTTTGATTGACGTGTCTCTTTGACAGGTATAAGAGTTGTTTTATATATTGTTCCTTGGTTCTGTTGGACGATGTTTGGTCAATTTCTTCGTGTATTAGGCAGATAAAGGCGGAGGCCTGGTTGTAATGAATACAAGCATGTACCAGAAGAAAATCTTAGAACATATATCAGACTCCTCCATATATGCTCCGCTAGAACATAATCCAACCAACGAATATTTGAAAATACTTACAGACATCATCATCAAGGCAAAGGAGAATGGTATCATTAATGAAAGGACAAAGAATTTCTTCATCAAATCATATCCAAGGAGTCCCAGTTTTTATATGATGCCAAAAATTCACAAACACCTTTTGGATCCTCCTTTAAGACCAATTGTTTCCACCAAAGGCAGTATGCATGAGCCGATAGGTCAATTAATTGATAAATACATCCAACCCACAGTTCAACAAATGTCTACGTACATTCGAGACACAACGGATTTTCTAACCAGATTGAACATGATAAAAATTTAACAAAACGAACAGTTAATCCTCTGCACAGCAGACATAAAATCATTATACACATCAATCCCACATGGCCCTGAACTTGAAGCCATGGAAGAAGCCATATTATCGACCAACCACGAATTACCACTACAAATCTTTCTGATGGAACTCATGGTCTTTACTCTTTACCATAGTTACTTCAAATACGACAACACATGGTACCAACAATTGGCAGGTACATCAATGGGCAATTGCGCAGCCCCAGTGTATGCCAATAGCTTTATGAAATCTTATGAAGAAAATCACATTTTAAACAATCCGACTTGGTCATCAAATCTGAGAATGTTCGTGCGATATATCGACAATATTTTTATTCTCTGGACCAACACGAGAGACAAACTAGAAGAAGCGCTGACTAACCTTAACATGGTAGACGAGAGAATACAACTCACATGGGAGATCTCTGACAGAACAATCACCTTCCTGGATGTTCGTATCAACTTATCAAATGGAGGAATAGAAACTGAAATGTATCGGAAATCCACTGATAGAAACAACACTCTACATTATCATAGTTTTCACCAGGAAGCATTAAAGCAACACCTACCCTTTTCTCAAATGATGAGAGCTAAGAGAATCACCTCAGATCCTGAGAAGGCTACCCTGAAGATCAAAGAAATGGGTGACAGATTCGCCGAAAGAGGTTACCCGGACGCAGTAATTAACCAAGCTAAACAAAAAGTAGACCAGATACAGAGGAACGACTTACTTAAACTGAGTAAGAAAAAACAAGACACCAGAATGACTGTAGTGTCGAAATTCTCGACTGCGAGCCTCAGTTTAAAAAAAATCATCAGGAACCATTGGGGAATCCTTAAGGCAGAACAAGATTTCAACTCGATGTTCGATGATCCTCCTATCTTTGCAAACACGAGGGCAAAAAATGTAAGAGGATTGTTGAAAACAAAAACAGAATCACTAATTATATACCGTGGGACCAGATCATGCTCACATTGTGGGAACTGCAACAACATCATTATAGGCAACAGCATAACCCACCCGATGAAAGGGCACACCATTAAACTACGAGTAAATGCCACATGTGATACTGCAAATGTAATATATATGCTAAAATGCCCGTGTGGGAAGGTATACATTGGCAAAACGGAACTCAAGATCAAAGAACACAAGAACACAAATCGAACATCAGGATTCATAATGCAAAATCATCTGTAGTCATACATTTTTCAGAAGAACACCACAATGTATCACAACTACAGTTTTTGATCTTAGAAACCAGTGATAAGAAGGAAGGTCGGGACAACAACAAATATTTGTTACAAAGAGAGAACAGTTGGATCTACCTATTGAACTCAAGTAAACCATTTGGTCTCAACGACCGGATTGAATTTTCATGCTATTTATAAAACAGCCTGTACATTTCGCATGGGACAGTACTTAATCGGCAGGCTACAGCCTTGGTTCTGGATGTTTCACGATGTAAGGTCATATCGTATTGACAATGAGAAACATGACACTGCATATTTGTTACATTCAATTTCATGTACTATTTATTTATTTATTTATTTATTTAGAATTTTGTAGAGCGCGCAGCTACCTCCGACGGAGGCGTCCCGGCGCTGAAGACATGATCTCAGAGGTTCGAGAAGGCGTAGGTACTGTTGTTATATCTGGGAGAATAACCAGGTCTTTAGTTTTTTCCGGAATTGGGGTTCGGACGTCAGGAATCGTAGCTCTGTGGGCATCTGATTCCACAGTTTGGAAGTGGCTACTGCTAGGGCCCTTCCTCCTGTCCGTGAAAGGCGAAAGCGGGGGCAGAACATGAGACGTAGGTGATTGGATCTCAGGTTTCTAGGTGCTTGTGAGAACCTCATTCTGTTACGTAAGTAGATTGGACCTCGGTCATTGAGTGCTCTGAAGGCCAGTGTTAAGGCCTTGAATTGAATGCGAAATTTCACTGGGAGCCAGTGCAGTTTAATCAAGTGGGGTGAGATGGGATGACGGTATGGGACGTTGCAAACCAGCCTGGCAGCAGCATTCTGAACTTTTTGAAGTTGGCTAATGAGGTAAGTAGGGGCGCCTATGTATAAGCTGTTGGCATAGTCCAGATGAGCCGTGATGAGGGCATGGACCACCGTTTTTCGAGATTCAAGTGGTAGGTAGGGGATGATTTTTTTTACCATTCAAAGTTTCCCGAAACAGGCTGAGGTGACTTTGTTAATTTGAGTCTTGCAGGAGAGGGTGGTATTAAATTGAAAGCCAAGGTTTCGGGCGGTTTGTACAGGTTCCGGGGGAGGGTTGAGTTCAGACGGCCACCAGAGATTAGAGGGTGTAGGCGATTTTTGATTAAAGAACAGGACCTCTGTTTTGTCTGTATTAAGCTTTAGGTTATTGTCAGACATCCAGGCAGCGATGTTGAGCATACAGAGGCGAAAGTTGTTAAAGGATTTTTCAGAGTGGTCTTTGAAGGAGAATACCAGTTGGGTGTCGTCAGCGTAGAAAGTTACTTTGACGCCACAGGATTCAACCACTTTAGCCAGGGGTTTGAGGTACACATTAAAAAGGAGCGGACTGAGGGCCGAGCCCTGTGGGACACCCCAGATCAGATGTTTCTTGGAGGAGAGAAAAGGTCCCAACATCACTTGCTGTATTCTGTTGGTGAGAAAAGATTTTACCCATGCGAGGGGGGGCCCACTGACCCCAACTTCTTGCAGGCGAGTCAGAAGTTTGTCGTGAGAGATGGTATCGAATGCAGCGGATAGGTCGAGGAGGACCAACATGGCCTCCTCTCCCCTGTCAGTGCATTCGCGGATCGATTCGGAGACCTCGAGTAGCGCCGACTCAGTGCTATAGTCTGGTCTGAAGCCTGATTGGGTGTCGTGGAATAAGGAGTTGGATTCCAGGTAGTGGGACAGTTGTTTTTGGACTGCTTTTTCCAGTACTTTTGCGGGTTTGGGTAGCAGTGAGATCGGGCGGTAGTTATTTAAACAGGAGGAATCAACGTTAGTTTTTTTTTGAAGTGGAATTAACATGGCGTGTTTCCAGACGGAGGGAACAACCCCCGTGAGTAGAGAGGAGTTCCAGATGTCGAGTAGAGGGTTGATGATGATGGGGGCAATTTCGTTCATGATAAGGGCTGGGGCTGGGTCCAGAGGTGAGCCAGATTTGCATTCCAGAAATAGTTTTAGAGCCATTTCTTTGGTGAGGGGTTGGAATGCGCTGAATGCATGAGAGCTGTTGACAGAGGGGTCTTTGATGATGTCGGGGTCTTTCTGAGGGATAGCTGCTGCTATGTTGACAATTTTATCTTCAAAGAAGTTAGATAGGTTTTCGCATAGTGTTTGGGACATGGGCACTGGAGTGGAGAGTGCGCTAGGGTGGGTGAATTCTTTCACTATGTTGAATAGGGCCTTGGTCGAGTTTTTTGCCTTGGTAATCGTTTCGGCAAAGTGTATACTCAAAGATTGCCGTTTGATTTTACGAAACTCTTTAAGGCTTTGCCGATAGAGGGCCTTGGCTTCTAAATCGTATTTTTGTCTCCAAAGTCGTTCCAGTTTTTTACACCTGCTTCTGTGGGCCCGTAGTTCTTCCGTAAACCATGGAGCCGATGGCTGTTGTCTACGGGAGGTGAGGTTTTGGAGAGGGGCGACTTTCTCGATAGCGGTCGATAGGTCGCTATTTAGTGTACAAACTGCTTCGTTGAGGTCGTCAGGGGGAGGGTTCAAGCTGTTATGGTAGTGTTGCTCTAAGGCTAAAAGTGTAATTTTGTGCCATTTTCTGCCCTGAGATCTGATAGAGGATTCCTGTTTTGTAATTAGATTTCGAGGAAACTCGAAGGGTATAAGAAAATGGTCGGACCAGGTTAGGGGTAAGGGGGGGAGGGCTTTGAGTTTCTCGCTGTTCGAAAAAATGAGGTCGAGGGTATGGCCTGCTTTATGGGTGGGGCCATTTACTTTTTGCAAAAGATTAATGTTTTGCATAGAGTCAAGGAGTTGGGATGCGCGGTTACAGCTACTTACATCCACTTGGTGGTTGAAGTCTCCCAGTACAATGAATTGGGGATGTTTGAGGGAGAGATCTGCTGCGACAGCTAGTAACTTTTGAACAGCGGGTTGTGGGGTATGTGGGGGGTTATAGACCAGAATCCCGGAACAAATGGCTGTTGTGGAGTCAGCGATTGAGAAGTACAGTGCTTCAATGGGGTTGATGTTTAAGATTTTTCTTGAGGTGATTTTCAGGTGATTCTTTAAGATCACCGCGATTCCACCTCCTGTTTTGGGGCCTTCGCGGCTAAGTCCCACGAATCTGTAGCCCGTGGGTAGAGCTAGGGCGATGTCAGGATTAGAGGAGTCTTTAATCCAGGTCTCTGTTAGAAATAATGCGTCCCAGGATGCGGTGGACAGTAGAAGCCAGATGTCATTGGCGTGGCTGGGAAGAGAGCGGCAATTCACCAAACCCATGGCGTATGAGTTGAAGGGGGGGGGGGTTGCATGATTGCAGGAGTACTGTTCCTGGTACGAGTCCAAGCGGGTTTTAGGGCGAAATGACAATTTGGACATTTGTGTAGGAAGGGGCTGAGTAGAGGGAAGCTGCAGGTGATGGGAGCTGAGCAAGATGTTTTACCTAGGTCTAGTAGCTGTGTATTGGTCCACATAATTCTCTGGGACGGTATAGGGCAGGCGGCATGCCTGGCCCTAGGCCCGGAGCTGGCGCGGACGGGCGCAGACGGGCTTGCCTTAGGCGCGCCTTTGGCGCGCAAACGTCGCGCCCGCTGCGCTCGCCCGCTGCGCGATCGGTATATGCACATCTTTGATAGAGAGAAGAAGTCTTGGTGGAGGGGCGTGGCCTCGTAACAAGGGGCGTGGCCTCAGAGTGCGGCGGGAAATGGCGGCAATGTTTGTTTTACACAGCGAGTCCTCGGCAGCGCTAATATCCGCTGTGAGGCTGTGGGCAGGAGAGTGCAGATGTATGACGGTGAGGTTATTAAATCAACACGCACACATTCATACAGGTTTGTCAGCTCATAATTTCCACAAAGTACAAGTTAAAGTGACTCTCAAAGTATATTTTTTAAAAAGCGCTAAAGTGCAAGTTATAGTGACTCTCAAAGTATAATTTTTAGAAAGAGCAAGTGCTCGTGCCTGTAGCTCCCGGCTTTCCGCCTCAGGAGAAAAGGTCTTCTGACCAGATGCTTGATTTCCGCGGCCTTAAGTGCTATGGGGGCGTGGCCTCGTAACAAGGGGCGAGGCCTCAGAGTGCGGCGGGAAATGGCGGCAATGTTTGTTTTACACAGCGAGTCCTCGGCAGCGCTAATATCCGCTGTGAGGCTGTGGGCAGGAGAGTGTAGATGTATGACGGTGAGGTTATTAAATCAACACGCACACATTCATACAGGTTTGTCAGCTCGTAATTTCCACAAAGTACAAGTTAAAGTGACTCTCAAAGTATATTTTTTAAAAAGCGCTAAAGTACAAGTTATAGTGACTCTCAAAGTATAATTTTTAGAAAGAGCAAGTGCTCGTGCCTGTAGCTCCCGGCTTTCCGCCTCAGGAGAAAAGGTCTTCTGACCAGATGCTTGATTTCCGCGGCCTTAAGTGCTCAGGGGGCGTGGCCTCGTAACAAGGGGCGTGGCCTCAGAGTGCGGCGGGAAATGGCGGCAATGTTTGTTTTACACAGCGAGTCCTCGGCAGCGCTAATATCCGCTGTGAGGCTGTGGGCAGGAGAGTGCAGATGTATGACGGTGAGGTTATTAAATCAACACGCACACATTCATACAGGTTTGTCAGCTCGTAATTTCCACAAAGTACAAGTTAAAGTGACTCTCAAAGTATATTTTTTAAAAAGCGCTAAAGTACAAGTTATAGTGACTCTCAAAGTATAATTTTTAGAAAGAGCAAGTGCTCGTGCCTGTAGCTCCCGGCTTTCCGCCTCAGGAGAAAAGGTCTTTATTTAGACATACTTATTGGTTTTTTGTGTTTTTTTGTATCGTGTAACTTTATTGAATGCATTCTTGACACTCGGGTCACACACTAGCCTTCTCAACCACACTGTCGTATCACATGATCGGACACCCAACCAATCACGGCACGCGTTTCACGCCAATTCCGAATTTATGACGCACACGTTAGATTACTGGTTACTCGTCAACTTTGACCCGGGAAACCCGCGAGCATCAATAATCTACTCGGGAGCTTTACAGAGAAGAGACGCGTCGCGTCTTAACAGTAAGCATCAAATGTCATTTTTATCTAAAAATGCTCATAGAGCATGCCTCCCATGGTTTATAATAATTCTTATGACACAAACGTTTTCTTCCCGCAGTTCGTTGTACAAATTTCTATGAATGACCGCTTTTTCTAAAACGGCAACAGACATGTAAGTGCCCATTAGCTCGTTTCTATTCCTTTTTTTCACCACGTCCACAAATTTAGAACACACAGGGTTTTTTCACTCGTTAATTTTTTCTTTTGTTACACTGGTAACAACATGCTTCCATCATCGCATGTTTTCACAGTATGAAACAGCAGCATAGTTCATGTTTGTGTTTTGGCCATCATTGGGACATCATTGAATATATCGTTACTGTTTTCTTTTAGCACATGGTCTCTAATGAAGGGCGTTCACGTCCGAAATGCATTGGACTGATTTGAAATGATGATGTCAACAATGGAACTATAAGATATGAAATGATGAAATAAAGAGATAATTTCATGAATTAAACAAACTCAATAAAAAAGAACTTCACAACTTAAGAACCTTTATTATTCATTTTTGTAAGGAATCCTGGGATTCACCAAGGAGAAAGTGAGGTGTGCGCTAGGGGATGTGACTAATGGATCATTAGGAGCACGACTTGTGGAGTAGTATTTTGGACGCCTTTGACAAGAGACGTCACCTAAGCTGCACCCTCTAACATTTTGAAACTACTTGAAAAACAAACTATATCACTACCATTGAAAAATAGGCTGTGCGCTACTCCTATATTAGCAAATGAATACACCATCACGAAGCAGCTAGCAATGGGAACGCCTCAAGACCCTCGTGGGTAATTTGCCGTCCTTCCCAAAATCTTGTTGATTGATTGATCGAAGTTCACAACCCTTATTCATAGAATCAAGATTGGGGCAATTTTACATTCATTTGATGCACTTTTCGCCCCATTGGTAAGCTTAATTTTACAGGTGAGGTTTCAGATGTCTCTTTGTGGGTTCCTACTTTTGTGGGTTCCTACTTCTGAGTGTCTCTAAATTTTTCATGGTACTGTTGTTTGGGGGTCCATGTGACTCTGTGCCCAACGCTGTGCACCTTGCGGTCGGTGCTGTAATTTGGATTTATACCTGTCACAACATTGTGATAGCTCCAGGTGGAGCTATTTTGTTTCTACAACTTCTATTTTTGCAATAACTGTTCTAAAGTCATAAATTGATACATGTATGTTGGATTTCTGTTGTTCTGGTCGTGTTGAGCTTAGATAAAGATATCTTATTATTCCAAACAGGTGTAGTGTCATTTCCGGGATTTTCACTGTGTTACAGTCTGTTTTTGAGTACAAATACTTAACACATTGCCTTTGGGATAAGCCTGTCTGCTTGTGCCAAGCACCAAAGTGGGTAGCAGGGGTTATCTAAAGTGTGTATCCTCCTTACCCTGACTAGAAGCAAGGGTCCCTACTTGGACAAAGCTACATACCTCTGCCAATTGGAGACCCACATTTCTAAAAACCGAGTTCTAGAAAAATTTCAGTTGAAAAGAGCAGCCTTTTGTAGTGTGTTTATTTCAGAAATGCATGCTTCTCCTTCATTTGCCACAAGCCTCCTCAGTGAATATGTATTTGAATTCATCTGCCTCCATACACTGCATGTTAGCCACCCATCTCCTCCTCGAATCTGGCCTCCAATGTCACCTGCAGTTGTATTGTTTTCTTTATTTGCTGGGCGCTGAACGGGGACACCTCCCATTGGCAAGCCTGTATTTTTCTGTCTGCTAGCACCACACCCAAACAATAACAATGGTGATGCAAATACCATTCAAATCTGTAATTATGCAGACATTCTGTGAAGTTCATACAATACGGGTAATCAGCTAATTATTTTAAAAAACATACTTTTTTGAATCGTTGTGCTAAAGTGAGAATGCAATTAATGAGCTTCAGCACATGTTGGAAGGACACAGGTTCTAATTGAGAATCACCAGCGTAAAGACCCAAAATGGTAACAATAAACTTTATTTTTTAAAGTCTTCTGCTTTGGGCATGGTTCTTATGGTTGTCTTATCATCTCTCCTCCTTCATAGTGTGGGTCATCCTACCTGCACTGCAGCAGGCGCATGTGAACTGTTCTGGATTTGTTACCTACAAGTATTTCTTGGTTCTAATCCGTAGTAGGGTAGGCACAGTTACCTGGTACAGTTATCTGGTCCTGAAGAAATGCCACTGACTTTGTTTTGTAAAGTCTTCTGCTTTCAGCATGTTTCTTATGGTTGTCTCATCATCTCTCCCCCTTCACAGTGTGGGTCATCCTTCTTACACTGCAGCAGGTGAATGTGAACTGTTCTGGATTGGTTACCTACAAGTATTTCTTGGTCCCCATCCGAAGTAGGGTAGGTACAGTTACCTGGTCCTGAAGAAATGCCACTGACCCTCCTTGCACCTAGGCATGAAACTTGTTGACATTTTAGTTATCTCAGTCCATTATTGTGCCTTCCTTAGTCTCCTTCAGACTCTTTTGAACAATGGAGCACCACCCTACATCTTTACCCTCTCACTTGCATTCACTAAAAGGCTAGATCAAAAGTTCTCCGCTAAAGAGCCCTTACTGAGGAGTCCATCGAGCATTGCAGCACCGGCTTGATGAGGAACGCCCTATGATAAAGCATGACACCATCCTGTGTGTTTGTAAGTGCATTCGTATCTGATCACCGGGACCCCCCTCCGGGTCCTCCTGATTATTTCTTCAGATCCATCCATGAGTGGTCTTTTCTTTCCACAGTTTTCTTCCCCCATCCCAAGGGAACTTCCATTCCTCTTTTTTGTTAACAATAAAAATAAAACATATATTTTGCGAAGTTGTTGCTTCTATTTTTTGTTTATTTTTCCTAATTTTCCAATGCTTCATGTTATTCTGGGTAAGCAGAGGTGGGTGAGGGAGCTTTAATTTTCTTCCACCTTTACTCATTCATGTATCCTCATTCTAAATTTTCACTGAGTTGCTTTGCACATCTTGCACAAAACAATTCTTTTTGAGGATGACCCATAGTTGTGCCTCACCTCTAAACAACCCTGTGTAATTTGACAGGAGGAACGCATTTACTTATTTATTTTATAGCGTTTACTCCCTGTTGAACCCGTCAGCCTTAGGGTGGTCTTCCCTCCATCTTTTCGGCTTCCTCCTCTATTTTTTCTGGCCTTTTTTTTGCTGGCCCTAGGACTCTGAGCACTTTACCACTGCTAACCAGTGCTCAAGTGTGTGTGCTCTCTCTTCTAAACATGGTAAGATTGGCTCGTACCCAAGTGGCATTTTTATTTACTTATAGTCCCTAGTAAAGTGCCCTAGATGTGCACCAGGCTTGTAAATTATTTGCTACTAGTGGGCCTGCAGCACTGATTGTGCCACCCACTTAAGTAGCCCTTTAAACATGGCTCAGGACTGCCATGCAAAACCTGCGTGGGGGTTTAAACTGCATTTTCAACCTGGTAAAATAAACCTTTGGCAGTCCCAAATCTACCTTTTTAATACATATAAGTCACCCCTTGGGTAGGCCCTGGACAGCCCAGAGGGCAGTGTGCAATGTATTTAAAAGGCAAGACTTGTACTTTTAAGTTGTACATGTCCTGGTCAAGAAAACCCTTTAAATTCGTTTTTCACTACTGAAAGGCCTATATCTATTATAGGATGACATTGGGATTACCTTTATTACATTTTAAAAGATTAATTTTCAAATGGAACGATATAACTGATTTAAATTTGTTGTCTCTGGAATCTAATTTTAAAATCTTAGCTTATGGTGAAGGCAGATTTGCAATTACAATTGTAAAAATGGCACTTATAGAAAGGTGGCAATTTCTTACCATAGCCATCTATCTTTAGTCACACGACTGGGTGTAGTTGGCAGTTGTATTCCTCCTAGATAGCCACACACAATGGAAGTTTAGGTACGAGAGGAGCAGGGTCCAGCCTCATTTTAACCTACATTGGCAGTGTCCGGTCCCCACATAAATGGCTGCACACCTCCTGTAGTTAGTCTGGAACCAGGCAGGGAAGGCAGGGCATCTGTGCACTTCAAAGTCATGCCTCTAAAAGCATCTACCCACTTCAAAGGCAGTACTGTGAATAAAGAAGGACTTCAGACACCACTACTGCAGTACACTTCTGAATCTGTAAATACTCTGCCAGAAAGAATAACCACTGTCCTGCTGAAGGACTGCCGCTCTGCTGGATTGCACTCGCTGTACTCTTGCCTTGCTCATCTGCTGCCTGCTGCCCTCTTACCTGGGTGAGAAGGACTGAACCTGAACCCAGAGTGCCTCTAAGGGCTAGTTGGCTGGCCTTCTGATCTGAAGCCTCAGGGGCATACCTGGCTTTCCCCTTCCTGGACCTAGACTCTGTCGTCTGTGAGTCTACCCTCTCAATTGATGCCACCCCAGTCCTAGACCCTTGGAAGTGAGCCAAAGGTGCTTGCCAGCAAAACCTATGAATCTACTCTGCTGAGCAGAACCGAATCATCGCCACTGAAGCCTGATTTGTACCCTCAGAAGCGACGCACTGTTGGGGCGATGTGTTGGTTCCACAGCTCAGGTTCTCACATCTCTTGTTGAAGGCAGCCTCAATGACAATGCTGCACTCTGAAACGCAGCTCCTTGCAACTGACATATCGACAGCTGTGTGCCCCATCCTAGACTCCGGTCTTTGCATCGCAAGCCCTGTTGAAGGGACCCTTGACAGACCTTTCACTGTAGCCTCACCACATCTCGGAGTCGACTTCATCCATGCAATGCTCCACAACCAGGATTTAAGGTACTCTGTTCAACGGGCCTAACTGGGTCCCTGTAGCTGTGACTTTGTCCTGGTATAGAGCGACCAGATACTCCCAGTGGCGCATTGTGATTTTAGGTGCTATTTTCACTATAAACTTTAAAATTCAATGTCTCCAGTTCTAACAATTGGATTTTTGTTGTTTTCTTCCTATTTTAATTTTTAAAACCTACTCTATTTTTCAAATTCTTTTAGTGGTGTGTTGTCACTGTTTTACTGTTCAAAGTGGTGCACAAATACTTTACCCATTGTCTCTAAGTTAATACTGACTGCTCTGTGCCAAGCTACCAAGTGAGTGATCACGTCTGTTTTCCACTGGAGCTAACAGCATATGATGTTATTCGCTAGGATTGTAGTAACCTTTGTTCAGCTCTGGAAATGAATCTGCATACCACAACCACAGAATACAACACAACAAAACAAGTGAAGGCTGACACAACTGCATGACCAAAAACATTACAGCTCAATATCACAACCAAAACACAATAAAACACTACTAAAGGACATAACAGAGGAACCATTATGCAATTCTTACAATAAAATAATAACAAACAATATACAAGTAAAACTCGGACTGAACACCACAATATACCCACAGCACAAATCAATAGCAACACAGTAAACACCCCAACATAATAGAAAACAACAGTACCTAGCACAACAATACAACTGTGTTTTATTATTGTGTTGTAGGGATATTGTACTATGTTGGTGTTGTATGTTTTAGTGTTGGTATACTCTGTTATTTTTGTGCATGATGTTGGTGTATTATGTTATTTTAATTGTTCTATTTGGTTGTGTTGTGTTAATTTTTGTTGTTGAGTTAGATCTGTACTTTAATATAATGATGCGTTATGTCGTTCCTTTGATGTATTGTATTGTTTCACTGTGTTGGAGCATTTATGTGTTGCCTGCCTCTTTTCTGTATTATATTTTGGTATGTTGCTGTCTTATCTTCTGCTATTATAAAGTATAGTTGTTGTGTTGCTAGTTTGTTGTGCTGCAGTGCTTTATTAATGTGTTGTTGCAAGGTGTGCAGCTTGTTATCAGGTGGTGTTGTATTGTGCTGGTGTGCTCTTTTCTCTTGTTGACGTGTTATTCTATGTTACGTTTTTGTAGTATTTTGTAGTATTTTTACAGATGTGTTGACTTTTTCTGCTGTAGTGTTGTGATATACTGGTGTCTTTATTGACATTGTGTTATGCTCTTGTATTTTGTTGCTATTTTGTTTTACGGGGTTGTATTATACTGTGGAATTATTGTGGTATTGTGGTGTTACCTCCCACTACCACTGTTTCAAATCCATTTCTTTGATATAGTGGTATAATGTGTTGAACCAAACTTTGAGCTATTTATCCCCAACCCCGTGTAATGGATCTAATCCAGACCACTTTCTGATCTGGCCCGCAGTTATGCAACAATAATACCTTCTTTATTAGTCACAAAAAGTCCACATTGTAACATGGCGCAAGGGAGTTGAGTTACCTGCTGGAAAGATCTATGAGTACTTTCAATTCTCAGGACATTTCTGGCAAGATAATTAAGGTCATTAAAATACTACAGAGATCATTCTGATTAGGTAGTCATCCTAGGACTGAATCATCACCCAATAACTCAGGGGGATTATATATTTGTTGTAGAGAGTCTTTGTAAACTGCAGGTTACAAGTACCAAAACATACTACGAATGCTCTGTGACTTAGGCACCGATCGAAAATATTTGCAAGTAACCTACAATGCCCAAGCTTGTATCCTTGCAGGAATTCACTTAATGTTTCTTCTAAGTTCTTTAACAATGAATTCTGCAGCAATTAGCATCGATTACCAAGAAACAAATAATTCATTTTGTATGGTGTGCTGACTAAATGGTTATTATTAATATAATTACGCACACACACACACACACTAGCATCTCATTTAAGTGCAATATATTACATATAATGAGCTTTGAATTATTTCCTTCGCTGTCTAAAACATCATAAATAATGTGCCTTTTTGCCTTCGTTTGTCTACACGTATTTACATGCACATATTCCGCTCTTTTCCTTAGGCAGTCATTATTATGTCAAGTAAAATGCTGTCATTTTTGGTTTTCTTTCTTGATACCCTCTGTTGTGATACTGGAGACTGCACCTTTGTTTCAGCTGATGGGAAAGTGGGCGCCAAGACATGGCGTGGCCTATAGAGCTAGCTTCCGTTCACACATGTTCCCTGGTGTAACAAAAATCACACAGAATTGATTGTCTTTGCATCTAGATTGTCAGTCTGGTACCTGGAACCTTGGTACCCTAGGGGCCGATTCACAGAACTAACTTAAGACAAAATCCTAAACTTACTACTTTTGGTATTCACAGAAGTTAGGATTTTGTCTTAAGTTTGTCGTAAGACAGACTTAAGACAGACTTAAGTTAGGATTTTGTCTTAAGTCTGTCTTAAGTCTGTCTTGAGTCTGTCTTAAGACAAACTTAAGACAAAATCCTAACTTCTGTGAATACCAAAAGTAGTAAGTTTAGGATTTTGTCTTAAGTTAGTTCTGTGAATCGGGCCCCTAGTGACCTATTGACTTAATTGGGATGTTGGGAGGGCATCTGCCTACCCTGTACAGGGAGCAACCTGGCACACACTAATGTAAGTGGGCAGTGCTTGAATAAGTCAGTATCCCTTTGAAAATAATGCCTTCAGTTCATGGGGTGTGTTAGACCCGGCCCTTTCTGCAGGGTCTTCCCCAAACCTTTTGCCTTTACTGTCTTATTTTTCTGCTGAATTCGTTTTAGTTGGTCTTAGGACTCTGTGCGCTTTACCACTGTAACCAGTGCTAAAGTGCTGGTGCTCTCTCCTTAAAACATGGTAGAATTGGCTTATACCCAAATGTCACATTTGATTTAAAATAAGTCCCTAGTAAAGTGGTACTATATGTGCCCAGGGCCGGTAAATTAAATGCTACATGTAGGCCTGCAGCACGGATTGTACCTCCCTCTTATGTAACCTTTTAAAAATATTTCAGGACTTCTATTGTAGAGTCTGTGTGTGCAGTTTTGAATTGCCATGCCGACTTGGCAAAACAAATCCTTTGCCAGGCTGAAACCTTCTGTTTTCATACACATAAGTCACCCCTAGAATAGGCAAAGCATAGCTCCAAGGGCAGGGTGCAGTGTATTTAAATAGTTGAGCATGCACTTTTAAGGTTTACATATCGTGGTAGTGAAAAACTCTTACATTTGTTCTCCACTATTGCAAGACCTATCTCTCCCGTAGGATAATGTTGGAGTTGCCTTATAACATTTCCAAATGGAAAGAGATACTTGTTCCACGTGTGGTGTCTCTGGAATCCAAATTTAAATTCCTAATTTATGGAGAAGTCGGATTTTAAATTGCAATTCTGAAGATACCACTTTTAGAAAAAGAAAATGTTGTGCCTGCCGCTTGCCTGTGTCATGACTGGGTTTAGCTGGCAGTTGGACTATGTGTATTCCTCCTAGACAGCCACACATAATGGGAACTTAGGTATGACTGGATGGGCCATCACTGCAGGATGGGAGGGAGGAACAGGGCACAGCCCCAATTACAAATAAATAGGCTGTGTCCTGTCTTCACACAAAGGAACTAACAACCCCTGCATTGTCACTTCTTTCAGCTTGGAGACAGGGGAGGGAGTAGGGCATGCCTTGCATTTTAAAGACACTGTCTAGAAGCTTCTCCTACCTTCCAAAACCAGAGCAGCAGGGTATAAAAGAAGGATCTCAGACACCAGCTCTTCAACACACTTCTGGACCAGTGGATACTGAGCTAGAAAGAAGGACTGATGTGCTGCCACTCTACTGGTACTGGACTGCTGCTCTAAAGGAACTCCTGCCTTATTATGATGACCTGTTGCCCTCCTGCCTGGGGAAGAAGAACTAGTCCTGCAACTTCATCTTGAACACAGGACCCATGAGTTACTCCAAGGGCTAGTCTGCTGGCCTCCTGATCTCGGGCTCAAGGAAACAAACGGCTTCCCAACAGCTCCTGGACCCAGCTGCAGCAAGTTCCTGATCCCCAAGAAACTCACAGGCTCTTTAAGTAAAGCTTTTGGGCTCTTGGTGAGAGAGAACAGGCCCGTTTGCACCAGAACGGCGCCACTTGCAACAAAAATCATTTTTGATTTTATTCATTATAAATTCCTAACTTTGGTTCTACTAATTTGATTTTTGTCATTTTGGTCTTGTATTATCAAATACAATCTGCTCTACTTCTATATGTGTGGGATTCTGGGTTGTGTTTTCGCTGTTTTACTGTTTGAAGTGCTGCACAAATACTTTACACATTTCCTCTCAGCTAAGCCTGACTGCTCTGTCCTAAGCCGTCAAAGGGTTGAGCACAACTTAATTGAGTTTTGTCTTACCCTGACTAGGGTTGTGGTTGATGCTTGACCAGGGGTCACACCCTAGTCAGCCAGTCACCCAATTTCTAACAGGATGCAACAAATATCGACATACGAATGTGCAGGACAGTGGCTGCAAGTGTTGCCTCTGGAGAGTCGCCAGTGCCTGTGTCACATTCTACTAATTTTACTGTGCACTATTACATTATACTGTGAGTTAAAAAGTGCTTTCTTTTCTTCAAAAGATTAGCACTGGGCTGGATAATATTTACTTTATTGAGTCTCTTGATTGTTTGTGAGTTTTCAATGTTTATGTTTTTGCCCCTCACTCTAGCTCTGAGATGACCTCAACCACAGCGGTTGGGTCGAAGTAGCCCGTCTGCTGTGTGATTACACCCCCCACGCACCACCTGAGCAGGGCTTGAAAAGGTATTATGGGCCTTGCACCATGAAGAAAAGAATGCCATAAAATGTCAATAATAAACATTTCTCATCTGTTTCATGCAAATAAAATCTCTCACAATTTGAATATAGTTCGTGTTTCTCTAGTGTTGATTATGATGTTCATTTAGGATGTCATCTTAACAGGAAGGACCAAACTCTATCTCAAACAGTAGGTAGGCTTATCTAGCTATAAACGACAGGCTTCATTTACTAGAACTGATACATCGCTGCATTGCGGCAGCAATCCGCCAAAATGACTTGCATCTTGCTACGTAATTTTTAAATGCCATGATGCGCCTTATTTACAGTGTGATGAACCATGGTGTAAGGTCTAAGCTGCATCAAAAAAATGTATGCTTCCTTGGGAGTGATGTTAAAATGGAAAAGGGTGCATCTGGAATAAAAGTGACGTATGGCTGGTTTGTTGCCCGTATAGTGACTCAAACCATCTGTGCATCCCTTTTCATTGCGCAAAGCATCAAAAACATATATAAAAATTACGCATTTGTGAAAACAAAAATTGGCACACCTCACAGTAGGAAGCCATGGAGTGGGAAGCAGAGAGCAGCAGCTAGGACAACTACCCCAACAACACCAGCACCATCCAAGATGTCCAAACAGACTCCCAGAGGAAAAGGAAGTGGAGGTGCAATTTCAGTGAGGAGGAGAATGACATCTTGATCACTGAGGTGACTGAGCACCAACGTCAGCTCTTTGTAACCTCACAATTGCCATTAGAGAAGAAAGAGGCCATTTGGAAGTCCATAGT
Organism: Lissotriton helveticus; assembly: GCF_964261635.1. Taxonomy (NCBI): domain Eukaryota; kingdom Metazoa; phylum Chordata; class Amphibia; order Caudata; family Salamandridae; genus Lissotriton; species Lissotriton helveticus. The sequence continues at coordinate 1,012,656,454 of NC_136072.1, forward strand.
GGCCAAGATAGATCAACAGCGTGATCCAGTACCCGACTGTAAAAAACGCTGGCATAACTATAAGCACAAGATGAAGGGGAAACTTGCCAGCAACTTGAAGGCAACCATGCAGGCCAGAGGAGGATGCCCGGCATCCCAAGATTAGCTAGATGTCTTGGAGTAGTGAGTAGCAACTGTCATCCCAGAGGAATTAATGGCAGGTGTTCCGGGACAGGACAGTGCTGGCGAAGAGGAGCAACAATACCTACAGGGTAAGTCTCAACAAGGGGCAATGTGGGCAAAAAAGTCATGCTCTGCAGGGTAGCTACCTATGTCCAGTGCTCCACTTCTCTGTGTGCAGGACAAAGGGCAGGAGTCTGGGTCATGTACAGTTAAACATCACATAAAGGTAAGTCACATTGCCCAGTTACATGTTACACAGCTCAGTCCAGCTCCATCACGTTTAACCCTTCCATGTGTACATTGCATCACCACCCCCTGGCTCTTGTAGTAGAATGTACAACATGAGAACTACAAGTTCCAGAATGCAAAGCAAAAACACTGGACTGGAACAACACATCATGCATTGACACATGGACCCTGCCCAACATGACTGGCAATGCAGGCGTCCTTGAACCATGAGGCATCTGTTTCTTACTTAGGCCCATGCACTCAAATATGAACTGTAAAGCAATGGAATGGAATGGGATTGTCAGAGGAGAAACTGCTTACCTGAAATGGGTACATGTGTGGGGCATAGGAAGTATCAACCAATAAGTACATGCTGAGAGACACGTGTATTTCAACCTGCATGAAATGGCATTGCACACAGCTGTACCAACATGCGGGATGAGAGCACTCAGGTGTCAGCTGCCATGTTAGGGGGCACCACAATTCCTCTCCTGTAATAAATCCGATTGGGTGCGGGGGTGAATGCAAGTGATGCACACCAGAGGACCATATGTGTTCAAGCAAAAGATGGTGTGTGGCCCTGGTGGACCCCTGGGAGAGCAGTGCATTGTAGGCAATGGCTGAGCACATAGAAATGGCATTGTGTCTGGAGAGACATTGCATAGCAAGGAGGTGAGAAAGGACGCGTGTGCTGAAAGGTAGCCTTTCCAATACACATGCACTGCTGTGTCTGACTGTGTCACACTTGTGTCACAGCTGGGAAAGGATGACAGAGAACAGCCCTTGTCACACAGTGGTTGTGCCAACAATGCAGAGATACTGAAATCAACTACAGTGCAACTTATCATTAATACCTATGTGTAACAGATGTCCTATGCATCAATGTTGACCTGAGAGTGAATTAGTAGAAAGTTTGATTGTCACCTCGATTACTCATGTCTACATCTAACATAGATAACCATTAACATGTCTCTGTTTCATTGTAGAGAATGTACCAGCACCTCCTGACTAGCTGCCTGTCCTGGATACAATAATCTCTTGTAATGCCACTCTATGATCAAAAACAAAAATTAACACAAAAAGGTGTGCAGGCTCTATGTCATGAAAACTATAAGTTCCATAATGCAGCAAGTAAAATGTTCACTTTTCTTCCTCGTCTAGATGCTCAAGGCCAGCACAGGAAAAGAAAGGGATCTCCAAATTCCCATAACACAATCAGATAAGTATTTTACTATACCAGATACGCAAAAGCATAATACTTCCTCTATCATAAAAGCTGATTCTTCAAATGTTCTTTATTTGGTTTTTTTGTTGCAGGAATCCTTGGAATACTGCCCAGCGGGTTTCAACAGAGGATTCCAACATCGAATCGAAGAATGAAAGGATCGCCGCACAACAGCCTGCCGTATCAACGATGCAACGCACAGTGGACCCAGAACCAGCAGTAAGTGACTTGAAGGCAGAAGAACACACGTGTCAACAACACCGCAAAGCGATCTTCTGCCCGGACAGGCCTGCTTTATGCTGCCATTGCTCAGCCCCCACCACAGACTTGGTTGGGAGCAGAGCAAGTCTGACAGCCTCCATTCAAACACTAAGTCCGATCACGGGAAGAGCCGACAGCTTTGTGGGGTTTCCAGAGGATCCACCTATCACCCATCTAACACCACCTGCCAGCCCACACCCAGCCCTAGAGTCCGAGGACCAGCAAGTTGAATTCCAATGTTGCGTGGTAGGAGTCTAATGAGAGCTGGTAGGTGAGGCACAGGTGGGGATGGAGATCATAGCGGGCATCCTAGTGGGAGTCTGTAGGTGCCTCCATCCTACCCTCCACTACGTTACCTAGATCAGTCCATGGCCTACATTGCTGGTGTCAAGAGTCAGAGGCACAAGAGCGTCAGAAGAGTGTGGGGAGGGGGGAGGATGTTGTGGTGTTTTCAGTAACTTTTGGAGATTGTTTAATGGGAGTGAAGCTCATTTAATTCAGCATTGTGATCACACAGATGTGGAGGGTGGGATGGGTGGAGGATGGGACAAGTTCCTAGTGAGAACAGATACAGAAATAGATGTCATGGATCCACTATCATGCCAAACAGTGACTACGCAGTAATTACATGGAATGTCAATGGTTTAGGTAATAAAGTGAAAAGGGGGCTGGTGACTTGATACCGTAAGAGACATAGACCTGATATAGTATTCCTGCAGGAAACTCACCTTTTGGGATCAACTTGCTCTTTCCTACACCACTTTGGCACCTTTGAGGTTGCCAACCATCTGGAGGAGATCCACAACATCATAAAGTCCATGGAGCGGAAGCAGGACTCCTAGATAGCAACAATGGGTGTCTACCACTGTGAAGTTGTGCCTGTGCTGGCAAACCATGATGCTCTTCTTAGTGCTTTGCTGCCTTACTTGTTGGTTCTTAAAAGTGCTTCTGAGGACAGGGGATACCCATTTTCAGGTCCTGATGTGTGTGTCTCCATTGCCTCCACCACGGACAACACCCCCCTCACATGAGGCATCACTCACATCAGAGGAGGGAGTTGTGGACCTCTTCTTTCCAGTGAAAAACAATCAAGTAGCATTTCTCAGTGGCGCATGCCCAGTTTCTCTTTTGACCTGTGCTTATGATATGCCAGTGTACTTCTCAACTGGTACTGTCCTCATTTTGCTTTCCCACCTGTTTTATCTCTCCCCTATGTGGACCGCCCATGTGGCCTTTCTTCTCTAATGGCAATTTGGTCCTCTTCCTCATTGCAACACATTTATCTCCCATGGACTCTAGCTGGACACCCTATGACTCCCAAACTATGATGGGGTTTTTGTTGAAGGACTGTCACTTTCTCCTTGGCTGACGTGTCACTTAAATGAATTACCTGAATCATTGTTTCATGTCTGTACATGATTTGACTAAGTAGACCATGGTGGATGCACTGACCCTAAAAACACTACCTAACATGTAAAGGGAATTATGTTACATAGACCTATGGGAAAATTTGCACAGGCCAATGGAAGTGTATATGCGAACCCTATGTGCATCGAAAAAACACCTAGTTAACCAAAGTCACATGCATAAACGACTACAATAAGCGATCAGTCACTGGTGAGACTGAATGAAGTTTCTGCACAGATGGGGGATACTTCCATGGATACTAACCCCCAAAATACACTGATTTGACAATACGATGGTGCAAGGGAAAGTGTGTAAGTGGCTGGCATTAGTGTGTGACCCAACACATCCTTGATTAGCCACAATGGTTTGACTTAATAATCCATACATAAAAATGTATCATCACCTACACACAGTCTGGGAATACTTGTTTTGAGCTGTTTGTCCATTCACAGCAAGCTTGCCACTTACAGTACACAATCACATTTGAAGATCCCTTAAGTGATATCACTGAAAACTTGAAAGTATCCACTCCTTAGGTGCTTCAGCTAGTTACACATGTATATAAACCCTGCCAGGAAATCCTACAGCATGTGCTCTACCCAACCAAAGTATATATGACAACTGCCTCACAGTCAATGAGTAAGCAGTTGTGAAAGTGCAAAACAGAATTTATCTAAAACATCATAACATTTCTACAATCTAAAAGTAACTAAACTACATTAACTACATTAACTAGTCCTATCTAAACTATGCCTAAACTAACCTATGCTTATTTGCCTACACTATACTAACTTACAACTAACCTAACCTACCTGACCTTAACTTATCCTATTCTACACATATACCACAACAGAGAGGTTAAACATGAACACCCCCACCCTCCTTAAAACCCATTTGCACATGAGGCAAATATAAACTACACATATACACAAGCTACCTAAACATTAAAACCTAAAAAATATACATTTTATTGTATTTTTTTGATTTTTTGTGCGTTATTCATACACATACTAAACATTAACCCCATACCAATTTAAAAACATACTCACCAATATGCCCACCCAATAACAGATAAATACTAAAATCTATACAGACGCCATAGCCAACCTGTCACCATGCTGAGACCTATCCCAACCTATTCTAAAAAGACACTAAAAATAACCAATATGACCTGGGGAGGGGCAGAATGTTGATGGGAGAGCTTACAGTTTCTCCTCAATCCTGTCCACAGATTGATGGAAGGTGTCACCACCTGCAGGTATAGGCCTGCTGGCCTCAACATTATGTCTGCATTGTCCTTAAGGGACTGCCTTTCATACTCCATTTGCTGAGCAGGTGTTGTGGTAGGTGTTGTGGTGACCGCCTGTGGTGCCACTGCTGGTGGTGCTGTGGAGGGTCCTGGAACTGCCCCCGCATCACCACCATGGGACACCTCCACTTTTGGCACGGTGCTTGCACTACCCAAGCACATGTAGGCCTTGGCTATGTGCATGATGTTGCAGTACCTCGCCAAACATATCCTATATGCTCTCTCCTATTCAGAATTCATGTTGTCTGTTGGAGAGGAAGGACATATGTATCAGACCAAGCTGAATTTGTCAAAGTTGTCATCAATTATATTCATGAATTACTATTAAGCAGCACAAGTAGCATTTCCAGGCAAAAAAACACATCTATGGAATGAATCATGACCAACCGTCATAAGAAGCATGTACTTCCCCTAAAATTACAATGCAAAACCATTCAGGTCTTGGCCTTATAGCTACAGAAAATGTCAGCGTCTGGCCTAATAAACATGTACCCATGTGCGTAGAAAGACAGTTTTTGAACATTGATGTTGTTTACACATAAAACAGTACACATGGTCCATTCAGGTACTCCCTGGGGAATGTCATGCAGCATGCAAGAGAGCAAGAAAGTAAAATCAATGGCCAATTACCTATGTGAAATGAGTAATGTGTAACAAGTACAAGTCTTGTGCCCCATCAATGTATCACCGTTATGGCAAATACACAAGGCCACACACATTGCAGCATAGATTGTCTCTGTACCAGGCAGTTTAACTATGCCACTTTGGCTAGTTACCTCCAAATCAACAGACACATGGACATACCTGGGAGCCTTTAACATAAAACACTTAATAAAATTCAACCAATAGCATGTGGTCCTTTACATATCCAAGAGTCTGTCCATACATTTCTGTACAGATTGTTACCTAGATGCACATCAAATCATACTTAATCCATGTGATAAGTGTGTGCATGCATACTGTAGAGCTCATATATTTTAGCATGTTTTGCTGTATCCTGTAGGTAATGGGCTAAAACAGTTTAATTGTGACAATTCCTAGAGGAGACAGTATGGGTAACAGTAGCAGTAGACTATGAAAAGACCTGTATGCTGACAACACAGTGCAGTTCATGCCTGTGGTACTTAACACAATGGCCTCATTCCTCACAATTTGTGGACAGGTGACATGTCACACATCGACTCATACCTATTCAGTCTGCACTGATGTAGGAATCATCACAGCCAGTGTGCACCTGCCACACAATATTGAATATACATTGCCATGTGGACATGTGGATGCATACACTAGTAATGTGCATCAGAAAAACAGATTGAAGTTTACCCATCCAATTCTATGTGCACATTGAGTTTCATGAGAACATCCATCATACCTCCATGCCATTTTGGTAATTGTTCCTCTGTCACCGCATCTAACATGTCACTGATATGCAGGACTCTGAGGGATGCTCAGATACCCATGATGCAAGATGACAGTTCCCACATATCATGATACATGTGGGCTAAGGGATGAACCCAAGTAAACCATTGGTATGGACAATGGACTAACACACTCACCGCAATAAATAGGGATATGTAACTTGTCCACTGGTTTTGTTATCATGAATGATACATTTTAACTACACCACCTCACAAATAAATATGCAAGGTCTATACTAGGAAGAATTCATGTTTCGGAATGCCGAGCCTGCTCACATGGTCATTCAAGTACATTAGAGTACAAACTTTGACTAGATGCTGAGCTACGGGTACATATGTGGATCCCAGAAATATTGCTGTTTGAGTGCATGAATGCCTGATATGCCTTTTTAGACTGTACCAATATTGGTGTGATGTGAACTCACAATAGGAGGACAAATACTTTGGAAAACCTATTTACTGTTCACATGTCAACACTAGATGTGCCGTTGACAATTGACAGTAATGTCTGCAATATGCGTTACATGCCTCCCACACCTGTGTCCTGCCCGAATTTAGACTTGGCCAAACATGCTGTGTCAGGAAAATCACAGTCTATGCCAATCCAACATTTCTGTCAAATATTTTGGTTAACATGTTGTCACTTTCTATCCGTAGTATGGGTGAGAGACATTCGAACTAATGACCATCAGTTGATTTTGAGGTAGGTGATGGTACATGTGCCATAAGCATCCACACCATAGCTGGCAGAACATTAGCACGGTAGATTCAGAGCCATCCACGTGAGGGCCTGCATACATTGGAAATGAATACATTGGAAATGAATTGACAAAGCAATTTGGCCCTGTCAATTGCACATGCAACTTTTTCCTACTTCTGGTAAAGCTTGTTTCTGCTGACTGATAATGCCCCTTACACATCTCACTGCAACCAATTTATGAGAAAACACACCATCCTTTTAGAGCACAAAAACAATCAGGTGACACTCACTGGTAGCACTGGGGTCTCTGAAGCTTGCCACCTCGCCACGGGTGTGTGTATGGGTCAGGTACAACTACAAGTCAAAAAGATGGTACATTGCTGTGTGGATGCTGAACATGTACACTGTGTACATATGAAGCACAGTACTTTGACTTCACAATGCCTGTTATTTTCTGTACGTAAAACTTGTAACATAATCAAAGTTGGAATGCCCTAATGTTTGACATATATAAGTCATTTTGCAGTGTATTCAAATAATACCAGGCAGACAGAGTGCAGACAAGGTACAAGACTGGTATAGCTTGCTACATGGATCAATGGTGCCAGGCTTTGATGGCTATGCAAACAGTTCAATTTGACTGACCACACTCTTCATAGTATGATAAAGCTGGGGCCTTCTCAAGTCAATGTGTGTTCTTTACAATGGTACGCACATCACAGTATCCATGCTTGTTTGTCTTCGTCACTTAGCTCCTTACAAGTGACCAGTGCACTGAACAATGATTATTCGAGGCCTGTAGAAGCTCATAAAGGAATTATTAAAATGTTGTGGGTAAACCAAACACCCTATCCAACCTGTGGCTGATGCCATGTGAGTGTTCTCTCCTGCAACATACATGGTGGGTGCCTCCCCACAGTTTAGCGTCAGTATTGACCTAGCAGGTGGGTGACAATATTCCCAGAACTGTACTAGATGGGTCCCACAGCACCTATGTGCCTCCATTGCACTACATGGTATGTTTTGGCTATTGTAATGCTCTGTTTATATAACTGAGTTAGCTTGTTTCATGCCATATTAATCGATATACATATCTGGGCCTTACTGAAGAAATCCTATTTAAATATGTGTGTGAAAGCCACACAGCTACAAGCTCATGGAATATAGGAACTTATGGATAGCGCTACCAACTTTAATCCCCAGGTGATTGAGGATTACTGCCTCCCAACGCTCCTGTCTTTCACGTGTAGGGTCGCCTTGGCCCACCCTACTTCCACCGCCGATCATGTTTGGCAGGTATTGCACCAATCGTCACAGCAGACCACCAAACTCCTCCTCTGTTAGGTTCTTGGATCTGCCCCTGCCTGACATCTCCCTACCCACACTAGCCACCCTAAATTAAAAAAACACAAAAACCCTAAAACTACTGACCCCTAAATGGACAAACACCCTACAATGCAGTGTACAAAACTTTATCAAATAAATTTACAAAACGCATATGCAACAGGGACAGCAGAGACATCAACAGGACCAAATAGCACACCAAATTGCAAGAGCACACACAAACACCTCCAACAGCCAGCACAGACAAAAAGACTGTAAGTGAAAGTCAAAGGAACCTCACACTTCCTGGTTTGCAGTGCGGTCGAGCCATTGCATATTTTCCTGTGTGGATGCATCATGTTTCTGACTTATGCATCACGTTCCCTCCCAAAGCATCACATATCCTACAAAAGCGCCATGTTTCCAACAAGAGCTTCACGTTTTCTGCTAAAGCGTCACAAATACTATTAAAGCTTCACATTTCCTACTAAACCACAAGTAGGCCCCGATTACATTACAAGCCCCCAGGCTCCTGCAAAAAGTGCTGTCAACCAGACAGAAAATGAAACAGAGCTACCTTTTCTTGGAAGTAAGTGGCTAAAAGGGAATTATTCCCTGCTTTTCCTCCTGTTTGATTGATTGTTCTTGGCATTATCCTGTGCCTGTCAGATATCCCTACACTTAAAGTATAGGAGAGACTTGCAATGAAATGAAATGACAATGCCGCCTGTCTGCTACTGCTCCTTGAAAAGCAACATTCTTTGTTTATGAAGAAAAAGATCAATTCATTTTAGGAGTTTATTACCCTTGCCTTTTTCATGTTTGTTTCCCTAAAAGAAAACCTGCCATTAGATAAGTTAACTTCTGGTGATCGCCTTACCTTAAAAGTAACACTGGAGATACTTCTGCATTGAGTACAGCAGCAATTGTTCTTGTGTTGTTTCCTAAATAACTAAAACAGAGCAGACAAAGTCAGAGCAGAAACAGTGAAACCCTAAATCACCCTTCAGACCACCTTGTGAGTGATCGTTCCATCTGATATGCCTATAACTATTTTAGAGAAGAACACATTGTAGTGTGGCTTCCACTATTGAATTGCCTACAGCATGTGGACTTATTAGTGCTTATGTGGGCTTGTTGCCTGGCAGCGTTATCAGTACCTCCAGGAAAGCAGGGTGCAGGCCAGTGCTTTTATCTTCACCGGTTACTGATTCAGGGGATGCAACCTTACACAGGCTAGGGAAGGCATAGCCAGACCCGATGGGGGCCCGAGGTAAACGCCACCCGGAGGCAGGAAGCCCTCCCCGTCGCAGTAGCCCGCAAAAAGCGGGTGACCAGGAATGGTCGCCCCCAAGGTAGCCTTCGCCCCCCCATCAGGGGGCGCGTTAGCAAGCGGCTGGGGGGGTTAAATAAGGGCACAAGGCCCAACTGGGCACATAACCCCCTTCCTGCCAGAACATTATCCCAAAACATCAGAAAGACACAGGTTAGCAGAAGGTTTCACAAAGGGTTTCCAATCCCTTACAAAGAACCTATGGGTGCCCAGAAAAGGCAGGACCTGAAATCAATTCAAGACAACCCGGGGCAACAAGGCAGAAGGTGAAAAAGGAAGTTCGGTTGGGGAGGGTAGCTGGCCAGTTCACTCCCCTGCTATTGGATTTGGTGGTATCTCCTCTGTGTGTGGTGCCCAAAAGGAGGCAGGTAAGTTCAGGTTAATATACCATCTGTAGTACCCCCACAGGGACTCCATCAATGACTGGCTGGATCAAGGGAGTTTCTCAGTAGCGTATGCATCAGTAGATGACGCAGTGGACCTAATAAGACAGACAAGGAAGGGGGACCTGTTGGCAATGACAGACATAGAATCGGCCTTCCGCCTGATGCCAGTACATCCAGATAGCTACCACCTGCTAGGTTTTCAGCTGGACAGCCAATACTACTACAACAAATGCCTGCCAATGGGCTGCTCCATATCCTGTCCACACTTTTAGCGGGATTTTGGAGTGGGAGCTAGGAACGCGCTATCCGGCGGGAGAGGGTCCACTACTTGGATGATTTCCTCTTCATAGGTGGAGCAGGCACAGGGGAGTGTGCAAACCTCCTCAGCCATTTCCTAGAGTTGGCTCAGGAACTGGGGGTCCCCCTAGCTCAGGACAAAACAGAGGGCCCTCCAACAAAAGTGTCCTTCCTTGAGATAGAGCTGGACTCTGTGGCCGGGACATGCAAAGTGCCGCCCGAGAAGGTGGAGGAACTAAGGCAGATCATTGGCAGGTTGAGAAAAAGGCAACCCTGGGTGAAATACAGCAGCTGGTGGGAAAAAAGAATTTTGTCACTAGAGTGGTCCCCGTGGCCTGCCTCCTTGCGAGACGCCTAGCCTGGTTAACTAGGAGCATGACACAGAAACACCTTAGGGTTCGTTTGACGCTGGGAGTGAAAGAGGACTTAAGTCAGTGGGAGGTTTTCCTGACCAACTTTAACGGCACCCTCATGTGGCGTGAGCCATGGGTACAGGCCAACCAACTAGAGCTTTACACAGATGACGTGTCATGGGGTGCTGGCTGCCAGGACAGGACGAGGTCTTAATTTTCCTAGAATGAGCATTCATGACAGGAAAAACAAAATCCTGGGCTGAGGCGCACCTTAATGTCACAGCATATTACACCAAGATGGAGGCAGGGGAGGTTCCGACAAGCGCTTTCTGGTGTAGAATGGCATTGAAAGGCTGGGGTAGATTGCAACACACAAGGGAGGATAGTAGGCATCCCTTTAGCTTTGCAGTACTACAACAAATAATAGGGGCCTTGAGCGAGATATGCACCATGGAGCTGGAGGCTACACTCTTCAGGGCAGCATTCGCGCTGGCATTTTCCAGGGTATACAGAGTCAGTGAGTTAGTGGCCCCCTCAATAGACAACCCAGGAGCAGCCTGTATACACCGGCTGACGTAGAAATGGGGCCAGGGAACATGAACATCCTCCTGCGATAGTCGAAAATGGACAAGGCACGCAAAGGAAAGTGTACCAGGCTCTCCTGCATCAGGGAAAATTCATGCTGTCCCGTGTACAGTGCAGATGTACCTGCAAAACAGGGATGGGTCTTACTTGAGCTGGTTCCAATTCATAGCAGTAATGAGGAAGGCGTTTGAAAAGGTAGAGCTCCCAGCAAGGGCGTTCAGGTCCCACTCCTTCTGAGTTGGGGTGGCCACCACTGCAGCAGAGCTAGGTTAGGGAGCCGACCAAATCTAGGTGATAGGGCGATGGGCATCCGGCGCATTTAAGCGGTACATATGCCCCACAATGTACTGGGTCTGATTTCTCTCCCCTCCCACCGTTTAGGTCTGGCTGACCGGCGCAAGAAGGTCTGGATTGTGGGTCACTCATACATAAAGCTGGCGCAATCGTGGGTGGCGGCCAGACGTGAATTCGGCAGTATCTGACCCCGGGACACGGAAGTAATCTGGATGGGGCGATCATGGATGAAATGGGAACAACTACTCCAGGCAATGCGGAAGGCTCTGGGGCAAGGTTGCAGACCGGATACAGTGGTTGTCCACCTGGGAGGGAATGTAGGTGGGGTTCACAGCATTAGCAAGGCTAGTACGCCCAGCCGAAGTGATCATTTCAGAGATAATAGTGCGCAGAGCTTGGAGGGGGGCTATGGACCTGGGGGCCATAGAAAAATCCAGACGGAAGCTGAATATCACCATGGTTAAATTTTGCAGGGCTAACAGCTGGGGGTTCATAAGGCACGGCTTCATCAACTTGAGAACCCCCGGTTATCATTTGAATGGCAGGGTGCACCTGATGGGGGTGGGGAAAGAGATGTTCCTGCTAAACATCATAGGGGTACCAGAGCAAATGGGTTTCTCGTGAGGTAGGAAGAGTGGTGAGAGCAGGGGGAGGTCCCTTCAATCGTAAAACCGTAGGAAGCATGGCAGAAGAAACGAAGGAAAGATATACAAAAGAGAGAGAAAATTACTAGAGGTAGATGGAAGGCTCACACAATGGCCTTAGGATGCCTCACGGCAGGAGCACTGAGGGAGGTCAGGACGACACACAGCCACAGACACAGTAGATGTGATGCTCCAACAGGGCCCTTGGGATGCCACACAGCAGGGACAATGGGGGAGCAAAATGATAGGACACAGCCAAAGGCAGAGTAGATGAAATGCTCACAGAAGGTCCTTGGGATGCCACACGGCAGGAGCCCTAATGAACATACAAGGGGCCAACAAAGGGACCAGGGCAAGCAGAACGGCACTTGCAGCCAAGGCAGGTCCTAACGGACACCCACAAAATGTGGTCGTAAGTTGAAGCCTGGAACCGCTGACACAGAGGCCCAGACAGATGGGCACCCCACAAAATACACTGTCTGGGAGCACATAACGACAAGGAATGTACAAAGACAATGAAAGAATGAAATAACATGGATGTTTACGAACGACCAAACAAATTGCGAAATGTAGAACCATGCTTTGTTTGAATAAACTGCAACCTTTTAAGGCACCAAATCTTGTTGTCAGTGGTGTAATCGAAAGGTAAAGGGACCCAGTTAAGTGGGCGGGGGAGGAGACTCGACCCTGGGAGGGCTTTGAAATTGTGGCTCTGAAGAAGTGATCTTGAATCATGAAATTTAGGTTGTCTGGGTGGGTGTTTTTCTGTGTTCAAAGAAAAAAAAGAAAAGGAAATTTGATACACACGTTCTCTATTTGTGCCCCTGATTTTGCATGGATGTCGGATTTATGGTATATATAGGGTAGGGTGACTCAATATAAATAGAGAGAGCAGTACACCAGTCCAGATTTTGAGGACACCTCCCTTTCTTGAAAATTGCAAGCCTGTGCTGATTGGAGAGAAAGAATACCTATTAAGCAAACATCATCCAAAACCAAACATTAACGAGACTGGTATATTGCAGTTCTTAGGAGACTTCTGGGCAGCAGAGAGTTGTTCTCCACTAACATTTGGCTTGCAACACATCCTGCAACAGCGCACCTGATGGCTCTTTTTCATGTGGCCACCTGCACTCTGATGCTATTCAGAACATCCTTAGGCACGTTTTCTTACTATCACTGAGCCACTACTAAGAAGCATTGGCAAAAAAACAACGCAAAATGCAAGGGCGACATCTATGCTTTGCCAACGCTTTTTTAATTAGAACCTCACTTTTTTATGAGAACAGCACACTGCCTGCCTATGCCTAAGTTCTTGTCACCACCTGTTATGATCTTAGTAAGTGAAGAGTCTTTCTACAGCCTTTTCTGTCCATAGTGAAAGCAAAAAATTCAAGAAGAAGATGAGCTACCCATGGCACTTAAAAAAAAATACAATAAGGCCCTCCTTATGAGCAGAGATTACAGGTGGTACCCTGATGTTCCCTTCAGAAATGAAGATTTACCAGTTAAATCAATAATTCCGGGTTCAATTCACAAGGTAATTCCTTATATCATTCCATGCATTCAGCAGACGAAATCCCTAAGTGAAGCTAAACAAATCCATGATGTTCCTTCAGCTCTCTAAACTACTGTTACTCATCCTGCCAGTGCACTGGTACTTAAAACGCAATCATTTAGTAAAGTTGTGAAATATTCTTCCCCATTCGTCGTATGGGCCTTTGTTAGCTGAGTTGTAGCACTATAAGGGAGAAGACATCAAAAATGCATTGATGGCTTGTGAAGCCAATGTGACTCCAAAAGGACTAAGGGACCAGGAATCACCAAATGTGGTTACATGAAGTTTATTTTAGGATACTAATTAATTTAGTATATAAGCAGAATATAAATAAATTCAAGAGATACAATAATGCAGCAGGTAAGCTGCAATATCTGAGCTGTAATAGGATGAGATACAGAATAGTAACAGCCACAACAATAACAACACAAAGTAAACAGGTGTTCCATAAAGAAACGTACCTCCTCTATTCTAAACCTAGATCAGCTACAGGATAACCTATCCAATAATTCTATTTAGGCAGCTTAAAAGGTGTCAGTATGATATAGACTTCTGTAGAAGTCTTAGAAAGGGAAATAAGTGTCCAGCCTAAAGCTTCACACTTACAGGAAAAGGTAAGCAGGGAGGTCTGTCTCTCTCTAAGTCTAAAGAGAATCTGCTGTAGGAACACCAATTAAAAATAACCATGAGATTCAGAAACATCCTTATCTCCTCTCACTATCTCCTCTCACACCACCAGGAACCAATCAAGTTGATACTTGAGAGGAGCATCTGCAACTTCCCTTAAGTTTCCTATCACATCGACACTGGGACTGTAATCCACAACCTTGAACATCCCTCCGTCCTGGTACATGATGAACAGAAGACCTCTTCTGACCATTAGTTCTCAACTTTCTCTGCCATCAGGCCTCACTATCGACAATCTAATACAAACAATACACTTTCACTAACTAACGACAAGAATGATAATGCACCTGCAAAAGAAGAAAATAATATACTGGCAAGGCTAAGTACATTTCAAATGAGGCCTGTAGTCAGGCTGAGTTAACTCAGCAGGTATTATGAATTTCAAATACATGATTATACATACACAAGTATAACTTCAGGAATAAGTGCAAGACATTAAGTAAAGAGGACATGATTACATGTTTCAACTGAACATTAGTGCACTTGCATATACACCGTTAAGCCCAATGATGATTACATTTCATTGATTCATTTAAATGCTTCACACATGTTAAAGAATTTAAAACACACATGGCCTCATATATGAGGTTTTGCCGTAGGGAAGCGCCTATGGCAAAAGAAAAGAACAGGAATGCGCCGTATTTATAAGATACAGTGCATTCCTGTCCTTTTCCCCTTCGTCGGCGCACAATGGGCTGTCAGGGTAGGCACCTTTGCACAATGGTGCAAGGGTGCCAGCCTTGCTGGGATGATTATTTTTGTACAGGAAGGGTAACCTCTCTGTACAAAAATAATCACAAGAGGCTTTTCCTCTTTCTATGTGTACTGCAGAATGCAGCACAAATAGAAAATGCAAAACAAGGAGAAATAAAGATATTTCTCCCCGTTGCGCCTCCCTTACGCCTCCCCTGGAGAGGCGTAAGCTTTTTCCACTGCCCTAGATTTATGATTTCTCATAAATCTGGGGCAGTGTCAAAAGGCCATGGATGTTGCTGGGAACGCCCCCAGCAACATTCATTGCATGCCCCTTTAACGCAGAACGCTGCGTTAAAGGGACTGATATTTATCAGGCAGCAGTACGCCAAAAAAAGTGTCTTAGTGCTGCCTGATAAATATCACACAGGTTTCTGCGCCACGGAACGTCACAAAAAGTTCTGATGGTGCAAGGGGCCTCATAAATGAGGCCCACAGTGAATAGAATCTTATATATAAATGTATAATTACATAATCGTGACATATAAAGAGTGGAGACTAAATTACACTGCTCCAACCCCAATGTAATTAAGGAGCTATTGATAAAGAAAGTCCAAGTGTTACCACAATTACCAATCTGTGTCGACAGCCGGCATTATTTTAAACCCCATGTAAGCTTCTTTCTAGAGTTCTTCCCGTCACATCCTTACCAAACATTCATCTGCTTCACTGGCTAGAAACCAATAGATGGTGTTGTACAGTACGATACATAATAAATGCTATTATAAATACATATTAAATAGTAATGTTTGAAGTCCACCAGAGTTTAAAGCTATGTTAAACATAGTGCATGTTAACATATTCATGCCAATCAAACAATGGATTTTACTTTTCTTGTACGATTAAACCTGCTAATTCCTAGATGGTAGAAAGCCAAACTCATAAAGTGACGGAAGCAATCCCATGCATCTATAATTATTAAGGGGTATCTGTCTATAATGTATACCTAGCTGCTGGTGTGCTTTACTATCTTTATTAACTTGCTCCTATTCAGTACAAACATGCATGGGAGGTATTACATTTGGTGCACCATGAACCCTGGAATTGTAGATGTAGTCTTAGAAATATTTTGAACAGGTTTATATGGTGGTGTTTCGGGTCTATTTTGATGATATGGCATTCAATTACAACAACATACATTAGATTAAACTTCATTATAAGATGTGAAGTACCACACAAACATGATGATTCTGTGTCTTACCAATAAAGCTTTTTCCACAAGGTGTGATTTACTACTAGAAATTCAGAAATAAGAATGACATTTTGATTCTGATCCATTGTTTTATTTTCAGAGACCACGTAGGAAGAATATTACAAAAATCAAAAGGAGTTTCCATTCCCAGATCAGAACACATTTTGGTTCCTATTATATGAAAATTACAATGTGCTATATTGCCTAGGATTTTGGTCGGATTCCCCGAGCATTAACATAGTATTAGTAAATCTATACATTTTCAATAATTATCCAAAGTCAGGTGTTCAATAAAGTCCTAATCCATGGGTAGTTTTTGATTTCCATATTCTTCAGATTTCACAATGAAGACTTGTTAAAGCACAGGTCTAATTTCATACAGTACAGCCGTTACCACTGCCAAAACAGCCAACACACGTGTTTCGTCAATGGAATATTATTCCAAAAGACTTCCTCAGGGCTGTAAATGAATAAATACATATCACTAATTTTTCTCAAGATGAGGCTAGGCCTAACCTCCACCATGAGAAAAAGGGATGAGAACAGAAATCAAGAATAGACAGAAATCACCAAAAATTGTTTTGTGTATGATAAGAACCTAACCACCGAACATGCTAAAAGGCAATCAAATGATTCATAATCAGATTATTTTCATCCTAATAATATTGTTATCTTCTCAATTCAAAAACCAAGGAAGAAGAGACCAATCAGTACAAGTACTATTACATCTAAATACACCAATCTGTCCATTAATAACCACTTATGGAATATTTAGATGTAAATAGTACTTGTACTGATAGGTGTGATACTATCTTCTTATAGTTTACTGACCCCGGAATACATTGGGCCCTGAAAAACTAAGAACAATAAAGGAAGGAAGGTTATCTAAAACTGTCTGAGGTGAGCTGGATATACGAGAGAATTTTAGCTATTTTTTGGTGGTTTTATATATTCATGCTGCACTGCATGTGTGCTTGTTTCTTCTTACTTAGTTTTTTAATTGAGAAGATACCAATATTATTCGGATGAAAATAATCTGATTATGAATCATTTGATTGCCTTTTAGCATGTTCGGTGGTTGAGTTTTTATCCTACACAAAACAATTTTTTGTGATTTCTGTCTACTCTTGATTTCTGTTCTCATCTTTTTTTCTCATGGTGGAGGTTAGGCCTAGCCTCATATTGAGAAAAATGAGTGATGTGTATTTATTCATTTACAGCCCTGAGGAAGTCTTTTGGAATAATATTCCATTGACGAAACACGCGTGTTGGCTGTTTTGGCAGTGGTAACGGCTGTACTGTATGAAATTGGACCTGTGCTTTAACAAGTCTTCATTGTGAAATCTGAAGAATATGGAAATCAAAAACTACCCATGGATTAGGACTTTATTGAACACCTGACTTTGGATAATTATTGAAAATGTATAGATGTACTAATACTATGTTAATGTTCGGGGAATCCGACCAAAATCTTTGACTTTTTAGCAATTGGTAGCAATCATGAATCTACAGCACGGGGTGGTGGCGGTTTTGGGTTTCCTTGGTAGGAAACCTGATTATAACTCAAAAAATATATATATGCCTCAGACTCTGCGCAGTTAAAACTTCACTACCCAATTGTAGAAACATGCTATATTGCCTGGGTTACTTGGTGACTTGAAAGAAGGACAGCTCATGGGACAGTTGTAGGCCTAGATGTTTGACTAGGTTCAGAGTGTGGCAAAAGTTGTGTACCACATTGACCAAGGAAATACCAGCTAAAGGTGTATATTTAAGTGAGCCCAATATTCTTATCTGCTAATCTAACATATATCATAGGCATATTGATTGTCACTATAATGACAGATAACTCAACAATCACAAATGTTATCAAAGAGAAGAAAATAGAGACTGCAAATATTGTTCAACATACATCTATAATTACTTAGGGCCTGATTTAGATCTTGAGGGACTGGTTACTCTGTCACAAGGGTGATGGATATCCCATCCACAGAAATATTAATCCCATCGTATCCTATGGGATTTAAATTTCGGCAGCCGGGATATCCGTCGCTGTTGTGACAGAGCAAATCGTCCGCCAAGATCTAAATCAGGCCCTTAGTCTTGTACTTCGTCGCATCATAATGATATGTTTTTTTACTGCCGAGTTGTGTAATAACAGCCTGTCCCCCGGCACTGATGTCTCTCGCTGTGCATCTCTAATTAGCAGTCCTTATATCACTTGAAATCCTATGTTGCAAACACCGTTCCCTCTAGGGCGCGCACGCATGCGCACGTCCCCTTACATGACCGCGCACCAACTCGCTAGGAGCGCGCACACAGGATGTCGCACGACAGAGTCGAGCCGCCAGCCTCTTTGAAGAAGCGAGCGGCGGGAACATGACGAGTGTAGGTAAGGAGGCGGGGGGGCTGGTGGCTATGTGGGAGCACGGGGCAGACTGTGGCCTTTTGCTTAAATATTGCTGTTAATCGGAGCCCCTTCATGGGCTCCGATTAACATCAATACTTAAACAAAAAGCCACAGTCTGCCCCGCGCTTTAATAACAAAAGCGTAGAGATAGTTTCCAAACACAGCGTGTGCTAAAGTATACGCTGTGTTTGGAAAGTGTCTACGCTTTTGTTATTAAAGCGCAGGGCAGACTGTGGATTTTTGTTTAAGTATTGATGTTAATCGGAGATCGTGAAGGGGCTCCGATTAACAGCTATATTTAAACAAAAGGCCACAGTGGGCAGTCAGGAGGGCGGGGCCGGAGGGGGCACAGCGGCTGGGTAAACGAGTGGAACAGAAGGCAAGACGGGCATAAAGCAAGGAAAAAAACAAGTGGGACAGAGGGCAGAAGGGCACAAAAACGAGTCGGACAGAGGGCAGAAGGGCACAAAAACGAGTGGGACAGATGGCAGAAAGGCACAAAAACGAGTGGGACAGAGGGCAGAAGGGCACAAAAACGAGTGGGACAGAGGGCAGAAGGGCACAAAAATGAGTGGGGCAGAAGGGCACAAAAACGAGTGGGACAGATGGCAGAAGGGCACAAAAACGAGTGGGACAGAAGGCAGAAGGGCACAAAAACGAGTGGACAGATGGCAGAAAGGCACAAAAACGAGTGGGACAGAGGGCAGAAGGGCGCAAAAAGGAGTGGAACAAAAGGCAACAGGGGCACAAAAACGAGGAGGGCAGAAGGCACAAAAACGAGTGAGACAGATGGCAGAAGGGCACAAAAACAAGTGGGACAGAGGGCAGAACGCACAAAAATGAGTGGGCAGATGGCAGAAGGGCACAAAAACGAGTGGGACAGATGGCAGAAGGGCACAAAAACGAGTGGAACAGAGGGTAGAAAGGCACAAAAACGAGTGAGACAGAGGGCAGAAGGGACCAAAAACGAGTGGAACAGATGGCAGAAAGGTACAAAAACGAGTGGGACAGAGGGCAGAAAGGCAAAAAACGAGGGGAAAGCGAAGTGGAACAGAGGGCAGAAAGGCACAAAAAACTAGGGGAAAACGAAGTGGATAAGGCAGAAGGGCACAAAAACGAGTGGGACAGAGGGCAGACGGGCACAAAAAACTAATGGCACAGAGGCAAAACATAGAATACAGAAATATAGGGGCAGCTAAGAACAGAAGGCAGAACGGGCAGAGAGGCACGGGGCAGAGAGGGGAACAAAAGGGAAAACTGGGCAGAGACACGGGCAGCGAGGGGTACAGAAGGAAGGACCGGGCAGAGAAAGCACAGGGACAGCGAGGGGAACAGAGGGAAGAAAAAGGGGCACGGACCACATACAGGCAGTGGGGAAGACAGACAACAGCAGTCAGAGACACAACAATGAAAATACAGGCAATACAATAAATATGCAAACTGCCTTTAAGACCCTTGTTTTGGCTCTGTATGTGTGAAAATGCACCATCTTTTCACTTTTTAAAGTAAACGTTTTGAGTGCCATTTGGCGCCGCAGACACGCACGGTTTGGTTCCTGGAGCACATAGCCTTGGTTGCAGCGCACAGAGACCCTCCACTGCTGCACACAGAGGTAATAAATTAGAGGGAACATTGGTTGCAACCCCATTTATAAAAAAAAAACTTTGCAAGTTCATTCTGCAAGAAAATGTGTTAACTCATGTTAGAACTGGGGTCTCTAGTTGGCAGAGGTAGGTACCACTGTCCAAATAGGTGTAGTGTGGTTTATGGACCTCTTTCTGCATGCATGTTAAGTTAGCATGGCTTATTAGGAGTTTAAACGCCATTTTTCCTTTTGCTGCTTTTTTGCACATGACACTGCTTCGCTGTTTTTGCAGAGTTATCTTTCACCAAGGTCTATACATGAGAGAAGGTTTGTTTTTTGACATCTATAGACATACATCGTGTCCCCAGTCTGTACAGTGAGTGCTGAGCCACCAAGGTTATCATAATATGCGAGCCTGTTTATCGCCGTGTCCGTGTAACACATTCTAGACACATCAATTGGGCAGCTGCAAGCCGAGTAGGATTCTGGTGCCTTTATCATAGCACACTTGTCAGAATTGAACACACTTGGAAGATTCCAGGCATGCAGAGAGACTAACCGATCCTGATGTAATTTACTCTTACTGAGCAGACAGGTAAATGGGGTCCCCCTAAGAAAGCTCAAGAGACCTTCTATAGTTTGATAATACATAGTTCCTAGATAGGGAGGGTGCTTTAAATAGGTGTTTTCATCACCTGTTTGTACTATCATTGTAATATGATTCCTCATTTTGTATTTTATGGAATTGTAACCATGCTGATCGTATTATTCTTACTAATATGTATGATTATGGCGATTAAAATACTGTGCTTGAGAGCACGTCGTTAAAATAAACATTTTAACCTTACCGTGTTTCTATTTTACTCCTGTTGTGGACTGGTATGAACGTATAACAAAAGAGTGTTCTCACTTCCCACCATTCCTAAGATGGTCCTAAGTCGCATGTTCTAGGTTGTCTAATCATTGGTTTCTTTGCTATAGGACGAAGAGCTGATGTGACACTGATTGCTAGTCTGGTAGGGTATTTTGGGCACTAAGGTGAATTTTGGCACACCCTAATTCACTGAGGTCCTAGGTCTTTGTGCACAGTTCTGTGTTTGCGCAGAATCCCTGTTACAGGGACCCTTGCTTGTAGTCAGGGCAAGGAGGAAACACTCTTCAGATAACCCCTGCTCACCCCCTTGGTAGCTTGGCACGAGCAGTCAGGCTTATCAAAGGCAATGTGCAAAGTATTTGTACCAATACTCACAGTAACACAGTGAAAAGACCACAAACTGACTCCACAGTTTAGAAAAATAAAGGTATTTATTCTAAGCTACACAAGACCAAAACAACAAAAATCCAACATACAGAGTTCAAGAATATGGTTTCAAAGGAGTTCTTTAGGTTGCGTTAAAATAATCCACAGTTGTGTCACGTTTTAGTCAACAATACCTTTAGTGAAAGCTGTAGCGTTGAAAAGCAAGAGATGTGTCACTGTTGAGACCCTGGGGAGGCGATGTGACATCCCCGCTGGACGTAGCGGGCGTGTTGCACTGACGCCGGTCTGTATGGAGAGGGATACGATAACTTGCGGGGATTCCGGTGCACAGGTTTCATTGGAAGCGGCTCGCAAAAGGCACGATGTGACGATCTTCGGGGCGGCGACGATCTCCAGTGCAGGGACGATGCGCGGCTCAGCGGCGATCTTCTCCTCTCGCAGCCCCTTCATGCGATGGCTCTGTGACCACTCTCGCAGCGATGTGATGCGATCCGCTAGCAAGCGGAGCAACGATCTCACCCAGTGATGACAGGCTCTGCGATGATAATCGCAGGGATGGTAATCTTCCCGCATCGGACTGGGGCGGGCCGCAAGCGAAGGATGCAACGACTCTGGCACCGGCATTAGGCGCTGCGACGATCTCAGCCTTCACGGCGGCGGGAATTTCCTCGCCCTGCCGGGGATGCGCTCCGCAAGCGAGCAATGTGTTACGAGCAATGCGTTAAACTTTGCAGAAAGTTCTTAAAATCTTGGTTTCCAGCTTCCCATCACAGGTACAACTTCCAGAGGCACCACAACTGGCTCAAGCACTCTAGGAAGGACAGAACTCTCTCAGTAGAGTTCAGGGAAGTTGGGGTTGAAGTCCTTTTGTTCCTGGTACTTCTTAACAGGGAGCCAGCTATTCTTCAGGCCCTTGGAGATTCCTTCAAGCAAGGGGACACAGCACAAAGCAAATTCCTTACCCTCTCTTTAGCAGCAAAGCAACTGCAGGTCAGTCTAGCAAAGCAATAGCAGGACAGTCTTCATTCTTCAGTCTCCAAGCTTTCTCCTTGGCAGAGATACCTTCTTGATTCCAGGATGATCTAAAGTTCAGTGGTCTGGGGTCCTATACTTATACCCCAAAAAGTATGTGTTCCCTTTGTGCAGGAGGGCTCTGAGCCCGGTCCAAACCAGTTCTGGAGCACTCTGTTTACATGACTCCTTCTTTCCTTTCACAGTGAAGAGCAGAAACATCAGATGCCCCTCAGGAGGTGGAGCCAGCATTGTGGAGGGAAAGCACAGCCCTGGAGCACTTTGTTGACATGATTCCTTCTCTCCTTTCACAGTGCAGGGCAGAGACATCAGACGCACCACAAGGGGTGGAGCCAGCACTGTGGAGGGCAGGCACAGTACTATTCAGGTCCTAGGTGCAACTCCTCCCTTCCATCTAGATGCAGATCTCTCTATTCACCAGTGGGCGGACTCATTATGTCTCCTGGAGTGCCCCAGCCCTGTCACTCACAAACCAGACAGTCAATTCACAAACAGCCAAAGGCACACAGAAGGGTCAGACAAGAAAGCAGCCAATTTATAAAAGTGCCGCTTTCAAACACAGGATTTAAAAACCATCCACCCTTAAAGATGTGTTATTAAATTCTGAGTTCAGGGATACCAGACTTCAATGTTCTATCTTGCTCCTATGGGAAGATATGTAGGTAAATATTATACACAGCATTACCCATTATAGCCTACGGGCATGATAGCCTTTCAATAGTGAAAAACGAAAATGGTTGTGATTCACTACCAGAGCATGTCACCCACACTAGTACATGCTCTACCTTTCACATACACTGCAACGTGTCCAGGGGGTACCTTGGACCTTCCATGGGGGTGCCCAATGTGTACAGAAAGGGAAGGGTTAGGCCTGGCCAGTGTGGACACTGGTCAGGTCAGCATGGCAGTTAGCAACTGCACACAGGCACTGCGGTGGCAGGCCTGAGACACCATTTTAGGGCTACTCATGTGGGTGGCACAATCAGTGCTGCAGGCCCAATAGTAGCATTTGACTCACCAGCCCTGGCACACTCAGTGCACTTTACTAGGGATCTACTGGTAAAACAAATATGCCAATCATGGATAACCAATCACAATATCAATTTATACAGAGTGCATATGCACTTTAGCACTGATCAGCAGCGGTAAAGTGCCCAGAGTACTATTGCCAACACCACGGGTCAGGAAAAACAAGGGAGGAAGAAACAACAAGTTTGGCGATAATCCTGCAAAATGGGCCATTTCCAACAACTCATAACTGCGGCAGCTGGAAATAGTGAGCAACGAAGAATATGGAAAATTCACCTTCAGCGCAAGAAGCAGAAGACAACAGACATGTTGCACACAAAAATACATTATTCTGATTGAGTTGCATGAACAAAGCAAGAAAAGCACATTCATTTCAAGGCCACCTTCTGAGTCCTAGTGTCAAGTGAATATACTTCATACACTACCACAGACACTATTAACATGGATCAAGTCCTCAATACCGACTTAGCCCCCATGCTCTATAATGCATCCTGGCAACGGATATGCATTTGGTCAAGTCTCTTAACTCGATGCATATTCTGATATTACCACTGGGGTTCCCAGCATAATCTACAGGACTTAGCAATTGAAAAGCTCCTACCGCCTCTATGATGCTACTCCATTGTGCTTAGTGCACATGGGTTCGAATTTCTATCACCCATGACATTGTAAGGATGACACCTCACTCTTTGGTATGTTGAATATGATTTGACAAGCATGGGTAATACAAACCAAACACTCTGCATCTCCTTTTGGCCTGCATCCACCCCCCATTTCCATGAATTTCAATTAGGAGTAGCCAGTGTTAGTAGCTGCTACCCCTTGCATTCTCTTTGATAACCCTGGCGTCCCCCTTGGAATTCCTGGGCTCAGGGGCCATGAAAGCTGAGAGAGGAACAGAAACTCAAGATGAGTCTCAGAGCTCTGTGAACTTTCTGTAGTTCACACCTGTGCCCTTCACTTAGGGCCTGATTATGACTTTGGCGGTCTGGGAGCGGGCCGCTCCCAGACTGCCAAAGTCGGCTGCCAGCCGCCCGCCAGATTACAAGTTGTTTGGTAGTCTGGGGGGTGGTGGGCATAGTGGTCCCACATTGGTGTCTTTCAAAAGGCACCAAAATGGGGGCGCCACAGCCTGTACCTGCATGGTATGGACTTTGTAGTGGCACCGCCAAGCATATTGCTTCTCCTGACCGTCGCACAACCAACAGGGATCACGGATCCCTGTTGGTTGCAGTGGTCCCCTGGTGGTCTCACCACCCAAAACTCGTACTTCAGTGTTCAGACAGCAGGTGCGGCGGTCCCCAACCACAACCACACCTCCACCATGAGTAGGGTGGTCCTATGAATCACCGTACTCAAAATCAGGCCATTAGTCTCTCAGCCTTATTTAGAATGGCAGCTCCCTTGCTTACATGGTGATGCAGGTTTACTAAAACGCAGGAAGAGTTCAAAGGGAGAGTCCAGAAAGTCCTGGGCCATTGGGATAGTAAGAAGTTGTAAACTCATGTTATGAGAATTTCCCTATCTATAGTGCGCTTTGATTATGCTGAAATCATTATTCCATTAGATCAAAGTCAATAAATGTGAATTAAAAGGTTTTCTTCAACTCAGAATTTAAATTATAGTAAACTTAAATTTGTATTCTGTTTCTTGAATAATGCTTTTTGTTTGACATACCCTTCTTCAGGAGTATATTAATATATGACACATGGATAACAGTGATTAGATTAACTACATTTCCAAAAAATAATATTTTCAAAGCAACCTTTCACAAATCCTTCCTTAGCCAATAGACAATTGCCAAAAGGGTTTACCAAAGGAGTGTAAGACAAAAATAATGCTTTCTTCCCCAACAGCCAGGACACCGGATCCATGTGCCCTAATATCCGCATCCATCAGCACGGCACCACTTTAATAGCAATCAATAAATGCAAACCGATAATAAATTAGGAGTGTGGATTGAAAAATACATTTTTACTAAGACGTAGTGCTCAGATGTAGCTGTCACCAGGCTATCGCTAATTAACATCTATAATTGGAACCTGCTGAGAAGTGTAACCGAGTAGGAGCTTTGCCTACCAGTGCTTTTTCTCTCCCATTAAACAAGTGCCCGTACTCTTCCTTTAACCACACATGAAAGCGCTGCTGGGGAATGCAGATATTGTGTCTTTCCTGCTGGTACAGTGCCTTTAGAAATAAAAGAAAATAGTTCTGATAAATTATGTTACAGGCACTTACTCATCAAAAGTATAGCATCCTTGCTTGAAAGCCCTAGTGCTCTGCTGTCAAATGTATAACAGTCAGAGAATAACTGGTCATGTCTCTTTAAACGTTTATAGCTGTCCTGCTGATAAGGGCTGTTAGCTTCCCTCACTGCTCATGAGTGTGCTTCATACCCACTTCCGAAAGCCATATGGTAAGAAGTATTTAGCACAAGAAGGGAATACCATCCCCCCTAATTGGGGCTACAAACAGGTAATGTGGATGAATAGATTCAGTAATGTACATGGCACTTCATGCCTATCACGCTGGAAGTTCTCTATTTTTTGTTCAGATATAGGAAATGAAGCACAAAGATGTAATATGATCTGCACAGGATCAACCAGTGTGGTCAAATGTGGAAGCCAGGGTCGCAACCCAGGTGGTCAAAATTACCAGTACACCACAATTGTGTCGTTTTCACCCACACAATTGTAAACCACAACATACATTCAATTCATAATCCCTCATAAATGTGGTTATAAACAAAAGTAGTCAAATTGGTTGTGTCAATGCTTGTTAACTTCGACCATATGCCTTTAATTCTCTCTTCTCTTACTGCATTGCCTGGTCGCATATGTGGTCTGGGCTAGGCTCCTGGGGAACTCATAAATCTGTCTCTGCATCTTCCAGGAACATAAAAGAAAGACCGTGGACATGAAATGCAGAAACAGAAAAGCTAGTTATGGAACCTTAGCTAGTAAAAATCATAAATGAGGTCGATTCATCCTTCCTACGCCTGGTCAACCCACCTATGCACTCTTGGGAGCAGAGCAGGTCTTCCTCTTTGATTTGCATAATGTATTTACATGAAGGTGAATGCAATGTATTTGAAAGCACCAATGCCCCATACACAGTGTCCTTTAGAGGGATAACGATATTTTCTTTCCTGCACAGGAAAGGACTACATGTCCAAGGTTGATCACTCTAAACAGACTCTTTGTACCCGAACACACACACCTGTCTTTCTGGGATGAGTTCTCTTGGGCGATTCGGAACACGCAAAGGTACTTTTTTTATTTATGTTTTTATTTAATTGGTATCTATCCCGTCATCTGTCGACTTCCCCCACCCGCACCACCCTACCACTCTTACCTGTGCCAGCTCAGCCTGCTCCTAGAAAGACTCATGCCTCTCGAACATCATTTCTTTATCCCTGTGTCTCAGAGCAGACTGCATGTGATTGGCAAAATCACAGCAAATGTGCTTTTTGGTCAGGCTGTTAAATATTGGACAGATTTGTTAGCATGAGCTGAAAGCCATTTTGTATTTCTGGCGGCCATTTTGTCTGTCATGTGCTCTGTCCTACCTTTCTGTTAACTGCTCTTGTAGTCTGCCTAGAGACAAACTATATGCAGCATCCTCCACTTCGCACATGCCCAGAAGGGCCTATCTAGTAGAATGCACCTGCCTCTCTAGTATAACTATCAGGCTATTTTTGCTGCTGTATGGAGAAGTAACTCTCCTCCCACTTTGTAGAGCAAGTAGATCTTGCATGCCCATCTTGGTCATTTTGCATGCTTACATGAGCCAGGACTGCCCCTTGGTTTTATGCTGAGTATGTAACCCTCACATATATAAGGCCCCAGTGTTCTGTACTCCTTAGACTGCCTCCTTCATTTACTAAGACTTCTGTGTGACGTAGTCTCACTTCATTTGAGGTTAATAAAACTCTCTGGTATAGTTCAGCTTCTGTGCCAATTTCTTCTTTGTTGTTTTAAATGGACTAAGTATCAGTGGAACCCCTGAGAAGTGGATTTTTGATTACTACAAGGCTTTTGAACCTCATTTCAAATGGCTATCCTTGGATCCAGCTACCTCAGTGCTATAGACCAACAATAATTAAAAAGAAATAGTTGTTCAGGGCAAGACTGAGTGTATGCTTTACATGGGGAGGATGTGCAGCTTTTGACTTGAGTTACACAGAGCAGTTCCTGAAATATGCAGTGTTGTCATGGGCCTAGTATGCAGTGGATACTTGAGCTTTTGCTTGCGGGATGCCTCGCTTGTGGAATGATAGCAAATATATACCTACCTTTCTGCACTTACCTTTTAATATTTTGTCCCTCGATAATTTGTCCTTGATATTAGTGGGCCACAATGTTCTTGTGCTCAGTATTCAAGAGTACTAATGGTATGTGTGGAAAGCTTTCCAGGAAGTGTGTTTGATTTACATTTTCACTATGTTAGACTTTCCCCTTAGTTGTTTCTCGACTCCCAGCAATACCAATGAGTCAACAGTGATGGAACTGCGCTTAGCAATGCCCTGTAGAGTTTTCCCCAAGTATTAAGGTTAGCAATGCCCTGTAGAGTTTCCCCCAAGTTTTACTTATCCGCATCTTTATTTTGATTGCGTGAAGATATGTTGTATAGTGATGGAATAGAACAACAAGACTGTAGGAAATTGGGTCATTGGCTAAGGGGGGGTGGACGTCCCACTCTGGCAACACCAAAATCCTTGTCAGGGTGCATCACAAAAGTCACATAATTAACCTCTGCTTAACCCTGTGTTACCTTGGCACAAAGCAGGAATGCTTAACTTAGAGGCAATATGTAGAGTTTCTATGGAGCACAAAAACAGTATTAAAGTGAAAACAGAGTACATAAAAAAAATCCAAAACAAATTTCGAAAATAGAGTATGTTTTAATTTTAAAAAAATGGTACCACAATGAAAGAAATCCATAGACCTAGAGATAATGACTTTTAAAGTTTTTAGTACCAACTGTGATTAATTAGTCATGCCAGACTGGGAGAAAGTCACAAGTTCAGGATGTACGTGATGGAGTGCTGGCTGAATCCAGCGACAAAGTGAATCCAGCTGAGAGTTGTACCTTATGTCCTTGAGGCAAGCCCTTGTGTCGGTCGGTGTTAGTTCTGATCCGAAGCTGCAAGGGGTGTGACAGTGGCGGTTCACCCATTGGGGGCGCAGGGGTGGCAAACCATAAACAATTTGCCCAGGCCTGTCTTGTGTTTAATTAGCTGCTGACATGATGTTATACTTTTACAGGAAAACAAGTGTCTTTTTTCAATTTAAAATACAAGATAATGCCAGCAGCAAAGGAGGCTCCTCTGTCCCTTTTAAACTGTGCATGTGTGAGGCAGTGGCTTCTTCATCCCACCTCACACATTCACAGTAGATAGCAGACATGAACCACTTGCCTCGAGCAGTGCAGCATGTCTGCTGAGGCTTCGGTGGGGCTTGCCACTCTTCATCCCTATACCCTGTCAGATGGCAGGTTAGGGAAGAAGGGTCTGCCTCCAGCCTTAACCTGGCATCTGATGGGGCATTAGCTTGTGTTCCATGCCAGGACAAACAAAGCAATCATTTATCACAGCTACCACTTGTTTATTCTAGTGCCAATTCGTGGGAGTCAGAATGTTGGAGCAAGGATCATGATAAGGTTGAATTCAGAGTCCCAATGTAAAATTGTATTAAAAGCTTTTGTGTGTGTGCGTGTGCATGACTGTGATTGCTTGTGTATGTGTTTGCCTGTGTGCGTGCATGATTATGATTGTTTATGTGTGTATAGTTATTGTTAGACCTGGCGTCATTGGCATGAGTCTCCCTTCCATTTTGACGGATTGCCTTCTCTGTTTTGATATGTTTTTGCTGGTTATATGTTTTGGGCACTGTGCCACTGCTAATCAGTGCCACAGTGCAAGTGCTCACTATGTTATATTGATGTACTAATTGGTGATTCCATGATTGGGTTATTTGATTTACCTGTCAGCCCCTAGTACAGTGCACCATGTGTGCCCAGGGCTTGTAAATCAAATGCTGCTGCTTTGCTTGCAGCACTGGTTGTGCCACCGACAGAAGCAGCTTGTAATGTGTGTCTCAGGCTTGCTATTGCAAGGCCTGTGTACAGTCTAGTACTGCCATGTCGACTTGGCAAGTGCAGCCACATGCCAGTTCCTAAACCTTCCCTTTGCTTCGTATTAGACACCCCTATGGTAGGCCCAAGGGCAGGGTGCATTGTAAGTATAAGGTAGGGTATGCTCTGATGTGTGTAGCATGTCCTAATAGTGAATTACAGCCCTTTTCGCTTTTCACTATTGCAAGGCTACCTGTTCTCCATAGGCTAGAATGGGCAGTTAGATTATTACATTCTTATAATCCTACCTGACTTAGGGAACATGGTAGTAATTCCAATGTGATATGCCTGAACTCAGAATGATAAAATACATCTTTTAGTAAAGATGGTTTTAATATACTGTGTTTAAAAATACCACTTTTAGAAAGTAGGTATTTTCTTGCCGAACTGTCCAGGCCTGCCTCTGCTAGGTTGTGTATTCCTTGTCTGGGTTTGTGAGTGACTGGGAGATTCCAGGAGACAGGCTAGGAGCACTATGGAACCTCCCTCCTGTCCAGGGGCATCATCCCTGTGGTAATTGCCAGGTCTGTGCACAGACAACGAAATCATTGGAAATCGACATTGGCACTGCCAGACCATGGAAGCAAATTAAATTCACCAATTGCAATAGTGACCACGTGGTTTATCTTATCACCTGCCCCTGTGGCTACAAGTATGTGGGTATGACAACACGCAAGGTCCGCATACGGATATCTGAGCACAAGAGTACCATCAGATGTGCCAGACAAGCCACTAAGTTAACTGCCCACTTTCTGGAGGCGAAACATCTAGCCTCGGAATTCAAATGGACTGTTCTGGAGCAACCCTTTATCCCCAAACACACAGCAGATGTGATTAAATACCTGCTGACGAAAGAACAAAAATGGGTACTGAAATTGGGGACTCATAAAGACGGATTAAACGATGATATTCCTTGGTCCATTCTGTGAACCACGGCCAATCTACTGAGCTGGATCCCAGGGCACTACATCATCCGTCTACTTATATACTGGGCATTGATTATACAGCTTTGATAGGGTGTATCTAGTGCCTTTCCCTGAGGTGTGACTTTCTGTTTGAGTCCCTGGTACTCACTTTCCATCCTTTTAGGAATTTAACTAATGGGGTCTAGTGACGTTACTTAATTGAATCTGTCCATACTGTCGCCACTGCATTTGTCCACCTTAAATACTGCAGGGCTGTACTTCCTGGTCTCTCCTGGTCCTTTCCAAGTGCTTTCCCGTTATCCTATGTGTTCTATAAACCTAGGACATTGCTCTCATTAGGACACACTTGTGACAAGTCAAAATTTGTAACTACTTGAATGAATTGCTCCAGCTTTTCTGCAATGTTGTGCATTTTTTGATCAAGTATCACGGTGGTACATTGTTCGCTTATAGCTTTAAGCCATCTATACATGTTCACCGCTGCCTCCCGCTTGATATTATTAACTCTCAGTAGGTTATTACACCCAGCGGTAATACCAGAAGAAATGCGGTGTTTTTGGTTTCTTTTCTTTAACCTTGTTTCCCATTCATGACCCCTCTCAAAGCTCGCTCTGTTTTGTTTACATTCGCTCTGTGCCGTGTGACTCCGTTACCATGACTTCATGCCACAGATCGACCAACGACCTGATTTGGCTTTCAGTTAGCACAGCCAATCAAATCGTGGGCCTCATCCACTCCCAGCCAATCGAGGGAGACAGTGAAGGGCCCCACGTGACCACGCTACCAATGGTAGCACGGCTTTTAAACAGGCGAACCATGGTTGCTCATTACCTCTCCAGACGGCCAGGACGCCGGCCCCGAAGTACCGACGGAGAGGTAAGAGGGATTTTTCCCTCCTCTTCTTTACTTTTTTCCACTTCGTTACATCTATGTAATGGAGAACACTTGCTCTCATAAAGAACCCCGGCCCCGCTATTGATGGCAATGATTCCTCTTTCGTTAGGATACTCCTTTCGTCTTGTTTCTAGCTATTGAGATCTCGAAGTGTTTCGTTCATGTTCTGTGCATACTTTGTGTTGATATGTGTTTCACATGTCTTTTTAGAGCGGTGCTTCATCTTCCCCTGAGCCGCTGCCAGGTGGGGTGAGGCCAGTCTACCTTACAGATTGAGGTAAGGACTGGGAAACGTTCTGATGATGAAATTTCTTACTGAATGTTTCTATACCGGGCCATATGTGCTTTAAATGCCCTTTTTTCCTCAATTTGACGATGATGTAATGTTAGATCCACAGTTGTGGACTTTTTTACCAGCCCAGATATTAAACGATAGTTATACCCTTCCTTTTTCCTCCCACAGGGATTAACCCAGACTGTAAGGGCACCCGGAGCTTTCAGGTGACAATGTTCACTTTTTTGTTTTCCCGGTGCTTTCCTTCACTTTATTAAATTCACTTGGTGCAGTAGTTCTAATTTTATTGTTGGTCCTGATGAATGCAAAGACACAAGAGTCCCTTATTTGCAGAAACTAGTTGACCTTTTTTCACCTCAGGCCGTCTACATAACTTGACAGCCTTGGGTCATATCGATTTTTAACGTTGGTATGTCAGGCACACATCGAATAAACTATTGTTAAGTGCCTTTTTTCAAACCAATTTTAATGCACTCCTAGTTTGGTTTCTTCACCCTTTCACCCCTTTTTCTACACTGCACACCCCAGTCCCATGTTTTTGTCCACTCATTAACATCGAGTGGCATACCTCACTGTCATTGCCACCATCCACTTAGGAACCCCCTTACCACCGGGTTGACGTTTGTGTGTGGCACCGATTTTCTCAGACGGGTGGTACGGATAAAATCCCAAATGATGAAGGGCGGATCCGTATGGTGACTGATGGGTATTTCTCGCATCTTGCTGAGAACGTCTGTGGCATATCACTGTGGGTGCATGGTTGTGGTTGACCTGTTGTTATTTCTGGGCATTTTATTTTGAGACCCTCTGTTACTTCTGTTGTTTATAGGTTCTTGGGGATTGTACTCAGAGCTTGGTCTTTAAACTCCCCTAAGGTCCCCCCTTACCGTAGTGTTTTTTGACAGGCTGGGGCAGCCCGGTGGTGAATAGAGAGATCTGCATCTAGATGGGAGGGAGGAGTTGCACCTGGGACCTGAATAGGGCTGGGCCTTCCCTCTACAATGCTGGCTCCACCTCCTGTGGCTTGTCTGATGTCTCTGCCTTGCACTGTGAAAGGAGAGAAGGAATCTTGTCAACAAAGTGCTCCAGAGCTGTGCCTTCCCTCCCCTGTGCTGGCTCCACCTCCTGTGGGGCATCTGATGTCTCTGCCCTGCACAGTGAAAGGAAGGAATGAGTCATGTAAACAAAGTGCTCAGGAACTGGTTTGGACTAGGCAGAGGCCTCTCTGCCTTCAGAGAGCAAAGGATTTTGGGGTATAAATATTTGGACCCTGATCACAAGAAAGTAGGGGCCAGATGTAGGAGCCCTAATACCGGTCGGAAACGGCCGATTTTGGCCGTTTCCGACCGGCATTAGGGTTTTCAGATGTAGGGCATGCATTTACAGAATCGGTATTTTACCGATTCTGTATTTACCGATTCGGTAAAATTACCGAATCGGTAAATACAGACTCGGTAAAATACCGATTCTGTAAATGCAGATGTAGCTGGCACATGTCAGAGTGCCACAGGGCTTTAAGAATCGGTATTTTACCACCCAATCCAATTGGGTGGTAAAATACCGATTCCAGGTGTGCATGCACATGTGTGCATGCACACCTGTGCCATGTGACACACAGACATGCCCTTAGGGCATGTCTGTGTGCCACATGGCGCACATGCCTATTTTTGGGGTGCCAGAGGGTGTCAAAGTGACACCCCCTGCACCCTTGCTGAAATCGGTATTTACTGAATCTGTAAATACCGATTCGGTAATACCCATTGATTCCTATGGGCTTCAATGCCCATAGGAATCAATGGGCATTACCGATTCGGTATTTACAGAATCGGTAAATACCGAATCTTAACGATTCGGTATTTACCGAATCTGAAATACCTACATCTCCCCTCCTCTTTTTTACCACTTCTTAAATACCGATTCGGTATGAATCGGTATTTAAGAAGTGGTAAAAAAGATTTACCTACATCGGGCCCTAGATCACTTATGGAACAAGAAATCTTTTGCCAAGGAGAAGAACCAAGGAAGCTGCAGGAGTTTTACTGCCCCTCTGCCAGTGTGCTGTTTGCTGGGTTGGCCTGCACTGGTTGCTTCATTGCCAAGGAAAGGAGAAGGAACTTTTAAGGACTTTCATCATTTACAGAATATTCTCCATGGGCTTGAACTGTGCTTGCCTCCTGCTGAAGTCTCAGGGACAAAAGTCTTCACCTCCAGCTCCCCTCTGAATTTCCTTGCTGGGAATTCTCACCTCCAGACATTTGCGTGCCGCTGGGAACTGGAAGCGCGACGCACCAAGAGGAAGTGTGTCGCCGTCGCAGCTGAGATCGCCGGAGAAGCGAGCCTTCGCCGCATCTCCCTGAAAGCATATGTTCTTCGAAGCTGCCTGCTGTCGCATCACCAGAGAAGCGTGACGCCATTGGGAGAGTCGCAATCGCATCACCGGAGAAGCGTGTCGCAGGGCCTGTCGCAGCTCCAAGGTACAGAGTCGTCGCAAGGCTGCCAGGGCGTCTACAGATCTTCAAGGGCGCCATCTGCTCACATTGCAACCGGATCATCACATCGCATGAAGGCGCCATCTTGCGCAATGCAACAGGCACGCAGGCCGAGAATCTACGCATCACCTCCGTAACGGTAAGGATCACGACGCATCCCCTACTCTGCGCAGGTATTGAGGCACGACGCATCATCTCCCCAGGATCACGGAACCGACGCATCTCCCCTTTTGGGAGCCTTTTGTTTACTTTGCGTTACGCATCCAGGTACTTTGTTGAGAACTTTGTCGCATTATCATCAACTTAAACTAAGCAACGTTTTATCATCTTTTAAGCAATCTTAAGTGTAGTATTGTGGATTTTTGTCGTTTGTGGTCATGTGTTAAGTCTATATAAAGAATACTTATTTTTATAAAACCTGTGTTGTGTCCATTTGTAGGGTTTTCACTGTATTACTGTGTATATTCACAAATGCTTAACACACTGCCTCTGAGATAAGCCTGTCTGCTCGTGTCAAGCTACCAAGGGGGTGAGCAGGGGTTATTAAGGTGTGTAATCCCTTTATTCTGACTTAGACGTAAGGGTCCCTATTTGGACAAAGGTGAATACAATTGCCAACTAGAGACCCCCATATCTTACAGTTATATGTATAAAAGCATGCATGCAAGAATCTGAATGTGCAAGATGTATGTCTGTATTCTACTATGATCATGATCCATACATGCCAGCATTTCAACTTTGATAAGAGGGAGAAATATATGTGGCTGCAAATGTATGAATATTCTCTTTTTTTCTGCAGACTGGTTCCTGAGTTCAGTTACCATTTTGCAATGCTTTCTCTTCTAGAGAATGTCCATTTGCAGATTTAAATGGAATGATGGAAGGATGGGGGGCAGCAGCTTAAATGGGCATTGCAATGCTGTTCTTTTATTCAACATTATGTACCCTTACACTACACGACACAGACAATACCAGGATTTTTGCAAACATCTTATAAAATGTACATGCAACTAGGATGCCTGAGAGTTTGTGGTCTTGCCTCAAGTTTCTCCCTTTTTGGGCCTGCAAAGATAAATTGTGCAGTCCAGAAAGTTTCCTTTGCATTCTTGTACTTGTAGTATAGTGTATAACATTCAGGATTAGAAATACCAGAATACAAAGAACAGTGAAATGAGTCACTGAATTTGTGATCTGTTTTTTGGCTGGCAAAACTTCAGCCTTCTGGAATGCACATTTCTTGATTATAAGGCTGACATGCCTTGCTCCCTCTGTTTTGCCTGATTTCCAAGCAGGTTTGAGGCTTAGTTTGGTTTGTTCACGGGGATTCAGTAGGCTAATAGAGCTCTGATTGTGGCACGTGGTGGCTACTCACAAGAGATAGTGTGTGCTTCCGTAGGGTGGCACGGGCTTACCTGATTGGATCATTACTTTATTTTTTTTAATATATAAGGCAGGAGCACGGATGACAGTGCTCAGACTATTGCAATTATCTGGAGATCATGAGTTTGAATCCTTATCAAACAGACTCAGAATTCCATCCAGTCAAGGTTCCTCGAAAATGGCAGAAGGGAGATATGAATGAATCTATCTTTAGCTATCAGTATTAGTTGTATTTCTGTACTGACCCAGCTTGTCTTGCTGTTGACTGAATGATGTAGTAAAGCGTCCGAGATGCAGTATATTTTAGTGTGTTGGTATGTGCTCTGGGCTGTACAGCAGTTTGACAACAAACTATTTTGTCTGGTACAGCTATTGTCTTGTTTCTTGCAAATTTTATTGAAATTCTAGCCCAAGCTCCCCTTTCATTTTTAGCTAAGCTACCTTGCATGCTACAACTCAGATCTTAAATTTGCTCCCCACTACTTTTCAAATCTTCCAGCTGTCACTGGGCTGCGATGCATGGTCTTGCGTCTGGTTGCATCAAACTGCATAGGTTCCGATGAGGCTGCTGATCAGGAGCTGAGAGGCTTTGTGATGTGAGATTATGTGTCTAGCTGTATCGCGCCGTATTGGATTTGATGGAACCCACAGTTAGGCAGGGAGGAGTACACTGTGCTTCTAATCTAAAGTTAGAACCTAGTAAACATGATAAGGTAACCCAGTGTTAGTAAATGGGAGTGAACTTCCAGGACATGAACAACTTAAGTACACATGTTCTACTTTTGAAATACAATGCACACTGCCCTATGAGACTTTAGGGCCTCACTTAGGGGTGACTTATGTAAATTAGAAAGGAAGGTTTTGTCCTGGCAAAAGGTTATTTTGCTAGGTAGAAATTACATTTTAAGATTGCACTACATGCTGCAGTGGCAGGCCTGAGACTTGCTTTAAACGGCTTATTTAGTGGGTGGCTCATTGATTGATCCAGGCCCTTGGTAACAATTACTTTACAGGTTGAGGTTGCACGTAGTAACATTTACTTGGAATGTACAAGTAAAGTACCTGTGCAAATTTGGTGTAGGGCAATTTTACCTTATTTGAAGGAGAGAGCATAAGCACTTTGGCACTTATTAGAAGAGTAAAGTGCACAGAGTCCTAAAGTCAATAAAAACAAATTCAGTAAAACAGGAGGGATGAAAGCAAAAAGTTTGGGGGAATACCTCACCAGGGATGCACGGTCGAAAAAAGATGAATACCAAAATGATTGCAAAGAATAATAGTGTAAAAAAAAGTTAAACTTGAATTTCATAAGTCTTATATGTATACACAAATGGAATTACTTCATAAATATTGTTAAACTAGGCACCAGTTATTAGAATCAGAAATGAGGTTCCTCAATAGAGATCCGGGTTTGTACCTAGGAAGATGCCTGTGACATCAAAGATAATTATACATATTAGGATAAAATTATACACCCTTTGGAAGCAAAAGATTAGCCATATCTATCAAATAACGTAACTACTAAATTTCAGAGTGAGATTAATGTCGCTATGAAAATGGGTGTAGACAATTACTTGTTAGATGATGATAATCTACAATTCCTCAAAATGCCTTTCTTATACTCGCTCTACATTTTAGAAATCAATGTATAACTTTTTATATGTTAGACACACTTTGTCAAACCAGCTACGAGTTCAGTAATTATGTTATCCTTTCCACATTTCAAAATGTTCTTAAATATTTGAAAGGCACCACAAACAAACTATCTGACAGTTCCATGATAGCATCATGGTAACCCAGGCTGTCACAACTTTAGATATCTGTGTAGCACCAGTCAGTCAGGAAAGTATTACATTATGAATGATACTTGTTGTATCAATGCAACATTTATTTGACACCAAATGTTTTGAGTTCTTTTCTGAATAAACAATAAAAAGATTCACCTAATTGCATTCCTCCATTCCTCAACCACAGGTTCATTAGCAGGGCTTACCATCTTCACAATTTATTGGAGGTTTTCATATAAATTCTGAAGCTGTTGTTTTAATTTAAAAAAGGGTGTGCTCCTTGTATTTCAAAGTAGACACACTCACATGCTGAATGTCCAAACTCTATACAAAACAGACATCTTTTAAGAAAATTACCCTTTGTCACTGAAGTCCATTGCTCATTATTTTCTGTGATGCCAGTCGACCACCTATCATAATTTCAATACTCCACTATTATTTGAATATAAACGAGAAATTGATTCCACAGTGTGCTACTTGTGATGAAAGATGACCTGAGCAAATATAGAAAGAATATAGGTGGACAGCCCTAGAATATTGAAATAATCTGATTGGGGCAATCATGGGTGCCCCAGTGTTACTGTGTCTTCTCATGTTACCCAAAATGAGAATTGTTTTAGGGAAAAGTAAAAACAAATTGATATTCCTCGTGTTGATGGACAGGAAAAAAGAGCCATCAGATTGTCCAACCCTAAATAGGTCAGATATTTTTCCTTTGGTCGGCTGGCTTACCTTTGACCTTCCTCCTGCTGGCCATCAGAGTTAGGTTTATGCCAACAGAGTGGACCCCCAAATTAAAATTGGGAGGGCAGAAAAAGAGCTTGGTAGACAGAGGTTGGAAATTTCCCTTTTTGCAGGGTTACCCCAGTCTTTTGTTTTCCTCTTCTCTTTCTCTGACCAACTTTTTGTTGGTTTTAGGCTCTGAGCATTTTGCCACAGATACTCAATGCTAAATTGCATGTGCTCTTGCCTAAATACGTGTGTAATCGGTATGTACCTGGGACATGTTTAATTTACTTGTAAGTCCTTTGTCAGGTGGTATACACAATGCCCAGGGCCTGTAAGTTGAATGCTATCAGTGGGCTGGCTGCAGCACTGATTGTGCCACCCACAGAAGTAGCTTTTCAAACCTGCCGCAGGTCTGCCACTGCATTGCCTGTGTGTGCAGTTTGCTGCCACTTCGACTTGCCATTTAAAACTCCTTGCCAAGCCTTAATCTCCCCTTTTATGACATATGTCACCCATAAGGTAGGCCCTAGGTAGCCGTAAGAGCAGGATGCTATGTAATTGAAAGGTACAACATCTACTTGTGTGTTTTGAATTTCCTGGTAGTGAAAAACAGCTCAATTTGATTTTCACTACTGTGAGGCCTACTGTTCCCACAGGTTAGCTTGGGAATTCCTTAATACACTTTTAGGCTGTGATTCCTGATCAGAGAGGAGTATCTTTTTCATGTTTCATATGTTTGTAATTGTATTGACAAATTCCCCTTACTGGAGAAGTTAGATTTAACCTGATTTAGAAATGCCACTTTTAGAAAGTGGACATTCCTCTATACTTACTGCTCTGTGTGCCTTGTAGCCTGTCTCCAATGCATGCCTGGGCTTGGTGACAGCAACACTTTGTACATTCCCTCTAGATAGCTGCAACACAGGAAGGCTAGGTGTGTCTGAGTACCCATCTACATACATCTGCAATCTGATGCCCATGCCTGGACAGGATGGAGGGAGGGGCTAATATATCACTTGAATAGGCTGTGCCCTGCCCCCACATAAAGAACTGATTACCCCACACTTTGTGCTTCTTGTGATGAAAGATGACCTGAGCAAATATAGAAAAAATACAGGTGGACAGCCTTGAAAGGGATCTATGTGCACTTCAGAGATTTGCGTTGAAGACACCCCCCACCCCAGCACATCAAAGGCACTTTTGGGTATAAGTAATTGGTCTCTAACCCCACAAAAGCAGACACGTTTAGATTTGGAACTAAAGCTCTGCCAGAGAAACTGCTGTTCTGGTTAAAAGACGCAATCAGCCTCCTGATCTGGAAGGTCTGCTTTTCATGTTGTTTTTTGCCCTGCTGCCTGTTGCTCTTTGACTCTTCTGGAGGAAAGCTGTACTCTCAATGTTCTCCAAGGGATTGCTGGCTTGCTTCTTGTTCTTCTGAAGTCTTAAGGATACAAAAGACTTCCAACCCATCACATTCAGCTCCTGTGCCCATTTTCAACTTTCTCCTGACTCCCAAGTAATGCCTCTGCAGCCCTGGGCCCTTGGGAGTGGGCTTGGACCCTTGAAATGAAGTTTTTAGGCTTTTCATGACAGCAAACAGGCCTGTTTACTCCAGAGCCACTCACTCAAAGGATCAGTGTGACCTCCTGCAACATCATCTCATTGTACAGCATGCTTCTCCCCCAAGACTGCAAGGTCTCATCTGCCATCCACAATGCCCGGCCAACTATTTGCTCCTGCAGGATCATGGCTAGTGATGCTCTACTTGCTCTTGGCGACCTTCTCCCCCACAAATGGGAAACTTGCTCAACTTGAGAAGGTCAAACCTCAGAGGGACTTGTTTGGAACTGTATCTGACATGCTTTCCATCATGGTTAGCCTGACCCTGACTTTGTCCAGGTCCAGCATAACCTAAAGTAACCTTTTTAGCTCCACTTGCTTCTAAGCACTTTACAGCATTTATTCCTTTAAAATGTAATTTGTAAACTTTTACAGATTGTGATTTTTGTTGTTTGGTGTTGTTTTGCTTAAAATTTCAATTCTAATTTTGTAAACTGATGTGGACCCTTTTTGTGATGTATTCATTGTGTTACTGTGTGTGTGTGTGTGTTGCCCAAATACTTTACACATTGGCTCTTTAGCTAAGCCTGACTGCTCTGTGCCAAACTCCCAGAGGGGAAGCACAGGTTCTCTTTTAGTGTGTATTTAGCTTACCCTGACTAGAGTGGTGGTTTGTGTCTGGCCTGGGTGCATACCTCAGCCAGCCAGGAATCCCATTTCTTACAACAGAGTACTCTGTTGACAATTATGTCACTTAACATGCCATGACTGATATTATTTGTGAGGTCATCAGCAGTGCAATATAGGGGTGCAAGTTGTAGTTAGTTCAGTAAGTTAACTAAGATATAGCTGGTGCATGTCAATGGTTTGTGGGATTTCTAATGCCAGTTTTTGTCTCACTGACTGTTCCGCATGGAAGAGGGAAACTGTGGAGAGGATGCATTGCAACAACAGGTTAACATAACATAACATAAAATCAGTAGAGCATCCTGTTTCCACATCTTGTTTATTAGCCCTACCATCTTCTTGATCACTTAACTGCTTCTTAGCTTTAAAATACTAACATTTTGAAAGAAACACTTTGGGCATAGTGGGGGTTGACTGCCCATATAGGACTCTGCACCATATTAGACGTAAGTATTGTGTCACTGTAACCTCTGGTTCCTCAGTGAGTGTTTAGGTTGATCTTTATTGTACGTTAAGGTCTTACCACCCAAACCACCTATAACACCACTTTGACCTTTGCTTTTTTCTGTGAATGTTTATTTTTTTTTATCATAATCTAATATGGTGCAGAGTACTGTATGGGCAGTCATGTGTACCAATCCCGTGTTGGGTGCGTGACATCGTGGGCATGTATCCCTCGTTCCCGGAAACATGGTGCATAGTCTATGTGGGGTCAGATAGGCTCTGTGCAGCAGCATCAATTGGATGAATTTAAATTTGGGATTACGAGACACCTTCTTGGGATAACCTATTATGGTGTCCCATTCTTTATCTGTAAATGCACGGCTCACGTCTCTTACCCATTTGTCACGGAGTGGTTGCAACGAGATCGCCGTTCCGGTACGGATCCCCTGGGTTAGCAATTTGGTCAGGTGTGCCCCATTTCCCATTAGATATTGCATAGTGAGTAGCGTGTTTGTAGCAGGTTCGGTACCCCCTTGAGTCCATGTGTCACGAATAAATTTAGAGATACTTGCGTGTAATAGGAACAGTCTGTCTGAAGCCCATGCTCACGCACGAAGGCTTCGTGTGACATTAGGACACCCTCCGAGAAGAGCACCCCACTTTAGTAATACCTGTGTCGGACCATGTCCTGAGGGTACGATTAGTGACTACACCTGACTGTTTGGGAATACCCAGCAGCGGGATGGTAGGAGCATTTGGTGGTGTTCACTTTGTGTATCTCAATGCGTTTCTCCAGTGTGTTATTGCTATGCGTAATAGGTGGGGTGTCAATGTTGGAATCTTGGACCCAGGAAACAGGAGCCTGTGGATATCTCCGCGGTCCCATTCCTGATGTGACATATCTAATTCCTGTAAGTTACGACCTGCCAACCAGTACATCAGCCATTGCAGCTGGCTAGTGTAGCAGTACGCTTTCAAGTCCGGTATCCGCAGTCCTCCCTGTTTTGTACTCAATTGTAGCTTCAGTAGGCCAATTCGTCTGTGCCCTGTGCCCCAAATCAGTTCTGTCATTAAAGAATTCAGCAATCTAAAGATCCCCGTTGGTACAAATGTAGGTAGATTGGTGAAGTAATAAAGCAGTCTTGGCAATAGCAGTATTTTAGTTATGGCGACCCGCCCTGCCACAGATAGAGGCAATGAGGTCCAGAACTTAAACTGGAGTTTGAGAGCAGTTACAGCGCAAGTCAGGTTGCCATCTAACAGATCTGTTGTATTTCTGTAGATCTGTATTAACAAACACAGGAAGGTATCAGGTGCTATGTTCCATGGACCAAAATGTAGCTGTCCAGTATGCATGGGGTCGTCAAAAAAATAGGCATAAGATTTGGTGGTATTTATCGAGAGGCCAGTCAACTCCTGAAAAAGGGCAAAAGTTGAGGGCAGAGTCTCTAAGCTCATATCCATGTCTTTTATATATAAAATGAGGTTATCTGCATCAGCAGAGACAATATGTGTCGTGTGACCTCTCACTATTCCCTTGCACCCCAGTTGGGAACGCAGTCTATGCGAGAGGGGTTCCAATGCTAGGATAAACAATAAAGGGGATAATGGGCAACCCTGCCTGCTACCTCTAGCCACAGTGTATTGTTGGGAAATATCCTGTCCTGTACGCACACACGCTGTGGGACTCCTACATAATAATCACACTCATTTCATATATTCTGTTGGTATACCAAACCTAGAGAGGGCGTAAAACATGTAATCCCAGTGCAGCGAGTCAAACGCCTGTCATAGGTCAAGTGAAATGCAACCCTCTTTTGTCCCCATGTCGAGTGTACCGGTCATAATTTGATGTAATCATCTAATGTTGAGCGCCGTACTCCTACCTGCAAAAACAACAGTTGATGGACAGAATGCAGAACAATGTCATACATTCACCCCAGTACAGAGATCTGAGCCTAAATCCATTGTTTTTTTGCACTCCACACCACCCCAGTTCAGACATGGCCATATGCAAATCAGCCTTGACCCTGTGCCTCATGGGAACAGTCCAGCCCGAACTGCCAAGCCATGTCTTTCCTGGACCGGAATCAAGCATCCTAGGACTGGTTTCTAGCTATCAGCCGTCTTCAGCCAGGATAGCTTGACTCCAGTGGTGTGGAGAGCATGGGACTCACGTCTGAGCATACCCATCCCACTCGGGGTGGCAAATGCAAAAACAACAGTTGATGGACAGAATGCAGAACAATGTCATACATTCACTCCAGTACAGAGATCTGGGCCTAAATCCATCATTTTTTTGCACTCCACACCACCCCAGTTCAGACATGGCCATATGCAAATCAGTCTTGACCCTGTGCCTCATGGGAACAGTCCAGCCCGAACTGCCAAGCCACGTCTTTCCTGGACCTGAATCAAGCATCCTAGGACCTGTTTCTAGCTATCAGCTGTATACAGCCAGGATAGCTTGACTCCAGTGGTGTGGAGAGCATGGGACTCACGTCTGAGCAGGCCCCTACCTGGCCCACATCCAAATTGATCAGTGTGAATCAGTTTCAGGATAAGCTGACAGAGCCGATTGGCTAACAACTTACTTAAGATTTTATAGTCCGAATTGAGTAGCGATAAGTGCCTATATCCTGACATGTCGGAACCATCTCGTCCCGGCTTCAATAGTGAAACCACAGTCGCGTGCAATGTAGTGGAGGGGAGCATACCTGTCTCCAATGATTCGTGGTACAGGCACTGTAAATGAGGCACCAGCAAATCAGCGTATACTGCATAAAATTCCACCAGCAAGCTGTTGTTGCCAGGGGTTTTATTGCGCAGTAGAGATTTGATCGCCTGTTGGATTTCCATCCCCGTCACCTGTTGTGTTAGTTCTTCACTATGCTGTTGTATTAGCTGTGGTAGTTGCAACCCGTCAAAGAAGGATTCAAAGTCTGTGTCGCTATTACCTACTGGTTGCCTGTATAGGTGCGCATAGTATTCCTTAAATGCGGTGTTGATTTCCAGTTGTGTGTTAAGTATATTATCCTCGCTAGTCTGGATCTCTAAGATAGGGGATGGTGTGGGAGCATTTTTAACCAATTTTGCCAATAGGGGTCCTGCTCTATCTGCATGTGTGTGCTGTTTCTGCGTGTAGAGCCGGTAATCTACTATGCACAGTTCCTCCAGAAGCTCCACATATTGTATGTTGGCCTCTTGAAGTTGCGTCAATAGCGCATTAGTCCCTGCTGCCTCCCCTTCTAGGGCATTCAGTTTACCTTCAATTTCCGTAAGTCGTTCTATAAGAGCAAGTCTGACTCCCGTCTTCGTTCCAATTGCTACTCCCCTTATAACTGTTTAAAGGCGTCCCATTCCAGCTGATGGGTACAAGCAGACCCTTTATTCTCAGAAAAATAATTAACAATTGCCTCTGATAGCGTGCTACGGAAAGACTTGGTCTCCCAGTAGTATGGGTTGTAACTTCCAGGTCGGTATTGGGGTCGGGATCTTACCCCATTGGAGGATTAACTCTACCGGGTTATGATCCGATAATGTCTTGCCCATGTGCAACACGTTGTTAACAGAACCATGTCCAATACTGCACTAAAATCACCCCTAAACACCC
The DNA here is from genome assembly GCF_964261635.1 of Lissotriton helveticus. NCBI lineage: Eukaryota > Metazoa > Chordata > Amphibia > Caudata > Salamandridae > Lissotriton > Lissotriton helveticus. The sequence continues at coordinate 1,012,700,825 of NC_136072.1, forward strand.
AGTAGTAATCAGACCAGTCCATCAGTGCCACGCTAAGGGTTTCCAAATACCTATCTTGGCCGGCATTCGGGGCATATATACTCCCAAACACTATGTATGTCCCATGCAGTGAGCCATGGAGCAATGCATACCTTCCATGTAGGTCCACTTTTTGCTCCTGACACTTAAAGGGGATATTATTTCTGTGAGAAGTTGGCCTGATGTGCAGTGTTCACTATTCTAGTGATCACTATATATCAGTCCAAACAACCCTTATTGATGATTGGTTGTAAGTCAACCTTATAGACCAGCTATCCTAGTAGCATGGATACGAGCAGTCTAAGGCTAAGACTCTAGAGGGCGTGTTAAGCCAGCTGTTTTACCATCACATTACCCCTTGAACACCCAGTGAAAGGACACCACACAAGTGTTATGAAAATAAACAGTGTATTTATTAGAATCACAACAACCCTGTACTCTTTATGAGGACAGGGTGCTAGGCACACAACAAAACTCTTACGAAAATACTTAAGTTAGCACGTTATACACAAATGCCCGAGGGGCACGAAAAACCATATACTCTAAAAGTGGAATGCGAATTACTAGCAGGTAAGTAACAGTTCTAATAGGCTTTGGAATCACTAGGACTGGACTAGGGAATCGTTAGATTACTACTAGGAGGCCCAGGGGACTCGGGTGCAGAGTGTGCACTCTCACGCGGGATGCGGGACAAAGTCTATGGAAGCTAGAATTCACAAAGTTAGTGTTCACGGGCGAACCCGACCTGGTAGGGAGAAAACGACAGTGGATCCTGACCCTTGGATAGTGAGGCTATGCTGGGACACCGGAGTGCCGAAGTTACCTAGCCCAGGGGCTGCAGCTGCATAGGTCTGAAAAGACGTCGGGGATCTCGTTGCCGGACCAGGAGCCTGGAAGGAAGAAGTTGCTGGCAGGCGACCAGTGAAGAAAAGTTCGATGGATCCAAGCCTGGATCAAGGAAGAAGAAAACCTGAAAGCAGAGGGGACCAAGTTCTTGAATCACTAGCCAGTGATTAAGTGGGCACCAGGATGGCACCGGGCGAAGTCACCGCAGTCAGGTGAGTGGGCGCTGCTGGGCTCTGCAGTCTCTCGGACCAGGAGGCGTTGTCGGCGACCAGGATGGAGGTGCGAGCTGTCCCACGAAGGTTCTTGCTGTCGACGTCGCTGGACCCAGGATTGGGCAACAAGTCTTGGCAAATGCAAGGCCCACGCGGTGGACCTAAAATGGCGTCTTGGGCGGACCAGGAGGGTCCAGGGTACTTCTCCGATGGAGGGAAGCAAGGGCCAGTCTGGAGCAACCAGACCAGCAGCAGAAATGTCGTCGGGCGTCGTCAGGAAGGCCACAAGCCAGCGGGCTAGTAGCCAAACAACGCGGTGAGCAGCAAAAAGCAGAAGGGCCCCACGCAGATCGTGGAGATGCTGGGGGGCTGCACTTCGGTGCTGGAGCTGCTCAGGGTGGGGGCTTCTCGGACCCCAAAGCACTCACCAGGAATTCACTCGGCGGGCTTGCTGGAAAGAAGTCGTGCAGTCTTGAAGATGGCCGGTCCCTCGAGGTCTCGTCACACCCACGAATCTCAGCGTGACTGATGATGCAGGTAGAGGTCAGAGGTGCCAGGGAAGCCGGTTCTCGTCGAGCTGGGCAGTCTTGATCCGGAGGAGAGACTTGCAGCAGACCGCAGTGTTCTTTAAGATGGTGCCTGCGGATGCAGGGTGACTACTCCTTAGTCACAAGGGAGAAATCTTAGGAAGAAGTCTTGAGTTCCTTTCGTGGAAAGTAGTTTCAGGATTCAAAGATGATCTGATTTGGAAGGGGGCCAGTTCCTACCTTTATCCTGTAAAAAGGGGCTGGCACGCGACTAAGTCCTGCCCTAGGGGTGGGACTAGGAGGGGGGTGGTTACACCCACTTCCTTGGCGGGCTTTTCCCCAGCACAGGGTCTGGAGTGACCCTGGAACTGGTTCCAGCCAGCCTATGCACAGTGAGCACCGGGGTGCCACGTGCAGTCACCTTCCTCTAAAGCCCTGCCTACCTACAATACACAAAACCCTGTCTGGGACGGTGCTGGCACCGCCCCTGGCAGGAAACCCTTTGTCCTTATCTCCTGCTCTGGGAGGACTCCCAGCAGCAGGAGGGCAGACTTGTGTCTCGGTGGCAGCATCCATTTTGTGGATGCTAAGGCTCTGTCTGACTTTTAACCGGGTTATAGGTTACATGCATGTCGTGTCCCTCTAGAAGGGTGGAATGCTAACCCCGTCGCCAGAATTGGCGAGGGGTTAGTATTCCAATTCGTATGACACCTTACTCGACATGTTTTGATAAAGCGATACCAGAGTTGGCATTTAACCGCGAGGATTATAATGCACTTAAGAGTATATGGTATGCGATATCATGGAAACGGCTAAGGGATAGATCCCGAAAGCCGCAGACAGGCTCAGCTCATGCCAGAGCACCATCTCACACGATTCCAAGCACTCTGCCTTCAGGATTGTTAAGGCCTGCCATAGGAGTGACTGATAGGAGATCTGTGTGTCCATTTTAGGGTTAGATATAGGTATACTATATCTAAAGCAAAGGGTGAGTACACCACCTTGCCCCAGCTGTCGTGCAGCCAGTTGTGTCAGTTTTAGTTAGTCAATCCAGGGGTGGAATAATACATGCTTCAGCCCCTGGGAGACTTCTGGGTGCACCTCAGCCCTGGGTACAGGGACTTGGAGAGGGCCCAGTGCCAATTCAGTACCTGAGTACAATTTGGATAGAGAGAACAGCTAGGCTGTGGGTCTGATTAGCAGGCCCACAGCCAGGGAAAGTCGTAAACCAGTGCAGCAAAAAGCAAAAAATCTGGGTGATCATAGGATTGCAGACCCTACTCTCCTACATGACCCCCCCCCAAACTTTGGGACAATAAACTAACCTTGACCAGGTGAGTCTTCTTGCTCTAAGTGGAAATACCTGGAGAGCCCATCAGCATTGCTGTGATCAGTCCCAGGTCTATGCTCCACTGTAAAATCCATCCCCTGTAGGGAAATGGACCACCTAAGCAGTTTGGGGTTTTCACCCTTCATCTGATTTAGCCACAAGAGGGGCTTATGGTCTGTCTGAATGGTGAAGTGAGTGCCAAACAAGTAGGCCCTCAGCTTCTTCAGGGCCCAGACCACAGCAAAGGCCTCCCTCTCAATAGCTGACCAATTTTTCTCTCTGGGTGTCAACCTTCTACTAATGAAAGCAATAGGCTGATCATTACCATCAAAATTCAGTTGAGACAGAACAGCTCCCACACCCAACTCAGAAGCATCTGTTTGGACAATGAATGGCTTGGAGTAATCTGGACTCTTGAGGATAGGTGCTGTGCACATGGCCTGCTTTAGGTCATTGAATGCTTTCTGACAGCTTGCTGTCCACTGAACTTTCTTTGGCATCTTCTTGCTTGTCAGGTCATTAAGGGGGGTCACTATGGACCCATAATTTCTGACAAACTTCCTATAGTACCCAGTCAGGCCCAAGAAAGCTCGAACCTGAGTCTGGGTGATTGGAGGAGTCCAGTCCTTGATGGCCTGTATCTTACTCTCCAGTGGCTGAACCTGGCCTCCACCTACAAGGTGGCCCAGGTATACAACCTGTGTCTGCCCTATCTGGCACTTTGTGGCCTTGATAGTGAGGCCTGCCTTTTGCAGGGCCTCTAACACTTTCCTCAGGTGGACCAGGTGATCCTCCCAGGTGGAGCTAAAGACAGCAATATCGTCCAGATATGCTGCACAGAAGTCATCCAGCCCAGTGAGGACTTGATTCACCAACCTTTGGAAGGTGGCAGGTGCATTTTTCAGTCCAAAGGGCATTACCACAAATTGATAGTGCCCTCCAGGGGTAGAAAATGCTGTCTTGGGTTTGGCTTCCTCAGCTAACCTGATTTGCCAATACCCAGCTGTCAAATCAAATGTACTTAAGAAGTTGGCAGAAGCCAGTTTATCTATAAGTTCATCTGCTCTTGGTATTGGGTGGGCATCAGTCTTAGTGACTGCATTGAGGCCCCTGTAGTCTACGCAAAACCTCATCTCTCTCTTACCACCCTGGGTGTGAGGCTTTGGCACTAGAACTACTGGGCTAGCCCAAGGGCTATCTGAGGGCTCAATGACTCCCAGCTCCAACATTTTCTGCACTTCAGTTTTGATGCAGTCTCTAACATGATCAGGCTGTCTGTAGATTTTACTCTTGACAGGCAGACTGTCTCCAGTGTCAACATCATGGGTACACCAATCAGTTTGGCTGGGTGTCAGAGAGAACATATGTCTGAAGGATTGCAAGACTTGCCTGCAATCCTGTTGCTGATGTTCAGTGAGGCTGCCACAAAAGACAACACCATCAACTGATCCATCATCAGGATTCTGAGTGAGCAGGTCTGGGAGAGGGTCACTCTCTTCCTCCTGTCCCTCATCTGTGGCCATGAGCAAGCTCATGTCCTTCCTGTCAACATATGCCTTGAGCCTGTTAACATGGAGCACTCTGAGAGGGCTCCTGGGAGTTCCAAGGTCCACCAAGTAGGTAACCTCTCCCTTTTGCTCAATGATGGTGTGGGGCCCAGACCATTTGTCTTTCAGAGCTGCTGGGGCCACTGGCTCCAGCACCCACACCTTCTGTCCTGGCTGGTACACAGTCAGAACAGCCTTTTGGTCATGCCAAGCTTTTTGAAGTTCTTGGCTGGCCTCAAGGTTTTTGGATGCCTTTTCCATGTACTCAGCCATCCTGGAGCGGAGACCAAGTACATAGTCCACTATGTTGGTTGCAGGCTTTTTGAGAGGTCTCTCCCGTCCTTCCTTCACCAAACACAGGGGTCCTCTTACAGGATGCCCATACAGAAGCTCAAAAGGGCTGTAGCCAACCCCCTTCTGTGGGACCTCTCTGTAAGCAAACAAGAGGCAGGGGATCAGGACATCCCATCTTCTCCTAAGAGTTTCAGGTAGTCCATGAATCATCCCTTTCAGGGTCCTGTTGAATCTCTCAACAAGCCCATTGCATTGTGGGTGGTAGGGTGTGGTGAACTTGTAGTTCACACCACACTCCTTCCACATTGCAGTCAGATATCCTGACATGAAGTTTGTACCTCTGTCAGAAACGACCTCCTTAGGGAAACCCACTCTGGAGAACACTCCAACTAGGGCTCTTGCCACTACAGGTGCTGTAGTGGTCCTAAGTGGAATAGCTTCAGGATACCTGGTGGCATGATCCACTACCACCAGTATAAACTTGTGCCCTGATGCTGTCTGGGGTTCCATTGGACCAACAATGTCAATCCCCACTCTTTCAAAGGGAACCCCCACCACAGGTAGTGGTATGAGGGGGGCCTTTGTTGTGCCACCTGACTTACCACTGGCTTGGCAAGTGACACATGAGCGACAAAACTCCTTGGTATTCTCATTCATATGGGGCCAGTGAAAGTGTGAGACAAGCCTGTCCCAAGTCTTTGTCTGACCTAAATGACCTGCAAGGGGAATCTCATGGGCCAAGGTGAGAAGGAAACCTCTCAGAGACAAGGGGATGACCAGCCTCCTGGTTGCACCAGGCTTGGGGTCTCTTGACTCAGAGTACAGGAGTCCATCTTCCCAGTATACCCTGTGGGCACCTGTGGCATTCCCTGCAGCCTCAGCAGCAGCCTGCTGTCTGAGGGGTTCAAGGGAAGGGCAGCTCAACTGTTCCTTCCCCAGGTCTGCTCTGGAGGGTCCCCCTGAGCCCAGAAACTCAACTTGATCAAGTTCAAGCTCTTTAGGCTCAGTTTCCCTCAGTTCTCTCAGATCAGCCTCCTCAGAGACTTGATCCTCAACCTGGGGCAAGGGGGAAGGCAAAGCCTTACCCTTACTGCTCTTCTTCTTGGAAGGTGTCTGGTCCATAATTTCAGGATCCAGCACCTGTTCAGTGGGGCATTTTCTGGCCTGTGACCTAGTCACAGCAAGCACATGTGCTGGCAAGCCTAACATTTCCATGTGAGTCCTCTGCTCCACTTCTGACCATTGTGATGACTCCAAATCATTGCCCAACAAACAATCAACTGGGAGGTCTGAACTGACTACAACTTTCTTTTGTCCCTTCACTCCACCCCAGGAGAAAGCTACAATTGCCACACTATGACTAGTAGTGACATTGCTGGCATTGGTCACCAGGAAATCAGTACCTGGCATGATCTGTCCAGGGTCCACAAAGTTAGGTGTCACCATGGTGACACTGGCACAAGTGTCCCTATAGGCCTGAGCCATTTTGCCATTTATCAAAGGTGTCTGCCTGTATTTGCCCAAAGTATTGGGACTTATTTCAGGGGACATATCCATATCCCCTGTACAGACAAGGACAGCCTGAGTGAGTGTGCCAACTAAGTTGTCAGACCCCTCAGTACCCAAGGTTAACCCAACTAATGCCTTGGGAGGGACACTACCACTACTGACTGTACTAGGGGGTGCAGTTGCTTTAGGAGCTGTAGTGGCAGGAGTTTGTCCTCCTCTTTTGGTGCACTCACTAAACCAGTGAGATTTACTTTTGCAGTACTGGCACCACCTTTTTGACTGGCCTTCTTGAGTCTTCTTCTTCTGGGAAGCCTGACCCCCACCCTCTTTGGTTTGTTGGGGACCTGGTGAAGACTTCTGGTCATTTTGCTCATTCTTAACATTACCCTTCTGGTCTGCTTTCTTCTGACCACCCTGGTTCTGGTTCTGGTTCTGCTTGATCCTTGTCCTGACCCATTTGTCTGCCTTCTTTCCCAATTCTTGGGGAGAGGTCAGATCTGAATCAACAAGGTGCTGGTGCAGCAACTGGTTCTGACAATTGTTCAAAATTTGTTCTCTCATCATTAGATTATACAATCCTGTGTAATCTGTAACCTTGCTACCCAGCAACCAGCCCTCCAAAGCCTTAGTGGCACAATCCACAAAATCAGACCAGTCCTGAGACTGAGTTTTCTGGGTGTCTCTGAACAGCAACCTGTACTGCTCAGTGGTTAAACCAAACCCATCAACCAGTGTATTCTTCAGGACCTGGTAATTGTTAGCATCCTCCACTCTTGTAGTGAGGAGCTTATCTCTACATTTACCATCAAAGGAGCACCACAGTATAGCTGCCCACTGACTCTGGGGAATGCCCTGCACAGTGCAGGCCCTCTCCAGAGCAGCCATCCATTTCTGGATATCATCCCCTTGCTTAAAGGGGGGCACTATTTTAGTCAGGTGTTTAGTATCTAAACCCTTCTCTCTATCTCTTGGGAGATTGCTGCCACCAGTGGGAGCTAGCCCACTCATCTGCTGCTCTCTAGCAAAGGCAAGCTTTTCTTTGGCCAGGGCAAGTTCTTCCCTTTCAATCCTCAGTTCAGCTTGTCTCATTCTAGCTTCATGCTCTTTTCTCTGAGGGGAAGTAAATCTCCTCTGTGGAGGATTCCTTCTCCCCTGAGAAGAGGCATTAGAGTGCAGAGATCTATTGGAGTCCCTAGAAAGAGATCTATCTCTCCTAACTCCAAGGTTAGGCCCACTTCGGGTTAGTACTGGGGGTCCTCCAGATCCTAGCCCAAGTAAGTCTAAGTTGGCCCTGGTTAGCCTTCTGACTACCTCAAGACCTTTGTCTACCTCATCCCCAGAGAGTTCCTCTTGATCCTCCTCCTCAACTGCAGTAGCAATGTTGGGGAGGTCTGGATCCCCAGAGGTTCCCTCTAAGGCTGGCATGTTCTCATGTAACTGAGAAAGCTTTCTGGCATCATATGTCTCTAAGAGACCTATCAGAAAGGGAATGGTGGGGTTAGACCCCTGCTTCAGTTTTCTGGAGACACAGATTTGTCTCATCTCCTGGAAACTGAGAGCTGCATATCTTGAAGTGACCTGTGGAGGGTCAACACTGACCAGGGGAGTCTCAGTAGAGTCTCCATGGGTCGACATGCTTTTCTAGTGAGGTGTAAGTGGTGCACTTACCTACACTATATGTTTTCCTACTGATCCCTTGCTAGAGTTGTAGTTTAGGGTGTGCTAGGCCCTAGGAGCTACAACAGCTGGTTCAGTAGAACTCAGAGTATTCTAAGCTAAGTTATATGTACCTTTAGTACTTATGTGATCTTTCACAAGATATTCTTAGGGCATGTGTGGTAAAACAACAGCAAGCTCAAATCCCAACCGCTGCTCACCAATGTGAGAAGTTGGCCTGATGTGCAGTGTTCACTATTCTAGTGATCACTATATATCAGTCCAAACAACCCTTATTGATGATTGGTTGTAAGTCAACCTTATAGACCAGCTATCCTAGTAGCATGGATACGAGCAGTCTAAGGCTAAGACTCTAGAGGGCGTGTTAAGCCAGCTGTTTTACCATCACATTACCCCTTGAACACCCAGTGAAAGGACACCACACAAGTGTTATGAAAATAAACAGTGTATTTATTAGAATCACAACAACCCTGTACTCTTTATGAGGACAGGGTGCTAGGCACACAACAAAACTCTTACGAAAATACTTAAGTTAGCACGTTATACACAAATGCCCGAGGGGCACGAAAAACCATATACTCTAAAAGTGGAATGCGAATTACTAGCAGGTAAGTAACAGTTCTAATAGGGTTTGGAATCGCTAGGACTGGACTAGGGAATCGTTAGATTACTACTAGGAGGCCCAGGGGACTCGGGTGCAGAGTGTGCACTCTCACGCGGGATGCGGGACAAAGTCTATGGAAGCTAGAATTCACAAAGTTAGTGTTCACGGGCGAACCCGACCTGGTAGGGAGAAAACGACAGTGGATCCTGACCCTTGGATAGTGAGGCTATGCTGGGACACCGGAGTGCCGAAGTTACCTAGCCCAGGGGCTGCAGCTGCATAGGTCTGAAAAGACGTCGGGGATCTCGTTGCCGGACCAGGAGCCTGGAAGGAAGAAGTTGCTGGCAGGCGACCAGTGAAGAAAAGTTCGATGGATCCAAGCCTGGATCAAGGAAGAAGAAAACCTGAAAGCAGAGGGGACCAAGTTCTTGAATCACTAGCCAGTGATTAAGTGGGCACCAGGATGGCACCGGGCGAAGTCACCGCAGTCAGGTGAGTGGGCGCTGCTGGGCTCTGCAGTCTCTCGGACCAGGAGGCGTTGTCGGCGACCAGGATGGAGGTGCGAGCTGTCCCACGAAGGTTCTTGCTGTCGACGTCGCTGGACCCAGGATTGGGCAACAAGTCTTGGCAAATGCAAGGCCCACGCGGTGGACCTAAAATGGCGTCTTGGGCGGACCAGGAGGGTCCAGGGTACTTCTCCGATGGAGGGAAGCAAGGGCCAGTCTGGAGCAACCAGACCAGCAGCAGAAATGTCGTCGGGCGTCGTCAGGAAGGCCACAAGCCAGCGGGCTAGTAGCCAAACAACGCGGTGAGCAGCAAAAAGCAGAAGGGCCCCACGCAGATCGTGGAGATGCTGGGGGGCTGCACTTCGGTGCTGGAGCTGCTCAGGGTGGGGGCTTCTCGGACCCCAAAGCACTCACCAGGAATTCACTCGGCGGGCTTGCTGGAAAGAAGTCGTGCAGTCTTGAAGATGGCCGGTCCCTCGAGGTCTCGTCACACCCACGAATCTCAGCGTGACTGATGATGCAGGTAGAGGTCAGAGGTGCCAGGGAAGCCGGTTCTCGTCGAGCTGGGCAGTCTTGATCCGGAGGAGAGACTTGCAGCAGACCGCAGTGTTCTTTAAGATGGTGCCTGCGGATGCAGGGTGACTACTCCTTAGTCACAAGGGAGAAATCTTAGGAAGAAGTCTTGAGTTCCTTTCGTGGAAAGTAGTTTCAGGATTCAAAGATGATCTGATTTGGAAGGGGGCCAGTTCCTACCTTTATCCTGTAAAAAGGGGCTGGCACGCGACTAAGTCCTGCCCTAGGGGTGGGACTAGGAGGGGGGTGGTTACACCCACTTCCTTGGCGGGCTTTTCCCCAGCACAGGGTCTGGAGTGACCCTGGAACTGGTTCCAGCCAGCCTATGCACAGTGAGCACCGGGGTGCCACGTGCAGTCACCTTCCTCTAAAGCCCTGCCTACCTACAATACACAAAACCCTGTCTGGGACGGTGCTGGCACCGCCCCTGGCAGGAAACCCTTTGTCCTTATCTCCTGCTCTGGGAGGACTCCCAGCAGCAGGAGGGCAGACTTGTGTCTCGGTGGCAGCATCCATTTTGTGGATGCTAAGGCTCTGTCTGACTTTTAACCGGGTTATAGGTTACATGCATGTCGTGTCCCTCTAGAAGGGTGGAATGCTAACCCCGTCGCCAGAATTGGCGAGGGGTTAGTATTCCAATTCGTATGACACCTTACTCGACATGTTTTGATAAAGCGATACCAGAGTTGGCATTTAACCGCGAGGATTATAATGCACTTAAGAGTATATGGTATGCGATATCATGGAAACTGCTAAGGGATAGATCCCGAAAGCCGCAGACAGGCTCAGCTCATGCCAGAGTACCATCTCACACGATTCCAAGCACTCTGCCTTCAGGATTGTTAAGGCCTGCCATAGGAGTGACTGATAGGAGATCTGTGTGTCCATTTTAGGGTTAGATATAGGTATACTATATCTAAAGCAAAGGGTGAGTACACCACCTTGCCCCAGCTGTCGTGCAGCCAGTTGTGTCAGTTTTAGTTAGTCAATCCAGGGGTGGCATAATACATGCTTCAGCCCCTGGGAGACTTCTGGGTGCACCTCAGCCCTGGGTACAGGGACTTGGAGAGGGCCCAGTGCCAATTCAGTACCTGAGTACAATTTGGATAGAGAGAACAGCTAGGCTGTGGGTCTGATTAGCAGGCCCACAGCCAGGGAAAGTCGTAAACCAGTGCAGCAAAAAGCAAAAAATCTGGGTGATCATAGGATTGCAGACCCTACTCTCCTACAATTTCGAACCCAGATCGCAGCCCCCGAGCAAATGCGGAATAGGAAGTGGAAAATAATTGTCCCCTCCACTTCTTCTGTAACTTAGATGCCTCATCATGATTAAGGTGAATTTCCTAAAGGAAAGCTATATAAATTTTCCTTCTATTCAGCTGTTATGTTATGTTATGTTATGTTAAAACTTTTTAATACCGCGCACATACACCAATTGGTTTCTTGGCGCTCAAGGACCATGGAATAGGACACAGGGGGTATAGGCGATTAGCCGTGTGCAAGACGAAACAAGTGAGTTTTCAAAGATTTACGAAAAGAGAGGTAGTCAGAAGTGAGCCGGATTGGGAGGGGGAAGGAGTTCCAAGTGGATGGGGCAAGGAAAGAGAAACCGGCACCACCATGCTTCTTGCGTCTGAACCTGGGAATGACCAGCAGGTTGTGGGCGGAGGACCTAAGGTGTCGGGGGGGAACATAGAGATGTAAGCAACGAGAGATAAAAGCAGGAGCAGAAACAGAAAGAGATTTAAAGATGGTGCAACCAAGTTTGAAGATGCATCGTTGCGCAACCGGGAGCCAGTGCAGAGTTTTTAGCAGCGGGGAAACGTGTTGATGTTTGGGTTGCTGGAAAATTAATCTGGCTGCCTGGTTTTGCACCAGTTGAAGCCGTTGAAGGTGGTAGGCTGGAATCCCCACGTATAGACAGTTGGCATAGTCTAAACGTGAGGTAACCAGGGCCAAGATGACAAGAATAAGAGCCTCTGGAGATAAGTACCTACGGATCTTCCCGATCCTGCGAAGGTGAAAGAAGCAGGCCGAGGTGACAGCATTAATATGCGGCCGCATCGAGAGGTCACTGGAGATGATAACACCTAGGCTTTTCACAGAGTCAACTGGGCAGGGGGGGGAGCCGAGGGCAGGGGGCCAGAAGTTGGAGGTCCAAGGGTGGGAGGGCCCGCCAATCAGGACCAGCTCTGTCTTACTAGGATTGAGCTTTAGTTGGCTAAAGTTCATCCACTCATAGATGGAGAGCAGGGTGGTTTGGAAATTGGCGCAAGAGAGAGGAGAAGAGTCAATAGGAAAGATAAGTTGCAGATCATCTGCGTAATTAAAAGTGGTAACAGAAGAGTGACGGAGAGAGACCAGGAGAGGCTGCATATAAAGATTAAACAGAAGGGGAGATAGAGCAGAACCCTGGGGGACACCGCAGGAGAGTGAAGTGCAGGGGGCAGAGAAGGAAGATAGATGTACAGATTGGGTCCTGAATTGGAGGAAGGACACAATCCAAGACCAGAATACTTTGTCTCTCGTGGACTGAGCCCATGCCCCTTACATTCCAGGTGCAGTATGCATACCTGTTATGTGACGCCATCTTGAAGCAGGAGATTTAATCTCTGCACAGCATGTGAAGCACTGAACCGAGTAGGTGTCATGTGTGTGAAGGCCGAGCATGCATAACTAACTAAACTCCCCAATACTAGGTTCCCCCAGAGAACAGCAGAGGACGAAACTTGAGAAAAAAGTTCAACATGAACTTTAAACAAAAAAGGCCATAGTGCAATCTCTAGGGGGTAGGAGGCGACAACTGCCCCATTCTAGACTGGCTTTACATTGCACATTAGAAGAATGTACTTAATAAGCCAATACATTCCCCTTCACAGCTCTTAGTAACCAAACCTTCTTAAAATATCTAACATAATCTAAGCATATTGCGGAATATCATATATACGTTACCACTCCCAACCAACAATGTCAAGCTAGTCTCAGATTCAGAGCGTACTGTAGCTTCATCCGAGGACTGCGTCGAGTTCGCTGCAGTTCGGGCATCATGAGTAGCCAGCACCGCTGCCGTCAAAAGAGCATAATTTTGACTGACCGTAATTTGTTCCGGAGTTAGGCCATTGTCAGCAGCGTCCATGACTCCTCTGCTCTCTACCATTTGGACCCCGGTTTCCCGCTGCGATAGAGCCCGGTGCATTTGGCCTGACGGAAGTGAGGTTTGTGAGGCCGCTGGTGTAAATGTTATCTCTAGCCAGTCTGCTGCCTCTTCAGAGTTGTCGAAAAAAATGGATTTCTGACCGTATATACCTTTTAGTCTGGCTGGAAAAAGCAATGCATACTTCAAATTGCGTGCTCGTAAGTTCCTCTTTGCTTCTTGGTAGGTGGCTCTGGTTTTCTGAGCCGCTAGAGTAAAATCTGAATATAGAAAAATAATTTTGTTCTCAAAGCGAATAGGAGCGTTCTCTCAAGCGGCCCGCAAGATCACGTTGCGGTCTTTATAGTTCAGGATGCGTGCTATCAGTGGTCGTGGTGGTGCTCCGGGTTGTAGTGGTCGAGGCGGTACCCAGTGTGCTCTCTCCACACTGTAAAGGGCTGTCAACCCTTCTTTTGCCACGTGATCTTGTCACCAATTTTCCACGAACTGGGTGGGGTTAGACCCCTCACTGCATTCCAGAATACCAAGAATGTGGACATTATTTCATTGGCATCTCCCTTCTGCGTCATCTATCCTGTCTTGTAAGCCATTCAAATGGCGTTGGAATTGTTCAAGCTGAGATGTGTGCATGGGTTGTTGCGGTATCAAATCATCTAGAGCTAGTTTATTCAACTTTACTCTGTCCGTTAATTTCTTATGGTCTGCTTGTAGCAAGTTTAGATTAGTGGATAGCGTCCCCATTTGTGCTTCAATCGTGACACAGGAGTCCCGTTTTTCCTTCAAAATTAAATCCAGTTTGGTAGAGTGCTGGTCAGTTCCCATGGGAGGCACCACTTTGTTGTCTGAACTTTTGGAGGGGTCACTGCTAGGTGCGAGGTGTGTGTCTTCAGTAGATGCTGCATCAGCTTGCTTGGTCCTAGGGCGTCCTATGTTGCAACGATGGCCCTGTATGCTCCTCTGTTCCAGGATGTTCTTTAAGGGGGCCGCTGCAGCGCTTTTCACCGCAGCTGTGCGTATCTCCTACAACCAGGCCTGTCCCCAGCCTCAGCCAGGAGGTGTCTTCAGTTATGCTCCCTCGGCCTTTCACTCCGACAGTGTCCTTGTCATGTAATTTCAGGATGCATTGCAAGTGCCACCTACCGTCGCGCAGACCCGGTGTTGAAGGTCTGACCGCACCTCTGGCAGATCACAATAATACTCTTATTCCACCACTGTGCTGCACTTCTCCGGTTACCGCTGCTGCGTAGCAGTACGCTGCCAGGCAGTTACCGGGTCCCTGGGATGTGTCCCTGCCCTCACGGCAGGCAGCCAGTAGCCCCTGCCCCTCAGATGTGGCTGCGGCAAATGTTACATCCACCCTCTTAGTGAAGCGGCATCAGTGCTTGCAGCTTGTCCTCTCAATTCCAGAAATCTCTCCCACAGGTTAAGCCTTTACTGACAGTCGATACACAACGCCATCCAGGTTGACATACGATCTCTTCTTCCCTCCGGATGGCAGGCAGGGTTTCCGCAGCGCTGGGCCCAGTTCCTCGCGTATTTTCAGCAAAGTCTGTCTGAGTGTGTAATGGCCGCCGGCGCCGCGGTGCAGTCGCCGGTTGTTGTTGTACTGCTGCTGCGGGGTTCCACACACAACAACGCATTTGGTATAGCTCCGGTAACCTTAGAACGCATCAGGGCACTCACCGCTCAGCAGCTAGCCTTTGCTAGTGAGAGAGCAGTCCTGTTCTGCGATCGCCTCCGTCAGCCATTTTATTTTCATGTCTCTTTGAACTGTAGTGACGCATCAAATCGGGCAGCCGACTCTCCCGTCTCTGGCCCGTTTTTTGCTAGTTGGTGTCAGGATCCTCACCATCACTTCGCATTCATAAATCGCCAGAGGTCACAGCATATATATTGGAATCCACGAGCCCGATTAGCTCCCTTCTCTCCGTTCCGTAACTCCGCCCACCGTCTCTGTGTGTTCTCCGTGCTGATCAGAACAGTTGCTGAAAAGTGCAGCTTCCACGGAGGTTAGGGATCTCAGACCTCGGCCAGCAGCTTCGGGAGTATTCCGCACTCGGGGGTCATATAGATTAGGCTTGAAGGTCTAGTTGAAGACAGGATAAATTGCCAAATGTCGGGGTTTGGAACGGAGCTCTCTCAGCTCACGTCCTTGATGCTCGGCGCAGTTAGCCACGCCCCCGGAGCTATTCATACTTAACCTGTAAGGTAAAGACCATCTTCAGTAAATCTACACCTTATAAGCTACATGAGTGGCCTCCCTGACATCTTTCATTTACAACACTGGTGATGACCGGAAATGGTATGTTATGTTATGTAGGTTTGTAGAGTGCGCAATCATCCGGGAGGCAATACTGGTTTTTAGAAGGTGTGAGTCTAGCCAAACCCAGTATCTTGTGGGACTATTTAAATAACCAGCTTTTTTAAAGATTTAAGAAGTGAATAAGAGGCTCCTATGTGCAGTGGCAGGTCATTCTATGTTTTAGAAGCATTGTAGGAGAAGGCACAGCCACGGTATCTCTTTTTCCATATATGTGGAAGGTGTGCAAGTAGGACTCTGGATAAGGGAAGGTGTCTGGAAGGTTTGTGAAAGCAGGTGGTATTGTCGAGGTATGTCTAGACAGTGTTATGTTGTGCCTTAAAAGTGTGGGTAAGGAGTTTGAATTGTGCTTGTTTGTGTATGTGGAGCCTGTGGTGCGTGTTTAGGTGTGTTGTGATGTGAGTGTGTCATGGTTGAAGGACGTGGCCCTCTAAGGGCCCCGCGGGTTATTTCCACAACCACCTGCTATGCCTTTTCCAAATGAAGAGTCGGACAGTCAGTAGAGAACACGAACTTACTTTATTGATTATATGCTCTGCAGAGGAGCTCCAGGTCAGGCCTTCACCCTAAGATGGTTGTTGAGAGGGACTGACTCCCCAAGGCGCGCAAATACATGATAAAGCTTTCTCTAGACCTCAGCCACGCCTACTATGGAAAAGTACCGGCCTGAGCCGGGCATGAACAAAGAAGGTACAGAGAGATGAGCTAACTCCTGCCAGATGAATGTGTTATCAGTGCTCCAAGGCCAATGTGCTGGGCTTCAACGTCTCCTAACGTGGGAGCAGAACTACACATACAGAAAGGAATCCACGAAAAGAACATCTATTCATTAGCAAATCAGACTTCAACCTTGAAGAGCAGAGGAGAAATAATAACGGTACACAGTTTTACAGATCTGCTGAAACAAGCGAAAAACAAACGAGACCTAGTGTGGATGCAGCCTAACTAGGCTGCTAGTAGTCACACATTTCAAGATGGAGGCACACAGCCCAACGAAGCCTGTATGCCGTAACAATAACGCAGTGGGTTTCATAGTATCAATACAAATGGTGTCTATTTAGCCACCTAATGCTCACTTATATAATATGTATGACTGCACAATATAAAAGGGAATTTAAAACCTAACATGGTAGGTGGAGAATGATTCTGTCTACCAAGTTCTGAATGGTTTGTAGCTCTTCTGGTAAATGTTTTTATGGGGCCCAGTATGGAGGGTGTTCCAATAATCCGGCTTGCTTGTGACAAGGGCATGTATGATATTTTTCTGTGTGCTGATTAATAACCATCTCACAATTTTCCTAAGCATCTTCATGGTCTGGAAGCAAGAGGCAGTGATGAAGTTGACTTAGGCGGTTATGTCGAGTTTGATGTTGATCATGATCCTGGGGTTCTTGGCACTGTTGGTGGAGGTGACAATTGGTCCCAGCTCTTTTGGCCACCAGGCCGCACAGTGAAGCGCTACACTCGACGATCATCCTTTTTTCTCACCTGCCGTGCTAAATAGCAGATATGTTTTTGAAGAAGCGATACCAGCTGCCTAAGCACTGCCTTCTATATATTTGTGCCTTGAGTGGGAGATGCCAGAACAATGGACTGCCATGATATGCAGATTCACATTTTAGTGTGAAATGTTTAAGGTTCTTATTTAAATGAAAACGATCTGATTGGGTATTGGTAAATGCGAAGCTAATGTTCAATTTGAAATCTGAAATAGAAACTCTTTTTTTTGCAGAAAGAAAGTTGTTGTGCAAACGTTTGTAATTTTCTAGGTACGATCAAATGTGCGCATTTGGCATTGGCAAATAAATCTAGAGGGAACTAATGTAGAATAGGAAATAATATAATAAAAGGTTGCCCATTAGAGGTCTGGTACTTGCAAAATCCAATCAATTAGCACTTAAATTTAGTTCTACTGTAACTGTAAGAGACATAATTAGTTTTCAATAGCAGACTGGGCTATGCAACAGAAAGCAATTTACAAATTCGCATTTAACCCTTGTTGTTTCCAAGGCCACCAGTCGTTGATACAACATTTCAGAAAGAGTAAGGGGGCAGTATAATGACACGAATATCATTGTGTGCTGTGGTTATAGAATACAATCGGACGAGCTCTGTGTCATGCAGGGTTTGAGTAGTAACATAGTTACTCATTTAAATGAAAGTCTAAATATCTCTTAAAATGTATGTGGCTTTCTTACTTCGCAGATAACCTTAACTTTAAGTTACATCTTCAAAGCAATGGTTTAATGAGTTGGCTGAGCTAAATGAAAAAGGACATTGCTGGAAATGGAAAAAAGCTGAGGCAATGCATTCAGAAGCAAGCATCTTAGATTCCAATAATTTAGCTAAGTAACTAAAGATTATCCCTTGCCTCCATCATGGCCTAGCGCAGGCTCTGGTGAAAGTCACAGGGGCGTTCAAAGGCGTGCTCAGCGCGTCTTTTAGGAGCAGCAAGCGATTTCTGTCATTAAGCTAATTCTCGCATTGTGCGTTCATCAGAGCCCAGCAATGGGCTATCGGCTACATTATTTACAAGCACAGGAACGAGGCATCCTTGCAAACTGCGAGCAGGTCAGGGCGCCCTGGTGTTCTGTTTCAAGTCCCAGTGCAGCAGGCAGATTCGGGTTCATGCACCATATTAACAGTGTGATATTTCTGTAAGGAGCCTGCCAGCTGGCTATCACTTACTGTTTTCTGTATTTGTTTACTCAAGCAGCAACATCAGCATCCGCTAATTGGGGCGGATGGTGGAGACCCAAAGGGCTGTATGTTGTTGCCAAGCGTTTGGCCCATTGCTGATGATGGCTGATTGATGGACATATTGTAATCATGCCCTAAAGATACAAATAACCTGTACAATGTACTGATAAAATGACATAAGATGATGCGCAATTCCTTTCGCAACGGATCAGTGGATGCTTAAAACAGGTAATTTCCTTTAGAAATAACGTGTGTTATATTTGCTCTGTTTCTGGATGCATAATTTTTTTTTTAAATTGCTGAAAATTGTCTTGGCAGGTTCACAGTGGTATTTGTCCTGTAGTGAGTACTTGGAGTGTCAAACATGGGGTGTCGTCTGGTCTAACGCATGTGTTGGGTCAAACACTTACCTTGATTTTTAGTACCCTCCAATGTGTCAGTTGTATCAGTCCCCTGGACCACTGCCTAGTTCCCATATTCACAAAGTAAGAGGGATCCCAAGTGGACGCTTTTGTTTTCCGAACAGCTTGCCACCCCAGCTTGGGGGTGGTACATTATTAAATGAGCTGACCAGAATGGTTGCAAAATATTGATACATCTGATATCGAATTACTGGGCATTATATTATTCTCCTTGAAGGCACCGAGAAAATAGCCAATACATAGCTCCATTTTAATTTTTGGGGACAAATAGGTCAAAAGTGCTGTACGGGAAGGAATATTTTTCAACGTGATTTGCTTTGCTAGGATCAACATCTTCCCAGCTTTCAGGAGCAAGCACAGTTGTAGCAATAAACATTTTTTAACACAGGCTCTGCATTTTGCTAAAAGGAAGTCCATTTTTCCTCATTTTTGTGCTTTTCACCTCCTTGCAGTTTGAGGTGAAAATGTGTGAAACCATGGGTGATAGTGAAAAGCTTTACATTTCTAAAAAGTTAGAAAACAATTGCATTCAGCAAGAGGTCATTTGTGTAGATTCCTGAACGTTTTCCGAAAGAAACTAATCATTTAATTAAAAAATGTATAAGCGTAGAAAAAAAATTGCTATTGGTGACAACATGTTCAGCTGTATTTTTTGTCGCCAAGGCCAATTTACAAAAGCAATATACTTGTACATCTGCCAGACCCTTCTGGTTACAAGGATGTAGGGTTTGTAGGTTTTCGAAAAAACCCATGATACGAAGATCCAATTTAAAATTTGCAGTTTGCAATGATTTTTCATTGTGGACCAAACATGCAGCAATTCATATGCTAAAATATAATGTATGACCAATTGGTAATATATAATTAAACATAACAAATGTTCTACTATTCTAGGTTCCCACACGTCTTCTGGTAAAAATACTTCTCTTAGAGCTCGCAGCATAAAACACCCCAAAAAGCATCCTGGAGGCCAGTGGCATAACGAAACTTGAGGGGTCTCTTGCAAAGTAAATTGAGGACCCCCTTCCAGACTCACTCAGGAGGCCAGGATACTATGCTAAGGAGGCCTCCTGGAGCTCTGGGACACCCTACACGGTGGGTACTGTTGGGGCCATTTTTACGCCATGGCTGGAGGCATCACATTTCATTCAGCAAAATAAATGCTTTTTTAGCAATGTGGGTGGCTGCTGAATTTGGGTCCTAACTCAGCTGCTGTGTACAGAAACCTACAAACTCAGAAATCTCTGAAAACTAAAAACACCAAGGGTAGTCAAGGGTGGTGTAACCTGTGTGGATCCCATTCGATTTTTTACCCATATGGCCTTGGAAACTTCAAACTTTGGCTAAAAACAGATATTTTCCTCACATTTCTGTGAGAAAAAGGTCTGGAAACTGGAGGATTCCACAAAACTCCCAATATCGAGCCTCCCCACACTTGTTCAAATAAAAATTGTAACCCACTTGTGTGGCTGGGCAAAGTGCCCAGAACACAAAGTGGCCCAAAACTCCACTTTGTGTGGTAATAATATTGGAGAGAAAAACAAACTGGTTTAGAGATGTCATTAGAAAGTAGAATTAGGGGCAAGGCCAAGGTTTAGCTGCAACCCAAGAAAACTAGTCAAATCCAGACATTTCTGATAAATAGACACCCATGGGAGTCCAGAGTGGTGTTGCTCTCATGGATTTTCAAAGGTTTTTGTTTTTACTCATAAGGCCTTGCAAACCTCAGATTTTGGCTAAAAAGTACATTCTGAGAGTACTGTAAAGGAAAGTTCTGGAATCTATTGGAATCAGAATTGTCCTTCTATCCAGCAATCCCACACTTATCCCAATTAAAACGGCACCCCACTTGTGTGGATGGCCCAGTGCTGAAGACACGGAAGACCCCAAAATGGAAAATGGACAGTTGATATTAAAACATACACTTAAAACAGAGGGGGTATGTGATGTTATGAGTGAACTAACTGACCTTTTCTTTTCTGTCTCTATACCTGTTTTAAAACTAGTGGGCACGGAGGATTTGGCCATATTGTGCTATAGAATAGCTGGCTGTGCGCATAGATAAGAATATCTTCCTCACTTTAATCCTACAGCAAACAAATAATTGAGAAAGTGCCTGCGAATGCCAGATCTTTGTTGTATGAAAAGCTGTTGATTGGAGGGTGATTGGGCACATTATTGCCCTCTATAGCTCCTTATTGAAAGCATGGCATGACTTCCCTAGCCATAAGGCCTTACAAACTTCAAACTTTGGCTTAAACACTCAGGGCCATATTTATGACCTGGTTTGCATTGCTTTTGCACAACGTAACATGGTGCAAGAGCAACACAAACCTTAAGTGTCATATTTATTAACCCATGGAAAGCCACTGTGCATGGATTTGAGTGGCTAGACAAAAAAGGAGTAAAGTAATGCAGTGCAGATTGCTGCATTGCATTACTCTGTCCCAGGAAAGCGCTTTAGGGTGTTCTCACACAACTCCCATGGTTGTTGATACATTACTAGATTTACCAAACCTGGTAATCCTGGGAATGCACCGGAAAGATACACCTCCCCAAAAGAGGCGCAACAAGGAGAAATATCTTTATTTCTCTTCGTTTTTCCTCTTTGTATGCAGCAACAGGCATAGAAAGTAAAGAGGAAAACGACTTTCAGGATTGTTTTTGTGCAGGAAGGTGCTCATTCCAGCACTAAAACAATCCTGCCTATAACATAGGCACCCTTGCCCCATGATGCAAGGGTGCCTGCGTTGGTGCTAGACTGCCAAAACAGCTTCAGCACAAGGGAAGAGGACAGGAATGAGCTGTATTCAGTAAATAATGTGCATCCCTGCCCTTTCCCTGTGACACATGGTAGCACAGCAAGGTGACTTGCTGCACCACAATTTTCTTAAAATGCCCCTCAATTTCCTCACATTTCCAAAAGTTCCAGTAGCTGTGGAGATCCACGCAATTTCTACTATCCAATGTTCCCACATGTATCCTAATAAAACTGGTTCTCCACCTGCATGGTTTGATCTGTAGCCTGAGAAAGGAACGGGCTACACCATGCAAAGACGCTACAGAGAGGGGGCTTAAGCAGAAACAATTTGACTCCAGCCTGACTTAAAAAACAAGCATTGACATAGCCAATAGGTCTTGCCTTTGGGACCTTATAAGTGTTCAGTTATCCAGCACAATATCCTTGGTGCAACAACATCAAGTGTTGCATGGCTAAACACTTATAAGGTCGCAAAGGCGAGACCTATTGGCTATGCCAATGCTTGTTTTTAATTTTGAAGTCACCTTATGTGGGATCAATCCCAGCATCCCTGCTTGAGCAAATTGTGTGATCCTGGGATAATACTGCTTTAATAAGGCCCCCTCTTTGTTTGTTATTGTATATGTAAGGACAACAGGGCTGGTTTACAGACAATCAAGGCACCCTCATGACTGACTCTGCCCCCAGCATCGCCAGCCTGACTACTTGCAGGGAGTGGATGAACCGTAATAATATACATGAAATTCCTGCATGTGGGGACACTACTCCCCCTCCACTTACTTGGAAGATAACATATATTCCCCCAGTAATATACATACATTGACTTGTTTCTCTTCCTGACGTCAAACTCCAATCTCAGTCCATTACTAAGGGACTAGCGACTTCGCGACAAGGGCACAGCACAGGCACTGGAAGTGCGAACCATTGGGGAGATTAATGGATTAAACTGACTCATGCATCAGCAGGTCATCCGAGAGGGTTAAAAAAATATCACTACCACGCACACACACAGACTTGTGGTCTATTCCTGCCCTGGCAGATTCAACTCCTTATCCTTATTTTAGCGCGGGGACACACTGCTCCCAGTGTAACCATGCGCTTTATAAAATGTATTATTATCATTATTATTATTCCACGTGGGTGGTGGGCGCACTCCTAGATCCATCTGACCTTGCTGCCAATGGCCCCTGGATACCTAACTAAGTTAATGTGGGAGGAAGCTGCTGGATTCCTCCATTAGGCCCACCCCTTCCTGATGATAAACAACAGAAGTTAGGTGGCAGAGGTCAGTGCTATTCCCAACTCCAACATTCTCCCCATTGGCCTGCCCCTCCCCAGGCTATTTTGTTTATTGTGTTCTGCTAAACCTCTCCCAGGCTGTTAAAAATACCACTCAAAAACCAACTGCAGACTTGGCAAGGAATTCCATCACATCCAGTAATAGGTCACCAGTACCCTGACAAATTCCTCAAGGGCAAGGCAGTGGGACCCTGTGCTGATGAATAAGGCTCACAGACACAGGGAGTAGGGTATTGGAACTGGCCCAGGGCACGTGTGCCTGGCCCCTTTTATTATCAGGGTTACCTGACCAGTGACGTCTGTGCTGGGTGGGTGTATAGTGTACTACCTCACACTCTTGAGCACTAGAACATGTCCTGCAGGAAACTGCTTATCCTTCCACGTTTCTTTTAAAATTATGCCCTCCTAAGAATTTTGCGCCCGGGGCAACTGCCCTCTGCCCCCACCACGTGACATCACTGGGGTGAGGGCGACCGTCCTGGTCCAATAAATGCACACCGCACAGGAGGCCACTCTAAGGGTACGAGCAAACCTCCTCGTTCCCCTGAAATACTCACAGATTCAGAGAGTTGTCATCGAGCAGCAAGGG
The DNA here is from genome assembly GCF_964261635.1 of Lissotriton helveticus. Taxonomy (NCBI): domain Eukaryota; kingdom Metazoa; phylum Chordata; class Amphibia; order Caudata; family Salamandridae; genus Lissotriton; species Lissotriton helveticus. Next base: position 1,012,723,713 of record NC_136072.1, read on the forward strand.
AAATGTCTTTTCTGCAGCTTGGTGTTCTTAATCCTTTGTTTCTTTCTCGGGTGTGTAGCAGGGTCGACGCCGCTCACGCCCATCAAAACCAGCCACTGCTGCAAAATGTCCAGCGGGACTTTGTTGCCCCCGAGGTACAGAGATTGCCAGACCAGTAAACCATTTCACTGAAATTAGGAAGACCTGGGACTTGTGGTACCTACTTGTAGATGGAGTACACAGCTGTCAGCTTTCTGCATCGGTGAATCTCTGTAGGTGTGAAAAGGTTTGTTTTTCACCCACTATCAAGGGTTAACAAAAACACATTTTTTAGAAAAACAAAAGGAAGAGAAACGTGTGGTTCAGCTGCCAGAAAACGAAGTGATTTGTCATACAGTCTATGGCTTCACTGCTAAAACAACACCCTCTGGGGAATAAGACTAGTTTTGTTGAAGGACAGCGCCTGAACGATGAACAGGTGTGTGAGCCCCCAACACACAATGGACAGTGGATGCCAACTGACAGAGACAGCGTCAACTTATTTCTGAATAATGTCACACAAGAGGAAACCAGTTATATTATTAGGAAACTTAACACCACCAACTTGCCCGGAGCCCTAAAGCCGCCACAGCATATGAACGATTGTGTTCGGGTGTTCACCTGCATACCACACGTTCATCATTTAGCAGTGCATACATGAGAGCAAATATTGGTTGAGTGACAGTGTTTTGTTAGAAGGTACCTGAGATCCACACATGCTCATCTATAATAGGCCGATATCCACCATTCTGTCCTTGGAACAGTTTGTGAAAAATTGCAAAAAAAAATACCAAACATTCTAAGAAAGTAAAGCATATCAGAAGAAAGACATCAGGGAATATGATTATAAAAACAAGTTTGTCTCTCATTCATCAACTGACTGCCATTGCAAGCTGCAGTGGGATGCGCTTAGGCTCCCTTTTAGTGCCTAGAAGACGCAGTGATCGCACAATAAAATAAATATATTTATTATAAAGAGTACAACGACCCTCCCCTTTATTTTATTGAACTATGCTTAACATGGCTGATTTAATACTTGAAAGCAAAAGTGCAGTCCAGCCTTTGAAAGGCGGCTCATTGTAAAAAATGATGCAGCAATGGAGTGTGATTAGAAACAAAACTGCACAAACGTATAATAAAAAACACGAGCGACGGAAAGCATAGTTGTCGGGACTGTGATGAGATACGACTGCTTGCTCCACTCCGTAACCTTAGCCGAACCCTGCTAGCTGTGCTCATCGGCAAGGAGCAGAACCATACTACCTCAACTTTCTGTGTGGTCAGCAGGGATGACCCAGTACAGAATTTGGAGCGCCTTGTTTATAGCGCAGTTTGGAAATACAAAGATCTCCAAAAGCTTTCACAGCACACACAATTCTAATGTTTTCTCTTCCAGTTAAGTACTACTGTCAGGTACTAAAGCCCCTCCCGAACTTCCAAAATGCAAAAAGTAAATATAGCATCTGTAGGGAGGAAAGTGCTTGATTAATTTGAAGTGCAGCAGCTGTGAATTGGCTACAGTGCTAAGTGGGAAGTGTTCGATCTCAATTTAAAATAAGCTAACCAACACCATTCCTGGTATGCTTACCTCCACTATGCGAGGTCATCAACCGTTTCGGGGCCACCACTGCCTCCACCCACCCCAATATGGCAGCTGGCTTCCTTAAAGCTCACAAGAACTTCCTGGAATCGTGCAACGCACTCCCCTCACGCCATTGTCTGCAGCCCACCATCGCTTCCCTCTCCACGGGAAGCGAGCTCACCCTACGCCGCTAGCTGATAGCTTTGTTAATGACACCAATTAAAACATTTACTGTCTTTGTCTGCCTCCCTACAACTTAAGTATTGAAAGGGTGGGCCAAGCCCTCCAACAGGGCGCCTGTGTTCATTGGGGAACAGCACAATCTGGGAATAGTCTTCGGGGCGCACTGCCGAAGCTGTTCTACAACACACTTCGCCTCCAGCGGGCAAATGCCTGGGGTGCGTTTGACAAAAGTGAAAGTGCCAGACAGTGTCACACTATTACTGGAGGGGTGAGGCGGGAGCGCGGAGCTGCGCCGTGTTTCCCTTGTGGGAGTGAGCGCGATAATTGCCACCAAAGGGCGGCGCATGCTCCTGCAAGAGAATCGCCAAACGTGCGCGCCGCCATTCTAAGCAATGCAGCACGTGCATGTTTTTAAGGCAAAAACTGACTTAACTACATGAGGTCCCCTCCTAAGCAGCGCATGGGCGCTGCGCATGCGAGACCTAAAAAGGAATCCTCCACTGCACGCACCCGCAGTTCATTTTAAAACCTCAACAGCTTTGACCACTGGCTTAGAGTCACACTAGGGAAGTAGTGGTAGGGATTGAACTGAACCCAAAGTGTGATGCACTGCATCCTTCATGACATGTATCATTATGGTACTTACCTTAACTATGAAATGGACTAGACACCAAGATGTTTGAACGGTGATTACAGAGCTCTGCAAAGTAAATATGTGACTGACAACCCCATTGAGGATCAGAATCATGTCGATCCTTATTTGCTTAAAACATCAGAAAAACTGTCTTAAATCTAGAATTCACTCTAGTCAATTGGGATCATGTTCATAATTTGGATGTCGTTTGAGACCATTTGCTCAATGTATCTAAACGTCTTATTCATTGCCATCCATTATTTAATTAGTTCATTCACCCACTTCTGACCCATCCAACGTTTCATTCATTCACACATCAATGTCTCCAATCTCCATCTATCAATACAATGACTGGACAAGGTTCCATAATGAAAATGTGACTAATGTGTTATTAAATGCAGCATCCTTGTAATTTTTTCAAACATGTCTTGGGAGGAAAGAAACCCTGCTTGCAATGGTCAGACTCACTTGCTATTCTTGCATGTTATGAGCAGTATGAGGGCTGGTCTCAAAGACCATGCCAGGGTTGCTTTCAGTTCCAAGTCTGGCCCTGGTTAGTCTGTTCTTTGAAGTGACAATTTAAATAAACTGTAGTTAGATGTATTTTTATAGAGGTCTGGTATTCGTTTTCCCTATAGAAAAGTAACTAAGTAATAATCATACTCAGCACAAATGCTTGATTTGCATATGACTGTAGAAGCAGGCTACTTTCCTTAGCCGGTGACTGATTTTACAAAGAGGTAAGATTGCCTGACAGGGCGCACATTTAATTATTATGAATTTCATCTTGCATAAAAAATAAGGATACCTTGTTTTATATAGTGGCACACCACACATCTGTAATGTCTATGTTCTATACATAACAGATGTTAATATTCCCTAATTAAATAGTACTGAGTTGAAAGACCATGGAAAGATAGTAGGCTAATTTGACCTTCGGAAGATTTGGACTTGTAGCTTGCAGAGGACAGAAAATGTAAAAGTTCTACAAAAGCATAGGAGTACCTCACCAGTAGCCGGCTCCAAAAATGATTGTCTTAAGCTAGTAAAATGTGAGAACCCAAGATGACCAGGATGATATGCACACTTAACCCTAGTTGTGGCAAACAAAAGTGTTCATTGGCATTGAAAAATCCTGTCACTTCGAGTATCAGCAACTAGATATCGGAAATACTTAAATGGGTATGGATCAAGAGGAGACCACTTAAAATACTCTCTTAGTGGACCTACATACAAATAACAATTAACTGAGTAGTACATCATTACCGATAGGCATGTGCTGCACTTTATGGGCAGTAGTTCATTTTGTGTGGGTCCCTTGTGGGTACACATTAGTAAAGAGTGGACATGACTAAGGGCTACATGTATCAAGGTTCCATTTTGCATTCCCTAAATAGCGGACTTTAGGTAATCACTATTTAGGGAATGCAAAATGGTATGTAGGAAAATAGCGATTCCCTAATAGCTATTCTTACAGAGTCACAGTCGCAATTAGGAATCGCTATTAGGAAATGCTACTTCATTTGTTCCTATGGACCTACAGGCTCATAGGTGCGAATGGTTTTGCATTGCCTAATTTGCGATTACCTGATTGGTAATCGCAAATTAGAAACTGAAAAAAAAACAAAGGGTGACTGGGGGCTTTCGGCCCCCCTGAAGCACCCCCAAAAAATGTACACATGTAAAGTGCAAACATACCCTAGGGGCGTGTGTGCACTACATGGCACTTTGAAAAATGCAATTTTGGGGCATTTAAAAAAATGTGCACATGGTTAGCATCGACTTGGAGTCGATGGTAAAAGGATTTCCTAAATGCCCAGTTTGCATTTAGAAAATGCTTGGTACATGTGCCTAGGGATTTGCAAATTGCGATTCCGTGTTTGGCGTCAGAATTTTAGGTAATCACAAAAAATTACGACTACCTAAAATGCACTCCAGAAGCGTCTCATACATCTTGTATTTTGCATGCAATATGGTCAAATTTAGCTATTCGCACTGTTTGCGAATGCAAATTGGTTGACACATGTTGCCCTAATTGTTTTAACCTGCAAATCCTATAGGGATGACAGGATTTAACAGTGTTTGATACTCTGTCACAAATGTGGCAGATGACCAATCCTCTGTCTTCAAGTGAATTATAGTCAGTGGCACTTGTAATAAAGCATATCTACCATGTTTTGGCAGAGCATTCCATCTGCCAAACTTTAAATATGGTCCTTAGATTTTTGCCACCCTAAGGTACAATTGAAATGTGTGGCGTGCTATGTCCTCTTGGTTCATCCCCACAGCTGTCCATTTGCTCCATCACTAGAGCTTCCTAGATGCTGAGAACCTCTATTTGAAGTGAGACACAGATGCCAAAGTAAGTGCTACTCAAAAATCTAAATCGGCTGTACCTGTCTAAACCCTTGTAGTGAATCACAATTATTGAATTGTTGGATAGAGTGCAGCACCCCACCGCTTCATCACTCTTACTTGCACGGGCTGCAGCTGAAAAAGTGGCTGGTTGTACAAACCTGAATGCACTGCTTAACATTTTGTTTCTTTTCGCAAAGTTTTGTTCTGTAGACCCTAATGTCATTGGCAGAATCCGGTATGCTACTTTCTATATCCAGAGTCATACATTATGTGATACTGTTACATGCAGAACGCTTAAAGAGCATACCGGGCCCTAAATAATGAAAGACAACAGTGCCCTGTGTGTGTGTGAATCAGATTACCTTGTCCTGAGGCGGAAAGCCGGGACTGACTGCGCATTTCCTGTACATTGCATTATTTTAAAAGCGCCGAATTCTTGAAGACAAATATTTTTTAAACTTGTGAAAAACTTGTATTTTGCACTATACCCACTTGATATTTAGCGGTTTCCATAGCGCTTGTGTTGAACCCCTTACTACAGACTCGCTACCTGGTACAGGGGCTCTCCTGGCTGCTAACCACGTCAGGTTCCACCTCCTGCAGCTGATTGGACGCTGCTCGGGGGGGGGGGGGGGGCCGCCATCTTAGGTGAGGACCAGGATCAGGCTCAGCACTCCTGTGCTTCACCCCTCCCGCCCTCACCCACTACAAAAGCCCTCTTCCTCCGCATCACTAATGATTAAGATTGTGTGTGTGTGAATCAGATTACCTTGTCCTGAGGCGGAAAGCCGGGACTGACTGCGCATTTCCGGTACATTGCATTATTTTAAAAGCGCCGAATTCTTAAAGACAAATATTTTTTAAACTTGTGAAAAACTTGTATTTTGCACTATACCCACTTGATATTTAGCGGTTTCCATAGCGCTTGTGTTGAACCCCTTACTACAGACTCGCTACTTGGTACAGGGGCTCTCCTGGCTGCTAACCACGTCAGGTTCCACCTCCTGCAGCTGATTGGACGCTGCTCGGGGGGGCCGCCATCTTAGGTGAGGACCAGGATCAGGCTCAGCACTCCTGTGCTTCGCCCCTCCCGCCCTCACCCACTACAAAAGCCCTCTTCCTCCGCACCACTAATGATTAAGATTGTGTGTGTGTGAATCAGATTACCTTGTCCTGAGGCGGAAAGCCGGGACTGACTGCGCATTTCCTGTACATTGCATTATTTTAAAAGCGCCGAATTCTTAAAGACAAATATTTTTTAAACTTGTGAAAAACTTGTATTTTGCACTATACCCACTTGATATTTAGCGGTTTCCATAGCGCTTGTGTTGAACCCCTTACTACAGACTCGCTACCTGGTACAGGGGCTCTCCTGGCTGCTAACCACGTCAGGTTCCACCTCCTGCAGCTGAATGGACGCTGCTCGGGGGGGCCGCCATCTTAGGTGAGGACCAGGATCAGGCTCAGCACTCCTGTGCTTCGCCCCTCCCGCCCACCCGCCCTCGCCCACTACAAAATGGAGCCTCCATTCCGTAGGTGCAGCGGCCGGGCGCAGCGGGCGCGCCGGCGGCGCGCCAAAGGCAAGCCCGTCTGCGCCCGTCCGCGCCAAACCCGCGCCTAGCGCGGGAGACTATGCCCATTTTTTAAATATACACTACTCCAGAGCGGAGCTGATTAGAATGGATGTGCATTCCTGCAAACCTCCGCGAAGATTAAACCCGGTAGATCTTTCCTCTACCCTCAGGTGTGCTACGTGTGGCTTGCAGGTGGTGAATAACTCTCCCTGCTTAACATATATACAGCCCATCCCACCGCTGGCTACAAACGAATGCCTTATTGCCCATCAAGGGCCAAAGAACAATCAGAAACCCAGGGTAGGGTGTACAGGTAGTGGAAACAGAATTTTAAAATGTATCTTGCTGAATACCAGATCTATGGTCAAACATAAATATGAAATTGAAGCACTGATCTCAGACCATGCTGCTGACCTAATGTTTCTAACAGAAACATGGGCATCCGATGTCTCAGGCCCGGACTGGAATGTGGCCACTCCGGAAGGTTATTCGGTGGAATATGTAAATAGAGGAGGAGCAGTGGGGGGTGGAATTGGGATAATCTATAAATCCCACTTAAAAGTCTTTGCACGCTCCCAACAAGACCTAGAAGCCGAAGCCATGAGCTTTAAAATTAAAAACAATAACTGCCTGATCTTCGATGGCCTGCTGATCTACCGGCCACCAGGCCCGAGAGCTCCATTTATCAGAGCATTACATACCTACCTAGAAACCACCTCGGATTCGATTACCCATACAATTCTGGGTGATTTTAACTTCCACTTGGAACCAATTAAGGACCCCGAATCAACTACACTAATTGACAATTTTCATAGCTTTGGCATGACCCAACTAATTTCAAAGCCCACTCACATCGCAGGACATACCCTGGATGGCCTTTTTACAAATAATAATCATGTTAAAGTTATCTCAATTCAACCAGTTCCCTGGTCTGACCACAATGCTATTTTTTTTAACCTGCAATTAACTAATCTGGTCAACCATAGGAGAGGCCTTACACTCCCTGAAAAAGTTCGTCCGTGGAAGAAGCTTGAACCCACTCCTTTGGCAAATATACTTGCGAAGGATCCCCCAAGACTTGAGCATGAAAACTCAAACAATGGGGCTCTTAAATATCATAACTGGATCACTCAGGCAGTGGACGAGCTGGCTCCAGTGGAAATAAAAAAACATAGAAGACGGTTTGCCACTGCACAATGGTATTCCGCTGAGGTTAAACTAATAAAACTGAAATGCCGGCGATTAGAGCGGTCGTGGCGTTCAGACTACAGTCACCAAAGCAAATTGGAATACTCTAAAGCCCTGCATGAATATAAATTAGCAATAGTTCTGGCCAAATCAACCTATTTTACAAATAAAATCCAACTTGCCTCCAACACTGCTAGAGAACTATTTAAAACCGTTACCCATTTGACAAAGAGCCCCCGTGATACTGCTTTTAGTCCCAACCAGAACATGGTGACAAGCATCGCTACCTTCTTCCAACAGAAGGTCCAAGCAGTTTATGATGATCTTAGTGTCACATCAGCTGACCCACCCACTGACAACAATACGATTATCATGATGCCTCACCCCAACCTCTCCTGTTTCCCTCTATTAGAGAAGATACAAGTGATGGAGCTAATCATACAAATGAAATCAGGTTCCCCACTTGACCCCTGTCCACCGCATGTCTTGCATATGATTCCAAAGACTGTGTCAGCTGTCCTAACTCCCCTCCTAAACAAGGTCATCACCTCCGGCGAATTCCCCACAAATTGGAAAAAAGCCTGTATTCGCCCCATCCTTAAGAAGGACACATTGGACCCTGCCGAACTTAAACACTACCGGCCTATATCTTGCCTGCCCCTTCCAGCCAAAATCCTGGAGAAAGCTATGAATAATGAAATGGTGAGATATGTAGACTCTAACAAGCTACTGGATCCATCACAACATGGGTTTCGACCTTGTTACTCAACTGAGTCCGCCCTGATAATGGCAACGGAAAACATACGAAGGACAATGGATGAAGGCGGCAGAACGGCCCTGAATCTGTTGGACCTCACGGCGCCTTTCGACACCGTGAATCATCCTGTCCTTATAAGCAGACTGAGAAATCTTGGCTTTACCGGCACCGCGCTGACTCTGTTAAAATCTTTCTTGGACTCTCGAATTCAGCAGGTGCACTGGGACGGTCTACAATCCAATGAATTCACCCTGCCGGGTGGGGTTCCCCAGGGCTCTGCACTATCACCTACACTATTTAATTTGTATGTCACTCCTCTTGCCGCTTTAATCCAAGCTCATGGCCTACAATTAGTGTCGTACGCAGACGACACTCAAATTGTAGTGTCAATATCCCAATCAATCGAAGCAACAGCCGAGCGCTTTAAAACTTGCCTCATTAGTGTAAAAAATTGGATGAGCGGAAATTTTCTAAAATTAAACACGGATAAAACCGAGATAATCGAGGTCGGCCAAATACATTCCATTTGGAGTGACCTTTGGTGGCCCCAGAGGCGGGCTCTTGTCCTGATCCTGCAGATAAGGTCAGGAACCTCGGTTTTATGCTGGACAAAGATCTTTCGTGCAAGGCGCAAATTAATCAGGTGACTTCCACCTGCTTTTACACCATCAAAATCCTCAGGAAAGTGCTACCATACATTCCGTCAGTACTAAAAAAGACGGTGATGGGGGCCCTGGTAATGTCCCGAGTGGACTATTGCAACGCACTCTACCTGGGCACTGGAGAAAAGCAGCTGACCAAATTGCAGGCAATCCAAAATGCCGCAGCCAGGGTCCTGTTGAACCTACCGCGTCGCCATCCAACCTCTAAAGCCATACGCGAGCTTCATTGGCTACCTATTAGAAGCAGAATAAAGTTCAAAGCCCTCTGCCTGGTTCACAGATCCTTGCATGGCAAGGGACCTGATGACCTTACTAAACTCCTTCCCCGGTACTTGCCGGCTCGAACTTTGAGATCAGCCAACCAAGACTTAATCTGCCAACCCAGAATTAGGAGAGCTCGTTGGGGCGGGAAATCTTTTGCCTACCAAGCCTCTAGTTTGTGGAACTCTCTGCCCCCTGCACTGCGCTCTCAAAAATCCAAAATGTGCTTCAGAAAGGCACTGAAAACCTGGCTTTTCTCTCTACAGTAGACTCTCGTTCACACCGTCTTTCTTTGCACCTCAGCGCCAAGACGCCGCGGCATTCGAGCGCTTTACAAATGTTTCAGTCAGTCAGTCAGTCAGTCTGAAGACATTTACTTTAGGTAATGTTTACCTTGTTATTCTGCAATGTACCAACATTATAACAATTGTCTCATTATGCTAGAGTATGTTAAGTAGTAATATAGAATGGATTGTGAAAGTTTAAAGGAGTACAACTACTCAGGTTAAAAACACTGATTATTTTAATATGTAATTGCTGGCACGTTGACTGTGTCCTACAGTAGTTCACATTTAGCATCACGCTTCATTCATCCTGAACTTTTCTATCTGCTGGGTACCAAGCCACCCATCAGTGGGTGGCACCGTAGGAGCTCTACTGTTACTCCTTGGTCCTAGAACTTGCCCTATGTAAAATAAATGCTTTATGGCTTTGGTCTGCTTCACAGATATGGCTAAGGGTACTAACTTTTTGTGTGAGTGTCTATGGGGCACAACGAGTTTCATCAATTTACTCACCATCAAGAAGATCCGTGGTACAGTGTAAACATGTGCAGCCAGGGCAGGACTGGAAACCAAAACCGGCCCTGTGCTAGGTGCCCCTCCCCCCCACACCTCCCCCACCCCACCCAACCCCCCACCACAACCGGGGCTTGTGGGTGCCGCCGAGCTCTTTGCAGGGCTGGTTTTCGGCCAATTTTGTTATAGGGCCGATTTTGCTGCAAAAACGGCCTTGTAACAAAAAACTGGTCCCCCCACCCATGCGGCGCACCGGGGGATTGCGCAGTGCCCGCTACGGCCAGTCTGGCCCTGTGAGCAGCACTGCACGAGCACTCACGCAACCCTAACTAGATTTAGGCTTTAGACTGTTTATCACCTTAAGTAGGACAATGTCACTTAATTATTAGGACGTGCCATTACACACCTGTCGCTTATTTTAATTTTAGCTGCAGAAGAACACAGTATAATATCCGTGAAAATAATGACTATTTATCAATTTTCACCGACCATAGACAGTTCATAATCTTAGAGGGAGGTTTTCATGTGTTAGATAATATTGGAAATCGTACACCATCCAGAGAGTTTACAATCCCATAGCAGTACCTACGAAATCTAATTAAGTATAGGAAAAGCAATTACACATCAACATATAACTCACTGCTACTGCTAGAACAGAAGGACAAAGGCTTAATTGTTTTTTCAGGACGACAAACAAACGAATAGAATATAACAAAATAGGAGCCTTAACCACATATAATGAAGATGAGAAACACCGAGGAACGAAAACATAGACCATAAAATGAAACATCATGCAAATGCAATAGTTGCAAACATTTCGAGATGAGTTATTGACTTCTTAGACATGTTGTGCATTGTCACTGCTTCTTTACACTACCAAGAAAAATACATTAGACGGTAAAATACGCAGGATATTCCAAACTGATTCCACCAAAGCCATAATTTTCCATTGATTCGTAGGCATCTAGAAATATATCAGTATACCTTGACTTCGAAATGTAATGGAGAATGAAAATAAGAAAACAAGACAGAAGGTATACCATATTTAAAGTATCAAAAGTAATTAAAAAGATGAAAATCTTTAATCTAATAAAACCAGCGGAAAAAAGCTAAAATAAAAAAATTCGTCAAATTTCAAATGTCCTTTTTGCCTTTCCTGTTTGTAATCCATTATGACTCCATGGGATATTAAAGTAAATCTGACTATTCTGCACGGTCACGCAAGATGTTTTCCCTTTTTCTTGACCTTATTTTTGCATCCGTTCACCTATTTATAGATGTCTGAGAAATGACTCATCATTGTTGTGTCCATAAGGTTTCGTTTTCATCCTGATGATGTATTTTGATTCGAGTGTCTTGGTTTTGATGTCCTGTCACCACAAGGTTTTGATTTTTCCGCCTGCTCAGTGGTCCAAAATGTCAAGATCTCTGCTGGGCTCGAATGTTCTTCATAATGTCGCCTGGTCACTGAGTGTGATGAGTCCTTACTGTTGATTGCCCGCATGTGTTCAAGAAAACGTTTTTGTAGTTTGTAGTTGCACGTTGGACTTCGTTGGTATGTATTCTTGCAAGGACATGGTAGCCCTTATATCACAAAAGTACTCTTACATGTGAAAATTGCATTTATTTTTATAAATTCTACCATTGTGTACAGATTCAGTGGTGTTCTCAACTTGTTTACAGGGCTTACATTGTAAACATTTCCCTTAAGCCTTACTTCTGTTTTTGTATCCAATTGTCTGGCAATTATCCTCAAAGTAGCATGTGGTCAGCATCCATGCTAATGAAGATGCCTTTTTGAAACTCATTAGCATATAACATGGAATTATTTTCTGCAGATCTTGATCCAATGTTAGCATATGCCTATGTTTTTTAAATAATTTTTCTGATTTGTCCTTCATCTTTAAACACCAAAATATTGTTGAACATGATGGAGCTAGTACTTGAAAACAATGGTTTTCTTTTTGGTAATAACATCTTCAAATAGGTCTGAGGAACAGCTATGTGTAATTATTTTGCTCCAAGCTATGCAAATCTAATGATGGGCTGGTGGGAAACAGAATGTGAATGGATTGAATCTAAAATCATTGCTTAAACTTCCCAATATTCAGCCTGGAATAGAAACTAACGACCTGATTGTTTGCTGGCTGGATGGCCTGCCGTCCGTCGCGGTGACAGAGCAGATTATGTGTGCCACCATCCCAGATCAACTTCTTTCCAATCTTTATTTCGGCCATTTTGCCATAAAAGATACACAATACACATATACACAATACGAATCAGTGCATTACAGTATAAAACATTAGAATAATATACTAAAATGCATTAAAAGCTGTGAGTCTTAAAATTTAGGGAGAAACCAGGGTCTTTAAAATGCGATTACGAGTGTACCAGACATTAGTAAGGTATTTAGCCAAAGCAAACACAGTTGGACCTGAGACATCAGATTTTAAAATCCTGTACATTGGCGCATATTCCCTGCAGCCCATATTTCTGATCAGCGGCAACAGCCAATATTTCCTTGCAGCTTTATAGGCTGGGCAGAAAAAAGCCACATGCAGATCAGTTTCCTCCGTGGCATCACAGGCCGGACACTGCTTGGTGGAAGGGGGGATGACCAGGCACTAGTAAATGATCGAAATGGCAGCGTGCCGTATCTCCATTGAAGGAAGAGCTTTCTGGCCAGCACAGGGGAGATGGCATCCAGGACCCCCTCAAACCTATATAGGTCCTTGCTTTGTACAAATGCCGACGATAGTGACCCTTCGGCCTGGCTATCTAGGGCCCTCGCTCGTTTTTGTTCAAAGTATGCATTAGCCAGAAATCTTTTGGAGATATTTGTTACGGCGCTGGGTGGATCATGCCATAAATCAGATAGCCCTAGTTCCATGCAAGTGTTTTGGATGTATTTTATCCACGGGATGCGGAGCGCTTTTGGATGGGTCAATAATTCCAGCAACTCCGCCCTGTATGCAGCAAGATTGTTACTACTCCACAGCCTACGCCAGAAGGCTATGGGTCTCAGTCCTATTTCTTCGGCTATTGGTCGTAGACCTAGATCAAGCCTTAGGGGAAGGAGCGGGGTGCTGGGCGGGAGTGCGGCTATCTGCCTAATAAAATTGTTTTCTGTTAGTGACAGACTGCGGCATGATTTATGTCCCCAAAGTTCAGCCCCGTACAATGTCGCTCCCCTGGCCTGGGCTTTATATATCTGGATAAGTGACCCCAGCGGGCGGTATGAAGAGCCAATCATCATCCGGGCAATACCCCCGGTAGTTTGTGTCAATTTGAGGTTCGTCCTACTCTGATGGGATCCCCAGGACATGGTTTCGTTAAGAGTCACACCAAGATATTCAAAGGTGGATACTCTCTCGAGCCGTACTGCTCCTAGAATCGGGTTCGGCCGCAGTTTTTGGCTCGGATTCAAAACCATGAACTTTGTTTTAGTTGCGTTAATTTCCAACCCTCTGTCGGTGCAGAAGGTCACAAATGAGTCGAGGATCCTCTGTATCCCCATAGGGGTTTTAGATAGCAGCAGGGTGTCATCTGCAAACATTATTGCAGGCACCCTGCTGCCATTCAATTTAGGAGCGTCGGTATAGTCAGTGGCATTCAAGTGGGCGATTACCCCGTTGACGAAGAGGCAGAACAGGGTCGGAGCCAGCACGCAACCCTGCCTTACCCCCCGGTCAACGGGGAACCTTTCAGTGAGCTCCCCGGAGCTCCCACACCTCACTCGGGCATAATTGTTATAATGCAGCCTCTGCAGGATTAATAGGATGTCCGGAGGAACGCCCATCTCTGCCAGGACGCTCCAGAGTTTCCCCCTGGGGACCAAATCGAATGCGGCCCGTAGGTCCACAAAGATGGTATAGAGACTCCCGCCCTCGAGTATTGCTGTCCTCCAGTAGATAATATTTAGTCTAAAAACCTGGTCCACTGTAGAAACCCCCTTCCTAAATCCTGCCTGGTAAGGACTGAGGGCACCCACCTCCTCTGCCCAGTCCTGAAGCCGGTTCAGCAGAACCCTGCCGAACAGTTTCTGCGCAACATCAATTAAACTAATGGGTCTGTAGTTGACTGGGAGGAGAGGCGAGCCCTTTTTAAAAATGGGCACCACCTCCGCCCCCAGCCAAGAACTAGGGATTTCCATGCCACTGAGCACTCCATTAAAAAGAGCAGCAAGATAGGGGGCCCAGACAATAGGTTCCTGTTTAAACAGGTCTCCGGGCAGGCCATCCAGTCCTGGCGCCTTTCCCGAGGAGAGTCCGGCTATAGCAGCCGTAACCTCGCCCAGTGTTATTAAATCCCCTTCATAGTCTGGCCAGCCAGCCCCGGTGTCAGAGATTAGTTCTCCTGGTTCAGAGCTGTATAAGGACTGGAAATGTGCCTGCCAGACCTCTGGAGCAATGTTTGGCTCAGTTGCCCTTTGGAGATTTCCCGACCCCCCACTCACTATCCTCCAGAACAGCCGCTGATCTTTCGTTGCTAGGGCCTTAGTGAGTTCTTCCCACTTATTTTCCTCCCATTCAGCTTTGGCATGGGCAGCAAGTTTCTTATAAGCCCGTCTTCTTTCTCTTAAGATATCCCCCCCTAGACCCTCCTTGATGGATCTGACAAGTTCCCCTTTTGCCCTTCTGCATGCTTGGTTGTACCATGAGAGCTTACAGTGCTGCCCCCTAGTTGGTTTCCGTGTGTTACTAAAGAGGATAAGGCCCGCTGCTTTTATAAGGTTCTCGTGAGCCTTACCTATTTTAACCTGAGCATCTTTGTTATTTACCTCCGCCTCCAAACTCCCCACAGTTTCCAATATTGGAATCATTCCCTCATAGAACATGGGGAGTTTCTTCTCACTTGCAGCCAAATGCTCCCACCTGATTCTTCTCCTGCTGTTTTCCAGGAGAAGCGCCGGTTTGCTCCCCTCCAGAGCGATCATTGGAGTCTGAGGGTCAGGGTGGGCTAGGTCGAGCTCTAGCGCATTATGGTCACTGTCTACCCTTTCCATTACCCTAAAGTCTCGAATGGTTGACCACTTCTCTACTTGGGCCATGACATAATCCAAGCGAGACTCTCTTCCCACCCTATTGTAGGTGGTTCTGCTGGGTATGTCAGATCTCATTCTCCCGTTACAGGCTCTAAGTCCAAACCTTAGGGTGAGGGCTGTGACTTGTAATGCAAGTGGGGTCCATGCCCTCGGTGGGGGAGCTTCAACCGCGGGCACCGCCCATCTAACCTCTTCTTCCAATGAAAAGCCCTCTGGGAGACCTGGTAGTGGCTCAAAATGCGAGTTAAAATCCCCTCCCACCAGATAGAATGAGTCCCTCGGTAGCTCGGTTAAATAGTTCGTAAGTTCAGCTATGGTCGGCGATTCCTTGGCAATTCCCACAGGCCTGGAATAGATGTTGATTAAAACAAGTTTGGTTTGATTTGGCCAGGATAGTGAGACCGCAAGAATATCGTCGGAGCTGACTGCTAACCGTGTAGCCTTACAGCCTAGATGACAAGCAACCCATGTTGTAAGCCCGCCTGACGGGCGTCCTTTACCCTCCCACCTAGCTGGGATGAAAAATGACTGGAAACCTTGATGCCCATGATCTTCTCTTGCCCAGGTTTCCTGGAACATGCAAACGTCTCCAGTCTCAATGTAGTTCGCCCAGTCGGGATCGGTCAATTTGTTGGCCAATCCAGCGACATTCCACCATATTAATCTCAAAAGTCCTGGGGTGCTGGGTGTCGTGCCAGAAAGAAGAACCGGGACGGTTGCAGGTTCTGGGGCAATCGATTGTTCAAAAACATTGCCATCGGTGGGGGCAGATGGATGAGGGTGTGTTGGAGAGCCAATCGCCAGAGTCGCAGGGTTGCTAGTTGGCAGTCAATCAACCCCGTCCAAACCATTCAGGCAGTTGAAGTGATTGAAGTGAAAATAGGGTGTGTCAGGTAATTGGACATTTGGTCGTCGGGCATAATCTGTATGCCTGTGTCTGCGTTCCACCCTTGTCCACTCTTCGTGCTGTTGATCGTAATGCATGCGAATTGGGGGAAAAAAAAAGGATACTGGCAGGGTTTGAATAGTAGAGTCCAGCGAGCGATTTACCCCTTCACAGATGTGCAGAACAGTACCCGGGTCTTTAAAGGTTACCAAAATACAATCCCCTATTATTGACTTCCTCGTCTTCCCTAGCTAGGGGACCCTTCTGACCATGATGATCTCATTATTGAAGTGTGGTGGCAGGGGTCGGTTCCAATTCAGCCATTTGATGACTTTTTTCTTCAGGGATTGGAAATCTTCATTTTCTCCTCTTTGTAATTGAGGGGCCCCTGCTAACACCACCGTGAGCCTATTGGCTTCTGGCGGCAGATCCGGCCTCCGAGGTCTTAGGGCGGGTTGGGCCGGAGGGGGAGAGGAAGCGTTATCAGCTTGGGAAAGGTCAGAATTAGTCCCTGTCTGAGAGCTATGGGGGACAGTGTGTAGTGGTACAGTAGGCCCATTAGTTATGTTGTTTCGTGGGGCCGGAACTTGAATGGCCATAAGCGGCCGTAAGGGGGGGGCAGTGGGTATACCCTGAGGAGGGGCTATGATAATACCCTGCTCATCTCCAGTTCTCAGAGGATTAGCTATAGGAGGATTAGACCCTGTACATTTAGTTTGCTTACTAACTAAGGTGTTCAAGGTAGTAAGAGTAGCCTCTAAGATGGTAAGCCTTATCTCCACCTTTTTCAGACTTTCACTAATGGGCTGTAAAAGTGAGCGAAGTAAGAATTCAATACTTCCCAGGGATGTAGGAGAAGGTACTGGTTTAGACGTATTAGCCGCTGGAACACTAGCGGGAGTGGCCGTGTTAGAACAGGTATCATTGGGCGGGATGTCGATAGGCGCCATATCGTTATCCCTGCCTAGGGAGGGTACAGTTTTGAGCTTTTTTCCAAAATCTAAATGGGATAGTTTAGATTTCCCCTGTCCCCCCCTTGTCTTTCTTCTACGTTTGCTGGGTGGAGGGCCATGCAACTCCGCCATGGCACTGTGCTTTGGCTTGTTTTTCTTGTTTTTATTCCCCGGGGGGGTTTGGGTAACCAAATCCACTGCAATTTGGGATGATGTGGATGGGACGATCTCTATAATCTTTTCGGGCGAGATACCAGGGGTGTTCGAAGTCTCCCTTAATAGTAGAGGAAAGTCCTCTGGTGATAATAGGTTTTGCCTATCAGTGGCAGTGCCATCCTCTTGGGAAGTAGGGTACGGAATTATGTCAGTGAGGGGCGTGCTCTTCATGGATTCAATAGAGCGGCGACGCTCCGCCCTACGCCTCTCCAAAGAGTTTTCTTTGCCACCGTGCCCTTTGGAGGATTTGAAATAATTGTCCAGTGTGCCTGAGTTAGTTCCCCCCACCCTTGAAGGGGTTTCACAGAGTGCTGGTGTAGGCATCTCCGTATTCGAGTCCTCCGTCGACAGAGATTACGTGGTTTCAAGTGAGGAAAGAGGGGTGGCCCAGCCCAGCCTCTTCTGGCCTCTGACCGCCACAGACGGTCCCGCCCTTGTCCCGGGCTTCTCCCGGCGCCCTCCCGCGCAGCGGGGGGACTGCTTCCTCTATGTAGCGGTTCTGATGGATAATTAAGGATGGGCGGGACCGGCAGGGAGAGCAGCCCAGCTGGTCAATGGGTGCGCGGGGGCTCCTGGTCCTCGGAGTCCCCCGCTGTCGCTCGCAGCCCTGCCGGTGGGGTTAGTGCTTTTCCCTTTTCCCTTTCTGATGCACTGCAACCGCGAAGCGGGACCCGCGTAGCGGGTCCGGCGAGGCGCGGCTTCAACAGGAGCAGGCTTCCGCTCAGGTGAGGTACGGAACAGGCAGGCTTCCGCAGAAGGGGGGCGGTGTCCTCACAGCTCCACAGGTTCCACCAAGCGCCAGTCCACAGCCCTTTTTGATGTTGGAGAAGGGTGGGCGGGACCGGCAGGGAGAGCAGCCCAGCTGGTCAATGGGCGCGCGGGGGCTCCTGGTCCTCGGAGTCCCCCGCTCTCGCTCGCAGCCCTGCCGGTGGGGTTAGTGCTTTTCCCTTTTCCCTTTCTGATGCACTGCAACCGCGAAGCGGGACCCGCGTAGCGGGTCCGGCGAGGCGCGGCTTCAACAGGAGCAGGCTTCCGCTCAGGTGAGGTACGGAACAGGCAGGCTTCCGCAGAAGGGGGGCGGTGTCCTCACAGCTCCACAGGTTCCACAGGTTCCACAGATCAACTACAACCTACTATATCTAGAGTTGACCAACCAGCCCAGCAGTAATCTTTGTGCCTTACATAGAACTGCCATCACAGTGGTTCCTCTGAGGCACTGCAACTATGGTGGGCTGTGAGAATGCTTTCTTTGAGATGGATGCAAACCAAACTGTTTTTTTAAAGACAAATTGGGAATTTGTTTTAAAAAAATGACTTCCATACCCTAGGTGGTGTCCCCAAGAGGGTGACGGTCATTTTTTTTCTGTTCGACACTGCTATGTTTTTTCCTGGCAGTGATGGGCAGAAAAAGAAATATATCAGGCCGTCTGCTCTAAATAGGGCAGATGGTCTGAGATCCTTACTCTGACGGCCCAAACTCCTTCGGCCCATCAAGGTAAGCTTTCTGGTGGCAGAGTCATTGGGGAGTGCCATATAAAAGATGACTGTCTGCCCGACTCATAATAGAGCGTTTGGAATGAGGGTTTGATACACAGGGTATGTAACCATGAGTGCCT
Organism: Lissotriton helveticus; assembly: GCF_964261635.1. Taxonomy (NCBI): domain Eukaryota; kingdom Metazoa; phylum Chordata; class Amphibia; order Caudata; family Salamandridae; genus Lissotriton; species Lissotriton helveticus. The sequence continues at coordinate 1,012,742,442 of NC_136072.1, forward strand.
TGTATTCCAAACTCTTAAACAGGTCCTACGGTTTTAGCTTATGCATGTGATGTTTTAAAAACTGCTCTTGAAACAAAACAAGCATTTCAGGGGATTGAGGAGGTTGCAACCTTTTTTGGCAAAGACTATGGAAATTAAATTAAATATAGGATCAAATCAGACATACCAATTGTTTACAGTGACTAGAATGACATATTTAGGTATCTGGCTTATGCCGGGATAAGAATAATTGAATGATTTTAATAAAAAATGGACGGAAAAGAGGATTTTCTCCAAATGCTCAATTAATGGGAAGGACTGCCCATATCTAAATAAAGCATGCAAACCTCATCAAAATGATTAAACTACCTATACTAATGTGCCTGTTCCAGGCTTTACCAGTCTATCTCCATCCATTATTTTTCCCAAAAATAGATGATCTCAGCAGCTCCTTACTTTTTTTTTTCCTTCGGGGTTTTATATAGCGCAAATGCGAACCAATGGAATCAGGGCGCTTTACATGAGCATCAGTTGCGTTACGGACAGGCACATTAATTTTTGTTAGGCACTGGGAGATTAAGTGATTTGCCCAGAATCACAAAATGTTGAGCGTCTCTGCCGAGACTCGAACCCAGTTCACCAGCTTCAAGGTCGACTGCCCTAGCTATTAGGCCACATCTCTTTTTTTACTGTGGGTATATTCAAAGCCTAGATGGGCCTTGAGATTTTTACAGCTTTCCCTGTTTAGAGGAGGATAGGCTGTCCCTTACTGGACTACAACCGTACCTGCCTGTGCGGATAAGATCGGTGGGGCCCGGTTGGGAGGGGATTTGACAGACAAGCACGAAGGAAAATTAAATAAATCATTAATTTTCCCTCATCGTCTGTCGAAATCCCCCCCCCCACCCTCAACCCCAACCCGGCCCACCGCTCTTTCCTGCATGGGCTGCGGCTGGACTACATTATGTAAAAAACTAGTAAATCTTGTCAAAGAGCATGATAATAATAAGTCTGGGTTAAACTGTAATTATGCCGAAGTAATTGGAGTCATTTTGGTAATTATGCATACTCTTGTGACGCAAAATTATTGAAATTATTGAAATTCTGTTGTTACCCTTGCTTGAATAATTAAGAGTAATTTGGGGTAAAACTCGTACAGCACAAGCACAGGAACAATGTTCTAAGAGAGAGAGAACAGTTGCTGGCTACTGATGCTCGTATCCTATATGATTTTGTGCTATTTTCATAGTGCAAAATGCATCCTTTGGCCTATATTGGATGCTGGGGTGCATTTTGCACTAAGTAAGTAAGTATAGCTAAACGCTGAATTATGCTTCTCATTACGCATGTTTACGCTAGAGAAAATTACTCCGGTTACACCCACACCTAGCTAATATGCCATTATTTATAGAAGTCCTATTTCATAAATCACCTTTATTAATATAGTAATAAACAACACAGATATGCTGGGTGCATGGAAGAATTGGAGTAACGCCTCCAGCTTAGCAGGACCCTCATATAGTTACAGGGAGGATTCCATAGTGAATGGGCCTTTAAGTGATGTAGAATAGGCAACGGGGCAGCCACAGAGCACACAATTGGTCTCTTGGAATATAAATGGTCTGGGGACACATTTAAAACATGAAGCAGTGAAAGAACTTGCAAAAAAGAACGAAATAATTTGTATACAAGAGACCTGGCTCTGTGGTGTGCCCCTAGTAGTTGAAGGGTTTCGACAAGTCCACCGTGCAGCTGTAAAATCGAACTCTGGGCGCCCTGCAGGTGGCTTGTTGACAATGATATCAACAACTTTAACAACTAAAACCATTTTGATACCTGTAAAGTGTAAGTGGCTCTTAGCCTGCAGAATCCAAACCACATTTGCGGATAGGAAATATAAATTTATGCTGATCCTAAATGTGTATATGCAATGGAACTCGAAGAAAGAATATGGGGTCGAATTGTTACATTTTAAGAATGATATGGATGCACTTTGTGATAAGTATGGAAATGACCTGATTGTGTTAATGGGAGATTTTAACCATAAACTAAATCCAAAATTGTCTGATCAATGGTACTCAGAAATTCTAGAGGCATATGATATAAAAAATGCAGAGTTTATGGTAACAAAAACCTTTGCAGATGCGGTGGAATTGGGTAACTATTTATCAAATAAAAGTTTCTTTTGTCTAAATGGAAGGATAGTCCAAGACCGCCCGGCAAAGAAAACCTTTAAATATGTGGCACATAATTGCCCAATAGACTATGTGTTTATGCCGGCATGGAATTTCGAGTTAGTGAAAGATTTTAGCATTAATCCCATGGAATGTAGTGATCATAATTTAATAAAGCTAGAATTGGGAATAGCACAACATATGGTTTGTGATAGAGTTATCTGGCAAGAGACAGAGTATCCGAAGCGGATGACCACTAGGTTATCTGAAAAATCTATTGAGAAGTTAGCAAGCCTGCAACACAAGATTCAGTTAGGCAGTTTGAAGGGCCAAGACCTATTCTGGTTTGTGGAAAAAAATAAAACAAGTAGTGGAAAGTATAAGTATAGAATTAAGGCCCCGTGCAAATGACCAGAACAAGAAAGGAAATACCCAAAGTAAGAAGGGAACATGGTTTAATCAGGATTGTTTAATGAAAAATAAGAGAAATTAGGAGAGAAGAGCGTAGCCTACGTAAACAATTTACACGAGCAAAGGCGGAAAAATTTGTAAAAATAAAAAGAGAATATAATATGTTAATCCGCAATGTAAAAAGGATCTATAAAGAATCATGCTGGGGCAAATTATTGGAAACCATTGAAACTAAGAACCTACGGCAATTCTGGAAGCTAATACAATCAGCTAGGGAACCTTTGATTGCCCCAATGACCTGTGTAGTGAAGGAAGATGCATGGGCTGTGTACATTCAGAAATTGTATGACCCTGGGAGGTTGTCTGATAATTTGGCACCAAAGTCGTGGAGAAATCTAGTAGAGGATCTCAAACATGATTGTTCAGTAATAAATGTCCTTAGGATAATTAGGACTTTAAATTTAACAAGAGCGGCGGGCCCGGATGATATGCCTGCCCTGATATTAAATTCAAACCAGCTCTGGTGGGCGGAATTCTTCTCAAAAATGTTTACGTTAATACTAGAGCAAGGGGCAGTACCTGCAAACTGGAAGGGTGCTATAATAAGGCCACTGCATAAGAAAGGGGATGTATATGCCCCTAAGAACTACAGGCTAATTAACCTACTAGATATAGGAGAAAAGATTTTTGCTAAGATGATACTCGGTAAGCTAAAAGCGTGGGCGGAACTTCGGTCAATCGTGCCAGTGGAACAGGGTGGGTTTAAAGAAGGCCACTCCACGATTGATCACTGTTTTGCCCTGTGGGCTTTAGCTAGGAAATCGACGGAACAAAACGGCAAATTATGTTGCTGTTTCGTCGACTTCCGAGCGGCCTTTGATTCAGTAGATAGAAGTAGCCTTTGGGAAGTGCTAGAAAACTATGCATTGCCGGAGGGCATATTAAATATTCTAAAAGAATTACATAGTGACAATTGGGCCCAGGTCATTAGAGACTCAAAGGGCTCATTAACGCAGAAAATTCCTGTAAAGAATGGTTTGAGACAAGGGTGCGTCTTGGCACCCTTGCTCTTTTCAATCTTCCTAGCAGATCTTCCCATGGTTTTGGAAGTTGATAAGAGTGCGAGCCCGCGCATGAATAGTAATAAAGTTGCATGCCTTTTATATGCTGATGATCTAGTGATCGTGGACCAAACTGAAATGGGCCTCCAAAGGAAATTAAACGCTTTTAAAACATATTGTGATAAAAAGCTTCTAATGGTAAATATGGAGAAAACAAAGATCTTATGTTTTAGGAAGAGGGTAAAAAATGTTAAATGGTTTTTAGGTTCAGACAAATTAGATATAGTAAGTGAATATAAATATCTAGGCCTCTGGTTTGACAGTGCATTAAAGTGGAATACCCACGTGGCGGCACAAACTTCAAAGGCGTTCTCATCGGTCTGTGGATTGAAAAAATTTAATAAGGACTATGGTGACATGTCACACAGACCGTTACTAAAAGCATATGAAGCTATGATACCCCCACAAGTTCGATATGGTGCTGAAGTGCTCTATCTGAGTGGTAAAAGGGGGTGGGACCGGAAGGAAGGAAAGATAATTAAAATGTTGTTGTCCCTACCGAACGGTTCCATGTTGCAAGCAATTAGATTGGAGGTAGGCTTGACAGCATGGGAGGTAAAGGCACAAATGTCATTGCTAAGGTTTTGGAACCGCCAGATGCCCGGTGAGGAACAGAAGGTGTCAATTTGGTGCAGAAAGGAAATACAAGCAAGTAGCTTATATTGGGCACGGGAAGTGAGGAAAACCCTTCAGCTAGTAACTGCGCAATTAAAGTTGACCCTCGAACAACCATCATTGGATTTAGTTTTTACTAAGAAAATGCTTAGGGACCAAGGGCACAAACATTCTATATCACAAGACCTGGAGTACCTGAAGCTAAAAAAATCAGTGAACTGGGTAAGGAATGAATGGGAAAAGGAGGTCCGGTTTCCATATTTGGATGTGTTACCCAGTAAATGGTTAAGGTACGAAATTATGAAGGTTCGGGTAGGCTTAAACCCATGGATGATCGATAGTAAATTAAAAGTAGCTCTGATCCAACCTGATGGTATTTGTAAATGTGGCCTAGGTGTAAAGAATGACATTTTACATATACTATTGGACTGTACATTGATTTTAACAGTGCGAAAAATGTTTTTACGTCCAATATTTTTAAAATACAAGGTGAACTCACTATCGGAGGCGGTTGCTCTCCTTACAGAAATGTCGTTTTTAGATATAACAATTGCGTTGGGGAAATTTTTGAAAGCAACAAGAGAAGCTGTACTGGAGGCATCCACGGAAGTTGGGAAATTTTAAGACATTAAGATTTTAAAATGTCAATTTAGTGTTTTTATGGTATTAAATGTATATAGAATGTTAAAATGAATTATGATGTAAAATTTCCATTGCTAAAGTGGATCCATGGTCTTGTGTATGGTTTATAGACTATTGTCTAAATAAACTTTGTGTTTTACTACTACTACTACTACTACTAATAATAATTAGATTTGCTGACAACAAACGTCACCCTACTCATGTACAAATACAAGTCAGTATTTGCCTGTGTCAAAGTCTGGACAGATATCTTTTAGCATTTGAGGATACCAAATGCCATGGACATTCCCCAATATACAACCTCCCCCCAGGCAACACAAGAGTGCTCACATTTTCGTTTAACATACAAGGGCAGACAATTAGAGATGTAAAGATTGAGCGGTTACATCAGACCATCTATAGTCACACTTCGGATTGTAGTGTGCTTTGTTTTCAGGCAATTAATCCATTTTGTAGGCTTCATTGACCCTCTCGTGCCAGTCAGTTATTGTCTCAGAAGGTCCTCCATGCTTCCTAGACCTTCTCATAATTCTGAGGGCCGCTACATGCCTGGTAGACCATTATTCCGGCCTACATGTACTAATTCATATTTAAGCATGCATTACTGTACCAGTGGCAGCGTCTTGCTATCCCACAGTCGTATTACATCTCTGCGGGCCACCATCAGTTGTACCAGACATTGTTTGTTACACACATTGGTGCATGCAGTGTACTCTATTGACTACATTATGCTGCACTTTGTCTTTATAGTGTAATCTGTTCAATCTTTTGGTTAATATGCAGATTAGGTAGTGAAAGTAGACAACATTTCATGTAGTTGAAATGTTACTCCATGCCATTTGTCAATAGTCCTTTCTTTTCCATTGTACACATGAGCCCATAAAGACTAACTATAATCCTTTCTAGGAGGAATTAGATCATCAAATGATGGAACACTAACTACTGAAGTCTTTAGTAAATCAAGGTCAGTGACAGAGCCCTGTAGAGAGGATAACATTTTCATATTGTTGCTGAAGAGGATTACAAATTCTTCTCACGACTAACCAGCCAGAGCAAAAGAGCCAAGACCAAGACCTTTGACATCTACATCATGTACTGGAAAGGAAAGAGCTGCAATACTGATAAAAGTCAGGATGTCAACAGAAGCCCATAACCACTAATAGAACTTGACACCTGAATCAAACAACAAAAGGAGCCCATGTTGTCAAAGAGAGCAGGCATGAATTTACGTAGTCTTAAAGGAGCATGCCTGTCATTTTTGTGTCAGCTCATGAGCAGGGAGATCAATGTGGCCTTCCGCTTTGCATGTCATCATTCAATTGGTCTCATACACTTTCTGCATACTCTTCAACAGTCAATCCACTTTGTATTTATAGAATACAGGAACAGCAACAGACCACCTTATTGCCACACACCATCTTTTGTCTGTATAACAGCCTGTAGCCAAACAGGTCTATACATCCGAATCTGGACAGAAATACTCCAAATTATCTCTCCAGTCTGGGTGCATTGTTTTCTGCTTTAGGTTGAGTGTTGAGCAAAGCCCAATCTACTAAGGTAGAATGTCTGGGTTTTGTGTCTAAAATTAACTCTACCTTGAATCAGGCATTAACAAGGGCAAATGTGCTTATTCCTAAAAGAAAAGTGCTCTTTGCATGTGTGCTGTCATGCATAGGAACCATGAAATGTGTGGGATCCACCTGAGTTTGTTTAGGCATAGGAATTTGTTCTGGAAAGGAATGCTTCCAGCACAAGTCTTACACTAGATAGTACACACACACCTCTGTGTCAATCAGGGTTGCGGAATTGGAAAATAAACAGCAGCAAATTGTAGTAGATATGTCTTTGTGCTGAGTTTCACTACTTGCACAATGCAGCAGAGCAAATTTGGTTGGTGAGTTGCGATGTGTAAAAAACTTGTAACCCTGGGCTTAGTTCGCGAAGTAGCAATACGTGTAGCTACGCGAAGTGCACTTCTCACTATGCGAGCTACGCATAGCTACGCGAACTGCATAGTGCACTGTGCAAAATGCTGTTCTCACTGATTGCACAGTGCCGGATGCTTGTGCGCACTGTGCAAGTAGTGCAAACGGCATCTTGCACATTGCAAGAGGTTGTTTTCTGCCGCTTTCTCAGCGTGGACTGGAGCATATGCGACCACTTGCAATGAGAAACCTGACCTCCTGCGTTGAGAATCTCGCCGGGAGGTTTATTTTCCACGCTCGCGATCAGCAACTTGATATTGCTGATCGCGAACGAGGAAAAAGTCTTGCCGGGATGTCATTTTGCTTGCTCGCAGTCGCCAACTTGACGTTGAGGACCGCAAGCAAGCAAAAAATGAATGCTACGCGTGTTTGCACTGTGCTACATGCAATTCGCGTAGTGTGAAGTAGTGCAAACTACACAAGCGTAGCGTAGTGCTTTGCCCAGGGTTAGTAAATATGTGTGTTGGAAATTTGCCCTTTCTGCAGGGACACTTGGGATTATTTGTCTTTTTATTGAAACTTATATTTGTTGACTGTAAAACTCTGTGCATTTACCACTGCTAACCAGAGGTAAAATTGCTTGTAGGCCACTTTTATATGGAACCACCTGTTAGCAAGGCATGCAAAGTAAATGCTACTAGTAGGATGGAAAGCTCACTGTGCCACCCACTACAGTAGCCCAATAAAAACATGTATCTAGGCCTGCCACTGCAGGTGCACTTTTAAACTGGCATTTTGGCCTGACAAAATCAACCTTTGGCCTGGACAAAACCTTCCTTTTTATTACTTATACGCCACATCTACGGTAGGCCTTAAAGCCCGTGGGACAGGGTGCAATGTACGTAAAATTAAGACTTTTATAATTAATGTTTTACATATCCTAGCAGTAAAAAACCTCAAAAACTGTTTTTAACAGTGGAAAGGCTGGTTCTCCCATAGTTTAACATCGGCTTACACTATTCTTTTTAACAAATGCTAAATCCATTTTGGGAATAGGTAGAAGAATGGTTTAATGACTCACTTTATTTATAATTTAAAATCCAACTTAATGTTCATGTGGTCAAGTCGGATTTTAAACTATTTGGGAAATGACACTTTTTCCTGCGTAATAGCCAAAGGTTTTCTTGTCACTGTCTGGCTGTTGCCTGCCCCTGATGGCTCCCCTGTGGTGAGATGTGTATTCTTGCCTGGCTCACCTGTGGTGGGAAGTCTATTGTTGCCTGAAAGTGGACTCAGTGTAAGGAGGGGGGCTCTGTGTAAGTAGGTGGGGCTCCTCCCTTGACAGGACGACTTAGGGCTATGTCCAGCCCCTCCCTCAGCTTCAAAGTAACCCTACCATCTCACTGGAAGATGGAGCTGGTGCTTGGACAATATTTCTGAAAAAAATATTGGGATACAGAACATTATGTCAAGAATATTGACTTAAATATCGAAGGTCAAAATATTGTTTTTAGTGTTGTTTTGAGTATTTTTGTAAAAAATGATTACGTAGAGAATATTGTTGTATGCAATATCATTTGTAAGTATTAATTAGCATGCAATGTATTGTAGTGTGTTTGATTCTATATATTTATTAATTTTTTTATTTATGTTTGGGTAAGATGATTCATTAGGTATTAAATTGTTGAAATGTATATTTTTAGTTATATTCATTTATATAAACAATGAATTTATACTTGTTTTTAGTAGGAGCATATTGGGTCTTTAGGAGATAAGGGTGGGGAGATTTTTACAAAGTGTATATTTTAAAATAATGTTTTATGTTAATGATATGCACATTACAATTTTTATATGTTTTACAATTATTTTACAAATAATTAAAATACAGATTAATGGTATTAAATAAAAAACAATTGAATATTTCAAAACTTTATAATTTTGTGGAAAACACATTTTAAAAGTATATATTTAAATTTTTATGTCAAAATCTGTTTATTTGAATTTTTCTTTGAAATTGTCACAGGAATACAAGGTCCATGGCTTATACAGCTGGTATTCAGCACTATCATAGTTTGTTGCATACAGTATCCCAACACTATCAAACAGCCCCCCCTCTGGGGAGAATAACCTGAAAAGGAAACTTATCATACCTACAAAAGGTAAAAAGAAAAACCTAACAGAACTGCGATGTCATAGTGCAACTTAAAATGAAATTGTCTGGTGCGCTGCTGTAGGGTTAAATATGAAACAGATTAAGAGCTCTGAGACGTTGGGCTCATGCCGTCAGTGGAAGCCCTTCTGACAGATAGGTCACTAGTGGGGACCAAATATAATCAAAGCCTTTTCTGGCATCATCTACAACGTCGGTCATGCGCTCCAGCGCCCTCCACAACCTCACGTGTCAATGCGTTAAAGAAGTTTTTTCCATGCTGTGGCTATTGCCATTATTACTGCCCCCAAGCAAAGCTACATGACTGACCTATTGCTCTGTGTTTGTCGTTTCGGTGTTGGGTCTCTCGCCCCCAGTAGAGTATGTTCCATGGACATAGAAATCGGGTGTCCAAGAATAAGTTTAATTTGGGATAACTACTTTGCAGACTGTCTCACTCTCTGTACTAGATTTTCCCTCAGCCCTCTCTCTGTTAGAGCCCTCTGAAATCTTCATTTCCCTCATGCAGCGTGCTGTATGTTCTAGGCCCTTAGCTATGTTTATTGCCTCCTCTAGATTGGGGTTTTTTGTAAGTAATTCCTCTTGTATCTTTGTCTCATTGGTGCACCTCACCAGCTGGTCTCTTATTAAAGAATCTGTGAGCTGACCAAACTCACATGTGGCTGACAACCCTCTTAGCACTGCTATATAATTGCTCACCTTCTCCTCCCTCTTTTGAACTCTCTTGAAGAACTTATGCCTTTCCATCACTACGTTTATTTTCTCCTTAAAATGAGCTGCTAATTCTCTCAGAGTGCTTTCATAAACGTTGACACCTTCCTCCACCACCTCTTCCTCATCCTCTATCAATCTTCCTGTAATGTCCTCATATATTTTCCTTCCATGTGTACCTAAATTGTGTAGCAATATATGTTGTTTGCGTATGTTAGTGTAGTTACTACCTCCAATAGCTATAAGGTAGGATTTAAATATTCCTTCCCACCTTCTCCGGGGAATGACTGGTTCACCTAACTCATTAAGGAAGGGGGGTGGTTGGCTCATTCCTGCTCCTGCCATGGCCATAAAACTTCACTATTTATTGATAAATTTATTTCCCACTGGAACTACTACCATAAATATAAGAAACTTAACACTCTTGCTTTTACCACTGAGGTGAACCCCCATGCACGAGTAAGCCTCTGCCTCTATTTACTTTGCTTATGTTCCTTAGTGTGAGACACTATTCATAAGAGCTGCAATACATTCACATTGAACCCATGTTTGTTCAGTCCACTTTCTGCCTCTACCGGTGTACTGTAACTCTCCAATTGCACTGCTGCTTTCCCTTGGCTGGCGGGAACTTCCTGTGCTGAGGGTTTACCTCAGCGTTGTTCCTGTGAAAGGAATGTTCACTGCCGGCTGGGCTATGGCTTCCTGAACCTGCCCCTCAAGGAAACGACGATCCGGACAGTCTATATGACGTTCACACCGAGTTTCAGTGTGTGTCCACAGAACCGAGTCTTCTACGCTTTCAGGAGGACAAGCGGTGAGTACGCAGCTTGAATACAGCCCAAAAGCGGGAGCGCCGTCAGTCATTAACCGGTAGCTGGGTTACTGCTTCAGCGTTACGCTAGAGCGTTTTTTTTTTCTGGGCGCGCTGGGAAAGGGGCCGTGAGTAGAATATTCCGCTCGTCTTGAGGCTGGAAGCTAGTGGATTTCTGATGGTCCCCCTTAAGCTTTCTTTTTTTTTTTTTTTTTATTGTCAAATTTGCCTTTGATTCGCCGGTCGTCTCGTTGCCCTCACGCTGATTGCGCGACTGGTCGGCAGCGCTCCTTCCCACAGCTGTGACACAGATTCCCTCAGCAAGGACAGGGGTCACGATGTCCGATTAGACACCCGAGAATGGGAATAAACCTATGACCCCCGCAGTCTAACTTCGCCTTACGCTCGTGACATGGTCACCATAAATCATCCGATGCCCGATGAGGCACCCGAGCTAAGCCTGATCACGCGGGCATAATCAAAAGGACTGAAATATGCCGGGGCAACGCTGCAGAGACACCTTACTTGTTTATTTTCTCTGCTCCCACGTCCTCCTTCATAGCGGTGACCCTCCAGATGAGCTTGGATCACAGGCTCCTTCGATATTCTTCTCGTTGACAAGCACTTCACAAGTCCAGGGAAACGGCAGTCAGTTTCCTCCTCGTCGCCAGGAAAATGTAGTAAGGAGTGACACAAATAACTTAAGCTGAAGTTCCAGAATGGCTGAATGGAGAGACAATCCCACCATATGTGGCGAAAGTCAACCAGCAGTCTCTTCCTTGGCAGTCAGAGCAAATTGTTTCATGCATTCTTGAAAGGTGAGACTCTCCCCTTTACCAAACAGGTGGGGAATCACCTGAAACCCTCCCTCTCACCAGGCCTTGAATGGTCCATCTTGTAATGCTGGGGGGAATGCAGCATTAAAATGTATGGGCGTGTACGGGGAGGTGAAGTTGGTGAGTTGCAGTTTCTTAGTAATAGTATCCCATACCTCTAGTGTGGTGGATGTGGTGGAGCTGATGTAAGCGTTGGGCGGTCGGGCATGTTTTGGCTTCCATAACAGGTCCCATATTGTACGGCCAACTATCTGTCTGTCCATATGGGGCCAGTGTTTCTCTGAAGCCCTCAGTGACCATTCTGTGAGGACACGTAGTTGCACCACTCTATAATAGCCTTTAAAATCTGGTAATGGCAGGCCCCCCTCCCTGCGTTGCCGCATGAGCAGGCGGTGTGGCAGATGAGCTCTCTTTCCCAACCATAGGAATTTAGTAAGCAGTTGCTGCAATTCTCGAAACAGCCCTTCTTCCACAGGGATAGGCAGTCCCTGAAAGAGGGAGAGCAGATGGGGGAGGACAATCATCTTCACGGCATTAATTCTGCCCAATCAGGAAATGTATGCAGCACTCCATTAACCCAGATCGGTTTTGAGCTGATGTAAAAGTGGGGGGGGGGGGGGGGGGGATGGCCTTATATAGGTCTGAGATGCGAGGGGTGAGGTTAACACCAAGGTAGGAAATCTCCTTAGTATTGTAACTAAAGGGTGACACTCCCATCACTTGTTGCGTATCGATTTAGATTTCGTATGCATTTCCAGATTCATGCCCTTATATAGGTACATTTCACATTCACATTGCCTTTATATAGCATAGTAATCCAGTCCTTATGTAGGTATATCCCATGTCCTTATTTATGCATTTCCCATGTCACAACGAGTTCTTGGAAAACCAGACTCTTAAGCTGTTAGGGACTTCCCCTTGCTTGGATATTGATTTCTCCAAGAACTCATTTATTATGCATGAACATCTATTCCTTAGGGGTACATTCATGATGTTCATATGCCCGACTTTACCTCAATACTGGCTTTCCTAAACATCTTCAAGGTATAAATATACCTTCACTTGCTATGGCAAAGCACGGTGTGGTTCGGTGCAGTTCGACTACCTACTTGCATGACACAGCTTGCCGCAGCAAGTCCCGAAGGAAGCCAACTCTCCAGCTGATGAACTGACTAGACGCTGTCATCATCCTGCCGAGAATCCAGCTCCAGTGTTTCTGACTCCCCTTGCGGGTTGTTGGGAGATCGAGTCCAGGGAAAGAGATACCAACCAATCTCATTCTAAGGTATGGAGCTGATTAGAACCTAGAGAAACCTTTGGCAATTCTTGGCAAAACTAAACTATAGCTAAAACATCACCCAATTCTTCCCTCGTATACAGGACCTAGGTTAGGTACACTGGGGTAGGCGTATTTTAGAAGCACCAGCTGAGTATTTTAGCCTGTGTTATTTATGTATGTATTTTTATATATGTCAGAGCAATGATTCAATGATTCAATGATTCAATTCTTGCTTTATTTCGATTTTGGTTGCAAATCATAAAAGCATACAATAAAATGATCATAAATAAAAGAACATGATATTTACAGGTTAAAAAATATATACCCCACCTCGTCTTTTTACAAGGAAACAAAAAAGGGCATATGCATAACAACTAATTGATCTTTAGTTAAAACGATTCACAACCAACAGAGTAAGTCCATTAAAATTACATGATTATGTTAATACATTTCTGAACTGATCCCCGTCCAATATTAATCTAAGTTCCTACGATGGCGAACAATACATGTACGAAAGCTAACTACTATAAATACCAACTGCTCTCCCTCCAACATCTGTAAAGAAAGTAAAGCTGGGCGACATTGTCTATAACCAATACGCCTCAGAAACAGAATAAGTCATTTTTTCCTGGGTTCAGTATAAAATTTACAGAAAAGAATGGTATGCAAAGTCGATTGTAAAGAAGTGTCATCACAGGGACAGCAAGAAAGTTCTTTAGCCCAGTTATTTCGAGCTGGAAATGCAACCATTCGATGGAAAAAATTCATCCTGAATCTTACCAGAAGTTAACGCTCGTAACTCGTGGTGTTATAAGTGAGGTACGGCTGTATAGTAGGTACCAATTTTATCGTTAAACTGTGGGTAACAGAAGGTTTGGTGGCTTGACTCATCAGTCTCAGTTCTTCAAGATGGGCGAGACATTTCTTTTTTAAGGCCTTCCTCGAAACCTCACGTATTGAGGAGGGATTATGATAATATTTATCCCAACCCAAGTCGTGAAAAAACCTCGCAATGTACCATAACCACCTGGACCTACGAGCATTGTCCATTTTTAGACAGTCAGATAGAATAGATTGGGTAAGGGTTGCTTTATCTGAAGTCCAAATCCTGCGCCATAGTAAAAGTGGTTCAACTTTAGCTAGGTCCGTCACATATACAAGACCCAGCTCTGTGTGACAAGCAAAGGTACCTGCACTCCCAGGAAGTGCAAGAAGAAATCTCAGAAAATAATTTTCGACTCTCTGAATGCTATCCGTAACCACAAAGCCCCAGAGACCCGCCCCGTACAAAGCCACAGATAGACATTTAGCTTTATAGATCGTAATAATTTCAGGTGGAGCTCTCTTTCCCAACTTCCTGGTAAAATTGACAAGGGCTGTAGTTGTTCTTAAAAAAAGAAGTTTTCTCATTTCTACAGCCAGTTTCCAGGATAATTTATGATCTATTGTTATGCCTAGATAGGAGTATTTTTGTGTGGTTGCTATTTTTTGTTGATTCAGATAGATGCCCCTCATTTTACTTTTGCCTTTGTGGCCAGAACTTGCCCTCATGACAAAGGTTTTACTGATATTTACCTTCAGGTCAAGCCCTGCCATAAATGTGGAATATCTGTCCGAATTCTTTTGAAGTTCACGGGGGGTACGAGCTAATATGACGGTATCATCCGCATAAAGGAGTGCAGGTATTGGACGATTGTTCACCATTGGAAGATCCTGGCACCCCTTCATCATATCTCTTTCCAGCCCATTAGTATATAGTGTAAAGAGGAAAGGGGCCAGGACACACCCTTGCCTAACCCCTTTTTCTACTGGGAACTTTTCCGTCAACTCCCCCCCCACCCCGTAACGCACTCTTGCAGTGGCATTTGAGTAAAGTTCCCTCAGGAACATGACCAGATTCAATGGAGCCCCCATGTCAACCAGTAATGTCCAAAGTTTGGAGTGTGAAACGCAATCAAATGCGGACGATAGGTCCACATAGACCATGTACAGGTCTCCTCCTTTGATGTAAACATACTTATCTATCGGTAGTGAAAGGTTTAAAGCCTGTTTGATGGTCCCCAGGACCTGGCGAAACCCGTACTGTAGATCTGAGATAATCCTGCCATCGTCCGCCCAATCTTGCAATTGCTCTAGAATGACTCGACCTGCCACCTTTCCAAGGGAGTTTAAAAGAGACATTGGACGATAGCAGGTTACTGACTCCCGATCACCTTTTTTAAAAATAGGGACTAGTACGGATTTTGACCATGAAACCAGTAAGCCTATATTACAAGTTGCGTTCAGGACTCTGGTTAGAAGGGGGGGTCCAGCGGTCCATTTGAGCTGTGAATAAATCAATAGGGACGCCATCTGGGCCGGTGCCTTCCCATTTTTACTTGCTCTCAGAGCCTGAGCGGTTTGTTTCAATGAGAACGGTAGGTCAATGGGATAGGCACTATCTCGGACATCCCGGGAATTAGAGTTCTGAGATTTTAGGTCCTGAGGTTTAGCAGACTCCAGACCGACTGAAAAAATCTTGGAAAAATGGAGAACCCATTCCTTTTCCTCTATTGCTAAATCTAACTTTGCATGATTAGTATTGTCAGTTAAAAAGGGAGACTTGACCACTTGCCAAAAAGCAGCCGAATTTTTATGGATGCAGGTTTCATGCAATTGGTCCCAGAGTTGGTTTTTTAGTTCTTTTTTCCTGTTTTTTAATGCAGAGTTATAAGCTTTCCTTAATGATGTTATCTCGTGTGGGATCCTCACCAGTTTTCTCAATGCAGTTTTTAAATTGGAGTAAGCAACCGTGCACTCGTGGTTAAACCAACCCTTCCTCTTTTTTGACTTGTGTTTTATTTCTACCCACAGAGCCTCATTAATCGCTTTAACGATCAATTCAAAGTTGTCAATGACTTCTGTATGTGAAGTATCTGGAGTAAGGCATTTCATAATGGAGGGGTAGGCCCTAGCTATCACTAACTTTGTTATTTCCATAGGGTCTACTTTCCCCCAGCGCATATCCATTTAATCTGTTTAATACCAGATTATTTTGTGATAAAATGGAACCCAGGCCACTCTTCGGTTTATGGGACAATGACAGCGAAATGCTGAGAGGATAATGATCGCTTAGTGCAATTGTGTGTCTAGTGAATCCTGCATCTATAGTCCTCTCACCATTTGAGACCAGGATGTAATCTATAGTTGTTTGGTATCCTCTCCCGTGAAATGTAGGAGCCAGTATTAAATTCTCCTTGTTCAGGGTATTTGCCTGGACCAGGTCTAGCTCAAATGAGATTTCATTGAAACAATTACCCAGGGTAGAGTGTCTAAAATGTGAAATGGGGGTTTCAAATTCATCCAGGATACCACAGATATTATTATTATTACCAGTAAGGCATGGCCCCAGATTGAAATCCCTCCCCCCCAAATAATTACCTCTTCATTAGTTGTCTTCCTTGTTTTGTCAGAGCAACAGACAATGCTATTACAGTATTATTTTATATTACTGTTTACTCTGTACGCATTATATTTCGCATTCTGTCTAACGATTATTGCCGTTCATATCTCTGGCATGAGAGATAAGACTGTTCAATAAACCCTTTTATTGAAAACGCCTGCCTCACTATTTCTATGCAACTCTGTAGAAACTTAGCATGCACGATTGACTGAGGGAAATAGTTATCTATTGATTCCACGACTCTGAAGATATTGTTCTGGTTCTAGGGGAAACAAAGTTGTCATGTATATGCGGTTGTCAGAGACTAATCCCTTCTTGTTCATTCGAGAAAGTTTCTAGTGACCTCTGAGTTAGCTGTCACACTCACAATTAAGTTTAATATACTTGATAGAGACATACTGACTTCAGTCCTATGTCAAATCTATAGTGTATATTATTCCAATGCGCAGAGCCTATTGGGAATATAGGAATTACACTACACACTTGTTGCCACACTTCCTTGGATAGGGTCAGATTGAGTAAAGAGGACTTATCCAGATTAATCTGAAACCCCTCTGCCCATTCAAACAGCCCCAGTTCCTCCTGGATGGCCGGGAGAGAGGTCAGTGGTTCTGTGACTGGGAGAAGAACATCGTTGGCAAAGAGTGTGATCTTGTGGTCATCTGTACTGAACTGTATCCCCCGAATGTCCGTGTTTCCTCGCACTCTATGTGCTACGGGTTCTATACTCAAAGCAAAAAGTACGGGGGACAATGGACACCCCTGTCGTGTCCCACACGCTAAACTAAAGGGGGGAGAAGCAGAGCCATTGACCAGAACCAGGAGTTAGGAGAGTGATAATTAGCATGAATCATCCCTATGAAGGTCTTGTTAAAATAAAAAGACCACTCTATGGGGTCAAACGCTTTTTTGGCGTCTAGCGAGAGGAGAGCTTCTGGAATGATTTTCTTCTGGGCCTTCTCTATTATATGAATGATGCGCCGCAGATTAGCGTGAGTTTGCCGCCACTTAATAAAACCTGATTGGTCTGGGTCAATAAGTTCAGGAAGCACCGATTCTAGGCGAGTGGCCCAGAGCTTAGAGTAGATCTTGGCATCTCTATTTAGAAGGGCAATTGGGTGGGAAGAGGAACCCGATGTGTGGACCTCTCCGGATTTGGGGATCACTGCCACAATCGATTCACCCATGGAGGGAGTAACCTGCTAATTTAGGCAATTATGTTAAATAGCGCAGTTAAAAAAGGGACCAGCTCTGGTGCGAAGGTACGATAGAAGTGTGCCGAAAAGCCATCCGTCCCTGGTGCTTTTTGAAGTTTGAGAGCATTGATGGCTTTCTGGACTTCCTCCGCAGTTATGGGTTTTGCCAATTCCGCGTTGGCGTTAGACGGGACCTGTGGGAGATCTAGAGGATCCAAGTACTCCCTTTGATCTCACTCCCTTGGGCATTCTGAAGCATACAGAGTGCGGTAGAACTTATCGAAAGCCTGTGCTTTACCCTCTTCTGTCTTATGTGAAACGCCTCTGTTGTCTACTATCAATTTGATGTATTCCCTTTCCTGTTTGGCCCTGAGTTGACGTGTGAGCAGGGACCCCACCTTATTACCAGCCTCGTTCCCCCTGGACTGCAGGCGCAAGATAGTTTTTTCTACCCTATTAATGTATAAGGCCTGGAGTTTCCCTTTTAGGGCTGTGACTTTCCTCAATGTCTGGGCCGAGGGGCATGTCTTATGTGCCTGTTTTGCAGACTGTTATTTTCGTTCTAGCATGAGACCCTCGTCACTTTGTTGAGTTCTCAAGGTAGGAGCCAGCTCGATGCATTTACCCTGGATGACTGCTTTGAGGGCATCCGAAGTAATTACATGAGAGGTACTCTCCGGATCGTTTTGATCAAATAAATCCTTAATAGATTTCCTGAGGTCGTCTCATAAAAGTCTATCCCTGCATATGAAGTTGGGGAAATACCAGCGCACATGTTTTGGCCGTGAGTTTGGCCAGGTGAGTGTAATCTCAAGGGGAGCATAATCGGACAGACATATCAGGTGGAAGTGTGTTTGCACCATTGAGGGGAGCAGGGACTGACTTAGAAATATATGATCGATACGGGAGTATGATCTGTGGGAGTGGGAGAAGAAAGAGAGTCACGCACGTTATGGTTATTATCCCTCCACGCGTCAACCAGTCCCATGCGGTGGAGTTGTGACTTAAGAGCCTTGCCAAAGACCCCTCCCGATGCCCTGTGTGAGTGAGTCAAGTCTAATCCCTAATCACAGATGAGGTTAAAGTCCCCCAAAAGCAGGATGTCCCCCTGTGCAAAGTTCTCCAAGGCCATAAGGAATGAGAGGATAAAGTCCTGTTGGCCCGAATTTGGTGCGTAGCGAACCGCAAATGTACATTGTCGGCCCCTCAATTCCCCCCTAACCAAGACATACCTCCCCATCAGCCTTTGTGTCATGTGCCTGAAACGGGCCCCCCAAATGGAAAAGCAGCACCACCCCATTTTGTTTGGAGGAGTGAGAGGATCTAAATATGGGAGGAAACTGTTAGTGGTGTAAGCGGTGTTCCTCCAATTTCTTAAGGTGCGTCTACTGAAGGGCCGCAACCTAAACATTGTGATCTAGCAGGTATTTCCACATATGTTGATGCTTGTTAGGGGAATTTAAGCCCCTGGTATTCCAGGTTATGGACCTGACAGCCATCAATTCCTAGGTGGGACCCAGCCCCCTCCGAAAGGGCCTCTGCACAAATTAAGCTTATGAAGTCTCGCCCGCTCACCCTCCCGCCCAAAAACAAAAGAAAATTAGCAGCATGACATCAAACTAAATTAACAAACTAGAACAAACAATAAGATCGAGTTTGGAGAATCCCCCTCCCAGAGGAGAACCTCCCTACTAGATCAAACTTGTGTGTCATGGCCATTTCTGTTCCTCCAGCCCCCCAAGCTGTATTTAGTGAGGCATATGGTTTGTGATCATAAACAGCCTACTAGCGAGTAACAGTTGACTTACCACCCAGGGAAGGGTTAAACAAGAGTGTAAGTCCCAGCTGCTGCAAATGAGTCCAGAAGCATGGAAGTCCTTCACTCCAGCCAGCCTCCCCTCCGCTTCTCCTTACCCCCTCAAAGACACATCGCCCAGCAGTCCACTCTCAGCCGACAAAGCATGTCTTGACAGCCCCAGAGGCCCACCCTCACAACGGGTGCCACCCCAAAGGCCAAAACTATAAATGACCCTACTACTCATGGGTTGCAAGTCCTCTGCTCCATCCAGATCTCCTAGACAAAACTCTGTTCGCCCAGCGGGGCGGGCATGGGGGGGTGAGGCATCCTGTCTGATGAAGAAAGTGTAGAATCAGAGTCTGCAGGTCGCATGGCTCATTTCTGAACATTGTTGGTTTTGCGCCCCACTCAACTCCACTGGCCACCTCCCCCTCTTTCTCGCTGCATTTCTCCTTCCACGACTCTCTCGGGGTTGAAACGTCCGCAGGCACCGGGGTCTCAATCCCTAGGGTGTCCACCGCTTCCCTCAGCTCGGTGCAGTGCACCAGCTTATTTCCCCATTGGAAGGCAATCCAAAACGGATAGGTCCATCTGTATTTGACCTTCTTTTCTCTCAGGCAATCGGTGACCGGGTGGAACTGCTGACATCTGGTAAGCATGGCCCGCGCCACATCTTGGTAAAGCAAACACGCGGCATTTTGGAAAGAGACTTTGTCCATGCTTCTAGCTTTCTGTAGGACCAGTTCTTTGGTTTTAAAAGAGCTAAACTTTGACAGAACATCACGAGGTCTCCTATTCTCCCTGGGAATCCACTGACCCACTTGGTGCACTCTTTCCAACCGAATGTCCGGGCCGCCTTCTCCCACCACCGAGGAAAAGAGGCCCACCATGAACCCCTCCAGGTCCAGCCCCTGGCTGTCCTCCTCCAGGCGATGAACTCTGATGTTATCCTGGCGGGACCTGTGCTCTAAGTCTTCACAGTTGAGCAACGTGGTGCACAGCTGTCCTCCAAAGTCAACGGACTCTGCTGCCAAGGGCTGCACATGCTCCGTCAGGTCCTGAACTTTTGCCTCCAGGTCCAAAGCTCTAATGGCAACCAAGTCTACATCTGCCTGTAGGGACGTCATCTTCTCTCTCATTTCCGCACGGAATGCATCAAAGGAGGCGTCTATGTCAGATTTTATGTCTGCTTGAAGCTCCTTCTTAAAGTCATGGAGGGAGGCCAGCAGGTCCTCCCTGGTGAGCGCCATTGCTCCCGCAGATTGCGCCAAAGCTGCACCTGATGGTCCCACTCCTGTTGCAGAAAAATAGTTGGAGACTTTGTTGTTGGGGGTCTTTTTTGGTGGCATAGGTAGATGCTGCACAAGGCCTGCTCTCTGCCGCCCCAGAAGTTGCTTAGGGCCCGGCCTTGTGTTTTCCGGCCTCCCCCAGGACTTTAGGTCACGTTGCTAGACTTTGCCGGTGTATCCCTGGGGCCCAATAACTGGACTACAGAGTCTGGATGAAGGAGTCAACTCATTAAGTTCTGCTTGTGCCTTTATTGGTGTAGCTCTGTGAGAGGGCTTCCCCTCCACCACTGCCCTCCGCACGCGCTAATTTTGTGTGTGCAGCATAGGGGATGGTGCCTGCAGCGTGCTCTGATGGGGTTGTCTTATTGCCTGAGTGTGGTACTTTAAGACCTAGGGAACTGGCAGCTATTTTAAGGTCAGGCAGCCATTGACCTCCGCTTTGCGTGAGGGGTGGCCCCAGGAATCCCTCTCCACATCAAGTGCATGCTAGGTACTCACTGCGCGATACTGGAGGGAATGGACCAGTCGCTCTGTACTCTTCAGCCACCGGTGGCAGCCCTTCTCCTCCCCACCTCTCGTCAGCCATTGCAGGGTCAGGCACCTTGTGGTTTGGGAGCCAGGGGGGCCTAGCTCAACTTGCTTCATGGCTCCAGTCAGACCGGCGTTTTTATTGAAGGTGGGGGGCCCCCCTGCTGCCGCACTCTCCTTCTGGGGAAAAACGGTGGGTGCCCTTGTTGAAGTTTCCCAAAGCAACCGCTGCGCCTCCTCGGTTCGTTGTGGTGGCATCCGCTATGTTGCTTAAACAAAGTGTCTCAGAGACTCCGCGGCCCCTATCAGGTTGTCACTGCCACCAGAGCAACCCAAATACCGGCAGTCGGAAACTCCTTTCATCCGCACCTCACCCCCAACGAAGCGCAGACCACGTAATCCGCCATCTTCTCTCAGCACGAATCCCGGAGGGCCCACGGGGGATCACCCGCCAGCTGCTCTCTGATCTTCTGTGCCTTCCCTTCGAACGGGATTGTGCAATCAATCTTCCGTGGGCAGTCGGAGGGGTAGGTGCCTCTTTGTGTGATTTGGCTCTCACACTTGCGGAGCCATGTTAAAGGAATTTCCTCCCGGGAGACCCCCGCCCGTTACGTGGCAATTGCTGGCTCTGTGAGCTTGTTTGTACCCCTGGAACCACTGCCCAAAGGTTCCCCCCAGTCTGGGTGTCTGTGAGGCTGCCGGGGGACCCTGTAGATCGCCTCAGGCCATGAAGTCAACGGGAAAATAAGCAAAAGGGTTATACCCAAATTACCCTTCTATGCCTGGGTATGGGACGTACTTTTATACAAGGTAAAATGGTTTTGAAGGAAAAAATACAAAAAAGCATGTGAGCAGAGAACATTTAATTACCCTCTCCGGAATTTTGTTATTCGTATTAAATATATCAAAACGTTTTTTACAATAAACACTGTCACCTAATCAATGAAGAAGACAAAAAATTGAACAACACCAAGACATTATATACATCAACATAAACTCAATGATACATTACAAAAAATATTACATTCATTTTTAAAGTTTATTTAATGTATATATACAATAAATATTTATATAGGATTAAGTAAATAAAAAATGTTTTAATGATTTTTTGTTTTTAAACAAAAAAATAAAATATATTTAAATTTCCATGAACACTTTTTAAAAATATTTCTTAAATTGTTTAACATTTTCAACATCATTTTAACATAAGTTTTTCTGTATATACTACATAAGTGTATTCTTTTATACTACTATTTAATTGATACTTTTTAAACATGTTTTACAGTATTGTTTGACATGTTGTACATGTTTAATAATCTTTTACATTTTTTCATTCATGTATTCACATTTTTACATTATTTTCTATTCAGTTCTATGGAGAGGCAGTCTTTTTTTCTGGTTTAGGTTACCTGTCATTTCTGTTTGCTGCTACCTCATATTTTGTAATATATCTGTGCTATTTTTACTCTATTGCCCAGAACCAGGTGGTGGTAAAATGATGCTGCTTGTCACAACCGGTAAGCACCTTTTTAAGTATTGTTTAAGAGTTTGGAGGGTAGGGGATGTAAGGGGAGGTCTGGAAGTTAGTTATAGTATTGTTTGGGTTTTTTGGTATATTTAGAAGTATTAAACTGTAGTT
Organism: Lissotriton helveticus; assembly: GCF_964261635.1. Lineage (NCBI taxonomy): Eukaryota > Metazoa > Chordata > Amphibia > Caudata > Salamandridae > Lissotriton > Lissotriton helveticus. The sequence continues at coordinate 1,012,765,008 of NC_136072.1, forward strand.
TTCAGTTCTCTTGTACTATTATAGTAATGTATCATTATTTTATGTTACATTGTATTATGTTACTTATATTTTGATGGTTAAGGGCCTGATTACGATGTCGTTAGGAAACTGTTCCAAACAAATTAGTCCCTGACTCTTTTCTGAATGAATCAGGTCTTGTGAGTCTAGGCGACCGATTACGATGCTTCTCAACATCGTTTGGTCGGACTCGCGTTGACTTCAATGGGAGTCTGTGTTCTGAATGTGAACACATGCTCCCATTGAAAAGGGTTGGTTGGGGAAAACCTTGCACCCTGTGGTGGGCACATTGTGCATGTTTGGGAAGAGGGGTCTCTTGGGTACCCCCATGGGCCCCATTCAGATGCCTCCAGGTGAAGGGGGGCCCATTGCGGGCCCCCAAAGACAGATTCCGACAGCTGTTTCATCTCAGGCAGACCGAATCGGAATGGTGTCCGAAACGGTTATCGTAAACGCTCGTCCGGAAACCGAGTACTTAGAGTTGTACGAATTAGCTGTGAAAGACTCGGGCTGTCTGAATGCCTTACGGACCCGATTCGTAGTGCTCAAACAGTTTCCGGGCATTGTAATCGGTTGTTGGGAAATGTTTACGATTCGTTCGGAAGCAAGGGCTCCGAATCGGATTCTGCAAAATCCGATTCGGAGCCTTACTGAATGACATCGTAATTGGCCCCTAAGTGTGATGTATATGTTTTTTTGGGAATGTAATGTGTTTTGCGGTTGGGTTCAAATATTTACAAGTTTTTGTGTACAAATGTGTCTTATGGGCATTGAGAGTTTCGTTTTTTTGTAAAGGAAATTAATTTTGGGTCATAATATACCAATGCTTTTTTACTTTGCTATCCATTGTTTGGGATTCCTGGAGCGTTTAAATTGCTTTGAGTGATCTCTATTGGATTAATTTTACCTTTGCATTTACTTTTTTTGAGGGTTTTCGATGATATTTTTCCTATTTTTGGCGGATTACTATTTTTACCTTTGTGGCTACAGAGGAAGATCTTTAGCTATATAATAGTACATTTTTTTTATTTAATTTCTTTTGGATAGAAAATGTGATATTTTATTGTTTCTGTAAGTATTATGTGATTGTTATTTGGAATTGTGTGGTTTGTGTATTGTAATTAATTTATGTGATTGAATGAGCTTGTTTTTTAGTTACTTGATTGTTTTAATAATTTATATATAGTTTTTTGTCTCAACAATGGAGTTACAATATGATATTTATATGAAAAAATTATTTTTCATGTTGGTTTGGATTTGTTTTTTGGGACTTTGGTAGGGTAATATTTGTTTTATAATATGCTTTTGGCTATCTACTCCTAGCCAGGAGAAGAGTTTGACTTAAAATTATCGCATGTTGTACATTCTTTTGGTTTGTTTGATAAGTTTAGGGGCAATCCGGCTAGCAAATGGTTCCAGTCGTAGTTGTTGTTAACTTTGCTCTTTTTGTAATGCTTTTATACATTTATAGAGTGTGGGTTAGGTTGCGACTGGTGTGGATTGGAATGTATCATGCCATGCTTCCTCTGCGGGTCCGTCAATCTGCGGCCTCCAGACTCCTACATTTCAAGAGGCTGGGGGGGGATTTCTGCATTGGGTGCTCGCCAGTATCAACGGGCCCGGAAGCGGCCCCTACGCAGAACAGGCTACTGTTTGTGTCCGCAGGCAATTCGCTCTCCAAATTCAAGCGCGGCCCACTGGAATGGGAGCAGGCCACACCACCCCAACCTCACTCAGCCACTGCCTCCGGCCTGCGCAGGCCCACCAACCGCCGCGTCTCACTCCCAATTCGAGCCTTCTCGCTCAGGGCTGCACCACTAATGTGTCTGTGCTGCCGGACTCACCAGGGACACGGGCCACCACTGCACACCCTCGATGGCTGCCTCTCAGCATCACCCGCTGATCTCCGCCTCCATGATCGGGTCTCAATCTGGGCCGACACCGCCTTAGGCCCCGAGCTAGACCCCGCCGCCGCGACCTCGCTTAGGGCTCACCCCTAGTCCGCGAAGACCCTCCGATTTGGCCAATCCGGCCCTCTCTCTCTTCCCGCGGGTGGCCCGCTGTACTGGTCACCGTTCGGGATTCCATGGGCTGTTTTGCCGCTGCCCGCCAATTACTCCCCCATCCTTACAGGATAATGGCGGCTGCCATTATGGGGATCAGGACTCTCCCGGGTACACCTCTGCCCTTAGCGTCGGTCCGCTTCAGCAGGCTGCCACCACCACAGCTCTCCAGGTCAGGGGAGGGTTCGGCTGTCCTTACACCCACTTAGGGTTTCCAAATCACCAGGATTATGTAGTATTTTAACATTCGGGGCAGGAGTGCCTCCGGGACACGTCTAGTCAGCCATTTTACCAAGCCACGCCCCATAGCATATTCAACACTTATGGCCTGATTACAAGTTTGGCGGTGAGGTACCAGGCCCGCTTTGCTGCCACACTGACAAACCCATGATTGGGCCACCTGCCAGATTACGAGCATTTATCATGTCTGGCAGGCTATTTTTGGGGTTCTAATGGAGGTGTCAAAGAAATTAGGCCCGCAATGGGAACGACAAAAACATTTCCCGCATGGCATGGACCGTCATGTCAATGCCGTGCAGGAACTGATTTGCATTCACTTATGGGGGCTCATGCTGTGCTCCCTTGTGTGCATCCACATGGCATGAGGCACCATTTCCTCTCTACCACAGTGAACGGCGGTTCCCTGGTGGCTGCGGTGGAGCAATGGCGGTCTGACTGCCCTAATTGTAATAGGGCAGTTGAGAGACTGCTGTGTCCCCACAAGACCACCAGACTTACAATCAAGCCTTCAGTGCAGATTGTCGGAGGTGTCTCCATATGTTTTGACTGAAATGATAGTAACAGCTTTATATGGCTGTGTGGGGATAAACTTTTAAAATGGTGTGAATTATGGCTTGCTCAATGTCTATGATCATTTTTGGGAGGTAGTACTTACTTGTTTTATGTTTGATGTGGTTTAAGAAGTTGTGCTGCTTTATTTATTTGGTAATAAGGCATGTATAAAAGGGATATTTGTGTTTTAATATTCATCATGTATGGTGTATATCTGAGTGAATGATTAGGGAAACATTTTAAAGGTCCCATCCATCATCCAGGTTTGACAATGACTTAGTTTCAGTAAATTATTTGCTGTAGGCAATATTGGGACTAGTTTGTCATTGTTTATCTTGTCACGTAAAAGGAAAGGTTTCTCATTATGTGTCATTGTTAGATGTTTAGGTATTTCTGTGATTTGGAATCTTCTTGGGACAGGAAGAATATTACTGGTTACTTTTTTAGTACATGCAATTAAATGTTTTAAAGTGGATATAAGCAGTAGTTCGCCTATGATGTGCTCGAGGACGTTAGGCAGTATATCTTTAAGGATTTTTGTTGTGGGTTCCTGGAAGCTAGCGCTTGCCTCACTTATATCCTGCAGTACCTCTTTTACTATTACTTCTGTTATATTTGGGGGTGGTTGTGCTCCCTTACATGAATTACAACTTCATCTTTTCTAGTTGCCCTCCCATAGCATGCATTAGAATAATATTTGTTACATTTCCAGTTGATATTTTCTTTTGATGCACTTTCTTGGCTGTAGGTGTGGCCCATGTGATCTAGTAATTGCTATTCCTTTCTGCATTGTTATGTATTTTGTTGCATCGGTCATTATATATTTTTTTTAATTGTTTTTATTGCCATTTTACTTTTTACATGTAAAAAAATAACCAATACACTGTAATTAGTGTAGTGCAGTACAATCTGTATGCAAAACATATTGTCAAGAGAATTGAATGAAAAGAATGCAGTTTATGCATATGGGCTACTTAAACATGGATAACCGAACATGAAATCAATGATAGCAACAATGTTGGTGGCAAGGAACATTGCATTGTTGATGTCATGTGCAGTGAATTAAAAGTCAATATAACAATAAAAGGGTAGCGGGGAAAAAGCTTTACTTAACAGTAACTGAACTGAGTAATAAAACATGAGGAAGGTAATAAAAAGAATTTTGAAACAGTGGATGCACTTATTCGTATTGATGAGGTAACATAACCCAAAATCACATAGCTAGCAAGGAATAGTGGGGGCGAACAGAGAAGGGTAAAAAAATAGAACTGGGAAGTGCAGGAAAGGAGAAAGAGAAAGGACAATGTCCATACATATCCTTAAGGGGTGGGTGGAGTATCAGGATCACCGCTCAAAACGTACCCTGGAGAAAGTCCCACATCCTTGAGATGAGATGCTTGCAGCGACCCTTCATCTCTTCCCTGTGTAGCAATGTACTCTTGGCCTGGGCCGTTTCCAACGTAGACAGTACTCATGTGGAAGCCATGGAAGGAGTTGCCGCTTTCCATTTCTGCATGATTAAGCATTTTGCCAGGAGAAGGGCAAGTTTAGCGAATCACACTACCTCCTTGTACTTCTTGGTGCACCAGTAAAGTCCTAAGATGCATACCACCCTGGTATAAGGGAGGACAGCCCCTGTATAGTGTGTTAATTGTGCTCTGACAATATGCTAGTATGCAGGTAAGGAGGGACAAGACCAGGGCCTTTGAACTATGCCCACATTCACTGCCAGACAACGGAGGCAGGCATCATCAGTGTGGTAAAAATAGCGGTTGATGTTACTGGGAGTCAAGTAAGCTTGGTGCAGAATGTAAAACTGAATACATTTAAAATGAGCATTGCCCAACACTAAGGAAGGGTATGACAACATAACCCGTCAATCATCATCTGTACAGGCACGGCCGAGGTCCGTAGCTCAGCTACCTCGCAGCACAGCATCAAGTATTGCTGTGTGTATGCGCAAAGCACTTCTAAGCCACCAGGAATGATGCCCACCCACACCTAATATGTGTAAGTGTTGTATAAGTAAATGCTTTGGGGGCTCTAGTTGTATCTCACCCAAGGATTAAGCTAAAATGTCAGTAAAAGAGGCATATAGTAGGAAGTGGCTGGATGGGATTTTATTGCTACCTGTTAGTTCTTCCATAGAAAGGAGAGATTTGTCATTTTGAGGTTACCTACTCTGTGCAAGCCCGCCGCGTGCCACTATGTCAGTTTTGTGAGTGTAATAGTGACACAGCCTTGCGGCATGCCAAGTATTGGCAATGCAGGTGCATAAGCTAGGGTCATCCGAGTGAGGATTAGTGTTCTGCGATAGCATCAATATGAGACATGAAGGAGAAAAATGTTTGGCGATGGAGTCCTCTTGAGTGGGTGAAATAAGGACAACAAATGTTCTAAATCCCAGGAGGTAAGAACTGAGGCGTTGTCAGTGAGGTTCATACCAACAAACCAGCGGCACACCCACTGAAGTTGGGTGGCCAAGTAGTAGTGCTCAAAATTGGGTACATTGAGACCACCAATGTCCATGGGGAGACAGAGCATAAGCAGTGCTACTGTGCGATGCGTTATGTCAAATGAGATCTCCGGTCATGCACTCCAAGGACCATAAAAAATGCCGGTGTACAAAAAGTGGGAGGTTAGTGAAGTAATAGAGCAGTTTTGGAAGAATACCATTTTTGTACGAGCCACATGTCCCCCCGTCGACAAAGGTAATGACTAACAAAAATACATCTGTACGTGTATCGCTGAGATCGCATGAATCAAGTTGCCTTCCAGAAAGTTTTCCAGTGTATGGTACAGGGAAACGTAGCAGTTTGCCATTCAAGTTCAATACCATTTACCTTATACATGGGGTTCGAAATGTGTGCATTAAAAGGAAAAAGGAACAATTTGGTCCAGTTAACCCTGACATCTTCGAGATAAAGGAGCATGTTGTCTGCATAAAGCGAGGCTGAATGCATATTGTCTTCCAGAGGGATCCCACAGTGCTGGCCCTGCACACGCAGATGATGTGTTAGGGGTTAAAGAGCCAGAGAGAATATAAGGGGGCACAGTGGACATCCCTGACGGGTCCCTCGTTTTACTGTGATGGAGTCTGATTTGTGGCAGTCAATGCGCACCCTAGCTGTGGGGTTGGTGTATAACAGCTGGACCAATTTGATAAAGTGGGTCCCAAGCCTATATTTGCATAACATCTTGAATAGAAAGGAGCATTCAAGGGAATCAAATGCTTTGTATAGGTCTAAGACCAGGTACCCCGAATGGGGGTGGCATGGGACATAGGTAAATACCCGAAGAAAACAACAGGTGTTCAAGGAGGTATTCCTGGTGGGCGCAAATCCATTCTGGTCAAGATGAACTAACTGTGGCAGGTGGTCCGCCAAGATTTTGGAAAGGATCTTGCAGTCTGTATTCAACATTGCCAGTGGTCTGTAAAACCCAAGATTGAGGGAGTCCCTGCCAGGTTCGGGTAAGGAGACTAGTAAGCATATCTTATTGTGAGTGGTAAGGCTGCTGTTGTAAGAGTGGCATCATACAGTGTTTATAGGTGGCATGTCAACTGCGGGCATACACCTTGTAGAATTCGGCTGGTAGGCCATCCGGCCCTGGCGTTTTGCTAGTGGCCAACACGATCATTGCCTCCTGCACCTCAAAGAGGGCAATGTCTCCATTGAGTTCCTCCTGGGAGTCTTGCAATATCTGCAGGAGTGTGATTTCAGATAGAAAGTCCTGAAGAGCTGCAGGTGTGGATGTTTATAGTTGCATGTAGTGGCGTGTAAAAGCGGAATGCATGTCTCTCTGTGTATAGAGTAGTTGACCTGAGCCATAGCGAAGGGTCGTGATAGGGTACCTGTCCATTTCCTGCCATATTAGCCAGGCCAGTAATGGGACCATCAGTATCTGTGTGTATTTGCTTGGTGTACTCTGCATTGTTAAGACAACTGAGTCAATCTAGTAGTGAAAGGTGGCTGCTCTGGGATTGAAATAAACACTCTTGGGCAGTGGCAAAAGAGTAAGCCACTATCTCAAGGCTCTGCAGTTAATCCTCTAGGTGAGTGATGTCAGTGGCGAGGCGGCTGCGCATACTGAGCGCATTGCCCATGCAGTGACCCCATATGGATACCTTGATTGCATCCCACTCTATTAAAGATGTGGAAGCAGGGCCTGTGTTGAAGTCAAAATATTCTGTTATAGCAGTGATTATGGAAGCACAAAATGGGGCTTCCTCTAGTGTGGAGGCATGTTGACACCAGGTGGGTATGGGTGGCGGAAGGTGTTCCCAATGGAGCTGCTATTGAAGTGGATTGTGGTCCGAATGCTCGTGGGCAGATAGTCCGTATCTGTGATACGGGTGAAAGAAATCTGTCTATGCAGACAGGTTGGTGTGCATGGGAAAAGTGACAATACACTTTGGAATGGAGTTGCAGTGTGACCAAATATCAAGGACGCCCCAATGATAAGTAGCGTAACATAGGCCCCTGCAGCCACTCAAGTTTAGTTATGCCACTGGTGCTACCAAGTAGCGAGAGTAAGCGTATTGGAGGTAGTGATCATTCAGGGCAAAGGTGGGAATTAGCGATCAAGTCCCACATCTAAAACTCTGTTGAAATCCCCACCCATCACCTAGGGGATATCACTCGAGTTGGCCAGAAGTGTGGTTGAGGAGTGAAGGAAGGGAGCTTTGTCTACATCGTGCACATATATTGCCCCAAGGAGTAGTAATTTACCAGCCAGGCAGCCTTCTACAAATGCATACTGTACCCCTGAGTCAACAACAGTATGGGTGGCAGCAATGGCAACACCCCCAAACCCAAAACAAAACTCCCCAGGCATAAGCAGAGTAGTTGGTAGGAAACACCTGACCTCACCATCTTTGCAGAAGAGCTGCAGGTGTTGATGTTTATAGTTGCATGTAGAGTCATGTAAAAGCGGAATGAATGTCTCTTTGTGTATAGAGTAGTTGACCTGAGCCATAGTGAAGGGTCGTGATAGGGTACCTGTCCATTTCGTGCCATATTAGCCAGGCCAGTAATGGGACCATCAGTATCTGTGTGTATTTGCTTGGTGTACTCTGCATTGCTAACACAACTGAGTCATTCTAGTAGTGTAGGGTGGTTGCGCTGGGATTGAAATAAACACTCTTGGGCAGTGGCAAAAGAGTAAGCCAGTACCTCAAGGCTCTGCAGTTAATCCTCTAGGTGAGTGATGTCAGTGGTGAGGCGGCTGTGCATACTGAGCGCATTGCCCATGCAGTGACCCCATATGGATACGTTGATTGCATCCCACTCTATTAAAGATGTGGAAGCAGGGCCTGTATTGAAGTCAAAATATTCTGTTATAGCAGTGATTATGGAAGCACAACATGGGGGTTCCTCTAGTGTGGAGGCATGGAAACTGGCAACGGTGACTCCTCTGATTAAAAAGCCTTCCCTGGATCCTTCGGTACCGGCCAATTTTAGACCTATTTCTCTCCTACCTTACCCAGTGAAGATTCTGGAGAAAACAGTTAGTAGGGAACTGTCGCGTTTCCTGGAGGAGAACTCCTTGCTCGATAAAGACCAGTTCGGCTTCCGCCCCGGTCACGGAACAGAGACGGCCTTGGTCACAATGTTGGACAACCTGCGGATGCGTGCCGACAACGGGAATGCGACTGTGTTAGTGCTTCTCGATATGTCGGCCGCATTCGACACGGTGAACCATCTATTCCTGTTGGAAAGACTACAGAATTTGGGAGTGGGGGGCAGGCACTGCAATGGTTACAATCCTACCTGGCAGGACGTCATCAGGTGGTAACACTGGCTCCTTTCACTGCCAGGAAAACATCAGTAACCCATGGGGTACCACAGGGGTCTGCAATTAGTCCCATCTTGTTTAATATTTATTTGCAGCCCTTGCTCCCCATTATAAAGTCTGCCGGAGTCTACACAGTTAACTACGCAGATGATACACAATTGGCCTTCTCGTTGGAGAGTGCCAACGCTGTATCCCTTGATCTGTTCCAGGAATGTATGCGGAAGACAGCCAACTGGCTTAGTAGGAACTCCCTACAGTTTAACGCAGGAAAAACGGTGGTGGTTTATTGCTCCTCGGGTAGGCCACCTAGACAATTTCCATCTGAATTTAGGCTGACCCCAGAGGAGGAACCACTGATTCCGGTGAGCAAAGTACGTAACCTGGAGGTGCTGATTGACAAGGACCTCCAGTTGGAATCACAGGCTAATAAGACCGCCAATGTCTGCTTTGCTTTTCTACGCATGCTGCGTAAAATTCTTCCCTTGCTGCCTAAAGAGGCACTTCCACTGGTAGTAAGTAGCATAGTGGGTAGCAGGCTGGATTACTGCAACTCGTATCTGGGGGCCCGTTATATATTCTACAAGGGCTCCAAAGATTCCGGTCTGCAGCAGCAAAACTTATCCTTGGCTGGCAATGCCGCTCCTCGCCAACAATGGCCTTGAGGGAGCTGCACTGGCTACCTGTGACGGAACGTATTGTGTCTGGTTTTTAAAGCGATACTTGAGCTAGGGCCAGTCCCTATGCAGGAAAGGTTTTCTAGGTATCAACCCTCCAGGCAGCTGCGATCATCTAGTGCCTCACTATTCACGGTGCCTAGGTTCAAACGGGCCAGGCTAGGAGGTAGAGCATTTAGTGTAGCCGGCGCTCGGCTGTGGAACGGACTTCCCCATAAACTTAGACAGATCAACGCCCTGCTAGAATTTTGCAGGAACCTGAAAACCTGGCTCCTTCCCAAAGCCTAGCAGGAATCCCCTATTCAGGTTAGGGCTGATGTGATCTATTTAATCGTGATTCAGTTTTTAGTCGGAAGCGCCAAGATACCCGTGGGGTGACAGTAAGCGCTATACAAGTTTTAAATCAATCAATCAATCAATGTTCACACCAGGTGGGCATGGGTGGCAGAAGGTGTTCCCAATGGAGCTGCTATTGAAGTGGATTGTGGCCCGAATGCGTGTGGGCAAGATAGTCCGTATCTGTGTTACGGGTGAAAGAAATCTGTCTTTGCAGATGGGTTGGTGTGCATGGGAGAAGTGACAATGCACTCTAGAATGGGGTTGCAGTGTGACCAAATATCAAGGACGCCCCAAAGATAAGTAGCGTAACATAGGCCCCTGCAGCCCCTCAAGTTTCGTTATGCCACTGGTGCTACCAAGTAGCGAGAGTCAGCGTATTGGATGTAGTAATCATTCAGGGCAAAGGTGGGAATGAGCGATCAAGCCCCACATCTAAAACTCTGTTGAAATCCCCACCCCACACCTAGGGGATATCACTCCAGTGGGCCAGAAGTGTGGTTGAGCTTTGTCTACATCGTGTACATATATTGCCCCAAGGAGTAGTAATTTACCAGCCAGGCAGCCTTCTACAAATACATACTGTACCCCTGAGTCAACAACAGTATGGGTGGCAGCAATGGCAACACCCCCGCCAAACCCAAAACAAAACTCCCCAGGCATAAGCAGAGTAGTTGGTAGGAAACACCTGACCTCACCATCTTTGCTGCAGTCTGAGAGTTTTTAAGGCCTGGTATGAGATTCCTAGATGTCCACTATATGTGCCTGTCTACGGCTGAAGATGGAGTACACTGCATACCATCAAAGTATGTTTTCCTCTCATTTTCCAAGTAACAATGTTAGTGGCAGCCAAGGGGTGAGGTGTGAAAGTAAGAAAGTCCCAGCCTCCCTTGAGAGAGATTCATGAATCATAGAAGGTGTGTGCAGGAAGAATGGGTGCATACCATTATATACAACAAAAAAACCAGACAGATAACACACAGTTAATAGCATGGAGAACAGAAGTACAACATGTACCAGCCCAAGCCAGGGAAGGAAGAGAAAAAATGGTGAGGAGGAGTCGTTAAGGGGTGTGCAAGAGAGACAAGGTGTCACACATTCGCCAATCCCCACAGTGAAAAGCAAGTGATGCAGTGGCCTGGGCTACTATCCAGTCCTCTGTGACGGCATAGATGTCAGGACTAGGGATTGGAATGAGAAGTCCTCAGGATCTACATAGAGAGCACAGTGTGGGAAGATTGACAAACAAGCTAGACAACACTTTTCCCCACCCAAAAGAGCAGACAGATTACAATAAGCAAACAGAGGAGCAATGTGACAAATAAGAACAAAGCATATACATTTGAAATACACAACTGTTCAAAGGATATCACCTGAGGTTTGAGGAGTCATCACTGGCATCCTATTTGTGCTCAGGGAAACAATGCCAGATGCTAGAGATTCACTGTCCGCTGAGGATCCAGAGTCTTTGTCATCTACGCTCTAATATGACACAGGATCTCTGAAGTGGGCTGCCACCTGCAGCGCCCAGCAGTGTTCCTGGATAAATTCCTCAAAGTTGGGTGATCCTTGTGCCTGAGAGGCCACCACACCTCAGCGCCGGGCTTGTTTCCTGTGCTTTGACTTTGTTGGTGGAGGTCATTTGTGAGTGTCCGAGGAGCAGCCAAAAGTCTGTGGGATGAGTAAGGAAAGAATCCTCACTGTCAAACTGGATGCAAGGCATGCCAGGAAGAATATTGGCCACAGGATATGGTGCTCCTACAGCCTGTGTTTCCACTTCAGGAATGTGTGTTGATGACGCTGGGCAGCTAATCTGTAGTCTGGAAACAGCATGATCTGGACATTATGCACCCTCCAGTTGTCCTGTTTGCATGCTTCTCTATGGACGCACTTCACAGAGAAGAATGGAGATAAAAGGTCCACAGGAACGAAGCTGCAAATCCAAGCATTGATATCATCATTACACCCTGAGCCCTCGGGAAGGCCCACCACTCAACAGTTTTTTTGCCTGACCTTCCCTCAGCCTCCTCCACCTGCTCCTTCAAGGTGTGGACCCTGTTCTGTAGGGCAGCAAATTGAGCCTGCAGGCTCGATATTTGTGTCTGAAGGATTCCTACTGTTTGTTCTACCAAGCGCACCTTGTCTGATAACTTCCAGGGATCATCTAGCAAAATAGTTAGGTCAGTGGCAACACCATCAACTTTTGACTCCATTGAGGTGCATGACTGCTCTATTGCCACCAGCCCCACATCAAGTTGACAATTAAAAAGTCCAGCTGCCAACAAGGAGGCACAGCCACATGGAGGGGGCGTGGACATTCAAGAGTGCCTGGCACCAGTATTGGGGGCACCATCTTGGCAGATTCCACTTCTGATAATCCAGGGTGTGGCACGGTTACTCACAGCACAAGCAGCCCAGTTCAGGAGTCCAGCAGAGGGGGGAGAGCGGATTTTAGACAGCAGTGGGGCAAGCAGAGGTGCATGGTATCAGCAGGTTGCTCCTGGTGCCTCTGTACCAATGGGCCAAAGATGGTGTGGGGACAAATGGTTGTGTTAAGGCTGCCCTAGGTTGTCAGTTCCAATTTGGTAACAGATCCCTCAGTGTGTTTACCAATGTCTGGAGGGGCAGGTATACAGTAGGAGCAAACTCCTGTGTCAAGTCCACAGTTGTGGGGTGGCTGGAAGGTATGTAGCAGCAGTCAATGTACCAGGGCCCAGCAAGGAGTGTTACCCAGCCGGTAAGCCTCCTAGTCCTCACAGCCCACGTTCTCCCGTTGCCTCTGTCATTATATGTAAATGAAAGGGAATAGTATAAATATATACAATTTTCTAAAGTTTGTACATTTATTATTTACATGTACAATTTTGCAACTACTACTATTTTGTATGCTTACATGTATTTTCTGCAGAGATGTTTCAAACAGTTTTGCAGCTTTTCTGTTGGGGGTGTTCTAATGTGAAGCATGTGCTTTCTTTTCTGTTGGATAAAAAAACTCTGTTTCATTTAAAATGTTAATTTGTTGGTACTTTGTAGATGTTGAGGTCGTTTTAGTTAAAAATGTAAGTTTTACTTAGTTGGTTAGGTAGGTATTGAAACTGAGATATTTCTTCATTAATTATGTGGTCATAGAATCCGACAGAGTTTCCACGTCTTGCAACATTGGTCCTTTTGGAGTATTTAGTTGTTTGAATAGTGTGCCTTTTATATTGTTGATTTAATTATTTGTCTGAATTTATTGGTTCAAGTTGTTTATGCTTCTATTGTATTGGTTGGTTTAATTGTAGTTTAATTTTTTTTTATCAGTTATGTCCTTCTCTGGTAATGCTTTATTTATAATATATTATATATAGTTTGATAGTTTTGAATATACATATAAACATATATGAACACTTGTCCTTGCAGGTATGCAAGGAATTTTGGCATTCCCATAGCAGGTAAGATGTTTTATTCCAAATAACTGGCTACAGCAATGGTCTCTTCAGACGCGTTTTGGCTCACTGCCTTTGTCAACAATTCACCACCATTTTTTGAAGCATACTTATAGACACATGCGCAAGTCTGTAAAGTAGTCTTGGAGAAAATACATACATTTTGGTTTCTCTACTTCAGACTGCAGGGTCGAGTAAATACAACAAATCACAAATAAAATACTGTCATAAGTCATGCTCAAATTTGCACAAATAGGATAGGATAGGATATTATTTGTAGAGCGCACAAACACCCGAGGGTGTCAAGGTGCTGAAACAGACTAAACGGGAAGACTGAAAAGAAGCACACCTGCAGCCACCTAAGATGAGAAAAGCTAGGTATTCAGCTGTTTTTTAAAACTAGATAAGAGTCTACGATGGACATATAGGTAGGCATGGAATTCCATACCTTGGCAGTCGCTACCGAAAGGGAGCGACCATCCCAGCTGGCCATTCAAAATCTAGGAGTCACATGTTTTTTTCTGTGAGTAGGATCTCAGGAGCCTCCCAGGGGTGTACCATTGAAAGAGAGTTTTCAAATGTGGCGTACCATTTTTATGCATGGCTTTGGATACCATGCTCAGAGCCTTAAAGGAGATACTCTTCCTGATGGGAAGCCAATGCAGGGAAAGAATCACATTTCTACCTGATTGACTCCTGAGAATTTTTATAATCAGCAGCGCCGCTGAATTCTGTAACATCTGGAGCTTGTTGAGAGAGACCGCATTGATGTTCAGGTACAGAGCATTGCAATAGTCCACCCGAGAGGTGACTAGGGCGATGACGATTGACTGGTGCAATTCGGATGCAATGAAAGGCAAAACCTTTCTCAGAATCCTCAGTATATAAAAACAAGTACTAACCATGAGGCTTACCTGTGCATCAAAGCTCAGACCATCGTCAAAGAGGACCTCTAGATTTTTAGCTGTCCTAACCGGGACATGATGGGGACCACACACTGCCGGCTATCATGAGTTTGACCAGATGGAATTCTGTGAGCCAAATGCCAGCACTTCTGTCTTGTCTGCGTTTATTTTCTGTGAGATGTCCTTCATCCAGCAGTTAATCTTGGACATAACTTCACTTACCCCCAGCCACTTGGCTCCGCTCACGGGCTAATTTATTCGCTACCTGCAGGCGTGGGACGCTGTTTCAGCACCACGCTCGATCCTTAGGCCACGCCCCCATTGGAGGCCACGCCCACCACCCATCAGTTTGAGTGAGACGCTGACTATGAGCGCCATCACTTGACTACACGCTACTCCTGAGGCGGAAAGCCGGGAGACTGCGCGTTTTAAAAATTGCTTAAAATTGTTTTGTTGTCTTTGATATTTAACTTCACTTACCCCCAGCCACTTGGCTCTGCTCACGGGCTAATTTATTCGCTACCTGCAGGCGTGGGACGCTGTTTCAGCGCCCGCTCGATCCTTAGGCCACGCCCCCATTGGAGGCCACGCCCACCGCCCATCAGTTTAAGTGAGACGCTGACTACGAGCGCCATCACTTGACTACACGCTACTCCTGAGGCGGAAAGCCGGGAGACTGCGCGTTTTAAAAATTGCTTAAAATTGTTTTGTTGTCTTTGATTTTTAACTTCACTTACCCCCAGCCACTTGGCTCCGCTCACGGGCTAATTTATTCGCTACCTGCAGGCGTGGGACGCTGTTTCAGCGCCACGCTCGATCCTTAGGCCACGCCCCCATTGGAGGCCACGCCCACCGCCCATCAGTTTAAGTGAGACGCTGACTACAAGCGCCATCACTTGACTACACGCTACTCCTGAGGCGGAAAGCCGGGAGACTGCGCGTTTTAAAAATTGCTTAAAATAGTTTTGTTGTCTTTGATTTTTAACTTCACTTACCCCCAGCCACTTGGCTCCGCTCACGGGCTAATTTATTCACTACCTGCAGGCGTGGGACGCTGTTTCAGCGCCACGCTCGATCCTTAGGCCACGCCCCCATTGGAGGCCACGCCCACCGCCCATCAGTTTAAGTGAGACGCTGACTACGAGCGCCATCACTTGACTACACGCTACTCCTGAGGCGGAAAGCCGGGAGACTGCGCGTTTTAAAAATTGCTTAAAATTGTTTTGTTATCTTTGATTTTTAACTTCACTTACCCCCAGCCACTTGGCTCCGCTCACGGGCTAATTTATTCGCTACCTGCAGGCGTGGGACGCTGTTTCAGCGCCACGCTCGATCCTTAGGCAACGCCCCCATTGGAGGCCACGCCCACCGCCCATTAGTTTAAGTGAGACGCTGACTACGAGCGCCATCACTTGACTACACGCTACTCCTGAGGCGGAAAGCCGGGAGACTGCGCGTTTTAAAAATTGCTTAAAATTGTTTTGTTGTCTTTGATTTTTAACTTCACTTACCCCCAGCCACTTGGCTCCGCTCACGGGCTAATTTATTCGCTACCTGCAGGCGTGGGATGCTGTTTCAGCGCCACGCTCGATCCTTAGGCCACGCCCCCATTGGAGGCCACGCCCACCGACTCATCCTCCCTCAAAAATGTGCCTCCTCCGGAAGCGCAGCGGACGAGCGCAGCGGGCGCGCCTAAGGCAAGCCCGTCTGCGCCCGTCCGCGGCCGACCGAGGCCAGAGGCCAGTCACTCTGCCTCTCCTACCCAATATTCCCGCTCGCAATTGATCGATCTTCAGGGCAAGTGGCCATTAGCTGCGGCCACCACAGCCCGAATCACTAGTCTCGGCCTTTTGACCTCTCATAACCCACTTCTCACTAACCCTGTGTCCTTGCCTTCAACTAGCTACCCCTCACCTCTGCCTCTAACCGGTCCCACCCCCACAGTTGTAACTGCTATGTACCTCAATACTAGATCGGCAGTCAAACATCAGCTCGACCTCTTCACCCTTCTTGAACTTCACAAACCGGACCTGCTATTTCTCACCGAGACTTGGTTCTCAGACAGCTCTCTCCCCTCCCTGTTGGCAATTCTCCCCCCATCTTACATAACGCCATTCGAGCCGACCGCTCTTCCGGCCGGCCTGGAGGAGGGGTTGCCCTGATCGCCCGTAAAGAACTCACGTTTCAACCTCTAGTCTTCCCTTCCCTGGGAGCATCAGACTGTTTAGTTGCCCGCTCACTTTCTCTGACTCCCCCACTTACGTGCGTCCTTATTTATCGTCCCCCTGCTTCCCCTCAAATGTTTCTCCCTAACTTCCAAGACCTAATGGCGAACCTGGCAGTCAACCACTCTTCCATCATAGTCCTGGGAGATTTTAACTTTTGGCCCTCTGACCCTGCGGAATGTGCAACTTCCAAAGAGTTCTCAGACTCCCTTCAGTCGCTGAATTTTACTTCAGCTGTCCATGCCCCTACGCACAGGCTGGGACATATCCTCGACCAAATTTGGCATCGAGACTGCCCGATCACCTCACTCTCTATTTCTCCTTGTCTTTGGTCAGATCATTCTCTGATCACTTTCTCTCTATCCCTGCTCTCACGCCCTAAGTTTACTCCCGCGAAAAACGTCTGGGCACGATCAAGGAACAGTGTCGACGTCGAGGCCTTATCTGCTACACTCTTCCTATCCAGCCCTGACCTCTCCGGGCTGCCTTCTTGTAGACAAGCGGAAGCTATTAGCAGCTGGCTGCGGGCGGGCTGCGACACCATCGCCCCTTTAAAGCGCATCTCATCCAAACGCCCCAAAGATGCTAATCGATGGTTCTCTAATGATCTGAAGACCCAAAAACTCAATCACCGCCAAGCAGAGTGGAGGCGGAACTACTGTCCTACTTCTAAAACTCGCTATACCGCCCTCCTAGCACAATACAAGAAATCTATTCTGGAAACCAAAATGACTTATTTCTCATTTAAAATCCAGCACACAGAGAACCGGCCAAGAGAAATATTCCACATCGTTCAAGATCTCGCCTATTCCGATAGAGCCTCACTCAAACCCTCCCCATCACAATCACTTTGTGACTCCCTCAATTCCTTTTTTCCTGATAAAATCACCACGATCAAAGCCAAGATCCCCCCCCCTTCCCCGGCCTTCATTGACCCTTGCTATCCTCCAGTTACAGCACGTCTTGATTCGATCCCCCCCTCACGACCGAATCATTCTCTTCCATCCTTCCGTTGGTTAAGTCCGGTTCCCCGTTGGATCCCTGCCCTGCCTATATTCTGAAACAGATTTACACACACTGCTCCTCAACGCCCCTTACGTTCCTTAACAGCTCGCTGTCCCAGGGTATTGTAACTCCAACGCTCAAATCGGCAGTGATCGTTCCAATATTAAAGAAACCTGGGGCGGACCTTTCAGATCCAGCCAATTACCGCCCCATCTCTCTTCTGCCTTTTTTGGCGAAGGTACTGGAACGTCATGTGGTCAGAACCTTGAGTGAGTTTGTGGAGAGAAATAGCGTCCTGGCGCCGAGGCAGGCTGGATTCCGCCCCGCTCATTCAACTGAGGCAGTAATTATATCTGTCCTGGACAATCTCCGAGAAGGAATGGATACTAGTCAGCCCCAAGCCCTGGTCCTCCTTGATCTTTCCGCCGCATTCGACACGGTGGACCACACCATCTTACTTTCACGTGTCGAGGTGGCGGGAATCGGAGGGACAGCCCTGCTATGGCTATCCTCCTTCCTGAGTGGTCGCACTCAGGAAGTTTGCCTGGGTGAGTACTCAGCTGACTCTAGGCCTATCCAATGCGGGGTCCCCCAAGGATCCTCTTTGTCCCCTCTCCTATTCAACCTTTACATTGCCCCTCTTATCTTCGCTCTACAGCAGCTGGAGGTCTCTGTGTACAATTACGCAGACGATCTCCAGCTTATCTTTTCTCTCTCTTCCTCCCCCGAGTCAATATCTAATTTTCAGTTCATCATGACCTTTATCCAGGACTGGATGAACTCCAACCACCTGAGACTCAATCCCGATAAAACGGAATTGGTGTTGACAGGTGGTTGCTCCAGTCCCTGGTCCTACTCTTTTGGGCCTCCTGCCTTAGGCCCCCCACCCACTCCTGTCCCTTCCGTCAAAACTCTTCGGTTTAAAATCAATAATCAACTTTCCCTACACTCTCAAGTCAGTGCCGTCGTATCCTCAGCCTTTCTCTCCCTTAGGACAATACGTAAAGTTTCACGATTTTTCTCCTCATCTGCGCTCAAACTAATACTTTTGGCCATGGTAACTTCTCGCCTAGATTATGGCAATGCCCTCTATCACGGCATGCCGGCCTACCTTATGAGGCGCCTCCAACTGGTTCAAAACCAAGCCGCCCGGCTGGTTTTTAACCTATCAAAGTCACACCATGTTACTCCCCTCCTCGCTTCCCTTCACTGGCTTCCTGTCCGGCAGCGCGCCTTATTCAAACTTGGCTGTACCATCTTTAAAGCCCGGACCGGCACTGCCCCATCTTTCATTAACACAGTCATTTATGACTACATTCCATCGAGAGAACTTCGTTCCTCCTCTCACCATCTTCTTGTGGTCCCCCGCTTCAAATGGAAGAAGTGGGGAGGCTCCAAATTCTCTACCACGGCCCCAGCACTCTGGAATTCTCTCCAACTCCATTTGAGAACCTGTTCCCAGTACCCCCTGTTTCGTAAAGGCCTCAAAACCTTTCTCTTTACCCAAGCCTTTCCCTCTTAAATTGTTACATTCCCATATTTTCCCGCTCCCTGAGTAGCAGTAGTCATATAGCGCCAAGAAACCGCTAGGTGTATGAGCGCTCTACAAATACCTTAAACTCAAACTCAAACTGATTGAACCTCTCATGTAATCCTATCATGTAAAGCTTTTGTAGACACTGTTAAACATTTCTGGCTGTCTAACTTGCCATACCATCTTCATCCTTGGAGTAAACACTCAATCAAGCCCATTTGGGCAAAGGTATACTCCTTATGGACATATTTTTTTACCATATGTATTCTCATAAATTAATAAAGAAAAATAAACTGCAGCTAGATCTGACTATGCCCTTGAGGGCAGGTCACCTCTAACAAGTGTCCCCAGTAAGTACCTGAACTTAGGCTTTCTTGCTGTTTAGAAACTCTGAACAGTCTTCAAGGACTTTTATTTTCTGTTTACCTTAATATGACTACCCTGGAGAGAAACACACACAAAATGTATTTTATATTTCTCTTAAAGAAATGGTAAACTTTTGCTGCAACTAATTTAAAGTCTAGCTAAATACAAGTCAATAAAATATTCACAATCACAGGAGTCAGGAGCAGCACTAAAGTCTCTACAGGTGCACATACATCTTTTTTCATGGTTCAATCCCCTTGGTTCACTTCTGTCTATTGCTAAGATGTTTCTGGATTTCAAATTCCTCAATTTCCTCTATCTCTTTCCTCTTCTCTCATCCATTCCCACCCCATCAATCACACTGTACTTTAGGTCTTTTTCATCCCCTCCATGGACTTCACGTATACCTCGCTACTGGGTAGCTTGTGTTACAGTTCTTTATGGCGCTTAGAGTTGTTCTTGAAGGGCAGTACTACCCAAATACATTTCCTGGTAACTGCATTTGAGAATATGCACAATAAAATTCACTTTTACATGTGTAGGGACCCTTTATCTTGTGGATTTCATTTCCCAAATGTATTGCATTCATGTTTTCTACATTTCTACACGCCTTGCTGTTACACCATGTGAAACCATCCTTCGGTTGTAACTAAGTGCTTTTTCAGTTCTCATATCATACTTAACCAATTTTTCTCTCTTAGAGTTGGCTTTTATGAATGTTATCATGGGTATCTTAGGCATGGCTTTGTCAATGATCGGGTCACTTCTTAAGTGATGCCAATGCCCATACAGAATACTTCTAAGTTTGTGGTGTGAGGTACGATATGTTGTGATGAATCTTTGCTCTGTCTTGCTCTTGTCTATCTTCCTTTTTTTTCTGAACAGTTCATTTTCGCGTTTAACTTTCTCCAAACTATCGCTTGCTTCAGTAAGGACACTAGTCCTAGATCCCCATTCTTTTAAGCTCATTATCGTCTTTCCCCTCCTCAATCCAATAATTTCCTTTTTGTTGCACTGACTGGAGTGGAAATAGTAAATGTTACTCTTCCGCAATCTAACAGTTTCCCTACTGTTGCACTGCTCGGAGTGGGAATATAAAATGTTACCCCTCCTGAGTCCAACACCTTCTCTACTATTGTTAAAATTCGCGTGTGAATAGTATATGTATTATTTGTTGATTTTTACATTTTAGTTTATATTTATTAAAAGTATTTATGGTTTTAATCTTTAACATATTTTTTAGTGAATTGCAATTATTTTATGATGTTGATTGTGTCATTTTATTGTAGTTAAATTAGTACGTTTTTTAAATGTTTTATATTACTGGTTATAACATCGGTGATAGTGGCACTCCGCCTTTGTTGATTCTGATATACAGGATACACGCAAGACACTTGTCTATTTAATGATGCTACATTGTAGGATGATTTGCTTCTCCTCTTTTTTCTTTTCTACTTTGCCCGCCCTCAGTCACAATCATGTCAATATTGGTGACTGATATGGGAATGCGCAGGGCGGAGTCCCGAGACTTCTCGGGTTAAGATGTGACCTTGCATCTCAGGGTTCACTCCATTTGTTTCTACTTTCGGTAATTATCGTACAGTACATTGTGTGATTATTCGGGGAGGAGGTGCTCAAAATATGACAATAATGATATACATTTTCTTTCTAAATTGCTTTATTTATTTTTTGGAAATGTGATTATTTGTTGAAATAACAAAAAACATTGTGTTGGTTTGTTTAACATTATAATTTTGCGTGTCCATGATGGTATATGCCAAACCTTTCAGTTTTGATAATCACCCTTGCCGTAGTCCTATGTTTGTGTTCACTACACTGCTCAAGTTACTTTAACCTATGAACTGCAAGCACTCTTTCACGTGATCAAGCCATTTGTTTGGTGAAACGCGTTGTGAATAAACAGCACTTTTCTGATATTGGCATACTCCTCTTTTGTCCTGAGAGCGCGCTTTATCTTTGGATGTTTGGTGACATATATATTTATATATATATATATATATGTTTTGTACTTGTTATTTTATTACATTATAAATATATTATGAAATTATAACATTAATTAAACATTTTACTTTAGTAATATTTATTAATTAGATATTTGTAAATACAAATCTATATATATAGTGTTTTATTTTAAAAATAAGTGCCATAGTTATATTCATTTTAAAATGAATTAAATATATTTATTTTTATTATATTACTGCCCATTTTAACATATGTATTACTTGCTATTTATATGTATATATAATTAAGAAAACAATATTTTGTTCAATGATATTAATCACAACAATATTTTGTATCCTATATTTTTGTTATTTGCATTATAAGTATACGATGACAATATTTTTGACATTGATATTTATGTCACAATATGTTTGTATTATGATATGTTCATTGATGATATTTTGTTAGTGAACCATCAGGATCTGCTTGTAGAACATTATGGGGCTCATTACTATGTCGGGCAGGCTTGTGTTCGCCCTACACCATCTCGGTGTGAGAACCGACTGACCTTGGGTCGGCAGTTCCGCACACCTTAGCACAATACAAATGGTGCTATCACCAACTCCCATTTACCTATCGGAGCATGTGCGGCGGTCGGAATTCACATGCAGCACAAGCTCCCATTGAGAAATGGGACTTTGGGTAAATCCCTGCACCCTGTGGCAGGCATCT
This sequence comes from Lissotriton helveticus, assembly GCF_964261635.1. Classification (NCBI taxonomy): domain Eukaryota; kingdom Metazoa; phylum Chordata; class Amphibia; order Caudata; family Salamandridae; genus Lissotriton; species Lissotriton helveticus. The sequence goes on from NC_136072.1 coordinate 1,012,786,844, forward strand.
CATGGTGCCTGCCACACGGAGCAGGGATTTTCAGGGGGACACCATAGGTGCCCTCCACAGCCACAACTGGAAGCAGCGGAGGGGCCCCCAAAGTCACTTTCGGACAACCTTTCCATCTCGGAAAGGCCAACCTGAATGGCTGTCGGAAACCAATATCATAAGCCTGACTGCGGAAACGCCTTCCTTCAGGGATTATGGGTGGTTTCTGTTTAGCTGTTGGGCTCCTTGAGCCCATTGGAACTTAGTCGGATTGACCGGCCGGTTTACACTCCGACCGCCGACATTGTTATTCGGCGGTCGGAAGGTACACCAACCATGTTGGTCAGTAAGCCTCCATTGAGCAGTCAGAGGATTACCAACCAACATTGTAATGAGCCTCTATATGTCTTTCCTGTGTGAAGTGGCCTTTAAGCCATCTGCATGGTGGATATTGGTATACAGGGACTGTACATCCAGTGGCATGAGTATAATGTCTTCTTCCTACTGTATGTCTTGTATGTGTTTCACAAATTCTGTAGTGTCTTTAGTATACGAAGGTAACACCTCCACGCAAGGTCTCAGAAATCTGTCTAGGTATTCGGATACATTCTCATATATTCCGTCCTGTGCTGCTATCTTTGGCCTGCCTGTTTGTTGGGATCTTTGTGTATCTTTGGTATTAGTTAAAATACTGGTAACTTGGGTTCTTCTGCTTATGAGTCCTTCTATTCTCAATCTGTGAAGAGCTGTATTAAATCCCTGTTCTATTTCTCTACAGGTGCTTTATTCACTTTTTTGTAGCAAGTGGAATCCCTCGGTTGACTATGAGCTTCATTAATGTAGGCTTTTCTGGAGCTCCTTTATCAAAGACCCTAACTATTACTTCTGGGTTTCTGGCTAACTTTTCTAGTGTGGTCTTATAGTTGCAATCTGTGTTGCAGGTGCTTTTTTGTTGCCAGTTCTCATGTGCCTAAGCTCTTTAATGACCACATCTGAGAATTGATCAATACCGTGATTCATAGTATGTGGCATTGCTTTGTACTTAGATTTTAAAGGGAATCTCCTTCCTCACAGACCCAAATTCCTTCTCTTTCTAATCTCTCAACCACATTCTCCTGTTCCATGCTACTGGTGTTGTTTTCTTCCACTTCTGGTAATTCCTGTGTCACTAATATACATCTTCCACTAATAGATTTCCACCAGTATCTGAAATATTGGGGCTGGCAGCTTGTGGACGTCTATGTTCTTTCATTTTATGCAATTTTAAAGGTTTTCATCTCCTTGTAAATTTGCACAGATCTATTCTGTTTTCAGAATAGTCAAAGTTCTTTATTTGCAATGTGAGAGTCCAAGAGTCAGGTTGCTATAATCTTCTTGTGTGAGTTCCACATCAGTCAAGTTGATTGCTGTCTAAGGACCTGTTTATGACTTTTGCAGGGCGGTGCCGGATCTGCCCTGTCACCGCACCACCAAAGCTGTGGTCGGTCCGCCTGCCAGATTAGGAGTTTCCTATTGTCTGGCGGGCTTTATTTAGGCGTTCCCACAGCGGTGCTCTGAATTGGGCAGTACAATGGGAACACCAAAAACAGCCCCCACATGGCATGGACTATTAACTCCATGCTGTGGAGGAACTGGTGTGCATGCATACAGCGGGGTACATTTTATGCCCCCCCTGAATGCATCCCCATGCAGAGGAGGTACATAGGACCCTGCAGGGCCCCCTTTGTTTCCTCTTTGCCATTGTGTTCATGGATGAGGAAACTCCATGACACCATCGGCAGAGAGAAAGCCTAAAATATGCTTGGCAGGACTGTGTGGTCCCGCCAAGCATATTGCAGCCTCCTGACCACTGCAACAAAGCCAGGGAATGGTATTTTGAATTTACAAAGAGTGTGTTATGACACAGAACCCACTGAAGGGCCAGAATTGTATGAAGGACACTACAGGTCCCAGCCTGCATCAACAATGGAACTTACTAGAAAGGCCCACCAGAGGGCAATACATTTGAAGTAACATGAGTGCCTTTTGTTTCTGCACCGGTGCACCAACAGCCGGTGATCAAGGAGCGAGGCAGCTCCGAAATGCGTTAGGCAACTCACTATTTGGATGCTAGTGGACATCGAGAAAGGCAGATAGCCGAAACGCATCTGTCTGTGCGGGGAGGGGGTTTAGCACGATTAAAATGACATCTTAAGCAAAGACCTAAAAGAGACCGGAAGGTTTGGCTGTGAGGAGAAATACATATATGATCAAGGCAGGGTATCCTGCCAAAACGTGTCATAGCCCTCTAATCTGCTAATAAAATAACCTCGGAGCAACTTACCTCTAGTCGCTGTGTCGTGTTCTGGTGCAAGAAAGAAGACATTCTGGTTTTGGTTCATATATATATATATATATATATATATATATATTACGCTCAACTCCTGCAGAATTCGGGAGCACTCGCAGACGGGTGCGTGTTGCGGTTGCAGGTCCCGCAAAATATTCGGCTCAGGGTTTCTACCTTGCTCGTTTTAGAAACCACGCACTCCGGGGGTAATTTTCTCAGATGTATCTTTATTTTATTTGCAACAGACGCGTTTCGGCGCTCCGCCTTCCTCAATGTTACAAACATTATGAGGAGACGCCATGTTTTAACGTCACACTTTGCGTGCGTCAATAGGGAAAACAAACAAGGGACTACGATTGTTCACCATATTGGGAGCTCTTCATATTATACATCATGTTCTGTTTCAGAAAATAAAGTATTTACATTGTACCACTACTATAATGCATGTAGTTACGCTATAGTTTCCTATTATCATTGCGTAAACAAAGAAATTCTTTACATGCACATTTAAATTTATGTCGTAGCGTTATGGTACATAATCGTAAACAACATGTCTACACGCCGTGTATCGGCTGTACAACAAAAACATACACTGAGTTGTTCTTTAACCCAAAACATCGACTCTGCCGCAGTTGGTTAATTCTACGTGCACGATTATCATGTGCCTTTTACACTGCCCCTCTAATTGGTACTTACAGTGCGGATTAATGGCAGAGACATCTTGGTATAACTACCCAGATCAGAATACTTCATTAGGCCGTGTATCGGCATGATCAAATTCCTTCCACATCCTTCATGATGTTACAGTTAATTATGCCGTGGATCGGCAGACATCCCTTGGTACAATATTGTTTCCACAAAACTCATTTTCCCACATATTTCATACTTTAAATTTCAAGTTTCATAAATTCAAGATTTACAGTACGGAAGGGTTCCCTCACATTGTGTACACTAATGTCTCAATGCACACCATAATTCCACATATTAGTAAGTTTATCGAATCAATTAAGGACCTTTAAAACTTCACATAACCATTGATTTCATTATTCCCATATCAGTGTTAGTCCATATTCTATTGAAATATTGCGCAATACAGTTTTAGCTCAGTTTTTTATGTCGCAGGATTATCCACTGCTGATCTCGATCATTGTATAGATATTGTTTCAAAATCCAATATGAGATGGATTTACGTAACAATATTTTTTTATTTGAGGATGTCTACTACAGACAAACGTCTGGAACAGCGATGGGCACCTGCTTTGCCCCCAGCTATGCGAACTTGTTCGTAGGCTGGTGGGAGGAGCAGGTGCCCAGGTCGCTGGAAATGGATGGTGAGAAAGGCCATGTCATTAAATGGTGTCGTTATATAGACGACTTGTTTATAATCTGGCAGGGATCAGAACTTACTGCCAGAGCTTATATTGACATTCTCAATAAGAATGATAGAAATCTGAGTTTCACTGGGACCATAAGCAATACCTGTGTAGAATATCTTGATTTGAAAGTTTTCATAATGAATGACAAGATTGAAACATCGCTTTTTCGTAAAAGCACAGCAGGTAATTCTCTTTTGTATGCAACCAGCAATCATCCTACTGCATTAATACAGAGTATCCCCTATGGGGAGTTGCTAAGACTCAAACGTAACAGCACCAGAGACTCAGATTACCAAATTGCAGCATCGGAGTGTATTGCCAGATTCAAGATGAGAGGCTATGCCACGGCCACCTTAGAAAATGCATGATATAAGGTCAATTTGGTGCCAAGATGCAGCCTACTAACAGATAAAAAGATATTGAATACTGACAAAGGAACCGAAATGGGAAAATTCCGGCTGGTAACCCCATATTCGGCAGAAGCCAACTATTTGAAACATATGCTCAGAAAAAATTGGCATATTCTAAAGACCGACAGTTGCATAAAAGATGACATTCCAGTTTTTCCTTTGGTGACCTTCAAGAAATCTAGATCTCTAAAAGACATGTTGGTACAGAGCCACCTAAGGAGGGCAGAAAAGAAACCCAATACTCTTGCAGATTTGAAAGGATTTCATCCATGTTACAAGTGTAAGGCTTGTGCGCACAGCAAGAGGGTGAAGAGTTATGAGATACCGAACACAGGAATAACTAAAACCATCAATAAATACCTTACCTGTAATACCCCGTATGCAATATATTGTCTCAAATGCCCGTGTGGACTATCATACATCGGGAGTACGATCAAACCTCTGAAACTCAGGATCTTGTAACATTTAAGGGCTATTGACAAAAACGACCAATCATACCCTGTCGCCCGACATTTCCAAGAGAAACATTCCAGCAATAGACATCAACTGCAATACTTTGGTCTGGATCATGTACCTGATAACCCCAGAGGAGGAGATAGGCTCCACAGGTTAAGAAGACTGGAGTCTCGATATATAATAGATCTGATGACCAAACATCCAAGGGGATTGAACGCGGGAGAAGAACTGGCATCTCATATTGGATTTTGAAACAATATCTATACAATGATCGAGATCAGCAGTGGATAATCCTGCGACATAAAAAACTGAGCTAAAACTGTATTGCGCAATATTGCAATAGAATATGGACTAACACTGATATGGGAATAATGAAATCAATGGTTATGTGAAGTTTTAAAGGTCCTTAATTGATTCGATAAACTTACTAATATGTGGAATTATGGTGTGCATTGAGACATTAGTGTACACAATGTGAGGGAACCCTTCCGTACTGTAAATCTTGAATTTATGAAACTTGAAATTTAAAGTATGAAATATGTGGGAAAATGAGTTTTGTGGAAACAATATTGTACCAAGGGATGTCTGCCGATCCACGGCATAATTAACTGTAACATCATGAAGGATGTGGAAGGAATTTGATCATGCCGATACACGGCGTAATGAAGTATTCTGATCTGGGTAGTTATACCAAGATGTCTCTGCCATTAATCCGCACTGTAAGTACCAATTAGAGGGGCAGTGTAAAAGGCACATGATAATCGTGCACGTAGAATTAACCAACTGCGGCAGAGTCGATGTTTTGGGTTAAAGAACAACTCAGTGCATGTTTTTGTTGTACAGCCGATACACGGCGTGTAGACATGTTGTTTACGATTATGTACCATAACGCTACGACATAAATTTAAATGTGCATGTAAAGAATTTCTTTGTTTACGCAATGATAATAGGAAACTATAGCGTAACTACATGCATTATAGTAGTGGTACAATGTAAATACTTTATTTTCTGAAACAGAACATGATGTATAATATGAAGAGCTCCCAATATGGTGAACAATCGTAGTCCCTTGTTTGTTTTCACTATTGACGCACGCAAAGTGTGACGTTAAAACATGGCGTCTCCTCATAATGTTTGTAACATTGAGGAAGGCGGAGCGCCGAAACGCGTCTGTTGCAAATAAAATAAAGATACATCTGAGAAAATTACCCCCGGAGTGCGTGGTTTCTAAAACGAGCAAGGTAGAAACCCTGAGCCGAATATATATATATATCTTCAAAAGAATCGTGTTGCTCAACAAAACACGAAAGCAAAGGACACACCAGAAGTCTGTGTAGCAATCGGAGGTTTAATTCATCGATGGTCTTACAGGCAAAACAACTCTATATATATACACATATATATATATATATATATATATATATATATATATATATTCACTGAAAAAAACATAGGTTTCAGGTAGGTTATAGTTAGGAATTATCATTTAAGAAACCTTAGAAATTCACTGAAAAAACCATAGGTTTCAGGCAGGTTATAGTTAGGAGTTATCATTTAAAAAACATTAAAAATTCACTCAACAATACATAGGTTTTAGGGGTGTTATATTTAGCTGGACATTTCACTCGTACAAAACCATTGAAATTCCTCCATCATAGTTAGTTGTAGTAAGTATAACTTGTGCGCCCGCAATCCACTGATGATGATGTCACATATTACATCATTCATGACATGGTCAGTGACATCACTGATGACATCACTGATGTTATAATTGACAGCATTTACAAACGCTAAAAAAAAAAACCAATTTCTGTATTTATCCACACTTTAAAATAATTACAGAGAGGAAAATAAATACTTTTCTGTCTGTATTTATCTGTAAAATCAGTATAAACATAAATCAAGAAGCCTTACTTATAATTTAAGAATATTTTCAACTTAAAAAAGCAGTAATTAACATATAAGTGTGGTAAAAGTATGACGCAGCACCTATAATACCTGACTTTCAAGAACAGCATTCACAGTTCGATTCCAAAGTCCATCAACATCTTAGCCCACCACTATCTCACTGTAGGTAACACCTTGCTTAATCTTCCCAATGTCCCAAGCGCAGGCACACCTTTCTGGGGGTAGCTTTACGCTTTACAAATGCTGGCATTTTTTTAATTAAAAAGCATAGTGATAACAAATATTAATACATTTTTTTTCTTCTATTGTAAACGATATTTTTTGTTTAATCTTCTATTTAGATGTTTTTAATCATGAGTATATAAACCACACCTATTGTGCGATTAGTTTCGTTTTCACAAGTTATTTCTGCATCGCCAATCTGTGATGCAGGTTCCCTTTTCTAGCATGGGATTCTTGTTTTGGGTCAACAAACATATTTCGGAGTTGTAAGTTGTTTCATTATGGCATAGTAGATAGTTATAATTTGTGGCTATATGTCAATATTTAAACATTTATATCTAGAAAAAAGTGTTCCTGCATGTTTTTCTCTTTTTCTCTGCAACGTCAGCAGCTTGTTTTCAGGAACAGATAGATTACAACAAACATCGCTCCTTTTCTGGCTACTTTCAGCTTATATATTATGACTTTCTATATTATAATATTGACACTGTACTTCGCTTCAGAGGTGCTGGTGACCCGTCGGCGCAAACCCTAAACATTTACAATCAACGTCACCACCTTCCAGTTGTTATTGTGTTTTCCCCTAGGGATCATATACTGTTAATATGTATATTATAATATTAACAGTTATGCTGATCTCAGTGGAGTTCATGACCCGTCGTCACAAAGAGGTAAGATATATAAGCAACGTCACCAGCTTCTGGTTTTTAATCTGTTCCCCCCTTTTGATCATATACTGTGTTTATATATATATATTATAATTTTCACAGTCATGATCTCAGAGGAGTTTATGACCCGTCGCCATGAAGATCAAACTTTTTGACCTCCCATAGAAAAGAAGCTCTGAAAATAATTACCGCTCAAAAGTATTTCGTTATGAATGTTCTGTTAAATAGATAACTTTATTTTTCTCTTCTTTTTACTGTAACAATGGTATCAATCGTTATATTGTAATAGATTGTCCTCTTGTTACAGAAGAGGAATAGGAGATTTTTCTGCGCCATATGTAATACAGCTTACAAAACATTAAAACGTACTTGATCAGATATTTTTTTCGGGGAGCATACTTGACAAAATTGCAGAATAGAAAATATAGCTTTCATACATACTTTGTTACTTTAAATATTTGATGAACCCTACATTTCTGAATGTTATTTTCTAATTTCTATTCTTCTCATTTGCGGTTCCTATTCACCTTCTCCCTAAAGAATATATACAACCAGTTCTGTATATTACAATAGTACTATCCTATATGTTCTTAAGTGAGTATGTGATTTGTTATCGGAACATTGTGCGACCTCTAAGCACTACGACAGAACGTTCCTGAATTCTACAGAATACAAATTTGAAAAAGAATAATGCATACATTTCTATGTAATATGAAGTCACTGGTATTTAACTGTTTTTTATTTGTTCTCCTGACCTCAGATAATGTAGTGCAGGAGTGTTTGTTGTAGCACTTCTATTCTACTTTATCGAAAAGTAACTAATGCCCTCTTACATTATCAAGAATATGGGGCAACACTTTACAAACTATAGCAGAAAAAAGTAGGGTATGGCCACGCTTAACTGATATTTTATGAAATTTCATTTTTTTTAAAAGTTTTATTAAGAGAAATGAGGGCGTCAATACAAAGTACAAAACATTAAACAAATCATACATAAAAAATCAGTCAAGAAACTACTTTAATAATATTGCGCGTAAAGTAAAACAAGGAAAGTGACATATCTCAATGAAGAAAAAACAGTAGAATACTGAAGAATTGAAGAACGTTTAGGGGACTCAAGGAGGTTTTGAAAGTTCTTGCTGGCTGGGCTGCAGTCAAAAAGAACGACTAGCACAAACATCAAGATACATCGTAACAGGTAACCACAAATCTAGGCGTTTCGCTGCCATGTGCATAGGATATACAAAGGAAGTATCCAACCTATGATTATGGCAAACATTGTACCACCAAGCTCTAAAAGAGATTTTAGAAATGTCTTTCCAATTAGCTGTAATTTGCTGGAACGCAACTGCTATTAAAAATCAATGATTTTAACATTAAGTGTAACATTTTCCCAACAAGAAGAAAGGCTACCCAAAAAAACATCAGTAAAAGAAAAAGAAAGTTTAGTCCAGAAAATCAAGTTGATTTTGGACCATATTCTTTTCCAAAATTATGTACAATAGGACAATCAAATAACATGTGAAACAAATCTGCATTCGGGGAGGAGCATGTCCAACAAACATCTGGAACTGTAGTACATTTTTTGCTTAAATCATATGGTGTGAAAATGAGTCTGTTATATAGAAAAAACAATGTCTGCGTTATATTAGCTGCTCTGGACGATTTACGGATTTTACCCATATATTATTCCATATGGACACTGGCCAAGATGTAGCAAGGCCACATTCCCACAACTCTTCTATTTTGGATTTTGGCCGAGCAGTGTCAGTACTATGGAGATACCTGTATATGATGGAGGCTTTGGATGTGGTTTTCAAGAAGTTATGTAGTTGTGATGCAGCGTTGGGAGTATTTAGAGAGGTATGTGTAGCAGACAACTGTGCATAGGTAGCCATCACTGCTTCTTTAAGCAAAAGGTATTTGTGAATGAAGGAGGTAGGTAAACTAAATAGTTGACTGAGTGATGAGAAAGGTATAAAATTCGACTGTGAAAATAACTGATGTATCCAAATTAACCCCTTCTGACGCCAAGTCCTCCAATAGAATGGTTTGTTCTTGATGAGTAAATTTTTGTTGTGCCAAATGGTGGACTTAAGAAAGTCATCTACAGTATTGTAAGTAGAGGAGGAAGAAGATAAAAGTAGTTTAGATGTGAATTTGATAATGGGGTGGATAATGATTGTGGTTTATGTGAAAAGGAGAGGTATTCAGCGAAGGTAAAAGGGGACAGGAAGAGACGTTCAATTGTAGTGCATAAAGGACAGTCGCCTGTGGGATGTGGTAACCAAAGGGAGGCTTGACGTAAAAGGAATGCCTTCTGATAAGCCGGATAATCCAGAAATGTAACTCCGCCGTCTGAATTGGGACGTATTAACCTAAGAAGAGACATTCGGGACTTCTTATTATTCCATAAAAAGGAAGAAAGAGTGGAGTTAATCCTCTTAAAACATTTAGTGGGAATGGAAACCGGGATATTAGAGATAGTATATATAACTATAGGAGATAGCATCATCTTTATGGTGTCAAGATGACTCCACCAAGATAAGTAAAGAGGAGACCATCCGACGGTCAAATCTGAAATCTTTTGAAAACACTTATTCATACAAAGCGATACTGTATCTGAAATGAAAAAGATAACATGCAATTCCAGATATTTAATGTGAGTAGAACTCCAAGTAAAATTGGAGGCACTGAAATCTGATTTAAAAGTGTATTTTGTTAAAGGTAGAATCTCACATTTGTCATTGTTCAATTTGTATCCTGAAAGTTTGGAGTATTCACGTACCTCAGCTAGAAAGGCAGGGATTGAGTCACTTGGCTTGGATAAGAACAGTAAGATATCATCAGTGTATGCTGAAAGTTTCACGTGAGAATGTAGTGATTGAAAACCGTGTATGTTAGGATTCTGACGCAATGTAGAAAGAAAAGGTTCCGAAGCCAGGTTAAAGAGGAAGGGGCATAGAGGGCATCCTTGACGTACACCTCGTCCCAAATAAAAAAATGGAAACACTAATCCATTGGCACAAACCGCAGCACAAGGGTAAGAGTAAAGAAGGGAAATTAAAGAAGTAAATTTATGGCCAAAACCAAATCATTTGAGGGCATAAAACAAATAAAGCCATTCAACTCTATCAAACGTCTTTTCAGCATCTAAGCAATCGCTGCAAGAGATTGTTTCAAATGTGAGGATTTGGATAAAATGTTAAAAAGGAGTCTTGCATTATCAGTTATAAATCGCCCTTTAACAAACCTGCATTGTTCCTTGCCCAACAAGTCTGGTAAATAGGAATCCAATCGTATCGCTAATGCTTTGGCAAACATTTTGTAATCAATATTAACCAAGGAGATCGGCCTGTAATTTTTGCAGTGCTTAGGGTCCTTTCCTTCTTTGGGTATAAGGCCTATGTGCGCTTCAGAGAAGGAGCCTGAGGAACTGCCTAATGCCGTGAAAGAGTCTATAAGGGAGTACAACTTAGGCAAGATAAGTTTAAAAAAATGGTCCTGGTCCTGGTGCTTTGTCCTTTTTAAGGTGTTGGAGAGCTTTAAGTAATTCCTGCTGTGTTAAGCCTAATTCCAGGGGAGAGAGATCGAGAGAAAAATGTTGGGGTTTATGAATGCTAGAGAAAAAATGCGATAAGGATAGGGTAGTGGGTTGAGTTTCAGAGGTATATAGCGCTTAATAAAAAAGAGAAAATTAATTTGAAATATAAGCATCTTTATATTTCAAGTCAGAATTTGCATCGTAAACAGACTCAATATTCAACTTATTGTGTTTAACTTTTAAATAAATAGCCAACATTTTGCCCGCTTTACTTTTACTCCCATAAAATTTCGCACTAGATTTTAACAAAAATAAAGAAGCGTCTTCTTTTTTGTTGAATTGCATCTTGGCATTAATGAGGGCTGTTAGGCAATCTTTGGTATGCGAGGTATAAAAGAGTGCTCCAATCTCTTAATATTCTGAAGAAGGTCCCCAGTGGATATGCAAGCAATTTTTCATTTTTTTGCAACAAAGCCAATTACAAAATCTCTTGCTGTGGCCTTAAAGGCATCCCACAGGGTAGACGAGGGCATGGAGTGGGTTTGATTTATCTCAAAGAACTCATCAAAGAAACTAGTAAAAGAATCTGTAAACTTCGAATCCAGAAGAAGAGTATTATTAAAAAAACATCTGTTAGGACCTGTAACTTTAGGTATAATATCAATGTTTATTGAAACATTGCTGTTTGCTATGCAAGAGTGAGAGCTAACCCCTGGGGCTATAAAATAAATGGTGCCTACCCCCGGGACACTGCTGTTTCCTATGAGAGGTCGGGAGTCTCGCGGCTCCCGCCCTCCCATAGAAAAGTTGGTTTCGATTTTGAAAGAAAGAGCAGGGAAATCTGTTCTCTCTGATTACTTTTCCACATGCATGTTAGCATCTTCCCATGTAGAAAAGCAATGCCAGCTCCCGAAGGATGCAGGGAGCCAGCGGGACCGTGGGGGGAGCTAAAATGCCCTCACGTCCCGCTGGCTCCCTGCGTCCTTCAGTAAAATTAGAAGTCGCGCACCCAGCGCAGCACTCAGTGCGGCCCCCTGGTGTGCACGCGCTGGATGCACGACTCATAATCTGTAGGGTGCACGACTCCAGCACCTTTCGTGCACAACTTCTACTCGTTTAGGAGCCGGCATTGCTTTTCCACATAGGGAGCTACTAACATGTAGCTCCCCCTGTGGAAAAGCAATCTGGTTTAGATTTTGAAAGAGAGAACAGATGTCCTTGCTATGGGAGGGCGGGATGGGCACCCTGGGACACTGCATGACCCGGCCCTCCCATAACACATAAAGCCCCGGGGAGGAGAGCATTGTGCTAATCCTATGCTTAAAGACTTTGCTGTACAAATGGCAAAAGACTTTGTGCATTTCTATCTCGGCGTGGATAGCACTATGCTAATCCTATGCTTAAAAACTTTGATAAAAAAGCAGACATTTGAGGTGAGCAAATTTAGAGTGTCGCTGGTGTTGAGGGTGCTCTATACAGGAGTTGCATTCCACCTAAACTTGGGAACTACCCAGAGTTCTCTCCTTCTTTTTTGCATCATTTATGCGTCACTCTATGCCTGCAAGGGAATTGTTTTGACAGATGTCCTTGCTATGGGAGGGCAGGATGGGCACCCTGGGACACTGCATGACCCGGCCCTCCCATAACACATAAAGCCCCGGGGAGGAGAGCATTGTGCTAATCCTATGCTTAAAGACTTTGCTGTACAAATGGCAAAAGACTTTGTCCATTTCTATTTCGGCGTGGATAGCACTATGCTAATCCTATGCTTAAAAACCTTGATAGAAAAGCAGACATTTGAAGTGAGCAGTTCTCTCCTTCTTTTTTGCATAATTTTCGCGTCACTCTATGCCTGTAAGGGAATTGTTTTGACTTATACTGGGTGCTCCCTTGGGTCTGGACAAAGCTAAACCTCTCTGAAGAGCTGTAATGACAGCTGAAGGGTCCGTGGGTGCGCTTCGGGGTGGCTTGGTAGCAGGCAGGTAGTCAGCCGGTGTTGACTGCGTTGAGGGCTGCGGAGTCGTATCTCAGTCGGGTAGCTTTTCTTCGGCGGGGGCCTGGGGTTCTGGCGCTGGGCGCCGTCCAGGCGCAGACGGGTGCAGACGGGCTTGCCTTTGCGCACGTCCGCTGCGTGGTCTCCATAAGAGGGGAGCCGGGAGGGAGGAGCAGCTTGGTGGTGGGAGCGGGGCGACGAATGGGCAGTGAGGGGGCGGGGCCGCAGGGAGGCAGCGACGGGAAAGTGCGGGAGGGCGGGAAGGGCATCTGGGGGAGGGCGAGCGCTGGGTCAGCAGTCTGAGGGCGAGCGCTGGGTCAGCTGGGTCAGCAGGCAGCAGGAGCACGAGACAGCAGTGGCGTGGGGGCAACCTAGCCTGAGGGCAGGATCAGAGGTCGCTCCCTGCGCCGCTGTGTTGTCCCCTTAAGAGGGGAGCCGGGAGGGAGGAGCAGCTGGGTGGCGGGAGCGGGACGGCGAATGGGCAGTGAGGGGGCGAGGCCGCAGGGAGGCAGCAGTGGGAAAGTGCGGGAGGGCGGGAGGGGCGTCTGGGGGAGGGCGAGCGCTGGGTCAGCAGCCTGAGGGCGAGCGCTGGGTCAGCTGGGCCAGCAGGCAGCAGGAGTAGCAGGCAGCAGTGGCGTGGGGGCAACCTAGCCTGAGGGCAGGATCAGAGGTGCCCGAGGGTGCAACAAATTTAGTGCCTGTTTTGCACAACCCAGGGCACTTTAGTATTACAGAAGTGGTTCCGGGTGCTTGTGCTTCCCCTTCTGTAATACCAATAGCGATGGAGCACATAAAGCGCCAGCGCTATCATCAGAGAGCATTCCCTCATTTGCACGGTGGTGTGGCCCCATGCAAATAGAAAATCCCTTTGCCTCTGTGCCTGTACTGTATTATAGAGGCAGGTGCAGAGGCAAACAAGCTGTCAGGAGGCACACTGACAGTGCTCTACCTAAAAGGTTGCTGATTGTCAATGTGCCCCCTGATGGCAGCGCTTTGGAGGGGGGACTCCCCGACATCCCCCTGCAGGTGGGTGCAGTCACTCACTGCACCTGCCTGTAAGGGGATCTCTAATCCCCCTTCAAAGTGCCGGCATATTCCCGCCTGCACTGTAAAACACTGAGCAGCTTCAAAGCAGCCGTTCTGTTTTTCACATGAATGCTCTGTCTTCAGGGCAGCGCGGGTTTGTGGATGTCTTGGGAGCAGCACATTCATCCTAATACAGCACATTTTCCTTGTTTGCGCCTTTTAAAAGGTGCACCTGGTGGAAACAAGGAAAATATGCTTTATGTGTGATACGGCCGCAGGTTGTTGAGTTGCGTCCAAGGTGTACACTGGATCCCATTTATTTTTCTAGCGGTGGGCGTCTTCATGATCCTGTCAATGGCCAGCAGGAAGACAAAAAGGTGAGAGCAAACAACCCTGGCAAACTCCATTCCTCACTTCGAGGGCTTCCATTTTCTAAATTGGCTTGGGAGCTTTCTTGTGTTATGCTTTTATTGTAGATATCCTGGGATTGAAACCGCCTGCTTCTTTGTATATTGTATCTCCCTGTTTTCATCCCAACTGTTTCCTCCCCTCCCAAAGCCCTTTGGTTACCTCCTATAATTCCTGTAAAGCGCTCTGATACCCTCACAGGTCTGGTTTGCGCTCTATAAAACTTTAAATAAATACATTTGTTTTTAAGTACAGCATAAATAGACATTGGCTCCGAGTTAAGCCTGACTGTTTTGTGCTAGTGTTCAGCATATGCTTATTTAGGAACTGGATCCAGACAAGGATTGTGATCAATATTTGAGGTAGGTTCTCACCCCCTCAACTAAAACTCACCTTTCTCACAATGGGCCATTATCTGCAAAGGGTAGAGTTCAGGAACATGTGATTATCAACACTGCATTTCTGATGGTTTCTGATAGACAATTAGGATAACATAAGTTAGTGGTATCTTGAATATACAACTGTGAGATTTCACTATCCTTTTACAAATAGTACACCATGATTGACGGATTGGCACTTGTTCTACCATGTGTTTCCAAAACATCCCTGCAAATTCAATTTCTTGCTGGAAATTCGGTTTTATGATCTAGGAGCAGGAGTTGAGCCTGTTTGCATCTGTCGTCAGAATGAGGGTGTTTTGCACTGGGGACGCATTTGACTTCTTGCAGCCACGCACGTATACTGCTCAGACTGACGACGTTGTCATCGCACAAATGAACATTTCCGAACAAATTTTGTCCATCTACTAGAAATGCGTTTTCCGTCCTGAATTGGCTGGCGACATTAAATCATACTGTGCACTTGTCATGAATTCTAATTTTGCAGGACATGTGTTCCAAGATAACTTCAATATTTATACTGTTTTCCAATTTCTTTGACACAATAGACAAGACAAAGCAATTAGGTCGCCCGGCTGTCGTTTAGCAAGCTTTTAAGAGCTGACACGCAGTTTGAAATGCCCTTCACTGGTATAATAGTTCAGCAATTTAAATTCCACTTCTGGAATGAAAATGATGTTCTGTGATTTCTTGGACTTTGTCAGCATTGTTCCCACTGCTAAGGAAATTACCTTATTGCCATTGCGTTATATTTGAGCTGTGCTTTGTTTTTGGGGGATACAGTAGTTTTATATTTTCAGTGTCTTTTACAAAAAATATTTGAAAACGGTTCGCAAATCATCAGCCTGGTGATTGACAAAAAAAACTTGCACCTATTTGATGGTCTTCCCACTCCCCCATGCCACCGACTCGACAATGCCCAAACAGTGCATGCTGGGACATGTAGTCTGTTACAATCAACGCGAACTTTCATTGGTGTGCCGACTGCGTTAGGCGGAGGGGACTCAGGTGCAAGATGGTATTTTACACAGGAGGAGCAAATCAGGGACAGTGTTGGGCGCTGAGGAAGGCAACCTATGCCGAAATGCATCCGCCGCCGCTGAATTTCCATGAAAGGTGTTTCCTGCTTCGAATTCCCCTTGTTGGCCTCCGATCTCTTCTTGGAAGGATTTCTGCCATATATTCTGCGCTTGCCGGCCGCGCAGTACGGAAGGCCCTGCAGCATCAAGAGACTCTGAATTCCTGCTGGCATCCCGCTGCTTGCAGCGTTTTCGTGACCGAGTTATCGGTAAATTTGGAAGTCCGCCGGAATCTGCAGGCGGTTTTGAGTGACAGAGGTATTTCATCTAGACGGGGGCGTGTGCCTCCATTTGACTGCCCCTTTTCATTTACTATCCTGCAGGGACGGGCGCAGCAGATCAAGGGAACCCGAGGCAGTCTATAACCCACCCGACTCACCTGGAACTTGCACCTACTTGATGATCTTCCCACTCCCCCATGCCACCGACTCGACAATGCCCAAACAGTGCATGCTGGGACATGTAGTTTGTTACAATCAACGCGAACTTTCATTGGTGTGCCGACTGCGTTAGGGGGAGGGGACTCAGGTGCAAGATGGTATTTTACACAGGAGGAGCAAATCAGGGACAGTGTTGGGTGCTGAGGAAGGCAACCTATGCCGAAATGCATCCACCGCCGCTGAATTTCCATTAAAGATGTTTCCTGCTACGAATTCCCCTTGTTGGCCTCCGATCTCTTCTTGGAAGGATTTCTGCCATATATTCTGCGCTTGCCAGCCGCGCAGTACGGAAGGCCCTGCAGCATCAAGAGACTCTGAATTCCTGTTGGCATCCCGCTGCTTGCAGCATTTTCGTGACCGAGTTATCGGTAAATTTGGAAGTCCGCCAGAATCTGCAGGCGGTTTTGAGTGACTGAGGTATTTCATCTCGACGGGGGCGTGTGTCTCCATTTGACTGCCCCTTCTCATTTACTATCCTGCAGGGACGGGCGCAGCAGATCAAGGGGACCCGAGGCAGTCTATAACCCACCCGACTCACCTGGAACTTGCACCTACTTGATGGTCTTCCCACTCCCCATGCCACCGACTCGACAATGCCCAAACAGTGCATGCTGGGACATGTAGTTCGTTACAATCAACGCAAACTTTCATTGGTGTGCCGACTGCATTAGGGGGAGGGGACTCAGGTGCAAGATGGTATTTTACACAGGAGGAGCAAATCAGGGACAGTGTTGGGCGCTGAGGAAGGCAACCTATGCCGAAATTTATCCGCCGCAGCTGAATTTCCATTAAAGGTGTTTCCTGCTTCGAATTCCCCTTGTTGGCCTCCGATCTCTTCTTGGAAGGATTTCTGCCATATATATATATATATATATATATATATATATATATATATATATATATATATATATATATATATATATATATATATATATATATATATATATACATATATATATATATATATAAGAGCAATAATAACATTAAATTGAGGTCATGTGATCGTAATGGCGGCGGTGCTGGGCAGACAATAAAACTATAATCAGCACAACTTTGGGTTTGCTTCGTTTCTTTTACGAGAATGGTGACAGGTGGGACGAGTACAAGGAATATATATATATATATAAAAAAACATATATATATATATATATATATATATATATATATATATATTAATATATATATTATCTACTGGCGATTGCCAGTAGGTAGTTATAGTTACAACCTAGTTTCCATGGGAAAAGCATTTTTTGATTTGCTAATAACTTTGGCGTCGTTCGATGAACCTTTGCGAACGTTTAAAAAAAAAAAGTCTATCGAGGTCAGCTCCTATCCTGAAGTTTTAGGGGTGATTCGTCAAGAGGGGGCTGAGAAAAAAGGGTGATCCCAAATCACATTTGTCCGATGTTAATTTCTATAGGAAATTTTGCGACGAGATACAGCCCGAACTGCTGAACAGAATTACCACAAATTTGGCAGAAAGGTAGAGCTTGGTTCAGAAAGCGACCTTTTTTTAAATGGGTGAAATCCGTTTGGTAGTTTTTGCGGAATTCAAAAAATAAGAGTAAAAAAATCAATTTCCCCTAGGAAACTTTGTGCAAGGCTACAGCAGAAACTACTGAATGGAATTACCCCAAATTTGGCACAAAGGTACTGCGTGGGTTTTTAAATGGTGTAAATCCGTTCAGTAGTTGCTGAGAAATTAGAAAAATAAAAGTCTCTATTTATGGGCAGAGCCTATGTCCCGTGCACGAGCTTCACTGTGATTGGCTGCAAGGTTCTGCGAGGGGTTATGGGAGTGTTCAGAAATGTGGAGGCGCTCTACAGGTAGTGGTCAATGGGTAGTATATAATAATTAAGTTTGGTAGTCATATAATGAGAAGGATAGGATCCAACTCCAATGTTTTTGACTTGTAAGGTGTTTATTCATCCAGTATAAGTATTTGTTTCACAAGAAAAACCAGCCTGGTTGTGTGCGCTTGACATTGCATTCATTCACTGTGATTGGCTGCCAACACTACAAACCAGGAAGTGTTGGCAGCCATCTTGGGGCTCGGTAAAAGCGAGCCGCTAGAAAAAAGAGAAACAAAGTTAGAAAACACAATTTGCGCTGGGGTCACGGGTTCTCGTGTTTTATTTTAATGAGGCTCCGGCGTGTGCTAGGTCCTGGGGGCATTTCCTAAAAAATTAATAGCGGGGGCTCGCTGGGGCCCGCAGGGGTCCCCACAGTCTCTGGGCTTTACTCATGTTGGGAGGTGGTTACGCGGCCCGCCACCTGGAGCCCTCCATATGCTTATAACTTTGGCGTTGTTTGGCGATTCTTTACGAAATTTTCCAAAAAGTTTCTCTTTTTTATCAGCTCCTATCTTGAAAAGTGTTTTCTCAATGGATTTTCCTTAGGAAACTTTAGACACAGCTACAGGTCAAACTGCTGAACGGAATTACGCCAAATTTGGCAGGGGGAAAGGACTTGGTCCAGAAAGTGTGCTTTTGTAGAAATTGTGTAAATCCGTTCAGTAGTATTTGAGATATTAAAGGGAAAAATATATATATATTTGGTTGGTGCCTAACTTCTGAGCACAAGCTTGCCTCTGATTGGCTGCTAATTCTTCAAAGCAGGAAGTGTTCTCTGATTGGGTGCTAACACTTCACACCAGGAACTGTTAGCAGTCATCTTGTGCCTCGCATCGAGTGCAAATATAAAAGAAAGGTTCCGGGGGAAATTTAATATAGCAGAGCTTTGTGTAATGATGATTTGGACGCAGTGAAGGTTTAAGATTTATTAATAATAAAGGAGAAACAGGTGAGCGCCAGGCAGCACAAATTCCACTCCATACACTAGTAGGAAGATAAGCCTTTCACGATCCCTGTGCCCAATATCACCACTTTGCAGGCATGCCTTTAGAAGCCAGTCCGTTGGCTCGCAGATCTCTACCTTCGCGAGCTAGTACGCTGCTGTGTCTCTACGTCCCTGAGCTACTACGCTGCTGTTGCTTTGGGAGCCGATGGCCCGTAGTTCTGCCTCTGCGAGTCGAACCCACGGGCTGC
Organism: Lissotriton helveticus; assembly: GCF_964261635.1. Lineage (NCBI taxonomy): Eukaryota > Metazoa > Chordata > Amphibia > Caudata > Salamandridae > Lissotriton > Lissotriton helveticus. The sequence continues at coordinate 1,012,806,128 of NC_136072.1, forward strand.
AGTTGACCCTCTGTGAACCTGGGTGCGAACTGTTCATAAGTCACACTATATGAGCATTGAAAAGCCATTTTGTGATGCAGTCCGTCAGCTGGCATCTGTCTGAGGCATTTCTGAAAATATGCCAGAGCTCTTTCTGGGAGAGATACCCCTTTCGCTCTGCGTCTCCCCACATTAGCAGGTAAGGCACCCTCTTCCCACATCATTAGCATACCCCCAACAACCTTCTTTGGCCCGGAAGTGTCCCTAAGCGGTTGGACAAATAAGAATCTTAGTCATGTATAGATTTACATATAAAACATTTTATTTAAACAAAACAACAAGAAATAAAACTATGTACAGTCATCGCTGGTCCATTTGTGATTCTTAGCCTGCAAGACAAAAAGAAAGATAAGATGGTGCGTCATGCGTCCAGCAAAGGTGATAGAGAGAGAAAGAGTGAAAGAGAGAGAAGGAGAGGAAGAGAGAAAGAGTGAGAGAGAGGAAGACAGAGAAAGAGAGAAAGGGAGAGAGAGAGAAGAAGACAGAGAAAGAGAGATAGAGTAAGAGAGAGAAAGAGAGAAAGAGTAAGATACAAGGAAGAGAGAAAGAGAAATAGTGAGAGAGAGAGGAAGACCGAGAGAGAAAGAGAAAGCTAAAATGAAGAGAGAAACAGTGTGAGAGAGAGGAAGACAGAGAAAGAGAGAGAAAGAGCGAAAGAGTGAGATACGAGGAAGAGAGTAAGAGAGAATCAGTGTGAGAGAGAGGAACAGAGAGAGGAAGAGAGAGAGAGAGAGGAAGAGAGAAAGAGTGAGAGAGAGGGAGCCAGACAAAGAGAGAAAGAGTGAGACAGAGAGGAAGACAACAAGAGAAACAGTGTGAGATACAGGAAGAGAGAGAGATAAAGAGAGGAACAGTGTGAGAGAGAAGAAGAGAGAGTGATAAAGAGTGGGAGAGAGAAAGAGAGAAAGAAAGAGTGAGACAGAGAAAGAGACAAAGTGTGAGAGAGAGAAAGGAAGAGATGGAGAGGGAGTGTTGACACTGGAGAAAATCTTCACAGCTTATCTTTGTGTCACCGCTGTGTCTCCAACCACGTGCCGAGAGATAGTGTGCCCCTCCAGTTTAGTGATCTGAAAGATAGTATAGAATTAGTAATTGCAGAGTACATACAACTGCAGACGCGCAATTCTCTGTTTCGCCGATGCACAATGAGGCTGGTACACCCCATCCACTTCCAATGCTTGGAGGTATCTCTGCGCTCTTGTGCACCCAGACTGCTGCACACTCTCCACTCCCACTGCCCAGATGGTCACTGCCCGCTGCTGCGGAAAGAAGTCTCTCTGCTCAACTTCCGCCACCGCCATGTGTGTAAGAGGGTCCACCACGTGCCACAGCAACCTTCTCAGGCGTTGCGTACTCGTGGTAAAGCAGATCGCACAATTCAGAGTGGGTGTTGTATGTCAGAATGGCCAATTATTATCGCAGAATTTTCGCACGTTCAGCTCTGGTGGCGTTGGGGGGGAAATGTTAATCCGTGATTCACAGCGGGTTAGATAAAAAGCAAGATAAGTTTGTGTGTCATGCGTCCGCCAAAGGAGAGAGGAATAGAGAGAGAAAGAAAGGAAGAGTGTGCAGAAGACAGAGAGAAAGAGAGAAATAGTGAGAGGAAGAGAGAGAGAAAAGAAAGAAAGTGAGAGGAACACAGAGAGAAAGAGGAAGTCAGAGAGAGAGAGAAACAATGAGAGAGGGAGGAAGAGAGAGAGAAAGAGGGAAAGAGTGTGAGAAAGAGGAACAGAGAAACAGAGGAAGAGTGAGAGAGAGAGAAACAGAGAGAGAGGAAGAGAGAGAAAGAGACAAACAGTGTAAGAGGAAGAGGGAGATAGAAAGAGTGTGAGGGAGATAAAGGAAGAGATGAGGAGGGATACTGAGTGCCCACACTGTGTATAAAATCCTCACAGCTTCCCTTTATGCCACGGCTCTGTCTTCAACCATGTGATGCGACCTAGTGGTACTCTCAAGCTCCAACATCTGAAAGATAGTACAGAATTAGTAATGGCAGAGCAGGGTTGGATTAGGATTCAAAATCAGCCCGGGCACACTAAAAAAAGTGGCCCACATTTGCATATTGCCTTTGCTCAAAATACTGCTTCGGTAAAATTGTATTTAAAAAAGGGGAGGTAGGGGAGATACCAGAAAATGCACAGATTTGGTTACACTGGTGACTTAAAAACAAGTGAGGCCACTTCTGCTTAGGCCCGCTGCCCTGCTAGGTATGTATATATTAATGGGCCGGCCCTGCGAAAGAAAGAAAATGACACCTCTGCCTGTTGCTAAACGTGAGGTAATGACGCCCATCTGCCTCCAGAAAGGCCATTTAGACACCCACTGGGCCGCTGGCTGTATCGAATACCAGTGACATCGCCCAAATCTGCCCCCCAGACTGCTCCAAAAAGCAGCCCGCAGTTGGAACTGGGCACCGGCCCCTTCGGCATTGCACCAGTGCCTGCGTTATCAAGCCGACATTGTGGCAGAGTATATACGAGCGTTTACGCCTAAATTGCTCTGCCGTCTTTCTACATTCAGACTGCTGTATCCCATCCACTCCAGCCGCCAAGAGGTATCTGCCCGACGCTGCGCACCAAGGCCTCACTGCTAGACTTTTCGCGGTCAGGGCACCCTCCACATCATGCACCTCCATTCTGCAAGCTAACAGGTCTCACATTTGGTACTGAGTCTTGATATTACCATGGCAGAGGACATACTAGTGCACCTATCACCATCGCAGCTTGCACACCCGCTCAGTGCTTGCGGTGCTACTAACTCAGTGAGAAGTGAGGCCACGCACTCTAAACTGTAAAACGCTTAGAGCACGTGCGCCCGGTCTTTTATATTAGCAGGGTCATGTGTCTTGGACACCTGTGCTGGATGGGTGTTGTGTGCGTGTATACCAGCCGTGAGGAAGTGGCTGTGGTATCAGTATTGTCAGATTGGGCTAGATCATGCACGATTGGGCTATATTTTTTCCAGTTGTGGGGAAACATTTTGGTTTGTGCTAGTTGCCAGATTATGAATATATACAGTGCTCCAGCAAAGTAGTATGGTAAAGCCCTTTATTAGACAAATATTTACTTTGCATGCTGCTGCAACATCAATTCCAATGCATTCACCACCTACTTGATGCTGTCCCTGCCCCTCCTTTGCACTGAAAAAACTATAGGTTTAAAGAAGATTATAATTACAAATTAGCATTTAAAAAACCTTGGAAAATCACTGAAAAGACCATAGGTTTCAGGGACATTATAGTTATAAATTAGCTTTTAAAAAACCTTTGAAATTCACTGAAAAAACCATAGGCTTCAGGGACGTTATAGTTACAAATTAGCATTTTAAAAACCTTTGAAATTATAGTTAGTTGGACATTTCACTCATACAAAACCATAGAAATTCCGCCGTTATAGTTAGTTTAGCTAACTATAACTCGCGCCCCGGCAATGCACTGCTGATGACGTCACATATTACATCATTCATGACATGGTCAGTGACAACATCTCAAATGACATCACTGATGACATCATCCAGTGAATGTGTGTTTCTGTAAAGTAATTGTCTGGATGAAGGATTTAGTAGGTGCGTGACTGACTGTATAAGTGAGTGATTAAATGTGTCTTACTGAACGCATGGGTTAGTGACTAAAGTGTCTGAATGCCTGTATCAGTATGTCTGTTTTTGTGTAAGCTGCTGCATGTGTTGGTCAGGAGCTACATTGGTTGCCTGAGTATTTGTATGAAAGACTGAGGGTGTGTGCAGGTGGTCTATTTGAATGGACAGGTTTTCACATTTGCCCGCACATATGATACAGTGAAAGCAAAAATGGATATTAGTTGCCAGCCAAGAAACCAGGTGGGCTCCGGTGAGGCAGTCTTGGCATCAACCTCGGCATCAGATTGGAGTTCTGCTCCAGAAGGTGAATCCGAGGGGAAAATGTTAAAAGCACCAGGATTGGGGTTTACAAAGTTATCCCTGGCGCAGGAGGACGACTGTCTGTGGCAGGACAGGAGAGACACACTCTGACAGCCAGCCCAGACTGGCCAAAAAACAAAAGAGTCACCCAAAAGTGCAGCAAAATACGAAAGTCAGACAACCAAATAACAAACAAGAGGCAGATGGAACCGCAAACAAAAGTGATACAGAATGTTAATTCCAATACAGTGGCCAACCTTACAGAGATCAACTTGACCATGGCGAAAAAACAAATTCTGGCACTGGGACTTTCGTACAGCCCAGAAAGTAGTTTTAATTATTCAGAAACCAGGATGGACGGTTTTATATTCATTAGAAAATTAAAAATACGTAAATTCCATCTGTTATGGGCAAAAAAGCAATCAGATTCTGTGGAGCCAACAATTGGAAGCCCATCCCTATTTACAGCAGGAGATGTGGAGTTTTTTCAGGACCTTGTGGCCCTACAGAATGAACAATCTGCTGTAACAACCAATCTTGGCTTGGAGACAACCAATATTAGCGGAACTGTGAAAACACTCCATTTTTCAACCTGTCATGTGACATGAAAACTTGGATGTCTATCATGAACAGGTTACATTAGAATTTAAACATCTATACAAATCAATTAACAACGTGAGCCATATATGTAGCCAACATAACCATTTCTACATACTACTCATGAAAAAGTTACAAAACAACAACAAACGTATAGTAAGAGAATCAGATAAAGGAGGGAAGGTTGTTTTGCGGCCTCACAAGTTGTATATGGAGGAGGCTTACATTCAACTATGTGATAATGAATGTTATAAAAGAAGCAATATCCATATTGTAAAATCTGCATGGAATGACTATTATCTCAGATTATTGCCTTGGAAGAGTGGGGGACTGTTGAGTGATGATGAATATCGGTATTTTGAAGAAAGAACATCCAGTTATCCCCGCCCTTTATTTTATCCACAAAATTCATAAACATGAAACCAAACCCCTTGGTAGGCCAATAATCTCAGCCATCAATAGCTTCATGGAAAATACTTCGAGATACGTAGATTATTTTCTTCAAGAGTGGGTTAAGAGCTTGCCTTCCTATTTGCAAGACACCTCAGATTTCCTCAGGAAAATTAATGAAATTTGGTGGAGTTCAGACCTACTTCAAATAACTATGGATGTAACTTCACTATATACATCTATTCATCTCCAGGATGGCATTAAAGCCATAGAGCATTACCTAAACCGTAGACCAGTATATCTGTATATGCACAACAAAATGTTGGTCAAAATGGTCACTACATGTTTAGAACAGAATTTCTTTTTTTTTGACAACCAAATATACCAGCAGATCAGGGGAGTTGCAATGAGGGCCTGCTTTTCTCCCAGCTATCCCTGTTTGCATGCCTGTTTGCATATGGGTCTGTGGGAAGAGCAGGTCCTCATGGGCAATTTAAAAACACAATAGATCAACATGTGCCCCTATGGTTGCGTTATATTGATGATCTGTTCTAAATCTGGAAGGGGTTCTTAGACACATGCTCTCTAGTTTATTGAACAGATCAATGACAACCATTTGAACCTCCAGTTCACTGCGGTCCATGGAAGACATGGCTTTGGCAGTTTGGGCTGGACTGCTCCCATGAGGCACAGGGTCAGACTGATTTGCATATGGCCATGTCTGAACTGGGGTGGCAGAGTGGGCTAAAGAACGGTGATGGATTAAACCCAGATCAGTTGACTGGGGGTGAGTGTTTGATTTGCTCTAACGCTCCATCCATCATCCCCTTTTGTATTGCTTTGTTCGCCCTAAGTTGGCAGGGTATGCTCAGACGTGAGTCCCTTGTTCACTTTGCCACTGGATTCAAGCTAGCCTGGCTGATGACGGCTGTAATGCCACAAACCGGTCCCAGGATGCTTGTTTCCGGTCCATGGAAGACATGGCTTTGGCAGTTCGGGCTGGACTGTTCCCATGAGGCACAGGGTCAGACTGATTTGCATATGGCCATGTCTGAACTAGGGTGGCGGAGTGAGCTAAAGAATGGTGATGGATTAAACCCAGATCAGCTGACTGGGGTGAGTGTTTGATTTGCTCAAACGCTCCATCCATCATCCCCTTTTGTATCGCTCAGACCAATTCTTAGCCATTTTATCCAATGGGAGGTGGATATTATGGCTAAGACCCTGTTGGCGTTAATGCGTGAATATCGCTGTATTCTCAGCGATATTCACGCATTTCGCCACTATCGCCAGATATTTTATCGCTTTAGAGATAAATGTTGCTAATAGCACGTTATCTCTGCAAGAATATCCGGCGATGCTTGGCGATAAAAAAAAACTTGCTAAGCCCATTTAGCGATAAATATCGCTAGTTGTTGGTAATATGCCCCTGCGTTACTTACCAGAAATAAGGCACTGGCCATTAGAACTAGCGAACAGGGCATAGGCTCAGATCATTTAGAACAATCTTGTAGAGTTATTTTAACCTACAACAAGCAGAATCAAGCCCTTAGAAAAATACTAAATAAAAACTGGAGCCTGGTACGTAGAGCCTGAGCCTGCCTAAAAAACCCAAACTGACATTCAGAAAAGCTAGATCTATGAGTAACACTCTTGTCAGAAAAAGCCCATGAACTAGATCCCCTGCCAATTGGCTTACCTCACACAAAGGATTCTTCAAATGCCTTGTAAGTTTGCAAACAACAAAAACAAGCTACACAAACCCATTCAAGTCAGAGCCTATACTTATCAGTAAAAGACTGACTTGTAATTGTTATTGTTATTGTTAACTACAGCTTATATAGCGCCAAATCACCGTCAGGTCTCAAGGCGCTATTGACAGAAGAAAAGCTATGCTAACAGAAAGGCAGATACATAAAGCCCTGGCACTAAGAAGAGCTTAAGGCCTCCCTAAACAGGAGCACTTTTAGTGTAAGACAGAGTAAGCGGTATATGTGCTGGAGTGCCCTTGTGGCTTAAGATACATAGGCAGCACCACGCTCACAGCACACAAGAGGATACTCCAGCACAAAAGGGCAATCACAAATAAGGATCAAGCCAATCAAGTGGCTAGGCACTTTGAGGAGAGCCATGAAAGCAACCCAACACAACTACTGTATTTAGTAATTGATTTGATTCCCCCTCTGAGAAGGGGAGGTAATCGTGAGGCACAACTCCGTCTTTTTGAAACAAGATAGATTTTGGAACTCAACACAAAGACAGCTGCAGGGCTCAATGCGAGTGAATATTTTTATACTTGTTTATAGTGGGCAAGTGAGGGTATCTGAATATTTGATGTACTGTAGTAGCACCAGCTTATTCCTATAAAATTAAATAGTGCACATCCACAGATGAAAAATATTTCCCTTGTTTTACATTTACATCCTAAACCCTTTTAGCTATATGAATTTACTATTTATTTTTCACTTTATGGCACTCAGCACTTTTTTGAACCAGATGGTTCAAGTGGGTGATACATTTTTGCACAGCACAGAATTTGATGGTTTTAGACCTGGAGTGATTGTTTGCCCACTGGGGCGCAATATATACAAATAGTAGATCATGCGGACAGCATACAAGTAAAGGACTCCATCATTATCAAGCGTGATAAAATTTACTTTAAAACCACACTTATTTTTCACCATCTCTTGTGTCAAATATTAATTTGACATAGGAGTGGTTTTTGTGCAATGTAGACTGATGTATATTTTTGACCAAATTCAATTTGTATGTTTGAATATTTTAATAGATTTTAAATGCCAGAAATCAGGTCTCATGTTTACATTTGTAATTATAATTATTTTGCATTTATGCATATATTTATTGACATATTTATTTCACATGTATGTATTTTTGTATCAAATGTATGCTATTTGCACATGGTGAACCCTTTGTTGAAGTGCTTGCAGACATGTAAATACTACGTAGTATTTTTTCCATGTCTATCAAGCAGTCACCTGTTTTGACTTGCACTAGCACTTTAAATAAGGGTTAAAAAATATGCAATGCGTCATGTGATCAAGGCCCAGGTGGAGCTGAAACGCGTAATGGCGGAGATGCAGGGCAACTAAATGAAATTTGACTGCACAAAAAACCTTGGGTCCGCGTTCATCTGTCCGAGTGAAAGTGGATGATTTTAGACGAAGTCAGCGATAGATATACATATATATATATATATATATATATATATATTACCTACTGGCGGTCGCCAGTAGGTATATATAGTTAGGATTTTTTCTCTATGGGTTTTTTGAAAATTCTATGTCTAATAACTTTGGCGTTTGTGGACGGAATTGGCTGAAATTTTCAGGAAAATGGCACATTTTGTTTCTGAGCAGCCCTTGAAAATTTGGGGGGGGTTCGTCCAGTGGGGGCCGAGAAAAAAGGGGGGTCCCAAAACGTGTTTTTAACATTGAGTTTTCCATAGGGCGGTTGGCCTCACTTTTAGCCCGAACGGCTGAATGGATTTGCACGAAACTTGGCAAAATTGTAGGGACTGGTAGCCCGATGTGCCTTTTGTAGGTCTCAATATATGTGCTCCAGTGGATTTTGAGAAATTAACGTTTAAAAAAAAGATATATATCTGTAACAGCGGACCGGGCAGCGGCCCAGGACGCGTACTTTTCGCGCAACGGAGCTTTGTGAAGCGAAGCTGATTGGTTCTCTGGCGTCTGTCAACATTCCAAACAGTCCGTAGCGGCCGCCATCTTGTCTCTCGGTAGGATCGAGAGACAAGAGGAGGCCAAAGCGAAGGGGCAAATGACCATAAGGGGGAATAGTAGATCCTCGCTGACCCCCTAGGTTTGATGTGGAGGTTTTAAAAGGGCCCCGCGGGGCAAAAAAAAAAAATAATAATAATAATCGAACGGCTGAATGGATTTGCACGAAACTTGGTAAAATATTAGGGACTGGTAGCCCGATGTGCCTTTGCTAGGTCTCAATATATGTGCTCCAGTGGATTTTGAGAAATTAACGTTCAAAAAAAGATATATATCTGTAACAGCGCTCCGCTTCGCGTACTTTTCGCGTTACGGAGCTTTGCGAAGCTGATTGGTTCTCCGGCGTCTGTCAACATTCCAAACAGTCCGTAGCGGCCGCCATCTTGTCTCTCGGTAGGATTGAGAGACAAGAGGAGGTCAAAGCGAAGGGGGAAATGACCATAAGGGGGCATAGTAGATCCTTCCTGACCTCTTAGGTTTGATGTACCATTTTGCCAAGTTTGGTGTAATTCCGTTCAGCCATTCAGGCTGTAGACGTATGTAAATGTCCTATGGAAAATTGCATGGGGAAAACACATTTGAAAGTGTTGAAATTTAGAACCAATTAAAATGTTACTTTGGTTTTGTATTTGTGTGTGATGAAAGTTAATTGGTTATGTATATATGTCAAATGAGAGGAAACCACAGCCATTTTGTGATACTACTGTCTGAGGTACATTTGTGAGGAATTTTTGGTGGTGAATTTCTGGTGTTTGATTTACACAGTACTAACACTTTTCCTACTTTTAAAAAGGTGAGTTGTTAATTTGTAAGGGGAACTATGTTGTACACTTGAAGATAATTTGAAAAATGTTTTCTGTTATTTATTTGCAGTCCTTCTGTTATACTAAATACTTGATAAAGTTAGTTTTATATTATGTATTACTAAAAACGATAAATGAAAGTGATTATTTTTTTCTGCAATTTACAGCAAGCAATTTCAAAATAAAATGGCTCACAATGAAGAGACCGTGGCAATTTCTTTTGAATTGTCCACTACATTGATTGAAATTGAGAGCACCAATAATGAAATATTGTCACAAGGAGGACATGACTTGTATGATTCCATTAGATTGATTGAAATGGACAGCACCAAGAATGAAATATTGTCACAAGGAGATGACTTGAATGATTCCACTACGTTGATTGAAATTGAGAGCAGCAATAATGAAATATTGTCACAAGGAGGAGATGACTTGTATGATTCCATTAGATTGATTGAAATGGACAGCACCAATAATGAAATATTGTCACAAGGAGGAGATGACTTGAATGATTCCACTACATTGATTGAAATTGAGAGCACCAATAATGAAATATTGTCACGAGGAGATGACTTGAATGATTCCACTACATTGATTGAAATTGACAGCACCAATAATGAAATATTGTCAGAAGGAGGAGATGACTTGAATGATTTTTTTGATCAATCTCTTGATGGCGAATTTATCGAGTGTTTGGAGACCATAGAGTTACAAGAATCATTATTGGAGACTTTTCATGAGGACATTGCTGATGAGGACATGTTACTAGTTCTTTCAAATTTAGAAAATTCTGAAGAATAAATTTATATTTAGAAATCAAAAATTGTTTGAGACATTATTCATTTTTATTTTTAATTTATGAGGTTGTAGCGAAGTGATTGTAGTATAAAATGAGACTTATAGTATAGAGTGCAACATTTTTATGTTACATTGTAAGTTTACTCATATTTACTTCCCTTCTGCCACTATATTATCTCCAATGTGTATTTGACATCTCTTCTTCATCTCCGGCCTCCTTTCTCTCACTGTGTGTCTCCGATGCATCTTATCGCTGCTATTTTGTGTAATTACAGAAGAGAGTAAAATAAAATAGTTCGGAACGTGAAAAGGGGGCAAAGTAGAGTACTCCTCACCCCCTAGGCCTTTTTAGGCGGTCCCAAAAGGATCAGTTTCTGCTTTCCTGAGAGATTATGGTATGAGTTCCATATACCACAATAACTTGCATTACAACATGCAAGATATCTATCTCCTATTACCAACTTTTGGAGATATTCGCGCTAAGCGCGAATATCTCCAAAAAGTAACACCTGCCCTGAGCAGTTCTTAGCCATGTTATCCAATGGGAGGTGGATAACATGGCTAAGAGCATTAGCTCGGTAATGTATGAATATCGCTGAGTTTTTAGCGATATTCATGCATTGCGGCCGTTTATTATCGCATTTGTGATAAACCTTGATAATAGCAAGGTTTATCTTCGATAATTTCTGATGATGCTTAGCGGTAAAAAATTCGTTGGTAAGCATCGTTAGCGATAAATATCGCTTAACTTTGGTAATATGCCCCAACGTCTGTTAACGTTCGATTCGAAGGAAATGAGGAAGTGTTGAAAAACATTGTCTGCGCCATCTTGCCTTTTTTGAAATGCCACACTTTTGTCGTGCACGGCAGCCATTTTAGATGTCTTGACCAGACCCACTCTCTGCACGCTGTCGATTCGTAGCATGGCTCCTCACCCTCGCAAGCATCTTCCCCAGGCACTGGTCACCCCCGCTCTCTGTCTTATGCATGGGCAATAAACCTCCCCCCATCTGCGCTGCTCTTCCCTGAGAATCACACTGTGCCCGCCCGACACCTCCCTTTCGCCCTATTCACTACCGCACCCTCTGACACTCCTCTTCCTCTGTGTCCGATTGTCCAGGCTATCAGCTAGCCCTGCAGATGTAGTTTATGGCCCCAGCTGTAAAGAATCACCCCTCTTCAAAGGAGTTATAGTAGATCAAGGCCCACACCCGATGAGATCCGTCACACCACACGTGTTCCTACTATCTGAAAACTATCCTGTATTGTGATTGGGGAGGGGACCGAGCCTGAAGCGGCAGATTCCAGGAATCACTCTTTGTACATCAAAGTTTTTACAATTATGTGTCACATTAAAAATATATAGCACTCCAACAAAGTAGTAGGAATATAAAACTTTAATAACATATAAATATATACAACAAAACAAAAACAGTAAAAACATTTAAACAACGAAGAGACCGTGGCAATTTCTTTTGAATTATCCAATAGATTTATTGAAATTGACAGCACCAATAATGAAATATTCTTGTCAGTAGCGGTCTGTTGTGCGAATAGTTCCAAGGCAGCAGAACGCGCTGAAATCTAGATGGCACGAAAGTGATGTCTAGCAAGTTGCCGCCCAGCAAATAACGGCGTGGGGCGCCGCGGGGGTGAGTGAGTCCAGTAGGCACCACAGCTATTCTTACCGGCATTGCAGAATTACTGCTGGGGACAATGCCTGTGCTGTAGCAGGGTCACAGCAGAAACAAAAAGGATTCTGTTGAAGATGTTGTTGGTTTTCAATTTGAAAACAGTTCTGGTGTCAACTGCTATGTTATTGTAGTGGTTAATGTTTTGTTTTCTCTAGAAAATGTAAAAGAGGGGGAGGCAGTCCAAAGTTCCGTTAAAAGGGCAAAGGAAAGGATCGGTGGTTTGAACTATCAGTCAAAAAGGGGAGGGGGTGCAACAATTTTTCCTACCGGGTCACACTGTGCTTTCACCGGAAGTGAGGTCTGCAGGATTCTAGTAATTCAAAGTGAGGCTGGCGCCGACGTCACGCGGATACAGTTTCGTCACTCCACGGGTGATCATGGCAGTCATTCCCCATCGGGGGTCGGAGACTCCCGCGGCTCCTCTAGAATCTTCAAGGTCGTGGAGGACTACGGTGGTGGAGTCAACCAGTGACCGGGCCATTTCTTTATGCTGGGCCCGCTCTTGCCAGGTCGACCGCCATTTTGAGAGTTCGGTAGCTACTGGCGATCGCGGGGTCAAATGAGCGGACGGGCTCCACCCTGCCGGGCGAGACGTTGCAGCATGGCCACAGTGGAAGAACCCTTTTCCGGGCGCCTGGAGCGCTGAGGGTGCAGCTGGGAAGCCTCCACCTGGGGAGGCGGGAGAGGCCTGTTCGCACCGTCTCTCCCTCCCAGTGCACCCCACGGCGTCTCGCTTGAGATTTGTTATGGCCGGACCAGGCGATGAGGACGAGGGGGGGGGGGGTCGGAGGCATGTGCAAGACATCCCCCCCCAGGGTTGTTGCAGCAATTATACAAGAAAGAAGAAGTGTCCCGTCCGTCTTCGGGCCGGGCTTCCGGTAGATGTCGGCCGGACGCCCCTGGCTCTGGCCCCATGAACGGGTTTCTTGGTTTATTGGCTGCAGCCGGATCCCGTCGGCCTCGGCCCCCCGACCGTTGGTGGCCGGACCGGAAGAGCATGTGGCGGGACTACCTGCAACTCTCAAGGGCCACCGCGGCCAGACTGGGAGAGAGAGGGGAGGGTCGAGGAGACATTCCCCCCCCCCTGCAACTGTTCAGCGTTGTAAAGGCAATCCCCTGGCCGGGTCCCGCTGGTCTCGGCCTCTCCTCCGGCTACACCCTACGTTAGGATCTCCTGGCCGAGGCGTGGCAGCAGGACCTGCCTTATATGGGCTGCTCCCGGCTGGGCGTAGCCGGAACCCTGCCCCACCTTGGAAGTTTCCAGAGTGGGGGCGGATGTTCTACTGACTTGCATTTTCCCTAGTCTATCGATTTTTTTGGCGTGGCAGGCGGTGGGACAGCGAGGGGTGATTTGGTTTCTCTTACTGTTTTTCTGGTCTCTCACCACTGGCATATTTCTGACGTTTTCTTGTTTCTAGGACATTAATAGGTTTTATCATTACGTTATGTTATCGTTTCTTTGTTCGTTGTTTAATAAAAGTTCATGTTCATCAGTGGCCTACTGATTTTCGATTTCCTATTCTTTTCTTTCCAGGTTGTTTCATGCTAAAGTTTCTGTTAACAGGATACAGTGATCACTTCGTTATTATTGCATATGTCCTTTTCACTAGGGGTGCTCTCTGGTCGGGCCAGATGACGTATGTCTAGTAAATGGTCCGGGTGAAACAGGTGCATCAATCAGTGGGGAGTAGATAGGCATGACAGATTACAACGGGGGAGAAAGGTCCGCATTACGTACCCTTTCACTACTTGCAAAGATTTTCCTACGTTTATTTGCAAACAGGGAATACCTCCAAAAAGAACTAATTCCCAAACAGTCAATGTTCGGACAATCAATCAATCAATGAGGAATGAAATAGGTACGACGTGTTAAAGGCTTGCGTTACCTACCCTTCACTATCTGCAAAGGGAGAGAGAATATTCCTATTCTTCCTCGTTTGCAGGCAGAGAAGATCCTTAAGAGAATCAACTTCGAACAATTCAATGCTCGATTCAAACAATCAACAAGGGGTACTGTGAACACAAATGAACGCCGCTTATGTACATACGCATTGCTATTTTCAACAGGTTGTTCCTAATGTTTCTATTTTAGCGAGGTCAAAAAGAGATCCCATTAGTGGCCTACTGATTTTGCTCGATTCCTTTTGTTTTTTTACACGGTTTTTCGCTATCTGCAAAGACTAAACAGAGTATTTTGACTCTGTGCTTGTTTGTAAATAGAGAATGAACCAAAGAGAACAATCAATCAAATGGAGAGAGAAGCAGGCACGACGGATTACAAAGGGGGCAAAGGGCTGCGTTAACTACCCTTCACTATCTGCAAAGAGAGAGTACTCCTAATAGAAATGAGGGGTGGGGGGCAGCATTCAAAGGAGATCAGTGTGCATAAACACGAAAATGTTTTTACTTACCACGTACTTGACATTCGACAGCTTATGATATTTGCTATTAAAAAACCATTGAAATTCACTGAAAAAACCATAGGTTATAGACCATATATAGTTAGGAATTAGCATTTACAAAACCTTGAAAATTCACTGAAAAAACCATAGGTTATAGACCATATATAGTTAGGAATTAGCATTTAAAAAACCTTATTTTACTCACACAAAACCATTGAAATTCCATATATAGTTAGTTGCACTAACTATATATCGCGCACCCGCAATCCACTGCTGATGATGTCACATATTACATCATTCATGACATGGTCAGTGACATCACTGATGACATCACTGATGACATCACTGATGACATCACTGATGACATCTCAAATGACATCACTGATGACATCTCACTTGACATCAATGATCACATCACTGATGATATCATTCATGTGATAATACAATGCATCTCCTCACACTGTAATATAACCTCCGTTACACCCAGTGTTAAATAGAGAGTATCATTTTTGAAACCATTGACACACCAATACTAGTTACTACATACGCACTCACTGATTCCTATGTCTACACACACATTCACTCATACAATCATTCATACATACAATCACTCATCTTTACAACACTATCATATGCACTCATACACCTATACAGACACTCACACTCTGCGACTCATCCATGGAGTTACTCACACACCTAGTCAGTCCTGAAAAGAATCAATCACACTTCCATTTTCTCATCTATACAGTTAAACACAGAACACCTTACATTTTTGAAACATATACTAACACATAGTTACTCTCTTATAGAATCACTGATACAAGTACACATTGATCTGCACAGAGTCACACACCTCCCAGCCAGCCATACACACACTCAGTCTCCCATACAAATACTTGTGCAACCAATCAATAACCCATATAGCTACTTATATAGCTACTGATCAACACATGCAGCAGCTTGCACAACAACAGACATACTGATGCACACTTTCAGACAGTTTAGTCACTAACCCGTGCATTCAGTAAGACGCATTTAATCACTCACTCATACAGTCAATCACGCACCTACTAAAACCTTCATTCAGACACTTATACATCCACTCATTCTTCAATATGTAAAACATATTTAAACTTTACAGAAACACATAATCACTGGATGTTGTCATCAGTGATGTCATCAGTGATGTCACTGACCATGTCATGAATGATGTAATATGTGACATCATCAGCAGTGGATTGCGGGTGCGCGATATATAGTTAGTGCAACTAACTATATATGGAATTTCAATGGTTTTGTGTGAGTAAAATAAGGTTTTTTAAATGCTAATTCCTAACTATATATGGTCTATAACCTATGGTTTTTTCAGTGAATATATATATATATATATATATATATATATATATATATATATGTGTGTGTGTTTTGATTGTTTTGCACAATAAATTCTAACCGGGATTGAAACTAACGTGAGTGCTGGTCCTTCTGTTGTACGGCAGTGGAGCATTATATAGTGGAAAGCAGCTCCTGTTAGAGCACTCTCAACACCAGCGACACTCTAGATCTGCTCACCTCAAATGTCTGTCTTTAAGCATTGGATTAGCACAGTGCCATCCACGCCGAGATAGAAAAGCACAGTCTTTTGCCATTTCTACAGCCAAGTCTTGAAGTATAGGACTAGCACAGTGGTGTCCTTGCTGAGCTGTAAAATGACAAAAGCCATTCATCACTCCAGGCACAGTATTACAGCTTTGAAATGGTAAAATACCAACTCAAGCCAACCTTAAATGAATAAAAGCAACCCATGACACAGTCTTTCACTCTAATTTGAGGTCTTCAGAGAGGTATAGCTTTGTCCAAACACAAGGGAGCACCCAGTATAAGTCAAAATATATATTTATTTATTTTGAAAGTTTTATAGAGCGCGAACCAGATCCTTGCGGATATCAGAGCGCTTTACAGGCAGTGAAACGTATGCAGCAAACAATATAAAATAGCAATGTATAGCAAGCGGTGAGCGTTATACAACACATTACAAAATACAAATAGGTGAGTACAAGGAGTGCGTAAGTACAACAAATTAGAGAGGTAGTACAAAACTCAATCCTACTTTTCCATGAGAATCGACTTTACTTCCTTTTTGAACAGTGCAGTTGATGTGGTTAGTCTGATTTCTGGGGGTAGTGCGTTCCAAATCCTAGGAGCCATCCCTGAGAAGGAGCGTTTATACGTTTTTGCCTTATTAAATCTGTGGGGTTTCAGTAATAGGCTTCCTGCACTTCTTGTGGATCTCTTGCCTCCAGAGATAGACAGTTTCCGGGAGAGATAGCTGGGTGCTTTATGGTGAATGGCTTTGTGGGTCAAACATGCTATTTTTAGGTGAATTCTGGCTTCCCATGGTAGCCAGTTCAGAGCTTTTAGGTCCAGGGAGATGTGGGACCTTTTTTTTGAGCTCGTTATGAGCCTGGCTGCCGCGTTGATGGTGGCTCTTAGTTGTGCTGTTGTAGCTTTGGGGAGACCACAAAGAGAGACACTTCTGTATTCGATCCTGGGGATAACTAGAGCTTGAACTGCCGTTTTGAAGTCGTTTTTTGGTAGGAAGGGTTTAAGTTTCCTTAGGATATTAATCTGGTAATTAGCTCCTTTTGTTGCGTTGGCAATGTGTTTATGCATGTTGAGGTTGCCATCAAGGGTTATACCCAGAGACTTAGCTGAGTTAATGATTGTAGGTTGCACGTTGAATGCTGTTAGGTGTTTGAACCAGTCTTGGAGGAGGGGAATTTTGGAAGGTGGAGCTATCAGTAGGAATTCAGTTTTGAGTGAGTTAAGCTTGAGGTGGTTCTCAGCTAGCCATACTTGGGTGTTCAGCAGCGTTTGATTGAGTAGTTTGACATCTTCAGGGGTATGAATCTTCAGATAGAGTTGTGTATCATCTGCGTACATGTGAAATTGGACGTAGGATCATTGCAGCAGGAGAGTGAGAGGTTCCATGAAAAGATTGAATAGTGTGGGGGATAGTGCGGACCCTTGTGGGACTCCAAGAGTTACAGGTACAGGTTTGGAGAGTGAGTTATTTACCTTGAATTTTTGGGTCCGGTTATGAAGAAAGGAGGTAAACCAATGGAGCACTGAGCCTGATAGGCCCATTCTGAGGTTCAGAAGTTCAATCAGGTTGTCGTGTTTGACCGTATAGAAGGCAGAGGAGAGATCTAGCAAGATGAGTAGGCATGATACATTCTGGTCTAGGATTTGTAGTGCATCGTCTATAATGTGAGTCATGGCAGTTTCAGTGCTATGCCCTGCTCTAAAGCCAGATTGGTGATTGTCAAGGAGGTCGAAGAGGTCAATGTGTTTTGTCAGTTGTTGGAGAACGCATTTTTCCAAGAGTTTGGCTTGGGTAGGGCTGTTCGAAATAGGGCGATAGTTGTTAAGGTCCATCAAGTCAGCCGTGTTTTTTTTTAGGATGGGTGTGACTTGACCAATTTTGAGGACGTCAGGGAGGATGCCTTGATGCAGAGCGCTGTTGATGATCCTGGTCCAGAGCGGCAGGATCAGAGGGATTAGATCTTTAACTGCGTTAGCCGGGAGAGGATCGGTGGTAGGGTTGGCTGGCTTGAGGGTGCTCAGAATCTTGCCTACAGCTTCTTCGGTGTATAGGTCGAAAGCGGACCAGGTTGCCTCATTTTTTAGTTGAAGTTTAGATGGTGTTTGTTGTGTAGGATTTGGAAGGGAGGGCGGGATTGTTCCGAGAGGGGAAGACTGTAGGATTGTGAGGTCATTGAGGAGATCCTTTTTGATGTTTCTGTTTTTAGGTTAAAGAAAGCAGAAAATTCGTCACAAGTAAATTGGGTGCCTGAGGTATCATGTAGTTGTTTAGGTGTTTGGCAGATGGGGCTGATCTCCAAGTTCGTTCTGAGGTTCTGAGAGCGCGTCTGTCATCGTTCAGAAGGACATTGAACCATGGTTTGGATTTTTTAAGAGGAACTCTCTTTAGTTGTAGAGGAGCGGCATCATTGATAACCGTAGCCATAGCGTTGAGGTAATGATTGGTGAGGTCGTTTACGGAGGCCAGGTCAACCGGAGGATGGAGTAGTTTATGGGAGTGAGTGGGCAGCATGTTAGGCTTGAGTTTTTTCAAGTTTCTTTTCCAAATCATTGGTTTAGTGGATTGGGATGCGATAAGTTTCACTGTTTCCCTGATGAGGAAAATAATGATGTGGTGGTCTGACCAGTCACAGGGGAGGATTGAGTCAAGCTTAATGGAATTGTTTTTGGAAATTATTAGGTCCAGGATTGCACCTTTTTTGTGTGTTGGGCTGTTGCAGATTTGGGTAAGGTCAAGCGTGCCGATGAAGTTTTTGAGACTGTTGACCATTGCGTCATCATTGTCATTCCAGTGGAGATTGAAGTCGCCTAGGAATATTTGGGTGTTTTGACGTCCGACGTTTGTGGTGACCATGTCCATGAAGTGTTCAATGAAAGTAAGGTTATCACGAGGTGGGTGATATATGATGTGAAGGGAGCAAACTGGCGTACCATTACTGGTGATGTTGATGCACATGTATTCACAAGAGGAGAATGTAGGGGATATGGCTCTATTTACCGATATGTTGCTCCTGTGGATGCATGCTATTCCTCCCCCAATTTTTTCACTTCTGTCAAGTCTGATGATGTCATAGTTGGGTGGTACCAAAATGTCCAGGAGGGGTGATGAGGATTCAGTTAGCCATGTCTCTGTTAGCACAATCAAGTCCAGCTCATGAGAGATGGTGAGATCGGCAACAACTACTGCGTGTCTGGCGGCCGATCTACAGTTCAGGAGGGTGCATTTGAGAAGGGGTGTAGTGAGAGAAGGGGGTGGATCGAGTGTGAGTGTGATTCTTCTAAGGTTATTACACTGATTCCTCTATTGTTGTGCATGGCGGGTCTGAATGGATTGGAGGTGATAGCCTTAATCGTGTGAATCGTGGTGCAGGGCGAGATGAGAAGGGGATTGTAGGAGAGTAGGAGGGAGCGAATATCATTCTCCGAGAATGGGTTAGTGCAACGGATAGGTCGGGACGGTGAATTGGGGGATGGGATGGAGTTCCATGAGAGGCAATTGTGCTTGGGGGTGCGTGAGTGGTGAGTATTAGGGTGACTTGATCTAGCCGTGTACGCCGATCTGGAGTGCATTGGCTGTCTAGCAAACATCTTTTTGACAGTGGTGAGTTCCTCTTTGATTTGTAGGAGTTCAGACATAATCCTATTGAAACTGAACCATTCCCTTGTGCTTGGGGTAGACATAAGTGGTAATTCATCCATCCTGGTATCAGGTCCAGATGTGGTTGGAGTGGGAGATTGCGATAAGCATGAGTGGGGTAGTGTCGTAACCTGTGTGGGCCTAGGACGAGTAGTGGATGGTGTTGTATGGATGGGTGGAGGGACAATTAGTACGGGTACCAAGGGTGATAGGGAGGATTGTACTCGGTGAGTAGCAGTAATGGGTGGAGCTGGGAGCGGCACGAGGTCAGGGGGGGAACGAGTTCGGGAACGGTGTGGGAGGAAGCCGATGTGTGTGCCAGCATTAGGTCTGAGTGGTGAGGTCGGGTGTGTTGGGGTGTGTAGGTGGCTGAGGCGTAAGGGGTTGTGTGGGAAGTGAGGGTTGGACTGTGGGTTGGTGGATATCGGTGGGGTGGGGATTGTACGTGGAGGGGGTACTCTGGGTGGTAGGGGTGGGTGAAACATGTTCGGCATCGGTGAGGAGGGAAACCGATGTGTGTGCCAGCATTTGATCTGTGTAGTGAGGTCAGGGTGTGTTGGGGTGTGTAGGTGGCTGAGGCGTGAGGGGTTGGGTGGGAGGTGAGGGTTGAGCTGTGGGTTGGTTGATAACGATGGGTTGGGGTATGTAGGGGAGAGGGACATCTGGGAAGTAGGGGCGGGTGTTTACGATGCATGAGGATGGTGGGGAAGAGGTGGGCGGGAGGTGAGTGATGGGGATGTTGAGGAGGCGACATAAGTGTTGGCAGACGGGGTGGGTTGGGTAGGGGTGGAGTGTTGGGTTGCGGTAAGGGGATTGCATACATGATCTTTAATGATGGGGAATATCTTCTCTAGTAAGTTTAGATTGTGGTTCGTGGATTGCATGAGGATAGTTCCATTATTGTAAACAGAGATGGTAGCTGTAGCTTGGAAGAATTGAGACGGTGCAATAGTGATTGCTAGCCCATGTGGGGATTTTCTGTTGGAGGAAATCAAGAATAATGTTAGGAATGCTTTACGCCATTGGGCTCCTAGTTTGGTGTAAAAAATGATGTCGGTAGTGATGTGACCGTTGTGCTGAGAAAAGTAATGGTCAGCGAAGAGGGTTTCAGGATGCATTTTTAGGAAGTTATGTTTGAAGCGTTTACAGGCTTTTTGTGAGAGGTAAGGAGGGTAAATTATATTGAAAGTATGAGTGCCTCTGGGTTCCATGTTACGTGTAGAGCAAAGGTAGCAGTGTGGGTGTCAAGGGGCGTCGTGGGATAGGTTGTGTGGGTCAGGGACTAAGATGGGATGATAGTGATCAGATTGTATCAAACCAACTCAAATTGATTTAAATAGTAGGAACATAGACGTAAAAGATCTGTATGTTAAGATTTAGCAATATAAGAGTGAATAATGCTGATAATGGGATAGTGAGATAGAAAATAGGAAGGAGAGGGGGGGTGGGCAAGTGTAATGGGAACACTCTAAAATGGCCGAATCAATAGTAAAGCCGTAATGCCTAGGGAGGTAGTCCTTTGTTTATGTCTGGGACTTGTGAGTCCTATTCCTATGTTTAGTTGTGGAGGCTGTGGTCTTCTTTCAGTTTCTAACTTTGTTACCCAGGTATAGAGATATATATTATTTCTCCGTTCCTGTGTTGCCAGCAGAAACGCAAAATGAATTCGCACTCTCACACGTTTCTCTGCAGCGAACAACCTATGCGTTTCGGTATGCTTATACCTTGGTCACAGTTGGTGTGTTCTCACAAGACAACGTTATTTGTAATTATCTATTCATTACATCATTTCCTGTTTCTTCAAAATGAGTCCATCAGTGCATTATGGGACATGAAGTCTTTACAATTTAAAACCAGAAAGAAAGTGTTTGGTTAATATCACACAATCTGGGACTGCCCGAGAATTGCAAACTATTGGGTTCAAGTGATGAGAACCATGTCTCAATCAGAAGGAGTTTCCATACTGCCAGATCCTAGACGTTGCCTATTGAATATATTGGAACCTAACAACCTCACACGTTCAGGACAGGGTTGGATGACACTTGGTATGCTGATGGCAAAGAGGAACATGGCGCAGAAATGGGGTGAGACGGAGTCACCTACACTAGCGGCTTGGAAACATGATATGGATGCAGCGATGATTTCAGAACGAGTGGTGTTTTGCAGTAGGGGTTGTCCCAAAAAATGGAGTAAGATTTTGGGGTCATGGAATAAATATAGAGGGGACATTTGTGATCCACCCCCAGATGCTGATAGTTCCAGCTCTGACTCTGATTGATGCATTGGAAGTAACAAACTTGCTGTCAGCCCATGCCATGGCTGCTAGATTCAGATGTACTTGTATTTGTGAAATAGCCATAATGGTTTCTGTTGAAAGACTACTGTGCTCAATTTACTCTGTATCTTTACTGAACATTGTATCGCACTGTTTTGAAAATGCAAATAAAAATATTTTTTTTAAAAGAAAGTGTTTGGTTCAAATAGGTTTTGCGATTCATATACTTTCCATTCAATATCATTTCATTATTGACACAATGTAGGTCTACACAATTAAAGTAAGCATGTTTAAAGGATTTGATCTCTATGGTAACTATTCTTGTGGGTTTTGTAACTTTATTGTTCAAGCCCCATTGCTTCTTTTAATTTTAATTTTTTTCTTTTTTTCTTCATTTTATTGGGTCCTTCCTGGACCAAGGTGTCCATTTTGAGTCCAACCTTTGTTTACTTAAATTTGATAGCTCTTGTTAGACCTCTTGTCTTTGTAGAACCAACTTATGTTTCTTATTTTCTTTCCTTTGAGAACACTTCATGGTTTCCATGGAGCTTTATAGGTGTATTTATAATTCTTTGGATAAATTCAATCCATATGGGGACATGGTTCTGAAATTAAGGATATGTCTGGACTCTTTCTGTCTTAGAGTTCTTTCCCTGTTGCCCCCACACTCGCTCTGGGAGATTGTTTCTATTCACTAAATTTTAAACATTTCCAATCTCCTTTATGGAACACTTCCACATGTTTTGCGATAGCATTGTTTTTTCCTTATTTACTGTCGCACTCACGAGTTCAAGGCCTCTCTTTTTGAGCTCACAAATTGTGCTTCCCACATATTTCAGCTTACATGGGCATTCAATTATGTACACAGTCTACTGGCTTTTGCAAGTGATGAATTGCTGTATCCGCCATGTTTTACCATCCGCCATAGTTAATTCCTTCATTTGATTGGCAATTTGACAAACTTTGCAACTATGGCATTTCGCAAAGCCTTTCGCTTTCAGCCATGTTTCTTTTCTTTGGTTGTTTTTTAAATGGCTGTGGATTAGTTTGGCTTTAAGATTGGTGGCCCTACAGTACATGATGGTCGGGTGGTTTCCCATTAGTTTGCCAATTGTGTTGTCCATTTTCAAAATTTTTCAATTTTTTCTTAGAATCTGTGAGATTTCTCTGGCTTCTTGGATATAGTCCATGATTAAGCAGATCGGTTCCTCCACTTTTGATGTTTCCATTGGTTCTTTTGGCGATAGGCATTCTGTTCTGGACTTTTCATTAGCTCTTATCCACCATTTATTTACAATTTTTCTGCTGTACTTCCTCTTTGAAAATCTATTTTTCGTTTTCACACTGTGATGTAGCCACTCTTCTTCTTCCAAACAAATTCGCCTTAGTCTGAGAAACTCTCCATACAGAATACTGGCAACCAAAGCTGGTTGGTGAAAACTTGTTGCTTCCAGGGTAGAGTTTGTGGCTGTTATTTTTCTGTGCAGGGTGGTTTCAATTTTGAAGTTTCACTGCTGATATTGTAAGTGAAATTCAGGTTCTCTACACTTGAGTTTAAAACTTTGAAGTATTCCTGAAATTCTGTCACACTGCCATCCCACATGTTCAGTAAATCGTCAATGAACCGTGTCACTTTTTTTTCCACTGATTTACTGTTGGTTGTATTCCATGCCACTTCCCTGTCCCACCAGCCCATTACAAGACAGGCGTAGCTGGGGCTAAAAGAATACCCCATTGCTGCTCCATTGCATTGGCGAAAGAGTTCATTTCCAAAGATGAAACAGTTTTGTGTTAGACATAGTATTATCATTTCCAATAACATGTCATTATGCCTGCTGTAATGCATATTCCTTTCTTTTAGGAAGTATGCAATTGCTTTCTCTCCCAGACTATTTTCAATGTTCGTATATAGTCCGATTATATCCATTGTGATTAGCTTAAAATGTGCCTGCCATGAGATCTCCATTATGATTCTGAGTACATCACTGGTGTCCTTTATGTATGAGCTTAACTGTGTAACGTAAGGGAGTAAGAAGAAATCAATGTAATTTGCTAGTGGTTCTAGTAAAGAATTTTTTGCTGACAGAATTGGACGTCCTGGAGGTGTCTTAGGGTTTTTGTGGAGTTTTGGTAGGAAGTAAATAGTTGCAAGAACCGGATGGTCTACTGTGAGATATTTGGCTTCCTCAATATCTATTAGATTCTCCTGTGTCCATCCCTTTATTTTTTTATCAATTTCCCTTTTGATGTTCGGCGTTATATATATATAAACGCTCCAACCTCCTCTTATGTCAAAAAAAGGAAAGCGGCACTCATGGGGCTTCGTTTCAGCAGAGATTTAGGCCTAGATGTAGGTCATTTTATTTTACCACTTCTTAAATACCGAATTTTACCGATTCAGTATTTAAGAAGTGGTAAAATAGAGGGGGGGGGATGTAGGTATTACAGATTCGTTAAATACCGAATTGTTAAGATTCGGTATTTACCGATTCTGTAAATACCGATTCGGTAATGCCCATTGATTCCTTTGAGCATTGAAGCCCACAGGAATCAATGGGCATTACCGAATCGGTATTTACAGAATCGGTAAATACCGATTCCAGCAAGGGTGCATGGGGTGTCACTTTGACACCCTCTAGCACCCCAAATACAGGCATGTGTGCCATGTGGCAGACAGACATGCCCTAAGGGCATGTCTGTCTGTCACATGGCATAGGTGTGCATGCACACATGTGCAACCACACCAGGAATTGGTATTTTACCACCCAATTGGATTGGGTGGTAAAATACCGAATCTGAAAGGCCTTTGGGAGTCAGAAGAGTCCCACCTACATCTAGGAGTTACCGAATCGGTAAAAATACCGAATCGGTATTTTACCGATTCGGTAAATTTACAGAATCGGTAAAATTGGCCCCCTACATCCCAAAAACCCATTTACCGGTCGGTAACGGCCGAAATCGGCCGTTAACGGCCGGTAAATGGCCACCTACATCTGGCCCTTAATCTTTATATAAACAGACGCGTTTCGGAAATATTCCTTCTTCAGTGTTGTTTGTGCACGCGCTGGGAGGCGCCATTTTAAAGCATCATGCAAAACACCATGGCACCAACAGGGTCCGGCGAAAAACGCTACATAGCGCGCATCATTTTAAAAGAGTAAACATCTCTAATTGTCCCAGTTTAACCCACAGTTAAAAAACACAATATAGATCCAGCAATATAAATTATAGCCTTATATTGACTCTCTCAATTCATGCAGTGTTACTGTGATTAAATGACAAAATTATCTTGCAGTGTATCGGCATTTGCAACTGTTTACAGAAGGTTGCAAGCATTACCCAATGTTCCATGTCACATTTTGCCGTGTATTGGCCTTAACACCATGCGGCTCATGTTTAAGAAAAAGAGAAAAGAAGAAAGAAAGTAAGAAAAGACCCTATATATGGCCTATTCACATATATGAATCACTCTTTACCAGCCACGTCAACAATAAAAAATTAATTTCCCACATGTACTGTCAATTCTTCCCCACTTATCAATCCTTTTGGAGATTTAGTATGCAAGTCCACGATATAGCGGGACTCCAATCTCCTCAGCTTTAGCACTCTATCACCTCCTCTGACATTCAAAGGCACACAGTCAATGCTAAAATACTGTAACAGTTCCCTGTCATTTTTATGTTTTATGGCAAAATGACATGCCACAGGGTAGTTGAAATCCTTTTTCACAATGGCACGCATATGCTCCAGCACTCTCAATTTGACACAATGTATCTTGCTCCCTATGTACCTAAGTCCACAGGGGCACTTTAGACAGTAAACAGCATGTGTCGTTTGGATGGTCATAAATTTGTTAGTCCTTTTACCACCTTTCAGGCCCTTGACTTCATAGGTTAACACCGTTCCACTGGAGGCGCAAGCCTTGCACCTCCCCCACATGTAAAACCATTTCATTTCATTAAAGGTTCCCTGTCTCAATGGAATGGCATCCAGATGACTGTGACCAGACTATCTTTTAGTGAGCCTGCCTTCCTAAAAGGAATCAATGGCACTGCTGGTACATCGGCACCTATGATGGTATCGGTTTGTAACACATGCCAATTTCTCCTCATTATATTTCTCAATGTGTCAGCGTCTTCGGAGTAGGTGGTTATCATCTGAAATTTTCCATTCTCCTCTCTGGGTTTTTTCTGTTCTAATAGATTTTTTCTAGAAAGCAATTCCACACTCCTCAGTGTGCTATCTAAGAGGCCTGAATCCTAACCGCTTGCTAGAAATCTTTCTTTAGCTGCTGCATCAAAATCACACTTTCTAGAACAATTCTGGTTTAATCTCAAGAACTGCCCATGAGGGATGCTATTCTTCAGTTATTGGGGATGGCTGCATGACGCATGAAGCGTGCTGTTCCCAGCTGTGGGTTTCCTAAATAAAGCCGTGGTGACCTTTCCGTATATGACCTTGACTCTCACATCAAGGTAGTTTACTGCCACCAAACTTACCTCACCTGAGAATCGCAGATTGATATCATTTTTGTTTTAATGTTCTATGTATTTCTCTGCCTCATTCACGGAGCCCCTCCAAACCAGAAAAAGGTCATCAATATATCTATACCATTACACTATTTTGGTGATCCATTCCTCATTAATTGGGAACCAGGCCACCTGCTCCTCCCACCAGACAACAAATAAATTCACATAGCTGGGGCGAAGCAGGTGCCCATCGTGGTCCCCGAGACCTGCCTGTAAAGGTCTTCCTGAAAAAGAAAGATGTTGTTAAACAAGCAGAATTCTATTAGTTCTAGCAGCATGTTATTATGAGCGGCAAATTTCAGTGGTCGCTTCTGCAGAAAGTAATTTACAGCATTCAAACCTTGTGAGTGATTAACACAAGTATACAAACTCGTAATGTCTAAAACTATTAGACTATAAGATGGCTGCCACTCCAAAGCTTCTATGTGGCCAATGAAATCAGTTGTATCTCTGATATATGACTTTAATCCAAGTACAGCGCCAAAGAGAAAGCAGTCTACAAACTTAGAGAGGATTTCCATGAGGCTACCCATTGAAGAGATTATCGGCCTACCTGGTGGTCTGTCTTTATCTTTATGCACCTTCAGTAGATGGTAGAAGGTGGGTAGGATGGGATTGGTAATTCTTAAAAATAGATATTCATCCAAGTCCAACATCTGTTTATCATGCCATTTCTTTATGAGAGTATGCAGTTGTTGAATGCTCTCCTGATATTTTGCTGCTGTGGTCAATTCATAGCAGTCTTGGTTTCTCATTTGCCGCTGTGCTTCTTCCACATACTGTTCTTGCGACAGTAGAACAATATTGCCCCCCTTGTCCGAGGGTTTGTATATGATGGATTTGTCCTGCTCAAGATTTTTTACAGCAGTTTTCTGTATTCTTGTCAGATTACCCTGTTTTTGGGGGCTTTCTTGCTTTCTCTGTATTTCATCAAATCCTTGATGACAGTATCCCAGAAAGTGTCTATGGCATCAAAAGGCATCTGTGGTAGAAACTGTGAGGGTGGTTTCATGCCACTTGTTGGTGCTTCCTGTTCCACACCAATGTGCCTCGTCCGTTGAGTCAACGTCACTGCTGGCTGTTGATCTTCTATTGTACCTTCCTGGCGTAAGTCCTCCAATACTTCCAGGGTGGTCCGGTCATTGACAGCCAATAGATCTGTGTCTTTGCTCTGTGTCTTGAGGAATCTAGCTTCCCTTGTTGTTGGTCTCAGTTTATAAAACTTGTGCAGTTTAAGTTTTCGAACAAACTTGAACAAGTCGATCCTTGTTTGGGTGTACTCCATACAATTCTGGGGGCAAAAGATTAGTCCAAGTTTCAGCACCGATTCTTCTGCACTAGTTAGGACTTTGGGTGATAGGTTGATTATAGTTAGCTGATCAGCATCACCTACCACCTTCCTTCACTCTTGCACCGTGTGTCCCTGACCACTTGGTTGGGCTTTTCCCTGCCTCTTCCTGTCACCCCTTCTGGTTTTCCTTCTTCTTCCGGAGGCTTGCTCTTGCCCCCCCTCAGTCACGATTGGCGGATGATGTTGGACTCCCGTTGAAAAGGAGTTTTCTGTGGCCTACGCGATGGGCCAGCTGAGTCCTCTTCGGATTGTTCGTTTTCAGTCACATCAAACTCCGAGGTCTCTACCCTTGGTGGTCTTTCATTGACAGATATGTTGTTCGTATTCACCACCTCCTTGCATGGCTGCTCGAATCTCTTTGCAAAGGTCAGAATTCTCCCCATTGTGTAATCCCTTTTGTCTTGATCAATTTTTTCTTGTTTCTGTTGTTTAATCTTAATTTCATATTTGGATGGTCGTTTTTTCATTGCCTCTCTTAGATGTTCCAGTTGGTCTGAGGAAAATTATATTTTGCCTTGTTATATGTGCCTACGTGTTCCCCATCCTATGTTATATGTGCATGATCGATATGCATGTATCCCCCTATGATCGATTAAAGACGCAATTATAGTTGTGTCCGACTCTAGTATGCCAGTATCCAGTTCTCGTGAAGGCAACGAGTATTAGGCCTATATTACCACGTTTCACAGTGTGCACGTTAATTCACCGCATTGTCCCCGTTTCTAGGCCTCAAAAGGGCCCGGACACCAGATTCAAGCTCCAGTCTCCTGAACCCTCTCCGAGGAGCGATGCAGCCCCACCTGCATCCCTGACCCTTCACTTACTTCCTGCCGCGCAGCGCGGTGCCCGGCCTGGCTCTGCCTGCCTGTCTGCAAAGAATATGTTTTTGCTTCTAGTTATCAGTTCAGTTTTCCTTCTTCACATTCCTAAGCTACTGAACCGCATAAACAGCTCAGCTATAGTCTAGTCTTTCTGTCTCCATGTAAGAGAATTACTGTATTAATATTCATAGAAGATTCATAACACACACAATACATGTAGAATATATGCATGCACCAGCCTTAGTGTCAAGTAGCCTTTGCCCTGATAACTTTTAGATTCTATCAACATGTACTCCAAACACCAGATACCAGATATGCTATAGGTACATGTCGTCCTGACACCGCAGACTTTAGTCTCCTCTTCTAGTGCAGAAGTCATAGCCCCAGTTCTCCCTGGTAACACGTCATTGCCCGTTTGCGCGCACCACTAGGTTAAAGGTCCCAGCTGCTCTCAGGTAGCCCCATCCATGTTTCCGCCCATTCATGACACTTCTATGACGTTTCACATCACATGTCTCAGTGCACGCCCTGTACACGCCTTCTGTTTCCGCCCATGTGTTCTTATCTTACGCTTGTCACTAGTTACGCCTACTGTATGTAATGTATTTGAAATGTCTTACTATATATACACTGCACTGTTAATGAAATGGCGCAGCTGCCTTCCTTCCTTCCTACTTTATTTCAGGCTGTCCCGTTCCAGTCCCTTCCCCTTTGCCTGAATAAAGCCTGTTCAACTCGGATACATCGGATCATGCCTCTTATTTATTGAGCTATCTGTTATTGTTAATATATTCAAAAATAGTACTGGTAATTAATTATTTATTTACCACATAAATGGCGCCCGAATAGGGACGAGCCCCTTCCTCACGCGCTGGCGATGCAACGCCGGTCCCCTGACCCTCTGCAGCCGTGACGGAACAATACCGTGCACGTGCAGATATTTCTGCTTCTGGTCTCCCTCAGGCCCACGGAGGAGACGGAGACTGCGGTCCGACATCCAGACGAAGCGGTGTGGAATGCGGTTCGTCCCGACCAGAGCCCAAGCCGAGAGAGCAAGGTCCGAAGTATCCGGAGGCCCACCTGTTTCCTAAGTCCGAAGTTCGTAGTCCGACGTCGTAGCAGTCCAGTCCAGTCTGAGGCCTTCCAGTTTCTGCTTCCCGGTGAGTACCGTCGCGGGGGAAGTATCTAGACAGGATCATTAGTTTGTTCCTGGTCCGTTGGGTTTGGGTACACAGATCCAGTCCGAAGTATTCACCTAGGTGGATACGGTCCGACGTGTCTCTTTATGGGACCGGTATGTTCTGTACTGTTTTAGCAGTGCATCCAGTAATTCTAGTAAGTTTCGTTCTCGAGAAATTCATGTGTTCTGTTTTCAGTGTATCAGGTAGTATTCTGTTCGAACTGTTATCAATGTATTTTTATGTCGTGGTATGAGTGTTCTGTTTGCCATTTTATTACTGTGATTATTGTGTATTGTGTTCCAAGTGTATTACCAAAATGCCTCTGTTCTCGAAATTACGTCAGTTAAAGACCAGAAAAGGGTTACTCGAAGAAGCAGTTCCTGTCCCTCCTAGGGACAGTCCAGGACATTTTATGTATCACAAGCATGGCTTAGATGCCATAATATATCTAGACTTATGGGCGGACTATACCAAGGAACTAGAAGAGAAATATAGATGGCCCGTATCAGGTACATGGGATGCCGAGTGCATCATGCGAGTAGAAGAAGCATTATGGAAAAAGAAAGCCAGACAGTCCCAGAAAGATGCCATCGAGTTATGGCGCAAAGAATCTCATAAAAGAACCGAAAAAGAATTCAGAAAAACAGAATTAAGTAGGGAATCCGCAGAAAGAGCCCAAGAAAGGGAATTAATAGAAGAAGGTGAACGAGTTAGAGCAGAACAGTCAGACCGACAGAGAAATGCCCTTATTAAAGGTATGTATCCTCTTCTTGCCGAGGGCTTGCCAAAGGCAACCCCGGAAGCACCCTGTAATTTACCGCCGCCAATGGTCCCGATTAAGCTACGTCATAAACCGACCGAAGCTGAAATTTTTCTTTCGTCCTATTTGGACGACACAGTCCCAGCATATGCAAATCATGTTCTGCCTGTTCCGCCTGCTCCCGTTAATAATGTAATTCCTGTCCCGCCAACTACTGTTCCCGGGGGTCAAGTTCATGTTCCAGCACCCCCGGACCAGCCCACAGTAAATGTACCCGTTATGCCAGTCACTCTACCAGCCCGTACAGTATTCACCGACGATTTTAGTTTAAGAGCCGCAGGGGGAAGTGCTCCTCGCACCCCGCCTCAACCGAAACGTCTGACGCTACATGACGTAGCGTTACAGCGTACGCCAAAAGTGGCGACATACACAGATCTCAAGCGACTTCTTACTGACTGTATATATGATCCAGTTCCAGGCGAAGATCACATGATCTTATATTCAGTACGTTTAAGACGGGTGGCCAGCTTTTTGATCACCCTGCCCGATATGAAGGAACATCTGAACAGAATATATCGTTTCATCCGTACAGGAGAGAATCCAGAAAGTATTCACGAAGCTATGTCACAAAGGAAAGCCGAGGTTCAACTTATGATTTTAAAGTTCCTGATTAACTGTTTAATAAGAGAGCAAGATTATCCAGATAAAAACCAAGACGAGATGAAAGTCCTAACCAGGTGGAGTGACAATATAGCCGATGGAAAACACAAGACACAAGGTTGTATAGAGAGTATGTATAAGAAAATTCGTAAGGAAATAATACGTATACACAAGGAACGAGAAGCAAAAAGAGCAACCGAGAAAGAGAGTGACTCTTCTAGTGAAGAGGTAGACAGCGAGAATCCCTCCAGAATAGCGTATGTAGGTAGAACTAGACTTTCCGACCGATATTCACGCCTAGATTACAAGAAAGCTTTTCCTCCTCCTGCACCAGAACAGTGTTCTCTTGAGCAAGTATTCCAGGCCACTGATCAAATTCTGAAATCACGAATAGGTTATAGCGAGCTTAGTACAATACATGAACAAGAACTAGCCCGATCAGCAGTCCGATGGACTAGTGATTCTACCACTTTTCCAGACGAAATAGTGGCACAAACGTTTCTGAAACTGCCCCCAGCCGAGCAACGTCTGGTGGGTACATATATGATCCAGCACCTCATTACACTGTATGAGGAACAGCATTCTGATCCAGGTCCTCTACATGATATATTGAACGAGTTACTCCAGTACAGATGGAAAGGTCTAGGTACCGATTTAATTAGTGTCATTCTAGAACAGCGCCACAAGTACCGAACGTTTCTGAATCCACATTTTGTTCATGTCTCACCCCCAGAAAATAAATCATTCTACATAGACAGACAGAATCCGTTACGGGAAGTGCATCCAGTTAAGGGAGAAGATGGTAGTCTAGAACGAGTATTTGTTTACACCCCTATCACGAAAATAGAACTCTTAGAAATGAAAAAGTTAATTCCCTGTCATGATAAAGATCCAGCAGGGTTTCACCGTGAATTAAAGGACATGCTCCGTATGGGAGAATACACGTATCCTGATATCATTAAAATGTTAAAAGTCCTGTTGCCTGCGGGCATATATGAAAAATTAAAAGAAAAAGAATGGGAGGTGGGAGAGAAAAAGATAGATTGGACAGCATTAGAAGCTGAAGATAATACACGAGTACCAGGTACCGGTCTTGGGGATAAAGCTAAAGCATTGCCCGAATTGTTAATACAAGTTTTGCCAAGATTACTAGCCACAAAAAAGGAAGATTGGGATGCCATCTCAGCCTGTAAACAGAAACAAGACGAAGATACTAGTGATTTTTATTCTAGATTTGAGAAATGTTTCATTATTAATAGTGGTCTGAAAACAAGTAGTGAATCGTACCCTCATCTTTTTGTTACCAAACTAGTCGAGAACTCAAGTCCACAAGTTAAAAATCGAGTACTGAAAGTCGAAAGTACCTGGCAAGCTAATACTCCGTCACAGATGCTCCAGATGCTCCAGTACCACCAGAACAGAATCAGGGAAGAGCAGGAACACGAAAAGAGACGTATGAAAGACACAAAAATGAAAGTATTAGTTGCACAATCTGTTCCACAAGACAGTCAAAAGAGGGGTCCGAATCAAGCCAGTCATCCTGCAACCCCCGTTAAAGGGACATGCAATTACTGTAAACAGCCAGGTCATTTTATAAACGAATGTGCAGTTCTGAAACACAACATAGCTACTGGTAAGACTAAAGAGAGACCACGTCCGTCTAGACAAGAACAAGTTTCACAGACTTCCCAGCCGCCACAGAATGCACAACAGACAGTTACAGTACCGCAGCCTATAGCTGCAACACAACATGTTACACAACAGATGTACCAGTATGCACAGTCAGAGTATCCAGATTATCAGCCATATTCATGAAACAGCCTAGAGAGGGAGGTAGGCTTGCCTCTCATCGAGATTCCTGTAGATCAAGAGGGTCCCTATGTACACAGTCAAGTATTAGGGAAAGACAGAAAGTTTCTGATTGATACAGGGGCAAGTAGGACTACCATCAGTCATGACGAGGTTCCAGGGGCTCCGCTCTCAGGCTCTAGAAATGTTTCCCTTGGATTTTCAGGAAAGCCTATTGTTAATGAAATATCGAAACCAGTTACTCTAGAAGTCGGTCCATTGTCCCGAACTACAGACTTGTTACTCACGAAATCTTGTCCAGAGAATCTGTTAGGCATAAAGACTCTTAAAGAATTAGGAGCAGTCATATGCTGCTCCCCAGAAGGGGTCCATTTGTTTCTGCGTGATTTTAAAGGTCATTATGTATTACGTGATTTTGATCCAAGATTATTGAATGTACCGCAGCATTTATGGGCGCAAGGTCCAACTGATGTAGGTTGTATGCATATCACACCCCATCGTGTCACTCTGAAGCAAGGTGTTGTATTACCACGAATCCGACAGTACAAATTGCCACCTGAGGCTGTAGCAGCCTTATCCAAAATTATTGACGAGCTTATTATTCAAGGAGTGGTTGTAGAAACTGACTCCAATGTATGTAATTCTCCTATCATTCCAGTCTTGAAACGTACTGATCCAAATGCACCTCCAGTTTATCGATTAGTGATTGACCTTCGAGAACTTAATAAATGTATCATACCCCAGTACCCAGTGGTCCCTGATATTTCCTCACTCTTGACAGCCATTGATTCTGAAGCCACGTTCTTTACAGTTATCGATCTCAAGAACGCATTCTTTAGTGTCCCTATTCATCCAGACAGCCAGTTCCTTTTCGGTTTCTGTTTAAATGGAAGAAGCTATAAATTCACACGAGCTCCTCAAGGTTTCACAGAAAGTCCTAGCATTTACAGTCAAGCACTTAAAAGACAACTAGACAATATTCACATGCCAACTGACACTGCCCTGCTCCAGTATGTCGATGATCTACTGATCACAGCCCGTTCTGAACGTGACTGCGAACGTGCGTCACTTACAGTTCTGTATTTCCTGGCCGAGATGGGGCACAAGGTGTCCCCTTCCAAATTGCAATTCTGTGTCCAGCAAGTGGTATACTTAGGACACTTACTGTCCAAGAGGGGTAGGCAGTTGACACCAGACCGTATCCATTAATAGCACGTCTTCCACAGCCCAAGACACAGAAGGAGGTACGAGCTTTTATCGGCCTCACTTCTTACTGCAGACAATGGATTCCTCAGTACGCATTTCTAGCCAGGCCACTGATACAGTTAACGACACAGGAGGCAGCCGTATCGACTGTCCTCCCTTGGACCCAGGAACATACACTTGTTTTCAATGAGTTAAAGAAAGCTTTATGTAATGCACCTGTTCTAGCAACACCGAACTACAGTAAGCCTTTTACACTTTTTGTTACTGAACGTGATGGTACTGCATTATCTGTTCTCACACAAGATCAAGCAGGACAATACAAGCCCTGTGCTTATTTTTCTAGCACATTAGATCCAGTGGCCCAGGCTCTGCCTGCGTGCCTCAAGTCAGTTGCAGCCACAGCTCTAGCTATCAGACAAAGTGATTCCATAGTGTTAGGACACTCCCTGACAGTACAAGTTCCACACTCCGTGGAAGTTCTTTTAAACCGAACACAGACTCAACACTTGACAATTGCACGTTTAACAGGTTATGAACTGACACTGTTCCAGCCACACATAGAAATCAAACGCTGCAACATTTTAAATCCAGCTACATTATTACCGTCAGTTACTTCAAATCCTGCCACACATGACTGTGTGGAAGTTGTTAACACTATGACAAAGCCAAGACAAGACTTGACAGACATTGCATTACCTGATCCCGACCTGACACTTTATGTGGATGGTTCATGTATGAGAACAAGTACAGGAGAACTAGTAGCCGCGTATGCAGTGACTACTGAAACCGAAGTTATAGAAACACATCGTATTGACACCCTGTCTGCTCAAGCAGCAGAGCTAGTCGCTCTGACCCAAGCCTGCATACGAGCCAAGAACCTGAAAGTAAATATATACACAGATTCAAGTTATGCAATTCGGAGTCGTACACGACTTTGGAGTGCTCTGGCAAGAAAGAGGTTTTATGACTTCTCATGGAACCAAGATTCAGCATGGCCCCCTCATTCAAGCTCTGTTAGATGCAATACATTTACCGAAAGCCATCGCCATCATGAAGTGCAAGGCACATACGAAAGTCACTGACGCCATTTCCCAGGGTAACGACCTGGCAGATCGAACAGCCAAGCTTACAGCCCAGACTCCAGACATTCCAGTTAACACGACACCGACACACATTCCAGATCAGACTACTTGTATGACCGTAAAGGACCCTACACAAGATGTACTAGATATACAGTTACATGCTACTCCCGATGAAATCAAGAAATGGTCCGAACAAGGAGGGGTCCAGACAGATCAAGGATGGTTGACGAAGGGAAAAACCACATGGTTTCTCCCCGACTCTATGGTTCAAGTCATTATTAACACCGCACATAGTCCAGCACACTTAGGAGAAAAAGCCATGTTAGACAGTATCCAGAACCTCTGGTTCAACAAGCATTTACGAGCAGCAGCCAAACAGAAAGTGCGTACCTGCATGATCTGTTGTCAGTTCAATCCAGGTAAAGGTATCCCGGTGGAACAAGGTGGATTCCATCCCCCCGACCACCCTTTTGAAGTCCTCCAGATGGATTATATTCAGATGGAGCGATGTCGAGGTTTCAAGTATGTCCTCGTAGTCGTATGCGCTTTGTCCAGGTGGACAGAAGCATATCCAGTTCCAGATTACACAGCTGCGACCACTGCCAGGCAGTTGGTTCGTGAGTATTTCCCCCGCTATGGATTACCTAGGGTCGTGTATTCAGATAATGGCCAGCCATTCTCATCCGAGCTCATGAAACAAGTTTCCCTTCTGTTAGGGTACCAGTGGAAGTTCCATTGTGTACGCCATCCTGAGGCAGCCGGTCTCGTAGAGAGACATAACCAGACTCTGAAAATCCGCATCGCCAAAGTATGTGCAGAGAAAGGTGTAGATTTGATAGTAGCACTGCCAGTCGCCCTTTTCTATATGAGAATGGTCGCTCACTCCCGTTCAGGTCTGTCCCCGTATGAGATAGTGTTTGGACGTCCCCCCAATATGTGGGGTACACCTAGACCCCGTACCATTACCGATGTTGACAGTAATATGCTGACAGATTACCTTGCCTCCTTGATGTCTGCACTACAATCTTGTCGTTCACAGGTTGCCGCTGCATTTCCAGACAACACCGAAGTGAAACCGCACGAGGTCGTTCCAGGAGATTTTGTACTTATAAGGAACTTTGATCGTTCAAGTCCGCTGGAGCCCCGCCTCGTTCTCCTCACCACCCGGACAGCAGTGAAGATTGAAAACCGAAAAGGGTGGCTACACGCCAGCCATGTGAAAAAGTTCCATGGACTCAAACCAAAAACTTTTCTTAAAGACTGCCCCGTTCTCAAGGACTGCCCAGAAACTGAATCTAAACTTCCCCTGTTAGAGAAAACTCCGCAGCAGGAGTATAAAACAAAGTTGAGGTCTAGTAAGTCAGCCAGTTTAATTGTCTAAGTCCCTCTCGGGTGAAACGGTTAGACAGGTTCCTGACATGTATGAGATAGACCCACACAGTGAGAGAGTTAGTCAAAACTCTAAGAGATGTATCATTACTCTGTTTTTTCTATTTATTCTGAGTCTTATGGTTACTTGCATAAGTTATGCTTTACATTTATGTTTTCCTATTTCACATGTACATATGTTTTCTAATGTTACAGTAGAACACACATTTAGTGACCTGCCTCCTCACGAGTTATCCTATCGTCTTGCTATGCGTAATAATACTTTTATCCGAATGCTGCACTATTCACACCAGACCAGCAATGCCACTAATTGTTGGGTGTGTGGTCGACTTCCCCCTTTCCAGAAACCGAAGGGAGTTCTGCCACTCTTTCCTTATCCTTTTTCACATAATGGTTCGTGTGGAGCATGGTCCACGTTAACGTCATCCCTAACTGATATGTCCCTTCTGAATCGAACATGTTTCCCAGACAAGGAAGGTCTTTCCCATAGAACAGGGTTAGATCTAGAAAATGAAGTATATGATCTAGGTAATTATTCCTCGAATTTCATGGTTTTGAATGTTCAGTCCGATACTACTCCAGATTTGCCTGCTATTTCAGTTCTACCAGTTAAAGGCGAATTATGTGTCAGAAAGAATGGTTCCGCACATGTAGGACATAGTGATTGTACTACTGTGGTCGAGTATAGTGACAGTGGGAAATCTATTTTTAAAGCCTCACGTCATTCTTATTTTGTTTGTGGTCAGACCGCATATGTTCGTCTGCCCCCCGATTGGGATGGAACATGTTATATTGCCTTCCTACTGCCACCAGTTTTTCTAGCCCCATCTGATTATCACAGAAACACACATCTAGTACACGTTAGACATAGAAGGGAGACTGAGTCCCCAATTGTCGATCAAACTGAAACTGCCTTAGAACAATATCAAGACTTCAATAAAGGTTTCTTTTTCTTCATAGGTCCTGTCCAGAATAGTAAGTTAATACGTAGGCTAACCAGAACCCTTGAAGCAGCAGTGAATGAGACTACTTCCGCTCTAGGTAATTTAACCGAAGAGCAATCTGCCATTAGATTTGTCGTGCTCCAAAATCGTCTCGTTCTTGACGTCATACTGGCCGATAGGGGAGGAGCTTGTAGAGTCATCGGATCTAGTTGCTGCATTTTCATTCCTAATAACGCGCCGTCTGTTTATTCAGCTATAACCAGACTTCATAAAATTGCCCATCAGTTACACCAGAATCCAGGCACCTGGACATGGTCCGGTTGGCTCTGGAGTATAATATCTGCCTGGGGATGGAAAGTATTGTCATTCCTAGGTATAGCAGTAATGATCATATTCAGTTGCTGCCTCTGTTTACAATGTGGCCCTGCGATTTGCGGCTTGTGTGCTACCTCTTGTATTCCTAGTCCTAAGTCCCGTTCCAAGACAATTCGAGACGAGCAAATGATGCTATATGAACAGATAGATAGTATCATGAATATTGATGTTTCCTGATGGAAACGTAGGGCACAAGGAGGGAATGAGGAAAATTATATTTTGCCTTGTTATATGTGCCTACGTGTTCCCCATCCTATGTGATATGTGCATGATCGATATGCATGTATCCCCCTATGATCGATTAAAGACGCAATTATAGTTGTGTCCGACTCTAGTATGCCAGTATCCAGTTCTCGTGAAGGCAACGAGTATTAGGCCTATGTTACCACGTTTCACAGTGTGCACGTTAATTCACCGCATTGTCCCCGTTTCTAGGCCTCAAAAGGGCCCGGACACCAGATTCAAGCTCCAGTCTCCTGAACCCTCTCCGAGGAGCGATGCAGCCCCACCTGCATCCCTGACCCTTCACTTACTTCCTGCCGCGCAGCGCGGTGCCCGGCCTGGCTCTGCCTGCCTGTC
The DNA here is from genome assembly GCF_964261635.1 of Lissotriton helveticus. Lineage (NCBI taxonomy): Eukaryota > Metazoa > Chordata > Amphibia > Caudata > Salamandridae > Lissotriton > Lissotriton helveticus. The sequence continues at coordinate 1,012,844,709 of NC_136072.1, forward strand.
TGCCAAGAATATGTTTTTGCTTCTAGTTATCAGTTCAGTTTTCCTTCTTCACATTCCTAAGCTACTGAACCGCATAAACAGCTCAGCTATAGTCTAGTCTTTCTGTCTCCATGTAAGAGAATTACTGTATTAATATTCATAGAAGATTCATAACACACACAATACATGTAGAATATATGCATGCACCAGCCTTAGTGTCAAGTAGCCTTTGCCCTGATAACTTTTAGATTCTATCAACATGTACTCCAAACACCAGATACCAGATATGCTATAGGTACATGTCGTCCTGACACCGCAGACTTTAGTCTCCTCTTCTAGTGCAGAAGTCATAGCCCCAGTTCTCCCTGGTAACACGTCATTGCCCGTTTGCGCGCACCACTAGGTTAAAGGTCCCAGCTGCTCTCAGGTAGCCCCCTCCATGTTTCCGCCCATTCATGACACTTCTATGACGTTTCACATCACATGTCTCAGTGCACGCCCTGTACACGCCTTCTGTTTCCGCCCATGTGTTCTTATCTTACGCTTGTCACTAGTTACGCCTACTGTATGTAATGTATTTGATATGTCTTACTATATATACACTGCACTGTTAATGAAATGGCGCAGCTGCCTTCCTTCCTTCCTACTTTATTTCAGGCTGTCCCGTTCCAGTCCCTTCCCCTTTGCCTGAATAAAGCCTGTTCAACTCGGATACATCGGATCATGCCTCTTATTTATTGAGCTATCTGTTATTGTTAATATATTCAAAAATAGTACCGGTAATTAATTATTTATTTACCACAGGTCTTTGTCCAAATTCTGCCCCAGCTCTTCCTCTAAGGTTTCAATGTCTTTAAGGGCTTTTTCTCTATCGCTCCAAGCGAACTGTACAAGTATTTCCAACATGCCTTTGTAAGATAAGGCTGTGTGTGCTGCCCACGCTTCCAAAAGCTTCGGGTCCGGCTTTTCGTACGCCGGGACTGTGTATATGCATAGTCCCTTGGGGACTCTTTCCACCTCTATGTAGTTTTGTAGTGAGGTGACCTCCCACCTCTTGCATACTTTTCTTTCATAGAGTCTCTCTAATTTGGTATATTGTACTGTCAAAACATTGGCAATATTGCTGACTGTGCTTGTTTCAGCATATTTATTATCTGATCTTTTTTTTTTCTTAAACATATCCGCTGCCGCCTCATTGCACTCTAATATGCTAAGCATGTTGACTTTTGTTTAGCGTGGAGTTCCGATACCGGGCTCCACTTGAAAGAATCTCTACTGTTTTCAGAAAAGCCCCTCGTCCTGCTCTGGATACAGTTCGAAGAATGCACACACACATATCAAGGCTTACCAGAATTCCTTATGGTTCGCCTGGTGCGCTGTCAGTTGCTGCGTGTATCGCGTAGTCTTTCACTGTTTTTCAAAATATCCAAAGCGGTGCCATCACCATTAATATATCGCTTAAGGTTACACCAAACGCGAGTCACTCGGGAGACGGGTGCCGAATCACGCTAGTGCTCCGTGTGAATATAAATGCTCCAACCTCCTCTTATGTCAAAAAAAGGAAAAGCAGCATTCATTGAGCTTCATTTCAGCAGAGATTTAATCTTTATATAAACAGACGTGTTTCGGAAATATTCCTGGTTCGGTGTTGTTTGCGCAACGCGCATCATGCAAAACACGATGGCATCAAAGAGGGTCCGGCGAAAAATGCTACCTATACAGGGGTTGCTTTTACTCATTTTAGGTTGGCTTGAGTTGGTATTTTACCAATTCAAAGCTGTAATACTGTGCCTGGAGTGATAAATGGCTTTTGTCATTTTATAGCTCGGCAAGGGCAACAATGTGCTAGTCCTATGTTTAAAGACTTTGCCGTAAAAATGGAAAAAGACTTTGTCCTTTTCTATCTCGGCGTGGATGGCACTTTGCTAATCCTATGCTTAAAGACTTTGATAGAAAAACAGACATTTGAGGTGAGCAGATCTAGAGTGTCGCTGGTGTTGAGGGTGTTCTATACAGGAGCCGCCTTCCACCTAAACTTGGGAACTACATAGAGTTCTCTCCTTCTTTTTTGCATAATTTATGCATCACTCTATGCCTGCAAGGGAATTGTTTTGACCGGTAGTGAGACAAAATATCGAAATTAAAATATCGATATACAATAATATCGATGTTTTAATTTCGATAGTATAGAATATCGATGTCCAAAATATCGACAGACAGAATATCGTTTTTTTAAGGTATGTATCTTACTAATATCGAATTTTACTAATATCGAAATTTTGTTTAGTGTTATGTATTTTATTATGTTGTTTATATGTTTGTTAAAAATTTTTTGTAATGTATGTTTGAAAATTTGTAAATTTGTTTACATTTTGCGTTTTAGTATCAGAGCGGGTTGTGGGTTTATAGGGGAATAGGGTGGGAAGTAATTTAATAATAATTAATTAATTAATATATGTTTGTAAATATTTTTAATTAATAATTAATTGGTAATTAATTAATAATAATTAGTTAATTAATTAATATAATTTTGTACATATTTTGTATTAATAATTAATTGGTAATTAATTAATATGAATTAGTTAGTTACATTAATTAGAGTAATTTTTTTATATATATAATTTTTTGTTATTGTTAATTAATTAATTGGGGAAAAATAATATTAATTAGTAAATTAAATTAATTACAGCTAATGTGCTAATATATTTACTTTATTGTTATTGTTAATTAATACTTAATTGGTAATTAAATAATATTAATTATGTAATTAAAATATTTAGAGTTAATGTGCTAATGTATTTACTTTATTGTTATTGTTAATTAATAATTAATTGGTAATTAAATAATATTAATTATGTAATTAAATTATTTAGAGTTAATGTGCTAATATATTTAATTTTTTGTTAGGGTTCAGGGTCAGTTTTCAGTTTTTGGGTAAACGGGTATTTTTAGTGTTCAGGGTCAGTTTTCAGTTTTTGGGTAAAGGGGTATTTTTAGGGTTCAGGGTCAGTTTTCAGTTTTTGGGTAAAGGGGTATTTTTAGTGTTCAGGGTCAGTTTTCAGTTTTTGGGTAAAGGGGTATTTTTAGGGTTCAGGGTCAGTTTTGGGTTTTTGGGTAAAGGGGTATTTTTAGGGTTCAGGGTCAGTTTTGGGTTTTTGGGTAAAAGGGTATTTTTAGGGTTCAGGGTCAGTTTTGGGTTTTTGGGTAAAGGGGTATTTTTAGGGTTCAGGGTCAGTTTGGGGGTTTTGGGGTACAGGGGTATTTTTAGGGTTCAGGGTCAGTTTTGGGTTTTTGGGGTACAGCGGTACAGGGTAAAAATAAAATAAAATTAAATTTAAATTAAATCAATTAAATGAAATTAAAAAAATTAAATTACATTAAATTATATTAAATTAAATTATATTATTTTCAATTTTTTTAAATTAAAAAAAGTAATATATACTTACGAATACTTACGTTGTAATGGTATGCGTTGTAAAGGTACCTGCGTTGTAAAAACATGCGTTGTAAATACATGCGTTTTAATAGTTTTTGCGTTAATTTATATGTAGAGTTTTTAATTTATTTTAAATGTATGTGTATTAGTTTTAATTTTAAAATTATGTTTTAATGTTTTTATTTAATATTTGTAAATTTATATGTATTTTAAAATTATTTTTACATTATTATTAATATATTTAAAAAAACGATATTTTTATTTTCGATATTTTTGTACTACGATATTAATTTTTCGATATTTTTGTACTTACCTTTATGAAGATAGGACTCCGATATTTTTGATTTTGATATTTTTGTGTCGATATTTTTGTATGTAGATATTCTGTCTGTCGATATTATGTCATAGATTCGTTTTGACCTATACTGGGTGCTCCCTTGCGTCTGGACAAAGCTAAACCTCTCTGAAGAGCTGTAATGACAGCGAAACAGGTATCAAGGGTTTCTTTTATTCATTTCAGGTTGGCTTGGATGGTATTTTACCAATTCAAAGCTGTAATATTGTGCCTGGAGTGCTAAATGGCTTTTGTCATTTTACAGCTCGGCGTGGATAGCAATGTGCTAATCCTATGCTTAAAGCCTTTGCTGTACAAATGGCAAAATACTTTGTCTATTTCTATCTCGGCGTGGATAGCACTGTGCTAATCCAATGCTTAAAAACTTTGATAGAAAAGCAGACATTTGAGGTGAGCAAATTTAGAGTGTCGCTGGTGTTGAGGGTGTTCTATACAGGAGCTGCCTGCCACCTAAACTTGGGAACTACCCAGAGTTCTTTCCTTCTTTTTTGCATAATTTATGCGTCATTCTGTGCCTGCAAGGGAATTGTTTTGACTTATACTGGGTGCTCCCTTGTGCCCAGGTACGTGGGAAGCACCACCTGCATGGCTAAAAAACGGGTGCAGGAACATCTAAGAGCTATAACCAATAGTGATCCCAAATATCCCATTGCCAGACACTTTCAAGAGTTCCACCAATCAAATAATTCTCTATTAAGATTCTATGCAGTGGAACAAGTCAACATAGGTAGAAGAGGTGGTAATAGGGAACTAGCTCTTAGGAAAAGGGAATCAAGATGGGTCATGGAGTTAGAAACCAGATTCCCGGGTGGCCACAATATGGATGATGAATTGGCAACTCATCTCCATACAGAATAGTGTTGTATGAGGAATATGTAGGTACCTTTACGAGGAAATTCATTTGAGACAGTATCTCTCTTTTTTCATCATGTTTGATAAATCATGCACAGTATAATTGTACAGTAGAATTTAGGATTGATTTTAACCTATTTTAATTATTTTTGTTATACGTTTCTTTCAGGAGATAATGATGGGGGATAGCATTATTTTTTGAACACTTCACCACGGCCCCACTTTTCTCCATTTAGATGGAAGATTTCACTCTATTTTTCACTAAGATAAGACTTTCACTTTTGGGCACTGCCTCCCTTTATTTTCTCAATAGCATGTATATGTACACAGTATAAATAAGCATTAGGACTATTTCAGTAAGATGTATATTACATCTCTAATCATCTGCAATCATCTAGATTGAACCTTTTTCATGTTTGCATTATTTATTTCTTGCCCATTCGTATTTTGGCACTAGACCATATGCATTGGTTATATGATATATGGATTATTATGAAGGCATGATATTCCCTATTATTTGGGTATTAATTGTTTAATTTAGGAAACCGTGTTTATTTTTATTTTTAAACCTTTGGAATGTGGCACTAGACCGAGTAAATTGGTTTAAAAATATGAAGTACAAAGTTGTTGTTACCCATCGACAGCACGGCTCCTCTGGCACTAGACCGTTATTTGTTTATTTGTCTCTATGGGGATGATGGTGTTCCACGCAATTTAGGTGTGCTTGATAGTATACTTTCCTGCACCCATTTTTGCCGATGAACCTAATTATATGTTTGTATATTCTTAAAGATTTATTTGGGAATTACGATACATGCATACACTTTATTTATAATGCAACATACTGTTTAAACATAATGCAATGATTACTAGTCCAAGATGGCCGACTGTTTTCATGTATCAGTTCGATGGTTGCTCACCTCATTTGTGTTTACTGCTTATGACTGAAGGTGTGTATTTAACTTGCTGGTAAATGGGAGAGGTTATCGTGTGTGATCAAGACACCGGGGGGTGTCGAAACGCGTAGCGTTATCCAGAGAATAAAACTATCTGACTGAATATCCTCGAGTGCGCGGTTTTGCTTATTTGCAACCTTGAAATTTTGATATATATATATATATATATATATATATATATATATATATATTACCTACTGGCGGTCGCCAGTAGGTATATATAGTTAGGATTTTTTCTCTATGGGATTTTTGAAAATTCTATGTCTAATAACTTTGGCGTTTGTGGACGGAATTGGCTGAAATTTTCAGGAAAATGGCACATTTTGTTTCTGAGCAGCCCCTGAAAATTTGGGGGGGGTTCGTCAAGGGGGGGCCGAGAAAAAAGGGGGGTCCCAAAACGTGTTTTTAACATTGAGTTTTCCATAGGGCGGTTGGCCTCACTTTTAGCCCGAACGGCTGAATGGATTTGCATGAAACTTGGCAAAATTGTAGGGACTGGTAGCCCGATGTGCCTTTTGTAGGTCTCAATATATGTGCTACAGTGGATTTTGAGAAATTAACGTTTAAAAAAAGATATATATCTGTAACAGCGGACCGGGCAGCGCTCCAGGACGCGTACTTTTCGCGCAACGGAGCTTTGTGAAGCGAAGCTGATTGGTTCTCCGGCGTCTGTCAACATTCCAAACAGTCCGTAGCGGCCGCCATCTTGTCTCTCGGTAGGATCGAGAGACAAGAGGAGGCGAAAGCGAAGGGGCAAATGACCATAAGGGGGAATAGTAGATCCTCGCTGACCCCCTAGGTTTGATGTGGAGGTTTTAAAAGGGCCCCGCGGGGCATAAAAAAAAAAAAATAATAATAATCGAACGGCTGAATGGATTTGCACGAAACTTGGTAAAATATTAGGGACTGGTAGCCCGATGTGCCTTTGCTAGGTCTCAATATATGTGCTCCAGTGGATTTTGAGAAATTAACGTTCAAAAAAAGATATATATCTGTAACAGCGCTCCGCTTCGCGTAACGGAGGTTTGCGACGCTGATTGGTCATTCTGTCACTGGGCTATAGTTGGGCTACATCTGGCTGATATTTGGGCTACATTTTTTTTTTTTCGTCTCTGGCGGCCATCTTTGGGCTACATTGGGCTACATTGGGCTTCATTGGGCTTCATTGGGCTACATTGGGCTACATTTGGGTTCCAACATATATATAGGCCAATGTAGCCCAATATATATTTTTCAAAGTTAATTTTTGTAAAAACCACTGGAGCATATATCTTGAGACATAGCAAAGGCACATCGGGCTACCAGTCCCTACAATTTTGCCAAGTTTCGTGCAAATCCATTCAGCCGTTCGAGCTAAAAGTGAGTCCAACCGCCCTATGGAAATGAAGGAAATGAATGGGTAATTTGTAATTAGCAAATAGCTCATCGCAAACTAGGAATGGTAAAGAATCGCTATTTATTCCTTAAAGTTCGCTATTTAGGAAATGCAAAAAACTTTGATGATACATATGGCGGTTCATCTCTAACAAGATAAGAAGCATAGGGATAGATTTATGATGACTGGCGCATCACCAGGGATGTGTTAGTCATTCTGTGCCGCTGTTCCGTCACCTATGGTGTGCTGCATTTACAATGCGGCGCATCATGGGGCAAAAACAGCACAGATGCGTGATGTATCTGTGCCGTAAAGGTGGCGCATTGCTGGAGTTGTATCGCAAGTGTGATGAAGCTCCAGCAAGGGTCGGGGGTGCCCCTGTCGCAGGGTTTCTGTTCTCACACAGAACTGTGGACAGAGGATTGGAACCTCGGCGAATTAGGGTGTCCCAAAACTCACCTTAGTAATCAAAAACCCCTTAGCAAGCTAGGTACAGTGTCACATTGGATATAACAAACTCTCAATGTTTAGACAATCCAGAATATGAACTTATAGTACCTCAGGATACGTGGAACTCATGAACAGTCGGTCGTTATATATTTCTTAGAAACCAGAACATGGAGTTAAGAAGAACACATGTGTATTTGAAATGTTTATTTACTAATGCCGTCTTCTCAGGCGTAGTATCTTAGATAATACAAGTACACATATTATCAGTAGCAAAATTACCAGCATAGTTACTAGTACATAAAAAGCGAATGGTGACAGTATGTTAACATGCTGTAAATGAATAAGAGTTAGCAACACTTATAAGCAGCCGCGGGCTGTGGAGGGAGTTACGGTGGGGCAGGGAGGCGGGGAGGGGGAGGGGCAGGGTGGAGAGGGCTCCACCCTGCTTCTCCCCCTCCCCGCCTCCCTGCCTCACCGTAACTCCCTCCACGGCCCGCGGCTGCTTATATCTCACCCTCCCTAATACACATATTATATTATTTGCTAAGAAGGTCTCTTTGTGTTGGTTTAGGGCGTGCCCATACTTTAGTGTCTTAGATTTGAAGGAATCACATCAGCATACACCAGCTCTCTCTTCATGTGAACCGCATCAAGTGTTGTGTATGTGTGTTCGGCAAAGCAATATAAAACCCGCCTCATGCCCAGAATTGGCAGAAGTTGCACTTATGTTATGAGTATGAAGTCGTGGAGATCAGACCTCATAACAATTCTGTATCGTGTTGTTCTTGAAACTTTAGCACTCGCTGTACAGATATAGTTTAACAAGCAAAGCAGATAGTAGAGCAATAACATATTATTCTCATGTAAACCACGATGAACTACTAGGTTGAAAGCTAAAGCAACAACTAAGTGTTGTGTGCAGAAGTTGCAACAAAGGAAAAATGGCGTTTAAACCGGTAATGAGCCCATGCTAACTTAACACGGTGTAAAGATATCCAGGACGTAGATGACACCTCCCCATGATCCGGAAACGAACTGAATAAGATAATAGAAGTGCCATCTCATGAGAGCAGATTGCAAGTTTATATGTGGACGGTCCGCAAGGTAAAGCATTAAAAACTAGGAAAATTTAATGCTAAAGAAAAATAAAACAGCCAAGTACTTTATCGAGTCTTAAGCCAATAGGCAAGGTAAATAATAAAAACTTGACAAATAAGTCAATGAATTGTCAATGAAATGCTAGTACTCAGCATATCAAACATGAAAAAGGTCTATGACATAACTGTGTATGCAAAATAAGCTGCAACAGCCTCCAATAGGAAGTCACCGTCTTCATCCGAAAACAGTTCAGCCATCCAATTTAAAAGCGGAAAAGAACATACGTGCTCTCCCAGCACCGGATCCTCTATCACCATCAGAGGACAGCTCGGTGGGTTTTCAAGAAAGCTGTGTTCCAAGAAAGACTGTGTTGCCGCCAGTAAATTCCAGGGACCAATTAGTCCATGCATCAATGCCACAGCCATAATCCTTTCGCCAGGACAAACCAACTCGTGAGTAATGATAGGAGTCATCAGCTGATTAAAGTCGACGTCAGGAGAAACCGGTCCGCAGAGACACAAATCAATGGCCCAATCGAAATCACAGGTCAGGCAGTGAAATACAGGCTGGACACAGGTGAAGTAGGAGAATCGAAAAGATAATCCATATGCCGTGCTTAATATCGCCAACGGCATTGTGCCATAATATTCTAGCATGCGATTGCGGAACAGTGTCAGCAGCTGCAGGGCGGGAGGTTGCATAGGAGGGACATCCATATTTAAAAATGTAAAAAAGCACAAGAGCGTCCGCTGGTAATGCAAGTAAAAATGGCAATCCACGAAGCAGAGTGGAAAAAATACAATGAAAGAAAGCAGGGATGACTCCAAAGATTTTCTCAAATGAAGTCACGAGACCACTGGTAACAACTTTAAAAAAGTGCGCCAGGGCCTTTGTGGAGGATGCGTTAGAGATAGTCCGAACCATCTTGCTGAAATGGAAAGGCAAATCTGAATTGAAAAGGGTCTGCACCTCTGTACGGGTGTTCGCTATGTGAAGCACGAAAGTTTCACGGGCCGAACTCAAGGCCACCTCTCTCTGAGACAAAAGAGCTCTTATTCTTGCCATGCCGTTGAAATCTGCTCCCAAGGTTGGTATTTGTGGCGAGATTGAAAACTCCCTATGTTCATGTGTGGGAGGAAATAGAACATTTCTGCAGCAAATAACCCGTTCACTTACTGTTACGATAAAAGGAATACTTTTAATTAACCCAGAACAATCTTCATTATTGAGCATCAAATAACTACCATTTTCCAACAACTTGAACGTGGGGATGATAGCAGGAACTGGCGTGCCTTGCAACACGCAAGCCATATTTGGTCGGTGTTTGTTGCATGAACCGTGTAACTGTATGTGCCTACACATTAGTGAATGATCTGGCGTCTCAGTGCATTCCTCTCCATTCAGATAAACTTCTTGATCATCTTTGAAACATCTGTATGTGTATGGAAGCGACCAGACCTCATGAAGAAAAGCACTACCTAAAGGTTCATAACGACCTATTGGTATATATTTCATACAATTTGAAAACTTATATAAAGCAAAAGGCAGCGTTATTAAACCGTGGATAAGGCACGTTGCCAAAAAACCCGCAATCCTCTGCTGATGATGTCACTGAGCATGTCATGAATGATGTAATATGTGACATCATCAGCAGTGGATTACGGGTAATAGTATCTCTAGTTTACTCCCTTATAGCTGTCTTTCTTTTAACATAAGTGTATGTTTCCTTCCCTTATACTTACTGTTCTTTTTAAAAAAAAAAAATGTTGGTTCACTTCCGGTTCGCGTACCGGCGAGCGAACTGGGAAGCGAACTACGAGAAATAGAGGTTGGCACAGTTCCAAATATTGTACCAATTTTTTAATAACGGGGAGGTAGTTCTGAAAAGAACTTTTTTTTTTATTGTTTTTGTTGTTTTATATTTTTTTTATAATTTTTCGGATTTTTTTTTTACTTTTTTTGAATTTTTCTGAACAGTTTTATATTTTTTTGGGTTTTTCTTGGAGGGGGCAATGAAAACGATTCATTGTAAAGGGCTCAACAGGAGCAACAAAACAAAAAAAGAAGTATTTATTATTTTGGGCGTTTCGTACAAACTTGCATATGATAGTCAATAGCTCTGTTGATCAGAGTGATGCTTCTTTCTCCGTAGGAAATGAATCCATCGCAAAATACGCAGATGTGTTTTACTTCACCAAATTTCATTTGTATATTTGGCACCATCTCCCTGCCCTCTGGTCCCGTTACTTCCGGTACAACAGATCTTCTGGCCATAATAGGGAGATTATCTAGGTCGTTCCGAAACTGTGCAGCACTGTAGTTGTTAGGATGCCACCTAGTCATATGGCGATGCATTGTGTAGTTTCCGAAACTGTATTTTTTCTCGGTTCCTCTGGACAGTCTATCTTGACATATAAGGCAAGTTACGTATCTTGCATTTACTTTTTTCTGACCTTTGGGAATTTTAAAAAATTGCCAAATGAAGTTTTCTTTCCGGTGAGACGTCCTGGGCTGCTCAGGCAAAAACTGCCTCTCTTCGTGCTCGTCGTCCTGTTCCTCTTCTTCCTCTTCTTGTTGAATTATAACTTGAGCAGGTGGTCCACTCTTCCTTGGATGTGGTGGAGGTGGTGGGGAAGCACCAGCTGAAGCTACTAAAGAAGCCATTGCTCAGTGATCACAAAGGGTCTTTCTCTCACAATGATGAAAGTCAGAGTGAGGAAAGAAGGAGGGATTTTCATCATTTGGGAAAAACAAGAGTTCTCAACCAATGAAAAGTGTTCATTTTAGATTATATGACCTAGTCTTACATCATTAGGAAACCAAAAGTGAAATGAACCAATGAAAAGTGTTATTACCAAGTCACATGACCTGCTGTGTTTACGTTAAGCGCTTTGCAGGGCCTCCCGGTTTGCTTCCAGAAACCTGCGCTTTGCGACTCGCTTCGCGTACCAGTTCGCTAACGTAGCACGTCATATGACGTATCACGCGACAACGCGAAACGTCATGCGGACGGGAGGCGTCACGATGTTGTTTTCTAACGCGGCAGTTGCGGTAAAGAAACGTTTACCGGCTCGCGGTCTATTTCGCGGCATCAAGGTCAGCTAACGGGAAGCTTCCCGATTCGCGAAGCGGGAACGAAGAAAAAAAAATATTTAAAAAAAAAATTATTCATAAACATATAAAATATATTTTTGGATTTAAAGAAGAATACATTTTACAGCTACAGATATTAGCTGTTAAAAAACCAATGAAATTCACTGAAAAAACCATAGGTTATAGACCATATATAGTTAGGAATTAGCATTTACAAAACCTTGAAAATTCACTGAAAAAACCATAGGTTATAGACCATATATAGTTAGGAATTAGCATTTACAAAACCTTATTTTACTCACACAAAACCATTGAAATTCCATATATAGTTAGTTGCACTAACTATATATCGCGCACCCGCAATCCACTGCTGATGATGTCACATATTACATCATTCATGACATGGTCAGTGACATCACTGATGACATCACTGATGACATCTCAAATGACATCACTGATGACATCACTGATGACATCTCATTTGACATCAATGACCACATCACTGATGATATCATTCATGTGACAATACAATGCATCTCCTCACATTTTAATATAACCTCTGTTTCACCCAGTGTTAAATACAGAGTATAATTTTTGAAACCATTGACACACCAATACTAGTTACTACATACGCACTCACTGATTCCTACGTCTACACACACCTTCACTCATTCACCCATACAATCATTCATACATACAATCACTCATCTTTACAACACTATCATATGCACTCATACACCTATACAGACAGTCACAGTCTGCCACTCATCCATGGAGTTACTCACTCACCTAGTCAGTCATGTAAAGAATCAATGACACTTCCATTTTCTTGTCTATACAGTTAAACATAGAGCACCTTACATTTTCAAACATATACTAACACATACTTACCTTCTTATACAATCATTGATACAAGTACACATTGATCTGCACAGAGTCACACACCTCCCAGCCAGCCACACACACACTCAGTCTCCCATACAAATACTTGGGCAATCAATCAATAACCCATATAGTTACTCATACAGCTACTGATCAACACATGCAGCAGTTTACAGAACAACAGACATAATGATGCACAAATTAAGACAGTTTAGTCACTAACCCATGCACTCAGTGAGACACATTTAATCACTCACTCATACAGTTAGTCATGCACCTACTAAATCCTTCGTCCAGACACTTACACATCCACTCAAACTTCAATATGTAAGACATATTTAAACTTTACAGAAACAAAAAATCACTGGATGTTGTTATCAGTCATGTCATCAGTGATGTCATTTGAGATGTCATCAGTGATGTCATCAGTGATGTCACTGACCATGTCATGAATGATGTAATATGTGACATCATCAGCAGTGGATTGCGGGTGCGCGATATATAGTTAGTGCAACTAACTATATATGGAATTTCAATGGTTTTGTGTGAGTAAAATAAGGTTTTGTAAATGCTAATTCCTAACTATATATGGTCTATAACCTATGGTTTTTTCAGTGAATATATATATATATATATATATATTCACTGAAAAAAACCATAGGTTTCACACCAGTTATAGTTAGCTGGAAATTTTACTTGCATAAAACCATTGAAATTCCCACGTTATAGTTAGTTGGACTCACTATAACTTGCGCGTGCAATGCACTGCTGATGACGTCACATATTACATCGCTCATGACATCACTCATGACATCACTGATGACACCATCCAGTAAATGTGTGTCTTTTAAAAAAAAAAATATGTGTTATATATGTATATGTACAAGTTGATGGAAGAATAAATGTTTAAATAAGTGTTTACATGGATGTTTTTTTTAAAAAAATTTGATTGGTTAACTGGTTTATTAAGTGTATCTTAGTGAATACATATATTAGAGAGTAATGTTTAAATATTTAAATATATGTATTAGTGTTTCACTTTGTGTATAAGTGGCTGCATGGGTTGGTGAGTAGCTACATGTGTATGTATATGGGTTATTAGATGTTTTTCTTAGTATCAGTATGAGTGTTTGTATGGTTTGGTGGGGGTATTACTTAGCACATAGATGCATGAATGACTGACTCTCTCTTTGTATGTGTTTTGAAGACAGTATATGTGCAGGACTGTATGGGTGGATGACTGTGTATATGTGTGTGTTAGTGAGTGAATGACTGTCTCACTAGTGTCTAGTAACTACATATGTTTTACTGTAGTATATGTGAATATTGATGTATATAAGTGAGTATATGTGAGAGTGAGGGATTGTAAGAGTTCCTGTTTAAATAAGTATGTGTTTCTATAAGTGATTGTTTAGGAGAGTAAGTATGTGTAAGTTTCCTTAGAAGTAAGGTGGTAGTGTGTGTATAGCTGTATATGCAAATAAATGGATGTTCAATAGTTTATTTGCATGTGTGAGAGTATCTTTTGGATGACTGTCGGTGTGTAACAGGATGTATAGGTGTATCACTACATATGATGTAGTGAGTATATGTATGAGTGACTATATACAACTGTTGGTGAATGAGTAGATGTGTATATAGATGGTGGAATTATTGAATTGGTTGTTGAAACTGGTATGGGTATCTCCATTTTTTTGAAAATTTTATTTTCTATTATTGAATATGTGTTTCAAGGGTTACATTACAGTGAAAGGAGGTCTGTCACTCTGTCACAAGGATGGTGTCATAAGTGATGTCATGAGTGATGTCACTGACCATGTCATGAGTGATGTAATATGTGACGTCATCAGCAGTGCATTGCACGCGCAAGTTATAGTGAGTCCAACTAACTATAACGTGGGAATTTCAATGGGTTTATGCGAGTAAAATTTCCAGCTAACTATAACTGGTGTGAAACCTATGGTTTTTTCAGTGAATTTCATAGGTTTTTTAAATGCTAATTCCTAACTATAACTGGTGTGAAACCTATGGTTTTTTCAGTGAATTTCATAGGTTTTGTAAAAGCTAATTCCTAACTATATATAGGGCATCTAACCTATGTTTTTTTCAGTGAATTTCATAGGTTTTTTAATAGCTAATTTCTATAGCTATGAAATGTAATATTTTTTATAATAAATCCTATATTGTATATTTATGTAATACTATTTTTTTATGTACATAAACGCACCGGTAAGCGCAGTGTTATGGCGAGCCCCGGTGCGCGTACCGGTGAGCGCCCGTTAGCGCCATTGCCGCGAACGAAAACATCATCGTGACGTATCGCGTAGTCGCGTGATGCGTCTTATGGCGCACGGCATAAGCGCACCCGGAAGCTCCCGAGCGCATACGATCGTGCAACGTAAGCTCTGCCGGGCGAGCCCCGGGGCGTGCCCCTGGGCGCGCACAGGGGCGCGTAGCGTAAGCGCGTCGGGTCATGTGACCTGAAAATAACACTTTTCATTGGTTCAGAACAGTTTTGGTTTCCAAATGATGAAAGCCCGGATCATGTGACTTGAAAATAACACTTTTCATTGGTTTAGAACAGTTTTGTTTTCCAAATCATGAAAGCCCCCACCTTTTTTCCTCATTCTCACTTTGTTCTTTGAGTGAGGAAGACCTGCTTTTTTCTTAGAGATATGGCTACACTACTATCAGCAGCTGGAGCATCTGCCCCACCACCACCACCACCACCACCACAGGGACCACCAGAACATCACATTGGTGGTCAAGAAGAAGAGGAGGAGGAGGAGGAGGAGGAAGAGGAGAAAGAGAGAAGGCAGTTCCTGCCAGAAGACAATCCTCATACAAACCTAGGGAGCACTTTATATGGGAGTTTTATAAAATCCCACGGGGTTCCAAAAAAGTAAACGCTGCAAAGGTTACCTGTCTCTTCTGCGGCACTGTACTATCCAGGGGGAACCCTGCCAAAAAATATTCATTTGGCAATCACACAATGATTCGCCACATGCAACGATTGCATCCCATTAACTATTCAGCAGCAGAGGTGAGAGAACTGTGCAGAAACCTTCCCCAATCGTCTTCCCGAACCTCAAGAACCAAAGAACCCACTCCATCGGGTCCAGAGGCAAGGGAGATGGTGCCAAACATACAAACCAAGTTTGGTGGGTACAAAATCGTTTGCATTGTTTGTGGAAAAACAATTACCTATGGTGAGCAAAGTATTAATCTCATCAACCTTGCTGGTGACAACCACCAGTGCCGAAAGAAGCCTTAATAAAATATAAAACAACAAAAAGAATAAAAAAACAGTTCTTTTTAGAACTACCTCTAATTTATAAAAAAATGCTACTTTTTTTTAAAACTCTGTCATTCTTTTTTCTCCAGGGTACGCGTACCGGTACGCTCCCCGGTGCGCGTACCGGGGCGCGCACCAAAAAAAAATAATAATAAATAAAAGAGTGAGCATGAGGGAAGGACAGAGAGAGTGATGTTAAGAGAAAGAGAGCTAGAGGGAGCAACACAGAGGGTCTGTGTATTAGATAGTAAGACAGAGAGAAGGTGTAATAGGGTGTAAGTGAGAAAAGGAAAATGAATAAGGGAGCAAAACAAGGGAAGAGAGAGGAAGAAAACTAAAGCTGAGGTACTGGGAGAATGTGAGTGGGTGTTGAAAGTAAAGGGAAGGACAGTAAACGATGGGGAATGAGGGGTAGTGATGGAACCGGAGTAAAGGAACAACGGTGAGGGAGGGTTAGAAAAGAGCAGTGACTGTAAGTAAAGAGGGGTGAAAGAGGGGAGTGAGTGAAGCAGCAAAGAAAGGTAAGTGAGGGAGTGTGGGTGAGTTGTAGGGAGTGAGCATGACGAAAGAGTATTGACAGAGTGAGGGGACACAGACAGCGACGGTAAGAGAGACAGAGTGAGGGAACAGAAGTCAGGAACTGTGAGGACAGACGGACTGAGAGAAGGAGTGAGAGGAGTGAAGTAAATGATTAAGGGAAAGAGAATGAGTGAAGGAGCAAAGGAAGGGAACAGAGGGTAAGGGAAGTAAAGCAGGGGGACTGAAAGAAGTTGAATATGGGAGGAGAGTTAGAGAAAGGAGAGTAAAAATGGAGGATAAGAATAAGTGAGGTAAGCAGAGTAAGGAAACAGGAGTGAGGTAGGGTGAGAAAATAGTAGTGAGGTTAAAGCAAAGGGTGATGACAAACTACATTTGTTTAGTCACACTTACCATATAATTAATGTAACTTTAATTACATTTTTTTACTACACTTTGTATCTGTGAAAGAGAGAAGAAAAAATAAGTTATAATTAGTAAAATATATATTTTAAAATAAAAGATACAAATGAAGAGGTTAAAAATCATAACAGTGTATTAAGAAATAAAGTACGAGTGAAAGACACAGAAAGGGAAATAAAGTAATGTAGAAGGACAAAAAGAGGGTAAAAGAAATAGAAGGAGAGCAAATTACTAAGAGTAAGGCATATAGATTCACTGACAGAGAGGAAGAGAAGAAGAGAGAAATGAACTGAAGGTAAGAAAGATACTAAAAGAATGTGAGTTAGCAAAACTAAATTCTGGAAACAGGAGTAAGTAAAAAGAGAATGACTGAGAGGGAAAGGAGTCTGATTGAGGATGCATTTAGAAGAATGAGGAATGGAAGATAACTGAGAGTAAGTGAAGGAGAGTCATAGAGTGAAGGAATGAAGGGAGAGAGGATACTATAGAAGGATTGAGAGAAAAGGAGTGAGGAAGTTAGTAGACAGAGAGACTAAGGGAAGGACTGAGTGAAGTGGAGTACAATGAGTGAGGAAAGGAAAATGAGAAAGGGAACAAAAGAAGGGAAGAGAGGAGAAGAGGACTAAAGCAGTGGTACTGAGAGAAAGTGATTTGGTGATGAAAGTAAAGAGAAGGACATTGAAAGATAGGAAATGAGGGGTAGTAATGGAACCGGACTAAAAGAAATGGGGTGAAGAACGATGAGAGAGGAGCAGTGAAGTTGTTGTAAGAGAAATGATAGAAGGTAGATAAACACAAGTGAACATAGCACGAGGAGAGTGAGGGACTGAGGACATAGAGGTAGTGAACGGAAAATAGAGAGAAGAGGTCAAAAGAAAGGAGCAAACAAAGATAAGCGAGGGAGAGTGGGTGAGTTATAGTGACAGAGTGCGACAATACTGGTGAGTGAGTAAAGAGGAATTACTAAAAGAGCAAAGGAGGAAAAGACGGAAAAGAGAAGTAAAGCAGAGAGACTGAAAACTGAAAAGTGGTGCAAGGGAGAGAGGGGATGCAGACAGTTGAAATGGAAATGAGGGGTTGTGAAAGAAGTGGAGTAAATGAATGGGTGTGAAACAGAGTGAGAGAAAGGCAGTGTGAGTGAGTAAAGAGAGCTGAAAGAGAGAGGAAAAAGGAAAGTGAGTGTGAGACAATGGGAATACAATATAAATTACACAATACAAACTATAGAATAATTTGTGCAACATGTTAGATAGTTTATTTTTGCTGTTCTCAGAACATATTGAATTTCACTAAAAACAGTGAGTTCAAACTATTCATCATATGACAGCGGGAAAAAAAAACACAATCTAAAAGATTGTGTTGAAAAAAAACCATATAAACTTACAAATCACATATGTACACTAATCTTTGATTCACTTACTTTTCCTTTAGGCCAAATAGTACATCATGAAGGTCCTTTTCGTTGGAAGGTACTCTGCTGTTCTCTAAAAATTCCATTTCATCGACTTTCTAGAAGAAAAGCTCCAAGAACATCTGAAATATGTTTCAATGTTTTCATATACTCCTTGTGTTCAGTCATGACTCTTTGCTCATTCCTTCACCTTTCCTTAAGGCCAAATAGTGTCAGATGTATCAGTATATTTTCAAATTACTTAAAACAAACTCTAAAATTACCGTTTTCCCGACATTCTGAAAGAAAGACTGAAACAACATTTTCACAATATTTAAATATTCATAATTCCATCTCTCGCTCTCTCATGTTGAACATTTCCTATAATACTGATATCACTTACTGTGCGATCTACTTACCGTACCTTTATGAGAACTATAATTTTTATATTATCTTCATCACTTTTACTCACAATATAATTTTAAACAGCAAAACTAACTTTTATTAACTGCTCCCGTCTTCATAGGCCAATTACCTTTACTTAAATTTTGGTTGTAAAAACACTAGGTATGAATTTTTTAAGTCAAAAGGCAAACGTTGTTTGAAAGTCAAATGAGTATCATTACAGTTAGTCCAACCTTTTCGACATTTTAAATAGCATGTGTAATGCCGTGATGTTGTTGAAGGACCGTCATGATAAATAATAGCTACAGTTGCAAAAGTTCTTCCTGAAATTGATAACTGAGAAGCCACGAAATTTTTAATAGAAGTTGTCAATTTGGTTCCATCAGGTCTACATCGTTGGAACATTAAAATGACATACTGACCATCATTTTGTATAAATAATGTGGACAGCATTGCAGACTTACATTGGGTACACACCATATTGTGATCAGCTGATTTAACTAGATTATTAAAAGGCACTGACTTGCAGTCTGGTAAAGTCAAATATATAAATCTTTCGGTGTCTATTGTAGTACTACTTGATAAACTAGAGTTGTCGCAGTCATGCTGCCATTGATAAGAAAGGCTAAAAAGATTTTTTATATCTACACCTTCATCTTCCAATACATCAAACATATACATTAAAAATTCCTGACAATCCTGCTGAATATTCTGTGAACATTGATTTTGACCAGAACATATGTCTAGAAGATTTCGAATTTCTGAAACACTTTCTATTTTTGCTCTATCACTGCTACATTTCTCAAACACAGAATTCAATAAACAGCAGAATGTTTGATCCCGATTTTCAACAATCTGTTCTTGTAAATTTTGAAGAAAAAAAACAACACTAAGCACTACATTAGCATAGCAGTTGACACCAGAACTGTTTTCAAACTGAAATCCAACAACATCTTCAACAGAATCCTTTTTCTTTCTGCTTACAATTACAGTTTCATCTACTTTTTGTCTTTTGGCTACTACCTCACAGCAATAATTCTCATTTCTTATTTTTCGGCCTACCACACGTTTTTCAAACAGAGGATATTGAGGCAAATGTGGAGCATATTCTCTTCTTAACCTATTGTATTCTTTAACACAATCTAGATCTGCACAAATCTTTGTTTCATCACACTCAATCAAGTACAATCCTGATAAAGTTCTGACTCGTGATAATGCCACATATGCCATACCCTCTTTAAACACAGAACTTCCAATGTTCACCAAAGTGTGATGTATTCCTATAGGTTCTGTATCGATCCCCCTATTCCTGACCCTATTCTGGTTAACAAACTAACAAGTTAACTAGCAGCCATCCCATGAGGCAGAAAACCCCCATGATGCAGGAACCGTTATCTGATAAAGCCACACTACGGCACAGGAACGTGTTATCTGATTAGGTCATAACGCTTGCCATCTAATTAGACAAGCGATATTCCTCCAGCCCCTGATAAGGCATACGGAGTTCTCAAAACAAATCAAACCTATGACAACCTGGGAAAAACCCTGCGGCCATTG
The DNA here is from genome assembly GCF_964261635.1 of Lissotriton helveticus. Classification (NCBI taxonomy): domain Eukaryota; kingdom Metazoa; phylum Chordata; class Amphibia; order Caudata; family Salamandridae; genus Lissotriton; species Lissotriton helveticus. Next base: position 1,012,864,771 of record NC_136072.1, read on the forward strand.
TTTTGATTTCACCGAGAACTTCAGCAAAAGAATGTGCTAACGACCTGGTCGTATGACATCCTTATTGACGTATCTATGTCCATCCTTACGTCAATCTCGGCACCTTAAAGGTATAAATATTACCGATATTGCCCTATGCAAACACACGCGGTGGTGACGAGATCGGAGCAGCCAGACTTGCCGAAGCCCAGGCAGAGCAGACCCCGCTGGCGCAGCCCCGCCTTCCTGACGCGCTGAGAACGAGACGCTGCCTTTCTCCTGCCGAGAAATCCAGCTCCGGCGCTTCCGGGTAGCCCTCGCAGGCAGCCTGGAATATCGAGGCCAGAGACGAGAGATACCATCCCTCATCCATCCTAGATTCCAGGTACAGAACTGAATAACCCCTCACAGAGAATTCTTTAGTCAGTCACTTGGCAAAACAAACTTAACTTAAACTGTAACTTTCTATTCCCGCCCACGCATTAGACTTAGGTCAGGTACACGGGGTAGGCGTAGTTAGAAACACCAGTTGAGTACGATTAGTCAAATGTATATGTGTATGTAATATATCTTATTCATTTTAAACCTTCATATGGCTTAGAAACCATATCAATGTTTTTACAGTATTATTTTATACTTCTGCTTTTAATGTATGCACTTTACTTAACCATAAGTATTGCAATAATATCGATCCATTTCTCTTGTATGAGAAAAGAGACTGATCAATAAATAACATCTTTTATTGAACACGCCCGTCTCTTCCTTTTCTCTACAATCTGATGAGACTAAGAATGCACGTACTGACTGAGTAAAATAAATTGCCTTTTGTTCACACAACTCTCGAGATACACTCTTGATTAGGGGAGAGCAAAGTTGTCATGTTCTATGGTTGTCAGAAACTAAATCCCTTCTTGTCTATCCAGGGAGGTTCAACTCCTCCTTGCCTATTCGAGAAAGTTTCTAGTGAACTCTGAGCTAGCTGGCAAACCCAAAACTTTAAGTCTAATATCGACAATAGTAGACCTAGTTAACGTCTGGTCTAGGCCTATACTATTGAAGGTATTATTCCAATGCGCAGAGCCTATTGGGATAATAGGAACTACACTACATGGCGCCCAACGTGTTTGGAAGGGCGATAAAACTAACGTAAGACATTTAGAGTAACTCAGTCGTGCTTTCTCACTCAGACCCCTTTTCCCATAATACTCCAAAGACGTCTGGAGTGGGTGAAAGGTAATATCCGCCAAACCTCGCAGGAGGAAACTCCTATGTATGGTACTTGGTTTAGTCAACGTTGAAGGATAAACCGTTCCAAAATATTGTGCATCTAATCTTTGTTTCCATAAGAAACCTGATCTGCAAACAAACAAAGTAACCATCCTGTCGGTAAAATGGTAGACAGTGATGATGAAAGAGAGGCAGTTAGATTAGCAACTGAACTCGCAGCAGCTGATACTGCATTGCAAGAAGCAGACCAGGATATAATACTCATCCCGGTCATCAAAAGGAAATCTATAACCTTAAAACTTATAGAAAATGGACTGACACCTAGAGGTGGTACAGTCATATTCGTAATTGAGGCACACGAATATCGGCAGACAGAGGTATACTATTCATGGATACATTTTCCAGCAGCAAATGCTGTAACAAAGTACTTCCACTATTACAAAACAGAGGAACCTCCTGAAGAGTATACTCCTTTCGAGGAGGTGGAAGTACCACTTAAATTTCAAGAGCACCTGCTCCTGAATGGCGCCCTAAAACACAATAATCACATCACCAGGCTCGGTCCTTTAGGTAGACCAGGAGCAACGTGGCCGGTCCTAGCCGGATACACACCACATCCAGAGTTCGAAAGAATGCCTGCAGCAGATCTTTTAGTACAACTAAAACAATTAATAAAGATACATAGACAATTAGTCCAATATGTGATGCGGACTTCAACAATTCAACCAGCAATTAAAATTCCACAGCTGACCCCTCACCAGGGGAACACAAATAAAATTACACCACAAAACATACAATCCTGCCTAGGTAAAGTACCAGCTAAACGGGAACAAATACCATTCTGGTTAGCACAAAAAATCACCCAAATAGAGGCTGTGTTTCCAGACACCACCCCGTTAAAAAAACACAGGATTCTGACTATCTGTCTTCCAATGGGAATCGCACCACACATTGAGGACTGTGACACTTGGGGTACAGTCTTTGCTTCCATCTACACAAAAACGCACGGTGTTCCATCCATTTCGGTAATACCAGATGTGCTAAAACAAATTCAAGACGAATATGGTCCAGAACCCGCTTTAACTCTTGGTATGAAATTACTAAAAGACTTCAAGCGGGTCTCGGCTATATTATTAGCCAACATAAAGGGAGAAGCAGCAAACGTGGCGATCCGCCAGAGGCTAAAAGAGACAGATATAGCAGACCAACCAGCTGAAATTGCCAGAATCATAGAAAAATCCTATGAGGAACTAGGTAGTGATAGTTTAGGTGGAATACCAGTAAAACCACAACTGATTGAAAGTCCTGAAAAAATGTTTTTTAATAATAACTCAACATCACAAAAAAAGAGCTGGGATGGAAACAAACAATCCAATCCTAAAGAAAAGAAATTCCAGTCCAGAGGAAGGTCTCCTAGGCGAAGAGAAAAATCTCCGAACCAAAGACACAGGTCACCCCAGAGTGACCCCTCTGGGAAAAGATATAACCTTAGAAATAGGGATAATATAAAGAAGCCTGATAGATATCAAGACATTGATACACGTCCCTCTCAATCTTTTCAGACTTCCTCGCAGAAATCGGAAAGAAGAGGACGATCAGAACAAAGAGAAGAGCACGCCAAGTCCAAAGACAAGGAACCTGCTCAGCTAAAAAAGAAATTACAATTTCCAAAAAAGAAGATAGCCAGTATCAAGGTAGTTAACAATGCCGAGAATACTGAGGACACAACTGAAAAACGGAGAATGGGCTCAGACAATGCTAGACAGCGCATCAGAAGTGAGCATAGCTCGCAAAGTCCTTATGAATCATCTGGAGACAGTGGACACGAATGAATATCTTCAAGTGGAAACTGCAGACACCAGAGTTAGCCAACCTCACAAAATATATGAACTAACTTTACGTATAGAGGGGGATAAGACTATAAAAATAAGGGGACTATTTTGGGATAATCTCTCCAAGGGCTATGACATCCTTCTAGCTGAAAAAGACTGGCCACCAGAGTTTGTCAGGGATTGCCCTCATGGCGAAGAAATAATTATGCCTGCCTTCTCAAATCACATCCCAATTCATAAAAAATACACACTTGCTAGAAAGTGGGCAGTAGCCCTAGCTCCTGCTTTATATAAAAATCACGTAGGATGGGATGAGGACTCTCCTCCTCACAAAATCCAGTTAAAATCACAACCTACTGCACAGAGGCAGTACCCAATTAAGCAAGAAGCTAAAAAACAGGTAAAAGAAATCCTAGATCAGCTAGAATACCAGGGGGTGATTGAAACTTGCACCTCACAAATGAACAACCCTTTGTTTCCGGTCTCCAAACCAGACAATTCATATCGTCTAGTTTTGGATTACCGACACCTTAACTCATGTTGCAAAAAATACAAAACAACATTAGACATCTCTAATGGATTCTTTTGTCAAAACATAGCACCAGAGAGCAGATATTTGTCTGCATTCTCAATAAATGGCACTCAAAAACAATTCTGTCGGTTAGCCCAGGGGTACAAGAACAGCCCGGGAGTATTCTCAGCAGAGTAACAGAATTACTACAAACATATGACGACGAAGCATTATCGTATGTCGACGACATATACTTAACAGATGATGACTTGGATAGTCACTTGAAGAGAGTGAACACCATAATACTTGGGTTCGCAGCAGAGGGTTACAAATTCAACTTTAAAAAATCCAGAATTGCCCATCTGACAGTCCTGTTCTTAGGATATGAATTATCAAGTGAAGGCAAAAGCCTGGCTGACAATTTTCTAGAGAAATGTGCCGTACTCCAAGCACCTAGAACACTAAAAAACCTACAGTCAATTCTAGGCTTCCTAAATTTCGGAAGAACATACATTGCAAATTACGCAGAAAGGGTCAAACCCCTTTATGATCTAATAAAACCAGATTTTAAAAGAACCAATTGGACTCAAATACACACAGAAATTCTGACATCCTTACAAACAGACATGCCAATTAAAACAAAATTAGAAACACGTGATAACACACGCAATCTTGTGATTCGAGTCATCCCAGGAAGATGCGGATTCACATACCTGACCTCTAATGAGGGAGAAAAGGTACCAATTGCATTCAAATCACACTTGTACACAGAAGCTGAACAGAAATTCAGCATTAAAGAAAAAATTGTTCATGCAGTTCAAACCGCAATAGCTAGAGAAAAAGATCAAGCTGACGGTAGACGTATCACAGTCAGAACAGCAGAATCAGCCTTTGAGGCATTAACAACACCGTGTAATTTACCAACAACAACATTGAATCCAGAATGGATACAATGGGTGAATTCAATTACAACGGACAAAGTATACTATTACTTTGATCCAGAACTAGAGGAACTAAAAAATCTAGAATATGAAAGAACATTCCCTCTGCCTATCGACATTCTGCCCTTACGACAATACGCTTGTGTAATCTATACAGACGGACATGCTCAACCCTCCGTTTGGGGAGAACAAGCATACAACCCAACATGTGAGATTACAAAAGAAGTGTGGCGCGGAGGTAAACTAAGACCTCTATTAACAAAAACACACTCAGTAGAAACTAATTCAGAACAACAGACTGAAATAATAGCATTGAAAATGGCGCTAGATAATGCGGATCGCGAATTCCCGACACTTATAGTGTCCGATTCATATTACTGCGTCAAATCATATAACAACAATTTGCAGACATGGATTCAAAACGGTTACAAAGATGACACAGGTGCAACAATAAAGCAAAAACTGCTTTGGGAACAAATAGCTCTTTTACAAAAAGAACTACCAAAGACTCACGTGACACACTCACTGAGTCATCAGCGTGATGGCGTTCACGTTGCAGGGAATTCATTGGCTGAGACAGCCACAGCGGTAGCAACTAAATCGGCTTCCGTAGTTCGAAAAAAGCGTACAGTGAAGTATATTGACGGTGAAACAGTGCTGGCAGTGAAAACGTCATCAAAAGGCGACTGCTCAGCGCTACCGATCAACTATCCACTCAATTATACATACATAATCGATGCAAACTCCGTCCCTTTTGCTCGAATCCCTGGAGTGGGGGATAGAGTGATTCCAAACATGGACAGGAGGAACTTGTTAATCGCAGACGCACATATGGGTGAGGGTCTCAGACACCTCAAACTAAAAGATTCTCTGGAAGAATTACAATCAAGGTACTGGTGGCCAGGCATGAGCCTGCATCACACCATGTTTGTAAAAAAGTGCCCCAACTGCAAAAGGAATCGCAGTGGTGAGAGAAACGGTGTAATACCGTGTCGTTTCACTCCAGAAAAAATCAACAGTAAAAAGCAAGGCTTGCGATTAACATATACAGGCTAGTTTCCACTTATAATGTAGATCACCAGCACTCGGCTGACGTCTGGACTGTTATACAAAGATTTGCGAGTCTAAATGGCATATACGCTAAGAGCATGCTACGTTTGACCATTGTTTTCACTCTAGCCCTCCAGCCTGAGGGGAAACATGGCCAAATGAGCATAGCACAGCGGGAATCTTCTCACTTCCTTCCTGAGGGATACGGGATGGTGTAAAGAAAAAACCAAGGCATAAAGCAATCTATAACGGAAAGGATATTAGGTTCAGGAGCTGGGTGGGTCAAACATCTAATAAGTGTCCAACGTAGTCTAAATAACCTGCCAAGAAATTCTCTGAAGGGATTCAGTCCGTACGAATTATTATTTGGAACTAGGATGTTAATCTCTGACCTTGACAGTCAGACTTCAGTGGTAAAGGAAAAAAGCTTTGATATCAAAGATCGTTTGGCTATTTTACAGGACTTAAACGAAACAAGAAAAGACCTGAGCAACATAAAGTTGAAACAGCAGCCAACAACCACTGAAGAACCACCACCTGTCCCAGCAAGACCTGTCTGGATTCCAAAAGTCGGGGATCTAGTCAGAGAAAAGATCGCGGTAAAGAAGGAATTTGGGCCTTCTTACAGAAAAGCAGTTCCTGTCTTGTCTGTCAACGGGACAAGATCAGTAGTACTACCGCCGCTTGCTGGTAAAAAGGAGAACCGAGTTGTATCCATCGACCTGGTAAAACCACAATCATGTGGCCGATAACAAAAAGTAGGCCAAGTGGACTCCCCATAAGTAGCAGAACACCAAGGTTCGCTACCAGTACAGAGGTCCTAACAAAGAGGCTAATCACATTCGAAACGCCTACAGAAGAACGACAAGGACTATGCAACAATGCAATGGAACTTAGACCTCTGAACACCCAAATAAAAACATTTAGCAGAGACACACCAACCTATAATGAAGTAACAAACGACTATGCAAGAAACAGTAATCCTGAAGCAATTGGAACAATTGACAGAACTGCATCCGGCTACTTCATAAACTTCGATGATTCCTCCGAAGGCTTCACTGAATCAAAAACACAGCCATCATCAAAAACCTTTAAAGATAAAGCTAAAGAACTTTTGAAACAACTGAAAGAAACATATCTGATTTCTCCATGGATTGAATTTTGGGTGGGTTTTGGTGCATTTATCCTCATACTTTGGCTCATCATGATACTAACTTTGGGACGCTTCATTGAGGGAAAATATGCTAAAATGGACACAGCAAGTCAGAAAATCAACTTGATCCTCAAACCACACACATCTTCACACGTCGAGAAAAGAGAACTTTCTTCAGTCAACTTCACAGCCAATCCTATACCGGGTGGGGTAGCATGGGACAACACTGACTACGAAATCTATGGTCCGGTTGAAATCCTGAAATATCCACACCAAATTAAAATCTCATTGAGTGACTTCGTAAAACCAAGCACATTTGCTGATGATTGGGACTTTGAAAGTATAAACAATATGATGTCTGACTTAGTGATGTCTGCTAAATTTACCAAACATGATTATTTGCAGGGTTCTACAAATTATGATAGTATGTATTGCTACAACCACTATGGTAACCATTTTTTACATAGATCTGCACAACCTAGATATGTTTTAAATTATAATCAATGGGAACATTGTGCAACCCCTCCAAAAGGAAGCTCAAGAACCGTTTATGACAAATATTCATACTTTTCAGGTTTTAACATAAGTAATGCTGAAACATTTTACTTCAAATTTTCAAATAAGACAGGGACAAAGACCATGATAACCAACACAAAATTGATATATTCAGACTCATTCTTTGAACAAATGAATACTTTTGGTTTTGATTATTGGGACAAAAATGTTGAATTGAAAAGTGTTTGGGGTACAAAAGAATGGCAAGTACAGGGTATAGAATCTTTGTTTAGAGCCTGCATGATCCCAGAACAAATTATATTTTTAAATGACACTGTTCAACAAACTACCTGTCTTGGCTTAGCCAAAATCAAAGACTTAAATAAACCGTCTATTCCAAAACCAACAATGAACAGCAATAGCTCTACAGATGAGGAGATAGACATAAACTATGTATTAAACCAAAACACAACACATCCAGATTGGAAACAGTGGTTGATCTGGCCCACAGATACTAATAACTGTCAAGACAGATTCCTGAACAAAACACAGGGGTTCAAAATGACCAGGCCAGACCCTAGATATCCCCAAAGACATCACCCAGGGATAATAACCACCTACAGTGTGGGCAAATTATGCCTTCAATGGCTACAAACTTCCACACTGGCAGAAATTAAGCAACACCTAACTTTACTTACTGATGGTGCTGACTTGCGTGATTTCACTATGGGACCACGCAAACAGCGTCAAAAGCGTTTCATGGCAGCCTCTGTATATGCAGCATACAATGAGGCCTGGAAGGTTACTCAAATTGAGACAGCAGAAAGGATACGGGAAATTGACCGTATTAATTTGGAAAAATCACTTTCTGTAGTGGACAATGGGTTAATGACTCTGTCCTCCAGAATTTTTTCTCTGGACAGCATTGTGTCTTCAGCAATCGACATAATATCGCAAGACTTACTGTTGTTACAACACGGTCAGTCTCAATTGCGTTCTATTGTACAGCTTGGCTGGACGTTACAAAATCTGCGTTCAGGCTATGTGCCTTGGCGTTTAATCAACACAACGTCACTTTTCAATATCTTTAACCTTACTGATAAACAAATCAGTATGGCCCAGAAGGGTGCTGATTATACAATCCTGAGCATTGAGAAACTCGAAAGATTACCAGTGACAATGTCAGAACGACCTGTCAGTGAATGGATAATACATGGGATAATTAATATTCCAATATCAACCTTCAGGTTTCAATACTGCCAAAAATATATACAGGCTGGCATGTACGAAAAATTGGGAAAAGGGTACATTAAAACAACATGGAACCTGCCCTATTCACATGCATGTGTCAGTAATAAAGGACAGAAAGTGTTTCTTAGTGGCAATAATTGTGCGATGTCACTAAGCGGTACACTTCTGTGTAACGGAATTAGTTTGCATGGAGCCTGTGAAGGGAACTCAAATAACCTTTCATGTCACCAGCTAGGCACACCTGCTACAGAGATAGAACCATTCTTTCAGCGACTCTATAATGGGAGTTACATTCTAATTGTAGATCGCAGATGCTGTAGTCTTATGCCCGGGACTCCTTATCTCGTAACTACGACTGCGAAGGTCAAGTGCTGTGGACGCTTATTGTTCCCCAGCTCCTTTCCAGACAGGGAGGCAAGGGCATGGCCCAACTTGAAAATTACTTCTATTCGAATAGATACTTTAAGCAGAATGAAAACAGTGCTTCTTCAGACGCCGACAAGGCTCACGTCATCAAAAGAAACGTATGATCTCCTAGTCGCAAGGACGACTGCAGAGATACATTCATTGTTATCGACTGATTCCCCCATACATTTCGCGGAAATCCTGAATGAAATCTTAAATATTTCTGATACCAGTGGAGTCTCAAAAGTATTTAAGACAGTATTTTCGATGGCATTAACACCATTCAAAGCCATACTGGGTATTTTTCCAGATTTCGTCCATTCGATTTTTGGCGGACTTCCCCTCATTTTAGGACTAATTGCAGGAATCCTATTCTTAGTCCTTATATTTCGTTATGGCAAACCATGTCACAGACAAAACACCTGCAACAAGGGAAGAAACAATCCTAGCCATTGGATACCGGGACCGGATATCAAAAATCCTGGGACTATCCCGGCTTAGAGACCTGAACATGACTTGGTTTCTTTCATTTCGACCAATGTGGCATCGATGTGTTTTACCTGTATTAAGGTGCCTGCTATGCGGAGAAGAATGCGTGTTAGACACCTGTCTGACGCTACAATCGGATGCGCCAATGGATGCAGAAACATTGTTGAGTCCAACAAAGGCTCATGCTTTGTGCTGCCCTCAACGGCTACCAATCCTGATGACGGCATATGTGGAAGCTTCACCACTACGATTAAGGGGTAGTGAAGTTCAAGGTGAAAGCAGCATCTAGCAGGTACGACCTTCTGTCAGCAATCCAAATCAGAATGTCAATGGAGACAATCATGCGCACGAATGCATGGTTACACCTATTTCCGAGTTAGTGGAACTCTCCCAGGAAGCTGTTGACAACTTTTTCGAGAGTCTAAATGATATGATGTTCTCACCAGAGCAGAAATAGAGACTTTTGAGCAAGCTCGTACACAGCGTTCCCTGAATTTGGCCTTCAACTAGAAAAGCAAAATACCATGAACATTTTTCCCTCCAGTTCACGGACAGCAATTTTTTCAGCAGCCCCAAAATATTTTTGCATATTTTTCGGGACACTATCTTCTGCTTAAAGTAAGAACTATTCTTAGAGCAATACAAATTTCTACTTTTAGATAGCTTATAGACATTAGCTGCCCGCTGGTATGTTCATAATTATTTTATTCTGTGATGGAATGGTCTCGAACTTTTTTCTGTATTAAGAGCCATTTCATGTGTAAATTCTCATATACCATTTAGCAATAATGTATACAAATGCGTGATTACTTTAGCATTATTTCACAGCTTGAGTGCATACAATACATGTAAATGCTTTTTTTCCGTATATTTGATAATTTGAAAATGCATTTATGTATTTTGGGGTGGTAAGGTATACACGATACTCTACAGTATGTTTTACTATGCATAGATTAGTAAATATGTCCATAGTTAGCGTGGAGTGGGTGTGATGTATTCCTATAGGTTCTGTATCGATCCCCCTATTCCTGACCCTATTCTGGTTAACAAACTAACAAGTTAACTAGCAGCCATCCCATGAGGCAGAAAACCCCCATGATGCAGGAACCGTTATCTGATAAAGCCACACTACGGCACAGGAACGTGTTATCTGATTAGGTCATAACGCTTGCCATCTAATTAGACAAGCGATATTCCTCCAGCCCCTGATAAGGCATACGGAGTTCTCAAAACAAATCAAACCTATGACAACCTGGGAAAAACCCTGCGGCCATTGTTTTGATTTCACCGAGAACTTCAGCAAAAGAATGTGCTAACGACCTGGTCGTATGACATCCTTATTGACGTATCTATGTCCATCCTTACGTCAATCTCGGCACCTTAAAGGTATAAATATTACCGATATTGCCCTATGCAAACACACGCGGTGGTGACGAGATCGGAGCAGCCAGACTTGCCAAAGCCCAGAGCAGAGCAGACCCCGCTGGCGCAGCCCCGCCTTCCTGACGCGCTGAGAATGAGACGCTGCCTTTCTCCTGCCGAGAAATCCAGCTCCGGCGCTTCCGGGTAGCCCTCGCAGGCAGCCTGGAATATCGAGGCCAGAGACGAGAGATACCATCCCTCATCCATCCTAGATTCCAGGTACAGAACTGAATAACCTCTCACAGAGAATTCTTTAGTCAGTCACTTGGCAAAACAAACTTAACTTAAACTGTAACTTTCTATTCCCGCCCACGCATTAGACTTAGGTCAGGTACACGGGGTAGGCGTAGTTAGAAACACCAGTTGAGTACGATTAGTCAAATGTATATGTGTATGTAATATATCTTATTCATTTTAAACCTTCATATGGCTTAGAAACCATATCAATGTTTTTACAGTATTATTTTATACTTCTGCTTTTAATGTATGCACTTTACTTAACCATAAGTATTGCAATAATATCGATCCATTTCTCTTGTATGAGAAAAGAGACTGATCAATAAATAACATCTTTTATTGAACACGCCCGTCTCTTCCTTTTCTCTACAATCTGATGAGACTAAGAATGCACGTACTGACTGAGTAAAATAAATTGCCTTTTGTTCACACGACTCTCGAGATACACTCTTGATTAGGGGAGAGCAAAGTTGTCATGTTCTATGGTTGTCAGAAACTAAATCCCTTCTTGTCTATCCAGGGAGGTTCAACTCCTCCTTGCCTATTCGAGAAAGTTTCTAGTGAACTCTGAGCTAGCTGGCAAACCCAAAACTTTAAGTCTAATATCGACAATAGTAGACCTAGTTAACGTCTGGTCTAGGCCTATACTATTGAAGGTATTATTCCAATGCGCAGAGCCTATTGGGATAATAGGAACTACACTACAAAAGCACTATCTACACTTAAACCTTGAGATTTATGAATTGTCACCGCATATGCCAAACAAACAGGAAACTGTTTTCGGCGAACATATAAGTCTTTCACAAGCAAAAATCTAGCTGAACAATGACAAATTTGTTCTATTTCGTCAATGCCATCAAATTTAATTTTTAAAATTTCAATTCCATCTCTATTTTTGTAATTCACAAAATCAACAACATGACCCATTGCTCCATTTACCAGACCTCTTTCAACATTTAAATTCCTTCTCAAAATGATACGACAATTTAAACACACATTCAGAGTCTTTTCAAAACCAGCAGTTTTAGATATACTCTTCTCTAATGAATCCAATTTTGATTTCAAATTTTCTGACAAAATAATTGTTGCTCCCATATGCTCTATTTTATCTATAGCTTCCAGTTTCACAATCTCTTCATTTTCTAACTTTAACATTTTGTTGTTGAAGATGGAACATTCTTGCAGAGTTGGCATCAAACATATCCCAGATTTGTTCTCAGTAATTTTCTTAAAAATATTCTCTGGAAGAATGTTTTCATTTGGATACAAATTTGAAATTAATCGTGCATGTAATGCTTCTTTCCCATGCTCACTTACTTTACCGTTTCTTACATCTTGTAGAATATTTTTATAATCTTCATCCTTTGCCTGTCGCATATTTTGAAGCAGTTCTGCATATTTGAAATTTAACCATATATTAACGTTTCCAATGCTTCCTAGGCACTTCCTGGTATCTTCATGCGTGAGCATTTTAAACACTGGTTGTCCTTTCACTGGAGTCAACTGCAGTAGATCTCCAAAAACAATAATGTGTTTTCCACGGAATAAGACATCATAGTCTGTTCTAAGAATTTCTTGCATTCTCAAATGCACAAAAGCAAGCATTAGATTTGAGACCATGCTTACTTCATCAATGATAAGAAGTTTCATTTTCTTCAGGACTCTGGAAACTTCAGAACAAGCACCTCCAGATAGCTTGTGGTATTGTAATTTGTTATCATGCTCAACTGGTAGCATCAGTAAACGATGTAAAGTAATCCCTTTAATGTTATGTGCTGCAAGCCCAGTTGGAGCGGTAACAACACAAGACAGCGGTGATTCAGTCCTTTTCTGCAGATAAGTTGCAATTGCTTTAATCAGAAAACTTTTTCCAGTTCCCGCTTCTCCACTCACGTACAGTCGGACAGGCTTAAATGATGTACATGAGCACTCTTTTTTCTCATGACTAAATCCATGTTCAACCTGTTCTGTGACTTCGTCATATATCTGTTTCTGCTCAAGGTTTAGTTGTTTCACCAAATCTTCTAAGTTAACTACATCATCTTGAGCTTGTTCCATAGCTCTTTCCACCTCATCCATGGCAGTGGCAGCTTCATTCTGAATAATTGGTCCTCCTAGTGGATCCTGACTCAATGAAGCAGAACTCTGACTGTCTTGAGAACTGTCTCTAGCAATCTCTACAGCAATTGTGGCTTCTTGCTCTATTTCTTCGTTCAACATTTGCAGATAATTTGGAAAATCAGGACATTCTATGGTATCCTTGGTTGCATTAAAAGAATCTTCGTAACAGAGAAAATCTCCAAGTAGTTCCTCTTCTGTACGCCATGGCTTAAAGAGTTGCAAAAGAGCTAAATAGTAAAATTCCCTTTTCTCTGGATTTTCGCAACTCAATTTTTGATGATTAATCAAATGGCCTTTTCTCTGCTTCACTAGACATCCTTCACACCCAATGACAGCATATATTCCATTATTGATATCTTCTTGGATGGTCCTCTTATAAATATAGTTTTGCAGAACTTCATACAAACAACTGTTCTCAAGATGACTACTTCTATTTGGATAGTATGTATCCAACATGTTTGTCTTCAAAATATATGTACTGTTTGGTTCTTTCTCCGCCAAATACTCAATTTCTTGTACAGATTTCAAAACTCGGTTTCGTGTTGCAGCAAGACCTAGACTCACCCAAATAATTGTTCTAGACTTGGCGTAGAGACTTGCTGATGATAACCGATCAGAACATTCATATGCTCCAATTTCTCGATGCGACAACATCTTCAAACTGAAACTGTATAATTTTTTACTTATACTCTTTTCATGTGAAATGTCCTCCCACATTTCCTTCCGTTCTGTCTTTTCTTTTTTTGTGATGTAAGACATCACATATCGAGCCACAGCAATAGAGTTGTCAGCAACGAACTGAATATCCATGTTAGCATTCCACATGGACAAAATCACTGGGTTGTAGTCGTAGATGTACTTGGACTCTTTTGGTGATTTCCTCGTCACTGTGTCATCCGAATCTGTTCCAAATTTGGGTGCATCTTTAATCCATAACAACATATGTATGTGAGGAGCACCTCTCGCTTGATACTCCTTTCTCCAAAAGAAATCCAAAACCTCTCCAAGGGGAGGATTTTTTTTTGTTGGTAATGAAAGACATCATAGCTTCAAATCTATGATTGAAATATCTGCATACATTCACTGGATCCAAAGAACACAGTTCTCCAGGTGTTTTGAATTCTATATTTTGCATGTTTGCATTTGCCTCTCGTAGAAATTGAAGTAAGTCGTCCCATGCATACTCAGCACAGCTAAGAGTGAGGAACCATGTAGGAGTTCCTAAGTTTCTTAGCATACATTTCAATTCCCCATGACGACGGTACCAATACTCGTTTGTACCACGCTGACATGCCATGAGATTGATTAGATGAGATTCCAAAATATTGTCTTGCAGATTGACTTTCTCCATAAAGTCCCTCGCCGAAACATTTTGCAGATGTGCTCCACTTTTCAGTATACGGTTTACTGCATATGAAAGCCCAGACAAGTCACTTTCATACAGTAGATGAAACAAATATGAGATGCATTGACGAAAACTTGGATCTTCAGCATATAATCTTAAAGTCCGGTATTCAGATGCAGGAATTTGAAGTGGTCGATCGTCATATCGTCCACCTCGACCTGTTGGAAATAGCTGTGGAAAACAACGAGCTTCTAAACTTTCTTCCCATACACTAATGGGACTTCCTTTTGCTGCTTTCATTTGAAACAAGTCAATTGCATTCCCCATTACTTCTTTGGAATGCAAAGGATGAACAGTATAATGTTCATATATTTCTTCACTTCTAGACACATAAACTATTTCAATTTGGCCGGCTGAACAATCACTGTCTTCTTCTGCAGCTGTTTCCTCTGCTCCAACACATACATCTTTGTAGTACTCATTGTTTTTGACCAAATACAACATTGCCTTTTTGACTTTCCTAACATCCACTAAATCTTGCCAGATTTTCTTACTCTTTGTCGGAACCCCATTAACTAGAATAACCAGAGGTTCCTCTTCCACTTTCTCTATACCAATTGTATCAATATTTTTCTTGAAATGTAGAGGCAAATAAACAACTCTTCCCTTTAATCCTCTCTGTAAATCTGAAGGAGGCAATTTCCCTATCTTAGGCTCCATGCGAACAATAGCCTGAAAAGGATGGACATATTGAATCAAAATAGATTCATATGTATTTAAATCCAGCAATTTAGGAGGAATGTCTACCAACTCAAGATTATTATGAACAGCTCTAGCAGGCATTCTGTTTTCATTTAATTTATTATAACAATATTTACAAATACGCTGATCAGAGCTCAAATCAAAAGAATTCTCCACCAACAAAAAAGTTGCAAAATTCTTCCATTCACTATTATTTTCCATTTCACTTTCTGCACATAAATCAACTAACCTAGTCTGAATCTTATAATGAGTCTGTCGACAACACAATCAAGTAAAATTAGGCCTTTCACTTGATTTCACCTTAATCTTGGTAATTTCCTGGTCAAACTTTTCTGTACTTGAAATGTGTACATTGTCTTCCACATTACCTTCTATTACTGTGTCAATTTCTACACTGTCCTCTTTTTCACCAAAGTAACAAATCTCAATATCTTCACAAATCTTCTTCACATCTAATTCAGTTCCATGCAAAAGAGCACTGTTTAACTGTTTAAGCTTAAGTGCTGGACTTTTTGCATAATACAACATTCTCACTAATTTCCTCATTTTGTTATGATGCATTGCTAACATCCTAAAATGATGAAAAACCCTCTGACATACTTTTCTAGAAAGACAAGCCAGTGAATGCCCTTGCAAACCTGTGTTTTCTCTCACTCTGCAAGGATCTAAGTCTTGCAACATCTTCATTTTCTGTTTTAGACTTTTCTTACTATATGTACGTAAGAAATTACGAAGCAAATCGATTGAATCCTGTCGCACACTACAAATACTACTACACTTCCAAGTGTACACTGGACCCTTAGTGTGTCTCCCTAAAACTTCATCAGTTAACACCTCTTCTGCATTTCTAGACACAAGTTTCTCTTTTTCAATCGGACAACCGTCTTTTACCTCATATGCTCGACCACTGGTGTCAACTGCATGCACCAAATCATTCTCCTGGAAGTAACTCTCTTCATTAAAAAATGGCTCACAACTTGAACTATGCATCCATTCTCCAGAAAAAACTTTACAAAAATTAGTCCGATTAATTACTCTTTTGCATCTACTCTTTGATTTGAAAAATCAATTGTCTTGTTAAGTGTCCTAATTCTATTGATTACTAAAATAAATAATTTTTTCTTCAGTTCAAAAGCCTGACCAACAATCTTCTCTACACTTTTCTTTTTCTTATAAAAAGCAGCTCTCTGTTTACCTTTTTTAACATTTTTTAACACATTTAAAACCACCCTATTGCGAAACATTCATTTACGAATGTCCCTAAATTGGTTTTGCCTTCTATTCCTATACATATTATTCTCTCCTGCTCCAGTAGTAGCAATTTTGAGGGGCCTCTCCTTCCTTTTCAAATTTGCTCTCTCCTTCTGTATATTCACATCCTCATCAAATTTTTTTTTTGATCTACATATGTTCCGAAAGAAAGACTTAGTTGTCTTACCAGGAGCTTTTTTCCTGTTTTTTGAAGTAATTGTTGTAGACGAGTGCTTTAATTCCGTTGCTGTTTTTGATTTTTTCCGCTTGGCATCTTTCCTTCTCCTCTGCCTTGAGGGCATATTTCCTTACTATTGAAATCTTGATTTCAATCTGTGTTAAAGAAAAAAATAACACATTTTAGACCACTATTACCAAACAACAAAGCAATGACAATAAGCAAACGATATAAACACTAGTTTACAACATATCTAAGTTTATATCACAGCAACTATGTAACTAGGATTAAGACAGAGAAAAAGTGTATAATATGTTGTAAGACAGAAAAAGGATGTAATAGGGAGAGGGAGTCAGTCAAAGAAAGGGACAAAGGGAGTAAGTCAGAAAAAGGATGTAACAGGGTGTAAGACAGAGAGAGGGTGTAAGAGGATGTAAGACAGAGAGAGGGTGTTAGAAGGGGAGAGTATGTAAAAGAGACTAAAACAGAGAGAGGCTGTAAAAGGGAGAGAGAGAGAGTAAGTTTGAGAGAGGGTGTAAGAGGAAGTAAATCAGAGAGAGGATGTAACAAGGATTCAGTCAGACAGAGGGTGTAACAGGAAGAGAGGAAGAGAATAAAAAAGTCAGAAAGAGGGAGAGAGGGTGTAAAACAGACAAAAGGTGTAATAGGGAGTAAGTCTGGGAGAAAATGTTTCAAAGAGAAAGGTTGTAAGACGGAGTAAATCAGGAAGAGGATGTAAGAGAAAGTATGACTTACAAATTGCTGTAAAAAAGAGAGAGAGGGAATAAATTAGAGCCAGGGTGTAAGAGAAAGTAAGTCAAAGAGAGAGTGTAAGAGAGTGTAACACAGAGTCAGGATGTAAAAAGGAATAAGTCAGAGAGAGGGTGTTAGAAGGGGACAGGTGGAAAAATAGAGTAAGTCAGGAAGAGAATATAATAGAGACTAATACATTGTTGATAATGCTTCTTAAAGAAATGTTGGTGCATAAAGGAATTGTATTTTCTAAATGAGTGAGGTTTCAGTAGTGTAATGAAATGCTTATACATATGACCTGTGCTCTGTTTTGTAAATGTTATTTAAAAAAAGATTTCGGGCACAAGAATTGGTGTTACATTATTGACAAGGATTAGATAGTATCTGCATGATTAAAAAAATATATTAGCACATTTCACAATCATGTCACCTGTGTTTCCTCAGATTAGTAAGCAGATTGTGCAGATGAGGTGAGGCCTGTCCAGGGGTGCAGAGGAGATAAGTCCTGTGTCCAAGAGTGCTGTGGACAGGACTTACCACCTCTGCACCCCTGGACAGGCCTCACCTCATCTGCACAATATGCTTACAAATCGAATGCTTGTATATAGGACGAGCGCTCTGTTTCTTGAATGTTATTGGAAAAACGATTTTGGGGCAAATGAATAGCTTTTACATTTTTGAGAAGGAATAAATAGTGTCCGCAAGATTAAATAGATATATTTGAACCTTTCACAATCATGTCATCTGTGTTTTCTCAGATTAGTAAGTACATTGTGCACATGAGGTGAGGCCTGTCCAGGGGTGCAGAGGAGGTAAGGCCTGTGTCGAAGAGTGCATTGGACAGGACTCACCTCCTCTGACCCTTGAACAAGCCTCACCTCCTCCGTGCACCCTGGACAGGCCTCAATGTATTGGGTATAAATGATGGTAACAGGATGCAGATAAGGTGCGGCCTAACCAGGAGTGCAGATGAGGTGAGGCCTGTCCAGGGGAGCAGAGGTGTTGAGGCCTGTGTCTAAGAGGGCAGTGGAATGGACTTCATGAAGCCTCTCCCCCACTGCACTCTTAGACACAGGCCTCACCTCCTTTGCACCCCTGGCCAGGCTTCTCTCCCTCTACACTCTTGAACACAGGCCTCACCTCCTCTGCACCCCTGGACAATCCTCACCTCATCTGCAACCCTGAACAGACCTCACCTCATCTGCACCCCTAGACAGGCCTCAGCTCATCCACACCCCTGGACACGCCTCACCTCATCTGCACCCTGTTACCATCAATTATACCCAATACATTGAGGCCTGTCCAGGGGGCACAGAGGAGATGAGTCTTGTCCAAGAGTCAGAGGACGTGAGTCCTCTACACTGCACTCATGGACACAGGCCTCACCTCCTTTGCACCCCTGGACATGCCTCACCTCATCTGCACAATCTACCTCCTAATCTGAGGAAACACAGGTGACATGATTTTAAAAGGTTCAAATATATTTATTTAATCTTGCAGACACTATTTATTCCTTCTCAAAAATGTAAAAGCCATTCATTTGCTCCAAAATCGTGTTTCCAATAACATTTACGAAACAGAGCGCAGGTCATATGTACAAGCATTCCATTTCACTACTGAAACCTCACTATTTTTCAAAATACAATTCTTCTATCTAGTAAATGTTGATACCAAACATTATCATTAAACTTAACAAAAAGCAAGAAGAAAAAAGCTCAATCTGCTTCCTAATCTAGAGTAACACAAGTGACATGATTGTGAAAACTGCAAATATATTTATTTAATCATGCACACACTATTTATTCCTAGTCAAAAATGTAAAAGCTATTCATTTGCCCAAAAATCGTTTTTCAAATAAGATTTAGGAAAAAGAGCGCAGGTCCTATGTACAAGCATTCCATTTCACTACTGAAACCTCACTATTTTACAAAATACATTTCCTCTCTCTTGCAAACATTGATACCAAGCATTATCGAAAACCATGACACAATTCAACAAGAAAAAAGCTCAATCTGCTTCCTAATCTGAAGTAAGACAGGTGACATCATTGTGAAAGCTTCAAATATATTTATTTAATCATGCAGACACTATTTATTCCTTCTCAAAAATGTAAAAGCCATTCATTTGCCCCAAAATCGTTTTTTAAATAACATTTAATAAACAGTGCGCAGATCCTATGTACAAGCATTCAATTTCACTAGTGAAACATTACTATTTTACAAAATACAATTCCTCTATCTTGCAAATGTTGATACAAAGCTTTATAAAAAAAATGACACAAACCAACAAGAAAGAAGCTCAATCTGCTTCCTAATCTGAGGTAACACAGGTGACATGATTGTGAAAGGTTCAAATATATTTATTTAATCATGCAGACACTATTTATTCCTTCTCAAAAATGTAAAAGCCATTAATTTGCACCAAAATCGTTTTTTAAATAACATTTTAGAAGCAGACCGCAGGTCCTATGTACAAGAATTCAATTTCACTACTGAAACCTTACTATTTCACGAAATACAATTCCTCTATCTTGCAAATGTTGATACCAAACATTATCAAGAAACATGACTCAAACCAACAAGAAAGAAGCTCAATCTGCTTCCTAATCTGAGGTAACACAGGTGACATGATTGTGAAAAGTTCAAATATATTTATTTAATCATGCAGACACTATTTATTTCTTTTCAAAAATGTAAAAGCCATTCATTTGCCCCAAAATCGTTTTTTAAATAACATTTTAGAAACAGAGCGCAGGTCCTATGTACAAGCATTCAATTTCACTACTGAAACCTCACTATTTCACAAAATACAAATCCTCTATCTTTTTATCTTATCAAAAAACATGACACAAACCAACAAGAAAGAAGCTCAATGTGCTTCCTAATCTGAGGTAACACAGGTGACATGATTGTAAAAGGTTCAAATATATTTATTTAATCATGCTGACACTATTTATTCCTTCTCAAAAATTTAAAAGCCATTCATTTGCCCCAAAATCGTTTTTTTAAATAACATTTTAGAAGCAAACCGCAGGTCCTATGTACACGAATTCAATTTCACTACTGATGAAGTCTGATGAAAGGGTCTTAAATAAAGAAGTCAATGTAAATCAGATAGTAATGACCCACCAGACAGACGAAACGCAATCACTTCAGGCCAAATCAACAAATCAGGAACCAAGGCACCAAAATGGCCCAATCTTCGTGGATATCCATAAAAAGAGCAGACGAAAAGGTAAATAAAAGATCACCAATAAAAATAAACTTAAATGAAGATGGACGAACCTGCAGTATCTATCAAACAAACAAACAAATAAGGTGCACACACATACCACAAAATTCGAACATCGATAAAAATACGGACATGATCAATGAACCAACCACCTATCTGAAAAGAATGGACGGTCCATACGAAGATCTAATAATAAAAACACTAAGCCAAGGGAAAAGAATAATCACAAGACAGGCACCAACAAAAAATATAAACCTAGAACAAGAGACAAAAGTTAAAATGAGTTCACAATTACAAGCAGAAACAAATAACAAATTGATATTTATACCGGAATACCAGACATCAGGACCCCAAGATTTTCTGAATAGAGGAAATATAATGAGGCTATTAAGAGAAATCCCAGAATTGAATGACATAGAATCTCAAGATCTCTTGTCAGTAGAATTTAGATGCACCAAAAACATGTCAGAGGTGGAAGAGTCATTAACCACCTGGTCAACTAAAGAAATAGTTGATAAAATATGTGAAAGGAGTTTGTCATTTGAAGCCTGGGGCATTAAACTGAGGCGAGACGATCGGAAAAAATATCCATTTCCACTTTTAAGAACTTTAAATATATGTAAAAAGTCAAAGACAGAGGGGAATAGCCAAAAATCATGTTTAAAAGGAGCGTGTGCAGTATCTCCGCAAAAAAATACACCACAAAGTAGACACGAAATTGCAGTGGCTCAAGGAGGCGCCCATGAACAGGCAACTGACTGGTCCTGGGTGGCTTCGGCCTTGAGCAAAAAATGCTCCTAACACGACGAGTCACTTAGGAAAAGACACCACGTCAAACCAACGGATAATAGTTGATAATCAAGTGGAATCCATTGCAGTGAAACCGCACACGATCAGCCTCTGTTCCTGGAACGTACATGGTTTCAACAGCTTGTGTCATGACCACGAAACTGCAAACTTCTTGGATCAACATGACCTAATACTGCTACAAGAAACCTGGAACCTGCGCCAAATCTCCATCCCGGGATATATCGAATTTCACGTCCTCGCCGAAAAACCTTCTAACTTTGGTCACCCTAGAGGAGGCCTATCTACGTTCATCGCCCAACAACACAGATGGCATACGGAAAAAGTAGACTCTATGGTAAACTGGATTCAAGTAATAAAACTCACGGGAAAGTTGGTCTCAGGTTCAAGCTCCTGTAATCTTCTATTGCTTAACGTTTATGTTCATCCGGAAAAGAAGGAGAAAAATGAAAAACTGATTACTTTACTAACTTTGATCAGGGCTTTGCAAATCACTCATGAGACGTACTCCATGATTATATCAGGTGATTTTAATAGCAACCTAACAAAAGATGACAAAACAATGCAAGCTCTTGAAGAACTGGGCCTTTTTATCCTAAATAAGAAAGTCAGTGGGGATAGTGGTATACCTATAACCTTCTTAAGCGGTAACCGAAAGTCATCAATAGACTTCACAATACTGAGCAACAGCCTGTTATCAATAGCGAGTGCATTTTCAGTGGAGCAACGTGTGGAAATTGACCACTTCCCTCTAATTACCAAAATGTTAATGTTGGTTACCAAGACGGAAAAACAAAACACCGTTATCCAGTATACTGAAAAATTCAACCTACGTAAACTAAAATGGAGAGGAAAGGATTTAAAACCAACAATGGATAAACTCAAAAATAAACTGCGTAGTTTAACACCGGAAGTAAAAGAAAATCTGGTAAAAACATGGGAACACCTATGTGAAACAGTAACAAGAAACCCTCCACGAACACATCAAAATTCAATAAAATTCAATACTGGCAAAAAGCCTTGGTACACAACTACCCTGAGGGAAGAAAAAAGAAAAATTGCACGAGAAGTCCGCAAACAGGCACTATTGATAAAAAGTGGAAAAAAAACAAACAAATCGGAATTGGAAACAATGCGAAAGAAATATAAGATCATGCTGTGTAGCGCAAAAACACTGTACCAAGAGGAAATGTGGACTAACCTACTATTCGCTAGCAAACACAAAAATGCCAGAATATTTTGGGGTATTATCAATAATCTGACAAGGGGGAACACCCTAAAACAGGAGGCAGGTATTGGAGAAAGTATATGGACCCAGCATGTCGAAAAGATGTTCAGCGACAGGACGGGAGGTTAGAAAAGATACTGTAAATTGGAGTGCAAAGTATGCACTAGAAACAGCGAACATGCAGAAAACTTGATAGGTAAACGAGCTAATGCACTAGGAGACAAGCTGAAGCAACCGTTGGGTAGTGGAAATGAGAACAATCCTGAACACTCACAGCCCAGCAAATCAGAAAAAGTAGTGAATGCCGTAACCGACACCCTAGTAACAACAGACCAGCTCAAAGACAAGATAAATCGCCTGAAAAAAGAGGGTGCGGCGGGTCCAAACGGGCTTCCAAATGCTATCTTTAAATATTCACCTGAATTTTGGGCAGAATACTTAACTCCACTCTTTAATGCAGTCTACAATCAGAACAAACCACCAAGATCCTGGACCGGGAGCATAATTCACCCCATTTTTAAACAAGGTGACCACAATGAGCCAGGGAACTACAGGCTGATATCGCTAATGGATGTCGAGGCAAAACTATATGGATCATGCCTATTATCACTCCTTCAGGACTGGATGGAAGATACGAACATAATACCAATGTTCCAAACTGGCTTTCGGCCAAGGACGGGTACACTGACAAACTTGACAACCCTGGCGCTCTTGAAAGAAAAAGCTGTAAAAAGGGGAACAAGACTGTATGCTTGCTTTATAGACCTGCGAGCAGCTTTTGATAAAGTGAACAGATCCCGGCTATGGGAAAAACTAAGATCATGGGGTATCCCGAAGAAGTTATTGGAGGCTATTATAGTCCTGCACAGCAACACCTGGGCTCGAGTAAAACTGGGAGACGGTAGCAGCGTAACGGCCGAAATAAGAACACAACAGGGCCTAAAACAAGGCTGCGTACTGGCCCCAAGTTTATTCAACCTGTACATGGCAGATATAGTCAACCACATGGAGATCGGGGAATGCCATCCACCCCACATGTCAAAAATCCCTATCCCTTTCCTGCAGTATGCAGATTACATCGTTGTTCTGAGCCAAACACCGATAGGGTTGCAAAGATCGATCAACAATTTGACAACTTATTTGGAGCACGAAAGCCTGGAACTGAATAAAGATAAAACTAAAGTTGTTCGCATTGTGGATCCAAAAAAGCAAATATTTAAATGGTATGCAAATAGTTGTCCAATAAAGGAGGAAACATCATACAAATACTTAGGTTTGAAAATGGGGCGAGGGCCGACGAACAAAGAACATAAAACCGACCTAAAAGCAAAAGCACAGTCCTTGATCTATGCATACCGGCAATTACAAAAGAAACTAAGTTGTCCAAATTATACACACCTGCTGAAAGTAATAAAAGCTCAAACCTTACCAACCTTGTCATACGCATTGGCCACCTGGTGCGGCAAAGAAGCAGGGCTGTTAAACAGCCTACAAACAAAAGTATACAAGGCAGTCCTAAATCTACCAAATTCGTCGGCTCCGGCGCAGGTCCGTCTAGAATTTGGCCTTCTAAATCAGAAGTTTCGCAGTATGGGAACCTTTGTGAAACTCTGCCATAAAACACGCTTGTCGGAAGCCAATTCATTGGACAACCTGTGCTGGAAAGAAATCGAAACCCAGCAGGAACAGCAAGTTTCAAACAGTTGGGGAGGCTACCTGTCTCAATCCCTAAATTGCATAGGAATTGAAGAAACTTGGGACACGAAGCCAGATAGATCCACTTTTGATAAAATTGTAAACAATGCGGTAAAATGGAAATCCTACCTCGAAGACAAGATGAATATCGCAAAAAGACGACACGGGTGGACTGTGATTAATTCATATTCTTGGATAAAATCACAGACCTACTTAGAAAGCCACTTTAACAGTTCGTTAAAACAAAGATATATAAAACATCGACTAGGTCTACAGTTCTCAAAGGACTTGCTTCCAACCTGGAAAAATTGCCATACTGACCCCCATTGTCGTCTTTGTGGATACCGAAATGAAACCCTAACGCACTTACTATGTGTGTGCCCTGTACTTAAAGACCTGAGGAGACGACTTTTAAAGAACATTTTTAACAAATTGAACATTCGGACTTGTAGGCAAGCCATAATCCGATGGCTAGATGGATCATGTCCTATGTTGGCCTGCAGGGGGGTCAAATTTATGATGAAAGCCCAATCTCTCTTACAGCAAGCTGACCTTGGAACTATACCTCCAAACTGAAACGTTTGACACTTACCTTGCCACTTGACAAACAGTTTTAATTGCCAAAATTTTAAAAAGTGTTTTATGTCTTATGATGGCCGACATGCATTTTTGTAATGATTTTTAATAATTTTATACAATAAAATTGACTTTGACACTACTGAAACCTTACTATTTCACGAAATACAATTCCTCTATCTTGCAAATGTTGATACCAAACATTATCAAGAAACATGACTCAAACCAACAAGAAAGAAGCTCAAACTGCTTCCTAATCTGAGGTAACACAGGTGACATGATTGTGAAAAGTTCAAATATATTTATTTAATCATGCAGACACTATTTATTTCTTCTCAAAAATGTAAAAGCCATTCATTTGCCCCAAAATCGTTTTTTAAATACCATTTTAGAAACAGAGAGCAGGTCCTATGTACAAGCATTCAATTTCACTACTGAAACCTCACTATTTCACAAAATACAAATCCTCTATCTTTTTATCTTATCAAAAAACATGACACAAACCAACAAGCAAGAAGCTCAATGTGCTTCCTAATCTGAGGTAACACAAGTGACATGATTGTGAAAGGTTCAAATATATTTATTTAATCCTGCAGACACTATTTATTCCTTCTCAAAAATGTAAAAGCCATTCATTTGCCCCAAAATCGTTTTTAAATACCATTTTAGAAGCAGACCGCAGGTCCTATGTACAAGGGTTCAATTTCACTACTGAAACCTTACAATTTCACAAAATACAATTCCTCTATCTTGCAAATGTTGATACCAAGCATTATCAAAAAACATGACAGAAACCAACAAGAAAGAAGCTCAATCTGCTTCCTAATCTGAGGTAACACAGGTGACATGATTGTAAAAGGTTCAAATATATTTATTTAATCATGCTGACACTATTTATTAATTCTCAAAAATTTAAAAGCCATTCATTTCCCCAAAATCGTTTTTTAAATAACATTTTAGAAACAGAGCGCAGGTCCTATGTACAAGCATTCAATTTCACTACTGAAACCTCACTATTTCACAAAATACAAATCCTCTATCTTGCAAATGTTCATACCAAGCATTATCAAAAAACATGACACAAACCAACAAGAAAGAAGCTCAATCTGCTTCCTAATCTGAGGTAACACAGGTGGCATGATTGTAAAAGGTTCAAATATATTTATTTAATCATGCAAACACTATTTATTCCTTCTCAAAAATGTAAAAGCCATTCATTTGCCCCAAAATCGTTTTTTAAATAACATTTAAGAAACACAGCACATGTCCTATGTACAAGCATTCCATGTCACTACTGAAACTTCACAATTTTACAAAATACAATTCCTCTATGCAGCCAAAACTTTTTACCAAGCATTATCAAAAAACATGACACAAAGCAACATTAAAAAAACATATTTTGCTTCCAAATCTTTTCCATAGAGTATACAAGTCTCTATCTATATTAAATGAATCATTACTCACCTTTACAAATGCTTTGGGAGATTGAGAACAGTGTCAGACACACACACCAATATTTCTTTAGCAGAGCAAAAGGTATGTACTCCAGGCACTGGAATCATGAATGGCACAGAAAACCTCTAATTCTACACACATATCCCTCATGTTAACTAATTAAAACTCTTCCCTCTCTATTTTCAAACCAACACCCTTCCCCCCTCAGCCCTTTCTACCTGTTACCATAGCAACTCCCTCCTCACTGAACTCTCAGGTTTAAAAGTTTATTCTACAATGTTGCAAATGAACTCAGCAAGGATGTTTGACCTCTCAATACACCAGCTTATCCGGTGCAATGTTTCTTTAAATGACTTTTTCTTAACCATTCAAATTATTCTTTCACAGAACAGAAGCATGCACCCTAACTTTCAGTTTTCAACTATCTGAATCCACCAATCATTGCTTGTGATTCAAGAGCACTGAAACTCCACACTTTTTTTTTTTTGCAAACTCCTACTGTTCCAACTGCCATTTCATTCCTACACTTCATCTGATTACACCAGAACCTCCTCTCACCATGTATTCTGTCTGGATTATTGGACATAGCTACATCCACTGGGCTCAAATGTATGCAGCTATCAGACATTTTCACAACCTTGATTTACCAAATGTAGACATCAAGTGGATTGGCCAGAGAGGATTGAAATGTCATCAATTGATACCATTGGTGAAAACCTTTTACCATCTGCCACACCCTGACCTCATAATTTTGCACTGTGGTGGAAATGACCTAGGCACTTTGACTGGGGTAGGTCTGGAAATGCTTTTAAAGGACACCTTTGGGCAATTGATGACACTTTTTCCACAAACTGCCTTGGTATATTCCAATATATGCCAAAGACAGAAATGGAAGTGGTCCAACCAATTTTTTCCACAATTTGAGAAAGCACGGAAACATGGGAATACATCTCTTTCTGCTTACATGAGAGACTATGGAATGGGTTCAATATACAACAACAACTTGCGTTACAACATGCAAGATATCTACAGAGGAGATGGTGTGCACTTCTCAGATGAGGGGAATAGAATATTACTCCTAAATTTAAGACTGTGCATTGGAACCTACTTGTAGGTACCTAAATCAGCCACAGAACCCAAAAGCTCTTTTCAGGGCTACCCTACCTCTGATCACTCAAAATGATTACTTTACTCTAACTTTTTTCACTGTTTTTCACCAAAGTACGCTCCCCGGTACGCGTACCGGGCGCTCCCCCCGCGAAAAAGTAAAACAAATTTAAAAAAATTTGGGCCTATATGGGCCTCCTAAGCCCCCCTCAGAAAACCTAGGGGGTCGGGGGTGTCAACCGTGCCCCCTTTTACCCATTCCCAATGTTGTTTGTCCTCCATCTTGTGTCTAAGATCTACCGAAACACAAGATGGAGGACTCCCGTAGCGCTGCCGGTACGCGTACCGGGGCGCGCACCGGTAAGCGCTCCCAAACTTTTTTACAAGTTAATTTACATAAAAACCACTGGAGAGACTTTCACCAAATATAGAATAGACCCTACTACATACCAGTCCCTACCATTTTCCCAAATAGCCCTGTCTAAATATCCTGAGGTAAATTACATGACAAAAACACATGAAGTGTTAGAATTTACAACCAATTAAAATGTTACTTTCATTTTCTATTTTTATTTCCTGACATTTGATTGGTTATGTACATGAATATAAATGAAAAATGAGAGGGAAACATGGCCATTTTGACTACAACTACCTGAGGTACATCTTTAAAGGATTTTCTCATTTATCTTCATCACCTTTCTATAAGGTAAGTTGTTAATTTGTAAGGGGCACTTTAAGTTAATTTGTAAAAATGTTTTCTGATAGTTATTTACTGTCCCTCTGTTATAGTTCTAGATTAAGATAGGCTTCTCTGTTATAGTTATAGATTGAGTTAGTCTTCTCTGGTATAATTATGAATTTACTTAGGCTTCTTCACATACACTTTTTTATATTTCTACTTCCTGCCTGATACCATACACTGCCAAAAGATAACTTCACTGTTAAAAACTCAGAAGTACCTGTCTGAACTTAAACCCAACAGTGCCCTAACTCTACTGATATAGTTATTTTTTATGCAATTTACAGCAAGAAAATGGAAGATACACCACAGACCATCAATATTTCTTTCGAAATTACTAATGAGGAGATTCTTTTCGAAATTACCGATGAGGAAATTCTTCAAGAAGATTTTCTTGACTTCCTGGATTAGTCTCTTGACCAACAATTCATTGACTGTTTAGATAATATGGAATCATGCAATACAAATTTGGAGGAGGTTCCGGATAATGAAATGTTGCAAGTGTTATTAAATTATGAAAATTCAGAACAATAAATTTATATGTAATAATTAAAAATTGTTTGATACATTATTCATTTTTATATGTAATTCATGAAGTAGTACCAAAATGATTATAATATAAAGTGAGACTTACAGTATACTGTGCAACTTTTTTGTGTTACATAGTAAGTTTGCTCATAGTTACTTCCTTTCTCCCACTATATTATCTCGAATGTGTATTTGACATCTCTTTTTGATCTCCAGCCTCCTTTCTCTAATGCACAATATCACCACCAATTGTGTGTAGATTCAGAAGAGAGTAAAATGTAATACTTCAAAACATCATAAGGGACCAGGGTAGACTACCCATGATCCCATAGGCTTTCTCAAAGAGTGCTTAAAGGATCTGTTTCTGCTTTCCTGACAGACTATGGTATGGATTCCATATACCACAATAACTTCTGTAACAACATGCAAGATATCTACAGAGGAGACGGTGTACATTGAATTTAAGACTCTGCATTGGTACCTACATGTTGGTACTTAAATCACCCACACAACACAAAAACTCTATTCACAGCTACCCTACCTCTAAGCACTTTAAATTATTATTTTACTGTTTTACTGGCTTTTCCCCAAGGTACGCTCCCCGGTGCGCGTACCGGGCGCTCCCCCCACGAAAATCGAAAAAATTATATATTTTTTTGCCCCGCGGGGCCCTTTCATGGCCCCCACATCAAACCTAGGGGGTCAGGGGGGGTCTACCCTGCCCCCTTATGGTCATTTCCCCCTTTGTTTTTGCCACCTCTTATGTCTCGATCCTACCGAGACACAAGATGACGGCCGCTCCGGACTGTTTGGAATGTTGACAGACACCCGAGAGCCAATCAGCTTTCCGCTCACGTACTTGCGTTGTGCGCCAGGTGCGCACCCCGGTGCGCGTACCGGGGCGCGCATATAGATATATATATTTTTTGGAACCTAAATTACTCAATATCCTCTGGAGCACATATCTTGAGACATAGCAAAGGCACATCGGGCTACCAGTCCCTACAATTTTGCCAAGTTTGGTGGGAATCCATTCAGCCGTTCGGGCTAAAAGTGAGTCCAACCGCCCTATGGAAATTAACATGGGGAAAACACGTTTTGGGACCCCCCTTTTATCTCGGCCCCCGCTTGACAAATCCCCCCAAACTTTTAGAGAAGGAGCGGAGCGGAGAGGGCCATCTTCTTTGAGAAATTCGCGAAGATTCGTCCACCGGCGCCAAAGTTATTCCCAATAGAATGTTGCGGATTTCCTATGGAAAACAATCCTAACTATAACTACCTACTGGCGACCGCCAGTAGGTAATATATATATATATATATATATATATATATATATATATATATATATATATATATATATATATATATATATATATCTCGATATAGTGTTTTCACTATGTCTATCGCGCAACAGGCACTCTTGCACTTTAAAAATGGGTGGCAAGCCCCCATGACGGTGTCATGTGATCAAGGCTTTTGATAGCCAAAACGCGTCATGGCTGACTGGTGTTGGGCAAATAAATAATCTACACCAAAGACCGGGTCTCGCTTCATCCTTTGGTTCGGCTGAGTATGCTGAGTTTTGGACGACAACATACCGAATATATATATATATATATATATATATATATATATATATATATATATATATATATATATGTAGGTAGTGAGCAAGGACACAGCCCAGTGTCTGAAACACGTCTGAGGCATGCATGTTTTCCAGCACAGCAAATAAAATCTGGCAACAACTACTTTCGTGTCCGTGGTCCTGTTTAGTGCAGTGAAGCACTTGGGAAGAGGAATGAATATATATATATATATTCACTGAAAAAACCATAGGTTTCAGGCCTTATATAGTTAGGAATATGCATTTAAAAAACCTTTGAAATTCACTGAAAAAACCTTAGGTTTCAGGCCTTATATAGTTAGGAATTAGCATTTAAAAAAACCTTTGAAATTCACTGAAAAAACCATAGGTTTCAGGAGTTATATAGTTAGGAATTAGTTTTTAAAAAACCTTTGAAATTCACTAAAAAAACTATAAGTTTTAGTGGTGTTATAGTTAGTTGGACATTACAACGAAGCAAACCACATTCACAGGATGATGTCATCAGTGATGTCATCAGTGATGTCATTTGAGATGTCATCAGTGATGTCACTGACCATGTCATGAATGATCTAATATGTGACATCATCAGCAGTGGATTGCGGGTGCGCGAAATATAGTTAGTACAACTAACTATATAGGAGCAATTTCATTGGTTTTGTATGAGTAAAATGTCCAGCTAACTTTAACACCACTAAAACTTATAGTTTTTTGAGTGAATTTCAAAGGTTTTTTAAAAACGAATTCCTAACTATATAACTCCTGAAACCTATGGTTTTTTCAGTGAATTTCAAAGGTTTTTTTAAATGCTAATTCCTAACTATATAAGGCCTGAAACCTATGGTTTTTTCAGTGAATTTCAAAGGTTTTTTAAATGCTAATTCCTAACTATAACTGGTGTGTAACCTATGGTTTTTTCAGTGAATATATATATATATAAAATTTCTATGGCAAAATTAAACCCCTCATTTTGTTCCTTTTCAAATTAAATGTATCAAGTGTTAACACTTTATTCCAATCAAGATGACTTCACGTGTGCCATACTTTTGTCATAAGTAAGACTGTTAGCGCTCTAGTTGTTCTTTAGAACACTCTGGGACATTCTGTCATTGGGCTATAGTTGGGCTACATCTGGCTGATATTTGGGCTACATTTGTTTTTTTTGTCTCTGGTGGCCATCTTTGGGCTACATTGGGCTACATTGGGCTACATTTGGGCTCTAACATATATATAGCCCAATGTAGCCCAATATATATTTTTTCAAAGTTAATTTTCGTAAAAACCACTGGAGCACATATCTTGAGACATAGCAAAGGCACATCGGGCTACCAGTCCCTACAATTTTGCCAAGTTTGGTGGAAAACCATTCAGCCGTTCAGGCTAAAAGTGAGTCCAACCGCCCTATGGAAATTAACATGGGGAAAACACGTTTTGGGACCCCCCTTTTATCTTGGCCCCCGCTTGACGAATCCCCCCCAAACTTTCAGGGAAGGAGTGGAGCGCCGCGAGGCAAAGTTAAGGAACATTTCAGGAAGATTCCTCAACCGGCGCCAAAGTTATTCCCAATAGAATGTTGCGATTTCCCTATGGAAAACAATCCTAACTATATATACCTACTGGCTAACGCCAGTAGGTAATATATATATATATATATATATATATATATATATATATATATATATAAACCTTTTAGAAAAGCATAAAGCTGAAACGCGTCAGGTGCCTCTATCATGTGACCGCCTGAGCCAATTGTAATAAAAGCACCTTTTTCCAGGAACCGCACTCTTTGTTATGGATTGTTACTGCGGAAAGCGCTGTCTTCCGCATTAGCCAAGACCGCCCTGCAGGGCTATATATATCATGTGACCAAGCCTCGTGTCGGAGGCGAAACGCGTCATGCGGACTTGCTGGGTTTTATTCATTGAAATAAACCACTAAATGCACGAAGAAATTTGGGTCTGTTCTGTTCGTCTTCTTTGAGAACTGTTTGTGAGGAAAACGGACAGTGGTGAGACGGCGGTCTCATCGGGCGAAGTTCGAGACATATATATATATATATATATATATATATATATATATATATATATATATATATATATGTACATATATATTACCTACTGGCGGTCGCCAGTAGGTATATATAGTTAGGATTTTTTCTCTATGGGATTTTTGAAAATTCTATGTCTAATAACTTTGGCGTTTGTGGACGGAATTGGCTGAAATTTTCAGGAAAATGGCACATTTTGTTTCTGAGCAGCCCTTGAAAATTTGGGGGGGTTCGTCAAGGGGGGGCCGAGAAAAAAGGGGGGTCCCAAAACGTGTTTTTAACATTGAGTTTTCCATAGGGCGGTTGGCCTCACTTTTAGCCCGAACGGCTGAATGGATTTGCACGAAACTTGGCAAAATTGTAGGGACTGGTAGCCCGATGTGCCTTTGCTAGGTCTCAATATATGTGCTCCAGTGGATTTTGAGAAATTAACGTTCAAAAAAAGATATATATCTGTAACAGCGGACCGGGAAGCGCTCCGGTTCGCGGACTTTTCGCGGTACGGAGCTTTGTGAAGCGAAGCTGATTGGTTCTCCGGCGTCTGTGAACATTCCAAACAGTCGGTAGCGGCCTCCATCTTGTCTCTCGGTAGGATCGAGAGACAAGAGGAGGCCAAAGCGAAGGGGCAAATGACCATAAGGGGGCATAGTAGATCCTCGCTGACCCCCTAGGTTTGATGTGGAGGTTTTAAAAGGGTCCCGCGGGGCAAAAAAAAAAAATAATAATAATAATCGAACGGCTGAATGGATTTGCACGAAACTTGGTAAAATATTAGGGACTGGTAGCCCGATGTGCCTTTGCTAGGTCTCAATATATGTGCTCCAGTGGATTTTGAGAAATTAACGTTCAAAAAAAGATATATATCTGTAACAGCGCTCCGCTTCGCGTAACGGAGGTTTGCGAAGCTGATTGGTTCTCCGGCGTCTGTAAACATTGCAAACAGTCCGTAGCGGCCGCCATCTTGTCTCTCGGTAGGATCGAGAGACAAGAGGAGGCCAAAGCGAAGGGGCAAATGACCATAAGGGGGCATAGTAGATCCTCCTTGACCTCTTAGGTTTGATGTGGAGGTTTTAAAAGGGCCCCGCGGGGCAAAAAAAAAAATTATAATAATAATCGAACGGCTGAATGGATTTGCACGAAACTTGGCAAAATTGTAGGGACTGGTAGCTCGATGTGCCTTTGCTAGGTCTCAATATATGTGCTTCAGTGGATTTTGAGAAATTAACGTTCAAAAACAAGATATATATCTGTAACAGCGCTCCGCTTCGCGGAGATAAAATTATATCTGTATTACCTAGCTGTTGCTAACACCAGTTAGCGACGGCTAGTAGGAGATAGCGACCATCTTGGGCCCCACTTTGCATGTGAGTGATATTTATCACTAATGACATGCAAAGTGGGCATGCCAAGATGTTAGCGACTGGAAACAGTTGCTAACATCGCTATCTCCTATTATCAACTTTTGGAAATATTCGCGATAAGCGCGAATATCTCCAAAAGCTAGCACCTGCCCTGAGCAGTTCTTATCCATGTTATCCAATGGGAGGTGGATAACATGGCTAAGAGCATTAGCTCGGCAATGCATGAATATCGCTGAGTTTTCAGCGAGATTAATGCATTGCGGTCGTTTTTTATCGTATTTGCGATAAACCTTGATAATAGCAAGGTTTATCTGCGATAATTTCTGACGATGCTTAGCGGTAAAAAAATCGTTGCTAAGCATCGTTAGGGATAAATATCGCTTAACTTTGGTAATATGCCCCAACGTCTGTTAACGTTCGATTCGAAGGAAATCAGGAAGTGTTGAAAAACATTGTCTGCGCCATCTTGTCTTTTTTCAAATGCCACACTTTTGTCGTGCACGGCAGCCATTTTAGATGCCTTGACCAGACCCACTCTGTGCACGCTGTCGATCCTTAGCATGGCTCCCCACCCTCGCAAGCATCTCCCCCAGGCAGTGGTTACCCCCGCTCTCTGTCTTATGCATGGGTAATAAACCTCCCCCCATCTGCGCTGCTCTTCCCTGAGAATCACACCCTGTGCCCGCCCGACACCTCCCTTTCGCCCTATTCACTACCGCACCCTCTGACACTCCTTTTCCTCTGTGTCCGATTGTCCAGGCCGGTCCTAGGGTATCAGCTAGCCCTGCAGATGTAGTTTATGGCCCCAGCTGTAAAGAATCACCCCTCTTCAAAGGAGTTATAGTAGATCAAGGCCCACACTCGATGAGATCCATCACAGCAGACGCGTTCCTATTATCTGAAAACCATCCTGTATTGTGATTGGGGAGGGGACCGAGCCTGAAGCGGAAGATTCCAGGAATGACTCTTTGTACATCAAAGTTTTTACAATTATGTGTCACATTAAAAATATATAGCACTCCAACAAAGTAGTAGGAATATAAAACTTTAATAACTTACAAATATATACAAGAAAACAAAAACAGTAATAACATTTAAACAATGAAGAGACCGTGGCAATTTCTTTTGAATTATCCAATAGATTTATTGAAATTGACAGCACCAATAATGAAATATTCTTGTCAGTAGCGGTCTGTTGTGCGAATAGTTCCAAGGCAGCAGAACGCGCTGAAATCTAGATGGCACGAAAGTGATGTCTAGTAAGTTGCCGCCCAGCAAAAAACGGCGTGGGGCGCCGCGGGGGTGAGTGAGTCCAGTAGGCACCACAGCTATTCTTACCGGCATTGCAGAATTAGTGCTGGGGACAATGCCTGTGCTGTAGCAGGGTCACAGCAGAAACAAAAAGGATTCTGTTGAAGATGTTGTTGGTTTTCAATTTGAAAACAGTTCTGGTGTCAACTGCTATGCTAATGTAGTGGTTAATGTTTTGTTTTCTCTAGAAAATGTAAAAGAGGGGGAGGCAGTCCAAAGTTCCGTTAAAAGGGCAAAGGAAAGGATCGGTGGTTTGAACTATCAGTCAAAAAGGGGAGGGGGTGCAATAATTTTTCCTACCGGGTCACACTGTGCTTTCACCGGAAGTGAGGTCTGCAGGATTCTAGTAATTCAAAGTGAGGCTGGCGCCAGCATGGGAGCGCCGACGTCCCTCGGATACAGTTTCGTCACTCCACGGGCGATCATGGCAGTCATTCCCCATCGGGGGTCGGAGACTCCCGCGGCTCCTCTAGAATCTTCAAGGTCGTGGAGGACTACGGTGGTGGAGTCAACCAGTGACCGGGCCATTTCTTTATGCTGGGCCCGCTCTTGCCAGGTCGACCGCCATTTTGAGAGTTCGGCAGCTACCGGCAATCGCGGGGTCACATGAGCGGACGGGCTCCACCCTGCCGGGCGAGACGTTGCAGCATGGCCACAGTGGAAGAACCCTTTTCCGGGCGCCTGGAGCGCTGAGGGTGCAGCTGGGAAGCCTCCACCTGGGGAGGCGGGAGAGGCCTGTTCGCACCGTTTCTCCCTCCCAGTGCACCCCACGGCGTCTCGCTTGAGATTTGTTATGGCCGGACCAGGCGATGAGGACGAGGGGGGGGGGTCGGAGGCATGTGCAAGACACCCCCCCCCAGTGTTGTCGCAGCCATTATAAAAGAAAGAAGTGTCCCGTCCGTCTTCGGGGACGGGCTTCCGGTGGATGTCGGCCGGACGCCCCTGGCTCTGGCCCCATGAACGGGTTTCTTGGTTTATCGGCTGCAGCCGGATCCCGTCGGCCTCGGCCCCCCGACCGTTGGTGGTCGGACCGGAAGAGCATGTGGCGGGACTACCCGCAACTCTCAAGGGCCACCGCGGCCGGACTGGGAGAGAGAGGGGAGGGTCGAGGAGACATTCCCCCCCCCTGCAACTGTTCAGCGTTGTAAAGGCAATCCCCTGGCCGGGTCCCGCTGGCCTCGGCCTCTCCTCCGGCTACACCCTACGTTAGGATCTCCTGGCCGAGGCGTGGCAGCAGGACCTGCCTTATATGGGCTGCTCCCGGCTGGGCGTAGCCGGAACCCTGCCCCACCTTGGAAGTTTCCAGAGTGGGGGTGGATGTTCTACTGACTTGCATTTTCCCTAGTCTATCGATTTTTTTGGCGTGGCAGGCGGTGGGACAGCGAGGGGTGATTTGGTTTCTCTTACTGTTTTTCTGGTCTCTCACCACTGGCATATTTTAACGTTTTCTTGTTTCTAGGACATTAATAGGTTTTATCATTACGTTATGTTATCGTTTCTTTGTTCGTTGTTTAATAAAAGTTCATGTTCATCAGTGGCCTACTGATTTTCGTTTTCCTATTTTTTTCTTTCCAGGTTGTTTCATGGTAAAGTTTCTGTTAACAGGATACAGTGATCACTTCATTATTATTGCATATGTCCTTTTCACTAGGGGTGCTCTCTGGTCGGGCCAGATGACGTATCTCTAGTAAATGGTCCGGGTGAAAAAGGTGCATCAATCAGTGGGGAGTAGATAGGCATGACAGATTACAACGGGGGAGAAAGGTCCGCATTACGTACCCTTTCACTACTTGCAAAGATTTTCCTACGTTTATTTGCAAACAGGGAATACCTCCAAAAAGAACTAATTCCCAAACAGTCAATGTTCGGACAATCAATCAATCAATGAGGAATGAAATAGGTACGACGTGTTAAAGGCTTGCGTTACCTACCCTTCACTATCTGCAAAGGGAGAGAGAATATTCCTATT
The DNA here is from genome assembly GCF_964261635.1 of Lissotriton helveticus. Lineage (NCBI taxonomy): Eukaryota > Metazoa > Chordata > Amphibia > Caudata > Salamandridae > Lissotriton > Lissotriton helveticus. The sequence goes on from NC_136072.1 coordinate 1,012,901,833, forward strand.
CTTCCTCGTTTGCAGGTAGAGAAGATCCTTAAGAGAATTAACTTCGAACAATTCAATGCTCGATTGACACAATCAACAAGGGGTACTGTGAACACAAATGAACGCCGCTTATGTACATACGCATTGCTATTTTCAACAGGTTGTTCCTAATGTTTCTATTTTAGCGAGGTCAAAAAGAGATCCCATTAGTGGCCTACTGATTTTGCTCGATTCCTTTTGTTTTTTTACACGATTTTTCGCTATCTGCAAAGACTAAACAGAGTATTGCGACTCTGTGCTTGTTTGTAAATAGAGAATGAACCAAAGAGAACAATCAATCAAATGGAGAGAGAAGCAGGCACGACGGATTACAAAGGGGGCAAAGGGCTGTGTTAACTACCCTTCACTATCTGCAAAGAGAGAGTACTCCTAATAGAAATGAGGGGTGGGGGGCAGCATTCAAAGCAGATCAGTGTGCATAAACACGAAAATGTTTTTACTTACCACGTACTTGACATTCGACAGCTTATGATATTTGCTATTAAAAAACCATTGAAATTCACTGAAAAAACCATAGGTTATAGACCATATATAGTTAGGAATTAGCATTTACAAAACCTTGAAAATTCACTGAAAAAACCATAGGTTATACACCATATATAGTTAGGAATTAGCATTTAAAAAACCTTATTTTACTCACACAAAACCATTGAAATTCCATATATAGTTAGTTGCACTAACTATATATCGCGCACCCGCAATCCACTGCTGATCATGTCACATATTACATCATTCATGACATGGTCAGTGACATCACTGATGACATCACTGATGACATCTCAAATGACATCACTGATGACATCACTGATGACGTCTCATTTGACATCATTCTTGTGCTAATACGATAAACCTCTTCAGACTCTAATATAACCTTAGATACACTCAGTGTATACAGACACTCACACACTGCCACTCATCCATGGAGTTACTCACACACCCAGTCAGTCATGCAAAGAAACAATCTCACCTCCATTTCTTCAACTATACAGTTATACACACCTTACTTATTGAAACATATACTAACACATATTTACTCTCTTATACAATCCCTGATACAAGTTCACAATGATCGATACAACCACTCACTCATTCAGTGGCTCTCATGCACAGTTATTTATATATGCCAACTCTCACATGTACTGTGTTTTACATATGTACTTACTATGACATGTAGCATTGAGATATCCATTCACTCATCAATACACTCATGCACACAGTCAACTGCCCATGTAGCTGTTTCCACATGCACTCTTGAACTCATACACCTAGTGAATAAACTGCTCACACATCTATGCACAGAGTCACACACCTTCCAGCCACCCCCACACAAACTCAATCTCCCATAGAAATACTTGGGCAACCAATTAATAACACATATAGCCTCTCGTATAGCTAATGATCAACACATGCAGCAGTTTACATCACAACAGACATAATGATGCACAAATTAAGACAGTTTAGTCACTAACCCATGCATTCAGTGAGACACATTTAATCACTCACTCATACAGTCAGTCACGCACCTACTAAATCCTTCATCCAGACACTTATACATCCACTCATTCTTCAATATGTAAGACATACTTTAACTTTACAGAAACATACAGTCACTGGATGTTGTCATCAGTGATGTCATCAGTGATGTCATTTGAGATGTCATCAGTGATGTCATCAGTGATGTCACTGACCATGTCATGAATGATGTAGTATGTGACATGATCAGCAGTGGATTGCGGGTGCGCGATATATAGTTAGTGCAACTAACTATATATGGAATTTCAATGGTTTTGTGTGAGTAAAATAAGGTTTTTTAAATGCTAATTCCTAACTATATATGGTGTATAACCTATGGTTTTTTCAGTGAATATATATATATATATATATATATATATATATATATATATATATATATATATATATTCATTGAAATCCAATCGAAGCTCATGTTAGATGTGAAGGACATCTAACATGAGCTTCGATTGGAATTCCATAGAGCATATTATCCAACCCATTAGCGACACTTTAGCGACACTTTCCTGTAGATAAAGTGGCGATAATTTTGTCGCCCAGGCTTGATATTATGGCCCAGAGTGCGTAGTGTACAGCAGCTTCTCTGTAAAATCTATAATTACCTCCGAGCTGTGCCAAAAGATATGTTACAACAGTCTGAAAACAGATCCACAACCTTATTACGCCGCTTTTGAGTCACTTTTAACATGGGTAAAGTGCTGCAAGGATCTACATCTCACTTTTCAAGAAAAAATCTCAACTCCAGACTCTGCGACACAGTTTTAATGTTGTTTTCTCTCTCTCTCACTCTCTCTGACATCATTTCTCTTTCTCTCTTAAACTTAGACACTGCTGTATTCGACGTGTAGACGTGTAGAAGAATTATTCAGAATAAGTTGTGACACCAACTGCCTGAAATGTTTACCCGCAAAGTTTATACAACGGTAAGCACAGAGGCCTAGATCTACAAAGCCTTCATAGGTATGCATTAGAAATAAGTCGCCATAACGGGCGTCAGTAACGCAGTAGGCACTTCCATATAGACACCACTTGAACGCGGCCCTATAACACAACTGGAATGTACGAGTCACACTGCACACGCAAAACCGTAGTTACCAAAACTTGTAGGGGCATAGTATCAAGAACGGCGATAAAATTATCGCCATTTCAGCGGCGATAATGGGCTTGATAATATGCCCTTGTGAATTCCCATAGTAGCCCAGGTTAACACCAGAACCTGGACTACTATGGAAATTCACAACACCATATTATCAAGCCCATTATCACCCCTTTAGCTGCAGTTTCCTGCCACTGAAACGGCGATAATTTTATCGCCGTTCTTGATAATATGCCCCGTAATGCTTCAACTCATTTACTCACATCTACATAATTCTAAACTCTAATTTTCTTTTTTCTTTTGCAGATTACCAATCGGACACCTTTTGGAATCCATTTCACAATTTGTTTATAACATTGTTTAAGTTATTTTTCCAGTTCTAATATAGTTATAATTGAGTTTTGTTTATATTTATTGTTTAATACAAGTTAATAAAAAAAAACTACATACTTCTTTTATTTTGTGGGGGAGGGGTATGACGGCCACAATAAAAATAATGTTGAAATACTGTAGTAAGATATTCAAGACTAGGATTGAAAACTATTGAGTTCTAATTTACAGATATAATAAAAACAACGGTGAGAAACTACTAAAATGGCGGTGGACGGAGTACGTAATCAACATTTAGCGCCTCGGCACTACCTTACAAATAAATATATAAAAAATATGACTATTAATACTGTAAAAAAGTACAGCAGCGGATGACACACACGAACCGGGAAAAGAAAGCGACAGATTTACTAACTGATATAAAGAAAGGTTTGCTTGTTGAACTTGAAGAAAAAGAAAACGTGGGCTTCGAAACGACGCTGTGCATGCGAAGAGAGTACGACTGCTACACCAAAAAAAAAGGAAAGCTTTACATACTATCATAGAAATGATGGAGCATATTATCAACAAAAGGCGATACATTATCGCCGCTTTTATCGACAGGAAACTGCCGATAAAGCGGCGATAATGTGCTTGATAATAGGCCCTTGTAACTTCCCATAGCAGCCCAGGTTCTGGTGTTAACCTGGGCTCCTATGGTTATTCACAAGGGCATATTATCAAGCCCATTATCGCCGCTTTATCGGCAGTTTCCTGCCTTTTGTTGATAATATGGCTCATTGCTCTTTTTTTGACCAGTAAACTTACGTGCATATTATCAAGGACCGGTGTTAAAATTATCGCCCTTTTATTGGCAGGAAACTGTGGATAAAATGACGATAATGAGCTTGATAATACGGCCTTATTATTTCCCATAAAAGCCCATGTTAACACCAGAACATAGGCTTCTATGGGAATTTACAAGGACGTATTATCAAGCCCACCCTCCCAACATTATTAAAAAACTCCAGACAATGCAGGTACCCGGAGCTGGAAGGTCATTTTACATATCACTGCCCCAGAAATGTGGCGTTCCCCGCAACGTGTACATATTTTTTTTTAAAAGACCCAAGGGGTGCCGCTCAGCAAGACTGCGGGTAGTAGGGCCGTAACCCCCCCGCATACTTCAAAATTAAAACCAGTGGAGTGACGTTCCCCAGTGCTCGGGGCACCTTACAAGCCCCCATTATGCAGAAAAATTGCCCCCGTACTTTGCCCCCCTGCGACCTAATGAATAAAATGGACTTCTAATTTGCTTTCACCTTTTCCACCGTGTACAAGTACTGCACGAGTACCCCTCCATTTCTTATTTTTTTTAAAATATAAATTGAGCCTAAAGATCCATATACCACCCCCTGACCAAGACTATAGGCTCAGAATGTTTCTACCCTGCCCCGTTTCCCTATTTCTCAACTTTGTTTTACTGTTTTCTTCTGACTCTGCTTTCCCGACAAACAACATGGCTGCCAACACTTCCTGGTTTGGAGTATTGACAGCCATCAGCATGCAGCTCCTGCTCGTAATTGTATGTATTTCCATATGCGTACGCCGCGATTTTTCTTTAAAAAAAAATATAAAATAGAGCCTAAACATCCATGTACGACCCCCTGAGCAAGCCTAGAGGGTCAGAATGTGTCTACCCTACCCCCTTCCCTTATTTCTGAACTTTGTTTTATTGTTTTCTTGTGACTTGGTTCTAGCGAGGCACAAGATGGCCGCCAACACTTCATGTTTTCCAGTGTTGACAGACAGTTCACAGCCAATCAGCATGCAGCTCGCGCTCGCAATTGAACAGATTTCAGTACGCGTGCTGAACTTCGTCTCTAGATATCTCTATGATTTTACTTGCAATTTTCTCAGAAATTACTGAACAGATTTTCACCATTTAACAAAAAGCACAATCTGCGAACAGAACTCTACCTCTCTGCCAAACACGTTTTGGGACCCCCCTTTTTTCTCGGCCCCCACTTGACGAATCACCCCCAAACTTTCAGGGAAGGAGCGGAACCAAATAGGTCATTTTCTTGGAGAACTTCATGAAGATTTGTCCACCGGCGCCAAAGTTATTCCAAATAGAATGTTGTGGATTTCCTATGGAAACTAGGTCCTAGGTAATATATATATATATATATATATATTCACTGAAAAAAACATAGGTTATAGACCATATATAGTTAGGAATTTGCATTTACAAAACCTTGAAAATTCACTGAAAAAACCATAGGTTAGAGACCATATATAGTTAGCTGGACATTTTATTGACATAAAACCAATGAAATTCCATATATAGTTAGTTGCACTAACTATATATCGCGCACCCGCAATCCACTGCTGATGATGTCACATATTACATCATTCATCACATGGTCAGTGACATCACTGATGACATCACTGATGACATCTCAAATGACATCACTGATGACATCTCAAATGACATCACTGATGACATCACTGATGACATCTCAAATGACATCACTGATGACATCATCTAGTGTCTGTGTGTTTTTGTAAAGTTTAAATATGTTTTACATATTGAAGAATGAGTGGATGTATGGAAGACTGAGTGTGTGTGTGGCTGGCTGGGAGGTGTGTGACTCTGTGCATATCAATGTGTACTTGTATCAGTGATTGTGTAAGAGAGTAAGTATGTGTTAGTATATGTGTGAAAAGTATGGTGTTCTGTGTTTAACTGTATAGATGAGGAAATCGAAGTGTGATTGATTCTTCACAGGACTGACTAGGTGTATGAGTGCATATGATAGTGTTGTAATAATGAGTGACTGTATGTATGAGTGATTGTATGGGTGAATGAGTGAATGTGTGTGTAGACGTAGGAATCAGTGAGTGCGTATGTAGTAACTGGTATTGGTGTGTCATGATGTCATCAGTGATGTCATTTGAGATGTCATCAGTGATGTCATTTGAGATGTCATCAGTGATGTCATCAGTGATGTCACTGAAGTATGGTGTTCTGTGTTTAACTGTATAGATGAGGAAATGGAAGTGTGATTGATTCTTTACAGGACTGACTAGGTGTGTGAGTAACTCCATGGATGAGTGGCAGTGTGTGAGTGTCTGCATAGGTGTATGAGTGCATATGATAGTGTTGTAATAATGAGTGACTGTATGTATGAGTGATTGTATGGGTGAATGAGTGAATGTGTGTGTAGACGTAGGAATCAGTGAGTGCGTATGTAGTAACTGGTATTGGTGTGTCATGATGTCATCAGTGATGTCATTTGAGATGTCATCAGTGATGTCATCAGTGATGTCATTTGAGATGTCATCAGTGATGTCATCAGTGATGTCACTGACCATGTCATGAATGATGTAATATGTGACATCATCAGCAGTGGATTGCGGTTGCGCGATATATAGTTAGTGCAACTAACTATATATGGAATTTCATTGGTTTTATGTCAATAAAATGTCCAGCTAACTATATATGGTCTCTAACCTATGGTTTTTTCAGTGAATTTTCAAGGTTTTGTAAATGCAAATTCCTAACTATATATGGTCTATAACCTATGGTTTTTTCAGTGAATTTCATTGGTTTTTTAAAAGCTAATATCTATAGCTGTAAAATATATTCTTTATTACGTGACGTATCACGTAGCCACGTGAGACGCCTCATGACGCGTCGCATAACCGTGACGTATCGGCTCTGCAGCGCAAACAAAACCCGTAACGTAAGCGTGCCGGAGCACGCTTACAGATATATATTTTTTTTAACCTTAATTAGACAAAATCCACACGTGCACATATCTTGAGGCCTTGCAAAGGCACATCAAACAAACAGTCCCTACAATTTTGCCAAGTTTGCTGGAAATCTATTCCCTTAATTTTTTTTTTACTGTTTCTCTTGGTTTTTCCCTTGTTACGCTTACCGGGACGCTACCCGGTACGCGAACCGGACGCTCCAAAAACACAAGATGGCGGACTCCCGTTACGCTGCCGGTTAGCTGCCCGGTTCGCGTACCGGGAAGCGCCTCTACCGCGAAAAATCGCGGGGGACATTAATATCCCCCTCATCAATCCTAGGGGGTCAGGAGGGGTTTACCTTGCCCCCTTTCCTTCATTTCCCCCTTCTTTTTTCACCACATCTTGTCTCTCGAACCTACCGAGAGACAAGATGGCGGCCGCTCCGGACTGTTTACAATGTTGACAGCTACGCTGCCGGTTAGCTGCCCGGTTAGCTGCCCGGTGAGCTGCCCGGAGAGCTGCCCGGTTCGCGTACCGGGACGCGCCTCTACGGCGTAAAATCGAAAAAAAAAAATATTTTTTATTTTTTGCCCCGCGGGGCACTTTAATATCCCCCTCATCAATCCTAGGGGGTCAGGAGTGGTCTAGCTTGCCCCCTTTCCTTCATTTCCCCCTTCGTTTTTCACCACATCTTGTCTCTCGATCGTACCGAGAGACAAGATGGTGGCCGCTCCGGACTGTTTAGAATGTTGACAGACACCGGAGAGCCAATCAGCTTTGCTTCGCGAAGTTCCGTTACGCGTCAGGTACGCGAACCGGGGCGCTAACCGGAGCGCTGTCACAGATATATATATTTTTTTAAACGTTAATTTCTCAAAATCCACTGGAGCACATATATTGAGACATAGCAAAGGCACGTCGGGCAAACCATATCTACAATTTTGCCAAGTTTCATGTAAATCTATTCAGCCGTTCGAGCTAAAAGTGAGTCCAACCGCCCTATGGAAAAATGAATGGGAAAAACGCGTTTTGGGACCCCCTTTTTTCTCGGCCCCCCCTTGACGAAACCCCCCCAAATTTTCAGGGGCTGCTCAGAAACAAAATGTGCCATTTTCCTGAAAGTTTCAGCCAATTCCGTCCACAAACGCCAAAGTTATTAGACATAGAATTTTCAGAAATCCCATAGAGAAAAAATCCTAACTATATATACCCACTGGCTATCGCCAGTAGGTAATATACATATATAAACATATATAATCTGCATATCTATATAAATATAAATGCATGCATACATATACATATATGCATACATATGCATGTTATTTACATGAAAGTTTTAAAAACACTGATAAAAGCAAAGCTAAAAAGCCACCTCATTACAAACAGAATGGCTTTAACTTAAACGAGGGCGAGATCTATTGCATTTTCAATGCTTGTTTACTTTGGTTCTATCAAGAAGGCATTCAGATGTGTCACACATTTGCCATAAATTCTGAATGTTAGCACTCTAGTTGCTCATTAGATCACTGTAGTAAAGCTAGTGCTCACCAGGGAAGTCTGCTGCTAATCATGGTTTGCAGCCATTTTCCCGCATTTTTTATCCCGCAGACTTTCAGTCCGCATACCAAAATCCCGCAAGGTCATTGACCTCGCATACCATTATCCCGCATTTTTTCAAAACGCATGTGCATTTATCGCGCATGCCTTTACAAAGAATTACGTTTTAAAGGCATGCATGGTAAATGCATTTGCGTTGTGAAAACCACGATGACGAGAGAGGTAAGTGGGTTTGTGTTAATTTTTTCGTGGGTTAGTGATTGTGTAGTTTGTGTAGTGTAGTGTAGTGTTGTGTAGTGTAGTGTTGTGGTGGTTGTTTAGTGTAGGGTCATGCTGGGGGTAGTGTTTTAGGGTTTAGGGTTGTGTTGTAGTGTTTGCGTAGTGTAGGGTCATGCTGGGGGTAGTGTTTTAGGGTTTAGGGTAGTGTTGTAGTGTTTGCGTAGTGTAGGGTCATGCTGGGGGTAGTGTTTTAGGGTTTAGGGTTGTGTTGTAGTGTTTGCATAGTGTAGGGTCATGCTGGGGCTAGTGTTTTAGGGTTTAGGGTAGTGTTGTAGTGTTTGCGTAGTGTAGGGTCATGCTGGGCGTAGTGTTTTAGGGTTTAGGATAGTGTTGTAGTGTTTGCGTAGTGTAGGGTCATGCTGGGGGTAGTGTTTTAGGGTTTTGGGTAGTGTTGTAGTGTTTGCGTAGTGTAGGGTCATGCTGGGGTGTAGTATGTTAGGGTTTAGGGTAGTGTTGTAGTGTTTGCGTAGTGTAGGGTCATGCTGGGGGTAGTGTTTTAGGGTTTTGGGTAGTGTTGTAGTGTTTGCGTAGTGTAGGGTCATGCTGGGGTGTAGTGTTTTAGGGTTTTGGGTAGTGTTGTAGTGTTTGCGTAGTGTAGGGTCATGCTGGGGTGTAGTGTTTTAGGGTTTTGGGTAGTGTTGTAGTGTTTGCGTAGTGTAGGGTCATGCTGGGGGTAGTGTTTTAGGGTTTTGGGTAGTGTTGTAGTGTTTGCGTAGTGTAGGGTCATGCTGGGGGTAGTGTTTTAGGGTTTTGGGTAGTGTTGTAGTGTTTGCGTAGTGTAGGGTCATGCTGGGGGTAGTGTTTTAGGGTTTAGGGTAGTGTTGTAGTGTTTGCGTAGTGTAGGGTCATGCTGGGGGTAGTGTTTTAGGGTTTAGGGTAGTGTTGTAGTGTTTGCGTAGTGTAGGGTCATGCTGGGGTGTAGTGTTTTAGGGTTTTGGGTAGTGATGTAGTGTTTGCGTAGTGTAGGGTCATGCTGGGGGTAGTGTTTTAGGGTTTAGGGTAGTGTTGTAGTGTTTGCGTAGTGTAGGGTCATGCTGGGGTGTAGTGTTTTAGGGTTTTGGGTAGTGTTGTAGTGTTTGCGTAGTGTAGGGTCATGCTGGGGGTAGTGTTTTAGGGTTTAGGGTAGTGTTGTAGTGTTTGCGTAGTGTAGGGTCATGCTGGGGGTAGTGTTTTAGGGTTTAGGGTTGTGTTGTAGTGTTTGCGTAGTGTAGGGTTATGCTGGGGGTAGTGTTTTAAGGTTTAGGGTTGTGTTGTAGTGTTTGTGTAGTGTAGGGTCATGCTGGGGGTAGTGTTTTAGGGTTTAGGGTAGTGTTGTAGTGTTTGCGTAGTGTAGGGTCATGCTGGGGGTAGTGTTTTAGGGTTTAGGGTAGTGTTGTAGTGTTTGTGTAATGTAGGGTCATGCTGGGGGTAGTGTTTTAGGGTTTAGGGTAGTGTTGTACTGTTTGTGTAGTGTAGGGTCATGCTGGGGGTAGTGTTTTAGGGTTTAGGGTAGTTTAGTTGTTTAGTGTATGCTAAAGGCATATTCGTTCTAAAAGTTTTCGTTATTTTAATTTGCGGCCTAATAGTACATGCGGGATTTTTTTTGCGGACTGATGGTATGCGGGATTTCGTCATATATTCGCTAATCATACTTTCTATGGCAAAATGAACCCCCTCATTTTGTTCCTTTTTAAATTAAATGTTTTAAGAGTTACCACTTTATTCCAATCAAGATGGCTTCAGGTGTGCCATACCTTTGTAATAAGTAGGACTGTTAGCACTCTAGTTGTTCTTTAGAACACTCTGGGACATTCTGTCATTGGGCTATAGTTGGGCTACATCTGGCTGATATTTGGGCTACATTTGTTTTTTTTTGTCTCTGGTGGCCATCTTTGGGCTACATTGGGCTACATTGGGCTACATTGGGCTACATTTGGGCTCCAACATATATATAGCCCAATGTAGCCCAATATATATTTTTCAAAGTTAATTTTCGTAAAAACCACTGGAGCCTATATCTTGAGACATAGCAAAGGCACATCGGGCTACCAGTCCCTACAATTTTGCCAAGTTTGGTGTAAATCCATTTAGCCGTTCAGGCTAAAAGTGAGGCCAACCGCCCTATGGAAAATTGCATGGGAAAAACATGTTTTGGGACCCCCCTTTTTTCTCGGCCCCCCCTTGACGAAACCCCCCCAAATTTTCAGGTGCTGCTCAGAAACAAAATGTTCCATTTTCCATTTTCCATTTTCCAGAAAATTTCAGCCAATTCCGTCCACAAACGCCAAAGTTATTAGACATAGAATTTTCAAAAATCCCATAGGGAAAAAATCCTAACTATATATACCTACTGGCTATCGCCAGTAGGTATATATAGTTAGGATTTTTTCCCTATGGGATTTTTGAAAATTCTATGTCTAATAACTTTGGCGTTTGTGGACGGAATTGGCTGAAATTTTCTGGAAAATGGAACATTTTGTTTCTGAGCAGCCCCTGGAAATGTGGGGGGGGTTCGTCAAGGGGGGGCCGAGAAAAAAGGGGGGTCCCAAAACGTGTTTTTAACATTGAGTTTTCCATAGGGCGGTTGGCCTCACTTTTAGCCGGAACGGCTTAATGGATTTCCACGAAACTTGGCAAAATTGTAGGGACTGGTAGCCCGATGTGCCTTTGCTAGGTCTCAATATATGTGCTTCAGTGGATTTTGAGAAATTAATGTTCAAAAAAAGATATATATATCTGTAAGCGCGCTCCGGGCAGCGCCCCGGTTCGCGTACTTTACGCGTACCGGAACTTCGCGTAGCGAAGCTGATTGGCTCTCCGGTGTCTGTCAACATTCTAAACAGTCCGGAGCGGCCGCCATCTTGTCTCTCGGTAGGATTGAGAGACAAGAGGAGGCCAAAACAAAGGGGGAAATGACCATAAGGGGGCATAGTATATCCTCCCTGACCCCCTAGGTTTAATGTGGAGGCCTTAAAAGGGCCCCGCGGGGCAAAACATTTTTTTTTTTGTTTTTTTGCGTGGGTAGCGCCCGGTTCGCGAACCGGGAAGCGTTCTGGGGAGCGTACTATAATGAAAAATGAATGATAGACTTTTCAAATACTGTATGTTAATTGATTGTTGGTTTTGTTGATTATTTTTTAATTTTTTAATTTTTTAAGCAATTATTTATTATTGTGATTGTGTTTCAAAATTTAATAACATTTCTAACATTTAACTAGTTTATGAATTACATATAAAAATGATTAAAGACTCAAACAATTTTTTTATTTTACATACAATTTTATTTTTCAGATTGTTTTTCAAAATTTAATAGAACGTCTAGCATTTGACTGTCCGATATGTCCTCTTGTTGAGTGAACATAAGTTCCCACATTTGACCGTCATCATAATGGAGTAAATGATCGACAGATTCTACACATTGAAGTAATTCATAGTCCCGTGACTCATCCATGAATTCTAAGTCATCAATGGGTTCCATAACTTGTTCATTGTTGCTGTCCAGAACAATTTCGAAGGAAACATTCTGCTCACCTTCCATTTTATTGCTGTAATTTGCATAAAAAATAAATATATCAGTAGTGATAGGACACTGTTGGGTTTAAGTTCAGACAGGTACTTGTGAGTTTATAACAGAGAAGTAATCTATGGGCACTGTATGGTTTCAGGCGTGAAGTAGTACTATTAAAAAGTGCCTGTGAAGAAGCCTAAGTAAATTCATAATTATACCACAGAAACCTAAATCAATCCATAATTATAATAAAGAAGCCTTTCTCAATGTCTAACTCTTACAGAGGGATAGTATATAACTATCTGAAAATGTTTTCAAATTTATAAAATAATATCTCACCTTCTAAAAACAAGTTTAAGTTGTGAGTGAAAATGATCTTGCAATGTAATTCAGGAAGTAGTAGTCAAAATGGCTGTGTTTCTCTCTCTTTCTTTATATATATTCAGGTACATAACCAATCAAATGTCAGGTAAAAAAAGTAGAAAATGAAAGTAACATTTTAATTGGTTGTCAATTCCAACACTTCAGATGTGTTTTGTGAAGTAATTTACCTCAGGGTATTTAGAGAGGTCTACAGGCTAAATGGCTAAATGGAATTTCAATCAAATTTGTGAAAATGGTAGGGATTGGTATGTAGTATGAGCTAATCTATATTTGGTGAGAGTGTCTCCAGTCGTTTTTCTGTAAACTACTTTCCCACCTTTTTTGATGGTGCGCTTCCCAGGGAGCGACCCGGTACGCGAACTGGTGAGCGCCCCGGTTCACGAACCTTAAGCGTTACGGGAGTCCACCATTTTGTGTTTCGGTCGAATTAAGATACAAGATGGAGGGCAAATAATGTTCAGAATGGGTAGAAGGGGGCACGGTAGACTTATCTTGACCCCCTAGGTTTTCTGAGGGTGGCTGAGGAGGCCCATATGTGCGAAAAAAAAACCTTTTTTTTTTTAAATTTAGCGAGGTTAGCTCCCGGTTCGCGTACCGGGTAGCGCCCCAGGGAGCGTACTTTGTTGAAAATTAGTGAAAAATGTTAGAGTAAAATAATAATTGTGAGTGATCAGATGTAGGGTAGCTCTGAGAAGAGCTTTTGGGTTTATGGTACATTTAGGTACTTATAAGTAGGTACCAATGCACAGTCTTAAATTCAGAATGAAAATTCTGTTGCCCTCATCTGAGAAGTGAACTCCATCTCCTCTGTAGATATCTTGCATGTAGTAACGCAAGTTATTGTTGTACAGGGAGCCCATTCCATGGTCTCTCATGTAAGCTGAAACAGATTTGTTTACATGCTTCCTCGACTTCTCAATTTGTGGACAAAATTGGTTTGACCACCTCCATTTCTGTCTTTGGCATATATTTGAATATACCAAGGCAGTTTGAGGAAAAAGTGCCATCAATTGCTCAAAGGTGTCCTTTAAAAGCATTTCCAGACCTACCCCAGTCAAAGTGCCCAAATCATTACCTCCACAGTGCACAATTAACAGGTTAGGTTTTGGCAAATGCATAAAGGTTTTCACCAATGGTATCAATTGGTGACATTTTAATCCTCTGTGGCCAAACCACTTAATTTGCACATCTTGTAAATTGAGGTTAGGTAAATTTCTGTTCTTAGCATACCTGTGAGCCCAGTGGATATAACTATGTCCAACAATCCAGACAGAAAACATGGTGAGAGAAGGTTCTGCTGCAGTCAGATGAAGTGTGGCAATGAAATGGCAGTTGAAAAAATGAGAGTTTAAAATGAAAAAAACTGTGGAGTTTCTGTGTTAATGAAGCAGTAACAGTGATTGGTGGATTTTGATTGCTGAAAACAGAAAGTTAGGGTGCATGGATGAGTTCTTTGAAAGATGTATTTTGAATGGTCAATAAAAAATCATTAAATGAAAGATTGCAGTGGATACGCAGGTGCACTGAGAGTTCAGAGTTCAATTGCAACATTGTTGTGTGAACTTGCAAACACCAGAGGTCTTCCAAGAGGTGGTTGCCATGCAGAAAAGGCATGAAATGGCAGAGGGGGGAAGGGTTTTCATTTGAAAAAAAGTGAGGGAAGAGTTTTGATTGGGTGACATGAGAGATATGTGTGAAGAATTACAGCATTTCTGTGCTTTTGATAGCTGCAGACTCTGGAGTGCATACCTTTTGCTCTGCTGAAGACAAATTGGTGTGTTTCTGAGACTGTTTTCAAACTCAAAGTATTTGCTAAGTGAGAAAATATTTCTTTAATATAGATAGAGAATAGTGTGCTTTAAGGAGAAAATTATGAAGAAAGTTGTGTTTTTCAAATGTTGCTTTGTCTCAAGTGTTTTACAAATAGATTTTGTTTCTTTGAGAAAATGTAATTGGAGAAAATGTGAAGTATTAGTACTGACAGGGTGTTTTTCTGCATAGGAGCTGTGGAGTCTTTTCAAATTATGACTAGAAAATCGTTTTTGAGGAAAATTAATGGTTATAATATTTCTGACAAGGACATAATGGTGTATGCTTCTTTATAATGCAATTGATTGTCTCTGATGTTATTTTTCCCATTTTAATGTAAGACCTTTCTCTGTGGCGCAAATTGCTTGTAAATATGCTCCCACCTGTGCATGGCAAATTTAGATTTTGAATGTTTGTGTTACATAGCCATGTTAAAAGTGATACAAACATGCTGCAAAGGCAATCAAAAAATGCTTTTATGTGTCTTAAGGACATTTTAGGTAATTTTCCCATGTGAAGTGTTTTGAAATTATGATTTGAAAATCGTTTTTGGGGAAAAGGAATTGTTTTTAAATTTATGACAAGGACATAATGGTGTATGCTTCTTTATAAGGCAATTGACTGTCTCTGATGTTATTTTTCCCATTTCAATGTAAGACCTTTCTCTGTGGCGCAAATTGCTTGTAAATATGCTCCCACCTGTGCATGGCAAATTTAGATTTTGAATGTTTGTGTTACATAGCCATGTTAAAAGTGATACAAACATGCTGCAAAGGCAATCAAAAAACGCTTTTATGTGTCTTAAGGACATTTGATGTCATTTTTCCCATATTACATTAAAAGACCTTTCTCCGTGGGGCACATTCCTTGTAAATATGGTTACACTTGTGCATGGTAAATTTAGATTTTGACTGTTTGAGTTACATAACCATGTTAAAAGTGACCCAAAAAAATTGCAAAGGCTTTCAAAAAACACTTTCATGTGTCTTAAGGACATTTTAAGTCATTTCACTGTGGGCAGTGTTTTCAAATTATGACTTGAAAATCGTTTTTGAGGTAAAGGAATGTTGTTAATTTTTATGTGCGCCATATGCCCCCAAATTTCTTTTTCAGGGGTGCAGCAGGGTGTTCTTGAGACACCCCTGCACCTTTGGAAAAAATCCTAATTTGCGATGAGCTAATTGCTAATCGCAAATTGCACCTTCATTCCTATGGGCATCCTGGCCCATGGAAATGAATGGGTAATTTGCAATTAGCAATTTGCTCATTGCAAATTAGGAATGGTAAAGAATCGCTATTTATTCTTTAAAATTCGCTATTTTGGAAATGCAAAATAGTTTGATGATACATATGGCGGTTGATCTCTAACAAGATAAGAAGCTTAGGGATACATTTATGATGACTGGCGCAATGAAGTGGACATCACTTACTTCATTGGTAGAGCTTTACATGTATTATCTCCTCTGTATTCTTCAACAAGCGTAACTTTAATCTGCAATCCTGAGTAGGCCTCACCTTAAACAAACCTCTGGATAGGCCACACCTTATCGTCATCATGAATTAATCATTTAAAATGCTAGGGACAGATTTATGATAGGTGTATGCCTCTTTTGCGCCACTTACAAAACACTGCCCATGGGGAAATGACTTAAAATGTCCTTAAGACACATGAAAGTGTCTTTTTAAAGCCTTTGCAATTTTTTTGGGTCACTTTTAACATGGCTATGTGACTCAAACAGTCAAAATCTAAATTCACCATGCACAGGTGGGAGCATATTTACAAGGAATGTGCTCCATGGGGAAAGGTCTTATAATGTAATATGGGAAAAATGACATCAGAGACAGTGAAATGCCTTATAAAGAAGCATACACCATTATGTCCTTGTCATAAATTTACAAACCATTCCTTTTCCCTAAAAACGATTTTCAAATCAAAATTTTAAAACACTGCACATGTGGAAATGACTTAAAATGTCCTTAATTCAAAATTTGCTATTCCTTATTTTGCGATTGCACTGAAGGATTTGCAAATTTTGCGATTCCTTAAATGCAATGTATCAAACAAAAAATATGTAAAAAATGACATTAAGGATTTGGAAACTACCACCAACTTCTACTTTGTGGTAATTTGCGAATTCTTTTCAAAAAGCTTTTTTTCCAAAAAACAAAAGGTGCCATATGACGCCAATACATGCCCTTAGGGCATGTATGTGCGCCATATGCCCCCAAATTTCTTTTTCAGGGGTGCAGCAGGGTGTTCTTGAGACACCCCTGCACCCTTGAAAAAATTCCTAATTTGCGATGAGCTAATTGCTAATCACAAATTGCACCTTCATTCCTATGTGCCTCCTAGCCCATGGAAATGAATGGGTAATTTGCAATTAGCAATTTGCTCATTGCAAATTAGGAATGGTAAAGAATTGCTATTTATTCCTTAAAATTCGCTATTTAGGAAATGCAAAATAGTTTGATGATACATATGGCGGTTCATCTGTAACAAGATAAGAAGCTTAGGGATACATTTATGATGACTGGCGCAATAAAGTGGACATTACTTACTTCATTGGTAGGCCTTTACATGTATTATCTCCTCTGTATTCTTCATCAAGCGTAACTTTAATCTGCAATCCTGAGTAGGCCTCACCTTAAACAAACCTCTGGATAGGCCACACCTTATCGTCATCCTGGATTAATCATTTAAAATGCTAGGGACAGATTTATGATAGGTGTATGCCTCTTTTGCGCCACTGTGCGTCACTTTTATGATGCAGCGGCGGTGCAAAAGATTTGCTATGAGGCGACAAAATTACAAATTGATGCATTTAGGCAGATGTGTCATGGTGTAAAAAAAACGTGCCACATGAAACCGATGCAGCAGTGATGCAAAAGATGCACCATGTTGCAAGACAGGCCTCACTTGGGGCCATATGTATCAAGCTAATTAGCATTCGCAAAGATCAAAATTCTGCAAATTTCGGCCTTTGCGAATGCTAATTAGACAAATGGTATGTATCAAACAAGTTTGATGCAAAATAAGGAATAGCAATATTTGCTATTCCTTATTTTGCGATTGCACTGAAGGATTTGCAAATTTTGCGATTCCTTAAATGCAATGTATCAAACAAAAAATATGTAAAAAATGACATTAAGGATTTGGAAACTACCACCAACTTCTAGTGTGAGCTAATTGCTAATCACAAATTGCACCTTCATTCCTATGAGCCTCCTAGCCCATGGAAATGAATGGGTAATTTGCAATTAAAGAATTGCTATTTATTCCTTAAAATTCGCTATTTAGGAAATGCAAAATAGTTTGATGATACATATGGCGGTTCATCTGTAACAAGATAAGAAGCTTAGGGATAGATTTATGATGACTGGCGCATCACCAGGGATGTGCCAGTCATCCTGCGCCGCTGTTCCGCCACCCATGGTGTGCTGCATTTACAATGCGGCGCAGCATGGGGCAAAAATGGCACAGATGCGTGACGTATCTGTGCTGTAAAGGTGGCGCATTGCTGGAGTTGTATTGCAAGTGTGATGCAGCTCCAGCAAGGCTCAGAGGTGCCCCATCTCCACAATGTTGCGTCAAGACCTATGCCTGCTTAAAGCAGGCGCAGGGTTTTGACGCAGCTTTCTCCTATCTGATTGTAAATGCGGCACACCATGGGTGGCAGAGCAGCGGTGCACGTTAACTGGTGCATGCCTGGGGATGTGCCATTTAACATAAATCTGCCCCTTTACATTTAAGTATGTGCAGGGGACACAGAGTCGGTGAGGCTTATCCAAGGTTAAGAAGAGATGAGTCCTGTTCACTGAAAAATTAGACATAGGCTTCACCTGCTCAGCATCGCTGGACATGGCTAAATAATAGCTGCAAAATGTTACTCTTGTTAAACAATTTTACTATTATAATCTCTGAGATTTGTCTCTTACTCTGCAACATCTCATTGTTGTTATCTTTCTTTAAAGATAAAGACAACATCAACATGAGCGATAATCTGCAATCAGTTGATTTTGACCTCATCATTGAACTTGTAATTGAAACATCAGTGGATGTTGATCCCTTGGATGATTTAAATCCTGTGGATGAAGAACGTGATGAGGATGCAGATTTGTCCGAATTATATGACATAGGGTGGGAAGCTGACCTGCTTGAGCCTATGGAACTATAAACATTTATTTTAAAAATGTATAATAAAAAAAAAGTAAAAATGTAAACCGTTTAATTTAAAAATAAAGACACCTTCAAAAACAGATTATGTGTAGTGTCTTCAATAAAATATTAAAATATGCTCATAAAATTAGATCAGATTCACATATAAGATAGCACAGGTAACATGATTATAAATTCCATTTCTTTTCTGCTATTTCTGTATTCTAAAATTGCCATGCACTAAAAAATCTTATATGTAAAAATGTAAAGTAGTGTTTTAAGTTTTTGATTACTGTTATTAATGTACTGTTGGGTAATAGTGGTTAATAACATTTTTTAATATATTTTACCACAGATTCAACTGCAGATCATTTCAACATTTCACCATGCCAACGAAAGAAAGACTGAGAAAGGCTGCAAAACGTCAAAGACAGCAGGTGATTGAAAAAAAGCAGCAGTCCTCTAACAAAAAGATTTGTCAAGTCAACAAGAAAGCACCGGGTAAGAGTACAAAAACATTCATAAGAAATATTTGCAGTAAAAAAAATATTACTACAGAAAATGTTTCAGTCCAGAAAAAGAGAAGCAATTCAAATGGAAAGGAAAGGCCAATCAAAAATGTTACTGCTAGAGCAAGAGATAACTCTGTGCATGATAGTAGAAGGAAACAACAGTTTAGGGACATTCGTAAACGACTGTTCCGCAACAGGATAATTGGCAATTTGTTAAAAAATATTAAGAAAGGTCAACAGAAAGTGGTTTTTTATAAGAGAAAAAAAAAAGTTGAAAAAGTTATTGATCAGGCATTTGAAATTAAACGTAAGTTATTTATTTTGATAATCAATAGAATTAGGAAGCTAAACAAGGCCATTTATGATTTCAAAAGAAATAGTAGATGGAAGAGAATAGTTAATCGTAGTAATTTTTGTGAAGTTTTTTCTGGAGAATGGATGCATAGTTCAAGCTGTGAGGCATTTTTTAATGAGGAGAGTTATTTCCAGGATAATGATTTGGTGCATGCAGTTGACACCAGTGGTCGTGCTTATGAAGTGAAAGATGGTTGTCCAGTTGAAAAAGAAAAACTTGTGACAACAGAGGCAGAAGAGGTGTTAGGTAATGAGGTTTTAGGAAAACGTGCTAAGGGTCCTGTGTACACCTGGAAGTGTATTAGTATTTGCAGTGTGCGACAGGATTCCATCAATTTGCTTTGTGATTTTGTACGGTCATTTAATAAGAAAAGTTTGAAGCAGAAAATAAGGTTGTTGCAAGAATTAGATCCTTGCAGAGTGAGAGAAGTGACAGGTTTGCATGGTCATTCACTGGCTTGTCTTTCCAGGAGAGTATGCCAGAGTGTTTTTCATCATTTCAGGATGCTAGCAGTGCATCATAATAAAGTGAGGAAATTAGTTAGAATGTTGTATTATGCTAAGAGTCCAGCAATTATGCTTAAAAAATTATGTGCTGCTCTTTTGCATGGTTCTGAAATAGATGTGAAGAATATATGTGAAGAAATTGAGTTTTGTTACTTTGGAAGTAAAGAGGAGAATGTTGAAATTGACCAAGAAGAAGCGGGTAATGTGGAAGATAGTGTACAGGTTTCCAGTACAGATAATTTCCAGAGGGAAATTGCCACGTTTCAGGTCAAATCAAGTGAGAGGCCCAATTTCACTTGTGTGTGTTGTCGACGCACTTATTATAAGAATCAGACTAAGTTAGTGGATTTATATGCAAAAAGTGAAAGGGAAAATAATAGTGAATGGAAGGATTTCGCAACATACTTGATGGTGGAAAATTGTTTTGAATTGGGATTGGATCAACGTGTGTGTACTTATTGTTGTTGCAAATTAAATCAAAACCAGATGCCTGCTAGAGCAGTTCATAATAATCTGGAATTGGTTGAGATTCCTTCTGAATTGAAGGATTTAAATACTTATGAATCTATTTTGATTCAAAGTATCCATCCCTTTCAGGCTATTGTAAGAATGGAGCCAAAGACAGGGAAATTGCCTCCATCAGATTTACAGAGAGGATTAAAGAGAAGAGTTGTTTATTTGCCTCTAGATTTGAAGAAAAACATTAACACAATTGGAGTAGAAAAAGTGGACGAGGAACCTCTGGTTATCTTAGTTAATGGGGTTCCGACAAAGAATAAGAAAATATGGCAAGATTTAGTAGATGTTAGGAAAGTTAAAAAGGCAACATTGTATTTGAAAAAAAATAATAAATACTATAAGAATGTATATGTTGCAGAAGAGGAAGTAAGTGAGGAAGAGGATAGCGATTTGTGTGCTGGTCAAATTGAGAAAGTAGAAACTTCTACTAGTGAAGAAATATATGAACATTATAGTGTTCATCCTTTGCATTCCAAGGAAGTCATGGGGAATGCTATTGAGTTGTTTCAAATGAAACAAGCCAAAGGGAGTCCCATTAGTGTTTGGGAGGAAAGTTTGGAAGCTCGGTGTTTCCCACAGCTTTTTCCAACAGGTCAGGGAGGAAGATATGATGAGCGACCTCATCAAATTCCTGCTTCTGAATACCGGACTTTGCGATTGTATGCAGGAGATGCTAGGTTTCGACAATGCATTCCCTATTTGTTTCATCTCCTGTTTGAAAGCGATCTGTCTGGACTGTCATATGCAGTGAACCACATCTTGAAAAGTGGTATACACATGCAAAACATCTCAGCAAGTGACTTTATGGATAAAGTCAATGTCCAAGACAGTATTTTGGATTCTCACCTGATTAATCTCATGGCGTGTCAGCGTGGTACTAATGAGTACTGGTACCGTCGTCATGGTGATTTAAAATGTATGCTGAGGAACTTAGGAACTCCCACATGGTTCCTCACTCTGAGCTGTGCCGAGTATGGCTGGGAAGACTTACTTGAATTTCTACGAGAGGCAAATGCTAACGTAGAAAACATCGAATTCAAGACACCCGGAGAACTGTGCTCTTTGGATCCAGTCAATGTATGTAGGTACTTCAATCATAGATTTGAAGCTATGATGTCTTTCATCATGAATAAGAAGAATCCACCTCTTGGAGAGGTGTTGGATTTCTTCTGGAGAAAGGAGTACCAAGCAAGAGGTGCTCCTCATATACATATGTTGCTGTGGATCAAGGATGCACCTAAATTTGGAACGGATCCAGAAGACTCAGTGATGAGTTTTATACAACAGTATTCTACGTGTGCTGTTCCAAACGTAAAGGAGAAGAAAAGCCTAAGAGAAAAAGTTCTGCGTTTCCAAAGCCATCGATGTGGAAAGTACTGTCGTCGTAAATTCCGAAACAAGGACAAGTTCTACACCAAATGTCGTTTCGGTTTTCCACGACCGGTGATTTCTAAAGGAAGAGTAAACAGTTTGATGTCTTCGCTGCGACATAATGTGATGAAGAAATCACCTAAAAACACATACAATTTGAAGAGGAACGAAGAGTCCAAGTACATCAACGACTACAACCCGGTGATTTTGTCCATGTGGAATGCTAACATGGATATACAGTTTGTGGCTGATAACTGTATGGCTGTGGCTCGGTATGTGACGTCTTACATCACCAAAAAAGAGAAGACAGAATTGAAGGATATGTGGGAGGACATTTCCCATGAAAAGAGCCTCAGCAAGAAGTTGTACAGTTTCAGTCTGAAGATGTTGTTGCATCGATAAATCGGAGCGTACGAATGTTCTGACCGGTTGTCTTCAGCAAGTCTCTATGCCAAGTCCAGGAGTATCATTTGGGCGAGTCTTGGTCTTGCTGCAACGCGTAATCGAGTTCTCAAACCTGTGCGGGAAATTGAGTATTTGGCGGAAAAGGAGCCAAACAGTACCGACATTTTGAAGACCAACATGTTGGATACATATTATCCAAATCGAAGCAGTCACCTCGAGAATGTTTGTCTGTATGAGGTTCTGCAAAATTACATATTCAAGAGGAACATCAAAGAAGATACTGAGAAAGGAGTGTATGCTGTAATAGGAAGTGAGGGATGCCTGGTCAAGCAAAGAAAATGCCACTTGGTAAACCATCGAAAATTGAGTGGCGAATCTCCTGAAAAAAAGGAGTTTTTCTATTTAGCACTTTTGCAACTTTTCAAGCCTTGGCGTGCAGAAGAGGAACTGCTTGGAGATTTTCTCTGTTACGAAGACTCTTTCAATGCCGCCAAGGAGACCATAGAATGTCCTGCTTTTCCCAAATATGTAGAAATGTTGAATGCGGAAATTGAGCAGGAAGCAATGATTGCAGCCGAGATTGCCAGAGACAGTTCTCAGGACAGTCAGAGTTCTGCTTCATTGAGTCAGGATCCACTAGGAGGACCTGTTATCGAAAATGAAGCTGCCACTGCTATGAATGAAGTGGAAAGAGCCATGGCACATGCTCAGGAGGATGCGGTTAACTTAGAAGAGTTGGAAAGACAACTCAACGTTGAGCAGAGGAAAATATATGACGAAGTTACCATGCAAATTGATCATGGATTAAGTCATGACAAGAAAGAGTGCTCATGTACGTCGTTGAAGCCTGTCCGATTGTACGTGAGTGGAGAAGCGGGAACTGGAAAAAGTTTCCTCATTAAAGCAATTTCATGCTATTTGCAGGAAAAGACAGAGTCATCGCTGTCTTGTGTTGTCACCGCTCCAACTGGACTGGCAGCACATTACATTAAAGGGATTACTTTACATCGTTTACTGATGCGCCAGTGGAGCATGACAACAAATTACAATATCACAAGCTATCTGGAGATGCTTGTTTTGAAGTTTCAAGAATCTTGAGGAAAATGAAACTTCTTATCATTGACGAAGTAAGCATGGTTTCCAATGTCATGCTTGCCTTTGTGCATTTGAGAATGCAAGAAGTTCTCAAAACAGAGTATGATGTGTTATTTGGTGGCAAACACATCATTGTTTTCGGAGATCTTCTGCAGCTGACACCAGTGAAAGGGCAACCTGTGTTCAAAATGCTCACGCATGAAGATACCAGGAAGTGCCTAGGCAGCATTGGCAACGTCAATATATGGTTAAACTTCAATTATGCTGAACTGCATGAAAATATGCGTCAGGCGAAGTATGAAGTTTACAAGACTATTCTACAAGATGTTAGAATTGGAAAAGTGACAGAGCATGGGAAAGAAGCTTTACATGCACGATTACTGTCAAATTTATATCCAGAACAAGATGTTGTGCCTGAGAATATTTTTCAGAAAATTACTGAGAAGAAATCTGGAATATGTTTGATGCCAACTCTTGCAGAATGTGCCAAATTCAACAACAAAATGTTGCATTTAGAAAAGCAAGAGATTGTGAAACTGGAAGCTATTGACAGAGTAGAGCATATGGGATCAACAATTATTTTGTCTGAGAATCTGAAAACAAAATTGGATTCATTAGAGAAGAGTATATCTAAAACTGCAGGTTTTGAAAAGACTCTGAATGTGTGCTTGAACTGCCGTATAATTTTAAGAAGGAATTTACATGTTGAAAGAGGTCTGGTAAATGGATCAATGGGTAATGTTGTTGATTTTGTAAAATACAGAAATAGAGATGGAATTGAATTTTTAAAAATTAAATTTGATGGCATTGAGGAAGTACAGCTAATTGGTCGTTGCTCTGCTAGATTTTTGCTTGTAAAAGACTTATATGTTCGCCGTAAGCAGTTTCCTGTTTGCTTGGCATATGCGGTGACAATCCATAAATCGCAAGTTTTAAGTGTAGACAGTGCATTGGTGAATATTGGCAGTTCTGTGTTCAAGGAGGGTATGGCATATGTGGCATTGTCACGAGTTAGAACTTTATCGGGATTGTACTTGATTGAGTGTGATGTCACAAGCATTTGTGCGGATCTAGATTGTGTTAAGGAATACAATAGGTTAAGAAGAGAGTATGCGCCACATTTGCCTCAATATCCTTTGTTTGAGAAACGTGTGGTAGGCCGGAAACGAAGAAATGTAACCAATACTGGGGAGGTTGTAGCAAAAAGACGAAAAGTCGATGAACCTGAAATTATAAGCAGAAACAAAAAGAATTCTGTTGAAGATGTTGTTGGTTTTCAATTTGAAAACAGTTCTGGTGTCAACTGCTATGCTAATGTAGTGGTTAATGTTTTGTTTTCTCTAGAAAATGTAAAAGAAGAGATTGTGGTCAATACTGATCAAAGATTTTGCAGTTTGTTAAATTCTGTGTTAGAGAAATGTAGCACTGATAGAACAAACATAGAAAGTGTGTCTGAAATTCGAAATCTGTTAGACAGATGTTCAGGCCAAACACAATTCTCTCAAAATATTCAGCAAGATTGTCAGGAGTTTTTAATGTATATGCTTGATGTATTGCATGCTGAAGGTGTAGATGTAGATCAGCTGTTTGGGCTTTCTTATCAATTGCAGCATGACTGCGAGAACTGTATGGTATCAAGTACTACTAGTGTAGACTCAGAAAGATTTATATATTTAACTTTGCCAGACAGTAAATCAGTCTCCTTTAATAAGCTAGTAAAAGCAGCTGATCACAACATGGAGTGTAGCCAATGTAAATCTGAAATGATGTCAACATTATTTATACGAACATATGGCCAGTATGTCATTTTAATGTTCCAACGATGTAGGCCTGATGGAACAAAATTGACAACTTTAATTAAAAATGTTGTGGCTTCGCAGTTGTCAATATCAGGAAGGACTTTTGTAACTGCAGCAATTATATATCATGACGGTCCTTCAATAACATCAGGACATTACACAGCTTATTTAAAGTCTAGAAATGGCTGGTCATTTTGCAATGATTCTGTTTTAATTTTCAAAAAAAAATTGCCGTATGACCTTAAAAACTCTTACCTGTTGTTTTTAAAACCAAAATTTTAGGGAAAGAATCTCGGGATGTGCTCTGTGGAATTTTAAGAAGTTCTAATGGCTCCTACACGATTTGGCCTTGAGGATAAGTGTAGTTCAGAGACATAACTTCTAACCATAAGACTGGACGTCATGGAGAAATAAGTGCACTTTGAATGAGTTCAGAAAAACTATTTCTTTTTATAAGCTAATTGAAGCAGCCAATCAAAACATAGAGTAGAGGGAATGTAAGTCTGCAATGCTGTCTACTGTTTTACATTGCTTTGTGATAAAAGTGATGTAGAGAATTAAATAATTGTAGTAGTCATAGAGGTAGTGTAAGTCTGCTTCATAGTAAGCAGTATCAGTGTCATAGGAAATGTAGAACATGACTGAGCAAGAAGGGGAAGATATTACTATTCCAGGATTGTGAAAATGATCTTCAACATTTTAATTCTGAAAGTTGCAGAAATGCCAAATGACGGGATTGGCTTACAAGAAATCCAAGAGTTATAAATGGCTCTGACAAGATTTGGCTTTGTGGAAACTTGTGGTAGAGAGCAAGAAGTCATTTATTGCATGTAACATGTTTTTAAAAACGATGGAGGTTTTCTTTCAGAAAATGGCGGGCTGAAAGTAATAACAGCACAACAGAGTGTAAGCTGTTCATAGGACATCCTTTGACGTCATGGAAAGTAAGTTAACTTTAAGGAGTTCTGAATTCTGATTTGTTATGTTGTATGGGTTTTTTAAACACAATCATTTTGATTGTGTTTTTTTTTTCCCGCTGTTATATGATGAATACCTTCAAGTCACTGTTTTTAGTGAATTTTGATACATTCTGAGAACAGCAAAAATAAACCATTTAACATGTATAATTAATTCTGTACTGTTTGCATTTATGATGTATATGTAGAACTGTGTAGGAGGCATGGAGAAGGTGAGGCTTCTGTAAGTGTCAAAGTTGTTGCATGCAGTGCTGCACTTCTGCGTACTCTTTCATATGCTGGACTACATCTGCACAATGAGATACCTAAGCAAAGGAAACACAAGTGATGTGATTGTGAAATGAGCAAAAGAAATTGCACGTATTTCAATTACATCACCTGTGTTTCCTATCATTACGAATCACATTGTGCAGATCAAGTTTAGGTCTGTCCAGGGAAACATAGGAGGTTTGGACTTTGTTCAAGAGTGCAGTGGACATGACTCACTTCATTGGTAGACCTTCACATGTATTATGTCCTCTATTCTCTTCAACAACTCGAAATTTCATCTGCAACCCTGAGTAGGCCTCACCTCAAACAAACCTCTGGATAGGACACATCTTATTGGCATCCTGAAGCAATCATTTAAAATTTTAGTGTCTTGCGACACTTTTCTGAGACAACAGCAATGCAAAAGATGCACCATGTTTTAAGATAGGCCTCACTTCATCTGCATCAAGATACTGTTAGTTTAAAATGTATATCTTTAGGACTGTGTAGGGGGCCTGGAGAAGCAGAAGCTTCTGTAAGTGTCAAAGTTGTTGAAAAACTGTTTGTCCTTCAATCTTTTCCCTTGTCTTTTGTAATTTTTAAATACATGTTTTAATATTTTTCAAATGTTTGTTCTCTCTTTCACAGATTGAAAGTATAAAAACAAAAAGTGAGTAATTTAACGACAATTATAAGGTAAATGTTTTGTACTCTTTTCGTTACATTTCTATCACATTTAACTTCTATTAGTTCCACTGCTTCATTTCTTTAACCCTCAGTTTCCTGCCTTTGCTACTTCCCTCATTCCTTTCTCTATTACCTACTTACTCAACTCCTTCCACTCTTTTTCTCAGTCCCTCTCTTCTCATAGTTCCTCACTCTTGTTCACTCACTCCGTCTCTATTACTCTTAGTGTCTTTGACTGATCACTCTATCACTATTTGTTCATAATGCTTTCTCTGTGTAGTTGAAGCACACTAAGGGGCATATTATGAACACAGCCAATAAAATTATTGCTGTTTTTATTGGCAGAAAACTGGTGCAAAAGTGGTTTTAGCGGCAGTTTTCTGCCGCAAAAGCGGCTTTAGCGACACATTTCTGCCAATAAAAGCTGCAAAACTTTTATTGCCTATGTTGATGATATGGCTCTATGTTACTTACATTTCTTTGCTGTTTCAATTAATCTTTTTCTGTTATTTTTTGTTTTCTGTTTTCTATTTTTTCTCTCTGTTATTCCCCATGTTTTAATCTTATTTTGAACATTCACTCACATTCTCCAAGAAACTCTTCTTTGTTAATGTTATACTCTCTTTTTTTTTCTTTCACTTCCTTATCTATTTTGTTTTTCACAATTATACCCTCTTCCGTCTTTTCTTCGGTAAATAGATCTATTAAACAGTATCTCTTCTTTACTCCCTATAGCTGTCTTTCTTTTAACATCACTCTCTGTTTACTTTCCTTATACTTACTCTTTTTTTTTTTTTTTTTTTTTTTGGTTAGCTCCCGGTCCGCGTACCGGGAAGCTAACCGGGAAGCGAACCAAAAGAAATAGAGCTTGCCAGAGTGCTAAACATTCTACCAATTTTTTTTGAAAGGGGAGGTAGTTCTGAAAAGAACTTTTTTTAAAAATATTTTTGTTGTTTTATATATTTTTTTATTTTTTGAACATTTTTTGTTTTTTTTGAACAATTTCACATTTTTTTTGGTTTTTTTTGGGGGGGAAACAACAAAAAACAGGCATTGAAAAGGGCTCAACAGGAGCAAAAAAAAAAATTACTGGGGGCGGTTAGGGCAATTATGATGTTCATAAGCCAGGTTGATAGCATTTATACTCATATTACCACATGCTATCAACGCACCACAGTGCATACAAGTATGTTTCATGTGGCCAAAATTCTCTTGTATGTTTGGCACAGTTTCCCGTGCCTCTGCTGGTGTCAATGAAATTGACGATCTTGATCTGGCCACAGGAGTTGATGTTGGATTTTCCTCCAAATCCCGTATTTCCGCCCGGCTGTAATTAAGTGGATGCTTCCTGGTCATGTGCCTATGCATAGTATAGTTCCCATAACTATACTTCTTATCCGTCCCTCTTGATAATTTATCTTTGCAGATGAGGCAGGTGACATACCTCGCATTCACTTTTTTTTGGCCAGGAGGGATTGAATAAAACTGCCAGATGAAACTGGCTTTCTTATGGGAAACCCGGGGCACCTCTTCCAAGAACTGTGGTTCTTCTCCCTCCTCTTCCTCCATTTCTTCCTCTTCCTCCTCTGTGTTGGTCATGACCTGGGGAGGTGGTCCTCTCTTCCCATGAGGAGGTGGAGGTGGTGGTGGGGGTGCACCAGCTGAAGCAACTACTGAAGCCATTTCTGAAGTATTAATAAAGGTCTTCCTCTCACAATGATGAAAGTCAGAGTGAGGAAAGAAGGAGGGGTTTTCATCATTTGGGAAAAACAATAGTTCTCAACCAATGAAAAGTGTTATTTTTAGGTCACCTGACCTAGCCTTACATGATTATGAAACCAAAAGTGAAATGAACCAATGAAAAGTTTTATTAACAAGTCACATGACCTCTCACGCTCATGTTACGCGCTGCGGAACGCGCCCCGGTTAGCTTCCGGGTCGCTGTGCTTCGCGCCTCGGTCCGCGCCCCGGAGCCCTTCCGGGTGTGCTAACGCGGTACGTCACAAGACGCATTACGCGGCAACGCGATACGTCGCGCTTTCGCGCCGCGGATCGCTTCCGGGGAGCTGCGTTTCGCGCCTCGGTCCGCGCCCCGGGGCACTTCCGGGTGCGCTAACGTGGTACGTCATAAGACGCATTACGCGGCAACGCGATACGTCGCGCTTTCGCGACGCGTCACGATGTTGATTTCTTACCGGTTCGCGGACCGGGTCGCGGCATCAATTTGAGCTAACGGAAAGCTTTCCGGTTCGCGGACCGGGAGCGAAACAAAAAAAATATTTAAAAAAAAATTATTAATAAACATATAAAATATATTTTTGGATTTAAAGAAGAATACATTTTACAGCTATAGATATTAGCTTTTAAAAAACCAATGAAATTCACTGAAAAAACCATAGGTTATAGACCATATATAGTTAGGAATTAGCATTTACAAAACCTTGAAAATTCACTGAAAAAGCCATAGGTTATACACCATATATAGTTAGGAATTAGCATTTAAAAAACCTTATTTTACTCACACAAAACCATTGAAATTCCATATATAGTTAGTTGTACTAACTATATATCGTGCACGCGCAATCCACTGCTGATCATGTCACATATTACATCATTCATGACATGGTCAGTGACATCACTGATGACATCACTGATGACATCTCAAATGACATCACTGATGACATCACTGATGACATCTCAAATGACATCACTGATGACATCACTGATGACATCTCATTTGACATTACTGATCACATCACTGATGACATCATTCATGTGATAATACGATGAAGCTCTTCAGACTCTAATATAACCTTAGATACACTCAGTGTAAACAGACACTCACAGACTGTCACTCATCCATGGAGTTACTCACACACCTAGTCAGTCATGCAAAGAATCAATCACACCTCCATTTCCTCAACTATACAGTTATACACACCTTACTTATTCAAACATATACTAACACATATTTACTCTCTTATACAATCCCTGATACAAGTTCACAATGATCCATAAAGCCACTCACACATTCACTGGCTCTTTTGCACAGTTATTTATATATGTCAACTCTCACATGTACTGTGTTTTACATATGTACTTACTTTGACATGTAGCACTGAGATATCCATTCACTCACCAATACACTCATGCACACAGTCAACCGCCCATACAGCTGTTTCCACATGCACTTTTGAACCCATACATCTAGTGAATCAACTGCTCACACATCTATGCACAGAGTCATACACCTCCCAGCCACCCATACACACTCTCAGTCTCCCATACAAATACTTGAGCAACCAATCAATAACCCATATAGTTAATCATATAGCTAATGATCAACACATGCAGCATTTTATAGAACAACAGACATAATGATGCACAAATTGAGACAGTTTAGTCACTAACCCATGCACTCAGTGAGACACATTTAATCACTCACTCATACAGTCAGTCATGCACCTACTAAATCCTTCATCCAGACATTTATACATCCACTCATTCTTAAATATGTAAGACATATTTTAACTTTACAGAAAAATACAGTCAATGGATGTTGTCATCAGTGATGTCATCAGTGATGTCATTTGAGATGTCATCAGTGATGTCATCAGTGATGTCACTGACCATGTCATGAATGATGTAATATGTGACATGATCAGCAGTGGATTGCGGGTGCGCGATATATAGTTAGTACAACTAACTATATATGGAATTTCAATGGTTTTGTGTGAGTAAAATAAGGTTTTTTAAATGCTAATTCCTAACTATATATGGTGTATAACCTATGGTTTTTTCAGTGAATATATATATATATATTACCTACTGGCGGTCGCCAGTAGGTATATATAGTTAGGATTTTTTCTCTATGGAATTTTTGAAAATTCTATGTCTAATAACTTTGGCGTTTGTGGACGGAATTGGCTGAAATTTTCAGGAAAATGGAACATTTTGTTTCTGAGCAGCCCCTGAAAATGTGGGGGGGGTTTGTCAAGGGGGGGCCGAGAAAAAAGGGGGGTCCCAAAACACGTTTTTCCCATGTTAATTTCCATAGGGCGGTTGGACTCACTTTTAGCTCGAACGGCTGAATGGATTTGCACGAAACTTGGCAAAATTGTAGGGACTGGTAGCCCGATGTGCCTTTGCTAGGTCTCAATATATGTGCTCCAGTGGATTTTGAGAAATTAACGTTCAAAAAAAGATATATATCTGTGACAGCGCTCCGGGCAGCGCTCCGCTTCGCGTACTTTTCGCGTTACGGAGCTTTGCGAAGCGAAGCTGATTGGTTCTCCGGCGTCTGTAAACATTCCAAACAGTCCGTAGCGGCCGCCATCTTGTCTCTCGGTAGGATCGAGAGACAAGAGGAGGCCAAAGCGAAGGGGCAAATGACCATAAGGGGGCATAGTAGATCCTCCCTGACCCCCTAGGTTTGATGTGGAGGTTTTAAAAGGGCCCCGCGGGGCAAAAAAAAAAAAAAACATCGAACGGGTGAATGGATTTGCATGAAACTTGGCAAAATTGTAGGGACCGGTAGCCCGATGTGCCTTTGCTGGGTCTCAATATATGTGCTGCAGTGGATTTTGAGAAATTAACATTAAAAAAAAGATATATATCTGTGACAGCGTCCCGGGTAGCGCTCCGTTTCGCGTACTTTTCGCGTTACGGAGCTTTGCGAAGCGAAGCTGATTGGCTCTCCGTTGTCTGTAAACATTCCAAACAGTACGGAGCGGCCGCCATCTTGTCTCTCGGTAGGATCGAGAGACAAGAGGAGGCCAAAGCGAAGGGGCAAATGACCATAAGGGGGCATAGTAGATCCTCCCTGACCCCATAGGTTTGATGTGGAGGCTTTAAAAGGGCTCCGCGGGGCAAAACAAAAAAAAACGTTTTTTTGGTGGGGTGCGCCCGGTTAGCGTAACAGGAAGCGGACTGGGGAGCGTACTACAAGGAAACAAGAATGATTGACTTTTAACTTATTGTATGTTTATAGACTTTTTTTTACTTTTTTTTCTGCTGAGTGACGTCTCGGCCTATCTCCACGGGATGCAGTCCCTACCATCTCGGCGTTTAAGCCCAGGGGGACCGGTAGTGTGGGAGAGATAACGTCTGTTAAAGTTCGATTCGAAGGAAATCAGGAAGTGTTGAAAAACATTGTCTGCGCCATCTTGCCTTTTTTCAAATGCCACACTTTTGTCGTGCACGGCAGCCATTTTAGATGCCTTGACCAGACCCACTCTCTGCACGCTGTCGATCCTTAGCATGGCTCCCCACCCTCGCAAGCATCTCCCCCAGGCACTGGTCACCCCCGCTCTCTGTCTTCTGCATGGGCAATATACCTCCCCCATCTGCGCTGCTCTTCCCTGAGAATCACACTCTGTGCCCGCCCGACACCTCCCTTTCGCCCTATTCACTACCGCACCCTCTGACACTCCTCTTCCTCTGTGTCCGATTGTCCAGGCCGGTCCCAGGCTATCAGGTAGCCCTGCAGATGTACTTTATGGCCCCAGCTGTAAAGAATCACCCCTCTTCAAAGGAGTTACAGTAGATCAAGGCCCCCACCCGATGAGATCCGTCACACCACACGCGTTCCTACTATCTGAAAACCATCCTGTATTGTGATTGGGGAGGGGACCGAGCCTGAAGCGGAAGATTCCAGGGATGCCTCTTTGTACATCAAAGTTTTTACAATTATGTGTCACATTAAAAATATATAGCACTCCAACAAAGTAGTAGGATTATAAAACTTTAATAACTTATAAATATAAACAACGCAACAAAAACAGTAAAAACATTTAAACATTTTTAGGAAAAAAGAAGGAACAATGGTCAGTAGCGGTCGGTTGTGCGAATAGTCCCAAGGCAGCACAACGTCCTGAGTTCTGGACGGCACCCAGGTGATGTTGCCTGGGTGCCGCACTGGTTTTGGGTATCCTACAATGCTGCTCCGAATAACGGCGTGGGGCGTCCCGGGGGGTGGCTCGTCAGTAGCGGTCTGTTGTGCGAATAGTCCCAAGGCAGCAGAACGCGCTGAGATGTGGATGGCACCCAGGTGATGTCAAGTAAGTTGCCGCACTGGTTTTGGTATCCCACAATGCTGCTCCGAATAACGGCGTGGGGCACCCCGGGGGGGGGGGGGAGTGAGGCGGCGTGAACGGGCCTCCCCAGGTGGAGGCTCGTCTGCTGTAGTGGGGCGCCCCTTTACCGTTTCAGTTGCCATTCCGCCCGCTTTTGGTACACTGTGTCAAAATCCGCCATTCAGCTGAGTTGCGCCCACTCTTGCGGTGCAGCGATAGGCGGCTGCCACAGGACTCTCAAAATGGCGGCAGGCTCTTTCCTTTTTGGGCCTGGTCCACTGAAATGGCCCTGGGACACCTTGGAAATCGGACGCTTGTCTGCTAGGTCTTGGACCCCATTCTCGAAAGCGTCCCCTCAGCCTTGAGGATTCTACAAAAGTGTTGGGGGCCCCCGACTCCTGCAGGCTTCCGGTGGGGAGCGGCTGCCATGATTGCTCGCGGAATGACCACGACGGAGCCACGAGATGGTGGTGCTCTCATGCTGACGCCAGATTCAGTCTGAAACATCCAGAAACAAGGTGGGGCTTTCATCGTTTGGGAAAAAAAAAAGTTTTCATCCAATGAAAAGTGTTATTTTTAGGTCATATGATCAAGCCTTCCATCATTAGGAAACCAAAAGTAAAATGAACCAATGAAAAGTTTTATAAACAAGTCACATGACCTGTTATGTGGCATAGGGTATAAAAAGCGTAGAAAATCCGTTGGCACGTGAGGCGGCGTCAGTAGCGGACCGATGTGCGAATAGGCCGAAGGCAGCACAACGCGCCAAGATCCGGATGGCACCGAGGTGGTGTCTAGCAAGTTGCCGCACTGGTGTGGCCATCCTACAATGCTGAAAGTCGGCGTGGGGCGCCCCGTTGGCCTGTGAGTTCGCGTCAGTAGCGTACCGATGTGCGAATAGGCCGAAGGCAGCACAACGCGCCAAGATCCGGATGGCACCGAGGTGGTGTCTAGCAAGTTGCCGCACTGGTGTGGCCATCCTACAATGCTGAAAGTTGGCGTGGGGCGCCCCGTTGGCCTGTGAGTTCGCGTCAGTAGCGGACCGATGTGCGAATAGGCCGAAGGCAGCACAACGCGCCAAGATCCGGATGGCACCGAGGTGGTGTCTAGCAAGTTGCCGCACTGGTGTGGCCATCCTACAATGCTGAAAGTCGGCGTGGGGTGCCCCGTTGGCCTGTGAGATGGCGTCAGTAGCGGACCGATGTGCGAATAGGCCGAAGGCAGCACAACGCGCCAAGATCCGGATGGCACCGAGGTGGAGTCTAGCAAGTTGCCGCACTGGTGTGGCCATCCTACAATGCTGAAAGTCGGCGTGGGGCGCCCCGTTGGCCTGTGAGAGGGCGTCAGTAGCGGACCGATGTGCGAATAGGGCCAAAGGCAGCGCAACGCGCCAAGATCCGGATGGCAACGAGGTGGTGTCTAGCAAGTTGCTGCACTGGTGTGGCCATCCTACAATGCTGCGCCGAAAGTCGGCGTGGGGCGCTCCGTTGGCCTGTGAGTTCGCGTCAGTCAGTGGGGGTTGTTTGAGGATCTGACTGAATTGGAAAGCAATGTGATGCTGTGCGTCGCCCCCAAGATGAAGGTTCCTCGGCTGCAGTGGGGCGCCCCTTCGTGTTTCACTCGCTATGCAGCTGAGTTGCGTGCGCACTTGCGGCGAATAGGCCGAAGGCAGCACAACAATCTTTTCTGAATAGAAGACACCACAAGGCGCTGAGATTCGGTTGGCACCGAGGTGGTGTCTAGCAAGTTGCCGCACTGGTGTGGCCATCCTACAATCCTGCTCCGAATAACGGCGTGGGGTGCCCGAAGGGGGGGGGGAGGCGGCGTGAACGGGCCTTCCCAGGTGGAGGCTCGTCTGCTGTAGTGGGGCGCCCCTTTACCGTTTCAGTTGCCATTCAGCTGAGTTTCGGCCGCTCTTGATGCTACAGCGACAGGCGGCTGCAACAGGACTCTCAAAATGGCGGCCTGTTCTTTGGATTTGGGCCTGGTCCACTAAAATGGCCCTGGGACACCTTAGAAATCGGACGCTTGAATTTTTTTTCCTTTCCTCTACATGCAAAAAAGGTAAATGCCCGGTACGTTACCTGCCTCATCTGCCACGATGTAGTCTCCAGAGGAACCGAAAGAAAATATAGTTATGGTAACTATACCATGCATCGTCATATGGAGAGGTGGCACCGATTAATTATAGTGCTGCACAAAAGAGAGATTTGGAGGAGAACCCCCGACCTGCCAGTACATTCACCAAAGAAGTGGCACTGACAGCATCAGAGGCAAGGGAAACGGTCCCAAATATTTAGAAGAACTTTGGAAAGATTAAAATGACTTGTTTAGATTGTGGCAAATTAATTTCATGTGGACAGATGAGTGTTACTCTAATAAATACAGCATATGAACATCATCATAGTCGATGGTTGGTAGAGACATTTTGACTATATCCTGGACCTGCCCGTCCTCGCCCAAAATGGCGCCGGAATAAATGGGACTCGTAACTCCTTGTTGTGTACTGGTTGCTGAACCTTGAAATCACGAGATACGTATGCAGTTTTGAAGCACATGGTGGGCGGGGACGAGAATTGATTGAATATTTCGACATCCCTATTGATATTAAGTTCTGATGTGTTATTGATTACTGTACTATTGAAAGTTCGAATTAACGTCACCCATGGTACTTGCCCGCAAATGTATATCTAGATAATTTTATTGTAACTGGCTCTGTCGTATTTTAATTATAAAATGTACGTCCACCGATTCCGCAACTGTTAGACACCTTAGTTCTTGCAACCTAATGGCCCGCCCGTTACGTTCCTCTACAGTGTAAATGTCTACTCATCATATATGATTACAGTTTGCTCCGTGGCCGGCCCACGTGGTTATAGGCCCGTATTTGTATACTGACATTTTCACAATAAAGGTTTTTAAAAGAAAACATGGTAGTAGTATTTACATTGGTAAAGTTTTTAATAATAGTCACTGTTTTAGAATCAGTAAAAGGCAAGTGAAATAAAGCAGTCCAATTACATGAAGGGTAAAAGGTATAATACGCAGGAACGCAGTAAAGATAAATGGTCAAGGGCTGTTGTGTTTCTACTTCTGCAACATAAAGTGATCGATAAGAATCTGATATTCAGGCGTATCGGCGACTAAGACAGCAGGCCGAGCCTCTTTTGCTCAATGGCTCCGTCATGGGACGAAGAAACGCCCTTTTTCTCGAAAAAGGAATATATTTTACTTGCAGGACAGTTGTAAATTTTCCGGGAAAGTACATTAGCCTGGAACATTATAACATATGTTTAAGAAAAAATAATGTTCGAAAGTAATAAAAAGCGTAATTTTTAGGTCATATGACCAAGCCTTTCATCATTAGAATAAGAAAAGTAAAATGAACCAATGAAAAGTTTCAGTACCAAGTCACATGACCTGTTATGCTTACGTTACGCGCTGCGCGCCGCGCGCCGCGCCCCAGATCGCTTCCGGGAAGCTGCGCTTCGCGCACCGGAGCACTTCCGGATGCGCTAACGCGGCGCGTCATATGACGCATTACGCGACAACGCAGGTCCAGAATATAGTCAAAATGTCTCCACCAACCAGCGGTCGGAACACAACCCCTTTCAGCAGGCTAAATAGTTCTGTTAAATGACAACAGAAGGGACGGGCAACAAGAACCATCAGTCAAAGAGGGGAGGGCAAGTTCTTCTCTACCGGGTCACGTTGGGGCGCTACCGGAACTGATCGAATTGGTAGTCTACAGTGTTTCTGGATGTTTCAGACTGAAGCTGGCGTTAGCATGAGAGCACCACCATTTCGTAGCTCCGTCGTGGCCATTCCACGAGCAATCATGCTAGCCGCTCCCCACCAGAAGCCTGCGGGAGTCGGGGGCCCCCAAGGCTTTTGTAGAATCTTCAAGGCTGAGGGGACGCTTTCGAGAATGGAGCCCAAGCTCTAGCAGACAAGCGTCCGAGTTCCAAGGTGTTGCAGGCCCATTTTAGTGGACCACGCCCAAATCTGAAGAGCCGGCCGCCATTTTGAGAGTCCTGTGGCAGCCGCCTATCGCTGCACCGCAAGAGCGGGAGCAACTCAAGTACATGGTGAGCGAGACGCTGTAGTCAAAAGAGCAGGCGGTAAACAGCTGAATAGCGGAAGAGGCACAGTGTAGCAAAAGCGGGCGGAATGGCAACTGAAACGGTAAAGGGGCGCCCCACTACAGCGTGTCTTTAGGTGAAACAGATTGTGGGACAAGGTCAAGAATGGAAGAGTCACCAAAAGGCAAAAAGTTCCGCTTGACCCCGGGAGCCGGCCACCTATGTCGGGGGCGATCTCAGGCCACACCAGGGCAACACGACTTGCGGAGGGGGCCGGAGCCAAGCGACCCCTCCGAGTCCGCGCAATGACACCGTCCCTCGGGGCCCTCCGTCAAGCGGTTCAGGGTGGCACCGCATCACATTGTTTTCAAATGCAGTCACGTCCTCAAACAGCCCCCACTTACATTGAGAATAGTGAAGCTGTAGCAAGTGCAAATAGGCTTCAGACAGTGTTACAAGCACTCCTCAAAACTTTGAATTATCAGAGTGCATGAGTTTCATGCTCGATCGATTGAGCTAGCCGGATCGGG
This sequence comes from Lissotriton helveticus, assembly GCF_964261635.1. Lineage (NCBI taxonomy): Eukaryota > Metazoa > Chordata > Amphibia > Caudata > Salamandridae > Lissotriton > Lissotriton helveticus. The sequence goes on from NC_136072.1 coordinate 1,012,939,402, forward strand.
CAACAAAAAGTATAAAATAGTTATGTAAATAGTTATTTAATAAAATGTTTTACCCTGTTACTTTGCTGGTGTGTTGTATATATTTGTAATATTTGCATAGAGTTTATCGTTATTTTGGGCTGGGTGGGTGGCGGAGCCGAGCTGTCTTGCAGCCATCATGGTGTGGAGCTCAGTTCATCTCACTAGTTTTGTATTTCTCATGAGGGGTTGTTCCTAATGTTTCTATTTTAGCGAGGTCAAAAAGAGATCCCATTAGTGGCCTACTGATTTTGCTCGATTCCTTTTGTTTTTTAACACGATTTTTCACTATCTGCAAAGACTAAACAGAGTATTGCGACTCTGTGCTTGTTTGTAAATAGAGAATGAACCAAAGAGAAACAATTCTAAAACAGTAAATGCTTGGATAACAATCAATCAAATGGAGAGAGAAGCAGGCACGACGGATTACAACGGGGGCAAAGGCCTGCGTTAACTACCCTTCACTATCTGCAAAGAGAGAGTACTCCTAATAGAAATGAGGGGGAGGGGGGGCAGCATTCAAAGCAGATCAGTGTGCATAAACACGAAAATGTTTTTACTTACCACGTACTTGACATTCGACAGCTTATGATATTTGCTATTAAAAAAACATTGAAATTCACTGAAAAAACCATAGGTTATAGACCATATATAGTTAGGAATTAGCATTTACAAAACCTTGAAAATTCACTGAAAAAAACATAGGTTATAGACCATATATAGTTAGGGATTAGCATTTAAAAAACCTTATTTTACTCACACAAAACCATTGAAATTCCATATATAGTTAGTTGCACTAACTATATATCGCGCACCCGCAATCCACTGCTGATGATGTCACATACTACATCATTCATGACATGGTCAGTGACATCACTGATGACATCACTGATGACATCTCAAATGACATCACTGATGACATCACTGATGACATCTCAAATGACATCACTGATAACATCTCAAATGACATCACTGATGACATCTCAAATGACATCACTGATGACATCTCATTTGACATCAATGACCACATCACTGATATCATTCATGTGACAATACAATGCATCTCCTCACACTTTAATATAACCTCTGTTACACCCAGTGTTAAATACAGAGTATAATTTTTGAAACCATTGACACACCAATACTAGTTACTACATACGCACTCAGTGATTCCTATGTTTACACACACATTCACTCATTTACCCATACAATCATTCATACATACAATCACTCATCTTTACAACACTATCATATGCACTCATACACCTATACAGACTCTCACACTCTGTCACTCATCCATGGAGTTACTCACACACCTAGTCAGTCCTGTAAAGAATCAATCACACTTCCATTTTCTAATCTATACAGTTAAACATAGAGCACCTTACATTTTGAAACATATACTAACACATACTTACTCTCTTATACACTCATTGATACAAGTACACATTGATCTGCACAGAGTCACACACCTCCCAGCCAGCCACACACACACTCAGTCTCCCATACAAATACTTGGGCAATCAATCAATAACCCATATAGTTACTCATATAGCTACTGATCAACACATGCAGCAGTTTACAGAACAACAGACATAATGATGCACAAATTAAGACAGTTTAGTCACTAACCCATGCACTCAGTGAGACACATTTAATCACTCACTCATACAGTCAGTCACGCACCTACTAAATCCTTCATCCAGACACTTCTACATCTACTCATTCTTCAATATGTAAAACATATTTAAACTTTACAGAAACAAACAGTCACTGGATGATGTCATCAGTGATGTCATTTGAGATGTCATCAGTGATGTCATCAGTGATGTCACTGACCATGTCATGAATGATGTAATATGTGACATCATCAGCAGTGGATTGCGGGTGCGCGATATATAGTTAGTGCAACTAACTATATATGGAATTTCAATGGTTTTGTGTGAGTAAAATAAGGTTTTTTTAAATGCTAATCCCTAACTATATATGGTCTATAACCTATGGTTTTTTCAGTGATTTTTCAAGGTTTTGTAAATGCTAATTCCTAACTATATATGGTCTATAACCTATGTTTTTTTCAGTGAATATATATATATATATATATATATATACACATATATATATAGTGGGTCTATCAGAACAATTTATTTCAAACAGTTCTTTGAGATGTATATTATGGAACTTTCCATAATATTATTATCTATTAGCGATATTTAGTGTTGGTATGTGCAGTGAGCAGCAATATTTTGGAAAATTGCGGATATTTTGCACAATGCTTCAAGAGTAAAATCTTTTGGGCTTCAGCTTCCCCACTTGATGATTAGCAGTGTGATAAGCACTATGCACTTTATTTTGATAATCAATATTTTCTGTGCTGCTAACCCCACTAAGGGGAAAATCTCTAATTGCATATTTTGCACATACATGCTTTATTGCACTACAGCTGGTTTTTGCACATTTGTTTGAACTATTTTGCAGTTTTAACCCACCAATGTAAAACAAATTTGTGTTTATCGTATATTTATATGTTAAACATAACTTAAGTATGTTTTCTTTATCCACTGGCCCAGCGCTCACTTGACATTAAGTACTTGCACTTAAAATATGGTGGCTTGCATTATCAGTGTCAAGTGATCAAGGCCTTTCTAGGGCCGAAACGCGTCATGGCGGTGCGTGGTGCTACTTTGGAATAAAATACCTTTTGCACGAAACTTACTGGGTTTGTGTTCGTCTTTCCTGGAGCCTGGATACTAAAAGACGGAGTTATTTGCGTCATGTGATCAAGATCCCTGGGCGATCGAAACGCGTCATGCTATTGGAGTTGTGTGCGTAGCTGAATAAAAACTAAGCTACTCTGATTCTGTGGACAGTACTCCATACCTGGGCAGTAGAAAATAAGGCTGTGAGAGGAGAAAAACGTTATATATATATACAAAAACTGAGGGCCTTCCTCAGATACCTTTAGTTCATCAAGAGGCAATGGAAAACCTCCATAAGTAAGTCCTGCCACTTCCCAATAGGTGGGGATCCGCTCCGCCCCCTCCTTCATGACTGCTCACTCACACGTAGTTCATCGAAACTACATCTCCCAGGATGTAACTAAGTCCCGGTAAGTGCTGCAGGGGTAATGCGCTCACAGTGGATTTTCAGAGTGCAGGATTCATGATGGTGTCACTCAAATGCCAATATCCTGCAGTAAGTTGTTAAAGCATCTCCTCAGGTCCCCAAACACTGCATCAACCCCTCGCTCCAGGTGGCGATGTGAGCGGAGGCAGAAGTGCAAATGCAGCCTGCCCTACATCTCGCCCCCCACGGTATTCTGGAATATAGAGGTGGGCCATGGACATTCGATCCCTCGAATCAAAAAGCAACCCGCCGTAGCAGAAACTAGTGAAGTCCGCGGCCAGCTTGTGATGCAGGGGACGCCGTATCACGCTACTGACCAAGGGGGAAAATATATCCAAAAACTCCTACCAAGGAAAGAGCGGAGGCCACAACTGGGGACGGCTTGGAAATGCTTTTATTCAATCTGGCATAAGGCATTTCGGCCTCTGTGGGCCTTCCTCAGATGCCTTTAGTTCATCAAGAGGCAATGGAAACACCTCTTCCCCAAAGTCCCGGTAAGTGCTGCAGTGGATATATATGAACGAGTTTTGCCTAAACAGTATTGATGGAATTTGTTTAGCATTGTAAATAACAATTTAATGTATTCTATATGCCATTCTTTAAATGTATTTCACATCTTATGAAAATACCGACTCAAAAGTATTGGGTACCTGACTTAGTATGTCTTTTATGTCTAGTCACTATTTTGCACAGGTGATCTCAGTTAAATCACACACTAGCACTTTAAAAGGTGTACCTTGCAATACAAACGCTGTCATGTGATCAAGGCTCCGCTGAGCCGAAACGTCTGTGACTCTTTCTGCGAAATAAATTTGTGAAGTACCTCGAGGTCCGTGTCCGGTGTTTACTTGCCAGCAGAGGAAACTGCATGTGCCTGTGAGGAACGGAATTCAGGATATATATATATATATATATATATTAAGTTCCACAGGTTGCCCAAATTCGGGGTGCACTCCTCAATCAACATTCATAGGGTCAGAGAAGAACCAGGCACACTCGGCGTCAGCAGATTCCTGACGCGTTTCGGGATAACCTCCTTTCATTGTGCAGCAGACAGCCTATGAGGAAGGGAGGTTATCCCGAAACGCGTCAGGAATCTGCTGACGCCGAGTGTGCCTGGTTCTTCTCTGACCCTATGAATGTTGATTGAGGAGTGCACCCCGAATTTGGGCAACCTGTGGAACTTAATATATATCGGCCGGCTCGGTCGAGGGGAGCACCACTGCGAAACTCAGCGGTTCCTGTGCTGGACTGTTGTTTGGCGCGCAGGACCTTTTGACAGAGGCAGTATTTGGGGGAAGATCGTGATGGCACACCCGTGATGTGCAACATTTTGTGCAACAGACTGCCAGCAGCCCACATGGGTATTTATTTATGGACTCCCAGTCCCAGAAAGCAATGGTGCATTTACTCACCTGTTCGAATGTTGAACCGCATTGAAATAAAAAACGAGGGTATTGCTGGGAAATCCGTATGGTGGCTTTCATTGTGCAGCAGACAGCCTATGAGGAAGGGAGGTTATCCCGAAACGCGTCAGGAATCTGCTGACGCCGAGTGTGCCTGGTTCTTCTCTGACCCTATGAATGTTGATTGAGGAGTGCACCCCGAATTTGGGCAACCTGTGGAACTTAATATATATCGGCCGGCTCGGTCGAGGGGAGCACCACTGCGAAACTCAGCGGTTCCTGTGCTGGACTGTTGTTTGGCGCGCAGGACCTTTTGACAGAGGCAGTATTTGGGGGAAGATCGTGATGGCACACCCGTGATGTGCAACATTTTGTGCAACAGACTGCCAGCAGCCCACATGGGTATTTATTTATGGACTCCCAGTCCCAGAAAGCAATGGTGCATTTACTCACCTGTTCGAATGTTGAACCGCATTGAAATAAAAAACGAGGGTATTGCTGGGAAATCCGTATGGTGGCTTTCATTGTGCAGCAGACAGCCTATGAGGAAGGGAGGTTATCCCGAAACGCGTCAGGAATCTGCTGACGCCGAGTGTGCCTGGTTCTTCTCTGACCCTATGAATGTTGATTGAGGAGTGCACCCCGAATTTGGGCAACCTGTGGAACTTAATATATATCGGCCGGCTCGGTCGAGGGGAGCACCACTGCGAAACTCAGCGGTTCCTGTGCTGGACTGTTGTTTGGCGCGCAGGACCTTTTGACAGAGGCAGTATTTGGGGGAAGATCGTGATGGCACACCCGTGATGTGCAACATTTTGTGCAACAGACTGCCAGCAGCCCACATGGGTATTTATTTATGGACTCCCAGTCCCAGAAAGCAATGGTGCATTTACTCACCTGTTCGAATGTTGAACCGCATTGAAATAAAAAACGAGGGTATTGCTGGGAAATCCGTATGGTGGCTTTCATTGTGCAGCAGACAGCCTATGAGGAAGGGAGGTTATCCCGAAACGCGTCAGGAATCTGCTGACGCCGAGTGTGCCTGGTTCTTCTCTGACCCTATGAATGTTGATTGAGGAGTGCACCCCGAATTTGGGCAACCTGTGGAACTTAATATATATCGGCCGGCTCGGTCGAGGGGAGCACCACTGCGAAACTCAGCGGTTCCTGTGCTGGACTGTTGTTTGGCGCGCAGGACCTTTTGACAGAGGCAGTATTTGGGGGAAGATCGTGATGGCACACCCGTGATGTGCAACATTTTGTGCAACAGACTGCCAGCAGCCCACATGGGTATTTATTTATGGACTCCCAGTCCCAGAAAGCAATGGTGCATTTACTCACCTGTTCGAATGTTGAACCGCATTGAAATAAAAAACGAGGGTATTGCTGGGAAATCCGTATGGTGGCTTTCATTGTGCAGCAGACAGCCTATGAGGAAGGGAGGTTATCCCGAAACGCGTCAGGAATCTGCTGACGCCGAGTGTGCCTGGTTCTTCTCTGACCCTATGAATGTTGATTGAGGAGTGCACCCCGAATTTGGGCAACCTGTGGAACTTAATATATATATATATATATATATATATATATATATATATATATATATATATATATATATATATATATATGAGGTATGTCAAGCTCCTTCGTCCACAAGCGCTGCAGTCTGCCACACAAACGAACAGGAACCAACGAGACCCAAAATGCGGTGCAAAGTTATTTTATTGTATTAAAACCCAGCACCAGTCCGCCACGACGCGTTTCGGCTAAAACGTAGCCTTGTTCACATGACAACGTCACGAGGGCTGGCCACCCTTTTAAAGTGCATAATAGCCATCACATGATACAAAAACAGAAGAGTTACTATGATGTTATAAGTTAACTCACACATGTCTTTCAAAATTGCAGCATAAATGCTGTTGATTTGCACACTATTGCACATAACAAAATAATGTCAATTGATATCTGTACAACTGGTTGCAAAATACAACCTACCACCACACATTGATAATACCTATGGAGTCCCTATTACCAAAATGTCATATATACACATCAAATCACAATGGTTACTCAATAATTGATAAAAGCTCAAAAGGACATATAAAAGTTAAAAACATAAATATTAACATTTAAAACCATGTCCTGATGGTGGAACTCACTCCTAGGTTTATATATGGTTGACCATATTGGCAACTAAATCCATATGTAGCGTATGCAGTACAGTTGACTAATGTGCAAATAGCAAAGTTTGTGCAAAATATATCTAAATTGATATATATACAGATGGCTGAAAAAAAGTGCTACCATAAAGTGAAAATTAGTGATAATCCATACAATGTGATTAAAATCAGTTGCATAATAATATGGAGAGGCGTCTAGGGTACATGATAAAGTTTTAGGTCAAATACAGCTACAGAGAGGCAATGTAATCCTAAGTTACATATAACAGTGGACAGAATTCATTATAGATAGGTGTGGCAGTCCTCCCCAGTGTTCAGGCCCTGTGGTACCTTGGTATCTAGAAGAATAATGTAGCGCGTTTCTAATTTCCGCAACAGGGACTCTCTATCACCTCCTCTCCTCTGGGGAGGAACACAATCTATCACAAAATAAGACAAGAGGGAAGCATCTTTGCCATGGCACTTATCAAAGTGCCGGGCAACTGGATATGAGGTGTCAACGTTACAAATTGCTCGTAAATGTTGGAGAATGCGCTTGTGGACCTGAGGCCTCGTACTGCCCACGTATCTTAGCCCACAAGGGCACTCCAAAACATAAACTGCAAACTCTGTCTTGCAGTTGAGCTTGTGTTTAATCTTGATTGGGAATGGCGACAAGGGTGTTTTCACTTCAGTTTTACTAACGCCATTCTTACAAGCCTTACAACTCGAACACCTCAAAAAGCCCTTACTCTCGTTAAGCCAAGTTCCCATCACCACCTCAGGACTGCTAGACACCAAGCTATCCTTCATTGACCTAGCTTTGCGGTATGCTATACTGGGGAATTTTTGAATAACTGGACCCAAAATAGGATCCTCTGACAGTAAGGACCAATTCTCCTTGATGATTTTGTAGATGCTATTATGCTGGTTACTATAACTCATAATCATCCTTGTTACCCCTTGTGAGTCCTTAACCTGTGCTTTTGAATTAGTCCCTCCTGAGCCCAGGAGTGACAATCTGTCCGTTCTGTTAGCCTTAAGAATTGCCACATCAATAGCCTCTGATTTGTAGCCTCTAAGAAGGAAACGAGATTTACAGTGGAGTTGTGCCAGCCGGCACTCTTCCTCACTGCTGCAGATCCTCCTGACACGGAGCATCTCCCCATAGGGTATGCTCCGTATCAGGTGTGCCGGATGATGACTCCCAGCATGCAGCAGTGTGTTACCCGCAGTGGGCTTTCGATGCAATCTAGTTTGAAGACTGCCTGCCTGGACGTAAATCTCAACATCAAGGAACACTATAGAGGTTGCACTGATATTGCTGGTAAAACGGATGTTAAGATCATTATCATTCAGTTTCTCAATGAAATCAATCACCTCCGGCTCAGTGCCCTCCCAAATAAAAATCAAATCATCAATATACCTTGACCACAGTTTGACCTTGGTGGTCATAATGGCCAAATGTTCTTGCCACAGGACCTGCTCCTCCCAGTACCCCATGTGCAAACAGGCGTAACTGGGAGAGAAGCAGGCCCCCATGGCCACTCCCCTGGTCTGAAGAAAAAGCTGTTTGGCAAACAAAAACACATTGTTCTCTAAGCAGATTGCAATCATGTCTATCAGCATTTTAGAATGATCTTGGAAACAGGTTGGTCTTTTCCCAAGAAAATGCTGTACTGCTCTCATACCGTCTTGATGAAATATACTGGTATACAAAGAGGTGACATCCATAGATACCAGTATATAGTTCGTATTCCATTGGAACTCAGCTAGTTTCCTTAATAAGTCACTAGTGTCCAAAATAAAAGATGGCAGGTTTCTCACAAAATCTTGCAAAAAGAAATCAATGTATTTGCTCATGTTCTCCAACAGGCTATTGCAAGCCGAAATTATGGGCCTACCTGGAGGTTGTTGATAGCACTTGTGAACTTTCGGAATGAAATAGATGTATATATATATCCATACAAAAAGCTCCATTATGTGCTCTCAATTCTCAGGGTGGCGCGAAACCGGTAATTAATATCCATGAGAAAAGAACTTCCACTCGCGCTCTCGGAGTCGTTCTGACGCAAAACCACAAGTCTGGTTAATAAAGTTGAGGGTTTATTCAATTCATAAACCCGCCGTGACGCGTTTCGCCACCAAAGTGGCTTGTTCACACAGCGTTTGTACGGACACAGGTACCATTACATACACTATATCATTGACATAGTAGAGGGACTTCAAAATTACACATCCTGGCAGTATAATGAGCGCCATCTTGTAATGTCTAATTGGAAAAACATTGTCATGTAAGCTACCGGTAGCAATGTAATAGGTGTCTTCTATGTAGTCAAATGCTACTCATTGTGGTGTGTATATTGTCGGAAGCGGCATGGTGTTATCGTATATTCCCTGATCAATTCAGTGGGGAGTGGTTATTAAGTGCCTACATGGTGGTTGTATCAGTGCCTGGAGTCTTGCCGCGCTGAGGATTACCGCGCGCACAGGTTTATGGTAGATGTAGTCCTCTCCTTGTTTGGCCTACATACTACATCAACTTTCGTACAAAGTGTGATCTAGGGGCGGTAGCCTTCAATTGCAAGTGCAATTCATGTACAATGATGGAAGTTTAGCCCGCCCTTGTGGTAAAAAGCACCTGTATTTTGTAACCCTGGTTAGTGGGTATGAAGCCAAACCTCCTACGTAGGAATCCTAAGTCCCCGTGTTAAAAAGGAATGTGGAATACCTGTCCCCCAGAAAACGTGGTCTCATGATGGTAAATGCAAGTGCCTTGTCTAGTGCAACTTCCCCAAGTTGAAGGGCTGACCTGATTAGTGGGTATGAAGCCATGTCATCTCACGGATCCTGTAGATGGATCACCAAAGGTCAGAACCAAAATTTATCAGTGATATCTAACTGGTTATATGTATGGTGATCAGTAAAGACCATATGCGTCTGAGGTGTCTAAGTTGTATGTAGGTTTGACTGCCGTTGTATTCACCCCCTTATGTCATACCTCTAGTGTTTTCAAAATCCAACAACTAGTTTTCATTAAAAACGTATCTATATCTTGTAGTGTGACTGAAGGATGGTCTGAATAAAATGGTAGGGATCCCGTTGCCACCGGCTTGAGACATATTCTCTTCCTTTCCTCCTGTGGAGAAGAGATACAATATACATATTATACAGACTGCAAGGTTGGTTAAAATCTGTAAGAAAATTACAATCATCAGATAAGAGGATCATTCAATTTCATCATCCAAATTATGTCCATTTGGGAAAAGGGTGCACATGCCTATAATGTGTCTCGATTCTTGCTGTCTAAGTCTCAGCACTCGATTGCCACCCCTAGCTTTTGGTAAAACCTGTTCTATTGCATAGAAAGACAGTTTCGTGTAATCTGAAAAGTGGTGGATGTAAAGTGACGGGCAATAGGATATTGTTTATCCTTGTTAGTGATGGCCCTCAAGTGTTCAAGAACACGTTTCTTGCCATGTGTGTTGTACTCCCCACATATCCCAGTTTGCCTGGGCACTCTTGTACACAAAGAACAAATCTCTTAACCTGGGTCCAAATATATGTAAAATGCTTGAGGGTATATATGGGGCACCTCTTGCTAGGGTTTTAGTTAATGGAGTTTTGACATAACCAGTTCAGATATCAAGGGGAACGAGACAGGGTTGTCCTTTGTCCCCCCTGCTATTCGATTTATACATCGAGCCACTAGCTAGACAGCTCAGGGACCACGCAGAAATTCGAGCTTTTAATTATAATGGGTGGAGTAAAAAGATAGGCCTATACGCAGACGATATCTTGGTCTTTACCAGTGAGATCCATAGTGCACTAGAGGCTGTTCTAGCAATTACCACTGAATTTGGGAATATCTCAGGGTATAAGATTAATGAGCAGAAAACTGAGATTATGACTTGGAACCTTACAGCAGATGGGATAAGATGCACTAAGGATATGAGATATCTAGGTGTAAGGATTACACAGCATATCGCAAAGCTCACGGAAGTGAACTTCGAGATTGCTAAGAAGGAAGTGGTCACACTGCTGAAGAACTGGGCGCACTTACCTTAGACCTTGTTTGGTCGGGTTAATCTTGTAAAAATGGTGAAACTGCCGAAGTTTACATTTTTATTTGAGTCTATTCCTCTCCCCTTTCCTAAAGTCTGGTTTTCAAAACTCCAGGGACAGTTCAGCTCTTTCATTTGGGCTTCTAAGGGCCAAGAATTGCCTGGAAGAAGCTGACAAGGAGATTGGAAAAAGGGGGCTTAGCGTTACCTGATCTGTTGCTATATTCTTGGTCTTTCTTGTTAAAAAATGGAAGGATGCTTTTACTCACACCATCCAATTCAGAAATAGGCGATTTGTTTGAGGTTCAGTTGAAAAGCCACAACCTGAGGGAAGGAGGTTTTATGTTTAAGTACGCCGACCCAAGGTACTTCAAAAAAGTAAGGCTGAAGATCTTAAGAGGCATGGCTGAGACATGGTATAGAGTAAGGAGAACTGTGAAGTTGCCATATTTCAGCCATTACGCTCCGATCTGGGATTCTCCGGGGTCCCCTGAATGGGCCAAAGATGCATTGGCCGCACCCTTGAGGGAAGCGGGCATAGAAGTTTGGAATCATCTCCTGCAGGAAGATCAGTTGATTTCATGGGAGGAATGTAACCGGATATCAGGTCAAAGAATATCAAGCTTTAAATATCTCCAAGTTTTAAGCTGGTTTCAAGCTTCTAGTACAAAAGTTGGAGGATATAACGGATTCGAGGAGAAAGTTGTCTCCAGGCAGTCTCCAGTCAGGGAGATAGCGCTCTGGTATTGGTTCATGGTGGATATGGGAGACGGGAACTTCAGCCTTCCTGATGATCTTTGGGTGTGGATGCTTGCTGTCAACTACGCTTGAAGACCAATGGCAAGTATCTATGCGTACTTTATACTAAATAGTAAAGCCTGCATACCTGAGAAGGAATCATCTCTTCACCGTTCACAGGGCCTATTGGTCACCTAGGAGGCTATCAAAGTTTGGTCGAGGAGGGAGGTGATGTGGCGTGTCCAAAGTGCGGCAGCATGAGGGAAGATGATCTCCATATGTTTCTCCTCTGTCCTAAGATCCAGCCCTTTTGGACGGCCGTGAGTAAAGCTCTATCTGATTCCTTGATGATACAAGTTAAGGTAAGCGCTTTACTAGTTATTTTTGGATTGATGGACTCTGAAAGCACAAGTAATAAGACGCATCTAAATCTGATATTCTATGCGATTTTACTGGGCCGTAGGGAAATCTGTAAATTTTGGGTTCTTCGATTGCTCCAAGTTATGAAGGTTGGCTATCATCTAAAAGATATGTGGCAAAGTTGGACAGCGCAATTAAGGGGCACGACAGACAAGAATTTTGGGCACCTATTATGAATTATTGGGAGCACTGGTATTTAGTGTAGGTGTCCAATGATTAAGCCCCTTTCTGCCTCGGCTGATAGTACCTTCCTTCATGGTGATTGTTTTATCTCTTCACCGGGTTGGTGTAAGTATTGGGCTCGATACGGGGCGATTGGTGGCTCCAGGGTGCCCTACAGCTACTCCACCGTCAGGGACTCATGTCAGCAAATGAGGATATGGACATTTCGGCTAGCGAGAAAAGCAAAATGGTACGATAGAGGCAAATGAGGACAAAAAAGAAAAAAAAAAGAAAAGCCACCTGCACCATATGCCACATAGTCCTCTCCAGAGGTTCCGCAAATAAATATTCTTGTGGCTCATCATCAATGCGCAAACATCTAGAGACAAAACACCCTGCTCGTCTTGCGCATGAAGTGAAGGCTCAGGAGAAGAGGGATCAAGCTGCAGTAGACGATGGAAGTCACCCTTTGACATCCACTCGAGCTGTACTTACAACTCCACAACCCCGAATCGTCCCCGAACTCGCCGATGCAACAATACACTGCAGGAAGTGTTTGACTACTCTCTGTGTCGCTAAACTTTCCATTGATGCCATCATTAATTTGTTAAAAACACATGTGTTAATTTTTTTGTTTGTTTTTTAACCTTGTGTTTCTTTGTTTTCTAGAAACGCTATTGTTGGACTTCTCATTTTTTTCAGTTTAAAAAAGTTAAAAACACCCAAAAAATAAAAAAAAATTAGAAAATGCAAAAAAAAAACCTCTAAATTGTTTTAAAAAAAAGGTTCTTACGGAACGACCTAAACTGTTTAAAAATAGAAAAGTTGTATTTAGTGAAACTAATTGCTTGCATAAATGTGTGTGTGATGAATAGTGTCTTGGTGATTGAATGAGTGTGTATATAGTACGTCACTGAATGCATGAGTGAAAGGATACTGCTTGAGTGAATAGCTGAGTACAGGGGTACAGCCTGGTAATTGCATGAGTGCAAGGGTTGAGTGTGCGTCATTGGATAAGTGCATGGGTAGTGCCTGAGTGGAAGGATGAGTGCAAGGGTAGTGGCTGGATGCTTATATGAGTGCATGGTAGTGCCTGAGAAAATGGATGAGTGCATTGCCTTAGTGAATGGTTGAGTGCAAGAGTAGTGCCTGAGCAATTGCATTAGCTCATGGGTAGTGCCTAGTTGATTGCATGAGTGCAGGGGTAGTACCTGGGTGATTTGATGAGTGCATGGGTAGGACTTCAGTGGAGGGATGAGTGCAAGGGTGATGCCTTTGTCATTTGACAAGTACATGGGTAGTGCCTAAAAGAATAGATGAGGGCATGGGGAGTGCCTGAGGGAACGGCTGAGTGCAAGAGCAGTGTCTGAGTGATTGCATGAGTCCATGGGCATTACCTGGGTGATTGCATGAGTGCAGGGGTACTACCTGGATGATTGGATAAGTGCTTGGGTAGTGCCTGGGAGATTGCATGATTGCATGGATAAGGCCTGATTGATTGGATGTGTGTAGTGTTAGTGCCTTCTTGATTACATGAGTGCATGGGTAGTGCCTCAGTGAATGGATGAGTGCATGTGTACTGCCCGAGTGAATGGTTGAGTGCAAAAGTAGTGCCTTGGTGATTGCATGAGTGCCTGGGTTGTGCCTGGGTGAATGCATGAATACAAGGGTACTGCATGGGTAATTGGTGAGTGTATGAGTAGTGCCTGAGTGGAAGGATGAGTGCAAGGGTAATGCGTGGGTCACTTGCTGAGTGCATGGGTAGTGCCTGAGTGAATAGTTGAGTGTAAGAGTAGTGCCTGAGTGATTTCATTGCATGCATGGGTAACGCCTGGGTTATTGCATGAGTACAGGGGTACAGCCTGGACAATTAGACGAGTGCATGGGTAGTACCTGAGTGACTTCATGAGTACAAGATTAATGCCTGGGTGCTTAAATCAGTCCATGGGTAGTGCCTGAGTAAAAGGATGACTGCAAGAGTAATCCCTGGGTCATTGGCTGAGTGCATGGGTAGTGCCTAAGATAATGGATGTGTGCATGGGTAGTGCCTGAGTGAATGGTTGAGTGCAAGAGCAGTGCCTGAGTGATTGCATGAGTGCATGGGCACTGCCTGGGTGATTGCATGAGTGCAGGAGTACTACCTGGATGATTGGATGAGTGCTTGGGTAGTGCCTGGGAGATTGCATGATTGCACGGATAATGCCTGATTGATTGGATGTGTGGATAGGTAGTGCCTGAGCGAATGGTTGAGTGCAAGAGCAGTGCCTGAGTGAATGGATGAGTGCATGGGTACTGCCTGAGTGAATGGTTGAGTGCACAAATAGTGCCTGGGTGATTGCATGAGTGCCTGGGTGATTGCATGAATACAGGGGTACTGCATGGGTGATTGGATGAGTGCATGGGTAGTGCCTGAGTGGAAGGATGAGTGCAAGGTTAATGCCTGGGTCACTTGCCGAGTGCATGGGTAGTGCCTGAGTGACTGGTTGAGTGTAAGAGTAGTGCCTGAGTGATTGCATGGGTACTGCCTGGGTGATTGAATGAGTGAAGAGGTGGTACCTTGGTGATTGGATGAGTGCATAAGTAATGCATGTGTAATTGCATGGCTGCATGGGTAATGCCTGAGTGATTGGATGTGTGTATGGGTGGTGCCCCCTTGATTGCATCAGTGCATGGAAAGTGCTTGCGTGAATGGATGAGTACATGGGTAGTGCTTGGGTGAGTTCTTGAGTGCAAGAGTAGTGCCTGAGTGATTGCATGAGTGCATGGGTGGTACCTGAGTGAATGGTTGAGTATAATAATAGTGCCTGAGTGATTGCATGAGTGCATGGGTAGTGTCTGGGTGAAAGGAAAAGTGCATGGGTAGTGCTTGACTGAAAGGATAAGTGCATGGATAATGCCTGGGTTATTGCATTAATGCATGAGTTGTGCCTGAGGGAATTTGTGAGTGCATGGGTAGTGCCTGAGTGAATGGTTGAGTACAAGCATAGTGCCTGCGTGAATATATGACTGCATGGGTAGTGCCTGAGTGATTGTATGAGTGTAGGTGCGGTGCCTGTATAAAAAGATGAGTGCAAGGGTAATGCCAGGGTCGCTGGATGCCTGCATGAGTAGTGCCTAAGAGAAAAGATGAGTGCATAGGTGGTGCCTGAGTGAATGGTTGAGTGCAAGAGTAGTGCCTCGGTGATGGCATGAGTGCATGTGTAGCACCTGGGTAATTGCATGAGTGCAGGGGTACTGCATGGGTGATTGGAGTACTGTATGTGTAGTACCTGAGTGACTTCATGAGTGCAAGGGTAATGCCTGGGTGATTAGATGAGTGCATGGGTAGTGTGTGAGTGAAAGGATCAGTGCCAGGGTAGTACCTGGATCAGTGGATGAGTGCATGGGTTGTGCCTGAGAGATTGGATGAGGGCATGGGAATGTCTGTGTGAATGGTTGAGTGCAAGAATACTGTCTGAGTGGTTGTATGAGTGCATGGGTAATGCCTGGGTGATTGCCTGAGTGCAGGGGTACTGCCTGGCTGATTGGATGAGTGCATGAGGAGTGCATGAGTAAATGGATGAGTGCATGGCTAGGGGCTAGATGAATAGGTGAGTGCACCAGCGCTGTCTTACTGATTCTATGAGTGCATAGATAGTAATGAATGAGTGTACGGGAGGTCCCTGTGTGATTGCATGCATGCATTGATAGTGTCTGTTTTCATTCAATGAGTGGATGGGTAGTCCCTGGGCAATTCTATTAGTGCATATGTTGTCTATGTATACATCTGAGAAGTCCTTAGATAGGGAGTTCAATCATTTTTTCTAAAAAGTAAGTATCATACTACTCCTCAAATATATGATGACACTTTTCAAATAGTGTAAAGGATGAACATTATTTATATTAGAAACAAATACCTTATAATTCAACTTGAAACATTTTTCCAGGTTATCATGGATATTATATTATGTATTCTTACCTTTCAAGTAATTTGGATACATTACTCAGTAGAACTGTTTTAGAGTAGTATTGTCCTAAACAGAATTAAAAGTGTTTTCCAACTTCAACAGTAGCTACTATAAAGAAGAAAAAGAAAAACTGGTATTTAATGATAATGTATTACAGAAATTATAATATTATCTTTTTAAGAACACAACATACATTTTGAATTTTTCAGTTACCCTTTGTTGCTGTTCTCAGATTCCACTTAACTTCACCATACGCAGTGATTTCAAATAGTATCATCATTGAACAGCAGGGAAAATAACAATCAAATTGATTGTAGAAAAAAAAATCAGCATAAAACATCATTATCGATATGTGTAGATATGCTTTTTCCTATCTACACTTTGTTAATTACTTCCTTCATCTATAATAACACTATTATTTATCTGAAATATATTTTCCAAAAGAAAGACTCCCATTTCATTTCTAAATAATTATTTGGCTATCAAGAAAAAACAGCTATAAAAGTACAGACAATAAAATACATCTAAAAGAAAATAAACGTATAATTTACATGCCAATTATTAAGATCAATCCATTTCTTAGATTATAAGAGAATGCTTTTTCTCACCTAAATCGATTTCAGGATGAACAGGGCGACATTGTAACATGTTAGGGGATTCCCTAGTGTCACAAAAAATGTTATCGCTACTTTGTGCGACCTGATATTGTGAACATCAAACAAAGGTTTGAGATAAAAACATCTAAAATTGCAATAAAAATGACAGACTAGTAAAATGTGCAGTATGCTTTGTTTACTTATTTTGTCACATGAATATTGGTACCATATGAGATGGACGGGACTTCATTTTGGGAAATGAGACAAGGTAATGGGCAATCCCGCATCTCAATCTCACTAGCACAAAATGGTGCTGTACATAGGTCACATGTGACAAATAGTTATTAGCTCCTTCCTTTAAATTAAAAGATTTATATAAAGTGATGGTCGGTTTATTCTGCTTTTAATCTTTGTTGCTTAATCTCTTTGTGATTGACAATATTTTTGTAGTATCTGACCATACTGATAAATTAAGCACATTTCCTAGGGTGGAGTTAATATATGTTAACCATGGAATTATTAACACATCAATACAATTTAATCAATCTAAAATAATTGACCTGGTAAAAGCCATCTCTTCCCACCTCCAAAGCCAGGCCCCTAATAAGACTGGTCCAGCCATTAAAGAATTTGCTAAAAATCGAAGCCCCACCTCATCGTATACAATGGTATTTGATACAGAGGCTGGTAAATATAATATACATTTTAAGAAGCAATTTTCTTCTGTTTGCAGGGCCAAGCTATTAGCGTAGCCCCAGAGACCAGCCCCATGGAGGGCTGTGCTTACTCCTTTAGCTTTATTAATGGCTACCATTTCGTTGATCGGTTGGTTTCCTAATTTTTAGGAACATTTTTAAATCCCTTGTGTGACATTGCTCATTTTAGCTCTGGTGTTTAAAATATGTTGGGACCATGTGCTATTTCCTGAAAATAAAATACTGAGGTAGAAGAAGGAGTTCACTGTGTGTATTGGAATGCTATCAATAAAAAATCGTTTTACAAGGTTTCTGTTTAGCCCTACAAACCAGGGTGAATGTTTTAAATGTGTTGATTACCATTTTCCTTTGCATCATAAAATCTGAGAAACCATCCATCAGTCTCTGGAAACCTAATGGGGTCCATGCTAGTATTACTGCGTCATCCGCATATAACAATACGAGTATCGGACGACCAGCCACCTTAGGGTGTCAGCCTGAATCATTTGCAAATGATTGTGTATCATTTGCAAATGGTTGTCTACACGATTATAAAGAGGGAAAATAAAATTGACGCCAACACACACTCTTGCCCTATGCCCGCCGTACTTTAAATTTAGATGTACATTCCCCCTGGGGCCCAAAGCGGACTTGGATGGTTATATTCTCATAGAAATGGGAAAGGAACCCAACGATCGCCCTGGGAGCTCCCATACAGATCAGAGTTGGCCAGAGTAGGTTATGGTCGACTAGATCAAATGCACTACTTAAATCGACAAAGCATAAGTACAAAGTGCCTGCCTTTGCCCTAGTATACTTGCCGTTAAGTAACTCTAGATTAATGCATTTTTCAATTATCCAGAGTCGTTCTCTAAACCCATACTGCACAGGGGTTGGGATCGCATACTCCTGCACCCATTCCTCCAATCTTAATAGTAAAACCCGACACGTAACTTTCAAGGTGGTATCTCAAAACGAGATGGGGTGGCAATTTTTAGGATCTGTTTTACCCCCTTTTTTATATATGGGTACAATAATGGATACTCCCCACTCTCATTTACAACTAGTACAATATAGACAACAAATATATAAACTATTTGCTTTTAAACACAATTTTCCAAATGTAATAACAATTAGTGCAAATAATAATCCAAACACTAATTAAAAATACTAATAGCTGTCTACTTTCTGTTTCCAACTTCCAAATAGGCCGAATGATGTACTCAAAACTTTGGCTACAGAAATAATAAAAATGAATTTGGTAATTCATAAGGCAATCTAGGTTTGAATTCCAAGTGGGCATCATTGCAAAGCGTCCATCCTTTCTCACACTTTAAATAATATTATAGTGCCAAGATGTTGCAGTAAGTCCTTCATGAAAAATAATAGCTGCTGTTGTATAAGGTCTTCCTGAAATAGATATTTGACTTGCTTTTAAATTTGTAATTTTTGTTTCTAATTTTTTTCAGTTTGCTCCACATCGTTGTAACATTGACATTTGATATTTTCCAAATCTGTCTATATGCAATGTAGACAAATCTCTGATCTACAATGTGAGCATCTCATATTCTGATTTGCTGTTTTTATCAATTTGTTAAAAGGTACCGATTCTCGGGCTGGAACTGTCAAGTATAGAATTCGATCTGTTTGTATTTCAGTGGTGGAAGTGAATGAACTCTCTTTGTGCGTATGATTCGACTTGTAACGTAGTCCAAATACTACGAGGAGACTGTTGTCTGGGAACATACAAATCTTTGACAAGCACAAAACATACAACACAACACCCAATCTGTTTTACCTCCTTAATTTGATCAAATTTTATAATCATAAATTATAATACATCTTTATTCTGAAAAGTTACAAAATCAACAACTTCTCCCATGGCTCCATTTATTAAACCTTTGTCTACATTCAAATTGCGCTGCAAAATTTCCTGACAGTTTATACATACATGTAAAGTCTTTTCTAAACCTGCAGTTTTAGATACAAACTTTTCCAAAGAATGCTATTTAGTCTGTAGTTTCTTTGTAAGAAGAATGGAATAGCCACTCCCTGCTGTTCGATTTAACAGTAGCTTAAATTTCCACAATTTATTGTTTTTCTAGTTTCAGAAGTTGTTGATTAAATGTAGAATAGTCTTGCAGTGTAGGCATTAGGCAAACTAAAGACCTGTTTTCTCTAAGCATATTGTACATTACTTCAGCTGCTGTGTTTCCAGTTGTAAACAAGTTCCTTAGTAGCTGACTTTCTAAATCCTATTTACCATGTTTCGTCAAGACACCAATTCTATTGTCTTGAAGCATAGTTCCATAATTTTCATCACTTGCTTATCGAATATTTTTAGCAAGTTCTTTATATTCAAAATGTAACCAAATGTTCACATTTCCAATACTTCCCAAAGATTTCTTTGTGTCTTCATGGACAAGTGTTTGAAAAGCAGGTTGTCCTTTCACAGGAGTAAGTTGCAGTAGGTCTCCGAATACAATTAAATGGTTTCCTCCAAACATAATGTCATAATCTTTTTAAAATCTGTTGCATTCTCAAATGTACTAAGGCAAGCATTAAGCTTGAGACCATGCTCACCTCATCAATGATAAAAAGTTTCATTTTCTTCACTTCTCTTGAGACTTCATAACAAACTTCTCCAGATAGCTTCCGTTAATCCAATGTATTGTCATGTTCTACAGGTAACGTAAGTAATCGATGTAAAGTAAAGTTTTAGTCAAGCTGGAGACCAGAGAGGAGCTCAAGAATTGAGCTCCTTAGGCTGAGGATCCAAATTGACAAAATATCCCTGTTTAGCCCTCGCTGGCCCTGCTGCTTCAGGCACCGGAACATAGGAACTACATTGCTATAGTTACATGGTTTCAAACTTTACTTGAACAGATCAGTAAAAATCCTCTGCTTCAGGAGCAAGACTTCGCTGGTAATGACCCTCCACTCGACCAAACTCGCCCACATCACAGCTGACTGATTGAGACCCCCGGGTTAGCGTCGTGACTGGAAACGATCCTGCAAGACAATCAGCAAGACACCGGCACCCGGTTTGCATGAGGACGTCCCAAGAAGAGGGCACACCATTAGAAGCAGCACTGCATTATCTAGGATTGCGGAGGAGGCGTCCCACCCGCGCAAATGAGCTGCCACAATGAAGAAGGATACCGGGTGCCCCTGGGTTAGCATGCATATCAAAAGGAGCGTGCAGTGCAAGACCGGGCATTCTGACTCTCCCCCCACTCATTTCTCTCCTCGCAATGAGCTCCCGTGTCCCCAGGGGAGTTGAACCGACCCGAGTCTATCCTCCTTCATCGCCGGAGGGGAGCGAGGATTGAAGCAGCTTTGTGACCCCCTGATGATCTTCTTGGCAGGGGCATAGCTACTAACTGCAGGTATTTTTCCCTTCCCCTTGCTGCAATCACCACATGGGACTGGCAGAGTGGTGTGCTTACTCCGCCATTAATCAGCACTAACCCCTTGGTGACTGCATCTTTCATCTTTGATTTGTGCAGGCGGAGGCACTCCCTGTTTAACAGGTCGCGGAGCACAGCGTTTCAACAAGCATAAATTGATGCGTTATGCATGGAACCGGCCCCACATTTTCCTTATTGTTTTATTGTTAATCTGGAGACATCACGTCTGCTTAGTTAACAGGTCGCGGAACACTAGACCGCACAGCGTTTCAAAAAACATAAATCGATGTGTGCTGCACAGATTTCTTATGGTTTTAATTGTTAATCTGACATTTCTATTATTTTTGCCTCGTTTTAAGGTTCATTTTCCCTGCTCATTCCAACACAGGATTATTAACTGCATCAAGGGCCCGTTAATCATGGTAAAGCCCCCATTTTGATTACACATTGTAAAGAGCAGCAATTCCTCTCCTCAAACTGGCAGACTTAACAAACTAAATTGAGAGGGCTGTTCCTTCTCCACACCAAGTCATGATTAAAGACATAGGACTACCTTGCTCTACACAGTACTAAAAAGAAACATAGGACCAACAACTGCAACCTATGGAAAGGGACAGAGGACTTTAACCAGAGAGGCAGACTAATGGAAAGAGCAAAAGGACTACATACTTGAGCCAAATCATCACTGGTCAAACATGCAGCCATCTCGGAATGGCTTTTCTATTAGGTAAATTATAGCATAATCCTGAACTCTCCCTTAGATTACCTAAACTACCAAATCACAGAGGTATTTTTGGCAATATTTCCTGACAACCACTATGCCCTAATTCAGTAAGATATATTCTGAATACAAAAGAACTCGACCCCCTACTCTGAAGTTACACAAACTCTTAACTAGTTCCCCTCTATCTAAGTCGCTCTTCAAGGCATCAATTCTCTCTATCTATCATACTTCTGATCCTCCCACCCCTACCCTAGTTTCCTCTTCAATGCAACAATCCTCTCTACCCCTCATACTCTCTGATCACCCCACCCCCCAAAAAAAAAATCCTTCACAAGTGGTTCTACCTTTTTCTACTCGCTGACCCCTTAGCTCAATCGCAATAAAGACATGGAGCTAACATACCTACAGACCAGGCAAGGAATAAGTAAACTCTGGCTCCTGACTCTAGACTTGAGGAGATATTACTAGCCCTACATCAAATTAAATAAGACATCCAAACTCTTCATGACCTTATCCTGATACAACCAAACCCAAACGCAAAATTCCTCCAACAATCACACGCTAGCTCCACGTCACAGAAACCCCCTGGATGGAAAACAGTACCTGACCCCAATGCCTTAGCCCGCCCGAATAAAAAACCCACTATCACTGTAAGTTCTAACCTCTCTACTACATTCCTATGAGCCCTCAACTCCACCCCCCTCTCTGCACACACAGACAACACACTGATATACCTATCCAATCCATTCCTTCCAACCCCGATAGATCCAGTAGACACATTACCTGAAATATTGTTGAAAAAACCTCAAGAGAATTCCCATCTTGCAAGACCACAACACTATACCTACCAAGGCCCGGCTAAAATGTATCACACTAAATTGTAGGTCGGCCGTGCGTCATGCCGCTGATATAGCTGACCTCATACTAACCAGCGAACCTGACCTCAAAATCTTAATGGAAACATGGCTTAATGATTTATCCTCGCCCATCCTAGACATCCTAGTCCCTGGTAACTATCACATCGAAAGACTAGATAGAATTGATAGGCTTGGAGATGGTATTGCGTGTGTACACCGGAACTACCTCTCCGTGAAACGTCTCATCTCCCCGGTTCTCTTCTCCTGTGAATACTTACATCTTGAAATCTCTAATAATAACATCCCAATATGCTCTCTTCACTCACTTTACCATCCACCAGGAAACAACCTTACCTTTATTGAACACATAATGGATATCCTAGCCACAAATGCCGGACTCCAGAAAAAGCAGATATTCCTTGGGGATTCAACCTCCACTGGAATGACCCGGACGACCCGGAGGTCAATAGCCTTAAAACTTTCTTGACTGACCTTAACCTATCCCAAATTTGTGACAGCCCAACACATGAAAAAGGATCAACCCTAGATCTGGTAATCTCCAAAGCAGGCTCCACCTAGCTGGAATCTATCCTCCCCTATGACTGGTCCGACCATCACATCATCACTTTCTATATCAACAAAGTAGTTAGACCACTCTATGTCCAACCCAAAAGAATGAAAATCTGGAAGGGAAATCTAAAAAATGTCAATCCTACCTCACTTGCAACCGCTAGCCCTATCTTAACGCCCCCATCTGACAGATCACATGAAGTACACGATCTAACCAATCACTACATCCAATCTATGAACATATTATTAGACAATTTAGCCCCACTACAATTGAAAAGTATCTCAGACAAAGTCTCAAACTCATGGTATGAAAGTAGGTTAAAAGATGACAGAAGAGCACTAAGAACAATTGAACGCCAATGAAGAACAGCACCTTCCTCCCTTCACCTCAAATTACTCAGAAGCACGAAAAACGCCTATTACAAGAAAATCAGATACTCAAAAATCAACTTAATCAGCAATCAATAGAACCAATCCAAGAATTGCCCCAAAAGACTTTTTGAAATAATCAAAGCGCAATCTAAGGGTATCTCCAACTCACCTCAAGTTAATTCAGAAACACTGAAAACATGAAGACGGACCTATTGAATGACCTATCAGCCCTCACCAACCCTTACATGATCGCCTCAGGGCCCCCTGCAGGAACCGGCTTAGTTGTTCCGCAAAGCTCGACCCCAAAGACAATGCAGACTGGTCCTCATTCAACCTCTACAGCGAAGAAACTATTCTAAAAATGCTTACAGCCTTAAATCCCTCCAATCACTTCGCTGACCCGCTCCCAGCATCCCTCCTAAAAGTCTTCATACCGACGTTAGTGCCTCTATTGACCAGAATTATAAACACCTCTGCTTCGAGGATCCATCCCAGATATCCTCAAAGCTGGTCAGGTCTCCCCCATTTTAAAGAAAGCATCAGCTGACCCAGCTGACCTAAATAACTATTGCCCCATATCCAACATCCCTACCCTGGCCAAATTACTAGAAAAATGTGTTAACACGCAGCTTACCCACCACATTGATCACTTCAACTTGCTCGAAAAATTCCAATCTGGCTTTCGATCAGGGCACGGTACCGAATCCACCATGACCCACATAATAGATGATGCCTTAAAAATACTGGACCAAAACAAAGCATGTTTACTAATTCTACTGGACCTATCCTCCGCCTTCAACACCGTCAAACACGACAGTCTATTAGACCTCCTGAAACATAGAATGGGTCTATCGGGAACGGTTCTCAACTGGTTCACTTCCTTGCTTCAAAACAGAACACAAAGTTTCAAGACCAATCAATTTTTATCCAAACCTACTCCTGTCACTTTAGGAGTACCACAATGCTCCTCCCTCTCCTTGACACTCTTCAACTTGTTTATGGAACCACTCACAGAGCTTTTCAACCCTTTAAAGGTTCAATATCAGATGTACGCAGACAATACACAACACTACATTAAGGTGCACTTACTTGAGGAATTCAAGTCCCTCAACTTCACGCTCCAAAAAAACGCAGACCTGGCTGGCAAATAACCATTTAAAATTAAACACCCTAAAAACAGAATTCCTCCTAATAGCGCCCCCCAGTGCTTAATTTGTACTGGTGCTTTCCGGTGCTTAGCACCTGCACTTACTTATCAGAGTCGGGTCAATACCAGCTTGCCACTGCCAACTCACATTAACAGTGTTAGTCAAAAAATGAATAAAATCGAATGTTAGGTTTCATAAGATCCGCAATCTCATTCTGTCTCCCCGTGAAGAGCTCAGCTGAGAGAGACACATAAATCCATGCCTTCATTTTATGTTGCGGTTGGTGGGGGGCCTCTGATTGATTGAGACAGTAGAGAGAAATCAGAGAGAATCGCGGCACCCGCGCTTCAATGTTTAAATTTAAGCGTGGGTGCCAGTCACTCGCCTCTTTGCAGTGTGAGTGAGAGCATGGTTTCCTCGATGAACTTTTATACATAGAGCAGAGTCTGGATTCGATGCCCTGCTGCTGGCAGCCGAGCCATTGCACAATCACGTGACTGGCTCCGAGCAGCTGAGCCGAGGCTGGAGGATTTCCACACTTGTGAGAGGCCCAGGGAGGTTGCAGTAAGCCTCTCGTTGCAGGGGGATGCTGCAGTGTGTCATGTGCACCTGAGAGTCGCCAATATCAACTATACTCAGAGGCAGGTACCACTGTGCTAGGCCCCAGAACTATATGTCAGAACAGGGATACGCCCAACAGCACGAATGGGACTAGAGGTTTATAGCATTATTTCCCTGTAGTTTTACTACTATAATACGTACATTTATAGAAACTTGAACATAATGCCAGATGGAGCTAGGAGAGGTGTATTATTGTTGGAAGTGTAGGGAAAAGAAGGAGAGGGGACAACGCGTCTGAAAGATAAAGTATGATGCATTTCACTGAAATAAAAAGGCGACCTTGACCATCACACGGAGTTGTGAGGAGTGAGAGCTGCATATGTTTTGCTTCATTAAAATCTCACACAATTGCGGTTTTTACCTGAGAGCAGAAGACACCTGGTAAAACAGAGTGCTTTTCTGAACACATTTTTCGTCTGTGAAAAGTAGGTGCACAATGTGTGGGGAAAATAGACAGGAAAAGCGATTATGAACCCGGTAATCCAGTAACCTGCACGTTATTCCGAATTGCGGGCCTTACAATCATGATGACTGGTATCTGGGATGGAGAAGCCAGTCAGAATCGGTGGCACTGGGCTTGGTACTACCACTCCATTTTAATGTCCATCTCAGATTGAGCAACCTAGTAGACCTTAGAAATTGTGTGACTTTGGGCCAACCACTTTTGCCCCTTTGTACCTCAAATTGTAAATATGTTTGGAGGAAAACACAGGTTTGCAGTGTACGGCCCGAAATCCCAATTGCAGTCGACCGCCTCCACCCCCACCATAATTTGGTTTCTGTGATATAGTCTGAACTGACCACCATGCTAAGTACAGCACCTCATGATTGAGATATTTCTGCTACAATATAGTTTGTTCTTTGTAAAGAGCAGCACAGTAAAAAGTACAGAGTTCAATGGTACCGAAATCCCATGCAGTTAAAGACAGCCTCTTCAAAATTCACCGAAAACCCTTGCGCTAGCCCTGTACAAAAGTTAACGTGGACAACTGTAAAATGGTTGCATCAATCTCCCCTGCTACTCGAGGGTGTGCAGGGACTAGCGGTGCTTAATTTGTGCCGGTGGTGGTTACTCGCACTTGTTTTCGGGCATTTAGACTAATTTCTCATCATCAGATTTTGACCCAGAGAAAGAGGAAGAAAAGCATAAAATGAAGAAAGGAGGAAATGAAATATTCCAAAATGGTGACAAAGGGGGAGGCACAGATGGAAAATCACCTGCGAGGGTGAGTTAAAGAGACAGTAAAGAGACAGTAATTGTAGTAAGGTGGAAGAATGAGGCATGACTTGGCATTAAAAGTAGGATGTTTTGGTAATCAGCAGTCCTGTCATTCAAGAGTAGTGGGGCCCTAAAGAAAACTGATCCCTTTATTTGTTTTTCAAAAACTTTTTTATTTATACAAATTAACGAGAGTCATTGCTCTCAGTGATCATAGTTGCACCTACATTTTTATTATCAGATTGAGTTGATAGTTGATTAATAATTATCATTGAGAGTAGCCTTTGCTTGAATATCTGCCATAAACCCGCTATTACTCTAGATGGAGGCGTGCTAGGAGCATTTTGTAGGTGTTTCGGTGAGTAGTCTAGTTTTCGTGATTTATTTTCTTATTTTCTCAGATTCAATCTCTTTCTCCTTCAATTCTTACTCCGTCTCATGCGCTTTCCCTTGTACATGCACTTGTTCTTACACCTACCCTAGCTCTGACTCCAGTGCTCGGGCAGAATCACGTGCATGCTCTGGCTCTTGTGATTGTTCTTGCACGTGCACTTACTCTAACTCGTATGCACTCAGGACAGGCCTTTAGCATGGGTGAGCTGGGCCCAGGGCGCCGAATTTCCGAGGGGTGCCTAGAGTTGTGTGCATTAAGGTTATGCCAACAGCAGCGCCCTTCTCATCTTGCTCCAGCCTTGTCCCTGCCTGTTCGTTTCTGTCTGATATGTCGGTTTTAGCCCTTCATGAACACCCTTTAGCCCCCTCTTTGCCCTCTCTTTCCACCCCTGACCCTCACTGACACACATCAACAAAATCCTCATCTGCATGAGGCAGCCAAGCTATCTATGCCTTAGGTGAGAAGAGGACGGTCTGAGGATGTTTGTGTTCAGGGGTCAGTCCCTGCTCATTCAAGTACTGACCAGGGAACACTAAAATGACCCCCTGCTGTCTCACTTAATTCAATACCATCAGCTGGGGTGCCAAATTACTCTCTGCCCACGCCCAGGGTGCTATCTTAGCAAAGGGCGGCTCTGTATGCACCATCACTTGTTCCAGCACCTGTGCCTGCTGTCAATCCTTGTTCTTGACTTTGTTCTTAAACATGAGGTGGCCCTAACCCTGGTAATTGTTATTGGGTCTCACCTACGCAGCTCACATGCACTGTTTAGGAAAAAGACCTTTATAAATCGATTCAGTTTTGCACTCAAAAACGTGCATGCATTGCATTGCTTTGAATGGCAACGCTTGCACGTTTGGCAATTCCCTTGCGGGAGCGAGCTTTCAAGCCATCTGTTTGTAATTAACAGATGGTTCTTGCTCGCTCCAGCTAGGGAAACAGGAGTAGGCCCCCTCCTCTCTCCCCTCCCCTGCCTCTCGTCAAACTTGTTTTTTTTTCTCCGGGGTCCTCCAATCATTTGTCAATCAACTTAAGTATTGCTTTCAATTTCCTGTTATTACAGATCATTTGGCTGCCTCATAAGAGAGTCATGGCAACTAGGCCTAAGATCCCCTCAGTCACGTACCGCGGCACGAGGAAGGCCTCACAATGGTTTGTTTTCCATCTCGGCAGCCTAGGCCCACCAGGGGGCACGGTGTTTGTACACAGCACACGCTTAAGCGCCTGTAACCCTTGCACAGCTGCACCTCCATCACCTCTGGAGCTTCTCCTGACATACCACACGCAGCTCTACCAATGCACCTCTGCACACACCTCTGACGGCACAAGGCACTGCAGTGGAATAAAATGTACGTTTTGTAGGGTTCCGTGGATGCTGAGAATAATTCACGAGGGTCACGCGCGCGGCTCCCGGGGCTTCTTGCTTTCTCAGACCCATGCTGAGCTGACCGTGCTGTGCAGGGTTGTGTATCGAGCCCACAGATGGCACCCTCCTCGATAACCTTTGAAAAGCGTTTGATTTTACCTGGTGGGTCCTTCGGAACTCATTTCCACCTCAATGTTCTGGTCAAAGCACGAATCAAAGCAGCCAGACCTTGGTGTAAGTCTGCTGTCTTTTAGTTAGCAACCTGCTGCCGCCTGCCCAGGCTCAGACATTAATGCAGAGTAGTGCTGGAACAATTTTGTGCCTGAATGTGGTGCCATCGCCATCAGTGCTAGTTTTCTGAAAGCATAAGGATTGTGAAAAATCTAAGTGTCAGACAAAGAACAAGTGTGGCATATATATGTCAGCAGGAGAGTGGTAAGGGTGTGTGGTATGAAGCCAGTGGTGAATTTTGAAGCACACTGCCCAAATATATTACTTAAGCATGGTTTGGTAGTGCACTGTCATTTACAGACAGTACATATTACATTTGACTACCCACTAAATTTGCATAGACAGGCAGTTTTACTGATAGAACTAAATGTGCATGAATGATAATGTGTGGAAATTGGAGTTCAGCCAAAATTTATCACAGAGCATCACCAAGTGCAGTGTCTTGGTTATTTTTTAATCGTATTAAAATCTTTGTTTCCATCACACTGACTGCTGATATATTTTGAAATAATTGTACAGTTCATTTACAAGCATTTACAGTTTGTTGTGTGTTAGGAAAAAAATGAGATCCTACATACTTTCCTTTCACATTCCCTGTACCCTAGCAAGATTGAGACTGTTGACATACCCCTACGAGATAGCGATTGTCATATAGTTCATGTTAGAAAATCCTCTCATTTTGCAGTCAGAGAAAAAACAAGCATTGGCATAGACTCTAGGTCTCGCCTGTGGAACCTTATACGTGTTTAGCCATGCAACAGTTGATGTTGTTGCACCAAGAATATTGTGCAGCATAATTAAATACTTATAAGGTCCCAAAAACAAGACCTATTGGCTTTGCCAATGCTTGTTCGCTTATCTGTCTTGTATCAAGACCCTGCTGGACTATGGGGTGAAAGAAAGCTTGAATAAGCAGCTACCTATGTTATATGATATCTCTTTATTAATGTTATAACTGCACTTTCACATTTGCTTTATTAACCTTCCTGCTTTCTCAAATTTGCTTGAAAATGCACCATTTGTCCACTCTTTTTTCAAACGTTTCCGCAGGGTGGGGTAAACTCCTATCAAAACCTTATTTGAGCAAGGCTCTCTTGCTGAAATTCAGATCCAGTATTACATCTGAGTTTCAGCAGTGCCAGTTGAGTTTGAGGGTGGAGTCAATAGAACAAGTGGGTGGGGCCAGTGGATAAGTGGGTGGAGTTGGAAAAGTGGGTGTGGTCTCCGAAAAACATTTGAGCACCTGCACTTCATTTTGTACAAATTAAGCACTGGCGCCCCCTAACCAAACAACCACCATTATGGAATGGATGAAGCACCTAAGAAGCACTAGACAGCCAACCACTCATGATCGATTCTGCCAAATCGCTAGGTATAACTCTGGACAACAAGCTAATTATGCAGAAGCACATCAGTGCAGCAACAAAAGGAGCAACCTTTTAAATGAACATGCTAAGAACACTGAAACCCTTCATACCCGCAAATGACTTTAAACATGCAGTCCAAACTCTAGTAAGCACCAGAGTGGAATATGGGAGTGTTGCTCTCTGCGGTCTTCCCAGAACAACGACAGCCCCACTAGGAGCGTCAATGAACGCAGCCGCCAAACTAATCGCAGGTTCCAAAAGAATTACTCACATCTCCCTGAACCTGCATGCCCTTAAGGGGCTACCCTTTGAAGCCAGAATCCATTTGAAAGTCGCCTGTATGACACACAAAGCATTGCATCACAAAACACTACGATACCTTGCAGAAAAATCAGTACCATCGGGCGGCAACAGAACCAACAGGACTTCATACAACCTGCTTCTGAAACCACAACGATTAAAAAAAAAAAAAGAAAACCTATAACCGCTCCTTCTCAGGAATGTCCCCTAGGATTCAGAATGCCTTACCCCCAAAAACAAGACAGAACCCTCACGCGGCATCCTTTAAAAATCAAGTTATATCGATTCTCCTGACAAAATTCACTTGAACTAACTGATGCAGGATTGTAGATATGTGCTATGCTGGAACAGTTACCGTTGTTGGACCTAATATAAACAATAATATTTTTGTATGTATAATCCTATTTTCCTCTGTTTATTTCCTCTATTTCCTTTATTTGTTGTAAAGCGTTCTGATACCCACAAGGGTCTTGTCCGCTCTTTATAAAACCTTCAAAATAAATGAAATAAAGTAATCCCTTAAATGTTGTGTGCTGCTAATCCAGTTGGAGCTGTACAAACCAAGATACATGTGATTATGTTGCTATGTGTAGATAACCGGTCAAATCTGTAATTAGGAAAGTGTTTCCTGTTCCAGCTTGACCACTGATGTGCAATAGAATAGGTTTAATGATGAACATTGGCATTTTTATTTTCGTGCAACAAACCATGTTGTATCTGCTGTTTGACTTGTGGATATATTTCTTTTTGTTCAATATTTAGTTGGTCTTCTAACTTATCCAACTGAATAATATCCTGTTGTGCCTATTGTATTTACCTCATTCATGGCTATTGCTGCTTCATTTTCGACAATTGATTGTCCCAGTGGATCTGGACTCAGTGGATCAGAACTTTGCCTGACTTGTGAACTGTCTCTAGCTATTTCAACTGCAATAGTACTTTCTTGTTCAATCTCATAATTTAACATTTGTAGATAAGTTGGGAAAAGTGTGCAGTGAATGCCATCTTTAGTTGCATTAAAAATGTCTTCATAGCAGTCAAAATCTCCAAGTATTTCTGTTTCACTACGCCCATGGCTTGAACAGTTGCAGAAGTGCTAAACAGAAAAATTCTCTTCTATCAGTACTTTCGCAACTGAGTTTTCTGTGGTTAATAAGATTTCCTTTGGTATGTTTTACAAAACATCTGTCACATCCAATTACTGCATATTTCTCTTCTTTTATATTTTCTTTAACTTTTCTTTTAAAGCTGTAATGTTGAAGCATTTCATACAGACATAGGTTTATGAGATGTGGACTCCTTTTGGGATAGTATGTATACAACATATTAGTTTTAACAATATCTGTACTTTCAGGTTCATTCTGTGCTAAGTATTCGATTTCTTGTAAAGATTTCAATACTTTATTTCATGTGGAGGCAAGACTTAGACCTACCCAAATGATTCCTCTTGACTTTGAATACAAACTGGCAGAGCTCAAGCAATCCGACCATTCATAGGATCCAATCTCTCGATGGAAATGCATTCTTTAGCCAAAGCTGTACAATTTCTTGCTAAGACTCTTCTCTGCTAAAATTTCTTCCCACATTTCTTTCATCTCTGTCTTTTCAGATTTGGTTACATATGATGTAACATAGCGAGCAACAGCAACTGAATTATCTGCAACATATTGAATATCCATGTTTACATTCCACATTTTCAAAATAACTGGTTTGTAGTCATTAATGCACTTTGAAGCGTCTGTTCTTTTTAACTTTTTCATATTCTTCGGAGATTTCCAAGTTATTGTATGCCTTACTGCGGACTAAAAACTATTTTACTCTTCCTTTTAAAATTATAGGAAGAGGCTCCAGTCGGTCCTTCCTACCTTGGTCCACCCGGACCAATCCGGGTTCATGCCCCACCGTAATACCACGCTTAACCTTCGACGACTCAATGGGGTACTGGGACAACGGCATAGGCTTAAGGAAGACGTGATGGTGGTCTCGCTTGACGCTACCATGGCATTCGACACCTTAGAATGGCCCTACATGATTGCAGTCCTCCGCAAACTGGGCTTCGGACCCAACTTCATCACCTGGATTCGTCTCCTTTATACAGAACAGTTAGCGCAGGTGCTGGTG
Source organism: Lissotriton helveticus (assembly GCF_964261635.1). Classification (NCBI taxonomy): domain Eukaryota; kingdom Metazoa; phylum Chordata; class Amphibia; order Caudata; family Salamandridae; genus Lissotriton; species Lissotriton helveticus. The sequence goes on from NC_136072.1 coordinate 1,012,971,430, forward strand.
AACAACAAGGTCTCAGAGATATTTACCCTGGAAAGGGGAACTAGACAGGGCTGCCCTCTCTCTCCCCTCCTATTCGCACTCTCCCTCGAACCTCTCGCCACATGGATAAGACAAGATGTTTATCTTAAAGGGATAGCCTGGTTGGAAGGATGGGAAGATAAGATCTCCCTCTACGCTGACGATATCCTCCTCTACCTCTCAAAACCGCGAAGATCTATAATGGCTGCACTAGATATCTTCGCAAGCTTTGGACGTAATTCCGGCTTCCGCATCAATTGGGGTAAATCGCACCTCTATGTCCTTCATGGCGACCCCCCGAGGCTTCCCGCCTCTTGTCCCATAACAGTAGCAGAGGACGGTTTCCTTTACCTGGGAGTCTTCGTCACCGCTGACAGGACTCTGCTGTATGAAAAAAACCTCTTACCACCTTTACGACGGCTCCAACGTGATGTCAAATCCTGGCAGAAACTCCCATTGTCACTGCTGGGCCGAGCAGCCCTCTTTAAGATGATGGCGCTGCCAAGATTTTTATACGCCCTGCAGAACTATCCGGACTTGGTCCCCAACGCGTACTTTGTGGCCATTGAGGCGGTGCAGCGTGCCCTCCTCTGGGCAGGAGCGCCTAGAATCGCGCTGCGGAAACTTACACTGGGGTGGTATGACGGTGGGATAGCCCTACCAGGCATCCGTAAATATTACTGGGCAGCACACCTCTCGGCAATTAACCAGGGAATGTATAGAGACGCCAACGATCCTGGGTACGGGATGGACAGGTGGTTGCTTCCGGGAGGGAATTATGAGATTGCACTCTACTCCAAGCCAGGCAGACACCAGCTCACTGGACCGACGCAACACTCAGTGCAAATTTGGCACATTGCACAGAAGAAACTTGGGTGGTCAGACGTCCTCACGAAGGCCACACCACTGTGGGCCTCTGAAAAACTGGGCAACTTGGGACGCTCCAAGGGGTTCCGAAACTGGGACCTAATTGGGATTTCACAAATTAAAGACACCTGGGGCCCCAAAGGGATCCACGCATTCGCCCACTTACAGGACACATATGAACTTGCGCAAACTGAATACTTTAGATACCTGCAAGTGCGACACTCCCTGCTGGCGAATATTCCACCGTACACTACACTGCCTCAGACTTCCCCACTCGAAGACAGATTACTTGATGGGTACATGACAGAACACGCTATCTCGCTTACATACAAAAAACAAATTAATAACCCCCCGGACTCGCTTCTCCCCCTCAAAGAGAAATGGGTAGCTGATGGGCTGGAGATAGACGAGGAAGAGTGGTCGTATGCTCTGGCCTCTCCTAGAGAGGTGGCGATATCAGCTAGACTGAGTCTTGTCCAATTTAAAATACTGCACAGGATATATATGTCATGTACTAGATTACAAATTATGGGGAGGGGAGGTGACGGACTCTGCAGGAGGGGCTGTGGGGGAATGGGCACCTTTTTTCATATACTATGGGAGTGCCCGAAGGTGCAGAGGTACTGGAGACGGGTGGTGCAATGTATGCAGGAGGTGTGGGATGTGGGAATTCACCCTGAGGCTAAGAGATGCCTTCTGAACATATGGGAACCCACAGACATCTCTCCAAAAGGGAAAGTATGGGTGACGCTTGGGCAGATGGTGGCGAAAAGGAACATTGCCAGATTGTGGCGTGCCCCTAACCCACCGAAACTTATAGACTGGCAAACCGACATGGATTGGTGTATGTTGCAAGAAAAAACTGTGTATGTAGCAAGGGGTTGCCCTCGAAAATGGAGGGGAATATGGACTCGTTGGAATGAATATAGGGGGACTATATGCGAGCCCCCTCATGCCCCGCATACCGGCTCAGAGGACAACGATCAAGACTGATTGCTCCCTGTTTTGTATAAATTATTGTGCGGAAATGTCACTGTAGTACTGGTGCCGCGAAAGACTTTATCAATATGTAACCTGCCTGCCATTTTTTTGTTTCTTATTTCATTTCTCAAATAAAAAGAATTAAAAAAAATTATAGGAAGTGGGAATCCAAAACGACATTTTGAAAATAAATCCCTTTACAGTTGTTTTTTTGTCTGCAGTATTTCCCATGGCGATGAGTCTGAAACCATAACATGTGTTGTCTCAAGCTCTTTTCTCCTCCATCTCTTGAAATGGCACATGAAAAATATTGTTCGATGAAAGGCAAAACAGTTTTATCAGTATCAGTTTCAAATGCTGCTGCATTCTTTATCCATAATAGCATGTGTATATAAGGAGCACCTCTGACTTGGTACTCTTTTCACCCAAAGAAATCAGTAAATTCTCCAAAAGGAGGAATATTTTTATTGCAGATAAATCTCATCATACTTTGAAACCTATGGTTAAAATACCTGCAGACATTTACAGGATCCAAGGAACGTTTTTAACATTTGAATTTGCTTCTCATAGAAATTGAAGTAAATCTTCCCACGCATATTTAGCACAGTTAAGTGTCACAAACGATGTAGGTGCACCTAAGTTTCCTAACATCTCTGTGTTGAACTTTATCCATGAATTTTTTTGCATAAACATGTTGAAGATGAACTTCTATTTTCAATATGTGGTTCACTGCAAAAGAAAATGCAGACAAATCACTTTCAAACAGAAGATGAAATATATATGGAATGCATTGTTGAAATCTTGGATCTTCAGAGTACAATCTTCTGAAGCTAGAATCAGTACAACTCGCTCATCAAATCGTCCACTTTCTCCAGTGTGGAATAGCTGTGGAATACAATGAGCTTCTAAACTTTTTTCCTAAACACACATGGGAGTTCCCTTTGCTTCCTTCATTTGAAGTAATTCAATACTATTTCCTATCAAGTCAAGTCAAAATACCTAATTAGGCTTTATGATTAAAGCCATAAAAGTTGCACATCATAAAATAATTTTTAAAATGCAATTCATATCATTAAAAAGTGATGATTGATCCAATAGAATACAGTAGGGTAAAATATCTACAGCTCACACATGATTATGGAGGATAAACAGGGCACAAGAACACATTTTACAAAATACAAGAGCAGGAAATAGAAATATCATGCAGTACAGTGACTATCAGTTCTTCATACAGATTCTAGAACGCAAGGCAGACTTTAAAAAGCCTACCACAAATGGTATACAATCCGGTTTCAGCAATTGTAGGTAAAATAGGGCAGGGTGGGCCTGTATAAAATTCAGCTTCTTTAAAAGTGGGATTAAAAAATATCTGCGGGGAACAGTGTAAAAAGTACACAAAAACATGAAGTGCAGCAAACCCTGTGGAGACCCTCCGTCGCAGCCACAGGATGCTAGCAGCTGTCCCCTGCAGCTCCTCTTCGGGACAGCTAAAAGCAGATGAAAATAATCCAAACGGAACCTGACCAATATAAACCACTTGTGTGTAGACAAAGGCCACAAAAGGCCACAAAAGATACGGTTCCATAGAGGGAGTGGTTTTGAGCATCACATATTTACGAACACTGTGTTTTCCCAGTTCAATGTGATCTCTATCCAACTTTTTAATTGTCATGAAAGTCTTCTTGACATTACCCACATCCTCCACGATAATTAGATCAGGTTTGAAAAATACATCACGCCGCCCCAACTCTTCAAAACAGCCCTTAATATATTTTAACCACGGAATTCGTAGCATGAAATCCAGATTTAAAATATGCCTTAGAATCTGATGGTTAAGGGCTAAACCATCATTCAACCAGCAATTAAGCCAGAGCAACAGGGGCTGCATAGCCAGATGATCACGGATATAAGGCAGCCCCACTTCTTCGGTTGGATGTACCCCTTGGCACTCCAAGGAGGTGTTTTAAAAAAAAATTCTCCTCCACCTGTAAGGCATCAGTTGTGGCATAGCCCCATAGTCCACTCCCATAACTCGCAATAGCGACACTTTTCGACTGGTATAACTTCAACATTGCCGCCACTGGGCGCTTAACCATTTTGGTGGCAAAGTTGAAGATTGCCAAATTGGCCCTTGTAACCCCCCTTAGTACGCTGAATAAGAGGCCCCCAATTCAATTTATCATACAGCAAGACACCCAAATAAGAAAATGTCATTGTCAGGGGCACCTTTTCATTTCCCACTTTAAATGGATAGTCCTTCCTCAGACGGATCCCGACCTGCATTATGTAAGATATAGAATTGTTAATTGCTAGGTCTCGATCCTCCATAAAACTCTGAAAGGTGTCAAGGAGGGTCTGCAGGCCCTTTGCTGTTCTAGCGATGAGGACAGTGCCGTCCGCATAAAGCAGACGGGCAAACCCCGACGACCCACATGAGGGAAGTCTTGTGTAGGTCATTTATATATAGGTTAAATAAAAACAGGGCCAAAATGCATCCCTGCCGTACACCCCTTTCGATGTTAAAGTCCCTAGAGACCCGGAGATCCTCGGCATATCTGATATAGCCCTATGAAGATCCTTGAGGAATCCCACCAAGTTATCCTCCACCCCCATGGCCCTCATGGATTGCCACAATTTTCCCTGATTGACACAGTCAAAAGCGAAGGATAACTCCATGAAGGCCACATAGAGCGTACCCCGATGGGCGATTGTATACTTCCCCAGGATCCAGTATAAATTAAGGCATTGGACTAAAGTCGAGTGCCCCGAGCAGAACCCATATTGAATGTCTGCAATTATCGCATTCCCCTTTGCCCAGGAGGCTAATCTTTTCAAAATTACCCCACCAACAACCTTGACCACAGAATCAAGGAGGGAGATCGGTCTATAGCACAAAGTGCTATTACGGTCTGCCTTCTTGAAAACCGGAACAATTTTTGAAATACCCCAGGACTCCGGACAACCGACCCTGGCCGCCGTGTTGATCACGGCCGCCAGGACCGGTGCCCAAAAATGAGGATTAGATTCAAAAAGGTCTGGAGGGATACCATCCGGGCCTGGGGCTTTATTACCAGATACCCCTAAGATGCCCAACTCCACCTCTTTCTGATCAAATATTATCGGTACAAACATATTGACCCTAGCTCTGGGTACCAACACACCCTTAAAAATAGTTGTAAAATGTGCCACCCATTCATCCTCGGTTATATTTGTGCCCATTTCTCTATCCCTTGACTTCTCGAATAGGGGCGGTTAATAATGCCCCAAAATCTAGAACTACTTGCTAGGGTCCTAGGCTCCAGTAGTTCTCGCCAGGTTTCCTCCTTCAATTCTCTCTTCCTACAAGCCAATGCCGTAGAACAGCAATTACAACGCAGGTTTTACCACGCATTGCTTTTACATCGCATGCATTACAACGCATGCAATGTTACAACGCGTGGTAAAACCACGCATACCATTACATCGCATGCGCTTTTGCAACGCATGCATTGTAATGTGTAATGGCGGCAGGGGAGGCTATCCACGTCATTGTGAGGAAACTTAGGCTGTTTCCTCACAACAATGTGCAGCAAGCAGGAAGGAGGAAGCAGGATCCGACGGCGACGCTGGAGAGGAGAGAGGTAAGGCGGTTTGTGCCTGGGGTGGGGGTTACTTTTGTAGGGTTTAGGGTCGTTTAAATGAAGTGTGGTTATGTTTGTGTTGTGTGTTTTTTTTAAAAACGTTTTAGTGTGTGTTGTGGTGTTGTTGTGTTTGTTTAGTGTAGTGTATTAGGGAGGGTAGTGTAGTGTTTATGTAGTGTAGTGATTTAGGTTTTAGGGTAGTGTAGTGTTTAGTGTAGTGTATTAGTGTTTAGGGTAGTGTTGTATTGTTTATGTAGTGTATTGATTTAGGTTGTAGTGTAGTAGTGTTTGTGTAGTGTAGTGTTTTAGGGTTTAGGGTAGTGTAGGGGTGGGAGTAGTGTGGGTAGCGTAGTAGTGTTTTAGGTTTAGGGTAGTGTAGGGGTGAGAGTAGTGTGGGTAGCGTAGTAGTGTTTTAGGGTTTAGGGTAGTGTAGGGGTGAGAGTAGTGTGGGTATCATAGTAGTGTTTTAGGGTTTAGGGTAGTGTAGGGGTGAGAGTAGAGTGGGTAGCGTAGTAGTGTTTTAGGGTGTAGTGGTGAGAGTAGTGTGGGTAGCGTAGTAGTGTATTAGGATTTAGGGTAGTGTAGGGGTGAGAGTAGTGTTTGTGTAGTGTAGTATTTTAGGGTTTAGGGTAGTGTAGGGGTGAGGGTAGTGTGGGTAGCGTAGTAGTGTTTTAGGGTTTAGGCTAGTGTAGGGGTGGGTGTAGTGTGGGTAGCGTAGTAGTGTTTTAGGGTTTAGGGTAGTGTAGGGGTGAGAGTAGTGTGGGTAGCGTAGTAGTGTTTTAGGGTTTAGGGTAGTGTAGGGGTGAGAGTAGTGTGAGTAGCGTAGTAGTGTTGTAGGGTTTAGGGTAGATTAGGGGTGAGTGTAGTGTGTGTAGCGTAGTAGTGTTTTAGGGTTTAGGGTAGTGTAGGGGTGGGAGTGGTAGCGTAGTAGTGTTTTAGGGTTTAGGTTAGTGTAGGGGTGAGAGTAGTGTTTGTGTAGTGTAGTGTTTTAGGGTTTAGGGTAGTGTAGGGGTGAGAGTAGTGTGGGTAGCGTAGTAGTGTTTTAGGGTTTAGGGTAGTGTAGGGGTGGGAGTAGTGTGGGTAGCGTAGTAGTGTTTTAGGGTTTAGGGTAGTGTAGGGGTGAGAGTAGTGTGGGTAGCGTAGTAGTGTTTTAGGGTTTAGGGTAGTGTTGGGGTGGGAGTAGTGTGGGTAGGGTAGTAGTGTTTTAGGGTTTAGGGTAGTGTAGGGGTGAGAGTAGTGTGTGTAGTGTAGTAGTGTTTTAGGGTTTAGGGTAGTGTCGGGGTGGGAGTAGTGTGGCTAGCGTAGTAGTGATTTAGGGTTTAGGGTAGTGTAGGGGTGGGAGTAGTGTGGGTAGCATAGTTGTGTTTTAGGGTTTAGGGTAGTGTAGGGGTGGGAGTAGTGTGGGTAGCGTAGTAGTGTTTTAGGGTTTAGGGTAGTGTAGGGGTGAGAGTAGTGTGGGTAGCGTAGTAGTGTTTTAGGGTTTAGGGTAGTGTAGGGGTGAGAGTAGTGTGGGTAGCGTAGTAGTGTTTTAGGGTTTAGGGTAGTGTAGGGGTGAGTGTAGTGTGTGTAGCGTAGTAGTGTTTTAGGGTTTAGGGTAGTGTAGGGGTGGGAGTGGTAGCGTAGTAGTGTTTTAGGGTTTAGGTTAGTGTAGGGGTGAGAGTAGTGTTTGTGTAGTGTAGTGTTTTAGGGTTTAGGGTAGTGTAGGGGTGAGAGTAGTGTGGGTAGCGTAGTAGTGTTTTAGGGTCTAGGGTAGTGTAGGGGTGGGAGTAGTGTGGGTACCGTAGTAGTGTTTTAGGGTTTAGGGTAGTGTAGGGGTGAGAGTAGTGTGGGTAGCGTAGTAGTGTTTTAGGGTTTAGGGTAGTGTAGGGGTGGGAGTAGTGTGGGTAGGGTAGTAGTGTTTTAGGGTTTAGGGTAGTGTAGGGGTGAGAGTAGTGTGTGTAGCGTAGTAGTGTTTTAGGGTTTAGGGTAGTGTCGGGGTGGGAGTAGTGTGGCTAGCGTAGTAGTGATTTAGGGTTTAGGATAGTGTAGGGGTGGGAGTAGTGTGGGTAGCATAGTTGTGTTTTAGGGTTTAGGGTAGTGTAGGGCTGGGAGTAGTGTGGGTAGCGTAGTAGTGTTTTAGGGTTTAGGGTTGTAGTGTAGTTCCTATATTCCCAATAGGCTCTGCGCATTGGAATAACATAAACAATGGTTTAGACGTAGGACTGAGGTCGACTAGGTCTCTACTGAATATGTTAGACTTAATTATGAATGCCAGCTAGCTCAGAGGTCACTAGAAACTTTCTCGAGTGAACAGGAAGGAGTTAACTTTCCTGAATAGACAAGAAGGGACTAGTTTCTGACAACCGCATAAACATGACAACTTTGCTCCTTCAGAATAAGAAGTATATCTCCAGAGTCGCGGAAACAATAGATAACTATTTCACTCAGTCAATCATGCATACTTAGTTTCACCAGAAGCGCAGAGAAATAGAGAGACGGGCGTTTTCAATAAAAGTGGTTATTTATTGAACAGTCTTCTTTCTCATGCAAGAGAAGTGAGTTGCCACAATTGCAATAATTGTTATAAAGTAAAGTGCGGACAGTAAAAGGAGTATTATGAAATAATACTGTAAAAGCATGGTACAGTTTCTAAGCCATACCGTGTTTAAAATAGATAAAATATATACATATATAAAACAATGACTAAACATACTCAACTGGCGCTTCTAAGATACGCCTACTCCAGTGTACCTAACCTAAGCCTAGTACGTGGGAAGGAGTAAATGAGCTGCAGTTTAAGTTAAGATAGTTTTGCCAAGAATCTGAATCAAGAATTCTCTAAGGATCTAATCAGCTCCGTACCTTGGTTATAGAATGAAGGAGATCTTGTATCTCGTTCTCAGGACTCGATCTCCCAGCAACCCGCAAGGGTGTCTGGAAACACTGGAGCTGGATTTTCTCGGCAGGAGAAAAGACAGCGTCTCTCTCAGTGCGTCAATGGGAGGGTCGGCTTCCTTCGGCACTTGCTACAGCAGGGCGTCGGGCAAGTAGATAGCTGATCTGCTCCAAAACCACCGTGTATTTGCTACGGCAGCTGTTGGTATATTTATACCTGGAAGGTGCCGAGTTTGACGTAAGGTTGGACATAAGACGTCACTAAGAACTTACAGTTCTTTCAGGACTCCAGGAGTTCTTGGACAAATCAAAACAAAAGCAGGGGAGAATTCCCAGGCTGCTGGAGGCTTGGTTTGTTTAAAGAACGCGTTATACTTTCTAGGAGTCTATGGGAGTAGACTTGCCATATTTGGACTGCATTAGCTATGACTAAATATGGATATGATTCTTATGCCTTTATAAGGATATGATTTGTTATAGCCACATAAGGGCATAAATCGGGAATATTTAAATAGGGTCCTAGATACGTTTACAACAGGGTAGTGTAGAGGTGGGAGTAGTGTGGGTAGTGTAGTAGTGGTTTAGGGTTTAGGGTAGTGTAGGAGTGGGAGTAGTGTGGGTAGTGTAGTGTGTTAGTGTTTTTGTGTTGGGGTAGTGTATGGGTGGGGGTAGTGTGTTGTATAGGTGTAGGGGTAGGGATGTCACTTACCTTGCATACTTTTACCACAAGTATGGCTTTACCACACATGCCTTTGCATTGTAATAGCATGCGTGGTAAAGGCATCCTCGTTGTAAAAGTATGCGATGTAATGGTATGCAATGTCATTGACATTGCGTAGTAATACCCGCGTTGTAATGGCATGCGTGGTATTACTATGCGATTTATTGACATACATTCGCCAATGCCTGCTTATATATGAGATGTTGGGCACTGATCAGAGGTTGGTCTCTCGGTATAGTTTTTAAGGCTTCCTTTAAGAGTCTTGCAGCCTTAAAACAGGAGGCTTCAAACCATCTAGGTTCAGAGGGCGACTGTCTGTGGGATGGGGTACTTAACAAAATCCCTACCTTGGAAATAATACCAACAAAAGTGTTAAGGACTCCCCCAAGACAGGTGTCGGGAGACACACAAGATGCAATCTTGGCTGCGCATTTAGCTTTCACCTCACTGTAAAATAAATCCGGGGCGACCTGTGACCACTTTATTCTACGCCTTCCATCTGTGGATCTCATCCTACCCGTCACCGGAACCCTGTCTTGGCTCGACAACAGCCCCCCCCAGAAGTGCATAGATGGGGTTATGATCACTAAATGCACTTTCTAGAATTGGAAAACTTCTGTATGTTACTCTGTAAACCAGCTGAGATCAAAATATGGTCAATAAAAAAGCCCTTATTTGGACCTTTGAACGAGGGTACAAACTGTTTACTAAGCGGAGCAGAAAAAGCCATTAAGGGAAGCAAATCAAAAAGGTTAAGCAAACTGCTAAGGGCATACCCCTGTACGGAGTGCTCGAAATTAAAACCCTGCATCCTTGCACACCCCAGCTCTTTCATGCAGGTGGTTGCCGGGTCACCACAAGGTTGGATGTTAAAATCTCCAAGGCTGTTTGTGACAGAACCACACATCTTCATAGAAGGGTGCTTAACTGGGCAATTTTACACTCCCCCTGTAAGGACATGGTATTATAGAAATTAATGATCCCCAGGCTATTCTTTCCTCTTTTCAGGATGATTGCATGGATATCTTTGTTAAAAAAAGGGAGTTGCTGGATCTTGCAGGTTACTGCCAATGCTATAAATATGGCCAAGCCACCACTAGCTCTACCGTGCACTGACGGTAATGCAGGGCCATAAAAAGGCTTTGTATCCCTCCAATGATAGGTTGCAGTCAACCAGACATGTCTCCTGTAGATAAAACACAGAAGACTGCCTGATAAACTGTAACCATACAGGGTCCTGGATTTTCCCTGATATAGACCTGCAATATTCCACGACAGAACATTATATGGTTCCAAATTAGGCTGCTTTACGGGGGCACCTACCATTAGAGATGCCTGCTACCGGAGGCTAAACCTCCCTAACTCCTCTGTACCACCAGGCATAGGGCCATATGTAGGTAATCTACATTTACCGATTCTAAAATACCAAATTTTACCGATTCTGTATTTTAGAATCGGTAAATGCTATGTAGGAAAAAATTCGGTACATTTTACCGACTCGGTAACATTCAGTAATTACCGATTAGGTATTTACCGATTCGGTAATTCCCATTTATTCCTATGGGCCTGGAGGCCCATAGGAATGAATCAGAATTACCGATTCGGTATCGAATCGGTAATAGGGGGAAGACTTACAAGGGTGGCAGGGTGGCACATTGACACCCTGTTGCACCCCTGAATAGTGCATGGGTGCACATGTGGCACACATACATGCCCTAAGAGCATGTATGTCTGCCACATGGCACTTTTGGAAAAGCACAAATTTGCTTTTTCAAAGGTTTTCGATATTTACAACCAACTTGTAGTTGCTGGTAAATACCGAATCCTTAAATGAAAAATGCACTCACTTGAGTGCTCCCTACATTAAGGATTCGGTAATTTACCGAATCGGTATTTAGGCATTTGGTAATTTACCGATTCCTTAAATTACCGTTCGGTAAATTACCGAATACTTAAACCTGCCTCCTACATCTCAAATGCCCAATACCAGTCGGTAACGGACGAAATTCTGTATTTTTGGCCGTTACCGACCGGTATTGGGCTACCTACATCTGGCCCATAGTTTCTTGGAAGGTTGGGCAATGGTCCGCCTGCCGTTGGTATAATTTTCCTGCTGCCTCAGGCCTCAAATGTAATCAGTCACACTCTTCCAGCCTAGAGAGGGCTGAGAATCTATTCGAGAGCTCCAGCCGGGGAACAGACTTGTGCCTATCAGGTCGCCCTACACCTCCAAGATGTAAAGAAGGACCCGCCCCCATCATCACAGAAGATCTTTGAGCTGGTCCATTAAAATGCAAATTTGAATTGAACCGACTTCTGGGGTCGACCTTGTAGAAGAAACCCAGAGGGAGAGCCTTTATACCATAATCTCTATGGGGTTAATTGAGGTAGACATCCCGGAGGATTCTATCCACAAGGTAACTGCTATTAAAATTCACAATAATACAGTCACCCCCTTCGTGTTTCCACGTGTTCCCTATCCACTCCACTCGGCCTGCCATATTGATGTTACGTTCCACCATTGGTCCCAAGGAGGTGTTACTTGATAGCCAATGGGTTACCTTGTTTCTAAGTTGTATACAATTTTCCTGTGATCCATGAGGGAGTGGCGGGACATTTGTCAGAATCACTACCAGGAGCACAGATTGTGGTGGAAGATCGACAACTGCTAAGTTCTGATTGGCAGAAATGGGGGGTCCCTGGTGATTAGCCTGGGCTCTACCTGTCCTCTGAAGAGCCTGTCCCTGCCCAGTAATTGGCCGATCCCCAATGGTATCTGATCTAACACTTACAGGGTCAGCTAGCCTACCTAAGTCATTTGCAAGCATATTGGCACTACAGTGTTGTGTACTATTGGGAGGGTGGCAGACTGCTGCTTCTACAGGTCGAGGAACAGGGCATGGCGTCATAGAGACTATATTCAAATTTGAAGGCACTGAATTGGGGATATGTGAGGACTCCAAATGCTTGTTTTGTTCTACCAAGTTCTTCTCGATGTGATTCAATTTGTCTACAATGGGACTTAGACTCACATTCAACATAAAGCTCATGGCGGATTTAAAGGCCTCCAACATATCCTGATTAACTGTAATATCTAATAGATGAGCATCTGCCTTATTTTTGAGGACCGGTTTGGAGGGTGCATTTAATTTGATTTTTTTAGCCTGCCTGTCTATTGGCTTAGACTTCCTTTTAGCATACCCACTAGACCTGAGAGCCCCCTTAATGTTTCCTAAAGGGTCCGCATTACCGGGTGCTTCCCGAGGCACATGGTTCAAGGTGCCCTCAGACCCCTCAGACCTCAACGCTGGGGCTGATGCACCACTCTCCTTATTTGCAATAATTACAGTGGGAGAAAGTACTCTACGGGGTGCCAGAGGGGGAGAACCCTGCGTATGTGATGGAACTACAATTATCTGGGAGTTATCGCTCAACCCAGTGGAAGATAGGGTACTCAGGGAATCAGTGGCAGTTTCCTTTGATGAAGTAATGGCCCCCCTCATAAAAGACAGTACACCTATAGAGGGCGATCTAGACAAATGCCTATTTACTAATTCAATTTCCCTATCGATGACAGAGGCAGCTCTTAATAAGAAGTCATCCATTGTAGTAATATTAGCCCTAGTGGCAACCCTTGCCCCCTCTTGGCATACTTGGGTCTTCCTTCTCCCCGTGATGGATACTCTGGATATACCTCCCTGCACCTGGTAAAAATGAAAAGCCCAAACACTAATACAGTACCAAGCTCCCTAACATATAGAACTAACTCCGCTAGATAGGCTACAGCGCGCCTCTGCTGGCCACCCACTCAGCAAATCAACAAATCAAGAGTCCAGACCACAGAACGGGCTCACCATAAGATGTAGCAAATGAGGGCCAAGAGAGTTGGCTCAGCCCGGCCTTATCCAGCCCTTGACGGGCAAGGATGGGCCCGCCCTTGGCCCGGACTTTGCCCGGTGCCGCCCGCGAGGCAGGAGCCCGTGAGTCCTTATGAGCACCTCCCGGCGCTAGAAAACTGCGTCGGCGGCGTGCGCGCCGCGAGTGGTGCCAGGATTAGTAGTCCCGAGGGTCCGCGATGTGTAGCTGGTGATGGGGTCCCCCAACAGAGCTGAGGGAGAGTAAGCAGAGGTCAGTGCAGAGATGGTTCAGATTTCCCCGCAACAGCAACGAGCTCCTGCAAGGCGGGAGCCCATGAGTCCTTATGAGCACCTCCTGGCACTATTATGCGTCAGCGGCGTGTGCGCCGTGAGTGGTGCCGGGATTAAAAGTCCCGAGGGTCCGCGATGTGTAGCTGGTAATGGCGGCCCACAACAGAGCTAAGCGGTACAAAAGGGGGTGGTGATGGACGGAGCATCTGAACCAATCAAACACTCACACCCAGTCAACAGATCTGGGTTTAATCCATCACCGTTCTTTAGCCCACTCTGCCGCCCCAGTTCAGACATGGCCATATGCAAATCCGTCTGACCCTGTGTCTCATGGGAACAGTCCAGCCCGAACTGCCAAGCCATGCCTTCCCCGGACCGGATTCAAGCTTCCTAAGATCGGTTTCTGGCATTACAGCCGTCTTCAGCCAGGCTTGCTTGAATCCAGTGGCAAAGTGAGCAAGGGACTCACGTCTGAGCATACCCTGCCAACTTATGGCGAACAAAGCGGTACAAAAGGGGGTGGTGATGGACGGAGCATCTGAACCAATCAAACACTCACAACCAGTCAACAGATCTGGGTTTAATCCATCACCGTTCTTTAGCCCACTCTGCCACCCCAAATCAGACAAACCATATGCAAATCAGTCTGACCCAGTGCCTCATGGGAGCAGTCCAGCCCGAACTGCCAAGCCATGCCTTCCCAAGACCGGATTCAAGCTTCCTAGGACCAGTTTCTGGCATTACAGCCGTCTTCAGCCAGGCTTGCTTGAATCCAGTGGCAAAGTGAGCAAGGGACTCACGTCTGAGCATACCCTGCCAACTTATGGCGAACAAAGCGGTACAAAAGGGGGTGGTGATGGACGGAGCATCTGAACCAATCAAACACTCACACCCCGTCAACAGATCTGGGTTTAATCCATCACCGTTCTTTAGCCCACTCTGCCACCCCAGTTCAGACATGGCCATATGCAAATCAGTCTGACCCTGTGCCTCATGGGAACAGTCCAGCCCGAGCTGCCAAGCCATGCCTTCCCCGGACCGGAAACAAGCTTCCGAGGACTGGTTTCTGGCATTACAGCCGTCTTCAGCCAGGCTTGCTGGAATCCAGTGGCAAAGTGAGCAAGGGACTCACATCTGAGCATACCCTGCCAACTTATGGTGAACAAAGCGGTACAAAAGGGGGTGGTGATGAACTGAGCATCTGAACAAATCAAACACTCACACCCAGTCAACAGATCTGGGTTTAATCCATCACCGTTCTTTAGCCCACTCTGCCACCCCAGTTCAGACATGGCCATATGCAAATCAGTCTGACCTTGTGCCTCATGGGAACAGTCCAGCCCGAACTGCCAAGCCATGCCTTCCCCGGACCGGATTCAAGCTTCCTAGGACCGGTTTCTGGCATTACAGCCATCTTCAGCCAGGCTTGCTTGAATCCAGGGGCAAAGTGAGCAAGAGACTCACGTCTGAGCATACCCTGCCAACTTATGGTGAACAAAGTGGTACAAAAGGGGGTGGTGGTGGTGATGGACAGAGCATCTGAAGCAATCAAACACTCAAACCCAGTCAACAGATCTGGGTTTAATCCATCACCGTTCTTTAGCCCACTCTGCCACCCCAGTTCAGACATGGCCATATGCAAATCAGTCTGACCTTGTGCCTGATGGGAACAGTCCAGCCCGAACTGCCAAGCCATGCCTTCCCCGGACCGGATTCAAGCTTCCTAGGACCGGTTTCTGGCATTACAGCCGTCTTCAGCCAGGCTTGCTTGTATCCAGTGGCAAAGTGAGCAAGGGACTTACGTCTGAGCATACCCTGCCAAGTTATGGCGAACAAAGAGGTACAAAAGGGGGTGGTGATGGACGGAGCATCTGAACCAATCAAACATTCACACCCAGTCAACAGATCTGGGTTTAATCCATCACCGTTCTTTAGCCCACTCTGCCACCCCAGTTCAGACATGGCCATATGCAAATCAGTCTGACCCTGTGCCTCATGGGAACAGTCCAGCCCGAACTGCAAAGCCATGCCTTCCCCGGACCAGATTCAAGCTTCTTAGGACCGGTTTCTGGCATTACAGCCATCTTCAGCCAGGCATGCTTGAATCCAGTGGCAAAGTGAGCAAGGACTCACATCTGAGCATACCCTGCCAACCTATGGCGAACAAAGTGGTACAAAAGAGGGTGGTGATGGACAGAGCATCTGAAGCAATCAAACACTCAAACCCAGTCAACAGATCTGGGTTTAATCCATCACCGTTCTTTAGCCCACTCTGCCACCCCAGTTCAGACATTGCCATATGCACATCAGTTTGACCCTGTGCCTCATGGGAACAGTCCAGCCCGAACTGCTAAGCCATGCCTTGCCCGGACCGGATTCAAGCTTCCTAGGATCGGTTTCTGGCATTACAGCCGTCTTCAACCAGGCTTGCTTGAATCCAGTGGCAAAGTGAGCAAGGGACTCACGTCTGAGCATACCCTGCCAACTTATGGCAAACAAAGCGGTACAAAAGGGGGTGGTGATGGATGGAGCATCTGAACCAATCAAACACTCACACCCAGTCAACAGATCTGGGTTTAATCCATCACCGTTCTTTAGTCCACTCTGCCACCCTAAATCAGACATGGCCATATGCAAATCAGTCTGACCCTGTGCCTCATGGGAGCAGTCCAGCCCGAACTGCCAATCCATGCCTTCCCAAGACCAGATTCAAGCTTCCTAGGACCAGTTTCTGGCATTACAGCCGTCTTCAGCCAGGCTTGCTTGAATCCAGTGGCAAAGTGAGCAAGGGACTCACGTCTGAGCATACCCTGCCAACTTATGGCGAACAAAGCGGTACAAAAGAGGTGGTGATGGACGGAGCATCTGAACCAATCACACACTCACACCCCGTCAACAGATCTGGGTTTAATCCATCACCGTTCTTTAGCCCACTCTGCCACCCCAGTTCAGACATGGCCATACGCAAATCAGTCTGACCCTGTGCCTCATGGGAACAGTCCAGCCCGAACTGCCAAGCCATGCCTTCCCCGGACCGGAAACAAGCTTCCGACGACTGGTTTCTGGCATTACAGCAGTCTTTAGCCAGGCTTGCTGGAATACAGTGGCAAAGTGAGCAAGGGACTCACATCTGAGCATACCCTGCCAACTTATGGTGAACAAAGCGGTACAAAAGGGGGTGGTGATGAACCGAGCATCTGAAACAATCAAACACTCACACCCAGTCAACAGATCTGGGTTTAATCCATCACCGTTCTTTAGCCCACTCTGCCACCCCAGTTCAGACATGGCCATATGCAAATCAGTCTGACCCTGTGCCTCATGGGAACAGTCCAGCCCGAACTGCCAAGCCATGCCTTCCCCGGACCGGATTCAAGTTTCCTAGGACCGGTTTCTGGCATTACAGCCATCTTCAGCCAGGCTTGCTTGAATCCAGGGGCAAAGTGAGCAAGAGACTCACGTCTGAGCATACCCTGCCAACTTATGGTGAACAAAGTGGTACAAAAGGGGGTGGTGGTGGTGATGGACAGAGCATCTGAAGCAATCAAACACTCAAACCCAGTCAACAGATCTGGGTTTAATCCATCACCGTTCTTTAGCCCACTCTGCCACCCCAGTTCAGACATGGCCACATGCAAATCAGTCTGACCCTGTGCCTCATGGAAACAGTCCAGCCCGAACTGCCAAGCCATGCCTTCCCTGGACCGGATTCAAGCTTCCTAGGACCGGTTTCTGGCATTACAGCCGTCTTCAGCCAGGCTTGCTTGTATCCAGTGGCAAAGTGAGCAAGGGACTTACGTCTGAGCATACCCTGCCAAGTTATGGCGAACAAAGCGGTACAAAAGGGGGTGGTGATGGACGGATCATCTGAACCAATCAAACACTCACACCCAGTCAACAGATCTGGGTTTAATCCATCACCGTTCTTTAGCCCACTCTGCCACCCCAGTTCAGACATGGCCATATGCAAATCAGTCTGACCCTGTGCCTCATGGGAACAGTCCAGCCCGAACTGCAAAGCCATGCCTTCCCCGGACCAGATTCAAGCTTCCTAGGACCGGTTTCTGGCATTACAGCCATCTTCAGCCAGGCTTGCTTGAATCCAGTGGCAAAGTGAGCAAGGACTCACATCTGAGCATACCCTGCCAACTTATGGCGAACAAAGTTGTACAAAAGAGGGTGGTGATGGACAGAGCATCTGAAGCAATCAAACACTCAAACCCAGTCAACAGATCTGGGTTTAATCCATCACCGTTCTTTAGCCCACTCTGCCACCCCAGTTCAGACATTGCCATATGCACATCAGTCTGACCCTGTGCCTCATGGGAACAGTCCAGCCCGTACTGCTAAGCCATGCCTTGCCCGGACCGGATTCAAGATTCCTAGGATCGGTTTCTGGCATTACAGCCGTCTTCAGCCAGGCTTGCTTAAATCCAGTGGCAAAGTGAGCAAGGGACTCACGTCTGAGCATACCCTGCCAACTTATGGCAAACAAAGCGGTACAAAAGGGGGTGGTGATGGACGGAGCATCTGAACCAATCAAACACTCACACCCAGTCAACAGATCTGGGTTTCATCCATCACCGTTCTTTAGTCCACTCTGCCACCCTAAATCAGACATGGCCATATGCAAATCAGTCTGACCCTGTGCCTCATGGGAGCAGTCCAGCCCGAACTGCCAATCCATGCCTTCCCAAGACCGGATTCAAGCTTCCTAGGACCAGTTTCTGGCATTACAGCCGTCTTCAGCCAAGCTTGCTTGAATCCAGTGGCAAAGTGAGCAAGGGACTCACGTCTGAGCATACCCTGCCAACTTATGGCGAACAAAGCGGTACAAAAGGGGGTGGTGATGGACGGAGCATCTGAACCAATCACACACTCACACCCTGTCAACAGATCTGGGTTTAATCCATCACCGTTCTTTAGCCCACTCTGCCACCCCAGTTCAGACATGGCCATATGCAAATCAGTCTGACCCTGTGCCTCATGGGAACAGTCCAGCCCGAACTGCCAAGCCATGCCTTCCCCGGACCGGAAACAAGCTTCCGACGACTGGTTTCTGGCATTACAGCAGTCTTCAGCCAGGCTTGCTGGAATACAGTGGCAAAGTGAGCAAGGGACTCACATCTGAGCATACCCTGCCAACTTATGGTGAACAAAGCGGTACAAAAGGGGGTGGTGATGAACGGAGCATCTGAACCAATCAAACACTCACACCCAGTCAACAGATCTGGGTTTAATCCATCACCGTTCTTTAGCCCACTCTGCCACCCCAGTTCAGACATGGCCATATGCAAATCAGTCTGACCCTGTGCCTCATGGGAACAGTCCAGCCCGAACTGCCAAGCCATGCCTTCCCCGGACCAGATTCAAGCTTCCTAGTACCGGTTTCTGGCATTACAGCCGTCTTCAGCCAGGCTTGCTTGAATCCAGTGGCAAAGTGAGCAAGGGACTCACGTCTGAGCATACCCTGCCAACTTATGGCGAACAAAGTGGTACCAAAGGGGGTGGTGGTGGTGATGGACAGAGCATCTGAAGCAATCAAACACTCAAACCCAGTCAACAGATCTGGGTTTAATCCATCACCGTTCTTTAGCCCACTCTGCCACCCCAGTTCAGACATGGCCATATGCAAATCAGTCTGACCGTGTGCCTGATGGGAACAGTCCAGCCCGAACTGCCAAGCCATGCCTTCCCCGGACCGGATTCAAGCTTCCTAGGACCAGTTTCTGGCATTACAGCCGTCTTCAGCCAGGCTTGCTTGAATCCAGTGGCAAAGTGAGCAAGGGACTCACGTCTGAGCATACCCTGCCAACTTATGGCGAACAAAGCGGTGCAAAAGGGGGTGGTGATGGACGGAGCATCTGAACCAATCAAACACTCACACCCAGTCAACAGATCTGGGTTTAATCCATCACCGTTCTTTAGCCCACTCTGCCACCCCAGTTCAGACATGGCCATATGCAAATCAGTCTGACCCTGTGCCTCATGGGAACAGTCCAGCCCGAACTGCAAAGCCATGCCTTCCCCGGACAAGATTCAAGCTTCCTAGGACTGGTTTCTCGCATTACAGCCATCTTCAGCCAGGCTTGCTTGAATCCAGTGGCAAAGTGAGCAAGGACTCACGTCTAAGCATACCCTGCCAACTTATGGCGAACAAAGTGGTACAAAAGAGGGTGGTGATGGACAGAGCATCTGAAGCAAACAAACACTCAAACCCAGTCAACAGATCTGGGTTTAATCCATCACCGTTCTTTAGCCCACTCTGCCACCCCAGTTCAGACATGGCCATATGCAAATCAGTCTGACCATGTGCCTCATGGGAACAGTCCAGCCCGAACTGCCAAGCCATGCCTTCCCCAGACCGGATTCAAGCTTCCTAGGACCGGTTTCTGGCATTACAGCCGTCTTCAGCCAGGCTTGCTTGAATCCAGTGGCAAAGTGAGCAAGGGACTCAATGTCTGAGCATATCCTGCCAACTTATGGCGAACAAAGCGGTACAAAAGGGGGTGGTGATGGATGGAGCATCTGAACCAATCAAACACTCACACCCAGTCAACAGATCTGGGTTTAATCCATCATCGTTCTTTAGCCCACTCTGCCACCCCAGTTCAGACATGGCCATATGCAAATCAGTCTGACTCTGTGCCTCATGGGAACAGTCCAGCCCGAACTGCCAAGCCATGCCTTCCCCGGAGTGGGCTAAAGAACGGTGATGGATTAAACCCAGATCTGTTGACTGGGTGTGAGTGTTTGATTGGCTCAGATGCTCCGTCCATCACCACCCCCTTTTGTACCGCTTTGTTCGCCATAAGTTGGCAGGGTATGCTCAGACGTGAGTCCCTTGCTCACTTTGCCACTGGATTCAAGCAAGCCTGGCTGAAGACGGCTGAAATGCCAAAAACCGGTCCTAGGAAGCTTGTTTCTGGTCCAGGGAAGGCATGGCTTGGCAGTTCGGGCTGGACTGTTCCCATGAGGCACAGGGTCAGACTAATTTGCATATGGCCATTTCTGAACTGGGGTGGCAGAGTGGGCTAAAGAACGGTGATGGATTAAACCCAGATCTGTTGACTGGGTGTGAGTGTTTGATTGGTTCAGATGCTCCGTCCATCACCACCCCCTTGTGTACCGCTTTGTTCGCCATATGTTGGCAGGGTATGCTCAGACGAGAGCCTCTTGCTCACTTTGCCACTGGATTTAAGCAAGCCTGGCTGAAGACGGCTGAAATGCCAAAAACCGGTCCTAGGAAGCTTGTTTCTGGTCCAGGGAAGGCATGGCTTGGCAGTTCGGGCTGGACTGTTCCCATGAGGCACAGGGTCATACTGATTTGCATATGGCCATGTCTGAACTGGGGTGGCAGAGTGGGCTAAAGAACGGTGATGATTAAACCCAGATCTGTTGACTGGGTGTGAGTGTTTGATTGGTTCAGATGCTCCGTCCATCACCACCCCCTTTTGTACCGCTTTGTTCGCCATAAGTTGGCAGGGTATGCTCAGACGTGAGTCCCTTGCTCACTTTGCCACATGATTCAAGCAAGCCTTGCTGAAGATGGCTGAAATGCCAGAAACCGGTCCTAGGAAGCTTGTTTCCGGTCCTGGGAAGGCATGGCTTGGCAGTTCGGGCTGGACTGTTCCCATGAGGCACAGGGTCATACTGATTTGCATATGGCCATGTCTGAACTGGGGTGTCAGAGTGGGCTAAAGAATGGTGATGGATTAAACCCAGATCTGTTGACTGGGTGTGAGTGTTTGATTGGTTCAGATGATCCATCCATCACCACCCCCTTTTGTACCGCTTTGTTCGCCATAAGTTGGCAGGGTGGCTCAGACGTGAGTCCCTTGCTCACTTTGCCACTGGATTCAAGCAAGCCTGGCTGAAGACAGCTGAAATGCCAGAAACCGGTCCTAGGAAGCTTGTTTCCGGTCCAGGGAAGGCATGGCTTGGCAATTCGGGCTGGACTGTTCCCATGAGGCACAGGGTCAGACTGATTTGCATATGGCCATGTCTGAACTGGGGTGGCAGAGTGGGCTAAAGAACGGTGATGATTAAACCCAGATCTGTTGACTGGGTGTGAGTGTTTGATTGGTTCAGATGCTCCGTCCATCACCACCCCCTTTTGTACCGCTTTGTTCGCCATAAGTTGGCAGGGTATGCTCAGACGTGAGTCCCTTGCTCACTTTGCCACATGATTCAAGCAAGCCTTGCTGAAGATGGCTGAAATGCCAGAAACCGTTCCTAGGAAGCTTGTTTCCGGTCCTGGGAAGGCATGGCTTGGCAGTTCGGGCTGGACTGTTCCCATGAGGCACAGGGTCATACTGATTTGCATATGGCCATGTCTGAACTGGGGTGGCAGAGTGGGCTATAGAACGGTGATGGATTAAACCCAGATCTGTTGACTGGGTGTGAGTGTTTGACTGGTTCAGATGCTCCGTCCATCACCACCCCCTTTTGTACCGCTTTGTTCGGCATAAGTTGGCAGGGTATCCTCAAACGTGAGTCCCTTGCTCACTTTGCCACTGGATTCAAGCAAGCCTGGCTGAAGACAGCTGAAATGCCGAAAACCGGTCATAGGAAGCTTTTTTCCAGTCCAGGGAAGGCATGACTTGGCAATTCGGGCTGGACTGTTCCCATGAGGCACAGGGTCAGACTTATTTGCATATGGCCATGTCTGAACTGGGGTGTCAGAGTGGGCTAAAGAATGGTGATGGATTAAACCCAGATCTGTTGACTGGGTGTGAGTGTTTAAATTGGTTCAGATGCTCCGTCCATCGCCACCCCCTTTTGTACCGCTTTGTTCGCCATAGGTTGGCAGGGTATGCTCAGATGTGAGTCCCTTGCTCACTTTGCCACTGGATTCAAGCAAGCCTGGCTGAAGATGGCTGAAATGCCAGAAACCAGTCCTAGGAAGCTTGTTTCCGGTCCAGGGAAGGCATGGCTTGGCATTTCGGGCTGGACTGTTCCCATGAGGCACTCGGTCAGACTGATTTGCATATGGCCATGTCTGAACTGGGGTGGCAGAGTGGGCTAAAGAACGGTGATGGATTAAACCCAGATCTGTTGACTGGTTGTGAGTGTTTGATTGGTTCAGATGCTCCGTCCATCAACACCCGCTTTTGTACCACTTTGTTTGCCATAAGTTGGCAGGGTATGGTCAGACGTGAGTCCCTTGCTCACTTTGCCACTGGATTCAAGCAAGCCTGGCTGAAGACAGCTAAAATGCCAGAAACCGGTCCTAGGAAGCTTGTTTCCGGTCCAGGGAAGGCACGGATTGGCAATTCGGGCTGGACTGTTCCCATGAGGCACAGGGTCAGACTGATTTGCATATGGCCATGTCTGAACTGGGGTGGCAGAGTGGGCTAAAGAACGGTGATGATTAAACCCAGATCTGTTGACTGGGTGTGAGTGTTTGATTGGTTCAGATGCTCCGTCCATCACCACCCCCTTTTGTACCGCTTTGTTCGCCATAAGTTGGCAGGGTATGCTCAGACGTGAGTCCCTTGCTCACTTTGCCACTGGATTCAAGCAAGCCTGGCTGAAGATGGCTGAAATGCCAGAAACCGGCCCGAGGAAGCTTGTTTCCGGTCCGGGGAAGGCATGGCTTGGCAGTTCGGGCTGGACTGTTCCCACGAGGCACAGGGTCAGCCTGATTTGTATATGGCTATGTCTGAATTGGGGAGGCAAGTGGGCTAAAGAACAGTGATGGATTAAACCCAGATCTGTTGACTGGGTGTGAGTGTTTGATTGGTTCAGATGCTCCGTCCATCACCACCCCCTTTTGACTGCTTTGTTCGCCATAAGTAGGCAGGGTATGCTCAGACGTGAGTCCCTTGCTCACTTTGCCACTGGATTCAAGCAAGCCTGGCTGAAGATGGCTGAAATGCCAGTAACCGGTCCTAGGAAGCTTGTTTCCGGTCCAGGGAAGGCATGGCTTGGCAGTTCGGGCTGGACTGTTCCCATGAGGCGCAGGGTCAGACTGATTTGCATATGGCCATGTCTGAACTGGGGTAGCACAGTGGGCTAAAGAACGGTGATGGATTAAACCCAGATCTGTTGACTGGGTGTGAGTGTTTGATTGGTTCAGATGCTCCGTCCATCACCACCCCCTTTTGCCCCGCTTTGTTCGCCATAAGTTGGCAGGGTATGCTCAGACGTGAGTCCCTTGCTCACTTCGCCACTGGATTCAAGCAACCCTGGCTGAAGATGGCTGAAATGCCAGAACCGGTCCTAGGAAGCTTGTTTCCGGTCCAGGGAAGGCATGGCTTGGCAATTCGGGCTGGACTGTTCCCATGAGGCACAGGGTCAGACTGATTTGCATATGGCCATGTCTGAACTGGGGTGGCAGAGTGGGCTAAAGAACGGTGATGGATTAAACCCAGATCTGTTGACTGGGTGTGAGTGTTTGATTGGTTCAGATGCTCCGTCCATCACCACCCCCTGTTGTACCGCTTTGTTCGCCATAAGTTGGTAGGGTATGCTCAGACGTGAGTCCCTTGCTCACTTTGCCACTGGATTCAAGCAAGCCTGGCTGAAGATGGCTGAAATGCCAGAAACCGGTCCTAGGAAGCTTGTTTCCGGTCCAGGGAAGGCATGGCTTGGCAGTTTGGGCTGGACTGTTCCCATGAGGCACAGGGTCATACTGATTTGCATATGGCCATGTCTGAACTGGGGTGGCAGAGTGGGCTAAAGAACGGTGATGGATTAAACCCAGATCTGTTGACTGGGTGTGAGTGTTTGATTGGTTCAGATGCTCCGTCCATCACCACCCCCTTTTGTACCGCTTTGTTTGCCATAAGATAGCAGGGTATGCTCAGACGTGAGTCCCTTGCTCACTTTGCCACTGGATTCAAGCAAGCCTGGCTGAAGATGGCTGAAATGCCAGAAACCGGCCCTAGGAAGCTTGTTTCCGGTCCGGGGAAGGCATGGCTTGGCAGTTCGGGCTGGACTGTTCCCATGAGGCACAGGGTCAGCCTGATTTGTATATGGCTATGTCTGAATTGGGGTGGCAAGTGGGCTAAAGAACAGTGATGGATTAAACCCAGATCTGTTGACTGGGTGTGAGTGTTTGATTGGTTCAGATGCTCCGTCCATCACCACCCCCTTTTGTACCGCTTTGTTCGCCATAAGTTGGCAGGGTATGCTCAGACGTGAGTCCCTTGCTCACTTTGCCACTGGATTCAAGCAAGCCTGGCTGAAGATGGCTGAAATGCCAGAAACCGGTCCTAGGAAGCTTGTTTCCGGTCCAGGGAAGGCATGGCTTGGCAGTTCGGGCTGGACTGTTCCCATGAGGCGCAGGGTCAGACTGATTTGCATATGGCCATGTCTGAACTGGGGTAGCACAGTGGGCTAAAGAACGGTGATGGATTAAACCCAGATCTGTTGACTGGGTGTGAGTGTTTGATTAGTTCAGATGCTCCGTCCATCACCACCCCCTTTTGTACCGCTTTGTTCGCCATAAGTTGGCAGGGTATGCTCAGACGTGAGTCCCTTGCTCACTTCGCCACTGGATTCAAGCAACCCTGGCTGAAGATGGCTGAAATGCCAGAAACCGGTCCTAGGAAGCTTGTTTCCGGTCCAGGGAAGGCATGGCTTGGCAATTCGGGCTGGACTGTTCCCATGAGGCACAGGGTCAGACTGATTTGCATATGGCCATGTCTGAACTGGGGTGGCAGAGTGGGCTAAAGAACGGTGATGGATTAAACCCAGATCTGTTGACTGGGTGTGAGTGTTTGATTGGTTCAGATGCTCCGTCCATCACCACCCCCTGTTGTACCGCTTTGTTCGCCATAAGTTGGTAGGGTATGCTCAGACGTGAGTCCCTTGCTCACTTTGCCACTGGATTCAAGCAAGCCTGGCTGAAGATGGCTGAAATGCCAGAAACCGGTCCTAGGAAGCTTGTTTCCGGTCCAGGGAAGGCATGGCTTGGCAGTTTGGGCTGGACTGTTCCCATGAGGCACAGGGTCATACTGATTTGCATATGGCCATGTCTGAACTGGGGTGGCAGAGTGGGCTAAAGAACGGTGATGGATTAAACCCAGATCTGTTGACTGGGTGTGAGTGTTTGATTGGTTCAGATGCTCCGTCCATCACCACCCCCTTTTGTACCGCTTTGTTTGCCATAAGATGGCAGGGTATGCTCAGACGTGAGTCCCTTGCTCACTTTGCCACTGGATTCAAGCAAGCCTGGCTGAAGATGGCTGAAATGCCAGAAACCGGCCCTAGGAAGCTTGTTTCCGGTCCGGGGAAGGCATGGCTTGGCAGTTCGGGCTGGACTGTTCCCATGAGGCACAGGGTCAGCCTGATTTGTATATGGCTATGTCTGAATTGGGGTGGCAAGTGGGCTAAAGAACAGTGATGGATTAAACCCAGATCTGTTGACTGGGTGTGAGTGTTTGATTGGTTCAGATGCTCCGTCCATCACCACCCCCTTTTGTACCGCTTTGTTCGCCATAAGTTGGCAGGGTATGCTCAGACGTGAGTCCCTTGCTCACTTTGCCACTGGATTCAAGCAAGCCTGGCTGAAGATGGCTGAAATGCCAGAAACCGGTCCTAGGAAGCTTGTTTCCGGTCCAGGGAAGGCATGGCTTGGCAGTTCGGGCTGGACTGTTCCCATGAGGCGCAGGGTCAGACTGATTTGCATATGGCCATGTCTGAACTGGGGTAGCACAGTGGGCTAAAGAACGGTGATGGATTAAACCCAGATCTGTTGACTGGGTGTGAGTGTTTGATTGGTTCAGATGCTCCGTCCATCACCACCCCCTTTTGTACCGCTTTGTTCGCCATAAGTTGGCAGGGTATGCTCAGACGTGAGTCCCTTGCTCACTTCGCCACTGGATTCAAGCAACCCTGGCTGAAGATGGCTGAAATGCCAGAAACCGGTCCTAGGAAGCTTGTTTCCGGTCCAGGGAAGGCATGGCTTGGCAATTCGGGCTGGACTGTTCCCATGAGGCACAGGGTCAGACTGATTTGCATATGGCCATGTCTGAACTGGGGTGGCAGAGTGGGCTAAAGAACTGTGATGGATTAAACCCAGAACTGTTGACTGGGTGTGAGTGTTTGATTGGTTCAGATGCTCCGTCCATCACCACCCCCTTTTGTACCGCTTTGTTCGCCATAAGTTGGTAGGGTATGCTCAGACGTGAGTCCCTTGCTCATTTTGCCACTGGATTCAAGCAAGCCTGGCTGAAGATGGCTGAAATGCCAGAAACCGGTCCTAGGAAGCTTGTTTCCGGTCCAGGGAAGGCATGGCTTGGCAGTTTGGGCTGGACTGTTCCCATGAGGCACAGGGTCATACTGATTTGCATATGGCCATGTCTGAACTGGGGTGGCAGAGTGGGCTAAAGAACGGTGATGGATTAAACCCAGATCTGTTGACTGGGTGTGAGTGTTTGATTGGTTCAGATGCTCCGTCCATCACCACCCCCTTTTTTACCGCTTTGTTCGCCATAAGTTGGCAGGGTATGCTCAGACGTGAGTCCCTTGCTCACTTTGCCACTGGATTCAAGCAAGCCTGGTTGAAGATAGCTGAAATGCCAGAAACCGGTCCTAGGAAGCTTGTTTCCGGGCCAGGAAAGGCATGGTTTGGCAGTTCGGGCTGGACTGTTCCCATGAGGCACAGGGTCAGACTGATTTGCATATGCCCATGTCTGAACTGGGGTGGCATAGTGGACTAAAGAACTGTGATGGATTAAACCCAGAACTGTTGACTGGGTGTGAGTGTTTGATTGGTTCAGATGCTCCGTCCATCACCACCCCCTTTTGTACCGCTTTGTTTGCCATAAGATGGCAGGGTATGCTCAGACGTGATTCCCTTGATCACTTTGCCACTGGATTCAAGCAAGCCTGGCTGAAGACGGCTTAAATGCCAGAAACCGGTCCTAGGAAGCTCGTTTCCTTTCCAGGGAAGGCATGGCTTGGCAGTCGGACTGGAATGTTCCCATGAGGCACAGGGTCAGACTGATTTGTATATGGCTATATCTGAACTGGGGTGTCAGAGTGGGCTAAAGAACGGTGATGGATTAAACCCAGATCTGTTGACTGGGTGTGAGTGTTTGATTGCTTCAGATGCTCCGTCCATCACCACCCCTTTTTGTACCGCTTTATTCGCCACAAGTTGGCAGGGTATGCTCAGACGTGATTCCCTTGATCACTTTGCCACTGGATTCAAGCAAGCCTGGCTGAAGATAGCTGAAATGCCAGAAACCGGTCCTAGGAAGCTTGTTTCCGGTCCAGGGAAGGCATGGCTTGGCAGTTCGGGCTGGACTGTTCCCATGAGGCACAGGGTCAGACTGATTTGCATATGGCCATGTCTGAACTGGGGTGGCAGAGTGGGCTAAAGAACTGTGATGGATTAAACCCAGAACTGTTGACTGGGTGTGAGTGTTTGATTGGTTCAGATTCTCCGTCCATTACCACCCCCTTTTGTACCACAAGAGAGCTTAGGCGGAGTAAGCAGGCTCCCTGACCTGTGGAGTCACCCAGGGTTCCGTCATATATATAAACGAGCCCGCAGTTTGTTAACTATCAATCTAGGACTCGGATATTGTCTTTTCTCGCTATCTGCAATAGATATGGCGGCCATGTAATTATTTATGCAAAAAAGTCTACAACGCCATTTATTAATTTGAGACAATGTCTACTCCGTCATTCATAAACTTTAGAGAATATCTATTCTGCCATATGTAAGAGCGAGTCCGCAGTTTAATAAGCATCATTTGAGCACACTTATGGTTTACTTGGGTTACCCACAATCCACATGACGGTCTCGCTCTATGTTTACCACCATATGTGCCCTAATCTTAATTTGTTTTTTAAATGAGAGCATAATATATTAAACTGGGCAGCGCCTAGTGACGATCCCTAGTGAGGCAGGCTATTGCTTATCCGATGACATATTCTCGTTGGGCTGGTTATTTAACAATCCACAATGAGATTTAATCAAACTAGATAGTTCAAAAGTCCGAAATATGAGTACCTAGTGATCGTAGAAAATTATAGAGCAATGCAAAAATCGATTAAATTAATGATCGATAAGATCCTTTTTGATACTATACTACTAATTACCTTCACAGATTGTCATTAACACTGACCCATTTTGGCAGGACAATCCCTGAATACTACATGTCGTCGATATAGGCAATAACCTGATCGTGGCTATGGCAACATACTCCCTTGTCTGATTTTAAACCGGTAAGTGTTGTCGGATAACCTTTGGGTATAATAAAAACCTGAATAGCTTAACAATTTTTAAGCATTCTTTTATACATATATCTTATTCCTAGTTTGCATTGACATTAATTTCAAGTAACGGTGTCTCCGATGTACATTAACGCATCCTCAAATTGATGACCTGTGGTACTTGTGTTATAAAAGATTTTCCTTTTAAATATATACCGCAGTTTTTTGCAACCTTTGGTGATTTATAAAAATATTAATTATTAGGTTTTACAAAGGGTAATACTATAGAAGTGACGATGGGTACACAAAAAATCACAATTGGGACCTGATGATCAAAGAACTGAAAAGAAAACTATGAATCTTTTCTTGTACCCCTTGAAAGTTACTGTTTGAGGTATGTCATCACAACCTGACCTATGTTTTTTAACAGAAACATGGCTGAAACCCCACTCGGTCCCTGACATCACCTTAGGGATTCCTGATGGATTTAAAATAGTCAGACTAGACCGTCCTATTAAGACTGGAGGTGGTATAGCCATTGTACACAGGAGTGATATAGCCATCTCTATATTAGACCAATGCTGTACTCCTGTTTTGGAACTGTTGATTTTCAAGATTAATACCTTGACTAAGGTCAGTCGGAAAGGGGCGCTGGTGTATCGCCCCCCCGGCCCTTGTGCGAACTTCTCTATTTCACTAGTGGAGGCGCTGGCCCCGTATGTAAATCCAGATAGTGATTTCATACTCCTTGGGGACTTTAATGTTCACAGTGAACTGCAGGACTGTGGGGAGGCTCACTCTTTACTGACCGATCTTTCACTATTGGGTCTTACACAGGTTAACATCGGTCCCACGCATCAAGCAGGACACACCCTGGACCTAATCTTTTCTAACTCTCCCACAATCAACTGCCTTCCTCCTAGGCAGGTTAACTGGACGGACCATTTTATTTTTGAATTTTATCCACCTAATTTTTGCAAACCTCCCCCCCCAACCATCGGCGCTACCCATCAGGTGGAGACAATGGCATAGAATGACCCAAGAGGTCTTTAAGGAGAGGTTCGTCGAGCCCCACATCTCTCCAGCAGAGGGCATTGAGATGGCTCTAACGAAATATGAACGGGCAATTCATACAGTGGTAGATACTATCGCCACTCTGAAACTGTTTAAACAACGACCCGCACATAAGCAGGAAGCACTTACGGTCCCTAAAACAAGCCTCTAGGAAGCTTGAAAAGGTATGGAGAGCATCCCACTTGGATGACGACAAGAACTGCTACTGGAGGGCCTTAAACATCTATCACAAAGCTATCAGAGCAGCTTGCAAGAATCACATTGCGTCCCAACTTTCTGCAGCCGGTAATGCTCTGAAGGTCTTGAATCAGATCTTGCAGTCCTTCGTCAAACCAGTTGCCTGCGAGAGCTCTGATTCTTCATCACAGCAACTGTGTGATGATATCTCTAATTTCTTCGCCAACAAGATAGATAGTATTTATTAGAAAATCACCAACTCAAATCTATCTTTAAATCGGCCCGTAGCACTGTCCCAGGCAGTGGAGGAGGTCAATTCTGGGGCTCTCACCATGTTCCCTCCTATTTCCTTAATGGAGGTAGATAGCCTAGTAAGCCAAATCAAGAGCGGCGCTCCATCTGATCTTATCCCAGCCAGAATAATGCCGGTGGTTGGCAGCACGCTGGGCCCTGAGATCCAGTGTCTTGTCAATCTCTCGCTGGCCGAAGGCCGATTCCCTCTGAAGTGGAAAAAGGCACTGGTGAGACTCATTCAGAAAAACTCCTCAACTCCCTGGACAGATCTGTCCAACCTCAGACCGATATCTTTGCTTCCATTCTTGTGAAAACTTGCAGAGAAACATGTGAACAAACATCTTTCGAACTTTATCGAACAGTAAGGTTGCCTGGATTATTCTCAATCAGGCTTCAGACCGAATTACAGCATTGAGTCAGCACTGCTGTCAGTCATGGACGATCTTAACATGTACCAGGACAGGGGTTACTCCGAGGTCCCGGTACTGTTAGACTTATCGGCTGCATTTGATACTGTATCCCACAACATCCTGCTTAGACGGCTTGCAGAGATCTGCCTTGAGAGTATGGCACTAGCCTGGTTGAGGAGTTTTCTATCCGATCGCACCCAATGTGTCACCATGGGTGCGTTCCGTTCGGCGGAGGTGGACATCACTAAGGGGGTGCCACAGGGCTCTTGTTTGAGCCCTACTCTTTTTAATATCTACGTGGCCCCCCTGGCTAGGATCATGAGAGCTTTCGGTTTCATCCCGGTGTCATACGCGGATGACACACAGCTCCTTATTCCGTTTAAATCTCTTACCACCGAGGTTAAAACCTCCTTCTCCAATGGCATGAAGGCAGTTGCCCAATGGATGTCCTCGAACTTCCTACAATGCAATGTAGGTAAGACAGAGGTCTTGCTCTTTGGGGAGGCAAAAATCCTATAGACCCCCCGATTGGTGGCCGCAAGATCTAGGCCCGGTCCCTGTCCCCAAACAGGTTGTGAAGAACCTGGGGGTACGTTTGGATCAGGAGCTGTCCCTAAAGCAGCATGGAAACACCACTGTGGGCTCCTGTTTCCATGTTATAGGTCTTCTCCGCAAAGTTTTCCCTCTACTCCCTGACTACACCAGAAAAACCTTGGTGCAGGCCCTAATAATTAGTCGTCTTGACTACTGTAATGGCCTGCTGGCATCTGCCAATGAGGGAGTATTAGCCAAACTCCAAGTAGTTCAAAACACTGCTGCTAGGCTAGTCCTGAATGCCCCTCCTAGATCTCCATCAAAACCCCTCTTGGACAAACTTCACTGGCTATCAGTGCGCCAAAGGTTAAAATTTAAGATCTGTTGCATAATCTAATCCATAAAAGTGTACACGGACTAGGACCTTCCTATCTGACAGATACATTTATACCATATAATCCCGCCCGCTCCCTTAGGTCTAGCAACCAGCTTCTTCTTCGAGTGCCTATTGTAAAAAAGGCAAGACAGGGCGGCAAAGCTCTGTCAGTAGTCGGCCCCACTTTATGGAACAAACTCCCCTTGATGCTTAGGCAATGTCAAGAACTTTTGATTTTCAGGAAAAAGCTGAAAACCTTCTTGTTTCAGAACTAGCACACTTCTTAAATGTTGGTCTCTCTTAATTTGCTGCATCTGGTGTTTTGGGCGCGGAGATACTCCTCCGGGAGTCGATTCAAGCGCGGTATAAACCCATAAATAAAATATGTAATTAAATGGATGTCTATTCAGTTGTTATGACAGTAGCCTCTTTGAAGAATAATCACTTTTGACATAAATGTGATTAATGGATAGATACATACGTTTTTTCTTAGTCAGTGATAATATTTTTTGAAAAATGTTAGTTGCTCAGATACAAAAAAGAGGTTATAAAAAAGAGATTTAAAAGTGTAAACAGTGCCACTTTAATTGTTTATTGAAATAACCTGTAAGACATTTAGTATATTTGTGTTTACTTGTATGTTTCTTGCTATCTAGAATTGTCCTGAAGAAGGTTTTTTTACTCTCACAAAACCGAAACGCTGCGTCGACAACTACTTCTCGAATTTTGTTATTACTACAAAAGAAATTTTGTTATTTTAACTTGTGATTTTAATTATTGTTTTTTTATCAACTTGATATACGTCATTATGTACTGTACTTAATAAAATTATGTCTTTTTAAAAAATATCTATTTTAAAAACTTTTTTTACAATTTGCTTCCTGTTGATTATGTTATATTGATATTGTGGCACTAGTATTTCTATCTGAGCGATCACAGTTGGGACTTTGGCTTGATTTAGCATCCACTCTTGTGACTGGGACTGGTATACTTTTTGAAGTCCCCCAGGGTTCTGCATTGTCTCCACTCCTTTTTAATATCTACTTGCAGCCCTTGGTGGAGGCTCTCACATGCAGAGACTGCCACGTCTTTAACTATGCCGATGACACCCAACTCCTGGTCCGGCTTGACAACACCAGCCAGGTTCAAGAGTCAGTAAAAAATCTACTTAGGCTTACTGTTAACTGGATGGCAGCCAATTCCTTGAAAGTCAACCCGGATAAAACCGAGGTGCTTATTATTCCAGCTCATAATAGCCCTTGGTGTGATCTTTTTTGGCCCCCAGAATTAGGGCTGGTTCCAACCCCAGTGCCAGTAGTAAAAAAGCCTGGGACTGAAAATTTACTCGGATTTGTCTATGTCCTGTTAGGTTTCTTCGGTTGTGGGTATCTGCACGGGCTTACTTAGGCAACTGCGGAGACTTGTTCCTCTTCTCTCTACTTCTGTATTACAATCAATCATTTCCGCCACTGTCATCTCTCGACCGGATTATGGGAATGCCCTCTATTTGGGCATTCCCCAGAAGTTTTTGAGGAGATTGCAAGTTGTACAAAATGATGTGGCCTGGCTAATTTTTAGACTCCCTAGGAGAACGCGAGCCACTCCACTACTTCATAAATTGCACTGGCTGCCCATTGAACAGCGTGTGCAATGTAAGAGTCTTTGTATAGCCCACAAAGCCATTTATGGGGAGGCACCGAAATATATAAAAGACTGAATGAAAAAGTACGTTCCCGGTCGAGTTCTACGTTGCTCCGAGGCCTGTAGGCTAGCCTCTTTCAGGTACAATCTTAAAACCAAAGGGGGCAGAGCGTTCTCGGTCCTCCTTCCACAGATCTGGAACAATCTACTGGAGAACCGGCGAAAGGAATCGGTTCTGCTTTCCTTTAGGAAGCATTTAAAGACCTACCTGTTTAGAGAGACATTGACATCAGTCTAAGCTCCGCTTCCGCAGTCACTAGACCTTCCTACGCTAACGGCCTGTTCTTTCTCTAGAAGCGTTTAGAGACCAGTGGTGATTTGCGCTATATAAAAATAAAATAACATAACATAACAGAGGTCAGTGCAGAGATGGTTCAGATTTCCCCGCTACAGCAATGAGCTCTATCAATTCTTTCAAATGTTGAGGATGTATAGTATAATGTTCATAAATCTCTTCACTCCTGGACTTGTCGACTTTTTTCTATTTGGGCACTTGAAATTTCTTTTTCATCTTCCAAGCATATTAACTGTTCATCAACATTTACATTCATATAATAAATATTATTCTGTGGAAAAGAAGAACCAGATGGCTGTGGTAATTACAAGCTGACAGCTCATCCTTTCAGTTTAATAGTTAGTTCACGATCACAGTAATTATGGTGTACTCGAATAGAAAGACACTATGCCACCAAAGTAGGGTACATTCATAAATGAGAAAAGATTTCACATAATTACAAACTTATTCGATACTCCAGAGCACTACATAGATGGTAACCCAATGTTGCAGATCCAATAAAAAAAATATTGAAAATACGGATTCAAAAGTTTATGGTACACAAGTCCATGAGTAAAAGACACTAATAATTGAAAGTAAGTTGACGCACAGGTCAATAGATGAAGCACACAGCCAACATGTGTTTCGTCATATTGACGATGTTTTCAAGGCTGAAGACAAAAATACACATATTTATTTATATCATTTAATCACATATTTATTAATATCATTTAATCTAATGTACATTCTGCACCTAGGTACCAGAATTATATGTCAAACGTAGTAACCCACCACCAGAATTAGATGGACTCAAAAGTGCCAATAAAATATTAATAAGCCATGCAAATAATACTAGAGACCATGCACAAGCATATCACTCTAAGAAAGAGTTGCAGTCCAATAAAAATGATAGAAATAGGGAAACAACAAAACAAAACATCTGGTGTTAATGTATCTAGTCCTGAGCTTGTGACACATAGATTAGCCAATTTTTAAAAGAGTAATAATATGTATAAAATAATCATTCGAAAGTGTTACCCATAACACCAAAACATGCTACTAAGTGATCGGTTTCAACACTAACCCCTAGAGACAACACAAAATCACCTTGTTGTCCTTTCCAATAGAAAGGAGTCAATCCAAGCTCCTCCTTTCTTCTGAACAAACAAACGATCAGAGAGTCCAATCTTAGGATCCTCAAGACCTGGTTGAAGTGGATAAGTCTCAATTAAGGACCTCCAATGACGTTGCAAATGAATTGGGGTGATTGACCACTCACCTCAATTAAACTACGTTCTATGACCAGGAAGAATAGAATACCCTGGACTGCGGCAGACAGTGCCCAAAATTATAGTTTGTAAAATAGCTCTGAGGAGTCATTGAACAACAGTTCATCAAAGTTGACTAGGTCTTGCAGCTGATTACATGACTATTGATCATTAACAGGTTATTTGTCACCGTGGATCTACAAAAATACATTTTGGGCCCAGCACATAAGCAGACATTCACTTTGTACTTACTTATGCTTACTACCCCGCTTTCAGAATAGGCCATCAACCAGGACTCACAAGCCACCTCTGTCTTGGGCCTTCTTTCTGACGGCAGGTGTAGCCCATCTCCTTGCAGTCAGCCTTGACGCCAGGTGTTTCTTAGCCTTTGTGGCTTTCACCACAAGGCATCATAGCTCTTTGTGAAAGAGATTCCTCTCTTCACAAGGTCTTTTGGTTGGTGTTTCTGTAGCTAGAATTTTTTTACGTGGTGAGGTAGCTCGTCCCACACATAGACCTCCCTTTGCAGCTGGTCTTGTGACCAGCCAAAGCAGAGTCAGTAACTTTGTGATATACTTTTTATTGGACTTGGCCCTTTTTGCAGGGTCATCCCAGAACATTTTGCCTTCCTCCTGTATTTTTCATAACCTGTTGTTGGTGGTTTTCTGACTGGGCACTTTATCACTGCTAATCAGTGCTAAAGTGCATGTGCTCGCTTGTAAACTTGGTAAGATTCGTCTACAACTGTTACCTATTAGTCCCTTGTAAAGTGATATCCCATATACCCAGGGTCAGTAAATTAAATGTACTGGTGGGCTAAAAGCACTGCTTGCACCACCCACCTAAGTACCCTTTCAAACCTGTCTCAGGCCTCTGCCACTGAAGGGCCTGCGTACGCAGTTTACTGCTGCTGTGATGTGGCACATAAAGTGGTTGCCACAACTGCATATCCCCCTTTACTCCATAGAAGTCACCCCTAAGGTATGTCCTAGCTAGCGCTATGGGCAGGGTGATGTGTAGGTAAAAAATAAGACATGTGCACTAACTGTGTGGCATGTCGTGGTAGTGACAAACAGCCTATTTGGTTACTCAATGCTGTGAGGCTGCCCTCTCATAGGGATGCATTGGGGATTTCCTGATATGTGCTTCAGTGGTAATTCTGATCTGAGAGGGGTAGCGTGATCAAGTTTGGTATGTTTGGAATAGTAGTGATAAATCCTGCTTATTGGTGAAAGCGGATTTATTATTACTATTTTAGAAATGCCACTTTTAGAAGTTGGCATTTCTGTGTGCTTATCTGTCTTTGTGCCTGCCTGATGTGTATTGACCGTCTGG
Organism: Lissotriton helveticus; assembly: GCF_964261635.1. Classification (NCBI taxonomy): domain Eukaryota; kingdom Metazoa; phylum Chordata; class Amphibia; order Caudata; family Salamandridae; genus Lissotriton; species Lissotriton helveticus. The sequence goes on from NC_136072.1 coordinate 1,013,007,276, forward strand.
TTCTGACTGACAGGGGAGAGGGGATGTGCATTCCCTCCAGCCAGTCCCTGAGGGGGTTAAGGTATGTCCTGCCCTGCCTTCTTGACTCAGGCTGAATAGGCCTGGTTCTGCATTTGGAGTGGTGGCTGCAGTAGCCCCTGCACCTGAATAGGGCTGTGCCTGCCTTCCACAATGATGGCTCCACCCCCCTGTGGTGTGTCTGGAGCCAGGGCTCACACTTTGAATGGGGAGTGTTGTGCACTTGTAAAGATATTTTAAAGTGCCCCGGAACTGGTTTAGACTGCCCTCAGACCCTTCTGCCCTTGGGGAGTCTTGAAAAAGAGCGCTGTCTGCTCCCTGTTTGTGTCTTCAGGTGGGAGACAGACTGAGTGTTTTATCTTTTTACACCAAGTGTGTGTTGAGCGATCACTGCCGATACCTAGGAGAAGCACATTTTACTCTGCTCCCTGACCAGTGTGTGTAGAGAGCACTATTGTGGGGTCCTTGGAGGAGACGCGCTACTGCCTTTGTTTTCCCTTGAGGGCGTGGAAACCTCAAAAGTTCCTCTAACACAGAACAGGGCTGAGCCCCCGACCAGCAGCACCAGCACTGTGACGAAGCCGGAGCCGCATAGACTCCCGCTACCACAGTGCCTCCACAGAAGAGGAAAGCCTGGTTTGGGGTACCCGCGTTGCCAAGGTAGTGTCCACATCATAGGAGGGTGGGGCTTGCCACTGTTGGCAGTCAGGAGGAGGAGGGTGAGGTCGTCGGAGACTTCGCTCCATAATTCGCCGCGTAGGAGGAGCTGGCTGGGCCCCAGGCTAGTGGGTGAGTGAACCTGCCCCACTTGGCGTCCCGGGGAAGAGCCAGCAGGAGGGGAATTACCGTCCCCCATTCACTGCTAGGAGGCAGCCGCACAGCGGGCTAGTGGGCGGTTGTTTTGGACCATTCCTTTGCCTCCCCTTGGGAAGAGAGGGACCTGCTGATTGCGGGCCTACGAGGAGAGGGTGCGCGGCTGGCTCTGTTGGGCTTCAGTGGTGGCCCCTCTCCTGTGTTGGTGTCAGTTACGCCCGGGTTACGGGCAGATGCCGAATCAGGCACACTTTTGGGGGCTTTTGTACCTGCTCCTGTGGGCATTGGGGGCGGGCCCAGGACAAGGCCCACCGAACCCAAAATTAACGCGTTCCCTGTCTTAGACAGGCACGTGGCCCAGAAGCCTACAGAGAGGGGATACGGTGATGGCCTTTTCTGCACACTACAGATTTTTCACTGATGTGGAGGTCTGTGGTGATAAGCCTACTGTTGGCATGAGGCTTCTATTGGGGATCTTCATATGTCTAATGGGGGTATGATGTATTCATGATATATATGTCCTGCTACAAGTGTGTACTAAGATGCACTGATGATTATATGTATATTGTGCTCTGCTAAGTACCGTTGTTATGTTTATGCTTAATGCTTGAATGCAATATCACCAGTAGTTACTGGTCAGCCTGATGGTGATGTTATGACAGTGGCACGATTGGCCTAGTGATTTATGTAATCTCTGTGAATTCATGACGAGTGCCTGGTGGCACAGTGTAATATATGTGATTGTGTTCTGATGTGTTTTTATGGAAAATACAAAAGATATTTTTATATAACCTTGGGAGGAGTTTCTTTTGTGGTGTGCCTAGAGCGTCATTGCTGTGTTTTGGGCAAACGCTTTACACATTGCCTCTGGGATAAGCGTGACTGCTCTGCCAAGCTACCAAGGGGGTGAGCAGGGGTTATCATCGGCATGTAACTCCCTTGCCTTGACTAGAGTGATGGGTTCTGCCTGGCTTAGGTGCATACCCTAGCAAACCAGAAACCCCATTTCCAACACTTTTAATGTGATTGTTTTAAATGTCTGCATGTTTGCTACTTAATCATTGCAGATAATTCTGAATATAAATAAACAAGTGTACAATTCTCACTTCTACCTTGCTTACCACAGGCAGTTTGTTTAACTTACACAGAAGGGACGGTGAGTAACCATGTCCTGCAATCATTATAACACTGAAAAATAAAGAGTTTTTTGGTGTTGATAGTAGATATTTTTTGTCGGAGGAGCTGTTTCTGGTAAGCTAAATAATAAAAAAGTGGTTGAGATGCAATTCACAAATTACTCTCACAATTCTCCTTCTACTGTTGCCCGGGCTGGCACATCCGCTAAGTGCAAGGCGATCAACTAATAACTAAGCACTTGTATAACCTATTGGAAGGTGCTAATCAATGAATCACAGTGGCCCTCCCCCTAAGCCCCTTCAGCATTTAGTATCTCATGAGATGAGAATACACTAATTAAAGATCACAAGCACATAAATGCCATCTCTTTCATTACTATCGTCATTATCTTTCCAGAATGCTAATGACCTTTCATTATAAGACTCCATTGAATACCAATGTGAGTCTCGATGCATCTATGACAATGAGAACAAGTGTAAAGGCTTGAGCTGTGTTTGCTTAATTAATATAAAATAGATTAGAAGGTTAAGTATGTTTGCTTCTTGAATATATGGAACATTTCTTACTTGGCAATAAAACCGAGGGGCATAATTAAACTGAGTTATTTTATTTATTTATTTTATTTATTTAGCGCGCAAATCATCCATGAGGGGATCTCTCTGGACTTGAGCAGCCCATACAGGTCACACTTCAAAGGAGGTTTTAGAGATTAAGGGCCAGATGTAGGTAATTCTAATTTACCCATTCATAAATACCGAATTTTACCGATTCGGTATTTATGAATCGGTAAATTAGAAGTTGGGAGTTGTAGGAAAATTGTATTTTTCAATTACCGAATCGGTAACATTCGGTATTTACCGATTCGGTAAATACCGAATCGGTATTGCCCATTGATTCCTATGGGCCTTGAAGCCCATAGGAATTAATGGGCAATACCGATTCGGTATTTACCGAATCGGTAAATACAGAATCCTGCAAGGGTGCAGGGGGTGTCACTTTGACACCCTCTAGCACCCCGAATACAGGCACGTGAAACATGTGGCACACATGCATGCCCTAATAGCATGTCTGTGTGTCACATGGCACAGGTGTGCATGCACAGATGTGCATGCACACCTGAATTCGGTATTTTACCACCCAATAGGATTGGGTGGTAAAACACAGACTCTTAAGGGCCTGTGGCACTCTTAGGAGTGACACCTACATGTGGAATTACCGAATCGGTAAAATTACAGATTCGGTATGTTACAGAATCAGTAAATTTACCGAATCGGTAAATTTACAGATTCTGTAAAATGCTGGCCCCTACATGCCGATTCCTAAATACCGGTCGGTAACGGCCGAATTCGGCCATTACCGACCGGTATTTCCTCTCCTACATCTGGCCCTAAATAGCCAGGTTTTCAAAGATTCCTTAAAAGAGGATAGGTCTGGACAGGATCGTAGCTGAAGGGGTAGTTGATTCCAATATTTGGGGGCCAAAAAAGAAAAACGGCACACCCCATACCTAACTGTATGAATACGCTCTGGGTTGTGTTTGATAATGGTCTTTTCCATTCTCGCCTGCATGCTGGAACACATTCTCTGTTACTTCATTTGAAAATAAATTATATCAACTGAATATATCCATTATAACCCGATTCTTACAATTTTGATTGTGTACTATTCAAACAATGATAGCATTCAATATCTATCAAAGAGAACCTTAAAGAAAATATAGTTAATATCACTGTATACTTTCTTATATAGTTTACTTACCACGAGGACGAAGGTCACTTAGCGGGTCATTTAAAGATGTGCGACAATGGAGCGTCTAACAAAAATTAGATAATGTCCCACACGACCACCTAACGCACCACCCTGTTCATAGATGAAATCGGCATTTGTTTACGCCAATGGCACCATCAGACATGATGGCAGAAGACCCTCTTTGAATAAAGAAGACCTTTCTGAATCCTTGCCGAATGCCTGTCTTCCTGGTCTGCCATAGATTTTGTTTTAATCCCAGTGAAATCTGGAAAAATGCATGAATTCCACACTATGGGGCCGATTATGATCGAGGACGGACTTGAGTCCGTCCGCGACCCCTGAGGAGAAGGGAACGTCAGCAAGGGCTGCGGCATTCATTCCGTGCAGATTAGGATGTGACCGCCAGGGTGGCGGTCATATCCTCTATCTTTAACATTGCGGCCGGTGCCGCTTCAAGCTGCAACCGCCGCAAAGTAGAAATGCATGCATCGCATTTGCATACACAAAGCAGCAGGCTCCGCGCAGTGCCTGCTGCTTTGTGCACACAAATGCAGGGGGGTAACATAGGTACCCCCCATGTGCACCCCCGACGCCCCCTTCACCCAGGGGGCTCGCAACGGGCCACCAAAGTGAAAGTCCGTATGCTTTTCCACGGCGGAAAAGCCGCCGCGGAAAAGCATGTCTTTGCCACCATCCTAAAATGGCTGGCGGTGTCTGATAGACACCGCCAGCCATGTTGGAGCTTTTCCGCCACGGTCGGAAGGCGACCGCGGCGGAAAAGCTGCGGACAAAATTCCAGAACCAACAGCCATCCTAATATGGCGGTGGGTCTTTGGAGGCTCCGCAGCGGTTTTTCCGCATCCTCCGGGCCGGCGGTGGCTTCCGCCGGCCCGGAGGAATGCGGAAAAAACCGCAATCATAACTGGCCCCTAAGTTAGTTTCGTGAATTGTGCAAGTTTTCACTGTCCAACAGCAGTAAGATGAGAATAGGGAAAGCAAAGTATATACATCCAGCGGCTGAATTGCACAATGTGAACCATAAAAACTGTGATTAATCCCAGCTTCCCAACTTTACTAAATTGTGTTATCCTAGGCAATTGATTTATTTCACTTTCCCTCCTTTTCTTCATATCACACATAAGAGGACCTCGAAATACATTATTTCAGGATGTGCACAGTACAAAACCTTCTCCTGTGCTTAACAACTGACCTGCCTCTTAGTTCACCTTGGGCATTGTTGTCAGTGTGGGGGGAAGAATTCATTTTTCTAAATTCATATTTGGAAACTATCACTTTACAAAAAACATGTCTCAATGCACTGATAAAATCTGATATACTAAGGTGAAATCGTTCTGCATGTTAATGAAATATACTTTTTGAAGTTTTAAAAGACCTTATCATATTTTTACAGTTTTGCTGAAAGATAGCTTTGAAAATGAAAGTGTTCCTAAAGATAACTGGTGGAGGACAACCTAGTTACTTCCTTTCCCTATCTTCAATTAACCTTTAAGTAAAGGCTTGCCTGTTTATTTAACATCGTTTTAATGTTTGTGCTTAGTCTAACGCACAGCAGCTTAGTGCCGAGTGATAAGAGGGCCGCATATAGGTCAGGAGGGCTGCATGCGCCCCCGGGCCATACTTTGAGTATCCCTGGTCTAAAGCCTGGTCATTAAGGAGTTGCAGAAATAATCTTATTTATATCCTCATGAAATAATAGACTATGACAGGTTTTGAGGTAATTTATATGACCCAGACTTATGCACAATGCACCTGATAAACAGAAATGATTATGAAAGGACTTACGAACCTATAGGTCATTTCCCATATTATCTAATCGTGGTTGGTCCCAATTAGACCTACCTCATTAATATTAATGCTGTAGTTCACAAATTACAACCTACTACAATTCATTGCCATCCTAGGGATGGTGGCCTGCTGGGGTCAGCAGGCCAGCATGTCGGTGACTGTTTTTAAATAGAGCAATATATATATTTTTTAATGCAGCTCATTTTGAGGGATGTATTTAAAAAAAATGAAAAGTTTCACAAATGTGTTTTAGGGGTAGGCAGTGGTCATATGAACTACATTCACAAATGGGGAATGGCTTACCACCTCCTTTGAGGTGTTGTTAAAATATTCATGTTTTACAACTTGACCTCTGTTCCAAAACATGGTTTTCCAAACCCATTTAACAATTCAGAGAAGGTTTTCCAAACCATGAAGACAACTTAGAACATTTTAAAACATGTTTTAGCGCTCACAACCCCTCTTATTTAACAAATTAGAGGCTTTGGCAATGTATTACCTACCAGTGATGTTCCCTACCCAAAACCATAGCCCTCCACATCACAGCCAGAAGTCCCTCCCTCCTCCCTTAGGTTCTTAATTCCTCATTGTACCTGGGAAATAAAGCAATATTTTGAGTGAGGAATAACCATAAGTAGAAAGAAATGGGGGGGGGGGTCTTATTTCCATAGAAAGGGTAGAAATACGCTAATTCGGAAGGGGGATGCCTCATGAAATAATAAACTGTGGTAGGGAGGACTATGATTTTGGGTAATAAAGAGCTCCAGTAAGTAATATATTCATCAATGAAAGATGTGTCTAAAAGGGGAGCTGTCTAAATGCCAGGCGACAGTGTAGTCTAGAGGTAGGAGTGGAGAAATCTATGGTATGCAAAACAAGAGAGGAAAAACATTGGAGTAGGAGTGGTTGCCACCCACTCCCTTTTTAAAACTATTCACATGAGCACTTATTAAGATGCTTTTTGCCAATAAACTATTTTCTATATTTGCTACAATTGTCCTTTTACATGTGGAATGAAAATGGTGAGTAATATTTGTAAGGATGATGCCATTTAGGAGTCACCTGATATATTTTTCTGTTGGAAATTACCCTTTTTGCAGAGTTATCTCCAAACGTTATGCTTCTTCCTCCTAATTTGTCCTGACCTGAGGTTGTTGGCGATAGGACTCTGAGCACTTTACCACTGCTGATCAGTGCTAAAGTGCATATGCTCTCTGTGTAAATTGTTATTGTGATTGGTTATCCATGATTGGCGTATTTAATTTACTAGTAGGTCCCTAGAACAGTGCACTGAGTATTCCAGGGATGGTAAATCAAATCCTACTAGTGGGCTTGCAGCACTGGTTGTGCGACCCAAATGAGTGGCCCTGAAAAGATGTCACAGGCCGGCCACCGCGGTGCCTGTGTGCAGTTTAACTGCCATGTTGACCTGCCAATTGCACCCACTTGCCATGCCCTATCCTTCCCTTCTCTCACACATTAGACACCCCTGTGGTATGCCCAAGGTACCCCCCGGGCAGGGTGAAGTGTATCTGAAAGGTAGGACATGCACTGGTGTGTGTAACATGTCCTGTTAGTGAAATACTGGCAATTTCGTTTTTCACTATTAAAAGGCTATCTAGCCCTGTAGGACAGAATAGGGAATGCTTTGTAATATTTTACAAGCATATATTCCCATCGGGATACGATAGAAAAATGGAGTTTGGTATCCCTGAACTCAGGATTTAATAACACATCTTTTAGTAAAGGTGGTTTTTAAATTGTGTGTTTGAAAATACCACTTTTAGAAAGTGGCTATTTTCTTGTTCAACCATCCTGTGCACCTCTGCCTGTTTGTGGATTGACAGTTTGGCTTTAGAGTGAAAGGGGCTGGAGAGGTGCAGTAGCTCAAGGAGTGTTGATGAGTCAGCACTAGGCTTAATAGGTCTTATCTGCATATGGAGTGGTGGGAGTAGTAGCACCTGTACATGAATAGGGGTGTGCCTGCCGTCCAAAATGCTGGCTCCGCCCCCCTGTGGTGTGCCTGGAGCTAGGGCTCACACTGCTAATGAATGTTGTTGTGCACTTGCAGAGTGCCCCCCATAACTGGTTTGAACTGGTCTTAGAGTCCCTTGCACAAAGAGAACAAAGACATTTTGGGGTATAAGTATCGGACCCAAAACCCCAGACTTTAGATCATTCCTGGAATTCAAGAGGAACCTTTGCAAGGAGAAGAGCTAGAGAGACTGAGGAGAAGTACTGCCCTTATGTTATGTTATGTTATTAGAAATTTATAAAGCGCACGTACGCCCGAGGGCTTCTTGGCGCTGGAAAAATAAAAAAACATAACAAAGGGTGAGTCTACCGGCAGCGTTATTTCAAGTAAGCTTTTGTGAAAAGGTGAGTCTTGAATGCCTTTCTGAAGGCAAGGAGATCTTTACTCTGTCTGAGGGCTAGTGGCAGAGAATTCCATAAGCTAGCTGCTAGGAAATGGAAGCTGCTGCCGCCTTGTCGTTTTTTCTTAAAGCGAGGAACTTCAAGAAGGTCTTTGTGGGCAGATCTTAGGTTCCGTGAGGGAACATATCTTCCGATCAGCTGTCTGATGAATAGAGGTCCCTTGCCTTGCAGAGCCTTAAAAATAATGCACCCGGCTTTGAATTCGGCTCTTTGAGCCACGGGTAGCCAGTGCAGGCTCTCTAGGCCTGGTTTAATTGATTCCCACTTGGGTACTTTGCAGATCAGCCTGGCGGCCTGATTCTGCAAGTACTGCAGTCTTCTGAGTTGTCCTGCGGGTAGGCCTAGGTATAGGCTGTTTGAGAAGTCGATGTGGGAGAGGACTAAGGCCATGACCACCTGAATTAAGGCGGAGGGAGTGAGGAAATGGGCGATTTTCCTGATTTTCCTCAGTTGGAAAAATCCAGAGGAAACCACGGTTCCGATTTGGGATTTTAGCAAGAGGTCCTCGTTGATGGTTATCCCCAGACTTTTTACAGTCAGAGATTTCTTAGGGGGGAGGCCCATATCAGACAGCCAGAAGTTAGGGCTCCAACTGATTTCGCTCTTGCCGGGCAGGATCAGCTCAGTTTTCCCTGGGTTCAATTTAAGGTGATTAGAGGACATCCACCTCTGGATTAGAGTCATAGTGGCTTGGAAGTCCTCCACCGCATTTGGGGAGTTGAGGAGAAAAACGAGCTGTAAGTCATCTGCATAGTTATATACAGTTACTTTATGCTTTCTCAGGGCAAAAAGAAGGGGCCGCATATATAAATTGAATAACAAGGGAGATAGTGAAGAGCCTTGGGGCACCCCACAGAAAGACTTGACTTTGGCGGCAGAGAAGGAGCCTAAGCAGACAGACTGGGTACGTTCGGAGATGAATGATTTCAACCAGGCTAGGGCAGAGTCTCTGAGACCCGCCTGTTCGACACGGTTGACCAGAATAGAATAGTCAACCGTGTCGAATGCCGCGGACAGGTCAAGAAGTACTAGGGCTTGATGAAGGTTGTTGTCAGCGTTGGACCTCAAGGTGTTCTGGACGGCCAATATCACTGCCTCAGTGGAGTGACCAGGCCGGAAGCCTGCTTGGTTGGGTTGGAGATATTCCGTTTCCTCCACGAAATTAGAAAGGCAGTTTGTGACATGCGCCTCCAGCATTTTCGATAGGAAGGGCAGCATGGATATGGGCCGATAGTTCGTGAGGTCCAGCGGGTCGATACCAGGCTTCTTGGTGAGGGGAATCAATAAGGCCTGTTTGAAGCTGCTAGGCACTGTCCCTGAAGTAAGAGAGTCGTTGAGCAAAGGTATCATGCTGTTGGGCATAGCTCTACCAATTTCTTTCATGATTTGGGGGGGGCAGACATCCATGGGTGAGCCTGATTTGACTCTGGACAATAGTGCCAAGAAAGTTTTCAAATCGATAAGGGGAAAAGAATGTAAAGTTGAGGGGTTGAGATAGATGTCGTCCACTGGGGCGCAGGCTGGAAGTGTGGAGATGTTCTGCTTAATTGTTAAGATTTTATCGCGGAAAAAGTCATTCAGGGAGTTGCATAGCGCTTGTGTGGGAACTACCGGGGGGGAAGTTCTATCGTCATTGCAAAGATCGTTCACTATCCTGAAGATTTCTTTTGACTTGTTGGTGGAGTTTAGGATTTTAGATGAGTAATAGGTTGTTTTATGGTTTTGTAGAGATTTTTGATATGTTTTCCTGGCTGAGCAGTATGTGGCCTTGGCCAGTGGGCAGTACTGGGAGCGCCAGGTTCTTTCCTTTTGCCTTGCTTCCAGTTTCAGTTTTTTTAGTTCAGGTGTGAACCATTTGTGTGCTTCCGGACTCCTAGTGCTGCTGAAATGTGTAGGAGGAGCATAGATGTTAATCGCTGTTGTAAGCCATTCAATGAGCCGGCCATCGGCCTCCTCCACATTAGTGCTGCCAAGGGGAAGGGAGTTACCCAAAAAGTTGAGAAAGGCTGGCATATCCATAGAGGACCATTTCCTGATGGTTTTGCTGGATTGTAGCTTGAAGTGGGTTATCTTATCTAACTGGAAGGAGAAACTTATGCTGTGGTGATCCGACCAGCAGCAAGGTTTTATGTCTAATGCGGATAGAGACAAGTTCAGGGACCAGATTTGGTCAAGGCTATGGCCCTTCTGGTGAGTCTCAGTGTGGATGTGTTGTATCAAGTTGAGATCACAGAAAAGTTCGCTCATCTCTGCAGCCCGGGGGTCCAATGATAAGTTGTCAAACCAGAAGTTTAAGTCCCCAACCAGAAGTAGTTTAGAATGGTTAGTGGCCAATGGTGCCAATAGCTGAGCTAGAGTGGAAGGGAATGTGGCCATGGTTTGGGGGGGGCGGTATAGTAGGACCAATACAAGTGAGCCATTGGGAGTATCTATTTTGGCGACTATGTTTTTAGTATTAGGTAGAGGCAGAGAGGGGAGCTGTCTAAGTTGGAATTTTTTATTGACGATTATAGCTGCTCCTCCCCCAGTTTTTCCGCCTGGGCGGAGTGCTGATAGAATGTAGTAATCTGCAGGTAGGGCAGCTAGAATGTCCGGTAGTGAGTCCGGAGTGAGCCAGGTCTCTGTCAGTAGCAGCATGTCAGGCTGTTTGTCCATTAGTAGCAGAAAAATATCTGATTGGTGTTTAATCATGGAGCGGGTATTGAGATATATACACCTGAACGTGTAGGGAGAGCAGGGTGTGGTCGTGCGCATAGAGTACTCAGGAGCAGGGGCATTTGTGAGGGTGGCGGGGTTGCCTATGCCTAAGTGAGATATACGTTTCGCCGCGTTGTGGGGGACAGGTGGACATGTCGTGGCGGTTGGGCGCAGCGCTAGTAATTCAGCAGAAGTATAAGTGTAGTAGCCCGCAGGGTCCTTGGCCCCTGGTCCCGGACGCTCGCGGACGAGCGCAGACGAGCTTGCCTTAAGCGCGCCTTCGGCGCGCTTTCGTCGCGCCCGCTGCGCTCGTCCGCTGCGCTTCCAGTGTAAACACATGTTATATAGTAGCCGAGAGAGGGAAAAGGGGGCGTGGCCGGCACGGTGGGCGTGTCCGCAAAGCCCTGAATGGCGGCAAGATTTGTTCGACACTCGCCTGCACCAGCTTGTGATCAGCTGGGCGGTGGTGTCTGAGGATGCAGAAAGTGTTCCCTGTGCAGCAAGTAAGTATTAGAGTTTAAAAACACAATATTACACCAGTAAAATACAAATTAATAAACCTCCCGGCTATTTTGCCTCAGGAGCGGTAGGGTAAACGCCGCGCTCGCAGTCAGCGTGCGTTTAAATGCGAGGATGAGGGGGCGTGGCCGGCGCGGTGGGCGTGTCCGCAAAGCCCTGAATGGCGGCAAGATTTGTTCGACACTCGCCTGCACCAGCTTGTGATCAGCTGGGCGGTGGTGTCTGAGGATGCAGAAAGTGTTCCCTGTGCAGCAAGTAAGTATTAGAGTTTAAAAACACAATATTACACCAGTAAAATACAAATTAATAAACCTCCCGGCTATTTTGCCTCAGGAGCGGTAGGGTAACGCCGCGCTCGCAGTCAGCGTGCGTTTAAATGCGAGGATGAGGGGGCGTGGCCGGCGCGGTGGGCGTGTCCGCAAAGCCCTGAATGGCGGCAAGATTTGTTCGACACTCGCCTGCACCAGCTTGTGATCAGCTGGGCGGTGGTGTCTGAGGATGCAGAAAGTGTTCCCTGTGCAGCAAGTAAGTATTAGAGTTTAAAAACACAATATTACACCAGTAAAATACAAATTAATAAACCTCCCGGCTATTTTGCCTCAGGAGCGGTAGGGTAAACGCCGCGCTCGCAGTCAGCGTGCGTTTAAATGCGAGGATGAGGGGGCGTGGCCGGCGCGGTGGGCGTGTCCGCAAAGCCCTGAATGGCGGCAAGATTTGTTCGACACTCGCCTGCACCAGCTTGTGATCAGCTGTGCCCTTACTGTGTGTCTGGGGATGGCCTGCAGTTGCTGTTTCTGCCAAGGAAAGGAGAAGGACTTTGCTGTGTGCTGTGTCCCCTGCTTAAAGGAAATCTCCAAGGGCCTGAAGTGTGCTGGTCTCCTGTTCTGAAGTCTCATGGGCACAGAAGACTTCCTGCAAATCTGCTGGTCCTGCTAGACTCTGCCATCTGTGAGACCTACCCTTGCTGAGGTGCCTCCTTCCAGTTACAGGACCTCAGAGGTGGGATTGCAGCTAATCCCTGCAAGAACCGGCGCGAACCATCGCAAAGCCTTGCAAAGTATCTCAGAGCCAGCACCGAATGACGCAAAGCCTCGCCGAGTCTCTCCAGGTGACACAAAGTCTCGCCATGCAGCCCCCAGCACCGACGCCGGATGACGCGAAGCCTCGCAAAACAACGGATCACCTCTAGTGTGTCACGCATTGTAACTGTGCACCAAGTTTTCCACGCATCACTCGCAGACAAGAACCGTCTTGGATTTCGATGCCTCACTTTCCCCTACAGGCCGGATTCGACGCATCACTTCTCCTGTGTGCAGCAGAACTGTCACCTCGCCTATCCAAGGACTCAGGAACTGACGCATCGCTGTGTTTTCCAACGCTTGCTTTCCCTGCGGCTGTTTGGCCTTGTGAATTTTGACGCATCTTCAAGTACTTTGTACTAAAGTCACGAATCTATAGTTTTCTACGGTATAAGTTCTTAAAACCTTTTGAAAGCCATATTTTTAACTGTGTAGGTTGGATTTTTTATCATTTTGGTCTTGTTTAGTGTAGATAAAGATATTTTATTTTTCTAAACTGGTGTGGTGTCCATTTGTGGTGGTTTCACTGTGTTACTGTGAGTGTTGGTACAAATACTTTACCCATTGCCTTTGGGACAAGCCTGTCTGCTCGTGCCATGCAACCTAGGGGGTGAGCAGGGGTTATCTAAAGTGTGTATCCCCCTTACCCTGACTAGAAGAAAGGGTCCCTATTTGGACAAAGGTACCTACCTATGCCAACTAGAGACCCCCATTTCTAACAATTTCACTTACACAACACATTCTAGTTCACATCACTCAGTTCCTGTTAAAGAAATGTGCACTACATATTTTGTTTGGGAGAAGCAAGAGAAATGTTGGCTGCTGAGGCACACTGCACGAGTTACTGCTCACGCCCATGTGGGCAAGTAGGGAAAAAGTTGTACATGGCCAACTGCGATAACTCGTGTGAGGACAGCAAAAAAGCGCATTATCCTCTGCTTCGGTTTTCTGGCTGCATCCCTCAGAGAAATAATATTTGCTCTCAGCAATACACCTGGCACAGCAGAGAAGTGAAGCAAGTGTCAGTTGCTGAGGTAGATTTGGGAGGGGCTTGACTTTCGTGTGTGGACCAGAATAGAGACAAATAAAGGAAGTATGCTACTTCATCCATGACAGGGAACATTAGCCATTACAATTTCAAAGCACAGGATCATTTGATTCTATATTCCACCTGCTCATAACTGGAAAAAAAGGACTGCTCGCTAAGTTACAAGTGAGTGCTCTGAAGCTAATAGGAAAAGTTTGCACCATCTGTTTAATCAAAGCCCAAACAAAACAGCCCTTGGTTTGTCTCTTGGCTCTTGGTCTGCTTTGAGCCACTTTTGCAGTTGAAACTAGATTGAGCCATTTTAAAATAAGAGCTCAGCCAATATCAAGTGTAAGAACTTTGCTTATTAGTAAGGATAGACTTATATCCACCACAAGTAATAACGTCACTATTGTGTTCGGTCCAAGTAAAAGGTTTCAGCAATTTAAACCTAAACTCAGCCCTTAGTAGCTATGGCAAAGCAGGCAGGCTGAACTTAGAGAAAACATGTAAAACATTTAGTAATACCTAAACAGTTAAAATGTTTTTAAAAACACAAATAAAAATCAAATGCAATCGATAAAAATAGAAACTGATCAGATGGAAGTTGCAGGAAAATGCCTCTTTAGCCTCTTTGTGTCACTGTAAACAACTAGGAGGCCAGCCAGCTGTCCCTTAGAGTCCACTTCTTTGTCTTGGGTACAGGGGAGAGCAGCCCTTCAGATCTCCTCACAGGTTTTAAACAGCAGGCTCAATCCTTCTGTTCTTCCACAGGTTTAGTAGTGTTGTGAGGAGGATTGCAGGGGGTGCCAGTGTATACCTGACACTAGCTTGTGGATAGAGGTGACTCTTAGCCCCTCTCGAACCAATAGGGTAAATATTTCCAGATGTAATTGTTGGAAATTGCCTTTTTTGGAGGGTTGACACAAACGTTTTGCCTTACTCCTCCTCGTTTTCAGAGCCTCTTTTTGTTGGAAATAAGGACTCTGGGCACTTTACCACTGCTAACCAGTGCTAAAGTGCATGAGCTTCTCCCCTATAATATGTTAACATTGGTTTATACCTGATCAGCATATTTACTTTACCTGTACGTTTCTTGTAAAGTGGTATACCATACCTTGTAAATCAAATGCCACTAGTGGACCTGCAGCACTGTTTGTGCCACCCACAGAAGTAGCCTTTCAAACCTGTCACCAGCCTGCCTCTGCGAACCTGTATGTGCAATTTAGTGCCACTTCGACTTGCCATTTATAACTATTTTATTTGAATCAAGACCAGAGGAGCAAGAAGCAGAGGTTCATTGAGCTTCCAGCATATATAGACCAAAAACTATAAAGGGGGGATTGGGCCACAAGTGTCTAAGTACCAGAATCTCTGAAAAAGTGTTTTTCTGAGACCCTCAACCTGTCACTACCTGCAGTGTATGTTTATCTGTGCTTGCGTGATCTGATGGATAGCGTCATCATCTGGTCTTATCACTTGAGTGTCCTGTTCTCCAAGTGATACTCCATCCTTCACCAGGAGGGAGACTGTCTGTGTAACGACAGTGGCATGTAACTAAAATGATCTCTTGTACAGTAGGGAACATTTTAATATAACAACTGGATATGGATAATGTTAAAAGCTGTTCGGTGTTGATATGGATAAATTAGTAGTCCACAACACCTGGTAATTGGGTCAACATGTTTCGGCCAATTCACACCCTTATGAGTCTTGTGGCCTTCGTCTGGACCAGTGGTATTGAAGGCCTACATTTTGGGGTACTTCAAAGCCATGTATACGTTTTAGTAAGTTTAGTCTCTCACCCATCTTCTTTTTGGATTACACTGTGCCCTGGATATGATTGTTAGGCCTGGCCCTTTTGACAGATTTATACCCAGTTTTTTTGCTTTTTGCCTCCTGTTATTCTGACCCTGTTTTTATTGGCTATAGACTTTTGGGCACTTTATCACTGCTGATCAGTCCTATAGTGCATATGATCTCTGTATAAATTATGACAATGATGGGTTATCCATAATTGGCATAATTAATTTACTGGTAAGTCCCTAGTAAAGTGCACAGTGTTTGCCAGGGAATGTAAATCAAATGCTACTAGTGGTCTTGTAGCACTGGTTGTTCCACCCACAAGTGAAGCTCTGTAAATGTGTCTTAGACCTACCACAGCAACAGGTGTGTGTGACATGTCCTGATAGTGAAATACTGTGTATTTTGTTTTTTACTATTGAAAGACTATCTGTCCCATAGGCTTATCATTGGGGTTGCACTGTAACATTTTTACATGTGCACCGTTCCATAGGGACAGTATAGAAAATGGAGTTTAGGCTTTAAATTCTGTGTTTGAAAATTTCACTTTCATACTTTACCATTCCTTGTGCCTCTGGCTGTTTCTGTGTGCAACATCTGGTGTTTGAGGGACAGGAATTGGGATGTGCATTCAGGTGTGTCCTGCCTTGCCTTGGTGACTCATTGCTGGGCTGAATAGACCTGTTCTGCATTTAAAGTTTCGCCTACACCTGAATAGGCTGTGTCTCCTTTTCCTCAATGCTGTCTCTGTCCCCTGTGGTCATGTTGCACCAGAGAGGACAGGACTGGTTTGGAAAAGATTCCAAAACCTTTGCCACAAAGAGAACAATTACAAAATGGGGTATAAGTACTTGATCTCAAACCCCAAGTTTTTAGATTACCCCGGCCGGAGAGAGAATCCGCAATGGCAAAGGGAGTCTGGCACAGCCCAAAAGACACTTTCTGAGCTGAGAGTGAGGTGGGCGTTTTTACCCTGCCCAGAAGAAGAAGAGCGGGCCCGTTCCCTTGTTTGCACAAGAGCCATTGAAACAACACTCTATCCTTTCCTATCCACAAGGTGATTTCCCAAGAACCTCACCTCAGCAGTCTGGCTCACGAAGTTACTGACAGACACTGGAAGGGAATATATTATTTTTTATGTTGGTAGTAAATCAAAATGTTATTTCATAAAACTCATCTTCACAATGTATCAATCAAATAGCCCCTTTACAATGGCCTACAGTTATTTGATGGCCGCTGACTAGAGCAGAATCGAATTTCTGTTTTCAAAGGTTAAAAAGTTAAAACATCATATGCAACACTGATTTACATATGTTACTATCCAAAACCATCCAGGAGAACCGACTGAGACAAATGTTTTATTGCCTGAATCTATGACTGTCTTGAAATGTGAGTGATGTGTGAATTAGAAAGCAGAGGGGCAGTATTCATGATTTAAGTCCAATGTTTTGTTTCCAGCTATCATTGCTTCTAGGCTTTCTTCAGTGCCTCCCTCTGCACCAAATTGTATCCCTTGTCTTTCATCCTCCTGTGTCTCTTGTGCAGCAATCGCCGTCTTCATGCTTCCTTCTGAAGATTACACACTAGACAGAAATCCTTCCATTCTCAGCGAGCATGTTCCTCTCTAATACAAATCTCTCTTGAGACTGCATGCAACACCCCCAGCCACCGCGCATTATGTTTCAATCCAAATAACAGTATTATTAGACCAGAGCCGTGTTGCCCAACCAGAAAGAAGCTATCCATAAACCTCCAGGCTTAGAGGTTCTGTAGAAACTGAATGCAGCTTACGTTTCACGCGAGGCATCATTTAATGCTGTTAAATATGCTATGTCGACAGAAATATGGGGGTATCCACCTAAGTAGTTTCGCTGCGCTGTGTTGCACGAGAGGAAGAGAGCAGGACAGTGCCATATATATACTAAGATATGGAGCACCTGATCTCTAGAGCTGGCACATAAGCGGGCCCCAAGCCAACCACCAAGCTCACACCTGTGCACCGCAGTGTATAGCTGTCTGCGTGATATGTAGTATAGATTTTATGCTGGAACGGTAGACTTGCAGTACACAAAATTATGTCTAGATAAACTTTAAAACTTTTCCCACATTGAAATTGTGCTGTGCAGTGCGGGACACATGTAAAGTCGAAAACGTTTGAAAAAAGAAAGCACTTCTCCTTTTTAATGGCTGCCTCAAAAAATTGTTATTTTTGTGGGTGCAAAGTCCTGTCTACTACTGTTAGTAGATAGTGCCATATGTCGAAAACCATGGATGGTTGCATGGGAACCCACATGCTCCACCCATAGTCCCCCATGGTGCAACGCAATACAAAGTAGAGCAGTGCTTTGTTTTACTTTCAGGTAACTTTCCAGCACAAACCACGTTTTGCACTGGAAAAAAAATCCCAAATAAGCATATTGCACTGGTTTGCTTCAATTTGTGACTCAAACCTGACACAAAATGTTAGTATCTCTGCCCTTTAATACATTAAATAAATAGGGTTTACCATGATCAGAGCACAGCATTCCAATATATTTGGGAATTTATAAATTATCTATTTATTGTTCTTTAATTAATAATTGTTTTCTGTGCTTTACATAGGAAGTTGGAGGAAATCAGAAATCTAGTGTTAGTGCATGAACCGTGAAGTAGGTTATTGAGGTCACTCAAGGAGATATAATCTAGAGAAGCACCAGAGTACAAGATTCAACTGCAAAACGGTGCACAAAAGAGTCTGAGAATTTCAGTGTGCCAGCAGTTCATCCTTGTGTTCCATTTTAAACTAAAAATGAGGCATATCTGCGTTGAAGCAATGGTGACAGCAAGATGTACCATCGACAACCTCTGCAGGGCAATGAGGGACATACATTTTAACCATCTATCAGTAGTGTTCAAAGTAAAAAAAACAATGGCCACTGCTTTCAGTGGCATGGCAAAGGTGAGGAGCTCTTATAGGGTATTGGCCAAAAAGGCATAACTAAGAATTATTTACAAGTGGGATGGGCTGTAATTAAGGACATTAAATGTGAACCGGTATCCTGTGCTTGATGCAGCATTTAGGTATCATTATGGGCCTGATTCACAATTGTAAGTACACTTTTGTGTAATTTTACTATTCACAACCTACGAGTTAATAGTGAGTTGACGACTGAGGTGACTCCGCAGTCAGGGAGGAGACCCCTGCACATGAAAAGACAGGTCAGGCCTATCCAGACTGCATCTCAAGCAACCTCAAAGGACTTTAAGCCACTTTGGATCTCATTAGGGATGCAAAAGATACTGCAAAGTGGACAAATATATGTGTGCCACCCGCTCAGCGCCCTTCTTGCAAAGACTGCATCTCTGCAAAATTGGCCAACGAAAGTCTCAAGCTAGGAAACAGAACACCAATGTCAATATGTTGCCAGGATTTAATGCCCTTCACTCTCCTCGTCCCACGTGATAATCCATCAAGAATTATGTGCCGCCAAAAATACTTACATTCACAATTTAGGTTGTTTTAGTCCTAGATGTTGCCTTTACACAGCAAGTCAAATTCATTCTATATTTCTGTATACTAATAAAATACATATGTGTGTTTATAATGCAAAATATTCATCTGTGCTCGTGCCAATGTTAGGATTCTGCTGAAATAACCTGATAATAATATAATGCTGAATATGCCCACTTGTGATAAGAACTCTTGAAACAGTGCGTGCCATTCCCATGCTGGTATCCACATTGGCTGCTACATGTAAAGCTCAGAGTGCCTTAAAGGGAAACCTGCTGCGTTTCATAAGTGTATAAAATACATTTCGCATATAACCATGTAACCATCCACATTGCCCCACAGTAAGTAAATCGTAAAGACGTTTTATGTCAGTTTCTACCTTGGAATCGGCAGAGAGTTTCCAAATTCCTGAAGTAGGTACAGCTCTATTGCTCGCCTCCATTATGTAAAGCACATATAGCTTGGCCATTAAAGATCCAGGCTGCCCCAGTATTTAAAGAAGTATTGCAATGTGAGTTGTTCTTGCTAACGCATGTAAAGCACACGTTGTCTTCCATGTTTTCCTGATATATAAAGGGCACTTGCAGTGCCAGTTTTACAATGTCGCATTGTGGAAAGAGCTTTTCATTCATCTCTTCTATGCTTATAGATTCTCTGTCCTTGGGGGGGGCACAAAGGTTGCCCGAGCTGGAATGCTTACAGCTGGAGATTCAAAGAGGCTCCTCAGGGGTTACCAACTCGTAGCATGTACATGTCGGCCATGGACCCACAGATGTCTCAGTGCCATGCTGGAATGCTGCGGTGGTTCTGAACATCCTGCACCCACACATTGACCAATGTTGCTCCTACAGCTCACGTATGCAGTGCTTAATTTGAGGTGGGGTTTCCAGTGCTCAGTACCGGCACTCAATTATCAACACCAGCACTTTTCATGAGCACCAGTCCAGAACACAATCATTTTGGGGAGGCTAAGTGATTCACCCAGAATCACAGAATGTTGACCCAACGCCGAGATTCGAACCTGATTCCCTAGCTCCGAAGTCGGAAGCTCTGCCTATTACACCGCATCGTCTCCCCACTACTTTCATGATTAGAAGTTGGTTCTGATTTAGGCAGCGTTAACAGGAGAAATAAGCTGGTGCAAGCTGCCTCCTGACGAGAGCCCAGGCACTTATTTGTTTACAAATTAACCGCTGGCTACATGTGCACTGTACATCTAGCAGCACTTTTCCACAATTTGCATGGTGTTCTGGATACCTCTGAGACTGCACTGATGCACGTGGGATGCTCCCCGATTTTCTGGGGGTCATTGCTTCTGCAGGGTGGCTTTAAGACCATATGTGGAATGCACTTGAAAGCAGCCCAATAATCCCTGTCCTCTCCTGCAGCATAACTATCAACTGTGCAGCAGGTGGAGTGGTACCGCAACCCAGAGGCATGCGGGACCCTCTGCACTCTAATGGTGGCTCTTTTTCACAATCACTTGGGGCCAAGTGGGGGCTCATTTTTCTTCTTTAAGCCAGTACCTATGGTACCCTTGCTACGCTGCTGTCTCCTTTGCCACATCTGGGAATTTATTCTAAAGTTGCTCACCTGACTATTCTGACCCACAGAGCTACAATAGTCTCTCCAAGCAAATAAAATATTTCTTTGAAGTCTGATAGTGACTGAAATGTAATTTAATTTAAATTATCTTCACAATCTATTGATATAACAGAGAACGTTGGCCTGATTCACAAAGGTAAATTTACACTACTGTGTAAATTTACAATTTTTTCGGTATTTCCAAGCTATGATTTAATTGTAACTTTACAACTGTGGCGACTTCACAGTTGTCATATAGCCATGTCTGAACTGGGGTGGCAGAGTGGGCTAAAGAACGGTGATGTATTAAACCCAGATCTTTTGACTGGGTGTGAGTGTTTGATTGGTTCAGATGCTCCGTCCATCACCACCCCCTTTTGTACCGGCTTCACAGTTGAGGCAGAGAACTCCACGAATAAAAAGATAGGCTTATCCTATCTTTTTATATATGAGAATTTCTCTGTTCGACTGCGCTTTTGTAAATTGAGAAACATTTGTTTAATGGCAGCTGACTGTAGAGAGCCACCCGGGATCTTACCCTACTTTGTTGCACCCTACACGGATGTATGACGTTACAACGCATACTTTTACCACGCCTACCATTACCACGCAATTTTTACAACGCAGGATCCATTACAACGAAGTACCATTACCACGCATGTATTTACAACGCATATACCTTTACAACGCATACAATTACAACGTAAGTATTGGTAAGTATATAATATTTTTTAAACTTTAATTTAATTAAAATTAATATAATGTAATTTAATTTAATTTAATTTAATTAATTTAATTTAATTTAATTTAATTTAATTTAATTTAATTTAATGTAATTTAATGTAATTAATTTAATTTAATTTAATCAATTTAATTTAATTTAATTTAAATTTAATTATATTTAATTTTTACCCTGTACCCTTTTACCCAAAAACCCAAAACTGACCCTGAACCCTAAAAATACCCCTTTACCCAAAAACCCAAAACTGACCCTGAACCCTAAAAATACCCCTTTACCCAAAAACTCAAAACTGACCCTGAACCCTAAAAATACCCCTTTACCCAAAAACCCAAAACTAATCCTGAACCCTAAAAATACCCCTTTACCCAAAAACCCAAAACTGACCCTGAACCCTAAAAATACCCCTTTACCCAAAAACCCAAAACTGACCCTAAACCCTAAAAATACCCCTTTACCCAAAAACCCAAAACTAATCCTGAACCCTAAAAATACCCCTTTACCCAAAAACCCAAAACTGACCCTGAACCCTAAAAATACCCCTTTACCCAAAAACTGAAAACTGACCCTGAACCCTAAAAATACCCCTTTACCCAAAAACTGAAAACTGACCCTGAACCCTAAAAATACCCCTTTACCCAAAACCTGAAAACTGACCCTGAACCCTAAAAAATACCCCTTTACCCAAAAACTGAAAACTGACCCTAAACCCTAAAAATACCCCTTTACCCAAAAACTGAAAACTGACCCTGAACCCTAAAAATACCCCTTTACCCAAAAACTGAAAACTGACCCTAAACCCTAAAAATACCCCTTTACCCAAAAACTGAAAACTGACCCTAAACCCTAAAAATACCCCTTTACCCAAAAACTGAAAACTGACCCTAAACCCTAAAAATACCCCTTTACCCAAAAACTGAAAACTGACCCTGAACCCTAAAAATACCCCTTTACCCAAAAACCCAAAACTGAGCCTGAACCCTAAAAATACCCCTTTACCCAAAAACCCAAATAATATTTTTAATAAAATAATATACTTACCAATACTTACGTTGTAATGGTATGCGTTGTAAAAGTACCTGCGTTGTAAATACATGCGTGGTAATGGTATGCGTTGTAATGGATCCTGCGTTGTAAAAAATGCGTGGTAATGGTAGGTCATTGTAAAAGTTGCGTTGTAAAGGTTGTATACCCCCTACACGCATCCTCACACCCCTCGGGGTGGGCTCGACCTGAGGGGATAAATAAACGGCTAAAGATCGTTTGTGGTCTTCCAGCCAACATACAACTATGAGTGTGACATACCTTATTTCAGCGCACTGCTGCGGCCTTCCTCCACGTGGCCCCGCTGCGCTACATTTGCGACAAGGCTGGTCGCGATCCACGCGTGCCCACCTCCAGGTCACCGTTTGGCAAAGCACCATCGGAGCCCACCCGCAATGCTCCGCTGCTGCCAATGACATCGTTGCCCAAATCACCTCACGTCGCTGGGGACGGCCTGGGCCTACATCCATGCCCTGCCACGGCTCCTACTGAAAGGGACAAGTGTTGCTGTGCAATCCTGGCCGCTGCTCTCTGCACCTGCGCACACATCTCCTCTGAGGAGAGGAAGCTTGTTCAGCCGGCGGGGTGCGAGGCGGCTGGCGCCCTGACGGTGAGTGCGGCGCCTGAGAACAAAAGCCCCCAGCTGTGGCACCTCGCAGTATTGCGGACCCTCCCTGCGAAGTCAAGCATCTGCTGGGGTCAGCCCGGGATGTCTCCCTCGAGGCCTCTGCCCCTCCAGCCAGCGCTGTTCCGGCGCGAGGCCCTGCATCCTCTGCACAGGCCTGAACACATGGATGGCCTCAGGACCCCTACATGCACGGCTGCCCTGCGTGCTGCCTGAAAGGAAAATAAGGGAAACAGAGGAATTTTGACATGGCAATAAAGATGAGGGGGAGGAAGTAGAACAAAAGAAGACACACACAGAGAAGTGCAGCAGAGGCAGCGGGCTTCACCTTCCTCATTCAGACCCCCACCAGCAGCACACAAACGGGGCATCAGTGACCAGAGCACCACAAGGAGTCAAGCCATTGTGCCCACACCGACAAGCCCACAAGTCAGCATCGGCTAACTACATGTGGCCACACACCAGCGTGCACGCTCCTCACGGGCACCTGCACCAGTACTGCGCCATCACTCCTGAAAACAGGCGCCATGAGCATCCAGGCCCCAAACGAGGCAGCAGTTCAGCAGGCCGGAGGGAACAACCCAGTCAGGGGTGCTAACGCACCATCCCCAGGACACAGCCATAGGGCTGTCGCCCCACTTCCACTGTTCAGTGAGACTGCGAACCACGCCACAGCGTCCCCAAGATGGGAGGCATGGCTCGGTCATCTCAATCATTATTTCAAGGGCACCAGAGAGACCGATGGCACGGTGAAGAGATCGCTTCTCATCTCCTACGGGGGATCGTAAATCTACAACCTCTTTGAGACACTCCCCAACAAGGGTGAAGACGACGACTATGAGGTGGCGGTCGCCGCCCTCAATAGGCATTTTGACCCTCAACTAAACCTCGACTTTGAAAAATTCAAGTTTAAACGGGCATCGCAGTTAGACACGGAGTCGGTTGACATGTTCTACGCACGGCTGCGCCGCCTGGCCAGCACGTGCCCCTTCCAGGATCAGAGGGAAGAGATACAGGACCATATAATCCTAGGATTTCGTTCCACACTCCTGCGGAAGCTGATCCTTCGTCAACCTGGGATCTCGCTGGACGAGATCCTTCTGTTGGCTTGGTCACACGAACTGTCAGACATTCGGGAAGCGGAAATGGAGACTGCCCTACAGACACCCGTCGTTGCACCGCATGCGCCCAGGCACATGTCCATCAAGGAGGAGAAGGTCGAAGCGATCCAACGGCGCCCCAACACGACACGCCAAGCACCGAGAATTTAGCCAGATCTACATATACGGAGGAACGGATCCGCTTCCCCTTCGAGGAGTCATTAATGCCAGAGTTGTCAGTGGACAGCACACTGCGGAGACCAGGTTCCACACCACGGAAGGGAGGAAAGGCACATTGCTCAGCTGCCACACAGCCGAAGACCTAGAGCTAGTCTTCTTCACCCACCAAATCCATGACTCCCATGCCAAAGTGATCCTGAAGGAGTTCCCAGCGCTGTTCGCGGGACTGGGTAAACTAAAAGGGAAAAGGTTTGAACTCCACATTGACCCCACAGTGAGACGGGTCCCCTTAAGGCATAGAAGAGCGACATTCAATCTCCGCCCGCAGGTAAAGGAGGAGCTGAAAAAGCTTGAGGACCTTGACATGATCGAGAAAGACTCCGGCCCCACCCGGT
Organism: Lissotriton helveticus; assembly: GCF_964261635.1. Taxonomy (NCBI): domain Eukaryota; kingdom Metazoa; phylum Chordata; class Amphibia; order Caudata; family Salamandridae; genus Lissotriton; species Lissotriton helveticus. The sequence goes on from NC_136072.1 coordinate 1,013,031,517, forward strand.
GGGTTTCCCTGTTGGTCTTCGCTCCCAAACCCAAGCAGCCCGGAGCCATGCGGCTCTGTGTCGATATGTGGTTACCCAATGTGGCAGTCAAGAGCGAGCGCCACATTACGCCCACCATGGAGGACATCATGGCCGACTTGAATGGGGCCAAGTGGTTCTAGAAGCTAGATCTAAATGCGGGATACCACCAGCTGGAACTTGAACCGGAGAGTAGATACATCACTACCTTCTCAACGCCTGTTGGTCTCCGGAGGTGCAAGAGGCTCAGCTTTGGGATGTCATCGGCCGCCGAAGTCTTCCAAAACGCCATCCGGGAAGCACTGTCGGGCTGCAGGGCGTGATTAACCTCAGTGATGACATCCTGGTGTTCTCGGACACCCTAGAAGATCACCACGCTCATCTCTGGGCTGCCCTGAAGACAGTGGGCTGACTCTTCACAGTGTATGTTCTACCAAGAATCTATCGATTTCTTTGGGTACACGTTCACAAGAGAATGACTACAAGTTGACCCCAAGAAAGCTGCAGCCACCCGGGCAGCCAGCACCTCCAAAAACCCTATGGAGGTAAGAAGTTTTCTCGGCATGGCCACATACTGTGAAAGATTTATTCCGAACCTCGCTGCCCTGTCTGAACCACTCCGGGCTCTCACACGCCATGACCACAAGTGGAAGTGGGCCGTAGCCGCCAATGCTGCGTTTCACAACATCAAGATAGCCCGGCTGGACAAGACAGTAATGGCCTACTTCCATCCAGGGAGGCGCACTGAATTGATCGTGGACGCCAGTCCAGTCAGCCTTGGAGCCGTCCAAGAGCATAGTCCAAAAGCTTGGAGACCAGTGGCATACGCCAGCAAAGCCCTCACTGATACCGAACCAAGATATGCCCAAATCGAGAGGCAGTCCCTAGCGATAAAATGGGCTGGATCTGTGTGGCCAGGAATTCATAGTAGAGGCAGACCACAAGCCCCTGCTCCCGCTCTTTGCAGGTTCGTCCAGGCTGGCACCTTCAAGGATAGAGCAATGGGCGGTGCAGCTACAGCCCTACAACTTCAAGATAATTTTTCGGCCTGGAGCTCACAACCCGGAAGACTTTCTCTCACGCCACCCAGAGTCTACGCTGGCTCAGGAATCATCAATGGATGCATCTCAGTCCGAAGCTTTCGTGAAGATTGTCTCACAAGGTGCTTGCCCCACCACCATGACCCTTGAAGAAATCGGCCGTGCCACCGCCGAAGACAAAACACTGTCCAGAGTAAAGATGGCGCTGGTGGACAAAGTCTGGACCCACTTCATGGATGGAGCCCGAACTCTCAGGGCGGAAGTAAGTCATGCTCGCCACAGATTTGGCAAGTGCGTCATGAGCACAGTGTGGGAGAACAGGGCGTCATTCTGTGATGACATGTGATCGTGATCCCAGAAAGGCTGCAGAGTCATATACTCCAACTGGCACATGTTGGGCACCAGGGAATAGTCAAGACAAAGGCCCGGTTGAGGAACAAGGTCTGGTTTCCGGCAATGGACTCCATGGTGGAGGAAATGGTGAGGCAGTGCCATGCCTGCACTATCACGGGAGGAGATCCGACGCCGGCGCCGGTGATCACTGAAGAACCCAGTACCATCCCGTGGACCAAGGTCAGCCTAGATTTAGGAAGTTTCCCAGATGGGCGCACCATGTTGGTGATGGTTGACTCATTCTCAAAGTTCCCCATAGTGGAAGTAGTCGCATCAATGGCATTTATGCATGTCCAAAGAATTTTGAACAAGACATTTGCACCCATGGGACTATCTGAAGAGGTTTGGACAGACAATGGGCCTTCCACCACGTGGCCCTGCCGCGCTACACTGACTACAGCAAAATCAAATGCTTTCAAAGGTTAACATAGGTAAAACATGCTATGTCACTTCGATCAAGTGTTTGTGTTTATAGTGACCATGTTCTTAAATGTCAGAATATGCTCGGTGATACTGTTCGCAGCCCTCGCCCTCGCTCATATGGTGTACGGCTAATCCTTAGCGGCACAAAGAAAAAGATGTATTTCCTCTTCTCCAAAGGGTTGTTTTGCTAATTCACCTGAACAAAGGTAGACAGGTGTGTAGTGAATGAGCCACTGTAGTGGTCTGATGATCTTTGATGACCCTCGATCACCACCATTGTGTACTGATTTTAGTGTGCTATGTTACTTTAGCCGTAATGTAGGATGGTCTTGCATTACAATAATCTTGCCAAAGAATAGAAGGTGTGGGATGTCGAGGTGCAGAGTTGTTGGTGATGGTGCACACATGTGCTCCATAGTGGATACTGAGGGAATAAGTGCATAGGGTTATGTGAGTTAGGTGAATTATGACTTTAGCCTATTGGCTTTGACGTGGTATAGTAGCATTCTGCTTTCCAAGTAGTAGAGGCCTATGCTTGAGCAACTCCATATTCTAAACTGCAGCCATCTTCTGAGCCTCTGTAGGTGAGAGGGGATATTTGAGATTACATGTGTTGTTCACCGGCAGTGAACCAGAGCAGACCAGTTCTTATCAGGAGGAATGTGCCTTCTTCGCATTGGCGCCATAACAAAATGCTTGGCCAGCTGCTGTTGGGTGCCTGGTGTGGAAGGGTACAGGAATCTGTGAGAAAGGTAGGCGGGTTCTTCCAGAAGCTTCGATAGAGGATAGAGTTCTATATTAGAGAAAGGGGGTCCGAGAGAGGGAGAGATTCAGAGATGCAGGCAGAGAGAGTTTCTGAGAGGCAGAGAGCTTCTGAGATGCTGAGAGATGCTGATATGCTGAGCTGAGATGCTGGTCTGGTGTTTTGGCGGTCTGATGATACATCACGTTGCAGACGTGCAGTCGTGTGTGTGTGCAACAGAGAGTCCGGAACCAACCAGTGAGGCAAAGAGAGACGGACCCTTCTTCAGATGACAAGACGCCTAAGATTATGGTGAGGTGTTCGATGTATATCTAACATTATCTAACTATGATGTTTAGTTATTTCTTTCTTTTGTCATCCTATTATCATGTAATAAAGAAACCCTAGAGCATATCATTTGTTGGTATTCCTTGTGAGGGAAGGTTGAGACCCCTTTTTTACCAAGTACTTACAGAGGGATGGGCGATTCCCCTCTAATGGGTAATTGTTGATACGGAAGGGAAAATGCCTCCCATCAGGGATGTCTAAATTACATTGCCAGGAGGAGCATGCGTTGTGTACCCTCTTAGATTAGGAGGTGTTGTGAATTTCTGCGTACCCTCTTAGATTGGGAGGTGTTGTGACTTGTTGTTATTTGCGAGCTCCTCAGCAATGGTAATATATATTGTCAGTGTTTATTCCTTTCTTGGGTAAGTATTGTGAAATGTGGTGTCTTTCTGTAACCTGAGAAAGGATGTGGTAAGTAATGACCTGGTGACTGACAGAAGCACCAAAACATAAGGAGAAACACGTCATTAAAATTGGCGTAGTCGGCAGGATTTGAACGTTGATTTTAAAAGGGGAAAATATTGTTGTTTTTTTTTGCAATTGAAAGCAGACTCTCAGATATCAGTTGATTTATTTGCATGGGGATAGCCCATATGGTTTTCTAGTTCAGGAGTTAGCTAATGGTGTTTGGTTGAACGAGAATTGCTGTGTGTTTAAATGTGTTTTGTATAAAGGGCTTGTGAATAGCTTTTTACGTTAGGCAGAAAGGGCGGGATCCCTTTACAGTGTTCAGTAAAAGAAATGCATTTAAAATGTGCGCAGCTGCAACAGGAATGTAACATCTCAGAATATAACCCTGAAAGGTGGGATGATGTTTCAGACAGAGATAGTGGGGTTATTTGTAATGTGTTGTTTAACGTGCAGCCACAATTTGAGCATTTGCTAAAAGAGCTGAAGGAAATGTTAATTGATGTCCAGTGTGAAAATATTCCTTTGACAACAGACTTAAACGTGCATGATTTACATGTGAAAGATGTTACAGAAAATCTAGTCAGGTTGCCAGTTGCACAGGCTGTTTTAATTAATTCTTCCGAAGAGAGTTTTCAGTCAGATAAGAATTAATTAATTATTATTAATTAATTAATTAATTAGAAAAATTAATTAATCACCAGTGGTGGAAATAAATCAGACCTATTAGTGCACGATACATTTTGCTTTAAAAGAAAAATGCAGGCATATGATTTTGAAAGTGTACAACAGCGAATTGTGTATGACTGGTTGCTTCCAGGTTTTAAAAATGTATTTTGTGATTTTACTCTAAAGCAAAGTGCCCATTTTAGCAATTCAGATGCTGAACAAATGCCCCTGACTATGTGCTTTGGCACACTAAAAGATACTGGACAAAATAGTGTGAGAGGAAATGTGATTTGCTTATGGGAGGTTGCACTAGTTGTAAAATGGCCCATATAGACAGAATAGCAGTTGGGTAGGATTTCACAGAAGCAGGGTTGGTGACCCCAACAACTAATGTTTAAAATGATTTTATGTAGCTGGTGCGCAAATGTGATAATTGTTTGCCCATGATAGTTGCTGTTACAAATTAAACAAACATAGACCTTCTTTGACTGATGCTACCCCAGATATTACAGAAATGTAATGTGATGTTGTTATGCAACTTTTTAAGGTTGTCAATGTTTTATACATGATAGTTTAAATTTGCTTGAATTAGCTAAACAGAAGAGCAGAGCATTTGGAAATAGAACCCTGGATTTTAACGGGAGTCAACAGAGGTTGAGTCTGTTTTTGTGTATTAGACGAAAGTAAGGTTTTTTTGACATCATGCTGTTCCATTTAAGAATGGAAAATTCCACAGCTTTTGGGTTGGTAACGGCTGGAAACTAACATGCCTTGACCTTGAGGAGATAACATGCATTCCACGGAGCCTCCTATTCCCCGGGCTCTGTGTAAGGGAGGGGGGCGATCGCAGGAGCAGTCTCTTCTTTTCTCTGTTTGTTATGTTTGGCGAGCACCCAAATTGTGTCCACGGAAGAGCTCTGTGTAAAGACTGTGAAGCTTCCTTTAATTGGAAAGATAGGGAGGCTTGCACAAAGGTGCAGGCTTCATCACCATCATGCCCCATCCCTATGAGGAGGTAGGCAGAGCAGACAGAAATTGGCAGCGACTCAATTTTACATCGCGGAGAGCTGCAGGGAAAGGAGGGGTTGCGAGGAAGAGAGCAGCCCGTCTCCTGCTTGTTATGGTTGAAACTGAGCCAGCTATGAGACACGGACATCTCTGGAAGGGAGGGGGTATGTTAGCAAGGAGTGAGAAGAGCGTACAGTTGACTGCCCCAGCCCGTCTGACTGTGTAAGAAAAAATTAGATTTTGCCCAAATAAACTTAGAGAATATAATGCAGGTAGCATTCTTAAGCTATTCCCCAGATCTAGAGGAGAGCTTTGCAGACAGAAATTAAAATATTGAACTTTGAGAGATGTAAAAAGAAAATTATGTGCTTTTGAATTGAAGTTTTTTTTGTAAGATGAGTGATACGTATTTATCGTTTCAGGTTGCTGGGATGTGCTGCTGGGATGGGCTGCGAGTGACCTTGCCCCGCCCGCCCTGTTTGTTTTTTTGTCTTTTTTATTTTTATGTTGTTATGTTAGTTTTTTTTATTTTTTAAATTAGAAGTCTCCCAAGCCTGGAGCCAGACCGGAGCGGACGGTGATGTCCTGTGGCTGAATGCAGAGGGGAGCTGATGAACTATGGAGGACCAAATCTGAAGGGGTTCTTCCTTGCCGAGGGGATACTGAGGAAGTTGGATGCCAGAGAGCTGTCATCTATATAGATGGACTGCTTCTTTCTAAGCGAAGAAGGGATCAGCAGAGTGTTCTGCAATTGGAACTGTCCCCATCGAGTGAGGCTGACTTTGAAAGGTTGAGAGCTGTGTCTTTCGCACAGGAGAACTGCTTGTGCACCCTGACAAGAGACAGTGGTGTTTTTTGTTTTGCTTTTTTCACAGAAAAGAACACTTTTTTCCCATAGAGACACTGTTCTGTACTTGGAGTAGATATTTTCTGAGCTACAGTGGGCTGCCTTGGCAGTAGAATTTGCAGTTTCATTATTAGAAGTTCAATTGACACAAGCTGAATTATTTTGAGATATTTTACCTGAGTTATGAAGTTTCAGAAGTACAACCAGAGAAAACCAGTTCATTATGATCTGCTTTGAATTCAGTGTTTTTGAGTAGTCACTTTAACGCAAACGTTATTGCTTATGTTTTTGATTCTGTGGTGCAGTTTTACTCTTTCAGATATGGCCTACAGTCTTGAATGATTCACTCTGACAATTTAGTTTTTTTACAGTTTTGCCTTTAAATGAGATATGTAATGTTTCAATGTCAATCAGATCTTCTGTTAGATTTTATTCAGTTGCTGGTTGTTATACATTGATACTGCTTTTACAGTTACCAGATATAGTGCCCCAATGATAGTTTTGTTTTTCAGTCATGATATTCAGTTGCTTGTTACTTTGCAATGATGCCAATTTTGCAGTTACATGATGCAGTCATAGCTGTGCCTTTACTTCGGTGATTTTATTTTTGATATATGTGAATGGTGATGTTCAAGGGTCAAGGGGTGCAATGTAGTGAATGAGCCACTTTAGTGGTCTGATGATCTTTGATGATCCTCGATCACCACCATTGTGTACTGATTTTAGTGTGCTATGTTACTTTAGCCGTAATGTAGGATGGTCTTGCATTACAATAATCTTGCCAAAGAATAGAAGGTGTGGGATGTCGAGGTGCAGAGTTGTTGGTTATGGTGCACACATGTGCTCCATAGTGGATACTGAGGGATTAAGTGCATAGTGTTATGTGAGTTAGGTGAATTATGACTTTAACCTATTGGCTTTGACGTGGTATAATAGCATTCTGCTTTCCAAGTAGTAGAGGCCTATGCTTGAGCAACTCCATATTCTAAACTGCAGCCATCTTCTGAGCCTCTGTAGGTGAGAGGGGATATTTGAGATTACATGTGTTGTTCACCGGCAGTGAACCAGAGCAGACCAGTTCTTATCAGGAGGAATGTGCCTTCTTCGCATTGGCGCCATAGCAAAATGCTTGGCCAGCTGCTGTTGGGTGCCTGGTGTGGAAGGGTACAGGAATCTTGTGAGAAAGGTAGGCGGGTTCTTCCAGAAGCTTCGATAGAGGATAGAGTTCTATATTAGAGAAAGGGGGTCCGAGAGAGGGAGAGATTCAGAGATGCAGGCAGAGAGAGTTTCTGAGAGGCAGAGAGCTTCTGAGATGCTGAGAGATGCTGATATGCTGAGCTGAGATGCTGGTCTGGTGTTTTGGCGGTCTGATGATACATCACGTTGCAGACGTGCAGTCGTGTGTGTGTGCAACAGAGAGTCCGGAACCAACCAGTGAGGCAAAGAGAGACGGACCCTTCTTCAGATGACAAGACGCCTAAGATTATGGTGAGGTGTTCGATGTATATCTAACTTTATCTAACTATGATGTTTAGTTATTTCTTTCTTTTGTCATCCTATTATCATATAATAAAGAAACCCTAGAGCATATCATTTGTTGGTATTCCTTGTGAGGGAAGGTTGAGACCCCTTTTTTACCAAGTACTTACAGAGGGATGGGCGATTCCCCTCTAATGGGTAATTGTTGATACGGAAGAGAAAATGCCTCCCATCAGGGATGTCTAAATTACATTGCCAGGAGGAGCATGCGTTGTGTACCCTCTTAGATTAGGAGGTGTTGTGAATTTCTGCGTACCCTCTTAGATTGGGAGGTGTTGTGACTTGTTGTTATTTGCGAGCTCCTCAGCAATGGTAATATATATTGTCAGTGTTTATTCCTTTCTTGGGTAAGTATTGTGAAATGTGGTGTCTTTCTGTAACCTGAGAAAGGATGTGGTAAGTAATGACCTGGTGACTGACAGAAGCACCAAAACATAAGGAGAAACACGTCATTACACGGGTGTCCACAGTTTACTTTTCAGCACTGTGTGAACCTCGCTGTATAAGGACAATTCTTCAGGATTTGTTCCCTGGCAGTTGCATAGGTGCGGGTGCTACGCTAAAGTGCAGTGTTCGTGAATTGGGTGACACGTTAATCAAGCCCATAATTCCAGTGACATAACCTATGTGTACACGTAATGTGTGTGATTGGCAGTGCCATGAAAGCCACGTAAAAAACAACCAGAATCCACAAATCTTCCCAGTATTGTGTTATTTGTAGAGCGCCTCATAATAATCCTGAGAGGCACCCCCCACGCTTAAGGGCCTTTAGTGGCATTCTAGTGCATGAAGCAAGCTGGATTGTATTACATATGGTGAAGGGGATAGTGGAGGGTTTGTTAGGCAACGTGAGAATGCAGGGAGGCACCTAGCACATCATTAACGAGCGAAGGCTACCCCTCCAGGGAAAAAGGGATAAAAACTCTGGACACGGGGGGGAAGCCCTCTTTGTCGTCTCACCTCGGATTGCACAGCGGGTGCAGCCAGAAACGAGTTGCTGGTCGTCTCGCTGTTGCCCAGGTGAGGGGCCCTCTAGATTGTCGGAATGTGGTGTAGAGTGGCGATGGCGACAGGAAGCGTTGGGTCGCTCAGAAAGAGGGAATTTCTCGATGAGAGGGGTAAGCGTCGAGGGCAAGGCGGAGTGTGGACAGTGGAACATAAAGCGTCATGAACAAATATCCCTTAGAGGCTGGAGGACGTACTGTCGCTGATCACGTTGGTTTGCTCGAGGGTGCCTTGCACCCCTGTTTGCGAGGAATGGGAGATTGAACTGGTGGGTGCCCCTGTATGACAGTAGGTTGCTTCGCTACTCTCTACTTGTGCAGAGTGCATTTGCATGTGGCACTGTGGGCACTTCTTGTTCATGAGGAGTGATGTTTTCTCTGGGTGGTACCTGTGCACGACAGAATCTTGTAGCCTGGGCCACGCCAGGGAGCAGTGTGGGTTTGGGCGAGCCCGTAGGTGGTTTGGGTATGTGCATTGAGATAGCCGGGTCCGTGGCCGGAGGTGGAATGGTTCTGGAGGCTGCAGCGATGGTGGAAGGCGTACCAATCTGTGCATGTCTTTTTGAGAGTGCAGGGGAAAATGGCATTGTGCTGCAAAGGGTTTTCCCAACGGGCATGTTCATTTTGCTTTTGAAATATGTCCCACATGTTTATTGATTGCTCCGATTTGATTAACATGCCGGTGTTGTGTAGCATCAGGGACGAAGAGGTGTTTTTGGTTGTTAGGGTTAGTTCACTTTCGACCAGGGGGGTTGCCAGTTGGTGGCTGATGGCGGGTCCAGCGTGGATTGCTTTGTGGATAAGGTGCTTGATTTTGCTGGAGTCTGGATGGTAGGGCGGGCAGCAGGAGGCCATTCCCCTGTGTGGGGGGTGTGGGCGGCTCACAGCGCGGGTGTAGTTTTCCGAGGTACTCAGTACAACTCAGCTGAGGGTGTACAAAATGTGCAGCGAAGGAGGCTGGCTGGTTAACGTTGTTGGACTTGAGGTCGGTCACCTCAGGTCAATGGACAAACTATTATTTCAGACGGCGGATTCTTCGGCCACATGCATCCAGTCTCGCAGTATGCTATGGAGATTCCCGATGGGATGGGACACGTAGTTTTCATGGTAAATATTGAGTGCAGCTGTTTTTGCTTTCTTTTGGTATTGTTGTGTGGCACACTTTCAGAGGAATTAAACCATGGTGGCTGTTGCATGTGGTTCACAGATGACGGGTAGTTTTCCATCTCTGTTTAGTTCTGGAATGATTGCGGTCAGGGGATGGGGCTGCAAGGTGCAGAGCATGCCAGTGTGCGAGGGAGGAATGAAATTCTTTAAAAAAAGAAAGTGAAGGATTTTTACTGGAACTTTATCAGTTAGTGTGCAGCAAAGAAACCTATCCCAAGTGCTGGGGAGGCGTGGCGGTGGCTCCCAGCATGGGTATGGTTTCAGTCAATTTTCATTTAAGGAATGCACAGGCAGAAATGAGACAATTCGTCTTGCTTGCATTCAATATGATGCTAAAGAGCCAAGGGGTTCGGAGGGTCGGTTCAACTCGGCTCTAACTAGAGTAAGAGTGGCGTTTACCCCAGGATGCCTTATTTTGGTGGGGGAGGGGCGTTCGGTAAATGTGTGCAAACACTAGTGCTACCTACTTCAAAACGAGGGTAAGCATGGCTCATGGGATGTAGCTGCAAGGAGGGATTTGCAAGGCTGTGGATGCAGCACACTAGGACGTGAGCCAGGCATGAGCAACTTTAAGCGATAAGCAGAGTGAAGGGGCACTTTCAGCTTACACCAATAAGGTCAATTGGATGGTAATTTAAAGCTGAGTCAGTTCAAATTTATAACTAAATATTGGTGCTACATTGTTGTATTCTGATTCACCTTCCTTCTTTATGGTTTTGGTTGTGGAGCCTAAATATCAGTCCCGGTCTGGCCACAATAATACATGGGACGTAGTTAGCTTTATTGAACTCTTTTATTGGGCACATTGTAACTGCCTGGAATTTTATATCATTCTATGTCGCGTATTAAATTTCTGCATTATGTTTAGCAACCTCGGCACAACAGCCAACCATTTCTGTGACCTCCTGTGCCATCACACGCGGCATGAAACGAGGAGGTTGTGGAGTAACGTGGCATTAATCATGGAGGGTGTGGTGTAATGGCCCGCAATGCCCACTTTGGCTCGGAGGGATCTATGTTGAAGTCTTGGCGGGGTGTTTATGGGTTAATCAATTAACTTCCTTGTCGCACTTTTAAATTGGGATTTATTGACATAACCGAAACTCAGCATTTTGGCTTTGGGGTGGCTGATCATAAAGTATGTCGCAATAGTTGTTACCGCAAGGAAAGAGTAGCAGCCGGTTGTATATTTCGTGCCACTATGAATTAGGCTGCAGGAACGGCGAACTGGCAAGTCTGCATCTTTTAGGCGGAAGTATTTTACCTTAGTTTTGGAAGCAGTCTTCAACAGAAATATTAAATTCCAGGTTAAGGACAGGAGACGCAAACAATATAGGCAGATCCACATCAGTGGGTGGGGCTGTAGCACGTACAGTTAGGTGAGATCTTGTCCCATTTAAGGTCGATACACGCTGGTCAGGAAGGTTGGCACAGGAGTGTTTAAAACATTCCAGACGGCACCATTTGGCATACAAGCTCTGATGTTTCTTGCCCGGTGCAGGCAATTAGGCTGGTGAAACCCGGTTATAATAACGTGGTTTGCAGTTAAACCATTAGATTCCAGTCTGTCCCGCAGCGCCCCACAGGGGTTCACGGGCCTTGTTATGCCTGGAGGGTGAAGTATCAGCGAGCTACACGTGAAGCATTGTACTTTTGTGTGGAGGGAGGCTGTTGCTGAAGTACTAAAGGTATATGGTGAATCAACCTCTGGGATGTACATTCTGATCAGTAGCTGTTACTACCGGTAGCAGTCATTTCCAAAGGTTTGTCACAAAAAAAAAGTGGTATCATTCAATAAAACCTTCCGTATTCCACAGACCCACCCAGGGGTGCAGCTACATAAAGTATGGATGTCGTGTTTAGGTAGACTGAGAACGGTCAGTAGTTACTAAATCCTAGGTAAACAATGAATATAGCTTGAAGGCTCAAAAGGGTACGCTGAGTTGTGGGGCCACTGGGCGGGCAAGAGGGGGACCGTCCTGCTGCTTGTCTTGGACCTTTTGTTCTACCCTAGGACCCCTGGAAATGAACATTTGGGTCTAAATGTTGGGAGCTGTGGGCAAGATGCCTGGAACAACTAACGGAACATTCAAGGGGAGACCAGTTCCCCGGGCAGGGACGGAGCGCGATGCGCTACCCTGGTTGATAAGTTTGTTGGTATTGACCATCCCTCTGCGAGATGAGCGGATAAGTGGAAGGGGCAGTAACTAAGGGAGGTTGGCCAAATCATCCTCAAAGTGGTATACTAAACTTCCCTCTTAGTAGGGAGTTGTTTATTGTGGGCACTTTAAACATTTAAGGGCAATTTGCCCAGTTATAGGTACCCCGGCAAGGGCAAAGTGCGAGGTCCTGGTGTTGATTTAAATGGAATGGTCTTTGCCCATCCCTCATAGTGAGGAAGGGGAAGTTCATAAATAAGATATGTCCTCGGTTAAGGGCTTTGACTATGGATGAGGTAAAAGGGTCCTGCCGGTACTTTTGCATTGTGGAATTTGCTGCCCAAAGGGAAACTGGAGATAACGGTGGTGTTGCTGGCACAATTTCAGAGCAGTGCTTCTGCCTAATATCCTTCACTCTCACAAAAATTGCTTATAATTTGCGGACACTTACCAAATATTCGTGAGGACACTTACAGAGGTGTTGGTAAGGTACCACAGTGCTAAGCTTCTACTTGGGTGCGGGGTAATTTACACATGATACGGTATATTATCATAAGTAAATCTAACTATGTTGGGGCAAGCACCAACCCCTACATAGGGAGCAACAGGAGTCCATGGGGGGAGCTGTATACCAAGGGAAATTGTGGCTCCCAAAAGGTTTCAGTAAGGTGCACTTGGGGGTCACCAGCCTGTAATTAAGCTTATAGGGCTCCTGGCTGGTGAGAGGGGCTGAACTGCTGGTGGTTCTGGATTTTTGAGCCACACCCGAGAGGTTCGACGGACATTCTTTAGGTGTGCACAGGGCTCCGGCACCCTGGCTTAGACGGTGCATTATTAGGGGCTCTGGGATGGGTCATTTCCTCCATGATGGAGGGTACTGGGACTGAAGAGGGGGTCATTCGGTGGTTAACTAGTTTCTAGTTCTGGGTCGTTTACTCCAAGATGGGGAGTACTGGAAATGCAGAGGTGATCATACGGTTGCTGCCTTGTCTGTGGGTCAGGTCATATTAGCATGGATTCTAGTTGAGGATGGAGAGCATCAGAGTGGGGCTGCTACAACAGCGGCCACATTGGGTCTGTCATCAGAAACCATTAAAAGGGTGGGCGGAAGGAGGTCTTCGTGTTTTGAACACTATGTGAGAACACAGCTAGTTTAAGTGACAGCCAAGGGATGGTGGTGACCTAACAGTGCCTTGTTTTTTATTCTTTCTATTCTTTTGACTCTCATACTGTGGTCTTAAGGCAGCTGATGCAGTTATTCAGGTGTGGAGATTCTTATAAATCCAGAGCAGGGCAAAACATTTTCATCAAATCCTGGGAGGAAAGAGCGCAAACGGAGAAGGGAATCAACCATCATTGGATAGGGAGTGGGGAGCACCACTTGGAAGATCTCGCAGCCATATGCAGGGAGCGCTTGATTAGGGCATGTCCATTACGGGCGGGCTGGTGATTCACGCAGACGGCAATAACATGATTCCGCTGGGAAGGAGGGGGTGAAGGAAGCCCTCTTCTCTGCACTTTCAAGGGTAAGGAGCTCCCTGTTGGGTACCACCATTTAGTGGTCAGAGGGGAGCATGTGAAGAGTTCGGGGGAATAATGGGCCACCAAGCGTGGTGCACAGGGCTGTGAGGAGATTTAATAGGGAGGTAGCTGAGCTGTTGGCGGGTTATTCCATTCGCTGTTTTAGACATACCTTGACCCAGGCATCCAAATTGGAATTGTATCTGGCGGATGGGGTGCATCTGTCCAATGCAGGGTTGGAATTATTCGTCCAAACCATATTAGGGTCCATGGCTTTTGATCAGGTAGGTGAAGCAGTTTTTTGGGGGAGGGCGAGAGCACAAGTAGGCTCCTCGCCCTGTGGCGGGGTCCCAGGCAAGAACAATGGCAGGGACTCCTTATGGCGGGGACTGTCTGATCCTGGAACAGGGAGGGCAGTCAATGGGGCTCCGGGGTTGGAGGGAGAGGGGGCCGTCCTGCTGGTGGGCCTGGACTCCCCGGCCCTACCCGAGATGCCGGTGCTTGGTAAGAAGCAACTTTGTGAGAACTGCTGCGCTGGAAATGTACAAAGCCGTGCCCTGGTGGCCGTGTCTAAAGGTAGACGTTGGGTGGTTACTTAACACTGGAACCAATGCTGGTACAACCCGCAGCAAGTGTGGCATTGTGGCCTGCTGGTACAACCCACATCAAGTGTGGCTCTGGAGATCCTGATTTGTAAATACAATGGGAACCTGTGACTGAATGAATACTGCGCAACCTTATGTTTACCAATGTGTGTTGGTTTCTTAATAAAGTTGGTCGTATGATGACAGTTCATCAGCAAATAAAGATGGCGTTATATCAGAAATATTAAAGACTATGTAGTGAAAACCAACCACTTGTATGGTGCTTTTGTGGTGGGAATAGGGTGGGAAATGTTAATGCCGAATAGCACGCAATATGCCCACTATGACGAGGACTCAAAGCATGATGTGAAGTTTGTCGGAAATCTACCACTAGGAACTCATGTCCATGAGTCTTCAAATCTGTAGTCGTGGTGGGAGCCCAGAGGTGATGCATGCTAGAGTGAAACGGGGTGGAGTATTGTGCATACGTTTATATGGCGTGTATCAGTTGTCAGCTGTATTGTCTTTTGCCCGTTCCCCCACCCACTCACCCCTCAAAGAAAGCAAGAGATGGTTGCATCTCAGTGTATTCAGCAACTCCAACTCACATTGCACAAAAAGCTGGAAAGCACGGGCAGGAGCAGCGCTACACAATAAGAGTTACTTGAGCATGGAGCATGGAGCACCCTGAAAATGTGCAGCCTCTCTCTCCGCAGCCCCCCCCCATTACCACTACACAGCGAAATATAATTGTCTTGCCCTAACTTGGTGCTCCTAAGTGTCACTTTTACCTTTTTAGCATCTCTCTCTCTCTCTCTCCCTATACAAACATATAAACGTACACGGAAACATGTATCAAAATGCCTGTGATTTGTTCCCTCTCAGCTCATCACGTTTGGTCTCTCTCTTATATGCTTCCTTCTCCCACATCCCATTTTTCACCTCTTTTCCTCTCAAACTCATCAGTCTCCCCTTCCCACTCTACTCACGCAGCTCTTTTTAACCCCCCTTCGATGTATGTCCCAATCTTGTCTAACTTTCCTCCCTTCCCACTTCTCTCGATCTTTCCCCATTGCTCACGTTCTCATATAGTTTGACCTACTTTTCTCCCGTCCATTTCTCTCACTAAATCTCCCGTTTCCTCCGCATTCCTTCCTCCCTCATTTTTTCTATCTTTCACACACTCCTTTTTTCCCTTCCATATATTCCAGTCTCTTCTTCTTGTCCTATTTCTTCTCTTTCCCTGACTCTTTCTCTCAACTTTCACTTGCGTCTTTCTCTCTGTTTTCTCTGATCTATCCCTTTATTGAAACCCCCATCCACCTCCATTGCATCTGCTTTTATTTATTATCCAAATAATTGTGGGTCTGAGGGTGCTCTGTAGTCATGAGCAGCCGGCGAGGTGAGGGAGCCCCCAAGCTCTCCTCTTCTCCACTTCTCATCAAGCCCACTCCTGCTCGTTTCACTTGCTGTCTCTCTCCTTGTTCTCTTCTCCACCCACCCAGCTTTATTTTTTGTAATACGCCCGCCCACTCCCCATTGCTTCCCTCACCAGCTTCTCCCCAACAGCCTCTCTATAGTTCACTCACCCTGTGCGCTCCTTTAAATATTTATTTTCTGACATTTTATAGAGGGCCTGGTAATTCCCATGTGCTGCTGGTCTACACCACTTGTAGGAATGCATTCTAGTGCAATATATTATTTTTATTTACTTACCACTTAGTAAATAACATAAAGCATTTGCAATGCAATTGGTCTCGCATTACTGAAAGTGTGAGCTATTGGCGTTGCATTATGTCTTGCAATGCCAATATCTCAAACTTTCAGTAATGCAATACTTAATGCATTGCAAATGCTTGTTTTTGTAAGGTGGCATATCTGCTGTTTCTTAGCGTCCTTAAATTACTCTGCCTGCACCAAATTACATCTCTCCTCTTTCATCCTCCTGCGCCTCTTGTGCAGAAATCACTCTCTTCATGCTTCCTTCTGAAGATTACACACTAGAAAGTAATCCTCACATTCGTTGCATGCATGTTCCTCTCTAATACAAATCTCTCTTGAGAACTGCATGCAACACCCCCAGCTACAGCGTATTATGTTTCAATCCAAGTAACAGTATTATTAGACCAGAGCCATGTTGTCTGACCAGCAAGAAGCAATCAATCCATAAGCCTCAAGGTGTAAGGATTTCATAGAAACTGAACATAGCTTACGTTGCTCACAAAACATCATTACATGTTATCGCTATCAAATACACTAGGTCTATGGTGAAACACATGAAATGCATTAAAGAAATATGCTAGGATCAACCTGGAGTTCAATTTTGATATTTTGTGCAAGATGATCATTTGCTGTTCTGGAAAATTAAGATTGTTTTTTTTATTTGGTGCCGAGTGTAGGTGTGTGAAACTGGATGAAATGAGCAGCGATGCATGAGTGTATTAATCCTGAATTCTTTTTTTAATTTCTTTTTTTCCAGATTTATATAGCGCAAAGACAACCCGAAGGTATTGGAGAGCTTTACATGAGCACAGCTTAGTTACACAAGGACACATTAAATTTTGGTAGGCACAGGGAGATTAAGGGGCAGATTTATGTTAACTGGCGCATCCCCAGGGATGCGCCAGTTAATGTGCGCCACAGTGCGCCACAGCTCCGCCACTCATGGTGCGCCGCATTGTAAATGCGGCGCACCATGGGGCAAAAACGGCACAGATGCGTGACGCATCTGTGCCGTAAAGGCGGCGCATTGTTGGAGTTGCGTCGCAAGCGCGACGCAGCTCCAGCAAGGCTCGGGGGTGCCCCTATCTGACCAATGCTGCATCAAGACCTACGCCTGCTTCAAGCAGGCGCAGGCTTTTGACGCAGCATTTGCCTGAAAGTGACTAAGTGAAATCTTATAGATTTCACTCAGCCACTTTTGCGAGGCGCACCTGCCCCGGAACGCCCACCCTGCGCCGGAACGCCCACAAGCGGCGCAGGGCTTTACAACGTGACGCATCTGCCTAGATGCGTCACGTTGTAAATCGTTCGTAGGGATGCGCCACGTTTACGCCGCCTTGCGTGACGCAACAGCGGCGTAAACGTGGCGCAAGGCCTTCATAAATCTGCCCCTAAGTGATTTGCCCAGAATCGCAGGATATTGAGCTGATGCCACGGATCGAACCTGGTTCCCCAGCTCCAAAGTCAGGAGCTCTAGCCATAAAGCTACATCCTCTGCAATGCCAAAAATGCAAGTTGTGAATTTGAATGAACAACGTGACAGGCACCGTGCGGTGCCTGCCATGTTGTACATGTAAATGCAGGGGGGTACCATAGGTACCCTCCATGTGCACCCTCCACCCCCCCAAAATACTTGGGGGCCCACTACGGGCCCCCAATGTGAAAGACTGCATGCACGGGAAGGCAAATCCCCACAAGCATCCTGACAGACACTGCCACCATATTAAAACATAGTATTAGTTAATAATCACAAAGTATTAGTTAAAAAGCAACACTGTGCTTCATGGTCTTTGAGGGGCGAATTCACCTATTCGTGTCCCTCGAGACCGCTTATCGAGGGAACGAATAGGTGAATTCGCCTGAGAGGAGTTTTTCACAATGCTTGAGATAGAACCCCCTCAGCCCCTTAAAGACCATGAAGCACAGTGTTGCTTTTTAACTAATACTTTGTGATTATTAATAAATCGTATGTATTAACAACGCATGCTTATTAGTTGCAGCGTGATTGAATTCATTTTACCTCACTTTAGGTCACTTTAAGACTGGAACACACAGGATGGACCCTGTGTTTGTCCTGAAGAAGAGCATTGGAGAAGCTTGAAACATGTTGATGTCCTCTAGGGATCCACTAGTTAGATATTTTTAGCTCACTCCACTCCATAACACCACTGCTCTAAACATAGTTCCTCACTATACAGTGCTCCTACGTAACTTCGCAAGTCGTAGCATGCCTCAACCCCTATTGCCCCTATGATGAAGCATTTCACCGTGGGGAAACCCTGGTGAGTGAGGGGACTCAAGAAAGGACATTTTTCCTTTCATATCAGATTTTCCGACTCTGACTGAGCAAAAAACTTTTTTCTGCTAGGTTCCTTATCCGAGATTTTGGATTTTGTAGGTCTACTATCGGAACAGGAGGGTGGACCTAGCATATCCCTCTACCTCCCCCCATTTGTTTGATTGTGCCCTAAGATACAAGCATACAAAATGTGATGGGGAGAATGGTTGCAATAGGTCTAACCACTTACAATCACTTGGGATAGCATTCCAACCCATTGTTCTTTTGCACCCATGCCTCTCCAGTTTTAACCTGGCCGTATGCAAACCCACCTTGAACCTTCTCCTATAGGAACAACAGTCCACAAAAAACTGCTTGGCCAAGTCCTTTCTGAACCAGAACTCAAGTAACCCAAGACCACATTCACCCTGATTGGGGCTCATCACTCTGGTGTAGCCTGGTACAGTGGTACAGAGAGCATGAGATCCACATCTGGGCACACCCATCGCAGCTTAGGGCATTACTTCAAGTAGACAAAAGTTGATAGGAGGAATGGTTGTAATAAGTTTTGCAAGAACACAACCTTTTTATATACTGCAGTGTGATGCCTTAGAAAACAAGCCGCCTGTCTGGGACTCTGCTAATTATTTATAGATTCTCATAAAGCTTTCACAACCTTAGGGATCAGCTCGCTGTATATTAAAAACAACCAAATACTTCAACATTAAAGAGAAAAGGTGAATTAGACATTTGCATTTAAACAAGCATTCACTAAATAGTACTCATTAGTTAGGGAAATTAAAAGGGAATGAAAACAACAATAAGAATGCAGTAGAGGATGAACAGAAAGAAAAAAGGGGAGGAGGGGAAGTAAATAGGGGAAATGATAACTTGCTGAAAAACTGGAAGGCGCTACAGGAAAAGTGCCATGAGAGCACATGGGGCAGATATTCTAAGTTGTCATGCAACACAGTGTAGAACAGCACAGCAAGAGAAGTTATTGTGCCACACTGTGTGAAAGGGTGGGAGCAGAACAGCACAATATATATAAAGATATGGAGCTGTTTCTTTCTTCACCTGTGCTGGTACACCTTTGGCTACCTAGTGCCAATGAACACTTCCTTATACCATAGTGCAATGATGTGTGTGATATTTGGCATATACCCTTCCAGTACATAATACTATGCTTATACATATTTGATCATGGTTCCAACTTTGTAAGAGGTCTGTACAGTCTAGCTTACATGCAAGTTGGAAATCGTTGAGGAAAAACGTTTCTCAGACTTAAATGCCTGCTTGGAGGAGTCTTTATTTCTGCCGACAAAGTCCTGTCTACCAATTTTAGTACATCAGGCTTTGTTTCAAAATTCATGAGTGGTTACATGGGAATGCCCAGTGTTACCCATTGAGGCAATGCAAATCAAGATTTACACTGGGAGGTAAATCCCAAAACAATACTTCACACAAGTTTGAATCACTTTAGTGATGCAAACAGGGGTCAAATTGGCCTCACCATATCAAAGGGAAGGCAGGAGAGGGTGGCTAACGTTGAAGTGAATAGCATCGAAAGAGGAGGGGAGGGTGAGTAGAAAGGGAAGATGTGCAACAGGTCAAGGCAGAAACTGGAAAGCAACCCAGGGAAGTGTAGCATCGCGCTACAAAGAACCACAGACGCTAGTCATGCTTTTAACTGGAGCTTTATTTATAAGCCTCCAGCCTCGTCCCTGTCCCTACTCTGACTGCCCTAGTTCCTGTTCCCAGCTCCTCCCGTTCCTGCTCCTCCCCTTAGCTCCACCCCCCAACCACTAGACTACATCATACACAATCCCACATCTCCCCCTTTCTTAACAAAATGAACTTAATTTCCACAGTGTTCTCACTTCTTCAATCCACCACACGGGTCGGCGGACGGCCTGTCCTTCAAGCCTCAGTAGTGTCGAATCAGTGGTGGGCTTGGCTTTGGTCAAACTTTCCGTTGTCTTAATCAGGGCATCCTTGACAACGTTGCGTGTGAACTGTTTATTCTCACATCCCGCAGTCAACAGGTTTCCTTCTTGTGGGGTAACTGCTGTTGGCTCACATGCTCGATCTCTTCCATGAGTGGATAATGTTCTTGTTCTCTCCCGAGCACCCGCATCTACTTTTACTTCCTTTTGTCTTGTCCGGTCGAGGGCAACACTGCCCTCCAGTTCAGGGTCATGTGTACCAGACAGTACGGTAGTATCTGAGGAGATTGTCTTGGTTCGGTTCAGTACCTCATTCGCGGCCTCGGGTTGTCTGGCGAACTCTTGGGCTATCTGTGCATTTGCATGTTTCTCTCTCATCCGATGAGGATCGCTCTCAACTGACACGTCCGGCTTTCCTTGCAGAGTGACTGGCCGGTCCCGTCCCATACGATGACTAAGGTCCACTATCTCCGTTTCCATTTTGTAGGCCCTTCGAGTCAGCCTCGCGGACCCCTTCAGAGGTGACAGTGTATGATCTATGTCTGGATATACTTGTGACTGACAAGACAGGTTGTCTTGTGGAGTGACTGAGTATTCAGAGACCTTGGTGTGGGACATGTTGCTCTTGACGGGAAGAATGTCCTTTGGTTCCACGGTGCGTTCGGGTGGTTGATGCCATGGCTGTTGTCGGGACCATGACTCGGTCGACTCAAGGGATTGGACAGACATGCTTTCTAAGACAGAGAAGTCTTTTGTCGACCTCCCGGATCGGACAGACGCGCTCTCTGAGTCAGAGGAGTTCCTAGCCATATTCTCTTTAGAATGTTTCCTTGAGAGTGTATCGAGTAATGGATTTCTGAAATGAGTAGGCCGTGACACGTTGTTCTTTAACTCAGGGTTGTCTTTGAGACACTCCTCCGGGCGCCTTTGTCGACTTGTCTTTGATGTTGTCTCATTTGAGAAGTTGTTCAACAACCACGTGCTTGTTCTTTGTGTGTGATCTCGAAGTTTTTTATCTTTGCCCTTCTCACACAATGTCAACGACTTCTTCTCAGTTTCTTCATTGGCACAGGTGCCATTGATGCGTTGGTCTTTTCCTGTCCGTTGTTGGGGAGGATCAGTTCGTCTTATGCAACATGTTTCTTCTTCCCCTTTGTTTGGTGCGCGGACACCTATGGTCCGGGTGTGATGTGTTCTCCTGCTAGATGTTCCCTCGGACTCATCTTCATAACTTGACGAAGAGTGTGACGAAGAGTGTTCCTGCGCCGATTTCCAGTGTTGACCATTTTGATCTCTTCTTCTATAGCTTGTCTTCCTTACCCTCCTGTTGTGCAGGTTGCCATCTTGTCCAGGAGTGCGATCAGTCTCACTTGACGCTCCCTCCTCGTCAGACTTTGAATGACATCTTGAGGGTGAAGAACTCCTTGGGGTTGTCCTTTGACTGGTTGACTCGGAGTACTCCTTGTCGCTTCCCTTGTCACTTTGTCTCTCCCGTTGTCTCTTCACTGGTCTGCCTTCCCTCTCTCTCCTGTTTGTTTTGTTGGTTGTCCGAGTTTTGTCTGTCCAGGCATCTTGACATTTTGCCTTCAGAGCTAGGTCCTTTGATTTGTCACTTGCCTTGATGTGCATTCCCATTTCAGCCTTCCTAATGATTTCTTCTAGCGACCAATGCTCTCGCAGGATCTTGTGCTTTGTGTCAGGGTTTGCGCAGCCTTCAATTATCCGGAGACGAATTGCGTCCTCATCCGTGAAGGTGTTGAAATGGCAGCCTCGTACCAGTGTTTGCAACCGAATGATGAAAGTTGGCAATGGTTCGCCTGGTTCCTGCCAAGCTGTGTTGAAAACGATGCGATCATGGTCTACGTCTGCTTGTGCGGAGAGATGGGCACCCAGCTTCTCTTGGAGTCTTTCATAGATTTCTGTGTCTTTTTTGGAAAATGTTCTGATTGGACATCGGCCCTCAGGACCCACCAGATGGAGGAGTAGCATTAGACATTTTCTCTCTCTTTGTTCACCATTGGCGTCCAGAAAGTCACCTAATGTTGCCAGCCATTGGTTCCGTTGGAGACACAGACTCCAAGTATCATACTGCATCCCTGGG
Organism: Lissotriton helveticus; assembly: GCF_964261635.1. Classification (NCBI taxonomy): domain Eukaryota; kingdom Metazoa; phylum Chordata; class Amphibia; order Caudata; family Salamandridae; genus Lissotriton; species Lissotriton helveticus. The sequence continues at coordinate 1,013,053,434 of NC_136072.1, forward strand.
GGTGGTGTTTTAATGCAGGGGTTGACCCGGTGTGCTACTCCTTCCCCCGCACTGAGAGGAGGATTCTGACCTATTGTCCTCTCGGGGCACTGAGTTGTTCACTGTGCTTCTCGTCTTCCTAGCAGTCTCTCTTTAGTCGGGGTCTTTGGTCCGGGCAATTTGCTTGGACGTTGATAATCTTTGCGACTATCACAGTATGCACCAGTGAATAGAGCTTAGCTTTCTTGAGTTTGGAATGTCCACCACTCAGCTGCACTGTACTAGACACAGGGCTCCCTCCCTTTAGCGTTGCATGCTAGTCGCTGGTGGTCGGGAGCTCCTCTGCGGTGATGCTGGGCACGTTTGACATCATTGTTCGTTCGGACTTTTCCTTTACGCTAGTGCAAGTCCTCCAGTCACTTCATTAACGCGAGAAGTCTAGTGCATGTTGTGCTGGTTTCCGAGACTGTCTTTTGTCGTCCTGCCCTCTTCTGAATTCTTCTGCAATTCTGCCCAGCAGCCCTTCTCCCTTTTACGCCCTTTGATATGTGCTCACGATCACCTTTACCTATTGATCGGATTTGCCTACGCTTGTTAGCTTACTGCACCTCAGGCAGGTGTCCGTGCTTGTTCGGTGTCAGTCTCTTGCGTTCACTCGTGCTTGTTTTCTTGTTGCACCTCTTGCGCTCGCTCGTGTTTGTTTTGTGTCGACTCTTGTGTTTGCTTGTGCTTATTTATTTGTTTAGCGTCTTGCGTTGGCTCGTGCTTGTTGTGTTGCTGTGGCTTTGTACTTGTCAACGTTTGTTTGTTTCTTCTTGCCAATGTTTGTTTATTTGCTCTAGTCAGTGCTTGTTTGTTTCTTCTTGCCAATGCTTGTTTGTTTTCGTCAATGCTTGTTTGTTTCTTCTTGCCAATGCTTGTTTGTTCTCGTCAATGCTTGTTTGTTTCTTCTTGCCAATGCTTGTTTGTTGCTTGCCAGTGCATGTTTGTTTGCTCTCGTCAATGCTTGTTTGTTTCTTCTTGCCAATGCTTGTTTGTTGCTTGCCAGTGCTTGTTTGTTGTTTGTCAATGCTTTTCAGTGCTTGTTTGCAGTTTCAGGCTCTTTGCCTGACTTCAAAATGGCCGCCAATGATCCCTCGCAGGGGATTGGTCAATATTGCCTGACTTCAAAATGGCCGCCGGGAATCTCGTTTTCAGCGAGATTTCAGTCGTTTCTGCTCGTTTCTTCGACCGGAGCCACTCATTCACTCGGCGCTTCGATTTTCCACTCACCACTTGTCTTTTTCAGCCGCGATCCACCGCCAGAGTCACTGCTGCAGGTGAGGTTCCTTTTCTTAATCTTTTGCTGCCGGAGTGGGCTCCCGGTTGGTTCTTTCTGGTCATTTGCTCGAGCCTCACGCGTGGGGCGAGCTTTACTCCTTCTGCCGCCGGGTAGGCTCCGGTGGGCACTTTCGCTCGAGCCTCACGCGTGGGGCGAGCTTTACTCCTTCTGCCGCCGGGTAGGCTCCGGTGGGCACTTTCGCTCGAGCCTCACACGTGGGGCGAGCTTCGCTTCTTCTGCCGCCGGGTGGGCTCCGGTGGGCACTTCAGTCTCCACGCTCCAGCCCCCACACGCGGGGCGAGCAGCTCCAGGTCAGTCGCCGCCGGGGTGAGCTCCCGGTGGGCGTTTTGGACTTCACGCTCCAGCCCCCACACACGAGGGGCGAGCTTCGATCGCGACAGTTGCGAAGGCGGGCTTTTCACTTGCGCCGCAGGGGACAGGGTTGTGCAGCGTCGCAGGATCAGCACAGGTCACACGGTGCGCCCGATCCCATCCTCGTCGCCAGTTGTAGCATCGCGCTACAAAGAACCACAGACGCTAGTCATGCTTTTAACTGGAGCTTTATTTATAAGCCTCCAGCCTCGTCCCTGTCCCTACTCTGACTGCCCTAGTTCCTGTCCCCAGCTCCTCCCGTTCCTGCTCCTCCCCTTAGCTCCACCCCCCAACCACTAGACTACATCATACACAATCCCACAGGAAGGTCATAAGAGAACTGGTAATGTTTCCGGGCACAAATACATAATAGAAAAGTGTGTCTGTGGGATAGGGAAGAGAGAGAAAGGGGAAGCGGCGAGAAACTAAAGGAAGGGACATACAAGGAAATAGGTTGGGGGTGATTATAGTTAATTATGAAGGATTACTTTAGATGCAAACCTAAAAGAGTAATGTCCAGTTTGTTTTAAAATATCATTAATGATTGGGGTAACTCGATCGCTATTGGCAGAAACAACCTCTATTTGCCAGGACAGAGCAAAGGAGAGTCTGCGTACGAGCCAGTAAAAGGTGAAGACATAAATGTGTTCCAGCAATGGCGGCCCACTGCCTGAATGGGTAATCATGCTCCCAAGTCCAAATGAATTCAAGAACCCATATAGTGTACATGTAAAAGAAGCTGGATACACCCATAAACAAATGAACAGCAAAAAAGAACCACAGGAAGACCCTTTTTTCACCAGTATTCAACTGCAGATAAACAAAAGATGCAAACAAAGCACTTGGAAGTTAGCTTTAAAACAAATATGCAGTTCAGTTTTCACGACATCTGATTCTGGTTTAAGTCATGTTGCTCGCAGCTCCATTAATGAATCACCATGAAGAGTGCACCACTCCTTGCTGTAGTTTAGCACTGGATCATTTTACTGTGTGAGATAAAAAATCATAGGAACAGAGGATGAAACGCTTCCTGCAGATTTTAACTCAATATGACTGACTAAAGAAAAACTGGAGCAGCGTCTGCGCTGTGCATCAGCCAGGATGGTGGACTTTCTGGCGGCGGCTGAGCTGCGCCATCTTGTTTTATGGCGAGTGGTTTCCAGTGGGTGCAGGAGGGAGACGCTGCTTCCTCTTAAAGCACTTCAATAGTTTGATCCCTGGAGCGGAGGAGGGATTAGTCTTGGAACATTGTACACCAACGTAAATAAATAAGCAAAATATTACATTTAAAGTGTTGGTTTTGAGAGCAAATACATGTCTGGTTTTAGGAAGTGAAACGCCATTCATTCAGTCCACTCCCACTGGAGGATGCATGTCGGAACTAGAATGAAATTCATAGATCTACCATCTGGGATTCTAAAATCCTTTTCAGACAAGCTCCAAGGTATTCTGTACACCTGTATGGAACAATCAGCACAAAGGGCTCGATAAGCTGAAATGCTAATCCCACACCTATTTATGCTTCTCTTTAAGAAGAAAGTGACTTTTATTCGAAATAGCCTTCTAGCCTGTTTACTTTGTGGTCACTTTAAAATAAATCGTTCTTGTAACAGTCACTGAACTAGGATTAGTCTCTCTGCAGATAACATCGAGGGTCTGATAGCAAAGGCACAAATGTTTAAAGTGACAAAGTGATAATTTACATGTGATGGTGTGTAGTCTTTGGTGTGACCGAGGGACACAATGCCAGCGGAGGAGGATGTAAAGTGGGTGTAGAGGAAGTGAAGCATGTATATCTACTGGCTGGACTCAACTGCACAATGTGGGATGAATCCCGGCTTCTCCACATGACCAAATTGTGTGATCCTGGACAATTGATTTATTTCAATTTCTCTCCTATTTGTCATTATCACATATGAGGACCTCGAAATACATGACATCAGGATGTGTACTGTACAAAACCATCTTCTGTGCTTGGATGCAATCGCTTATGGCATTGTTATGTTTAGTGGGAAGCATGAACATTTCTAAATTCATGGTTGAAAACCATCACTTTAAAAAATACTTTTGAATGCACTGCTATAATTTGAATTACTAAGTCCTGGTCAATAAAATACACTTTTTGGATTTTGAAAAGGCTATGATATTTTTACATGGGTAATGTCTTTAAAATTGAAGGCATTCCTACAGTTAAGGGGCCTAGTTACTTCTTTTTTAAAACTGTAATTAACCTTTAAATAAGTACATGATGTATATTTTAAAATTCAAATTTATTAGTGTTATTTTTGAGTCGAGTAGACATCAGCCCAGGCCGCCTGTAAAGGTCACTTTAAGTATCAATCACAGCTGTAGTACAAACAGATATTTCTATTATGATTTCTAGAGACTATGGGCCTGGCTTCCAAACCTATTGGCACAAGTAAGTTCAAATTAAAGGCAGTAATGGGTTGTTTTAAGAGACCAAGTAATTCACCATGGGTGATCTTGCACTAGTAAATCAATGTACTACATAATCCCACAACTGTCTAATAGTTGCCTGAACAATTACCACTGCTGTGATGGAAAATGTGTGTTCCATGTTGAAGATGATGTGGATGGTTTAGAAGCCCTATTTGTATTATCCCACCTCTCATTAATGTTCCGCACAATGTAAAAAATCAAGCGTTGTCTGCTTCTGCACACGTCATAAAAAGTTATAGAGAGATTGCAATGCTTATGAATTGTATGAACTCTTTTCAACAATAGCTGAAGAAAATAGCATGAAAAATAGTTCTTTTTGTGGGACCAAAAATCCTGCAATATAACTGGCAATAATTCTACGCAATACAACAATCAAAATGGTTATCAGACTTTGTGTACTACTTTTTCTGAAAGAAAAAGGAAATTTACTGTTTGCATCACAAATAACCCCCAAAATGTTTAATTACAGCCATGCAATTTAAAACATCATGAAGATCAACACCATTTGAAATGATATTTCTATATGTGCATTTACTTCTCATGCAATCATCTTCTTCCTTACTTTCCTATCATATTTCCACACCAGACAATAACTTTATTGACTATCTTGATTTTTTTTCACTTTATAATTCTTATGCTTCTTACACACTACATACACTTCATCAGCTATGGTGCATTGTCTTTTAAGCCATGTAATCATAATATAAGACATAAGTCAGGTCTCATAATGTGGAGGAATAACCTCTTAACATTCAGGACTTAAACATTCTGTCGAAACGGAACAAAACATTGCCTTCAGCACACTCACAAAGAACTTTACACCAGTCCTTTGACACCTCAGACCACTTGGAGCCTGGGCAGGGGAAGGACATTTCAAAAACCAGATGTAGAAAAGCTTCTTTCACTTCATCCACTTCAAAGGCTGGAACCTGGTATATTTGCCATGCATGCCAACTCTTCAGTTCACTCCTGTACCTGTGAAGGTCCTCTAGAAGCACTGCCTTGTACTAAAGAGGATTACCCTGCTGCCTGGGGCCTGCTTTGTAACTCTGATGACTGATGTGCTGCTATCAGAGGCCTATCTTGCAACCTAAAGCCTGGGTTGTACCATCAGAGGACTATCCTGCTGCTCGAGGGCTGCCCTGATGCTAGATCCCACAACTACCAGAATGACTCCAAGGGTTGGTTGGCTAGCTTCCTGTTTTGTGCTACCGGGACACAAAAAGCTCTGACAACCTTGAGGCTGTACCTGGACCCTGTCTGAATTGATACCAGCCCTCACAGCAGTGTCGCCCCAGTCCTGGACAAATTGAAGTGGTGCTTAAGTTGTCAAAAGAGCCAAAAAACAAAACTTGGCAATTAGAAACATTTTCTGCTAAAATGTGGTCTGACATCCGACTGGAGAGCAAGACCTACCTGCTCGACGATCTGACCAAGGTGCATTGCCAGTCAGCCTGACATCATAGTCGCTTCCGCTATGTTCTTCTTTGCAGCAGCAAATTCTGTTCGGCTGCTCCTCTCAGGAAGGGTATTTACCCACGTGGGGCTCTCATTGGCCACAACCTGCAGCTTCATCCAGCTAGAGATTTTCGACTTCCAAAAGAGTGACAATGTCAGAACGTAGAAATCTTCACCACGACTTTGTCCAGATGACGCCTCCTCCTTGGATACTGCCAGCTGCCTTGCCCAGGTGAACTTTACCTTCTCAGACATTTTGCTTCAAAAATTCCATTATGTCCGAAGGTAAGCCGAGACTGGTCTCAATTCACCTTGTGTATCCGAACTGTGCTCAATCGTGGACAGCCATAACTATTGACTTTACCCTAGTATTGCAAAACTATTTTTCTCCAAACACTTCAAACAATTCATATCTCCAGTTCTACTGATTGGAATTGGCATATTTAATTTACTGCAAGTCGCTAGTAAAATGCACTGTATGTGCCCAGGGCCTGTAAATTAAATACTACTAGTGGGCCTGCAGCACTGATTGTGCCACCCACGGTTCAGTGAGATAATATCGAAAGCACAAATATCATGTTACTTAAATATTGTGTTAAAAATATTGTTAATACAAATATTGTTTTCTTATGAATATAAGCATAAGTACAATAATATAATTTTTCTTATTGTTTTACACTAATATTGAAAAAATATATACAAAAACATTGTTTTTTTAAATATATATAGTTAAAAATGGTAAACATTGAATATGTTAACATGTAAAAATATGATTTAAATTAAATGTTTAAATACATACATAAACAAATACTTATTTAAGCAAACACACATATAAATATGTATTTGTGTATATTTGTGTACACATGCATAATTAAAATCTATGACATATTAATTTTAAATGAGAATATGATTCTAAAAATGTTTTAATCTACTAGTATAAAAAGTATGTATATATAATGAATAAATCCAACTTGATAATTAATAAAGCGCACTAAGGTGGAAACATCGAAATTTGGCCACAAACTTTATACATGGAGAAAGCAGATTGGCACCTAAGTGATAATACTTGTTATAGGAGAGGCACATTTAATGATATAAGATGCATAAAGGAGACAGTGATAAAAGACAGTGGAAAAGGGATGGATTATTGAGTAAACATGAATACAATTTAAAAAAAATGATTTTCCAGTCACTCCAACTCTATATTTCATCCCGCAAAAAGACAAAAAAGTAATGCCTATACCAGGGCGCCCAATAATCTCAGCCCAGCGAAGCCTCCTTGAACCTCTATCAAAGCATGTGGACCATTTTCTTCATGAATTTGTGGAAGATCTTCCATCTTTTGTTAAAGATACAGGTCACTTTTTGTCTAAACTGAATACCATCAAATGGGAAGATGAGTATGTACTCATTGTAATGGATATTTGTACCCTCTACACCAGCATCCATCATGTGGATGGACTTAACCCCTTCGGGGCTGATGACGAGCTGGGCTCGTCATGGCGCACACCGGTCGTGCGCTGATGACGAGCCCAGCTCGTCATGAGCCCCACCCTCGGGGGAAGCGCTGGCGCTCCCCCCGAGGGTCTGCGATCGCGCTCGTTTTGCTGGGGGTGGCAGCGGAAGAGTTTCCGCTGCCGCCCCCGCCCCTCCCCATGGGAATCCCTGATGACGTCAGCGCACAGCGCGCGCTGACATCATCAGGGATTCCCAGCGCTCGAGAAGCCATTTGCTTCCTGAGCGCCGCGGAGAAAGGTGGGTTTTTTGTGTCTGGCGGGGTTTGGGGCCACAAAGAGGCATCAGGGGAGAGGAAAGAGATTTTCCTTTCCCCTGATGTCTCTTTGCAGGGCATTTCTGCCTCACGATCGCGCACAGCCCCCACTAGCACCAGGGATTTAAATTTAGTTTATAGGAAGCGACTCCTTGGGCAAGGGTCGCTTCCAGGCGGGGTGTGATTATGTTTTAATTTTTCTGCCCCCCTGGGGGCAAATCGGCCCATTTTTTCGGCCGTTTTGCCCCCAGGGGGGGCAGAAATTCCCCACTAGCACCAGGGATTTTTTGGGAAGGCAATATGGCGGCCATTTTTAATGTTTAAGTTTTTCTGTCCCCCCTGGGGGCAAATCGGCCCGTTTTGTTTGCCGTTTTGCCCCCAGGGGGGGCAGAAAATGCCCACTAGCACCAGGGATTTTGATTTTAGCATTTAGGAAACGACCCCTTGGGCAAGGGTCGCTTCCAGGTGGCCTCACATTAACTTTTTGTTTTTCTGCCCCCCCTGGGGGCAAATAGGCCCGTTTTTCGGCCGTTTTGCCCCCAGGGGGGGGGGGGGCAGAAATTTCCCACTAGCACCAGGGATTTTTGTTGGGGCAATGTGTTTGTTTTGGGAAGCGACCCCTTGGGTAAGGGTCGCTTCCAGGTGGCCATGATTGTGTTTTTGTTTTTCTGTCCACCCTGGGGGCAAATCGGCCCTTTTTTTTTGCCGTTTTACCCCCAGGGGGGGGGGGCAAAAATGCCCACTAGCACCAGGGAATTTAAATTTAGTTTTTAGGAAGCGACCCCTTGGGCAAGGGTCGCTTCCTGGTGGCAAGTAATTATGTTTTTGAATTTCTGCCCCCCCCTTGGGGCAAATCGGGCCGTTTTTTTTTACGTTTTGCCTCCTGTTTTTTGGCCCACTAGGCCCTAGGATTTGAGTTTTGTTCAAATGGTGGTTATAATTTTGGGTGTTTTTTACTGTCCGCCTCCCTTGGTGCCAGTTGGTCTTTTTTTGTCCTTACTGCCTTGGCTGGCGGTGTGTGTGGAGTGGTGCTTGGCTGGCGGTGTGTGTGGAGTGGCGCTTCGCTGGTGGTGTGCGTGGAGTGGTACTTGGCTGTCTGTGCACGGAGTGGTGCTTGGCTGGCAGTGTGTGTGGAGTGGCGCTTGGCTTGCGGTGTGCGTGGAGTGGTGCTTGGCTGGCGGTGTGTGTGGAGTGGCGCTTGGCTGGATGGTGTGCGTGTAGTGGTACTTGGCTGTCTGTGCACGGAGTGCTGCTTGGCTGGCGGTGTGTGTGGAGTGGCGCTTGGCTGGATGGTGTGCGTGGAGTGGTACTTGGTTGTCTGTGCACGGAGTGGTGTTTGGCGGGTGGTGTGTGTGGAGTGGTGTTTGGCTGGCGGTGTGTGTGGAATGGTACTTGGCTGGATGGCGTGCGTGGAGCGGTGCTTGGCTGGCAGTGAGTGGCGCTTGGCTTGCGGTGTGCGTGGAGTGGTGCTTGGCTGGCGGTGTGTGTGGAGTGGTACTTGGCTGTCGGTGTGCGCTGAGTGGTGTTTGGCTGGTGGTGTGCATGGTCTGGTGCTTGGATGGTGGTGTGGGTGGACTGGCGCTCGGCTGGCGGTGTGTGAGTAGTTACTTTCTGTTGGTCACTACACACACTGCTAGTTGAGTGACACTCTACGCAGTCCATCATTTTCTGTAGTTGCTGTGTCAGATATGTTGGCGTGTGAAAGTGATGGGCCCTTAATGGCACTGGCGGCTGGCAGTGTGAATGTTTTGTATGTGTCACACGTACGAAAGGTGTATGAATGTCCTTACTGCCCCTGTGTGATGGGGGTACTGGTAGGAGCAAAAGACCGACTGGCACCAAAGGGGTCAGGCAGTAAAAAAAATTCAAAAAATTAACAAGTGTCTTGATGTTAAACCTCATCTAATCCCAATTGGTCTAAGCCCTATTTGATGGCCCATCTGGGCGAATGAAAATTTGGGGGGCAAATTTGTGTGTTGTTTTATTAATTGTTATATTGTTTGTGAAATGTGGTAGTAATTTTTTTTCTTCTCTATTTTTGTCTTGTTCCAGGCTTTTGCTGTTTGGATTGTTGTAGGTTGCGGGTCTGTTTGCAGCTTGTGTAGTTGCTTGTGCTTGGTAAGTGAATGTATTTTGTACTACTTTCCCTTGATGTTTGTCTTTTTGAAAAAGGTTGTACTTATAGCAGTTTGTGTGGCTCTGTGGTTTTTTTTTTTTTCAGCATTAGTGTTTGGTGCACTTTGTTTTCTAATCTGTCATTTCTTTTTTTCTTTCTAGTGGGATATCATTTCTTTTTGCTGTGTCTCAGCAGAGTAGGTGCTGGTGAGTGTAGCTATATTTGGTAAGAGTGAAATTGTTTTGGATTGTATTGATCTTTTTGTGAAAGCCTTACCTTGTTTACTTCTTACTTTGCACAGTGTAGGTTGTTGTGCACTTGTGTGTGCCGGACCCATTGCTTTGTAAGGATAATGGCTAGTCGCAGGATTACTGCTCAGCAGGTTCTTGGTTTGCTTTTTGAGTCTTCCTCTGACCATGGTTCAGAGACTGAGTCCGATTCAGACCCAGAGGTAGGGGCAGAAGATTCAGGCAGTGAGTTTTCTCTTCGCATGGAATCATCATCATCGGATGATGAATCTTCTTCTAGTGCTGATGAAGGGCATATGGTAGAGGAGGATATTGATGTGCCGGTAGTGGGCCAAGAGGCATCTGTGCTGCTGCCTAGGGCCGCAAGGTTTCCTTTCTTTTTACGTCGGCAAGAGGCATGTGGGCTGCAGCCTGCGCCCAAAAGGCTTCACATTGCTGTGGTGCGCCAAGAGGCATCTGGTGCTGTTCGTCTTCCTGTTGGTGTAGTGCAGCAAGAGGCATCTGGGGCTGTTAGGCTTCCCATTGGTGTAGAGCGGCAAGAGGCATCTGTGCCTGCTTGGTTTCCCGGTGGTGTAGTGCAGCAAGAAGCATCTCAGGCTGCTAGGCTTCCCGTTGGTGTAGTGCAGGAAGAGCCCTCTGGGGATGCTATGTCTTCTGTTGGTGTTGTGCAGCCAGAAGTATCTGTGGCTGTTAGGCTTCCCATTGGTGAACAGCAGCAAGAGGCTTCTGGGCTGCAGGCTGGGGTGGCTGCTCCCCCCGTTGATAGGGATGGCCTCTATGTTCCCCCTGGCATGGTGCAGCCGGCATTGCCAGAGTTCACTGGTGTTCCTGGGTGTAGAGTGAATACTGAGAATTTTCTGCCAATACATTTTTTTCAGTTGTTTTTTGACGATGTGTTTTTGCACGAGATTGTTGATCAAACTAATTTGTATGCAGAACAGTTTTTGAGGGACAACAGTGCCAGCCTTAAGCCCCATTCTAGAGCAACACGGTGGACTGCCACAAATGTTGAAGAGATGAAGAAGTTTTTGGGATTAACTTTTTTGATGGGCTTGCTAAGGAAGCCATCAATGTCTTCATATTGGTCCACTAGTCCCTTGATGGCAACAGCTATATTTCCAGCAGTCATAAGTCGTGATCGGTATATGCTTCTTCTTTGGATGATACATTTTGTTGATAATGGTTTAGCGTTGCCACGCGATCACCCTGATTGTGACCGTTTGTTTAAAATTCGGCCTGTCCTTGATCACTTTGTTGATCGTTTTTCTGAGATCTTTGCCCCTGGTAAAGAAATTGCAGTGGATAAGTCTTTTCTATTGTTCAAGGGCCGCTTGGTTTTTAGGCAAAACATTCCTAGTAAGAGGGCACGCTATGGAATCAAACTGTATATGCTGTGTGACAGTGAGACTGGATATGTCTACAATTTTAGGGTTACACTGGTAAGGAGCCCAGCATTAACCCTCCTGGTTGTCCTTCTACTTTTGGAGTGACTGAGAAAATTGTGTGGGAACTAGGTAGAGGATTATTTAACAAAGGCCATCATTTATATGTAGATAACTTCTACACTGGTGTGCGGTTGTTCAAGGAGTTGGCCAAAGTGGGCACTGTTGCTTGTGGCACAATGTGCAGTAACCGTAAAGGTTTCCCAAAGGAACTTGTTTGCAAAAGGCTTGTGCGGGGACAGTCTACTGCATTGCGATGTGGGGAGCTTCTAGCTGTGAAGTTTTCAGACAAGAGAGATGTGTACATGCTGACTACCATCCACGATGAAAGTACTGTACCTGTGCCTGTTTGGAGTCAGGGTGCTGAAGTGCACAAACCTGTGTGCATTTTAGCTTACAAGAAGTTCATGGGTGGTGTTGACAGAGTAGATCAGAGGTTGGAACCTTATGCTGCTCTTCGAAAGGCTTACGTTTGGTACAAGAAGTTGGCTATTCATCTGTTCCACTTGGCATCCTTTAATGCTTTTGTTGTGTACCAGAAGTCTTGTCCTGAGACGAAGATGCCTTTTGTTAAGTTTCAGGAGTCTATAATAGGCAGCCTTGTACTTGTGGAGCAGGCAAGTGTTACTAGATTTGGAGTGGTGGAGGATGTGGCTAGATTGAAAGATCGCCACTTTCCTGAATACATTCCTCCCACTACTGCAGGAGACTTTCCGACTAGAAGATGCAGAGTCTGTTGGCGAAGAGGCGTGCTGAAGGAGTCTCGTATGTACTGTCCTGACTGTCCTTCTAAGCCTGGATTGTGTCTGTCAGCTTGTTTTGAATCGTATCACACGCAAAAGAAGTTTTGGGAGTTTTAATGAGCTGTAAAGTGAATTGCCTGGTCTGCATTCTGTAAAAAATGTTTGTTTGTTTCAAGGATTGGTATTAGTGCAAAGTGTTGAGTTTTAGAATTTGTGTTAGCTGATTTGTAGGGATTTCTATTTATTTAGTGTTATTTTGAAAAAAAGAATTCTAAATGTGTTTGTGGTGTGTGCAGGCTGGTGCTTGGCTGGCGGTGTGTGTGGAGTTGCGCTTGGCTGGATGTTGTGTGTGGAGTGGTACTTGGCTGTCTGTGCACGGAGTGGTGCTTGGCTGGCGGTGTGTGTGAAGTGGTGCTTGGCTGGAGGTGTGCGTGGAGGGGTACTTCGCTGTCGGATGTACGTCATTACGACGCACACTTTTACAGCGCGTTCCATTACAACGCGGTTGTAACAACGCAAGTCGTTACAACGACTTGCGTTGGGGGGGCGCAAATTAAAAAAATTTAATTTACTATTCCAACACCAGTCCCCGTGGATAGTAGGGAAGGTGTTGGGATAGTAAATTAAATGATTTACTATCCTTGAGCGCCCCCCAGCGCAATTCGTTGTAACAACTTTCGTTGTTATGACCGCGTCGTAATGGAACGGCGTTGTAAAGGTTGCGTCGTAAACGTCGCATACCTTCGCTGTCTATTCACGGAGTGGTGCTTGGCTGGCGGTGTGTGTGGAGTGGCGCTTGGCTGGTGGTGTGTGTGGAGTGGTACTTGGCTGTCTGTGCACGGAGTTGTGCTTGGCTGGTGGTGTGTGTGGAGTGGTACTTGGCTGTCTGTGCACGGAGTGGTGCTTGGCTGGCGGTGTGTGTGGAGTGGCGCTTGGCTGGTGGTGTGTGTGGAGTGGTACTTGGCTGTCTGTGCACGGAGTGGTGCTTGGCTGGCGGTGTGTGTGGAGTGGCGCTTGGCTGGTGGTGTGTGTGGAGTGGTACTTGGCTGTCTGTGCACGGAGTGGTGCTTGGCTGGCGGTGTGTGTGGAGTGGCGCTTGGCTGGTGGTGTGTGTGGAGTGGCACTTGGCTGTCTGTGCACGGAGTTGTGATTGGCTGGTGGTGTGTGTGGAGTGGTACTTGGCTGTCTGTGCACGGAGTTGTGCTTGGCTGTCGGTGTGCGCTGAGTGGTGTTTGGCTGGCGGTGTGCAAGGTCTGGTGCTTGGATGGTGGTGTGGGTGGACTGGCGCTCGGCTGGCGGTGTGTGAGTAGTTACTTTCTGTTGGTCACTACACACACTGCTAGTTGAGTGACACTCCACGCAGTCCATCATTTTGTGTAGTTGCAGTGTCAGAAATGTGGGCGTGTGAAAGTGATGGGCCCTTGAATGGCGCTGTTTGCTGGCGTGAGTGTTGAAATGTGATGGGTCCGCGGCTGGCGGTGTGAATGTTTTGTATGTGTCACACGTACGAAAGGTGTATGAATGGCCTGTAAAGAGATTGGTGCCTTGACGTGGCTTTACAGCTCACGAGCTGTGAATCAGTGGTTCAGTTAATCGTACTTTCAATTATACGCAGTGTATTTCATTTTTTGTGAAATTACTTGCGAATACAATTGTATGTACTGAATCATCACTCACCCTCGTGCCAAATCCAACCAGTATGTGTGTGTGCTTGCGGATTAGTTGGCTGTGCAGTAAAATTTGTTTTTTTTCTCTTTCTGCAGTAGGGTGTACCTTGTCCCTTATTGTGATTGTTGTAATGTGTTGCTTTTCCTTCCAGATGGTGCCAGTGGTCTGGTTTGTATCAGGTATGAAAGGTGCGTGAATGGCCTGTAAAACGGTTGGAGCCTTGTCGTGGCTTTACAGCTCACGAGTTGCGAGTCACTGGTTCGGTTTTTATGCATTTATTTATTGACAGAGCATTTCATTTTTTTGAAATATCAAGGTAATAAAATTTTATGTACTGAACCATCACTCGCCCTCGTGCCAAATCCAACCTGTATGTGTGTGTCTTTGAGGAATAGATAGCCGTGCTTGAATCTTTGACTTTTGAGTAACTCAGTTATGGTGTATATTATAGCTATAAATAACTTTCTAAATTTAGATATTATTGTTAAATCATGGTAGTATATGGTCATGTCTTTCTGGTGAATTCTATTGTTGTTTTTTGTCCACAATCTCTTGCAAACTTGAAATTGTCTGTCACAATTTTCATGCGATATTGTCCCCTGAATCGCACGTTCTCCAATTGAAAACGTAATTAATTCAAAACAATTTGGTTTTGCAAGGGGGTTCCCATGAGTTTTTGGCCCGGGGCTTGGCGGGCATCTTTGGAAACTACCAAACCCAAACAGTTCTGAAAACTAGACACCCGGGGGAGTCCAGGGAGGTATGGCATGCGTGGGTCCCCCACTGTTTTCCTAAACAGAAATCCCTTCAAACCTTAAATTTAGGTTAAAAAAAGCACTTTTTCATACATTTTTGGGTGGGATCTCCCTGCCGGCACAAATGTCCTACCACCCAGTGTTCCCCTTGATTTCCCGAGTAAAATGATACCTCACTTGTGTGGGTGGGCCAAAGCCCTGTGACTAAGGTTGGGGTGCTTAATTTGTCAAACCTATATACTAGATTTTTTTAAAATTAATTTTAGCCTGTTCTGCTTTGGGGCACCCACACAAGTGAGGTATCATTTTACTCTGAAGAACAAGGGGAACACTGGGTGTTAGGACATTTTTGCCGGCACGGAGACCCCACACAAAAAAGTTTGGAAACGTGGTTTTTTTACCTAATTTTAAGGTTTGCAAGGAATTCTGGGTAGGAATACATTGGGTGACCCACGCATGCCATACCTCCCTAGACTCCCCCAGGTGTCTAGTTTTCAGAACTGTTTGGGTTTGGTAGTTTCCAAAGATGGCCGCCGAGCCCCGGGCCAAAAACTCAGGTGCCCCCCAAAAATCAAGGTAGTTTTGCTATAGGATACGATTTGGACCTTTTCCTGTTGCAGCCACTATGCCTAACCACGCAAGTGAGGTACCATTTTTATCGGGAGACCTGGGGGAACGCTGGATGGGTGGAAATTTGTTGATCCACGCAGATTCCAGAAGTTTCCACCACAGAAATGTGAGGAAATGTGTTTTTTTGTCAAATTCTTAGCTTTGCAAGGGATTCTGGGTAACAAAATCTGGTGGTAGGCAGTCGAGTCACCCCATCCTGAATTTCCCGGGGTGTCTAGTTTTCACAAATGTATAGGTTTGCTAGGTTTCCCTATGTGCTGGCAGAGCTAGGGCTCAAAAACAAAAGGTAGACTCTTTGTCCAAAAAGGGCAAGATTTCACTGGGAAATAGAAGTGCGACCACGTTGCGTTTTGCGCTGTTTCATGTCGCAGCCACTATGCCTACCCACGCAAGTGAGGTACCATTTTTTTCGGGAGACCTGGGGGAACGCTGGGTGGGTGGAAATTTTTTGATCCACGCAGATTCCAGAACTTTCCACCACAGAAATGTGAGGAAAATGTTTTTTTTGTGTCAAATTCTTAGCTTTGCTAGGGATTCTGGGTAACAAAACCTGGTGGTAGGCAATCGAGTCACCCCATCCTAAATTCCCCTGGGTGTCTAGTTTTCAAAAATGTGTGGGTTTGCTAGGTTTCACTAGGTGCTGGGAGAGCTAGGGCTCAAAAACTAAAGGTAGTCTGTTTGTCAAAAAATGGCAAGATTTCACTGGGAAATTGAGGTGCGACCACGTTGTGTTTTGTGCTGTTTCATGTCGCAGCCACTATGCCTACCCACGCAAGTGAGGTACCATTTTTTTCGGGAGACCTGGGGGAACGCTGGGTGGGTAGAAATTTGTTGATCCACGCAGATTCCAGAACTTTCCACCACAGGAATGTGAGGAAAATGTGTTTTTTTAATCAAATTCTTAGCTTTGCAAGGGATTCTGGGTAACAAAACCTGGTGGTAGGCAATCGACACACCCCATCCTGAATTCCCCGGGGTGTCTAGTTTAAAAAAATGTATAGGGTTGATAGGTTTCACTAGGTGCTGGGTGAGCTAGGGCTCAAAAACAAAAGGTAGTCTGTTTGTCAAAAAATGGCAAGATTTCACTGGGAAATTGAGGTGCGACCACGTTGTGTGATGTGCTGTTTCATGTCGCAGCCACTATGCCTACCCACACAAGTGAGGTACCATTTTTTTCGGAAGACCTGGGGGAACGCTGGGTGGGTAGAAATTTGTTGATCCACGCAGATTCCAGAACTTTCCACCACAGAAATGTGAGGAAAATGTGTTTTTTTGTCAAATTCTTAGATTTGCAAGGGATTCTGGGTAACAAAACCTGGTGGTAGGCAATCGAGTCACCCCATACTGCATTCCCCTGGGTGTCTAGTTTTCAAAAATGTATAGGTTTGCTAGGTTTCACTAGGTGCTGGGAGAGCTAGGGCTCAAAAACAAAAGGTAGTCTCTTTGTCCAAAAATGGCAAGATTTCACTGGGGAATTGAGGTGCGACCACGTTGCGTTTTGCGCTGTTTCATGTCGCAGCCACTATGCCTACCCACGCAAGTGAGGTACCATTTTTTTCGGGAGACCTGGAGAAACGCTGGGTGGGTGGAAATTTGTTGATCCACGCAGATTCCAGAACTTTCCACCACAGAAATGTGAGGAAAATGTGTTTTTTTGTCAAATTCTTAGCTTTGCAAGGGATTCTGGGTAACAAAACCTGGTGGTAGACAGTCGAGTCACCCCATCCTGAATTTCCCTGCGTGTGTAGTTTTCAAAAATGTATAGGTTTGCTAGGTTTCCTTAGGTGCTGGCAGAGCTAGGGCTCAAAAACAAAAGGTAGTCTGTTTGTCAAAAAATGGCAAGATTTCACTGGGAAATTGAGGTGCGACCATGTTGCGTTTTGTGCTGTTTCATGTCGCAGCCACTATGCCTACCCATGCAAGTGAGGTACCAGTTTTTTTGGGAGACCTGGGGGAACGCTGATTGGGTAGAAATTTGTTGATCCACGCAGATTCCAGAACTTTCCACCACAGAAATGTGAGGAAAATTTATTTTTTTTGTCAAATTCTTAGCTTTGCAAGGGATTCTGGGTAACAAAACCTGGTGGTAGGCAGTCGAGTCACCCCATCCTGAATTTCCCTGGGTGTCTAGTTTTCAAAAATGTATAGGCTTGCTAGGTTTCCCTAGGTGCTGGCAAAGCTAGGGCTAAAAAAAAAAAGGTAGTCTCTTTGTCCAAAAAGGGCAAGGTTTCACTGGGAAATTGAGGTGCGACCACGTTGCATTTTGCTCTGTTTCATGTCGCAGCCACTATGCCTATCCACGCAAGTGAGGTACCATTTTTTTCGGGAGACCTGGGGGAACGCTGGGTGGGTGGAAATATGTTGCTCCACGCAGATTCCAGAACTTTCCAGCACAGAAATTTGAGGAAAATGTGTTTTA
The DNA here is from genome assembly GCF_964261635.1 of Lissotriton helveticus. Lineage (NCBI taxonomy): Eukaryota > Metazoa > Chordata > Amphibia > Caudata > Salamandridae > Lissotriton > Lissotriton helveticus. Next base: position 1,013,070,816 of record NC_136072.1, read on the forward strand.
TTTTGTCAAATTCTTAGCTTTGCAAGGGATTCTGGGTAACAAAACCTGATGGTAGGCAGTCGAGTCACCCCATCCTGAATTCCCCTCCGTGTATAATTTTCAAAAATGTATAGGTTTGCTAGGTTTCCCTAGGTGCTGGCAGAGCTAGGGCTCAAAATTAAAAGGTAGTCTCTTTGTCCAAAAATGGCAAGATTTCACTGGGAAATTGAGATAAGACCACGTTGCGTTTAGCGCTGTTTCATGTCGCAGCCACTATGCCTACCCTCGCAAGTGAGGTACCATTTTTTTCGGGAGACCTGGGGGAACACTGGGTGGGTAGATATGTGTTGATCCACGCAGATTCCAGAACTTTCCACCACAGAAATGTGAGGAAAATGTGTTTTTTTGTCAAATTCTTAGATTTGCAAGGGATTCTGTGTAACAACACCTGGTGGTAGGCAGTCGAGTCACCCCATCCTGCATTCCCCTGCGTGTCTAGGTTTCAGAAATGTATAGGTTAGCGAGGTTTCCTTAGGTGCTGGCAGAGCTAGGGCTCAAAAACAAAAGGTAGTCTCTTTGTCCGAAAATGGCAAGATTTCACTGGAAAATTAAGGTGCGACCACGTTACGTTTTGCGCTGTTTCATGTCGCAGCCACTATGCCTACCCACGCAAGTGAGGTACCATTTTTTTTGGAGACCTGGGGGAACGCTGGGTGGGTGGAAATTTGTTGATCCACGCAGATTCCAGAACTTTCCACCACAGAAATGCGAGGAAAATGTTTTTATTTGTCAAATTCTTAGCTTTGTAAGGGATTCTGGATAACAAAACCTGGTGGTAGGCAGTCGAGTCACCCCATCCTGAATTCCCCTGGGTGTCTAGTTTTCAAAAATGTATAGGTTTGCTAGGTTTCCCTAGGTGCTGGCAGAACTAGGGCTCAAAAACAAAAGGTAGTCTCTTTGTCCAAAAAGGGCAAGATTTCACTGTGAAATTGAGGTGCGACCACGTTGCGTTTTGCGCTGTTTCATGTCGCAGCCACTATGCCTACCCACGCAAGTGAGGTACCATTTTTTTCGGGAGACGTGGGGGAACGCTGGGTGGGTAGACATTTGTTGATCCACGCAGATTCCAGAACTTTCCACCACAGAAATGTGAGGAAAATGTTTTTTTTGTCAAATTCTTAGTTTTGCAAGGGATTCTAGGTAACAAAACCTGGTGGTAGGCAGTCGAGTCACCCTATCCTGCATTCCCGTGGGTGTCTAGTTTTCAAAAATTTATAGGTTTGCTAGATTTCCCTAGGTGCTGGCAGAGCTAGGACTCAAAAACAAAAGGTAGTCTCTTTGTCCAAAAAGGGCAAGATTTCACTGGGAAATTGAGGTGCGACCACGTTGCGTTTTGCGCTGTTTCATGTCGCAGCCACTATGCCTACCCATGCAAGTGAGGTACCAGTTTTTTTGGGAGACCTGGGGGAACGCTGGGCGGGTAGAAATTTGTTGATCCACGCAGATTCCAGAACTTTCCACCACAGAAATGTGAGGAAAATGTGTTTTTTTTGTCAAATTCTTAGCTTTGCAAGGGATTCTGGGTAACAAAACCTGGTGGTAGGCAGTCGAGTCACCCCATCCTGAATTTCCCTGGGTGTCTAGTTTTCAAAAATGTATAGGCTTGCTAGGTTTCCCTAGGTGCTGGCAAAGCTAGGGCTAAAAAAAAAAAAGGTAGTCTCTTTGTCCAAAAAGGGCAAGATTTCACTGGGAAATTGAGGTGCGACCACGTTGCATTTTGCGCTGTTTCATGTCGCAGCCACTATGCCTATCCACGCAAGTGAGGTACCAATTTTTTCGGGAGACCTGGGGGAACGCTGGGTGGGTGGAAATTTGTTGCTCCACGCAGATTCCAGAACTTTCCAGCACAGAAATGTGAGGAAATGTGTTTTATTTTGTCAAATTCTTAGCTTTGCAAGGGATTCTGGGTAACAAAACCTGATGGTAGGCAGTCGAGTCACCCCATCCTGAATTCCCCGGGGTGTCTAGTGTTCAAAAATGTATAGGGTTGATAGGTTTCACTAGGTGCTGGGTGAGCTAGGGCTCAAAAACAAAAGGTAGTCTGTTTGTCAAAAAATGGCAAGATTTCACTGGGAAATTGAGGTGCGACCACGTTGCGTTTTGTGCTGTTTCATGTCGCAGCCACTATGCCTACCCATGCAAGTGAGGTACCAGTTTTTTTGGGAGACCTGGGGGAACGCTGGGTGGGTAGAAATTTGTTGATCCACGCAGATTCCAGAACTTTCCACCACAGAAATGTGAGGAAAATTTGTTTTTTTTGTCAAATTCTTAGCTTTGCAAGGGATTCTGGGTAACAAAACCTGGTGGTAGGCAGTCGAGTCACCCCATCCTGAATTTCCCTGGGTGTCTAGTTTTCAAAAATGTATAGGCTTGCTAGGTTTCCCTAGGTGCTGGCAAAGCTAGGGCTAAAAAAAAAAAAAGGTAGTCTCTTTGTCCAAAAAGGGCAAGATTTCACTGGGAAATTGAGGTGCGACCACGTTGCATTTTGCGCTGTTTCATGTCGCAGCCACTATGCCTATCCACGCAAGTGAGGTACCATTTTTTTCGGGAGACCTGGGGGAACGCTGGGTGGGTGGAAATTTGTTGCTCCACGCAGATTCCAGAACTTTCCAGCACAGAAATTTGAGGAAAATGTGTTTTATTTTGTCAAATTCTTAGCTTTGCAAGGGATTCTGGGTAACAAAACCTGATGGTAGGCAGTCGAGTCACCCCATCCTGAATTCCCCGGGGTGTCTAGTTTTCAAAAATGTATAGGGTTGATAGGTTTCACTAGGTGCTGGGTGAGCTAGGGCTCAAAAACAAAAGGTAGTCTGTTTGTCAAAAAATGGCAAGATTTCACTGGGAAATTGAGGTGCGACCACGTTGCGTTTTGTGCTGTTTCATGTCGCAGCCACTATGCCTACCCATGCAAGTGAGGTACCAGTTTTTTTGGGAGACCTGGGGGAACGCTGGGTGGGTAGAAATTTGTTGATCCACGCAGATTCCAGAACTTTCCACCACAGAAATGTGAGGAAAATGTGTTTTTTTGTCAAATTCTTAGCTTTGCAAGGGATTCTGGGTAACAAAACCTGGTGGTAGACAGTCGAGTCACCCCATCCTGAATTTCCCTGCGTGTGTAGTTTTCAAAAATGTATAGGTTTGCTAGGTTTCCTTAGGTGCTGGCAGAGCTAGGGCTCAAAAACAAAAGGTAGTCTCTTTGTCCGAAAATGGCAAGATTTCACTGGAAAATTGAGGTGCGTCTACGTTGCGTTTTGCGCTGTTTCATGTCGCAGCCACTATGCCTACCCACGCAAGTGAGGTAGCATTTTTTTCGGGAGACCTGGGGAAACGCTGGGTGGGTAGAAATTTGTTGATCCACGCAGATTCCAGAACTTTCCACCACAGAAATGTGAGGAAAATGTGTTTTTTTTGTCAAATTCTTAGCTTTGCAAGGGATTCTGGGTAACAACACCTAGTGGTAGGCAGTCGAGTCACCCCATCCTGAATTCCCCTGCATGTCTAGTTTTCAGAAATGTATAGGTTAGTGAGGTTTCCTTAGGTGCTGGCAGAGCTAGGGCTCAAAAACAAAAGGTAGGCTCTTTGTCCGAAAATGGCAAGATTTCACTGGAAAATTGAGGTGCGACCACGTTACATTTTGCGCTGTTTCATGTCGCAGCCACTATGCCTACCCACGCAAGTGAGGTACCATTTTTTTCGGGAGACCTGGGGGAACGCTGGGTGGGTGGAAATTTGTTGATCCACGCAGATTCCAGAACTTTCCACCACAGAAATGTGAGGAAAATGTGTTTTATTTTGTCAAATTCTTAGCTTTGCAAGGGATTCTGGGTAACAAAACCTGATGGTAGGCAGTTGAGTCACCCCATCCTGAATTCCCCTGCGTGTAAATTTTCAAAAATGTATAGGTTTGCTAGGTTTCCCTAGGTGCTGGCAGAGCTAGGGCTCAAAAACAAAAGGTAGTCTCTTTGTCCAAAAATGGCAAGATTTCACTAGGAAATTGAGGTGCGACCACGTTGCGTTTTGTGCTGTTTCATGTCGCAGCCACTATGCCTACTCATGCAAGTGAGGTACCAGTTTTTTTGGGAGACCTGGGGGAACGCTGGATGGGTAGAAATTTGTTGATTCACGCAGATTCCAGAACTTTCCACCACAGAAATGTGAGGAAAATGTGTTTTTTTTGTCAAATTCTTAGCTTTGCAAGGGATTCTGGGTAACAAAACCTGGTGGTAGGCAGTCGAGTCACCCCATCCTGAATTTCCCTGGGTGTCTAGTTTTCAAAAATGTATAGGCTTGCTAGGTTTCCCTAGGTGCTGGCAAAGCTAGGGCTAAAAAAAAAAAAGGTAGTCTCTTTGTCCAAAAAGGGCAAGATTTCACTGGGAAATTGAGGTGCGACCACGTTGCATTTTGCGCTGTTTCATGTCGCAGCCACTATGCCTATCCACGCAAGTGAGGTACCATTTTTTTCGGGAGACCTGGGGGAACGCTGGGTGGGTGGAAATTTGTTGCTCCACGCAGATTCCAGAACTTTCCAGCACAGAAATTTGAGGAAAATGTGTTTTATTTTGTCAAATTCTTAGCTTTGCAAGGGATTCTGGGTAACAAAACCTGATGGTAGGCAGTCGAGTCACCCCATCCTGAATTTCCCGGGGTGTCTAGTTTTCAAAAATGTATAGGGTTGATAGGTTTCACTAGGTGCTGGGTGAGCTAGGGCTCAAAAACAAAAGGTAGTCTGTTTGTCAAAAAATGGCAAGATTTCACTGGGAAATTGAGGTGCGACCACGTTGCGTTTTGTGCTGTTTCATGTCGCAGCCACTATGCCTACCCATGCAAGTGAGGTACCAGTTTTTTTGGGAGACCTGGGGGAACGCTGGGTGGGTAGAAATTTGTTGATCCACGCAGATTCCAGAACTTTCCACCACAGAAATGTGAGGAAAATGTGTTTTTTTGTCAAATTCTTAGCTTTGCAGGGGATTCTGGGTAACAAAACCTGGTGGTAGACAGTCGAGTCACCCCATCCTGAATTTCCCTGCGTGTGTAGTTTTCAAACATGTATAGGTTTGCTAGGTTTCCTTAGGTGCTGGCAGAGCTAGGGCTCAAAAACAAAAGGTAGTCTCTTTGTCCGAAAATGGCAAGATTTCACTGGAAAATTGAGGTGCGTCTACGTTGCGTTTTGCGCTGTTTCATGTCGCAGCCACTATGCCTACCCACGCAAGTGAGGTAGCATTTTTTTCGGGAGACCTGGGGAAACGCTGGGTGGGTAGAAATTTGTTGATCCACGCAGATTCCAGAACTTTCCACCACAGAAATGTGAGGAAAATGTGTTTTTTTTGTCAAATTCTTAGCTTTGCAAGGGATTCTGGGTAACAACACCTAGTGGTAGGCAGTCGAGTCACCCCATCCTGAATTCCCCTGCATGTCTAGTTTTCAGAAATGTATAGGTTAGTGAGGTTTCCTTAGGTGCTGGCAGAGCTAGGGCTCAAAAACAAAAGGTAGGCTCTTTGTCCGAAAATGGCAAGATTTCACTGGAAAATTGAGGTGCAACCACGTTACATTTCGCGCTGTTTCATGTCGCAGCCACTATGCCTACCCACGCAAGTGAGGTACCATTTTTTTCGGGAGACCTGGGGGAACGCTGGGTGGGTGGAAATTTGTTGATCCACGCAGATTCCAGAACTTTCCACCACAGAAATGTGAGGAAAATGTGTTTTATTTTGTCAAATTCTTAGCTTTGCAAGGGATTCTGGGTAACAAAACCTGATGGTAGGCAGTTGAGTCACCCCATCCTGAATTCCCCTGCGTGTAAATTTTCAAAAATGTATAGGTTTGCTAGGTTTCCCTAGGTGCTGGCAGAGCTAGGGCTCAAAAACAAAAGGTAGTCTCTTTGTCCAAAAATGGCAAGATTTCACTAGGAAATTGAGGTGCGACCACGTTGCGTTTTGTGCTGTTTCATGTCGCAGCCACTATGCCTACTCATGCAAGTGAGGTACCAGTTTTTTTGGGAGACCTGGGGGAACGCTGGGTGGGTAGAAATTTGTTGATCCACGCAGATTCCAGAACTTTCCACCACAGAAATGTGAGGAAAATGTGTTTTTTTTGTCAAATTCTTAGCTTTGCAAGGGATTCTGGGTAACAAAACCTGGTGGTAGGCAGTCGAGTCACCCCATCCTGAATTCCCCGGGGTGTCTAGTTTTCAAAAATGTATAGGGTTGATAGGTTTCACTAGGTGCTGGGTGAGCTAGGGCTCAAAAACAAAAGGTAGTCTGTTTGTCAAAAAATGGCAAGATTTCACTGGGAAATTGAGGTGCGACCACGTTGCGTTTTGTGCTGTTTCATGTCGCAGCCACTATGCCTACCCATGCAAGTGAGGTACCAGTTTTTTTGGGAGACCTGGGGGAACGCTGGGTGGGTAGAAATTTGTTGATCCACGCAGATTCCAGAACTTTCCACCACAGAAATGTGAGGAAAATGTGTTTTTTTGTCAAATTCTTAGCTTTGCAGGGGATTCTGGGTAACAAAACCTGGTGGTAGACAGTCGAGTCACCCCATCCTGAATTTCCCTGCGTGTGTAGTTTTCAAAAATGTATAGGTTTGCTAGGTTTCCTTAGGTGCTGGCAGAGCTAGGGCTCAAAAACAAAAGGTAGTCTCTTTGTCCGAAAATGGCAAGATTTCACTGGAAAATTGAGGTGCGTCTACGTTGCGTTTTGCGCTGTTTCATGTCGCAGCCACTATGCCTACCCACGCAAGTGAGGTAGCATTTTTTTCGGGAGACCTGGGGAAACGCTGGGTGGGTAGAAATTTGTTGATCCACGCAGATTCCAGAACTTTCCACCACAGAAATGTGAGGAAAATGTGTTTTTTTTGTCAAATTCTTAGCTTTGCAAGGGATTCTGGGTAACAACACCTAGTGGTAGGCAGTCGAGTCACCCCATCCTGAATTCCCCTGCATGTCTAGTTTTCAGAAATGTATAGGTTAGTGAGGTTTCCTTAGGTGCTGGCAGAGCTAGGGCTCAAAAACAAAAGGTAGGCTCTTTGTCCGAAAATGGCAAGATTTCACTGGAAAATTGAGGTGCAACCACGTTACATTTCGCGCTGTTGCATGTCGCAGCCACTATGCCTACCCACGCAAGTGAGGTACCATTTTTTTCGGGAGACCTGGGGGAACGCTGGGTGGGTGGAAATTTGTTGATCCACGCAGATTCCAGAACTTTCCACCACAGAAATGTGAGGAAAATGTGTTTTATTTTGTCAAATTCTTAGCTTTGCAAGGGATTCTGGGTAACAAAACCTGATGGTAGGCAGTTGAGTCACCCCATCCTGAATTCCCCTGCGTGTAAATTTTCAAAAATGTATAGGTTTGCTAGGTTTCCCTAGGTGCTGGCAGAGCTAGGGCTCAAAAACAAAAGGTAGTCTCTTTGTCCAAAAATGGCAAGATTTCACTAGGAAATTGAGGTGCGACCACGTTGCGTTTTGTGCTGTTTCATGTCGCAGCCACTATGCCTACTCATGCAAGTGAGGTACCAGTTTTTTTGGGAGACCTGGGGGAACGCTGGGTGGGTAGAAATTTGTTGATCCACGCAGATTCCAGAACTTTCCACCACAGAAATGTGAGGAAAATGTGTTTTTTTTGTCAAATTCTTAGCTTTGCAAGGGATTCTGGGTAACAAAACCTGGTGGTAGGCAGTCGAGTCACCCCATCCTGAATTTCCCTGGGTGTCTAGTTTTCAAAAATGTATAGGCTTGCTAGGTTTCCCTAGGTGCTGGCAAAGCTAGGGCTAAAAAAAAAAAAGGTAGTCTCTTTGTCCAAAAAGGGCAAGATTTCACTGGGAAATTGAGGTGCGACCACGTTGCATTTTGCGCTGTTTCATGTCGCAGCCACTATGCCTATCCACGCAAGTGAGGTACCAATTTTTTCGGGAGACCTGGGGGAACGCTGGGTGGGTGGAAATTTGTTGCTCCACGCAGATTCCAGAACTTTCCAGCACAGAAATGTGAGGAAAATGTGTTTTATTTTGTCAAATTCTTAGCTTTGCAAGGGATTCTGGATAACAAAACCTGATGGTAGGCAGTCGAGTCACCCCATCCTGAATTCCCCGGGGTGTCTAGTTTTAAAAAATGTATAGGGTTAATAGGTTTCACTAGGTGCTGGGTGAGCTAGGGCTCATAAACAAAAGGTAGTCTGTTTGTCAAAAAATGGCAAGATTTCACTGGGAAATTGAGGTGCGACCACGTTGCGTTTTGTGCTGTTTCATGTCGCAGCCACTATGCCTACCCATGCAAGTGAGGTACCAGTTTTTTTGGGAGACCTGGGGGAACGCTGATTGGGTAGAAATTTGTTGATCCACGCAGATTCCAGAACTTTCCACCACAGAAATGTGAGGAAAATTTATTTTTTTTGTCAAATTCTTAGCTTTGCAAGGGATACTGGGTAACAAAACCTGGTGGTAGGCAGTCGAGTCACCCCATCCTGAATTTCCCTGGGTGTCTAGTTTTCAAAAATGTATAGGCTTGCTAGGTTTCCCTAGGTGCTGGCAAAGCTAGGGCTAAAAAAAAAAAGGTAGTCTCTTTGTCCAAAAAGGGCAAGGTTTCACTGGGAAATTGAGGTGCGACCACGTTGCATTTTGCTCTGTTTCATGTCGCAGCCACTATGCCTATCCACGCAAGTGAGGTACCATTTTTTTCGGGAGACCTGGGGGAACGCTGGGTGGGTGGAAATTTGTTGCTCCACGCAGATTCCAGAACTTTCCAGCACAGAAATTTGAGGAAAATGTGTTTTATTTTGTCAAATTCTTAGCTTTGCAAGGGATTCTGGGTAACAAAACCTGATGGTAGGCAGTCGAGTCACCCCATCCTGAATTCCCCTCCGTGTATAATTTTCAAAAATGTATAGGTTTGCTAGGTTTCCCTAGGTGCTGGCAGAGCTAGGGCTCAAAATTAAAAGGTAGTCTCTTTGTCCAAAAATGGCAAGATTTCACTGGGAAATTGAGATAAGACCACGTTGCGTTTAGCGCTGTTTCATGTCGCAGCCACTATGCCTACCCTCGCAAGTGAGGTACCATTTTTTTCGGGAGACCTGGGGGAACACTGGGTGGGTAGAAATGTGTTGATCCACGCAGATTCCAGAACTTTCCACCACAGAAATGTGAGGAAAATGTGTTTTTTTGTCAAATTCTTAGATTTGCAAGGGATTCTGTGTAACAACACCTGGTGGTAGGCAGTGGAGTCACCCCATCCTGCATTCCCCTGCGTGTCTAGGTTTCAGAAATGTATAGGTTAGCGAGGTTTCCTTAGGTGCTGGCAGAGCTAGGGCTCAAAAACAAAAGGTAGTCTCTTTGTCCGAAAATGGCAAGATTTCACTGGAAAATTAAGGTGCGACCACGTTACGTTTTGCGCTGTTTCATGTCGCAGCCACTATGCCTACCCACGCAAGTGAGGTACCATTTTTTTTGGAGACCTGGGGGAACGCTGGGTGGGTGGAAATTTGTTGATCCACGCAGATTCCAGAACTTTCCACCACAGAAATGCGAGGAAAATGTTTTTATTTGTCAAATTCTTAGCTTTGTAAGGGATTCTGGATAACAAAACCTGGTGGTAGGCAGTCGAGTCACCCCATCCTGAATTCCCCTGGGTGTCTAGTTTTCAAAAATGTATAGGTTTGCTAGGTTTCCCTAGGTGCTGGCAGAACTAGGGCTCAAAAACAAAAGGTAGTCTCTTTGTCCAAAAAGGGCAAGATTTCACTGTGAAATTGAGGTGCGACCACGTTGCGTTTTGCGCTGTTTCATGTCGCAGCCACTATGCCTACCCACGCAAGTGAGGTGCCATTTTTTTCGGGAGACGTGGGGGAACGCTGGGTGGGTAGACATTTGTTGATCCACGCAGATTCCAGAACTTTCCACCACAGAAATGTGAGGAAAATGTTTTTTTTGTCAAATTCTTAGTTTTGCAAGGGATTCTGGGTAACAAAACCTGGTGGTAGGCAGTCGAGTCACCCTATCCTGCATTCCCGTGGGTGTCTAGTTTTCAAAAATGTATAGGTTTGCTAGATTTCCCTAGGTGCTGGCAGAGCTAGGACTCAAAAACAAAAGGTAGTCTCTTTGTCCAAAAAGGGCAAGATTTCACTGGGAAATTGAGGTGCGACCACGTTGCGTTTTGCGCTGTTTCATGTCGCAGCCACTATGCCTACCCATGCAAGTGAGGTACCAGTTTTTTTGGGAGACCTGGGGGAACGCTGGGCGGGTAGAAATTTGTTGATCCACGCAGATTCCAGAACTTTCCACCACAGAAATGTGAGGAAAATGTGTTTTTTTTGTCAAATTCTTAGCTTTGCAAGGGATTCTGGGTAACAAAACCTGGTGGTAGGCAGTCGAGTCACCCCATCCTGAATTTCCCTGGGTGTCTAGTTTTCAAAAATGTATAGGCTTGCTAGGTTTCCCTAGGTGCTGGCAAAGCTAGGGCTAAAAAAAAAAAGGTAGTCTCTTTGTCCAAAAAGGGCAAGATTTCACTGGGAAATTGAGGTGCGACCACGTTGCATTTTGCGCTGTTTCATGTCGCAGCCACTATGCCTATCCACGCAAGTGAGGTACCAATTTTTTCGGGAGACCTGGGGGAACGCTGGGTGGGTGGAAATTTGTTGCTCCACGCAGATTCCAGAACTTTCCAGCACAGAAATGTGAGGAAATGTGTTTTATTTTGTCAAATTCTTAGCTTTGCAAGGGATTCTGGGTAACAAAACCTGATGGTAGGCAGTCGAGTCACCCCATCCTGAATTCCCCGGGGTGTCTAGTTTTCAAAAATGTATAGGGTTGATAGGTTTCACTAGGTGCTGGGTGAGCTAGGGCTCAAAAACAAAATGTAGTCTGTTTGTCAAAAAATGGCAAGATTTCACTGGGAAATTGAGGTGCGACCACGTTGCGTTTTGTGCTGTTTCATGTCGCAGCCACTATGCCTACCCATGCAAGTGAGGTACCAGTTTTTTTGGGAGACCTGGGGGAACGCTGGGTGGGTAGAAATTTGTTGATCCACGCAGATTCCAGAACTTTCCACCACAGAAATGTGAGGAAAATTTGTTTTTTTTGTCAAATTCTTAGCTTTGCAAGGGATTCTGGGTAACAAAACCTGGTGGTAGGCAGTCGAGTCACCCCATCCTGAATTTCCCTGGGTGTCTAGTTTTCAAAAATGTATAGGCTTGCTAGGTTTCCCTAGGTGCTGGCAAAGCTAGGGCTAAAAAAAAAAAAGGTAGTCTCTTTGTCCAAAAAGGGCAAGATTTCACTGGGAAATTGAGGTGCGACCACGTTGCATTTTGCGCTGTTTCATGTCGCAGCCACTATGCCTATCCACGCAAGTGAGGTACCATTTTTTTCGGGAGACCTGGGGGAACGCTGGGTGGGTGGAAATTTGTTGCTCCACGCAGATTCCAGAACTTTCCAGCACAGAAATTTGAGGAAAATGTGTTTTATTTTGTCAAATTCTTAGCTTTGCAAGGGATTCTGGGTAACAAAACCTGATGGTAGGCAGTCGAGTCACCCCATCCTGAATTCCCCGGGGTGTCTAGTTTTAAAAAATGTATAGGGTTGATAGGTTTCACTAGGTGCTGGGTGAGCTAGGGCTCAAAAACAAAAGGTAGTCTGTTTGTCAAAAAATGGCAAGATTTCACTGGGAAATTGAGGTGCGACCACGTTGCGTTTTGTGCTGTTTCATGTCGCAGCCACTATGCCTACCCATGCAAGTGAGGTACCAGTTTTTTTGGGAGACCTGGGGGAACGCTGGGTGGGTAGAAATTTGTTGATCCACGCAGATTCCAGAACTTTCCACCACAGAAATGTGAGGAAAATGTGTTTTTTTTGTCAAATTCTTAGCTTTGCAAGGGATTCTGGGTAACAAAACCTGGTGGTAGGCAGTCGAGTCACCCCATCCTGAATTTCCCTGGGTGTCTAGTTTTCAAAAATGTATAGGCTTGCTAGGTTTCCCTAGGTGCTGGCAAAGCTAGGGCAAAAAAAAACAAAAAAGGTAGTCTCTTTGTCCAAAAAGGGCAAGATTTCACTGGGAAATTGAGGTGCGACCACGTTGCATTTTGCGCTGTTTCATGTCGCAGCCACTATGCCTATCCACGCAAGTGAGGTACCATTTTTTTCGGGAGACCTGGGGGAACGCTGGGTGGGTGGAAATTTGTTGCTCCACGCAGATTCCAGAACTTTCCGGCACAGAAATGTGAGGAAAATGTGTTTTATTTTGTCAAATTCTTAGCTTTGCAAGGGATTCTGGGTAACAAAACCTGATGGTAGGCAGTCGAGTCACCCCATCCTGAATTCCCCTCCGTGTATAATTTTCAAAAATGTATAGGTTTGCTAGGTTTCCCTAGGTGCTGGCAGAGCTAGGGCTGAAAATTAAAAGGTAGTCTCTTTGTCCAAAAATGGCAAGATTTCACTGGGAAATTGAGATAAGACCACGTTGCGTTTTGCGCTGTTTCATGTCGCAGCCACTATGCCTACCCATGCAAGTGAGGTACCAGTTTTTTTGGGAGACCTGGGGGAACGCTGGGTGGGTAGAAATTTGTTGATCCACGCAGATTCCAGAACTTTCCACCACAGAAATGTGAGGAAAATGTGTTTTATTTTGTCAAATTTTTAGCTTTGCAAGGGATTCTGGGTAACAAAACCTGATGGTAGGCAGTCGAGTCACCCCATCCTGAATTCCCCTGCGTGTATAATTTTCAAAAATGTATAGGTTTGCTAGGTTTCCCTAGGTGCTGGCAGAGCTAGGGCTCAAAAACAAAAGGTAGTCTCTTTGTCCAAAAAGGGCAAGATTTCACTGGGAAATTGAGGTGCGACCACGTTGCGTTTTGCGCTGTTTCATTTCGCAGCCACTATGCCTACCCACGCAAGTGAGGTACCATTTTTTTCGGGAGACCTGGGGGAACGCTGGGTGGGTAGAAATTTGTTGATCCACGCAGATTCCAGAACTTTCCACCACAGAATGTGAGGAAAATGTTTTTAATTGTCAAATTCTTAGCTTTGTAAGGGATTCTGGATAACAAAACCTGGTGGTAGGCAGTCGAGTCACCCCATCCTGAATTCCCCTGGGTGTCTAGTTTTCAAAAATGTATAGGTTTGCTAGGTTTCCCTAGGTGCTGGCAGAACTAGGGCTCAAAAACAAAAGGTAGTCTCTTTGTCCAAAAAGGGCAAGATTTCACTATGAAATTGAGGTGCGACCACGTTGCGTTTTGCGCTGTTTCATGTCGCAGCCACTATGCCTACCCACGCAAGTGAGGTACCATTTTTTTCGGGAGACGTGGGGGAACGCTGGGTGGGTAGACATTTGTTGATCCACGCAGATTCCAGAACTTTCCACCACAGAAATGTGAGGAAAATGTTTTTTTTGTAAAATTCTTAGTTTTGCAAGGGATTCTGGGTAACAAAACCTGGTGGTAGGCAGTCGAGTCACCCTATCCTGCATTCCCGTGGGTGTCTAGTTTTAAAAAATGTGTAGGTTTGCTAGATTTCCCTAGGTGCTGGCAGAGCTAGGACTCAAAAACAAAAGGTAGTCTCTTTGTCCAAAAAGGGCAAGATTTCACTGGGAAATTGAGGTGCGACCACGTTGCATTTTGCGCTGTTTCATGTCGCAGCCACTATGCCTATCCACGCAAGTGAGGTACCATTTTTTTCGGGAGACCTGGGGGAACGCTGGGCGGGTAGAAATTTGTTGATCCACGCAGATTCCAGAACTTTCCACCACAGAAATGTGAGGAAAATGTGTTTTTTTTGTCAAATTCTTAGCTTTGCAAGGGATTCTGGGTAACAAAACCTGGTGGTAGGCAGTCGAGTCACCCCATCCTGAATTTCCCTGGGTGTCTAGTTTTCAAAAATGTATAGGCTTGCTAGGTTTCCCTAGGTGCTGGCAAAGCTAGGGCTAAAAAAAAAAAAGGTAGTCTCTTTGTCCAAAAAGGGCAAGATTTCACTGGGAAATTGAGGTGCGACCACGTTGCATTTTGCGCTGTTTCATGTCGCAGCCACTATGCCTATCCACGCAAGTGAGGTACCAATTTTTTCGAGAGACCTGGGGGAACGCTGGGTGGGTGGAAATTTGTTGCTCCACGCAGATTCCAGAACTTTCCAGCACAGAAATGTGAGGAAATGTGTTTTATTTTGTCAAATTCTTAGCTTTGCAAGGGATTCTGGGTAACAAAACCTGATGGTAGGCAGTCGAGTCACCCCATCCTGAATTCCCCGGGGTGTCTAGTTTTCAAAAATGTATAGGGTTGATAGGTTTCACTAGGTGCTGGGTGAGCTAGGGCTCAAAAACAAAAGGTAGTCTGTTTGTCAAAAAATGGCAAGATTTCACTGGGAAATTGAGGTGCGACCACGTTGCGTTTTGTGCTGTTTCATGTCGCAGCCACTATGCCTACCCATGCAAGTGAGGTACCAGTTTTTTTGGGAGACCTGGGGGAACGCTGGGTGGGTAGAAATTTGTTGATCCACGCAGATTCCAGGACTTTCCACCACAGAAATGTGAGGAAAATGTGTTTTTTTGGTCAAATTCTTAGCTTTGCAAGGGATTCTGGGTAACAAAACCTGGTGGTAGGCAGTCGAGTCACCCCATCCTGAATTTCCCTGGGTGTCTAGTTTTCAAAAATGTATAGGCTTGCTAGGTTTCCCTAGGTGCTGGCAAAGCTAGGGCTAAAAAAAAAAAAGGTAGTCTCTTTGTCCAAAAAGGGCAAGATTTCACTGGGAAATTGAGGTGCGACCACGTTGCATTTTGCGCTGTTTCATGTCGCAGCCACTATGCCTATCCACGCAAGTGAGGTACCATTTTTTTCGGGAGACCTGGGGGAACGCTGGGTGGGTGGAAATTTGTTGCTCCACGCAGATTCCAGAACTTTCCAGCACAGAAATGTGAGGAAAATGTGTTTTATTTTGTCAAATTCTTAGCTTTGCAAGGGATTCTGGGTAACAAAACCTGATGGTAGGCAGTCGAGTCACCCCATCCTGAATTCCCCGGGGTGTCTAGTTTTCAAAAATGTATAGGGTTGATAGGTTTCACTAGGTGCTGGGTGAGCTAGGGCTCAAAAACAAAAGGTAGTCTGTTTGTCAAAAAATGGCAAGATTTCACTGGGAAATTGAGGTGCGACCACGTTGCGTTTTGTGCTGTTTCATGTCGCAGCCACTATGCCTACCCATGCAAGTGAGGTACCAGTTTTTTTGGGAGACCTGGGGGAACGCTGGGTGGGTAGAAATTTGTTGATCCACGCAGATTCCAGAACTTTCCACCACAGAAATGTGAGGAAAATGTGTTTTTTTTGTCAAATTCTTAGCTTTGCAAGGGATTCTGGGTAACAAAACCTGGTGGTAGGCAGTCGAGTCACCCCATCCTGAATTTCCCTGGTTGTCTAGTTTTCAAAAATGTATAGGCTTGCTAGGTTTCCCTAGGTGCTGGCAAAGCTAGGGCTAAAAAAAAAAAAGGTAGTCTCTTTGTCCAAAAAGGGCAAGATTTCACTGGGAAATTGAGGTGCGACCACGTTGCATTTTGCGCTGTTTCATGTCGCAGCCACTATGCCTATCCACGCAAGTGAGGTACCATTTTTTTCGGGAGACCTGGGGGAACGCTGGGTGGGTGGAAATTTGTTGCTCCACGCAGATTCCAGAACTTTCCAGCACAGAAATGTGAGAAAAATGTGTTTTATTTTGTCAAATTCTTAGCTTTGCAAGGGATTCTGGGTAACAAAACCTGATGGTAGGCAGTCGAGTCACCCCATCCTGAATTCCCCTCCGTGTATAATTTTCAAAAATGTATAGGTTTGCTAGGTTTCCCTAGGTGCTGGCAGAGCTAGGGCTCAAAATTAAAAGGTAGTCTCTTTGTCCAAAAATGGCAAGATTTCACTGGGAAATTGAGATAAGACCACGTTGCGTTTTGCGCTGTTTCATGTCGCAGCCACTATGCCTACCCATGCAAGTGAGGTACCAGTTTTTTTGGGAGACCTGGGGGAACGCTGGGTGGGTAGAAATTTGTTGATCCACGCAGATTCCAGAACTTTCCACCACAGAAATGTGAGGAAAATGTGTTTTATTTTGTCAAATTTTTAGCTTTGCAAGGGATTCTGGGTAACAAAACCTGATGGTAGGCAGTCGAGTCACCCCATCCTGAATTTCCCTGCGTGTATAATTTTCAAAAATGTATAGGTTTGCTAGGTTTCCCTAGGTGCTGGCAGAGCTAGGGCTCAAAAACAAAAGGTAGTCTCTTTGTCCAAAAAGGGCAAGATTTCACTGGGAAATTGAGGTGCGACCACGTTGCGTTTTGCGCTGTTTCATTTCGCAGCCACTATGCCTACCCACGCAAGTGAGGTACCATTTTTTTCGGGAGACCTGGGGGAACGCTGGGTGGGTAGAAATTTGTTGATCCACGCAGATTCCAGAACTTTCCACCACAGAAATGTGAGGAAAATGTGTTTTTTTGGCATATTCTTAGCTTTGCAAGGGATTCTGGGTAACAAAACCTGGTGGTAGGCAGTCGAGTCACCCCATCCTGAATTCCCTTGGGTGTCTACCTTTCAAAAATTTATAGGTTTTCTAGGTTTCCCTAGGTGCCGGCAGAGCTAGGGTGCAAAAACTACAGGTAGGCACTTTGCCATAAAAGGGTCAATTTTTAACTGCAAAATTGTGGTGTGACCACGTTGCATTTTGCGCCGTTTCCTGTCGCAAGCACAAGGCTGACCCACACAAGTGAGGTACCATTTTTATCGGGAGACTTAGGGTAATTCAGATTTGTAAATCAACTGTTATTACCAATTGAGTTTTTATGCATTTCTCCCTTCCCAATGAAAGACATTGTGTAAAAAAAAAATCTTTTTCAAAAATGACCAATAATTCTCATGCTAGTATGAGTATTCCCAATTTTGAAAATGTGCAATTATATACTGTTTCTAGATTCTATAATTTGTTCCCAATTCAGAAATACATAGGTGTCTTTCTTACCGATTTTTCCACATATACATTTTCCAAGAATAAGTGCTCTATACCCAGTAAATAAAAAAAAATCATTGCAAGTTGCTGCTCAGTTTTTGGATCTGGGTTCGTCGGGTTCTGGGAGAAACTACAAGTCCTATATATCCCCACAACCAGGAAGGTCTAACACATGTAATGGTACATTGCTTTCCAAGAGCTGTCAAAATTACAAGAAGTTATTGGTGAAAATGTTGAGACAAAAGGCTGTTTTTTTCAACGAATTTTCAATTATTCCAATATTTAACTGTTAGTTTATATAAAGAAACCTTCATGGATTTAGACAAATGACCCTTTTTTGAATTCAGAATTCAGTCTACTTCTCAAAAATGTATAGCTTTCCAGGATCCCTTATTGCTTTCATACTCATTTCTACCATTAACTGGAAGGTGGTGAAAAGCTCTAAAAATAGCAAAAATAGGCTATGTCCCAGAAAAATACCAAAACTGTGTGAAAAATGTTGGTTCTCTGACAAAAGACTGTCATTCCCTAAAAGCTGAGAAAATGGAGATTTCAGCCCCACAAACCCTTTTTTTAAACCATTTGCAGGGAAAACCCCAGAGGCTTTCATTTGCAGCCCGTTTTTTCAGAAAAACAAAAATTTCACTATACTTTGGTTAATTTCTGGGACCCCTCCAAGGGAATCCACAAACCCTGGGTACCTTTAGAATCCACATGATGTTGGAAGAAAAGGACGCAAAATTGGCGTGGATACCTTATGTGGTCAAAAAGTTACAGGGGCCTAAGCGCGCACTACCCCAAATCGCCAAAAAAAGGCTTAGCACAGGAGGGGAAAAGGCCTAGCAGCGAAGGGGTTAAAGCAGTAAAATACTTATTAGAAAAACGCAATATCAACTACCGCCAACATAATTAAATGATTCTGAGAATGATAGAATTATGTTTAAAGAACAACTATTTTATGTTCAATAGAGAAGTTTTTCAACAATTTCGGAGTGTCGCGATGGGGGCATGTTTCTCCCCCAGCTACGCATGCTTGCATGTGGGGTGGTGGGAGGAACATGTCCTCAGGGGCACCCATGGAGAATTATTTGACTCCCATGTGGTGAAATTTTGGCGTTTTATTGATGACGTGTGCATGATTTGGAAAGGGTCTCTGGAATTTGCTAATGAATTTGTGAGAATCATCAATGAGAACGACTTAAATTTACAGTTTAGTGCGGATATCAGTAGACAATGTGTCCAATTTCTTGATGTAGAGATTTATATAGAGAACAACGTACTACAGACCAGACTACATAGAAAGACAACCGCAGGCAATGCGGTATTGCATGCCAGCAGTTCCCACCAGGTCATTTGATCAAAAGTATTCCGTATGGAAACATTTTAAGAATGCAGAGAATCTGCAGTTCTGATAAAGATCTTGTTGATTCCCAAACCCAAGCACATAATAGATTTATTGCCCGTGGATATTGTCCAAAAATGTTAGAAATAGCAAAAACAAGGGGTAATAGCCATACAAGAGAGCAATGTTTGAGTGCAGCCTCAAAGGAGAGAAATAAAGAGATTGGTGGGGTGAGTAATGACCTTCACCTATGTGATGATCAGGTAAGACTGATAATGATATATAGTAGTGGGAGAAAAAAGTTAGGGGCATCATTAACAAGCATTGGCCCTGTTAGACCTGTCATTTTTTTGGATGGTCTCCCCTTATTTTTGCCCCTTTCTGCCTCCTATTTTTTTTTCCACCAACCCTTTTTGTGTGGCCTTAGGTCTCCGGGTGCCCCATCACTGCTAACCCGTGCTGAGGTACAGGTGCGCCTTCCTAAAATGGTGGATAGGGAGGGTTCCTAAGATGGACGCCTGCTAGAGTTACCTCAGAGCTCTGGCCCATAGGATAACATTAGAGAGTTCCAGAACCTTCCAATCCACTCTAGTGATCCAGGCCTAGGCTATATAAGGGAGGACTCTGGGCAGCCATCTTGTAATGACTGGGATGACTGGAGTGCAGACTACAGAGTAGGGGGATTGTGACTCAGGCTGATGTGATTGCTCTTAGGGGCTGCTAGTTAGTGGTGGTCGCTGCCCTCCTTCCTGCTGATCTGGCCCTGCCTGTGAGAAGTTGCCAGAGCTAAGCTTTAGTGTGGCCACTCTTAAAAAGAACGTCATTTCCTCAGCATCTGATGAGAGTAACCTAGCCCTGACCCTGGAAATCTGGAAGGGTGGTGCCGCGGGATATAGTGGCAACCTGGATGGAAAAGACTTCTAACCTGATCTCTGGAATAAGGTGAAATCCGGAGTGGTGACTAGGGTTGTGGATTGACCTGTATTAAGAGCGTCAACCTTCCTCGAGGTGGTTAAGGCCCAACTCATTCAGAGCTGCTGTTAATTGTGCCCGTGATACCCCCCTCTTTCACAACCTACGCTACCTGTCTGAGGGGCTGGGCGCCAAGGCTGCTGGCGTCACTGCGCCACAAAATCAAATGTGGAGATCGCCTGACTAAATTCCGTGCCAGGCGAGAGGTGGAGAAGGGGCGTCGCCGGCTTGAGGAGAGAGACGCGGGGCGGGGTCGCTTGGCAACCGGATTCCCGCCCGGCGTGTCTCCATACTCCCTAGTCAAGCCGGAATCTCCTGGTGTGCGAGAGTCTGCCGCGGCCCTGTGGAAGGTCGGGTTGCCCCTCGGGAAGGACAGGGGCAGAAGAGCACGGAGGCCCGTGTGCTACGGAGCCTCTGGGAAAGCACACCCTGCGGATCGGCAGCGGCCTCTTCCCGCCTCAGTCGTAGTGCCAGTCCTGAGCGGGAGGGGAAAAGATTGGCCCGTGGACAGCCCCAGAATCACTTAGCGCAAGTGCCGGTTGACATGAGGTATTCGGGAACCAGGGAGGGGAGGGCTGAGAAGGGATTATATTTGGAGCAGAGAATTCAAGAACTAGTCCTCTAAGGCAGACCCCTCGTCAAGCCAACTTGACACTCATAAATTAAGGACGTGGGTGACAATCGTATTCCCCCCTCTTTGGAAATAAGATCTCCAGAGTAATTATTCAGGCCCAGGAGTAAGGGAGAGTCAGCACGCTTTGACTCAGTAGCCTTCGTGATGTTTAACATAAATGTCTTTCTGAGCCTAATTTAAGTTGATGAAGAAGTTGACTAAACTAGAATATCAGTTTATCTCTGAATGAACTAAGGGAGCAATTGTATGTACTACATTTGATGTAGTTACCGGTTTAAGTGAACTGGAATTCGGTGACAAATGAACTAGGTGTGTTATTTCTACCTATTGTCTGCCAAGTTAAATGAAATTGAAAACCAGGTGGTTAAACTATTGTGGAGAAATGTAATGAGTTATGTGGCTAATGCATGTAAATCCCAAAAGGGAATGTTCAAAGAATTAATTTCTTAATCAAGATGTTTTCTCTCATTTTTCCTTTATTCATTTACCATATATAGAGATAAAGCTAATCTATTCTCTATTTAACAGATGGTGTGGTGTCATTTTTGGTGGGTTTGCGCTGGGGTGTTATAGGGTGTGTGATGCAAGCACGTCACGTATGCCTTCTAGATTTAGCCTTCCAGCAAGTGCCATGCTACCCTAAGTGGGCTGGCAGCCCCGGTTCCAACATTTGGTGCTCAGTGGTGGGATAGGATTTGTGCTTGCAAACACCCTACAGCAACTTAGTGTGCGCCATGCACCTTACACCTAATTGTTGTTCTTTCTCTGTCTGGCAAGTTTTAGAGTTAGTCTCTTCAATTGGCATTTTTTGGTTTTTCCAAAATCCTTCTTGAGTTGTTGGCAGCCGCGGCCGGTAGTAGGTGTAACTGCAGGGGGGTGACGTGGGGAGGGGGAGGGCAGGGTGGGGGATAGTAATGTATGGATTACAGACTTTAACAGGTAAGTAAACATATAAATAAATAAAACGAATTTCGTTGCGCGCACTGCATCGCATTTGGTGATGCAGTGCACTCAACGAAATCCGTTTTATTTATTTATATGTTTACTTACCTCTTAAAGTCCGTAATCCATACATTACTACCCCCCACCCTGCCCCTCCCCCTCCCCACGTCACCGCCCTGCAGTTACACCTACTACCGGCCGCGGATGGGTGGTGGTTGAAGGTAGCTCCTATTTGACGCCTTTCTATCAAGTATCCCATATAAATGTCTGAGGGCCCATCTGGCAAGATGGAGTTCGAGCTGGCTAAGTTGGAAACGTACTCAGTGGCGCAGCTTAAAGAATTTTGCCAGGAAAAAGGGGTGTTCTTTAAGCGTGGTGCGAAGAAGGCAGAACTTCAAACCAGCTTGAGAGCATGGGTAGCAGCTCACCCATATGGGGGAGGGAGGAAGAAGGAATGGAGCCTAACATCACCGAAGAATTAGACCTACTGTACCAATCTGAAGGCGGCTACCTGCTACAAGGGCCTGGGACACCTTCGAGGGCGGGCAGTAGTGTGTCTGGGAGAAGCCTGTCCTCCGTAGAATTAGCGGACAGAGGGAGAAGAGATAACTAAAATTGGAGCTAGCACGATTGGAGTAGGAGCGGGTAGAAAGGAGGTTCATCCATGAGCTTACTTTAAGGGAACTGGATCTTAAAGCCCTACAGATAGGGACCCCCAGTAATCCCATTGGTGGCAGCGTACATAAGGAAGTTACCAGGGAGCCCAGACTCTACCTGCCCAAAGATATAGTAGCCAATTTTAGCGTAGGGATGACATTGGCAAGTGGTTGGCTGCCTATGAGGTCTCGTTGAGAGCCCATGGGGTTACATAAAGTCATTGGGGGGCGGCCTGCATAAGTACATGCCTCCAACTGGGAGAGATGCCCTTCTAGCTCTAGAACAGGAGGAACAGATCAATTACTCCACAATGAAGATTGCCTTAGTCAGGAAGTTTGGGCTCACCCCTGAAAAATACCAGCAGAAATTCTGGAACAGCCACAAGCTCCCCACGCAAAACTGGGTGGATTTTTTGGACTACACTCAAAAGGCATTAGAGGGCTGGGTGCAGGGCAGTGAGGTTACTGATTATGAGGGGTTGTACAATCTGTTGTTGAAGGAGCATCTCCTCGAGAAATGTTTTCCGGAGCTGCGCCAACACCTGGTGGACAGCAAGTTGACTATCCCTAGGAAGCTTGCAGAGGAGGCAGACACCTGGGCTAGTACCAGAGTGTCCTCTAAGGGATCTGGGGGTGATTCCCAGAGAGCTGGACAGGGTTCTTCCCAGAAGAAGGAGGGGGGAGATAAAAAGAAGGAGTTCTACAGAGGCCCCCAAAATAGCTCACAAGGGAAGGAGTCAGGTTCCCCAGCCAGATCTGGCCACCAAAAACACACTTATCCTGACCCTAGTCAGCAGCCCAGAATTGTCCGGTGCTACGAGTGCGGCGAAGTTGGACACTATAAAGGAGACCCCAAGTGTCCAAAGAGAGCGCACCCTCCCACTGGAGGAAAAACGCCAGTGGTGGCAAGTGTAGTGCTCGGGGAGGAGCTGCCCCTAGACAAGGGGGTGAGTGGGCAGGGCTGACCCTAGTGTCCCTGGTGTTGAAACCTGAGTCGGGTCGGGGACAATCGATATTTGCCCGGCGGTATTGCCTCTGTGACCCTCTAGTTATTTAATCAAAGAAGAGGCAGGCGCTGGAGACTGGAAAACAGGAAACAAGGTTTTTTATTCTCTCCGGAGGAGAACACAGCAAAACGGACAGAAGGTATCGTTCTGAGGTGCTCTAACTTACGTTTTGGGGCATGGCCCCTTATATACAGTGTTTGTGGTTTTTATTACAGTTTACATACATATGATAAAGCTTTGATGTACGAAAAGACATTCCAGGAATCCCCCTTCGGGCCCGTTCCCACACATATCTACAGTAGAAATCCCCACCCTGGTCACAGCAGGTGATGACTATCGCGCAGCTGGATATTCCGCCAATTCATGGAATGCGGGGTTCGATCGGATCTCATGGGGTGGGGGGGCTTTGATCAACTCGGGGGTCCTTTGAGGAGGGAAGCTTTCTATTGTACGGGGAGGGGCAAGGGATAGTATCGGCAGAGCTGGGTGTCGGCCTGGGAACGGGGAAGACAAACGGGCACACGGGGAAAAGGGGGTTTGCATCTAAGGGCCGGGGATCATGAAAGGGAAGAAGGGAGGTGTCGCGCTGGGAACAGGATGAGGGCCTGGGGCAGAGCAGCGCCGAAGAGGGGTTTATGACTCAAGGCAGGTGCAAGCAGGGGGTGGTCAGCGTGCAGGCTTAGTGAAGGCGAAGGGCTATGTCAGGGGCCAGCGGCATGCAAAAGGGTTCGTTCTGATCGGGGCATCTTAAAATGGCGGGCGCGCACGACAAAAGTGTGGCATCAGGGGAAGAGGCAAGATGGCGCAGATAATGTTCACCAAAACGTACTAATTTTCAACAGTCCTCCCTTTAACATATTCAAGACATCTTGCTGGTTCATTTTCTACTCGGTTCTATTGTGGTGGGCATGAGAAAGAAAACGGTAGGAACCCTAGATGAAAAGAGTTGTAAACAATACATTTTGAGATTTCTAGTTTTTAGGAGCTGGACCTATTGGATAAACTTTGATAAACTTGTTCAGCAGGAAAGTCATAGGAATGTAATACAAAAAACGGTTCTGTAGCGAGAGCAGCAAGTACATATCATAACGTGAACTGGCAGGTTATTACATATCTCAGATTCGGATTGGAGCAGGATCAATACAATGGCGGCTGGGAGAGAAATGAGGCATAGCAGAAACGGTGATTGAGGATGTCAAATGTTCGAAGTTAACGAGTTCTCATTATTCTTTGTGGTCGTCCGTTGGCGCTGTGGAGCACCGGCGATGGAGCTACGGGTCCAGCTCTATTCTAAGTCCTGCGTTGCAGGGCACGACCCTTTCCTCGCGTTTCTGGTCGGAAAGGTCCCTTTCGCCCTGTGTCCTTTGAGGTGATTGTCAGAAAGTTCAGATGGAAGAAGAGCGTACAAAACAGTCCATAGGGTAGGTCGGAGAAAAAGGGGGATGGAGCAAGGCCAAATTAGGAACAGACTAGGGGAACGAGAGACTTCAGATAGGCGGGCGTGTGACCGAATTCAGAGAGCGGGGACTTGTCGGCAAACACTGGACATCGAGCAGGGGCATCAGGTCGGCCCTTTCTTCTCATGTTGTCGAAAACAGTGCCTCGTCCTGCAGCTCTTTTCTGTCGTGGTCTCGCCTTGGCTAATGTCGCAGGTGTTCCTTAGTCTGCAGTCAGGCCTCGTGCTCCCACATCCGGTCCTTCTCTCCTCCAACAGCAGTACCCTTAAACAAGTTTGAAAAGACAGTCTTTAGAGAATTTGCAGATGAAGATAATCAAAAAGTCTATTTCTCTCCCAGCTCCAGGCAAAGAATGAAAATGCCCGTTATATTAGTGTTCACAACTGGCATATGAATGACCGGTGACGGGCCTGTTGGATTTACTATGACTTTCCTTTACAATTATTTATTACAGTCACAACAGTTCATCTGATGGTGACCCACCTTCGTGAGACGAACCTGGCAAAGATATGCCGTTCTCTAGAGTTTTACATTTACAAAGGGTACTGTGAGTTGTCAACATGGTACTACACAGGCATTTTGCTGAGAGACGAACATGGCTAAACATTTCCTTTCTATCGATGCATCCTGCTTTTCAACTACTACGGGGTTCATTTCGATGATTTCTTTACCTTGGACTAGTCTGTTAACCTTGTAAAACATCATTCTGGATCCTACGTAACCTTTTACAGCCCGATTACTTAATTAGGAAGGACAGGGGTTTTATGGGAAACAACCAGGGACATAGGAAACTTGTGGTAAGGGCATAAATCGACCCATCTCTCACAACCGGAAATGAGGGGTAGTTTCATAACTCCAGTTTTTTTGGGCGGCTGATACAGGGGAGGTAACAGGGGTGATCATTTTTCCGGTTTGGGTATTGCGACAATTCGGGGCGGGGAGGGTCGCGTATTCTGAGGTCCTTGTTTTATACCATAGGAGCCGTTGACATGTAGTTCCCTTATTTCGGGCCAGATTAGGGAACCTCTGTCGTCTTACCTGTCCTTTCCCTTACGGCCCAACCTCGGTTCATTGACTTCTAGCGGAAAAGGAGAGGTAATGACACGGTCTCAGGGTGATTGTATTAAAGACAAGTTTTTGTGCAAATACTGACGGTATTTGAAGCCAATTAGGTGGTGTGCTAGGGGTGGCAGTCTGCCAATTTCGGGGCTAATCACTCGGAAGAGTGGGAGTGCAAAAATAGAGGGAGAGAGAGAGAGAGAGAGAGAGAGAGAGAGAGGGGGAGGGGGAGAGAGAGAGAGAGAGAGAGAGAGAGAGAGAGAGAGAGAGAGAGAGAGAGCGCAACGGCAGGCTAAATAGTACACGTGCAACAGAGAGGGTGGCAGTGTATTCAAGAAAGGCTATTTAGTGCATTACACAGTAAAGGGCATTCACGGGTCTGCGTTAGAATCTTGTAATCATGCAGTTTGAGCATTAGACAGGGTAGAGGGGACGTGCCTTGAGAAAAAGGAAAGAAGAAAGGAGGTACCATTTTGTCGCACTTTCTCGCATTCTCGGTCCTTCGACCAGTTGGGTCAACGCCTCAGTCACACACACACATTCTCTCATAGTTTCGCATCATACGTGACATGGGTTCATTCGTCCGGTCTGGTTTAAGGGTGATCACTTTTTATCAGGTTGTGCTAATTTTTCGGGTTTGTTCGATACGTGAGTAGTCTGCAGGCGTGCTTAGACACCACCTTGCGGCGCTAGTCCGCTTCGTGTATTAGACATGGCAAGGCTTCAGATCTTCGCCACACCTCGGCTGTAATCTCTGATGTAACCTGCAGAGGGAGGAAAAAAGGGGGTGGGGGAGACAGCATTCGCGCATATTCAAATACATGGATTCATAAGTCCTTTACTTACCTCTTACTCGTCTTTCCTCCTCGGGGCAGGGTCCCCGGGGATATGGTTTCTGGAGTCGAGGGGGGTAGTGTGTCCATATAGGTCGTGTGCGGGGAAACGTGAAAAGGAAACCAGAGGTGCTTAGTGCGAGGTATCTAGTCAAAGGATGTATCTCACTATCGGGATCCTTAAACCTCTTTCAACGCTGTGGCGTTCTAAGGTTCTTCGGTTCTTGGGTCAGCTCCGTTCCCTGATACTTTGGAACGTTGTACTTTATAACATTTACATTATTTCATTTCACCCTCCTTTTACATTCCCTCATTTACACCGTTCGTTTTACCCATCCTTGGAAGTCAAGGTCTTCCTCTACGCGAGAGTTCATGGGTCAGTCGCGTACTTTGAAGGCGGAGTGTCGTGTTGTCGATCCGATCCGTCCTCCAGGGCTGGGCAACCATCTTCTTTTAACCTTAAAGAGAGAGCAGAGTAGGGTGCACAGAAAAGAACTTTCCCACCGATCCCACATTTTTAAAATAAAGCATGCAATACCCGTCCATAGTTTCAAAAAAAAACCTTTATTTTGCAAAATCATTTCAGCACGTGGATTATGAGGGTGCGGTCGTATTTGGCCGGTCGTGGCAATGGCTAAAGTGCGTACAGTGGGGGGTGTCGTTTGCAGCAATAAAAACATCGGAAAGTTTTACTCATTTATTTGTAAGAAACTAAAACGTCTATTAATTGGCTGGGGGTTCGGGGGTATTTATTTTCATAATTTAGAAGCATAATCATAATAGTTGTAATCAGATTTCCTATATGCATACCGTACGTGTGCGTCGTAAATGAGGTTTACATCAGTTATAAAAATATAATACATTGTACATTTGTAATCAACATTTGTAACGGGGATCCTTTCATACTGTTCGTCGAGTGAGTTCTCCTTGTCTTTTCTAGCCAAGTGTACAAAGGATCATATAAAGTCTCAGAACATCAAGTTTATATTAGTGCGAAGGAACACCACGAGGTGTTCGTAAGTTCCGATTGACACCAGCGCCATTTTGGGCGGGGCCGGCTCAGTCCGGAAGCAGCATCAGGGGGAAATGTTTCCCATTACTGGCAGTTTGGACCAGAGTCCTTTTCGGCAGTTCTAGAATTCATGCTAACAGAAGGAGTGGCAATGTCATGTTTGTTTCGTTGGCGATCAAGGCAGCCGTCCCTTACCGGAAGCCTACAAAGGCCGAAGGTTCCGCCGGGGACCTTTGTAGGATCTTCAAGGCTGCGGAGATGCTGTCGGAGATGGGGGCTCGTGCTCCAGTGGGCAAATGTTCGAGTTATATTGCTGGTCAAAGTTACTCTAGTGGCCGGGGCCCGCCTTCCAGCGGACCCAGACGCCATTTTGAGGCCCTACAGGGGCCACTCTCGTCGAGTTTGCAAGAGTGGGAGAGATCCTTCGGAGTGAAAGGAAGAGGTCCCTGTTGTGTGAAAGCGGGACGTTCAGCTGGGGTGCAGCTGTGATGCCCCCACCGGGGGGGGGCGAGGGAGACTCGTTCGCGTCGTCTCCTTCTCCCGGTGCACTCCATGCTGCTCCTTTTCATCGCCCCGCATGAAGGTCTCTCCACATCCGGTGTTCCCCAAGTCCTGTGCTCAGTGCTGTGGGAGTATGGCCACCTGTGGCGCGCATTCGGCGCGGCACGAGTATCAGTGCAGTCATTGCAGGTTCGGTGTTCCGAAAATATGGCCACCATTGCACGTTCGGTGCTGCGCAAGTACTGGGGTGCCACCATGGTGTGTTCGGTGCTGTGGAAGTATTGGCACCATCGCCTGACTGGGGGTGTTCGGCGTCGGGCCGGGGGCTGGGAGACCTCCTATCGGTGGAGGTGGGAGAGGCTCGTCCGCGTCGCCTCTCCCTCCCAGCCCAACTTGGACAAATTGTTGTGGAGGTACGTGCAGGACATCCCGCCGTCCAGAGCTGCTGCGGCTGTTACGGAAGGGAAAAGAAAGAGGTGCCTCGTTCTTCTCTGGACATGTGGCGGGACTACTTAAGTCTATCCAGGCCCGTTGCGGCTGGCTGAGGAGACATGTGGCGGGACTACCTACAACTGCCCAGGCTGCTGGCTCCTGCCTCTCCTCCGGCTCCCCCATACGTTAAGATTTCCTGACCAAGAGTTGGCGGCCGGGCCCGCCTTATATGGGTTGCCGTTGGTTGGGCGTAGCCGTAACCCTGCCCTACTTTGGAAGGTTCCAGAATGGGGGGGGGGCGAATGTTCTGTTTGACTTTCATTTTCTACAGTTTACCGTTATTATTCCTTGTTTGTTGTGCTAAATTAAAAGTTCAAGTTCATTAATGGTCTACGGATTTTGTTTTACCATTTCTTTCTTTCCAAGTTGCTTTTATGCTAAGTTTCTGCTAACAGAGGTTGAGTAACACGGAAACACGTGTAGAGGGATGACGCAGATTCGTACATTACATACACACAAACTCAGACGGGGGACAGTACAAGTACGACATACAAAGACCCAAGACGAATATAAAACAGTTATTGGTCATAATTATCTCTTTCCGTCTGTGAATTTAAAACGAGGCTGGGTTCCCGTCTTGACGTTGCCCGACCTAGGAGAACTTGAGCATGCTGCTGAAATTGTCCTGGCGAAATCTGTGCCATCG
Source organism: Lissotriton helveticus (assembly GCF_964261635.1). NCBI lineage: Eukaryota > Metazoa > Chordata > Amphibia > Caudata > Salamandridae > Lissotriton > Lissotriton helveticus. Next base: position 1,013,099,354 of record NC_136072.1, read on the forward strand.
GGCATAATCAAACGTGGTGGTTCTATCTGGTCTGTCTATGTAAGTCGGGTTCTTCTTTGTCTCGCGCTTTTTCTCGTACTGCCGGTCTGTCGTTCCTGTCGGCCCTTTGCCTTTACTCACGCTCAGTAGAGTCGGGCATTGGGCTTTCCAGTGTCCGACATACCTACAAAAAGCGCATTGGTCTGGCCCTAAGTCTGGTCGTCTTTTGCATAGTGTCGGGGGATAAGTTGTGGGTAGCGGTGTCCTGGGGTTGTCCTGTCGGTATATTTCTCTACTTGGTTTGTCCTCGTCTTTTCTCTGTCGTTGCATAGCCTCTCTGCGCCACATACCGAGACTGTCGAGCATAATTGGCGTTGTCTTATTATTTCGAAGGGCTATTTCTAACGTTTCTATTTTATCAAGGTCAAAGGATCCTGCCAGTGGCCACTGTTTGTCTTGACTTTCTTCGGTATACCTGTGCCACAATTTATTATAGGCTATGGTGACTAATCCATAGTTTATGAACATGTCCTTATTAGGGGTGCCTTCTAGTGGAGCTATATGGTCCACCTCTAATACACGGTCCGGGCTAAACAGGCTATTAATCAGTGGGGAGAAGACAGACATGACGGCTCGTAACGAGGGACTAAAAAGTCAGCACTGCCTATCTTATCACTAGGTGCAAAGACTGGACAGAATATTTCTATTCTACGTTGTTTGCAGGCAGTGAATACCTCATGGATCAAAAAATAACAAAAAGACCGATAAATAACAATGGGGAGAATGAGTAGGTCCGCAAAGATCTGCGTTACCTACCCTTTTCACTATCTGCAAAAAGGGTGGTCTCTTCCCTGTTTGCAGACAGGGAATCTCCAGGAAACAATAGTTTTGCGAACAACAGTTCAGTTTCAAGTAATTATTGAGTGGGGGAGAAAAAAATAAGCACGGCTGCTGCCCTACCTATCCTCCACTGCTTGCAAAGAGAGAGCCCGTTGTTTCTCCGTTTGTAGACAGTGAATCTCCAAATAAATAAAGAGCAATACTAGTATTTTTAAACAATCAAGCAATCAAACAATCAAGCAATCATTTCGCAACTTGTCGTGATTACACGACCTTACCCGGACCATGTGGACAGTTTCTTGTCTTCCGAATCCAGCGCCCGATCGTCCTCTTTTTCTCGTATTTCTCACGGCACTCCTGATGGTCCCCAGTCAGGACCGTAGATCACTCGAGAGAGGTCTGTTCGGAACTAGTGAAGTTCGGATGATCGGCTGCCAGACGAGGGTCTATTGGGCAAGAGCTCTCCCGATCGTTGCAGTCGTTCACTCTGTCGTCGGGACCTCTCCCACTGGATCCACGAGTCGCTGATGGGCCCCACGCTTGGGACGCCAATTGTTGAAACCTGAGTCGGGTCGGGGACAATCGATATTTGCCCGGCGGTATTGCCTCTGTGACCCTCTAGTTATTTAATCAATGAAGAGGCAGGCGCTGGAGACTGGAAAACAGGAAACAAGGTTTTTTATTCTCTCCGGAGGAGAACACAGCAAAACGGACAGAAGGTATCGTTCTGAGGTGCTCTAACTTACGTTTTGGGGCATGGCCCCTTATATACAGTGTTTGTGGTTTTTATTACAGTTTACATACATATGATAAAGCTTTGATGTACGAAAAGACATTCCAGGAATCCCCCTTCGGGCCCGTTCCCACACATATCTACAGTAGAAATCCCCACCCTGGTCACAGCAGGTGATGACTATCGCGCAGCTGGATATTCCGCCAATTCATGGAATGCGGGGTTCGATCGGATCTCATGGGGTGGGGGGGCTTTGATCAACTCGGGGGTCCTTTGAGGAGGGAAGCTTTCTATTGTACGGGGAGGGGCAAGGGATAGTATCGGCAGAGCTGGGTGTCGGCCTGGGAACGGGGAAGACAAACGGGCACACGGGGAAAAGGGGGTTTGCATCTAAGGGCCGGGGATCATGAAAGGGAAGAAGGGAGGTGTCGCGCTGGGAACAGGATGAGGGCCTGGGGCAGAGCAGCGCCGAAGAGGGGTTTATGACTCAAGGCAGGTGCAAGCAGGGGGTGGTCAGCGTGCAGGCTTAGTGAAGGCGAAGGGCTATGTTAGGGGCCAGCGGCATGCAAAAGGGTTCGTTCTGATCGGGGCATCTTAAAATGGCGGGCGCGCACGACAAAAGTGTGGCATCAGGGGAAGAGGCAAGATGGCGCAGATAATGTTCACCAAAACGTACTAATTTTCAACACTGGGAGACAGCGAGATGGTTCCTAAGGTCCATGTACCTCCAAATACCACTAAGTATAAGCAATGGGTCACCATCAACGGCCAGAGAGGGGAGGCTCTAAGGGACACAGGTGCCAGTATGACTATGGTGAGGAGACAGCTGGTGTTCCCAGAGAAGGTGATTCCTAACGTACTCCCCACAGTTGTGATGGCTGACGGCAGGGTGGGTCACTATCCCATGGCTGAAGTTCCCTTTGAGTGGGGAGGGGTCACGGGTCTTCTACGAGTTGCGGTGAGACCTGCTGTGCCAGTCGATTGTCTGTTGGGTAATGACCTTGAGCACAATGATTGGATAGAGGTAGAGTTCCAGACACATACGGAAATGCTGGGATCACCTGATGGGACCTGTGCAAGCACGCGGTCAGCGACTGCCCGAAGGGGGAGTTCACAAGGGCTGGAGCCTGGAACAGAAGCACAGCCCTTGTATGGAGAATGAGGCTCACATGCTGTTTATATGTAGTGCTTACTCGAAAGCCCGAAAGAAATGGCTAAAACCCATGTGCACTCTCCTAGGAACCAGATCCTGTTCCACAGCATACAGGATTATAAAAAGCAATACAACTCAGTTTATTGTTTTTAGCATAAGTAGGTTCCTCTATGCTGTGTATATTATTCGTAGGAAACGTGGCCAGATACTCTGAGTGGGACATCTGTATATGCTTACAAAAATCTGTAGCTAAAATGAAATGTGTTTTAAATTGAGGAGGTGAAAAATATTTCTCGTACCATATTTTAAGTTTAGTGTCTTAAAGTGTTGCTGTATGTATGTTGCTATGATTCCTTGCTATGTTAATGTATATATGTATCTTTTATGGCCAAACTGGCTGAAACAAAGAAATAAATAAAATAAATAAAAAGAAGCACAGCCAGCTGCCAACAAGGGGAAGATTCGGGGACGGGGAAAACCTGTCTCGGTGTCTTCACCCAGTGAGATAGATGGGGCACCTGAAGTGGAGATCCCGGAGTCCACGGAGGGGGATGTTGTCTCCCTGGAGAACTTACCTATCCCTGCGGAGTGGCAGGTAGAGGGAGGGCCTACCAGGGAGGAGTTTTGTCGAGGGCAGAAGGATTGCCCTACCCTTAAGGGTCTGAGGCGACAGGCCGAAGCCCAGGCAGCGGGTAATACTTCAGGGAACTTTCACATCTACTGGGAGGATGGGCTCCTCTACAGTGAACCCAAGGCTCCGGTGCACGGTTCGTCCCGGGCCTTAGTAGTTCTCCAGCGTTACCGAGCCTTTCTTTTGGAGTTGGCTCACCAAATTCCTTTGGCAGGACTTCTGGGCCAGGACAAAACCTTTGCCGGGCTTGTTCCACATTTCTAGTGGCCTCAGATGAGGGTGGCATCCGACACTTTTTGTAGGACGTGTGTTTCCTGCCAAGCCAGTGGGAAAACAGGGGTTAAGCTGAAGGCTCCCCTGGAACCACTACGCATCGTTAGCACCCCCTTTGAAAGGGTGGGCATCGACATTGTTGGGCCATTGGATCCACCCACTTCGGCCGGTTACAGGTTTATCCTGGTCCTGGTGGATCATGCCACCCGGTACCCAGAGGCTATTCCTCTGAGGACTATTACTGCACCTGTGGTGGCCCGGGCCCTGATGGGGATTTTCACCCGAGTGGGTTTCCACAAGGAAGTTGTGTCCGACAGGGGGGCTAACTTCATGTTGGCATATATGCAGGCAATATGGAAGGAATGTGGAGTCACTTACAGGTTCTCCACCCCTTACCACCCCCAGACCAATGGTCTGGTGGAAAGGTTTAACAAAACCATGCAGGGCATGATCAGGAGTCTGCCTGAGAGCCTGCGGAGGAAATTGGACATCCTCCTACCCTGTTTGTTGTTCTCATACAGGGAAGTGCCACAGAAGGGAGTGGGCTTCAGCCCCTTTGAACTTCTGTATGGGCACCCTGTTAGAGGACGTCTCAACCTGGCGAAAGATGGATGGGAAAAGACTCCCAGGAGGCTTCCCCAGGATGTGGTGAGTTACATGCTGGCTTTCCGTAGCCAAATGGCTAAGTTGTGGAAGCAGGCTTCTGACAACCTTGAGGCCAGCCAGGCAGTCATGAAAGAGTGGTACGCCCACAGTGCTCACCCCATGGAGTTGGAGCCTGGACAGAAGGTGTGGGTCATGGAGCCTGGAGAGCTTAGTGCCCTCCAGGATCGCTTGACAGGCCCCTTTGAAGAAGTCGAAAAGAAGGGCAAGGTCACCCATGTGGTGGGCCTTAAGACCCCCAGGCAGCCCCATTAGGTGCTCCATGTCAACCGCCTCAAGCCCCACCATGAGAGGTCCGAGGTCACCTTGATGATGGTGACCGATGGGGCAGAGGAGGAGAAAAGTGAGCCTCTCCATGACCTATTTGCGTCCCAAGAGAAGGATGGTTCAGTGGAAGGAGTGGTCCTCTCACAATCCCTCACTCCCGAGCAGCAGAGGGACTGCCGCCAAATTTTGGAGCAGTACTCCTCGCTGTTCTCCCTTATCCCGGGAGGACCCACCTGTGTAGCCACGATGTGGACACAGGGGACAGCCCACCTGTGAAGTCCAAGTCCTACTGGCTGTCAGATAAGGTGAAGGCCAGCATCCATAGTGAGGTCACCAAGATGCTCGAGCTGGGATTGATTGAACCTTCCGACAGCCCCTGGTCCAGTCCGGTGGTACTGGTACCAAAAGCTACCCCACTGGGCACAACCCGGGAACTCAGGTTCTGTGTGGACTACAGGGGATTGAACTCAGTGACAAAGACTGATGCTCATCCCATACCAAGGGCAGATGAGCTTATTGACTGGCTAGGAGCTTCCCAATATCTGAGTACCTTTGACCTTACGTCGGGGTACTGGCAGATCTCCCTGACAGATGGGGCAAAGGAGAGATCTGCCTTCTCCACCGTTGAGAGACACTACCAGTTTCGAGTGATGCACTTTGGGCTCAAGATCGCCCCTGCTACATTCCAGTGGCTGGTGAACCAGGTCCTCTCCGGAATGGAGACCTTTTCTGCTGCCTACCTTGATGACATCGCTGTCTTCAGCAGCACTTGGGAGGATCATTTGTGTCACCTCTGGAAAGTACTTCAGGCCCTGCAGCAGGCCGGCTGACTGGGTGGAGACACTGAAAGAGGAAAGGGCTGGCTGCCGGCTTGTGTGGAACCTCCTGGATCAGAGGATCGGACTTGCTGGCTCCCCGATCCTCTGCACTCATTAGCAGATTTGACGGCCAATACGGGTCCTGTTTAGATCCTGTGGCTGCTGGTGAGGGAGAGTGCTGGGCCGGACGAAGCCATTGTGGACCCCTTGGGAACACTCCTGGTGGCCTTTGTGAGTGGACTGCGGCGGGGGCCTGCAACAGAAAGGATACCAGGCAGGGGTCTCGATCTGACACCTGGTGCGGCATCTTTGCAGGATGCCAGATAGCTGTATGCCTCCATAGGGGAAGCCTGGGCTGAACAAACTGGCCGGCGGGCCCTAAATACCCCATAGCAAACTGCTGAGGGGCAAACGGGGCAAATGCTGAGCCACCAGAAGGCCTGATTGGGGGGATAATACCCTATACTGAGATCCCACAAATGTGATCAGCACATGATATGCCCAGGCCACCGTTAAGGAAGATAGCCATGGAATCAACAGTGGGTCCAGTTGCTGTGGCCCAATGCTAGTGGGACTGGTCAGGCATATTACCTGTAGGGCCTCAATTCCGGTGGTCTGGCAAATGGACAAGTGCAGACTTACCTGGAGGCCCTGGCCTGGGCAAGTCTGGGAAGTGGCTGGTGCCTGTATAGGAGCCGACCTGGTGACTGGCGGTGGTGATGCTGAGGAACTATGAATCATGAACCCTAGCAGTTGACAGAAAGATAGTAGCCGCAGTCAGAAGGACCGAATCACCAGAGAATGTTGGGTGTCCTGCCCTACCCTGTAGAGGCTTCCTGGGCTACCCTTTGGGTGACGAGCCATAATGGCAGAAGACTAGGGAGGCAGGGTGGTGCAAACCAACAAAGTCTTGAATTACGCCAAGCCTCTTCCCCAGAGCACCGGTCCTCAGGTCATCACCATGGCAAGCGGTAGTGGGGAGGCAACAGAGGTGGACTGCAGCTACCCCCTCTTTAGAGGACATGCTGTTAGCAGTAGAAACCAGCAGAAACGCTAAAGTGCACAGAATAGACTCTGTGGCCATAAAGGGCAATCTGCTAAGATGCGCTCTCTGGAAAGTCTCGGAGTGAGTAACCACCTCTGAACACACCATGGATACCCTGCAGGTGAAGGTCCACTCCCTTAGAGACCCTGTCCTAGATCTTCAGAAAAAGTTGCTGCACCTCGACGACCGGACGAAGGACTTAGAAGGAATGTCACATAGGAATTACTTACACTTCATGGGCTAGCCTGAGCGGGCGGAGGGTCCCTCAGTTGAGCTGTTCCTAGAGGATTAGATCATGAAGGTCTTGTGTAGTAATGATGTTGACAGGACAATAGGATAGCTTGTAGACTAGGTTTATTTAGCTTAGGAGAAGCACAGCGACAAGGGGCAGGCAAAGCTATCAACTGCCAGAGGCGAACAATCTACTACAAAGCCATGGAACAAACAAGCTCAGGAGTTCTAACTACAGGTGCCTGGGAGGCACAATACAGTGAATACTACATTATCCTCTTTTCTGTAAAACAAAAGAAGAACCATTCGTAACTGGAGAAGTGGTGAAGAAAGGAAAAGAAAAGAAGAGGAAAGAAAAGAAAAGAAAAGAAAAGAAAAACCAGAAAATTAGACGGGTAGAAAAAGAAAAGAGAAAACACAACTGGAAGTGAAGAGGAAAGACAGAAGCAAAAGGTTATCTGAACCTGGCAGGAATCTTACACACTCTATGACTCCTGCGAGGTCCTGGTACAAAAGCATCATCATCATTTCTGCCATTTCCGTTAATATCAACAGTACTGAAACGTTTGTCGTTTAAAACAGAGCTGGGATTGGGTTGAGGAACACACATGAAAGCATCATCACTACCAACTTTCACAATCTTACAGATGTTCCACCAATCCTTATTATTTACACGTACAGCATTTCCGCAGACCTTATCAACCACAAGTGGCTGAGAAAATTTGCTCCTACCCTTGGTGACATGAACAGGATTCTTAATACGAACCACATCACCAGCACAAATATCATGGGGAGCAGATCTCTTCCGTTCATCAAAATAAGTCTTCTGCTTCTTTTGAGCTTCAGACACATTGTCTCTGACAAAATCATCAATACCATCCATTACATTCATTTTCACCCATTTCGACATCCAGCCCGGACAAATCTTGGTAGAAGGTTTCCTACCCCTCAGGAGCTCAAAGGGGGAAACCCCGGTAGAAGAATGAGCTGTAGTGCGGTAGAACCATAACATGGAACGCACAGCATTCTCAACCACACACTTGCTGGCAATGGCCCACTGGACACAGTTGTTGAGAACACGGTTCATCCTCTCAACAAGGCCATTGGCCTGGGGGTGGTAAAGAGAACTTTTTTTATGAGTCACACCACCTTGTTTAAGGAAAGATTCAAATTCACAACTGACAAATTGGACACCATTGTCAGTCATGACAACTGAAGGAAACCCCTCTCTCAAGAAAATGTCTTTCAAAAAGGAAATAACACTGGCAGAGGAGGGTTCACTGATGAAACGAATTTCCGGCCATTTGGAGTAGTAATCAATGGCAACAATGGCAAAACGGGAACAAGGGGGTAAAAGATAAAAAGGAGCAACAAGATCAACCCCAATTTTTTCCCACGCCCTTTCTGGAAATTGAACGGGCTCCAGAGGGGGAGACCTAACCTTGTGACTTTTGTCCGAGGACTTGCAAATGACACAATTGTCAACCAGAGAATCAACACAAACGTCCATCTGCGGCCACCAAAACACATCTCTCAACCTACGTTTGGTGAAAGTCTTCCCTAAATGTCCTTCATGTGCACCATCCACCAGCCGCTTCCGCAAGCTCTCAGGGGGAATAAGCCTACCACAGCGCATGAGAATGCCATCTTCAACAGTGAGTTCATCGGCAATCTTGACAAAAGTTTGGAAAAGACCAGAAACATTCTTTTCTTTGGGCCACCCAGACTTCAGATAATTGACAACCTGAAGGAGAACCACATCCTTCAATAACTCCCTCTTCCACTCAACCTCACTGATTGCACACATACCTTCAAGATCCAAAGCCGCAACAAAACAATCCTCAAGATCGTCTTCCTTTTCAACCTCGGAATCATTATCAGTTAAAGGAAAACGAGAAAAATAGTCGGCTCTGACATTCTTCGAGCCTGGCAGATAAACAACCTCAAAGTCATACTGCAGAAGCTTTGTGGACAGCCTAGCAATCCTAGGAGTATGCTCCTTAATCTTTTCCCCGGACAAAATAGAGACTAGGGGACTATGATCAGTGCGAATCGTGAAATGACTACCCCAAAGATAAGGATTAAACTTCCTGACCGCCCACCAGCAAGCCAAGAGCTCCTTCTCAATAACGGAGAAGTTAACCTCTGCCCCACGCAGTACCCTTGAGGCAAATGCGATGGTATTGTCAACTTGCCCATTCCTCTGAGTGAGAACAGCCCCAAGTCCAAACCCACTCGCATCCACAGTCACAACACATTCTTTGTTGGGATCAAAAGGTTTGAGAATACTGTCCCCAACTAGCTGTAATTTGATCCACTTGAAAATTTCTTGACAATTTTTATCCCAAACAAAAGGCACATTTTTTTTTAACATGTTAGTCAAGGGCTGAACTTTTGACGCATAGTCTTTGATAAACCTGGAGTAAAATTCACTGAGACCAATGAAAGACTTTAAACCAGATTTGTCAACAGGTGGAGGAGCATTAACAATGGCTTTCACCAAGCCAGGACGTGGTTCCACACCTTCATGTGAAACAACGTGCCCCAGAAACTCCATCTTTTCTTTCAAGAAAACACATTTCTCCCTCTTCAATACAATTCCCTTTTCTTGCATGATTTCCAGGACCTGATTCAAAGAAAAGTCATGATCCGCCTTGTTCTCGCCAAAAATCAAAACATCATCCTGGAAAACAATTACTCCAGGAGTGTCCCTAAACATCTGACTCATCAACCTTTGGAAAACTGCAGCCGCTGACGCAAGGCCAAACGGCATCCTGCAGTATTGAAAACTGCCAAAGGGTGAGACAAACGCAGTCAGATGCTTAGAAGATTGGCTCAACACCACCTGGTGGTAAGCGGAGGCCAGATCCAGCTTTGTGAACCACCTTGCTCCTCTGGTACGGGACAACAAATCTGTGATTTTTGGTAAGGGGTGTGAATCAATCCAGATGTTTTTATTGAGACTGCGCAAGTCCACACAGACGCGCAAATCCCCATTCCTTTTTCTGGCAACAACAAGAGGAGACAACCACAGGGACGACTCAATGGGTTCTATGACTCCTTTCCTGCATAAACCCATCAACTCCTTTTCCAAATCATCCCTCACGCTGAAAGGAACACTCCTCACCTTATGTTTTATGGGGATAGCACCATCCTTTACTCTAATCTCATGGTTGAAACCTTTAATGATCCCAAGGCTATTCCCGAAGACAGTAGGGAATTTAGAAATTAATCTTTCAATATAGTCACTTGAAACAATTACAGCTAAACTCTCTACATTGTCACAAGATTCCTCAATACTGATCTGTTCTTTAGAACCGGGTCTAAGGATCATCTTAAACAATCCCTGGTGGAACCACCCCAAAATGTTAAGGCCCTTCAATGAGACGTATACTTTTCCAAAGATCCTCCTACCCCTGAACTGAATAATGTCTTCAAAAAAACCCAGAAGAGCTATCCTACGCCCTTCATAAGAAACAGGAGTCCTGTCAGGTGGTAGGAGGTTCCTTTCAGGCCAAGTTACATCAAACAATTCTTGTGTAATCATAGTTACTCTAGCCCCAGAGTCTACTAATAAGGTAACTATCTTGTCACCCACACCAAAGTCTTCAAGAGGATCAACACAATCAGAGGGGTCTCCAATAATGACACCATCATCCCGTACTACTACAACCATGTCTCTAAGGTCGTCCTGGATGCCATTCATAGAGTCGGAGTCATCACCAGTATTTCCATAGGACTCTGAGACATTACCAATTGTGTTGACAGTACTCAGACTCTGGGACTTGTTACTGAAAATGGAATTTCCCTGTCTTGAGACTTGGCAAATTTTTGCGAAATGGCCAAACTTTCCACAGTTCCGACAGGTAGAGTTCCTGGCAGGGCAAAACTTGTTATTTTTATTGTGAGAAGGATTCCCACATCTGTAACAAATGTCACTTCTAGAAAAAGCATTTCTCTCAAAACGCTGTGAACCAGGAGCGTTGTTTCTATCAAAACGTTGACTAACAGCCACTTTACTGTCCTTGTTCTCCTTGGTTCTGACTATGGAAACTCCCTCATCACATTTCTTTTCAAGTTCCTTTACTTCTTTTTTTGACAGTTCTATACTCTTGGCCATACGAATAGTCTCTTCAAGTGTAGGATTGCCCAAAGTTAGAAGTTTCTGCTGAATAGACTTATCAGAGCACTTACAGACATATTGATCTCTGATTAATTGCTCTCTAAAACCCTCAAATTCGCATTCAGCACTTAGTTGTCTTAGACAAGAAACATACGTCTCAACATCCTCCCCAGGTAGTTGTTCTCTTTTGAAGAACTTGTGTCTTATTACGACAAGACTTGGCTTGACATCAAAACGCAACTCAAGCCTTAATCTTGTCTCTGTATATTCATCTACATCCTCTTCAGCGTTGTTTCTTACTAAGGGAGGTAAATGTTTGAAGATTTCTCTACCCTCGAAGCCCAAAGAATGCAGTAGAAGACACTTCTTCCTTTCTGCGCGATATCTAGACGCGCCTATAGCCCCCAAATAAGTCTCAAAGGCATCAAACCATTTTCTCCAAATTATTGGAGGATTGCCTGGGGTCTCGAGAAAAGGAGGAGGAGGTGAAACAGATTGCATACTGGCAAAAATTCGAGATTTTTCCCTTTACAAACTCTGTCGCTGTGCAAAAGAAATTGAGTATGCAAAACAATTATGGATTTTCCTTCACACTTTTGAAAAAGGACCATGTAGTAATTTTATTGGCCACTAGATGGCACCGACGTGAAATTATACTGTTCCCAATGCAATGTCCACGTCTCCGTAGATTTAATCACTCTTTTCCTTATGTTTGGGTGTTTTTTTTTTTGTTGCCAGAATGTGGCTAAAGAAGACCGCTCTCAAAATACTTCACACGGGCAAGCTTTCACTCGGGCAAAGCGCGAACAGGCTCAGAAGCGCGCAATGAGGCATCGTTGTCTGGGAGACGCGACTGGCTGGAGGAGCGCGTGTCAGGTGGTTGCGTTGGCAACGAAGCGTGTGGCTTGAGGAGCGCGCGTCAGCTGGTTGTGTTGGTAACGAAGTGATGCGCACAGGAACAGAGCCTCGCGCTGACACCAGTGACGTAGCGTGTGGCACGCAGACAACCAGGCGCTCGCGCTGGAAATGACGTTACAGCTTCGTCAGTAATTTAAATTGATTTATGAGCCTTCAATTAATGAAATACGCGCAGAAAAATAGAAGCGGATCACTTATCTTGCCAATAGTCTTCGTTAGAGAGTCGAAACAGCTGCTCTTCGTGTACACTCGATCCACAGTGCACTCTTCACAGGAATACGAGGAGAAACGAGGTAAGGTAGGTTCTTTTACCTTCTCCCAAGCAGCATCGTCGCCAACAAATTTGTAGTAATGATGTTGACAGGACAATAGGATAGCTTGTAGACTAGGTTTATTTAGCTTAGGAGAAGCACAGCGACAAGGGGCAGGCAAAGCTATCAACTGCCAGAGGCGAACATTCTACTACAAAGCCATGGAACAAACAAGCTCAGGAGTTCTAACTACAGGTGCCTGGGAGGCACAATACAGTGAATACTACATCTTGGCTGTCAGGAGGCTACCCAAGTTCTTTCATATTAAAAGAGCACAAAGGGTGCTGATTCCCCCCCCAGACCAGGTGCACAGCCTACGGCCATCTTCGACCGGCTATTCAATCGCTGGGAATGGGGCGCTATCCTATAGGCCACCCGCACGAAAGGACTGCTGCTTTTTGAGGGCCAACCTATTTCAATCTTCCCGGACAACACACAAAGGGTACAGGACCAACGAAAATCGTTCCTCGACGTTAAGTGATGGCTACGGGATCTCAAGTTTAAATACAGCCTCATCTTCCCAGCTAAATTTTCAAATCGAACACAAAGGGAATGTGTTGTTCTTCTCAGCTGCAGCAGAGGTGAGTGATCGGCTGGACTCCCTGGGCCTGTCGGAGGTGTGTTCGGTACCCTCAACAGGGCCCTCTCATTCAGCTGAACTGAGTGGATCAGAGCGTATAAGGCAGGAGCCTCGAGGCAGAGGAGGGAGTCCGGATGGGACACTGCAGGCTTCTGAGACAGTCCTGGAACCGAGCTTTCCTCGAGAGGCGAGCAGCTAATGCAGGAACATACAGACACGCCGGGAGGAAGTCGCTAGGAGGACACCATAAACTGAATGGAAGGATGCTGCTTTGGCAGTAACAATGTAGAAAATCTCCTTACATGAACAACTAATTGTCGGCGAGGTGTCCCGCCCCCTTAGCGGTTGACACCGGTGTTGAGAAGCTAGAGGTCTTGAGCTCACCTCCCCCGCTTAGTCGACCACTAGCGTTACACACAGTCTCTATATAGTTTCACTAAATGCCTGCAAATCGAGTAATATGATGCTGTAGATGTTTGTTTTATTTTGCTTGGAGCTTAACAGGGCTGTGGGGGGCACACCCATTTCTTTACCCCCTGTGCTTGAAAAGGGGAGGGAATGGTGATACTGTCCATGGAGTCGTTTTTTTTTTGATTGTTCAAGACCTACATGGTGTGGTAAAGTTTGCTCTGTTTCTATTGCTCCCCATGTCAAGTCGCAGGAATAGCATTGTTGACGGTCCTGGAACCAAGCTTTCCCCGAGAGGGAAGCAGCTAATGCAGGAACATACGGACACGCCGGTAGGGAGTCGCTAGGAGGACACAATAAACTAAATGGAAGGGTGCTGCTTTGGCAGTAACAATGTAGGAAATCTCCTTACATGAACAACTAATTGTCAGTGGGGGGCCCTCACCCTCAGCGGTTGACACCGGTGACGAGAAGGTAAAGATCTTTGGTCCTCCTCCACCGCTTAGTTGACCACTAGCGCTGCACACAGTCTCCATATAGTTTCACTAAATGCCTGCAAAGTGAGGAATGAGGTTGTAGATGTTTGTTCTATTTTGCATAGAGTTTAACAGGGTTATGGGGGGCCCACACATTTCTTTATCCCTTGTGTTTGGAAAGAGAAGAGAATGGTGATACTGCCCTTGGAGAGGGGGATGTTGGGATTGTTCAAGACCTACAAGTTGTGGTAAAGCTTGCGCTGTTTCTGTTGCTCCTCATGTCAAGTCGCAGGAATAACATTGTTGAAAAAGTTCCGCTGCGTGATAACAGACCCAAAAGTGGAGGGGAGTCAGGGAGGCTACAAGGGAGTATCTTAACTTATGGTGCCCTCCGTAACAAAACTCATTGCATGGATTGTCAGGGGTATAGCACAGTTTGAAAATTGCATACATGCCTTCGCTTATCTGAATAATTGTGGGGTAGCAATTGCTTGCTTACAGGAAACACATGTATGGCAGGGTCTCACTGCCCAGTTTGTGAAGAAGATGGAGAGGGCAACTTTATGCTACCTCATATTCGTGGTTTGCATGGTGAGCCCTCTAATGGTTGGCCACAGGGGTCCCATTCCAACATTTGCACCACATAACGGACCCCAATGGGAGGTATGTCATCCTTCATGGTACCCTAGATTAGTGGGAACTGTGTATTCTTCATCTATATGCTCCTAACATTGATTGCCGCTCATTCTTCCCTGCACTGTTGGCTACGGCGGTGCCATATTTGGGGGCTGTGATTATCAAGGTGGGTGACATGAGCTGCGTAATGGTTGGAACATTAGATCAGGAACCCCCACGCACACACACCAACCCTCGGCTGACTGGGACACTGAGGGACATTTTACAGGGCAGCAATTAAATAATGTGTGGATGGATCGCAATCCTGCCAAAAGAGTGTTTTCATGTCATACCCCACCGACTGGGACTTTTAGCTGGGTGGACTACTTTTTGCTCTCACCCGAGTTCATTCCTGTGATGGAGGGACTAGCATACCTACCCCCTTACCTCTTGGACCATTCACATGTCCTACTGAGTCTTAGGGGTGCACCAGATCTCATGGCAATACCCTTATGGCGCAAACGAGCGGATGCTTTACTGGATCCTTCCTTTGCGGCTGCGGTATCAAACACACTAACGCACTACTTTGGGGAAAAATGGGGGTCAGCCTCAAGTCAAGCGCATGAATGAGAGATCATAAAAGTCGTTATCCAGGGGTTTTTTATTAAGACAACTTATGGGGTAAGATAGCCGCTGCATTAAGATATTCGTTTTTAAGAACAAAAACTAGTCAGATATGGCACCTCACACTATGACAGAATGGTGTGCCACCTGCAAGACTCTCCTTGGGAGCTGGCGCAGACTGGAAAAGTTTAAGTACAAGGCATACCGTCAGAGCCTACAAACGGAAGGGGATAAAACCAGGGCTTTGTTGGCACTACTTGTGAAGGTAGAAACATCCATAACACTGCTATTAAAAATACAAGACACTTTGGGGAAATATTGTATACACAACGTGTGATCCTAGAAACTTTGGTAACACACTTAGCCAAGGTGTATGGGAGTCAGGTACCCCCCAGCCAGTGGCCATTCAGGATTTTTTGGTCTCAGCTGATTTACCACGGCTGGACCCAGAAATGGCAGAGGTTCTCGGAGCCCCGGTCACAAGGGAGGAAATTTTGGAAGCCATTTGGTGCCTCAAGCCGGCGAGGAGCCCCAGGAACAATGGTCTCCCAACAAAGTTTTATCAAAGGTTCTACCCCACTGGTGGACCGCCTCTTTGATGTCTAAAATGAATCACTGGATGCTCAGTCTTTACCGGACTCCAAGAGGGAAGCCACAGTGGTTATGATCCTGAAACCTGGTAGAGATCCCCTGTTATACAGTTTGTATAGGCTGATCTCACTTCGGAATCTAGATATGAAAATCCCGAGTGGAATCATGGCAGCTCGTCTCCTTCTCTACATGCCTTGCTTGATACAAACATATCAGACTGGGTTCATACCAACACGTAGTACTACTCATAATGTGCGAAGGCTGGCAAATATACGGCATGCTCCGTGTCTCATGGAGGATGACTATGCCATGGCATTGCTCGACATAGAGCAAGCTTTTGATTCTGTAGATTGGTCTTACATGTGGTCGGTTTTGCGATGGTTTGGGGTGGGCCCTGAATTTCTTAAATGGGCTCCACTACTCTATACTGCTCTGGCCGCCTGAGTACGAGCTGGAGTGCTGGTCTCTGACTCCTTTTCCCCGGCTCAGGGCACCTTACATGGCTGCCCTCTATCCCTGCTTGTTTTCGCGATGGCTACGGAACCTCTGGTGGTGGCCCTGCAGAAACAGATGGCTCCCTGGGGAATACTTCTTGGGGAGACTCACCATGTGGTCTCTCTTCAAACACATTAATATATGCCAGACAACTGGAGTCTTCAATGCTTATCCTTTGTGATATCCTGTATGGGTTTAGTACTGTTTCAGGACTCCACATTAACCTAATGAAGTCTAAAATGGTCTTGCTGGGGAGGCTGACAAGGGGTCTGTTGGAAGTGCTACCAGAAGTGGGATTCCCTTGGGCCACGGAGGGGACTTGCTGTTTAGGGGTTAAGCTGGCGAGCACAGCCTTGGCTTATCTGAACCTTATTATAGGGATCGTCATAGAGCATATACAAAGTTCTATAAAGTTCTGGAGGGACCTGCCGCGGTCCTTTGTGGGGAGGATAGCAATCGTGAAGATGATTATTCTTCCACAATGTATCTATGCTCTACAGGATTCCCTTTACAAAATCCCCAAACAATACTACAGAATATTAGATAGTCTATTGGTGGATCTTCTCTTGGACTCCAAACGAAAGTGAGTACGGTTAAAAATGCTGCCGAAGACGTGGACAGGGTGGAGGTTAGAGGTGTCCTGCCAGGAGCTTTGCTAAATGCAGTCCACTGGCTGGACGACTGTGAAAACTAGAAAAAAACAGCTACTGAAAGGCATCTATGGGGATCGATCCTTACCGGAACTCTAGATGCTTAGGTACGGAGTGCCCGTAGACCTTCCCTATGTGACATGCTGCTGAGATGTGGGAAGAAGTGGTCCACAGGGTGGTACGACATGTGCCTTATGCCATGGATGGGTGATGAAACTATCCCAGAAAATAGGGGACTCCATGTCAACCAGAAGATGGCAGGAGGGGGGTTGCCAAGTAATAGGAGGACTATTTAATAATGGACACTTCATAACCCTTAGTGAGACAGAAAACTCCTTTCAAAAGGACTGGGACAGTTCCTACAATATGGGAAAATAGCCAGTGTGGCTCGCAAGCTTCACTAGGACCGGGACAGTTCCTACAATACGGGAACAAATCCAGTGTGGCTCGGAAACTCTGGCCATCCTTTCCGGATGAGCCCCCATACGCTAATGTGTTGCAAACCATTTTTTTTTTTTTTAAATTTGTTTTTATTGCAGATTCACTGTAAATCGGTGACTAACACTCAGATATTTTTGACGTGAGACACACGTGGTGCCTCACCATATCGTCATGTGGACACACGGCCATTCAGCCCACATCCCGGAGGTTGGGCGGCAAAGTTTGATAAGGTGTCATTGACATGCCCCACATACATTTCTGAGCAATCAAAGAGCATTCCAAGCCTCTGCTTTTTTTGTGAACTAAACTCCCCCCTCCCTCCCCTTAAAAAGCAAGAAAACACGTTTTAACCTTCCTTCAGATTATGAACCCAGAACCGTGCCGCAGCTGCCCCTTCCCACCCGCTCCCCCTCTCACTCACGCCACCAGCACACTACATTGTTCCACGTGACAAGTGTTCCTTGCCCCCTGCCGGCCCATTAACACAATAATGAATTGCAGCTTGTCAATGTTGATGTCCTGTGTACCCCAGTGGCCCATCCCGCTCCCGGCAAAGAAGGCCCACCCTCACAACCCCCCATCCAACCCGTGATATTGTCTCCATTTGGACCAAACTCTGCGGAATTTTTTGGGACAGCCCCTGGCTTTATAAGTCACCCTTTCAGCTGCCATGTAGAGGTCAAGCCCTCTCCTCCATTCCTCAAGGGTCGGTGAGTCCGGCGCCCCCCAGTGTTTTGCGATGTCCCTTTTCGCCACCACCAATGCTAGGACCAGGAAAATGAGGAGGGGGCGCGTCAGATCTACCTCATTGGTCATGCCCAATAGCGCTAACTTGGCGTCTTGTAAGATCGAGGCCTCTAGAACCTCCTCCAGTTCTTTGAATATCTGGGTCCAATATGTTTGTATGACCCTACAGGACCATATCGTGTGAAAGAAGTCGCCCACCTCGCCATGACACCTAAGACACCCTGGAGCCTCTATTTTCCCCATTCTACAAAGCTGTTGTCTGTCATAGTAGGTTCTATGGAGTACATTGAACTGTATCAGACATAACCGGGACTTGACCGCCACCTCCCGGGGGTGCATCAGAACCGTGTCCCAGTCCAGATCCTCCATCATTCCCACATCCGCCTCCCAAGTAGCCCTCAACGTTGCTAAGTCACCCAACATATGGTTGGTTAGTGTTTTATATGTCAGGGAGACCGCCTTTTCCGACATCTGTTCCTGAAGGAGCCGCCCTTCCAGAGGGGCGTACTCTGGAATGTCTGTGAGTGTAATGTGTTGGGCATTCCATGCGTGGCGTAGTCGTATATATTTAAAGTGTTGCGTGTTGTGGAGCCCAAATTCCGACTGAAGTACCTGGAACGATTTGAGCTCTCCCTTGGCAATTACGTCCCCTATCGTGGAAATGCCTATGTTGTCCCACCTCTGAAAGCCCCGTAATTTGTTGAGTTCCACTAGCCACTGGCAGTGCCACAGTGGAGTCTGTCGTGTAGGCCTTTTATCCCATCCCATACGACGGTTGGCCTTCGTCCAGGCAGCTATAGTTAAGGCTGTCGCCGGGAGGAGTGAGGTGCTACGAGAGGGTCCATATAGATATGAAAGTAAGTGTTTGGATGACATTTTTGCTCTTTCCAGAGCGTAGGTGGGGTGATCAGCTGGGGCATGGAGCCAATCATTTATCGGTATGAGATGTTCAGCCCAATAGTATGCCTCTAGATTGGGGAGTGAGATCCCCCCACTGTCTTGATGCCTCTGAAGCGTCGACAGGGCCACTCTAGCATGCTTGCCCAGCCAGAGGAAGGAGCGCAGGTCCGCATGGATCCTACGGAAGACCGCTGCCGGTAGCGGGTAATATTCATTTCGCAGAGCATATAGGTATTTCGGCAGTGTGACCATTTTAAACATGGCCGCCCTGCCTAGGAGTGTCAACGGGAGCTGCCTCCACCGATTCATATCCGCCACCGCTGCAAGTATGATCCGTTCTAAGTTCCTACTGAAGGAAAGAGGCTCATCCGTGGTTATATAGATCCCGAGATAGTGGAAACCCTCTGAGGTTATCTTGAGAGCGGCAGGTATAGGGCCCCAGTGGTTCAGGCCCCTCGGGTCGTAGAGTACCGATTTATGCCAGTTTATTTTGTGTCCCGCCATAGTACCATATCGTTCTATTTCTCGGAAGAGCTCCAGGATCGAGGTGTCCGGCTCGGTGACATAAAGCAGAACATCGTCTGCATATAGTGAGATTTTTTCAGACTGCGGGTCCGTGGCACTGGTCATAAAGCCGTGAATTGCCACGTTATGCCGCACCCTGGCGGCAAGCACCTCTATCGTAAGGGTAAACGAGAGGGGGGACAGGGGGCATCCTTGTCGAGTGCCTCTCTGAATCTGGAACTCGCGTGATAGCGTCCCGTTCACCCGTACCCTGGCTTTCGGGGCAGTGTAGAGGAGTCGCACCCATTGGATGAAATTCGGCCCAAAACCAAACCTACATAGAACTGCAAAGAGGAAGGGCCAATGTACTGCGTCGAACGCCTTTTCAGCGTCCAGGGACAGGAACCAGTGAGGGTCACTACGGCCTCTGACTTCCTAGAGCCAATTATGGGTTCGTCTGAGATTCAATTTAGTGGCTCTGTCAGGTAGGAAACCCGACTGGTCCATATGCACCAAACCCGTAATAACTGTCCTCAGGCGGGCTGCCAAGATGGTGGCTAGGACCTTCACCTCCGTGTTCAGGAGGGAAATGGGTCGGTATGAGGCGCATTCATCCCGAGGTCTGACGTCCTTATATATCGGGACAATGGTGGCCCTAGTTAAGTCTGGGGGGAGTTCTCCTTCTCCAAGGGCACCAACAAAGAGGCCCTTAAGGTGCCGCGTTAGTAGGTTCGCAGTACGCTGAAAGAATTCCGCCGGGAAACCGTTGGGGCCCGGGGTTTTCCCTGGCCTCACTCTAGCGAGAGCCTCAGTAATGTCATCCACCAAAATGTCCGCCTCCAGGGCGTCCATGGATTCGGGTGGCAGAGTCGGTAGGAGCGTTCCATCGAGATACCGGAGTGCCTCTTCTGGAGTTGCAAGGTCGCGGGCTGCATAGAATGCCTCGAAATGCGTAGCGAAAGTTTCGGCTATCTCCATGTCAGTGTTGACTTTGTCCCCCCCAATGGTTTTAACACTATCTATCCATCTCTCCGCACTTTCTTTCCTGCTAAGCCAAGCCAGTAGCTTCCCTGACTTGTCCCCCACATCATATAACCTGTGGAGCGTGGCGAGGGATTGGGTCTTAGCTTCGTCAGTCACTAGTTCCCTGTATTGTTTCTGTACGTCTAGAAGCCTCCTAAGGGTCTCGGTGTTTGCCCGCGCCAAGTGGTCTCTTTCCCTCTCTAGAATGTCCTGTTCCAATGCGGCCACGTCAACCTGGAGTTTCTGTCTTTCCTCACCTAACCTGGCGTTTATCCTATCCCTAAGTACCGGCTTCATGGCTTCCCATAGGGTAACGCTGGAATCCACCGTGCCCATGTTTTCGGCCAGGTATACCTTAATGTCGGCCCGTATGCCTCTGAGTATGTTCGTGTTCTGTAAGTCCCATGCCGCCAGGCGCCACGATCCAGGATGCCTACCCTGGGTCTGTCCCACCCCAACGTACAGTGGAGAGTGGTCCGATATACCCCTGGCTCTGTATTCTGCAATGTCGCCCGCTTTCAGGTATTGACGGGACATAAAGACGTAGTCAAGTCTCGAAAACACCCCATGTGCCCCAGAATAGTATGAGTACGCCTGTTGTGTTGGGTGTAGCCACCGCCAGACGTCCGTGAGACCTATGGCTGACATCTTGCCGCAGAGTGTAGTTTGGTGTCCGCTCCTAGCCACATCACCAGTTCTGTCGCTGCCAGTGTGCATGACATCGTTGAAGTCCCCTCCCACTATTTGTACCGTATCAGAGGTTTCTAGGAGTATATGCGTAAGCGCCGTGAGTGTACGGGGTTGTAGTTTAGGCGGTGCATAGACCGAGATAAGCGTAAAGGTACGTCTGTTCCAGGTCCCCTGCACTCCCGCGTAGGTTCCCTGGGGGTCTAGCCATGTGCGTGTGACGCAGAATGGGGATGATTTTTTAACTATGACTGCCACCCCTCTAGAGTCCGAAGTGTATCCCGCATGCGCTAACACCTTGTGCCTCCCCTGCGCGATAAAAGCACACTGAGTGCCTTTGAGGTGCGTTTCTTGCAAAAAAGTGAAGTCTGGGTCCACCCTTTTAATGTAAGCATTCACTAGGCCTCTTTTGATTTTGGAGCCCAGCCCATTGACATTCCACGTCAGGATGCTCAGTCTCCTATCCCCCCCTTGTGGAGTGACTACGGTACTCGCCATTGGAACGCATGGGATCTACCATCGCCTGGACACCGGCATGTATAGGTGAAGCGTGTGTTCAGTGCGTGCTGCTGGCTGCATTCAATGAAAACGTGTTTCCCCCAACTTTCCCCCCCTGGACCCTCGTCCCAACAAACAAGAGAACTCCCTTTCTTCCCCCCCTCCCCACCTCCCTCCCCTTCCAGTATTGTCCCTATACAGGACATGACTTTCCGCAGGAGTAGGCCTGTCGCCCACTTACAAACACCCTCCCTGTCAAGTACCCAGGGAACAAAGAGTTAAATAACTAGTAAACTTGTGTAACAAAGAAGCGTGTCAACTTGCGTGCTCTCCACTCCTCCGGCCAGATGCCAATCCCACGACCCGTATGCAGCATTGTTCAAAGGACGTGGCAGATAGGGGACGTCTGCGCCTCACTTTTGGCAATCAAAGTTCCGTGTCCCTGTGGTTCACGATTTAGAGTCCTGTGTCTCCGATTCCGGTGCGCTCAATTGTCCAGAGACGTCTTGCTCCATCACACGAATCTCCTCCACAAGCGGATGCGCGGATTGGCTTCCTCCCCCTAGGTCCTCTTCTGCAGACGTGTGTCCTGTCAGGTCTTCCTCCTCGCCGTCCTCCGATCGGGCGTGTGGTCGCAGCCTCGCAGATAGGGAGTCTGTCCTGGCCATCCCCGTTGGCGAGGCCGAGCGTCCTTTTCGCTGGAGTCCCACATCCCGGCCATGGTAGGGTGTCGCCTGGAATTGTCTCCTCGACTTCCTCGCAAAACAAAAGCTAAAGAACAACAATAAGACTTGTGAAACAAGGAAGCGTGTCAACTGGCGTGCTCTCCTCTCCTCTGCCAGGCTGCCAGTCCCACAGCCCACGCACACCATCGTCCAAAGAGCGCATCATCATGGGGACCTCTTCGCTCCCCTAAGTACTTTCAGCGGACCGCTGCCCCACAATTCATGATTTGGAGCCTTGTGTCTCTGATTCAGGTGCACTCAGTTGTCCAGAGAAGTCCTGTTCCAGCACTCGGATCTCTTCCACCAGCGGGTGTGCGGATTGACCCCCTTCCTCCACTTCCTCTTCTCCAGACGTGCGATCCTCCAGGTCCTCTACCTCCCCGTCCTCTGATCGGACCTTCGAATGTAGTCCAGTAAATCTTGACCCCGTCCCGGCAGATCCAGTCGGCGAGGCCGAACGCCCTTTCCGTGTGGGTCTCAGATCTCGGCCGTGGTAGGGTGTCATCTGGATTTGCCTCCTCGTCCTCCTAGAGAGTCTCAACCTTTGTGATTTCGGACGTTCCCAGTGGGTTGCATCTTGCCGGGCTTTGTCCGATGACTCTCTGCTGGCTCTTTCCCTGCTGTTTAGGATCGGGCGTTCCTCCAGCCATTGCCAAGCGTCTTCCAGGTGGGTGAAAAAGAGTGACTGGTCCTTATATACCACCTTGAGTTTTGCCGGGAAGAGGAGCATATACGTGATTTTTAGGTCTCTGAGATTCGCCTTCACGGAGTCGAAAGCCCGGCGTTGTTTTTGTACCTCCTGACTGTAGTCCGGGAAGACCATGATATGAGCATTTTCCAGACGTATCTCGCCCGGTTTCCTTGCCTCTCTCAGGATGAGGTCCCTGTCGGCGAAATTAAGAAAGCGTGCTATGACTGGTCGCGGTCTTGCTCCCTCCGGGGGCCTCACCAGGAGGGCCCTATGCGCCCTTTCGATGATGAAGCAAGGGGAGAATTGCGCCATAGGGAAGGTCTCCATGAGCCAAGTGCGCAAGAAGGACACCATATCAGACTTCTCAATTCCCTCTCTAAAGCCAATAAAGCGGAGGTTGTTCCTTCTCGCTCTATTTTCAGCGTCGTCGACCTTCCATAGGAGTTGGCGGTGCGAAGCCTGCAGTTCCGCCATGTCCTTGCGCAGGGTAGTGATTGCGTCTTCCACCTCACCCATCCGAGTCTCTGCAGCGGTAACCCTTTCGGACAGATTCCGGAAGTCCTGTCTCAGTAGTGTCACCTCCGAACACACTTCTCCTATTTTTACTTCCAGGGCAGCCCTGGACTCCTGGATATCCGTCCGTGATGCCTGAATGTCCTCCATCAGCAGCGCGGTGTCCGAGCGTGTACCTGACATATCGCTGGGGCCTACCGCGGCCGTGCGTGGGGCAGTGAAACTGTCCATGGTTCCCTGCTTGGACACTTTTGGCGGTAGATCTCTTTTCCCCATAGTTCACCAGGTCAGTCTAAATACCTCAGACGGTCCGCAGCGGACTCCACAGTCCGGGTGCCACGTACAATCCCGAGGGTGCCTCACCAGTCCCGCGTCTTCTCCAGAGTGGTAGGTGAAGGAGTCTCAGTCCGCTATGCCCCGGGAGCGCGGGATCACCCCCTCGGCTGTCCAGCCCGCCGACTCTCCAGCTGACAGTGGCAGGAAAGACTGACCGTCTCCGACGTTGTCCTTTGTTCACCTCCAGTGGCCCCTCGGGTCACGATGATATGTCTTCGCCTCCGGGCCAAGTGGGCGCAGGGGCAGAGGGTCGCACGGTGGAGAACCACAATGTCGCCAATGGGAGGGCTTTCACTCTTAGGTTGCTATGGCGCGCCCAACAGGTCAGGATGGGTCCGCAGGGTGTCACTGGTCATTCCCCCTCTGAGGCTCTCGGAGCGACCCCCACTGGCCTCCTCGACCCCTTCTGCGGGACTGCACAATATTCGAGGTCTCTCTCCCAAATCAGCGCCAGCCTCAGGCGGTGTTATTTGCCCCTCTACTGAGGAGTGGGTAGTAGCCGGTCAGTAGAGCTCGAAGCACCACTCTCTAGCCCGTAATCGCGGCCACCATTTTGGTTAGGGCTGCGGTAGGCAAAGGCAGTCAGGGGGCCCACCTCCACCTTTGTGGTGGTCCCTGCGGTCCTCCCAGTCGCTTCCCGACTTTGCCACGGGTTCCCTCGCGGGGTCCGCACTCACAGGGCGCTCCCGGACGGCCTCAGCTCCTCGTCACCGGAGCGGCCGCCATGTTGGTAAAGGGTCGCCGGGCCCGGCGGGGTCCCCTGGTATCCCCACCGCGTCTCCCAGGAGGGTCAGCTCACTGTGCTGGGACCTGCAGATGAGCCCGGGCGAGGCGCCGCGTGTCTGTGTGTGTCCCTCAGGTCAGGGGTCTCGGGTTGCTCCGGTCGTGGACCTGTGGTCATTCCGCCATCTTGAGGCTCGCAGGGTTCCGAGGGGAGGGGATCACCCTCTGGTCGGCGCCGCGTCGTCGTCCGTGGACAATTGCGCGAAATAGCGTGCTCCCCAGGGTCGGACCCGCCAGGGGCACCTCCGGTATGAATTTGGTGCAGTTTGGGGTAAGTTGAGCGTCGGATTATGAGGCAGCTAGCCGGAGCACTAGAGAGTCACGTCTTAGCCAGTCATGGTGCTGGCCACGCCCCCGTGTTGCAAACCATTTTATATATCGCTCAGGGCTGTAGGCTGGTTAGGCACCTGTATCGGGCACTCCGAGACGATGACCCAAAGGGGACACCACCAATACAAGCAAAATGGGAAGGCACAATTAGAAATCCTCTTACGATAAATGATTGGCAAAAACATTTTCATGGAGTAAGGTCTGCAAGCACTAATGCTCACTTCAAACGTATCCGATATAATTGTATACATCAGACATATCTTACTCTACGGACATTGAGGAGAATTTATCCAGACTGCTCAGATGAATGTCCCTGATGCAGAGCTGGGGACACTGAATCTATACATATGGTGTGGTCCCGCCCAGCTCTGACAAAATAGTGGGAGGCGATACTGACTCATTTGTGGAGGGGTACAGGGAGATACAGTCAGTTTGACCAAGATTGGTAGCAACCCCTTAAAAAAATTAATTGAGCAGGAAATGTGTCATGTTGAGGCTTGTTTTAGCAAAAAGGCAAATTTCGACCACATGGCAATGCCAAACACCTCCCCCGGTAGAGGCCTGAATGAAGGATATGTGTCGAAGGGCGACAGCAGTGGCGGCGCGCCAGAAGAATGTCCAGAATGATGAGAAATTAGAAGACAACTTAGAAGCATGGTCCGCAATTCTAGCGTATCTGCGGGTGCCACACCACAGGCCAGGGAAGAGACAGAGGACCCCTGACACATTAACTCATGGACGTTATGCAGAAAGGCACCAGAAGGGACATTTACGCTACAGGCATTAATCAATCAATCAATCAGGGAATTGTGAATCGCGCTACTCACCCGTAAGGGTCTCAAGGCGCTGTGGGGGGCAGCAGCTCCGGTCAGTCAAAGAGCCTGGTCTTGAGGGTCTTCCTGAAGATGTGCAGAGTGGGGCGCGTCTGATGTTGATTGGTAGCTCATTTCAGGTCTTTGCCATGATGAAGGAGAAGGTTCTTCCACCCATTCTGGCTCTGCGAATGTGTGGTGTTTCAGTAAGGGCAAGGTAGGCAGATCAGAGGTTTCACTTGGGTACGTGGAAGGCAATTCTTTCGTTGAGATATTGGGATCCTGTGTTGTGGAGGCATTTGTATGCGTGTGTGAGTATATTGAAGGTTACTCACTTCTCGATGAGGATCCAGTAGAGGTCTCGCAGGTCGAGAGATGCCGAGGACGAGTCTGGCTGGGGAAACATCCTTTACATCGTGGTGATTACACTGCGATGCATTTAGAACGCAGCCATTACAACGCAAGCGTTACATCGACTATAACCTAAGGAATAGTAAGACTTACTATTCCAACACTTTCCCTACTGTACGTAGATTGGTGTTGGAATAGTAAATCTTACTATTCCTAAGTCCAGCGCCCTCCAGCGCAAGATATTGTAACGACTTGCGTTGAAAAAACTGCGATGTTACATACCGTGATCATTTTGATTGCGTAGTAGCATCACATATTTATCTGGCTGCGGTGTTCTGTATGTCTGGAGGTTGCGGAGCAGAGATTTGTTGATCCAGCTTACAGGGCGTTGCCGTAGTCCAATCTGCTGGTTATGAGTGTGTGGGTGACGGTCTTTCCTGATTCGGGGGGTATCCATTTGAAGGTCTTGCGAAGGATGCAGAGGGTGTTGAAGTAGTTGGAGGTGACAGCGTTGATCTGTCGGGTCTTGGAGAGAGAGGAATTGAGAATGGGCCACCAGGTGTAGGCCATGCAGAGGGGGATGGTCCAAGGACGAGGACTTATGTCTTCTCCGAGTTGAGCTTTAGGCAGCTGCTGCTCATCCATGATGCAATGCCCTTCATTCCTTCCTGGAAGCTGAGTTTGGTGGTGAGGGTGTCCTTAGTTAGGGAGAGGATGAGCTGGGTGTCTTCGGCCTAGGATACAGTGCTGGGACCATGCTGTTTTATGTTGGTGGCGAGGGGGGCCATGTAGATGTTGAAAAGCGTGGGGCTGAGTGATGATCCTTGGGGTACTCAGCAACTGATCTCTGTGGGTTTGGAGATAAAGGGAAGAAGTCTGATTCTTTGGGTTCTGCCAGTGAGGAAGGAGCGGAGCCAGTCGAGGGCAGTTCCCTGTATGCTGGCATCGTGGAGTCTGGCAGTGAGAGTGCAGTGGGAGGCGGTGTCGAAGGCTGCAGAGAGGTCGAGGAGGATCAGGGCCGCGGTGTGTTCTTGGTCGAGGAGCATGCGGATGTCATCTATAGCGGCGAGTGGGGCAGTCTCTGTGCTGTGGTTGCTGCAGAATCCAGATTTGGAGGGGTCGAGAAAGGAGTTCTCGTCAATGAATTTTATTAGTTGGACATTGACGATCGTTTCTGTGATTTTGGCCATGAAAGGGAGGAGGGATGTGTAGGTAGTTCTTGAGGTCTGTTAGATCTGCTGAGGGTTTCTTGAGGAGGGGCTTGACTTCTGCGCATCTCCAGTCATTGGGAAAAGTGCCGGCTTAGAAGGAGGCATTGATGATGCGTTGTGCAATGGTGGTGGCAGCCCTGTGGAAGATGTGCAGAGGCAGGGGTACGTGGGGGCTCCTGAGTGAATGCCTTTCATGGTCACTGCGGTGTCTTCGGCGGTAACTGTGGTCCAGGAGGAGATGGTAGGCTGAATGTCTTTGCTGGGGGGTGGAGGGGTATTGGTGTCCGGGGTCTACCTGTCTAAGTTGTCGTAGAGGGATCTTCTTTACAGAAGTGGAAGGTGGAAGTAAGATCCGAGTTTGTTGCAGAGGTCCTGGGAGGGTGTGAAGTCTGTGGCCTGGCTGGGCGGCTTGGTGAATTCATGAATGGTGTTGGATACTTCCTTGGGGTTGCCATTATACATATCTTATACACCTACTGCGACAAGGGGAATTTGGCACAAATGGGTGGGGGTGGGGTATTGGGAACATAGAACATAATCTGATGTAATGGTTCTAAAAGGAGGGAGGGGAGAGGAGAATCACCCTATCATTTATTGTTCCGGATCTGGAAACAAATATGTATACCTTTAAATGCCAATAAAGATATGTTAAAAATGTGTGTATATATATATATATATATATATATATATATATATATATATATATATATATATATATATATATATATATATATATATATATATATATATATATATGTATATATATATATATATATATATATATGTAACGCAAATGCCTGAGCATTTAAGGGGCACACTGCGGGGCTCTGCCTTGCGGGCTTGTTCGTTCCAGCACACGTCTTCACACTGCATATTGTTTCTTGCCCGACGCGTTTCTGGGCGAACCTCCCCCCCTCCTCAGGGGCTGCTTCCATCAGACGCTCGAAGGTGCATCATTTGTTTTCTTGACCTTTTGTTAGCACAAGTCTCAAGGTAGGCGTGTCTTATCATCTTGCGTCATACCCAGCATTGTGGGACTTGTAGTCACTATGGTGATGCACGTGTTTGTGTAAACTTATTAGTGAAGTCGAGGGTCTGGGATCCATCTTGCATTCAATTAATACCTATAGTAGGCTGCCTGTGTGTTTTGGTGCGCTGCATATGTAATAACGAGTCCTGCGCTCATACTGCTTCCAATTAGTTTGGAGACCCGAGCTTCATCCAGCCGCTCGTTTGTTCCGATTGGCCGGCGATGGTGCTCCCTCCACGGCCAGGCTGCCGTGTTGTAACATGTAACGCAAATGCCTGAGCATTTAAGGGGCACACTGCGGGGCTCTGCCTTGCGGGCTTGTTCGTTCCAGCACACGTCTTCACACTGCATATTGTTTCTTGCCCGACGCGTTTCTGGGGGAACCTCCCCCCCTCCTCAGGGGCTGCTTCCATCAGACGCTCGAAGGTGCATCATTTGTTTTCTTGACCTTTTGTTAGCACAAGTCTCAAGGTAGGCGTGTCTTATCATCTTGCGTCATACCCAGCATTGTGGGACTTGTAGTCACTATGGTGATGCACGTGTTTGTGTAAACTTATTAGTGAAGTCGAGGGTCTGGGATCCATCTTGCATTCAATTAATACCTATAGTAGGCTGCCTGTGTGTTTTGGTGCGCTGCATATGTAATAACGAGTCCTGCGCTCATACTGCTTCCAATTAGTTTGGAGACCCGAGCTTCATCCAGCCGCTCGTTTGTTCCGATTGGCCGGCGATGGTGCTCCCTCCACGGCCAGGCTGCCGTGTTGTAACATGTAACGCAAATGCCTGAGCATTTAAGGGGCACACTGCGGGGCTCTGCCTTGCGGGCTTGTTCGTTCCAGCACACGTCTTCACACTGCATATTGTTTCTTGCCCGACGCGTTTCTGGGGGAACCTCCCCCCCTCCTCAGGGGCTGCTTCCATCAGACGCTCGAAGGTGCATCATTTGTTTTCTTGACCTTTTGTTAGCACAAGTCTCAAGGTAGGCGTGTCTTATCATCTTGCGTCATACCCAGCATTGTGGGACTTGTAGTCACTATGGTGATGCACGTGTTTGTGTAAACTTATTAGTGAAGTCGAGGGTCTGGGATCCATCTTGCATTCAATTAATACCTATAGTAGGCTGCCTGTGTGTTTTGGTGCGCTGCATATGTAATAACGAGTCCTGCGCTCATACTGCTTCCAATTAGTTTGGAGACCCGAGCTTCATCCAGCCGCTCGTTTGTTCCGATTGGCCGGCGATGGTGCTCCCTCCACGGCCAGGCTGCCGTGTTGTAACATGTAACGCAAATGCCTGAGCATTTAAGGGGCACACTGCGGGGCTCTGCCTTGCGGGCTTGTTCGTTCCAGCACACGTCTTCACACTGCATATTGTTTCTTGCCCGACGCGTTTCTGGGGGAACCTCCCCCCTCCTCAGGGGCTGCTTCCATCAGACGCTCGAAGGTGCATCATTTGTTTTCTTGACCTTTTGTTAGCACAAGTCTCAAGGTAGGCGTGTCTTATCATCTTGCGTCATACCCAGCATTGTGGGACTTGTAGTCACTATGGTGATGCACGTGTTTGTGTAAACTTATTGGTGAAGTCGAGGGTCTGGGATCCATCTTGCATTCAATTAATACCTATAGTAGGCTGCCTGTGTGTTTTGGTGCGCTGCATATGTAATAACGAGTCCTGCGCTCATACTGCTTCCAATTAGTTTGGAGACCCGAGCTTCATCCAGCCGCTCGTTTGTTCCGATTGGCCGGCGATGGATCCCAGACCCTCGACTTCACTAATAAGTTTACACAAACACGTGCATCACCATAGTGACTACAAGTCCCACAATGCTGGGTATGACGCAAGATGATAAGACACGCCTACCTTGAGACTTGTGCTAACAAAAGGTCAAGAAAACAAATGATGCACCTTCGAGAGTCTGATGGAAGCAGCCCCTGAGGAGGGGGGGAGGTTCCCCCAGAAACGCGTCGGGCAAGAAACAATATGCAGTGTGAAGACGTGTGCTGGTACGAACAAGCCCGCAAGGCAGAGCCCCGCAGTGTGCCCCTTAAATGCTCAGGCATTTGCGTTACATGTTACAACACGGCAGCCTGGCCGTGGAGGGAGCACCATCGCCGGCCAATCGGAACAAACGAGCGGCTGGATGAAGCTCGGGTCTCCAAACTAATTGGAAGCAGTATGAGCGCAGGACTCGTTATTACATATGCAGCGCACCAAAACACACAGGCAGCCTACTATAGGTATTAATTGAATGCAAGATGGATCCCAGACCCTCGACTTCACTAATAAGTTTACACAAACACGTGCATCACCATAGTGACTACAAGTCCCACAATGCTGGGTATGACGCAAGATGATAAGACACGCCTACCTTGAGACTTGTGGTAACAAAAGGTCAAGAAAACAAATGATGCACCTTCGAGCGTCTGATGGAAGCAGCCCCTGAGGAGGGGGGGAGGTTCCCCCAGAAACGCGTCGGGCAAGAAACAATATGCAGTGTGAAGACGTGTGCTGGAACGAACAAGCCCGCAAGGCAGAGCCCCGCAGTGTGCCCCTTAAATGCTCAGGCATTTGCGTTACATATATATATATATATATAAAACGAAAGTATGTCTGTCTGTCTGTCTGTCTATCTGTCTGTCTGTTTGTCCTTTATGCATTACTACGGCATTCATCCGATCGCCATGAAACTTTAGGAAGTTGTTGAATACACTCCTGCGAAGGTTTCTGGCATAAAAAAATTCAAATATCGGCCCCCCAGGGCCCTCATAATCTTTTGAATACTGATGTACGCACAAGACAGAAAAACTAAACGTTGTTTATCCACAAGCACTCGAATAAATAAATAGAATTAAAACAGCATTCATCCGATCGCCAGGAAACTTTGGGAAGTTGTTGAGTACACTCCTGCGAAGGTTTCTGGCATAAATTGTTTTTAAATATCGGCCCCCCAGGGCCCTCATAATCTTTCGAATACTGATCTACGCACCAGACCGAAAAGCAAAAAATTGTGTCTCCACAAGCAATCGAATAAATAAATAGAATTAAAACGACACTTTGAAATGTTTGCCATATTAAAATGAATACGTTTCAATAAAAATGACACAATGTAAATTGAATGTTATCATAACGAGTTTCCTTAAATTTCCTTTCTTCAGAGATCACAGCAACGCGCGACGTGTAAGCTAGTATATATATATATATATATATATATATATATATATATATATATATATAAATCTGCTGATGAGATCCCTAGGCTGTAGTGGGTGTAGGCACCAAAGATGGTTTATTTGAACACCAGATTTAGATGAACGTTCTTCGCAACAGGCATGTGATCTGAAACCGCAATCAAACCTATAACTGGATGTCGAATAAGGGAGATGAATATTAGATATATTTGGGTACGGTACGATAGATGTAGGAAAAGTAGGTATAATCCTGGTGGCAGATTTAAGTTTTTAAGCTGATCCCACCACTATTCTTATCCTATGTACATGGGGATTCCATGCTGCAATATCGTCACTAGTGAATATAATATAATGTCTACCACCAAGTCCCAACACAACCTCATCAAAAGACTTGAACTCATTGGAATCCAAGGAGACACCCTCGAATAGATCGCCTCCTTCCTCACCCGAAAAACCCAGAGAGTCCGGCTGCCACTCTTCACCTTGGAATCCAAGAACATCATCTGTGGCAATCCTCAAGGCACGTCCTCCAGCCCCACTCTGTTCAAAACCTGCATGTGACCCCCTTGGCCAACATTGTCAGAGCCGATAAACTAAACATAATATCCAATGCAGACAACACCCAGCTCATCTTCTCACTCACAGAAGACTTCACCACCACAACAGCAAACTTCTGTTGGTGTATGACGAGCATTGCCGTCTAGATGAAAAACAACTGTATGAAACACAGACAAAACAGAAGTGCTGGTCTTCAGCAACAACACCTATCCCATTGAACGACTCCTGTGGCCCCCAGACCAAGTACCCTCTCCCACTGTGACAGGCCATGCTCGGAATGTTGGCAATATATCTTGGACAGGAGATTCACAATGAAAACCCAGATAAGTGCTGTCTCGTCCGACCGCTTCCTCCCTCTTCGCATGCGCTATCAGATCTTCAAATGGCATCCTATTAACATCAGATACACCATCACTCAAGCCCTAGTCACCAGTCGCCTGGACTATGGCAATGCACTTTACATAGGAATTGCCACTAACCTTCTGAAGAGACTACAAACCATTCAGAACTCTGCATCCAGACTCATCCTTGACCTCCCCATTTGGACCCATTTCACCCCTCACCTCAATAAACTCCACTGGCTCCCCATACCGAAGATATGTCAATTCAAGATGCTAATCCATGCCGACAAGGCCATGCACAACCAAAGACCAGCCTATATCCACCACTGCCAGAACTTCCACCAACTCTCCAGACACTTACACACCGTCTCCCTCTCCCTTGCATACACCCCCAACATCTGCACAAGCAACAGTGTAGGTCGCTCCTTCTCCTACCTCGCAGGAAAATCCTAGGATGACCTCCCCCTGCACCTCTGAACCTTCACCTCCTGGAATTACGGAAGGCACTCAAGACCTGGCTGTTCAACGGAACCCACCTAAAGCAGCAAGAACCTCAGCCCCTGGATACCCTCACAGGTGAGCTACACTTTAGAAATCCTGCTGGATTGATTGATGTATCTCCAGTAGCTAGCCCAGCCAATCTAGACCTACAGTAACAAATATCCCTGTGTGGAATTAGGGACAATAATGGGTCTGCCTTTCAGGCGGGTTTGAAGTAAAACATACCTGCCATATCTATTGAGATACCATGAGGCAGAAATCACAATGTAAAAGGTAGATACCCCATTGTGGTTATCTGTTTTAGATAAGTGGTACACTGTAGGATAACTTCTGTGCTTTATCTTATTTTGCTATCTTTTAGTGGGATGAGTCTTCAGAAAACAAGTTATTGCTATATAGGTGACTTAATGGTCTTCCACAAAGCTCCTCGTTTCACAAGGAAATTTAACTCCTTTAATTATGAAAGATGATCATCACCACGGTTATTTATGTGTGGAATTGTTTATCGCTTTCCACACCTGGAGTGTAAAAGGTGCTGCATGACTGTTGTGGTCTGTGAAGATTAGGTAGCCTGCATTATCTGGTCTTACGAGGACCATTCCTTGCCTTAACCTGTAACTTTAACTGAACTCCCTACAATATATGAGCGTAACCCTCCTACGTTACGTTACATCATGTTGCCTTTGCAGAAGGCGAATAGCCATCTGAACTCCGTAGAACCAGAGTTTTGTCTTCTCTGTTAGACTCCATGTTTCTAATCTTATGTGAGAGGTCGTCTGTGCTGTACTCCTGGAAGAGCTTCCTCATTTTTCTTGGAGATTACTGCTTCCTAGTCTCTGAAATTCTGCTCTCTGTTAAAGAGTCCTATAGCTATGCGATAGCGCATTTCTGCTTCAGTTCCTCTTCTCTCTTCAGTCAGGTTGGAGATCTCTGAATTGTAAAATGTAGGGAAAAGTTACCTATACTTTACCATAGGGAAATCTAGCCAGTCAATTCGGAGATGTCCACATGGCAAAGTATAGGGAAAAGCAAAAAGGGTTTTTTAACTTGGAAAAAGATTATAAAAAAATGTTTTAAGTCAAACATTAATGTAAATGGTACAGGACTATTAACAACATTTCGAAGTAAAAATGTATTTATTTATACAATATGAAATTAAATATCTTCTTATGGGTAAATAAAAAAGAAACTGATACCTAAAGCATAATAGTAGTTATTTTACTAAGCAATAATAATTATTAAAAGTGTTGTATAGAATTATTGGAACATGATTTAATTATATGTAATACTCTTTGTTACATTATTTAGTAAATGCAGAAAGGTTAGTACAATATATTTGTATGTTATCTACAATTACATTATATTTATCTGTATGATTAACTATTCAAAATTATTTAATTTAAATTAACATTATTCGCTATGGGGTTTTCATTTAGGTCCTAACCTCCATTATTTTCTTGAGAAGTTGGTGCACTACCAGGGGATGGCCGTAAGTCGTGCTAGCCCTAATACTTATTTTCTAGTAACTCACACTTGCAAGTTCTGTCCCACAGACTTATCAGGAGGTAGAGACATGTAAGTCTACACTTTTCAGTAACTTTACACTTGGATTTTGGGAAAAGCCAAGAGTAATACAGTTACTGAAAAGAGCGAAAGTAAATTTACACGTGTAAATTCCTCACAAGTGTAACTTACTATTGTAAATAGATCTGGATGTGTTGAGATCTACCCAGAGCTATTTCCATTGGTTAGACTATTCACAAAAAAAAATTGGATTATGTTTTGTGCGTTTGATGTTATATTAGTTCTTACAAAAGGCAAGGAAGGGATTCTCTTAATGTACGTGATTTTTTCTATATGATATTTTTTTGAGAAAGAGATTTTTTTTTCAGAAGTGATTTTGGCAACGTCAATAGCTTAATGACAAGTTTGTAGTAGCCTTTTGTATAATTATCTTTCAAAAAGGCATACATTTTAATCATTTATCACATTACCTTGTACATTTTGGCATCATTTTCTTGGACGGATGTGTTGTTGATTTCAATGGCATACTTGTTGTTATACTATTAATGTACTGTTTGGAGAGTTTTTGCCTAGATTGTATGAAGGGCAGGAAGTGGGTATACTGCATTGATTGGGCACTGTGACTAATAGGTGGTATATTTAGGTTTAACCGCACAGAACTGGGGATCAGATGCTCAGGACATTGGGGTCAGGAAATACAAATGGTAGCAAGAGGATGAACCAAGAGAATAACTTACCAACACTATTTATTTATTTAGTCATTTGTAAAGCGCAAACAGCTACCCCCGACGGGGGTGTCCCGGCGCTGACAACATGTGAAGTCCAAGAGGGTACAACAGAGAGTTCCAGCAGGCTAGATCTGGGAGAAAAACCAGGTTTTGAGTTTCCTGCGAAAAGCAACCTAGGATGAAAGGAATCTGAGTTCTACTGGAAGGGCGTTCCACAATCTAGAAGTGGCCACGACGAATGCTCTACCGCCTGTGCGAGTCAGACGAAAGCGTGGGCAGAACATAAGCCCAAGATGGTAGGATCTTAAATCCCTCGAGGCAAGAGATCGCCTGATTCTAAGCCTTAAGAATGCCGGGCCACGGCCATTAAGAGCTCTGAAGGCAAGGACCAAGGCCTTGAACTGGATGCGATATCTCACAGGTAGCCAATGGAGTTTGGCCAGGTGGGGTGAAATCGAGTGGCGATAGGGGATGTTGCAAATCAGCCGGGCCGCTGAATTCTGCACAAGTTGCAGCCGATTAATGAGATATGCAGGGGCGCCAACATAAAGACTGTTGGAATAGTCCAGATGAGATGTAATTAGAGCATGTACAACTGCTCTGCGGGACTTGAAAGGTAAGAAAGGAATGATTTTTTTAATCATTCGGAGTTTACCGAAACAAGCTGAAGAAACCTTATTAATTTGGGTCTTACAGGACAGTGTGTCAAATTGGAAACCCAAGTTGCGAGCAGCTTGCACAGGTACAGGGGTGGGTATTGAGTTGAGAAGGCCACCAAATATTGGAGGGGATGGGAGATTTTTGATTAAAAAATAGCACCTCAGTCTTGTCAGTATTTAATTTTAAATTGTTGGTGGACATCCAAGAGGCGATGTTAACCAGACAGTGGCGGAAGTGTGCCATGGAGCTGTCAGAGTGATCCTTAAAAGAAAACACAAGCTGAGTATCATCAGCATAAAAGATCACTCTGACGCCCCATGCCTCGACTAACTCCGCCAATGGCCTTAGGTATACATTAAATAAGAGGGGACTGAGGGCAGATCCCTGCGGTACCCCCCATCTCAATGGTTTCTTGGAGGAAACAAAGGGTCCAAGGGAGACCTGTTGAAATCTATCTGACAAGAAAGATTTCACCCAAGCCAGGGGAGTTCCTCCTACGCCCACCTTCTGTAGGCGAATCAGTAGAGTGTCATGAGAGATGGTGTCGAATGCTGCGGATAATAATAATAATAGGGTATCTTGTAGAGCGCATGGTGACGCACAACGGCGTGTCCCCGCACTGAGATGCGAGCATGGCCAGAGAGTGTGCTGAGGGGAAGGCCAGCTATCTGGCATAAAGAAATGTTTTCAGCTTGGCTCTAAAGATAGACTCTGCTGGTTCCAAACGCAGCGCTACCGGAAGTTTGTTCCAGCTGGATGCGGCAAGGTACCTGAAGGATCTGCCACCCATCCTTGCTCTGGACACCTTAGGAATGGTCAAGCGCCCTGAGCCAGAGGATCTAAGCGCACGGGAAGGTTCGTATTGTGTCAGGAGAGCCTGAAGTGGGAGGGGTGCCCTGCCGTTAATGATCCGATGACAGGTGCAGAGGGCCTTGAATTCTACCCTGCTCCTGACCGGAAGCCAGTGCAAGGCCTGGAGCGCGGCTTTGGAGGCTGTTCTTCTAGGTAGTCTGAGAACTAGCCGGGCAGCGGCGTTTTGCAAGACCTGTAGGCGGCTCAGATTCTTCTCGAGGGTTCCTAAATAGAGCAGGTTGCCATAGTCCATCTTGGACGTGACTAAAGCGTGCACTAGTGTTCGGCGGGCTTTGGTGGGAAGGAGCTCCAAAACCTTCCTGAGGGTCTTGAGGATCCCGAAACAGGTGCCGACCACCCGGTTGACCTGGGGGCCAAAGGTTAGATCGGAATCGAACCAGACACCTAAATTCCTCGCCTCCAGGCAGGGAGTAGGTGCTGGTCCCAAGCAAGGTGGCCACCATGCTGACGTCCACGCCGCCCGGTCTCCCCCTACCACCAGCACCTCAGTCTTGTTGCCGTTGAGTTTAAGGCAGTTGGCAGACATCCAGGCAGCAAGATCTTGCATGCATGCTCTGAAGATGTCTGCCGCAAGACCGGGTGCACGCGATAGGGAGATGACCAGCTGCGTGTCGTCAGCGTATGACACCATGCGCAGACCGTAACTCTCCACTATGGAGGCGACCGGGGCCACATATAGATTAAAAAGCGTTGGGCTTAGGGACGAGCCCTGTGGTACCCCCTGATCCAATGCCACTCGCCTGGAATAGCAGTCGCCCTGCCTGGCCTCCTCGCCCCTATCCACACACTCGCGAATAGATTCAGACACTTCCAACAATGCTGATTCAGTGCAAAAATCAGGCCTAAATCCTGACTGTGTGTCATGAAGGAGGTGGTTAGCTTCTAGATATTCAGACAGCTGCTCCTGTACCGCTTTCTCTAACACTTTTGCGGGCTTGGGGAGCAGTGGGATGGGGCGGTAGTTGTTAAAGCATAGTGGGTCAGCGCCTGTTTTTTTTAGAATAGGTATCAGCAGTGCCTGTTTCCATAAAGAGGGAAAAAGACCCAACTGCAAAGAGGAGTTCCAGATATCTAACAAGGGCTTAATCAGTATTGGTGCTAAGTCACTCAAAAAAAGGGCTGGGGCAGGGTCCAAAGGAGAACACTAATATGTTGAAACAAAGAATATTTAAGTGAGATAATAATATTCAGTATAATGTATTGGGCTTTTTGAGAAGTTTACAGGACAATTGGACATTGAAAATTGAAAATGGATTTGAATTTGTTTGAAATGTTGTGTGAAGGGACGAGGGAGAGCAAAAGCAATAGAAGCGTAACTAGTACTACACCGCTATAGTCATCATCATGTAAGTATGCCTTATTGCAGGGATCCGTTTTGCAGTCCATTGCTGTTGCCCCCAAATGATGGACTGATATGGGGACCTCTGAGGTTGTCCGCAGCTGAGACTTTTGCAAGCCTTCCACCATCACCTTTGAGTATTTCCCTGTGCGATGGCCCAAGTGCACAGGTATATCTAGACGTGGATCTCCCGTCATTGTGCTACAATAAAGAAGTTATTCCTCATTAAGGAGCTCTGATCAAGAATGTAAGGCTTTCATCTGCAGTCCCTGCGATGCAGGCAGGGGGGGCAATCTTCTAGGGGGGCCCCCATTGAGCCCAAGACCCATGATTATCTGTGAGATATGGGTGACTCAGAAGCCTCTCATCACATTCTGCATAGTTCTGTGTTAAACCACTGGGTCTAGTTAGGCTAAGACCAGTATGGGGTTGATTGTGTTTCTGTTCAGAAGGGACCTGCCCCATCGGTTCAGCCGGGTGGTTCCCATTGGAGCAGGTTAAGGGCAGATTTACTTAAGCCTGGTCTCTGTCTGGTTTAAGTGCAAGAAAAAACTTTGAACTGGAATGCGGCCCCAGTGATTGCCAGTGGCTGATATATTTCCAAGCATTGCATCCATCACCTCATGTTCTCCTCAATCATAACTATAAACTGGCCAAGGAACTCATATAAAAAGCATATCAATATAGATAGAAATCTGCAAGACTTCAGTGCAGAAAATAGCAATATACGGATCAAAATGAATGATTTTGCCCTAAATTGGAAAGGCAGTGTGTTTTGAAGCACAGAATAAAAGATGCAATATTTAATGCTTTGTGTTATATTATCTCCTTTATGGTGCTTAAACCTCTCATAAAACATTCCACTCTGCAGTCACGAACTTCAGCAGAAAAATATAAATATATTGGGTTTCCACTTTCTGGAACAGTTGATAGATACCGTAAATTGAGCTAATGTATTATTCACCAATATAGCTTAGTGCATGCTATCTGACAGGGGCTGTGTTAAAGCCTTTTAGTTTGAGGGGAAAAAGCGAAATAGAGGTTATTTAAATAGGCAGTTTATGCTGTAGCTGTTCTAGGAGCTATCATCGTCTCTGCCTGCTGCTCCATGATTTATTTATGAGATTTCATTAATATGTAAATGTGTACCAGTTGATTGGCTCTCCTGGCCAGTTTCCAAGATTCTTTTAAATAATACACTGTAAGTGAATGGTTATGTAGCTTGACTGTTTAGTGACACTGGAAAGCAAGCTCAGGGTTGGTAGAAATATTGTTTTATTTATGCTTCTTCAGGTAGCTCTGTCCACATGTACATAACTCACATGAGATGGTATATCAACAAACTCAACTAAATGGCTTTCAATTTGGAATTTCCTAAAAAATCTTGTGAAGTGCGTTTTTAATGTCTGTTGTTTATACATAAGCTGTAAATTTAGATTTTTTAACCAATGTGTCTTTAAATACACCTCGAACTTCTGAAATAGCCTACACCTTGAAAGAACAGTGTTTACAAATGGAAACCCCACTTCACTGGCACATGTAGTTTACATGTAATAGTAATGACTTCAATGTGCTAATGCAAGCAATCAGAATTTGCGCCTACCTGTGTTTGCTTATGCACAAGTTAAATCGAAATCGACTGCCTTTGCCAATGCTTGTTTATATGAGTGCAACGTTTCTACAATAAGCATTTCAGTGGTACTACCCATACAAAAATCAATGGATTTCAAAAACAGGCTAGATCACCTCCATGAATCCAAACAAAGAATAATTTTAAAACGCCCAATGAAGAGTATTTACGATTCAGACCAATGAAGTTGGGGTAACTCTAATATATTGGGCTATTCACTTGGAAGGGTCTAACCTCTTCAAACGTAATAAAAACAGTGTGCTCGGGTTAAAACATGGGGGCATATCAACAAGGCGGCGATAATAAATTATCACCGCTTTTGCAGCCGTTTTCGGCCGAAAAGTGGCAATAACGTTATTCCTATATCATTTCTAATGAGATGCAAAGTGGGAGTTCCAGCTCAAAATAACTGGAGAAGTGTCGCTAACCGACATTTCTCCAATTATCAATGGGCACGCTAACAAGCATAGCGATAAGAAAAGTAGCGCTAACCTTGGTTAACGCTACTTTCCTTACGCCTGCTTTTAGTTTGACTTAGCCATGATATCCAATGGAAGGTGGATATCATGGCTGAGTCTGCCCTGCCCTATCAGCAAGCTATCGCCAAACGTTGTGTGATTATCGCTGTATTTCCAGCAATAATCACACAATTGGCAGCTTGCGCAAGTGATAATTATCCTAGCGCTAAGTGCGCTTAGCGATAATTATCGCCGGTTGTTGCTGATATGCCCCATAGTTCTAAGAGAATCTCTGTTCAACCCCTTGTGCCTATTAGAAGTGTGCTGAAAAATTAGGTGTAATTATGCATAATTATGCCAGGTGCAAATCTGCCATTTTGAGCTCTAGTTTAATGCAAAATGCATCCTCATATCACTTTCAAAGAATTTTATGTGGTCAGTTGGACCATAAAAGCATGTATGTTAAAAAACAGCATTTCAGATATACAGAAACTTTTCAGATGCAATGCACAAGGCAGATTATAAAATGCACAGCTATCGCCGCTTAAAAAACATCAATATCAAACCTAAAAACAATTATCATCAGACACCCAAAACTATCATTAATACACTAATAATGTAATATCAATATATCATAATAATGTCAAATGTATAATGCCAAATAAAAACACCACCCGCAGAAATGTTTGTCACGAGTATGCATTAAATAAAAGCACCATGAACAACAGCCTCTCACGATCTGTTGTTCCTGTGCGCTTGCTGCAAAATGTAACTGCATATTGTGGCACATGTGGCAAATGTTTACCACAAACGCTGTATGATTGCAAAAAGTGGTGTGAATTTGTATGAAGTTTGCATTAGAGCATAATGCGAAATTCATGTAATATCATGAATTATGCTAGTGTAATTTAGACTTCACCCAGGCCTAGTAGCTGTGCCTAATGCAGCAGGCAATTAAAAAAAACATATAGTTTTGCTCAAGCAGTACTAACACATTTAAAGTAAAGAACACAATGCAATAAAATTCCAAACTAATTAGGAAACATAGGGAAAATGTTATGAGCAAAGACACCAAGATCATCAAACTAGGATAAGGGGAACCAGGGATATAAATTAAAAAGGTTTTATTGTAATAAGCACTGAAAAATAACAGTTTGCAGTTGACCAGTCCTAGGTAAAAATTCAGGCTCACTATGATAGGACATAGTTAGCATAAACCAGTGTGTCACCCTCATTAGAGTTACGTTTGGTGGACTGCTTTACCAGCTGTGCCTATCTAACAATGGAGAGCTTGGTGGTCTGACCACCGTATTGCAAGTTGGGTGGATTGCCTTTGCGAAGACTGCTGCTGAACTGCCAAGACCGACAGCAGACCATCGGGTACATAGTCAGGGAAAAGCAAGCGCCATAGGGCGGTACAGTGGAGCTGCACCAAAGTCCGTATTACGAGTTGCCTTTTCCATGAGCCTAGGTGGGT
Source organism: Lissotriton helveticus (assembly GCF_964261635.1). Classification (NCBI taxonomy): domain Eukaryota; kingdom Metazoa; phylum Chordata; class Amphibia; order Caudata; family Salamandridae; genus Lissotriton; species Lissotriton helveticus. Next base: position 1,013,140,635 of record NC_136072.1, read on the forward strand.
TCTCACCCCTTTCTTTTTCTTCCCAACATGGATCCCTTTTTGTAGGTCACCGCTTCACAGCAGGATCTTCATCGTGAGGATTAGGACCATGTTTGTGATGATCTACAGGTAAGTCCTTTTCAAACGATACACCCATCGCCAGGACTGCCCACAAATGGGCGGACTCCAGCAATGGATAGATGGTATTTGTCCACATGTATCATGCATACGTGTGCATTGGACACATATGCAGTCGAAATGCATAAACAGGCATCGATATATGTGGAATAAGTACTCACCACTGCAGCAAGATCTCCGCAAGGTATCAAGGTCAACTCGTAATACGGCGATCTAAAGACTGCCAGTGCTGCGGGCTACTGGCAGGCGTGGACGTGGTTCTTGGGCGGATGGACCGCCAAACTCATAATCAGGCCCTTAGTCTCTGAAATGGAGGTCACATTCTTCCACTCCAGTGGGCAAGGTCTAAGGAAGTGGCTAGCGATGGTTCTCTGAAGTTTGATACGTCATCATCGAGCTCCGGCTTGAGCTGTTAATTTGACACTAAAAGATGCAAGTGGGAAGATGTAGGATTTCATGGACCCCTATACTGCTCTGTAGTTCAGACAGATTTGCTGTGTCGCTCTGGTCCATGGCTTTACCTTAAAACTATGTAACTTTTTTTGAAATTCAAAATACTTCAGCTGTGTAAGGCTGCAAGCTGAAGCAGGGCAGGATCCACAAGGCTAGATACTTTTATTCCAAAGTTGAGCTGAACCTATTTTCAGTTTCTCAATAAGCTCATGCGGGATGAACATAGTTTTCTTGGCATCCTAGGGTGCAAACTTCCCTGACAAACCTCAATACCTTGTCCCAGTCATCTGGAGTGGGAACAATTATGAAGTTCCACTTTTCTCAAACTCTTAGGTCCTTCTGGTCAGACTTACAGCCCATTCCTGCCATTTCCCCTTGGCTGATGCCCATTTGGCAGCCCAGTACCAATGCAGGCACCATTGTACCATGGTGCAAGCATGCCTGTGTTGTGTGTAGGACTGTTGTTTTGCAGGAAGAGGCACAAACAAAATCCTGGGAGGCAAATTCTTCTTTCTATGTATGCTTCAGAATGCAGCACATATAGAAAGAGGAAGAAACAAGGAGAAAGTGAGATATTTTGCCTAGTTATGCCTTCCCTGGGAAGGTGTAAGATTTTGGCGCATTCCCAGGCTTGAAAGGTCTGGTAAATCGGGGGCTTTGTTAAAATCCATGGGATTTATATGGGGACACCAACACAGATGCCCATGGAATGCCTACCCAGTGCAATGCAGTCAGTTGAGCTGCATTTTGTTACTCCAGATTTTTGAAGCCCCTCAGACCCAAGCATAGTGACTTTGAGTGGCTTAAAAAATCTGACTTACGCTTTGCGTTACGCATGTACCACATTGAATGGTGCAAACATAATGCAACCGTCTCATAAATAAGCCCCTTAGTGTAGGTAATTATTGATGCTCTGTACCCTAAATTAAAGGTCAGTTTGCTTTGTATAGAAGTTATATAATGACACAATAGAATATGCTATCAGAGCATAGGAAGAGGAATAGGACGGAAATCCCTCCTAGGGGGTGAATCAATAGCACACACCCATCAATTCATTAGTGACACCCAACTGTTATGGGTCTTAATATTAGACCTGTCACACGGAAGGCAATAGGGAAAGAATATTGGTAAGTGAGAGCTGTAGAATAGAGAAAGTGAGTTAGTTGTGAAAAGCATTGTGTTGATTTGCGTACTATTAAATATATTTGTGAGCACAACTGCACAAGCACCTATGTAAAGTATAGTAAAACTGGGCCCTAGTGAAGAAGCTCTGCACTAGGTAACGAATGATGTTAAGTCTTCTCAGAATTAGGCATTCAAGAGACCATTTTGCAAATGGGACAAATAACATCTAGGGTGTGCAAGATATAAACAAGCATTGGAAATACAATAGGTCTTGTATATTTTGGAGTTGGAGTTATTGGTATTGTAACTGGCAATTGTTTTTACTATTGTATTAGGTCTTGTATTTGTTAGAGCTGGCTCTAGCTCAATATCCCCTGGACAATGCATTTAATCCCTCTAGCCCTAAACACACAAAATAAATAACATGACTTTGCGTATTGTAACCTGGTGCTCGTATACGTTGCTCTAATGCCCGTGACCTACATGTGTGCTACATAACACTGCAAAAAAAACCAACATAAAACAAACATCTGAAGCCTGGAGGCCCACATTCTGATCGTGGTGCTACTTCTTCATAAACTCCATAACCTGTGAGTCTCCTCTACTTGTGCCTCTCTCGCCTAATCTAACAAAATTGAAAGTACTCACAAAGGGGCATATCATTGTCAACAGCCGTTTAGAACTAAATTTCAGGTAAAAATATGCCTTGCCTGTTGTGGGCAAACAAGCACTAACAAGCTACGTAAAGTTCTGCAACTTTGCAAAAATAGAGCCATTGACTTTTGCTGCTCGAGTAAGCAGCAAATTACTAAAACAGAACTGTTTCAAACTAAAGTTTCATACAAAGGTAACACATGCACTTAGCACTTGTAGCACATCAAAAATCACACACAGCACATTCTGAGGAACTCATGATACTTGTACCTTTCACAAGAAAACCTACCAGGTGGTAATACATTTGGAAATTTGGAGCAAGTTAGCACTACTGCAACAAGGAGACTCTGCACCGCTTTGGAAAGGAATATGCTTACATTATTCATCCTTCCTTCATAGGACTTTTGGTTTAAACCACACATCATTACGGTAGCTCTACTCTTAACTGAAGTAATGACCCTGGTTAGAAAAAAACAGAGAATAGTTATATTATGTATCAACTATGTTTTTGTGCATGAAGAATTATGGAGATCATGTTCTAGATGTTTGTGAACAAATGTTTTCAAATAGAGCACAATAGGTGCAGTAATCTTTAATGTTCTACAGAGGCACATTTTTGTTACATGGGTATGTTCTCGAAATTTGCAAACTATACTCTAGCTCAGACCTCTTCGATAGAATTTTCAGATTTCCAGGTTGGCGTTAGTATCAGATGAACACTTGCCTCAAAGTATGTTAGCGTTTTGAGAAATGTTACCTTAGGTTTGAGAAAAACTGCCTCATTTGTACTGGTCTCCAGAAATCTTCACATATCCCTAGTCTAAGCTTGAAGAAAAGACTGCAATCATTTCACTGCAAAATACCTCTACTGATATAATTAGGTATTACGAAATATCCCTCTTTGCAGCTTTAATAATTTGGCATCTATAAAAAAAACTACTTTTTGTATGCTTGTTCCCCTTTACCAACTATAAAGCACCATGCTTGCTGCAGTCTTCACGGTCTTTTTACAATTAGAATGATATCACAGTTTTATTCCTTCATTTGAAGTTGATGTGTTGGTACATCCATCCAATAAAATTATTTCAATCGCGGGTGGGTGCCAAATACTCAATGCAACTCGTCCATTCAATTTTTTCCATTGCGTTCTGGAAATTGTAGTCACGATTTTAAAGAGATCGACGACTACAAGTCTACCAAATAAAAGAAACCGGGCTGTCTGCTTATGTTCTTGATGAAAACAGTCCTTCACGGTAGCAGCATCATTTGTTCGGCCCATACGATCACACAACCACTCGTTTCACTGTCTGTAGTCTGTAAACAGTAGAGTGGGTGGTGCGAAGGGTACTGCGGACTGTCATTTCGGAGGATAGAAGTGAAGAGAGGTGAAAATGTAAGATTGCACTTAATTCACTAACGATAGACTTTGGTTGGGTACAGTCTATTGAGTTGTCATTGTATGTCAGTGTGATCCTACCCAGTTTTCAATTAATTGAAAAGGAAGACACCAACTATGATATATTCATGTAGCGAACACCTACCCTTCCAATTTTCCTCTCTGAAATTGTATGCCTTTTTTACACCGCTTTTACGCCACATTTTCTTTGCACATTCCGAAGCTAGCACTTTGCGGGCTGCAGTATTTCTCTTTTGTACATGTTACAACTTTCTGGGTGGGTTGACTGTGAAAGTGTGCTGTTAATATAAAGGGGAAGGTATGAAGAGTTTCAAGAGTTGGTTGGATGATGCAGGTGAAATCTGTTGTGTAATTTTGGCGTAATTGTTTAGTTCACTAATATACAGAACATAACTCTACTGTTCTAAGATGGCTGCCAAATGATCAGAAGGAGGTGAACAAACAACTGACAATTTAGTAGTACAAATCTACTCTTTCCACAAACAATTAACTAGAGGCTTGGTTATATATAGTGTCCTATTGCTATGTCCTATGGACATGCAGGGCTTAAAGTAGCTGAATGTGCTTAAACACATGATAACAAGCCTAATATTTTTTTAAAGGAATCTCAAAACCAAACAAATATCCTACCATAAAAAGCCCAAGCGATGGTGGACATCAAAAAGTGAAAAAAGGGTAAAAAGAATACAAGCACCGGAGCAGGAGGCACGGCATGGGATGTAGCACTAATACAACTGTAGGATGAAGAGGAGATGTGAGGGAGGAACGCTATAATTACATGTAAGCAGCAATGGTGCCTAAGCTGAACACAAGCAAACGGTAACAGAGCAAGAACTCAAGGAAACACATAGCCCACCAAAGAAAAGATAAAGAACTAGCAGAATGAGGCAATACTTAGTCCCTGCTGTGTGGGAGGAACTTTATGTTTGTCTATGTATGAGACTCTTTGTTTGTCTGTCTCCTACGCCTTAATGCCCTTTGGGCTAAGTCAGCGCATTACAAGACCTCTATTCATTCATTCATTCAAGGGAAAAAGGTGGGACAAAGAGGCAGGACTAAGCACCAGCAAGCAAGAATTTTTAAAGGACATTGAAACAAACAATAAGTGCACTAGAGAAAGGACTATCGTTTGTCCCTACAAGATTTACTAACTACGTGCAGTTGAAAACAGAATTCATTGAATTCTGCAGGAAGATCAGATTAACAACATATTTTTCAGGACAACAACTGTCTGAAAGTTCTGAGACCACGGGCCTGAGGAGACCCTCAAAATTTTGTCCGCCATCAAATAAAATACCAAAGGAGGTAATCACCTTTGAAAGAACTGTCCTTTCGGCTATTACAGCACAAGAAAATAAAAGACAATGCTTCATTAAATATAATTTAACAAAATTACAGAAAGAAGCACTACAAAATCTAAAAAATGACCATTCCATCGTCATAAAACAAGCCGACAAAGGCGGGTCAATAGTAGTCTGTGGCTCCACGGAATACACAACTGAGGTGAACAGACAACTTTCAGATATGAACTGCTACAAAAAAATCCCAAAGGACCCGACATGGGAACTTCAGAACCAACTTTTTAAGATTCTTCAAATAGGTTTCGAAAATGGATTCCTTGGTAAGAAGGAATATGAATATCTTCAAAACAGACATCCTAGGACACCGATCTTCTATGTACTGCCGAAAGTGCACAAAGATGAACATCAACCGCCCGGGCGACCAATAGTTTCTGGTTGCGAATCTTTGTTTGAACCAGTTTCAAAGTTTGTAGACTTCTTTCTCAAACCTTGTATGACTTATGTGAAATCGTATATTAAGGACACGACTGATTGCATCAACAAACTCGCGATGATGGATTTTGAGGAGCAAAAAGATCTTCTAGTTAGCATGGATGTTACATCCTTATATACCCAGATCCCTCAGGAAGAAGGTCTAGCAGTTCTGGAACTATATCTAAACAAACGAGAAAGACCAATGAGAATACCAACAGAATTCATTCTAGAGCTAGCAAGCATAGCGCTCAAAAGGAATTACTTCAAGTTCAAAGAAGATTTTTACTACCAAATCAAAGGTGTAGCGATGGGGTGTCCCTTTGCCCCAGAGCTGGCAGTTTTGTACATGTCACAATATGAGGAGAAATTCATTTATGAAAATAACCCTTATCATCAGTATATCGGATGTTGGGTCCGATATATCGATGACATTTTTCTAACATGGAAAGGCCCCGAGGATCAGCTACATGAATTTCATGAATGGCTGAATAATCAGACAGAGGATATCAAATTCAGTTTAAACCACTCACACAACAAATTGCCATTTCTTGATGTTGAAATTTATCCTTCCGAAGGAAGCCTAAAGACAACCCTTTACAAGAAAAAAACGGACAGAAACAAATCCCTGCACTATACCAGTAACCATCCACGAAGTCTGAAAGACAATTTACCAGTGGGACAATTTTTGCAAATTAGTCACAATTGTGCCTTTAAAGATGAATTTTTCTTTCATGCCAGTACATTGAAAGACAACCTGCTGCAAAGGGGTTACCCAAAAAAACTACTAAAAAGAGCAATAAAAAGAGCTTGGTGGACCCCCCGAGAAACATTATTACAATCCAACCAGAAAAAATCACCAGACAGGATAGTTTGCGTATCTACTTACTGCCCGACATCGAATAGGTTCAAAAAACAGATCAGAAACAACTGGCATCTAGTACAAGGTCTAGATCAAAAATTAACAGACACTCCCTTGTTTGCCTTCAAGAAGGATCAAAGTATAGGGAACCAAATCGTAAGAGCAGCGATGCCAAAAGATCGGATACCATCAGTGCGAGATTTTGTCAACTTACCTCCTGTGAAAGGCCACCATAAATGTGGCAACTGTGTATGTTGTACCTCTACAGTTGAAGGAGATATATTCAGCCATAAAGGGTTGTTTCGGAAACATGAAAGTTTCACAAACTGCAAATCTAAACATGTCATTTATGCGATTCAATGCCCATGTGGCAAAATATATATCGGGAAAACATCACAAGAAATACGATATCGGATATCTCAACATAAATCCAGAATTAGAAGAAATGAACAAAATGCGCCCCTTGTGAATCACTGGCATAAAAAGTCGCACACAGAACAAGAATTAAAATGGACCGCAATATCCAAAGTGGAACATGATGCTAGAGGTGGTGATTTGGAGGCAAAGTTATCTAAACAAGAGGCAATGCTAATTATAAAATTTAACACGGCCACAGAAGGATTGAATGAAATGTCAGAGATTTTCAATCTCTAAATGACGTCCCCAAATGACATAATCCTGCGAAATGGAACATATAAATGTGGCTTAAACCCTTCATTGGCGATAAAAAGAACAACCTAATTCCTTTGTACATTGCCCTCCGCTGACACACCGTATAGCATAAAAAAAAATGTGGGGACCTTAGAACAAATTAATTCTATTACGAAGGCAAAATGAAATACTTACATACAATGCAATAGAAATTGTTCGTGGGAGGAACCGATAAAAATTCATTGCGCAATCTGTTACAAACTACAAATCCCAGCAACCCTAAAGGAACCGCCCATAGGAGATCAGCGGAAAGCAGTCGAAGGCGAGCGAAAATAGATACAACGCCAAGCTGAGAGAGACGGGACGAAAATACTGCCCTCCCAGGTAAATGGATCAACAGCTTTAGAATAGAGATAAGAGACACGTTTAGCCACCGGGTTGCCACTGCATTTCAAGATATCGGTGTACGAAAGCAAGACATGCCATAAAACGCCATTGTGTAATTAAGAGGCAGACAAGCAACAAGCTGTCGCTATCACATCGTTTTGTATTTAAAACGCCACCGTGCAAACAAAGACCGCCGCGATCTTCATTGAATCATTTTTTCCCCCTCCCATAGATTCTCTACTAATCCGAGGAGACATCTGGACAATGCAGAAAAAGTTTTTTTGAGGTACGAATATAACTGTAGTTCTGCCTTGCACTCCACATGTATGCTCACACTGTAGTAAAACGTTCCGTTTGATGGTTTCAGGCTTTGTTTTCCAAGCCCAGACCAGCGGACATTTGAAGTGAAAAGACAAGCAAACCGAAAGCAGCCACAAGTAAGGACCTCCTATTTACAATCCCCAAAACTGCATAGATGCCCGCATAAGATAAGACATTTACAAGGGCCACTGTCATTTTTTTGTAGAATGAATGCCACTATGGAAATGATTGGGTTCAAGATAATTAGCTAAGGTAAGACTCACCGCTCCCGGCTGGAAGTGGGTGCTAATATAAAGAAAAAAGGTTCGCTACCACAGAATAAGACATAGTTCTTTCCTTATTTTCCAGAACCACCAGAGGTCCTGAAGAGAGTTCCACGCACTGGGAACTCGAAACGCGTCGACCAGCATTGTGTTAGGCCAATCATTGTTTATTGAGATAAATTATTTGGAAATGTTAATGAATGGGTTAGATGGCCTATTGTGAAAATTTACAAATTTAATCCTAAATGTTTCTTTTTCATCACGGTACAATTGTTTTCTCCAGTCTGTGAAGACATCTTTCCAATTTTTTTACTTTTCCCTCCTTCTTTCATACACCACACTCTTGATGTACCAAACATTGTATATATGAGTATGTATGCGGAAAATGAATGAATGTGTTTTAGCAAACAAAGAAATATATTTTTCATACAAGGATTTTCTTTTCCTTCTTTTTTCCCCTCTCTCCTCTGAATGTAATATGTAACTTTATTGATAAAAAGAAAATTGTGTTCTTTTGACTTATGACTTAAAAATAAATAGATTAATTCAAGGGAATGGTGCCTTTTGAAGAAGTAGTTTAATTCCTTTCTTCATGGTGATGTGATGACAAACAGTGCTGCAGTACTGGCATATGTGGTTGTTTCTTAATTCTAAGGCTTGGCCTTACTGCAGATGAGCCAAACCCTTTATTGGTTTTTGCTTTGGGCTAAGTCAGCGCATTACAAGACCTCTATTCATTCATTCATTCAAGGGAAAAAGGTGGGACAAAGAGGCAGGACTGACCACCAGCAAGCAAGAATTTTTAAAGGACATTGAAACAAATCAATCAATCAATCAATCAAACAAACAAATAAAAAGAAGGGAGGTGGCTTAAAGCCCACTAGAGAAGTTACAACAGGACTTGAATTCTTGACCTACAAATTGCATCTATTAAATACCATGGGAGCAAGAATATTTATAAGGGCAAAAAATGTGCTGCTGATAACTTTGTTAATGTTATAAACCTAGTTTGCAGCCTCTAACACAGACACTTAGAAGCATGTGTTAATTAGGATTTTATGACAGGGTGGTCCTTGACTCAAAAGTAATCTATTTAGCTCTAAAGTAAAGAATTCCTGTCACTTCCCCCTTCACCCATGGATGTCCTCTCCAAAAGCCCTACCCCTTTCCAAATTGAAATTTTATTTGAGTTTGTCCTTTAGGTGAACTAAGTCGTAGTTATTAGAACCCTGTACATTAGCGCTGTGGGACAACGCAGAATGTTGCACCTGGGTAATGAAAAACAGCAAGGAAGAAATAAGGAACAAAAAGATGAGTATGAAATATTTATGATGGATACATTCACACACATACGCCACAGACATATGTTGTTTAGATACAGACACATCGGTATTGATGTGGGCATGGTTATGAAACTGGAATACAAACCAATGGTTGTCTGACGAAATATCGCAGATGAAAATATCAGGGAAGAAACAGTATTGCCCAAAAAATATTAAGGTAAAAAATAATGGGGGAACCCTGTGTTCCTCAGAACCTGGGTATGAATATGCAGAAGCACAATGGTTCTGTCTGGGATAAACTATTCCTTAGAGGACAAAAGATCAATCAGAAAATAATTGCTTTATGTACAATAGATGAAATCATGCCATCAATCTCAAATAAAAGCAGTGATTTAAAAGAAATACAGGCATCATGGAACACAAGACAAAGACACTGAGTTATACATATTTTCAATATTTATATAAATTATTGCATTAATATATATTTGCAAGCTGTCAACAAGGCTGTCAATACAGGGTATGATATAACGTGATGTGTACTAACGTGACATTTGGTGCTCAGTGATAAAAGTGCGGTGCATGGCATATATACAGGGTGAATGAATGTACAAATTTGCAAGGAAAAGAGAATGACAATTGTCTGAGTGTTAGGACAAAACAATGTCTCTGGCAGATAGAGAAGTTCCTTATTGATTTTGGACCAGAAACTTAATAGGTCTGAACCATGTAGAATTGTTGACGTTTTGACACTGGCTTTGTTAAGATGTCGTAGCGGGTCTTCATCAGGACATGGAAGGGTGAGGTAGCCTAGTCAGCCTCAGGCATTCTTCCTGAGTTATGGCGGCCAGAGGATCTGACATCCGTTGGTCTTCTGGGAGGGATCCTGGAAGGGACCCTTCCTTCACCACAGCTTAGAACATCTCTAGCATTGGCCCTGATATTTTGCCAGAGAGTCCTTTATAAAGCTCTATTAGCAACCTGTTAGGCCCGGAGGCCTTTCCAGAATGCAGTGAGTGAGTTTAGAGCTACCACTATCTCATCCTCCATCAAATCAGCTTCCAGAGTATCCCTGACCTCACTCAACACTGTCAGGACTGAGAACTCACTTAAGAGTTCCTCACAGTCCGAGTAAAATCTGGTACCCCTGAATTTATAGAGGTCTTCGTATTATGTGGCAAAGGTCTTTGCTATTTCTGTGCTTGTAGTCTCTAGGGCTTCCTTACTGTCCCTGATTCCCACCACCCAAGAGCTGTCTCTATCGCTCTTGTCCAACCAGGCCAGTAGTTTCAACGCCTTGTCCCCGACTTCACATATTCTCCTTTGCGTGGCCAGTGCCTGAAAACAAGCTGATTCCTCATCATGATTTCTAAGGTCTTGCTGCCGCAGTGCTGAACTGTGTGGGCCTTGGCTGTAGGATTTCTTATTACTTCCCCCTCTAGCTTGAGGATATCCTGTTCTATCATTTTACATACTACTCGTAACTCCTTTTTCTTTCCCCCAATCAGGGACTGGGCCGGCCCCCGAATGACTGTTTTAAGGATGCATGGGGAGGAGACGGAGCTCCTATTTTCTTGACAGTGTAACTCAGCCCCCAAGATCAATTTCTCTTTAATGTTTTTGTCCTTCATGTACCATGGTTCCATTCTGGGATAGTTATTGGTGTAAGTTGTTGGTCCTTCAAATGACACTTTCACGGCCGAGTGGTGTGATATGCCCCATGCCAGATGCTTCACCCCATGGAAACTCCCCATTTGATCACTTCTCGTTAATAGGTAATCAATGTGGGATAAGGACCGCTGTGATGCTGAGTAGTATTGTATTATTTTTGAAGGTGGTTCTGGGCTCTCCATATAGTTGGCAGGCCCATTGCAGAGGTAAAGTCAGGAAGGAACCCCCAAATCTGGTATCTAGCTAAGCTCAAGCGGTCAAGTTCCGGATTCAACACATCGTTCATGTCTCCCCCGACAATGAAACTTGCTGAGGTAGTTTTAGTAGTAGGGTGCTAAATTGTGGTAGGACCGGGGCATGCTATTTAAGTGGAACGTAGAGGGAGCAAAGATTCATGGTCTGGCCTTCCCAGGTGCTTGCCAAAGCCAGATGAAATCCATATTGTCCCGATTGTAAGAGGCACTTGTTTATTCACCAGAATGCCCACACCCCTGGGAGTTGGATGTAAAACCTGAATGGGTTCTTAATTTATACCCAAAGTGGTCAAGTGCCTTATATTGGTTCCCTTTCAAATGGCTTTATATCAACAAGAGAGATAGGGCTCGAGTAAACACTCCTGTACCCCATAAAGTATATCAGAAACAACTGAGTGATTATGTGAAACGTAACCTACGTGAAAAGCAAAAACAAAAACAAAAACAAAGTGACAGGTTGTTCCAGGACCCCTACCTGGTTCAGGCAAAACTAGGATTTGGCATGTCCAATCCTAACAATCAGGAGGCAACAACCCTGTTGGTAAGAATGACTGCATCCAACAGGGAAAGGCAAATAACCTCTTGTTTAGAAGGACCCTCACTCACCACTAGTTGGTGACATGCTTCATCATTGGGTCCCCACTGGGGTGGCCGAATGCCGCCCCAGCGTGCTACAACGCCTGAGTTACAGCGGAGCGGGTTGATGGTGAGTGTAATAGTGATTAAACTCAAAAGAATATGCAAAATATGTGAGTGCAAGATTAAAAAATATAAAAAATACAAGGTTGGAACCCAAACAAAATATTTAATGCGGGCCAACCCGTATTAGGGTTAAAAGCGTGAAAGCCGGACAACCAAAGGTTCTTTATTAGGAGACCTGTGTCCTTAATTACAATATCTGGTCAACATGTTTCTGCTGTCAAAAAGCGGTCCTTCTAAACAAGAGGTTATTTGCCTTTCCCTGTTGGATGCAGTCATTCTTACCAACATGACTTACTTACCAAGAATGACTGCATCCAACAGATTTCAATCTGTGGGCAGGCAGCTCGCTGGACAATGCATTTTTTTCTCTTAGCCAAGCTTGTACAGATCTCAACTTAGTACAGCTGGTGAATGCCCCCACGCATCAGAAAGGCCACACCTTGGACCTGGTGTTTGCGGATCCTCAATGGGCATCACTCGTGGACATCAAGTGCCAATATTGGACGGACCACTTTCTGGTTAGGTTTTCCCTTTGGTCGGAGGACCCTACTTCGCGTAAGGCTGGACTACCTCTAGCTAAGCTAGAGAGACCTTGGTCCCGCATCTTAAACACGGTTCCACTGCCGAACATCTTAGACGAGGACTTCAAACTTGGCAATACAGTCGAAGAAAGTTATACCCTCTTCTGTCAGTCTATTGCTAGCTCGCTGGATAAGTTAGCGCCCCTTCGGAAGTCGCGAGGGAGGGTGAACCGAGCTTGTCCTTGGTACACGAGTGAACTTCGCCAGCTCAAACTCGACTGTAAACGCGCGGAAAGGGTCTGGAGGAAACAGTACCTAGACTCTGAGAAAATCGCATTTAGGTCTGCTATGCATAAATATAAAGCTCAAATTAAGATAGCGAAAGCGACCTTCCTTGAACTCACTCTGAATCAGGCCCCAAACAAGGCTCAGGCCCTTTTTAAAATCGTCAAGGACCTGGCTCACCCTACGTGCGTGGCCAGTGCTGTTCCCTCGTCGCAGGCTCTCTGTGACTCTCTGGCGGATGCCTTTGATGAAAAAATCCGTAAAATTCTAGCTGGTCTGCAGGACCCATGGAATTCCACCACTGAGGCGGGAGCTCCGGAGGAGTTGGCCAGTCGACCCCTGCAGAGGGTTACTAATCTCTGTCAGGGAGCTCCGGTCATGCCCTCCAGTCGACCCCGACCAAATGAGCAGCCCCCCAGCTTGGGAGCTCCGGCGGCGGAAGCCAGTCGACCCCTGCTGAGTAGCCCTCCTCTCTTTCTTTTGGATCAGGCCCTCAGCTTGGGAGCTCCGGCGACTGCGGCCAGTCGACCCCAGCTGAACTGTTCTCCCCTCGCAGCCCCCGTTCCGGCTCCCTGCTTGAGAGCTCCGGCAACTGTAGCCAGTCGACCTCAGCAGGGTAGCCTTCTTCCTCCTCCTGTGGAGCAGACTCTTAGCCTGGGAGCTCCGGCGAGTGAGGCCAGTCGACCCCAGCTGAGTGGCCCCTCTGTCCCCACTTTGGATCAGGCCCTCTGCTTGGGAGCTCCGGAGACCGTAGCCAGTCGACCCCAGCAGAGGAGTCCCTTTTCTCCCCCCTTGGAGTTGGCTCTCAGGTTGGGAGCTCCGGCGAGCGAGGCCAGTCGACCCCAGCTGAGTAGCTTCCCCCTTCCATCCCTGAAGGAGTTCGGCGACTTAGCCCTGACGATTTCTTCTGGTTCGCCTTTGGATCCTCTCCCTCCAAGACTTTGGAAGGTGTTTCAAGAGGACCTCTTCCAACCCCTGCACGCTATCTGCTGTCAGTCATTTGAGACAGCTATTGTTCCAAGCTGCTGGAAGAAGGCAGTGGTATCCCCGCTGTTAAAAAAACCTACGCTCGACCCTGCGTGCCTCTCTAATTACCGGCCAATTTCCCTGCTTCCTTTTCCGGTTAAAATCATGGAAAAGTTGGTCACCCGCGCTCTGTCCAGTTTTCTAGAAGGGAACAGCTGGCTGGATGAGACGCAATTTGGCTTTCGCCCAGCGCATGGGACGGAATCCGCGTTGGTGACCGTGCTAGACAATCTGCGGGCGCGAGTCGACAGCGGTCGGGCAGCATTTTTGGTGCTGCTCGACATGTCGGCCGCGTTCGACACGGTCAGCCATCTCACCCTGATTGCTAGGCTGGAGGAGTGCGGGGTCAGTGACAAGGCCAGGGACTGGCTAATCTCCTATTTGGACTGCCGTCAGCAACGGGTCTCGTTACCCCCCTTCAGTTCTGAGGAGCGGAGAGTGGGACAAGGAGTACCTCAGGGCTCGGCCATCAGCCCCATACTCTTTAATGTCTACCTCCGCCCCCTAGTCCAGCTCATTAAAACCTTCGGTATCTCCGCATTTAATTACGCGGACGATACCCAGCTGGTCTTTTCTCTGGAGGGACAGGATGCAGTCTCATTGGAGACCTTTCATCGATGCATGCAGGCGACAGCGGAATGGCTTCGGTTGAACTCGCTACAGTTCAACGGAACGAAGACGGAGGTCTTACATTGTTCCGCGGATCGGGTCCCTCGTGATCTTCCAGTGGACTTCTGGCCTCCGTCCTTCTCAGAGACAGTGTTTGCGGCACAATCAGCGCGCAATTTGGGTGTCACTTTTGGGCCCAATCTGCAGCTGGATCTACATGTGAATAAGATCTCCTCAACATGTATGATGCTGATCCGCATGCTGCGCAAGGTCCTTCCTCTCCTCCCTGCGCAAGCCAGACCAGAAGTAGTGCGTTGTACCATCCTAAGTCGACTTGACTATTGTAACGCACTACTTCTGGAGGCCCCGGTAACACTCCTGGGCAAGTTGCAAAGGGTGCAAAATATTGCTGCTAAACTCGCCCTTTCGCGCCCCTACCACAGCTCTTCTACGGCAGCACTGCGAGAACTTCATTGGCTGCCAGTTCATCTACGAGTGCGCTACAAAGCAGCATGTATTGTATTTAGGGCTGTTCATGATCTGGGCCCCATTCCTTTGCGGCGAATGTTTGCCTGGTATTGTCCAGCTAGAGCTTTACGCTCCTCGTCATCCAGGCTACTGGTTGTCCCGCGATTCCAGAGAGTGAGGATGGGGGGCCGCTCCTTTAGAGTAGCGGCATCCAAACTCTGGAACTCTCTGCCTATATCCTTGAGAAGCCTTGGAGATCTTTTATCTTTCAGAAAGGCTCTAAAAACTCATCTTTTTCCCAGGATAGGCTGAGCTACTGTCTTTCACTGAGTACGGGTCAAAGCGCCAGGATGCCCTTTGTGGTGACAGGTTGCGCTATACAAGTATGCCACAATACAATACAATACCAACAGGGTTGTTGCCTCCTGATTGTTAGGATTGGACATGCCAAATCCTAGTTTTGCCTGAACCAGGTAGGGGTCCTGGAACAACCTGTCACTTTGTTTTTGTTTTTGTTTTTGCTTTTCACGTAGGTTCCCTTTCAAATGGGTCTACTGCATCTGCACAATATCGGGGAGATAACATTTGATGTGTTGTAAAACCAGGGTGCGTATAGTTTTCCTCCCCAGACCATTTACATTCCATGACCATATAAGAAGAGTTGCTTGTGTTGAGGATTCCATTATTGGTTGTTAACATCCTCCCAGTGTCCCACCCGTCGGGAACAGGATACCTAGAATTCGCAATTTACATTTTCTGGTAACTTTATGAGCATAACTGTGCATCCAAACAATACAAACATTATTAACCCCTATAACTCCCCCTCCCTGCTACCCTGCTTGGGGAGAGGAGGATACCCTCAATCACCCCAACTTGCAGAGTGCCTGTCACCGCGCATCAAGCAAATGGAGGGCATATTGCCGCCGACCATTAAGTTGAAAATCATGGAGAATTTATTCAAACTTATGACCCCGGCCCTTATATTTTTAGATCTGCTGCTACCACGTTATTTCATAGAGATTTTAGGAGGCAACAGTTCCTTGCCACTTCGACTCCTGTTCAATGTCTCCTGTAGGTCCCTTTGATGTATTAACTGATCTATGTTGGCTTTAGCCGTTCAGCCTCTTTTGTCCCAATTCTTTACTTGTTCCGACCAGTGAGCATGGTATGCCTGTTCACCCGCCTCATGTGGACTGATCTGGGAATCCGACGGTCTCTTCTGGTGTTTCCCCTTGCCGGCCACTCTCCAGCCCTCAAACCAGGCCCAGGCCTCCTCTGGTGTCATTAAAAAAAACTGCTTTCCCTTTGCCAGAACCTTGAGACTTGACGGGAAGAGCATCATATATTTTAGATTTTTATCTCTCAGGCCTTACTTTACGGCATCAAACATTTGGCACTGTACCTGGAGGGTGAAATCTATGAAAATAAGAATTGTCATATTTTTGTATTGTAGATCTCCATGATAACGCACCGCTTGCAGAATTGCATCAGGGTCTTTAAAGTTCAGGATTCTGGCAATGATTGTACGTGGGGGTGCTCCCGGATGTGGCAGCGGCCCCAATTCTCTGTGTGTCCACTCAACTGAAAAGTAGTTGGACAGATGTTTGGGTTGGAGAGTATGAAGGAGCAGGTTTTCCAGGAAGAGATCCGCTGCTTGACCCATCCGTCCCCTCTGGGACCCCCACGACTGGCTATTGTTACACCTGGCCCATCCCTCCTTGTGGTTGATGCAGGCCATTATATGATTTTGTTGTTTTGTGAGACATGCAACCTGTTCTTCCAGTGTTTTCAGTCTTTTCTTGGATGCTTCCTATGTTAGTTTCTGCGTCCGACACCTTACCCACCATTTTGCGAAAGTCAGCTCTCAATAGATCCACCACCTTGGTGACTGTGTCCAGCTTTGGCTCCAGAGTGCCCCGCAGCTCTCTGATCGCCTTCATAATGTTCTTCAGGAAGGGTTCAGATGTGGAATCCCTCACGGCAGCACCAGGGGATTTCTTCTGTTGTGGGCTGGACCCCCCCCCCCGAGTGCCCCATTGCAACTTGTATTCCTCAATCTGATTAGATTGACCCATGGGTGTGCCCTTGTTACGGACCATTGTAGGCCCACTCTATTGGCATCTGTACTATGTTGTCTTTGGTTGCTGGTATAAATGCTCCTGATAGCCCTCCCTTACTGATGCGGGCTGTTGCATTGGATTCCAGCTCCCAGCGTCGGGATATGATTTGAAGGCGTTCCTCCATTCAGGAGTAAGAAATATGTCCAACAGGGTCTAACTGGCCCCCTCTGCTCCCATCTAGGGGTCACAGCTGGCACCCTCCCCCACTCCGCTGACCAAGTGCTATTCGCTTCTGGGGGGAGTGGGAGTCACTTGCGTGCTGAAGGCTGTATGGGTCAATGTTCATGGCTCCCCCCCTTGTTAGGGAGATCTATCCTCGAAAGTGGTCACAATGCTCTCCTCGCTGCAGTGCCAATATCGGCCAGGTGTCTCTCTTACCACCGCTGCTGCCGGTAAAGGAGGCCCCAATCACTGTACCTCACATCCTCTCTCCTGCTGTTCCTCTTGAGTTTACTGCAGGCCCCAACAACAGAGTCGCCCTAGCAGGAGTGCGAGGCAAGCACCCTCTGTCTGTCTCACAGCAGGACACCACCGCTGGTTCTCTGGGTTTTGTCCAAGATTCTCTGGACTAGGCTGAACTCCAACCGCCATGCCCTACGCAGGTCCAGCTGTTGACCTGCAACGTGATTCTTGATCGCTTGTGCGCACTTCTGTCGGTCCCGGAAGCGCTGGGGTCTTTATTTCTTAAGACTGGCACTCAATCCGGCCTCAGGTTTATCTCCACGGAGCTGCGCAAGCTCCGTCTCGCCCATTTGATTCTTCAGTGGGATCTGCTCCAAACTCCTAGACTGCCCTGGCTACAGGCTCTCTGGCTCAATGGCTCTCTGGGTTACTTCCAGACCCTGGAGGAAACTTCTCCTGTATCCTGGAGATACTGTCCATATAGTCAGGTATGCAGTTCGATCACCTGCGGATTATTATGGATATTTACCTGGGTCTATGCACTGTCAGCTAGTAGAGCTCATCAGCCCACAGCCATCTTGGTCAGCAGAAAGCAATGCCCCCAGTTCCAATTATCTTTAACGATAAATACAATTTAATATTTTAGTCTGCAAACATTCTACAGGAAACAACCATTGACATGTGATGTTTGCATGACACTGTCTTAAACACTTTATGGTGAAATCTGAATTTACAATGTTTCACTCTCATTCATCAGTATTGCCTTCAGCCTTTCTTCTTCCAGTCTTCAAGAACTCCACTTCTGCATCTGCCCATTTACAGAAAAATCTGCTAAGTCCACTACTATAGAATCTGATGCTATTTATTCATCCTGTATAAGGTGGGCCTTTTTAAGGCAGTACCTAACCTTTATTTAACAGCACTTCGTATGCTCTAGGAACACTTATAATTCTACATAATGGGAAAAGTAAAACTGCAAGTCTCATAATGCAAAACACAGTTGACAAGAAAACCAGTACTGAATGAAAGTGTTATACATGACTTGGAGCCACTTGGCAATGCTGGCAGTCTGGTTAGCCACAGTTAAAGGAAATATTAATATGGCAACTCAAAATTTGTCTTTCCAAAACCAACCTGAAAACCTCAGATTCTAGTGTTTTTAAAAAATATATATCTTGAACAAGAATTCATTGTAATCAGTGACAGCACGTACTGAGTGTGAAGTTGGATAGCAGCTTTGTGACACTTTGTTACACTACAGGCCAGTTCTGTCTTTTTGGAGCTTGTGGGATTGAGGAATTTACAGCATTGTAGCTATGCGCTCAAAAACTCCAGCAGTCACTTGAGAGATGATCTACTCTCTCTTACAGGATATATTATATCTGACATTGTATTTGTTAATGATATGTTATACCTCAATTAAGTCAGTTCAATATGTATCATGATTACCTGTCTTTTTCTTTTTAACTTCCCCTTTTTCTGTTATATATCCAAATATTCCAATAAACATTATTTGAAATGAAAAACTCCAGCAGTCACGATAAGGCAACATTGGATTCAGTAAACTGTAGAATTGTTCAGATACAAAGTAGGAGATTATTACAGAAATTCCATGCTGGGTCATCTTATCGTAAGTGCTATATACCATTCTCACATGAGAGTTTTTCTTAGCCTGAGAAAAAACAAAAAAGACCACCCTTCATCTATGAGAAAACTTCAGTCATGATAAAAGCTGTCCTTCCAGTGATTACTATAAGTTTGTTAAAGAAAACAATACTTTTTCTTAAAAGAATCCTCTGCTACCAAAAAGTCTCTTGGTGGCAAGCTTCATCATTGGGTTTCTCCGCCCGCTGCGGAACGGGCGTGCTGCAACCGACGGAAACGTGGGAGCACTTTGTGAAGTGATGCTATGTACAATTGTGAGAGTGGAAGGGTCAGAAAGAATGTGGGTTAAATATACATAAATACCTGGCTACGTGGAACCTACACTGCTATACCCCACTTAGTTGTATAACATGTATTCTAGCCCTGCTGCCCCTAGCTGCTTAGCCAGAGTGTTAGTTGGTCATAGAATGTTGGTGTGCCTGTGATGCGTGGAAGTCCTGGGTGTCTGAGTGGATGAGTGTTGGCAGTTAGAGATGGGCTGAGCAGCTAGGCAGGCTGCTCCTGGTGGGGCTGGTACTACACTAGGCTGGCTGGAGTCAAGACTGATGTAACTTGGACTGGGAGATTGAATAAAGAAGACTTAAATATACATCCTGGCTCCTAGTGTCTACCTTCATGGGACACAACATATTTTGGCAACGAGTGGACGTGGACCCTAGAGACTCTTGGTACAGCACAGAAACTAAGGCACTACAAAGAAACTTCAAGAGATACCAAGAGATCCCACAAGCAATTTCATCTTCAAAGACAGTATTTCCAGGCAAGCAAGCATCAGCCCCACCAGTGTCCTTCCAACGGACAGCCCGAACGAACAGTGTTACCACCAACTGACACTACAGCCTGGGAATACTACAGCCACCTAAAGAATTAAAGTGAGTTGGGGAAGTAGTTCAACTACAACCGCATTTGGTGTTCCAGCCACAAAAGGAAGAACAAGATAATTTGGGATTTTTAGTCATAAAGATGTAAGAACTTACAGTGTGTAGTGGCTGCACAGATGGAGAATATTTTTGTGGGTGCTTAATTGACAATTGCAGTGATTTAAAGTGCCTCCAAAACCACAGTGACCCAGATCGTCCCACTAGGACCTCAGTAACTTCAGGAAAAGGCATAGCTGTTGATATTTATTTTTAAACGTGCTGTCTCTAAGATAAGTAGTCACCACAAACTGCATGGAGTGGCTGCGCTGATGGAAAAAAAGATTCTTCATGCTGTTGTAAATGTTGTTCAGTACACTGTTGCCACATATGTGTTTTCCTGCTACATCGTGTACTGAGAGGAGATGTACATGTACTGTATTTGCCCTTGATTGTGATGATTGTAGTACTGTATTTGCCCTGGATTGTGATGGATTGGAGCCTGCAGGTAGTACTGTCACTACAGAAGGAAATAAAGAACACTTTCTCGTTGCACGGATTAAACTGACGTTTTTTTTGGTGGTGAGCTTAAGTGTTTCAAGAATGAAAGCCACTCACAGGATAAACAGTGTGGCCAATGTTTTATGCTGGTTGTCGGTTTCGTGGTAAAAATTTGTTTTATGTTTATCAAAAAATTGTATTTGGCAGCCCCGCTGGTCAGATAGCAGTTTAACCGCACTGTTGAGGTTTGAAATCATTGTTAGCGTTCCGTTTATTTAGCGCACGCTTACCTCTTCTTCACTCGGATTCCCTGTGCTTCCATCTCCATGGAGCTCCTGCTGCTTGGGGACGTTGTGGAGCTCCTATGCGCCTGGAACCTTCCTTGTGGTTGTCTGGCAACCACTTTGTCAACCACGCTGTTCATTTTAGACGGAATAAAGTTAGTTGCGGTGCCATGTTCGTCTCTTCGTGGTTCGCATTGTGATTCATGGCCTTTACGATCTACAAGCAACTTCAGACACCAGGGAATACTTTAAGATGTAGAAGCAACTTCAGACACCTGGTACTCTTTTGTTGTTTATGCATATGAGTTGTGTCCACACGCCACAGCCCGTTAGGGTTTCCCGGATTTGAACTGTGGATATCGAATACTCTTTGCTGGAGCAGGCGCTGTGTTAAGTACTAGAGAGGACACTGTGTACACCTGGGCAAAGTTGGATATGCAGATATTGTAGTCTAGTGCAATTTGGGATTTTCTGTGAGCTTTGCCATGAACTCATTATCTGGAGGTGAGACATATGGAGATCAACAAGACTGTGGTCATTTTTACAGACTGGTTTTGTTTTTATTAACTCCTCTGTTTATCCTATTTCACGATGTATTACAAGTGTAATGGTTCCAACTTGTAACATACTTATATGTGGTTTGCATCTTACATTCTCATTTGAGAGGAACTGTTAGGTTAGTTTAATCAGCATGCTATCTGGTATGTTACTAGTTTGAGTATTTTTTCTATGGGGTGCTCTGTACTTGTGTACTTGTCTGTGTGCCTATTGTTACTCAACTCAGGTGTGAGATCGCTCACCGGCGTTTTGCACTGGGGCATACTAGTTCTTTTGAGGGGCATGTTTTATGATTTTGCCTAGTGTGTTGTATCTAGTAGACTTTCTTGTATAGCATTTATGTTGTTGTGATGCCACAGTTTAGGTATTACCTTAAATGGTGGGTCGTTACTTCTAAAGGGTGATCATCACAGTGTATCTCTTAAAGGAGGGATGGGTTTTGGGGCAATGGCCATAGTCAGATAACAGTCTGCCTATTGTATTGTTGTTAAAAAGCTTTAGTATCCATATTACTTCGAATTTAAGTTAAAGGGTGTTTCTTTACAGCACATTTGTTGTAGTGATGCCACAGGATTACGCTTTTATTAGGATGGGTCTTACTCTTGTACTGGTCATCACAGTTGGTTCCGTACGCATAGTATGGATGTGAGTAACACTCCTTTAATCTTTCACGTTTAGTTACTCCCACATGGGGGTATGTAATCTCCACAAGGGGGTTGGGACATGGGTTAGTTCCCATACGTATGTATCTAGGTTTACCCTTACGCTGGGTTGGATGTGGATTTTTATCCCTGTTACCGTTGCACGCAGTACATTAGTACATCCCTTCACGGGTGTTTTATGGGCGACGACCCATTTACTTTTTGTTTCCCTTACTCTTGGGATTGAAGTTGCAGGGTATTCTACCTTTAGCGCTACTCTATGTTATGTTGTTGGGCATTCGGGGTCTTTTTACCCTTTGCGATATAGTACAGTACGTCACCGTGTATGATACAAAATGCTACGAACTGTATTTCTTGTAATGTTACGCTTTTCCTTATGCTTCAAAATGTTTAAAAATCTCTTTTTAGGGGGGATGGGGATATTGCTGTTCAAATGTATGTATCTTAACCATCCTTTCTTGTCTTAATGGTTCTTTCTCCTGCGATGTTTTGTCTTCATTGCTGCATCCTAGAGGCTTGCACCATTATTCATTTTTCCTGTTTATAGTTCTTGCTTGATGTTATATATATTTACATTTTTCGGTTACATTGAAGAAAAAGGGATAATGTCATACCCCACTTAGTTGTATAACATGTATTCTAGCCCTGCTGCCTCTAGCTGCTCAGCCAGAGTGTGAGTTGGTCATAGAATGTTGGTGTGCCTGTGATGCGTGGCATGCCTGGGTGTCTGAGTGGATGAGTGTTGGCAGTTAGAGATGGGCTGAGCAGCTAGGCAGGCTGCTCCTAGTGGGGCTGGTACCACCCTAGGCTGGCTGGAGTCAAGTCTGATGTAACTTGAACTGGGAGACTGAATAAAGAAGACTTAAATATACATCCTGGCTCCTGGTATCTACCTTCATAGGACACAACATATTTTGGTGATGAGTGGACTTGGACCCTAGAGACTCTTGGTACAGCACAGAAACTAAGGCATACACTTTATCAATTCCTTTGACTGTTATTGTTAAAACCGCGAGAGGAGAAATGAGCACTATAATGAGTGGCCTACTCCCTGGTCTACATGTTTCAAGCTTCCCCTAGGCTTTTCTTCAGGATTAAAGTGATTGATCCCTTCACCCACTCCTTGATAACCTAATTGGTCTCCCTGATTAATGTCAAGGTGGAATGTGTATTTAAACATGTATGAATACAACACCTAATTGGTATAACTCTTCTAAGCAATACGTTTGATGCCCAACTAAGGCACCATGAGCTTTTCATGGTAGGGGAGTCAAAAAATCATCAAAGTTGCCCTCTCAATGCCTGCTCGTGGTCCTGAAGAAAAACCAAGGGGAAGACTTGAAAATGTAGTCTAGGGAGAAGACCACTCATTATGGTGTACATTTCTCCTTTCCCCATTTTAACAATACCAGCAACAGGAATGAATAAAGTGTAGATTCCATGTAGCCAGGTATTTTTTAACCTACATTCCAATTGACCCTTCCATTCTCACAATAACACATAGGAGCCTTTTAGGATGGTCGGCGGACTTACGTCCGCCTGCCACCCTAGCGGTGCAGGGACCGGGCGCCAGTGGTGCGGCGGTATGGCATCGGCAATTAGGATGTCACCGCCACGTTGGCAGTGGCATCCCCCATCCACATCATTGTGGCAAACAGTGCAGACAGCAGTGCCCACCACAAAGCTGTGGCTGCACATTGTGCATTTGCATGCACAACGTGGCAGGCATGGCACGGTGCCTGCCACGTTGTGCATGTAAATGCAGTGGGGTACCATAGGTACCCCCATGTGTACCCCGCACTTCCCCAGCATCCTGCGGGCCCGCAACAGGCCCTCAACTGCGAACAATGCATGTCTTTATGCAGGCTGCTTCCCACCTGCATAGTAATATGGATGGCGGTGTCTTGCAGACACCACCACCATATTCAACCCTTTTCCTCCCGGTCGATGAGAAAAGTGCGTCTGCCGTGGTACCCCCATCATCATAATATGGCAGGGGGAAGTGGGCGGCAGGCAGGCGGGAGATAATGTCGGGCGGTGGCAATCCGCCCAACATTATAATAGACCGCCTTGCATCACTTCTCAAAAGTGCTTCCAAGTCTCAGTCGGTCGCACTTGCAGCACGCCCGTCCTGCAGCTGGTTGGGAACAACCCAATGATGAAGCATGCCACCAAGGGACTTTTGGCGTTATTTTAAGAAAATGTATCCTTTTTTTTAACAAACTTATAGCAATCACTGGAAGGACAACTTTTTTAATGAATGCAGTTTTCTCATGACTGAAGGATGGACTTTCTTTGTTTTTTCTCAATTTCTCAATTTTTAAAGGAGGCTGAGTCCACAGCGCACGTAACCTCATTCTCCCTCCCTTGTTCTTTGCCACGCTTAGCCTGAAAAGACATCAGATGCCTGTCTGCCTGGAAGGATTCCTGCCTACCTGGAAAAGGACTGAGAAGTGTGTGGCTCCTACGTCCCCTTAATATCTGACTCAGCAAATATACTGCCCAGAGTTATCAGATCACACCTCTTGCTGACCCACAAGTCTTAAGAGTGTTCAGGATCTCTGTTAAGGAGGCCTGCCTGCTATGATATATATTATTGGGAAGGAAATTGTGGAACATCTAGAGCATAGGTAACAATTCATACGAATAGCTCTAGCCAGGCTCCCATCAATGAATACTACTGACTTGCCTTTTAGTTCCTCCACTTTTGATCCAGTTGGACAGCGTTCCAGTACAATGCCATCCTCCACATTGCATATGATTGGCTTCTTCTATACTCGCGGGTCTCAACTCTTTCAGCCCAGTTATGTGGATTTTCCCTTTAAGGTTGTTGTCTTCTGAATCCTCCTCTATGTTCCCCTCTTCAAGGTTCTCAGTTTTTTAGACATGTTTTCAACCCTCCTTTACAGCTCCCAGGAAATAAAGTGAGGTGGTGGGAATACCTGGTCTTCCTACTGCTGCCATACTATTCCTAAGTCCTAGTCTTGTTACACATCAATGCTTGCAACACATTCAGTATCTGCCTACAGGCACAACTGTATTCTCATAAATTGCTACTTTCCATTTCGCTAGCCTTCTAGGAACATCATTTTGAAGACCTCCATCACCAAGGAAATAAAATGAATGAATGAGAAAATGAATAAATAGGTGGTTAAATGGAAATAGGTGTTTTGACCGAGGGTTCTGGCTTGGGATAGCGTTAGAGTTTAAGTTTAAAGCTGTGTTTATGGAGATTAAACAATGTTTGAACATGGTTTGATGTGAGAGCTTGATTGTACGTCTTGGGGAGGCAGTCGTTTTAGGGTTATTGTCATAGGTTTCCTTCTTTTCAGTATTTCTCCCAAATAGACAATTTAATGTTAAACACAATTTCCTTCATAGAATTTACATCATTATCACCTTTTTATGAAATATTCACCTTCATTGTTTCAATATCCAATGGCTCAGTGCTTATGCAGCCATCATTAATGGTAATAAAGGGTATGAAAGGTGGAAGGCTGATGCATGATCTAGCTTTCTAAGATCGTTACTTTGTGGATGAACGTAATGCCTTAAATAAGAAATTGTCAGATTTGCCATTGCAAGGTTGATGTCTGCTGTTCAAATAAGATATGTTGCAGCACCTATCTTTGTGATGTGAGACCCTTAAGACACAGGCTCCATTTTCCCACATAAGTCCTCGTACATGTGGTACTCTTCTTCTGTGAGCTTACTCCCGGAGGGCTTCCTGTTTCATCCAAAACTATGCAGCTAGGTACTTCTTGTCCTACTCCTAATTATTTGACGATGCCATGATATGTCAAACTTACAGTAAGACATGCTCCACCTTGCACTCATGTGATCCTGTATTTGGGTCTCAGCCTTGACTTTAAGCTATGCTAGTGTGTTTGTATGTGATAAAGTTTGCATACCCTTTGAAATCTCAGTACGCCAAGCCTGCTTCAATTTAACGGCAGAGAAACATGTCATGTATTCACTGAAACATGCAGAATTTAGTGTGTTAAATACCACAATCTGCATGGTATTCCACATTATCGGGAGGAAAATTAGTAAAAGGTACTATGGATCGCACCCTCCTCATGGCCACTCGCAGTGAGGCCCTAAGTAGATGTGGGCAGAAGTTACTCCAGGGTAACCCTGATGGAGAAAAGTCGGATAGTGGCTGTTAAAAAACAAAACAGATAATAAAACGTTACATTTTTGTATCAAGCTGAATCCCAGGGTTGATGAAGTCTTGCTACTAACTGCTTTAGCTGCATATTGAGCAGATCTAGAATGGGACGTGGTTAGTTTCTTGGTAATTTTTGGATGTATTTGTTGTCTGTCTCACTTTTCTTATTCAATATTGTTCCTTCCTATCCTTGTGTCTTTCCCACATATGACCTTTTCTGTCTCACAGTTTTCTGACTAGATGAGTTATATCTTTCTGCTGTGTACATGATGGGTTTCCTTTTTTCATAACATTTAATTCTCCATGGGAGTAAAGGGCGCGCAGACAGTATATTGATAAACAAATATTCAGTTGCATAAATATCGAGTAATAAATATCGTGGTTCAGAAATATCGACAGCAAGAATATTGTGGTCAAAAATATTGACTTAAGGTAAGTATTATCGATTTGAAAATATTGAGGTGTTTAATATTGTTTGCAAAAAAATTGTTAAATATATTGTTTTTTTAAATAATGTTATGTGTTTTAGTATGTATTTTATATGTATGTGATGTATGTTTTTTGCATAAGAATTGTTTGTATTTTTAATATGTGTGTTACATTTGTAGTAGATATTATTTTTTTAATTTTAATTTTGCATTTGTAATTCTTTACAAGGTTGTGGGATCATAGGGGAATAGGTTGGGAAGTAATTTAATTATATTAAATTAATTGATTATTTTTTATTTATTATTATTTGTTTAGTTGAGATTTTATAGTTTTAAATGCGTAAAGTAATTTATTACTAATTAACTAATAATTGGTTGTTAATTCATTTTAATCAATTAATTGGCAAATAACTATGGTGGTTGTGTAAATAGTTTTAGGTGTGTGTTATGGTGTTTATAGTTGTAAAGGGTGGGAGGAAAAGTATTTTTAATTCATAAATTATTATTTGGCTGTTCATTCATTTTAAATAATTAATTGGTAATTAATTAATTTTAGGCGTGTGCTTTGGGGTTTACAGGGATAAAGGGTGTTAATTAGTATGTTTATTTTTTATTATTAATTTTTTGTTAATTGATATTAACTCAATTATTTGAAATTGTGTTATGGTAATTGTGTAAAGAATTTTGGGTCTGCGTTGTGGTGATTATAGGAGTAAAGGGTGGGAAGTACTTTGTGTTTAATTAATTAATTTATAGTTGTTAATTAATGTTAATTATTTGATATTTATTTTGGGTAATTGTTTATTTTGTTGTGTTGTTTTTACTTTTAAAGGGGTAAAGGGTGGGTATTAAATACATTTGAATGACTTTATCATTAGTTGTTAATAGAAATATTTTTTAATTAAAAAATACATTTTAGAGGGGCGTGGCTAGCAGCCAACCATGGCGGCTGCTTAAGAGAGGAGCTCCGTGGTCGGAACGGCCCCTGACTCAATCCGATCAGTAATCCGAGCAACAATACACCTCACACTGGAGAGGCTGATGCCCGGAACCAGGCAGAACAGGCGGCGGTGACTCCGGTTCTCATCCGAGGCCGGGAGGCGAAGCAAGAGATCCGAGGAAGCGCGGCCCGTGCCGCAGCGACAAGCCGGGAGGTCGCATGTCAGCGCCACCCGAGAGGAAGTGGAGTCGGCCCGGGTAAGGCTCACCGGAAGCGCCCGGCCGCGACCTGTGGCAGCGCAAAGGCCCCCCAGAACCCCACACCGAGGAGCACGGGGGACTAGACTGAGCGCCTAAAACTCTGCATATACCCTTAGGAATTGAGCAGCTGGCTCCGTGGACGCAGGGGGGAAGCATCCCTCGCCGATACGCGTCCGCCATCTTGGCAGTGCACTCTTCGGCGCCGGCCCCGGGAGGTGACAGGAGGGCGCAGCCTGCGCAGCAGAACCAGCGAAAGACCCACGGCGGCGGAGGACTGCCCCCCGGCTGGGACCGTCAGGAGCTGCTTGGGAGTGGGGGTCAAGACAGCAAGTCACCGAAGCAGGGCCCAGTATAACGGCCCGAGAGCGGGATCCACTAGGAGAGCCCCATATGCACCCTGACCATCGGGCTGCGGCCGGACAGAGGGCCGGGGTGTAGCGAGGCCCCCCGCCCCCCCTCTCTCTGAAGCCTTGTGAGCAACGGGACACAGGCCGAGTCTAAAGGAATTTCCCAAAACACATCGGGAAGCAGCCTCGACTGACCGATGGTGAGCCCTTGTAATACCTGAGACCAGCCGGTGGTGCCTTGAGACCTCTGACCTAGGGGGGTGGACGGCAGGTAGCCAAGCGAGACGGCGACGCCGGACGACAGCTCACAAGACTTGGCTTCAACGCGGCTGACCCCGGCTACCCCGTGGCCCCCGGCCCCCCCACCCCCTCCCCCCGTGTTACGACCTGCTGTGGGAGACCTTGTGGGGCGGATCCGGTCGAGTGGGGGGCACGGACACTGGCCCTAAAGAGGGAACTTGCCTCAACGTCACGCCACCATGGATGTTTGGGAGTGCTGCTAGGACAACTGCGTTCAGACCCCATCCGATAGCCGGCCACGGGGGCAGTAAAAAGGACAAGGCGAAGCTGCGACCTGCACACTGGCTCAGAGACGGACGGATGACAAGTGGGAAGAGGGACACCTAAAAGAACTGTAACAGGACAGCGGGATTCACCCTCAGAGGTACCCTTGCATATATTGCAGGACACGACTCGGACGCTATACTCGAGATGGCGGGTAGAAGCAACAAAGGGGGCAATAATCAATCTCGCCTTGAAAAGTTCGCATATGAAAAAGGAAACACTTCCCCGAGTGCCAGCAAAGGGGCGGCCGACAAATCTACAGAGGCAACTGGGGGGAAGAAGGCAACGCTTGACGATGTTATGAAAGCGCTGGCGCAGGTGCAGACCACGGTCGGAACGATCTCGACCGAAATCACACTGATCAGGGCTGATTTCCATAAGATGTCAGAGAGAGTCAGCTCCATGGAAGTGGTCACGAAGTCATTAGTGGAAGACGTGTCGGAACTGCAGACTGCCATGGTAAAGTTATCAACGGAGAACAGGGTACTGAGGGAAAGGCTGGACGACCAGGAAGGACGCTCGAGACGGAACAACGTCCGCATTATTGGAATTCCAGAAACGGAAGGCACTAGGGCGACGGACCTGTATATCGAAGACCTCATTAAGCAAGAACTCAAACCTAAAGGGCTGTCCTCCTTTTTCTCAGTGGAAAGGGCACATCGTGTCCCGGGAGGCCGACCGCAAATGGGCGCTGCCACGAGGCCTATCATAGCTCGCCTCTTTAACTTCCGCGACAGGGATGCGATACTACAGGCAGCGCGAGTCACCCCTCCGGTCAAGATCCTGAATTCAACGGTGTCCTTCTTCACAGACTACACGGTGGAAGTCGCGCGCAAGAGGAGAACGTTTATAGATGTCAAAAAAGAACTCCGGAAAAGAGAGATTCCCTACTCGATGCCCTTTCCAGCCAAGTTACGTGTTGTAGCGGACAATAAAACCTGGTTCTTTGACACCCCAGAGATCGGCCAGGACTGGCTGGAGGGATGGAGACCAGCCAATAGACATCGTGGATCGAATGGGACTCGGAGACCACAGAGCAATGGTAGACAACAGAACTCACGACAGTCAAGGAGCGGCAGTGAAGAATTGGCACCAGAAGGATCGACCGTAAACGGACAAGTACTTGTTGACCAATGACCGCCCGGCAACCACAAAGATAAATGAGAAGTATGCCAGCCTGAAATGACTGCCGATGGACACTGGGCAGAAGTCTTCCAGAGAGGGGGAAAGAGGCCGACGACTCCGGAGATTCTTCCACCCCGACGAGCAAGTAAATTGTATTGGGGATGGGTCAAGCACTCTGCTAAGTTGGGGGGGCGGGCGGTTGGGAGCCCGTACGGCAGGGGGGCAGGGAGGGGGGGGAGTTGGGGACAGGTTTGTTTTTCTCTTTTTTGCATTGTTGACTCAGATAGGTGGGAGGTGGGAAACAGGCACACTGCTATCCAGAAGGTTTCACGCATGATGCAATAGTAATGTTTCTTATTATACTCGGGGCACTCTTGGCCCAACGACATCGACTCCAGGAGGACATGAAGCCAGAGGGGATGGGCTGGAGAGGCGGGAAGGGTTAGGCCGGCTGACAGCGCTAGAACAGGAAGGGTTGATAGGCACACGTCACTTAACACAAAGGGAACATGGCGCAAGACTCACAGGTTAGTGATAGAAATGTTGAGCAGCAAGTGGGACTGATAACGCCATTGACCCTGATGTCGTGGAATGTTAGAGGTCTGGGGGATAAAATCAAAAGGGGATTGGTCCTGCAAAGCATCCGACGGATTAACCCAGCCCTCGCCTTACTACAAGAGACACACTTGCAGGGCACAGCTACACAGGCGCTAAATCGGAGAGGCTATCGGATGATAGTACACTCAGCCTTTACATCCGGGTCGCGTGGGACAGGGATCCTGCTGCGGAGGTCGTCACCCTTCATTGTCCAATCCACTAAGACAGACGAACAAGGCCGCTTTGCGGCAGTGCATGGATACTGGGAGGGTAAGCCGGTCAATATAGTCTTGGTGTATCTCCCTCCAGCGCTCCACGCACTTGCTTTTCCAGATTTAGGGGAATTCCTACTTGAATTGCCAGACGGGGACCTCATCATAGGGGGTGATTTCAAAGCAGTGGCACAAGACACACAAGACAGATTCCCGAATCGGGTGCAATCAGTGAAACCTTCTAAACTACATGACTTTCTGGGGGCTCAGGGGCTGGTGGACGTCTGGAGAAAGTTGCACCCAGAAGACAAGCAATACACATATTACTCTACAGTACATAATAGCATGTCACGTATTGACTACTTCCTCACGTTAGGAGGGGGCTCACTCACCATAGACAACGTTCACATTCAACCTAGGGGCGTCTCGGACCACTCGCCGCTTACAATGACACTGACCTGCCCAGAAAAAACTCGTAAGAGAATCTAATCGATTCACCCGGGATACTTGCAGGTACGGCCCATACAAAAAGAACTGAAAAAGGTGACTCAACATTACTTTGCAGAAAACACAAATTCAGTCGCGTCACCTACGATAGTGTGGGAGGCTTATAAAACGGGGTTGAGGGGTCAGGCCATAGCAACTATCACGGGACACAAGAGGGAACAGAAAAGAGAATTGCTGGACCTGGAGATGCGACTACACAGTGCAAACCTAGCTCACATGAGTAACCCGACGGTAGACACGTTACACACGTTGCAACTAACTCAACGGCTCCACACTGATCATCTGAAGCGCAGAGTAGTGGGAAATATAGAGGAAACGGCACATAGAGTCTACAATATAGGGGACAAAGCAAGCAAACTTCTGGCATGGTTAGACAAAAAGCAGGCAGAAGGAAGGCATATCCTGCAGCTACGTAGCGCTGATGGTGATTTACATACGCGACCGTCGGAAATAGTTGAAATTCTAGCGGACTACTACCTAAAGGTATATACGCCTGGAACCAGGGTAACTCCTGAGATGGCGGAGATGGCCCTTAGCAATGTACCAACGCAATCCTTAAGCCGAGAAGCAATAGAGGAGCTGGAGGCAGACTTAACGCAGGAGGAGATACAGCTAGCAATTAATGTGCTCCATTCCGGGAAGGCGGCAGGCCCCAATGGTATCCCCATTGAATGGTACAATGCCGTATCTGAGGTCATCAGTGAGCCGCTGTTGGCTATGTACACTGACAGTTTAGAAAAAAAAGTCCTACCCTATGACCAGAGAATGGCAACAATCATGGCTATCCCAAAACCGGGCAAGCCGCCGGAAGAGTGTACCTCCTACCGGCCGATATCTTTGATGAACGCAGAGGCCAAAATACTGGCGAAGCTCTTATCAAACAGACTGATGCCCCACCTAGAACAACTGATTCACCCGGAACAGTCGGGGTTCATGCCGCATAGGAGTACGGCTCTTAACCTTAGGAGAGTACACGGAGCACTGGCTAGGGCACCCCTACTGACCGGACCGACGGCCATTTTGTCATTAGACGCCAGGATGGCGTTCGACATGGTGGAATGGCAGTATCTCTTCGCGGTGCTGACGCACATGGGGTTTGGCCCCAGATTTCTCGAGCCCGGTGGCGCATGTCACAGCGAATGGACATATCTCACGCGAGATACCATTGGCTAGAGGTACAAGACAAGGATGTCCCCTATCTCCTCTGTTATTTGCATTAGCTTTAGAGCCGCTGGCGGCCGTGATCAGGACCTCCCCGCTTTTGAAGGGAATATCCTGGGGAGATAACTGGGAGGACAGAATCTCCCTCTATGCCGATATGTTAGTCTACCTGTCTGAACCGGAGAGGAGCATACCGGCACTGCTAGCAATCTGCGACAAACATGGCTGTGCGTCGGGGTATACAATTAACTGGACGAAATCTATTATCTATGTACTAAAAGGCCCTTTCCCACCTATGTCCGTGAACTGCCCACTGGCGGTGGCGGCCTCTTCCTTTAAATATCTTGGGATACATGTTACAAGAGATGGAGGTCTTTTCTACGACCTAAACTTACTACCGCCACTGACTTGACTGAAGGCGGACGTGCAGCACTGGAAGGCACTACCGCTAACGCTGCTAGGAAGGGCAGCGCTGTTCAAAATGAAGGCACTGCCGCGCTTTCTCTATGTCCTAGAAAACACCCCAATCCTGGTATCGCCTGAATACTTTAAAAAGGTAACGGCTGCGATATCGAGTCTACTATAGGGCAATCGACACGCCCGCATAGCAAACGTGAAGCTGGTCTGAGATTGGTATGACGGGGGGATAGCGCTGCCGGATGTGCAGCTG
The DNA here is from genome assembly GCF_964261635.1 of Lissotriton helveticus. Lineage (NCBI taxonomy): Eukaryota > Metazoa > Chordata > Amphibia > Caudata > Salamandridae > Lissotriton > Lissotriton helveticus. The sequence continues at coordinate 1,013,173,504 of NC_136072.1, forward strand.
TATTATTGGGCGGCGCATCTAAAGATCATAAATCAATGGATCCACGCCCCACAGGGAGAACCAACATACCTGGCAGACAGAGCGCAGCTGGGTACCCACAGCTTACTGGCCCCACTATACAACAAGGGCATCGCTGCAAAACTAATAGGACCCACGCACCACACGGTGGCACTGTGGCATAAAGCGCAAACGAGACTCAAATGGGGAGGCATCATAACCAAAATGACTCCCTTGTGGGATGTCAAAGCACTGGGCCGGCTACGACACAGCAAGGCCTTCACGCAGTGGGATGCCATCAGAATCTCCAATGTAGGAGATCTGTGGATAAATGATGGAGTTGTTCCGTTCGAACAACTCCAGCGGCAATATCAGATGAGCTCAAATGAAACATACCGATACATACAAATCAGGCATGCGCTCATGACAGCCATCGAGATCGGTACAAAGGTGCTGGACTCGTCCCTGCTGGAGGACCGTCTATTGACTGAATATATGGAAGCCAGTGCGACTTCCCTGACTTATTGCAAAGTAATGAATAACTTGCAGGACCCACTAGTAAAACTGAAGGCCAAATGGGAGGATGAGCTAGGTGTGATGGACAATGCAGAATGGAACGCAGCGATGGCTTCACCAAAAGAAGCTGGTATCTCGTCGAGATATCGGCTGGTGCAGCTTAAAATATTGCATAGGGTCTATTACACGAGACCTACTCTACACAAAATGCACAGAGCTGATCATCCCACCTGCCTGAGGGGATGCGGAGAACCAGGCACACTCTTTCACACACTCTGGGAATGCCCGATTATCGCCATCTATTGGCGACTGGTTCTGCGCACCATCTCACAAACATTGGCAGTATCCGTGACACCGGACCCTCGGATATGTTTACTGAATGTCTGCAAACAGAATGATTTGACTCGTCAGGGGCAGCAATGGGCAATCGTGGGGATAATGATGGCCAAGCGGGATATAGCGCAAAAGTGGGGGGCAGTAGAGGCCCCGACACTGGCACAATGGTGTAGAAACATGGACTTACTATTAGTGATTGAAAGAGCAGTATATAAAATGAGAGCGAACCCCAGGAAATGGAACAAGCAGTGGATGCCATGGAACACCTATAGAGGGGATATATGTGAGCCCCTATCAGAAGAAGATATAGATAGCTCTGAGGAGGAGGGAGATGTCGAATGAGGCGCACTTAGGTCGATTTGACACGTACAAATAGAGTTGATATAGCGCTGATGGGTTGGTCGCACGTCCCGTAATAGGAATTTTAAGATCTGGGAGTCTCGAGATGTGAATGGTAGCTACTTGCATCAAATAACGCAATGAGAAGTAATGAGTGTCAAAAAAACGAACATCTGCTCTACTAGCTGAGTCACACGTTTAGTTGAAGTTATAAAATATAAAAATAAGACTGTTGCTAAACTATTTGGGAAATTGATCATATACTTTCTGCTGATTTAAAATGTGCAATGAAGGCCAAGGACACTGCAAAGTGAATAAAGTCTGAAATGTGTAACGAAATGTCATTGTATAGCAGCCGGCCTCCGGGTTGTCGGTAAATGCTGTGTAAATGATGCAGATTGCAATAAAAGTCTTTAACCCCCAAAAAAATATACATTTTATTGTGTTTTATTGTTTTATAGCTTAATTTAGGTATGCATTGTGGATATTATAGTGTTAAAGTGTGTGTAGTCAATTAATGTTTAGTAGATTTTTATTAATACTATTTTCAATTGATTAATAATTATGTTAATTATGGAAGTATAATTAATTGAAAATGTTGAAGTGTTTTGTTTTTGGTGTGGTGTTATAGAGTAGGAAATACAATAAATACATTTATGTAATGATTATTTTTTTGGTTTGTAAATATTTTCTAGTTTAATTTACTTATGTATTATTTTATTTTCTATAATATTTGTAGGTTTTTGTTATATGTAATTCATATTATAATATGTTTTCTTTTCTATATATTTATCATATTTGATTTGTCATTTTTTAAATATTGTTTAATTACTTTTAATATATTTTAACATTTTATTATATATACATTTTATAACTGTTTGAGTGTGAATAGTAATTTGTGTCTCTCCACTATCCAACACTTTCCCTAATGTTGCACTCACTGGAGTGGGAATAGTCATTTTTACCTCTCTGCTATCCATCACTTTGCCTACAGTTACAATTACTGGAGTGGGAATAGTAATTTTTACCCCTCCGCTATCCAACACTTTCCCTACTGTTGCACTCATTGGAGTGGGATATAGTAATTTTAACCCCTTTGCTATTCAACACTTTCCCTACTGTTGCACTCACCGGAGTGGGAATAAAAAATATTGCACTCACTGGAGTGGGAATATTCATTTTTACCTCTCTGCTATTCATCACTTTCCCTACTGTTGCACTCACTGGAGAGGGAATGGTAATTTTCACTCCTTCGTTATCCAACACTTTCCCCACTGTTGTATTCAGTGGACAGGAATAGTAATTTTTATCCCTCTGCTGTCCAACACTTATCCGACTGTTGCATTCAGTGGAGTAGTAATAGTAATTATCCACCCTTCGCTATCCAGTAATTTCCCTATTGTTGAACTCACAGTAGTTGGAATTGTCAATTTAATTTCTCCGCTATCCAACACTTACCTTACTGATACACCCATTGGAGCGGAAATAGTTATTTTTACCCCTTTGCTATCCAACGCTTTCCCCACTGTTGCACTGATTATATTGTGAAATGAAGTTTAAATAATTTTAAATAGTTTAATGTTTTATTCTATTATAGATTTTTGTTTTTTTACATTTTAAATCATTAATATATATATTTATTGTTTATATTATTTTAAACTTTTAACAGAAATTAAAAATAATAGTTTATTGTTTTAAAGTAAATATATATGAATACATTATTATGTTTGTGAGTCTATTTTTAATTACATTTATTTGTTGTATTTTATTAAAATGTATATTACATTTATTATTATTATTTTAATTAAATGTAATATTTAATATATATCATTTTATTTTATATTTATACAAAAGTTGATATTTTATACATCTATATTTTTTACATCAATCTTTTTCAGTCAATATTTTTGTACTTACCTGTTTAAGTACAGGTATCGATATTTTTTCGTCTATATTTTTTACTCGATATTTTTAACATCAATATTTTTTACATCGATGTTGTGTCAGTGAACTGGAGAAAAGGGTTTTCCAAACTCTGTCTACTCCCTCTCTTCTGGGTTGTTCTCTTTTCATCCCCTGTATCCCAATGCTGCTCATCCCTTTCTCCATCATGATTCCAAACTGCTCCCCATGTTGAAAGAATTTTTATTATTTTCTCATATATGTATATTTTTTACAATGGCCCAGCAGGTGCAAAGTTCTTCTGGGACTTTTGCTGCCTTTTCCACACAAAATTTCTTATACTTGTTTTGTATTTTTCGTACCAATATAACATGACCATGTGCACACATGAGTCATAGTGTACACACATCTCAACGCTCATTTGAGTATGTGTCTAGTTGAATGTATATGCATGCATAACAATGCATGTGTGCTCATTGGTGACCATCTTTAGTAGAAATCCATTCCTAGAAAGACAGACATGCATGTTCTGGCATCTTGATGCATGCATAAGCATGCATTTTTTAAAAAGCACTGGTAAAGCCAAACACTTAGCAATTTAAAGATGAGACCTATTGGCTTTGCCAAATGCTTGTTTTTTTCAAGGCGGGAATCCATTGCCTAAGAACTTTGTTAGATGAACTGTCCTTAGCTTTTGAGATGCATTAGGAAAGGAAATAACCAGGTACAATGGCCATGCAATTGCCAGATGCCTTGCTGTGTTCTACTTAGGAAAAAAGGTCCCCAATATGCTCTGAAAAGAATCTGGATACAACTCTACCTCCAGCAACTATACAACTTGAGGAAAATTGTTGCTGGGGCAGCTCACATTGGCATATTTTCCAGGGAGATAGGCATGCTTACCATAGGAAGAAAGACTGTGTGCTTGTGGGCGCTAAGCAATATGAAGATTATGACGTACAACATTTCTGCCCACTTTATAGTTACTGAAGTAGGATTTGGTTGAAGCTGCCACAACAACAACAATGTAATCGATGGAATGCTTGAATTAATTTCAGCCCCTGGCAATTTCTTAGGGTAGCAGTTTAGTCAATTGCTTTTCACCCACCATTCCACCTCAGTTTGGACCAAGTCATATCCAAATCAGTCTTGACTAGGGGTGGGAGGAATTTGCGAAATTCACTTTCGCAAACTATCACGAAAATGTTAAAAATCTCCGCGAACACGCGGAAATATCGCGAAGACGTGGAAGTTTTTTTCCCACCGGTTGGTGTTATTTTCTGCGTGATCGCGTCTCGCCAACTTACCTATGCGGTCACTCATGGGCGCGGCCATCTTATTTTCACTTGTCTCGCCCGCTCGAGATGCTTACTTCCAGTTCCGGGTCACGGAATGCATGCTCGCACCCGTTCGCGGTACGTATTTCCTGTTCGGGAACGCTTTTATGTGTTTGCGTGGCTTTTTGCGTGCTCGGGGAGAAAATATTGGGCAAACTAGCGCACGTGGTCGCAATAGACGTGGCCATCTTGTTTTTCACTCTATTGATATAGTTCTGGGGTAGGGGTGGGCGGGCAGCTACGCTCCGTCCACGGAGCATGCGTAGTGCCGTCTGCTACGCATTTTGCGGTGCGGGCGTAGTAGCCGGCACTACGCATGCTCCATGGACGAGCGTAGCTGGCCCGCCACCCGCCTCCCTTCGCCCTCAGTAAATACCCCCTTCAATGTTTAAATAAGTTTAAAACCACTTACCTGGTCCGCGCGCGTCCCGGGGCTCCCTCGTCTTTTTCAGTGTGCGTCTTGAACCCTAATGCGCATGCGTGGCCGCCCGCGCATGCGCATTTCTCGCTAGAAATGCGCATGCGTGGGCGGCCACGCATGCGCATTAGGGTTCAAGACGCGGGCACTGAAAGAGACGAGGGAGCCCCGGGACGCGCGCGGACCAGGTAAGTGGTTTTAAACGTATTTAAACATTGAAGGGGGTATTTACTGAGGGCGGGAGGGAGGCGGGTGGTGCGTAGTGGGGCTACGTGAAGTGCGCAGGTGGGCGTAGTTTCTCGCCCACTTTGCGTAGCTTCGCGAAGCCCCACTACGCTCACTACGCCCAGGGTTATTCTGGGGCCTGATTTTCAATCCTCCCTCTATCTTTCCAATCCTTTGTTTCAAGACACTTTTTTAACCCCTCCCATGCTGGTGACGGAACCGCTCCGTCACCAGCCACGGACGCGCTGTGCTGATGATGGAGCGGTTCCGTCACGGCCCGCTCGTCGCGCCTGCACGGATTCTGCGCCTGCGCTGGACGCTCCATTGAGCGGGCGGGGCCGTGACGGAACCGCTCCGTCATAAGCACAGCGCACCCGAAAGCTCGTGACGGAGCGGTTCCGTCACGAGCATGGGAGCGCCGCACGGCCGCCCCACCCCCCTAGCGCTGCGGCGGAATTGCCGCCGCAGCGAAGGGGTTAAAAATCTTTTTTATTTATTATCTCTCTGACTATTTTCCTGCTTCTATATTGTTGGTTTTGGTCTACTTTTTGTGTGTTTTTTAGCTTTTTTTTCACTCTTTTTCTATTGCCTGCTATTTTCATTTCTTTTACTTACTTTTTGAATCTTATTACCTTATCTTTTCCGCCCCGTCTCACTCTCTCTTTACCCCAGAACCATGTCCAAGGGTAGGGCTTGCCGCAGGAGCCAGAGCCGCGACCGCCTTCCCCAAGGGGTGCTGGCAAGGGCCTTATTTGGGGAGGTGGGGTTGGCTGCACTCATTTTCTTTGTGCAGCGCCACCTCCCTTTAACCCTGACAGCAGGTGGTAGGTCTGGGTCTGGGTACGGGCTCCGTGAGCGCGGCAGAGGTGGGGATTGGTGTGCCATGCAGTGTTCCGCTGCTCTGGGGTTCGGCGCACCCAGGCCCAGCTGACTCACCGGTGGTCCGACACCCTGGACCGGGAGCAGGACCTGCTGAACCAGCTCGGAATGGAAGTCCCGGGTCTTGGTGAGTAACTATTTAATTATTACTACTTTGTGTCTGTTCTTCTGCTCTGTGTTATATATTACAAATATATTTTTTTTCCAACCAGCTAGAATGCTGCTGCTTACATTGCAGCTTAATTATTACGTTTAAATGTCTTCTGTGATTGTTATGACACAGGTGCTCTTCTACTGCTACTACTAATCTTACTTGTTTGCAACTTTGCATTTGCGCTCGCTTAGCGTGATTATGTAACAGTTTATTTTAGAGAAATTAAGTTACGTAATGCTATAGGGACGGTAGTCCTTACTTTGTCCTGTCACTAAGAGATAGGGGCAGATTGATACTTAGGTTTAGTTACTTTGTAGGAGTTTGTAATTTTTTAGTGGTATGCGTGATGCCCCCTCTGATACGTCACGTACTGTTAGTACCCTAGTCTTCATTAGAACCTTTTCCAGTTTGTTCAATGAGTGGTAATAGGCTTAGCATTAGCATCAATCAATCAACAAATATTTGGTGTATGCAAAAATGTAGTCATTTGTCCTCCATTTGACCATATGCATTGTTGAGGAATAAAAGAAGTGGAAATGCATACATAATGTACAATTGGCACGCCTGGAATAGGTGGGCTACGTCAGGTGGTACATCGTACTTAGGCTTAGTTAGTATTCTGTCTCTTTCTTATATCTTTCCTCTTCAGCACCCAGGGGCTGGCAGACAGGGGCGCAGTCGGCGGGATACCAACATCAAGAGGAGGACTCCAACGCGGGCTCTTCTGCTGGCCCTAGTAAGTCTTCTTGTTTTTAATAATAATTCTTATTCCATAACTTTTACTGCACCATATTTTTTACCAATAATTATCCTTCGATCTGTACTGTTTCGAAAATCTTTTTATCCCTGCCTCTGCTATGATGACTCTCTGTACTACTACTACTACTATTAGTCTGTCTGTACTGTAGTAGCTAAGCTTGCCCAGTTGGCCACTCTTTATTTAAAAGGTTTTAAATAAAACTCAGATTCCACAGTAGCTCTAGCCATTGAGTCCAGTCCTTTGGGTCATCCTCTTGTACTACTTCTATTCTTATTGATCTTGAGTCTTTGTTAATCTTGAGGCTTTGATAATTCACACCAACAAATGCCCAACCAGATTTATTACTATTTTGATATGATAGGATTAGGACTACTGTTTTAGGGATTTTGCACTTACAGAACTTTGCAGAAGAAAATAGGATGTTGGTGATGGGAGGTTGGACCTTCCTCACACACCTCAATGAGAAGTTCAGAACCCACCACAATCCCCTGCCCCACTTGTTATAGTAGTGTCTTGTCGCTATTAACTCTCCGAACCCTCCCCCCAAGATACCCAACAAGTAGACAACCCAGAACATAACACCCCCAACCTCTCAGTCGTGGAAGCAATGCACACGCACACCCTTCCTTTCACTCGCTCACTCGTGTAAGTCCACACCAAATACCACCAAGTCTATGTAAGTTCAAATTTTTTATTTTGAAGTGACAAGCTCTGTACATTGCTCTATAATGCAGTACCAACAGGAAAATCAATAACATTAAAACAATAAACATTTTTACGCTTATTTACAGTTGGGAAATAAATCATGATAACTGAACAGTGGTGGAAGCATCACCATCCCCTAGGTAGGAATATAGTTTATATAAATTTATAAATGAAGATCTCTGAGTGAATTCTGGGGACCCCTCACCTTAGAAGAACCTAGTATTGGTAGTTGTTGCATCATATGCTCTGCAAAGCTCTCGTTCGTAGAAGGGAATCTTCCGTCTGTAATGTGAAAAATGAATTGGTGTGCGTTAGTATATTGCAAGCATTTCTCAGCCGTGCCAAAAAGTTTAGCATTTATGGATTAGCAATATAGACTAACAGTACACCAGTACTTCATAAAAAAGTGGGTAGTTAATGTTTTGGTTGACCTTGTACGCAGCGCTGAGGTCATGTGGGCTCAAAGGTGTCTTATACAACAAGCTGCAAGGTAACGTCACATGTGCAAAAATAAAAGAAACAAAGGTAAAATGGTTGCACGGCTCGGGCTAACTAAGCAAAGGCTAGAATGACCCTAGGGACCATATATAACTACTAGTGTCTACTCTACTACTACCTGATTTGTACTAGTGATGTATGTTGTATACTATTAACTAATTTTTCAATCTTGCTGCTGACCAATAGGGGGAGGTGTATATGACGCCTAAAAAATATGTAATGTTTTCTAGGCGCACTAGCGACCACCATTGCAGGGGCCAGAGGTGAAGGCGACGCGGATGGAGAGGATGCAGCAGTTGCCGATGGAGCGGTAGGGGGCGAGCCAGCACCAGTGGCGGGTGGTGGTAACTTAGATTCATAATTCTTAACTATTGCCATTACACTCACTGCAAGGGTGTACTGTATGTATACTGTACTGTTGCGACTTACGGCCCCATTAGGATGGCGGGCGGATTGCCCCCGCCATCCCTGTAGAAAAGACCCTCCGCCATATTACAATGGCTGGGGGTCCACAGCGGATAGAAACCGTCCGCCGATTTTCCGCACAGTCGACATATCGACTGGACGAAAAAGGGTTCAATATGGTGGCGGTGTGTGAAACACACCGCCAGCCATATAATGTGCATTTTGGAATGCCTTTTCGTGGCGCATGCGGAGTATGCTTGGGGGGCCTGTTGCGGGCCCCCATGGAGGGTACCTATGCTACCCACTGCCTTTCAAAGCACAACGTGGAAGGCACAGCACAGGGCCTGTTACGTTGTGCTTGGAAAAGCACAACATGTATTTTTAGCATTGAGGCGGCCGCCACAATGTTAAAAATACGGGATGCGCCCGCCACTGTGGCGGGCGCATCCTAATTGCCCCCACGGGACCCCCGCCCGATCCTATCAATGCCCTAAGTAAGTAAGAGTTGTAAGTTTGAAAGTTTTATGGAGAAGACTAAAAGTCAGATCAGATCACCTGGTGTTGAACTAAAAAGTGAAAGACGGGTCGAAGGAAGAAGGACGGGCGAGATTTAATATTTATGACTGACAGAGAGAAGGATACGTAGGATGCAAGCATTCAAATTGCAAAGGTGGCTGATAGTAAATAATCTGATGCACTGTTGGTTGAACGCCTGAAAGAAATCCTGCAAATGTTAAAGCCCAAGCAAGTGGGAGGATAGATACATACCACAAATGTTATGCACTGTGCTTTTTAGTGCTACCATGCCACTATGTGTATAATAAAGTTTTCTTACTGTTTTTCTAAGAGTATATTTTACAATTGTCTTGTTTTTTCTTTTTGATATACAGCTACTCCTTCCAAACCTGATCGGAAGGAGTTGGCCGCCAAGGCACGGCGCTGCAAGCTGGAGGCAATCCAGCGAGAATATCGGCGGCTGGTGGTCTTGGAAGAGGAGGAGGGGGAGGCTGCAGCACTTAAAGCCTCCTCCAGTGCCCCGGGCCCCAGCCACCGCCCTCCAGCGGTACGGCGCCACCACATTTCCATCTCCGGATCCCCGTCCACTGTGGCTGCACCTGCCGCGCTCCAAAGCGCTGCGTCGCCCGATTAGAGGAGCAAAAGCGTGTCGTCCTCCAATCTCGCCACACATAGAGTCCCTGTCTATTGCCCCTTTTTTGATTCTTGTTTTGGTGGGTGGGAATCGGGCATTGGGGTTTTGGACATTTGGACTTTCTAGTTATGGACATTGGTTGGGGTTAGGGCGGGGGGTGGGTCATTTTTGTGTTTTTTTACATAGTTTGTTTTTGTTAGGGTTATATTAAATCTATATTTCTACTTTACATGCAATGCTGTTAATGTTTTGTAGGTGGGGTTATTGTTTTACATCACACTGCTTCCTTGCTGGTGCAGGTCCTCCCATAGCCAGTGTTGTATATAAATAATTGGCTGACTGTGCAAGACACAAACAGATAGATGCGATACCCCTTACTGATTGAGTTGTCCTACTAGTACTTTCAGTCTCTCTTCTCTAGTCTATGCATTCTTTATCTGGACTCAATGGGGTGTGTGAATTCATTGAAAACATGTCCATTATTATTATTAATTATGCCTCCCGCAAACTTCTCTTACCTTTGCTTGATGTTTAACTTAGGCACAGCAATGGCTTCTTGGTGATGATGGTTTCATTTTTCTAACATCCCATGATAGGGGCGGTGGAGGTAGTAGTAGTAGACACTGGCAGGGCAGCAGCATTTGCAAAAAAAAGAAAATGAGACAGTCAGTCACCTTTGAGAGACTGTTCGAGGAGTAGTTGAAGGAAGTACAGTACAGTACAGAACTTACCGAGCAACAATAATATGCAAAAATATTTTACAACAAAACATAATGGTGGTGGGGATAGCCTGCTAGACAGAGTTACAAACTAGTTGTGTTGAGTCACTTGACTAGGGCTACAGCGTAACAGTTAGTGCTGTGTATGAGGATGACAACAAATCCAATCAATGCCGGCAATTCATGCAAAGGTATATGTTCCTTTGTTAAATAAAAATCACCTCTAAAATATACTGCTCATGGGTGGGCAAGCAGAAGATGATCCTCGCTCTGCCTTGAAATTGAAGTACTGTTGCTTACACCACAACAGCCCCAGCAAGCGTGTGATCAATTATTGGTGTACATTTAATTTAGTCACACCTCAATAAGTCACACAGCCTGGGGGAAGAGGGTTAGGGTTTGGTAAATGGATGGGAAGGGGGGCTTTGGGGAAAGGTTTGAAAATGAAAAGCAGACAGTATGCATGGACAAACACCAAACAACAAACTCTGTAGACTACCATATCCATATCAATATGTTAAGGGAGAAAAAGGAAATGCATGCATGATGATGATTGATAAGGAGACCCGGATTACATACACTTTTTGTTCAGTTGTTCTGGGCCAAATTCTTTTACAGATAGCAAATACATTTTTTATAACAGAGAGAGCAAACCTAATAATAATAAGTACAACAACAAGAAGAACACAATGTTGTAAAGACTGTAGACAAAAAAATGAATCAAATTATTTAAAAGATGCTGAAAGTTGATACTGTTACTGTGTTATCCTGGTAAAAAATGTGGACTGGATTTGCATCTCGGCATTCCTCTTGGTTCATCAATCTTGGGTGTCGCCAGTAGCCATTGCCCGCCTGGAAAAAAATGTAGATTTGTTGTTAAGGTAAGTGTGCATTGTTATGTTTTCCCAAGTATAGGGCAAGGCCCGGCCTGTAATTGTAGATGGAAAAACAAAAAGGATAGATGGAAACAAATTTGAAAGAAATGCACAAGTTATGGTGTAGTGCAACAAGAACACTTTCCGGGGCGGCATGTATGCATCATCTCTACTCTAGTCTGTTTCCAGCATTGACCTTCAACAACAACAGGACAGATCATCTCCGGTACTTGTACTGACTGACTGTGAAGATCGGCCTGCAGTAGAAGTAACATTTTGTTATTACACAACAAGTGTAGAAATATTGTTGACTTGAGTCACTCTTTAGTGTGTACAATAAGACTACTAGTACACTTTGACTTTACTTCATGCACAACAAAAACGAACAACAAAAAAACAAACACCAATCGCTCAGAGTCAGGTGTACAATGCATGACATTCATTTTCATTACCTGTTCCTTCTCATCTTAAGTTAACGAGCCGCCTTTTTTCGCCATCATCATCATGGACGGTGCTGTTGTCATACTCAGTGTGCAGATTGAGTCCCCTTCCTGTATTCAATCAAAAGCAATGTAGCAAGCTTCAGTAGAAGTACAAATTTCTTATTAAAAATATTTGCAAGAAGGGGAAAATTGCCTTGAGTTACGTTTAGTGTGTACTGTAGAAAGACGATTAGTGCACAATGACATAACTTCATGCACAACAAACAACAACAAAATCACTCAGTCTGCAACTCTGCGTACAATGCATGGCATCAATCATTACCTGTTCCGTATAATTTTCAGTTAATGGGCAGTCTCTCGTGGCTCTAAAAGGAGGATAGCTATAGTAGTCATCATGTTCCACTTCTTTTTGCGGGACTAGGAATGTTTTTATTTTTTCTTCTATTTGCCATCATTCAATCATCATGAGGGCAATGTATTTAGGGAGATTCAGTATGATGGAGTGGCGGGGCTGGATTCGGAGGACTGTAATGCAAAAAGAAGACACCTGAAACTTGTATATTGAAATAAGAAGAGTAGAAGACTGTGGTATTGGATTTGTTGTGATTCAAAGTTTGTAACCAGAACTACAGACACACAAATAAAGGAAAATAGGGAAGGAAGACAGTAAGTGCAAGCCTAATTGTCAGGGAAGTATAGCTCGTCCTCAAACTCTGGGGCTTCAGCCCGTAGTAGGTAATCATGTGACACAATACTTCTGTCACCTGAGCTGCTGTCCTCATCTTCCTCCCTTGCTTCATGTATTGTGTAATTCGGTGGTATAAAGTGCTGATTAATTTTGATCATTGTTAACCTCTCCACGTTTTTGGGCAAGAGACTGGTCCTTCTCACTGTTACAATGGAACAAGCAGCACTGAAAACACGTTCGGAAGAGACACTTGCGACAGGGCAAGCCAGATAGCTTATCACCAGCCTGCTGAGCAGTGGCCATTCAGCCTTTTTCCTAAACCAATACCGCAATGGGTTTTGATCAATGTACACCTCTGTTGGGTCGTCCAGATAGGCCTGGGCCCTCCGCTCAGAGTTCAAGAGTGTTGCTGCTAACCTTTTGGGCTCTTTTCTCTGTGCACCAGCACTGTGCTTATTAATGCCTAACTGTAAATACCAATCGTATAACGATTCTACTGGGCCTAATGATCCAGTTGTTGTTGCTGTTGTCGATAGTGATGGTGAGTGTTGTGAGCCAAACACACTGTCCTCAGGCTCCGAAGTTGCACTTGATGTTGCATGCCCTGCTGCAGTACTTGTTGAGGATTGATCTTGCGGGCTTTTAATTAGCAGCCGTTCAATTTCCATCTTACTCGCTGCCTCAGCTATCCAAGTTTTGTAGTGGGCAACATCCATCTCTGAAAAAGGAATGAATGTCTTCAGTCCCAATTTTGCCCGTGGATCCAGAATTGTGACAGAAATATAATGTTCTTGTGACAAAATCTTATTGTGCACCCTTTTATTTTCAGCTAAGCGACGGGCTAAGCTCTCCACCAAGTCATAATCTTCCGTTTTTTCCTCTACACCTTTCTATGATTCAGACACCTTCTTCAGCTGATGCTCTAGCATTTGCAATAATGGGATAGCTTGGCCCATTGTACAGTCCTCCTTGCTGACTTCACCTGTGAAGACCTCAAAAGGACGAAGCATCTCAGTCAGGCATTTAACTAGGCACCATTGGTCCATCTGAAATGTCATGCCTTTCACAGTAGCATCGAGTCTTCGCATTACATATTCATTGAGTGGACTGTACTGCTCAAACAGACGATCAAGCATGTAATACGTTGAGTTCCAACGTGTTGCCACCTCCTGGATGAGTGCATATTCTTCGGGAGGTGGTCAGTAAGTTGCTGACTATGGGTTCTTTTTTCAGAAAGTCTTGAACTATAATGTTTATGCAGTGCGCCAAACATGGAGCCCTGAAATAGGAACCAAGGTCCATGGCCTTAAGTACATTTCTGCCATTATCTGTGGCAACAAAACCAATACTAAGCCCTCTTGGGTGCAGCCATTCAAAAACCTTGCTGCAAATCTCTTCCAAAATGTTTACAGCAGTATGAGATTTCTCCACGGCGAACATGGCTACAGTTGCATGATTCCGAGTAGCTTTTAAAATCTCAGCTGTGTCAACATCACCTCGTTCAGATAGCTTATCTCTCACCCCCACAAAAAGTGACCCAGTGTGCAGTGATGCACATGTAATCTGTGGCTCGGCAACTGGGCCACATGTCTGTTGTCTGCTGGATATTGTGAACAGCACTCTGCTGCAAAGCTTGTCCAACCAATTCCAGCACATCATGATGTAGTGCCGGAACAGCAATTCTTGCGAAATAGGACCAGCTGGGAACCTTCCATTTAGGGCAGATGGCTGACACAAATTCAAGGAAACCCATCCCTTCCACAAATGAAAAAGGGTGAAGGTCCAGTGCTAACATTTTAGACAGATTCCTATTGTACAACCGTGCCATTGGGTGGTTGCGTTGGAACTGCCCCTCCAACCTAAGCATGCACTTAAAGGTAGGCTGGACTACTTTCCTTTGTGGTGGTGTTGTTTATATTAACCCACTTAGGCTCAACGACGCAGTTTGTCTCATTGCAGTACTCGGTCGCCTTGGTGTCTCAGGCTGACTCTGAGTATGGCTCTTACTGCGGTGCCACTCAGATGTTACTGAGGAGGATGTGGGCGGTACCACTGCACTACTGGGTACAGGGCTAGAAATGCCTCCCTCTTCTTCACCTTCCACTGCAATAATATCATCCCCTGATTGTTCATGTCCAACTTCAATGGGTTGAGTTTTTTCACTTTGTTTTAACCCCTCCGACGCTCATGACGAGCTCAGCTGGTCATGAGCCACAGTTCTCGTGTGCTCATGACGAGCTAAGCTCGTCATGACCATTAGAACGCTCAGGTGCGGGGCTGATTCCCCTGCTGTGCTGGGTGTTCTAACGAACGGGCGTGGTCATGACGATGACGAGCACACGAGAAACGTGGCTCATGACGAGCTGAGCTCATCATGAGCACCGGGGCGCCGTGCGCGCCCTCCCTCTCCCAGCACACCGGGGGATTCTCCCACGCGATAGTGTGGTGTATTCTGAGATGACTTGCTTGGCCTCCGGTACCAGAGTTTGTTCCAAGCTTACCGCGCCGAACACCTGTGCGACAAATTGAACATATAGTAACGTTCTCCTCCTTGATGCTAACAGAAAAGAAGTCCCAAACTGGGGAGGAGAACTTTCTGGCACTGCTAGATGTGTCACTTTCAATACCAGACGAACTGGAGGGTGTGCTTAGAATGTGACTCTGTGCAGCTACACTGTGACTTTTACTACCACTACCTACTGAGATGGTTGAGCTGGACGCAGTAGGTCCCTGCCGGGCCTTTGAAAATATGGCAGCTGGAGGTCCTGGCAGTGTAACCTGTGTTGGTGGTATCCGTGCTACATCCCGCTCAGTAGCAGCCTTTCTGGATAGGGTGAGAATGTGGGTCTCCATCCCCTTTGGGGCGGGAGTGATGTGCGTCATCATCAATATCCACCCCCTCTTCTACATCTACCTCCATAACTTCAAGTTTTTCTGGAACCTTCCTTTTCAGAAGCATTGTCTTGTGGCGTGCATCACTCTCAAACTGAGCTGGTGGCTGCCAAGTGGCATCACGATCATCAGAAGCGGGGCTTGAAGAAGAAGATGATGAACTAAGCCTCCTTTTCCTTGCTGGTCGTCTGGAAGGCAATAGATCTTCCGAAACAGTGGTTTTCTCCACTTTTTATGCAGGAAGCTCGATTTCCTGAAATGCCCCTACTTCAGAAGCAACAACTACTATTGTGGGCTGTTCTTGTGGCTGCTGCTGCTGTTGCGGCTGCGCACTTATCTGCTGCGTTGATTGTGTACTACTTTGCGATAATGACATTTCAACATCGCTGCTCGTTAGTAGACTGGCTACCTCTACCTTTGGGCCTAGGTTGGTGGGGTTGGACCGCTGGTGCGGAGGTGCTGCTCCCAGCTTGGTTCCCGGACAACGCTGCTGCAGGCGTAACTTTTTTGGTCCCCAAAACCCCCCAAAAACATTGGCCGGCACACCAGTCGTCGTTAGTGGCACTTCCTTATTCTGTTCCTTCTTCACACCGAAACTTTCTTGGTACTGGATCTGGTACCTTTCTTTGGGGCCATCTTCTTCAGATGTCAGGCAGGACGCAGATGCGGTCACACGTGGACGTGATGCACAGCAGGACTTCTGTCTGGCTGGCAGTACAACGGGTGATGATGATGACACCTCCTCCTCTGGCTTTTTGTGCACCTAAAAGCAAATAAGCCAGAAGAAGAACATCAGTGAAATGTTGCACTTGTTGTTGTGGTTCAGTTAATACTATACTAATGCAAACAAAATATATAGTCTAGCCATTTCTGAGACTTTGTCAACAAGGGCTATGTTAAACTACTGTGTACACAGTCACACACTACACTCTCAGGAAGGATAGGAAAGAGAATGAGAACCACCAAAATAAAAATTTAATGGAAGTGGGGTGGACCCTATTTGCCATTAAATTATTTGAGCATCACATCATTCATGGAGCTGCTGCTGGCAAAGGAGGTGGATTGATGGAAGCAGTAAGCCAATGGGCCTATATGGCAAAAGCAGGGCACTAAGTATTCCCACCAGCCACATGGCAAGGCCCAACAACAGAAAGCTGACCCCCAAAAAAACACATTTCCCAATTCAATCCAATGCCATCCATGCCCTAAAATATGTCTAAATTCAACAGACCACACAGAAACACTTGATTAATAAAGCTGTGGCTACCTGCTCTGAGCCTACTGGATGAAAGCAGGACTGTTGGAAGACAAGGCCAGACAAGCGTGCAGGCATATGCTTCAAAATGGCGACCAGCCACAAGGCCAGGCCCAACAACAGAGAGCCCACCCCAAAAAAACAACAAAAAAAAAAAATCCCCAACTCAATCCAATGCCATCCAGGCCCTAAATGATGCTTGAAAATGAAATACATAAACACCTAAGGAACAGTTGCTTCATCATGCACAGACCCATTAGGCCATGACTAGCTCGGGCCTACTACTGACTACTACTACCCACAACATTTTAAAAAAAAGGAATGATAGTTACCAAAATTAAATTGTATTTGCAACAACTGCAATGCCCACCATCAAACAGACACAACAACCACTTACTTGTAAAATATCCAATTAAAAAATCCTCAAATCCAATTGCAATGATGCAGCAGACAAAAAGAGTGATCTTTCCAGCTCAAAATCCAAAGGCAGAATGAGCAGGAGATGGACAAAGCACTGGTAGGAGCCTGCTGGACAGGAACAGGAAGTTGGAGATTCTGCGGCACTTCCTCCCTCTCCCTCCATTTTAAAAAAGGGCTCCTTGCACAATAAAGGACAGCCAAATGTCAATCTGAGGAGTTTTTTTCATCCCAATCATTTGCAGAAGGTTTTATGCTGCTAGAGCTCATATTCTTCTCTAAATTGAAAATTTTACATGTTCGAGTTCTCGAGCATCACATTACTTCCGCCGGAAGTCGATGGCGCGTCCAAAATGACGTGTTCGCTCCTTGTCGCGTTTGATATGACGTGTTCGCATCCTCACGCTCTTGCTCGCAGTGGAGAATGACATGTTCGAGATCTCATACTCTCGCGGTGCATGATCGCGAGACGAATGACGTGATCGCGGGCGGGATAGCGCAAAATGGCTACCAACAATCCAACATCTCGTGGAGCATGCAACCGGATCGGGAAAACTTGTCGGCGTACGCGGGGATCCAGGTAAGGAGATCGCGTACGCATTTTTGTGCTCTCCGCGGAACGAGAACATTTCTAATTTTCGCAATTTCCGCGAGCAGAACAGAATTTGACGCCCAGGCCTAGTCTTGACCCTGCTCGAATAGGAACAGTCCAGCTGAAACCACCAGTTCTGGTCCTCCCTAAACCAGAACACAAGCAACCGAAGACCAGTTTTGCCCTGTTAGTGGCTCTTCTGCCAGGTGTAGCTTGTTCCCAGTGGCACAGTGATTACGAGACCCACATCTGGGCATACTCTTTCCAATTAGAGCGGCAATGTTTACAACAATAAGGTGATGTATTGAATGCTTGAATTAATCTCGGCCACTGGCAATTGCTCGGGCAGCTTTCCAGTTCCTCGGTTATCATCCACCATGCCACCTTAGTTTGGACTCAGCCATATGCAAATCAGTCTTGACTCTGCTCCAATAGAAACCACCTAGCCTAAACTGCCCGGCAAGGTCCTCCCTTAACACAAACAACCCAAGATTGGTTTCACCCTGATTGGGGCTCTTCAGTTGGATATAGCTGGGTTCCAGTGGCAGAGTGAGAGCAGGACTCACGTCTGAATTTTGCCGAGGCTGCTAGATTGGGCATAAGGAGAGTTCAGGAAATCTCATCCTTTCTGGTGTGTACCTTTGACTAGGAAGGGTCCGTTGTAGTTCCACAGGGTGAACAGCAGGTATGGCAGCAAACAGAATGCTCCTTAGGGACACTTATTTAAGGTTGGTATTCTCTAGGGTGTGCCTCCTAAATATAAAGTAGGAAATATCATAGGGAACTTCAGCTTAGATTACAGCAGATATTTTTCTCTGAATGAGGTACAGGGCTTCTTCTCAGAAGTCCTGATTCTGTGCACTACAAAATGAGAGCACAGAGGGTACCTAAATAATGACTGATCGTGAATGTAGTATCTTGAAGCGATAAATAGTAGGTCAATGCCCATGTTTTGTGTTTGGTTTGAAACTGGAAGGGGAGGCCTGATGTCTTTGATCAAGGTATAATTGTGAGAGATATAAGAGAAAATGAAGGTTCCAAAATAAGGTAAATGGAAAAGGTGTCAATTGCTAGGATATATGTTTATCCTATTGCTGAATCATTTTTTGCTTCCTCCGGGTGGGGCTGTTGTCAATATACAGTAGCAGGGTGCCTGGGGTGAGGGGATGATAAGAAATAAAATTTTTAAAATACTGACCTGATGCTGCTGGCCGTCTCAGTGATCCTCCGCTCTCCTGCTCCCGGCAATTCCTGGGACACCATCACAGACTCCCAATTCAATCCAGACGCTGGTCTCATGCTATTACCAAGCATGACAGATATGCCGAATTTGTCCTGAGCCGGCTGGTTTGACGCTTCCTCAGGCACAGGGTGTCTGTGCAAATTTCTCCACCCGGCTGTGGAACACAGCTGGGTTATAGAAACATAAGTGTGCATGTGAATTTGGCTATCCTAAGATGTACAGCCAAACTGGCATGTGCACTTATAGTGCCCACCACTCCTCCCCCCCCATAGCCTGGCCCCGCCCCTCCCTACACGTACATGGCTCACAGGCTCAGCCAGGCACTTAAAAAGTAAAATAATAATACAACTATTTTATTATCATTTTATTTTCAACTGCTGGATTTGTGCAGTGGGGTGACGCTTTTCCATCATTATGAAGGAGCCGCTGCGGACTTTCTCCATTCAAAACATGTGGAGATATAGAAAAGCTAAATTAATCTAAAACTATAAAAAACATTGTAATAGATGAACCACCCACCTGAAGTTGGTAATGTTGCAGAAGGATGTGGGCGTGGGACTTATAGCTGCTCTACGGATGTCAGCTAATTCCTTCTCAGGGAGGAGAAGCAAACCTATCTAACCATGTTTGAATCCAGCCCGGAAGAGGGACCAGAGCCATGGGAAAAGCAAATTCAGCTTTAGGCAAATCCCCCGGAGATGCATGTCTGCCCAGGCCTGTAGGGTGCTATACTTTTTGGAAAAAGGAGAACTGAAAATCTAGGGGCTGATTCCGATTCGGTAAAATCTCTTACAAATAGCCGCACGGAGCATATTTCCCATACGAATCGTACCCTTAAACGTCCCCGTACGTACGATGAAGTACGATTCGGACCCAAAGCAGATCTCCGTACGAATCGTACGAAAGACCATACGACGTAAAATCCGTACGAATGGCATTCGGACCACGCAGTACGCGACGTCCGGACGGATAGAAGCAGCATTTTCCGAACCAGCAAGTACGATTTGTCCCCTCAACACTCCATACAACTTTTTTTCTATGGGAGCACAAAACATCCGGAAAAGCAGATTTCAACTCAAACCGCTTACGAAACGGACCCCCCATGATTGCAGGGGTACGGTGCATAGGGGTATGGTGCGTACACCCCATGATTGCAGGGGTACGGTGCATAGGGGTACGGTGTGTACATCCCATGATTGCAGGGGTACGGTGTGTACACCCCATGATTGCAGGGGTATGGTGCGTAGGGGTACGGTGCGTACAGCCCATGATTGCAGGGGTACGGTGAGTATGTGATTGTGTGGCTCTCCTTACGAATCGCTCATATGTGACTTTTCCGTACAAATCGCATTCTCATCCCACGGTCCAAATTACACTTGTCGGGTCGTACAGCATGTTTATGATTCGAACGGTTCACTGTGAGGGTCCGTGTCGTACAGATTTTCCCTTGCTTCTTGTACGGTTCGCAACGATTCGGTCGTAAATATCTCAAACAAATCGTACTACGCGATTCGGACGGAATTGTACGAGTCATACGGAAAGGGCTATGGTACGATTGGTTTACCGAATCGGAATCGGCCCCCTAATGTTCGTAAGGACAATTTCCCTTGCAAGGTGCCTTCTTTAGCTGAATCTGTAACAACTGCACAACCACCTCTTATGCAGATGTACTCACAGAACCAAAGTGTTTAACTTCCTTATCAGATAAACCCATGCTGTGCTGATAACCATCAGAAAAAACACTCTTACGGTAAGGAATTTCAGATGTTTTCATGTTTTCAAACATGTGCACGCTCAGGGCTTCTAACACCAAACTATCAAAAGATGACACGCTAAGGACCTACAGGGTCCTGGATCTATTGGGTACAGCGTTCCCTTTTAACCAAAAGAGCCATTCCTAGATTATACAGTTCACTGTTTGCTAAATCATACGGTTTAATCTGCAGTGCATTAGTCATTGTCAGGATAGAGGAGGATATAAACCAGGGTCTGCATTCCTCACTGAGCACCAGGCACAAAAATCCTTTCAACGATTATCGTAGGTCTTCATAGTAGCACATGTTCTGGACTGTTGTACAATATCTTCTAAGCCACTCGATAAAAGCCTTCACTGCAAACAGTTTTGCTCATCTGCTGTTCCACTAGCTGCAAAGCATGGATGAAGAGTGTCCCATTAAAAAATAGGAGTCTGAGGAGGGGAGCCTGGGACACTTCAGCAGCTCAACTTGCCTATTATAGGACAAGAAATTCCACCACTTCCTTCCTTATCCTGAATGGAACCTGAAGAACCTGACTGTTACAAATAAAGAGAGGAAAACATATGCTAGACCTCAAGGGCAGGGTTTCTGACCGAGCATTGGACACATGTTCAAGTCACTAGTGAACAATTGTAGGAAGCATTATTGACTCCTGAGAACACAATAAGTCAATACCAGAGTCACAAATGTACTCCAAATCTTAATTAATCCCAAATGACCCCGGCCTCACTATTGGGTGAGAACACTGTCTAAGTAGGTCCACTGCAGAACAATTGACTCTCCCAATGTGTTCTGCTGGGAGGAGTAGCTTTTCTCCACAGACAATTGTGAATGGCAGCTCCACCAAGTACTGTGATGTTGTTCTCCTTAGACAGTTTATTACGCCAACATTAATGCCCACATTACTACATCGCAAACACAAGGAGATGATGGACGGAGTGCTGAAACTTTTCAAACACTCACCCCCAGTCACAGATCTGGGTTGAATCCATCATCGTTCACTCACTTTGCCACCCCAGTTCAGACACAGCTATTTGAAAATCAGTGTTGACCCTGTTCCTCAGTCCAGCCCGAACTGCCAAGCTATGTCTTTCCTGGACTGGAAACAAACATCCTGGGACCAGTTTCGGGATAACAGCCCTCATCAGCCAGGCTAGATTGAATCCACTGGCAAAGTTAGTAAGGGGCGCATGTCTGGGCATACCCGGCCAAATTAGAGCGAATAAAGCAAACACAAGGAGATGATGAACGGAGTGCTGGAACTTTTCAAACACTCACCCCCTGTCACAGATCTGGGTTGAATCCATCATCATTCTTTAGCTCACTTTGCCACCCTAATTCAGACACAGCTATATGCAAATCAGCCTTGACCCTGTGCCTCATGGGAACAGTCCAGCCCGAACGGCCATGTCCTCCCTGGACCGGAACCAAGCCTCCTGGGACCGGTTTCCAGCTAACAGCCCTCATCAGCCAGGCAAGTTTGAATCCTACATCATCAGTTCTCACATATGTCTGCCAAATCTGTTGAATGGAAAGCATAACAAACTGCTTTCAACTCTGTCCAGTTCAGTTAGGTACCTGCTTGCTCACCACTGAAGCTCAGCATCTCTAGGTCGCTCCAAGGTCACAAGGCAAATGACATCTGGATTTGCAACCATTATCTGCCTGTGGATGTGCTACAATGGCAGTAAATTAATATGAGCCCATGGAACAAGAAAAAATCCTGCACTTGCGGTTGCACCTCCGATCATCTCTAAGCCAGAGCGATAAGGATGCAGCAGACCTCTAAATTCCTCGGTTGTGATGATCTGGCTTCTGAAAGGAACTCAAACTTTAAATCCATGCAACAGGAGGCAGGGGCTGTGATGGAGTCAAATTGAAATTCTGCTAACAGATCAAGAATATGTGGACCACTCCAAGGCCTTTTTGTACAGCATCTGCTTCCAATACCAAATGAAGCCTGTTTTTGTGGTAAGAAAATATAGCATGTGACTACTTGTACAAGGACGGATGCTGCAGAAGGTACCAAAATAATTTGAAAATCCTGGAAGCTGAATTCAAGACAAATGTGAATTGGAAGTACCTGAAGTACCTGGTATTCATTCCACACAGTAGAAATCTTCTTTCTTCCAGAGATGTTGGTACATGGAAGTAAACGTCCACTAAGTACGGTGATGCAAGTAAACCCCATGGGGCAACAATAGGAATAATTTTGTTGGGCTTGAAACCTTAACCTGTACACCACATTTGTGTTCTTGAGATCCAGAACCAACCAGCATCTACCGTCATCTTATGAATCACAAACACAATTAAATGCATTCTCTAGCCTTTCCATTGGTCCAGAACCCACTCATCCTTTTATATGACAATTCTGTCTAGTGTGGAAATCATTTCCTTCACCGCTGGCAGCCAAGGCATAAAAAGGAAAGAAAGGGATCGAATTGAAGGTGTTCGCCCAACATGCATAATCAGGAATGCTGGTCAATGCTTTGGGGGAGCACCATTTGAACCGGGACTGTGGTAATGGTTCCTTTTTCTGCTGCTTGGATTTGCTGTCAGAGTGAGGGAATCTTCGCAATGGCCATGTCAAAAAGACAAATGCCTAGCAATCAAAGATGACCTGGGATGCTCCTGAAAAGCAAATGCATGTCTTTGGTGCTTAAGTTGTGCTATTGGTTGCAAGTAGTGGACACCAACACTCATTAATGTGGCTGGGACATATTTGTTTGCAAGAGCAAAGAGTGAAATGATGGAAGGGAGGCAGTAGAGGGAAGAGAAAGGTAGAAAAATAGTGACCAATGGAGAAAGATGGAACAAAAAAACCTACAGGAGTGATGAAGTTGGTCACAAATGTTGCCAAACAGGAGTTTGAGTTTCAAATGGCTTACAACGGGCTTGGAGGGCCCATCTGCCATACAGAAGGCCTTCAGCAATCCCTCTGCCGGCTCTTTCTGGCAGAGGGAATAAGATGGCAGCTTCCCACTGCCATTCTGTGCTGGCCTTTCTGACACGGAAAGACATTGGGAATCTGTCATTGGGGGCCCCCAGCAGGGCTCCCATGAGTGCAAGGGCACTGAATGGCAGCCTAGGGGGCACCTATGGTGTGCCCCTGTTGATCCCTGCAACCAGTGGCATGCACCTTAAGATGCCTGCCATGGGGTGCTGGGATAAACTGCACCTCTGCTTTTTGCAACGAGAGTATGCATTCCATTCGGAATGCATACTCCCATTGTAAAGTATAGGATTGCGACCGAACAGGGTTCAGTCGCATCCTACTTCCTGGGCTGGAACCGACGACAGGAGGTCGTTCAGTTCCAGTTCCAAACCATTGTCTGACGGGACCCGGTCCATCCGACATCAGAATCAGGTTCCAAGTGGGAAATCTATTTTAAATACAGGTGGCCGGCTGCCTTCTTTTTTTCACCCTCCTGTACTCTCCGAGTTGCATGAGACTCCTGGCCCTGGTGAGTCCTTATGATTATAATGCACATGCTCTGATTCCATCAAATGCGATATCTGACAACAGCGCCCCCTTTTCCTGTAACCGTTCTAGCAGAGCAGAAGGTGTAAATACGAATTGTGCCATATGTACTGCATGTGTGTTTACCGGAAGGCCACTTGAGAGGCTGGTTACAACAAAGTTCACCTGCAACATTTCAGGCAGGAACCTTTAATGTTTCAAAGTGAACACAGGTTTGTTGAGAATGATGGGAGGCACATTTTCTCAAGCGCTCCCCTCCCTGATGATCCCCAGTCTCTCCTCTGTAAACCCGTTTTCTTTGGCTTCTGGAACAGCCAAAACAAAAGGCACTAAAATGGCCTCCTCCTGCATGGTTTCTCTCAAGCTTTGCAAAAGCACAGAGGACTCTCTGCTGCCCCCGCCGTGCCTACTTTTGTGCTCTTCCAAGTGGGCATAGGCATTGATTACAGTAATAACGAGAAGGAAGGTGGAGTTTGCTTCTTCCAGACACTTTAAATGCACTGTCTGCTGCTCCTTCTGCTAAAATGCACCAGTATATGCACTCAAACGACACCTTTAATGACCTCTTCCAAGAGGAAGCGTGAACACTTACCCTGGCAATGCTGATCCGCTCCTTGCCTCAGACATTAAAAGAATCCCCCTCGATGCCATTATAGAGGACCCCAAAGAGCTTTTAGCTATGTGCCCCACTCACGTTATTTGTCCCAGTGAAAATGCTTCGGAGCTGCCTGCTCGTGGCCTCTTTTCTCTGGACCCTGACCGGCCACCTTGTCCATTCCCTCGTCCTTTAACCCTTTTCCCTAGTTTCCCCCTTGACAATCCTCAAATGTTTCTTCCCTTTTCTGATTTGCCTTTTCTCCATACCCTTGTATCCCTCCAACCTCCCTTGGTGCTGTGACGGCATCCCCCCTCCGACCCCACTTAATGGAACTCTGCTCTTCTGTTTTTCCTTTGGGTCTTGACCTGAGAGAATCCACTTTGTGTATATATGTATATAGAGATAACTCTAATCACTAGTATATGCAGTAGACCTTTGTACTCTCCACCATTCCTGTTTGACTCTTAAAGTATATCCATTCGTATCCCTTCCCTATGTATATAGAGATAACTCTAATCACTAGTATATGCAGTAGACCTTTGTACTCTCTACCATTCCTATGTGACTCTTAGAACATATCCATTCGTATGCCTTCCCTATGTATATAGAGATAACTCTATTCACAAGTATATGCAGTAGACCTTTGTACTCTCTACCATCCCTATGTGACTCTTAGTGTATATCCATTTGTATCTCTTACTTGAGTGACTCTACTTTTTGTACTTTTGCAATTTTTCTATCTGTTTGTATCTCTTCCTTGTGTGACTTTACATCTTGTACATGTGCAATTTATTCTGTTTGTATCTTTTATGTAATGCATGTAATCCTAAGTCCTTATGTTTTGCAACTGGTTCTTATGTAAAGCGCTCTGACATCTTTGGGTAAAGTTTGCGCTATATAAAATCGCATTAAATAAATTAAATGTCTGACCGAGGTTCCATCTTCCTGCAGCATTGCTCGAAGTCCGTACCACACTTTTTCAGATCATCTTCACCACTTCCCAATGAGGAATGCTGGAGACCCCATTACTAATACATGTTGTTGCACGGCTCCATTAATGATCCAAGAATAACCCAAACAGCTATCGACATCAATCGCGGATAAAGGAACCTACTTCACAAAAGTGTATCCTTCATCTTCTTCGGCAGACGACAGGAAAGAAATAGCAGTGGCATCATGGCAGTATCCTACACTGGGGCAGGGGATATCTGTGGGGTGAAGATTTTTTGGCGTTCACTGACAAAATATCGACCTCAAAAATATAGATGTAAGGAATATTAAGATAAAATTATAGAATGCAAAAATAATTAATATTAAATATTAAAATGAATGTGCAGCTTTTTTATTTTTAATATACATTTTAACAAACATAACAAATAAACATAATTAAAAAAGTTAAACACAGATACATAATAAGAACATATATCTATATTTATTTACTTAAAACAAATAATAAACTATTAATTTTAATTCATGTTAAAATTATATAAAAATGTACAAATAAATATATACACACATACACACACACATATACACACTATCTATACAAGACCGTTTCTCCTCTGGATGCCTCCAACAAACGGTCCGGGCCACGGTAATCATGCAATTTATTCTTTATTAGTGCAAGTCGGCACTAATAATAAATATATAATATGAATTCTAATAAAAAATATCCTATTACACATTAAAACATTAAACTAGTTAAAAATCTTTAAACTTAAAATTCCCACTACAGTCAGTGCAATAGTAGGGAAAATGTTGGATAGTGGATGGGTAAAAATACTATTCCCACTCCAGTGAGTGCAACAGTAGGAAAAGTGTTGGAAAGTGGAGATAGCATATATTATTCCCACTCTAATGAGTGCAACAGTAGGGAAAGTTTTGGATAGCGGAGGGGTAAAATGTACTATTCCCACTCCAGTGAGTGCAACAGTAGGGAAAGTGTTGGATAGCGGAGGGGTAAAATTTACTATTCCTGCTCCAGTCACTGCAACAGTAGGGAAAGTGTTGGATAGAGGAGGGGTAAAAATTACTATTGGCCCTTCAGTGAGTGCAACGATAGGGAACATGTTGGATAGTGGAGGGGTAAAAACTACTGTTTCCACTTCAATAAGTGTAACAGTAGGGAAAGTGTTGGATTGCGGAGGGGTAACAATTAATAGCCCACTCCAGTCAGTTCAAAATTAAAACAAACAAAATATTCACAACTACAAAATATTTAAAAAAACAAATGAATAAAAAATATCTAAATATGTTAAAAACTAAAATACAAATATATTTCATATTAAAACAAATTAAAATCAAGACATATTATAATGTTAAATACATATGACAAATTCCTACAAATATTATATTAAATTAACTAAAAACAAGTCAAGCAAATAAAAATTTCTAATGGTAAAGCATGTAAAAAATACATTATTACATAAATTTACCTTTTTTATTCCTCACCCTATAACACAACACAATTCACAATCCAGACCTATTTTTTTTTAAATGTACTTCCATAATTAACATAATTAATTACCAATTAAAGAATTATTAGTTAAAAAACAAATGAAAACTCCTAAAAAATTATTTACTTCCTACACTTTACCCCTATAATCCCTGCAACCGACAGCTAACATTAAGCTGTAAAAAAATTATAACATAATTAAAACTTATTTTCAATTAAAAAACGATAAATGTAAAGTAAGTAGAATTAATTTAAACATCACCCTTTACCCCTATAACAGTAAAACCAACACAAACAAATAAACAATTACCCTAATTAAATATCAATTAATTAATTACGATTAATGATCAACTAAGTATTCATTAATGAAACATCCACATAAATCACTTCCCACCCTTTACCCATAGGATCCCAAAAACCTGCACATAAAAGGAATTACACCATTACCAATATGAACTGTCAATTAATAAATTATTGTTAATTACCAACTAATTATTAAATAATTACAAATAAATTACTCCCCACCCTTTACCCCTATTACCTTCATAACCGCACCTAAAATTAATTACACAATTGTCAATTAATTAATGTTAATTAACAACAAATTATTATTTAATTAAAATTAATACTTCCCACCCTTTTATCCTACAAACACCACAACCTGCACCTGAAATTAATTACACAATTACCATAATTAATTTCAATTAATTAATTAATATTAATTATCAACTAATTATTAATTAATTCAAAATAAATTACTTCCCATCTTTTACCCCTATAAACCCCACAACCTGCACCAAAAATTTACCAAAATAAATAAAAAACACAATTAACATTAAAATCTCAATTAAATAATTCATGAATTAAAAATATTAATTAATTTATTATAATTAAATTACTTCGCACCCTATTCCCATATAAACTCACAACCTGCTATGGAATAAAAAAACACAAAACTTAAATAAAATGAATAACTGCTAAAAATTTGACACATACAAAAACATAAACAGTACTTATACAACAAATGCACCACACATTTAAAATATACTAAAATACATAACACTAATTTAAAAATCGATATTTTAAACAACTATCTGTCACATGCATCAAGGTAGGCTTTTGAGATTTCTAAATAAAGATTTTTAAGGAATTGCTATTTAGGAATCGCAAAAGCCTATACATGTAGGAATCGCTATAAAAATAGTGATTCCTAAACATTCCTTAATTGCCACTCGCAAATTGCTAGTCGCAATTAAAGAATGCTGTCCCATTCATTCCTATGGGCCTACAGGCCTACAATTGGAGATTGCATGAGCAATTTGCGAGTACCAGTACTCATGCAATTTCAAGGGTGCAAGGGTGTCAAAATTACACCCTGTTGCACCCCTGAAATTGTTCTCTGCACATATGTTACACACACACATGCCCTAAGGGCATGTGTGTGCGCCACATGAAACTTTAAAAAATGCACAAAAGTGAATTTTTAAAAGTTTTTGCAAATTACCATGAAGTTCAACTTCATGGTAATTTGCTACTCCTATTAGCGAAATCGCTAATTTCTTAACTTTCATGCATTGTATTTAAGGAATCTCAATTTGGGATTCCTTAAATGCAATTGCAATTTAAGGAATCGCAATTTAGAGATTCCTTAATTTGCGATTTTTGCATTTGGGATGATGCATCCCAAATGCAAAAATACCGGTGGCAAAGGGGCGGATTCTGAGAATCTGCCCGTTTGCGACCGGTTTTTGGTTTGATGTATATGCCTGTATTTTTTTGCAAATGATATTAATAACTTCTGTATTTTTTAAATCGATAGTACTTACCCTCGAACCTAATTTCTTGGCAACACTAGTCTTTAACTCGATATTTCCAATCCATAATATTTTTAACTCGATATTATGGTAGGTCGAATTTTTTACCCTCGATATTCTGTCTCATTACCGCTGCACATGTATGTTACACTTACTTCTGCTCTTTGCAACATTCCAGAGGCGTAAGTGTGAGCAGAAGCCCTTATGGAAATCTGGGGCATATTATCAAGGCAGGCGAAATGGAATTATTTCATCGCCCTATTAGCAAGCTGTCGCTAACATCAGTTAGCGACAGCTTTTCGGTGATAGAGAGCGGTTTGGAGCCCGCTTTGCATGTCAGCGATATTTATCGCTAATGACATGCAAATTGGCCGCACCCAACCAGTTAGCGACTGAAAGCAGTCGCTAACGTCGCTATCGCCTATTAGCAAGGCAGGCGTAACGATAAAAAAAATGCGCTAAGCGCGAATATCACTGAAAACTAACGCCTGCTCAGACCAGTTCTTAGCCTGTATATCCAATGGAAGGTGGATATTCAGGTTAAGACCTTATTAGCGATAATTCCTGAAAATCGCCGGATTCCTAGCGATATTCACGCATTTCGCCACTATAGCCGGATATTTTATCGCTTTGGAGATAAACGTTCCTAATAGCATGTTATCTCTGCGACAAAATCCGGCGATGCTTGGCGATAAAAAAAATGTTGCTAAGGTTCTTTATGGATAAATATTGCTAGTTATTGATAATATGACCCTGTGTTCTTTCAACGCTGCTCAACTCGTGGGAGGAAACCTATTATGAGTAGATTGCCTACATCTACGAAGAGGGTTGTTAATAGGTCCCAAAGAATTTGCACAGCAAATACTTACTTGCTCATTATTTTAAAAATAAGATGATTATGTCAAATATTTCGTAGAAATGTCATGTGTTCATGAAATGTTGTATAAAAACCTCCAGCTTCTTTAGTCACTGTTTGGTGTCTTCATCAGGGACTATGTATACAGTTCTGAAACCCCTCTCATTTGCATGTTAACGCATGCTTTTGTTCTGTTACATGAGTGTTGAAAGCCCCTTAGTGTCAAATACACATTGAAAAAATAAGATACTCTGTTTCTGTATAAAGAAGAAAGAAATGTTATATTCCTAATTAGGAAAGGAAAGGTCACAATTACCTCTTCTGACTGTGCCCCCTGGTACATATGTGTAGACCTCAGTCTGAGATAAGGGAAACTCGCAGAGCCACGGATGATTTTTCCCTGCAATCTAATGAAGAGGAAAATAGACAGAGACATTGTTTCCCCGGCTAATTTTCTTGCCAGCAGGCACTGCAGAGCCCACGCTGGCAGAAGCTGAGCGAAACAGATATTATCATTATAATACATCTCCTCCAGCTCAGGTGGCCAGGAGAGTTGCAAGGTTTAGATGACACGCTGCTAGGCGAAATTAAAAATATGTAATTGCATCTGAACCCTAGTAGGCCACACAAGTAAAATTAAAGTCCAGCCAAACTTCCAGAAACAAAAACTCTTGCAAAACAAAATTGGCCCCGGTAGTACTTAAAAAAAAAGTGTAATTTCCTGGAATTGTTGCCTATTGGTGTATATATATTATAAACGAAATAGAGACTAGTCATATCAGCTGTGAGATACATCAACGTAAGCTGGTTCATAAATAATCAATTCAAACATAAATAAATGCATAATGGTGCCTTTTAACAAACTGCATTATGTAGTACGTGAAGCAGTGCTACATTAGTACTACTCATGAACTACATAATGACATTCACAATCCCTCTGCTGGAGACATCTGTCTCTGTTTCTCCTATCTTTACTTTGGAGAGATCTCGACCCACGCAGGCATTAAGAGTAAATGAGGGACGGGCAGCAGGGGGTGGCTGGAAAATGGGGAATAGTAACTACTAAATGGGAGGGGTTTCAGGTAAATGTAACCCCTCCCATGCTCGTGACGGAACCGCTCCGTCACGAGCCTCGGGTGGGCTGTGCTGGTGACGGCGCGGTTCCGTCATGCCCCGCTCGCCGCGCCTGCGCTGCGCGTTCTAATGAGCGGGCGGGGCCATGACGGAACCGCTCCGTCACAAGCACAGACCACCCGAGGCTCATGACGGAGCGGTTCCGTCACGAGTACGGGAGCGCAGCAAGGCCCCCCCTCGCCCCTAGCGCGGCGGCGGAATTGCTGCCGCAGCCAAGGGGTTAAGGAGGAATTATAGTGAGGGACATGCTAATGTACACAAACCAGCAAAAGACTATGGGGCGATTACGACTTTGGCGGTGCAGGAGTGAGGTGGCATGCCACTGCCCTGCACCGCCAAAGTCGGACGCCTACTGCCCGCCAGATTAAGAGTTTTCTCCTGGTCTGGAGATTGGTCCTTTGGCGTTCCAACGGTGGTGCCTTTGAAAAAGGTACTGCAATTGGAACGCCAAAGCAAGTTCCCGCATTGCATGGACTGTTAAGTCCATCCCCTATAGGAACTGAATGCACAAGGTAGACAGGGAGGCACAAAGTGTGCCCCCCTGCATGCATCCTCATGGCGTGAGGCACTAGGGGGCCCTGTAGGACCCCTTTAGTTTCCTCGTCTGCAGCAGTTTCATGGCGTGAACACCGCCATGAGGCCGCTGGCAGTGACGAAACTTGTTAGATGCTTGGCAGGCCGCAGCAGCACTGCCAAGCATATTGCTGCCTCACTCCGCCGATCCACTGCCAGGGAACGTGGTTTGCTGGCGGTTCCGGTGGTGCAATGCCAGGCTCACCCTCAAAGTTGTAATATTTCAGTCAGACCAATGGTGCAGTAGTGGCTTGACCGCCACCGCAGAGCCCCCACTGGTCTGGCAGTCCTCGGAATGCCAGACTCGTAATCTATACTTCTAAAGCAGGTATGGACCTCCATAATTTGCAAATTTAAATGTTTTTGACTTTTACCTTGTAGCCATACCTTTACTTTAACTGTGGTCTTTTGGGGGCAATTTATGAAGTGTTTTTAAAATACTTTTAGGTGTTATAACCAAAGCTAACCATAACTTTTCCTTAGCCTATGTTTTTTTCAGTGAATTGTTGTTTTTTATCATGTACCACATCAAAGAATTCCCCTGTGCCTGACCCTATGGGAATAGCCGACTCCAGTTGCATATGGCCTTCAGCTGTTGGCAGCTGGGTTGGTCAGAGGGCCTTGGCTGCTGGCCAGGCTTGCAACTCTCTGCAGACAGACAGCCCTGGGAGCACAGGGCCGACCGTGGCATTGGCCTCAAAGACCCGACTCTAGACCCTGTGCCCAACCCTCTACAGGCAGTCAGCCACAGCTATGCACACCTATCAACCAAATGCATTGGAGGGTTAGCTGCAGGGGCTGCACTGCAATCGTGCCCTGCTCCCACTATGCTACATTTGATAAATCTCCATTTGTGGCCATTGACCATGCGTAGCATAGGTATAGTTTATCGTGGGCAACTTCAGGAGGCTGTTAACAATGAATTAATCCTCATCAGTGGACCACACCCTTGGTAACACATGCCTTTTGAAGAGCATAATTCTCTAACTGGGCACTTGCAATTGAATATTTCCAGATGGAGCTCCTCTAGGAGGTGGATCATTGAAGGGAACTGCTGCACAATCCCATGTTCTTGAATTGCCCTTTTTGTCACAGACATGGGCCCCGAGCAATGTGTACCCTCAGAGGCCCTGGGACTCAAGGGCCTGGGGATCTGGTCAACCAGCTAAGGAGGGTTTGGAATGTGTCCTCCCATCTGGGAGCTTCCTTACCCCAGACCGAGGCATTCTTGACCCTTGACCCTTCCTACACCCGCTCCCATTGAAACATGCAGCCACTTCAAAGGCAGCAGCTGGGCACTGGAGCGTTAAGCGTGTGGGTGGGAAAAGGGTGGGGAAAGTCATGTCTCACTGAAGCATAGTTCTGGAGGTTGGGGAAAAGTCAAATGCCCCTGGAAAGCAGTGGTACCAAACTGAAATATAAAGTCACACTGCGGCACTATGATCTGGGCTTCGGTGTCAACAACACCAAAGGGATGGAAAGTATTTCAGTGGATTGTTAGGCAACCAATAAACAGTATTGAGGGTTGGAGAACACAAGCTTTTTACAGATGCTCTAGTCTTACTAATGTTTAGGTGTTAAGACCTCATATTACAATTTCTCTTTTGTTTTAGGGCTGGCTATAATTCATTATCGGTCTCCATATGAGACTTGATGTTCATGTTTCTGTTTAGATCACCCTAAATGTTGGTTGTTCTCAGTATCGAGAGACCGCATGATTATATGAACACCTGTAGGCTTACTTTACTGTTGAGAAGCATACTGGTAAAAAACATAGCCCATTCTAGTATATTATGAATAATCTGACAAAACCATAGGTCTGCAATATTGGAATAGGAAATGATAAATGTTAAAGGAAAGATATTGTGCTCGGGATTCATGGATCTTCTCAGAGGTCACTTTCTTTCCCCAAATTTTGGGATGGCAGATTGAAATATGAAGGTTTGGAAATGCTAGTCTAACCATATTGTGTTAGTAGATTTCTTAGAGGGTGATTACTACATGCACATTGATTTTTTTTACTCTAAATGATTCCTTGAAGCTTTACTGAGAACCCTCACAAAGAATTGTGCGATAAGACATTAAGACAATAATAACCTTTACAGGGAGAAGTACAACTCTCACTATTTTGAAGTTTATATTTTAAAGCCCTTTTATTCCATGTTGATCTTTATTTTCGAATCAGATCACTTCAGGTTTTTTTTTTTGCTGTTTGGGGAGATTGTGCCCTCCCTTAGAATTGTACATGCTATTTCTATTTATCTGATTTGTGGAGCTCATAGCTACCCAAATAAGATTTAACAGCACTGCAGAAGAAACAGAATTCAGGCTTATAGAAACCGATACAGCCCTTTAGTACGGTCTTTTATTATAGCCGAACGTTGAGTTAATCCAGAAGATTGATTCCAAGCCACTCAAATGGAGTTGCAAAGGAATGGAATTCCATACCTTTGTTGAAAGAACACCCTCCCACATCTCACACACCATATCCGAGTTACCTGGACAAGTCTGAGGCTGACCAAACATAGGGATCTGGTGGGACGATAGTGAACAACCATACGCCTTATAGCAAGGTCATGATTGCAATTAGCAATCAATACAATTCCTTTAACTGAGTGGTCATGGAGGAGTACTTGGGAATATGACCTAAACAGTGAGCTGCTGAGTTTTCAGTAATTTTAAGTCTTGTTAACCTGTTAAGTGCGCCAGTCGGCCAACAGCCGTCGCGAGCACTAACTTAGTAGTGCTGCGCTCGTCCGTTGGCTGACGCAGCCCCGTCCACATAATGGAACGCACCGCGGCGGAATTGCTGCTGTGGTGAACGAGTTAAGATTACCATAGGTAGTCCCAAATATAGTATATTGCCACAATCATGGCGGAAAATGATCAGGGCCTGTATTATTCTTTTATGAGTGGTGGCAGGTAGAAGCCACAGAATCTTCCTGAGACATTTTTAGAGGCCAAAGCAGAAGGCTGTCAATATATTAATTTGATGATCAGGCCTAAATTCGCTATCCAGATAGATCCCCAAATTCTTGACCCCCTTTTCGGCCACTACCAAGTAGGCCCCAAGAGACTTGGCTGATACCCATTGATAATAATCTCTTTTTGCTGCAGTTGAATTTAAGACAGTGTTGCCCTATCACATGGTGATGGGGAGACACACAGTGTTGTTTAAATGCCCCTCACACACCAACAGGCCCCTTGGTGTCATGCTTCATCATCGGGGCCTTCGCACCCCTCTACGGGATGCGGCGTGCTACGACTAGCGAGTACGCAGGAGCACTTGGAAGTGAACTATGTGTGGGGGTGTGTGTGTATATATAACCAAAGTGTGAGTGAGGTGAGGTGAAAAAAGTGAGAAAGTTAAAAAATACCTGGCACGTGGGAGAAAAACAGAATTTTATTAGTCCCCGGCTGGTATTGTTAAAAAAGTGCAGAGCGTGGTTGGGTAGATACGAGTTAAGGTATCTGGAACCACTGTGAAAGTGTCAACATGTTTCGGAGGGCACAGCCTCCTTCTTCAGGACGAGGGTTATGCACTTTCCCTCACCTTACTCACATGTAAAATGTAAAAGTGTTTAATTAAAAATTACCACAATGTGTAATGTTCCTAACAATGTTATTTGGTGTTAGTGAATGTCGTTGCGCCCAGTTGGCGAGAGAACCTGTAAAGAGAAATGCATACTTGAATACATCCCAACAGATTCATTGAAAAAGAAGGAACAAGCCTTCTCAAAAATTCACGTGGTCGAACCTAAAAATACTGGGACCTTTGTGATGAAAAAAACACACTAAAGTACATCACTGTACTGACACACACACATACATACAAAACACACAAATATACTCTCAACTCTGATGGAAAAAGAGAGCAGCTGGTCAATAAGAGAAAGTCTTACTTAGAGTCCTAATATGTGAGACCTCATGAGCCTAAGCGTGTATTGGGGATCCCTCCTTCCTGCTCAGAAAGACCTAAAAACAACATTGGTAATCCAGGTTCAGTTGGAAAAAGGGAAAGTGTGGAGTTTACCATAACTATGGAGAAAGAAACATCTGTCTACTATCACCCATTAACTCACGGTTACTGCATGTGCCATTCGCCTGCCTTCCCTCAACGCGGCTCCGATGAAGTGAGCCTCTCTAGGGAAACCGCCCTTTAAATATACCATCCCTCG
This sequence comes from Lissotriton helveticus, assembly GCF_964261635.1. Taxonomy (NCBI): domain Eukaryota; kingdom Metazoa; phylum Chordata; class Amphibia; order Caudata; family Salamandridae; genus Lissotriton; species Lissotriton helveticus. The sequence goes on from NC_136072.1 coordinate 1,013,209,095, forward strand.
TGATAATTAGTATTGGCTAATTGATTAATGAGAGTCGGTATATGCCCAAATATAGCGGACGCCATCGCCGATGATCCGGTACTGCGCTCCCGCGGTACACTATCTGCACGCATGCGCAGAAAGCCTGTCTTCTGCGCATGCGCGGTCAGGGAAGCGATCGCGCATGCCTCGAGAAGGAAACGCCACGCTTGCTGGGAGGCGATGTCTCCGCTGCAATAGAATGCCTGTCTTCTGCGCATGCGCGGTCAGAGAAGCGATCGCGCATGCCTCAAAATGGAAACACCACGCTCGCTGGGAGGCGCTGTCTCCACTGTTGTTAACTAGCTCCAACATGGAAAAAACGGGGCCAAGAGTCTTAATATTAAATGTATATTATGCAATAAGATGGGACAGGCTTATGTTTATCCTTTAGTTTTAGAAAAACGGAGTGAGTTGGCTATACAGCACTGATGGATCAGGAGTGCTATGCTGGGTGGTCACAATACAGAACACATAGCTGGTGACAATAGGAAGGCTAAGGAACCAACGAGATGTTATTAGGAACAGTTCATAGGCCTAAAAAACGCCTAGGAGGTTGTGTTCAAACACAGTTTATCTCAAGAGGTTCCACGGGATTGAATCATTCAGCCCCGTGACGTCAGTACCCAACCTGAACACCCACCGCTGTTCCTTTTCCAAAAGGCCCACCTCTGAAGGTAATTGTTCAATGACTGTCCACTGCAGTTCATTCACGCAGTGTTGATGTTCAATAAAATGGGTAGACATTTTGGTGGTGAGTCTCTTACACCTAATGTTACTTTTGTGTTCGTTGATTCTTGTTTTGACAGGTCTTGTTGTCATACCAACGTATTCTTTTCCACAGGGGCACGAGATTAAATATACAACATTCTTGCTGTTGCAATTTGTAAACTTACGTTGCTCCCACTGTGTCCCATTTGAGAAAGTTAAGTTTAGGCTTTTTTTAGTGAGGTGGCAGTTGTTACAGTTACCACATGGGTAGTGACCATGTAGGCCCTGGAGTCTCGTTTGATCATTCTTCGTGGGGGGCGGTCTTGTATGGACAAGCATGTCCCTCAAGTTCCTACCCCTCCTGTGTGCAAACAAAGGTTTCTGCAATGATAGTCCACTACTTGTTAGAGTGCGCCAGTGTTTGTTTACCAACTTGGTCACCTGGTTGGTTACCGGGCTGTATGTGGTAACACATACTGTTCTTTTTTCTGCCTCCTCCCTACGGGGATTATCCTCAAGGAGTGCTTCACGATTGTTGTTCCTGGCCCTTTTTGAAGCTTTTCTGATCACAGGTTCTGGATACTTCCTCTGTTTTAGTTTCACACTCAGGTCCTTGGCCTGAGATTTATATTTTTCAATATCACTGCAGTTCCGTCGCAGGCGCAGGAACTGTCCATAAGGTAGATTCTCCCTCAGATGACGTGGATGAAAACTGTCAAATCTGAGGAGGCAGTTCCTGGCTGTTGACTTAAAATGTGTTTCAGTTTTTAGGGTCCCTGCTTCATGATAAATGTTTAAATCCAGGAATACCATGCTCTGGTTGGATGCCTGGTGGGTAAATTTCAAAAAAGCATTCTGGTTGTTGAGCCACATGGTAAAGTCTGTTACCGTGGCCATGTCTCCCTCCCAGATGACCAAGATGTCATCTATATATCTCCTCCAGGTACGTATCCTCGTCCTGTGTGGGTTATCTGGGTGTAGAATTCTGGTAGACTCAAGATGATGGACATATAGTCCCGCCAGGCTCGGGGCAAAAGTACTGCCCATACCAGACCAGACATTTGACCCCAGCTCCCAGATGCTCCTCAGTCTCGATGTGGAGAGCCTTTATACTAGCCTCCCACACGAGGAGACCTTACAAATCATCGAGGAGGTCCTGCATTCAAAGAACTGGGAATACCATACCCCACGGAATGTGGTGCTGGAATGTATTTCATTGGCCCTGACTAAGAATTTCTTTGAGTACGAGGGTACCCTCTTCTGGCAAAAACATGGGACCAGTATGGGCAGTACTTTTGCCCCGAGCCTGGCGGGACTATATGTCCATCATCTTGAGTCTACCAGAATTCTACACCCAGATAACCCACACAGGACGAGGATACGTACCTGGAGGAGATATATAGATGACATCTTGGTCATCTGGGAGGGAGACATGGCCACGGTAACAGACTTTACCATGTGGCTCAACAACCAGAATGCTTTTTTGAAATTTACCCACCAGGCATCCAACCAGAGCATGGTATTCCTGGATTTAAACATTTATCATGAAGCAGGGACCCTAAAAACTGAAACACATTTTAAGTCAACAGCCAGGAACTGCCTCCTCAGATTTGACAGTTTTCATCCACGTCATCTGAGGGAGAATCTACCTTATGGACAGTTCCTGCGCCTGCGACGGAACTGCAGTGATATTGAAAAATATAAATCTCAGGCCAAGGACCTGAGTGTGAAACTAAAACAGAGGAAGTATCCAGAACCTGTGATCAGAAAAGCTTCAAAAAGGGCCAGGAACAACAATCGTGAAGCACTCCTTGAGGATAATCCCCGTAGGGAGGAGGCAGAAAAAAGAACAGTATGTGTTACCACATACAGCCCGGTAACCAACCAGGTGACCAAGTTGGTAAACAAACACTGGCGCACTCTAACAAGTAGTGGACTATCATTGCAGAAACCTTTGTTTGCACACAGGAGGGGTAGGAACTTGAGGGACATGCTTGTCCATACAAGACCGCCCCCCACGAAGAATGATCAAACGAGACTCCAGGGCCTACATGGTCACTACCCATGTGGTAACTGTAACAACTGCCACCTCACTAAAAAAAGCCTAAACTTAACTTTCTCAAATGGGACACAGTGGGAGCAACGTAAGTTTACAAATTGCAACAGCAAGAATGTTGTATATTTAATCTCGTGCCCCTGTGGAAAAGAATACGTTGGTATGACAACAAGACCTGTCAAAACAAGAATCAACGAACACAAAAGTAACATTAGGTGTAAGAGACTCACCACCAAAATGTCTACCCATTTTATTGAACATCAACACTGCGTGAATGAACTGCAGTGGACAGTCATTGAACAATTACCTTCAGAGGTGGGCCTTTTGGAAAAGGAACAGCGGTGGGTGTTCAGGTTGGGTACTGACGTCACGGGGCTGAATGATTCAATCCCGTGGAACCTCTTGAGATAAACTGTGTTTGAACACAACCTCCTAGGCGTTTTTTAGGCCTATGAACTGTTCCTAATAACATCTCGTTGGTTCCTTAGCCTTCCTATTGTCACCAGCTATGTGTTCTGTATTGTGACCACCCAGCATAGCACTCCTGATCCATCAGTGCTGTATAGCCAACTCACTCCGTTTTTCTAAAACTAAAGGATAAACATAAGCCTGTCCCATCTTATTGCATAATATACATTTAATATTAAGACTCTTGGCCCCGTTTTTTCCATGTTGGAGCTAGTTAACAACAGTGGAGACAGCGCCTCCCAGCGAGCGTGGTGTTTCCATTTTGAGGCATGCGCGATCGCTTCTCTGACCGCGCATGCGCAGAAGACAGGCATTCTATTGCAGCGGAGACATCGCCTCCCAGCAAGCGTGGCGTTTCCTTCTCGAGGCATGCGCGATCGCTTCCCTGACCGCGCATGCGCAGAAGACAGGCTTTCTGCGCATGCGTGCAGATAGTGTACCGCGGGAGCGCAGTACCGGATCATCGGCGATGGCGTCCGCTATATTTGGGCATATACCGACTCTCATTAATCAATTAGCCAATACTAATTATCACGAGGGATGGTATATTTAAAGGGCGGTTTCCCTAGAGAGGCTCACTTCATCGGAGCCGCGTTGAGGGAAGGCAGGCGAATGGCACATGCAGTAACCGTGAGTTAATGGGTGATAGTAGACAGATGTTTCTTTCTCCATAGTTATGGTAAACTCCACACTTTCCCTTTTTCCAACTGAACCTGGATTACCAATGTTGTTTTTAGGTCTTTCTGAGCAGGAAGGAGGGATCCCCAATACACGCTTAGGCTCATGAGGTCTCACATATTAGGACTCTAAGTAAGACTTTCTCTTATTGACCAGCTGCTCTCTTTTTCCATCAGAGTTGAGAGTATATTTGTGTGTTTTGTATGTATGTGTGTGTGTCAGTACAGTGATGTACTTTAGTGTGTTTTTTTCATCACAAAGGTCCCAGTATTTTTAGGTTCGACCACGTGAATTTTTGAGAAGGCTTGTTCCTTCTTTTTCAATGAATCTGTTGGGATGTATTCAAGTATGCATTTCTCTTTACAGGTTCTCTCGCCAACTGGGCGCAACGACATTCACTAACACCAAATAACATTGTTAGGAACATTACACATTGTGGTAATTTTTAATTAAACACTTTTACATTTTACATGTGAGTAAGGTGAGGGAAAGTGCATAACCCTCGTCCTGAAGAAGGAGGCTGTGCCCTCCGAAACATGTTGACACTTTCACAGTGGTTCCAGATACCTTAACTCGTATCTACCCAACCACGCTCTGCACTTTTTTAACAATACCAGCCGGGGACTAATAAAATTCTGTTTTTCTCCCACGTGCCAGGTATTTTTTAACTTTCTCACTTTTTTCACCTCACCTCACTCACACTTTGGTTATATATACACACACACCCCCACACATAGTTCACTTCCAAGTGCTCCTGCGTACTCGCTAGTCGTAGCACGCCGCATCCCGTAGAGGGGTGCGAAGGCCCCGATGATGAAGCATGACACCAAGGGGCCTGTTGGTGTGTGAGGGGCATTTAAACAACACTGTGTGTCTCCCCATCACTTTTGGGATCACTACCTTGAGTGGATTCCACTTTGTTTATGTATACGTACAGGGAGATCGAATCCACTGACCCTCTCTCTCCCCCCTTCTGTTACATTTTGTGTATTGACAGCGCACAGCTGTGGGAGCCCCTTTCCCATTTACATATTTTTCTACACCTAGACATACACATATACACATACAAAACACTCCAGTCTTATAACCCTCCTGCTCTCCTCATCTAATATCATGGAGGATGAACATGGATTGACCTTTAGCGAGGACGATATCGACCGTATCCTGGCAGATGACAGACCCTTCGAAGGCCTTAGTAATAGTGACCCCGGCCCAGCTGTAGCAGACTGGGATGAACTAATGAACGTCCGCAAAACCCAAATCAGGACAGCCCTCCATGGCTTACTAATGAGAGAGTATTTACGAAGCAAGATGGCTCCTCAAGGCCTACTAGTCAAAACTGAACCTTTTATTTTCCAGGATGATCTCGTTTTCAAAAAAGCGTGGTCACTTATCTCGTGGCATTGTACCAGGGATTGGCTGGTACTCATAGTTCAAACGGCCGCAAGAAAGTCAGTAGAATTAAAAGTGGAGATTCAAAGACTAGAAGTACAGCTCAAATCTTTCATTTCCCCCGCAGACCTAAAGAAAGGCCTGGAAGAGCTAAATCAACAAATGAAGGATTTTGAGGCGACCTTGAAACAAAGCAAGTTTAACAAATTTAAAAAAGATAAAGATCGCTTTACTCCCGAGAGAGCCTACCCCTACACCCGAGCTGACTATGTCATGAAAGACAACTCAAGTGACACTGACAGCGTCAACTCGAATAGCAGTAATTCAAGCAACAAATCAGGTGGTTTTCAACAAAGAAAACAAAGGGGAGGATTCCGTCAACAAAGGGCTCAATTTCCACGCCAACGTGGTTGGCGAGGTTTTCAAGGTCCTCAATTTAATCCTTACCAACCACCGTTCCAATTCCCACAATATCAATTTGTACCACCACAGATGGGACAAATGTACCCACAATGGGTTCCGGATCAAACCAATGCTCCCCAGAATCAACAGCCTTTTTTATCCTGGGGCCAAGGATCACGCAGAGGGCGGAACAGGAAGGGCAACAACGTCAATTGGCAACCCACAGAGGAGGCAGACCCACGGGTAGTGACGAGAAGCATGGCAGCGAACCAGGCGTCATCGAGCAGCAGGGGGACCTAGTTATTAACATAACTCCCTGGCCCCTCACAGATTTACAGAGGGAGGTACTAAATAAAGGTCTAGGATATGTCCCGACGAACAAACCAGATATTTTCTTATTGCATAAAGAAATGCAGGAGTTCATCAGAACTATAAAACTGCGGGCTTTTTTCAAAGACAAGGAGCCACCAACAGAGACCTCAGACACCGGTTTAAGGCCAAGATCAACTTTCACCCCTTTAGATAATCAACTTCCGGTAGAGGTGTTGGCTTTTGAAAAGGCCATAATGCAAGACTTAAAGAGTCTAGAAAGTAAACAGACCTTTCAGAACATGTCAAGGATGGAAAATGAGGCCATCAAGGAGTTGAGGATGAAAAAAGACTTGATCATAAAACCCGCGGACAAGGGTGGGGCAATAGTTATCCAAACCACCATAGCCTATGATAAGGAATGCAGGAGGCTCTTGTCTGACAATAGAAATTATCAGATCCTCACTGAAGATCCTACTGAATCATTGAGAGTTCAGATAGGAGGAATGGTGGAAGAGGCCCTTGCCCATGACTGGATCACCAGAAGGGAGTCGGAGTTCCTGATACAAAAGAACCCACGAACTCCTTATTTTTACACTATACCCAAGGTGCACAAAAACCTTGATAACCCTCCCGGTCGCCCCATTGTCTCAGGCATCTCGTCCATTCTGGAACCTCTGTCCAAATTTGCGGATGCTTTTCTTAGACCAATTGTGCAGGCCACTGACACATATCTGAAAGATACTAAGGCAGTACTCCAATTGCTGAAAGACCAGACATTTGACCCCAGCTCCCAGATGCTCCTCAGTCTCGATGTGGAGAGCCTTTATACTAGCCTCCCACACGAGGAGACCTTACAAATCATCGAGGAGGTCCTGCATTCAAAGAACTGGGAATACCATACCCCACGGAATGTGGTGCTGGAATGTATTTCATTGGCCCTGACTAAGAATTTCTTTGAGTACGAGGGTACCCTCTTATGGCAAAAACATGGGACCAGTATGGGCAGTACTTTTGCCCCGAGCCTGGCGGGACTATATGTCCATCATCTTGAGTCTACCAGAATTCTACACCCAGATAACCCACACAGGACGAGGATACGTACCTGGAGGAGATATATAGATGACATCTTGGTCATCTGGGAGGGAGACATGGCCACGGTAACAGACTTTACCATGTGGCTCAACAACCAGAATGCTTTTTTGAAATTTACCCACCAGGCATCCAACCAGAGCATGGTATTCCTGGATTTAAACATTTATCATGAAGCAGGGACCCTAAAAACTGAAACACATTTTAAGTCAACAGCCAGGAACTGCCTCCTCAGATTTGACAGTTTTCATCCACGTCATCTGAGGGAGAATCTACCTTATGGACAGTTCCTGCGCCTGCGACGGAACTGCAGTGATATTGAAAAATATAAATCTCAGGCCAAGGACCTGAGTGTGAAACTAAAACAGAGGAAGTATCCAGAACCTGTGATCAGAAAAGCTTCAAAAAGGGCCAGGAACAACAATCGTGAAGCACTCCTTGAGGATAATCCCCGTAGGGAGGAGGCAGAAAAAAGAACAGTATGTGTTACCACATACAGCCCGGTAACCAACCAGGTGACCAAGTTGGTAAACAAACACTGGCGCACTCTAACAAGTAGTGGACTATCATTGCAGAAACCTTTGTTTGCACACAGGAGGGGTAGGAACTTGAGGGACATGCTTGTCCATACAAGACCGCCCCCCACGAAGAATGATCAAACGAGACTCCAGGGCCTACATGGTCACTACCCATGTGGTAACTGTAACAACTGCCACCTCACTAAAAAAAGCCTAAACTTAACTTTCTCAAATGGGACACAGTGGGAGCAACGTAAGTTTACAAATTGCAACAGCAAGAATGTTGTATATTTAATCTCGTGCCCCTGTGGAAAAGAATACGTTGGTATGACAACAAGACCTGTCAAAACAAGAATCAACGAACACAAAAGTAACATTAGGTGTAAGAGACTCACCACCAAAATGTCTACCCATTTTATTGAACATCAACACTGCGTGAATGAACTGCAGTGGACAGTCATTGAACAATTACCTTCAGAGGTGGGCCTTTTGGAAAAGGAACAGCGGTGGGTGTTCAGGTTGGGTACTGACGTCACGGGGCTGAATGATTCAATCCCGTGGAACCTCTTGAGATAAACTGTGTTTGAACACAACCTCCTAGGCGTTTTTTAGGCCTATGAACTGTTCCTAATAACATCTCGTTGGTTCCTTAGCCTTCCTATTGTCACCAGCTATGTGTTCTGTATTGTGACCACCCAGCATAGCACTCCTGATCCATCAGTGCTGTATAGCCAACTCACTCCGTTTTTCTAAAACTAAAGGATAAACATAAGCCTGTCCCATCTTATTGCATAATATACATTTAATATTAAGACTCTTGGCCCCGTTTTTTCCATGTTGGAGCTAGTTAACAACAGTGGAGACAGCGCCTCCCAGCGAGCGTGGTGTTTCCATTTTGAGGCATGCGCGATCGCTTCTCTGACCGCGCATGCGCAGAAGACAGGCATTCTATTGCAGCGGAGACATCGCCTCCCAGCAAGCGTGGCGTTTCCTTCTCGAGGCATGCGCGATCGCTTCCCTGACCGCGCATGCGCAGAAGACAGGCTTTCTGCGCATGCGTGCAGATAGTGTACCGCGGGAGCGCAGTACCGGATCATCGGCGATGGCGTCCGCTATATTTGGGCATATACCGACTCTCATTAATCAATTAGCCAATACTAATTATCACGAGGGATGGTATATTTAAAGGGCGGTTTCCCTAGAGAGGCTCACTTCATCGGAGCCGCGTTGAGGGAAGGCAGGCGAATGGCACATGCAGTAACCGTGAGTTAATGGGTGATAGTAGACAGATGTTTCTTTCTCCATAGTTATGGTAAACTCCACACTTTCCCTTTTTCCAACTGAACCTGGATTACCAATGTTGTTTTTAGGTCTTTCTGAGCAGGAAGGAGGGATCCCCAATACACGCTTAGGCTCATGAGGTCTCACATATTAGGACTCTAAGTAAGACTTTCTCTTATTGACCAGCTGCTCTCTTTTTCCATCAGAGTTGAGAGTATATTTGTGTGTTTTGTATGTATGTGTGTGTGTCAGTACAGTGATGTACTTTAGTGTGTTTTTTTCATCACAAAGGTCCCAGTATTTTTAGGTTCGACCACGTGAATTTTTGAGAAGGCTTGTTCCTTCTTTTTCAATGAATCTGTTGGGATGTATTCAAGTATGCATTTCTCTTTACAGGTTCTCTCGCCAACTGGGCGCAACGACATTCACTAACACCAAATAACATTGTTAGGAACATTACACATTGTGGTAATTTTTAATTAAACACTTTTACATTTTACATGTGAGTAAGGTGAGGGAAAGTGCATAACCCTCGTCCTGAAGAAGGAGGCTGTGCCCTCCGAAACATGTTGACACTTTCACAGTGGTTCCAGATACCTTAACTCGTATCTACCCAACCACGCTCTGCACTTTTTTAACAATACCAGCCGGGGACTAATAAAATTCTGTTTTTCTCCCACGTGCCAGGTATTTTTTAACTTTCTCACTTTTTTCACCTCACCTCACTCACACTTTGGTTATATATACACACACACCCCCACACATAGTTCACTTCCAAGTGCTCCTGCGTACTCGCTAGTCGTAGCACGCCGCATCCCGTAGAGGGGTGCGAAGGCCCCGATGATGAAGCATGACACCAAGGGGCCTGTTGGTGTGTGAGGGGCATTTAAACAACACTGTGTGTCTCCCCATCACTTTTGGGATCACTACCTTGAGTGGATTCCACTTTGTTTATGTATACGTACAGGGAGATCGAATCCACTGACCCTCTCTCTCCCCCCTTCTGTTACATTTTTTGCCCTATCACATGGACCATGCTCCAAGGCAGCAACAGAGTTGGGGAGGGCTATAACCTGAATCCAGAGTCAGAGATAAAATCATCTGGTTATCATCCGCCTAAGAAATTATTGTGAAGCCAAAAGTTTCCACCATGTCTGCTTGAGGAGAGATATAGATATTAAAAAGTGATGGGCTTATTCAAGATCCCTGTGGCACCCTGAACACTAGCTAGCAGGTTGTAGAAGCAAATTACTTGAAAGAAACCCCTGGAAAACCACCTAAGGGCTAAGATCTAATGGAGACCCGGATTGAATTGAGTAAAAAAGTCACTCAAACTGGCCATTATGACAGGGATGAAAGGCAATCAAACTGTTTTGTTAGCTGGGTGAACTAGTCAGTGAGACATCCTTCTCATATATCCCTTGGAAAATATTATTAGATATCTATGATTTTTTGAGGAAGAAGTCTGCCAACTCATTAAGGGCTTTATTACGAGTTGTTCATAAGGGAGCCTAACAAGCATGCTGCCGCCGTGAGAGAGCATGCAGCACATTTCTTCACTGTGTGGCATGCACCATGCTGTGTATGGCATACTGTGCAGGAACACAGGTGAAATTCCAGGTGGGCACAACATGTGCCCCCGTGCACGCACACCCAAGACCAGATTCGTCTGGGAGCCCTGTTAGGGCTCCGTACCTGCATTTCTTCTCCCTTTTCATAACTCCATGCACCCATACTGCCACTGATGGCCCATCTAGGCACACCTAAGCTCGCTATTATGTTTGGATGTCTAGGAGAAATAGACAAAGACAAACTGCCAACTAGACCCAGTCATGTGACCCAGAAGCAGGCTGCAGACACTAAGGGGTCGATTCCAATTCGGGAAAAAACGCTCCGAATAGCCATTTGGAGCATTTTTCCCATACGAATCGTATCCTGCAACGTCCCCCGTACGTATGACGAAGTACGATTCGTATCAGGATCCGTACTCCGTACGAGTCGTACAAAACACCGTACGACTCTATTCTCCGTACGATTCTCCCTCGGAACCCGCTGTACGCGACATCTGTACGTTTCGCGGCTGGTTTTTACGACCCAGCAAGTACGATACGTGTCGGGAATGCACCGTATGACCCTTTTTCTACGGGAGCTGAAAACAGACGTAAAAGCAGAGTTCGCGCCGGAAACAGGTATTGAACGCCCCCCCCCGGGTACGGTGCGTACCCCCCATGACCGCAGGGGTACGCACCGTACCCCTGCGATCATGGGGTGTACGAGCTGTACCCCCATTGTATGATCGGTGTACGAGCCGTACCCCCATTGTACGATCGGTGTACGAGCCGTACCCCCATTGTACGATCAATGTACGAGCCGTACCCCCATTGTACGATGGGTGTACAAGCCGTACCCCATGGACGATGGGTGTACGAGCCGTACCCCCATTGTACATGGGGTACGGCTCGTACACCGATCGTACAATGGGGGTACGGCTCGTACACCAATCGTATGTGGGGTACGGCTCGTACACCCGTTGTACAATGGGGGTACAGCTCATACACCGATCGCACAATGGGGGTATGGCTCGTACACCGATCGTACAATGGAGGTACGGCTCGTACACCCCATGATCGCAGGGGTATGGTGCGTACCCCTGCGATCATGGGGGGTACGGACCGTACGGTGTGTATGTTTGTGTGCTTTTCCGTACGACTCGCCCTTACCTGGCGTGGACCGTACGAATCGCGTCCTCATACCCCGGTCCGGATCGTACTCGTCGGGTCGTACGGCATGTGTACGAGTCGTACGGTTCACGGTTTCAGCCTTGCAACACGTACGAATCGCGACGATTCGGACGGATTCACGGAATACGGATCGTACTTCGCGACTTGGACGGACGGGTACGATTCGTATGGAGAGGGCTCCGGATACAAATCCTAAGGATGATTTTTTTCCCGAATCGGAATCAACCCCTAAATGGCTAAGGCAGGAAACTGCCAACTTTCAAAAGTGGCAATTACAAAATTGTAATTCAAATTCCAACTTTACCATAAAAGAGGATTTTTCAATACATTTCCAAAGATACCAACATGACCTATTTACCTGCACTAATTTAAAAGTTACAGCCTATTTAATGCAATAAGGTAACTCTAATGTTATCCCATGGGAGAGGAGGCCTTAATAAATTAATTTAAGAGCCTTTTACTATCAAGACATGTAAAACTTAATATTACATCTCATTCCTTTTAAATACATTGCACCCTGCCCTGTTGGCTGTTTAGCACCTACCCTAGAGGTGACGTATGCATGTTAAAAAGGAAGACTTGGCCCTGGCAACCGGTTTATTTTGCCAGGTTGAAATGGAGGTTTAAAACTGCTCACACGGGCTACAATGGCAGAACTGATACATGTTTCAAGGGCTATTTAAGTGAGTGGCACAATCAGTCCTGCAGGCCCACTGGTAGCATTTATTTTACAGGCCCTGTGTACCTGTAGTACCATTTACTAGGGACTTATAAGTAGAGAAATATGCCAATTGGGAATAAGTCAATGGTACCATGTTGAGAGGAGAGAGCCCAAGCACTTCAGCACTGGTTAGTAGTGGCAAAGTGCACAGAGTCCTAAGTCCAACAAAAATGAGATCAGAAAAATATGAAGGAGTAAGGCAAAATATTTGGGGGAAGACCACCCTATGGCTGACATGTGTTCCCCCGGCCGAAAGTGGGGTAAACTACCCAACATCTTGGCAATTCTCATCACTAAGGCAGAATTACCTGATTAGACCATCAGCATTGGTGTGGTCTGACCCAGGATGGTATTAATCATATATCCATTGTCTGTATGGAAATGGACCACCTCAACAGTTTATGAATTTCAACCCTCATTTACATGAGCCGTAAGATTCTGTGGTGTTTGTGAACCCGGAAGTGATTCCCAAAGAGGCATAGTCTCAGCTTGTTCTGTGCCATCCATCACCATGTTGTATTTGCATTTGATGCCCTAAGTGTGCTGGGTAAGCCCAGATGTGAGTACCAGTCTCATTGTGCCACTGGAGTCAAGCTTTACATGGCTAAAGAGTCCATAACAAGGGCAAAACCGGTCCTAGGTTGCTTGTGTTATGGTTCAGGGACAACCTGAATTAGCAATTTGGACTGGACTGTTCCCATGAGGAACAGGGTCAAGACTGATTTTCATATGTCCGAGTCCAAACTGATGCGGCATAGTGGGTGAAAAATGATGGATTGAGGTACAGCCTGATCAATTGCTAGTGGCTGAAATTAATTCAAGTATTCCATCCATCACCTTGTTGTTTTTTTATTTGACACCATAAGTGCACTGGCTTTGCCCAAACGTGGGTCCCAGGCTCACTGTGCCAGTGAAATCAAGCTACACCCGGCTCAAGTGCCAATAACAAGGGCAAAACTGAACCTGGATTGCTTGTGTTCTGGTTCAGAGAGGACCTGGCATGGTACTTTGGGCTGGATTGTTCCAATGAAGAACAGGATCAAGACTGATTTGCCTTTGTCTGGGTCCAAACTGAGGAGGCATGGCAGGCACAAAATGAAGGATTAGAGTGCGATCCCAAGCGATTGCCAGTGGCTGAGATTAAATTAAGCTTTCCATATTTCTCCTTGTTATTTTTGCATTTGATGCCCTAAGTGTACCAGGTTTGCCCAGATGTGGGTCCCGGGCTCACTGTTCCACTGGATCAAAGCTACATCCTGCTGAAGAGCCCAGAACACGAGCTAAACTGGACCTGGGTTTGTGCTTAAGTAAGTAATTACAAAATGTTTATTGTATGATTAGTTAAAATCTTTTACAATATTCTGATCACAAGTAAACAAATACACTTTGATCACGAAAATACAAGTATTGTATGAACAATGATGATACATTGATCTTAAATACAGCAGCAATGAGTTTTCAGTCTTACTGTGATGTAAAATGTTTAGTTATTAATAAAAAGGTAGCTTTAATATAACAGAGAGCTGATGGCTGATAAAGTGCTAGCGAAAATTCAAACAAAAGTGTCTAATGAAGTTAAATTTGCCCAGGGGGCACAGTTTAGTAACCAAATCTGACTCTCTGTGTGCATAAAGGCGAGATGGCTAATGTCATCAACTGTCTGTAACAATAAAGCGCCTATTATCCAAAAGTGTCCGCGCATTGTCTGATTGCATTGATGGGGACTTAATTTGTGGGCAGTGCTTTAATGGTTTATACCCTCACCAAGTTTCGAGGGTAGTCAAGCCGTTTCCAGGACTATCCAGTTTCCATCAACAGCCTGTCAAACCGTGTTTGTCTCTTTTAAGCGTGTTTGTAAGAGACTAATACATTTGCCAAATTTGGCCAGTTCACTGGGATCGATGATAGAAAACACAAGGTTCCTTGCTTTTTTGCAAGTGAGAGTTTCAGATGCTTGGAAAATAGGTATTAACAAGGTACGTGGAGCATGCAGAAGTGCAGGGCAGCAGCAAAGTACATGGCTAAAAGACTATCTTATATGCAAAGTCTGCGGACTAACAATTTTAGAGAGAGGCTACCATTTGGGGTTTAGTTCTTTGGTCTGTAATACCATCAGTCTTGGGACCATTATTGGCAGCCTACTTAGCAAACCGCAAAATACAAGACTGTATTCTCTACTGATGACGGTTAATAAAGCAGAACACATGTCTAGAGATCAGTACTATCTGCGCCAACCTTGGCGAAATACTCAAAAATATCGGAGCAAGCTACAAGAGACTGTATTTCCCAGAATGCCAAGGGGAAACCTTGTCTGGGAGGTCAGCGATGTGCTCCCACATCCTGTTGTCTATTTAAAATACTCCCATGAGTCATTGAGCTGACGAGCTTGTGGATGGAGCTCCTTCGAGCCAGTGAGAGGTACCAGACCTGATATAATGTTTGGAACCCTACTCAGCAAACCCCAAAATACAAGACTGTATTCTCTACTGATGACGGTTAATAAATAAGAAATACATGTCTAGAGATCAGCACTATCTGCGCCAACCTTGGAAAAAATACTTGAAAATATCGGAGCGAGATAAAAGAGACTGCATTTCCCAGAATGCCAGGGGCAAACCTTGCCTGAGAGGTCAGCTGTGTGCTCCCACATCCTGCTGTCTATTTAAAGAACTCCTGTGAGACATTGAGCTGACAAGCTCGTGGATGAAGCACCTGCATGCCAGTGAGAAGTACCAGATCTGATATAATGTTTGGCAGCCTACTCAGCAAACCCCAAAATAAAGACTGTATTCTCTACTGATGACGGTTAATAAACCAGAAACACGTGTCTAGAGAACAGCACTATCTGTGCCAACCTTGGCGAAATACTCTAAAAATTTCGTAGCGAGCTACAAGAGACTGCATTTACCGGAATGCCAGGGGCGAACCTTGCTTGAGAGGTCAGCGGTGTGCTCCCACATCCTGTTGTCTATTTAAAGTACTCCCATGAGTCATTGAGCTGATAAGCTCGTGGATGAAGCACCTGCATGCCAGTGAGAGGTACTGGACCGGATATAATGTTTGGCAGCCCACTCAACAAACCCCAAAATAAAGACTGTATTCTCTACTGATGACGGTTAATAAACCAGAAACACGTGTCTAGAGATCAGCTCTATCTGCATCAACCTTGGCGAAATACTCGAACATATGGGAGCTAGCTAGAAGAGACCTCATTTATCAGAATGCCAGGGGGGAACCTTGCCTGAGAGGTCAGCGGTGTGCTCCCACATCCTGTTGTCTATTTAAAGGACTCTTGTGAGTCATTGAGATGACAAGCTTGTGGTTGAAGCACCTGCGCGCCAGTGAGAGGTACCGGACCAGAGATAATGTTTTGAAGCATACTCAGCAAACCCCAAAATACAAGACTGTATTCTCTACTGATGATGGTTAATAAACCAGAAACACGTGTCTAGAGATCAGCACTATCTGCGCCAACCTTGGCGAAATACTAAAAAAAATTCGGAGCGAGCTACAAGAGACTGCATTTAGCAGAATGCCAGGTGCGAACCTAGCTTGAGAGGTCAGCGGTGTGCTCCCACATCGTGTTGTCTATTTAAAGTACTACAGTGAGTCATTGAGCTGACGAGCTCGTGGATGAAGCACCTGCGCGCCAGTGAGAGGTATCGGACCTGTTATATTGTTTGGCAGCCCATTCAGCAAACCCCAAAATAAAGACTGTATTCTCTACTGATGACGGTTAACCCCTTCGCTGCTAGGCCTTTTCCCCTCCTGTGCTAAGACTTTTTTTTTTGGGGTAGTGCGCGCTTATGTCCCTGTAAGTTTTTGACCACATAAGGTATCCACGCCAAATTTGCGTCCTCTTCTTCCAACATCATGTGGATTCTAAAGGTGCCCAGGGTTTGTGTATTCCCTTTGAGGGGTCCCAGAAATTAGGCAAAATACAGTGAAATTTTAGTTTTTTTCAGAAAAATGGAAAAAACGGGCTGCAAATGAAAGCCTCTGGGTTTTCCCTGCAAATGTTATCAAAAAAGGGTTTGTGGGGCTGAAATCTCCATTTTCTCAGCTTTTAGGGAATGACAGTCTTTTGTCAGAGAACCAACATTTTTTACACAGTTTTGGCATTTTTCTGGGATATAGCCTATTGTTGCTATTTTTAGAGCTTTCAACCTCCTTCCAGTTAATAGTAGAAATGAGTTTGAAAGCAATAATGGATCCTGGAAAAGCTTTACATTTTCAAAAAGTAGACAAAAGTCTGAATTCAGAAAGGGGTCAATTGTCTAAATCCATGAAGGTTTCTTTATAGAAACTAACAGTTAAATATTGGAATAATTGAAAATTAGTTGAAAAAAACAGACTTTTGTCTCAACGTTTTCAGCTATAACTTCTTGTAATTTTGACAGCTCTTTGAAAGCCATACACCGTTACATCCGTTTGACCTTCCTGGTTGTGGGGATATATAGGACTTGTAGTTTCACCAAGAACCCGACGAACCCAGAGCCCAAAACTGAGCAGCAACTTTCAATGGTATTTTATTATTTACTGGGTATAGAGCACTTATTCTTGGAAAATGTATACATGGAAAGATCGCTATGAAAGACACCTATGTATTTCTGAATTGGGTACAAATTATAGAGTTTAGAAACAGTATATATTTGTACATTTTCAAAATTGGGAATACTCATACTAGCATGAAAATTATTGGTCATTATTCAAAAATATTTTCTTTTTATACAATGTCTTTCATTGGGAAGGGAGAAATGCATTAAAACTCAATAGGTAATAACAGTTGATTTAAAAATCTGAATTACCCTAAGTCTCCCGAAAAAAACGGTACCTCACTTGTGTGGGTCGGCCTTGTGCCTGCGACAGGAAACGGCGCAAAATGCACTTTGGTCACACCTCAATTTTGTAGTTAAAAATGGACCCTTTTATGGCAAAGTGCCTAGCTGTAGTTTTTGCACCCTAGCTCTGCCGGCACCTAGGGAAACCTAGCAAACCTATACATTTTTGAAAACTAGACACCCAGGGGAATTCGGGATGGGGTGACTCCCAGGTTCTGTTACCCAGAATCCCTTGCAAACTAAAAAAATATTTAAAAAAAGCATTTTTCTCACATTTCTGTGGTGGAAAGTTCTGGAATCTGCCTGGATCAACAGATTTCCACCCACCCCCTGTTCCGCCAGGTCTCCCCAAAAAAATGGTAGCTCACTTGCCTGGGTCTGCCTAGTGCCTGCGACAGTAAACAGCGCAAAACGCAACATGTTCGCACCGCAATTTCGCAGTGAAAACAGGCCCTTTTTTGGCAAAGTGCCTACCTTTCGTTTTTGAACCCTAGCACTGCCGGCACCTAGGGAAACCTAGCAAACCTATACATTTCTGAAAACTAGACACCCAGGGGAATTCAGGATGGGGTGACTCAACTGCCTCCCACCAGGTTCTGTTACCCAGAATCCCTTGCAAAGCTAAAACATTGTCAAAAAAACACATTTCCCTCACATTTCTGTGGTGGAAAGTTCTGGAATCTGCGTGGATCAACAAATTTCTACCCACCCCGTGTTCCCCCAAGTCTCCTGTAAAAAATGGTACCTCACTTGCCTGGGTCTGCCTAGTGCCTGCGACAGGAAACAGCGCAAAACGCAACGTGTTCGCACCGCAATTTCGCAGTGAAAACAGGCCCTTTTTTGGCAAAGTGCCTACCTTTCGTTTTTTAACCCTAGCTCTGCCGGCTCGTAGGGAAACCTAGCAAACCTATACATTTCTGAAAACTAGACACCCAGGGAAATTCAGGATGGGGTGACTCAAATGCCTCCCACCAAGTTCTGTTACACAGAATCCCTTGCAAAGCTAAAACATTGTCAAAAAAAATGCATTTTCCTCACATTTCTCTGGTGGAAAGTTGTGGAATCTGCGTGGATCAACAAATTACCACCCTCCCTGTGTTCCCCCAGGTCTCCCCAAAAAAATGGTACCTCACTTGCCTGGGTCTGCCTAGTGCCTGCAACAGCAAACAGCGCAAAACGCAACATGTTCGCACCGCTATTTTTCAGTGAAAACGGGCCCTTTCTTGGCAAAGTGCCTACCTTTCGTTTCTGAACCCTAGCTCTGTCGGCACCTAGGGAAACCTAGCAAACCTATACATTTTGAAAACTAGACACCCAGGGGAACTCAGAATGGGGTGACTCAACTGTCTCCCACCAGGTTCTGTTACCCAGAATCCCTTGCAAAGCTAAAAAATTGTTTAAAAAAATGCATTTTCCCCACATTTCTGTGGTGGAAAGTTCTGGAATCTGCGTGGATCAACAAATTTCTACCCACCCCGTGTTCCCCCAAGTCTCCTGTAAAAAATGGTACCTCACTTGCCTGGGTCTGCCTAGTGCCTGCGACAGGAAACAGCGCAAAACGCAACGTGTTCGCACCGCAATTTAGCAGTGAAAACTGGCCCTTTTTTGGCAAAGTGCCTACCTTTCGTTTTTGAACCCTAGCTCTGCCGGCACCTAGAGAAACCTAGCAAACCTATACATTTCTGAAAATTAGACACCCAGGGGAATTCAGGATGGGGTGACTCGTACTGCCTCCCACCAAGTTCTGTTACCCAGAATCCCTCGCAAATCGAAAAAAGTTTCCAAAAAAAACACATTTTCCTCACATTTCTGTGGTGGAAAGTTCTGGAATCTGCGTGGATCAACAAATTTCCACCCACCCCATGTTTCCCCAGGTCTTCCGAAAAAAATGGTACCTCACTTGCCTGGGTCTGCCTAGTGCCTGTGACAGGAAACAGCGCAAAACGCACTGTGTTCGCACCGCAATTTCGCAGTGAAAACGGGCCCTTTTTTGGCAAAGTCCTTACCTTTCGTTTTTGAACCCTAGCTCTGCCGGCTCGTAGGGAAACCTAGCAAACCTATACATTTCTGAAAACTAGACACCCAGGGAAATTCAGGCTGGGGTGACTCAAATGCCTCCCACCAAGTTCTGTTACACAGAATCCCTTGCAAAGCTAAAACATTGTCCAAAAAAAACGCATTTTCCTCACATTTCTCTGGTGGAAAGTGGTGGAATCTGCGTGGATCAACAAATTTCCACCCACCCTGTGTTCCCCTAGGTCTCCCAAAAAAAATGGTACCTCACTTGCCTGGGTCTGCCTAGTGCCTGCAACCGGAAACAGCGCAAAACGCAACGTGTTCGCACCGCTATTTCGCAGTGAAAACGGGCCCTTTTTTGGCAAAGTGCCTACCTTTCGTTTCTGAACCCTTGCTCTGCCTGCACCTAGGGAAACCTAGCAAACCTATACATTTTTGAAAAATAGGCACCCAGGGGAATTCAGGATGGGGTGACTCAATTGCCTCCCACCAGGTTCTGTTACCCAGAATCCCTTGCAAACCTAAAAAATTGACAAAAAAACGCATTTTCCTCATATTTCTGTGATGGAATGTTCTGAAATTTGCGTGGATCAACAAATTTCCACCCACCCCGCATTCCGCAGGTTTCCCGAAAAAAATGGTACCTCACTTGCCTGGGTCAGCCTAGTCCCTGCGACAGGAAAAAGCGCAAAACGCAACGTGTTCGCACCGCAATTTCGCAGTGAAAACGGGCCCTTTTTTGGCAAAGTGCTTACCTTTCGTTTTTGAACCCTAGCTCTGCCGGCACCTAGGAAAGCCTAGCAAACCTATACATTTTTGAAAACTAGACAACCAGGGAAATTCAGGATGGGGTGACTCAACTGCCTCCCACCAGGTTCTGTTACCCAGAATCCCTTGCAAAGCTAAAAAAGTGTAAAAAAACGCATTTTCCTCACATTTCTGTGGTGGAAAGTTCTGGAATCTGCGTGGATCAACAAATTTCCACCCAACCCGTGTTCCCCCAGGTCTACCAAAAAAAATGGTACCTCACTTGCCTGGGTCTGCCTAGTGCCTGCGACATGAAAGAGCGCAAAACGCAACGTGTTCGCACCGCAATTTTGCAGTGAAAACTGGCCCTTTTTTGACAAAGTGCCTAACTTTTGTTTTTTAACCCTAGCTCTGCAGGCACCTAGGGAAACCTAGCAAACCTATACATTTCTGAAAACTAGACACCCAGGGGAATTCAGGATGGGGTGACTCAACTGCCTCCCACCAGGTTCTGTTACCCAGAATCCCAATTATTTTATGTGTGGTACATTCTAAAACAAGCAGGTACACACAGCCCAGGGTTAGAAGGACAGTCGGGGCAGTACATACGAACCTCCTTCCGCAAACCTCTTCGCCAACAGACTCTACATCTCAGACTGGGAAAGTCTTTTGAGGCTGTAGGAGGAATCTGGCAACATCCTCCACCACTCCAACTCTAGGAACACTTGCCTGTTCCACTAAAACAAGGATGCCTATTACAGACTCCTGAAACTTTACAAAAGTCATCTTTGACTGAGGACAAGATTGCTGGAACACAACAAAAGCATTAAAGGTTGCCAAGTGGAAAAGATGGATAGCCAACTTCTTGTACCAAATGTAAGACTTACGAAGAGCAGCATACGATTCCAACCTCTGATCTACTCTGTCAACACCACCCATGTGCCTATTATAGTCCATAATGCACACAGGTTTGCGCGCTTCTGCAACCTGACCCCAAACAGTCACCGCTTCAGTGCTTTCATCATGTATGGAAGTCAACATGGAGACATCTCTCCTGTCTGAAAACTTCACAGCTAAAAGCTCCTCACAACGCAATGCACTGCACTGTCCCCGAGCAAGCTTTTGACAAACAAGTTCTTTTGGGAAACCTTTACGGTTAGAGCAGATTGTGCCCCAAGCAACAGTGTCCACTTTTGCCAATTCCTCGAACAACCGCACACCAGTGTAGAAGTTATCTACATATAAATGATGGCCTTTGTTTAAAAATACTCTACCAAGTTCCCACACAATTGTCTCAGTCACTCCAAAAGTCGACGGACAACCAGAGGGGTTAAACTGGGATTTCTTACCGGTGTACACCCTGAAATTAGAGACATATCCAGTCCGACTGTCACACAGCATATAAAGCTAAATTCCATAGCGTGCCCTCTTACTAGGAATGTTTTGCCTAAATACCAAGCGGCCCTTGAACAACACCAAAGACTCATCCACTGCAATTTCATTCCCAGGAGCAAAGATCTCAGGAAATCGATCAACAAAATGATCAATGACAGGCCGAATCTTGAAAAGACGGTCACAATCAGGGTGATCTCGTTGCAAAGCTAAACCATTGTCAACAAAATGCATCATCCGAAGAGAAGCAAATACCTATCATGACTCATGACTGCTGGAAATATAGCTGTTGCCATCAAGAGACTAGTGGACCAATATGAAGACGATGATGGTTTCTTAAGCAAGCCCATCAAAAAAGTTAAACCCAAAAACTTTTTCATCTCCTCCAAATTTGTGGGAGTCCACCGAGTAGCTCTAGCGTGGGGCTTAAGGCTGGCACTGTTCTCCCTCAAAAACTGTTCTGCATACAAATTAGTCTGCTCTACAATCTCTGCCAAAAATACATCATCCATTAACAACTTGAAAAAATCAATTGGCAAAACGTTTTCAGTGTTCACCCTACACCCTGGAACACCAGTAAATTCAGGCAATGCCGGCTGCACCATGCCTGGGGCAACCCAGAGGTCAGAACTTTCATCGACAAGTCTTGCAGCCTCAGGCTGCCGCCCAGCTGCCTCTTGTCTCACTACACCAACTGGAAGTCTAGCAGCCCCAGGCTGCCGCCCAGCTGACTCTCGCCGCACTATACCAACGTGAAGTCTAGCAGCCCCAGGCTGCACCCCCGATGCCTCATGCCGCACAAATTAGTCTGCTCTACAATCTCTGCCAAAAACACATCATCCATAAACAACTTGAAAAAATCAATTGGCAAAATGTTTTCAGTGTTCACCCTACACCCTGGAACACCAGTAAATTCAGGCAATTCCGGCTGCACCATGCCTGGGGCAACCCAGAGGTCAGAACTTTCATCGACAAGTCTTGCAGCCTCAGGCTGCCGCCCAGCTGCCTCTTGTGTCACTACACCAACTGGAAGTCTAGCAGCCCCAGGCTGCCGCCCAGCTGCCTCTCGCCGCACTATACCAACGTGAAGTCTAGCAGACCCAGGCTGCACCCCAGATGCCTCTTGCCGCACTATCAGCACAGCAATGTCCTCCTCTAACACAGGCACTTCATCCACACCAAAAATAGCTTCATCAGCACTCAGGGTATCTTCATCATCAGACGATGCCATGTGCAGAGAAAACTCAGTACCAGAATCTTCACCTCCCACCTCTGCCTCAGAATCAGAGTCACTCTCAGCACCATGGTCAGAGGAAGAATCAAAAAGCATTCCAATAACTTGCTGAGCGGTAATCCGGCAGGTAGCCATTATGCTCAATAAGAAAGGAGACTGCACAAATAACTCAACAACCAACACTGTGCAAAGTAGGTAAAAAAATGTAAGCCTTTATCACAAAGATCTATAAACTGAATAACTATACAATTCTCTTACAAAATACAGCCACACTCACCAGCACCTACTCTGCAAAGACACAGCAAATAGTCAACGATATCCCACTAGAAAGAAGAGAAAAAAACTTAAATTTACAAAAAGCAAAATACACATCAAGCACAAATGCAAAACATGTTTCACAATCACAAAAAACAGAAACCAAACATACTCGTATTACTACACACTTTTCAAAAAAACCATTTACATTAAAATTGTACAAAAAAGGTCTCTTACCACACACATGCAACTACACAAACAGCAGAACCACCAGTAATGAAACTGCACACTGCAACAGTCTAAAGAGAAAAGAAAACATTACACTTTAGAAAACAAAAAATACACATTACAACAGGCTATGTCACATGTTATGTCACAAATGGGGTGTCTGTCCCAATGGGGGACAGAATATAAAACTTTTTAAAATTTGAACCCCCTGGAAGCAACCCTTGCCCAAGGGGTCGCTTCCATTGTAAAACAAAACAAATTTCCTTGATGTCTAGTAGGGTTTTTGGCTCCCTCCTGAGGACAGAAAGGCAAAATTATGAGGCAGAAATTATTTTAAAAAAAACTATGGGCCAAATGAAGAGACCCTTGCCCAAGGGGTTGCTTCATTTGCAAAAATAAACCAATCCCTAGTGTCTAGTTATGTTATGTTATGTTATTAAATCATTTATTGAGCGCACTAACACTGATTAGTTTCTTGGCGCTAAAATTGACAGTAACACAATCGGAGGTGGGAAAAGAGGATTAAAAAGCTTGTCTAAAAAGCCAGGTCTTCAGTGCTTTCCGAAAAGGTAAGAGATCTTGGCAAGACCGGATCTCCAGGGGAAAGGTGTTCCAAAGGCAGGGGGCCAGTGTTGCAAATCTGCGTCCACCAGAACGTTTAAGTTTAAAGGGAGGGGTCTGGAGAAGGGCTAGATGGAGTGAGCGAAGGTTGCGGGAGGGGACGTATTTGGTGATCAGTTGATTAATACATTTAGGGCTTTTGCTGTGTAATGACTTGAAGATCATACAACCTGCTTTGAAGTAGCAGCGTTGTGTGACCGGAAGCCAATGCAGCTCGATGAGAAGAGGAGTCGCCGCCTGCCATCTTGGTTGCTTCAGGATCAGCCTAGCAGCATAGTTCTGCACCATCTGGAGACGCTTAAGTAAATAGTTAGGGAGACCTAAATAGATGGCATTCGCGTAATCCAGATGGGACAGGACAGTGGCGATCACAACCTGGGTAATTGCTTCAGGCGTTAGTAGTCGCCTGACCTTCCTGATTTTTTTTAACTGGTAAAAGCATTTGGATACCACTTGTCCCACTTGTGCTTTTAGTGAGAGATCACTATCCACAATGACTCCAAGCGTTTTAGCCGAAGGTGATGGTTGCGGAGCTTGACCCAGGTCTGAAGGCCAATAGTGAGAGCCCCAGTACTTGGCACTATCCCCAGTCAGTACCAGTTCGGTCTAGTGGGCTTTTCTATCCCCCCCCCCATGGTCCAGATTCAGCAAAAAATAGGGGCCAATCTGCCCCCGGGGGGGGGGAGAAAAAAATTAATTAATTATTTTGCACCCAGAAAGCAACCCTTGCCCAAGGGGTCGCTTCCTTTTCAAGAAAAAAACAATCCCAGGTGTCTAGTGGGCTTTTATGCCCCCCCTGGGTCCAAATTCGGTAAAAATAAACGCCCAATCTGCCCCCAGGGGGGGGCAGAAAAGTCTAAAACAATTATTTTGCCCCCAGGAAGCGACCCTTGCCCAAGGGGTCGCTTCCATTGCTAAAGAAAAGACAATCCTTGGTGTCTAGTGGGCTTTACTACCCCCCGTGTCCAGATTGAGCCACAAAAACGGGCGATCTGCCCCCAGGGGTGGCAGAAAAGTTCAAAAAAATATTTTTGCCCCCTGGAAACAACCCTTGCCCAAGGGGTCGCTTCCTTCTCAGAAAAACAATAATCCCTGGTGTCTAGTGGGCTTTTATGCCCCCTCTGGGTCCAGATTCAGTAAACAAAACGCCCAATCTGCCCCCAGGGGGCAGAAAAGTCTAAAAAAATTGTTTAGCCCCCAGGAAGCGACCCTTGCCCAAGGGGTCGCTTCCTTTGCAACAGAAAAGACAATCCCTGGTGTCTAGTGGGCTTCTCTACCCCCCCCCCGGGTCCAGAGATCGGCCAGAAAAATGGGTGATCTGGCAGAAAAGTCTAAAAAAATATTTTGGCCCCCTGGAAACGACCCTTGCCCAAGGGGTCGCTTCCTTCTTACAAACAAAATAATCCCTGGTGTCTAGTGGGCTTTTCTGCCCCCCCGGGGCAAGATTCGGCAAAAAAACATGCGATCTTCCCCCTGGGGGGGCAGAAAAGTCTGAACATAAATTTCAGGACCCTGGAAGCGACCCTTGCCCAAGGAAGGGGTTGCTTCCTTTTTCACAAACATACATCCCTGGTGTCTAGTGGGGGCATTCCTGGTGCAGGATCGCGGCGCTGTGTGCGATCCTGAACCAGGAATGCCCTGCATTGGGACATCAGGGGAGAGGAAACAGTGTTTCCTCCCCCCCCCCCATGCCTCAAGGCACCGAGAAACGCCCCCCCGCCCCACCGGAGAGCACAAACCTGCTGCTTCCCTCTGGACGCGCTGGAAAGAAATGGCTTCCAGCGCGTCCAGCACTTCCTGATGACGTCGGCGCACGCTGAGCGCGCTGATGTCACCAGGAAGCATGGGGGGACCTGGGGGTGGCAGCGGAAAGTCTTCCGCTGCCACCCCCGCTTGAGGCTTGATGATCGATGCCCCAGGGGGGGAGCGGCAGCGCTCCCCCTGAGGGCTGTGCCGATGACGGAGCAGTTCCGTCATCAGCACAGCCCAACCGATGCTGATGACGGAACCGCTCCGTCATCAGCATCGAAGGGGTTAATAAACCAGAAACACGTGTCTAGAGATCAGCACTATCTGCACCAACCTTGGCGAACTACTCAAAAATATCGGAGCGAGCTACAAGAGACTGCATTTACCAGAATGCCAAGGGCAAACCTTGCCTGAGAGGTCAGCGGTGTGCTCCCACGTCCTGTTGTCTATTTAAAGTAATCCCATGAGTCATTGAGCTGATAAGCTCGTGGATGAAGCACCTGCGCGCCAATGAGAGGTACTGGACCTGATATAATGTTTGGCAGTCCACTCAACAAACCCCAAAATAAAGACTGTATTCTCTACTGATTACGGTTAATAAACCAGAAACACTTTTCTAGAGATCAGTACTATCTGCGCCAACCTTGGCGAAATACTCGAACATATCGGAGCGAGCTAGTAGAGACTGCATTTATCAGAATGCCAGGGGAAAACCTTGCCTGAGAGGTCAGCGGTGTGCTCCCACATCCTGTTGTCTATTTAAAGGACTCTTGTGAGTCATTGAGATGACAAGCTTGTGGTTGAAGCACCTGCGCGCCAGTGAGAGGTACCGGACCTGAGATAATGTTTTGCAGCCTACTCAGCAAACCCCAAAATACAAGACTGTATTCTCTACTGATAACAGTTAATAAACCGGAAACACATGTCTAGAGATCAGCGGTGTGCTCCCACATCCTGTTGTCTGGCTTTGTGGTCATATTTAATCACTGGGAGAAGTGTTGCAACTATTACACGTCTTATTGGGTCTGTAGAGGGGCTTTCAAGAGAATTGATCAATTGAAATGTTCCAAAGATTACTGATTCTACCTTTGCTTCTAGGTGTCTCAAATGTGCTTTGTCTTCTCCTTTGACGACAGCCAGACTCTTAAATAGTCGTGCGATTCAGTGCTTTTGATCTTTAGCGGTCCCAGGTTTCCAGCATGGTTCAGTTTCTTATATGGCCTGCCAAAGGTTACTGCTTTAGCCTTGAGGACCTTTGCTACCATTTTGTTGGCCAAGTTGTAGTTGTGGAAGGTCTTTAATGCTTTCTGGATCCCTATTCTGGAGTGGTCCAGCACGACAATGTCATCTGCATATTGCAGGATCATGGGTTTGTGGGCTCCAAATTTTGGCAGGATTAAGTTAGCCTGTCTCAAAGTAGACCCTATGTCGGCAGCATAGAGGTTACATAGCAGGGGAGCTAGCACACACTCTTGCTTTAAACCGTTGTTTGTCAAAATTCTCCTTGTTGAACGGTCTGCGATAACTTTACCCTCACACAGATAGAGGTATATAATGATATGAGTGTTTGCAATAGATAATTTGGAGTGCCCCACCCTCCAAGTTTCCTCCACATGATGTTCCAACACACAGAATCAATCGCAGCAGAATAATCAACCAAGCACAAAAGTTGCTTCTGGCTAGTCAATAGATGGATTAAATAAGAAAGAGACAATATGTTGTCGATGGGTTGGCGAGTTTGCCCTGAATCTGGTTTGACAAAGCAGGATTATCTCATTTGCCTCAGCCCAGTAAACCAGCTCTTTCAGAGGGACCGAAGCATTCGCCTTTGCTTCGATGTCCAGGAGGGTAATAATAAGGCAATAGTTGCTTGGACCATGTCTATCTACCTCGCTTGCCTTTGGAGCTGCATATAGATGTTGTATGTGTAGTATCCACTAGTGTTCGCCAATGACATTTATTTTACATCGTTCAGCGCACATTTTAACTCTGATGTACCTCCATAGGTCTGCTTGGTTCTATTTGTTCATTAGGGTAAATATGTGTAGCCACTCTTTGGTGACTAGCTCATGTTTTTCAGCCCAAATCTGTTCTTTGTGTTGTTTGTTTACGGACCGTAACCTTATCTTTATTTCCACCTTACTTGTTTTGTGGAACAATTTTTGAAATTTACATAAGTTTTGTTCACTTTACGTTATTACATGATTTGAAATTATGTAACCTTTCTTGGATGCGGGCTTAATGGACATGTGTTAGGGCCTAGGGGTGTTAACAAATAACTGGTCACATCACTAATTTTGTCCCAGCTATCAAATAGATGTTTGCCACTTTGGTTTTTAAAATGTGGGCCTCTGGTTAGTTTCCTAGAAGATAGTTTCAGCATACAGACTTGATCCCATGTTACTCTGCTAATCAGCTGTTGGCATTCATCTCTGAATTAATTGCCCACTAATATCAGCTCTTTTTGATTGCTGGTACTGGTTTTTATAGTGGTAACATGAGGGAGATGGTCACTGGTATTTCCTGTGGGAAATTCAAAGTTCCTCAGGGCCTTTGAGACTTTGTTGATGATGAGCATAAAGTCCACAATGCTTATCCCCTGAAATCTTTTTTGGAACTTTGAAGCCACAAGTTTCTCTCCCAGTGTGTGCTGTAGGGATTTGAGGGTGTAGTTTGTAAGAAGGGAGTGTATCGGGTTAGTGCCACAGCTCGCCAAGGTGGGTTCTGCTGGTGCCATTCCTAGATGTCGCGAGTTTAAATCACCGCATATTATGACTTCATAGTTGGTTTATTGCGAGGTGTTGATTCTAGGGATTCGCAAAATTGACCCAATCTGTCAGCTCATCCTGAACCAAAGCAATTGAAGGAGACATTGGGCAGAACTATTTGTGTGTGCTGATCGTTTATGTTGAGGCCTTCCAAGGTTACTAGTTGGATCATTATGCCACATGTGCCCATCTTTCTTACTTTCAGTGCTAAGCCCATGTCTGCGCTTATTGAGAGGTCTCCCAGAGATATTTGTTTTTGTTGTGGCTTGATTAACTTCATGGAATTCAGCGATAGTTGTAGGACTTTGTTGACCAGGTTTTCCTGAAAACATATTAATTCTGCAATCTTTATGAACTAGTTTGCAGATGGATATTTAAGTAGCTTCGGCAGTCTGGCCACATTCTATGATATCATGTTTATATTTTGCATTCTCTCTGGGCCTTCCTGATGTAGTAGTCTCCTGAATGGGCCTGGTCCATTAGTGTAGGATTGTGAAATTCCCAACTTATTAAAGTGCAAGTTCAGTTGTGGGTATCCTGGCCCTCTCAGGATGCTGTGGGGACTGTCTTCTGACCTTGAAGGCTCAATCTGTTCCTTCGATAAATGTGGGTACTTAGGTGACTCAGGTTTAATGATCACAATGTCCCACTCCTCAAAGTTCATTTTTTTTCTCAAATGTCCGCTGCCAGGGAGGGAAATTTTAGCGTTAACATAGCGCATTCTCTTCCGTTCTTACTGTTTACCAGAAATTTGAATTCTACCCCCAAGGTGTTTTCTGTAGTTGTGCTTGCTAGATTTGGGATGTTGTTAGAGAGACATAGCACATTTGATCTATTTAGGATAGCATGTTGGCCTTCAGTTAGATATTGCAGAGTGAGGATCAGTTCACCTGCATAGAGCCGTTTATAATCTTTTTGATGGTAAAATTAACTATAATGTTGTCATCCAGCACCAGGAACCCTGGACCTCCGCCCCGCCAACGCTACGACCCAGCAGCACTCCACGCACTCAACCCAGGCTGCAACAACAACTGCAAGCTAGCATCACCAGCCGACACCCATGGACCCTTCAGCTGTCTCCGCTGCCGGCACACCTGCAGCACCGCCTAGAACACGGATCCAGCACAACCCGCCCACAAGAACACAACCGAACTGAAGACCCTGCAATGCATCCTCCTCAACGTCCGATCCCTCCACAAACACGCCACAGAAATCTGGGACCTCCTCGACAGCACAACCCCAGACGTAGCATTCTTCACCGAAACCTGGACCAACACCACCTCGGGACCGGACATCGCCATCGCCATCCCCCAAGGATACAAGATCTCCAGGAAGGACCGCCCCATCCACCCAGGAGGAGGAATCGCCATCGTCCACAAATCCAGCCTCTGCCTGAGCACACTCCCTGACGAGTCCACAGAACTGATGGAACACCTTCACTTCAAGATACTGGCCAGCCCCACCGCCGCCCTTCAAAGAACCCTCATCTACCGACCCCCTGGACCCCGCGGACCCTTCGCCAACTCCATCACGGACATTATCTCCCCGCAGGCCATCGCGTCCACCAACTACACCCTGCTGGGAGACCTCAACTTCCACCTCGACAATCAACTGGACCCCAACACCACATCCCTCCTGGACAACCTCCACAACATTGGACTCCGCCAGATCGTGACCAAGCCCATGCACTCAGCAGGACACACCCTCGACCCCCTCTTCACTACAGGAAACTCCATCACCTTCAGCCACACCACCGAACTCCCATGGACCGACCATCGTTGCGTCCACTTCACCTTCAGAACACCCACCATCCACAGACACCAGCACCTGCTTCCACAAAGAAACTGGACCAAAATCACCGATGACCAGCTCACCTCCTCACTCAACAACTCCACCCCAACCATCGCTGAAAACGACGACCCCAACACTGCAGCCCGAACCCTGCATAGATGGATCTCGGACAGCACCAACACCATAGCCCCCCTCAAGAAAAACAACAATACCCGTGCCAAGAAAGCCAGATGGTTTACCACCGAACTTCGAAAGTCCAGGCGCACATGCCGCCGCTTCAAAAAGGCCTGGAGAAACACCAAATCCACAGAAGCCCACAACAACTACAGAGCCGCCACCAACGCCCACCATCAACTCATCAGAGAAACGAGGAAAAAAGCGATTGAAGACAGAATCTCCACCCACGCACACAACAGCAAGGAACTCTTCAGCATCATCAAGGAGTTCGCCCAACCCACCAGCGAGTCTACCGACATCCCTCCCTCACAAGACCTCTGCGACAAACTCAGCATCTTTTTCCACCACAAAATCAAGAGCATCCACGACAACTTCGACGAAGACAACCAACACACTGAACCCTCACCAACCAGCCCCGACACCCGGAAACCAGCGATTGATGACTGGACAGCCCTCACCACCGAAGACACACTGAAGACAATGAAGTCAATCCACTCAGGGGCCCCCACGGACCCCTGCCCCCACCACATCTTCAACAGAGCCGCCAACACCATCGCACCCATGCTCCGCCAAACCATCAACCGCTCCCTGGCGACCGCCTCATTCCCCGACGACTGGAAATACGCCGAGGTCAACCCCCTCCTAAAGAAACCCTCAGCGGACCCCACCGACCTCAAAAACTACAGACCCATCTCCCTGCTCCCGTTCCCAGCGAAAGTCATCGAGAAAGCCATCAACAGCCAACTCGCCACATTCATTGAAGAACACAACATTTTCGACTCCTCCCAATCCGGCTTCAGAAAAAACCACAGTACGGAAACCGCCCTCCTCGCCGCAACAGACGACATCCACACCTTACTGGACAAAGGAGAAACAGTAGCCCTCATCCTCCTCGACCTATCAGCGGCGTTCGACACAGTCTCCCACCGCACCCTAATACGCAGACTCTACGATGCAGGAATCCAGGACAAGGCCCTCAACTGGATCTGCTCCTTCCTCTCCAGCAGGACGCAGCGGGTCAGACTCCCCCCTTTCCTCTCGGACCCCACACCTATCACCTGCGGAGTCCCCCAGGGCTCCTCCCTCAGCCCGACGCTCTTCAACGTCTACATGGCTCCACTTGCCCCCATCGTCAGAACCTACGGACTCAACATCGTGTCATATGCAGACGACACCCAGCTCATCCTCTCCCTATCCAACAAGCCCAACACCGCCAGACGCAACTTTCGAGAAGGCATGGAAGCCGTCGCCAAATGGATGAAAAACAGCTGCCTACAACTAAACACCAACAAAACAGAAGTACTCATCATGGGCCCAAACCCCGACGCCTGGAGTGACACCTGGTGGCCCACCGCCCTCGGAAACCCGCCAACCCCCACAGACCACGCACGCAACCTGGGAATCATCCTGGACTCCGAGCTCAAAATGGACCGCCAGATCAACTCTGTCTCATCTTCCTGCTTCCACACCCTCCGCCTCCTTCGTAAGACCTTCAAATGGATCCCCCTCGAACACCGAAAGACAGTCACTCACGCCCTGGTCACCAGCAGACTCGACTACGGCAACGCACTCTACGCCGGAATAAACAAAAACCTCATCCGCAAGCTACAGAACATCCAGAACGCCGCTGCAAGACTGGTCCTCAACCTGCCAAAACACTGCCACATCTCCCAGCACCTGCGCACACTCCACTGGCTCCCCATCAAGGCGAGAATCACCTTTAAGATGCTCACCCACGCACACAAGGCCCTCCACGGCACCAGACCAGCATACCTGAACAGCCGACTCAAATTCCACGCACCCCAAAGGACCCTACGATCAGCCCAGCTTTCCTACGCTGTGGTCCCCCGCACCAGAAAGACCAGATCGGGAGGCCGCTCCTTCTCCTTCCTCGCGGCCAAAGCATGGAACGCCCTTCCGCTCCATCTCAGACAGACAACATCGCTCCCCATCTTCGCAAGAAACCTCAAAACCTGGCTCTTCGACAGACCCCCTCCTTGATGGAATGGAACCTGCACCCCCCCAACCCTCCCCCCACCCCTAGCGCCTTGAGACCCTTACGGTGAGTAGTCGCGCTTTAACAAACTCCTGATTGATTGATTGATCCAGAAGTATTTTAGGCAAGAACCACTTAGGACTGCTGTTTGGACTAACCACTTTAGCTGATTCTTGTGGGTTTTGCAGCCCATTGTAGATGTTAGCTTGCATTTAGAGCACTATCCGAGGTGAGGGGTTGCAGCTTGTGTGACCGCAGAAACCTCAAGCAAATCCCCCTTAGTGAACTTGAGTCTAAATTGCAAGCTCAACTTCATCTCCTCCCACACTCCCAAAATGTTAATGAGCTCACTGAACATTTCATTAAGCCCATTCATGATGTTCTGGACGAAATCGCTCTGCTAAAACTAAAACAACAAAGAATAACTCATTCCAAATCTTGGTTAAATCCTGAACTCATTAACAAAAGAAGACAGCTAAGACTAGCAGAAAGATGTTGGAGACAACACTCCTCACCCTCACATCTTGCCCTCCTCAGATCCATAAGATCAACATATAAAAAGCACATTTTCAATGAAAAAGCATCATTCTTTCGTGCCCAACTTGATTGTGCCAAAGATCGGCCCAGAGAACTCTTTAATATTGTCAGAAGACAAATGTCATCTGTCCCTCCAGAACTGGTGGCCTCAATCAAAAAATGTGAGGAAATAGCCAACTTCTTCTTGGAAAAAATTGCGAAAATTGATCAATCCTTCCCTCAAATTTTGGCTCTGCCCAGCCCCCTAATGACTGTTGATGTCCCTCCTTTTTCTACATCTTCCCTCCCTCCTAATACTATCATTCACCTATCTACTCCAACTATTTCTGGCGACATCCTTTCCAATTTACAATTGAAAAATAACGCCTCCTGGTCTAATTTAAATCCTATGACTCAAAGTCTTTAATATCATCGCTAAATTAAAGCCGACCTCGCACACCAAAGACCTGCTCCCCTCTAAGCTAGTTCATAACCTTAACCATATAATTGACCCATGTTGGACGAAAATCATTAACACCTCTTTTGCCACTGGGTGCATCCCTGACTACCTCCAACTCGGACAAATCACTCCCATTCCTAAAAACTTTAATGATGACCCTAATGACCCAAACAACCTCTGTCCCATCTCCAACCTCCCACTTCTAGCTAAAATCTTGGAGAAATGTGCATTACTTCAACTCGACAACCACATAGGCAAATACAACTTACTTGACTCCTTTCAATCTGGTTTCAGGGAAGCTGTAGTACAGAAACTCCCATAATGAACATTGCCGATGACATTCACCGCTCCCTAGATAAATGGAGAGGCTTGCTTTCTTATCCTCCTTGAACTCTCAGCAGCATTCAATACAGTAAATCACTCTTCCTTAATAGAATCTCTTAAAGCCTTAATGGAACGGTTCTTAACTGGTTCACTCCCTACCTCCAGCACCAAACACAATAAATACAATTTAACTCCTGCCTCTCTAATCCTACCCTTGTCTCCCTGGGTGTCCCCCAGTGCTCAATTCTCTTACCCTCTCTTTTCAACCTCTTAATGGAACCCCTTACTCTCATTTTCAAACAGGCCGGGATCAACTATCACCTTTATGCTGATGACACCCAACTCTACTGAAAAATCAAATCTCATTCTGATGTACTTCATATAAACAACACTCTGAGCAAGATTCAATACTGGATTTATACCAACCGTCTTAAACTGAAGCCTAACAAAACAGAAATTATTCTTTTCTCCCCTAAAAGCAACTGTCTCCACATCTAAGGCTGGATCTCTGCCCTCAACGCCCTCAACTGTCCGCTCACCCTATCTAACTCGGCCAAATCTCTTGGTTTCATTCTTGAATAAAATAGGGCACTGAAGGACCATATAAATAACAGAGCCAAAGGAGCACTTTTCACTCTCAGACACTGCAAGAAAATCAAACCCCTCATCCCTCAAGAAGACTTCAAATGGGTCAGTCAATCACTAGTCCTCTCCAAACTTGACTATGGAAATGCTATTCTCACTGGAACCCCTAACGTCCACATGGCCCCCATTAGAGCAGTGCTCAACTTGGCTGCTAGGCTCATTACTGACTACAAATGTTATGACCACATCTTGCCTGCCCTCAAATCACTTCAGTTGCTCCCCAGGGAAGGAAGATGCATTTTCAAGACTGCCTGCACCATCCACAAAGCCGTTAACCCTCAATCTCTGGCATACTTAACAAACAAACTCAAAAAAGAGGGCAGTTCTAGACTGATGAGAAGCTTCACGGCTCTCCTGCTCGTTCCCCACTTACTAAAAAAGAAATCCACCCAGATCCACTCCTTCTCTGGAAATGCTCCGAGCATCTGGAATGCCCTCCCGAGGGACCTGTGCTGCAACCCCTCCTACCTCGGCTTTAAAAGAGACCTAAAATGTCACCTCCTCAACAAATATTGGAGTCTATAATTCTCACTGATCCTGCACTCCTTTTATCTCCCGTATTGGTTATCTTTCTGCTAACCTGTTTGACCTTTCGTTCTCCCTTTACTCTTTCGGTTTTCGCTCTCCCTGGTCTCTCATGTATCCTCGCCGCTGTAACTTCTGCGCTGTTAACTGCTTGCTGGCATTCTCTCCTGTGCCTCGTCCATTTGTTGTGGACCCCTACTCACCTACCCTCTGCCCCCTACCACTTTAATTTGTTGTGTGCCCTGAATCGTTACCGCCATTTTATTTTTAAATGCCTATAATCGAGTGATTTCTCACTTTTCTTTTTTTCTCCTCTCTCTATTGTGAGATGTGGCTTGTACCGTTTGTAGATTTTGCCCAGAACTGTTGTTTCCTGTATATTTTTGCCTACTACTGCTCCTGTAAAGCGCTCTGATACCACTGGGTCTAGACAGTGCTATATAAACCTTACAAATACATAAATAAATAATCCTCTAGCAGGGCTTGAGGCAAAGAATGTGATTCTGATACATCTGATGCATCCTTTTTGGGCCTTACAGGGAGCACTGGTGTGGGCTGGCATGACAGTATGGGTTGGAGATGTTGCATTGATTTCAAGGGCTCATTTGCTTTCTTGGGTACCGCCTTTCCCCTATAAATTAGGTACTTACTGACTGGGTGTATGTCTGTTGAGCTTGCATGAGTTTGATACTTAATGTTGCAGCTGTAATTTCACACCTTTGTTTTTTGCCATCTTTAATCTCTTTTTTGATATTTTGGACAGCATGCTGGTTCATTTGTTGCTCTATCTTTTGGCTTTGTCTTGGCTGATCTGAGCAGATGTTGGTCTTTTACTTGTTGAAGAGCATGATGGAATATCTTCAGTAGTTGCCAGCTCTTGACTGTGAATCAGCCTGGTTGTGCTCTCCCAAAGCGTGGAAGTGCTTTGACAGATGTTCCTCTGATGGTTCCTCGTGATCATGCACTGGTTCTCCCTGTGAAGATTTTGAGTTGTGTATCGTGTCCAGGTACGTATTTGTGAAGTGAGTCAATTTCAAATTTTTTGAATGAATGCTGTACTTTTCTGGACATTCAAGTGCAAGTTTCCAATCCATTATTATTGAGATTAGGACCCCAGTAAAGAGCACAGCTTTTCAACTTTTGCGTAATAAGCACATGTACATTTTCTCTCATTTAGTTTATGAGTGCTTTGTTGCCTTTGATCTAGTGCATCAAGTTTACACTCCATCTTGGTGATTGACGTGATTAGGGCGTGAATCAATTCCAGTCGTAATTCTAATTTGTCCAACTGCCATGTCAAGGCATTTATTGTTGCAACCAAGGTGGAATTAATTGATCCCAAAAGGTTCCCCTGCTCAATGTGTGACTAACAGGAGTTCTGGTCAAATTTACTTTGACTATACTGGCCCCCAGTTGGACGATAGTTCTGAGGTGTGGGTGTTAGGATTCTTTGGGGAATATTATCTACACCGTGTGATAATTATCGCAAATCACGCATAGCGAGTATTTTTGTATCGCCGCTTATCGCTGAATTACTGTACAGTATCGAGGGGTCCCAGTAAACAGTATTTTACCAACACCACAGTAAACATACATTAACAAAACATTAAAAGAAACACTCGGTTGAATAAATGATTGACCAGTGTTATTTATTCACACTGTCACATCATCAAATATATAAGTGATATCGTAAAATTTGTACACAAAGTGCTCGAAAGAAAAGGAAGGGGGTTGTAGGAAAAGTTGGTGGTTTACTTGAGGATGAAGTGTTATGGAGAGGTAAAGAAATTGTGCAGACATCTAATTCACAGTTAGCATTAAAATTAGGCTTGTTATTTCGCCACTGGTACACAATTTTTCGCATAAATTATACTAGCCATGCTAAAAAAAGAAAACACAGTGGAACAATCTCTGTTGCTTTTAGGCTGTCTCTAAGAGAAGTGTAGACGTTTCGACCCCGAATAAATGTAGGTTCATTAACTCCTTACGAGGGGGTCTTCCTCAGGACTGTGATACGGGGGTGGGCACCAGGGGGTTAAGTGAAGAAATTAGCATATACCTAAGGGGAGGGGGACAGTGTACAAAACAATAAAGGGACGTTGGTCCCCGGAATTACTATATGCAGTCCTACAGGGAAGGCTGAGTTGCGAACAGATCGGGCGCGTAGGCTCCAATAGAACGAGAGTGGTATAACTGCACCTGCAAGAGTAACATGTAGTTTAACAAAGGCACCCATCCAAATCATGGGACAGGGGCAGACAAGCAGCAGTGAAAGTGTGACACTTACGCTCATCGGATGATATCCGACATGTCCCATCCACATTAGTAAAGTAGTCCTACCCGTATTAATCGGCTAGGACCCCAAAGTTAAATCTGAAAAAGGAAGGGAAAACAAAACCGTAACTATCAAGGACCTCACAGTATTTATATTAAAATCTAGCCACCACCTAACACGTGAATATAAAAGAAAGTTACCTGCTCTTTCCTTCAAAATTCGTGGAACCTGTAAAGGCTGTGAAGGGCCCTAGGCCCTCATGCTGGCAAGCACACATACGCTGACGCAGGACACACTGGAGGTCTGGTGCAACTGTCCCAGAGCACGTGGGCTCGGCCCCTTTTATTAATGCTGTGTCACCTGACCAGTGACATCAGTGGTGGGTGGGTGTTCAGTGTAGATACAGGCTCAGCACTAGAATGCTGACTTGTGCTGGGCATTACATCCCTTCCCAGGCATTTTAGTTCTTGTATTCTGGACTAACAGTTCTCAATGGCACAGTTCGCAGTTGTTCGGCGGGTTCATTCTTTGTCTGTGCTGCCTGTCCGCTGTTCTCAGCCCTGCATTTGCTTCGCTCCGTTGGTGATGAGAGATAGATGGATGACATAGGTGTCAACAGTCTTCTGTTTTCGTGATGTTTTCCGGGCAGGCTTTAGTATTGACTCTTGGCAGGTGAATAGAGTAGGTGCACGCATCCCTCTCACTAGGATGCCCCTCGCGCCGGTATTCTTCTCTCACCAGATGTCCGGGAGGACCTCTTTACCAGGCTTCCACTGGACTGGTGTTTTCGATCGTGTTGCTCTACCATAGCCTTCGGGCCGTGAGCAGGGCGCTCCACGAACCTCACCGTCGTGTCCTAGTTCCACCTGAAGGTTGAGTTGTCGACTCGCTTCATTGCTCGCGAGGCTTTCATCCCCTTGGGTCCTGCAGACGCGCTTCTGTAGACCTGTCTCCCGTGCGGGACTTGCTGCCATCAGAGTCCCTCGAGGCCTCTGATTCTGGTTTGCCACGGGCTGGTGCGAGGTGGTCAGGTCCTCAGCTTCCGGAGTCCTGAGTAGTCTCGCCATCCAATCTTCTGCTCAAACCCCAGAGGTAGATGTCGCCAACCGTCTAGCTTGCTCTCTTCTGCGATTGCCATGTGGATGGATGGCTCGTAGGTGGTTGTCTTCGGTTTGCGCTGCCGGTGCTCTTGCCAGGCTTGTCTTCCATTGCACTTAGGTGTTCCAGTGCCTGTCACCTTGCTTCATTCCGCAGGGGCGGCTTCCTATTGCAGTGGCAGCGTGCCATTCCGATTTCTCCCTTTGTCTTTTCTTCTTAGTGGCGGTGGCCACTCTGTTCTTTCTTCCTTCTTCTCCTCTTCTCGCGACGTACCCTGGTCCCCATTTCTTCATCTTCTCTGGCCAGGCGTCCCCATGCAGCGCGCGCACTCTGCACGTGTCATCCTGGTCTTGTCCTAGTCCTAGGACACTGTCTTCTTGTCACTCACTTCCCAGGGTTAGCGTCGCAACCTTCACTTCCTCTTTCTGTCGCTTTCAATAATTACGGGGTTGAATTTCGTGGATCCATGTCCTTTTCTTTATGGCGTCGCGCCCTTCTTCTCCCTGTTCCTTCTTGCGACGTGATCCGGTCACTGTATTGCCTTGGTCTTTCCAGCCAGTCTTCTCCAGGTAGCGTGCACTCCACCTGGTTCTCTCTGGTCTGGGCATGGCTCTCAGACACTGGTCTTTTCTTCTAGTGACTGGACCGGTTGTCGCCATCTTCTCAATTGCGTCTTTTCTTTCCTTGGCGACCAGACTGGGTGGTCGGCTATCACCTTCGGCATGAGTCATCATGCTGTGCTATCTTCTTCGTGGTCGCAATTCACCTTCCCTGTGTTTTGGCGTTGGCGCGTCGCTGTGTAGCGTCACTCTGGCGCTCCTGATTCCTGACTCTCCTGGCACGTTCTGGCGCAGTGCTGCGCGGTCCTGTCGTGCGGGATGTGGAATTCTTGCACTCCTGTCGCGTTCCTGCGCTTCGTGGCATGTTCCTGCGTTTCTGCCACGTTCCTGCGCTGTCTCCTGGCGTCTTCCTTGCGCTTTCTGGAGAGTACCTGCGCTTCTGGCGTCGCAGTGCTGACCTTCGTTCCTCGCTCTCTTCTTTGAGCACTTTGGGCACTCCTGGTGCTTTCCTGCGCTTGACCACTGTCACTGTCTTCTCACTTGCACAGCTCCTGGTCGTGTCGCACTCTAGATCCTCCTCTTACTCCTTTGGTACCGTGTGGCTTTGCTACGCCAATTTTGCGTTGCTGCGTGGCGTTGTGATCTGTCCTCTAGCTTCCTCCTTGTGTCTGGGAGACGTCCCTGTCTCACTCTGGCACACTTGCGTGCTGTCATTTGCTTCCCGCTGCGTGAACAGTTGCAACCTCCCTTGTGCTTTGTGACACGTTCCGTGCTTCCTTGCTACTTGAGGCGCTAGTGCTTCACCTTGTCTCACCGTCCTCCTTGCGTTGGCTTTCTTTACCACGTCGCGCTGGTTGTGGCAGCCGCAGACTCCTTGCTGTGCGCAGGTGTCTCCTGCGCTGCTGCGCACTCCTCCAGTGTTCTGGGTGCAATCCTTGCAGCCTCCTCTTTCTCCTCTTTTCTTTGTGCACTGCAGTGCTTGTGTGGAGGTGCCTTAGTTATCTTGCTGTAGGGCACAGCAGCCTGGGACTGCCTCTGCTTGGTTGTCCCTGAGCTCCTTATTTCGTTGTTCCTAGTGTCTCAGGTCTGTGGCAGCTTCCTCTACCTTAGGGGTGCAGTTGTGCGAGATGGCCACTAGATGGCCGCGTTGTGTTCGTTTCCGATGCCCCGGCAGATTTGTACTTGCTGGGGATCTTGAACTAGCAGGCCTCGGTGGGGCAGAGGAACAGAATCGTGGTGCCTGCACCCTTGCTTTTGCTCAGCTCCGTGTTTTTCAGTTTTTCCGTTTTTTTTTCTCACCGAGGCACCTCCCGTTCTTTACCCCGTATACCTTACGCAGCCTAAACTCCTAGGAGGGCTTCTCATCCAACACCGGTAAGTCACCTGTTTGTACCGGCATGCGCTGTCTCGTCTTAATGTTGCATGTCCCGCCTGCCGCCTGAATGTACTTCTCCTCGCTGGGCGTACACTGTTCACTTTTGCTGCGGGTGGGCTCCGCTCAGTGCATTCACGCCTGGCAGCTCTCCATACGCTGCAGGCCTTTCTTTGCTGCGACTTTACTCTCGCGGCCGCTCCTGCTATCGGCCACACTCGTTTCTCCCCGCAGCCGGCTTCACATCCCACACGGCGCGGGGAGAAGTTAGCGCTTTGCGGGTGGGCTCGCTTTACTTTTCCGGCACCCGGCAGCTCTCCACACGCTGCGGGCACCTCGAGGCACGGGATGGCCTCCGGCTGACTTCGGGGCAGGGCCGGGCCGGGCCGCTTTCCTTTACCGTTTATTCACCCCGCCGCCGCACTTCACACACGCGCGCGGCGGGAGACGCTGCTGGCAGGCCGCGGGTGGGCTCTGCTAGTCCTGCTTTAGTCTTAGGGGGGTCGCTTCAGACTCATGCGGCCCACGCAGCTTTCAGAGCGCACGGGCTCACCTTCGGCCTACGAGCCTATTCCTTGGCAGCGGTCGTGGCGGGTGGGCTCTGCTGCCTTTCCTCGGGTCCGGACACTGGTGCGGCCAGCGCAGGTGGGCACTGCCCGGTCCGCTTCTCCTCGGTGGGGTCTCATCGTCGCGGCCGGCGCAGGTGGGCTCTGGCCGGTCCGCTTATCGTCCGGCAGACGTGAGGTGCGGGGTGAGCTCCCGGTCACCTCCTGTGGCATCGAGGCTCGGGGCACGGCACACGCCCCGCGAGCCTCACTGCAGGCTGGAGCCGATCCTGTGGGGGTTGGGGGGGCGCGCGACGTCGCCTCTCAGCTCTCTCCTCTTCCCCCATGATGTTTTCCTGTCAGCTGGCATGCATGACATTGCGTTACCGCCTCGTCGCCATTGTAAAGGCTGTGATGGGCCCTAGGCCCTCATGCTGGCAAGCACACATACGCTGACGCAGGACACACTGGAGGTCTGGTGCAACTGGCCCAGAGCACGTGGGCTCGGCCCCTTTTATTAATGCTGTGTCACCTGACCAGTGACATCAGTGGTGGGTGGGTGTTCAGTGTAGATACAGGCTCAGCACTAGAATGCTGACTTGTGCTGGGCATTACAGAACCCAAGGGCACAAAATCTAGAGAGAAAGGAAGGAGCAAGGGACAATTGATTAAAGCCTTATACCACGTTTAACAGGAGCTAAACAAAGACGCCTCTGTCATGAAAAATTCATCGCTCCAAGGTGGTGCGGAAATGTCTCAAAAGGAAAGCCCGGACCCAGCGGTGCAGAATCTAGGTCAGAAAGGCCAAAGATTATGGCGTTGAAGAACGGGAAAGAGTTCAACTTAAAACGCATCGCTCAATAAATCCAGTGTGCTTAAGTCGAGGCAGCTTACCGCTACACGCCTGGTGATGTCTGAATCACGATGGAGGGAAACGAGCAGGCATCCCAACCCTCATTAAATAGACACGCTCGTTCTCTAAAGCAGGGGCTTGATGTG
Organism: Lissotriton helveticus; assembly: GCF_964261635.1. Lineage (NCBI taxonomy): Eukaryota > Metazoa > Chordata > Amphibia > Caudata > Salamandridae > Lissotriton > Lissotriton helveticus. The sequence goes on from NC_136072.1 coordinate 1,013,250,616, forward strand.
CAGGCCGCAGACACTGGATGCTGATCATACCGCATCATCGCATTACAGCTGGTACCATGGAAAGGGACAATAGACTCAACAGAGTTCAAAAGTGAGCGCTGCTCAGAGTGGTATTCGAATCAGAGAAGTGAGTATATGAGTCAAATATTTAACGATGGACACGGATGGTCAAATTTGAAGTAACATAAGCAGATTTGTATACAGTTCGGAAAGACACAGATAGTCAAATTTGAAGTAACATCAATGGATCTGGATAAAGTTAACAATACAACACCCATAACCACTCGCACAGGAGGGTCGCTGGTGGGTGCAAAATAAATGGCTGGGTACATTTGAATTATACTGACCATTGGGGTAACACATTACAATAAAGCAATGAATTAAGACTGTATTTAAGAGGATCAAACAAAACAGGTCATTTTGCTTCTTGACCATCAACATTGATATAAACCAGGCATGTTATGGCACACAGTGCAAACTGATAATTGGTATACATAAAAGAAGGGATAAAAATGGGATACACCACATTCATAAATTCCGACCATCATGGTAAACTCATTGTGAATATGCCTATAGATCTTCCGCGGTAGATGGCAGGTTATTACATGCGTATTAACATACTATCTATATCAACATGTAGTGCACATAAATAAAGGTGTCTACATACTGTAGTGCAGCTTAATGTCTACATAAAAAGATCATTGCATATTTTCTACATCCCTTGGTCACAGAGACTTACGATCAGTTATAGATGTCCTAATGCAAACATATTCTGAACTTCAGAGTACCTAAGGTTATTCTACCTGAATGTGGACATAAGAAGGGAGAGGCTGCATCAGACTGACCTCCCCTCATGGAGGTGGGCGATAGTTCAAGACCCAGCCTCATTTGGATGTAGGACAGTCTAACTGGGCATGACTGGAATCTAGTTCATTAGCCCATTCTGTATCGAGTCCAGACGTGTCATCCATTTACACTCCATTATGTTGAAGATAGAGCCGATGTTGCCCCCCCTGGGGCCCAAGGTCGCTTTCTCAAGGACTATCCACTGAAGTTCTTCTGGTGTATGTGTTGCAGTTTTAAAATGTTCAACTAAAGGCCGGATTACATCACCGTGTTAGCGGCGTATTAGCAGCGCTTTGCTCAGAGGCAATATAAAATCTAGCGATCGCGGTGAGAACCAGCAATAGCATGAGAAATGCAGCGATAATTTGACTGCGCTAATGAAAAGCTTGGTAATAGGCAAATGCGGACTTAACCTGACAATCCACCTCCCATTGACAAGTCAAGTTTTAATCAGGTGTTAAATTTCAGCGATAACCGCGGTTGGTGCGACTTTTCTTATCGTTTTGCGGGTCCGGGGCTGCATCGATAATAGAAGGAAGTTGTGTTTGCAACTGTTTTCATGTAGTTTTAGTGAGGAACTTTGCATGTCATTAGCAAAAAATATCGCTGACATGCAAAGTGGCAAGAAAAACGGCTGCTAACTAAAGGAAACAAGCGCTAATGCTTGTTAGCGAATCCTTGCTGACCTGTTGGTGCGTGTGGAGAATCTCTGCCCTTACTGCTGCTTTCTCAGATAGCGCCTCGCGGAACCCGCCTCGTGGAACCCGCTTCGCGGGTCCCGCTTCGAGGGGTGTGTTGCCGTGGACCTTTGGACCCCTGAAGTTGTTTGCACAGGTGGAGTCTGCAGCGGGTGTGTGTGCGCGTGGGCAGGGCTGCGAGCTGCGGGACCGGGACTACCTTTCCCAGGAGTCCCCGCCAGCCCTAATGGCAATCATCTGGGCCGCTCTCCCTGCCTGCCCCGCCCCCATCAACGAATTTAAAATCTTCGGCACCTCAATATACCTTGGTACGCCTTGCTGACCTGTTGGTGCTTGTGGAGAATCTCTGCCCTTACTGCTGCTTTCTCAGATAGCGCCTCGCGGAACCCGCTTCGCGGGTCCCGCTTCGAGTGGTGTGTTGCCGTGGACCTTTGGACCCCTGAAGTTGTTTGCACAGGTGGAGTCTGCAGCGGGTGTGTGTGCGCGTGGGCAGGGCTGCGAGCTGCGGGACCGGGACTACCTTTCCCAGGAGTCCCCGCCAGCCCTAATTGCGATCATCTGGGCCGCTCTCCCTGCCTGCCCCGCCCCCATCAACGAGAGTCCTTATTTCATCATTCTGCTATACCCGTGGCGCGGGAGCGCGCGGGAGCGTCCCGGGAGAAGCCCGGGACAAGGGCGGGACCGTCCGTGGCGGTCAGGGGCTGAAGGAGGCTGGGCTGGGCCCACTCTCTGACATCGCGTCACTGCTTTGGGGTCACTGATTACATGTGTAAGCCATTTTGACACTTTGATTTGCTTAACTCTTAACTCACTGTCATAGTCTATTACTGTGACCTGACAAACTGTGCTTTTGGCCTATATTGTTCTTCCATTATTAAGTACACTGCCTGTTAAGTATGCCTTCCCCTCTGACTAACCCTGTCCAAAGCTCCCCCCAGCCCGAGTTGGAGCTAACAATCTTGGGTCCCCTAGACAAATATTTTTGTCGGGCAACTCAAGATATTGATAAGGAGATTGCTTTGGCGGAGCGACGCGCCGAACGTAGGCTATCTATCGAACTCCTTAAAATTCCTCCGGAGAAACGGCCATCCTCGGGTTTCCCGGCATTGGCCCCGCCTCTATCATCTCTAACCCTGCCAGCGGTACTAGAAACGCCCTATGCTTTTCCCAAGTCACGGGGCCCATCGATTAACTTTTCTGCGGGTGATGATAGGACCACTTCGGTTCCTACCTCGCCCATTATATTAACTGATTTATCAATTGGTGAGGTTAATACTACCAAATCAATCGTGCCACTTCACGTGGTCACTAACAAACCGTGCACCAAAAGGAAAAGATGCATTGCCCCAAAGAAGTGCTATCTTCCCAAACATCCCAAAAAAATAAGGAAAATTGGATTAGGCTTGTGTACCCCTTGTGAGCCTAATGGGGTTGGCTCCGATGGGGTTACGATCATTAGCGATGGAGTAACTCCGGCTTGCCCTGCATCTAACCTTAGTGACCCTTCAATGGTGGGATCGGCCGAGACCCAATCTCCTGCTCCACCACTGCTCGTCCAGTTAGAAAGGTTGATGAGGTCTCTCTTGACTCCTATTGAAGAACGAGTCAAGAGACTGGCCGATCGACTTGACCCCTTCGAGCAGGCTACCCTTGATAATTTCTTTTCCACCAAATCATTAATCAAGTCCTATCCTAGGGTGGGGGATAGCAATAATCCTCCTAAATTAGGTAGGCTGGCAAACAGTGTTTCTGCTGCTGAGCCTCTCCCCCCTGTAGTCACTACTATTAATAGGCCTCGGCCAACGGGTCAAGTCCCAAAGACTAACTTACACCCACTGGACAGCCAGGAAAGTAATAATCTCCATCCCAAAAAATGCCCTGATGTTGTAGACACGGGTAACAAAGACAGCTCCAAAAATAGTAACCGTGTAATGAATAATTCCCAACCCCCACCAAACATTCCAACACCCCGCCCTGTTGTTCCAGCCCCCGGCCCGCACGTTACACTTCCTATGAGGGCCCCTCGCAGGACACCACCTATGAATCTCCCTCCAGATTCTTACCCTTCGTTGCTATCCTCACCAATGTGCCACCTTTGCAGGTTGGGCAAAGAGAATCCTTCCAGATGCTGAAAAACAAGGTAATGCACTGGTTAAGGATCAATAGACCATTGCCCAGGGAAGTGGATGGGCTGATCATCGGAGTAAGAAGGACAGAGTGGATAGGTTGTACTCCCAAGTGTTTGGAGGGGGATTGTATTGTCGTTAATTTCCAGGATTCCAGGGTGGTACGCTTGATAACGAGACAAAATTGGGGTATAAACAGTGCTGGAATTGGTGTTGTGGACCTTACATTCTTCTATCCAAGACCACCAGGCATTCAATTTGGCATAGTTCCTGAAGCAGGTTGCTTCAACAATCCCCCCTCTCCAGGATTTGTTCCCTTTACTGCACCCTTCCAACGGGGAAACTATTGTAATGTACCAACGTATAATTGTTTTGAAGTGATGGCAGATCAAGGGTGGGCTCAAATGGAAATAATTCCCAGGGTCGGGGCTATGATGAACCTAAATCTGATTATACCATCAACAACTGGGAAAATACGAATCTTTGGGATATATGTGGGGAATCTGCATTAACTCTTTCGTTAACCGAAAATGTGGAGCAAAATGAAATCAGTACTAGCGGGGAAACTGTGAATTTGGAGGCAACATGTGGGGAGTTCTTCTCAATTTCTGGGTTATCTGTAAATGAAGATTTAATCACAACTAGTATTGTTGGCACTCTGGAGGTTGTGCAAAATAATGAGGACAAAAAACTTGATATGGAGGGGCTTGTAGGAAATTTAACACGTCACTCTGGGGTGTCTACAAGAGCAGCCCTTATAGAAGGTCCCTGCTTAGGGAAGTTGGTCTCATGGAACATCGCGGGGTTGAGTAGCAAGCTGGAATCCCAAAATTGGATAGACTTCATCAATGGTTTTGATGTATGTCTATTCCAAGAGACATGGGCCTGCGATCCCATATTCCTCCCTGGCTACCTAAATTTTGCAATCCCTGCTAGCAGAGGCAGCAGGGGCCGACCGATGGGAGGCCTTACAATTTGGATACGGCAAAGCTTACATGCAACAATCAAAGTGGTGGATTTGGGTTGCAAGGATATCCAAATGGTAAGAATAGCATCAGAACACTGGGGAGGGATAGATATTTACAACATCTATGCTAGAGTTTGAGTTTGATTTTTAAAATATTTATAAAGCGCACTTTCACCAGCGGTTTCATGGCGCTGCAACAGACAGATCCCCAGAGGAGGAGTAACAGAAAATAAGAAGAAAGAGAACGAAAACAGCAAGTGACCTAGTTGAAAGATTTAGCAAATAGATGGGCTTTGAGTTTTTTCCGGAATTGAGGGTAAAGAGTTAGAGATCTAAGCTCTAGAGGCAGGGAATTCCACGGGACTGGGGCAAGGGTCGCGAACTTCGATCCTCCCCATTTCTTCCTCCGGAAACGGGAGACTGACAGCAGGGATTGGGTGGATGATCGTAGTTCCCTAGTTGGAACATAGGGAACGATCTCAGATGTGATAAAGGCCGGAGCCGCGCCCAGTCGTGCACACACATGCTAGGGGCAGTACCATAGGGAATTCACCCATCCTAGAGGCTTTGTCTACTTTTTTGGAAATACAGTCCTTGGGAAATAAGGTTGTAGTAGCCGGTGACCTAAATAGGACTTTCGAACCACTGGATAGCTCCGATGTTCCTTTGGGGCAAGAGGAAGACATGCAGTGGGGCGTCCCTATTTTAAATCTGGCACCGGTTAAGCGATGGACGAAAGATATATTACAACTGAATGCCATTTGTTTGGAACAAGGACTAAGAGCCCTAAATGGGAGAACGAAGAGCGATAGGGAAGGCGCCTGCACATTCGACAATGGTCGATACCAAAGCCGGATAGACTATGTCCTTTGTAGCCTAAACTTGTGGCAGTTGGTATGCGACATGGAAGTTAAGAGCAGATTGGAGAGTGATCATAATCCTCTCTGTGTGACCCACAGTTGGTGGTTGGTCCCAATAGGGAATTCTTCATCGACTGATGGCCCATTGCCTACTATGGCCAATGACATGCGCAGACTTAAATGGCCGTGTGTATTGGCTAATGCAGAATCTATGGCATTTATAAGTTCAAAGGTAGATATTGCAATTACTGCTATGGAGGATGCAAACCCAGTAATTCCTGGATCTAGGGAAATAACTTACATACATGACAGGCTCTTCTCCCTTTTAAAACCGCACTTCATGAGGCCCCGCAAGACAAACAGGAAACAACCACTTAAACCAGCTAGGTGGTTTAACCACCAGTGCAGGACAGCCAGGTTAAATTTGGGCAGAGCAATTAGGAACAGGGACAGGGCAGCGATCAGTGGTGCCAGGAAGGACTACAAGGTTAGTATATCCCTAGCAAAAAAAAAAAAACATGGGATGAAAAGCATTGGGTTGAATTAAAGGAGGCTTCGGGGGCTAAGGAATCCAGGTTATTCTGGAATATTGTTAAGTGGGGTAGAGGTGGAACTCCAGACAAGCCCGATAATAATGTCGCCGAGGGTGCTTGGCTAGATTATTTTAAACCCCAATATGCTGAGACTGCAGAGTTTAGGGATGTGGAAGCAATTTTGGCTGTATTTCCCACTGGGAACATATTTCCCCTTAAAGAAACCGACGTCGCAATACACGCTGCGCCCGGGGAGAGGGCCCCGGGCCTAGATGGTGTACCCTCTGATGTTTTTACTAACGATAAGGTGAGGTGGGCCAGATATGTATTTCTTTTGGGAAACGCTATAGCAAAGGGAACGGCTGTCCCTGAACTATGGAAGGGAGCAACCATCATACCGATATATAAAAAAGGGGATCGGTCTCTCCCGGTTAATTAAAGGGCCGATAAGCCTGATTGCCACTGTCCAAAAAGTGGTAGGGAGGATGGTGGTAAACAAATTAATGGATTGGGTTGACGAGAATAATGCCCTGTCCCCTTTTCAGGCTGGGTTCCGGCGGGCAACAAGTACAATCGACCAGGTGTTTCGCTTTGCTCTGCTGCAGTGGGGGACGGTGGTGCTTGGCGAGGGCAGCCTGTATGTTGCTTTTGTTGACCTGCGGACTGCCTTCGACCTGGTCCCAAGGAGAAAGCTCTGGGCAGTTCTGAGTGAAACAGGTCTTCCGGCTGAGTTACTTACCCTGATAATGAGGTTGCATGAGTGTAATTTCGCCAAAGTCCAATGGGGCATGAATGGTGAATCATCTGCTGACTTCCCGATTGAGCGTGGAGTGCGGCAGGGGTGCGCAATGGCTCCCCTGCTCTTCTCCCCATTTATTAATGGGATAGTGGCCCGGATGCTGGATGCCAGTGTAGATGCGCCTTCGTTGGCGGGCCTCAGGGTTCCGATTCTGATGTTCGCCGATGATACGCTAATTCTATCCAAAACGCCGGCTGGCCTCCAGCGAGCTCTGAATATCTTCGATCTCTTTTGCGGGGAGCATGGCCTAGAAGTCAACGTGGGTAAGACCAAGTTGATGGCCTTTACATCAAAACGTAGACCCCGGCTGAAGATATCTTCGAATAACTGTCACCTTGAGGTGGTCAGTGTATTTACCTATCTGGGGATACAGATTGCAAACAACTCAAGATGGTCTCAGCACATAGATAAGGCGGTTCTGAGGCACCAACAGACCTCGGGGGCACTTCGGGCGGAACACAAAAAGTCGAAGACTAAGCCAATAAAACCGGTCTTGGCTGTATATGTAGGTAGCTTGTCTCCTTTCTGGTGAAGAATTGGCTTGGTAGTTTGGTCTGCCCTGTTCCCATGATGCACTGGGCCAGGGACAGACTAATTTGCATATAGCCAGGTTCTGAGCTGGGATGGGGCAGTGAGATAAATAACGGTGATGGATCAAGCCCTGATCTTTGGACTGGGTAAGAGTGGTCTGCTTAATTCAGACACTCTGTTCATCACCACCCCCTTTTCTGAATCGTTTTTGGCTGTATATGACGCCAAGGCTCTGGGGTAGACACTTTATGGGGCAGAGTTATGGGGATTCGAGAAGCTCCTCCCTTTGCAGCTATCTGAGAATAGATTTCTTAGGGGAATCACAGGACTCCCGCAGAGTACACCATTAATCCCACATGGTCTTGATTTAGGGAGAAGACCAGTTAGCGACCAAGCGAGGTTGTGCCCGATTCTTTATTGGAGACGCCTCTGGACTACTCCGGAGATCCGGCATTACGCAGATGGGTTCTTGGCCATAATTAAAGCTGATATTTTCCATAAGATAGTTTGGCTAAAAAATCTTAGGACTGCCTTAGGCGTTCTTGGCCTCTCAAATCTATGGGACAATTCATCTGTGGAACCCTTCCCAAGTAAAAATACGATCAAAAGTCTATACTGGGACTGGGTAGCTGGTAAGCATGGGCGTAAAATCCGCTCCGCTCGCGGATTTTTCGGATTTTCGGCAAATTCGCAATCCGCGAACTCTCGCGAATTTGTCGAAAATCCGTGAATCCGCTCGCGGCGGATTTTTTGCTTGGTTGCGGCGCGCGGGGTGGTGCACGGCGTTCACTTTCCGTCATTAAGCGTTTGCCGAGTTGTTTTTCTCGATCATATTTTGCGAGTGCGGTGCCATTTTGGATCTTGCTGCGTGATCCCGCGGGAGTTTGGCGCCCGCGAATACGTAATCGCGGCTTGCCACCTTGCACAGCACACCTCGCGAGAGTTCGCAATTGCGAACACGTAGTTGCGGCGGAAAGGAACAATCTCGCACTCGCGAAATAGAGATTTTGCAATTCTGCACAAGAAATCCACCAGCAAACAGGATAAACCTTCAGAAAATGATGATTTTTATCAGAATCACTCCTCAGGTTGACATTTGCATGGCCTTTTTTTTTGCAAGGAGTCCATTTTTTGGGGGGGGGAGGGAAGGAAGTGCCCCACAGTCTCCAACTTCCTGTTCCTGTCCAGCAGGCTCCTCCCAGTGCTTTGTCCATCTCCTGGTCACTTTCATTTGGATCTGGAGCTGGAAGGATTACTTTTTGTGGGTGCTGCTGGATATTTGGATTTGAGGCCTTTTTGACTTTCTTTGGATCACTTTTGGATTAGAAATCAACTTTCACAAGTAAGTTTGTTTGGGGCATTACAGTTGCTGCAACTACAATTTTTGAACTTTTTCAGAACATTAAATAAATTATATTGTGGGTAGCCACAGTATCCAGTAGGACCAGGGTTGGTTATGGGTGCATGATACAACTGTTTTGTTGAATTTAAACACCATTGAGGCCATGGATGGGCTGGGATTGTGCTGATTTTTGTTGTTTTTGTCGTTTTTTTTGGGCTGCTGGTGGGGCCCTTTGCCCAGGGGTGGTGAGTGTTGCATGGGCCTAGTCTTTCTGTGGGGTGTCTTCTTGAATTTAAACATCATTGAGGCCATGGATGGGCTGGGATTGTGCTTATTTTATTGTTTTTTGTCGTTTTTTGGGGGCTGCTGGTGTGGCCTTTTGCCCAGGGGGGGTGGTGCATGGACTGAGTGTGCCTGTGGTGTGGTCTCACTCTCTTTAATGTAAACATCATGGATGGCATTGGATTGTGGTGATTTCTGGCTGTTTTTCTGTTTTTTGGGGGTGTACTGTTGATGTGGACTGGCCATGTGGGTGGTGGTGGTGGCCATCTTGAGTGCTGGCTGGTACAGGCAACATGTGCTTGGGGTGCAAGGGGCCATTTTGAAGAGAGGCAGTGTCTGAGGCCTGCACTTATTTTGCCTACTTTTCATCCATTATGCCCAGGGGTAGTGAGTGTTGCATGGGCCTAGTGTTTCTGAGGGGTGTCTTCTTGAATTTAAACACCATTGAGGCCATGGATGGGCTGGGATTGTGCTGATTTTATTGTTTTTTGTCGTTTTTTTGGGGCTGCTGGTGGGGCCCTTTGCCCAGGGGTGGTGAGTGTTGCATGGGCCTAGTCTTTCTGTGGGGTGTCCTCTTGAATTTAAACACCATTGAGGCCATGGATGGGCTGGGATTTTGCTGTTTTTTGTTGTTTTTGTCGTTTTTTTGGGGCTGCTGGTGTGGCCTTTTGCCTAGGGGTAGTGGTGCATGGACTGAGTGTGCCTGTAGTGTGGTCTCACTCTCTTTAATGTAAACATCCTGGATGGCATTGGATTGTGGTGATTTTTAGCTGTTTTTCTGTTTTTTTGGGGTGTACTGTTGATGTGGACTGGCTTGGGGTGTAAGGGGCCATTTTGAAGAGAAGAAGTGTCTGAGGCCTGCACTTATTTTGCCTACTTTTCATCCATTATGCCCAGGGGTAGTGAGTGTTGCATGGGCCTAGTCTTTCTGTGGGGTGTCTTCTTGAATTTAAACACCATTGAGGCCATGGATGGGCTGGGATTGTGCTGAATTTTGTCGTTTTTGTCGTTTTTTGGGGCTGCTGGTGGGGCCCTTTGACCAGGGGTGGTGAGTGTTGCATGGGCCTAGTCTTTCTGTGGGGTGTCCTCTTGAAGTTAAACACCATTGAGGCCATGGATGGGCTGGGATTGTGCTGTTTTTTGTGTTTTTTGTCGTTTTTCTGGGGCTGCTGGTGTGGCCTTTTGCCAAGGGGTAGTGATGCATGGACTGAGTGTGCCTGTGGGGTCTCACTCTCTTTAATGCAAACATCCTGGAAGGCATTGGATTGTGGTGATTTTTGGCTGTTTTTCTGTTTTTTTGGGGTGTACTGATGATGTGGACTGGCTTGGGGTGTAAGGGGCCATTTTTAAGAGAGGCAGTGTCTGAGGCCTGCACTTATTTTGCCTACTTTTCATCCATTATGCCCAGGGGTAGTGAGTGTTGCATGGGCCTAGTCTTTCTGTGGGGTGTCTTCTTGAATTTAAACACCATTGAGGCCATGGATGGGCTGGGATTGTGCTGAATTTTGTCGTTTTTGTCGTTTTTTGGGGCTGCTGGTGGGGCCCTTTGACCAGGGGTGGTGAGTGTTGCATGGGCCTAGTCTTTCTGTGGGGTGTCCTCTTGAAGTTAAACACCATTGAGGCCATGGATGGGCTGGGATTGTGCTGTTTTTTGTCGTTTTCTTGGGGCTGCTGGTGTGGCCTTTTGCCAAGGGGTAGTGATGCATGGACTGAGTGTGCCTGTGGGGTCTCACTCTCTTTAATGTAAACATCCTGGATGGCATTGGATTGTGGTGATTTTTGGCTGTTTTTCTGTTTTTTTGGGGTGTACTGTTGATGTGGACTGGCTTGGGGTGTAAGGGGTCCGGGATTGAGGCCACAACTAGGTTTCCGGCGGATCGAGAGCACTGAGGGCGATGTGCCAGGTTCGCTCCGATCCCCTCCCGAGACCCATGGTGCCAATAGCGCCCCTTTTTAAAGTGCTGTAACACTCCAAAATCTAAGGAGTATTTTTGGAATGAGTAACTTACTCTTCCCCCATTTTTAAGCACTTTTTTCACTTTTTTTTAATTTTCACTTTCACGTCCCCAGGTTAGGGTGGGTGATTAGAGAGCCCATACCGCCGGGGTTTAGTCCTGACGAATGCCTTGGTAATTAACAACCACCCTTATGGCAGAAACATGTTGACTAAAAAAATGATTTTGAGTATATTCTGTATTTAACCAACCATAAACCTTGGCAACTAAATCCAGACACTTAATACTCTTTGTGCCTTAGGGATCACACATTAAATTTTGTTTTTGATACCCTTTCTAAGGCACTTTTAATTATTTCACTGTAATCTAGAGCACGCCCTCCCCACACAACCAGCTCCGCAGTCTATCTGGCGTCGTAGCACACCAAAGAGGCACTCGGCCTCTTTGGTGGGGCCCGATGATGAAGCATGACACTGACTAGGTCGGTGTGTGAGGGCTTTCTTTATCACCCAAAACGGGTGTGCTAACTTTATTTTGACTCCGTTACATGTGGTCTTTAGAAATCCCTGAAAGATTGACCAGAGATTGATCTGACCTCTCTCTTCTTGTTTATGTACTACTTGGGGTGTAAAGGGCCATTTTGAAGAGAGGCAGTGTCTGAGGCCTGCACTTATTTTGCCTACTTTTCATCCATTATGCCCAGGGGTAGTGAGTGTTGCATACTTGCATGGCCCTAGTCTTTCTGTGGGGTGTCTTCAATGTAAACATCATGGATGGCATGGGATTGTGCTGATTTTTCTGTGTTTTGTCGATTTTTTGGGGTGTATAACTGAACTGATGTTCCTCTGTCTTCCATTGCTTTTAGGTGCACAAGACTCAAGAGAACCACCAGTGCCAGGAAGAAGTCCTGCAGCGGTGTGTGTGTGCAGCATAACGTCACGCGACGTCACGTCTGGACACAGACAACTCTGCAACTCGTGCAACTGCTGCCTGCTGTTCTGACCTGCTCTGAAGAAGATGGCCCCAAAAAAAGTTACCCGTAGCTCCTCTAGCAAGAAAGGTGCCAGTAAGGAGCAGAAGAAGCAAGTTACCAAGGAGACTGGTGTGCCGGCCGCCCCTTTTTTTGGGAGTAAAAAAAAAAGTATGCCTGCAGCAGCAGCGGGATCTGCTGGGGACCAAGCTGGGAGCAGCACCCCCGCTCCATTGGGCTCAGTGCCACTACAACCACCACGCCAACTTAAGTCCAAGCCCTTGAGTGCTGCAGAGGCAGCAGTATAGTTGTTCAATCACCATCGACCAGTGATGTTGGCTCATCGCAAGAAAGCAGCAGCAATGTCCCTCAATCAACACAGGTTGTTGTAGCTCATCTGATGAGTGTTGAACAACCACAGCCGCAACAACTATCACATGTGCAAGTACATGCCCAAGTACATGTGGAAGGAGAGGCAGCGCAAGGAGATGCGCAAGCAGAGGTGCATGGAGGGTCACAAGTGCCCACAATAGTTGTTCCTCCCGAAGTAGGGGCACATCAGGAAATAGACAATCAAGGCGAGGTATCATTTGAGGAAGACACTCCTCCTGATGATCATTCATTGTCTTCCACACCCCTAGCAAGGAAGAGATCAAGGGTGGTGTCTACATCTTCTTCAAGCACACCTCCTTCTGATGATACGGATCAAAATTGGGAACCAGCACCACTGCCGTCTGAGAGTGAGGCACACCATGATCTGACAAAGGTAGTTAAGCGTAAAAGGAAGCTCGTCCAAAGTCTCAGAGTTATGGAGTGTGATGATGAGGCTCAGCAAGAAGTGGCGGATACTGCTGCTGATGAAGACTCTGACAACGACGACCCAGTCATCATAAAGGTAACTGCAGCGCCAGCGGGCATGCAGCAAACAGACATTTTGACCCTAGCCCGAAAAGCTGCTGAGCGTGATGATGATGATGTTGTTGACGAGGAGGCAGTGGAAACACCACCACAATCATTGGAGTTAAGTAGTACACCAACTCGTACCGCTTCCATATTTCTTTCTGGCAAGAAGGGACCACCATCCACCTCGACCTTAATTAGTGGCGGTGAAAGTGCACAACGTACAAAAGTTGGGCAATCCAGATCCTCCACTTCATCTGGCATTAGCAGCATGACCACCACCACCAGTATCGCCGCCTCCTCCAGGCCCCACAGACACTTCAAGTCACCAGTTTGGGACTTCTTTACTGTTTGCCCAAAAAGGGAAAAGTTCGCCATTTGTACCCTTTGTAAGGTTGCATTTAGTCGTGGTAACTCAGGTACCAACTATGGTACCGGAGGCCAGAGAGGTCATCTTAAGAGACAGCACACTGTCCAATGGTTTGCGCACCTAAAGGCGATCAAGGAAGCCCGAATTGGAAGTCAAGAAAACGTTGATGTTTCATCTGATGATGACGAGGAGGAAGAAGACGTGTCAAACACTTCACTTACACCCAGTACCCCTGTCAGCAGCACACCCCATGAGAGGCACACTAAGAGTGTTGGAGCGAGTGAGACACCAACGCGCAAAAGTTCACCAGCGAGCATAATTGCGTCAACGAAGTCATTATCATCCCGTAAATGCTTGGTCCAGGGCAACATTAGAACCATGTTTTCTTCAGACGCGCCATATGAACGCAACCACCCACTGACGCGTCTGTATAACACTAAGCTGGCTAAAATGCTAGCTGTGGACCTTCTCCCTTTTTCTTTTGTAGAAGCGGTAGGTTTTCTAGAATTAGTGGCAACGCTCTGCCCTAAATGGAAGGTTCCTAGCCGGTTCTATTTTGCCAGAGTTGCGGTTCCAGCACTACATGAAGATGTGCTGGAGGCGATTGGGCAGCTTTGCAGAAGAGTGCTGTTCACACTATACATCTGACAACAGACATGTGGACCAGTGGCGCAGGCGCTGATTACATGTGCATCACTGCACACTGGGTCTCTTTTTCAGATGTTAAAGCAAAGCTAAACGCAGGTGTTGACCCGGACCAAGTTTTTAAAGCTGCTCGGAAACATGCAACACTAGCCATGTTTGGCTTGGAGAAAAGTCACACAGCAGAAAACATTTTGGACGAGTTTAACAAAAAGGTCTTTCACTGGCTGTCCCCAAAAAAACGTCAGATTGGTTATGTTTCCACGGATAATGGCGCCAATGTAGTTAAGGCCATGGCGATGGGTGCATATTTCAGAGTGCCGTGTTTGGCGCACTGTATCAACCTGGTAGTTCAAAAATTCTTGAGTGATAGAAACAGTACAGCGTTCGAGGTAATGGCCACCTGCCGCAAAATGTGCAACCATTTCAGCCATTCTTTTAAGGCCCGGAAGCATCTGAGGAGGCTGCTACTTGAACGTCGAATGCCAGTGAAAGCACTCATCCAGGAGGTGGCAACACGTTGGAACTCAACCTTCTACATGCTTGAGCGTCTGTATGAGCAGTATACGGTACTCGATCACTATTTCTTAACAGAGGGTACAGCTCAGAAGGACCTGCGGATGGGTGCGGCGCAATGGGACATAGTTAAAAGCCTGACAGACATGCTTCGTCCTTTTGAGTTCTTCACGCGTGCAGTCAGCCAGGAGGACTGTAATTTGGGACAAGCTATCCCATTGTTGTGCATGCTGGAGCACCAACTGAAGGCGGTGTCTTCTGAGTTAGAAAAAGATGAAAAAAAAAGACCCTTTTATTTTGTCGGAGAAATTATTAGACCGCCTACGTGGTGATGAACGTCTTAAAAAGATCAACTCAGAACAGCATTACATTTGTGCTACTATTCTGGATCCACGCTACAAAAAGGCGCTGGCAGGCCAAGCATTCTTTCCTTTTGCTGATGAAGATGTTAAAAAGTACAAACGTTGGCTAGCCTGGTCAGCCAAGAGGTTTGAAAAAGAACGGCAGGATATTGAAGGAGAAGGCAGTACATCAGCATCAGCATCAGCAGGCCATCCCCAGTCAAAAGAATCCACTTCGGCACCTGTGGCTGTGGCACAAGTGACCTCTCAGCCGTTAAAGACACCGGCAACCGGATCATCTGCACCACACACAACAGTAACAGTGGCTGCTGTAGAGGATTGGCTAACTTTGCTTGGGTATGGTTCTCGAAAAAATGTCACAGGCACAGCAAAAAGTAAGCAAAGTGGAGGAACCGTTGAGGACCTTGAGTCGATGGTGCAGGACTATCTGAATGACTCAACAGAGGTCTTTCTTAATGATGAGCCATTGCAGTATTGGCATGGGAAAAAACAATTGTGGCCACAGCTCTCCAACCTGGCTATAAACTATTTGTCTTGCCCACTCGCAAGTGTGTCTTCTGAACGTGTTTTCAGTGCTGCTGGTGGCATTGTAACTCCCAAACGGAGCCGCCTCTCGCCCAAAAATGTGGAGCGGCTGACAATGATCAAGATGAATCAGCACCTCATACCACCAGATTACAAAGTACGAGAAAGCACGCCGCATGAAGACGAGGAGGAAGGCAACGTAGATGAGGGGATTTGTTCTCTGTTCGGTGACACTGACCTCATCCTGCCTGAATTCGCAGAGTATGATGACGAAATCTTCTTCTTATTCCCTGACACCGAGCCCTGAAAATGAGACAATGAATCAATAACTTTCTTTTTCGTCCTTATTCACTTTTATTCCTGTGTGTCTTTCTTTCTTTGTTTTCCTCAGTTAATTTAATTCAAACTTTAATCACCTAATCCCAAAAACAAGCCCATCAGCAGAACTGTCTTCACTTGTTTGCTTATTGATTTGAAGGTGCCGCAGTCTACATTCCTCAGGTTCACAAGTTCAGAAGAACATGCTCCTCTATCCTCCTCCTCCTATTTCCCTCAAAGCAGAGGGCTGGATTACGCCCAATGAAGAAAGACTCAGCACTTGTGGGGGTGTTCTACTTCTTTGCGGGTGAGTTGACGGCTCTGGGCCCATTGCTGTGAAGCTCTAATAACGGATAAAAGTGTTTAGGACCAAATATGAGGCTGACATTTTTTCTGACTTGCTTGCCTTTGAGGTGCTCTTTGGCGGGGTTCCGGGTGTTTGTGGGTGAGTTTTGGGGTCTGGGAGCACTGCTGCGACAGTCTAATCTTGATTGAATTTCCTTTTCAGGAAATCCGTGGTGGAAAACAGGAGTTATGATGATGATGACCTAGCTGCACAGCGCGTTTGGACCGAAGGCCGAGAGATATTGTAAGTATGAGATTTAGCTTTTTGGCTGTTTGGGGGTGTTGTCGCGTGCTTTTTTGCGGGTGGGTTGGCGGGTCTTGGGGCATTCCTGGGAAGGTCTAATACCGGATAGAAGTGTTTTGGATAAAATCCATAAGGAAAAGCCTTTTTTTTGCTATTTCTTCTGACATCTTGCTCAATGTAGCGTTTTGGGGGGCTTCCTGGTGTTTGTGGGTGGGTTGCGGGGTCTCTGTCGAAGCACTGCTGCGACAGTCTAATCTTGATTGCATTTGCTTTTCAGGAAATCCGTGGTGGAAAACAGGAGTTATGATGATGATGACCTAGCTGCACAGCGCGTTTGGACCGAAGGCCGAGAGATATTGTAAGTATGAGATTTTGCTTTTTGGCTGTTTGGGGGTGTTGTCGCGTGCTTTTTTGCGGGTGGGTTGGCGGGTCTCTTGGGGCATTCCTGTGAAGGTCTAATACCGGATAGAAGTGGTTTGGACAAAATCCATAAGGAAAAGCCTTTTTTTTGCTATTTCTTCTGACATCTTGCTCAATGTAGCGTTTTGGGGGCTTCCTGGTGTTTGTGGGTGGGTTGCGGGGTCTCTGTCGAAGCACTGCTGCGACAGTCTAATCTTGATTGCATTTCCTTTTCAGGAAATCCGTGGTGGAAAACAGGAGTTATGATGATGATGACCTAGCTGCACAGCGCGTTTGGACCGAAGGCCGAGAGATATTGTAAGTATGAGATTTTGCTTTTTGGCTGTTTGGGGTGTTGTCGCGTGCTTTTTTGCGGGTGGGTTGGCGGGTCTTGGGGCATTCCTGGGAAGGTCTAATAACGGATAGAAGTGTTTTGGACAAAATTCATAAGGCAAAACCTTTTGGCACTTTTTGTAACTTAGGGTTCGTTAGGGTTAGCCCTAGCAGCAGGATTGCATGTGTTTCGGGGTGTTCTATTGCAACTCAGTTCTGGGGTTTTAGAGCACTCTTGGAGCGATGCTGGCTATGGATACTTTTGCTTGCTTGCATGTGGTTTGAATACAATCCACGGTGGGTAAGGGTGTATTTGGGCCTACTTTTACTTATAAAGTACGTTTTGTCACCATTTTTCTGCTAGGCCTCGTTTTTTGAGATCTGATTGGGGGTCTTCTACATTTGCGACTGGCTTTAGTAAGGGTCTTGGTGGGAGCATTGCTGGGAAGGTCAAATTTTGTTCTAAAACACAGTTTACAGTACACCTACCTTGAGGGGAAAGATCCGCTATAATATTTTGGCCATACTTATTTATCCTTAAAAAGGTGACTCTGACAGAGTACGCAATTTCAAAAATATTGTACTGTCTATTAGGGAAATCAAAGTGTGACTTTTTGCACCACACAGCGTACATACCTTATATTTATTTATCAGTGGTATTGTAATAGCACTTCCTGTTTTCCGTTCAATAATTACAGGCCGGGTTTCAGTCAACATCCGCCAGGCAGGCAGTGGACAGGGTGTCTTCTGTCAGTGGTCACCAACATTGATGGACGAAGCGTCAGCTGGAATGGAGGAGTGCCGCTAATAAGAGGAATTGTTTGCTGCATGCAACTTACTTACCAAATTCAACAGGACAACTCCAACAACATACAGAATACAGATAGAGTATCCATTGTTTTCTTCTATGAGTGTGACTGCATTTGGTTAGCTTTAGTTTGTACCCAAAGATTTCTTTATCTTCAATTATTGTTTGTCCATGCTGTGCTTTTTTTTTCTTCTCTCAACAAAACCTACCCAAAAAGAAACCCCCATTCCCATCCATTTTCCAAACCCTAACCCTCTTCCCCCGGGCTGTGTGGTGTTGCTTGATGTCTGACTAAATGACATCAATAATTCCACACACTTGCTGGGGAGGATAAGGTCATAGCAACAGGCTGGTGAAGGAATACGAGGATATATTCTAGACTTACTCAGCTTTAGTACTATTTCTTGTAGTAGTAGGAGCCAATGTCAAAAAAATTCAACGCAAGTACTAGTTATACTTGCAATACTTTACCATTTGTTAGGCTACATTGTGGCACTGTTCTAGTGTACTGTCACCTGCTATATTCTCGAGCGTACCGTAACCGTTGTAATGCTACAGTAAGGACAAACCAGGTTTCGTTGTCTTTTTTTCCATAGGCATGCAACTGCCACTGTGTCACACCACTAGTACCACCGCAATGAGGAAATTTCATCCGCCAACCTTATTCCCCATTTCACGTGGAGCCAGCCCTGGGCATAGCCCTAATTTCTAACACAAATTACAGGTAAGATAAGCGTTTGGTGGGAGGTAGTATAATGGAGTATTAGGACTAGACGAGAGATTGACGGTAGTACTACTAAAGTCCTAGGACTCTTCAGGAAAACAAACTTACTGTTACACCCCCACCCACCAGACTGAAAAGCAGTAAAAAACAGGTATGGTCAGATAAAGTTTAAAAAAGTATATTTATGTAGCCCTAACAAAATAATCTCCCTCAAGACCCTCCCTAACCCCAACGATTGTCTTTGAAAAGTCCCAAAAAGCACCCAACTCCCAAATCCCACCCCCCAAAAGTCTCTAAAAAAAGGGCAAGGGACACTCCACTACTGGAGGGTGCTGGTGAATTTTGCGGCCAGGGCATCATACTCCTTGCGGAGGGTGGCATGCTCGAAGCGGAGGCCCTCCACCAAGTTCTTGTACCTATGGACCTCCTGCTCCAGGTAGGACATTCTCACTCCTAGGCGGCGCTGGCATGCCTTGCAGCTCCTGTGGGGGGCAGCTGGTCTTTTTGCTGCTTGGCGGTTGGCTTTGTTAGCCCGGCTCCGTACCGCTGGAGCACTGCGCTGGCTGGCAGCCTGTGGGGTCACGGAGGAGGATGCAGCTGTCCCAGTCGAGGATGTTGTGGTTGCACCGGTCGACTGCGTGTCCTCCGACTCCTCCAGGGCCACCAGCCGCTGATATTCCGCGACAGTGCCATCCAGCCTCCGTTGCTGGGCCATTCGAGCCTGCTCCCTCCATGATGTCGATTTGGAAGGAGCAACTATATGAAGAAAGAAAGACATAGTCTGTAACCAATGCTCCTTAACATTAATAACACAAAGTGATTGAGCCGAAAGTTGTGTCACAGTACAAGTAGCAAATTGAAAGCACAGTACATAACTATTGAGGACAGTATCTATCTAACCTCCCACTTCTGCATCCTTGCTCTAACATTAGTGGTAGTTTAATGAACAAATTCTACGACCACTATGGACTTCCATTACAGTCGACTATGACAGTACACCAGTCTTATTCTTCTTCTTCTCTCTTGTTTCGGAAAATTGGTATGTTATCTTATGCAAGCCGGCAGAATGCCAGCGCAGTGAACTTGCACCCGAGAAAAACAGACGCACACCATGATGAGTGAGACAGACTTGCGTTACTGTACCGGTCCAGTACATGCAGGTGGTGAAGCTATTACTTTTCTATTACGGGTGGCACTGAGAATACTCTGTTACAAGGGCTACTGCTTAATTAATTTACCTTTCACCCTACAGTGCAAATAAGTACTAGAAAAGGAAAATGAAGAAGCTAAATAATTAGATTATCTATCACTTCACATGGGATGTATTTGATGACATATGGGATGACTTTAGGTGCTTTGCTTATTATTGAGTGAACAGTGATACACCCACACATGAATGACGTACTACTACTAAACTAAAGTTATTAAGAGAGGTACGGAGTGTCCACCGTAATAACCGGATATATGCTGTGCTTGCAGTTGCAATACAAACTATTGCTACTATTCATGGTAGTATTGGACAAATTTACAATTTCTTTTCCTTGCCTTCCCTACACTGGAACGGACGTGCGGGTGCGGTGTTACATGCTCTTCAAGGTAACACTTAGTTCATCCAGTGACCATCTACTCTCTCTAGATACACATGTGCTATCTAAGAGTCAGATAATACCATGCTCCAGGCATCCATCCATTCAAAGTATATGCACACATACAGTTTATGTTTCACCCACCCAGGCTGTTGTCCTTCCACCCATCCTTGCTTCATCATTGACCCAGCCATGCACCATACCATATTCTTTCCTTCCCAGCCACCTCGGGGGCCAAGCAAACACATATCATTCTTCTTTGCCAGCCATCATAAAATTTCTCGTCCTTCCACACTTACTTACACCCTTCTTTCGCTTTTCGAATATATAGCTTACCTGTGCCCGCCACCACCGTGTCAACCCTCACAGGCACATTGGTGTCGTCCGCCACTCGCACCGCCTCCTCCCCAGAAGAGTTGTCCTCCTCATCCACCACCTCCGCACTGGCCCCGCCACCAGATGTTCCACCTACAAAGTAAATTTTTAGAATGTTAGAATACACCACTCACTACTGTATAATATTTGGTCTAGGAAGAATAAAGAAAGTTAAAAAAAACGAAATACAATGTAATAATTTGTAACTGTATACTCTACAGTAAAAATGTCCCTTTTTCCAGGGAAGGCTGTTGTCTTGCTGCACTTTTTGGCACAACTGATGAATGCTTGCTTTTTATTTTTAACACACAACACTTTTTCTCCTAACAGAAGCTTGACTTCTAAGAACACGATCAGGGTCAAGCTCAAGTTCAAACCAGGTGAGAGCTCAGCTCGACCACAAGAAATGTGTCCAATTAATCGTTAGCACTAAGCACTTTTCCATTTTCAGTTAAACGTTTACTTTTATGACAAAGTTGATTTTAATAAATGTGTTTAGTTTTAATAAAGCTTTTAAACTTAAATAGACTCTGTGGTTTTTGGTCCTCCAGACTAGAGTGGATGAGCTAAAGGTTTTGGAATTTTTGCAAGCATGAGTGCCTCTGACACTTCTTGACTGTGACTCCGTACTCTTGCCCTGCGTAGGATAATCTAATGATCATTGGGGATCAATCATCGGTGACTTAGGGAGCTAAATGACTCTGCCACACTATCTAGTCAGTAAGGAGATTGGGGGTTCTTCAAAGTCTGATATCACTGAGGTATGTGGAAAGAAAGTCTACCTGCGCCTATTATAATTGATAAACAATGCACTATTTAGTGTTCATAGTTCGGTTTGTGCAGATTTGTCCCTGCAACAGTAGTAGAATGGATTGTCCCCCTATCCAAAACAAAAGTAAAGTAGTATCTTATTCTTTCTTGGTGGTCATTCACCTTTTTATTGTTGGCAATTGTCAAAGCATAAACATTTAGAAGACTTGAAAAGACATTATGGACAATCCCAGAGGACTGCACTCAGTGCATAGAGCTATTGCTGACTAGAATGGGAGTCCAATGGAATTGCCAAATGTGCAATCTTAGTTAGCTACACAAACAGACTAATAAGAATAATCTAGTAATACCACAGGGAGTCATAGTCGAGGCAGGATAAGAATTTAGATCCAGTCTACAAGAAGATCAAAGACGATTTAGAAAAAATCGAATGAGGAACGCTAGGAAAAAATAGGTACTCTTTATTAAAATTAAAACTTACTGGGGCCAGCAAAGGAGCCCTCGCCTGCCCCATCCTGGCCTGCATCCTCCTGAACAGCACCCTCCTCCTGTGTCCTCTTACCCTTGGGGGGAGCTGATGTACAACATGAAAGAAAGAAAGACCAGAAAACATGGATGAGATTTGTCAACCAAATCAAACATTTCAAAAGAACTATAACAACATATTTTGGAGAAATAGCAAATAGATAGACAACTATTCCACGGGATATATTGACCTATCTCATATGGTATACTACGTTATTCGTATTGCCTGATTTGCGGACCGTTGACTTTCAAAGTTCCTATGTAACTCAATAAACAGACTACTAAAAAGGTTTGCCTAGGCCTGGCAGGCAGAAGTCCGCAGCACGCAAAGTGACAGACAAAGTCCACCCTGCTTGCAGATCAGTGAATACTCAAACTATCAATCCACCGACCACCACCACTATTTCTTCTTATAGCCATGTGTCTAAAGGAAGGACTGGACTTCAGACTGTTGGGGCTGATTTAGAAGTCCCTTGCGGCTCATTTTCCTCCATTGTTGCGTGACTTTTGTGACGCAGCGGCAGAACAAAAGAGTCGCCATGGTGCGACGTATATATTAAAAAAAACGCATATGGGAGATGCATCACGTTGTAAAGCCCTGCACCATCAGGGGGCGTTCCGGCGCAAGGGAGGGCGTTCCTGCGCAGGAACGAATCCTAAAAGTAGCTGAGGGAAATCTACAAGATGTCAATCAGTCACTTTTAGGACAATGATGCGTGACTCAAACCCTGCGCCTGCTTGAAGCCGACGTACGGCTTGATGCAGCATTGGGGAGATAGGGCACCCCAGAGCATTGCTGGAGCTGCGCCATCGTTGGCACGCAACTCCAGCAATGCGCCGCCTTTACACCACAGATGCGTAAGGCTTCTGTGACGTTTTGGGCCAATGGGTGGTGGTGGCATGGCGCACAATTACTGCCGCATCCCTGCTACTTTGCAGGGATGCGCCGGTAATTGAAAATATGACCCTTAGTGTCTCATTACGCAGTTCTTTACACTACACTCATACATAATTTCTCAGGCCAATGAAATGAACACAAAATACAAAACAAATAGGCATAGTAGCAAGCAAGGCTACTGAGAAGGAGAGCAGTGCACCTGAAATGCATAGAAGATTTTGAAATATAATTTACCTAATGTAATCGGCAGCATTATTGCTCTTGGTAAAGAACAAAGATTTGCAAATAACAGAGCCGGATAAAACAGATTAGTGATGAAATAGCTAGAAATGGCTACTACTACTCACCAAGCCCGGGGACGTCTACGTCGAGCACGTCCAGCAAGTCCCGTTCCTGGTCCATGACATCCGTCCAGCGGTGGGTGGCCTGGTTATAGGTGCGCCGGACCCCAGAGAGCTTAAACATGGCCCGGCACACCTTCTCCCACCGCTTCCGGCGCTCCCGGATGCCATAGCCGGTTGCGATCTTGCCGCCTCCCAGGATCATCTTGGGGAGGCGGCGCTGGACGTGGAAGATGAGTGCAGCCACCTCCTCCGCGCTAAAGATCTCCCGTGGCATCACTTGCTCCCCCCTCAAACGCCCGCACGGGAGCCGGGCACGGGGTGCGGGACCCTTCCCCTTCTCAGGGTGCTTCCCGGCTCCCTTTACCATGGTCTGGGCAGAAATGAGTTACATAATAAAGAAGAAATAGAATAGGGAAGAAGAAAGTAAAAGAGTTTAAAAAAGTAGTTTAAAATTAACAAAAAGTAGCAGAAAACACAAAAATATAGAGCTAGAAAAATAGAGGGATAGATAATAAGTAAAATAGATCAAATAAACTTAAAAAAAAGCAAAGGATGGCAGAGATTCAGAGAGGATACAGAAAGCATGCCCAGAACTATAGCAATGAATGAGAAACAAGATGGCCGCGCCCATTCACGACCGCGTGGGTAAGTTCGCGCGAGATTTTCCTCGCGAGCACGTGCGAAATTGTACTAGCGAGCAGCACACTTTGCGAGATTACACATAGCGGCCGGAAACGGAATTACGTCACGCAAACAAGATGGCTGCGCCCGTGTACGACCGCTAGGGTAACTTCGCAAACATATAGCTACAAGCGCCTTGCGAACACGAAAAAAATCACACGAACATACACGCCGCAAAAAAAAAGTGTATTCGCTCGCATTCGCGGCTTCCGAAATCGATCTCGCACGGATTCGCGCCCCGCAAATGACGCGAAATTGCAGAAAAACGATTTTTGCTAAACTGAAAGCAATCAGCAGGTGCAAAAGTTCAAACTTAACATTAGTAACCATTCACTCTAGTGCTTCCTGAGGGGCCCCTCCAGAGTTCAGTTGCCTATTTGCAACTATTCCATGACCCTGCTATGACCCAAACAGCAGGCTCATAGAATAGCTACAAGTAGACCATAAAGGTCCTGTGAAAAAAAATTGCACTGCAACAGAAAGCAAATTACAGATAAGGAAGGAAGCAGGTGCCAGCCAGACTGGAAGTTTCAAAATTACTGACACATTAATCCCCCCCTAATTAATTCATGGCAGTTGAAGAAGGGCAGGTGTGCTTGCTTTCACTGCAACAGAAAGCAAATTACAGATAAAGAAGGAAGCAGGTGCCAGCCAGACTGGAAGTTTAAAAATAAGTGACACATTAATCAACCCCAAATTAATTCATGGCAGTTGAAGCAGGGCGATGTGCTTGCTTTTTTTCACCCCCATAATCTACAGTGATAAACAAACCTAATGGGTGGCAGTCAGGATGTACCAGAGGGTGGCATGGGTGTACCAGAGGGTGGCAGTGGTGAAACAGAGGGTGCTGTGAACCTGTGATGATAAACCAGACGTAGAAACAACATAGTCGCGGCCGTTGCGAGCCGAAAAGTAAGTTCGCAATTGCGAAATGGTCCACAAATCCTCGCGAACGCTCGCCAACAAAAAAAACAGAAGAATCCGTAAATCCGCAAATTCGCGTACGCGAGATCCGCTAGATCCGCCCATGCTTAGTAGCTGGAAGACTCTGGCAAAAAACGAGATCTGATATCATGACGGGGCGCTTTCTTGTAGCTAAACAATGTCCTGTATTAGAACCATATTGGGACAGTATCACTAGCCCAGGAGATAGGAAGCTTTTCTTCCAGCTAAGATCAGGTGCCCTTCCTTTGAGATAATTGACGGGTAGGTGGAGGAGCTCCACCACCTCCTGCTGCCCAGTTTGTGGTGCAGCAGACGAAAGTATAGGTCACTTCTTATTCATGTGCATAGCTTATAACACCCCGAGAAAAGCTTGGTTAGCCCCTGTCTGCAGAAATCTAGGGGCAATTAGGGGTGTTGAGGCATTACGAATACTTTGTACCTCCACCGACATGCCTGTTGTCCTAGCAACAGCAAAGTACCTAGGGTGGGCATGGTCTATTAGATGGAGGGCAATTCTTACTAATGTAAATTGATCAGGGTACTCTTCGTGGGTTTTGTGTAATTATACATCAAAGTTTCTTATTGGTTATGTCTGCACACCTGTCTTAACATTTTGTATAATATGAATTTAACTTTTTTAATGATGTATTTTAAATGCATGTTTGTGCTTTTATGAGTATAATTCTCGAATAAAGCTTTGATACGATACGTTAATAGTGCAATAGGAAAATCGCAGCTTTTTCAGCGATATGTGCCAAAAAAGCGGCAATACTGCTCTTGATAATATGCCCCCTTTTTTCCACAGTGGAGTGACGTCGTCACTCCTGCTCCAGGTATTACCCATTCTGTCAGTGGTTTCTTGTGAACCATAGTGCGTTGGATTGTCTAAGTCGGGATTCCAGTAGACTCTGACATGCTCCCCCTTTCACCCAAATTACCGTTATTTTGCTATATGCATGGGTGTTAGCCTCCTGGGCCCTGGAGATGTACTTGTTCACCAGTGCCAATGTTGTGAAGGAAGAAGAGGGGGACAGGCTGTGCTTGTGGTACATGGGCTGAAGTAATCTCTGAAGAAGAGCTATTACTACTCAAGCCAGCCTGCCATTTTGATTTATTGTGAGGGCTCGAACCACAGCCTCTGTTATAGATTCTAATTCCAACAGAATTGTATCTGAAGACAGTTCTATGAGAGAGCCCCCCCCCCCCTCAGCAGAGGGCAGAATGAGATGCATCTGCAATATGGGCTAAGTGTGGGCAAAGGAGTGTGCTGATTGGGCATTTGCATGTTTATGTGGCCCGCAGATTCTCACTATCAGCTGTGTTCTTGAGGTATTTTGTTCTTAAAGAAGTACTTTTATTCTTTGTTCTGTGTTGAAAGGGTTCAAACGCCGATGGCATGCTTGTTTCCAATGGTTGAGTTGCTAAATTACTGTCATGCTGTTTTTTACTTATTTTTATATTGTACAAGTTTTCGGTGTTCGGACCAAGTAGGTCCTCAACAGTGATACTTTTGCTTTCAAGCTGAGTCTCTATTGGCATGGACAGCACTCTCACAGATGCTGATACTGATCCAGGCATTTTTTTTTAACCCCGTCATTTTGCTATTGCACAGGAGTGCCACTGATGAAAAAGCCTGTGAGAGGTGTCCACCCAAATAGGAATGGGTTGGATGGCTTGCTTGTACCTTTATTTCTCCTTTGGGAGAGTCAGTGCCTATGTCATGCTGCTGATGAAAGCAGCCATCTCATTCCTTGCACTAGCTGTACTAGCTGTATCCAATTGCCTGGTTGCCTGGATTAATTGCCTGGATTAGTTGGAGGTTATCAAAGCTACCAAATTTGTTGTACAGTTTGTGTGTTACTTGGAGGGCACTTTAATGCTTGCCGGTATTGCTGATTGCTGGTCTCTTATCGATGTCCTATCGGAGACGAGGAATACTAGGGGGATGTTTTGCTGCCAGATATCCCAGCCCTCTCTAGTGCTCCAGCGCCTACCATGTATCCATGTCTCCACAGACCAAGGTATAAGGGCTAGACATAGGGGATTATGGAGCCCAACATTCTCTATATACTCAGTTTCTATGTAAGCGTAATTTCACCTTGTGGGCCTATACTTTGGATGTTGTACTTTGTAGGCTCTATTGACAATAAGGCATGTGATCTTCCTGTGGTCTTCTTTAGATCAGTATAGGATCTGACATGGTCTGGTGTGTCTGGATCGAAGGGTAAAAGGAGGAAAAGGAGCTGCAACAATTTGGCGGTCATGTTGAACATTTTATTGACAGATATTACATTAGCAGATGGTAGCAACAGGCAAACAAGCAGCTGTAGGTGTTGCTGGTTATTTTGTGGTCTGTTTTTAAAAAAAAAATGTGGGCCGTTCTGCGATTCCCTCAGGTGGGCAAGCGGGAGGACCGACTGGCAAAACATGCCACACCGGGATCCAGCCAGGCCACCTCCGTAGTGTTGGGTGCTCTTCTAATGCTGCTCTCTCACTGCACTCACATCCCATGCCTGGGAAGCTGCCTCTGATTGATACCAATCTCAGAAGGTGGGGTTGTCTGACTTTAGAGTTGATGATGAAGCCAATGATGCCAACGATGGAAGGGTGGAAGGTGGCAACCCAGGCTGGTTTTTGTTTGCAATCTAAATAATCAGCTGATAACGCTTTCCCTCATGAGTCCCCTTCTGCCACAAGCAACCTGGAACAGTGGAACCCTGGCCTTCTGGGCTTCCCCGAGTATGGTGGAGAAGTGGTGCGGGGAGGATTTCTAGTCACCCCAAGTGCTTTGTGACTGCTGTGCAGTGGGGAGGACAATAAGCCAACACCAATGCTCCTGTCCGCTTGCTGCTGCTCCCTGCTCTCTGGTAGCCGTGCATTCTCAGGGCTTCCTGGTGTCTCTTGGCATCTCGGCTCACTCCCCAGGCTTTCCAATATCTGACATCAGGCATCCGTATCTGCTCTGTGTTCTGTGAGCTGTACAGGAAGAGTTTGCATAGAAACGGTGAGAGGAGTCTAGTGGTGTTCCAGTTCAGTGAGGACCTGGCCTGGCAATTCTGGCTGGAGTATTGCCATGAGGACTGTTCTAATGGGTCAAAACTGAGGTGGCCTGGTGGGTGAAATATGAGGGATTTGGATGGGGCCCCAGACAATTACCAGTGGCTGTGATTAATTCAAGCATTTAATCCATAACCTTGCTATTTTTGCCTCAGAGCCGCCACCCATTGCCTATTAATGGTGACCCACGGCCGGTTGTATGGCATTACAACGCGGGCTTTTACCACGCGTGCCATTACAATGCTGTTTTTACAACGCAAGTCGTTACAACGACTTGCGCTGTAAGCGCTGGATAGTGGAATACTTAAATTTTATATTCCAACTCCAGCCCACGTTACAGTAGTTAAGGTGTTGGAATAGAAAATTAAACTATTCCCTATCCAACAGCGCCCTTCAGCGCAAGTCGTTGTAATGACTTGCGTTGTAATAGCAGCGTTATAGTGGTAGCACGTGGTAATACCCAAGTTGTACAGGCCGTTCCGCCCACGGCCTAAACTTTGAAGTATTTATAGGCATGTGGGATTTTGGCACCATTTCTCTATCCCCCAGGGAAACTAGGGTTCCCTATGTTTGGCCCCCACAACTAACTGGGGCTAATTTCTACTGGGCACTAGACTCACCAACCCATGTGTCTTCCCACTGGTGGGAGGCTGTGCCCTCTTGTGACATTTGGAGGGCCAATATTTGTAGTACTTAGTAATCCATGGGGTCGCACACTGCTCCACCCACCAGCGGG
The DNA here is from genome assembly GCF_964261635.1 of Lissotriton helveticus. Taxonomy (NCBI): domain Eukaryota; kingdom Metazoa; phylum Chordata; class Amphibia; order Caudata; family Salamandridae; genus Lissotriton; species Lissotriton helveticus. The sequence continues at coordinate 1,013,278,929 of NC_136072.1, forward strand.
CTCGCCCCTAAGCATTATGGTCAATGCGGTTCGATTCAGCGTGTGTGTTTCTTGTAAAGTCCCAAGTGTGTTCACCGTTGTGCTGGCCATCCCTGGACACGTGTTTCTGGGTCGTTACCCTTCATCAGCAGGGAATAGGCGTACGTATGGGGTTGCTGTTTAGGCTTCCAAAAGTGTTCTCAGGTCTGGTACCTCCACAGAGCGCAGGTGCGTGATCCCGAGCTCGTCAGCTCAAGCAGCTCAAGGGAGCCTTAATAAACAGTAATCCATGGGGTTGCAAACTGCTCCACCCACCAGCGGGTTCGCCCCTAAGCATTATGGTCCATGCGGTTCGATTCAGCATGTGAGCTTCTTGTAAAGTCCCGAGTGTGTTCACCGTTGTGGTGGTCATCCCTGGACACGTGTTTCTGGGTCGTTACCTTTCATCAGCAGGGAATAGGCGTACATATGGGGTTGCTGTGTAGGCTGCCAAAAGTGTTCTCAGGTCTGGTACCTCTCATTGGCACGCAGGTGCGTGATCCCGAGCTCGTCAGCTCAACCGGCTCAAGGGAGCCTTAATAAACAGTAGTCCATGGGGTCGCACACTGCTCCACCCACCAGCGGGTTCGCCCCTAAGCATTATGGTCAATGCGGTTCGATTCAGCGTGTGTGCTTCTTGTAAAGTCTCGAGTGTGTTCACTGTTGTGCTGGCCATCCCTGGACACGTGCTTCTGGGTCGTTACCCTTCATCAGCAGGGAATAGGCGTACGTATGGGGTTGCTGTGTAGGCTGCCAAAAGTGTTCTCAGGTCTGGTACCTCTCCACAGCGCGCAGGTGCGTTATCCCGAGCTCGTCAGCTCAACCGGCTCAAGGGAGCCCTAATAAACAGTAATCCATGGGGTCGCACACTGCTCCACCCACCAGCGGGTTCGCCCCTAAGAATTATGGTCAATGCGGTTCGATTCAGCGTGTGTGCTTCTTGTAAAGTCCCGAGTGTGTTCACCGTTGTGCTGGCCATCCCTGGACACGTGTTTCTGGGTCGTTACCCTTCATCAGCAGGGAATAGGCGTACGTATGGGGTTGCTGTGTAGGCTGCCAAAAGTGTTCTCAGGTCTGGTACCTCTCCACGGCGTGCAGGTGCGTGATCCCAAGCTCGTCACCTCAACCGGCTCAAGGGAGCCTTAATAAACAGTAATCCATGGGGTCGCACACTGCTCCACCCACCAGCGGGTTCGCCCCTAAGCATTATGGTCAATGCGGTTCGATTCAGCGTGTGTGCTTCTTGTAAAGTCCCGAGTGTGTTCACCGTTGTGCTGGCCATCTCTGGACACGTGTTTCTGGGTTGTTACCCTTCATCAGCAGGGAATAGGCATACGTATGGGGTTGCTGTGTAGGCTGCCAAAAGTGTTCTCAGGTCTGGTACCTCTCCGCGGCGCGCAGGTGCGTGATCCCGAGCTCGTCAGCTCAACCGGCTCAAGGGAGCCTTAATAAACAGTAATCCATGGGGTCGCACACTGCTCCACCCACCAGCGGGTTCGCCCCTAAGCATTATGGTCAATGCGGTTCGATTCAGCGTGTGTGCTTCTTGTAAAGTCCCGAGTGTGTTCACCGTTGTGCTGGCCATCCCTCGAGACGTGTTTCTGGGTCGTTACCCTTCATCAGCAGGGAATAGGCGTACGTATGGGGTTGCTGTGTAGGCTGCCAAAAGTGTTCTCAGGTCTGGTACCTCTCCACGGCGCGCAGGTGCGTGATACCGAGCTCGTCAGCTCAACCGGCTCAAGGGAGCCTTAATAAACAGTAATCCATGGGGTCGCACACTGCTCCACCGACCAGCGGGTTCGCCCCTAAGCATTATGGTCAATGCGGTTCGATTCAGCGTGTGTGCTTCTTGTAAAGTCCCGAGTGTGTTCACCGTTGTGCTGGCCATCCCTCGACACGTGTTTCTGGGTCGTTACCCTTCATCAGCAGGGAATAGGCGTACGTATGGGGTTGCTGTGTAGGCTGCCAAAAGTGTTCTCAGGTCTGGTACCTCTCCACGGCGCGCAGGTGCGTGTTCCCGAGCTCGTCAGCTCGACCAGCTCAAGGGAGCCTTAATAAACAGTAATCCATGGGGTCGCACACTGCTCCACCCACCAGCGTGTTCGCCCCTAAGCATTATGGTCAATGCGGTTCGATTAAGTGTGTGTGGGAACAACAAGTACTTATGTGCACCAACTTTGGTGAACCACTTACGAACTTTGTTTCAACTGTTCAAACCACACGCACTTCACATACCAGAGTGCTTAGGGGCGATCCGGAGGAGAAGCTAGCAGTGTGCCATCCATCGTAGATTTCCATTTGTAGTACTTAGTACACTGGGGGAAAAACATCCCTATATGTGTATCAAATAATCCATTCTTCTTGGGGTCAGATTGGGACTTGTTACAGCTGTTCACTTGGCAATTGTTTGGATGGCCTTTTGAGATCTTTTTATTTTAAAATAATTCTCCCCTTCTTTCTTCTGGTTGGACCCCCGACCACCCTTTTGGAAATCCCCCCAGGGGCCTTTTTGAACAATCTTGTGCTGGCCCAGAGGTCCACATCCACCGCAAGCTTCCTGTGATTAGTGAGCTTGTTGTCCACTAGGTGCTGGTGCAGCTCTATAAAACTGTGAATCAAGTTGTAAGGTGCATTGTAATTATCAACCTGGCTGCCCCTCACCCAGCCATTCAGTGTCTTTCTAGAGTAGTCCAAGAAATCTACTGAACACTGGGTTCTAAGCTTGTGGCTGTCCCTGAACATTTGGCAGTACTTTTCAGAGGTCTGCCAAAACCTAGAGATAAATATGGCTTTCTTGAGGGCATACTTGTTTTGGTTCTCTACTTTTTTTGTGCGTAGTGTGTCCTTCCACAAAAAGCATATACTTCCACAAGCCACGCCCACCTCACTGTTCCTCTGGAATCTTGTGGAGCATCAAGATCACTTCATAGGTAGAAAAACATTTACCTATGTCATCGTCTACCACATAATTGGGCACCAGATCTTTAGGTAACTTGACCCTCTTGTCTCCTTCAGACACTGAGTGCATGATACCACCACTACTGCTGGAATCCGTTTATTTTCTCTTTAAGTTCCAGCTCTTTAAAGCTCCTTACATGAACCAATCACTCCAAAGTAAGTTGTGCCCTCCTCTTGGGCTTGACTATTTATAGCCTGAACTTCCTTTGATGTCCAGTCCATGATCCCGCTCATCCATATCATCCTAATCATCCTGCTGTTCTGCTGTTGTTAGTGACTCATAAACCACCCACAAGGTCCTCAGAACTTTTGGTAGCCAGTTTAGGCTGACAGTGATGGAGCATGGGATGGCTCTAGTACCCAGATAATCCCACTGAACAAAAGTACCTTAAATCTTGATAGTGGTGCATTACGAGGTCTTGCATCGAGGGTGCATAGCCCAGCTGAAGCAATGCATCGGTTTCAAATATGAGAGGCTAAAATGCAAGGTCCAATATCATCATCAAGGATCCAGTCACCTAGGGCTTCTGAAGTGGAGTCTGGTGTCATGGATGCGTAACTCAGCCGACCCGAAGCACCAGTTCCAAGGAGCTACAAGGCTGCGATGCGAGTTTCTGCATTGTCAATGAGAATACCGTTGACGAGGGGTTGCAATGCATAGTACTGGCACTGGTAAAGCCCATGCAGCAGAGGGTATGCATTGGTTATGCTCGGGGTTGCACCGCGCAGCAGAGGAACTGTGTCAGTTCTGCTGGATCCACATATAGGATGAAAGAACACCTTCAGGTGTACTTCCAATGGTGCAGGACTCGGTTGACACCACTTGACAGCTTTAGGCAGTGTTAGGCTCACAGTTGAAGAGTCCAAGTGTTGGTAACAAGAAACTAGCCGTTGGAGTCACTCTGGTGGTGGATGTATGACGTTACAACGCATACTTTTACCACGCCTACCATTACCACGCATTTTTTACAACGCAGGATCCATGACAACGCATACCATTACCACGCATGTATTTACAACGCATATACCTTTACAACGCATACAATTACAACGTAAGTATTGGTAAGTATATAATATTTTTTAATATTTAATTTAAATAAAATTTATATAATGTAATTTAATTTAATTTATTTTAATGTAATTTAATTTAATTAATTTAATGTAATTTAATTTAATGTAATTTAATTTAATTTAATCAATTTAATTTAATGTAATTTAAATTTAATTATATTTAATTTTTACACTGTACCCTTTTACCCAAAAACCCAAAACTAACCCTGAACCCAAAAAATACCTCTTTTACCCAAAAACCCAAAACTGACCCTAAACCCTAAAAATACCCCTTTACCCAAAAACTGAAAACTGACCCTGAACCCTAAAAATACCCCTTTACCCAAAAACCCAAAACTGACCCTGAACCCAAAAAATACCCCTTTACAAAAAAAAACAAATAATATTTTTAATAAAATAATATACTTACCAATACTTACGTTGTAATGGTATGCGTTGTAAAAGTACCTGCGTTGTAAATACATGCGTGGTAATGGTATGCGTTGTAATGGATCCTGCGTTGTAAAAAATGCGTGGTAATGGTAGGTCGTGGTAAAAGTTGCGTTGTAAAGGTTGTATACCCTCTGGTGGTCCTAGGTAAAAGTTGCAGGTCCAGTTCTTCTCATCCAGGCAAGAGGTAAGCAGGCAGGAAGTCAGCACAGCAGGCAGCAATCTGTTAGGGCAGTAGTCCAGCAGAGTGGCAGTCCTTCCAGCAGCACAGAAGTCCTTCTTACTGGCAGAGTCTTCCACATGTCCAGAAGTGTATTGAACAGTTTGTGTCTGAGGTCATATATTTATACCTGGTACTCCTTTGTAGTGGGAGAAGCTTCTGGAAGTTTTACTTTCAAGTGCAATGGTTTCCTGCCTCCCCTGCCCCGATTCCAGACTAACTACAGGGGGTACACAATCCTTGTGTGAAGGAAGGACACTGTCTGCTCAAGTGTAAGTGGGGCTGTGCACAACTCCTTCCTTTCATCCTGGCAGTGATAGCCCATCCAGGCACACCTGAGGCTCTCTATTGCTTGTGTCTGTCTAGGAGGAATACACAAAGACCAACTGCCAACTACTTCTAGTAATGTGACTCAGAGACAGATTGCAGGCACTAAATGTCTAAGGCAGTAAAAGCTTTAAAACGTTATAAAACAGGCATTTTCAAAATTGTAGTTCAATACCCAGCGCCCCAATACCCATATGGGTTACAGTGTTGTGCTTCACAAATGCTGTTTGATTGATTGATTGATTGATTGATTGAAATCCAACTTTACCATAAAAGAGGATTTTTCATTACAATTCCAAGACACCAAACATGAACTTTTTGGCTGTTCCCATTTGGAAGTTATAGCTTATTAAGGTAACTGTGATAAGGTAACTCCAATGTTATCCTATGGGAGACGTAGGCCTTGCAATAGTGATATTTGGAGTTGCACTACTCAAGCAACACCTTCTGATACAGAGCCCCTTCTATCTAGTTTATCCCCTATTTCACTTGAGGAATCGGCAATGGAGCTCTCAAAGTGTAAATCTTGCTAGTCTCATTCTAGCACGATCGATGGTGAACACCTGGCTGAATAGGCTGCTTAACTAATCTCTTGACCAGGCACTGATGGTTCCCTCCAGCTGAAAATAGGCTCTCCGTCTCCACCTGCTGAAGAAGCCTTCTGCTAATTCCAAGATCTTTGACAATTTTTGATCTATATTTCTACTGCCCACAGATGCTAAACTTCTTGAGAAGAATATAAATAGGCATCTATCTAACTTTCTAGAAGCAAACCAACCGCTCCGTGATTCCCACTCAGTGTTCCATGCCCGATTTAGCACTGAGACTGCTCCCCTTGTCTTGGAATACAGTAAAGCTGACCTTGATTCAATTAATCCGGTAATGGTTGCTTTTGGATCTTTCTGGGGCAGTCCACATTGTCTCCCATGCTATTTTCCTAGAGAAACTGAACATGATCTGTATCAGAGGTCAATGACTATGCTGGTTCAAATCCTTCATTGATGGATAATCTTAGGCTGTTTTCCTTCCCACTTTTGCTTCTGGGACTGTAGTGAAGGCAGGGCACAGCTTGCTCACATTGCTATGTTAGCATAGGCTTATTAGAAGTTTAAACTCCATTTTGCCCTTTTGCGGTTTTTGCATACGACACTGCATGTAACTGTTGTTGAAAGTTAGACTACTTGAATTTCTTCATAAGAGAATGGTTTGTTTTTAACATCCCTAGACTTACATCGCAACCTTAGTCTGTACAGTGAGTGCAGAAGCCTCCAAGGGTACCATACCACTGTTAGCTGTTATGTGATGTGATGTGAGGTGATATGCATTTATATGGCGCACTGCCACTCCATGGAGCATCTTGGCGCATTAACTCATGCAGCTGAACAGATGGTCACAGCTTCCTTGTCCTCACTTAGCCGGCAGGGGGGTTAGACCAGTATTTTACATGCGGAGTCTGTAAGGCTGTAGATCCATGTCTTAAGCAGTTTTCGAAACTTTTGTTCGGTGGTGATCATGCGTAAATGATAGGGCAGTTTATTCCATGCCTTTGCGCCTATAACCGCCAGGGATTTTCCTCCCTTCGTTGTCAGTCTAAATTTCGGGACCGTCATCAGGTTCGCTGTCGCGGATCTAAGGTCTCGCGTAGGATGGTATCACCTGAAGTCTTTGTAGAGATACTGTGGGCCATGTTTATGAAAGGCCCTAAAGGCAATCGGCAGGACTTTGAATAGAATACGCTTCTGGATAGGAAGCCAATGAAGGGCATCTAGCGCAGCGGAGGCAGAAGATTTTCTTGGCCATCTAAGAACCAATCTCGCTGCTGCGTGTTGAACCATCTGCAATCTGTACAGGGTCGACTTATTCGCTCCTGCATACAAGCTGTTGCAATAATCCAATCTGGATGTTATCAATGCTACTGCAACAGTGTGTCTAGCTGATAAAGGATGGAGATCAAAACATTTCCTAAGGCCCTTTATAATGTTGAAACAAGAGCCGGCAACTTCCCGCGCCTGCTGTTTGAACGAAAGGGTCTTATCAAATGTAATCCCTAGATTGCGTGCAGCTGTAATAGTATTGGACGGGGCTTCAGCCTCCTCAGGCCAGCACGTCTGGGGGGAAAACAGGTTATTTTGTCCAAATGGCAACATTTCTGTTTTAGCGGCGTTACATTTGAGATGGTTGTTAGACATCCAGGCAAAGGTCGCAGTTAGACACTCTTTCAGGGTCTGTTCGGCATTGGCCAGGTCCTCATCAAAGACTAGAACTAATTGCGTATCATCAGCATACGCTACTGTGCTGATGTTAAACGAGGAGATTAGTTCAATCAGGGGGACCATATACAGATTGAAAAGAGTGGGGCTCAGACTGGAGCCCTGTGGAACCCCTGATTGCACCACCTTCTCATCAGAGCAGAACTGTCCCAGCCTAGTAACCTGCCGCCTGTGCGTCAGGAAATTTTTTGAACCACTTTAACACGGTGCCCGCAATGCCCGCATTTGCCAGGCGATTTAACCATATAGCATGGGACACCGTGTCAAATGCTGCAGATAGATCTAGTAGGATCAGGACTGCCTTTTTGCCCTGATCCAGAGCAGTTTTTAAAGTCTCTGTTGTAAATAGTAGCGCCGACTCAGTAGAATGATGGGCTCTAAAACCAGCTTGGTTAGGGTGAAGAATATTATTCTCCTCCAGATGAGCCGTAAGCTGCTTATTAACGGAAGCTTCTACCAGCTTGCAAACAGCTGGAAGGAGCGAGATAGGTTGTAGGTTGGATAGGACTGTGGGGCCTTGTAGCGCTTTTTTCTGTAGGGGTCTAACAGCTGCCACTTTCCAATGATCCGGAATCTCGCCCGTGAGGGGTGAAGCATTAATGATAGAATTTATCACAGGGTGGACCTCCTCTTTTATAGCTTTTAGCAATGCTGGGGGGCAAGGGTCAAATGGAGACCCTTACTTGATTGAGGATATGGCCTGGGACGAGTCCTCCATATTAATAGGAGTGAAGACCTTCCAGCACGCTGGGATAAAATCTCCAGTGTGTATAGTGTCCGTTGACTCAAAATCTTCCTCCTTAACCTGAGGGAAATCTTTGATAAGATTAAGTATTTTATACTCAAAGAAAGTCGCTATCTCATCGCATAGAGTCTGGGATGGGGGAATTTCCTGAGATAGTGTTTTGGGATTCCTAAAGCAATTAACAATTTCAAAGATTTCCTTTTGCTTATTTTTTGTGTCTTCTATCATCTTTGTATAATAGGTCACTTTAGCACCTTTAATTAAAGCATGGTAGTGTCTCCTAGCCCTCTTATATATCTCCTGGTCCGTGCTGTTGTAGTGTCGCCGCCATTTGCGCTCCAGCACTCTCACTTCTCCCAACGTTACCTTTAGGGCACTCATAAACCAGGGTGTGGACTTTTTCCCTAGTCTAGTTTTATTGTTAGTTCCTCGAGATTTCATCTTATCCCTGATGGTCCTCATCTATCCCTCATATCTCTGGTTATCAGTAGTCACGTTCCCTAGCAGCAATGCTCTGCTTTCCTTCGCCCAATTATTAAGCTCTGGATGCTCTATAATTTTCCCCCAACATGGTGTGGGCTTCCCATTATATGAGATTGCCATTTTCATAGCCTTATTTACCTCAACCCTCAGGCTAAAAGCGATGAATTTGTGATCTGACCATGTTTGGGGCAAAGGGGATTCTACCTTAATCGTGTCCAGGTTTGAGCTGATACAATCCAAGATGTGTCCAGCTTTATGTGTGGATTCTAACGTATGTATCGTCGGTCCTAAGACATTTAGAATCTCTTTAAAACAGAGCACGTTGGGGCCGTTAATACTGTCTAGGTGAAGATTTAAATCTCCCAATAGAATGAAGTTGGCAAATTTAAGAGTTAGGCTAGTCAGTACTTCACCTACACTTTCTAGGAACTGTGTAGATTGTACCGGGGTTCGATATATCAATACCCCCGCAAAGGTAAATGAATCATGTGCCTGAAAACTAAAGCCAAGGCATTCAGCTCCTTTGATGACCGAAAGGTCGGTTGTTATGCATTTTTGGGTGTCTCGATGAATAATTGCCAGCCCCCCCTCGATGTAGAGGTCTATCTAATCTTTGAATTTGAAAGCCTAGGGGCAAAGCATGTACTATGTCGGGGTTTGACCAGTCTCTAAGCCATGTTTCTGTGACAAATAAACAATCGAGATAATTTTCTGAAATAAGGTCGAAAATATGTGTGGCGTTCTTGCACAGGGAGCGAGCATTTATAAGACCCCTGATTAGGGTCCTATGTGCCCCTTTCTCTGTCGGTCTTTGGTAGGGTTCTAATACCTGTTTGCATCCATGGCAACATATCGAGCCCGCCCACGTATCAACGTTGAGAGTCTGGTGACAAAAACTCGGTTTATTGTTAAAGGATAGTAAGTGTTCTCTGGACAGCTAATGGTTCTGGTCAATCTGAGCAGTGTGCCTCGCCCCAGGCGCGTCCTTGGCGCGGACGGGTGCAGACGGGCTGGACTTTGGCTTGACTTCGGCGCGACAGCGGCGTTTCCGTTGATCGCATCTGCTGCGCGGAGCCATAACCGTCTGCTTTTTTGCTGTAGCCTCAATCGCTAGAGCGCTGTGACTGGTTGTACGCCTAAGATGGCTGCTGTTTTTGGGTCAGATGTCACTTTCCACTCAGCACCTAGCTCGGCTGTGTGAGGGCGTCTGAACTGTAAAGCTAAGTTACAGGTTACTGCAGGTATGGGCACAAATTTAAAATGATAATCTTTGCGGCGCAAACAAAAGTTTAAATCACAAAATACACGAATAGTTAAAACGCTCCCAATACAGACAAGCGGTCTCCCGGCTTTTCGCCGGCTTATTCGGGCTGATCGACCCACGCTCTAGACACAACATGCACACAGCTGCAGCTAACTGAAATTCTAGCACCTTTAATATTGCAATGCATGCATGATTAGGACACTTGGAGAAAATCTTTTTCCAGAGAGAGAAAGCTTTGCTGATCCTGTGATGTTATTCACTTCTGCTGATCTTGGAGGTTTGGGGTTCCCCATTCAAGCCAAAGAGACCTTCTATTATTATTATTAAACCTAGTTCCTAGCAGGGGAGGGTGGTACACAAGGTACTATAGGACCTGTTTACACTATCATCATAATAAGATTTCTCCCTTTGTGTTTTATGGAATTTTAACAATGCTGATCGTATTATTTTTATGCCTGCTTATGTTAGCAAAAATACCGCATCTTGTAGCATGTCGTTAAAATAAACATTTTAAACTTTTATGTGTCTCTAAATACTCTTTTTGTGGACTGGTATGAGAATAAAATGAAACAGTGTTCTTGATTACCACCATTCCTGAGAGTAACCTAAGTTGCATGTTCTGGGTTGTCTAATCATGGGTAACATTGCTATAGGACGGAGAGCTAATGAGACACTGATGCTAGTCGGATAGGGGTCTGGGTACTGAGGTGAGTTTTTTGGTAAACCACAATTCACTGAGGCCCTGGATCTCTGTGCACAGTTCTGTGTATGAGCAGAATACCCGCAACATGGCGCACCTAACGATGTGGTCTTATATTTGAGACTCTCGAGTAGTGCTTATAACAGTCCACGACACCCTCACTGCTGTTTACGGATAACGGCTGTGACGGATTAACCTACCTATATGTATTAAGTGTAGGTTTTTCAAGCTTGATATTAAAAAAAAAAGGTTTGAACTTTAAATTATAAACCATTTGTGCTACATTTCATATAAGTTGTGTTTTCTATTCAGTGTCCTATGGCTGACATTTACATAGCTCAGCATAGTCAAGTCCCTCCTCGCAATGACCTAATACGGTGTGGGGTATTCGCTAAAGGTATGGCAGTACTCTTTGTGGTTAGTGCTGATGCAGCGTACCCTTATGAGCTTTTCTACTCTTGGGTTACCTTATCTCCTGCTAATGTGGATGATGGTACATTCCATAAGTATACGCACACTGTGGTGTCTGCTGCATATGCACCGGAGATTCCACTTTATGCTTGGCTGAACAACAACACAGGGTCCAGACTCATAACCAGCAAGGCTAAGTCGAATGTACGTAAACAACAACATAAATGCCAGTGCTAGACTCAAATTCGTCCTTTTTAAACAAACCAGTGGTACGAATAAAACATACCAATGTGCTTTTTACTAGCGTCACTTATTTATTTTAGTCATTTATAGTCACTAGTACACAAATTTTCATTATTTTCCGCAAAACAGTATTTTTGTGCATATATACATTATATACAAAAACAAACAATTTTTCAAACTACACACAACTTTTTACAGATTTACAAAATTAACATCACATCCACATCATCCTTTCTTGCTCCAAACATACAACTTACATACACACTCATACACTATGAACCTCTTGAAGTGAGGCCCTCTGTCATAAAAAAACTTTCTAATGTAGAGTCATGAATCCTGTTAGTCTGAACACAGAATCAAAATAGTGAAAGCAAGATCAGTCAGGGTTTAATCCTATCTTATCCTAACAATGTTTTTTAACTGTTAGTCGATGACAAAGAGACAGAAGTGGTTGACGCGTTTCGAATCCCCTATTATAGGATTCTCCTCAGGACCAAAAGATTTCTAAAAAGACAAAAACAAACAAGTAGCCAAAATTAGATCCCCTAATGAGCAATATTAAAAAAACACTTGGCTCACCACCATCTCAGATACGCCTACCTTAATAATCCTGTACAACTGGTGTCTCTTGTTAGAAGTGAAACAGGTAATTTCAAGTGTGCTGTAATTGCAAACACAGGGACGACATACACATGTTACATAAACTCAACAACATTGTTTATCCATAATCTGTCGTGTAATTTGCCAAGAACTGCTGGAAGAACTGACCTGAAAATGTTGTAACTGAAAACGGTGATACCTGTGAAAAGGTTGTAAATGCACTCGCCAGAAACTGTGGTTCATTATTTTATGGGACACATAAGGCATGTATTATGCTGGCATCGGCTTCTTACCCAGTTTTTAGCTTTCTCGGTCCCAGCCGGGACTCGATATGGGTATCGCTGTGTCCGACCGCGATGCAAAATAACGCTTGAGTCTCATGCAAAAATCCTGTTAGGAAAAAGGGATGGCGATGAATTTTTAATTGTCGGTTAGCTTAAAAAAATGCTGTACAGAGCTGGAGATAATGCTGATGCAGCTTACATTGGAGGCGGCGTTTCTGTTCGTTCCCTTCCTTCGAGTTACGTTTGCAAAAGCCGTTTTTACTTTCTACTTCATATAGCGTTCACGTGATCGCTGTTTTCTTAAAGGGATCGAAACTTGCAAAATCCTTTGTAACTTTATTAAACGTGGTCAAAGGCTGTTCGGGCAAATAAATAAATGCATGCCTTAGTTGTTCCCTAGTAATGGCTGAGCCACAAAATGATTAATCCATGAATGGGCTACGGCATTATTACTTCCTCCAGTACAATATGGTGTATGTTTAAAATTATTTATATACACTAATCTTCCTGTATCGCTAATTGCATTTAAACGAAGCTGATTGTGTGGAAAGACATGAACAGTCACTATGTATCCAGGATATGGTGGGCTTGATATATCTGGCCAGGTGGGCCCCTGAAGATTTCTGAGATCGAATACATTTTTTATATACACTGCTCTTCCTGTATCGCTAATTGCATTAAAACGAAGCTGGTTGTGTGGAAAGACATGAACAGTCACTATGTATCCAGGACATGGTGGGCTTAATATATCTAGCCAGGTAAGCCCCTGAAGTCTTCTGAGATCTCATTGAGCCCAGGCATGGCAGTGTTGTATTTCATTATTAACAACGCTTCTCGTTGTGCCAGTCTGGCCTCTAAGTTGCCGCCTCGTGGGTCCTGTTCGATTTTTGAAATTATGGTCCATCGTAATTCATTTTCTTTATGTTGATATGACTGCCAGTGCTGAACTAGCGGTGCATTGGGTACTTGCCCAAGTATCCTCGACTTATGTTGTGTGATCCTCTGCCTGGCTTCCTGTGTTGTTTTTCCAATATAAAGTTTCAGACATGGGCACCAAATACCATAGATAATGTTCCTTGATTGACAATTCATGAACGTTTCGTGCTTCCAATGAATTCTTTCAAAGGAAAACACTGACCCTTCCAGTGTTGTGTAGCAACAGGTGCAATTACCACATTTGTGGTGACCAACTACTGGGGGCAAGTTCATCATTCCTCTTAGTGTCTTTTTTGGTTCAAGAGGCAGTGCTGCCCTTATGATGTGATTTGCCACACTTCTCTCTTTTTTGTATGCAAAAAGTGGTGGTTCCCTGAGATCACTATGTAGGTCTTTGACCAGATGCCAATTTTGCATTACGATTTTCCGTAGTTGATGTGTACTTGGACCAAAAGTGGAGACACAAACAATCCTTTGTTGGTCCGGTCTTGTTTCTTTCTGTAGTAATATTATTGTGTTTTTATCCAGGAGCCAAATCGATATTACTATTTTATGCCCTTGTTTGGTTATAATCAATAATATCCCTATAACGGCATAGTAATCATATCCATATTCAGTCGTAGCACATGCTGTCACATTAAGCAAGGCTACTTCCCCAGACTAGAAAGCACAACGAGTTCTCTAAACAAACCAAACCTCCAGCAACCTGGGAAATCCCCCTTGCTTTGTTTCGATTTCATCCTAGAACTCCTGTAAAGCACTGTAAAAAAGGCCAGTTCTTAGTGACATCTTTATTGACGTCTTATGTCCAACCTTAGGTCAAACCCGGCACCTTTCAGGTATAAATATACCAACGTTGCCTTAAGCAAACAGACGGTGGTGGTTTTGGAGCAGAGCAGCTATCTACTTGCCCGAGAGCCCAGCTGATGCGAGAGCCCACGGACACTGCCCCTCCTCTTTGACGCACTGAGAGAGACGCTGTCTTTTCTCCTGCCGAGAAATCCAGCTCCGGTGTTTCCAGATACCTTCGCGGGTTACTGGGATATCGAGTCCTGAGAGAGAGATACAAGACCTCCTGCTTTCTAATACCCAGGTACGGAGCTGACTAAACACTTAGAGAGAATTCTTGAGTCAGATTCTTGGCAAAACCAACTTAACTTAAACTGCTACTTACTTACTCCTTCCCACGTATTAGGCTTAGGTCAGGTACACCGGGGTAGGATTATTTAGAAGCACCAGTTGAGTACGTTAGTCAATGTATATAAGTATGTATATATTTTATCTATTTTAAAGTATCTTATGGCTAAGAAACCATATCGATGCTTTTACAGTATTATTTCTTAATCCTCCTTTTACTGTATGCACTTTACTTTACTATGAGTATTGCAATTGTGGCTATTCATTTCGCTTGTATGAGAAAGAAGACTGCTCAATAAATAACAACCTTTTATTGAAAACGCCCGTCTTTCTTTTCTCTGCACTCTAGTGAAACTAAGTATGCACACTTGACTGAGTGAAATAGCTGTCTCTTGTTTTCACACGCCTCTAGAGATACACTCTTATTCTGAGGGAGCAAAGTTGTCATGTTATATGGTTGTCAGAAGCTAATCCCTTCTTGTCTCTCCTTGGAGGTTAAACTCCTCCTCGTTTATTCGAGAAAGTTTCTAGTGACCTCTGAGCTAGCTGGCACAAAACTTAAGTCTAATATAGTCAGTAGAGACCTACTCAACCTCAGTCCTACGTCTACACTGCTGAATATATTATTCCAATGCGCAGAGCCTATTGAGAATATAGGAACTACACTACATGGCGCCCAACGTTTGGTAAGACGATAAATCTAACGCAAGACGTTAGAGTAACTCAGTCGTGCTTTTTCACACAGACCCCTTTTCCCGTAAATACTCCAAAAGACGTCTGGAGTGGGTATAAGGTTAAAATCCGCCGGAACTTAGTAGGAAGAGATTCCTATGTATAGTTTTTGGTTTAGTCAACGTTGAAGGATACAGTGTTCCAAAAATATTGTGCACCTAATTTTTGTTTCCTTGAAACCTGATCTGCAACCAAAAACCTATTGTCAGTAAAATGCCTGACGGAGACGAAGAAAGAGATGCTACAGCTTCTCAACTGTTGTTAGAAGACACAACTCTCCAACAGAATGACCCGAATGCTATACTCATTCCGGTCAACATAAGAAGAACTATAACTATTAAACTTATAGAAAATGGACTAACACCGAGAGGTGGAATAGTCGTATTGGTAAGTGAGGCCCATGAATATCGGCAGACAGAGGTTTTCTATTCATGGATAAACTTTCCAGCAGCAAACGCTGTCACAAACGACTTCCACTATTACAAAATAGAGGAACCTCCGGATGAGTACACCCCTTTCGAGGAGGTGGAAATTCCATTAAAATACCAAGAGCACCTGCTCTGGTTTAAAGGCGCCCTAACATGTGTGAACAGGGTCCTCCCTAAGATGCTTTCAGGTCTAGGGGAGGGAGTGGCAAACCAACAACAAGAAAGAGAGAAACCTCTATTCTGACCTATATTTCTTTACACATGAGCATTAAAGTTTCAACGAAATTACATACAGAATGCTACACGAAACAAGAAGTCATTCACATAGACTTAGTATTTGTATTTTATTTCTTTCATTTATTTTCTATCTCTTTCTTCACACTTTTGTTTTTCTCATTTTTTAGTGATTATTTCATCAAAATTACAATACAGTGACACGGTAACATATGTACAAATCAGTTTAAAATGTAAGGTTAAATCGTGTCTTGACAGAACCCCTAAACAGTGCATATACAGTTACTCTCACTCGTATCTACATTCACACATGCTCAATCTTTCATACTGATTATCCTGACATTACTAACACAACGAACTACAGTAAACAAAAGTGATAAACAAATAATGTGTCCTCTAGTGGACTCCTCAGAATGTTGCTACAACCCGTAGTATTTAAGTCTTTCTTTTTATTGTAAGGGTTAATAGTCTTTAGTGGTCCTTTCTTTTCTTTCTCCAGGGTTTGATTTAATTTTTATATGAGGGTCTCTGGTGCGTACAGCCTACGTACATTTGGGTGATGTCATTACTTTGCTTCACCTTCTTCAGGGCCAACATGAAACTGGACAACAGACAGGTTCATACATACTATTAAAACCAGGGGCTTCTCATTATCTGTAATAAGAGCATATGTACCATCATTAGTTTCTGAGCATCTATGATTCAATACGTTATTCGAGTGTTTAAATGAACTGTACATGCCAACGGCTAACCTGTGCCTGAGTCAAAAAATAGTCTGGTGGAAAGGGTGCACTAAGCACCTCAGTACCTTAAATCCCAAAATAGGAAAAAGGTTTGTGAAGGTATAGAAAAGTCCTATGAGTTAAAGGATTTTTAGAAAATTGGTAGGGAGAAAATGGTTTGTATCCATGCTAGCCTGATGGTGTGTGTATACATGCATAACGTGCAGGGTGTTCTAGTGTCTACCATCTAAAGGTAAATTGAAACAAGTAGCAACTACCTGTGTCTTTGAGGAAACCTTATAGACACTAGTAGCGGGGTAGATCAGCTGGGCGCTAGTATTCTGGCTCTATAATCGGATATATGATCCTGCAGGTGGAATGCAAATCGACCTGATAAGTTACTCTGCGTATTTTTAGCTCAGTCGAATATGGGACTATACACGACTGGAGTGTTACCTAAGAGGGGTTGGTCCACGATATGCCTCTGTGTTTTAAATGTTTAGCTGTAGCGCTTTCTGTGGCTCCAACCGGTCGGTCGGTACTGCTTTGAAGACCTGAAACGAAAAAAAGGGGGTCTAGGATCTATCTCGAATATGGTGTTCATTGTTTTTAGTTAGCAACAAAGGCAGGATAATTTGGAGCCTGTGCAGTACTGTGTGGGGGTATCAAATACCACATGGTAAAGTTAGCAGAAGGAGGTTTGGATGTTATAGATATCACTCTAGTGATATATGACAACATTAGCCTGTTGCTTATGTTTGAATATTCACTGTGATGGTATAGGTGTTATAGGAGCAGTGTCTTTTGTCTTGCTACTAATATTGTATATAAAGTTATTGGTAGTCGAGGAAACAGCCTTTTCTTTACTTGCAGCTACAGCAGTGTCTCTGTTTCCTACCCCTCTCTATGTGCAATATGTCTCTACTAATATGTCTGCGGTATGTGGAAGGATTATCTAGCACTTATTAAGCTCTTTCTGTCGCGGCGGTCAAGCTATATCTATCACGTTCTAGTATAGCATTTGTCTGTGTGCGTGTAGCTACGCTGTATGGTTACATATATCTCAGACAGGGTTCCTATGTTTGTTTGTCTGCTCGCGTGTTGTGATAATGCCTAATGTTACGAAGTCCTTACTGGTTAAATATAAAATATTTAAAAACGAGAGGGCAGGCATCGGCTGACTAGCTAGTAGCATAAAGACTCTGTGCATATGCCGCTGCGGGTCGGGCACGCTAACTAAGTGCTTTGATAAAAGGGAGCTGCGAGGGGAGTCGCTTACCTGTGAACTAAGATAGGCTCGTCTCCAGGGGGGCGCCTCCGGCCGATGTCTCTGCCACTGACAAACGGCAACGAAGCGGCGCTTGTTTATATAGCGGTAACTATGTTTAATTGCTCACAGCCGGAGCAGTTGCCAAGAGTGGGTTGTGCCGGTCCTGTGCCTAAGCATAGAAATGGGACTCTACTAGAACATGATTTATGAACACTGAGAATGGACTCATCAGTGTGTATTATGGGATACTATAATATGGCGCTCACTGCCCATTGCGGTAGCTGTTTATGGTTTTCTATCTTATTTATGATGTTTAGATTGCGAATTAATTGTAAAGGGAGAGTAGTGCTATAATGTTCTCTGTTAAGAGAGTGTCCGCTAAACTATCTGTGTTGTTTATTGTATTACGGAGTTTGTCAAGTACTGAACACTTGAGAAAGGGGTAATGTAGGGATGGTATTCCAATAATAATAAGTCATGCATATAGTTACAAAATATTGCATTATGACTCCTCGTAGTGAGACTATTAGAGATGCGGCCCTCGTACGTTATTCCTAATAAGAGGGTAATACATACACTGCATGTGAGTATGGGAAGAGACCTCATAGGTATGAGACTGGTCTAATAAATGTCGATGTTCTAATTATGAGCCATATTCTAAGAAGGTGGACAGAAGTATTCTCGGCATTTTGGCAAGGATGTTCTCGATGTAATAACTGTGCAAGTTAGACTTGCTGTAGGATTCAGTACAAACAGATCTCTTCATTGTGTCCATGGCGTACCGTGTCAAGATGGTATATCCAGAAGGTTTCTCGTTGTTTCCTGAGCTTTGTCATGTCTTTGCCTGGAGTGTGCTATACTCGTTCGAGAATCTGCCAACGCATGTCCTTTTCTGTATGGCCATATTGGATGTAATGCGCTACCATAGGGGAATTAGTTTTTCTGGTTCTGACTGCTGATTTATGCTCTGAGAATCTCACTCGAAATTCTCTGCTGTCTCTCCTATGTAACCTAAACTACAGGGACATAGTATAAAATAGATTACGTTAGAGGTTTTGCAATTTGTCATTTCTGTTAGTTGGCCAGTTTTATTTCTGTAAGCCCATGAGTTACCAGAGATGACTTGGTCACAGGCATGACAGGTTCCACATTTGTGGTTCCCTTTTGGTAATGGTTTACCATCCATGGTCCGTTGGGATGATTTGTCTTTTGGTTTCGCCCTGCTGTGGACTAACTTGTCTCTTAGGTTAGGATTCCTCCTGAACGCGATGAGAGGCTTTCTCAACTCTGTCACGTGATCATGAGTATTTAAAATTTTCAAATTTTTTTTTATGATCTGTCTGATTTTGTTGTTGAGAGTAGTGTGATTCAGGACACAGACCAGATTTTGATTTGGGGCTTTGGCAGTTTGATTTAGGAGGGCATCCCTGTTACAGTATTTCGCTCTTTTGAGTGATTGGCGAACCAATCTTCTGGGGTACCCTCGTTCTAATAAGCGAGCTTGTAGGTTGTTGGCATGAGTCATGAAATCTTTGATGTTGGTACAGTTTCTCTTTATTCTTACAAATTCCCTGAAGGGAATTGAGTCTTTTTGACTCGGGGGATGATAACTTCCGTGCTCTAAGATGGTATTTTTCGTTGTGGGCTTACGGTATAGGCTGACTGTAATTTCTCCTTCCATATTTTGGACCCATATGTCCAAAAATTCTACCTGTTTGGTTGAAAAATTACAGGTGAATTTCAAGTGTGGGTCTGCTAAGTTGAGCCACTCCATAAACTCTTTCAGCATTTCTTCAGTTCCTGTCCATATGAAGAATATGTCATCTATGAAACGATGACCACCCTGACGCTCTCAGAAGCGGTCGCTCCCCCACGCTCCCTGCTCCAGTGGTATCGTTGCTGAACTCGCTGCTTTGCTCTGTAATACTCGTGTCTGATAATTGCTGCTTGACATAGCGCTGGAGTGATAGAAGCTTCAATCGAGTGTATTTTAATTATTAATTGTGCTTTGCAGATTTTAGCACTGTCCTGGTTCACAGGCGCAAACCCAGTTGTTGTGTCTGCTAGCTGCTGCTTATCATAGCGCTTGACTGCTAGACGCATTATCGAGTGTTTTTAAGAAATATTGAGTGTTTAAAGTCATCATTTACTCGGTGTGCCCCATCCTGTTGCCAGTTTCACTTTGCTGCCTTTTTCTTTGTTGTTTGTGCCTCGGAGCCCGTCCTCTCCGCCCGATCCCGCCTCCCAGCTGACCCTCCCTCGCCCCTCCCCCCCATTATCCACTTATGACAGATGCACTTGCGCGCAGCGTTCACGCACAGCGGTTGCGCCATATGCGCGCCGAAGGCGCGCCAAAGGTAAGCCCGTCTACGCCCGTCCGCGCCTGGACCGCGCCCAGCGCCAGACCCCCTGGTCCTCGCAATACCTACCCCACCCGCATAACGTATGACGCCGCCACTCTCCTCGCCCCTA
The DNA here is from genome assembly GCF_964261635.1 of Lissotriton helveticus. NCBI lineage: Eukaryota > Metazoa > Chordata > Amphibia > Caudata > Salamandridae > Lissotriton > Lissotriton helveticus. The sequence continues at coordinate 1,013,298,883 of NC_136072.1, forward strand.
ACCCCGGAAACACACCACAATGCTACGAAGCTGCCCCGGGACGTACCCACGGTCCCTTCGCCTGCCACACCTGCAAATTTACCAGCATCAAGACCCATTCCACATCCATTAACCCCCAACTCAGCTCCGACTCTAACCACCTGAAGTGCATCATGCTGAACACCCGCTCGGTCCACAGACACGCCACTGAACTCTGGGATCTACTCGACACTACATCACCGGACGTCGCCTTCCTTACCGAAACATGGAAGAACGCATCATCAACACCCGACATCGCCACTGCCATCCCGGACAATTACAAGATCATCCGAAAAGACCGCACCGTACAAACAGGAGGAGGCATCGCCATCGTCCATAAGAACACCATCAAAATAACGACCAGCTCCGACGATAACCTTACAACCTCCGAACACCTCCACTTCCAGATCCACACCGACCCTAGGACCACTCTCAGAGGCACCCTTATCTACAGGCCTCCAGGAACACGTAAACAATTCAGCGAAGACATCACTGACTTCATGAGTCCACATGCCCTCGCCTCCGAGAACTACATTCTACTAGGAGACCTCAACTTCCACCTGAAAAAGAAAAACGACAGCAACACCACCACCCTTCTTGACAACCTGGCCAATCTCGGCCTCAAACAACTTGTTGACACCCCCACCCATGTAGCCGGACATACGCTCGACCCAATCTTCACCTCCAGCAAACACATCTCCTTCGATCGCACCACAGCTCTCCATTGGACAGACCACTGTTGTGTTCACTTCAGCTACAAAACCACCTCGACCCACAACCCCCCACAACCTATTCCCCCGAAGAAAATGGAACAAAATCACCACCGACCAACTCCTCACATCGCTCAACCAAAACCCACCCGCCCTCTCATCGGACCCAAACCAAGCTGCCATCAAATTCAAACAATGGATCACTCACAGCGCTGACGAATTAGCACCATTGAAAAACCATCACACCAAACAAGACAGCAAAAAGGCCCCCTGGTTCAACGATGACCTTAAGAAATCCAAGAAGCTATGCCGTACTCTCGAGAAAACATGGAGAAAAAACCCTACCACCGACAACATGACCACCCTCAAGGCAGCCACCCACAAACACCACCAGCTGATTCGATCCACCAAGAAATCAGCATTCAAGAATCGACTCGACAACAACGCACATAACAGCAAGGAACTATTCAACATCGTCAAAGAATTCACCAACCCAACCGCAGCCTCAAACGACATCACTCCCTCCCAAGATCTCTGTGATTCGCTATCCTCCTTCTTCTACAACAAAATCGCCGACATACATAACAGCTTCAAAAACAGTTCCAACGAACAATCCTCTCCACCCCCCTCAGAACCTAAAACGCCCTCTAACAACCTCAGCACCTGGAACCCAATCACCACTGAAGACATCATCCGCCTAATGAATTCCATCCACTCTGGCTCGCCAACCGACCCTTGTCCCCACCACATCTTCAACAAAGCAGACTCAACCATCGCACCCCATCTCCGTGATGTCATTAACTGCTCCTTCAACACTGCTACCTTCCCAGAAAGCTGGAAATATGCCGAAGTCAGCGCCCTCCTGAAGAAACCCACAGCAGATCCCTCTGAACTTAAAAACTACCTCCCCATATCCTTCCTCCCATTCCCGGCCAAAGTCATTGAGAAAGCTGTCAATAGCCAACTCGCCGCCTTCCTCGAATCCAACAACTCCCTCGATCCCTCACAGTCCGGCTTTCGAGCCAAACACAGCACCGAAACCGCCCTCATCGCAGCAACAGACGACATCCGAACACTACTGGACAACAGAGAAACAGTGGCCCTCATTCTACTCGACCTCTCCGCCGCCTACGACACTGTCTGTCACAGCACCCTCATACAACGCCTCAGCAACATCGGCATAAAAGGAAAAGCCTTGGACTGGACCATCTCGTTCCTAGCTGGGAGAACTCAGAGAGTCCAACTTCCCCCATTCAAATGAGAGGCCACTGAAGTCATCTGCGGTGTACCACAAGGATCATCACTCAGTCCCACCCTCTTCAACGTTTACATGAGTCCACTCGCTTCCATCCACGCCAACACAACCTTAACATCATCTCCTACGCTGACGACACCCAGCTGATTCTTTCCCTCACAAAAGACCCCAACACCGCCAAAACCAATCTTCACGAAGGCATGAAAGAAGTAGCCATATGGATGAAAAACAGCCGCCTAAAACTTAACTCAGACAAAACGGAAGTGCTCATCCTAGGGTCATCCCCCTCTGCCTGGGACGACTCATGGTGGCCTTCGGATCTGGGCTCAGCACCCATACCCACAGACCACGCACGTAACCTAGGCTTCATCCTAGACTCCTCCCTCTCGATGACCAGACAAGTCAACGCCGTCTCATCCTCCTGCTTCAACGTACTTCGTATGCTCAAAAAAAATCTTCCATTGGATCCCCACCGAAACAAGAAAGACTGTCACCCACGCACTGGTTACGAGTCGACTAGACTACGGAAACACCCTCTACGCCGGAATTACAGCCAAATTACAGAAAAAACTCCAACGCATCCAAAACGCATCAGCGAGGCTCATTTTGGACATCCCTCGCCAAGATCACATTACCGGCCACCTGAAAGACCTCCACTGGCTTCCCGTCAACAAGAGAATAACATTCTGTCTCCTCACCCACGCACACAAGGCCCTCTACAAACTAGGGCCCGAATGCCTCAATACTCGACTATCCTTCTACACACCCACCCGCCAACTAAGATCCTCCAATCAAGGCCTCGCCGCAGGTCCCCGTATCCAAAGATCCACCATGGGAGGTAGATCCTTCTCCTACTTGGCAGCCAAGACCTGGAACTCACTCCCCACTCACCTCCGCCTTACACAGAACCACATCTCCTTCAGAAAAGAACTTAAAACCTGGCTATTCGATAAACAATGAACCCCCTCCCCAAGCGCCTTGAGACCCTCTGGGTGAGTAGTGCGCTATATAAATTCTTGAACTTGAACTTGAACTTGAACCTAGTGACATTTTCATAGAAAGGGGCTAATTCGTTAAATATGTTTTTTAGTTCGAATTCGCCCATGTAGATATTCGCGATACTGGGGGCACATGAGGCCCCCATGCTAACTCCCTTGATCTGTTGGTATAGGTTCTCTCTAAATTCAAAGAAGTTGTTATGGAGGACAATTTTCAAGCATTCCATGATGAAATAGTCTGGTCTTTGTCCCGTTGTCCTAGCAAGGAGCACTGCCACCGCTTCCATTGCTCGGTCCTGGGGGATGTTGGTATATAGAGATTCTATGTCGCATGTCACTAGAAATTGTGTATTCTCATTAAAAGTAACATGTTCTAAGATGGTAATGATGTGACCTGTGTCTTTAATGTAGGAGTCATACATGGTGGTGAGGGGGCATAGGAACGTGTCTAAGTATTTTGAAAGAGGTTCTGTGTTGGAGTTGATAGAAGCCACTATTGGTCTGAGTGGTGGATCTAAGATGTTTTTGTGTGTCTTTGGGACCCCATAGATCGCTAGAGTGACTACATTGGTCTTTATCAGGAAGTCCATTTCTTTTTGGCAAATGAAGCCTTCTTCAAATGCTTTATTGACTGTTAGTTCTATTTGTCTGGTGAGCTCAGAAAGGGCTCGTCTGTTGATTTTTTTGTAGTGTTCTTCTACATTGAGCATTTCTTGGATTTTGTTGTTGTAGTTTTCAGTGTCCATAACTACTATCCCGCCTGCTTTATCGCTCGGCTTGATAGTAATATCTGTATTTTCTTGTAATTGTTTAAGAGCTTCTCTTTCAGACATGCTCAGATTTTGTGGTGGCCTGGGAATATATTTTAATATTCTTTCCAACTCTTTCAGCCCATTTTTTCAAAAATGCAGACTTCTGGGCCTAGTATTTCGAGTGTTGGAGTGAAAGTAGATGGAGGCTTACACCCTGATAAGTTAGCCTCTTCTTCATTTTCGATTACCCCGGCAAAATATTTTTTAAGCCTCACCTTACGAAAGAAGGAGAACATGTCTTGGTTGATTTTGTACCTGTTTGCAAACGAGCTAGGGACGAAGGAGAGTCCTTTGCTAAGAACTCGTATTTCTTCTGTTGACAATTTGTGTTTAGACAGGTTGAAAATTCGAATGACATGTGTATTGTCTAACTTTATTGTTTCCAATATTGTTGCCTCCTGGTCTGTACATAGGGCTGAGGATGTGGAGGGTTCGACTGTTGGTAATGGTTCATATTCGTCCCTGGATATCGAGGTCTGTGCGAGCCCCGGCCTCTCCCTAAAAAAGAAGACCGCCTAGGACCTCTGTTGAATCTGCCTGTTTGTTGTCCTCTTTGGTTGCTGTCATGGTAACCATAGTCTAAGTCTTCTGACTCTAGTCCAGCCGGATCTGACTCTGAAGAGTTTGTTTCTGAGAAGTTTTGGATCCTTACTCTTTTGTTGTACCTCTGATTATAGAGCCAGAATACTAGCGCCCAGCTGATCTACCCCGCTACTAGTGTCTATAAGGTTTCCTCAAAGACACAGGTAGTTGCTACTCGTTTCAATTTACCTTTAGATGGTAGACACTAGAACACCCTGCATGTTATGCAGGTATACACAAGCCATCAGGCTAGCATGGATACAAACCATTTTCTCCCTACCAATTTTCTAAAAATCCTTTAACTCACAGGACTTTTCTATACCTTCACAAACCTTTTTCTTATTTTGGGATTTAAGGTACTGAGGTGTTTAGTGCACCCTTTCCACCAGACTATTTTTTGACTCAGGCACAGGTTAGCCCTTGGCATGTACAGTTCATTTAAACACTCGAATAACGTATTGAATCGTAGATGCTCAGAAACTAATGATGGTACACATGCTCTTATTACAGATAATGAGAACCCCCTGGTTTTAATAGTATGTATGAACCTGTCTGTTGTCCAGTTTCATGTTGGCCCTGAAGAAGGTGAAGCAAAGTAATGACATCACCGAAATGTACGTAGGCCGTACGCACCAGAGACCCTCATATAAAAATTAAATCAAACCCTGGAGAAAGAAAAGAAAGGACCACTAAAGACTATTAACCCTTACAATAAAAAGGAAGACTTAGATACTACGGGTTGTAGCAACATCCTGAGGAGTCCACTAGAGGACACAATATTTGTTTATCACTTTTGTTTACTGTTGTTCGTTGTGTTAGTAATGTCAGGATAATCAGTATGAAAGATTGAGCATGTGTGAATGTAGATACGAGTGAGAGTAACTGTATATGCACTGTTTAGGGGTTCTGTCAAGACACGATTTAACCTTGCATTTTAAACTGATTTGTACATATGTTACCATGTCACTGTATTGTAATTTTGATAAAATATTCACCAAAAAATGAGAAAAACAAAAGTGTGAAGAAAGAGATAGAAAATAAATGAAAGAAATAAAATACAAATACTAAGTCTATGTGAATGACTTCTTGTTTCGTGTAGCATTCTGTATGTAATTTCGTTGAAACTTTAATGCTCATGTGTAAAGAAATATAGGTCAGAATAGAGGTTTCTCTCTTTCTTTCTTAAAGGCGCCCTAAAACATAATAATCACATCACCAGGCTCGGTCCACTAGGTAGAACAGGAGCAACGTGGCCGGTTCTAGCCACACTACATCCAGACATTGAAAAAATGTCAGTACCAGAACTTTTAGAACAGCTAAAACAACTGATTAAAATACATAGACAATTAGTCCAGTATGTAATGCGGACTACAACAGTCCAACCAGCTATTAACATTCCACAGCTGACCCCACATCAGGGGAACACAAATAAAATACCAGCACAGAACATACAATCATGTCTTGGTAAAACACCCGCAAAACGGGAACAAATTCCATTCTTTTTAGCACAAAAAATCACTCAAATAGAGGCAGTATTTCCGGATACTACGCCTACTGAGAAACACAGAATTCTGACTATCTGCCTTCCAATGGGGATCGCACCATATGTGGAGGACTGTGACACTTGGGGTACAGTCTTTGCTTCCATTTACCCAAAAACACATGGTGTTCCGTCCATGGCGGTAATACCAGAGGTACTAAGACAGATTCAAAATGAATACGGTCCAGAACCTGGTTTAACACTGGGTATGAAATTACTGAAAGACTTCAAGCAGGTCTCGGCTATATTATTAGCCAACATAAAAGGAGAAGCAGCATCTGTGGCGATCCGCCAGAAATTGAAAGAAACAGATATAGCAGACCAACCAATTGAACTTGCCAGAATCATAGAAAAATCCTATGAAGAACTAGGAAGAGATAGTTTGGGTGGGAAACCAGTAAATCCCCAACTAACTGAAAATCCTGAAAAGATATTTATTAAAAATAATCTAAACACTCCAAAAAAGAGCTGGGATGGAAATAAACAATCCACTCCCAAAGATAAAAGATTCCAGTCCAGAGGAAGGTCTCCTAGGCGGAGAGAAAGATCTCCGGACCAAGGACACAAGTCTCCCCAGAGGGAACCCTCTGAGAAAAGATACAACCTTAGAAATAGGGATAATTTAAAGAAACCTGCTAGATATCAAGATATTGAGACACGTCCTTCTCGATCTTTTCAGACTTCCTCGCAGAAATGGGAAAGAAGAGGACGGTCAGAACACAGGGAAGAGCACGTCAAGTCCAAAGACAAAGAACCTGCTCAACAAAGTAAAAAGTTACAATTTCCAAGAAAGAAGGTAGCCAGTATTAAAATAATCAAACATGCCGAGGATACTGAGGACACAACTGAAAAACGGAGAGTGGGCCCAGACAATGCTAGACAGCGCAGCAGAAGTGACAATAGCTCGCAAGATCCTGATGAATCACCTGGAGACAGTGGACACGAATGAATACATTCAGGTGGAAACTGCAGATACCAGAGTTAGCAAACCTCATAAAATATACAAGATAACATTACGTATAGAGGGAGATAAGACTAGGAAAGTAAGGGGTCTATTTTGGGATAACCTTTCCAAAGGCTATGACATCCTTTTAGCAGAGAAAGACTGGCCACCAGAGTTTGTCAGGGAATGCCCTCATGGCGGTGAAATTATTATGCCTGCCTTCTCAAATCATATTTCAATTCATAAAAAATATACATATGCAAGAAAATGGGCAGTAGCCCAAGCTCCTGCATTATACAAAAATCATGTTGGATGGGATAAGGACTCTCCTCCTCACAAAATCCAGTTAAAATGTCAACCGACTGCACAGAGGCAGTACCCAAATAAGCAAGAAGCTAAAAAGCAAGTAAGGGAGATCTTAGATCAACTTGAATACCAGGGGGTGATTGAAACATGCACCTCTCAAATGAACAATCCTTTGTTTCCTGTCTCCAAGCCAGACGATTCATATCGTCTAGTTTTGGACTACAGACATCTTAACTCATGTTGCAAAACTTTTGCAGTACAAAACTCACACAGTGCAGCGCTAATGAATAACATTGTGCGCAAAAAATACAAAACAACATTAGACATCTCTAATGGATTCTTTTGTCAAAACATTGCACCTGAAAGCAGGTATTTGACCGCTTTCTCAATAATGGGGTCACAGAAAATGTCTGTCGACTCCGACAGAGATTCAAGAATAGCCCAGGATTATTCTCAGCAAGAGTAACAGAGTTACTACAAATATATGATGATGAGGCATTATCATATGTCAATGACATCTATCTAACAGATGATGACTTGGATACTCACTTGAAAAGAGTGAACACCATAATACTTGGGTTCGCAGCAGAGGGTTACAAATTCAACCTTAAAAAGTCAAGAATTTTCCATCTAACAGTCCTGTTTTTAGGATACGAATTATCAAGTGAAGGCAAAAGCAGACAATTTCTTAGAGAAATGCGCAGTACTCCAAGCACCAAAAACGCTGAAGAACTTACAATCAATACTAGGTTTCCTGAATTTCGGAAGAACATACATTCTGAATTATGCAGAGAGGGTTAAACCTCTCTATGAATTAATAAAACCTGATTTCAAACCAATCAATTGGACTCAAAAACACACAGAAATTTTGAGATCATTGCAAGCAGACATGTTACATAAAACAAAATTGCAAACTCGCGATAACACACGCAACCTTGTAATCCGAGTCATCCCAGGAAGATGCGGATTCACGTACCTGACCTCTAATGAGGGAGAAAAGGTACCAATAGCTTACAAATCACACTTGTACACCCAAGCTGAAAAAACATTCAGTATTACAGAAAACATTGTAAATGCGGTTCAAACTGCTGTAGCAAAAGAAAGAGCCCAAGCACAAGGCAAAAGAATAACTGTTTTAACAGCAGAATCAGCCTTTGAGGCATTAACAAGCCCACGCAATTTGACTAACGTGGCATTAGATCCAAAATGGATCTTGCTGCAGAAGATGTAAAATACTACTTTGACCCGGAAATGAAAAAATTAAAAAATCTAAAATAAGAATTAGAATATCCTCTGCCAATCGAGATTCTACCTCTACAACTTTACGCCTGTGTAATATATACAGACGGATCAGCACAACCCGCAGTTGGTGGTAAGCAAGCTTACAGTGCTGCGTGCGCCGTTGTTAAATGCCGGTGGCATAAAGGAAAATTGAGACCATTGGTAACTATCACTCAATCTGTAAAAGATAGTTCAGATCAACAAACTGAACTACTAGCTTTAAAGATGGCGCTGGATATTGCGGATCGCAAATTCCCCGCACTAATAGTGTGCGATTCGCATTCCTGCGTCAAATCTTACAATAATGACTTGCAGAACTGGGTTCAAAACGGTTTCAAAGATGCAAAAGGTGGCACAATCAAGCATAAAAAGACTCACGTGATCCATAAACTGAGTCATCAACGTGATGGCGTTCACGTTGCAGGGAATTCATTGGCTGACACAGCCACAGCGGAAGCCACTAATCCGGCTTCCGTAGCCACAAAAAAGCGTTCAGAAAAATACATAGACGGAGAAACCATGCTGGCAGTAAAAACGTCTTTACAAGGCAACTGTGCAGCATTACCTCTGAACTATCCACTCAATTATACATACATAATAGATGCAAACTCCGTTCCTTTTGCTCGAATCCCTGGAGTGGGGGATAGAGTGATTCAAACACGAACAGGAGAATCTTCTTGATACAAGAAGCACATATGGGATTGGGTCTAAGGCACCAAAAGATTAATGAATCTCTGAAAGAATTATAATCAGAATATTGGTGGCCGGGGATGAGCCTGCAACAACACAAATTTGCAATAAACTGTCAAAACTGCAATAGAGATCGCAGTGGCGAACCAGCCGTAGTATTGCCATGGCTCTTCGTATAGATAGCGTAAGACAATCAATACACAAAATCCAGCTGGAAAAATGCGTCCCATTTATATTTAAGACTAGAATCACTAAAAATGTAGACCCCAGCGCTCGGCTGACGCCAGAACTGTTATAAAAGATTTGCGAGTCTACATCGGCACATACGCAATTGGCATGCTACATTCTGACCAGGGTCCTGCTTTTAGCTCTCGAGCTTATAAGGAGGCCATGACCAGCATGGGCATTGCATTGCGGTACTCTTGTCCCTTCCATCCTGTGGGAAATGGGATTGTGGAAAGAAAAAAACGAGACATAAAGCAATCTATAACGGCGAGGGTATTAGGTTCGGGTGATGGGTGGGTCCAACATTTAACAAGTGCCCAACGTAGTCTTAATAATCTGCCAAGAAATTCTCTAAAAGGTTTCAGTCCGTACGAACTATTGTTTGGGACTAGAATGCATATTCAGGATTTAGATAGTCAGACTTCAGTGGTAGAAGAAAAATGCTTTGATATCAAAGACCGTTTGGCTATTTTACAGGACTTAAATGAAACAAGAAAAGACCGGAGCAACGTAAAGTTAAAACAGCAGCCAACAGCCACTGAAGATAAACCACCTGTCCCAGCAAGGCCTGTCTGGATTCCAAAGAGTGGGGATCTGGTCAGAGAGAAGATCGCGGTGAAGAAGGAATTTGGGCCTTCTTACAGAAAAGCAGTACCTGTCTTAGCTGTCAGCGGAACAAGATCAGTTGTACTACCGCCCCTTGCTGGTAAAAAGGAGAACCGAGTTGTATCCATCGACCTGGTAAAACCACAATCATGTGGCCAATAATAAGTAGTAGGCCCAGTGGACTCCCAAGATGTAGCAGAACACCAAAACTTGCTACAATACAAGAGGTTCAAACTGAGAGACTAATCACATTTGATAAACCTGCAGTGAATTAAAAAGGACTATGCAACAATGCCATGGAACTTGTGCCTCTTGAAACACAAATTGCAACAGTTCATCAAGAAACACCTGTCTACAACGATGTAGCCTCAGACTATGCTAAAGAAACAACAAATGCAAAAGCAAATGAAAATCCGGAAGCGATTCAAACAATTGACAGAACTGCATCTGGCTACTTCATCAATTTCGATGACTTTTCTGAGGATCCAAGCGAACCTGAAGAAACGCCAACAACAAAAACTTTTAAAGACAAAGTAACGGATCTATTTCATCAACTCAAAGAAACCTATCTGATTTCTCCATGGATTGAATTTTGGATTGTGTTAGGTGTACTTTTCCTCCTGCTTTGGCTCATCATGGTTCTTTGTTTGGGAAAATTCATTGAGGGAAAATACAGTACAATGGACACAGCAAGTCAGAACATCAACTTGGTCCTAAAACCACACAAGTCATCTCACATCGAGAAAAGAGAACTATCATCAGTGAATGTCACAGCCTATCCAATACCCGGTTGGGTAGCTTGGGACAAAACGGATTACGAAATCTATGGCCCGGTTGAGCTCTTGAAATATCCACATCAGTTAAAGATTTCATTAAGTGACTTCATAAAACCTAGTACATTCTCTGATGATTGGGACTTTGAAAGTATTAATGATATGATGTCAGATTTAGTTATGTCAGCAAAATTTATAGAACATGATTTCTTACAGGGTTCATCTAATTATGAGGAAATGTACTGCTACAATCACTTTGCAGACCATTATTTGCATAAATCTGCACAACCTAGAAATGTTTTTAATTATAATCAATGGGAACATTGTGCAACTCCACCAAAAGGCAGTTCGAAAACATTTTTCGGGAAATTCCCGTACTTCTCAGGATTTAACATAAGTGATGCAGAAACGTTTTATTTCAAACTATTAAATAAGACAGGGGTAAAAACAATGCTGACTAATACTAAATTGATCTATTCAGAAACATTTTATGAAAAAATGATTACATTTGGTTTTGATTTCTGGAAAAACAACATTGAAACAAAAACCATCTGGGGTACAAAAGAATGGCAGGTACAAGGTCAAGAAGCATTATTTAGAGCCTGCATGATCCCAGAACAAATTATATTCTTGAATGACACCATTCAACAGACAACCTGTCTTGGCCTAGCCAAAATTAAAGACTTAAACAAACCGTCTATTCCAAAACCAACACCTGACAGTAATAGCACTACAGATGTTGAGATAGACGTATCCCATATTTTTAACCAAAACAGAACACATCCTGATTGGAAAAAATGGTTGATCTGGTCCACAGACACAAATAACTGTCAAGAAAGATTCCTGAACAAAACACAGGGGTTAAAAATGACCAGGCCAGACCCAAGATACTCCCAGAGACAACATCCAGGTATAGATACAACGTACAGTGTAGGAAAACTCTGCCTCGAATGGTTACAGAAATCCACACTGGCAGAAATTAAGCAACACTTGACTTTACTTAAAGACGGTGCTGACTTGCGTGATTTCATAATGGGACCACGCAAACAGCATCAAAAACGTTTCATAGCGGCCGGTATATACGCTACTTACAACGAAGCTTGGAAAGTGATGCAAATTAAAACAGCAGAAAAAATACGAGAAATTGATCGTATTAATTTAGAAAAATCATTTTCTATTGTGGACAATGGGTTAATGACTCTGTCCTCCAGAATATATTCACTGGACAGTATTGTATCATCTGCTATTGATATAATAGAGCAGGACTTACTAATGTTACAGCACGGTCAGTCCCAATTACGTTCTATTGTACAGCTTGGCTGGACGTTGCAAAATCTGCGTTCAGGCTTTGTGCCCTGGTGTTTAATCAACACAACGTCATTATTTTCTATCTTTAACCTTACTGATACACAAATCAGTTTGGCACAAAAAGGAGCAGACTATACGATTCTGAGCATTGAAAAACTTGAGAGATTACCATTGACAATGTCAGAAAGACCTGTCGTTGAATGTATAATACATGGGATAATAACTATTCCGATAACGACTTTCCAATTTAAATACTGTCAAGAGTATATACCAGCGGGCCAGTATGAAAGGTTGGGTAAAGGGTACATTAAGTCATCATGGAAATTGCCTTACACACACACATGTTATAGTGAAAAGAAACAGAATGTATTTCTTAGTGGAAAAAATTGTAAACAATCACTAAGCGGTATACTTCTGTGTCAAAGTATTGACCTGCATGGGGCCTGTGAGGGGACTTCAAATAACCTTTCATGTCACCAACACGGCACACCTGCAACACAAATAGAGCCATTCTTTAGATGACTTTCTAACGGGAGTTACATTCTAATAGTGGACCACAGCTGTTGTGGCATGGTGCCAGGAAAAGCCTATCTCGTGAGCGTGAGTTCCATGGTCACTTGCTGTATGCAAGTATTGTATCCAAACAGCACTCCAGACTTGAAGGCAAAAATGTGGCCTTCTTTGAATATCTCTTCTATTCGAATTGATACTTTAGGCAGAATAAAGTCTGTCCTTTTACAGACAACGGTGCCCTTGACGTCATCAAAAGAAACGTATGATCTGCAAGTTGCAAGGACAACGGCAGAGATACATACCCTTTTATCAACAAATTGCCCCGTGCATTTCGTAGAAATGCTAAGCCAAATTCTAAATATGTCAGATACCAGTGGTATCCCACATATATTTAAGACAATTTTTTCAGGACTGTTAACACCCTTCGAAACAGTTCTGGGCATTTTTCCTAATTTTGTCCATTCTGTCTTTGGCGGCCTACCACTTCTGTTGGGGCTCGTAGCAGGCATTTTATTTTTGATCCTTATGCTTCGATATGGCAAGCCAAGTCGCAGACAAGACTCCAGCAATGATGGAAGAAACGATCCTAGCTATACGCTATCGGGACCGCATAACTAAAGTCCTTGGATTAGCCCGGCTAAGAGATCTGAATATGACCTGGTTTCTTTCATTCAGACCCATCTGGCAGAGTTGCATCTTACCTGTGCTTCGATGTATTCTATGCGGAGAAGAATGCGTGTTGGACGTCTGTCTTACACTCCCATCAGCAGTACCAATGGATATAGATACTTTGCTAAGTCCGATAACGGCTCATGCATTGTGTTGTCCCCAGCGGTTATCCATCCTGATGACGGCATTCGTTGAGACTTCGCCACTACGAATAGGTGGTAGTGAAGTACGAGAGGAGAGCAACATCACCCAGGTACGACCTTCTGTGAGCATTGCTGATCCTGACATCGACGATAACAATCATGCTCGAGACTGCTCAGTTGCGGCATTTTCGAACCTGATCGAACTTTCACCTGAAGCCGTAGACACCTTTTTTGCGAGTCTGTCTGAAATGATGTTCTCCCCTGAACAAAAAGAATAACTTTTAAGCAAACGAGCACACAGCGTTCCCTGAACTCTGAATTCGGCCTTCAGCTTTGATAAACAAAAGCTATTGAAAATATTTGGAACTATTTTTCTCCCACTGAAAGCGAAATTATTTTTTTTCCACTTCCAAAGTATTTACCCTTTTTCCGGCACATGTACTCTGCTTAAAGTAGAACTATTCTTAGAGAACAGAGCTTCTATTTTTAGGAACTCTAGAGACAATATATTACCTCAGCCTCTAGCACATTTACAGCGACTGTATTTATATGTGATGGAATGGTCTCGACCTTCTTTTCTGTATTAAGAGCCATTTCATGTGTAAATTTCGCAAATCGTTCAGCTAATCATATATATGCATCATTTTAACTGAATGATTACACTGCTTGGAAAGCGTACAGTACCAATATCATTTTCATGTATTTCGCATACACCATTTCAAATGCAAAAAATTAATTTTATGCCCTTGTTCAGTTATAATCAATAATATCCCTATAACGGCATAGTAATCATATCCATATTCAGTCGTAGCACATGCTGTCACATTAAGCAAGCTACTTCCCCAGACTCCTAGAAAGCACAACGAGTTCTCTAAACAAACCAAACCTCCAGCAACCTGGGAAATCCCCCTTGCTTTGTTTTGATTTCATCCTAGAACTCCTGTAAAGAACTGTAAGAACGGCCAGTTCTTAGTGACATCTTTATTGACGTCTTATGTCCAACCTTACGTCAAACCCGGCACGTTTCAGGTATAAATATACCAACGTTGCCTTAAGCAAACACGTGGTGGTGGTTTAGGAGCAGAGCAGCTATCTACTTGCCCGAGAGCCCAGCTGATGCGAGAGCCCACGGACGCTGCCCCTCCTCTTTGACGCACTGAGAGAGACGCTGTCTTTTCTCCTGCCGAGAAATCCAGCTCCGGTGTTTCCAGATACCTTTGCGGGTTACTGGGATATCGAGTCCTGAGAGAGAGATACAAGACCTCCTGCTTTCTAATACCCAGGTACGGAGCTGACTAAAACCTTAGAGAGAATTATTGAGTCAGATTCTTGGCAAAACCAACTTAACTTAAACTGCTACTTACTTACTCCTTCCCACGTATTAGGCTTAGGTCAGGTACACCGGGGTAGGATTATTTAGAAGCACCAGTTGAGTACGTTAGTCAATGTTTATAAGTATGTATATATTTTATCTTATGGCTAAGAAACCATATCAATGCTTTTACAGTATTATTTCTTAATCCTCCTTTTACTGTACGCACTTTACTTTACTATGAGTATTGCAATTGTGGCAATTCATTTCTTTTGTATGAGAAAGAAGACTGCTTAATAAATAACAAACTTTTATTGAAAACGCCCGTCTTTCTTTTCGCTGCACTCTGGTGAAACTAAGTATGCACACTTGACTGAGTGAAATAGCTGTCTATTGTTTTCACACGACTCTAGAGATACACTCTTATTCTGAGGGAGCAAAGTTGTCATGTAATATGGTTGTCAGAAGCTAATCCCTTCTTGTCTATCCAGGGAGGTTAAACTCCTCCTCGTTTATTCGAGAAAGTTTCTAGTGACCTCTGAGCTAGCTGGCACAAAACTTAAGTCTAATATAGTCAGTAGAGACCAAGTCGACCTCAGTCCTACGTCTACACTGCTGAATATATTATTCCAATGCGCAGAGCCTATTGGGAATATAGGAACTACACTACAATATTTCTCTAGGGACCCACCAGGCCCTCTTTAAAGAATGTTTTAGGAGCTTTTTTGAATAGCCCCTCTCCAGAAGTCTTTCCATTAGGCCATTTGCATGAAAAAAATATTTCTCCTTATTAGAGCAATTTCTACGTATTCTCAAAAACTGCCCGAACGGCAAGTTTTGTTTGAGGCCCCTAGGGTGGTGGCTCTGATAGTGCAAGGCTTTATTTCTGTCTGTTGATTTGCGGAACAGCGTTGTGTCCAACGTTCCGTCTGTCGCATATACTTGGAAATCCAAGAAGGTAATACTTTTGTTGGATGCAGTGTGGCTGAACTTTATGTCCATTGTCCTCATATTGAGCCAGGTCACGAATTTGTTAAGTCTCTCATGTGTACCAGACCAAATGAAAAATACATCGTCAATGTACCTCATGTATTTTGTAATGTGTTCGGCAAATGGATTATCATTGTATATGAATCTATTCTCATATAGACCTATAAACAGTATGGCTAGCTCCGGTGCGAAGGGGCAGCCCATGGACACCCCTTTGATCTGATAGAAGAATTTGGTGTCAAATTGGAAATAATTCTTCTGCAGTGCAAATTTGGCAAGTTTCATAATGAAATCCGTTGGGACTCTAGTTGGTTGTTCCCTTTGGTCTAGAAAAAATGACAGTGTTTCAAGTGCCTGATCTTGTTGTATCTGCGTGTATAGAGACACGACAACCATAGTTATCATTAGTTGGTTGGTCTCATTAAATTCAATAGATGTTATTTTATTGATAAAGGCTGTCGTGTCTTTGAGATGTGCTGGAATTTGATCAATACACGGTTTTAGAAAAAACATAAGTCGAGGATACGTAGGCAAGTACCCAATGCACCTCTAGTTCAGCACTGGAAGTCATATCAACATAAAGAAAATGAATTAAGATGGACCATAATTTCAAAAATCGAACAGGACCCACGAGGCGGCAACTTAGAGGCCAGACTGGCACAACGAAATAAAACACTGCCATGACTGGTCTCAATGAGATCTCAGAAGTCTTCAGGGGCTTACCTGGCTAGATATATTAAGCCCACCATGTCCTGGATACATAGTGACTGTTCATGTCTTTCCACACAAACCGGCTTCATTTTAATGCAAATAGCGATACAGGAAGAGCAGTGTATATAAAAAATGTTTTCGATCTCAGAAATCTTCAGGGACCCACCTGGCCAGATATATCAAGCCCACCATATCCTGGATACATAGTGACTGTTCATGTCTTTCCACACAATCAGCTTCGTTTAAATGCAATTAGCGATACAGGAAGATTAGTGTATATAAATAATTTTTAACATACACCATATTGCACTGGAGGAAGTAATAATGCCGTAGCCCATTCACGGATTAATCATTTTGTGGCTCAGCCACTACTAGGGAACAACTAAGGCATGCATTTATTTATTTCCCCGAACAGCCTTTGACCACGTTTAATAAAGTTACAAAGGATTTGCAAGTTTCGATCCCTTTAAGAAGACAGCGATCACGTGAACGCTATATGAAGTAGAAAGCGAAAACGGCTTTTGCAAACGTAACTCGAAGGAAGGGAATGAACACAAACGCCGCCTCCAGCTGCATTAGCATTATCTCCAGCTCAGTTCAGCATTTTTTGAAGCTAACCGACAATTAAAAATTCATCGCCATCCCTTTTTCCTAACAGGATTTTTGCATGAGACTCAAGTGTCATTTTGCATCGCGGTCGGACACAGCGATACCCATATCGAGTCCCGGCTGGGATTGAGAAAGCTACAAACCGGGTAAGAAGCCAATGCCAGCATAATACATGCCTATGTGTCCCATAAAATAATGAACCACAGTTTCTGACGAGTGCATTTACAACCTTTTCACAGGTACCACCGTTTTCAATTACAACATTTTCAGGTCAGTTCTTCCAGTAGTTCTTGGCAAATTACACGACAGATTATGGATAAACAATGTTGTTGAGTCTATGTAACATGTGTATGTCGTCACTGTGTTTGCAATTACAGCACACTTGAAATTACCTGTTTCACTTCTAACAAGAGACACCAGTTGTACAGGATTATTAAGGTAGGCGTATCTGAGATGGTGGTGAGCCAAGTGTTTTTTGAATATTGCTCATTAGGGGATCTAATTTTGGCTACTTGTTTGTTTTTGTCTTTTTAGAAATATTTTGGTCCTGAGGAGAATCCTATAATAGGGGATTCGAAACGCGTCGACCACTTCTGGCTCTTTGTCATCGACTAACAGTTAAAAAACCTTGTTAGGATAAGATAGGATTAAACCCTGACTGATCTTGCTTTCACTATTTTGATTCTATGTTCAGAATAACAGGATTCATGACTCTACATTAGAAAGTTTTCTTATGACAGAGGGCCTCACTTCAAGAGGTTCATAATGTATGAGTGTGTATGTAAGTTGTATGTTTGGAGCAAGAAAGGATGATGTGGATGTGATGTTATTTTTGTAAATCTGTAAAAAGTTGTGTGTAATTTGAAAAATTGTTTGTTTTTGTATATAATGTATATATGCACAAAAGTACTGTTTGGCGGAAAATAATGAAAATTTGTGTACTAGTGACTATAAATGACTAAAATAAATAAGTGACGCTAGTAAAAAGCACATTAGTATGTTTTATTCGTACCACTGGTTTGTTTAAAAAGGACGAATTTGAGTCTAGCACTGGCATTTATGTTGTTGTTTACTTTATGCTTGACAGCATCGAGTTTGGCTTGATGGCCCCCTTCCCCACTCGGTAACAGCGGTCCAGTTGGGTCCCTTGTCCATTCCGTGGGCCACTTGGCCTGTTTTGGCCGGGTTTACTTCTCACCCACGTTGCCTTACAGTCCCTGTTGCGGACTTGAGAGTCCTTTATGCGTCTGTAGTAGGAGAACTCAGGGCTTTAGTGCAATACATATCCCAAAATATCCAGGTGGCGGCACCTGGTGCTGTGGCGCTACCAGTTGGACCAGCTGGGATAAAAATTAGTCCCATCATGGTGAATTTGGTTATGGGCAAGCGCCCCCAAGATAAGGATGATATGCCCTTCTGGCTAGCTGAGAAATTTGACCAACTGGAAGCAGTATTTCCTAACACGACTCCTGTTGAAAAACACAGGATTCTGACCATTAGTTTGCAAAAAGAATTATTACCAGAGGTAGCTGATTGTGAAACCTGGGGCAAAGTATTTGTGACAGTCTAATCAAAGTGCTTCAGCACACCGTCTATGTCTGTCCTGCCGTCCGTGACCAAATGTGTTCAAGATCAACACGTTCCGAAGGCGGCTGTTGAATTGGGAATGAGACTCGGAGAGTTTGACGTAGTTTCCAATCTCGTCCTTACTAATGTCAAAGGGGATGTGGTAAACTTTCATGTGTCGAATGCTGTACCAGATGTCCCGATCTGGATAAGCCCCGGCAGTTACCAAAAATAATTGTGGAGGCTTATAAAACCCAATAGTTTGGGTGTTAAGCCTTTTGCTAAAACAGTATCACAGCAGCAAACAAAGACGGCGAAATCTGATAAAGATGAACGCCCGAACTTTCCAAAACAGAATTGGAAAAAACAAAAACAGGGGAAACAGCAAACAGAAACAGGGGTCACGTCCTGCATCACCGATACCTGTGTCTACTGAGCGCACATATGATTTGCGCGACCACACGAGTATTAAGTCACCTGATCGATTTCAGGTTCCTGATCAATGTTCTCCTCGTTCTTTGCAGGTAACATTGGTCTCACAAACCGGTGGAGGAGAACGCGGCAGAGGCCGGGGTGCCCAACAAGGACCTGAGCAGGCCCGCCAGATGGAAGGTAAAGGCAAGCAGGAAGATTTCAATGTCAACGTCCCCAGTTTCAGGAAAAGAAGGTTGCCGCTTTAACAGCGAGGTATGCCACGGATAGTGAAAACACATCTTCGGACCCTGACATAGGAGCTATCATTGCTCGACAGCCCTGTGGAAATTACAGCTGTGCAGGAAGCACTGTGTCCGTATCTGAAGGCGACAGCAACTGACGCGTTCATTACCGTTGAGACAGCTGACACGAGAGTGGCTCCCCCTGACAGACTTTATGATATCGTTCTTTTAATTGAAGATGACATGCAGCGTAATATAAAAGGGATTTTTGGCATAAATCTGACCTCCACTTATGACATTTTGTTAGCGGAGGCGGACTGGCCCCCACCTTTCGTTTTGGCCACTTCGAGAGGGGAGGAGATAATCCCCTGGTTTCAGGCACACTGTGCCGAAGGAGCAGGCCCTGCATTCCGCAGAAGAGTGGGCTGCGTTGCTTGCACCGGCTTTGTACCGTACTCAATGTGAATGGGACAAACTTTCACCCAGACATGAGATTCCATTGCAATCTATGCCACAGCCACAACCCCAATAACCCATGCGGCGTGAAGCGAAAGCTCCCATTGCAGAAATCCTTGAGCAATTGACATATCAAGGTGTTATTGATACGTGTCACCGATGAATAATCCTCTTTTTAAAGCCTGATGGCTCGAACCGTTTGGTTTTGGATTACCGG
The DNA here is from genome assembly GCF_964261635.1 of Lissotriton helveticus. Taxonomy (NCBI): domain Eukaryota; kingdom Metazoa; phylum Chordata; class Amphibia; order Caudata; family Salamandridae; genus Lissotriton; species Lissotriton helveticus. Next base: position 1,013,318,772 of record NC_136072.1, read on the forward strand.
CAATTGAACTCTCATTGTCGGACCTGCGTAGTACAGAATACTCACATTTCTGCCCTTGTGGAAAGTCTCGTGCGTAAACGGTTTAAGACCACAATTGACATTTCCAAAGGCTTTTTGAGCCATAACCTGTCCTCTATTAGTAGTCAATGGACAGATTTTACTTCCGGCGGCAAGTAGTATCAGTTTAAAAGATTGGCCATGGGCTACAAGAACAGCCCAGGCATCTTTGCCGCTCGCATTGTCTGTCTTTTAGAGGGACTCAACCCTGATGAGTGCTCGTATGTGGATGATATTTATCTCACAGACTACAAATAATGGGTGCATCTGTGTAGTGTTGACCGCATCATTTCTATGTTTGCAGACTTCGGGTACAAGCTTAACTTTGCAAAATCACACATTGCTGAGTACACAGTGTTGTTCTTGGGCTGTGAGCTCAACAATGAAGCTCAGGGTTTAGCATCTCACTTCCCGGAGAATGCGCACAGTTGTACGCTCCTACAACTCTGAAGAAACTACAATCTTTACAGGGTTTTTTTAACTTCACAATATTTATATTCCTGACTATGCCCAGTGTATCAAGCCGCTATATGTCTTGGTACAACCAACTTTCTCCAAATCTTGCTGGCTGCCTGAGCATTCAGCTTTCTTGCAATCTTTGCAGGCTGATCTTCTTGAATATAAATACTTGCTAACTCGTGACAACCACACCAACCTGGTAATAAGAATTGTACCTCGGGCGGTGGGTTTCACATACCTGACTTTTAATGAAGGTGACACAGTCCCTATAGCTTACAAGTCACACTTGTACACTTTGGCTGAAATGTGACTTTCCTCTGCGGACATTTTTTTGACTGCAGTGCAGATGGCGATGCTAAAGGAACGAGTGCTGTCGCAGGGGAAACGCATGTTGGTTGTTACACCGTATCCTGCTCTAGAGACAGTGACGAAAGCCAGTGTACCTAATTCGAAAACTTTGCATCCTCGTTGGATACAATGGGCCACATCCTTGACGTCTTCGGATGTCATGTTTATTTTTGATTCCTCTTTGAAAACTCAGGAGTACTTGCAGTATGAATTCGTTCATCCAGCTCCTTTGACCTTGCGCCCGCTGGAGGATTTCCAGTGTATCATTTACACTGAAAGATTGGCGCAACCGGCGACAGGATCAAAGCATGCTTATTCAGCAGCCTGCGCAATAGTGGTGGGTACTATGGTGAATGGAGAGTTCAAGTCTGATGTCGTGCATACACAGACACTAGGGGACTGTACAGCCCAATTGGCAGAGCTACGTGCTATGGTACTTGCACTGGAGTATGCTGACCCTTGTATGACTACTCTTGTTCTAAGTGACTCTTACTACTGTGTTCAGTCTTACAAAGACAGTTTATTCTTTTGGACTCAAAATGAATATCGTGATTCCAAAGGTAGCACAATCAAACACAAAATGATATGGGTTTGAGTCGCAGAACATAAAGGACATCTGCCTCTCATATTTGTAATTCATACTCTTGGTCACCAGCGCGTAGGAGTGGATATTCTTCTAAAAGCCGATGTTCCATTTATTGCAACATTTCAAAGGATTCCTTCCTTCAAATTCGAAGGCTTGGGCTTTGTTTGACCACTCGGACGCCGTAATTTCTTTACCTTGCGGCGTCTTGAAAACAGACTTAATGCGCTCAGTGGTACACTTCTTTTTTTCGGACCTTGGGCTGAGGTGTCTTCAAACCGTGGGTTGTGGTGTCACACCACAGCCCGCAGTCTGAAGAAAAGAAGCCCAGCCTCTGTGATTGGAAACCTTGGGGTGAAATTAGATTCAGGCCTTACATTTGAGTTACAAGTTAAGGCTTTATCCTCTGCCTGTTTTTTTACCCTGAGGTCTTTGAGATGATGCTGCACCTTATCCTAATAAAGTATCACAAGACGATTGTCCATGCCTTAATAACCTGCAGGCTGGACTAGTCTAATAGTCTGTATTTGATCCTTCCACCCTTTTTGATTAAGGTCCTTTGGACAATTCAAAATGCTGCTGCCTGGCTGATTTTGAAGATCCTGCTTCGATTTCCATTGTTGGGCCTCTTGCGTGCCCTCCATTGTCTTGTGGTAAATAATATAATCCAATTCAAAGCTCTGACTTTAGCTTTTAGAGTCTACCATCATAAGGGTCCTGTTTACCTTAGGAGCCATTTTAAACCATATTCACAAAAGAGATGCCTGAGATCTAATAATCTCAAGATTTTCCACATCCACCGCATTGGCAGGTCCCGAAGGGCAGGCAGATCCTTTACCTTTCTGACTACTAAGCTGTGGCATGCTCTTCCTCTTAATTTGAGAATTATCCCATCTGAAGCTGCTTTTAGATTGTCTCTAAAAACGTTTCTTTTCAGTGCTGCAGGCTCACTAGTAGCATTTAATTTACAGGCCCTGGGTATGGAAAGTATCACTTTACTAGGAGCTTTTAAGTAAATAAAATATGCCAAGTGGGCAGGGGCGGTTCCTCTGTTATTACGGAGAAGCATCACCCCACTGCTGGAACTAGCAAACACATGTAAAATAAAATGATCATAAAGAAGTTAATAAAACTTCTTTACAATCATTTATTTATACTGGGGTTGCAGCTGCGTCTTGAGGGTGGGGCCATCAGTAGCAGAAAGAGGGATGAGCTCAAGGCACTGCCAGTCTGCATGTTGGCTTGCTTGGTCGTCTTATGACGGCCAAACCAACATGCGCACTTGGATATCCCCAGGCTGGTGCTTGGAGATATCAGCTGGGCTCAGGAGCACAGGCTTCCATTCCCTGCTGGAGCATGGAACCAACCCGCTCCACCCAATTCCTACGCTTCTCTGATGCTAGGTAATACCAGCATGAGAGTAGCATCTGGATTGGCGCAGAGGAGTCTGGGATCCTATGTGAGCATCGTTGGAGCTGAAGAGGTGGTGAGGCAGCGGATGTCAGCCTGCGGATATGTATTTTTCCCCCCGTGCTGCCTCACCGATTTCCCCTGGTAGCAGCCTCCACTGCAATTGGGGATATGTCAATGCTACCATGTTTAGAGGAGAGAGCACAAGGAATTTAGCATTGGTTAGCAGTAGCAAAGTGCACAGAGTACTAAAAGGCCAACAAAAATGATGTAAGAAGAATATGGAGGCGTAAGGCAAAAGGTTTGGGGGAAGACCATTCTAAGACAGAGGTCTAACACAGATCCATCGCAAACTGGTGACCTTTCATTTGCTGATTACTTGTGTTCAGTTTTTAAAATGCTATTAATAACGTGAGCTCATTTTCAAGAGGATATTAATGTGTCTTAAAATGGGAAAATAGTGACAAAATGATGCCGATTTTTGTGCTGCATTTTGCCACATATTTTGTTGTTGATCTGAATATTTTAGTAAACCCTGGTTCATAATTTGGTTCTCCATTGTCTATAGTTCAAGTCACCCTGTCTATGATATACATGTGAAGATATTCTATTCATTGTTAGTTTTGTTAAGATGACAAACGTATATATGTCCATCTAGGGAGATTGGTTTCGCCAAGCAGTGTTATGTCAGAATGGAAACTGAAGAGAGACCCTTAGTTAACTGGTGTATAGGGGAAGAGGTTTCTCCATGGAGAAAAAAAATCCTGTGGGGAAACAATGCTAAACCTACAAACGTGTATTATTGCATGATTTATTCATTCAGATTTCCCATCTAATACATGTTTCTAGCCCAATTCATTCCACTGAAAGTAACAGAGTCCACGGACGTCTCTGACAGTTAGAAATTTCCATTCATGCTCCTCGACTTATTTGCACTGCCCAGAAAGTCGGAAATCTACTCACCGAACATAGCATTTGCGAGACTCTTGTATGTTTTGTAGCAGTTTATTTTAAAATGGGAACTTGGCCCAAATGTATTAGAGTACCTTACATAAACACTCGATTACATTACACAAGGTAAGGTTCTATATGATTTCTATCACAGGGAGATTAGGATATCTGTTGTGTTGTGGGGGCCCTAGGCCCACATGATAGAATAACTGCGACACGGACACCAGTGGGTTAGATGGTTAATGAGCCTCGAGCACGTGCGCTCGGCTCTCTTTATTAGCTGTGTCACGTGGTTTCATGACATCAGTGGTGGGTGGGTGTTAGGTGTTTCATTACAGTAAAACAACTAGACTGTGTCTGCTAGGACACAACATTCCTCCCAAAATTTGATAAAAATTAAGGAAAGACAAAAGTCCGACTCTGTGGGAGGAAATACACAAATATACAATATTTACAAATTTACATTGAGTCTCTTCAGCTGCTTGCTTGATGATGACGGTGGAAATTGCTGCTGAGACTTTATTTCTTCTTGGCTTGACGTCTTGGTTCTCGGCCAGTGTGTTCTTCTTTACTTGCGTCGTGGAAGTGTGTTGGTCAGTCCACTGAGATCTTGCTTTTGAGGATGAAGTCAAACAGGATGACCAGATGTTAGACTTGGATGATGTTGTCTTCTGCTGGTCCGTCGGTTTCTTCACTGTAGGCAGCTTGGGTTTACTTTACAAAGGATGGAGTGTTCGAAGGACGTTCTTCTCACTAGGACGTCCCTCTCTCGGGTGTTCTCCTGCCACGAGATATCCCGGAGGCCCTTTTCATCAAGTTTCCACTGGGCCGGGTATTATTCCACAGCGTTACTCCAACTCCACAGTCTGCGTGTGAATGCAGGAGTCGATGGGGGTATTACCTCACAAAGTCCGTAGCTCCACCTGAAGGGTAGTTGTTGACTCTTGCCTTTGCGCACAAGTTCTTCATCTTCCTGGGACGTGCAGGTTAGACGGCGATGGATTCATCTCTCGTGTCGGGACTCTCTGCCACCGCTGTCCCTGAGGCCTTTGCCCCTTGGATCTCCACGGGCTGTTTCTAGACTTCCGCTCGATCCCAAAGGTGGGTGTTACCAATGGTCCAGCCTGTGCTTTCCTGCGGTCCACGGGTCGTCGTGGTCTTGTGAATAGGTGCCTGTTCTGTTCTTGGTGTTATCAGTGTTCTCCTGGACGTGCGGGTCACTGTACACGATGTTGTGGTGTGTCACCTCTTCTTCTTGTAGGTGTGTGGACTTGTTACACCTCTCTTCACCTATTCCAGATGTTCCTGATAGCGTCGTGCCATGTGACTTCTTACTTCAGTTCTTTTCTTCATGGCATCATGCCACTCTTCTCCCTTCTCCTTTTCGCGACACGGTGCGGTCACCTTTCTTCCTTTGTCTTGCTGACCAGGCTTATTCAAGCAGCGTGCACTCCTGCCTGTTTCCGTCTGGTCTTGTCCTGTCTTTAGGACACTGTCGTCTTCTCCACTCTTCAGTGACTGGACCGGTCATTACGATCTTCTCTCTCATCTCCTATTGCTTCTAGTTATTGGTGGTGTTGCGTCCGTCTCACTAGGTCTTCTGATTTCTCAGTTCACGGACGTCTTCTGGCAGGACATATTCATCCTGACTTGGCAGAATTTCTTGGGCGCCCCTCTGGCTTGTCGGATCATCCTTTTCTTCTGGGGCGATTTTCTTTGCCACCAGATGGGGTGGACAGCTTCCTCTTCGGGAGTCTTGTCGCTATCCGCGATCATTGGGATCGCCATGCGCTTCCGCTGCAGTGCTTTCTCCTGCGCTCTTCGTGTGCTCTGCTTTTCCGGAGGGTTAACTTCACCTCTCCATGGACCTTCTCCGGCGGGTGCACTTCTCGTGCTCGCTTCCGGTGAGGTTCTTTAGCTTCTTGGGGCGTTGACCTTGCTTGGTTGTTACGCCTCCTTTTGGCAGCGGGGTAATTTTGCGCTACTCTTCCGGTGCACGTCAGTGTGCAGTGTAGTGGCAAGTTCTTGCTTCACTTGGTACCGTCATGATACATTTTCAGTGTAGCGTTGTTCCTTGCAGTTCATTTAATTATTTGGGCGTTGCCGCTTTTCAACTTGCGTGTCGCACTTTTCTTCTTCACACTTGGGTGCTTGCCTCGCACGTCTTCTGGTGCTTTGGGTGTGGCTTCCTTACTTTCAGGCGCTGTCCTGTACTGTCTGCGTCCGGGGTACCCTTGCGTTCTTCCAGTTGGTTGCCTTTGGATCTTGCTGCTTGCGGTAGACGTTTCTGACTTTCCCTCGACGTCCAGCGTGAGGTTGTCTCTTCTGCGTTTGCGATGAACACCTGTGGCCACAGGCGTCACTTCTGCAGTGGTGATGGGTCTCCGTCCGCGTCGCTGCAGGCTTACTTTCCCTGTAGGCTGTCCCTTGTGCTTACTTGTGCTTGTTTGGTTCTTGTGGCTTCTTTTGGTGCACTGCTCACCAAAGTCCACTAGATGGCAGTGTAGGCTTGGGGGTTTCTTTCTGCAGCAGCTTCCTCCTCTTGGTGACTTTCTTTCCTTGTTGTCTGCTTTCCACTTGAAGTCCCGGGCTTGTATAATCTGCTGCTTTCCCTGGAGTGTGCATGAGAGGAGGGGGCTGGAGTCACTGCAGGTAAGTCCTTTCTTTTTTTTTTGGGACATTGAGGCAGTATGCAGCTTGCTTCCCTGGATCTGCAGTCCTCCTCCAGTGTTGGCGTCTCTAGCATTTTCACTTGTTTGCTGAGGATCCAGGAGGTGGGGGCACACTGTCACTTTGCTGCGGGGGCCACCATGTGTCTTTTCTTCGCTTGCCCTCCGCCGCTGCAGCTTCACTGGCCTCACGCTGCGTGGCAGGGAAAGGGTGTTGGTGCTACTTTTCGGGCTCCACTCCGCCTCCGGCTACACACGGAGCAGTTGCCTGCTTCACCCTCGGCTGCTGGGTACATTTGGCAATTACCGCTGGACAGCAGTCTCCGACCTCACTCACTGTGCGGGGGCAGACGGCAGGGCCCACGATTCTGCAGTTGGGCTCCGCTGTGGTCGTACGCCGCCCGGCAGCTTGCCACACGCTGCGGGCGTTTTCCTTTTGTACGACGCGGGGCACGGTCGGGGATCACAGCGGGTAGGCTCCGCTTCAGTGCTTTCACTCTCCCCGCCCGCGGCAGCTTCTCTGCTCACACGCTGCGCGGGTCGGGGGGAGAGGGGACGCTTCCAGCAGGCCGCGGGTGGGCTCCGCTGGCGCTGCTTTGTTTGTATAATTAAGTCTCGCTGCCGAGTCTATGCGGGTGGGCACCGCGTCAGTCTGTCCATAAGGGGGGCTCCGCTGGCTCTGCTGTATTTAATGTTCACTGTAGGGCACCATGGCCACGCGGGTAGGCTCCGCTGTCGGCCCACAGCGCCTCGCAGCACTTCACACGCTGCGGGCGTTGTTCTTCACCCCGCCGCCGCACTGCTCACACGCTGCGCGGCGGGGACGCTGCAAGCAGGCCGCGGGTGGGCTCCGCTGGCGCTGCTTTTAATTAAAGTTTATTTTCGGCAGCTTCAGGCCCGGCGGGGCGCCTGACCATGCGGGTGGGCTCCGCCAGTGTTCGATCACAGGGGGGATCGCTCCTGGCATACGCGACCCCCCAGGGGCATTCGCAGTCCCCGGGCTCACCTCCGGCCTACGGGCCTATCTTCTCCTGCGGCCGTGGCGAGTGGGCTCCGCCCGGTCAGCACTCCTCGCAGGGGCACAGTCGCGGCCGGTGCAGGTGGGCTCTGTCCGGTCCGCCATTTGTTGGTGACTCGGCCCGGGGCACAGCACTTGCCCCACGGGCCTCTCGGCGGCCGGCGCCGCCTCACCAGGGGGTGCCCTTCACACGGGCAGCATTCTTCCCCCTTCTTGCAGTGGCTGCGTCGCGTGGGGTGTAGAACCACTCCTCGTCGCCAAATGTTGTGTTGTGGGGGCCCTAGGCCCACATGATAGAATAACTGCGACACAGACACCAGTGGGTTAGATGGTTAATGAGCCTCGAGCACGTGCGCTCGGCTCTCTTTATTAGCTGTGTCACGTGGTTTCATGACATCAGTGGTGGGTGGGTGTTAGGTGTTTCATTACAGTAAAACAACTAGACTGTGTCTGCTAGGACACAACAGATATCTGCCCAGATTCACTAAAATTGTTATTTAAAAAAAAAGATATCTGCCCAGATTCACAGTATATTGAACAGATGCCAGGACTTGAACCAGGTTCTGTAGTTCCAAGATTTCCTTATCACATGGGCCACAGCGACTGTAAATCCCACTTTTCATCCAATGTTATTTCTAAAAATCTTTTGCTCGTGGTAATTACAGACAATTTATATCTAATAATGCAGTTGTATAGCCTCACAAATCTCATGGATGCTTTAAGTGCAAAACCTTAAATATGTTTCCATGGTGGGATGGGCAGAGAGAGGACTTCAACACAATATTACCAAGTGCCCGCGTTAAAGGTCAGTAGGGTAGCAAGGATGCACTGAGTCCTGGTGCAAGCAAGGAAATGGCCCCTTTGACTGCTGTTGGGGTAGTAAATAAAATAGAGCAATTACCAAGGCTTAATCGGCCCCTCATGGATAGGGGCACCGGTGCACTGCTCCAGCTGCTTACGACGCCCCTGAGTCGAGTACTCCCTGTGCTTCTTTTTGACCTGACTTAACATTGTAGGCTGGTTTTGCTGCATGTATGGCTGAAGCTCTTTCAAAATCTTCCGAAGTGTTTATTACAGGGCCAGACGTTTGGAGCGGGAGTCAGACTGAAAAAACTGGGTGTGCCAGTCCAGCTCGTTTCATTAAATGGAAAAACAGGAGGAAAGACTTGAAAAAAAAGAAAATCTATCTGAATCGAAATAAATATTGTTATGGCAGAATCTTTTCGAATTCCCATGGAAACGGCTCATTTCCATGTGTTAAAATGAGAAGAGCGCAAACACATGTCCGGCTGGCAGCTTTTGTGTCCCATCAGAGACACTGTTACAAATGTCTACATCTTTCCGCTGCTCAAAATTCTTTTCTAGTAACCTTGTCTGCAAGACTGCGGTACACCCTGAAATAAACTTTAGAAATGCAGATGAACCTACATTAACCAATAAATCCTTCTTTCATCAAAATTTTATAATTCCTGAAGTGTTCTCAACGAAATTACCATATCAATGTAGTTCTTTCAATTAAAATGTTTCAGCTTTTAATTGAAAATATGTTATCTCTGAAAACTGCGGATTTTAGGATAGGGAAATGTATTCGGATTCTTTAAAACCATATCTATTTAAGGGGTCATTACATCCTGAGGATGTTTGAGCATAAAACATATATAAGAAATGCCTAACATAAGTACAGCCATTTCACACAGACAATACAAGGTCGAAGGGTGGGCTTGTACGCTCATGGGGCCGGTGCAACAATCTTTTTTGGAACCCCCCATATGACCTCCTCCTCGTATTCCTTCACTACCACTCAGTACACCTAGCAAAAGTGCCTCTCATCTCTCCAAAGCCCCTTTCTCAAATACATTTGATTTGTTTTAAAGCACTAGTAAGGGCTGGCTTTACTAATCCACTGCAGCAGGTGCTTTTAAATCATTGTACGTTATTACTAAACACATCGCCCCCCCTAAGGTCAGTGCCCCCCTCACCCAGGTCAGTGATCAGTGGGATCACATCAGTCCCACAAGACAGCAGCCTCAAGCTCAACTCAGACAAGACCAAAGTACTCATCCTGGGACCCAGTCCTTAGGCCTGGGAAGACTCCTGGTGGCCAGCGGCTCTGGGATCTCCCCTCACCCAGACGGACCGTCCACGCAACCTTGACATCATACTCGACTCCTTGATCACAATGAAACGCTAAATCAATGCAGTTTCCTCAGCCTGCTTCCATGCCCTCCGCCAGCTCTAAAAGACTTTCAGATGGATCCCCACAAAATCCAGAAGGCCGGTCACCCACACACTCATCACCAGCAGACTCGACTATAGCAACACACTCTACACCGGCGCCACCCAGAAACAGCTCCAGAAACTACAGAATGTCCAAAACACTGCCACCGCAGGTTGGTTCTCGACATCCCTCACTGCACCTACAACACACAACTCCTCTGACAACTCCACTATCAATAAGAGAGTCATTTTCAAGCTCCTCACTCATGCCTACAAAACCCTACAGGACGAAGGACTAGCGTACCTGAACCACTGCCTTACATTTTACCTACCGGCCAGACAATTCTAATTCTCCCAACTTGCCCTCACCTCCATCCCCAGGATCCACAAGACCAGAACCGGAGGAAGGTCATTCTCCTACATCACCACCAAGACCTGGAACACCTTCCCCCTGCACCTCAGGCAATTTGCGTTGCTGATCCAATTCAGGAAGGACCTCAAGACCTGGCTCTTCAAATGATTCTCCACTCAGTCTGACCAGCAGCTCGCTCCCCCAGTGCCTTGAGACGCCCACGGGGGAGTAGCTACACTTTACAAGCCGATTGATTGAGTTGCAGTGCTCTAAAGCTTGCCCTGCACGGGCACAAATAAAATGAAAATCCACTTGCACAATTTTTTATGCCAGTGGGATGTGGAATAGGGCAAACAGTAGCTCCACTGAAAACAAGAATATTTTGTCTAATGGGCTCCACTGATGACGCTGATGACGCTCCTGCCAGTTTTTTGTGTTGAAAGATAACCTCCCAATGCAAAGGTTTCTTTTCAGAAGGGAAGAACAAACAAGCATTGGCAAAACAAAAAAGTCTCGGCCAGGCCTGAGCAATTGGCCCTGTCAATATGAATGTGTTTTAGCATGTTTTCTCACAGCATGGCTGAAAGTTACTGAAAGCCCAGATTCACAGGATGTTGAGCCAATGCAGCGTCAGGATGCCCGTAGGGTTGCAGAGTGCTTTACAAATGCTATAAATAAATAAATAAATATTCTCCAGCCATGTTGTGTTTATTGTCCTGCCACTCCTACCACAAAAAAAATGCTATGACATGGTCAGCACTGGTCGCATCCGAGCATCCTTCTCAGGTAATTGGCATTGTCGGAGAATGTTGTTACCATTCTAAATTTGTTGTTAACTTCCGACTGCACTTTATTCTCTTTGTTACTCAACAGACTTGCTCTTGGGATTTTTAAAACTCTGTTGAAGGTGTGATCTAGAAGAGTAGGATCATATCCCCTAATTGTGAATCTCTTTATGGATTCTTTGGCTGCGAAAACAAAGTCAGACTCTCTCGAACAATTACGTCGGAGTCTGAGCAATTTGCCGTATGGTATGCTACGAATTAGAGTTAAGGGGTGACTGCTCTTGGCATGTAAAATGCTATTGCCCGATGTGGGCTTTCTGTATAGTGATGTTTCTAGTACTCCCTCATTTATGAAGACCCTCAAATCCAAGTAATGTACTTCATTCCTACTCATCTCACTAGTAAACTTCAAATTAAGGTTGTTACTATTCAAATCCCTGATAAACTCTTCTGCCTGTTTGAAGGAGCCCCTCCACACAAGAAAAAGGTTGTCTATGTAACGACGCCACACAACTATATATTCTGCCCATTTGGCATTATCACCTGCAAGGGCCACCTGCTCCTCCCACCAGCCTACGAATAAATTTGCATAGCCCCAGAGATTTATTTGAAATAATCATTTTGGAACATGAATATGTTGTGTGTCAGGCAGAATTCTAATAGTTCGATTAACATCACCCCATGTTCGGTATACTTTATAGCTCTTTTCTCCAAGTAGTATTTTGTTGCCCCTACACCTTGAACATGTCGGATAGAAGTGTAGAGACTTGTAATGTCAAGAGTTATAAGTACATAGGTGGTGTCCCATTTGATTGTTCCGATTTGTTCTATGAAGTCTTTCGTGTCTCTTACGTATGATTTCAGCTTTACAACTGATTGTGAGAGGAATGAGTCGATGTAAGTCGAGAGGTTCTCAGTGAGTCCTCCCTTGGAGGAAACAATCGGTCTCCCAGGTGGTCTTTGGAGGTCTTTGTGCACCTTAGGTAATTGATAAAAAGTTGGTGTCACTGGTTCTGGGTTCCTCAGAAATAGATATTCATTTATGTCCAGCATAGATCTATTGCGCCACTTGTTCAACAACTCGTGATAGATAGTTATACTGCGAAGGTATTCTTCCTTATTGGTTTTAATGTAACATAGCGGATTCTCTAATTGTCGAAGAGACTCATGGCAGTATTGTTCTCTTGAGAGCAAGACAATGTTACCTCCCTTATCTGAGGGTTTCACAATGATCTCACCATTATGGCTGATATCAGATATCACATTAGATTAAATTTGTGAAAGATTGTTTCTGTTGGGAGTATGTTTCCACCCACTAGTTCTAAATTTCATCAGATCTTGGATCACTGCATCTGAGAAAGTGTCAATGGCATCATATGGCATTTGCGGATTGAATTGTGATGATGCCTTGAAGTTAGTCACTGGTGCTTCCTGTTCTATATTTATTCTTTTAGCTCTCATGGTTGGATCGTTAAGTTCATCCATATTGTGTTCTGTTTCAAATTCTGTCATGGTTTCTATGATACTAAGATCCTTCGTACTCAAAGTATCAGTTGCTTGTACAATTGATTTTTTCTTTGTCTTTTTGGTCTCCATTATAGAAGGTTTCAATTTGAAGAATTTGTGTAACTTGATTTTTCTCACGAGTTTGAACAGATCTATTCTGGTCTGTGTGTATTCCAGTTTCTCGTTTGGACAGAAGGTCAATCCAAGCTGTAAGGTGTCCTCTTCCTCCTTGCTCAAAGTTTTTTCAGTCAAATTGATGATCGTAAGATTGGAATTTGAGTTCACCAACGGCTCCCCCTCTTCTTGCGGGAGCTCTGGGGTCCTGTTCTTCCTCTTCCCCTTCCCCTTCCAACCTCCTCTTCTGGTTCGTCTTAGTTTTCTGGGGGTCTTGTTTTTCCACCCCGAAGCCAACTCTGGCGTATGAGGTTGAATTCCAAGTGAAAAGGAGTCTTGGATACCTCCCTTGATGTTGATGCTGTTTCTTCGCCTGATTGTTCCCCTTCAGTGGCTTCAGATTCTGAGGTTTCCACTCGTACATTTGGCACCATTCCCTTCTTTTTGTTAAGTGCTTTTCGCGGGGCATCAAACTTTTTCCAGAAAGTAAGTATACGACCAAGAGCATAGTCGCGTTCGTCTCGTTCATATTTTTCTTGTTTTCTTTGCCTGATTTTTAATTCATACTTTACTAGACGTTTTTTCATTTCTTCTCGCAATTGCTCTTGTTTGACTTTGTTGTTGTCCTTAGCAATGTCTATTTCTAGGTTTTCGATTTCTTCCATTATTTTGGCTCTGTCACTCCACGCAAACTTAACCAAAAGGTCAAGCATGGCCTTACAGGATGCTGCTGTTAGTTCTGCCCATTGTTCTAATAATTTGGGGTCGGGGTTCCCATAGGCGGGGACCGTGTAAATACGCAGACCCCTCGGAACCCTATTGACATCCATGTAATTCTGTAGGGAGGTGGCTTCCCACCATTTTCTTATCTCCCTCTCAGTACATCTCTCCAGTTTTAGGAATAAGTTTTGGAGTGAACTTCTGCAATTGAACTGAAATCCTATGTGAATCATCAAAATAGTTAAATTTTGAACACTAAAAGATGGCCACCACACTCACGAGTGCACCTACGCGATCTCAAAACCATCTTCACTGTTGTTATTATGCCGTAATGACGTATCTAAATGTATCCAAACGTGGTTAAAAGTGGCCGCCTCACGAGGCTTTGAGTAAACACTGACGAAGGGCTCACATCCGAAACGCGTTTGTTTTTGCTAAAACGGCGGAATAAAGAAAATCCTGCCCTTACCCCCGGAGTGCTGTACTTTGTTTATTGATGAAACTGAGTTTGGAGCCTGATATATATATATATATATATATATATATATATATATATATTACCTACTGGCGGTCGCCAGTAGGTAGTTATAGTTAGGATTGATTTCCATAGGGAAATCGCAACATTCTATTTGGAATACCTTTGGCGCCGGTTGAGGAATCGGCCTGAATTTTTCAGCAACTTTGCCTCGCGGCGCTCCGCTCCTTCTGTGAAAGTTTGGGGGGATTCGTCAGGTGGGGGCCGAGATAAAAGGGGGGTCCCAAAACGTGTTTTCCCCATGTTAATTTCCATAGGGCGGTCGGTCGCACTTTTAGCTCGAAGTGCTGAATGGATTTTCACCAAACTTGGCAAAATTGTAGGGACTGGTAGCCCGATGTGCCTTTGCTATGTCTCAAAATATGTGCTCCAGAGGATTTTGAGTAATTTAGGTTCCAAAAAATTTATATATCTAGAGCCGCACCCCGGTACACGCACCGGGGAGCGCTCCGGGCGCGCAACGAGACTTGCGCACGGGAAGCTGATTGGCTCTCGGGTGTCTGTAAACATTCGAAACAGTCCGGAGCGGCCGCCATCTTGTGTCTCGGTAGGACCGAGACACAAGAGGTGGCTAACAACCAAAGGGGGAAATGACCAAAAGGGGGCAGGGTACACCCCCCCTGACCCCCTAGGTTTGATGTGGGGGCCATAAAAGGGTCCCGCGGGACAAAAACATTTTTTTTTTTTCAATTTTCACGGGGGGAGCGCCCGGTACGCGCACCGGGGAGCGTACCGGGGAGCGTACTATGGAGAAAAAAGAATGACAGAGTTTTTAAAAAATGTAGCATTTTTTTTATAAATTGGAGGTAGTTCTGAAAAGAACTTTTTCTTTTAATTTTTGTTTTTTTATTTTTTTTATACTTTTTTAAAACGGTTTTATATTTTTTTTGGATTTTTTTCAGGGGAAAAACAAAAACAGGGATTCCAAAACTGCTCAACAGGAGCAAAAAATTGTGAAAAATTAGGGACGGGGAGGGCAGCGATGTTCCTGTCTCTTTATAGCAATGAGTTCAACGCTCTGCTCCCCATAACAGAGCAGTTCATCACAGTCCACGCATAGAAATTTTATGCCTGCAAACACCGGCTGCACGTTAGGGACCATTCTTCCACGTTGGGTTACTGAAGGTGTTGCTCCACCAGTGGAGGTGCTGCTGCCATCTCTTGGTAATTTCCGTGCCAGGTCCCTCACACTCTCCCTGGCATAGTTTTTTGGGTGTCGTCTCTGGACATGCCTAATTAAATTGGCATTTCCAAAGCTATATTTTTTATTAGGATTGCCTCTGGATAAAATACTGCCACATATCTTGCAGGTTACCTTAGCAGCATTAACTTCTTTTTTTTCCTTCAGGGATGTCAAAAAATTTCCAAATGAAGTGGTCCTTTGTTTTGTGGTGAGGAGGGTCCTCACACAAAAAACCATCAGAATTACTGCTGGATGACTCCCTTGCAGCCATTGCTGTAGATCAGGAAACTATGAGAAGCAGATAATGCAAAGAACACCTCTTGCTCTCTCCAACTACAAAGCAATAGTGAGAGAAATGGGTGGGTTTCTCAATATTTTGAAAAAAAAAAATTCTGAACCAATGAAAAGTGTTATTTTAAAGTCACATGGCTTGACGCGCTTACGCTACGCGCCCTGGGGCGCGTCCCGAGGCGCGTAGCGTAAGCGCGTCGGGGCGCTTACCTTGCGCGATCGTATGCGATCGTGTGCTTCCGGGTGCGCTTACGCAGTGCGTCATATGACGCATCACGCGGCTACGCGATACGTCACGATGTTGTTTTCGTTCACGGGAATAGCGCTAACGGGACGCTCCCCGGTACGCGCCCCGGTGCGCGCCGTAACATTGCGCTTACCCGTGCGTTCACCGGTACGCGCCCCGGGAGCGCACCAGGCAAAAAATATAAAAAATCTTTAAAAAAAATTACATATTTATACAATATAAAATTCATTATAAAAAATATTATTTCATACCTATAGAGATTTGCTATTAAAAAAACGATGAAATTCACTGAAAAAAACATAGGTTTCACACCAGTTATAGTTAGGAATTAGCATTTAAAAAAACTATTAAATTCACTGAAAAAACCATAGGTTTTACACCAGTTATAGTTAGCTGGGAATTTTACTCGCATAAAACCATTGAAATTCCCACGTTATAGTTAGTTGGACTCACTATAACTTGCGCGTGTAATGCACTGCTGATGACGTCACATATTACGTCACTCATGACATGGTCAGTGACATCACTCATGACATCACTGATGACACCATCCAGTGAAAGTGTGTCTTTCTGAAAAATAAATAATACTGAGTAATGTTTAAATATTTTAATATATGTATTAATGTAACACTTTGTGTATAAGTGGCTGCATGGGTTGGTGTGTAGCTACATGTGTAGGTATATGGGTTATTAGATGTTTAGGACCATAAAACTCCTAAATTAGAGTACACAGCATGGGCGCCATCTTAACATGCCAAAATGCGCAAAGCATTCAATCGTGAGAGTCAACAAATGAATAATGTGCTTCAAAATCAATATCGAAAAGCATCACTCGAATATACCGGAGTACATAATCATCAATGAATCTCCAGCAGCTCTTAACATGGTTATTCATTACCTCTGAATGGTTCTCCATGAGAACCAGCTCCTCCCACCAGCCCATGTGTAAACACGCATAGCTGGGAGAGAAGCTGGCTCCCATGGTTACTCCTTGTGATTGCTGATACAATCACAAGGTGGGGGATACATTACAACCTTTTGTACACATATTGGTCGGTTCAGATACAAAAGACTAAGGGGCCGATTATGATGCGGTTGGAAAAGGCTCCGACCATCTGTCGGAGCCTTTTTGATCGCATTGTAATATCCCAGTCGGATTCCTTTACGACTACCTCATTACAATGAAGGAGGAAAGTAATCCAAACGGTCATTCAGAGTGTCTTCATCGGGCTTGGAGAGCCTGTCCCTAGTCAGAATGCGGCCAGTAATACCTGCTCTTTCCGCCCTAGGGATTACAATGTTGGGTTTTAGCAACCTTTCCGTGACGGCCTTTACGACACAGAAAGGCTGTCGGAACTTAACTTTGGTGGCCCCTTGGATGCACCCATGGTGCCCCCTGCTGATACCTGCACCCCGTGCCTGCCAAGGGGTGCAGGGATGAACTATACCTCCAATTTTACAATGGGAGCATGCATTCCAGCCGGAATGCATGCTCCCATTATAAAATATAGGAATGCAACCAAACAGTGTTCGGTCACATCCTAATTAGTTGGTCGGGGTCTGTGCCATGACGAGACGATGTTGGGAAGAGGAAACTCCACCCAACATCATAATAGGGCCCTAAGTTTCAGTGCACACAAATCAAAATCAAATCAAAGTTTCTTTATTCGACTGACAGGAAAGCAGTCATAAAAGCACACAATACAATAAAATACAGTTCATTCATAGAAGAAGAAATTTATCTTCCAATAGTTTTAAAAGAAAAAGGTAGTAAGCGATTATTAAAAAGACATGATACAGTGGTCCTATGTGCATATACTTAATCAAGACGGCATTGTATCTGTATTATAATTCAATTTGGGATCATCCTTCCATACTTGATCTATACTTTAAGGCTGTTTTTAAAAACTTGCAGATAAAAAAAGTACTGTCTTCATGCAACATTTGAAGGTATAGAAGTGCGGGCTTGATTTGTGTAAAATTCATCTTTTTAAGCAACGGTTTTAAAAACATATTGCGTGGACTTGAGTAATAAGGACATAGGAATAAAAAGTGAGCCAAGTCTTGCGGAGACTTGTTGTCGCAGCCGCAAGCTGGCAACACTTGAGCTCTATGGGCTCCACTTGGTACAGCTAAAAGCAGATGATAGAGATCAAATCGAAATCTGCTCAGCAGGAAGCGTTCGTATCTGGATATATTCCACGATAGATAAGGTTCAGGGAACACACAGGTCTTTGTTAGTGCATGGCTCCTTACGCTGGGCTTTTTAAGCTCAGTTTCTTCCCTGTAGAGTTGTCGCTTCAAGTAAAAGGTGTTTTTTACAAAGTTGACATCTTGCTTGGTGGCATTCTGGGGTGTTAAGTAAAGATCTAATCTGCCCAGATCTTTACAGCAATTACGAATGTATTTCATCCAGGGTAACTTAAATTGTCCTTCCCAAGTAAGGGCTTCAGCTAGGATGTTATGGGTTAGTGGAATCGCTGTATTGCGCCAACAGTTTAACCAGCAGAGCAGAGGGTTTGCAGCAATTTTGTCAGCTAGGTACGGGGTGCCCAATTCCTCATGTATAGAGAAATTTGCAGTACTCTTTGGTAAGCTCATGACCTGTTTCAGAAAATTGTTTTCGAGAGCTACTAGGGTATCTACTGGTAAAAACCCCCACAGTTCACTTCCGTAACATGCCACCGCAACACTTTTTGCCTGATATAGCTTCAACACGGCAGACACTGGGGTGTTACCCAATTTGCGAGCGAAATCCATTATACCAGAGTTGGTCCTCAGTATTTCGCCTTTCTTTTTAATTATGGCGGGGCCCCATTTAAGTTTATGGTCGAAAAGTACACCCAGATACGAGAATGTTTTTGTAAGTGGAATGTTTTCCCCGTTGACTGAGAAGGGGTATTGTTTTTTGGGTGTTACACCAACCGTCATGGCAAAGGATTTGGAATTGTTAATGTTTAGGCCACGTGAGGACATGAATTGAAAAAAAGAATCCAGTAATTTTTGGAGTCCGAGTGCGGTTCTGGATAAAAGAACAGCGTCGTCCGCATACAGCAGGACCGGTACGCCTGTTTTACCAATTCGAGGGTAATCCGTGTCTGTTTTTATCAAGTGATCTTCAAGTCCATTAATATATAAGTTAAAAAGAAAAGGTGCTAATATACAGCCCTGCCTGACTCCTCGGTTAATTTTAAAATCTCTCGTTACTTTCATGTCTCTTGTAAAACGCACATTAGCACGGGTGTCGTTGTGTAGGTCAGCCAGAAAATTGATCAAATTATTTTCTACGCCCATTTTTTGCAAGACTTCCCATAGTTTGCTCCTATCGACACAGTCAAAAGCAGAGGAAAGGTCCATAAAGGCCATATACAAAGTTCCCTCTCTTGCTTGGGTGTATTTACCACTAATTAGGTACAGATTCAGACACTGTGTGGTTGTTGCGTGTCCTGGTCTGAATCCATATTGTGCAGGGGTCATTATGTTGTGTTGATTGGCCCATGCATTCAGCCTCTTTAGTAGAATCCCACCCACTACCTTCGCAACAGAGTTTATCAGGGAGATTGGTCTATAACAGGCCGCTTTTGTTCTGTCCCCCTTTTTGTAAACGGGGACGATAGTAGAAGCTCCCCAGGATTTAGGAGCCCCTACTTCGACCCCAGCATTGATGACAGATGTAAGAATGGGAGCCCATAAAGTGATATTAGATTTGAATAGGTCAGGTGGAAGACCATCGGGGCCCGGGGCTTTGTTACTGGAGAGACCAATTATCCCTAATTCAATTTCTTTGGTCGAGAATTGTAGCGGGTTGCTTACAGGTAGATGAAATGGTTCTGGAGGCTGTGGGGCGTCGCTCTTGAAGATAGCTCCAAAGTGAGTGATCCAGTCATCCTCCGGTATAACTGTACCGAGCCTCTCATCATTTGGGTTGTCAAAAAGTGGTTTATTTATTATGCTCCAGAATTTTGAACTGTTGCCCAAAGTAGATGGATCGAGCAAAGATTCCCATGTTTTAGTTTTAATTGACTTCTTGCGTGAGGCAAGGGCCTTTTTGTAGTCTGTTCGAAGGGCCTTAATAAGTGCAGAGTCTCTCGGTTTGTTTTTGAGAGCAGCTTTTAAATTGCGGTTTGCAGAGGAGCAAGCATGATCAAACCAGCGAGGGTGTTGAGCAAAAGATCCTTTGGTTGTTACCGTCAGTAGTTGCTCTATTCTTTTGGACACAACCGCAAAGGCGGATAAAATAGAGTCTGGAGAAGCGGAATCTGAGGCACAGAGCTTAAGTTCATGTTCACAATATAGAGCAACATCCTCATACAAGTTGTCGCTGTTTACCAGGTTCCACTTTAAACGGCGGTTATTGTTGATCAACTTAAGAGCCCCTGGGTCCTTAATGTTTTTATGGAGCACTGAGGGGCCGCATTGCAATTCAAGGTGCAAAGGATTGTGATCACTATGGATGCTCTCGATGATGTCAAAATGTAAAACCTGTTGGGCCACACCGGCAGAAAGAAGAATATGATCTCAGTGCACACATATAGGGGCCGATTATGATGGCGGACGGACCTGAGTCCGTCTGCCACCATAGAGTAGGAGGGACCGTCCGCAGGGGCAGCAGCAGTCCCTCCGTGCAAATTACGATGTGACCGCCAGGGTGGCGGTCACATCCTGTATTAATAACATTGCGGCGGGTGCTGCTTCAAGCAGCACCCACCGCAATGTTAAAAATGCATGTATTACATTTACATGCACAAAGCGACAGGCACCGCGCGGTGCCTGCCGCTTTGTGCATGTAAATGTTGGGGGGTACCATAGGTACCCCCCATGTGCACCCTCCACCCCCCGACACCCTGGGGGCCCGCAACGGGCCCCCTAAAGCCAAAGTCCACATGCTTTTCCACGGCGGAAAAGCCGTCGCGGAAAAGCATGTCTCCGTGCAAATCCTAATTTGGCCCTCCCCACCCCGTGGATCAGCGGCGGACGGACCTGCCGTCCGCCGCTGGTCCAACTGCAATCCCACCGCCATCCTAATCTGGCGGTGGGTGTTCTATGTGGCTGCGGCGGTGAATGCGCATACTCCGGGCCGGCGGTGGCTTCCGTCGGCACGGAGTATGTGGATTCACCGCAATCATAATGAGGCCCTAAGTGTGAGGTTGCAGTCAAACAGAAAGGCGCAGACTTCGGGGTGGGCAGAACTCCACGGAATCTCCCACAGTTCTTATGTAAATCAATGAAATTCTGCAGAGTACAACTCTGCGAGTTCCCTCCACCCTTATTCTAAACCTGCATTAACTTCACAACACTCTAACACTTATGTCACAGTTCTACAGAGTCCATCAGGAACCAAAAGGGCTCCGTAACTGCTAACGTATATGGCACTACACTGACTATTCTGGCTCTTAAGTGTTCCAGTCTGACTGTGCTGTGCTCACTATGATTTTAGTTTACACGTGGGTGTGTCCAGAAATAATGCTTGGAAAGTTTTGATAGAACCTGGCCAGGTTTTTTAATATATTCTAGTTTGTTAAGCATCCCACTTTTTTGACATTATTTCCCATAACTTTTTCTGTCTTGATGCACCCTTATCATTGTTATGGTCAGATCAATACTTTATTCCTTTTCGCTGAGAGGCTGAAGCAAGTAAATTTCCATCTGTCACCCAGGGCCTTACAGAAGTGAAACTCTGGAGCAAAGTAAAAGAAAGCTTACATACACTTGTTTCTGGCATTCTCCCAACTTCTTTTTTCCTGGGAATATGGATGAGGACACCATAACATTTAAGAATAGGCTCCTGGAGTCAGTTTGGTCCCTTCTAAGGTAACCCACTCTAAAACCAGAGGTCCATCTACCCCCTGGCTCCCATTTGATGTTCTTTCTATGTAGTCACAAAAATATTAGAGACGGTGAACAACGCCCAGTTATCCAATTATTTTAGGCTTTTCCATTTCACTCAAACAGGTTTCGGACCACAACATAGCACGAAATCTGCCCTCCTCAAAGTGACTGAAGCCGTTAAATGTGTGATTGATGAGAGAAAAGTGCTGCCCTTATTCTGCTTGATCTATTTCCAGCCTTTATCACAGTATCCCATCAAGTAGTTTTGCAGAGGCTGGCAGATATAGGCATTGGGGGCTTGACATGGCAATTAATCAAATCCTTTCTTCAAGGGAGAGCGGAAAAGATCTGGCTCACCCCCCTTCATCGCAGAAGAGGTTTGTTGCGGGAGTGTCACAGAGCTCCTCTTTGAGCCCTACTTTGTTTAATATCTACATAGCCCCACTAGTCCCTCTTATCGAATCCTATTCTGTGGAAACATATCTTATGCGGATGATACTCAGCTGCTTCTCACCTTCAATCACTCATATCCTGATAAAATCCCATCCCTGACTACATGTTTAAAGGATGTCTTGCATTAGAGGCAGAGGAGTTTTCTCCAATGCAGCACAGACAAAACCAAGATTCTCTTGTTTGGTCAAGCGAAAGATCTTTGGACCAACTTCATTTGGCCACAGGACATTCCCTCTCGCTCCTCTCCCGCCACTTCAGCTAAAGATTTGGGAGTAAGGATGGATGATAGCCTCTCTATGGCCCCCAAGATAGACTCTATTGCCGGGACCTATTTTAGTCAGTTGAGTTCTAATAGGAAATTCCTTGTTCTGCTATCAATGGAAACCTGTACTACGTTAATCCATGCTTTGATTACATCTAGGCTTGACTACTTCAACTTTCTACATATCGATGAATATCCTATTAGGAAGAGGGTCCTTCTTAAACCATTAAATCTCATTCCTCATGGTTTATAATTGAAATCCTAACTATTTGATCAGGAGAAGTCTCCATTATACTCCCTCTAGAACTCTTCAGTCAGACAAGGGTCTGTTTGTGAAAATTCCTTAGATTTGCTTGGCAATACCTGGAGAGCGCTCTTTTTCAGCGCTGGCAGGGAAAGCGTGGAATGAGCTTCCACTTGCCTTTCATGTTTTCAAGTGCAAGACACGCTTTAAGAAAGAATTAAAAACTATCTTATCATCCTAGCGCTGGGACACTCCTTTGGGGTAGATTCAAACTATACATATTGCTTCATTGATTGATTCATTCATTATGATACCAGACATATACCAGATAATATTAACCTATTATATTGAGATTCCATGGATATAACATCATTCATGTAGTAGCTAAGAACACTGTCTCGGACCATCACAATTATACACTGGCATCTCTGATGTAGATGATGATAGATATAATTAATTTCTTAAGACCCACCACAGCAAGCTTTTCTGTATCACTAAATTTGGCATGTATATTCGCACCAGCGAAAAGTCGTCAAGAGAAAGGTAAAATTGACATCTGGGACTCTACTATTCTCATTTTGTGGACTTTTGTCCTCAATTGTAAAGCCAATTGATTGATCAATTCACAACTCCTCAGTTGAGTATAACGAGAGAAATACTTGCTGGTTACTAACCATTTACCAAATCCCCCTATTCTGGAGACAACATGATGCGATTCCTGTCAAAGTTATGTTTGTATGGTTAGGGCTGGAGATTTTACCTGTCCTTTTGATATGTTTTTGATCAATTTTGAATATTGAATACAATTTCTATTGTGTTTCTTCAAAATGGATGCATTACCTACATTATGCTGTTTCAATTAGCCTTTTTAGAATGTAACTCTTAAGTGGTGTCCGGTTTCCCTTCAGATTTACGCAACATAATGTCAATGTTAACCATAAGCATTGTGGGCATTTCAGCTCATCATATGATATTTGCGTACCACGTCTGACTGCAAGCAGTGATCAACCACTAATGCTACTGCTTAGACACAGTGGTATACCAATTATAAATTGTAAAACCAATTATAATTCCCCCCAAGCAACACTCACCAACCAAACCATTCACTGGCTAGTACCTGCCTCCTATACTATGCCATGTTATTAAAAAAGCAATGTGCTCCAAACAACAATGATATTTTGAAGCATCCCCAGGACTAGGAAACCAATGTCTCATGATGGTCTGTTTGATTTGACACAATATCCTACTAGGCCATACCTGAAAATTGTAAGGAAAAGTTCTTATCATATTAGATTCGTACTCACCATAGAACCACAAACAAGTACACTTCTATAAAATAATGACAATCATAATGCTTCTTTAGGTTTTCAGGGGCAAATTAACTTTCCACGTGTCTTTTTTTCCAGCAGCCTTAGACCCAGCATGTCTATTAAGTCAATAGAAGTTGATAGAGGGACAAAAAATACTGGTGTTCCCGCCAGGATCTAATATTATCTCAAGGTAACAAATCCCAAAGTACTTCATGTTTGTTTCACACATTTCCTTTACAGGCATGGAATTTGTAGGCATGTGTTTTAAAAAAGTACCTCGCCCCTATTTCTCTACCATCTGTAAAGACATTATATCAGAAAAAAATATTGTCAGCAAAACATGTTTTATGAGAGTTTCAGAATTACACTTTGGTCCAACTGAATGGTGCAACCTGTACCATAAACGGTATTTATCAAAGATCAGTGGAAGAAATCCTAAAGTTGGTGGTAGTCAGATTAGTTAAGGTATATGATGGTCTCTTTGTGCCTCGCTAACCTCAGTGCAACTCGAAACTCCATTCTCAACACCCAGAGGTGTCTTGGTCTTGGACTGAGGCTGACATTTCTAACTTTGTTAGCATTTCAGTGACAGTATAGCAGATTTTGCCCCACAGTAAAGACAGAGAGGAGCAGATTGCAAAGCATGAAGACTTGTTAACCAGATTATTACATTGCATCTCAAATCAATTCAATTATTTAAAATAGATACTCTTTTGGATACAGGATGCATGAATATAATCCAAACAGTACCATCAATTATAAAGAGATTTAGTATATAAAAAACATCATGTGCAAAGCAAAGCAAAGCAAAGACACCTTTCCATAAAGGAAACACCGTAATTCTATACTAAGATTTTGGGCAGGACGGGGATTTTGAAAGCAGTTTGTATCAGCAAATACAGAATTGAAAGTGGAACCACTAAATGTTCCTACAAGCATCAGAGAAAATGCACTTTTCTCTTGAGAGTATCTCAGCAATCATGGAATTAGGGTGCATTGATCTCGAGGGATAAAAGAAGACATCTGCCTGCAGAGTTGAACAGAGGCAAGTAATCTAACTAACTAACAAGCTTTGCATACTTAAAGCACTGGGGGGCATATTATCAAGCAGGGTGTTAAAATTATCGCTGTTTTACCGGCAGATAACTGCCGCTAAAGCAGCGATAATGGGCTTGATAATATGCCCTGGAGAATTCCAATAGAAGCCCATGTTCACACCAGAACATGGCTTGTTATTGGAATTCTTAAGGGTATATTATCAAGCCCATTCTAGCCGCTTTAGCGGCAGTTTTCTGCGGCTAAAACAGCGATAATTTTTAATGCCCTGCTTGATAATATGTCCCCACGTTTTGTCCTAAAGTTACAATCTTTGGGGGCATATTATCAAGCAGGGCGCTAAAAATGATCGCCGTTTTAGCGGCAGAAAACTGCCGCTAAAGCGGCGATAATGGGCTTGATAATATGCCCTTATGATTTCCAATAGAAACCCATGTTCTGGTGTGAACATGGGATTCAATTGGAATTCTCCAGGGCATATCATCACGCCCATTATCGTCGCTTTAGCGGCAGTTCAAACGGCGATCATTTTAACGCCCTGCTTGATAATATGCCCACAGGTTTCCCACCAAGTGATGACCAATTACAATCCAGTGATCGCTCCGTACCTGGTGTCAGCCTTCTTCTCCCGAGACAGTACAATACATCACTTTCTTCCACTGCAACCTTCGAGAGATCATACAAAGGGGTATCAACTCCTTAGCTTTCCCAGCAGCTGCAGGTGTTTGGGTTTTAATCCAAAGCAACTAATCTCTAGACTACAACCTTCACACTGTTCACAATGCAAGCTAGCAAAGAATAACATTTTAGTAAGCTCACTGCGTCTTGGATTCTGAAACAGAAATGTTATGCACAGCAAGCGGAAACTCAAAGTTTCATTCAAAACGGCATGAAGCGCCTAGACTCACTGAGGCTGATGGTAAAATAAACATTTGTTAACTGAAATGAATCAGATGTATGTGTGTATGTGATACATTCAAGTGAATCTAATTGTGAATAACAGGAGACTAATAAATTACATAATTTGAATACATAGTGAGTATATCACGTGTATATCATGTAAGCTAGGATTATTGCGGGTTACAGGTTAACATAATCATTAAGCACAAATATTAAAAATCTACTTTCTTTCTCATCAATGTTCGTATACAGAAGGAACATGGTCATGGTCTGTGCAGACAACATGAAGGAGGGTGAAGAAAAGCAGGGGAACACTAGGGCGGTGGCAGAGCCCTGTTGCCGTTGTTCACGCTACCGGCTGCTGACAGTTTTATTCTTTTAATTGTATATTGGAGGCTGTGTATACTGTCCCTGGGGGATAATTGGGTGGCTCTGTGTGGTTTAGAGTGTATACAGAGCAGCGCTCAGTTAGGGCACTGTGTTTTAAAACTTTAACTTTAGCTTGGGGGCACTCATACCTGCGGGCGCAGTGTCCTGGGCTCGATCGTCACTCCTACCCGCCCTGGTCCGACGCGGTAACCAGTACCGTTGCGCGGAGGGCGGGGTAGGGAGAGCCAGGCACTTCCGGGGGCGGTTAGCGGTCTAGTTGCGGTACAGGCAGGCATAAATAGATGGTGGCACTGAGGATGGGGTGCGGTGAGTAGGGCACTGACAGAGCCCTGTTGCCGTTGTTCACACTACCGGCTGCTGACAGTTTTATTCTTTTAATTGTATATTGGAGGCTGTGAATACAGAGCGGCGCTCAGTTAGGGCACCGTGTTTTAAAACTTTAACCTTAGTTTGGGGGCACTCTTACCTGGGGGTGCAGTGTCCTGGGCTCGATCGTCACTCCTACCCGCCCTGGTCCGACGCGGTAACTTGTACCGTTGCACGGAGGGAGGGGTAGGGAGAGCCAGACACTTCCGGGGGCCGGTTAGCGGTCTAGTTGTGGAACAGGCTGCTATTTATTGAGATGCCCCAGCGACCGCGCAGTGGACGCTCAGCGGGAGCGCCAAAGGCGCGCCAAAGGCAAGCCCGTCTGCGCCAGTCCGTGGCAGGGCGGGGCCTGGGGCCAGAGCCCCTGGTCGTGGCGGAGTAGAACACCACTACTGCTTACAGGAATTATATGATCTAGGCCCCCATACCAAAGACCGCTGCAAACACAGTATAGCAGGTGACAGCAAGAGTGGGTGCTTTAGTTACTGCCCGTTTACTTTTAGAGGGGAGAGGGAGGCGGAGGAGGAAACTACTAAGTTGCACTGTTGTTTGCTGAATTGCCGGTCCCTTAGGAAACATAGACTCGCGATTCACGACCAGCTAGTTGACGGTCAGTTTGAAATAATGTTTCTCACCGAGACCTGGCTGGACGAGGAGTCGGCCCCTGACATCTTAGAGGCTGTTCCTAAGGGCTATGCGATTTGTCAAATCGATAGAAGGTCCGGCAGGGGGAGCGGGATAGCTATTATCTACAAACACCCCATACAATACACTCTGGAAGATATCAATATTGCCAACAGTGAGGCGGGGATCTTCACCATTAAGGTGGACCTGAGTTATATTGTAAAGGGGGTCCTGATTTATAGACCAACTGGCCACTCCAAGGGTTTTTCGGCAAGCTTGCTCGACTATCTTATTCAACCGGCATTGCGATATGAGAAATTTATGGTGCTTGGGGACCTCAATTTGCATTTTAAGGAGATCGCCTGCACCGTGGCCACTGAACCTTGCCAAGAAATGTCCACATTGCAACTAAGGCTTAGATCTAACTCCCCCACCCATATAAAGGGACACTTGCTGAACTACCTGTTTACGAATTGGGAAGACATTGTAGTCCACCCCCCTCTTCCTGTCACTTGTACAGACCACTTCCTGGTCCTCTTTGCGGTAACACGACCTGGATTAAAGCAACAAGAGACTGCTAAGAAAACCATAGTCTGTCGGAGGTGGGGGGGATTGTTGCAGGAACAATTCAGCAATGCCTTGGTACAGGAGGGTCCTCCTGGCGGTATAGATGTTGAAGAGGCATGTAGGAACTTCGAGAGATGAATCACAGAGGCTCTAGACTGTACTGCCCCCTGGGCACGGAGGAAACCAGGCAGAGCTCAGACATCTGCCCCGTGGTTTTCAGACGCCTTGAGAGTAGCGAAAGCTGGGTGCAAACGACTGGAAAGGCGCTGGAGGGCAGATTTCTCAGAACAGGGGAGAGGGCAGTATAAAGAGCACTAAGGAACTACCATAGGCTCATTAGAGAGGCCAAAGCAGCTCACTATCTGGAGAGAATTGATTCCGCCAACTACTCTACTCTGGAACTATTTATGGTCTACAAGGAGATTTTCTCGTTAACCACTCTATCTGCACCGGCTGTGGGCTCAGAGGAGCTATGTAACCGGATAGCGGAGTACTTCTCCGATAAAGTGGAGAAAATTTACTCCACCTTCCCAGACTCAGCCAGAGTAGGAGAGGAATGGATGGAGGAGCTGGAGTATGCTGAGGAGGGAGAGGGGCTGAAGAATTTTCTGATACCCCCCTCGGAACAGCTAATTGAAATCTGCAGCAGCATTAAGTCAGGATCTCCCAGGGACCCGGCACCACCTAAAAGGCTGGAAGGGAGTTTGGAGTGCCTGGAGCCTTACATAAGACACCTGGTGGAAACATCTTTTAGGACCTGTTTGGTACCTAGCTGCTGGAAGGAAGCTGTGGTCCTTCCGCTCCCAAAGAAACCGCATATTGGCCCAGACCAACTAGACAATGTGCGACCCATCTCACTTTTGCCGTACTTTGCTAAGGTGGCTGAAAAAGTGGCGAATGAACAACTGACAGCACATATTGGGGAATTTGATCTCCTCCATTCCACCCAGTCCGGCTTCCGAGCACGGTACTCTACAGAATCTGCCCTGCTTTTTGCCACCGAATCCATCAGGCAATTTGTGGACGCTGGTCAAACGGCTGCCTTGATCCTGCTGGACCTAAGTGCTGCCTTTGACACTGTGGCCCATCATATGCTGGTGCAATGTCTGAGGAAGGGAGGGGTGTCGGGTAGTGCCCTGAGTTGGTTAAAATCTTTCTTGTCTGGGCTTTGCTTCCAGGTGAGACAGGGTGATCACTACTCTAGAGTCATAAAGCTGAGTCAGGGGGTATCGCAGGGATCGACCCTGAGCCCGACCTTGTTCAATCTCCTCTATGTGGCTCCCGTAGTGGAGATTGCTGATGGGTTTGGGATCAGGGTCGTGTCCTATGCTGATAACACGCAGCTGGTGGTTTCCCTGACTCAGGCATCTGAGACGGCTGCCTCCAACTTCACCACATGCCTGCAAGAACTGGCTGCATGGATGGCAAAGAATTGCCTGTAGTTGAATGGCAACAAGACGGAGGTGCTTGTGGTGGGAAGGCCACAACGGTGTGGTCCTCGGCGTGGTGACCCCAGAATCTGGGGTCAACACCCACGCCCTGTGCTCAGGCAAATAATCTGGGAGTGTGGTTGGACAACCTCTCCTTTGACTATCAAACCAGGCGGGTGGCAGGCGCCTGTTTTGGGGTCCTGAAGGTCCTGCGGAAAACATTGGACCTACTGCCTGCGAGCCACCTGCAGGAAGTTTTGCTAGAGGGAGCTAGTGAGCGGAATTGTGAGTTCACCAGAACGCCAGAACGCCTTTGCCTCGAGGCGAGGCGAGTGCTGCTGCCACAGAGGGAAGCGGAAAGCCATTGTAGTGAGAGGCAGCGCCACGGATTTTTGACCCTTCCCGGTCTCTCCGGCGTCTTCGCCTCCCCCCCGGTGCGGACGGCTCACAGGCTGGTGGCTTGGCTGCTCCCTGCCCCTCTCCCCCGTGCTGTGCAGAGCAGAGCAGAGCGCAGGAGCGCGATCGTAGGTGGCCACCAGAACCCACAGCCTTTACAGCAGCGGCCGCGGGCAAAATTCGGGAGCGGCCCGGTCGCGGCGGGAGCCCTCGGCAGGCAGCCGGCCGGGGCCACATGAGCTCTTGGTCAGCGCAGGGCTAGTCTGGAGAGCGGAGAAGGATTGCAGCAAGGTCCCCTACAGCGGCAGGAGTATTCCAGAAGCCGCGGGAACACTCAGCAGGAACACTCAGCAGGAACACTCAGCAGCCCAGGTAACAGTAGCAGCCAGGGCCACCCCTGAGGCAGCAGGAGTCGCCGGGGACACTGAGACCAGCCTGTGCATCTGTGCATCTGACGACGCGGGAGACAAGAGGTAAGAGGTGGAGGCAAGTGCGGCAGCCGTTAGAGGTCGCCGCCAAGTAAGAGCCAGAGGGTGTGGTCTGAGGGGTTGGTAGACTAGGTCTCCAGCTTGCAGTCCCCCTCGTGTGCACCGCTTGCTGACCCCTCCGTCACCCTCCACACCTCCGTCCCCTCAAAACAAAAAACACAGCGCAATACAGGGGCCCACATCAGTACTAGTTCTGGTATTCCCTCCCCACCAGCACAATCAGGCACAAACAAGCCTAGCCCCAGCAAACGGCGCAAAAAGAGATGACGCTGAGGAAGACTAAATCCTGCACGGAGGACGAGGGGGAAGTGAACCCTGAGAGTCTAGCACAAAGAAGGGTAACCAGAAGCATAAGTACCCAAAAATCCCAGGACCTGGTCACTGCCAACTCCCTCCCCCCCCAAGGCCTTATCACTCAATTCTTTCAGGCCTCAAACTGCCCCTCACCTTTGGATGAAACGTCACAAGATCCCGCGACCGATGCCATACCGGGGATCCCAAAGATCCACCTGGCCCCAGGGGACTCTTACTCCTGCGAGTCTGCTAACTTCGAGTCACCTGGGAGCCTTGAAGCTCGTTTTCCGTCTGAGGCCAGGACAAAGAGCCCGATTAGGGTCACTGCCGACATTCACGATAGGCCAACGCTGGGGGCGAACGTGGATATAGATACTGGGAGGACAAGCGAGGTTGTCACATCCTCCTCCCCAAAGAGCACAGGGACAGGCAAGGGCCCGAATGCAATTGTGACACCTAGGGAAATACAGAGGCCAATCCCCCAGGGTACGGAGGTTCCAACAACTTCGTTCTTACTAAAACTGGAACAGACTATTGAACGAACACTTGAAACTACCCCCATTAATTTAGGAAGAGCTAAGGCCCCGAAAACTGCACAAACGGAGGGTTGGAGTCCGCTGAGTTTAACTCATCACCAAGACTTAACCGACCCAATCGTTGAACCCACTTTTAAAGACCTTAACTTGTCAGCCATAAGAGAAGACCAGGACATAATGGCTAGGGCACTGTTATGGCAGTCCGCAAAGATGGAACTCCAAATCGATCTTTTGCAGTCGATAGCCCAACATTTGGTGTGCCAAGATGATAAGCTGGCAAAGCTGGAAGTCCAACTTAACGTCCAACAAGCTTATGCCGCCAGCACCAATTCCTGTGACGTCTTAATTGATAAATGGGCAAGTCTACCCGAAGTCTTAAAAGAGATGCTTGCATTAGCAAGGGGTCAGGGCGAGATAACCACGCAAGAACAAGCCGCACAAAAGCTACCACCACAGACGACAGAGCATGCCGAAACAGCAACCCTTAGCACAACGGGCAATAGCGCCACAAAGGCTCCCCTAGTAGGGCCCCGCATTAACTTTATTTCGGCTAATGAAGGGAATGGTTACCCCGAGGCCTCGGATCTCGAGACCGTTAGTGATGACCTGTCTGTTACTACCTCTGAAGTGGAGAGGGTCGAAGGAGCATTAGCAAGTGCCAAAGCTCCGTTATCAAGGAGAGCCAAAAAAAGACTTAAAAAACAACTTAAGAAGTCCAAAGTTAGAAGCAGAAACACACCCTCGGTGGTATCAACCCTGGGCGACACTGAAACTAAACGTATCCCCAAACCATTCTTCCCCATTTTCATACCCAAGCAGGTGTCTAAAATGGGCAAGCCATGTGATGCACATCTTGTTCGCGGTGAGGCCCAAAGTCAACAAATCCCTCTCATGGAGGGTCAAACTAATGAGGCTCTCCAACAAAGGCCTTCACAGGTGGCCGTCGCCACACCATTAAGTGCCCCCAGCCCTTCCGGTTGGGTTCTGAAACATGAGTCTGTAACAAATCCCAAACTACAACAGCGCGCACAGCTAGTACAGTCTAGAGTGGTAGGTCTACCAACTGAGGGGCAAGGGAATCAGCAACCAGGAGCCGCACTCAAAAATTACCTAAATTTAACATCAGACCAGGGGGAGTGGCAAGGATGTCCGAGTGTGGTAGGTCAATCAAGCACGGGGCCCAATGGGCAGCAGCCAGATTCCACTCACATAAACCCTTTAAATTTCAATAACCAGAGGCTTAAGCTCCAGGGAGAAGGGGTGAGTTTGTGCTACATCACACAAAAAAACAAACAATCCACCTATGAGCTGCAGTTAACCCCAAGGTACACAGCAAAAGGCCCATTTGACATCTTGAACAGGTCCAACATTGTCCGCCTCTTTGGCCATATTGCCTCGCTGGCCCAAATCACCTCAGAAAATATTGAGTGGGTGATATTCAAGAGATTGGAGATAGACACTCATGACGATTCCACCATAATTGGACTTGCGAGTCAGCAAGTCCAACAGGCTGTCCTCAAGGAAGCAACACTGTTTGCTGAATGGGGCATTGACGTCCCTGCTCCAAGAACACTGAAATATCCACACGTCCTGTTGCCGCAACAGGACGCACACGAACCGTCATCTATTCTTAAAGGCATAAGGCACACACCCCCAGAAATAGGGGCGAAATCAGGGCGGGCAAAAACCCCGCTAAAAATTAAAATCCAGCAAAACGACGGACAACGGAGCGTGCAGCGGCATTTCCAGACATCGGATCATCTGGAGGCCACATGGAGACAGTGTCCCTAACCTAATAAACAGCCATGTAAAAAACGCCTGCTCAAACCCACTCAGGGGTCTAGTCCGCGAGTTATCCATTATTTCATGGAATATTGCGGGGGTGAGTAACATCTTTAGGGACATAACTACACCTGAATACCTCGCACAAGGGGACATACTGTGTATTCAGGAAACCTGGGCAAGGGCAACGACCGCCATTGGTGGCT
Source organism: Lissotriton helveticus (assembly GCF_964261635.1). Classification (NCBI taxonomy): domain Eukaryota; kingdom Metazoa; phylum Chordata; class Amphibia; order Caudata; family Salamandridae; genus Lissotriton; species Lissotriton helveticus. Next base: position 1,013,351,350 of record NC_136072.1, read on the forward strand.
TTTACGGATGTATGACGTTACAACGCATACTTTTACCACGCCTACCATTACCACGCAATTTTTACAACGCAGGATCCATTACAACGAATACCATTACCACGCATGTATTTACAACGCAGATACCTTTACAACGCATACAATTACAACGTAAGTATTGGTAAGTATATAATATTTTTTAAATGTGATTTAATTAAAATTAATATAATGTAATTTAATTTAATTTAAATAATTTAATTTAATTTAATTTAATTTAATTTAATGTAATTTAATTTAATTAATTTAATTTAATTTAATTTAATATTTTTTAAAATGTAATTTAATTAAAATTAATATAATGTAATTTAATTTAATTTAAATAATTTAATTGAATTTAATTTAATGTAATTTAATTTAATTAATTTAATTTAATTTAATTTAATATTTTTTAAAATGTAATTTAATTAAAATTAATATAATGTAATTTAATTTAATTAATTTAATTTAATTTAATTTAATGTAATTTAATTTAATTAATTTAATTTAATTTAATCAATTTAATTTAATGTAATTTAAATTTAATTATATTTAATTTATACCCTGTACCTTTTTACCCAAAAACCCAAAACTGACCCTGAACCCAAAAAATACCCCTTTACCCAAAAACTCAAAACTGACCCTAAACCCTAAAAATACCCCTTTACCCAAAAACCCAAAACTGACCCTGAACCCTAAAAATACCCCTTTACCCAAAAACCCAAAACTGACCCTGAACCCTAAAAATACCCCTTTACCCAAAAACTCAAAACTGACCCTAAACCCTTAAAATACCTCTTTACCCAAAAACTGAAAACTGACCCTGAACCCTAAAAATACCCCTTTACCCAAAAACTGAAAACTGACCATGAACCCTAAAAATACCCCTTTACCCAAAAACTGAAAACTGACCCTGAACCCTAAAAATACCCCTTTACCCAAAAACTGAAAACTGACCCTGAACCCTAAAAATACCCCTTTACCCAAAAACTGAAAACTGACCCTGAACCCTAAAAATACCCCTTTACCCAAAAACTGAAAACTGACCCTGAACCCTAAAAATACCCCTTTACCCAAAAACTGAAAACTGACCCTTAACCCTTAAAAATACCCCTTTACCCAAAAACCCAAAACTGACCCTGAACCCTAAAAATACCCCTTTACCCAAAAACCCCAAACTGACCCTGAACCCTAAAAATACCCCTTTACCCAAAAACGCAAACTTATAATATTTTTAATAAAATAATATACTTACCAATACTTACGTTGTAATGGTATGCGTTGTAAAGGTACCTGCGTTGTAAATACATGCGTGGTAATGGTATGCGTTGTAATGGATCCTGCGTTGTAAAAAATGCGTGGTAATGGTAGGTCGTTGTAAAAGTTGCGTGGTAAAGGTTGTATACCGGCTTTTACGAACATTTTAAACCAGCGACCAAAAGGACAATCTTTGGACGCCCGTCAGGGGGTCTCTCTATCTACGTAAGTCATGCGTGCAAAATTAACACAACTGAATTAAAGTTGGAGTCTCCTGATCTTCAAGCCATCCTAATCAGTGGGTTGTCATCGGGTCAAAAATCTCGCCCCCTCCTTTTAATTAATTGCTATTTCAACCCAATTAAGTATCAATCCTCCCAGGCCATGGAATCACTTATTTCAATTTTGGAAGATCTTTTAATAAATTGGAAGGACCAAGACGTAATAATCGCGGGCGACTTCAATCACAGAGGCCTGGGTTTAATTCCGGAGGCTCCATCAAGCAAGAAGTCAGCCTTACTGACTGAATTTCTCGCAAACTTTAAGCTGCAATCCATCCATGGAATACAAAAAAAGACCCACCCTGAATGGACCACCATCCCGACTTTTAGAAATGTCTCTACTATAGACTACATCTTTATCAACGAAGGGCTTGCCCACAATCTTTGCAACTTCACAGTGGACGACAGAGAGGAAAGCGACCATAGGCCCCTCCGCGCCACATTCAATCTGGCGCGGGTACAAGCAGAATTACAAGTAGTTATTGAAACTACCACGGGGGAGGAACATCACAAAGTGCTTAAAAGAATAAAATGGTCAACCAATCTCTGTCATAGCCTGCTTGACTATGTAGCTAGAAGGGAGGAAGAACCTAACCCAGTTCAAACTAAGAACATCATTCACCTCTGGGAAACTCTGACCTCCGACTTATTGGAACGCCTGGGCAATAATCATCACTCAAGAAGTCGCCAATTCCACTCTGATCCTTCTCGTGCAACATCGTGGTGCCTGTCACAGTGTAAGCGTGCTCTAAATAAGGCAATCAGGGCACAAAAGAAAGGCACTCATTTGTCAGGGAGATACTCCATTGCTGCTCTGCGAACAGACTATAAAAAGACAGTCTGGGCCCACAAAAAACGGCAGACTGAACCGAATTGGTTGACCGTGTTCTCGTTAATTAAAGGAAATGACAATAGCAAGCTTTGGCGTTTCATTAACAGTCTGACCCCCAGAGGAGAGCAAAAGGAAAACAGTGTTGCAGGGAAAGCGTGGGAACAGTATGCCAAAGGGTTGTATACCTGCGAGTCAAATCAGGCCACTGCAGGAAGCCGTGCATGGTCCAAGGTGGCGGCGGAAATTATCGAACCCGAAAGAGCTACGTCAGAAGGCGTAAATTCGACCTGCACCAGTCTGTTCACAGAAATGGAGGTACTAAAGTGCATCAAGGCCATTAGAACTGATGGCGCTCCAGGCCCAAATGGGATTCCGGCCCAGGTTCTGAAAACTGCCTCAGCCTTTTTTGCATCCAGACTCACCCCTTTATTTAACCATTCTTTTGCCACGGCATTGTTGCCATCCTCTTGGAAAGGTTCTATTCTATTCCCCATCCATAAAAAGGGGGACCACACGAACCCGGCCAATTATAGGCTTATAGCTCTCCTCGACGTAGAAGCAAAGATATATGCCCGCCTTCTTCTCAGGGATCTGGAGGACTGGGTGGACAAGAATGGCATTCTTCCGCCCACACAGACTGGCTTTAGGGCTCATAGTTCCACTCTTGACAACATCTTAGCCCTTTCCTACCTTGCAAAGAAGGCCAATACGAGGAACAAACTGCCCCTGTTCTGCTGTTTCATAGACTACTCCACAGCCTTTGACCGAGTGAACAGGGGTCGGCTCTGGGCAAAACTTGACTCGTGGGGGCTACCACAGGCTCTGCTAAAAGCTATAAAAGCGCTCTATGAGGGCACCTGGGTTAAGGTGAAGCTAAGCCCCACAATAACAACTGCAAGAATTGAAACCAACTCGGGCCTCAAGCAGGGGTGCGTCTTGGCCCCCATGCTTTTCAACTTGTATACTGCGGACATGGGGACAGCTCTGAAAGATGCCAACTTAGCACCTCCAAAACTGGGGGGGCTCGTCTTGGGAACACTCCAGTATGCAGACGACACGGTGATCATGGACCACACTAGGGTGGGGCTCCAAAGAGCCTTAAGCAGTTTGGCATTATACAATAAGTCAAATGACTTAAGGATCAACGTGGGCAAGACCAAAATCGTCATTTTTGGCAAATACCCCAACAAAAAAGAAGCTTCATGGTCTCTGGGAGAGCACCGTATCGTCACTGCCCCATCCTACAACTATTTGGGCACCTGGGTATCTGAGAGTGCCTCTGCAGCCAAACATCTGAAGGAGCTGAAACCTAAAATTGACAAAACCATTCTGTCGCTAAGATGCTTATGCCACCGCTTGGACAGTCCCTCAGCAGAACCAATGTTGACAGTGCTCCGGGCAAAACTGATCCCTGCCATTGCATATGGGCACATAGCCTACCCTGGTGCATTTGACAAAATGGTCAACGCGGCCCAGGCGAAAGCCTATAAGATGGTGCTACAGGCCCCTAGATACGCAAGGAACACTAGATTAAGGCTAGAAATAGGCCTTAAGCGACCTGAGCTGGTATTACTGGGGGACCTTTTACAACTCTACATTAGAGTATTGAAAGCACCAGAACATTCGCTAAAGTACTCCCTAAAATCAATCTTTGATGAGGTGGGCTCCCCCTGGTACTCAAAGGTAGGACAAGCTATTGCAGCATTGAAAATCGAAAGAAGGAGTTTGCACCTGCACGAAATTCCTTTCTCAGCTTGGGCCCAAGCAGTCAAGCGACAAGTCCGGATCATCTCCTTTGGTCTTGACCTAGCATCTCTTCGGCAAAATCCACTAACTCAGGCCCTGGACAAATCATATATTCCAGGTAAACCCCAACCTTATCTGCAAGATCCAGTATCCACCTACGCGAGAAAGAAAATGTTGTACTTTCGACTTTTGGCCCTCAGGATCATGGACTTCAACCCCAAATGGGCACGTACGGATGGCACCTTGGCCTGTCGTCTATGCAATTACCGTAGAGAATCCTGGCTACACTTGCTGTGCTGCTGCACAAAGCTGGCCAATGACCGCCATCGCTTGCTGCTCCCGATTTTACGGAACACGGATTATAGAACTTGCAGAGAGGCTTCGGACTTGTGCCTCTCAGTCTCCACGACCTGTTTGATAGCCAGAGTTGGGAAATTTATATACCAGGTAAAAATGGCACTCGACTCCCACTTAACGGCATTGTCGGCAAAGTAACCGGAAGCCTTCCGCCCCAGTTATCCAACCTGGGCTGGTTTAAAGATCTACGAAGAATCCATCTTTCGTTAACAGCCCCTGGTACATGAATTGACTCTACCGAACTTTCATGTGCCTCCCCTTATCAGCTGGGAAACACTTGTACAACCTATACATTACTCCTTTTAAAAAGAACTCTGTTTTGGACAGCTTATCAGGATTAATATGTTAGTTTTTTAACTTAAAGTGATTTTCATTTTTATGTTTGGATGGAACTTGGGTGAGGGGTGAGTTGGGACGTTCATAAAGCTTTTTATTTTTTATACTGTAAAGATTTTAAGTAATCATGCAGTTTATTAATAAATAAAAATAAAAATACTGCCTGCGATGGCCAGGAAGACTATGGTTCATGCCTTGGTGATGTCGGGCCTGGATTATGGTAACAATCTTTATCTGGGTGTGACGACTAAATGCATGCTCCGACTTCAGGGAGTGCAGAACGCGGCGGCCCTCCTGATTCTTATGCGCCCTAGAAGGTCGTCTGCAAGTGCAGCACGGACTGCGTTACACTGACTCCCAATAAAGGAAAGAGTCTTATTCAAGGCACTCTGTGTGTGTCACCGGATACTGCAGGGGACTGCTCCGTCGTACCTGTCCGATCTTCTCACACCCTATGTGCCTACACGTCAGCTGAGGTCAGGTGAAGTGGCCCTGGTGTGTGTACCCGCTGTCAAGAGAGCCAGGATGGGTGGACGGTCTTTTCGCCTTGTGGCCGCTAAACAGTGGAATGCTCTCCCGGTGGGCCTCGGATGGAGGTTCAGGAGAGCTGTTTCAGGAAAAATTTAAAAACGTATCTCTTCCCCCGAGATAAGTAGGGTGTTAGAGGAGGGTAGCAAAATCATGGGCAACGTTACCACAGTGCGGGGACACACTGGTCATAGTGTAACCATTGCGCTTTATAAATGTGCCTAAAATATACTAGATGTCCAAGTGCAAATGGCCCTCGTATTCAAGTGGAAGGTGTGGTTTGCCCAGCTTTATTAACGTATGTGACTGCAGGTGGGGGCAGGACGTACACATTATTTCCAGACTTTGATCCAGTTAAAGGGAGAAAAGGAAGAAATAATGAGGAAAGATACAAAAATAGTGACAAGGGTAGATAGCGAGGATAAAATACAACCTACATAGGTGAGATAAAGAGAAAGAAATTTTAAGGAGGTGGAAGCAAGCAGTATGAGATGGAATGAAAATTAAGAAGCTTTGGTGCTTAACAACAGCAACATTGAGCAGTGCTACCAGGGGCCTCTTATTAACAACTCTGGTACTCCCAGTATTGGCTTTTTAATGAACTATAGGTTTTCTTGGTGGGTGGTACATATGGATGTGGCTACCCAGCAGAACTAGCACCACCAAGGTCCCTTGAGGAGGACACTTTCTCTTTTTCTTAGTCTAGAATTCTTCACAATTCACAGAACTCACGGTGCTTAAAAAAACAAAGTTATGAGTCAGAAAGCTTTACAACTTTGCAGACAACTTACTTACCTTGTTTTTCGGTTACGGTTTTTTGGATAGACAACGTTAAGATTTTCAGTTTTAACACTGGGCAAATTGTAGGCAACAAATGTATTTATTTATCTATTTATGTATTTATTAAAATGATTTGTGAATTGCAGGCTTGTGACTAGACCTCTTCCTAGAATTGCTACAGCAAAAAGCCAAAGTCAAGAGAAAAAAATGAGGGGCATATTTACGAGCCGCTTTGCATTGTTCATGCACCATGCAATGTGGGTCAAATTAAAAATGAGAATTATGAAGCCACGCAAAGCCATCTTGCATGGACCTGAGAGGCTTTATAAATCTTGAGTAATGCATCGCTGCTTTGCATTACGCTGCGCCAGAAAGGCGTTTTCTTGGGTGTTGCATGGGTGTTCCCAAGCAACATCCATGGATTTTGTCACAAGTTTAACAGAAGTGTAGACCTGGGATGTGCCTAAACATATGACCCCCCCAGAGTGAGGCTTAATGAGGAGAAATATGCTTATTTCTCCTTGTTTTTTCTCTTTCTATATGTGTTGCATTCTGTATCACACATAGAGAGAAGTAAAAGCCTCAGGGGGTCGTTTTGTGGCCATTCCTGCACAAAAACAATCTTATAACGTAGGCACCTTTGCACCCTGTGCCAGTATGCCCACATTGGCTCTAGGCAGCCAAAAGAGCACAAGTGCAGGTGAAAGGCAGGAATGCTCCATGCTAACTTAAATATGGCACATTCCTGTCCTTTCCCTATCACACAGTGCAGTGCGGCAAGGTGACTTGCTGCTCTGCACTGTGTAACTTGGCCCTGCGTGACGTGGCCATGAATATGGTCCAAATGTATTGCAATAGAACCAGGATGTATAATTTGGCTAAGTCAGGAGTGGCTGGCATTTAAAATGGGGTCAGTCAATGTAGGACACCATTCTATGGCCCGAGTTCTATACCTATTTCCGGGAAGAATTTGTCTCAAATGTTTTGGTAGAAGAAGAAAGGTCTGATTGAACAGAGGAGTTTTTTTTTAACAATATCAGACTCCAAAGGTTCTCTAGAGTAAATTGCACTGAGTTCCATTGTTTCATATCAATCTATTGCCTTGCTTTTTTGACTGAATTTGTATTGAATGATGAGGCATGCTTACTCAATCTCAAGGTGGGAATAAACTTGAAGAAAGATGCAAGAATATGAAGGTGTTTTGGCCTGTTGCTTCCTGCTACTTGGTAAAAAAAAGAAAGATACTTCAATATTATCCTCAGTGCCAATAGGAGTCAGTATAATTCTGTGTACGCTAACTTGAAGTGATTTGATTATTTTAAATTAAAGTGAAGTCTTGCTACATCATTCCACATCCTCTGTAGTTGCTAAAGTCAAGTCTTGACAACACAATCTCCCTGATTATTTTTAATGTGAAGTGTAGTTTTGAGAAGCAAAGGCAGTGTTCTTAGGGGTATTAGGTACAAATTGATGATTTTAATTACCTGTCAGATTTGTCAGCCAATTAATTTTCCTCTGTCAATATGCCAAGATTCTTTGCTTCATCTAAGGTGGTGGAATTGAGAAATAGGCTGAAATGACAAAGTAATTCTCAAGCCGGCTAGACAAATACAACACCCCATGTACATTTAAATACCTCGGTTGATTGTAATCAGAGTCTCAAAATAAATTCAGACCAGGTGTGTTGCATGTACTTCAGGCATAACCTTGGAGTAAGCAGATATTGTGTGTTAGAAATCGTTCCACATCATACTTTGACAGATATCTCAGGCTGAGAACCATGAATGGCTCTTGTAGACCTGACATCCTTGGCGTGGTTTGCCCTGAGTTGTTGTCTTTATTTGATTTTAATTTTAAAGAGCTCAGCATCTGCCCTTGGGCCTCTTGGCAAGGATTTTCTCAAGGAGGCAATGAAAGAAACTATAAGAGGAGAGTGAAGAGCCAAGTTTTCTGTGATTTCCTAAACGTAGAGTGGTTAGCTTGGGTCCTCAAATTCCATGACATGTGGTTCCATAACTTAGCAGCAATACAGATCAAACTTCTACTTCCCCAAGACACTTTCCTGATAAAAGGGATCTGTACTTTATTGGCCGACGATGCCCCCAGTACTCTTGTAGGGGTGTACCAAGAAAGTTTCTATCTGAAAAACTCTGGCTTGTGCAGATGGAGAGCTCTGTGTGTTAAACAAAATGCCTTCAAGACTACCTTCTTTTTAACAGTGAGCCAGTGCAGGTTCTGTCATTATTTGGAAAAATTATGAGACTTTTTTGACATGGTAAGAGTACTGACAGCAGTATTCTGCAGCCTCTGCAGTCTTGTTCGGATGCCTTGCCGAGTTCCTGTGTACAGGGCGTAATAGTAGCCTAATCTTGATAGGACCAGTGCAACGACCACTGATTTTTGGAACTCAGCTGGTAAGAAATGGAGGACTTTTTTGATAATTTTTAGGATCAAGAAGCAGGATGACATAAGATTGTTTGTCTAGTCACTAAAGTTGAGGTTGGCTTCAAAGTAGATGCCTAAGCTCCTAACCTTTGGGACTGGCTATGGTGAGGATGCTAAAGATTGTGGCCAACAGGATGAACTCCAAAAAGGGATGTCTCACTTGAATATAACTACCTCAGTTTATCGCAATTCACTTTCAGGGCCTGGGCGCTCATCCAGTCTGTTGTTACCGCCATGCATGCGTTAAATCTTGCAGAGACTTCCTCCCAGTTATCCTCCACAGAGATCACGATGTGAGTGTCATCTACATATGATACCATGGAGAATCAAAATATTTAATTAGTTTCATCAGGGGAGTCATATAAATATTAGAAAGTGTTGGACTCAGCGGTGATCCTTGTGTGACACCACATGGTAGGGTTAAAGGTTCTGAGGAAGGCGGCCCCATGCAAATGGTTTACTTTCTGTTGTCTAGGAACAAGAGCCGGACTGCGGATTCCTCAGTCACACAGTCTTTGCTTTAAGTTATCATGACATACTGTGAGGAAAGCTGCCGACAGGTCTTACAAGACCACCACTACCTTTCCTCTGTTGTCCAGGACTTATTTAACTTCTTCTGAGACCATTATCAGCAGGGTCTATGTGCTGTGTCCTGTTCTCAAGAATGTGATTGTGCTCCAGGTAGATGGTGAGAGGAGTATTCAGGTATCGTTCTAACATTTTGGATAGGAAAGGCAGTCTGGCAATGGCCCGATAAATCTTTTCTTCCACGGTATCGAGTGCAGGTTTTTTCAGGAGCGGACGAATAGAGGATTTCTTCCTGTCTGTGGGAAACATACCTGATGCTAAAACTGTATTAACGTACCTCCATGTGCTTTGTACCCTAAACATGGTAACATTTACTTACCCCCACTTGACATATTTAATTTACTTATAAGTCCCTACTAAAGTGCAGTATATGTGCCCAGGGCCTGTAAATTAAGTGCTACTAGTGGGCCTGCAGCACTGATTGTGCCACCCACTTCAGGAGCCTTTTAAACAAGTCTCTGGTCTGCCACTGCAGAACCAGTTTTCGCAGTTTAAACTGCCATTCTGGCAAATTAACCTACTTGCCACGCCCAAACCTTACATTTTATTACATATAGGTCACCATTAAGGTAGGCACTTAACAACCATAAGGGCAGGGTGCAGTTTATTTAAAATGTAGGACATGTACTTTGATATGTTACATGTGCTAGTAGTGAAATACTCTTAAATGTGTTTGTTACATCTGGGAGGCCTATCTCTCCCTTAGGTTAACAGTGGGATAACCTTGTTACATTTCCATAAGTGTAATTTCCAATTGGGAAAAGATGGCTGTTGGACATGGCCCTACTTGTGGGATTTCCCTAAAACGTTTTGCTTTTTCTCCTTCTGGTTTTTGCTGATTCTCTTTCCGTGGCCTGATGACTCTGGGTGCTTTCCCACTGCCAAGCAGTGGGAAAGTGCACTCACCCTTCCTACACATGCTAGGAAGTGCTGCTTCCTCGATTGATCTAGGTGTGGTACCTGTGAGTGCCCTGCAAAAAGGTACACCACATGATCAGGCCAGATATTGCACTGGCTGTTGGTAGAACAGAACACTGATTGAGCCACCCACCAGAATAGCCTTCCAAACATATACCAAGCCTGCCATTGCAGGCCTGAGGGTGCACTGTTAGGCCTATGCTCAGACAGATTTTCATTTTAGCTCTTTAGCCAACCCCGAGTAGGCCTTTCATCACCACTAGAGCACCCCTAGGGTGAATCCTGAGGAATGAAGCAAGTGGTAGGTGGAAAGCAGGGCAGATATACATGAGTGTTTTCTGCCCAGGTAGTGAAGAACCCCTGTGTGGGATTTCCCTACCTAAGAGGTCTGCTTCTCCCACAGCACAACACATTGGTTGCGCTGTTTCTCTTGTAGTGGTCTCAAGGTTCTGGTCACTGTCCCACTGTAAATGTGGTGTGAATGTGCACATGCCCTTCTTCACATGTTAGGAAGGGGTGCTTACCTGATGTTTTTAAACACGTCTCAAGCCTGCAATTGCTGGCCTGTGTGTGCGCACTTGCACGTATGATGTTTAAATATGTGTCAAGCCTGCATTGTAGGCCTCTGAGTGCGCAATTGCACTTTTACTCAGGTTGGCCTTTCTAAATCGCTAACACTAGAGCACCCCTAGGGTAAGTCGTGAAGCAACTGGTAAGTGAAAGGCAGTGGCAGGTGTACATGTGTGTTCTCTGTCCAGGTAGTGAAGAATACACATGTGGGTTTCTACTATCTATGAGGTCTGCTCTTCCGATAGGTTAGCATGGGGAAATTGTTGAAATTAATTCAAGCAACAATTGTGGCTCACAATGGAGCAGCCTCATAATGTTTTCTATCATTGGATTCATAATGAAAAACCCTCTCTTGTGATAAAGAGGGATTTGTCATTAGTAGTTTAGAAATGCCACTTCTAGAAAGTGGGCATTTTTCTGCTCTAAAATTCTTTGTCTACCTTTTAGTTTGACTGAGGTTCATACTGGAGGCTGGGGGAATACATCTGTGCATCCCAGAGAGACAGCAATAAACATTGGGCATGCAACTGGAACAATGGACCTCTGCCATATGAGGGCCTGGCTGAATAGATTGGAGGAAGCGGTTTTGACACTTGGCCTCTGGGTGCCGGATCATGCCCGCATTAAAGATCAAGATCTGCATTTCACTGCCTCTTGGCAGCCAGGACTAAAACTTTGCGGAGGCCTCTGTGGTTCTAAGGTAAACCCTCTAAACCACCCCAAACTTCAAAGGTACACTACAGTGTAACTACTGATGACAATCTTCAGCAGGGTAGAGATACACTGGTGGGGATGTGGGACTGGAGATCCTGGAACTGTGTGGTGCCTACTGCCAGAGGAATATGTTGTACACAAGGAGTATTACTGCCATTGGAAGGGACCGTGCCCCATTCCTCAATAGTGGCTGGCCTGGGCTGACTACCTGTTGCTGTGTGGCACCCTTAAGTGTGCTCTCCATGGACTTGTTGGTTTGCCCCCTGTTCTCTTGTGGAGGTCTCAGGGACATCACAGACCTCCTGTGAGGGACCCACATAATCTACCAGTGCCACCTTTCAAGCAGTGCCCTCTTAAGTGCCCTGATCATCTGCTGGATTCCCACTGGTAGTGCAGTGTGAGCGTGGAACTAAGTACTGTGCCTGGAGACTGGATTGCCTGGTGCCAAGCCCCCAAAGCACTGTTTGCATCTCAGGCCCCTACATTGTCTGACCTCGATACACATAAGCGTCTTGGTGGTGAGCAGATTCACCGGTGGTGGGATCCCGCGTAGACTGCTTCGTCAATCGTGCCGCATCTCTCTCATGTAATAGCCGACTGCATGCTCATTGTCTGCAGTGTCCAAAGCACAGGTTGGGACCCTCGGAGGTGGGGGCATACCCCTAAAAGTGCCTCATTTTATCTCGTGTGGCACCACTCAACTTGCGCATCTCTGTATGACTGGATTTGTCTGGTAAGATTCAAATCAACGAGCACCAGACATTGTGCCTCCTTTCCAGGGAAGCACAGAACTTGCAACTCTTCGTTTTGTGTGACCAGAATTGTCTGGCACGACTCAAATCAACGTGCACCAGACATTGTGCCTCATTTACAGGGAATCATGGAATTTGCATCTCTTTGTTGTGTGTGACCGGCATTGTGACTGCCTGTGATTAATTACACCTCACATTGGTGTTGCTGTACACGTGTTTCCTTGCCAAGAGAATACTACATCTATCATTGGTTTTCACTCGTGCAGCCTTGGCCCACAGGGCTATTTAAGCATGCTGTAATTATCTGTATGCACACATTTCTGATATTGTTGTGAACTGGGGTGAACCCTATAACTGTGTGGTATTGAATTAGAATAATTGCACAGTGGGCCTTGTTCTGATAATGTTTCGGACTGGATAAGGGTGCTGGGAGTTGAAGTAGGATTTTCCCCATGTGTGCATAGTACTAATATCTTTTTTAACACAGTTGGACCTAACACTGCTAGTGTTATTTCCAAATGTGATTTATGGCCTGAATTTACATATACCACCTGTAAAGTCTATTTCGTGATGCTCAGTGTATGTACTGTGTGAGAGTGCTGTGCCAATGCTTTGCACATTGCCTATGTTATGAGTCTGACTGCTCAGTGCCAAGCTACCCAAGGCTGAACGCAGGTTACATAGTGAGCGTAATCATCCTCCCCTGATGGGAGTGGTGGGTTCTGTCTGACTAGGGCCTTGCCTCAGGCCAACCAGAACAGGCCAATTCGAACAATGGACATTTGAAGTTTGGTGTCTCTGGACTCACAATTTAAAATCCCAACTGATGATGAATTTGGATTTTAAGTTGCAAGTTTTAAAATGCCACTTTTAGAAGGTTGGATTTTTCTTACTTAAACCATTCTGTGCCTCTGTCTGCCTCTAAATACCGGTCAGCGGTGGGTGAAAGCTAGGCCTTGCACATTTCCTCTAGATAGTCATGCAGTCCTTTCACAAAAAGAAAACAAAGCTCAGAGCCTTGTCTGGCTAGGCACCGAAGATCTGGAACTCTCTCTCACCAAAAATCTGCAGAATCCCTGACACGGCTGCTTTCAAACATGCACTAAAAACAATCCTAATGAACAAGTTCCTGCCTGAAATGGCCATGGTTTGTCTGTTTGCTGAATGTCCTTTGATTTCACTCTTTTTGTTTGCCTAACAACTGTAATGTTCAGGTTTTTCTTTCTTCCCCTATTAAGTAATGTATGATCGCATCCTTGTACACTTTTAGTAGTTCATTATGTTACCCTCTCTTACCCCCTCTGCAACGTACCCTTTACTTTGTTCTTCCCTTCCATTTCTGTGAAGCGCTCTGATACCCTTCGGGGTCCTGATTGCGCTATACGAAACTTTTTAATAAATAAATAATCACACAAAAGGAGCTACGGTATGGCTGATGGGACAGTCACATCTGATGGGTCATGACCATCCTAATGGGTCATCCTGGGCAGCATGAGAGGGATGACCTGGTACATGCACATAAATTGGCTTCACCTGTACCCACACAAAGAGCCGCATACCACGCTGTAGTTAGTCTGGAGCCCGGGCAGGAAAAAAGGACCTTGTGCACTTGGACCTCTGACACGACGACTAAAGTACATTTCTGGATCTGAGGACATTCTGCTAGGAGGGACTACCACTCTGCTGAACTGCTTTATTGTATTGGAGTTCTGCCTCTTGCCTGGGAGTGAGAAGTACTGGACCTGCATCTCTACATCCTCCAAGAACTTAAGTGACTCCAAGGACTTGTGGCTTGCATCCTGTTTTGAAGTCTCAGGGCCATCGAAGACTTCCTTCAACTCTGTCTCAGCTGCTGGACTCTGCCAACTGTGGGTCCTGCCCTGCCAAGAGGTGCCAATCCATTCCTTGGACTTGAAAGTGGGTTTTTCAGCCGTTTCTCTTCAAAACCCATGCATCGTCGACTTCGCACCAGTCGGAAAAGATACATTAGCTTTTGACTCCGATCCAGCTCCACTTAAATGACTCCACAGCATTGAAGAACCGCGATAACCCACTTACTGGGTCTCGGCGGCGGGGGAACCGCCCAAGTCTTACATACCTTCCATATTTAGTAAAAGGAGACACAGGAGCCTTCGTCTGCAGGAGGAACCCAGGTTTATTTCAATAGCCTGGGCTATGGAACAGAGTCCCAAGCTAGTCAGAGACAAGACAGAGGAGGCTGCTACTTCACTCTGTAGCATACAAGCCTTTTATACATTTTTCATCCAAGTCTTTTGGTTGCTAGTCCATTGTTCAATCAGGGCAGTGTGTGCAGTTGAGAACCAGATCCAGACGATGTTTGTAGTTGGTGGCCTGGTCAAGGCTTGGCACACAGATCATTGTTCACTCGGCTTGATGAAAGCTGTTTTTTCAAGTCATTGTTTAATCAGCCTGATCAGGGCCCAACAGTCAGACCATTGTCCAGATAACCTGATTACGGTGTCAAGGATGTTTACCAGGCTGGGAGCAGGAGATGGAAAACAAGCTTGTTTACACAGGGCGTGGGTGTCTCATGGCTTTCTGTTGAACTGCAAAGAACAGGGGGTTGGGTCGGCCACAGTTCCTGGGCAGAAATGCAGGCTGCAAGATTGTCGCTGTCGTGTCAGTTTTGATTTTCCTTAGGTATCAGCAGAAACGACCAGGTGGGTCGTGTGGAAGGGTTTGACACGAGATGGCATTGAAAAAACAATGGAGTCCTGGTACAAATGATGCCAATCAGAAAAACACTTTTCCTCAGCATCGACACAGTACCTTCACCATGCATCTTGCTCTTGTTGTCGACGCATCCACCGGAAAGGTACTGTTTTCAGCAGAACCTGCATGGCTCCTGTTTCTGACCTGTGCTCCATCGTGATTGGCCTGAACTTTTGGATTTACTCCAGTCAAGCCCGAGCAGATGTCCCCGCTGGCACTTTATGCTTTTAATTACTATGTTGTAGTTTAATCTTTTTTTTTTTTTAAAGTTCAACTCTGCTTTATTGGATATGACATGGCAAAGTACACAGCTGTTCATGCCTACAACCCGGAGGCCGGCAGCACATATCGGTAATTATAACACAGCCTTTTAGCCGCCATCCCTGAGGCTCGGCGGCGTAGTGTATGCACTAGTGATGGTAGGTACACAGCCAATGGTGCAAGGTCCCTAGAGGATGAGCGGCAGCAGAACAATGTTTTTCAAGGTTAACATTTAATGACAAAACAGTAACAAAAATTTACCCCAACATGGAAAAAACCAAGAGGCAGTACACTCTCCCTTGACCCAACAAACAATGTCAGATCAGTGAGGTGGTCTAGATAGGCAGTGCAGCGCGGCCCTTCGCGGTCACGACATCAAGTACCGAGCTACCTACTGGCAGACCCGAGGTCAGGTGTATGTGCTGTGGCTGGTATGCAGTATGCCAGGATGAAAGAAGAGTTCAGGAACGTGCAGTGTGTAGTGTATGGGACCATGGTCCTACATAGAGGTATGGGGAGGGGGGGTGAAACACTCGCCACCAGGATGGAGGGGCCTTCCACGGTGGATAAGGGGGCCATCGGTGCAGAAAGCTGGTTATCCCGGCTCAAACCGCAAGAGCCAGAGCATGGCCCTCCCCAACCACAGATATATGCGAGGGCTGTAGCAAGAATGAAGGGGTTCGAGGCAGGGAGGCGTACGATGTAGCATCAGGGGGCAGCAGGGTCCTCCTCAGGCACATCCGCCTCAACCGATCTATGGAGCATATAGCACACCAGGGGACCCCATATGTCTCTAGGTTTACAGGACGTAGGTAATAAGTCAGCGAAAGTATTGTGTTGGTCTTGACAGTAGATCAAGTCCGCAAGCCAGTCCTTAAATTTGGGCGCCCTGCCCCGGCCCCACCGACAGGCCACACGCCTCTTGGCCACAAGTAGTGCAATGTCAATAAATTTCCGGCTAGCGCTAGGGATCCGCTGAGTGTACCCGAGTAGTGTAACCAAGGGGTCCATAGGCACTGTAGTGTTTGTCATGTCTGTAAGGGCATCCGTCACCTGCTGCCAATAAGTAGCTACCTGAGGACATTCCCATGCCAAATGCAACACGTCCGCATGGTCAGCGCGGCAACGCGTACAACGGTCGTCCTCCGCCAGCCCAAATCTAAGCTTCCGCACCGGTGTATAGTACACCCGTTGCAGAAATTTATAATGGATAATTTTGAATCTGCTACTTGCCGATAAGCGGGAAGTAAGGGCACAGTAGTATAGCCACTGGTCGTCAGTGATGTCAGCAGCCAATTCCGTGGCCCAGCGTGCCCGAGCTTTGGATTCTGGCAGCGGTGCAGCCTCTCGGAGCTGACGGTAAAGGCCAGACACTAGATGTGTCCCATCCCGGGAGCTCACCAAGAAATGAAGTGGAGGGAAAACCTCGGGCTCGTCTGGGAAGGCGGGGAGTATGTCCCGCATCCCCGCCCGTAAACGGATGTACTAAAAGAGTTCCAGAGGGTTGGGGCCGTGTGTCGCGAAGAAAAGGTCCACCGTTTTAAACTTACCATTAGCAAACAAGTCGCCCCAGCAGGAGACGTGTAGTTTAGCACAGAGATTACGGAATCCCTGTTCCCCCAATAAGGTGAGTTCAGGATGATAAGTTAGTGGTAGCTTCGGTGAGTAAGGCAGTTGGCACAGCGAAGACTTGGCCATGCGACGCCACGCATCCATCGTGCACGAAACAGAAGTGTTAGGGGTAGTGATGGATGATTCCGGGCAGTGGAGTAATCCCGAGAGCGGGAGGGGGTGCACTATCCAGTCCTCGACCGCAATGTGTGGCATGTAAGGCGTAGGGGCCATCCAGTGGTAGGCAAAATGTGCCTGTGCACACTGGTAATATTCCTCGAAGTTCGGGATGTCAAATCCTCCTTTGTCGTAAGGCAAGGTCAGGGTAGTCCACTGAAGCCGTGCGGTCTTGCCACCCCAAAAGAGTCTGCGGATCTCCACCTTCAGTGTCTTAAAGAAGAAAGCGCCTGGGAAGTAGGGAATGTTGGTGAACAAGTATAGGAAGCGGGGAAGAATAACCATTTTAATTAGAGATGCCCTGCCGGCCATGGAAAGCGGCAATGTAAGCCATCGATCCACGGATGCTGTCAGTCTTGTAATAGCTACTCCATAATTGGCCCGTAGAGTCTCCTCCCTATCACGGGAAATACGTATCCCCAGGTAGCGGAGATCCGTTCGGCACCATTCCAATGGGTAATCAAGAGGAAAGTCACTCACAGCTTCTGTCAAGGGGAATATTAGGGACTTGGACCAGTTGATGTGTACACCGAACAACCCACCAAACAGAATGAACTCCCTGAGCAGGGGATTGAGATGTATCTCCGGGTGTTTGACATATAAGGTGATGTCGTCTGCATACAGGGAGACGTCAATTTGTCATTGTAAACAGTGGACAGCCCCTTGCCGATGAAGTTGACGTAGGCGGCAGGCCAAAGGTTCGACAGCTATGGCAAACAATAAGGGCGAGAGCGGGCAGCCCTGCCGCGTGCCTCGGGTGATGTCAATAGGGTGCGATAAATGCCCATTATTCAGCACTCTCGCCGTAGGCTGGGTATACAGTAACCGAACCCAGGACACAAACAAGGGTGGGAACCCCATACTCGTCAACACAGAAAATAAATAGGGCCATTCGACTGAGTCGAATGCTTTAGTTGCATCCAGAAATATTGCCGCAACAGGGGTTTCAGGATGTACAGTGCGTAGGAGAGAGAAAAGGGTACGAAGATTATGCGATGTGGAGCGGCCTGCCACGAATCCAGATTGATCGGGCAGCACAAGCCTAGTCATCAGCAACGACAACCGAGTAGCCAGGACTTTGGCAAGGATCTTTACATCGCAGTTTAAGAGGGAGAGCGGGCGATAGGAGTTACAAGAGTCGGGGTCTTTGTCAGGTTTCAGTAAGGAGGTGATGACAACCTCGCGCATCGAGCCGGGTAAAACACCCTCTGCAAGGGATTCCACGTAAACTTCGCGTAGGACAGGTGCCATGATATCAATGTACGTTTTGTAAAATTCAGCAGTTATGCCGTCTAGACCGGGGGCCTTGCCGTTCTGAAGAGACATGATGGCGTCCCGAATTTCATCGATCTCAAACGGTGCGGCTAAAAAAGCCCTATCCACATCACTAAGCCAACACAGCGCAACATCCCCCAGGTAACCGGCATAGGACGTTGCGGTTTCAGCGGTGGAAGTGTATAGTGAGTGATAGTGTGTCACGAAAGTATTAAGGATGTCATCTGAGTTCCGGACAGTGATGCCTTGTGCATCTGTAAGTTCAAATATAATATTACGATCTCGTGGTGGGCGAGTGAGTGCAGCTAGTACCCTGCCAGGCCTATCCCCCTCACAATATGTCCGGGCTTGCCAATACTTGCCCCGGAACCTGGATTCCCTAGTTGCTTCCTCCTCAAATCTTGACAGAGTTTCCCTAAAGGTAGCATGTAGATCAGGACTAGGGTCCTGTATCATGCGGTTTTCTAGATTCTTCAATTCCGTCTCCAATGTACCAAGCGTGCGAAGAATATCCCGCAGGACTCCGCTGCTCTTAGAGATACAAAAGCCCCTAATGGTCACCTTGAAGGCCTCCCACACGTGTTCAACTGAGTCCACGGACCCCTTATTTCTGGGAAAAAAAGCAGCCACCTCTTCTCCCAGTTCGGTGCAAAATAGAGTGTCTAGCAAGATTTCTGGACGGAGCCTCCAATGTGGCCTAAGATTGTCCCACCCGGGGATACGAAGTTGGAGTACAACAGGGCTGTGATCAGAGTGCGTCCTAGGTAAGTGGGACACCCTCCCGAGCTCAGCGGCAATCCCTCTGGTAATTAGAAAATAGTCCAGTCTAGCCCAGGTCCCCGTGTGTGAGGTGAAGTGAGTGCCCTCTCTTTTCAGCGGGTGTAAGTGTCTCCAGGCATCCAGAAGGTCCCCCTCCATAATCACTCCCCCCAGTGCCTCACGAGCCCTTGGCTTATAGGAGCTCACACCATCAGCTCTGTCTAAGTGTGGTATCAGTGCCAGATTAAAATCACCTCCCCATATGATGTGTCGGGAGCCTGCTGCCAAGATCTTGCCCCAGAGTGAGGTAAAAAATGTAGGTGTGTCCACATTAGGCGCATAAATTACCACAAACGTATAGGTGTCTCGACCCAGCCTACCCCACAATAGCGCGCAGCGCCCCTCCCTATCAGCAAACTCTCCATACTTGTGAAACGGTACATTTCGGGCCACTAGAATAGCCACACCCCTTGCATATGAGGAATAAGAAGAAAAACGCGGTCCCCCGCCCACCTGCTTGCAAATGTATTTTTGTCACGTGGCGGTAAATGGGTTTCTTGCAGCAAGACCACTTGAGCGTGATGCCTATCAAGGTAGGCGATGACACTGCGACACTTTCTAGCATCATTCAACCCTCGCACATTCCAGGACAAGCAGGTTAAATGTACATTAGCATTCTGCATCACCATAAGACGGTCCTCAGCCAAAACCAGTGTATCATGTAGGGCAACGAGCCCGGGCCTACAGTACCATACCACCAAATCCAGTTATAGTATCTGAGAGTCCGCTTCCATATTTCAAGCATGTGTAGCCTCAACTCGTAACAATCCACCCCCCTCCCACCCCAGCATCCCAATCATGCCAGTAGCCATTGTGTCCCACCCACCATTCCTCCCCCCGCCCCGTCGCACCCACCCATCGTAACAACAAAACTATCAAGAACATCTTTAAGGGGACCACCCTGTGGGGGTAAAACATAGAGGACACACAGCCACTCCCTGATCTCTAGCTCCAGTCTGTGCCGCCCTTGGTGGTGCCTAGAGGCAAGAGAGCGGGCCTTGGTTTACATTACCACAGGCGTGTCGAAGCCATGCAGGAACGATGTCCATATTCAAGTCAGGTCCGATCGGTGATCAGCAACCAGATAGTGCAGGCGAGCAGCTGGCGTGATTCGCGATGGCAAGCGTTATTCGTTCTGGTCAGGCGGTAGGTCCTCGTGATCCAGAGCCACCGCATCGTCTTGTCCCTCGCGCCGTGTCCTTCGGAGTGTTTTTAGAAAGTCTTCCACTTTCTGCGGATTCGTAAAGAATCGTTGTCGTCCCTGATGAGTGATCCGCAGCTTCGCAGGGTACAGGAGAGCATAGTCTACTTGGGCTTCGCGTAGTTTTTTCTTCACGGGTAAAAATTTACGCCTTTCTTCCTGCACCAGTGGTGTGAAATCCGGGTATATGGAAAAGGTGATGCCATCGTATTGTAGGTTACGTTGAGTACGGGCTGCTCGCAGTGCTGCGTCACGATCGCGGTAATTCAACAACTTGGCTATGATGGGCCGAGGCGGCAACCCGGGCTTGGGTACCTGTGCCAGGGAGCGATGCGCCCGTTCTACGATGAACTGGGGAGAGAAAGCCTCCTCTCCGATCGACCCCTTAAGCAGTTTCTCAATATACAGTTCCATCCTGCCCGTGTTGGTAGACTCCGGCACATTCGTGACGCGTATATTGTTGCGGCGGCTACGAGCCTCCAAATCCTCATTTTTCGCCGCTATGATCCGAAGTATATTGTCCATCCGAGCCAGTTGTGTCGTATGGGCCGCGGTGGTATCCTCGGTAGTAGAGAGTCGTTGTTCCGCATCAGTCAGTCTCTCTTCATGGCGATCTACCTTATGAACCAACGCATCTAGGCGGGATGTGACACCGTCTACCTTTTCTACCACCGTCGCGAATCCCTGCCGCATTTCCTGAAAGAGGGCATGTAGATCAGCGGCCGCAGCAGGAGGTGCACCAGCACCCAGAGGCTCTCCAGCAGGTCCAGGACGATCAGTTCCAGACTTCGCGCCCTTGTTAGCACTTTCGAAGCTCAGTTTCGCCTGCCGGCCGTCAACGCGCCCCATGATCGCAACCAGAAGTAGTCTTAGGCCGCCGCTCACCCCGTAAGTGCCAAGTGTGGGGCTTCAAGTGAAAAGCCAGCAATCCCTGGCCGATGGCAGAAGGAGGCTGGGCAGAGATGTCACCCAATGCTGCGTCAACGTAAGGGCTGTATGAAATGGTCCAAAGGGGGGAGCAGCCTGAATACGCAAGCCGAGTAGAGGGTCGCAGCCCAGTTGTCGGTCCAGACTTGAGGAGGGGGGGGCAGCCCCCGGGCCCTGACCGTCCCGGACCAGCCGAACAGCAAGCGCAGGCAAACCACCCGCTAGCAGTAGGAAGTGTCAAGCAGGGGGTCAGCGCCGTCAGATGCGGGGATAGTAGTGGAGGCTTACCAGCACTCACGCTGCGCCCGGGCGTCGTCGCAGGACACGGTATAGTGGGCTTTCCCTTCAGCCTCAATCGCCCAGCCAGTCGATCCCCTCAGCGGTTCAGGGCGTCCCCGGTACCTTCCACCGCAGTGAAGCAATCCGGGAGGCAGCAGTGGCTTCTGTAGGTTCGCAGGCGGTCCACCACGCAGCCCCTCTACCGGCGGGAAGGGAGCCAATTCACGCTGTTCTCAACCCCGGGGGGTATCGGCCAGCAGGGGAGGGGGTCAGGCTGGACAGCGGAGCCCCCACGACACACCTTCTCGATCACTGCCTTTGGGCCAGGCTTCCTCACCGTTCCCAGGCCGTTGTTCTGAGGCGCGGCCCAGTCACCTCGTGGCCGACCCCGGGCTCGCATAGTTTTCCGGTCCGGCGCTCACCGTCCACCGGCACCAGGGCAGCTCTCGGCGGAGATGAAAGCAGCGATAACTTCGGCCCCGTTGCTCACAGCGTCTTCAAACTCAGGACGAGTGTGACTTATGTTCGCCTGCACACAGCGATGCCCAGCAATGGCGATTCGTCTGCCTGTGGTGTAGGATAATGACAGGATGTTTCTCCAAGGCGCGGGAGCTGCTCACTCAAGCAGCCATTCCGCTCGTGCGCCCTCTAGCGCCCCCATGTTGTAGTTTAATCTTTAAAACGTCATATCTCAAGTTTTACTCTTTTATTTTTTGTCAGTTTGGTCTTGTTTTACTCATAAACATAATCTTTATTATTCTAATCTGGTGTGCCATCTATTTGTGGTGTTTTCATTGTGTTACTGTAATTAAGTGTTGCACAAATACTTTACACATTGCCTCTTAATTTAACCCTGACTGCTCGGTGCTACACTACCGGAGGAGGCGCACAGGTTAATTTAGGTTGTGGATCGGACTTACCCTGCCTGGGAGCGTAGTCCCTACTTGGACAGGGTGAAAACCCCTGCCAACTAGAGACCCAATTTCCTACAGCTCTGAATAAATGTCTGAAATAATTGTTTTTGAAATACCATTCAAGCCTTCTCTTGCATCCCTCTTAAAGCATTGGACGACCTGCCACTACACATGAGAGCCTCCTCCTCACTTCTTGAATTCTGCAAGAAGTTGAAGACCTTGCTTCCTGAGTACTTACACTAGGCCCAAGGTTTAGCCAGGCTCACATGTGCTTGGTTCCAGAATATCCTCCTGGGTGATAGTGCACTATACAAATCTCCATATTATAACTGAGGAGATATTGCCTTTCAAAAATAAGGTCATAAAATGGCTTCAAGATGGGGTCACACAAGATCACGGAAAGTCATACTAATCCATGGAGCATGCAAATTAATTGGGGGTGAATTTTTTAGCGATCTAATGTCCCTCAAGAAAGCGTACCAATTTTGTCTTTCACTATAGCACAACACAAAATATAAATATTTCCTCGTGCAAACCCTGAATCAGTATCTCATATTTGGAATGCCAAGCAAAAGAAAATGATCCCACCCAAGTTAAAAACTAGAAACAGGTAGGTGGGACACCTTCTTACTTGGGCTCATTATCTCCCTCCACTAAAAAATAACAATTTCACCTGGTAACTTTACTGGCTTATATCTCCTTCACATTATCCAGATATAAAATGGAAATGTCCTGTTTCTCCGGTCTAATCCCTGAGTTTCTGTCATTGTTGGCCCAATTCACAAAAAGGTTTGCAATAAGTATTTGCGTCACTTACTCTTGGGGTACTCTTGACTTACTCATGAATACAAAGAGTTAACCAAGAGTACTTCTTGCTCATTCAAATTGTGTGTTTACCCTTAGTAATGTATTTGCACTTTTGACTGTGCTAGACAGTAATCTCATTTTACTGTGATGACCAGGGCATTCAATCTGTACATTAATGACAGCATGTTTCTTTTGCATGTGCAACACCATCCAGTTTAACTTTATCTCTTATCTTTAATGCACTATTACATTATTTAAATTATTCAAATTTCGGGATGATTTTCTTTAGAAGCAAAGGTGGCTCCTATCGAATTTTTCCTTCCGCAGCAAAACTGGTTCCTATGCGTTCCCATCACGTCACGTTATTTACTTTAGCAATTAATTCCACACTCGCTCTTTTTTTACGTATGATCGAGAAACCATCATGACAATTGAGGAAGCAGTTTGTCCAGTTCTGAGGCATAATGGCTTGAGTGTTGTGTAAACATACAATGTACGGAAGTGCAATTATAATCGCATAAAGAATGTTTTAATTAACCAAATTTCAAGCAGTTGAGTTCACTTCCTTTGTTCCACACATATGCCATGCATGCAGCCCCTTACCAGTTTGCATTAGGTTTGATTCATTTTTTTATTTTTATTTTTTATTTTTATTGAACCAGGACAGTACATTGGATACACATCATTTAAAAAAAAAAAAAAAAAAAAAAGGAATTAAACATCAACAGTGAACCAGAAAAAAAAAAAAAAAAAAAAAAGGATCTGTGGGTGTAATTCCACCAACCTACAGACTTACATAAGCAGGGGGAGGTGATAGCAATATAACAGAGCATAACAAGACATTAAACCACAAAAAAGAAAAAACATTACTGACTACCTCTTGAGGTAGGATTTATGCCTTCCCGCCAGCGTAATATAGGATTCCAAATAGCCTCATCCAATTTCCTAGCTTTGAATCCCCTGGTAGCATAAATCGATGTCTCATAATTACAAACCGCTAGAAAGCGAGCTAACCACATTTGGAAAGTGGGGGGGACAGAGTCTTTCCAACAGGCTGATATGATTATTCTTAATATAGCAGTGCCAATAAAAACAAGTCTTCTTTCGCTTCTGGTAAACGTTAAGGACCCATCAAGACCCATTAAATATAAACAATCGGATTCAGGTAATCTATGGCCGAATATTACCAACCAATAATCTGCGATCATACTTTTTACTAAATCTAGCTTACAACAGCTACTAAACATATGAATATTATCTGCAGGACCCATTGCACATCTAGGACAGAGATCATTTTCTCTTTTCCCCCAGGTATATAGTTTAGCAGGGGTATAATACAAGCTAAATACAGTTTTATATAGCTGGGCTTTAAGATTGCTAGACATGAGCAGGCGATTGGATTGTTCAATACATTTATACAGATCAACATCAGGATTCTGAAGCTTCACTACCCATTTTGCTTCTGTTTTCTCAAGATCATCCCGGATTTCACACATAAGGGTATCATAAAGGGTGCCGATTCTTGTATTGGATCTATTCACTAACTCCAGTAATTGTATATTTGAAAGATCTACGGTTGATTTATTAGATTTGAGTTTGGCAAATAATTGAGCATACTTAAGAAAATCTCCATTGGGCGGATTATATTTCATTTTTAATTCAGAGAAGGAAGTCTCAAACCCTTTAAACAAGAAGTCATGAACCGTAAAAATAGCCAGAAGTTTCCATTTTCTAGCTGTAGAATCAAAGCCAATATTGGAAGTGAAAGACGAGTGCCACAAAGGTGTATATCTGGTGATCTTGCTAATTTGCATATGTTTATGAATCTTCTTCCAAACTTTAATTTGTCATAGTTGTATATTGTCGATAGTTTCTATAATAAGAAGTGTCTGTGTAACGAAGAAACAAGCCATCAGCATTACTCCCCAGAATAAGCTCATAAATAGAAGGAATAGAATTAATTACGCTGTAGTCAATTACGCTTTTAATTTGAATCAGAGGGGCAAAGATCTGCATAAAGGCAGCCCAGTGATACAAAGTTGTGTTGGGGATAGCTAAACCTCCTCTATCTAAGGGTAAGGACAACAGTTTATGTGACCTCCTAATCTTGCCGTTTTGCCAAATGAACTTGGACATAAGTGAATTTAATGTTTTTAAAATCTTATCATCAATGGCTAAAGGAATAGCCCGGAAAAAATAAAGAAACCTTGGTAGGACATTCATTTTTAAAAAGTTGGCTCTCCCTATATTTGTAAGATATAAGCTATTCACACGATCGAGATCCTTTTTAATTCTATCTAGAAGAGGGTCGAAATTTGTTTTAATAATGGTTTTAATATCTGGGCTGATCACGATTCCCGAATATGTGGCATTATTCGTCACCCTAGGATCATTGCAGGCTATGTTGTTAGTGCATATGATTAAGGTTTTCCGCTTATTAAGGGAATACCCTGAGAATTTACCATATTCAGTGGTGAGGTTTTCAATGGTGATAATAGCCTCAGAAGGATCAGGAGTAACAATAGCTATGTCGTCTGCATAAGCCAATACTTTTGTTTGGTATTGACCGCAGACCACAGGCTTAATTAAATGAGTCTCTAAGAGTTTTAAAATTAAAGGATTGATATATAATGCAAATAATATAGGGGAGCAGGGGCACCCCTGTCTAGTGCCCCTGGATATACTGATGTAGCCAGAAACAGATCCGGGTACCTGAATCTTAGCTTTGGGTGAGTGATACATGCTTTTAATTGATTTTATAAATTTGGGGCCAAAATTAAGGTGTGACATAACCACCCATAAAAAAGACCAAGAGAGGCGGTCAAAGGCCTTTTCGGCATCTAACAGGATCATTGACATCCGGCCGCCCGTGGCAAACATGGAATCAAACAAAGTAATAACTCTATTAATATGGTTGGTAGTCCCTTTCCCTGGGATGAAGCCATGTTGCCACGGGGAGACCAAATGTTCAATGACCCTGCTCAGCCTGGCAGCCATCACCTTAGCGTATAATTTAGAGTCCGATTTAATTAATTATATTGGACAGTAGGAGGTAACGAGTTCCGGGGGTTTACCTTTCTTTGGGAAAACGACAATATTAGCTTCATTCCAAGATTCAGGAGGTATCCCGTTATATTGAATACCTAGAAATAAATCATGGAGAAGCGGCCCTAGCTGATGAGACAGTATTTTATATAACTCAATTGGAATTTTATCAGGGCCGGCGGCCTTACCGGAAGCCATTACTGATAGAGCAGTGAGCACCTCTTCTATTGTGATTTCTTTTTCTAAGTCTCTTCGAGAAACATCGTCAAGGCGTTTTTCAGCATTTGGAAAATTAAGTAAATTATACAGATAAATAGCGGAATCACTTTCGGTATACACGGCATCCTCGAAATATAATTTCTGATAGTATAATTGAAATTGTTTAGCAATATCGTCAGTTTGGGTATACACCTGTCCACTGTCATGAATGGAAGTAATATTTTTGGAGGTGGTCTTCTGTCGAGTGCGAAGTGCTAATTGTCTGCCGACTTTTTCTCCACTCTCGTAGACATCCTTTCTATGCACTCTATACGTTTGAGCAGCGTTCTGACTAAGATTGTGGTTAAGGTCTGTTTTTAGAGCTATGACCTGATACATCTCATGTTTTGCATCGCACCCTCTTGATATTTGTAAGATATGTTTTTGCTCAGCAATCACTAGAGCTTGCATCTTTAGATTAAAATCATTAAGTTGCTGCTTTCTGGCATAATTTTGAAAACTAATGGTTTCGCCTCTAAGGGAGGCTTTAAAGCTGTACCAGACTGCGTTCCTGGATGCACTAAAGCGATTGGCCTCAAAGAACTGCATTGTCCAATGTTTTATGTGAGAAATATATTGGGTATTTGCCAGCAGTTTACGGTCAAATGTCCAGGACCTGCGCTGACTGATGGGATCGGGTATATTTGTTAAAAAGATGAGGGAATTATGGTCTGAGATGATCTTTGGCTGCTTACTAATTAAAGAGTGTGCTAGAAATTCATGTGTTACAAAAAAATAATCAATCCTGACGTGTTTCTGATGGGGGTGCGAGAAATACGTAAACCCAGGATCTTCTGTATTAGAGTAATTCCAAAAATCAACTAACCCTAAGCTATTAGACAATCTGGCAAGTGCTATGAAAACCCTAGGTTTATGACCTGTATATTTCTGCTGAAATGGAGTTACATCAGGTTGTGCTTTAAGAGAGATGTTGAAATCCCCACAGATGATGAGTGGGCCTTGCCAGGTGGGAAGCTCTGTTTCTAGAAATTCAAAAACAGCTGGATCATCTTGATTGGAACCGTAAATAGTGCAAATTGAAATTCCCGAAGCTAATTTAGCAACTGCCCACCTGCCATGCGGATCTGACATATGCCGAACTGCAGTCCCAAGAAGATTTTTTGCCAGGATCGCTACCCCCCTTATATTTGAAGTTTGTGTTGAGTTTGTTAATACATTATAACTTCTTAATCTCAACAAAGATCTTTTCTCCCAAGGTATATGCGTCTCCTGGAGACATAAAACGTCAACAGGGTTTAAGCGGACCAATTCAGCCAAAAGAAAACGCTTATTCGTAGTCAGTAGCCCCCCTACATTCAATGTTTGAACAGTAAGCTTACCCATTGTCAAAGGTGTATGTTTGGCGACGTATAGTGCCTGTGCATATTTGATTATAGATAATGTGTCTCATCATCTCCTTCTGCTTAAAATTTATTTTATTATAGTTCGTACAAGCTGTGCATCGTTTTATCTGGCCTGGTTCTTTTTTTGTTTTTACTGCAACCCCCCTCTCCACCCCCCCCCCCCCCCTTCCCTACCCCCCTTACCCAACCCTCCCCCCACAACCCCTCCCCACAACAAGAGGCATTCAGACTCTACCAGAGTCTGGGTGATGAGGAGCAGAGCGGAACCTGAGCTACCTCCTTAAATTTATATAATACGTGAAATCCGAACAGGATCACCTACAAAAGGAGCAAGCCTAGTGTGACGTGTGACAAGAGAGAATAACAACAACAGGAGATTAAGGCCTAAATATTATAAATCAATGGACTGATTACTGAATCTCATCTAAATAAGCTTTGGCCTTAATCTCCGAGGTAAAAAAAAAGGTCTGTCCTGCATGCACAACTTTTAATTTAGCAGGATTATTCAAGTAGGCTTGAGCTCCTTTGTCCTGTAATGGCTTGATCAGTGAGCGTAGACGCCAACGCCGCTCTACAGTTGCATGACAGAAGTCAGGTCTTGTAAAGAAAGAGCAATCTTTGAACTTCAATTTACGATCGGGTCTGGCTTTCTCTGCGATAATCTGCCGCAACAAAAAGTTCCCAAAATAAACTAAGATGGCACGTGGGTAAGCACCAGGTTTAGCAGGTATTTTAAAAGGGACTCAATGTGCACGTTGTATCTCCCAGTCTAAGTTCCAATAATTTAGTTCAGGCATTGTGTCTCTAAACAACTGCACTACAAATGTACGGATGTTCTCGCCCTCAATTTTCTCGGGAACTCCCAAAATACGTAGATTGCTGCGGCGTTGACGATTCTCGAAATCCTCGAGTTTCCATTTCATATCTGATAGTTCAGCATCTTGTAGCTTGAGTTTTTCGGTGTTAACCATCACCTCATTCTCATTGAGGAGCACTCTTGACTCTATCTCGGTCACTCTCTCTCCAATGCAGTGCAGGTCTTAGTAAGCTTTCTGACTACTCCCTGAACCTTTCGTAATGCAGCTCTAGATTTTTTGCTTTCAAGGGTGGTCTCTTCCCTATGGGCTGCGATAGCTTGCAAAATGGTCTCCACTGCTGCCGCTGAAGAGAACTCGCTAGGATCAGGGTGGAAAGAGTCATGAGCAGAGGGGAGAGACAACTTCGAAGGAGGATGATCCCCCTCTGTGCCACTATGCAGGGGTCTGGAACATACCCCTGGTTTTGTGCGAACAGTATTGGTTTTAGAGTGATCTTCATTGGTGCCTTCAGAGGAACTATAAATATACTCTGATTCATGACCCTCCTCTAAGTCAGATGAGAGCTCTGGATCTGATTCAGTCTCAAGTTCTATAGAGCCATCCGTTTCAATCTCCACCCCTGCTTCATCAGAAAATGAATAAAATTCAGAAGGTTCTTTATCCCCGTCTGTAGTAGTGCGTATTTCTTGCACTATCTTTGCTGGTGTCTCAAGTTCAGGGATAGCAGGGGGTAGAGAGGGTTCTAGAGCTGTATTTAAGAAGCTGGGAGTAGTTAATGCAAAGCTCATCTTGGAATTAATCGGTGTGTGGTCCAGCATAAAGACATTTATGTCCTCCGGATGAGTCAAATCTTGACCTTTATCTTGAGCGACTAGCTCATCTAGGTGCTCACCTCCCAAAATATTGGCACTTTCCCCTGAAAAAGACATACAGAGCCCAACAGCATCTAGTTCATTTTGCTCAATCGGCTCTATACTCTGAGTAGAATTAGAGGAACCCCCCGGCTCATTCCTAGCTTCACTCGTCACAGTCAAAGACTCAGAACCAGTACTCACAGTTTGTAACAACGGTTGAGGTGGTGAGATGGAGAGCTCAGCTGTCGTTAAATGCCGAAAGGGCAAGCTGTTGTTCAGGAGTTCAGTCGCACACGGTGTGGTTGGCTGGTTTTTGTTGAGGGCACCTTGTTTTCGCCTTAGTAATTCAATTACTGACCCACCTGGAGAAGGCTGAGTTAGGGGGGTCAGTTTCCTTCTGGCAGCGAGAGCCTCATGTCTTGGAGAACACTCCGTAGGTAAAGGTTTCTTGGTTTTACCCCTGCGCCGCCCTGTTGAAGCAGAAGCACTGTCAGATCCGGTTCCTTCTTTCCGAATCCGTTCCGATTCTTTCCTGACTGTACGAGCTGCTTTAGCGAGCCTCGCACGAGCGGCAGCAGAGGAAGCCGCTGAGGCCGTCTTTGAAGGCATATCGAAAGGTTCCTGTGCGCACTTAACAGAAGATAAATCCTGCAGTGTCTTCCCGCAAGCTGTCGAGTCTGACTGGGCTCGAGCAGACAAATCACCGGTATAGGAAAATTCCTCCAACTGAGCAATCACACCACGAGCTGGAAGGCAGGAAACAAGCTGAGCCCAGAGCGTACTTGTAGGCAGAGCGACACAGAGAGACTTAAGAACAGCGTGGTTAAGGCAAGTAACCAAAGATCGCTGCTGTGTTCCTGCAGCACAAAACACGCAGATTGATGAGTCTTTCGAGGGTTCATTTAGCATTTTTCTTTTAAATTAGTTGATTGAAATCGAGCCTTTAGCTGGAAAGTATGTTTGAGAGATAGCGAAGCTGTGACTCGTACACCGAGAGAGGAAAGTTAATCCATTGTTGTGTAAACCGTCGTATTCATGGATGGAGATCCCGATAATCCAAACGGCTTCTGGAGCTCAGGTCGGCTACTGCTGCTAGCGGTCCGAATCAAACCGCCATCTTGCCTCGGTGCATTAGGTTTGATTCAAATGTGACCTTGATAGCCAGTTTTGCAGATCCTACCGTGACAGGTCAGTAATTTAAATTAAATTGAAATTAGTCAATCATCAATCTTATCTTTTTGCTGAACTATCACACTGTCCTACTCTGCTTATGTTCTCTTTGTTGGTATGTACCTTCTATCGCTCATGTTGATGTGTCACTTCAAGTATCAATGTTGACACGTGTCCTTGTTGCTTGTATTTTTTTCGAACATTCATTCTATGAATATTTGATCCACTGGTTGACACTGTTAGGACCGCTGCTCTCTGTCATCCTTGAACTTGCTCCGTTGAATTCCACCAACTAGGAGATCCGCTGTGCACTGTCATACTTTCTTGACATTTTGAAAAATGCTTAATCTCAATGTAAGTTTTAATGGTTTGGTGGTTTGCTTAAAGCTGACTGTGATGGCGCGGAGGTCAGATACAGGGATCAGGCTTTCCCAGTTGGAAGTTTAACATTCTGAGTTGGGCCCTGATTTAGATATAGATCAACGTCATGCTGTTCCATCATAGGTACAGAGTAAATTACTCCATCCCCATGATGGAGGGACAGTCCACCTAAGTTATAAATAACAGCCAAGCAGGTGGTCATTCATAAAAGCATTGGCAGGAACCCCCCTCATGGCGGACACTGTCAATGCATTGTACTGCTTTCTACAGAACTATGTCAGGAGGACTCAGCCCTCCAGCAAAGAGTATTCTATTTTTATTTACAAAAAGAAAATCCCGAAATGGGAGTTTCTTTGTAAATAAACAAAGTAATGCTTCCCTTGCTATGGCTGTTATACCCCATGGTGGGGGAGGGACATTATTAGCATTTTACTGTCCCTCACCACCAGGGTTTGCCTGGTGGTGAAATAGAGTAACACATTTATATTTGTTTGCCCATCCTAATTGGGTGGGCATATAGCCAGTTCTCTGGTGACCCTTATTCAGCAGGGCCGTCGGAGAACTTTGGCCATGGTGGTGATGGAATAGTCTCTGCCGTGGCCAAACTTAAGGTCATCACGCATATACATCAGGCAGGTAGACCACTATGTCGCTACTGCGATGGAGTTCTCTTCTCTCCCACATATAAATCAGGTATCTGTAATGGAAGTCAGGAACCCTCAGCAGAGCCAGGCATCAGACTGTGGCTGAGATGGGTTCCACAAAGTCGATAACCATAGAACCAAATCCTGATAAAGCTGTTGACTTTTTGTACAAAAGCCCAAAGAAGGATAAATTCCCACCAAAGAAAGGTCCCTCACAGGCTGGATACTTTTGGCACCTTTGCCCGGTGAAGATTACTTCCTTCGGACTTTGTTGCTTTTTTTGGAACTCAGACTCCTCCAGTAGAGCAAGTCTGCAAGCTGTAATCATACAGGGCTCCACAAGACTGGATAACTTCTCTGCCACTTTCCACTGAAATTGATTTGCTGCTGAGGAAAAACTCCAAGTAGTAGCAACCTGAATTTTTGGCCCAGCTGCAACACACCTTCGTCAAACTGACTAGATAGATTTGTCCTGGCTTTTTGTTAGTTTTCAAGGTAAAAACACTTGAAAAAATACCAGATTTTAGAGTTAGGCTAGAGGAATATACTCTGACACTTACCTGAGGGCACCTTGACATTAAGGACATTGTATTGTATTGTACTGTAATTGAATTTATATAGTGCTTACTACCCCTGACTAGGCATTGAAGCACTTTTTTGGCGAGTAGCATGCTTCTCCGGAATCCATAAAGGATTAGTGTTGAATTAGTATAGTGAAACATGAAAGTAATTTGAGTAGTGGACATGACTTAGAGGTCATAGCTCACTCTTCAGGAAAGTGGGTTTTTGCAGCTGTTTTGTCTCTGTACCCTAACAGAGGTCAGCCAATTGGCCCTTGGAGTCCACTTCTTGGTCTTTGGTACAAGTGAGAACAAGTCCAGCCCTTAAGGTTCACCTTGTAGGTTCCAGAGCCCTTAAGGTTCTCCTTGTAGGTCACAGAAGCAGCTGCAGTCCTTCTTCAGTCTTCCCCAGGTCCAGCAGTGTTCTGCAGAGAGTTGTGGAGGTGCCATATATATGCCAGGTGCGAGTCTGTGGGTGGGGGAATCTCCTAGCCACTCCATAACCATTGACTTAAAAGTTCCCAGGGGGGACCCTAGCCACTTTTGCAGCACTTCATAGGTGTTTTAATGTAAACTATCCACAATGCACTTGTTTAACCAAACTTAACATGGCTACACTTTTCTTCCCCTGTGCAGAGCTCCCTCTGCCTACCCAGAGTTGTGTTTATAATAACCCTGGGCGTAGTGGGCGTAGTGGGGCTTCGCGGAGCTACGTGAAGTGGGCGAGAAACTACGCCCACCTCCGCACTCCGCGTAGCCCCACTACGCACCGCAGGCCTCCCTCCCGCCCTCCCTAAATACTTTAAATTAAAAGTGGAAACGAATTAAAACGCACTTACCTTGCCCGCCGCTGCCCGCCGCGTCCCCGGGGCTCGCTATCTTCATGGCTGCCGTCTTGTGTATCTAATGCGCATGCGCGGCCGCTCGCGCATGCGCATTAGATACACAAGACGGAAGCAATGAAGATAGCGAGCCCCGGGGACGCGGCAGGCAGCGGCGGACAAGGTAAGTGCCTTTTAATTCTTTTACACTATTAATTTAAAGTATTTAGGGAGGGCGGGAGGGAGGCGGGTGGCGGCCAGCTACGCTCCGTCTGCGGAGCGTGCATAGTGCCGGATTCTACGCCTGCTACGCAAAATGCGTAGAAGCCGGCACTACGCACACTCCGTGCACGGAACGTAGCCGCCCGCCCAGGGTTAGTTTATAATAATGGGCAAACCCTCCTCTGTGGTCACTCCAAACCAATTCTGGGGTCTGCACTTCTAACACTGGAATTGGTGCCTGGCTGGCTAGCAGGACAATAGAGGAGGCAGGCCCATGTGTGGGCTATATCTGTCTGTGACAGGGTAGACATCTTTTAAAGTTGATTAAGTTCCTGAGCACAACCCAGATGGCCGTTCTGTCAAGGGAAGCCCCCCTTGATTTGCCTTAGCTCTAGGAAGCAACTTCACACCTTATCAGGAAGCCATTCAGCGTCTTGGTGAAAGTCAACACTTGCAGAAAGGCCCATTTGGACCAGACAGGAAAATGACAACTTTCTAAAGGTCTTATTTTCAAAATAGTAATAGAAAATGCAGCTCATCTAAGTTAAGTTACTAGGAAAATTAGTACCTGAGTCATCACGGTCATAATACTTTCATTTGGTTTATACCATACAGGTGCAAGAAATATACCTCACAACCAACAATAAAATCATCTAAAATAAAGTCAAATACTCTGCTTAAAACCACAAGAAAAATAAAATCATATGAAATAATTAGTGCAAGACTCCCAATTAAGTAAGTAAGTAAGTAAGCAAGCAATGTGTTTATTGTACAGTTAATTAAAACCTTTACAACATTTAACCATCTCTTATAAACAGTAAAACATCAATTTGAAAGGCTGATAGCCACAGTTAAGAACACACATTAAAATTACAGATAAGATCCACTCCCCCGGCCTTGGTGACCCATGGTCCTGTTTCTTCATTTTTGTTTGTGGAGGTTAGCAGCAGTTCATGAGATAGAGTTACCCTCTTGTCAGAGTCTTGGCTACAGAATGAGGGCAGGCAAATAGGTGCAAGTTTAAATTGCATAGTGCCGCATCAACATTAATTGCTTTGTGCAAAAATGTCCGAAGATTAGCCAGTAGATGCTTTTCCTTGGGGCTTAAATGTGCAAAAGTGCTTAATGCTTTGTGCACAAAGCACTGTTGCTATTGTTACTCAAAGGGTTAACAGGCCGGCTCCATCCCAGTTCCAGTGCAACTTCTCTGATGATCTGGCGGTATCCGTTTCAATCGGGAATCAGCAGCAGTTACAAATGTTACCAGGCAGCAGCTTAGTTGAATATCTTCACCAGAGAATCTTGTCTGCACGACCGTATTTGTTTCCTGTTAAAGATAGGTCTAAGTAGTGACCGGCACGCCTGCATCAGTTCCTGGCATATGGTTATAATGTGGACTACGTCCTCCTCTCCTTCCCTGCAAAGACGGCAAATTGCTGGCTTCGGATGGCGAGGGCGTAGCCATGGGGGCATATGGTATGCAGATGGTAATAAACCTAACCGGAGTTTCAGAAACTTCTCATTGGTGGTTTTGGAGAAGTTGGAAAGGAGGTATGCTTGAGGAGTCGCTTTACAGTGAGCCAACCATGTGTGCGTTCTGTCAGGACCGCTTTTTCTTGTAAAATGGATTCTTTTTGACAATGTTATTTACAATTTTTTTGAAGCTTCTGCTATGGTCCCTGACGATTCTCAGAGTTGCCGTAACTCCAGCTGATCCAATGCAGTATCCAAGAAATGCCTGGCTGGGCATGTTTCAGAGGCTTCTACTTCCCTCCACAAGTAGGAATTTAAGATTTCTGACTGCCCTTTTTTGATTTTGTACCAGGTTTTTATGAAAGCTCCTTTTCAGGCCAGCTCTTGTCTTTGCATCCCGAATTCAAGCCTCATTTCCGCCGACGATGTATATCCAGGCAACCTGTAAATTATTCTCAGGGCTCTTGCAAATGGTACCATTCAATGTTTCCGCATCTCTTCCTCTCATGGCTTCACTTCCATAAGTGACTGATGGAATAAGTTTGGCCTGTATCACACTGATTAGAGGGAAAAGGCTTGGTCCCATGGTCATATTTTTCAGGATCCGTAAGGCCACCGCTGTCATTAGTCCCCTCTTTTTTATTGCCTCGCATTGTGCTTTGTAATTGCCTTTTTTGTCAATCATAACCCCCAGGTATTTGTAATTTTGTACAACTTCCAGCTTGACTTTTGCCAGGAACCAGTTGTTCAGTTCAGTTCAACGGCTTTATTTTCGATTGTTACATCATAAAAGCAGCACATGAAAAATGCAACATGGGTCCATTTAGAAAGAATTTACATTCATTAAAAAACATTATAACAAATATGAGTTTAAAAATGGTCAAACTCCATAGCATAAAAACAGGATCCCAATAAACTTTAAAAGAGGTAACCATTTATCAATCGGTCATAGGATTAAAAATTAATCAACTAAACAGTAATTAATAGCCGTTTTGTCCTAATGGACCATGCCCATGACAAAAATTTTGCAAGGCCGAAGACATACATGGGCCGAGTGTCTGATATTAAAATTCGGAATGCCACGGAAGAGTGTCTAGTATCCATGGCCCTACATACAGGTTTGAGCCACAGTTGCCTCGGGCGTGCATACAAACAAAAAGTGTTCTACTGACTCCATAATGGTGTTGCAGAAGGGACAAGATGCAATTGACTGATACGGTGGGTTCCAATGAGCT
Organism: Lissotriton helveticus; assembly: GCF_964261635.1. NCBI lineage: Eukaryota > Metazoa > Chordata > Amphibia > Caudata > Salamandridae > Lissotriton > Lissotriton helveticus. The sequence goes on from NC_136072.1 coordinate 1,013,387,315, forward strand.
GTTAGGGCACGTACAGGAAGAGACCCCGCTCTAAATCTAAAATACAGGGCCCTATCATAGGGTTTCCAAACCATATCCAGATAAGGCTCCCGATAAGGTGAGTCCTTGTGAATTAAAAATTCCTCTGTGAGCCTACCAAGAGATGGGTCCGTAGAAGTTCTGTTGCTGACCCAATTCCAATACAAAGTTTTTAAGACAGCTTTCGGGGGAGAGGACCGACTTTCCCAGGCGTCGCTGAGTCCCAATTTACCAAGCAAAGCCTTAACATCGGTTTGCCATCTTATCCTGTGCCACCCCGCCAGTGACATCACCTCCGCTAGGCCTTTAGCGTATTTTGCAAGTTCAGGGACACGCCACATCCTAGCCCATAGAAGTAATGGTCGTAGTCTTGCAACATCGCTAATTTGTTGGCATCCAAGGTCCAGCAAGAGGGGTAGCGTAGGTGTGCTCTGTGGGAGGGACATAATACCTTTCAGGAACTTATTCTCAGACCTAGTTAGAAGATCAGTGTTAAAAGTACCCCAAAGTTCTGCGCCATGCAAGGCTGAACTAACACCCTTCGCCTTGTAAATGTCCATGACAGGGGCGATGGGCTTAGTTGAAGAAGATCGCTGTTCTTTAACAAGTGCCCCTGTGACCCTTTTATGATTGAGCAACATTTTCAGCAGATGGGGAGTCCACTGCATAGTATCCGTAATTCGGATGCCTAAGTATCAAAAATGGTGACCCTTTCCAAAGGGGTTTTATTAAGTACAGGAGGACGACCTAGTTTTTTGGGGGGATTTAAAACCAAATATTTCGTTTTGTCTGTGTTGATTACTAGGCCCCGTTGGTCACAAAAGGTCTGAAAATTAACTAAGAGGCCCTGAAGACCCGCCGAAGTTTTTGAAATTAATAGCGTGTTATCGATAAAAAGAAGAGTGGGAATTTTCTCCCCTGCCAGGGACGGTGCATCTGAAGGATGTTTAAGTAAGTGCTCCACAACCCCATTCACATAAAGTGAAAAAAGGAAGGGGGCGAGAACGCATCCCTGGCGTACCCCTTTCCCCACTGGTATCCTACTAGTTTTCTGCCCATCAGTGCCCCATCGCACCTGTGCGAAATTACCATCATGCAATCGCACTAAGATCGACAGAATATTTGGGGGGATCCTCATATCCGCCAACACGCCCCATAATTGGTCTCTGGGCACAAGGTCAAAGGCAGTCTTCAGGTCAATAAATGCCAAATAAAGGCTGCCTCTGCCTATAACCACCACCTTCCAATATAATAATAGGAGCCTAAAGACCTGCTCTATCGTGCCAGTGCCAGCCCTAAAGCCAGCCTGGTAATCTGAAAGGATCTCATTTTCATTTGCCCATTGGAGGATTCTTTCCAGCACCACCTTGCCCACGACCTTCTGGGTTGAGTCCAGTAAGCTTATTGGTCGGTAGTTGGCAGGGTCAACCTCTGCCCCCTTCCAAGAGTCGGGGATGGCGGCACCTTTGTCAATCGCAGTGAGTAAGGTGTGGATAAACTTTCCCCATTTCTGCAGGTTGGAACGGAGCAAACCCCCCGGAATTCCGTCGGGACCAGCTGCCTTCTGGGGCACAATGCAACTGATAGCATATTCCACCTCCTTAAGTGTAAATGGGGCCAATGTTTCATCTTCAGTGGATACTGAAGATCTATAGGGCGCAGGAGCGGCAAGTGCCCTTTGTTGGCATGAGTATAGATTAGAGAAATGCTCCAACCAGGCCTGCCCAGTTATGTTACAGGTTATAAGTTCACTGTCAGGCCTGTTCCTTGCCCTTATGGTGCTCCAAAAGCGGGCTGCATCCCGCCCAGCACTTGCCTCTCTTAGGGTTTGCCAATAGGCATCCTCCCACTCCCTTTTAGCACTTTTAATCACTTGTTTATATTCTGCTCTGGCTTGTAGAACAAGGGGCTGTGACTTTGCCTTAACAGCTATAATAAGACACGCTTTCTTCTCTCTACATTTAGGTGTATACCACCCCCGCTTAGCTTTTGGCTTCTGGTGACCAGCTGGCCTACCTCCATGCATTTGTACCATAAACAAATTACCTATCGAGTTTATAGTCTCCTGGAACAATGGCGTAGTTCTGGATATACCAGAATCTTCTAAGGAGAATGTTGCCATCACACTTAAAGAGGCTTCTAGGAGTTGATCTACGGTCTGAAGTTTTAATTCATCTAGGGCCACTTTCCGCCATTTAAGACGCCTACCACAGTTAGACAGGGTAATACTCGAAGTTGTCCTATTACCAGACGGTAACGTTGGGGTACTTAGCCATAGGTGCTTTAGACTTAGTGAGAGGAAGTTGTGATCACTATCTGTGGTGGGTGTTACGACCATATCCATGACATATGTACAGAGATTTAGATTGAGGAGGATGTAATCAATCCTGGAGGTATGATTTACCCTGTTATATGTATGAGTGCCGGAGGGGTCAGACATGGTTCTTCCATTTACGGCTCGCAGGCCATATTCCAAAGTCATAGCATTTAATTGGATCATCCTCTGGGACCATCTCTTTATTGGCTCAACAGCCAGAATTGGTATACCCCTCTTCAGATCATCCTCAGAAACACCCAGAATATCCTCTACCGCTAAGGGTTCAAATGTGCAGTTAAAATCCCATGCAATCATAACTTGTGCACCCTCGCCACAATCATCTAAGATTCTCTCGAGCATGGCTACAGTGGGAGAAAGGGAGCTACCTCTAGTGCCTCTAGCATACACATTTAGAATTTCGAGGGGCCGCCCGCTACCTGGGCCTTTCAGTGAGATTCTGAGGATATCCAGTGAAGCACTATGCTTCTGGGTAATGCTACACCCCAGGGAAATGTCCACCCATATGAGAAGTCCCCCCGAGGGCCGGCCCCTCCCTGAGGGCGACAACAGAGCGGGCAAGAAATAGGTAGAATAGACAGCTTTGTGAACAGGTTCAAGGCTCCAAGTTTCCTGGAATATGCAAATGGAATGCTGTTCTACTTGCGATTGCCATTCAGGAAGATCTAAGTTCCTAGCAATACCCGCTATATTCCAGCTCATAACCCCCAGGATAGGCCCATTGTCCACATCTGTGCCCAGAGATTGGGTAGGATAGTTTATGCAAGGTGGTGGATGGAGTTCCTCCCCCATGTCTGTCAGAGATGTTATCGTTGGAACATGTGTGGAGGATGGCATGCGAGTCTGGGCTGGTGAGGTCACCGGGAAAGTGGCAGCCCCAGGTAAAGTGATTGCCATATTATTACTAGAGGGGGATCTTCTTCCATACTGGCAGATCGTGCCACAATCTTCCAGATTACTCGAATGCTTAATGATCTTCTCCGTCTGTGGTGATGGCACGGCCAACCTTGCTTCATAGGCTCCCTCTGCAGGTTCTACAATTTGGGTTTGGCTTGGAATAAAGGGAGGGGAAGATGGAGGCCTACTTCCATTAAGCTGTCTATAAGCCTCAGAAACCAAAAAAGAGTGGTTACTACGTCAATACCCATAGTTGTTTCGATAGAAGTTGTCCCCTCTGGCGGGCTGATAGTTTGGGTAAAAGCTGGAATAATCATTGAAGCCTTCACCATATCTATCGCCTCTACCAGACGCATAGTTTGTGTAAGGGTTGTGGTGGAATACTCCCCCTCCCCGGTAAGAATTGCCCGTAAAATGCGTATAGCTTGGGTGAAAGTTTTGGTTGTTAATTTTGCCCCCATACAGGTTGTCAGTTCTGTCAATGGCAGGTGTATCATAGGAGTTACAATTACCAGCTTGCCATCCCCGGGAAGGAATGCCCTGGGCCTGCCTCTGCCACCAGCTAGGATGCTGTGGATAGAAATACCCCAAGTCAAGGGATCTAATGCCATCATCGGCACGCGCGTCCTGCTGACTACAAATAAACTCTGCCACTCTGGTATCCTTAAAGTTAACTATAACTCAATCTCCTTGGATGTCCTTCGGTCTTTTACCCAACCAACCGACTCGTCTTACTCGAAGAATCTGGGCGTCTAGGTCGCTTGGAAGGGGTCTATTGCTTTTTAGCCAGAATGATGTTTTATTTCTGAGTTCGACGTAAGACTCTGCCTTACCATGCTTAAGGCAGGGACTTCTGCCAGAACAACAACGTAAGGCATGGAAGCTGGAGGCAGATTAATACAGGGGGAGTTTTCTTCCTTTTCGTTAGCTAGATTGGGAATTAGTAAAGGTTTTTTATTCTTTCCCTCTAAGATGCTGGGGTTAGGCTTACCTTTCGGGGCCTGTATTGGTGTGGAGTCAGATCCCCCCTTGTCTTCAACAGATGGAGAGTGAACTAATGGCTTACTTGCCTTTTTATTTAGGACGGCTACCACTGGAGTTTTAGACATTGGTGCCATTCTTGACACGGTATTTGCAGAACTGGAGGTCCCTTGATTATCTCGCTTATTCGAGTGTATAGGTTTGGTTGGTTTGGCGGGAGGTACCAGTGGTATCTCTTTCTGGGGAACTATTACAGAGCTAGTCTTAGATTGTGTCTTTATGAGAGTCTTTACAGAAAAGAAGTTGTCCAAAGTTCCCTGCTCGAAACGATCCAGCCTTGCTGATAGCTCTTCGAGCCTCTTTGTTACTGGTAGAATAAAGGACCTTAGGATATGCTCGATACTGTTAATTTGGGGCATATCACATTCAACAGTGGGGGGAATCGCTGCTCTTAGGTCAATATTAGAAGCTAGATTTGTGTCTTTGCTACCAGGATCATTGTTTTCCTGCATGGCTGGAGCTTCACCTGATAGGGTTCCTTGCCTATCTAGGGAGCGTAGATCAAGAGGTAGGGCCAAATCCTCATTAATAGCAGGGGCATTCCCAGCTATATTGATCCGAGTGCTCTTCCCTTTGGGTGCACAATGTCTGACAGGCACTTTTCTTTGCTTTGAACCTTCAGCTAGTCTAGTCCCACTTCTAGGTGTTGGGTGATCTTTATCAAGATTTTTCAACTGACGCCTAGCCAGCTGACCTCTAGTTTTTACACTAGGGCTAGGAGTCACACTCTTCGTGCTTGAGTCAGGATCAGAATCGTAGTCAGAAAGTGAGTTATTGGCACTGAGGGAGTTGGTTAACGAAATATCATCATTGCCTACATCATGGGGAATTTGACAGACAGAGATCTGGGAGCCAAAAATGGGAGGGGTCAATGACAGCCTAGGAGTGATACTTGGGGAGGGGTCGTTGGGCGAGGGTACTGTGTTCAACTGGGACACTAGAGGACCACCACGGGGAGGGCAACAAATGATGGTGCGAGTATCGAATCTTGTGAGTTAATAGACAGAATAGACATGTTGGAAGATAGTAAGGGGGGGATGGAGCCCGCAGGGAGCGAGAGGCGTCGCTCTGTGTTTTCTATGGCATTGGCCACAGCTCCAATTGTCTTTTGAAGCATGCGGTCAATAGCCGTTAATGTAGAGATCTGGACTTTCGTGGCCTCGGCTACTGGAGCAAGTGACCCGGTGTTACGCTTCCCCATACTTAGCTCCTACAAACCCCAAACGAGACACAAATAGAGGGATAACAGCAAAATAAATACAGTGCAACAAATTACAATTGGACCTCTAGTATAGGACCCCAGCAAGACAGGCCTAACACACAAGTGAGTGAATGGGGGGCCCAAGGGGGGTGGCCCAGCCCAGCCTCTACCGGCCACGAACGGCCAACAACGGTCCCGCCCTTGTCCCAGGCTTCTCACGGGCTACTCCTGCGCCGCGGGAATGGGTACTTGGTTATATCTCGCCTGAGGCTGTGGGGGTGTCTGGTCTCCGGCCCAGGTGTGTGCAGCAAAGCGTCCTGGGGCTGGCAGTCCCTCCAAACTTCCAGCACTTGAGACGAGGTGAGAGTAACATAGCAGCGCCTCTCTGGGTCAGGGCACAGAAGATAACAAAAGCCTCCCACAAATTCCTTCACCAGCGGGAAAGGTCAGGGCAATTAGAGCAGTAAGCACACCACAACACCTGGTGCGCTGGGGAGAAACTTTTGTACGCGATGTCCACGCCTCCCCCTGAGTCTGTGCAGGTGTGTAAGCACAAGTGCACCCTGGGAAGTGTAGTCCTGTCCCCGGGTATAGTATAGGCGCTGTAAGGATCGGGTCGTTGTCAGCAGGCAACCCCCTGGATCTTAAGGTCGTGCGCTCTTCTCCGCCTCGAACAGCCCGCAGAAAGCAAAGAAACCCGGTTGAGGCTTTAAAGTCTATTATGTGCGCCGCTTTATATTTGTCGCAGTGTTTTTACTTAATGGCGGCGTCAGTCGCAGCTTGCATATAGTAAAGACGGCACAACCCCTGTGCACTCACCCTTCCTTCCTTTCTTTCTCCACAGAGCCTTTTAGCTTCTCAGTTCTGCACTCCTTACTTGTAAAAGCAGCAAACCCTGCTTTGCTCCTTCACCCAGCTAAGAGCTTTGATACACCAAGAAACAGCCTGCCACGGCGTCCTCAGTCGACTTCAGTAGCTCTGACCAGCTGACCACCAGCTGGCATACCTCCCGGGTGCTTTGCTCTCAGTCTCAACCTCCGGGCTCGCCACGGTTACAGCTCCTTTCAGTTTTTCACCCAGAATACTTTAAACATAATGCTCTCACGCACAAAAATCCAGTGATTCTAATCGGCAGACATTTCACCCAGAATACTTTAAACATAATGCTCTCACGGAACCAGTTGTGTTTTGTTGTTAGTAATTTACGCACATGATTTTTGTTTTATTTTGATTAATGCTTAATCTGTTGGTCTCCGAATATTGAGATGTGATGTCAAGCAAGCGTTGTAGTCCTATAGGTGTCCAGTTGATGAGTACCAGGTCATCTGCGTATAGGAGGTTAGATAGCTGACACCCTCCTAGCTTCGGAGCATGCGAGTTGATTTCATCGAGTTGGACTGATAGCTCGGCCATGAAGAGATTGAAAAGTATAGGCACAAGTACACAGCCTTGTTTTAATCCTGAGGATGTGTTTATCTTCTTCGTTAGATGGTCTCCTGCCCCCAATTTTACTTGTACCCAGGTGTTACTATGCAAAAGGATTAGTTGTTTTAGGAGCAAAGTTGGAATACTTAGTCTTTTTAGTTTTTGCCACAGAATATTTCTGTTTACGTGGTCAAATGCCGAGCTATAATCAATGAAGCAGATGTACAGGGGCTGTTTGAATACAAGTGCAGCATCTATCAATAATGAGAGGGCGGAGATGTTAGTGGCATTGCCCATGTCTCTGCAGAATCCGGTTTGTTTGTAAGGTATTGCTTTGATTTCTGTAGCCCATGTTGTTAATTCTTGGAGGAGTACACCGGCATAGTATTTAGCTTCATTGTCCAGAAGGGCTACCAGCTGGTAGCTCTTTGGGTCGCTCCTGTTGCCTTTTTTGTAGATGGGAGAGATTATCGAGCCCCTCCATGATGAAGGTACTGTTAACGTTTGCAGAATTGTGATAAAGATCGTCGTTAGAACTGAAGCCCAAAATTCTGGATCTTGTTTAAACAGTATGGGTGGGATCCTGTTTGGGCCAGGAGCTCCCTCACGTCTGCCTTTCAAAATTCTTTTACGAACTTGTGAGTTTGTGATGGTGAAGTCCTGTCCCAGTTCTGCTTTGGAGTTTAACTGTAATGATTAAGATTCCAAAGTGGTCACCGAGTTAGTTAAGCCAAATTGGGGAGTCTAGTCTTTGTTTAAGTGTGATTCTAAGTAAGTTATCCATGCGTCTTCTGTGACGTTGGAGTTAATACACTGACCTTGCAGATTAGACAGAGCATTAATTTTTTTCCAGAATTGTGGGCTATTGTTATTTTTTATATCATGCAGAAGTCTAGCCCAAAGAGATTCTTCTGCATCCTTTTTATTTTGCCAGATTAAGTTTTTTGTGGGTGGCTTTTAGCTGCCTCAGTTCTTGCAAAGCAGTTGGTTCCTTCATCAGCCTCCGAAGTGTGTGGTTTATCTGTGCCTTTAACTTTTTTAGTTCTGCATTATCCCATCAGTTGGAGCTTGACCGTTGGTTTCGGGGGCGAGCTGTTCTATTTCGAGAGCGTCCCATTGTAACTCCATAGCTGTTCCGTAGGGCTTTTGTAAATGCCTCCCAGCCTCCTATTGTATCGGGGTTGTCTGTTTCCACTTCTTCCAAGAGTTTTTTTTGCAAGGGAAAGGAGGCCTTTGGGGTCTTTGGTACTACATTTTTTAGTTATTGGAGAATTCTAAGCAGAGTGTATTTGCTGAGGGCAATTTACGTGTTAATGGCTCTTCTACCATCATTTCCTGGGGTAGATGATCACTGAGATCCATGCTCCCAATACAATAATCTTTTACTTTTGAGAAAATGCAGCGAGAGCAGAAGGTATAATCAATTGTGGTCCTTGTTATTGAGTTGTTAAATGTTGCTCTCTGTGGACGATCTCCGGAAAATCTACCATTTAATGCACGGGAGCACAGTTACTCAAGGAATGCCAGTTGATTTGTCAAGGTTTTTGTTGGTATACCCTCGGTGTTGTTGTCTTGAGGCATTTCCTCCCACGCGAATGGATCCTCTTATGAGTAAATATCATCTGATCTTTTACTTAGCATGTTTAGATTGAAATCCCCTGTGATTATCCAACTATTTGCTTTCTCTTCTGTTATTATTTTCACTAGTTCATCCTTCAACTGTTGACTCACTCGGATTTTATCACGTGGGTGCAGATATAAGTTTACGAGTATTATGAGCTCTTTGTTTATTTTCCCCTGTGGGGTAATTCGAATTACTTGCATTGCGTTGGGTGGGGATAAGTTATATGTCAGCGATTCTGCTGCACAGATGCTACTTAAGGAGCTGTATGTCGGGAGGCCTCCCTTATTGTGGCCAAATTTGGAGGTTCTTGTTGCTGGTAGATAGAGCAAGTTGAAACCGTGCAGTGCAGTTGGTACTCCGCTCCATGTTTTATGGAGCAATATGATGTTGAATTTCTGCAGATACGTTTGTAGTTCCGGATCCGGGGTCTTATCTCCCAGGCCATTGATGTTCCAGGAACAGATTTCCAAGGAATTCTTGCATGAGGATGCATTGAGTTTGGAGTGTCACGGTCTTTCAGGTTTGTTGTATATTGTCCTCGAAACCCTGCTCCACTCTAGTGTGGCCTTGCTTCTGGCAGAGTGAGCCCTTTGGTCATTATGTTCTCCATTTTCTGTGTGCTCAGTGCTATTACCGCGTGCCCCTCGCAATACTGAGAATAATCGTGGGCTAAGTTGTCCAGAGCTACGGTGTTCTTCTTGGCTCTTTGAATCGGCCAATAAGGGGTCAGGATACCTTGGTTTTGCAAGTGGCCGAAGGTTGATGCCCCATGCGTTGAATCTAGTTTTTTCCTTTAGGACTCTCTCGGCTAAGACTGGTGTAACCCAGACTGTTTTCGTTGACTCTGTTCCAGGTCGGTCAGGTGATTCTTTGAACTCAAGTGAATCCTGGTCGGTTGTTTTTATATTCTTTAGGCTATCGATAGACCTTAGTAGTTGCAGTATGTTGCCCCTGTTAAGTATATCCCCCTGTCCCTTTGATATATACTCCGGCTAAAACAGGATTGTTGTTGTTGCGCTTGAGAGCACTGTTTGTTGGTCCAAGGTATTCTTTGTGGCTTTTGGGACCTCTGTTAATAATGGTAGCCCCCGTGATGGTTTTGTCCGGATAAGTGACTGATTGTTGTTTGCTGAGTCTTTCTCTGTGCTTGAGGCTGTTGTTGTGATAATCTACGCCCCTGTGCATGTACTTCTCTGTGGGGCTATTTGATTACCTGCTGAGCCCATAGAATCTCTTGTAGATGAAGTTGCTATACCTTGTGTTGCCTTATCGAGTGCCCGATCCGTTATTGTTGTAATTGTTGGTTCACCTGTCGAGCACCAACTTTTGGTCTCCGATTTCTGGTCCGGACCGACAGTTGTGGATTTATTGAGAGATATTCACTCTGTCTTGTCTAGTGCTTTTTCAATGATTGGCCTCTTATTTCTTTTCCCGGCCTGGGTCTGTCTCCTCTTCCTCCCTACTAGGGGAATCTTGGGAATCTTATTGGTTGTCCGTTGGTGCAATCAGGGGGCTATAAATTCCAACCCTGCTGTGTGACAGAGCCTGCGTTGGTTTTTGATTTCGCCCCTTCCTCCTTTCTTTTCTCCGCTGTTTGGAGGATGATTGTACGACATTGGTCAGAGCCTGTTTTTCCAGGAGTTTTCTGGATTGCGAGGTGTTTGGGGTACTGTGGCTCCTTGGCTCAGAGAGCTGATGTATGTCCCTGTTGCAATTTGCTGGGCCTGTGGCTAGGGTCCTGGGTTTTTGCTTAAATTTATTGTTACTTGCTCGCCGTTGCTGGTGTGAGCCGAGCCCAAAGCTGGTTTGACTGGCACTGCCTTCCTTATGTCAGAGAGGAGGCTATCCATTGCTGAAGGTAATGTTGCTAGCTTGTCCACAATTGTTATGCAGGTACAACTAGCCTGGGTAAGTTGTGTCTCTGATTGAGCCCTCTTGATCAGATTGTTAAGGTCTGCCAGCTTATCGTCAATGTTAGCAATGAAAATGGAAAGCGAGGTGAGGACTGACAACTGTAGGTCCATCTTGTCTGATTGGTATTGCATTGCATTCACTGACATTTGCATTGTGTGCAGCAGGGAGGACCAGATGTCTTCTTTGTCTTGCGATTTGTCTTTTTCAAGGTTGGTGTTGGACCTGGGGTTACCAGTCTACATAGGGTAGCTTGGCACAAAGTAGGTAGGCTTATCTCAAAGGTTCATGTGTTAAGCTTGCGTCACACCCTTTAGTAACATAACGTCCGTCCACTCAAAAATAAGGACACCACACCAGTTTTTGGAAAAATACGAGCTGTTTTATAAAAGGATTCTGTATACTCTTGTTTTGTGCTCAGATGTTAAATTGGTACCACATTACAGTGAATTCAGTGCATTTACGTTTCTTGCTTCTGTGAACTTTCCTACTCCTTTTGTTCTAAGTTACTTCTGCATTTCCAGTTTTACATTAATTAATTCTCCAACAATAAATTCATAGTACACTATTTCTTAACTCCCTGGGAACACCCCGGTATCTTAAATTGGCTTGGTACCTTAGTACCCAGAGAGTTACACTTTCCCCACGATCAGGTGAGTAACTACAGGGTTTCAGATGAAAGACTAAATACTACAATCAGCTTAATTATGACTGTCTCAGATGTTCGATAAAAGCAAGGCCAGAGTTTTCTTCCCCTTCCACCACTGAAAGAAAACAACAGGTTAAACCACAATCTCCAGCTTTATCAACCTTCAGAGGATTCAATTAACTCCTTCTGTGTAGTCGCTCTCCTTTGCTTTACTCGTTCCTCTTATCCCTAATTCTGACGACTTCTAGTCTCAGTCTCCCCAATCCTGCCAGAGCTGGGCTTCCAGTTATCAAAATGGGGGGGGGGGGGAAAGATCTCCCTTCTGGAATCTTGTTCTATACATTCTCAGTCACACAACAGCCCCCAGCTTCCACCTTACTTGTGGCCAGCCGAATACTGTGCAGTTGTAGCCAACCGGCCCTTGCCACCAGACTTCCTCTCCCAGCAGCGCCTCCCTCGTGGGTCAGGTCAAGCACTCTCCAAGCCAGCACCGAGGGGAGGCCTGCCTGGGCTAGCGGCGATGCGGCTCCTTGAGTCGTCTCCTTCTCCCTCTGACGATTGCGTCGCTGGGCAAGCGCGGGTGAGCAGTGTCTCAGCTAGGCGTCGCCTCCCCTTCTTTCCTCCGCAGTCGGGCACTCGCCTCTGGCCCTGCGCACTGGATGACAAAATTCCGACATTTATATTTACATTTACATGACGCTTCCCTGCTCTCCACAGGCAGTCGGGAATTCGCCCTTGGGCCTGCGCACTGGTTGACGCTTCTCCGCCCTCTTCTCTGGAGGGTGGGACACCACCACGGACCTGCGCAGTGTCGCGGCACCTCCGCAGACGCTACTCTCCCCACCAGAGTCTCTCCGGACAGAGCAGGACACCTAGCTCACACCAGACCCGCGCTTCCAGGGGCCGGTAAGACGGACCGGCGGGGCTTGTCACAGACAGCAGGCGGTGTCCTAAAAAGCGGGGGGAGGGGGGGAACAAAAGGGCCAGCAGGAAATTCAAGGTCGCTTCCCTCAGGGATCGCTTTAGGAACTTTGGCAAATAAAGACCATGAACCAACGTCAGGGCTCGGTCAAAGGCTAGGGGGGGACGTCCTCGGGAAGAGGCTGTCAACTTTAGTAATGAACTAACCACTGCTTGAGCGCCCACCTCCCCAGGCCACTGCCTTACTCCTTAAGCTCTCTGGTCATTGCACAAAATGGCTTCCCTGACCCTGGCCTTTTATAGGCTGACCTCAGAAGATCCAGAAGGGTCCAGAAGGTTCTGGAATGTTCCTATTCTACCCTATGGGTCCAGTCTCTGAGTTGGCAGTTGTGGCAGTTACTGGCCACCATTTTGTGGGTCTAGTGAATCTAGTCAGAAAGGCGCCTAGGCCTCAAGAAAAGACTATGAGGTCAAAGAGCACCTAACCCCTAGGTCAACACCTGAAAACCCAGTGGACATAAAAATTAAAGGTTTTGAGGGGCAAAAAGGGGACAAAAATAAATAATTAATTAGGAGGGACTACCCAAAGAGCAGACAGGTCTAACAGTTGGGTTTCGGGGAGCTGTTATTCCTTCCATCTGGCTCACCTCCAGGAGCAGTGGAGTATGACGCGACCAGTTCCTCCCATTCTTCCGGTGTGAAGTATGATAACTCTGGCTTGGTTTCTTGGGACGTTAAAGATCCTGTTGGAGCTTGTTTTATATTACTATTGGGTTGAGCTAAGGTGATACTGAGACGTATTGGGTTTTTAGTTGACCCGTGATTAGTTGAACAGGCTCATCTTGTGCTGGTAAGCGAAGTGTAGGTGGAACTTTCCCGGCTTCAGCGTTTGTTGTCGTATTGTGGAAGTTTTGCTGTCCATTTTGCCCACATTGTCAATGCTTGCCTCCTTGTGTTTGCTAAACCCCAGTCTCTCAAGTGTCTCAGATGACGCCTGGCCGAGAGTGCCCGCGGCTAAGGGATTTTCCTTATGGATGTTTTCTGTTTTGGCCTTTGGCGAAGTATTAGGATGCTGTGTGGATCCAAGGAGAGCTATGCTTTCCCTTTTTTCTTTCTTCATTCTTTCTGTTCCTTTCTTTCTAGTTGTTGCTCCGCGGCTCACTGCCAGTCCTAGCCTGCCATGCCTACTCTCATTATCTATGGCAGTGTTTATGTGCGGATCTACCACCCATTGCCTCAAGTTATCTTGTCTTAGATTTTTGTTTATCTTGATTCCTTGGGCCTTTGCCTTTTTGTTTGCTTCTATCACGTCTGCTCCCTCTACAGGGCTTTCATCGCCGCTGCTCTGGCTTTTTCTGGAGACTGATAAGCCCCTGCAGACCGTTCCCGGGTGCTGCTGTTGAACCATCTGATGTTCCGTTTGGTGAACCTTGAGAGATTGAAGTGGATTGGGGAGATTAGTTACTTTGCTACTATTTAAGCACAGTACCGACCCAGCATCCTTTATAAATGAGAATTTGGTGTATATTTTTGGTTGGTAACTTGGCTTGGGCAAGTCAAGCCCACTGCTTAAACTACTAGCCATGCTGTTTGAAGAGGGCTGTGGGCTAGCGAAAAGTGGCGAAATCAAATTGGATGCTTCATCTTCGTCTTTTGTCCTCGCAATGGCTTCTGCGCATCCTTTTTTTGTGTCTTCTTGGTTGTCCGCCTCGTACTTTTGGCTGGGTATACTGCTGCCGGCTGCCTTGTCTTCCCGGACCGCATTATTGCGTACAAGGTGTTTGTGGGCAAATTAAGTTGAGATAGTTGTCTTGGCTGTCTTTAGCTGTTGTTGTGGCTGCCACTTGTCTCATATATCACTTTCTAAGGTTAATGTCCTTTTTTTTTAACCTTGGCTATTGCAGGACTATTGCCTGCCTTGGTGTCTTTCTCTAGGTTTCACTATCTTTCACTATCTTTTTTTTTTTTGCTGTCCTTTGTTGTCCTTAGATGTCCTCTTTGATTACAGGGGGAAATTTCCTTTTTTTAAATTTCCTTATTTTATTTATTTATTTATTTATTTCTGGCGATTTTTAGAGCGCGCAAATACCCTGGGGTGTCTCGGCGCTGTAGTTGCAGAACTCTCCGGAAGGGGGGTGGAATTAGGCAGGGAACAACCGTGTCTTTAGTTGTTTTCTAAAGTTAAGAAGGGTCGGAGCGCACTTGATGTTTAGAGGAAGTGCATTCACAGTATGGCCGTGGCCACAGCAAAGCGTTTGTCACCCCAGTTGGCCCTTCTTGTCCGGGGGACCATGAGTAGGTGCGCTGAGGATGACCGCAGAGTTCTAGTATGCTCAAGCGGACGGAAGGCTCTTCTTAAGAATAGGGGTCCTTGGCCGTGAATGGCCTTATATGCAATGCATAAAGCCTTAAACTTGATGCGGCTCCTCACCGGTAGCCAATGTAATTGTCGAATGTAGGGGGAGACCGATGCAAATCTAGGAATGGATAGAAGTGTTCTGGCGGCAGCGTTCTGGACAGTTTGCAGTTTATTAAGCACCTTTTGTTGTGTGTTGAGTAGCAGTGCATTACAGTAATCAGTTTTGGAGAATACTAATGTACTGACCAAGGTTTTACCTGCATGTGACGGAAGGTATGGGATTAGTTTTTTTATCCTTTTTAGTACGTGGAAGGAAGGAAGAGGAAACCACAGCATTGACATGTTGCTGGAATGTCAATTTGTTATCGAAGATAACGCCCAAGTTGCGTACCTTCGTCACCGGTTCTGGCGGTTGTCCCATTTGGTGAGGCCACCATTGAGGGGACCAGGTAGGTTGAAGCCTCCCGAATGTCATCACTTCTGTCTTATCAGAGTTGAGTTGAGTTTAAGACAGTTGGATGACATCCAGGAGCTTATTGCCTTCATTCCCCTTTGGAAATTGGCTGCTACTGAGATTCCGTCATTGTATATCGACAGCACCAATTGGGTGTCGTCAGCGTAGGTAGTGAGGGAGATTCCACAGGATTTTATGACCCTCGCCAGGTCCGACACGTAGATATTAAACAGTGTCGGACTTAGCGAGGATCCCTGTGGTACTCCACATGGCAAGGAGAAGGTCTGGGATGTGAAATTTCCCAGTTTCACAGTTTGTGGACGGTTTGACAGGAATGAGGCCAGGAGATTTTTTGCTTTGCCTGTGATTCCTATGGCTTCGACACGGTCGATCAAGGTGGCGTGGTCGACCGTGTCGAAAGCCGCAGATAGGTCCAGGAGTACTAGAACTGCGGCTCCTCCATTATCCATTGTAGACCTAATCTCATCTGCTGCTTTCAGCAGTGCCGTCTCTGTTCCGTGGCCCTGTCGAAACCCAAATTGGGTGTCGTCCAGTAAATTATTGTGATGGATGTAGTTTGACAACTGGATATTCATGATCTTTTCAAAGATCTTTGCAGGGAATGGGAGACAGGCAATGGGCCTATAACTAGCAGGAAGGAGAGGGTCTAAACTAGGTTTTTTCAGCAGCGGTTTGATTATAGCTTTTTTCCATTGCGGGGGGTATACACCGGATTCAAACATTGCATTGCAGATGGTGGTTAGGGGAGGAGCAATAACCTCCGAGATGAGGTTGAGGATATTTGGAGGGCAAGGATCCAAAGGTGAACCAGATTTGGTTCGAGCGATCAGTGGTTGAATAAGCTCACGAGAGGTAGGTTCAAAACCTGCAAATGAGGGGTCGGTGTGAGCTGTGGAGTGAGAGGGATTGGTCGCTACCTCAGGTGTAAAAGTGTTAAAAATAGCTCTAACCTTGTCCTCGAAAAAATTGGCTAATGCATCAGAAAGGGCTTGAGACCCTTCTGACTGAGGAGCAGATGGATTGGACAGGTAGGTTACTACTTGAAATAGTTTCCCTGAGGAGTTTTTCGCCTCATTAATTTGGCTAGTGTAGTAAGTGGTTTTTTCTCTTTTTATGAGTTGTTTATAGTTAGTGAGAGCGCTTTTGTAGCTAATCTTGTCAGCTATGTTAAAGTTACGGCGCCACTGCCGTTCAAGATTTCTGCAGTACTGGCGCTGGAGTCTGAGCGGCTCAGAGAACCAGGGGGCTGATGGGTGTTTTCTAGTTTTGGGAGGTGCTAATTTGTTGCAGGCTTTGATTAGAGTCTCCGTATAAGTATCTGACGCTGCTATGGGGTCGTGCTCATTAAGTAATGGGCTGTCCTGAATCAACTGAGTGAGACGTTCAAGATTTAGGTTCTTCCAGTCTCTAAATGTATTGGAGTGGGGAGGAGACAGACGAGGGGGCGTGGATTCAGTAGGGATAGAGAAGCATATAGCAGAATGATCAGTCCAGATTAGAGGAATGACCTCTGTGATGGAGATTTCAGGATTGTTGGTGAATAATCCATCCAACGTATGGCCTGCTTTGTGCGTGGGTTTTTTTTACAATTTGTGTGAGACCAGCAGTCTCTAAGTCTCCAAGTAACATTTTAGTGTCAGGGTCTTCTGAAACTTCGAGGTGAAAATTAAAATCACCTAGGATGGTGAACTGTGGTGATCCAATAGATGTCTCGATTATGTGATCCAGACGTGCTAGAAATTTAGCTCTGGATCCTGGAGGGCGGTAGATCAACATCCCTTTAAATGTTGCTTTGCTGGATAGGCCTATTGAGAAGAGGAGAGCCTCGCATTCAGGATAGGTTGTATCTGTAATGGATATTTTGAAGTGATTTTTATACATGATTGCGACTCCTCCACCCTTCCTTATAGGTCTGTCTAATTTACACACGCAGTAGTTGTTTGGTGTGGCGTCTCTAAAGTCGGGGCCAGAGGCCTCATCTCCCCAAGTCTCGGTGATGAACAGAATATCTATCTGTTGTGAGTCTATGAACTCGGCGATTTCGAATTTATGTTTTGGTAAGGATCTTGCATTGATAAGAGCTGCTGTTACTAAAGGGGGAGGTGTAGGGGAAGAGATAGGTGGCATCTCAGTGCAAGTGGGACACTTGAGTGGTCCGAACCTAGGATCATTATAGTTGAAGTTTGGTAATGAATGAGAGTACCTGGTTGTTTGTTTGATGCTAAGGAGTTGATCCGGAGTGTAAGTTATTGGCACAGAGCTGGTTGCGGGATAAGGGGATGAAGGATCAGGGGGGGTGGCCCTTGGCCCGGTCTCGGCGCGGACGAGCGCAGACGAGCTTGCCTTATGCGCGCCTTCGGCGCGCAATCGTCGCGCCCGCTGCGCTCGTCCGCTGCGCTTCCGGTGATTACACATACTTATGGAGGGGATTAGGGGCGGGGAGGCGGAGGGGGGGCGTGGCCTCGTAAGTGGGCGTGTCCCGTGCCTTAGCGAGGAGAATGGCGGCTTGAAGTTTCCCTTTCCAGCGCTTAATCCGCTGTGAACTAAGAGCCCTGCCCAAGAGTGTCTGGTGCCAAGAGCAAGTAAGTGAGGTTTAAAAATGACAAGTTCAGTGCTTTAAAAAACAGAAATGCGAGCAATTCTACTCCCGGCTGAGCCTCAGGAGGTTCCACAGTTTAATCAAGCGTCGCTAGTGATCAGCGCGCTTTATACCTGTCGCGGGGGGCGTGGCCTCGTAAGTGGGCGTGTCCCGTGCCTTAGCGAGGAGAATGGCGGCTTGAGGTTTCCCTTTCCAGCGCTTAATCCGCTGTGAACTAAGAGCCCTGCCCAAGAGTGTCTGGTGCCAAGAGCAAGTAAGTGAGGTTTAAAAATGACAAGTTCAGTGCTTTAAAAAACAGAAATGCGAGCAATTCTACTCCCGGCTGAGCCTCAGGAGGTTCCACAGTTTAATCAAGCGTCGCTAGTGATCAGCGCGCTTTATACCTGTCGCGGGGGGCGTGGCCTCGTAAGTGGGCGTGTCCCGTGCCTTAGCGAGGAGAATGGCGGCTTGAGGTTTCCCTTTCCAGCGCTTAATCCGCTGTGAACTAAGAGCCCTGCCCAAGAGTGTCTGGTGCCAAGAGCAAGTAAGTGAGGTTTAAAAATGACAAGTTCAGTGCTTTAAAAAACAGAAATGCGAGCAATTCTACTCCCGGCTGAGCCTCAGGAGGTTCCACAGTTTAATCAAGCGTCGCTAGTGATCAGCGCGCTTTATACCTGTCGCGGGGGGCGTGGCCTCGTAAGTGGGCGTGTCCCGTGCCTTAGCGAGGAGAATGGCGGCTTGAGGTTTCCCTTTCCAGCGCTTAATCCGCTGTGAACTAAGAGCCCTGCCCAAGAGTGTCTGGTGCCAAGAGCAAGTAAGTGAGGTTTAAAAATGACAAGTTCAGTGCTTTAAAAAACAGAAATGCGAGCAATTCTACTCCCGGCTGAGCCTCAGGAGGTTCCACAGTTTAATCAAGCGTCGCTAGTGATCAGCGCGCTTTATACCTGTCGCGGGGGGCGTGGCCTCGTAAGTGGGCGTGTCCCGTGCCTTAGCGAGGAGAATGGCGGCTTGAGGTTTCCCTTTCCAGCGCTTAATCCGCTGTGAACTAAGAGCCCTGCCCAAGAGTGTCTGGTGCCAAGAGCAAGTAAGTGAGGTTTAAAAATGACAAGTTCAGTGCTTTAAAAAACAGAAATGCGAGCAATTCTACTCCCGGCTGAGCCTCAGGAGGTTCCACAGTTTAATCAAGCGTCGCTAGTGATCAGCGCGCTTTATACCTGTCGCGGGGGGCGTGGCCTCGTAAGTGGGCGTGTCCCGTGCCTTAGCGAGGAGAATGGCGGCTTGAGGTTTCCCTTTCCAGCGCTTAATCCGCTGTGAACTAAGAGCCCTGCCCAAGAGTGTCTGGTGCCAAGAGCAAGTAAGTGAGGTTTAAAAATGACAAGTTCAGTGCTTTAAAAAACAGAAATGCGAGCAATTCTACTCCCGGCTGAGCCTCAGGAGGTTCCACAGTTTAATCAAGCGTCGCTAGTGATCAGCGCGCTTTATACCTGTCGCGGGGGGCGTGGCCTCGTAAGTGGGCGTGTCCCGTGCCTTAGCGAGGAGAATGGCGGCTTGAGGTTTCCCTTTCCAGCGCTTAATCCGCTGTGAACTAAGAGCCCTGCCCAAGAGTGTCTGGTGCCAAGAGCAAGTAAGTGAGGTTTAAAAATGACAAGTTCAGTGCTTTAAAAAACAGAAATGCGAGCAATTCTACTCCCGGCTGAGCCTCAGGAGGTTCCACAGTTTAATCAAGCGTCGCTAGTGATCAGCGCGCTTTATACCTGTCGCGGGAGCGTGGCCTCGTAAGTGGGAGTGTCCCGTGCCTTAGCGAGGAGAATGGCGGCTTGAGGTTTCCCTTTCCAGCGCTTAATCCGCTGTGAACTAAGAGCCCTGCCCAAGAGTGTCTGGTGCCAAGAGCAAGTAAGTGAGGTTTAAAAATGACAAGTTCAGTGCTTTAAAAAACGGAAATGCGAGCAATTCTACTCCCGGCTGAGCCTCAGGAGGTTCCACAGTTTAATCAAGCGTCGCTAGTGATCAGCGCGCTTTATACCTGTCGCGGGGGGCGTGGCCTCGTAAGTGGGCGTGTCCCGTGCCTTAGCGAGGAGAATGGCGGCTTGAGGTTTCCCTTTCCAGCGCTTAATCCGCTGTGAACTAAGAGCCCTGCCCAAGAGTGTCTGGTGCCAAGAGCAAGTAAGTGAGGTTTAAAAATGACAAGTTCAGTGCTTTAAAAAACAGAAATGCGAGCAATTCTACTCCCGGCTGAGCCTCAGGAGGTTCCACAGTTTAATCAAGCGTCGCTAGTGATCAGCGCGATTTATACCTGTCGCGGGGGGCGTGGCCTCGTAAGTGGGCGTGTCCCGTGCCTTAGCGAGGAGAATGGCGGCTTGAGGTTTCCCTTTCCAGCGCTTAATCCGCTGTGAACTAAGAGCCCTGCCCAAGAGTGTCTGGTGCCAAGAGCAAGTAAGTGAGGTTTAAAAATGACAAGTTCAGTGCTTTAAAAAACAGAAATGCGAGCAATTCTACTCCCGGCTGAGCCTCAGGAGGTTCCACAGTTTAACCTGTTTTAATCACAGTTTCTTTTTTCCTTTTGTTGTATCCAGGGGAGTCCAGGCAGTCTTACATTTTTTCTTTTTCTCTCCCTTTTCCTTCTCCCTTGCTGCCGCCCAAATGGGGGGACCCAGGGAGAGCCGTGCGCAAGCCGGTCTCTCCCTGGGTGTGTTCGCGCGAGGGAAACTGGGCACAGGACAGGTGGGGTTGATTAGAGGGTAGGTTATAAATAGGTCCAGGGCAGGCGGGAAAGGAACGCGCTAGTGGGAGGCTGTAGAGGGAGGTTCTTTTGCTTTTCTCAATTCCGAACCTGTTGCTGTCAGGGGCCATGGATGATTCTGCGGCGGTCCGGCGTGCTTTGCAGGTCCTCTGCGAAGCGGGGCGAGAGGATTTACTTCGGCCCGTAGTTCCTGGAGAGGTGTGGGTGGGGCTGGCCCGTCCCCCTCGCAAGGCGGCTGCAGGCGTGGCGAGGGCGGTCTCGGCGTGTATTTCTCCGCGACCGGAGGACGACGAGGACGGCGCTGCGGCCATGCCGGCGGTTCTGCCGGTGGTGGCTGCGGGTTCTGTGGAGTCCGTGGTGCCTTCCCTGGAAGTACCGGGCACCCACCAGCAGGTATGTTTGGCCCTCACTGGGGTTGCTGGCTTGTGAGGGGCGCCCGGTGGGAGGCAAGGCCGGCCTGTTGGGAGGCATTTTCAGAGGGCGGGCGGGGCCCCCTCCTTAAGATCCAGGAAGTGCTCCGTGGGTGCCAGGGCAAAGTGGGGGAGGAGCCTCGATTTGCAGAGCCTCCCCCAGGTTTCTATTGCTGCTCCAGTGCCGGAGAGACGCCCCTGCATGTTGTGTCTCACGGTGCTTCCCCCTACCTCATGTTAGACGGGCAGTGTTACCTCCTGTCCCCTGCCACTCCCTTGGTGGGGGATGCCCCTCCTTCTTTGGCCGGTGGTGTTCTGGGGGAATGCTCAGATTTTGGGGCTGTTTCCTCTGTCTGGTCTGGGGTTGCATTGGCGGGGGGAGCTTCCTCTGGAGCTGGGTTGCTCTCCGTGTTCTGTCAGCGCTGTCCATTCCCTCGGCCCCCCGGGCTCCGGATACAGGACTTGTTGGGCCTCCTGGGTTTCCACGGGCCCACTGTGCTGGTTTGAGGGGGCGGGCTCTGGGGGGGTGCCCTCGCCATCCAGTCCGGTTGTTTTCTCAGACTTACATGGGGTGCCCAGTGCCTTGCAGGGTGGTCTGGCGGGTGGCTTGGGCGGTGGCCAATGGGTTGTACCTTGTCCTGGTGGGTCTTCAGCGGGTGTTCCCCTTGGCTCCAGTGGGGGTGTCACCCTCGCTGTTTCCTCGCAGTCTGGCTCGAGTGGCCCTCGTTTCCGGGTTTCGGCTCCGGCTGGTCGGCCGGTGGCTGTTGTGAGAGGCTTGCGGACTGACCCTACGGCTGTTCCAAGTGGGGGGGCTCCGGGAGAGTTATCTGGAGCGGATTTCTCTTCTGCAGCGCTGAGCGCAGTGCGCACTGATGACATTAACTGGCAATATTACGATGGAGGAGTTGGTGATGGGGCTCTGCCAAGTGGCAGTACACACTATTTGTTTTCTGGTGATGTTTTACAGTTGGATATACATGATGATGATTTGGAGGAGGGGGAGTTGCGGGAGAAGGGCGTTGGGCTTTTGGCAGCATGGGCCCACCAGGGTGGGGTGGGGCAATTCCCTGTTCCTCGTATCTTGCAGGAGTCATGTGCGGACCACGCAACGGTACGAGAGTCAGCGAGGAGTCGTCCAACTCAAGGGGATCCTATGGTGTTTCATCAGAAGTTATCCCAGTTGCCAAGAGGTAAGGATGGTTGGTGGTCCGTTTGGCAACAAGAGGGGAGTCTCCCTGCTAAGCGTACCAGATCTATTGGTACTGGTGATGGGGTTATTGAGGAGCGAGTCGCTCTAGCACCGCGGCTCTTGCGGCATGCGGAGGTGCATGCTAATGTTGCAGGGGACGTTTCCGCCAGTGGGCCTGTGCGGACAGGGGACTCAGCGACACCTAAGGAGCAGGTTGCGGAGGATAGTATCCTTCCCAAGAGATTGCCTTATTCTGGAGTTGGGGTGCCTTTGGGGTCTCATTTGTCTGAGAAAACTAAAACTAGAATCTGGGATGGCGAATTCGTTGATGTGTTTAGGCTCCTACATCATGATGTGCAGGCAAAGGCAGGGTCTAAAGAAGAGGAATTAGAGTTGGCTAGGCGGCCGCGAGTCCCGAAGTCTATTGAAACCTGGACGTCGGCTTTCTTGATTTAGGCTAGTGTTTATTGCCAGCGTCATCCGAGTAAGGCAGTTGAAATGTTCAAATATGCTGATGTCATTCGAAAGGCATATAGTTATTTTGGTGGTTTTGCCTGGCTGTCTTACGACGAAGAGTTTCGTGCTCAGATGAGTGTGTTCCCTGAGCGTTCCTGGGGTGAAGTGGATGCGGAGTTGTGGCTCCAGTGGATGGCTTCTGCTCACCTGCCCGCTACTACCACACGGCTAGCGGCCTGTCGGTGTAGTATCGGCCCTTTCAATTTCGCCCCGCTCAATCTGGGGCGGGGTTTTGGGGCAGGGGTCAGTCCTCCACATCTGGGGCGTGTTGGCACTTTAATAGGGGTTCTTGTACCAGGCCAGCATGTAGATACAAGCATGAGTGTGCACAATGCGGGGGCAGGCATGCCCTGACCCAATGTTTCCCGGGACAGCGTTTTGGAGACCAAGGGAGAGGTCAAGGGGGCAGAGGGCAGCCTTCGCACTTTTTTTCAAAGGGCTACTACTCCTATTAAGGTGGAGGTTCTTGACTTGTGGTTGGAGGAAACCCCTATCTGGAGGCGGCCAAGACTTTGTCCTGGGGTTTCAGGGTAGGTTTCCGGATTGGGTACCGGGGTCCTCGGTTGGGTAGGTGGTCTGATAATCTGAAGTCCGCTAAAGAGTGCCCCCGGGTTGTACAGAAGAATTTGGAGGCTGAGCTTGCTGCGGGCAGGATAGCTGGTCCTTTTCTTAGCTGTCCTTTACCGGATTTGATAGTCTCCCCTTTGGGTGTTGTCCCCAAAAAGGCGGCTGGGGAGTTCCGGCTCATCCACCATTTGTCTTGGCCGGAGGGTTCCTCTGTCAATGATTTCATCGACCCGGCAGATTCTAGAGTGTCCTATGCTTCTGTAGATGACGCCTTGAGGCTGGTTCGCACCGCGGGCCCTGGTGCACTGCTGGCGAAAAGTGACATTCAATCGGCCTTTCACCTTCTGCCCATTCATCCTTGGGATTTTGGTCTCTTGGGTATGCACTTTGGGGGCCATTTCTATGTTGACAAGGTTTTGCGGATGGGCTGTTCGGTGTCCTGTGCCCTCTTCGAGACTTTCAGTACTTTTCTGCAATGGCGCTTCACTTTCATCAGTGGCCATGATTTGGTATGTCATTATTTGGATGACTTCCTTTTCATTGGTGCGGGTCAGTCTGGGCAGTGTCAGTTGGCCTTAGATATCTTTCAGGCTATGACTGCGGAGCTGGGTGTCCCTTTGGTGTCAGATAAGACCGAAGGACCATGTACCACAATGACCTTTTTGGGGATTGAGATCAATACCAGGGATATGGTTGCGAGGTTGCCTGCTGGCCAGGTGCGAGAAATCTCTGATTTCATCAGGTTGGTGTTGGGCGAACGCAAATTGGAGCTTCGGAAGGTTCAGAAGCTGCTGAGGTACTTGAATTTTGCGTGTCGAGTGGTTCGTGCGGGTCGGACGTTTTGTAGGCGTCTGGGCTTGTCCCTGTCTGGAGCCAGTCTTCCTCATCATCGGGTGCGCCTTACCGCAGCTGTCCGAGCAGATTTGTATATCTGGTTGAATTTTCTGCAGGACTTTAATGGTGTGTCCTTGTTTTTTGTGGATGAGGACATCGTCTGGCAGGTGCAGCTCTTCACGGACGCTTCTGGAGCCAACGGCTTCGGCATCTTTTGGGAAGGGCGTTGGTGCGCGGCTGGCTGGCCTGTTCATTGGCAGGGGCAGGATCGCAGCATTGCTTTTTTAGAATTGTTCCCTTTTCTGGCGGCTCTGTACATCTGGGGGGATGAGTTCCGGAACAGATCTGTGTTGTTCCACGTGGACAATATGGTGGTGGTTGACCTTGTTAATAGGCAAAGTGCAAGGGATTTGCGTGTGTTGAAGATGTTGCGTGCTTTCATGTTGCGGTGTTTGCAGCTGAATATTGTATTCAAAGCTAGACTTGTTCCAGGGGCCACTAATTGTATTGCTGATGCTTTATCTCGATTTCAGTGGTCGGAATTGCTCAGATTGGCTCCTGGGGCGGATCTAGGACCGACAGCGATCCCACAGTACGTATGGGCCTTGGGGGATTGATGGTCCAAAAGTTGGTTGAGAATTCAGTGGCTGCCTCCACCCGTCGGAGTTATTTGCAGGCTTGGCGGGAATTTTTGCAGTTTGGTGAGGATTTTTTGTGTCAGGCACCAGTGGGTTTGTCTGATGAGCACTTTCTGTTGCATTTTGTTTTGCATTTGGTGGACAAAGGCCTCTCCCACACGACAATTTCGGGTAAGATGGCAGGGATATCTTTTTATGGGCAGCTTTGGTGGGGAGGGATCCTGTTGGGGGGGTGCTGGTCAGGAAGGTTTTGAAAGGTTTGGGTAGATTTCAGGCCAGTGCTCAGAAGCTGCGGCAGTCGGTGACTTTTGATTTGCTTCAACTGATGTTATCCCAGTTGGCTGTCTGCTGTTATGATGCCTTTGAGTGTCTGAAATTTCGTTTGTGTTTTGTGTGGTTATATCTTGGGGCATTCCGTGCTTCTGAGCTGTTGGGTTTGCGCGACCGGGCGGGTATGACTAGCGGAGAAGTGGTGGTGGAACAAGACAGGGTTCGCCTCTGGTTGCGAATGTCTAAAACAGATTAGTTGGGTAGGGGTAAGTGGGTTTTCTTGGGACGGAGCGGTTTCGCTTCTTGTTGTCCTGTGGAGGAATGGGAGGTTTTCTTGGCATCCCCTTATTTTACACCGGGAGTGATCTTTTGTCACGCTGATGGCAGTCCGATTGTTGTTTCGCAGTTGTTGGCTGTTCTACGGAAGGTGCTGTTGGGTCTGGGGCGGGATCCTTCTCAATTTGGTACTCATTCCTTTCGGATTGGGGCGGCGACGGAGGCTGCCAGGTTGGGGTGGGACTGGTCCCAGATTCGCAGAATTGGGCGTTGGAGGTCGAGATGTTGCGAGAAGTATGTAAGAAAATAGCTCGCCTTTGTTTTTCCTAACATTTGTTTTTCTCCTAGGTTCTTGGCACGCGGTGGCTGGAGCAAAGCGGAGGGTATGGATTGTTGGACATTCTTTTGTTAAATGGGCCGCAGTGGCGGCTGCACGTCAGCTTTGTGGAAGATCTTTGGGGCTCAGCAGTTTGATACATGAGGTTTCCTGGCATGTTAAAGGTGGTATGCGTTGGGGGGTCTTTTTACAACCTTGTCTGCCCTGGTGTCGGGAGGGAGGGGGGGCCCGCCTGATTTGCTGGTGCTGCACCTGTCAGAAAACGATTTGGTCTCCTTATCTGGTTTGACATTGCTCAAGTTGATGAAAATGGATCTGGAAGTCATCAAGGGTGCCTGTGTGAGCACCATGGTGATCTGGACGGAGTTCGTGCCACGCTTACAATGGACTGGGGCACGGAATTATTCAGCCATGGAGAAAGCACGGAAAAAAGTGAATCGTTCTATGAGACTGTTTTGTAAAGAATTATGCATCTATTGTTTGGCTCACCCTCATTTGCAACTTTCTGAGAAGCATTTATTTTGCGGGGATGGGTCTTTCCTTTTATCTTTTAGAATTGCGTGATTTAATAGCTAAGGTACTGGACGTGCAATTGTGGTGTTCCCCGACCTCCTTTTCCTTGCCTTTGGGTGGGACAGGAAAACTCTAAAGGTTTTCCTTGGTGGCGGTTTCTAGTGGGGGGTGGGCAGCCTGGAGCGGGTTGGTCCATCCTCAAAGGGCAGTTAAAGGAAATGAGGGGGTATTCTTCAAGAGTTAGTTGTTTCTGGTTTGGGTTAACTTGGTGGGGGGGGGTTACTCCTAGGTAGGGATGCTTAGTCAAGCTGAAAGATTTGAATTTTATTAATTAATAAATAAATGTGTTGAACAGATGTTTGATTTACACACCTGTCTTAAATAAAGTGGCCTTTTTTGCTCTCAAAGAGGTGGTGGACAGTGATTTCTTGCGCGAGGGGGGACCCAGGGAGAGCCGTGCGCGAGCCGGTCTCTCCCTGGGTGTGTTCGCGCGAGGGAGACTGGGCACAGGACAGGTGGGGTTGATTAGAGGTGAGGTTATAAATAGGTACAGGGCAGGTGGGAAAGGAACGCGCTAGTGGGAGGCTGTTGAGGGAGGTTCTTTTGCCCCACCCACCCTTCCCCCTTTTTTCTCTAGGTTTTTCCCCCTTTTTTGCAGTGCTTTCGGCGCTGCTATGGCCTTCTGGCCTTGCCACTTTAGGACAGGTGTCTTGTTCTTTTTGTAGGCGGTTTCTAGTGGGGGGTGGGCAGCCTGGAGCGGGTTGGTCCATCCTCAAAGGGCAGTTAAAGGAAATGAGGGGGTATTCTTCAAGAGTTAGTTGTTTCTGGTTTGGGTAAGGGTTAACTTGGTGGGGGGGTTACTCCTAGGTAGGGATGCTTAGTCAAGCTGAAAGATTTGGATTTTATTAATTAATAAATAAATGTGTTGAACAGATGTTTGATTTACACACCTGTCTTAAATAAAGTGGCCTTTCTTGCTCTCAAAGAGGTGGTGGACAGTGATTTCGTGCGCGATAGATCAGTGAGGCAGACTGTGTTCACCAGCTCCCTGCTCTCTGTAAGCCACTCATAGAGTAAAGCAGGAATGGCAAGGTAAGGCCAGTGTATCTTCTGCCAGCATGGGCATGGGCATGGGCTGGCTGATATTAATGACCGTAAAGACTGCACTGCACCAGCCCTGTACCAGCCCTGACAGTAGCTACTGCCGAACTGATATTACACCGCTCTAGCTCCATCGCCAACTCCACTGCCAGCCGCTGCCAGTCCCCCTCTAAGGCCACGCCCTCCAAGCCCCCAAGGCCCCAGGCACCAGGCTCTCAGGCACCGCAATAGGCAAGAGCGGCCAGAGTCTGAGACCTAGAGACCTAGGAGTAGGAGATATGGGGTAATGTGGGGGCGATAGGGGGACAAGCAAGCGACAAATAGGGCATATGGGCTAGAAGGCAGTGGTGGGCAGTGGTGGGCTGATCGGGTGTCCAACACTGCGCAATTGTGAAGTTGAAAATTGCCGCAATCCGCAGCCATGCCAGCTGCACCACCCACACCAATCAGCAATGACAATCAGCAGTACCTTGTGTACTCCCCCATGTACCTTCCGCCACACCCCCGCAGCCGCAAACCACACAGCACACCACACTGCAGCCCTCTGGTTGCTGGTTAAAATCTTACCACGGCAGAAGGGGGGTCGGTCGCAGCGGTGATGCGTTGATGCGGTGGCTGGCTGTCTCAGTCTCAGTGTGCGTCACAATGTACTGCAGCAGTGGTGGCTGGCAACGCAGCAGACTCCAGCGATCGGGCCTTCCTGGCTTGACGGCTGAACGCGGGGCCGCCGCAGGTGTAGAATTTTCAGCCGCAAGGAACTTTTTCAAACACCCGGCTCGGGCTCAGCTCTCAGTGCGGGAGCAGCTGTCGTCCGCGGATGTGTCACCGGAAGTCAGGCAGCGGCAAGCAGGACAGTGCCGAGGAGAGTGCTCTGTGTGAGAGACCGGAGTAAAGCGCAGGAGCAGTAGGTTTGTTCACAATTCACTGATAATCTCAATGTCATGGGTTCTTTCAGAATCCCACTCACAGAAAACACATATATTGTGTGCAGTCGTGGCCGGTGCATGTAAGAGTGGTAGGGCATGCCAGGGCAGAGTGGGGGTGTGAAGTCGACTGAAAATAACACTTACCTGGTGCTCGGCAGATCATCGAGACGGTGATGTGGTGAGTGCAAGGTAAGTTCTTTTCTTTTTTTTAAATGGTATTTTCCCTCATCGTCGTATGTTGACTTCACCCTCCCTATCCCCACCCTGCTCCCACCCCTTTGCCCCAACCCACTGCCCCACTGCTCTTACCTGCACCGGCCGCGACTGACTATGTGGAGAATAATTGTAGGGATAAAAGGGCTGGTGTTGCAGGAGTGAAATGTAAACCCCTTAAAAGTGAAATTGTATATCCCCGCCATTGGTGGAGGTTTGGAAGAGGGGTCTTGATTTCTCTATGGGACAGGAGATACCAGGTTTCAAGGCGAGGGGGTGCCCCAGAAACAATCTAAGATATGAAAAAGGTGGGAAGACTGTTGGCTACTTTATTTGGAGCCCATCACCCCTACATCAACTATCGAGGAATTGGTGTGATGACAAGATGATGAGTGACAGATTGGATTATACCAATGGATTTATTCGACTTGGTTGGTTGGGAACTACATGCTTTAGAATACATAGTGAGAAGATGGCGCTGCTGCTTATTGTTTGGGTTTTAGCTCCGATATCCTTAACTTCTAAACTGTTATGTTTTGATACTGTATATGTTGACATCATTATTACTACTATGTCTATAGTAGCATTGGTAACCCTGGTTATACCAGAGCTGATTTTGCTGACAACAATAGCATTTTGTTGTGAAAAAAAAAGTTAAACTATAAATCTGGCCTTCAAATTGGTATTAAATCTATAAAAATTATAAAGTGGATAGCGCCCTGCACTGAAGTTGAATCACACCCACAAGGTGCCAGACTCCCAACCTTATGCCGTCCTCCCGGCACCGCAAGCAAGCTGTGTAACATACTTAAACTAAATCCAGTCAAGAGAAACCGAGAGTTTATACTGTGCACCATGACCAGATGTGGCTCCATATACAGGGTGGATTTCACTAGGGCATGTGCATGAAATGTAGGTTTAACTAAGCACTTCAGCTCCTTCATGGCTTTCCTCTGAGCATAGAAACTAGATTTAGTCCATTTCAAATCTGCTCTAGTAATGCTTTCAGTGTTATAATACATACATGGTCACAGAGGAGCACAACAAATCGATTTAACCATTTAATCTGGTGAACTCCATCGAATTTCAAACAGTCCCTTATAATAATCCTATTGAGGGTTGTTACCCAAACGGATAGCCATTTATGCAGGGGGGCGAAGGTCGAGAACATCAGAAATATATCCCATTCTGGGTTCTTTGTGAGCTGTGTATGAAGGAGTCGACTGGGAGAGTGGCAGAGTCACCTAAAAAAGGAGTTCACCACTATTTGTGAAATAGGTGTATCCTTCTATCCCCAAATTTCACTTCCATAGAGAATGGCAGAAAGACACTTTGTTTGATACATTTTAAACATGGTGGGAAGTGCTCAATCAAGCTGTAGGGGCAGGCCTGGAAAAATGCTTTGCATGGTCACTTTCATTTGTGGCAGAATATGAGTTACAGTCCACTAGTGTCTTTTAATTTACAGGCCTTGGGTACAATTGTGTTCCCTATACTGGTGACTTAAAGGTATGTTAAATATAGCAATAAAATGTGTAGCCAATCTCGACATATTGTCGGGGTCAAAGCTCATGCACCAGGGCCTGGTTAACAGTGCCCCTGTGCACAGAGTCAGAAAACAGCTACATGAGTCTGGGGAAATTAGGGTAACCATACAAAAAGTGCCATCTTCTTACAAAACATTACGAGATGGCCAGTGGGTGTGCACATATAGTGGGCATTTTAAAATAATTGTTCTCCAAAACAAAATGCATTCCTGACAAGTATGAGCAAAGCTAACAGGTCTTGACCCTTTTCCTCGGGTCTCAGGCAAGTTCATTTGACTTTGCTAATGCTTGTTTTCTAATCTGTGACCTCACAACATTTTTACAGATATGTGTTCTGATTTTGAGTAAAAAAACTATTTTATAAATCTTTTTTCAATTACAATTCTTTTTCCTTCCTCACCCAGTCTTTAAATTGCAGCACAATGTGGCCTTTCCAAATTATGAAATAACTTTACCAGCATAGTCTTTTGTAAAATGTGTTTCCAAATGTTCTGCTATAAGTTAAAATATAGTACATCACACTGATAAATGCATTACCTAATGCAATAAAAGGGAAAATATAACCAATGAAAAAATACCTCAGTGCTATGCAAACCCATAATTTTCACCATAAACTATGATGGAATCACAGTCACTGTAATGTTATACATACATACTGCAGCTACAGGAAGTCTGAAGTTCTTCACATAGAAGATGAACCTATACTAAATCTGTCATAACCACAGTAGCACTGTAATCAAACTGTCGGCAGCATCATATTATTCTGGTAAATCATGTTGAACTTCAGTTTTTTTATCCTCTTTTCTATTGTTACCTAGGTTATATTGCAAATCGTGTTGTATAGCTGAAATAAAATTGTGCACTAAATCATCATTCTCTTGCAAAATACAATGCAGCACGAGAGTTATACTTTTGGTTTATTTATATTACCATTGGAGATGCATTTTTTTTTGTTCTAGGAGAGGTTGCCCATGATTTTCCTCTGCCTTCAATGTTATCTATGGTAATCGACTCAGGCACTGCATAGCTGGCTTTTAACTTAAGTCGAAGCACTAACTCAACTGAGCATAGCATACCATAGTTTATATTCACAACTCTTTCCAAGTGTGTTTGTGGGGCTCAAACGCACCGGAGTTGTACTGTAACAACCCTGCTCTGCGCTCACTCTTCCTCGTTACTTGAGGCTCCTTTAGTTAAATCCCATTTGGAGGGGGGGGGCGGGGGGGGGGGGTGATTACAGACTTCGATTAGGGCAAGCGATTACTGGGGTCATAACCTGAGCACTTGGGCCACCCTCCATTGGGCAGAACGCAAACATGAAACGCATGCTTACTTCACATGCATTTCACCAGGGACCCTCTCACTGGGAGTAAAAACGGCCAGAGTTTATTTACATTCAAAAAATACAACAGGGGCCCCTGGGACTAGAGGTGTATTTATGGGGTGTTGTGTAGTGTTGCCGCTCTAGTTGTTCACGCTAGAACGGCGGCCATTTTGGGTCACGCACAGCGAGCGCGATCATTCGAGTGTCGGAGCTGTGTGAAGCAACACGCTCGGCGCTCTGTGTGTTCTGGCTTATAATTAATAAATAACCTACCGTGTCTACACCAAGCTGTATGCCTCTTATATGTTTCGAACAACTTTACAATGGCGACGAGGTGATTCGAAAGTGGAAAGGAAAATAGGAAACATCGAAAATCACCGAAGAGAACCCACAGCAGAGGCAGGCTGGCCTTTGGACGCGTCCCCCATGCACAACCTCGAGGCAAGGAGCAGGGGAGAGGGCAAAGCCACTGCAGAGACGCAGGTGAAGCACACAGAGTGCGGCAGAAGCGGTTGGTCGGGTGATCCTGGCACTGCAAGCTCAGAAGGGGCCAGGAGGGGCACCACTGCCACACACCACGCACCCGTAGATGGCCAAGGGCCCAGACGTCCCTTCCGGTAAGACCACAGGCTGGTCAGCAGCGCTGGCGGAGCTAGGAGCCACAGAGGCAGGTGTGAAGGACGAGACACAGTCCCTACCAGGTGAAGACGAAGAGAACGGCGCGCCGGGCAGCCCCAAAGCTCGGAACGTTGCGCCGAAAGGGCGGGAAACCATGTGCGCCCAATCCACATCTGCGACAGCGCCAGTTCCATTTCTACCGAAACCAGGTGAACCCCTAATGAAGTGGGAGGATTGGAAAGAATACATCACTAACTATATTGAGGTCCTGGAGAATGAAAATGAAGAACCGTTCACGAGTGTCAGGAAAAGGAGAATCTTGCTACATAACTTAGGCCCGGAGGGGATCAGAGTGTTCAAAAATTTTGTTCCCAAACAGCGACAGTCGAGTGATGACGACGTCTACGCACATGCCCTAGAAGAGCTCGATGAACATTACCGCCCAGCGGTCTGCGTATCCATAGACCGATACAACTTCCAACAGCGGAAGCAAGAACCGGGCGAATCAATCGATGAGTATGTCGTGGCGCTGAAGAAGTTGGCATCCACGTGTCAATTTGGCGGCCCCCATGACGAATTCATCCGGGACCATATAGTGATGCAGACCACAATGAAGTCGGTGCAGGACAAACTATGGTCGATCGGAGACACCACGTTGAAAGAAGCAATGGCGATGGTGAAGAAGGCAGAATTGGCACGCAGGTGTGCGGAGGCGGCAAAAAGGGAAATGGCGGCAAGGCCTATGGTCAACAGGATAGAGGATGAAGAACCAAAGGGAGGTAACAGGAACACGAGTTCCAACCACAAAGGGCCCAATAGGTGGCAAGGGAAGCCGGGCCCGCCAGGAAAACAGCCAAAGGGGAACAAGTCATCGTGCTACCGCTGCGGCAGTTGGAACCACGAGGCAAATGACAGACGGTGCCCGGCCTTCCGGGCTAAGTGTATGTTCTGCGGAGTTATGGGACATTATGAGAAGGTTTGCCGGAAGAAAATGGCCCGCAACACGGTGAAATTTATCGAGGGTGACCAGGAAGCCGGGGAAGCAGGAGACCAAGAGGAGGATGATGAGATGCTGTGCATCGAGGACCAGGTCTTGAGTGTGAGCAGTAGAAGATCGAACAAACCGGTGTTGGACATAACGATTGGAGGCGTAGCAATGAGCATAGTGGCGGACTCAGGCTCCCCATATACGTTGGTACAGAGGGCAGTATGGACAGAGAAATTCCTGCCCCGCCTCGGCCCACATCTGGAACCACCGGACATCAGACCGGTCACGTACCTAGGTAACCGCATCCCCATAGCGGGCTATCGGCCGTTGACGTTTGAATTCAGGGGCCGCAGCGCTGACTGCAAACTGTAAGTGACCTAGAAAGGTCCCTCAGTGCTAGGTTGGATTGACCAGGGCGATTTAGGCATCAAACTGGACCTTGAGGAGCAGTGCAGGTATTGTTAACAGAACCTGAACAGTGGCCAGACCTGGAGAAGTGGAGAAGAGACTTTTCCAAAGTGTTGGGGGGTAAAGTAGGAAAACTGGAGAAGTTCTCACACAAAATCATTCTCAAAAACGATGCCATTTCAGTGTCGCACAAAGTGCGGAATGTACCGATAGCCGTGAGGGAGGCGGTGCAACAAGAACTGCGCGATCTGGAAGGAAACGGCATCATCGAACCCATCACATGCGCAGAGTGGCTGGCCCCCCTGGTGGTGGTGATGAAACCAAACGGCAAGGTCCGGCTATGCGTGGATCTCCGCGAGCTGAACAAAAGCAACATAGTAGAGAAGTTCCCGTTGCCCCGCATCGAGGAAATGCTGGCAAGAACGGAGGGAAAGAAATGGTACTCCACCATTGACCTGACGTCCGCGTACCATCAAATAGCATTGCACCCGGAGAGCAGGAAGTTGACGTCGTTTATCACCCCTTTCGGATGCTACCAATTCTGCAGAATGCCTTTCGGGCTGGCATCGGCTGCCGCCGTTTTCCAAAAGCTGATGCACCGCCTCTTTAAAGATGTAGAAGGAGTCCAATACTTCCAAGACGACATCTTGGTAATGGGAAGTGATCAAAGGGACCATGATGTCAAACTGTCCAAGGTATTAAGAGTGCTGGAAGAAAGAGGGCTGACAGCAGAATGGGAGAAATGCAACTTAGGCAAGCCATCCGTCACCTATCTCGGACATGAAATTGGAGAACGAGGGGTGACTCCAAAGAAGGAGAATGTCAAGGTAATTTGTGACACTCCGCCGCCAACCAGCAAGGAGGAGGTCAGGTCGTTCCTCGGCATGGCCGAGTACTATAGTAAGTTCATACAGCATTTCGCATCAAAGACACACCACATGCGGATGCTGACGAGAGAAAAGACGGCGTTTGTATGGTCAGAAGAGACTCAGAGTGAGTTCGAAGGTATCAAGAAGGAGGTAGCCCAAGCTATACCCCTCAGAGGATATGACCCACAAGGACAGACAACAGTCACAACAGATGCCAGTGACAAAGGACTAGGCGCAGTCCTTATGCAAGACAGAGAAGGAGGAGCAACGGAAACCATCAGTTTTGCTTCCAGGGCCTTGACGGACACGGAAAAGAGGTTCAGTGTCATCGAGAAGGAAATGCTGGCGGTGGTTTGGGCCTTAGGAAGATTTCGCCAATTTTTGTGGGGCACAAGGTTCCGGTTGAGAACAGACCACAAGCCGCTGGTAAGGGTCCTCACATCCAGTGGGCATGCCAGTGCCACCCCGAGAATAGCAAAAATGACTCTAAAACTGCTGGAATACCGTTATGATGTCGAGTACATCCAGGGGAGCAGGAATAAAGTAGCAGACTATTTGAGCTGGGCATCGGCAATGGAAAGGGTGGAAGGAGATAAGATAGAAGAAGATGAAATTGTGGCCTTGATGCAGGATCCAGAGAGAGTAATCAGCAGCCAAGAATGGGAAGAAGCGTACAGGGCAGACAAGAACCTTCAACAAGTAAAGGAGTACATCACAGGCGGATGGCCGGAGAAGAAACATGTGAGCGGAGAGATGAGAAGGTATTTCGAGGTGCGAGAAGAATTCTCATTGGACGACAAGGGTATCTTCGTGTACCGGGAAGACAAAGTGGTACCCCCAGAAGGACTCATCACCAGACTGCTGGCTGTACTGCACGAAGGTCACCTAGGAATTGGGAAGATGAAGTTGAGGACCAAACAAGGTTATTGATGGCCCGGAATGGACACGCAAACGGAACGCCAATGTTAGGAATGTGGCCAATGCCAACAAGCTGACAAGACCATGACACTGTTGAGGCCGTCCATCGGAAGGTTCGACACACCAAGGAATCCATGGAAGGAGCTCTCCATTGACATTTTGGGTCCCATCCTAGATGATCAAGGTACCCCGAAATACATATGTGCTCTAATAGACAGATATTCGAAGTGGCCAGAAGTGCTTGTCAAAGAGGAAATGGACACGGATACCATATTAAAGTTCCTCACCACCATCTTCCTCTGGGAAGGCATCCCCAAAAGTGTGTTAAGCGACAACGGACCGCAATTCACATCCGACAAGTGGTTAAAGTTTATGGAAAGGAATGGGGTCTGCTCCAAACACACGTCCATATACCACCCGGCAGGAGACGGACAAGTGGAACGGTTCAACAGAGTCTTGATGGGTTCCATCCCAGCAGCCATAATGATGGGAAAGGACTGGGAGAAGGAAGTGTTACATATGGTATGGGCATACCGAATCACCCCCACAGGAACAGGGTACAGCCCCTTCCAGATCCTTAGAGGAAGAGATCCATTCACTAAGGACAACAGGGCGTGGAAGGACAAGACGGTGAGCAGTAAGTGGTCCCTGGCGGTGGTGCAAGCAAACCTAGAAAAGGCCCAGAGAATATATTCAGAACACTATGACAAGAGGAGGAATGTGAAGGACACACAGTTAGAAGAAGGGGAATGGGTGAGAGTCAAGTTGGCCACGCTGCAACGCAAAGGAGACAGCAAGTATAGTAAGCCACTCCAAGTCAGAGAAGTGTTGTGCCGAGCGGCCAGACTGAGTGACGGAAACGTGTGGTCCCAAGATCGCATGGCTTGATGTAACAAAGTAGTGCAATGGGCCCCGGAGGCACGAGAGCCTGAAGTGTCGGACCACGGCACATGACGACAGATTGCCGACGAACAGGAAGGAAGAGAAGACAACGCAGAAATGGATTGGGGAGCAGAAGGTGGGAGCATCCCACGCACAAACAACACTGGACTAAGACAGGAAGAGTCAGGCGGCCTGGTGAGAGTGTTGGCCCATGAAGATAAGGAGATGGAGTCGATAAGTAAGGGAGAGAAGGAAGCTATATCCTCTCCGGTAAGTTGCACCAGAGGTGGGCGCAGGGTAGTGAGACCGGCCAGATTCAGAGACTTTGAAATGGGTGAAGGACTATAAGGCCCCATAGACTGAATGTCTACTTTGGACAAAAGGGGGGAGATATGTAGTGTTGCCGCTCTAGTTGTTCACGCTACGTCACCGCGTAGAGTGAACGGCGGCCATTTTGGGTCACGCACAGCGAGCGCGATCATTCGAGTGCCGGAGCTGTGTGAAGCAACACGCTCGGCGCTCTGTGTGTTCTGGCTTATAATTAGTAAATAACTTACCTTGTCTACACCAAGCTGTATGCCTCTTATATGTTCCGAACAACTTTACATATTGAAGTGTCCCTTTCTTACAACGATTGCCCTCACCCACCCGTGGGTGGCATGCTTCATCATTGGGGATAATATCAGATGAGATAACTGATTTCCATCTGTGGCTTAACAATTGCAATGACTTCCTCAAGCTCACGTGTACATACAGTAAGGATGAATTACCCTTTCTTGATCCACGGACCTAATCTTCACAAGGAGGATTAAAAACAGAACTCCGTAACAAACATTCTCTCTTATCAAACACTAGCTATCACCCCAAGGTGCATATTATCAAGCCCCTATCTCCACCACAACGTCACTTATTGTGACGTTGTGGTGGTAAAAGGGCAGCCCCCTATTATCAAGGCAGTGTTAAGCCACTTAATGTGGCACACGTTAAGTGGCTTAATGCTGCCTTGATAACAGGGCAACAGGGCCCCTTTCACACTAAAATTAGCGCGAAAGGGGGCGTGCAGTGGGTGTTGTGGTTGATGTTGGCGACAACTACTGGATCGTCATTATCTTCACAATCTGATT
This sequence comes from Lissotriton helveticus, assembly GCF_964261635.1. Classification (NCBI taxonomy): domain Eukaryota; kingdom Metazoa; phylum Chordata; class Amphibia; order Caudata; family Salamandridae; genus Lissotriton; species Lissotriton helveticus. The sequence continues at coordinate 1,013,423,957 of NC_136072.1, forward strand.
AAGAGGTCTGTAAAAAAGAGCCAAGAATAACAATCGAGAGGTTCTTTCAGAAGCCCGACCTCAAAAAGGGCAAATTGATCAGTTTATATGTGTGAGCACTTTCATCAACAGGTCCAGTTTAATTCAAAGGTCTGTCAATAAGAACTGGAAGATTTTTAATAAAGGAACTTGTTCGCTGCCGGAACCCTTGTTCGCTTTTAAACAGAGCTTGAATTTGTGAGACAAACGTGTACACCCTAGACCACAGCTCCAAACTACGATACATCAGAACACTCTCTGAGACCTCCAACCAGTCAGACGACACTTTACATGTGGCTTTTGCAGTGTCTGTACTCAGACTCAGACTACACACATAACACATATCGATATAGGCACAGAGAGGCCCTGGGTGATACAAGAACACACCAACTGAAATTCTGATAATTTGATTTATACTTGTCCCTGCGACCTTAGATATGTTGGGATGACCACCAGAAAAGTAAAGATCCTTATCTCTGAACACAAGAGCACCATCCGCTGCAATAAAACTACCACCAAATTGATAACACACTTTCGCGAGATGATGCATAGAGCTAATGACATAGGCTGTACTAGACAAACCAGCTATTCCCCAATCAATGACAAACATTACACAGTTCTTGTTTAACAAGGAACAGCATTGGGTGTACAGACGTAAGAGTGGCAGTACAGTCCTCAATGATGATATTCCATTTTTTTTTTGTCTCACCCATAACTCAGCTGCAGCGCCCTGTGGCTAGCTCCTCTGGAAAATTATTGTGCCACCATTACTGTGTACATAGTGTATTACACACTGAGTTATCTGCATCTGTGTATGAATAGTCTTTTTCTACAACATTGAGGCCGGTGCCTTTCGTTTATTACCCTTTACTTTACTATTTAGGGGCTATTCCTTTCCTCCTATAGACATTTCTCTTACACGTTAACTCTAATGATGCCTGTGCAGAGAACGCAGACACACGACATAGTTTTGGTACATTTGCGTTTCTATTGCTTACTTTGCCTGTTCACTCGCATTTTCACACTCAGAGGTGTTGATAACTAAGTACGCATGTTCTTATATTCACAACACCACAGCTGGCGTATTTTATCATTTGGGTCATGTAGTTTACTTATATACCCTTTTCTGGCACTACATTTCCCAGCAATATTACGCCTTGTCAGTGCACACTGTACCCACATGACGTGTCAAGCACTGCGTCTGTGATTCCTGGGCGCACGGAACTTCTATGCAGTAAAGCATATCGGTTAACAAACTTCAGAGCCGACTTACTCCGGGGCACCAGACGAGCCATGGTCTTCTTCACTTGATGTACATGCGTTTGTTACAAAGCAAGTTAAAGGCAGAGATTTCGATCAGCTACATAACGCCCCACCGGCCATGACTGGACGTGCCCGGTACCATTAGGCTGCCCAAAAAATGGTAGTATTGAGTTCTGACAATTTCAGCCACTTCCCTCTCTCAGGTGACTCTCACGTTTTAGAAAAAAATAAGGTGGGTCTTTAAAGTAGATTGCCCACCTGCTGACATATCTTAAACAGCCTGAGCGAGTGGGCAATGCTGGTACTCTGTGTTATGGCACATTGCCCTAGCCTCACCTGACAGCCTCTGTGCCTTTGTTTTTAGGTTTCGCCTGTCGAAAACTGTGCAGCAGCCTTTCGCGCAGGCGAAATCTTATGTCTTACACTGTGTGGCTTTGTTCCGCCTCTCTGTTCCATTGGCTAGCTCCATAAATGGAGGCTAGCCATTGGAACAGACATCTGTCCGTCATTACCGGAGCAGATTCGTGGGCGTTCCCGAGAATTTTTCGCTTTTTGCCCACGTCATGCGACGGTGGGCGGTGTTTTTTTTTGGTCTCGGCATCCTTCGTCACACCAGCCTGCTCGCTCTCCCTGTGAGGACGCAGATCCGACCCGCTCCCTACTCTGAGCAGGGGTGGGCTGCGCGATTTCACTTTCCTTGCAGGTAATCTAGTAAAGTATCTCAAGTCCAACAGTATGTACCGACCTCTACCGCCCATATCTCCTTCTTCTGGCTGGGGGATGGCCTTTATTCTACTCTTTCTTGTGCGATTAACAGCAAGCTGCCCAGGGTTTTAGACCCCTGCTACCTTCCTCCATCTATTTTATGAGCAAACTACTCCAACTATATTTGACCAAAATACATCAATTACTTCCCCAGATAAATGTACACCATCCATTATGTAATGGCTGTGCATCTTTAAATGTATGATGATATGCATAACATAAACATAAACTCAAAGTCCATGCTTATGCAAAATGTGCATATTGCCACATTGTTCCATTCTCAATTTTGTTTAACATGCTGTGGGATGCTACCTGCCTCCACAAAAACCTGGGTATTAACTCTGACCTGATTCCGCTGTACTGAAGACCTCTGACAACACAAGCAAGCTCCCCTAATGTCTACTAGAAACTGGTTTCGCCCTACTGTTGCTAAATTGTGCTCCTGATGTGAATCAACGCAATGTCTGGTTTGGCCAATCTCGCCAAGATATTTAAGTGAAGCGATCATATGGCCCCATCTCAATCAATTAATCAATCAATCAGTCAATCAATCAATCAGGTGTTTATATAGTGCTGCTTATCACCTGAGAGGCTATTCAGGTGCTGTGCTGCAGGTCTTAGTCGAAGAGCCAGGTCTCCTGAAATGGGTCAGCGAAGGGTGGGGTTTGGAGGTCGCGGGGGAGAGAGTTCCTTTGATTTGGCGGTGAGATGGGATAAAGGTCTGCAAATCAGAACTTGTTGGCAATACCCAGATTTAAGCTGGCAACCAAAGGTGGAAAATCTCTTTTCCTTTTAGGCTCCAAGGCCTGGAATAAACTCCTGTTGCAGCTCCGATCGATGCCTAATGAAAGCCATTTTAGGAAAGCACTTAAAACATGGATCTTCTCCCTCACTGATGTTGCTTGTAGAGCACTGGTGTAAAGTACACTGTAACTAAGTTCGCCTCTATTTCCCCCCAACCTATTCCACCTGAGTTGGTTTGAGCGCCAAGATACTGCTTGGAGTGGTAGCAGCGCTATAGAAGTGTACCTTACATTACATTACATAAAGAGCGTCCTCCGGAGTGCCAGCGGCGGATGCGTGGTGTATGTGTGAGGGTGAGGTGAGTGGAGAAGAGGTACCTGGGAGGTCGGTGGAAATTCAGGTGGTAGTTCATGTAAGCGGGTCCTTGGTCATGAAGGGCTTTGTAGGCATGGGTCAGAAGCTTGAATTGGCATCTCTTCTGGATAGGGAGCCAGTGGAGGTCCTTCAGGTGCTGGGTGATGTGGGTCCTCTTGGATAGGTTGGGCATCAGTCTAGCTGCTATGTTCTCGATGGTCTGGAGTCTTTTCATTCGTTTGGTGGTGGTGTGTTGTCATAGTCCAGCTGGATGGTGATGATGGCATGCGTTACCTTTTCCTGGTGCTGAAGGGGAACCATTTAAGGACTTTTCAGAGATTGCAGAGAGTTTGGAAACAGTTGACCTGATGTTTCATGGAAAGCTCGCTGTCCAGGATGATGTTGAGGTTGCTGGCTTGGTCTTTCATCGTGGGGTTTGTCCGAGTTCTGATGGCCACCTGGAGTGATTTTAGAGTGGGGTGTGCCTGTCGAGGATCAGGATTTTGGTTTTGTCCATGTTGAGCTTTAAGCAGTTCTTCATCTAGGCTGCGACGTTCTTCATATAGTTGTGGAAGTTGGTCTTCATCAAAGTGGAGCCCGCTGAGAGCGAGATGTGTGTCATTGGAATAGAAGATGATGTTGATGTCATGAGATCTGATGATGTTGGAGAGTGGTGTCATGTAGCTGTTGAAAAGAGTTTTGCTGAGTGATGAGCCTTGAAGTTCGCCACAGATGGTGTGCTTGGGGTGTGAGGTGAAAGCGGGGGACCGGTTCTCTAGGTGCGACTCGTGAGAAAGAATGCCACCCATCTGAGCGTGGTCTGTGATTCAGATCTGGCGCAGTTGATCGGTGAGTGTGTGGTGGGAGATGGTGTCAAAGGCTGCCAAGAGGTCAAGCAGGATCATGGTGGCTGATTCTCCTCTGTCGAGAAAGATGCTGATGTCATCTGTTGCGGCAACGAGGGATGACTCAGTGCTGTGATTGGCTATGAAACCTGATTGCGAGGGGTGCAGCAGGTTGTTTTTCTTTCCAGGTGTTTGCTGAGTTGGATGTTGATGGCCATCTCCAGGAATTTGCAGGGAATGGGAGCAGTGATATGGGCTGGTGGTGCTGGAGCTGGGTGGGGTCTGCAGAGGGTTTCTTAAGGAGGGGTCTAGCCTTTGTGTGTTTCTAAACATCAGAAAAGGTGGCTGTAATGATGGAGGTGTTGAGGATGATGGTGAGCTGGTGACTGCTCTCATCTCTTCCACGGTTAAAAAGTTGGTGGCTGCATGGGTTGGTGGGTGTTCCTAAGTGGATGGAGTTCATTAGCGTAGTTGTGTTTGGTGTGCCCAGTTGTACCAATGCGATGAGCAGGTGGTCATCTGTAGTGGTTGTTAGCATGTTGAGGATGTAGGTAGGTTGGGGAATGCCGTTTATGTAGATAGTTGCTATCTTGTTGTGAAAGTAGTCAGCGAGGGAGTTCCTTGCTTTGGGTGGTACAAGTCTCCATACAGTGGGTCAGGGCCTCTTTTTTCTTGGCTTTGAGATGATGGTGGTAGTTGTTGAGCATGGACTTGAAAGTGTCACGTTCAGTGTGGTTCCGTCAGTGTGGTCTGGGATGCCAAGCATAGTGCTAGATAGGAAATGAAAGCAGCATTGACCTGTATATATTGTTCCCAGCAGGAGCGATGTTTCGAAGTGAAGTCCTCTAATGACCCACTCTGCTAACCCTGATAAGCATAAAAACGCCCCACAAGGAGAATGCACTGAGGTAAAAGGGGGAAGAAAAACGGGTAAGTGGGGAAGAGAAACTTCTTGAGTTTCCGTCCTGGGTCTGCCACTGGCCGCCCTCTGAAATTCTGGCTCATGGAATGCTGTGTCATGTACCAATGGAAGGATCAATACCCCTGGGACTTGTATTTTCCTGGAAAAGAGAGAAGTAAGAGCATGAACAATCCTACTAACAGTGTACTGCATAATAACTTATAAACATGTAAATTCTATACCTGCAAAAGTGTGAATTAAGCAGTGTTCTGGAACTTCATGGAATGTGCTAATTCGAGATGCCTTGTTATAATATTCAAGGCTGTAGACCTGTAGGTACGGCTCAGGATGCTCTTGGGGCGGTGGAGAGAGGATGCTTGGCCACCAAAAACCTCTCAGCAAACCCACTGTGTGGGACATACTGGAGATAACAAGAGGGGTAGTTGGCCTCTTAAGGACCCTCAATAGCCAAGGGGACTTCATCCCCCTACTAGTAGTGCACCAGTAGGCGCATTTGAAGAGTGGTGGAGAAAGGTGGCATGACTCCGAAAACCTTTTAGCAATCCTGCTGTGTGGGACTTACTGGAGGTAACAGGAAGGGTAGGTGGCCCCCAAGGACATCCTTGGGGGTCAACTACACCTCCTGTTAACTCCAGTAGGTCCCACACAGAGGAATGTCTAGGAGGTGTTCAGGGGCCATGCCCCCTTTCTCCACCACTCTGCAAACACACCTCCTGGAACACTACTGGTTGGGGGATGAAGTCCACTTTACTCCCGAGGGACCTTGGGTGCCAAGAAGCCCTCCTGGTATCTCCTGTAAGTCCTACACAGTGGGATTCCTGGGAGCTGAAACAGACATCCCAAAGGGAATGTGTAAAGTATTTGTACTCAAAACGCGCAGTAATACAGTGATAACACCACAAATGAACATCACACAAGTTTAGAAAAATAAAGTATATTTATCGAAACTCAACAAGATCAAAATGACAAAAATCCAACATACATAAAATAAGAGTATGACTTTAAAAACGTTTCAAACAACTGGGTCCATAGAAAACTACAGATACGTGATTTCTCATAAAGTACCTGTTGATGCTTCAAACTTCACACGGCCAAAGAGCTGCAGAGATCGGAAGAGTAGAGAAACAAAGAGATGCATCTGTTCCTGAGACCATGGGAAGGCTATGCAACAGTTCTGCTGCACGCAGAAATGATGCATCAAATCCTGTCTGTGTGGGAAGTGATACATCGACTCCAAGATGTTTCTTGTCTGCGGGTGATGCATTAGGAAAACTTGCCACACAGGTGTGATGCATGGAAATCCAGGATGCATTGGTGAACGATGCGCCCATGTCGAGCGAAGCTGCGTAGTTTTTTTCAGTCGTTAATGCTCGATGCGTTGGTTCTTGCAGCAGCGACAGGTGCTGCGTCAGTTTGGCAGCTGCGTGGTGATGCATGGAGATTCTTATCGCACAGCTGTGCTGCATAAGAAAAGCAGCCGCGAGAAGAGCGATGCATCAATTTCTTCAGTTTTTTTGGGTTTCTTCCAGCTCCTAGCAGCAAGCACAACCTCCAGAGGCCCAGAACTGGAACAGGCAGATCCTGTCAGGTCAGAACTCTCAGCAGCAGAGGTCAGAGGAGCTGGGGTGAAGTATTTGTGTCCCTGAGACTTCACAACAGGAGGCCAGCACATACAGGCCTTTGGAGATCTTTTCAAGCAAGTTGAAAGCAAAGTTCCAGTCTTTGTCCTTTGCTTAGCAGAAACAGCAACTGCAGGCCAACCCCACACAGCACACAGCAAAGGGGCAGTACTCCTCCTCATAGCTCTTCAACTCTTCTCCTTGGCAAAGGTTCCTCCTTGGTTGTTGTGACGGGGAGGACCGGGAGTGGTGGACTACGACTCCCTTGACACCCATGTCTCTCCCCTTTCAACAGCGCGAGACACCCTGCCAGGAGGACGATTGGCTCTCTAAAGACTACGGGTACAGTTGGGACGATGAGAACATTAAAGGTCAGGGCGCCTTTAACTGCGCCTCTCAGATCGCCGAGACTCCTCCCCTTGATGACGTAGCGGGCCCTGCCGAGCCAAAAGAAGGACAACCCAGGAAGTGGACGGACGGCGTATCCCCGGAGGAGGAAGGAGTCGGAGACCGGAGAAGGAGAGAACAAACGTTGAGTCGGGAGGAGAGCCTAGACGGAGGAGACGAGACGAGCCCCGGCGACACCAGCAAGCCAGGAGGCCAACGACCCCACGAGCCGCCCCGCCACGCTCCCGGGGGAGGAGTGTGGCTTTCAGAGGTACGGGGCAAGGTAGCGGGTTGGGTGGGACGGCGTCTGCACCCTCCGGAGTAAAGAAACCGAGCGCTAGTGTAAATATTGTATAGTCGATGCGAAACCCCCCCCTTTTCACGAGCACCAGAGCACTCGGCATCGCTGTATAAAACAATCACTTGAGCACTTGGTTCTCCCTCACACCCGGCCCCACTGCCTGACGTGAAGTGAACGTCCCAGTGACCATTTCCTTTTGTTCTCTTCTGTTACATGTCGCTTGCCTTTCCGGACCACTGGGCCATCTCGAGACTGGATCCTGACCGGAGAAGACATCCTGGAGCCTATTAAAAATACCAAAACGGATCCTGCAGCGTTTGCTAGGGAGAGACTTACTAGTAGAAGCCGGAGAGCATATATAAAAATAAAACCTTCTTTAAAATCACTGGTCAAAGTCTCGGACTCGGTTACTCCCACTACTCCTGCTCCTTTACAACTGGTGTCAGAAGTGGGATTTACACCGCAGCCCATCTGTGAAACCGAGATGGACGCCCTAATTCAACACATCATTAAGGGGCAGGAAAAACTCGAGTGGGCTGTACAGCAACAACTCACCTCAGCGCAGGCCGACCGCGAACTGTTCCAAAATACCATGGCGGCTCATATGGAAGGTTTGCAGAAAATCCCGCCACCCCCAATCGTTGCTGCACCTATTGATGGCAGAAGCCATGTCCCAAACCCCTCTGGGATTGCTTTACAGAAATACGTCCAAGGGGAAGATCCCGATGCTTTCCTGATGAACTTTGAGCGAGCCGCTCGGGCATTGGGGTGGCCCGAGGAAAAATGGCCCTTTTTCCTAGCTCCGCTGCTGACAGGCGAGGCACAGTTCGCGTATCAGGTGGCCAACCCCATGGGCAATGCCCCCTACACAATGGTGAAAAACGTCATCCTGGATCATTTGGGCTTAGATACAGAGGCCTACAGGGTGCGTTTCCGGAAGGAAAAGGGAAGCCCCAATGAGAATCCCAAGACTTTGTTTTTCAGACTCAAGATGGCTGCTGACAAATGGCTGAAACCCGAGTCTAGCTCCAAAGAAGAAGTGATGGCGAAAATCTACTTAGAGCAATTTATGGATGCTCTTCCCTATGGCTCTCAAAGGTGGCTACGCCAACACTCGGGACTCACCATCGAACAGGCCATAGAAATGGCAGCGAATTATGCACGGGCCCAGCCCTGGATCACTGGGTGGGACCACGAGAAAAACAATAAGAACATACCCCCTCTCAAACCGGAGAAGAAACCAAAACCCCTGATGGAACCGTTTAGACCCCGACCACCGAGGGTGGAATCCCCTATGATGCGTGGGCCCCAGTGTTTTGACTGTGGCGAATGGGGGCACATCGCTCGTTTGTGTCCCAAGAAACGTACCACCGAAGAACCAATGGAAGTAGGGTATCTGCCCAAGACAGTGTTTTATTCAGCCGAATTGGGGTCCTCTTTTTATGTGAGTATGCGGATGAATGGCTATGTGGTCAATGCCCTCCTAGATTCAGGGTGCAAACAGTCAGTGGTCCAAGAGCGCTTCATACATCCCAGTCAATACATCCCCGAGTCTCTGGTGTACATCAGGTGTGTACATGGGGATGTCAAGCCATACCCGCTAGCACAAGTCTCCTTAAGCCCAAACCAGAAAGACACCTGTATAGTGCGAGTAGGGGTGGTTGACTCCCTTCCCGAGGACGTTATATTGGGGGTGGACAATCCCGAGTTCCTTGACTTGTTTAAAAAAACCCTAGATGAGCAGCTCCAGGCGGAAGGGGGACCCAAAGCGACCCTCCTAACCCCAGAACCATGGGTCCTAGACCGTAGTTTTAGGTTTGCCCAGACGGATGATAGGACCCTATACAACGCCTGGGAAATTGCCCACGTACATCATAGCTCTCAGGCCCAAAGATGCCCACGCTTTGTGATTCAAAAAGACCTTTTGTACAGAGAAGCTGAAGAAGGGGGTCGTCTCCAATTGGTAGTCCCTGTGTCATTCCGTGAACAGGTTCTATTTTTTGCACATGCCCATCTCACTGCTGGTCACTCTGGAAAAGAAAAGACTACAGACAGCATCTTACGCCATTTTTACTGGCCAGGAGTCTACAAAGACGTACAGACATATTGTGCTAAGTGTGAGATCTGCCAGAGGAGGAACACCCACCTCCCACCAGCAGCACCCCTGCAGCCGATGCCCATCATCGGTGTTCCTTTCGAACGCGTGGGAATGGACTTAATAGGCCCACTACCCAAGTCCTCGAGAGGAAATGTATATGCGCTCGTGATTGTGGATTATGCCACGAGGTTTATTGAAGCGTTTCCTCTAAGAACTCCTACAACCACCAACATTGCCGAGAAGTTCTTGGAGTTGTTTTCACGCGTTGGATTCCCCAAAGAGGTCCTAACCGACCAGGGCACCCCATTTACCTCCCGGTTAATGAAAGAAGTATGCAAGTCCTTGGAAATTCGGCATATTAGGACGTCGGTCTACCACCCCCAGACCGACGGACTAGTGGAAAGATATAATCAGACTTTGAAGGCCACGCTGAAGAAAATGTTGTCCATAGAGGGTCCCGACTGGGACCGCTTGCTGCCACTGGCCCTGTATGTCCTCAGGGCACAAAAACAAAGCAGTCTCTGCTGTTCAGCCTTTGAACTGCTGTATGGCCGACTCCCAAGGTCGCTGCTGGAGATGACTAAGGATGCCTGGGAGACAGAAGACGAACAAGAACAGAAGTCTCTGCTGGACTACACCTTACAGCTAAGGACTAAATTGGGCAAGCTCAGAAGCTTAGCGTATACCAACTTGGAGCAGCAGAAATTGAGACAGAAGAAATACTACGACCGGGGAAAGAAAATGAGGCGACTCCAAGTCGGTGAATGGGCATTGGTACTCCTCCCTTCTGTCTCCAAGAAAAACGAGTGGACAGGACCTTACGAGATACTGGATACTATAGGGAAGACCACCTATAGACTTAAGGTGTCCCCCAGCAAGACCCAATGTTATCATATTAACCTCCTTAAAAAATGGATCGGCCCCATACCACAGGGGACCAACCTGACCGTCCCCACGAATGCAGAGCAGTCATCTACCTTACAACACCTGGTTATAAATGACGCTCTCTCAGGGCAAGAAAAGGAGGAACTGAACACAGTGTTACGCCCCTTTGCCAGGATCTTTTCGGATCTCCCAGGGAAGACTAATCTGGTGGAGCATCATATCGAGACCATTCCAGGGAAAACAATAAAACAAAGGCCGTACCGAATACCCGCAGCCAGAAGAGAGGCAGTAAGAAAAGAAGTTAGAGAGATGTTACGTCTCGGGGTCATCCGCCCGTCCAAAAGTAATTGGGCTTCCCCGATTGTCATGGTACCCAAACCTGACGGATCCAAGCGTTTCTGCATGGACTTCAGAGCCCTCAATAACATCTCTACTTTCGATGCCTACCCCATTCCTCGGGTCGACGAATTGGTGGAAAAGCTCGGAGACGCGGTATACATCACCACCCTCGACCTTACCAAAGGGTACTGGCAGGTGCCCCTCCGTGAAGAGGACCGAAAGAAGACTGCCTTCATCACAGACGAAGGTTTGTACGAATTTACGGTCCTTCCTTTCGGCTTGCACGGGGCGCCTGCCACGTTCCAGTGGCTGATGAACCATGTATTGAAACTCTTTCCCACCTTCAGTTCAGCATACCTGGACGATATTGTGATTTATAGCCAAACGTGGCAAGAACATCTGGAGCACCTGCAGACTATACTAACGGCCCTATGAGATGCCGGGCTTCACATCAATTCAAAGAAGTCGCGGGCTGCCTTCAACCGGGTGAAATACTTGGGATTCGTTCTGGGAGATGGAACCATATCCCCTCAGGCGGAAAAGGTAAAAGCCATCAAGAACACAGCCTTTCCGACATGCAAAAAAGAGTTAAGGGCTTTCCTAGGGCTGGTTGGCTATTATAGACGCTTTATTCCCCGATTCGCGGAGGTTGTTACCCCCCTCACCAATCTCCTAAGAAAAGACGTAAAACCCCGTGAAATCCAATCCCCGTCACCGATGGCCACCAAAGCATTCGAGGATCTCAAAACCATCATCACCTCGGCTCCTGTCCTAGAATCCCCTAACTTCCGGAAAACGTTCACATTGGCTACCGATGCTTCAGACGTAGGGATAGGGGCCGTCCTGTCTCAGTTGGGGGACGACGGCGATGAACACCCCATCCTGTTCACGAGTCGGAAGCTATTCCCCAGAGAGTGCAAGTACTCCACGGTGGAGCGGGAGTGTTTAGCAATAAAATGGGCCATTGACAAGCTGCAATATTACCTGGAGGGTCGGCCGTTCCTCCTTCAAACGGACCATGCACCATTGAAATGGATGTACCAGAACCAAAGTCGCAACCCCAGAATCCTCAGGTGGTTCTTGTCCCTGCAGCCCTACACATTCACTGTACAGCATAGGAAAGGTGTGGAGAATGGAAATGCGGATTATTTATCGAGGGTCTTTCCTCTCCCCGAACGGGAGACTCCAGGGGGGGAGGTGTGTGACGGGGAGGACCGGGAGTGGTGGACTACGACTCCCTTGACACCCATGTCTCTCCCCTTTCAACAGCGCGAGACACCCTGCCAGGAGGACGATTGGCTCTCTAAAGACTACGGGTACAGTTGGGACGATGAGAACATTAAAGGTCAGGGCGCCTTTAACTGCGCCTCTCAGATCGCCGAGACTCCTCCCCTTGATGACGTAGCGGGCCCTGCCGAGCCAAAAGAAGGACAACCCAGGAAGTGGACGGACGGCGTATCCCCGGAGGAGGAAGGAGTCGGAGACCGGAGAAGGAGAGAACAAACGTTGAGTCGGGAGGAGAGCCTAGACGGAGGAGACGAGACGAGCCCCGGCGACACCAGCAAGCCAGGAGGCCAACGACCCCACGAGCCGCCCCGCCACGCTCCCGGGGGAGGAGTATGGCTTTCAGAGGTACGGGGCAAGGTAGCGGGTTGGGTGGGACGGCGTCTGCACCCTCCGGGGTAAAGAAACCGAGCGCTAGTGTAAATATTGTATAGTCGATGCGAAACCCCCCCCCTTTTCACGAGCACCAGAGCACTCGGCATCGCTGTATAAAACAATCACTTGAGCACTTGGTTCTCCCTCACACCCGGCCCCACTGCCTGACGTGAAGTGAACGTCCCAGTGACCATTTCCTTTTGTTCTCTTCTGTTACATGTCGCTTGCCTTTCCGGACCACTGGGCCATCTCGAGACTGGATCCTGACCGGAGAAGACATCCTGGAGCCTATTAAAAATACCAAAACGGATCCTGCAGCGTTTGCTAGGGAGAGACTTACTAGTAGAAGCCGGAGAGCATATATAAAAATAAAACCTTCTTTAAAATCACTGGTCAAAGTATCGGACTCGGTTACTCCCACTACTCCTGCTCCTTTACAGTTGTGAAGTAATGTAAGGTTCTGGGGTTTAAGGTCTACTTCTTATACCTCATTTTGTCTTTGCACTCTTTGTGCAAGGGTCTCTGAGCTCTGTCCAAACCAGTTCTGTCCTCACTGGTGCAGTATGACTACAGGAGTTTAGAGACTGCATTGTGCAGGGGAGACAGTCTTATTCAGGTGCAAGGAAAACTCCTCCCTCTACTCTAAATTCAGCCAAGGTCTATTCAGCTCAACTCTCAGCCCTCCATGAAGGGCCAGGCACACCTCAACCTCCCAGTGGCTGTCTGCAGTGAATGCACATCCCCAGCCCCTGTCAGTCTGAAACCAGACAGTCAATGCACAAACAGGCAGAGGCACACAGAATGGTTAAACAAGAAAATTCCTATTTTCTAAAAGTGCCATTTTCAAACACACAATTTAAAAATGATCTTTACTAAAATATGTGTTATTCAATTCTGAGTTCAGAGAGCCTAAACTTTATTTCTCTAGCTTGTCCCAATGGGAAGCAATACTTGTGAGATGTTATAAAGTTTTTCCCATTCTATCCTACGGGACAGATAGCCTTTCAATAGTGACAATGCCATTGCCATTATTTCACTATCAGGACATGTCACACACACTAGTACATGTCCTAGTTTTCACATACACTGCACAGGGGGTACCTTAGGCCTAGCATAGGAGTGCCTTGCATGTAAGACAAAGGAAGGTTAGGGCCTGGCAAGTGGTTGCAATTGCCAGGCTGACATGGGATTTAATAAACTGCGCACAGACACTGTAGTGGCAGGTCTGAGATACCTTTTCAGGGCTACTCATGTGGGTGGAACAACCAGTGCTGCAGGCCCACTAGTATTTGATTTACAGACCCTAGAACACTCAGCACACTTTACAAGGGGCTTACCAGTAAATCAAATATGCCAATCAGGGAGAACCAATTGTAAACACAATTTACACAGGAAGCACTTCCACTTTGACACTGATTAGCAATGGCAAAGTTATCTAAGCTAGCAAAAATGAAATCCAGCACAGCATAAAAAATACAGGAGGTAGGGGCAAAAAGTCAGGGAAACCACGCCAAAGGTGCCAAGTCTAACAGGGACGTTATAGTTAGGCTCAGATTTCACTCGTACAAAACCAGTGACATTCAGCAGCTTTAGTTAGCTGAATTAACTACAACTTGCGCCCCCCTCAATGCACCAATTATGACCTTATATATTACATCACTCATGACATGGTCAGCTTCCAGTCAAACCCTACATCCTATCCCTTGCATACAGGCACCTCATGCAAATGCCTGACAGCTGAGTTCAGTGTGGGGTCAGGAATTTGTTGTGGGTCAGGCTCCATTACCAACTACCCCTGTGGGTTGGGAACAGGGACAGTGTTTTCATTAAGTAAGGCAGTTATACTGACTTTGTCAAACGGTCATAACACCAAAATATAAAAACAATTACTTGTTGGCTAATGAAAAGTATTTGTATTAATTCACAGCAATGTCCAACAAAAATAATTGTCATTAAAAAAATATATAATTCAGTTTTAATAAAAAAAAGCATCAACATGTCTTTGGGTTTGCTTTTTAACATTTTGGAAGCTACAATACACCATTATAAAACCCATCACAAGGTGGCTCTGCATTCCAGCTGAAAAGCATAGCGCTTTTGAAAATACAGTAATCTCTCCTGTGATCATGGATTTCATATCCTAGGAGACTTACTGTTTTTTTTTAAAACTAATATTGCTAGAGGCTACAAAACCCCCTGTAGCCCCTCACAACTTTAAAACATGCTTGGTGGTGGCCCTGCCTTTTCTAGGGGCACCCCTAGTTGAAAAATGTATTTCAAAATGCCTTAGGGCATTATGAGGTGCTCCTTGGTAGAGCAGTGAATCATATGTTTCTCTTTTTTGCATTACTGTGTGTTTAGGGTGTCCTGGCCCCACCCACAACTCCCACAGATTTGTTTTTCGTTGGGGGCCATTTGAGCTATCAATAATGATTCCATTATTGATGTCATTCACCATATCATCTGTGATGCAATAAGTGAGGTCAGAAGCAATGTTAGGGGTAGCTCAGTGAACTACAATTGTGCATGGAAGAAATTGGAGATTTATCTGAAGGAGTGAGAACTCACTTCATGTAATAACACAATCCTTGCCAGGGTGAACAACTGAAGTCACTAAATTACCTGTGGGTAAGTCTCTGTTAGCTTGGCACAAAGCAGTCAGGTTTAGCTTAGGGGCAATATGTAAATTATGCAGTACTCAAACACTAATAAGTTGAAAAGCAACACATGAAAAATCCTAAACCAACTTAGAAAATTCTGGCATATTATTTTTTTTAAAATGACTCCAAAATTACAAAAAAACAATTAGTAGAACTGGCAATATGAATTTGTAAAGCTTGAATTAAAAATAACACAAAAAAGTGCAAAGCGTCAAATGCAGGTATCTGGCTGTGCTACACCGGGTCAAAGTCAAAGGTTAAGGCCGATCACCGGTTGAATACAGGGACCAGCTTAATCCCACTGAAATGTGTGTCCTCTGATTTTGAAACTTTATGGGGAAAGAGTGGTCATTGATGAGTTGTCAGATGGACAAGTTGCAAGCTGCATCCAAAGTGGGGCTCAATGATGGTAGGCTCCTGAGCAGGACGGTCCCAGTACAGTTATTGACAAAAGTGAGAACACCCAGGACAGGTGAAGTCTAACTTCCATGCCCAGAAAGACGATGCTGCTTGGTGTTGGTCCTGGTGGAGCAATCTACGTTCAGGCTTAGAAACCCTTTCTGGAAGTCAGATCTCCTTCAGCGGAGCAAACCGGCAACTTTAGGCTGACCAGGGATTCGAAGTTGATGGCTGTGGCTTCAATAGCAACACTGCTCTCAATAGGTTCTCCAGGCAAAAAGTTGATTAAAAGTTTCCATGTCCCAGTTTTTGCAGTTTAGATCAGGAGGAGTACACTATAACACCAGCTAAGGGTCCAAGGCCTGTGGGAACAACTTCGGGGGTTAGGACACACTCCAGTAGAGGTCAGCGGCAGGGACTAGGGCAGGTTTAGTTGAAAATGGGCAGCTCTGCAGTTTCAGGGAGGCCGACTACTGAAAGCTTCTTGTGTTCTAATAGCGCCAACAGGAGGTCCGCCAGTGACTCTTGGAGTCACTTCTGTGGTGATAGGTTCAAGGCAAGCAGGTCCTGTCTTCCTTCAAGTTCTTCAGACATCATGGCAGTCCTTCTCAGGACCAGGTATGTTCTGATGAGGCTGTGTGGAGTCCACATTTATACCTGATGCCATCATGTGGGTGGAGAGAAATCCTTCTTCCACTCCCTAAACCAGTTCTGGTTATTTTCTTCCCTCCCACTGGTTTTGGAGCCAGCCTGGCTAGAGAGAAAAAGTTTAACAGTCCTAGGTGTGAGCTTTATCTGCCAGTGTGAGGGTAGGCAACCCGATCCTACATAAGGTTACACCATGCAGTAAATTCCCATGCTCTTAAATCACATTTGGGAACCGGAACATAGCTATTACAACAGGAAAGCATATTGTAGAATGGGGAAATACCCTTGAAAAACATCTCCCTTCAACAGAAAATGTTGAATTGAAATAAACCAGGAGGGAATCCTCAAATTATATTTTTATAGTGATATAAATGACATAAAGCACATGAGGATTCCTCATGAATGAATTGCAATTTTAAGCACCGGAACCCAATCTCCTAAAAGCTGATACAAACTAACAATCCAGACCTACAGATGTAGTGCTCACAAATTCCTTGTGCCACTACCATGGATGCCAGAACGTAATCAATATGCAATATTGCAGGCTGCTAGCGAAGAGAATGAAGCTGCACAGTGTTAAAGGACAACATAAATCTCCTGTCTGAGACAGCTGCCCAGACTAATGGTCATTTAATGTATTAGAGTCAGAATTTCCAACCTATCGCCTTAGCAGGGACATCATATACCTCATGCTGTCTACCATCAAGGATGCCTGGAAGCCAAATATTGGAACACAGACTGAAATCCCGCCTTCATAATATTAAATAATTTCTAATTGTTTCTCAAAGGACCTACAGAACCGAGCCATTCACATGTATCTAGTGCATTGAATTGTTTTCTTTTGTCTAATCCATTTGTTAATGAAAATGCCCCGGACTCCAACAGCTTTCTCCTCTCATTCAAATGAATGCCAGCTAACTCATAATCTGGTTGCACTTTCCTACTCCCCACTGTAATTTTAAAACCCCCTCACCCAGCAACTATCTCCTATTACTCACATTAATCCTAGCTGTACTCTAACCTGCATTTATGTGCATGTGCATTGGTCTTTTGCTGTGTCATTAACATTTTGCTTCTGCTCACTACAACATATAGCATGGGACTGTGGGTCAGCCTACTTAATCGACAGGTAACTTTACTTTGAGTGACTGCATTTTGCTCTCCCACACAGAGCACCACCGCACACAAGCTAGTTCCCTTCAGTGCCAGTGCTTATGTTTTTACTTCATAATTACTTTAGTGTTGCCTTTGCGTTTAGAGCCTGAAATGATATCTGGGCTCTTCTGATGCATATTCCTTCTTTATACCATCTCCTGCCATTGCTGTTTTAAATTCCTTTTGGAGAGTTATTCTTTTCTGACTGCTGCTATTTCACAGCATACCAATTAATAAAATACATTTTTTATTTAAGCCCATGGGCATAAATTGCACATACAATTTGAGCATATGCACATAGTTACATCTTCTCATGTAGAGTATCTACCCTCAAACTGTGAATAGATACAACAATATAATTGTTACATGCACATTTTGAAAGTATTGACAAGAAACAAAGCTAACATCCTTTTGATCTACCCCCTGACCTGTCGTCTGAGCCAGGAGGGAAACAACCTTTACAAAGCAGTAATTACATCGCACTACCTTTACATAGCAGTCATTACATCGCAACATCCTTTACATTGCATGTCATTACAACGCAGCCATTACATTGCAAGTCACTAAAACTCATGTCATTACAATGCATGTCACTACAATACAGGCATTACATCGCAAGTCACTACAACACATACCATTACAATGCACAGTACCCTTACACTATCCGACACTTACCCTACTGTTGCACTCACTGGAGTTAAAATAGTAATTTTTACCCCTACACTATCCAACACTTACCGTACTGTTGCACACACTGGAGTTAGAATAGTAATTATTACCCCTATACTATCCAACACTTACCTTAAATGCAGTGTAATGGTATGCATTGTAATGGTATGCGTTGTAAAGGTATAATGCGATGTACTTGGAATGCGTTGTGAAGGTAGCATCTCAAAATGTGATGTTATGGCATGCTATGTATAAGAATGCATTGTACAGGATGTTGCGATGTAAAGGCGTGCATTGTAAATATATGCGTTGTAACGTCATACATTCGAGCCAGGATAAATGTTGTGCACTCACATGCTGAAGCCCATCAGTACCAGCTACCCATTTTAATGGCACCTAGGTAAGTGTATTAAAGGATATAAGAATGAAAGAAGAATCACACTCTGTGTCACATCGCTGTATGTTCGGTACATGCTACAAGCTCTACATATAGGAAAAGGGGAATGTGTAGTTGTATGTGTATGCCAGGGGTGGATCATGGTGAATGGATATTGTCTTTAATAATGTTCTTGGCATGATTCAATAGCAAGTCCCAGGCCTAGGGAGTAAAATATTTTCTTAGACCAGCTTGTACCTCCCTATGTAATAGTGTGCTCTCAACCTAGCTCCACGAGACCACCAATCAAGCCCAGGTAGCTATGATAGGAGCAGAGGACTGCTTCCATTGCATTGTTATGGATCTCTTAGCTAGGAGTAAGGCAAGGTCAATAAATTTGACTGCGGCTGTCTCAAGCAGAAGGAGAGGAACGGAGCCCTGGACAGTGTGTTTTTTATCTTCAAGAAGGATCCCAAGAAGCGGAGTCTAAGTTTGAGTGAGCTTTTCAAATGGTAGACACAAAGAGTCCCTATGTTTTGAAGCAGCCTTAGATTGCTGAGGGAAACAATCCCAAGGGGTTTTCTTACAGAGAATTTATCACGGGACAAAAACAGCAGTGAGCCAATACCAGTAAGCACCAAACAATAAACTGTGATGGAATGATAAGTATAAACAAAGAGATAAAAAATCAATTAGAGATTTATTTGGACCTCCCAATTGGGTTACAATCTAAAAATAATTAAAAACAACTAAAACAGCCTTTTCGTGAAAGGGTTGCGATTTCAAATTAAAATGAACAGAAATTGTTTTGTAAAAATGTTTGTGTAGGTATTAAGTGACTCATGTGAACAACAATGTAATATGGTATATGTACAGCTAGTACTAAGTGGGGAGAATTGATGAAATCCTATGGAAAGCTCTCTCGGAATTGTCATTAATTATTCCATCCATAAAATAAGTTGTAACATAATGTCGTCATGAACATTTTTTAGTGACCATATAATAAGGAACAATGTATAAAAATCTTTTTCGTTTTATATATATCTATTTCGCTATTGTGAAAGTATCTCTCCGATACAACACATTCCTGTACCATTTATATATAAATGTTGGATTATATTGGGGTAATGTGAAAGAATATATATAATTTGAATTTATAAATGATTATTTTTCTAATTCTTTGTATGATTGTGCAACCTATGTGGTCGCTCCTATTCTAGCCATGCGATGCTTTAGTCCTCTTTGCTGTTTAGATCACCCAATCCAAAATGGCCGCGCTACTTTTTGATCGAATCACCGATATTCTAAATTAAGTTGAGAGGAAGTGGAAGAATATAGCATCCCAATAAACAATCAATAAAAGAGCGGGATGGGGTATTTTCGACATTAACATCGAATTTACTATTCTAACGCCGATGTTTTAGTCTAGCCATGCGATGCTTTAGTCCTCTTCTCTGTTTGAATCACCCAATCCAAAATGGCCGCGCTATTTTTTGATCGAACCACCAATATTCTAAATTAAGTTGAGAGGAAGTGGAAGAATATAGCATCCCAATAAACAATTAATAAAAGAGTGGGATGGGGTATTTCCGACATTAACATCGAAATTACTAATCTAACGCCGAGAGTCCCCGTGAATTACTTCCGGGTGGAGGGCTTGAACACGATAATAATCAGATCCCAAATACAATTTTAATAACACTGAAAAAAATAAATGACATACTAACAAAAATCTAATAGAATCCCCCGATTTGGGAGTTATTGATCGTGATAAAACACCGCAGAATAGAAAGCCGGCTTGAACTTCCGGGTTAAGCGGAGTAGAGCCAGCATAAAAACACGGCGCCGGAGAGCCCAGATTACCCGTCGAATCAAGACGAAGGCGGACGCACGGAGGAACAGGGAGGCCGACCAGGAAACTAGAGGTATGGGCTGCAAGAGGGTTTGCTTAAACGGGGTCCCCACGACCACGCTCACAATAGTCCTAAAGGGGCAAGAATACATGGGTACTCCAATCCCCCAGAGGGTTTACCTCTATTTTAGTGTAAATAACACGTTGCCTCACCTGTCTCTGACCAACAAATATCTGCAAATATCTGCAAAAGGGCAGTTAGGAAATAATCTCCGGTAAAATTATGTGGATATAATTTCAAAATTGATTAAATGATAGATGGGGTAATGTCGAAAGCTATCCCTCATTTGACGACATCAGGGATTAAATTATATATAAGTCTCTAGACAATACCTAAGTCTGAAAAACTAAGAAATATTCTCAATAAGGAATTCAGAGAAAAACAACATGTGTAAAGATTGAAATTATCCCCTTTTTGATCTGGTCGAAATAAATCTTGTTTTTTTAGACATTGCTGACTTGACAATAATACCACAGAGTGGAAGTGCATAATTTAAAGAGCACAGCGGCAACGTCAAATACTCGTAGTTGGTGAGTACACTGCGGATAAATCATAAATATTTGCCCCCATGAATCGTTTTGCCTTTTACTTTTGACCCATATATTCCAACAATGACTAAGGGCGGGCATGTATTTTTCCAATAGGACACCCAACAAAAACCGAGTGTTTTAAGACTTTACTAATATATGGTGGTTCCTCCGTGCAAAAAGAAAACGTGGAGGCAGTATTGAAAGGTAAATGGTTTTTTTAGAGTACTAAAGCCATCTAGACACCAGTATCATTAATACCCAATCGCTTAGGGACCTGGAGCTATAACAACTTATCTACACTTCTTATAGCTTCCCAGTGTGACTCAACCATCAAAAACCAGTCCACGCTGAGAGAAAAAACTGAATATACTTATCAGACTTGAATCTGGAATCACATTGCAGGTACCAGATTGTTGATGACTAATAGTAATAAAATGTAACTTTTTCCATTAAAAGAAAGAGTGGGGTAGGAGAAAGTATCTTAGGCAACATGTAGATACCTTAAAAAATGAAAAATTAGCCTTAAGGGGACGTAATACTGTTTAATAAGTAAAGAGAGTAAGCCAACTGTATCGTTATAAGTGTGAAACATGACATGGTACTAAATTCCTGTTGTTTGACTTATAGATTCTATGAAAATTATATGTTTGTCCTGATGAAGGTGTAAAGATTGAAAGCCACCGAAACGCCGCGTCGACTTGTTTTGCTTATTGTATTGTCTGTTCATTTTAATTTGAAATCGCAACCCTTTCACGAAAAGGCTGTTTTAGTTGTTTTTAATTATTTTTAGATTGTAACCCAATTGGGAGGTCCAAATAAATCTCGAATTGATTTTTTATCTCTTTGTTTATACTTATCATTCCATCACAGTTTATTGTTTGGTGCTTACTGGTATTGGCTCACTGCTGTTTTTGTCCCGTGATAAATTCTCTGTAAGAAAACCCCTTGGGATTGTTTCCCTCAGCAATCTAAGGCTGCTTCAAAACATAGGGACTCTTTGTGTCAACTTTAACTCCCCCTCCCTGACATCCGTCACTAGGGGATCCTCTATTTGTTTGAAAACTTTTCAAATGGTAGCCTTCCTGATTCATGGAAGAAGCCATCAGTAAGCCTATTCCTAAAAAAGGCAAAATTGATCAGCCTACTAACTTTCGTTGGATCACTTTGCTGGATATCACTTCTATGCTACTTTTCTCAAACTTTATTAAAGCACTTAGCTTCCTCGGCCTCTGCTGCTGTTTTCTTGACTGCCGAGCGACTTTTGAAAGGGTGGTCAGAAGCCCGCATTGGCAAAAGCTCTGACAGTAGAAATTATCTGTGTCCCTGTTAGATCTATTGGTGAAACTACATAATTGATAATTGGGTAAAGGTTGATCTTGACAGGACAGGTTGTCAGGTACGCTCCACAGGATCCGGGCGACGAGTATAAAGCCCACCTCCAAACGTCACAAACACTCTGATAATTGTCAACAGAGGATTTGAGCCATTAGGCGAGGGGAAAAGTAAAATAATAAACAGGGAAGGGAAGGAAGGGAACAGCTGGGAAAGGGATGTACCTGAAACGACAGAACATACAGGGGTAAGACCACCAATCGTACAACACCGCAAAAGCTAATGTACTACTACGTAAACTAAATACCTGTGGGTTAAAAGGCAGGTCTTTTCTATGGGTTTTCTCTATTCCCCTTTTTTGAGAGACAGGCTTGAGACCTATAGGGAACATATATAGGTTAACTTCAGTCTGATAGCAAGTACTGATACACACATGACCCAGACAGGACACTTCCTTTCATACCTGATTCATATTCTAAGAACGCAGGAAAAGGGATTCTGGGTATAAGTCACCACCATGAAAGAAGAACAGGACTGAAAAGGAACCCTGTAGCAGTGAAAATGCCAACCTTCTGGACACGGTAATGCGTGGGGAGCAAGAACCACAGCATTCCGCTCCGTTGGAAACAGTACACTCAAAACACAAGGCAGTCCTTTGGTATCAGACAAAAGGAGAGTTCAAAGTAAATGATACACGAAGTTTGTTGTAAGCACAAACACATAGGCTCCGCCAGGACAACACTACCTTTTAGGCGTGCCTATGAAACCCACGGAAACGCGTAGCTGCGACCGCCACAGCGCTCCGCCTGTAAATAGGGACAAAAGGTCCAAAAGAATAACCACAAGCGCTTGCTCTGGCTACGCGGAGCTGCGACCGCCACCGCGCACCACCTATTGTCCGTGGTATGGAAAACGAGTATGGCCACAATGTACACAAAAAAGGAAGAAGACACGGCAGCGTGTGGCTTCCTACCACTCCGCTCCGCTCTTCCACGTCAATCCAAAAACAAAGAACAAGGCGCGGCAGTTCTTGCACTGCACGCACCAGGAAACGGCAACGCGTGGACACCCACAGCGCTCCGCTCAATGACGGGCAATCAAGATGCGGGAGGGGCCGCTCCTACCTGAACTGCAGAACAACCGCTGCAACCGTCCAGGACGAGCCCCCAGCAAGGCGGCAAGACGCGACCTTCCTTCTCGGACTCACGAGCAGGAAACAGGATAACACGCAACAGGAAGCGTGTCTCACGGACAGATGTAGCCTCAGCCGAGGCTTCTGGGAAATGTAGTCTTTTCAACCTAGAGGTGAAGACGATCGTTCCTGCCACACAGCGCAGTCATGCAGGCGCTCCGACAGGCTCTGACACAGGTAACCTATCAAGGGAGACCCCAGTAGAGAATGGCTCACACCAGGAATGTGGTTTGGCTCCTCTGTTCAATTTATTTATTGTGGACCTCTTCGATGCATTAAGTGCCACACACAGTTTATCTCCCAAGATTGGGGTAGGCACATTAGTTGCTTTAAGCATGCTGATGAACTGACGGTGATGAATCTTGCGCCTATTGGGCTCCAACACAAATTAAACACATTAAGTTCATATTGCCTTGAAAATAAATGAACGATTAACATAAAAAAAACAAAAACCTTGTTCTTCGCAAAAAGAAAAGAAGATTCACTTGGTTTTTAGGCAATGTGTAGTTGAAAGAGGTCAGGGAGTATACATATTTGGGGATGCCTTTCTCCAGATAGTTTAAGATGTGACAAACATCTGGTCACTCCGAGGCTTGTACTGGCAGTGGAAGTGAATAGCTTGAAACGATTTGACTGCAAACACACCAGTTATACTTTGAGCAACTAAGTAAAGTCTTTAAGGGTAAATGAATTCCTCAGGGTCTATATGAAGCAGAGGTGCTGGCAATGGATAGCCGGGTTACATGTGAGGGGTTAGAAGACAACAATTTGACACCTCTCCTTGACTTTTCCCAAAAAATGCAATGGTTCAAGTCATAAAGAGGGAGCTGAGAAATGTAGCCTGGACTACTCTTGTGGATGCAAGAGCCCTGCAATGTTATTGTTTGACTAAAGTTGAAGTCCAGTGTCAGTAATAATGGAGTGCTTAGGAGTTCCAGA
Source organism: Lissotriton helveticus (assembly GCF_964261635.1). Classification (NCBI taxonomy): domain Eukaryota; kingdom Metazoa; phylum Chordata; class Amphibia; order Caudata; family Salamandridae; genus Lissotriton; species Lissotriton helveticus. The sequence continues at coordinate 1,013,447,969 of NC_136072.1, forward strand.
TATGCATCTCGAAGGGGCAAAAGAAATAAAACAAATAAAAAGCACTCTTAGGCGCTGTGCTAATTGCTTAAAGAAGGAATGGGGGATGAGAAGAGGGAGGTTGGTAAAATAATGAAGGAAATGTGGGAGAACTACCATTTTTAGGTCTCGGACCGTCGCACTGCGTAGCAGTGGGCGGAGTCCGAAGATTTTATGTTTTTGTGTTAAGGGGGCTTTAACCCGCCCCTCTCCCCCATTGGCTGGCTTCCTAAACGGAGGCCAGCCATTGGAGGAGAGGGGCATCACTCCATTAAAGCCCCGTCTCTTTCGGATTCGGGGGCGTGTTTTTGGCGTTCTTTCGCCCTGTGACGTCATCCGTCACTCAGAACGCCAAAAACACGCCCCCGATTCTGACATTTTCGGACCTTTGCGGCGGCCATTTTTTTTCCCTCTTGTTTCTCTCCATTCTTCTTTTCTCGTTCCTGTCTCCTCAGCCTTCTTTCTTCGCCCGGCGCCTGCCTCCCGTCAATTTTTTTAAAAAAATGGGCCTCGCGCCCCACCACCGCCGCAACAAACACCGCACATGCCCCGGAGTACGCATGGCGCCCAGAGGGGCTCCGGGGCTTCATGCTTCAAAACGGGACCTCGAGCCCTACCACGCCGCAACGGCGGCACAGGAGCTCCCAACACCGCCTCAAAACACCGGAGCTCCGCATGGAGCACCTCCGGCTCCGGAGTTTCAATTTTTTTTGGGGGCTAGAGCCCAAGAGCACCACCATGGAGACCCCACAACCGCTGTACATGCCACGGAGCCCGCATGGCGCCCAGCGGGGCTCCGAGGCTTTGTATTTAAAACGGGACCTCGAGCCCTACTACGCCACAACAGGTACGCAGGAGCCCCCAACACCGCCTCAACACCCCGGAGCTCCGCATGGAGCACCACGGGGCTCCGGGGGTTTCATTTTATCTATTATTTTTTTAAAACAGGGCTCCGGGCCCGATATGGAACCCAAGGGGCCCGGAGCCACCACCACAACCACCGCACATGCCCCGTAACCCGTCATGGAGCCACTCATAATAGACCCCAAAACAATAGCGGGCCGCCCCCCGTGTGTCCCGAAAAGACCACTGAGCCCCCAATAGGCCTGCACGTTTGGCGAAGAAGAGAGGGGGGGAAGAGACGAAGAGGCAGAATGAGCCGGCTGTCGCCAGGCCACTGTCCCTGGCCACACGGCCGTACTCAAGTGCAGGGCTCTCAATCCGGCAGAACTTCAAGGGTCCCGGGCCCCCTCACTGCCAGGAACCACACAGGTCAGTAGGATGCCAAAGCTTCAAGATTTCCGCCGGCTGCGCAATGAACTCCAGCCACCCGCTCTGTCGGCGACCCGATCAGGCCGCCGATGATAAGCTCACCCCTCAGAAGGCCGGAGGGCCGCCGATATGTCGAGGCTGGCCCCACACAGGATATTGTTGCGGGAGCCCCACTGCAGTCCCCGCTAGCGCACCCCACTGCTGCCACGGCTTCGGCCGCGCAAGGCGGCAGGGAGTCCACACAACCCTGTGGCGCAGGATAGAGCCTCGATACAGGTAGGCCTCTGCCCCCTCGTCCTCTATGGCTCCCAAGATGGCTCCGGGGGCAGCTCTCAGAAGGCAACAGTAGCGGACTTATCCCATTCCCAGCAGCAGGTGAGGGCTCCAATGAATGGATTGCGCATGTGTCAGGCGGGGGCTGATACGGCCCAGCCTTACACTGGCACAATACATATCTGGCATGCTTGCACTGGCTAAGGCAGTGCAGCGTGCCCGATAAATAATGGAGATTCAGGGCTTGCCAATTCATGTGCCCTCTTATCCTATCAGAAATCGGAAAAGAGAAATAAGGTGTACCTCACACTCTGTTCCGGCTTCTGATTTGGTGAAAGCTCGTCTGTTGTCCAGAACCGTGGAACTGACCTGCCCGTCAGATTAAGGAGCAGGTACGTTTTGTTTCTCAGCCTCCAAATGTTGTGCATTTGTCTCTGGCAGGACTGGAGTGCATGTGTATGCCTGTGTGAATGTCTCTGTGTGTGTGTGTGCCCGAGTTCTGATGGATGGGAGTCGAACCCATGTATGAGCTGCTGGGATGTGTCTGTCAGCTCTAGTATGTTAAAGGATGGTTTCCCTGAGAGTTTAGTCTGCGGGTGGTAGCCATTTACGGTCAAAGGTGGCATGGCTGTCTCTTGGTATGATCGCGTGGTGGGGGGCGCGTTGAGTGTGCTCTGCAGTGGCTGGAGGGGAGGGGCTGCATTCCTATACACTCAGCTGAGCAGCTGCATTCCAAAACTCTGCAGGTCGTTATTTGGGGGGGTACGATGAACGCCCTCAGCCCCCAACCCCTCCCCTCACACAATGACCCCTTTCCTCATTCAACAGGCGGCGACGCCCCTGCTCCGTTGCCTCTGACCTCCAGCCCTTTACCCTGTGTTTTGAGCAGACACCCACACCTCTGAAGGACACTCCCTCCTGTCTACCAGGAAACGCCTTGCAGCATTCTTGTTCCTTGTCCAGCAGTTGTGACGCCGAGGAGCACACACCGCAGCCCCAGGACGCAAGAGAAGCCCTCCGAGCCAGGGTAGGGTCTGACCTGGCCTTCCCCGGGTCAGGGTCCGAGGCCGGAGGCACAGCGGTGAACGCGACTTAAAAGTCTCATCCCCTGCGTAAGTTCAGAGTGTGCTGTTGTGATTGCATCTTGGGGCGTCACTCCGAGTTTTGTTGACACTTTGCCGGCGCGTGCAACCTCGAGCTTGGCGCAGTGAAAGGCGGACTAAAAGTGAAATGCAGCGTTTTAAACTCTTTTGCTGGCTGCTGTATTCTGTGAACTGTAAGACAAGTGCCGTGTTTTGGTGTCTGCAGATATTCATGCACCGCTTGGGTGACTGTATGTGTTTTTTTTTCGTTTCATGAAGTATTTTGCTTACTGTGTGTTTAGCTCCAAGGAGTGCTTTGTCGCCTGTGCACGTGAACTTGCAAGTTTTAGGAAGTGTTCGGTTGCTGTAGGTTTCACGCAGTACTCTACTGGTCCCTCAACATTTGTAGCCTGTAAGTTTGTATTAACTGCACTCGTTACTAGTTGCACTGTTAACATCTGATTGTCACGTGCCCCCTAACTCGCCCCACCCAGCAAATATGCAGGGCCAGCAGAGCCCACAGGGATTTTGAACAGGCACGAAAGCCTTAAGTTCACTCTAATGAGCACCGTTGATACTTGTTGAGGTCATTGCATAGCTGGTATTTGTGTGGGGGATTCTTTGCCCCCAGGTTTTCAATCAGAAACCCTGCATCCGCCCCAGGGCATATACACCATAACTTACAGAAAGAACACTCTACTACTCTACTACTTACTCTGTGTGTGGGTGCTAATGCAATAGGTCTCGCATATGCAAGCGATTAAGCTATTGGCAATGTAAATGACAATGCCATTTATTTATGATTTAAAAGAAAAAAAATAATGAGCAATGCCAATAGCTCTACCATTAATGCTGCCGAGACCATTGCATTGTAAATGCTTATTACTAATGCCACCCATCCGATTAGTGCTAGGGGATAACAATGTCCAAAAAGTCATATGAGTTTGGAGATCTTGCATCGCTTTGCGCTGGCTGCCATTTCTCAAATCTGTGGGAGAGTGGTAAATGTTGACCCCCTAGATATCAAAATGTAACCATTTCGACCTGCAGTCTGGGGTCCAATTGCAACTGCAGCTGGAGTCAACAGGTTTGTTGGAGAAAAAAGACACAAGATTTAGCCCAGTTTAGCTTACAACCCCAAAAAGCTGCAAAGTCAGAAAAGACCTGCTCTGTTATGGACAGATCAGTATGTGCATCACACACATACAAGAGAAGGTCATCAGCATATAATGATACCGCGTTGGTCAGGCTCCAATTTGGTAACCCCCAGACTGATCTGTGGAGACAGAGGCTGGCCACCAAAGGTTCCATAGCCATAGCAAATAGTAACGGCGAAAGGGGAATGCGCAGGGAATCAAAGATCTGAGTCCTGAGGTTCTGTAATTCTCGAGTCTGACTCCATTTTGTTCTGTGCCACCATTTTGTGTTGCCCTCACGTAGGCCTGTAAAGGTAACCTGGCGAACGAAGTGGCCTAGCCTTCTTAGTTCATGTATACATTAACTAGGTTTCTTTTTGACTCTGAAATGAACTGTAAGAAACTGACCTCTTCACCTGAAACTGACCTCGCAAAGCCAATTTCCCTGATCGATCTTTTTCTGAGATTGCCAATCAATGTTCAGGACATCGTTAACTTTTTAGTTTCCTTGCACGTGCTTTATCTTGTTCAGCATCTGTTACTGTTTCTTTTTTTTATGTTTCTTCATTACATGGGTTATGCTTTCAATTATAGGTTTGTCCGGCTTGTGGAGATTGAATTTGGGACATTCCTATTAATTATCTTTTGGGTTGGGATACTGTAAATTGAGTTTTTGCTATGTGATACTTTGTTTAAAAATGTATCTTATTGGCTAGAATTTTGTGCAGTGGGTGTACATTTATAATGTGAATATTGGGTATAAAAGGAGATGTCTCGCCTTAGTAAAATGAGCAGTCTCCTGAGAATTCACACCGTGATGTATTTCTAGGATCACTGTTACTAGCTGCAGCCAATAAACTTGGTCTCTGACGCCATCAAGAAGTATTCCGTGTCTTTGAATACCAAGACAGGTAAACTCGAAGATCTTAGGCGTGCCCCTGACGCCGCTGGGTTAAACCCCGGTTCTTCAACTGGCACCCAACGTGGGGCGACTTCAGCGGTACTGGTCCAAGCCCGAAGATTGTGAGGAGCCCCGTGAGGAAATTCTGGAGGACGGCCGCCACTTTATTGACCCCTGCATGTCGACGTGGACCGAAGGTTTTTTTCTGCGAGGCTTCCCCTTTCCGACAGCTGCGAAGGACTGCTGCCCTGACTGTCACCCTGTCTTGGACCCTCTTGTGATGATTTGTAAGGCGAGACGTTAGACGGTCTTCTGGTGGCGTGACAGACATTTTGGTTAAGTATAAGTGGGTCGCTCCCACGACTTTGTTTTGTTTCTTGGTTTTGATTCGTCCATTGCAATAGTCGAAGCCGAGGGGTTCATATATTTACGAGTGTATCATTTTTGATAACCCCTTGAAGTTTGAAGCAAGACTAGCGAGCTAAAGATGCCTGGTTTTGACAAAATTAGGAAATTGTTTTGTTGTAGTTGTAATAAGGATTCCCGATTGGAGAATTCGTGTCCGATACCTCCGGTTGGAACTCCAACCTATGAGCTCTATTCAAAGCATGGTGTGTGTCCCATTACCTTTAATGAAGTATGGGTCCGTTATACAAGGAAAGATGGTGTTTTACGATGGCCCCAACATGGTAGTTTTGAATCAGATATTTTAGAGAACCTAGAAGTTGCGCTATTTAAGAAGAAAGCCCGGCCGGCGATGTTTGACTCTTTCCGCCTTTGACGTAAGGAAGCCAAACAGCGAGAAATTATGCAAGCAAAGAGAGATAGGAAGGAAAGGAATATGTCGGTAATGCAAGTTGCTAGGCAGTTTAAGGAAGATGAAGATGATCGTGCGATTGAAGTGTCAGATAGAAAACATTGCATGGCCATTGACAAATGTTACCCGGCTTTGCCACCTCCCCTTTCAAATGTGACTGAAGACCCTGAAAAGGATCCTTTGATGTCACATTTACTGAGATTACCACCCCCTTATGTGCAGGGTGTTACTGCACCTCCGTTACCTCCAGTTATTGCACCCCTTGTTGTCGTTCAACCCCCTGTTGTTGTTCCGCCACCTGTTGCTTCACAGGTGGTTCTTCCTTCCGCGGCGCAGCCCCCTCCAGGGCCGCCAGCTTTGTCACCAGCCTTGCCTCAAACTCCTTGGCCTTATACTCCTTTAACTTCGACTTCTCTTATTTCTGTCCCTACGTCTCTCTTGCCTCAAAACACTTTGGGCCATATGTATCATAGTTCCATTTTGCGAATTCCAAATAGCGATTTTTAAGGAATCGCTATTTAGAATTCGCAAAACGATATGTATGTGCAAAATCGCTTTTTTTATAGCGATTCCTTACCATTCCTAATTTGCGATTAGCAAATTGCTAATCGCAAATTACCCATTCATTTCTATGGGCCAGGAGGCCCATAGGAATGAAGGGGCAATTTGCGATTAGCAATTTGCTAATCGCAAATTAGGAATTTTTTCAAGGGTGCAGGGGTGTCTCAAGAACACCCTGCTGCAGCCCTGAAAACGACATGTGGGGGCATATGGCGCACATACATGCCCTAAGGGCATGTATGAGCGTCATATGGCACCTTTGGAATTTGAATAAATTGCTTATTTAAATGAATTCGCAACTTACCACCAACTTGAAGTTGGTGGTAATCTGCGAATCCTTATGGGCATTTTTGCAAAAATATTTCTTTGATACATTGCATTTAAGGAATCGCAGATTTTGCGATTCCTTAAGTGCAATCGCAAAATAAGGAATGGCAAAATTTGCGATTCCTTATTTTGCTGAGAAAATGTTTCATACATACCATTTAGCTAATTAGCATTCGCAAAGGCCGAAATTCGCTGAATTTCGGCCTTAGCGAATGCTAATTAGCTTGATACACATGGCCCACAGTCTCCTGTCCTCATGTCAACTTCTTCTCCTTCTGCTCGGCAATGAATGACTGAGACTGTCACTAGTATTTTGTCTCCTTTCTTTGGGTCACTAAATATGACCCCTGTTTCTGAACGTAAGCAGAGACGTAGTCAGCTTCCTGGTCCCAAAGAGCGGGCAGTGTTAGATCTCCTTGCTCGTAGATGGGTTTCGAATGCCTCCAAGTACGGTCCACAAGTGGTTATGGATATCTTCCTACAGTGGGAGGCACCAAAACAAAGGTATGTTTTTTATGTCATGTGTACCTTCCTTCGTCAGGAGTGGGAAGATAATGAGTTGGGTTCAATTCCATTGGAATTGATTAATGTTCAGTCTGAATTTGCTAAAGGAACGATAGTGGGTTCCGATGTTGAGGAAGCGGTAGAGACACTAATCACTTTTAGGTCTAGACTTCCACCTCAGTTATTGTTCGAACCTGACCCTTCTGTTAGGAGAAAAGTGAAGCAGTATCCTATGAGAGAGGTCCCCCCTGTATGGAGAGAGGCAGTTGTGGCTGATGCCGCTCATGGTATTGTGGCTGCACCGGCTCATTTTCAGCGAGTGTGGGTACATGTCCCTTGGAAGAGAGCTGAGGTCCTGGCTCTTAAGCAGACCTTGCCTGACCCCCGTAAAAATCCTGCTGGTTATTACAAGGAGTTGTCTCAGACAGTTGATGCATGTGTTATGAATTTAGCTGACATAGATATGTTGATGGGTAATGTAGTTCCTCAACCCTTGTGGGCGAAGATCCGGCATGAGGATCACGCGCCAGAGTTAGGAGATACATGGGTTAATATTACTGCTGCAGATAGACTACATTCATATGGAAAAATGCAATAACTTGAAGTATGTCCTTGTGGTTGTTTGTGCCTTTTCCAGTTGGATAGAGGCCTTGTCTACAGCCGAGGTTTTGCTCAAAGAATTTTTTCCCAGATATGGCTTGCCGAGGATGACATGGAGTGATAATAGAAGTGAATTTGTGGGTCAGATTATGAAGAAAGTATGTGCGGGTCTGGGTATTAAACAGAAATTTCACGCTGCACTTCACCCCCAGTCAGCAGGCCTGGTCGAGTGCTATAATGGCACTCTGAAGCTGAAGTTGGCCAAGGTGCAAGCGAGCTCTGGTCTTACATGACCCGATGCCTTACCATTGGCACTTTTGTCCACGAGAACGACAGTACATTCTCGCGTGGGACTTAGCCCATACAAGATTGTTTTTGGATGCCCGGCGAATGTCTGGGGTGTGCCGAGGCCTAAGAAGTACAGTGATATCGAGTACCCTATCTTGGTTAACTACTTACATGATTTGACTGCTAAATTGCGTGTTCTTCACCAACAGGTCCATGACACTTTGCCTTCAGTTTCTGTAGACGCAGGCCACACAATTCAACCTGGCGACTGGATTCTAACCAGGAATTTCCAGAGGTCAAAGAACTTGGAACCAAGATGTACCGGTCCATACCAAGTCCTGTTATCAACTCGGACTGCTATTAAGGTGTTCGGCAAGAAAAACTGGGTACATGGTACCCATTGCAAGAAGATACCTTTGCCCTTAATGTACGATAAGTGGGTCCGGGAAGGTGTTGCCGATTCCGAGAGTGAAAAGGTTCCAAGATTTGTACCTTTTAGCGATGCACATCTGGAATGGACTCAGTCAGAACGTGCGGATAATGAAGTCTTGCAAGAAGCTGTGCCGCCGTGTTTGAGATTTGATACTACACATCCAGAGACACTCTTTCAGGATCCAACTGTGCCTGGTAAAGAACGATACAACTTAAGGTCTAAAAAGGACAAATAAAATGTGAATTTTTTTGTGAATTACATTCTTTCAGACTAGAGACTATTTTTCTTTTTCTTTTTTGAGCCACCATCCGGGTTCAGCTGCAGGGTCGTGGTATAAGACTTAAGGGGCGGCCCGCGTATTGACGAAAGGTCTGCGGTTCTAGGGACGTCTAGGACACCTGGACACACACTTGAGTGAAGAAGGAAAATTGCAGCGAGCAGCACGTTAGAGGATGGAGTCTGTTGTAACTGAAAGAGATATACAATAGAAGGGGGTTCCCGAAGGCAATACAGGATGTAGGCAGGAAGGGAGGGGGTCAAAACATAAATAGAGAAATCACCTTGCCAAAATGGATACTCAATGGTCCTCCAAGGGATCCAGTTTTGTTAAAGAAGGAGCAACATTACCAGGTATCAGAGCCAGAGATTCAACTCATATTTTTTTATTGATTTTTATGACCATATTTATAAAAACACATTCAGGGATTAAATATTCAAGAGTTTATAAAAACAATCAATGTGATATTTCATATCAAGTCAGGAGGGAAACATTATCATACAGTTCAGTGTTCCAAGTACTCCGGGGCACTTTAGGGGGGTTCAACAGACACTCACACCTTCAAGGGGTCATTCAGATTCATACACATTCAGACCGTTCAACCAGATGAATTTCACAAAGCCTGCAACAAATAGGTGGACTTATGGTTGCATGGACCGGGGTGCAATCGTGGGAGGGCAAATTAGATGGTATAATGTTGCCGTCCTTGGTGGTAGGGCCGACGCGCGTTTCGGTGTAAGGCACCTTCGTCAGGGCAAACGGACGTAGCCGGGGAGTGGAACACACAAGCTGTAATCCACGGGGCTTCAAAGTGTTATCAGGAATAGAAGGGTCTGTATTTTTCACATGGGGTAGGTAAGGAGGATCTTATTCAATAGAAGGGAAGTTCTATTTTCCTTTCCTTCTAGTGACCGTAGAAGGTACACAGTGATGCAATTCCTTCCTCAGGGGTTCTGGTTTGCCTGTAACAACGGGTCAAGAGTTGCAATCATGAACTTATGATACTTGATATATGCAGACCACGTCTAGTCGTCAAGACACGCCACAGAGACATGTCCCTGATAATTGCGGGGGTACGATGGCCGCGTCTGGGTAGCAACCGGTAACTGGAAGGGGGTTGGGGGGCCTTTAATCGATACTCCTTCTTACTCGGAAGACTAACTAGGGAAATGATGGATCCCTGGTTAGAGGATGAACCAAGGCGCTTCCAGACAGCTGGGGCTTTAGTCCATATCCATTCCGTCCCGCTGTCTGCAAGCGCCTTGGTTCATCCTCTAACCAGGGATCCATCATTTCCCAGGGACGTGTCTCTGTGGCGTTTCTTGGAAGGAAGAGATAGCCGTGAACCACCCTTCCCTGCTTTCTCTTGACGACTAGACGTGGTCTGCATATATCAAGTATCATAATTTCATGATTGCAACTCTTGACCCGATAGGAGATGCCTATGTTCTAAGAGGGAGCTTAATAATAAGTTGCACAGCCACATTCCGCATAATTTGGAGTCTCTTTAACAGGTTGTCTGTAATGCCAAAGAAAGAATGTTGGCATAGTCTTGTCTGAATGTAATTAAGACAAAGACAACTGTCTTCCTGGCAGATAATGGAAAGAAGTGCAGAAATTTCTTAAGTGTCTGAAACGTGCCAAAACAGGTCACTATCACAGCTGACACTTGTGGCTGAAAAGAGTACTGGTTGTCAAATTTGACCCCAAGATGTTTAAAGATTTCTGCAGGAAGAGGCAGAGAAGCAGTTCAATCGGCCAACAGTTAGCCCACTTGTCGGAAAAAATGGTCCTTATAGAAGGATTTCATGCTTGTCCGTATTGCACGAAGCAAATACAAGGAGATGATGGATGGAGCGCTGAAACTTTTCAGACACTCACCCCAGTCATAGATCTGGGTTGAATCCATCATTGTTCTTTAGCTCACTTTGCCACCCCAGTTCAGACCAAGCTATATGCAAATCAGTATTGACCCTGTGCTTCATGGGAACAGTGAAGCCCGAACTGCCAAGCCAAGACTTCCCTGGACCGGAAACAAGCATCCCCGGACCAGTTTTGGGGTAACACCCCTCATCAGCTAGTCTAGCTTGATTCCAGTGGCAAAGTGAGCAAGGGAACCACATCAAGGAAAACCCTGCCAACTTAGGGCGAACAAAGCAAACACAAGCAGATGATGGACGGAGCGCTGAAAGTTTTCAGACACTCACTCACTCCCAGCTCACTTCGCTTTGTTTTTGATTTGTCTCTATTGTACGTCAGGTGATTAGGACACATCCATTCAAATACAGGTGTAGGACATGACTTACGTAAACCATAATCAACATCTTCTGCCTTGTGGAAGGAGAATAATAGTTGTGTGTCGTCCACATAGGAAATTCCCTTAACACCAAAGGTCTCAATCAACTTCAGCAGAGGTGCCAGATAAGCATTACAGAGGGTGGGGCTCATCACAGACCCTGAAGTGTACCCACCGAAAGAGTCTTTGAGCCTGAAGAGAACGGGGCCAACCAGACTGTTTGACCCCTGTTCTCAAGACAGGATTTGATCCAATCCAGCACATGTCCCCCCAGACCAGTTGCCTTCTTTCATTTTTTCTTTTCATTCCTACTTTCTTTCTCTCTATCCTTTTTTCTTTCTCTCTTCCCTATTTCAGTCCCTTTTTTCTTATTGCTTTTTTCTTCTTTTCTTGTCTTTTTCATTCTTTCTCATTCCTTTTTGACTTTTTTCTTTCCTTCCTTCTTTTTTCTTTCCTTCCTTCTTTCCTACCACATTTCTTTCTTTCATTCTATCGTTCTTTCCTTGTCTCTTTCTTTCTCTCTTTCCTTTTCTTTCCCTCTTTTCACTCTTTCATTCCTTTTTCTATCTCTCTTCCCCTCATTATGTCCTTTCTCTTACTCCTTTTCTCTATTTCTTTACTTTTTTCTTAGTCTTTTGCCACTCTCTCGTTCCATTTTCTTTCTTCCTTCATACTTTCTTTTCCTTTGGTCTTTCTTTCCTTCTTTCTTTTCTTCCCTGCCTTTTTTTGCCATCTTTCTTTCTTGCCACCTTTCTTTCTTTCTGTTTCTTTCTCAAAGGCAAGGGGCTTGCTTGCAGCCAATGTCAGAGCTCCAGCATTCATTAAGGGGCAATGTCTAACCACTATTCAGCCATTGGCTGACTCCACTACGAGGTACAGAATGCCACCCATTCACAAGGATCACATCCACATACAAAGTAGTTACCTTTAGTGCTAGGGTGTACTCTGATAATGTGTGTTTTTGTGGACTAAAAATATCTTTTTGCCTGTAGCAAATGATTTCTTTTTGATTGATGAGGGCTCTGCATATTCCCAAACAATAAGGATTTGTAAAAACCATGACAAAACAAGTAAATTGCCAGAAGGCTGGCAGCCAACACCAGACCTACTCGCTTTGCCAACGCTTGTTGAACGTGGAATTAGAGCACGCAGTATTACCAATACCATAGGGAGTGAAATCTGCCAGTAAACGAGCAAACATGAGCATTTACCAAACGGTGATGCTATTTATCAATGAAGGTTGTTCTGACACAATTAAAACAAAGCTTGTAATAAAACTCTTAATTATTTTGACACATTTATGTATTGACTTTTTCTTGATTTTAAAGAAATAAAATGTTTCCTATAAACATTTTACAACAATGTTGGTAGGAATAGCCAATTTCCACAACATTTTATTTTTTTCAGCTTTTTTTTTTTCTTTCAGACCTTTCCTCTAACCTGCGTCTACATATCCTTGCAGACATAAAGTATCCTATGCAATAAATAATTTCAATGGATACGACGGGAAAAGACCAGATGCATCACTTTGTAGTTTATTTAATTAGGTGATTCCGACCCAACTCTTGCACCAAATGCCTTCCCCCAAAGACAGTCCTACTAATCTATTCCTTAAAGTGAAATAATATTTCACCAAGCCATTCATACAAATTTTGTGCAGTTTGGTTATGTATCCTGCCACCCATGTGCCCTTCGCTTTTGCTATGATAGCAGAATCAAACATGATGTCAGCAGAAATATTATAATGTAAAAACAAATATGGCGTCAGGATTTCAAAACTGATCTAACATGTATGCGCCACAAACAAATACAATCTGTGCGCAAGGATATTCAGTCTTCTAAACCCTAAAATAAAGTTTACATTGTTTAAAGTGATGATTTTTTGGTGCTGAAATTGAATAGAATGCAGTAGGGCTATTTGTGATCTATATTTCAGATGTAGCATGAACACAGAATATATTATCGCGGCACAAGAGACCTTCTGTAAGACTTGCATGCACTAATGTTATTTCGTAAGTACCGAGGCTAACAAAACAATAAATCTTGGCTGAAAATCTGATGCAAATCATGTTCTTTATGCAAAGTGCAGCGACGGAGGGGATTTGACTTGCACACTAAACACTTGATGTCTTTGCCTTTACAGAGCAATGTCTATAGGATTTTATATTAAAGGAATATCTCAAAGAAGCAATTGCAGCACTGGGAATTTATGAGGCTTCTGTTGGAAAACTAATTAAAGAATTGCTTTTTTTTTTGGTAACATGTTTTCAAATTATTGGAAAAAGGCAGGAGAACATGAACCTGACTTCCTAAATTGCAAGTCCTGAGCACCCAAGAAATAAACCATATGAGAGTGAATTGGTGATCTTAGGTGAAAATAAGGACACATGATTGACGGAAATTAATCAACAGCTGTGCCATATTTGTTTACATGCAGCGATATAAGCTTCTTTGCATATTGCATATTTTAAAAGGTTTAGAGGAATGCTTTTTCATGCAGCTCAAATATTTCCAGGTTTTATTTTCAAATTCCATATTTTCAAAGCACCAGAATTATAGTTGTTTCTAATATATTCATTTTATCTGTACACAGGACTAGGGCACTACTTTGGATGCAACAGATTACAGAAATATTGTTGAGGTAATGGTACTGTTTATTAAATTGGCGCATAAAGTGGAGGTGCTTTGCTGGTCATGATGGAGCCAGAATTCTGTTACCTTATTTGCTAATTCATTTTCTCCTTAATGAATGATCGACATGTGGTGCAACCAAAAGAGTCAGATAATTTAAAGGATTTTCCAAAGGGGCGGATTGGGAAAAGGTTTTCCACTTGAAGGTTGTAGTAGAATAAACTAGGGGTGGGGGGAATATGCGTAATCGCGCTACGCAAAGCTCTGCGAAACGGTAAAAATTCTCTGCGAGCCTGCAGAGTTTCGCGAACACACGGAATTGCTTGTTCTGCCCGTTCGGAATGCTTTTTTCCTGTTCGCGAACGCTGTTTGCATGCTCGGGGGGAAATATCTCACAAACACGCATTTTGAAAGCGTGAACACGCAAAAAATTACGCAAAGCCGCCGATCGCGGAGTTTTTGGCAATTCCACGTTCTCCCCAGATTGCAAAATTACCCAAATTCCATAAATTCCACAAGTAGAACGGAATTTACCGCCCAGGCCTAGATAAAACAAAGCTTTCGCTGCACATACCACAGCTGACAGGCACCTCGTGGTGCTCTGTTCTGCAGTGCCTGGAGGTCCGGGACACCCTGCGAGGGTATGTGGTCGCCGGACTCAGTGGGGCCATCCACACACATGTAGACATAGAGCAAATACCGCACCTCTCGGTGTGCCGCTGAAACCTCCTAGGCCCTTAATGGGGGCAGGATATGATGCACTGGGCAATGCAGCCAGGCCAAAAACCCAAGATACGCCCTGAAAATGCAGATCCAGGTGTGGGAGCGCACTCAATCACAAGCCAGCAGCCCTGGCTGCAGTCACATGAGTTTGCATCTCAAAAAGCCATCTGTGGGTGTCAGTGTGCTTCCAAGTAGAACTGGTTCTCCGTCTACCCCCAGGGTATGGTTGATTGTTAGAGGCGATAGGGGGAGATACATTGTGGGTTACATCAGCATTAGGCTCTCCTTTCTCCAGGATAGATTTTAAATAAATGTGAACATTGGGAGAAGACGAGCGAAAAGGTTCCACTCCGTCTCCCGTACCTTTTCCATGCTAGGCTTCCTTTAGCGATACCAAAGGGGATGATGGACGGAGTGCTTGAGCAAATCAAACACTATCCCCCAGTCAACTGATCTGGGTTTACTCCATCATCATTCTTTACCTCACTCCACCACCCCAGTTCAGACATGGCCATATGCAAATCAGTCTGACCCTGTGCCTCATGGGAACAGTCCAGCCCGAACTGCCAAGCCATGTCTTCCCTGGACCGCTAACAAGCATCCTGGGACCGGTTTCTGGCTAATCAGCCATCATCAGCCAGGCTAGCTTGAATCCAGTGGCAAAGTGAGCTAGGGACCGACTTCTGGGCATACTCTGCCAATCTAGGGCGAACAAAGCGATTCCAAAGGGGATGATGGACGGAGTGCTTGAGCAAATCAAACACTCACCCCCAGTCAACTGATCTGGGTTTAATCCATCATCATTCTTTAGCTCACTCCACCACCCCAGTTCAGACATGGCCATATGCAAATCCGTCTGACCCTGTGCCTCATGGAGACAGTCCAGCCCGAATTGCCAAGCCATGTCTTCCCTGGACCAGAAACAAGCATCCTGGGACCGGTTTCTGGAGCCGTCATCAGCAAGGCTAGCTTAAATCCAGTGTAAGGGTGGGCGCAAAATCCGTTCCGCTCGCGGATTTTGCGAATTTTCGGTAAATTCGCGATCCGCGAACTCCCGCGAATTTACCGCGAATTCGCAAATCCGCGAGCGGCGGATTCCTGGGGCAAAAGTTGAAGCCTGGCTGGCCTGTTGTAACTATTTTACGATGGCGCCGGCATTCCTAAAATAGTTACTAAGTTAGCTTCAACAGGAAGCTCTAATAGATAAAATAAAGCAGGTGCTCGAGCACCTGCTTTATTTTATCTATTGGAGCTTCCTGTTGAAGCTAATTTAGTAACTATTTTAGGATGGCGCTGGCAGCTTGCCGGCGCCATAGTAAAATAGTTACAACATGCCCTTCCTGTGACCCGGAGCTTCTGTCAGGTGTGCCTTCTTCCCAAATCTACCGTCGAAAATCAGCTGTGATGCTGGATAGAGGCCTTTGCATCCTTGACTTTCACGAGCACAATCCTCGTGCTGTTCCTGTGACCAGGAGCTTCTGTCTCTTCATCTACTGCTCTGATCGGTCTCAGACAGACCTTTTACACACACAAGAGGCATGTGCACTCGCATGGAAGCCCCGTCCACACACTCGCGGTGTCCACCGTCTTCCCGCCTTTGACCCACTATGATGGACAGCTCACCCAAGGCACCCCTGCGCCCTTCGGGGCGATTGCATAGTAACACACACACACATGGTCGCTGGAACTAGTTGAAGCTCCAATTCAGTGACTCAGTCATCAGCCCAAAAACAATAGTGCGCGTCATCGAGGCTGGGCAGGTGTGTATTCTTCCCAAATCTACCGTCGAAAATCAGCTGTGATGCTGGATAGAGGCCTTTGCATCCTTGACTTTCACGAGCGGAATCCTCGTGCTGTTCCTGTGACCAGGAGCTTCTGTCTCTTCATCTACTGCTCTGATCGGTCTCAGACAGACCTTTTACACACACAAGAGGCATTTGCACTTGCATGGAAGCCCCGCCCACACACTCACGGTGTGCACCGTCTTCCCGCCATTGACCCACTATGATGGACAGCTCAGCTCACCCAAGGGACCAAATGCCCAAATACGCGGATCCACAAATCCGCAAAATCCGCGGATTTTGCGGATCCACGATCCGCAAATCCGCGGATCGTGGATCCGCAAAATCCGCCCATCCCTAATCCAGTGGCAAAGTGAGCAAGGGACCCACGTGTGGGCATACCCTGCCAACTTAGGGTGAACAAAGTGATACCAAAGGGGATGATGGACGGAGTGCTTGAGCAAATCAAACACTCACCCCCTGTCAACTGATCTGGGGTTAATCCATCATCATTCTTTAGCTCACTCCATCACCCCAGTTCAGACATGGCAATATTCAAATCAGTCTGACCCTGTGCCTCATGGGAACAATCCAGCCCGAACTGCCAAGCATCCTGGGACCAGTTTCTGGCTAATCAGCCGTCATCAGCCAGGCTAGCCTGAATCCATGGCAAAGTGAGCAAGGGACCCACGTCTGGGCATACCCTGCCAACTTAGGGCAAACAAAGCGATACCAAAGGGGATGATGGACGGAGTGCTTGAGCAAATCAAACACTTACCCCCAGTCAACTGATCTGGGGTTAATCCATCATCATTCTTTAGCTCACTCCACCACCCCAGTTCAGACATGACCATATGCAAATCAGTCTGACCCTGTGCCTCATGGGAACAGTCCAGCCGGAACTGCCAAGCCATGTCTTCCTTGGACCATACTTTATGTGCAGCAGGGCTTATAAATTCCACATGTTCTATCGCCTGAGTGGACCTCTGCTCCCAGGCATACGCAAAAATGAAGGTCATAAGAGCGCCAATTATCTTAAAACTAAACCTTCCCTCCTGAAGCTGCACAATACCAGTTTAACACACTGGTAGTCAAAGATGGACGGCGTCGAGTTGTCCCAAACAAGCAGCCTCTGTAACAGGCTGTAACACAACTTAGGAGAAGAAAAGTGAAAGGGGTGTATATACGATATTATTTTGTTTTCACAACCGGAAGTGAATACATAGATCCAGTTACTCATCTGAAAAAGTCCCTAGTGCAGAACCTTAAATGACCAAACGAACTTCTGATTTCCTTCAATCATTGAGTCTAGTAGTCAATTGCACAACAAACGGACTGCAGGAAAGTTACCCCTTAAGGGTGTGGTTGAATGTTAGAGGCAATTGGGGAAGCTGCATTACCGGTCACTTTCAGGATTACATTCTTCTTTCTCCACGTGAACATTGGGAGAAGCGAGCAAAAATGCTCCGCTCAACATTCTACGAAATAAACATTTAAGTGGTCAACCTGGTAATCTATTTACCAGGGCAAACCTTTGTGGGCCAAGTCATGACCGCATTGTGGCACTTGGGGCCCATCGGGAGACGGGAGGGGAAGAACCGACCGGAGACAGATGTAGGTGTGATAAAGGCCGCTTTATTGAGAAACAGGTGCATCCTGACAATATACCACATCCTTGGCCTTTGCCGTACAAAACTAGGCCTAACTAACTATACGTATACCTGCCAAAACCCCTCGCCCCCACCCCTAAACAGTTCCCCGCCAACAACATAAACATTAGTACCAAATACCCAAACGCCTGCCTCAACTGTTTCAACACCTGCCATATGTACACTCCCTCCCCCTCTGCCAGGAAAAGTCATTCCTCCTATCCTACCGCCCCCGTTTAACTAGGAAAAAGCGCCACCCAACATAACTTTCCAGCACCTGTTCCCAGCGACAACACATCCAGCCAAACCCTACCTTAGAACGCACCTGCTTCCAACAAAACCCCCTTGGGCCCCTCCCGTGACATCAAGACCCATGGAAACAAACCCTCCAGCACCCCCCTTACAACCAAGAACTACAGGGAGGGTGGGTGGGACAACGATCAACCTGCCCCCCGGCTGCTGGGTCACTGTCCCATGAAATGGTGCACAGTGACCCAAATGGCCGCTCTTATTGGCACCAGCCCAAAAACGACTAAAACCCACTGCCCAGCCCAACCAGCTTCGCCCTTCCTGTCCCCCGTCCAATTCCTCCCCACCCCTTCCTCCCGGGGCCCCAAAATCCTGGGGGGGGCGAGCCTCCCGCCGGTCGGCCACCCCCGCAAAGCCCCATTGGGGCCCATCGGGAGACGGGGAGGGGAAGAACCGACCGGAGACAGATGTAGGTGTGATAAAGGCCGCTTTATTGAGAAACAGGTGCATCCTGACAATATACCACATCCTTGGCCTTTGCCGTACAAAACTAGGCCTAACTAACTATACGTATACCTGCCAAAACCCCTCGCCCCCACCCCTAAACAGTTCCCCGCCAACAACATAAACATTAGTACCAAATACCCAAACACCTGCCTCAACTGTTTCAACACCTGCCATATGTACACTCCCTCCCCCTCTGCCAGGAAAAGTCATTCCTCCTATCCTACCTCCCCCGTTTAACTAGGAAAAAGCGCCACTCGAAAGCCCCATACGGCTTTCGACCCCCCCCCTAGGACTCCTGCACCTTTGGATACCTGTGCACCCCTACTGCCCGGTCTACTGCCTCTTTCAACTGTACAATATAGAGCTCAATCCCATATCTCGATAAATGCACTCCATCTTCCAGAAAAAAGTAGACCGCCCCATACCTCAGCTCCGGGTGCTCCATCCTGCCCACTCCTTCCTTCTCACAAAAAGCCTGCATCTCCCTGTTAATTTTCCTCCGATTCTTGTCAATTGTCCCAGGTCTCTCCGCCCCCCTCCAACATCTCCTGGGTACGAATTCCGACCAAATGACATAACAACCCGCCCACTGCCTCCTGATCTCCAGCAAATCCCTCTTCATTTGTTTCACCAGTGCCAGTCCCTTACACTGCACTAAGTTATTCTCACCCACGTGAATGACTACCACATCCGGGCAGACCCCCCCCCGCACAACATTGTTCCAAACCGGCACCAACTCGTGCCAACGCATGCCCCCTTTACCCCTCCAATGACACCTAAACAACTGCTCGTCCAATTCCAAATTAAGATTCCTGTGTTTCTCCCATTCGGCCCTATCCGCTCTCTTTACAAAGGAATGGCCCACCACGTATATGTTCATCACCACTGCAGCAGGCCCCGCCACCGCACCTGTAAAGACACATATGTGAGCATCGTGCACCAACTGCAAGTCTATTCCAACACTGCCCCCCGCAGGCTGACGTACGTCTTATAGCAGTCTGATATCCAGCACCCCAGCTTTTTAATCTCCTCCTTCCCCCAACCCTTCCGCGCCGCCTCCGTCGCCGACCCGATGCGAAACGAATGTGTCCCGAATACCTTCGGGTCCTCACCCATATCCCGTAGGGCGTGCCGCAGGACCCACAGCAACTGCGCAGCTGTCACCCGACCCACAGCTCCCCTGCCAAAAACCTCCGCACCGTCCTGCACCCGACCGGCTGCCAGTCTTCTCCCCCATTCCGCCGGGCACACCGCCTCCGTTCCCCCTGGACCCAATAGAACCCAAGTACCCTCCCCCCGCTGATCAGTCTTGGACCGGCGAAGCCGCACCGCCACCTCCCGGCCGCGCAACTCCACCTCCTCCCAGGTCAAACCCGGACGTCCCTTCAGACCTACCAACTCCGACACCCGGAAAGCCCCATAGAACATCCATGACATCAGCGTGGCAAACAACACCGTCTCCGCCTGGTCCCTGCATACTGCCGGCAACCGTCCCACCAAACCCTCCAACATCGCCTCCGTAATGGGCCGCCTCCGCCACGCCCGCGCACCTTTTTCCCTCTCCCAACCCTCCAAAAGACGCCCCCCCCAATTCTCCCGCTGAAGGAGCATAACCCCACCAGAGCTTGCCCATGAGAGCCACCCCTGCCAGTTTTCCTGCTATCGTCACTCTCGTCAAACCTCTGTCCATTAGCCCTAGCATGAACTGCCCCACCTGTTCCTCCCGGCGCCACTTGCCGCGCTGCCTTACCGCTCCGCCACGTAGAAACTCCATCCAAGCCTGCTCATAACTCCTCCACGTGGACGCTGCCAGGGACGACCTCACCAACTGAACGACCCGCGCTCTCCCACCAACCACAGCTCCTCCGGCACCCGCGTCTTGACCGCCGCTGCCTCCGTGGCTAGCCCATGGAACCTCCGCCACTGGGAACGAGACAAAGCATCAGCAATGTCATTGTCCACTCCCGGCACATGTTGAGCCTGGAACAAAATATCGTGCTCCAAACACCTCAACACGAAAACGCGCATCAACTTCAGCACCTGGGCTCCCTTGCAGACTGCCTATTCACCACCTGCACCACCGACATATTGTCCACCCTGAACAAAACACGCTTGTGTGCCAACTTCTGCGCCCACACCGTCACAGCCACCACCAACGGGAACAACTCCAGGAAAGCAATGCTCCTACCCCCCGCCTGCCACCGCTCCGGCCATGTCTCCGCGCACCCCCTGCCTGCCCAGTAGAGTCCAAAACCTCCGACTCCCGCCGCGTCCGATGACATCGTCACGTCCCACTCCCAGTCTTCCGGGGGCGCCATGGGCACTCCATTGAAATGCCCCAGAAAAGCCAGCCACATGCTCAGGTCCTCCCTCGAGCCCGCCGATAGGCGCACATGATGATGGGGCAGCGTCAACCCGGACAAGGCCAAACCCAGCCGCCGACAAAACGTCCGCCCTGCTCGCACCACTCGGCACGCGAAGTTCAAATGCCCCAGCAACACCTGCGCCTCCCGCACCGTCACCTTTTTCCTGGCCAACATGCCCGTCACCAACTCCGTCATCACCACCCGCTTTTCCTCCGGTAGGCATGCTTCCATGGCCGCTGAGTCGAGCTCTATCCCGAGGAACGACAGCACCGTGCTGGGACCTTGCGTCTTCTCTGGTGCCAAGGGCACCCCTAGGTAACCCATCAGGTCGGTAAAACTGTCCAGTCGCTGCTGGCAGTCCGACGAACCGGGCCGACCCACCAGGAAGAAGTCATCCAGGTAATGCGTTATCGCCTCAGAGCCTGTGCCCCAGGAAAAAGCCCACTGCAAGAAGGAGCTGAATCTCTCAAACAAGGCACACGACACGGAGCACCCCATGGGCAGCGCTCTATCGACAAAGATGAGACCGTCAAACTGGATCCCTAGCAACTGGTGATCCGCCGGATGTACCGGCAGCAACCGGAACGCCGATTTTACATTGCATTTTGCCATGAGCGCCCCCCGCCCCGCCGTCGTCACCAACCTCCTCGCGACGTCCACGGACGAGTACGACACCGACGCCAACTCCGTTGAAATAAAGTCATTCACCGACGCGCCCTCCGGCCATGAGAGATGTTGGATCAGCCGGAATTGGCCTGGTTCCTTTTTCGGGACCACCCCAATTGGTGAAACGATCAAATCCGGCAGTGGCGCCTCCTCGAAAGGCCCCACCATCCTCCCTTCCTTCACCTCCTTGAAAAGTTTCTCCCGGACGATACCCTTGTGCGCGTTCACGGACTTCAGGTTCTCCGCCCATCGAGCGATCCGGGGACCCTCGTAGCCTAACCGGAAACCCTCCCTGAAGCCCCGACGCAGCACGGCCGCATCGTCCGCCCGCGGATACGCCTCCAACAGAGGTTCCAGGCGGTCCAGCCTAACTGGCGTACGAGCCTTTCCCCAGGGTACTCCCCCCTCCCCCCTTTTGCTCCCCCTCCCTCTACCAGGCACGGAGGAGGGGTGCTGTCCCCGTGCGGGGCCTCGCCCAAGCCCCCAACAACGCGCCTCCGGGTGGCGTCTCCCGCACGCGGAGCATTCATGCCAAAAACGGCACACCTGCCTGAGACAAGAGCCTCTGTTGAAGTCCCAACAGGCCCCAACGCTGGCATTGCTACCGGCTCCCCCCGCCCCCACCCCGCCACGGGTGGGGCGGGCCGAAAAGGGGGGGGGGCGCCAGCGGCAGCCCACTGGCCGTGTAGATGGTGCGGCCAAATTTTGCCCCGCTCATCGTCTGTTGGTACAAGTCCGCGTCCAACTCTCCCCACTTTGCCTCCGGGTCCGATGCCATGCGCGCCCGAAACTCCTCGTCGTAATGGGACCACGCATTACCCCCGTACGTCACCTGCGCCCGCCGCACCACGTCCATGTATTTGAACAGTGCGACCGCCCTGTCGGGGTACTTTTCGCAGTACACGCTGGCATAGATCAGGAAAGCCGCCGACCAATTCTCAATGGTAACCGGCACCTTAGGCCGCCTGGCCAACTCCTGCTCCTCCTCCTTCGACCCCTCTTTGGCCATCAACTCTCTGTGTAGCAACTTCAAAATCTCCACATACTCCCCCTTCCAGATCTTTTCCCTGGTCGCCATCGACAAATGCGCCCCCAAGGGCTTCGCCACCCCCATGTACGGCAGCTTCCTGACCGGGACCTCACAGCTCTCACCCTCCGGACGTCGCCGTCTCTCCCGTCCCCGCGCTCGCCGACACCGCTGCACCCGCCGACCCCCCGGACTTTGCCACCTCTCCCACACCTGCGCACCCCGCCGACGCTTCACCCGCCGCCTCCGTACACACCCCAGCATCCATCACATACCTACCCTTCACCAACCTCACCGTATACCCCCCCGCATCCGTCCCCACTGACACCTGGCAACCGCCATCTCCCCCTTCCGCCTGGCCTCCATGAGGCCCGCCCAAGCCACTCCCCGATCCTGCATTGGCCTTACCTGGCGTCAAGGCTGGCGTCCTCACCGGATCCCGCCGCCTAACCAGTTCCACTGGGGGGGCCGTCACTCGCGGCACCGTCTGCCGGGGGCGTACCTGTAAAACACTGCCAACAACATTACTCGCCTCCCCTACCCCCTCCCGAAGCTCCCCTTCCTCCTCCGACTCAATCTCGCCATCCCCTTCCACCAATACCCCTCCTGCGTCTACTCTACTCAGACCTGCCTTGTCCCTGCACTCCATAATCAGTGTCCCTAAATCCACATTCCCCTGTCTCCTGTCCTCCATCTGGTAGTTAGAGTAACCTGCCAAATTGCTGCTCCTTCCCCGTCCCCCGGCGGCCGGATCGACCCATCGGGAGGGGGGCGTTGGAGCCCTATTGCCCTGCCATCTGCCGTCTGCGCGCACATGGTCCCTCGTTGGAGCGCGACCGCCCGTACTAGGCAGAGCCGGCCCATCCACTCGGCGGGTTGGAGCCGCAAGCTGCTCACCCGAGCCCCTCGACAACTGCTCCTGCCAAGAAAAAAGCGGGGAAGTCCAGCATGCCGGGGCAAATGCACCCCCTTCCTCCCCCCAAGCTCCTGGCGCACCCCTCCCCCACGCCGCCGAATGCCCTCCCCGCCGCGACGGCCGCCCTCCCCACCCCCCCTCTCCCCACTCCCAGCCCCCCGTACTCCCATGCCACTCCACACTCCCCCCGGCACCACCACATGCCCCGCACCCCGCGCCCCACCCCCGTAAGCCCCTTCAACCCCCCCCTCCCCGTGCCCCCACTCACTGAGACGCTCCCTCCCCCTTCCCCTCCCCCAGCCCCCCTCCACCCCGAAACCCCCAGGCACCTCCTCACCCATGCCCCGCCCCCAACCCACACCTGCCCCTCCCCCCCGCCCGCACCCCTCCCCCCGGCGACACCGGCCTACTGGGCCCCACCATGTCCTCCTCAGATGACGACCCCCAGTCCAGCTCGTTTTCAGCCCCTTCCCCTGCCCCCTCACCCTCCTCCGATTCCTCAATCCTTGGACCCCGTTCCCCCCCCCCTCCCCCAGCCTGGCACTCCTTCTCGACTTTGGTGCCCCCCCCCAGCCCCAGCCCTCTTAACCTGCTCAGGCCTCTTCCCCCTCGAAGACCCTCCCGCCGGCCTCCCGCTCGTCTCCCCCGCCCCCCCTGTCTCCACCACCGCCTCCTCCACGAACTGAAGCGGGGCCTTCCCCCGGCCACTGCGCCTCTTGCCCGCCCTCCCTCCCCGCTTCGGCGCCCCCACCGCCCGCAGGCCGACACCACACTCCCCTCCTCCCCACGTCGCTCCTCCCCCCGTCCCCGCCTCCCCCTCCCGCCTCGCACGCGAACGCGGTGGCTCACAAGCCGCCACCGGCGCCGCGGCGCCATCAGCAGCGCGTCGCGGCGGCCTTACCATTAAATCTCCCCTCGGCAGATCCGTCCTTCCGGCCTCTCCTAAGAGACGGAGCGCCTCACGGACGCGGGGGTCCGCCATCGCCGCCATCAGACCAGGTACCGCCTCTCGCGCCGCCTGCACCGCCGCTTCCAAATCCTCTGCTCCGCCGACAACTCACTCCACCCCACTCCTCACGCCACAATCTGCAATAAAACCGCCAAACCACCGAAAACGACCACGACAGAAACAACGAAGGCCACAAATTACGACAACGATCAACCTGCCCCCCGGCTGCTGGGTCACTGTCCCATGAAATGGTGCACATTGACCCAAAATGGCCGCTCTTATTGGCACCAGCCCCAAAACGACTAAAACCCACTGCCCAGCCCAACCAGCTTCGCCCTTCCTGTCCCCCGTCCAATTCCTCCCCACCCCTTCCTCCCGGGGCCCCAAAATCCCTGGGTGGGCGAGCCTCCCGCGGGTCGGCCACCCCCCCGCAAAGCCCCATTGTGATCTCTTTAGCACCTGTAGAGTGAGCAAAGTCACTTCCTGGCAACCGATCAGTGTGCCGTAATGAGCTCACATATTAGGAAGCATGAACAGTTGTTAATATATATGTGATATATTTTTCACAGTACGAAAATTCAGATGCTTTTATTGCTCATTTGCACGTAGTTTCCTCTATATTCCAATCAAGGATGCTTATGCAGGGATATGAACTCACCCTACAAAGATAACTGATATGATCAATTTTACACAGCTTAATTTCTCAATACAAATTCATTGATATTAATCCCATATCCCTTATGTGCCTTTTCATGACTATGAATATGCACTGCGACATCCTGAATTCAGACCCCATCCCACCCACAATACATGCAGTTCTTCAATGCTTAGTATTCTCACTCAGGCCCCGATACCGGTAGAGGTGGTAAACCTCGCATTTTAAAGTCTACCGATTAAACAGGGAGCACATAACTGCAAGTTTTTACCAGGGACATCTTAAGGATTTCGGGGGCCCTGGGCAATAGACATTTAGGGGCCTCCTGTTCGAAACAGCTTTGAATTTATGACCCGGTTTATGCTCTTCGTTGTCCGCGTTGGCCAGTGCACTGGCACACTGGTCCAAATGGTAAATCTGTTTGCATGTAATATTCAGGGATAGTGACTTTGTTTCCCAATATTATTATTATGCAGCAGCTTACTAATATAGTTGCACATTTTCTGTCTGACTCCCTCCTATTTCTCATATGAGAGGTCTTTTTTATCTAAAACATGATTTTTTATGGATATTACACTGTTCAAGGTCATCAGGGTAAGACTCTCTACATAATAGTGTTGGCTCAATTGGGTCCCTCTGAAAGGGCCTACAACGCTCATGCCTTAAAATGTCTCTGTTGTTTACGCACCCTGTGGGCGCAGTAATTTCCAATATGGGACAAATTTGGGGTGTAGAAAATATTGCATGTGGACAAAATCATATACAATAAATTATGCCTGCGATGACTACCAGTAAGCAGAAGCAACCATTTTGGACACAGCATACACATGAAGTGCCAAGAGCCAAGATCCCTTCACCTCAGCCTTAACGCAGTCAGTGTGAGGCGGGCAGTGAGCCTTTACAAAACCTTTAAAAACTACACAGTGGCTGCCAGAATTCAAAGAAAGGACACCTCTTGCAGGCTCTAGGCTACAGATCTTTGTCCTGGATGCGTTGTGATCATTATAAACAATTGATGGATCATGTCATGTGGAAATCTCCACTCATTATGCTTAGCAAGCCATGGGGAGAGATCTTCAATGAAGCAAATGTGATGTAGGCTTACCTGCGAGATGCTGATTGTATTAAGAGAAAGCTTAATATTAATCTAAAGCAGAGGGTATGTGATATCCTATCAAGAAACTGCAAAGAGTGACAGGCTTTAGGAAGCAGATCAACCCCACAGTTACATACAAAGCCCTGCGAGGAAATGCTGCACACAGTCCTGGACCTCTCAGGAATTGCGAGCATTGTTGGTGGAGTAAGTATGGTGGAGTGGAGGTGCAACCAGGTCGATGCACAATAGTCATTACAAAATGTAAGGTATGCTGAGTGCAGGTCGGTGTTGGGGGGGTCTGCTTATATGTCTGATAGCTTGCAGGCTGTGTTCATAGTGTCAATGACGGTACATGGAACAATGTAGAACAGCACAGCTGCACAGGAAACAGGTGAAGCCTGAAAGTACATCATACATTGGGATATGAGGCAACTGGCATAACAATGTGTGGTGGAACACCGGTGTGTAGTCCAGCGTCTGGGGGTTATGGAAGCTTACCACCATTCAAACTGTGGAGTGGGACAATGTGAAGTCCTACCAGAGGGGGCAGATGTCAAAACCCAAAATCAGAAGTTGAGAGTATGAATCTGAAATCAGACTTTTCTGAAAGGGTAATGTTCCTCTACTGATAGCAGAGCTTAGATTCAAATTGTTACTGGCCAGGGTGCACACACACAAAATGAATGGATTAATGCGAGTGAATAATGACATGCATGTAGGCAAGATATTACAAAGTCTCAGGACTGTTATCAGTGGAGCAAGTCAAGTCTCAGATCTGACAATGAAGTATATAATGAAGCACTAAGAGTGGAATGGCAAAATATTCCCTTTTGAATTTCACCGAGTGCCTATGTTGAACAAAGATTGTCCATTGTGATATGTAGGAATCTGAAAGCCAATGTCCAAACTGATGCAGTCTGAGAAGGAAGTAAACCTACATTTTATGCCACAGGAAGGTCTAGAGTTTTGCTTTACATTTGTAGACATCTCTATTTGAGGATGCCCTGTAATGGGGGTCTCTCAGCTGAAGCCATGATTGCTTTCGTAACAGCTAGTGTCTCACAGTCTACTTCTACCTCCTCTGGAGCAATAGGGGTTAAGCACTGCAATCACCCCTTCTGCAAAATAGGCATCTACCATTTCTGAAAAAGATCATCAGACATTAATACTGAGGGGCCACCAGCAGCCAGAAACCTTCACCATCTGCAGGTAGGGCATCATTGCTCTTTGCAGCTAAGCCACCTGGCATATTAATGACTACTCTTGTGGACACTACTCCATCACCTCTAACACCTGAAGACATGACACAAGCACATGCAGGAACCATTACTCCAGCACAAGAAGAAGACTACCATCCAGCGCCTGCAGAAGACACCCCTAGACCAACTGCATTTGCAACCATTGATTGTGGTTCAAAGGAAGAGGCTCGTCGCTTCATACTCTTTGGTAATTAAGGTGAGTGAGTAGGTGCTTTCACAGTGGAAACCATATGCAACATCCCACCCCACTCATTGTGGTGGCTTATAGTTTGGAATCTTTCATAGCCAAATAGAACCCACCTCTCCTCATTTAAGAGGAAATAAATGGGCTATTGGAGGGGACTTACAGCCTTCTACAAGCAATGCACATGTGTTAGAGAACTTTTGAAGTGGGATCAGGTTCAGCAGGTACAATCAAACTGCCAAGTCAATATCTACCTTACCGGCAATCAGGGATATAATAAAGGAGCAACAGGCACTGTGAAATAGGAGAACCAGTCTGCATGCCTATTGGAAGAATAAAGAAATTATACGAAGTATCAAATCCAATACTTTCACCATCAACAGGCAGGCTGGCTGCCTCTATCCAGACCATACCTTTCCAGAATGCTGAATGACAGAGGGATTCGCTACAGCAATCAGCATCTTCAATAAACTCCTGAATATTCCGGCCATTACATTGTCACCAATGTCACATTTGCCACCTCAATTCAATCTACCTCTTTTCCTCCCGGTCCTCACAAGCATTGCCTTAAAGGCCAAGGAAGACATCAGCAAGGACGGCATAACTCTTTAGTTCTGAGGATGACACTCCCCCTTAAAAAGACAGTCTGTTATGATTGTATTACCACACATCCTTTTCTATTCAATACAATTATTGGGGTTCACATCTGGTAAATTGTCAAAGCCCCTAAGGGAAACCGAAGCCTTTTCAGAGAAAAAGAAAACTGCCAGGTGTATCTCACCACTCCCACTGACTTACGTTCAAGTAAAAAAGTGTGTTAGGAGTCGGGCTAGCCTGCTAGATAATCTCTCCTCATCAGCTGGAATGTGGAGTCATGGCTTGAAATCAGTACACAAACAAATAAATATTGGTATTTTATAACATACTTATAATTGTTATAAGCTAGACTCATACAAATGAGTGACCAAAAATTATTGCCATCATGTTTAACAACTTAGGGGCCGATTACGATCTCTTACGACTGAGTAGGTCTCGGAATCGCTTCAGAATGATGTGTTCTGAACGAGAACACAGGGTACCATTGAAAAAAGGGGTGGCTGGGGAAAACACTTGTACCCTGTGACTGGCAACCCATGGTGCCTTCCACATGGTGCATGGTTGTAAAGAGGAGTCCCATGGTTACCCCCACGGGCCCAACTGGAGACCTCAGGGTGAAGGGGGGCATGCTTCGTCCTCCAAAGTCAGATTCCGACAGCCGTTTCATTTTGGGCAAACTGAATCGGAACCGCTGTCCGAATCGGTCATCGTAATCGCTTGTTCGGAAACCATGTCCATACAGCTGTACGCATCAGCTCTGAACGACTGATTCAGACAGCCAAAACGGTTTCCTCGCATCACAATCAGTCGTCCGGAAAGGTGTCCGATTCAGTGCGAAATATATGTTCTGAATCAGATTTGCCGAATCTGAATCCAATTCGGAGCCTTTCCGGACGGCATGGTAATCGACCCCTTAGTAAACAAGAGGATAAAAGGGAAATCTTCTGTACACGCCAATATTTCATTGTGCATCCCTACTAAATAAGTATATTTCCCGTGCATGTCATAACTTGCTGAGGTATGTGGTAGTTTGTTTTCAATATCAATGCTGAGTCATGTTCCTCCACACATACCTCATTAGGATAAAGAATGACATTGGAGATTCAGCTCGTAGCATCCTTTTAGCTACTGGTTTATCTGAGTTGCTCGGCTCCAAATACTGAAATCTTTTATATCATTTTCATACATGGCAGTTAATAGAGCAAGGAGAAGTTTGCCCATGCTGGACACTTATTTCAATTACACTGACAAATGAACAATAGTTTCATTACGATTTCAGGAAGTACAGGGAAGCTACTACTATTGTATCTTATAAGTTCATCTGATGTGAAACTGAGTAATGCCTTTTAATTTTTGCAGAGCAATTGCAAAAGCTAGTCACTTCCGAAAGTGGGAAAAACCCTTCCCCTCCCCTCGAAAATTCAGGTATTGTACACGTTATTTAATTGCTTAACCTCAGCTATGAAAGTTGAATGTACTAAATTGAGTGAGATTTCCCTCTAAGTAGTGCTGATAGCTTCGACTCAGCCACTTTGCTCTGCAGTACTGATAGATTTTTGCAAATTAAATTTAAAGCACAACTCTTTTTCAAACTCCGAGTTTCTTCAGGACTTCCTAATTTGACCTTCTTGGGTATGTCAGAATCAGCAGTATGTCGTCAGTAAACAGGCAAAGTGTATGAACAAGCTACGTAGGTTCTTGCAATGGTGACAGGTGCAGCATCGGTTTGGCAGCAGCGCGCCCATGCATGGAGATTCTTCTTGCACAGCGGTGCTGCATCGGAAAAAAAGCTGCAAGAAAAGCAATGCATTGATTTCTTCAGTACACTAGGTTTTTTCCAGTTGCCAACAGCAGAAACAACATCCCCAGGCCCAGAAACTGGAACAGGTACCTCCTGGCAGGGTAGAACTCTCAGCAGCAGAGTTCAGGGGAGCTGGGGGTGAAATCTTCGTGTCCCTACGACTTCAGAACAGGAGGGCAGCACACACAGGTCCTTGGAGATCTTCTATAAGCAGGTTCACAGCAAAGTTGCAGACTTTGTTCTTTCCTTGTCAGGAACAGCCACTGCAGGCCAACCCCACACAGCAAAGGGGCAGTACTCCTCCTCACAGCTCTTCAGCTCTTCTCCTTGGCACAGGTTCCTCTTGAGTCCAGACGTAATCTAAAGTTCTGGGGTTTCAGGTGTAATACTTATACCCCAAAAAGTCTTTGTTCTCCTTGTGCAAGGGTCTCTGAGCCCAGTCCAAACCGGTTCTGTCCTCACTGTTGCAGTATGACCACATGAGGTGGAGGCAGCATTGTATAAGGGAGACAGGCCCTATTCAGGTGCAAGAAAATCTCCTCCCACTATTTTAAATGCAGCCAAGCCCTATTCAACTCGGCTCTGAGTCATCCAAGAAGGGCCAGGTACACCTCAAACATCCCCCCAGTGGCTGTCTATAGTGAATGCACATCCCCAGCCCCTGTCACTCCAAAATCAGACAGTCAATCCAGAAACAAACAGAAGCACACAAAATGGTTAAACAAGAAAATGCCTACTTTCTAAGTGGTATTTTGAAACACACAATCTAAAATCCATCTTTACTAAAAGATGTGTTTTTTAATTCTGAGTTTAGCAAGCCTAAACTTTCTTTCTCTATCTTGTCCCAATGTGAAGTTATACTTGTAAGATGTCGCAAAGTATCTCCCATTCTATCCGATGGGACGAATAACCTTTCGATAGTGAAAAACTAAATTGGCAGTATATCACTGTCAGGACATGTCACACACACTAGTACATGTCCTACCTTTCACATACACTGCACCCTGCCGGGAGGGGGTACATTTTGCCTACCATAGGGGTGTCGTAAGAAAAGGGAAGGTTAGGGCTTGGCAAGTGGGTGCACTTCCCAAGTTGCCATAGCAGTTAACAAACTGCGTACATACACTGCAGTGGCAGGTCTGAGTTACCTTTTCAGGGCTACTCATGTGGCTGGCACAATGAGTGGTGCAGGCCCACTGGTTGCATTTGATTTACAGGCCCTGGCACACTTAGTGCACTTTACTAAGGTCTTACCAATAAATCAAATATGCAAATCATGGATAACCAATCATGTTTACAATTTGCACATGGAGCAAATGCACTTTAGCACAGGCTAGCAATGGCAAAGTGTCCAGAGTCCTATAGCCAACATCAACAGGTCAGGAAAAATAGTACGAAGAAGCAAAAAGTTTGTGGATAACCCTGCCAAAACGACCATTTGTAGATAACCCTGTCAAAACGGCCAAGTCCAACACAAGTATTTTCATGAATAACTTTTTCATCATTCTTTAAAAAATGTATTGGCCTGTACGAGGTGCAGTTAGATTTTAGTTTCTTCACATAATGGACCAAGGTTATGTCTGATTCTTGCATGGTTGGGGTCAAGCTCGTGGTCTGACTACAGGAATTTTAGAGTTCTGCTAGTTTACCCATCTGTGGAAAGGATATTTTATAGAAGATTAGGGGAAATTCACTAGGTCCAGAAGCCGTATTTATGTGCATAGTTGTATCCCTCTTCTAATTTCTGTAATATCAAAGGGTGCCTCAAGTAATTTTCTAATTTCTTTTACAATTAGTGGCCATCTTTCCAGAGGACCCTTTAAACAATAATGGCTCCTCCACAATTTTACTGCACAAAGTATCAATATTTAATTTGTGCTGGTGATATGGGGAAAATCATCAATCATTTCAGTAAATTGTTTAACAACAATGTAATGTCCCTAAGTCAGTGAAAATGAATGGGAATGGCGTGTGGAAGGTGAGCCTGTTAATTTCAATTATGAAATTGTTTGATTATGTCTTCTTTAGAATTCAGTGGCCTTTAATGTTCAGAATATCTGGGCACAAAATGACCATAAGAGGTAATGTTCAATAAGGTAGCTTTTCTTAGTGCCCATGGGCACGTGAAGATTTCTTTGATTGCTGCACCAACCTTGTCACCTGGTGGTCAAGAGCAATATCGTAAAGTTTGCTTTTTTCACCTTGAAAGATTTGCTAAAAGCGTTATATAACTATGAAATTCAAAACTCAGTGGGGAAGCTGCACATTTTGCCGCCCGTGGCAATCCTTGCATTTACTGCCCAGCGAATGCCGCAGGTGAGAGCGGGGGCAACGACCCCAAAACTTGTGCCACTGTGGGCTGCACCCCATTGCTATGGCACTGTCAAAACGTTGCACTAGTTTTGCTTCTGGTCTAGTCAGTCATGGACCATTTGTGCCCGCTGCTTTTCCTAAATTAATAAGATTACAAAACATATGCCATGACATTATTAGCAGAAGCAAAATGTTGGTGTTGAAACTGGTCACTAGTATGATTGTGCCTGAGACCCATTTATTTTATGATTTAAGGTCACCATGGAAAGGAACCATTTTTTTCTCAGAACCAAGCTCTTTAAAACAAACACAACCTTTTAAGACTTGATAACCATTCTATTCTAGAATCGCTGCCCCCTATGATCTCAATCAACTTCCCTTTATAACTGCATAACGACCCTTGCTTAATTTATAAAATAATGATTGCCTGTGCCCAAAGCTCTGCTCAGAAGCCTGCTGCCAGTGCAATTAAATGTCAGTGCACCAAATACCAAGACTGCATATTCCTAAATCCACCTCATGCCTCTTTAATCCACTACCAGACATTCCCTGCCCCTTTAACTCACTCTTGTGGGTTCCTGTTGTTTTCTCTCTTTATGATGGTATTTCAGTCCTTCTCTTCCTCCTTCTTTCCACTTTGTGGCCATATTTATGGCCAAGTCACGCAGTGCAGCGCATTAAGTCACATTGCTGCACTGCGTGACATGGAAGGGGCAGGGATGCATCGTATTTATGTCAATACAGCTCATTACTGCCTTTTCCCCTGCGCTAACATCATTTTGGCTGTGCAGTGCCAATGCAGGCACCCTTTTCATGATGGTGCAATGGTGTCTGTATTGTAAGGAGGATTGTTTTTGTGTAGGAAGGGGCACCTTCCTGCAGTAAAACAATCCCCTGAAGCTTTTGAATGCAGCACACATGGAAAGATGAATAAACGTTTTGGCGCATTCCCAGGTCTGGCACTTCTGGTAAATCTGGAAATGCATCAACATTCATGGATGTTGCATGGGAAAACCCATGCGATGCCTATGGAAATGTCTCTCCTGAAGCAGAGTAATGACACGTAGCAATTTGCACTGCTTTGCATTACTCGAGATTCATGAAGCCACTCAAGGTAGCTATTCATGGCTTCATAAATTAAATTTTAAATTTGCGTCACTCTAAGAGCGATGCATATGGGCTCGCAAAAATGCTCCTGCGCATTTTTTTCCTCGCTTGACTTTGCTCACAGATCTCCCGAGGCGTCTCCGGGAGCAACGTATCATTTTAAAACCTGCACTACCCTGAGGACAACGAACCTTGTGTTTGCCGGTGTGTGCCGGTCGCGCATCGGACACTGCGCATTGCATCATTTTAGCTGCCCCTTACCTGCCCGCGCCCCAGAGCGCCTCCCGCTGATCGTCCCCTCCTGCCGGTTTGGTTCACGGAGCAGGGACGGGCGAGTTCACCATCTTGGGCGGCTCTGGGGTCAGCGTTGCAGTCTTTTGGCCCCTCCCCCCCTGGCAAGCATATCAGGCGCCCGGCGGATTCCGCGCCTATCTTGACTTTGCTCACAGATCTCCCGAGGCGTCTCCGGGAGCAACGTATCATTTTAAAACCTGCACTACCCTGAGGACAACGAACCTTGTGTTTGCCGGTGTGTGCCGGTCGCGCATCGGACACTGCGCATTGCATCATTTTAGCTGCCCCTTACCTGCTCGCGCCCCAGAGTGCCTCCCGCTGATCGTCCCCTCCTGCCGGTTTGGTTCACGGAGCAGGGACGGGCCCCTCCCCCCCCTGCCACACCCCTGGCCTTCCTCCACTATGTGTCCCTATATCTTGGTCACGCGGCCCCGGCAGCGCAGCGGATGAGCGCAGCGGGCGCGACGAAGGCGCGCCGAAGTTGCGCCTAAGTTAAGCCCGTCTGCGCCCGTCCGCGACGGGCCGGGACCTAGGGCCACTGACTCTGCCCGCTCTCTGGTTTATTCCTCGGCTCAACTCTCTGCCTATCCTGCAACTTCTCCTCCTTCCCCCTCTCTATTGCATCATCTTGATTCTCTTGGTATCTTCGTCCCCCGTTCTCCTTGCTTGATCTCTTCTATTCACAGCCCTACCTCTCCTTCTTCTGATCCGTCCCCCATCATCCGCCCCTCTTCTGCCCCTTCGGCAGCTTCCGCTTATGTGCTTAATACCCGCTCTGCTGTCAAGCACCAGACGGAACTTTTTAATCTCCTGAACACAGACTCCCCAGACTTTTTATTTCTTACTGAGACCTGGTTCTCCACTGACTCCCTTCCGGATCTGCTGGCCATTCTCCCCGACACCTACTATGCCCTCCGAGCAGACGGTCCGGATGGTAAGGTTGGGGGAGGTGTGGCGATGATCATTCGTTCTACCTTGAAATTCCAACTTCTTGCCTACCCCCCCATACCTAACATGGACTACTTGGTAGCCCGATCTCTCAATCTTTCCGTACCTCTTACCGTAGTCCTCATGTATCGCCCCCCTCAAGTCATACCTTCATATGTAGCTGCTTTACAGGATCTTTTGGCTACGTTGGTGGTCAACAACTCTTCTGTCCTCCTGCTTGGTGATTTTAACTACTGGCCACATGACCCCAGGGAAGATCTGTCTTCCAAAGACTTTTCCGCCACCCTTCAGTGTCTGAACTTCTCTTCCCATGTCTCGGCCCCCACTCAGGTCCAGGGTCATATCCTGGACCAAATTTGGTAATCACGCTGCGATGTTTCATCCCCCTCTATACTCCCCTGCGTCTGGTCGGACCACTCTATGATATCATTTTCCATTCTTTTGGGCTTGGCCGCCAAGTTCCCGCTACCCAAAAATATCTTGGTTCGTAGTTGGAACCAGACTGACCTCAATTCTCTCTCGCTCTCCCTGGCTTCCTCAGTTCCTGATCTTACCGATCTCTCTTTGGATTCTCAGGCAGATGCAATTAGCACCTGGCTCTCCTCTTCGTGCGATCAGGTCGCCCCGCTCAAGAAGGTTAAAGCCGTCCGCCCCTACGACGCGCACAAATGGTTTACCACTGAGCTTAAAGCCCTTAAACTCGATCTTAGGCGGTCGGAACGTCATTGGAGACGGAACTACTGTCCCACTCTCCGTGCTAAATATAGACTCCTTCTTAATGATTATAAACGAGCGATCCTTGCGGCTAAAACTAAATACTTTTCCGAAAGAGTTGCTCTATCTGCTAATAAATCTCGAGAAATTTTTTCCTTAGTTCACAATCTCGCCACCTCTGATCGCACCAGCACTAGTCTTGTTCCATCTCAGCTCCTCACTTAATGACTACTTTATTGACAAGATCGCCAACAATAAGGCCAACATTCCTACCGTGCTTCAACCTGGTTTTTCTTGCTCTCTTCCATCGTCCTCTTCTTTTCTGGATCATTTTCCATCTATGACTGTGGACTGTTTTTTCAACCTGCTTATAAAAGTCAAGTCTGGCTCCCCGGCGGACTGTGCTCCTGCACGGATCCTTAAAACTCTCTTTATTGGCTGTCCTGCCCCTCCACTTGCCCTTCTTAACACTTTGCTGGCCCTGGGCTCTGTTGCCTCACCTTTCAAATCGGCTATAGTTCTTCCTATTCTTAAAAAAACTGGTCTAGATCCCTCACTTCTTCCTAATTTTAGGCCTATCTCTCTTCTCCCTTATCTTGGCAAGATCCTTGAAAGCTATGTTACGTCTTGTCTGTCCACCTATATCGAGGAGAACCACCTCCTAGCCTCCCATCAGGCGGGTTTTCGCCCAGGCCATTCCACGGAGACTGTGGTCCTCGCGGTCCTGGACGAACTTAAGGGGAAAGCTGACACCAATCTCCCCCAAGCCTTGGTTCTCCTCGATTTGTCCGCTGCGTTTGCCACGGTCGACCATTCCATCCTTCTCGACCGTGTCAGCGCAGCGGGCATACGGGGCACTGCCTTCTCTTGGCTTGCGTCCTTTCTTCAAGGCAGGTCCCAAGCGGTTCACCTCTCAGGCTTCTCCGCTCCCCCTCGCTCGGTTACCTGTGGGGTCCCCCAAGGTTCTTCTCTTTCCCCCCTTCTTTTCAACCTTTATATCCACTCTCTTATCATTTCTCTTCTCGAGCTGGGGGTCTCTGTGTATAACTACGCGGATGACCTCCAGCTCGTTTTCGATCTTTCCTCCCCTTCTGATTCCCTCCCTAAGTTCTGCTCCTCTTTAGTCTTCATATCCGAATGGATGAGCATCAATCATTTGAAGCTCAATCCTGACAAGACGGAGCTTGTCCTCACGGGTGGTCCCTCAAACCCCTGGTCCCCGCTCCACTGGCCCCCTTCCTTCGGCTCCCCCCCTTCCCCGGTTTCCTCTGTTTGAACCCTGGGCATCAAGGTCAGTCATGACCTGTCCATGCATGCCCAAATCAGCTCCGTCGTATCCTCTTGTTTTCTGTCCCTCCGTCTTATTCGTAAGATTTCCCGGTTTTTTTCGTCGGATGCCCTCAAAACCATCGTCATGGCTTTTATCACTTCTCGCCTTGACTACGGGAATGGCCTGTACGTGGGCATACCCGCTTATGAAACCCGCCGCCTTCAGGCCATTCAAAATCAGGCAGCCCGCCTCATTCTTCGTCTCCCCAAATCCTCCCACATTACCCCTGCACTCAAGTCCCTCCATTGGCTCCCTGTGCACTTCAGATCTTTCTTCAAACTGGCCTGCCTGGCCTTTCGTGCCCATGCCCGCTCAGCTCCCCTTTTCATCAGATCTCTCATCACCCCTTACGCCCCCAGTCGTACTCTCCGCTCCTCTTCCCTTTCCCTTCTGCATGTTCCCCGCTTCCGTAAATCCAGAACTGGGGGCACCCGTTTCTCGGTGCTGGCCCCACGGTTTTGGAACAGTCTTCCTCTTTCCATTCGATCTATTCCCATCTACACCCACTTTCGTAAAGCTCTCAAAACTTTTCTGTTCTCCCAAGCATTTCCCTGTTAGTCTCCCTGGGTCCCTTCTGCGAGTCTAGTCAAGTCCCCAGCGCCAGGAAGCCGCTTGGCCACAGTGCGCTTAACCAAGTTCCTTTTTTCATTTCATTTCATTGCTCTTGGGAGACGTCTGATGCAGAAAAACAAGTGCTAGTCCTCAAAAATCAGTACCGGAGACCCCCACTGGCAACCCCGGCTCAAATTAGGTACTGATTGATCCCTTGGATTTCAAGTGAAATGGTATTTTGTATATGTGGTACACCCAACCTTCGCCCTCTCCACTGCCTTAGGTAAATGTATAATGACTTATGTCTAAAAAAGTCTTGGTTACTGTTTAAGGGCAATATTTCTTTTGACGGTGGTGTCTGAATGGCTCTGAAAGAGAAACAACTGCTGTTTCCCGTCATTATTTGCACCCCCTCCTTAAAACCACCTACCACACCCTGCATACTAATGCATACACGCAAGGTGACAGAGAGCGCATGCATGACTCAGAACCCTGCATATGTTTTTTACTTCAGTTACACCATACATAACGTTTTTCATACAGCATGATAGGAAGGCTTGTCATTAAGAAAACAAATTTAACCTGACCAACAGAGTAAAATAGTAGAAGCCCATAGTGTTTTTTCAATGTAACTCATCGCAAGATGGGTGGCTCTGTACCTTTAAGAAGCCATTTTGCTACTTTTTTCTTCTATTTAAAAATGAACAAAAGCATGTACATCAACACGGCAGTAATTACATTTCTTTTGCATGCTCTCGAAACCAAGGCTACCACTGTGCTCTTGCAAAGCTATCCGTTCTTTCCAACAATGGTTTTCCTTCTCATGCAAGAACAAATACCACAACACCAATTGAATGATATTTAACTCATCCTCAAATCATATTCCGCACAGTAAGCTAAACAAAGCAAAACATGTCTCTATGTATTTTTGTTCCAACAAATATGTTTATGTGTAACAAGGAGAAAATAAAATATATTAATTAGGTTTTAAATGAATCCTGGGGAGCCTCGAGAGCTGTGCCCACTATTTAGACGGTAGATGTAGCATATTGATGTAACGTGCACTGGGACCCTTGTGGTACTGATCGGACTCTGAACAGGAAGCATGTAATATGTGGGGAGGTGTTAGGGTGTGGTTAATTGGAAGTATGGTGTAATGTGCAGTGTGTAAATGTATGCTTAATAATAATGTAATGCTTGACCGCAGCTCCTGTGTGGCGGAGTTCATCTATATGCTGTTGAGCTGGGGAAGACGCTACAACTGGTGACAAGGGTGAGATACATGCTGGAGAAGACAAGACTGCTCTCTATGAGAGTTCACAACAATACGACAAACTGCCTGTGCGTGCCATCTGCACCTAGAATCGATGCACAGCGTTCTGAGACTGGCACATGTGGAGTCAAAGCCCTGCTCCATCCCCTACACAGTCGCATAAGAAATCAAAGACCCTACAGAGGAGTATATTCAAAATGTCCACCAAACCCACAGACGAGGTGGTCAACTGAGATGCTGTGCTGCACCCCAAATACAGATAAGCTAATCAGATGAAGCAAGAAATACCCCTCATGTCAGCAAGGTATGGGAAACTGAGAACATACTTACCGTCCCAGGCGATTGAAGCATACTGCGAAGCATGCTTCGAAATGCAACTTTTGCTTGCAGGAGTTGTTTTAGCCAGCCTGCATCACAATCACCTGAATGGATATGCCAACACAATGGTGGCAGAAGGGACCATGAAAGACAATACAGCTGTGATCCTGAAGCCATTCGACACTTCTGTGAACCCAAATATTGATGCCAGGTAGGCTGCGAGGATCATCACATTTGATAACTTCATAGATGCGCTAGAGGAAGAAAATAACAAAAAGATCATCAAGTATTTGAAAAATGGAGTGAAAGAAGCGCTAAAGAATATCTCACAGACTGATGTAAAAATTATACCAAAAGGTAAAAGAAGCATTTGAGGCCAAATTCAATCTAATGCTGAATGTCGACTATGAAAGGTATATCTTCAACCAAGCATGAAAACAGGTTGATGAAAGAATAGACAAGTTTGTTAGAAGACTTGATGCACTCATTAAACATTGCAAGCTCTGTGACTTCACCAACGAAAAGGCCATGCACCCTAACCCTGGGTGGTAAAATCAGCTCCGCTCACTGAGTTTGCGGATTTTTGGCAAATCTGTGTTCCGCATACAGGGGAACAACCATTACAACGCGGGTTTTACCACGCATTGCTTTTACATCGCATGCATTACAACGCATGCGATGTTACAACGCGTGGTAAAACCACGCATACCATTACATTGCATGTGCTTTTACAACGCATGCGATGTAATGTGTAATGGCAGCGGCGGCAGCTATCCACGTCGTTGTGAGGAAAATTAGGCTGTTTCCTCACAATGACGTGAAGCAAGCAGGAAGGAGGAAGCATGATCCGACGGCGACGCTGGAGAGGAGAGAGGTAAGGGGGTTTGTGCATGGGGTGGGGGTTACTTTCGTAAGGGTTTAGGGTAGTTTAAATGTAGTGTTTTTTTAAAAACGTTTTAGTGTGTGTTGTCGCGTTGTCGTGTTTGTTAAGTGTAGTGTATTAGGGAGGGTAGTGTAATATTTATGTAGTGTAGTGATTTAGGTTTTAGGGTAGTGTACTGTTGTAGTGTTTGTTTATTGTAGTGTATTAGGGTAGTGTAGGGGTGGGAGTAGTGTGGGTAGCGTAGTGTTGTAGGGTTTAGGGTAGTGTATGGGTGGGAGTAGTGTGGGTAGTGTAGTAGTGTTGTAGGGTTTAGGGTAGTGTAGGGATGGGAGTAGTGTGGGTAGTGTAGTAGTGTTTTAGGGTTTATGGTAGTGTAGGAGTGGGAGTAGTGTGGGTAGTGTAGTAGTGTTTTAGGGTTTTTGGGTTGGGGTAGTGTAGGGGTGGGAGTAGTGTCGGTAGCGTAGTAGTGTTTTAGGGTAGTGTAGGGGTGGGAGTAGTGTGCGTAGCGTAGTAGTGTTTTAGGGTTTAGGGTAGTGTAGGGGGTGGGAGTAGTGTGGGTAGTGTAGTCGTGTGGTAGTGTTTTTGGGTTGGGGTAGTGTAGGGGTGGGAGTAGTGTGGGTAGCGTAGTAGTGTTTTAGGGTTTAGGGTAGTGTAGGGGTGGGAGTAGTGTGGGTAGCATAGTAGTGTTTTAGGGTTTAGGATAGTGTAGGGGTGGGAGTAGTGTGGGTAGTGTAGTAGTGTTTTAGGGAGTATAGGGGTGGGAGTAGTGTGGGTAGCGTAGTAGTGTTTTAGGGTTTAGGGTAGCGTAGGGGTGGGAGTAGTGTGGGTAGTGAAGTACTGTTTTAGGGTTTAGGGTAGTGTAGGGATGGGAGTAGTGTGGGTAGTGTAGTGTGGTAGTGTTTTTGGGTTAGGGGTAGTGTAGGGGTGGGAGTAGTGTGTTGTGTAGGTCTAGGGGTAGGGTTGTCACTTACCTTGCATACTTTTACCACAAGTATAGCTTTACCACGCATGCCTTTGCGTTGTAATGGCATGTGTGGTAAAGGCATACTTGTGGTAAAAGTATGCGATGTAATGTAATGCGATGTCATTGATATTGCGTAGTAATACCCGCGTTGTAATGGCATGCGTGGTATTAGTATGCGATGTAATGACATACATCCCCGCATCGAATGCGGAGTTACCGAAAGCTGAGTTTTTCCCTTGTTCGCACTTTCAAAATGCATATTTGCGCGTGCGGTAGCGACTTACCAGGATCCCTGCGTTCACCGACGAGTTTTCCTATCCGTTTGCGTGCACCAAGAGTTTTTGGTAGCGGTAGCGCGATCCCACGAGAGTGTGCAATCGCGAACACGTCATTCGGATGCGCCATCGGACATCCGGCGGAAGTTTGGTGAAGTTTGCGATGCGCGCCCATTGACTTAGTTTTCCGTGCATACCTGCATTATCTTATGCACGCAGAGGGAACAGTCATCAGTCCTACGTTGTTCTACCTGCTTAATTATCCTGCAGATACCTCCAGGACAGTCTTTTCCATTACACCCTCCATTTGGGACACCTTGCCCAACCTTCATTAAAATGTAGGCACTTCCTAAAACCAGCATTGCCAAAACACATACGTTTCACTGTTTATAACGGTGGCTTTGCCAATGCTTGTTTGCATTGCATGAAGTGCAATTAGGATCACAGTCCTGGCGTAGATCCCACTCTGTGTATTGTATTGTTCACAATAGGTCTTCATAAAAAATTGTAAGTGAAAGGTACAAATATTTGAAGCATCCAAAACTGACCTGGGATCCAAAGGCACGGGGAAAAGATTGGTTGAAGGGTGACTAGGTAAATATTCCAAACTCATGGAACAGTTATGACCAGGGCTCCAGTGAACCATGACAGAGTGGCCGGTGGCGTAACATTAATTCCTGCAACTCCTGAGGTACGGGTGCCCCAGAGCACCATGGGGCCCCCCGCACTATGCTCAGGCCGAGAGCCCCTGACCTGTAGTCACAGAAATGGGATCGGAGCACTTTCCATGTACTTTGCACGGAGGTCACCTCAAGTTTTTTTATGCCACTGAGAGTGGCAACGGACATAATTCAATGGCAGAGCAGTCACTACTCCAAGAAGTGTTCAAACTATCACTTTGGATATTTGGTTTATTGGTGTTCAAAACCACCCACAGTGCATTCAGTATCTCGTTGCTTGCTGGTGTTAGTCACGCGTTTCAGCTGGATGAGTCAGCTATAGAATCTAGCATGCCAGATAAACCACTGGCTGCATCTAGCAACTGGGGAAGATGGATCTGGGGTTCAAGTCTGTGACGCTGAAATCACAACATCCATGGAATAGTGAGAGCTCAGGACATTGCTCAAATGGCTTCATAACCAGAGTGACAACACGCAGCCAACTAGACAATATTCTCGAGTTTTATGGTGACAAAGTAAGCATTCCTCATGTGTATAAGGGGTGTGAGTTGACTCTCATAAAGTTAATGGTGGTACAAAGCAGCATAAAGTTGATGGAGCTGGGTTCCACGTTCTTGGCTTACTCTGGAACCCCTGGCCATTGAACCTTTGTTGCCTGCTTTGTAAGTGTGGAGGGGAAAATTATTATACAATTATACATTACCATTGCACATGATTTTAAGAACCACAACTCCTGATCCAGAGTTCAAATATTTATTATAAGGCCAAGAAACGAAGGACATATAAACTCCTCCTAAGGAATACATGGGCACTAATACAAAGCCAAATCTACGAATTGATTTCAATCTTTGGAAAATGCACAAAATAACTAATTCCAACATTAGGACACATCTACTTATAGACTCCGTATCTAAAACATATTCCATTTACAATCCGTAACCCAGATCAAACCCTAATCTGTCCCTACACTGCCTCTAAGGTGACATCCCTCCTTAATATCATTCCTTTCAAGCAGGTCCCCAAAAAGTGTTGGCACGTGAAGACTTCCTTAGAAGCCCCTCACGTTATTCAGGTCCTAGTAGCGTAAAGCTACAGAGCTCGTTTTAAGATGCTCTCTCTCTTCCCCAGGTAAGACTGAAGTGCTACAGACTGAACACCTCCTGGAAGGTAAATTTCTATGAATTAATGGCACATCCAAGCTCCAGTCCGATGACCTTGGTTCCCAGGTCCTTCCAGACACAAAATATATCTTCCCTTATTATCAGCTCTTCTCTTTCCAAAGCATCCTCTCCTCCCTACCATTGCCTACCTCCTAAAACAAAGAGGTTATGCTAACTAACGAGGTCAAATTCTTGCACCTGCAACAGATACATAAAAGGCAGAAAGAGAAAACATTCCACTGGCACATACATTCTAATTAACCTTCAACTTGAGAACAAACAGGGAGAAACGAAAGTTTAGCCTACCAAGTTCGGCAATATAAGACAGTAAATGAACCTAAATATATATGCCTATACATTAATATCCACACGTTACAAGAACATTAATATAAATACGTGTTAATCATGAATATGCTTTAACACCCTTATAATTCAATCTAAATTAGTATTGGTATGACATTAATTGTTCATGCTATTTTGCTCACACTTTATACAGGGCACAATCTAATGGCCTAATATTAATACAGTAACAGATTAAATATAGGTGCGATTCACATGTGAAAACAAGGCACCCCTATAAATGGAAAAGCAGCATTGCGCTCTATCAGAGTCATTCAAGCACACCACATTCATACGCCTGGAATTTGCCCTGCAAATCATTGGCTCTCTTGCAAAACAGATGCCTCAAGTTTATTTCTGGCTATTGTGGCTCTTAAATGGCTCACAAACAACTTCCAAGCAGGCTTCAGTTAGCTGGTCTTGGTTAGATTCTACTAAGGCTGGCATCATTCTGTCCATGCGTTAGGTAAAACATCTTCCTTTACTTCACAAACATATCATGGAAGCTGTTCTGACTATCACTAAACCGTGGAATACCCTACAACCATAGGAGCTTCAAACAAATAGAGGCCCATCCTAATGGTACCCCACCCTTCAGGTACCCATGCAATATCCACTCACACATGGCCAGCTTGATCGCTGGTGGCGCCTGGTGCACCAATCTATTCTGCCAACCCCCCCCCCCCCCATGACCTCCTCCTCCCCTGATTCACTCACTGCCACCTGTAAAAGTGCCCCTCATCTCTCCATTCATTTAATTTGTTCTAAAGCTCTGGTAAAGGCTGGACTTACTAATACACTCAGCTAACCACATGAAATACAGATCTGTTCAAGGAGTCAAAACTGCAACTAGAAAAAAATCTGATCTCTTTCTCTGGCAGGAACATTAATCACAAGAGTTGTCTTGACATTTTTTTTTTGATTTCTGTAATTTTTTATTGTATATAAAAAAATATATATTTACATGGAGCATACATGAGTGGCGGAAAGAAGGAGGAAAAAAGAAAAAGAAAAAGAAGAAGGCGCCGGGGGGGGGGGGGGGGTGCAGCAAATATAGTCCTGCAATTGATAGAGTCTCATGGCCCTTCTTAGACCAGTGTTGTCTTGACATTTTTAATGCTCCATGAAAGAAGGAAACACAAGGCACTCTGGATCAGGTGCATTTAAATCTCAAGTTATTGCAAAACACAGCGCCCTCTCCCTGAGGCCAGCCCCCTCCGCCCCCCCAAGTCAGCACCAGGGCCGGACTGGGAACCACAACCGGCCCCGGCAAAGTGATCGGCCGGCCCCTCCTCCCCACTCGGGGGGGGAGGGGGAGGGTTGGAGGCGCCATCGAGCTCTGTGCCAGGGCTGGTTTTCGGTCGATTTTGGTAAAGGATGATTTTGCAGCTATGCTGCAAAAACGGCCCTGTAACAAAAATGGCCCCCAGGGGCCCAAC
Organism: Lissotriton helveticus; assembly: GCF_964261635.1. Lineage (NCBI taxonomy): Eukaryota > Metazoa > Chordata > Amphibia > Caudata > Salamandridae > Lissotriton > Lissotriton helveticus. Next base: position 1,013,492,399 of record NC_136072.1, read on the forward strand.
ACTGCCCCCCACCTGTGCGGCGCACCGGGGGATTGCCCGGTGCCCGCTATGGCCAGTCTGGCCCTGGTTAGCACCCAGTTTGCCCGCACCAGTCGCACTGCCGTACAGCCGGCCCAGGACTCGCAACACCTACAACTCAGGGAGCTAAGGGATCCTTTCATGACCGACTAGGCAGAACTACACAAGTTAGATCGGTAAGCCATCCCCCCAACGGGGGATAGGTAAAAAAGGGGTGTACCCAATAATTAATTATTGGCTGCCACTAACTGTATTTCCAGTCATCGCCTTTTCACTACAGATCAAAGGAGAACTACTTAGGGTGCACTCCTATTCCCCGACAGAGTCTAGCATGATATAGATAAGCAAGATTCAGAACATGTTAAGCTCCTCTCAGGGACTACTGGCATGGGCCTGCTGCACAAGAGAACAGACTGGATTGGTCAAAATGAGAACAGTAGAAGCAAAATGGCACATTACTGCCCACTGTATCCTCCGGGTCCCACTTCTGATCCACTGGACACCCTTAAAAATGTATAGATCCATCGTGTACAGCCATGACAATTACATCAATGATATTGCAGCATGGCTAATTGTTGAACTAAAGGAATACACAGCCCAGTAGAAATTATTTATTTTATTCTTTCAATTGACATATAAAGCACATACAAATCAGTATAAGAAAAGGGTTAGCCTCCCCCTCAGGTGAACAAAAACACAAACAAGGTTCATACTCTGTTTGCCTTGTAGAGATAAAAAAAAGATTTGCAAGGGACAAAAAAAGGAAGCATAACATGGAACCCTCAGACATGTGCAAGCCATCCTTGCGCAGGGGTAATGCTTTTGTCTCGGTATCATGCACATTTTATGATATGTGCTGCTGAAGTGAGCACAGGAAAACGAAACCTGCTACGTTATGTGAAACTATCAGACTATTTTTAAATTAAGATGTGTATCTGAAACAGAAATTGTTGTTTGTGCACTCGGCATTAGACACTTTTTGCTATATTTTGGGCAGAGGAATATGCACTAGAAAAGGGTTTCCTTAAGTCCATTAAGAGTGGAGCATCATGGATATGCAAATATTGCTAATGAGATCACTCCCTCGCCTAGGATTGCTGTGGAGCACACATATCATGTAGGCTTGCCAGACATAGAGAAGGGGCTATCGCCCAGGTGCTATATTGTGTTGTATTGTATTTACATGTATATAGCACTTACAACCCCTGACAAGGCGTCGAAGCACTTCTTCAGCGAGTAGAACGCTACTCAGGAACCAAAAAAGGATTGCTGGTGAATTTGTCTGGAGAAATATGAAATGAATTTGAGGGGTGGACATGTTAGTCTTTTATTTGGATTGAAAAAGGATAGTGGAGTGATGGAAGTGTGAAGGGTTTGCATTTATATAGTGCTTGCGACCCCTGATGAGGTGTTGAAGTGCTTTTTGGTGGATAGCACACTACTCCAGAACTCAAACAGGATTAGTGGGGAATTAGTATAGGGAAAGATGAAATACATTTGAGTGGTGGACATGTTAGTCTGTTATTTGGATTGAAAAGGAATATTGGAGGGGGTAGAAGAGGGAAGGGTCTTTTTTTTGTTGGAGTTTATAGCATTAGGAGGGGCTTTGGGGTGAGTAAATGAGAGGCGGAGTGGGGAAGAGAAGAAGGGAAGGGTTTAGAAAGACTTGTTTGCGAGATCTGAATAGTAAAAGAGGTCTGAGATGATGCAAGGAGGGGTGGAGGAAGGATGAGTCTAGAAAGTGTTATTATGGGGATCATAGTAGTGGTATGGAGTTTGGGATGAATATGAGCGTGATGGTAAAGGATATATTGATAGAGGTAGAGGGTGAGAACGTATATAGTGATATGCTGGTGCCATCTTGGAAACAGACATGTTCTGGCTGAAGCAACTTCTCTTTGTGCTATCTGCCGACGCAGCTTTGAACCAGCAGAGACTCTCCTTTACGTCTCCAACGTCTACACCTCGCGGAACCCGCTGCGCGGGTCCCGCTTCGCTCTCAGGACAGAGCGCTCGCTTGCTTCCCGTGGGGAAAGAGGGGTGTGCGACAGGTCAGGGCTGCGAGCGTGGAAACCGGGACTCGCTTTCCCAGGAGTCCCGGTTCCTCCACTGGCCGTGTCACCTGGCCCGCTCTCCCTGACCGCCCCGCCCACCTCCATCCAGCAGAAAAGGCGAGGACGCCTTAGCGCCGTGGGATACTTCTCTTTGTGCTATCTGCCGACGAAGCTTTGAACCAGCAGAGACTCTCCTTTACGTCTCCAACGTCTACACCTCGCGGAACCCGCTGCGCGGGTCCCGCTTCGCTCTCAGGACAGAGCGCTTGCTTGCTTCCCGTGGGGAAAGAGGGGTGTGCGACAGGACAGGGCTGCGAGCGTGGAAACCGGGACTCGCTTTCCCAGGAGTCCCGGTTCCTCCACTGGCCGTGTCACCTGGCCCGCTCTCCCTGACCGCCCCGCCCACCTCCATCCAGCAGAAAAGGCGAGGACGCCTTAGCGCCGTGGGATACTTCTCTTTGTGCTATCTGCCGACGCAGCTTTGAACCAGCAGAGACTCTCCTTTACGTCTCCAACGTCTACACCTCGCGGAACCCGCTGCGCGGGTCCCGCTTCGCTCTCAGGACAGAGCGCTCGCTTGCTTCCCGTGGGGAAAGAGGGGTGTGCGACAGGGCAGGGCTGCGAGCGTGGAAACCGGGACTCGCTTTCCCAGGAGTCCCGGTTCCTCCACTGGCCGTGTCACCTGGCCCGCTCTCCCTGACCGCCCCGCCCACCTCCATCCAGCAGAAAAGGGGAGGACGCCTTAGCGCCGTGGGATACTTCTCTTTGTGCTATCTGCCGACGCAGCTTTGAACCAGCAGAGACTCTCCTTTACGTCTCCAACGTCTACACCTCGCGGAACCCGCTGCGCGGGTCCCGCTTCGCTCTCAGGACAGAGCGCTCGCTTGCTTCCCGTGGGGAAAGAGGGGTGTGCGACAGGGCAGGGCTGCGAGCGTGGAAACCGGGACTCGCTTTCCCAGGAGTCCCGGTTCCTCCACTGGCCGTGTCACCTGGCCCGCTCTCCCTGCCCGCCCCGCCCACCTCCATCCAGCAGAAAAGGCGAGGACGCCTTAGCGCCGTGGGATACTTCTCTTTGTGCTATCTGCCGACGCAGCTTTGAACCAGCAGAGGCTCTCCTTTACGTCTCCAACGTCTACACCTCGCGGAACCCGCTGCGCGGGTCCCGCTTCGCTCTCAGGACAGAGCGCTTGCTTGCTTCCCGTGGGGAAAGAGGGGTGTGCGACATGGCAGGGCTGCGAGCGTGGAAACCGGGACTCGCTTTCCCAGGAGTCCCGGTTCCTCCACTGGCCGTGTCACCTGGCCCGCTCTCCCTGACCGCCCCGCCCACCTCCATCCAGCAGAAAAGGCGAGGACGCCTTAGCGCCGTGGGATACTTCTCTTTGTGCTATCTGCCGACGCAGCTTTGAACCAGCAGAGACTCTCCTTTACGTCTCCAACGTCTACACCTCGCGGAACCCGCTGCGCGGGTCCCGCTTCGCTCTCAGGACAGAGCGCTTGCTTGCTTCCCGTGGGGAAAGAGGGGTGTGCGACAGGGCAGGGCTGCGAGCGTGGAAACCGGGACTCGCTTTCCCAGGAGTCCCGGTTCCTCCACTGGCCGTGTCACCTGGCCCGCTCTTCCTGACCGCCCCGCCCACCTCCGTTTATCCACGCTACAAATACGTTGAAGCTACGCTGCGCGGGAGCGCGCGGGAGCGCCCGGGGCTAAGCCCGGGCAAAGGGCGGGCCGTCTGTGGCCGTCCGGGGACGATCGAGGGCGGGACGGGCCACCCTACTAACATCACCGTCCAAAAGTTATATCTTCATCATACCCTTGCTAAAAGGTCTTTCTCTACAAATAATATCGACGAAAGAGTCCAACTAATCACTTGATAGTAAGGAGGGGCGGTCAGAGATTCGTGTCGACTCGCTCGTAGTAATAAGAACGCGACTCACTGAGAATCTCAGCACTAATAACATCAAAACGTTGCCACAAGGAAAGTGAAATGGGATTAAAAAAACTACGTTCACGCACAATATTCATGAAGCGAATGGGCACTGAGGAAGCTGTCAGGAAATCTACAGATAAAGCCATAAAAGACGGCCGAATTACTTCAACCCCGGCAATTAGCAAATATTTTTCTGTTCTACCATCTAAAAGGGAACTTGACACGATCATGCCGGAAATAGAAATTAAACTTAAATCACATCTAAGCACTGGGGATCAAACGTGCTTATCAGTGTCACCTCATTTGATTCACAATTTCAGTGAGATGGCTACTATCAACAAGTCCAACTGCTCCTTAAAAGGTCAAGAATTATTGGACTACCAAGCAATTCTGCTAAAAACCTCAACTCCGATAAAAGACACTGGGAGCCCACACAAACCTGAGGATCCAAGTATAATTAAGTCAAAGTCAGCAGAATACAACTCTGAACTTAAGCTATCTAATAGTTTCTTAAAAACATCAGAACGATTTATGGAACATGACTCCTTTTTGGATCCTCTCTTATCCGAAAATAACAATAATTTTGATAAATCCACAAGTCCAATATCAAAGGCTCTATTTTCGCTACAAGAAATACTAGAATCGGTTCTCTCCTTTCTAGGAAACATCCTAGAAAATTCAGATCAAACTTTGGATGTCCGAATAGGTATATTAAAGTTCCTAGTAGAAGAGAAAAAGAAAAAAGAGTCCTTTAAATCAACGGAAAATCAATCAAACAAGAATACTAAGCAAACGGAAACTGTCCAGAAACAAACAAAATGCAATTCTACTACTCAGACAACAGAAAAAGCACTAACAGAAACACAAAAAAGGAAAAAAACGGAAACTCTAAATGAATCTACACTTTACTCTCTGAAAAATTTATTTAGAGAAAAACCTCAAAAAAAGGTAAAACAATTTCCAATTTTCACAAAACACGAAAAAACGGATACGAATGATAATGACTCTGCCAAAGACGACCAGGACAAAAATATCTCTGAAACTTTAAAAAAAGGAATAATAACAAATAAAAATAAAGAACCCGAGCAAGTGGGGTAAAAAAAGAGGAGAAAAAAACCATTAAGAAGGATCCACAAAAAGAAAACCCGCAAGCTAAAATTTCAAAAATCTACTACACCTCAAAATGATCTAGAGGAAAAAAAAGGAGAAATCATTATGCCACACATTACAAAAAAAGGGGAATTTACTAAAGGAAATATTATAGAGAAAACTCAAACATTGAACCCAAGAGCAGATGAATATTTTCCGCCCAGGATACTAATAAAGACAGGACATGAAAATATAGAGGCTAGAAGAGGTGATATGAGGAATATCCAATGCAGTGAAAAAATACAGTCAAAACTACTCCAATTTGAAGAACTTTTTCCTACCGATAACATTCCACTCAATAGAGGCAGGATACTCAATCTTCTGCAAAATATATGGTCACTCCAATCATTGACTAGTGATGAAATTGACTTAGTGACTTTCCCAAAAAGGGGTTACAACAAAATCGCACTGGTTTCCTTCTGGTCACCAGTAATACCTGGGATCATCCTTAACGAAAAAGAGATACTACACAGATTCGGATACAATGTAATTGAAAAGTTTGAGCCTAAAGTAAATCAAACCTACAAAACATTTAAAGATCATACGCAATCAATCCCTTGTGCACAACCAAAAAATACTCTTAGAACTCTCCCAGCGCCAGAAGATTCAGGAGCAAGCTATCAAAGACGCACGCGCCAAGGGGAGGATACTTTGAAAATCCAAGTGAACCAGGGGGAAAGGGAAGTTTGGTATCTAGATTCTAATGAGAACAGAGCCACTGACATTGATATTGCAAAGTCCTGGTCCTGGATATCGGAGACATTGAATAGCAATAAAGTTCCCAATCGACTGAAACACCCTGTTTAACAATGGTTTAAAGTTAACATCATGGAATATGGCAGGGAGAACAAAAAACAAAATGTCTGAAGCCCTAAAAAACCAGCCGGATATCCTGATTTTACAAGAAACTTGGGCAATAGAACCCTTCTCCCAGAAAGGCTATTATGTCTACAATATACCAGCAAAAGCAACTAAACGGGGCCACGCTAAAGGAGGTTTGGCTATTTTAATGAGGGAAGATTATCTTTGGGCTCAAGAGATAGTCGAGACTAACTACGACAATCTACAATGCATCAAGTTCTCTCTAAATACCCATAATACTACTCAACAAAATGAAATCTTGCTTTTCAATATATATGCCCACCCTGGAAGTAAGCATGATTCCTTATATGTTGATACCATGGAAATCATCATGCAAATAATAGAGGACCATTCGTTTCTGTCTTACATAATCATGGGTGATTTTAATGGAAAAATTTCAAATTCCGAAATAAGAAAGTGGGAGAGTATATACAAAGAGGAAATATTGGATATTTCTACTCCTCAATTCCCCAAAGATATTCACTCAGACAAAAGAGGTAAAATGATGCTATCAGCGCTCCCCAACATAAATGGGGTAATCCTGAACGGAAACGTCGAAGGTGATATCCCGGCATCATATACTAGACAGGGAAACGGGACCCCTTCAATTATAGACTACATCATGTGAAGTAGTGTGGCTCACTGGTTAGAGGCGGCAGACCCGAGAGCAGAGGACGGCCCGGGACCAGGGTTCGATTCCCGGCGCGGCAGGTTTCTGGACCAGGGTCAGCGGACTCGATAATTCTCTCGCCTCGGTGCCCACTCTGATCAGCGTTCACACTCGGCAACTCTGGGCATTAGCTTGCCTCATCTTCACTAACGGCCCCACCAGACCGCCGGGGATGCCTGGTCTCACCCTGGAGATACCCATTAAGGGACCATCTCTCAGGGAAGCCAGGAAGGGTTTCGCAGCGGTCGAAGCGCCTTGGGACCCTACGGGTAAGTAGTGCGCTATATAAATGCCTATACACATACATACATACACATCATCTGTGGTATGGATCTATTTGAAACAGTCACGTATCTGCACTCCAACTTCACAGCAGACAGCGATCACGCCTTGATGCAACTAAACACCAGTTGGTCAGCCCATCCTGCTGCGGTAGGACAGATCATCCTTTACAGAAATACACCTTTGGTAAATAGTGAACAGAGACACATCTTTTGGAACTCATCACTTATGGACAAAATAACAGTTTTGATTAAACATACACAATTTTTAAGGAAAACTTACTCAGATGACCCTATAGTAAATTTTGAGTGCACACTTAAGGAACTCAAAGAGACATTATTATTAAAAATGTTACATCAGGATATTACAGGTAACGAAAGGAAGAAAAGTACAAACAAGAACAAAACTCGGAATTCATTAATAAAGAAAAAACTTAACAAACTAATACGTGCTCAATATATGAACTTTTCTCCTTCAAGAAATAAAGAAATAAACAAACTGAAAAATCAGATAAGAAGAGAGAAACTAAGTCAGAAAAAAACTCTCCAAGACCGCAACTGGGTCGACATACAAATAGCTGCAAAAGAATACAACTAGAGAAAATATTGGTCCCTAATAGCTAAATTAACCGGAACAAAAAAGAAACTAGTAGCCGTACCGGTTCCGCCTAATGACTGGGAAATTTACTTGACCGATCTCTATAAATCAAATATGGTTAAACTAGATGAAAATAGCGCAGAAAAAATAAAGGAAAAGCATAATTCACCAATTCCCAAAACAACGGCTATAAGGATAGAAGCTCATATCCGAAAAGCTAGAAGCACAGGTGCCTTCGGACCCGACCAAATATTGATCAAGGTCCTGCAGGCAGACCCCAAGGAATGGAGCCTTATGTTAGCACCACTTTTCAACCATATTTTGAACACTGGACAAGTACCAAAATCATGGCAGGGGAGCATTATTATCCCTATACACAAAAAAGGGAGCAAAATGGTAGCAGGAAACTATCGTCAAATAGCATTGATGGATTCCTCCGGAAAAAATTTCGCTGCGGAAGTATTATATCATTTGAAAAATTGGGCTTTTTCGTTGGGTCTAATACCTATGTTTCAAGCTGGTTTTAGACCTAAGCACTCTGTCACGGATAACATCGCAGTCATCCAGGTTATCCTCGATAAATACGTATCACGGAAAAGCCAGACTGTTTATACAGCATTCATTGACTATTCTACCGCGTTTGACCGAGTCGATCGACCCACATTATGGAACAAATTAAGGAGTCTTGGCATCTCTGAACAACTGCTACAGGTTATAATAAGCCTCCACACCAAAACTTGGTGTCAAGTGCAAATGGGGGGCGAAAAAGGCTTAACGAAAACAATAAACACAGCTAATGGTCTTAAACAAGGATGTCTCTTAGCCCCTATGTTATTTTCTCTATACCTCAGCGACCTGCCATACCAGTTACAACTGGGATCGAGTTTGCCCCCAAGAATTAGCAAACAAAGAATACACTCGTTGCTTTACGCGGACGACATAGTGATGTTTGATCTTACTCCATTTGGTCTGCAAAAATCATTGGACACTCTGTATAAATACTCAAAAGAAAATTTCTTAATTCCAAACATAAAGAAAAAAAAAATTGTAGCTTTTTCCGGGAGGAAATCAAGTGCTAAATACAACTGGAGGCTAGGTGGAGAAAAGATAGATGAAGTAGACGAATACATATATCTTGGTAGGATTCTCTCAAAGAACCTAACAAATACAAAACATATATATAATCTAATAAAGAAATCCGATTTACATGCTGGAGCCCTATCAAGACTTTATAGTGCTACTGGGAGCAGGCATTTTTCCTCACTGTTAAAAATATATAAAGTAAAGATTCCTGCAGTTCTATCTTACGCCATGGAATATGTCCCTATAAAGTAGTGGGGTTACATGGATCGTAAAGAAGGAAAAATCCTGAAAAGAATTATGAAGGTCCCAGCTGCTATACCAGTTCAAGTTTTAAGACTAGAATTCTCCATAACAAGTTCTTATGCCACGGCTGTGGCCAACGTTATTAGGTGGGCTTACAACCTCCTTCACGCAAAGGAGGGAACACTAAGATCCCTGCTGAAAAATGAAACTTTTGATGCTGAAGCTGCTAAACAAACTTTTCTAGGGAACATGACTGTTGCACTTCGAATGGCTAAAATTAGTCCAGATATTCTACTTACCTGGTCTGTATCACAATTGAAACTCTTTCTGAAATGTTTTACCCCTAAACTGAGTTACGACCTTGATCTTGCACATAGTGAAAAGTTATCAACCGATAAATCTTTCTCAGACCTACTGGAGTACAAGCATATCCAGCCGTACATCGGGTTTTCCCTTACGCATAGTGCGAGGAGGGCTATCCTAATGTTACGACTAGGCATTTTGCCTGTGCAATCCTTTAAATCAAGATGGTCATCTGGAGAATCCTCACTATGTCCCCTATGTCAAGGGGGTGACCAGACCACTGAGCATTTATTACTTGCATGCCCTAGTTTTAACGTAACGGTAGCTCGCGCTATGTATCTTGATCCAATATATCGCATTTGCAAGATTACAAAAGCAAAAGAACTATTAGCAGTGTGTAAACAGCCCCCGAATGAACTTGTATGTTATAATTTTTACAAATTTTTTAAATCTTTGCTGATGTTATATTAATCAATGATGTAAATTTCTTTTTTTTTCTTTTCTTTTTATTTCATTTGTTTTATGTTATATTTGTGGTCCTCTGTCGAGTACCAATACAAATAAAATCTTTTTGACTTTGACTTTTTGGCTGAAGCAATAACACATGCTAAGGGAAAAATAAGTAAAAGCTTTGAGGTCTGCCCAAGTGTGGAAAAGTAAAAACAAGAGCTTTTGAGGAGCATGCAAAACTGAATTACATTGCTTCTTTAAAAAATATCAAGACTAATTGGCTTTGTGAATGCTTACATAAATAGGACGGTTGTGTTATATTCTATTTGCTTTTGATTCCTCCTCGACCACAGCTGTTTGACCAGAGAGTACAAAGAGTAGTGAGAGGTTTTTGGCTAGCTTTCCTCTGACACTACTAATAATGAGCAGTGCACCAGGGCAGCTTCTGCTTGTGGGCCAAATTCTTCAAAAGGTCTGCACCACCAAGATCACTTCCGCCCTTGCGAAAACACTGACAAAGCCAATGGGTTTCTCACAGCCATGTGCTATTGGATTTGCTAATGCTTGTTCCTTTAAACGACCCATCGCAGTGACAGTATTTGGGTCTGCATGCTACACTACACAGAAAAATAATAAACACGTTGCCTTGGTTGCTTACAATTTTGCTTGAGGAAAAAATATGCATATTAAGCTAATAGGACCTGAATATGCCTTTGAAAGTCCACACATTTATCAATCAGACTGGGGAAATTAATTCTATCTGTCACACTGTGAATCAGACGGCGAAACCTTGAGTGATGCCGAGCGGCATCGGCGATACAGCAAAGCAATGCCTTTCCTGTTGTTACAAGGGCAATTAATTGGTTAATTACATCCCTGATTATGTTGATGATTTATTCAGTAATACTGTTTCTCACCGCTCGCGTTAGGCTTTAATAAACAGAAACTTTGCGCGACAATATTTTGGCTATCACTCAACAAGCATTGAATAAATACCGTTTCACACCAAGAGCATGTTTTTTTATTTTATTTTAATTCGCCGAGCCGCAATCTTTGCAGTACCACGATCTCCCCTGGGCGTTTAGTGGATATTGATGTAGATGTTGTTTTCGTGTTCCGCACTCTGCATCTAGTGTCAGCTCAACAACATTAATCAGCAATTTGTCTTTTTAGCCGTGGAGGGCACATTTCAGATTGATAAAACACAAACCGTCCTGGGCGCCACCGCCTGCGCCAATGCGATATGCAAAATGGCGCCCAGGAAATGTTGAAGCTCCTCATTAGAATTCCTTTGGAAATACAGACAACAGGCAGACTTGGAATCGGAATTGTTTTCTTCCTCACAGAGCTCCATTGTTTGTAACTTTGAAATGTTGGTTCAGTTCATTTGAATCATCGAATAAAAAGAAGGAATTAGGCAAAAGCGAGATGGTTGTAATCATCTAGATTTGGTTCTTTCTCAGTTTAATAGCATTTGAAGAAACATGGTGATAACTAACCTGCAATATGGATAACTTAATTTACAATCATGGGTCACAATTAGCGATGGGCAAATGTGTGTATTCATTTCACAGTAAGCGGATGCAAATTCGGACGCAAATCGTTGAATTCTGCTGACCCAGTTCCACTACCAAGGATAACATCAAGGCAAAGCTAACTTATTAATGAATGGAACGACCTCCTACTGCACATCAGAGCCTCCTCCTCTCTTCTTGAATTCCAAGAGAAGCTGAAGAGCTAGCTTTTCAAATAACCAACCTACCAAAGGCAGTGCTAGGCACACAGATGCGCAGCTCCACTATACCATTGTGGGTGATAGTGTGCTACAAATACCCAGGTAATAGTGCGCTACAAATACACGTAAGATAATATAACATAATATATGATATGAAAATGCAAGTCTGTACAAGTATACCTTAGTTCATGTATGTGTAAGTTTGCACTAGTACACTAAAGCCAAATGAGGTGCAATGTAAAAAGTAAAAGCAGGAGTATATTGAAGACTCCTCTGCATCCTGTTTTTTTCTATTTGATAATAATTTTGAACAGCGAGGTAAGTTTCTTTATATTACTTCTTGAAATAAAAGACATATAAAGAGTCCTTTCCCCTGCAGTTAAAAAGGAAAATCCCATGACCCCTAGCTGTAGTGATGAGAAGCTGCCTGGAGGTTCAAAAGGGGACAGTGGTAAGGGTGGCAAAGAATAATCAACAGTGTGGCGGGCAAGACAAAAAAAGGAGCGGACACACAGGCGAAATAGGGAGGAATGGATTTGAGCAAGAAGAGGTAAGAGCAGACGAGAGAAGAAAAAGCATCTAGTTGCACCCAGGGGATACTGGAGGGGTGGGAGGGTGCAACGAGGAGCTGACATGAAGGAGAAAAAGAAGGGAGCATCAATGCATGGACACATTAGGGACAGTAAGAAGCAGTGGCGATCAACAATGAGGTGCTGACTGAGCACGAAGCCAATATAATTCAAATAATCTCTCCCTCTGCAATACAAGCACTCAATTTAAAAAGTGGAAATTTGCACTCACATTGCTAGTAGCATTAGGTGAGAGAGAGAAATATTCCCATGGGTTGAGCAAATGCATGGTTGATACAAGTCTTAAGTCAATGGCTGAAAGAGGCAGGTCCAAAAATGCCAATTGTTGAATAGCTGCCACAAAGGTCACTCTATATCGTAGACAATGTGTCTGTTAGACAACTGTGCGATCAGCCCAAACTTAACAAGGCAGAAAAAAGATTGTACGTCACAGTGAATCAGAAACCACTAACTTCTGCCTAATATGTGTACAAAATATGAATAAAGATGTGGTTCATCTGCAAAGTGGATCTTACCAGATGTTTTATTCCATTGTCTGTCAATGGATGAACTAACAAAAGAAATTGGATTCTGACATTTGCAGACTTTGCTAAAAAAACACCCACAGTGTGACAATATTACAGGTCACGAGACTGCTCAGGCAATGCAAAATCAATCACATTTTAAAGATTCGCTGCTAAATGGTGGATCAGGTTTTGTGCAAAGCATGATTTAAGCACCTCTAGATCTTAATAGACTCGTCACTTAGAATGCAGTGTTTGGGCTAGTTTTTAAAAAGATTTGCTTATTGGAGAAAACCCGCTCTGCACCTTGGTGATGATCGGTTACACTCACTATGCTTGATACAATTTGTGCAGCTATTACATTTTCAATTACAGCTGTGTAGTGCCCTCACTGTGTCTGCCGCTGTAGCAATCTCTTCTGGAGTCGAGGATAAGGGGAACAAGCGTTCCCGGCTCTGAGTCAGTCAACTAGAACCTGAGCACAGGTTGCTCTTTACTTCTGTTGCAGATTAAGGTGTAGATTTAGTAAACCTTTGCGTCGTCCTTGGAATTCAATTGGTGGATGGAAATTTAGGCTAGCAAATTTGTGGAGGAAATCCACTAAATACTTTGTCATAGGATGGTCCTTATCTGCATCGAAGAAGATTATCTTTCCATTGAGATTCTATGGTTCATCTTCCCAATCTGGTGCATTATAAACTTTATTTTCAACGTCTGATATACATTTTTCTGAACATTATATTTGTGATTTATCCTGAGAAAGTTCCTCATCGATAACTTTGAGCTACTTATTTGCAGAAGTAGTGGTTGCCTCCACAGTGTTAGTAGATGTCTTTAACCTTGAGAGGTTGGCCATGAACATATGAATATGGTATGAATTTATGGTAGCCATGAGACGTGACTTTAGCAATAATCAAGATATGTACATGCATAAGAACTTGATGTCTGATCATGATCTAATAGATCCATGGCATCCAAAGCATCCCACGGCTAGGGAATATACATAGTTTATTTATTATTTATTTATTTATGATTCTTGTAGAGCGCACAGCTACCCCCGTCGGGGGTGTCCCGGCGCTAAAACCGTCAGCAGAAAAGAAAGAAGGGCCTGTCTAAATAGAAGAGAATAGCCAAGTTTTCAAGCGTCTACGGAACAGTGCTTCAGAAGGGGCAAATCTGAGGTCTAAGGGAAGGCTGTTCCAATGTTTTGCAGCAAGGACAGCAAAGGCTCTGCCACCCATTCGGGCGCGGCGGAAGCGTGGCACCACCATAAGACGAAGACTGTTAGAACGTAGGTCTCTTACTGAGTGCGATAATGTCAATCTCTTTCTCAAGTATTCAGGTCCGGATCCGTTCAGAGCACGGAACGCAAGAGTGAGAATTTTAAACTTAATGCGGCAGGCTATAGGAAGCCAATGGAGCTGTTTGCGAAACATTGAGATCGGGTGTCGGAAAGGGATATTGCCAATCAGTCTTGCTGCCGCATTTTGGACTACTTGAAGGCGTTCAATTTGGTACAATGGGGCCCCCGCATACAGACTGTTGGCGTAATCCAAATGAGAGGTTATTAAGGCCTGGCTAACTGTTCTGCGCGCATCCATTGGCAGAAATGGAAAGATTTTTCTCATCATTTTTAATTTTCCAAAGCAGGCGGCAGTAACTTTATTAATTTGTGGGCTGCAGGAGAGCGTATCATCAAACTGGAATCCCAAATTACGAGCAGAATGCACCGGAATTGGGGGGGGGTTGAGAACCGTAGGCCACCAAAGTGAGGGGGGTATTGTCATTTTTTGATTAAAAAACAGGACTTCCGTCTTGTCAGTGTTAAGACGGAGATGGTTCAGGGCCATCCAAGAGCAGATTTCGCCCAAAACAGTGGCGGAAACTAGAGAGGCTGGAGTCAGAGTGATCTCTAAAGGAGAATATCAGCTGAGTATCATCAGCATAGGAAATCACTCTGACTCCGCATGCCTCCACTACCCTGGCCAACGGTGCAAGGTAGACATTAAAGAATAAAGGACTCAAGGCCGAGCCCTGCGGGACTCCACAGGTAAGAGGTTTGCACTCCGATTTAAAAGGTCTGAGAAGAACCCTCTGAGATCGACCCTGGAGGAAAGAAGTGATCCACCGTAGTGCCGAGCCGCTCAGTCCAGTCTGCTCCAGTCGATCTAGAAGTATTTGATGAGACACCGTATCGAAAGCGGCGGACAAGTCGAGGAGTACCAACATGGCCTCCTCGCCCTTATCCACACACTCTCGAACAGTCTCAGATACCTCTAGTAATGCCGTTTCCGTGCTGAAGCCCTCACGGAAACCAGACTGGGAGTCATGAAGTAGGGAATTAGTCTGGAGATATTCTGCAAGTTGAAGTTGGACGGCCTTCTCCAGGACCTTCGCTGGTTTCGGAAGGAGGGAAATAGGCCGATAATTACAGAATTGTGTGGGGTCCGCATCTGTTTTCTTCAGGATAGGCACCAGCAAGGCTTCTTTCCAAGCCGAGGGGAATTGGCCTAATTGTAAGGAGGCATTCCATAATGAAGTAAGCGGCTCTAATAATAGAGTAGCCAAGTCACTCATGATCTTAGGAGGAACCGGATCCAAAGGAGAGCCCGATTTGCACTGTGTAAGAAGTTTAAGTGCAAGATCCGGGGTGAGGGCCTTGAATGCTACTAGGGCAGGAACAGTATCGTGGCTGATTGAAGTCGGGAAAAGGGAGTGATCAGACACCACAGCTGGAGGGAAGGTTGCTGCGATTTTCTAAATTTTTTCCTGAAAGAAATCTGATAGGCCGTTGCAAAGAGACTGGTTGGCAACATTGTTGGGTGTCATTGCAGGAGGTTTGACAAAGTCTTTGACAATTTTAAACAACGTTTTTGCCGAGTTGTCTGCGTCTTTAATTTGCGAGGAAAAGAACTCTTTCATGGCAGATTTTTTAAGCTTAGTAAATTGCTTTAAGGCCGTTTTGTATATGAATTTCGCCTCTATATCATAAGTTAATCTCCAGCTGCGTTCTAATTTTTTGCAGCGGCTTTTTTCTTCACGTAAGGCAGCTGAAAACCAAGGAGCGGAGGGACGAGATCTTGCAGAAGACACCGGTAGAGATGGCGCAATGCCGTCTATCGCAGATAATAGTGCAGCATTGAACTTAGAAACACCAGCATCAATGTTGTCTATGTGAAGCTCTAGAGGGCAACTAAATACCGACTCTAGGGCTTTGCAAGTAATTTTGTGCCATTTCCTCCTGTAGTCTGTTCCCCGTCCCACCGGCATGGGTGTCTGAGGGAGTGAGATGTCGACTGAGAGGAGGTAATGGTCAGTCCAGGTGAGGGGAATGGAGGGGTGGGTGATGATACCTGGGAGGTTAGAGAAAATTAGATCTAATGTGTGGCCTGCCTCGTGCGTCGAACCTTGAATTAATTGTGTCAGGTTCAGGTTCTGAAGGGAGTCAAGGAATCGAGTGGCTAAGGCACAGGTAGGGTCATCCGCATGTAAATTGAAATCACCTAAAGCAATAAAGTGCGGGTGCTTGAGAGACAGGTCAGTTATAATGTGAACCAGCTGCGTTAGAGAGGAGGGGGAGGCTTTGGGAGGGTTATAGACTAAAATGCCGGTTAGGTAGGCTGAAGCAGAGTCGGCAATCGAAAAATACAAGGCTTCAATCAACCCAATGTTCGTTAATTTTTTAATAGTGATATTGAGGTAAGATTTAAACATGATAGCCAGTCCACCCCCAGTTTTGCCTTCTCGGTGAATGCCCAAGAAGCGATAGTCCGGGGGGGTGGCTAGATAAATATCCGGATTTGAAGTATCCTTAGTCCAAGTCTCAGTAAGAAATAGAATATCCCAGTTGTAAGTGTTCAGAATCGACCAAATTTCATTAGCGTGACGAGGGAGAGATCTACAGTTAATCAGCGCTGCTTTTAAGGTGAGAGCAGTAGGGGCTGAGGGTAGTGGAAGGGTGCGTTCGCACCAAGGAGGGAGAGTAAAGTTACACTGAGAGCATTGGAAGGAATGGCCATCTAAGTGTTCAGGGAGGCAGCGGACTGCTATATCACAGGAGCACGATCCTATTTGTATAAGCTGGTCTCTAGTCCAGCTTACGCGGTTCTCAATAATTACCTGGGCAGGGGGACTGGCCCTCGGCCCGTGCCTGGCGCGGACGGGCGCAGACAGGCTTGCCTTAGGCGCGCCTTCGGCGCGCCATCGGCGCGCCCGCTGCGCCCGCCCGCTGCGCGGACGAGAGGAGTAGTTGTTTTTATGCATGACAGGAGGGTGGGAATCGTCCAGAAGCTGGACCGCTACCCTTCCTGCCTTCCCCAAGATGGCGGTGGTAATTTCCGCGTCTACCGGCGTCAGCCCTCAATTCGGCTGCGCCGGTAGGATCAGGCAACAATATCGACCCTGGTGAAGTAGATCTCACCTTCTAGGTCGTTTTACAGCAATTCCGGAAATTTTAAAATAGCGCCTGATAAAATATTTACAAGTCTAAAAACAAGTCCAGAATAAGTATCACACACTCCGTAATACAACTACAGGTGAGGGTAGAGAGAAGAGCGCCCCCGGCTTCCGCCTCAGGGAAAGGTGCTAAACAGATTTTGCACACAGGAAGGAAATCAAACCTTAAATAAGGCGGGAGGGCGGGAATCGTCCAGAAGCTGGACCGCTACCCTTCCTGCCTTCCCCAAGATGGCGGTGGTAATTTCCGCGTCTACCGGCGTCAGCCCTCAATTCGGCTGCGCCGGTAGGATCAGGCAACAATATCGACCCTGGTGAAGTAGATCTCACCTTCTAGGTCGTTTTACAGCAATTCCGGAAATTTTAAAATAGCGCCTGATAAAATATTTACAAGTCTAAAAACAAGTCCAGAATAAGTATCACACACTCCGTAATACAACTACAGGTGAGGGTAGAGAGAAGAGCGCCCCCGGCTTCCGCCTCAGGGAAAGGTGCTAAACAGATTTTGCACACAGGAAGGAAATCAAACCTTAAATAAGGCGGGAGGGCGGGAATCGTCCAGAAGCTGGACCGCTACCCTTCCTGCCTTCCCCAAGATGGCGGTGGTAATTTCCGCGTCTACCGGCGTCAGCCCTCAATTCGGCTGCGCCGGTAGGATCAGGCAACAATATCGACCCTGGTGAAGTAGATCTCACCTTCTAGGTCGTTTTACAGCAATTCCGGAAATTTTAAAATAGCGCCTGATAAAATATTTACAAGTCTAAAAACAAGTCCAGAATAAGTATCACACACTCCGTAATACAACTACAGGTGAGGGTAGAGAGAAGAGCGCCCCCGGCTTCCGCCTCAGGGAAAGGTGCTAAACAGATTTTGCACACAGGAAGGAAATCAAACCTTAAATAAGGCGGGAGGGCGGGAATCGTCCAGAAGCTGGACCGCTACCCTTCCTGCCTTCCCCAAGATGGCGGTGGTAATTTCTGCGTCTACCGGCGTCAGCCCTCAATTCGGCTGCGCCGGTAGGATCAGGCAACAATATCGACCCTGGTGAAGTAGATCTCACCTTCTAGGTCGTTTTACAGCAATTCCGGAAATTTTAAAATAGCGCCTGATAAAATATTTACAAGTCTAAAAACAAGTCCAGAATAAGTATCACACACTCCGTAATACAATTACAGGTGAGGGTAGAGAGAAGAGCGCCCCCGGCTTCCGCCTCAGGGGAAAGGTGCTAAACAGATTTTGCACACAGGAAGGAAATCAAACCTTAAATAAGGCGGGAGGGCGGGAATCGTCCAGAAGCTGGACCGCTACCCTTCCTGCCTTCCCCAAGATGGCGGTGGTAATTTCCGCGTCTACCGGCGTCAGCCCTCAATTCGGCTGCGCCGGTAGGATCATGCAACAATATCGACCCTGGTGAAGTAGATCTCACCTTCTAGGTCGTTTTACAGCAATTCCGGAAATTTTAAAATAGCGCCTGATAAAATATTTACAAGTCTAAAAACAAGTCCAGAATAAGTATCACACACTCCGTAATACAACTACAGGTGAGGGTAGAGAGAAGAGCGCCCCCGGCTTCCGCCTCAGGGGAAAGGTGCTAAACAGATTTTAGTTCTCGCACAAACTCAGGTAGTAGGGTGCAGTATTTATGTGACAGGGTTGTCCGATCATGCTCCAATCACATTTTTGGGGATTTCCAAAGGTGAGACCTTACTCAAGCAGAAACCACAATTCTTGACAGGGTGAATCACAAGCAGGCCCCAAATTAACGTGTGTTTAACCCTCTTGTAGCTAGACACATAAGCAGCCGGGCTTAACTTAGAGGCACTGGGTAAAGTATTTATGCAGCACTTCAGACAGTAATAAAGTTAAGAAAAATCTCACAGCAATTAGGAAAAATGGAGTAACTTATTTGACACCAAAACAACAAAATCCAATCAATAGAACCTGATATATGCAATTTCAAAGAGTTATTGTAAGTGTAGTGCTTACAAGCACAAGTCACAAGTTCAGGCCGACTGCGATGAAGCAGGGGCCCGATACAGGGACCAGGCTAGTCTAGCTAGAAATGTTACTTTTAGAGTCTAGCATGAAAAGTTCTGTTTGTTTTGGAGGAGGCCACGAGGAGCAGGGAGAGTGTTGTGGATAGTCATAGATGTGGCATGAAGAGCAGGTCGGCATTGCAGATGGTCGTCACTCTTTCCCAAAGATCCTGCTGGGTGTCCTTACCGATCATTGATTGAGATTCATGTTGACAGTCACTGCTGGATATTGATGCGGTAGTACGAAGTGCATATCTTGTGTTGCCTGTTGTCTCTGGCGGCCACTGTGGCACGAACAGTCAGGTTCACCAGGGCTTCACATTGGCAGGCAATGCTTGTGGCAAGATCTTAGCATGAGCAGACCTGTTTGCGCTTGCGAAGAGCCGAAAATGCCAGGATTTTACCTTTTTCTTGGAGTGGGAGCTCCACTGATGCCATACTAAGGGTCTAGGACTTGAGGGGCTCCTCTTGAGGATCATAAACTCACTCCAGCAGAGTCAAGCAGGCAAGTTAGGTTTTAAGTCCAGTTGTAGGTCCAGGCAGTAGGTCAGCTGGGCAGATACAGGGAGGCCTCTGGATCTTGTTGTGTCCCTCTACCTCAGTAGAGTTTAGCCAAGGATGAAGGGTGCATGTCCAGTCTTCCTTCTCAGCAAGCAGGACAGCAGAGAAGTAGAGCATCAGGGTAGCTGTCCTTCTGGCAGCAGAGCAGCACAGCAGTCCTCCTTCTGTAGTATCCACATCTCTAGAAGTTTCCACCCCCAGAGGTGTTTGGAATTCTCAGTCTTCCTTTCCTGGCACCAGCTTTTCTGGGGATACAAAAGACTAGTGTCAGACACTTTGTGAGTGTACTGAGGCAGAGGCTTTCTGATGTGCAAGTGTGGTAAGTGACAGCCTTGCCCCATATCAAGTCAGAGATATCCGATCCTGCCAACACCTATTCCATTCATGTCTCACTTTCTGGGAGAAATGCACAATGGCCAACTGCCAGCTACACCGAGTCGTATATCCCAGGATACAGGCACCAAATAGTGGGACAAGAAAATACCAACTTTCTAAAAGTATTATTTTGGAAATGTTTATGCCCCCTACACCATAGATTCATGTGTGTCTTGTACCAGACTACATCATTAATCTGTGTCTGTATTAGCCAATAACGGCTATTTATTCTTTCTTAAATATTAGTCCATTCAGCTCATACACACATGTATATTTTATTTGAATCAATACACCATCACCTTACACAGAAGAAGACATGGCATATTTGGAAATGCTTTTCACTTAGTTTGGTATCTTTACTTCGGACACCACCATATATGCATTATATAATGTGTGACAAACAGACAAAACTCAATAGTGACAATTTTACATGAATATCACATCAAGAAAATACACAACATACATTCAATACAACATTACAGCATAATAAGACGTAATACCTAAACATTTAAAAGTGTTCAACAAGTATATTCAAATATTGTATTCATTGTGAAGAAGTGTCCAACATTAATAACTACCGAAGGTTACTCATTTCCATTATCTGGGGGCATTCTACAGCCCTGTGGCATTCTGAATCCATGATTACCTTAGCAACCTTCGAAAAGTTGATTTATAAATTGAATCAGCTACCTGACTATGAGTATATCTGGGATCACTTCCTTGGATTTCTGACCCATTGAACTTGGGGGCAGCTACAGGAGCAGAGTATCTTTCCCAGGTTTGCTTCTATACAACACTGCCTTATTCCAGATGTGACAGCTGGGCTAGGGGCTGAAGTGGGGCAGCTCTCCAAGATGGGACAGGGAGAAAGGTCATGCAGCTTTGGAAGGGGATGTGCGATATGGGTACCCGGGGCTAGAAGACCTCCTACTGTGAGAACCTCCGTATGTTTTGAGTGGACTGATATATTTAGACTTTTATTTTGTTGGTGTGATATTCAGGCAATGCAACAGTTTTTTTGATATCTGACTTCGCACTCAGGTGTTATCGCATATTTAAGATTTAATAATAGTATACATATAAATAAAGAAACAGCAAAATAAATTGTTATGACACGCTTTTTGGCTTAGAATGCAGGCGAAGAAAAAGAAGAAAGCAATTTGAAGCAGCAGTACAAATACTTGTCACCCACCGTTCCAGGAAAAGCAGAGAATGACATTTTGAGTACAGTAAATTGTATATTTTTCTATCCATCCTGTCAAGTGGCCATTGTCATGTGTGACGGTTACAGCATTTTCTGTTTTTTTTTCTTTTTACCAACAGGTCTTTGCATTCTAACACTTGTAATTTTGTTTCTAACATTTTAAGCAAAAAAGTTAAATCATACCACGCAAAATTCTTTAAAGCCTAGGCCTGCCTGTTGGTACACATGCCATAGAGCACACTGACATGTTTCTGTAAAGTAAATCATCATGTGACTTTGGTGTACATCTTCCTATACCTCCAAAATGCACAGAGTCATGCAGCCTAGAACCGTACAGCATTCATTGCTGCCTCATTCACCCAACTCAAATTTCAGGGGCGTCTTTCAAAGCTTCCCCACTCCCGGCTGTAGCAGCTACAACATGGGGTGGTGGGATTGGGGGGGTATTGATGGGCCTCTTCTGTCTGCAGTTTGGCAGACAAAGGCTCATAATTAACGTTAAAAGGTGGGAGGGTGAGTGGATGGATGGTTGGAATGAATGGTGGATGGATGGATGGATGGATGCATGAAATGGTGGATGGATAGGTGCATGGATGAATGAGTGATAGGTGGGATGACGGAAAGGGAGGGCGGAGGGAAGGATGAATGGATGGATGAGTGAAAGGTTGAATGATTGCTGGAGTGAAAGGGTGGATGGATAGATGAGCGAAAGGATGGATTGTTGAGTGAAAGGATGAGTGTAAAGGTAGATGAGTGAAAAACTGGATGAGTGAAAGCGAGAATAGATGGATTGCTTGATGAAGGGGTGGATGGATGAGTGAGTGCAAGGGTGAATTGATGGACTGATGAGTGAAAGGATGGATGGATGAGTGAGTGAAAAGATGGATGGATGAGTGAAAGGGTAAATGGATGGATAGATGAGTGGATTGATGGATGGGTGAAAGGATGATTGGATGAGTTAATAGATGGATGGATGAGGAAAGGAGAATGGATGTATGGAGTGAAAAAGGATGGATGGAGTGAAAGGGTGGATGGATGAGAAAAAGAATGAGTGGATAAGTAAATGATGGATGAATGAAGGCATGGATGAAAGAGGGATGGATAAGTTAAATAATAGATGACGGAGTAGAAGAGTAAATGGATGGATGGATTGATGTATAGGTTTGACGGATAGGTTTGAAAATGAATGGATAGCTTTGGTTCAAAGTAGGGGGGGTTTAATTTTCCATTTATTCCCTTGTCATTGCGAGTTGTAAAATTTTACCCCAAGCATGAACACCGGGTGGAATAACACAATAAACAATTATGAGTGTTTTAGGACCTGGAACTACCAGCTCCAACATCACAGGATCTGATCATTCTGGGCCAAATACACCAGGCTGCTCAGGGAGATTATAGGAGCTGCAGCAGGCAGCATTGCACAATTCCACCACTTACCTGCAATAGTTTCCTGAAAGCAATTAAAATTTGCTCCAGTCCCTCAAAAGCATGCCTGTAACTCCCCCTCCCATTAAAACTCCCCCCAGCAGTCCTTTTTTTTGTTGTTGAATATTTTTATTTATTCAGCAAGTCAGCGAAAATAATATACACAGTATTCCTAGTTTCATACAATATTGCTAAGCAGGGATTTTGGCATTAAACAATAGAGATATTATAAAGATATAGAGAAAGACATAGAACATGAATTCAAATAGTATAAAGATTATGCTGATACAGAAGGCGTAATATATAGCCTGCTCATTCTAGTTCCTTTCAAAAACATTCTGACATGGGTCCCCAAACAGAATTAAATGTATTCTGGGCCTGTGAGCCCCTAGACTTTGCCAGTACTTGTTCCATTGAGTGTGTTTCCTTCAACAGAGCCCACCAATCCCTAAAATTAGAAGGTGTACATCGATCCAAGCTCTAGCAATAATCAATCTACCCATCACAAACAGTATCAATAATAGCCGATTCTGTTGATAGCTGTACTGACAAGGTCCCAATATAATATACCTTGAGTTTATGGAAAAGTCGATCCCTAGTTTTTCAGAACATACTTGAGCAAACTGTTGCCAATAGTCCTTCAATTTAGGGCATTCTAGAAGCATGTGTATCAGACCTGCAGCCGGGAGATCACATTTCGGGCATTTCGTACGTGTGCTAGTTTGATTAGTATGAACCCATTTGGTTATTCTTTCAGGTGTATAATATAAATTACAAATAGTACGAAATTGCTGCATTTGTAGATTAGTAGCATGAACAGACTCCCTCACTGTATGTAGGCTTAGCTCAATGTCTATTTCTGAGATTTCCTCGCCCAGCATCAAGCTCCATTTTTGGGCCAATTTATTGCTGTCCCCTTTTCGATTACTAGTGATGATTTTGTACTTGCCACTGATCTTACTTTTAGCACTGCTCTGATATAAGAAGTCCCATAAATCGGACTCCATAATACTAATCAATTTCAGATGTGTCCCCAGGAATCTATTAATTTGTACATATTTAAAGAACATATAATCCGGGGGTTTAAATAGATTTTGTAGTTTCTCAAATGATGCAAGCCCGACGTGATCATATAGATCGTCTAATGTCTGGATTCCTAGCTCCGCCCAATGTCGTAGTATGTGATCGTGAAAAATCTCCGGGAGCATTGGATTGTTCCACAACAGTAGTTTATCATGATAGTAAGATTGGTCACAGCTATTAAAAATATTTCTCAAAATAAAGATGGTATCCCGTATCGTCTTAAATTTAACCCGCTTAAAATAGTTGGGATCAGTAGTCTTGTAAATATACATATTGCTAATTTCACCTAATAGCAATTGATGAAAAAAAGTTGGACAAGAGGGCACTAATAGGCTCTGGAGATGTGCTGTAAAGGAAGACTAAAAATACATTTTAAAGTCTGGGAATTTTATGCCCCCTTGTTCAAAAGGGCACTTCAGTAGAGAAATAGCTCTTCGTGCAGTCTTGTAACCCCAAAGGAAGCTGCTGAAAAGGCCATCTAGCCTTTTAAAAAAACTATTGGGAACTCGTAAGGGAATAGACCTGAAAAGATATATAAATCTTGGTAGTATCTTCATCTTAATTATATTTGCACGACCTAAAATGCCAATCGGGAGTTTATGCCATTTTTTTAAGAGAGCTGCTGTTTCCTTAAATAATACCTCATAATTTAATGAAATTATTTGGTTAACCCACGCGGTTACTCTAACTCACAAATAAACAGCTACCGAACAGACCCCATTTAGGCGAGCTCCAGTATTAAAATTGACCACCACTTGGGTTTTGTGTGCGTTCAACTTGTATCCAGATAATTTGCCGAAGGTGTCTGCTTCTTTTTCTATTTCTATCATTGCTTTTACTGGGTCTAGTGAAAATATAGCTAAGTCATCTGCATAGGCTGTTACTTTAAAAATACTTTTGTCTTGCCTTATTGGGATAATTTGAGAGTTAGCTTGCAGGGAGTAAATAAAAGGTTTGATATAAAGTGCAAATAATAAAGGTGAAAGCGGGCAGCCTTGGCGAGTGCCCCTGTGTATAGAGAATAACTCCGATTGTGTGCCAAGGTACATTAACTTAGCACAAGGATTGCAGTATAAAGCTTGAACCCATTGTTTGTATCCCCCCCTAAGCCCATTCTCTCCAATGCCCCCCATAAAAACTTCCAATCCACCCGATCGAAAGCTTTTTGTGCATCTACAAGCAACATTCCCAATTGAGTCCCCTTTTTTTCCGCTAAATCGAAAGCAGATATAGCTGTGTTTATATGAGACGTAGTCTCTCTGCCCCGTATAAATCGATGTTGATGGCTTGATACTTAATCAGTCATTACTGGTGCTAGTCGGGTAGCTAACATTTTAGAAAATATTTTGGCGTTCGAGTTGATAAGCGATATAGGTCTGTAAGACCGGCACTCAATAGGAGATTTATCTTTTTTAAAAAAGAAAACAGTTTGAGTCAAGTTCCATGATTCAGGAACTATTCCCTTGCGTCCAATATCTTGTATTAAATCCCTAAAAGGCTTGGTTAGATGTGCCTTAAAAACTTTATAGAATTCCAAGGGGATCGTGTCCTCCCCACTAGCTTTACCTGTGGGTAGCGAAGAAATTTCCAATGTTATTTCCTCACAGCTAATATCCTTACCCATAATACTGACATCCTCTGCTTTTAATTTTGGTAAGTTCGTGTTAGACAGATTATGTTGTATATCATGTTTGTTAGCAATGTTCTCAGGAGTATAAAGTTTCTTATAGTAGGCCAAGAACTGTTCTAAAATACCCCTTGGCTCTGTACATAAAGTCCCATTTTCTGCTTTAATTGCTGTGATGTAGGTCATAGCGTGATCATCAGCTACCTTATACGCAAGGACCTTTCCCATATGTTCTCCAAATTCATATTGTGTAACCCTATATTTATTAAGTCTATTGACCATATTTTCCCTGAATATTTTTTTTACGAGTACCCTTTGATCAATTAATTTTTTAAACAACTCCCCCCAGCAGTCCTGATGATACTTTCCTCCTGCTCTAAATCAGTGTGTTTTTCCCCTGAAATTGTGAAAAGCTGGTTATAAGAACACCCAGTAAATCTGGATGGAAAAATACATTCTTCAAATACACTGCATGTCAAATAATGATTGTTACAAACTGAATTCTTCTAGTACTAATAACGGAGTTTTCATCACAATTAACTAACTCCTAACAATCATTTTAACATACATGAAAGGATGAAAGGTAAATGTTTGATACTTGTGTTGACATAAGTCGCCCTTAGTGGGAAGGGTATACACAGTCATGAGGAGTGATACCCTCAAACTGGTCCCAGGATGCTTGTTTTACGGTTCAAGGAGGACCTGGCCTGCCAGTTCGGGCTGGACTGTTGCATGGGGAGCAGAGTCAAGACTGATTTGCATATGGCTGGGTCCAAACGGGGGTGGCATGGTGATTAAAAAAAGATGAATTTTACCCAGATCTGTGACTGGGGTGACTGTCACTATTAAGAATTCCATCCATCATCTTTTTGTGCTGCTGTAAGGTGCCCTAAGTGGGGAATGTATGCCCAGATGTGGCTCTTGTGCTCGGTATGACAGCTGACTCAAGCTAACCTGGATGATGAGGGGAGAGACCCTGAAATCGGTGCCAGGATGCTTGTTTTCTGGTCCAAGGAGGACCTGGCCTGGCAGTTCGGGCTGGACTGTTCCCATGTGGAGCAGGGTCAAGACTGATTTGCATATGGCTGGGTCCACACTGGGGTAACATGGTGAGCACAAAATGGTGGATTTAACCCAGATCTGTGATGGGGTGAATGTTTGACATTGTTCAGCATTCCATCCATTAACTTTTTGTGTTGCTATAAGTCGTCCATAGTGGGAAGGGTATGCCCAGACATGGGTCTGGTGCTTGCTATGCCAGTGGATTCAAGCTAGCCTTGCTGATGAGGGGTGATACCCTGGAATCGGTCCTAGTATGCTTATTTTCTTATCCATAGAGGACCTGCCATGGCAGTTTTGGTTGGACTGTTCCCATGAGAAGCAGGGTCAAGACTGATTTGCATATGGTTGAGTCCAAACTGAGGTGTCATGGTGAGCAAACTAATGATGGATTTAACCCAGATCTGTGTCTGGAGGTGAATGTTTGGCCATGTTCATCATTCCGTTCATTGTCTTTTTGTGTTGCTAAGAACCCTGTGATCTTCAAGTTATGCCCAGATCACTGAATAGGATTAATTAACCCACTGAGATATTTTAATAGTATGTTACTCTTTGGTAGGCAAGTGTTACGTTGGCTATGTCAGAAGAAACTGATGACCAGAACCGTTGGGTACTGAACATTGACAATTTCTTTATATACCACCAATTCCTTCTTGATCATATAGATTTTAGTGAGTTCCCTCTGGGCCTCCTCGAGTAAGTGCAGAAAAGTTTTCAGAGGACCGAAAATCCAGACTTTCTCTTTGCTCTGTTTCATTTGAGAGAAGGCTGGAGGATTAAAATAATTTCTAGCCCATTCTCATCTCTACCGGTTCCTCAGCTAATATCTTTCAAATTTCAAGAGTAGATGAGATCTTGCCATGGACATGGTTTCAACTACAGTATTGAAGTCTTAATAATGTGCTGCATTTTTTCTGACTCTACAATCCATACTTCCTTACACAGACTTACCGTGACAATATATTGGTAGTCGATATAAGTGCAGGTCGATATTTTTGATCTCCATCTTGAGAAGTAGACCCTGGAATAATTGAAGCCTTGGTGCACTATTTCTCTCTTCATGTGCACTGATTGCACTACCCACATTCACAAAAAAGGTCTGCAGATTGATGCAACCTACTGACATCATTCTTTGTGGGTGTTCATGTTTTTGACACTCCTCACAGTCCCAGTCAAACTAAATACATCACATGTCAGGAGCGTAAGAGATTCCACTCATTCCTTTAATCAAGCCGTAGAACAATCATGTTGCATTTTTTCCTCAAAAGGGAGGAGTAGAGTGATGAGCAGTAATGCATATTATGAAAGGGCGAGAGAGAAATAAAAGTAAGGGTGATGAGGACTAGAGTCTGAGAAAGAAGAAGGGTGAAGGGAAATAGACAGGTCTGTACTGCAAACCAGCCCCACTCCCTTCCTCCCCATCTATGTTTTAATTAATGTATTCTCTCTCTCTCTCTCTCTCTTTCTCTCTCTCTCTCTCTCTCTCTCTCTCTCTCTTTCTTTCTTTCATTCTCTTTCCTTTCTTTTGTCCCCAATATGCATGCTGCAATAAAACCTGGGGAGCTGGAGAGTGTGATAGAGGCAACCGTGTCACAGCCAGCCTCCAATTGCTCCCCATGCCTGGGGAAATGTCCAGCAAGATAAATAGCCAATCCCGCCCCAGGATGGGTTATGGAATTCATGGATGTGAATGACCCTGAAAGACCTGCAGTGCTATGGCTTAGATGCCTGTGAGGATCTGAGGGACACCTCATTTTTGCAACTCATCATAAATGACACTGACTTACATCCTGTCATATTGCAGCTGTAGTGGTGGTGTGAATCACTGGGTTGGTCATCTTGATTAGTAGTAACAATGAATGGGCACCTATTGTGAATCTTAGCTTCACTAAAGTATTTTGTTAAATAAATGGTATGAGCTTAGTAGCAGTGTGCAAATTTTTTTCCACTGGCATATTCATGTGAAGATACACATTTTTGCCACTACAGACTCTTGCGAAGTTTCCCCATTTTCTTTTACCGATGAAGAGTTGTTTTCTCAACACTTTCCAATGGAGCATAAGTCATCCTCCTGCTGTCAAAAAAGGCCTATTTTATGCACTCAAGTTATGGCATCTCCAGTCACTGTCCTTACACCCACACACTGTCTGTTAGCTGTGTGACTACCAGGTGTTGATGTAACTGGAAAATGATTATCCAGAGTTGTGCTCAGTAGCTACCAGATTGTAATGGTTTCATGTGTATCCTTCCTTACTCTTTATCCAGCCACTCAAAAATTTCTGTTCAGTGCCTAACCAAGCCTGTGTTATAGGGATTATTTTCTTAGACTGTTTATAGCATGTTTCTATGTTTACTCTGTAGTCAGGATGACCCCCATTAATACTGAATCAATCATGTTTTCACGTACACTTCCCCATGTAGAAGAGCGGCCTTATCCAGTTTTACTTATCTACCTGGTGCATTGAAATATAAGACATGAATATTTATTTGATTATTTTGCTGTAGTTGGGTGCTACCGTATGATTCCTTCCAAGTCATTTTAGAATGCTAAGAAAGGGAAAGTAGTGGGGGGAAGTAGGTCATTTAGAGGGGTTAGCAACAGTAGGCTTAGCATAATAGGGCGAGTCTCACACCTTTACGGATACACAGGTGGTTTAAGGGGATGTGCAGTGAGGGATCAGGGGGAGGTGTGCCCCCAGGTGTATTGGGGGAGTAGTGCAGCCCAGGAGACTACTTTATCTTATGGAGGTAGCCCAAGGGAAATATATGCAGCCCTTTTGGGCTACATCGCTATTTTGGTATTGGCGACCTGGTGACTGGTGAGCAGGACGTCTTTTCCCACCTTCCCTTCGCTAGAGGTTTGAGTAGGGGGTCTAACTATGATGATTCAAGGCTTTCAGGCATGCTTTGGGTTGGGACAGGTTCACAGGGGTAAGTTGCTCTCTTGTTGTTGCTTTAAGAAAAGGGCAGGGACACTTGGCCGAGACATTTGCATGGGTTTATCTAAAATTATTACTGTTGCCAGTGGTGAACCAGGCTCAAAGAGAGGGTGTGAACAATCTCACACCTGGACGAGGCAGAAAGTTGAAGATGATGCTATCGAAAGTCTGTTGTATAGCATTTTAGGACCCTAGTGTAAGGTATAATTCCCCTTGCCCGTATATAGGCATAGAAATCATAACCATATTTAGACATAACCCATCCAGTCCAAATACAGGCATGGCTACTTCCACTAGTTCCAAAAAGCCTCAACGATTTCTTGGAAAACTCGGCTTCAGCAGTCAGGGACATCCTCTTTCTTGAATATTGATTTGTCCTGGAAATCATGGCGTTTTCAAAGAACTACCATTCCCTTGGGGTTCTTTGGTGACATTATTATGTCCGACTTTACTTCAAACAAGGCACCTTCAAGGTATAAATATGTCTACACTTGCCCTAGCAAACACACGGTGGTTTGGAGCAGGTCGACTATCTACTTGCCTGACGCAGCTCGTTACAGCAAGTACCGAAGGAAGCCGACCCTCCAGCTGACGCACTGACAGAGAGGTACAAAAGGGGGTGGTGATGGACGGAGCATCTGAACCAATCAAACACTCACACCCAGTCAACAGATATGGGTTTAATCCATCACGTTCTTTAGCCCACTCTGCCACCCCAGTTCAGACATGGCCATATGCAAATCAGTCTGACCCTGTGCCTCATGGGAACAGTCCAGCCCGAACTGCCGAGTGGGCTAAAGGTGGCAGAGTGGGCTAAAGAACGGTGATGGATTAAACCCAGATCTTTTGACTGAGTGTGAGTGTTTGATTGGTTCAGATGCTCCGTCCATCACCACCCCCTTTTGTACCACTGTGTTCGCCTTGCTCAATTTGCCACTGAATTCAAGCAAGCCTGGTTGAAGATGGCTGAAATGCCAGAAACCGTTCCTAGGAAGCTTGTTTTCGGTCCAGGGAAGGCATGGCTTGGCAGTTCGGGCTGGACTGTTCCCATGAGGCACAGGGTCAGACTGATTTGCATATGGCCATGTCTGAACTGGGGTGGCAGAGTGGGATAAAGAGTGGTGATGGATTAAACCCAGATCTTTTGATAGGCTGTGAGTGTTTGATTGGTTCAGATGCTCCGTCCATCACCACCCCCTTTTGTACCGCACTGACAGAGAAGCTGTCCTTTCTCTCGCTGGGAATCCAGCTCCAGTGTTTTCAAGCTCCCCTTGCGGGGTGTTGGGAAATCGAGTCCCAAGACAGAGATATCAGACCTCCTTCATTCTAAAACCAAGGTACGGAGCTGATTAGACCCTAAGAGAAATCTTGGATAGATTCTTGGCAAAGAAACTAAACCTATGCTACTCCTCACTTACTTCTTCCCTCGTACTAGACTTAGGTTAGGTACATCAGGGTAGGCATATTTTAGAAGCACCAGTTGAGTACTTTTAGTCTTTTTTATTTATGTATGTATTTTATGGCTTAGAAACCATACCATGCTTTTACAGTATTATTTTATAATACTCTTCTTGCTGTATGCATTATACTTTACAGACAGTATTACGATTGTAGCAGTTCATTTCTTCTGAGAGAGAAGACTGTTCAATAAATACTTTTATTGAAAACGCCCGTCTCTATATTTCTCTGCACCTCTGATGAAACAAAGCCTGCACAATTGACTGAGTAAAATATCTATCTATTGTTTCAACGACTCTGAAGATACGTTGTATCTTGGGGAAACAAACTTGTCATGTTTATGCAGTTGTTAGAAACTAATCCCTTCTAGTGTATTCGAAAAAAGTTTCTAGTGACCTCTGAGCTAGCTGGCACTCACAATTAAGTCTAATATATTCGATAGAGACCTAGTCGACCTAAGACCTACGTCAAATCTATAGGATATGTTATTCCAATGCGCAGAGCCTATTGGGAATATAGGAACTACACTACATGGCGCCCAACGTTTGGTAAGGCACTAATTTAACGCTAGATACTAGAGTAACTCAGACGTGCTTTTCAGAGAGACCCCTTTTTCCCGTAAAATACTCCAATAGACGTCTGGAGTGGGTAAAAGGATAAAATATCCGCCATTACTGAGTAGGACGAAAATCCTATGTATTAGTTTTTGGTTTGATCAGCGTTGAAGGATACAGTGTTCCAAAATATTGTGCTCCTTATCTTTGTTACCTTGAAACTTGCTCTGCAAACTTTCAGTCAACAAAATGAGTGACCCGAGAATGGTGGAGATGCAGCAAATGCAAACCAACCAGGTTTAGACGTTACAGGTTTCCAAGAACCCGATGCGGATGCTATAATCATCTCGGAAAACCATTACTATGAAGCTTATAGCAAATAGCCTATCACCTAGAGGTGGTAGGGTAATTTTTGTCATAGAGGCACATGAATATCGGCAGACAGAGGTATTCTATTCATGGATTGTCTTCCCTGAAGCAAATCCAAGAACACATGTGTTTCACTTCTACAAAGAAGAGGAAACTCCAACAGAATACAATCCTTTTGAGGATATTGAAATTCCATTAACATACCAAGAGCATGCGCTCTGGTTTAAAGGCGCCCTACAACATCAAAATCACATTACCAGGCCCGGTCCACTACGTAGACCAGGGGCAACATGGCCGGTACTAGCCAGCTATACACCACATCCTGCCATTGAAGAAATGTCAGGTCAAGAACTATTAGTTCAACTAAAACAATTAATCAAAATACATAGACAATTGGTTCAATATGTCATGCGGACTCTAAAAGTCCAACCTGCTATCAGGATTCCACAGCAAACCCCTTACCAGGGGAACACAAACAAATTGCACCACAGACTATACAATCAGTCATAGGTAAATTACCCGCAAAAAGGGAACAAATTCCATTCTGGTGAGCTCAAAATATTTCTCAAATCGAGGCAGTATTTCCTGACAGTACACCTCATGAGAAACACAGAATTTTAACAATCTGTTTACCAATAGGGATCGCACCACACCTGGAGGTCTGCGACACTTGGGGTACAGTCTTTGCTGCAATATACACAAAAACTCATGGTGTTCCATCTATGGCAGTAATACTAGACGTCCTGAAACAAATTCAAAATGAATACGGGACAGAGCCTGTTTTAAATCTGGGTATGAAATTACTTAAGGATTTCAAACAGGTCTCAGCTATAATATTAGCTAATATTAAAGGTGAAGCAGCATCCGTGGCGATCCGCCAAAAATGAAAAGAACTTGATGTAACTGAGCTAGCATATGAATTGGCCAGAATAATATAAAAAAAATCCTATGAAGAACTAGGTAGAGATAGTTTGGGAGGGAAACCAGTTAAGCTCCAACTAACAGAAAGTCCTGAAAAGGTTTTTATTAAAAACACTCTCACTACTCCTAAAAAGAAGTGGAAAAATATTAGACAGACACTTCCTAAAGAGAAGCGTTCTCAATCCAGAGGTAGGTCTCCTCAAATTGAGCCCTCTGAAAAGAGGTACAACCTCAGGAATAGGGATAATTTGAGAAAACCTGATAGATATCAAGATACTGATACTCGTTCCTCTCGTACCTTTCAGACCTCCTCACAGAAATCGAAAAGAAGAGGATGGTCAGAACACAAGGAAGTACGCGTGAAGTCCAAAGACAATCAACACGTTCCAAAAAATAAGAAAACCCAATTTACCAAGAAGAAGGTGGCAGGTCTAAAAATCAGACATGCCGAGGATCTTGAGGACACAACTGAAGAACTGGGAGTGGGCCCAGACAATGCTGGACAGTGCAGCATAAATTACCAAAACTCGCAAGATCCTGAAGGATCATCTGGAGACAGTGGACTTCAATGAGTACATTAAAGTTGAAAATGCCGAAACCAGGGTTAGTGTACCCCATAAGTTATATGAAGTAACACTCCGGATGGAGGGGGACATAACTAGGAAAATAATAGCACTCTTTTGGGATAAGCTCCCTAAGGGTTATGACATTCATCTAGCTGAAAAAGACTGGCCACCAAAATTTGTCAGGGAGTGCCCACAAGGCAAAGACATCATTATGCCAGCCTTCTCTAATCATATTCCTGTTCACTTAAAATACACCTATGCCAGAAAATGGGCAGTAGCCCAGGCTCCAGCATTATATACGAATCATGTGGGATGGGATGAGGATTCTCCTCACCACAAAATTCAGTTAAAAACTCAACCAACTCGTCAGAGGCAGTATCCAGTTAAGCAAGAAGCTAAAAAACAGGTCAGAGAGATCTTAGATCAACTTGAATACCAAGGGGTGATTGAAACATGCACCTCATCAATGAACAATCCTTTGTTTCCTGTCTCCAAACCAGACAATAAATATCATCTAGTTTTGGACTACAGACATTTAAACTCTTGTTGCAGTACAAAATGTACACAGTGCAGCACTGATAAATAACATTGTGCGTAAAAAATATAAAACCACATTAGATATTTCAAACGGTTTCTTCTGTCAAAATATCGCTCATTCTGGACCACGAGCTGGATGTGCTATTTCTAACTGAGACCTGGCTTACCCCCAGCTCGGGCCCTGACATGGTCAGAGCACTCCCCCCAGGTTTCCTCATTTCTCATCTGGACAGGCCTGTGGGGAGGGGAGGAGGAATTGCTATCCTCTACAGAGATACGCTAGTTTGTAAGGTTCAGAACGGAGGGGTGTGTGACTGTGAGAGCTGCCAGTTCTCTCTCCGCTTAACATCTACTGCGGCCATGGCAGGATTGCTGATCTATTGCCCACCTGGAACCCTGGGAAATTTTTCCAACTCTTTTTTAGAAACAATTGCACTTCTCGCTTCCTCAACGGCCAACTTCGTTGCTCTAGGGGATTTCAACATCCATCTTGATGACCCCTCTAACTCCCTGGGAGCAGATCTGCTAAGTGACCTCAAAGCTTTTGGGATCAACCTGGCCAACTCGGGTGCTACCCACGAGAAGGGCCACTTGTTGGACCCTATATTCTCTAACTCGGACCACCTTAAATCACTCCCAGCGCTGGCGCTGCCCTGGACAGACCATTTTTTGGTTCCTGCATTGTGGCAGTTTGACATCCCAGCTGCGCTGGTCCCTAGGGTTCACATTGTGGAAAGAGCTTGGTCGAGGCTCCCAGTGGATATTTGGGCGGTTCATCTGGAGGCGACCCGGCCTCCCCTTGGGTCTAATCCGCTAGTCGCAGATGCGAATTTAAACATCTGGATCACTAACTCGTTGGATGCCCTCCTCCCCAAAAAGAAACAGCTTACCAGGGGGAAGAGAGTGGGATCGGCGCCTTGGTACACATCCGAGCTGAGAACATTGAGGAAGGGCTGCAAGAGGTTAGAGCAGACTTGGAGGAGAGATTGGAGTGAAACGAGCCGGAAAGAATATCGGGCGGCTCTGAGTACCTACAAATCTGCTATTCGGGTAGCAAAATCCGGATTCTTTGAGGAGAGAATAGGCCTTGCGGCCAACTCCTCGAAAGAGTCATTTAGGGTCATTAAAGAACTACTGAAACCCCCCGAACCTCAGGTCATTCACGAGGACCCACGTGAGAAATGCTCAGAACTGGCCTTTTTCTTTAAAACGAAAATTGATAATATCCTTGCATCCCTTCCCCGGCAATCGGAGGAGGTCTCCTCCGGTGGCAGCTCAAGCCCTCAGCCAAGGGTGCGATCAGCAGAGTTGGTCTCTCTTGGTCCTGTCACTGTGGAGGAAGTCCTTTCAGTCTTGACGACTATGAAAAGTGGCTCTCCGAAAGACCCTGCACCCATGAAATATCTAAAGCAGGTAGCCCCTACCATCGGCGGCCCTGTGACGGACCTTATAAACCTGTCTCTCACCCAAGGACTGGTACCCCCCAGTTGGAAAGGTGCGGTCGTCAAGGCTCTTTTGAAGAAGCCAAATCTGGACCCTGCTGACCTTGCCAACTTTAGGCCTATCTCCCTGCTGCCTGGCCTCAGTAAGGTGGCGGAGAAGTTGGTGAATAGTCGCCTTTCGGGCTTTTTGGAGGCCAACTCCCTCCTGGGCGATTCCCAAACGGGTTTTCGCCCCGGTCAGGGGACTGACACTGCCCTGCTGGCAGTCGTGGAGAATGCGAGGAGCATTCTGGATTCAGGGGGATCGGTGGCAGTGATCCTCCTGGACCTTAGTGCTGCTTTTGACACCGTAGACCATCAGGTGCTTCTCCAACGGCTGTTGGGGGTGGGGGTCTCTGGGTTGGCCCTCAAGTGGTTCGCTTCCTTTTTGGAAGGCCGGACATTTGAGGTGTGGGAAGGCCATGAGAAATCATTCTCAGTTCCTCTCCAGTGTGGTGTGCCACAGGGCTCTTCGTTGAGCCCTACCTTATTCAACGTTTATATGGCCCCTCTGGAGAGTGTGGTACTGCCTCTGGGTATTAAGATCATCAGCTACGCTGATGATACTCAGTTGGTGGTAGGCCTTTCCCAGTCGGCTTACCAACCTGACCGGCTGCACTCGTGTCTGAATAAGATATACACCTGGATGTGCAGCTCAGCTCTCAAGCTTAACGGCTCCAAAACGGAACTGATGCTGCTGGGGAATTCCCTTCCATCTTTATCTCCTAGCAGCTGGCCCGACTGTCTGGGTCCGGTACCTTCCCCCAAGCATGAGATCAAGAGCTTGGGGGTGTGGCTCGAGCAGGATCTTTCTTTTAAAACGCACGCAAAAAAAACAGCAGGCGTGTGTTTTGGCCTGCTCCGATCAGCCCGGAAGATTCTACCTCTCCTCCCAGCGGCTTCTAGGAGGTTACTCGTTCAGTGGCTTATCATCTCGCTGTTGGATTTTAGTAACGCGTTGTTTCTGGGTGCTCCAGAATCCACCCTGAACAAACTGCAGCAAGTGCAGAACGCGGCCGCCAGGCTCCTGACGGGCCTTCCTAGGCATCAGTCCGCTCGCCCTGCGCTGAAGGCGCTGCACTGGCTCCCTGTCAGGGAAAGGGTGAAATTTAAGTCACTCTGTATCGCCCACAAAATTCTGCAGGGGGCAGGCCCACCCATCCTGGGGGATATGGTTCAGCCTTATAAGGCCTCCCGCTCGCTCCGTTCCGATCATCTACATCTGTTGCAGGTTCGGAGGGTGAGGAAGGCAAGAACCGGTGGCAGAAGGTTTTCTATCAAGGTAGCCACCCTGTGGAATTCCCTCCCTTTGCACCTACGCTCGGAAGCGAGTCTCCTACGGTTCCGCAAACTTTTAAAAACCTTCTTATTTTCTGTCTAGTGCTTGCCCTTCTGTGATAGCGTATCTGTCTGGTTGAGCGCGGGGATGCCCAAGGGTAACCAGGCGCTATATAAAACTCATTAATAATAATAATAATAATCGCACCTGAAAGCAGGTACTTGACCGCTTTCTCAATTATGGGGACACAGCGTCCTTTCTGTCGTCTCCCACAGGTATTCAAGAATAGTCCACGGTTATTTTCAGCCAGAGTAACAGAACTACTACAAACGTATGATGATGAGGCATTATCTTATGTCGATGACATCTAACAGACGATGACTTGGACAGGCACTTGAACAGAGTGAACCCCATAATACTTGGTTTCACATCTGAAGGGTTCAAATTCAACTTTAAAAAATCAAGAATTGCCCACCTCAACGTCCTATTCTTAGGATACGAACTATCAAGTGAAGGTAAAGGCATGGCAGCCAACTTTTTAGAAAAGTGTGCGCTGCTCCAACTTCCAAAAACGCAAAAAAACTTACAGTCAATTCTAGGTTTCCTGAATTTTGGAAGAACATACATTCTAAATTATGTAGAAAGGGTTAAACCTCTCTACGAATTAATCAAACCTGATTTTAAAATAACAAATTGGACTCAAAAACACACAGAAGTTTTGCGTTCAGTGCAAACAGACATGTTAGCAACATCACATTTACAGACACGCGTAACCGTAGGCAGCCTTGTAATCCAAATCATCCCAGGGAGATGCAGATTTATGTATAACCTTTAATGAAGGTGAAAAAGTACCAATTGCTTACAAAGCACGCTTGTACACACAAGCTGAAATGAAATTCACTTAAACAGAAACATTTCTGACAGCGGTTCAAACTGCAGTAGCAAAAGAGAGAGCTCTTGCACAGGGAAAAGGCATAATGGTCATTACTCCTGTACCTGCCTTAGAGGCAGTGACAAAAGCAAGCATTTCGAATGCAAAGGCTTTATATCCAAGATGGATACAAAGGGTTGACTCTCTTGCTGCGACAGACGTTGCATGCGTTTTTGACCCCTACTTGAAAACTCAAGAATTTTTACAATACGAACAAGAATGGTCTCTGCCCACTGGAATTCTGCCTCTAGAACAGTACGAATGTATAATTTATACAGACGGATCAGCACAGCCTGCAATTGGGGGCAAACAAGCTTATAGTGCTGGTTGCGCGATTGTCAAAGGTCGCTGGCGCGATGGTAAATTCTGACCTATGGTCACAAAAACACAATCTCTCGGAGACTTTACAGCTCAGCGAGCTGAACTACAGACTTTCAAGATGGCGCTTGAAAATACCGATTGCAAATTCCCCACACTCATAGTGTGCGATTCGTATTACTACGTTCAATCTTACAATGAATACTTGCAGAACTGCTTTCAAAATGGTTTCAAAGATACAAAATGTGGCACAATCAAGCATAAGTTGCTTTGGGATCAAGTAGTTCAATTACAGAAAGAACTGCAAAAGACTCACATGATTCATACACTGAGTCATCAACGTGATGGCGTTCACGCTGAAGGGAATTCATCGGCTGATGAAGCCGCGAAGGCAGCTGTGCAAACGGCTTCCGTAGCTGCAATCACTCGTTCAAAAACAAAAATAGACGGCAAAACAATGCTAGCTGTCAATGCCACAAGCAAAGGCAGCACTGCAGTGTTACCTCTAAACTATCCACTCGAATATGCACACATAATTGATGCCAACTCCGACCCTTTTGCTCGAATTCCTGAAGTGGGGGATAGAGTGATCCCAAACAGAAGACGAAGAGGAGCCTTGATACAAGAAGCACATATGAGAGAGGGTCTGATACATTAAGGGATCTCTAAATCCATTATGAAATTAAAAGAGACGTACTGGTGACCAGGGATAAATGCCCACATTCACGAGTTGGCAATTAATTGCCATGACTGCAATAGAGATCGCAGCAAGGAACGCCGCCAGATACCTGACTACTGTGTAGCCAGCCCAGTACAGACACCATTGTTAGACAGCATTAGGCTTTCTACACGCAGACATCGCTATGGATGAATGCGGTCCCACAACTATTAGGACAGATTCATTTGGATGTGGCCTCAGCGCTCGGCTGACGCCCGAACTGTTATAAAAGACTTGCGAGTCTTTATCGGCACATACGCTATCGGCACGCTACATTCTGACCAGGGTCCTGTGTTTAGCTCTCGAGCTTACAAAGAGGCCATGGCCAATCTGGGCGTTGCATTGCGGTACTCAAGTCCATTCCATCCTGAGGGAAATTCTGTAGTGGAGAGTAAAAACCGGGACATAAAGCAATCTATAACAGCTAGGGTACTGGGTTCGGGTGATGGGTGGGTCAAACATCTGATAAGTATCCAACGTAGTTTAAACAATCTGCCAAGATATTCTCTGGGTGGAATCACTCCATATGAAATTCTTTTTGGTACTAGAATGATTGTCGAAGACCTCGATCATCATACTTCAGTGGTAGAACAAAAACCATTTGATATCAAAGACTGTTTGGCTATTTTACAGGACTTAAATGAAACAAGAAGAAGTCTAAGCAACACATTACAGAAGCCAATGACCACTGAAGAAAAACCACCTGTCCCACCAAGGCCTGTCTGGATTCCAAAGATTGGGGATCTAGTCAGAGAAAAGATTACGGATAAGAAGGAATTTGGGTCTTCATACAGAAAACCAGCACCTGTGCTAGCAATCCACAGATCAAGAACAGTGTTACTGCCGCCCCTTGCTGGAAGAAAGGAGAACCGCTTTGTATCAATCGACCTGGTAAAACCACATCATGTGGCCGATAATAAGTAGTAGGCCCAGTGAACTCCAAAGATGTAGCAGATGACCAAATCTTGCTACTATCCAAGAGGTTCAAACTGAGAGACTCATCACTTTTGAAGATTCTGCAATAAGAAAAGAAGGACTATGCAACAAAGCAATGGAACTTTTGCCTCTTGAAACCCAAATAACAGTTCGTCAAGGCACTCCTGTCTACAATGATATAGCCTCGGACTATACTAATATGACAAAGGACCAAGCAGCTCCAGCGATTTCGAGTAATCCGGATGCAATACCAACAATTGACAGAACTGCCTCTTGCTATTTTATCAACTTTGATACATTTTCTGAGGATCCCAGTGAACCCGAAACAACGCCAGCAAATAAAACTTTCAAAGACCAAGTAACAAAACTTTTTCAGCAACTAGAAAAGACTTATCTGGTGTAACCATGGGTTGAATTTTGGATCGTGTTAGGCATACTTTTTCTCCTACTTTGGCTCATTCTTTTTTTTTTTTTTTTTTTTGAAAACCTTTATTTGCATCAACAGGATAGACATGCGTGGGCCCACAACCAATCCGGCCGGCCACAAATCAAAAAATGATCAAAAGTCAAAATAAGCGACACAAGGCCAGCTGGCAGGCAGGCAAACATATTTAAAACAATGCTAAGGAAAGGACAAGCGACATTAACGGCCCAATATCAGGATCAATGAGGTCCATTTTATAATAGGGGACAAGGCTCATGGCAGATTC
The DNA here is from genome assembly GCF_964261635.1 of Lissotriton helveticus. Lineage (NCBI taxonomy): Eukaryota > Metazoa > Chordata > Amphibia > Caudata > Salamandridae > Lissotriton > Lissotriton helveticus. The sequence continues at coordinate 1,013,532,404 of NC_136072.1, forward strand.
ATAAAATACGGGAAAAACAATAAACAGAAATACACCCACGCCAAAATGGGAAGAGGAGGGGGGGGAGGAGGACGTTAAGACACGAGTCGGTCGTAGCACAGATCAAACGCAAAATATAGTAGATAAGCATACAGGTACTACCAGCATCTCATGCCCCCCACCCAATAACACGCTAACAAAGGCAAGGGGAGCAGATAAACTGCACGATCAAAACCTACTCGCCATACGAGCCTGGGGAAAAAAAAGGGGGGGGGGAGGGGAGGGAAGGGGAGGGGGGAGGGAAAGGGGAAAAAATAGGGGGGAAACAGAGGGAAGGAAACCAATAAGGGCAAGAACAGGGAAAGGGGAAGAAGGAGGAACAAAGAAAAAGAAATATAAAAGGAGAAACACAATCGTGCAAGATGGGCGCCACCCCGGGCCAGGCATCCCGCGGCTAATAATACAGAAGAAAGTAGAGAGCTGGCGAGAAGAAGGGTACGGCAGTCGCGACGGAGCATTGAAACTGCTAAAAGTGGCATAGCGACAGACCCCAACCCACTCATGCCAGAGAAGCGAGGACAGAAGCGGCACCGCTATAAAGGGATAGAAAAGGGCCATAGAACCAAAAAAGAAACATCTGAAAGACCCCGCCCACCCGTCCCACCCCGCACCCCTGCAGAAGGCTACGGCCTACCCTCCAAACAGCGTGCCTGTCGCCCTAATCCGAAACCCGAAATATAGGAAAGAAAGAAAGTAGAATAAGGAGACAAAAAGAAGGAGGAGAGGGAATATGAAACAAAAATAAGATGTGAGGGAGGAGCCAGAGGATATGAACAAACACACTCGGCTACGACCCTCCCCCGACCAGCAAATGAATAATTATCAAATCAGTACTACACCTTCACATACAGCAAAAACCCGCAGGGGTGGAGGGGGAAATTTTAACGTTTCACAATGTCGAGAGTACAAGCGTCAGTGCAACGGACAGGTAAACCAGCAGTCTATCAGTGGTGTGCAACTTACCCCCAGCCCTTCCTAATCACGAAACCAACCCAATAAAGGATAACATGGAGTGGACCACCCAGCACACAATAATCGTAATGTTGACCAGGGTTACGGCAGTGATGTAGATTAGGGAAAGCCACCATACTAATGGAATACAAAAAGTCAATGAAGCAAGTCAATTGTAGCAGCAACGACAGGGCAAGCAAAAGCAAGCCGGAGTCCAGTTTCGCAGTTCGACAATGCAAAGGTACCCCACCAGGACAAAAGCTCGAATCCATCGAAGCGGGAGCAAACAGCGGTCCACCATAGTTCCCAGTTGTCCGGGAAGGAGCAGATCTCCGCGTCGTGTGCCAGTCCTCGAAGTCCGGGCGGTGAGAAAGCGGAGGTTCAAAAGCCACCGGCCCATCAAGCGGCCGAAGAACAGCGGTAGCAACTCCTGGCGCAGCCGAAGGGGGCAAAGCAATGGATGCATTAGGACGATAGGGGTGCATGAAAGAGCGGCGACCCAAAATGGCGGCGGGCCGCATGGGGTCGGTAGAAGCACCGGGGGCCAAGACAGCGTACAAGGACATCAAGGCGTCCAGGACATCTCCGAGCGTGGGCGCTCGAGCACACGCCCAGGCCTCCGCGCAATCTGGCCAGCAAGGTTCGTCGGTGCAGAGCGGATCACCCCCCACGTTGTTGGTAGCCATTTTGTGAGTTTTGCCGCCCCGCACTCCACCGTGGGCCCCCAAACAGTTCCCAAATGTAGGACTTTACAGACCTCCGGAGGTTCCCAACAACGGCCTCACCGGCACAGAACGGCAGGCGCTCAATGGGGGGGCCCCCTCCGAACAGTGGCGGGCCCCACAAGCGAGAGCCAGGCGCGGGGTCCAGGGCTGCCAGACAGAACAAAGGCGAAGGGACCCCTTCACACAGTCAGCCCCCAACACATCTCGTCCCCCTCCAGCCGCACGGTCCACAAATCGGGGCCGGTTCAGGATCGCCGGGGCATACACACAACGGCTCCCACCAGTGGCTCACTCTCGCGGCCGGGGCCGGCAATCTCAGCACCGCCGGTCGGGTCCCACAGGCGAGGTCCCGGTCTCGAGCGCCCGGAGGCCCCAATCCCACCGAGGGCACAACCGCGGACCCACAGCACGCAGGAGCCTCCGGACCAGACGGTGAGTAAGAGTGGGTCGTTAAATTCCAAAATCTGTAGTGAAGTATCGTCGCAGTACAGGATATATTGCAGGATATTCGAGGTTGGCCGGAGGGCCGACGGAGCCGAGCTAAAAGGCGGCCATTACGCTCACTTTGGCTCATTCTTGTATTAAGTTTGGGAAAGCTGATAGATGGAAAATATAGCAAAATGGACACAGCAAGTTAGAACATCCACTTGCTCCTGAAGCCACACAAATCATCTCATCATGAACAAAGAGACCTGTCATCAGTGAACATCACAGCCGTTCCTATACCTGGTGGTATAGCATGGGACAGAACTGATAATTACATTTATGGTCCTGCTGAGCTGTTGAAGATTCCACATCAATTTAAGGTTTCCTTGAGTGACTTTTTTTCCCCCAGAACATTTTCTGAAGATTGGGACTTTGGGACTGTTGTCAGATTTAGAGATGTCTGAAAAATCTACAAACCATGAATATTTAGAAGGTTCTTCAGATTATGAAGAAATGTATTGTTATAATCATTATGGTCATCATTACTTGCGCAAATCTGCAAACCCTAGAAATATTTACACTTATAATCAATGGGAACATTGTCCAACGCCAAAGGTTAGCTCAAAAACATTTTATGAAAAATGTCCATACTTCTCCGGTTTTAATACCACATATCCAGAAACATTTTACTTTAGAAATGTTAATAAGACAAGAATGAAAAGTATGTTGACCAATACAAAGTAAATTTATTCAGCAGCCTTTTATGCCCAGCTGTCCTTGTTAGGTTTCGACTTCTGGAGTGACAACATAGAAACAAAAACTGTCTTGGGCTCAAAGGACTGGCAAGTACAGGGGATAGAAGCTTTATTTTGAGCCTGTATTATTCCAGAACAAATAATGTTTTTGAATGACACTGTTCAACAAACATCCTGTCTTGGCTTAGCCAAGATAAAAGATTTAAACAAACTGTCCATACCTGTACCTACAGCTGATAGTAGAAACACTTCAGATGGAGGGGTCGACGTAACATCGATTTTACTCAAAAACAGAACTGATCCTGATTGGAAAAAATGGTTAATCTGGCCCACAGACACGAATAACTGTCAAGATAGATTCCTGAGCAAGAAACAAGGGTTTACAGTAACTAGGTCAGACCCAAGATATGTCCAGAGACATCATCCAGGGATAGTAACAACATACAGTGTAGGAAAATTATGCCTCGAATGGCTACAAAAATCTACACTTACAGAGGTTAAACACCACTTAACTTTACTTAAAGATGGCGTTGATTTGAGAGACGTCTTACTAAAGGATCATAAACCACGTCATTAACGTTTCATTTACGCCGGTATTTATGCTGCTTATAATGAAGCATGGAAAGTCACGCAAATGGAAACTGCAGAACAAATACGAGAAATTGATTGTATTAATTTGGAGAAAGCTCTCTCTGTAGTTGATAATGGGTTAACAACTCTGTCATTCAGAATTTATTCTTTGGACAGCATTGTATCCTCTGCCACAGGCATAATGGAACAGGACTTACTCATGTTGCAACATGGACAGTCTCAATTGCGTTCTATAATGCTGCTAGGCTGGACATTACAAAATCTTTATTCAGGCTATGTACCTTGGCGTCTAATCAACACCACGTCATTGTTTACTGGATTTAACCTTACAGATAAACAAATCTCTTTGGCCCAAGGTTGAGCAAACTATACGATGCTGAGCATAGAAAAACTGGAAAGATTACCATTGACTGTTTCTGAGAAACCAGCCATAGAATGGATAATACATGGCACCATTACATTGCCAGTGACAATTTTTCAGTTTCAGTATTGCTTGAAACACATTCCAGCAGGCCTGTATGAAAGATTGGCTAAAGAATACATAAAGTCAACCTGGGATTTGCCATATACACACAAATGTTGGAGTGGGGGAAAATAAGTATTTCTTAGTGGTACACAATGTAACAACGAACTAAGCGGTACACTTTTATGTCAGGGTATTATTTACATGGAGCCTGTGATGGTTCTTTGACCAACTTATCCTGCCACCTGCAAGGTTTTCCGACAGCAGTGATAGATCCAATGTTTAGGCAGCTTTCCAATGGAAGCTACATAATGTTGAATGATCACAGCTATTGTGGAATGATGCCAGGAATTGCCTATCTCATAACTGTGTCAGCCAGGGTCACTTGTTTCCTAAAGCTAAGACAGATGGGGAGTCGCCGTTATGGCCTTCACTGAACATCTCTTCTATTCGAATTGATACTTTAAGCAGAATGAAAGGCATTCTTTAACAAAAAACTGTGCCACTGACCTCGTCCAAAGAAACGTATGATCTGCAAGTTGCAAGGTTCTCTGCAGAGATACATGCCCTTTTATCCAAGAACTGTCTAATACATTTCATAGAAATATTAGGTTGTATCTTAAACATTTCTGATACCAGTGGTATTGTATATGTATTTAAGACAATTTTGAAACAGTCCTCAGCATTTTTCCAAACTCCGTGCACTCTGTGTTTGGCAGCCTGCCTCTCATTTTGGGACTCGTAGCAGGAATACTATTCTTGTTCCTTCTGCTCCGATATGGCAAGTCCAGTCAGCAACGAAACCCATATTACCATCGAGAACACTCTACTGGCAATGAAGTGTCGTGAGCGCATGATACAGATCCTGGGCCTGGCTCGTTTAAGAGATCTGAATACCACATGGGTTTCCATCAAGCAGACCAATCTGGCAAGATTGCATCCTATCTGTTCTACGATGCCTGCTATGTGGAGAAGAATGCGTGCTAGACATTTGTCTGACACTTTCATCAGCACTGCCAACGGATGTTGACGCTTTGCTTGGTTCGGTAACGGCTCATGCATTGTGTTGTCCCCAGCGGCTACCAATCCCGATGACGGCATTCATGGAGGTCTCACCAGCACAACCAGCTGACGGTGAGATACGTGGACCAACAGGCACACAGGTACCATCTACTACGAACATTGCTAATGCGACTGACGCTAACGGTGATGCTTCTCATCTGTGTACAATTGATCTGTTTAATGAGGTCGTCCAACTTTCACCTACTATGGTAGACGATTTCTTTACCAGCTTAGAGGATTTAATGTTTTCTCCTAACAACGAGAATGACTTTTGAAATTAGCACACAGCGTTCTATGGGACTCTGTATTCGACCTTCACTTTTCAAAACAAAACTCCAAATTTAAGAACTCTATTTTTTCTATGATTTGACTTTTTCCAAAATGAAACTTTTTTTGGGGCACAAAGTAATCTGCTTAAAGTAGAACTATTCTTAGAGAACAATAATTCTTTGAACACTTCCAAGAGACAATATTTGAACTCATTCACAACCAAAACAGTTTATTTAATTCTGACATGGAATGGTCTTGACCTTTCTTCTGTATTTCAGAGCCATTTCACAAATGTTATTTAATGACTTATTCTGATAAGCATTTTTCCAATGTCACACTACATGCTTTGAATGAAAATATTGCTTTTTAAAAATGCATAGAGCACAAATGCTCATTTTCGTGTACAACCATTCCGAATGCATTTTATGTATTTTGGGTGGGATTGTAAACACATGCTTTAGATATGTTTTGCTTAGTATTTAGTAATATCGAACATAATAAAGCGGAGTGGATGTTGTATAGCGTTTTAGGACCCTAGTGTAATTTACCAATTCATGCCTTTATATAGGTATAATTCACTTTGCCCTTATATTGGCATAGAAATCATAGCCATATTTAGACATAACTCGTCCAGTCCAAATAAAAGCCACAACGATTTCTTGGAAAACTCAGCAGTCAGGGACATCCCCTTTCTTGAATATTGACTTGTCCTAGAAATCATGGCATTTTCAAAGAACTACCATTCCCTTGGGGTTCTTTGGTGACGTTATTATGTCCGATTTGACGTCAAACAAGTCACCTTCAAGGTATAAATATGCCTACACTTGCCCTAGCAAACACACGGTGGTTTGGAGCAGTTCGACTATCTACTTGCCCGACGCAGCTCGCTACAGCAAGTACAGAAGAAAGCCGACCCTCCAGCTGACGCACTGACAGAGAACCTGTCCTTTCGCTCGCTGAGAATCCAGCTCCAGTGTTTCCAAACTCCCCTTGTGGGGTGTTGGGAAATCAAGTCCCGAGACAGAGATACCAGACCTCCTTCATTCTAAAACCAAGGTACGGAGCTGATTAGACCCTAAGAGAAATCTTGGATAGATTCTTGGCAAAGAAGCTAAACCTATGCTACACCTCACTTACTTCTTCCCTCTTACTAGACTAAGGTTAGGTACATCGGGGTAGGCGTATTTTAGAAGCACCAGTTGAGCACTTTTAGTCTTTGTTATTTATGTATGTATTTTATGGCTTAAAAACCATACCATGTGTTTACAGTATTATTTTATAATACTCTTCTTGCTGTACGCATTATACTTTACAGCCAGTATTACGATTGTAGCAGTTAATTTTTTCTGCATGAGAAAGAAGACTGTTCAATAAATACTTTTATTGAAAACGCTCGTCTCTATATTTCTCTGCGCCTCTGATGAAACGAAGCATGCGCGATTGACTGAGTAAAATATCTATCTATTGTTTCCACGAAATGTTTTATCTTGGGAAAACAAAGTTGTCATGTTCATGCGGTTGTCAGAAACGAATCCCTTCTTGTGTATTTGAGAAAGTTTCTAGTGACCTCTGAGCTAGCTGGCACTCACAATTAAGTCTAATATATTCGGGTGTGGCTTGAGCGCCGAGGCGTAATGGCGGACATTACCTGAGCTCCGCGAGTCGGAGGAACTCTTCATCACTTCGGAGCCGCTATTCTGCTGCGTTTTTCTCGGAAGAGCTGGGCATCGACTTATGAATATGCGGTGAGCCTTCAGACCGCTAATTGAGTGTTTTTCTCCCTTTCCCCTCATATTATGAGCTTTGGCGCCATCGCCATCAGTTAAATCATGGGCGGCCACCATTTTGGATCGCGGCACCCGCAAATTTTTCTCCTCACTCTTGGCACTTCTTATTTTTGTTATTTCCATGTTTCCTGCCCTCCGCTGCCCTTCTCTAAGCTTAAACTGCTCTGGAAACATTTATATGCTCTCTCTTTGCAAATAAGCAGTTTTTTATGTGCAATATTAAACTGAGACTTGGTCGGCCGCCATTTTAGGTCACTGGCTGGCTCCACATCTTCTCCTCAGCCGAGTAATCTCTCCTCAATGATGTATTTTTTGGACATTCTTGTTGTTGGCAGTGTCTATATGGAGCTTCATGGGCAATTTACTTGTCAGTGGCATTAATGACATGGACAATTTTTTACCTGAATTTCTTGGGTGACGGCTGCTGTTCGTAACAGAGTGATGTATTTACTATACTGGTTTTGTGTATCGATTTTGATGTGCACTGACCATATATTCTCTGTTTTTGGCCTACCCATGATAATTTGGCACTTTTTTTTTTTTTTGCAATGTGTGCGGCAGCCTCTTTTGGTCGCTGAGCCCATGTTTTGTTATTCGCTCATTTAATGCATTGCAACTATGGTCCTTTTGCGATTATGCAATGTTAATTATTGTATATTTTTCGCCAATTTCTCACACCTATGCCACTATCATTTAAAGAATTTATTTTTTCTTTGATGTCTCCTGAAGAGTGCTGATTTTTGACCGCCTTCTTTTTAACTTTTGCCTTCTACTCCAGTCATATTCATTATTTGAGTTTGCCATTCCGTGAGCATGGCCAACGACTCTCACTTAACCAAGTCTTCTGTTACGCGTACAAAACCGAAAAGGCATAAAAATGACCCGCCATCTCCGATTCACTCCTCTCCAAACCCAGTTCTTGACTCTATTCTGGAAGAAGTTTGAGGTCTCCAACCATATATTACTGCAACGAATGAAAAACTGCGTCAAATAGAGGAGAGATGGATTGTCATGGAAGGCAAAGTTTCAGAATTGGAACAACGTGTTAGTGATATTCAAGACATTTCCTCTAAGATTCCATTGCTTGAACAGGAAATCCACAATCTGAAACTACACACTGAGGATCTTAAAAATAGAAATCGCAGAAATAATTTGCGCCTTTTTGGCCTTCCGGATATTCTGGTGGGGCCTAACATGATACTGTTCCTTCAGAAGTTCCTCCCTGAACTTTTAGACCTCCCATCTATTTCTGCACCTCTCAACAACAGAGAGCTCACCGTTTAGGTTGTCTTCCTCCCAACTCTTCGAGACCTCGTGGCATCATCATGCTTTTCCTGGAGTTTACTGAACTAATGACTGTTCTAAAGGCGGCTAAGGTCAAACGTCGTCTTGTTTGGTCCGGTCATAATATTTTCATCTCACAAGATGTCTCCAATGCCACTAATGCTCGTCGTAAGGAGTTCCTTGCTCTGCGCCCTCAGATGAGGCAGCTTAATCTTCAGTATGGAATCCTTCACCCGTGTCTCTGCAAGGTCACTCATGATGGCCGCTCACGCTCTTTTGATGATCCCCCACAAACTCAAAGCCTTTCTCCGTGACTTCTCCTCGACTGGAATGGATACGAATCCCTGACTCCTCTCCGATGCTTATCTCTTTTAGCTCATCAGGACTATGTCTATGAATTTGCTTGCTCTTGCCTATTTACCTCCTTCTGACATTGAATGTTTTTCACTCTTCTTTTGATTCCTCATCTTGTTCTCATTCTTATAACTCTCTTCTGATCTATTCTTTCTACTTTTTTTTCTCCATAGTACTCTCTTATGTCCTGACGCTCTTCTTCATGTTTAAATATCTGTACCTCCTATATCATATTTCTCTTGTTGTGATCCGCCTTACCATACCTTGCGCCTCCATGCTTCCGCTTCATTATCTTCTTCTTCTCTCACAGGTCTGGCTGCTTTGCCTTGATCTGTCTATTTATCTTTCTTTTTCTGCTTTCTTCTCTTCTCCTCCCTCTTTCTTTGGTTCTTTCATGTTGCCTATATATCTTGATGATGTAGGTTGTTTTATTTTTTGTTCCATGTCTAATTCTCTCGCATGGTTTTACTTCCCAAACAGTTTCATCCCTGAAGTTTGTCAACTCGATTGTGTACCTTCCTCCATCTCCTCCACTATGTGTAATTTTGTTTCGTGGAACGTTGGTGGTCTTGGAAACCCAGTCAAGCGTCAAAAGGTATTGTCTCATTTGTCGAAATTTAGTTCTCATATTGCCCTTCTTCAAGAAACACATTGTTCAGATGTTGAATCTCTAAAACTAAAAAGACAATGGGTATGCCGAGCAGTATTTTCTCCTGCTTCGCATAAAAAGGAGGTGTTGCTATACTTTTTCACAAGGCTTTGGCGGTGCAAATTTTATCTACACAAAATGATGCTGATGGACGATGGGTAATGGCAAAGATTGTTGTTCAAAATAAAACATTGGTCTTATTGAATATTTACGGTCCTGTTAAGCCTTATCCCAAATTCTGGAATGATATTAAGATCCTCATCTCCTCTATTGATTGCCCTAATATTATTGTTGCTGGTGATTTTAACCAATGGTTGGACCCTTTTTCTGGCAGATTGTCCAAATGTAAATTTCAACCCGATAAAACCCATAAAGCCTTTCAGTCGGCCATTGCCTCTCGTCCATTGTATGATGTATGAAAGACACGTAACCCTGATTTATCTGAATTTATATTTTTTTCTAGCGTCCATCATACCCGTTCTAGAATTGACTATATTTTAACCAGTAAATCTCTACTGCCCTCCATCCATAACTCAGAAATTGGCTCCATTTTTTTATCTGACCATGCTCCTGTATACGCTGTCCTTGATTTAACCCATGTTTCCTCTAAATTCAGTTGTTGGAAGCTCAACACTTTTTTGTTGACTGATCAAGTTTTTGTTAAACAAGCTTCTTCTTTTATGGAAGAATTTTTTAAACTTAACATCCCTTTAGATACTTCTGTCCCTAACAACTGGGATGCTTTTAAGGCTGCCTGTCGTGCTTTTACCATTTCCTTTGTCTCTAAAAACAAAAAGATCTCCAGGAAGAAATACGAAGACCAGTTACGTAAAATGAAAGACTTAGAGCATGTATATTTTACCTCCCGCTCCTCTGTTTCTCGTCATGATTTAGTTAAAGCAAAAACTGAACTTAACAAATTGGCGACCAATGAAGCATGTCTTTTTCTGCTCAAAGTTAAATCTAAGTATCATGGTGGGCAAAACAAAGCTGGGAAAATGCTGGTCAATTATTTAAAAGTAAAATCAGAACGTAAGACCATTGGTCCCATTCTGAATGAATCCACTACAAACATGGCTTCATCAGATGAAGATATTGCTGAGGTTTTTTATGATTACTATAAGTCCCTTTACTCTGATGACACCCTTCCCACTACTCAAAATTTTGAGACTTTTTTCTCAGGCTTGCCCTCTCCTCCTTCTCTACCCGACGAATTCAACATGCTAGAAAGAGACATTTCCTCTCAAGAGATTCTTAACGCCATCAGAGCCTTAAAAAAGATCTAAAGCCCCTGGACCTGATGGTTTACCTGTTGAGTTATATAATTCCTTTCAATCCATTTTTATCCCTAAACTCCTTCACCTTTTTAATTCTTTCATTGCAGATGCAAAAGCTTCTGGCTCCTTTATGGATGCTTTAATTGTAATTATACCCAAACCTGATAAAGACCACTCCCGCTGCAAGAATTACCGCCCTATTTCATTAATTAATTATGATTGTAAAACTTTCGCCAAAATTCTAGCTTCCCATCTTGACACCATTTTTCCCCTCCTGATTAACACCAAGTCGGTTTTGTGAAAGGCAGATTAGCATCTGATAATGCCCGAATGTTTGCTAATATCATTTCATATGGCAAGAAATACAAATCTCCTCTTGCAGCTCTGTCCTTGGATGCTGAAAAAGCATTTGATCGTATTAATTGGCAATTTATGTTTCAGACTCTTCAATGGTTTGGTTTTGGGCCTTCTTTTATTTCTTATGTTAAACTCTTATATTCCTGTCCTCAAGCCAGTCTTTTTGTTAATAACCAATTCTCCAGGTCTTTTTCTTTGTCTAGGGGCACAAGGCAAGGTTGCCCCCTTTCTCCCCTACTTTTTATCCTATGCCTTGAACCATTCTTGGAACGTGTTCGGGTTAACTCCCTGATTGCTGGTTTCAAACATGGTGCTGTTGAATCTAAAATTTCTGCTTACGCTGATGACATACTTATTTATATGTCTAATCCTACTGACTCTCTGCCTCGTTTTTTAAATGAGGTACGATTATACTCTACTATCTCTACATATAAACTCAACCTTTCTAAAACAGAGGTTTTACCCCTAAATGATATATGTTATCAATTTATGTTCCATGATACCAATTTCACCTGGTGCCCCTCTAAAATTAAATACCTAGCTATCTGGTTTTCGTCCTCCCTTTGTAACACTATTAAATTTACATTTTCTGCATTATTTGACAAGATTCAATCACTCCTTCTCATATGGTCTCCCTTATATCTTTCATGGTGGGGTAGGTTAGATACTATTAAAATGATGATTGTTCCTCATATTTTGTATACCATTGCTATGCTCCCTACGAAAATTCCCAATACCCATTATTCTAAAATTAACTCTTTATGTACCAAATTCCTCTGGAATAATAAACACCCACGAATTGCCCTACATAAACTTATGCGCCCTAAAGATGAAGGTGGTGTGCGTTTTCCAATTTTTTCAGTTTATCATCCTGCCTTCATGCTTAAACAATCCTTTGTTCTGGCCTATGATTTTGTGGACGACCCTGTTCCCAAATGGGTTCTTTTTGAATGCTCCCTCCTGAAAGATTTTTCTTTTCAGCAGATAATTTTCATGTCAAATTGTACCTTTTTATCCAATAATCCTATTTTAAATTATTCCCGATCTTTGCTGTACAGTACTTTTTCTAAAGATTTTACCCCTCTTCAATGTTTCCTATCCTCATGTGTATGGTTTAAATTTAAAGGCAAATCATTTTATTACAAATACTGGAAGGAAAATGGTATTGTTTTTGTCCATCAATTCTTACATGATTATACTGTTGTTCCTTTTTATACCCTCCAAAATACCTACCATTTGCTTGACTCCTTTCTTAATGAATATACCATTATCTTTACTGCCATACAGTCGTACCTAAATACCTTGTCCCTACCACATGTCACACCATCTGTAACACCCTCTACTCCTTTATACCCTTTATTTTCATCACAAAGACCTAAAGCTGCCCTTGTTTATAAGTTATTACTGTCTAATGTTATTGAAAGACCTAAATCTTTAATTGAAAATGCATGGGAAACTGATTTGTCCATTTCATTATCTATTTCCACATGGGATAAACTGTGGTCTAAATTATTTAAAGTTTCTCCTGCTGCTCGTATAACTTAGTTGTTATACTTTATTTATCAAAGAGCTCTTATTACTCCTGTTACTATTTGTAAATTTTCACCTTTATGATCTTCTCTATGCCGGTCCTGTTCTTCTGAAATGGGCACATTAACACATCTTTTATATGAATGTTCTAATGTTTTCTCTTTTTGGAATTCCGTTTGGAATATTTTCATGCTAATGTTTAATTTTAATACCATTTTGACAATACAAAATGTTTTTCTTGGATCTTTATCACCTAATATTGATGTTCCTTCTCCCTCCTCAAGATTATTTGATCTTGTTATTGCATTAGCTTTTAAAGTTATTTTATCCTCCTGGAAAGACGATTCAAAAATTCCATTTCTAATTTGATGGAATTTTATTTGTGATGAACATAGAATTGCTTCTGTTTCCTTCTCCTCTCTATCTCAAAAGATAAAATCAGATCTTCTTTGGCTTCCCTTTACTACTTATCTTTCTACGCGCTCTCCTATGCATTAATCTTCTATTCTATTTTCCTTATTACTACTACACAACATGAATCTCTTCCTTCTTCTCCTTTCTTCTTTCTTTCTGTCTTCTCTTTTCTTTTCCTTTCCTTTTTCTATATTCCTTTCCTCTTTCTCTTCCTTCCTATACCATTTTCAATTGAATTGCTATATGTCTGATTTACATACATTAATTCTGCGTATTATGGCTTTTACTTCACATTTTCATCTTGTACTTATTTTTGTTGTTTCTCTTTTGTTTGAAATCCCAATACAAATTTACTAAAAAAAAAGTCAAATATATTCGATAGAGACCTAGTCGACCTAAGTCCTATGTCAAATCTATAGGATATGGTATTCCAATGCACAGAGCATATTGGGAATATGGGAACTACACTACAGGATGGGCAATCGTTTTTGGGACCGCCCACCTTCAAGGGGGCAGTCCCACAGGGCTGTTGCATTGTCCATGTTTTGCATTGTGGTGGGTGCTGCGCTACTTTAGGTTGCAGCCAGCCAGTCACAACATGTGCTAGATCTCTTGAACCAGTGGCATGCTGAAAAATGGAGAACGTTTTAGCCTTAATTTCTCAAAAACTACTGATCAGATTTACACCAAATCACAACATTTAAAGGCCTGTTACTGGAAATATGTCATAAAAGCTAAGGCTTCTCTATAGAATAAAATACATTATTCTTCCATCTATATTTGTGTACACGCTGATATTAAAGAGTTGTATTGTGGGGCTAGAGACAAACTAGAGATTTAATAAATGCACCTATTTATTTTCAGATGTTGAGAGGATATTCTGAGGCATACTCTGTTGTAGAGTGTATAATAGCTTACTTACTTAACGATAGGATTTATATTTTCTTCAGATTAGTATAATTTACTGCTGAAATTCTATGGTTTTGTGTGGGAAAAACCTCAACCTAACTATTACATCCCTATATCCTTTTCTTTTTTCAATGAATTTCAGTTTTTTACTGTAATGTTTAATTACTGTAAGGTAATACAACCATCGCCACCCTTTATGTTATTTTTTGCTTTTCCTGCCCCCCACCGGCCGACTGAGAAACAAAATGGCGGCCTCCACTTTCCATTCAGGTTGCGGCCAGCCATTAAGGGCCTTACTTTTCCTGGGGATTTTGGAGGTGGTTCCGCAAAGGATCTGTTTCCCTAGTTATACACATTTTCCTTTTTTAATAAGCCCCAAACTACTAAACATAATTAGACAAAATTATAAAAATGGCTCTTTCTAGATCAAGATCTAACGTTCTTCAAAATTTGGTGTAACGGCAGTTTGGGCTAAAGCTGTGTTAAAAAAATGCAAAATCTCATTAGACATTACATGGGTATAATCCATTTGGGGAACCCCCTTTTCTCATCCCCTGCTTGACGAATCACCATACAGTTCTACAGACAGCAGCTAAACTAACAATACACGACTTTTAAAAATTCTGTGAGGATTCATAGAACAGCACCAAAGATATTAGCAAAATAAAGAACACTTCATCTATGGTAAGAGTTGGCCCTAACTATAACTACATATTGGCCACAGTCAGTAGGTATTAAATATATATATTCACTGAAAAAAGGTTACAGGGACATTATGGTTAGGTTCAGATTTTGCACATACAAAATCATATAAATTCAGCCTTTCTGATCTTTATTTTGCTTCTTTCTGGTGTCTTTTTTGCCGAAGGTCGAATCCTGCGACAAAACTGTAACATAAACTCCCTGGCGGACCCCCCATGCTTTATGACTTGAATTCGGCTTACTCGCCTCATATATCTTATATCTGGCAGCGGTTTTGAGGTGAGGTAATTCCCTCCTTTGGGAGGAAGAGGGTTCACTTAGGGCTGCCCAGAGAGTGGAAGAAATTTTTGCTAAGCTGAAAAAACAGTCAACATTTTTTAGGTCCTTTGAGCGAGAAAATGATTAATTTGGGCTTAGCTTGAATAATGACACTCCCATGCAAGTCTGTATTGAAGATGTTTATAAAGAAGTCTTTCTCCTCCATTAGCAGGGCCAGAGATATTACTTTTAAGCAAACCCAAGTCGCGCAATGAGGTGGTCTGTGCGGGCGCATTGTGGAACAAACCACAGCCCGATCTAACTTGGAACCTACCTCAAGGGATCAGAAGGCTGTTGCTCTTGCTGCGACTCTATTTGTTGCTCTTAAGAGAAATGAAGGATATTTTTAAGGCAAAATACCAAAAATTAGAGAATAGACTAAATGTGTTGTTTACAAGTTAAGATTTTAATCATGTTTTATTTGTTTGTCCAGAGTTGCAAAAGGCTAGACGCGTTTTCCTATGACCTTCATACTTTAAATTCAACATACATTTTTTTTTTTAAATTGCCTGTTTATTAGGAAAATGTAATGTTATTTCTTATGTTGTAATATTTTGATGTTCTTCATCCTGCTGTTTATGCGTTGTAACATTTTTACTTTTGATTATTAGGAATGTTTTGTTTTATTTTGTTCCTTGTATGTTGCATTATGCAGTTTGCTGCCTTACATGTCTGTTTTATTCTCCCCAAAATTCTGTATTGTATGTATGATAATAGTTTGTAAGGAGGCAGCTTCGTACAAAGTAAAAACTATTTATTGAAGGAAATGCATTTTTTATTTTATCTAAAGTGTACAATTATGTGGACCTCCGTAGGAGTTCCATATCAAAACAAACTTGACTTGACTTGATCTCTATTTTGCCTCTTTCTTCTCATTTCTGACCTTTATGTTGCCTCTTTCTTGTCATTTCCCCCCGAACCACCGGGGAATCTCAATTCCCCATGGTCCTAGCTGGTTTCCCACCCACTGTGGGAGATGGCATTGCTCACACACACAGGGAGCTGCTAAACATGCAGCTCACGGTCTGTTAGAGCAATCCTATAGTCTGTTTCCCGAAACAAATTAAACCTCTGCTTACAGCAAGTGAGAACATGAACAGCTCTGGCGTCCTCTGACCTGGTGGGAGATGTCAAAGTTCCCGCCAAGCCAGAGCAAACGGCTATGCCCCGGTGGTGGCCATCCCCAGGACCATTATTGGCCCCTCTCCTTTGAACTGCGTGGGCCAGCCTCGGGGCTGTAGTGGTCCCCAGGTCCGTATATGGCCCCTCTACCATTTAATACAAAAATTGTTACCAGGAGGTGGTTGTCCCCAGGGCCTGGGAGGTTTGCACCCCCCAATAGGTGTTATTTAACCCAGAGGAGATGGTGGTCCCTGTGGTTTGAAAGGGCCCACATAGCCCCCCATCAATCGTTCTTTTGCCCCGGAGAGGTGGTGGCTTATAGTTCCCATGGGGGGACCCGTGCACCCCCCCTCCTTTTTTATCAATAAAGCCCCTGGGAGGTGGATGTCCCTGGGGCTCAGTGAGCCTTAGAAGGGAGGCCCTGTGTGCCCCTCTCCTTTTCAAAATAAATTCCCCCCGGTACCTGGCCCACCTAGGGGCTGTATTCAAAACAAGTGCAGGCGTTGGTGCTTATTTTTTTTACAAAAGTTTTGCCACAAATTTGTGACTAACATGTTTTCACTGGAACATTTCTTTTAAAAAGTGATTTTTGGCCCTGTCGTGGTCCCAGGAGGACCCCACCAGCACAACTATGGTGGTCAGACTACTTACTGCTAGAGGAGATGATGCATCTGTTTCCGGACATTCTGCCTCGGTTCCTTACTGCTGGGCTGCATCGATGAAAAACTTGGCGCACAGGTGCAATGCATCAAAAATCTGGATGTGTTGGGTCGATGCGGTGGTTGTGAAACAGGCGCTGCATCGATTTTCCAGCCACAGAGCAGAAGATGCATAGATTTCTTCAGCTGCATAGTAGAGCCTGCGTTGGAGTCAAAGTGGGTGACTCGGACATCCGAGAAACAGTGCTCAGGACACAAGCTGCGGCAATCTTTTCAGCCGCACGACAGGCACTGTATCAATTTCTCGGGTGCACTGCAGTGATGCGTTGTGTTTTTTCAGTTGTATGGTGGCACTGGGTCAGGAAAAACAGGTACTGTGTGGATTGTCTCAGTCCTTTGCAGCAAAACCACCTCCAGGGGGCCAGAACTGGAATTGGCACCACTTGGCAGGTCAAAACTCCCATCCAAGGAGCTCAGGGGCTGCAGATAAAGTATTTGATAGCCCTGAGACTTCTTAACATGATGTAAGCACATGCAAGCCATTGGCGAATCTTGGCAAGTACGATGTAGAAAAGGCAAAGTCCAGTTCTTTCACTGCCCAAGACAGAATCAGCAGTCAGGAGGCCAACAACGCAAAGCACACATTCCATAGTGTTCTGCAGTTATGGTGTCACAGCTCCAGTATTTATACTGGTTTTTGACTTTGAAGTAGGCAAATTTCAAAGGAAAGTCTTTGTAGTGCACAAGACCCTGCCTTTCCACGACCTGGCTCCGGACACAATACAGGGAGGTGGAGACAGCTTTTTGTGAGGACAGGGACAGCCCTAGTCAATTGTCAGTGACTCCCACCACTCAGGAAGACTCATCAGCCCAGTGATGGGTCATCAGGCTATTCAGGGCACACCTCAGCTCCCTTTGTGTGACTGTCTAAGGTGAAAGCACAAACAGCCCAACTGTCATTGGAAACCAGATGCGTATTCCACAAGCTGGCTGGGGCACAGAATGTTAAAACAAGAAAAAGCCCACTGTAAAATGTAAAAGTAGCATTTTCAAACAATCAATTTAACAGCCAACTTCTCTACAAAATGTATTTTTAAATTGTTTGTTCAGGGACCCCTAACTTTAAATCTCAATCTCTTCCCAATTGGAAGTTACACTTGTAAGAGGTTACAAGGTTGCTCCAATGATAACCTATGGAAGGGATAGTCCTCTCAAGAGTGAAAAACTAAATTGGCAGTATTTCACTATCAGGACATGTAAAAAATGCCGGTACATGTCCTACATTTCACATACACTGCACCCTGCCCATAGGGCTACCTTGGACCTACCTTAGGAGTGCCTTACATGTAACAAAGGGGAAGGTTTGGGCTGACATGGCAGTTTAAAACTGCCCACACAAACACTGGAGTGGTAGGTCGTAGACATGATTTCAGGGCTACTCATGTGGGTGGCACAACCTGGGCTGCAGGCCCACTAGTAGCATTTGATTTACAGGCCTGGGCACACACAGTGCACTTTACTAGGTTTTACTAGTAAATCAGATATGCCAATCATGGATAAACCATTCACAAATACAATATAGACAGAGAGCATATGTCCTTTAGCACTGGTTAGCAGTGGTAAAGTGATGGGCTGGGCTGATGAGTCTTAAAGTCAACAAAAAGAGGTCAGAAAAATAGGAGGAAGAAAGGAAAACGTTTGGAGATAACCCTGTAAAAAGGCTAGGTTCAACACGTATTAGGTATAATAAAGTAACCAAGTGTTAGCCTATGGGAGAGTTATCCCTGCTACAGTCCTTCTTAATACTTATGTCACACCTAGGATAGGCCAGGGTGCATTGCATTGAAAAATTAATACTTTTACATGTACTGGCAGTGAAAAAATTGTTAATGAAAAAGCCACTTTTAACTGATGTAAGGCCTAAATCTCCCATTGACTAACACTGGGTTACCTTTTTACATTTATTAAGTGTTATCTTCAGATTGTGAGCAGATATGGATATGCTGTTACACTCGAATGAACTGTATTTTAAAATCCTTCATAATGGTATAGTTGGATTTTACGTCACAATTCAGAAAAGGCCCGATAATAAAGTTTCTAGTCTCAACCATTTGTGCCTTCGGTCAGTGTCCTGGGTCACATGACTATGAATAGCTCTGCTGTTAGGGTTTGCGTATGGTTTTCAGACACTAACACAAGGAGGGCTTAGGTATGGATAGGCCATCCTGGCAGGATGACTGGATAGGGGCTGTGCCCAGCTCTGCTTACACTTCAAATGGCTTTGCCTTCTGCACACACACATTAATCTGACACTATGCCTGCCCTGCTCTTTGTAACTACAGACAATTTGTAACCTAGACAAGGGGAAGGGAAGAACCAGCCAGAACCAGTTTTGGGGTTAGGTCAGAAATTCCCCACACAAAGGCTGGCACCAGATAATAAAAAGGGACCTACAGACCACTCATCAGACCTGTGGAAGATTCAGAAAAAGATCTGTCAGGCTGACAGAAGGATTGCCCTGCTGCTTGAAGAGCTGTATTGCTGTCTGAAGATGGAAGATTGGACCTGATTGCCTTAAACCCAGGGTGCCCAAAGCGACCCTAATAGTCATTTGGCTGACCTCCTGTATGAGCGACAGGGGCACAACAAGCTTCCAGAGTGGTGTGGGGGGTTGGAAAGGTCAAAATTGCCCTAGGAGAATGTGGTTGTCTCATTTTGTGTTGTAAAGTGGATCGAAAGTGAGTTTGCTGCTGATAGTCATGATTATTTGCACTGCTTTTACCCTCACTTTTTTAAGTCACTCATGCCATGTTCATTAACTACATTAATAATATTCCTAATCACATCAGAAATGCCATTAATATTGATAATACTGTGCATGGGGGAAATATATAGTTACTTTAGGGTACAAGTTATACTTGAGATGATTATAACTAGGGAATTTCAGTGGTTTTGTTAGTTTCAGATGGTATGTTTCAAACAACATTTTCACCTAATTGTAATGTCCCTTAAACCTTTGTTCTGTTCAGTGGATATAGATAGATAGAGAGATAGATAGATAGATAGATAGATAGATAGATGGATGGATGGATGGAGATAGATAGATAGATAGATAGATAGATAGATAGATAGATAGATAGATAGATAGCTAGATAGATGGATAGATAGATGGATAGATAGATGGATAGATAAATAGATGATCTGATAGATCCTAGCATCTGGAATGCCCTCCCCAAAGACCTACGATTTAACCCTTCATATGTCAGTTTAAAAAAAGACCTTTAAATGCGCCTGCTCCACAAATATTGAGGTCCATAATCATTCTATTTCCATACCTGTCGTTCAACCTCCCTCTTTCTGAATCCCCTACCTCTCCCCTTTCTCTCACCTCTCCTGTACTCTACCAACACCTGCTCCACACCTACACTGTACCCCTCCTCAACACTTGTGTCCCCTCCTTTTCACCTTCCTCCTTACATTTTGTCCACCCCTCCTTCGCCACACTCGCCTAACCCTTCCTTTTTGACAAAAATGAGTGCACCTCCTTTTTACTGTTCATTAATTTGAATTTTCCCATTCTTATGTTGTAATGTAAATGGCTTCATCCTTTCACTGTGTATCCTAATCAAGATTTGTTACTCATTTTGTTCTCTTAGACTACCATATCTTAATGTTTCATTTAGCTATTATTTGTTTTGTGATCCATGTCCTATCATCATTCCAATGTAAAGAGCTCTGATACCTCAGGGTGAAGCCAGCGCTATATAAAACCTTTAAAATAAATAAATAAAATGAAATAGATAGATGCTAATGGGCGATATTTGATGAAGTGTTACCTAAAATTAATTTGTTTGTGTTTCTAAGATATGGATTTGTTGATTGCTATTGATAGAATCATTATTTTGAAAATATTTCCATGCAAAGTCATTTGGCAATGGCATTACTCCAGTTCGTTATTTCAAAATAATATAATTATGCAAGTAATGTGCATTCGGCAAAATCGCATCACTCCATTATTAATGACAATGTTACTACAGATGATAATGTAATAACAACTGCTTTTACATTGTAAAATCCTTCAGGATCAATATGTAACTAATACCTGCACTCTTGTTGACATTTTCCGCTGAAAAATGATTTTTTTCAATAACTGAGTCAGCTCTCAAAGTAATGCATATATTAATATATCTATTTGCTTTTTTTATTTCAGTGGACTCCATAGGAAAAATCCTGGGTCAACATTTTTTAAAACCTTACCTGCCAAGCGATTCCTTAGTTTTATATATCCATTTACTGTAAACCCGTTTTCAATTACACAGTAGGAATTTGATACAGTTTTTCTAAAACGGTTGAGTAGAGTCTGAATATATGTGCTGATATAATGTAGTGTGAATCTAACAAGAGGACGATGCACACCAATGAGTGAGGTGATATGATTCACAATACCATACATTAAGCATGGTTTTAATATGTATATATTTTATAACATATCTTACGTTGCACAACTAGATTATAGAATCATTCTATTTGATGCAAAGGGAGACTAACTGATCTGGCCAGAATCACATAGTTGTGGTTAGAATTTGAAGTTGCGAATACAAGTCAAGTATCCAGGTTCACAAACCAGCAACCAAGATGCTAAACCATATGCCTTAAATAAATGTATTACTGTAAGAAGTGTGGTAACCTATCTGACTGAACAATGTTAACTGAACTAACAACATAAAATGTTTTTTATGACAGATGATGAACCTAAAGTAGTTCCCATTTTACTTTTAGTAGCATATAAACATTTACCCATGTCCAATTTAAAAGGTTTGCGTGAGCAGCTGCATTTAATTTACGATACAAAAATATCAATTAACTAAATACGTTAATTTTTTATCCGTTTCATTGCTGAAAAATAAACTGTCAATGTCCCATTCTGCCTAATGCAAGTCCTATTGTTCTTGATTCACTCGAGTTGTTGTGGGTGCATGCGTAAATGTATTGCCATGTAAAAAAAGACTTGAGGAGTTCTTCGCACACATTTATTTCCATCTACTTCTAGATGAGATCTCTGCCCAAATGGCATTCACTGATTCCAGTTGGAAAGATCTACCTAATAGAATGATTTATGGGTCTCCACTCCCTTACATAAGGGGGTGAATTCTCCAACTATTCAAATTATAACTGTGTAGTAAACTTAAGGACATATGTCTACTACATGTAGTTTTGGGGAGTTCTCTGCTTCAAAAGCCGAGATATCTGCTGCTGGGTGGAGATCTCCAGGAACCTTGTACAAGCAAGTGCGAAATATCAAAGCCAATCTCGTCTGAATTCTCTTCTGGAAGATACTGTAAGATATTTAGTCAATAAATCAGTACATTTGTGCAGCGATACTCACCTATGAAGGTTTTTAAGTGCTAACTGGGTCCAGTTGATTATCCAAATATCCAGGTCTTCAGGGAAGGTCCAAACTCTGGATGGGGAGGTCCGTAGAAGAAAGGGTCACTCATACCTTGTTTTTGCTGCTAGGTAGGAGCAGGAGCGACCTTCGCTACATCGGATGCAGGAGTTAAGGGTTAGAGAAAGGGACGTGGAGCGGAGTGGCTCTGGAAATGGAAGTGGAGTGGGTGGCTGCTGGAAATTCAGGCTATGGTTCTAGAAGGCAGCTCCACAGTTCTGTAAAGCCTTGTATGCATGGGTCAGAAACTTGAATTGGCACCTTTTATTTACAGGGAGTGAATCGAGTTCACTGAGTTAGTGGGTGATGTGGGTTCATCTAGGGAGATCAAGGACGAGTCTGGCTGTGGTGTTCTGTATGGTCTATAGTCAGTGGAGAAGGTGAGCTGCGATCCCTGCATAGAGAGCGTTGCCGTTGTCCAGTCTGCTGGAGATGAGGGCCTGGGTGATTGTGCATCTTGAGCTTTGGGGTAGACATTTGAATATCTTATAAAGCATGTACAAGCTGAGGAAGCAGGAGGAGGAGACAGAGTTGCTTATATTGCACATCCTTGTGATGAGTGTGAGGTGGGACACCATATCAAAGGCTGCCGAAAGTTCTAAGAAGATCAGAGCTACAGTCTTTCCTTAGTTGAGTAGGGCTCCAAAGTCATCAGTAGCCACAATGAGGGCTGTCTTAGTGCTGTGGATGCTGTGAATCCAGATTGGGAGGAGTCGAGTAGGATGCCATTTTGTAGTACTTTGGCAAGGAATGGAGCAGGTAGATCAGTTGCTCGTTGTTGAGTTCGCTGGGGTGTGCCAATGGTGTCTTAAATAGGGTAAGACTTATGCGCATTTCCAGTCCTTGGGGAAGGTGGCTGTGGCAATTGAGGTGTTGAACAAGGCTGATTCTGGCTTGGCCTAGGTGGAAGATATGGTGGGCGCATGGGTTGATTGGGGTAAATGAATTTTGATGGAGGCGGTGTTCTCCGGGGTGAGCTGGCTCCATTGGTTAGTCAGATGTTTGTGGGGGTAGTGGGGTCGTTGTGTTGCTTGAAGAAGTGAGTGGCTTTGGGATGGGGTTTGAAGTTTCTGTAGATGTTGGGGATCCTGTCATGAATGACGTTTGGAAGGTTTGTTAGAGTTCCTGTGAGGACGTAATGTTGTTTGTAGGAGCAGAGGGGTTGGAGAACTCTTTGATGATGTTGAAGAGTTCTCAGCTGTGATTGCAGCTTAATTTGAGCAGTGAGGCTAAGGCCTTTTTCTTTGATTTTCTCAACTGTTTGCAGTAGAGGTGGAAGGCTGTCTTGAAGGTGGTCTTGTCAGTAGTATCCTTGCTGGCGCGCCATCTCCTTTCCAGTTGTTTCCAGTGTTGTTTAGCTGTTCTGAAGTCTTCAGTGTACCAGGACTGTTTGGTTGATCTTCTGAGGTTGTTGTTATAGGTAGGAGTGACGCTGTTGATGTAGTTGATGATCCATTTGTTGAAGTTTATGTCATGCTTTAAGTTGTTGGAGGACATAGGATGCAGATCCATGTTTCCTTTGAGACTGTGCTCCAGTTGTGGTGCGGGGTGATGGGCAGACAGTTCGTCAATCGTGGACAGACATATATTTTGACTCTGCCCCCATCTCACACAACTAGATGTCCGCCTTTGGCTCTATGATCTTGTATGCACAATTTGTCACAGAAAAATTCATAACTGGTTATACTGATTGGATTTTTCGAATTTTGATGTAAAATGACATTACATTTTTCTCTATTTTTCTAAGTTGGTATGGAATGTTTCTTGTGATGTGTTTTCACTTTATTATTGTTTGTGTGCTGCATCAATACTTTACACAGTGCCTCTAAGTTAAGCCTGACTGTTTTTGTGCCAAGCTACAAGAGGCTTTAGCACAGGTTAATGTAGTGACTTTTGTTGTTCACCTTGACAAGGATTGTGGTTGTTTCCTGAGTGGGAATTCAGCTCATTACCCAAAAACACAATTTCTAACACACATAAATCCAGCACACACCTTGTGTTACCCTCCTACTCTTGCACTGTCAAACATAACATCTACAGATTCCAAGGTTCTGGCAGCCTCAGTCAAGAAGAAGAGGAACTTCACTGAGGAGGAGACAGACCATATAGTTACTTTTGTTTTTGATCATTACAAGGAAATACATTGTCTAACTCTACAGTCTCATTGGATTCGAGAAAGCAGCAACATGTTAATGCATTTAAGATGTACATAAATAGTTATGCTTACATTTTTAAAACTATATTTAAATAATAAAATGCATTTTCATATTATAAAATCTATGTATTTTTTCTATGTGTTATTCCTTGCCTCTGTTTAGTTATATCAAAATGTGTTGCCATCCCAGTGAGTGGCCGTAGGTGGTGCTTCATGTATTCTAAGACATGGTTGTACTTGATTTTAGGCTCTTTTGCCTGCATTACAATTTTCTAGATTTAAGTTTATCTTTTGTGAATAGCAGTTTTCATACTAGTTTGTGGGTGTGTTTTATTATTTGCATATCACTTCCTAAACTCTGCCTTAAAGTTCCCTAAACATCCCACATGCATTAATAAATATTACATATTTTTCAGCCACTTCCCTTTGACCTCCCGCATATACTACCAAAATGTATAACTCCGTGAGGGGAGATAATCACAATTGTGGGCGAGATCTTGAAAGATAAGAGATAGGAGAGTAGAGATGAAGATCTGAATACAGAGATTATTGAATAGCATTCGTGAGGATAAGAAGTAGTGGTATAGAATTACTACTCCTTATACTGAAAACTGTCTGTGAATAGGCCCTAGAATTTCCATATGAAATACAACTACTATGCTTTGTAAAATCATGATTTAAGTGTTTCTTTCCTGAAGAAATACACTTTCTGCAATTGTATTGGCATGAGAAAGTTATGATTAGAAGTAGAAGAGGGTAATTTAGGAGAGTGTTAGGGTGGTGCTCATGCAAAATGTTTGCAAACTTTTAGTGTACCTACAAGTGTTGTCACTGGTTATTTCCATCGTTGAAAGACATGTACATTTATGCTCACTAATTTGAAGAGCAATTATGTTTTCATCCTCCTATTTCATGGATGTTGAAGGCTAGGGGTTTCCCTACTTGGAAAAATATTTTCCAGGTGGAGAAAGAAAAAGTTATGTGTGTAAATTAACTTGTCTGCAATACTTAGGGCCTTATTACAACTTTAGCAGTCCTAAGGCGGCACCTGCTGTAGGACCGCCAAAGCTGTGGTGCGCCTGCTAGCCAGATTAGGAGTTCAATCCAGTTCTGGCAGGTGGTGCTGCTGCAGTCTGACTGCAGCAGTCATTTAGACTCATAGAAGAGCCTAACATGCAGGCCACCACCGCCAGAGAGCTGACTGCACCTTCCTTCATTGTGTGGCATACATGTCACAACATGCAGGAATAGCGAGTGCAAATCTAGGGGGGCACTACATGTGCGCCCACCGCATGCACCCCAAGGCCCAGGAGTGGCAGGGGGACCTATTAGGGCCCCTTCTGTTGCCTCTCCACCACCCTTTTCGTAGAGAGCTCACTTGCATGAACGAGTTGGTGGCAAGCCAACTTGGAATATGCTCTGCGGTGCCGCTGCGGCACCATTAGCTTATTGCAGCTCCCTGACCGCTGTGTGACTGCCATAGGATCCTGGAGCCCCACCGGATACAGTGGTCCTGTGGTGGTCAGACCACCACACCTGTAATACTGCAGGCAGTCCCACTATGCTGAGAAGTTTGGACATATAAGGTATGCCTTTTTCGAGAAGTGCACCTTATTTCTCTCGAACTAAAGTAAAAGATATCATATGACTCCTTTGTTGGTAATTGAGTTGTTTTGTCTAGGAGAAAGAGTGTTGGCCCAGAGTAATACCAAGTGGCCTCATTGAAAAACGGCGGTAACACGCAAAGCGCCCCAGCCTATGCCGAGAAGTTAGGACATATAAGGTATGCTCCCTTTTTGAGAAGTGCACGTTATCTCTCTTGAACAAAAGTAAAAGAAATTACATGACTCTTTTGTTGGTTGTAGGCTGTGAACAACCGGTAAAGATAAATATTGCCACTAGCAACAGGATAATTACAGAAGAGTAGTGCGAGATCAAAACTTGACATCCTGAGGTATGTTGAATGGGTGAATTCGCATTACTGTCCTGGCAGGGCCATTTGGAACAGTACAACATCTCCCTGTTTGCTTGCAGGTGTAAAGCCAAGGAAACGCTAAAACAATACTTGCGAAACCGGCGACTGCTGGAAAACAGGTAACATTAGTGACATAAGTGCAAACAGGAGGGAAGCTTAAAAAACTATAGACATATGAAATTTGAATATACATTTCTTTTGTTTTGTACACTTTCAGATGAACCTATAAAGACAGAGCCCTGAGGAGAATCCGACAAGTGATTAAACCGGATTCGAAACGCGTCGGCACACAAAGATAGACATCAGTTGCCTAATAAACCATAGGATTAATTTTTGGTTTATTTTATATATTCTTTTGGCTGCATTGATTTGCTGTTTAGCTATACTTTGAGTCCAAAGCGTGACTCTTGTCTTTTCAAGAAAACAAATGCTTGTGTATAAATTCAAAGAAAATATTTGTGTATATATAAATGTTGTATTTGTGTTGTAGAAATGTACAGTCGTTATGTGTAAATGAAGCTAAACGCTAAAGTGTCCTTTTTATACATGAAATATTCGAAAAAACTTAAACTAAAAATAAAAGGGTAAGCGTAAAATATACCCAATTAACCCAGGAGTATCACTTGGTTTTTTCCTTAAAAGGTGAGGATACAAAGTAGTGTGCAGTTGGCAAATTGTTCTCTTATACTGTAACTTTCTAAAAGTGGCATTTTTAGACTTCCAATTTAAAATTTGCCTTCAACATAAAGTGTGATTTTAAATTGTGAGTCCAGAGACACCAAACTTCAAATCTCTATCTTTTCTCAATTGGAATTTGCACTTAAAAGTTGTTTTAAGGCAATCCTAATGTTAACCAATGGGCGAGATAGGCCTTGCAGTAGTGAAATACCAATGTAATAGTTTTTGACTACCACATGTAAAACTCAAAAGTACAGGTCCTACCTTTAAAATACACTGCACCCTGCCAATAGGGCTCCCTAGAGCCTACCCTAGTAATAAAAGGCAAGGTTTGGGCCTGGCAAGTAGGTTAACTTGCCAGGTGGAAATGGCAGCTTAAAACTGCAACACAGGCTCTGAAGTGGCAGGCCTGCTACAATGAAAATAGATGTGAGGATGTTTTCAGTGTGAGTTTATAAACCTTTACATGTACTACTTTTTAAATACCATGCAACCAGCCTTATTGGTGCGTAAAGCCAGTTGGGATGATTTATTAATATTTAAATGGAGGGTTAGGTCTGTCAAAAATAATTTATTTTGATGGGTCAAATTTGCAGTTTGAACCTATGCACCTGAGCTACTGGTCGCAGGCCTGCCATCATATTTACATTGCCATTATAGTGGACGGTTCAATGAGTAATGCAGCCCACTTGTGACATTTAACTTTCAGGACCTGGATATTTATTTATTTATTTATTTAAGAAGTTTTATATAGGGCTACCCAGACCGGGGGGTATCGGAGCGCTTCACATCAGTTACAGAGCAAATGAAATTAGAGCAAAACATAATACAATAATGCAGGACAGACGAAATGACAATGATACAGAGTTCCAATGCGAAGGCTTGAAAACACCTCATCCAGGAGGGGTGAGGAGTCAATCTCAGGGCTCCAGCTGTTTCTATCTGTTTGCTAGGGTTCGATCGAGGAAGAGGGTTTTGAGCTGATTTTTTTATTTAGCAAAGGAAGGAATAGTTCTGATGTGTGGGGGAATGGAGTTCCAGATTTTGGGCACGTTACCAGCAAAGGACCTGGCCGCAGTTTTTTGTTTTCGTGATTTTAGCGGGATGAGAAGTAGGGTGTTAGAGCTTCTGAGAGTTCTATTCTGGCCGGCCTTTTTGAGTTTAGCCGCCAGATATTCAGGTTTGCCTGTGTGAAGGGCTTTGTGGGTGAGGCAGGCTGTTCTGAAGTTCGCCCGCATTTCTATTGGTAGCCACTTGAGATCTTTGGGTGCAGGAGAGATGTGATCAAATTTCTTTAATCCCGTGACCATTCTGTCAGCTGCATTGAGATTTGTTTTCAGAGGGTCAAGATGTGTTTTCGCTATTTCAGATAGGACTGTGTTCCCATAGTCAAGTCTAGACAGCACCAATGCCTGGGTGGCTTGTTTAAGATCTTAGGACGGGATAAAAGGTTTAATTTTGTTGAGAAGCTTCAGGTTAAGGAAGGCGCTCTTCGCCGAGATCTTAATGTGTTTGGTCCTGTCGAGTTTTGAGTCTAGGGTGATGCCTAAAGATTTGACAGAATCAGCCAGGGTGAGGTTCCAATTGAGCGCATCGATAGCTTTTAACCACTCTACCATTTGTAGTTTCTCATCTTTGTTTGAAATGAGGCGTAGTTCAGTTTTGTCCGGGTTCAGTTTTAAGTGGTTTCTAGACAGCCAAAGTTGCACTTCTTTTAGTGTTTCGTTGAGTGTTTGGATGTCTTTGGCCGAGGAGATTTCCAAATAAATTTGAGTATCGTCAGCATACAAGTGAAAAGGGATGTTGGCTTTTCTGAGCAGGTAGGTGAGGGGTTCCATGTAAATATTGAAGAGTTGAGGGGAGAGCACTGATCCTTGGGTACTCCCCTATTGACTGGGTGGAGGTCGGACTCAAAAGTTTTGATTTTGATTCTCTGGAAGCGGTTGTGGAGGAAAGAAGCAAACCATTTGAGGACCACCTCGTCCAGACCAGCCCTGTCTTCGAGAGCCTGGAGGAGAAGTTTGTGGTCAACTGTGTCGAATGCTGCCGATAGGTCTAGGAGAATGAGGAGGCAACATTGATCAGAGTCCAATGATTTGTGGTTATCATCGATTATGTTGAGGATTGCAGTTTCAGTGCTGCAACCTTTCATCATTGAAGAAGTTGGCAAAGTTGTCTCACCGTTCTTTGGAAGCAGGCCCTAGGGATGTATCCGGTTTGGAGGTTTGGTGTCTGATGATATTAAAGAGGTCCTTGGGTCTGTTCTTGGCGCTATCCAGTGCGGAGCGGAAGTACATGGATTTTTTGTTTTTGATAAGACTGTTGTAATTCTTCCGGAAAGCTCTAAGTTGGTCACGATGAACGGTAGTGGGCATGGCCCTCTTTCTGTGGCTCTTAGTTGCCTTCTTTCATCATTGATGTCTGAGTCGAACCAAGATCTGGACGGAATAGGACGATTTTTTTTTAGTTTCAGGGGTGCAAGTTGGTCGAGCAAGGTTACCATATTAGAGTTACAAAGCGAGGTGACATCAGTTGTGGAGATCTTGTTGTCGCTAGGGGGAAGCAAATTCAGCCTCTCTTCCATGACATCTAGTGGAATTTGGGAGATATTTCTGGACCATTTTGGGGGGTCATGAACAGGTGGAAGGGATGAGATTTTTTGGTTGATGTGGAATAAGATCATGTGGTGATCAGACCAGTCAACTGGAAGAATGTTGTCAATCGTGATTGCGTCACGGTGGGCGATGATGGCGTCTAAGGTTGCTCCTTTGTTGTGAGTTTCTTCCGAAAAGTGTTGGGAAAGGTTATTGTCACAGAGGAGGTTATTGAGAGATTGAATCAGAGAGTTGTTGGTTTCATTCCAACGCAGGTTGAGATCGCCCAGGATTAGGTAGTTAGTGTATTTTAGTGTGCAATGGGCAATCAGGTCGGATAAGTGTTCACCAAATGTGGGGGTGTTGCCTGGAGGGTGATAGAGAAGGTGACAGGCTAAAGGGCTGTTGTCCTTAGTCTTAATGGTGACAGAAAGACATTTAAAAGAGCTATACTGGCAGGAGTCAGTTACAGTGATGTCTATGTCGTCCTTGTGGATGATGGCTACACCTCCACCTCGTTGATCTTTTCTTTCTTTGTTGATGCTGGTGAAACCTGGGGGTACGAGCATATCAAGACAGGGAGGGGAAATCTCATTTAGCCATGTCTCCGTGATGGAAGCAATGTCTAGATCATGCGAGAGGATGGCTTCTGCTAATTCTGTTGCATGTTTGGGAGCTGATCTACAGTTAATGAGCAAGCAGTTAGTGGATAGTTTCTTTTTACTAGATACTTTCCAGATGGCGGCCTGGGTATGGAGTAGAGGGAGGGCGGGGATCTTGAGGCTTTTAAGGGGGGGTAATCTCTTCTGAAGCCTGTGATCACTTGGATATTGGATTTAGGGGAGGCTGTGGGGGGAGAGTCGTAAGTAGCGGCTAAGTCCGCTGCTTCTTCCGCGGACATTGCTGCTATGGTCCTGGATGGTCTTTGAGTCTGGATTGCCCCATCCTTATTAGGGGGACTCTGAAGCCTGGACACAGGGGATTTGATTCTAGTACGTGTCTGAGGCGGGATCTCAGCGTCGATTTTTGGAGGCCTCTGGAGCTGGTTTTTGAAGGTGAAGGAGGGCTCGGAGTGGGGTTTTAGGAAGTTGGAGTTGGTCGGTGAGGAGGGCCTGGTATGGGATTGCTAGGGCATTTGAGCCTTGTCTAGGTTGATTAAGATTTCGTCAAGGTCTCTGAATATTATTTTTAGCTGACTCTCTAATAGGGTCAGTCGGTGCATTATGGTTTCCGGAGCAGGGACAAAGGGCATGCAGTTGTGGGTATGGACCGCCCTTGAGGAGGGGGGCAAGATCGCATTGAGGGGTCCAATACTAATTGGGTTGCCCAGACTGCCACTGTCCACGACCCTCAGTGAGGGGTCGAGTCCAGAACTCTTCCTCTGTGGTTCTACAGGAATGAAAAGGGGTTCAGTGGACCAGACTCGTGGGATGGAGATGGGGTGTAGAGGAGGGTGAGTCTGAGGAGGCGAAGGTGACCGATCCACCTCGAAAGATTGATGGTCTTGGTTAATATGAAAGGAGGGTTGAGACGAGCATCTAGCAGGGGGGCTGAATGGTCTCACCAGGGGGGAGGGAATGGGTATTTGCATTCCTTGGTGGGGAAGGGTGACGGGGGAAGGGGGTTGGGGCGGGGCAAATTGAAGGGAGTGCAGATGGGAAGAACGGAGAGCAGGGAAGGGGGAGTCGAAGGCCTCAAGGTTCTCATTGTTAGCCTGTATCAACACTGTACCATTTGAGTAGATGGTCACTGTTGTGTTCCTGTTTCTAGACGTCTGATTGGGGAGAGAGGTCGTCAATTTACAGCTATGTGTGGTGGTCGTCGTTTTATATATGTGAAGTTAAGATCTTAGTGTAGTGAACCAGTCCTCAGGTCTATCCATGTGGAAGATGAGATCCATCTTTACCTGTCCTTTGGAGGTGCAGTGGTAGGTGTCCACAAATAGTGATTCGGAGTGTTGTCTGATTAGATTGTGTTTGCGGTTTCTTCTCGCTTTGATGGAGAGATTGTAGGGGAAGCTAATTGCAAAGGCATTCGTGCCTAGCTATTTCGTGTGGATCAAGGGTGAGTTGACGGAAATTGGGGTGCCCGGTGCCATTGTTTTGGTTTCGTGTGGTTGTCAGGTATGTGGGGGCCGTCGCTACTATGGTCGCTGTGGGGTTCGGTAGGTAAAGAGGGCCTCGGAGTAATGGAACAGCATTGTAAGTGCTGATCCCGAGCCAGTGCTGATCCAGAATTCAGTGAGGAGATTGAGGTGCATGCTGCCAGGGGGTGAAAATGACACAGACAGAGCAGGTACCTTTGTGTGGGCCAGGCGTCACCAGCATTTCTGGGGCAGTCCAGGAGTAGTCCAGGGCTCCAGGAGGATGTCCCAAATCCACATCAGGGATTTAAGAGGGTCAGGTGCTGTGTTGGATCGGGTTGCGCTCCGGAAATTGAACTAGGCACGGTCCTAAGTTGCGTGGATACCCCTCTAGACAGTCAGAAGGCCCTTTCCATTTGCAGCGAAGGACTGTAAGAGGCCATCTCAGGACCAGGTATCAGCGCGGTGCCAGTCAGGTTCCTCATCAGGCTTACAGTCAGGTTCCTCATCAGGCTTCTACCGGGGTATGACAGGGGAGGGAAGCGCCGCGCTTCCGTCCAATGAGAGCTCCGGTTTAAGGGAGCAGAGAAAACTGCGGAGAACGGGGCTGTATGCATAGGGACCATCAGGCGAGGTCCACAGCGTCGGCCATCTTAGGGCTAGGCGACCCCTTCATGCAGGACCGAGGTGGAGTCGGGGGTCTCAAATTGACTACCCTCTTGGCAGGTCAAAAGGGGGTGGAGGCACGTCTTCCGACTTAGGCAGGAGCGGTAAGAACTGCAGAAAACAGGGTTGTCTGCATTGGGACCTTCAGGAGAGGTCCACAGCGTTGGCCATCTTGGGGCCAGGCAAAGACTTCTTGAGGATCTGGAGCGACGTCAGGGGTCTTTACCATCTACCATCACGGCAGGTCACAGGGTGTGAAGCCACTTCCAAAATCCAGGCAGAGCTCCGTTGCAAAATGTTCAGACGAACGGCAGGGAGCATTCGAACCATCAGGCAATGTCTGTGGTGTCGGCCATCTTGGGGCCAGGCACCACGGTCAAGCTGATGCAGAAACAGGGAGGCTGAAGGAAACCGGAGCTAATTATGGAGCCATCCCGGTTCCAATCCACACAAAGCACATGCGGGTGAAGGGGTAGCCATCTACATGCTCCGGTGAGAGGGGCTAGGAGCCGGAGCCTCGCGGCACTCATTAAGAGTAGGTGCCCCCGCAGGGGTCCGTGAGGCATCTGCATCTGCACCACTCCTTACCGGAACCTCATCGGCAGCGGTCCTTGCACTCCCGGGAAGCGCCGGCTCTAGGACACCGCTCCGAGCCTGGGGCGCCCTCGCTGCAGGACTCCTGGACAGGATCGCTGGCTGACCTGAGAGTAGCACGCCCGCCTGGACGCCAAGGGCGCTCTCCGGAACACTTCTTCTGTCGCCCTGTCACCGGACCGGTAAGTCCTGAGTCCCATTAGGCAATGGCTGTGGCGGGGAGAATGGGCCGGGAGGGATTTACACTAAAATCGTGATCCCAAAGCCGGGGCCCGATTCAGAGCGCTTCCTCCCGCGGCCATCTTGCTGGTGGCATACCCTTGGTTGCTGGTTGCTGTTGGATACCCTTTGGTACCATATACCAACATGCCAATAAGAGGTATTAAAATGTTATCATGTCGTAAGGGGGAGCACAGGCACTTTAAATACTGGTTACACCGCACAGAATAGTACAGCCAGCACAATACAGTCAAGACAAAATTCTGGGGTAGTAGCACACACAGCATGGTCATTTTTAAGACATGGGAACATGGTTTTTCCAATCCCTGATATTGTCAGTCACCATCTTTACAGCAAGGACAGAGATACTGTGATGTATTCCTATAGGTTCTGTATCGATCCCCCTATTCCTGACCCTATTCTGGTTAACAAACTAACAAGTTAACTAGCAGCCATCCCATGAGGCAGAAAACCCCCATGATGCAGGAACCGTTATCTGATAAAGCCACACTACGGCACAGGAGCGTGTTATCTGATTAGGTCATAACGCTTGCCATCTAATTAGACAAGCGATATTCCTCCAGCCCCTGATAAGGCATACGGAGTTCTCAAAACAAATCAAACCTATGACAACCTGGGAAAAACCCGGCGGCCATTGTTTTGATTTCACCGAGAACTTCAGCAAAAGAATGTGCTAACGACCTGGTCGTATGACATCCTTATTGACCTATCTATGTCCATCCTTACGTCAATCTCGGCACCTTAAAGATATAAATATTACCGATATTGCCCTATGCAAACACACGCGGTGGTGACGAGATCGGAGCAGCCAGACTTGCCGAAGCCCAGAGCAGAGCAGACCCCGCTGGCGCAGCCCCGCCTTCCTGACGCGCTGAGAACGAGAAGCTGTCTATTCTCCTGCCGAGAAATCCAGCTCCGGCGCTTCCGGGTAGCCCTCGCAGGCAGCCTGGAATATCGAGGCCAGAGACGAGAGATACCATCCCTCATCCATCCTAGATTCCAGGTACAGAACTGAATAACCCCTCACAGAGAATTCTTTAGTCAGTCACTTGGCAAAACAAACTTAACTTAAACGGTAACTTTCTATTCCCGCCCACGCATTAGACTTAGGTCAGGTACACGGGGTAGGCGTAGTTAGAAACACCAGTTGAGTACGATTAGTCAAATGTATATGTGTATGTAATATATCTTATTCATTTTAAACCTTCATATGGCTTAGAAACCATATCAATGTTTTTACAGTATTATTTTATACTTCTGCTTTTAATGTATGCACTTTACTTAACCATAAGTATTGCAATAATATCGATCCATTTCTCTTGTATGAGAAAAGAGACTGATCAATAAATAACATCTTTTATTGAACACGCCCGTCTCTTCCTTTTCTCTACAATCTGATGAGACTAAGAATGCACGTACTGACTGAGTAAAATAAATTGCCTTTTGTTCACACGACTCTCGAGATACACTCTTGATTAGGGGAGAGCAAAGTTGTCATGTTCTATGGTTGTCAGAAACTAAATCCCTTCTTGTCTATCCAGGGAGGTTCAACTCCTCCTTGCCTATTCGAGAAAGTTTCTAGTGAACTCTGAGCTAGCTGGCAAACCCAAAACTTTAAGTCTAATATCGACAGTAGTAGACCTAGTTAACGTCTGGTCTAGGCCTATACTATTGAAGGTATTATTCCAATGCGCAGAGCCTATTGGGATAATAGGAACTACACTACATGGCGCCCAACGGGTTTGGAAGGGCGATAAAACTAACGTAAGACATTTAGAGTAACTCAGTCGTGCTTTCTCACTCAGACCCCTTTTCCCATAATACTCCAAAGACGTCTGGAGTGGGTGAAAGGTAATTTCCGCCAAACCTCACAGGAGGAAACTCCTATGTATGGTACTTGGTTTAGTCAACGTTGAAGGATAAACCGTTCCAAAATATTGTGCATCTAATCTTTGTTTCCATAAGAAACCTGATCTGCAAACAAACAAAGTAACCATCCTGTCGGTAAAATGGTAGACAGTGATGATGAAAGAGAGGCAGTTAGATTAGCAACTGAACTCGCAGCAGATGATACTGCACTGCAAGAAGCAGACCAGGATATAATACTCATCCCGGTCATCAAAAGGAAATCTATAACCTTAAAACTTATAGAAAATGGACTGACACCTAGAGGTGGTACAGTCATATTCGTAATTGAGGCACACGAATATCGGCAGACAGAGGTATACTATTCATGGATACATTTTCCAGCAGCAAATGCTGTAACAAAGTACTTCCACTATTACAAAAAAGAGGAACCTCCTAATGAGTACACTCCTTTCGAGGAGGTGGAAGTACCACTTAAATTTCAAGAGCACCTGCTCTTATTTAATGGCGCCCTAAAACATAATAATCACATCACCAGGCGCGGTCCCTTAGGGAGACCAGGAGCAACGTGGCCGGTCCTAGCCGGATACACACCACATCCAGACATCGAAAGAATGCCTGCAGCAGATCTTTTAGTACAACTAAAACAATTAATAAAGATACATAGACAATTAGTCCAATATGTGATGCGGACTTCAACAATTCAGCCAGCAATTAAAATTCCACAGCTGACCCCTCACCAGGGGAACACAAATAAAATTACACCACAGAACATACAATCCTGCCTAGGTAAGGTACCAGCTAAACGGGAACAAATACCATTCTGGTTAGCACAAAAAATCACCCAAATAGAGGCTGTGTTTCCAGACACCACCCCGTTAGAAAAACACAGGATTCTGACTATCTGTCTTCCAATGGGAATCGCACCACACATTAAGGACTGTGACACTTGGGGTACAGTCTTTGCTTCCATCTACACAAAAACGCACGGTGTTCCATCCATTTCGGTAATACCAGATGTGCTAAAACAAATTCAAGACGAATATGGTCCAGAACCCGCTTTAACTCTTGGTATGAAATTACTAAAAGACTTCAAGCAGGTCTCGGCTATATTATTAGCCAACATAAAGGGAGAAGCAGCAAACGTGGCGATCCGCCAGAGGCTAAAAGAGACAGATATAGCAGACCAACCAGCTGAAATTGCCAGAATCATAGAAAAATCCTATGAGGAACTAGGTAGAGATAGTTTAGGTGGAATACCAGTAAAACCACAACTGATTGAAAGTCCTGAAAAAATATGTTTTAATAATAACTCAACATCACAAAAAAAGAGCTGGGATGGAAACAAACAATCCAATCCTAAAGAAAAGAAATTCCAGTCCAGAGGAAGGTCTCCTAGGCGAAGAGAAAAATCTCCGAACCAAAGACACAGGTCACCCCAGAGTGACCCCTCTGGGAAAAGATATAACCTTAGAAATAGGGATAATATAAAGAAGCCTGATAGATATCAAGACATTGATACACGTCCCTCTCAATCTTTTCAGACTTCCTCGCAGAAATCGGAAAGAAGAGGACGATCAGAACAAAGAGAAGAGCACGCCAAGTCCAAAGACAAGGAACCTGCTCAGCTAAAAAAGAAATGACAATTTCCAAAAAAGAAGGTAGCCAGTATCAAGGTGGTTAACAATGCCGAGAATACTGAGGACACAACTGAAAAACGGAGAATGGGCTCAGACAATGCTAGACAGCGCAGCAGAAGTGAGCATAGCTCGCAAAGTCCTTATGAATCATCTGGAGACAGTGGACACGAATGAATATCTTCAAGTGGAAACTGCAGACACCAGAGTTAGCAAACCTCACAAAATATATGAAATAACTTTACGTATAGAGGGGGATAAGACTAGAAAAATAAGGGGACTATTTTGGGATAATCTCTCCAAGGGCTATGACATCCTTCTAGCTGAAAAAGACTGGCCACCAGAGTTTGTCAGGGATTGCCCTCATGGCGAAGAAATAATTATGCCTGCCTTCTCAAATCACATCCCAATTCATAAAAAATACACACTTGCTAGAAAGTGGGCAGTAGCCCTAGCTCCTGCTTTATATAACAATAACGTAGGATGGGATGAGGACTCTCCTCCTCACAAAATCCAGTTAAAATCACAACCTACTGCACAGAGGCAGTACCCAATTAAGCAAGAAGCTAAAAAACCGGTAAAAGAAATCCTAGATCAGCTAGAATACCAGGGGGTGATTGAAACTTGCACCTCACAAATGAACAACCCTTTGTTTCCGGTCTCCAAACCAGACAATTCATATCGTCTAGTTTTGGATTACCGACACCTTAACTCATGTTGCAAAACTTTTGCAGTGCAAAACTCGCATAGTGCTGCACTAATGAATAACATAGTGCGCAAAAAATACAAAACAACATTAGACATCTCTAATGGATTCTTTTGTCAAAACATAGCACCAGAGAGCAGATATTTGTCTGCATTCTCAATAAATGGCACTCAAAAACAATTCTGTCGGTTAGCCCAGGGGTACAAGAACAGCCCGGGAGTATTCTCAGCGAGAGTAACAGAATTACTACAAACATATGACGACGAAGCATTATCATATGTCGACGACATATACTTAACAGATGATGACTTGGAGACTCACTTGAAGAGAGTGAACACCATAATACCTGGGTTCGCAGCAGAGGGTTACAAATTCAACTTTAAACAATCCAGAATTGCCCATCTGACAGTCCTGTTCTTAGGATATGAATTATCAAGTGAAGGCAAAAGCCTGGCTGACAATTTTCTAGAGAAATGTGCCGTACTCCAAGCACCTAGAACACTAAAAAACCTACAGTCAATTCTAGGCTTCCTAAATTTCGGAAGAACATACATTGCAAATTACGCAGAAAGGGTCAAACCCCTTTATGATCTAATAAAACCAGATTTTAAAAGAACCAATTGGACTCAAATACACACAGAAATTCTGAGATCCTTACAAACAGACATGCTAATTAAAACAAAATTAGAAACACGTGACTACACACGCAATCTTGTGATTCGAGTCATCCCAAGAAGATGCGGATTCACATACCTGACCTCTAATGAGGGAGAAAAGGTACCAATTGCATTCAAATCACACTTGTACACAGAAGCTGAACAGAAATTCAGCATTAAAGAAAAAATTGTTCATGCAGTTCAAACCGCAATAGCTAGAGAAAAAGATCAAGCTGACGGTAGACGTATCACAGTCAGAACAGCAGAATCAGCCTTTGAGGCATTAACAACACCGTGTAATTTACCAACAACAACATTGAATCCGGAATGGATACAATGGGTGAATTCCATTACAACGGACAAAGTATACTACTACTTTGATCCAGAACTAGAGGAACTAAAAAATCTAGAATATGAAAGAACATTCCCTCTGCCTATCGACATTCTGCCCTTACGACAATACGCTTGTGTAATCTATACAGACGGACATGCTCAACCCTCCGTTTGGGGAGAACAAGCATACAACCCCACATGTGAGATTACAAAAGAAGTGTGGCGCGGAGGTAAACTAAGACCTCTATTAACAAAAACACACTCAGTAGAAACTAATTCAGAACAACAGACTGAAATAATAGCATTGAAAATGGTGCAAGATAATGCGGATCGCGAATTCCCGACACTTATAGTGTCCGATTCATATTACTGCGTCAAATCATATAACAACGATTTGCAGACATGGATTCAAAACGGTTACAAAGATGACACAGATGCAACAATAAAGCAAAAACTGCTTTGGGAACAAATAGCTCTTTTACAAAAAGAACTAGCAAAGACTCACGTGACACACTCACTGAGTCATCAGCGTGATGGCGTTCACGTTGCAGGGAATTCATTGGCTGAGACAGCCACAGCGGTAGCAACTAAATCGGCTTCCGTAGTTCGAAAAAAGCGTACAGTGAAGTATATTGACGGTGAAACAGTGCTGGCAGTGAAAACGTCGTCAAAAGGTGACTGCTCAGCGCTACCGATCAACTATCCACTCAATTATACATACATAATCGATGCAAACTCCGTCCCTTTTGCTCGAATCCCTGGAGTGGGGGATAGAGTGATTCCAAACATGGACAGGAGAAACTTGTTAATCGCAGACGCACATATGGGCGAGGGTCTCAGACACCTCAAACTAAAAGATTCTCTGGAAGAATTACAATCAAGGTACTGGTGGCCAGGCATGAGCCTGCATCACACCATGTTTGTAAAAAAGTGCCCCAACTGCAACAGGAATCGCAGTGGTGAGAGAAACGGTGTAATACCGTGTCGTTTCACTCCAGAAAAAATCAACAGTAAAAAGCAAGGCTTGCGATTAACATATACAGGCTAGTTTCCACTTATAATGTAGATCACCAGCACTCGGCTGACGTCTGGACTGTTATACAAAGATTTGCGAGTCTAAATGGCATATACGCTAAGAGCATGCTACGTTTGACCATTGTTTTCACTCTAGCCCTCCAGCCTGAGAGGAAACATGGCCAAATGAGCATAGCACAGCGGGAATCTTCTCACTTCCTTCCTGAGGGATACGGGAAGGTGTAAAGAAAAAACCAAGGCCTAAAGCAATCTATAACGGAAAGGATATTAGGTTCGGGAGCTGGGTGGGTCAAACATCTAATAAGTGTCCAACGTAGTCTAAATAACCTGCCAAGAAATTCTCTGAAGGGATTCAGTCCGTACGAATTATTATTTGGAACTAGGATGTTAATCTCTGACCTTGACAGTCAGACTTCAGTGGTAAAGGAAAAAAGCTTTGATATCAAAGATCGTTTGGCTATTTTACAGGACTTAAACGAAACAAGAAAAGACCTGAGCAACATAAAGTTGAAACAGCAGCCAACAGCCACTGAAGAACCACCACCTGTCCCAGCAAGACCTGTCTGGATTCCAAAAGTCGGGGATCTAGTCAGAGAAAAGATCGCGGTAAAGAAGGAATTTGGGCCTTCTTACAGAAAAGCAGTTCCTGTCTTGTCTGTGAACGGGACAAGATCAGTAGTACTACCGCCGCTTGCTGGTAAAAAGGAGAACCGAGTTGTATCCATCGACCTGGTAAAACCACAATCATGTGGCCGATAACAAATAGTAGGACAAGTGGACTCCCCATAAGTAGCAGAACACCAAGGTTCGCTACCAGTACAGAGGTCCTAACAAAGAGGCTAATCACATTCGAAACGCCTACAGAAGAACGACAAGGACTATGCAATAATGCAATGGAACTTAGACCTCTGAACACCCAAATAAAAACATTTAGCAGAGACACACCAACCTATAATGAAGTAACACACGACTATGCAAGAAACAGTAATCCTGAAACAATTGGAACAATTGACAGAACTGCATCCGGGTACTTCATAAACTTCGATGATTCCTCCGAAGGCTTCGCTGAATCAAAAACACAGCCATCATCAAAAACCTTTAAAGATAAAGCTAAAGAACTTTTGAAACAACTGAAAGAAACATATCTGATTTCTCCATGGATTGAATTTTGGGTGGGTTTTGGTGCATTCATCCTCATACTTTGGCTCATCATGATACTAACTTTGGGACGCTTCATTGAGGGAAAATATGCTAAAATGGACACAGCAAGTCAGAAAATCAACTTGATCCTCAAACCACACACATCTTCACACGTCGAGAAAAGAGAACTTTCTTCAGTCAACTTCACAGCCAATCCTATACCGGGTGGGGTAGCATGGGACAACACTGACTACGAAATCTATGGTCCGGTTGAAATCCTGAAATATCCACACCAAATTAAAATCTCATTGAGTGACTTTGTAAAACCAAGCTCATTTGCTGATGATTGGGACTTTGAAAGTATAAATAATATGATGTCTGACTTAGTAATGTCTGCTAAATTTACCAAACATGAATATTTGCAGGGTTCTACAAATTATGATAGTATGTATTGCTACAACCACTATGGTAACCATTTTTTACATAGATCTGCACAACCTAGAAATGTTTTAAATTATAATCAATGGGAACATTGTGCAACCCCTCCAAAAGGAAGCTCAAGAACCGTTTATGACAAATATTCATACTTTTCAGGTTTTAACATAAGTAATGCTGAAACATTTTATTTCAAATTGTCAAATAAGACAGGGACAAAGACCATGATAACCAACACAAAATTGATATATTCAGACTCATTCTTTGAACAAATGAATACTTTTGGTTTTGATTATTGGGACAAAAATGTTGAATTGAAAAGTGTTTGGGGCACAAAAGAATGGCAAGTACAGGGTATAGAATCTTTGTTTAGAGCCTGCATGATCCCAGAACAAATTATATTTTTAAATGACACTGTTCAACAAACTACCTGTCTTGGCTTAGCTAAATCAAAGACTTAAATAAACCGTCTATTCCAAAACCAACAATGAACAGCAATAGCTCTACAGATGAGGAGATAGACATAAACTATGTATTAAACCAAAACAGAACACATCCAGATTGGAAACAGTGGTTGATCTGGCCCACAGATACTAATAACTGTCAAGACAGATTCCTGAACAAAACACAGGGGTTCAAAATGACCAGTCCAGACCCTAAATATCCCCAAAGACATCACCCAGGGATAATAACCACCTACAGTGTGGGCAAATTATGCCTTCAATGGCTACAAACTTCCACACTGGCAGAAATTAAGCAACACCTAACTTTACTTACTGATGGTGCTGACTTGCGTGATTTCACTATGGGACCACGCAAACAGCGTCAAAAGTGTTTCATAGCAGCCTCTGTATATGCAGCATACAATGAGGCCTGGAAGGTTACTCAAATTGAGACAGCAGAAAGGATACGGGAAATTGACCGTATTAATTTGGAAAAATCACTTTCTGTAGTGGACAATGGGTTAATGACTCTGTCCTCCAGAATTTTTTCTCTGAACAGCATTGTGTCTTCAGCAATCGACATAATATCGCAAGACTTACTGTTGTTACAACACGGTCAGTCTCAATTGCGTTCTATTGTACAGCTTGGCTGGACGTTACAAAATCTGCGTTCAGGCTATGTGCCTTGGCGTTTAATCAACACAACGTCACTTTTCAATATCTTTAACCTTACTGATAAACAAATCAGTATGGCCCAGAAGGGTGCTGATTATACAATCCTGAGCATTGAGAAACTCGAAAGATTACCAGTGACAATGTCAGAACGACCTGTCAGTGAATGGATAATACATGGGATAATTAATATTCCTATATCAACCTTCAGGTTTCAATACTGCCAAAAATATATACAGGCTGGCATGTACGAAAAATTGGGAAAAGGATACATTAAAACAACATGGAACCTGCCCTATTCACATGCATGTGTCAGTAATAAAGGACAGAAAGTGTTTCTTAGTGGCAATAATTGTGCGATGTCACTAAGCGGTACACTTCTGTGTAACGGAATTAGTTTGCATGGAGCCTGTGAAGGGAACTCAAATAACCTTTCATGTCACCAGCTAGGCACACCTGCTACAGAGATAGAACCATTCTTTCAAAGACTCTATAATGGGAGTTACATTCTAATTGTGGACCGCAGATGCTGTAGTCTTATGC
Organism: Lissotriton helveticus; assembly: GCF_964261635.1. Lineage (NCBI taxonomy): Eukaryota > Metazoa > Chordata > Amphibia > Caudata > Salamandridae > Lissotriton > Lissotriton helveticus. The sequence goes on from NC_136072.1 coordinate 1,013,574,945, forward strand.
CCGGGACTCCTTATCTCGTAACTACGACTGCGAAGGTCAAGTGCTGTGGACGCTTATTGTTCCCCAGCTCCTTTCCAGACAGGGAGGCAAGGGCATGGCCCAACTTGAAAATTACTTCTATTCGAATAGATACTTTAAGCAGAATGAAAACAGTGCTTCTTCAGACGCCGACAAGGCTCACGTCATCAAAAGAAACGTATGATCTCCTAGTCGCAAGGACGACTGCAGAGATACATTCATTGTTATCGACTAATTCCCCCATACATTTCGCAGAAATCCTGAATGAAATCTTAAATATTTCTGATACCAGTGGAGTCTCAAAAGTATTTAAGACAGTATTTTCGATGGCATTAACACCATTCAAAGCCATACTGGGTACTTTTCCAGATTTCGTCCATTCGATTTTTGGCGGACTTCCCCTCATTTTAGGACTAATTGCAGGAATCCTATTCTTAGTCCTTATATTTCGTTATGGCAAACCATGTCACAGACAAAACACCTGCGACAAGGGAAGAAACAATCATAGCCATTGGATACCGGGACCGGATATCAAAAATCCTGGGACTACCCCGGCTTAGAGACCTGAACATGACTTGGTTTCTTTCATTTCGACCAATGTGGCATCGATGTGTTTTACCTGTATTAAGGTGCCTGCTATGCGGAGAAGAATGCGTGTTAGACACCTGTCTGACGCTACAATCGGATGCGCCAATGGATGCAGAAACATTGTTGAGTCCAACAAAGGCTCATGCTTTGTGCTGCCCTCAACGGCTACCAATCCTGATGACGGCATTCGTGGAAGCTTCACCACTACGATTAAGGGGTAGTGAGGTTCAAAATGAAAGCAGCATCGATCAGGTACGACCTTCTGTCAGCAATCCAAATCAGAATGTCAATGGAGACAATCATGCGCACGAATGCATGGTTACACCTATTTCCGAGTTAGTGGAACTCTCCCAGGAAGCTGTTGACAACTTTTTCGAGAGTCTAAATGATATGATGTTCTCACCAGAGCAGAAATAGAGACTTTTGAGCAAGCTCGTACACGGCGTTCCCTGAATTTGGCCTTCAACTAGAAAAGCAAAATACCATGAACATTTTTCCCTCCAGTTCACGGACAGCAATTTTTTCAGCAGCCCCAAAATATTTTTGCATATTTTTCGGGACACTATCTTCTGCTTAAAGTAAGAACTATTCTTAGAGAACTAAGATTTCTACTTTTAGATAGCTTATAGACATTAGCTGCCCGCTGGTATGTTCATAATTATTTTATTCTGTGATGGAATGGTCTCGAACTTTTTTCTGTATTAAGAGCCATTTCATGTGTAAATTCTCATATACCATTTAGCAATAATGTATACAAATGCGTGATTACTTTAGCATTATTTCACAGCTTGAGTGCATACAATACATGTAAATGCTTTTTTTTCCCCGTATATTTGATAATTTCAAAATGCATTTATGTATTTTGGGGTGTTAAGGTATACACGATACTCTACTGTATGTTTTACTATGCATAGATTAGTAAATATGTCCATAGTTAGCGTGGAGTGGGTGTGATGTATTCCTATAGGTTCTGTATCGATCCCCCTATTCCTGACCCTATTCTGGTTAACAAACTAACAAGTTAACTAGCAGCCATCCCATGAGGCAGAAAACCCCCATGATGCAGGAACCGTTATCTGATAAAGCCACACTACGGCACAGGAGCGTGTTATCTGATTAGGTCATAACGCTTGCCATCTAATTAGACAAGCGATATTCCTCCAGCCCCTGATAAGGCATACGGAGTTCTCAAAACAAATCAAACCTATGACAACCTGGGAAAAACCCTGCGGCCATTGTTTTGATTTCACCGAGAACTTCAGCAAAAGAATGTGCTAACGACCTGGTCGTATGACATCCTTATTGACGTATCTATGTCCATCCTTACGTCAATCTCGGCACCTTAAAGGTATAAATATTACCGATATTGCCCTATGCAAACACACGCGGTGGTGACGAGATCGGAGCAGCCAGACTTGCCGAAGCCCAGAGCAGAGCAGACCCCGCTGGCGCAGCCCCGCCTTCCTGACGCGCTGAGAACGAGAAGCTGTCTATTCTCCTGCCGAGAAATCCAGCTCCGGCGCTTCCGGGTAGCCCTCGCAGGCAGCCTGGAATATCGAGGCCAGAGACGAGAGATACCATCCCTCATCCATCCTAGAGTCCAGGTACAGAACTGAATAACCCCTCACAGAGAATTCTTTAGTCAGTCACTTGGCAAAACAAACTTAACTTAAACGGTAACTTTCTATTCCCGCCCACGCATTAGACTTAGGTCAGGTACACGGGGTAGGCGTAGTTAGAAACACCAGTTGAGTACGATTAGTCAAATGTATATGTGTATGTAATATATCTTATTCATTTTAAACCTTCACATGGCTTAGAAACCATATCAATGTTTTTACAGTATTATTTTATACTTCTGCTTTTAATGTATGCACTTTACTTAACCATAAGTATTGCAATAATATCGATCCATTTCTCTTGTATGAGAAAAGAGACTGATCAATAAATAACATCTTTTATTGAACACGCCCGTCTCTTCCTTTTCTCTACAATCTGATGAGACTAAGAATGCACGTACTGACTGAGTAAAATAAATTGCCTTTTGTTCACACGACTCTCGAGATACACTCTTGATTAGGGGAGAGCAAAGTTGTCATGTTCTATGGTTGTCAGAAACTAAATCCCTTCTTGTCTATCCAGGGAGGTTCAACTCCTCCTTGCCTATTCGAGAAAGTTTCTAGTGAACTCTGAGCTAGCTGGCAAACCCAAAACTTTAAGTCTAATATCGACAGTAGTAGACCTAGTTAACGTCTGGTCTAGGCCTATACTATTGAAGGTATTATTCCAATGCGCAGAGCCTATTGGGATAATAGGAACTACACTACAATACTTGGTGTGCTAGTCTACGAAAGAGTCATAGAGCTGCTTTTCCATATGAAGCTTAGCCTTGTTCCTTTCATGTAATTTTCTGATGGTTTGTAATAGATTTGTTTGACACTGAAAGGCAAAAACATGATTTTTCAGTAATCTAAAACTGCTTCTGTAACATAACTGTCTCAACATTAATTCGAATGGCAAAGTTCAGTTTGATCAGCGTGTATTAAAATCTTTTCACCATTTAATTCTCATCCATTCTTAAATCCTCATTCACTTACATAGTTGGACTGTTAGAGTCTTCACCTTCCAAAGCACTGTTGAAATACATAGCAAGACCTCATGTGGAGAAAGAATAACTTGTCTTCTGTGCAATTACTGGTTCACACAGGTTATTTCACTATCAGTGTATACTGCTGACCTTTTAATTAAACCACTGCAATTAAACGTTGCATGTGGAATGTGACAATCAGATAGTGGTCATATCATATCTTCCGATCTTTTGGTTCACAGACATTTTTGAAGATGTTAGACATACCAAATCACTAAATTATGTTGGCTGTAGCGCACAAGACCAAACCTATCTGCTTACAAGTCTGCTAGGTCTGTGGACTAGGACAATTTGGCCTCAGTACGATGTCGGCTGGAACACCAGTGTTGTTCCGCCTGACATCCAGGCCATCAGCCCAACTGCCAGATTCCTATCCCTACAATTGAGGTGGTGCCTGCGCAGGCACCGCCGTAAGGATTAGGATGTCCCTTTCCAACTGTCTTTTCAGGGGAACATCCTTTACGACGAAACTTTAACAACGCGGTACTGTTACCACGCTACTTTTACAACGCAAGTCGTTACAACGACTTGCGCTGGGGTGCGCTCCAGGGTAGTAAATAGTTTAATTTACTATCCAACTCCTTCCCTAGAGTCCACAGGGACTGGAGTTGGAATAGTAAATAAACCTATTTACTATCCAGCGCCCCCCAACGCAAGTCGTTGTAACAACTTGCGTTGTCAAAGTACGCGTCGTATCGTCATACATCCGTCTTTTCATGGTGGTCCCACCACCATGAAAAGGCAGACAGAAGCTTTGCAGTACCAAGTAGGACCCCTGTCCACCGTAGCCCACAGCTAAATAGTCTGGGGGGCACAAGTAGTGTCCCCATACATCCATGCACCATGTGCCAGGCACATATGATGCCTGGCAAATGGTGCATGGATGTGCACAATGTGCTTTTTACCAAAGCGGCTTGTGCTGCAGTCCTTTTCCTGGGCTTCAGCACATACTGCAGTAGTAAAAAGCATTTTCTGACCGCAGTGCTGGCGGTATCACCCAGATTGGGTTGGTGGTGCAGCCAACTCATTGTCGGATGGACTCCTGCCCGATATGATGGCAGTCACCGGTCTGACCGACGGCTATCATAGTAAGGCCCATTGTTTTCCACCACCAAAAACTCTCAACTACTGTTTGTCTGCATCACAGCAAAATACCTGTCTTTATCTGCATCTCTGTATTTATTGATCATGGACTGATGGCTGCCAGCACAAAGTTTTTAAACATGTGGAATTTGAGTCATAACTCCCAAGACCCAAATCAGATCTTAATTTTATAATTTGCTGTGAAGGAAAGTTTACTTTTCCATGCTTTTTCAAGCCATCTGTCATTAGGTGCTTTACCATACCCCTAAAGTTAATCAACTTACGTATGCAAAAGTGTCTTCCAGAAACTCATGTGTTTCCAAGGTTCGCAGATTTTCTATTCAACAGGGGGGAGGATTTCACTGGGTGCACCTAGACCTGGCAGTACACATACGTCCTCCTCAACTTTTATTTGTCAGCACTCTTGTTCCCAGGAATGAGAATTGCCTATGTAGGACAACAGGACTGGCTTCTGTTGTTGTAAGGACTACTCTTGCTTCAGATATCTGTCTCTGCAAGAGAAATCTTCATCTCTAACCATTTACAAGTCATAGCCTGTGGGATCTTGAAAATATGTCAAGTCTCACTGAACCAAGAAACTATGGAAAAGAGGCAGTAGTATATGTGAGGGAAGGTTTAGGATTGGATTACGGTTACGTATCATGGCTTGATGGTTAGTCTTCTATAAGCCTGATGCTTTGCTCACTGACCAGGTTCAATCCTGGAAAAGAAAAAAGGAAGGAAGAAAGGATGTTTTTTCCCAGCTAATGACAAGAGACTAAGGCCCCCATTAGGATGGCTGGCGGATCGCCCCCGCCAGGCTGGCAGTAGCCACCGCCGGCCTGGCGGGGGCGAACCGCCCGCCATCCGTGCCGGAATGACCACCCGCCATATTAGTATAGCTGGGGGGTCCACCTTGCGACCGGGCGGAAAAGCGTTCTCTATGGTGGCGGTGTCTATCAGGGGAGGGAGGACCACTTTATAGCCCCTCAAAGGCACAACTGGGTATTAGTACTGGGTCTCTGACCCCACCAGATCATACACTTCTGGACCTGTAAAGAAACTCTGCCAGGAAGAAGAACTACTGTGCTGCCAAAAGGACTACCACTCAGCTGGACTGCTGCTCTGGAAGAATTGCTTTTCTACTGTGCTACCCTGCTGCCTGCTCCCCTCTACCCCTTCTGAGGAAGAACTAGACTCTTGCTCTAACCTAACCCTGGGCGCACAACTAATGCTGCACGTAGCACAGTGCAAACACACATAGCGCAGCGGTCATTTTTTGCTTGCTCTCGGTGCTCAACGTCAAGTTGGTGACCGCGAGCGAGCAAAATGACTCCCCGGCGAGACTTTTTCCTTGTTCGCGATCAGCAACATTAAGTTGGTGATCACAAGCATGGAAAATAAACCTCCCAGCGAGATTCTCAACGTGGGGAGGTCATTGCGAGTGGCTGCGTATGCTTGCAAGCGTTAAAATCTACTCGAGCAGCAGAAAACGACAGCTCGCACTGTGCAAGATGCCGTTTTCAATGATTGCACAGTGCAGACAAGCATCCAGCACTGTGCAATCATTGCGAACAGCGCACTACGCAGTTTGCGTAGCGCTACGCATAGCTTGCCAAGTGCGAAGTGCGCTTTGCGTAGCTATGCATAGCGCTACTTCGCGAACTACGCCCAGGGTTACTCTAACCCAGAGTGATCTCCAAGCTCATGCTGGCATGCCTCCTGTTTTGAAACTCTGGGATATCAAGTTTTTACCTCCAGTTCCTATGCCTGGTCCATTGGAAGTGGCTCTAAGTGCTTGCTCCAGAGGAACTGACTGTACACAGTGGAGGAGTGTGGCTCAATGGTTAGAGCGGCAGACCCTGATGCAGATTTCTGGCCAGGGACCAGGGTTCGATTCCCGCCTCGGTGGGGTCTCGGGCTCAATTTCCTCAGACCTGTTAATTCTCGCCTCGGTGCCTATTCTAATCACGGGCCCCACGCTGCAACTCTGGGCAATAACTTGCTTAGCCTCCACACCGGCCCCAACAGTGCTAAGGATGCCTGGCTTCACCCTGGGGGTGCCCAGGAGTGGAAACTTCACAGGGAAAGCCAGGAGGGGTTCCACAGCGGTATGAGTATCAGCGCCAGGAAGCCGAATAGGTGACACTGCAAGGTGACCGTCTGGAGACAGTGCGCTCTATAAGTACCATGACATTTACATTATGTAGCAGAAATAACGCATCGCAGGTGTTGAGGTAATGTAACCGGCACATTGCACTCAGAACCAGCACGTTGCATCTAGAACGATGCATCAAAACCACCTGCCACTGCAGTGAGAGACAATTGACACAGCCCCTTGACTGCATAGAGAAAATTGGTGCATCAACTTGGAACCAACGCATCTTGGCCCCTTTGCTCCTTCTATGGAACCAGTGCATCGCCATCCCTGCATGGAGAAAATCGATGCATCACATCAACTTCAGGATCGACACCAACATATATCTCAACAGTATCCTGCATATCGCTGTTGCAAGCAGGATTGTGGTACTTTGTTCAGCGGGCTTTGCGTGGCTCCTGTTTCTGGAAAGCGCTCCATCGGGGTTAGCCTGAGCTCCTGACTTCGCGTCAGTCCAGCGCAACCAGATAACAGCGCAAGTAGTATTAGTAACCCCCATAGGTCTACTATTATTAATTATTGCTTCTAAGCTCTTACATTGTTTATTGCTTCTAAGATATTATATTGCTTATTGCTTCTAAGCACGATTTACACTTTTATACTTCCAAAGTTCATATCTCAACTTCTACGTATTAGATTGTTGTTGTTTTTATCTTGTCTTATTTATATAATCACAATCTATGTCTCTAAACTGGTGTGGAGTCTTTTTGTGGTGTTTTCACTGTTTTAATTTTTTAAGTGTTGCACAAATACTTTATATATTGCCTCTTAAGTTAAGCCTACCTGCTCTGTGCCAAGCTACCAGAGGGTTAGCATAGGTTAACGTATTATGTATATCTGACTTAACCTGACTAGGATTGTGGTTTCTTGTTTGGCCAGGGTGCAGACCTCTGCCAACCAGCAACCAAATTTCTAACAGACATATATAAAAGGAATATTTGTGTTTTGATATTCACTATATTTGGTGTATATCTGAGTGAATGTTTTGGGATATATCTTGTAGGTTCCATCCGTCATCCATGTTTGACACTGGCTAAGTGCTGTAGAAAATACTAGGATTTGTTTCTCATTATTTAGGTTGTCATGAAAAAAGAAAAGTCCCTCATTATGGGGGTCATTACAATGGCGGTGGGATGGGCATACAACCGCCATCGCATTGGGAGTGGGACCGCCAAACAAGTAGTTAGCGTTCCCACCCTTCTGAATAGGATGCAACTGCCGTGTAGGTGATCTGAAACATCCCTTTTTATATTGCGGCTTGGGCTGCAGCACAGAAAAAGGCAGCAGCAAAAGCTGCAATAGAAAAATGGGATGCTTTTAAACATCCATGCACCATGTGCCAGGCACCACTTGGTACCTGGTTCAGGGTGCATTAATTTTCGGGGACACCACTTGTTCCCCCCTGGCCATATCACAGAGGCCTAAGTGGGACGGGGGCCCGGCTAGGGGCCCCCAAAATCCATTTAAGACAGCCTTTCCATGGTGGTTGGACCGCCATTAAAAGACTGTTGGAAACTGACATCCTAATCCCTACGGCAGTGCCTCCAAAGGCGCTGCCTCCATTGAAGGCAATTAGGCTCTGATCGCTGCCCGACGGGCGGATGCTGCGGTCAGCAGCACCCGCCACAATGCGACTGCCATGGTGGCAGTCGCATCCTAATCGGGTGTGCGAGACAGCTGCATGTATTGCGGTTGGTCCCGGTCACCAACATGATGGCGGACGGACCCCAGTCCGTCCGCCATCGCACTCGACCCTGTAGTGTGTTTAGGGACTTTAGGTATTATATCTTTAAGGATTTTGCTTGTGAGTTCCTGGGAGATAGTGATTGCCTCTCTTATATCCTGCAATATCTATCTTACTTCTATTTCTGCCACATTTGGGGGTAGTTATGCTCTCTTACTCAAATTACAATATCATCTTTTGTAGTTGCCCTCCAATAGTATGCATTAGAATAATATTCAGCACATTTCCAGTTTATATTTTCTGATGATGCTGATGAAGCAGATATTTTTATGATACCAAATGCATATGTTGCCAGGCCTACAGTCTTCTTTGAGCCACAGAATTGACACCAGCAGGAATTCACAGTGTTGTCATTGATCTTTTATTTTCACAGTTTCACAGTGAGCTTCAAAATTTGGTGGAAGAATGCGAACCCATTACAACTGACTGGCTCCATTGACGGGATGGACCCTGGTGGTCGGACCCTTTGGCACCATTCTGAGGGCGGGGATTTGAGGTGATAACGTTCTGTTTATTTATCTCTCCCCGGTCTCTCTGGTTGCTGGAAGGGTCGGACCCGGTGGATGGTCTGTTTGTTGCCTTTCTGTTGTCTTTGGTGTGACCCTGCGCTTTTCACTCTCAGCACGCTTGGGTTGTGTCTGCCTCTTCTGACCCTTCTTGTTCTTGGCTTTCTATGTCTGGACCGGTGTGCCTGTGTCCTGGGGAAATTTACGCTGCCTGTCCGGACTCCATGTCTTTCGTGATCCCTTTTCTGATCGCCTTCTTCATTCTACTATTATTGGCTCTGATTATATATTTTTGTTTTTGTCATCACGCTGCCCAGGAGGTAACTCCTGTTTAGCCGTTTCTCTCGCTCCCTGCGCTATTGACTTTTCTTCATTTTTGTGCCACTGGCGTGTGTTCACCTCTGTCATTGCTACCCGATGTCCGCTGCCTTTTCTCATGAAATTTTTTTTTGTCCTGTAGGGTCTGACCTTGGTCTCCTGCATTCCCTGGCTGGTGACGGCAAGTTTCTGCAGTATTCCTGGCCGGCAGTAACTCTTTGGTGATTTCGGTATCGGACGGCCCTTGGCCTGCCATTGAGGGCGAAGTTCTGCACCCCTCCCCAGCCGCAGAGCGTCACCGGCCGCTGGGAGTGCGGGACGCCCCGCCAGACCATTCCCCTTGGTTGCAGCGGATGTCGGTATGCTCTGACAGACTGGACGAAGCCCGGTGAGTGCACTTGGAGGGGGATTTTCATCCTCCAGTATTGGGTTGTAGCAGTTGGCCCCTCGTTGTTGAGCTGTGGCAGTTTTGGCTCCCCTTTGGGTGGTAGCAGGTAGCACGCCGTTTTAGGGCGTGGCAGTTTTGCTCCCCAGCTTGGCACATAGTGTTTGTGCCTGTTAGGTATACAAGTGGCCGGGTTGGCTGCTAGATTTTGTTTATACTGTGTATTTGTTGATCGTGGTTTTCTTTGTTCTCATGAGCTCTGACTTGGGTCCAGCACTGTCGCCCAGGCGCCGCTGGCCTAATATTTGGGCATTTATGAGGAACGCTCCAGGCGCTCCTGGCTCTTTGGCTAACGCCCGTCGCCCTGCCTGGGTTCCGCCTCCGCCCTCCCCCTGGAAACGTCCTTCTAGGCACCAGAGTGGTTCTAGGCTCGTGCCTCGGGATATTTCTCGGCGCGAAGAGGGGGGGGTGACGCTTGGTACACCAGTGTTTCTGTTTTCAATCATTTTAGGGTTAATTGCATTCTTTTATTGTGTCCTTGTGATGTGCTTGGCTTATTTAGTGGCCAAATACTGTTAGGTACTTGGGGTGTTTTCACTTGGTGCCAGGTTCTAGATTTCCTTTGCCAGCTTAGTCATTTATTCTGGGTATTAGAACGTTACTTGGCGGAGATCTGATAAAAGACCTTTACCTCACACACCCATTTACCAACGTTGCCAAATAGGCACCTCAGTCCATAATACTCTCTGGCCTCTAAAAAGGGACTAGCTGTAAAGACCTATTAAGGTGCACTTCTCTAAAATTCCAAAACTAAAAGGAATTTCTGGTATTCCCCTTACTCCTTTGGGATTAAGTACAGCAGACCCACACGCATTCTCAGCACAGAGGGGTTTTTTTCTACAGCGCTGCCGCGTAGGATCCCCAGAATTTGTCCTAGATGTTTTATGTGATTGTCTGAACTGCACGAAGCAATTCACCACTATTGCTCTATTGTTGAATGTCAGCACCCTGTGGCACAGCCACAGACAGCGTCTGTTTTCCTACTTATTTCACAGGCCGTCAAGGCTCAACATACAACCAGGATCTGGCTTTTTTCTTCCTTGTAAAATAGCTTTGGTGAATTGGCACAGCATGACCTGTTGGGGTGACTGATGTATGGCTTTCTTGTTGCTCTCTTGCAAAATACTGTGTGGCTGAAATATATATGAAGCATTTCTGTCAACCGATTGCATCACATGTTACTGTGTTGAAGTCCACCCTGCAACCCACCTGTCTGGTATACTTGAACAGTTATTTGTAAGGCGTTTAGGACTAGCTGCTACACACAACTCAACCATGGGAAACAGCAATAGTAAAAAGAATTTAGATACGGATCAGCCAGCCCCACCCAAGAACTCACCTGCATATAATGTGGGTATAAAAATAGGCTTAAGCTCAATTATGTACACACACAAGTGGCACGATCTCACATCTAAAAACCTGGATCTACAGTTCCCATGTAATGGCACATATGACATGGCAAAATTATCATATTTGCGCCAGATGTTGAATTTAAAGGGAAAGAAGGTTGGAAGCGTGGAATGGGAGGCTTACTATAGTTGGGACTGTGTGTTAAGTGAGATGCGTTCAACAAGCGCAGTCAAATCAAAGATCCACAGTGAAATTATGGAAATTAAAAATAAAGTATTACAGGCAAAACTGGAGGGCAGATGGAGAAAACATCAGCTAGACGCAGTAGGCGCATTCCCATGCGTCCAAGTTAAAGAAGAGAAGAAGGTAGAAGGTGGGGCAGAGGTGGAGGATCAACTCCTAGAAGATATTCTCTTGGGATGCCAGGGATGTGATTCACCGCTGCCTGCATCTGAGCCAGAACACACTGAGCTAACTCCCGGGGAACGAGACGCGGCCATAACCTTTGTACGCAGAGCGCTGAAAGATAAGGTTGCGAGACCAGAGTTGGACGCTGTCCAAGACATGGGTTCTCTGAAACTAATGAGAGAAACAGCAGTCCAAGCTGCTTCAGACTACAACAATAAGAAACATAACATTCTCAAGGAATGTGTTAAGAAACACGTTAAAATACCTAAATTAATAGACAGACAGTGGCAGCAATTATTTGAGGATGAATCACAGGATGATTCATTCAGTCAGGCACAGTGGCACTCACTAATATGGGATATATTTAAATATGTCCACCACACAGAATATGACATTTCGACCTTAGAGCAGTGTTTGGCAGACACAGAGTCAACTCCAGAGAACAAAAGAAGAGGCAGTTTAGGGGGAGGGGTGGTAGGAGCTTCTGCCTCCAACCCAAACTCACCAAAATTGATGCTAAAGAGCGATTCTTTAAATTGTAAAGCACTACTACAGCGGCTTGTGGAGGGCTCACTAACAGTGGACTCATTTATACAAACACAGGGAAGAAAGTATTTAGAGAAAACACTGTCTTTAGCACGAGCAGAGTTAATGAACATAGGACATCAGGCCCATTTAGCATATGCAAAACAAGCCAAGACCCAGACAACCACGGGTAACAGTACCCAACTACCAGCACAATATGATTGGGAAATAGGGAAGTTCGGATTCACCGACTCAGATTTAATAACATGGGAGGAGTCTAAGTTGCAGGACACGCTTAAATATGCTATAGAAAAATTACAACAATGGAAGCAGCTAATAAACACATGTGCAGTAATTGATGTAGCCCACTCTCTTGCCCACTCCATCACCTCAGCTGACATAACAGATTCCTCCACCACAACTAAAGTCCCATCCCTTATCAGCCCCAACGGGAAATACCGCCACCATCTGGCAGTGATCCAAATGATTTAGCATATGTTATGTCCCATGGTCCAGGCAGGACATCAATTGTTTTTCTAAAGACTTCCCCAGACTTAGAGATGAACTCCGAAAGTGGTATGAAGGGCTTAATAGAATGTCTGCATTAGGGGGGTTACTATGGAGAGATCTTGATACGTTGTTTAATATCATTATCCCAAAGGACCTTTGGGAAGAATGTAAAGGGAAGGTTGGGTGGCCAGATGTGGAGCCAAAGAGGGGCAAGGGAGGGATGCCAGGTCCAGAAATAGATGAGTTATATAAGAAGGTGGTGGAACACTTGAAGGAGAAGGTACCTGAAGATAGGGTCGATTGGAGCAAAATTACGAGTACTAAACAGGAGAAGGATGAAAGTGTGAACACATACTTTGACCGCCTCCTGCAAGTATATAGGCACAACAGTGGATTGAAAGACCCTATGAGGGATGCGATGCCGGCCCTGGTAACTACATTTGTACAAGGCCTTGCACCACCTATCAGAACACACTTGCAAACATCTTTTGTCTGCTGGCAGCAGGAACCTATAGAAAAAGTGCTGTCAGCGGCTAAATACTGCTCAGATTTCCAGTCTAGTGCGCAGGCGATGGAGACAGAAAAATTAAAGAAAGAAAAAGTGAGGCTAATGGTAGCACGAGAACGGCTTTACAGCAATAACAGGGGGAGGGAGAGGATCAGAGGAGGGGCACGAGGCGCAGGAAAACAACAGACAAGTAGGGCACCTTCCATACCCCGCAGATAAGCCTCCCTGCCACCACAAGGAACAGCATGTTTCTATTGTAAGGACCCCAACCATTGGAAAGCAGATTGCCAAATATTAAAGAAAAGAAATGAGGACAGTAGGTACAAACAGAACAGCGGGCAGGAGGGCAGACACCAGCACACGAACTACACTCGGCACACAGGGTACCGAGACAATGCGCAACAGGAAAATGAGCATCAGCAGCAATGGACAGGAGGGGAAGGATGGACACCAGTAGCTAATGACTGGCCTCCACCACTACCCCAAACATCATTCTAGGGATGCCTGAAAGTGGGAAACTGCATGATAGCACCAGCAATAGCAGTAGATCAATCCGGACCATATGTAGAGGGAGAAATATTGGGTAGGGTTGTTCCATTTCTAATTGACACAGGGGCTCAAAGATCAATGCTGAAGGCACTAACAACGCCCGAGGCTCCACTTTCTAGGACTACGATAACCGCAGTGGGCATGACTGGCCAACCGATTGCAGAATACCTTACTGAGCCACTACAATTTGTAGTAGGCACAATAACACTGCACCACCAGTTTATTCTTAGCAGATTTTGCCCCGTGAATTTGCTGGGGAGAGATTTGCTATGCAAATTGCAATGCACCATACACTGCTCACCAACAGGGGTCTTTCTAGAGAGCAAGGCCAATGGCCTAATGTTGCAAGCTTTCATGACATGCACCGACCCCACCATACCACCAGAACTACGCCATTGTGTGCCGCCTGAAGTCTGGGCAACAAGCGCCAATGATGTAGGGCGGGTATTGAACTACCCACCAGTGCAGATAAAACTAAAACCAGGGGCAATTCTCCCAAGAGTGCCACAATACAAAATATCTAAGGAGGGGGAGAAAGGCATCGCACCAGTTATACAGGACCTAATAAAGCAAGGAATTTTAAGGGAGATTCAATACAGTCAATGTAACTCCCCGATTCTCCCGGTGAAGAAGGCAAGCAAGGGCCCGAACTGGGCCCCTGTCTATCGATTCACGCAAGACCTGAGAGAATTGAACGAAATATTGTTGCCATCTTTCCCAGTGGTCCCAAACCCAGCAACAATATTATCTAACATACCGGTGACAGCCACCACCTTCACAGTGATGGATCTTAGCTCCGCCTTCTTTACAATCCCCTTGCACCCGGACAGACAACATTTCTTCTCCTTTAGCTTTAGACAGAAGAGATTTTGTTGGACAAGGCTCGTGCAGGACTATACAGAGTCACCCTCCATCTTCTCGCATGCCTTAAAAACAGATTTAGACTCCCTGGTACTAAAGGAAGGATCCACGCTTATCCAGTATATTGACGATTTGCTATTGGCATCGCCTTCAAAGGAGGCTTGTATAAAGGACACCATCGCTGTTCTGTGCCACTTAGCACTAAAGGGATACAAAGTCTCCCCAAAGAAGTTACAGTTTTGCCTCACCTCTGTGAAGTACTTAGGCCATGAGTTAACAGAAGGAACAAGAAAACTGTTGCCAGACAGAATCTCGACAATAACACATTTTCTCAGACCCCACACTCAGAAGGAAGTTATGGCGTTCTTAGGAGTTGCAGGGTACTGTCGTCACTGGATACCAAATTTCTCTCTCATTGCGAAACCCTTACAGGCTCTCACACAAAAACACATATCTGACACTGTACCCTGGTCACAAGAATGTGAGACAGCCTTCAATTAGCTAAAAAGAGGATTGAGGGAAGCACCAGCACTAGGCATACCGGACTATTGCAAGGATTTTCACATGATTTGTCACGAGAAGGGAGGTTGTTCAATGGGGGTCTTGGCTCAGAAACATGGAACTTTCTACCGCCCCGTGGCATATTACTCTGCCACGCTAGACCCAGTGGCTTCAGGGCTCCCACCGTGTCTGAAAGCAGTGGCAGCCGCAGCACTTGCAGTGGAACAGTCAGACAACTTAGTGTTAGGACCCACAATAGTCCTACACGTTCCACATGCAGTGGACACACTTCTCACATCCATCAAGACACAGCATCTAACCAATGCACGCCTCACCAGGTATGAGTTGGTACTCTTGACACCACACATTATCATCAAGAGGTGTACCACCTTGAACCCTGCGTGCCTGCTACCAACTGAACATGAGATGGAGGATTTTGATTCAGATGATTCCTTTCATGATTGTGCCTTGGCCATAGATAGGCATACTAAGATACGCCCAGACCTTAAAGATACACCACTCCCAGATGCTCAAGGAGATTTATTTGTAGATGGGTCATGCTTAAGGGATGACACAGGAGTATTACAAGCATCTTATGTGGTGGGCACAGCTACTAGATTATTGGAAGGGGGAAGGCTGACAGCAGCAAAGAGTGCACAGGCAGCCGAACTCGTGGCACTTACGAGGGCATGTGGGTGGGCTGAAGGGAAGAAAGTGAATATATACACGGACAGCCAGTATGTCTTTGAGGTAGTCCATGACTTTGGCCAGATATGGGCAATGAGGGGGTTCCTTACATCAGCAGGCCAGCAGATACAGCATGCACAATTGATTTGTGACCTTCTCCAAGCACTGCTACTACCTTTCAAAGTGGCTATCATAAAATGTGCTGCCCACACCTCATCAAAAGACCCCATTTCCAAAGGCAATGCTTTCATTGACCAAGAAGCGAAAAGAATAGCGCTTACAGGCTGCCAGCTAACCATGGTACAATTAGTAAACAACAGGGCAGACACAAAAGAGGATAGTGGTTCACTACATTTTGACCCAATACATATTCAGATGAATGCAGCCAACAAGGAAAAGGAGGAGTGGGCGCAACAGGGTTGCACACAAACAAAGGAGGGGCTATGGATGGGGCCTAATGGCAGGATATGTTTGCCTTCCACCATGCTCCCTTCAATGAGCAGACTGTTCCATGGGCCTTCACATGTGGGACGTGATGGTATGATCAGATTGTTTTCTCAATGTTGGTATAACTCAAAATTTCAGCAGAAAGGCTTTGCAAGCAATGTTCTGTCTGTGCACAAAACAATACCAGAAAAGGTACACCAACTGCGCCTGGCCACTTTCCACCTCCCCATGGGCCATTTGAAAGCCTTCAGCTTGATTTTATAGACATGCCCCCCACCCAGACATATAGGTATGTTTTGGTCGTCGTCTGTATGTTTAGCAAATGGACAGAGGCCTACCCCACCAAACATTGTGATGCACAGAGCGTGGCCAAGTGCCTACTAAAGAAACTACTGCCAAGGTTTGGGGTACCATCTCTCCTTGCGTCCGACAATGGGCTTGCATTTATCTCTCATGTCATAAAGGGAATATGTAAGGGGCTTGCTAGAACACAGAAGTTGTATTGTGCTTACCATCCACCAGCAGCGGGCGCTGTTGAGAGGAAAAATGGGGTGTTGAAAAACAAAATAGTAAAAATGTGTGCGTCAACAGACCTCTCCTGGGTAGATGCGCTGCCCTTAGCACTATTAGCAATGAGATGTACACAAGACAGAGTAACAAAGCTGAGCCCACACGGCATTGTATTTTGAAGGCCAATGCACATACCAGGACACATGTCAACAGCCCCCCTGTCAGTGACAGACAATTTACTATTATGTTACTGTAGGAGATTAACAGATATTTTACGTTACCTCCATTGTCAGGTGCTGAAGTCCCTGCCAGAAGCCGCGACTCCACCAGCCCACGATCTACAACCAGGGGATTGGATTTGGGTGAAAGCCCACACACGGAGGAACTGCTTGCAGCCCAGATGGAGAGGACCCATGCAGGTTATTCTCACCACGGCTACAGCAGTGAAATGTGATGGTCTAACTTAATGGATTCACGTGTCACACACCAAAAAAGCAACGTCTAAGGACGAAAGACAGATTCAACCAACGCTGCTACAGACAGAAGGGCCTCGCCAGGAATATAACCTTCGCTCCAACAAACAGAAAGCTGCAGATACAGATTAAATATTAATGCGCAGCTGCCCAAATACAAGCGCTCAGGACTGATAGACTTCGATCTGTGTTAATACAAGCCTGCGGACAACAGTCCAGGATACAATTAACTCTTTTGTGTCCGGGAATAGACATCAGTGTAACATTAACACTACTTATCCCAAACCCGCTATTGCTCAGTGAGCTAATAAGACTAATTTTTAATGAGATTTCCTTTCCAACGGGCCGAGAGCAGGTCCCTGAGCAAGAATTAACAGATCTACGTTTTGACATTCTCAATGGTGCCATTATTGCAATAGAAAGCACCGGTTCTAGCATTATTCAAAACCTTGAACATTCTCCATCGTGCCGTTTTTGCAACAGACGTCACTGGTCCTAGACTTATCCGAGACATTAAATACAAGAGAAAAACAGTGGTTAAGCACTTGGCTCTAAGGGACAGTTAACGTAGCGCCAAGAGGAAGAAGAATAAAATTAGGGTCTATTCACAAGCCCGAGTGGACCAAGAATAAACTTAGGATCTATTCACAAGAAGATTGCATAGCATAGGAAAGGCTCAGGTTTGTTCAGAGCCATGCCATCCACTGAAAGACACACATGTAACCATGTAACTGGAGAGCAGTGATCCTTGCAATTTTGTTACCAGCACCCGCAATACTAGTGACAACGATGATAATAGTGTATTCTGCTGAGCTTGAAATACCACATCTTAATGGAAGAGTGGGGGATGGTAGTGATGGAACTGAGCCAACAAAATCCCCAAAAGACAATGAACAGAATATAACAACGAACATTACTGATATGGGGGTGGATGTGAATAAAGGGGACCAAGAAAGATTGTGGGATACATATGAAGGAAACCAATATATTGAAATGCTGAAACTATGGGGTCGATTCCGATCTGGTAAAAAGTGCTCCGAATCGTCATATGGAGCGTTTTTCCTCCGTACAAATCGTACCTGTAAACGTCCCGCACGTATGATGAAGTACGATTCGTACCTGGAGCCGTACTCCGTACTAGTCGTACAAGACACCGTACGACTCTAATCTCCGTACGATTCTCCCTCGGAACCCGCTGTACACGACATCTGTACGGTTCGTGGCTGATTTTTACGACCCAGCAAGTACGATACGTGTCGGGTACGCACCGTACGACCCTTTTTCTACGGGAACTGAAAACAGCCGTAAAAGCAGAGTTCGCGCCGAAACAGGTATGGAACGCCCCCCCCCCGGGTACGGTGCATACCCCCCATGATCGCAGGGGTACCCCTGCGATCATAGGGTGTACGAGCTGTACCCCATTGTACGATCGGTGTACGAGCCATACCCACATTGTACGATTGGTGTACGAGCCGTACCCCCATTGTACGATCGGTGTACGGGCTGTACCCCCATTGTACGATCAGTGTACCAGCCGTACCCCCATTGTACGATCGGTGTACGAGCCATACCCCCATTGTACGATGGGCGTACGCCTCGTACACGATCGTACAATGGGGGTATGGCTCGTACACGATCGTACATGGGGTACGGCTCGTACACCGATCGTATATGTGGTACGGCTCGTACACCGATCGTACATGGGGTACGGCTCGTTCACCGATCGTACATGGGGTACGGCTCGTACACCGATCGTAAAATGGGGATACGGCTCATACACCGATCGTACAATGGGGGTACGGCTCGTATACCCCATGATCGCAGGGGTACGGTCCGTACCCCTGCGATTATGGCGGGTACGGACCGTACGGTGTGTATGTGTTTGTTGCTTTTCCGTACGACTCACCCTTACCTGACGTGGACCGTACGAATCGCGTCCTCATACCCCGGTCCGGATCGTACTCGTCGGGTTGTACGGCATGTGTACGAGTCGTACGGTATGTGTACGAGTCGTACGGTTCACGGTTTCAGCCTTGCAATACGTACGGATCGCGACGATTCAAACAGATTCACGGAATACGGATCGTACTTCGCGACTCGGACGAACGGGTACGATTCGTACGGAGAGGGCTCCGGATACAAATCATACGGACGTTTTTTTTTCCCAAATCGGAATCGACAGCTAAATGTGACAATTATGAATATATCAGATTGCTATGTTTACACACACCTGCCCACAGATGCCACACATAGTTTGAAGTACCATGTGCTGCCGGTATCCAAATATGTAGGCTGTGTCCTGATGCGTGGCATGTTACTAAGTCAACACAGTATGTCTGTGTCAGTATCGATAGGTGTGACTTCATCTGAAGTACTGGCTGCTGATCCCAGCAGTTTAAGTCTGAGAAAGATTCCCTTTGGGATTTTCTATATTCATACAGTCTTTTCAATCATACCTCAATATTCCACATCACAAACATACATAGGGCCAATATCATCAACACCAGAAAGTCAACAACTAAACAGGAATTGTTTTCCACAAGGGAATTTTTTATTTTCTGCTGAGCTTGTTCATATGAAAGCAATAAAAAAGTATTTAGCTAAAAAAATTTGTTTTAGCACAACAGTATACACTTTAAAAACAATTAATTAAAAAATGTTTTTCCTTTAAAAAAAAACAAGTCACAGAAATACATGGAAATTTATAGCACCCTCTCCAAAAATGACATATCATTTGATCTATATCACAAAAAACTGTGCAAATATACTAAACAAGTCACTTATGGTGTCCTTACAAATTAAGGAGGTTGTTTAGCCCCTTGTTTTCAGATCAGGCCTATAAATAAGAATGGTTTTTGATCAGATACAACAACTCATTAGTATTAATGAACAATGAGTTGTGAGTTTAGGCCATACAAGTTTGGTAACTCACATGAAGATTATTTCGGGCAATCTGTGCTGATTATGGTGGTTAATCATGACACCGTATGTGTCCTTATAAATCAAGGAGGTTGCTCAGCTCCAGACCAAGGCCCTTAAATAATAATGGTTTCGATCAAGATGCAACTCATTAGTATTAACTAACAATGAGTTGGGTGGTTTGGCTTATATAAGTTTGGCAACCAACAAGAAAAATCTATGATGGAGTGTGTGTTTAGAATGAATCTGTAGTTTTTAGAGTTGGGTCCCATATTAACAACACCAGTAAATTCAAAATGTGGTATAGTGTTTACTAGCCCAACCAAGTCCATTAATTTATTGAAAACCCCTTTAAAATATATGTAAATATTTATGTATAATGCACACTGTCGTTGTTGAATAATAAATTAAATATTTTTTATATATATATTTATATAGATGTGCAGTGCTGAAATAGATGTGTAGCAAGCCTGAAGAAGGAGGTGGATCAACTTTATCCTCCGAAACGCGTCCCTGTTTTTTGCTCACAAAATTATCAACTACTTTTGTTCACAAAATTATTAAATGGATTGTTATCTTTTGTCTATGACTTGTTTAGTATATTTGCACAGTTATATATAGATCAAATGATATGTCATTTTTGGAGAGGGTGCTATAAATTTCCATGTATTTCTGTGACTTGTTTTTTTTTTTAAAGGAAAAACATTTTTTAATTAATTGTTTTTAAAGTGTATACTGTTGTGCTAAAACATTTTTTTTTAGCTAAATACTTTTTTATTGCTTTCATATGAACAAGCTCAGCAGAAAATAATAAATTCCCTTGTGGAAAACAATTCCTGTTTAGTTGTTGACTTTCTGGTGTTGATGATATTGGCCCTATGTATGTTTATGAGTGATGTGGAATATTGAGGTATGATTGAAAAGACTGTATGAATATAGAAAATCCCAATGGGAATCTTTCTCAGACTTAATCGTCTTTGTGGTGTCCTGTCCCTTTGGGTTTCTGGACCCCTCTCTTTTTATTGAGTGCTGATCCCAGCAGTAGCAGTGGCTATAGCTATAGCAGAAAGACAACAGGCCCTCCTCTCAGACCTAAGAGGATCCCCTGCATGAATATACAGCCAATTAAGGGAGACCTAGAGATGCTAAAAGGATTTGACAGGGCTTCTAGGAATGAGGAATGGAGAGGCCGAGCGGGCTGGGATGACATTGAGGCACGCCACATGAAAGTGCCAACGTTGAGGGTAGGGGAAGTTTCAGCCCCCTCCTGCATCCTCAAGGATGAAATAATAACACCAAGAAGAATACCCGTTTTGCCAAAAGGAGCTACCAGAACATGCCCTTTTCCGGAACTGCTGTCCAAAGACAACTGGAAAGAATGCATTTCATTTGGATGCACCTTCGAAGAAGTCGCTAAAGGGGAGCAGGGATGGTTTGACTGTGAAGACAGGATAAACAGGATAAAAGGCATACTACCTACCAAGGCAGTTCCCCAGATTTACATGGGGATGAGCAGCTGTAACCACACAACCAGACTAACTCGAGTTAGGAGTCGTGACGAGCCGTCACAAGGTCTGGTAGGTTACAGGGGCCTTTTCTTTGTCTGTGGTCCATGGGCATACTTCTACCTGCCCCCAGGATGATATGGAAGTTGCTACCTAGCATCCATCATCCTACATATGACCCACTTCACATGACCCACTTCACAAAATTAGTGCCAGCGGAAAAGAAAGAGTTGACACTAATTAGGGCCAAGAGAACAGCAGCATGGGTAGACCACATGTTAACAGGTTTTGGGGCAATGATCCCAGTAGTAGATAATATCTATACTTCAGAAAGGATACATCAGTTATACAGGATGATTGAGGATCTAGTGGACTCTACCACTGATGCCTTAGGAAATATAACAGAAGAGCTCCCCTCCATGAGGGCAGTCGTGATCCAGAACAGGATTGCTCTCGATATCATTCTGGCCAAGGAAGGAGGAGTCTGTTCCGTCCTTCATGAGGCATCTTCCCCGGCATCTTCCCTGGCCCAGAGCCAATGCTGTGTATTCATTCCGGATAACAGTGGGAATATAAATAAAGCAATAAAAAAGATCAAAGATATTAGAGATGAGGCCCACGGTATACACACAGGAGGCTTATGGGAAGACATGATGAACTGGTTCACAGACTTGGGTTCCTGGATGCTAAAGGCAATTATAATATTGGTAGCAGCTTTTTTGACACTGTGCCTCCTGATAAAAATATGCCCAGCTTGTTGTACAGTAAATTCCAGCTCCTGTGCCCGCTGCCTATCCAGGAAAAGTGATTCACCACACCACACCCATAAGGACGAGGATGAGGGACAGGAAATGATGAGCACAGATGGTTTCTGAATAGCATATGATTTGGTATAAGTTTTGGGAATGATGAAGCAGATATTTTTATGATACCAAATGGATATGTTGCCAGGCCTACAGTCTTCTTTGAGCTACAGAATTGACACCAGCAGAAATTCACAATATGGTCGCACGCTCCATTTTGTGTGTCAGTCAGCTGCAACGTGCAAGCAACGCAAGGCTTTCTGAGAACAGAACACGCCAGCTTCCAGCTAGCTATTGCAAAACCTCACATTTCAGTAATCATGTCGACATGACCTGGCCGGTCACGTACGTGCCAAGTCCACATATACCAGAGGCAGAGATTTCACCTTTAGGTGAAAACCCAAATTTGCTCTTGTAGATGGCACGTGGGCAGCAACACCAGGGTATAGACATGCTTCGAGCCTTAAAAGGGTATCATGCCACAATTGCCCTCTATTGATTGGTCCAGCAGGACATAGTCTGATCTAGGTTACGTATGCTATGATGCCCATCCGGTAGGGCTATTTCCTATAAAATGTCTCTGCACTGTCATGCCAATTGGGCACTCAGCAAGCTTTGCTGAGGTCTCCGTGTGCACGTATATTTTGCATTCTGGTTGGGTTCCCAATAAACCTTGCAAACAAATGTGCTGAGAGCGAATTGTTTATTTCAGTGTTGTCATTGATCTTTTATTTTCACAGTTTCACAGTGAGCTTCAACAATGCTTTTGTGATTTAGTAACTTTCCTTTCTGTGAAGTTATACATTTTGAAAGTAGTGTAATAGTATGTATCTACATTATATTTTAACTTTTTGGAACGTTTGTTATTAAGATGTAAAAACATGCAGCTACTTCTATTTTGTATAGTTACTTCTGCTTAGATGTTTCACACGGTTTTACAGCTTTTCCGTTGAGGGTGTTCTAATGTAGAGCAGATCTTTTTTCCTGTTGGGTGTAAAAAAATGTAAGTTTTATTTTAAATGTCAATTTTTTGATAGTTTGCAGAAGCTGAGATCGTTACATTTTGTATTTGCTTACTATTTGGGTCAGTTTGTACTTTTTTATTAATGTATATAACCATACTTTTTTATATCTTTTTGCAGGTTTGTGATAGTTATTTTACGTCACTTTATTGGTTTTCAAGTCATAGAGACGTTGGACAGCGTGTTAAGATTTATTTGCAATTTTACGTTGTTAAGTTTTATAAAAGTTACCTCTTAGGTTAAACATAAGTTTTATTTACTTGGTTAGATAGTTGTTGAGATGTATATATTTCTTCTTTAATGGTCTGGTGAGAGAATCGGAAAGAGTTTTCTTGCAGTCAGCATTTGTTGTTTTTGATGTATTTAGTTGTTTAATTTAGTGTGCCTTTCAAAATTTTTTTGTGGTGTAATTTTTATTATCTTTTCAAACAACAAAGCAACATACATGTATTCAGAGTCATATGTGAAATCTCAGCTTATTAGTACATTTCTGTAATATAGTTGACTCCTCCCTTCCCCTCCCCACCGGCTCAGGTCTCCAGGCGGGCAGAACTAGTATTTCCGTATAGCTTTACGTTAGGGTCATTGGTAGTGGGTCAGTGTGGACTATAATCACACACGGCCTGGATGAGGATCCCACAGTCAGTCTATTTGCTATGAAAGGGCTCGACTCATCTATGTCAAGATTTCTTGTCCTCTCTAATCTATGGCGGTAACTCATCTGGCAGTGTCAACAATTCAGTGAGCACTGCTGTCCACGCTCTCATATCTTCCTCCAATTTCTCTTCCCTGCACGATTGCTTCATATGACACCCCTCAGCATTAATCTATTTTGCCATATCCTAAGCAAGTTTTCGACCTTCGGGGGTCTGGGGGACAACCACCCTATCACAATCCTGCATTTAGCCATGAGCAACACCAAAATAAGGTATTTCCTGCTAAGCTTTTTCTTCTTACAGAGTGGTATGTGCCCCAATGGACACTGGGCTACCTCCCTGAGTTAAGTCTTTGTATGATGGATTGCCAGAAGCTATCTATGTGGAGGGAGCTCCATAACATGTGCAGGAAATCAGCAGACTGCTCCCCACATCTGGGACACCGTGCTGATTTCTCTGGGTTCATGGCCTGCAGCCGTCTAGGCTTTAGATATACCTGATGGATCACATTATATTTAAGTAACTTGAACGCGCATTGGTAGAAGTGGTTTTAATCCCCTCGTGAATTGGCTCCCACGTGCTTGTGTCAAGAGGCATTTCTAGCTGAGCCTCCCATTTGCCCTGCACAGTTAGTGTGGTCATGGGGGTGTACTCCCTCAGGGCCCTGTAGGGATGTGATATTAGTCTCCTCTCCTCCAGCCATCACCAGTAGACTTTCTAGTGTCTGGGAAGCAAGAGGTGCTACATCTCTTACACTGTCGCTGCTATTTTTGTAAACTGTAAAAATTGCTCAGTTCCTAGTTGGAACGCCTCTGAGGCATCTGCCAGTGTTATGAATTGGTTGTTGGGGTATAAGTCCC
The DNA here is from genome assembly GCF_964261635.1 of Lissotriton helveticus. Taxonomy (NCBI): domain Eukaryota; kingdom Metazoa; phylum Chordata; class Amphibia; order Caudata; family Salamandridae; genus Lissotriton; species Lissotriton helveticus. The sequence continues at coordinate 1,013,599,546 of NC_136072.1, forward strand.
CCAGCGACTCACAGCCGCTCTCATACCATTTATGTGAGGACATGGAGCTTTCAATCCTTTTGAATGGACGCAGTGTCCAAATATTCATATCTGGCACGAACGGGGCATTCTTCAGCATCATCTTGACTGTTCATTACAAAGCTCCACAAACCATTCAGACAATGTATGGCAACCACGCCGGTGCTCCTGATCCCATCATTAGGACCTCAGGCGATGAGTATTCGCCATTCAAGCCACGCATCAGTCTGCATTCCCAAATTTCAGGCTTGCCCAACCAGTGAATAACATGTTGAAGTTGTGAGGCCAAATAATAGCACTCCAAGCAAGGGACCTCAAGCCCACCCCTCTGCCAAATACGCTTCAACATTGCTAGACTGACTCTCCTTCTCCAAGTATCCCAGAGCAATTCCATTATCAATTTATCTATATCTGTGAAAACTCACCTAGGTAAGTCAAATAGGGTTCCCTGAAAGAGCTAGAGACTCCTAGGGGGGATAACCATCTTGACTCGGGCTATTTTACCCACAAGTGATAATCTAAGCATGTTCCGGAAATGTGTGCTGCATTTCAAACCATCTGCTATCCTGCCCATGTTTGCCTTCTCGAAATCCGTGTGTGAGTCAGATCCCCAGATACCTGACCACTTTAGTCTCCCAAGAGATCCAGAAGCGGCAGATCCATTCCAGACCGTCCCACCAGTGCCCCCAGCGGAAACAGCTTAGATTTGGTGCAGCTGACGCATATACCCATGTGTTCCCCAAATACAGCCAGGATTGCCAACATGACAGGGACGGATTACCTAGGAGGTATAATAATGCATCATCTGCATAGAGGGAGACCACATGAGTAGCATCACCGATCTGTATGCCCCATCCATTTAGCATCATCCTAAGGTGGCAGGCATGTAGCTCCATTGCCACCGCTAAAAGCAGTGGTGTCATGGGGCACCCCTGCTGGGTCCCCCAACTTAGCTCAAATGTCCACGATACCGTCCCTCCCATGCACACCCTGGCCGAAGGGCCTCTGTACAGCAATTGCACCCATTTACTAAAAGTGTCCCCAATGCCCACTTTATGTAACACCTCCCGCAGGAACTCCCACAATAGTGTTTCAAAAGCTTGTTCGATGTCCAGCAGCGCCAGCGCATACTGATCATCCTGCAATATTGGGAAATGTATCACCAAGGACAGCCATAGGAAATTATACTGAGTATTCCTATTCAGGAAAAACCCACATTGGTCATCTGTTATTAACTGCGGGAGATAGGTTAACAATCTTAAAAACCTTACTCAGAATTTTTAGATCAACGTTTAACATGGATAGAGGGCGGTAAGAGGATTCCACTGAGTCATCTCTATCAGGCTCAGGCAGCATAACTATTACCGCCTCCCTCATAAACTCTGGCAGCAACCCCTTCTCAAAAGCCTCTATGAAGACTTCTAATAGTTGCTCAGCCAAGTCGTCCTGTCTAGTGTGATAGAATTCAGCTGGTAAGCCATCCCCGCCCTGGGCCTTCGCTGCCTTCTCCAATTTCATAGCGGATATAGTCTTGTCTTTTGTTATGGTGGCCTCTAGAATTTCCCTTTCCTCTCTGACAACCCAGGGCATGTGTATCGTGTCTAGGTATGACCGCATCGCAGAGGAACTCATGAGTACTGGGGCCGTGTTTGCTTCCAGCAGGTGTTTTGTGACCACTTCCACTATGTCGGGTTGTGAGGATACTAGTCTATCATATTGGTCGCAGAATCCCACTATTGGTGCACTTCTGTACTCATCCTTGGTTAAGCACATAGAGAATTCGGCTCGCTTTATTTCTTTACGTATGCAGCCTGCTTCTGTAATAGGAGAGCACACACTTATGTAGCCTATCCCATGTATCTAACAGTTCCCTCTTACCATCCTGCCAGGCCTGTAGACTGTGGGGCTTCTGAATAGGTTCCCTTTCCTGGACAACCAATCACTTCTCAAGGTTATCTAGCTGTTTGGTAAGTTGCTGTCTGACTTCGTAAGTTATTTTAACGCACTCCCCTCTCAATACAACCTTAATTGCATCACAATCCAGAGCCCTGGTTGAGGCGCTGTCCCGGTTGTCACTAAAGTAGCCATCTAGTACCCTGGAAACCACGTGAACAAACACTTGATCCGTTAATGCCTCAACATCAATTCTCCATAGCGGTACTGCTAGAAACGGTACATGTATACGAAATGTGACAAGAAAGGGGGAGTGATCTGAAACATAACACACTAGGTATGTTATGTAATGTTAGCATGTTTTGTATAGCGCACAGCTGCCACAGCAAAGAGATGTCCCGTGCTGAAGCAGAACATGGAGGCTGGTAACCAAAAGGAAGCACTAGAGTGAGTGAAAAAGATGAGTTTTGATGGCCCTACGAAAGGCCAAGTAGTTATTCATGGCACGAATGGACAATAATAAGGCTTTGCAAAGCTTGGCAGCCAGTAAATGGATGGAGCGCCCACCCGATCGCGCCCTCATCATTCAAGGCGCAGTCACTACATGTTGTCCCATCGAGCCAAGGTGGTGCGAAGGAGAATAGAATGAGAGCAAGTTTGACAGAATGCCAGGAGAGGAGGATTTCAGAATTTTTAATGCAATACAAAGGACCTTAAATTCCACTCGGCTGGTAACAGGCAGCCAATGTAGCCGACAAAGTGCCCTAGAGGTGGGGCAGGTTCTAGGGAGGCCCAGAAGGGTTCTAGCCGCAGCGTTTTGAACTCGCTGTAGTCTCAGGGTTTCAGTCTTGATTATCCCTAAATAAAGTGCAATGGCATAGTCCAGTTTTGACAAGATGGAGCGCTGAATAATCATTTGCCTGATGGACGGGTCAAAAAACCCAAGCAGTGGTTTGAGACCCCGAAGTATGCCAAAGCAAGTCCCTGCAACTTTCATGGTTTGAGACTGAAAGCTGAGGGCCGAATCAACCAAGACACCTAGGGGTCTAGTAGAATGTCGGGCAGATTGCCACCGCCCGCAAGGCGGTAGCGATCCACCCAACATTCTCCTCCGCCGGCTTTCCATTTTCACCCCGCCACATTAGTATGGCGGGGGACCCTGCCGGACGGGAAGACAGTCCGCCGATTTCCCGACGGTTGACTTGGCAGAAAAGGGCCTGTATATGCTGGCGGTGTCTGCAAGACACCACCGTCCATATTATTATACATGCGGTGATGTGCCTTTCCATGGCGGCGTTGCCGCCATGAAAAGGCATGCAGTTTCTGCATGCGAGGCCCGTAGTGGGCCCCCAGGGTATTGGGGGTGGGGGATGCATATGGGGGAACCTATGGAACCCCTCAGCATTTGCATGCACAACGTTGCAGGCACTGTGCGGTGCCTGCCATGTTGTGCCTGCAAATGCACACAGTGCAGCCACAGCATTGTGGCGGGCAGTGCTGTGTGCACCGCCCGCCACAATGTTGTGGATGGGGGATGCCACTGCCACTGTGGTGGTGGCATCCTAATTGCCGGTGCGGGACCATTGCACCCCTGGCGGCCCGTCCCAGCACCGCTAGGGTGGCGGGCAGACATAAGTCTGCACGCTATCCTAATAGGCCCCCTAGACCTTTCCCTACCTGCTTAGGGGTAGATGCACAGCCCAGTATGGCCAGCCACCAGCTGTGGATCATCACCATATAATGCAATAATAAGCCCTTAGCTCCTCACCAGAGGTTGAACATAAAGGTTAAAAAACGTGGGGCTCAACGCAGAGCCCTGAGGAACCCATTGTTTGGTGGCATGGAGAGTGGAGGCGAACGGAGAAGCCACAACCTGGAAGGTCTCGTTGTAGAGAAAGGAAGCAAGCCAATCCCGGGACGAGCCCAAAACACCTGCCTCCTCCAATCTGAGCAACAGGATCTGATGGGAGACCGTACAGAGGGGCTCATTAGGATGGCGGACGGAAGAGCGACCGCAGCCCTGGAGTAAGCGGAAAATGCCTTTTCCATGTCCGCCTGCCGCGGACACTCCGTCCGCCATCTCAGGATAGGAAAGAGTGTCAAAATTCCGTCCGCGACGGAAGAACATGCACCGCCGCCCATCTACACCCGACAACGCGGCGGACGTAACCAATCCAGAGACTCCGCCGTACGGACTGACGTCTACGACCGTCCCCCAAATCAAGATGGCGGAAAATACACATAAAACCGCTGCGGAAAAACAACCTGTCTGAACACGGCGGATTCCTCACAGCGAAGCTAACATACATAGCAGAGATACCCAAAGGAAGCTGCTCGCCACCATGGACCCAGCGCTACACGCTTTCCCGATTATCTTCGCGATCCACCACGTCCAAGTCCTGGCCCACTATCGACGACGACGCAGGTAAGGCACAAACCATTCGCTGATTGGAGGGGAGTACCTGCAAGGGTCGTGACGTTGGGAGGGGGGAGTGTCATGTTCCTGAAACCACTGATTAGAAGCAAATACAAATACAAAATTGTAGTACGCAAGCAGGAATGACTACGACAAACCACGACACATGATTGACTACCTTTATTACACATAATAGGGGTATAATCACAGTGCATGCGTGAGCATGGGCATTGTGCCCAACAGAGCAGGTACATCAGAGGCAGCACATCAGAGGGCAGAATGCAGTATCAGAACAGCAACAGGGCATTGTGTACAACAGAGCAGGTAAATCAGTGGCAGCACATGAGAGGGCAGAATGCAGTATCATAGCATCAACAGGCAGCACGTGAGAGGGGCTAAGTGCATCAACAGTCCATTGCACTGACCATGTCCATCAGAGGCAGCACGTGAGAGGGGCTAAGTGCATCAACAGTCCATTGCACTGACCATGTCCATCAGAGGCAGCACGTGAGAGGTCAGAATGCAGTATCAGAACAGCAACAGGGCATTGTGCCCAACAGAGCAGGTACATCAGAGGCAGCATGTGAGAGGGCAGAATGCAGTATCAGAACAGCAGCAGGGCATTGTGCCCAACAGAGCAGGTACATCAGAGGCAGACCGTGAGAGGACAGAATGCAGTATCATAGCATCAACAGGGCATTGTGCCCAACAGAGCAGGTACATCAGAGGCAGCACATCAGAGGTCAGAATGCAGTATCAGTTCCGGCCATGTCCACAACCGCCGTGCCAGGGCCGGCCCAGGACTGCCGTTCCGGCCATGTCCACAACCGCCGTGCCAGGCGAGTGAACACCCGTCGGTGGGTGACATGGCCGGCACGGCGGTCCTAGGCCGGCCCTGGCACGGCGGTTGTGGACATGGCCGGAACGGCGTTCCTGGGCCGGCCCTGGCATGGCGGTTGTGGACATGGCCGGAACGGTGGTCCTGGGCCGGCCCTGGCACGGCGGTTGTGGACATGGCCGGAACGGCAGTCCTGGGCCGGCCCTGGCACGGCGGTTGTGGACATGGCCGGAACGGCGGTCCTGGGCCGGGCTGGTCCGGCCGGTGTACGGTGGATGATGCAATGTGACTGTAAGGGGGGTCATGAACTGCCATGTCCATTGACTACATCTAAAGGGTGTTTTGGCCTGCACCTCCCCCGCCGAATACGTGCACACCCATGGTGGCGCCACTGATAGGACATTGTTGCAAAAGAAGCATCCGTCCCGGAACCTTGCACGTGCGGTTGCCGATGTGTGAGCGTGACGGTCCGTGCACATGCAGCCAATGGGGAGAGGGAACGCGGCCCGCGTATGCCCATTCGTACATTGCAGAAGCTGTGCACCGCCATGGAGGCGCCAATGATTGTATATTTCCAGACGCTGCACCGTGGTGTATTGGCTGCAGTTGCGTCATGAGGGTTGTGAGCGTGATAGGGAAACTTCATATGTCATGCACTATTCCATGTGTGTCCATACTATGCCCATCGGTGTGCACACAATGTGCAACACATGTGCATGTAGACGTGTTGACGTCGGGTGTGCCCCAACAGACGTTTTAACTTATTCACATCTACACAGTACATCACGCCTGTATCGCCACATTCTGGATATGTTGTCAGTGTGTGGTTCATGTGAGGTCACTACAATGGTGGGGGTACACATGTATTCAGTGTATGTGTGTTGCCTGTTGTGTCACCATGCATGTAATGTCCGTATGCTCACCATTATTGGTGTTGGCATTGGTGCATGATGACATGGTGTGTGTGTATCATTATCGTTTGTGTGCATGAACTTGCATGTGTGTCTGTGATGTGGCTTCTACACATTAGGGGCATGACACACGTCTTGTCAGTAATGTTGACATGTGACTAAGTAGCGTTGTACGTATTGACACACTTCCTGTTGCAAGTGGCTGCACATTGTTAATGGGGCAGTCAGTATTGTAGTTACTATCAGAGATGTCACACATATGAACATTGTCCTACACATTTATCTTCTTGCTAATGTTGGCTTACATGTGATGGAGTTGCACACATATGCGTCGTTTGTAAGTTGACTCAAGTTACATCTCTCTCCCACACAGGAGGGCTCCAAATGTGCATCGGCCATACACTGTGCTGGAGGATATGGTTGACGAGGAGGTGATCAGGAAATTCCGGCTAGATCGACGTAGATTGATGGAGCTTGTTGCCCAATTGTCACCTCATCTGCAGCCACGAAGGACATATCCTGGTTCCATTACACCCCCAGCAAAGGTGATGGCGGCACTACACTTTTTCGCTACTGGCACCTTTCAGTACACTGTTGGACATGCCGGGGGATGTCACAGTCCATGTTCAGCATGGTACTTCGGGATGTTCTAAAAGCTATGATGCTGTACAAGGATGACTACATCCATTTCCCACGGCCGGAAGAGTTGGCAGCAGTCAAAGCAGACTTCTATGCACTGGGCCAGATACCACACGTAGTGGGTTCCATTGATGGCACACATATCGCTATAATTCCACCACGGGCACGTGAGCAGGTTTATAGGAATCGGAAGCACTTCCATTCGCTGAACGTGCAGGTGGTGTGCCTGGCCAACATCATCATCTCCCATGTGTGTGCAAGATTTCCTGGCTCCGCACATGACGCCCACATCATGCGGAGCAGCATTGTCCCCCAACTGATGGGAAATCTGCGTCCCAGTCATGCCTGGCTTGTTGGTGAGTATGCTGTGGGGACTTTTGTGATATCTGTGTGGCATGGGATACCCACCAAATCTGGTAGTGATATTTGTGTCTGTCATCCCCCTACATAGGCGACTCGGCGTACCCAAACCGGCCCTGGCTCCTGAGTCCCATACGTAATCCTACTACAGCGGGTGAAATGCGCTACAATGATGCACATGGAAGGACACGTAGAGTGGTGGAACGTACTTTTGGACTGCTAAAGTCTAGGTTTCGGTGCCTGGATAAGACCGGAGGGGCCCTGCCTTACTCACCAGGCAAAGTATGCAGGATCGTGATTGCCTGCTGCATGCTCCACAACGTACAAGACGAACAAGTTCCTCGGCCTCCAATCCCACCCATGTCGACTGATGAGGATAGTGGTGAGGAGGAAGGTGTGGACCAGAGGCGCCAGCTCATTGATCGCTACTTCCCTTGAATGTGAGTAACTACCTGTTGTGCCGGTTGACAATGCCTTATGTTTGTTTGCTGGTGTTGTGTGGATGTGGTGTGCATCAGCTGGGTGTTCTGCTATGTGATGGTTGCATATGTGTGTGTTCATGTATTTGGACATGCAAGTCTCCATGATGTGTGTCCTCTCATCCAATGGTTTTGTGATGATTGTGGTTTGTGGAATGTTGCTGTGCAGTGTGTTGTGATGGGTGTGATTCTGTTCCCTGACGTGTGTTTGCTATCTCTGAATTTCCCTAGGTCACTCCCGCAGCGGCATGAATATGTACGACTTGGATCCCTGCACCTGGTTACGTCTGTTTCAGAGGCAATCATGTGAATAAACATGGAGGCAACACATCATTGAGTGTGTAAGTGGCATTTATTTACAGGTTGTGCATTGGTGCTGGTGAATATTTACAAGTAAGTGTGGGGTGGGTGAGTGTGAGTTGAAGGTAATGGCAGATGAATTGTCCGTGCTGACACCATGTTGGCTGATGTCAGGCTAGTCCAGCAGACCTGTGCCAATGATTGGCTATGTGGGACAGGATAGTTGGCAGGGTGAATGGCTGGCTCAGGCAGTGTCAGAGTCATTGTCGGCCCCTCTTGCTGCGTGTGGATGGAGCACCACCACTGCTCTCACCCACTTCCAGCCTCAGACGGCCCCTCCGTCTGTGAGGTGGAACGGAGTCAGCTGGGGGGGCAGGTTGCTGAGGGGCCACATCCATCGCCAGGGGCACAGGTGGCGGTGGCGGTGGCGTTGCTGGCCGTGGCGTCTGGACACTTGGTTGAGGGGGGTGGGGTTGTTGCGGGCTATCCATTCCCTCCACATTGTTGTCTGCTGGCCCATGATGTCTACTATCTGGCCAAGACAGCCCGCAATGTCCCGCAACATGTTTGTGTTGTCCACCGAGTCCTGGTGGGCACGATCTACATGTTCCTGGCTACGGTCGTAGGAAGCCTGGCACCTGGCTAGGGCTTCAAGTGACTCTGCCACAGGATGGGGTGGGTGGCCTTCCTCAGCGCGACGGAGTGTGGATCTCCTGGTTGGCTGATGTGGCCTCGCCTCTCTCCTTTCTGGCCCACTCTCCCTGCTTGGTTGGGAGGCCGATGGCCCTGTGTCGTGCCGTGGGTTAGGCAGGGTGGCACAGGCAGGAGTGGTGGTACTGGTGGTGGTGGTGGGGACTCTGCAGATCACTGTGGCCGGTGTAGCTGGAGTTACACAGGCGACGGTTGTGGTAGCCGGGATTTCTTGTTAGCCAGATGGCCCTGGCGGTCTGCTTGGGCCTGCACCATCCTCCGCACCGGAGCTGCCTGTGGCATCGTCCTCAGAGAGTCCGGTATGGGTGTGAGGCGAGTCTTGCGGCCGGTTGCTGGTTTGACCAGTCAGATTACGATCACCTGAAGGACAAGATTGTGCTGATCAGTACTCTGGACATTACATGTTCATATCAATTTGATGACATTTCAGTGTCCTGTCGCACACACCCCACCCACCTCTCTCGCACACCCCACACACCTCTCCCACACCCCGCACCCCCCACCACCCTCCCTGTGGACATGGGGGCCTGTTGGGAGTTGTAGTGCTGGTCTCTCACACACCCCACCCACCTCTCACACACCCCCACCCCACACCCCACCACCCTCCCTGTGGAAATGGGGGCCTGTTGGGAGTTGTAGTGCTGGTCTCTCACACAGCCCGCCCACCTCTCTCGCACACCCCACACACCTCTCCCACACACCGCACACCCCACCACCCTCCCTGTGGACATGGGGGCCTGTTGGGAGTTGTAGTGCTGGTCTCTCACACACCCCACCCACCTCTCTCGCACACCCCACACACCTCTCCCACACCCCGCACCCCCCACCACCCTCCCTGTGAACATGGGGGCCTGTTGGGAATTGTAGTGCTGGTCTCTCACACACCCCACCCACCTCTCACACACCCCCACCCCACACCCCACCACCCTCCCTGTGGACATGGGGGCCTGTTGGGAGTTGTAGTGCTGGTCTCTCACACAGCCCACCCACCTCTCTCGCACACCCCACACACCTTTCCCACACCCCGCACCCCCCACCACCCTCCCTGTGGACATGGGGGCCTGTTGGGAGTTGTAGTGCTGGTCTCTCACGCACCCCACCCACCTCTCACACACCCCCACCCCACACCCCACCACCCTCCCTGTGGACATGGGGGCCTGTTGGGAGTTGTAGTGCTGGTCTCTCACACACCCCACCCACCTCTCACACACCCACACCCCGCACCCCCCACCACCCTCCCTGTGGACATGGGGGCCTGTTGGGAGTTGTAGTGCTGGTCTCTCACACACCCCACCCACCTCTCACACACCCCCACCCCACACCCCACCACCCTCCCTGTGGACATGGGGGCCTGTTGGGAGTTGTAGTGCTGGTCTCTCACACACCCCACCCACCTCTCACACACCCCCACCCCATACCCCACCACCCTCCCTGTGGACATGGGGGCCTGTTGGGAGTTGTAGTGCTGGTCTCTCACACACCCCACCCACCTCTCACACACCCCCACCCCACACCCCACCACCCTCCCTGTGGACATGGGGGCCTGTTGGGAGTTGTAGTGCTGGTCTCCCACACACCCCACCCACCTCTCACACACCCCCACCCCACACCCCACCGCCCTCCCTGTGGACATGGGGGCCTGTTGGGAGTTGTAGTGCTGGTCTCTCACACACCCCACCCACCTCTCACACACCCCCACCCCACACCCCACCACCCTCCCTGTGGACATGGGGGTCTGTTGGGAGATGTAGTGCTGGTCTCTCACACACCCCACCCACCTCTCACACACCCCCACCCCATACCCCACCACCCTCCCTGTGGACATGGGGGCCTGTTGGGAGTTGTCGTGCTGGTCTCTCACACACCCCACCCACCTCTCACACACCCCCACCCCACACCCCACCACCCTCCCTGTGGACATGGGGGCTTGTTGGGAGTTGTAGTGCTGGTATCTCACACACCCCACCCACCTCTCACACACCCCCACCCCACACCCCACCACCCTCCCTGTGGACATGGGGGCCTGTTGGGAGTTGTAGTGCTGGTCTCTCACACACCCCACCCACCTCTCACACACCCCCACCCCACACCCCACCACCCTCCCTGTGGACATGGGGGCCTGTTGGGAGTTGTAGTGCTGGTCTCTCACACACCCCACCCACCTCTCACACACCCCCACCCCATACCCCACCACCCTCCCTGTGGACATAGGGGCCTGTTGGGAGTTGTAGTGCTGGTCTCTCACACACCCCACCCACCTCTCACACCCCCCCACCCCACACCCCACCACCCTCCCTGTGGACATGGGGGCCTGTTGGGGGTTGTAGTGCTGGTCTCTCACACACCCCACCCACCTCTCACACACCCCCACCCCACACCCCACCGCCCTCCCTGTGGACATGGGGGCCTGTTGGGAGTTGTAGTGCTGGTCTCTCACACACCCCACCCACCTCTCACACACCCCCACCCCACACCCCACCACCCTCCCTGTGGACATGGGGGTCTGTTGGGAGTTGTAGTGCTGGTCTCTCACACACCCCACCCACCTCTCACACACCCCCACCCCACACCCCACACCCCACCACCCTCCCTGTGGACATGGGGGCCTGTTGGGAGTTGTCGTGCTGGTCTCTCACACACCCCACCCACCTCTCACACACCCCCACCCCACACCCCACCACCCTCCCTGTGGACATGGGGGCTTGTTGGGAGTTGTAGTGCTGGTATCTCACACACCCCACTCACCTCTCACACACCCCCACCCCACACCCCACCACCCTCCCTGTGGACATGGGGGCCTGTTGGGAGTTGTAGTGCTGGTCTCTCACACACCCCACCCACCTCTCACACACCTCCACCCCACCAACCTCCCTGTGGACATGGGGGCCTGTTGGGAGTTGTAGTGCTGGTCTCTCACACACCCCACCCACCTCTCACATACCCCCACCCCACACCCCACCAACCTCCCTGTGGACATGGGGGCCTGTTGGGAGTTGTAGTGCTGGTCTCTCACACACCCCACCCACCTCTCACACACCCCCACCCCACACCCCACCACCCTCCCTGTGGACATGGGGGCCTGTTGGGAGTTGTAGTGCTGGTCTCTCACACACCCCACCCACCTCTCACACACCCCCACCCCACACCCCACCACCCTCCCTGTGGACATGGGGGCCTGTTGGGTTTTGAAGTGCTGGTCTCTCACACACCCCACCCACCTCTCCCACACCCCCACCCCACACCCCACCACCCTCCCTGTGGACATGGGGGCCTGTTGGTAGCCTTTTACATTTTGGTGAGTATGTGGCCCACGTGCATGGGTTGGGGCCTGGGAGATGTGTCTGCTCCCTGTTGTGTGAGGCTGACCATGTTGTTCTGCTCGTGGTGCTTGGTTAGTACTTACCAGCCTCTTCTCCTTCTTCAAGTCCTTCAAGGCTCTCTGGGTGCAGTATGGCCAGCACCTTCTCCTACCAATCTGTGTAGGGTATGGGCCGCCTCCAGTGAGATTAGCTCTCACAAGATTTTTGCCACGGATGCCTTTCACCCTGGTTTTCAGGTCATGCCACTGCCTCTGTATCTCGTGCTTTATCCTTGGCACGGTCCCAGACGCATTCACCCGACTGACAATCCTGTCCCACATGTGATTTTTTTGCTCCACGGTGGTCTGCTGGACTTAAGCCCCGAATATGTGGGGCTCAACACGGATAATTTCATCTACATTACCCTCAACTCGGTCTCCGTGAATTTAGTTTTTTTTTGGGTGCCATGGTGTGTGGTGCTCAGGGTATGGGTTGGTGAGTTGGGGGGTGCAGGTGTGTGTTGTGTGGTGTGTAGGAATGGTGTGGTGGGTGTTTCTGTGGTGTGTGTGGTAGGGTGGTGGATGTGTGTCTTCAATTGGTGTATGCTGTTGCCCGTATTGGGCCTCTTGCTAGCTGCTATGCTGTGATTCAAAGGATTTTGGTAGTGGGTGTGAGTCTTTTTATAGTCGTGTCTCAATGGTTGTTGGCAGTCAGGTGGTAGGTGGGTGTGTTGACTAGTGTGCATTATTGGGTACTTGGGGGGTGTAATTGTGGCTTGTGATTGGTGTTGGTGTTTCCGGTGGGGGGTACTCCTTTTTCGTGTGTTTGCAATTTACTTCCGTCTCACGTTTTGACATAGGTTTGACGGTAGGGATGTTGTTCGTGTTGGCCTTCCGCTGTGATGCACTGTTTCTCATAGCAATGTTTCCGCCGCGGACGTGGATGGCGGTGCGTACCGAGGTACAGGCGGCATTATTCTAATCGCGGACACAGAGCCTTCGCAGGTATGGCGGTGGAGGTGGCTGTTTCCGTGTTAATGTGCGTCCGTGGCGGACGGGGTTTCGTCGGTTCCGTCCGCTTGCGGCGGTCTCAGGTGTACTCCGTCCGCCGCGGACGGGGTTTGCTGTACTCCGTCCGCCGCGGACGGAGTTTACTGGCATTTTTATCCTAATCGCAACGGCGGGTTCTCCGCGGCGCGGTCGGGAGTATCTTGGCCGCGTCCGTGGCGGACGAATCCCGTTTCCGTCCGCCATCATAATCGGCCCCAAAATGCGGCACTGAGGTCTAAAAGAATCAGAGCCGACGTACGTCCCTCATCTAGAGCAAGCCTAAGATGTTCAATGGCAGCTACGAGAGCAGACTCCATGCTGTGGCCTGAGCGAAAACCATTCTGAGAAATGTCCAGGCAGTTCTTCACTTCCAGAAATCTAGTAAGGATAGAGTTAATATGGGTCTCAGTGATCTTGGCGATCCACGGGAGAAGAGAAATCGGGTGATAATTTTCCAGTTGGGCTGCGTCCAGGGAAGGTTTCTTGAGCAGTGGAACTACACTGGCTTGCTTCCAAGTGCTGAGAACGATCACACAAGACAAGGATATGTTAATCACCTGGCTCAAAGGTGAAAGAGCACAGGTAGCGATTTCATGATTTGGTCAGGTGTAAGAGGGTCAGAAGGGGAGCCGGATTTTGATCTTGTTGAATATTGACCGTAGCTCATCCAGGGAGACCAGTGGAAATGCAGCCAGTGAATGTGAAGGGAGTGGTCCTGGCACATGCTCAGGACTCATTGCAGTGTGCGTGAAGGTCTTATAAATGTTCTCCACCTTTTTGACAAAAAAGGTGGCAAGAGCCTCACACTGCTCATCAGATGATATATAAGGCACTACAGGGACCCCCGCCTGTTTCAAATCTTTCAACATGGAAAAGATGGTTTCGGAGGGGTTGCCACGGCTCCTAATTTCACTGGCGAAGTAGACTGCCTGCGCTGTATGAATGGCCCTATGATAGTTCTTGATAGCTGCTTGATAGCACTGCTTCTGCATCAGGTCATACTTCCGTCTCCATACCTGGTCCAGCCTTTTGCGGGTTTTATGCAAAATGGTGAGATCATCATTATACCATGGATTGGATTTAGAGTTACGACAAATTGATCACTTCGCCGGAATAAGTACATCAAGAGGACTGAGAATCCAGTCTGAGAGTGCTTTATCATTGGCATCAGGATCAGCTGGCATACTGAAGGCATTTATGGAGAGGTCATGAAATTGGTCAAGATCAAGTTTATGCCAGGGGCATTTAAAAACAACCTTCTGACACTGCTTCTGCGAAGTGATAACCCCCTGAAAGAGAACTAGGTATCAAATAGTGATCTGACCAGCAGACTAGAGTATGTAGAGTACTCCAGCCACTGCAGGGTCACCTCAGTCATCAGGAAATAATAAATATGGCTATGCATGCCAGTGGGGGCACATTGCAGTACAGCCTACTCTGAGGGTGGCGCAGTCTGGGGTTGAAATGTCACCTACATTACTGCCCTATGCCAGCTTGATCAACAGTGCTTGCTTCACGGTGATAGTGTAGTGCAAGCAATGGCCTTTTACATGTCTCCATGATTATTGTATAGCCGAGTAAAGCCGGCTCTAATTGTAATGTATTTGATGTCACTACCTTTCTCTTTCACTCCTGTTAGACCTGGCATCTTTGGCGTGGTTTCCCCCTATCTTTTTGCCTCTACCTCCTGTATTTTTGATGCTGTGCTGGATTTCGTTTTTGCTGGTTTATATGCTTTGAACACTTTGCCACTGCTGATCAGTGCCAGAGTGTGAGTGCTCCCTATGTAAAGTATTATTCTGATTAAATAAACCTGTTTGGCATATTTGTATCACCATGAAGTCCCTAGTAAAGTGCACTGGGTGTGCCAGGGCTGGTTATGACAAATGCTACTAGTGGGCCTGCAGCACTGATTGTGCCACCCACAGGAGTAGCCCTAAAATGATGTCTCAGGCCTGACACTGCAGTGCCTGTGTGCAGTTTAGAAACTGCCATGTCCTCCTGGTCAGTGTCCCAAAGACCAAAGAGACATAAACTTGATATCTTTGAACCTGTTCTGTTGACATTGTGTGTTTGTGTTTCTGTTTCTTTTTGTACATTGTCTATACAGGAGAAGATACACTTTTTTCATTTTGGAAAGCGGGTGTAGATTCCACATCACATCACTTAAGTAAGTGTTGCAGTAGCACCATAGAGGTCCTGACGAAAGCCGTTTTAGGCTGAAACATGTTGACCGAATAACATCACTGGTGGGTAGCAATTCCTTATATGCTATCAACATACTGTTTTTAATCATACCACTTTGATGGTCAGCCCCAATAAAGTGTTCTATGACATCACTGTAGGTATTTTTAGAATCACTTGGATCATTTTCCTTTTTCTTCCTTTTCTTTGAGCACTGCAAACTTAGCCCCTCCCGCTCATATACTGTCATTTGTTGGTGTAATGTTCTGGGTCCATCACTAGGCAGCCTCATGGACTCACTCCGAGGTAGTACCTAGAGGACACCATTTACCAACACATACCCAGATAACGAGATTCCACTTATGAGTGGGCTGATGGGTATTCTTTCTCTGTTTCTGTATCTTCTCTATTTTCATGTCTTTTGGGTATAACAATGTTAATTCTCTAGATCAACTGTGTGGTCTGGGTATGAAAAGAGGACACTATTAGGTCCCAAAGAGAGATTTGCTATTTTCTTTTCTCTCCCTTTATGCTCTTCAGACCTGTAGTACCTTCCATGTGTTTTAGTGACTAGTTGGGGGACTAGGTACTAGTGGGTCTATAAGAATTTCTCCCCTCGGACCCTCCATCACTTTTCTGTTTCTCTGCTCTGCTGGACTGACCTGTTGCTTTGCTGCCAAGGAGAGGGGTAGGACTTTGCTGTTGAGCTGTGTCCCCTGTCTTGAAGGAATCTCCAAGGGCCTGAGTAGAGCTGCCTCCCTGTTCTGAAGTCCCAGGAACAAAAGGACTTCACCCCCAGCTTCCCTGAACTCTGCTGAGAGAGTTCTGTCCTTCCTAGAGTGCTTGATCCAGTTGTGGGCCTCTGGAAGTTGTACCTGTGCTGGGAAGCTTGAAACTAAACTTGAGAGACTTTTGAAATTGAAAAGTGTCGCATCGCTCGCTTGCGGAACGCATCCCCGACAGTGCGAGAAGTTTCCCGCCGCTACGAAGGCCGAGACCGTCGCAGCGCCTGACGCCGCTGCCAGAGCCGTTGCATCCTTCGTTTGCGGGACGCACCAGACCGGTGCGGTAAAATCGAAGATCGCTGCTAGTATCGTCGCAGAGCTTGTCGTCGCTGGGTGAGACTGCCGCACCGCTTGCTTGCGGACCGAATCACGTCGCTGCGAGCATCGTCGCAGAACCATCGCATTGAGGAACTGCGAGAGAGAGGATCACCGCTGGACCGCGCATCGTCGCCCTGGAGATCGTCGCAGCCCCTACGAGATCGTCGCATCGTGCCTTTGCGAGAACAAACTTCCTACGGAACCTACGCACCGGAATCCATACAAGTGGCCTTCCTCCCCATACAGACCGGATTCGTCGCAACACGCCCGCTGCTGCAGAGGGGCTGTTGCAAACACCTCCCCTGGGTCTCAGGAGCAACGCATCGCTTGTTTTCCACCGCACCAGCTTCTGCTTTTGGAACTTTGTTGCAACTAAAAGGTACTGTGAGTAAACGTGACGCAACTGTGAACTTTTCACGCATCTGTAGAGAATTCTATCGCAACATAGAGAATTCTATCGCAACCTAAAGAATTTTAACGCAACCTTAAGAACTGTTTTGAAACCATATTCTTGAACTGTGGATGTTGGATTTTTGTCATTTTGGTCTTGTGTAGTTTAGATTACAATACCTTTATTTTTCTAAACTGTTGTGGAGTCAGTTAGTGGTGTTTTCACTGTGTTACTGTGAGTGTTGGTACAAATACTTTACGCATTGCCTTTGGTTAGCCTAGACTGCTCGTGCCAAGCTACCTAGAGGGTGAACAGGGGTTATCTCAGAGGGTTATCTCCTTGCCCTGACTAGAAGCAAGGGTCCCTATTTGGACAGTGGTACCTACCTCTGCCAACTAGAGACCCCCAGTTCTAACAACTCCCCAATCCTCACAAAGCGCACCCTAGTATTTTCCCTTTCTTTCCCCCTCTTTGTGGGGCACTTGATATAATACTCTGTCCCAGATTTATTCTGATACTCAATATGATTAAATAATATTGAACGCTTAATTGTGTTGTGTAATTTAAATTAATGCCAGCTGGCATTTAATTCTGTGTTATTTTGAATTGTAAGACTGGGATCACTCCGTTTCTGTACTGTATTCTACCCAGGTCCCAGGACTTGTCTGGCTTTACCGTTTTTGTGTAACTCAATACCATATACAGCACCATCCCTCCATCACTCTCTGTCAGAAGCCCCACTCTCTTGGCCCTTGGTATGATGATAAGGTGGGAATGGTCTGTGTGTGTTTGGAATACAGTTAGAGTCTACTAGCATGCCATCAGGAAAATTAGGATTCTTCCGGTACGGCCTGCACTCGAGTCTACTTAGTGCTGCTGCACCAGTGACCCCCGTTCTGAGGTCGCAAGTCTTTTCCGTGGGCGCTCCTGGTAATTCCGTTGCTGATCGACGCCCAGGGTATCCAGCCTCCGTAGGGCTCGAGAATAAGTATGCCTTCCCATTGTGTTGCACTCTGAGTTTTGCGGGATACATGAGGCTGAATCGCATGTCATTATCTCTCAACCATTTTTTCGTTGCCCAGAATTCCTTCTGTAGTTCTTGCACTTTATGGGTATAGTCCGGGAAGAGCATGATGACTTGACCATTAAATTAAATGTAGGTGCGCTATGTGCCCTGCCGTGTTGCAGGATCGCATCCCGATCCCTGAACATGAATAATCAGGATATGATTGCACAAGGCAGTGCCCCAGGCTGGGGGGGGGGGCGCAATGCCCTGTGCTCCCACTCAATTGTGAAGAATTTTGAAAGTCTTTTGGGACGCAGTGTGTTCACTATGCAGTCCTCCAAAAAGAGCTCCACGCACTGGCCCTCTGCTTTCCCTGGAAATTTCATGATGCAGAATTTATTCCTCCTGGAACAGCTCTTCAGTGTCATCAACCCATTATTCTAGGTACATAGTTTGTGTCTGCAGTCCAGCCACCCTATTTTGTAGGGAGGCCACCTCTGATTGCGGGGCTAATATCTCCTTTTCAGTGTCTCTAACCCTGACCGAAATGTTTCGAACATCAGTGTGAACAGTCCCATTTCCAGCGCCACTGTGTATATCTTGGCAAAGGTCAGTTCTCTGGATCCCTTGATCTTGGCCAGTATCTCTGCCATAGTTGGGATTTCCCTGCTTCCCCACCGGGGCCGGCGGCGCGAGGCACCCTGTTGATCCATCTGATTGCAGTGGCAACGCATAATTGTCTATTTTATTTGCCTGCACAGATTTAACTCCTTTGTCTTTGGCCATGGCTATTTAGGGTGTGCCACCTTCAATGTAGGCCAGGATCTCCCCTTCAAAAACCAGAGACTTCTGAACATCAAACTTGTGCGTTCCACTGGTAGTCCATGCACCTCCAGTTGCTTGCTGCCCAGTCTCCACTGTGTCCAGTGTCAATGTAATGCAGCTGGGCCAATGTCCCGAGCCACGTGCTAAGGGCCTCCGCCATCCACTCTGGGACAGCACTGCAGGTCACCACCGTGGGGGTCTAAGGTTTGTAGCGCTGGGAGTGCAGGACTCGATTATGGCTCCAATATACCGGGCATTCGTCCACTGTCTGCCACTCTTACTGAGACAGTTACACTCTGGCCTAACTGGGCTATATTACTCTGACAACGTCCCACTCACCAACGGGCCTCTGTCCATTATATCTGCAGCACCAAGGGTGTGCCGTCTTAATATGGGCCAATGCCGAGGGCCCGCCTCCTAGCCCTCGAGATCAGGGTGTGTGTGTGTAGGCCTCGGTTATGGCCCAATCTCTTTTCTCTGTAGCCCTGGTGCACCACACTCATTTTGGCAGCACCCCACCTCCTTGCATACAGTCCTTCGGCCCCCGTCTCCCCTCGTGTTACCAGAGCGCCGGGAACTTCAGGAGTCACTCGGGCCCTAGATGCTAGGTTGCGCCCGATGAGTGCACCTGCAGGATACCTCAGCATCCAATGCGGAAGATGCTCCTGTCCACAGCTAACCAGCACTCCAGGGCCTCGCAAACTCCTCCTTCAGCTAGCCTGCTCGAAGTCCAGACCGTACCCAGCCTGGCATTGTCTCCTTACAGGGGAACGACCCCCCTGTAACATGCGCCTGCCTCACCAGCCCTATAGCTCTCCGGTTCGTGGCCCACTGTGACCGACCACCTCCGTCTATTGCTCGGTGCCTTGAATCGCACCCCTCAGCCACCAGTCCATGTCTGGCACCGGTTCCTTCATGAGTCTCAGGACAGCAGCGCCCGAAGTGGACTGGCACAATTTTGGCACACTCACTTGGAGGCTGCCAGCCTCCAGCGGGCCCCATCTCCTGCCTTCACCTCTGCTGCTGCCGTGTTTTATTCAGGCTTAACTAGCGAGGGACAAAGGGGACTGATCTTGACTCCGTGTCAGCTTGAAATGCTGCCAGTGGTACAGGATTATGCAGGATTCACGTTTGGTTGGCGGTAGCTCTGGGGAAACACATCTAGGCAGCCATCTTGCCTGGCCATACCCTGTACCTTTCAAGTTGTTAATTTAATTGTTTGTTTGATTTTATTGGTTAAAGTTGTTTATAGGTTTATTTTATTGGTTGGTTTAGTTTAGTTTGATTTTTTTATCAGTTGAGTCCTATGGTAAATGCTCATTTAGGTTTTATATTTGATGTATGATATATAGTTTGACATTTTTTGACATACATGTATTTATACATATATTTATTAATATTTAGGCACTCATTTTGATGTCGGGCGGACCGCCACTCAAGTCCCGACATCCAGGGCATCAGTCTGACCTCTGGATTACAATACTGGTGGTTGACGCGATTATGTTGGGGGAAGACCGCTGCCTCCAACAGGCTTAAGGAGCCCATCGGGGCAGCAGTGGGACACTAATCCCTACCATGGAGGCGATGCCTGTGCAGGCACCGTAGTAGGGATTAGGATGTCCCTTTCTGACTGCCTTTTCATGGATGTCCCACCGCCATGAAAAAGCAGACAGTAATGGACTATGGGGGCCCACAAGCAGGGCCCCGTTGCCAATGCTAAGTGGCCAGGGGAGCACATGTGGTGCTCCCCCAAACCTCGGTGCACTGTTTGCCAGGCACCACATGTTGCCTAGTACACGGTGAATGGATGTTTGAAAAGTGCCAGTTTGTACTGCGGTTTGCGCTGCTGCCCTTTTCCTGGGCTGCAGCACAAACCTCAGTTCAAAAAGGCACATTACGACCACGATGCTGGCCATCCTATCCTAATTGAGCAGGTGGGACAGCTGGCTCATTATCAGACAGACACCAGCCTGCAGCGATGGCCGTCATACGTTCGTCCGACCTCCATTGTAATGAGGGCCATTGGCCTCATTACGTCCTGTCAGTGGCAGTCCCCCAAACATTAAAATGAGGGCCTTAGTATGCTGTTTAATGGTTTATAGTTAATGCTATTTTTTGGTGGTTGCATTGATAATATTTTAGATATGCAATTTTGTATGGTGAATGGTAAATATTTTAATGTAATATATTTAATTTAATTTAAATGTGTGTATAAAAAGTTTGGGTTTATTTAAAGGAATTCTTTTAAGTAGTAAGTGTTTATTATATCAATTTATTCATTAATAATTATGTAATTAGTTTGGCGATAATATTGCAGTCGATGTTGTGTGAATCAATATTGTTGATATATTACGTGTTTATTTAAAGGCAACAATATTGTTTTCCAATACTTTTTTTTTATATAGGTAAAAATCGATATATTTAACCACAACATGTATATTTTCGATACCTTTGGATTTTGTAGTTAAGTACAGGAAGTCAATATTTTTGTTATTGATATATATTTACCGACATTTTTGTGTTTCGATATTGTATGCATCAATATTATGTCAGTGATCCAGACAGGAGAAGCAAGTCAAACATGTCTAGACACTAAAGACAAAAAAGAGAGGGAGCGAGAGAGAGAGAGAGGGAAGCGTTATTTTAGGAAGGATTAGGAACAATGACAGACTTTCAGCCTTCTTTAAATTGACAAGTGGTGAGTTTATGTTAATATTTTGAATTGATGGCTCTAAGACAGAAAGAATGGAGTTATAGGTTTGGAAAAGCACTCCGGAAATTGTTTAAAAAAATCTAGGAAATCATCACCACTGAAGTTACACAAACAACTTAAAGAAGAGAGAAGTTCTACAGCATAATATAAATCGCTAATAGCAGATGGTTTAGGAAAGACTCCTGGGGAAGAAGGACAGAGAGTCCCAGTGTCTGTGAGGGAAGGAGAGTGAGTCATCAGCTTGCGGCAAGGGACACCCAGTAGGGGGCCCTTAATAGCGCAGCGTGTAGGGTACTGGTAGAGGCAGCCAAGCTAGGACCTGGGGCAGATTGCTGCTCTGCGCCCCCTGGGACACCTACTTTTAATCTTCCAGCCTGGAGAATGTCATTCGGCAAGATAGTGTGCTCTAGGCTGTAGTTGGGGCAAGACCTAAATAAACTTTGTGCAATTCTATAATAAGATAGGGGGAGCGGTGGGGTGAGTAGTCCTAAAAATGAACTTTGCACATGCTCCATTGTGTCAGTATAGGTGCAGTTGGGTTAGATCCCTGCTGCCTCTGGCGCTTTTCCGGGGATGTGGAAACATCCCAGCTAGGTCTAGATGCAGCTTGCGGATCACTGACATAATATCATCTGTCAAAATATTGAGGTACCAGAATATCGTGGTCAAAATATTAATGGACATACAGGTAAGTACCAAAATATCGATACCGAAATATCGTTGTTCAAAATACAGTTTTATAACACTTTAAATTATTTTTTTGCCTTAAAATTAATAGAACATTATTTAAATTGTTAAAATAATTAAAGACAACTGTTAGAATTATTTCCAAAATGTTCAAATTAATAAAAATTAAATGTAGTGTAAAAATATGAAGCATGCACAATTAAAAATGCATCTACATATATAAAAATACCTTAATAATATTATTAAATCATTATTACATTTAATTATAAAATGTTAAAAACATAATTAAAATTATAATTACATACATATCTAAATAAACTTGTAATATAAATATATAAATTAATTTTATATATATAAAATTAAATAATTAAAATTAATATTTATTTGTTAATAATATTTCACACTTCATTAATTATAACAGTAGGGAAAATGTTGCATAGCGTAGGGAATAAAATTACTACTCCCACTCCAACAAGTGTAACAGTAGGGAAAGTGTTGCATTGCGGGAGGGTAACAATCACTATTACCACTCCAGGGAGTGCAACAGTAGGGAAAGTGTTGGATAGCAGGTGGGTAAAAATTATTATTCCCACTCCAATGAGTGCAACAGTAGGGAAAGTGTTGGATAGTGGGTGGGTAAAAGTTACTATTCCCACTTCAGCGAATGTAACAGTAGGGGGAAAGTGTTGGATAGCGTGTGGAAATAATTTACTATTCCCACTCAACCAAGTGTAACAGTAGGGAAAGTGTTGAATACCGGGAGGGTGAAAATTACTATTCCCACTTCAGTGAGTGCAACAGTAGGGAAAATAATGGATAACGAGTGGAAATAATTTACTATTCCCACTCCACCAAGTATAACAGTAGGGAAAGTGTTGAATAGTGTAGGGGATTAATTTAGTATTGCCACTCCTGCAATATAATTAACATTAATTAACAATTAATCAATAAAAAAATACCTCCCACCGTATTCCCCTAAAAGGGGTCGATTCCGATTCGGGAAACAAATCCGTACAACGATTCGTATTCGTAGCCGTTTCCGTATGAATCGAAAGAATCCGTCCGAATCACGTAGCACGATCCGTTGCGAGAAAATACATCCGAATCATTGCGAACCGTACGAAAATGAAGGGTAAATCCGTACGACATCGACCCGCACAGTGAACCGTACGATTCGAAAAAAATCCGTACGACCCGCCAAGTACAATTCGGACAGGGCAATAAGTACGCAATTCATATGGTAAACGTCGCGTATGAGCAATTCGTACGGAGGGAAACACTATCACATACGCACCGTACCCCTAAAATCAAGGGGTGTATGCATGAGGTGTACGCACCGTGCACCTACGACCTTGGGGTGTATGAACCGTACCCCTACGGTCCGTACACCTACGATCATGGGGTGTACGCACGGGGACATACGCACCATACCCCTGAAATCCAGGGGTGTACGCATCGACCCCGATGCACCGTACCCCTGCAATCATGGGGCGTATGCACCGTACTGGGGGGTCCGTTTCATACACATTTCGAGGCGAAATCTGCTTTTACAGACGTTTAAGCTCCCGTAGAAAAAGAGACCTATGGAGTGTTGTCGATACGATTCGTACTTTCTGGGTCAGAAAATGCAGCTTCGATCCGTACAGACATCCCGTACTGTGCGTTCTGAATGCAATTCGTACGGATTAGTGAGTTGTACGGTCTTCGGTACGATTCGTACGGAGACCTGCTTTGGGTACACATCGTACTACATCGTACGTACGGGTACGGTTCTGCATACAAATCGTACAGGAAAAAAGCTCTGTACGGCTGTTCGGAGGGCATTTTACCGAATCAGAATTGGCCCCTAAATGTTACCACCAATATTGTAAAATATTATTAAATCAACCGAATTAATTATCAATTAATTAATTAACCAATAACAATTAATAATAAAATAATAACCATCAAATATAAATTAATTCACACAATTAACACTGTAAAATACCTTTAAATGTTATATAATACATATAAAAAATTGCAATTAAAAAAATTACTTCCCACCCTACTTCCCTATCAACCCTCAACACACTCCTAAAAAAAGTACACAATTAACTTATTAACAAATTAAATATTAATACTTATTATCAAATTAATAACTAATTAATAACCGTTTTAACACAATTAACATAATTACCATTAAATGAATTATTATTAATCAATCCATTAATATTTAATTAATTAGCACAATTAGCAGTATACATTATTAAATACAGAAATAATAATGAATGTATTTATTAAATAATTAATTTAAATTAAATTACTTCCCACCCCATTCCCCTATAAACCCACAACCCCTATGGAATAAAATAAAGCAGAAATTAATTAACATATAATTAATTAATTCCCCAAAATTCTTAAATAATATATTATTATTAAATAACTTTGCACCCTATTTCCCTATGAACCCACAACCCGCTACGGAACTAAAATACGCAAAAATAATTGAACATAAAATTCATTACTTTAAAAAAACTCCAACATACATGACAAAAATAATAGATACTTTTAACACACATACTAACACTTAAAACACACAAAAAAGTGATATTTTTAACAACGATATTATAACTGTCGACATTACTAACTTCGATATTATAAAAAACGATTTTTCTTACCTGCATTTCGATATTCTGCACTACTATACTTTTTTAAAGTCGATATTATGTCCGCTCGATATGTAAAACTCGATATTTTGCCATCTCGATATTTAAAATTCGATATTTTGACTGTTTACCATGGCTTGCAACCTAGGGGATGTACCGTCTTTACTGTTTGTGTGGTCAACCTGTCATCAAACCAGCCTTTTGCTGCTTTGCTATACCGCAATATTTGAAAGACTGTAAGTTGGAGAACTGGGAGAGGGGTGAGTCCTGGTGTTAATCCTGCTGCTGGAGAATCGAGGCAACAAGGTGCTGGAATTGTCTGCTAAACGTGCTTAGCAATCTTGGAGCATGCTTGTGTCCCTTCCCTGCAGAGCTATCTTGGAACCAGCAACTGGGAAAGGCGAGGTGGCGTCAATTATGGTATCCAGAGTAAGGGGTGAACTAGTGGTTTTAGTAACAAATTAGAGCACTTCTGTGCTGAAGCGGCCCAGCTTGTAGGTTCCGGACCTCCCTTTTTCCTTTTTTTTTTCCACAGTGACTCTCCTGTGCACTACATCTTTTTCTACTTTGCCCGGCTCTATTTGCCTCACTGATTTACTCATCCGCTAACAGCTTTGGTTAGTATTATAACTGCAACACAAGCCAAATCTGGTAGAATTCTTTCCCCCAGACTGTGCCAAAACCCGAAATCATTAAGAAGCAGAGTACCGCAATTGAGAGTTTTAAAAGGAAGTTGAATATTATCAGCATAAACGTCTACCTTGGTGCAGTCAAGGATGTATGTTGAGATGAAAGCAGATGAAGAGCAGGACACTGTGCCAACGGAGGTTGGGTGTGTGCTGCAGAACTCTATTCAGCCAGTTCAAGAACTTCACTATAGGGGGGAAAAATTCATCATTGAGGGAATGTTCCCCAGTGTGTAACATTATAGCAGAACCACAGATTTTACAGGGGTCTATTGTACTGGACTATACTTTACTGGACTTTTCATCTTTTAAACCAAATAAGGAGATTGTAAAAACAGGTTTGGAACTATTGTTTGAGATGCACAAGAAGCTAAAATATATTTGGAAATGTGTTCTAGTTCTCCAAGTCTCAGCTTCTGTTCAATCAAATATTTCAATGTCCCCCAATTTACTAATGAACCCGTCTAGTAACATACCATTGGATTACATGTGTCTTTGTGCTTTTAGATATTCCGTCAGTGATACTCAAGGAATTACCTTTAAAACGAGAAGGCAAGAGCAGCTCGTTGAGTGCTACAAGTCCTGTCCCACGTTTTGGGCAGATGGTGCTTCTAAGTTGTTAATTGAAACAAAGGTGAACAACTGCAAAATGTTGGTTGACCTATCTCAGCTGGAATCCCTCTTTAAAGAACAAGATGGTTTAGGACAAGTCGTACCCAGTAACTGGGGAGGAATTGCCCAATACAGCATGTGATATCAGAAAAGGAACAAAGGGCATCATTAGGATGGCGGTGGACTTTGTCCGCCCGCTATCCTCACGGTAAAAGGGACCGGTGGGCGCATCCTGCATTCCTGGCATTGTGGCAGGCGGTGTATTCAGCACCGCCCGCCCCAATGCCAGGAAGGCATGCTGTGCACTTCCATTGCCAACATGGCAGGCACCGCGCAGTGCCTGCCATGTTGTGCATGGAACTGCTGGGGGGTACAATAGGTACCCCCCCATGTGCACCCCCCACCCCCCAGAGTACCTGGGGGCCCACAACGGCCCCCCGCAGTCAATTCCCGCATGCCTTTCCGTGGCTGCAATGCCTCCCTTTTGGCTGAGCTGAGCTCGTCATAAGCATGGAAGGGGTTAAACACAGGCAAAGGCTGCACTAAACAGTAACATAAGGGAGGTCTATACAACAAAGGTGGATTTTACTAAGGAATATGTAATCAAATATCATAGGAAAATCTATTGGAAAGAGCTAAGAGGAATAGCTTGGGAAGACATGGAGAGTATATGGACCAAAGCAATTGTCTCCCTGATACGGGGAAGTACAAAGGGTTTTAGGAATATAGTAAATAGAGTGTTGGGGCGACCAAAAATATTGTAGCAGTGCTGTTCCCCGAGGAAACATGTGTGAGATATACCAGAGCTGTACACACTTAAAGAGGTGAATGACGGAGGAACTGGGAGTATGCAGGTTAGTGCCTCAGACACAGAGGCGGTTGAGAGACATTTGCCTCCGTTATTAGGGTGCATTGATTCCATCATAAAAGCCTAAAATCCTCTGTGGCCCAGGGTCCTGATGGCCTTTCCTCTGACATAATTAAACCCAATACAAGTTTGTGGGATCAAGCCCTGGCTCTGGTGTTTGGAACAAAATCAGCTGTCAGGAGATACAGAGAACCTGGAAAGATAGTATTAACGTACCACTGTATAAATAGGGGAAGTGGGACCTGCCGTCAAGCTACCGCATGATTACACTGTTGGATATCCCCAGCAAGGTGTATGCAAAACATCCACTGGAGTTGCTAGATGATTGGGTAAGTGATGTTAATATCCTACCAAAGGTCCAAATGAGTTTTCGTTAAGGCTATTCAACAATGAATGGTTGTTTAATAATAAATCTTTTGGTTGAAAAATATGCCTTTAAAAAGAAACAATTCTGTATGTGTCAAAAATTGATTTGTCAACAGCATTTGACATTATAAATAGGCCTTTACTTTGGGAGGAGATGAGGAAATGGGAGTGTGTTCCAGGAATATTAAAGCTGATTATCCAACCAAACAAAGGCTCATGGACAAGGGTTGAACTAGGGGGTAATGGAGCACTTTCCAGAAAAATTAACACCCATAATAGATTGAGGCAGGGGTGTATGATGGCTCCGCTCTTGTTCTCTAATTATATTGCGGCACGATGGTAGGATGAAACCGTGCTTGATCCTTTCCACCAAATTAGGAAATTAGGGCATCTCAGTAATGTTTTAAGACGATGATATAGTTTTGTTGGATCTTACACCAGTCGACCTTCAGAGGCAATTAGATGTTTTTGCTGAATATTATAAGCACAACAATCTGAAAATAAATATGGCTAAAACCAAACGAATGGTCTTCTAGAAAGGGAAGGTCCAGAATAAAAGTTTTAAGTGGTGGCTAAGTGGCTAAGTGGCATCTTATTAGAGGTGGTGTTCTTTTTAGAAATAACCTCAACTCTCATATTGACATTCAGGAAGCTTGATATAGAATGGACTTAGCTTTGGGCCATAAGAAGTGCCTAATTTGTAAAATATTAAGTGCAGGTGCTCAAAAGTTTGTCGGAGGCCACACCTACTTTTCTCTGGCTCCACCCACTTCCTCCACTGGCTCCACCCACGGTGGGTGACATGACCTGCTGAGACTGTCACTCAATCCGCCACCACACTGCACATTATGCCTTTGCAAAAGTTTACTTCCATTCCTGCACACCCAATATAAACGCAACTTTGCAACTCTAGGTCACATCACATGAAAAAAAATCTTAAGACAACTAAATTGCAGGATGTCTAACAGTGTCAGTGGGCAGGCTGTGCAGAAAGTTGTTGTTGCTGGAATCTTGGGCTGGCCCTTTAAGCAGGAACCAAGCAAGACTGTTTGTGCTGCTTCAACTGTACTCAGATGCATGCTGAGTAAGGGGTCCGGCTGTAATGTGTTGAGCACAGAACTCTGCAACACTTGAGGCTGACACACTCCTTCTTGGAGGTGGGGGCACTACATGCTGACAGAAACACTGACAGAAAACCCTCCTCCTAAAAGATCCCATGAAAGAACACCTGAGGCTGGGACAGAGCACCCCTGGGTTGTTGGTACACTTGGAGCTGGCGTAATCCACTTCCTCTGAACTAAGAAAGTAAGCACCCCTGATGGAACCATTGCCCAATAGTGGGTGTGGGGGCCAGCCCTGGATCTCTATCACTCTTTCTTTGGGACCACCTCAAAGCTATTGAGGATTCATTGCTTGAGAGTTAGCATGCTGGGAATTACAGGCATATGCTTATACCAGGCAAATGAAACTACAAATCTCAGCATGCTTCATTATTGAATGAAAGCTTTCATCATTTGAAATTCTCACCAGTGAAATGCAGCAGTCGGCTTATGTCAGAGTGTGGTCATGGTGATATAAGAAGTAAACACCCTAGCAGGAGTGTTTTATTTGTTTTTTGTCTGTCCAGTCACGTGCTTCTCACTATAGACTAGTAAGTGTCTCTAGTACCTTCTCCAGTCTTATTTAAATTATTTTTAGCACTAGGTTAGTACCCTTCCATTTCTGGTGCTTTGCAGCAGTTTAAAGAAATTCTCATTGCTCAAATGCGTGTAATTTTTTATATTTATGGGTTTCCATCCTCTTCATGCATGATTTTCCTCACGAGAAAGCGTCACTCCTAGTTGAAAAATATCACTTATAATTACACTGAGCCTCCTTCCTTCTTTTGTGTTGTTTTCTCTAATGTTCTTGATCGTTTTTTTGAGAAAATATGAGTGCTGGTATGTCCCATCTTCAACCATTGGCTCAAATTAAGCACTGGGTCTACCATACCCACCACAGTACCAGGAGACATTATGGTAAATGTGGCCTATAATATAACATAACATACAAGTGGAAGATTCCTCTTCTTGCTTCACACGTAGCAGTTTCTCCCTGCTCTTGCCCAGAATTCCATGAACTCAAAGGTCACAGCCTCAACATGTGATGCCCTAATCAAAGCTATTGGCTTCTTCAATATGTAGATGTCCCTCTGAAGAAAAACTGGACAGAAACTAAGCGTTAGCAGATGTAATCCTGATGCAGATTTGCAATTGCTTGTTGCCGGATTTACAGATCTGTGTGCACATTGTTGTGCTCTTTTTGCATTCTTTACCACAGTCACATTTGAAGACCGTGTTGAACCTTTGTCAGTAGTAAACAAGCATCAAGATTGCAGACGCCTGGAGTTCTTGCTAGAGTATGTTCTTATGTTGTAAATGGGGCACTATTATCAGCATTATGTCTGAATTGCTTTCATGTAGGGCTGGTCCTATTAAAGTTAAATCCACCAAGGGACAGGAGCCATAGCCCATAATAGAATTTTGTCTCTCTCCAGTTTACAACCATTCTAGAAGGCTTCCATATACACCTCTGCATTGGGGTTCAGTAGCTCAGGAGCACAATAGCCTTGCCAGTGAGAGGGGATATACATGCAATTATCAGCCAGGACATTACAAGTCTCTGCTCTCAAGACGCCCAGAAACAACTTAAGAAAACCAAGTTAGACCTTTGGGGCAGTTGCATGCTTCGTACCCAAGATTTTTTATGTTTATTTACAGACTTTGCTTGGTTCACCCATACTATTGTGACCTAAACCTTAGCACTGATTTGTATAACTCCTTGCTGGATACATGGTTACTCTTTTTCTGATATTGGGCGCTTTATTCTGATCATGACTGATAGACTTTCATATGGCAAATTATGTTGCCCTCTGCAGGGCCTCCCCTGTAGATCATATACTCCATTCTTGCTATGCTAAATGAAACATCACCGCTGCAGAATTCCAGTGTCCCTTTTTTATAACAGAACTCATGCACTGGCAGCTACATTCTGGCTGCCTTTTTCTTTGTCAGCATTGTGTATGAAGGTATCCTTTCACCTTTAAAGACTGACACAAATCCTCTAGTAGGACCACCCACTGTTCCCTATAACGTGCGCGCCCGCACACCGATGTCTCTGTGAGAGTGCAGAGTAATACTTGAAGCGCGCACAATGAAATCATGAAAATGTCACACATTACTAGCAACCTGAAACCATGGCAGGTATGACTTTGCTTCGTCGCTTGTGTATATATATATATATATTTTATTATGGAGCCGCGGGTCAGAAGCGGGCACAATGAAATCATGAAAATGTCACACATAACAAGCAACCTGAGACCATGGCAGGTATAACTTTGCTTTGTCGCTCGTATATATATATTTTTTATTATGGAGCCGTGGGTCAGAGGTGAGCTGCCTGCCTGCAACCTGCCTGCCTCCGCCAGTCCCACGGTCCACGCCGGTGATGCTGCAGCTGGCTGGACCATCATCACACGCTACCCAAAAAAAACAGCGTTGGTTTTGGCGCTGTCGGTGACGGCATAGCACAATTGGCAATGGCATCCCTAGTTAGCTGGCTGACTCCTGGCTTTGCTTAGCTACTCTACTACTAGTTATTTTACAGAATTATTGCTGAACTTAAAAGTGCTTAACAACTTAGTTTTATTCTTCTTACCTTTACTCGTGGTGGGCGTGGGCCGGTCGGCAGGGACACACATGCTGCTGGCTGCACTGCACACTGCTACCTTGTGCCTTTGCTTAGTACGTATGTACTACTACAATTGATTTGGCCGCAGCGGTGGCCTGGTGGTGCTGCTGCTTGCTACCGAACCGCAGTCTGCCAGCAGTGCAAGACTGTCAGTACCAACTGGTCAGACAGACAGTTGATCGATGCCTGCACAGTCACACAGGCTGCCCAGCTCTGCCCTTAACGTTGTCAGTTGGGTCGGGTCGGGCCGCTGGACTGACTTAACTTCGCCGATGTCGATGACTCGTGGGGAACCGAGCCTGCGGTGGATATGCTGGGGCGTGGCAACTGGTGGCAAGGCAAAGTGCACAGTCCCTACCCCTTCAGGACCCCCAGTATTCTCTTCTTGGACTTGGGTAGGGCTGCCTGCTGCAAGTGATTAAGAACTGTGAGAGTCGCACTCGCAACAACACTGAATGCTGTGACTCACACCTGACGGCGGGTACGTGTAAAACACACTGCTGGCCTGTGGCTGCATCAGAGCACAAATAAAGGTGCATTTTAAAAAGCGTAAATGTGGCCGTGCACAGCAGATGTGTAGACCCGGCCCTGATAATTAAGTGTCAGTGCTAAGCACCGGCAAGCACCGGCACAAATTAAGCACTGGCCATAAGTCAATTGAAGTCCTAAGAGAGACCTATAATGCCACAATTGTTAGTCTGATTTTATATGGATGTGAGGTGCTCCCTGTAAAATATTTGAGGAGGGTGCAGACCATAGAAATGAATTTATGAAAAAAAGGGCTTTGCCTGCCGACAGGATCCGTAAATAGTGCTCTTAGGTTAGAATTGGGCCTTACTAGTGTACCATTTTAATATAAACAGCAGTTCCTTAATCATTGGTTTAATCTCCTTAAAGCTGAAGAGGGCTCTTTAAGGCAAATAGTAGTATCCTTTCTACAGGAGATGTATGCTGGTCAATGGGCTGCTAATCTCCTTGATATTCAGGTCTCCCTGGATGTTCCAGTAGGGGTAGAACTCCAAAGAATTTCCTTAGTGCATCAGAAGAAACCATTAAAGCTCTAAGCAAAATAAGGCACCAGGATGAGTGATATAGAAGGCGTGTGCAAGAGAGATCATTAGCATCATCTAAAGGAGTCAAGTTATGGGGGGCATATTTAGCCTTACTTATGGGATATAAAAAGCATTTACATAAGGAGGTGGGCCCAGAAGGTTAGGCTGGGGCAGATCCCAGCCTTTATAAGATGGAAATTGGCTCAGCAGGCAGGAGTTGAAAGAGTTAAGTGTCCCTTTTGTCAAAATGCATCATTAACCTTTCTGCATGTACTCATAGTTTGTACATGCTTTGATAATAGTAGAAGATACCACAACCCTTTTTAGCGGTTGCACACGGGCCAATTTTCCGTTTGTGACTGCTAAAACGGGCCGTACATCTGGCCCTTAGTATCTAATAATGGCCAATTGGGTGCAACTTCTTTTATTCAATCTTTTTGAACCTGTGAATATTTGATCACGTTCGACGACGATGCACCTTCACAGTCTTGGACAAGACACAAGTATTTCAGAGAATGTCATTCTAGATTTTGCTGGCCTTTTCAAAATTAATTGTCATTGGCATACCCCAGCAACAACTCATGAAGCAGTTTATTGAATTATGTCTCAGTCAATTGAGTCCAATAGCCTGTAATGGAATTGATGAGAACAGATTACAGCTTTATAAAATTCCATTCAAGCAAGTACTGACACATCTTTGAAAAATGGTTTGCGGTAGTGTAATATGCAGTTTTGACACGCACCTTGTAAAATTGCAGGTAATCATGATTTAGAAAATCAATTTCACACTGTTTCTTAGCAGGCATTGTGAACGGAGTGTCATATATATCTGGAAATTGATGCATATCGTAGTGGTGCTCATAAACTCTACAATATCCTCATTGTATCACATTCCTTTTTGGTTAATGTGCAAAAAATAACGTAGGAAATATTACAGTTTTTTCTAACTTGAAAGCAAATTAAATCAATAATTTGTATATTTTCTGACTTTATTAATATCCAATGACTCAGTGACAGTTAAATAATAAGGAAGCACTTACTCTAAGGCGATGCACGGATACACCTGAAGTGTTTTGATATTTCCTGCTTGTTGTAGACCTTCTTTGGGAAAGAAGGTCAATTAGTGAGAACCACAAGGAGATTTTTTGTGCTACAGGGTGTAGTATGTTTATAAATGATGTGCCATAGAGTATTACTTGGATTTTCCGTTTGATTGAACAATAGAATGCACTGAAGGAGACCCCGTTAGGCCTACCAGCGAGGGTGCTTTTAGGGGACAGACAGCTAGTACAGCGATGTACATTCTGAGGAGATGAATTCCATGCTGGCACCACACTATCCTTTCATCCATCCCTTGGTCCATACTTTGCGGCAAAACAGGTAAAGAATTATAAAAAGAAACTGGTGAAGCGGAGCTGAAGGAGTCAGGGGGAGCTGACTTGGCCAGGGGGCAATGACCCAGTGAGGATGAGCTGGTCCTGTCAGAGGATGCGGACACGGCCAGGGGGAGATGACTAGGGCTCCGGTTACATGTAGGTCGGAATTCCATTCGGAGAATCCTGGTGGCCGAATTACCATTACTGGTCGAATCTCCACGTGTAATTCCACCTATTATGGGTTAGACTTCCTCAGAATGGGAACAATTGTGTGGGATTAAAAGTACCATGTAGAATTGTGCACTACGTTCCCTACTCTTTCATTTACCACCTGCTCTCCGCAGATGGTAAGTGGGGTCAGGGTCTTCTCTGTGATGCAGGGATGGAAGGAAGGTTGTTGGGAAACTAGGAGAGGGAAGGGAAATAAGTGCCCTGGCAGGAGGAGCATACAATGCTCTCTCTCCATGCCATAGAAAGAGATCGGAGGATGGCTATGTTGAGTGGCTTTAATATTTATGTAGATATTGAGCATGATAAAATGGCAGGACAATATGTATATAATATTCTAAATTTACCTTCATGACCTTCTTCACGTCCCAAATGCAGATGTGGAGTATCAGAGAAGCAGGGAGGCAAAATGTCCAGGTATATCTGTAAGCGAGTTCAGGAATCTGATTAGCCCTTTGCTAAACCATGCTCTGAAGTTTCAGGCAGGAAATACTACACTACAAATACTTGAAAGGGCGAAGTTTGATTTTTGTTATATTGAATTAGATACATTTTACAAAAATAAGTTTGCAGTAGTTCCCGAAGCTAAGGGAGCCAATAAGAGCTTTTTTATTAACATTACACTTTAAAAAGGACGTGCAACTTCCTGTCTGAAACAAGAGCATTAAGCACAAGTATAATTGCGAGAAGTTGTCCACTCACTCTTGTACTCTGTAATTCAATTGCAAAAATCGTTTGTTAATTAGAAAAGTGTTATTGTGCTTGTAAATCAGGCTATTTCTGTAGGTAGTTTTAAATTTGAGGCCCTTGAAATCCTGGATAAATAATTTAACACAAATGTCCCACCATCTAGTAGTACTCTGCTATGCCAAAGCAGCGTTCAAACAGAAAACTGGGATTACACGTGCATAGCTATGGCTTAAAGTAGCAGACTTTTCCTCAGCGAGGTATGCATTAAATATATAAGCAATATCATAAACAATATCAAAGTGAGTCCAAAACTATTTTAGTAAGAAGGAGAACAATGCAATAGTAAAAATTAAACGACACTGTTAAAAATTGGATTGAGGGAAATTGAGCAAAATATTTTTAGGTCTTTCAGTTAAAAAGCACCAATAAACTACACAGCGTTATTGTTTGCAGTTGATAGAGACCTAGGCACAGTTAAAGTCTAACCATGATAGAGCAGGGGTTGGGTCAGCTTAACAAGTCACACCAGTCAAGAGATTTGTTTTCTGAATTAGTCTTTTTTAGGCAGTCCGGCTCCTTCATCGGGGTGAGGCAGACCCTTGTAGTGGGCAAGGTCCTCCCACAGTTGCATACTCAGTTTTCAGAATTTATCTGAAGCCTTGAATTTTGGTATCAAACTTTTAAAATGTAACCACCAAACCCTCCTATCACTTGGATCATTTGTCAGTTTTTTCCTGATTTTCAGTTTTATCTTTGGAATTATTACCTAATTCAGAATTTGTCAGATGTGTGACATCAGAAAAGTAGGTTTTGCATTATTAAATGGCTTTACTCATGTAAGTAAATCTGCTCCACTGTGGACATTTTCGTCCTCGAACATATATTTTTGTTGGCATTCACAAACCATTTTGCAACACGCTCTCACCCCGGAAAAAAACCGAAATGTAATCTTCTGGTTGAGACAGGAAAAGACATTTCACCAAGACTGCTGGGTTTCTAGGGCAAGTGGTTTCTCGAGAAGTATTTTCCTCGTGGATAAAAATGCAAGAAAAAAATCACCAAGGTACTATGAAGGTGCTCCTCTTTAGTTTGACATTTAGGATTTTGGGTGTGACAGTTTCATATGCAAACACAGCATTCACAAAATCTTTCTCTGATCTCACCTGGAAAGGTGTAACCATTCTAGATTTCTAGGTGTAACTTGTAGGAGTTTTGTGAAACATTAAATGAGTAAATCTATAACTATGTAAATAGTGCAAGTTTCCGGGTGCATTTCATTTCATTTCATTTCTTTTCACTTCATTTAATTAAGAATAATAGCATATTTCTCAAAATAGACTAGTGCTTTACATGTTCACTTTTCTCTCGATTAGCATGCACATTTTAAGCTTGATATCATGTCACTTGCACCATTCATGGTAAATTATTCCATAGAATAGAACAGATGGGGGCATATTACCAAGGAAGTGGTGGAGAGAGGCGTTAGCCGTCTTGGTTTAACGCCTCTCTCCGCCACTTCAGAAACGCCAGGCTGCATCATAAGTGTGCTGCTTCGTGCAGCACACATGGAAGTAACAAAACCGCATTTTGGAAAACGACTTGTTCATGTACAGCAAGGGACACCTTCCTGTACATGAACAAACCATGGACAAGGCAGTACGAATGGAAAAAGTAAAAACGAGGAGAAATAAAGCATTTCTCCTCATTTCGCCACCTAAAGACCAGGATTTTTCTGGTCTTAAGTTCGGCTCTGCCACCTATTATCGCCAAACTTGATAATAGGTGAGCGTCGACTTCAACACAGCAACACCCACTGCATGCTTCCTTTCACGCTAAGTTTAGCGTGAAAGGGCCCTATTATCAAGGCAGTGTTAAGCCTATTACTGTGGCTTTAAGCGACGTTAAGTGGCTTAGCGCTGCCTTGCGCTGCCTTGATAATAGGGCGCTGACCCTATCTCCACCACAATGTCACAAAAAGTGACTTTGTGGTGGCGATAGGGGCTTGATAATATGCCCCAAAGAGATTGAAGGGGTTTGTCTACAGAACTGGTTTGTGACTGGTACAAAAAGTACGGTATGTAAGCATGATGGCCTAGCAACGGGGTTTCCATCTTTTACCTGCTAATTCATTATTTGTTATTTTGATTGGTGGCTCAGTGACATTGGTAGAAAAAAGTCTGGATGAAGAGCACTTTTAGGTAGTATTTCTTGTGACATGAATGGCTGTCTGACTGGTTAGCCAGGGCTCTCATGTTACATTGATTAACTGCCTGGAGGAAATTGCCAGGAAGTAAAATAAACAGATTTATATAGCTGAGCAAGGAAAAAAGACTTAAAAAGAGCTGTTGGTGCAAGTTGCAAATAACAAAAATACCGTATTTATTTTTAGTACAGTAGAACAGCTCAAATACATTGGAAGTATTTTC
This sequence comes from Lissotriton helveticus, assembly GCF_964261635.1. Classification (NCBI taxonomy): domain Eukaryota; kingdom Metazoa; phylum Chordata; class Amphibia; order Caudata; family Salamandridae; genus Lissotriton; species Lissotriton helveticus. The sequence goes on from NC_136072.1 coordinate 1,013,636,046, forward strand.
TTGTATCGTGTCATTTGGAGCAATGCTAAGGTTAATTTGATTTGAAAATTTAAAAGAGAAGCATAAATAAAAATAAATTTTGCTCTATCTTGCTGCATATACTCTGGGTACTATGTCCTTTGTCCGGAGATTTATTTAACAGATTAATGCTTTGTAGGCTTTTTTTGTGTTCATATAATAATTGCGTTTGAAAATAAAGATTTATACATGTAAGTTCCACGACACACAATAGTTGTGGCAGATAGAGACATCTAGAAACCCATGTGTTTCAAATGATATTATTAAAGAAATTAATGTACTGAGTTGCAGTGCTACATATCACAAAACAGGTGCTACAAAGATTGCATTGATTGAGTGGACATGGAGGCACTAGTATTCCATCACCCAATAATGACTTAATATTTCAATCAAATGGGAAGGCACTGATTAGGCATTCCCAAAAACCTTTCCTCAAATCTGATTTCAACAGAGAAGTATCTAAATATTAAATGGGCATGAAATCTGCATCCCTCTGTCTTTGTGTCAGTTCATCCCCCTGCCCCTCCATGTGTGCATGCTTGTGTCATGTCTAACTCACCTGTAATGTGTTTGCATGGCTTTAGGTTTCTTGCCTATGAGTACTAACCTATGTATGTTGGTTTGTGGACACAGATACCTTTGTCTCCGGCATCTCTATCACAATCTTCAGTTCAACCTTTCATTCATCCGATTGTATGACTTCTCTTTACTTTATGCCCCTACTCTCTCCTGGTTCCTCCTTAGTTCTCATTTTATCTGTTTCTGCCCTAAAGTTCCCCTTGCTAGCTAGATGACTAATATTGGCTACCAGTAACTTTATGGAATATCACTCCATTAATAAGGCTCCTTACTAATTTGCCTCTTTCATTTTCTTCCCCTATCATTTTTCTGTCGTATCTAAAGCTTTATTGTGGCATTAAAACAGGATAAGCCACTATACTTGGAGCCAATATAATATAGCGTGTCTCTTGATCTGTGTTTAGAGGTGACTGCTTGTCAAGCATTTTATATGTTGTGCAGTGAGAGCTGGCAACTATGTCGAGTGGATAGGCGGGCAAATGGTATACACAAAATAAATACATTATTTAAATAAAGTTAAAATAATAAACCCATACTTACTGTGTTTGCTGCATCTGCCTTGCTCTGGTCCTCTTCTTCCCTCATGAAGTCCAGGGCCCCAACCAAGTCCATTAACCAATCCTGGTGCTGCTCCCAAGCTGTTAGAGCAGCGCCAGGATTGGAGGGAGCGGCCACTATCAGCACTCACAAGAGCACTGAAGGCTTTTGCGTTCTCTAATCCAGCTGTTTCATATGTGCGCATATGCGGATGGCTGTCGTAAAACAGCCAGAAAAGGAGACATGTGCACTTTAAACTAGCGCAGAGACATCTCACCACCCTTACCTGCTGCTCCCATTCAGCAGGCCCCGCCTTGTGCTTAACCCCTTGGCTGCAGCTGTAATTCCGCAGCAGCGCTATGGGGGAGGGGAGGCCGCGCGGCGCCGCCATGCTCGTGACGGAACCACTCCATCACGAGCCTCGGGCGCGCTGTGCTTGTGACGGAGTGGTTCCGTCACGGCCCCGTCCGCTCAATGGAACGATCAGCGCAGGCGCGAAATCACTGCCGTGCAGGCGTGGTGGCGGGGCCGTGACGGAACCACTCCGTCATTAGCACAGCCCGTCCGAGGCTGGTGACGGAGTGGTTTCGTCACCAGCTCCCAACGGGTTAAACTCAGTTCGAGAGGAGTTGACGAACAATATAATGGTAATGAATTAACTTCATTACCATTATATTTATTGTCTCTGGGGCTTTTCTGGGGGCATTTCAGTGGGGCGACGCTCCTCCGCTATTATGAAGTAGCCGCCCCTGATTGTGGTGCCTATAGGTCAGTGTGCATCTTCTGATGTGATGTGCTGGTTTGCGTTTGAAGTGATGTCTGTTGGTGTATTGAGGGGTCCGCATATCTGCATGCCCTTGTTATCTATGAATGCTGTATGTCTGCATCCTTGCATACAATATACAAAAGTCAAAACTATTGGCTTTGTGGAAGGAGGAATTTTTCCAAGTTATGCATTGCCAGAGTGGACGAGGGTATGCTGCTGTCTTTATCTGAAGCAAAGTCCTCGGGTAAACAATCCAACAAGCATCAAATCCAATTAATTATACCAATTTCGACAAAATACCTGTGTCAAATTCACATTCTTCTTCGTTGCCAACATGCTTTAAACATACTTGCTTTTCTGACTTTTGAGTAGAACATTCAAGTGAAAGATGGGAACACTAGCAATTGCCTTTGGTCTGAGCTCGGCAAAACTGCAGTATCTAAATGCACTAGTATTTTTTCGTAGATTTTTGTGGGCGCTCCCAGAAATCTATAAATACATTTTCTGAAAATGTATACTCTTTTTTAATGAAGACACAAGAATTGTTGAAGATCTCATACATGACGACATGCAATGACTTGTGACTTTACAACTTTCTTTGGCATCCAGTTATGTATAAGACAAGTGATCAAATGCATCTGCTAGAGCATATTCACAAAATGATGACGATAAAACCGAAAATATACCTAAGACTAAATCTCTGCCCTCAAATATGGACAGCTTTATGATTTGATTGATAAACATCTGTTTGTAATTTTATCTGCCTGATTCACAACGGTAAACCTACACGTTTGTGTAAGTTTACGCTTTTTCAGTATTCACAAAACTGCATTTTAATAGTTTGTGAATACCAAAAAAGCATAAACTTACACAAATGAGAACGGAGAAAAAAGTCTAAGTTCACGACTTTCAGTATTCACAAGGGACATTTACGTAGTAAAGTTAGGCTTTTTTCTCAGTTAAACTGAAGTTTTGGTCATACGTTTAACCTTTTGGTTTCAGTTAAAGAAGACCAAAACTTACGTTTAACTGAGACAAAAGTCTAACTTTACTACTCGTAAATACCTTAGTGAATACCGACAGTCGTAAAGTTAGACTTTCAGCTCAGTTTACCTTTGTGAATTGGACTCTAAATGTTCAACGTTAGACCTCGCTGTCTATATTTTTGCTTTCATCTGTATTTATGCACATTAAACTACAAATGCTTAAACATGTATGTGTACACACGGGATGTGTATATTGCTAACATTGAAGAATCATTTTTAGGTCTCGCGTTAGCGAAAGACCTATTGCTGCCCAGTTAGCTCTGAAGGGACCACAGACTGGGGCACGAGCGCCGATCGCACCTTGTGGACGCGCATGCCCAGCCCCGCCTCCCGAGCCGTGCACATCGCAGTCAGAGTCAGCCATGCCTCTCAGTCGCGCGCGCACACACACACACATGCACACACACACACACACACACACACACACACACACACACACACACGTGCCAAGCCCCCAAGCCCCACTTACCGCATCAGTGGCCTCAGCCGCCACTCCTTCTGCTGCCACCGGTCCTCTGGGCCCTCCACTCCGTGGGCGCGGGTTTCTCCGAAAGACATAAGTCCCGCCCCACGACAGCCGTGAGCGTGCACATCCCGAAACCGGAAGTTCGGGAGTGTTCCCGAAACCGGAAGTTCGGGAGCGTGCACGCTCACGGCTTGTTGTAATATGTGGTCTAGCTTGATGCATCGTAATCATTTGTTTAAAAGTTTAACATCATGCCTTCACAATGAAAAAGAATATGGAGAGTATGGCACCATGCCGCAATCATGATTCCTTCAAATAAACGGATGCCACTAGATGCAGCCAGTCGAGTTTGGGGCCTGCAGACTCTCATGCGCTGGTTGGGTTCTGCGCTTCACTTTGAGAGACTGCCATTGACATTACTGTCGAAGGTAAATGGCCGCAGGATTGACGAGACTGGTGTCTGTCGGTGTGAGATGACACAATGAGGGAGGCATGACTTTGTTACCGACGTTGCTCAAGTAAGGTTTTACTGTTGTTTGAGGTTTTCCTTACGTAGTTTAAGCCACTTCCTAGGCAGAGGCGCTGCTACCAATGTCGTCACTTAAGTAACTAGTAGTCTGTCACTACAGCATTAGCATGAGCCGAGCCCACCGTCACGCACGCTGCAAATTATCTGTTTCAGACAAAATCTGCAGGCAGGGCTGCTCTGGCTCTTCATCCTGTCTGACTGAGTGTGAGGTTTATCTGCAAAATGATTATAACCTGCATGTATTTCGTCAGTTTAATCTGCAGGCCGAGCAGCAGCGCTGCTCGGTGAGTCTTCAGAGGCATTGGGCACCAGTATGAAAACGAACCTACGTCTTCAGATAAAACCATTACCACGAAGGGTGGTGGGTGTTTTGCCAGGCAGGGCGCACAGTTTGTCTCAGTCTGCTCTCATCCTGTGTGTGTGGGGGGCGGGGTGCGTTAACGACTCCAACAGTTATTTTTTTGCCGGCAACAGGGTCTCTGAAAGAAATCGTGAGGGTGTTATGCAATTAATAGCCCGGGTCTGGCCGCATGATCCTCCGACTCAGAGGCCCGCACGCAAGACAGATGGCCAGGCAGGTTACATGAAGGGCATCGAAGCCTCTCTTTAGAGCCCATAAAGAGTGAACCATTTTACGTGGGAAAGAGGATATACAATATAGGTATGCAGATGGGGCATGGAGATCCTGTGAGCAAGAATAAGCACACACCATGGTCCTCAGCATTCCTCTATCAGTGGCGCCTCGTGCCCCAGGCGGAATTACCCTTGAACTGTCAAGTTTTTTTTGATGCATGCATTGCAGCATGCTTTTCGAAAGAATCGGCTTTCTGTGGTCCAGTAATCTTGTATTCATCTCTCAGAAACGGAGAAAAAGCTCAGTGTTTGAGCAATTTCCACCGACTCGGAGAAGAGTCTGAAACTCAGACTGCCTACTGTCACTTTAAATGTAGAGCACAAAGCAAACATATAAAGGATTACTTGTCGCCCCATAACCATTACTGCTCACCACTCCCTGGCAACCTCAATGTCCAGAAGTATTTTGTTTATCCTAGCATGCGTGTACTAGGTTAGAATGCACAGTTGAACCTGTAGGGCACATAAAGACGAGGAACCTCAAGAAAGAGATGGAACACGTGTTGAATGACTCACATATGGGGGCCCACTGACAATACTTATCACTGTACTCGAAAGGTGCAGGGCGCTCTCCAGCTTCCAAGGAACAGTATAGGAATTCGCAGCAGAGCACATCAGTTTTCCATTCCAAAACTGAGATCTTCTCTCTAATTCAACTGAGCTGGCCAGCGCACAATTGGCTATATTAAGTTGCTGCTTAGCCATGTCAAGTGCCTCACATTTGCATTTCCACTTCCATTTCTACTTTGGCCATCCCTCTCTCTCCGCCAATCTCACCTATACCCCTTCTTATTTTTACTCTCTCCCTCTCTCCTCCTTTTGTCTACCTCCTCCCCTCTAACCCCTCTCCCTACTTCCATTGTCTCCCTCCTTGTCTCTCTCTCCTCTCCCTCCTTCAATTTGTCCTCTTCTTTCTTCTCATCCCTTTACCTCCACCTTTTTGAAATGTATACATAAATAGTCTGCAGTGAATGTCATGTGATGTATTTATGAACAGCCTATATTCTACAGCATGTTGAAAACCGGACATTTTCAAAACAGCATGTAACAGCATGGTACGCACTGCCACTGTCCCTGTGACTTTAGTGCTAAAAGAATGATAATAGCTGTGACCAAGTGTGTGTTTCCGTGCCATCCATTCGTAGTTTATTTCTCGAAACTGCCGAGGGTAATTTAAAACATATTTCTGACAGCCATAAACTATCTTCTATGTTGAATGGGAGATTATTGCACCAGCATCAGCCTGTGAAGATAATGCAGAATGGTGATAGGCAGTCTGTCTGTGCATGTGTCAGCTGAGACAGTGTGACACTTAGGCAACTGAGATGGCTCAGTGGGTAACTTGTTCATGTTGGTGCCTCACACATACATCCTTCCGGTTGTGCCAGGTCCCATGTGGACAGACCATTTCTGGTGCTTTGCAGCACTTTTAAGATGTTCTTGGTGTATCTTGTTGCTCAAATGGGTGTAATTTCTGATATTTATAGGTTTCCCTCATCTTCATTGCTTGATTTTGCTTGCGAGAAAGTGTCACTCCTAGGCGTTGAAATGTCACTCATAATTACACCGATATTTTGAAAATGTCACACATAGCAATCTGAAACCTTGGCAGCTATGCACTATGCTTAACATTCTGGGGCAAGAAGACTTAAATTCGTAAGGCACACAGGCCTGTGCATTCTCCAGATACAGTGGGTACTAGACATTCACTCCAATAGAAATGAGATATTAATCTATGGCCAATTTTTGTGTGATGACCAAACATAACTACTTGCAGTGTGACCTAGAACATCTGGTCCCTACATCCCATGCGGCCCCTCCAACTACTGCTAGGATAAGCTGACATTGGATGAATGTATTATTATGAAAGGATGCATGTACGTTTTATCTTCTGAACATCTGCAGCACTTTTTATGAGTGGCATGAACACTGGCACTTGCTGCAATTTGTTTACTCTGTTTACTTAACACTTTGCATGATACGAGCTAAGCCTACGAATGCTCTTTCGTCTGCCGCGGCCTGTATGTCCGGACGCCAGATGACTGAGGTGCGCGGTGCCGAGATCAACAGCGACAGCATGGCGGGGGAGAGAGGGCGTTTCCGTCTGTCTTGTTTTCAAGTAGTAGGCACTGTCGTTTTTCAGCTGTCTGTTCCTCCTCTTGCTTCATAGTACAGGAGACAACAGTCTTCCATTTCAGCCTAAGGCAACTCAAGATCGCACAAACTGGTCAAGAATGGCTGTTAGTTAACAAAACTCATGGGAACTGCTTTGGGTAAATTTAAAAACACTATTTTAGTAAGATTAGGTCTCATGTTTAAATATGTTTTGCAAGTGCAGAAGAGTTTTTTGTTATTTGCTAAATCTCTTTTACTAGTCAGGAAAGTTTTTCCAAATTGTCAAAGAGGTAATGCTTCTTATTTCAAATCGCAAAAAGAAAGGGGTGTTTAAAAGTCCCGCCCTCCTACTTCACAAAAGTGCTGTGATGCAGATACTCTGAGAAAAAACTGCACTCCAATCCAGCAGCAAGCACATTTCTTTCTAGGTAGATGGACCCTCAGCTCAGTGGTTAGCTGCTTCAGGTTCGTCTTAGACGTTCACACATCCTGCAGGGTTTGTGCACTCTTTCCCTCTCAGCAGGCAAGTTAGCTTCTAGGTTAAAGAACAGTACATGTTTCAGCACCCAGCCTAGTATGCTGCATTGCTAAATACATATAAAGTCCCAAAGGCGAGACCGATGCATTGCAAATGCTTGTTGTTAACCTGGCCACAGCAATTCACAGCAAAAATGGTTTTGGTAAAAAGGCACATCTGGTGGAAAATCTCAGACCTGAAGACAATCAGGCATGCTTAAAGATCATTATGCATACAGACACATACGTAGCAAATGTGGTGACACCTTGGGCAACTTTATCTAGTGAGTGACTGTATGCAGAACAATATTTATGGTGCCATCAAGAGGATGAACAATTATACAGTAGAAAAGTCAGATATAGTGGTTCACGTTGTGGTGTAGCTTATGACAAATGGCTCATTCTGCTGCCTTACAAGTACTCTGCAGTTGAGAAGCAGGTCAAATGGCTGCATCCCATATTGTAAATGCTGTGTGAAGGCGAACAGCACATGATGGGAGTAACCGTGAAGAGATGCCTGGATCAGGGAAAGCAGGCAAAAAAAGGTGCACCAGGCTTCAGGTAGTAGCTGCATTGCTTGATGATGGACCTGGATCATGGGTTCAACTCACCCTTCCACAGCAATTGCAGGATGGCCTGCCTGCTCCTGTGCCAACGTTGTTATAAGCAGGAACGTATTCTGTTTCAAAGTCTTTTAGTCATCAACTATATGAGACATCTGTTCTCAGCAACAATCCTGACTACCAAATATGATATGTGACTATTCCCTCACAGACTCACACCCTTTCAAACTTCCACTAACCTGTGAGTGTCCCCATATATGTTAACGCTAATATTTGTAGCAAGGCAACACACCAATGATATGAACTTCTCTCCCTTCCATCCCCTTTTGATCTATGATGTGAATTCCATGCTATTTTCATTAGTGGGTTAGACCTACATTTTCATTTACATTGAACCCTCCCGCATTCACACTGTCTATGGATCAGATACCATTTTTTAAGGTTTAAATCTGTTTTATTGAAACCAAATATTTTATCAGACCACTCGGTTCATGTTTGAATCAAATCCTCTCCCCCCCCCCAGCCCTTCACCCATTCCTTGTTCCAGGTATATTAACAACAAACAATATCCACTACAGTAAAGAAAGAAAAAATCTGGGACCACTCTGCATTTCAATGGCTGCTCCCACTCAGGAGTTCTCAGTTTGTGCCATAAGCCGGAGCAGCCGCAAATATTTAGGTAATTTCAGTAAATTCTTGTGATAGTAAATGGAGAAACGGCTTCCATAATTCCTGATATGCATCAACCTGTTGCGTCAAAGACAAGGAGAGTCACTCCTGTCCCAAAATGTGCCAAAGCCTGTGTAACAAATTTAACTTAGTCGGTATCTTCCCTGTACACCATAGTGCCAATATTGATTGGTGCACTGCCCCCAGTGCCAACGCTATGTGTCTACCTCACCTAGAGCGTAACGGGTAAGTGAGTGGATTAGGAAGACCAAGTACCGTGAAGGTGGGGATCCTAGGCAATTGGGTGTTAAAGTCTGTATCAATGTCGTGTAATACCCTTCCCAGAATTACGACAGCCTGACACACTCTCAAAGTATGTGTAGCAATGTCCCCTGTGCACCACATCCTCTCCAGCACCTGTCACGTCATTCTGGTTTCGTCTGGTGTAATCTTTCAGGAGTTAGATACCAATATGAGGCAGTTTTTGTTGCCGTCTCAGTACTGGCCATATTGGATGCCGTGTTTCATGCTTGGTAGAAGACATCCAGCTATTCCTTCGAGGAGAGCTGTCTGCCCACCGCCCTTTTCCACCTAAGCTGTGAAGGCGATTTTGAGTCTCACCCCGTCTAAGATGCTCATATAATTTTGTAATCAGATCCCTGTCCGTGGCTTTGCGAATCAGCCATTTCTCGAATGAGGTTAAAGGACGGTGCACTGCTTCTCTTACTAAGGGAAGCATCAACTAGTGCGTTTCCTGCTTGTATCTATATCTCTCTATCTCAAATGCAGTCCGGTCTCTCTGTAAGTCATCAAGGGGTATGAAGCCATCCTCATGTAAAAACTGACTGATTGAAATACAATCCATTCCCTTCCATGCTTTGAACCCACTGACGTCAAATCCTGGGGGGAAGTCCCTGTTCCCTACCACCGGAGTGAGGAGGGGGGGGAGGGAAGGCTGTCAGCTATTTAGAGGTGGCTCCAGTGTCCCAGGCCCGCAACGTGGAGGATGTAATCAATGACAGGTAGAGATTGGTAGGACGGTGGGAACGTATAAAAAAGGGGATCTTCCACAGATCTGTGCCCGCTGGAGCCTTATCCATAAAGAGCTACTGCTTCTCAGACTCTGGCCTCGACCACTCCACTAAGTACCTAAGTTCCGCTGCTCAATATTATTGAAGCAAGCACGGGACACCCATACCTCTCCTTGATGCAGGTTCCCAGCAACGGTCCTGACTCACTCTGGGCCGCTTACCCGCCCAGACAAATTGTTGCAGCTCCCCTTGCAACTATGCTATCATTTCCTTTGGGGGTTGCAGTGGGAGGGTCTGAAACGGATATAAGATTTTGGGTAGTACTGTCATTTTTACATCCGTAATCCTACCAAGCCAAGACAGCTGGTACAGTTTCCAATGCAACAAATGCACCCTCCACAATAGGTCTTGATAATTCAGTCCAGATACCTCCTATATTGTTGGGGCAATCTGTAGGCCCAGATAGGAAATAGCATGCAAGGCCCATTTAATGGAGAATGCCTTAGATGTAGTTGCCCGGGGTTCAGGGACGACTGTAAGGTCTAGCGCCTGGGATTTAGAGATATTTACATGGAATCCAGAGATCTCCCTTATTTGTTGTGCTTCCTCAAGAAAGCTCAGAAGATATGTGCATAGAGAGTGATTAGGCGCTCTTCTCCACTAAAGCTATCACCCTTCACCCCTGGGTTATCTCTCACCTTCTGACTGGAAAGAGTTTTGAAATGTGCCCATTCACCTTGATCAAGGACACTGGAGAATTGTAACTACTCAGCACCCAAGCTCGAAACCTCCCGCCCAATCTGAAGTGAGCTAGCGTCTCCATAAGGTATGGCCAGTGGACCTAGTCAAAGGCCTTTTCTGCATCTATAGAGAGCAGCATGACTCCCCCTGCTTGCTGGTAATCTTGTCTATCAGATGTAGAACCCTTTTAGTGTTGTCGGGACACTGCCTGGACGGTATGAACCTCGCTTGATCTGGCTCATCTAAATCTGGCGTCAGTGGACCAAGGCTGGCTGCCAATAGCCCCATCAGTAATTTCCAATCAACGTTCAGGAGCATGATGGGTCTCTAAGACCTGCAGTTTTGTTTATCTTTCCATGGCTTAGCTATAACCATAATGGATACTTCGGCCATTGACGATGGGAGAGTTCCTGGGCCCGCAATTGAATTGAAGACTGTTTTAAGAATCAGGGCCAATTCCAAACAAAAGGTTTTATAAAAGGCCACTAGGAGACCAATCAGGATATTGCTGATATAGCCTCCTCTATCACTATGGGGGCATCTAGAGCCTCTGCTTGCAGTTTCATTGGATGCTGGAAGAGGGGCAGTCTTGAGAGTCATAGAGGGCTGCATAGTAGGCTCTAAACCTCTCTGCTATCCATCCTCTTGTTTCAGGGCGTTTATCACAGTGGATTGTCTTTGACCCTTGAGTTTATTTGCTAATAACCTGCCACACTTGTTGCCCCTGACGTAGAAAGAGTGCTTAAGGCATAGGAGGGCATATTCTGCATTATCTAAGTCGATTCCTGCTAGTTGTTTTCTAGTTGCTTCCAACTACCTCCATATTCTAGGTGCCTCTGTACGATGATGAATACATTACAGCTTTCTTACTTTCTGTTGGAACTGGGCGTGTGTTTCACCTCTTATCTTGTTATCTTCTGCCGAATTGGCAATAAACTCTCCCCTTATGACTGCCTTCAGTGCCTACCATACTGTAGCTGGTTTCACCTTGGGAGTATCATTGATTTGCATATAATTTTCAATGGCCACCCTAATCTGCTCCACAACTTCCTTTCTACTAAGCCAGGTTTTCCTTAACCCCTTCAGTGCTAATGACAAGGGTAACTCGTCATGGAGTTTCCATTGATTTCAATGGAAATTACATGGACCTCCTAGCACACCCCTTAGCATCCAAGTGGTTAATCTCCAAGAACGTGATCTATCTTCTACCCTAGGGAGAGATAATGCCATAAAACCGCCAAGTGATCTGACAGGGCCTGTGATTCTATCCCTATTGTCGCTAGGATGTCTGGATCCGGCTGAGTCCCCAGGAAATAGTCCATAAGATTTATGCGCATGGGGAAAAAAAGTGTAGTCTCTTGTGTCCGGATGCTTAACCCTCCATAAATCATGCAATCCCATTTCCTGTAACATTGCGCCCCTTCAAATGATATTGCCCTCTTGTCTCCCTGTCTCTGTACCGAATGATCCAGCTTGCTGTACATCACCAAATTAAGAACTCCCCCAAGGATCACCCTGTGGTCTTTCGTGGGTATAATATCCGCTATTGCGCCGAGCAATAACTTTTCGTGTCCTTCGTTTGGGCCATAGATGGAACCCACCACCCGATCCTGTGTTCCTATATGCACCTGATACCCCAAAAGTCGGCCCTTAATTTCTGCTATTTTCACTCCCACTTTTCCTGTAAATGAATGTGTGAGGAATAGCCACCCTCGCAGCCTTACCTGTCAGAGAGGAGAAAAACTGTTGGGGGAAGGCCCTGATTCTCAACCTATGCCAATCTTTTGAGAGCAAGTGTGTTTCTTGAAGTAGGCAGATGACTGCTTGTGACTTTTCTAGGTAGGCAATAATGGCCCTTCACTTCACCGGGATATTGAACTCTTTCATGTTGAGAGTTCACAGTTTCAGCCCTTCCACCATAAGAGACATTGAATGGACATGCTACTTCACTTCCTCCTCCCTCTCCTGCCCCTCTTACTCTCCCCTGTCTCCTCCCAGCACAAGGTTCCATTGACTCTACATGCAGTGTTTTTTTTTTAAACCTTTATTTATCAGTTTCATGGTTAACAGAGAACAGACAGTTAGGTTACATTCATAAAAGTCACAATCCCTTGACAATCAGATAAGTACAGTACATGAGTCGATGATCCGAGCATGCAGGAGTATATATATGCCGGTCCCTTCCACCCTCGGCCAGACATACACCGCTTATTATCAATCAATATAGGTACAAAGACAGGGGTATCAGGGTACACAGGTTCGGGTGTTCAGCATGCCATTGGAGAAGCATCCCCAAGTATCCAACAGTGCTCTACCTTATACAGAAGATTGGCTAACAGTACGCCCCCACAATTGTAAGAATGCAGTACATCGGTAAACAGTCATCCCTGGGTCCCACAATCAGCTGCTATCATCCGAGTCGCCCTGTGACGTTGCAGTGGTCAGAAGGTATGCCTGTAGAGGACCCCAGAAATCTCGTGGCCTGCTACGAACTGGTAACAAGTCAGCATAAATATTATGTTGTTCCTGACAGTAGAGAACATCCTCCATCCATTCCTTAAATTTAGGAGCTCTCCCCCTCCCCCAGCGGCAGGCAACTCTCCTCTTAGCAAGCAGTAGTACAGTGTCAACAAACCTACGGATTGGCTTAGGTATATTCAGTGTATATCCCAATAGCATGATTAATGGGTCTTTATGAACAGCTCCGTCTGTCATAACTTGCAATGCATCATGTACCTGTGTCCAGTATTCGTGCACTCCGGGACACTCCCATGCCAGGTGGATAAATCCCGCCCCCTCTGCATGGCAACGATCACATCTATCGTTGTCCGCCAGCTGGAACCGCAGTTTACGAGCTGGCGTATAATAGAATCTATTCAAGAACTTGAAATGAATAATTTTCAGTCTACTACTAGATGACATATTAGCCGTTATGGCACAGCAATAGCGCCATTGGTCTTCGGTAATGTCTTGGCCCATATCAGCACTCCACAAACTGCGCGCTGGACTCTCAAATCCCACACGATGCAGTCTAATGGTGTTATACAATCTAGAGACAAGATTGCGGACTCTGACAGCAGCATGACATGCAATGGCAGAACCACCTCCGGTTCATTTGGGAAGTGTGACAAGACATCCCTCAACCCCTGCCTCAGTCTGACATAATAAAAAACCTCCAGTGGAGTAGGTTGTACTCCCTGAAACAACTGTTCTCTGGTGCGGAATTGCCCATTGAGGAACAGGTCGCCCCACTTGGCAATCCTAACCCGCTTGCACATTAATTGGAATCCTTTCTCTTGTAAAAGCGACAGTCGGGGGTGGTATGTGAGTGGCATTAGCAGAGAATACAGCTGCGAGACGTTTAGAACTTTCTTCAGACGACGCCACGCGTCTATGGTACAAGTTACTGTGGTGTGCGGTGTTTCTATGTCACCCACCGTGCCCTGGATCATGCCACTGAGGGGAAGAGGCCGTACAATCCAATCTTCCACTGCAATTTGCGGCATAAAAGATGTAGGATTCATCCAATGGTATGCATACTGCGCCTGGGCACTGAGATAATAGACTTCGAAATCCGGGACATCAAAACCTCCTTTCTCATAGGGCTGCGTTAAAATGGACCATCTTAACCGCGGTTGTTTGCCCCCCCAGAAGAGGCGAAGAAGCTCCGACCTCAGACGTTAAAAAAAAAAAGTGCCAGGATAATAAGGAATATTCTGAAAGAGATACAGAAAGCGCGGCAACACCACCATCTTTATGAGCGACGCCCTACCCGCCATAGACAACGGTAGTGTCATCCATCGCGTGACATCTTCAGCTAGCTTCGTGATGGCCACACCATAATTAAGTCTAAGAGTGTCTCCCTTATCCAGGGATATCACGATCCCCAGGTAGCGAAGGTCTGTGTCGCACCATTCCAGTGGGTAATCCAGCTGAAATCGCGTCACCGCGCTCGTGAGCGGGAAAAATTGCGATTTCGTCCAATTAATCTGCACCCCCGACATCCTTCCAAAAACCAGGAATTCACGCAAAATAGGGTTAAGGGTGACCTGAGGGTCCTTCACATACAACGTGATATCGTCTGCATATAGAGACACCCCTATCTGGTGCTGAAAACACTTAAAAGCACTAGTCCTGTGCAACTGACGAACACAACACGCCAGTGGTTCTATTGCTATAGCAAAAAGTAAAGGGGAAAGGGGGCATCCCTGTCTGGTGCCTCGTGTTATTGGCATCTGAGGTGACAACACCCCATTAATTACCACTCTAGCTACTGGCTTGGTATAAAGCAGTTCTTTCCATGCCACGAACAATTTAGGAAACCCCATTCTGTGTAATATAGTAAAAAGGTATGTCCATTCAACCGAGTCGAACGCTTTAGTCGCGTCAAGGAATATGGCAGCGACTGGGAGCTCTGGGGCAATAGTTGGCAATAAGGAGAACAGCGTGCGAAGATTATGATTAGTGGCACGGCCAGGCACAAAGCCAGACTGATCTGGCAATACTATCTTAGTCATAATTAGCGATAAACGTGTGGCAAGTACCTTAGCGAGGATCTTCGCATCGCAATTAATGAGAGACAGTGGCCGATAGGAATCAGTATCCAGCGGGTCCTTACCCGGTTTCAACAAGGAAGTTATTACTACTTCTCTCATCGTTCCCGGCAATTCCCCAACTTCCAGCGACTCCTCATAAACCTCTTTCAGGACCGGCGCCATAGTATCTACATAGCATTTATAAAACTCGGCAGGCAAGCTATCTAGACCCGCCGCCTTGCCATTAGCAAGTGCCATAATTGCGTCCCGTATTTCCTCAGTTTCCAGAGGAGCACCCAGAAATAATCTGTGCACGTCACTGAGCCAGCAGAGGGCAATATCATCCAGGAAATCCCCCATCTCCACCATGCCTATCTGTTGTGAAGTGTACAGCTGCCCATAGTGCGCTAAAAACTCCTCTTGGATCCCCTGTGTATCCTGAACGCGCGTACCTTCAGGCGTGACAATTTCAAGTATAGAGGTACTAAACCTTGGTTTCCTCGTGATAGCTGCAAGTACTTTACCCGGTCGCTCCCCCTCACAATATCTTCGTGCAGTCCAGTATTTCCCCCTATACTTTACTTGCTTTGCTGCTTCTTCCTCATATTGTGAAAGCTTATCTCTGAATTTTTCATGCACTCCTGGATCAAATCCCCTTGCCATCACTATTTCAAGCTCCTTAAGCTCTTTCTCCAACTTCCCAATTGTCCTTGTAATGTCCCGCAGCACCCCACAGCTTTTCGATATACAGAACCCTCTAATCGTTACTTTAGAGGCTTCCCACACCATTTCCACACTTGCTACCGATTCCTTGTTTCTAGGAAAAAACGTCTCTATTTCTTCTCCCAGTTCCGTCTTAAAAACCGGATCTAACAATATAGAGGGGAACAGTCTCCACGGCGGTCGTGTTGTGTCATGGCCCGGTACAGCCAGTTGCACCACCACAGGACAATGGTCTGAATATGTCCTTGGGAAATGTACGACTCTACCAAGGCCTATACTAAGCCCAC
Organism: Lissotriton helveticus; assembly: GCF_964261635.1. Lineage (NCBI taxonomy): Eukaryota > Metazoa > Chordata > Amphibia > Caudata > Salamandridae > Lissotriton > Lissotriton helveticus. The sequence continues at coordinate 1,013,651,800 of NC_136072.1, forward strand.
GGGATACGAAACAGTAATCAAGGCGAGCCCATGTGTTAGCATATGTTGTGAAATGCGTTCCCTCCCGTTGTGTAGGGTGAACGAACCTCCAACTATCTACCAATCCCGCCTCCTTAAGTATGCCCAGTAGAACATCTCTCGCCTGTCGGTTATATTGACCACTGCCATCTGACCTATCCGCACCTGGGACTAACGCAACATTGAAATCCCCACCCCAAATGATATGGGTAGCCCCCACTCCCACCACATGTCCCCAAAGTGTCGTAAAGAAGTCTGGGGTGTCCACATTGGGAGCATAACAATTCACTATCACTACAACATCAGTGCCTAATCTACCCCACAATATTACATAGCGCCCGTTGGGATCCAGTAGTTCCCCCAATACCTGAAATGCAATCGACTTCTTAATCAGAACCGCTACCCCTCTAGCATATGAGGAATATGATGAGAATTTCCTGATCGACGCCCATTTACTCGCTATCTTGGGGTCGGACCGGGGATGTATATGTGTCTCCTGTAACAGTGCTATATGTACATTATGTCTATCCAGGTAGGCAACTACATTCCTACTCTTTCTGGCATCATTTAGGCCCCACACATTCCAGGACATTATAGATATTTTACTCACATCACCCCCAGCCATTTGCCCCATCGGTGCCCTTGGCAGTTTGCGTATCTACCTGCATCAACCATCTCACCCCTGTACCATTAGAAACCTTCCAGTGACTCTGTAACCGCATTCGTAACCATATTCCAGTGGAACCACACTTCCTGTCTCCTCCCCCCACCCACTGACTTCCCCCAACCATGTCAGACAATCCCCTTGCCGCCCCCCTCCCCATCCCCCATCACTGACAGTAACACTCAGCCACAACCTTGTCAGATCTCGTGTGAACATGACTTCAAGATCTGTGACTCCAAAAGTAATGTGAACTTTCCTGAACTCCCCCCTCCCCTGCCCTCTAACTTAAGATTCCCTCCCTTTGTAGTGTCAAGCATCACCAGTGTCACCACAACATCGAGTCCAGCACACAAATCACCTAGCAGCTTCATGTGCCGGAACGTGGGTGGGCCATCACCAAGTACAATCGGCCCTCCCCCCTCCCCACTTACTCCCAGAGCAGACGTCATAAGAAAGACCCAATCACTGGGGTGACCCATCGTCCTCCCCAAAAATAGGCACATCCCGGCCCTGGAAGAATGTTTGCTAAGCATTCTCATCGTATATGCATCACTACCGCCCTTGACACCACAGATCAGTAGACTGTGTAAGCAGTTCCTCATACCACCCCCCACCCACTGAAGCATCCCCAACTTGCCAGTGTCTCCATCCCCCCTCCACCCTCCGCAACATCCAAACAACTAAAGAGGTACAAAGTAATCAGTACAGTCCATGGGGTACACCCTATGGGGAACATCAAGAGGCATGCACAAAGCCACCCCCCTCCACCGCGCCCCTCATCCTGTACGGCCTCCAATGGGCTCAGCCAAGGGGAAGGGGGGTGGTGCCTGGAGTACATTACCACTAGCAGTCCAATACCCGTCCATGGTATGCCCGCACAGCAGCGGCGCCATCTTACCTCCGTCTATCTCCTAGGGCCGTTAGGGCAACGCTGATAGTGCAGTATGTTGTAACATGAATCAAGTCATACAATCAAGTGTCTACATTCAGCTATAGGTCGCCATCCCGATCTTCGTCTTCATTGTCCCTGCGCTCAGCTCTTTCACGACGCAAGGTTTTCAAAAAGTCTTCCACTTGTTGTGGATTCGTGAAAAAGCGTTGCTTTGCTTGATGAGTTATTCTTAACTTGGCAGGGTATAACAACGCATAATCAATCTGTAGAGCACAAAGTTTTTTCTTCAGATCCAGGAATTTCCGCCGTTGTTCCTGCACCACAGGCATAAAGTCAGGGTAAATGGAGAAGCTGACTCCATCGCAGGAGAGTTCGCGGTTGGTGCGCGCCGCTCGAAGGGCAGTGTCGCGGTCACGGTAGTTGAGGAGACGCGCAATTATAGGCCTCGGCGGGGCACCTGCTTTAGGTTGCGGCCCTAGCGATCGGTGCGCACGTTCAACTATAAATTGCTTGGAAAAAGCCTCAGTTCCAACCGCTGTCAACAGTATCTTCTCCACATAATCTTCCATGCGCCCTGTGTTGGTGGATTCCGGCACACCTACCACGCGGATGTTGTTCCTGCGGCTGCGAGCTTCCAACTCCTCGTTCTTAGCCGCAATGACTCTTAACATATTGTCCATTCGCGAGAGTTGAGCAGTATGAGAGGCCGCCGTATCATCATGTTCAGATATGCGCCGTTCGGCTTCCATGATGCGTTCCTCATGCACATCCATTTTCTGTGCTATAGCGTCCATTCTGGATGAAAGTCGATCCACTTTGTCCACTACGGTAGTAAACCCCTGCCGCATCTCCTGCATCAATTGTTGTAGTGCAGCCGTGGAGGAGTCAGGGCTAGCCTCGGTAGGCGAGGGGCTCTGGGAGCACGCCGCATCCGGCGGAGGGCGCAGTCCTCTCTTGCTCTGTGTGTTGTCGAATGTCAGCTTAGGGTGTTTATTATCCGGTTTCCCCATCGTCGACTTCTTGTATGGGCGTGTGGTGACAAACGATAGTCGCGGTTCTCACAGCTCACTGATAAGGCAGGAGCGTGCAGACACTCCTATGACGCGGTACCGTTGAGCAGTGCAGTCAACAGTGTCCAAAGGAGTCCAGGCCCACCACAGACATGTACCACCAGAGCAGGAGACGGGGGAGGGGCAGCCAGGCCTCCTCCTCCAGAGCAACGCCAAATTGTGTATAGAGCCACAGGAGGAAGAGTACAAAGGAGCACGGCGAGGCCAGCTGGGAAAAACAGCGTCATATACAGGTCCTCACGCTCAGGATCTTTGCGGGAGCACCTTGAGCCACGGGGACTCGATTGGAGTCAAAGGGGCATAGATTACACAATCCGGGTCCCTCTGTGTGCAGATCTGGTCTCCTAAGCCTGGGTTACTGAAAGAGGCTCGAAGCCCTGGCAGCGTAGCACCGCAATCGCCACAGATCGCTGCTCCCAATCCGATCCAAGACATCTTGTCCCTCGTGACGTCACAGTGCCTGTGTGCAGCGCGGCGCCTCAGCCCGCCAAAGGTCTTATATGGCAGCAATGTAGCATAAGTATGTCTCCGCACCTCGCTAGCTCCAGCAAAGTAAGGAGAGCACTGTAGTGTGTCTCAGAACGCGCAGTAGTCCAGAATCACGCACTGGTGCTTTGATGTGCCACAGGGTTATACCTGTAAAGTTGTCCAGGAGATCACCCCCACACTCCGCCGAATCTCCCCTCAGCCTCAGACCGGCCCTACATACGTGCTCGGGACCGTCGGTACTCTCAGCGCCAGTGCAGTCACCGCAGCCCTCGCACCGATGAGACCTTCCGTCACCTGGTCACACTGGGCCGACTACCCCTCGAGACTGCACCCCGTCCGTCCCGGTCTTCCTGGACACCCCCGCTGCGGGAGGCGCGCTGTTCGTACAGTGCCTGCAGTCTTCAACGCATCGGCAATAGAAAGGGGGAGCCAGGGGAGCCTCTCTAGTAACAGCCGCTCCGGTGGTATGCCGGTCCCTCCCACACCTTCAAGCAGGCGCCGCAATTGAGTGGGAGTCCGTATGTCAGGGCACAGGTCACTCACAGGCAGCAGCTGTTGCACCGTGTTCGCCACGCCGGTGTTATACAGCTCCGGAGACCGAATATCGCATCCCCCACACTTCAGCAGCAGCGCAGGCAGTCGTCACTCCAGCCGTCCGTCCGTGTGAGGCCTGGTCACCTCGTGGAGCGCCGCGGTCTTGCATAGCTCTCGGGTCCCCGCAGTCTGCTCCACTACTCTCCAGCGCAGGTCTCGGCGGGGATGTCGCTTCCGATATTTCCACCGTGCCAAGTCGCAAAGCAGCCAAAGTTTCACCGCTGCTGTGAGAACGCTTTCTACACACTCGACCTTGATTGCAACAGATAAGGAGCTAGTTTAAGCATATAAATGAAGGATTAATGATCCAGGCAGCAGGAGCCTCACGCAAGTGTGGCCATTCTGCTCGTGCGCCCTCTAGCGCCCCCCGACTCTACATGCAGTGTTGTAAAAAACTAAGGACAAGCTAAGCACCCGGGAAATGTTCCTAAAAAACACCCAATGAACAGTAAATGTCCCCCGAATGCGGGAAGGGCCAACAGCTCCGACCCCAGTCCAGTAGAAAAATGTAGCCAGGAGACATGACCATCGCCCTCTGTGTTCGGCCTCTCCCTCCCATGAACCTCGGCCCCCCCCATCGACCTTGTGCCATCAGGCGGGACCCTGTGAATCTGAGTCTTCAGAGAGTTTTTCCATCAGGGCTAGTCTCTCCAATGCAATGCTCTCTGAGTCCGGTCTGGAGACTCCTCGCTCAGGAGCCACTCTCCGCCATCACAAATACCCAGTCACTCGCCACTTTCGCCTCTCTATACCAGCTTTCTCTTAATTTTGGGTGTTAATCTTCAGCAACGTGCATGCCTCCTTCAGGGAACGAAGATGATGAAGTCAGTCCTGCCAGCAAAAAGTCAGCCGGAAGGGTTGGCACCAGGAGTATGGAATCTCCTGATCTCTCAAAAAAGCTGTAACCGACTGAAACTCCCTCCTACTAAGAAGTGTGGAGGTCTTGAAACAGCAGTACCTGGTTACCCCAGAAGGACACTTGAGGGGTTACCCTGGCTTCTCTAAAGATTCTTTCCATTAGAAGGAAGCTGTGTACATTTGGTAAAATGTCCGCTGGCTGTGCTTGCCCTGGGCCACCACGCCCTACTCTATGTGTCCTGTCTAGACGGATCTCGTTTGCTGGAATGTCCCCTAATATCTGGATATCTGGGCAAACAGTTCTGTGACATAGTTCTACAGATCTCCTTTTTCCGCATCGAGTGGGACTCCTCTAAACTGGATATTACTACGTCTCAAGCAGGTTTCGAGATCCTCTGTGTGGGCTTGTATGACTAGATGTTGCTCATTGAGTCGAATTATTTCCTACCGCAAATGTTCGGTCTCTTGGTCGCGGGCAGTCCCTTGGGTTTCAAGGGTATCCACTTGATTCCCCTATCTCATTCACATCCTTTCCGATTGCCTGCATCTCACTTGAGAGATCTTTTGTGAACTGTTGTAGATCCTCCCTCAAGGAGGAGAACAGTGATTCCAAGTAGTATCGAGTGACCAGTGCTAAGGCAGCTTCCACCAAGGGTGAGGATGCTCTACTCACCATTTTCGGTGTGTCCCCTCCTGCAAAAACACTTGCTTTGAGAACATCTCCTTGAGTGTGCCTTCTATTTTGGTGCGACCCGACACCATCAGAGCGGAGTCCTCCTTCTTAAAGGGGCCTATGCTCCTCTCTATCCCCTGACTACTGTTGCTCCCAGTAAGGAGGCGCTCTACCTTTGAGCTGTGCTTCTGCTGTTTATGGCATTGGCTCTCCTATGCTCAGGCCTGTTCCGAGCCTCTCAAGTTACCTCCTGGGCCCCCGCTGTAATTCCGCCTTAGCCTATGGGGATTGTTGGTGTCAAGAACTCCCGGGCTCCGCAGCGGCATCTCAGGCCCTGCGTCCCAATACCCACATTTTTCCAGCTTCTTAGTGCCCCTTCAGGTATCTTCCAGCCCTATTGCATGTCCCCACATCTTCCTTTTGCCCCTTCCTCAGCTTGTGGGCCTCGCCGCAACCTCTGAGCCCGGAGGTCTACTACCTCCCACGCCGTCTGCCATCTTTGTTCGCCACTGCTTTGTTTGGGGCCTTCCCATCTGGTCTCTGCCGTTTACTTCTCTCGGAGGTTCAGGGGCCCCTCCACCGTGATCTGATACCTGAAACAAATTTCTCTCGGGCCCCTGACCCCTGCTATTGCCGATTATCCCCAGGGCCTCTGCTCTGCCTCTGTCCCAATCCTCCAATGTTCCATAGCTGCCACATGTTCTGTGTTCCAGGTGCTAATACTGACTGTTCCCTGGGCTCCACAAACAGGTCCCAGCCCAACTCCTGGTACCTTAAAGGGACAATGCTTCTGATTCACGCCAGGTCTCCCGGCTCTTTCACTGCTCCTCCACTCCTGATGACTCGGGTGCCGGTCCGCTGTTCCTCCCCGTTGCTCTTTGTGCTGCCCTCACTCCTGTCGGGTCTTGTGGCCAGCCACTCTGTACTCTTGCTCGGCGGACGGCCCGTGTGGTGCACCGATCGCCTACCTATGCCACGCTTCTCCTCTCGCCAGGAGCTGGGCCTCTACTCTCGAGGTGGATCCGAGTGCAAGTTGCATAGAGGAAATCTGCCCCTCCCTTTTCATGTTAACCGCCGGATTTGCTCCCAGCTCTGCTCCGCTAGACACAGCTATGCACACTCACTCTGATTTCTCAAAGGGCAGCAAAACAGCACCCCTGGCTCAACTCAGACCCAGAAGGGGGCAATATTGATTCCTGGCTCCCTCCAGCACTCCGCTCTGTAATTTCACCACCTTCATCGATGCCTATAACGATGCCGGGTGGCCACAGGATGGAGGGACCAAGTTCAACATCCTACTTGGTCGCCATCTTGGACACGCCTTCAGATACCTTTTTTAACAAGTATCACAAAATCCAAATCTTATACTCCATGGGTATATTCCCTGCAGATTCTCTCTCCATATTGTATGTGTATGTGATCAATAAGGCTTCATCAGATATCTCTAACACAACATCTCTTTTGGTACTGTGGGGGTTCTTCTTCGCCTATACTTCTGGAAAAGCGGAGCTGCGGACAGCGATTCTACTGCTGTGACCTGCGTGCCGAGCACAAACGCTACAGTTCGCCGGACCCGCTGAGCGGGTCCCGCTTCATCTGCACACTCTGTGGGGGCTTGTGGTAATTGCAGGGCTGCGAGCGTGAAGGCAGGGACTCGATCTACCAGGAGTCCCTGCAAGGCCAATTGCTGTCACCTGGCCCGCTCCCCTGTTGCCACGCCCACAGCGCACCGGCTGGGTAAAACCAGCTTCATCTCCTGGCACTGGTGGGTTCTTCTTCGCCTATACTTCTGGAAAAGCGGAGCTGCGGACAGCGATTCTACTGCTGTGACCTGCGTGCCGAGCACAAACGCTACAGTTCGCCGGACCCGCTTCGTGGGTCCCACTTCATCTGCACACTCTGTGGGGGCTTGTGGTAATTGCAGGGCTGCGAGCGTGAAGGCAGGGACTCGAACTACCAGGAGTCCCTGCGAGGCCAATTGCTGTCACCTGGCCCGCTCTCCCTGTTGCCACGCCCACAGCGCACACGTATATAAACAGCACATTACCCGCGCACGCGGGACGCGCGCGGGACGCGCGCGGAACCAAGCGCGGAGCGAAGCCCGGGCAAAGGGCGGGCCATTTAAGGCCGTTGGAGGACGGGAGAGACCGGACCGGGCCACCTCCCTAAACTCCCATCTCCCGGAATCTACACTGAAATCGTATGTATCGTCTCACTACTGACTCTGCATTTGCGAGCTCTCAAAGACCCAGCTCTATTGACTTTTTGCTTATGCAAGATACTAACTTCCTGTACCGGTCTAACAGGAACAATGGTATTAACTAGAGGAATCAAAACCAAGGCATCAGGGGGTGGGGGCAATCTGCTAGGCCCCATGGATGACTTCATAACTAAGGCAAACTTATTTATTGACCAAAGCATCACTTTAATGGAAGGTAGGGTGTCCTTGGACTTAGCGCACGCTAAGAGATCCTCTATGGGTAACCTAGCGGGTGCAAGAACCCCTGTAACAGGCAGCAAATCTGGGCAAAGGACCCTTTGTGAGGGTAGGCGTAGCCTACCAAACAATGTGGACCTGTCGGTTTCCCAGCTCTCGGACGCCCGCATAAGTTCAGATCTAGAAAGGACTCCAGAGCTGCCACCCCAAATCACACCGGACGAAATAAGGCAAGCAAGAGGGAGGAGGGAGGGTGCCATAAGGAAAAGAAAGAACGATCATAAAAATTCCATCCCCAATGAGATCGGAGATACGGCTGGTATGATAGAGAATGCACCTCCTAGAGCTGAACAGGTAGTAGTCTCTGTGATCATAAACCAGTCAGTACATGATTCTCCTGACCCTATTAGCTTGGAATCCCCTATCCATCTATCCTGTAGTAATGAAATACTTGATAGCAATAACTCACAGCTGCTAAATAACATCGCAGACACACTGAAATCCTTTCTTGAGCCAGTAGAAGCAAGACTAGCGCACATAGAGAACCAGCTATCTAATCTTACAAATCTTATAAAACCCATGCAAGTCCCGGGGGCCCAAAAAACGGGGAAAAATAAACATAACAAACAGATCCCTCCCAAGCCCTCAGTTACACAAAACAATGTACCTATACCGTCAAATGTAATATCTAAACCAACACCCACTGAAACACTAAATAATAATAGACCAGTGAAACTCTCCACCAATGCCGCCATAACTCTACCCCAGGGTAATGCCCCGCCAGTAACAACATTGGCGCCTAAGACATCGGCACCCAAAAAATCGGTGCCTAAAACTCCGGCGCCTAAAACTCCGGCTTCTAAAACTCCGGTCTTTAAAACCCCGGCTCAAAAAGCCTCGGCCCCAGCTTCCAACAGAGGTGGCCCTAGAGGACCTCCCGAAGTCAGATTCCCTGTTGAGATGCCACCGGAAGCATCTCCCTTTGTTGTGGTAATGACAGGTGTCCCCGAGTTAGCGGATTATAATGCAGAACCCACGTGGTCATTGAAAAACAAGGCCCAACACTGGCTAAACACCAATCGCCCCATCCCACCAAACTGGCCATCCAGGATTCTGATGGTACGTAGGACTCCCTGGGTGGGAAACGGTAGAAAAACAATTCCGGGAGATTGTATTGTGATCACATTCGAAGACCCCCCAAATAGTAGACTATATTTGCTCTTGGGAGTACTCGAATGTAAATGGAGGTATAAGCACCAAGCCACTTTCCTCTTTTTACCCCGCAAGACAATGCAATGGTCCCTTCAATGATCATGACATCCCCTGGGAAGTAGCAGCTCCCCGTCTTTTTGAATATGGTAACCCAAGGCAAATAGCGGGCCCTCGTCGCCATGATTATGATAGCTCCTGGCACACAGTGGGCCCACGCCATCGGGGAGGTGGATGGGATGATTGGGGTCCGCATACGCAGAGGACGTCCTATAGAGAGCCGCCTCGCTGGGATACTTGGTTCAGTATCCCGACGAGGAATAGATTTAGTGGCCTCGAAATGGTCGACTGACCATCAACGGAGACCGAATCTACTAATCTTAACACACCCCAACTAATGCCAAAAACAAAAACAATTTGTTCAGTAAATGAAGCTGCGGCGGTTAATCCAGAACCACCGCCCCTACCTATCCTCTTCTGGAATGTTGCGGGTCTCCGTCCCAAAATTGAGGATGGGACTGCCTTGCACTTTTTGGAGCAGGGTAAAATTATCTGCCTCCAGGAGACATGGTCCATGATGGAGCTCCACCTCCTGGGTTATAAAACATATTTTATTCCAGCTATGGCCAGCAGTGCAGGCAGATCTAAGGGAGGGCTGACCACGTATATTGCAAACACTGTGAACCATCTAAAAGTGTCGATAGTCGATTCTGATCCCAATTTTCAATTATTTTCCCTTTCCCTTAAGAACAAGGACTCTATCCTTTTAATTAACCTCTATAACAACTTAGAAGAGGGCCAATTTTTGACCCTCCTCTCTAATATCCAGGAGAAACTAACCCAGTTTCAAAAATCTAAGGCAGGAAAAGGGGCGATTCATCTTCTATGGGGAGGGGATTTTAATCTGCATCCATGCCCCCATGCTGAGAAAAATCGATGTGGGATAGTGGATGAACATGATGCTCCACTCATGCATTTTGCCCATAATAAGGTGGGGATTGCTATGAACAACATGTTATCGGACTTAGACCTCGTAATAGCTAATAGGTTAAACTCAAGCTCAAACTTCCAGCTACCAACATATGTGGGAAGGGGATGCCAAACGACAGTCGACTACATCCTCCTGTCGCCTGGATTGTTATGTATAGCTAGATCTTGTGAGGTCCTGATTAACACACTTGGGGCCCGATGTAGGAGGCAAATACCGGTCGGAAACGGCCGAATTTGGCCGTTTCCGACCGGTATTTGGCATCTTGAGATGTAGGGGGCCAGATTTTACAGATTCTGTAAATTTACCGAATCGGTAAATTTACCGAATCTGTAAAATACCGAATCGGTATTTTTACCCATTCGGTACCTTCCAGATGTAGGTGGGACTCTTCTGAGTCCCACAGGCCTTTAGGAGTCGGTATTTTACCACCCAATCCAATTGGGTGGTGAATTACCGAATCCAGGTGTGCATGCACATCTGTGCATGCACACCTGTGCCATGTGGCACACAGACATGCCCTTAGGGCATGTCTGTGTGCCACATGGCACACATGCCTGTAATTGGGGTGCCAGAGGGTGTCAAAGTGACACCCCCTGCACCCTTGCAAGAATAGGTAATTACCGAATCGGTAAATACCGATTCGGTATTCCACATTGATTCCTATGGGCTTCAAGGCCCATAGGAATCAATGGGGGATACCGATTCGGTATTTACAGAATCGGTAAATACCGAATCTTACAGATTCGGTATTTACCGAATCAGAATTACCTACATTTCCACCCCTCTAATTTACCACTTCTTAAATACCGAATCGGTATGATTCGGTATTTTAGAAGTGGTAAATTAGATTTACCTACATCGGGCCCTAAGTGATCATTATGCCCTGAGGATGGATCTTTACCTAATTAGTTCCAACCCCCTAACAACAGCTATAGCGAAACCTCTTGCCCAGAACAAACTGGAGATAGGTAAACAAAATGGATATACATTAAAATGGGGGAAGATAAATCCGGCCGAAATTACCGGAAAACTGGTAAAAGCGGCATACCCAAACATAATCAAATGTCTGGATCTACTAGAAACGGACGAAGAAGTCCTAAATAATTTTATCCAGATATTGGAGAAAATTAAGGGACTTCTCACAGTAAAGCCCAGGAGCTTGAACCCAACCACCAAAGGGTGGTTTAACCATAGTTGTACCGTGGCCCTGACTAATCTAAAGCTGGCTCTAAAAAAAACACCCAGAGATTCGGACCAGATCCAACTCTTTAGACAGCAATATGGAAGGGCACGTAAACTAAGAATTCAAGAACTAAAACAGAAACTATGGGACAATCTCCATACTAGTGCTGTCTCCAAAAATAGTGAGGCTTTTTGGCGAACAGTTAGATCTCCCTACTTAATAGACGATAACAGTCCCAAGATAGAAGTGGCTATAGGATAAGACACCTGGGTGTCCCACATTTCCAAAATCTTAAAAAATACAGTAACATCAGTAGGGACAGAAAACACACATCTAACAGTTGAATACCCAATATCCCTGCATTTTGACATCTCTGAGGTACTAGTTGCACTGGAAACAAGTAAAAATGGGAAAGCTCCAGGTCCAGATGGGGTCCCAGTGGATCTTTTTAAATACAATCTGGATCTCTGGGCCCCCATTCTCACTAATTGGGACTGATAGAATCTTGGACCAATTCTATCATGGTCCCAATATTTAAAAAAGGGGATCGTCAGGACGTCACATGCTACCGCCCCATCTCACTGCTGGACTCTCTGGGCAAGGTCGCTGGCAGGGTAGTCCTTGAGCGACTCCAGCAGTGGGCCGAGGAGAAAGGCATTATCTCCGATCTTCAGTTTGGATTTCGGGAGGGGTTTGGAACGGTGGAGCAGGCCCTTAATCTTAGTCTGATAGTGGGCAAATATACCCAAGCAAAGAAGGACACGGTCTATATGGTGTACGTAGACCTGTCCGCTGCTTTTGATTGCGTCTCGCATGCCAAACTCTGGACAGTTTTGAGACAAATGGGAGTGGATCCCCCTCTCCTAGATTTTTTGAGAGAGCTTTATTCCAAAGCCTCTGCGAGGGTGCGCTTCGGAGTGAGGGGGGAGTTGACAGCATCTTTTGGAGTGGAGCGTGGAGTCAGGCAGGGGTGTGTCTTGGCCCCCTTCCTATTTTCATTGTATACGAATGGCCTGGAGGAAGAGATGTTGAGGGGGGGCCAGGATCTCCCACGGATAAAGAGCACCTGATTCCCGCTCGGCTCTACGCAGATGTTGCCGTTATTCTGACACGCACCCCGCGTGAATTACAGAAGTCTTTGAATTGGTATACGGACTTCATGGGTGGGCTGGACCTACATGTGAATGTCAAAAAAACCTTCGTCATGGTAGCAGGCAGTGGGAAAAAATGAACAAAGGATATTTACCTCAAAGATCAAAAACTTGAGGTAACTGCCCAGTACCCGTATTTGGGTATTATGATTGACGAAAGGCTGAACTGGAGGCCAGCAGTAGAGGCAAGGTGTCATCTTTTTAAACGAGCTATAGCGGCCCTGATGAGCTTCTCTCAGAGACTGGGGAGGAGGGCACCAGTGGAGCTATAAAAAATTTATAGTGCAAAGTGTCAGGCGATTGCACTATATGGGGCAGGAGTCTGGGGTCATGTAGATGTTAGCCCCCTCCAGGTGGCAGAAAACTCTTTCCTCAGATTTCTCCTAGCAACACCGAGATGCACCTCAATCTACGCATCCCATTTGGAACTTGGTATCCCCTATGTAGAGGATTTGTTAAAGATCCAACCATTACTGCTTTGGCCGCGCATCTGGACCTCCGAAAAAAATGCGCTGACACAGGCAATCGTGGCAGACTCAATGGTTCTTGACCAAACCTTAAAAATAACATAGCTTCGGTATATTGGAAATTTCCTCAAGGACCTTGGCATTGAGAAATATTATCTCCAACCCGAAGGCATCATTGATCTATCGAAGAGAGCGCTGAAACAACTGGCTCTGAGCCACCTAGAGTCCCTGAGGCTGACCTCTGAGTCTACAAAACCCTCGGTCCTCCACGCCAATATGGTCCAGCTTACATACCTCATCCAGCCTTATTTAACATTACAGTTTAGTACGTACGATAGAATGTTACTGACAAGATTCAGGTTAAACTTTTTTCATAGACTAGTAGCTTTCCCCGACAGAAATAGGTGGGACTCAACTCTCCCTGCCTGTCCCTGTGATGAGGAGTCAATACAGACGAATCTACATACAATATTGTTCTGTAAATTCCATCATCCACATCGGAAAATCTGGCTACTCCCACTATTAAGGCGATGAGGACTTAGACAATGTCGTCCTGCAATGCTACGTCTCCAGTTCCTAGAATCTGAACCTGTTTGTTTTCATGTCTTGAACTTTCTAAAATGCGTTATGAAGCATAGGAAAAACCTGTAAAACTCATGCTGGATGTAGTTCTAGATGACGTAACGAAATAATCTGATTTTTTGTTCTAAACATATTAATTTGCCTTGACTGAATTTTAACCTGTGTAATATGATCATTTTTTATCCTCTTCTAATATGAAATTGTACTATTAAATGTTGCTTTTATGGTTTTCCAATGTGTAAAGCAGAATAAAGAAAAATGTATTTATTACTGTGGGTGCCTACATCCACAGCATAAAATACTCATGGATGCATGCAGTATAGAAATACTTATATAAGAAATACAATCATGTGTTTAAAAATTCTCTGTACTGTACGCTTTTCAAAGATTCTTATTAATCTGCAAATGAAGATTTATCTTATCTTATCAATCACGTGCCTAGGAATAATATTAACGTAAACTACAGGTGCAAGCAGGCATTTATAGTTTTAATAACATTTAATATATATTCATATAAATAATCCAGTTTATCATCCCAACAAATAATATCAAAAACCTGTTTCCACTAACGGGCCTAAAAATATATTAATAGGTTCCAAATTGTTAAAGAAATAAACATCTTGCTTTGTAGAATAAGATATAGATCAATTGCCGTCTTACGTCCTTTAAATGAAAAAAAATATATATTTGTAGACATTTGCAGGCATTTAAGTAATTTTATGAACATTGAAGGATCGAAGGATTTCAATGTCATTTGCCCTTCATTTCAACTGTAGTGAAATAAACACTTGGAAAACATTCTGTTCTGTGTTTGCTTTCAAATGCTATGTCTTAGTTTGTGTGTGCATATGAAAAATAATATACTTCAAACAAATTCTAAACTTACTGAAATAAAACACAGCCTGTTAATCTTCACTGTGCAAACTTAAAATGACATTTAACATGTAGGTTCAAAATCAGAACCACTATTTAGTTTAGTTTGAACATTCAGAAAGATAATATGAAATGTACACTTTCCTTTCACTTTGAAGTTTATTTCCTGCACTCATAAACTGTGGCATGCTGGTCTCGCTCACTGTGAAAGATGAGGTATCTTCAACCTGCCTCCATCTACTGTTACACCACCATTATCTCCGCATGCCAACAAGCATTGTTCTGACAATCTTCTCACTTAATATTCAATTCATGATTACAATTTCTCAATTCTCATTAAAGTGAATCACCGAAATCTTGAGTTTACAGAAATCAATGTTGCTTAAACATCTCAAATATATTAAAGTCATAATAACAAACACAAATGTCTTCATTTTCTGTATGACTTAAAATTTTAAATGTACACATGAAAGCCTATTGTCTGAAATTGTATATTTATTTTTGCAAAATGTAACATTTTATGAAAATTCGATAAACTTTTCACTAAATTACACATTCATATAAAAATATGGTTTGTGGGTAACTCACTTAAAAAAAATGTTTTTTTTCCAAGTGCGCTCCTCCCATAAAAAAAGGTCGCATAAGATATCAGCAGGAGACTTTAAGCAGCAAATATCTCTTGATGAGACATTTTCTATGCCAACTGTGTCCTGACAGTATCTTGCAAGTCGTTGTCAAATGAGGTGTGTGCATGTGTGAAACACAGTTATGCAAAATACCGTGATGTGAACCTTTGAGATGTTTTGGATGACTAATTTAGATTTCGACCACATCTAGCTAACATAATATGAAGATACAGTGTTTACGGCATGTTTTCAATCATCAGCATCAGGAATCTCCTTAACAACTCAACAATATGTGTCCTGAAATGGAAATGTAGTTATAAATAATGTAGGGCATATTTTCATGTGTTGTTTTATCGGTGCTATTTAATAAGTCTACAATATTGTCTGTTTCATGTTTTTGTATTTTTTCCCTCCTTTGCTTCCTCCATGGGGGTGCTGCTTTGCATTCCTGGGATAGACCCAACATGTCTTGCGGGCAGCCATCATTACGCAGCAGCTACTGAAGTGTGTCAAGAAGCTTTGGCAAATCCATTCCCAGCCCTGCAGTGCTGTTAACAGCAAATCCAATATCTATGATATCTGTGCCAGATATACTCTATATACTTCTCCTCATGTGATCATCTTCTGGTTCAAGACTCCACCAGTGTTTCAACTAATGACAGGGGCTTTGGAACCTAAAACGAAGGACACATCTGATGAAGTTTCTTGCCTAGCACAGAAAACAAAAGTGTCAACACACTTGCCCTCTCCCCTTGGAAATTCTGTATCAGACAATCAGACTATCTGCCTTGGACAAGTAACATCATCATCGCAGCAGCATGCTCTTACCCAGATGAGATTGCAGCCATCACATTACCACATTCGACATGTATGTGATACAATTTCTAGATCATCCTCTGGAATATAGCTCAAAGACTGGCACCAATGACTAAGTAACCCGAGACAACACAATGAGCAATTTTTTAATGAGATTCCTTTCATGTGATTATCAATCCTATGAGAATGCTATGAGAAATCACAGGATAGTTAGTGGAAACCCGAACCTTCTTTCATTAAGGAAGACTACACTAAAAAGGGTTTATTTTTAAAATTAAAATCCTATCTTAGTGCATGTGACAAGTATAATTCCAACATGTTTACTGTATAACTTTATAGCAATACCTCCCTTTTTTTTCTACATCTGTTCACTAACCTAATCTTAGCTCTGAAAGGAAAACCTAATTTTGAGTCTCAAAGTTGGTTCACACTTGCAGACCTCTTTGAACAATAAGGCTTTATGTTCTCTATAGCAGCAGAGTTTGCTATTCTCATCTTGTGCCAGCATCTGGGTGGATCTGCATGGCCAGTCTTATCCATTGTCACCTGGCAAGTTCCTCTCTGTTACCCCTCAGGCCCTGAACCCGATTAACAAAGGTAGAGGTAGACCTTTGTATAGATATGCAATGGTTTTCTATTCAGAAAAGTGATTTGCTAGTAGTATCTTAGCAACTGCGGACGCACATAAAAATACAGCAAAGTCCTATCATTTTATGTGCAGAGATTCCCCAGTCATAAAGATACTACTAGTAAAATACCTTTGTGAAGAGCAAACAATAGTGAACTTACACAAGTGAAGTTTACCTTTCTGAACCATCCATCCCCCCTGTGTCTAGCTTGCACAACATTATTTCGACATTGTTAAACCTTGCACAATAACATTTAGCAGAAACTGGCCTGATGCCCTTTTACTTATTTTCATTCTGTAAGACTATGTTTTTTGAACAATAGCAATAAACGAAACATCTATGAAACTTTGTTCACAATTCAACAGCAATTATTTAGAACAGAATAGTTAACTTCAGATTAAATACAGTCAATATACTTGAGCAGACCAAATTATCGCGTTGCAATGAACAATGTCATACAAAATGTGCATTCTATTTTCATCACACACATTTACTTCTGAACGATAAACATGCTTAACCTAAAAGGGAAACATTTGGAAGAGAAAACAACATAATAGTTACATTTGGACAAACCCACGACCATAAACTCCCAAAATACCCAGTGGTCAATGATCATACCCATCTGATCTGACTGATGAGTTGGCTTGAGCTGCACCAAGGAAAACTTTTTTGGGCAGGAATTAGTGAGGTAGAGCAAACCTTCAACAAAAGGAGCAATAATAGCTATTTTTCAGACTTTTCATGCTTTTGGTGACTGGGTAAAGGCTCAGAATCCTGTACACTAGTATATGATGGAGTTGTAATAATTACACATGAAGTATACGAGAGCTGTCAATCGCAAATTATACAGAGATCTCATACAGATCTGGGATCTCATTTTTTGCAACTTTGTTTAGTATATTCCATTAAAATTCAACAAAAGCTGAAGAAATAACATACATGAATGTTCATTGACAAAGCAGCGTTTATCACAGCAGTGCTATTGAAGAGCATTTGCAGCTCATACTCATAGAAGTACACAATATCATCATCATCAAAATAATGTATTCGACTATATCGAGACATAAAAGCAGCAATGATGGGATAACGATCTAATATTAACTTGAAATCCTCACTGCACTTAAAATATAATTCAGTACAGCACACATGATATCTATGCTTTCTAGAGAAAGTAAATAGGCCAGGCCCAACTCATGAGACCTGGAGTCCCATTATGATGTCGGGCGGATTGCCCCCGCCAGGCTGGCGGTAGCCACCGCCAACCTGGCGGGGGCAAACCGCCCGACATCCTCACTCGTCCCCCCCCCGCCATATTAGTATGGCGGGGTGGACCTCGGCAGGCGGAAAGACCGTCCACCGCTTTTCCGCCCCGGTCGCCTTGCGGCCGGGGCGGTATAGGAATAATATGGTGGCGGTGTCTATCAGACACCGCCAGCCATATTACAATGGGCATTTAACAATGCCTTTCCATGGCGGCAATTCCGCCACGAAAAGGCATGCGGTCTTCACTGGGCCCCCAGAGTGAAGGAGAGGTGGGGGGTGCACACAGTGGAGTACCTGTGGTACCACCCTTCATTTGCATTTACAAAGTGGCAGGCACCGCGTGGTGCCTGCCGCTTTGTAAATGCAAATGCTGAATTGCATTTTTCGCATTGTGGCGGGCGGTGCAGAGAGCACCGCTCGCCACAATGCTAAAAATACAGGATGTGCCCGCCACTGTGGCGGGCACATCCTAATGCCCCCCACGGGGCCCCCGCCCTATTGGCGGGCAGTCCCAATCCCGTCAGGATGGCGGGGGACTCATCCTAATGACCCCCCTAGTCTCCAACATTAGAAGTGAAGGGCAGAGGAATTGCTTTCTCCGCAGAGTATAAAGAGTGCAAAATAGGATAAATTGCTTAGTCCGTTGATGGGCAGAGCCATCACAGGGACAGGGAGAGAGTGATGGAAATGAATTGTAGATAATTGCAATTAATATATCCACATACACTGGCACCAAAAGAAACAATGACAAGCATTTGCTTTTAAAAATACAAAGCAATTCTGTAGCTGCCTTATGACATAATCATTAAGAAAATATTAAAAAAAGCAGGAATCGCTCTTTGGAATTGCATCGGTTTAGCATGCAGTAAAAGCTTTTAATTTAAATCCACATCAAATGGCACTCTCAGATACGTGATTTTTTTCTTTCCCTAATTTCATATCCTTCAAGCAAACATTTTCTAGTTATGACTATTTGTAGGCTGACTTTCACTACAAAAGATTTTGTACAATTAGTCTTAAATCCTAAACTATCCAGAAATCTGTTAAAAGCGTCGAGCAGGGATTGGAGGACATTGGCTGGCCTCGCAGAACAACATAATCTGCGTATAATAACACAGGAATTTGACGTAAATTAACCCTCTGAAAGTCTTACCCAGCTTTACACAGGTAATCATCGGGGAGAAGAGTTTGCCTAATGGCTAGGGCGGTCAACCTTGAATCTGGGAAACTGGATTTGAGTCTCGGGAATGACGCTGAACATCCTGTGATTCTGGGCAAATCACTTAATCTCACAGTGCCTGACAAAAATCAATGTGTGTCCTTATGTATTGTAACTGGTGGTATGTAAAGCGCTCTGATACCCGATTCGGTCACGTTCGCGCTATATAAAAACCTGAAAAAACAAATAAATCTCCAAGCCCATTGATGTAAACTAAAAAAAGAAATGGTGCCAACATGCATCCTTGTCTAACCCCTACTACCGAAGGGAACTTACCTGTTAGATCCCTGTTCCTGTCATAACGAACTCAAGCTGAGATATGCTCGTGAAGCCTACTACGCAAGGTAATAATTGCACCATCGATCCCTAATTGTGACATTATTGGCCATCATTTTGGGTGATCCAATGTGTAAAAATCACATATTAAGTCCATAAAGGCCGGGTGGACACACCCTTTATATGCCTTTGTATATTTGTGGACTATAAGAGATAGGTTAAATGACTTCACCACAGTTCCTAAGCCTGGACAGAACCAGAACTGGAAGTCCGAGAGCTGTTGAGTCTCAGACGCCCGAGTTCCAGTTTAGCCAAGATAACCCTGCCCAGGATCTTTACCTTGCTATCAGGGAAATTGGGCGGTAGCAATGGGGTTGGCTCTTGTCCCCCTTTTTAAAAAAAGTCCTGACTAGAAGTCTCACAATGCACATCTTATAATGTTGGTTTTTGACGGGGCCAAAAATTGCGGGACATATTTTAAAAGATCTGATTGGATTCTGTCATGACCTCTGGCTTTCTCTGATGGCATACTCTCAATGGCTAAAAGTATATCTGCTACCTCAATTGAGTTATTCAGAGATAAAGCTGCATCAAAGGGGACTGCCGAGTCCAGAACCAAGTTAGTAGTCTGGGAATTGTGGCAAAATATTTTTGAGAAATGGTCAAATCAATCCTTAGCCGATAAAGTGGTCTCAACATTAGGTATTTCGTTCCCCAACAAAATTGGCGAATAAACAACCTGCCAGAAGGCTCTGGGTCTTTCAGGGTGCATGCAGTCTTTGATCTTACCAGGCCTTCTCTTTTAATTAAAGCTTCTTTTATTCTGGTCATTTCTTTGTAGGCTTTCCAAGCCTTTACTACTTAAACCTGATCTCTTGGATTTTTGCAAAGAGAAAACATTACAAATTTTAGGGCCATGGAGCAGGCTCTTTGGAACCACCGAGCAGTGTCACTTATTTTCATTGTGCTTTTCATTAGTTTAAATGCCATCTAGCTATTTAGAGAGGTGAAGGCCTGTATGCCGTTGGCCGGATTGAATTATCTTGCAGGACCACCTCAATTTATGACCAACTATTCATGCCCTTATTCTTATTGTAATGCAATCTGTATTGTGATTCTTTATGGGTGTTTCTTCTCAAGACTAAATTAAAAGCCAATGTTAGAGTGTTATGATCACTTATGTGACTAATCAGAATTTTACATGCGTTTAGTATCAGTAGGGATTCTTTGGGGATTAACATATCGTCAATGATGGAACTGGAACCTGTCCTCACATATGTTGGAATTCGCATGGGCTTACCATACTGAAGTCTAGGGCGAATATCAGATTTATGGAAATTACCACTCTATTCAGTGTCTCCCCATATGGGTATGCTTAAAGTGTGTGAGGGGTTGTTCTGACTCGTCAAAGCTTGCCACATTAAACCAACACTCTAGGGTCACATACTTGAATATTAAAGTATCCTACCCAAATATCCAAAAAATACTTTCCATGGTCATTTTGTGCTTTATGAAAAGTGTCCTCCAACCTATCTTTAGTATTGGTCACAGTTTAGTTTTTTTGTAATAAAAGTTAACTAACAACAAATAGAACGACTTCTGCAGAGTGGTTAAAAGCATATGATAATATGGTGTTCTAGTAACTTCTCGAACAATAACATCCACCAGGGTCACTAATATATAGGTGGCCATGCTTCTTTTAGCCCGGCCTGACTTCAAGGGGATATCTGACACAAAATAGGTAACAAATCCATCTACATTGAGAATCTAAGAGCCAGGGCTCTTGGCAACAGATTAATAAAGATTGTTCTACAATCGCTAACAAATCCGGATTTCCTTCCTTGGAGCGCAGTCCTGCCACATTCCATGAAATTGCACGTCAAGTCTTTTTCTGAGTGGGTATAGCATTTGCCAAAGATTTGAAGGATGCAGATGGAAATATAAGTTTCTTGATATGGTATAATCTACCTGCTTGCTGTGGCAGTCAATTTAGTTGTTCCACCGATGACGGGGCCTAGAATTTGTTGAAGAGGGGCAAGTTACTTTGTGGTTGATAGGTTGCGGCTTTATCCTTTGTGAAGTCAAGTGTCGGGGGTCTATTATGAATGCCCAGTGGCTGAGAGATTCTTGGGTGGTAGAAACATCCTAGTGGCTGAACTCTAATGCCCTCGGAGGAAGTTGATATTTTGTGGAGACAGTGTTACAACCCCCAAACCAAGCCTGGGCTTTTGAAGTTTATATTTACAGTCACCGTGCAAGGCCTTTGGAAATGGTCCAACCCAAGAAACTCTTCTTGTGGTAATAATTGTATTTGATAGGTCATTGGGCCAGTCAGAGCATTTTCTAGCCAAAAAGGGACTTTGTTCAGTAGAAAGGTATGAGTTTTATTTTGCTTTTGCTCTACTTTGAGAACATTCTCCAGAACAATTATATAGGGCGTACATTCAAGAGAGATGTGAGGGCGAGCACCATGCACTTCATTTCGTCTTGCACTTATTGCAGTCTGAGAATCCCTATTAACAGTGTTCTGTGGTTCTGGCGCTATCTGGTTTGATGTGGGCTGTAAAGTGGACGAAGGCACTCTATCAGACTGGGGAACACATGAGCCTGTAACTTGCTCTCCATGCCTCTCGAGTTATGTTGAGTTTCTAAAGTTGAACATCTGCGCTTGGGTGTTCAATTCACCTAAACTCTTTCCTTGCCCTTCTAAGTGGGCCAATCTATCTATGAGTTTCTCCTGGGCTGATCGAATGCTATCAAGCTTTCCCTCAGTACAGCTAGTTTTGAAATTACCATGGAGCATGATTGAGCTATGGTCTTAAGATGATTTCCCAATTGATCCAGTCTGCTTGAATAATTTAGAGCAGACTTTTTTGAGTCACATTCACAGGTGGCGATCTTTTTTTCACATGCTTTTTGCCTGCGTTACACTTAACACCCAGGCCTTGTTTCCACGAAGGCGGGCATTCATTTCTGAATGGGAGATACAGCTTTGATCACCTCTTGGCTGCTTCTCTTAAAGGAAGGGCTATCTGATTGAGATATTACTTCCAGCCTAGTCAGATTGGGAGTGTTGGGCAACACATGGGTTAAAGCAGCTGGAAGTGTGGCGGTTGTTCTTGGATGCGGGTAATTATTCTACAGTATTTAGATACCGTAAGGATATCTGACTAGAAGGCTTCTTCTGGGTAGGTTCAATTAAGTCCACAATGTGCGCCTTGGGTTCAGAGAGACCTGTTCTCTTCATTTCCCATCCTTTCTTCTAGCCAGTCAATCTCAGTTTCAATGGCCCCCATTATGGATGACATATAAAGTTTAATAGATTTGTATGAAATCTCCCCTTTTTTGTGCTGGTAGTAAAGTGGCTTCCCTTTCCTATCCCCAGCCTTGTAATAACAAAGTTAATTACAAACTAGTTACCTGTTGGATGCTTTTGTAGAGTTGGTAGGGATATTTCCTTCCAGTTGCCTGGACATACCGCTTAAATTTTAAGGGGCTAGGACCAAGAGACAAGGCCCAGCCCAGACTCGTCCATCTGTGGACGGGCTCAGGCGTGCCCGCTGTTGCCCCAGACTTTGCTTGGGCATGTACCTGGGCGTGTCCCATGCTGCTGGGTCATTAAGCATCTGCTGGTATGGAAAAGGCACCGGTGGTCCTCCTTGCAGCAGGTAAGGCTGGGCCTTGTGGTTTGGAGCTCCCAGTCAGTGGTGTCCGCCTCCTGCTCTGAAGAGACATGGAGCCTGATTTCAAACAACTTCTGGCACTAAAGTGCATCAGTGGCCCTCCTTGCCACAGGCCAGGCTGAGGTTTGTTGTTTAGAGCCACAGCCAGCAGTGATTACCTCTCACACTGCATGGACACTGGGCCTGATTTCAAGCACCTCCGGGTGCGGAAAAGGTGTCTGCCGCCCTCCTTGCTGCAGGTCAGACTTGGGATTGTGATTTGGAGCTCACAGTCAGTGGTGATTGCCTCAATACACACTTACGTGAAATACATTTGTTCGGACAGAAAAGTCCTCTGCATAATAAAAGACGTGTTCCCATGCTTTGAAATCCCAACTGGTTTGTTGTCAATTCATTAATGCTGTTTTTTCGGCATAGGCAAACACAAATCAAGCATGTGCTCCATGACAAAAGCCTGTCTCATTGATTTCAGTCTTGTTGGACTGGGAGGGGTGCCCAGGGCGCTACCCTCATAGTGGTGAAAGGCTACCACCTTCACCAGGAGTCAAGCTGCATGAGCGGAGTGGTGGCAATATACTGTGTAGTGAACGGTAGTAGTGAACAGGACCTTTTTGTCCTGTGTCACTGGAGTGAGGCCTACAGGCTCACTCACCTTTTTAGATGTGGAGTGCTGCATAGCACGGGAGTAGTGACTAATTATTGATTTTATTTGCTCCTGGGAAGGGTGCAGGACAAGGATGGAGCAGTACTGTGCAGTGCATGTGTGGTTAGTACATAAACTGGAGGCATGTATGCGTAGAAGGAGTACATGACATGAGAGATTTAGTTGTGCAGTGGCACGTAGTGAGTATGTGTGCTGGCAATGCATGTGTTTTGAAATATCAGACCCTGGTTAAAGATGGAAAAGCTATAGCATTGAACAGGGCATGCAGACTGAGTGCGTGTGCTGAATGTGCATGTACATGTGAGGGTAGAATGCATAGAGGTATTAGTGCTCGACAGAAAGTGTGCTGTGAATATGAGTGGGTGTGCCTGCAATGGTATTTTGTATGATGGGCGCTGGGTTATATTTTGGGATACTCAGAACTGCCTAGTAAAGACATGAGGATGAGAAGAATCTCCCAAACAGATTTGTGTATTGCTGCATTCCTGTGAGGTGAGTGGGGCACACTGAGGAGAAAAGGTAGAAACCCCCTTTACATTTAAAAAGTCTGCTCTTTGATTCAGTGATAGATAACAAGAAAGGGGCCAGAACACATCTCAGTAAGGTAGACTGGGCTGATAAGAGAATCATTAAGAGTAGGTGTTGGGGGTCCGGGATTAACCTGGTGATGTACATATCAATGTGGCTGACATCCAGGTGTGAACTCTGGTCACTCCCATGAGTTGTGTTTTGATCAATCAGCTTCAGAGTCGTGCCTGCTGTGCCCGACCTCTTTCATGAAGGAAGATAAAAAGGAGAAGTGCCTGTAACCAGGACTGGGGGGCCAAGGCATGCTAGTCTCCCTACTGGGTGAGGAGTTATCACCAAGGCAAAACAAGATCTCTTGCCCTGGAGCCAGGAGCATCATCACCTGCCTGCTTGCCCCGCCTAGTGTGAGGAAGAGAAGACCGTTGGAGGGAGCGAGCTCCAGTGTTGAGTCCTACAGAGAGAAATCCCTGAGTGAGGTGTGAGGAGAGTGACTGCCCACAGATCTGGTAATTGACCACAAACAGGAACAGTTTGACCACCTCTGATTTCCAGAAGAGGGCCACTGTGATCTCAGCCATGTGAAGTACCGCATCAGGAATCACAAGGCAGTCGCAACGTAGTGGACCCGTAACCAGAAGTGGTCACCGAGGAACTTAAATGGGCTGGAGCCGGAGACTATTGTCCGCTGTATTGAGGGCGATTGCACCAAAGAGTCTGCACCCAATAGTAACCAATTAGGCAACTCCGTATGCTACAAGGGGCTGCCAGTAGCACTGTGGCCAAATGTTTGGGTCTCGGCTGGACGAGAGGATTACTGCAGTGACCAGCGGGTGTAGCCCTCCAACTGCACTGACTGTTTCCCCGCAGATCGCAGTATGTCACTGACAATGTTGCTCCCTCTTTGAAGTTCCAATCAGGATCCATACAATCTCCACACCCGGCTTTGTTAAGGGAAGAGTCACTTACCTTTTGTGTCTGCCCAGTGGGAGCAGCTCCAATCACTGCAAACTGAGCGGCAGAGCTGCTCAACAGGAAAAACCTGGCCACCAGGTGCTGCCACATCCATCACGAATGGCCTAACTTGACCTTACAGGACCAAGACTTGGGAGCTCCCAAGGAGAGGGCAGTCGCTGCACCCCTAAACACTGCCATGCCACTGGAGCAGGTAGGAATGAAGCCTGGCCATTGGGGCCCAAGGGAACTTGCTGTTAATGATGCTGCAGCACCAGAGATAAGTTTGACTAACTCCTAAAGAGTCAAAGGAGGAACTCTTGAGTAAGGCCTAATAATTTCCATTCCCTGGATGTGACCACCAGTGAATGGGAAATAAACCCAAAGACATTACACTACTAGTGTCCTGACTTCTTGGGGGTATTGTTGCGTCTGGATATCGTACTTCATTGCACGGGAAGAGTTAGAAATAAAATACTACTATTCTTGTGAAAGCTAGTATTTGTCTGGAGATTGATTTATTGTTCTTGCATTTTGCACTTTGCGTTATAAGTCATGTTCAGTGACCTGTATCTACATCCCTGCGAGGGAGCCTTGACAGCTCGACCACAGCAACCACTGAGAATCAAGTGCAGAAAGGATGCTTAGCCCAGTTTTGTAGGATCCATAGTAGGTCGGTCCCTGGGACACGATGAGTAAAAGGCTTTGACCCCCACAGTTGGGCCCGGTAACCCATGCGTGCCCTGTAGCTCTCTCAAAAGGGTTCTGATAACATTGAGTAGCTGTTTCAATAAAATCAGATATCCGACCATCCATGTGATGTGCTAGCATCATGTTACAGGGGTACATATAATCTTTATTATAGCATAGACCCTCCATGGCTTATATCACATCTACGGTTTCTCAGTCTGGGTCAAACAGACTTATATGTGTAATTATGGGCTTGATGTTCTAACATTAGGAGTGCCGGTTTCCTAATTGCGGATCGGTATTTCTTTTGAGTTGTATTAATGATTCATAGTGGGTTGCAAATAGACCTACCTCATGCATATTAATGAGATAGGTCACAATTTGCGAACTATTAGGAATCGTAGCCATCACAAGGGTGGTGGCTTGCTGTGGTCAGCAGACCACCATGTCTATGATTGCTCTTTAACAAAGCAATCTTTATTTTTTAAATGCAGCCCGTTTAATTTAAAAGAAAATAGGATGCATAAGAAAAAATGGGAAAGGGGGCGTGGCCAAGACGCCACACTTTAGGCTCTCCCTGGAGAGGTACACCAGTCCCCCCAAGCCCTGAAACAGTATGATGGAGACCGGACCTAGTCTGAGTGAGCAGTGGCCTGAGCTCCTGGGCCCAGCTGTACCTCCCAAGTTGGCACACATCCTCCTCCTGCTGCCCCATGTGGGGCCTGCATCGGGGGAGAGGGCTCGCCTACCCACACCTTTTTGGCGATTGGATCATTACCGGCTACCTGGGACGACAGACCACCACTGGAGGCCATTGTAAAGCGGAGTTGCCACTGTCGGGCGCAAGCATCTGCCTCAGGTTGCCTTGATTTGCAGGTTCTGGGGAGCAGCCTGGATGGGGATCGTCTTGTTGGTGCTGGGCCGACGCTTCTGGACTTTCGCCTCCCCAGCAACCACACAGCAGAGTTCCTCCTGAGCCTGTGCAGGAGTCGAAGGGCGAGCCCAGATTCTTTGCTCTGGATGGCTGAGGCGCTGCCCCACCCACCTAGGGACTGATGACCATGTAGCAGCATCACCCCAGAGGCCCTGCTACATACGCCCAGAGACCCTCTGCGGGGTCATGGCCTTGTGTGCAGAGCCCTAAAGGATGTTTGCTCCAAGGAGGTGGCTACACGGCGGGGGTAACTACATGACCCGCTGCAGCCCCCCTTCGACTTTTGCAGCAATCCCAGAAGGAGGCCTGAGCGGTGACGGTGCTAACAAGACTAGCTGGTGTGATGGACCCCCCCTCCAGTGACGGACAGCTACAACTTTGTAGGCGAAGGAGTGGGACTACCGGCTGGCTGAAGTGCTGTTTGTGTGCCCTACCCCGTCTTCCGCAAAGCACGGCCCCTCTTTTGGAGTAGTAACAGAGCACCTCCTACATGATACTACTACTGAACTGCTCGCTGGGTGGCTCAAACCCAATATTGCCACATGGCCTAAGTGGCAACCTGATTTACCTAGGAGGAGAAAACAGGCCACTGGCTAGGTGCCCCCAGTGCCACAAGTCTAGACTCTCTGGCATACTCCCCCGCCGAATAGCACCTTCAACACCCTTCGTTGGGTGCCGAATTGCAAGAGACTGGGCTGCCCCCTCCGCAGGCCAGCCGTCCAACCTAACACGAGATGATCTACTGCTGCTGGTACTCGATCGCTGGCTTTACCAGAACCCAGCATCTGCCAGCCGGAGACATGTCACTGCTGCTCCACTCCAGGGGGTTGGTCCCTGACTAGTGACAACAGGGTGGAGGCCTTCTTCTACTCATTGTCATGGCATCGGGAAAAGGCAAGAAGGAGAGGAATGTCAAGGACATGCTCCTTAAGCAAGTGGGGCTCCAATTGAGAGATTCCACAGTAACAGGGCCCACAGTGGCGCTCACAGAGTCTACAAATGCAGAGGGTCCCATCACTCGCCCTTACCTAGAGGCAATGTTTGCCTCCATCAAAACCGAACTGGCGGGAGAGATTAGGGAGGTCCACCGAGATGTTGATGAGCTGTGCGATCGCATCTCAATGCTGGAAAACCATGAACAAGGATGCAATGAAGAAATTGAGCAGCTCCAACAGGATAAACTTCTATTAACATTTTTAAAGCGTTGAAAAACACAGGGCCAAAGTATCTTGCAAGCGTTTTGTGCACTACGACCCAGTACGCTGCCTTAGATCTTCTAGTGGCAACCTCACTAAAATCCCGAGGTATAAATATAAAACTAGGGGAGGAAAAACTTTCACAGTCTTGGCAGCAAGGGCATGGAACAACTTGCAAATAAATCTAAGACTTATCGATTCTGAAAGTACATTCAGGAAACACCTGAAAACATGGATTTACCAGCAATCTGACAGTTTTGTGATGGCAGCTATCTAGATGTTCCACCAATCTCATAC
Source organism: Lissotriton helveticus (assembly GCF_964261635.1). Taxonomy (NCBI): domain Eukaryota; kingdom Metazoa; phylum Chordata; class Amphibia; order Caudata; family Salamandridae; genus Lissotriton; species Lissotriton helveticus. Next base: position 1,013,679,723 of record NC_136072.1, read on the forward strand.
ACACGCTTAGCGCCAAGATGCTCCTTTCGGAGCGATAGGTCGCGCTCTATAAATACCCACAAATAAATAAATAAATAAATAAAATCCTGTGTCTCAGGAACCAACACCTAGATCTGCAAGCCCACATCGAGGACCCACAGAACAGGTCTCGATGCAATAACATACACATCCGGGATGTTGTGTCTGGGGCGGAAGGAAAGGACATAACAGTTTTACTGTTGCAGCTGTTCAGATTCATTTTAGACGCCCCTTCAAGCATGGAGATCAAGATCGACCACTTCCACTGAGTGGGCCCCAGGAGGTCTTCAGCAGGCCCCCCCAGATATCCTGACCTGCATCCATGATTTTGTCCTGAAGGAGCAAAGTCTACAACGCACCAGAGAGAAAGATCCCATTCAATTCCAAGAACAGTCTCAGTTCTGTACCAAGAACTGGCGGTGTCCACCCTGCAGAAGCTCAGCACCTTCCAACTAGTTACCTTGTGTCTCCGGGTGGATAGGTGTCTTTGGTGTCGGAAATCGTCATTGATTTCAATGGCGATCTGCTGCAAAGTGCTGCTGCCGTCAAAGAGAAAAGTGTCCGGTGTGATCCAAGCCTGGATCAAAGATGATAAGAACCTGAAAGCAGAGGGGACAGAGTCTGGGCCACTTGCCAGTGACCAGGGGCACTATAGTCAAACAGCCATCGTTGTCGGGTTATTTCCGGATGAAGGTGAAGCTTGACTCTTCAGCCACAAGGACCAGGAGGCATCGATGACAACCAGGATCTGGAAGCGAGATGTCTCTTAAAGTATGTTGAGTGCTGCGGGGTCGGTGCCTAGATTGGACCCAACAAGCCTTGGCAACACCAAACCTCACAGAAAGTAAAGAAATGCTTTGGTGTAGACCAGCAAGGTCAGAGGGACTCACAACGTGGAGGGGAGTCAGGGCACATCTGAAGCAACCGGGGAAGCCCAAGGAAAGTCAGAGTTGCCTTAGTAAGGACCCACCAGTTGACGGACCTGAGATCGCAAAGGAGCCTCAAGCGGAAATGCAAGAAGCAAGCTCACGGACCACTCATGGAGTGTAGGCCCACAATCTTTGGTGCAGATGGCGCTCGGGGCTTGGAATACAAGCAACCCAAAGCACAGTTGCAAAAGACATCAAGAAGTTAATGAACTAGCAAATGTGCACCATGTCCAGGAGTTCTGGTTCCATAGCTCTCGTGAGGGCTGTGGGTCTCAGCTTTGCTGGGGACTTGGGTCGGCCTCTGAGAAGTCCAGAAATCATCCTTCTGGGCTGAAAATACATCAGAGTCCAGAGGGAGCTTCAGAGATGCAGACTGGCAAATCCTTCATTGGTGCCTGCCAAGCAGGGGAGTCACTCCTTGACCCTAAGGGAGATTCTTCCGTCCTCTAGTCTTCAGTAGAGCATCGAAGTTCCAGGATTTCTGTAGCAGAGTTTCGTCCAGGTGTAATCTAAAGTCCTGTTGCCAGGGTTCCCTACTTATACCTAAGAAAGATGTTGTACATACTCGGGGGACCCACCTATGTGAGGGTCTGGAAATAGGGGTGGTAACACACATTTCCTTTGTCTAGTTTTGCGCCAGAGCAGGGACTAGTAGCACCTGCAACCGGTTTGAACTGGGCAATGCACAAGGACACCAAATGTGCTCCCAGTGCAGATTTCAAAGCACTCTCAGAGTGCACCCACCAAGCCCCAATACACTAAAGCCTGTCTGGGAGGTGGTTACACCTCCCTGTGACAGGAAACCTATTGTCCAGGCCTCCCGTGATGGAGTTTCGGTCAGCAGCAGGAGGCCAGACTCGTGTCTCTGGCTGCAGCATTCATTTTGTGATGCCAGGGCTCTTTTAAACTATTACCGGGCAGACCATTTGTAGCTATATCTCTTCCTCTAGAAGGGTGGAATTCTACCCCCGCCACCAGGACCGGAGGGGGGGGGGGATTCCAAAGTGTTTGACACCAAACACAACATGTATCCATGCAGCTATTCCAAAGTTAGCATTTACCGCGAAGTTATAATGCACTTAAGAGTATTCGGTCTGGCTGCATTACTGAAAAGCCTCAGGGAATAGATTCCTAAAGCTGCAGAGGGGTCATGTTCATGCATGGGCACCCTCTCACATGAAACCAAGCACCCTGCCTTCAGGATTGATATGGCCTGCCATAGAGATGACTGATAGGTTTCTATGTGCAGTGATTTAAGGTAGATATAAGTAACTTATATCTTAGTAAGGGGTGCAAGCACCTTCTTACCCAGGCTGCACTAGCAGTCCTGTGGTGTCATTTTGGAAGGCTTCCCAGGGGTGGCATAATACATGCTGCAGCCCCTGGTAGGCCTCTGAGGTACCTATGCCCTGAGTACCTCATGTACCATATACTAGCGACTCACATGGGTACCCCAGTAACCAAACTGGAGTGTACCTAAAGTACTTGCAATCAATTTAGAGAGGAAGCAGCTAGGCTGGGGTCCTGGATAGCAAGGCCCCAGCCAGACTAAAGTAGAAAAACAGTGAAACACCAGCAAAAAGTGGGGCTAATCATATTAAGCAGATCCTACTCTCCTACACGACCAAGCAGGTCAACTTCTAGCCAATGAACTCGGCATTCAACAAGAATAAGGGGTCCGGAGTATCAAGTATTCTGGGGGCCGGTAATGGATTATGACATGTTTATGTTAGGTACTTGCTGGTATTACAATCAGACACTCTACTCCTCATAGAACCTCTCCCAAAATGCAGCTCCAACCTATTTAAAGGAGGCTAACACTATCCCCTTAACGCCTGCACAAGCAACCAAACTAGACAAACCAATTCGCTTTGAGGAAGCAATTTCCATTATTTCTCACCAAAAGATATCTAAGTTCACGGGCCCAACGGGTTTACGGCATCATTTTTTAAGGTCTTTTGTCAAAGCATAGCACCACTCCTCACCCGACTATTCAATGCAAATGAAGATACGGTCTCTCTTCCCCACTCCATGTTTCAGGCAGCGATAGTGGAAGTCCCTAAACCGGGGAATGATAAACCCAGTGCTCCACACCCTCTTTCCCTCTTTAAACCTTTTACAGGCATTCATCGCTACCAGGCTGATCCTAATATACCCGGGCATTGTGGACCCGGGTCAGGCGAGATCTGTACCCCAACAGCAGTGCACCCATACCACCAGACGTGTTTTACACGTAATCGATAAATCCCAGAGGCATGAACAAGAGAGAATGCTTCTATCCATCAACAGAGTCCACTGACCTTGCCTCGCTGCAACCGTGGCTCATTTCACCATGGGAAACTGCTTTAAATTAGCATCTATACCCAGCCCAGGGCGGTGGCCGGGGTCAATGTATGCTCATCTACCCCATTCGGCATTGGTAGGCGGATGAGGCAGGGGTGCCCTATGTCACCCCTGTTGTTCACTCTCTACATGGATGTATGACGTTATAACGCATACTATTACTCCGCAGACCATTACAACGCGACTTTTACTCCGCATACCGTTACAACGCATAGCGCCTTGGGGCGCTGGATAGTGGTAAGTATAATTTTCTATTCCAACACCAGTCCCCGTGGACACTAGGGAAGGTGTTGGATAGAAAATTAAACTTATTCCCTATCCTACAGCGCCCCCCAGCGCAATGCGTTGTAACGGTATGCGGAGTAAAAGTCGCGTTGTAATGGTAGTGCGGAGTAAAAAATGCGTTGTAACAGGTGTATACCCTCTACATGGAACCTATGGCCATAAGGCTTGTAACAACCCGCAGGGAAAAGAAATCCAATTCGAAGGAGAAAGGCATCTAATAAGTCTATACGCGGACAACATCATAGTGTCCCGAGAAGAGCCACTGACCTCCCTACCCGCAATGATAGCCGAATTGGAAGCATTTGGTTTGGAGCCGAAATTCAAAATACATGTACATAAATTACAAGCCCTTGATTTCACCCTTCACCCAAAACATGCTGTAAGTCCTATGCCGAACACTCCATCTCCAATTGGACCTGTAATTCTCTCCCCTACCATAGCTGAGACAGTGGCCCTTAATTATCAGACTCTAACTCAACAGATTAAGTCAGATCTCCACTGCTGGTGCTCCCACTCTTTATGGCGATCAAAATGGCGGTTCTTTCCAAGATCATGTTCCTCTTCCAGGCTCTCCCTGTCTCGCCTCCTCCTGGAACTATACACCTCCTCCAAAAGGGGATAAACAAATTTGTGTGGGTGGACGAGCGCCCCGCCTCCAGCGAGACCTTAGCTACAAACCCCACCGCTAAGTAGGTCTTGGCCTCTTGGATCTCCAGCGCTACTACCAAGCTGCTCAGCTCAGGGTTTTTGTTGAATGGTTGCGTTCGTAAACCGAGAAGTGCTGGTTATTTATGGACAGGACTCCCTTTATTTTCTAAACAAGCACGACCCAAAATCTTTTACCTTTTCCCTATAACCAGGGCATCATTGGTAGTATGGGATGGGCTAGCTAGAAAGAGGAACCTGATGTCCTTTCCCTCACCTCTCACGCCCATAGTAAAAAACCTTGACTTTGTCCCAGGTCTCCAGGACCCGGCATTCTTGATTTGGAGCCAGACAGGGTGCAGGGCAGTCGGGCAACTATTTGATGCAGATGGCCCCCTTCCCTTTGAGACACTAGGCACAGAATTTGCGATCCCGGAATTGGATCGATGGCAGATCATGCAGATTCGCCATTGGGTAATTCACCCCTATGTTCGCATCTAAGCCAAGTGGCAACTTACTCCATTTTAACACCGGCTCTTTGCAAAGACGTCTGACAAACACTTGGTCTCAGCACTGTATCGACTAATAGGCTGCTCCACAGAGACTCCTAAACCTAAGAGCCAGCTTAGTAGGGAGACCAAGATAGGTAGGGAACTAACGGTAAAAGAGTGGGACGATATTTACTATTGGGCGCGACACACAGCCCACAATATGGCTAGCATTGACACCGCCACCAAAATCTTTACCTACTGGTACTACACACCTCACCAACTACATAGCTATAACCCATCCGGAATCATCGGAATGCTGGCACCAATGAAGTGAAACCACCATGTTACTGCACATCTTATGGAACTGCCTGAAATACTGCCATATTGGGAGTAGGTACTCGCAGATATAGACACACACTTTGACACCGATGTCCCCAGATTCCCAGCATACATTCTATTAGGACTCCCAGCCCTCTCGCTCTCCTCCTTAGGTCAAAGCGAGGTAGACAGATCCCCCTGGCCCTAAGGGTGACTCTACAGAACATCTTATCCATTAGGACTTGGGGCTCGTACCCGCAAACTGAGGATGGTTATACGGGGTATGGCATAAATTGGGGATGGAAGGCATCACTCTCCTTATCCAACAAAAGGGCATCCTTTCCTGCAATGTGGGGACCCTTCCTAACCCTACTGACATCGTACTTTAGGGAACCTACCTGCCCCAAATATCTACGGCTCCTGAGACTGGCCAAAGCCTGGGGCCTCTTTGGTCTCCACTTAAAGATCACAATATAAGACACCCCAGGGCATGTGTTGGGTTACGATCTTCCTCTCTCTCTTTCCTTCTTTTCATTTTTCCCACCTATAGCAGTTACAAGGTCTGGGGATGGGTGGAGGGAGTTGGTGGGGTTGAATGCTGACAACCTATAGTGTACATGGCCCTGACAGAAGGGCCCTACGTGTTGATGTAGCATTGCCTGTTGTCCTTTTTTCTGTTGTTGATGATTTAATAAAGAGATATAAAATATAAAAAGAAAAAATGAAACTTTGCTGTTTAATTTTGTAAGAATAGGTAGTGATCCATGGGACCACTGCCTGCTCCTGAAATATTTTTATTTATATTTGGGAGGGGGTCCCTTAGGGACCACTTCTTATTTGCAATCTGGTTACCACCTACTTGAAGTAGGTGGTAAAATGTGATTTCACATTTTGGTCGCGAAACAGTCATACATACCACTGGATTCGGTATTAGGAATGGACACCCTAAACATGCCCCTTTCTCATACTGAATCTGTTACTATTTGCAATTCCAAAGTGTTATTCAGTAACATGTTACCAAATCGATATTTAAGATTGATACATTCTGTGAAGTGGGCCATTTGCGACCAGAAAAATGCTTGACACATCTATTCCTTTGTCTTCTGTCACCAATAAATTTGCGCAGGGGCAATGCTCAGCTTTATGGGGTGGGCCTATACCCTAATGTGTGGCAACCTGCCTTTTAGCTAGCAGTAAGGCTATAGCTGTTTATGTCCGGCGTTGGGGATGTTGAGTACAGGTCCTAATATTGCTATTAGGAGATCTCAGTCTGTAATACAGTGGGGCCTCAAGTAATGATCTAGTGGGTTGGAGTTGTCAGTGCAAACTCATTTGAAGCAATAAAGAAATCATCACTAGACATGTTTACCTGTGTGGCTATGTCTGTTATCCCAAGCAGTTGCCTTATGTTCAGTTCTGCTGTAAGTGGAAGGGCAGAGTTATTACATTATTGGCATATATTGAGAGTTTATTCGAGCTACCCCAGTTTGTCTAGGCATTGACAGTGCAAGTCATGGAAAAAGCTGGTGTCATGTGAAGCTAAGGAGTCCTTTGCATCTGATATCCTTCATTTGGCCATGTCCAGCTCACTTTTCAAAGCACTCCTCCATCTGATTGACTCTTATTACCAGGACGTCGAGCTTACCTTCAATTTGAATAGGCTGTTTTGCACTTCATGGATCAATGCTGTAATAATAGAAAAGGTTCCCACCATTATGGGAAGCTGGGCCCCATTCCCCACTGTGAGTGAGTCTACAGTGGGCTCGAATGTGAGCTTGGTCTGTAGCTGTTTGTGCTTTCCCATATTGGACCAAAGAAAGTGAGGCACAGTGAAATTTAAATTCTAGTGTAGAGTCAGTGTCAGATTTAACTAGGGAGGCAAGAAATTCCTCACATTTCCAGTCTTCTTGGTGGAGATTAGACTGTACTGCGGTGAAGTTGAACTATTGCCTTGGGGTCCTTTTGAGTGTTCGCATATGTTGCTGACCAAGATATGGTTTGTTATTGCAGATGTCACAGCCATCATCCCTGGTAGGATGCCACTGTACAGGAGAGACAAGTTGTTGAACAGATGGCTCTCTGCACCACAGAGGTCTTGCGAGCTCCAGCATCAGGCACTTTAGTTGTAGTGTTGAATTGGGCCACAGCAACAGTTAGGTTTCCATGTGGGCTGCATATGGTGTTATCATGGTACCTAGTCATCCTTGTCTCCCACAGACAACTCTGCCTGGTGCCGACTCAGCCTCGTCGATCACAAGCGACAGCTCCACATGGCAAATAATTGTATTGATTTCTTCTGGTTCAGAACAGTTAGGGAGAAAAGCTAGGCAAAGGGTACTTCCAAAGAGGGCCAACCACCACTTCCCATACCCTCCCAACCAGCCAAGGCTTGACTCTGCCGGGTCCAACTATGTCTCAATACCCATCGCTGTGTCAAGGCCTCACCTCGAATGGGGATAGCAGGCTCCTCAGCACAGGTTAAGTCTTCACTGCCACCAGTGATCATATCCCAGGGCATTCTCCACCCCACCAGGCACTCCACCGCTCCCCAATCTATGACACGAATAGCAGCAGCATATCATGGGTATACCCCTATTTGACACATTTAATATACTTGTATATTCCTACTACAACACATACCTTGGGCCTGTACATAAATGCTATTAGTGTGACACTCACTTAAGTAACCCAGTAAAACACATCTCAAGGCCTGCTACTGCAGCCTGGGTGTGCAGTTTTAAACTTCTATTTCGACCTGGCAAAATAAACCTTTTGCCAGACTTAAACCTTATTTTTTAATACTTATACGTCACCCCTAGGGTAGGTCTTAAAAGCCCATAGGGCAGGATGCATTGTATTTAAAATGTATGACATGTATATTCTATTTTTTTATGCTGCTTTTCAATGTGCAAGGCCTGCTTTCCCATAGGTTAACACTGGTTTACACTATTATATTTAATACATGCTAATTTCAAATGGGAAGAGCTAGAACAATGGTTCAAGGACTCATTGTAATAGTAATCTGAAATCCAACTTAATGGACCATTCAGATATTATATTATTAGTTTTGAAATTACACTTTTAAGAAGTTGCCATTTTCCTTTCTAAAACCAAAAGACTTTCCTGCCAGTGTCCAGGAGTCACATGACCCATGATGACTCCCCTGTGGTGAGATGTGCATTGCTTCCAGACAGTGGACAAAGAGCACTGGGTGTGGGGCACTTCCCATGACAGGATGACCTGGGGCTTTGTTCCCAGCCCCTTCCTGAGATTTAAAGGATGTCCGCCTTCTTACTGGCAGATGAAGCTCATCCTAAGCCTGCCTCTCTTTTGTCTCTGTCTCTGTAGGCAGGCTGTCACCAAACCCAGTGGGAGGAAAGGGACTGACCAGAATTAGTTTAAGAGGTTGGCTGGCACTGGGCTAATAAGTGGACCCCACAGCCCTCTCCTCAGAATACTCCTGGGTGTGTGTAAATCAGATGAAATATTGTTCTCCTGTCTGAGGCCTGAAGGAAGATTGACCCTGCTTGCCTTGAAGAAAATAGGAACCTTCTCAGGGGTCTCTCTGATACTTGGTCCTTTTAAACCAACAAAGAAGAAATTGGCACAGAAGCTGAAATATAAAAAGAATACATTTATTCACCTCAGATGAGGGAGACTCTATCACACTGAAGCCTTAGAAACTGAATGAGGCAGTCTAAGGAGTACAGAAAACTGGGGCCTTATATATGCTTAGGGTTACATAGTCAGCATAAGACTAAGGGGCAGTCCTGGCTCATGTAAGCATGCAAAATGCCTAATATGGGCATGCAAGATCTGCTTGCTCAACAAAGTGGGAGGAGAGTTACTTCTCCATACAGCAGCAAAAATAGCCTGACAAGTATACAAGAGAAGCAGGTGTATTCTACTACACCTGGCTACCTAAAATGGCTGCCAAAATACAAAATGGCTTTCAGCTCATGCTAACAAATCCCTCCAATCTTTAACAGCCTCAAATCCAGGATCTGAGAAGTGACTCCAAGGGTCAGTTAGCTTACCTCCTGTTTGAGCTACAGGGACACAGAAAGTTTCCAGAGGCCCTTACTCTGCAACATCCCAGCTAACTAGTATCAATTGGACCTGCCCTGGACCCTGCTACTGGCTTCTATTGTAGAGATGTACTAATCCCAAAGTGGTATCCCCAGGACCTTGACAGGTGTTAGAAAGTATTCTTCCTGTTAGAAATTGGGTCGCTAGTTGGCAGAGGTATGCACCCTGTCCAAGTAGGGACCACAATTTGAGTCAGGGTAAGCTAGATAACCTGATCTCACCTCTGGTAGTTTGGCACAGAGCAGTCAAGTCAGGCTTATCTGACATAGTGCATTTCTTCCTGTGCTGGAATGGGCCCAGGTGGTCCTGTGGTGGTGCTGTATAGAGTATGTTTACAAAATTGTAGTTGTTATTCCCTGCTCTTGACAAGTTATTTGTACACAGGGGTCCATTTTAAAATAGCTAGGTTTGAGCTCCTAAAATCATTCACATACATATATACAAACGTGCCAGTTTCTCAGCTTGTTTTAAGGAGGTCTGCTTTAAGAACTCGAAGCTCTTCAAAGAAAACTGCAGGCTGATGGTGTAATGGTATTGAAGAGCAAACTGCTACCAAAACCCAGGAAAGCACACCTAAGTAATTGTGTCAAGATTTGTTCATTCCTTCATATAGTTCACAGGAATTCATCAGCCAACTGAGCAAACATGTTTCATTTGGCGACAAAGATGCTTATCACATAGGGCCAGATTGGCAGTTTTGCAGAGAAAGTACCCCATCACAAATGCAACAAAGAACCCTGCCTGCCTAACTCTCAGTATACCCACCTTATTTATAGACTAGAGGACTGTAAGCTTTCTGTCAACGGACCCACGATGGAAAAGATTCATCTGTTGGTCACTTGAGGAAATACATTTCACAGCACGCCTAGTTAGGGTGGATGGTGACTGACTTTTTTTCTGCAGTTACTGCATGGTGAAATCTGACAGTGAATGAGAGAAAAAACAAACAATGATCCCACAGCCACAAAATAAATCTCTGAGGGTGTGGGGGTCATTATTTTTTTTTGTACTTTGAAAGCAACCACAGTGACAGTGACAGTGTTCTTTTCAAACTACAAAGATGACTGGTGGGCTAGCAGTCATCTCTAAATCTGACAGTATTCCCTCAAGGATACACTCACAGTAATTATTTTAATTTTTTTTATTTTTATTAATATAATGTAAAATAAATCTTTTTATATATTATGTTATTATATATATGTGTGTGTGTATATATGTATGTACCAAACTCATATATATGTGTCTTCGTCTTTATATAAGCATATATCTATATATAGAATCAAATATTAGTGGACATATTTAAGTTACATCATATCAAAGTTATATATTAAAATATTTAACATTTTCTCAAAATAAAATCGATATTTTTGTATATTTTTGGACTATATTAGTGTCAACAAGATTTTTTTCTAACATTTTGGTTTTTACTATTATAAGTATAGGAGCATGATATAATGGTGAACTATATTTTTGAAACAGTGTTTTTGCCAACAATATTTATTTGTCACAATATTGTGTATACTGCACTTTCATGTTGGTTTAAATCTTGTTTAGTGCTGGAATAGGGCTCCTGATGTAAGGAACATGTTGAGTTCAAATTGTATTATATGTTATCATTGCTGATGAGAATACCTGTATGAATCTATGCTGAAATAGGAATTCTAGGGAGTGATTGTTGGTCAACAGGTGCAGTTTGTTTCTCATCACAGACACACATCAGGTGGCTTTGACAGACCTCATACACTGGAAACTGAGATAAAATAGGTGTTCAGGTGGTGCTTTATTCCCCCAGACACAGTGTGAGGACCTATGTTTTGACCATAATTCAGAGATGAAGTCGATATATATTGCCATCGCCATCATATACAGCAACACCATCAGCGTCACGTCCAACTCCGAAGACACACTCACCACCACCGAACACCTACACTTCCAGATCCACACCGACCCCCAGACCACCCTCAGAGGAACACTCATCTACAGACCCCCGGGCCCACGGACACAATTCAGCGAAACCATCGTCGACTTTATCAGCCCGCACGCCCTATCCTCACCAGAGTACATCCTCCTAGGGGACCTGAACTTCCACCCAGAGAAACACAACGACAGCAACACCACCGCCCTGCTCGACAACCTCGCCAACCTCGGACTCAAGCAACTGGTGGACACACCCACCCACCTCGCCGACCACACGCTCGACCCCTTCTTCTCCGCCAGCAACCACGTCTCCTTCAGCCACTCCACCAGACTTCACTGGACCGACCACAGCTGCATCCACTTCACCTTCAAGAAAACCACCTCCCACCACCAGACACCACAGATCCCCCGCAGAAGCTGGAGCAAAGACATCACAGACCAACTGACCACATCGTTGAGCCAGAACCTGCCCAAAGACACCCACGACACCAACGACGCAGCACACAACCTCGCACAGTGGATCACCAACTGCGCCAACGTCCTCACCCCTCTGAAGAAACCCCCAGGCAAGACCAGCAACAGGAAAACCGCTTGGTTCACAGACGCCCTCAGAGCCGCATAGAAATCATGCCGAACCCTCGAGAAAGCTTGGCGCCACGAACGGACATCAGAAAACATGACAGCCCTCAAGAGCGCCACCCGCGAATACCACCAGATGATCCGCACCACCAAAAGGACATCGTTCAAAGAGCGGCTGGACAACAATGCCCACAACAGCAAGGAACTCTTCAGCATCGTCAAAGAGCTCTCCAACCCAAGCGCCAGCAACAACAACATCAGACCATCGCAAACCTCTGCAACTCCCATGCCACATTCTATCACCGCAAGATCGCTGATATACACAACAGCTTTGGGCCCCAGGCTCCACCTCCAGCTACCAAACCAATGACCCCCACCAACAGCCTCAACGCATGGACCCCCATCAGCACGGAAGACACCATCCGCGTCATGAACACCATGCACTCCTGCTCCCCATCCGACCCATGCCCTCATCACATCTTCAACAAAGCCGACACCATCATCGCACCCCACCTCCGGAACATCATCAACAGCTCCTTCACGTCAACCACGTTCCCTGGAAGCTGGAAACACGCAGAAATCAACACCCTTCCGAAGAAACCAACAGCAGACCCCAAAGACCTCAAGTCCTTCCGCCCCATCTCTCTTCTCCCCTTCCCGTCTAAAGTCATAGAGAAGACCGTCAACAAACTGCTGACTGCATTCCTCGAAGAAAACAACTCGCTCAACCCATCCCAGTCCGGATTTCGAGCTAACCACAGCACCGAGACCGCCCTCATCGCGGCCACCGATGACATCAGGACCCTGATGGACAATGGAGAGACAGCCGCTCTCATCCTCCTGGACCTCTCGGCAGCCTTTGATACCGTCTACCACCGCACCCTAATAACCCGCCTCTACAACACTGGGATCCAAGGAAAGGCCCTGGACTGGATCACATCGTTCCTCTCCGACAGAACCCAGAGAGTACGCCTCCCTCCCTTCTGCTCCGAAGCCACCAAGATCATCTGCTGCGTACCCCAGGGCTCCTCGCTCAGCCCAACCCTCTTAAACATCTACATGAGCCCCCTCGCCACCATCGCACGAAAACACAACATCAACATCATCTCCTACGCTGACGACACCCAACTGATAATCTCCCTCATCAAAGAATCTCTCAGCGCCAAAGCCAACTTCCAGGAGGGAATGAAAGATGTCGCAGATTGGATGAAGCACAGCCGCCTGAAGCTCAACTCGGACAAAATGAAGGTCCTCATCCTCGGACAATCCCCATCCGCCTGGGACGACTCCTGGTGGCCCACGATGCTGGGCACCGCACCCACACCCACGGACCATGCACGCAACCTGGGATTCATCCTGGACTCCTCCCTCACAATGACCAAACAAGTCAAAACGCTCTCGTCCTTGTGCTTCAACACCCTGCGCATGCTCTGAAAGATCTTCCGGTGGATCCCCACCGAAACCAGAAAGACGGTCACGCAGGCCCTCGTCACCAGCCGACTGGACTACGGGAATGCCCTATACGCAGGAAACACACCCAAACGTCAGAAACGCCTTCAACGCATACAGAACGCCTCCGCACGACTCATCCTCGACATCCCTCGCCACAGCCACATTTCCGCCTACCTGAGAAAACTGCACTGGCTCCCCGTCAGCAAGAGGATCACATTCAGGCTGTTCACTCACGCACACAAAGCGCTCCACAACATGGGTCCCGAATACCTCATCAACCGTCTCTCATTCTATACCCCCACCCGCCAGCTCCACTCCACCAGCCTCGCCCTCGCCACCGTCCCACAGATTCTCAGAACGATCACCGGAGGAAGATCTTTCCCCTACCTGGCAGCCAAGACATGGAACTCCCTCCCCGCACACCTACGACTGACCCAGGACCATCTCACCTTCAGGAAACACCTCAAGACCTGGTTGTTCGAGCAGTAGCGGCGCACCCCTCCAGCGCTTTGAGACCCTCACGGGTAAGTAGCGCGCGCTACAAATTCACTGATTGATTGATTGATTGATTGCCCCGACTGTGGTAAGTAAGTACACCAGAGTTCGTAGATGTAGAAAATATAATCTTTATTTCTAACAGGTGCCGCCTAGCAACCGGCAGTGAAGTATATCAGGAGGCAACTGATTCAGGAATACAAGTCACCTCAAACATTCTATTGTAGAACCAACAGCAACCTGGCACAAGGATGCTAGCTCGAGGAACGTGTAAAGTAAATATAATAAACAAGACCATTACATTATCCTACTCCTCATATAAAAAAAAAAAAACAATAAAAAAATTGATTAATCTAACAAATAAAAATATAGAGAAAATGTAACGAAATCTAGCAGGAACAAACCGCTGCCTACCACTCCTCCGCAAAACAGTAGAGGAATGACCAGAGGGAGAAGGAATTCCATTCTCATCATAAGTTTCATCCTGGAACATTCTCCCACATGAATTCCTAACAATTCTAGAAACATTCCACCATTGTTTATTATTAATTCTGAAAGCGTTACCTTGAACTTTTTCTATGACCAAAGGATCAGAGAATTTTGAACAACCTTTCTTTATATGATTTGGACATTTTACACAAACAATATCACCAACAGTAAAAGAATGAGAAAGAGATCTTTTCCTTGAATCAAAATGGATTTTTTGTTTAGATTGGGCTTGTGACACATTCTCTCTGACAGTATCCTCTAAACCAATAATGGAGTCCATCTTCACCCATTTAGACATCCAGCCAGGACACACTTTTGAGCAGGGTTTCCTTCCATGCAAAAGTTCATAACGGGAAACTTTTGTGGAAGAATGAGGTGTTGTACGATAAAATGCATGGATCTTACAGCATTTTGTACATTGCATTTACCTGCCAAAGCCCACTGCACACAATTATTGAGTACACGATTCATACGTTCAAATAATCAATTCATTTGTGGATGATAAAGTGAACTATTTGAATGAATAATACCACCTTGTTACAAAAATTGAGCAAATTCTTGACTCAAATTGAACACCATTTGTCGCTTACAATAGTTGATGTAAAACCTTCATGTAAGAAAATATCCATGAGAAAATCAATTACACTTTTCATATTTGGTTCACCAATAAAACGTACCTCAGGCCATTTAGAAAAATAAACAATTGCAACAAAAGCAAATCTTGAGGAAGATGGGAGAATGTTAAATGGCCCAACAAGATCAATACCAATTTTTTGGCCTGGTCCATCAGGCAATTCAATAGGTTGTAAAGGTGGATACCTGACAATAACATTTTTCTCTGCACTAGAACAAACCACACAATCACCCACATATGAATCAACATCTTTATCCATTTGGGGCCACCAAAAATATTCATGTAGCCTCCTATTAGTAAGGGTCTTACCCAAATGCCCCTCATGCGCTCATTTTACCAAACGCAGCTTTAAAACACCACGGGGAGTCAGCCTGTTACTACGTACTAACAACCCATCTTCCACAGAAAGTTCTTCAGAAACTTTGACATAGGTTTGTAGCACAAAATACATTTTTTTCCCTCTAGGCCATCCTTATTTAACATGTTTAACAACACATGAGAGTAAGTTGTCTTTAGCAAGTTCATCTCTCCACTCCTTCTCACTAATTGCAAACATGTCCTCCAGAATAAAACTAGCAATAAAACAATCATCTTCATCTTCTAGATCAATGTCACATTCATCATCATCAACAGGAAACCTAGAAAAATAATCAGCCCTTCCATTTTTATTTCCATGAATATATGACACCTCAAAATCATATTGCAATAGTTTGGTAGACAAACGAGCAATTTTCGGAGTCTGATCCTTCAATTTTTCACCAGAAAGTATAGCCACAAGGGGACTGTGATCTGTGCGTAACTGAAAATGCCTTCCCCAAACATACAAATTGAACTTGATTACAGCCTACCAACAGGCTAAAAGTTCTCTTTCAATGACAGCAAAATTGAGTGAAGTACCACGCAGAACTCTTGAAGCATACCCTAGAGTACTTTCAGTCCCATTAATAGATTGAGTGAGCACAGCGCCAATACCCAATCCACTAGCATCAACAGTTATAGTACATATAGCACTTGGATCAAAAGGTTTCAAAACTTTAGGACAGATCAGCTGAGGATATATTGATAGATGTATAGGATGAGAGATAGGGTAGTGCATTGGAAGGAGTAGTAGAAAGAAGTTTGAGATGAGTCAGAAGGTTGGGCTAGAAGATATATTGAGCGAAGTATAGGCTGAGAAATAGGCTAGTGCATTGGAAATGCTAAATTAGAAGAAAGTGATAAATATATTGATCCATAAGTACATTGAAGGTATATAGATACATAAAGGAAGTAAGTATATTTAGATTAAATATATTGATAGAGGCACAGGATGAGAAATATGCATTGGATATGCTTTTTCAGGAGAAAAGTAACAGACACACAGATCCAAGTACATGGAAGATACATAGATGCACAATGGAAGTATGTACATGTAGACCAAAGATGATTTTTATTTATTGATTAATATTATTATTATTTTTTTCTTTTCTCTTAACAACATAATTATTTTACATGTTTTATAAAGTAATACACAAAGATAGGTGCATATCTGTAGTGAAAACAAATGCTTATATACAGAGGGATATGCTGTAAATTTCTGTTTCCGTATGGTGCTTATGTGGGGAAGAGCCAAATGTTGAGTAGTTTTCTAAAGATAAGGTGGTTGTCGGTGGATCTTATGTTGGGGGGTAAAGAGTTCCATAGTTTGGCTGCTTGAACAGAGAAGGATGTGCCACCCATGTTTTTTTTTCTTGTATGGTGGGATTTTGAGGCGAGATGCCCCTTTAGAGCGGAGGTTCATTTGTTGAATGTGTTTGGTGATTTTATTCCTGATGTAGAGTGGTCCTATTCCATGTATTGCTGATTCCTAATTGTTCATTGAACCCTTCAAATTGGCAGTCAGCACTCAGTTTCCGTAAAGCAGAAATATAAGTTTCTACATCTTCACCAGGTTTTTGTTCGCGTTTAAAAAACGTATGTCTAATAACTACAATACTTGTTTGAATGTCAGAACAGATCTCTAATTTCTTTACAGCCTCAGCATATTCATCAAGTTCTTCCTCATTTTCAGCGCGAACTAAAGGAGGTAGATGTTTATACACAGACCCACCCTCAAACCCTAAAGAATTTAGAAGGAGAAATGTTCTACGTTCTGCCCTGAAACGTGATGCCCCAATAGCACCAATGTAGGTCACAAAAGCATCATACCAATTTCTGTTGAATGTTTTTATCTAAACACTTACAGATATACTGATCCCTAATAAATTATTCATTGAACCCTTCAAATTGGCAGTCTGCACTCAGTTTCCGTAAAGCAGAAATATAAGTTTCTACATCTTCACCACGCTGATTGTACAGTGTGTCACAGTCTCACTTCAACATGCTGTAACACGCTATTTTTTAAGTGCACGCATCACTGTTTTTCTTCAACACGCTATAATAAAACTGCGTGTCACACTTTAATACACCTTGGATGCTAAATATTCACTTTGCACTTTTAGAACTTCAATAAAACTTGCACTGTATGTTTGCTTATTGACATAAGGATATGTCTTGTTTTTTCCTAAACAGTCCTTTATACTTCTGACAATGCAGCCGTGCGTTTGATTCTCGTAGA
Source organism: Lissotriton helveticus (assembly GCF_964261635.1). Taxonomy (NCBI): domain Eukaryota; kingdom Metazoa; phylum Chordata; class Amphibia; order Caudata; family Salamandridae; genus Lissotriton; species Lissotriton helveticus. Next base: position 1,013,697,003 of record NC_136072.1, read on the forward strand.
GCAACTTCACTGCTAAACATCAAGATGTGTTTTATTTTAATAAAGCTGATAGTACTGAATTGAGAGAAAAAAACACGTTGGTTTGAAAACACACTGAAGGCACTTCCTTAAACTGTGAAATGGCTGCGCACGAACGTAACAATTCCTTCTGCGCATACGTAGATAATCAAAATGGCGACAATGGACTAGAGCCAAAAGAAACTGACACTGCGTTCCAGATGCGTGTCAGTGACGTCAGGGGCACATTCAAGATTACAAAGCGCTTCCCTATCAGTGTTGCTGATGGTTCCCCTTATACTGCCCAATGCCGGATTTCTCCCGAAGATAATGAAAAAGAGATTACCTCCTCGACTTGATATAGAGCACACAGTTCACCTCGTCTCCGTCAATTGGCAAATTTCTCTTCCTTCATTCAAAGCCTGAAGACATGCGTGGATTCTCTGCGGACACCTGTACCTCGTCGCCACAATTTCCTGTTGTAAGTAAGTACACCGGAGTTCGCAGATGTTGAAAATATAGTCTTTATTTGTTACAGGTGCCGTGTAGCAACCGGCAGTGAAGTATATCAGGAGGCAACTGATTCAGGAATACAAGTCACCTCAAACATTCTATTGTAGAACCAACAGCAACCTGGCACGAGGATGCTAGCTCGAGGAACATGTAAAGTAAATATAATAAACAAGACCATTACACCGACGCAATATAATATTGTCCAACACGTAACAGATCAGTGAAACAGTAGCGGCCAGCATGGCTCGCGGATGACGGAGCGATCGCGGGGACGGGTGACATGGGGAGGGGGTCACGTGAGGAGGATGGTCTTAATTGGAGAAAACATTTTTGAAAACCTACCTTTCCGCCGGGATGCTGCGTCTTCTCTGGTCCTGCTCTCCTGCTCTTCTGCTCTCCTGCCTCCGACAGGAACAAGAGGCAGGCAGGCAGGCTCCCTCCTCTAAGCCAATCCAATACTGCATGCAGTGTTGTGATTGGTCTGGAGTGCCTTAACACGGCGCTCAGTCAGTGGCTTGAGGGGTGGGCATGTTCTCCAGGTAGGCTTAAATGCAGCGTGCATGGAGAAGGGCAAAGTGCGCATGACTGGTTTGGGCGGCCCGAGAAGAGCTGACCAAACAGTCTTTGTGCCCTTAGGAGTCGGCAAACCACTCCGCCCCTGCCCTGCCCCATGAGCAGAGCAGCCCCCCGCCCACCTACCCGCCCGCAAAGCAAACATAAAATGGTAATAACTAAAAGTTATTACCATGTTTGGCTTCTCGCACTGCGATAAAGCAGTGGGCGATGCTCCTCCGCCATAGCAGAGGTTCCACCCCTGTAGTGAAATTTTGCATCTCCAAGCTGCTGAATCATGACTTTAGGGGAACCAATGTTCACCCAACCCACTGATGTCCCCTTTTCAGGTACGTATACATCTTTGTTGAGGCTCTAATAAAGGAAGTTAGAGGAAAATGAATGAATCAATAGGCAGAATTACCTGTATGGAAAAGGCATACATCACCACGTGTGTTACAAGCAAAAGTTCTGTTATGTCACATTGCATTTGTACTTTTATATGAATAGATTATCCTTGTGTATGAATCGAAATGATGTCAAAATGATTTTGTTAAATGTGGACATGCGCACATATGTTGCTATGCACATTCTCACCCAGCAACCTCCTCATATATTCATAGTCACCGTTTGAGCTGATAGTTTCATGAGGTTTCAACAGGCACTCATCTTTGGGGACTAGCATTTGTTTATTCTCAACAAATTTTGAAGCAGAACATGACAAGAAAACAAAAACGAGAAACAGAAGGAAGAAGCGAAAGACCCAAAAAACTGTGACAAAGGAAGAAAGGAGAAACTAAAAAAGAACCTGCAAGAGTGAGATAAAGAGGTAGGGAGTGACTGGTGCTCAAATAAACAGATGTATGGTGGAATCAAGACTTCGCAGTCTTGGTAATTGGGACAACAACTTCGATAGTGCCAGCTACGGGACTCTGAGAAAACCTTTGGGGTCAGGGACCTATTCTTTTACAAATCGGGCACTGGTGCAACAATTGCTGACAGATGAAAGAAACTGCCATTGTTTAGTGGGGTACTGTATATGCAGGTTGGTGAGGTACCTCTTTGCATCACAGACTGCTTACACCTTTATGAAGTCTGTGTGGTGCCAATCACTATTTAGAAGTCCAATCTGCAACAATGGGTGTAGCACAGCATGTATGTATTCAGGTGCACGAGGTACATACTGAAAATATGCAATAACATGAACTGCTGTGCTATTTGATACTATAGCATGTGAGGCACCTGGACCTATGTGGCTGTGGGATGCCAGTAGTAATTACAGTGGTCTCTATAAAGAACCTAGGGCCAGATGTAGGTAAATAGGTTTTACCAATTTTACCGATTCGGTAGTTTAGAATGGGTAAATCGGTAAATCCTATGTAGGTAATTAATCGGTAAAAAATACCCAATCGTTAAGATTCGGTATTTACCGAATCGGTAATTACTGATTTGATATTTGCCATTCATTCCTATGGGCCTGGAGGCCCATAGGAATGGGATTCGGTAAAATTGGGAAAAAGTCACGGGTGGCAGGGTGTCACTTTTAAGGGCATGTATGTCTGTCACGTTCCTCCCATCCTCACACCTCTGTTGTGCCCTGTGACGGATTACGCTGCCTGCCCGCCCTGCCTGCGCTGAAGATTCTGAAAACGCCCGCGCTGAGCCGATCATCCCGCAGTACCGCCCTCCCCCCGCCTGATGTCAGACGCAGGAAGCAGAGCGGAGGGTGAGGGAGAGGGAACAAGGAACAAGGAATCAAGGAACCCGCATCCCGCGGCTGCCGTGAGTGCCGCGAAGCACCGTGAAGTGCAGCGAGTAGACTCGCGAGTCAATCAGGAAGGAGCAGGAGAAGCAGAAGTACGCCCTAAGCCCACCTAAAAGAGGAAAGAAGCCTCCTGACAGCCTGGAGGGGGCCTCTCGGCTCCCAACATATCACCGGACGCGGGGCACGGCATGGCTTAAAGCTTAAATCCTACAGGCACACAGAGGTAAGTGGGGGAACAGCGAGGCAGTGAAAGCGCTGAACTTAACACCGCATTGTACCCTGTTTACCCTGTCTCTGTCTTACCCTGGCCTGGAGAGCCTCATGAATAAATGAATAAACATAGGGTGACTGGACTGTTGCAAACTCTCAAGTAAAGACATTCTACAGGGCACACCAAACGTAGTAGAGAGCCTAAAAGATCTTCTGGCCCAGTAGGCACTCGTAAATATTTCTCAGACTTCACCCCAATTAGATGAGTGCTTTGAAATAACTCCGAAAGCTAAAAAGAAAGGAGCCAAAAAACCAAAGGCGACGGTCAAAACCCCGGGTAGTGCAGCGTCAAACTCAATAAAGGAGTTTAGGGGAAAGCACTTTAAAAAGGTGTTTACACCTGTAAAAGACAAAGACATTACAACAAGTAAAGTGGCATCCCTGAATGGAGCCAAGAGGGGAAGAAGAGCGCAGGTGCCTCCCTTCCGTTGGAGATACATGTGTCCAACTCTCTCAATTTGGCTAATCAATCGCTATAGCTTCTACTAGATCAGGGGGGCCTAATCTCGCCTCGGCTGTCATCATCACCACGTCTATCCTTCTCCTATGAAGTAGAGGGAGGATCCTTGGACAGTCGGTCCCATTGAACAGCCCAATCCCTGGGGTTGAAACGGAGAAAGGAACAGAAACCCCCCCGAGTAAAAAATCAAGTCAGTATAGGAGTCAAAATTAATGCCCATTGGAAACTGGAAACATCAGTTCAAGACACTGTGCCAAATTGGAGAAAACATCTGAACTAAACCACAGACCTAACAGCGATCTTTCATCTTTGACAGCTACTTCAATGCTGGACTTAATGTTAATGCTACAAAGAACCTTGCAAGGCCTCTTAGAGGTCACTTTGTCAAATAACTCTATTCTAAAAATTTAGAAAACATATCTTGCTAGTATAGAAGGGGAGCTGCGGGGGATTAAATCACATATGCCAAACATGATAAGACAAATCCCCGACCCGGAGCCCCTAGATCAGGCACAGGGTGAAACCATAAAAAACCCCAAGGGAATTGAGCACACACCTTGTATGGCAGGTAAAATCCCTAACCCTGATCCTGCGCCGTGGAGGGAGGTCCCGCCCCAAACTGACATACAACCCCAAACTGACATACAACCTAATGAGGGCCACCAGATATATATCTCAAAGTGGCCAATGAGGATAATAAGAAGGGCTGAGCAGACAAGACGTGGGCCAATAAATAGAGTAAGAGGTGCAGGAATTAAACCAGCAAGGAAGGTGTGCCCCTCCTCAGAGGAAGTAGTGATGACGGAAGAGGAAGAAAGGATTACAGGAAAGGAAATAAAGGGTCCCTACCGGCAGATGAGCATCCCAAAATTGAACAATACAAAGTTCCAGGGGAAAAGTGTAGGCCCACACAACACTCCCAAACCCCAGAAGAACACAGTCGACAACAAACAAATAGGCCAGCCTAAGGGGGGGAAGAAACTGGGAGGAAATCTAGAGGCTTGGGTAACATGGGAGGTGAGAGTAAACAGACCATACAAACAGGGGGGAAGGAGGGCCTAAGGGGATGTTTAGAGACCACTCACTGCTACAACCCCTCAACCAACTATATAACAACAAAGAGTAGCAGTGGGTCAAAAATGGTATACCTCTCACATATGTGTCTGGAAAAGTGGTGGATGGATGCAAGGAGTAGAAACTAAAGAGGGATATCTTTCCATTGTGGAAAAATACCCATCAGTTGTCGATCCTGTGCGCCCTGTTCATCATTTGGGTACCTTCACACCAGGAAGGTAGATATCAACCACTGTAGATGTTCAGGATAAACAGTGGGAAACAAAGATGTTGTACCAGAATCAGGGTTTGGAAGGACAATAACAAGAGTAGTGCATGTGAAAAAGTGAAAAGGTGAGCTGTGAATAATCAGGTAAATTTGGGTAGAACAAGGATAAACAACCTTATTAAACACCTAAATTCTCCCAAATCAATAAAAAGTGTGCGACAATAGTGGCTTTAACAAATAACCACTATTTACTACATGAGGTCAACAATGTTTCTGCAGTCTGTAAATGGACCCTAGACGGTGTCCTGCTGCATTCTTCAGGACCAAATTCGCTACTACTCAATAAAAAGGTGAAAAAAGGAAAGGTATCACCTGGGTATTCAATCGTTCTTCATTCTCCTCGCTATCAGAAAATCCACACAGTCACGAGGCAAGGAAGGCATCCATCCAGAACAGCATATAAAGAGATAAGAACCCAAAAAAGTGCACAGTCAGAAATGGTTACATGATCACTTAATGACATGCATAGGTGACTAGTATAAAACATCCTAGTCTAGTGTATTACAAATTACACACGCACTTTTATTAAAGTGGTCGCTCTCACTTACCAAGCTTGGAGGAGAGAAACACTCCACCTCACCTGGCCACTGCTCAGGTAAATGGAGCCCCGCACTGGTGGGCATAAAAGGGGAAAGGGGAAAAACAAAGGGGGTTATTCGGACATGTCAGGTGACTGACTTCATCACACCGCCTAAGCAAACAACAAGAAATGGCTGTGTGGACTTAGCCTGCCATGCACGATTTTTAATTGAAAGATGCAGGCTCAGTTATCTGATCGTTTCTATTTACACCTCTATGCTTTTTTATTATGAAGCCGAGGTCTCACAAGCATTGCCAATTATCACACGTCCATGGAGACACTCTCCCTCTACACCCCGCTTCGTGTCAAAGATACAGAGACGTCTACGCTATTCAGACTAAGGTTCGGGCGTAGAAAGTGCAAGTTAGAAGGTCGTGGCTTACCTTCCGGTCGGTACTCCAGGCGTCCTTCTGAGCGTCTTGGGGAGGTACCGACCGGGATCCAGGAATGCCTTAAATAAGTCCCTTCTTCTTTCGGATCTACTGGACACAACGTCAACGACGCTGGCGCATTCGCGCGAACGCGTCATCAACGTGCGTCTGCCACAGCATCATGGGAAATGTAGTACCACTCACCGCGCTCGTGAACAAATGCCCCCAGTATGTTTCTATGGGGCCGTTTTCCTCTCCTGAGTCACAACTACACTGCGCCACTAACAATTATTAATTTATTCAGAAAAATTCTTGCGTTGGTATGGCAAAAGACAAGTGCCCCAAGGGGGCCCGTGTATAAGGGTTACCCCTAACTGCAATGTATATCAAAGCGACATCCCGGGGATATCTTCATTCAATCCCGCCTTGTCCGAGTTTAATTTATAAACCCATTTCTGCTCAAGCCTGAACAGAAATCGTGTCACATCGGACACCTGGGTCGGGACTAGTGGCTGCTCAATCACAGTCCATTTGAGATCAGATACATGGACAAGAAATGAGGTATATCAAATTGGAACTGCAACAGTGCCAATTTGATATACCTCATTTCTTGTCCATTTAACTTGAGGTACATGGGAATGACCACCCGGAAAATAAAGGTTTGCATCTCGGAACATAAGAGTTCGATTAGATGCAAACGACAAGCAACAAAGATGACGAATCACTTTCTAGAGGTTGGTCATTGTCCGACTGATCTCAAATGGACTGTGATTGAGAAGCCACTAGTCCCGACCCAGGTGTCAGATGTGACACGATTTCTGTTCAGGCTTGAGCAGAAATGGGTTTATAAATTAAACTCGGATAAGGCGGGATTGAATGAAGATATCCCATGGATGTCGCTTTGATATACATTGCAGTTAGGGGTAACCTTTATACACGGGCCCCCATGTTTCTCCTTGACAAGTCACTGTTAGCTTGTTATCTTTCTCATATCTCTCTGTGGAGATGATAGTGTTAACTGGATAGTATGGCCAACTGACATGGAATAGCTGAGAAGATGTAGAAGAGGGGAGTACTGTAGTAACTGCATAACATAAGAAGCATAACTGCATAGCATAAGAAATCTTATTAACCTCTATGCCGCTGAAGCAGACCAGGTTATCATACTATGGATTCTATGTATGAATAATGTATATTGGCTCCAATCGTGGTGACTGGTAACGTGAGATGGGACTGGTAGAGACAGTAAAACATCGATATGGCATATTTAATACGAACTTGGGGTACTTGTCTTTTGCCATTCCAACGCAAGAATTTTCCTGAATAAATTAATAATTGTTAGTGGCGCAGTGTAGTTGTGACTCAGGAGAGGAAAACGGCCCCATAGAAACATACTGGGGGCATTTGTTCACGAGCGCGGTGAGTGGTACTACATTTCCCATGATGCTGTGGCAGACGAACGTTGATGACGCGTTCGCGCAAATGCGCCAGCGTCGTTGACGTTGTGTCCAGTAGATCCGAAAGAAGAAGGGACTTATTTAAGGCGTTCCTGGATCCCGGTCGGTACCTCCCCAAGATGCTCAGAAGGACGTCTGGAGTACCAACCGGAAGGTAAGCCACGACCTTCTAACTTGCACTTTCTACGCCCGAACCTTAGTCTGAATAGCGTAGACGTCTCTGTGTCTTTGACACGAAGCGGGGTGTAGAGGGAGAGTGTCTCCATGGACGTGTGATAATTGGCATCGCTTGTGAGACCTCGGCTTCATAATAAAAAAGCATAGAGGTGTAAATAGAAACGATCAGATAACTGAGCCTGCATCTTTCAATTAAAAATCGTGCATGGCAGGCTAAGTCCACACAGCCATTTCTTGTTGTTTGCTTAGGCGGTGTGATGAAGTCAGTCACCTGACATGTCCGAATAACCCCCTTTGTTTTCCCTCTTTCCCCTTTTATGCCCACCAGTGTGGGGCTCCATTTACCTGAGCAGTGGCCAGGTGAGGTGGAGTGTTTCTCTCCTCCAAGCTTGGTAAGTGAGAGCGACCACTTTAATAAAAGTGCGTGTGTAATTTGTAATACACTAGACTAGGATGTTTTATACTAGTCACCTATGCATGTCATTAAGTGATCATGTAACCATTTCTGACTGTGCGCTTTTTTGGTTTGTTATCTCTTTATATGCTGTTCTGGATGGATGCCTTCCTTGCCTCGTGACTGTGTGGATTTTCTGATAGCGAGGAGAATGAAGAACGATTGAATACCCAGGTGATACCTTTCCTTTTTTCACCTTTTTATTGAGTAGTAGCGAATTTGGTCCTGAAGAATGCAGCAGGACACCATCTAGGGTCCATTTACAGACTGCAGAAACATTGTTGACCTCATGTAGTAAATAGTGGTTATTTGTTAAAGCCACTATTGTCGCACACTTTTTATTGATTTGGGAGAATTTAGGTGTTTAATAAAGTTGTTTATCCTTGTTCTACCCAATTTTACCTGATTATTCACAGCTCACCTTTTCACTTTTTCACATGCACTACTCTTGTTATTGGCCTTCCACACCCTGATTCTGGTACAACATCTTTGTTTCCCACTGTTTATTCTGAACATCTACAGTGGTTGATATCTACCTTCTTGGTGTGAAGGTACCCAAATGATGAACAGGGCGCACAGGATCGACAACTGATGGGTATTTTTCCACAATGGAAAGATATCCCTCTTTAGTTTCTACTCCTTGCATCCATCCACCACTTTTCCAGACACATATGTGAGAGATATACAATTTTTGACCCACTGCTACTCTTTGTTGTTAGAGAGTAAACAGACCGCATATCCAGCCAGAAAAGGCAGATACGAATGAACCCCCTGTTCCCAGCAGGGCAAGGAAAGTTGAAAAAGAGAATATGAATCTTTACCTTGAACAGATCCGTTAAGGCTAGAAGGAAAAAAGTTAGGAAAAAGGCGGCCCCTGAATAGGTCTCAGCTCCTGCAAGGCTTTTCCAAATGCCAGAAGCTGAAAGCGATAGGAACAAGCGACATTAGGGTAGTGGGCTTTATACAAAATAGAGAAGGAAAAGAGATTACTAGAATCACACTATACTCAAACCTGGTAAAAGACACGATTGAAAAGGCAGTAAACGAGCTACAAAAAGAGGGTATCCGCCTACTAAATGAGAATGAAGTCTTAGTAGAAGTAGAAGGAAAGGGACGGCTGGGAAACAACTTTCTAAAATGCCACGCAGGGCTAGGAAAGAGACAGGTTAGGATTTGCGACCAGGAGGATGAAGAGGAAATGCCGCTAGGAAACATAAAAATAGTCGCAAACAACTCAGAGGTGGCACATGGATGGGGAAACTGGAGTAAGGAGTCCGACCAGGCAGGACCCTCATCGAAACATACTTATGACTGCAGGGAGGAAGGCTGGTTAGATGATACCGAATAGGGAAAAGGTAGGCCACATAGCATAAGGATAATCTCCTGGAATATAAATGGCCTAGGAAATAACCTGAAACAAAATAATATAAGGTAACTGGGGGAAAATACAGAAATTATGTGTATCCAGGAGACTTGGCTATGAGGCAAGACCCCGATTTTTGATGGCTTCTACCAGCTAAACCGACCTGCAAAGAAATGTAGATTTTGGCGCGCTGCTGGTGGAATTATGACTCTGGTATCGACAAGATCATGAAGAAAGTAACTGAAATAAATGTGAAATGCAAATGGTTGGCATGTAGAATAATACTTTCAGGGTGTATGAAAACGGATACAATTCTAAGGATAAATGTGTACATGCAATGGGACACCACAGAGCAATATGAAGAGGAAATGGCTCTCTTCAAGGAGGACATAGACTTCCTTGGTGAAAAATACGGTAGGGATATGCTTATTCTCATGGGCGACTTTAATCACAAACTTCACCCCGAGAAGGTAGATTATTGGTTTCTAGATATACTGGAGGCCTATGAAATACCTCAAGCGAGTTTCCCCAAATGTATATTCGGTGCTAAAGATATACAGTTGGGAAATCTCCTGGGAACTAAAAATCTTTTCTGTTTAAATGGAAGATGCGTGTTCGGCTGCCCCGCCAAAAAACATTTAAACCATGCTCTCAATTCTGTCCCATAGACTATGCCTTTACCACACCTTGGAACTTTAGATTAATCTCGGAATTTGGAATTATGAATAGAGAGGGAAGTGACCATAACATGGTAACCATGGAGATCACGGATGTGCACTTTGAATCTGGCCAAAAGGTTATGGAACAAGAGGTGGATTACCCTAGACGCCGGACAACGAGGCTCACGGAAGAATATGTTGCCAGATTAATAAAATTACAACAGAACTTAGACCTGAAGACAGCAAGGGGTCGAAACTTCGATTGGCATGTATGAAAAATAGAAGAGGTGGTCCAAACCCTTAGTATAGGTCTAAAAAATATAAATAGAGGCAAAAATAAAAATAATGTAAACAACCAGAAGATAGAGAAATCCACCGGCTGGTTCACAAGGGAATGCCAGAAGAAAAAAGGGGAAGTTAGGAGAATCACCCGCCGCATTCAGCAAAAGAGAGACCAAGGTAGTGTAAACCCCATAGAGGGCATAAAAAGAGAATATAGCATGCTTATCAGAAGGGCAAAAAGGGAATTTAAAGAGGGATGCTGGCAAAAATTACCCGAGGCAATCGAAACTAAGAATACACGCAATTTTTGGAAGTTAGTCCATGCAGCAGCAGACCGCCAACCAGGGAAAATGAACTGCATAGTAGAAGAGTCAGCATGGGAGGAGTATTTACAGGATCTGTATTGCCCTCGGAAAGACCGGGAAGAAAATCTGTACACAGACTGGAGCTGTCTGGTAGCAGATATAAAACCCGCTTTTTCCGCTCAAGAGGTTAAAAAGACGATAAAGATTTTGAACCTCACAAGAGCGGCAGGCCCAGATAACCTCCCGGCTCAGATAATTAAAACCCAGGTAGATTGGTGGGCAGAATTCTTTGCAAATATGTTTGAAGTCATTTTAGATACTGAGAAACTCCCTGATAACTGGAATGGGGCTATAATAAGGCCAATTCATAAGAAAGGGGAGATGAGCAACCCGAAAAACAATAGATTAATTAATCTACTGGACATCGGGGAGAAAATATTTGCAAAGATAGTGCTTGGCAAACTAAAGGACTGGGTGAAAGAGAAATGAATTATCCCAGTGGAACAGGGGGCTTTAAAGAAGGGCACTCCACCGTGGATCACTGCTATGCCCTGTGGGCTCTTGCCCGGAAGTCGATAGAACAAAAGGGGAACCTGTTTTGTTGTTTCAAATATGAAATCCCGGTGTGCTTACTAGAAATCTTGAAAGAATTACATAAAGGGAACTGGGCACAAGTCATTAAAGACACAAAAGGGGAGCTGACAAAGAGAATTGGAATAGGGAACGGGCTGAGACAGGGCTGCGTCCTAGCTCCGCTCCTTTTTTCAATATTTCTAGCGGATCCGCCAGCAGTGCTAGAGGTGGAAAGAAGCGCGAGCCCGAGAATAAATAGTAGAAAGGTCTCATGCTTGCTATACGCAGACGACCTTGTGATTACTGACTTGACAGAACTCGGGCTACAAAGAAAACTAAATGCATTCCATGATTACTGTAAGGATAAATTGCTTACAGTGAGCATGGATAAAACAAAGATCATGTGCTTCGGCAAATGGACCATGAACTTTAGCTGGTACCTAGATAGAATAAAACTAGAAACGGTAAAAGAATATAAATATCTAGGTCTTTGGTTTGAATCCTCTTTAAAATGGGACGTACATCTCCAACACCAAAATGCAAAAGCATCTTCCTCCATCTGTGGCCTGAAAAAATTCAATAAAAACTATGGGGACATGTCACACAAACCGTTATAAAAAGCATATCAGGCCATGATACCACCCCAAGTACTGTATGGTGCAGAAGTGCTTCTTCTAAGCGGAAAGGGAGGCTGGGATCGGGAGGAAGGTAAGGCCCTGAAAACATTATTGTCACTGCCAAAGTCATCAATGATACAGGCTATTAGACTAGAAACAGATATGATTGGATGGAATACCTTGGCTTAAATGGTGATGATAAGATTCTGGAAACGCCAATCACAGGGGGTAGGGAAAAAGGTCTCACATTGGTGTAGTGAGGAAATCCGCCACAGTAACCTAAGATGGGCATTAGATGCTAAAAGAAAAATAAAGGAAACAATTGGGAACCTAAAAGTGGGAGTAAGCCAAAATTCTCTAGATGTGGAGTTCACGAAGAGTGCACTTAGAGCACAAGGAAGGGAGTACTCCAGAAGACAGGATATAGGATATCTAAGAAACAAAAAATCAGTGGTAAATATGATAGAATCATGGGAAAACGAGACGGGGTACCCATACTTAGAAACCTTGCCAAATTACGCCTTTAGGTGGGAGATACTGAAAATCCGAATTGGCACCCTCCCATGGCAAATGGAGGGAAGAGTTAAGGCAGAAATGTTATACCCAGATGGCATATGTAAATTTGGCCTGGGAGCCAAGTGTGAAATGTTACACATACTTCTTGAATGCTTGACATGTTTAAAAGTGAGACAACGGTTCCTAGGTCCTTCATTTATAAAACATGGCATAAGACAACGTGTACAAGCAACGAACTTGTTGATAGGAATTGAAAATCTGGAAATGGCAATTGCTCTTGGTAACTACCTGAAAGAGGTGAATCGCTTAGCGCAGGAAGCAAAAGCTAAAGTATGAGGGATTGCAAGCCCATAAGACATCAGATAGTACTGTAATGAGCAACATATAGAAATCGCCTATTTTAAATGTAATAATTTCTAATTTTATTATGTATAGCATGTGTTTTAAATTATTTTTTAACGATTTTATGATTTTTAAAATTGTGTACAGTTTTGTTATTGATGTGATGCATCTCTATTTTCGATCTAATTGTTTAAAGACCACGGTCTAAATAAACAGAGTTTCTCTCTCTCTCACAGGTGTAAATGCACATTTATGCATTTACATAGGAATTCCTTATTTACCACCAACTAATAGTTGATGGTAAATAACGAATTCTTAAAGCCCAGAAGCACTGTTTACAGTGCTTCCTACATCTCATTTACCGATTCGGTAAATACTGAATCGGTAAATGATGGTTCGGTAAATACCGAATCGGTAAATACCGATTCGTTATTTACCGAATCGGTGAAAAAGTCTCCTACATAGGAAAAGGCTTTTACCAGACGGTAACGGCCGATTTCGGCCGTTACCGACCAGTAAAAGCCTACCTACATGGCCCAGATCCTGGCCCCTAATAGCCAGGATCTGCATTACACCACCTTCAAATGTGAAGAGATGATATAAGAAAATTCACATGATGATAGAACTCAGATTTTGGTATACTGACTCTGTGTAGCTTCATGTGAGTTAGGAAGTACAACCTCCCTAACAATTTTGTCAAACAAGCATTGGCAATGCCAATAGGTCTAAGTTTTTAAGGAATGCTTTATGATAATGTGAAGCATCACATGCAATTTGCATGTGCCGAAGCAAAGACCTAAAGAATAATATTAGTGTAGATTAAAGGCCCCGGTGTCAAGCTCGACTTGGAATCCATGTTGGTTAATGACTCCCCTTCTCTCATTTGTGCTGCTGCCGGAGAAAAATAACATTACTTATCTAGTTATCTAAGACACTTTTATAGCATTTGTTTGTGGCATGTGTGTGACCCTGAAACTTCAAGCTCAAGGAGCTGGGTAAATAAACAAAATGATCACAGCTGCGTGCAAGGCAATCACTTTTTTGTGGAAGCAAAAAACATCAGTCCAATCAAAACATGTGATCCTGGCTCACAACATGAAGGCATAGTCAAAGTCCCTCTCCTGATGATGCTCACATAATAGTCTGGCAACAGCTGCACTGTTAAGGCATACCATAAAATGGGTATACAACCTTTACAACGAAACTTTTACAATGAACTACCATTACAACGCAACTTTTACAACGCAAAGTATTACAACGCATTGCTCTGGGGGGCGCTCTAGGATAGGGAATAGGTTAATTTACTATCCAATAACCTTCCCTACTATCCACGGGGACTGGAGTTGGAATAGTAAATTAAACTATTCACTATCCAGCGCCCAAAAGCATTATGCGTTGTAATGGTATGCGTTGTAAAACTTACGATGTAAAGGTAGGCGTTGTAAAAGTATGCGTTGTAACGTCATACATCCCATAAAATGTGATCCTAATCTGTAGATCTCTCTCCAGACACCCTTCTTTTTAATGATCAGAGCCATGTTCATAGAGATTGTTCTTGTCCTTTGAAAAAAGTATATTGGGTGACTGGGCTGGCATAATATCCTTCACCTCTGCAGGATTCTTTGGACTTCTGAGTTGTTTTTTCTGCATTCTTTTTTTGCTGTTATTCAGCTGTTCTTGATTGTACAGCAGCAGCACTTCACCTATTTTCTGCATATGGTATGATTTTGGTTATTTGTATCCACATCTGAGTAATATTTGCTTATCACCCCATAAATGCACTACTACAGTGCGGAGTTTGTGCAGAGAAAATCTTGTGTATTATTTGCTTTTTGTATAATTGTATATGCATTCAAGCAATTGCTATGGACATGAATAGCACGATAATCGTATCTCCTTAACAAAACTGTATTACTTTAAATTGTGGGTCTTTCTACCTCAGATGTGCTTCACGATGGCAATGTTTTCACTGTTGTCAGATAATTTCACATAATATGTCAGTTATGTCTACATGCTTTAATTAATCACTGACATATGAATTTCACCCTATCCCCTGTAGTGCGTTAGAACCACAACAAGAACAGCTACAGGGTTGGGTGAGTCAACCACGACCCTGCAAGGTGTGCATGTTGGTGGCATCCTAGGTGACGTCAGTGAATAAAATAAAAGGCCTGCCAGCCATGAAGGTAGGGTCATTTCCTATGACCAACTAATGGTGTGTGGCCCTCCTAGTGCACTTGCTAAGTACACTGCCACAGCCAGCATGGCCTAATACCACCAAGGTGACAAGGCAGGCACCACCGCAAACGCCTGCAGTGCAGGGCCGGACAGGGAACCAAAACTGCCCCTGGCAAAGTCCTCGGCCGTCCCCCAGGGGGAGGTTGGGGGTGCGACCGAGCTCTTTGCCGGGCTGGTTTTTGGCCAATTTTGTTACAGGGCTGAAAAAACAGCTCTGTATCAAAACCGGCCCCCACCCTTGCGACGCACCGAGGGATTGCCCGGTGCCCGCAACGGCCAGTCCGGCCCTGCTGCAGTGTATCTGCCTAATTTGTCTGGTTGCCTCAGCTTCCTGTGTTCTGAGAGAGAGGCTGCTCATTGATGCGGGGCAGTGCAGCCCTGTCCAATGATACAGGCCTAACCATCTGATGCAGTCTAGGTCTGAGAGTGGCTTTGGATGCACTCACTCTGCCCACCCTGCCTAATTTAGCTGAACGGCTAGAGGTTTCGCTCGACTGGTGAGTGGACGAGTCCCAGCTCCCTGGCAGCTGCCACCTTGTTGGGCGCGCTTGCTACTGTGGCTGTGTGTAGATGCCAAGATACTTCTTTTCCCTGCCCTTCAATCAATGAGAGAGAAGATATCATGAATCCTGACCCTGTACAAGTAGGAAGGTGGCCATCATTGACTACAGCACTTCCACCTATTACCGAGGGCCCTCCCACTAAAAAGCTTCTAGAAAGAAATACAGGAATCTAGCTGAATAGCTATAGTATGGAGGTATATCTTGCAAGGCCTCAGTAACAGATCTAGCCATGCCAACGGTGTTAGGACCCCCTTCGGTGCAAGCTGCTAAGTGGAGGCTATGGGTAGAGCAGCTGGAGATGTACTTGCTTCCATGGCTATAACAGGAAGTGTCTCCTGCTGCAACTGGCAGGTGAGGGGAGTCTACAAACTGTTCAAATCAGTCAATGAAGCAAGGCCACTGATTACCTACACTACCCTGAAAGCAGCCCTGACCACTCAATTCAAACCATTTGCCTATCCTGTCTATGAAAGATTACTTCTATGACAAGCCTGCCAAGAGTCTGAGTTCATGGATAATTTCTATGTTCTACAAGTACCTCTGCGAAGTAGCTAGCACATGGCCTCTTCCAAACAAACAAGATGGGATCTGAGCATAATTCATCCAGGGCTGTGCACCGGCAAAGTTATGAGATCAGATTCTGGAAGACCAAGGGAAGTCCATGAACAATAGTTCATATTGGGGCACTCGTAAGAACTGTATAAGTCACAAGCATCACATACAGAGGCAGCTCTGCAATGACTGAGTAAGACAGAGCTGGTCAACCAGATATTCCAGAACACCTCAAAAGGCAAAAAGACAAGAGCAATGCACTGCCGAATCTGAGGACATGCTGGAGGTGCAAAGGATCTTAGGTGCACACAAGGGAGTGCCCCACAAGGGACAAGAAATGCTGAGTGTGCCTCAAACTATATCACTAAGCCAAGGTCGGCGATTCGAACCAGCCTTAGCAAGGTCAGCCAAAGAAGAGGGCAAATGCCTTAGACCTCCTAACTGAGGGACTAGAAGATGATGAAATGGATGATGGCGATATGAGAGGTCCTATCCATGTAGTCAAAGCAATGGAGCCCTCCCATGACCAGGCCAGTGGTATGCCAACTTCATTTGTGCAGGTCAACTGATGAGTACCCAATAGTAGGACAAGTGTTATACTTGAGAGGGTTTACATTTACCATTTCTACTCCAGTCAGTGAAACAATAGGGAAAGTGTTTGACTTCGGAGGGGTTAAATGCATTATTCTTACTCCAGTCAGCATAAAAGTAGAGAAAGCGTTGGTCTTTGAAGGGGTTAGATTTAGTATTCCTATGCCAATCAACACACCAGTAGTGAAAGCACAGGACTTCGGATAGGTTAAATTTACTATTGCTACTCCAGTCTAAGCAACAGTAGGAAAGTGCTTCATTTTAAACACATTACATAAATGAATACCCTATTGTAGAAGAAAAAATAAACTCTAATATATACATTATTAAAATAAAAAATAAAAAATATTTCATATATATGTGTATTGAGAAATAGAAACAATTACATTTTAAATAATACATTATACCTGGCGCATGTATAATGTGGCGCAGGGGTTTACAAAGTGACGCATCTACCTAGATGCGTCACTTTGTAAATATGGCGCAACAAGGGGCATTTTTTACGCCACTGATTCGTCACAAAAAGTGATGTACCGGCTGCGTAAAAGTGATGCACAGCCTCATAAATGAGGCCCATCGTTTTTAAGCTGTCATAGTCAAGTGTTACATTTTTAACTAGTGCTTCGAAGGCAGAATAGCCACTGTTGTTTGAAGATAAAAACGACCGCCAGAAAGGGGGCACCGACCTCTCCATTCCTTCTTCTTCTCAGATAGATTGAATGCGCTGTATGCGTTGCATCGCACGTTCTTTAATATGTACCAGGTCACTGGAACATGCAGTGACAAGCAATTGACCTATGCACGCATGCGTCTCGTGGCTGCTCGAGACCCACCGCACCAAGAGCAGCAGTTCTACAGGACTTCAAGTGGCGCCAAGGGTGGATGAGAAGAACCCTCATGTAAGCACGCAATACTAAGCATTAGGAGATTCTGAAAGATAACGGAGCATTTGACTATGCAGGAAAGTGCATAACCTTACGAGTCTTAGCTTAAAAGCGCTGTTCTCAGTCATTTGAATGTCAAAGTAATGCATTCAGCTGCACGGAGGATAGAAGTTGTTTTCCATTTAAACAATCAAATGCGAATGTATTATATTCTGGGAGCATTGTAATAGTTTTATTAGTGCTGCTGAAGCATCGCTTTTTGAAGCGGGACATTATTAGCTACACTTCGCCTCATCCAAAACGCTGGCAAATACAATTTATTTCTGAAGAGACACCTCAGCAACATTTATCAAGGAAAAAACGAAAATAAAAAGCACCTCAGTGCGTTTTAATGTTAGATTGATAGCATCGCTCAGTATGTGTGTGTGTGTGCGCGTGCTTGCGTGAGGCGCGCGTGTGTTCGTGAAACCTCATTGTATTTGTAATCATGCTGCTGAGAATATTTGAACTTTGCATCTATTTATATTATTAACATTTGAAATATATATACCATGTTTATCTAGTCCCCCTTTTTTTTAGAAAGTGTCCCAGTGGTTCCTCGAGCCCTTGTCACGATGGTGCAGCAGGCCTCTGAGGCCAAGACGGGTAGATGCAGCCGGTTTCACAGCCTCAAGATGTCCTACACATCTTTTGGGGTGCAGGGAAAGACCTTCCACTCTTCGAAATAGCAGCGCAGAGTGCCTGGAAATCTCAGCGTGGACCACAGCCAGTGGAAAATACCAGGTGTGACCAAGCCACCTTTATACAGTACCCAAGCACCAGCCTCAGGTTTGTCTTTTCTCTTTTCCTCAACATTCATTAATGAAAGTGGACAACTTTCCTTTGGTGATACGTATCAGTGTCTTAATTTTTGGACATATCTTGAGTTTTGGAAATTATCTTACGCATAACCTAGAAAACTGCTGCTTCATTTCTGCCTCTTCATGCTTTATATCTTGTTTCAGATTAGTCGGAAGCTGAAATGACATCCCAGGAACATCACATATACTTATCCAAATACATACACTTGTCTACCACAAGACAGTCAAAGCTGTAACATGTTTTGGTGTACGGTTCATCACAGGATTTTTAGTTGCTTATTTTAGGGCCAGATGTAGGTAAAGTACATTTATCGATTAAAAAATAACGAATTTTACCGATTCGGTATTTTAGAATCGGTAAATGCTATGTAGCAAAAAAATCGGTAAACATTACCGATTCGGTATTTACCGATTCGGTAATTGCCGTTCATTCCTATGGGCAATGGCAATTACCGAATCGGTAAATACTGATTCAGTAAAATGGGGGACACATTCAAGGGTGGCAGGGTGTCACTTTGACACCCTGTTGCTCCCCTGAATCAAGCTTGTGTACAGATGTGGCACACATACATGCCTGCCACATGACACAGTTGAAAATGCACAGATTTGCATTTTCAAAGGTATTCGTTATTTACCACCAACTTATAGTTGGTGGTAAATAACGAATCCTAAAATGGTAAAAGCACTCATTTGAGTGCTCCCTACATTGCAAATTAGGTAATTTACTGATTCGGTATTTTAACGAATCGGTAATTTTCGATCCCTTAAAATACCGAATCCGTAAATTACCGAATTAGCAATTTAGGCCACCTACATCTCAGTAGCCTAATACCGGTCGGTAATGGATCAAGGGCTAGATGTAGGTAATCTGATTTTACCGATTCTTAAATACCGAATTTTACTGATTCGGTATTCAAAAATCAGTAAATGAGATGTAGGGAAATTTTTTTTTACCGAATAGGTAAAATTCGGTATCGGACATTCGGAAATTACCGAATCGGTATTTACCGAATCGGTATTTACCGAATCGGTATTCCCAATGCATTCCTATGGGCCTTTTGGCCCATAGGAATGCATTGGAAATACCGAATCGGTAAATACCGAATCGGTAAATACCGAATTGGACAGCAAGCAAAAGTGAAACTTAACACAACAGCCAATCAGGTGCAACCACCCTTCCCCTTCCTACCAGGAAGTGGCTACACAGGCAGCTGCAAGTAATTAGAAGGTTCTGGAGAGGCAGTTGGAGCAGAGAGACTGGGAGCAGCAGCAGACAGAGTTTGTGCTCTTTTCAAATTAAAACATGGCAGGCAGCAAGGACACAGAGCAGGCTGAAAGGAAAAGAAAGCTCAAATTCAGCAGCATGGAGCTACAGGTCCTTGTTGAGGAGGTGGTTAAGGTTCACCACAGACTTTTTGGTAAGCAGTTCCTTACTGTGCCAGAATCAGCAAAAAGGAAGATTTGTCTGGAAATCCTGGAGAAAGTAAATGCAGTGGGAGTGACCACCAGAGTCACTGAAGATTTAAAAAAGAGGTTCTATGACCTAAGGAGCCTCACAAAAAAGAAATTGGCTGACCACCACAAACAGGCCTCCCAAACAGGTGGTGGAAAGAACACTGCACCCCCCCTCACCGACCTGGAGGAGATGGTAGCCACAATCCTGGAGCCTGAAAGTGTCCATGGACTGGGAGAAGTGGACAGCTCGGCGAAAGCTGCAACTAAAAAAGATAAGATGCATGCACAGCAATCCCCCTCACACCCTCATCCATCCCTCACCCCTTGCAGCTAAGTTACCCCAGTCCCAGGGTGTCTGTGCCAAACTGTAGCAATGCATCATGGTACACGTAGTCAGTTAATGAAAGAGCATGTCACACAGCACTGTAACCACCAAGTTATTCAAATGAAGGCCAGGCAGCATGTACTAAGTGCAATTACATATGTTTAATTGTAGTGGCTGTGAGACATTTGCACCTAGCTGATATGTGCTCATATGTCCACAGGTCACACATCCAGAAGGCAGTCTCAGGAGGCAGAAGGCACGGCACCCGAGAGGGATGACAGTCATGAGCCAGGTCCCAGTGCATCACAGGACACAGGTGTTCCGAGTGGGCAGGCACCTTCCCAAGAACCTGACGTCAGTGAAGAAATGCAGGCCTCCCCAATACCAACACAGTCCCCACTATTGCTTTCATCACCCGAAATGCCAGCATCCTTGGAGGTAGAAACACCTGCTGCACACCCTAGCAGGACGCATGTTGTTTCCCCACTGCTGGAAATGGAGAGAGCTGCTGGTGAAATGGTGGGTGAAGAGTCACACAACTTGGCTGAAGCTGCCATCTCTGTCACACTGCAGCCCAGCACAGAGCCTGTACCAAGTACCACTAGACGGCGCACAGTACAAGGAAGGAGTGTAGGTGCACGTGGGGAGGGGTCCAGTGTCTTCCAAGGCCTGGAGGGATCCATGGTCAGGATTCAGAGGATGCAGGGCAAGGGCATCATGGCCTGTCAAAGACATATGCGAAACCTCAACATCAACATGCAGGAAATTGGCAAGGGCATCAGGGAGCTGGTGGAAGTGAACAAGAGCATGGCAACAGTCATACAGGACAGGTCACAATCCATGCAGCATCTCTGCACAAAACTGGACTCTGAAATTACTTCAAGGCGCAGGGAGAAGCAGCGTGCAGAGAGAACTGAGAAATCTATACACCGCCTGGCAACAGCCACATCCCTGCTATGCAGACGTAGCATGAATTTTTTTTTGAAAATCTGTTTATTAGCATAGTAATTCGAGCAGCAATACAGAGTTAACATTTAGGATCAGCATGAGAAGGTGGCATGCTCTCGCAAATATAATATCAGCAAGTACATCGTACATTTTGTAGTTTGTGGTATACGTAATAATGTAACATTCCCTCGAACTAACCGGAACAAAAACCCCACCCTCCACCCTCAGGAACCTCCCCCCCTTCGACACTCGTAATACATGTATGTGTAAGCCAGGTCGTGCTTGGTGGCACCCGTGAGTCCATTTCACCTAGTAGTACTGATTAATACAGATACAGATAGTCATGAGCAGCATCATGAGCAGCACGGGATATCCCGCGCCATTAGCTAGTGCACCATAGGTAGATGCGGCTCATGAAATTCAGAGTTCGTAGGACACAGTGCAGTGCTAAGGCATCGAATCAACAGAGTCCCCATCCCCCTCTGCTTCGAACATCCCCAATATGGCAAACCAATCCAAGGAGATCGGCGTTTTCCTAAGGCCCCTGCGTTCTTCGCGTTGCAGCGCTTCACCCTCCGCTTTGCTCCACCTTGTCACTTCCGCCCTCCATAGCTCGGGGTCAGGTGGTTTAGGTGACTTCCACCTCATCGTTATTGCCCGCTTCGCCAATAGTATGGCCAGGTCAGCAAAGCGTGTTGCTACACTTCTAGCGCGCGCCGCAGGACCCAACCCCAGTAGTGCGTATTCCAGTGTGGGAGTGCGTGTTAAGGCGCCTGCACTGGCGAGTGATCCGGCGACCGTGGACCAGTAGTAGCCCAGCTTGGGGCAGTCCCACAGCATGTGTATCAATGATGCGGCATCCGCAGAGCATCGGGGGCATGTGTCTACAGCAGTAGGGAACATGGCGTGTATGCGGCGAGGTGTCAAGTAAGCCCTATGGAGAAGCATGAGCTGAATGAACTTGAATTTGGGGTTCCTGGCCACCTTTTTGGGGAATTGGAGGATGCGCTCCCATTCCTTGTCCCTTAGTGGTCTTCCCATATCACCCTCCCATTTTGCCCTGAGAAGCGATAGCGGGATTGCCCTCCCTGACTTAATACTAGCAGCTAACCATTTAGTTAGATGGCTCCCGGCCCCCATAAGATAAAGCATCGTTGGTAAGGGGTTAGTGGGAGGTTCCAGTCCTCCAGGTGCCCACCTAGTAGCCACGTAATGGCGAAGGCCGGCATGCATGAGGAACGATCCCCCGGGGATACCATGTGCAGTCCTAAAGTCTTCGAAGGACAGTATCCGCCCCTCGGCAAAAAGATCCCCTACGGCTGTCACTCCAGTGTCATGCCAAGGCGTGAGTATGTGAGTAGTAAGTGGGCCCGCCTCTAGTGGGACACCCAGAAGTGGGATCGTGGGGGCATAGGACGTCGTCGGGGTGGTATATCTCAGGGCCTTCCGCCAGTATTGGATGGCAAGCCGGAGCAGCGGCGGGGTATTGCCTGGTAAGGCTGAGCGGGGTAACAGCAGGGCATGTATCTTCCCTTTAGAGTGGTCCTCCTCTGTAATGTCAACCTCGTGCAGGTTCCGACCCGCTAACCAGTAGGCTAGCCATTGCAGCTGGCATGCATAGTTGTAGGCCCGGAAGTCTGGTACTCCCAGGCCCCCTGCACCGGCGGGGAGCTGCAGTTTGGCAAGGCCTATGCGTCTCCGCCCTGGGCCCCATATGAGTTCCGTGAGGAGAGTATCCAGTGACTTAAACGTCGAGGCGGGAATCAGAAAAGGCAAGTTGGTAAAATAGTAAAGGAGGCGGGGAAGCATCACCATCTTAGAGATGGCAACCCTTCCGGCCACCGACAAGGGCAAGGACAACCAAAATTGTATTTGGGATTTGAGCGCTCTCATAGCCCGGCCGAGGTTGCCATCGATCATCAGATCTGCATCTCTGTAGATTTGTATCCCGAGATAGCGGAAGGTGGAGTCCGCCATTTGAAACGTGTGCGGTGCGAAGGGTAATGGTGTGGGTTGGCCAGGTGCTGCAAACATGAACCCGTAGGACTTGGACTCACTGATGGTGAGGCCAGATAAAAGCCTGAAGTCCTCGAATATTTTAGACACAGAAGCAAGGTCTCCCCTCAAATCACGAAAGTACAGGATAATGTCATCCGCGTATGCGGAGACCACATGGGTGGTCGCGCCCCTCCGAATCCCATAATGGGGAGCTACCGCTCTGAGCTTACAGAGCAGTGGTTCAAGGGCCAGGATAAACAGGAGTGGGGAGAGCGGGCAGCCCTGTCTGGTGCCCCTTGCTATATCCACTGGACCAGAGATGTGTCTGGATGTGCGCACCCGGGCCGTAGGACGGGTATAGAGCAGTTTGACCCATGCAATATATTCGGACGGGATCCCAAACCTTGCGAGCGCAATGAACATGAAATCCCATCTGAGGGAATCGAAGGCCTGTTTCAGGTCCAACGAGATGCAACCCTCCGAACCCAGTACCGCCGGGTCCCGGAGCATCAGCTGAGCAAGCCGTCTAAGGTTCATGGCCGTGCTCCTCCCCGGCACAAACCCGCATTGATCGGGGTGTATCAGGTGCGGGATGTATTGCGCCAAACGCATCGCTAATATCTTGCTCAAAATCTTGCAGTCGGTGTTGAGGAGAGATAATGGCCTGTAATTAGCCATGTGCATGCCATCTTTACCTGGCTTTAAAAGGGAGGTTATTATGGCTTGGAGGGAGGACTGGGGTAGCGAGGTAGTGCGTAACGCTTCTAGGTAAACAGTGTGCAGGCGCGGAGCCAGCAGGTTCACGTACGCAGCGTAGAACTCAGCCGGTAGTCCATCCATTCCGGGGGTTTTGCTCTTCGGGAGAGCATGTATTGCCTGCCTAATTTCCGCAATAGTAACGTCACGCTTCAGGTCCGTGGCTTGCCTGTCTGTGAGTTGGGGTAATTCAAGGTCCCTTACAAAGTCCTCCAGCGCGGTCTCAGAGAGGCACTGGTGCGGACCATAAAGTGTGGCATAATAGTCCCGGAATGCGGCATTGATGCCCACTTGGGACGAGACAAGTAATCCGTCCTGGTCCGATATTTCCAAGATCGGATGGTTCACCGGGGAGTCTCTTATAATGCGGGCCAGCAGAGGGCCCGATCTATCCGCCTGTGTGTGTTGTTTGACCGTGTATGCTCTGTAATCTAGGAGCCGTAAGTCTTCCAGCAATTCTGCGTGTTTAATATGCGCCTCTTGTAATGGAGTGAAGTGTGTGCCTGTGCCTGCAGCTTCGCATTCCAGCATTGCCAGTGTACCTTCCACCTCTTTTAGGTCACCTATTACCACCCTCCTCCTGCCCACCCGGGAGGCCATCGCCTCCCCCCTAATGTAGACCTTGAAAGCGTCCCACTCTATCTGTCTGGAGCTGGCAGTGTTTGCGTTGGAAGCAAAGTAGGTCTCGATAGCGTCCGCCATGGATGACTGGAAGACAGAGTCTTCAAGCAGTTCTGTGGGTAACCTCCAGGTCGGGACAGGGGCCTGCATCCGGCCCCACTGCCAGGAGAGCTCCACTGAGCTATGATCCGAGAGGGTCTTCCCCATGTGTTGGGCTCGGACGACCGATCCCAGTAGGGAGCGGGAACAGAATATGTGGTCTATCCTAGTGTGTAGCTGGTGCGGGGGGGAGAAAAAGGTGTATTCCTTGTCCAGTGGGTGTGTGCTGCGCCATACATCTGCCAAGTCCCATCCCTCCGCCCACTGCGCCAGTGAATCCGCCTGTCTCCTGCTTTCTGTGGCACGTAGGGGGGGGTGAGACCTATCTAGAGTAACATCCAAGACAGCATTAAAATCTCCTCCAATCACCCACTGGTGATCCGCCCAGTCTGCAAGGACCCTATTGACATGCACCAGAAAATCTGATTGGCCAGAATTTGGTGAGTACACACAGCCCATCACAATCGTGTCCCCATCTAACAGGCCCTTCACAAACACATATCTGCCCTCATTATCAATTCGCTGTTCAATCGGCTTAAAAGGAACAGAATTGCGGAACCAAATTGCAGCCCCCCTAGAGAACGCCGAGTAGGATGTGGCAAAAAGTTGACCCCTCCACTTCTTTCTGAGTTTCAAGCCTTCAGCGCAGTTCAAGTGTGTCTCCTGCAGGCAGGCTATCATGATGCCTCTGCGATTTAGTTGGGCCAGTATCCTGTGTCTCTTGTGGATCGAGCCCATGCCCCGCACATTCCAGGTGCACATGTCATAAACGTTAAGCGGTCCCATGACTAAACCTGTAATGCAACCATGGTGGGACCGTGGGCGACCATGCCAAGCGCATCATGCCACATGATAAGAGTGTCGTGTAAACAGCTAACCCCTCAACATTAAGGTCCTCGGGCCAACGGGCCCGTGATCCAAACCAGGGTGCCCAACATGGGCAGAAAGTAAACAGTTCCAAGTGCATACGGTGGGGGAGAGTGGGCCTCTCGCGTCCAACTTGTACTGGCCTGCGGTGGTGCGGCAGCCCTCCGTAAAACCAAACCTGCTAGTTACCCCCCATCATGTGAGGAAATGCGCAGTTCATACATTACCACCCGGACCTCGTGCAGGGTGCAAGCTGCCAGTGTTAGTAGTCCTCCGCCGTCTGCGCCGTGATCTTGGGGAACAATTGTAGGCTGTCCGCTGACCCCGACACCTCAGTGTGTGTGCCGGAGACGCCGGTCTGATCTCCGTTAGTGACCGCATCGTGAGCTGCGAGGGCTTCCTCAGTGAGGTGTACCACCGATGATCCGCCGGTCAAGCGGTCCCCAGCGGGCCGTCCCCGTGAGGAAGATTTTTGTGAAGGGGCTCGCCCTTTACTAGAAGCCTGGTGACTCCGGTCTGATGGACTCCTGTGTTTCGCACTCCCAGATGCCGGAAGAGGGTCTTGTGAGGTCGGCGGCGACAGCGTAACCTCCATCCACTCCTCCGCCTCCTCAGGTGAGTCAAAGAAGTGGGATTTGTTCTCATAAAGAATCTTGAGGCGAGCGGGGAACAGGAGGGCATATTTCAAGTCTCTTTCCCGCAGTCTGCGCTTCACCCCCAAGAAGGTGGACCTAGCTCTCTGTACCGTAGGCGT
Source organism: Lissotriton helveticus (assembly GCF_964261635.1). Lineage (NCBI taxonomy): Eukaryota > Metazoa > Chordata > Amphibia > Caudata > Salamandridae > Lissotriton > Lissotriton helveticus. Next base: position 1,013,723,109 of record NC_136072.1, read on the forward strand.
GAAGTCAGGATATATGGAGATGTTCTTGTCTTCGTAGCGAATTGGCGCCTTCTCCCGGGCCAGTCTCAGCACAGTATCGTGGTCCTTGTAGTGAAGGAGTCGGGCGATCAAGGGGCGTGGGGGTGCCCCTGGTCGCGGAGGTCTTGACGGCATTCTATGCGCCCGCTCTACGCTGTATAGCGCCGTGAGATCTTCCGGGCCCGCCATCTTCCTGATCCAGTCCTCCACGAATTGGGTGGGATTCCTCCCCTCGCTGCGCTCCGGAATGCCTAGGATGCGGACGTTGTTGCGGCGGGCCCTCCCTTCCGCATCATCCACCTTGTCCCACAGTTGCCTGAGTTGTTTCTCCACGCCTTCCAGCTTCGCCGAGTGCTCCGTCTGCTGGGGAATGAGGTCATTCAGCGCAAGTTTCTGCTCCGACACCCTTTCTGCAAGTTTGTTATGGTCGGCTCGGAGGAGGGAGAGGCCCGTCGCCATGTTGTCAATGCGTGACTCTAGTGCTTCCCGTGTGGCCCGTATTTCATTAAGTATGAGGTCCAGCTTGACATCCTGCGAGCCTTTCCCAGTCGGGGGGATAATGTCCGCAGAGGATGAGGTTAGGGGGTCCTCCGAGCCGGTGGACTGCATGTCCGCCGGTGCGTTAAGTTCCTGGGTCCTGCCTCGGGGCTTCCCCATTGACCTGGTATACAGGGCGGCGGAGCAGTAGACGTACTCCCCGCTCACGGCTTGCGCTGCCTGATAGCACTCAGGGCAATGTCACTCAGGGCAATGTATAGAGGTGTCCGTGCAGTCACCAGTGATACCACGGAGAAAAGGATAAAGGGCCTCACCCTCGAGCTGCGCCAGGCCCACAGCACAGGATCCTCGACAGTGTAGTGGCGCTCAGTGGGTGGTCTTCCTCCTAGTCGCGGTTCCGGCCACCCCAGGGTGGTGTGTAGGGGCAATGGGCCACCAACGGGGGATCTGGTGGAAGACAGCAGGAAGGAGGTCGCGGCACCACAGTCGAGCCGGAGGAGCTATGCAGCCCGGGAACCTCCACAGGCGTCTCAGGTAGTCGGGCCCCGCAGGAATGGTCAGGCACCCCCTCTTCACCGTGCAGGGGGGGGGGGGGGGCCGTGCTAATGGGTCAGGGCTGTGACAGTCTCACAGCCGTAATGCGCCCGGTGCAACTCAGTGTTCCGCGCTGGGCGTTGGAAGGGCCTGGGGTGCCGAGTGGAAGCAAGATGGCGACTGGACCCTGCGGCGGCGGGAGACCGGTGCGGGTGATCCCCGTGTTCACCACAGTAACGGTGAATTGGGCAGTAGTGTCCTTTGCGCGTCAAACCCAGGCCCCAACTCCTCACCGGTGATAAGCAGGCGCAGCAGTCTCCTCGCTGTCCGGGCAGGTGCCGGGCGGCTGCGGTGACGGTGAGCCGCGATTCGGGCAGAACGGTCGGAACGGGCCCCCAGGCTCGGAGGTTGAAAGGAGATAGTGCGGTGGCAGAGGGGACCGCATCCGCCGCCGATCCGGGCAGCGCTTCCGGGCTCCGCAGTCTCGCTCCCCTCCGGGGTACGCCAGCAGTCAGCCAATGCAGCACAGCAGCCCGCTCCCAGGCCAATCGAGTCCGCGGCTTGCCACGAGGGGTCAGGCCTCCGGGATCGCCGCAGGTCCGCAGTGCCTCAGCGGCGCTCAAGAGGGGTGGAATGCTCCAAAGGTACGCCGCTCACTTCCCTGAACTTCGGGTGTGAAGATGGGGGAGGTAAAGGTGCAGGATGACAGGATAATCCGCGTGTATTCAGGGCTCAGGACGGAGCTCCTCAGCTACACGTCCGCCATAGACAGCTCTCGGCCACGCCCCGCAGACGTAGCATGAATAGTGAGGAAGTCCTGACTCATAACAGCAATCAGCTCACAAGGGGCATAGCCGGAATGACCGGTGCGCTGGAGGCTCTACTCAATGCCCAAAGTGCACAAACTGCTGCCATTGACGTGCCGGACACTGAAGGTAGCACCACTAGGGGCAGCACGGCAAGCCCCCATGTCGTAGAGACAAGGAGGAGCAGCAGGCGACAGGGTGAGGCTACAGGCCAAACGCCCAGTGAACAGGTTGAGCCACAAACACCTGCTAGTGCAAAGCGTGGCCGAAAATAAACATATGATAATATGGCCTACTGCCATTGGACATTATAATCATAGATCAAAAAGTTAAAGTTGCACATTTGTGCCATTTAAACCTGCCTAGTGACAATATACAACTATGGTGGGTGGATTCAACACCTGTGTGTGTGTGTTTGCTCACTGTGAGCATTGCTGTGAAATGCTTACTGTTGCACTTTTGTTCTTTAACATACCTGGAAATATACTAAATTAAACAAAAGCTTGTGCTTTCAATATAGGTTTCAGTGTCATCACTTACTCAGAAATAGTTGCGTGTTATTTCCTCACGTCTGTATCTGCCATCACTTGGTGTTGACACTCCAGCAGGTTGTGTTTCAGGCACAGCAATGTCGTCGTCATGATCCTCATAGTCTGACAACTCCACCTCAGTCCCCCTCTTCACAGCAAGATTGTGCAACATGGCACAGGCAGCAATGATCTTACAGCAGGTGATGGGGGTATACTGCCTTGCACCTCCGCTCTTGTGCAAGCATCTGAACCTGCTTTTCCAGATGCCAAATGTTCTCTCAACAACATTGCGTGTGCTCTTGTGTGCCCGGTTATATCTCCTGGCTGGGTGTTGAGGGGTTGAGGTAGGGGGTGAGTATGAAGGAGCGGAGGGCATATGCACTGTCTCCTAAAAGAAAATGGGTATGATTTAATCACATGCATACATGTACTGCTTACTGCAATAGGTGTTATAGGGGTCGCACACTGTGTCTTACCTAGGAGGTATCCTTCACCAAATTCACCTGCAGTCAGCCGTGCAGCCGTGCATAGATGCCACTGTTTTGAAATATATAGGAGTCATGGGTACTCCCAGGGAATTTTGCCACAAGGTCAGTAATGGCGAACTTTGCATTGCAGATCACCTGCACATTGATGGTGTGGGTGGACTTCCTATTCCTGTAGATATATTCTGTGGCAGCAGGGGGACAAATGGGAATGTGCGTGCCATCAATGCAGCCAATGATATTGGGGAAACGTGCCATCTGGTAGAAGTCTGATTTTGTTTGGACCAGTTCAGCATGGGTTGCAGGAAATGATATGTAATGCTCCATCCTCTGTAACATTGCGTCAAGGAATTTGTGGAAAAACCTTGACAGGCTGCTCTGGGTCACCCCACCTACTGCAGCAACCACACTCTGGTAGCTCCCAGAGGCAAGCAGGTGTAGGCTGCACAGCACCTGCACATGGGGAGGAATAGCGTGTGCCCTTGGGGTAGTGTGCTCCAACAGTGGGTGGAGGTCCCTGATGAGGTCAGTGATGGTGTCTGGGGCCAACCTGTACCTCTGGAGTATCTCTGCCTCTGTGAGCATGAACAGGGTTATCCTCTGTCTGTAGAGCTGCTCCTCTCTCTGCCATTCCCTCTCCCCTTCCTCCTGTAGCTTTAGCCATCTTGCAATCACATAAAATGCCGCCATTGTGCAAGAAGAATTGCATTTTGGGTCCATTTTTATAGGTTGCACCTGTTTACCACCTGATTCCAATCCATGGTAAATACCGACTCTTAAATACCGAATTTCAAGCAAAATCGGTATTTCAGAGCTTCCCTACATCTCAATATCCATTTTTACCACTTCTTATTTACCGATTCGGTAATTTACCGATTCGGTAAATATTTCCGATTCGGTAAATTTACCGATTAGCAAACCTCTGCGATTCGGTAAATTTACCGATTCGGTAATATTTCCAATTCGGTATTTTACCAATTCGGTAACTTTACTGAATCGGTAAATTTACCGATTCGGATGATTTTCGGTCTCCTACATCCCGAAAGCTAAATACCGGTCGGTAACGGCCGAAAATACCGATTTTCTGCCGTTACCGACCGGTAAAGGCCTTCCTACATCTGGCCCGAAATTCGGTCATTTCGGCCGGTACCGACCAGTATTGGGCGACCTACATCTGGCCCCAAATCTCAGCAATTGTAGAAAATACCAATTTCCAGCTCCTGGTGTGAAGAAGAATCAGATCACTTTTTCAATTTGAACAAGGCATCAAAATTACTATATGGTGGTCCGATACTCTTTGGAGACACAGACACTCTCTCCCATATTGTGCAACAGTTCCAAATGTTGTGAACATTTTTTTCAAAGCCATACTAATCAATGTAAATTTACTAATGCTTCAGAGGGGTATCTCAACATATACTAACTCTAGAAATACCTTTTCTGCATGGCCACCCTGGATCTTTCAGCTTTCCCTGGACCTTATTTTGCTAGTTTTAGTGCTTTGTGCACCATTATATTTCTATTCAGTGCCACAGTGCTGGGCTCTGGCCCTAAAATAATAATGCTACAATTGGTTCCAACCAAATGGTCTATTTAACGTTCCTCTAATGCCATGGATAATGGTACAGAAAATGCCTTAAAGTTATGAGAGCAAACTGTCATATACTGGCTACAGTGCATTTACACCACCCACATACAAAGAAAACAAAAATGGCTGCTAAGAGCAACACTGTGCTGTCTAGACTGCAATTTAAAAAAAGTTCAGTGACACATAGAAAGGAAAAGAGCCTCTGCCATATTGGAAAACTTGTTTTACATATCAATAAGTCTTCCTTGGTGGGGCTCGATTCTACACCTGACTGTACGTTAGTCAGATCTTCAGTATCAAATAAACCAGGCTGGTCCATCTTCTCTTGGCTAGATTACATTTCGTTAGCTTGGCTTTCTTTTAAGGTCTACTCACCTGAAGATTAATGTTCTTTTAGAGCAAAGAGAGTACTTTCAATCACCTCGAGGGTAACCCTCAACACACAGAGTAGAGAGAACAAGTGCGTCAGTTAGCTCCTGGGAAAAGGGGGTTTGGGTAGTTTAAAAAGAAGGACGGGTGAATGTTCTCAAGCATCCTGATTTGAGGTAGAGTGTGTTGTCTCAGGATTCTAGACAATCCCTCTGGTCTCGGATGTTGATGAGCTTGGAGTTTCAGGTTCTCACTTCTGTTGGTTTAAAGAACACTAAACAACCGTTAAGCCCCTATTACAGACATCATTCTAAAGGTTACAAACACCTTTCACCTCATCAAACACGTACCCCAAATAGCTTTACTTAGATCTGCCAAAGTTTAAAAGTTTCTTCCTATTCCATTATTGGAGAAATGACCATAGTTCTCTAAGTAGAGTAGGTGAAATGGTTGCTTTAAATGCTTCAAGCAGTTCTAAAGTTCACTTATGCTTTGTTCTAGCAAAAGACTATTACAGTTTCAAATGTTTTTTTTTGACCACACAATAGGTTCTGTGCACTTGCCTTGCTTGTGTTGGAAACTGTATTTTCTAATATTTACCTTTTGTATATTGAAGGTCATTCTTTTTTCTCTTTTCAGGTGGACATAGATGGGTTGAGATCCTGAGTTGGGAACTGTTAGAAATGGGGGTCTCTAGTTGGCAGAGGTAGGTATATTTGTCCAAGTAGGAGCCCTTCTTCCTAGTCAGCCTAAAGGGCATACACTTTTAAAATAAACCCTGCTCACCCCCTTAGTAGCTTTGCACGAGCAGACAGGCTTATCTCATGGGCAGCATGTAAAACATTTGTGAACACATACAGCAATACAGTGAAAACATTACAAATGAACATCACACTAGTTTAGAAAAACCAAAACAAGACCAAACGACAAAAAAAATCCACAATCCAGTTATCAAGATATCCTTAAATATAGGTTATTCACTCAAATAAAGTTTGTAGCAACAAATAACTCCAGGTGGAGTTATTACGACGTCGTGACAGATGAAAATACCAAAGTACCGTGCTGACTGCAAAGTACGTGGCATCGGGCTCGGAGTCAAGCAGACCCCCAAAGACCAGAACCTAGGAAATGATGAAAGCAAGGATGGTGCACGGCGTCGGGGAGGTGATGCTTCGTTGGCGCCAGGCGGTGTCGGTTCCTTACGACACCAGGGGAGGCAAAGCCTCGGTTCCTTACTGAGATGCAGGGAAGGTGAGATTTTGGTTCCTTACTGTGTCGGGGAGGTGACGTCACGGTGGCGGCGAGGCTTCGGATGCTTATGATGGTGCAGTGTCGATGGATTCGGGAGTCACCTATGTCAAGGATCGGCTCCACATTGAAGAAGCACGGCGTCGGTGAAGTCGGTTCTGCAGTGCGAATCAGGACGGTGCATCATGGATGTCGCAAACTGTGTCCTCAGCTCCGGTGCAGGCAGCGGCCTTGGTGATGGCTTCGGAGTCGATGCGGCACAGCGTCAGCAGACGTCGGGCCTATAGTGCAAGTCAGGGTGGTGCATCGTGCTCTTCACGAGTGGTGCCCACGGCTTCAGTGCAGTTACGGAGTCGCTCGGCAGTGTTGGTGTTCCAATTTCCTTCTGTGCCAGCTAAAACAGCAGTTCCAGATGTAGAAAGACAGAAGAAATGAAGTCTTTGTGACTTCAGATCAGGAGGCACGCTCTTTTTCAAGCCTTTGGAGATCTTCCTGAAGCAGGGGTAACAGCAAACAGCAAAGTCCTTCTCCTTTCCTTGGCAGTAAGTAGACACTGTAAGCCAAACCCAGACAGCAAAACAGCCCATGGGCAGTATTCCGCCTCAGCTTATCTGGCTGTTCTCCTTGGGAGAGGTTCCTCTTGATTACCAGAAGTGATCTAAAAGTCTGAGGTATGGGCCCCTTTTTTCATACAGCAAAATCCTTTGTTCTCTGGTGGCAGAGAAGTTCGCTGCTCAGTCACAACAGTTCTGTCCTCTCTGGTGCAGCTTCCTGACAGGAGGTGGACACTGCATTGTAGAAGGTAGACCAGGCCTATTCAGGTGAAAGAAAATCTCCCCCCCCCCTACTCTAAATGCAGCCCAGGTCCATTCAGCCCAGCCCTGACCAATCCAGACTCTCTGGAGCCACAGCACCACCCCAGCCCCTCTCACTCCAAAGCCACACAGTCAATACACATCCTAGCAAAGGCACACTGATTGGCTAAGCAAGAAAATACCCACTTTCTAAAAGTGGTATTTTCAAACAGAAAATGTAAAAATCACCATTGCTAAAAGATGCATTTTAACATTCTGAGTTCAGGCTTACTAAACTTTATTTTACTACCTTGTTCCCATAGTTCCTATTATGTTAGAAGATGTTATAAGCAGCCCCCCATTTCATCCTATAGGAGCAAGTAGCCTTGCAATAGTGAAAAACAACATTGGCAGTATTTCACTATCAGGACATGCCACACACACCAGGGCATGCCATACCTTTCACATACACTGCACCCTGCCCACAGGGGTATAATGGGCCTATCTTAGGGGTGACTAAAATGTAAGAAAAGGATGGTTAGGGACTGGCAAGTGTGTGCACTTGCCAATAGACATGGCAGTACCAGACTGCACACAGGCTCTACAATGGCAGGTCTGAGTTACATTTACAGGCTGCTTATGTGGGTGGCACAATCAGTGCTGCAGGCCCACTAGCAGCATTTGATTTACAGGCCCTGGGCACACACAGTGCACTGTACTAGGGACTGACTAATAAATCAAACAAGCCAATTTTGGAAACACCAATCCATAATGACAATTTATAAAGGGAGCACTTGCACTTTGGCACTGAACAGCAGTGGCAAAGTGCTCAAAGCATCTAGACCAGCAAAACGAAGTCCAACACACAGCAAAATCACAGGAGGCAAAGGCAAAAATACAGGGGAAACCCATTCAAATGATGCCTGGTCTAACAGTGACACACTAGGAGAAAACCGGTAGTCAGGAGCTTGGCCACCACGGGAAAAGAATACAAGCAAGCTGAGATGGGAGATCGAAAGTAGGGGATCCTTCCTCGCTTTCCTCGCTTTAAGCTTCACCCCTTCGATGCTAGGCCTTTTCCCCACCCATGCTAAGCCTTTTCTTTGGTTATTTGGGGTAGTTTGCGATTAGGCCTCTGTAAAGTTTTGTCCACAAAAGGTATGCAGGCCAAACTTGCATCCTTTTCTTCCAACAACATGGGGATTTTTGAAAGGTACCCAGAGTTTGTGGATTCCCCTGGAGAAGACCCAGAAATTAGCCATTATATGGTATATTTTTGCAAGGGGAGTCATCTGGGTTTTTGGTCCTACCAAACCCACACATTTCTGAAAATTAGACACCCTGGGGAGTTCAGTGAGCTATGACTTGGGGTGTATCCCCTAACGTTTTCCTACCCAAAATCCCCTGCAAACCTAAAATCTAGATGAAAAAAATCAAATGTTTCATAAATTTCTGTGTGGGAAAGTTGTGGAGTTGATGGAGCAGGGGAAAGACAAAACGTGTAGTGTACCCCTTGTAAAGTCATTCTCTCATAACTGTAACATTTATTAATTGTGTGAAGCATGAAAACGAATTAACCAAGTGCACATAGAATAGACACCACACATGGGAGAACTAATTGCTATTCTGCTAAAGATTAATGTGCTAATAAATCAGAGTTGTATTAATATAGAGCTGTTATATTATAGATATAATCTAATAAAACATGGGTATTTGTGCTTATATTAGAAGTTTTTTAGCAAAAAGAATGCAGATGGTAAGTAAATGACGCATATTCGTGCGCTTTTGCTAGGTAACTACTAACAGGCAAAATTAGAATGGTGGGAGGTAAACATAAGGGTTAACATTCTATATCTAACATCTGTTGTATTTGTTTTCATATTAGTTCCCATTGAGGCCCGTGTGGCCTAGTTCGAAAATGGCTGTTTAAACGAAACAATGAAATCAACTCCGGGAAAGATGGCCCTCAAGCAGGCGCGGAGTATGCTTGAAATGAGTGAATGACCTGTGCTCGGACCGAGAGATATCAAGGTCGGCTTGGCCTACGAGTGGGAGATGTGCCAAAGGATGCTTGCATTTAAAAGCCTGGGAAAGGAAAACGCTGTAACCTTATTATGAATAAAAGATGCAATGACTGAACGACAATTGCAAAAAGTGGAAAATTAAGTCAGGAGAAAGCATTGGGAATGACAGGGCAAAAATAGAGAACTGATTTGGACAAGGAGGACAAGAAGTAATCATCATCCCACCTCTAATGGACCAATGAGAAATGAGTGCAGACCCTGAAAGTTTCAATTTTGGGTTAGATAGTTAGTGAAAAGGGTATAAAAGAGCTTGTGGGTAAGAGAGAAAAAGTTGGTTCCTTGGATTTTATTTCGCACCATGACATGCTGTCGGTCTGAATAATGTTATGGTGCAAAAGACTTTGAACTATTTTTGGACTTTAAATATTGATGGGGCAAAGAGATTGAATGCGGAGACCTATGTAGGGAGGGAGATATCGAGGAGGTTAGAAAGACAGTCAGCTTGGTAACTTGTTCTATGCAATTCTGTCATCTTCCTATGGCAGATTGGTAATATGCTTTCTAATTTTTCATTTCTTGAATGTATTTAATAAATGCTTAAAAATGTGTGTTTGTCTAAGAGAAAATGCTATTTTCTTTTCCTAATGAATTTAGATAAACTTCTGTAAAATATAAACTAGAGTCTGTTTTTATTTAGAGTAAAAGTCATGACAAATTAATACAATAATGGGAAAATTGTGATTCAGCTGGTCTTAATCGCCATCAACTGACTTCTACTAGTTGGTTAATTGACCAAATAGTGGATTACCTTGATGTTTATTTTCTTATGTCTGTTGAGAAAATTTGATATGTACATATATGTATATAATGTATACAATTTAAAGTCTAGGTTAATGAGGTTCCCTGCTATCCAGCAGCTCACCTTCTTTTCTACTGATTCAGGAGTAGTGTGATGTATGGATGTGTGACTTGCGGTTCAATGGGCCCCACCGATGAGTAAAGTAAGTTGCTCCTAAGTTAAGTGGGCTGAGATTTGAGGGTTGTTTGGGAGTCGTGCTGGATCAGGATCACCGGGCTGACACAGATTTCCTACCACATAGCATTCCCCCAGGTCTACTGATAAAAATAGTACCTCACTCATGTGGGTGGGCCAAGTGCCCGCGACAAGCAAGGGCTGAAAACGTATTTTGAAGACTTCAAAATTACCTATCACAAAATGACCTAGTTTTGCAAGGGGTCACCTGGGGTTCCATCATGAGCACAGGAGCACTGGTGCTCATGACGGAACCATTCCGTCATGAGCACTGAAAGGTTTAAAGCAAAGCAGCAGCCAGAGGAAATGACCGCCATGTTTATAGCCCATGTAATGACTGCCAACTCTTGCAAGAGCTTGAGATCTCATGAGATCCAGAGTCCCGCATGGAAACAGGTAGAAAGGAGAGAAAACTGGACAAGAAGGAGACCTTTTCTCTTGGGCTGAGGAGGGAAGTGCTTGGGGTCACTTATTAGGGCAGAGACAGTGATTAATTTGAGCTGGTGGATTCCGGTGCTGAGCCCCGGCACTTGAGCATCAACACCTGTGCTTGAGCAACAGTTAAGGACACATTCATTGTTGATAGGCACAGGGCACAGGGTGATTCGCCCAGAATCACAGACTGTTGAGCCATCGCCGAGGTTGGAACTGGTTTTCCCAGCTCCGAGGCCGGCATTTCGCCACATCCCCACCCCACTTGTAAGGTTTGTTGTTTCTGTGTTAGGCAGCACTAACATGAAAATTTGGCTAGTGGCAGCTGCCTCCTGACCAGAGCACCAGCACTTTTTATTTTACAAATTAACCACTGGTCATAGGGTGTCATTTTGTTTAATTTGCTCGGTGTGTCATATCTTGGACTGAGTCAGGGACATGGCTATGCCTAGTAAGTCATAAAAGGTGCACAACATTGCAGCTGTTGTGAAGGGCCAGGCAAGAAAAGTCAGAGTGAAGGGTGGGTCTACCCTTACACAGGGTCCACGAGGGACAGGTCACAGCAATCACAGCACAACTTTGAGGTTGTGACTGAATCCCGAAACATAGGTGCAGGAATCAGTAGCGGAGACAAAGAGTAGTCTCACAATTGAAACAAATAATTTCCAACTTTCCGTAGCTTTGGCTTCTAAAGACAACACACGAGAGAAGGAATAATTACAACAATACAGGTAAAGAATTTGAGCTGATGCTGCCAAAGAAATTTCAAGAAGCACTGCAAACAAAAATTGTCTGGGTAGATGTTTGTGATGTCAGAGGACACTAGTGAAGAGCAGAGCCCAAGCCAACTAATAGAGAGGAAAGCCAAGCACCTTGCTGTGCCCTGGGTTCACTTTTATAGACTGCAGGATCCTCAATTCCTTCAATATATGCTTGAATCCCGGTAGGTCCTTGAATTCTAGAATCCTTATAGGAGCCTCAAATCCTGCAGTAGATCCATGAATCCCCTGTAGCAGCGCACTCAGTTCGAACATTTGTTTATGGCCTTGTGAAGCAGAATGAACTGCGCTGGTGATGGAGAGTAGCTAACAACTGGGCAGTACACATGCAACAGTTGAAATCTTGGCAGCATGACTTTTGCCATGCCAGTGCAGATGACATTCTGAGTGGCAATGCCCTGAGCAAAGGGAGGAAACGAAATCATGTAGTGTCTGGAACCATTTGTGGGTAGGAGTTGGGGGTGAATATCTGTGATAAGTAGGGGTCTGCAAAATCCAAAGAATTTGCCTTTTGGTAATTACATTAACCTTTAGAAAAATGACATGAAATTACACTTAATTAGGCAAAATGTAAAACTAGCGTTAGGAGTGGTAATTGAGCACTAAATATGTACATGTGTTTTGCTTGGATGCAAGGATGCATTTTGCCTAAAAAACATACTACAAAGAAATAGAACTCACTACCAACAACAAACGCTCGCTCTCCCGCTCTGTTGGTAGCGTTGTTCCCATGCATTTACTGCAAATTTTTACCATGAATTTTGCATTTGGGATAGATTTTGCAGGCAACTGCATGTAATTATACAGTGTGGTATAATAGCATGTATCAGAAAAATCGGTGGATATGGTAACTTGATCTGCACATCAACATAAGTACATAAACAGTAAATGTCACAATATTTAAATTTCATTCAATTTCGTATTGGATCCTCACGTGGTGCCAAATAGTCACCCACCTTGAGTATTACACTTTTAGACCTACAAAAGTAGTCGTAATCCAATCTACTATTACAAGCACCAAAGCACACCAGAAAAATGTTCTATAGAGTTCCTTAATCAATGCAACGTTGTTAGAACAAAAGGATTCCCAATCATTTAGTCCAATTCCATATGTGCTATTTATGCAAATAGTCCACAGACAATAATCCGTATCCAGAGAGAGAGTGTTCCCTTATCACTTTTTTATTTAATAAACAAACGGCAGCTGACGCGCGTTTCACCCAGCATGACTTCCTCAAGGCTATTCCTCTCTTTATTTGTATATTTAATTTTGTTAAAGCATGTAACTTTCTCAACCATATGTTAAATTTCTGATTTATTTTCTATCTAATTCAGAAGGATCATGGTCATAGTGATATGTAAGTCCTTTCTGTGACCGAGTGTTCTGTATCCCGAAAGCATCTATCTGTGTTGTATGAGAGCCCAAGGTAGATAGACGCTTTCAGGAAACAGAGCACTTAGTCACAGAAAGGACTTAACATGGTCCTGTGTCAGAAGTACTGATCTTGTTGTATACTACTGTAACAAATAATTCCGATTTGCAGTGACTACATATATCACTACGACCATGCACTCCCACACCGTATGTATGAAGGATCCTTCATCGCTGTGACAGTGCAAGGACACTGAAGATTCTATTAGGCATGCTCTCCATAGTCTATAGCATGTATATTAAGCCCTCTGTAGGTACTTGAATTGAATAAGTCATATTAGAGAAGACGGCTGCTCCACAAGGGGACTCGAGGGCTTCGGTCCAATCGTCTGAATCTAGAGGGCCGATGTCTGTTTGACAGGCCTCTTTAAGTTTCTCAGTAGTGGTGCTATGGGTAATGAGAGATTGATATATTTTGGATATCTTATGTTTACCCAAATTTCCCATTAGGAGTTTAGCCTCCAATGGGTTGAATTCTGAAAATTATTCGACTTTATCAATGTGGGGTGTAATAACGTGATGAAACTGCAGGTATTTAGAGAACTGGGAATTATGTAGGGAGAATTTGTCTTTTAGAGCCTGGAATTATTTGAGAACAGTACCATGAATGACATCGCCAATGGTCAAAATGCCTATGTAATCTCATTCCCGGAATCCCTGGAGCCCTATCAGATGTGTTATGCCATAGAGGTGTTTCAGGGGTGATGCAACCCCACCACCCCATTCGTCGCAGGAATTTCACCAAGAAAGAATAACTACTTTGGTGGCAGGTAATAACAGGCGGTGTTTTGAGTTGCTGTATGGATGGGAAATAAGAGTCGGGTCATCTAATATCCATCATTCTGTTGCATAAGCTGGATCATCGCTAGGTCCATAATGCCAGTCATTCATCACCTGGAGATGTGAGGCTGTGTAATAGGCCAGCATCTCTGCAATACCACCACAGTACATATATTGAAAACATGGATGGAGTGCCACTCGGGATGCACCTCTCCCCATAGAAACTTCCCTAACATGGCATTAATCTGCCTGAACCAGGACGGCTGGATCGGAAATGGGTGGTTCTGTAGATAATAAAGCAACTATGGCAGTGATATATATTTGAAAATTGCAGAATTCTCATTAAGGATAGGGGCAACCCTTCCAGAGTTTGATATGTGATTGCACTTTTTCACAGCACTCAGGTTCCTATCCCACGAGAGCAGCGGAGACTTCGACAGGAACACACCCAGATATAGTATTACATCCTTTGCGAATTGCAGGTTTTCAGCCCATTGGCCCTTCCCAAGGCACCCCGAAATGGCCATATTGTGGACTTTCGGGGGTTCATGTATAAGCACAACATCTCGCCAAAGATCCGCATAAGCTGCAATATTCTGGGCCCGTTTTATTTTGATATGTGAGGAAGAAAAATATATCCTCCACATATAATGCTATGCGATCAGATATGTCTAATGTCCATTCAAATCCCCGGATTAGTGCGTCCTTCTGGACCCATCTGGTGAGCGGCTCAATGGCCAGCATGAATAGGAGAAAGGATAGGGGGCACCCCTGCCGCGTTCCGCGTCCCACCAAAAAGAGGGCCAAGGTACAATTGCGAACTCGGATTCTTGCGATCAGATCGATGTATATAAGTTTAATATATTTTATAAATGGCGGGCCAAAGTTGTAGCATGGTAAGAGTGTAAATACCTATGTCCAACTAATGGAGTCAAAGGCTTTATCCTTCTCCGCTAGCAGTACTGCTGCAGGTCTATTTAACCAGTCTATAACTGCGATCGCAGCATATGCTCTCCAGATATTATGTCGGGTAGAGCAGTGGGGCATAAAGCCGGCTTGGTCCAGACGGACAATATCGGGCATATATAAGGTAGCAGCCTATTTGCTAGAATTTTGGCTAGGATTTTTGCTTCTGTGTTTAGGAGAGATATTTGGGGGTATGAGGAGTGTTGCTCGGGCGGTCCACCTGGTTTGGGGAAAACCACTATCTCAGCTGAGAGCTGTGTCTTCTCTACTGATTCTTGTATGGTATTAAGGAGATGAGGGCCCAGGTGAGAATGTAGAACTCACTAGGATAGACATTAGGACCTGGGGCTTTACCCGTCCGTAGTTCGGATACGGCAGATGTGACTTCCTCCAGTACAATCGGTACATTCACGGTTGTCCCCGGGACTGCGCGCGGCGAGATATCATCAAGGAATTTGTCTATCAATGAACCATGTATCACCTCTCTAGGTCGATATAATTCACCGTAGAATTGTGCGAAGCTACTGAAGCTACATAAGCTACTTGAAATCAAGAATGTACTCATCCCCATCTGGATATAGATTGTAAACGCTTCTCCATCACAAGGCACAATCCCCAATTGCCTTGAAGCAGCCCAGGTATCACCTATTCTAAGGAAACCTAACGCTGACAAATCTGATCTCAATAACTTCCGCCCCATTTCCAACATCCCCACCATAGCCAAACTTCTAGAAAATTGTGTTCAATCCCAACTTTGTGCTCACATAGAGAATTACCAACTCCTAAACCAGCATCAATCCGCCTTCAGGAAGGGACACAGCACCAAATTGCCTGTTCCTACTATCATGGTACCGCCATTTATTATGGATCGCCTTTACTGCTCACTGGAATCCCCCCTCGTTGCCCGTTTATTCCTGTTTAATGTATTACCCTCCTGGGCGCAATTGTCCTGCATTCTGCGACCATTCATTTTTTTTGTGAGTTTTTTTCTCTCTACCTGAAGTTGATATTACATTTATGTTCTTCCTTCCATCATATTGTAAAGAGCTCTGATATCCTTCGGGATCTTGTTCATTCTATATAAAACTTTATAAATAAATATATAAATACTGGTGATGTCAGTGGGTTCTGAGTTGGGTTGAAGTGGAGTTCATAACGGGTGAATTACTTAATCAAGATGCAATTTAATTTTCATAAATGAATGTATAGTTCTTTGTATTGACATCAACATTTTCAATATTAACATTCCCCCTCTAGTTGGATTTTCAACCACACTAGCTAACCCATATTTCATGACAGTTACTTTATTGGGGGCCTGTTGCTCTTTAAGCTCGCTTTTGACAATCACTACTTTCCTAGTTACTTGCATTCTACCCAGTTTGAGGACTGCGTTTTTACAGCAGGAAATACCCAATTGTACAGATCCACACAGAATAATAAAGTGCATAGACTTGAGATCAAATGGGGGAGTCAGGAGTACCCTTTCGAGAACCACTCCTGCTCAGGGGCACCTCCTTCCTCAATCATGTTTCTCGGAAAATGGTGAAGTTCTTGGATGGCAACAGTCAAAGTCCTGTTGCGTCATCCGCTGGGATAAACGTGTAGCAGGATCTTGGCAAACACCCCTCCCTCCTTAGGCGGTCTTTAAATCTAACACATACCGATGCTGCATGGACCTGAGGTGAATTGATCTAGGTTCCTCCTTGATTGATTCAAGGCAGACCTCAGTGCTGTTCATCATTTTAATCTTTTTCGACCTGGTTATTTGGAGCCAGTTGACATCAGAATTTGTCTGCAGAGTAAAGAAGAGTATAGACCCTCCCGCCAACAATTGTGTGTCTGTGAACAGACTGAATTCTTCTGGAATGTCCTTATACTGAGCCCAGCCACAACAATCCCCAGTTCTTTTTTCACAAACCTGATGCAGCAAGGCTGGCTTCTTCTTTAGCGGGTGTTGGTACAAATCCGACAGTTCTTCTTTGGGAATGACCTGGGTCATGATGTGTATGCTGACAAGGGAACAGAGTTCGCAACATATGGGGATGAGCTGCGTGTAGACAAACTCATCACACTGCTAGTAAGTCAAAGTTCAAAGTTTATTTATTTATGTTTTGGCTCTCATAGAGGGCCACATAAAAGATAAAAAAAAAAACACATATGACATATTCAGAATAAAATATAAAAGAAAACACATGTAACATGTTCAAAAATAGCTACAAATTCAAACATAATATTCCACAAACATATGTTATACAAGTCCATGATTCATCCATTAACAAGAGTACCACCAAAAGGCTGACAAAAATTTAGATAGCATATTAATAAATATCTAAAAATCCTTTAAAAAATTAAAAAATGTAGAAGCAGAACATTTCATTTAAAGGCGAGTACAAAGATTGTAGGAAGATATTTACATTGGAAATACCCAAGCGGATGCAGATTGGTTTTAGCCATTTAAGGCGCAAAGTGCGAAGTACCGGGCAAATCAGTAAGACATGCATACGATCCTGTGTACTTAAGTTACAAAAGTTGCACATTTTCGATGTTCCATACCATTTGGCTAGAAGAATATTCAATGGCAATAGGTCATGACGAATAAGAAACCACAACCTTCTAATGCCATGAGGTATATTCCATAATACGTAGGCTTGGGCTTTCTTGGCAACATATGAATTAATAAGGAGATCACAACCACCTTTTCTTTGTATTTCATTCTTATCTAGTTGAAAGCCTAGTTCCCAAGATGCCTGTTTTAGCAGGATTTTAAGTTGCGCTGGGGAGTGCAGGAACAAAGTACTTTCATCTAGTTTCAGAAGAGTCACCGCTTTTCTGAAATTCTTTACAAGTTGTGAGAACTCTTTAAAGTTGCCTAATAATTCGCTTTTAAGTAGAGCTCTCATCGTCCCCGGTTCTGCTCTGGCAAGTGAGGCCACCCAACGTACCAGGGCACATAATCCCTGCACCCAACTGCTCCTTAGGCCAAACTCAAGTCTGCACGCTGCCAAAGAGCAGTTGGTATTTAATGAAACCAAGGATCTTAATAGTTTCCCTTCAGTTTTATGGCAGAAATCCCAGAGTTTTAACTCAACGAGTTCAATACCATAAATAAGGGTAGCGGGGATCTTAGCTCTATAAACCTCAAGCATACAAGAGAAATGTCTTTTCCCAGTCGCTACGTATAATGACTTTATGCCTTTACCATGTGCAAGGGCTTTTCGAGAACAGTGATCAATATGAGGCCTCTCGCTCAGGTTGGCCGCAATAATTTTTCCCAAGAAGGTATAAGTTTTGACTACCTCCAGCTTCTGGCCACCAATCGACCACCCAAAATTTTCTGAGCGGCACAACTTTTTCCCCCTTATGCACATGATTTTGCTTTTAGATATATTAATCCTCATAGAGTGGGAAACTGCAAAGGCATGAAGTGCATGCAACCTATTTGCTAAACCTTTAGGTGTTAAATCCAAAACGAGAATGTCGTCAGCATACATCAGGCAGGAGATGGGGGCCCCCCCTAGCACTGGAGCAATGCCCTCACAGACAAATACGGCGGCAGGTAAATCCTGCGTATATAGAGAAAATAACAGAGGCGCCAAAAGGCAACCCTGTTTCAGACCGTTTAGGGAAGGTATACGATCAGAAAGACCCCTTTCTCCCCCCTGCAACACCCTACACCAAGTTTCCGTATGTAATGTGCGAACAAGTTCCAGCAAGTATGGGGGTACTCCAATAATTGATAATTTTCTCCACAGCGTTCTACGATCTACTCTATCGAACGCCGTGGAGAAATCGATAAAAGCTGCATACACAACTCCCCCTCTCACCTGCGTATACTTGTCCGATATCACATGAAGGGTAGTCAAATTGTCTAGAGTGCCGTGCTCCCTACGGAATCCCGTTTGTTCGCGTGGTAAAATGTTGTTCTCATCGACCCAGTCCGAGAGTAGATTTAAAAGACACTTCGCAAAGATCTTACCGACTGAGTCGAGGAGAGCAATCAAACGGTAATTACTAGGAGTATCCCTCGAGCCCTTCTTAAAGATAGGAACCAAGATACTGCCCCTCCAGGATGCTGGAACCTTCTTCGAATCAAAACAGGATTTAAATAAAGGATAAAGTATTTTACTCTAAAGGGAGGGCTCCTGCTTCAGGACCGTCATAGGGAGTTCGTCCGGCCCCATTGCACCGGACGAGCGCATATTCTTTATGGCCCCAGCTATTGTTTCCTCTGATGGATACTTAATTTCTCCATCAGTGAATACATCGGGGGGGCTAGTATCCGCTAAAGTACCATACCCCCCATAAAGATCCCAAATATAGGCAGACCAAACCTCTTCGGTAATAGGGATTAGGCAAGGAGTTAATCTATTGCCACATCCCATCCCGATAATGGACCAGAATTTGCGGATCTTACCGTGCGCTACTGCTTCCCTTAGATTTATCCAAACTAAATCTTCCTTTTCCTTGTTTAATTTCGCTTTTAATCTAACTCTCTTTCTTTTTAACCTCGAAAGTTCTTTTCCCCGTTCCCCAGATCTACTTACAAATTGAGCACGGACTAATTTATTTATTTCTTTATTCAGTGTGCACAGGGCACTGGGCATGTATACCCGCTTCGGGGGCCGTCTAACCTTTTTCACATCCAAAATGATGTTCTGCATAAAGTTCTCAAAACTAGCAATTTCTGAGCCATACCAAGCATTCAAGTCTGCTATGGTTTTACATAAAATGGCATGCACCCCAGAAATTAGAGATGGATTCCAAAAACATCTACCGGAGGATGCATGAAAGGCTGTATCTTTGCCATTAATCGCCCATGAAGCCGTACTAGGAGGTTTTAGAGAGATAGTCAAGAGTATTACATTATGATCACTCAGTGTCGTGGGGACTATCATCAGATCTAGGATACGTGGAAATATATTAAAGTCCGAGATCGCATAATCAATTATAGAGGACTTACTGTGCGATTTATGCGTAAATTTTGCAGGTACATCCGAGGGAAATCTTCCATTTAGGATAAGACCCTCGACTGCCGAAAGTTCCTCCAACAGTATCTTCCCTCTTTTATTAGTTATTATTTTATCGGGAAAAAGGGATTGGGGAATAAAGTGCGCCTCTTCTTTAGCTTTATTTCTAAAAAGGTACATACTGGAGTTAGATATTTTGCAATTTAAATCACCCACAAGTACCACTTCTGAAAAGGGTGATATTTTTTTAACCTGGCCAATATATTGAAAAATCTGCTTCAACACAGCGTTAAAACCCTCTTCCGGAGGGATATAAACGTTAATAATTATAACAGACACCATCTTTGAGGGGGTGGGGAGATTGGCTAGAGTTATGGCTTGGAAAAGGTTACTTGGGTCAATATACTGAGAGAATTTCCAATTCCATTTATTTGATAGCAAGCACGCGATACCCCCCTTAGCATGCCCTTTCTTAGAAGCAACCGCCGGGACCTCCAACACAAAATAACCCTTTCTAACATCAATTCTATTAATACACCATGTTTCTTGAATGCAAATCACATTTGCACCCAACGAAAATAGAAACTCGAATTTCTCTGGACTACTGTGTATCCCAGCAGCGTTCCATGAAATGATTTTCAATTGATTGTTAAAGGTGCTGAAACAGTTTAGGGTTATCTGTGGATTTAGCACTGCTAGTAAATATCCATCAGCGTGGCCCTTTGCATATCCGGTATGTACATGATCTCGTTCATGCAAAAAGAACAATTGATGGTCAGAATGCAGAACAATGTCATACATTCACCCCAGTACAACAATCCGGGCCTAAATCCATTGTTTTTTTGCTCGCCATGCCATTCCAGTTTGGACCTAGCTATATGCAAAGCAGTCTTGACCCTGCGCACAATAGGAACAGTCCAGCCCGAACTGCCAGGCCAGGTCCTCCCTGGACTGGAGACAAGCATCCTAGGACCGGTTTTGGGCTTTCAGCCCTCATCAGACAGAATAGCTTGATTCCAGTGGCATGGAGAGCACGGGGCCCACGTCTGGGCATACCCGTCCCACTCGGTGTGACAAATGCAAGAAGAACGATTGATGGACTGAATGCAGAACAATGTCATCCATTCACCCCAGTACAGAGATCTGGTCCTAAATCCATAGTTTTTTTTGCTCACCATGCTATTCCAGTTTGGACCTAGTCATATGCAAATCAGTCTTGACCCTGCACTCAATGGGAACAGGCCAGTCCAAAATGCCAGGCCAGGTCATCCCTGGACTGGAAACAAGCATCCTAAGACCGATTTCAGGGTTTCAGCACTCATCAGCCAGGTCCTCTCTGAACCGGAAACAAGCATACTAGACCGGTTTCGGAGTTTTGCACTCATCAGCCAGGATAGCTTGATTCCAGTGGCACAATAAGCCCGGGACCCACGTCTGAGCATACACGGTGCACTTAGGGCGAGAAAGCAAAAAACACACAATTGATGGTCAAGATTGATTTGCTCACCATGCCACTAGAATCAAGGTATCCTGGCTGATGAGAGGTTAAACCACAAAACCGGTTCTAGGATGCTTGCTTCCGGTCCAGGGAGGACCTGCCTTGGCAGTTCGGGCTGGACTGTTTCCATGGGAAACAGGAGCAAGACTGATTTGCATATGGGCAGGTCTGAACTGGGATGGCATGATGAGCAAAAGAATGATGGAGTTAACCCAGAAGTCTTGCTCGGGGTGAATGTTTTGATTTGTTCTGCATTCCGTCCATCTATTGTGTGTCTTTTGCAGTTCCCATTCATGGCCAGTGGAAATGTTCTTTTACCTCTCAAATTTGAATTTATTTATTTATTTTATTCATTTTTAGAGCGCCTTGTTACGCCAACCGGCGTGTCCCCACGCTAACTGGACTAGATACTAGGAGATTGATATAAGTGGCTCCCAGAAGCTTACATGGGGGAGATGCTACTGCCTTTGTTTCTATCACAAAACAGAGGAGAAGAGCAGTGTTTTCAGTTTTTTCCTAAATGTGGTTTCACACTGTTCCATTCTTAGAGTTTCAGGAAGTTTGTTCCATCATTTTGCCGCAAGGTATCTAAAGGACCTTGCCCCCATTCTAGAGGTCCGAATTCTGGGAATTTTTACCAGCACCCTTCCTTCTGATCGCAAATTGCGGCCGGGATGTAATATGTTATTAAAGGGTGCAGGTATTTTTGCAAGAATCTTATGGCAGTAACACAGTGACTTAAATTGCACTCTTTTTTCTACCGGCAGCCAGTGTAAGTCCTTCAAAGCTTTCCTTGCAGATGCTCTTTTGGGAAGACTCAGTACTAGCCGAGCTGCTGCATTTTCTACTAACTGTAGCTTGGCTAGCCCCTTTTTTGGTGCTCCCAGGTATAATACGTTCCCATAATCTAATTGGGAGGTTACCAGAGCGTGCACTATGGTTTTCCTCGTGCCGGATGAGAGTAGGTCCAGTATTTTCCTTAGAGTTTTTAGGGTGCCAAAGCATTTGCCCACTACCTTCCGTATCTGGGCATCAAAAGACAATTTGGTGTCTAGCCAGACTCCCACATTTTTAACCTCTGTCTTTGGTGTGGGTACGGGACCTAATATTTCTGGCCACCATGCAGAGGACCAAATGTTTGGGGTTTTGCCCACTATCATCACCTCAGTTTTATTTCCGTTCAACTTCAAACAGTGGTTGCACATCCATTTTGCCACGTCCTCCAAGCATCTCGAGAAGTTGAGCGCTTCCTGTTTGTTGTTTCCCGAGAGTGTTACAATCAGCTGTGTATCATCGGCATATGATATGATGTGTACCTGATGTTTTTCCACCAGTTCAGCTAAGGGTCCTACATATAGGTTGAAAAGCGTGGGGCTCAGTATTGATCCTTGTGGGACTCCTTGGGATAGGGCCACACTTTTCGATGTTTGTGATTGTTGCAGTACTTGGAAACTTCGAGATGATAGAAAGGATGTTAGCCATTGTAAAGCAGAGCCTTCTACACCGCATTCTTCTAGTCTGTGCAGAAGCAGCTTATGTGAAACGGTGTCGAAGGCCGCACTTAGGTCCAAAATAATTATTGCAGTTGTCTGTCCCACGTCCACCCATTGTCTCATTGTGTCTGTGGCCAATAACAAAGCTGACTCTGTGGAGTGGGCAGCTCTAAAGCCAGATTGAGATGGGTGTAATAAGTTATTGTTCTGTATATGGGCATTTGTTAGGGACTTCCCTCTTCTGAAAGGATGTGGTAATAAGTTCAGAGATGTACGGTATGATAAGATTTGCTCATATCAGTAGTTTGTCTGGACGTGCCGGGTCAAGTGGGGATCCTGATTTAATTCCTTTGGCAATTATTTCAAGTTCGTTAAGTTCTATCATTTTGAATTCATTAAGTCTTTCTCCTGGAAACTCCTTTCTAGGTTCTTTACAACTACCCTGTCTTGCTTCTATTGGGAAAGTGCTGTATATTTTAGCCAACTTGCCTTCAAAGTATTCAGCAATTTTATTGCAATTTTCCACTGAGGGTGTTTCTTCCTTCTTATGGTTTTCATAGATTTTTATCGATTTTAGTATAGAGAACATTTCTTTTGAGGAGCTGCACGCATTTTCTATCTTTACGGTGTAAAATTTGCGCCTAGTTTCCTTAATTAAACATGGTACTTTTTTAGTTCTTTTTTATAACAGACTTTGACTATATTGCAAAAGTTATCGCACCACTTTCTCTCTAGCTTCTTACACTCTTTCTTTGCTTTAGCAAGTGTTTCATTGTACCAAGGTGCTAATGCCTTCTGTCACTTAGGATTCTTAGTACTCCAGGGTGCGATCTCATTGATAGCATCTGTAATCCATTCCTCAAACTGAGCATTTGCCCTGTTTATATTCGTTCCTAAGACAGGTTTATTTTTTTCCAATGCTTGTGAAAAGGTGCTAGGATTGAAACTTGCCCATTTCCTATGTGTCACTTTTATACTAGATCCCTCTGTCCTTGTACTAGTCACAGATATTGAGAAGGGGATCAAATAGTGGTCTGTCCAAGGGATTGGCCACGGTGTTTCCACTTCTTTATCCTCTTGGTTGGCAAATATGGGATCAAGAGTGTGGCCCCCTTGGTGAGTTGCGCTCTTCACTTGTTGAAAGAGATTCATTGCCATGAGATCCCTACATAGAGATTGGGCTTCCTTATTTTCTTTCTTATCAAAGTGTAAGTTTAGATCGCCAAGTATAAGAACACAAGAAATATGGTGTAGGTTTCCGTACAATTAGGAGGTGCCCCTTCCCTTCTAGCCAAGTGTATCCACCCAACTCAGTATCCCAGATTTTCTGGTCATGCTTTTTTTCAACCCTGCCCCATGTGACTCGTTTCCTTTTGCATCGTCGAGCTGGATGGCCTTACACAGGAACTCCATTTGTTGTTAAAGAAGACTGCCCCAGATATGGTGAGGGCCATCCTTGGACCACAAATGGAAGCAGTAGCAGACTTTTTTGTGCATTGAGTTGGGGGTTTCGCTTCCTCCAAGAATCTCTTCTCCGGGAAAACTTGTAGCCAAACAGTATCCGCCTCTATGATTCCCTTTCTGTGCATCCTGTCTAGTTCGTTTTTGATATCGGGAAGCTCTGTGAAAAGGTACAGAGCCATTCGGTTGGTTTCGTATCGGGTCAGATTCACTACTACTCTGTGGAATTCTACCTTGTTGGGTTTGAATTTGGCCCTAATTCTTCATAGATATAAGTGGAGAAGGCGTTTGGCTTTTTCAGAGGCTACGTCTTGGGACAAGTAAAGTCTGTATGCTCTTACTGCACGCGGTATCAGTGAACAGACACAACACAACCTGGCTGATGTCTGGGAGCACACAGTGGTCATGTGCTCATTCCAAGGGTTGTGCAAGAGGGTTCTGTGCAGTGCATGTGAAATGCTAGCATTTTGTTTGATGTAATTGCAGGCGACATGGGAGAGATCCCTGTGCAGGCACTGTGACATTTTTTTTAACAGACTCCATTTGGCCAAGCAGTTCTTCAACAGTGAATAGGTACGGCAGCACCCAAAATGTACAGAGGGTTTGTATAAGTGCAATAATGCATAACTTGTTATTGAACATTGCAGGTCTTGATATGTAGTACTCTGGTGACTGGATTTTCCCTTTCAAAAGTTCAAAAAAAGAGTTCACAGTGCAGTTTGTAATTTTGATTCGCAAACTTTGGATCCTTGCTGGGGTGTTGATTTGACAGCTTAAAGGTTGTGCACTTAGAGGTTCTATTGTAGCCCTGTTGGATAAGAATCTGGTTAATTTAGTTGATTTAGAAAAATTACATGTGTGCCATAGTCAATGATTTTTTCCGGGTTCCTGTACTTCCCTTTAGGGGTGTGTTATCCACACTCCATTTACACAATTTTAGTGGGGCACTGGAAGGTGGCCCCAGTCGTGGTATATTGTTGATAGTTAAAACTAAAGGTGGCTTATTGGTGATCAAGTGAATTAATCTCTTTTATGAGCCGTTGAGTCCTCCCTCTTCTTTGTACCTAACTGGGTGCTAGACTAGTGCAAAATATTTAGGGAGTAGTCTTGTGATCATAGGGATGTATCACAATAGTTTTTAGTGAGGTTTATATGGGTGCCACCAGCTTTCCAAAAACATGTCTCTCCTGGTGTGAGCATGGAAGTACCGTCGGTGTGGGCTGCATCCTTCAAAACACACATGCATGGGATTGTGTGAGGAGGGGGATATTGCTGTTAAGTGTTTTTGGTGGTTGCAACATGCCCGGAGACCATCTCTGTGTATCTCTCAGTTCTCAGCATACAGTGCGGAACATGACCCTCCCTTGTGGTGCCAGATATCTTAACTCCACCATTTCTCTAGAGAATTCTTTTGGGCTAAATATGGGCTTCTTCTGTTGTTTTTGGGGTGTTTCCCTATGTCTCTCATGATCTGCTACCTACTTCATCGTGAGGCAGAAGGGGTCGGAATTATGTTCCATGGCCTGCATGTGCCCCTGATTATGCCATCTTGTGGTGTCTGAGGTTGGGGCCTGCTGCTTTTTCCAGAAGGTGCATGAGGCTTGGTGCGTTGGTTAGTTTCTAGGACTGATATGGCGATGAGCGCATTCACTGTTCTACTCTTGCTTGGAGTTACGATGGGCACTGGGGATCCCCCCTCTCCCAGGCATTCCCTCGCCCTTTGACAACATTCTGCTTTCTATCAGCGTATTTGGTCCTGCTGTTCCTGACTTGTGGCTAGGGACTTCTAATGAGTGGACAAACTTTTGTCTGTATTTTGGAGGGGTGTGGCATGGAGGTCCAAAAGAGAAATAAATATTATTGGGAACTTAAGAACATGAAGAGCCTGGGTCTAAGGCCAAAAATGTTTGCCGAAGTCTGCCTGGTGATAATGGTGACCTGAGACTGAATCAGCAAATCTGGAATGCCTGGTTACTCTGGCGAACCTCCTGACTAACTTGATGCCATGCGGACGCCTTGCAGTTTATTGGCTCTTGTGCGTGTGCTGTGGAGGCTGTGGGGTCTTCACTCTCCTAGGCCTAGGGGAATCCTGGCTCATGCCACTGAGGACAACTGAATTTTAGAACTGAAAGGGGGACTCATTTGGGTGGAGACCGCTAATTTTTGGAGGCGCTGTTGGGGCTACACTTCATGATGGCAACATCGTTTTTTATCTACATGGTCTTCATTTGCTTTGTTTTTGATTCACTGTGTGTTAGGATATATTGAATATACCATTCTAAACAATTGACTGTTTCACACCTTGATGGACATATGTATTCAGGTATATAGGTATAAGGATATAAATATATCTCACGTCCACCTAAGGCCTATGGGTTCTTCCTGTTATTCATTGTGATACATCGGTGCAGGTCTCCCCTCTGGGATTTCTAATACAGGTGTTCCCTCTTTTACGTGATGGCATTGTCCATGCACATGAGATCTTCCCTGTTGCCCTAGCACATATTTCCATTATGAGATAAGTATGAGAGCAAAGGAAATCCAGAGCCGGTGGCACAGTCAGGACTACTCGTTAGATGATTAAAATATTTTCCCCTTCTCCGGAGTTTGGTAAGTAGTATGGGAGTCCTACAACCCCCTGGAGAGTGCAGTAAAAAGCCATTACACTCTCCTGGAAAGGCCTGAAAAGCTGTCAAAGCAAAGTGTAAGCTTGAAGGAATCCCTCTTCCAGGATCTATACCAGAGCATCCCCAACATCTAGCGTCTGATGTGGACATGGAGGAATCATTGACTGCAGAAGCCTCCACAATTAGGCAAACTTTTTCACAGGACCATTGTGTTATCAGTCATGGGAAAAACGTAAGTATGATGCGCAGCAAAAAACTGCAGCCATCATATGAGTACTGTATAACTATGGTTCAAAATGTACATCTGTGTCATTCAAATAAAATAGACAATCTGTAACCTTCAAAACTAATCCATTGGTCAAGTAGACCATATCTACCTTTCCCATCTTCAGAAAAAATTCAACGGCACCTGGCTCCTGGATGGGCATAGACAGACATACAGACACACACACGCACACACATACAGACATGTTTGGCTTTTTCTTAGCTCAGAAGCTCAGAACAAAACTCCAATCTGTTACTGGATCCTCACTGGATACAATCAAACATACAGACACATCCAATTTCCAATTCCAAACAGCTTTAGTCGACAGATTAAGTCATAAAAGCACTTACAAAATTCAGTTAAAAATTAGTTAACTAAAACATCTGTGACAGTCTAATATATACCCTGGATGAAAGGACAACAAAGGTAACCTTTATGAAATAAAATATACACATATTTTAAAAATGTATAAAATACCATATAATAAAACATAGTTTAAAACATTTTAAGTATTACAATTTACAGAACATTTTTAAGCAAATTTGACATTGACTCCGTCTAACATCTACTGTGGTGACTCAATTGGGTGCAGTCAATCACTTCCTCACTTATCCTGTGCTAAACGAAGGGAGTTAGATATTAATGCCCACGACCACCGTAAATATTTTGCCATTGCTATGACAATTGTTGCTGATGTGTCGGTACGCAGAATTCTCTCGGCATCGCTGGTCCTTCTTGTCCCTAAAAGATTACAAATTGGTAACAGCCAGACCCGACGTGGAACATCATATCCAGCACAAGCAAACAGTTAGTGAGCCAAAGATTCTGTACTAGACTTACATACCGGGCACACATCAACACTAGGTTTGTTCCATTTAGCAGTAAATTCTCTTAGTGGCAGTGTGCCTACCCTAAACTGGAAATACAGTTTCCGGTCAAGCGGTTTTGTAATTTGATCCCAGTATGACTTCAGCTTCGGGATAACTTTACATTCCAGAAAATGGCAAGTTAAGGAAAATGACTCACTGGTTCTAAGTGTGTTATACTGGACATATTCCCAATATTTGTCTTTCAGAACCTTCTTTAAGGGGTTATTAGAATGTATTAGATCATTCCACAGTGAAATCATACCAATGCTTGATAGAATGTCTCTAACCGCCCGTAGCCATTTTATGCGGTAAGAAGTATCGGCCCTTATCATGTCTTGAAACCCTAACGCGTATCCTGCAAGTTCGGTTGTAGTCCAGAGTCTCTGCCAGTACAGGAGGGGTCGGAGTTTAGCTATAGGTTTCCTCCCATGGTCGTACAATAACAGACACATCATTGCTCCAGCAAGAAGGCTTTATTGTGTTGGGACTTTTTCCTAGCCTGAATAAAAATCCACAACAACGTCTAGATCCTCACTGGGGTATGGACACACACACTTATCTGACACCCACTGAGAACTTCAGATACTGTTTGATTTTTTTCTTAGCCTCAGAAGTAATCCTAACAGTGCTTGGTTAATTCATATTTATTAACACTTATTACACTATTACTCTTTAGTTACCTTGTTGTCACATCAGCTGCGTTTTCTAATTTATTATGAATCTTATGAATGCATTGCTAATGTCTGTGTTTTTATGCCTTAAACTTTCTGATCCTAACCTCCTAGCAATGGTGGATTATTTCACTTGACTCTTAAAGTTATTCTATATTTATCTCCATAGTCACAATATTTTTGTCACACTCTGACCAACTCTGCCTTCTTAGTGTATTGTTTGTTAATTTCATGTATGAACATTGAGTTTCATTTTTACATGCATTTTCTTTGTTAGACTACATCTTTTTTTCAGACCCAGCATGTATTATTCTAGTTTTGTAATTCCATCTGACATCCTTTTTTGTTTTTTGAAGCATAAGGTACAATTAAACCTCTAATATAAGAATGTGTAAAGTCCTTATTCAGCACACAAACAGTAACAAAATGAAAACACAACACAAGAAAAATCCCACATGAATTCAGAAACATGTACAGAACATGTCTGACACTAAAATGACAAATATCCAATAAGTAGTACTGGAGATGTGGAATTTCAAAGATTTAGGTATGTACAGTGTCTAAAAGCAAAAAGAGCCACTCGCGGTTATCTGGTCGGGTGAGACTGGGTGAAGTCACAAGTTTAGGGCAACTGCAATGGATCACAGGCAGAATACAGTGTCAGGTTAGTCCGACTGAAAGAGTTGCCTTCTTAAAATCGCGTGCGAAGACTCCAGTTCACAGAGTAGGAGCATGAGAAGAGCAGGCCAGACATCACGGATGGTCGTAACTGTAGCACAAAGATCCTGTGGTGCCGTCATTGCCAGAGCTTCATGTTAGCATTCATTAGCAAGTATTCATTGTATTTTTAAATTGTGTTCTCTCTGTGCTCTTTTAAACTTACCTGGCATCCTTCACGCTCTTGACCCCGTTCCGCCGCGGCATAGTGCCGATTGAGCGGAGGGTCTTCTTACGAGCGACACTAACTTCCACAACTTCCTGACTGCTCCAGTACTCACGCAGGTTAGCGGGCTAGTTGTTCTCCTAAATAGGCCTATTTAAGATGGACATCAGACGGAGGCGCAGCGGACGGGCGCAGCGGGCGCGTCGATGGTGCGTCAAAGGCGTGCCTAAGGCAAGCCCGTCTGCGCTCGTCCACGCCCGGCAGGGACCAGGGGCCAGTGATAATGCCCATTTGATCGTCTACACCCCCTCTGACCTCCATACGTTACAGCACATGGGCCTCTGAACCTTAGTGCTAGGAGGGCCGATATGGAATGCGGAATTTTGGTTCTCCACGGTATCCTTTCAGATTCACACGTTCTCTGTGCTCCCCATCAGTTCCATGAGCCCTCTCTGCTGCCCCCGGACCCCCCATTCCCGGATACTGACCCTCTTGTTGTAACTTACCTGAACACTCGTTCGATGGTGAAGCACCAACTAGAGATTTTCCAGCTGTTAGATGCTAATACCATTGATATCCTCCTCCTGTCAGAAACCTGGTTGACGGATGACTCCACCCCGACATCCTGGCAGCAATTCCTGCCGGTTATTATATATTGCAAACTAATCGACCACAGGGTAAAGCGGGTGGAGGGGTTGCAGCTATTATTCGCCATCAATACAAATTCACGACCCTAGAAAATGTCACTCTCCCTAGGGTCGAAAGTCTCATTCTGAAATTTTCTTCCCCAAGGTCCTCTTTCGTTTGTGCTCTTTTTTACTGCCCTCCCAACCATATGCATCTCTTTCCTCAGCTCTTTGGTGACTTTATCTCCCAGCTCATAATTAATCATGCCAGGATTATCATTATTGGGGATTTCAACTACTGGCCCTTGGACAACCACAAGAGCAATCTCTCTGCGGAATTTTCTGATCTTCTGCTGGGGTTGAATTGCTCTCAACATGTCCATGTAGCAACTCACATTAAGGGTCACACTCTGGACCAACTCTGGACTTCTAACATTGACATTTCCTCTCCCCTGGTTTCCCCTTGTCCTTGGTCTGATCATTCCTTTATTTTCTTCACTCTGGCTCACATTCCCCCCACTCACCTGCCTCTTGCCACTAATCTATCAGGTCGGAACTGGAAACG
Source organism: Lissotriton helveticus (assembly GCF_964261635.1). Lineage (NCBI taxonomy): Eukaryota > Metazoa > Chordata > Amphibia > Caudata > Salamandridae > Lissotriton > Lissotriton helveticus. Next base: position 1,013,753,350 of record NC_136072.1, read on the forward strand.
GGCCAATATGGAAGAATTCCATTCCTTACTGGCTGTTTCCGCTCTTAGCGATCAGGCCTCTGTTATCTGCCAGGCCTCTCGCCTCGAACGTTGGCTTAAATCAGCCAGCGACAAGGTCGCACCTTTGAAAAAAATTAAGACTAAACGCCCCCACGATGCTCAACGCTGGTTCACTGAACAACTAAAGAGGGACAAATTGAGCCTCCGCCAAGCTGAGCGCGAGTGTGACTCAAGGGCACTTTGCTGGCCTCCTGTTCAGAGCAACAGGGACACAAATAGACTGCAACAACTTTTATAGTGCACCTTTAACCAATCTGAAGAGAGGCCCCACCCTCCAGGTGGTGCTCCCCAGCCCTGGACCCTTTGAGGTGGTGCTAAAGGTGCCCAATCAGCCAAAATCCAAAACTTGGGACTGAAAATGTTCTGCCAAAAGTGTCTGAAAAACGAGTGGAGACTGGTACCTACCTGTTCGCTTATACACCCATAGTGCATCACCAGCCAGTCTAACTTTGCAGTACCTCTCACTTCATTCTTCGCCACAGCAGCGAAACCCGGTTCAGAACCTCTCTAGAAGGGTATCCAGCCTCCTGGGGACCTTTTCAGGTACCACCTTCAGCTTCTTCCCATTGGAGATATTTGATTTTCAAAAAAGAGACGACAGGCCTGATTTAGATCTTGGTGGAAGAGTTACTCCATTACAACGGTGATGGTTATCCCATCCACCGAAATATAAATTCCACAGGTTATAATGGGATTTATATTTCGGTAAATGGGATATCCATCACAGACAATGTAACCAGTCCACCAAAATCTAAATCAGGCCCTAAGTCCGAACAAAGAAATCCTAATCACAACTTTGTCCACCGGCTCCCTGATGTCAACAACTCCTCCTCGGACACCGTCAGCTACCTTGCCCCACTGAATTTTATCTTCTCAGACATTTTTCTATGAAATTTCTTCTAAGTCCAAAGGCAAGCTGAGAACAGGGCCACTCCACAACTTGTATCCAAACCGCTCCCTATCTTAGTTGTCTATAACTTTAACCTTTGCCCGATCTCGCACAACTAGATGTCCGCAGTTGGTGCTTTGATCTGTTATGAGCTAGCTTTCACTAAAAACCTTTAACAATTCAAAACTCTGCTTCCACTGACTGGACGTTTGTTGTTTTGGTGTCTACAGACTTTTATCATTTTGGTGTCAAATAATTTGTTACATTTTACTCTATTTTTCTAAATTAGAATGGGGTTTTTCTTGTGTTGTGCGTTCACTTTATTACTGTTCATGTGCTTCAAAAAAACTTTACACATTAACTCTAAGGAAATTGTGACTGCTTTTGTGCCAATTTACCAAAGGGTTAAGCACTGGTTAATTTATTTAATTTTTTTTATTCATCCTGACAAGGATGATGGCTGGTGCTTGAGAAGGGTGCACAATTTCTCACAAAGGCCTTATGTCAGTATGTGAAATTTTGGTGCCTCGAATTGCATTTCTCTTTCCAATCTTTTATTTCAAAGTGTCTTGGCTGAATGTGATCATATTTTATTAAAGTTCCTCTGAGGGGCTTTAATGGTAGTTAAGAGTCATGAAGAAGTCAGGTGATTACCTCAAAGAAAATTTAATTCATGACTGTTGAAATAAAAGGAGATTGCATCATTGAATATAGGTCCATATTTAACTGGTAAATGAAGAATGAGAGATGCAAGGACTACATCTACCACACTGATTAGAGGCCATACTGAACAAACACCTCAATTGTGCCAATGTTACAACTCTCATTAATGTGCAAAGTTTATCTGATATGTTGTCGTGCCATCAAACCTTTCCTAAGGGTGGGGGAAATTGCTAAAATTGTATGATCTAACTATGTAGTAACTTGAAAGGGTGTTGCAGGGATTCTGCTCATGCACAGAACTATGTGCAGGAAACCAGGACCTCAGTGAATTGTGGTGTACCAGAAACTCACCTCAGTACCCAGAACCCCTATCCGACTAGCATCATTGTCTCATTCATTCTCCATCCTACCGCGAAGCTACCAATGATTAGACAACCCAGAACAAGTGACTTAGAATACAATCAGGAATGGTGGGAATCAGGAACACTCTTTCGTTTATATTCTAATACAAGTCCACAACATGAGTAATCAGAGACATGGTAAAATTTAAAATGTTTATTCTAACTACGTGCTCTAAGATGCACTATTTTGGCTAACATAAGCAGGCATATGATTAGAAGTAAAACAATCAGCATTGTTACAATTCCATAACACAACGGGAGAAATCATATTATAATGATTGTGGAAACAGGTCGTATAGCGCCTTGTGTACCACCCCCCCTGGCTCGGAGCTAGATTTTATAATAATAATAGAAAGTTTCTAGGTTTAAATGGGGAACCCCATACCTCAACGATCAGCTTAGGTGAATCACATCAAAGGATCAGCAAGCTCTCGTAAGATGGAAAGGTTTTTCTCCAAATGCCTGCAAACATGCATGAAGTGTAATACTAAAGGCATTTGAGTTTCAGGTATTCGCAGCTGGATGCATGTTGTGTCTAGAGCGTGGACCGATCAACCTAAATCAACAGCATACATAGTTATTTGACCTTGAAGTTTGCAGCACAAAGTGTACAGACTGAGGTCGCCGTGTACATTTAGGGATGTGGAAAGCAGACTGTTCTCATGTGAAGAAAATCAAGCAGTTTCACTTACAACAACAGATACATGTATTGTTGTGTGCAAAAGCGGCAAAGTGGCAAAATGGCGTTCAAACTTCTTTTTAAAAAAAAATATTTTAATTGGTTTTTCTTACATATACAACATGACAAGTAACATGTAGTATTCATCGCGTTAGTACATACAGGGGGTCACCACCCCTTGTCATAGCTGCTGAATGCTCAGTGTATTTGTAGGGCACATAGGTTGAACGTCCCTGTACCTCTACAGTATCACATATAACATAGAACACATATTCAATGGCGCTTTGTGTTGGGGGCAACCGTCAGTCTGTTCGGAGTGACAACAAATATCTGAATAAACGGCTTACTGTCCAGCAGTCTACTCTGAAAGAAAGAGATAGAGGTGGGGATAGAGAGAAAGAGGGAAAAGTCCAGAAGGAGGGGTATTCGGGAGGGGGGGTGCCAGGAATTTGTTGGGATTCCTCCATGGTGTGTTTCTTAGGGCCGTGATGTCGGCTCCTCTCAGGTATGTCACCCAGTTGAGCCATCCCCTGAAGGTGGCTTTGGAGGTAGTCTTTCCACTTAGTAAGTACTTTCTTGACTGCTGCCGTTAGTAGGAAGTCTAGGAGGTTCCTGTCATGTTGTGTATCAACATCTGATGTTATGAATGCGGTTGTGAGTGAGGCAAACTCTTCTTTTAGTGTGCAGCTTAATGCTTTATTTATGAAGGCAAATATTTTCCTCCAAATTTTTTTGACCTTGATGCAGTGGAAGATGAGATGAGCCAGATCTCCTTGTTCTCTGTCACAGTTCCAGCATCGGTCATTTTCCCTCGTCCTAAGGCCGCTAAACAAGCTGGTGTCCAGTATGTCTTGTGCAGAAGCCAGAATTTCGTCTGAGCTAACACTTGGGAGATTATGTTTTTCGACGGAGACAGCCAGAGGTTATGCCTCTCCTGCTCGCTGAGTTTGGTGTCTAGGTGTGCATCCCAGTAACTGTTTGTCTTATCATTAAGCTTGGAGGAGCTAGGACGGAGTAGTTTGTATATGTGGGACACCTGGTGGCCCACCTTGTTCATATTCTCCATATACGGGATGATTGAGGGTTTATGTCTTGTTATCTTTGATTTGGTTAGGGCTGTTCTGATTTTGAGAAAGTTGTAGAGTTCTATATCAGCTAGATTGTGTCGTACTTTAAGTGTGTTGAAGGTATCAGGGGTTCCCCCTCCTCCAACTGGGCTGGGTAGTTCTTTCCAAGAGTCTATTGCTAGGGGCTTCCCCCTATATTTTATATTGGAGTTTGCCCACAGCGATTCCCAGTTAGGGTTTTTAATGCTGTGTTCCATTTTTTGATCTACCATAAGCAGGGCATATCTGGTGTTTTTAAGTATGGTGCTGTTTTTTGTGCCTTTTTGTTTGCGGTGAGAAGTGTTATTTGGTCGGTATTATTTAGTATGGCTTTCTCTATCTCGAGCCAGATCGGTGTGTATTCTTGGTTAGGCAGGATCCAGTGCATTCCCTGTCTTGCTATAAATGCGGTCTGGAATGCTATGAAATCTGCCAGGTTTACGCCTCCTAGCTTCTTCTCTAGTTTTAGTTTTCTCAGACTTATCCTTGTTTTTTTTTTTGTCTTGCCATAGGAATCTGTTCATCATTTTGTCCCTTTTGCGATGGAATTCGTCTGTGAGTGTGAGGGGGAGCAAACCCGCCAGGTAGTTGACCAGCGGGGTGACCATCATCTTTATTGTGTCTATCCTCCCCCACCATGTGATAAATTTGGGCGACCAGGATTCCAGGAGTCTTTTTATCTTTCCTAGTGTTATTTTCTCATTTTGGTCGGGTGTAGTCTTGACATTTTTGCCAAATTGGATCCCAAGATACTTGATGAACCCGAGTTGCCAGACTAATCCTGAGTTGTCTAACACTTCTCTGGTGGAGTGGACATTGAGTGGCATACATTCCGATTTGTCTCTGTTTAGTTTGTAGCCGGAGTGGGCTGAGTATTTACCTATGGTGTTCATGAGAGCAGTGATGGATGTTTGGGGATTCTCTGTGATTATGAGTATGTCGTCTGCGTAAGCTGAAAGTTTGGCTGTGGACTCGTTGATGGTGACTCCTTCCATATCTCTGTCAGCTGTAATATCTCTGATCAGGGGTTCTAATGCCAGTAAAAACAGGGCGGGGATAGGGGGCACCCTTGTCTTGTCCCCCGTTGAAGGTTGAATTGTTCAGAGACTGCCCCATTGATAGCTACCTGCGCACTGGGGTTTGCGTGCTATCACCTTCCTCACATACTTATCTCCCAGGTTATACGTCCCCATGCACTGCTCCAGGAAGTGCAAGGCCACTCTGTCAAATGCTTTCTCTGCGTTTAGGGTGATTGCCACCACCGGTTTATCCAACTTGGCTGCCTGTTCGAGAACATGGCACAGGAGTCTTGTGTTATCATGCGACATACATGTCTTCAGGAAGCCTACTTGTGGGGTACCTATCAGATTTGGGAGTACAGTGTTAAGTCTTACTGCTAGGATTTTGGCATATATTCTGCAGTCTGTGTTGATGAGTGAGATGGGCCTGTAGTTTTGTGGCCGTTGCGCTTGCTTGCCTTCCTTGGGGATGACTATTATATTTGCTCCCGTCATGGATTTTGCCGCCACTCCCTCCCCCTCGCAGTGGTTAAAGACTTTTTCATGGTTGGGAGCAGGTGTGTCCGAAAGCATTTATAGAAGGAGGCCGTGTAGCCATCTGGCCCTGGCGCCTTATTGGCTTTTAGGGACTTGATTGCCATCTCAATTTTGGCTGCGCTTATCTCCCTTCTTAGTGTCAGTGCCCCCTCGTTCGTTATTTTGGGGAAGTTCAGTCTGTCCAGGTACTCGCTGCACCCATCCTTGTCTAGTGTTTCGTCTTTTTTATAGAGCTTCTGGTAGAACTCACCGAACGTACGTAGGATGTCCTTGTGTTGAGTGTGCGTGTTGTTATGTGCGTCAGTGATGGATGAGATGGTGTGTTGCCTTTGTTTGTGCTTCAGGTATGATGCTAAGATTTTTCCTGCCTTGTTTGCTTCGCATAGGTTGATCTGTTTGTATTTGTTTATCCATAGACCCGCCCACTCACTCAAGACTTTGTTACATTCGTATTTTTTTTTCCGTTAGCTCTTTTAAGGTGTTGAAGTTCCTGGTGTCGTTGATGTGGGATCTTTCTAGGCTCTTGATGTCTTTTTCTTTTTCCTTATTGCGTTTGGCTTTGATGTCTATTAGTGTCCCTCTAACTGTCGCTTGAAGCGCGTCCCACAGAGTTTTGGCATCAATGCCTGGCGTGTCATTGTCTCTGATGTAGTCTTTAATGGCTTGCTCTATTCTGCTCTTGTCATCTTGGTTTGCCATGACTTCATTATTGAACCTCAACCTGCGGGTGATGTTCTTGTTGTGTCGCCCCGCCAGTTGTAGGCTAATGCATGAGTGATCAGAGATTGTTCTAGCCGCTATTTCTGAGTGTTCTTTTAAGTGGGTGTGTGAGCCCAAAATTAGGATATAATCTATTCTGTTATAGGAGCTGTGCGGTTTGGAATAAAAGCTGTAGTCCCTGGTGTCAGGATGTTGCAGTCGCTATGGGTCCTTTAGGTTAAATCTATTGCATATGTTCTTTAAAAGGTTGTGTGAGGCGGGTGGGGTGGCATGGGCTTGTGAATGTCTCTCCAGAGTATAGTCTAGTGCAAGGTTAAAGTCCCCTGCCAGCACGGTCATGTCATTTTGGGTGCTTGCTTCCAGTCTCCTTGCAACTAACTCCCAGTATGGTGTGCCATCTGTATTTGGGGCACATGTGTTCACTACCAGGATGGTTTTGCCCCCTCTTTTTAGTTGTGTTATTAGTAGTCTCCCTGCCTCATCATGATGTTGATCTTCAATGGTTATCTTTGAGTTTTTATTAATCAGTGTGATTACTCCTTGCTTCTTCCCTATTGCCGGTGAGCAGGCTACCTGTCCTATCCATCTTGCCCTGACTCTTGCTGAGTCCTCTGGGGTGAGCTTGGTTTCCTGTAGCAGTATACCGTCCCCTTTGAGCTTAGCTAGGTAGTCTAGGATCTTTTTCCACTTGACCAGGTGGTTGAGGCCCTTCACGTTGAGGGAGACTATCTTCAGGTTTACTAGCAGGGAGGAGCTGTTATTCTGTGTCATGGTTTATGTTGTGTGAGCGTTTTGTTTCTTCTCCCTCTTCCCCTGTGGGGGGATTTGCCCATGTCCTCTCCCTTTGCCAGTGATGCATGTGGCAGGCCCGGGCTCTCCCTGGGTTTCCTCGCTCTGGTTTTGGACCTTTCCCCCTTATACCTTTTTCTTGTGGGCCTGTATTTATGTGCGACTGTATCGAGCAGTGTATAAAGATGTTTGGATATAGAGGGGTGTGTCAGAGTAGCTAAGAGAAATAGACCCTTCAGGAGACAGACAATACAATACAGACATATAAGACAACCCCTCTCCCCTGCCCTTCCCACCTCTCCCACCCTCCCTGAGTTACACCGTCGTTTTTTAGGCATGCAACGGCAAGGTCCCCCCTCCGCACCCCTGGGATGCGTAGGTTCGTTATAGTGGTTCCCCTAATACTTATAGTTATAGTTATTCACTTAATCTCTTCCCCCATTCTTGTCTCAGTTATTGGTGGCACTACTTGGTCTATGCCTCTATAGCTCTACTTAGGCTCTCTTTCCCCCTGCCCCCCTTGGTATACCCCCCTTGTACCAAAAGAAAGGATTTATGGTAGTTATTTAGTCTCTCTTGGCTCTCATCAGTGCCCTTATCCATAGTCTTTTTTTTCCGGTGTCTCACGCACTTGATGCTTCATCGAGGTCTGTCCTTCTTCTCCTGCGGAGATGGCTCCAGATTGAGGTAGGTACGTTAGGCAGCTATAGACTCTGTTATAGTCTTTAGCTTCTCGCATGGCCTGCATAGAAGCCATTGTGTGTCTATTCTTCGTGCAGTCCTTCAGGTGGCCTGGAGGGCTGAGGCGTTTTGTTGTCTTCCACTGTGATGTAGGTGTGTTTTTTAGTCCTTGAGTGCACAGTCTTGGTCTTGTTTCCCTCGCTCATTCTACTCAGGAAAGGCTCTCCTTTTGCTTGTTCCTGCTTGTGAAATCTCCATTTCTTGATATGCTGGGCCTTGTAGGTAGCTGGATAGCTCAGATGGGTCATCAAAGAAGTGAGTTTTTCCTTTGTCATTAAGTCTGAATCTCATGGGGCCCACAAACGAGAAGATGATGTTCTCCTTCATTAGTCTCTCCCGCTGGGCCAGGAAGCCTTTCCTTAGGTCTACTGTGGACTTGGAGTAGTCCTGTGTTAGGATTATTCTATGGCCATTCCATTGTATGTTCTGGTTTTTCCTTGCCACTCCAAAAATGGCCTCCGCATGCTGCGAGCGTAGTGGCTTGCAGATTAGATGGCGTGGCCCTGCTCTGTTTGTGTTTTTGAAGGCTGGCACTCTGTATGCTTTGTCGAGCTCGAATGGTCGGTCGAATTTGAGATTAGTAATTTTAGGGATCATGTCTTCGATGAGGGCCATGCACGATCCTATCTTGTCCTCGTCTCCCTCTGGGACCCCGAGGATTCCAATGTTTCCCCTTCTGTTGCGATCATCCAGTTCTGCAGTTTGTCTTTGAAGTGTATCCGTTTTTTTTGTCAGTGCAGTAAGCACCGTGTTTGTCTTTTGGTCTCCATCTTCTATATCACTCACTCTCTGTTCGACCTCTGTCATCCTATTATTTGCCATGTGGATATCCGCCCTGACCGCGGCCAGTTCTAGCTGGATAACTGCCTTCAGACCATCAGCGTGTAGGCACAGTATGTCGCAACAGCCTCCAAAAGAAAATCATTGTTCTCATCAGCAAAAAATTCAGCCATCCAATTAAATAATGGGAACAAACATACATGTTCTTTGATAACTGGAGCCTCTGGCACCATCAGACGACAACCAGCTTGTTCTTCAAGGTAACTTTGTGATAGAAAGTCATGTGCCGCCTCACATATGTTCCAATTACCTAGAAATCCATGCTCAGCCGCACAGGCCATAATCCCGATGCCAGAACAGTCCAACTCGTGAGCCACTAAGGGACTCATTAGTTGATCATAATCCGGAGCAGGAGACGCTGTATTTGAGAGACGCAAATCAAAAGATCATTCAAATGAACAATCCAGGCAATGAAACACAGACTGAACGCATGTAAAGTATGACAACCGGAAGAATAATCCATATGCCACACTCAAAGTTGCCAGAGGTAACGTTCCAGGCTGTCTCGAGACATAGATAGTGCAGCCATTTCGGAGCAAGCAAAGCAACAGCAGTACAGCAGCAGCCAAGGCGAGTATTAAAGGTAATCGCCGAAGACACTGTAAAAAAATAGAATGAAAAAATGCCGGTATCACACCAAATATTGTTTGGAAATTAGGTCACAAGACCAGAGCCCACAACTTTAAAAAAGTGTGCCAAGCCAGTTGTCGTAGAGGCATTGAATATGGTATGGATCAACGCACCGAAATGAAGTGAGAGATCAGTATTTAAAAGAGCACGCACCTCTGTACGGGTGTTAGCCATGTGAAAGACAAATGTTTCACGAGAAGAAGTAAGGGCAACTTCGTTTTGGGACAATAGAGCCCTTATACTGCTCATCTTGTTGCACTCTGCTATCAAGGTTGGAATGGAAGGCCAGATGGATACATTGAGTCTCCCATGCACGGGAGGGAAAAGCACATTCTTTCAGCATACTACATGTTGGGAGACATTTACAATGTACAGAATCCCGGGTAGCATCCCACAGCATGCTTCATTATTTAAAAGTAAATAACTACCTTTAGCTAATAATGTAAAAGCTGGTGTTATTGCCGGTACCGGAGTACCTTTTAAAATGCAAGCTAAATTGGTGGCTTCCGTGTTACAAGCTCCATGCAATTGTATATTTGTGCACACCAGTGAGTGATCAGGCATGAAAATGCACTTCTCGCCTTTTAAATAAACTTTATTACCATCCCGCATGCACCTGTATGTAAATGGCAGAGACCAAACTTCATTGAGAAAATAACTACCCAGTGGTTCATATCTGCATAGGGCACAATATTTCATACAGGAACTAAATTTAAACAAGGGGAAAAGCAGTGTTATTAACCCATGAATAAGCCATACAGCAGAATTAGATTCAGCAATAGAAAATGGTAGGGTTCCAATTTTTCTATATGCAAAAGTGAGTATGTTGCATCCTTCATGGACATGAACTGTTGTTTCTCAGTTAAAATAAATGGTAAAAACAAAGATGAGGTATTCATGTAGTTCCAAGGAACTTTACCAGACTTCAATGTTTGCAAAGGACAAGCAAATTGCATTATCGAACGCAATTGATTTTGACCATGGAAAAAACCAGAAACATAATTTTGCACAATATCCACAACAGATGAAACAATATTATCTAAAGTGTAAATTCTGGAAGAAAGAGTATTAATGCTATTATCAATGACTGCAAGTACTTTTTATAAATCAGCTTGATCAATAGCCCTTAATCTAGAAGCAGCTTCAATTTGAGATCATTTCCAAACTTTGTTGTAAATAGCATAAACCCATCTTTTGGACCTGGCTCCTGCAGGGCCTTTAACAAAGTCATTCAAATCAACATCATCAGTCAATTGTGATAAATTTTGCTTAACTGATGCGAAGGTGGAATGTTTAAGCCAATTTTAAAACAATTTGCCTACTGAATAGGTAGTAACCGAATGAGAGTTTTCAAAACGGGTGTCCACCCTAACCTGTGTATAGCCCGGGGCCAGACCCAAAAAACTATGTTGGCATGAATCAGAACTTTTTTGCCATAGTAACCAACCTAGGAGATCCAAGCTGGAAATATTAAAGGAGGTATTAGTAATTAGGGACTGCAATTCATCAATTGACATATCTGTGTGATTGTCCAAAGTAGGATAAGCACCCAGATCAGAAATGGTAGAGGCATTCATCTTTTTAGAAGCAGCAAATCCAAAGCAATTGGTTTGAAAAATAGTGCAATTTAAAAACAACATGTTCGCAGGGATAAGGTGCACCTGTTATAAGGCTTCTGTACCTTGTACCTGCCAAGTTTTAGAACCCCAAACAGATTTAAGATCAATGGTATCTTTCCACAGCTCATAGACACCTATAGCTAATTGATCCATAAAAGATTTTGGGCCAAATGTAGGTAATCCCAACATACCTATTCTTAAATACCGAATCTTACCGATTCGGGATTTAAGAATAGGCAAATGGGATGTAGATACATTTTTGGTAAAAATTACCGAATCGGTAAGATTCAGGAAATACCGAATCGGTAATAGGAGGTAGACCTACAAAGGTGGCAGGGTGTCACATTGACACCTTGTTGCACCCCTGTATAGTGCATGGGTGCACATGTGGCAGACATACATGCCCTAAGACCATGTATGTCTACCACATGGCACTGAATAAAAAGCACAAATTAGCTTTTTAAAAGGTATTCGGAATTTACCACCAACTAATTTTTGGTGGTAAATAACGAATCCTTAAATGTAAAAAGCACTCACTTGAGTGCTCTCTACATTAAGGATTCAGTAATTTACTGAATTGGTATGTTAAGAATTCGGTAATTTACCGATTCCTTAAGTTACCGATTCGATTCGGTAAATTACCGAATACTACAATTTGGCCATCTACATCTGAAAAGCCTAATACCGGTCGGTAACGGCCGAAATTCGGTAATTTCGGCCATTACCGACCGGAATTAGGCTTCCTATATCTGGCCCTTTGAGTTCAATAATTTAGTGTGAGTGAGTCTAACTTTGGAAGAGGACCTAGTAGCCATTCTAAAATAAAAGGCTTCTGGATTGGATTGACTAAAATCAGTGAAATATGTAAATGTTTTCAAAAGAGTTTTCGAACTACCTTCAGTGGGGGCTGGACACTGTTCCCATTGTGTATAATAAACCACATTTCTAAATGTATTTGCTTTTTGCAGGAAATGATTGCCATAGTGTTGATAACAAAATAACTCTGCATAATTTAGGAGTCCAAATACAAATCTTCAGCATCAAAAGCAGCCTAAAATTCCAAATCAGAAAAAAGAGCCTCAATGGCTTGGACATCCCAATCATCAAAGTGTATGTTTTGTTTCACAACATCCCCCATAGAAACACAAAGTACATTGGGGACATTTATCACCTCTGTGAGGCCATGGATTTGAAATTTTGCAGCAACCCATACGATCCCATCTAAAACAGGCCAAGCAGTTATACTAACAAAAGTCTGGTCCCTTTTCAATCTGTGTGAGGAGGAGTGGGGTGCCAAAGTTCCATTAATGAACCTAATTGCAGATCTTTCGGTTAGGTAATGTCCATTAATTAAACGAAAAAAGAAAACCACAAATCTAATCAACATGAATAAAAAAATCGAGATGAGCGCCAACCAGATGTAAGTCCAAGGGGATATCAAAAAATGTCTTTTAAACCAAACAGTAAAAAGTGACATTTTCGATGGGGCTCTTGATCTTGTAGGCTAGAGTGAAATGAAAAACGTGACTGGTCGGCAGCACTTGTTTGCACTCCAGGCAACGACATATCAGTGGGATAGGTATACTCAGTATCCTCTTTGGGATCAACAGTCGGTGTATTCAATAATGGGTTAGTAACTGTATGCATCTCAATGGCAATGTCAGGTCAGTTTGTATTGGCCGGGCCAAAACAGAAATTCTCAGCATTGCTGGGCAGAGACTGCAGGAGTCATACTAAGAAAAATAGGCCATTCGCTGTGGTTCGACATTGTAATTGGAGATGTACCTGTTACCCTTGTGACCAGGAAGTGGAGGTAAAATGACTGTTCTTGTGCCCTGCACGCCAAGCACTGGAATTGGAGCACGATATGAGGGGCCAAATTCCTTCTTGTTCTCCACCTTCTCACGGGCCAGGTCTCCAACTCGAGGTAGCCAACTACAGGAATCTGTAGTGCAGAATCAGTTGAGGGGGAAAATGTTCCTTTGCAAGACTGTCATGAGTCTCTTGTAGGTTCTGTAACACAGTAGAATAATTATCGATGTCAAAGGGAATGGCTGACGCCGCCATGTCTAGATCATCAAGGTCCGGTACAAACAACTTTATGCCAATGGGCATTTTGTATGGGGTCCACCCACCCAGAGACCTTCTAGAGAGATTATTTAGTGTACATTGGACGCCATAAAAATGGGCGAAGCAGTTCCTGCCAGTGCCTAAATTAAAACCCTAGCTGTCAATGATTACTTTAAGTCACAGTTCATTCATTCCACAACAGAATTGCCCTCAGGCTGTTATGGAGACGAAAAATTGACTTGGACCCCCCAAAGACCTCATGGCTTCCTTGTACGGCTTAGAGGTGAACGCTGGGCTTTGGTCAGAATAGAAGGTACCACATGCAGAAATTCCCACAAAGACACGCAAATCCCTGATGACAGTTCGAGCATCAACGCTGCATTGTGACCAGACCCATAGAAAGCGTGTGCACAAATCCACTGCAACTAAGATGAACTTATATGCAGTATCAGAGGAGAATGGACCGCAGTGATCCAAATAAACACACCCAAGTGGCTTATTAAATATGTACAACTGTATTTGTAGTGGACGCGCAGCAGTTGAAGGTTTAATCTGCTGGCACATGTCACAAGCGAGGACATAATCACACATTTGTTTGTACAGTCCACGCCACCAGTAACATTGCTGCAAATTCCTGCATGAGCCGAGGCCATGCCCTTGTGAGCAGCTGTTATCAAGGCTTGTTTGCGGTTCGCGTTGGGAATTAATCTGTCACCCACGTCGTTAATTCTCACATGGAGAACTTTTACTTTTTATCAATTTTTATCAGGACTTAAATGATAAGAGTACTTCGAAGGGAAACTTCTAGGGTAATTTTCACCCTTCTCTGTAGCAGCAATAGCCTCCAAGTTGTCATCATCAATCTTAATTTTGGATCTTGTAACTGCTGCTACTAAGTATGTCGCCACTGCTATCTTTGCTGCTTCATCAGCTAGACTGTTACCAACAGTATGTACTCCTAAGCGCTGATGACCAAGAATATGATTTACATTCACGAGAGTCAGACGTTCTTTTAGTTCTGCGACTCGAACCCAAAGCATTTTATGCTTGATTGTGCTACCTTTGGAATCACGATAGACATTCTGAGTCCAGAAGAATAAATTGTCATTGAAAGACTGAACACAGTATCAAGAGTCACTTATAAATAAAGTAGTCATACAAGGGTTAGCAAACTCTAGTGTAAGCACCAGAGCACGTAGCTCGACTAACTGGGTGGTACAGTTCCCTAATGACTACGTATGCCCGACATCAGACTTGAATTCACCATTCACCATGGCACCAACCACTGTTGCGCAGGCCGCTGAATAAGAATGCTTAGAAGCCATTGCCGGTTGCACCGAACCGCCTGTGTAAATGATACAATGGAACCCTCAAGCGGGCGCAAGGAGAAAGGAGCAAGATGAACAAATTCATACTGTAAAAACTCCTGAGTTTGCAATGAGGGATCACAGATAAACGTGACATCCAGAGACGTCAGTGAAGTGGCCCATTGTATCCAACGCAGATGCAAAGCTTTTGAATAAGGTACACTGGCTCTCGTCAATGCCTCAAGAGCAGGATGCAGCGTAACAACCAACATACGTTTCCCCTGCGACAGCGCTCTTTCCTTTAGAATCGGCATCTGTACTGCTGTCAAAACTTTTTCGACAGTTGAAAAGCACAATTCAGCTGAAGTGTGCAAGTGTGACTTATAACCAATAGGGACTGTGTCTCCTTCATTAAACGTCAAGTATGTGAAACCCACTGCGCCTGGCACAATTCTTATCACCAGGTTTGTGTGGTTGTCACATGTCAGTAAGTATTTAGATTCGAGAAGATCAGACTGCAAGGATTGCAGTATAGCTGAATGTTCCGGAAGCCAGCAAGTTTTGGTAAAAGTAGGTTGTATCAAGGCATATAGCGGCTTGATGCGCTGGGCATAATCGGGAACGTAAGTACGCCCAAAATGTACAAAATCCAGTAAAGATTGTAATTTTTTCAGAGTTGTTGGAGCGCGTAAACATGCACATTTCTCCAGGATGTGAGGTGCTAAACCTTTATCTTCGTTGATGAGCTCATAGCACAGAAACAACACTATGTACTCAGCAATATGAGATTTTGCAAAGTTAAATTTGTAACCGAAGTCCGCAAACATGACAATGATGTGGTCAACGCGCAACAGATGCGGCTGTAATTTGTCATCTGTGAGATAGATATCATCAACATACGAGGACGCATCCAGGGCCATGCCGTCTAACAAAGAGACGACACTGGCGGCAAAGACGCCTGGGCTATTTTTGTAGCCCATGGCTAATGTTTTGAACTGTTGTTGTTTGCTGCCTGAAGTAAACACTGTCCATTGACTACTGAGAGGGGACAGGTTATGACTAAAAAAGCCATTGGGAATGTCCTGTGTGGTTTTAAACATTTTACGCACAAGACTATCCACGAGTGCGGAACCGTGGGTGTTCTGTACCACACATGTACGACAACGAGAGTTCAAATGACGATAATCCAAAACTAGGCTGTATGACCCATCACGCTTTGTCACAGTGAAAAGAGTATTATTCATGGGTGACATACATGTCTCAATTACATCTTGATACTCCAATTGATCAAGGATTTCTGCCACGGGAGCTTTCGCTTGCCGCCGCATGGGATATTGGGGTTGTGGCTGTGGTATAGACCGTAATGGAATCTCATGGCTGGTTGAAATTTTATCCCATCCCACCTGAGCACCGTACAACACCGGTGCAAGCACCAGAGCCCACTCTTCTGCAAAGTTCTGACCCTGCTCCTTGGGCACTGTATGGGTGAAACTAGGGAGGATTACCTCCTCCCCTCTCGGAGCGGCCCAACGAAAGGCGGAGACCAGCCTGCCTCTGCTAACAAAATGTCATATGTAGAAGTCAGATTTTCCCCCAAAAAACCTTTTATCACACGTTGTATGTCACCTTCCATTAAAAGAACTATTTCATATAGTCTGTCAGGGGGTGCCAGTCTAGTGTCATCGGTTTCCATGGTAATAAACATGTCAGTTGCTGTCGCCTTCAGATATGGACGCATTGGTTGCCGCACTATTGTAACCTGCACTGTGCTGTGCAGCAGCGTGAGTGTCCATGTCAGGTTCCGGAGCTGTGTTCTCACTATCTGTGGCATACCTTGCGGTTAATGCAGCAACCTTCTTTTTTTTAAAAGGAGGGCGTTGACTTGGAAAGTCGTCCTGCTTGCCTTTACCTTCAGTCGGGCGGGGCTTCTCACGTCCTTGTGGGGCAGCCCGACCTCTGCCACATTCTCCTCCACCGGCTGGTGAGCCTGATGTTTCCTGTGAAGAATGAGGAGAACGTTGATTAGGAACCTGAAATCTATCAGAAGACTTAATATTCGCGCTGTCGCGCAAGTCATATGTGTGCTCAGTAGACACCGTAACTGGTGATACAGGACACAACCCTTATTTCTTTTGCTGCTTCACCTGTTTTTCACCTTTCCAATTCTGCTTTGGAAAATTTGAACGGTCATCTTTAGTAGATTTAGCCGTCTGAGTTTGCAGTTGTGCTGCTGATTTAGCAAAAGGCTTAACACCCAAACTATTGCGGCCACCGGTCTTATAAGCCTCTGCAATGATTTTTGGTAATCTTTGGGGTTTCTCAGTTTCTGGGACAAGGCAGAAAGCATTAGACACTTGAAAGTTAACTGCATACCCCTTGACATTGGCAAGGATCAGATCAGAAACTACGTCTAAGCCTCATTCCTAACTAGACAGCCGCCTCTGGCCCGTGTTGATCCTGAACACGCTTGATCACGGAGGGCAGTACAGTCATAGACGGTGTACCGAAGCACTTCGAATACACTGATGCAAATATTTTACCCTAATCTTCACAATTAGTTACCTCTGGCACTCAGTCCTTCTGCAAACTAATAGTGAGTATCCTGTGTTTTTCCACAGGTGTTGTATTAGGAAATACTGCTTCCAGTTCGGGTTTGCAATCTCGCCGCAACCCACCAATTGCAGTAGCCAGAGCAGAGTAGGAGCGGGAGGGAAAGCGCAGCAGAGACGCTGCGAGACGCCACCAAGAGACACAAAAAAATCCTGAGCCTTGAGCGTCTGCATTTGTGACCCCCGTGCCCCCGCTCCCGAGGATTTTGGCAGGGAAGCAGCGGGAGTCTCACCAACACCTGGGCTGACCGGGCGAACGGAGCGGGGCATCAGAGGAGGTGAGTGAGGGTGCATATAGCGGCGCAGAGCTGCTGCAGGCTCTCTGACCATCTCCACCTCGTCTCGTCTCTGCTCCTCTGCCCCTTGTCCCCTTATCCCCTGTACGGCTGGGTTTGCAGCGGCGGTGGGAGCAGAGGAGTGCTGGACACAAGAGAGGCAAGAGACGCAAGAGAGGCCCCAGAACTTGCGTTTCCTGGCCCCTCCCACAGACCCCCACCCACAGCCTTCCAGACTTATATACTTACCCAGCCTTACAGCTTTTACAGACTTACACAGCCTCCTCACAGCTCGCAACCTGCTCACATTACCAGAACCAAAACTTCTAGATTCCTGCCGCTGTTATTCCTGTGGCTCCTGTAGTTCCTGTGGCAACTTCCAAGGTGATTTTGCCTGTCACGCTCTTCCCTGATGCCGCTTGGCAGCGGTTAGCGGGGGACGCAGAAGGGCAGGGTACGCGGCGGATCCAGAGGGGGACAAGCCACACCAGCAGCGGTGAGCTGCAAACCCCTCATAATCCCTCATAATAATCCCTCATAACCCCTTACAAAGGAACTGTAGCAAGTTGCAGCTGAGGAAAGCTGTAGAGGGAGCAAGTAGAGGAAGCAAGGGATTGGACTGAACCGGATTGAACCATCACCCCCCACCCAAGTACAACGTGGTCATAACGTGGCCTCAGCTGTATTAAGGAGTGGCCTAACAGGCTCAATAGCCCGTCACAAAATCCACACCAGGGAGGCAAAGCACTGAATGAGATCTGGGAGAATAAGAGAGCCCATGCCGCCCAGGCCAAAGCGGAGAAAATAAAAAAAGCAAATTTCCGGTGCTCAGCACAGCCCGGAACCAGATCTCATTTCCACTGACCAGGACCACAGTGAGTCTGTAGTGTGGACAGGACCAATCAGTGCCATGCGTTCCAACCAGCCCAAGATCTACACAAAGTTCCATTTCCTAAAGTATATCGGGTCGGCTCTCTACTCAAGTAATGCTGCTCTATCAGGCCTACAATCTCCAATGTCGCCTTTACAGCCACACGTATTAGCTCTAACCGGAGAAATTGGGGATGCCAAATTGGCTCCATCGCAGGAGAAGCAGGAGAAACATCATTTCCTAAACACCCCTCAAACACGAGGCGGGCCTATGATAGAAATAATAACTGTAGTCATGTCTGGGAGTTCAGGATCCTCCCCAGCGACATCCAGCCAACAAGTCAGGTCTCCAGGAAGTCAGCCCGTAGAGCGCATGACACAAGATCCCTCAGAAATTCCAGAAACTTCTGAATTACTACCGCAATATGAAGCCAGTGACAGAGGTTTCATTAACAACCAAAGCACCACTGAGAGCCCTATTAAAGAACACACCAGGTCCTCGGCTGAAGAACAAATTAGTGCCGACAATTCCATCAGCACAAACAACAGCATGTATAACGGCTACCACAACAACCACCACAAGAATAATCTTAATAAGGGAATCGAATTAAGAAACAATGACGCAATAAAAGCCCTCCCACTACATACTCAAGGGAATCTCTCCTCATACCAAAGAGGTAGAACAGAGGATCCAGGTACAACGGACGTAGGCGAGAAAGGCGAAATGAGGGCAACTAGGTCACAATTAGACATCCAAGATTGGGAGGAAACGCTGGAAGTCTACTTACAAGATCAAGACCATGATAAAGAATAAAAAATGGCACAAGAACACAGGGTGCTTAGCCCCCCAGGGCCCTCCAATCAATCAATCCCTTCAGATCAGCCAAACAATAGCCCTAACAACAGTGAGCTAACAATGGATCAAAGTACTGGTGTTTGGCCCTCTCTCCTCAACACAATCCAACTGGCCGTTAACGCCTTGCAAATCCAATCAGAAAAGATGGAAATTCAGTTAACATTATTGAACACCTTGGCAGTTTTCACTGCCGGAATAGATGAAAAATTGGGAAACCTGAACGGCCTGATATCAAGAGCTCAAACACACTCAAAACCAAAATGCAGCTGCGATCAGGTCATTGATAAATTGTCCACCCTGCCTCACATGCTTAGCGGCATCTTAAAGGAGATCAAAAATGTAACGACCAAAACACCGACAACGCCAACAGGACAATAAATACC
Organism: Lissotriton helveticus; assembly: GCF_964261635.1. Taxonomy (NCBI): domain Eukaryota; kingdom Metazoa; phylum Chordata; class Amphibia; order Caudata; family Salamandridae; genus Lissotriton; species Lissotriton helveticus. Next base: position 1,013,772,413 of record NC_136072.1, read on the forward strand.
AAAGACAGCAGAGGGCATAGCGAGTAATTCCCCTGCACCCACTCTCAAGACGGGCAGTCTGAACAAAGCCATAGTGGCTACGAGAGTCCCTGGCAATGACGAAGTACCAAAACTTAATGCAAAGCAACGCCGCCAACAAAAAAGGAAAGGTCGCAACCAAAAGCCCTACACCAATTCAACATCTTATTTTCCCATCTTCTCGAATTTTCACAACACACAAGAACCCCACCAACTCAAGAATTTTCTCAACCAACAACCTCCAAGTACTGTTCGGACCTTGAACGTGCCCAAAACCAGTCGCTACCAACTAGGGCACACGAGGAGAAAGAAGAGTCAAACCGAAACAAAAACCCAACCACGGTAAAACCACAACAGGATGAAGGGAAAATACAAAGACAAACAACTGATCAACTAACAAGACAAATAACTGATCAACGGACAATATCAAACTTGGCGACCACACTAAATCAACAACAATCACAGAACCACGAACAAAGCAAAACACTCCGAGCTACACCAAACAAATCTGTATATGTAAACGAAGAGAAAGGATACGCATGCACTTCTGAGGCACGCAAGCAGGTCAATACAAACCTAAATACACTTAACTTAACACAAAACTTTGGGCAAAGAAAGGAAGTCAGGGAATCCTTAGCCATGTCTGAAAGGCCAATTAAGGAGTCAAAATCCAGAAAACTCGACTGCTCTGAAATACCAATAAATGATAAAACTAGTCCCAGGCCTCCGGTGAACAAGGTATATTCTGGGGGGCAAGCACAATTATAAACCATCCCCACGGTAAGAACTCCCAAGTTTACTATAGTCAATTACAAGGCAGCAGTACCAAGGTCAAATGGGGATACACAGGGTAAAGAAACACCAAGTGGTCAGTCTCAAACAGAAACAAGAGATACAACAAATCTCCAGCACTTGGAAACACAAACAATAAAGCAAGAGTCACCGGTCCTGGTATTTCATCCTACATATGTTTCCCGGGCCCCCAGGACATACTCAACCGTGATAACATCCTAAAACTGATGAAAATCATCCCAAAACTTGCAGAAATAAGATCATCAGAACTCATATCAATAGAGTTCAAACCTACCAACAACCCCAAAAGCCGCAAGGCCACAAAAACAACGTGGAACTCTAGCAGAATTGCAAAATCAATCCTGGGAGAACTGAGCACTTTCCAAAAATGGTGTATTGAAATATCCCCATATCAAAATCTAGCTTACCCATCCCCACTACTAATCAATGAAAACAAAGGTAAAAAAATGCATCAAACATCTTTAAACTGCATCCTCAAAGGAGCACGTGGCAGATCTTGTGAAAGGAGATCCGACAACTGCTGGGAACAACAACAATTAACAGCACCGTCATCCACCATAGTAAATCAGGGTCACAACAAAGAAGCAATAACACGCACCATAATCAGACGCATAGAGCAGGACTGACCAGATCCAAACGTCATCATTGAAGGCAGACCGATAAAGTCCCTCCTTAGAGTCTGCTCATAGAACATAAATGGTCTAGCAGCAAAAATAGACAACCCAGACTTCTTAAACTACATCTCTGCTCACAACATAATACTTCTTCAGGAAACTTGGCTCACGGACCCGATACAAATTGAAGGTTTCATGTACTTTGCCACATCAGCAATAAGGACTGGCAGATTCGGCCACAGTAGTGGGGGGCTGTCAAGTTACACTAGCAGCTAAAATCTCCATCATCATTGAGGACGAAGAAACAGAGGTGTCCCTGTTTAACTCATACATTCATCCCAAACGAAAAACAAAAGACGCCACAGAGCTTGTCAACCAAGTGCTAAACACTGCTACGGAGCTGGAAAATCCGCTGCTAATCTTGTTAGGGGACTTAAATCAATACCTCATCGGTTTGTCCCAGGGAGAAGACGCAGGGGTACAAACGGGAATCTACAACATTCCGACACAGTACACCCCTCAGCACAAGAAGAAGAAATGCCGCATCAACCGACTACTAGAAGACCTGGAACATTTAAATCTCCGAGCATTAAATGGTAGATTCCCGGATGACATTCCACCAGTCGATTCGTACTACTCTATAACAACTAGTTCAATCTTGGACTACACGTTCGTAAGTCTTGGCCTCTTCCAACATATTGGTGGATACAGAATGGGGGACAAAGGTGACAGCGATCACCGTCCCCAAGAATTCCACATAACAGCTAAGGCAACAAGAACGATCAGGCCTGACGTATCTCTGGGGTCTATACATACACTGAACCTCAGGAGAATTAGATGCACTGCTAATAATATAATTACCAAAGCCGAAACAGCAATTCAACTTTTCAACCAGTCAGCTGACAGTCTCGATAACAAAATTTAAATCTGGGAACAATTTACAGACTCATTAACAGAACACTATGCAGACCCCATCGACAAAAAACACAGGGCACAGAAAACTTGGAAAAAGAATAAAATCACGAAAGATCACTGAGCACGGATAAAGACGCTCAAAAAAAGAATAAACCTAGCTCTCCGCAACCTAAGGAGAATCCCCGATAACGTCACTGAGCGAACAACCTCTAAAGAACAAAGGGCAAAATTTAAAAAGTTGAAATGGCACATCATCAGAGAATGGGAGAACGATCACTGGACAAAATTGTTAAGTGACATAAATAGCAATAACAGTAGTCGCTTTTGGAAAACAGTCAACAGAATCATTCGCCCACATCACACGGGAATCGGGTCACACATTCCTGATTCAACCCGGGCGAAATACCTCTCAACTCATTTCAACTATTGCACCGAACGCCACGGACAACAACAGGCCAGCACTCAAAAGTCGCAAGTACTTGAAAGACAAAGCCCAACTGAGAAGAGCGATCAGGGATTTTCATCCAATAAAAACATATTATTTGGCGTCGCTAGTTACACCTCACTTTCAACAACTAAAAAACAGATTGCAAATGGGAGGAACAAAGGGGCCCCGGGTCCAAACGGCATTCCTCCTGCCCTATTTAAGGCAATGAGTGAAGATTGGGCGGAAATTTTGCACTCCCTATTTCTGGATGTCAGGCGGCTGAACATAAAACCTGATTCCTAGAAGGGTTCGATAATAGCCCCAATCCATAAAAAAGGGTACAAAGCAGATCCCAACAACTACCGCCTAATAGCATTGATAGACAATGAGGCAAAATACGTTGCAGGCACCATACTTGAAGAACTTACAACCTGGGCTTAGGCGAGTTCTATTATACCATTGAATCAGACTGGGTTTCGCAAATCAACTAGTACAACCACTAACATCCTCACAATGAATACCACAGCCCATCCTAAACCTGCTGAAGCTACTACATACAAACACCTGGGTGCAGGTGAAACTAGGAGGAGGCAACCACGTGTCCATGAAAATACCTACGACAAAAGGCTTAAAACAGGGTTGTGTGCTTGCACCAACCCTGTTTAATCTGTACATGGCCGACCTCCCAAAAAAGTACTGAATGCTTGCAACTCACACTCACCAAGGATAGGCGGTAAAACACTGACCAATCTTATGTACACAGACGACGTAGTTCTGATAAGTCATACTCACGTCGGCCTACAGCATCTACTGACGGCAATGCAGAACACGCCACAGAAAACAATTTAAAAATAGATCTACAAAAGACACGCACGATGTCAATACACAACAACAAAAAGAAATGTCAGAGAAACTGGTTTCTTGGTGACACAAAAATCGAGTCAGCTGAGGAATACCTAGGAGTCACATTCGACAACGGAGGGACGTTCAAATCCCAGATGGAGGAAACAAGAAGAAAGGGTGTGTTAATGGCTCTAACAATGAAAAATCTTGCCAACAAACTAACCGGGCCGACTCTGACTCCTCTACTAAAGGTAGTCCAGGCCAAACTACTGCCTTCAATTGCATATGGTAGCAAAGCCATGCGGGGCAGACATGCAAAGGAATTGGACAATACACAGGTTAAAGCCTACAGACAAATGCTCTGCCTTCCGAATTACACCTCCCCAGCTCAAATAAGGCTGGAGTTTGGGCTTCTACAACAAGATCTTGCAAGGCATGGGGTATATATCATCTGCTTGTTCAAGATCTAAAGCGTCCCCACTCACTTGCTTAACCATCTGCTGTGGCATGATGTACAGCATAGGGAGATTTCCCAAGCCAGAGACTATCTCCATATCGCCCTGGAACGTACCAAACTCAAGGGGCTATGGGATGCCCAAATTGGCTATCATAACTTAAAAAACTGGTCTGGAAGACCATCAAACAAATCTCATTGGTGGAAGAAAAGGCAACCTTTTCAAACAGAGCTCATGCATGGATGACCCTCAACACATATAAAGTATTCGGTCCTCAAACATACTTCAATCAGGGGTACCCCAAGGCAACAAAAATGAGATTTATGAGGCACAGACTGGGAATTCTGCCTTGTGCTCAGCACCTTCCACCATGGCAAAGGCCAGCATCACAAAACACCTGCAGTCTGTGCAACGCTAAATCAGGCGACATGCTACATTTAATCTGCCTATGCAAAGAAATGCTTCAAGCACGGTGCAGTTTCCTAAAAAAACTATTCAATCAAAAAGGCATTCGCACCAGGAGGCAAGCTGTGTTAGCCTGTCTAAATCCAGAAAATATCCAGCTAAATTGCCGTCTAGTAAAATTCCTAACGATAGCCGAACAAAAACTGCTTAAGAACGTGTAAGACAAATAAGGCTTAGCCTTCTCATTCTACCTATCTCTGGGAACATGTTCCAAAAAAGACCATCCTCTCGGATTCATCTCTAATCGCACTGGGACCATGCATGCTGTATGTAAACGCACCTTAAATTAAAATATGATTAAGATCTGGGTTCTGGCCGATGTGCTATGATGCAAAAGCCACTGTGGGCTATCTCTAAAGAACATACAATAACTTTAAGACCAACTGTACAGAACCTTTTTTTGTATAAGACTTTTAATCGCAGGATCTTTTGCACAAACCTAGAAACGCACCGACAAATGTTAAAAATGCTAAGGGCTTTAGAGCCAGACTGAGATGTTCATAATTTTACCTTTTATATTTTTTATCTTGTGTATTTGATTTGGTTTTACTGTAAGCAATGGTTTTAATTAACTATGCAAAATAAACTTAAACTTAAACTGCTTCCAGTTGGTCAAATTTCTCAGCAAGCCAATAAGGCATATCGTCCTTATCTTGGGGGCGCTTGCCCATAACCAAATTAACCATAATGGGACTAATCTTCATCCCACCGGCCCAACTGGATGCGCCATAACACCAGGTGCCCCCACCTGGAGGTTGCGAGAAAAATGTATTGTACTGAAGCCCTATGAACACCAAGGAGGCATAAAGTTGATGCAAATCGTCAACAGGGGCTTGTAGATAATGAGGATGGGGTGTGAATCCAGCTAATATTGGCCAAGTGGCCCAGGGATCGACAAGGGACACAACCGAGCCGGAGTCACAGCGTGGGGAAGGGTGCCATTAAACCAAATTCGATGCTGCAATGCTGAAATCGGAATCTCTAGTGTCCTATATGGAACAGAATTCACTGGTACCGTGGTGTGAGTGTATATATGGAATGTATCATCATCCGCATTAACTGCAGAAAACGTAACCCAAGATTAGAAAAGCTCAAAGGGGAACGCTGCATCGGGTCTCACCACAAAGATTACTGCCATACCATCGTCAGGCACCCCAAACTGCGTCTGATGACTCCGAAGCGCTGACCGACTATGTGAGCTATGTCAATATCACCTATAAGGACACAGAGAAGAAAAACTATTTATATAAAGTGTAGCTCAAAAATATTAACCTTTTTAAATCTCAAGCTTGAATGAACCTATAATCTATCTGTATAGGTAGGTTAATCTGTCACTTCTGTCTACCGCAAACAAGAGGGAGGGTGTTGTGGACTAAGAAAAGCATTAACTACTAAAGCGCCTTGAATATAAGACCAAACGTTAGTTGCGCCATGTAGCGGGATTCTGTCCATCCACAGAACAATACGCAGGAAACCAGGACCTCAGTGAATTGTGGTGTTCCAGAAACTCACCTCAGTACCCAGAACCCCTATCCGACTAGCATCAGTGTCTCATGAAATAGATACACCTTAAACATTGTTTGGAATGTCTCATAGGCTTGAGTACTTAAAGAACTTAGCTAGCTATGCCATGCCAATGCATTTCACTCTCAGTCATTGCTCTGTTTCTGCACTTGCTACTGCATACTGTATGGCTAATGCCGCTAATGATTCATACAATTTCACAAAGAATATAAAAGCATAACTTCTATGAAGACATTAGACAGAACTGAAGAAACAATATGATACAACAAACTTCTTAATTGGCAAGCTGGAATAATAAAATAGCATTCTAAGAAGATAATGTTTACACATAATAGCAATGGCTGTTGACATTACATTAGTTCCAAAGGTCTCCATTTTGAATTGCGGCAGTATAGGTCCTGTCCTTGTAGAGCAATAGTATTATTTTACAAAGTCTCTTCAGCTTAGCCTGGGTGAACAGAGTATTTCTATAATCGTTCTTGGTGTGTAATATGTTTTCTAATTAATAATTTACTATCTCCGCAGGGTGCTAAAAACAGACAGGCAGCAGGGAATTAATATTATTCTTTCTCATGTTTTTTTTTCACCCCCTGTAAAACACTGCAGGCCCAATTCAGGTCAATCTGATGCCATGCCCACACGTAAATTAACATTATGCACACAAGTGGGTTGATGAGTGCAAGGAATTCTTAAAAATGTAACTTGCTCTGAAAAAATCTATTTACACATGCATAATATTACATTAAAAAGATTTAAGTTTAGACATGGATAAATACTACTTTACGCTCAAGGGAAGCAAAGTCCAGGAGGGTTTGAGAACACCCATAAACAACTCGTTCCTACCATGAAAATGGCTTTTTTCCAGCTTTAAAATAATTGTGAGAGTGGGAAGTAAAGTACGTTTTTTCCAATGGAAAACATTATTTCCCAGTAGAGAAATAAAATTGCATTAAAAGTACCATGGCAGGTCTTACCATGCGACATGGTACACTATGTGCAATATGCCCAAGAAAATTCCTTAGGTAGGTCTTGTAGGTCTTGAAACCTACCAGGGTCGCTGCTTTCCAGAAGTTGTTTTGGAAACCCTGATATTTATTTAGGTTTTTAAATCTCACCAATGTGAAGTCGTCAACCTGCAAATGCAAATTATGAACATTTTGATCCTGAGAACTTCAACATATTGTACAACCTGAGAATATATTTGTTTAGTTCAGTCTTCAGAAAATCATACAGTAGGTAAAACCACAGGTAAAACGTATATAATGTGGCATCATTTTTGATCAGCATTATTATGTTCACGTCAGATTAATGTAAACATTATTTTTGGATTTTATAAACTTTGTTTTTTTGATATTTCAATTACTCAGTACGGAAAACAAATGCGTAAGCTGGGCTACTAAGAGATAGTTGTGTAAAATCTTCGGTTGATATTTTCACTTTTCATTTCTACTAAATCCATTGGTCAGTGAAACATAAACCTAATGTATATAGCATGAACATAATTGGAAAAACGTCAGTGGAAATTATCAACATTTCGGGTACATTTTGGGAGTTTTTTTAAATTATAATAACACCCCCCCCCGATTGATAATTTGTGGTGATATTTTAGAGCAAATGTAGACTATTTTAGCCTCACAAAGATTCTAATGGATAAGTTAAAAACCAGCAGACAAACTTGACTAATTTAGCCATGTTGACCACCACCCAATGTAATTACTGGACACTGAAAGGATACACATGCAGGATCATTCTGAAAAAGAAAAATATATCTGCACTATGACTATCCCCTCATCCAATTGAGCCATTCTATGAAACAGCTCTTTTTTGTTTTTCTCTTTACTCACATTTTTCATAATTTGTCACATTTTGTCAAAGTATGATGTCATTAACATCTGAAGTATTCTCTATGAGTCAAGAAAGATATATTTGCAATAGTTTTATTTTAAATATCTAGTTGGAAACAAAGGCAAAGGCCTAATGATTTCCTTTTTTTTTTTTAGAAAATAGGGATTTTCTATATTTCTAGTAACTTTGTGAATTATGTTAACACTGACAGTGAGTTATGGAATTCCATATAAGATGCATGTATGTGAAATAGAATATGATGTAATCCTGGCATCTGAGATGAGAAATGTAACGATTGTATGATACTGTGTCACAATAGGGGCATACAGAATATTTAAATATATCAAAATTGGGGTGGCGGGGTTGGGTCTTTGCTTCAAGATGGCCTAAAGGAGGTGATTTCTAGGCCCTCTGCCTTTCATTCCTTCCACTCCCATAATCCATATAAAAGAAAACTTGTTGCTGTGACCCCACAGTCAAGAGGAGCCACCTCTGAGCAGAGACGGGAGACACAAAGAAGGCACTGTTAACGCGGGGTTTCTGGTCACTAGTTATCTTACCAGATCCCTAATCATGTCGACTGAATCGTTGGTACCTGTCATTGAGTAAAAGACAATCCACTACTAGGTTAGTCAATTAGGAACTTAGACCACTCTAAAGAACCACTTACCACTGGGAAAGGTTAAAAAGTTTTAATTCAAAGCCAAAAGTATCTGGAGATACAAACATCTCAGAATAAGATTCAAAAGGTATACAGGTATTAATACAAAAAGGTACTCTCTAAATATTCTCAATCGGCAAAAGGAAATTATCAATACTATCTCAAAAAGCATAAGTGTTGCAAGAATCGCTGTGAGTTGCAACCTGAGAGTCATTTACAGAAAGGAAAAGTACAAGTTAAATCTGTCCCTACACTAGACTAAGTGACATCCCTACTTAACAAGATCTTTACCTAAAAAGGTGTCAGCAGTGGTGACTTCCAAAGAAGATCACACACTCCCCTTGAGACGCCTCTCACGTGGTGCAGTTTTGAGCGGCAAATCCCGTCCTGGTGCTCCTCTGGACTCTTCATTAAAGTTGACCTTGATTCCCAGGCTTCTCTCCGTCCAAGCGGTACCCCCTAAAATTCCTGAAGACTCCTACAGGCCTGTTCCTGGCACTTCTGAACAAGGGCCTATTCATTATTTCTGATTTAAGTTCCCCTTGCACCTGCAAACAGACACTCTCTCGGTAGGCCCCAAATTCCAGTCTCTATCATATCTTAGACCATAAAACATGTATAAGAATTCTCAGTTAGTGGCTAGCACAACTTTCCCCTAACGAGCACATTTTAGATCAAAGAGAATGACTTGGTCTTTTCAGGCCTAGTTGATTTACACAAAGCGGGTCTCTGCCTTCTAAAACATTTCTTTTCTTTGGTTTAAACAGTATTTTAACTAACACATATTACTATAATATAATGCAACACATCTATATAAAACACATAATTTTAATACTATGCCTAATAATACATTTGCACTCAAATGACATTAGAATCCACGTCACTAAAAGTGTAGCAGCATCTTTCGTTTCCTGTGAAATGCCATGTGGCCTACACATTTTCATGGTTTGCAGAATTACATTTCGTTTCACTTAGTCATCTAACGTGTGACTCCAACATCATTTTAACATTTCTACAACCTCTACATTAGTTTTCCACACTTATATATGCATCTATTCTAATTAAAACAAACACTCATATATTTTCTCTATATAAATCGACACTCTTGTATATTCCACACTAAGCTAATACTACGTGCTTGTAAATATGGTGTACTTATACATTTTTCAGATTTTGTGCTCTCTCAGTCCCCCCTTTGATGACTTTCAGGAGTCATCACCATCAAAACACCATCTCTAAAATGTAGGATCTTTCAGACTGAAGTTGTTGCAATACCCCCACGTTTCATTGTCTCTAGAGCCTTCAGACTCTTGTATTGAGTATCCTGCATCGCAGTCAGTCTTTTCTCCTGTTCCCTCATGGATCTCTGCAACCTGTTTGCTCTATACCATTGGTACAGTCGCACCAATCCCCACAAAGTGATTACACAAATCACAATTATGATGATGGGTTTCAATATGTACCAAACGATACCCTTTCCTAGGTTGGCAAACCAACCTCCAACATTACCCATTCCTTGGCCTACTTTTTCCCACACATTTATCTTTGTCAGATCCTCAATTTCATGATGAATCGCAGTAATATTTCGTATGTACTTCTCTAAAGGTTTTGAATTGTCTGGAATGTAAGTGCAACATTCCTGGACCTTCAAAGCCTTACAAACTCCGCCCTCTTTGGCTAACAGAACATCTAAAGCATCTTCCATATTCATATCCATATTCAACTTTCAATTCCTCAAAAGTTTTGATCCTACCCTTGATCCACATATCATCGACCCTGCTGATCCCTATCATGTCCCACCGATCGAATCCCTTCGATTGCCAAAGGGAGCCAAGTTTATCCGAGGCATAGAGTGGAGTAGCCCGGGTCGGTCTGTCAGCCCATCCCGTGGCCGCCGTAGCCCGATACCACACCTGCACCGCTGTTTTAGTGGGACCCGTAAGAGATCCACCGGCTGACGTCGCGTATAAAGCCCTGTTGTAATCGCCGCCGGGCAGCAACCATTTATCCATCGCAAAGGCCGGGTTTAGTGAATGAGCATAGGTGCCGTGGTTGATGCCCCCTAACTGAGAGGCCCAATAATAGCGACGGATGTCCGGGAGTGCGATGCCGCCATCATACCAAACATCTAAAGCAAGTCGGTTCTGAAGAACCATTGCTCTTATCGATTGCATCTCTCCCTCCACCAGCATTAAGGATCTAGCAGTACTGGCAGATAACCTATCTACGACTGTAGCCAATCTTCTAATTTTGATGTCATTCAGTATCAATCCCAAGAGAGGGAATGCAGCACCAAATACATCCCCAATTACCTCTTCAGCACCTAGACCTCTCCTCCCTCTTGTTGGTATTCCTCTCTTTGTCGTTTCTAAATTCTCAACATGGTATATTTTGGGGAAGACAATTGCTAAATAGCATGATCCGTACCAATTATCTGGTAGCTTCACATATGCATTTCTTCCACATACAAAATATACATTTGGAATTGCTTGCATCTCCTTCAAAAAATCCTTGGAGTAGTACTCCAATTGGAAAGCATGTTCACAACTGACTTGACCTACATACAGATTCTCATAATAGGAGTAACTTCTGTGAATGCACAATTTCCCCCGTTTCTCCTTGTCTAAAGCAATTGGACCAAAGCTACCCTTTCTTTGCTGTATCCTTTCTTCCTTGGTCCAATCTGTTTCCCATTGTCCTGAAGCCTTTAGAATATTCTGCCTCCTGTATCTAGTATCCACCTGCCCTATGAACTTTTTCTCAATTTCTGACACTTGACAAGTCAGATTATTTCTTCGGGCATGTGAAGTATCTAACGTTTTCCATGGAATGAAAAATTTCTGTAACCTGTCTTCGCACTTGTAATAGTCCCACTTATTCAGATGCTTATAATTTGGGACCTCTGGCAATGTCGAGTCAAAATTCGAGAAATAATACTCGAATCCATCTCGTCCATAGAATATGCTCAACAACAAACTACATGTGATTCCATACGTCAATGGAAGATGATGGTATCTGATACCCTCATCCACAGAAGCTGGTAATTGCATACAAACGTAGCAATTCTTCGCCTCCATGACATCAATGTAGTCGTAAAGCAACTTGGCATAAGCATTTGACCTAAAGTTCCCCTGTGATTCGTCAACATGTAATCTTTTGATCTCATCATCTAGCAAAGCCTTTTATTTCTCAGTGTTTTCTCCTTTTACCTCAGCAACAGTGATAGGCTTTTGTGTTGATGCTTTCTTTGTTTCTGTTCTTGTCTTTGTTACGTTCTCATGTCCCACTATATATGATACAGTAACTACTAAAACTATAAGAAAAATCACTAACACTAAAAGTGTGCCTACTATGCATTTTGCCCTGCGGTTCGGGTTGCCAGTCTCCATGATCTCAAACAATGTAGCTCTGTTTATCGTTCTCAGCAAAGTCCCTTACTTCTTCTCAATGTCCTTTTTACTTTGCACGAAGACTCTCTTCATTTGAATCACAATGTCTTTCTTTGAACCACACTTGAAAGCTGACAATTCTCTCCCGCAAGAACAGTCATTAAGTTCTGTAGCAATAGACAACCCTAGCCCTTCTCCATCCACTAAAAGGAAAGTCCCTAATTCTTTCTTCTTCCACTCGGTGCTAGGTTATCTTCCACTCAATATTTACAAAGTTCTTTACAAAGTCTTTTTAGCAATCTGAAACTATGCGTGGTCCCAGAAGTTCCACCACTAGCTCAAATATTTCCATACGGAGAAGGACTCCCTCCAGTATTGGACTCCTTGAACAGCAACACGGAAACTCAACAGTCTCAAATATCAATTTTCTTATTCCACTCAGGAGAGGAGGATAGACGATGTTGAGTGTCAGCAGTCTTTCAACCTCCAATCCTGGCAACAGAAATCTTATTTCCACTGTGATGATTTGGTCAGTTCTGGTCAGGGTCACTTCCCTCACCCTCCCAGCTCTGCGTCCCTCGGACATCTGCAGCGAGGTAGGTCCACTCGGGTGTAGAGTATCTTCTGCTAGGCACTCATACTCTCCTTGATCTCCTTAGACCCTCCTGCTCTTGGTCCGATACTTCTTCTTCCAGATCCGAGTCTTCGGATATAGGAGCAAGAGTTTCTTCTCGAGCTAGCTTCAGGCTCGGCCTCCTTCTTCTTTCAGGCCAAGTAGCTGCCCCACTTCTTGTTCTCCTATTGCTTTCCCTCCTACTCGGTTCCTGATCACTCTGTTCCTGATCTGTTTCCAAGTCACATTCACAACTGCTCTCTCCTTCTGTTGCAGCTTCAGTTTCGCTACCGCCTTGCCCTTCTTCTTCTGGATCTGCAACGCTCCCAACTTCTTCAGACACCCCCACAGCTTGACTGATCCCCTCTAATGGTTCACCGTCTTCAGCTGGATTCTCATCTGTGAGAGGAGCTGTTTCTTCCAGGGGTGCTGGAACTCTTCGGGTGTGGGAAGCGTGTATCCAATTCGGCAGGCCTCCACACTTGATAGCCGTATTCGTGGTCAGTATGACCTGAAAAGGTCCTCTCCAGCGTACGTCTAGGCAGTTTTTCCGGACGTGTTTCTTCACCAGCACCCACTCTCCTGGGCACAGGTCATGACACAACTCTCTTGAAGATGGGACCTCAGCAGCCTGCACCTGGAAGGACACAGAATGAATGGCGTCAGACAGTCCTTTGCAGTAATCCAGGATCAGGTCATCTGTAATGTTTAATAGTGTCGCAGTTGGTACAGAAGGAAGCCTCATCGCCCTCCCCATCAGCACCTCGTGTGGAGAGAGACCTGTCCTCCGGTCGGGTGTGCTGCGCATGCTCATCAACACTAAAGGCAAAGCATCAGGCCAACTCAAGGAAGTTGAAGAACACACTTTGGCAATTCGACACTTTAGTGTCCCATTTATCTGCTCCACAATTCCTGAAGCCTCTGGTCGATAGCTACAGTGCAACTTCTGATCAATGTTCAATGCGGCACAGAGCATCTTCACAATTTCACTGTTAAAATGTGTTCCTCGATCAGATTCCAGAGAGCCTGGCACCCCGTAGCGCGGGATCAATTCTCTAAGTAACAGTTTGGCTACGGTGAGTGTATCGCACCTACGTGTAGGGTATGCCTCGACCCACCTGGAAAATATGCATACGACCACCAACACATACCTAAGGCGGTTGACTCTAGGCATTTCAATGAAATCTAATTGCATTCTGTTGAAAGGCCCCCCAGACCTCCCAATGTGACTCATGGTAACTGGTGTTCTTTTCCCTACAATCAGTTGCTGACACGTGACACATCTCCTACAAACTGCTTCTGCTGCAATCCTGAATTTTGGGCAATACCAAGTTTGCCTAAATACTCTCAGCATGGCATCCCTTCCTAAGTGTGTCGGACCATGTATTTGTCGTGCCATTGGACTCACTAATTCCTCTGGTAACACTGCTCTTCCATCTGCTGAAACCCAAAAATCCATTTCACTTCTCACACAACCTGCTACTTCCCAGGACTTTTTCTTGACTCAAGTGCATTTTCTTGCATTTGTTTCAGATCTTCCCATGTATCTACGGTCTCTAACATCATCTGGACTTCTGTTTTTTCCTTCGCCCCGCCTACTTCCACCTCCGTGAAAGTATACCCTTGCTCCGCACAATAGCGGGCAACTTCATCAGCATATCTGTTCCCTTGTGACACAAAATCTGTATTTTTAGTGTGAGCTGTACACTTGACCACTGCAATTTCAGTTGGACCTTGCAATGCTTCTAACAGTTGTCGTACAAATTCCCCATTTCTGATTGGCGAACCAGAGGAGGTCATGTAACCCCTCTGAGACCACAATTGCTCAAAATCATGAACTACACCGAAACCATATTGGCTATCGGTATAGATGGTGACTCTCTTTTTGCTACCTGCTATACAGGCACGTGTCAATGCAATGATTTCTGCTACCTGAGCGGAGTGTACTCCTTCCAGGCAGGCGGCTTCCACAACTCCAGTAATGGTGCAAACAGCATAAGCTGCTCTCAACCGACCAGTATCGTCTCTTAAGCATGAGCCATCAACAAAGTAAATTTCATCAGGGTCGATCAATGGCTCATCCACAATATCTGGTCTGGGCTTCGTGCATAGTTCAGTCACATCTAGGCAATCGTTATCTTCACATTCTTCGCCTTCTATATCATTAGGAAGTGGCATCAATGTAGCAGGATTCAAGACCGAGCACCTCTTAAGGGTCACGTTCTCTGCAGCAAGAATAACTTGCTCATAGCGCGTGAGCCTACTATTGGTCAAGTGCTGCATCTTGGTCCTTGTCATTAACAATTCTACCGAATGCGGTACATACACCACTAATTGATGTCCCATAACAATGTTCTCACACCTCTCAATGCTGACACCTGTTGCAGCAACGGATTTGAGACATCCGGGCAACGCTGCGGCTACCGGATCTAATGTAGCCGAAAAATATGCAACTGGTCTACGGGCATTTCCGTGTACTTGCACCAACACTGATAACGCACATCCTTCTCTTTCACAGCAGTATAATGAGAAAGTCCTCTCATAATCTGGCATTCCCAAAGCCGGAGCACGACACAAAACCTCTCTCAGCTGTAGGAACGCCATTAGGCACTCGTTGTCCCATGGTACCGGATCACTCACCTCCTTGTGCGTCAGTTTCTGTAAAGGTTTTGCTTTCAGTGAAAAGTTAGCTATCCACTGTCGGCAGTAACCAACCATTCCTAAGAACATCCTAACTTCTCTCTGTGTCGTTGGCGCATTCATTTTCATGATGGCCTCTATCCTGTCTGGAGACACCTTGCGCTTCCCCTTCTCTATTCGGTGACCCAAATACTGTACTTCTGTCAGACAGTACTGTAATTTGTTCGGAGATACCTTATGTCCATTCTCAGCTAAATGATTCAGTAAAGCAATGGTGTCTTCCTTACACGCTTCCTCTGTTTCTGACGCAACAAGTAGGTCGTCTATGTACTGGACCAGAACCGAGTTCTGTGGCAATACCAGACTTTCAAGGTTCTTCTTCAACAGCTGACTGAAGATCGAAGGGCTATCTGTGAACCCTTGTGGAATTCGACACCATGTTAAGGCGCGATCTTCCATTTTAAATGCGAAAAGATACTGGCTGTCCGCATCTAATGGGATGGAAAAGAAGGCTTGACAAAGGTCTATCACTGTAAACCACTCAGCTTGGAATGGTATTTGAAACAGTATCACTGATGGATTCGGTACCACTGGACAACATGAAACCACAATGTTGTTAATCTTTCGAAGGTCCTGAACTATTCTGAACTTCCCACTAGGTTTCTGCAAACCCATAATCGGGGAGTTACATGGACTACCCACGATTTCTTTCAGTATTCCTTGTTGAATCATTGAGTCAATCACAGGTTTTATTCCTGCAATTGTTTCCTGGGACAGTTTGTACTGAGGCGTTCTTGGAAATTCAGCGTTCGGTTTTATCATGATCTTCACTGGTTCCACCCCTTTAATCAGTCCTATCTCTTCCCCAGTAAAATCCCATACTTCAGCTGAGACAGCATCTCTTAGGTCCCAAGGAAGGTCTTCCACAGTCAGAGTAGGATACAGTTCTATACATGTTTTCTCATTGGCAATCTTAAAGGTAGCATCATCATCTGCGGTCTGTACCTCCACACCCTGAGGTGTGCAGTATATGGTGCAATTCAATTTGCACAACAAGTCCCTCCCTAACAGACATACAGGACTAGAATCACATACCACAAACTGATGTTCATTTGTGTAATTCCCTATTTTCACTGACACTGGTTCTGTCAAAGGACTAGTCATTCTTCTATTTGCGACTCCAACCACCTGAATTGTTTCCCCCGACATTGGTAGGTCAGGAACTACTGCTGATCTCAGAGTTGATCGAGTAGCTCCAGTATCCACCAAGAATGTCATCGGGCACCCTGCTACCTCTGCCTCAACAAATGGCCCTCTCTGATCTACTTCTAGAACTGCCCCGAGGGTACAGTCCTCTTCTCTGTTCACACGTTGACCGGTCATTGGGTCAATGTAATAACATTTTTCTTCTTCAATAAAAAGAGGCATTTGTTTATAGACTTTTCCCCCTGTCGCGATCTTTGGTGGCTGTGGAAACTGAGCTCGTGGAGCCAAAGTCCCCCCTTTGACCGCCTTGCTTCCTGGGACTGTCGCCCTTTGAGCTGGAACCTCCTGAACCTCCTGTTCTAATTCTAGTTCTCCACTTTCAGGGTTAAAGGGACACTCGCGTCTCCAATGTCCCACCTGGTGACACTGGTGGCACTTTGTCGTTTTCTTTAAAGTGGCAAAATCTATTCTAGGTCTCTGACTTTCTTCACTATCCTTGTTCTGACCATTCGACTTCCGTCCCATTGTCCCCGTTCCCTGTTTCTGCTGTCCGCCCTTTCCGGCTGACTGCATCTGTACCACCATCAGCTTCTCCTTCATTTTCTTTGTCTTGGAATCTATCTCATCGCTACAGTATCTGGCATACCTTAATATTTCATCTAGTGGTTTGTTTTGCCAACAAATTAAATGTTGCTGAATCATCAAACAAATATCAGGTCTCAACCCCAAAACAAACTTTGACACAAACTGTCCTATATCTTTGGGATCCATTACATCGAGTCCACTGTATTGTTTGAATGTTTTCAACAACCTTTCATAGAACTCATGAACTGTCTCCTTTGGTTCTTGTCTTGTTCGGTCTATTTTTACCCAATCTATGTCCTGGGGTGGTACCTTATCTTTCAGCCAAGTTATTACCCTTTCATACTTTTGCATGACAATTTCAGATGGTCCATTTGTCTGAGCATCCCTCACTGGTTCAGTAGTTGGCCATTCAACACTAGTCTTGCACGATGTCCACAAGTCAGATGGGACCACAATGTCAAACAAAGTGTTCAAATCAATCCACAATACTTTCGAGATCTTTACAAACCTTTCTACCTGCTTATACCACTCTACTGGATTGTCCCTTAACTTCGGAAATGAGTTGGTAAATGCAGCTAAATCTCCTCTACTCCAGGGCACATGTACATAATTCCCATTTGATATTCCTCTCAAAGGGAATGCCTCCATCTGCATTACCCTTCCTTCCGGAGACATCACACTCATGCTCCGCCTGACAGTGCCCCTTTTGGACCACCTCTCTTCCCATTTGTCCAGATCCCTCCACGCTCTTATTCCTGCTATCAGTTCCCTTATGTGTGTTTTCAATCCAGTTGTCCTTTTTTCATCTAAATCCTGATCTGTGTATTGTAACCTATGGTTACTCTGTAGGGTCTTTGTTCTGGACAAATCTACCGTATACCTGTCTGCCAATTCAGACAGTTTCTCATGAGTGGCTCTTGCCTTCCGAGTAACATCTTTTGCTATGAACAGCAGCTCATCTTGCTCGTATAACTCAATCCTTTCTAATGGCAACGTACCATCTATAATCTCATCCAAATCAGATTTTAAGCTAGTGACATCAAGTCTTTTCGCCTTTATTGTAGCTTTCAGTACGCTAGCTCTAGGGGGTCCATTCACATCTTTCCCATCCCAGCTCCGAGTCCTACGTCTGGGCTCAGGTGAGTTACGTGGAGTCCTCCCATGCTCCCACCCCTCCAGGTCCCATGCTGTTCCGTCCTCTCTGGGTGGATGATGAAACACTCCATTGTGCCTCATAGTCCCACCTTCCCATTCATGCCTGGATTCTCTGGGTTCATGGTAAGACATTCCAACACTCCCCCTTTCTTCACAATTGGTCTGTGACCTTTGATCACCTGATGTATGGCAAGATCTTTCATTGTTCCCCCTATTCCAGTGTTGCACATTCTCCCCTGGCGCGTGATGAGTGCACCTAAACCTATCTCTGTATGCTAGTACCATTTGGTCTCCACCCTTTTCAAAGAGCCGAGACATCTCTTCACACCCCATGCTTCTACCTTCTCGCTCCTGCTGGTCCCTCCCATCATTAGGACGTATTACTCCTCTGTTCTCCTGGCTTTGACCCTCACGTCCCTGACTACTTTCGCTAGCCCCGCAGTGAGATACTGTCCCATTGCCTCGATTTCCCCACTCAGCTTCTGCTCTTGACCTATTGCTCTGCGTTTCGGCGGACCCATCCCATTCTCTCAAATCGACCCTCAGCTCCTTAAAGGATTTCGGACGTGGTCCCCTTAGGTCCATCGGTCCTCTTTGACCCCCCTGCTCTGTTGCGGGACTCACTGTCGGTTCGAATGGGGTGTTCCACGTTACCGGTCCTGGCAATTGCTTCCAGGCATTTGTCGTGTCATTCCTCCTCTCCATCTCAACCCTTTCACTGTCTAACCGTATCTGTTCTTCCTCTCTCCCATTCTCTGGGTTGTAAATCGATACTATGGGTCCTATGGTAACGGGTACTTGGAGAGCATCTGGCAATCTACAAGGTTCCGCCCTCTCTGCGGTTGGCGTTTTCTGTACCACAAACCTTCCGACTACACTCTGTGCTGTACTATGTTGAGGTGTCTCCCCACCTTTGATAGGTGTCCATTCCGATATAGGAAGTGGTACATACCCCTCTATGGCAGCCCCATCTTCCCTTGCGAGTCCTCTACTTTCAATCTCCCCAACTCTCGGAGACGGTCTATCTATCAGCAATCTATTTATCAAGTTGTCCTCCGAGTCGCTCTCCTCGTCCTCTTCCATGAGGTTCGTTCCTCCTGCCACCTCTCTCACTGGGTACAACTTATCCACCTCAATAGCCTGTACCCTCCACCTCTTGGCGTCCTCATCCCATTTGGAATCTCGCACTGCTCTTACTGATCGCGTCAGCCTTTCTTGACGCCTATTCAGATTCCTATCGTGCGCCGCCCTAATCCATGCGTTAAGGGCCTCAAATTGGGTCGGTCTAGGCGGGGGTTTCAATGCGGACATGGTTGCTTTTAGCCGATGTAACACCTCTAGCTTAAACGTCCCATACTTTGGGAACGACATTTCCTCATTCCCTTCCGTAAGCTTGTTCCAGTACCCAATCCATAATATCGTATGCAGCCCAACATTCGCTGCCATATAATGAGCCGGTGTACCCTCTGGCGGTGCCTCTTGCCCGTAAAAAGACTCTCCTTTTTCTTTTAAAAATATCCTTCAAACATTTAAAACACTTCATTTTCAATCTACTAGTTTCTGTTTTCTCCGGTTTGTTTACTTCCTGATGACAATCCACCAATCTCCGCACTGTTCTCGCCAACTGGCCTATCAGAGCGCGACTTCTCACTGACGTCGCACCAGCCGCCCAATCCCGTCGTGGCTCTTGCCGACGTCACACCAACCGTCCTATCGCGTCGCGGCTCTTCACTCGCCACCCTATCTCAGCGCGGCTCTTGCTGACGTCACTCGTCCCCCTTCGCAGCAGTTCCCCTCCTTTTTCAGCTCGTCTCCGTGTTTATGCATGCGTCCCATTCATACTTCGAAAAATGATTACTTCTGTCCAAGCGATCACTTTTCTTTGACTGTACGCCCACAGTCAATCTGTAATTGTCACCTTAACTGGCGAAATGTCTTTCCGTTTACGTCCAGACAATCGCCTTCTCTGATAGGTTACTTACACACAGTAACTTTCGACCAGCGTCCGTTACTCACACACTCACTCACGCGTTCCCCCTATCTCGGTTCCACGGACGATCAATGGTACCTCATGACCCCCGTACTATGGTTGAAACCTACTCTGGATGTTCGATACACCCGAACCACTTAAGCTCTACCCCGAACTTAAGATTTTACCAGGTTGCGCGCTCACAACCTTCTCACAATCACACTACAGGCATTCAACTCCGCAAGACATTACAATACAAATACAACACAAAACACCGCAATCTGTTCACGCATGACCCTTGTTATACTCATGGATTTGGAAAACAAGTAGGAGAGTAAGGAGTTGTGTCCGTGAACGTCGGACGGGAAATACTCCTGATTCCAGAGATAAGTGGGCCGTAACTTCCCCACTACTATCTCAACCTTATCTTTTAATTTTGTCCAGTATCTTTTTTATTAAAACTCTATACAAAAGAATACCAGGACAATTTTTAACACTCACATTCTTTTTTGTATGCACCCCACACTTCACTACCAGCTCCACTGCAGTTGCAGGTGTTGAAGCACACCCAAGTGACGCTAGGCCACTTGGGTGGGCCCCGATGATGAAGCAAGTCACCACTAGGTGGTGAGTGAGGGGTTTCCTAACAAAGGAAAAATTCTTCCTGAGTTCAGACAAGAGCCTTCACATACCCTCATCGGGTAGTACTCCTCCATTTTGTTCTTTTGATCCTTGTTATACTCACTCTCCTCCGATACTGCTGCTTTTCTCGCACCGTCAGCACCCTCTTCGGCACGCGATTCTTCCGCTGCTCATCTCTCGATGTCTAGCTCTAGGGGCCTTGGGGTAAGCTAACCTAGTCTAGATTACCTTCCTCAAGAAGATAACCATCCTCTGCTACCAACTGTTAACGCGGGGTTTCTGGTCACTAGTTATCTTACCAGATCCCTAATCATGTCGACTGAATCGTTGGTACCTGTCATTGAGTAAAAGACAATCCACTACTAGGTTAGTCAATTAGGAACTTAGACCACTCTAAAGAACCACTTACCACTGGGAAAGGTTAAAAAGTTTTAATTCAAAGCCAAAAGTATCTGGAGATACAAACATCTCAGAATAAGATTCAAAAGGTATACAGGTATTAATACAAAAAGGTACTCTCTAAATATTCTCAATCGGCAAAAGGAAATTATCAATACTATCTCAAAAAGCATAAGTGTTGCAAGAATCGCTGTGAGTTGCAACCTGAGAGTCATTTACAGAAAGGAAAAGTACAAGTTAAATCTGTCCCTACACTAGACTAAGTGACATCCATACTTAACAAGATCTTTACCTAAAAAGGTGTCAGCAGTGGTGACTTCCAAAGAAGATCACACACTTCCCTTAGTCTTTGTCTCAATTGAAGTCTGTTAGTTCTCTATCTGCCTACCCATCCGCTCTCTTAGGCTTCTCCGATCATCTGCCCTAACTCCTCCCCGGGGTGCTATCCCTAATACCAAATCACATTTCCAATAGGCACGCCCCTTGAGACGCCTCTCACGTGGTGCAGTTTTGAGCGGCAAATCCCGTCCTGGTGCTCCTCTGGACTCTTCATTAAAGTTGACCTTGCTTCCCAGGCTTCTCTCCGTCCAAGCGGTACCCCCTAAAATTCCTGAAGACTCCTACAGGCCTGTTCCTGGCACTTCTGAACAAGGGCCTATTCATTATTTCTGATTTAAGTTCCCCTTGCACCTGCAAACAGACACTCTCTCGGTAGGCCCCAAATTCCAGTCTCTATCATATCTTAGACCATAAAACATGTATAAGAATTCTCAGTTAGTGGCTAGCACAACTTTCCCCTAACGAGCACATTTTAGATCAAAGAGAATGACTTGGTCTTTTCAGGCCTAGTTGATTTACACAAAGCGGGTCTCTGCCGTCTAAAACATTTCTTTTCTTTGGTTTAAACAGTATTTTAACTAACACATATTACTATAATATAATGCAACACATCTATATAAAACACATAATTTTAATACTATGCCTAATAATACATTTGCACTCAAATGACATTAGAATCCACGTCACTAAAAGTGTAGCAGCATCTTTCGTTTCCTGTGAAATGCCATGTGGCCTACACATTTTCATGGTTTGCAGAATTACATTTCGTTTCACTTAGTCATCTAACGTGTGACTCCAACATCATTTTAACATTTCTACAACCTCTACAGTAGTTTTCCACACTTATATATGCATCTATTCTAATTAAAACAAACACTCATATATTTTCTCTATATAAATCGACACTATTGTATATTCCACACTAAGCTAATACT
This sequence comes from Lissotriton helveticus, assembly GCF_964261635.1. Lineage (NCBI taxonomy): Eukaryota > Metazoa > Chordata > Amphibia > Caudata > Salamandridae > Lissotriton > Lissotriton helveticus. The sequence goes on from NC_136072.1 coordinate 1,013,794,865, forward strand.
ACGTGCTTGTAAATATGGTGTACTTATACATTTTTCAGATTTTGTGCTCTCTCAGCACCAAATTCATGGTAAACTGTCTGTCCTGGGGCCATAATTTTCATTATTTCACGCAAGGAGACCTGGACCCCACATGTCCAGCCAAGTTTAGAACCTCACTTCTCCCTGTTAGTGGACAGATGCTAGAATCCCTGGTTAATCATGAGATTACCAACATCTTTGAAGAGGCTAACGTCTTGCATCCTTTGCAATTCAGCTTCCGGGCAGGTTTAAGCACAGAGATAGCACTTTTAAAAGTGATTTTTTTTTTTAAACCCATCTTGTTCTGGGTACAAACACTATTGTGATTCTGCTTGCCCTAATGGCTGCTTTCAACGTAGAAAATATTCACTGGTAAAGGGTAGTTGAAGTGGTTTGAGGGTTTTAGTGTTATTAGTATTTTGAGATTGGTGCTTTCATCAAAGGTTTTGAATGTGATCCTTGAGACATTAGTTTTGGAAGTGTTTGTCTGAGAGGCATGGTGGCTTATCGATTCCCAGCAGGGGTGAGTTAATATGAGATGTAAGAGGGAGGTGCCCCATGCATGTTTGCAGATCACGTTTGAACTTTCTTGTTTTTTCTCACAGTTCAGTTGTGGATTAGAGCCTGTAGCGGTAATGTTGGGTTGTCCATCGGTTTGTAGCGTGATAAGTTCGAAAACCTTTCTTGGGCGATTTCCAGCATTATCGAATTGGTTTCTAAAGAAGTTCGCTTTCGAGATTCAAATCCATTTATTGTTAGTGCTCTTCAATGATCTCAGGTGTTTAAGATGTTTGATGGAGTGTGGTAATCTTCATGATCTTTTGGATAGTCTGAGTTTACGTCTATATACATTTACAATGTAATTAAACCATGGTTTAGATTCTTTGGTGGACATTCTTTTTCATTTTAATGGTATTATCATATCTAGAATTTTCTCCATTGAGTTGTTGTAAAGGGCTGTGAGGGTTTTGGGCCTCTGCATATATTCAAGGTAGGTTTCAAGATGTTGTTGCAGAGGGATGGCAGATTCTTTCGGTTGGTACTGTGTATGCTTCTTTTCCTGTATATGGGTTTCTTTGGTTAAGACGTTTTTGTCCTTACTGTTTCTGTGATGAGGAAAGTGATGAGGTGGGGATCACAAGGGATGATGGATTCCAGTTGGATGTTGTTACACTTGGCGATAATAAGGTCCAAGTTGCCCCCAAATTGAGGTTTGATCTGTCACAGAATTGTGACAAGTTGAGGTCCACTAAGAAGGATTTAAGGCTATTGACTGCTGGGTTGTTACGGTCATTCCAGTGGAGGTTAAAATCTCTGAGGAGGATCTGGTTGCAGTGTTGGTCTGTGTTAGAAAAGATGGTTTCCATAATTTGTTCTATGAATGAAGTGTGATCTCATGGTGGATGGCAGTTTGTGTAGAGTTTGCACACTGGATTGTTGTTATTCAGAATAACAATGCCTAAGTATTCTAGTGAGGATAGGGCAATGTTGTGTGACTGTTTCACTGAGAGGGTGTTACGGTAGATACAAGCAATACCTCCGCTTGGTCTGCTAGGTCTATCTAATCTGATAATGTCATGGTTAGGCGGAACTAGTAAGTACAGGGTAGGTGTGGAGGAGTAATTTAGCAAAGTTTCTGTAAGGAGTAGCTTGTCCAGCTTGTGTGCAAGGATGAGGTCCACTATGTCTGCTGCATGTTTCATTGCCAATGGGCAATTGAGTAACATGCATTTCAAGTGTGGTTTGGTGTCTTTGACGGTTATTTGAGTGATGGGCAGTAGCTTGAGGTTTGACTTGTTTGCAGTTATGTGAGTGTGCCTTAGTTCTATGTGTGGGTTTTTAAAATTGTTTGTATTTGATCCAATTCAGCTCTATGCCGGAATCTGTAGAATTATATGGGAGGAGGAGGGAGTGAATTTTACATTCAGAGAGAGGATCTTTGACTCTTGAAGGCTGAGTCTAGGGATTGTGGTAGGGTTTTGTTCTCCATTTCAAATGGGGAGATGCTGAGAGAGTTGGGGTCCCATTGGTTGGGTAGCCTGAAGGTGGTCTAGAGTGATATTTAGTGCCTGGAACAGTATTGTGGCTATTCCTCATGGGAGTTTTGCAGATCCATCAGTTGTTAGCCAAGTCTGTGGTGATGCTTATTAGATTTGTAGGTCTGTCTAAAGAAGTTCTAGGTCTTTTGTATTTACATCAAGTTTAGAATCTAGTCATGTGTGAGAGCAAGATGTTGATGTTTGGGTCCAGAGGTCCGGAGAAGGAGGAGCTTATGACTGTTGTGTTAGAAGGTTTCTGGTCTAGTAGAACCAGCCGGGTGGAGATTGGGGTGTAGATGGGAAGGGGTTGAGGAGTGGAGGAGGAGGGTTGGTGATCTGGCCAGATAGGTTATGTGATGTTGTTCAGTAGGGGGTAATCAGGAATCATGGGTGAGATCATTTCAGCCGAAGGGAGTGCCTTAGTTTTATTCGATGTATTCATGTGGGTGTATTGAGCCATTAGGGGGACAGTCAAGGAGGTATGGCTATTTTCTTGGCTGTTAATAATCTCTGTATGCGCCAAAATAGCAGGGTAATAAGGTGGTTGTCAAGTTTGGTGCTTTATGGGTGGGGATTTATCTTCCTCAGAAGGTGGTGGAGAGTTGGTGTTATGTGTGTAGCCCACCGTGGGGGGTAAGAGGGGTAAGGGATGGAGCACTTAATGCAGATAAGGTATGAGGGTACATTACTGTGGGTTCCTGGGAGGAGCCTGCAGAGTCAAGATAGCCTTGTTATGGGGTATGTTTGTTACTAGGTAAAAAGTTTTTGATGATAGAGAAGGTTTCATCAAAGAATTCTAGATTTCATTCTGAAGATTGGATTAGTTTTAGAAATGGGATTTCTGGTTGGCTAGGGCATGCTCCTAAGCCAGGCAGAAACCACAACTCTCGTCAGGGCAAGGGAGTTACGCACTGCTCACCCCCTTGGTAGCTTGGAAGAGCAGTCAGGCTTATCCCAGAGGCAATGTGTAAAGCATTTGTGCAATGCACTCACTCACACAGCAGTGGCACACTAGGCACACCAGGAAACTCCCTATAAGGTTATGTAAAAATAGCCTTTGTATTATCCATAAAACACATTAGAACATATCACATATGTAAACTGTGCCACCAGGCACTTGTCATGTATTTACAGGTATTTTCATAATTCACCAGGACAATCGGGCCACCGTCATAATCATCACAATTCGCAGTTAGTGAGGACAACCAGTAATTACTGCCAAGAGTGCACTAGGCACAACACATTAGGCATGAACCTTACAGTAGGGGTCAGCAGTAACTACTGGTAGGATCACACTGAGCATAGTACTTTATGCATAACATCACCAGCAGCGCACCAGTGTAAAGATATTAGGGTGCGCACCTTATAAATCCATTATGCCCACCTTAGGAATATCACCATTACGGTACATAGGGTGTAACCCAGAAAAGTGGTGACCACAACTAAGGAGTGGCACCTGCACTCCTGCTACCTGTACTGTAGCAACTGTCTTTCCCTGCATAGTCTCCTGGGCTACCTGCCGGCCTACTACAGAGAATGTGGTAATTTTGTGGCGATCCTTTCTTCTTTGGGACCCTTGGCCTCCGACAAGGTTCCACCCCATTCCTGGTAATTAAGAATATCCCTGGTGCCGAGCACACCAAATAAGGGGACGGGCGCAAGATGCACCTAGTCTCGGCCCAACACCAGCAGGCAAGTACGGCCAGTATCCTGCTCCCACATTGCCTGAGCAGAATGGCCCAGTGCACAAAAGTCAGGTTGGGGGCGCAACACAAACCGTGTCCTTACTGAAGAAGAGTGCCCCGGTGCCCAGCACATACAGCATGGTGGGGAGGCTGCTCCACCCCTGTCTCACCTGGAATACTCCTGCAATTGTGCAGGGCCATTGCCGAAGCTTCTACAACACTGTGGTTGGCGCGGGAGCGATTCTTTAGCCCCCGCCAGCCGAATTCCACAGAGTCCGCTGCCCGAGACAGTGCAGCGCAGCAGCAGAACAGAGACAGCCTGACTTGGTCACCTCACTCGTTTCCTCCTGTGTCGGCTGTCTGTACCCACATGGTATGGAACTGGAAGGGAGAGATTTGCTGCTGGCCACACACAGAGCGAAGTCTCTGTCGTCTCTGCTCCTTTCTGTTTGTGACCATGGGCCAGCACACATTCAGGCCGAGATGCCGCCTGACTTCCGGCTATACCATAACACCCTCTATGCCTGCCGCAGGGGGGAATGGAGCCCACTTCTCGGGCTCAGGAAGACCACGCACCCTCCATTCTCTCGTTGTGGACTTTCGGCGGCCCCCAGGTGAGGGGAGGCAGGAGGCTTGATTTCCTCCTTGTAGGAGTCCCCGCTAACAACCACGCAACAGCCGCATGGCTTCCTGTACTGTGGCTTCACTGCCACCGTGCAACGGCGCCCGCCACACTTAATGTAGGAGCCCCCTCCTCGGGCTCAGGAAATAAAATAAAAAAACACCCACCATGCGCTTCTGGTGTGCAGGCACAGCACTCAGGGACACAGTGAAGACGAAACGCTCCTCACGCTCCATGGCAATATAAAAAACACAGCGCTCAGCCTGGTGGTAAGTCTCCAGAGTACCACAAGGCAGACCAGCCCACAGGGCTTTCCAGCATAGGTTGAGTCCTTCCAGTTCCCCCAGCAGGCCAGTCCATGTGGCAGTTCCTGCTAGCACACTGCAGCCCACACATTGTCTTAGTCCCAAGCAGGTCAACAGACATGACAGCCCCAATATTTATATTCCACAAAGTCTTTGTTCTGTCCTGCTACGGAGCCTTGGACCCAGTCCAAACCAGTTCTGGGGGGGCATTTATCAAGTGCACAACACTCTCTATTGTAAGTGTAGGTTCTGGCCCCAGACACATCACAGGGTGGCAGAGCCGGCATTGTGGAAGGCACGCACAGCCCTGTTCGGGTTCATGTGCTACTCCTCCAAATGCAGATCAGGCCTCTTCGGCCTAGCGCTGACTCACCCAGACTCTTTGGGCTACTGCACCTCCCCAGCTCCTGTAACTCCAAGGCCAGACATTCAATTCACAACAGGCAGGCACAAAGACACATAGCACACAGAGATGCCCACTTCTAAAAGTGGCATTTCTAAAATAGTAATATTAAATCAGCGAACACCAATATACGGCATTTATCACCACTATTCCAAACATACCAAACCTGATCATGCTACCCCTCTCAGATCAGGAATTACCACTGAAGCACATAGCAGGGAATCCCCAATGCATTCCTATGAGAGGGCAGCCTCATAGCAGTGAGAAAGCAAATATGCTGTTTGTCACTACCAGGACATGCCACACAGTTAAGGTACATGTCCTACCTTTTACCTACACCGCACCATGCCCATAGGGCTAGCTAGGACGCACCTTAAGGGTGACTGACATGTACTAAAAGGGGAGTCACAGACATGGCAACCACTTTATGTGCCACGTCACAGTGGCAGTAAACTGCACACATAGGCCCTGCAATGGAAGAGACCTGAGAGGGTTTGAAAGCCCACTATGGTGTGTGGCACAAGCAGCACTGCAAGACCACCAGTCGCATTCAATTTGCTGGCCCTGGGTTTATGAAATACCACTGTACAAGGGACTGACAAGTAAATTAAATATGCCAAATAGGTGTAGATCAATCTTACCAAGTTAACCATGTAAAGCACATGCTCTTTAGCACTGAACAGCAGTGATAAAGTGCCCGGAGTCCTAAACCCACCAACACAGGTCAGAAAAAATACTGCAGGAAAGCAAAAGGTTCTGGGATGACCCAGCAAAAAGGGCCAAGTCCAACAATGAGGATATTCCGGTTATTGTATAGGGTGATGGCTGCCTCAGCTCTACAAGCTGATGAGGGGGCTACTGAAAGTTTGAGCCCATGTGGAATTCTCCTGGATGCCATGATCCGGGGCTGAGAGAGCAAGGCTTTGCGGCATTGTGCTCTTCTATTAACATAGAAATTAAGACCACTTATAGTGCCTCCCATTTTTGCACAGAAATTGGGTCAGAGATTAGCATTTCTGGGTTAGATTTGGGGAATCTGTGTTTTAAGCTCTTGCATGCATTTATACTTAGATTAGGGGGATATAGAAGTCTACAGGAGTTGCAGCCTACATGCTGGAGGCCCCAGTAACAGTTCAAGAGATAGAAGAAGCGAACATATGATCAAATATAAGAAGGTAACCTCATGAGACAAATATTTCTAGGTCTGGGTGCAGGAGTAAAACTACTACACAAAAATGATATGCACCCACAGGCCTGTATAGCTTCAATTTTGTTGATGCATGCTGTTGGTACTGACCCACTTACAATAGAATATTCACACATAAAAAGATTGTCTTAAGATCAACTTTAGTATGTCTTCTTTCACATATATTTAAAAAAAATGTTCAGTTACTCCGTATGAATTATTACGAAAATTATTTCATTATTGAAAAATGTCTACAAATACATTTCAAAGTCCTTTATATGTATTGTGACACATTTGTAAACATAGGTTTCTTTGCTTTGTTAAAAACACAATGGTGTCACCAAAGATGAACTACCTACTCATATCCAACCCTTGCATTCTTATTATCATTCTCACTGTAACACTAGAACACTAAACATTCATACAAGAGTCCCAGTAATTTGTATATCAAAACGAGCAATTATTGTTATCCGCTGTGGTGTTTTGAGCTGGGATATGTTATCCAACAGAGGGCAATGCACATTTCTATGAAGGCATATAATGTACCTATCACTTTCTTCAGGACCACACAACAATGTTCTGAATCATTTCCATAGGTGGGTATGATGTGAAGACCAGCACAGGCCTAGATCCGAGCCGAAGCAACAGGCTTGCGCAGCTGATAGAAGCTAGAGACCGAGACAGTGTCCCTCTGGGCCCGCACCCCACCCCAGGTGGTGATACATGTTACCTGGGGAGGCGTGACCCCACTCTCCTCTCCTCTGTCTGCGACTTGGACCTTGATCCACAACCCGTGTCAATGGGCACAGCGAGCTCAGGCCGGTGGCTCAGCTCATCCGGGGCTGCCGGTTTCACTCTGAGGGCCCAAATGACCTGGCCCTCCTTCCAGCGGTCGCAGTGGACACCGAGACCAGCCCGCAGCACTGTGAAGACTTACTTCAAATTTGGTGCACACACTACCCAGGCACTCCTCACCAGCGCCTCTGGTTGCACCTCGACACGCACTCTGCGTATCCGGACTAGCCTCTTATCTGGTGCACACGATGACCAGGTGCTCTTCACCAATGCCTCCTCTTGCACCTCGACACGCACCCTACGTGTCCCAGTCTCACCTCTTCTCCCGGTGCACACAACGACCAGGCGCTCTTCACCAATGCCTTGGCTGCACCACGACATGCACCCTGTACGTCCGAGTCTCACCTCTTCTCCTGGTGGTCACGATGACCAGGCGTTCTTCACCAACGCCATGGCTTGCACCATGACACGCACCCTGCGCATCCTAGACTCACTTCTTCGTTCGGTGCACACCACGACCAGGCACTCCTCACCAACGCCTTGGCCTGCACCACGAGTGAAACATAACAGGAGTGGGATCCATAGACCACGTCGGGATTGGGTGAATTGTAGAAACAAAGAACAATATCCCAATAGGTATCAATTCAAAGACAGTTATGTAAGTATGCAAAAAGCATTACAGAAACAGGAAAAAAGGAGACTCAATTGGATTCTGTTAAGGGTATTAATCACCATATATTTCGAACAGAGATTCAACAGGGTATACAGTTAAAGCAGCACTGTATCAGAGGAATCATGTGACAACCCGAGGGCACTTGGTGCGAAGTAATATATACAAGTGAACATAGGTGGCGACGCACGTGATCAGAGTGAACAGCGTGAACGCCGCAAAGTGAACAATAGTGTAAATAATGTACAGTCGTGGCTCAAAAGAATTATATTTCACATCAATTGTATTCATAAATTTCCAATTTTTTGTGAGCCATTTGGAAGGAATGCGCCTAATATTGCGCTGTGGAGTCGAGGGCGTTTCGATCCTCTTGAATTGGGATCGTCTTCAGGACGGGGTTGCCCAGTTTGTGAAGTGCTGCGGGATGAAAATGAGAGTTCAGGGGGGTAAGGGTGGCCGGGAAGTTGGCACGGGTGGTCGGGCAAGGAGTCAATAGGAGGTGTGGAGGTGTGCGGGGGTGCCCTACTGTGGGAGGGGAGAATGCCGGTAGGGCGTGAATGGGGGAGATATGATGAAGGATGATCTGGTGACAAATCAGAACGGCCAAGACTATAAACAACGGAGTGAAACCGGGGTACTGGTGTTCGTGATGGCGTCGAGGTTAAGAGAAGGGCGAGAGGCTGATTACAGTGTCTAAGTGGATACAATCGCGGAGGTCTAACCTCAATGTACCAGAATTGGTGAGTTGGGCCCAGTGAAAGTATAGGTGCGAGGTCGTTTAAAGTGAATGAGCAGAAAAGCAACGCGGTGGTCTAAACCTCAATGATGCATTTGTAGTGAGTTGGGCCGAACATTAAATGCCCAGTGAAAAGGAATAAGCGAGAGGCAGATTACTGTGCCAGAGCATAAACCGCCGTGAAGGTGTAAACCTTAATATTACATTCATAGTGAGTAGGGCCGGTCTGGTATGCGCCGTGAGAGTAGCTAGTAATGCGAAGGTTATGGCGTGTGAAATTGGCCCGGGAGAGAGACCAGATGAACACTGCGTGGAGTAAAAGGTTCGAAGGACCTCAAAGGCGGGCTGAACCTGGCGTGCAGTTTCGGGCATGTGGAGAGTCCATTAGGAGTGAGGCGCTAGGTCAAAAGGAGGCGTGGGGGCATACCTGGGTGGCACTGTTGGAATTGTTGGTGCCAAGGGTTCCAGATGGAGACGGCAGTGTCTTCCGTAAAAAACTGGAAGGGAAGGGGAGAGCGTGAGGCGGGCTGGTGGAGGTATCCTGGAGCAGAGTGTGAAGCAAAGAAAAAGGCGGCATACTAACTTGAGTAGTAGAGGGAGCGTCTGGGGTATACGTCTCAGCGAGTCCGGGGGAAGGGAAAGCAGCCGATTTCAGTAGAGCAGCGCCTGACGGGAGGGAAAGGAAAGTGAGTCAGGCACATGAGCCGGTCCAACTGAAGCACAGAGGTGGCCAGGGACTCCTAGGGGTAATCAGCGTACCTGAATAAATCGTGGTGACTGCTGTGGACTGGATCCGGTCGGGTGAAGCGGCTGTGAAGCTGGAGCACCTACAGACAGAGGCCAGGAAGTGTTGTATAAATCAAAGGTGGCGCGCTGGGAGGAAACGCCTAGCATGATGTGGGCAATGGGCGGGGCCTCAAGGGAACAGTAAATTAAAGGGGAAGGCACCAAATCGTCTGGAAGGGAAGGGGAGAGCGTGAGGCGGGCTGGTGGCGGTATCCTGGAGCAGAGTGTGAAGCAAAGAAAAAGGCGGCATACTAACTTGAGTAGTAGAGGGAGCGTCTGGGGTATACGTCTCAGCGAGTCCGGGGGAAGGGAAAGCAGCCGATTTCAGTAGAGCAGCGCCTGACGGGAGGGAAAGGAAAGTGAGTCAGGCACATGAGCCGGTCCAACTGAAGCACAGAGGTGGCCAGGGACTCCTAGGGGTAATCAGCGTACCTGAATAAATCGTGGTGACTGCTGTGGACTGGATCCGGTCGGGTGAAGCGGCTGTGAAGCTGGAGCACCTACAGACAGAGGCCAGGAAGTGTTGTATAAATCAAAGGTGGCGCGCTGGGAGGAAACGCCTAGCATGATGTGGGCAATGGGCGGGGCCTCAAGGGAACAGTAAATTAAAGGGGAAGGCACCAAATCGTCGCGATTAACTTTATAGGTGTGTTGGAGAACGGACAGGGCTCATATAAGTCGTGGGTGTGGGTGCAGCTGTGGAAAAATGCCGGTATCACTAGGTGGCAGAAAAGCTATGTTGGCCAAATAAAACGGAAAGATGAGAATCACTTAGGGTCACATGTTTATGGTAATTCATTTTACATGCGACAAGAGAAATAACAAAGCCACAGAAGCATTACAATTGACTCACATGTGTGAGGACATTGACTTTTACATGTGTCAAGTAAATTACGGGGGCACAACCACATTAAAAAAAAAATTTTAAAAAACATTGCACACGTAGTAGAGACCAATTACATAGTCAAGGGGTATGTAAGCATGGTATCATCTATGGTGTACTGTGTATAGACAGCTAAGCAATGTCAGTAGTGTTGTCTATAAGAATGAAGATGATAGGGTACTGATGAATGGTAGGGGAGAAAGGTTCATAGGAAAAGGGACTAGGTGATCACGGTACTGTTCCATTCATCACTGGTGTTCAAACCATGGTTAACAGAGTCAGTCAACTAAAGTCATCCATTTACATTCCGCCTTATTCAGTAGGCTTTTGATGTTGCCTCCTCTGATGGGCAACGAAGGTTTCTCAATCACTTGCCATCTTATGTCTGTGTCCAGGTGTTGGTAGTCGATGAAGTGTGAGACCAAGGGCGCAGTTAGGATTTTACAGTTTATTCTGCTCTTGTGTTGGATGATGCGCTGCTTTATCATCTGGGTCGTTTGTCCAATGTATATCAGGTCGCATGGACACCGGATGGCGTAGATCACATTCTGTGATCTACAGTTGGTCTGATTCTTGAGTTTGTGGACACGGCCATTGTAGATAAACTCTTTGGTGTTGAACGTGAGGTCGCAGACACTGCAACTCTGGCATTTGTAGTGACCAACAACGGAATCCAATCCCCAGGCTGCGGTTATAGTATGCTTGTCGCTGGGTGGATGTGGCCAGGTAATGGCGTGTACCAGATGGCTGGCAAGATTATTGCCTCGTTGATAGGAGAACAGAGGTGGGTCTTGAAATTCTTGATGGGAGCGTAGTAGTGGCCAGTTCTTTTTGATGATACTGCTGATGTTGTTGCTGTCAGGGCTGAATGTGGACACAAACGGTATTCTAGTCATGGATTTCTTGGTGTGTGGGGTCAGGAGGTGCTCACGGTGACAATACCAAGCCCTCTTCTTCGCTCTAGTTACAAGGCGATGCGGGTATCCTCTGTGTATCAATTTGTTTGTAAGTATATCAGCTTCGCAGAAATAATCTTTGCACCATTTACAGTTGCGTCTGATGCGCAAAAATTGACCATAAGGAAGTCCATCGCGTAGACCTCGTGAGTGGTGGCTGAAATATTGTAACAAAGTATTTATTTCTGTGGGTTTCCGATAGAGGGACGTGCCTAAAATCCCATCTTCTAAGTGGATGGTGACATCCAAGAATGGTAAATCGTTTGTCTTGCAGTCGCTTGTAAACTTCAGGTGTTCTTGTGCGCTGTTCAGCCACTCGATGAAGGGGTATAATGTATCCGTGGTGCCATTCCAGATGAGGAGGACGTCGTCAATATATCGATGCCAGAGATAGATATTTGGCAGGTACGGGTTGGTAGGGTAGAGGAGGAGTGTTTTCTCCATGTTATGGACAAACAGGACGGCAAAATTTGGAGCGAAACAAGCGCCCATTGACACACCCTTCACTTGAAGATAATAGGTGTCACGGTATAGGAAGTAGTTGTTCTGTAGTGCAATACGGAGGAGGTCCATGATGAATTCAGTGGGGATCTGTGTAGGTTGCAGTCCGGAAAGTAGCAGGCTTCTGATGACTTGAAGGCCTTCACTGTGGGGGATGTTGGTATATAAAGACTCAATGTCCATGCCAACCATCAGTTGAGTGGAGGTGTCAAATGCCTTGTCTTCAATGGTGTTTATGAGATCCATAGTGTTGCGTATAAAGGTGTCAGTAAGGGGTACAAATTCCTTGATGATAGCGTCTATGTATTTCCCCAATGGTTCCAGTATTGAACCACATCCAGAGACGATTGGACGTCCGGTGGGGTTGACACTATCCTTGTGGACCTTGGGTAGGACATACAGGACAGGGGTCCTGGGATAAGGATTACTGAGGAATTCATATTCCTTCTTGGTAATGATGTTGAATTCCTTAGCCTGATTGGTTACGTCTTGTATTTTGGATCTGATGTCATTCAGTGGATCCTTGGAGAGAGGGCGGTAGTGGTCTGGATTGGAGAGTTAGCGCTTTATTTTCAAGTCATACTGGTTTATACCCATGATAACAATCCCACCCCCTTTGTCCGCGGGTTTGATGATGATTTCAGAATTGTTTTTTAGGGAGTTCAAGGCTTCTTTCTCGGGCATGGGAAGGTTGTATGGGATGAAACGTGGTTGGGTCTTGAGGTCTTGCACCACGACACGCACCCTGCGCATCCGAGTCTCACCTCGTCTCCCGGTGCACGCAATGACCAGGTGCTCCTTACCAACGCCTTGGCTTGCACCATGACACCCTCTCTGCGCGTCCAAGACTCGCCTCTTCTCTGCTGCACAGGATGACCAGGCGCTCTTCACCAACGCCTCCTCTTGTACCTCAACAAGCACCCTGTGCATCCGAGTCTCACCTCTTCTTACGTTGCACACAACGACCAGCCGCTCTTCACCAATGCCCTGGCTTGCACCATGACACGCACCCTGCACATCCGAGACTCAATTCTTTGTTCAGTGCACACCACGTGCTCCTCATCAACGCCTTGGCTTGCACCACAACACGCACCCTGCGCATCCAAGTCCCACCTCGTCTCCCGGTTCACACAATGACCAGGCGCTCCTCTTTATTTATTTAATCAACTTATAAAGCGCACTGTTACCTTGCAGGCATCCTGGCGCTGGTGGCTACATGAGAAGCGAGAATATGTGTCGGGCAAGCACAAGAGGCTATGGTTAAATCAGGTAAAACCAGGGTTAATGTGTTTGTGCATCAACGCCTCACTTCTAGAGTCTGGAGTCCCATACCAAGTGCTCGTGGTTGCTTGCCCAGTTCCCCTGGAATTTCCTTGAGCAACCCTCAGACCCAAAAATATCCTCTAACCTGTATTGGACCATAATGGTCCAAAGCAAAAGGCTCAAAATATGATAAAAAAAAAAAATAAAAACACCCAGCAGAGAAGATTAAAGATATTTCAAAGTCCTATTGGGATGGTCAGCTAAAAAGAGGGAGACGCCCTCTCCTGACCTCTGTGTACAAATTCTGGTAAAATTGTGAAAAACTGTTCCTCTTTAAAGAACCTCCTTCTCCAACCTGAATGGTCAAGAAACAGGCACTGCTTTTTGGTACAGAAGTACATGAGTTTTGAACAAAGTACATCCACAGCCTACCTCTTACCCAGTTCACCCAACTCTCCCAAAAACTCCTCAGCAATGCCTTGGCTTGCACCACGACATGCTCTCTGCATGTCCCAGACTCAGCTTACTCCCGCATGCCCACAATCACAAGGCACAACTTCTGAGGGTCTCAAGCTGCAAAAGCACGTGCACACAGCATTGCTTGGGACTTCTCTGGAAACTTTTATGTTTCCAAACACAGCACAAAGCACAGTCTTCGTCAAGCAGGGCCCCCCGCGCCTCCAAGCACAGTCCCAACAGCCTCTTCCTTGGTTAGAACAGAAAACTGCAGACCAGCTCCATATCATGAAGCAAGAGATGGTCCAGATGCAGGGCAGCCTGGTGCCATCTCAACCCCTTCCTGGGTCAAGACTTCTCCCAGCTCCTCTCACCTCTCACATCCAGAAAGTCAATCCACATTCAGCAGAGACACACAGAAATGCTTAAAGCTCAAAACTCAGCCACTTTCAAAAAGAGTGGTTTCTGAATACACAGTGACAAAACCACTTTCACAGAAAGATGTGTTATGACACTTTGAGTTCATACATACTACACTTCACCTCTCCATTTTAAACTTATAGGAAACTAGGCTAACAAGCACAACACCCAGCCTCCCCCATTCTGTCTTATGGGCAGGATGGCCTTTCAGCAGCGAAAAACGAAATGGAGTGTTTTTCACTGTCACGACATAACACACGCCTTAGTATATGTCCTGCCTTTTACTTACACTGCAGGTCTGAGTTCCCTTTTCTGGGCGCCTTTGCATTACTAGCCCCGACGCACACAGTGCACATCACTAGGGACATTACTAGTAAGGCAAGCATACCAATCATGGCCAACCAATTACCATTACACTTTACATAGGGAACACTTGTACTTTGGCACTGATTAGCAGTAGCAAAGTACCCAGAGCATCTAAATTGGCAACTCTATGTCAGAAAAACTGTCTAGGGGGAAAGCAAAAAGTTTAGGGAATTTTAGCCAAAAAGGCCAAGTCCTACAATGTCAATGAGTTTCCTTGATGTCTGTTTAGACAGATCAAAGAGAAATGCATGCCAATAGTATTAGTACAGTTGTCATTAATACACAGACTACGTTGGTTTCCATAGAACTCAGGAATAGGAATACCCCCTATTAGTTACTACATTATCTATATTTGTGGTTCGCTAATAGCCTTCTTCAAAAGATCTACATGTACCTAGGGTGAAAAGAAAATAATTCAAAGATTTACCTGAAATAAGAGATGTATTACTCACAGGGGAAATGCTACCTCGTGATGAAAAGTATAAAAGGAAAGCTAGGGATGATCTCATAATGCTACAAATTACTGGTGACCCCTAGATCCCTTTATGTAATTTTCCATATGATTTCTTCCTTTACTGTATTGAGAGAGAAGATCCAAAAGGTCTCTCTTTCTTTACTTACTTTCATGCTGGTGCGTCCTGATTTCTGTTTGAAACATATTGGAAAATATTAAATGTCAATGAAGAAGAACTAACATGGGGAAAATCTGAATTTGTATTCAAACGTAATGCAAACCTAAGAGACAAAATGATCAACTCCAGACTAAATGCCAAAACAGGAAACACACAAAAGACCATGGATGGTATGCAGCTGGTGAAAGGGAATCATCGCTGTGGCACCGTGCGACAGGAAGGCCCGGGAGGCTAGAGGTGAGACCCGGTGAGCTGTAACGAACGGAGAAGAGAGCCCCCCCTGTGGGCCCGGTTCGGTACGAACCCGGGACCAACCACGGACACATAAACACAGCCTGTTGAATGGTGGGCAGTGGAGGAGCGCGTCAGTACCACAGCACCCGGTACCCGCTGCCCCGAGACAAAGACAAGCGGCTCATGGGAGTGCCGGCGTGCAAGAGTAATCATGAGCAATTGTGAAGTGGCCTGCTGGTCTGCACAGAAGACCGCCTCTGGGACTTAGACCCACCGGGATACTCCTGACCCTAAGGTGTGCGCAGCTTAGGGCGCGGTGAGGACCCAGAATTGCACACTTGCATTTGACCACACACTGAGCAGCAGCGGGCACCCAGAGATACACGTGCGGACCTGGACTGCGACAACTGCCTCCCACATGACATTGCGTCGGAGTGCCTGTTGATAGATCAGGACAGCGCCTCGGTGAAAGCAGCTGGGAAGGGAATAACACTGCGATGACTGCGGTGATGGGGTGCGACTCTGCTCAGGCTGGGACACCCCAGGACATACGGGAGACGCGAGGAGTGGGACCCACATTCTCTGAGGACTGCGCTGCGGAGTGGGGCAACGAGGGTGCCACGCTGCGCGCAGGGAGTCAATAAGTGATATTGAGTGTCACAACGCGACGGTGCGCCAGGTCACAGCCCTGTGCTGAGTGGCGGAGGGCCTCGGACACTGAAGCTATGGGCAAGAACGACAGAACGCAGACCAAATTGGCCTTTGAGCAGCGACGATCCAAACCACCGGAAGAACAGGCGCCAGAGCCATCCCCGTTGAGCAGGGGTCCAGAGGGCTCACTATATGCGGATATAAAGGACATGCTGGTAACTATGGAAAAAGGCCTGCAGGATAGTATGTCGTCCATTGGCTCGAAAATAGACGCTCTATCATATCGGATGGACCGCATGTCAGAGCGAGTAGACAAGCACGCGGAGGGACTCGACATGTCCGAGAGACGAATCACAGAAGTTGAAGAGGCGCAGTCTGAATGGGATAAAGACCGCAAGCAGTTCACTAAACTACTCCAAGTCATACAGGACAAGTCTGAGGATTTGGAGGCCCGCTCGAGAAGATCGAACATCCGTATTACGGGTATTGCGGAGACAACGCAGACAGGGAAGATGGAACTCTTTGTTGAGAAACTTTTGACCACGATGCTGGGAGAGGACGTGTTCTCTCCGATGTTCATAGTGGAAAGAGCGCACCGCACGCTGGGCCCCCGACCGTGCACGGGCGCACCTCCACGCCCGATAATAGCGAAGCTCTTGAACTATCGGGACCGAGATGCTGCGTTGAGGGTTGTGAGGGAAAAAGGGAAACTACAATTCGAAGGCATGGAGGTCTCCATTTATCCGGACTTCACGGCGAAAGTGCAGGAGGAGAGGCGCCACTTCGCCCCGTACAAGATGCAACTCAAGGAACTAGGTCTGGACTATGCGATGTTGTACCCGGCAAAACTGCGGGTGAACAGACAGGGCCACTCACACTTCTTTACAGACCCCAGAGAACTCCAGAAATCATTAAAGGTATGGTCCAAGGAGCAGAGAAATAGCCCCAGAGGTCAACATGATGAGCAAGGTGCACACAGCCAGCTAGACGAACAAGAATGATCGGAGGGGCGATAGTCGGCCTTGCACACTGCGCGGCGAGCTGGCTAATGAAGCGCTTTGTCTCTACTGGGACTTGTCATGAGGCGCTCTTTGGAAGACAAGCAACCTGGAACGATGGACATAGGGGGTACAGCAGCGAAAATGCAACTCCACAGATGGATGAGACCTTTTCAATATGTTTGGTCCTGATTGCAGGCAGGAACGATTGACAGACTATATGGGGGCTAGGTCTTTGCATATATACAGTCCCACATGGTAACCGACTGCTGATAACGGTATGTGCACCTTGAGAGGGAGGAGGGGAGGTAATGAAGGGCTAGGCCCTTGGATACTCTAAACTGTTTTACTGTACGCCTCCCGTTAACGAACAATTGGAAGGTGATGGAGCCGGGGCAAAGGCGAAAACTGTTATGCAGATGTACAGCTGTGTATTTGTGCTGGCGACCTCTGCCCTAGTGCTTTTGGCTATAATGGTTCCTATGGAGCCCTGTTCAGGGGATCAGGGACACATGTAGAGTTGGAAGTTGATGGGTGGGATTGGGTCCTGTCAGGCCAGGTTGGGGGTGGTCTGCTGTGGTTGGGGGGAGTGTATGTGTTGGGATGTTGTTATCTTGCACAGGGGGTACTGAAAGTTGAGCCACGCAGCGTGCTACCCGATTTCACATGTAGGAGAATCATTGATACCGACATAGCCTCGCAGAGACTGTTTAGCAGTGATGGGAGGGCGCCTTTTGATAATGCTTCCGCTGTACGTCTGGAATGGCTGAAATAAATGTGATGGCCGCAGACGGCGGGCCTGACACACTGAAGACTTTGACCTGGAATGTGAGAGGGCTGAATGATTACCGCAAACTTAGGAAAGTGCTAAACTATCTACATAGGCATCACATTGACCTGGCACTACTACAAGAGACTCACCTCCCCCCAACGAGTAAGATGCTTGCTGCTAAAGGATTCGGGGGTAACAGTTTGGCCGCGGGCTTCACTACACACTCAAGGGGGGTGGTAACGTGGGTCAATCCTCGATCCCAATTAAGGCTAACACTGATTGAGACAGACTTGGAAGGTCGCTATCTGATCGCCAGATGCGTTGGTAAAGGACACGATCTTATAGTAGTTAATGTATATGGGCCTAATTACGACCACCCTGAGTTCTATGTGGCGCTGGCCGGGCACTGCAGATCGCACGCTTCCTCTAAAATGCTTTTGGGAGGGAGACTTCAACTTTGTGTTCAATCCGGACCTGGATAGATCCAGGGGTCCGCCTCGCCGGCCGTCTGCGGCAGCCCTCCACATGCAAGCGGAATTGGTTAAATTGGACCTTGCTGATGTTTGGCGAACCAGGCACCCCACACAGGGAGGGTACACGCACTATTCGGCGTTTCACGACATACATACAAGAATTGATTATTTCCTTGCCTCAGAGTCGGTGCTTCCTGGTGTACTCCCGCGCACGCTTTCAGACCATTCCCCCCTACTTTTGACGCTGGTGGTGCGAATAAAGCGAATCCCGCCATTTACTTGGCGATTTCCCCCTTATTCTCTATTGGATGAGGTGTTCAGAGGAGAAATGGCAAATGATATAGATACCTTCTTTGAGACTAATTTGGGGTCTGTGGACAGTTTCCAGACTATGTGGGATGCATTCAAAGTTTATATCAGGGGGATGGCTATGGCCAAGCATTCTAGTGTCCTGAAGTCCATTAGACAAAGGTTGAAGCATCTTGAAACTCAATTGAAGGATTTTGAGACGAGGCTGCAGAACAACCCAAATGAGGATGTACGGCACAGATAAAAACATTACTTTCTGACTATAATGAGGAGGCGGATAGAGAAGTGCAACATATGGGCAAGTATGCCACAGCTCGGACATATGGGGAAGGGGAGAGGCCCAGCTCAGTGTTAGCCAGAATAATGCGTCAGGAAAGGCATTGATGAGTTACTAACAGCCACGGGTGAGGTACTTACTGATGAGGCAGAGATCCTTGATGAGTTTAGAGGTTACTATGGGGATCTCTATAAGTCGAAATCCTCCCTGATGGAGGAAGAAATCGATGACTATCTCAGCTACATTAAAATGCCATTCTTGTCTGATGCGCAGAGGGAATTTTTGATGACACCAATCCAGGAAGATGAGGTACGGGAGGCGTTGGGTGGGATGCGTTCTGGTAGTGCCCCGGGGGCGGATGGCCTCACAGTTGGCTTTTACAAAGCGTTCATAGACAAATTAATGCCACACCAGATCTCACTATTTGATGATATCTGCGCAGAGGTTAGCATGTCGGCCTCCATGAGTGAGGCGCTGCTGATCACAATTTTGAAACCTGGGAAACCCCCCAACTCTTGCGGTTCCTATAGGCCACTTTCACTAATTAATGTTGATGCCAAACTGTATGCTAAGGTGTTAGCCACGCATCTTGCTCTGCTTGCTCCGGACCTTGATGCACCAGAGCAGGCCGGCTTTGTCCCAGATCGCAATCTCACGTATAATATCTGTACGGTACTGGGCACCATGCAACACGTACGACAAGAGAATAAGGCTCTAGCCATTTTCCTTGATATGGAGAAGGCATTCGACTCTGTGGAATGGCCATTCATGATTAGAGTATTGTGGAAGCTGGGGTTGGGTGAACCCTTCCTTGTATCACAAACCCACAGCCAGGCTACGAATCGGGGACACGGTCACTGAAGCTTTCGAAACAAGCATGGGAACCAGGCAGGGTTGCCTCCTCTCACCCTTATTATATGCGCTGATTGCGGAACCTTTGGCATGTGCGATCAGGGAATATCATGGTCTGGAGGGCATCAACTTCCCGACGTACAAAATAGGTATCTCCACATACGCGGACGACACACTGCTGTATGTCCGTGATCCGGAAACAAATCTCAAATCGGTACTTAGAGAGGTGGTTCGATTTGGGGCCCTTTCAGGGCTGAAAGTTAATTGGACCAAATTGGTCGCGTTCCCGCTGACACCAATCCCAGAGCCGTTTGAGATGGAATATCCATTGCAGTGGTCGACTGATCCGGTTCGGTATTTGGGGATACATTTACATACGGACCCAGAAATACTGATACGGGAGAATTATGGGGTGGCTTTTTCCAAGCTGGTAGATGACGTTGAAAGATGGTGCAAGCTTCCCCTGTCCTTAATAGGCAGGATTGGCATCATGAAAATGGTGATATTGCCAAGGTTCTTGTTCCTGTTCTCTAATATTCCGGTTGTCCTCTCCAAGGTATTTTTAAACAGCTGACACAAGTACTCATTAAACTTGCATGGGGGGGTAAACAACCCAGAATTTAGTGGAAGGTTTTGACTCTACCATACGAGATGGGGGACCTAGGTGCTCTGGACCTGGAGAGATATTACAGGGTGGCGCAGGCGGCTCATCTGCACACATGGCTACATGGTGGGCAAAACATCCCACTTGTAATACTGGAACGTCTGTTTGCGGAACCTTTTCCCTTGCCGGCCACTGTCTGCTTCCCGGCTGATCGTAGTGTAGGTAGATTGGATTAATTCAAGACCACGAACCATGCCGGGCATGAGTTGATGCGGGCACAGGGCTGCGAACTGCTGTATTCCCCACAAATGCAAATTGAATGGGCAGTATGGCTCCCACTACTGAAAGAGAAAGGGGTCACGAGCGCCCTGCACAAGTTGGGAATCACGAAGATAGAGGACCTATTTGTTGACGGGGTGGTGAGGACCTGGGAGCAAATTCCCCCCCCCCCCCGCAGACGGCAGCTTCGCTTTTGACGCGCTTCCAGTATCATAGAGTCCGGAGCGCGCTGCAGGACCTCTTGGGCCCGGCCCTTGCGGAACCACCTGAGGTTCCGGAACTTACCTTTGTGATAAAGACGGTATTCCCCTGCAAGCTGGTTACGAACCTCAATAAACTGGGAGCTCGGCATACACAGCTTCAATATTCCAAGGCTAGAACGGAATGGGAACACGATCTCCAAATACCGATAGATGACGAGATGTGGAAGTATTGCTGTACTAGCACTAGGAGACTGTCTCTGAATGGGAGACACAGATTGGTGCATTTTAAATATCTGCATCGTGTCTACTATACCCCTGAGAGACTACACAGGTATGGGCTACGGCGGGCGGCGAAGTGTGAACGCTGCCACGCGCAAGTGGCTTATTTTATCCACATGGCCTGGAGCTGTCCTGGCATCAGCAAATTCTGGGGGGAAGTTTTCTCGGAACTTAGTCAGATATTAGGAGTGGAGATAAAAGTCAACTCGGCACTGGCACTACTGGGATACTCGAAACCACTGCCAGTGGCGCTGCGACGACTGGCGGATATGGCTTTGCTGATGGCCAGGCGCATCGTGGCTATTTGCTGGATGAGGGGTCCGTTGCCTACTAAGAAGAGATGGGCTAGGGATATGCTGTATTGCTGTACTCAATCTGAAACATACAGTGAATTACTTCCGCCTAAGAGTCATCCCAAGAACTTCTGGAGTCTGTATAGGACATATGTCCACACAAGTGAGGTAGAGGAGGGGATAGGGCAGGGGGGAAACACTGATGAACTCGCTGCGCCAGAGGAACACGATGCGGGGACTGACCCTGGGAATGGGGAGGACACAGAGTAAGCTGAAGTCAGGCCGGGGGTGTTATGAGGCAGCTAGGAGCCCGGGGGTGGAGTATACAGCGCTCTCATACAGTTACAAGAGATATTTACGAGGGATGCTGTGTGAGGTTTAATGGGAAAGAGAGGAGGGCTAGGGTCTTAAGGGGTAATGGTCATCCACTTTCCTCCTTAAGGAGGGCGTCTTGAAATCACTTAGCTGGGATGTGGAGTGGGTAAGCGAACTGCTGGCATGTTGTGGGTGGGGGGGTTGTTGGGGTAGAACTTAGGGATTTCGTTCATATATGGAAGAAATGTTAATCCTGCGATCTGCTGGGCTTGGCGTGCTAATTGTTTGTATGCAAGTGGACACGCATTTGTAGGGGGGCGCGGCGACTTTTCTGCCATGACGCTATTGACTTACTGGGAGATTATCTTAGACTCGATTGCACTGAACGCCGCCGAGCCTCCGGGATGTCGGCTGAATGGCTGTGTGAGAAGCTCCTGGTTTGATCGAATGTACATATTGAACATCAGCTGCCGGCCCCTGGGTTGTAGGCTACACACCGTGTACAATATTTTTTGTGCAAAAATAAAGGTTTGTGAAATAAAAAATATATATAAAAAAAAAAAACATGCTCAACATGGCCATTTCATCGGAGCAGTACTCACTCATTTGGAAAGCAGCGGTGGTTAAACCATTAATAAAAAAGTTACTTTGGACCACTCAGAACTAAAACATTATGGGACAATTTCTCTGCTACCAGTCCCTGCTAAAAGTTTGGAGAAGCATCTTAATACCCAACTTAGCTCCTACTTAGAGCAATATCACCTGCTCGATGTCTCCCAGCATGGGTTCAGGAGTGGCCATAGCCCGTAGACTGCTTTAACATCTGCAGTAAATAACATGCATATTAAAGTAGATGCTTGGTACACTTCTCAATTAATTCTCTTATATCTAACTGCGGCCTTTGATACCATCTTGCCAACAAGGCTGGTCATCCGTCTTAAATAAATTGGGGTCTCAGGCTCCGCTTTGGAGCTTCTGTCCTTATTTCTCACAGATAGGTCACAAAAAGTAAAACTGGACCAATTCTACTCTGACTCCACTTACACCTTCTACGGGGTGCCGAAGGATTACTCATTGAGTCCAACCTTATTCAACATCTATGTCACCCCACTGGCCAAGGTTATTAGATCTTTTGGGCTGGAGGCGTTGTCATACGCAGATGATACACAAATAATTGTGTCAATCACCTCAGGATTGGGGCGTCCGCTGCAAACCTCAAAAGCTGCATTTAGGCCGCAGCGCCTGGATGGTAGACAACTACTTACTGCTCATTTGGGGACAAAACAGAAGTCCTGATTTTTGGCAGTCAACAATCCATATGGTCCCACTCTTGGTGGCCTGAAATGCTTGGCCCATGCCCCTGTTCTGCTGTATCAGCAAAGAATCTTAGTGTCATAGTAAGATCAACAGAATGTCTTCCACCTGTTTTGACATTATCAGGATCTTAGGAAGACCTTTCTATGTCTTTCTCTCTCTTCTCAAAAGCAGGCAGTTGTTGCTTTGGCTCTGTCCAGGTTGGATTATTGTAATTCCCGCTACCTGGACATTAACAAGGGATCCATCCATAAATTGCAACTTGTACAGAATGCATCAGCAAGACTTGTCATGGATCTTTCCAAATTTCACACAGTCTGTGTATCTATTTGTAAATAACATTGGCTTCCTCTTGAAAAGAGAAATCTGTACATAAGGATCTTCATAATTCTGGTTCTGAAGGTATTAAAAGACTCTTCAAACGTTATGTCCCTACAAAACTACTGTGGTCTGCTAGTAACAACTGGCTGGTAGTTCCCAGGTTTAGGAGGGCCAGGTGGGGCGGAACAGCTTTTTCTGTTGCCGCCTCTAAGCTCTGAAATACTCTCCCTCTACCGATCTCATGTCAAGACTCGCATCTACTGTTTTGTAGGGTCTTATAAACATGGCTTTTCGCACTATAACAGCTAAATCTCATCCTTGCTACTTATGACCGCCGGTTATATCCCTAGGGCCTTGTCGCCTTTGGGCAAAGTTTGCACTCTACAAGACTAACATTCATACATTCATTCAATCTGCCTCTACCCGATAAGCTACACTTAAAAATATTTTGTATAGAATGCAGAATACACGTTAACATTAGTCGCCTCATATTAGATTTACAGCTACAGAAAGATCGCCACCTCATTCGGAAGGGCATTAATTCATGTTAGCATCGAGAATATGTGAAGACATTATGTGACTCTCTGCGCATATATTAACATGAGACAGACATAAGCTAGGTTGGAATAATTTTGTATTCTTTGCACATCTCTTTTTTGTAATGCATAAATTATATACTTTCCCCTTTATCATAGTTGGGACATCTCAGGACATCTGACTAAATAGGCTAACCTTTTTCACTTACCAGGATACTGGCTCTGTAGTTCCAAAGTAAATAAGCTTAATTGATGTGCCATACAGAGGGCACACCTACAGATCTAGCAGTTACCGAGCAAACACCGGACCAAGGTAACACTAAGAGCCCTACTAGTAACAACAGATAACGTTTATATATCCTTTTAAGATAATACTTACCTACTTTATCAATTTTTAAAAAAATAGGAACTTCTATGCAGACATCAATCAATCAATCAAAACATTTATAGAGCGCGCTACTCACCCGTGAGGGTCTCAAGGCGCTGAAAGGGGGGGGTGCTACTACTGCTCCAAATGCCAGGTCTTGAGCTGTTTCCTGAAAGAGAGGTGGTCCTGGGTCGTTCGTAGGTGTGCGGGGAGGGAGCTCCATGATTTGGCCGCCAGGTAGGAGAACGATCTTCCTCCGGTGGTGGTTCTGCGAATCCATGGGACGGTGGCGAGGGCTAGGCTGGCGGAGCGGAGCTGGCGGGTGGGGGTGTAGAACGAGAGGCGGCTGTTGAGGCATTCGGGGCCTATGTCGTGGAGTGCTTTGTGTGCATGGGTGAGGAGCCTGAATGTGATGCTCTTGTTGACGGGGAGCCAGTGCAGGTTTCTCAGGTGGGAGGATATGTGGCTGTGGCGAGGGATATCGAGGATGAGGCATGCGGAAGCGTTCTGTATGCGTTGTAGTCATTTCTGAAGTTTGGCGGTGGTTCTGGCGTATAAGGCGTTTCCGTAGTCCAGTCGGCTTGTGATGAGGGCCTGGGTAACCATCTTTCTGGTTTCGATGGGGATCCACCGGAAGATCTTTCGGAGCAAGCGTAGGGTGTTGAAGCATGATGATGAGACGGCATTGACTTGCTTGGTCATCGTGAGGGAGGAGTCCAGGATGAATCCCAGGTTGTGTGCATGGTCCGAGGGTGTCGGCGCGGAGCCCAGTGCTGAGGGCCACCAGGAGTCGTCCCAGGTGAAAGGGGATTGTCCGAGGATGAGGACCTCCGTCTTGTCTGAGTTCAGCTTCAGGCGGCTGAGCTTCATACATTCTGCGACGTCTTTCATTCCTTCCTGTAGGTTGGTTTTGGCAGTGGCTGGGTCTTTGGTGAGGGAGAGTATCAGTTGAGTGTCGTCAGCGTGGGAGATGATGTGGATGTTGTGTTTGCGTGCGATGGCGGCGAGGGGGCTCATGTAGATATTGAAGAGGTATGGGCTGAGCGAGGATCCTTGGGGTACGCTGCAGATGATCTCGGTGGCTTATGAGCGGGAGGGAGGGAGGCGGACTCTCTGGGTTCTGTCGGAGAGGAACAAGGTGATCCGGTCCAGGGCCTTTCCTTGGATCCCAGTGGTGAAGAGGCTGGTTATTAGGGTGCAATGGCATACGGTATCGAAGGCTGCCGAGAGGTCCAGGAGGATGAGGGCGGTTGTTTCTCCGTTGTCCATCAGGGTCCTGATGTCGTCGGTGACAGCGATGAGGGCGGTTTCGGTGCTGTGGTTGGCTCGAAATCCGGACTGGGATGGGTCGAGCGAGTTGTTTGCCTCAAGGAAAGCAGTCAGCTGTTTGTTGACGGTTTTCTCAATGACTTTGGCCGGGAAGGGGAGAAGAGAAATGGGGCAGAAGTTCTTGAAGTCTTTGGGGTCCGCTGTGGGTTTCTTCAGAAGGGCGTTGATTTCTGCATGCTTCCAGCTCTCGGGGAAGGTGGCTGACGCGAATGAGATGTTTATGACGTTCCGGAGATGGGGTGCGATGATGGTGTCGGCATGTAAAGAGACTCGTGCATAATCTTAGGAGGCTGTGGTCCTGGATCTCCATTTAATCTTTAAAGACTGAAAGCACCATAGGAGTAGGGAAGTCCACATAATAAGCATGATAAGAGCAGAAGTACTTATAAATACATCCTTGTATGGGCAATGTGAAATGCAACTATAAATAAGCAAGAGACTTCCTATGCTCGTATTCTGCTGTCACTCTCTGTCAAAAACTTTTTCTTTGAATCTTGGGAGCTCATTTAAAATCTCATGTCTGACACATATAATAAGAAACACGCATGCTTCTGCACTAGGAATGCTTGGGTGAGGTAGCAATTTTCTCCTACATTATCACAATCTGTTCAGCACCAGTTTTGGGTGTGACTTTGATGGCACTACACATGTGAACCCACCTTTAATATAACAGTTTTCCTCCAGAGCCAAGGAGCTTATTTTGGTTGGTCCTGATACCATTTTTTGTTTTTATTAGAGTCTTCACATCATACCAACCTATAGAAATGATTCAGAACATTGTTGTGTGGTCCTGAAGATGGTGACAGGCACATTATATGCCCACACTGAAATGTGCGTTGACCTCTGTTGGACAACAGATACCAGCTCACAACACCAAAGCAGAAAACAATAATTGCTGTATTACTGCTGAGGCTCATTTTGATGTACAGATTACTGGGACTCCTGTATGAATATTCAGTGTGCTAGTGTTACAGTGTGAATGATAGTAAGAATGAAAGGACTGGGTATGAGAGCAGGTGGTTCATCTTCGGTGACACCATTGTGTTTTAAACAAAACCAAAGAAACCTATGTTTACAAATGTGTCACAATACACAGAAAGGACTTTGAAATGTGTCTAATGGTTTTCGTAATAATTCATATTGATTAACAGCAAATCTTGTAACATTATATGTGAATGAAGACATAATAAAATTGATCTTAAGACAATCTTTTTATATGTGAATATCCTCTCATAAGTGGGTCAGTACCAACAGCATGCATCAGCAGAATTGAAGCAATACAGGCCTGTGGGTGCTTATCATTTTCTTAAAAATGACACATGGACAGGAATAAGATGTTGGGGTGAATACCTTACAACTAAAATTCTATGAAGTGTACAAAAGATAGTAATGCCCCAGACTGTTAGACTTACATAATGTGGTGATAAAATTGGTATCTCTACCTTCTGCAACAAGAGAGGCGGTGCTTCAACACAAACCTGGAAAAAGCAAACTGGGAAAGGGGTCTTATAGATCTCTCTCCTTACTTAATGCAACTATAAAATTCTGCATAAAGGGATGGCCAACTCTGTACAGCAAGTGCTACACTCAATAATACATTCTTATCAAAATGGCCTACTGCTAGGGCACAGTTTATTAGCTATTCTACAATGACATGTCTATTTGATGTCTTTGGTCCTGGAGCACAGACCACCCTCAGGGGTTGCATCCATGGACTTGAATTAGATGTTTGATGTGGATTGTTGGAAGTATTTAGAGGTAGTGCTAGAGCAGCTATGCTTCAGATTGCAAATACGAAACTGGATTTCTTTGTAATAGGGAACTCATATGCAAAAGGTTCAAACAAGATATCTATTAATTACAGTGGGCAGCTGAAATGGCATTTAGACAGTTTTGCAGTTTTCCTCTTGCTGTTTCCTCTCGTAACAGAACCAACAACACGCATGTTTCTGACGGGGGGTTGATGTTATCAAGGCATCAACTAATTGTCTCTTTAAATGTAAAGGATATACTATTGATATACTATTGTTTATTAGTGAGCCCACAAACCATCTCTTGGCAGTAATGAAGAAGGTAGAGGATGTGGCTGTGTTTTTGGACTTTTACTTTGATTGGAAAAAATTCCGTTTATTCTCAATGAGGGATATTGTGGAGGAAACATATGGTAAAACTGATATAGCTCCTCTTGAATGGAACTCTTGTATGCTCAGATATTTAGATATACAAGTGTACCATTCAGACAGTAACTTAGTAGAGAATCATACCAATAAATCTTTGGAGTAAGACAATTCTTCTTCCTTGAATTCTCTGTTACTTTGCAAACCTTTCAGTGATACTGCTGCATACACTTTTTTAAGGGGTGTGGCTTATAGTTGGCAGCCAGGTTTAGGGCAAGGGTAGACGGATAGTAGTGTTAGGTAAGATTCACCTTCTCGTGTAGGGTGAACTGAGAGTCCTATTTTAGGAATTATACTATTGGGCAGCATAATTACAATACAGATAGGTGGGATACCCAAATACGGCCTTAGGAGCTACAAAGGGCTGTGGGGGTATAACTACTGAAATTGAACTAACGGAGAGGAGACTTTCACTTGGCTAAGGTACTGCATTATGTGCTATAGGTGCAGCGTGTGGATGTACGTTGTTACAACTCATGCTTTTACTATGCATGCCTTTACAACGCAGGATTTACAACGCAAGTCGTTACAACGACTTGCGTTGGGGGGTGATGGATAGTGAATAGTTTAATTTACTATTCCAACTCCAGTCCCCGTGGATAGTAGGGAAGGTGTTGGATAGTAAATTAAACTATTACCTATCCTAGAGCGTCCCCCTTCGCAATTCGTTGTAATGACTTGCGTTGAAAAACCTGCGTTGTAAAGGCACTGCGTGGTAAAAGTTGCGTCGTAAAGGATGTTTCCCGTGCTAGTGCGTTCCTTTCTCCCAGCAACATGCTGGGGCATTCACCAAGTGCTTCCCCCTTCTGAATAGCAGACATGCTCAAATTGATAAGTTTTTACCACCACAGGCAGCTCACAGCCATCTGCAATTGCCAAATGGCCTAGGACCTTCACTGTTTTTTTCGCCCCTCGCTCTGGTACCATCAATGCTCATGAAGAGCGCTGAAGGAGCAATCATGTCTAAAGGACTGCATTGTTAAAGTCAAAGAGTTACTGTTGCAGAATTATCCCCTGTTATAGATTGTCTGGCAGCCATTGAGCAGGGTTTGGCTGCTAAAAAGCTACCTCATCCAAAGCCTGAGGCCGCACAAGCACCAATTATGGACCCTTGGACTAACCTGGGTAAGGTGCCCACTCTAAACAACTCATTATATGCAGCTGAGCCTGTATCATTTCGTAGACCTTAGCTGGATGGTCATCACCCTGAGCCAATAATTCCAACCTTTACCTGTAAGCCAAGTTTGTCCATCACAATGCAAGCCACCTTGAGGGGAATAATCATCAGAAAGCCGCTCTTCCAGGATAATCCGGGACCTGTGAAACATCCCGGAACGCTAAACATCATGTGGGAAATCTCCCCCTGCATCATGCCCTTATGTAGCAATTGTGACTGGAGTGCCTCACTTGCGAGAAGATCAGAGGGAAACTCATGAAGAACTCCCCAACAACAATTTGAACTGGCTTGTTGAGTGATATACGTATTTCCCCTTCTGCCTGGCAAATAACATTCTATTGACTCATAGGGTGGGTTGGATTGGGTTGGGTTTGGCAGCCTGCTCAGGTGACTGTGTCTTCATTAACTTTGAATCACCACTGCTAGTCCAGAGTGTGCTCTTTGGGCACCTTAGCAAACAGTTAGCCATGAGCAACACTGTACTATTGCCATTTGCCAAAATTATAAACCAAGTCATCCTCCCCGTCCGGCCCACATTCTGCAGAAACAAGTAGGTAGGATACCATCAGTACTTGATTGCAACTTCCGCTCACCCATGTGCAATTCAGATGTTTTTAAAGTTCTCACTTACAACCATTTTGACATTATATCAGGTTTGGATTGACTAGCTAATATTATTCAGCCCACCCCTTCCATCGATAGCACAATGGTGGATGGGACCACAGGAGTAATCCATAAGGGCTTAGAAGAGTGCAGCAGACTCCCATTGTCATTAGTGAGCGCAGAGTTAAGCACAATTTTAATAAGGGTTGCCAGATTAGGGTTAAAGCTGCAATCATCTAGGGATTAGTCAAATCAGGATTAAATCCAGTATTTCTGCCCAAACCCTATATGGTAATATTTTGAGAACTTCTTTTCCAGGGATGTGAGAGGAACGCCAAAGGGAGCATTCCATTCAAAAGTTATCAGCAGTGTCTCTATATGATCATGCGAATAGGATGCCACCAAGGACCTACTAGGGATAGCGTAGCTACTTCCACAATGATTAAAGCAATAGGGAGCACAGGTATATCCGCCATCTGGGTAATGGTGGGGATATTGCCATCGTCATACAACTCCCTCCACTACGCCAGTTTCGTGGAATACAGCAGGGCTCTCATCTAAATGTTCCTGCCCAGAATGGTGTCAATTCACCCACATGCAAAACCTCAGGAAGCTGTTAACTCTGGATAAAGTACACCCTCGTGGACGTACACTCTGGTTTAGCAATACCCTCACCTATGCAACTAAAGAGATCAAGTTGGCCTCTCCTGACTTCATGCGTGTCAGTCGTATGTTTCCGCACAATGTAGTTCATCACATTTATAATGTGTATTGCCGACCAATAGGGAATACAAATGAGTCACTGTTCACAGAGTTTTTGAATACCCATCTGGCAACATTACCTGCTGAAGAAATGAAAATTGTGGGGGTATTTTAACTGCCAATTCGAACTAATGAATGCCAGCAGTGAGGCCCTTGCTTTGGACGAAGACAGCATATGGACAAAACTAGTAATCCCCCCTATCAAAAAATGGTCTCTCCAGGCACTTCAATTGAATGCACTAAAACTTAACCAGGGTTTACGAGCTTGCAATGCCAGAACCACCTGTTACAGGGAGGGTAGTAACATATTCAATTGCATGCTAAGAACTAGGCTCATTGACTGTATTGCTTGATGTAAGGTTGTGGTCCCAACTAGCTGTCATGATTGTAACACCCTGCTACGATAGTGATCACAGCGCTTCTATCCTTTCACTTAGACTCTCAGCCTGCATTAGTCACGTCAGCTGAGAAAAACACCCCTTTTTGGTACAATAATCAGTGTAGAAGTGCTGGGGCAGCGCTCACTATAAAGCAACAAGATAGATCCCCGATCCAAGTGACAAGGGGGGTGTACAAAAGCACTGTCACTGATGCAAAAACATTGAAAAACATGGAGAGGGGCTCGTATAATCTGAAAGGGATGGAGCACCAATAACAGTATTGTTAAAAAGAATTTACCCTTTGGACTCACAAGTTAATATACTCATTAGCATCACACACTCAACTCTCATACTACTAGAGCAACTCCAAAGGTCAGATCTGTGCTAGTATAACTAAGTTTATTCAATACAAAACATATGGCGTTTAAGAATGATCAATCACTCATGGTCATTACAATACACTTTAAAAATAAACAAAACAGTTATTAAAACAATTAAAATTCATAATTCACAAAAAGATAAACTAAAAGTGGCGGCAAATTCTACACAGTATTACAATGTAATTTACGGAAGGAAACCTACACCAGGCAGCAATAATGCACCCTTGCTAAGATAATCTGTTAATGTTGTTGTACTACTTTATTCGATATTTACAATCTGTTAATGACTAGGAACATTGCATGAGACAAGGAATCAGTCACTATGCTAGTTGTCCTGTTTCAAATTTAACAGATGTATTTGCGTCGACGCGTTTCGGCGGAGCTAAATGTTTACTTCCACCATCTTCAGGCCAAATTATAAAGACATCCTTCCAACATGTCTTCCATAATATTATCTAATGAATGAGTACAGATTTGTATAGCGCTGGATACCCGGGGGCATCCCAGCGCTTTAGACCCATCTCAGACAAATCACTCAGCAGAACAGGAAGGTCTTCAGCCGCTTTCTAAACTGTAAATGATTAGGCTCAAGCCGCAGGTAATCGGGCAGCTGATTCCAACTTTTTGCTGCCTGTACTGCAAAACGTCGGCCCCCTGTACGAGAACGCTTGATCCTCGGGACAGAGAGCAGATTGCGGTGGTTGGATCTAAGAGCTCTGGGCCCTTGATGGTGCCTCAGAAGAGGGCACAGAATGGCAGGGCCCTTGTTGATTATTGATTTGTGGGCCATACACAAGGCCTTAAACTGGATCCTTTCCTGAACAGGTAACCAGTGTAGAGCCCGGATGGCCGTCTTCGCCGAGCTGTGTCTAGGGACATCCATAAGCATTCGGGCTGCACAGTTCTGGACTGACTGGAGTATCTTAATGGTCCCTAATGGTGCCCCCAAGTAGACCGCGTTCGCATAGTCAAGACGCGAGAGGATCAGGGACTGAACCAGGATCGGTCTTGCCTCGAACGGAAGAAGGGTCAGGACCTTCCGTAGGATCTTCAGAAGACCGTAACAGGTAGCGGCGACCTTACGGGCTTGAAAACTAAAGGTGGGATCAAGCCACACCCCCAGACTTTTAATTTGCTCCTTCGGGGGAGGGGGCGGACCCAAACATATGGGCCACCAAGCGTCAAGATTGATGGGGGCCTTATATCCCAGCATCATAATCTCTGTTTTTGAACCGTTAAGTTTCAAACAAGAGGCGTCCATCCAATCGAGGACCTTGGTGAGACACGGGGAAAGGTTATTGACCCCGGAATCCACAGCATCTGCCCTAGCCAGGGAAACCACCAACTGCGTATCGTCGGCGTAGGTGACCAATTGGATTCCCCAGGGAAGGACCTCATTAGCCAGGGGCCTCATATAGATATTAAATAGGGTCGGGCTCAATGAGTATCCCTGGGGAACGCCGTAATGCAGTGGGAATTGATCGGATGTTGCTTCCTCCTCGAAAACTGCAAAGGATCTGTTAGCAAGGAAGGACCGAAACCAATTAAGGACGGTCCCCACAATGCCAACCTCCCGCAACCGCTGGAGAAGGAGTGTGTGGTTTACAGTATCGAAGACTGCGCTGAGATCCAAAAGGACCACCGCAGCGCAGCCTCCTCCATCCACAATTTTCCTTGCCTCCTCCACTACTGCGACCAGAGCAGTCTCAGTTCCATGCCTAGTTCTAACAAAAAGACAATATAATTAATAAATTAAAAACACACATTAATATGTAATGCATCAAATGTTCTAAATACAATCTGCTTGCAATCTAATCGACTTTATCACTAGTTGTCTCTAAGCAGACAATGTTACCTAATTT
Source organism: Lissotriton helveticus (assembly GCF_964261635.1). Lineage (NCBI taxonomy): Eukaryota > Metazoa > Chordata > Amphibia > Caudata > Salamandridae > Lissotriton > Lissotriton helveticus. The sequence goes on from NC_136072.1 coordinate 1,013,827,334, forward strand.
CATCATTTCAACAGCACACAATACATGTTTTATTAAAAAGTAGCAACTCCAGCACTATGGCATTTGGAGATGTTCCAGACCTTTCGACAGTAATAAACCTTTGTACTCAAACAACCAATACACATCCTTATTTAGGTATTTCTAAACAGATTTAACTATCAGACCCTATTTGAAATGGAGGTGTCTTTTTTGATTAAAAAAACACAGTCCTAAGGTCTATTAAAAATAAATTTAAATGTTTTCAATGTATGTTATTTATACATATTTCTACCTTGATATGATGTCTTGATAGTGGATCCTGATATTTTCTCCTTATAATGCTTTATTTTGGCAGTAACCCAAATATCTGCCTATTTCTTAGATGTAACGGGAGGGGTCAATACCAACGAAATCCTCCTCAGGATTATCAAAGGGCCCCCCTCAGGGGTATCAGCGGGTCCCTCCTCAGGAATATCTAAAAACTCACAATGCGCGATATTGGCGCCAGAATGTGAGATAAATAATACCATCCCTATTATTAACTTGTCTGACAGATTGCGAACCAGTGAGGAAATAGAAGTATTAGGTAGATGATTTACCTTTGCACCCACACCAAAAGTCAATAAATCTAACCTAGGAAAGGATTTGAGAGCATTCTTCAGAAAGATAAGATTAACCAGATTCTTTGAAAATAGGGAATATACAGCCCCAAATAATATCTCAGGACTAAAAGGGAAATCAACCTGTATTCCCCTTATAGGATCCGTATGTAGGAATGTAGATATCTTTGAACAAGTATTAGAGATCAAGGTTAAGAAAAAAGTTAAAAACACTTTCCCAGATAGAAAATAACATGTCAGGTGTACTTAGAAGTGCCCTTAAAAATTTGAAGGAAGATTTGAATATTACCGTTGAGGTTCCGTGACAATTGTAAGTGATGTTTTCGACTCGCACGAATATGGTCGAGTCTGGTATCTAAGAACCGCAAATGACGAGTTTAGTAAGTATGCGCAGTTTCGCTGTGCTAACTTAAACCGTTCGTTTGATATGTGGGTTTTTCATCTGTACCCACGGGTTCCATCTTAGATACGGCATCCATTTTGTCTCTTGCCCTCAAGTAGCCAGCGAACGGACACTGTCCGCTTCGTTACCCTGGGACTTTCAAGATATTTGTGGAAGACACATGTTCTTTGTAAGTATCTTTTACGATGAGGGGGATGATACTGTAAGGCAGATGGCCCCGCTTCTGCCGTGCCGGTTTATTGTCTCAGCCGTGCATCTCATTAGGCACGTCCCTTTGATGCCTGTATCTCGTGTTTCCCGATACCTCCCCTTTTCACCCTTTTCAATCTCCCACTGTCTCCATCTTCCTCTGCACCTGTCTTTGTCCCTATTTCGATCTGTTTTACTGCCGATTGGAATTCACTAATGTTGGGAAGATGGGTTTTTACAGTTGGGAACCGCCAAATGTTTCCGCACTTATGTTCCGGACCTTATGTGTACCAAAGTGACCAAAGCGACCCCTCTGGGGGATAATTATGGGAACCAGGTTGTAAACTTTTGTGTACCATGTTGTCCTATGAGTAAATTCTGTATAAAAGGAGCGCTCCACAGAACCAATTTGAAGCAGTCTCCCCAAGTTGCACGTGTTGTACTTGTTGTGACTTCTGTGTTCCCTGCAGTAAATAAACCTTGAATCTTTGACGCCGAAGGAAGTGTCCCGTGTCTCTGTAGTTTGTGCGCCGAAACAGGTATCCCATGAAGGTTATAGGTGTTGTTCCCTGGCACCGCTGGTACTGTTAAAAAGTCCAGTCCTTCAGTTGGCGCCCAACGTGGGGCGACTTCAGCGGTACCGGTCCAAAGCCTGATGATCGTGAGGAACTTCGTGTGAAATCTCCGAGGGAAGGTGCACCCCGCTTCATCGATCCTGTTGTCGAAATAAGTGGCCCGAAGTTTTTCCCTGCGAAGATTCCCGCCTCCTGACGGCTGCGACGGACCGATGCCCTGACTGTCGACCTGTCTTCGACGCCCGGCGTAGACCTTATGTACAAGCGAGACGATAGACGGGCCTTCCTGGTGACGCCATTGAAGTTCTGAGTTAAGTATTTGTGGGTCGCTCCCAGTCCTTAGTGGTTGTTCTAGCTTTTGAAAGCTTTGTTGTTAGCCTTTAAGGCTTTGTGGTAATAGCTCACTGAGCTTTGTAATAGCCTCCTCAGGCTTTGTGGTTAGCTCTCCGAGCTTTGTGATAGCCTTAAGGCTTTGTTGTATTGCATGGTTCCATTGCATTTGTGGTTCTTAGTATTGGTCCTTAGTATTATTTGACAGTTGCAATTGCCAAAAACCGAGGGTTTTGACTTACACGAGGTTTTATTGCTTCGGTAATCCTTGAAGTTTGATACTAGGTTAGTGTGCACGATGCCTAGCCATAGTGATTTGTTTCGTATTTTCAAATGTTGCGCAATGGATTCCCGGTTGGAGGACTCGTGTCCGATACCTCCAGTTGGAACTCCGATACATGATCTTTATAGTCGACATGGGGTGGGTCCTATAATATATAATGATTACTGGGTCCGCTATACAAAGAAAGACGGTGATCTTAGATGGCCACAACATGGAACTTTTGAACTTTCGTTTTTAGATAATCTTGAGGCTAAATTATTTTTAAAGAAAGCTAGGCCAGCTATGTTTGATTCCTTTCGGATATGGCGTAAAGAGGCCAAGCAGAAAGAAATCAAACAACTTAAAAAGGATCAAAAACAAGAGTTCGTTCCTGTAATGCAAGCTATAAAAGAATGTAGACAAGACAAAGAAGAAAAAGACATGGAAATCGCTACTAGATTGCATCACATGAAAATAGATAAATGTTACCCAGTTTTACCGAATAATCTAGAAAAGAAAAAAGAAGATTTGAAGGAGGATTCCTTGCTGTCATACTTGATGAAATCACCACCTCCTTATGTACAGGGTGCTACTGCTCCTGTAGTTGCTCCTGTAGTACCTCCTGTTGTTCCTTTTGTTGCTCCAGCGGCTGCGGGCCAGCCCGCTGTTAACCCTACGTTTGTTTCACCACCTGTTCTTGTTCCTACTGCTCCTGTACCTGTACCTTCGCAGACTGTTGTTTCTGCTACTCCAACTATCTTGTCCGTTCCTACTATGCCTTCTTTCACCTCCAGTGTTGTTGCCCCTGTTTTTCTTTCTCCTTCTGTTCGTAAGCGTGTTCCTAACTCTGTTGCTACTCTTTATTCACCTCTTTCTGGTCCGTTATTTTCGTCTGATTCATCTGAAACTCCTCAGAGACGGAGTCAGATCCCTAGTGGTAGGGAGAAAGAGACGTTAGTAACAATGGCACATAGGTGGATAAGACATCCTGCTAATTACACTCCACGTGTAGTCTTTGATACGTTTTTCCAGTTTAATGAGCCTACGCAGAGATTCGTATTTGAGGAGATGTGTAACTTTTTGAGGGAAGAATGGTATAATGATGATGTAGATAATGTACCGTCCGACATAATTGAACTTCAGAGTCACTTTTCAAACGGTATGATTATAGGAGACGATGTACGACGTGCCGTGGAACGCTTATTAGCATTCAGACCCACAGCACATTCTCGGATATCATTAGATGATACCACTGAGAACTGGAAAGCGGTTCCTGGTCAGTATCCTATGAGAGAGGTTCCGCCACTGTGGGTGCCTGGTGATCCTAATGCAAACCCTGTGGTGCTACCGCATTTTCGAAGGGTGTGGATACATCTTCCATGGAAACGATCAGAAGTTTTGCAAGTGAAGCAATCCTTACCCGATCCGCGTAAAAATCCGGCTGGTTATTATAAGGAGTTATCACAACTGGTAGAAGCTACTATTATGAATATTGCCGACATCGACATGTTGTTTGGCAATGTGGTACCGCAACCAGTTTGGGCTAAAATTCGTCAAGCCAATCATGCAGTTGAATTAGGGGGTGATTGGGCTGCACTGCTAGCAGCTGATGCATTACAAGTTGGTGGGGCCAAGCCTGAACAGCTGATTTTGGATTTGCCTCAGAAAATCATTACGCTCATGAAAACTCTCATGCCAGCGATGAAGGTGAACTGGGATAAGTTATCAGCTTGCAAGCAAAAGAAAGACAAGATCAATCAATCAATCAATCAGGTCATTTGTATAGCGCACTACTCACCCGTAGGGTCTCAAGGCGCTGGGAGGGGGGGGGTGCCGCTACTGCTCGAACAGCCAGGTCTTGAGCTTCTTCCTGAAGGAGAGGTGGTCTTGGGTCAGGCGCAGATTGGTCGGAAGTGAGTTCCAGGTCTTGGCGGCCAGGTGGGAGAAGGATCTTCCTCCTGTTGTCGCTCTTCGGATGCGGGGGACGGTGGCGAGGGCGTGGTTGGTTGATCTGAGGAGGCGCTTGGGAGTGTAGAAGTTGATCCGGTTGTTGAGGTAGCTCGGGCCTTGGTCGTGTAGGGCTTTGTGCGCGTGGGTGAGGAGCCGGAAGGTGATTCTCTTGTTGACCGGGAGCCAGTGCAGATCTCTCAGGTGTCCGGAGATGTGGCTGCGTCGGGGGATGTCGAGGATGAGTCTCGCCGAGGCGTTCTGGATCCGCTGGAGTCTCTTCTGGAGTTTGGCAGTGGTTCCGGCGTAGAGGGCGTTGCCGTAGTCCAGTCGGCTGGTGACGAGGGCTTGGGTGACCGTCTTCCTCGTCTCGGTGGGGATCCACCGGAAGATCTTACGTAGCATGCGCAGGATGTTGAAGCATGACGAGGAGACGGCGTTGACTTGTCTGGTCATGGAGAGGGAGGAGTCCAGGATGAAGCCCAGGTTGCGTGCGTGGTCCGTCGGTTTGGGTGCGGTGCCCAGGGCGGGGGGCCACCAGGAGTCGTCCCAGGCGGAGGGCGTGGAGCCCAGGATGAGGACCTCCGTCTTGTCTGAGTTCAGTTTCAGGCGGCTGGTCGTCATCCATTCGGCTACGTCTCTCATCCCTTCGTGCAGGTTGGCTCTGGCGGTGGCGGGGTCGTTGGTCAGGGAGAGGATCAGCTGGGTGTCGTCGGCGTAGGAGATGATGTTCAGGTTGTGTTGGCGTGCGATGGCCGCGAGGGGGCTCATGTATACGTTGAAGAGGGTTGGGCTCAGCGAGGATCCTTGGGGTACGCCGCAGATGACTTTGGTGGCCTCTGACTTGTACGGTGGTAGGCGGACTCTTTGTGTTCTTCCGTCGAGGAAGGAGGTGATCCATTCCAGCGCCTTCTCCTGGATTCCGATGTTGCTGAGGCGCTGTACTAGGGTGCGGTGGCAGACAGTGTCGAAAGCCGCGGAGAGGTCCAGGAGGATGAGGGCCGCTGTTTCTCCGTTGTCCATCAGAGTTCGAAGGTCGTCGGTGGCGGCGATGAGGGCGGTCTCGGTGCTGTGGTTCGCTCGGAAGCCGGACTGTGAGGGGTCGAGGGATCCATTCGTCTCGAGGAAGGCGGCCAGCTGTTTGTTGACGGTCTTCTCGATGACTTTGGCCGGGAACGGGAGGAGCGAGATGGGACGGTAGTTCTTGAGGTCGGTGGGGTCTGCTGTGGGTTTCTTGAGGAGAGCGCTGAGTTCGGCGTGCTTCCAGCTCTCAGGGAAGGTGGCGGAGTCGAAGGAGGTGTTGATGATGTCCCGCAGGTGGGGTGCGAGGACAGCGTCGGCCTTGTTGAAGACGTGGTGAGGGCAGGGGTCAGTCGGAGATCCGGAGTGGATGGAGTTCATGGTGCGGATGGTGTCTTCGGTGCTGATCGGGGTCCAGGTGCGGAGGGTGGTGGATGGTGGCGTCGTTGCGGTTGTGGCTTGCGTTGGTTGGTTGTTGAAGCTGTTGTGTATGTCCGCGATCTTGTTGTGGAAGTAGGACGCGAGGGAGTTGCAGAGGTCTTGCGACGGGGTGATGTCGTTGTTTCCGGCGTTGGGGTTGGAGAGCTCTTTCACGATGTTGAAGAGTTCCTTGCAGTTGTGTGCGTTGTTGTCCAGCCGGTCCTTGTATGCATTTTTCTTGGTGGCGCGGATCAGTTGGTGGTGTTTCCGGGTGGCGAGCTTGAGGGTGGTCATGTTGTCCGTCGTTGGTTCCCTTCTCCAGGCTTTCTCGAGGGCTCGACAGTTCTTCTTGGAGCACTTGAGTTCGTCGGTGAACCATGGTGTTTTTCTGCTGCAGGATCTGCTGGGCGGGGTCCTCAGAGGGGCGAGTTCGTCCGCGCAGTTGCTGATCCACTTCGTGAGGTTGTCGGCGGCCTGGCTGGGGTTCGCTGAGTTGGCGGGAGGGTGCTGGCTCAGGGAGGCGGTGAGCTGGTCGGCTGTGATCTTGTTCCAGCTTCTTCGAGCAACCTGTTGCTGGAGGTGGTGGATCGTCGTTCTTCTGAAGGTGAAGTGGATGCAGCTGTGGTCCGTCCAGTGGAGTCCTGTTGCGTGGCTGAAGGTGACGTCTTTGCTGGATGAGAAGACGGCGTCGAGTGTGTGTCCGGCGAGGTGGGTGGGGGTGGTCACTAGCTGCTTGAGTCCGAGGTTGTCGAGGTTGTCGAGCAGGGTGATGGTGTTGCGGTCGTTGTTGTTCTCCAGGTGGAAGTTGAGGTCCCCCAGGAGGATGTAGTCGGCGGAGGGGAGAGCGTGCGGGCTGACGAAGTCGGCGATGTCCTCGCTGAATCGTGTGCGCGGTCCCGGGGGTCGGTAGATCAGGGTGCCTCTGAGGGTGGTCTTCGGGTTGGTGTGTATCTGGAAGTGCAGGTGTTCAGCGGTGGTGAGGGTGTCGTCGGTGTTGGTCGTGATGCGGATGGTGTCTCTGTGGATGATGGCGATGCCTCCTCCGGTCTGGTTGTCGCGGTCCCTCCGGGTGATCTTGTAGCCCTCTGGGATGGCGATGGCGATGTCTGGGGCTGAGGAGGCGTTCATCCAGGTCTCGGTGATGAAGGCAACGTCGGGGGCGGTGGTGTCGAGCAGGTCCCAGAGTTCTACGGCGTGTCTGTGGACGGAGCGGGCGTTGAGCAGGATGCACTTGAGGTGGGTGCTGCTGGAGGTCGGCTTGGCGGGTGCAGGGAAGGTCCGGATGCAGGTGAACTTGCAGGCGAGGCAGCTGAAGGGTCCGTGGGTGTGCTTCGGGGCGGCTCGGTGACATCCTGGGATGTGGCCGGTGTTGAGTGCGATGAGGTCGGCGGCGCTGTAGGTTCGTCGGGTCGGCTTCCGTCGGTGGGGGCCAGGGGTCCTGGCGCTGGTCGCGGTCCGGTCAATCGGCGCGCCCGCTGCGCGTCAACGCTGCGCGTTCGCACGGTCGCCATTTAAGGCGAAGTGCGCGGGTGGGCGGAGCAGCTGGGAGGCGGGAGCGGGGAGGGAAACAGAAGAGAAAAGGGGCGGGGCTGAAGGCGGTGGCGGGAAGCGGGAGCGGGGGGCGGCGAGGTGGGCAACACGACGAGAGACGGCAGGAACAGGAAAACAAGCACAGATTCTGGACAAAAACGGGGAAAAAAATACAGTTACACGCGATCAGGGCACAGGGAGATTTAAATAAACAAGCACAAATTCTAGACAAAAACGGGGAAAAATACAGTTACACGCGATCAGGGCACAGGGAGATTTAAATAAACAAGCACAAATTCTAGACAAAAACGGGGAAAAATACAGTTACACGCGATCAGGGCACAGGAAGAAATAGTAAATAAACAAGCACAAATTCTAGACAAAAACGGGGAAAAATACAGTTACACGCGATCAGGGCACAGGAAAAATTAGTAAATAAACAAGCACAAATTCTAGACAAAACGCGGGGGAAACCAAGGAGAGCTCTCAGGGCGGCTGCGAGGCCGGCGCTGAGGCAGAGGCAGGCACTGGGGGCACACGCAGCAGCTGGTGGCCGTGCGGCGCGGGGGTGTCTCAGATTTCTTTACAAGGTTTGAGGAAGCGTTTGTCGACCACAGCGGCCAGGACATGGGCGCTGAGGGAGGCCAGCGGTTATTCGTTGACAAATTCGTGTCGAATTTGTTGCCTGAACTAAGCAACAAATTAAAGAATTCAGAAAGTGCGTGGGCAGTTTCAACCCCTGCGCAAATACTAGCAACGGCTCAGTATTATGAGAATAGGGAAAAGGAAGAAAGTGATCGTGTAGAAAAGAAAACTAAGGAGCTCAAAACGAAGGTTTTGTTGCAGCAAGCATACTCTCCACGATCAAACCAAAATGATTCGCAACAGCAGTATCGACCACGAGCACAGCCCGATAGGACACAGCCGCGCTCTGACAACTTTGATTATAGATCTTCACTTGGGTATAATCAGTGCGCATATTGTAGGAAAGAGGGACACCTAAAATATGATTGTCTTGCCTTACGGGACCGTCTGAATGGTGTGTCGACACGTGGAAACCGTGGTGGTGGTCCTCAACAGGCACCTCGTGGTAGAGGTCGTGGTTCATTCCACAATCAGAGTGATCGTTATCAAAATCAATCAGACACAAATAATTGTTTTGACCAGCGAAATGCGGGGTCAGTTCGATCTGCACAGTATAATGTTGATGATTATTATGCAGACCATGAAACTGTTGTAAATGACCATTACTAGGACAGCCAACGACAAAGAGAGGGAGTAATGTCAGTTCCGGTCGATCAGAGTGGGCCTTACGTTGCAGTGGCTACATCAGGTGTAGTTGAGCCTTTTCTGTTAGACACTGGTGCGACGAAAAGTTCCATCATGCATTCAAAACTCCCTGGCGCACCTTTGTCTGGCTTAACAAATGTTTCCATCGGATTCTCTGGCGCCCCTGTTAGTAACCCAGTCTCTAACCCTTTGCCTCTTATGATTGGACCTCGTGAGCTAACCGCTCCACTGATTCTCTCTACAGGTTGTGGTGAAAATCTTTTGGGCCTGGATTTGTTGAAACGATTATATGCAACATTGTATTGTTCCCCCGAAGGAGTGGAACTTACATTGGGACGGAGAGTGATCTCTCCCATGTATTTATCGGTTGATAAATTCCCACCGGAATTGAGTTCCCTCCCTGCGTCTTTATGGGCCACAGGTCCCAATGACGTGGGCCTGTTAGACATTCCACCCTATGTGATTCTATTGAAACCAAATGCGCGATTACCGCGTTTACCTCAATATCGTATTTCTCTTGAGGGCGAACGAGCGCTGTTAGCAATTGTTTATGATCTCATTGGAAAGGGTGTTGTTGAAGAAACTCGTGGAAATGTATGTAATAGCCCTGTATTGCCAATTCTAAAACGAACTGACCCAACTAAACCTCCTGTGTATCGTTTCGTTATAGATTTGAGAGAGGTAAATAAAATAGTGGTTCCACAATTTCCCGTGGTCCCTGACATTACGGCTTTACTAACAATGATTCCGGCAACTGCCTCCTGGTTCACAGTGATCGATCTAAAGAATGCTTTCTTTAGCATCCCAATTGCAGAGGAAAGCAGAGATCTATTCGGATTTTCATTAGGAGGTCACAGTTTTAGGCTAAAACGCGCTCCACAGGGCTACTGTGAGAGTCCGTCAATCTACAGCCAAGCACTTAAAGGACAGCTTGATGCCTTTGTATTACCTAAAGGTGCAGCTTTGATTCAATACGTTGACGATCTTTTAGTGGCAGCTGATACAGAAGCTATTTGCAAAACGGCTACAGTATCATTATTAGACTATCTACATAACTTACACCACAAGGTATCGCCTTCAAAGCTACAGTATTGTTGTCAAGAAGTTACCTATCTAGGTCACTTATTGTCAAAAGAAGGGAGAAGGTTGACCCCAGAGAGAATTGCAGCGATTTCCCGAATGACTGTGCCAAAAACCCAAAGAGATGTTCGCGCCTTTTTGGGTATTACGTCCTACTGCAGACAATGGATTCCAAATTTTTCATTGTTGGCGAAACCATTGATAGCCCTTACATGCAAAGATGTTTCATCCCCAGTACCTTGGTCTGAAGAATGTCAGAAAAGTTTTTCTGAATTGCGTAATGCGTTGTGTTCGGCTCCTGTGTTGGGCACTCCTGACTACAGTAAGCCGTTTACACTATACGTTCACGAGAGGGATGGTTGCGCGTTGAGTGTTCTGACACAACCTTTTGGTGGTAAGCAACGCCCATGTGCCTACTTTTCTTCGACTTTAGACCCAGTAGCAAGAGCCTTGCCAAGTTGCTTAAGGGCAACAGCGGCAGCTGCGGCGTCCATTCGACAGTCCGCAGGTCTAGTCATGGATAATATGCTCACGGTAATGGTTCCGCATGCAGTCGACACTCTATTGAACCGAACGAAAACTCAACATCTGACAAGTGCAAGATTGTCTGGTTATGAATTGACGTTGCTGGCCAGTCATATACGGATAAGACGATGTAATGTGTTGAATCCAGCAACATTGCTGCCGATCGACACAGAATCAAGTGATGAAGCAGTACATGACTGCTATCACAGAACTGAAGAGGAAACCAAGGGTCGTATTGACCTAAGAGATACTCCATTGACAGATCCCGATGGTACTTTATATGTGGATGGTTCTTGTTTCAAGTTGCCGAACGGTGATGTGACAACTGCGTATGCTGTAGTTACATTGAGAACGATTGTGGAAAACGCAAGGTTAAGTCAGAATTCGGCTCAGGCTGCTGAGTTAATTGCTTTGACGAGAGCGTGTGTGTTGTCTAAAGATAAACGGGTGAATGTGTTTACAGATAGCCAGTATGCGTTTGGTGTGGCACATAGTTTTGGACGACTGTGGAGAGAGAGAGGATTCCTTACGTCACATGGTACAAAGATTCAACATGGCCAGCTTGTAAATGATCTTTTGGATGCACTTACGTTGCCTAAGCAAGTGGCGATTGTTAAATGTAGTGCGCATCGTAAGGTGACGGATGATGTTGGTCGTGGTAATGCGTTTGCGGATGAGACTGCTAAGGAGACTGCCCGGAACCTTAGCACTCGAATGTATGTGACGAGTTCGGTTAGGTGGCCTGCAGAATCAAGTATGTGTGAAAACACTATCGAGAGTGTGAAAGCAATTCAGAATAAGGCCACCGAGACTGAAAAGGCGAAGTGGAAAGAAAGTACGGGAAAGTTGGATGCGAATGGTTGTTGGATTGACTTATCGGAACAGAAAAGATGGATGTTGCCTGATGCGTATGTGCTGGCTGTTGTGACTATGGCACATGGGTTAGCACATATTAGCGCGAAAGGTATCTGTAAATTGCTGTTTCCTGTGTGGAAGAATGATGGTATTACGAAATGTGCTGAACGCTTGGTTAAGAATTGTATGGTATGTATGTTGTACAATCCTGGTAAGGGAACCCCAACTCCTCCTGGTAGTTTTGCTCCCCCTTCATGTCCCTTTGAGGTGATCCAATTGGACTTCATCCATATGGAGCGATGCAATAACTTGAAATACGTTTTAGTTGTTGTTTGCGCATTCTCCCGATGGATTGAGGCCTATCCTCTCAAAGACAATACTGCTTTATCCACTGCGAAAATCCTACTGAAGGAATACTTTCCTCGGTATGGAATGCCTAGAATTGTGTGGTCAGACAACGGAAGTGAGTTTGTGGGGAGTGTGATGAAGAGTGTGTGCAAGGGCCTTGGAATTAATCAGAAATTCCATAGTGCCAATCATCCTCAGTCAGCTGGTTTGGTTGAAGGGTACAATGGCACCCTTAAACTAAAACTAGCAAAGATTCAGGCTACGACAGGTCTTTCATGGCCTGACGCTTTACCCTTAGCATTGCTGTCAACAAGGGCAACTGTACACTCCCGAGTAGGGCTCAGTCCCTATGAAATAGTGTTCGGTCGCCCTGCCAATGTTTGGGGGGTCCCTAGACCGGGTGCCTTTTGTGATCTTGAGTATCCAATGTTGATCGATTATCTTTATGACTTGACTGCTAAACTGAGGTTAATTCACCAACAGGTTCACGAAGCATTGCCGACGCAGACGGAGGGTCCAGGCCACCCGCTCCAGCCCGGAGATTGGGTGGTAACACGAAACTTTTCGCGCAAGAACAATTTGGATCCTAGGTTCACTGGACCCTATCAGGTCCTCCTTGCCACGAGAACTGCAGTTCGTCTCGAGGGGCGGAAGAATTGGGTGCATGCCACCCATACCAAGAAAGTCCCCATCCCGTTGCCAGCAGACTCGTGGGTGAGGAAAGGCAGTGCATCAACTGAAACCGAAGGATTGCCGGCGTTTGTACCTTTCAGCGACGCACAACCTGTCGGAGAATCCTCAGTGCAGCAAAAAGGCATTGTTGAACACTTGTCATCAGAAGACTCAAGACCAGAACATTCAGCTGATCAACAGGGCGTTGTCCCTTCGACGGATCTTTTGTTCAACGAACAGACACCTCCTGGGAAAACCCGATATTTTTTGCGATCCAGCACTAAAGACTAATAAAAAACCGTTCTGTCCCTTGACAAGTGCATTATCCCGTTTTCCATGATCAGTTTGAACACTCATACTATTGTAATTATTTTGTACATATTCATTGAGCTTCGTTCCTTACACTTTTTGTTTCCACAGCTGAGAGACATTGTTTTCACATATATATATTTGTGAAATGAAGGCCGTAGGGCCGCGCGCGTACTTCCTCCTGGTTAGTAGGTCTTGACGCTAGGTTAAAGACCGTCGGTTCCTGGGAACTCCTAGGAATTGACTATTGCTACACAGAACGAAGTGCGTCAAGAAACGTTGCGGACGGTCATAGGGAATGGCATTTTCAAAGCTGATGGACTTGGAAAGAGCTCAAGTACAAAGATTCAAGCTGCAGCAACTCAGTCGTACCAAATGTTTTGTGTTCCAAATATTTGTACTGTTTGTGACTGTTTCTGCGTTATTGGCGGGTGGAGTATATTACACGATGTCTTACTTCTTGCCTTCTACCATACCTACTCCTACCCCTGACCTTAAACTCACCTCCACTGTTTCTCCTCATTCTTTTCACATCTTACCTGAACACGAGCAGGCTAGACGAGCAGAATTCCGCAACAATTCCTTTATTCAGCTCCTTCATCAGCATCAGTTAGTGGTTAACACTACTAATTGTTGGGTGTGTGGGTTGATGCCGCATACTACGGATAAGGGAATTCCATATCTGGTGTTACCGTATAGCTCCCAAGGGTCTGCTCGAGCATTTCAAACAATGTTTCAAAGCGCACTGGGTTTCCACCCCATTCGAGAACCACGTTCCCCCTACTCTGGTCCTACCTTGTACCAAAAATCTTTGTCTATAGCAATAGAGGATTTAGATAGCGATATCTATGATCCCTCGCTTATCCCTGAAGAAGAGGTACAAGCCTATAGGGTCCTAAGTAGAGGCGAATATAGTGTGTTCACTGGTGAAAAACAGCTTAAAAGCTCGCCTCCGATATGGGTCGTACCCCACATTGGTAATTTTTGTTTAATAGGTCGCGGCCGTAGATCGAAAGCCCGACTTGGAGAGAGTGCTTGCACTGAAAATTATATTTTGCCAATGGTCTCGTCCCCTGTGTTTTTGGCTGCCAAGGGTACATACTTTATTTGTCATGATCGTGCGTATGCATGGTTGCCCTCTGACTTCATGGGCTCATGTTTTATCGCAAACTTGTTGCCTCCGACGTTTACTGTAGATGCAGATTATCACAAAACTAGAGTTGTGAGAGGCGTAATTAGCGAAGAGGATACTGCCGGTCAAGAGGCAGGAGACTTTTTCAAGGGTTTCCTCCCATTTTGGGGACCTATGGTTAATAGTAGGAACCTGAGACAGTTGACTCGAGTGGTAGAATCGACAGCTAATATTACTGCCAGTGCCCTTGGTAATATCACCACAGAACTTCAGGCGGATAGACTTATGACGTTACAAAACCGTATGGTTTTAGACGTGATCTTAGCAGATCGAGGTGGGGTATGTAAGGTGATCCATTCGAGCTGCTGTATTTTCATTCCTGATAACGCTCCGACTGTCTATCAAGCCATCTCGAAGTTGCATAAGATCTCCGAATCCATACACGTGGATGTAGGGGATTGGACGCTACTTGGATGGTTTTGGGGCCTGATGTCGACTTGGGGTTGGAAGATTCTGATGATCATTGGAGTCGTTGTAGCGTTCCTGTTCACGTGTTGCCTTTGCGTGCAGTGCGGTCCTGCCTTATGTGGCCTCTGTGCTACAACGTGTATGAGACAGCCACCTGTTACCAAAGGGTCTCGGTTGGACAGAGCTATGCTACAGCAACATCTCGAGGGTCTGATGAATATCGAATATGATTCCGACTAGTGCTTGCCTACATGAGGGCAAAAGGAGCGTCTGAGGTTCCGTGACAATTGTAAGTGATGTTTTCGACTCGCACGAATATGGTCGAGTCTGGTATCTAAGAACCGCAAATGACGAGTTTAGTAAGTATGCGCAGTTTCGCTGTGCTAACTTAAACCGTTCGTTTGATATGTGGGTTTTTCATCTGTACCCACGGTTTCCATCTTAGATACGGCATCCATTTTGTCTCTTGCCCTCAAGTAGCCAGCGAACGGACACTGTCCGCTTTGTTACCCTGGGACTTTCAAGATATTTGTGGAAGACACATGTTCTTTGTAAGTATCTTTTACGATGAGGGGGGTGATACTGTAAGGCAGATGGCCCCGCTTCTGCCGTGCCGGTTTATTGTCTCAGCCGTGCATCTCATTAGGCACGTCCCTTTGATGCCTGTATCTCGTGTTTCCCGATACCTCCCCTTTTCACCCTTTTCAATCTCCCACTGTCTCCATCTTCCTCTGCACCTGTCTTTGTCCCTATTTCGATCTGTTTTACTGCCGATTGGAATTCACTAATGTTGGGAAGATGGGTTTTTACAGTTGGGAACCGCCAAATGTTTCCGCACTTATGTTCCGGACCTTATGTGTACCAAAGTGACCAAAGCGACCCCTCTGGGGGATAATTATGGGAACCAGGTTGTAAACTTTTGTGTACCATGTTGTCCTATGAGTAAATTCTGTATAAAAGGAGCGCTCCACAGAACCAATTTGAAGCAGTCTCCCCAAGTTGCACGTGTTGTACTTGTTGTGACTTCTGTGTTCCCTGCAGTAAATAAACCTTGAATCTTTGACGCCGAAGGAAGTGTCCCGTGTCTCTGTAGTTTGTGCGCCGAAACAGGTATCCCATGAAGGTTATAGGTGTTGTTCCCTGGCACCGCTGGTACTGTTAAAAAGTCCAGTCCTTCACCGTTAAGCCTGCGGATAAGGGTGGAGGAGTCGTTGTTTTTATTACATGCGACTATGATCAGCGAATGATGACCCTACTGGGTGTCGCAGATCATTATTTGAAAGTCCCCCACTCAAGATTAGATGGTCTTAAACAAGAGGTGAGTGAAGTCCTACGGAATGCAGAAACTAACGACTGGATAAGTGATGCTGAACTTAAATTTCTTAGGAATGACAATGCTATGACACCAGTAAGTTATGGTCTTTCAAAAATCCACAAAATTCATCTTCTCCTCCAATGCGACCGATAGTCAGTGGCATTGGTTCTCTGTTGGAACCATTCAGTCAGTATGTTGATGCTTTTCTAAAACCTTTGGTATTTAAACAGAAATCTTACGTCAGGAACTCTGCCCATATAATATCTATGGTCGAGGGCACCACCTTCTGTGATCAAAAGCAGTGGTTGGTGACCATCGACATAGAGGCATTGTATACAAATATCCCGCAGGATGATACCATCAAAGTCATTAGCAACTTACTAACACAAGAGGTTGTCAGAGGTGCAAATAAAGAATTCATCATTAAATGTATGTTTTTGGTCCTGAAAAACAACTTGTTTCTGTTCAAAGAAGACCTTTATTTACAGTGCAAGGGCACCAGCATGGGTGCACCTTGTGCTCCAAGCCTGGCATGCCTGTATGTTGGGAGCTTTGAAGACAGGCATGTCTATAATGAAGCGCACCCTTCTATGAAAACATCTCAATGTGGCGCCGCTTCATTGATGACATCTTCTTCATATGGGACGGTGAAGAGGATGTTCTCAAGGAATTTTTGGAATGGTTGAATCTGGGAGACTCCAATCTTAGATTCACTGCACAATATGACAAACTAGCAGTGAATTTTCTGGACATCACCATTAAAAAGTACATCTGGAGTCTTATCTGTTGAATTAGTTACCAAACCAACAGACAGGAATACCCTTTTGCAGTACGGGAGTTACCATCCCCAAGCACAAAGGGACAATATACCCTTTGGGCAGTTTCTCCGCTTGCAGAGAAACTGCACCACCCTTGAAGATTTTTATAAACATTCGGAAAAACTACAAAGTAAGCTACTAGACCGCGGTTATCCTAAAAAGTTGATCAAGCACGCATTTAAGCTTGCAAGATTTTATAACCGCGAAAGTATGTTAGATCAGAATCAGGGCAACAAAAAGGATAAGAAGGTAATATCTGATAAACGCCTGGTTTTTGTAACACAATATTCAAGTGTCAGCAACAGATTAAAAAATGTGGTGAATTCCAATTGGAACATTCTAAATAAAGGCCAGGTAGTTAAATTAGCCAAACCATTGTTCACCTTCAAGCGAAAGCATAACATCAGGAAAGGTTTGGAGAACACTTATAAACCCAATAAGCCCCAGATTCAGGCCAATTTACAGATGACCAAAATAATGGGTAACTTTAAATGTGGAACATGTAGTGTTTGCGAACACTGCATGGTCACAAAATATGTAATCCATAAAGACTTCACAATGATATCAAAAAGCCTCAATAATTGTAGGAGTAGTAATGTAGTCTACTTCTTGCACTGCCCCTGTGGGCTGGCATAGGTAGCAGAGACAGGGCGAGAATTGAGATTACGTATGCTAGAACACAGATCCGCTATTAAAACTAAGAAGATTAATGCACCCTTAGTGGAGCATTATAGCAAGGATCTGACCTTTGGAGTTGCTCCTGTAGTATGAGAGTTGAGTGTGTGATGCTAATGAGTATATTAACTCGCAAGTCCAAAGGGTAAATTCTTTTTAACAATACCGATGCAAAAACAGCCTGGGAGCATGGAAGATGGGAAGATTTGCTAGTTGCAGCTATAGAAGGGGATCACCATTTCTTTTGGAACAGTATGTCCACAGGATGCTGCGATGGCTTCTGCAGTTTTGAAAATAATATGGCTCGGCCAGTATGGGTTGCACATATTTCCAGCTTGTATTCCATGTCAGGGGGACTTAACGTCTCTCAAAGTGACCCAGTTGGCCCTGGTGCTGACAGAGTGGCAGGAAAATCTATTTGGAGATCTTGGTCCATCAAACTGAACAGTCTTGCAGAGAGCCTCTTTATTTCAAACCTGGAGATAAGTAAAGCCATCAAGAACATAGTCCCCAATAAAGCCCCAGGGTTAGATAAGATCCTGGGAGATTGCTCTCCAAATCTCCTATGGGGCTGAAAAAAATGGTTGATCATTTTAAGGGCTTCTGCAGACAAAGGGGACAAGAGATTAATGTAGGGAAAACCAAGTATATAGTTTTGAATCCATGCAACTTCACAGGATCAAATCCTGCGCTAAGTAGGATCCCTGTGGAGCACGTGCATACCTTTGATTGATTAGGGATCACACTTACAGAACAGCTTGACTGGCAAATTCACATAGCACAGCGCAGGCTTAAATTGAAATAATCTACCATGGAAATATAAAAAATGCACAGAGGGTGCCAATTTTTCCCTATCTCTCCGGCTCTTCAAGTCTACAATCACCTTGCCTTGTGAGCCGCCCTAAATGGTGTGAAGTCATGGGGGCACAGGGATGCGACCGCCCTGGTGGCAGCCAAATACCGATATTCATCACTTGACCGGTTTCCCTATTTGAACCACCATGGGTCCTTCTTAGGCTAGACATTGGTCTCAGCGCGATCTCTGATGGAAAAAAAGTAAGAGCCATTCTGCATTGTAGAAGGATCTGGGCTACACCATAGCTTTGTTCATATCATCCAGAAGACGTTTTCTGCTCCCCAGGGTCAGGTAACATACCCTGGATTAGGTATGTAAAATAAGACACTTTTGCAAATGAGAGATTATGGACTGCTCTGAGGGAGGCTTGTGTGATTAGCAAATTCTCCATTAAGTCCAGATATTGACAAAATAGAATGAGAAACATGCTAGGGAAAGCCATGTTTGGTACTCTAACAGATGCCTTTCTAATGATGAAGAATGAATTTGCCAAAGAGCAGTTCCTGGATCTGATTAAACAAGTAGCCGCCAGGAAGCTCTTCCTGCAATTTCACTATGGGACTCTCCCGCTTTTTTCTTTTACTGTTAAGTGGGATGTAATTCCAGGCCAGATTATTTTTTTTTCTTTTTCTTTTTATTGAAAAATATATAAACAGCAAGGCAAAGAAATATATTACACAAAGTACCAATTCAAACGGGGAAGGAAAAAACAATACAACGAAATCAGCAATCAATGTATGGAAGGGGAGGGGGGAGGACAGGGGCAAAATCAATGCACATACAATAAAGTAGTCAGAATGCGGGGTCAGGGGGAAAGTGGGACATCAGTGTTATCTATTATGGGTGGTGTACATATATCGCCACGGTAACCATTCCAAGGTCCCCACACTCTACACCACTTCCGGGGCCGACCCCGGGCCAAATACACTGTTTTTTCCCTGAACATGCACCAGTCCATGTTTTCCTTCTATACTTCAACAGTAGGTGGCCTGTGGGATCCCCACAATTGAGCAATGTCTCGCTTGGCAATCATGGCCCCCAGGGTCGCCCACTGTGTCTGAGGTGCATTATAATCCGTGGGTTCCCAAACATTCAACAAACATCGTCTAGCTTCCGGCAAGAGGGCAACCCCCGTCACTTCCCTTATTACATCATGCACCCCGCTCCAGAAGGCAGCAACCTCATGATATTCCCAAATAATGTGGAGAAATTTCCCTATCTGCCCACATCCTCGCTTACACAAACCCTCCTCAGAAAAACCCATGCGAACCAAACGGGGGCCCGTGACGTATATCCTATGAAGAATCTTAAGTTGAACCAGTCGGAGTCGAGCTGGATTGCAACCTACTTGGGAGAGGCAATCGCAGATTGCCAGTCCTCGTCATCCAGCTCAAGGCCGTCACGGGTCCACAGGTCCCGAAGATGCAATAGGAGGTCCGACCTATCATTTATTAATTTTTTGTAGACTAGGGAGATAGTACTATCAGGCACATGACCGTCCAGCAATCTATCTTCGAGCGGGGATGACTCCGGAATTACCTCCCCCACTGGGAAAACCGACTTCAATGCATGGCGAACTTGAACATAACGGAAGTACTTTGAATCACCTAATTCAAACTCCTTCTTTAACAACTCAAATGATTTTACCTGACCCTTAACCCAGAGGTCTCCCACCTTACTAATACCGATGAGGTCCCATTTATCAAACCCCTTGGTCTTCCACAGTTTAGCAAGTTTATCAGAACCAAAAAGCGGGGTCGCTCGAGTCAAGCGGTCTTTCCATCCCATCGAGCTAGTTGCGTCCTTCCACAGACGTACTGCTGTCTTGGTAGGTCCCGACAAGTCCTTAACCGCCAATTTAGAGTACGGCGCCCTATTGTAGTCACTCCCAGGTAACAGCCATCTATCCATGGCAAAGGCGGGGTTCAATTCGGGACCATACATACCATGATTAATGGCTCCCAATTGAGACGCCCAATAGTAACGTTTTATATCAGGGAGAGCGATACCCCCGTCGTACCACGGGAGCGTCAGTTTAGCAAGCGCAATACGAGGTCTGCCGTCCCATATCAACTTCCTTTGAAGACCCTCGACTGCACGGAAATAGCTAGCAGGAACTAGCTGTCTCGATCACAGGCACCACCCGACTAGCTCTATCTTTCTTATTCAGCCACGCAATCAATTTACCAGCTTTATCTCCCACATCATACAGATGTCTCTGCTGTTCCCTACTCATGGCCTTAGCTGCGTCAGTAACCAATGCCCTGTACTCAAGTTGTTTTAGTCGCAGAACATGTGTCTTAGCGCGGGTGACCACCCGCTCCAGGTCAAGCTCTAAGTCCGCCATCTCTGTCTCGATCTTAACCACCTCCTTATCCCTCCGTTTCTTAACACCCGCTATTAACGACAGGGCCTGACCCCTGAGGACGGTCTTGAAAGCCTCCCAAAGCGATACCGCTGACGAAACAGAACCCTAGTTTTCCCAAAAAATACAGATCAAGAGATTTTACCAGGGCAGCACGAGTTTTAGGGTTTCGAAGATACCAAGGGTTAATCGGGGCAACCCGTCCCTCGGTCCCCGAATCCAACTCCATCCGAAGCCATAACAGAGAGTGATCCGAAATTCCCCGAGCCAAATGCTTAACCTCAATGATAGAAAGAGCCTGTGCAGCCGGTACCAAAACATAATCAATCCTAGAAAGGCTACCGTGAGCGCCCGAATGGAACGTATACTGCCGCTGAGCAGGATGTAACAATCTCCAGCAATCTACCAGACCCAAAATGTCGAGGAAATCATGAAGCCAGTTCTGTGCTCCCCTTAGATCCCTGGGTGGGTGTCGATCAACCATACCGGAAACCACTGCGTTAAAATCACCACCTAAAAGCAGTGACCCCTCGGGGAGAGAGAGGATAACCCGCCCCAAATCCGCGAAAGTAGTCGACTGCAGGCCAGGGGGGACATATACAGAGATCAGGGAAAGGGTCCGGCCCTCCCACCTACCCGTAAGAGCGACATAGCACCCTCTATCATCGAGGACTGTGGCGTCAATCTCCAGTGGGTGAGAATTCTTAATGAGGATACCAACCCCTCTGGAGCCGGAGGGAAACCCAGCATTTGCGACCAAACGATACCCCTTCCTATTCATAGCATGACAAGTATTGCCAATCAAGTGCGTCTCCTGAAGAAGGACCACATCAGGGGAGAAACGCTTCAACAGTTGCAGCACCACCCCACGTTTTATCCTATCCCCCAGCCCATTCACATTCCAACTCATTAGTTTCAGCCCTCTACCCCCCATCCCGGAAAAGAAAGAGGATCCAGCCCAAGGAAGAACTAAGCACTTTGATCAGATGATCTAAGAACACGTTGCCTTGCAAGGAAACAAACACACACCCCAACAGAACCCCCCATCCCCCCCACCAACATCCCGTTACAAAACCCCCCACCCTGCACCTCTGCGTAAGACTAAAAAGCCACCCAAACTTGCAGCGTGCCTGTCGCCCCCACATCTAACTAAGCTACAAAAAGACACTCAGAGGAGGAAAAAGACCCCCCAATAGCCCCGCAACCCCCCAAATGTACATCAAATCACATATCAGGAATATCGAACCACAGTTCGAGGCCTACAAGAGACCCCAGAAACCAAGCAACCGGTGCCTATTCCTGTTCCGTCGGTCTGCCTTCCGCCCCGCCAGACTGCTCCTCCGAGGGACGCTGGCTCGGCAGAGTGTCCAGCCAGTTGGCCACCACCTCCGGTCGATCGAAAAAATAAGTCCGCTCCGCATTTTCGATCCTCAACTTGGCTGGGAAAAGCATGGCGTATTTAAGGCCCATGTCATGCAGTCGTCTCTTCAGCCCCAGGAAACTAAGTCTTTGCTTCTGGACCGATTGGGTGAAGTCCGGGTAGAAGCTGATAGAAGTGTTCTCAAACTTTGTAGGTCCACCCATCCGTGAGGCCTGCAGGATAGCGTCTCTATCACGAAAATTGAAGATTCTCGCAATTATAGGCCACGGCGGGGCACCTAACTTTGGTTTACCGCCCGGAACTCTGTGAGCCCGTTCGACCGTAAAGAACTTACTCAGTCCCTTAGGTGCAAGTTGGCTAACAATAAGATCCTCGACAAA
The DNA here is from genome assembly GCF_964261635.1 of Lissotriton helveticus. Lineage (NCBI taxonomy): Eukaryota > Metazoa > Chordata > Amphibia > Caudata > Salamandridae > Lissotriton > Lissotriton helveticus. The sequence goes on from NC_136072.1 coordinate 1,013,849,078, forward strand.
GAGGTCAGCGGCTGGATCTTCCGCCTTCTCCGGGACCCCTATGATACGAACATTGTTCCGCCTAGCCCTTCCTTCATCAGACTGGAAGTCTTAATGTCCAAAGACTTGACGTTCTCATTAGTTTTCGCCAGGTCTTAACGGATCAGGTTGACATCAATCGCCACAGTATCCAGCTTATGGGCGAGAGCTTCCATTTGTTGCCCTAATGAGGATTTAATCCCGTCAATAGCAGCCATAACATCTTACAAGGTCAGCTCAATCGCTGAAGTCGGTGGATCTTTCATGTCCTCCTGCGACCTACCCGATCCACCGGGAGATCCCTTAGCCTGGGCATATCGATCCATGATGTTGGTCTGGGTATAGCCACCCGCCGAGTGGTCTTAAGTTTCTGCTTTTCACCTTCTGGTTTCCCCACCATTGCGGGATATAGTTCAAATTGGATCGATGAGATGAAGCAGGAAGATGGCGGCCCCTGGCCCCTTCGGGCGGAAGCAGCCCCAGTTAGGGCACAGGCCGAATGTCTTCCAGAACCGGCAAGGCAATGAAAAATCACACTCGTGGGTGACACAGGGCAGCAGTCCTCAGGCTCGGGGTGGGCTTGTACCCAGTCACAGGTCTCTCTGGAAGCAAAATCAAAAGTGAAAGCAACTGGACCGGTCGTCCCAGCCCCCTCAGGCCGATGTTGTTCAACTACAGCTCGGGCACCATGCCAACTCCACAGCCGGGCATCACGGAGACACAGGCCGCAATCTTCTAAGCACCATAACACCGGTTCTCGGGGCCCGATTCAAAATCTAAATGCAGGTTTCGCCTCACTCGTGGTTCGCATTCACGAAGACATCAATGAGGGACAGGATGAACGACAGGATAGATGCGGGAGGTTACGAGGGTCTCGGGAGCCCTAAGCTCACGCGGCCATCTTGGTTGCGCGCGAGGCCAGGTCAGATTTTAATCAATTTAGTTGAACTGTCTACACCAAGGGGCTCATTATGATTTCAGGTGAAAAGACTCGTATATAATTTGTTGAACATTTTTCATGACACGATGAGATTTGTTTGGTACTTCATGTTTTTCACAACTTATGTATTTTTTGCTATTACTGGTTAAATCTTGTTTATATTTGCATATATCGCTGAAACTCTATATTATGCTTTCTCCATAATCAGCACATTCCAGTTCACAATCTCTATTTGACAGGATTATCTTTTACCACTCTAAGATGGCGCCCATTACTATGGGTTCAAGTCCGTCATCCATGTTTAATACTAACGTCACGCCGCCATAACTGTGCACTCCTCAGTAGGAAACGCGTAATGCTGATCAGAGGGACGCCGATGTAGAAAACTCTACTGAGTTTAAATGAAGTAAGTACCGCTTTAGAAGACCGTCGTTAAGCTCGCTTTGAGCCCTGATCATAGTTTTAACCATTAACCGGGTTTCCCATGTATTTACAGGTAATCGAACCTTCATGAACCGACACAGTGAGTTATCGCTGCACTAAAACTCTGCATGATTAACAGCTGGGACCACGGTTTCTATTTCACACGTTTTATGTGAATTCGATCACCCGGTGTTTTCACAGTCTTTTCTCCTTATGTTTTTTACGCTAATTCGATCTATCGGTCACATTACAGTTTTGGGCACTTTTCCACTGCACAATCTAAATAGATGTCCGTATTTGGTACACTAAACACAGCACCTTTATATATTTGTCTCATTCATGAGACACAACCACAATCACCTTATTCATTATTCCTCACCTCGGTATTTTTGTTCACCATGTTATCACAACGTGTAAAATATTATATACAGATCCTCAACGATCCCATATTTCTTTTCTTCTTGTAGAGTAATCCCCTGATGAAGGGCTCCACAATAGCCCGAAATGCATTGGGATTTGTAATCCATGATGGGATTCGTAATCTATGATGAACACGCAATGGATATGATGTACGATATACCTCTTGCAACCATGAAAACAATGTGTTGAATCAAAGAACTAAAAACCTGATTACCAATTTTGAAAAAAACTTTATTAAAAACATTCAAAGTGAACAAGACTCGTTTAGTCTCACTAGCAGTGCTTGGAGTAGTCTGCCCCCATGTTGGGGCAGCTTTGTAATAGTCTTTGATATAATATAAGCTGTGTGGACCAGACAGCGACACCTCCTTCAGCACGCAACAATCCATTATAAACGGATAAATACAGACTTAAGAAGCGGTGCAAGCCCCACGCATTTTCTTTGTTAGTGATAGTTTTATCACATCTGCATCATGGAGGGGGGGGGTGTTGGACAGCTGCCACGGCCAATGTTGGTTCTGTATCTGGTCAATAAAACAGTTAGGTGGACAGAGCGCCTTTCATTACCATTTAATTCATTTAATTCACTTAATGACTCCTCCATGTGGTATATTTTCCCTTTGGAACCTCATGAACAACCACTGTCACACTTGATGATTCATCACATTTTCCTTTCATGATGCTTTTCGCATAGGTTGAAAAAATGGCACCCTTAGCACAAATTGCGTGGAGCAAGCTAAACTCATGACCACTGAATATATAAGTTACATCCGATTCTTGCAGACACTCCGTAAACAAAATTAGGGCACACAGGCTTGAAACTATGGCCCACAGGCCTCAACAATGCCATTTGCGATTCCTTATTAGCGAAAAATAGGGATTCGCTAATAAGGAATACCAAAAGGCTATGCATGTAGAAATCGCTAAAAAAATAGCGATTTCTAAACATTCCTTAATTGCAACTCGTAAATTGCAAGTCACAATTAAGGAATACCTCCCCATTCATTCCTATGGGCCTAGAGGCCCACAGGAATGAATGGGAAGACATTCTCAATTTGCGATTCTCAATTAGTGAATCGCAAATTGAAAATGCAATTTCAAGGGTGCCAGGGTGTCAAAAGGACACCCTGTTGCACCCCTGAAATCTGCATATCAGTACATCTTGCACACACACATGCCCCAAGGGCGTGTGTGTGTAAAATGGAACTTTGAAAAATGCACTTTAGTGCATTTTTCGAAGTTTTTGCAAATTACCATGAAATTCAACTTCATGGTAATTTGCCCCCCCTATTAGCGAAATCGCTAATTTTCTTACTTTGATGCATTGCATTTAAGGAATCTCAATTTGGGATTCCTTAAATGCAATCGCAATTTAAGTAATCGCAATTTTGCGATTTCTTGTATTGCGATTTCTGCATCTGGGATGATGTATCCCAAATGCAAAAATACTGGTCGCAAAGGGGCAGATTCTGAGAATCTGCCCGTTTGCGACCGGTTTTTCCTTTGATGTATGTGGGCCTATACCTTTTATTAGCTTTGGGCTGGATAGACATCTCTTTTCCAGCACTGACAGAAAGCAGAGGCCTTATATCAGGCTTTACCACAGAGATGGAGTAAGCTATTAACCTTCTAGAACTCATCTAAATGATTTCTATGCACAAATTATCGACGTGGTGTAATATATTGTAGGTAGTATATTTAGAAGATCTGCTGCCTAATGAGTTCAAGATTTACTGCCGCCATCAATAACATCTGGGGCTAGAATCCCCCAATTCTCCTCAGGGCAGGGCTTAGGCTGTCAACAAAGCAACCTAATTGAATCTTTAGGTTAAAGCCTTTTCATTTGAAAAAGGTCTCGAGCATTAAGTCTGAATAATTTGACATGCAACATCTGCATCTGGCTCTCAGAGTACCATTCTTTTCTGGAAAGTTTGACTTTTCGCTTTACAGATGAAACTGGTCCCTTTCTACATCGGCAGCATTTCTCTTTCTGAGAATGCAAATTGTTTGTCATGAATCACAAGTAAACAGCTTGATGGTGATGTAGGAAACAGATCTCATGCCAGCCCGCGCGCGCGCCTTTGAACAGGACGCCCGGAGCCTGCTTTCCATATCACAACACGAGCAATTGCCCGTTTCCGAGATTTAAAATCAAAGCCTCGCTTGAAAGGAGCGCATTGAGCTGTACTGGGGGTGCGCTCGGGGGATATTTGTTTTTAATTAATTAAGAAGGCGAGTTTAATTAAAATCATTTGCCACGCAAATTTTTCGCCCATTAAATGGGTAAGAGAACGTTCCCTATTGCATCTTGGCCTTTGAAATGCTAAGAGGTGTTTGGCTGAGCAGAAAATAGCCGCTGTGTACAAAGTATGGGACTTGCAGAAGAGGATTCTTGTAGCCAAAGGTTGCAGTGAGAGTTGAATTATTCAGGCTGTTGTGTTGTTTGTTTTCTGCTTCTCCTGGTTCCACGCGGGTGCAGGCAGATTGATAGATGAAGGCAGAAAAACACTTCGAGGCTTGGAGGAAAATTCTTAATCATAACTCACTGACACCAAGTAGATGTCTTTTAGTGCTGGAGGTGTATGCTGTGCTGGAACCATGCACAGCCGCATTCTACTTCTTGGCTTTTAAGCTAATGATGCTGGCAGCAACCTATGCTACTGGCTTGTCACTCACTCTCAGCAAACATTTGTGAACAAACGACCCGAAAATATAGATGAGGATCAACATTTTGTTTTGTTCTAAAAGATTTTTTTTTTCTTCATGAATGGAAGGCTCAGCCCGTCTCATTTATCGAGACCGAAACCTATTGCTTCCTCCGCACAACTCCATTGCAGCTGAAAGCAAAGCAAGGGCGAGTAGGCATAGCAGAGCGCAGAAAACTCTTCAGTGATTTTGTTTTGTGTAAATTGGATCAATTTTCTCTTTCTTCAAAAATGGAGCAGAAGCAGTGATATGGCTTTCTGCCATTCATCACTTCAGAGCTAACAAAGCACAATGGTCTTTTAGGAATTTATGGCCCCTGCTCTGAAGGCTGAAGCATGCCATTATTTCTTTTATCTCAGGAAATACCAAGGTTCCTTATGGGATCATTCATTGTATTCAATGCTGCATAAACTGTGGGATAGATCAAAAATTTAATAAGGAAATAGCTCATGTCAAACGGTCTATAAACCACAATCTCATCAAAAAAGCACTTGATGGGTGACTAGTTAAGTACAAGGTTAGACTACCATGTTCTTCATGGTCACTGGTTCTAATGCACCTTTAGTCATTAAATGGGAAGAGGGTAAAAGCTCTTGACAACATTTAAGGCTCAATTTCTCTAGTATGTTATGCGCATAATGATTGGGTAGGTGCACAAAAACATTTGCTAATAGAAATTCCTACTCCTACTTCTTAGGAGGAGTAGTATTGGTAAAATTCTACAATTTTTAATTCAGAAATGTGTCTCGTTGGCTGGAATTGCCACATTCACAAGCATATGTTTAGGGGCAAGATCATAGGTGTTTCTGGTAGGCCACCCTGCAAAAGTAAAGAAACACTCATATACGTATATGTCTGTCAACTTTTTTTAAACATCTTTTTATTGGTATTTTTTTGTAAAGTAAACATTTCCACATCAGCATCTTACATATGCACTTAACATAGAGCAGGACTAGTATAGCGTTGCATAAATTATTCAGTTGAACATTCAAAGCACATTCGTGGTACAACATTAATATTTGCATCATTAAGTACATGCAAAGGATGGGCGAATCATAGCAAGACACATACATCAGTTGGTCTCCAATGCCCACACCCATCTACGTACAGTCTCTACTGAGCATAGGGAAATAAGCCTTCTCGCCGGGTACAGTTGCCGACCACTCCCGGTCCTACTCGTACAAGTAGCTACAATTAAATCACATCTCGTCTAGGGGCTATCTATCAAACATATCTCTCTTTACAGACCTCCTACACCTCATCTCTCTACTTCACCTGGGTGTGTCTCTAAGTAGCATTGCAATGGTGCCCATATATCCCTGGCCCTAGAGGCTAATGGTATCAGTTCCGCATATGTCAATAATCTTTCCTGACGTATTACTAGATCATTGATCCAGTCCTTGAACTTGGGGGCGCGCCCCCTGCCCCAGCGGCATGCCACCCTTCCCTTGGCCATGAGGAGTGCCAGTGCTGTGAACTGACGGTGCTCGGGTCGGAGTGGTTTAACATGTCCGAGTAATGCCATCAGTGGTGTAGCCACTACTGGCGTATCAATCATTTCGCTCAATGCCTGAAATATCAATGCCTGAAATACCTGTTCCCAGTATTCCTTGATCTCTGGGAATCCCCAGGCCAAATGCAAAAAGTCCGCCCCTACTGCACGGCACCGATCACATCTATCATCCCCTCGTAACTTGAATCTGTACATCTTGGCCGGAGTATAGTACAATGTGTGAAAAAATTTATAATGAATTAAACAAAGTCTGCTACTAGCTGAAACACGCTCTGTTTGTAGACAGCTCCATGCCCACTGCTTGTCAGTCAGATCCAGCCCCAGCTCCTCATCCAATCTCCTGCGTGATTTTGGTGGTGCCGCCTCTACTGGGGTATGGATCGTGTGATATAACACTGATACCAGCCTTTTGGGTGTGTCTCTCTCAAGTATGAGCTGTAATGGAAGTAGAACCGGTGGTTCTGCTGGGAACTCAGGGGTAATCGATTGTAACCCAGCCTTCAGTCTAAGATATATAAATACATCCAGCGGTGTCCTTTGCGTCTCTGGAAACATGTGATCCATACTACGAAATTGGCCTGCGTGGTATTGGTCTCCCCAGGTATGTATCTGAGTCCGCCGCTGGAATTGCTTGAAAAAACCCTCCTGCAACAACGACATATCAGGGTGGTAAGCAAGGGGTAATAAGGGAGAGTATACCATATGCATATCAAGCATGTTCTGAATGCATCTCCACGCTGCTATAGCATTGGCAGCCCTGTCTCTATTCGTAGCTACTACATATAATGCCCCCCCTATTGGGGTAGGGTGTGCCAGCCAATGTTCTGCTGCACTTGTGGCATATATGTTGGTTGCTTCATCCAGTACCATGCATATTGGGCCTGCGCGCATATAAAATATAGCTCAAAATTTGGAATACCAAACCCTCCCTTCACATAAGGTCTCGTCATCACCTCCCATCGCAATCTAGGTTGCTTCCCCCCCCCCAGACTAGTCATATCATCTCTGATTTAAGTGACTTAAAAAAGAACGCACCGGGATAGAAGGGGATATTCAGGAAAAGGTATAATAACCTGGGAAGCACCGCCATCTTAATCAACGACGCCCGTCCCGCCATGGAGAGGGGCAGTGCTATCCAACGTGTGACACAATCTGTTATTTTAGCTAAAGCCGTACCGTAATTCAATCTCATAAGTTCCTCCCTATTCCTGGTGATTCTTATCCCCAAGTACTTCAGCTCCTCTGCACTCCACTCCAGGAGAAAATCTAGGGGGAAAGGCGTCATAGCTGAGGTCAATGGAAAAATACATGATTTTCCCCAGTTTATTTGCACTCCAGAGAGTTGCCCAAATACTATAAATTCTCTCAACAATGGGTTAAGGTTCTGCTGAGGGTCACAAACATACAGCGTGATGTCATCGTCATATAGCGATATCAACACCTGACGCAGATTACATCTGAGGGCCTTCTCATTATGGTGCTGCCTTAATTTAGCCGCAAGCGGTTCCGTCGCTATTGCAAAGAGCAATGGGGATAGGGGGCACCCCTGTCGCGTCCCCCTAGTAATATTGAAAGTCTGAGTTGTGTGTCCGTTAACGAGGACCCTAGCCACCGGCATGCAATATAACAATTTAATCCATGCCAGGAATAAAGGGGGAAAAACCATGCACTCCATGACTCTAAAGATATAGTCTCATTCAATGGAGTCGAATGCTCTGGTGGCATCCAAAAAAATGGCCGCCATCGGCAAGTCAGGCGAGACGTTATTCAGGATGGCAAACAGTGTCCTAAGGTTGTGGAAGGTAGCCCTGCCAGGCACACAACCAGATTGGTCAGGCAATATCAAGTTTTCCATTAAAGACCCAGGCGTGTTGCTATTCATTTGGCCAAGATTTTCGCATCGCAATTCAGGAGTGTTAACGGTCTATAGGGATTACACTGTGCGGGCTCCTTCCCCGGCTTCAGCAGGGACAGTATGAGCGCCTCCCTCATGGAGGCTGGTAGGTAATCCACCTCCAATGCATCCTCGTAGACTTCCCTAAGAATAGGGGCCATCATGTCTATGTATGTTTTGTAAAATTCCGCCGGAATGCCGTCTGTGACCGTGGCCTTCCCAGACTGTAGACTCATGATAGCTTCTCGCACCTCATCAAGCTCAAACGGTGCACACAGGAAAGCCCTCTGCCCATCACTGAGCCAGCCCAACGACACCTCTCCCAAAAACGCATCTAAATCCAGTACACTTACTCACGTAGTGTTGTACAGCGTTCTATAATGTTTCAGGAAAGTGTATTAGGTGTCGCCTGGCATATTCCCTCATCTGGGTCCTCTACTTCCATCACATATGTGTTACATCTAGGTTTCCCCACCTTCTGCACTAAGATCTTACCGGGCCTATCCCCTTCACCATATTGTCGGGCAACCCAATGCTTCCCTCAGAACTGTACCTCCCTCCGAGCTTCTTCCATATATTCTGTGAGCTTCTCCCTGAATGCCGCTTGCGTGGCACTCCTTGGACCCTCCGCGAGTTCCATATTCAAGGCTTTCAGTTCTGACTCCATGGTCCGCAGCGTTTGTAGGATATCCCTAAGAATTCCGGTCCCCTTAGCTATGCAAAATCCTCTTAATGTTACCTTAAATGCCTCCCAGACAGTTTCAACACTGTCGACCGAGCCCTTATTGCGTTAAAAAAAGTCGTGATTTCAGTCCGTAACTCCTCCTGAAAAACCGGGACAAGTAGAATGGGGGTGTGTAGCCTCCAGGGACTGCGAGGCGTGCTAAAGTAAGGTGTGGAGAGCCCCAACACTACCGGTGCGTGATCTGAGTAGGTCCTGGCCAGGTGACGCACCGTGGCTATCGCAGGAGATGTTCAGCTGGACACTAAAAAAAATGTAGTCGGGTCCATGAGTGCGCCTGTGCCGTAAAATGTGTGCCTTCCCTCCCACTGGGAATTTTATGTCTCCAGGCATCTGTCAACTGATAGGCATTAATATTCTCTTGCAACACTCCCTGCGCTTTGGTGTAATGGTGGGGGGCGGGGTGCGACCTATCTAATCGGGGATTATAAGTCACATTAAAATCTCCTCCAAATATGACATGAGTGGAATCTATTTCAAATATCTTTGCCCAAAGAGTGTTGAAGTACCCAGGGTCATCTGTATTTGGGCCATAGCAACATGCACGTGTGATTGTTGTGGTACCCAGCCAGCCCCACACAAGGCAATATCTCCCCTCCAGATCCTCTGCCGCACCCTTCATCCGGAAGGGGACCTGTTTCTTTATCAATATCTCCGTTCCCAGTGCATAAGTAGAGTAAGAGGAGAAGATTCTATGTGCCGCCCACCTAGCAGCAAAAGCATGTTGTTTCTGACGTGCGACGTGAGTTTCCTGGAGCATAGCTATATGTACAGTGTGCCTGTCTAAGTATGACAATATCTGCCTTCTCTTCCTGGGGTAGCCCAGCCCTCGAACATTCCATGTAATAATGTTTCATGTACCTATGGTCGGACTAGCCATAACATTTGTCGTCTGTCTGTTATATAATTGTGGCCCACGCAACGCGTTCTAAATCCTGCACTCGCGTACAATCTTTTTAAAAGTGCTCTTTTCGGATGCCGTACATTGCCTGTCATGACTAACCATTCTCCCCTGTGGGAAGCGCCCTCACACATTCCTCCCTTTACAAACTGAACAGCCCAACTGACCCCTCCACCACCCTCCTCCCACTGAAGCAACCCAATTTTGCCAGTATCTAGATCCCACCCCCCTCCCCCATCCCGCAATCGCAACAAACACAACATTACGCCTCTCCCCATCAGTGTGTCATTGCTTTTCAATGGGGAACACCCGTGGGGGGTCCTTTCTAGATGGCTACGCAGTCTCTCCGCTCCCCTTAATCCCCCCAAACATCTCGCCCTGTACCACAGTGGGGGGGGGGGGTGGTGGAAGAAGAGCCTGGAACATTAACTTCAAATTAGCAAATGAGTCAATAGAGGATATCTCACCGCCCTTCATTCCTCTGCTTGCCAGCGCATCTCAGTCTGCCACACAGTAACATGTGGCACATGTCAGCAGTTCTGGGGAATAGTCATTCCATGACATCATTGTCTTCATAACGATCAGGATGTTGAGAGGCCCCCAGTCCCCCTCCATTCCGATTCGTACGCTTCACAGTTCGGAGAAAATCTTCTACTTGTTGTGGGTTCATGTGGGGGAGTGGGTGTAGCGGGCCGGAAAATCAGGTGAGGAGGTCGTAGGTAGTGAGCAATAGCGGATATTTATTAGCGTGGAACAACAAGGAAGGTCACAAGCGAGAGGACGGGAGGCTCCAGGCGATGATCTCTGGTCCGGCTCCTCACGGCAGCACGGGGTCTTGAGGCTCTCCAGGGTAGGCTCCGATGTCGGGGAAGGTCCAAGGAGGGCAGTGAGAGAGGAAACAAAAAGAATACAAGGGACCGTTAGTCCTATCCAGAACTCTACGCAGTGGTTACCGCTCACCGTCACCCGGATAGTGCGAGGGGGGGCGGAAACAGACAGTGAGGAAAGGAGGGTACCGGGAAAGGGACTGCAGGGTAGGAAGATAGAGAGGGTGCCAAGGAGGGACGTGAGAGAGGGGGGGAGCTGTTGTGAGGTGCTCTACAGTATTTATACAGTGCAGGGGTGGTGAGACTATGGAGAAGGGGTTTATTTACAGGGACTACACAGGGACTCCTAATGAGTAGAGAATAGGAAGGCAAAAGGCACTCACGCGGTCCGCCGTAACTCTCCGCTGAGTTTCGGCCGCTCTCCAGCCACCTCCGTTGGATTCCACCACTCCTCCGTCCACACGTCTTCGTCGTATTCCTGCTTTCCTTCTCCGTCTCCGTCTCCAGCCAGAGGGTCCTGCCACGAAACTCCGACGATGGGTTCTGCGTGTTCCTCGTTTTTATCCTGTGCTGGCGCTGCCTTGGGGGCGGGACTTCCGGGGTCAGCTTGATATGGTTCCTCCGGACCAGGTGCTCGGGTTGGTCCCTGCGGGAGAGAGAAGGGCGGGGTTTCCCCTGTCAATGCTGGCGGTCCGAGTCCGGTCTCGGTAATGGCGCTCTGGCTCTGGAGTAGCAGTCCCGGAGGTAATGGTCGAGGAGTGTGCAGGGGGGGGAGGGTGGCGGCCGACGGGGCTCTTTGGGACGCCGTCTCACATCCCCTTCCCCTAGTTGTCCTTCCTGTACTGGGTGGAGTCAGGGGGTATCGGGAAAGGAAATCAGCATTACCCTGCTCTGAGCCTTTTCGGTGTCTTGTTTGAAAGTGAAAGGGCTGTAGGGACAAGAACCAGCGTAGGACCCTGTCGTTCTGTCCTTTGTTTCGGGCCATCCACTCCAGGGGGGCGTGGTCTGTATAGAGGACGAAGTCTCTGCCCTCTAGGTAGTACCTCAGATTGTCCACGGCCCACTTAATGGCCAAAGCCTCCTTCTCAACTACCGCGTATTGTTTTTCTCTCGGAAACAGTTTGCGGCTCACGTAGAGAATGGGTCGTTCGTTGCCGAGAGAGTCTTTCTGAGAGAGCACGGCCCCCAACCCCTGATCGGAAGCGTCCGTTTGTAGGATAAAAGGCAAGGAATAGTCAGGGGGTATCAGGACAGGACTGGAAGTCAAGGCGTCTTTCAGGTCCGTAAAGGCATGCCATGCTTCGGGAGAGGGGTTTCGTAGCTCCTTGTCGGTACGGTTCGTTTTCTTCAGGAGGTCCGTGAGAGCGGCAGCTCTCTGGGAAAAATTGGGCACAAACCGCCGGTAATACCCGAGAAGCCCTAAAAAGGCTCGAAGGTCTTTTTTTGTTTGGGGAAAAGGAAGGGACCGGATGGCCATGGTTTTGCTTTCTTGGGGTCTTATCATGCCATCCCCCAGGAGATACCCCAGGTATTTGACCGTTTTCGCCGCTAGGGTGGTTTTGGCTGGATTGATGGCAAATCCAAATGAGCCCAAGGAGGAGACGACGCTGGACAGATGCCTCAAGTGTTGGGGCCAGCTGTCGCTAAAGATAATGATGTCGTCTAAATAGGCGCCTGCGTATTGGGCATGAGGTTGCAGGACTTGGTTCATGGCGCGTTGGAAGGTGGCTGGGGCGCCATGAAGACCAAAGGGCATTACTATGAACTGGTATAAGCCCTCAGGGGTAGAAAAGGCAGTCTTCTTTTTGTCTTGTTCCCTTAGGGGTATCTGCCAGTACCCTTTGCAGAGGTCAAGGGTAGAAATAAACTTCGCCTTCCCTATCCGCTCGATCATTTCGTCTACCCGGGGCAAGGGATAGGTGTCGAAGCTGGACACCTTGTTGACCTCCCGGAAATCTATGCAAAAACGGACCGACCCGTCAGGCTTTGGCACCAGAACTATAGGGGAGTTCCATTCGCTGTTTGAGGGTTCGATGATCCCCATCTGTTGCATGGCTTCTATCTCCTGACGGATAACCATCCGGCGGGCCTCTGGTACCCGGTAGGGTCTCAGTCGGACAACCTTCCCCGGTGCTGTTTCTATCGTATGCTCCGTAACCTTGGTTCGGCCTGGGGTAGAGGAGAAGACTTCTTTCAGGGACACTAGGGTTTGTTGCAGTTCTTGGCGTTGTACAGGGTTTAGATCAGGGTCAAGACAGGGGTCAAAAGAGAAGGGGGTATTTTACTGGTTCCGGACAGCACCGGTCGGGGCCCTTCCCATTTTTTCAATAGATTCACGTGAAAAATCTGGGAAGTGCCTCGTGTGGGGTCTAATTCCACCTCGTAAGTGACTGGGGTCACTTGTCTGAGGACGGTGTAGGGACCTTGCCACTGTCCCAGAAGCTTCTGGTCGGATGAGGGCATCATGAGGAGGACTAAGTCCTGGACAGCAAAGACGCGGTTGCGTGTGCCTTTGTCGTATTGCCTCTTCTGGCTGTCTTGGGCGGTCCCTAAGTTTTGTCGGACAATGTCACGGATCATGGACAGGTGAGTTTTTAGATTCTCCAGATATTCAGGAAGCGGCCGAGTGCGATCCGGTTCGTCTTCCCATGCCTCCCGTGCCATGTCTAGCAGGGTACGGGGAGGACGCCCATACAGCAGTTCGAATGGGGAGTATCCGGTGCTACTCTGCGTTTTGCAGCGGATAGCGAATAAGGCCAAGGGAAGCATGTCTTCCCATTTTTTTGCTTCTAGGCCCAAAAGTTTTTTCAGCGTCTGCTTCAAGGTGGCGTTATAACGCTCCACCAACCCGTCCGTTTGCGGATGATACGCAGACGTTCTAATCTGTTTGATCCCAAGCTCTGAACAGACACGTTTCATGAGAGCTGACACAAAAGGAGTGCCCTGGTCGGTCAGTATTTCCCGGGGAAAACCAACCTGAGAAAACAAGGAGATCAGGGCCTTGGCTATCGTCTGGGTAGTGGGCTGGCGCAGGGGAATGGCCTCCTGAAAGCGGGTGGCATAGTCAACTATGACCAACGCATAGCGACACCCGCTACGGGAGGGCAGGAGGGGCCCGATAATATCCATCCCTATACGGCTAAAGGGGACGTCTATGAGAGGGAGGGGTTGTAAGGGAACACGGGGAGGTTTGTGACGGCTGTTTTTTTGGCATACTACGCATTCCCGGCAGTAGGTTTTGACTCTTTGGTATACGCCTGGCCAATAGAATTTCTCCAAGACTGCTTGGCTGGTCTTCTCGTCCCCGAAGTGTCCCCCTAGAAGATGGCTGTGTGCCAGGAAAAGGACTTTGTCTTGAAAGGGACCGGGGATAAGCAGTTGGGCGTTTTGTTGGATACCCCCTTTTCTGTACAGGAGCCCATTTTTCTTATAGAAGTAAGGACCTACTTGCAAGGGGTCCTCGTGATCAAGGGCTCTTCCCCAGGCTTCCTGCAGGAGTGGGTCTTCCTGCTGGGCCGCCCTGAATTCCCGGTCGGTCTGCCACGGGTGGTCTTCCACAATGGCGGGATAAGCGCCGACGTACTCCTTCTTCTCTCTTCTTTTCTGGCTTTTAGGTTTGTAAGGTTTGGAGGACGTCGTCAGTTCGGGTTGTCCCGGATACGGTGCCTCCTTCCACCACTGAGCCAGGGAGTCAGAGGTGTCATGTAAGAGTGTAGGCAGTCCCGGATAATCACTCCCAAGAATGGCCTGTTCAGGAAGGGCGGGTACTAGTCCAACTGTGAGACAGGAGCCGGGGTCTTTGGAGTGTTGTACTCGCACCTGCGTCGTGGGATACTGTTTGGTGTCGCCATGAACACATTGAATGGCTACGAGGCCGGTCGGACCAGTGACCGGGTGTGCGAGGTCCTGTGGTCTAACAACGCTCTGACGGCAACCGGAGTCGGCAAGGGCCATGAGGGTTTTGACCGTCAATTGACACAGGACAGTGGAACGGTGGGGGAGAACACCCAGGAGGGGTGCACAGAAAGTTCCTCGCAAAGCCGACCTCCATCGGCTCCTCCTTCTGTGGACACATGCGGGCAATGTGGCCGAACCCTCCGCATGAATAACACTGGGGTCCAGGAGTAGGGGTTCGAAACACAACCGGGGGAGGAAAAAGGGGGGTTGGTTCCGGGCGTCGGGCAGCTGGTGGCCGGTTAGGGCGAGTGGTGAGAGCAGACGTGGGCCTGTGGGGGTGTTCCTCCTTCCCCCGTTGGAGCTCCTGGGCCCGGCTATAGGCTGACGCGATCTCTATGGCCGTCTCCAGGGTGAGCCGGGAGTGCTGCCTCACCCAGCGTTGAGTGGCCGGGTGTAAGGAGGTAAGAAACTGCTCCAGGTATATCTTCTCCATAATGTTCTCTTTGGTGGATGTCTCAGGCCGTAGCCACCGATTCGCGAGGTCCCGAATCCGGAATGAAAGGGCCCTCGGGTTCTCTTGTGGTTTCTCCCTGGCTTGGCGTAGTTTTACCCTATAGGTGTCATCGTCGATGCCAAGGCGTTCCAATATGCACCGCTTAATGTCAGGGTACGGGGTGTTGCCTTGTATATTGGCCTGTTGATATGCCGCTTGTAGGTCGCCTGTGAGGAGCGGCCCCAGGTATTGGCCCCAACGGTCCACCGGCCAGTTGGCGGCTTGGGCTATTCGCTCGAAATTGGTGAAAAAGTAGTCCGGATCCTCCCCTGGGACGTACTTTTGCAGGACTACAGAGGGGAGAGAGGTCACCGGCCGTTGTTGCCCCAGGGCATCCGTTAGCTTTCCCATGGTTTGCTCGTGGGCCAGCCCCTGGCCCTTCAGGACGTCATGTAGCTGTCCTCTATCGTCCTCTGCGGTTTTTAGGAATTGTTCCATCAATTTACTGAACTGTTCCTGGGATTCCGCCATCTTCTTGACCACAGCCTCCATGCTTCCGGCTGATCCCACTTCTGACACCAGATGTGGGGGAGTGGGTGTAGCGGGCCGGAAAATCAGGCGAGGAGGTCGTAGGTAGTGAGCAATAGCGGATATTTATTAGCGTGGAACAACAAGGAAGGTCACAAGCGAGAGGACGGGAGGCTCCAGGCGATGATCTCTGGTCCGGCTCCTCACGGCAGCACGGGGTCTTGAGGCTCTCCAGGGTAGGCTCCGATGTCGGGGAAGGTCCAAGGAGGGCAGTGAGAGAGGAAACAAAAAGAATACAAGGGACCGTTAGTCCTATCCAGAACTCTACGCAGTGGTTACCGCTCACCGTCACCCGGATAGTGCGAGGGGGGGGCGGAAACAGACAGTGAGGAAAGGAGGGTACCGGGAAAGGGACTGCAGGGTAGGAAGATAGAGAGGGTGCCAAGGAGGGACGTGAGAGAGGGGGGGGGCTGTTGTGAGGTGCTCTACAGTATTTATACAGTGCAGGGGTGGTGAGACTATGGAGAAGGGGTTTATTTACAGGGACTACACAGGGACTCCTAATGAGTAGAGAATAGGAAGGCAAAAGGCACTCACGCGGTCCGCCGTAACTCTCCGCTGAGTTACGGCCGCTCTCCAGCCACCTCCGTTGGATTCCACCACTCCTCCGTCCACACGTCTTCGTCGTATTCCTGCTTTCCTTCTCCGTCTCCGTCTCCAGCCAGAGGGTCCTGCCACGAAACTCCGACGATGGGTTCTGCGTGTTCCTCGTTTTTATCCTGTGCTGGCGCTGCCTTGGGGGCGGGACTTCCGGGGTCAGCGTGATATGGTTCCTCCGGACCAGGTGCTCGGGTTGGTCCCTGCGGGAGAGAGAAGGGCGGGGTTTCCCCTGTCAATGCTGGCGGTCCGAGTCCGGTCTCGGTAATGGCGCTCTGGCTCTGGAGTAGCAGTCCCGGAGGTAATGGTCGAGGAGTGTGCAGGGGGGGGAGGGTGGCGGCCGACGGGGCTCTTTGGGACGCCGTCTCACAGTTCATTAAAAACCTTTGTTTCCCTTGATGTGTCATTCTGAGTTTCGCCGGGTACAGTAGTGCATAATCAATTTGTGCCGCTCTCAGTTTCTCCTTGACTTCTATGAATTTGCGCCTCTCTTCCTGCACCATAGGAGTGAAATCCGGGTACATCGAAAAAGTGACGCCATCATGTGTCAATGTCTGCTTGTGTCTTGCTGCCCGGAGAGCCACATCACGGTCCCTGTAATTTAATAACCTGGCGATGATGGGGCGAGGGGGATTGCCCGGCGTCGGCCGCGGACCAAGTGATCTGTATGCAAGTTCTACTATAAACTGTGAGGAGAACGCTTCTTTCCCAACAGTGGTCAACAGTAAGTTTTCTATATAGTCCTCCATCCTACCAGTATTGGTCAATTCTGGCACTCCTGCAACGCGTATGTTGTGTACGCCTGCTGCGGGCCTCCAAATCCTCGTTTGTGGCCGCCACTGTTCGCAGGATCTTTTCAATTTTCGTCAGTTGGGTGGTATGGCTCGCAGCTATATCATCTGCATCTGAAATCCGACGCTCCGCCTTCTTGATACGGTCTTTGTGCCCGTCAAGCTTTTGGGCTATAGCATCCATTCTGGAGGACATCCGGTCTACTTTGTCCACCACTGTTGCAAATCCCTGCCGTATCCCCTGCAGGAAATTATTCATTTCCAATGCTTGTAACGAGGCCCTTCCATTATTATGGAACCCAGCCTCCAAGTCCTGATCGTCTTGTGCAGGCCTGTTCCCCTTTTTCGCCACGTCAAAGTTCAGTTTCGGCTGCCTGGTATCAGGATTCCCCATGTCTGCCTCAATGTGCTTACCCAGGCAGTCGCTGCAAGTAATCCGCCGCAGTCGATCGATCTTCTTATTCCAGCTGCAGTGCCAGTCTCCGGTGTGCGGGGGCTCAACGATAGTCTGTCGCTCCACCCCGTGTATTATCCGCGTGTGCGCCTGTGTCTGTACTCCTTTCCTTGCCCCTGGTGCAATGTGTTATTGGTGCGCAGTGGCTCTCAGTACTGCCACACAGGTGCTCCCACTTCTCTCAGTCAGTACCTCACTCTGCAGGTTTTAAACTTCAGTAGCCAGTGCAGTCCTAGCAGCTCCGCACGTCCAGTGCACACTCCTCAGTTGGCGTCACCACCGTCACCAGGAGTTGTCTGGGCAACTCTACCCCCTGTGGAGGTCCTTCCAGTCCAGGAAGCAATTATAACATGTGAGAAAGAGCAAGGGTGGGGAGAGAGCCGATCCGTCCTCACTAGCTCAAGTGCTCTCTCCAGGACCACATAGGGCAGGGGAGGGGGGGACCGCTTCCCACTGCCCCCACACCACCCAGCACCGTGAAGCACCACCAGCAGGCCTCAGGTTCCCCTCCTCCTGGCCCTGCACTCTCTTACTTGTCATCCAGACACTGTGTGGGCAAGGCCTGACCTTCTATGGCCGCCCTGTCTCACTGTCCCAGCATAGCACTCTTCAGTAGCCTCTTCTATCCCCCGGGAGCACTGTGCACGCCGTTTCCCATATCACGCCAGGCAGTGCCACTCCTTGAGTAGGTCTTCTTCTCGTGCCTGCACCCGTATCTGATCCAATGGCAGTGCCCGCTGCGCGATCCAATGTCACCGTCCTGCGGGAGGGGGGCCTGCACCGCCTCACCCATGTCCCGTCTCGCTCTTGCCTGTGTCCCTCCGGTCTCCACCGTTCTCTTTTAGGAGTGGCGGCGATCGCTCCTGCTGCCAGTATCCCAGCGAGGGCCCTGTCTGGCCTCGCACACGCTCGCGCCCCAGCACCGTGTACCGCTACTGCCCGCACTGCTTCCACTGTGATCGGGGCTCCCTGCAGCACCCGCCTGCCTCCGCTAGACTGCCAGCTCACCGATGCAGCTCCTCTCCTGTTTTCCGCCGGTCGCACGGCCCAGCAGCCGCATGTGATGCCTCGCCCTGTCCTGAGCTTGGCTGCCGCTTCCCAGTCTCGCACTGCTCTAGCGCTCCGCACGCAGTTTCCCAGCGTCCAAATGGCCAGTTCCCAGTCAGCAATCTCTTTGGTACTTGCACCGAGTGTTGAAAGGGGTTAGTTCTCTACATTCCGCCCATCTTAGGCGATACATTCAGACATTTGCTAAGGATAATTACAGGATAATAAGTCCAGGACGCAGGAGCCTCACAACAGTGCGGCCATTCTGCTTGCGCGCCCTCTATCGCCCCCCATATGTCTGTCAACTTTCCACACATTTCTTATATCTAGTTTCACATCTTGGAAGTTCCTGAAAAGTTGTTCTCGTGAAAGGAAAGTGTAAGTGCATTTTGAGCGTGAAAATTGGAGAGGGAACACCCCTTTAATTTAATGACATTTGAGGGGTAATTGTTCCTCCAGGGAATAATAGTTTCAATATGAGGGACATAAAAGTTGTATTATGAAATAACATATCTGTGTCACAATTACTCATGCAGAGTTGTCCACCTCCTTGTATCCCCAAAAAAGTCTGAAATCAGCTCCAAATTTAAGAGTAATTCTATGGGAGTAAATTCATATTTTTTACTATTAACTAGGTGTGTCCATTCAGTGGAGGCAGGTGGCAGGGCAGAGTGGTGGGGCCGGGGGGCGGGGGGAGGGAGGGAGACAACAACTGACTATAGATGAAATAAAAAAAATTATTAAAAACTAAGAACTTACCTTCAGCCAGTCGCATTGTGCTCTTCTGCTCCTCTGCAGATAGGCCCCCAGAAACCCCTGTGGCCAATCCTGATGCAGCTTTCATGCCTCATTAGAGCAGCATCACAATTGGCCTGAGCACCTTAGATTTGCGCTCCCAGTGAGACAGTGAGACTCTGAGCCTGTGCCTGCTGTCTCCAACCCGGCAACGCAGCTCTGGTTGGAGACAGCTTCAGTGCGCAAGTCGATTCTGCCATCCTGAGACTGCAAGCCAAACCCACATGCCCACTGAAGATAGTGCATATCACTTCCCCTCAGTGCGTGTCACTCCCCGCCCCACCAGTTTTTGAGGGTACCAGCAAGGGGGGGGTGACCCTGCTCCGCCTTAGCGGAGGAGTCGCCACTAAATCTATTGTCCCAGCAGGTATATGGCCAGTCTATCAGCCTCTAAATTAGGTCCTTTATCATTTGTGTAAGGTTTTGCAAGTTAGTGATGATCCAGCATCCCAAAGCTTAAGGGGGCTAAAGTATATCAATTAAAGATGCAATGAGAATGTTTTCTTACTCTAACTCCACAACTCTTTCCAGCCCTTGACCAAAGTTATTGACTTTACTAGTTGAATATTCTCTAACATCCACCCATCATTATCATGCAGAGTGACATTCAACCATCCATTTCTGCACTGCCACTTCATTCTCAAGCCCACCCATACATACATGGGCTTGGCAATAAAGGAGCAATGAAACTTAAAGAAAGTTTGTAGTGTATTTGCTAGATAGCAATGTGGGCACGGAAACCCCACTGACACATGTAATCATCCATTTTAGGTTGACCACGCCCCAAAGTAATAACATGTTTGATACAGACTTTAGCATCTATTTACTATACACATCAATATTTCCTCAAGAATTATTTAATATTTTGTGCGAAACCACTGTATATTTTGATATAATTACTTTTCAAAAGATATGCGAGAACTTCATATAGAATTTGAATATGACATTAAAATGTAAAGTTTAAATGTGCAGTATGTTAGAGGTATATGCAAATAAGTCACAAACTGATTAGCGGGTTCATAAACAACTTGATTCATTGTATGACACGCAGCAAAAGGGTTAGTCCTAAAATTAGCACTGTACTTGCAATTGTTAGCTCAGTTTGGTACAAATGGAAATAGTGACTACCAAATAGTAAATTCCGAATAGTAAATTGCGCAACTAAAAAGAATTAGCACATTGAGAATGCCACAGAATGAAAGAACAGTGGGAGTGTGCTTAATTCATGTCATCTGTTTTTGCACGTGCAGGCAAAATTTTGAAAAATGATGGGAAGTTGCATGAAAAGCAAAATCGGTATTTTATATTAAAGTTTAGAGTCCTAGCATCCATGTTGGACAAGAGGATGCATTTTCCTCAGGAAAGAAAGCACAAATAAACCCATGAGCTCATTGCTTTCTGTTCTGTTATGTTGTTCCCCTATGCTAGGGATAAATTTCTTCTGAGTGCAGGACATAATCACACGATGTGACATAATAATTTCGGCCCTTTCATGTAATACGTGTAACAAAATGATGCAAGATTATCTCACTGTAACAGAAATGTTACCCAGGCCTATAAAAAAAAGTTGTACATTATCTCGTAGTAGAACCAGGTACAAACTAAAAAACATTTTCAATATGAACCCTTTACGCCATGTATCGCCTAGAGATCAGAAGAAGAAAAGGTTTAGCGAGATTATTTAGGCAAAGCGTTCCTCATTTTGGCAAGTGCGAGGTACAGGGTTGGCGGGTAGTCAATATTAGCTATATTTGTTGAGAATTTGGGTAAACAAACTGTTGTATATTCATACTTTCTTCAATATGGCTACTTGGTGTCTGTAGTCCTTTTTTTAGTGTTTCTAGCTTCTAACCTAAGAGTGTTCTTTCTGTGATGTGAAGATTCCAGCCTTGGCAGTTGATGGTCTGGTCAGCTGTGAGGTTTACTGCTCTGCTGTCTAACTTAATAAATCTATTTTAATAACCTGAATACGTGTCCTGCTGCCTACCTAATCTATTTACAACACAAACACAATGCAGTCAGACAATACCAACACGCGCAGATCTTGTGTGCACCCCATTGGCTTGGCAATGCAAGCTATCATACCACTGTAGCCTACGGCTTGAGGCAGGACCTTGAGTGCATTACTAAGAAAAGTCCCTTTAAGCAGTTCGCACTCTGTCTTTTCAAATACAGCTGCAGACATTCAGAACACTAAGGTCAATAACAATATATTAGGTGCATTTGTTAATATGATGGGAAATACATATTAATTAACCTACTTTCAGCAATGAGTATATGTTCAGATTATTGTGATTATTTTAAAGTACCTAAATGCATAAACAATTCGCCCACTGCTTTTCGTATTTTCCTGCATATTTTCTGCACACAGAGGTTACATTTTAAAGGTTGCAATTGTTGCTAAAGTCATGGGAGTCACATCTTGATATGTCCACCTCCAACAGTGTGCACATTTTCAGGCACAAGATGAGTCCAAACTGCCTCACGACCCACGTATCAAGTGGTGTGCAATGCAAAGTTCTTCAGACCTAGTGACATGTTATCCAGGGAACACACATGACTCCTGCATATTTCACTATTCAGCACTATAGGCTGGCTGGTAAGACCTAAAAGATGAATAGTAAATTGGGTGTGTTTATATCACAGTAGCACTGTTTGCTAAGAAACAATCTGAACAGAGCAAAATATACTGTAGATTACAGTGCTTGTATGACCATGGATAATGCCATGCTACACGACGGCCCATATTTGGATTTATTGAATCCAAAATTCTGCTGCATTACACAAAAGTAGAGGGATCCAAAAACATGACCCATAGAAATGCTGCAGAATCCTCGCAATGTATGCAACGTTACTTACCATTGCAATTGGGAATGGTCCATCAGTTGGAATTGGTGATGATGATAATCAATAAAGAGGGTGCCCCCACATTCCCAGGAAGGGATGCCTTGAGAGCTTCAGAGGGGAGGGTTCAAAATGCTAAAATGACCAGCATATGCTTCCAAGGTAGTCTGCGTGTGCGGAAAATAAAAGGCTCATGCACACATAAGAAATGTATGCTAACATATTCTTATTTTATATCAAATCCAATCCAATGCAGAATACCAAAGCAGACCATTCACAGCCCTGTTTTATGTGCGTTTGGTGACTTCTCAGATTATTATTATTATTATTATTATTACATTTTATAAAGCGCGTAGTCACCCGTAAGTATCCCAGCGCTAAAGATCCAAACAGCTGATGATCAACCGGGGCAGATGGGGAAGGCAGATCAGGGGAAAAGGTGCGTTTTCAGCCGCTTCCTGAATCGAAGGTAGTGGTTCCGTCCTAAGGTTCCGGGGAAGGGAGTTCCAAAGGCAGGCAGATGTATTACCGCACTGCCTCATACAGATTTGTGCAGATTATTTCTGGCTGACCATTGACCACCAGTGATTTTAGACATAATTTTCAGTTTTATCAATCTGGTAATATTTCATTGGCTTGTGCTTGCCATTTTAACAGTACTCTGTGGATAAATACAACTCACACATGTTTGACTCTGCTACTGATGTCACCCTGTTCTGTGCTCATTTCAGGGCTGTTAGCCATTGACTCTTCACCCAAGTAGTACAGCCGTCGTAGCCGGGAGCTCTTAGAACTGCTAAACTTTCCTTTTCTGTGTCACATAATTATCTGTTGTTTTTAAACGCACCACGCGCTAGCAAAGCGCTCAGGGCACTTACCTTGCTAAATAATCACTGCGAGCGGCGGAACTAGCGCTGACTCGTTCCCTAACCTGTGTTGGACAAAACGCCATTCTCGGCGAGGACTGAGGCCACGCCCCCTGAAGGCCACGCCCCCTTACCCCCTATATCATGTGCTGTCACCGGAAGCGCAGCGGACGAGCGCAGCGGGAGCGCCGTTTGCGCGCCGAAGGCGCGCCTAAGGCAAGCCCGTCTGCGCCCGTCATCGCCAGACCATCGCCTCTCGCCTGTCCCCCTGGTTCAACCAGGCCCCAGCCGCCTATACGTTATGACCGCGAGGAACTCCTTGGCATGAACCTTAATTTAAGGTGCTCTGGTGCTACTGGCATCCTGGGCCACTCGCAACTCCACTGCAATCGATGCCACTTTTCCACCAGCACGCCCACCCGCGTGTGGGGTGGCTGTACTAGAATCACAACCCCGCCTCTGACGATACTACAGCTCAATGTCAGATCCCTCGCTAAACACCATCTTGAGGTAAATTCACTTTTACAGGATGAAAATCCTGATGTCCTGTTTCTGTGCGAAACATGGCTTCGAGATGGCGTAACCACCATCCCTAACCTGACGCTCCCGGATGAGTTTCACCTGGCCACCATAAACCGTGAAACACGGGGCGGCGGCATCGCAATAATCTATAAAAAGCACCTTACCTGCTCGTTCATTAAAGAATCACTCCCAGACTGTGAATGTGCCCAATTTAAAATCAGTATTAGCCCTCAGTCTACGCTATCCGGCCTATACATATATCGCCCACCAGGCCAGGCCTCAAGGTTCATTGACGCCCTCCTTGAGACATCTATGGCGCTCATCACCAAATCTGCTAATTTCACCATTCTAGGTGATCTTAATCTGCATTTTGACTCAACTAACGACCACACAATCGCTAATCTTCTTGCAGATCTCTCGGCACTACAACTTAACCCGCTGGTCCATGCTCCCACACACATAGCTGGCCATACCCTAGACCCGATTTTCACTAACATCCGAGAAGCAGTCACTGAGATCCCCACCCCAATGGGATGGACGGACCACTACCTCGTCAAACTTATGGTTCCTGTACCACAACGTCAGTACATAACTGAATCCAACCGGCGCTTAAAAAGACCTTGGCACAAACTCTCCATTCCCGCTCTCCATGAAACCCTAGGAGACTTCCACTACGAAGCTAATCAGGAGATTGAGGCGACCTACTCCTCGTTCACTACCTGGATTACTAAGGGCCTTGACACTCTCATCCCTGCCAAGCTGACTAAAGGACGCAACACACCCTCTAATCCATGGTACGATGATACCCTTAAAGCGTTGCGTAAGGACTGTAAAAAAGCCGAGCGTCAATGGAGGAAACACCTTGACAACCAGGATAAGGTTAAATACCTATCCAAGCTTAAGATTTATCACAAAGCCATTAGATCTTCCCGCGCCTCCTTTTACGCTAACAAAATCAGCTCCAATCCGAACCCTTCTAAAGTGATCTTTAAATTAGTCAAAGAACTCCAAAATCCTAGGGCGCCTCCTCCAAAAATTTCATCCAACGAACAATGCGAGCAGTTAGCAGCATATTTCGTTGAAAAGGTCCAAAAAATTTATGCGACCTTTCTGCAGAACCCCTCTCATTCTGAGGAACTTAAGACCCCAGCTTCCACCCTCATTCCTCTTACCCAAATCCCCGCTATCACGGCCGCTGACCTAACTAAACTATGCAAGAAAGTGAAGTCTGGCTCCCCAGCTGATCCTATGAGTCCTTCCCATTTCCTGGACTCAATTGAATTTTTTCTACCCCCCATGCTGAATATCCTTAATCTTTCATTTACCTCTGGATCGGTACCCATAGCTTGGAAGCAGGCATGGGTATCACCGATAATTAAAAAACCTGCCCTCGACCCTTCCAAACCGGAAAACTTTCGGCCAATTTCCCTCCTCCCCTGGATATCCAAGATAGCAGAGGCCCATGTTAATGGCATCCTCTCGAAACATGTGGACCGTCATGGAATCCTGGATCCCTCCCAAAATGGCTTTCGAGCGGGCCATAGCACTGAGTCCGCCTTATTGGCTACCACCGAACATCTCCGGACGATTTTAGACTCCGGTCAAAGTGCTGCACTGATCCTCTTAGATCTCAGTGCAGCCTTTGACACGGTATCCCATGACATTCTTCTGAAACGTCTGGAGATGGCCGGTGTGACGGGCCTTGCTCTGCTATGGTTCCAATCCTTTCTTAAGGACAGGTCTTTCAAGGTGTCAGCCCCTCCATTCCTCTCTAAAACCCATCCCATAGCACAAGGAGTCCCCCAGGGCTCAGCGCTGAGTCCCTCCCTCTTTAACTTATATGTTCAGCCACTTGCGGACGTGGCCAAAGAGTGGGGGCTCACGCTGGTCTCATACGCCGATGACACCCAGCTGGTCGTCACCCTCTCGGAAAGCCCGTCCATCGCGGCATCCAAGTTTACAGAGGGTATGGCAGCGGTGGCTCAGTGGATGACGGAGAATTACCTCCAACTTAATGCCGGGAAAACCGAGGTGCTCCTCCTGGGCCGAAACACCAGCCTATGGAACGAGCACTGGTGGCCTTCATCCTTGGGCACCATTCCACTCCCTAAAAACTGTGTAAAAAATCTAGGAGTCTGGATGGATGCTAAACTCAGCTTCCAGTCACATACTAAAAAGGTGGCGGCCACCTGCATCGGTCTCCTAAGGAATCTCAAGCCTATACTTGGACTCTTTGATTCTAAGGCCCGCCAGCTAATTATCCAGGCAACTATCCTGTCACGCCTGGACTATGCTAACGTCCTCCTCTTGGGAACAAACAAAGCAGAAACAGCTAGGTTCCAACGTATCCAGAACGCGGCGGCCAGAATGCTGGTTGGTCTCCCACGCAGATGCTCAGTTAGAGCTACCATCCGCAAACTCCACTGGCTGCCCGTGGATCATAGAGTTAAATTTAAAGCTCTTATCACGATCTTTAAGATCGTCAAACAGGGAAATCCCCCCCTACTGCGAAACCTGGCCCGACCCTATGTCCCCGGTCGCGAACTCCGCTCCTCCAACCAACTTCTTCTGGCTGTTCCCAGAACTAGGCTCTGTCGCACTGGAGGTCGCTCCTTTAGTGTTCTCGGTCCTAAACTATGGAACAATCTCCCCCTCAGTATCCGCTCCATAGACTGTCTCCCAACCTTTCGTAAAGCTATCAAGACCCACCTTTTTCCTGCCATCTAGGGCTTTCAGCCTTCCCCCCCTGCCTTAGAGGTATGTGTCTGTCTTTTAGCGCCGGGACGCCCCATTGCTGGGGTAGCTGTTGCGCTTCACCAAACCTAGAAATTAGAAATTAGAAATTAAGAGCTTCTATTTTCCACTTAGCTGCCATCTTTGAAGGAGTGCTCTACATTGTGGTCATTCAAGCGGTCTAGCTTCAGGGGATACTTCACCCAGCATATTTTTTTTATTTAGAGGTGGCTACTGGGTTTGGGACTCCAGGTTCATACTGTCAGTAAACGTTTGTGCAGAGGGTCTCTGGAAAATCTTTGTCCATTCGTGACTCATAATTTTCATTTGCAGCAAACTTGTTTTAATTCATTGACTCTGTATTTGTCATCTTGCAAGTGTTCTAAGGGGTTAACTTTGCCACCCAAAGGTATCACTTCCTGTTAATTTTTAGTCTCCTGGCTGATCTTGGAATCGTTCACCTGAGCTGTGCACTCCATCTTCTATTTCTCTGTAAACCACCACGCTTGGAGAAACGCTGTGTCTCGCACCCATTGCAGGAGCTTTCTAGGATGTATTGTCAAGTAGGTGCCAATTTAGATGTGATGCAAACAAGCCCTTTTGCCACCATTGACTGAAGGGCATAATTTTTCGTTTCTGCAATTTTGCAGTATTTCATTGACTATATGTTTGTCATCTTATATATACTCTTGGATGGTTAACTTTGCCTCTTATATCTTACTCTCTGCTTCAGGCATCGCTTCTTGTTATTTTCTACTGCTGGCCAATAATGGGATCTTTCTTCAGAAATGTCCAGTATCTCTTCTATTACCTGCGGTGTGTCGACTAGCAGGCAACTATTTAGGGGCAGCAGCTATGCAAATGTGCTGGTGGCATGGCCAAAGTTGCAATATAGGCAGATCTATTTGCACTAAGTTTGCTTGTTTGGCAGGCATTGCTGCTGGTTCTAACTCCAGTGGGTATATCTTAAATCTGTGTCATGCACCCCTTTCTCTGTGCTACTGGCATCATTCCATATTCATTTCAGGACTGCAGGATACTTGAGCATTCTTTCGCTTGAGCTGTTCAGTCCCACTTCTATTTTTTGCATAGCTGCCATCTTGAAAGAAGCGCGGTACCTTATGTTTGGGTTAGCTTCATGTGATGTGTTGCTCAGCAGACCCCTTTTTAGAGGCTGCTGCTTCACAGCCAAATGCGCACTAAGGGAAAATTCCTATGCTCCAAGTTGGTGTCAGCATCCCATGCAGGCTGATGTTCTTCCTCTCACCACTTCATGTTTTATTCTGGTAAGGAATCTAGGACCAGGTATTCTTTTTTATGTTTGCAAACTCTGCAATGCACAACATCACTATAAAATAGTTTCCCACTAGCATTTCACTTGAATCACTGTGATTGGCATATTAGGAGAGGGTATGAATAGGCGCTCCCCTCCTAATTTTGATTCTCCATTGTTTTTGTGGCCACAAATCATGAAAAGTTACCAATATCTCAAAGAGAGTGGTAACTGATTTGCAAGGGTTCCAGGGGGTTGGAGGCCCCATTGGTGATTGGACAATATATCTAATAAAAAATATTGTGGTACAAAAATATTGTGCCAAGAATATCGGGATGTAAAAAATATGTGCCATTGTTAGACACACAGTTTGGACAGACATTGTCGCAGAGTTCGCACCAGTCGTTATGATGTTAACGCTTGAATCAATATTTTGGTTACGTAAGACCAGCCAGAAGCTACTTACATATGGCACATGCTTGATAACACAGTGTTTGCGCCTGATCCCCTTGATGGTTAAACATGTTTGCAATGATACGAGTTAATGTACTAACATGGAATATACGCAGCTTGCACACACCCACGCGACAATACTCAATATTCGGTTACCTCCAGAGACACTCGGTCAGCATCGCCCTGTTACAGGAAACACACATGTCACTCATAGAACTGGAAAGGCTGCACAGGCCTTGAAGAGGACAGATGTTCGGCACTGCGTACACAGCAAATGAGAGAGGCACACTAATCTGGATGAGAGCAGGAGTCCCATTCACATATGAGGAAGCAGTAATGTATAACGAGGGTTGATGTACCTTTGTACGAGGGAAGCTAAATGGTCACACAATATAACTAGGCTCTATATACGCCCCAAATGTGGCCCAACCCTCCTTTCTTACGCGTCTGTCACAAAAATGTACCCTCTATGTTGGGCTCCCCTGGATGGTTGGAGGAGACTTCAATTCCGTGCTCAACATTGATCATTCCCCCCTCTCTATAAAACTTTCGCCATGTCTAATGCCCAGGCACTTACAGACTGGCTCGCAAACTGGGCAATATTGAATATATGGCGCACTCGCAACCCTGCAGAATGTGTCTACTCCTATTACTCTGCAGTACATGACCTACATGTATGTCTTGATAGACTAGTGAGTTCCCAATCACTACTCCCTTTAATTATGAAGATAGAATACCTTGGTCAGATGCATTCCGATCATAATCCCCTGTGGATGCAGCTCAACTGGGAGGCAGACCGTCCCCCCCATACCCACATGGTGTCTCCAAACAGCTGCGTTAGAAGGTCAAGAATTCCTCTTGTCGCTAGGGACAGCCATCCTCACATATTTCGAACTAAATGAGGGTACAGAGAGCAATGCACTCATAGAGTGGAAGGCTTTTAATGCGACAATCAGAGGGCACTGCCTAGGGGTCACGTGGAGCATACGTAAGCAGCTGATGACTTCACTCACAAAATTAGAAACCCAGCTGCTGAGGTGCAATGGGAGGGCGAGGGGAAGGGTAAGGATTCGCGGCGCCTAGAACAGCTGCGCACAGAGCATGCAAACCTACTGGAGCAATTAAGATGCCACAATTATGCAGCACATACAGCTCACACACATGCATCAGCTGATCGAGTGGGCCGACTGCTTGCCTGGCTGATACGGCAGGAAAACAACCATGCTCCGATAGGGACCATATGTACACCGGCAGGGACACTGGTATATACGCAGGGCGAGATACACAAGGCCCTGACGGACCACTACATCCAGTTATACCAATCTAGAGAGCGCTGTCCAGACCATGAATGGGAAGGGTTTCTGAGCTCTGTACAACTGCCTACCGTCTCAGGGGAACACCAGGAGATACTCAATGGTCCGCTCACATTGGAAGAGATTGGAGATGCAATCACATCCATGGCATCCGGGAAAATGCCAGGGTCGGATGGCCTGCCAGCCAAGTACTACAAAGCATACAGCGAGTCTCTCACGCAAAGCCTTCCCACTCTATACAATGCATTTCTAGAAGAGTGAGAATTACCTCCCTCGATATGTGGGGCGTATCTGGTGTCCCTATTAAAACCAGATAGAGATCTCACAGCCGTGGGCTCCCATAGACCCTTGGCCTTACTTAATACCAAAACTTGCGAAGGTGTTAGCGGACAGACTGGCACCGGTGGTCCCAAGCTGGTTCATGCCGACCAGAACGGCTTTGTGCCCGCACGGAGCACCTCCCTAAATCTGAGGCGTTTTTTTAGAGGGGCGACAGATGCTATATAGGATTGGCCCAGGGCAGGGTGCCTAATATTAGATCTGGAAAAGGCATTTGATTCTTTAGAGTGGGACTACCTGTCTGAAACATTGTTAAAATATGATCTGGGCCAAGGGTTTCTCCAAATGGTTGACTTACTGTACACCAACACTACAGTTTGTGTGCGAATGGGGCCGTACATATCGGATGCTATACCAGTGCACAGGGGCACCAGGCAGGGATGCCCATTGTCCTCCCTCCTTTTCGTGCTCGCAATCGAGCCCCTGGTGGAGGCGAAGTATACCACACTGGGAGACGGCATACCTCTGGGCGATGCAATACACCAAGTATCACTCTACGCAGATTATCTCCTAGTTTATGTTAAAGATATAGCGAGGGCTCCTGACCAACCAGCACACCTCTTACAGAATGTTGCCACAATCTCCAGGCTGCGAGTGAACGTTGATAAGTCCTGCACATATGTGTTCCATGAGGAGGGTCGAGATCTGGGCTATACTATTAATGGTAAAAGACTGCAGTGGAGAGAAGGCACCTTCCCCTACCTGGGGATCTGGATCTATCGCCAGACGAAAGACCTGTTTGACGGGAATCTGGGGAGAGCCTTACCAGCAATCCAGTCACAAATGTGATTTTGGGGCACACTTCCGCTAGCGGTAACAAGCAGAGTGGTGCTAACCAAGATGGTAATCCTTCCCCAACTTCTATATTATTGTGCTAATTTGCCTTTATATATCCCTGCTTCTTTTTTCTCACACTAACTACACTAGTCAGGGACTTCCTGTGGGGGAATGCACGACAGAATGGCATTGGCGAAACTATATTTACCTTTGGACAAAGCAGGCCTTGCTGCGCCTTGCTTCGAGCACTACTATCTGGCTGCTCAACTGCAGTGGATAGCCCACTGGCTCACAAATAGGAATCGTGCATACATGGCTACCATGCATCCGCCCTACTCGTTGGAGCAAATAGTCTGCCTTTTTCACCCTGCTACTAGGGCTAAAACACCAACACTATTGCTACTAGCGGTGGCATACAAATGCTACTGCAGATGTCTGTATATCACCAGAGGTGTCACTCCCTAGCGGGCCCACAGTGCTCACGTCTCAATCAATTGGAGCGTGGCTAGAGGGAGGTCTCCAGACACTAGGGGACCTATACCGATATGGAGCGCTCATACCGTACACAACTCTAGTGGGGGATGAGGGATTCCCACCAGGACAATTCCTTACGTATCACTCGCTGACAACCACATTAACAGCTAGATGGGGAGACATGGCCACCAAATCGAACCCCCATATCACCATACAGTATCTGCATGTCATGGGACGTGGAAGGCTTCTCATACGCTAGTACTCAGCATCCCTCAGGACCCATGCGGCATTAAGCCTTGACCCACTAAAAATGGGATCTAGACCTGGGGCGACAGCTAGAAGAGAAGGAAACAGATACTAAAAAGCCCGTTGCGCATACCTAGAAACATGAGGTTTAGGCACAAATAGTTGTACATTGTCCACAGGGCCAACCTCACGTCCTCCACGATTAATTACTACTTTAATCGCACAGATGCGACGTGCCCAAGATGTGCTGAACAAGGGGCGGAGCTGGTGCACATGCTATGGAACTGCCCCGAGTACATGATTAGAGTCGTACAGTAAGTAGGCTGTCACACACTTGCACTGGCCGCAAACTGCCCTTTGAATGGACAGTATATCTACCGCATCACTTTATGAGGACCCCTGCCACTAAGGTAGTCTCCAGGTTCCTAGACTTGGGGATAATAGTTGATAAGTTGCTTCTAACTAAATGGTGGAAAGCTGAGGATCCGCCCCATGTGAGAGCATGGTGACATTCATTACTAGCATGGGCCAAAGCAGAAAGCATCACCATCAAGCACGAAGAAACATTGGGGCTGCGTAAAGAGCCCATAGCAGCTTGTTGGGATGCCTTCTTGGACGCGCTGCAGCGAGTCGAGGAGGGAAAATCTGGGGAACTAACAGGCCATGTGGAGGGCGAGCAGACAGCGTGAACCGCACATACCCTTAAGAGATGCGCTGCGGTACTCCAAGAACACATATGGATTACTTAAGTGTCTGCGCAGGCGTGAACACCAAAGACGGGAGATGGTGGGTGCTGGAATTACAAGGAAATGTGATGAAGGCATGTGTGGGGACAAGGAGATAGGATTATATGGGCAGGTCACTGTTTTTGTTCTCATTATTTGTTATCTCATCTGTACAAAACCCAAGTTGAATGAACTGGAAGGAATTTTGTGAAACGCTGCAGCTGCCTCATTCGCATTCCATTGTATTTGCTGTAACTCTTCACAATATGTGATGGTGATTGGAGGACAGTTGTTGTCACTGCCTTTTCAAAGTAATGAATGTTGGATACAAACGAACTGCACGTCACAGACTGTGTACTTGTTATAAAACAAATTTTTAAATGTACTGATGGCAAATCGTTATGCATGTATCACAATCCGGACTTTTACTGTAGTAAACGGTCTTGCATGCAATTGTTGCCTTTCACAAAAATGTAAAAATGTATAAAACAGATTTAAGCACAAAAAAAAAGTCAGAGAGAAGGAGGTCAGTAGCTTAAGGGCAGTGCCTCTGATTTCTAATTCTGAGAGCCTGTTGATTAGGATTACATGGCTCACTGTGTCGAAGGCCGCCGATAGATCTAGTAAAATCAGTGGGGCATTTCCCCCAGCATCCAAGATTGATCTCAGTTCTTCGGCAGCCATGACCAGCGATTTCTCCGTGCTATGTCCCTCCTGAAAGCTCCTGGAAGTCATATTCTGATGGACTTTCCGTGGAGGAGATAAATGTTGTAAGTTGCATGTTAAGTATTTTCTCCAGCACCTTTGCAGGGAAGGTTATTCTCGAGATGGATCTATAGCTCCTGGGGTCGGCTGGATCGAGATCGGGTTTCTTCAGAAGCGGAAGAATTGAGGCTATTTTCTAGGCATCAGGGAAGATACCTAAGCAAATTATCTCATTAAGAACGACCCCCAGTTGTTCACTGACAATTTGAGGAACAAGGTGCAGTATTTTCAGAGGGCATGGATCAAGTGGCGCCCCAGATTTGGAGGTCTTAACAACCTGGATGATCTGCTCAACAGGGCGGGAGAAATTAAGTACGCAGATTTGGTGGTGAGGGTGCTGTGCCTATTGGAGGCCTCCCAATTATGGTATTGCCATAATCTCTGAACGATTTGTACACTGCCTCCACTTTGTTCCTAAAAAACTGTGCCAATATGTTACACAACTCAGCACTACTTTCCATCCTTGGGGGCTCTGGTAGTTTGGCTAGGCTTTTAACTGTTGAAAACAGTTCCTTACTCAAGTTCCTTGCCTGCAAAATTTTGGTTGTAAAGTATTTGCTTTTCTCTTCCATAATCAATTTCTTATAGTCGGCCAGGGATTGCGCGTATTGTATTTTATCTATTGGGTCTGTTGGTGGACGAGTGGGCACCTACGATGCACCCTTGCTGATCCCTGCACCGTGAGGTGCCTTCCACACGTTGCAGGGATGAACACAATCTCCCATTCCCTACGGCCGGTTTATGACCATAGCACATGCTCCTGTAGGGAACTGTGAGTATGCGATCGCACCATGTCCGTTCGCATCGTAATTAGGTGGTCGGGACCGCAGAACAGAGGTTGGTGGGACTTGTATCTGTGATGGTGTCGGGTTGACCCAAGTCCGTCCAACATTGTACTTAGCCCCTCTAAGTATATAGATGTTTTTATTGTATTTTTTAATAATGAAATTGTTGAAATTTGTCTTTTTAGTTGTATTAATGTCTAAAAAATTTGGTTTATAATTTTTTTACCAGCTGAATATTGTTTTTTAGGGGTTAGGGGTGTGTAGCTTTTTAAAAATGGAAATTTTAAAGTAAATATATTGCTAATTATTTTAATGATATGCAAATTAATTTTATAAAATGTTATAACCTATTTTGTTATATTAATATATTTTTAAAATTAGGATTTATAAATAATCAACATATTTTTTAATTAAATCACATTCAAACCATAATTATTGTATGTTTAATATTATAATGAATATCTCAATTACATGTTTAAAATTAGAAATATATACAAATTTAATGTAAGTAAAATAATTAAAAAAATTGTACATACACATTTTAAATGTTTGTGAAACAAATTATCATAATTAAAATATCTTAAATATTTGTATGTTGAAAAAGATGTCATAGTAAAAATATATTAAAAAAAGGTATTTCAAAACTTAGTTTTGTATACATTTTTTATTTAATGATTGTTAATTTTGTATTATTATTTTATTATTTAATTTTTCGTTCAAAGTTTAGGAATGACAGTAGATATTTAAAAATGATATTAATTAGTTAATAGTGATAACAATATTATTTTATATGTTAAGGTTTATATATGAATATATGAGTTTGTAGATTTGGTTAGTGTGCTTTGTAATTCAATTTTACTTTATGTTTTGGATCAAAAGGTTTTGTGAGTACGAAGAATTAATTGTGTATATAAAAGTTTTAGTCTGCAGCAACTTGCATAACATGTTTTAGATTGCAGTGGAGATAGTACATGTCACCCTTTTTCCGTCCAACGCCTTCTCCAATTGAGTTAGATTGGAGTGGCAACAGTAAATGTCACCTCTTTAAAGTCTAACACCTTCCCCATATTGGTACAGATTGGAGTGGAAATAGTAAATGTCACCCCTTTAATGTTTTACACTTTCTTCAAATTAGTTTACTTTAGGTTGAGGACAGTAAATGCCACCCCTTTCCCGTCTATCACCTTCTGTAAACTGGTCTAGATTGGAGTGGGGATAGTAAATGCTGCCCTTTTAGTGTTCAACAGCTTCCCAAAATTGGTTTAGATTGAAGTGAGTATCGTAAAGTTTACCCCATTAGTGTTCAACACCATCTCCAAATTGGTACAGAATGGAGTTTGAATCTTAAATGTCACCCCTTTACTATACAACGCCTTCTAAAATGTGGTTTATATTGGAGTGGGAATTGTAAATGTCACCCTTTTAGTGTCCAACAACTTCCCCAAATGTGAGAAACTGGCGTACTTTTGGCCACTTCGCGTTACCCTTGTAACATGGAGTTCCAGCCAAATTCCGCTATTTAGCGGAGTTCTTTCTTTCACACATGTGGGTCAAAAACAGCAGGTTGGCAAGTGACATTAGGCATCCCCTTGCTTGATTTTCGGTCTGTAGAAGGACACCCAGTGATATTTCTCCAACACTGGCAGTCGTGATCGTTTTCAGTCATAAAGCTGCCGCACAGCTAGAAAATCTACTCAAGCGGCAGCAAAATAAACTTGAGCAGATGGAAACTCTTGTGCACCCGTGGTGCATTTTGTGCTGATTTGTCATCGCGAAATATGCTCCCTGCGTTAAATCACAGAGCGCGCAGTACTACATGCCTTTTTCCACCAGTTTGTGGAATTCTGTGGAATCTTATGGCTATTGGCTATGGCAGGAACTGAGAACTCTTAGGAAAGGCTGCAAGAGGTTGGAGCGGATTTGGAGAAAGGATTGGGGGGAGGTCAGCCGGAAAGAGTATCGTGCGGCGATTAGAGGATATAAAGCCGCTCTTCGGGACGCCAAAGCGAAGTTCTTTGAGGAGAGAATTGGCAATTCTGCTAACTCCTCTAGAGAGTCCTTTAAAGTTTTCAGCGATCTCCTCAAAATCCCCGAACCTCCAGTTAACCACGATAGTCCCCGAGAGAAATGTAAGGAACTGGCCAACTATTTCCACATGAAAGTAGAAAATATCTTAAGCTCCCTACCTCGACAGGCCCAGGAATTAGATATAGTTAACCAGCTGGGTGCTGTGGAAATTGAGCTTGAAGCCTTTGGGCCAGTGACCACCGACGAAGTTCTTAAGGTGCTAGGGGTCATGAAGAGTGGCTCGCCTAGGGATCCTGTTCCGATGAGATTTTTGAAACAGGTAGCAACTACCATCGTCGCCCCAGTAACCGATCTCAACAATTCATCTTTTATGCAGGGGGTGGTGCCACCCAGTTGGAAAAAAGCAGTAGTAAAGGCCCTCCTGAAAAAGCCTGGTCTGGATCCATCTGACCTAGCAAATTTCAGTCCGATTTCCTTGCTCCCCGGGCTCGGTAAGATCGCGGAGAGACTGGTGAACCGTCGACTGTCATATTTCCTGGAGTCTAATGGCTTGTTGCGGGACTCCCAAACGGGATTCAGGCCAGGCCAGGGCACTGACACCGCCCTTCTGGCAGTCGTGGAAGAAGCCAGGAGCATTTTGGATTCAGGAGGATCGGTAGCAGTGATCCTCATGGACCTCAGCGTGGCTTTTGACACCGTGAACCATCAGGCGCTGCTCCAGCGGCTGTCAGATGTAGGCATTACAGGGATGGCCCTAAAGTGGCTCGCTTCTTTCCTGAGCGACCCGACTTATCAAGTCTGGGAAGGTAGTGAACAGTCAGCATCGATCCCCCTCCAGTGTGGTGTGCCTCAGGGCTCCTCCTTGATCCCTACATTGTTTAATGTCTATCTGGCCCTGCCGGAGGGTGTGGTGGCACCATTTGGTATTAAAACTATCAGTTATGCTGACGACACCCAGCTGGTGGTGGCTCTTTCCCAGCTGGTGAATCAACCTGACCTACTTCACTCATGCTTGTCCAAGGTGCATACATGGATGTGCAACTCAGCATTAAAACTGAATGGCTCCAAAACAGAGATGATGCTGTTGGGCCATTCGGTGCTCTCCTTGCCGCCAAGCAGCTGGCCTAGTTGTCTTGGCGATCCCCCAAGCCCCAAAAAGGAGATCAAGAGCTTGTGGCTGGAACAGGACTTATATTTTAAGACCCATGCCAAAAAAAACGCAGGAGTCTGTTTCGGCCTTCTCCGGTCAGCCCGTAAGGTCCTGCCTCTTCTTCCACCGGTTTCCAGGAAATTACTCATCCAGGGACTAATTGTATCGAGGCTGGATTATAGTAATGCGATTTTTTTGGGCGCTCCGGAAGCAACACTCAATAAACTCCAGCAGGTGCAAAATGCAGCAGCAAGGCTGCTGATGAACATCCCTAGGAGGCAGTCAGCTAAACCAGCATTAAGAGCACTGCACTGGCTTCCGGTGCGGGAGAGGGTAAAATTGAAATCCCTCTGTACGGCTCACAAAATCCTTCAGGGGAAGGGACATCCCATTTTGGGGAGTATGGTGCTCCCCTATAAGGCTACCAGAGCCTTGCGCTCGGATCATAAATATCTGTTGCAAACTGTCAGAGTGAAAAGAGCCCGGACGGGTGGCAGAAGATTCTCAGTGAACGCGGCCAATTTGTGGAATGCGCTTCCTTTGAATCTACGTTCTGAGACCTGTACTATGCGGTTCCGGAAACTACTCAAGACCCACCTGTTCCCCGCTTAATGTTTTTCTTTCTATTATTAGCCTCCGGAGCCTTGGACAAGCGCTGGAATGCCCGAGAGTAACCGCGCGCTATATAAAACTCCAAATAATAATAATAATAATAATTTTTGTAGCTCTGTAGGATTCCAAGGAGTAAAACTCAGTGAGTTCCACCCAGGCCAATAGATATTATTATTAATTGCATATGTTTAAAGAATAAAGATATGTAACACATTTTCTAATTTTGTTTATGTATTCATAGTTTATTTAATGTATATTTTTACATTTTGAAACATATATAGGTCCAATTCACAATGGTAAACTTGGACACTTGGTCTAAACTTAGACCAGATGTCTAAGTTTATGACTTTGGGAATTGAAAAAGGGTATTTACTAGTACTATCTTTATGCCCTCACTCGTGGCAGATTCCCTGTGAGGACAGAAAGATAGTACTTGTAAATACCCTTTGTGAATTCCCAAAGTCGTAAACTTAGCTATTTGGTCTAAGATTAGACCAAACGTTTAAGTTTACCTTTTTGAATCGGGCCCATTTATTTCAACTTAAAAATAAACATTTACATATAGATAAAAAAATAAAAAGTTTTATTGCATTGTTGATCACATAAAAATAGAACTCATATTTAAATAGTATTGTATGCTGTGCATTTTCCACTTTGTCTGCTTAACATTTTTTTAAATGTTTTATATATTAACATTTTCAACATCACTTCAACTTAATTCTGAGGATGAAAGGAAAGACGTGGTGCCATAGGTCAAAGCAAAGAATCTAAAAAATTCTCCTGCCAAGAGCTTTCCTTCTGTATCGCGGAAGCATGAAGGATGGGTGGCAAAGACACCAGGCATTGACTGTTTTAGATGTGGGAACAGGGGCCATGTTGCAAACTTCAAGGAGTGTCCAGGATGGAAAGCTTTATGTAAATCCTGTGGGAAAAAGGGCCACTTCACCTCCTGTTGCAGATTGGGCAAGAACCTGAAGAAAGTGAGCGAGATATTCTATGACTCAGATTCTGAGTGTGAGGAAATAATTTTTCAAATTGGAAGTGGATAATTTGATGGACTGAAGGAGAAAGTGTTTCTCAGTAAAAATGCTTTTTGATTCTGGGGAAAAAATAAAGTTGACTAAAAAACAGCTTTTTGAGGAATGTTGCCAACGTGAAGAGGCACAATGGGCCACAAATGTAGTTTAATATTCCTCTTTATTAAGCTGGACATAAGCAACCCAATCAATCACGAGTGTCTCAGCTCAATCACTGCCTGGTTTGAACCACATCATTGACCATAGAGTTTTCCATGCCTAGTCCTTCTAGAACCTTAAAGAGCCCATCAAAGCACTGTGTGCAACATACCACAACACACTAAAGGCAGCGCCCAAGTTCAGCGTTCAGGTGTTTGGAGCTTGTTATGCCCCTGTAGCTCAGAAAGAATTCTCCTTGGAGTCACACCAGTAGTCCTGGGATCAAGCAACAAGGCTGGCCTCAAGCAGCAGAGCAAATCTCTGAGGGTATAAGGCAGACATCAAGCAGCAGGACAGTCCATTAGTAGCAGCAAAGCAGTCCACTGAAGTACAGAGCAGGCCTCAAGCAGCAGGGCAGCCCTCTCAAGTAGAAGGCCGTCCTTCTGGTGCTCCTTCATAGGTCTAAGAGTGAACTGAAGATTGGTTTTGAGGGCTCTTTTTTAATACCTGGTTCCAATTTTAAGTGGAAGAAAGGTCTAGAATGTTCCTCCCAAAGATGGTTGTGGGATTTCCTTCAACCTTGCCCAGACTCCAACGGGTGTGCGGTGAAAAAAGGCTAGTGTGAAGTTCTTTATGAGTGTGCAGAGGCAGCCCCTTTGAATATAAGTGGGGAGGAAACAGCTCAGCTCCACACATCCTAGCAGCACTTAGTCACCCTTTGTTTTACTGTCCGGGAGGAATACCCAAAGGCCATTTGCCATGCTAATCACAGTCACGTGACCCAGGAAACAGACTGTAGGTACAAGTGGTTAGGGCAAGAAATGCCAACTTTCTAATAGTGGTATTTTCAGAACTGTGACTTAAAATCTGAATTTATCATTATAAAGGATTTTAAATTACTATTCCTTAAACACAAAACATTATATTTCTACCCGGTCCCAAACAAAAGTTATCACTCATTAAATGTTCCAAGGTAACCCAATGATATCCAAAGGGAGAGGTAGGCTTCACAATAGTGAGAACCCAATTTGGTAGTTTTTCCACTAACGGGACATGTAAAACTTCAAAGTACACATCCAATGTTTTAAATGCAATGAAACCTGCCCTAATTAGGGCCTACACAAGGGGTGACTGATATATTAACAAGAGAGGTTTAGGCCTGTAAAAAGATTTATTTGACCAGATCGAATTGGCAGTTTAAATCTTCACACAGGCAGCCAGTCCACTAGTAGCATTACATTTACCAGACTTCGTTACATAGTGCACTACTTTAATAGCTACTTATAAGTGAATGAAATGTGCCAATTTTAGTGAGAACCCAATTTAGTAGTTTTTCCCCTAACAGGACATGTAAAACTTAAAAGTACACGTCCAATGTTTTAAATACAATGAAACCTGCCCTAATTTGGGTCTACACTAGGGGTGACTAATATATTAACAAGAGAGGTTTAGGCCTGTAAAAAGGTTTATTTTACCAGATTGAATTGGCAGTGTAAAACTTCACACAGGCTGCCCGCCCACTAGTAGCATCAAATTTACCAGACCTCGTTACATAGTGCACTACTTTAATAGCAACTTATAAGTAAATGAAATGTGCCAATTTTTATTTTTTAGCAAAGTGAGCACAAGCACTATAGCAATGGTTAGCAGTCCTAAGGTCAGCAAAGACGAATTTCAACAAACAGGAGGGGAGAAAGCAAAAGGTTTGGGGGAGGACCATGTTTAGGGCTGTCCAGTGTAACATGTTGCATTTAGCGCCAATTTCTGAAGGTGCATTTTGCACTAAGAATGTAGTGCTAAATGTCGGGAGTAAGTTGAGGGAAATCCTACCCCAAATGTCCATTTACTGAGCATCAGCAGGCTATTAGCCCTGCTATGCATGTTCTGTTGCATTTAGCACTATTTCTTCGGGCAAAAAGCATCCTTGCATCCATTTTGGAAAGGAAGGGTCAGTTTTGTAGCAGGAAAATAGCGCTAAATGCAAAATAACTCCTCTTGCACAATTCCCTATAATCTCACGGATTTTTTAGACAATTCTGCGTGATTAGGCTACACAGAATATTTTGAGTTATCCCCACCCAAATCGGACTCTATCAGCAATGGCATGAACAATTTGGAGCAATTGAATTCAATGAATACTATGCAGTTTTTCCAGAACGACCTCTTTTCAGTTATTGTTCTACCACATTAAAATTGCACAATGTAAAATGTGCAGGTATGTTTAGTAGCATCTAAATGTTATTGCTAAATATCTCTTACCTTGTGTTTACATTTCTTCCTGAGTGCCTAATCAGTATGATTGTTTTTGTCATGCTCCATGTGAAACTTCTCTTTTCTTCTGTCAAACTTTTATGATGCTGTTATAATGGTTTTCCATGTTAGGCCAGATATTTATTCAATTCTTTAATTATTATTCAATTTTTAATTCCTCCATGATTTTTGGCAACTATGTTTTCTAATGTGGGGTTTTCCAACCTCAGATCAATTTAATTCCCATTTTTCGATGCTGCTTGACACAACGTAACAGCCTTCATTAGGTGTTGTACTGTGTGCTTTGCCTTCATCACATTCTATTAGTCCTTGGTGGCATAATTTATTAGGCACCTTTCAATTGCCCTTTATTTGAAATATTCTTTTAATTGATTCATTAACTTTTAGTTTCTCCTAGCTCTCTCCATTTTTGTCTTCAGCGAGCCATTCCACCAGTGCATTGGCTTCCTGAAGATGGTAATTTCTTGCTGCCTCTTTAATTTTGACCTCTCTGGTGGATCATGCCATTTCTGGCACACAGGGCCTGCTTGCTGTTGAAACCTTTTGTGGCATCCTATGTCCAGCCTCATAACAGATCTGTGCTCCATGGCCTTAAAATTGATTTGACTTCAGCAAAAGCTCTCTCCAGAGCTTCCTTCAGGTCTCCTACCTGTGTTATTGTTAGACCTGACATCCTTGGCGTGGTTACCCCTGAATTTTTGCCTCTGCCTCCTGTGTTTTTGATGCTATGCTGGATTTCACTTTTGCTGGTTTAGATGCTTTGGGCCCTTTTGGTCACTACCAATCGGTGCCCAGGGGAAAGTGCTCCCTGTATAACTTATTAAACATGATTGGTCCTCCATGATTGGCACATTTTCTTTACCTGTAAGGTCCCTAGTAGAGTGCACTGAGTGTGCCAGGGCTGGTACTTCAAATGCTACTAGTGGGCCTGCAGCACTGATTATGCCACCCACATGAGTAGCCCTAAAATGGTATCTCATGCCTGCCACTGCAGTGCCTGTGCACAGTCTGTGAAAGACCATGTTGTCCGGGCAAGTGCCCACACTTGCCAGACTCTACCCTTCCCTTTCTGTGCACATAGGACACCCCTATAGTAGGCCCAAGGTACCACCTGGGCAGGGTGCAGTGCAGGTGAAAGGTAGGACATGTACTGATGTGTGTAACATGTCCTAATAGTGAAATACAGCCAATTTCGTTTTTCATTATTGAAAGGCCATCTTGCCCATAGGACAGAATGGGGAAGGCTGTGTACCATTATACCAGCCTATCTTCCCATAGGAACAAGATGGAGACATGGAGTCTGGCACCCTCGAATTCAGAATTTAATAACACATCTTTTAGTGAAGATGTTTTTTAAATCCTGCGTTTAGAAATGGCACTTTTAGAAAGCTGCTATTTTTCTGTTCAAACCTTCATGTTTGCCTCTGCCTGGTTGTGGATTGACTGTCTGGCTTTGGGGAGTGACAGGGGCTGGTGAAGTGTCTCGGCTCCAGGAGTCTGGGTGTGTAGCTCTAGGCTGAATAGGCCCATCTGCATTTAGAACGGTGGGTGGGGAGATCCCTGTAGCTGAGTAGGGCTGGGCCTGCCTCCACAAAGGACTGGCTCCACCTCCTGCTGGGCGTCTGAGGACCCTGGCCCCCTTTCTCAAAGGAAGAAGTTGTGCACTGGCAGAGTGCCCCCAGGATTGCTTTGAACTGGGTCCAGAACCCCCAACACATGAAGAACAAAGACTTTAGGGGTATAAAAGTAGGAGAGAGACCCCTTGAAAATTAGACTTCTAGAATCAAGAAGAACCTCTGCCAGAAGAAGAACAGCTGGAGAAACTAAGGAAGATTGCCTTTGCTGTGTGCTCTGGGGCTGACCTGCTGTTTTGCTGATTCAACTAAAGGAGAGAAGAAGGGGACTTTGCTGTGTGCTGTGATTCCACCCTACCTGCTTGAAATCAAAACATTACTGTGTGCTGTGTCTAAGCTAGAGTCTCCAAGGGCCTGAGAAGAGCTGACCTCTTGTTGGGAACACAGGGATACCAAGATTCCCAGAAAACAACTTTTATTGGCGAGCTGATTGCGTGTTAGGGTGCACAGTCGGTGCCCGTGGGTGGTCTGTCCTTCGGTGTGCAGTCGACACACAAGGGAAGCCCCCGTGAGGAGAAGTACCACTGAGGGCCGGTATCTTTTCACCACCGGCCCCCGTTTGCCAAACATGCTGTACAAACCCCCCTTTTCCTTTCATCACCGCCGCATCTCGAGCTAAACAGCCCAAGGCCAGGTTCGGCGTGGAGAGAAGAGCCGCCGTGAAGCTGCAGCGCTGTACCGGGCTGTGATTGGCCCCTGCTGTCAAGGACTCCCTCCTCGTCATCACAGGGCCGTGCTGGAATTGGTTCCAGCTGCCCGGGAGTCCCTCTGCGTCATCGTAGTGCTTCACTGCCATTGGTTCCGCCGCCACAGTGCCCCGCAGCGTCATCGCGAGGCCTCGCTGCCCTTGGTCCGGCCGCGAGGGCTTCCCCAGAGATCAGAGAACTGCACCGGAGGCCAGGGAGCCTCACAGAAAGAAAGCTACCTCGCCGGAGGGCGCATAGAGAACCCAGGATTGCCTGCAGTGAAGCCGCAATCCCCCAGATAACGCTCGGAGCATAGTCCTGAGTCGTGATGTGTGTCCTTGCTTGGGGGTTGGTTGCGGAGGGCTGCCTCGTCGCCATAGTCTGCTGAAATTGCAAGTTAAAGAAACGCCTGTAACTTTGGGGGCAAGTCGGCACCATCGCTTACCGCGGGGTCAGCGGAAGATACCGGAGAGGGTATCAAAAGGACTGAGGGACATTGTTGGTAGACACGTGTGCAAGTAAAATCCCTGATAGTCGCACACAAGGACAGAACTGTTTGGCCCCATAGCTGCTACTAAGCAGAAACCAGGATTAGACGTGAAAGGGCTGAAAGAACCCTTTTCTTTTTATTTGCAACAGAAGTTTACTGTGTATGTTGGTCTTGCTGTCGATATGTGGTCTTGCCTAATTGCTAGATAAAGAATCTATTTGTGATAACTACCTGTGTGGTGTCCCTTTGTGGTGTTTCACAGTGTTATTGTGGGTGTTGGTGCAAAATACTTTACGCATTGCCTTGGGGATAAGCCTGTCTGCTCGTGCCAAGCTACCAAGGGGGTGAGCAGGGGTTATTGACAGTGTGTATCCCTTTACCCCAACTAGAAGTAAGGGTCCCTATTTGGTCAAAGGTACCCACCTCTGCCAACTAGAGACCCCCAATTCTAACAGTTATTATAATAGTTAGTTGTACATTTTAAT
Source organism: Lissotriton helveticus (assembly GCF_964261635.1). Lineage (NCBI taxonomy): Eukaryota > Metazoa > Chordata > Amphibia > Caudata > Salamandridae > Lissotriton > Lissotriton helveticus. Next base: position 1,013,892,770 of record NC_136072.1, read on the forward strand.
TCAGCCCCAAGAGTAAGTTATTCTACTTCACCCAGGTTCAATTTTTGGAATTAATGTTCCCATGATTTATATATGGCATAATTTGGATTATATATGTTTGTGTTTTCAAAAGTATTCTATGTGAAAAACTCTCCAGTCTCAGGGGGCAGAGCCAAGTAGCCCATCACGGCGGACGTGCTCTGAGAGAGCTCCAATGGCCCTTCAATAATCCTTCATAATCCTACCTGAAATCACCCTGGAATCGTCACTGTGGTGATAGCCCCGACTCGGTGAACTCCAGGGAAGATGAGCGGTCCAGTTCCCGGGCCCCGTGGTGTTGCCTGGGCCAGCTGCTGTCTGGACTGATGTGGCTGGACATGTGTGATTGGCTGTAGACCAGCGGACCTAGGGTGCACCATGAATCGATAGGGTGCGTGGCCGCCCCTGAAGACTCCAGATGCCCTGTATGGTTGAGATGAGGCCGGTGTTGACATTGCAGCAGGGTTGGGCCTGCTGCGGGGGCCGAGACTGCGGCCGGCTGCGGGCTGGAGTACAGTGCAGAGCCGAGGCCTGGGCTACTGGAGCGGCGCATTCTGGAAGATGTCGCTGCGGCCCGTGCCGGCTTCACCAGCCAGAAGTGAGACCTGGGCGGGGAGCGCTAGGTCACAGAGTGAGACCTATTATTGCCTGAGCTTCTATAACTGCTCATCCGGGAATCGGTGGCAATGGCTTACCCGTGACGACATCGGGGCCTGCAATGCCATTGGGCTCAAACAGAGTTGGGAGCCTATGTCTGGAGCAGCATGGGGCCTACAGTTTGACCTGTTTGGAGCAGTGAGACACTGCAGCGGCCCCTACCAGTGACATTAAGGAAGGCCGTCCCGGGAGGTCTCCAATCAATCAAGGTGAGGTGCATTTTAGGGAGGGGGGTAGACTTCTGGTTGCAGAGACGGCCAGAGTAGGTTCCGGTGCAGCTTGTGTCAGGGCAGGGGCCCTCCCTCGGCATCTACTCATCACTTGGGGCTCTGGCCTGGGAGGATACTTGCCCCTCTTATGGACTCAGTTGGTGTTGGTAGGTCAAGGACTCTGCGGGTAAGGTGCACAGAAAAGTCGGAGTGGCTCAGGCCCGTATTACCCCCCCCCCATTGCGACGTGGGCACTGAACTCTAAAACAAGGGCTACCAGGGGGCGCTCGGGCCCTTGGGATGGGACATCAGCAACCTTTCAGCAGCTGCGGCACTGTGATAAACTACATGGCCCCAAGCCGTCCTGATCTGCAGTACGAGAACAGCGGGTCCTGCTGGAGCGGCCAACCAGAAGAGCTGGGGTATCAAATGTACAGTAGGAGCTTGCTAGACAGATCTTCATAACACTGAGAGCCCACCATGTCTAAAGATAAAGCATCAGGATCCGACCGAGGCAGAGCACCTTGGACCGCTTTACAGCACCGGCAGCACAACATGCAGATAATCCCGTTGCCGCACCTAGTTTACCAGATATTGCTGCCCTGCTGGGGCTATCGCTCAGTCTAGGCACATCCTAGAGATGCAGATTGGAACCGTGGGCACTGAAGTCACCCTCCTGCGCCAGGACCTCACCAACGCAGTTGTCTGCATAATCGAAACAGAGACTAGGGTCTTCGGGGTTGAAGATGCAGTGTCAACATTACAACGTAAAGTTAATTCACTAGAACTGCTGACCAAGGGCCTGGCCTTTCGGGTGGAAGACACAGAGGAACGTGCAAGAAGAATCAATTTCTGCTTCGTGGGCTTCCCTGAAGACTGAAAAGGGAACGATGCAGTGAAGTTCCTCACTAACTGGGTCACCTTATGGATTTCGAATAACCTCCTTTCCTCGTGCTTCGAGGTTGAATGTGTTTATAGGGCCCTACAGCCAAAGCCCCCACTTGGAGCCAGACCTAGTCCATGATCGCACGAATCCTGATTTCCATGATTGTGATGTGATTCCACAGCAGGCACAGCTTAAAGCAGACCTTACATATGACTCCCACCGAATAAAGATCTTTCCAGACTATACTAAAATGGTCCAACAACAACGTCAGTCTTTCACCGCTGCCAAGGCACGTCTGTGAGACCTCAAAATCCCCTAAATGCACCATCTTTTTTGACACTCCAAGATGGCTTTTGCATGGGCGGACGAACGACGACCCGTTAAACCTCACACTCCACCACACAGAGACTCTGACTCCTTGACAGGAGATCCAGGCCGCATGCAGAAGAAACCCAAAAACAAAAGACGCCACAGATCCAGACATACATGGCGATCCAAAAACAATGAACAAGATCCAAAGACCATGCCGGCCTCCAAGAAATAATGTTGTTATCTTTATGGTTTGGACCTACAAAGAGGTTAGCCGGGGTGCTCCTCTTAGCTCTACACTGGTGTTCAGGTTTAGTATGGGCCGACTGCAAGGGTTTGCTCCAATTCCCCCAGTAAGACTTGGGATACTTTAGAGACTATGGGGATCCATTAGGAAGGCTGTACCCCATTCCCCTTTTGGGAGTTGGATGCAATACTTCCTGCAACAGGTACTTCTGCTGTTTTGAGGTATTGGGGTGGGATGGGAGGGGGGGATGTTGTCAATGTTCTGGTTTGCCCCATTCTCTCAGTTAAGCGCTGCGTGGTTAAAAAACCCTTAGAATTATCTAGTCCAGGTTTGTTTTATACAGTGATTCACCTCATCATGACACAATCGTGGTAGAACCTATAGTACACTCCTCAGGGCAGCTTTACATACTGAGCTGGAATACTAGAGACAAGCTGGATAATATTAAGCGGGTTGTGGTCCTTCAATAGGCCAAGCATAGTGGGGTTGATGTTCTCTTGTTGCAGGAGACACATATGCATGAAATGAAGGCCCCCTGTCTAACCCGATATGGATTCATACATGCTTTTCATGCAGGATTTTCTAGGGGTTCTACAGGTGTCGCCATTCTGATTCATCGCGTAGTTGCGTTTACACTGATATAGAAGTGGGCTGATATACATGGTCGCTAAATTTTTGTGCATGGGATGGTGGCTGGGGAGAACATTGTCCTTGCCAGTGTTTCCACCCCCGCCCCTTGGTTAGAGCTTTCTAGACCACCTGATGGGGGTGTTGGGTGCTCGTCCGGAGGGGTTTTCAGTGATAGGTGGTGATTAGAATGATGTCATGTCCCCAGTCATTAATAGATGGTGCCCAGCAAGGGCGATCGCCAGGACCCCTGATCCTATACTACAGACCCTAGTGACAATGATGGGATGGGCTGATACATGGCGGGTACATAACCCCACGAAGGCTAGCTACACCTACTTCTCCCACACCCACACTTCACACTCTAGGCCAGACTATATACTTGTTCCAGGCACATTCGTTCATAGGTTGCTGGCGGCTGCATTTCTACCTAGGGGCTTGTCAATTCATTTGCCTGTAGCCATTCACCTTCTGATAGGTACTTGCTGGCCCCCTTTCAGGTGGTGGCTGTCAACCTGCAATTTATAGAACCCAGCTCAAATCCATTGCGCACTCTCAGAATACTTCTCCCATAATGAAAGGTCGGTGAATTTGGTAAATCAATGCACAGCAGAATATATCAGTGGGGTGATAAGTCCGGGAAACTCCTGTGTAGATTATGTCAACAAGCACAGGTGCATACTCCACTTCCGGGACTCAGAGATTCCGTAGGCACCCTGGTGACTGAACCAGTGGTGCTTGCAGAGAGCTTCGCAAGCTACTATCGGTCTCTATATATGGCCCCTGAGTTCCTCGATGCTTCTGAGATCGAGCAGCTCTTTGCGGATCTCCCTCCACATGCCCTTTGTGAGAAGGCTCAGAACTCATGTGAGACTCCGCTAACTCTGGTGGAATTAACCACTGTGATGGCCGACTTACACTTGGGAAAAACGCCAGGCCCCAAAGGCTTCCCCTGCAAATTCTATAGAGGTTACATGGCCCTATTGGGCCCACATTGCCTTGTGGCTATACTAGACCGCATGCATGTCCCCAGACTGGAGTCATGCAGAAATTGTGGTGTTCCATAAACCAGGGTGCCCGCTGGAACTCAATACTTTCTATCGACCAATCTCTTTATTGAATATAAGCAAAGCTTATAGCCAAAGTGCTTACCAGCAGACTACTACGGCACCTCACAAACCTGGTCCACACAGATCAGGCTGGATTCATGCCTCCACGTGCCACATTTCACAACACTGTCGGGTTCATAATGCGATTGCTACTATGGACCGTCTTTGTCACCCTGCAGCTCTTCTTCTGGCCGACATCGACCGCGCCTTTGATTTGGTCAGTTGGACATATTTGTTTATCCTTGTGAAGCATCTCGACTCTGGCCCCAAATTCTTGTCATATATTCGCATGTTATACCATAGGCTAACCGCCTCCATATGAATATCCGGCAGGGTGTACTCCTCATTCCCAATTATTTGAGGGACCAGACAAGGATGCCCACTAACTCCATCATTGTTTGCTTTGGCCATCGAGCCGATGGCTGCATGGGTTCGCATGGATGCCCTGATTAGGGGCTTCGAATGGTCAGCTGGGGTCTCCGACAGAAGCGTACTGTATGCGCATGATGTCCTCTTCCTCCTATCTGAACCTTGGAGATCGGGCCCTCACATTCTACAGATTATGCACATTTTTGGTGAGACATCAGGGCTTTTTATGAAATAAATCTACACTTTGGCCTCTGCGCGGGTCCACGTCTGATTACACATGGGCCTCGGACCTCTCTAAGACCCAGGAGGGCATGAAATATCTGTGGGTCTTTATAACCGACCGGCAGGAGATATCTAGAGCGTGCAAAGTTGATACAGTCCTCGCTACGGTCAAAGTGGAGTTAAAGTCGTGGGCGGATTTGACCCTATCCTTGTACGGCCGCTCAGCAATTTTTAAAATGATATCCCTTCCTAGGCTTTTATATCAACAACACAACCACCCCTAGCCTATTCCACAGACATGGTTCAGGCAACTGAACACTAAGCTGAATGAGTTTCTTTGGGGTGGAGGAGCAATCAGAATAGCGCTCCGTACATGTTTCCTCTCTACCTACTGTGGGGGCATTGCAACCGCCGACATTCAGTCTTACTACGCTGCTTCTCACTTACAGGTGCTTAATGATTGGTAGTATTGCCCCAGAGACGAACCGGCCTACACGCTGGAGCAATGGCTACTAGATGATCCGTCACTCTATAAATACTTGTATGGCCATGCTAACCCCTAAGCTCTGCCCCCGGCTACCAAAGTGGTACTGGTACTGTGGCGACAATCGCTTTGCAGTATACTTTCACGGACCCGTCTGACGGGCACGGCCCGCTATGGTGCAATCGTCTTCTTCCGCAACTGCAACAGCTACAAGGGTTCCAGGGTTGGGACCAAATTGGTATCTCAAAACTGGCAGATGTTCTCCAGGGTCTCTCTCAAATCCCTCTCGGACCTTCAAAAAGAATATTCCATTCCACATACCCAGTTCTACAACTATCTATTATTCCGTCATGCATTTACTCCATATCTCAGGGATCTTCCCGCCCTCCCCAAATGTATTCCACTGGAAGGGAAGCTCCTCATGGGTGACCTGGTTGATCATAAAATATTTAACATTTATCAAACACTAGTCACCCATAGTGCAACAACACTGGAATCCCTCAGCGAAGCCTGGCAAATGGATTTCGGTCCTAATGACAATGACAATTGGAGGGAGGCACTGAAGTCCCCCCGAGGGCCTGCTGTCTCCTTGTGATAGTGACTAATACAGTTGAAATACCTACATAGAATATATTTTACTCAATCGTGGCTTCACAAGGCAGGTCTTATTGCCTGCCAAGAGTGTCTCCATTGCGGAGTGGAGGAGGCTACCTTAATTCATACAGTGTGGACATGCCCAGTCCAGGACATGTTTCAGGGGTGTGATCAGATGTCTGGCTGAAGTGCTGCATTGGGTTATACCAAGTACACCACGGCAAGCTCTACCACACATTGCAGAGGACATTGGGGGCAATAGATATAAATGCCATTTATTGTTCCTAAGTTTGACGGTAGCCAAACAAGACAAAGCCCTCTTATGGAAGGCACGATCCTCACCCCTACTAGAGGTATGGATTAGACTTCTGCAGGAGCCTGTCTTCAAAGCTCGTGGCTGCCCCTAGAAACACACACACATATGGCAGTGCTGGGCAGATTTCAGAGGAATTATTCTGGCATCGCAACCACAGCCCACACTATTAGACTTACAGGTTCTGCCCCACAATTAAAACAGGCTTATACACACTAATACCGAATTGATGAGGTGTTTGTATCATCCAAATAGCAGATGGTGACCTAGAAATTTCATAAGGACACTATTCCTACCACCTGTAACGCAGCCGTTTTTTTGTTATATCTTGTATTGTTTCTTTCTCCTTCTCTTTGTTCTCCTTTGTCACATAAAATGCATAATTTTGCTCATGTATGCCGAAACTATATTTCGCTTTGTACACATACTTCATTGCTTATGGTCATATTGTGGGCAAGAAAAATGTCAATAAAGTTTGTAAATAAATACAACTCTGCAGTCTCAAAGTAAAATAATGCTGTAACCATATCCTCTAGTGTTTGGTTTCATCACATGCTGTAGGTGTCAAAAGTGAGTTTTCTAGCCCAGTTTTCTGGTTCTTTCTGCCCTTTTCCCACATGCAGCAAATGGGTTTTCTTAGACCCTATTCACCGTACATACAATTACTGAGTCTTTTCAATTTTTATGATACACTATCAATCACCTGTGCACCCAGAACTAATGTTTTATCATTTTTAACATTTTAGTAGACTTATATGAGCATAATATTTTGTCTTGAGGATGAACCCTTTATTAGTACACAGGTGGTGAGCCTATCCAAAGGAGGTTTAGTAGGGCGTTTCTCTAGGAGGGAATCTCTGTGGATGTTAGAGGCCCGTTTCCGAGCTTGCCTCACTAGATGTTTTGGATAATGTCGTGCCTGCAACTGTTTTGAGAGAACCTCTGCATGACGATTGAAAAGTTCAATGGTGGAACAGTTCCTCCTAAGACGTTGGAATTGTCCCACTGGGAGATTGTCCTCGAGCATTGCGGGACTAAACCTCCTTTGGATAGGCTCACCTTTGTGAGCACATTCAGTACCCTCTCAAATCGAATTCAAAAAACCATCAGACATCATTGGGGGATACTGAATATCGCCCAAACCAGGATTCCTTTACCACTCTTTTCGTTCAAAAGAGCACCGAACATTCGGGACAGTCTGGTGCACACTCGCCCCAGGCTTACAACATCCTCTGACACCAGCAGACTGTGGGATCTGCCTCCAGTTCAGGGACATTTTCCTTGCGGGTCCTGCAGTGTCTGCCCACAGACATACAAAACAAATAAAATTGACATTGGCACTGGCAAACCATGGTTGCTCCGAACTCATACGAATTGTAATTCTGAGCGATTAATCTATTTGATCACATGTCCCTGCGCACTACAGTATGTAGGCCATACCACAAGAAAAATAAAATTAAGGATCAGTGAACACAAGAGTACCATTCGGTGCCGAAAACAATCAACGAAAATGACCACTCACTTCATCACTAAAAACCACAAGGCTGATGATTTGAGATGGGTGGTAATCGAACAACCTTTCATTCCACCTCACATCAGCGATATATCGAAGTTCTTGTTTGTTAAAGAACAAAAATGGATTTACAGATTGAGGAGTGACAGCAGTGGGTTGAATGATGACATCCCCTGGACTATGATCTAAATAAGGAAACCATGTATTACACCACCCATGCTGCTTCACTTACTGAATTTCTACCAGTGGGGTACACTAACATATACGATGGGGTGTAGGCATATACATCAGTATAAATTGGGCGATCTGTCATCACTGCGAGCATGACCATCGATATATATGATATACTGTTTTATTGTCACTCGTGTAGTTAAGATCTATCACTATGTGAGATTATTACCCTTGTCTCTGTGTCTGCTAGTGTTGCAGATACAGAGTGGAATACAGGAGCATACATCTTATGCTCTAGTTTTTTTAGATAACTCGGTTAGCTGGGGTTGCTTGCCAACGCTGTGGCCTTTTGTCACCACTATGCTGTTTTGACACACGGTTTGACACCCATATAGACGTGTGCAAACTAGTGCATTTTTCAGCCTATGCCCTTTTAATTTATTCCATGCGAGCATAAATCTTAACCACCTACCCCTCGGTGCTTTTCTAATAATCCCGCATATTTAAAATGCTTTTGCACTTGCTCCGTTGACATCTTTTTCAATATTTAAAGAGTCTTTTCAATACACGCAATTACGTTTCGAATACGCCTGCTCGCCGCACGAGACACTGCTTCCCTACAGTGCCCTCAGGCGGCGCATGCGCAGTCCGTGCCTGGCACCGGCTGTGCCTGGAGCATGCGCATTGAAGGAAAATACCGATAAGCATTTCAGAAGGCTTGGTAGCGTCTTCCGCTTTACACAGGTGAGGCGGATATACGTCCCACGTGATTCTCTTAACAATATTCAATTAACCAATCGGGCCACTATATAACAGACGCAGGGCCCACCCACCGTCACCTCCACTTCCTCTCGGATGCCGGAGAGAGGTACCGACGGATAGGTGAGTCCCTGCTTCTGCCCTTATGTAATTTATTTAGACTCTCCCCTTTTTGCTATCAAATCTACCTACTGGCAGTCACTTCTGAGTGGAAGTTGAGACATAGATTATTTGATGCAGTTTACCATTTTAACATTTAAGAGAGCATTTGTTCTAGGAGAGATACTCTCCTTAGCCTGAGGGTTTCCACCATTGGTTTTGAGTCAAATTGAGGAGTCACTAACTATAGAGAAAACCAAATTTTATATTTGTGCACATGTTTTAACAGATTAGGCAGTAGCACTATGTAATCTTGATATAGGCTAGCTGCATTTGTTCCTTTTCTGTTTATGCATATATAGAGCGGGGCCTCACATACCCGAGCGGTCGCTGGTAGAGGTGAGGTCTTCACCCACAGAAAGCTGGGTGAGTATATGTTTTGAGATAACACATATCTGTTTGACTCTCATGCCCCTATGCTATAGAAGGAGTGCTAAGAGAGGTATATCATTGTGAATACATACAAGCTTTGTGCTTTGAACAGGAGCTATAGTATTAGACTCCTGGTGTGTCTAGTGAGTGTCCTGTTGGACTGGGATAGGTCTATGGTCTATATAAGAGGAATTTAGTAATTGTCTCCCTCTTTTTTTCTAGGTGAGAACTCGTGGTCTACTCCATATGGATACATTGGGGCTCCAAGGTCCTGGTAGTAAGACTTTATGAACCTATGATCACATTGTTACACTTTTATTTTTCACGCTTCATTCATGATTCTTTGCAGTAGCACTTAATCCTACTAGGTCCTGACGAATGCCGGATAGTAATTCCTCTTGGCAGAAACATGTTGACCTATCTGCACCATGCAACGGGATAGCTATATATCAACAACTATCCCGTGTGCTTGTTTTTATTATTGACACTGGAACATCCTCATTAAACATATTTTTGTTCCATTGCTCAATTTTTAGTATCACTTCTTTTTTGCACTGCACTTCATCAGAATCACCTTTGAATAACTTTAGGCTTGAGTACACCATTGGCATCCACCTCCATACCATCGACAGATGGTCAGGGCGATGGTTGGATCCTCCTACTAATCTCATGTGACGACACTCCACCATTAAGGGTGGCCTGATGAGAATTTTTAAGCCGGTGTTATAACTACTAAAGGTGATACTGTATATTTTGGCACCCCATTGACATTGCATTGTCTGTTGGTCACTAAGGTAACCGATCTATGTTGGTATATATAACATTATTTTGCATAGCACTTTTCCACTACATTGATCACTGCGTTACCTTTTCATCTTAAACATGAACATTAATTTTTCCAGTTTGTGTGTTTAGGAGTCTTTGAAATATATAGGGCCTCATCGCAGTTTCAGTTCTGACTGCCGCATTACTATGCATGCAGTCGAAACTGAAACCGGACAGTCATTCTGGCAGAGTTCCGACAGGCTCAAGGAGCCCGTTGGCCAGTTGGAGACCGGCACATAATCCCAATGGACAGCGTTTCCACCATTGGGATTATCATGCCGGGTTTTCAGACGAAAGTGTGTTTGGGGGCCTCTTAGCAGGGCCACCTTCCCCTTGCGGCTTCCGGTTGGGGGGCGAAGGGTCACCTTTAGTGCTCCCCTGTTAATTCCTGCACGTGTGGCAGGCAACTTAAGGTGCATGCCATGCGGTGCAGGGATTAACAGACTCTCCTATTTCTCAAAGGGAGCTTGTGCTACGGCAAGTTTACAGCTGCAGCACAAGCACCCATTGAGAAATGGGAGTATGCGAAAGCACCATGTGCGGTAGCATACTCCCATAATATGGTGTGCGGCCATACTTTTAAAGTTGTTTCTGGGAGGGACCATTGTTGTTTTACATATAACGGCAGTATGATATTTTCACAAGAAGTGCGGGGTAATATTAATTCGAAGGGCCTAGCTATTTCCCCCACGAGACTTCCAACCCATACCACACCCTTCCTTAATTCATTATCAGTACAACAAATATTGGTCCTGGATTAGGGAAAAGTGGGTGGTAGATAAGGTTGACTTTAAGGAAGGGCTTGGTCTCAGGTTAAGTTTTCTATGCATGGATTAGGATAATGGAAGGTAAAAGATGGAGAGGTGTAAGGAATATCATAGGAAGAAAGTTAGTTAGTAGGCATAGGAGGAGTGTGGCAAATGCCATGCTGAGAGTGGAGGTAGAAGGTATGGATGGGTGGTTTTCAGATATTCTTGTATCCATTAAATGACTGATAGAAAGAGAACAAACATAGTAAAGTGGTTGAAAAGGCTTGGGGCATGAGATTAGAGGCATTGAAAGAATACATTGTTAAGATTAGCTAATTCAGCACATGCCATTAAGAAGGAACTTGACTTATCACTTGCCCCTCAGCCACTTTCTGTTCCCTTCAATACATCACTGCTTGTTAGACCGTAGACTTTTAGCCTTTTGCCCCTCATTTTTACTGATTATTTTTGATCGCCTTAGGGCTCTGAGCAGATAAGACTTTCAAGTAAATGAATTCTCAAATAGGTGCAGAATGTGGCCTTAAATAAATTGCCATTTCAAGATAGTGGTCAGTTCTTTGGATGTTTATTGAAGTATCTCAATCCAAGATGTTGCAAAGTTTCTTTTTGTGATGTCAGTTTCTGTTTCAATCTTATATAAGTTATTGGAAAAGCAAGATGTGTCATAGCTCATTGATCCCTAGGTTTTTCATTCAACTTATCACCAATTATTATTCATTCTGAGTGGATTTTCCTTAGCTCCGCTTTGGACTTGCTCAGCTCTTCTCTCCTTCTTAATGCCAGGAATTGGTTGGTTGCTTGCTGCTATTAACAACACTATTTTCTTCTTCAACCAAGAATAATGAAGATTGTCAATGCAGGTGTTTCCTCGTTGTGTGTTTTTCTTCCTAGCAGAGCATCTGAGCCCATGGCTAATGCTGTAGCCCTATTTCCTGCATCAAGAAACACTTCTGGAAGTAAGTGTAAAGAACTCTTGACTTTGGGCCATATGTATCAAGCAAAATTGTGATCGCAAATGCCGAAATTCGCAATTTTGCATAGTGGTATGTATGAGACAAATAAGGAATCACAAAATTTGCGATTCCTTATTTTGCGATTGCATTTAAGGAATCACAAATTTTGTGATTCCTGAAATGCAATGTATGAAACGCCAAAAAAGTGCAATTTGGCCTTCAGGAATCGCAAATAACCACCAACTTCAAGTTTGTGGTAATTTGCGATTTCTTTGAAAAATTAACTTTTTTGCATTTTTCAAAGTGCAACGTGAAGCACATACATGCCCCTAGGGCATGTATGTGCGCCACATGTACACCCATGATTATTTCAGGGGTGCAACAGAGTGTCCTTTTGACACCCTTGAACCCTTGAAATTGCATTCTCAATTTGCGATTCTCTAATTGCTAATCGCAAATTGAGAATGTCTCCCCATTCATTCCTATGTGCCTCTTGGCCCATAGGAATGAATGGGGAGGTCTTCCTTAATTGTGAATCGCAATTTGAGATTCGCAATTAAGGAATATGTAGCATTTGCTAAATTTATTGCAAATCCGACATACAAAGCATTTTGCGATTCTCAAATAGCGATTCGCAAAAAATCGCTTTTGGAGAATCGCAAATGAGGATTTTGATACATATGGCCCACAGTCCTGGTCCAGCATTAGTTTACTTTTTTGAGCGTTATTTGCTTTTAAACGCTAGTTTTACTTTTCTTCATTAAACATTAATATCTCTGGTTCCCTACATTTGATTTTTGACATTTTGAAGTCTATTTATTTATAAAAATATAAACAATTTTTATTAATTAGTGTTGGATTTTTAATGTGAGTTGTTTACCTATTTAATGTATTGGTATTTTGAAATGAATTACACTCCTGTCTCCTAAATTATGCCTGCCTGCTTGTTGCCAGCTACCAAGGGTTGAGCAAGTCAATCTTTTATTGAGACCTTGACTGACCCTTTTATTGTGATTGTGGCCTTATTACTAGTGGTAAGTCACAACATATCACTACTAATAAACCACTTTCCAACATTACACAATAACCCTAGTATGAACTGGAATCTGATCTTGATCCCTGTTCTGGGGTGAGTGGTTAACCGTGCCTCTCCCTGTTATCTGTGGACTGGTACTTAGAAGCTGTCATATTTGCTTTGACCAATTTTTGTTTTGGAAAACGAAAAACATTCACAAGTACATTTCATAAGTGAAAGTGATTTTTTTGTCTCTCATTGGGAACTACAGGTATGAGCAGAAGAAAGATATTCTACCATCTGTAAAGTTGTGACTTGGGTGAGAGAACCTAACATTGCATTCTCGGTGAACTGATGTATAAAGTTATTGCAGTGATACAGAAATAAGATGCATGTACAGCTAAAGTAATAATCACATTCTCATTTGCTGAAGGCCCCCTTCACTTTCGCTAACCTTTGTGCACAGTAGTAGCTTGTTCTCTGGTTAGGCAGAGATAAATGACGATCAGAAATAGAATACTGGGTCCCATATTAGTACCACAATAAAAGAGTAGAGGTGGGCAAACCAGAGAAAACATGGGAAGAGACGAGCCAGAGCCGAGCCAGGAATTAGGCTTGGCTCTAAAACTATGAGCCAAGCCCGCAAAAAAAAAAAACAGCAGAGGAATGAACTTTTTTTTTTTAATCACAGAAAAGATGCAAGTTGTGTTAAATAAGTGTATAGATGATACAAGACTTCTTAACATGTAGAAAATAATTTGTTGAGCTTTTGTGTTGCAACTTTCCTCAATAATTGCCATTCATCAAAGTAAGCTTCTGAACACGTGAAGGTTTTAGGCATGTCGTCTGCTCTGCCTGTAACCACACACTTCATGTCACAGTTATCAATAATAGTTCATTACATTTAGAGAACAACTTTATGCTCACCACTGATGCAGTGTATGATCTTGGGTAGATTTGATTTTCCGGGTGCAGTCTCCAGTGCACATGTATATAAAGTAATAATAATAATACTGCGTGTGAGTAATAGGGTTCTCTTGGCAGTGGTATGCACCCTGTCCCAGTAGGGGCCCTTTCTTATGGTAAGGGCATGGCAGTTGCACACCCATATAACCTCTGCTCACCCTGTTGGTAGGTTGGGACAAGCAGGCAAGCTTATTTCTGAGGCAATGTGTAAAGTATTTGTACATAAAACACACAGTAACACAGTGAAAACACTACAAAGGAGCACTACACCAGCTTAAAACTAAAGTATCTTTATCTAAACCAAACAAGACCAAAATGACAAATATCAGACATACACAACTCAAAATATGACTTTTAAAAAGCAACTCTATCCATAGAACTGTATGGATACATTTTTACCAAAGTTCCTCAGATGCGTCAAAATCCACAAGGCAAAACAGCCGCAGAGGAGGTAAGCATAGGAAAACATATCGGAGTGTTTGTTCACGGGAAAGCGATGTGTTAGTTCTGCTGCACGCAGGAGAAGTGTTGCGTCAAAATCCAAGACGGCTCTGGTCTGCAGGTGATGTGTCGGAAAAACTTGGTGCACAGGTACGATGCGTGGAAATCTGAATATGCTGGAGGTCGAAGGAGTGGCGCCAAAACAGGCACTGTGTTGATTCTTCCAGCCACAGACCGTAGGTGCATCGCTTTGCTGGACTTTGCGTCGTCTGGCATCGGTGCGGGGGGCTGCATGGTGAGGCTTCACGTAGTCCAATATCAGTTCCGAGGGGCTGTCAGCTCTGCGGAGGGACTCAGCAAGGCTTCACATAGTCCACATAGTCCAGTATTCGTTCTGAGAGACTTTGTGTTGCTTAGCACTGGTTCTGACAGAGATCAGCTGCAGAACCCACTTCTGAGGCCCTTTGACTGGTAAGAGGCACCTCAGGCAAGGGTAGGACTCAAAGATGGCAGAGTACAGCAGGGCCAGCAGAGTTGCAGGAAGCCTTTTGTGTCCCTGAAACTTATTTACAGAAGGCAAGCACACACAGGCCCTTGGAGAAACATCTAAAGCAGGATACACAGCAAAGTCCAGTACTTTTCCTCTCCAAAGCAGAAGCAGCAACTGCAGGCCAACCCAGCAAATCAAAACACAGCAAAGGGTCAGTATTCCTCCTTACAGCTCTTCAGCTCTTCTCCTTGGCAGAGTCTCCTCTTGATCCAGAAGTGTTCAATAAGTCTGGGGTTTTAGGTCTTAGGAGTAGGCATTCTTCAAAGGATTGTCTTTGCAGTGCACAAGCTCTTGTTCTGCCTGGTCTTGACTCCAGACATACTCCAGTGGGGTGGAGACAGCATTGTGAAAGGCCAGGTGCAGCCCTATTCAAGTGCGATGACAGCTCCTCCCACCACTCTACTCAGGAAGGCCCATCACCCTGGTGATGGGCCATTAGGATATGCAGTGCACACCTCTGCTCCCTTTGTGTGATTATCTAAATTGAATGCACAAACAGGCCCCTGTCAGTCTGAACCAGACATTGATCCTACAGGAAGGCTGCAGCACTAGATGGCTAAACAAGAACAAGAAAATGGCCAATTTCTAAAAGTGGCATTTTCAAACACACAATTTAAAAACCACCTTCACTAAAAGATGTGTTTATAAATCCAGAGGTCAGAGTGCCCAAACTCCAAATCTAGGGCTGTTCCCAATTGAAAGTTACACTTGTAATATGTTACAGGCAGCTCCAATGGGAGAGCTATTTCCTGCAATTTTGAAAAACTAAATTGACAGTTGTGTCCTGGCCCCTACATTATTTTTGCTTTTTTTTAAATAGTATCGCTAAGCATCTAACATCCATCCCTACTGATGCTCCGGCTCTTGCAGGTATTAAAATCCCCATTTTGATGTTTGCCGATGAAACATTAATTATTTCCAAAACCACGAGTGGTTTACAGCGAGCATTACATCTTTTTGAAAAGTTCTGTACCCTTGGGGGCTTGGAAATTAATGTAACTAAAACTGAGTTTACAGCATTTAATCCACATAGAGCATTTAAAGAAGGTGTACTTCTAGACAGTAAACCACTGGAACAAGTCAGCACCTTCACATATTTGGGTGTGACTATGCAAAAAAGACATGCAATGGGGTTTCCAGATAGATACAGCTACCCTGAAGCATCATTTTGTAGCTGTCAAGAATCCTAGAAAATGAGTTCAATGCTTCCCTGACCAAGCCAGTTAGCCATGTCCTACAAATATGTAATATGAAAGTGGTGAGTTCAGTGTTATAGGAGGCAGAACTTTGGGGTTTTGACAATATGTCACAGCTAACTATTGCTAAAAAACGATTTCTGCGCAACATCACCGCTCTCCCACAAAGCACCCTGGCATTACCATTTCTGCATGATCTCGGCCGTAAAGCTAAGGTTGACTTTGCCAGGGAGCGTCCTATTCTGTATTGGCGAAGAATCTGGAGTGCACCAGAATTGTTACCATATGCTGAAGGCCATAGGGATATAATTAAAGCGGATTCCTTCCATAAGATCTACGTGAAATGAAAGCATCACTGACATACAAGGGTATGCTACATTTATGGGAAAACCCAATGAATACCCCGTTTCCTTCAAAAGAGAGTATAAAAGAAAGATACTGGAATATGGTGTATCACAATAGTTACAACATATGCGATAGCTCATCCCTAACGGGGACTTATTTAGCAGTTAAACCAAGGCCTAACTTGGAGAAGTACTGGGATATCATATCTAAACCCCTTGATCGGAAGTTGTACTTCCAATTTAGAGTGAGGGCATTGCCCTTGAGATCTTTTACGGCAAAATGGGCAAACCTGGGTGATAGCAAATAACCTTTCTGTGAGACGTCTGAAGAGTCCTATGCCCACGTCCTAGTTGTGCGCTCAGCCTACACCACACTGTGCAAAGCGTGGCTATCTCCAATCTGTAGGTCTCTGGGCGTTAAAACATGTAGCATCGCACTGAGAATATGTTATATGTTATAGTGGATTTGTAACCTGCACTAATACTCTCGAGTGTCCTGTCGCAGATACTGCGTAATGACACCCTTCCTTGTATTGCAATAGCTGTAGCAAAATACCTGAGTTGGGTGTGGGCTATAAGATCACGCTCCCTCCACATTACCTGATTTATGAGCGGCCAGCATATATATCTGAATTTTTGTCTCATTGAAGTAATGTGTGCACCTATTTATTTATTTTTTTAATCAGAAATCAACCTTTAAAGTACGAATTTGGATGATCCACTATTTTATCAAATGTATTCTCCTTGTTGTTTAATCAGATTTTAATCGAGTCGACATTTTTTGTACATAATCATTTTATACTATTTTTAAAAATGTTGTATCTAAGTTGTATGACTAAAAATGA
Source organism: Lissotriton helveticus (assembly GCF_964261635.1). Classification (NCBI taxonomy): domain Eukaryota; kingdom Metazoa; phylum Chordata; class Amphibia; order Caudata; family Salamandridae; genus Lissotriton; species Lissotriton helveticus. Next base: position 1,013,909,693 of record NC_136072.1, read on the forward strand.
GTTTTTATTATATGTGACATGCTTTTATGACACAATTTGTCGAATAAAGCTTATTGGATTGGATTGGAAGTTGACAGTATTTCACTACCAGGACATGTACAGCACACCAGTAAATGTCCTACCTTTCACTTACACTGCACCCTGCCCATGGGGGTATGTTGTGCCTACCTTAGGGGTGCCTTACATGTAGTAAGAGAGAAGGTTAGGGCCTGGCAAGTGGGTGCACTTGCCAGGTCGACATGACAGTTTAATACAGCACTTATAGACACTGCAATGGAATTCCTGAGACAAGTTTACAGGGCTACTAGTGTGTGTTGCACAACCAGCACTGCAGGCCCACTAGTAGCATTTGATTTATAGGCACTAGGCACGCACAGTTTGTGTGCCTAGGGCGTTTACTAGGAACTAACTAGTAAGTCAAATGTGCTAATCAAAGATAACCAAACAGAATCACAATTTAGACAGAGCATGTGCACTTTAGCACTGATCAGCAGTGGTAAAGTGGCCAGAGTCCTAAAACCAAAAAAAGAGGGTCAGACAAATAGGAGGGAAAAAGTCAGAGGATAAACCTGCAAAAAGGGCCAGGTCCAACACAGTGCATGTTTTGTGGCGAGAGCTGACTGAAAATTCAGGTAAAGCAACCTATAATTTTTAAATCCTTAGAAAAATTGTGGTTCCCAATCCTGTTTTTTTAAAAATGTTTGTTTTTTATATAGCACAAATCTGACCATTGAGCTTTAGAGCACATTACATGAGCACCAGAACACGATATACATTTTCTAGGCAAGGGGAGAAAAAATATTGTGCGCCCTATTACGGAAGCCACTGCAGAGGCAAACAGGCCCTTGCAAGCATACTGAAGGAATTGGCACACTGTGAGGGCAGCCCTTTGGAGGGTGGTAATGGGGGCCCGATGAACATCCCAGACATCCTCCTGCAGGCAGGTGCAGTCACTCATTGCACCCACGAGCAGGGGAATCTCTACCCTCTCTTTAAAGTGCAGGCTGATGCTACTTGCACTGTCAAACATGCAGGGCTCATAAGAAACCACTCCAAATGTCCCTGAATGCTCCCCCAGGGCAGGCGTGAGCTAGTGGATGCCTTAGGGGCAGCATATTAATGACAATAGGGCATACTATTGTGCCTGAAATACACCTTTTGAAAGGTGTGCAGTGGCACAAACTAGCACAGTGATCCCTATGTATATTGTGGGCCCACAAGCACCTACAGGCAATATCGAAATATGTAGAATCTTTGTTGAAGACCCTTTGCTCTCACTTAGAACTTTTTCTGCAAATCAGTGATAAACCAAACAGCCACCTTGAGGGTAACAGTCTCATTCACTTTTTTCTAAACCCATCAAAACCTCACTGTTTTAATCTTTACTCCTTACAACATCGTTTAAATCCTGGAAATTAACACCCTAGAATACATTCATCTGCACAAGGCAATTTGCTATCTATGCACCAAACTAACACTTTGGTCCTCATTAAGAGTTACTCATTGTCTCTACTGGACATGGTTACGCGAGTTTATCAATTATTAAATCAAACAGATTTTATTCGGCTTTTGCAAAAAACTATAAAAGTCAGCAATGAAATTAATATTCAACATTTACAATCTATTAGACAATACATCTACTGTATCACCTTCAATTACTATACAATTATTACTAAACTTGCAAAAACAATTAAAAAAAATTCTGAAAGTGAATAGATACAAAATACAAAGTAAAAATAGTATCAAAACTCGTTCAACCATGATTAGCCCTCATCTATTAGTCACAACTAGATCTGAACCGTCTTTAAATAGCTAAAAAGAGAAAATACCATATTACCTGAAAGCATTTGTAAAAATATAAAGGTCAGTTGATCCTGCCTAAAACGTTCCTCTTTTAAAATGGAGGTAATTTATGACTTCCTGGGTACCACATAAAAACTGTAAAACATTAAAAAGTGGAGCATGTCCTGTGGAGACTTTCCATCGCATCCACAGGGCAAAAGACTCTGGCCCTTATTCTGCCCAGGCATGTGGGCGAGGAGAAAATGAAAGAGGTCCAAACCGAACCTGGGCAACCAAAAACGGTCGTAGAAACTTTTAATCAATAAAAGATACAGCTTGATTGATTGCAGTGTTTTTAATATGATGTACCTACAGGCACTGGGCTTCCTTAACGCCAAATTGTCTCCTATACCAAACCAAAATCCTTTCTACAAATTGTTTCTGGGTTAATAAATAGGTCTGCCCTTCCAAACTAGTAAAACACTCCCTAATGTATTTAAACCAGTGGATATGATTAAAATGGTAAAGGGCCAGCCAATCCTTTAAAATCTCTTTACTTAATACATTCCCTTTGCTGAGATACATTTTCAGCCACAAGGAAACGGGACAATAAGCCAGAGTATCAGAGAGATAGGCCATACCCAAGTCTTCATCTGCAACAAAGGTGATAGTGCCTTGTGGTACATCTAAAAGCCGCCTCAAAAAGTTATTTTCAACAATTTGCATGTTGTCGTGCGGAATATAGCCCCAAATCCCGCTACTGTAGGTTACCTTGGAAGTACACTTTGCCTTATATATCTGCAAGACAGCCCCAATGGGCATCTTGTCTAATCTAGAAGCACAATTATAAACTGTGGTGTTGACCCTTACAAAATCCCCTTTCTTTGTTCTTTTAAGAGGCCACCAGTTTATATTAGAGTCCAACAATACCCCCAGGTATAAAAAAACACTAGTCTTGGGACTGGAGTAGACCCAACCACGAAAGAATAAGGGTTTCTCAAACCAGGTCCCACCTGCATCATATAAGATTTGTTGTTGTTAACCAACAAATCCATCTTCTCCATAAAGTGGACAAAGGAATTCAACAAAACATGCAGCCCCCTTTCTGTCCAAGCCATAAGGACAGCATCATCACCGTACAAAAGTACGCACAGGCTTCGCCGTCCCACCTCGGGGCAATCCAATTTTGAAAATTAAATTATAAAGAAAAGGAGCTAAGATACAGCCTTGCCAGGCACCTCTCTATATTGAGAACTGCTGGGTAACCTTACGGTCTTTTGGGAAAGGAACCACCGTCCTAGTATTTCTATGGAGGTCCCTTAAGAAAATAACAATGTCCCTATCTACTCCAAAGGACAACATAATCTGCCAGAGCTTGGTTCTGATAATGTGGTCAAATGCGGAAGAAAGATCCATAAAGGCCAGATGGATAGTACAAGGATGGGCAACGGTGTACTTGTTAAGAATCATATACAGATCCAAACTTTGGTCCACCATTGACTGTCCAGGACGGAAGCCATACTGAACATCTGATAAGATATTCTTTTCATCTGCCCACCCAGAGAGCCTATCTAATAAAATACGTCCAACCACCTTTACCACTGAATCCAACAAATAGATTGGCCTATAACAGTGGGTGCTATCTCGGTCTCCCTTATTGAAAACAGGGACTATAGTAGATATCACCCAGGTATCCGGTGGGCCAAATACAACTGCAGTGTTGATAATGGAAGTAAGGGCCGGTACCCAATTGTCCATATTAGAAATATAATGATCAGTAATCCAGTCTGGACCTAGGGGCTTGTTGTTAGACAACTTTGCTATGCCCTTTCTTATTTTCTAATTTGAGAACACCACAGCTGATTTTCCTTTTCCCAGGTCCCTACCTACGCTCGAGACAGAAAAGCACTAAAACATTTACTCAAAATGGCTTACCCAGTCATCCCCTGTAATATAAGCATCCAGTATGTTAGCAGTATCTGCTGCCAAGAAAGGACTATTTACAATACTCCAGAACTTTGAACTGCTCTTCAGTGTACTTGCCTCGATATGCTCTGCTCATGCCTCATCCTTCAAGGCGGGCTTACATCTTGCCAATTCGGCCTTGTACCGGCTGCAGCATTCCTTGACTAAGCACGAGTCCCTTGGTTTAGTGCTTAATGCTTCCTTCAGTTTCCTGGAGGCATGGGAACAATTGGAATCAAATCATCTTGGGGCCAAATAATGATGCCGGACCTTTAGTAAGCCTGCTATAGTGCCTGAAATACCAGTAAATGCCTTAATTATATCTAATGGATCAGCCTGCTTGGCTAAGCAAAAAGCTAATTCCTTACAACACTGTGCAAATAAGGACTCATAAAAAGAATCTGGGGTTATCTGTGCCCACTTAAGTCTCCTGCCCCCCTCCACTGCTTTCACTGACCCCCTGGCTCATACTCTTATGGATTGTGCAAATAAAGGCCAGCTGGTCGTAACACACAACGAGGTATGGTTTCTATAAATCCTCTGCTGGATAGTGAAATCTGAGATTTAATAAAAGAAACAAAGATAAAATAAATAAATTAATGTCTCCCCCTTCCTATAAAAGTAGGGTTGATATCCTTTTTATCAGGGGCAGCTTACACATGTATGAAATTAAATAAAATTCATTCACAATGGCATTGAGAATATGTCCTTGGTTGTTATGTTCAAGATGAATGCCCATCGAGCGTGGGCATTTTGATCTTGTTTTCATACTTTGCACTTGGGTCTAAATTCATTTGTCAGTCAATATTTCCTTACAATTTTTCATTGCCTTTGGAATTTTATGGGTGCCTAGAAAATGCTTCTCTGCTGAAGACTTTAACATCAAAAATTATATTATTTGTCTATAATGTATCACTTTTCTGATCTTACGTCATCACGTTTTTTAAAATAGCTAGTACATACTTCTCATTGTTTTTGCAATTCTCTGAACATTACTTTCTGGACTTTTGAATTATTTCAATAGAGTAATATCGAACAACAACCATGGATATGTCTGCCAGTGAATAACTGTGTTTATGGGCTATGGAAGTCCAGTTATTAGAGGGGGAATGTTACACGTCACTTTCCCCTGACTGCACTACAAGGCCAGTGAGCTCCTCACAAATTATAATAATCTCCAGTTCTACCTTGGTGTATTTTAATTTTTCACTGCTTTTTGATACCACTGCTACTGCTCCTCTGATTCGGAAAGTTGAGCATTTGCTGTATTTTCACAACCAGTAGCACATTTCCCCTTTTATAGACAAGAAATGACAGAAACAGATAAAAACTGCCCAGCATAGTTTACATTCTATGCATGGTTATAAAAATGTGATGATGTTGGAAGAAATCTTTGGAATTCTACTGCCTACCACCTAACATTTAAAATTGATCGAAGTAGATTGAGACATAAATTACATTCCCCACATTCAAGTCAGCTGGCAAAACCCTTTCCATTATGGCTTTAAGAAAGCTTATGCGTTCTTGGCAAATCTTACAGCAGGGAAAGTTTGTGTCCTAGAAAAAAATTACATTTGCATGTCCCTTGTAAATCCTGGTAAATGTGCCATTTTCAGTGCAGCCCAAAACATTTATCATGTCACCACTTGGGACATAATAAAAGTTTTGAAGTTATAGTACCATGGCAGTATCTAATTTTCTTTATCTAAGGATTTAGTGTCCTGCTTTATTCTTTTATTATTATGAGAATGAAAGTGCTATTCTTTCATAAGGCACCTGATTTTTTAAAAGCCAGTTATATATTTACTGGTAGTTATGCAAGGGTACTCGTACAGCCAACATTCTAGATTTGTTTGTAATGTGTTATAGAAAATTGCTATTTACCACATTTTCGACTGTAACGTAAATATTATAGTGTAAGGAAAAGGTAATACATTATAAGGGAAAAGTATTGCATGCAGTAAGATACTTTGCAAATGTTTTCTCAAAATATGTGTTTAAAATCTTCATCTACTGAACATTTCCAACTGTATAATGGATCTATAAAGCATAGCTGAAGGGATGGTGAAGTGCTCCACGGAGCACACATTTTATGCCATTAAGTAACATATTTCACAGGACAGTGGTCCCTAGACAATTAGAATATTTGCAAAATAAATATAGACTAAATAGCAACTATATTCATTGTCCAGCCGGACAGTATTTAATTTCTGATAAAAAGAGTACAAAGGTCATATAGTGTGATACAGGCAGGACACCAGCCGATGCCCAACTAACACACTTGAAGGAAAGACAAAGAAGAATTTACAGGCAATTCAGGTAGTCTGTGTATCACAATTCACAATCAGACAATACAAATAGCACACTATTGCTTGCAAACATTAGCAGAATAATTATGCATATAGTGTGACCAGGTCGACGACGTTTCGAACCCTAAAATAATTCAGAGTTCATCTTCAGGACAAACAATGTATGCCTTCTTTAGAAAAAGTTCATAATTAACTTTTTATACAGCCCATACTGCGGGCCTAATATAGAATGCCCAATGCCAATAATGTATAACGTGGCAATCCGCCGGTTAGATGGCCGGACGTATTTTCCACCTGAACGCGGACCGCATTGACGACCCGTTCCTTTTTCTGCCGAACTGCACCTATTACGGTTGTTGCTCTCCGGCTATCTTACCGGCGGACTGCCACGTTATCCATTATTGGCATCGGGCATTCTATATTAGCCCCGTAATTCCCTAAGGTCCCTAGCTTATTGCTTCCTTGGGTCCCTTGTGTATTTGAAACGATTAAGTAACATATGCCACAAATTCGATTAACACACTTTAGATCAATTGACATTTGGAATCTGTTGTGTAACTTAAAAACATAATAACCGTTTAAGTCATGCTATGCCATGTTAGCATCCCCATTCCATTACACTGGTCTCTCCATGGCAGATTAATTAACACCACGTTAGGTACATCACCTGTGACAAAATGTATGTCATTATGATATCATTAATGACCCATCAGGTCCACACAAGCTTTTCTGGGAGCCAACATGTAGTTATACCACGCTCTGTCCCTCATCAATGTCTAGGCATTTGGCACAACAACATGTCCTGCAGCACCACCTTTGGGGTACTGTGGAATTGTCTGGCGTTATTTGCTCCCTAGATCGATTTGTTTACAAGACTAGAAACTTCTATAATGCTCTGCAAATCTTCCATGATTAAGAGGCCCATTTTCACTGGGCGTTTATAGTCCGCGAGGAGTTTAGCATGTTACTGTAGATTAATCAAGTGTCTGCAATCACTTCAATATCTTTTGATGACCAACACTGCGTACTATGCCAGGTTAGTTAGTTACATTTTGTGCTGCAACTATGGCCAGTCTGTAGATCAGTAGTTTAAAACCTTGCAGATAAACACATTTGAAACCGCCTTACAGGAGCTGCTGTATAAAAGTAAGGTATGTTGTTTGAACTGTCAGCCTTAGGGTGGTCTTCCCTCAAATATTTTCCTTCCTCCTCTATTTTTCCTGATCTCATTTTAGGTGGCCTTAAGCGGTAGCGGTCGGTGGTGGTAGTGCTGCCGGGCGGTGACGTGGGGTGGGAGGGGTAGGGTGGGGGGTAGTAAACATATAAATAAATAAAACAAATTTTGTTGCGCGCACTGCATCGAATTTGGCGATGCAGTGCGCGCAACGAAATTCATTTTATTTATTTATATGTTTATTTACCTGCATTTGGCCGTATTCCATAGTTTATTACCCCCCACTCTGCCCCACCCCCGCCCTACGTCACTGCCCGGCAGCACTCCCACCCCCGACCGCTACTGGTCTGAGGATTCTGTGCACTTTAACACTGCTAACGAGTTCTAAATTGGATTGTGATCATTACTTAAAACATGGTAACATTGGCTTATCCAAAAATGGCATATTTAATTTACTTATAGGTCCCAGGTAAAGTGGTACTACATGTACCCAGTGACTATAGATTAAATGCTACTAGTGGGCCTGCAGCACTGTTGTGTCACCCTCTGATGTAACCCTTACAAACATGCCTCAGGCCTGCCATTGCATCCTGCGTGTGCAGTTTTTAAACTGCCATGTCGACCTGGCAACATAAGCCTTTTGTGAGTTACCAATAGGGTAGACCCTAGACAGCCCAGCTGGCAAGGAGTAGTGTATTCAAAACGTATGACGTTTAATTTTAAGTTTTACATGCTCTGATAGTGAAAAACTCTTACATTTGCTTTTAACTACTGCAAGGCCTACCTCTTTCATTGGATTTCATTGGAATCACCCTATTACATTTGTTATTCTATAATTTCCAAATGGGAGAAGGCTAATAGTTTATGTTTGGCGTCTGTAATTGTAATAGAAAATCCTCTTTCATGGTAATGCCAGATTTTAAATAGCAATTTTGAAAATTCCACTTTAGAAAATTGGTATTTTCCTGCCCTAGAGCCCGATTATGAGTTTGACAGTCCATTGAACTGCCGAACTTGTGGTGGCACTCCCTGGCCCGCCAGACTGGTTGTCCAGCCGCTGTATTATGAATACGGCAGTGGGACAGCCACAGGACCGCTACTTCCACCGAGATCCTTGATCCTGGGGCAGTGGTGCAGTGGTCCGAGGCCATAAAATGCTGGTGGTGCAGTTGCTGCACCTCCAAGAATATTATCAGTTTCCTCACCACCACAGTTTTCAAGGTGGTGAGCCTGTCATGAAAACCGTGGCAGCGAGGAAACTAAGGGATACCCTGTAGGACCCCCTGGTGCCTCAGGGCCATGGGGATGCATGCATGGGGGCACATGGCCCCCTGTCTACATGCACACCCAGTTCCTGCACAGCATGGACTTAACAGTCCATGCCATGCAGGCACTTGCTTTGGCATTCCCTATTGTGCTACCTTGCTAAGGCTCACTACCTGGGACCGCCGAAGCACAACCCACCAGACCACAAGAAAAATCCTAATCTGCAGGCGGTGTCAGTATGGCTTTGGCAGTGTGGGAGCGGGGTGGTGGAGTGGCGGCCCCCTCCCACACATACAAAGTTGTCATTAGGCTCTTAACCCTTTATTGCCTGTATCCAATCCATATGTCACATGACTGGTTGTAGTAGATAGTTGGGCTTTGCGTATTCCTCCTAGATAGTCACACACTATAGAGAGCTTATGTATGCCTGGATGGGCATCGCGGGCAGGGTGGGAGGGTGGAGCTGGGCCCAGCACTACTTACACTTGACTATATTGTGTACTGCTGTAACGCAAAGGGCTTCATATCCCCTGTAGTTAGTCTGGAGCCAGGGCAGAGAAGGCAGAATGCTAGGGAAATTCAAAGGGAATTATAGAAGTTTCTCCCACTATCCAGAGGAAGGGCACCAGATATAAATATTAGACCACAGACACCACTTCTTTAGTACACTTCTGGACCTTTGGATACTCTGTCAGGAAGAAGGACTGCTGTGCTGTTGAAGGGACTGCCACTCTGCTGGACTGCTGCTCCGAAGGAAAGCTGCCCTGCTCTGCTGACCTGCTGCCTGCTGCCCTCTTGCCTGGGCGATTAGGAGTGTATCTGCATCTGTAGTGCCCAGGGCCACAGAGTGACTCTAAGGACTAGTTGGCTGGCCTCCTGACAGATGTCTGACAGAATATCGAAATAAGAAATATCGTGCTTCACAAATATAGAGTAAAAAATATCAAGGACAAAAATATCATCTACCTATACGTATAATGGTAAGTACAAAAATATCGGAACAAAATATCATGGAAAGTAATATCATTAAAAATAAAAGATATTGATTCTCATGATATGATATGACCCAGCCAAAAACAATAATCACCGGGCTAGATGCATTGATCCTGCATCAGATTGTCCACCATCCAACACACACCGCTGGACATATCCTAGATGTCATTATTGCTAATATGAACTAGTTACCTTTCAAACTATAACTCCAGTCACAAGGTCAGACCACCACGTGCTTGCTTTTCAACATAAAACAACGCTAAGCGACTCACCTAAAACTACCTTACATCCATCCACCTATCGGCCGTGGAACAAACTCAATTTGGAACACTTGGAAACACAACTAACATCCAGTACAAATCTGGAAACCATAAATTCTGTTCACAATCTATATGAGTGGCTACAGGAAGCTTTTGACATTCTGATACCACTCAAAACCACACAACAGAACAAAAGAAAAAAAGTGCCTTGAAGAAACATAGAAATAAAAGACATAAAACAACAAATTAGAAAGCTGCAATTTACCTGGCTCAAAACAAACTCCAAACAAGACAAACTTCACCTACGGAAAATTAACAGATTATACAAGTTGGCTATCAAAAAATCTAAGAAAAGGTACTATTCAGGCAGAATTCAAAACGCTAAATGTGCAAATAAAGAATTCTATAAAATATTTATGAATTTAGCAAACCAAATTGCCTAGAAGGAACTCATTCTGTTACTCAAGATTTCACAGACAAATTGGCAAATTATTACACGGATAAAGCAGACACGTTGGACTCGTACTTAAAACAGAAACAAAGCACCAGCACTAGCCCTTGTATAAAACAACAAATCCAGAGTGTTCTAATCAAGCCTCTCCGCTCCTTCCAACACATCTCACATGATGAATTTATGGACCTGGTCAAAGCATGCAGTCCTGCCGGCAGCCCTTCTGACCCCTGTCTTCAACAAACTTTCAAGAGAATTCTTTTAACAACCTCTGCTGTCACTCCAGTAAGAAGAATCATCAACGATTCCTTAACTACTGGAATATTTCCAGAAGAACTCAAAAAGTCATACATATGCCCTTTACTGTAGAAAACAAACTTGGACCCGCTGAAACCTGATAACTACAGACCTATTACAAATGGACCTTTCCTGGGCAAACTGATAGAAAGAGCAGTGTTCACCCAGATGTCACAATTCATTGAAGAGAATGACATACTTTCAGACTTCCAAACAGGATTCCGTCCGGGAAGAGGCACTGAATCTGCCCTCCTTGCCATCTGGGATGACCTAAAGAATACAGTTGACCGCAACGGGATTGCTGCGCTACTTCTCTTTGACCTCCCAGCTGCCTTTGACACAGTTGAACATGACACTCTGAAACATAGACTTTATGAAGCCGGCATAGAGGGAACTGCTCTAGACTGGACCGCGTCCTACCTTCGAAACAGAACTAATGTCATCCATACGCCACCTTTCTGTACTCCACAAAAGCAGGGGTCCCTCAAGGTTCTATGATCTCACCCATGCTTTTCAACATCTACATGAAGTCATTAACGGTACTGATCCATAAATTTCACCTCACGTGCTATAACTTTGCAGATGACACGCAAATACTCCTTCAACTGGAATGCTCCAAAGACCTTGGAAAATCACCAATTTTCAGCTGTCTCAGAGCCGTGGATCAGTGGATGACTTGGAGCCATCTCAAATTGAATGCTTCAAAAATTGAAATACTCACGTGTGGGGATTGGAAACATTACAACTTGCTTGCCGCTTGGCCTGATGAACTGGGATCACTGCATAAAGTATCGAAGGAAGTAAGAAACCTCGGAATGACCATGGACTCCAACTTGTCAATGAATGCCCAAGTGGATGAACTAGCAAGATCAAGCTTTGCTACTATAAAAACGCTGCGACGAATTTTCCCTCAATTGGGATTTCTACACAAGGTCCAAGCTATCATCTCCCTTGTTCTGTCCAAACTCGATTACGCCAACAGCCTCTACCACGGATTACCTTTAACGACCATGAAAAGACTGCAACGGATTCAGAACTCGGCTGCCTGACTACTTTTGCATATCAAACCACGAGACCACATCTCCCCTACCTTGAAAGCCCTGCATGGTTACCGGATGCCAGAAGATCCACGTTCAAGGTGCTTTGTATCACCCACAAAGCAATACATGGAATAGACCATATTAATTCACCACTAATCCTTTATAGGCTTCCTGAATAGCGTGCGTCAACAAGCGCTATAGAAATACAAACCTTTGTCCTCCTCTATCCTTCTGCTATCATTCCAAATCCAAATAACTGACTAACCTATCCACCACTTGAAATGTACTTGCATGTTTCACTATACTTATTCAACACTAATCCTCTATGGGTGCCGGAGTAATGTGCTACTCGCCGAAAAAGCGCTTCGACGCCTCATCAGGGGTAGTAAGCGCTATATAAATGCAATTACAATACAATACAATACAATACATATAGTATGAAATAGTAAATCTAAAATATTTTAATATATAACATTAATATATCTACCATTATATATAGATGTGTACTCATATAAAAGTACACACATATATATGAATATTCATGTATATATACACATTTAATGTAACACTATTAATAAAAATATATATTTTAATTTATATGTCTTTTTTAAAAGTATTGTTTTTATTTGAATTTTATAAAAGCACATATATATGTATATACATATATGCATATACACACATCCAAAACTGGTGCGTGATTAGTTTATTGTGCTCTACACCATACCGCCATAACGCGTTTCAGCCTGAAGAGGCCTTGATCACATGACAACGCTCAAAGGGCGGAGTGCTCCTTTATATTGAAAGTGCTTCATGCCAAAATAGTTAACATAGAAGGGATACTGTCTTATTTTGTACAAACTGCAGAAATTTGCACTTCTTACCATACTGATTTAAACAATTTGGTAAATCCAGTATACTAGGGTTGAGGTGAATAATAGTTTCACAAACTGCAATTGAGAATACACACGTGGGGACAACCTTGGAGCATACATATATTACCTACTGGCGGTCGCCAGTAGGTATATATAGTTAGGATTTTTTCCCTATGGGTTTTTTGAAAATTCTATGTCTAATAACTTTGGCGTTTGTGGACGGAATTGGCTGAAATTTTCTGGAAAATGGAACATTTTGTTTCTGAGCAGCCCCTGGAAATTTGGGGGGGGTTCGTCCAGGGGGGGCCGAGAAAAAAGGGGGGTCCCAAAACGTGTTTTTAACATTGAGTTTTCCATAGGGCGGTCTGTCGCACTTTTAGCCCGAACGGCTGAATGGATTTGCACGAAACTTGGCAAAATTGTAGAGACTGGTAGCCCGATGTGCCTTTTGTAGGTCTCAATATATGTGCTCCAGTGGATTTTGAGAAATTAACATTTAAAAAAAGATATATATCTGTAACAGCGGACTGGGCAGCTCCCGGTTCGCGGACCGGGGAGCGTACCAAAACTTCGCGTAGCGAAGCTGATTGGCTCTCCGGCGTCTGTAAACATTCCAAACAGTCCGGAGCGGCCGCCATCTTGTCTCTCGGTAGGATTGAGAGACAAGAGGAGGCCAAAACAAAAGGGGAAATAACCATAAGGGGGCATAGTAGATCCTCCCTGACCCCTTAGGTTTAATGTGGAGGCTTTTAAATAAAAAATTTTTTGTTTTTTTGCGTGGGTAGCGCCCGGTACGCGAACCGGGAAGCGTTCTGGGCAGCGTACTGCAATGAAAAATGAATGATAGACTTTTCAAATGCTGTATGTTAATTGATTGTTGTTTTTGTTGATTATTTTTATTTTATTTTTATTTTTTAAGCATTTTTTATTGTGTTTCATAATTTATTAAACTTTCTAACATTTCATTGTCAGAAATTTCAAAATTATCATGGAATATACTTTGTAGTCTCTGAGGTTGTAAAATGTCCTCATTTGCAAGGAGGTTATCTACTGCTTGTACACATTGCAGTAGTTCTTGGTCCCAAGTTTCATCCATAAATTCAATCTCATTTGGATCAATGATTTCTGTGTTGGACTCTGGAAGGACAATTTCAAATGAAATTTTTTGTTCGCTTTCCATTTTCCCTGAAATTTGCATAAAAAAAATATATATTAGTAGAGGTAGGGCAATGTTGGGATTAATTTTAGATAGGCAGTTTTTAACAGTGAATTTATCTTTGGGCAGTGTATAGTATCAGAGTGATTGTATCTAAATTTATAAGTACTACAGAGGGATAGTATATAACTAACAGAAAAAGTTTGCCATATTAACTTAAAGTGCACAATATACTTCAGTTTTAAAAATAACAACTTACCTTTAAAAATAAGTTGAAGTTATTAATGAAAATCCTATTGAAATGTACACCAGGAAGTAGTAGTCAAAATGGCTGTGTTTCCTTCTCTTCCTTTATATATATTCGGGTACATAACCAATCAAATGTCAGGTAAAAAAAGTAGAAAATGAAAGTAACATTTTAATTGGTTGTGAATTCCAACACTTCAGATGTGTTTTGTGAAGTAATTTACCTCACGGTATTTAGAGAGGTCTACAGGCTAAATGGCTAAATGGAATTCCAATCAAATTTGTGAAAATGGTAGGGATTGGTATGTAGTATGAGCTAATCTATATTTGGTGAAATTATCTCAAGTGGCTTTTGTGTGAACTACTTTCCCACCTTTTTTGATGGTGCGCTTCCCAGGGAGCGACCCGGTACGCGAACCGTTGAGCGCCCCGGTTCGCGGACCTTAAGCGTTCCAGGAGTCCACCATTTTGTGTTTCGGTCGAATTAAGATACAAGATGGAGGGCAAATAATGTTCAGAATGGGTAGAAGGGGGCACGGTAGAGTTATCTTGACCCCCTAGGTTTTCTGAGGGTGGCTGAGGAGGCTTATATGTGCGAAAAAAAAACATTTTTTTAAAAAATTTCGCGAGGTTAGCTCCCGGTACGCGTACCGGGTAGCGGCCCCGGTAGCGTATTTTGTTGAAAATTAGTGAAAAATGTTATAGACCATATATAGTTAGGAATTAGCATTTACAAAACCTTGAAAATTCACTGAAAAAACCATAGGTTATAGACCATATATAGTTAGGAATTAGCATTTAAAAAACCTTATTTTACTCACACAAAACCATTGAAATTCCATATATAGTTAGTTGCACTAACTATATATCGCGCACCCGCAATCCACTGCTGATCATGTCACATATTACATCATTCATGACATGGTCAGTGACATCACTGATGACATCACTGATGACATCTCAAATGACATCACTGATGACATCACTGATGACATCTCATTTGACATCATTCTTGTGCTAATACGATAAACCTCTTCAGACTCTAATATAACCTTAGATACACTCAGTGTATACAGACACTCACACACTGCCACTCATCCATGGAGTTACTCACACACCCAGTCAGTCATGCAAAGAAACAATCTCACCTCCATTTCTTCAACTATACAGTTAAACACACCTTACTTATTGAAACATATACTAACACATATTTACTCTCTTATACAATCCCTGATACAAGTTCACAATGATCGATACAACCACTCACTCATTCAGTGGCTCTCATGCACAGTTATTTATATATGCCAACTCTCACATGTACTGTGTTTTACATATGTACTTACTATGACATGTAGCATTGAGATATCCATTCACTCATCAATACACTCATGCACACAGTCAACTGCCCATGTAGCTGTTTCCACATGCACTCTTGAACTCATACACCTAGTGAATAAACTGCTCACACATCTATGCATAGAGTCACACACCTTCCAGCCACCCCCACACAAACTCAATCTCCCATAGAAATACTTGGGCAACCAATTAATAACACATATAGCCTCTCGTATAGCTAATGATCAACACATGCAGCAGTTTACAGAACAACAGACATAATGATGCACAAATTAAGACAGTTTAGTCACTAACCCATGCATTCAGTGAGACACATTTAATCACTCACTCATACAGTCAGTCACGCACCTACTAAATCCTTCATCCAGACACTTATACATCCACTCATTCTTCAATATGTAAGACATATTTTAACTTTACAGAAACATACAGTCACTGGATGTTGTCATCAGTGATGTCATCAGTGATGTCATTTGAGATGTCATCAGTGATGTCATCAGTGATGTCACTGACCATGTCATGAATGATGTAATATGTGACATGATCAGCAGTGGATTGCGGGTGCGCGATATATAGTTAGTGCAACTAACTATATATGGAATTTCAATGGTTTTGTGTGAGTAAAATAAGGTTTTTTAAATGCTAATTCCTAACTATATATGGTCTATAACCTATGGTTTTTTCAGTGAATATATATATATATATTCACTGAAAAAACCATAGGTTATAGACCATATATAGTTAGGAATTAGCATTTAAAAAACCTTATTTTACTCACACAAAACCATTGAAATTCCATATATAGTTAGTTGCACTAACTATATATCGCGCACCCGCAATCCACTGCTGATGATGTCACATATTACATCATTCATGACATGGTCAGTGACATCACTGATGACATCACTGATGACAACATCCAGTGATTATGTGTTTCTGTAAAGTTTAAATATGTTTTACATATTGAAGAATGAGTGGATGTATAAGTGTCTGAATGAAGGTTTTAGTAGGTGCGTGATTGACTGTATGAGTGAGTGATTAAAATGCGTCTTACTGAATGCACGGGTTAGTGACTAAACTGTCTGAAAGTGTGCATCAGTATGTCTGTTGTTGTGCAAGCTGCTGCATGTGTTGATCAGTAGCTATATAAGTAGCTATATGGGTTATTGATTGGTTGCACAAGTATTTGTATGGGAGACTGAGTGTGTGTATGGCTGGCTGGGAGGTGTGTGACTCTGTGCAGATCAATGTGTACTTGTATCAGTGATTCTATAAGAGAGTAAGTATGTGTTAGTATATGTTTCAAAAATGTAAGGTGTTCTGTGTTTAACTGTATAGATGAGAAAATGGAAGTGTGATTGATTCTTTTCAGGACTGACTAGGTGTGTGAGTAACTCCATGGATGAGTGGCAGAGTGTGAGTGTCTGTATAGGTGTATGAGTGCATATGATAGTGTTGTAAAGATGAGTGATTGTATGTATGAATGATTGTATGAGTGAATGTGTGTGTAGACATAGGAATCAGTGAGTGCGTATGTAGTAACTAGTATTGGTGTGTCAATGGTTTCAAAAATTATACTCTCTATTTAACACTGGGTGTAACGGAGGTTATATTAGAGTGTGAGGAGATGCATTGTATTATCACATGAATGATATCATCAGTGATGTGATCATTGATGTCAAGTGAGATGTCATCAGTGATGTCATCAGTGATGTCACTGACCATGTCATGAATGATGTAATATGTGACATCATCAGCAGTGGATTGCGGGTGCGCGATATATAGTTAGTGCAACTAACTATATATGGAATTTCAATGGTTTTGTGTGAGTAAAATAAGGTTTTTTTAAATGCTAATTCCTATCTATATATGGTCTATAACCTATGGTTTTTTCAGTGAATTTTCAAGGTTTTGTAAATGCTAATTCCTAACTATATATGGTCTATAACCTATGGTTTTTTCAGTGAATTTTCAAGGTTTTGTAAATGCTAATTCCTAACTATATATGGTCTATAACCTATGGTTTTTTCAGTGAATTTCAATGGTTTTTTAATAGCAAATATCATAAGCAGTCGAATGTCAAATACGTGGTAAGTAAAAACATTTTCGTGTTTATGCACACTGATCTGCTTTGAATGCTGCCCCCCCCCCCTCATTTCTATTAGGAGTACTCTCTCTTTGCAGATAGTGAAAGGTAGTTAACGCAGGCCTTTGCCCCCGTTGTAATACGTCGTGCCTGCTTCTCTCTCCATTTGATTGATTGTCATCCAAGCATTTACTGTTTTAGAATTGGTTCTCTTTGGTTCATTCTCTATTTACAAACAAACACAGAGTCGCAATACTCTGTTTAGTCTTTGCAGATAACGAAAAATCGTGTAAAAAAACATAAGGAATCGAGCAAAATCAGTAGGCCACTAATGGGATCTCTTTTTGACCTCGCTAAAATAGAAACATTAGGAACAACCCCTCATGACAAATACGAAACTAGTGAGATGAACTAAACTCCACACCATGATGGCTGCAATACAGCTCGACTCCGCCACCCACCCCGCCCAAAATAACGATAAAGAGCGGCTGCCATGATTGCTCGCGGAATGGCCACGACGGAGCTACGAAATGGTGGTGCTCTCATGCTAACCCCAGCTTCAGTCTGAAACATCGAGAAACACTGTAGACTACCAATTCGATCAGTTCCGGTAGCGCCCCAACGTAACCCGGTAGAGAAGAACTAGCCCTCCCCTCTTTGACTGATGGTTCTTGTTGCCTGTCCGTTCTGTTGTCATTTAACAGAACTATTTAGCCTGCTGAAAAGGGTTGTGTTCCGACCGCTGGTTGGTGGAGACATTTCGACTATATTCTGGGCCTGCGTTGTCGCGTAATGCGTCATATGACGCGCCGCGTTAGCGCATCCGGAAGTGATCCGGGGCGCGACGCGCAGCGCGTAACGTAAGCATAACAGGTCATGTGACTTGTTAATAAAACTTTTCATTGGTTCATTTTACTTTTCTTATTCTAATGATGAAAGGCTTGGTCATATGACCTAAAAATTACGCTTTTTATTACTTACGAACATTATTTTTTCTTAAACAATATGTTATAATGTTCCAGGCTAATGTACTTTCCCGGAAAATTTACAACTGTCCTGCAAGTAAAATATATTCTTTTTTCGAGAAAAAGGGCGTTTCTTCGTCCCATGACGGAGCCGTTGACCAAAAGAGGGTCGACCTGCTGTCTTAGTCGCCGATACGCTTGAATATGAGATTCTTATCGATCACTTTATGTTGCTGGAGTAGAAAACACAACAGCCCTTGACCATTTGTCTTTACTGCGTTCCTGCGTATTATACCTTTTACCCTTCATGTAATTGGTCTGCTTTATTTCACTTGCCTTTTACTTATTCTAAAACAGTGACTATTATTAAAAACTTTACCAATGTAAATACTACTACCATGTTTTCTTTTAAAAACCTTTATTGTGAAAATGTCAGTATACAAATACGGGCCTATAACCACGTGCGCCGGCCACGGAGCAAACTGTAATCGTATATGATGAGGAGACATTTACACTGTAGAGAAACGTTACGGGCGGGCCATTAGGTTGCAAGAACTAAGGTGTCTAACAGTTGCGGAATCGGTGGACGTACATTTTATAATTAAAATACGACAGGGCCAGTTACAATAAAATTATCTAGATATACATTTGCGGGCAAGTACCATGGGTGACGTTAATTCGAACTTTCAATAGTACAGTAATCAATAACACATCACAACTTAATATCAATAGAGATGTCGAAATATTCAATCTATTCTCGTCCCCGCCCGCCATGTGCTTCAAAACTGCATACGTATCTCGTGATATCAAAGTTTTACAACAAGTACACAATAAGGAGATACGAGTCCCATTTATTCCGGCGCCATTTTGGGCGAGGACGGGCAGGTCCAGGATATAGTCAAAATGTCTCTACCAACCATCGACTATGATGATGTTCATATGCTGTATTTATTAGAGTAACACTCATCTGTCCACATGAAATTAATTTGCCACAATCTAAACATGTCATATTAATCTTTCCAAACTTCTTCTAAATATTTGAGACCGTTTCCCTTGCCTCTGATGCTGTCAGTGCCACTTCTTTGATGAATGTACTGGCAGGTCGGGGGTTCTTCTCCAAATCTCTCTTTTATGCAGCACTATAATTAATCGGTGCCACCTCTCCATATGACGATGCATGGTATAGTTACCATAACTATATTTTTTTTCGGTTCCTCTGGAGAGTACATCGTGGCAGATGAAGCGTGTAACGTACCGGGCATTTACCTTTTTTTGCATGTAGAGGAAAGGAAAAAAAATTAAAGCGTCCGAGTTCTAAGGTGTCCCAGGGCCATTTTAGTGGACCAGGCCCAAATCCAAAGAACAGGCCGCCATTTTGAGAGTCCTGTTGCAGCCGCCTGTCGCTGTAGCATCAAGAGCGGCCGAAACTCAGCTGAATGGCAACTGAAACGGTAAAGGGGCGCCCCACTACAGCAGACGAGCCTCCACCTGGGAAGGCCCGTTCACGCCGCCTCCACCCCCCCTTCGGGCACCCCACGCCGTTATTTGGAGCAGTATTGTAGGATGGCCACACCAGTGCAGCAACTTGCTAGACACCACCTCGGTGGTAACCGAATCTCAGCGCCTTGTGGTGTCTCCTATTCAGAAAACATTGTTGTGCTGCCTTCGACCTATTCGCCGCAAGTGCGCACGCAACTCAGCTGCATAGCTTGCTAGACACCACCTCGGTGCTAACCGAATCTCAGCGCCTTGTGGTGTCTTCTATTCAGAAAATATTGTTGCGCTGCCTTTGGCCCCATTCGCACATCGGTCCGCTACTGACGCCACCTCACAGGCCAACGGGGCGCCCCACGCCGACTTTCAGCATTGTAGGATGGCCACACCAGTGCGGCAACTTGCTAGACACCACCTCGGTGCCATCCGGATCTTGGCATCTCAGCGCCTTGTGGTGTCTTCTATTCAGAAAATATTGTTGCGCTGCCTTTGGCCCCATTCGCACATCGGTCCGCTACTGACGCCATCTCACAGGCCAACGGGGCGCCCCACGCCGACTTTCAGCATTGTAGGATGGCCACACCAGTGCGGCAACTTACTAGACACCACCTCGGTGCCATCCGGATCTTGGCATCTCAGCGCCTAGTGGTGTCTTCTATTCGGAAAATATTGTTGCGCTGCCTTTGGCCCCATTCGCACATCGGTCCGCTACTGACGCCATCTCACAGGCCAACGGGGCGCCCCACGCCGACTTTCAGCATTGTAGGATGGCCACACCAGTGCGGCAACCTAGACACTAACTCGGTGCCATCCGGATCTTGGCATCTCAGCGCCTAGTGGTGTCTTCTATTCGGAAAATATTGTTGCGCTGCCTTTGGCCCCATTCGCACATCGGTCCGCTACTGACGCCATCTCACAGGCCAACGGGGCGCCCCACGCCGACTTTCAGCATTGTAGGATGGCCACACCAGTGCGGCAACTTACTAGACACCACCTCGGTGCCATCCGGATCTTGGCATCTCAGCGCCTAGTGGTGTCTTCTATTCGGAAAATATTGTTGCGCTGCCTTTGGCCCCATTCGCACATCGGTCCGCTACTGACGCCATCTCACAGGCCAACGGGGCGCCCCACGCCGACTTTCAGCATTGTAGGATGGCCACACCAGTGTGGCAACCTAGACACTAACTCGGTGCCATCCGGATCTTGGCATCTCAGCGCCTAGTGGTGTCTTCTATTCGGAAAATATTGTTGCGCTGCCTTTGGCCCCATTCGCACATCGGTCCGCTACTGACGCCATCTCACAGACCAACGGGGCGCCCCACGCCGACTTTTACCATTGTAGGATGGCCACACCAGTGCGGCAACTTACTAGACACCACCTCGGTGCCATCCGGATCTTGGCATCTCAGCGCCTTGTGGTGTCTTCTATTCAGAAAATATTGTTGCGCTGCCTTTGGCCCCATTCGCACATCGGTCCGCTACTGACGCCATCTCACAGGCCAACGGGGCGCCCCACGCCGACTTTCAGCATTGTAGGATGGCCACACCAGTGCGGCAACTTACTAGACACCACCTCGGTGCCATCCGGATCTTGGCGCGTTGTGCTGCCTTCGGCCTATTCGCACATTGTTCCGCTACTGACGCCGCCTCACGTGCCAACGTATTTTCTCCGCATTTTATACCCTATGCCGCATAACAGGTCATGTGACTTGTTTATAAAACTTTTCATTGGTTCATTTTACTTTTGGTTTCCTAATGATGGAAGGCTTGATCATATGACCTAAAAACAACACTTTTCATTGGATGAAAACTTTTTTTTTCCCCAAACGATGAAAGCCCCACCTTGTTTCTGGATATTTCAGACTGAAGCTGGCGTCAACATGAAAGCACCACCATCTCGTGGCTCCGTCGTGGTCATTCCGCGAGCAATCATGGCAGCCGCTCCCCACCAGAAGCCTGCAGGAGTCGGGGGCCCCCAAAACTTTTGTTGAATCCTCAAGGCGGAGGGGACGCTTTCGAGAATGGGGTCCAAGACCTAGCAGACAAGCGTGCGATTTCCAAGGTGTCCCAGGGCCATTTCAGTGGACCAAGCCCAAAAAGGAAAGAGCCTGCCGCCATTTTGAGAGTCCTGTGACAGCCGCCTATCGCTGCACCGCAAGAGTGGGCGCAACTCAGCTGAATTGCGGCTTTTGACACAGTGGACCAAAAGCGGACGGAATGGCAACTGAAACGGTAAAGGGGCGCCCCACTACAGCAGACGAAACTGCACCTGGAGAGGCCCGTTCACGCCGCCTCCCCTCCCCCCCCGGGGCGCCCCACGCCGTTATTCGGAGGGCGGCAACTTACTGGACATCACCTTGGTGCCATCGTTCTGCTGCCTTGGAACTATTCGCACAACAGACCGCTACTGATGACCCACCCCCCGCAACGCCCCACGCCGGATTCCGAAATCAGTGCGGCACCCAGGCAACATCACCTGGGTGCCGTCCAGAAATCTGGACGTTGTGCTACGTTGGGACTATTCGCACAGCCGACCGCTACTTCCTTCATTTTCCCTAAAAATGTTTAAATGTTTTTACTGTTTTTATTTTGTTGTATATATTTATAAGTTATTAAAGTTTTATAATCTTACTACTTTGTTGGAGTGCTATATATTTTTAATGTGACACATAATTGTAAAAACTTTGATGTACAAAGAGTCATCCCTGTAATCTTCCGCTTCAGGCTCGGTCCCCTCCCCAATCACAATACAGGATGGTTTTCAGATAGTAGGAACGCGTGTGCTGTGACGGATCTCATCGGGTGTGGGCCTTGATCTACTATAACTCCTTTGAAGAGGGGTGATTCTTTACAGCTGGGGCCATAAACTACATCTGCAGGGCTAGCTGATAGCCTAGGACCGGCCTGGACAATTGGACACAGAGGAAAAGGAGTGTCAGAGGATGCGGTAGTGAATAGGGCGAAAGGGAGGTGTCGGGCGGGCACAGGGTGTGATTCTCAGGGAAGAGCAGCGCAGATGGGGGGAGGTTTATTACCCATGCATAAGACAGAGAGCGGGGGTGACCAGTGCCTGGGGGAGATGCTTGCGAGGGTGGGGAGCCATGCTAAAGATCGACAGCGTACAGAGAGTGGGTCTGGTCAAGGCATCTAAAATGGCTGCCGTGCACGACAAAAGTGTGGCATTTGAAAAAAGGCAAGATGGCGCAGACAATGTTTTTCAACACTTCCTGATTTCCTTCGAATCGAACGTTAACAGACGTTCGGGCATATTACCAAAGTTAAGCGATATTTATCCCTAATGATGCTTAGCAACGAATTTTTTACCGCTAAGCATCGTCAGAAATTATCGCAGATAAACCTTGCTATTATCAAGGTTTATCGCAAATGCGATGAAAAACGACCGCAATGCATTAATATCGCTGAAAAGTCAGCGATATTCATGCATTACCGAGCTAATGCTCTTAGCCATGTTATCCACCTCCCATTGGATAACATGGCTAAGAACTGCTCAGGGCAGGTGTTACTTTTTAGAGATATTCGCGCTTAGCGCGAATATCTCCAAAAGTTGGTAATAGAAGATAGCGATGTTAGCGACTGTTTCCAGTCACTAACATCTTGACATGCCCACTTTGCATGTCATTAGTGATAAATATCACTGACATGCAAAGTGGAGCCCAAGATGGTCGCTATCTCCTACTAGCGGTCACTAACTGGTGTTAGCAACAGCTAGGTAATAGGGAGATAATGTTATCTCCGCGAAGCGGAGCGCTGTTACAGATATATATCTTTTTTTCAACGTTAATTTCTCAAAATCCACTGGAGCTCATATATTGAGACCTAGCAAAGGCACATCGGGCTACCAGTCCCTACAATTTGGCCAAGTTTCGTGCAAATCCATTCAGCCGTTCGATTATTATTATTTATTTATTTTTTGCCCCGCGGGGGGCCCTTTTAAAACCTCCACATCAAACCTAAGAGGTCAAGGAGGATCTACTATGCCCCCTTATGGTCATTTGCCCCTTCGCTTTGGCCTCCTCTTGACTCTCGATCCTACCGAGAGACAAGATGGCGGCCGCTACGGACTGTTTGGAATGTTTACAGACGCCGGAGAACCAATCAGCTTCGCAAAGCTCCGTAACGCGAAAAGTACGCGAAGCGGAGCGCTGTTACAGATATATATCTTTTTTTGAACGATAATTTCTCAAAATCCACTGGAGCACATATATTGAGACCTAGCAAAGGCACATCGGGCTACCAGTCCCTACAATTTTGCCAAGTTTCGTGCAAATCCATTCAGCCGTTCGATTATTTATTTATTTATTTTTTTGCCCCGCGGGGGGCCCTTTTAAAACCTCCACATCAAACCTAAGAGGTCAAGGAGGATCTACTATGCCCCCTTATGGTCATTTGCCCCTTCGCGTTGGCCTCCTCTTGACTCTCGATCCTACCGAGAGACAAGATGGCGGCCGCTACGGACTGTTTGGAATGTTTACAGACGCCGGAGAACCAATCAGCTTCGCAAAGCTCCGTAACGCGAAAAGTACGCGAAGCGGAGCGCTGTTACAGATATATATCTTTTTTTGAACGTTAATTTCTCTAAATCCACTGGAGCACATATATTGAGACCTAGCAAAGGCACATCGGGCTACCAGTCCCTACAATTTTGCCAAGTTTCGTGCAAATCCATTCAGCCGTTCGATTATTATTATTTTATTTTTTTTTGCCCCGAGGGGCCCTTTTAAAACCTCCACATCAAACCTAGGGGGTCAGGGAGGATCTACTATGCCCCCTTATTGTAATTTGCCCCTTCGCTTTGGCCTCCTCTCGTCTCTCGATCCTACCGAGAGACAAGATGGCGGCCGCTACGGACTGTTTGGAATGTTTACAGACGCCGGAGAACCAATCAGCTTCGCTTCACAAAGCTCCGTAACGCGAAAAGTACGCGAACTGGAGCGCTGCCCGGTCCGCTGTTACAGATATATATCTTTTTTTGAACGTTAATTTCTCAAAATCCACTGGAGCACATATATTGAGACCTAGCAAAGGCACATCGGGCTACCAGTCCCTACAATTTTGCCAAGTTTCGTGCAAATCCATTCAGCCGTTCGGGCTAAAAGTGAGGCCAACCGCCCTATGGAAAACTCAATGTTAAAAACACGTTTTGGGACCCCCCTTTTTTCTCGGCCCCCCCTTGACGAACCCCTCCCAAATTTTCAGGGGCTGCTCAGAAACAAAATGTTCCATTTTCCTGAAAATTTCAGCCAATTCCGTCCACAAACGCCAAAGTTATTAGACATAGAATTTTCAAAAATCCCATAGAGAAAAAATCCTAACTATATATACCTACTGGCGACCGCCAGTAGGTAATATATATATATATATATATATATATATATATATATATATATATATATATATATATATCCAGCAATTACCAACTTCTCTACTGAAAAGAGGCACACCGACGCCTGCTAAAAGAGGTTTCAAGCGCTTTATTCCACACAGAGAAAGAGCGCACAGGTGCTGCAAATCCCAACATGTTTCAACTCCATTGAGCCTTGGTCACGGGAAAAATGTGTTTTTTGAAATGACCACGTTATTTAAAGACGCAGGTCACATTCTCTCACTGAAAGCGCACTTTAAAACAGAAGTGTTCAATAATTAAAGGAAAACAGCATAAATCATGCCAGTGTCACATTGCTGCAGTCCCAGTGTTCAATCATACTGTTTTTGCGCTTTAAAGTTTGCAAACCTGCATATCCAAGCAATGTTCTCCAGGTAACGCTTTCACCTCTCTCAGCTGGCAAAAGGAAATGTTTCCTCTCGTCTCCCTTTCCGACATGACTGCAGGTTTCTTTAGGAATTTTCCTGTCTTGCCTCAGTAAAGGTCGGCGGGTCAGGCTCACGTACTTTAAATCCAGCCACAACTTGCTCCTTCAAACACGAGCCATGAGACCCTGGCAGGGCGGGTCGGTGTAAATGGGGATGGAGCCACCCATTAATAAATCCAGCAATTACCAACTTCTCTACTGAAAAGAGGCACACCGACGCCTGCTAAAAGAGGTTTCAAGCGCTTTATTCCACACAGAGAAAGAGCGCACAGGTGCTGCAAATCCCAACATGTTTCAACTCCATTGAGCCTTGGTCACGGGAAAAATGTGTTTTTTGAAATGACCACGTTATTTAAAGACGCAGGTCACATTCTCTCACTGAAAGCGCACTTTAAAACAGAAGTGTTCAATAATTAAAGGAAAACAGCATAAATCATGCCAGTGTCACATTGCTGCAGTCCCGGTGTTCAATCATACTGTTTTTGCGCTTTAAAGTTTGCAAACCTGCATATCCAAGCAATGTTCTCCAGGTAACGCTTTCACCTCTCTCAGCTGGCAAAAGGAAATGTTTCCTCTCGTCTCCCTTTCCGACATGACTGCAGGTTTCTTTAGGAATTTTCCTGTCTTGCCTCAGTAAAGGTCGGCGGGTCAGGCTCACGTACTTTAAATCCAGCCACAACTTGCTCCTTCAAACACGAGCCATGAGACCCTGGCAGGGCGGGTCGGTGTAAATGGGGATGGAGCCACCCATTAATAAATCCAGCAATTACCAACTTCTCTACTGAAAAGAGGCACACCGACGCCTGCTAAAAGAGGTTTCAAGCGCTTTATTCCACACAGAGAAAGAGCGCACAGGTGCTGCAAATCCCAACATGTTTCAACTCCATTGAGCCTTGGTCACGGGAAAAATGTGTTTTTTGAAATGACCAAGTTATATATAAAACATAAGTACACAACTTTAACTTCATACCACATTTTTTAAATACAAAAAAACAGTAAAATAAAATGCAAATGTGAAAACAATATTGCAAAAATTAAAAGAAATATCTATATATATAAACAAATCATATATAATATAAATTTGAACACACAAACAAATAATAGTAATATATAGATTCCAATAATCTTTAAAATAAGTATTTTAAACATACACTATTCCCAATTCTGCAACAGAAGGGAAAGCGTTGTACTTCACAGTGGTAAAATGTACTATTCCCATTTCAGTCTGTGCAGTGGTAGGGAAAGCATTGTATGTCAAAGGGGTTACACACATTCCAGTCTGTGCAACAGTAGAGAAACCGTTGAACTTTGGAGAAGTAACATTTACTATTCCAACTCCAGTTTGTTCAATAGTTGGGAAAGCATTGAACTTCAGAGAGGTGCAATTTGGTATTCCAACTCTGGTCTGTGCAACAGTAGGGAAAGCACTGGATTTTGGAGGGGTACAGTGACTATTCCCACCTCAGTTTGTGCAACAGTATAGAAAGCATTGGACTTCGAAGGGGTTAAATTTACTATTCCCATTCCAGTTTGTGCTATAGTAGGGAAAGCATAGGACTTTAGCGAGGTACAATTTACTAAACCAACACCAGTCTGTGCAACAGTAGGGAAAGCGTTGGATTTTGGAGGGTTACATTGACTATTCCCACTACAGTCTGTACAACAGTAGAGAAAGCATTGGACTTCGAAGGGTTTCGATTTACTATTCCCACTCCAGTTTGTTCAATAGTAGGGAAATCATTGGACTTCAGAGAGGTACAATATACTATTCCAACTCCCGTCTGTGCAGCAGTAGAGATAGCATGGGATTTTGGAGGGGTTACATTTAATGTTCCCACTCCAGTCCGTGCTACAGCAGGGAAATGACTTCACTTCAAACACATAACATAGATTATTTAGTTGACCAGAAATATAAATCTCTTGAAATAAAATGCATAAATAAAAATGAATGAAAAACAATTAAATGATGTACATGATTATTAAAAAATGTAAAAATTAAATTTTCATACTTTTTTTAATACATTTTTTTAAATAAAATTCCCAAACTATAATCACACAAACTTAGCAGCCCACACTTAAATTAAAACTAAAAAAGAAGTATAGCATACTTAACATATTTAGTAATCAACTAAATAATTATTAATAATTAAATGAAATATTTTTAAAACAGTTTTATCCCCCCCTCCCTCCCCCAGCACAGGACATTTTGACACATGAAGGAAGAAGGTAAACAAACACGAACAACAACAAACACCAAAGGGCAAAAAATGGGCAAAAAGTCATATTACTTAAGATTTCTTATACATTTACCCCACACAAAAAAAAAAAGCAGAAATTAAAAAAAATACAAGATCACACAGTATATTGATGTGGGTGGAAGACTTAAGCAGCTGCTCTAAAATTACACCCTTTCCTTCCACTCAGTAAGTGGGTTCCATATCCGTAGCCCTAACGCTCTTCCTTTTTTCCCTTTCCTGGCATAGATCGCTTTCTCTAGGTAATAGGTACTTAGCAGCCTAGCTATCCATTGATGTACTGTGGGTGGGAGTTGGTCACGCCACGCTGAAGCAATACAGATTCGGAGCACTGACATAGCTACAAAAGAAAGTACGCAAACTGGTGGTGATGTGAGTCCTGACCCGCCCCTAGTTGGATCAAAGCTGGTGTTAACTTAACTTCTATTCTTAAAGATATTCGCAAGAATGCTTCTATAGCTCCAATAAGAGGTTGTAAGTGGGGGCAGGTAGCGAACATATGTATTATATCTCCTTCTGTGCTATCACATCGTGGGCAGGTGATCCCCTGTGTCCCTCCCCATTGTGCGATTCTTGCCGGTGTATAATATAGCATATATATAGTTTTGAAATGTGAGCTTGAAGGGCTTCTGAGCAAAGAATCTCCTGGCCTAGCTGTAGTGAATTCCCAAATCCCCCCTGCTCCATTCCTATCTTGTTTAGCCATTTAGTCTCATACTTTCCTAGATCATCCTCTCTATTCACAATAAGCTCCGCATACAACCTTTTAATTGTACAACCTTGTCCCCCCTCCACCATCCCTAAAATTGTGTTTTCTTCAAACCCACCTGAACCCCCTTTTTTGCTGGAGTGGAAGCTTCTGATCTGTAGGTACTTAAAGAAGTTCCTTGAGCTAATGCCAAATGTACCTTGTATTTCCGTAAATTGGCGTATTCCTACGGACCCTATCACATTTCCCACTTTCCTCAGCCCCAGGCATCTCGACTACAAAAATTTCGTATCTGCGAAAATTTCTTGCGGCAGCGAGGGATTCTGATATAGCCTAGTGTAGGCATTGAATCTTCCCAGCCCAAAACTTTTCGTAAAAGCCTTCCACACCTTGTATGCCTCATCCACTGTTTTAAATCTAGTTCTCTTAAAGTAACTGGGTTCGGTATACTTCAGAAAAACGTTCTCTACTTCAACCCCAAGCACTAATCCATAAATAGAGATCGACCCAGACTAGATCCCTGCTTCAGACTCCGCTCCCCCTATAAGGCCCGGCATTTGCTGTAAGGCTGCTGCCCAATATTATAACCTCATATCCGGCAATGCCCATCCCCCTCTATCCCTAGGTAAGGACATAAATCTCAATGCTCTTCTTGTTTTACCATGTGCCCACACAAAACGGTTTATCATTTGCTCTATTATATTAAACCAGTTGGCGTTGAACAAAAGGGGAAATGTCCTGAATAAGTATAAAAATGTTGGTAGCAGGGTCATTTTGACGAAGTTGACCCGACCTACTAGTGACATATGTAGCTTATGAACCCTGTCCAAATCCTTCTTCGCCTTATTAATTACTGGGCATATATTTATTTCTACCATTTTATCAAGCTCCGCCGTGATAGTCACCCCCAGATAGACCCTAGCCTGAACCACCCGTGAGTCTGTGCATATTGCCTGGGCATTTTTAATAATTTGGGTTTTAGCTTTGTTCAGGGCGTACCCTGTGACCTCACCAAACTGCTCGGCTTCTTCCTCTACAGCTTTAATAGCCTCTGTGGGTAAGGGTGTGATAACCGCCACGTCATCAGCATAGGCGAGCACCTTACACGTACCCACGTTGGTTACCAATGGAGGGATCCGATAGTTTTGTTCCAGTTTGCGGATCAGCGGGTCAATGTACATTGCAAACAACAGTGGGGAGCATGGACACCCTTGTCATGTGCCACGGGTAATTTCAAAGGGAGCAGTTCGACCAGCATTCACCCTAATAAATGCTGTAGGTGCAATATACAGTGTCTTAATGGCTTTGATAAAACCCTCCCCACAGCCCCCCGTCTTAACACTGCCCACAGAAAATCCCAAGATACTCGATCAAGTGCATTTTCGGCGTCCAGAAGCATAACTGCCATTGGGTTTCCTGGGACCTCTTGTGCATCAAACAAAGTAATCACCTTCCTAATATGTTGCGTAGGGCCTATTTGTGGTATAAACCCGTGCTGATTTGTGCTTAGCAAAGTGTCTATGACCCTAGAGAATCTTGCTGCCAGTGCTTTTGAAAAAATGTTTACATCTGAATTTATCAGAGTAATTGGGCGGTAGGAGCCTGGCTCAGTAGATGGTTTCCCTTTTTCAAGAATGATTATAATATCTGCCTCCGCCCAACTAGCTAGAATAGACACCCCTAATTGCGCCTCCTTAATTGTCCTAACTAGGTCAGTTTTGAGTGCCTTAAAGAACACCTTATAAAATTCTCCCGGAATCTGATCCGGTCCTGCAGCTTTGCCTGAAGGTAAGCTAAGCATGGCAGCAGTAATCTCCTCTTCCCCCAAATGAGCATCCATTGTTTCATTGTCCCCCACTGATAGTATATTACTGGGTAGGTCCTGTAAGTATCTGTAGATTTCTCCGGGATCCCTGTTGTCCTCCTCTTTATACAACTTACAATAAAATTGGCGAAAGACTTCCCGAATATCATCTGTGTCCGAAACCAGATTCCCCCTTGGATCCTTTATCTCTTTAATTTCCCCCAGGGCTACTTTCTGCCTTCTCCGCATTGCTAGTGTGTGGCCCACCCTTTCGATACATTCATAACATTTTTCCTTTTGTGTTGCAAAGATTTTGCCCGCCCTAGTTGCGATTCTTTCCTCTGCCTCTGCTTTTGCCATGGCAAATGCCAGCAGTCCCTGCTCAATATGATCCCCTGCTATCGTGGATTGTGCAAGCCTCTGCTCAGCTTCTAACAGGGCTGTGTTCAATTGTTCTGATCTTGATTGCTCTTTTTTTTGTTTGGACAAGCTGACGCTGAGTGTCTCACCCCGAACCCTGGCCTTGAAGGCGTCCCATGCATTCCCTGATGCCGTGCTACCTCTATTAATTTCCCAGAATCCTTCTATCCATGTGTACATATGTTTAACATAGTCATCGTCCATCAGTAGCCCTCTCTCAAACATCCAACCCCTCTCCTGCCTGCATTTACCCCCAGCCTTGATTGACAATATTAACGGATTGTGATCAGAAACAATTCACGGCAGTCTTTCCACCTGCAAATTAGACAATAAGGAGCAAGAAACAAAAAAATAATCTAACCTAACACACCGTTTGTGTGAGGAAAAATAGTAGGTAATGCCTGGATCATCTGGTTTTAACTTGCCCCATGCATCAAACAGTGCGTTATTGTTAGCCATGCTCAGGATTGCTCTGCAGACTCTCTTTTTCCTTGATAGTTCCCTCTAGCATCCAATCCTAGGCCTGCTGCACCATTGATGTTAAAATCCCCTGCTAGAATAACCCTAGGGGGACCATGTGGCCAATTCTAGATCTAAAAAATCAAACAATTCCGGGTCATCTTCGGTGGAACCATAAATTGAGCCCAGCGTGACCCAATCTCCACCCATCAAACACTCTATCAACGCCCATCTTCCCCACTGATCCTCTAGTTTCTTCCTTGTCGACACATTGCTAAGCCTTGATAAAATAGCTACCCCTCTTGTTTTCGTCCCTTGTCTTGAGTTTGCTAGCAGGTGAAACCCTAGTGGTTCCAACAGAAAAGCCTGAGCACCCTCTATATGGGTCTCCTGGAGACATACCGTGTATTTTTAAGCGGCAATGCTACACGTTGCCTTTTCATCCTGTCATTAAGCCCACATACATTAAGCGTTCCTATCTTTACATTCGTATTCATTTGTACATAACTTTTGGCTTTCCTGCTAACCAATCCGCTGCGACATCACTGCCTGATCTACCTCGACTTTGTTTCCTGCCTCGTCTAAATGAACTTTCCTTCTGTCTAGCTGACTTTACCTGACTTGCCCCCTTTACATGCACAGTCCCTTCTCCGTGTATTAAGTTACTAACCAGCTGTGCCCTTACCCTATGTCCTGTGCCCCCCTGATCCCTCCCTCCCCCCCTCAGTCGCACTCCCCCTTCCCCCCTCTACAGGCAAATAGGTAAATCCTGACCTATGTGTGACTGCTTCTTAGCCCGTGGGACGTCGCTGCCCCCTCTCCCCTCTCATATCCATACAACAAGAAAAAAAACCTGACTGTGGATACAGCATTCCTTTCTATTTAGTGCTTCACAACTCATATTGCATAGTGAAATAAACACTTAAATACCCTGAGACTGCGACCCTATTGCTCTCATTTAACTACCATACAGCTTGGACAGCGCTCCCCCGGCCCCTCCTTTCCTTTACTTCTACCAGAAATGCCTGTGCTTTGACCTCTGAAAAAAACATCCTGGTCTGACCATCTACTAGCACTTTTAGCCTGGCTGGGAACAGTAGGTAAGCTTCACATCCCGTCTTTTGAAAAGGGTCGATCAGTTGCCTTAATCTCCACCTCCTTTCTACCGTGACATGGCAAAAGTCTGGGCCTGCAAAAAAGGATATCCCATTAAAACTGCAGCGGGACTGAGGTTTAGCTTTATCCATGATCTCCTGTCTAACTAGAACGTTCCCCACAAAGACCAACATTGCCCTAGGCCTGTCTGTTTGGGATGTGGCATGTATTTTCTTCTGAGGGAACCTATGTGCTCGCTGAACCTCCAACTCCCAGTTCCATGCTGCCAACTCTGGGAAAGCCACCTTTAATAGTGCGATAACAAAGACCCGTGCATCCTGCCCCACTGCACCCTCCGGAATACCCAGTAGTCTAATGTTATTGCGCCTCTGCCGGTTTTCAAAGTCCTCCATCTTCCACTGCATGTCCTCCGTTGCTTTTTCCTGGGCCTCTTTAAACTCCTGCCATCTTGTCACTTCGTCCTCCAGTCTCACGGTCCTCTCTTCCACCTCTGTGACTCTGCCTGCCATCTCCGCATATAGTTTGTTCATCTTGCTTAGGGACCCTTGAATTTTGTTTGCCTGCTTGACCCTTCTACTCTCGGTTCTGGCTTCCCCCTGCATCTGCTTAAGAGTAGCGTAGAGTAGGTCTATTGTTGGCGCCTGGTCCTGTGAGATAGTGGATGACGTGTGCATCTTCTGCTGCTGTTGACTGCTCATCCCTTCCTCCTCCTGATATAAATTAGAGGTGGCCGAGTAGTCCCAGACTGCTGGGGGTCTTATGCCTTTGTCGCAGTCGGCACCTCTGCTGCTTTAACCTTTGGTTTAAAGAAACCCTCTGCATTGTGCTCTCGGCGGCTGACTGAACTGGATCAGAGTCAGCATCTGTACTGCCTGTGTAGCTCTCCCCCGAGCCATCGCACTCTTCTGATGTTGAGCCAGTATCATCGTTAACTGAAAAAAAGCATTCATCGCTTGGTGAGCCAGGGGCTAGTAATCCACCCGGCGCTGTGGCCAGAGGTGGATGATCTTGTTGCCTCTCAAGAAATGAGCCCCCTAGCTCTGCCTCTGGCTCTGACTCAACAGCCACATCTGCTGCCCCGGCTGCCTCAACTGCTCGCTCTGCCCGAGTATATTTTGTTCACATACTGGAGTCATATGAGTCGTATAAACAATAACCGGTGTGACTGCAATTGGCTCTTGATCGCTCTGCCCCAAAACACAGTTGCCAATGTCACTGAGAGCCTCACTTGAGACTAAACGCCCATTCGTGCCATCACCTGCATCGCCTGACCCAGATCTGGGCTCATCGCCATCCTGCCCCGGAGTTCCCTCCTGCTCCGTGATGAAATCAGAGCGGCTTTCCTCGTTGCGCGCTTCTCCTTTCTCGCCAGCCTTTGATCTTGCCGGCAGTGTTTCCGGCTCGTCTCCCGCCAATAGGCCTGACTGCTCTGTCAGCCGCGCATCAGTGAGCATCCTGCTTGGTGTTCTTTGTGCGAGCGCCTCCGGCGATGGATTGCTTGGATGCTCAGTGCTGCCTGATGTGCCGTCGCCATGACCCACGAGACCGTCAGTGTTTCCGATCGCTCCAGAAAATGTCTCCGCCAAGGTGGGTTGCTGAAGCATATTCCCCTGTGGTGTGTTCGCCTTGTTTTGGCCATCTTTTAGAGTCCCTTTGAGGTTTTTCTTTGCGGCTGCCGCCGTGATTGTCTCGGTATCCTTCTGTTTTGTCCCCTTACTTCTGCTGCCCGAGTCCACTGTAGTGCCTGTGTTTTTTGCCGTCTGTTTTCTGGTTACTGCAGGACCATCAGGCAGTTTGGTAGTTTCGGACGTGGTGCCCACCGCTACTTTTGATTTCTTTAATTATTCTAATTCTTATTATTATTATAAGTTTGTAAAGCGCCTTATCACCCCGAGGTATCTAAGCGCTATCAGCGGACACACAACACCGATAGGAACACTACGCAACCCACTCACAGTGGCCCCCATGCTTCCCGGAAGAGCACCGTCTTCAGATTCTTACTGAAGAGAAGAAGATTAGTTTCTTTCCTCAGTTTAGCTGGGAGAAGGTTCCATGCTCGGGGGACTGCGCTTGAAAAGGCTCTGCCGCCCTTGGAAACCAGGTTGAACCTAGGACACATCAAGTTGCACGCCTCAGTAGACCGAAGGGTCCTGTTTGGAGTATATTTAGTCAGCCGATCCTTGATGTAAGTAGGGGCTGAGCCATGGACGGCTTTATGTGCAATACAGAGGCTCTTGAATTTAGCTCTTTGAGCAATTGGCAGCCAGTGTAGGTCCTGTAGTAAGGGCGTTGCCCTGGTTCGCCTAGGTTTATTAAAAATGAGCCTGGCCGCATCATTCATTACTACCTGGAGTCTGGCTAGAAGGTTATTTGGTAGACCCAAATATAAGGCGTTACCATAATCCAGCTGCGCCAGAATCAGAGCGGAAACAGCCAGCCTGAGGATGGGAACGGACAGCAGTAGGGATAGTTTCCGGAGCTGGCGTAATAAGCTAACACAGGTGCCTACCACCGCTGACACCTGCTGTGTCATGGATAACAGGGCATCAATTTTAATCCCTAGGCTCTTTACTGCTACCGCTGGTTCTGGACATGTCCCTAATTCAGCTGGCCAAAACAGATCACTCCATGGGTTGGCTGCTGTGGTAACTGCCAGGACTTCCATTTTGTCCGGGTTAATTTTCAAAAAATTGCCCGACATCCAGTTAATCGTAAATTTGAGAATGTCTTGCATTCTCAAATAGGCTGCAGGTGAATGTTCGATCTGGATCAGAATTTGCGTATCGTCGGCATAATTGTAAAGCCTGCAGTCCATCTGGTTCAGGGCTGCAATCAACGGCTGTAGATATATATTAAAAAGCAAGGGCGAAAGAGCTGAACCCTGGGGCACTCCACATGTCAACTTAGCTGGATTTGACATGAGGTCAGATAGTTGGACTTGTTGTGAGCGATCCGTAAGAAAGGAGGTCAGCCAGGTCAGGACTGTACCCTGGATCCCTAGGTCCTCAACCCGCGACAGAAGTTGACAGTGATTCACGGTATCAAATGCCGCGGATAAGTCCAGAAGGACCAGGGCACACAGGTTTTTTTTATCAGCCTTCAGTCTCAGGTCATCCAGCACGGAGAGCATCACCAATTCCGTGCAGCGATGAGCTCTGAAACCTGCCTGATTAGGCTCAAGAAGATTATTGCTTTCTAAAAAGTGTGTAAGAGAGTGCAAAACATGTTGCTCCAGGATCTTAGCAAGAAAGGGTAGCTGGGAGATTGGCCTAAAGTTCTTTAAGTTTTTAGGATCGGCACCAGGTTTCTTTAGGAGGGGGACCACCCGTGCTCCCTTAAAATTAGAGGGGACAAGTCCCTCTTCTAAGGAGCGGTTCAACAGGGTGAGGACTTTGTCCTCCATTCCAGACCAACCCAGCTTGAAGATCTTGGGCGGACAGGGGTCTGCTGGGGATCCTGATTTCCCCCGGTTCATTATAGTGAATAGAGACTCCTTTGTGAGGGCTGGCAGCCCCGTCAGGGAGCCCAATATTGACCTCGGGGGGATAAGGGGTGGCTCAATAGAGCAAGGGAAGTGTGGGGTCTGCCTGATCTCTACCATCAGGCCCTTTATCTTATTCATAAAGAAGGCCTGAAAGTCTTGACAGTCCTTTAGATTAAAGGTCGGATTTGGCCCCTTCACCGTTCGAAGATCATTCAAGACTTTGAATACCTCTTTCTGCGGGTTGACCGCCTCCAAGATAGCAGTTTCATAAAAATCGGCTTTCCTCAAGCGGATGGCTTTTTTGTATACTGCAAACTGTGCAGTATAGGCATCCCGTGCACTAGGCGTGCGAGATTTACGCCAAGCTCTCTCGCATTTGCGAATGACTTGGTTTTTTTTCTCTAAGAGCACTATTGAACCATAGTGCTCCTTTGCCCTTGTCCCTCAGTCTAATTTTATGGGCCGGAGCAACTACCTCAATAACCTCCTTAAGTATAGACACCAGGGCAGTGCTTTCACTTTCCAAATTATCCACCAGAGACGGGGGATAGTCAGATTTTGATAGAATAGCTGTCAAATCTGCAGCCTTGACCTGGTTCCAGCTGCGCAACCATTTCCAGTCTGATTTAACTTCCGGCCGTCTTATGGAAAGTGGAGAGTGATCTTCAATCAAATAATGGTCTGACCAGGGACAGGGGGAGATCACGAGCGGGGCTAAGAGTGGGCAGGAAGACCATATCAGGTCCAGCGTGTGACCCCTCTCATGTGTAGGTTCCCCCACCAGCTGAGTAAGACCTAGGGATACTAGGGACTCTTCCAATTGTTGAATCTGACCATCTTTCGGGGTCCTTTCCCAGTGAAAATTAAAATCACCAAGCACCACCAGTCCTTCATAGCGGGAACGAAGGTCTTGCGCCACCTTCAAGAAAGGTTCCATGAACTTAACTGATGTGCCAGGCGGGCGATATACTAGAAGGAAACCCACACAGTCTGTAGGGGAGCAGAGCTTCACACCTAGGACATCAGCGCCTTCAATACACTCTGAGCAGAGTATTTCAGTTTTCAGAGTGTCTTTAAAAACGATAGCAAACCCCCCCCCCCCTAATGTTATCTGGACGGTTGGCATGGATGGCGAAAAAATTGGGGGGCAGGGCTGCCGCCAGATCCGGCGTCGAGGATTCATTGAGCCAGGATTCAGTGACACAGAGAAGATCTAGGTTATCCTCCTATAGCAGGGAAAAGACCTCCAGACAGTGCTTCTGTAATGAGCGAGTGTTGAGTAATTAAAACCTACATCCCTGCTTTGGCGGAAAAGCTAGGGAAGGTGCCCTAATTACCTTTGTCTCCTTTGGTTTCGGTCCTCGAGGTGCCATGGCAACTTTTAGGATGCCGATTTTCACAACCGCATAGGATCGTCGAAGAGCCTTTTGTAGAAGCCTGCGGTGTAAGAGGGTCAACAGTCCGGAAAAAACGCCTCTTAGCCAGCGATTCACCTTGCATTCTGCGCCGTATCCACAGTCATTACTATCCCAGGAGAGAGAGGTCAGTGCGACTTGCTCCTACGGCTGGTCAGCGGCCATCTTGCCCCCCTAAATGAATAATTCTCAATTAATTATTACTTAAATACCTTCCCACCTGAGGCCCCTAAAACAACAACAGCCGCACCTAATACATTACCTAAAAATTGTCAATATTAAACAATTCCATATTTATTAGTCAATCTTATGATTTATAATAATTTATTAATTAAGCAATAATTAATTATTACTTAATTAACTTTCCATCCTGTACCCCTAAAATCCCAACAACACACACTTAAATTGTAACTTTAAAAAGTTTACATAATTAACAATCCAATATATAATTAACTATATATTAATAAATATTGAATAATTATTACTTAATAAACTTCCCACCCTATACCCCTACTAACCCAACAACTCCACTTAAAATATAACATAAAACATATCATAATTACACAATTTACATACATATACAATCAATGAAATATTTATTAAGAAATTAATAAATAATTATAATTCAATTATTACTTAACTTCCCATCCTATAGCCCTACAAATCCAACAACCCACACCAAAAATATAACTTCGAAAAATGCATGCAATTTGGCAAAACACAGAGGGAGCATTCACAAAAGATATCATAAAAGATTGCCTCGCATGCGACTTTGGCAGGAAAATCCCCTGTCTGTGCATGATTGGTCTCAACCAGCTATTTGATATCCCTGAGGGTCCACGTTCTATCACCAAGAAACAGTTGCAGGTATGTTGGTGCTAACATGGGCAGGAGGAGAGAATAAAGAGGGAGTCAGCAAAACCAAGAGTATCGGGCTATCTAAGCAGAAATCAGGGGCAAATTGGTTCACCCCAAAGTTACTTGATTGGCCATACGAATCACTGGGAGCGTAGTTTACTTTTCCATTTCAGGGAAGGTTCTATAAAATGTTCATTGAACTTCCTATTAGGCTTTCAAGCTAACTTAGATTTCCGTAACTGTGATGGGAAATCTGGTCAATCTATGCAGCACTTTTAATTTTTCTGTAGGTTCTACTACATATATACTAAAACCATCTTTCTTCCTGTGATCAAGAAGCTACGTATTAGTCATTTCAGAGAAGCCAGTAATGTATTACTTGGATTGGATGATGAGGACATTATTATTTGTGTCACCTTGTTTCTGAAAGTCACAGTGCTATCACGTAAATCAATGTCTGCACTAGAATTTTAGCTTGTTTTTGAGTTTTATTTCAGTATTTTAAATTTGCTGTCTTATGCTCGATATGAACTTTTATTATACTAACTTTCTTATGGTGAAGGTGGCCCTGATTTTAAAATGCATAATGTATATTGTGTTGTTTTTATCTTGCATTTTTATCATGTACTTTTATGGTTTAAAATGCTTAAACCGAATAAGGAACCTATTCATTGAACTTAAAAAATATAATTAAACAATTTGCATAATGAATTATCAATTAAATAATTAACAATAAATTTGACATTAAGTATAAATAATTATACTCAATTACCTTCTCACCCTGTAACTCTACTGAACCTCACAAGCAGCTATGGCACTATAAATTGCTATTAACAATTAAATAAACAATTATAAATCCCTTAAAATACCAAACACTATTTTAAAATATTGTCAACTTTTATACAAAGAACATTTAAAATATAAAATTAATATAGGAACTAAAACACCTAAAGATAACTTTAAAATGATCTCTTTTACAACTATATAATTTAAAATGATATTAGCTACACAAATATTCTTGAAAATAATATTCCCTACCTAAAAAATTGATATTCTTGTCAATAATATTCCTTCACAATGATGTTGATGTATCATGATATTTATAAATTGATATTTCTGTAGCTCAATACTTCTAAATCAGTATTTTTTCCAAATACCCTCCTGAGTTGAACCTCAGGGAAAGAAGGCTTCAATAACCTTGATGACAGCACCTGGACTCTGCCACAAGTGAGTCCACCGAGTCCTAAATCCTTGGTAGTCGGTCTAAGGTGCACTGCCATCCTCTGAGTAACCAACACATTGACGCTGTTGCATGGATCGGTTCCTTCCCAAAGTCCCACATTGCATTTCAGCCTCATCCGAACCCCCACTGGGCGACACATCTTCCGCGCAGGCCCCCACAAGATGACTCACACCCATGAACGGTGTATTTGTGCATTAATGTAGTGGAATTCTATGTTTATTGTGTAATAAAGTATGTGTCTTTCTGCAAAAAGGAGCCCTAGGCCGGACAATGATCTTATAATGCTGCTGGGGGAATAGTACGGATTATTGAGCCTGTATGCAAATATCTTCTATGTATATATTTCCCAATTATGTTGAAGTACAGACTTTCTTACATGGTAAACAAACTGTAAATTATGTGTACCAATGTGTACCTATCGTGGTATCGGGCAGTCCGTGTGTGTTCCCAGATGTTTGAACGAAAAAGTGGCAACATAAATTGTATCCTTTTTATCTGAATTTTTGAAATTTGTTATCACTAACTCAAATCTAGATAAATGATATTATTTAACTTTTTATAATCTGTATTGATTTCATAAGCAGGACGGGAGCAAACTAGTTTCACCCCCTCAACTCATTCCCACTTTCCTCGGTTGCACCCAACACTTCCCTGCCCCCCCCCTCACCGCACCCGGATCTCCCATCCCTACATATCTGCTCCGACCCATGTTGATACTTGTTGTAGGGTGACCACCTCACTCCATGCCGTCATGGGCACTGATTCTATTCCTGAACTTTTGACCTATAAATCATTGCTTTAAGGTGTCTGTCTAATTAGTTGAGTGAAAGCAAACCAGGACTACACTCAGAAGGCTTTAGGCTGAGTCACAAACACACGGGACTGGTAATCGTGTCTGTAAGGTCCCCATAACTTGCTCGGACATTATTTAAAATGTGTTCTTTCAACGTTTTCAATGGGTACCCTGGACAACACTGCCTTTTTTTAAATGAAGAAATAAAGAACAACATGCAGAAAGCATAGGCTTATGGGCTTGGGAACTAGAGACTGCAACTTGTATAATTATTTCAAATGGTATCTCCTTTTCAGTAGAACACCGAAGAAAGGGCAATGACCATCATCAAAGTGCTTTGTATTAGCCTCTCTGAATCACCTCTACAGAATGCATGAGAGGGATACATCATTGTAAACATTCCTTCCCTGCAACAGGCACATTCATTCTGCATTTTCTCTGTACCTGATACACACCATTCGACTTGATTGATCCTCTGTCGCTTTATCTAGCTTCATCTAAACAGACACAAATCTTTATCAAACACCCAAGGGCTCTTCAGGGTAACAAGAGCAATAGATTCTGCTAACATCAAAGTATCCGTGAAAGCTTTCTGCATTTTCTAAAAAGCCAGAAAAATTGTATATTGACTTGAAACAGCTTCAAAATCCCATGTTCAGTTCGTAATAGAAAGATCTCATGAGCTCTTATTGACCTTTCAGGTAACATAAACAATAATCCCAAGGGCTTCAGAGGATCAGAAGGAATAGACTGCAACCAGCAATGGTAGGTTTGTATCGTGTGGAGGCCTGAGTTTCATTTATGCAAAATTATTTCATGTAACATATAAGAAGAGAGAAGGGGTTTTTATGTATAATCCGTTTCCAATTGATTGAGAGAGGTGTGCAATTTTTTTCTCTCATGCGCTCATTAACTATCTGTTGTTTCTATTGCAGACTCACTAGCCTGGTTAGAACCACAGGGGGGTATTTACTAATGTTTTACAGAACACAGGGCAGCAAGCAAAGTCGCTGCGCTGATTTGCATTGAGTGAAAAAGAGACAGCAGAAATGTCTTCAGCCTAGTGCTAACTCAGGCATCCTTGTGCCTTGCTGCAAGAGTGCCTGCTTTATGGCCAGGATTTTTTTTGCTGGAAGGTATACATTCCTGCACAAAAACAATTCTTAGATGCAATTTCCTTCTTCTATGTCTGCTGCAGAAGGCAGCACATGTAAAAAGAGGAAATAACAATGATAAATACAAATATTTTTCCTCTTTACGCCTCTCTGTGATAGGCACATCCATTTTGGCACAATCCCAGGTTTACTACCTTTAGTAAATCTGGTTTTGCCTGATCACACATGGGTGGATGCATGGGAAAGTCCATGTGCCACCTATGGAACTGGGTCTGAATTTCTACACCATTTGGTGAGCAAAAGATGGTGCAATTCATTTTGTCTCGGCCTAACAAATTTACTGGACTTGAATCACATACAACAAATCTATGCATTTCTTTAAAATTGCCTATTCTAACTTCCATTGGTTCTGTAACCGGGGTACTAATTTGTTTATTAGAAATGCCCACTACATGGATCTCTTCTCACGAGAGGGGTAGGTTTGGGACGTCTACTGTTCTCACAGTAGAACGGGTAGCACCAGTGTTCAATAAAAAGGTGACGTCATTTCCTTCAACCTTTCCTTCAATGTATGGACCTGACTGATCTACCGGTAAGGAGGCGCCAAGTATGCACTCCTCGTCCTTCCCTCTCAGGCACCGTCAGTAGGTGTCCTCACTGAAAAACGTGTCACTCAAAAGAAATTGTGATGTTGCTGTGTCTCTCCTTTCACTTCCCTCCCAATTTGTGGTGTCCACACTCTGTTGTGTTTTGCTCCTATAATTTGGCATAGGTGCTATGGGTAACTGGTTTTGTATTACCTGCTGCTGTTGCTTCCGTGGTACCTCATTCTGCATCTGTGGATTCAGATCATTAGTTTGCATATTACCATTTTACATAGCCTTACACTCGTTCTTCCAGTGCCCCAACTTGCCACACCTCTGACAAGGAAACTTCTTCTTTGCTTCTTTTCTATTGAAATTTCCCCTTAGCTTACCCCCATTTCCATCATTTTGATTCTGATTATTGTTTATTTGACTCAATTGAAGCTCTTGTTGCTCTGCTAATTTCACTTGTGCCCACATTACCTTTTCTTTTAACTCTTTTCGTTTATTGTCAAGTTCATCCTCACAATACTTAGCGTATTTAAGGATTTCCTCAATCGGTTTGGCCTGCCAACCAATTTTATGGCCCTTTATCCATTGCGAGATTTCTAGCCTTAATCCTGACACAAACCGATAGATGAAATGCGTCATATCCTTCATGTCAATATTGTCCAAACCGCTGTACTGTTTAAAAACTTGCAACAGACGTTCATAATAGCATGCACAGATTCATCTTTATTCTGAGAAGTTCTATCTATTCTAGTCCAATCAGTCTCCTTAGCAGGCACCTTTCCTTTGAGGTAGAGTATTACCTGGTTGTATTTCTTCATCACTTCGTCAGAAGGTGCCCCTGTCTTTGGGTCTCTAGGGTACTCATCACTAGGCCAATCAATCGATATTTTGCATTCTGTCCACATATCTACGGGTACAGCAATGTCAAATAATCCATCTAAATCTTTCAAGAGACATTTTTAAACTTGTGCTAATCTCTCAACTTGTCTGTACCATTCTACAGGTTTTTCTCGAACATATTCAGATGCAACTTTTGATCAAGCCATTTTTCTATATCACCCCATTTTTGCAATGATGACAAAAGCTCCCTAATTTGTACTTTTCTTCCTGACACATTCATTTTTTCCAAATCTTTGTCAGAAAATTCAGCTCGATATGGTTTCTGTAACACTTTAGACATGCCAATGTCAATTCCCATATTAGCAGCCATATCTGTTAGTTTTTCATGCACCACTGTGGTGTTTCTGGTAATACTTTTACATATGAATAATAATTCATCTTCACTGAGTGTATTTAATCTGTCCAATCCCACATTCCCAACCATCAATACTTCTAATTTGACTCTTAATTTATATATATCTAATACTTTTGGCTGTGAATTAGGTTTCTCTATTTCTCGTGACCATCTCTCAATTTCCTCTGGAGTTACTACTGTGGCACTTCGTGTACCTGAAGATGTCTCAATCTGTGTTTCTTTAGAATTTGTAGGAGTGGTTTTCCTAACCGAGTCACTCAGTGGTTCTCTTATTGGTAAATCCATCAGGGAAATTACTGATTCACATTCACTTGCTTGATCATCCACTATTAAGGGTTCTTTTCTTGGCTGTACTACAGGTGTAGTCATAACAGGAGTTTTAGAACTAGCTTGCTTATCTCCGTACAAAGGAACAACTGGGCCAATAGTTACCGGAATTGTTAGGGCTTCAGGACTTGTATTTAATTGGGAAATCTTCTAAATCAACTCACTTCTTTGTTTATTTAATGCCTCTCTGTCCCTGTCTTGCAGTACTTTTTCTAACAA
Organism: Lissotriton helveticus; assembly: GCF_964261635.1. Lineage (NCBI taxonomy): Eukaryota > Metazoa > Chordata > Amphibia > Caudata > Salamandridae > Lissotriton > Lissotriton helveticus. Next base: position 1,013,953,304 of record NC_136072.1, read on the forward strand.
AGTCTCATGTACCACTTGCGGAATCAGAGGTCGTTTCAGAAACGGAGCACTAGGATTACTCGTGCTTGGCTCCTCATTATACGGTGGTGGATTTTTCATTAACAAATCTTCCAAATAATTATCTTCTGAATTATCACTAATCATTACATTTCCTGCTTTGTCGGTGCTTTTACTTCCTGACGGTTTTTCTTGTCTAAATACAGGATACAACCCTTCCACAATCATGGACTGTCTCCATTGTTTCATTTGTCTATCTCTAGTTTCTCGTGGAAACTTAGGGTAGAATTTACTCAACCCTTTGTCACTTCTGGGTCTGTCTCGTTCAAAAGCTTCAATCTCCCACTCTTCTAGTGCCTCATACTGTGTTAATCTAGGTCTGGGATTTAAGTCATTCATACGTGTCCTTAAATTAAATAAAATTCTGCCATTGAAAGAACCATATTCGGGAAATGCCAAAACTCCATCATCTTTAGTGTATTCCACCCAATTTTCTAACCATACACAAGTGTGGTAGCCCCTGTCAAACATTATGTATGATGCAGGCGTATTTGGGGGTGGAATAATAATTCCTTCTCTGGTTTTAATCGGTTATCTTTCTTAAAGAAATTTTTAACTCTCTTAACAAATGAAATTTTTCTTTCACCTCCGTACATGATATAAGGTCTGCCCCTTATCATTTGTTTTCTAGCAAAACCTAAGTATCTTCTATCATGTCGATTTGCTGTAATTCCTGTAATTCCTGGATCTAAATGCCACATATAATTTTGAAATTTTAACCTTTACGATAACACTCAATTGTTTACAAAAGACTTCCAATACCAGCGCGTCTTTTATCTTCCAGTGACCAATCAAAATTTTGAATTTAAATAAATCCAACCAATAGTTGTGCGGCTTCTCTCGCGAGACTAGTTCTCACGCTCCTGTACTCACCCCTCCTTTACAATTATTACCTCAGCTACTCAGTTGTTTCAACCAAATCCAGCTCGTCTCTGAGTGACGTCAGCGCAGCTCCGCAACTGACTCCCTCCTTTGCAAGGTAATACGAAAACTTAATTCCTTACTTTTAAGAGCAAATATATTATTTAACAACGTAAAAACATGTGCCACTGTACCTGAGTGACTAATTTAAAGGAAAGATATATTTCATTCACTACGAGTGAATCCCTTCCGCTTACTCTTCATATACTATGAGTAGGTCCCTTCCGTCTACTCTTCACGCAAGCATTAGAGAACCTGCTATTCCTTTAGACTTATCCCTTCTGGGATGTACTTACGCCAAAGTTTCACCAGCAAACCCCTTTGCTATCAATCAAGCTCAGACAAACCTGCTACTCCTTCCGTGTGACCCTTTCTAGGTGATATCACACCGAATGTTTTGCTAGCGAACTCTTTGCTATCATTTATTCATACATTCATACAGAAAATCCCTAAATAGTGCTTCCGGTTTTACCTAACCATGCACTTATTTCCTACAGGTAAGTGACCTCACTGCAGTGTGGCTTCCATTTAGCACCCGCTATTCTGCCCCTGGGGATTCCAGACAAAACATATAACAGGTATGAACAATTTTGGTTAATACATAAAATCAATACAATCAATAATACATTTCAAATATGCAAAAATATTTTCCTTAACCAACTAACTAACTTCGTATTTTAACTAAACCCTAACCATACTGCTGCTACCCAAAGAATATACTGATAGAGCGTGCAGGTCACCTGACTATATTTTTACCATACTCACCTGGGCCCATATACAATAAACATATAATTTAATCAGGTAACCTTAGCTTTACTACCAGATATTTTACCTACTAGGTCCTGTACCATTAACTTACCAACTCTTGTTGCCGGTACCTGTAAACCTACTGGATCAGGGAGTTAGTTTTAAAATAGGCAGCGAGAATTAATATTGCACTCATATAATAACCACAAACTCGGGAACGTTTTAACTCTATCTAAGTTTCTTAAATGGTCATGATCCAAAGATTAAACACCAAAAGACTTTCAATTATGAAGATCAGAATCAAAATGTAACTATGTAAAAGATGTATTAAACTAATTTCAATCATTTAGCAATAGGGTGGGTAAAGAAATGGAGCATGAAATACCATCAAAATGTTTAGGCATTTAACAAAAGGAAGGTTAAAAAAGGAACATATGTCAAACTTTAACAATAGGAAGGGTAAAGAGAAGGAACATGATATGCAAACATGCAGCAATTAAACATGTAGAGATTAGGAAGGGTAAGAGAGGGCACAAAATCAATGACGAACCCACATAGACTTCATATTTACCTAGAATGGTGTGATAAACTAACCCTGGCCACTGGTCAGTTTAAAGGACAGAACCTCGAAAGTTGCAGTCGCCAGTAGGCTAGCAGGTGCAGATTCAGAATCAGGACAGGTAAAGCCAAATTGGATCAGGACAGGATCACCAAAGGTTGAGACTGGCACCCGCAGTTAAGTTGCAACACCTGCTCTACTCCTTCTCTGCAGCTAACAGCCAGAACCCCGACTGGGTTATCGATTTCCCCGACAAAGTGCTTCGCCAGCACTTCTGCTCCCGGAACCCCGATTGGGTTATCGAATCTTCTGACAGAGTGCTCCGCAGCCCTCTGGTCTTGGTCCCCTATTGAGTGCGTTGGGTCAGTGACAGGTCAGCTATTCGGACAAGTCAGACAAATTAACTAGCTAATCCTACCCTAGTTATACTATTTCCAGGTCAGTGTACCACCCCCCAATGTTGCAAGTGTAGGAACCCCCAATTTTGATTGGACCAGGAATCAGGGGAGGTCATCACACCATACCAATATGACACTTTTCTTTTGAATATTCTATTAACATTCCCGCCCATCAATTTGTATTTTCCCATGTATATTTTATTCCACCCGACAATGAATGTTCTATTATTTGTTACATTTTAGTTCATATTAGAATTCTGTTTCCTTTGTAAAGTTCAGAAGGTGAGGTTCCCAAGCGCATCTTAGTCAAGACTGTCCCTGGCACTCATTCAATGCCATGGCTTGATGGATTTTAGACTCTGGTGCGCAGGCTCAAAGGTTTCAATATGGAGTTCAGCGTCAGGCATCAGGCCCAAATTGATTTACATGTAAGAATAGAAAAGAAACAGTTTAAGAACACAGAATAAAAGAATGCACTGTATATAACTTATCTCTACTCTATTCCCATTACTTTATATTTAACTATTGCGTTAAGGTTAAGCAAAACAAACAGCTTAGCAAAAGCAGCAGTGCAAGCACCATGCATGCTGTAATACAGATCAGCCATTTTTAATTCTAGTCCGCAGAAGCGAAAGTTTCCCTCCAAAGCAAAGAGTATGTCATGTCACGTGAGTATGACAGACGCATGCGCAGTAGAAAATCTCACGTAGCAGTAGCCATTTTAATGCAAGCAGATTATAGTAATTAAAAGCACATATGCAAGCTTCCCTCGGATGTCGTGTAATGCGATATTAGTAATACAAACATGTTGATTAGTTTATTAACGTTATGTCGAGAGGACATGCGAATCCTTGCTCCATCAGAACACCTAACACAACAAAATGTAATGCAAGGCCGCACAAATAGCCTCTTAGGTGGCTTTATTTGATTTATTTGATTTATTTGATTTAAGGACATACATTGCCATGCGACGACTTGCGTCAATCAAGGACAAAGCAAGTCCTTAGTAAATCTGGACCAACGTGCGTTTTTGTAAAAAGCACCCATGATGCATGCATTTCTTGGTAGCTCTGTGATAAGACCATGCCTGGATAGTAGTGCTGTGTTGGTTTCAATGCCAAAAGAGAGGGGGTGGGACCAGGAGCCGTTATTTAGATAGGTCCTGCACACAATGAACTGTGCTACAAGGGGTGTGCAGTTCCTAGAGGGGACAGGGGAAAGGCAGGTCTATCTCTGTGATGCTCTCACACACCCGAAGGATGTCATGCTTCATCATTGGGCTTTGCTCCTTGTTGAGCCAGTGCTGCAATGCCCCAAAGGCTCACCTTAAACGGGGCCCATAGCAAGGATAGGATTTCAGCTAGTTGCCGTCCACCCAGCAGATCAGAGCAACGATGTGCTCTGTATTTCCCCGTCAGGCCATAGACCACTATACGGGGGGTCTTCTACTGCCCAGTATAGGTCTACTAGGGCTTCACTCTATTGCGTCTGGTTACCTCCCTATACTTTAGGAGCCAGACCTCTAGTAGTGCACCACTCATTCACTTAGGTCCTGATGCAGTGCCATACGACTTGTTAGGAGTGACAAGGGCACAAAACATGTCGACCCACTACACAGCGACAGCCCTCTAGGAATATTGCATCCACATAGGGCGTCCACACACCTTTTAACTAAGCTGGAACTACCTGAACCATTAATATTGCTTTTTGAATAGGACTGCTCCAGACTTATTTTAACATCCACTTCCTGTGCACTACACTATCCTTGCCCTCTTACCCGCACGCACCCCACAGCTTCTTCAAAAAGATCTCTGGCAAAGAGCCCCGTTTACGGTGAGCCCATCAGGCATTGCAGCGCTGGCCCGACGAGGAGCAAAGCCCAATAATGAAGCATGACATCCTTTGGGGTGTGTGAGGGCCTCACGAAGAAAGACCTGTCTTTCCCCTGTCTGCTCTAGGAACTGCACACCCCTTATAGCAAGTGTTTGTTTCAATGCCGGGCTCTGCGTGCCATTCCTCCTCAGGCATTACAGGGATTAATTGGATGAAAGAAATTTTCAGTAAGAAAAAATATCAGCTACAGAGAGCTAAGAAAGGCAGGATGAATAAAAAAGAACTAGTCATTCCTTTTGCGATACTGCTTCTTTAAGGCCTTTGTTAAGGCCAGATCGAGTCACTAGATAATGAGTTTACCAGTGGTTAGCTTATAATTTTTTGCTGAAACTGTTCTAACTGTCACAGTGAGATCAGTTGTTGGGACCAGTCACCATGTGTTTTTTTTTCCAAATTAAAACCCTCAAAGCAGTTGGAAGATGTGGCATCCTTGGCATGATTTCTCCAAAATCTTTTTGCCTCCAGACCTCCTGTTTTTGTTGACTTCATTTTTGCTGGCCTTAGGACTCTGTACACTTTACCCCTGCTAACCAGAGCTAAAGTGCTCTTTCCCTAAAACATGGTAAAATTGGCTCATATCCAATTGGCATATTTAATTTACTTACAAGCGCCTAGTAAAGTGGACTAAATATGGTCAGGGCTGTAAAAGAAATGCTACTAGTGGGTCGGCAGCTGATTGAACAACCCACTTAAATAGCCATTTAAGCATGTCTGGGACAATTCCCTACCTCTCTTTCTTTTCCAAGCTCCTTTGTCCAGGGTGCGATGAATACCATACTAATAATCGAAAAGTCAGCAAGGCCTGCATCACATTAACCTCATTGGTTCTGTAATCTATTTAAAGCTAGGGGAAGCAATGGGTTTCCAATAGTGGGGCCTCTGGTTCATCTGCCTTCAGAAACATCTGGCCTCACTTCAAATCAGACCAGGTTATAGTGACAGTGGACCCACCCTATTCAGAAAGGGACACTATCACTAGATTTCTCTTCCTGGGACTGCCTAGCAAGATATGACTGTCGTAGGCACCTGCATTACTGTATTTTTTTAGTTTAGCAGAAGAGACCCTCGGAGGGATAAAAATGTGTACAGGTTTTAACATTTGTATATAAATTATGTAGTTTTAAAATGATGTGTATGATATTTTAATGGACACGTTTTTAAAAATAATAGGTGTACAATTTTATGTTACATACTCAAATCGGCGTTTTACTCACTGTATTGTTTAAAGACCAAGGTCATAATAAACATATATTTTGACTTGACTTGACAGGATAATTGTCCAAAAGGCCCTTACACATTAGAGTCACTGATTTTCTTTTTGTTAAAAAATAAATAAAACCTCTGCAGTTGGAGACCGAACATGGCACCTGCTGGGCAAAGTCTACTATCCTCAATAAGGCTGTCATACAGGTTGCTCCAATAAAGACACAGTGATCCCCACTGACCTGGCTGAGATCTCTGAGTATAGCAGACCATCTTCTGCTAGAAAGGTGATGGCAATGGCCTTCATCAACCTGGCAGCGTGGTGGACCACCAGGCATACTATAAATGACTCGCAATGAATTATTAAATACTTGATTTGTCTGATTGTCTGAGTGTTATTTTCCCGATTCATGCCCTTATATAGGTATAAATCACCTTGTCCTTATATAGACATAGAAATCATAACCATATTTAAACAAAGCTCATGCAGTCCAAATACAGGCATGGATACTTCACTAGTTCCGAAAATCCACAACGATTGCTTGGAAAACTCAACTTCAGCAGTTAGGGACTTCCCCTTGCTTGAATATGATATCAACTGACATTGATGGTCCTGTCGAGCAGTTTCCTCACCAATTTGAGGGTTTCCTTGAGTGACTTTGTTTTACCCAGCACATTTTCTGATGATTGGGACTTTGAGACTGTTAATAACATGATGGCAGACATAGAAATGTCAGCAAAATGTACAAAACATGAATACTTAGAAGGTTCATCAGATTATGAACAAATGTATTGTTTTAATCATTATGGTCATCATTATTTGCACAAGTCTGCAAACCTTAGAAATGTTTTTACTTATAATCAATGTGAACATTGTCCAATGCCACCAAAGGGTAGTTCAAAAACATTTAATGAAAAATGTCCTTACTTCTCAGGTTTTAATGCCACAAATCCAAAATCATTTTACTTTGAAAATGATAATAAAACAGGAATGAAAAGTATGTTGACCAAAGCTAAGCAAATTTATTCTGTGGCGTTTTATGCTCAATTGTCTACAATAGGTTTTGACTTTTGGAAGGACAACATTGAGACAAAAACTGTCTGGGGCACAAAAGACTGGCAGGTGCATGGTTTAGAAGCCTTATTCAGAGCCTGCATCATCCCAGAACAAATTATGTTCTTAAATGAACTGTTCAACAGACATCTTGTCTTGGCTTGGCTAAGATGAAAGACTTAAACAAACCGTCCATACCTAAACCCAGTCCTTATAGTAATGGAACTACAGATGATGAGGTAGACGTGAAATATATTTTACAACAAAACAGAACTAATCCTGATTGGAAACAATGGTTAATCTGGCAACCGGACACAAATAACTGTCAAGATAGATTCCTGAACAAGACACAAGGGTTTACAGTAACTAGGCCAGAACCAAGATATGTCTAGAGACAAACATCCAGGGATAATACCAACATACAGTGTAGGAAAACTGTGCCTTGAGTGGCTACAAAAATCCGCACTCCCAGATTTAAAACAACACTTAACCTTACTGAAAGATGGCGTTGACTTGAGAGACTTCTTACTAGGACCTCGCAAACCACGTCATAAACGTTTCATATATCCCGGTATTTATGCTGCTTATAATGAAGCATGGAAAGTCACGCAAATGGAAACTACAGAACGAATACGAGAAATTGATCGTATTAACTTAGAGAAAGCTCTCTCTGTAGTTGACAATGGGTTAACAACTCTGTCATCTAGAATGTATTCTTTGGACAGCATTGTATCTCCTGCCATAGACATAATGGAACAGGACTTGCTCATGTTACAACATGGACAGTTTCAATTACGTTCTATAATTCTGCTAGGCTGGACGTTACAAAACCTTCGTTCCAGCTACGTGCATTGGCGTCTAATCAACACCACGTCATTGTTTGCTGGGTTTAACCTAACAGATAAACAAATCTCTTTGGCACAGAGGGGAGCAGACTATACGGTTCTGAGCATAGAAAAACTGGAAAGATTACCCTTAACCGTTTCTGAGAAACCAGCCGTAGATTGGATAATACATGGCACCATCTCGATGCCAGTGACGATTTTCCAGTTTCAGTATTGCTTGCAACACATACCAGCAGGCCTGTATGAAGGGTTGGGTAAAGAATACATAAAGTCGACCTGGAATTTACCATACACACACAAATGTTGGAGTGGGGAAAAGGAGGTATTTCTTAGTGGTAAAAATTGCAAAAGCACACTAAGCATTACACTTTTATGTCAGGGTATTAATTTGCATGGAGCCTGCGATGGTTCTTTGACCAACTTATCCTGCCACCTGCTGGGTTCACCAGCAGCAGTGATAGATCCAGTTTTTAGGCAGCTTTCCAATGGGAGCTACATAATGTTGAATGATCACAGCTGTTGTGGAATGATGCCAGGAATAGCCTATCTCATTAGTGTGTCAGCCAGGGTCACTTGTTGTATGCAAGTATTGTTTCCTAAAACTAAGACAGATGGGGAGTCACTGCTAAGGCCTTCACTGAACATCTCTTCTATTCGAATTGATACTTTAAGCAGAATGAAAGCCATTATTTTACAAAAAACTGTGCCACTGACCTCGTCCAAAGATACGTATGATCTGCAAGTTGCAAGGTCCTCTGCAGAGATACATGCCCTATTATCAACAAACTGCACCATACATTTCTCAGAAATGTTAGGTCGTATCTTAAACATGTCTGATACCAGTGGTATTGTACATGTATTTAAGACAATTTTTTCGGGACTGTTAGCACCCTTTGAAGAGTCCTAGGCATTTTTCCAAACTTTGTGCACTCTGTGTTCGGCGGACTGCCTCTATTTGTGGGACTCGTAGCAGGGATACTATTTTTATTTCCTCCTGCTCCGATATGGCAAGTCCAGTCACCAGCGATACCCAGATTACCATGGAGAACACTCTTCTGGCAATGCAGTATCGTGAGCGCATGACACAGATTCTTGGCTTGGCTCGTTTGAGAGATCTGAATACCACGTGGTACCTATCATTCAGACCAATCTAGCAAGATTGCATCTTACCTGTTCTACGATGCCTGCTTTGTGGAGAGGAATGCGTGTTGGATTTTTGTCTGACACTTCCATCAGCACTGCCAACGGATGTTGACGCTTTGCTTGGTTCGGTAACGGCTCATGCATTGTGTTGTCCCCAACGGCTACCAATCCTGATGACGACATTCATTGAGGTCTCATCAGCGACTCCAGCTGATGGTGAGATACGTGGACCAACAGGCACACAGGTACCATCTACTGCGAACATTGCTAATGCGACTGAAGCTGACAGAGATGCTTCTCATCTGTGTACGATTGATCTACTTAATGAAGTGGTTCAACTTTCACTTACTGTGGTAGACGATTTCTTTACCAGCTTAGAAGATTTAATGTTTTCTCCTGACACCGAGAATAAATTTTGAAATTAGCACACAGCGTTCTATCAACTTTGAATTCGACCTTCATTTTTCAAAACAAAAAACTGCTAACTTTGAAACTATATTTTTTCAACGAATTGATTTGACTTTTTTTCCCAAAATTGAACTTTGGCACAAAGTAATCTTCTTAACGTAGAACTATTCTTAGAGAACAAGAATTCTTTGAATACTTCCTAGAAACAATATTGACCTTATTCAGAAAACTACAACAGTTTGTATATTCTGCTATGGGATGGTCTCGACCTTTTTATTCTGTATTTAAGAGCCATTTCATAAATGTAAAATTTCATGATTCATTCAGCCAGCATTGCCAATATCATACTATATACTTAAAATGAAATCATTGCTTTTAAATCCGTATAGGTACAAATGCTCGTTTTTCGTGTACAACCATTTTCAAATGCATTTTATGTATTTCTGGGTGGGATTGTAAACACAAGCTTTAGATATGTTTTAGTGCTTAAATTTAGTAATGTCGAACATAATAAAGTGAAGTGGGTGTTGTAGAGCATTTTAGGACCCTAGTGTAATTTTACCGGTTCATGCCCTTATATAGGTATAAATTATCTTGTCCTTATATAGGCATAGAAATCATAACCATATTTAGACATAGCCCATGCAGTCCAAATACAGGCATGGATACTTCTACTAGTTCCGAAAATCCACAACGATTTCTTGGAAAACTCAGCTTCTGCAGTTAGTGACTTCCCCTTGCTTGAATATTGATTTGTCCAAGAACTCATGGAGTTTTCAAAGAACTGAGACTCTTTCATGACTTTATTATGTCCACCTTTACATCAAACTCGACACCTTCAAGGTATAAGTATGCCCACACTTGCCCTAGCAAATACATGGTGGAGCAGTTCGACTATCTACTTGCCCGACGCATCTCGCTACAGCAAGTGCCAAAGGAAGCCGACCCTCCAGCTGACGCACTGAGAGAGACGCTGTATTTTCTCTTGCCGAGAAATCCAGCTCCAGTGTTTCCAAGCTCCCCTTGCGGGGTGTTGGGAAATCGCGTCCCGAGACGGATAGATACCAGACCTCCTTCATTCTAAACCAAGGTACGGAGCTGATTGGACCCTAAGAGAAATCTTGGATAGATTCTTGGCAAAAGAATACTAAACTTATGCTACACCACACTTCTTCCTTCGTACTAGACTTAGGTTAGGTACATCGGGGTAGGCGTATTTTAGAAGCACCAGTTGAGTACTTTTAGTCTTTATTTATTTTTGTATGTATTTTATGGCTTAGAAACCATACCATGCTTTTACAGTATTATTTTATAATACTCTTCTTGCTGTACACATTATACTTACAGCCAGTATTACGATTGTAGCAGTCTGCATGAGAAAGAAGACTGTTCAATAAATACTTTTATTGAAAACGCCTGTGTTAGAAATGGGATTTCTGGTTGGCTACGGCTTGTGCCAAAGCCAAGCAGAAACCACCACTCTAGTCAGGGCAAGGGAGTTACACGCCAAGATAACCCCTGCTCACCCCCTTGGTAGCTTGGCACGAGCAGTCAGGCTTGTGTAAAGCGTTTGCGCAACACACACACAAAGCAGCAACACACTAGGCACACCACAAAAAGGAACTCCACATAAGGTTATATATAAAAATAGCCTTTGTATTACCATAAACACATTAGATCATAATCACACAGATACACTGTGCCAACTGGCACTGGGCAGTATTTACAGAGGATTCTATACGCATGACAGGGCCACATAGGCCACCGTCAGAAATAGCACTTAGTAGAAATAGCACTTAGTAGAAATAGCACTTCTAGAACATAGAATAATTGTGGCACAAAATAACAATTGTAGAACACAACCAGTAACCACTTGCAAAATGTAGGTACACACTACGCATTACTAATCACCATAGGCATAGATCACGCAGGGACACATAAACTCACTAGTATAATCTATACCAGGCAAAACAACCTCCTAAGTATGGAACACATTTAGAGGTACAAACAGGCATAATGACATTGCACCTTAAGCATAAGGACACATTAGGAAGCCCCATGTACCCTAAGCGAGGGCACAACACATAAAAACTGTCTCCAGGCCCACTTGGCCTCTCAGGGGCGCAAACGACCTTTGTCCAGCAGAGTCAGGGCTACAAGCTGCAAATGCAGCAATGTGCAGGGCGCAGGGCACCACCTAAACGTTGAAGCTGCCCACTAAGTGCTGGGCAACTGGGGAAACTGAGCCTGGCACCAGGTGCTTCCTGGCTCTCCTCTGGGGGCTCCTAAATAGCAGAATGCCCCCCTAACAAAGTTGGAGCCACGTAGGCTCTAAATAACAATCTACGGCTGAACAACGTGGGAGCCACGCAGGCTCTCAATCATCAAATGCCCCTCACGACGGTGGAGCCACGTAGGCTCTGCCTGCAAATGCTGCCCACGTTGGAGCCCTGTAGGCTCTGACCACCAAATGCCACCAAAACACATTGGAGCCTTGTGGGCTCTAAATTCACAAATGCCACCACAACCTTGGAGCGGCCTGCTACTTTCCAGGGCCGCTCTACCACCAAATACCGAGACGCCCGCACTCACCGGCTGACGGCGGAGCTCCTGTCACTGCAGTGGGGGCAGGCACCGGCCGGGTCAGGCAGTGTGCGGGGCTCTCCTTCCACACAGGAGCCCCGCCTGCCTCGTCTGCTTCCCTGCTCCTTTGCTGCCTCTTCTCTCTCCGGGACTCCCTCCAATCACAGTGCAGCGCCGGCTCCAATCCCAGCGCAGCGATGCCTGTGACGTCACGGAGGTGTCCCCGGGATTCCCAGGACAGTCGGCGGTGATATATTTTGATGGCAAAATGGGGTAGGCTCCCGTCTGTACTCAATCCCTGGCAGGGTGGGCACCCGCTAGGGATATACTAATACGGCAAATGAGCGGGGTGGGCACCTGTGCCGAAATCGGCTGATTGCGGGGTAGGCACACGCTCGGTAAGGGCACAAAGGTAGGGGGATCCACACGCCGGGGGGTTACTCTGAAAAAGGATCATAGCTCCAAGCAGCAGCTGGAAACAGAAACGCTGCTCCTCTTGGCCCCACAACAAAGCGCTCCTTAGGAAAGAAGGATCCAGTGCTTCTTCAGTAGGAGCAATAAAACACTCCCAGGTGCTGTAATCAAAAGTCTTGAAAGGAAGGCGGGGGGCAAAGGCTGGGCCCAGGGGCCAGCTCACAGGGCCCTCCAGGCAGGGAGGCAGTCCCCAGTGGCGGTACATCCTGGCGCCCAGCAGCAGCAGCAGGCCCCCCTCAAGTTAGGATCCAGAAAGACACATACATGGGGTCACAGCCCCTTTTTATACACATATTCCCTTTGCCTGGTAGCACAGAGTTAAGGAAAAACCAGATGCAACTGGTTTTGGAGCACTTTGCTGTGCTCAGCCCGCCTCCCCATTCACAGGACAGGCTAGGGTCATCAGACGCACCACAGGGGGCGGAGCCAGCATTGTGGAGGGAAGGCCCCGCCCTATTCAGGTTCCAGGTGCACTCCTCCCTCCATCAACATGCAGATCTCTCCATTCACCACCGGGGCTGACCCATCCTGACTCCTGGAGCCAGGCACACCAGCCAGCTCCAGCCAATCCCAAGCCAGACAGTCAATTCACATTTACTACACATACATGCCAACTTCTAGAAGTGGCACTTCTACATTAGACACATTAAATCTGTGCACACCATCGCTCAGCATTTAATCTCATGAGTTCGCACATACCAAACTCTCCCCTGCACTCCCCACACATCAGGAACTACCATGGACACACACATTCCCCATGCATTCCTATGGGAGGCAGGCCAATCTCACAACTCAGAGTGCGCACGCACATTACACTGGGACACAGTGTTAAAGTGTGCAGTAGCCAAAAACAACTAACACCAGGTCACATATAAAAGCAAAAAGTTTAGGTGTGAACCTGCCAAAAGGACCAAGTCCAACAGCCGTCTCTCTATTTCTCTGCACCTCTGATGAAATGAAGCATGCACGATTGACTGACTAAAATATCTATCTAGTGTTTCCATGACTCTGAAGATACATTCTATCTTGGGGAAACAAAGTTGTCATGTTTATGCGGTTGTCACAAACTAATCCCTTCTTGTTCATTCGAGAAAGTTTCTAGTGTCCTCAGAGCTAGCTGGCACTCACAATTAAGTTTAATATATTCGATAGAGACCTAGTTGACATAAGTCCTACGTCACATCTATAGGATATATTATTCCAATGCGCAAAGCCTATTGGGAATATAGGAACTACACTACAGCATTAGATAAGAGCAAATAAAATACTGGTATTATATAAATGGCACTGCACCATTCTCGGGTCTTTGTATTTAACAATGAAGATCTCTTCCTGACCAAAAATTAACACATATTTAAAGACACCTGGCAGCTCATACAGAATTCAATACCTGTCATTCTCACACTGCCATGGATACCGCAATCTTAGGATGAGAGTTGGCCACTTCTTGGAGAGAACCTCTCTGTGTTGGTGTCGCTGACCAATGAAGTACACTTTATGCTTTGTTGACAAATCATTTTGTAGGTGACGTTAAGCATTTCACAGTGTTTTTTACAGAGGAAAGTTGATATCTGTGCACATTATAACTGTAGCAGATATCATTCTTCAGTGCAAAAATAAGAAAGTGTGAGTAACTGGATTGTTGGTTGAGGTGGAATGACATACCAATCAAGCAAAAGCCTCAGCCCTTATGAGGGCGAGCCACAAAAAGTTGCTAAATTAACCCTCTCCTTGTCACCAAAGCAGTCAGGCTTAACTTGGAGTATTTACACAGCACCTTAACAGTAACGAAGTGAAAACACAACACAAGAAAATTCCACACCAATTTAGGAGAATAGAGAAAAGTTTGATACAATATTTGACACCAAAACATCAAACTTGCAATCAGTAGAACCAGAGAAATTATTTTTTAAACTTTAAAGTGAAAAATATGACCTAAAACATCAAAGTGCCAACTGCGAGCATTTATTTACGTGAGACCGGGCAAAGTCAAAATGTATGGCTGATTGCAATGGAGCATAGTTCGATTACACAAAGTTGATTGGGCCCAATCTCCGCTTAACTTCGGACTTAGAAGAAATTTTGAAGAAAAATGTCTGAGAAGGTAAAGTTCAACGGGGCAAGGCAACCACTCGTGTGCGAGAAGGAGGCGTCATTTTCAGGAAGCATCTGGACAAATGTTTGGTGAAAATGTCTATGTTCGGATGATTTATGTTCTGGTGGATGGCCTGATGTTCTACCAGGGTGACGAAGTTACCTACTCCATTACCCTGGTGGAGGGATCGCCCATCTACCAGATTTATAAATGACAACCAGTCTGGCGGTCTTTTATAAAGCATTGAAAGGAACCACTGTCACAGCGTTTCCTGTCAATGCATTTAGCAGTTTTGTGTGGGGCTCTGTCATGTTGACAGAGCCCTGCACCACACAGTTTTCTCAAAAAGAAATGCCTGAAACTGGATTTTCTTCTTTCTTCACTGTGGACTGATGATGGAGACCGAACTGTTAACACGTCTTCCTCTCTAACAGCATTAAAAGAGAAAATCATCTTATCTTTCCAAATGAATCTTGGATTAATCAGGAAGAGACATAATTGGACTGCTCATATATTGTATTAGGAGCATATACCATTCCCCAGACCATTTTTTTGATTTATTGTGCAACTATTTGGTTTGATCAGTGGGGACCGACAGTTATACTATAAATTTTATAAAAAGGAACTCTGAGTATATATTATTCTTGGGATCAATCATTTTTGTATGCTCAAAAACAGAAATCATGAAAGAAAGAGTAAATGAAAGAACAGTACGCCTTGGTATCACCTGGTCTAGTTTGGATGAATACAGATTTTTGGACATAAAATCGAGCGTTAGATTAGTATGCCATAAAGATTGGAATTGTACTGGAAGTAATTCCTCCAGGAACATTTCAGTATTTGAACTATTACCTAATTATCAGGAGGAATATTGGGTTGCCCTATTTTGATTTAATGTAACTTTCTAAAAGTAGCATTTCAGAAATGTGGCTTTAAATCCAACTTTACCATTATAGAGGATTTTAAATTACAATCCCTTAGACACCAACCATAACATTTCTACATGCTTCCAAACAAAAGTTATTAATTGATAAATGTAATAAAGTAACCCAATATTATCCTATAGGAGAGATAGGCCTCACAGTAGTGAAAAACAAATTTAGGAGCTTTCACTACCAGGACATGTAAAACTTAATAGTAGATGTCCAACTTTATAAATACAATGCACCCCGCCATATGGACCTTCTAAGGCCTTCTTAAAGGGTGACAAATATACATTTAGGCCTGGCAAATGGTTTCTTTTACCAGGTCACATTGGCAGTTTAAAACTGCACACAGGCTGCAAAGGCAGGCCTAAAACATCTTTGAAGAGGCTATATAAGTGGATTGCACACTAAGAACGACAAACTCACTAGTAGCATTTAATTTACAGGTCTTGGGTACAAAAAGCCTCAATTTACTGGGGGATTATAAGTAAATTAAATGTGATCTTGGGTGTAAGCTAATTGACTGTGTTTAAATGAGTAAGCACAAGTACTTTAGCACGTGTTAGCAGCAGTGAAGTGCAGAGAGTCCCTTACTCAACAAAAACAACAGTGGGAAAAACAAATTTTTCAATATTATTCCCCACTAACTTGTAATAAAGAACAATTCCCTTCCCTCAGAATTACTAATGCCCGATGTATTAATAGTTCCATTGCATGGAGTGGGGGAAAGATTCGTAGGCCAAACTTTGCCCACATGTAATAGGCACCTACCATCGTGATATCCTTTCTGCGAAGAAGGCTTACTTCGCGAGTAAAATCGAAGCTGCCTCTAATTCTTGTAAGGAGCTTTTTGCTATTGTGCGAGAGTTTACGACCTCACGCAGTGCATCGACGCAGACCCCCCCTCCTGCCCCTTGGGTCAGAGCGATCGCGGATTTTTTCACTTCTAAGATCCAATCGATCCAAGAATCTTTCCCTGTGCAGGGACCTGAGGCGGCCTGCTGGGTGGAGAATGCTGCTGCCACCCTACCTAGTGCAGGTGTGGCCCTGTCAACTTTTCCCCCTCTCTCTTTGGCCGCTTCACTTGATCTGATGGCTTGTCTCAAATCAGGTTCTCCCCGGGACGCCTGCCCTGCCAAGTTTTTGGCAAAAATGGCAGCTATCATTAATCCATATGTGAACCCTCTGTTAAATTGTTCTCTTGTACAGGGTGTGGTTCCCCAGTCCTGGAAGCAGGCAATGATTTTCCCCCTGCTCAAAAAACCCGGTTTGGATGTGGAGGTGTTGGCAAACTACAGGCCTATTTCGCTCTTGCCTGCTTTCGCGAAGATCATTGAAAAGC
Source organism: Lissotriton helveticus (assembly GCF_964261635.1). Classification (NCBI taxonomy): domain Eukaryota; kingdom Metazoa; phylum Chordata; class Amphibia; order Caudata; family Salamandridae; genus Lissotriton; species Lissotriton helveticus. The sequence continues at coordinate 1,013,969,952 of NC_136072.1, forward strand.
ATGTGCACAAGGTGCTGGCCGACTATCTGGAGTCCCATGGTCTACTGCACCCCACTCAATCGGGTTTCCGCGCCAATCTTAGCACCGAGACTGCCCTCCTGGAAGTTTCGGAGGCGATCAAGGAGGTGCTGGACTCGGGTGGCAGGGCGATGCTGGTGTTGTTAGATCTGTCAGCGGCCTTTGACACCGTCCCCCATGAGGGCCTCCTTGCAAGACTCTCTGAGTTTGGTCTCGGGGGGACGGTGCTCCAGTTGTTTCAATCATTCCTGGCAGGCCGTCGACAAACGGTCTGGGCCTCCGCCTGTTCCGCCGAGATGTCGCCACTGGGTGTCGGGGTTCCCCAGGGCTCAGTACTGAGCCCTACTCTATTCAATATCTTTATGACCCCTCTGGCGGCTCTGGCGGAGTCTTTCGGGGCTCAGATCGTTTCCTACGCTGATGACACCCAGCTCCTCTTCACCTGTGAGAGAGGTGCGGATTTCGATGGAGGTAGGATCCAGGGTTGCCTTGAGGCTGTATTTCAGTGGTTTCAACATCATAGCCTCAAGTGCAACTCGGATAAATCTGAGGTCCTCTTTTTCGGGTGCAGTTCGGATCCGGACTGGAAAGTGTGGTGGCCTGAGAACATGTTTCCACCAGCAAGTTCTTCCCAGGTGGCGAAAAACCTTGGGATCAAGATTGACAACGGCCTCACTCTGCGCTCACAGGTAATTGGTCTCACGGGCACCTGTTTCGGCTTGCTCCGGATGTTGCGTAAGTTCCTCCCTCTGTTATCTCAGGAACACAGGAAGATCACCGTGCAGGCGATAGTTGGCTCGAGAATTGATTATGCTAACGCTCTCTATCTCGGCCTGCCGGAATATCTGCTTCAACGGTTACAGGTGGTCCAGAACTCTGCAGCCCGGGCCATCTTTGGACTATCTCGCTGTGCTAGAGCCTCGGGTCTCCTGGAGGCACTGCACTGGCTGCCTGTCCGGAAACGGATAATTTTTAAGATTCTGACTCTGGCGCACAAAGCTCTGCACGCCTCCGGTGCGAAATATCTTCAAAAAAGATTGACCTTCTACCATCCAGTCAGGTCGCTGAGGTCTGAATCCCTGTTCCTTGTGGCAGTGCCTCGTGTGAAGAGGGCACGCATTGGTGGCCGTTCTTTTAGACTACTGGCGCCCCAATTGTGGAATAAGCTGCCAATGGCCCTGCGCAGTATTCCAAACTTGTGGGCCTTTAGGAAGGGGCTCAAAACTTGGCTTTTCACCTCTTAGTTTTTTTCTCTGAGCTCTGACGGTTTCCTCTCTGTTTTTATCTGTTGTGTTGTAGATAGCTTGCAAAACAAAGCGCCGGGACACTCTTTGAGTAGCCGTGCGCTATATAAAACCCCAGTATAACATAACATAACATAACCTTCAATATTTTTGATATGAATGATTGCTACCCATTCCCCCATCCCATCATTCATTTTCACCTACTTCTATCTTGTCAGAATATTTTTAGTTATGATTGACATAATTGTTATGTTTTATATTTTGTAATCTAATGTTTTAATATATAATTCCTTCTCATGTAAGGTGCAGCCATGTGCTCGGCCTGCCACCAAGATTATAAACATTTTCCATTATACAGAGACTATTGTTATCCTTTGTCAAAGCTTGTTTTATGGTGGTGTTTTAGGGAGAGGGCTCACAACTGAACATCTACGTCATATGGATGACTGAAACAATATGAAAATCGTTAATATACACATTTCTTTTTTTGACTATGTGCCTACTGTGATTGGTTTCTTGGTGATTGGCCCAGACAGAGCAAGGTCAAATATTGCATATGTAGTCTTGTCATCCATCCCTCAATGTATACATACCTGTCAAGGGTTGGATGTAGATGTCAATCCGTCACCTCTTTCTTAGAGGCTCTGAGAAAAGAGTGACACATTTTGGCAGTCACACTGTCTTCCCTGGTTGTAACACACGTTCCAGAGGTGATACATTTTGAAACGGTGTGCTGACAGCATGAGAAGGGAAAACCCAAAGGCATAAAAACCTCCAAATCCCCAGATCCCCTGCACGGAGACCTAAAACTACCCCCTCCCTCCTGAAAACCAATTCCCTACCCTGAGCCCTAAAAACATTCCTGCCCCCCAAGCCCTAAAAATAACCCTGCCCTCCCCTAAACCCTAAAAAATACCCAGACACTCCATGCCCTATAAACTACCCTGCCCCAACCAAGCCCTAAAAACGCCTTGAAACCTAAAACTACCCCCTCCCTCCTGAAAACTAACCCCCTCTCCAGAACCCTAAAAACTTCTCTGACCCCCCAAGCCTTAAACAATTCCCTCCTCTAAGCCATTAATAATACCCGACCCCCCAGCCCAGAAAACAACTGTTGGAAAGTGGATTATTAGTAGTGGCTAAATGTATATCTGACACTGGCAATAAGGCCACTAATACAGCATAGGGCTCAAAATAGGTCTTTGAAAATTATTCCTATGCTCAAGCCTTGGTGGCTAGGCTGCAAGCAGGGAGGCTTAACTTTGAAGACAGGTATGTAAAGCATTTAAAAACAACAATTCAGTAAATAATTAAGACACAATGCATAATAATATCCAACACCACATTATGAAAATAGGACAAATTTTTATCTTTAAATCAACACCAAAATGGCAAAAATCCAATCTAGGGAACCGGAGTTAGAAATTTTCAAAGATTTAGCAATTTCGAGGACATAGAAAGCTATAGCACCCTATCAGGATATCTGGTCGCGATAGACCAGGTCAAAATCAAAGTTTCAGGCCGACCGCGATTGAGCCCTTCTCGGCTACCACTCATGGTAGGTCCCAGTCACAGTTTTTACCTTCAAACTTTTCTGGAGCTTTTCTCGCAGTGTCCCTCGATGCGCTTCACCAGGCCGAATTCGGTGAGGGTTTGCCGGCCTTGGATTACGCCTACTCCAGGTAAAACCCTGTAAGTAGTACCTATCGAGCTTTTCAGTAGGAAAAACCTGGACACCAGGCTGGCTCGCAGTTGAAGGCAGGCAACTTTGCTGGCTAGGTTGAGTCGGTCCCCTTATGGAGCTTTTTTCCAAAGTTCCCCCCAGGGTCCCAAAGTGTCTCAAACTCACTCCAAGGGTCTGGAAGCTCCAAGATGGTCCTCGAAAGTTGAGGACTTCGGTTCCCATAATCCACTTGGACAAAACCCTTACAAATCCACTGGTAGTTCTCCAGGTTGAGGATCCTTGGTGGTGATGTTCCAGGTGAGCTCTGTTAACCTGAGTTTGGAGGGAGTCCACTTTTTAGTCCTTTTACAGCAAGGTAATCCACAGGCTGTAGTTTCAGTAGGTGCAGAAGGTGCAATCTTTAGAGTGCAGGCCTTAGGAAATGCACATCCAACTTCTCAACATGGCTGTCTTGCTTTCTTAGGTTTCAAGCAGCAGATCTGTGGGGCTCTACCCTTCTCAGATACTTATTCCAACTTCTCTGGGTCAAGCATGAGGTCACTTCTCTCCAATGGGCTGCAGGGTACCGCCCAAAGGTCTGACCACTTCTTACAGAGTTTGGCAATATTTTGTCCCAGTGCGCACCAATTCTTCCAAATTCATAATGGCTGATTTTCCAGCAGGGAGAGTGCAGGCCTTAGGAAATGCACATCCAACTTCTCAACATGGCTGTCTTGCTTTCTTAGGTTTCAAGCAGCAGATCTGTGGGGCTCTACCCTTCTCAGATACTTATTCCAACTTCTCTGGGTCAAGCATGAGGTCACTTCTCTCCAATGGGCTGCAGGGTACCGCCCAAAGGTCTGACCACTTCTTACAGAGTTTGGCAATATTTTGTCCCAGTGTGCACCAATTCTTCCAAATTCATAATGGCTGATTTTCCAGCAGGGAGAGAAGAGCTGGCTGATCACCCCCCTAGGGTGGCTAATCTCCATAGTCACTCCCTCTAGCATCTGCTCATTCCTACCTTAATCCTAGCATCTGGGTGGAGTTCACAAGGGTAAAGTTGTAAATGACTCTGGGGTCCACCTCTTCCATTGAAGTCAATGGTTTACAACTCCTACCCCTGCTCTGGCATTCCTATGCAACAGGATACTGCCCTTCCAGCAGTGGTGGCCAGCCTGGCTAATCCACTTTACTCTGAACAATCAGGACAGACCACTGGAAGGCTGAATCTGGACTTACAAACAAGAAAGTCTTATAACTTCTTGTATGTACCTTTTAGGCGAAATTTAACAATATTATATTGTTGGATTTATTAATACCATTCTGGGAAGTCTTTGAATTGTACTTTTAGCCTTCTCCTATGAAGAGTTATTAGTTAATAACTTCTTATCATGTTAACCTATGTGGCAGGAGATTTGCAATGGGAAAAATGACTTGGGCCATTTTTCCAGCACCAGGGCCTATAAAAACATATTTTATAAGTACTCTGCCTATATCTACAGGACCCCCATCCCTGGTATACCTAGGGGAGACTTTAGGGGTTCTGAATATGCAGAAACATTGCACATCCTCCCTCCACATTGCTCCTAGTACCAACGTTGAGTTTGTGTAGCACTTTATCACAATGTGAGGAGTGAAATGTGCAATTTCACTTAACCCAGGGCATATAAAACTCATTTTTAAAAGCGTCCACCTTATGGATACCTGCCCCCCCCACCTCTGGGATACCTAGGGGAGACCAAACATTGTAGGTTATCCATTTTTAACTGCCCCAAACAACCAAAGTCTTGTTTGGGCACAATTTACTTTTTACACAGGGCTACTTTTAAACTGACCTCAGGCTCAGCAGTGCACACATGCAAGTGCAGAAAAGGGCTGCTAGCCTCTAAACTACCATGCCCTATTATATACTAGGGACTGAGAGGTAGTTTCTACCCCCCTGCCCTATTATGTACTCGGATCCTATGGGGTAGGTTATGCCAATCACAGGGGTAACTCAACCCATAATGTACCCTAGGGTATGTTGGTGTTTTTACTGTATTCTAGGTGTCTTTCAGCATAGCACTGGCCCTGGGCCTGGTTAGGCAGAGCCAGGGTCAGTCAGAGTCAGTTACCACCAGCACCAGTCAGCAAAAGGTTAGGGGTTCTCAGGGTACAGCATGACTATGCAACAACAACCCTGACCATCCAGCCCTGAAAATGACCCCAACCCTTAAAAACTACCTTCCACCCCATCAAAACCTTCCCCCAACCCTACTCATCTCACCGCCTCCTCTCCTGAACCTTCCTGCTTCCGCCCAGCAGCAGGTATGCCGCACACTGCCTTAACCATGCATTTGGAGCAGTATTTCAATTTAAGGTTCTGCTTCAAGTCCCAATTAAGGGACTGCTCCCTTTCCTCCTGTTCAGCAGATGGAGATGTCCAAGATAAATGCAGATCATAAATAACAGGGGAATATCAATGGCATTGTCATTGGCCATTGACAGAACAAATCTGTACAAAAGTGGTCATAAACAGGCGAGGCCCTCTTCATTTGACAAGGGTTGATCTTATGTATGCTATTTGTTTTACAAATAGTTTTATTCGTATTGTGCCCTCAGTGTCAGGCGCTCTGATACCCTTCCCTGGGTCTGCTCCGCGCTATAGAAAACTCTAAAAATAAATAAATAAATATGGCTTTGCCTCTGTAATATTTTATTTTAATTATTTCGTCTATTTATTTATAAAGATTTATATAGCACGAACATGGCCCGTGCAGGTGTCAGAGCGCGGTACAATAGATCAAAGACAAATAGAATCAATAGTATAAAAAGTCAAAAACAAGAAAGGATAAGGCATCATCCCTGATAAGGTAGGGTACAAAACAATGTCAAGAGCAAATAGATTAAAGACAATAACATAAAAGGAGAGCAATAGTCATGAGTGTGGGTTCACAGAAATAAATTGGATACAGCCCTGATTGTCAGTATTATCAGGGTGTGAGGAGTTATATGATAGGAGGAGAGAGTGAATATCTTTGTCAGGTAGAGGAGCTTGGGGCCCGATGTAGGTAGCCCTTTACCGATCGGAATCGGCCGAAAATACCGATTTTCGGCCATTTCCGATCGGTAAAGGGCTATCGAGATGTAGGGGCACATTTTCGGTAATTTTACCGAATCGTTATCATTTCCGAATCGGTAAAGTTACCCAATCGGTAATATTTACCGATTCGGTAATGATGACGATTCGGTAGAACTACCGAAAATGCAATGTAGGTAGCCAATGTTCCATCAGCACATGGCCTACAGAATCGGTATTTTACCATGGAATACAAATCCATGGTAAAAAACCGATTCCTGTGTACATGCACATCTGTGCATGTACACATGTGCCATGTGACAGACAGACGTGCCCTTAGGGCATGTCTGTGTGCCACATTGCACACATGCCCGTTTTGGGGGTGCTAGAGGGTGTCAAAGTGACACCCCCTGCACCCTTGTGAATTCTTTAATTACCGATTCGGTAAATACCGAATCGGTAATGCCTAATCATTCCTATAGGCTTCAAAGCCCATAGGAATGAATGGGCATTACCGATTCGGTATTTACCGAATCGGTAATTAAAGAATTGTTAAGGATTCGGTAACGAATCCAGATGTTGGGACCTACATCCCATTTACCGATTTTTGAATACCGATTCGGTAGGATTCGGTATTTCAAAATCGGTAAATGGGATTTACCTACATCGGGCCCTTGGTGTCTAATCAGCCACAAGGGCGCATTAGGATAGGGTAGGGTTTACCAACTCAGGTGCATGGGAGTCACAGACGAAGTCATAGGTGAAGTCAAGTTGGTTTGAAGGTATGTTGGATGTATGAAAAGGTGGTTGGAGGATTGGTCATGAATAAATGTATCCATCTTTGGATTCCTGATAGTCCACTGATTACTAGTCATCCCTATGGTTATGCGAATGAGTCTTTGTAAGTCTGCTTAGAGTTCAGGTAGGTTTTGTGTATTCTCATCAAGTCTGTATTCAAGTGAGGTGTGGGTGTGGCTTGACGGGTATTGGAGCAGGGGGCAAAGAGGTGCGGGGATGTTGATGTCCGTGTTTTTGTGGTGATGATGTTTGAGGAGGTTGAGGGAAGCCTTGAGGTGTGGGGAAGAAATCAAGCAATTGTGGGAACTGGTGTTGGTAAGGTTAACCATTGGAGCCTTGGTAGTGGTTGGTTGAGAGCAGGTGATGGTTGAGTGGAACATGTTGATGGGAGTGTGGATACAGGGGGGCTCTGATGGAGTGGGGAGTGGTGATGTCAGACTTATGTAGAGAAATGGGGGAGTTGGTGTTCGCATTGCTGGGGAGGTGTGTTGGCAGCAGTGGTGACAGTGGACAAGGGAGACATGTTTTCATGCTCGCAAAATCTTGTGAGTATAGGCACTGGAATTACAGGTGTGAGGGTGCTGCAACACCCCATACAATAATCATGCTGGTATTCATAAGGTGAATGCACAATAACAATACCTTTCATTTTTTTTTATCTTGTCACATTTGCTGTGAGTTCAAAGACAGATGTAAATTGTAAGTCTGGGCGGTGAACTTTGCTCCGTTTGCGGAGTTGTTTTCCATGTTATGCAGAGCTCGCGGAGTTCAAAAAAACTCCACTCCACGTAGCAGACTTTTTTCCCTCCCTCGCGCTCATCCACATCAAGTTGGCGTGTGCGAGCAAGGAAAATCCACCTTCTAGCGAAAAAGTTTCTTGTTCGCGATCATCAACATCAAGTTGGCGAGTGTGAAAAATCAACCTCCTGGTGAGATTTCTTAACACCGGTGGTCAGAATTCTCATTACGAGTAGTTGCATATGCTCGCGACCGCTTGCATTGAGAAACCGTCCGTTCGCATTGAAAAAGCTGCCGCTTGAGTAAAAATCTACTCGAGCAGCAGAAAGGAAGCAGCGCCCACATGCACTGTGCATGGTGTCGTTCGTGATAATTGCACAGTGCGGACAAGCATGTGACACTGAAAATCATTGTGAACGGCAGTTATCTAAAGAAACTCAGTTGCTTGCGGAGCTCCACGTAGTGCTGTGAAGTTTTTTTCAATCAATCAATCAATCAATCAATCAATCAAGCAATTTATATAGCGCGCTACTCACCCGGAAGGGTCTCAAGGCGCTGGGAGGGAGGGGTCCGTTACTGTTCAAAAAGCCAGGTCTTGAGTTGCTTCCTGAAGGAGAGATGGTCGTGGGTCAGTCGTAGGTGGATGGGGAGGGAGTTCCATGTCTTGGTGGCCAGGTAGGAGAAGGATCTTCCTCCGGCGGTGGCTCTGTGAATGCATGGTACTGTCGCGAGGGCAAGGCTGGTCGATCGTAGCTGGCGGGTGGGTCTGTAGAAAGTGAGGCGGTTGTTGAGGTACTTGGGGCCCAGGTCGTGGAGAGCCTTGTGTGCGTGGGTGAGGAGTCGGAACGTGATCCTCTTGCTGACGGGGAGCCAGTGCAGGTCTCTCAGGTGGATGGAGATGTGGTTGCGGCAGGGGATGTCCAGGATGAATCATGCGGAGGCGTTCTGTATGCGCTGGAGTCTTTTTTGTAGTGTTGCAGTGATTCCCGCGTAGAGGGTGTTCCCGTAGTCTAGTCAGCTGGTGACCAGTGCCTGGGTGACCGTCTTCCTGGTTTCGGTGGGGATCCATCAGAAGATCTTACGGAGCATGCACAAGGTGTTGAAGCAGGATGATGAGACGGCGTTCACTTGTCTGGTCATCGTGAGGGAGGAGTCCAGGATGAATCCCAGGTTTCGTGCGTGGTCTGTTGGTTTGGGGGTGGTGCCCAGGGCAGGGGGCCACGAGGAGTCATCCCAGGCAGAGGGGTATGATCCCAGAATGAGGACTTCCGTCCTGACTGAGTTCAGTTTCAGGCGGCTGTTCTTCATCCACTCGGCGACGTCTTTCATTCCTTTGTGTAGGCTGGCTCTGGCGGTGGCGGGGTCGTTGGTGAGGGAGAGGATCAGCTGGGTGTTGTTGGCGTAGGAGATGATGTTAAGGTTGTGTTGGCTTGCGATGGCTGCGAGGGGGCTCATGTAGATGTTGAAGAGGGTGGGTCCTTGTGGTATGCCGCAGATGACTTCGGTGACCTTGGATCTGAACGGGGGGAGGCGGACTCTCTGGGTTCTTCCGGCAAGGAATGCGATGATCCACTCCAGTGCCTTCTCTTGGATTCCGATGTTGCTGAGGCTCTGTATTAGGGTGCGGTGGCAGACAGTGTCGAACGCTGCAGAGAGGTCCAGGAGGATGGGGGCAGCTGTTTCCCCATTGCCGATCAGGGATCTGATGTCGTCGGTGGCTGCGATGAGGGCGGTCTCAGTGCTGTGGTTGGCTCGGAAACCGGACTGTGAGGGGTTGAGGGATCCGTTCGTCTCGAGGAAGGCGGCGAGCTGTTTGCTGATGGTCTTCTCGATGACTTTGGCGGGAAAAGGGAGGAGCGAGATGGGGCGGAAGTTCTTGAGGTCGGTGGGGTCAGCTGTTGGTTTCTTCTGGAGGGCGCTGAGCTCGGCATGCTTCCAGCTCTCCTGGAAGGTGGCGGTGTTGAAGGAGATGTTGATGATGTCCCGGAGTTGGGGTGCGATGATGGAGTCGGCCTTGTTGAAGACGTGGTGGGGGCAGGGGTCGGTTGGGGATCTGGAGTGGATGGTGTGCATCGTGCGGGTGATGTTTTCGGTGCTGACCGGGGTCCAGGCGCAGAGGGTGGTGGTGGGGGGCGTTGGTTCGGTGGTGGGGTGCTTGGTTGGTGCGCCGAAGCTGTTGTGTATGTCGGCGATCTTGCGGTGGAAGAAGGAGGCGAGTGAGTCGCAGAGGTCTTGCGAGGGAGTGATGTCGTTGTTTCCGCCGCTGGGGTTGGAGAGCTCTTTGACGATGCTGAAGAGTTCCTTGCTGTTGTGGGTGTTGTTGTCCAGTCGTTCTTTGAATGTTGTCCTTTTGGTGGTGTGGATCAGCTGGTGGTGTTCGCGGGTGGCGTTCTTGAGGGCAGTCATGTTTTCTGTGGTCTGGTCGTGGCGCCAGGCTTTTTCAAGGGTGCGGCAGTTTTTCTTGGATGTTTTGAGAAGTTCATCGGTGAACCATGAGGCTTTCTTGCTGCCGGGTCTGCTGGGAGGGTTCTTCAGTGGTGCGAGGTCATCGGCGCAGTTGGTGAGCCACTGAGTGAAGATGCGGGCTGCTTCATTGGGGTCCGTTGTGCTGGCGGGAGGGTTCTGGCTGAGGGAGGTGGTGAGCTGATCGGCGGTGATCTGGCTCCAGCTCCTGCGGGGAGCTTGTTGCGGGGGTGTTTGCACTTCGCGGAGTTCAACTACGCCCAAGCTTAGTCAAATGTCAGGCTATGTTTTCAAATAAATTGCTGCTTATTCTTTAACTGGTGTTTACTTTTCTTTGTCTGACTGTAAAGTGAAAGGATTTTTAAAGTGAACTATATGACAATATTGCTGGGGTACAGGAAGTGTTAAAGGAAATGCTGTAAGATGTAATTTGTTTTCTAGAACAACAACATTAAAATTCCTGTAAACAAACTGTACATATATTTCAAATATATCATCAATTAGGAAACCAGAAATGAAACATATATTTTAGAATTCAGAAATGTGATGGAAACAAAGATTTTATTGGGATCAAAACAAATCAGAACACATTACTTGATGATGCACAAATGATAACTATTGGTTGAAACCTGATTTCCAAAAGCATTATCGTTTGCGCGCTTCATTTTGTTACCTGTATAACTTGATGACTGTGCAAATTTAATAGCAATTTCAATGGAAAATGTGCTGTAAATGTCAATGTGCTACAGCACAATGCTTTAGTAAAATAACTGCAAAATTGTGCTCCAAAATGCACACCTGCAACGTACCACACCCGTGCCACTCTCATGCTGAATGGATGTGTTTCATTTGCTACCCTTGCTCCTTGAGGGAGACTTAGATTTTTCACAATCCCTATGACTTCCATGATGTTACATTATTGCTAGCACCTGTTCCAGTACCACTGCTTATCAGATTTTGCATTCACAAAATTTCGCACCACACAATTTTTGCCCACAGGAAAATGGTTCAAGCAGAAATTGTCTTGTGGAAAAATGTACACCTCAAACCAGTTCTTATGTGAGTTTTGAATGGAGGAACACCCTCGCATTCAATTTTCACAAGAGATACCAACAAGAGATTTACACACCGTTTCATGGCTATTTTTTATGGTTGTCATAAAAATGTCAATTTAGCATAGCTCAATAAAATCTAAGGGCTGAATTGACTAGGCTATACCTATGCATATGTGTAAAACAAGTCCTGTCTGAAACCTTAGCAGAAACGTTTCCATTATATATGCAGAGTAGAGGTGTGGCGAAATTTTCAGAGATGGGTTTTTAGACCTCCTCCAGCTTGGCCATATTTACCCTGTAAAAAGAAATAGAGGTGAACACTTTTGCAAAACGTTGTTTTGTGAGAAAAATTCTTCCATCTTTTTTTTCTGTAAATTTCACCCTCATATGAAGTTTTGTAAATGTGACAAACTTTGTGATGTTGGAAGGTTTGTCACATATTGTCATCTATAATTTTGCCGCCCTTTAAGCAGAAGTGTAATCGACCTGTGTGTTAATTATGCACATAAGGAATGAACTGCACACTTGGAAGATGCCTTGGGATACGCAAAACTGACCGACATATTTCAAGGTTTAACCAGGGCTTTAAGTGGAATGAAAAAACTGGGGTGGTCTCTCAAAGGGGCATGGCTGATGTAATTAACGGTGGGGCTTAAAAACAGGTAAACCAAAAATCTGTATGTAATATAGTGTGCCTCCCGACTGGTATTTTGCTGCTTCTGTCACTGCATCCAGATATGTGATATAACAAGTAACATTACACCCACAACAAGCCAGGGCTATTGGCTTTGTCAATGGTTGTTAGTTGCATATGATAAATAAGCAACAAATATGGCTTTGTTGTATAGAATATTGAAAATGCTTCAGTTCTGAAATGATGAGACTGTGAAAGAAGTATACCGAGTCTCTTTGAAGTTACACCAAGGTAGTGAAAGGTGGTACTGCTTTAGAGTTAAGATTTATTTTTCACCCAGAGGGTGATGGCAAAAATGGAGAACCCAAAAGGGACCTGTCTCGGCACCTTCTTTTTAGAACTGCTGGTGATCAGCACCAGCAGGACCCGGCCTACTTTAAGGCCTGGATTTAACTAAATAAATTTGAGTAATAAGGGGGTGTTGTCTGCTAGGCATTGATGAGCATTTATTTTGATTTGGTTTAATTTATTTTGATTTTATTTATTTATTATTTATTAAGGAGTTTTATATAGTGCTAGCCTGACCCGAGGGTATCGGAGTGCTTCACAACAGTTTTTGAGCAAGATTCATACAATAAAGCAGTATTTTACATATAGGTACGGAAAGTCCAAGTGTGCTGAGCAGCATTGAGGTAGTGTGTGAGTCCTGAGATAACCTCATAGAGTGCACGTTTTCTTGGGCTGGTCCAATAAAGCAGTATTCTCCATGGGTTCAGAAGACCAAGTGTGCTGAGCAGCAATGAGGTAGTCCATGAGTCCTGAGATAACCTCGTAGAGAGCACGTTGTCATGGGGTAGAACCACTGGGTGGGGGCAGATAGGAGTCAAATTGCAGTCAAATAGCGGGGAGGAGGTAAGTGTTAGAGCTACAATGACTGGGAGGGACAACGAGCAGGGACTTGCGTTTAGATGGCGGCTATCTGAATCCTATCCTCTGTCTAAGACATAGAACAGACAGAATTGGGGGATGTGTCGCTATCATCTTCAGAAACTCCCTTCAAATTACCTTTCCTACCACCTTCTTCCATACATTTGAATGCCTATCCCTAGAACTTCAAGTACATCACAGCTTACCCTTCAGGTTCCATGTCCTCTACCACCCGCCCAGTAACTGCTATTCCTTTTTGGGGGAACTCACTGACTTAATCAGTGACCAATAGTTGCAAAGTGACAGACAGATCTTCCTGGGTGACTTCAATCTCCACTGGGGCTCTTTGGAAGACTTGGCTGCCAACAAGCTTTCCACCTTTCTCTCAGGCAATGATCTTTTCCAACACTGCTCGGAAATTACACACTCTAAGGGCTCAATTTTGGACCTTGTTATATCTAAAGCAGACCTGCTTACTATTGCTCCCCAATCCATGTAGACTGGTCACACCACTTCCTCATTCCCTTCCGTTTTCACCTATTGCATGTTATAACTCTTGGCCAACCTAAAAGAGCTTCTACCTGGCTCCGCAACACACAAACAATTGATCTCAACACTCTGTGTCATTCTGCTATGCGTTTACTTCCTAGACTAGACCCTAACGTGGATGACAATGATCTCACCTCCCATTGACTCTCAGTCCTAGCAGTCTAAATCAATAATGTTGCTCCACTTCAAAGCAAAAGGAAAAGACCCACACCCTCAGCACCTTGGTTCAATAAAATTCTCTATCATGAAAGGAAGATCCTTAGATTCTTGGAGAAACATTGGAGACAATCTTGATCTATCCCCAATCTCTCTCATTTACATTTAGCAAGATCCAAATGCCACAAGCACATCTTCCAAGACAAAGCTTCACATTTCAGATCCCTCCTTGACCCAGACAAAAACAGACCCAAAAAACATTTTGACCTCATCAAAAGCCCAAACTGCTCTCCCCAAACCAAGCCTAAGGATTCTTCATACAAAGCAGCAGAATTCACTATATTCTTTGATGAAAAGGTCAAATCACTGGTGGATCAGGTCACCCACCCAACCCCCATTGAGGAGCAAAAATCCTTAGTCACTTGGTAGAACTTTGCCGCCATCGCGAAAAATGACCTCCTCAAATGCATCGCCGAAACCAAACCCTCCAACCATTCTTCTGACCCCATCCCCAGTGTCACCACCATTGATTTCTACACCTATACTCTCTCTTACTGGACCAGGCTAGTTAATCTCTTCCTCAGTCAAGGCTCCCTCCCTGCTGTCCTCAAAACCGGACAGGTTACCCCTCTTCTAAAAAAAACCTCCGCAGATGCGAACGACCTCAACAACTTCCGCCCCATCACCAATCTCCCTTTTATTTAGAAAATAACAGAAAAATGTGTTGCGAAACAACTTTCCCTACATATTATGGACAATAATCTCCTTGACGTGTTCCAGTCTGGCTTCATTCAAAATTGCAGCACTAAAACAGCCCTGCAGCAAGTGATTTATGATGCGCTGCATATACTCAATTCTAGGGAATCATGCCTTCTGATTCCTATTGACCCCTGTGCAGCCTTTGACACTGTTAATCACAACACCTTCCTTAACACTCTTCATAAGAGAATGGGCGTGGAAGGAACAGTGCCTAAATGGTTTTCCTCATTCCTCTCGGAAAGATCCCAAATGATCAAAATAGCGAACAGTCTTTCGTCTCCATTGTTGGTAGGTCAAGGCATCCCTCAAGGTTCTATCCTTGCACCCACTTTGTTTAATCTCTATCAGGAACCATTAGGGAACATCCTAAGTAAATCTGGGATCCACTACCATCTCTTTGCAGATGACACTCAAACCTACCTCAAGGTGTCTTCCGCACACGATATCTCACTACTCAACTCTACTCTCAACTCTATTCACAACTGGATGTTAGCTCACCAACTCATTCTCAATCCCTACAAAACTGAATTCCTCCTCCTATCTACCTCTCTCTCCCCTCCTCCTGCTCAATCCTAGATGGATCAGCTAAATTTACTCAACAATAAACCCATCATTGTCGACAGCGCTAAATCCCTAGGGGCCCGATTTAGGTAATCCCAGATTACCGATTCTTAAATACCGAATCATACCGATTCGGTATTTAAGAACAGGCAATCGGGATGTATGTATTTTTACCGATTCAATTACCGAATCTGTAAAAATCGGTAATTACCGAATCGGTATTTACAGATTCGGTAATTGCCATTGATTCCTTTGGGCCTTGAGGCTCATTGGAATCAATGGCAATTACCGAATCGGTAAATACCGATTCGGTAATTGGGGGAAACATTGAAGGGTGGCAGGGTGTCACTTTGACACCCTGTTGCACCCCTCAATTGTGCATGGGTGCACATGTTGCAGACATACATGCCCTTAGGGCATGTATGTATGCAACATGGCACTGTTTAAAAAGCAAAAGAAATGCTTTTTAAAGGGTTTTCATTATTTACCACCAACTTCTAGGTGGTGGTAAATAACGAATTCTTAGACCCCTGTAGCACTGATTGCAGTGCTACCTACATGTCAAAATACAGAATCGGTAATTTTACCGATTCGGTATTTTACAGAATCGGTAAAATTACCGATTCTGTATTTTAACATGCCCCTACATCTCCATCTTCAAATACCGGTCGGTAACGGGCGAAATCGGCCGTTACCGACCGGTATTTGGCGACCTACATCGGGCCCTTGGTGTCATACTTGACAAAAGACTCAACCTAATCTCCGACATCAACTCCATTGCTAAGAATGCATGTTACCAGCTGCACCTTCTGTGTGGGATTCGTCGGTTCTTCCTAGAGAAAGACCTAAAAACCTTGGTCCAATCGCTGGTTCTCGCTAGACTGGATTATTGCAATTCTCTTCTGACTGGCTCACCCAAATCCCACTTCTACCCTCTCAAATCCATCCTCCATTCAGCAGCTAGCGTTATTTCAGGGTCCAAACGAAGTGACCACATCACTCCTATCCTGTCTTCTCTTCGGTGGCTTACAATCGAGGCAAGATCTATTTACAAAACTGCCTGCATCATCCACAAAGCCTTGCACACTTCCTCCCCTCGTTACCTGGTGTATAAACTGAAAATATCTGGAGGCTCAAAAACTTCTCCAAATGCAGAAACGTTTCTGCCTGAGCCCCCCTCCTTCAAAAGGTAAAGATCGATGGCTTAATCGTTCTCAGGTAATGCAGTGAGAATCTGGAACTCGCTTCCTCCATTGCTCTGTGCCACCACCTCTACCCGTATCTTCAAAGCTGACCTCAAATCTGTTCTCTTCCAAAGACACTTCAGAACTAATACCTTCATTCCCAGACCCCCTAGGAAATTTGTTCATCATTGTAAATTTGTGATCTTTTTTTCTTGTACATTCCTCACCCTTGCTTGCTGTGTTTGATATTGTGTTCTTGCCCTCTATGGTTTTACCCTACCTCTTTTAGACTCCTGTTTATTTTTGTAACGTTCTATTTTGTAACATTTTCCTCATGTAACGTTTCTGGTTCTATTGTACAGCGCTCTGACACCTTCCGGTAAAGTCCGCGCTACATAAAAATGCATTAAATAAATAGTAGGAAAAACTATTGGCTCTATGGCAGAAGTTGAACATAATGAACGCCAGCTGTTAATATTGCAGACATCTTGGCTCTTGGTACAGCTATAAAAGTATCTTTCCAAACCCTGTAGGTGGTGCCAATGTTAGGTTTATAGTGGCACAAGCAAAAAAGCATTTGCCCTTTGGATTGATCTCCTTGTCTTTTAATGTGACATGGTGGCGCCTATTGATGACGGCTACGAAAGCAGTCTTACCCTGCCTCACATAAGCACTAGAGATGCCCGATCAAGCTATATATAAACCATTTAGGTGTTTTTTTGTGAAAGTAATGAAACCTACGATAATACGAGAACTTTGTGATGTAACTGCAACCAGACTTAATAATGAAAACGTTCTGGTAGAAGGAGTTGTGCTATGGTGAGTTAAATTCCTAACACTAAAAATGATCAGAAAAAAATGAGGACCTTACCCTCTTAGAGCTGTGCCTTGAAACACACCACTAACAGCCTGATTCATCAAGGGGCCGTTTTGCGTGGCCCTAATAGCGAATCATAGCGACTCGCTATTGAGGACACGCAAAACGGTATTCATGTAGGAATTGCTAAATAAATAGCGATTCCTACATGTTCTCTATTTGCGAGTAGCAATTTGCTACTCGCAAAAAAAGGAATAACTCCCCATTCATTCCTATGGGCCAAAAGGCCCATAGGAATGAATGGGGAGTATCCCTCATTTGCGAGTAGCAATTTGCTACTCGCAAATCAGATAGCGATTTTAAGGGTGCCAGGGGTGTCCAAAGGACACCCTGTAGCCCCCCTAAAATGCACATTTGAACAGGTGTTGCGCACACACATGTCCAACGGACATGTGTGTGTGTAACATGCAAAAGAAAAAAATGCACTAAAGTGCTTTTTACACTATTTACGCAATTTACCACCAAGTCAGACCTGGTGGTAAATTGAGACCAAATATTGCGATTTCGCTATTTTTATTTGTTTGATGAATTGCATTTAAGGAATCTCTATTAGAGATTCCTTAAATCCAATTCCTCGCAAATATGCGAATTCTTAAATAGCGATTTTTGCATTTGGGATGATGAATCCCAAATGCAAAAATTGCACTCGCAAAAGGCAAGATTCTGAGAATCTTGCCCTTTGCGAGTGCAATTTAGCTTGATGAATCAGGCTGTAAGGTCTTTGTGGCCTTGGCTTCGCCTCAGAAGTGGAAACGGACTACAATTAGATAGAGAAATTACTCACAGTGCTAGAACTTTCGAATTTCTGTATTGAGAGCCACATAAAAACATGCTTTATTATAACTGCTACTACTAATAATATCAATAAAACAAATTATAATATTACTCGAATTAGTAATATTTGTATTATATTTATATTGGTATTACTGTTAATAATAATAGTAATAATTATATTAATCATTATAATATAAGTATGTGTATTATTATTATTGTTATTATTATTATTGTTATTATTATTATTATTATTATTATTATTATTATTATTATTATTATTATGATATAATAAAAAGAATACGAAGAATACATGTTATTGTTTCATGATTAGTGTGCACTAAGTTTCGTAGCCTCTGGAGTTTGGTCTTATCAGTATGCTGATGAGGTGTTGTCATCATACCACAGGCAGGCAGCCCTCTCTGACCCCACGTGCCCCCATTGAGCGCTCGCGGGAAGTCGCGCGGCAATCTTCTGCCGCCTCTTTCTGGGTGTGCGCGTGACTTCTGTCTTTAAAGAAAACCTGCCATTGGAATTACGCTGATGACTCTGCTAACTACACGCAGGCTCATTGTCGATATGATAGAACTGCTTATTTCGATTCCTGCCTGTTTTCGTCTTTATCTAACAAACGAATGTGGTTTTTTTTTGTTTGCATTGCAAGCAGCAGGGGGAGGAATGCCATCCGTTTTCTAAATGAGTTTCTCTGGCGTGTCAGACAAGGTCTCTCAGTCGTTCATAATGCCTATGGCCTGCCATGCCGGTCCCTTTATTTCCACAAAGCTAATAACGTGGCTCGTGGAAACTCATCCATTCCCAGCAACGGCCCCTGCATCAGCTCCCTTTGACATTAAAGAACCAATCTTATTAGCACAGTGAAATCCAAGCCCTTGCCTACCAATGGCGGCTCGGTGATGATGCATGGCACCGAGCTATTGGACGGGTTGCATATGAAGTCATGAAATAACTGAGTGTATCCTCTCCTTCTATAAGTCTTTGAGGAATGACACGCTGGCTTTTTTAGCTCCAGCTCAGCAGGTGCTTCTCTGTCCGCCATATATCTACTCAACATTTAATACAGAGCGGGAAAAGGAGAGCGCCCCTTCTCCTATGAAGGGAAATAAATTTATTCTGAAGCATCTCCGGTAGTTTTTTGATTTATTGAAGATGGATCAGCTGTGCCCTTAATAAAGCTTATGGTTCTGCCATTAAATTTCCAGAGATTAAAAACATGATGGAGAATATAAATGACATGCGGGCTTGAATTAAATGTCCCATGGCGCCCATGTGCGCTGCTGCTTCTAAAGAAATGCTCGCAATATACCACCTGGCAATGGTAATTGCTTTCTCCTTGAAATGTTACCAGAATGTTCTAGAGAGAGGGTGTTTTTCAGCACAGTCTTAGTGCACGAGGAGAGAAAAAAGACGAGTTCTGTCTATAAAATCCCTCCTGTGAAGCGAGGGCCATATAACAGTAGACTTGGAGCGGCGGCAGTCCCAGTAAAATGTGAATGGCCCATTGTCCCTTCACAGAGTTATTTCATGTGTAGATCTTTTACCCGCATTGGAAGTTTCTGCATATGGAACAGATTGTTCTTTTTACAAACCCTGAGACTTTCGCCTTACTTTGAATGTATTCTGCAGCGCATATGACTAATGGCATAACTTTGTTTTCTCTGCAAGCCCTCCCTCCACATTATTTTTTCTGGTCTGTCAGGTTGCTCCTGTACCATTGGCTTGCTTTAGGGGTACCACTCCCCCAACTTTTGGCTTTGACCATTTGCAAACTGTGAAAATCTTTGGATTTTCTTTAAAACTTCTTCCAGTGGGAACTGTTAAACGATTTGTTTTCATCATGTCTGAGTATTATGATGATGAGGAATATGAATATTATAATGAGGAAGAGCCCTCTGCTTCCATGGATGACTTCATGGGTCAAGCCTTATTCCAAGCGATTGCGCCTTTGAAGCGGCATTTATCGGAGTATGCTGCGCAACAGGGTTGGTTGCCTCCTTCCTCGGCCCGCAGTAAGAAGTCGCCCAAAAACCCTCATCGTGCCGACTTTGTGAAGTTGGCAAAGAATTTATCTACTACGCCTGCGGCTAAGAAGCGTCCTGCTCCTGTTCATAATTCTCCTACTTCTGACTCAGACAATGCACCTGGAGAACAACAACGACCGCAACACCATCACCCTGCTCGACAACCTCGCCAACCTCTGTCTCAAGCAGCTGGTGTCCACCCCCACCCACCTCGCCGGACACACACTCGATGCCATCTTCTCATCCAGCAAAGACATCGCCTTCAGCCACGCCACTGGACTCCACTGGACGGACCACAGCTGCGTCCACTTCACCTTCAGAAGAACGACGATCCACCACCACCAGCCACAAGCTGCTCGAAGAAACTGGAACAAGATCACAGCCGACCAGCTCGCCGCCTCCCTGAGCCAGCACCCTCCCGCCAGCTCAGCGAACCCCAGCCAGGCCGCCGACAACCTCACGAAGTGGATCAGCTACTGCGCGGACGAACTCGCCCCACTGAGAACCCCGCCCAGCAGACCCGGCAGCAAGAAGGCCCCATGGTTCACCGACGAACTCAAGAGCTCCAAGAAGAACTGCCGAGCCCTTGAGAAAGCCTGGAGAAGGGAACCAACACCGGACAACATGACCACCCTCAAGCTTGCCACCCGGAAGCACCACCAACTGATCCGCGCCACCAAGAAAACTGCATTCAAGGACCATCTGGACAACAACGCACACAACTGCAAGGAACTCTTCAACATCGTGAAAGAGCTCTCCAACCCCAACGCCGGAAACAACGACATCACCCCATCGCAAGACCTCTGCAACTCCCTCGCCTCCTACTTCCACAACAAGATCGCAGACATACACAACAGCTTCAGCACTCAACCGTCGCACGCCACGACCGAACCACCGCCCCCCACCACCACCCTCCGCGCCTGGACTCCGATCAGCACCGAAGACACGGTCCGCGTGATGAACTCCATCCACTCCGGATCTCCGACCGACCCCTGCCCTCACCACGTCTTCAACAAGGCCGACGCTGCCATCGCACCCCACCTGCGGGACATCATCAACACCTCCTTCGACACCGCCACCTTCCGGAGAGCTGGAAGCACGCCGAACTCAGCGCCCTACTAAAGAAACCTACAGCGGACCCCACCGAACTCAAGAATTACCGCCCCATCTCGCTCCTCCCGTTTCCAGCCAAAGTCATCGAGAAGACCGTCAACAAACAACTGGCCGCCTTCCTCGAGACGAATGGATCCCTCGACCCCTCACAGTCTGGCTTCCGAGCCAACCACAGCACCGAGACCGCCCTCATCGCTGCCACCGATGACATCCGAGCCCTGATGGACAACGGAGAAACAGCGGCCCTCATCCTCCTAGACCTCTCCGCGGCATTCGACACTGTCTGCCACCGCACCCTAGTGCAGCGCCTCAGCAACATCGGAATCCAGGAGAAGGCACTGGAGTGGATCATCTCCTTCCTCGACGGAAGAACACAGAGAGTCCGCCTACCACCGTACAAGTCAGAGGCCACCAAAGTCATCTGTGGCGTCCCGCAAGGATCCTCGCTGAGCCCCACCCTCTTCAACGTCTACATGAGCCCCCTCGCGGCCATCGCACGCCAACACAACCTCAACATCATCTCCTACGCTGACGACACCCAGCTGATCCTCTCCCTGACCAACGCCCCCGCTCCACCACCAGAGCCAACCTTCATGAAGGGATGAAAGACGTAGCCGAGTGGATGACGACCAGCCGCCTGAAACTAAACTCAGACAAGACGGAAGTCCTCATCCTGGGCTCCTCACCCTCCACCTGGGACAACTCCTGGTGGCCCCCACCCTGGGCACCGCACCCATACCGACAGACCACGCACGCAACCTGGGCTTCATCCTGGACTCCTCCCTCTCCATGACCAGACAAGTCAACGCCGTCTCCTCGTCGTGCTTCAACATCCTGCGCATGCTACGGAAGATCTTCCAGTGGATCCCCACCGAGACCAGGAAGACGGTCACCCAGGCCCTCGTCACCAGCCGACTGGACTACGGCAACGCCCTCTACGCCGGAACCACCGCCAAGCTCCAGAAGAGACTCCAGCGGATCCAGAACACCTCAGCCAGACTCATCCTCGACATCCCCCGACACAGCCACATCTCCGGACATCTGAGAGACCTGCATTGGCTCCCCGTCAACAAAAGAATCACCTTCCGTCTCCTCACCCACGCACACAAAGCCCTACACGATCAAGGCCCGAGCTACCTCAACAACCGCATCAACTTCTACGCTCCCAAAGGCCATCTCCGATCAGCCAGTCACGCCCTCGCCGCCGTCCCCCGCATCCGAAGAACGACAACAGGAGGAAGGTCCTTCTCCTACCTGGCCGCCAAGACCTGGAACTCCCTCCCGACCGACCAGCGCCTGACCCAAGACCACCTCTCCTTCAGGAAGAAGCTCAAGACCTGGCTGTTCGAGCAGTAGCAGCACCCCCCCCCCAAGCGCCTTGAGACCCTCCGGGTAAGTAGTGCGCTCTACAAATGTCTTGATTGATTGATTGATTCTACTTCTTCATCTTCGTCCTCAGAGCCTGCGAGGCCGCCTCCTTCCAAGAAAGCTAGGAAGGAACACTTTGTGGATGCTCCTTCCGCATCACAAGTATTGACATTTGACCCGTCGGACATTATACACCCTAACTCATCTTCGTGGTTGCCCTCTCCGGAAGTGGCAGCTTACATCCAGGACCACATTCGCACCCCTTTCGAAAAGGATGTGCGGGCGCGGTTGCGCTCTGAGTGTCCTCTGCCTGATCTTGCCAACATATTGGCTGTCACTCCTGAGGTAGATCCAACAATGATTACCTACATGAAGAAGTATTCCAAGGATCCAACTAAAGGTTTGGATCGTTCTTGGCGACTGTGTCAGGATAAACTTTTGGATTAGTTGGGGCCTCTTACGAAGATTCTTGATTTAGCTTACAGAGCCAAGGAGTCTGGAGCTCTGATTGATCCCGATGAACTGGTGGGGTGGTCCCAACGTGCTGTGTGCATGCTTGGAAATGCGAACTGCGCATTATCCTCAGAACGTCGTCGATCCATTTTGATGAAGTTGGATTCCAGACTGACTGATTTGGCATCTTCAGAGTCCGGACCCCAGGCACAGGGCTTGCTTTTCGGAGCTCCTTTCCTTAAGGAGTTGACTAAGTTTGTATCCACATTCAGTGGGTTGGATAAGGCCCAGGCCAATCTTCGCAGAGCCTTTCAACCACTTTTTGGCAGGGCCGGATGAAGGGGACGTTCGTCCGGCCGTGGCACAGATCAGGCCTCGCAGCGGGGCAACAAGTCCCAGAAAGGAAACCAGAATTTCTGCAATACAAAGTCAAGTTTCTACCCCTCCAAGAAGGGCAGAGGTACCTACGGCAAAGGTGGTTACAACGGTAATCAAGGAGGTCGACAGGATTCCGCCTCAAGTGAGCTTAATTCTCGCTTCCAATGTGGTGTTGGGGGGCAGAGTGCAATCTTTTCTCCAAAATTGGCGTTTGATCTCAAACGATGCCTGGGTGCTGGAGACGGTACAGGGGTACAAGATAGAGTTTTACACTCGCCCTCGCCAGCATCTTTGGCCTCAGCCTCTTGTTTTTTCCCTACAAGATCAAAGGGTTATCTCCGCAGAGATCGCCTCCCTTCTTGCCAAGGGAGCCATCGTGGCCACGACTCCTCATCCCCGCGGCTTCGTCAGCAATGTTTTTCTCATCGAGAAAAAAGGGGGAGGGTCTCGTTTGGTCCTCAATTCGAAGGACTTCCACGGCGGGGTGGTATACCGCCATTTCAAGATGGAGGGCATCCATCTTCTTCGAGACCTACTTCAGGAGGGCGACTGGATGGTTCGGCTAGATCTCAAGGACGCCTATCTCTCGGTGCTGATTTATGCCCCTCATTGCTGTTATCTTCAATTTCAATGGCTCGGGAGTTGGTATGAGTCCAAGGTCCTTCCTTTCGGCCTCTCTTCAGCTCCGTGGTGTTTCACAAAGCTTCTTCGTCCTGTGATGGAGTCTCTGAGGTCTCGCGGAGTTCGTCTGATTGTTTACTTAGACGATGTCCTTCTCTTGGCGCAGTGTCCTCTCCTTCTTCGTACTCATTTACAATGGTCCATAGATCTTTTGCAGTCTTTGGGTTTCTTAGTGAATCCGCAGATATCCGACTTTACTCCATCTCAATCGATGGATTTCCTGGGCTTTAGCATAGACTCTGTCTCCTGCCAATTACTTCTTCCCGGACAGAAGATCAGGTCCATTAAGAGGGACTTGCGTCTGCTTCTAACCAAACAGACTGTTTCCTTGCGCTCGGTGGCTCGAATTGTGGGCCTTCTGTCCTCTTCCATTCAGGCGATCTTTCCGGGTCCACTGTACTATCGAGCGCTTCAGCGTCTCAAGATCAGACATCTTCAGAAGGGTCTGCGATATTCCAATCATATTCCCCTTTCGGAGGATGCCCGAATGGAGATGCTGTGGTGGCTGGACCACATGGGGGCATGGAACCGTCGGGCGCTATTCGGGAAGACTCCCGATGTGGTGATCGAGTCCGATGCCAGCCTCTGGGGTTGGGGGGCCCGTTGCGGTTCGGTGACGACGGGGGGTCGTTGGTCCCCGGAGGAGCTGTCCTTGCACATCAATTGCCTGGAACTTCTGGCGGGTTCTTTCGCAATTCGGTGTCTTTCCCCTCAACAGACGAATTGTTGCATTCTTCTCAGGATGGACAACATATCTGCAGTTCGTTATGTGAACAAACTGGGGGGCACAAAGTCCAGACTTCTGTCAGAGATTGCAAAGGATTTTTGGCATCTATGTCTGCAACGCAAGATCACGGTTATTGCAGACTATCTGCCGGGTTCTTACAATCAGATTGAGGACTGGAATTCTCGCCACCTACGAGACTTCAGCGATTGGAGGCTTCACCCTCGGGTCTTTCGGAGGCTGACTTACATTTGGGGGTCTTGTCATCTCGACCTGTTTGCCTCCCGTCTCAATTCCCAACTTCCCCAATTCAACAGTTGGCACCCGGACCCGGAAGCCCTGGCTACGGACGCGTTTCTCCAGCCTTGGCCTCCTCGCCTTTGTTATGCGTTTCCTCCTATCATAATGATCCCTTGAGTTCTTGCTCAGACGCGCCAGTTCTCTTCGGAACTCGTTCTGATCACGGAGATGAGCTGCTCAACACCGATCCTTCTTCCACACATGTGGAACCTTCTTTTGGATCCCCTTCACGAGCCTCATCCTCTGGTGTTGTCGGGTCAGCTCCTATTGGTGGCCTGGAGGATTTCGGGGGATGCTGGCAAGTCCCTGGGTTATCGGGAGACGCTACCCGATTTATCAATGAAGCTTGGGCCCCCAACACACGCAAGCGTTATGCATCAAGTTGGAAACGTTGGTGTGATTGGTGCTCACAACGGTCGGTGGATCCCATCCCAGCAGATCTCGCTTTGATTAGCAACTTTTTGGCTTCTATAGCTTGTTCTGGACTAGCTTTCAGAACAGTGAATAACTACCGTTCTGCCATTTCGGCAGGTCATCTTCCAATTGACGGCAAACCAGCGGGAGAACATCCCTTGATTTCTAAATTGCTGAAAGGCATTCGGATGGTAAAACCTCCTTGCCCCAAGTATGTTGCCTTGTGGGATGTGTCTGTTGTTCTACGTTTTCTTGCTTCTTGGCCTTCCAATGCTTTGCTGACCCGAAAGCAACTTTCAGCCAAGCTGACGATGCTTTTGTGTTTGATATCCTGCAAACGGGTTTCTGATGTGCGAGCCTTAATTCTCGCCGGTCGCACGTTCTCCCCTGAGGGTGTCACTTTTGTTATTTCTAAACGGACGAAATGTAATACCTCCTCCGTTTCTTATCCCTCTTTTGCTCACAATCCTCAATTGTGTGTGGTTCAGTATATCAAGGATTACGAGGTAAGCACTGCATCTTTACGACATGATTTACATGGTCAACTTCTTATTGCTTTGCAAAAGCCTTTCAAGCCTGTTACTCCTGCTACACTGGCGCGTTGGCTACGTTGGCTCATGCAGGAAGCGGGCATTGATATTTCCCTGTTTGGTGCTCACTCCGCAAGAGGAGCTAATGCTTCAAAGGCTTTTTCCATGGGTGTTAGTCTCCATGATATCATGAAGGCTGCGGATTGGTCCTCTGAATCTGTGTTCAAGACGTTCTATTTTAAACCAATTATTGATGTTGCCTCTGTCGTGGTGGATAAGCTTTAAACAAGCATAATCGGAGCCTCCGTCCTGCCATAGAATTAAAAATTTGCTAACATTCGTGCCAAGAATTTTCAATTCTATTAAGGACAGGAGGCGAGGATTATCCCACCCATGTTATTCTGTAATGATTGCATTGTTCTGTGCAGTTATAATATAACTTCTTGTTTCTGATTTAGTAAACAATGTTTTCTGCAATGTATCCCGCCCTCTCATGATTATTTCCTTCATTGTGTTGTGGGTGTACATATTACGGCTGTATTTTGATATTTCAGGTTCCGACCTCAAATGATCGTTGGATTCGACGTCTTCGGTTGCTGCTTTGGTTCGTCCCTCTGGTCCTTGGATTTGCCTTTCTGCTTGATCTATGGATGACCTGCGGCCAGATGTTCTTCATGGATCCTTGGTTTTTTCTTCTATGATTTTGACTTTTCTTTATTAACTGTTACTGACAAAGAAAGAGGAAGTTATGACCTCTGTGACCCTATTTATACTGTTGGTGTACTCATGGGTATTGTAGTTTTCTTCTTTACTGTGTACTGATTAGCTGCTGTTTTTTACAGTAAAGAAATAGAGAAAGCATAATCCTCGCCTCCTGTCCTTAATAGAATTGAAAATTCTTGGCACGAATGTTAGCAAATTTTTAATCATGTAGTTATATGGTACCTTAAGGGTAGAGGTCAGTGCTTAATTTGTCGACAGTGGTTTCCGGTGCTCGGCACCGGCACTTATTTTTGGGCAACAGCATTTTGACAGTCTGCCACATGGTGGTGATGTTTATCTGATTGAGAGATGATTTCAACAGAGTTTGTTTATTAATTCAATCTACATTAAAAATGACGAATACCTGCCACTAAGGCATTCATTTAGCTTTGGGCGGCCTGGAGTAGTCATAATTGTCACACTTATCGGAGTGTGATGGTTAGTAGCTGTGTTGATACTGTAATTGGCAGCGCTGACAGCAGCAATGAGCGGTTCAAGCGGAAATTACCTCCTGACAAGGACACTGGCACTGACTTTTTTTTTTTTTTTTACATATTAAGTAATGGCAGTGGTGGAACAAAAAGTGATGCCCCCCTGCAGAAAGCGATGAGGAGCCCATGAGTCTCTCATATATCACAAATAATCATTGGCTTTGGGAGGAATGCCCCTCCCTGCGCTCCCCCAAAAGGTTGAGGGTCCTCTAAAGACCTGGGAGCTCTCCATGCATTACGCCCTTGCTTAATGGAAATGTTCGGATTATTTGCTAGAACACTAGACATAGTCTCCAGCGGGCAGGAACGTCACTGGCTGACTTTTGTTGTAACCCCTCTCTCTTCCTGGGTATCCCTACAAGGAACTATCTGAGCAATGCTTCTACATCATTCTTCCAAGTCACACTACTTACTTTAAATGATCCAACACAAAGTGTCAGGCAAGGACCAAGTGTCTACCCTACAGAAGCTAATAAGAACATTCTCACAGCCATCGGGGCTTTAAGTGGGCCGGGTCTGTCCGGGTCTGAGCACCGGCAGTTCTTTTCAGGGGTCCTCGAAACGGGTCTCTTTCGGGCTCTATTGTCAGGCCTCCAAACTTAGTCCGTTTTCTTTTTTTTTCCTCGACTGCAGTGAGAGCATGAACATCGATGTGCCCATGCTCACATACAACTTCAGAAGCTGACTTCTTACTTTTTAACAGCGCCCCTTGCCGCACTTTCACTTGTACAGTAGGTGTGGCGCTGTCCCCGGACTCACGACACTCCCTCTCCCCGCCCCCACTACTCGACAGCAGAAGCCAGGTGTAGCAGTGCCACCGGGTCACAACTCCATCTTGAAGGAAGACGAGCGGTCGGAAACTGCGTGGTAACTGGCACAGGATCATCTAAAGCCCTTTGAATTAATTTTGTCCATGTGAAGAAGCTTTTTTTCAGCTTGCATTCCAACCTCAATAACTGATCACAAAACTACCCCAAAGGCAGTGTGTCCAAATAGAACAGAGTTTTCATTTAATGACTGTGTTTTTTTGTCTCGGATCAGAAAGGCACAACAACATACCCTCAAATATTATTTATACATACAAGTGTGCTTCCATCGCTGTATTATTTGATATAAAGTGGCAGGCACTCGAAAAACCACGTGCAGGCAGTAAATAAACATTCATACCATCAGCCGAAAAACCAGTCACCCCTCCCTGTGCCTCCATCTGCTGCAACTGCTTCGCACTTAGGTACCGGCTGCAACAAAAATGAATAGTAAATTTGGGTGGTTTCTTTCACCAACTTATTTCTGCCTAGGTTTAGACAGTTTCACAGTTATTTCGGATCTAGTCACTTAGCACCCTTCCACCTTTACCTGCGATCCTTTCATTAACAGTGCGTGCAGAGATGGGGTAAGCCAATGCTGAACAGCCTCACCCCCATTCTGAAAAGGATTGACAGCGAATGAGGAAAAGCCAAGATGTGCACCTACCCATTGGGACAGGAGTGGAGTGGTGACAGCAGTTTTGTGGCGCTAGGGGACTCCATTTGATTTCATGGAAATAGAAAAATTCACGTACCTACTACCTACAAAACGGCTGTTTGCTGCGAAGTGCCGGTCCTCTTGCATAAAAAATATTGCAGCACTGCTGAGAAGTGCAGGTACTCTCTCTCTCCCCTTCAACTTACAAAAGTGCGGCCACTGTACTGGAGAGCACATGCCCGTTTGAAGCACTGGATAGTAAATGAAACTCGCCCTGCCAAGGACACACAAAAAAGGCCCCCGCATCCCTGCACTCAAACAAAGCCAATGTCTAATTCGTATTGTAGGCTTCGTTTGGGCAGCCAGCCAGTCAGTTTTAAAAGTGCATTTGTTTTATGTACTTTGTGCAACACGTTATTGCTTCTTGAAGGTACTAAATGTATCTGCTCACCCTCAGCTTCGGTTGGCAGAGCACTGTTTGTGTTGCATGTTTAGTGCAGAGGTTTAAGTGGGCCGGGTCTGTCTGGGTTTGAGCACCAGCAGTTATTTTCAAGGGGCTTCAAAACGGGTCTCTTTCAGGCTCTATTTTCAGGCCTCCAAAGGTTGTCTTTTTTTTCCCCCTCGACTGCAGTGAGAGCATGCACATCAATGTGCGCATGCTCATTTTGCTCCCTACTGAGCAGTGGAGGTAGTGAGCATGCCAGGTGAGCCGCGTTGTAGGCTTTTAAGAGATCCATTTTCTCTCAGGATTTCCCTTCTTGCAGCGCAGGTGCGTCGTGGTGCCAGCCTTCACATCGTGGGATGAT
The DNA here is from genome assembly GCF_964261635.1 of Lissotriton helveticus. Lineage (NCBI taxonomy): Eukaryota > Metazoa > Chordata > Amphibia > Caudata > Salamandridae > Lissotriton > Lissotriton helveticus. Next base: position 1,013,998,933 of record NC_136072.1, read on the forward strand.
TAGGAGAGAGACGACCACAGGCAGCCAGGGGCGTAACACAGGCCCCTGCAGACCCCGAGGTGCGGGGAGGCCCTCACCCTCCAGAGGGCCCCGTTAGCACCGCACATCTGCTGGGGAGCTCTAGATTGAGTCCAGAGGGGTCCCCTTCACTCACCCTGCAGGGGGGACCCCTCAAGGTTTGTTACGCCACTGCAGGCAGCCTGCTCCAGCACAACCCTGCTCTGACCATTCACACTGAGCGTCAAGGCTGCAGTGTAACCCAGCAACAAGTGAAACGCAGAGAGAGGAACTAGTCTGCGTGATCCTGCCCCAGCCCTAACACAATGCTAGTTATCTGGATGTAGACCACGCCCATACTTGGATAGGCCACGCCCCTTTAAGAGGTTTTTTTCCCACTTAAAGCCCTGACAGCCATCACCATGCTTCTCTTCCCCCAGTCAGTGAGTTTGGGGACATCTGTAGTGCACAGTTTGCCTGTGAGTTTGAGGCAAACTCATTGCTTCTGCGGCTGAAATGCTACAGACGCTTAACACCACTTTTCTTTCCACCTAATTCCCCAGTTTTAGAGATGTGGGAAGTTTGAATGTTTTCTAATGCACTGATGGTTTGAACATGGCCACATTCTATGTCCTCACTCTAGTGACCCATCTCCACCTGCATGTTCACCATTAACCCTGGGCGTAGTACGCGTAGTCGCGCTACGCGAAGCTACGCGAAGCTACGCGAAGATGTTCTCGCACTACGCGAGCTTCGCGAGCATGCGTAGTAGCTTGCTGGTCCCGTTCGCGAGCCGTTTTTCTTGCTCGGGAGCGCGTTGTGCGTGTTCGGGGCGCTGTCTGTGTGCTCGGGGGATTGTTGCGTGCGACCTTACCCATGTGGTGGGCTATGGGCGCGGCCATCTTGTTTTTTCAATTGTCCCGCCCGCTCGCGTCCCCTATTTCCTCTTCCGGGTCGTGTATAACGTGTTCGCGCGGTGCACGTCTTGTTCGGGAACACAACTACTTGTTCACGCTGACAAAGTGCGTGTTCGCATGAAATTGCGCGCGAACTTACCCACGTGGTCGCGATGGGCGCGGCCATCTTGTTTTCCACACTCTATGCTATGGTTCTGGGCCTAGTTTTCTATCCACCTTATATCTGTGCAATCTTTACCTATTTTCACAGTTTTTCTTACTTTTTTTACTTATCATCTATCTCTCTCTGTCCCTAAGTTTATATTTTGCATTTTATTTCTACTTTTTCACCTTTTTTTAAACTTTTCTACTTTTTTATTTTACTCCTACTTCTTCCCCCTAATTTTTTTTCCTTTTGTTCTAACTTTTCTTTTCCACCTCCACCCCAGAACCATGGCAAAGGGGAGCAGCAGAACCGGCTCGAAGGGCAAGGCGCCTGCGCCCAAGAGCCGGCTGCCTTGCGGCAGAATGCGACCTTCAGGGGTGAAGGCCCGGAATCTTTTCGGGGAGGCGGAGGTGGCCGCCCTTGTTTTTTTTATCCAGCGCAACCTCCCCTTGACCTTGGCAGCAGGCGGCAGGCCAGGCTCTGGTTACCTCCCAGAGGAGCGTCACCGCCGGTGGGCGAAGGTGCGCCGGGCAGTCTTCTGCCGCATGGATATCCGGCGCACCCACCAGCAGCTGGCCCACCGGTGGGCAGACATTCTGGACAGGGAGCAGGACCTGTTGGACCTCCTAGGTGTCGAGGTCATGGGGCTTGGTGAGTAGCTAGTAATATTAATATATGTATATATAGTAGTATTAGTATTGTGTATAATTCTGGGACAAATAAGTAACACGATTACTTGTGCGCTTAGTTACATTGCAGATCAATTCCGTCTCAAAATCTTCTATTACCGTATGACACAGGTGCTGCTCGCTCGCCACTTCTCTTACTGGTTTGTAACTGTGCGCTAGCTTGGGCTGGTGATTATTGATGTTAGAGTTAACTTTAGAGAACTGAAGTTAGTTAATGCTATTGCTAGAGTCTAGTCCTTACATTGTCCTTTAGTGAAATAGTGGTGGATGGATAGTATTAGTTCATATTTTCTTAACGGTCTGCATGACGCTGCGCCTCCTCTGTCACTGAATGCTTAGTTAGTTCTTATATATCCCACCCCTCCATAGAACCGGTTTGCAGTTTGTTTACTGAGTTGTAAGCTTAGCAGCAATAGCATTGTCACGTCAGTCAGTAGCACTTCATATGACGCAATCAACCAACAATTTCGTGTATGCACAAATGTATGCATGTGTCCTACTCCTCCATCTCATCTATGCATGTTTGCGGGCAAAAATAAAATGGAAATGCCGACTTACTGAACAATAGGCCCGGCTGGATTCTGGAATAGGTGGTGTAGGTCAGGAGGTACTGGCTTCGTTAGTATAGTCTGCAATCAGAATGTTTATGGAACATTTGATTAGTGTTCTATAAGTAGACAGTCTGTGAATCCTGCAAGCCAGTAGTCATTTAGACTTTGAAGTACATTTTATTGCAATTGTTGTTTCCTAAAATGTTTGAGAGGATTTTTGAATGATGTATTTGTTTCACAGCACTCAATGTTTCTCTTTCTTTATTATTTCTTACATGATCAGCACCACCCAGGGGCACGAAGACGGGGTCCAAGTCGGTGGGACAACCACCAGAGGAGCGCTCCTCTACCGAGGATCCTGCTGCTGGCCCCAGTAAGTCCTCCAGTGCTTATATTATTATGAATTATATTTCCCTAACTTTTTAACGCACCTTATTGTTTCAAACCTATTAGGCCTCCTTTCTAATTAAATGTTAGCTAAACCTTCTTTGGTCTTCAATTTGTTTTCCAAATTTTGGGTATCTAATGCCATCCCTGACTAGTTTAAATTCCTTCAAACTGCCTCTGCCAGATGACTGTTTGTGCTACTACTATTAGACTGTCTTTAGCTAAGCTTGCCCTGTAAGCCACTCTTTAGTGAAGGTATTCTTTTCTTTGGAATAAAGCTGTGATAGAATAGCTGTAGCCACTGGGTCCACTCCTGTCTTTTGTGTTGTCATCTGTAATCTCTAGTCTTTGTCAATTCCCACCCCAAAAATGCGCAACCAGATGTTTAGCCGACTAATTTTTGTTAGGTTTTTATACTACTACTACTGTTGCGGTTATTCTCTGCACAGGCACATACAGAACTATGCAGAAGAAAATAGGATGTTGGTGATAGGGAGGTTGGACCTTACTTACACCCTAGTCACAGAACTTAGTCAGAAGAACCCACAATTCAACGACAGTCTACCTACCTAAGTGTCTCAGTCATAGTCATTTGTCCCACTCCGTCCCGACCCCCACAAGAAGATAGTTAGATATACCCAATGATTTTCTTACACAACCCAGAACAGAGGAACACCCTTTCGCTCACTCACTCGTTTAAGTCCACAACACCCCAGACACTCAAAATATACCACAGAGTCTATGTGCAAGTTCAAAAACTTTATTTTTTTAACAACAAGCTTTGTATTGTTGTAACTTGTAAGTTGTTCCATGAAAAACATCCAGCTCCACCATGCACAATAAAGAAGATTAAATACTATACATTTTTGTACAACTAGGCACGATAGAGAACTGTGGGAATTGTGGGAGACCCCTCACCGTTGAACGTATACTGGTTACACATGCATCTTTCGAAAGCTCTGCTAATCTCTGGTTCGTAGAAGGCAATCTTCTCATCTGCCTAGGAGAAAAATATTGCACGTTAGACAGTGAATAACTATGCCAGTTTATAGCAGTCATGCCAAAAAAGTGTAACATTATGGATAAGCAAAAGGGATTAACAATACTGTAAGTAAGTAAGTCAACCTCTTTAGTTGTATGCAACACTCATGTGGCCTCAAAGGTGTCTTTCTTACTGCAACAAGCTGCAAGGTAACAACATGGGCAAAACAGTAGACCCGGATCATTCTAAAATGGTTACATGGCTCAGGCTAACGTTCCAGAAACTAGAGTAGGAGTAGAGATTAGATGACCCTAGGGACCACCTAATAAAGTAAAACTAAACTATGTCTAATGACTGCTGTACAGTAGTACGCAATTTGGACTAGTCACACTTACAATGCTTTATGTTGTACGTAACTGTATTTTCAATCTTCCTTCCTGGTGAAGTACAACTAGTAAAATAGGGGAAGTTGTGCAGGCATCTCAAAAGGTGTACTTGCTTTTATAGGTGCACAGTCACTACCAACGACCAGTGCCACTGCTGACGGGGCCAGCGGCGATACTAATGCCACCCAGGAGGGGACAGTAGTGGCGGCACCTGCAGTAGCAACAGTGGGGGAAGAAACTTCAGCGGTGGGCGGTGGTAAGTTATATTCATTACTTATTTGCATTACTAGGTGGAAGGGGAATATTTCCCTCACTGTGCTATGAGACTTATTAAGAAAGTATGAATTTGAAATTGTACTGGACAATATACAATGGTTGAAGAAGACACCCTTTGCAGCATTACCAGCGTGAGTTGAGTAAACAAGGCCTCTTCTATCAGACTCCAACTCAGCTGTGAAAGTTATGGAGAAGATCAAAAATCAGATCAGATGACCTTGAGGGATGTGTTGAACAAAAAGGGAAAGAAGTGAACTAGGGAGGAAGGAGGAAGGACGAAAGACCATAGAAGGATACTTTGGAAGGTTCATGCACGTGGCTGATATGAATCCGATGCATGGGTTGTTGAAGGATGGGTAGAACTGGAAGGTGAAAGAGAAGATACATGCCTGGTTGGGAAAAACAATATGGGTGCATGGATATAGTGGATAGCAAGAATCATGAGCGGAGTTTGTGACAATGAAACCCAAGGCAAGGAAGGAGTGGACGCATGGGTGGTTGTTGGTGAAAGTGAAACCAGCTAAGGCGATAATAAAGAATGATAGACATGGGGAGCCAAACATACCTTTTCCTTGGCGGAGAACTTAGAAAAGACAAGCGGCAGGAGGAGACCTGCGGACCATCGCCACGCCACACTCTATCAGCAGCAAGCGACCGCTAGCACCAGGCACGCCACCGCCGCTCCGGGACCACAAACCCCGGCAGCCCTTGCGGCGGCGGCACGTTCCCTGACGCATGATCAAGGCGCCAGGAGGGGCTTCATAAGCAGAAAGCCCTCGGTGGAGCGGGGGGAGCCAAACATACCTTTTCCTTGGCGGAGAACTTAGAAAAGACAAGCGGCAGGAGGAGACCTGCGGACCATCGCCACGCCACACTCTATCAGCAGCAAGCGACCGCTAGCACCAGGCACGCCACCGCCGCTCCGGGACCACAAACCCCGGCAGCCCTTGCGGCGGCGGCGCGTTCCCTGACGCATGATCAAGGCGCCAGGAGGGGCTTCATAAGCAGAAAGCCCTCGGTGGAGCGGGGGGAGCCAAACATACCTTTTCCTTGGCGGAGAACTTAGAAAAGACAAGCGGCAGGAGGAGACCTGCGGACCATCGCCACGCCACACTCTATCAGCAGCAAGCGACCGCTAGCACCAGGCACGCCACCGCCGCTCCGGGACCACAAACCCCGGCAGCCCTTGCGGCGGCGGCGCGTTCCCTGACGCATGATCAAGGCGCCAGGAGGGGCTTCATAAGCAGAAAGCCCTCAGCGTCGCGGGACGCGAGCGGGACGCCCGGGGCCAAGCCCGGGCAAAGGGCGGGCCCTCTACGGCCCTCATCGGCCAGAGGAGGCTGGGCTGGGCCACCCCCCCAAAGTACATCACTTCAGGCCGCGATTAAGGTAATCTACAGTGCTGTATAACACTCAGTGAAATTTATTCATTCTCACTGCACCCTTGCTCAACATATCATGAGGAAGCCTGTAAGAAAGTCTAAAATGCCCACTTTGAGATCAAGCACCAGATCCAAACCGGATTCCCAAGCAACATTACCAACTCTAACTGCCATCGATAAGATGCTTAAGCAAACCATAGGGGCAGTCTCCAATGCCATTGCTAACACGGAGAGGAGGTTGTCTTTACCACCTGTGATCATCGTCCAAGACACACAGGAAACTACAAACAACATCTCAGCAGCCTCTCTAGATCTCGCAGATGACCCTGACATTAGCCTGGTCATTTCCCCCTCCTCACTCGTCGATCTCCCGTGCGCCCAGGCTCCCACGGAGAGGAACAGGGAGCAATTTGCCTCACAAATCAAAAATAGTAAGAGGAAATCAAACACCACGGAAAATAACTGGCCTAAGGAAGGCCCGAAAAATGGGGGGAAAAACCATAACTTGGTGACACCAGTAAACCCCCCTACTACAGGAATACCTTGCTGGATTACCAACATGGTGACTGACCTCAAAACGGACTTAGAACATTCCATCACTGTGTTGATAAAACCCCTTATATCTAAAATCGATAGGTTGACATCCCTTGTAAACAACAAAGGTGTTGGATTGAAGCCCCAACCAACACAAGGGGGCGCCACATTAACAACAAATCTGGATGGGGTCTCACCTAATACACTAAAGAAAGACAAGGCAAATCCAATCCAGGACGCGGTTACAAATAATCTCCCTAGAGACCCACAAATAAGCACAAAAGTCACTCAGACAGGTAGCAACACATCGAACATAGATAAGACCAATAAACAAACAAACTCCAAAACACCTAAACCATCCTCCGGGGCCGCTCAAACATCAGCTGGACACAACATCCAAACACCGAATTTGAACACTAAGGCAAATCCCATCCCTCCAGTTAACACTAAAGACAACAAAACAGCATCCCGCTTCAGGATAATTAATTTGCCACCTGAAGCCTTACCCTTCGTAGTGGTATTAACAGGAGTTCCACCTCTAAGAGAAGGCAAAAGGGAAACGCCCATAGAGTTAAAAAATAAATGTGCCCAGTGGCTGCAAATACATAGACCACTACCCCCCAACATTGATGGTCAGATTCTTTCTGCAAGAAGGGGGGAATGGATCGGCAAAGGCATCAAGACAATAGCAGGGGATATAATTACGGTGGATTTTAGAGACATTGCAGCAGTTAACTACATTTGCAATGTGCCTTCTAGTGACACTCACTCACAAATCTATCCCCTACATTTATCCTACTTCTATCCTCATGTACTTCATAGACCTATGCACACCAACAGACCCTCGCTGCCTAGAAACCCCCAAATGGATACCCAATTTACACCAAACCAGTGGCAAAGGCCTTTTTACGCGACTACAAATTATGATCCCTTTGATACGCAGTACGCACACTGGAATAGGTTTGGCGTCCTCGAACAGGTGGATTGACACGAAAAGGGAAAGCAAATCCTGAAACACATAAGGCCAAGGGAGGCAGAAGTGCTGGATATAGGAACGGGAAGGGGAGATGTGAACACGTTATCGCCTGCCCATCATAAGGGAGCTGGTAACAGATCTCCCAAAATAAGTAGAGGTAGAGTTGACCTGATAAAAGCCACAGACTATACGACCACCACAGAACAAAGCAGAACAGTTACCCACTGCAGCCCACAACCTAGATTCACCAAATTAACCAAAATTGGCGAGCAGGCAGTGCACTCATCAGGAGACCAAATCGGACGTCCCAAGGAGAACACTTATGAACACTTACAAATCGTATCCTGGAATATAGCAGGATTAGCAGCCAAATTCGAGTCCCGAGAATGGCTCAGTTACATAAATAAATTTCAAATAATTTGCCTACAGGAAACATGGGTTAGTGAACCAAATGACTACAGTTTAGAGGGCTACAAAAGTTTCTTTGTCCCAGCCATAAAAGCAGCTTCAGGGAGAGCTAGTGGGGGATTAGTGATATACGTTAACTTACTTATCCAGGGCACTTGGTCAAATCTCAATCAAGGCTCACACAACCTACAAGCAGTAAGGTTCCACTCCAAATCATTACACCTTTTTCTGGTTAACTGGTATAACGCTGTTGGTATAACGGAAAAAGGAAAAGCTGTAAGGGAACTGGACTCCTGTCTAGAAAATCTGAATTTCCTAAACAAGACACCAAACCCCCCAAGTCTTATACTGTTGGGGGATTTTAATTGTCACCTTTGTGAAAAACTAAAACCCTTTACTAAAGACTGGTCAAGATGCACCATAGTGAAAGGGCCACATTTTACTCATGCAAAAGAAGGATGGGATCTGGAGAGATTGGTGAAAAGGTATAACCTCACCCAAACCCTAGATCTCGCAGAGCTGGGTGAAAAAGGAGAACTAAACCCAACATATAAAGGCAGAGGTTGCCATTCTTATATTGACTATATCCTTGTCTTCCCCCATTCTAAAAAGGAATATCAGCAAAATCATAATAGATACAAGCATCTATAGTGATCACAATCCGGTGATACTTGTAACGAAAGGGTTTGATTTTAAATTAGGCTCAAAAAGATATGATATAACACAAAAGGCAGCGGATCAAGGAAGGAGAATCAGATGGGCCAGGATTGATGGGGACAGTTTTTATAAAAAACTGATAACGGAGGGCATAAACGCAATCAACACATGCCTTGATCCAAGGATAGAAGGAGCCCTGGTGGTCAAGGCTTTTGAAGAGATTGCGTCCCATATTAATAATCTCTTAAAGACCTCGAGTAACAGTAAAGTACCCCTGACGCCACGTTGGTTTGACTCTGTTTGCACTAAGGCGCACAAAAAATTTAAATTTAGCCTTCATGAAAAACCAAGGAATAATCTCACAGTAGCTCAGAACAGACTGGAATATAAAAAAGCCCTGAAAAAGCGTAAACAAAGCTTGCAAATCCAAGCCTGGGAGGATCTAAGGGACGCCGCAGAAAGGAGAGATACCTCAAGTTTCTGGAAAGTTATTAACTCCCCATGTTTCCAGGACCCAGGTGCACCTAAAATAACAAACATCATCTTGCCAGAACAATGGCAGACTCATTTTCAGAGTCTGTATAACCACACAAAACACTCTATTCAGGGGGATGATCCAAGGAAGTTACACCCAGTCAAACTGGTTTTCTCCCTGGAAGAAGTGGAAATAGGAATAGCAGGGTTAAGCAAAAATAAAGCACCCGGACCGGATGGAATTCCACCAGACCTATTCCTAAGTAGACCTGAGCTATGGGTACCGCTGCTCACTAGGGTCCTGAACGAGGCAATGGTGGCAGGATTGCCTCGCTCTTGGTCGACGGCGACCATAGTTCCGATCTACAAAAAAGGCAATCGTAATGACCCCGAATGTTACCGCCCCATCTCACTCATTGATGTGACTGCGAAAGTATTGGGGCGGGTTATTTTACATCGACTACAAGACTGGGTGGAGGAGCATCAGGTATTTTCGGACATCCAATATGGTTTCAGGGAGGGAAGATCCACCACTGACCAATGCTTGAATTTATATCTCTTGACAGCAAAATACATCATCGCTGGGAAGGGGTCCGTCTACATGGGGTTTATGGACCTCTCTGCGGCCTTCGACCGCGTAAATAGAAGGAAGCTTTGGTCCTTGTTGACAGAACTAGGTGTGGAACAATCCCTTGTGGACATCCTGCAATCCTTACACTGGAACACAGCTGCATGCGTAAGATACAATCAAGAGGGAAACAAGACCGATCCCTTCGTTTGCACCAGTGGAGTAAGGCAGGGTTGCATCCTTGCACCCTTCCTTTTCTCCATATATATCAACTCCCTGGAAAAAGAGCTATTGAAACTAAAGGTGGATTCACCTCAAATCGGTCATCATGCAGTGCCAGTACTACTCTACGCCGATGACGCGGTATTACTAGCTAGAACCCCGTTAGGCCTACAAAAGCTGATTGACGGCTTTGTAGAGTTTATGGGCAAGCTGGATTTAACAACAAATCTGGAAAAATCCTACATCATGTCTTTAGGGCAAAGGAAAAAAGGGAATTTTGCTTACTATATTGGGACTCATAGAATCAATCAGGTTAATACTTTTTCATACCTGGGAGTACTGTTCGATAGCCACCTTAATTTAAACCCCTGGCAGAGAAACACGCTACAAAACTGGCGGCGTCAGTAGGAGCCATTCTGTGGTATGGACAAAGATTGGGAAGGTGGTCCCCAGAACAAATACTAACCCTATACAGGTCAATTTGCTGCGCGAAGGTAACTTATGGCGCAGAAGTTTGGGGCTTCATAGACAACAAAGCACAGCAAATACAGATAGAAGAAAATAAATTCCTGAGAAGAATCCTGAAAGTGCCCCAGAGTGTCCCCGCATATATTATCCATGAGGAAGTAGGTGAATCTTTTATAGAAGACCGGATTAAACTCAAACCACTCCTGGCATGGGCCAAGATATGGACCAACCCGGAGGCGACCCTAACAAGACAAATCATTCTGGACTGCCTTAAACGCGATAAAGGACACAATATACCCTGGCTGAAGTATATTAAGAAAGCATTTGTAGAGATTGACTGTGTAAACTTCTTCAATTCCCCAGAATCCCTAACCAGGGAGAGTAAAATTATGATAAAAAACTTTTTCCAGAACGGTTACGGTTAACTAGAGCCAAGATTGAAAGACTTAAACCCACTGTCTTATTGTACTGTAAACTTTCACCAAAGCAAGGAATGGAGCCATATTTGAGGGTCATGTATAATACCCAGGACCGCTATTTCATGACCCGTTTTAGACTTAATATGCTCCACCACTTATTTGCGGTCCCTGCTGGGTTCACTCACACTGTGGAAGAGAAGGGTACCTGCGGCTGCGACAACAGGTCTCCGCAGGATACCCTTCATTTTATTTTATTGTGCCCATTCTACACAGTGCCAAGACGTAAGTTCCTGGTGGGGATTCTGAAAGAACGAAAGTTCAGACAAGCGAAACAGGCTCTGAAATTTCTTCAGGAAGCTGAAGACGCCTATACTCTATTTTGTACTATAAACTTTATCCGGCTAGCACTAAGGTTACGGAATACCAGAGAATTATGACTGTAACATCGCCCGACCACATGAAAAATGATTTCCCATCCCTCACTGGCCCACTGAATGATGAATTATGATTTTAGCTAATTTATCTCTTTTAATGGAAATTGTATTTTATAACATTTTGTGTGTATATTGTAGATGTGCTTTTATGGTGTCTTTTTAAGAACCGAATAAAGATTATAAATTGAATTGAAATTGAATGATAGACATTTATTTTTATTCGGTTGTTTTCCCCCTAAATGTATTGTATTCATCATAGGTGGAGACTGTCACTGGAAGCAGAGTCTTACTTTGAAAATATAAAAGGAGATAAAAAAAGACTGGTGTTCTTCTGTGTACTCAAGTCCACCCATAGTACTAGGGCCAGTATAATGCCAGAAAAAACTTCAACAAAAGTTACAGGCAGGGGAAGCAGGAAGATAGATTAGATAGATACTAAAAGTTGCCACCATTTGTATGTACTGCGCTTGGTAGTGCTACTATGCCACTATGTATTGAATTAATTTGGAAGAGTTTCAGTTACAATTCTGTTACTTTTTTTATAGATACTCATACTCCTTCCCACAAACCATCAAGGAAGGAGTTGGCAGTCAGGGCCCGGCAAAGGAAACTGCAGGCCATTGTTGAGGAGTACCTCCGGCTGATGGCTGAGGCCGAGGAGGAGGAAGAGGCAGCAGCTGCTGCTTCTACCAATGCCCCAGGCCCCAGCCATGCCCCACCTGCAGGAGTACGGCGCCGTGGTCAGGCATCCGCTCACCGCCGGCATGTAACAACATCTGCCGCCCCCCCACATGGATGCAAATGTAGGTGCCGTGCATTTCGGCAAAAGATTCTCCTCCGGGTGTCAAAGTTGGAGGATCAATTAGAGGAGCGTGTGAAGATATTGGTGGACAAACACCTTAAAGCCCGCCGATTGTGATGGACCCTGTTCATTTGCCCCTTTTTTAATACTTTTGTTGGTGGGTGGGAATTGGGTGTTGGGGTTAACTTATTTTTGTGGGACATTCTTTGGACTTGGACATTGGTTGGGGTTAGGGTGGGGATAGGGGTGGGATAGGAGAGGACTAGGAGGATATTTTTTTATGTACATCAATAAATGTTATTTATTTTAAACGTACACATATGATGTTGTTTTGTGGTGGGGTTACTGTTGTACGTCACAAGGTTTACTCTACATGCAGGGCAGCGGCCAGTGTTTGATTGGAATAATTATTAATTGACCACATGTAACAACATCATGCCAACAGATAGATGCAGTACCGCTCACTGAGTCATATTTGTCCTATTTGTACTACCAGTCTCTCCTCCATTATACCTCCTAGCAAACTTCTCTTCTTACCTGTGATTGATGATGATTAAGTTTGGCACTGCAAGCAAAGCCTAGTTGTCAGGGAAGAGGAGCTTGTCCTCAAACCCTGGTGGTTCTTCCGACAGAAGTAGGTCCTGTAACCCACTAATTATTTCTTCCAACTCGCTCTCCTCTTCCAGCTCTGATTTACGTACTTTGTAGTCTGGTGGTATCAAGTGCTGATTCATTTTTATCATGGTTAACCTCTCCACGCTTTTGGGCGAGAGACTGGTCCTTTTCACAGTCACAATGGCACCAGCAGCACTGAAAACACGCTCAGAAGAGACACTTGCAACAGGGCAAGCTAAATACTTTATCGCCAGCCTGCTGAGCAGTGACCATTGGCTTCTTGTCCTATACCAATATACCAATGGGCTTTGCTCCATGAACACCTCTGTTGCGTCATCCAGATAGGCCTGGACCAACCGCTCAATTTTCATTGGTGCTCAGGTTTGCTCGTCCTCTTTTTGCTTTGTGACAGGAACGGACTTACCCATCCCTTTCTGTAGAAACCAAGCAGCTATTTTTTTGCTTGTGTCTGATGAATCAGATCCTGTTGGTGCGGTTGTTGTTATTGTTTGTGTTGGTGACTGCTGGGAAGCAAACACACTGCTCGCATGCTGTGAAGAAGAACTTGACTCTGTAGGATGCTCAGTAGTACTTGCACTGTCCTGGGCTGGCACTGGCAGGCCTCTAATTGAGAGCTGTTCGTTTTCTAAATCAGTGGCTTCCTCGGCTATTACAGTTTTGTACTTGGAAACATCTCCTTCTGAAAAAGGAATTACTGCATTACTGTTCACAAATAATTTGTACCGTGGATCCAAAATTGTGGCAGTAATGTAATGTTGATGCAACACAATCTTATTTTGAATCCTTGTATTCTGAGATAAGGACTTCGCCAAATTACATGCTTCAAGTTTTCCTTCAACACCTTCGTATGTTTCAGACACCTCCTTCAGCTCTTGCTCCAGCATGTACAACAATGGGATAGCTTGGCTCATAGTACAGTCCTCCCTGCTGACTGCACGTGTGAAGACCTCAAAAGGAAGTAGCATCTCTGTCAGGCATTTAATGAGGTCCCATTGCGACATCTCAACTGTCATGGCTTTAATAACACCAGTTGGATCCCTGATCTTCTTGTCATGACATAAGCATTAAGTGGTATGTACTGCTCAAACAGCCGAACAAGCATGTAATAAGTAGAGTTCCAACGTGTTGGTACCTCCTGGATGAGTGCTTTCACTGGCATTCTATACTCACGTTGAATGACCCGTAGCTGCTTCCGGGCTTTAAAAGAATGATTGAAATGTGTGCAGATTCTTCTGCAAATGGTCAGTAAGCTGCTGACTTTGCTTTCACTTTTCAGAAAGTCTTGAACCACAATGTTAATGCAGTGTGCCAAACCCGGGACCCTAAAATAGCCACCATCTTCCATGGCCTTAACTACATTACTGCCATTGATGGTGGCAACAAAACCAATATTGAGGCCTCTTGGTCGCAGCCATTCAAAGACCTTGCTGTTGAACTCATCCAAAATGTTTGCAGCAGCATGCGATGTCTCCATAGCAAACATGGCTACAGTAGCATGTTTGCGAGTATCATTAAAAATCTCAGTAGTGTCAATGCCTGTAGATATCTTGTCTCTAACACCTGTAAAAGAGATCTAGTGTGCAGTGATGCACATGTAATCAGTGGCTTGGCTACTGGTCCATATCTCTGTTGTCAGGTGGATACTATGCACAGCACTCTGCTGCAAGGCTTTTCCAAGCAATTCCAGCACGTCGTGGTGTAGTGCTGAAACAGCGACTCTAGCAAAATAGTAGCGGCTGGGAAAATTCCATTTTGGGCAGAGGTTGAAACAAATTCCAGGAAACCCACCCCTTCAACAAAAGAAAAAGGGAGAAGGTCCAGAGCTAACATTTTAGCAAGCTTAGCATTGTACAAACGTGCTATTGGGTGGTTGCGCTCGTACTTTCCCTCCTGCCTAAACATGCTAACAATGGTACGCTGCTTGGTATTTCTTTCTGTTGTGCCCAATGCTGTCATTCGCATCGCAGACTTTGCACCCGTACTCCTTGGTGAATCCGGGTTACTCTTACTCTGGTGCCACAGAGATGTTACTGATGCGGAGGATGTGGGATCTACCACTGCAGTGCTGGGGAGTCGGACAGGGGTACTTAGTGTACCACTACCAAATAGAATGTCTCCCTCTTCTTCCGGTTCGACCTGTGGACCTTCTACTGCTTCCCCACCAACATTAATGGTTCCTGCTTTTATGAGACGTAGGTGGTCCTCCCACTTGATTGCATGGTGTTTTTTCATATGGGTCATTTGGCCTCCGGTACCATAGTTTGTACCAAGCTTACCACGACTAACAGAGGAATGACAAATGGAGGATATAGCAATGTTCTCCTCATTTGCGCTAACTGTAAAGAAGTCCCACACTGGGAGGCTTAACTTTTTTCTCCTGCTAGAGGTGCCACTTCCAATGCCGGATGAACTGGAGGTTGTTGTGTGGTGAATTTCACTATGTGGCTGCGCAGTAGTACCACTACCTACTTCTGCTGAGGTGGAACTTGTGCTGGATGTAGGACGCTGCCGGCTGTGTGCAAATGTAAAAATGGAAGCTGGAGGTAGTTTTGGTGTGGCCTTTGTTGGTGGTATGCGTGCTACATCCCTAGTCGCAGCCATTCTTGATAGGGTTAAAATGTTGGTCTCCATGTCCTCAGGGCCAGGAGTAATGCTTGTGATGACTGGGTCTGACTCATCATCACCATCATTATCCGGCTGCTCAACATCGCACTCCATAAGTGGTAGGCTTCCTGGAACCTTCCTTTTCCCTAGCCTGGTCTTCTTGGGATGTCTCTCCCTCTCATGCTGAGATTGTTGTGGCTCCCAATTGAGATCAAGATCATCAGAAGGGATGCTTGGCGACGAACTCAATGGACTAACCCTCCTTTTCCTTGGTGGGGATTTGGAAAACAATAGATCTCCTGCATGAGGTGCTGCCTCGTCTTCTTGCTCAGCATCAGGCTCAATTTCCTGAACTGCCCCGACTTCGGGAGGAACAACAACTACTATTGCCGGTGGTGGTTCTTGAACAACAACTATTGCAAGCGGTGGTTGTGGTTGTTGTTTTCGTTGAACATCTACTATTGCGGGCGGTGGTTGTGGAACACCTACTATTGCAGGTGTTAGTTGTGGTTGTTCTTTTCGGTGAGCATCTACTATTGTGGGAGGTGGTTGTTGAGCAACTACTATTGCGGGCGGTGGTTGTGGTTGTTCTTTTCGTTGAGCATCTACTATTGCGGGAGGTGGTTGTTGTTGAACAACTACTATTGCGGGTGGTGGCTCAGGTTGAACATGTACTATTGCGGGCGCTGGTTGTTGTTCACCACTTTTCTGCTGTGTTCCCTCTTGCGTGGAATGTGTACTACTTTGAGATAGCGATAAGTTCAGCTCAGTCTCAGTATCACTGCTTTCCACCATTAGGCTGGCTACCTCTTCCCCACTCATCTGCTTGGGCCTGGGTTGGTGGCTTGGGCCCACTGATGCGGAGGTGCTGGCCCCAGCTTGGACCCCGGTCACTGCTGCTGCCGGCGTACTTTTTTTTGCCCAAAAAAGGTTTTTGGGTCAACACCAGACTTAAGTGTCACTTCCTTCTTCTGTTCTTCCTTCTTCTCAGCTACTTTCTTGGTCTTGGAGGACCTGGTACCTGCTTTCTTTGGGCCCATCTTCTTCAGATGTCAGCAGCAGCACTCAGTTGCACAAGTTGCTGAGAATGATGTCTGGTCAGGTTAGTCACACCACACGTGACGTAGTACAGAAGGACGTCCGTCTGGCAGTAGAACAGGCGATGAATGATGACACCTCCTCTTCAGCACCTACAAGCAAAGAAGGCAGAAGTTAGTTAACAGCATCAGTCGAATGTGGATTTTTTTTAGCTTTAATTTTAATTACTACTAGAAGTATTAGTACAACCAGTAAGAGTAAGAATAGCAAAGAACTAAAAAGCTAATGTAGTGGAAGTGGAACTTGCTTATCCTTAATTTGTGCATCATTTCGGATGGATGCAGCATCAGTGACCTGCAGCAGATAGCAATGGGGATGTGAACAGTAGTAAGCCAACAGGAACAATGGCAAGACACAGGCCAATTTGTCAAAAACAAAACAGCACACTACTACTACCACCCCAGCTCCACATGGGCACTCTCATCACAGGTACATGGGTAAAGGGCAAAGGCCAGAAAACAATAAAGTCAAGCAGGCCTATATCCCTCCCTATATGGCCAGAAAAAGGAGGATGCCTGCATCACAGCTTAATACAAAAAAGAAAATCCCGATGGCTACAAGGTTTGAAAGTTACACAACAACACAAACAACAAAGGCATTTAGAGTTTGTTTCACCCAAACAAAAAACACCCCAAGCACCACATTTGAAAATTCAATGCATTGCCACCCATGCTCTAAATGATGTTAAATTCAACAGTCAAAATGGACAACGCTACATCAATCATCCTGCTGACTATCTCTGGGACTCTACGCCTACTGGCAGAAAAAAATCACACAAGTTTGTAGGCCTGCGGCAAAAAAACTAAACCACGATGGAAGGTCACACAAAATGGCCGCCCCCACATGGCCTGGCCACCCACAAAAACATTAAAAGAAAGAGAAGACAGACAATACATTCCTATGGCAAAAGGACAATGGTTGGCTGCTTGACAAAATGGCCGCCAAGCCGCCCACATGGTCAGGCCACCCTCAAATAATAACAAAGTACATAGAGGACAGAAACAGTAAGTGGTCCATGCTCCAAAAACTACAAGCAAATGACAACCTGAGGAGTTTCTTTTAGCAAAATGAACAGCATCTACATTTTCGGGAACGTTTTAGGCAACTCGGGAGATATAGCTCGCGAGAATGCAAATTCGGCGTGTTCGGCAGCGCGAACTGTACAAAACGTCGTTATCGCGAGCCCGAGCACGCACATTGAGCGCGCGAAGAAGACAAAAACTGTATGGTCGCGTTGTAGCACTGTGCAAAGTTACCAAAACTATGCGAGCTGAATTCTAGGGTTACCTAGTGCGCATATTATCCAAAACACACCCAAAACCTGCAATTCAACACCAAAAAAACATTTTGCTAATCAATCCAAAGCCATCCATGACCTATGATGTAACACTTACAACTTAAACACCCAAAATCAGTTGAACAACTTTCATGCACCCACATGATGAGGACTCTAGTAGTACCCTTGGGCCTACTGGCAGAGTAGGCCACAAGCTTGGAGGCCTATGGCAAAAAAACCACAGTGGCTCCAAACACAAAATGGCCGCCCCCACATGGCCTGGCCACCCACAAAAACATGAAAAGAAAGACAAGACAGACAATACATTCCTATGGCAAAAGGACAATGGTTGGCTGCTTGACAAAATGGCCGCCAAGCCGCCCACATGGTCATGCCATCCTCAAATAATAACAAAGTACATAGAGGACAGAAACAGTAAGTGGTCCATGCTCCAAAAACTACAAGCAAATGACAACCTGAGGAGTTTCTTTTAGCAAAATAAACAGCATGTACATTTTCGGGAACGTTTTAGGCAACTCGGGAGATATAGCTCGCGAGAATGCAAATTCGGCGTGTTCGGCAGCGCGAACTGTACAAAACGTCGTTATCGCATGCCCGAGCACGCACATTGAGTGCGCGAAGAAGACAAAAACTGTATGGTCGCGTTGTAGCACTGTGCAAAGTTACCAAAACTACGCGAGCTGAATTCTAGGGTTACCTAGTGCGCATATTATCCAACACACACCCAAAACCTGCAATTCAACACCAAAAAAACATTTTGCTAATCAATCCAAAGCCATCCATGACCTAAGATGTAACACTTACAACTTAAACACCCACAATCAGTTGAACAACTTTCATGCACCCACATGATGAGGACTCTAGTAGTACCCTTGGGCCTACTGGCAGAGTAGGCCACAAGCTTGGAGGCCTATGGCAAAAAAAACACAGTGGCTCCAAACACAAAATGGCCACCCCCACATGGCCTGGCCACCCACAAAAACATGAAAAGAAAGAGAAGACAGACAATACATTCCTATGGCAAAAGGACAATGGTTGGCTGCTTGACAAAATGGCCGCCAAGCCGCCCACATGGTCGGGCCACCCTCAAATAATAACAAAGTACATAGAGGTCAGAAACAGTAAGTGGTCCATGCTCCAAAAACTACAAGCAAATGACAACCTGAGGAGTTTCTTTTAGCAAAATGAACAGCATCTACATTTTCGGGAACGTTTTAGGCAACTCGGGAGATATAGCTCGCGAGAATGCAAATTCGGCATGTTCGGCAGCGCGAACTGTACAAAACGTCGTTATCGCGTGCCCGAGCACGCACATTGAGCGCTCGAAGAAGACAAAAACTGTATGGTCGCTTTGCAGCACTGTACAAAGTTACCAAAACTACGCGAGCTGAATTCTAGGGTTACCTAGTGCGCATATTATCCAACACACACCCAAAACCTGCAATTCAACACCAAAAAAACATTTTGCTAATCAATCCAAAGCCATCCATGACCTATGATGTAACAGTTACAACTTAAACACCCAAAATCAGTTGAACAACTTTCATGCACCCACATGAGGACTCTAGTAGTACCCTTGGGCCTACTGGCAGAGTAGGCCACAAGCTTGGAGGCCTATGGCAAAAAAAACACAGTGGCTCCAAACAAAAAATGGCCACCACCGCCTGGCCAAGCCACCCACAGAAAGTAAATGAACTCAAGCAGGCCTACACTAACTACATGAACTACCCGGGTTACCTAATTTTAGAAAATAATTAAATTCCACTACAACAGAGTATGCCATTAAATCCAATTCCACAGACACAACAGAAACATGGGTGGACCCTTGGGTACCTCTAGGCGTACTGGATGAAATTTCAAACACATACAACTTGGCCCCACATGAAAGTACAGGCCTCCCTCAATAATAATTTTTAAGAAAGATTAAGAAGCACAGAAAACTGTAGTTAAAAAAACCCCAAACCAAACAAACATTTACAGTACACCAATTCTCAATTCTCAAACTTACTTGTAAAAGAAAAGTTCAAATCCAAAATTCCTCAATAAATCCAATTAAATGCTATGATGCAGCAGAGATACACACAGAGTGATCCTTCCAGCTCTAAATCCAAATGAAAGTGAACAACACCACATGGACAAAACACTGGGAGGAGCCTGGTGGACAGGAACAGGAAGTTGGAGACTCAGGGGCACTTCCTTTCTCTTGAAAAAAAGAGTAGAAACAAAAAGAGGACTCCTAGCCCAAAACAATACAGCCAAATCACAATCTGAGGAGTTAAATGAACATTTTCTAGAAGATTTTAACATGCTCGTGAGATATTCTGTGCCAGATTGCAGTTTCTGCGTGTTCGGAAACGCGATCTTACCAACATGGCGCTGCAAGGAGGATCGCACGTCCCAATGACATGTTCGTGTGTCCGAATGACGTATTCGCGTTCTCAAAGTCGCATGGGATTGTGCGGCCGGATTACAAACATCGTAGCGAACGCGTCCGGGAGAGAAAAGCGAGAAAGCAAACGCAGAACCACGGTAAGTCATTACCGCGCACGCAAGAATGCTATTGAGCGCACGAGGAAGAAAAACTACTACGCTACGCTGTTGATTGCGAAGTAGTCGACAACTTCGCGCTTGCCACGAAGTGCGAAGTTGCCGAAAATTTGCAAACTCCGCGAACGGAGCGTAGTTCTCCGCCCAGGGTTATTCACCATGCATCTTAATAATGTTGTTGCATGTGAGAGCTGGTGATTAGACCTAGTAAATCAACCTAATCTGCACATAAACTGATGATAGCGATGTCTATGATTGATGTTGTCCTGCTGCATTACTGTATATAAGTTAGCAACAGCCTCAGTTAGTAGTTAACATTTTTTAGCAAAACATTTTTGGCCCTCTTCAACAGTGTTGTTCCGCTTATCTAAACCATATTTAATTTAGTTAATGTTTTTATTCCTGGACACTAACTGTGCATTCACTGATTTAAGGTTTTTTCATTGTAGGTGCAACAGAGACAACATTGACCCATCCAAGCCATTCATAAAAACAGCTAAGTTTTAATTATTTATTGAACAGATTACTTGAAAGCGAGAAAAGAACAAAAGGAATACAGAAAGCAGAAGCGATACAGAGAACGTGTGGTTTACGATGAGAGAAGAAACATAGGTAATTGAATAAATTGATAAAACAGTCTTCTTACGAGTCAGGCAAAGCAGTAGCCCCAGGTGGGATACAATTATCTGCTTCACCATGAACAGCCTACTATTCCAGCACCCATTTTTCTCATTTGAGGAACATTAAACCCTATTTTAAAGACCGATAATTCTAGCCAGCAATATTGCATATGAATTTGGCTTAAATGCATGGAAGCCTCAACCATGCTAAGATTTTTCCTTGACAACAGGGTGGAATGCAATGCTTTGTACTGCCACATACATTCTTCCCTTTACATCCCCTGAGCTTGCATCCCCTTCTTCTACTCTGCAAGGAAAGCTCTGCTCTTCTATACCATGTCCCGAGAACTTCATTCTTCCCTTTACATCTCCTGATCTTCCACCTCCATCTTCTACCCTGCAAGGAAAACACTGCTCTTATTTACCCTGTTCTGAGAACAAGTATGAATGGGACAGTAAAAAACGCTCAGAATTGGGAATATTTTGTGGCATTCTGCACAATCATTCTGAGACCGCACAGTTATTCCCCAGTCGAGAGGTCTTACTCATAATAGTCAAAATTCTATGCAGACATACCTACTTTAGCGGCTGCTAATCTCAGTATGGAATTCTACCTAACTTGTAATCACCATGCCAACAAAGCTGAGAAGTTATGGTAGATGCCATGTTTCATACTTGGATATTTTCAGAAAGAACGTAACATGGCAGTCCAAAGACATGGAGTTGGAACAACTAGGAATGCATTGGAGATTATTCATATTTTTATTTATTGATTCATTTGAGATTTTCTGCAGTATGGACAAGAACAAGTGGATGGCTAAGCACTTTACATAAGAACAGTAACTATTGATAAGGAGGGTTTCAATATTTTTTTTTACACAAGCCTTCTCAGCTGGATGGCCCTGAAAGGTTGATGGCCTCTAGACAAAAAGTTGGGAAATGCAACAACATTTCTCACAGTGCAGCCAGCCTACCGGGCCCAGAGTTCATGTGAAACTGTCTAAAGTTGTTGCTTGTATTGAGGGAAGCTTTAGTTCCTCCTGATGCTTCTCTCTTTGGGCAATATTCTTGCCCATCAGCCCTACAGTTCAGTAGTGAGGCTTCTCGGTTCATCAAGAGATACTGCTTGTCAGGCGGTGCTGCATCCTCCATCTTTGGGGTGAATAGAACACTGAAATTGAGGCCACACTGTACTATGATTCACCAGAGGAGTTTGAGAAGGAATCCAGATTATTAATCCTAAAGAAGCAGAGAAATCTATCAGAAGAGATCATTCTAGGGGGCATTTAATTGTTTCAGAGTTGAAAGATTTTACAATTTGTTGAGGAAATATACTGTGGCTGTGTTCCTTGTAAAGGTTGGAGAAAGGTAGGTTTCTTGCTATTGTTATTCAAGTAAGATATTATTATACTTAGTGCTAAAGAGGGTGTATTCAGCTCCAAAATGCATAGAAATGTAAGATAAAAATAGTTTACCTAAATGTAAATGATGGAGATGATTATTAAACATGTTAAGAATTGAAGGATATATAATTACAATAAATGAATTGTAAGAATCAACATGTGTAAAATAAACAACTTTGAAAAGGATAAAGAGTTATGACATTAACTAATATAAAAAAAATGCCTAAAATCAAAAAATATTTTTGGGGTTTGAAAAAACACTCTTCTTGGTTTGTACTACACAGCACTGAATGGAACTACTTTGTGTGTAGATGTGTTCCTTGTGAAGGTACAGAATGCTGACACTAAGGGTCCGGTTTTGATGTCAGTTGGAATTGTTTCGGCCCAACACCGGCTCATAAACAGGACCGACTGACACCCGGTTGACGGTCCAGCCGCCTCATTAAGATGCGACGAACACTGTTTAGTCACATTCCAACATTTCCCTATGGAAGCATGCTGGAAACTGGCACACAGAACCCTACATCGGACCGAATATGTGAGCTTCATCCTGCTCCGTACATTCTTCCCATTAGAAACAGAAGCCTACCTTGAAATAAAAGGATTCTCGTGCAATTGTCCATCAGAACCGATGTGCGCATATCTTATAGAGCCACTCAACTTCGTATCATCCATATTTCTATCACGAGTTTCTTCCATCTAACATGGTAATCATCATTTAGAAGATAGCAGGCTTTCACTGTTTCAGGCAACAGATTCCTCGATATTGCATTATGCAATTTGTATTTTCGATAAGGCTCTGCACATTTTAAAGAAGACATATTAAGTCCGTGGAGATCAGCCGTGCAATCTTTCAATTACCAGACCATCTAGTGCACCAAGACACCCCTTGAAATATCGTAAATATTATCTAGCAGGTACATCAACTACCTGTTCCTTGTAACAAGTCATCGACTGTGCCCTTATATCATCTTCTATCTGTGGCTCCTGAAGAAGGCGTTTTCGCCGAAACGCGCGTCGAGTTACTAACTGTCACCCTTTTGTGGATACCTGGTTTCCTTAGTGTCTTCTTTTATTTAATATGTCATGTTAAATTTATGTGATGATTGTATGTAATTTTAATTGATTTGTCATATAGTCTAATGGATTCCAGTTATCTATATGATTTTTACTATGTTTATTATTAAAAATATGTATGTTTTATACAGATAATTTCTTCTTTTTTCTTGTTAATTGTGCTTCTTGCAATTTTGGTCAAGTCACTTGTTTTCTCATCAATAAGACTGCCTAGGAATTTTTCTCACATACGGAAACTGGCCATAATACAGGCTCCCATAGGGAAATGGGAGGTGTGGTTTTCTGCCATGGGGTGCATGGATCAACAGGGGGGCACCATATGTGCCCCCTCGGCCCCCAACCAGAGGCCGTACAATCAAGGGGGCTCAGCTGGGGGCCCCCAAACACGCTTTCTGACATGGTTTCTATGTCGGAGAGGCTGAAACTGAGCATCGTAATCCCAAGGGTGGAAAGGCTTGCGCTTTGCTATTAAGAGCCGGTTCAGACTGACCAACCCAGCCGCAATGACTGGCTGATTTTCAATTCCTACCCACTGCATTATTATCAGCTGGTTGGAATTGAAACCGACAATAGCGGTCAGAATGCCTCTGAGGCTTTCCGACTGCCAATGTAATAAGCCCCTTAGAGGGAAGTTAACCAGTGACTGGAGGGGGCTGACCAGATTCCCTAGGCTGTGGTTGGCAGAAGAAAAATGTGAATGACACACCACAACAGATCAATGATTGAAGAGGACTGCCTGAAAATCTCCATAAGAAAATATACTATATCATTTCAATAACTCAAAGGGTCTTGGCTAACTTCAGACCTAAAAAAGCCAAAAAGTAGTGTTTGCCATAGCCCTTGTATGACTCACTCCAAAAAAGAACCTCCACTATTTAAAAAGATGGAGGTCCCTACTCTAGACAATGGACGCTGAGAAAAATGTATTTCTTCTCGTGTAGAGAATACCTATATCAACAATGATGAGACATCAGGCAGCTCCATGTCAAACATTTTACTAAGTCACTATGTACTTGCTGACAACTAAAGTTTGTAAGAATTTTGTGATGAAAATTTCACATTTAATATTTGTGCTGTGAAAGATTTTGACATTGAGAAGTTTCTGAGAACATGGTTCAGCATAGTTCTCTAATTTTAAGTTGTAAAAAAATACTGATATACATCAGATGAACGCTGTCTTGGCTGCCTTAATGTAATACCACAAACAAACCTTCCCACACATCTATTTTTAGTGTAAAACTATTCAGCTGTGGTAAAGTTGAGAGAAAATATTAGCATTTATTCGCTTCGAGCAGCCAATGTCTGCACCCTTTTTGCAGGGTCATCCCTAAACCTTTTGCCTTTCTCCTAGCATTTCTTCTGACATGGTGTTGGTGGTTGTAGGACTCTGGGCACTTTAGCACTGCTGCCCAGTGTAAAGTGCATGTGCTCTCTGTGATAAATATAGTAAGATTGGTCTACACCTGTTTGGCCTATTTAATTTACCTGTGAGTCCCTTGTAAAGTGGTATCTCATATACCCAGGGCTGGTGAATTAAATGCTACTGGTGGGCTTGCAGTGCTGATTGCGTCACCCACCAAAGTAGCCTTTTAAACCTATCCCAGGCCTATGCCATTGCAGGGCCTGGGATAGGCGTGGCACCACGCTGTGACGTGGTACCTAAAGTGTGTGCCATGTCTGTAACTCCCTTTTACTGCATGTTAGTCACTCCTAAAGTAGGCCCTTGCTAGCCCAATGGGCAGAGTGCATTGTAGGTAAAAGATAGGACATGTATCTTAAGTGTGTGACGTCCTGGTAGTGGCATACAGCCATTTTGGTTTCTGGCTGCTGTGGGGCAGCCCTTCCATGAGAATGCATCGGGGATCCCCTGATAAGTGTTTCAGTGGTGATTCCTGAGATGATAGGAGCAGCATGGTCAAGTTTGGTATATTTGGAATAGTGATAATAAATGCTGCACAATGGTGTGAACAGATTTATTACAACTATTTTAGAAATGCCACTTATAGAAGTTGGCATTTCTGTGTGCTATGTGTATGCCTGCCTGATGAGAATTGCATCTCTGGCTTTTGAGTGACGGGGCTGGTGAGGTGTGTGTGGCTCCAGGAGGGGCAGGGTGAGTCAGCACTAGGCTGAATGGGACATCTGCATTTGGAGTAGTGGGAGGATCAGTCCCTAGTCCCTGAATAGATCTGTGCCTAGCCTGTACAATGCTGGCTCTGTCCCACTGTATTGTGTCTGATGACGAGCCCCCACCTGACAAAGGGGAAGAGGAGCCTTGTAAACAAAGTGCTCTAATTACCCCCTGAACCAGTTGCATCTAGTTCCCCCAAAGCCCTGTACTGCAGATAAAGGAAATTGTGAAATAAAAGTAGGGGCTGTGACCCCATGTTTAGAGAGCTTTTCCTGTGACTTGGGTGGGGGGGGGGGGGCTGTTGTTGCTGCTGGGCTCCAGGAGGAACCGCCACAAGGAACCTCCTCGACTGCTGGAGGGCCCTGTGTGCTAGCCTGCCTGGGCCCAGCTTTGCCCCCTTGAACTGTGCAGGACTGAGAGCCTCGTGAGCGCTTTATCTTATTTCAGAAGAAGCGTGTGCCCACCCTGCATGGTGTGATGGAGAGGGTGCCCACCCCCGTTTCTGCATCTCTAATGAGCGGGTGCCCACCCCGCCTATGTGCTGGTTTGGCGAGTGGGTGCCCACCCTGCTGGCATGCTTATTTAGAGGGTGCCCACCCCGCTTTATGTACCTTTCATTGGCGGGTGGCCACCCCGCAAGTATCTTTCATCTGAAACAGGTGTGGAAAATGACATTGTATATGTACATAAGCGGCGTTCATTTGTGTTCACCATACCCCTAGCTGTAAGCAGAACGAATACCGCGAAGCATTGCCCGCATCATCTCGCCAGAATAGGCCCATGCACGCACGTACACGACAGCCATTTCAGGCACCAAGGCCTCTCTGCCCACTCCCGATAGCCAGCGTCTCTCTCTCCCCCTCACTCCCCAGCCTCGCAAGCATCCCCGACAGCCCCCGGTCTCTCATGCATAGGCCATAAAACCCTCTCCCTCTGCGCGACCCCGCTCTAAAAGTGACACCCCTGCCTGACCGACACCCCCTGCATTCCTCCCAGGAACACCCTTCCCCTCTTCTGATGACCCCCCCCGGCTACACCTGGCCTCTCGACCCGGTCCCAAGTCGTAAAACAAAGCCTCATGGATGTACTCCCCCTAGCCCCGCATAGCAAAACGTGATACACCAACCGAAGTGCCCGATCTTATCGCTTGCCCAACCTTAGATTTGACCACCCCCCCTCTTGCCCTCATGTCCTGTTGGAATGTCCGGCTGCAAGATTACAATCACATGTTACATTTGGGAGGGGGAAACGACATCCGAGCGACTGGTGTGGGAATAGGCCTGAAGCTGGGATTCCAAACATGCCTTTTCGTACTTCAAAGTTTCTTTATTGCAATAAGGAATGTTTGTGCATCATAAACCTTTGTATAAAAGACGGAGCCTCAGAGAAACTTGTTAGAGCTCCTCTTGAAGACATTGTGCGTATGTCCGAAATGACAGGCTCTCCTCGTGAGAAATAAAACTCTGTTCTTACACTCCCGCTCCCAGCGCCCGTCTCTTTATTTGGTAACTGGTCAAAATGGGAACTAAGAGGCGTCGTGTGCCAGCAGCCTGGGCATCGGTTGTAAATTGGGCTGTTTTTCCTCAATTGGCGTCCCAACGCGGGGCCCATCAGCGACATAAGGTCCGGTAAGAGAGGTCCAGACGATGGGGTGAACATCTGAATGATTGGAGTATACCTGCCTTGAGAGGGCCCTCGTCCGGCTGCCGATTGAATGAACTTCACCGATTCCGAACTGACCTCTCTCAAGTGACCTACTGTCCTGACTGGGATCCCACAGGAATGCTACGGTAAAAACATGGAGTAAGAGAACGATCGGGCGCTGGAAAGGGAAGGCGAAGAACTGTCCACCCGGTCCGGTCCGGGTAAGGTTAAGTAGGACGTCTTTACGTCTGATTGATTGTTTATATTGGAATCGGTATTTAAATACTGGTATTGTTCATTGATTGGTTCATTTAGCCTTGGTTGCTACTTGAAGTATTGGTCCTTTTGAGACATTCTCTATTTGCAAACAGCGACGAATAGGAACGTTCCTCTCTCTTTGCAAATAGTGAAGGATAGGTAATGCAGACTTTTGTCCCCATTGTAATCCGTCATGCCTATTTTTCTCCCCACTGATTGATTGGTTGCTCTGTTGCTCTTTGAGACATTCGCTGTCTACAAACGGGGAAGAATAGGAATATTCTGTCTCCCTTTGCAGATAGTGAAGGATAGGTAATGCAGACTTTTGTCCCCATTGTAATCCGTCATGCCTATTTTTCTCCCCACTGATTGATTGGTTGCTCTGTTGCTCTTTGAGACATTCGCTGTCTACAAACGGGGAAGAATAGGAATATTCTGTCTCCCTTTGCAGATAGTGAAG
Organism: Lissotriton helveticus; assembly: GCF_964261635.1. Lineage (NCBI taxonomy): Eukaryota > Metazoa > Chordata > Amphibia > Caudata > Salamandridae > Lissotriton > Lissotriton helveticus. Next base: position 1,014,026,382 of record NC_136072.1, read on the forward strand.
GGTATGTAATGCAGACTTTTGTCCCCATTGTAATCCGTCATGCCTATTTTTCTCCCCACTGATTGTTTGTTATCGATTTTTATCGATGATCGCTCTTTTGAGATATTCCCTGTCTACAATCAGAGAAGAATAGGAATATTCTGTCTCCCTTTGCAGATAGCGAAGGATAGGTAATGCGGACTTTTGTCCCCCGTTGTAATCCGTCATGCCTGCTTTTCTCCCCACTGATTGATTGATTGTCTGGACATTTATTGTTCAAGGAATAGTTCTTTTGAGGTATTCTCTGTTTGCAAATAACGTGGAATAGAAATATTCTGTCTAGTCTTTGCAAGTAGTGAAGGGTAGGTAATGCGGACCTTTGTCCCCCGTTGTAATCTGACATGCCTATCTACTCCCCACTGATTGGTAAACTAGTTCCACCCGGACCATTTATTAGAGGCAGATCATCTGGCTCAACCGGAGGGCGCCCCTAATAAAAAGGACATATGTAAAATATGAAGTAATCACCGTATCCTGTTAACAGAAACTTTAGCGCAAAAAAAAACATACTAGAAAAGGAAGGAAAAAGAAATCGAGCAAAATCAGTAGGCCACTGATGAGTTTTTTGATTTCGCTAGAAATAAGAAACGTTAGAAATAGCCCGCAATAAGAAACATGAAAGTGGTGAGAGAAGCCAAGCTTGACATCACGGCAGCCACGAGGTAGCTAGGCTCCGCCGCCCCTCACTGCTCCCAACATGTCTGTCCCACCGCCCGCCACACCCAATAACGGTAACATAAGACAGATACAAGTCAGCAGATACCTACCCCCATTCCGGAAGCTCCCGAAGTGCAACAGGTCCACAGTCACGCCCATCCGGAAGACCAGGCCTCGACACGTGCAGGGCGGGGCCCGGCTGGCCGCCATCGGCCGGAGAGGAGAAGGGGTGGATGGCCCGGGATGTACTGGTCTTCCCATCCTCTTCTTCTGGCGCCTTGCAGGCCACGGGGGGGATGTCTTGCTTATGCCTCCGACCCCCCCCTCTCTCATCGCCTGGTCCGGCCATCACGAAAGTCAGCGCCGGGAGATGTCGTGGGGTGCACTGGGAGGGAGAGGCGGCGCGGACGAGCCTCTCCCACCTCCCCAGGTGGAGGCCCCTCAGCTGCACCCCCAACGCTCCACTCACCCGACAAGGGTTCGTCCACTCTTGCGGTGCAGCACCACGCCCGACAGGCTGGAGTCCATCTGCCTTGTGATCCAATGACTGCCGGTTGCCGCAGAACTCGTAAAATGGCGGTCGACTCTGCAAGATTGGACCCGGCGTGCAAAGATGGCCAGATCGCCTGCCAGCTAGCAAATGAACCCCCCCCGTCCAGAGGCGTTCTCCTCAGCTTTGAAGATTCTATGAGAGCCGCAGGGGCCCCCGACCCCCGCGGGCCCCCGATGGAGAATGACTGCCATGATTGCCCACGGAACGACCAAGACGTAGCCACGAGACGTTGTCGCTCTCATGCTGGCGCCAGCCTCAGTTTGAATGACCGAAATCCTGCCGACTACCAATTTGATCAGTTCCGGTGGAACACCAGTATGACCTGGTAGGAAAGATTGTTGCCTCCCTCCCCCCTTTGACTGATGGTTCTTATCGGCGGCCCCTTCTGTGCCCTTTAACGAAACTTTTGGACTGCCGAAAGAGGCTCTGGTCCAACCACGAGTTGGTGGAGACATTTTGACTATTCTTGGACCTGCCTGACCTCACCCAAAATGGCGCCGGTACAAATGAAACTCACAACTCCCTGTTGTGTTCCGGTTGCTCAGCCTTGATATCATGAGATATGAATGCAGTTTTTTTTGAAGCACGTGGAGGGAGGGGATGGGTACTGATTGAACACTTGGACAATGAATTGATATTAAGTCCTGACGCGTCATTGATTACGGTATTATTGAAAGTTCGAATTTTCGACACTTATGGTACTTACCCACAATGAATTTTCGATATGATTTTATTGCACTTGTCGCACCTTTATGAAATCAACGGTCACTGACTCCGTTCAAATAAATATCCCCTCATGTACAGTTCCAGTCTGCTCCGTGACTGGCCCACGTGGTTGTAGACCCATATTTGTGCGCCAACATTTTTAAATAAAGGTTTTGTGAAAAGCAAACTTAGTTGTAGCGCTTAAATTGGTAAGTTTCGAATAAATGGCCACTGTTTCCGATATAAGTAAAATACAGGTGAAATAAAGCCACTCGATTACTTGAAGGTTAAAAAGCAGAGTACACAGAAATATCGCAAATGTGAATGGTCCAGGTTTGTTGTGTATATTTTTTTTTATTATATATTTTTATTTTTGTGCAACGTAAAGCAATCGATAAAGGTCCCGGTATTTAGCCTTTACCTTATGTGCCACATGTATCAGGGAAGTTGTTTCAGATGCCCCTAAGCCACTCTGAAGGAATGCCACCTAGCCCCTCTAGTCTCCGTGCCTAGGGAACAAAAACGACCCTGTACCACTGTGGACCATCCCTCCTCCTCGAAGGAGAGCACGAGTTCACCCCCCACTCTACACTGACTGCCCTCTGTTTTGACCCTTCCCTACATACGATCCGTAATACCACACTTGGGCGATCTATGCAATACACAGTCCATCGAAGATTATCTCTCCCGCACTACCGGTCCCTCTGGGCTTAAACGCCGAGATGAAAGGGATTGCATCCTGTGGAGATAGGTCGAGTATGTGGTAAGTAAAGGCATTTTCGGGTTTATGCGCGCTGATATGTTGTAAAACGCTGCCCCCCACCCCTTCTTTTTCCCTTCTTTCTACAGGACACATCGGAACGTCGACCAAAGTATGGAGAAAACCTAAGCAACACGCCATGGTTCCGCACGGAAAAATTGTATATTGTCTATGGGGACTGCCCCTGAGAACGTGACGAATTTGTGTGATATGAATGCACGCGTGTATGCCCTGATGTGTATAGCTCGACTGAATACGCGTTGCACACGCTTGGATTGATAAGAGAAATGTTTTATGTATGACTTAAGTGATGATCGAACGGCCGATGGAATGGGGAAAAGGGGTCTGAACATGGTGCCTATACACGACGAACAAACAAAGATATAGCACTCCCTTACTTAGAAACGACTGTCTCTCTCTCTCCGAACCCAGCGACTGGGAGGGTGGCCTGAAGCAGAAACTTGACGGACTATTGCAGTATGATGAAATATGACTCCAACCGGCACCCCAAATAATGCAACCAAGAATGACGTGCACCCATGAGTAAATTCATACGGTGACTAAATAGGGAAAAGTTCAGGAATGTTCCGGGGTGAGGTTTGCCCAAGTGCCCTCCTCCTAGAAGACTAGGAAAATTGTCAAATGTTTAAGATTTATCACCTCCTTCTTGCACCCTCATAGACATGAAACTCAAAGCTGCCCCATTGTTCTCCCGACTGACACCCTCCGTTGCCTCAGCCTGGATACCCATTCGCTAAAAATGATTCGAAGATCCCACCGTGAGTATTAGCCCAACCAGGTTAGTTCCCGAACAATTGACAAAGGCGTAAGTATTTGCAACCGAGGCCACCAGCAAAGGCAGCCAGATGAATTAAGTAGGATACTAAGGATGCGCAGCATGCAGGAAGAAATCTTTTTGGCCAAGTACTGTTCTATGTTTTGTCTTGGATTCTTGTATATAATGCATGTACTACCCCCCCTGCTTGAATTCATGTGTACGTACTGTATGGATCTACGTCGTCCCTCAGTCTGTGTTTCTATATAACTGGAGCCCTGCTGTTCTGTGTTGTATGCGCATTAAATGGCCTATTATTGTACACGTTTCTCTCTCTCTCTCTTTCTCTCTCTCCATGTCAGACGTGTACCGAATAGTTTGTTTAAAATGCGGACGACTCTCTCTCTCTCTCTCTGAGGGTCCCCCTGTTCCCTCTTCCTTTGTGTGGTAACGTTGTGCCCCGCCGGCACAAGCCTAATTGGTTTCTGAACACAAAGGTGTTCGGCAAAATTGACAGAAACTAAAACAATTGTAATTTGCCATATTACTACCTCTCCTTTCTGTAAAATGATGGAACTTCAATTGGCTAAGAAGGAAAGGACAGGTAAGACGACTGATGTCCCCTAATCTGGCTTTTATTTTTTAGGGGGACTATATGTCAGTGGCCTTCTGTTCTCAGTTTGTTAGAAACGCAATCCCCAATGCCCAGATTGCCCCACCTCTCTGCACCCAAGTACGGATGTCCAAAGCGTCCTCGTTTCTCCCGATTGACCCCAGCTCCATATCCCGAAGTATAACTGATGACCCTGATTAACCGTTGCTCCCCGAGAAAAGAATGTTTAGCCTCTGTCCCTCTCTCATGCTAATAGAAGATTGCCAGGGCTTGGGTTAGAAAGACGAGTCTCTACCGTAGGATCCGATTTCGAGGCTGATGGAAATACGCAGTTGATAAGAGTCTGACTTCTCTCCATATACGCCATGAATGAACGCCAAATAGACTTGGTAGAACCTAAGTAGAAATGCCCACATACATACTCCATAGTGATAACTTCTGACCGTGACCGATGAACGTATCCCCAGCTACTCGAGATTGGGGGCGGAATTGAAATGTATAAATGTCTTCTCCTGCCAGTTCTCTAAAGCTTGTTTTGTACCCATTCAAAGATACACAATCACCGGAGGAGAGGGGCCGGACATGACGCACAGCCTAGCCGCAGATCATGAAGCACATGTGACCTCGACCAAAGGTGGAGCCGCAGAGCAACGAGACGCGGGACGAGGCACCACTCTCGAACACGGAAAATGAAAGGATGGAGGGCTGCCTTGAAGCCCTCTGGTTGCTGACCCACGCGTGCCAGAAGTCCCCGCCCCTTTGAGCCCGATTGATGGGCCTGCCTGCTCGTTATCCTTTGCTCCCTTGGTTTGTCTCAAAGATCTGATCCCGCTCCGCCCTCTCTTCCCTCGATTATCCAACAACCCCCCCTTTCTTTCACATGGATTTTGACTCTGAGAAGAAGAACAGCATTTAGGTAGAATAGGGTTTGCCACGAAAGGAGAAAGAAATGCAGGTGCCCAGCATGAGGCACCCTTAAAAAGATTAGTTAGGAAACAGGACTGTGGTCTAACAGCAGAGGACAGATCGCACCCTGCGACGTGTAAGGATGGATCCGATCTGGACCTATAGCTCCACCGCCGGTGCTCAACAGCGCCAACGGAAGAAAACGTACTACTAGAACCTACCAGTGATGGCTCGCTGCTAAAAAGACACTGTGGCGAAGACCCCCCCCCCCTCCCCTTTCTGGACTTTTTACCCCCCCCCCGGACTAATTGCTTGTATTGAACTGAATTCCTCCCTCAACCACTTTGTATTGCTTTCAAAATGTTTCATCGGTCACTTTTAACTGTACATTGATACCGCCGGAGAGAGAGTCAGAACATGGTTCCATAATGTGTACATAACACGACAAATGTAAATTCATCTGTATTGCACCTCGTCTATCGCATCAACTGCACATAGTTATGTGCAATCCGCCAGTATTAACAAACGCTATTTCATTGACCACCCATGGCTATATGTACACCCCGTCAGTTATGATAAACACGGAAATGAACTAACTTATGTTAAAAAGCGGCGAATGTGGAAAATGACATTGTATATGTACATAAGCGGCGTTTATTTGTGTTCACCATACCCCTAGCTGTAAGCAGAACGAATACCGCGAAGCATTGCCCGCATCATCTCGCCAGAATAGGCCCATGCACGCACGTACACGACAGACATTTCAGGCACCAAGGCCTCTCTGCCCACTCCTGATAGCCAGCGTCTCTCTCTCCCCCTCACTCCCCAGCCTCGCAAGCATCCCCGACAGCCCCCGGTCTCTCATGCATAGGCCATAAAACCCTCTCCCTCTGCGTGACCCCGCTCTAAAAGTGACACCCCTGCCTGACCGACACCCCCTGCATTCCTCCCAGGAACACCCTTCCCCTCTTCTGATGACCCCCCCGGCTACACCTGGCCTCATGACCCGGTCCCAAGTTGTAAAACAAAGCCTCATGGATGTACTCCCCCTGGCCCCGCATAGCAAAATGTGATACACCAACCGAAGTGCCCGATCTTATCGCTTGCCCAACCTTAGATCTGACCCCCCCCCCCCCCCTCTTGCCCTCGTGTCCTGTTGGAATGTCCGGCTGCAAGATTACAATCACATGTTACATTTGGGAGGGGGAAACGACATCCGAGCGACTGGTGTGGGAATAGGCCTGAAGCTGGGATTCCAAACATGCCTTTTCGTACTTCAAAGTTTCTTTATTGCAATAAGGAATGTTTGTGCATCATAAACCTGTGTATAAAAGACGGAGCCTCAGAGAAACTTGTTAGAGCACCTCTTGAAGACATTGTGCGTATGTCCGAAATGACAGGCTCTCCTCATGAGAAATAAAACTCTGTTCTTGCACTCCCGCTTCCAGCGCCCGTCTCTTTATTTGGTAACTGGTCAAAATGGGAACTAAGAGGCGTCGTGTGCCAGCAGCCTGGGCATCGGTTGTAAATTGGGCTGTTTTTCCTCACAGGTACGCAGTTAGGTACAGTGAACAAATAATGTACTAAGGCAGGGTCTAGTTTGTAGATCATGGTGTTTTTTCGTAGTCCAGGTGTTATTGCCACGTAGGTGGCTTGATGGTGTTTTTTAATTTTAGGTGCCAAAAAGTTTACTCATGACTGCCGTGGACTACGAAAAAACACCATGATCTACAAACTAGACCCTGCCTTAGTACAGTATTTGTTCACTGTACCTAACTGCGGGCGTGCTCCTCTCTATAACATTGAGCACTGAAGAGCTACTGCCTGCATGACATAACCCATCCTATATACAAAGCACCCCCATGATCACCGGGTTTTTGTAATTCTCTTTTTAATATTCTTCATGTGAAATTCCAGTCCTTAAAATGTAATATCAACATAATTAATTTGGGACTACACCCTTCGCTAAGAATCGAACACCAAGTATATCTGAAGGATATCCTTCCATCATGGCCACCACGTTGCCATTTGCGGTGGCAAAATTGAACAACACTGCCCGCGGTCTAGTCTCCTAGACTGTAACGCGGAAGAAACAGGAAGTGTTTATTGAGTCCCCCGCCGAAGACACGCTAAGATGCGGTCCGACGGGGAGACAAGTAGGTTTCCACATGCAAGGCTTCTCATATTGAAGTAAGTGTTTTCTCCCTCCACAGGAACGTGACGACAGGACGGAAGTCCGTTTCTTTTTCGGGGATTATTCATACCAGCACTAACGATTACCTACCTATTTTCCTCAATTCACAGATAATACTTTCAGGAAACCTCGCCCCCCTCGTGTCCATGAAGCACAGTTTAGCTCAAAAATAAGTATGTGTTACCAGCCTGGAGTAACCATTCTTTCCCTGTTTTTATGTGTGTTGTGTGAAAGTCACCTCATGTATGTTGTGGGTCCTTAATGTGTAACCAACCACTATGGAGCACGTTTGGCCAGCATGTTTATACCTATTTAGATTACAACCACTCTCTGAGCCTGGACGACTGCACGCACCGTTAAGGAGCATCTCACTAGCATGGAAGTACATTTAAATGTGTACCCACCTTCTCTACAAGAGAGAGGGGGCTATCTCCTAACCATGTCTCTTTTTATTGTTGCAGCCATACTTCATGACATAGTGATCGTATGTGTAACTACGCATGCTTTATTAGTTGAAGCGTTTTTTGATTACATTTGATTAAATTCTTTATTTCCATATTTAGGTTTGATAGGAGTGGCATACACAGGGCTGGTCCCTGTGTGGTCCTGACGAAGAGCTAGGGGTAGGCTCGAAACATGTTGCTCTTACCCTCAACTTCTAACCCATTATAGTTAGTTTTCTCCGTGTAACACCCCCTTTTAGACATACCAACCCTAGGAGCGATAATAAAGTATTTTAGCCCACTAGCAAGGTATTTTTATTCACTGTAATCCACTCCACCACATTGCGCACTACACATAGTCTACCACTTAAAGTGCTCCTACATAGTTTCCGCAAGTCGCAGCACGCCGTAGTTTGTAGAGAACTGCGATGGCCCAAATGATGAAGCATGTCACCGTGGGGAAACCCTGGTGAGTGAGGGGAATCAGGAAAGAAAATGTTCTTTCCTGAAGGTCCCTGTGTGGTCCTGTCGAAGAGCTAGAGGTAGGCTCGAAACATGTTGCTCTTACACTGAACTTCTAACCCATTATAGTTAGTTTTCTCTGTGTAACACCCCATTTTAGACATACCAACCCTAGGAGCGATAATAAAGTATTTTAGCCCACTAGCAAGGTATTTTTATTCACGGTAATCCACTCCACCACATTGCGCACTACACATAGCCTTCCACTTAAAGTGCTCCTACATAGTTTCCGCAAGTCGCAGCACGCCGTAGTTTGTAGAGAACTGGGATGGCCCCAATGATAAAGCATGTCACCGTGGGGAAATCCTGGTGAGTGAAGGGACTCATGAAAGAAAATGTTCTTTCCTGAAGGTACTCTCAGATCACATTGATCGTATTCCGTATCCTTACCCTATGACTAGGTCCTCGAACCCGAGAACTCAGGTTTCATTTGAAATATATGGCAAGTCAAACAGACTGTTTTGAGAAATACCACAGATTTTAAGTGTATGTGCAAGATTTCTTTTAAATGAACTGTATGGCCCTTTTACTAAAAAGTATTGTTGAAAAAGTTCACATAATTAGCCTTCTGGGGATTTGGATAGAGAGTGGCCACATCTAATCACGGTACCTAGTGCTATTGCAAAGACTCTTTCTAATTCAATCTCTGACCTCAAGGCTTGAATTAAGATAGAAGAATGCACACCTCACAGCCTACGCAGGAGTCCCCCTTCAACTTTATCTAAAAAGACAATAATGCATAATGTATATATTCAACTGCATAAAGAAATGTAGCTGGAAAATTCGCTTGTAGATTATAATTAGATATTTGCTTTGTCTACACCACAAAGATGTATATAGAGATCAGAATACCTCTCCAATGGTCATAGCCTTTCCTCCTTGATTGCTCGTTTGAAGAACAGCGCAAACATCATGGAACAAATAATTCTATGATTTTATACTTTCTAATACCCTCTGATCGAGACTCCAAGCAAAGGTGCTACTCTTGTTAATTCAACCACACGCATGTTTTGAGATACATAATTTTCTAAATAACAATGCATAAATATACAACTCATCTAAGCATCTCAGACTACAACTTGGTGTACTATCAAATAATATTTATGCATCAGCATGCACTAAAGTTCGAATGGAGCATGATCCTAATTTTTGAGGGAACCATGAGAAATTGACAAATATTCTGGAAAATCATGCATATACATCCAGATCTGTTGCTTATAAGGGTACTTGCTTTATCCAATTTAAATCTCTATCCTCAGGGGAAAGTCTCTATCCCCTCCCTTAAGAATCTTGCTCCATATTGATGAATGCAGTGCAATAATCAATTTCATGAGACCTTTGGGATGTTGGATCTCCAGGGAAACTGCCTTTCTCCAGATATGTGAGACTTAATGAATCTGTCAACATAGTCAAACACTGTTGAAGAGTGTAAAAAATCAGTATATAGCATCTGTTTCCTAAGCATCACAAAATTCAGGATAAACTTGATGACCAGCTGGTTGTCCAATTTTGAGCAATAGACTTTAAAGTTTATATACTCTTGTTGGAAACTGAATGTTCAGTTGCTGAAGCTTGTAGGTCGTGCAAAAACAACAGTTGATGGACAGAATGCAGAACAATGTCATATATTCACCCCAGTATAAGGATCTGGGCCTAAATCCATCGTTTTTTTGCACTCCACACCACCCCAGTTCAGACATGGCCATATGCAAATCAGCCTTGACCCTGTGCGTCATGGGAACAGTTCAGCCCGAACTGCCAAGCCATGTCTTTCCTGGACCGGATTCAAGCATCCTAGGACCGGTTTCGGGCTATCAGCCGTCTTCAGCCAGGATAGCTTGACTCCAGTGGTGTTGAGAGCATGGGACTCACGTCTGAGCATACCCATCCCACTCGGGGTGACAAAAGCAAAAACAACAGTTGATAGACAGAATGCAGAACAATATCATACATTCACCCCAGTACAAGGATCTGGGCCTAAATCCATCGTTTTTTTGCACTCCACACCATCCCAGTTCAGACATGGCCATATGCAAATCAGCCTTGACCCTGTGCCTCATGGGAACAGTCCAGCCCGAACTGCCAAGCCATGTCTTTCGTGGACCGGAATCAAGCATCCTAGGATCAGTTTCTGGCTATCAGCCGTCTTCAGCCAGGATAGCTTGACTCCAGTGGTGTGGAGAGCATGGGAGTTATTTATTTCCTTGTTCCTTCACTTTTGGAAAAACATAAAGTTTTTCATAAAAACCTCACCCACCAGGGTTACTCCTAGGTGGCATGCTTCATCATAGGGTCCTTCCCCTCATGCTGCAACCAGACAATCTACGCGGGAGCTCTGAATGTAATGACTATGTGAGGCAGGAGATGTTGCTAGGGAGGAGTGAGTTAAAGGAAGGTGTGTGTTTTAAAATACCTGGCAAGTGGGTGATGCTGCCTTTATTCTGACCCCTAGTCGGTATGATTAAAAACAGGGGAACAACTTAGGACTCATGGGATTAATGTGCCAAAATCCTAAAGATCGACATGTTTCTAGCCTACCCCTACTGCTATTCTTCAGGATCTAGTATATGATAATTGTGATACCTAGTTCCACTCCTACTGTTGGTCTACTAAACACAACTCATATGTAGTGCATCAATCGCACAATTATACACAGGTGCAGTAAAGAATTAATACCACCTAGTATTCCTATTGTAATTAATCTGAAACGAAAAAAACCAAAGGAACAGTAGGTAAGATGTCACCACGTTAGTTTAAGCTGTGCTGTAAGGGGATGCTCAATAAGCCCCTCATGTCGATCATCTAAAGGTATGAGAGAGGTACATCGATGATGTCCTAGTGATCTGGGAAGGAAATGAGAACAAGGCACAAGATTTTCTATGCTGGCTTAATACTCAGGATGAATTCCTCAATTTTACATGCACCTTGAGCAGGGAAGAACTACTATTCCTGTATCTGAACATCATAGTGGACAGAAATGGGAAACTGAGGACAACTACACGTGAAAAAACAACCGCAAAGAATTGCCTGTTACTGTACGATAGCTTCCACCCATGCCACCTGAAGGAGGATCTCTCTTGTGTTCAATTCCTGAGGCTGAGGAGAAACTGTTCAGAAGTAGAGGACTACAAGGAACAGGTTAAAAAACTGTCAGAAAAACTGATCATATGGAAATATCCCAAACGAATGATCTCACGAGCCAACAAAAGGGCCCGTAACAATAACCAGGAATCCCTCCTGGAACCACCCCTTACTAAAGAGAAGCGAGAGAGACCCATTTGCATCACTACCTACAGCATTGCAGTCAATGCTGTCTCCAAGATCATCAATAAGAACTGGTAGATTCTGAATAGTGGCTCTATGATGATCCCACATCCAATGTTCTCTCACAGGAGAGGCAGGAGTCTAAAGGACATCCTTGTGCACACACGCCCAAAACAACCATTTGCCACAATAATGACCACTCAAGGGACCCTAGCCCCTCTGGTGGGACACCCCCATGTGGCAATTGTAGTATCTGTCAACTAACTGAACCTACCAAGACTCTCACAGTTAGCGTCAAGATCACATCGAAACTCCTGAAATTTACAAACTGCAATACGGAAAGGTTTGTGTGCATGATCGTATGCCCATGCAACCTCCACCCCATAGGGATGACCACTAGAAAACTGAGAACTCATATCTGTGAACACAAAAGTAATGTACGCTGTGGGAGAACTACCACGGTATTGGCGGCCATTACATTGAGAAACAGCACACCATTCAAGATTTTAAGTGGGTGATCCTTGATTCAATGGAATATAATGAGCCAGTCAAGATCAAAGATGGGTTTTCAAATTAAAGACACACATAATGGGACTGAATGACATCATACCATGGGGTAGTTTTGTAAGGTAACGTTTGTGGCGAAAAGCATCACAGCCAGAGATCACCAACAGCAATTCACAAACACATCACAATCACATACATCATTCTGAAATGAGTGGCAATCGGATCTGTATGTGATGGTATCCAGACAATCCCTTTAGAATCAGAATCACTACCACCTTGCAAATCTCAATGATTGAGTTTATTTTTGTGCATAACACTCAGGGGTTCCCTATAATGGTTACATACATGGATCAATTGTCATAGACATGATGTTCAAAATATTCCTCTCTCCTCTTCCAATTAGATCACCAACAATGTGAGCAACATAGTGCAGGAAGACTCTCCTTTCCTATGAGTCACCAGCCATACGAGTAGCAAGAGTATCCAAGAAAACTCAAGTCTCATCTCTACCCACCATATTTTTCTAACCCGGGTGGCAGAGACCTTCTCATCCTCGCGCGCATTGCTGTGCTGGGCACTTTTTAAACTTGTATTGTTTACTTTGGTAAATATTTTTAACGTGCTGCTCGTGATTGCGCAGTTTGTCTCTTACCATTCTTTGGGCGCTCGCTACTGCTGCAACTTGGGGAATTAGGTAGGCTCACCCGCATAATAATTGTTTTTCACCCGCATTTGCCGGACTCAGTTAGTGGGGTTCCGGGTTGTTGTGGTCCCGACCGCCATCTTGGGTGGGTGTTTGTGCTTGGGCCACCTTTAGGCGCCATATTGCTCGGTCTAGTGGCTCTAGTAGCCGGAAGCCCACGCACTGGAGAGCTTACTTAAGCTGCTCTCATTTAGACATCAGTAGACCTTCTCATCCTCGCGCGCATTGCTGTGCTGGGCACTTTTTAAACTTGTATTGTTTACTTTGGTAAATATTTTTAACGCGCTGCTCGTGATTGCGCAGTTTGTCTCTTACCATTCTTTGGGCGCTCGCTACTGCTGCAACTTGGGGAATTAGGTAGGCTCACCCGCATAATAATTGGTTTCCACCCGCATTTGCGGGACTCAGTTAGTGGGGTTCCGGGTTGTTGTGGTCCCGACCGCCATCTTGGGTGGGTGTTTGTGCTTGGGCCACCTTTAGGCGCCATATTGCTCGGTCTAGTGGCTCTAGTAGCCGGAAGCCCGCGCGGCGTTATAGTATAAATTATTATGGGTGAACAGGCGCGCAGCGGAAGCGCCGTAGATGCGCCAGAGGTGCGCCAGAGGTAAGCCCGTTTGCGCCCGTTCGTGTCCTGGGCACTCCCGGTGCGTCTGCCTCGGCTACTCCTTACATGTTAGATCCCCTAGTTGATCCTCAGGATTCTCAGAAGGATATTAATGTCGGTATATACCGTAATTCGACCCTTTCTCCTTCCACAGTTCTTTCTTGTGTACTGCTGAATGTTCGATCTCTCGTAAAGCATCTTGCTGAAATTGCTCTCCTGATAGACTCCTTACATTTAGACATACTTTTTGTTACAGAGACCTGGACTAAGGTAGACTGTGGAGTGGAACTTGGGTGGGCCTGTCCTCCGGGCTACCTTATAAAACATGCTCCTCGAGTATCTGGCAGAGGGGGCGGAATAGGCTATATTTTTAAAGACTCAATTTCTCTTACACAGCTGGCGGTAAAAGAGGTATTGGGGTTCGAGCTCATGGGCTTTTCCATCACGGCCCTGGCCGGCACTCTGGTAACGGGTCTTTTATGTTATAGACCGCCCTCTTCAACCACCACGGACCTTCAGCCATTGATTGACCTGATTTACGATCTTTCGAACTCCCACACTAGATTTCTAGTGTTAGGTGATTTTAACCTGTGGCATTCTGGCCCTCAAGATCTGGCATACAGAGAACTTTGCCAAGCATGTAGCAATATACAACTTGCACAGCTGGTTACGTCACCTACTCATGTTAAAGGGCATATCTTAGATCTTGTATTTGCCGATAAGGATCTAGTCATAGTCGGAGAGATCATGGATCAATGCTGGACTGACCACGCACTAGTTCTAATGTCTATCTCCTTGCCCGGCTCGCTAAGGATAGGTGACCCAGGCGTTACCAAGATTAGTAGGAAATGGTCTTGCCTTCTGAAGCAACCAAATAGACCTACATTGCTGCCTAGACCATTTATGGTGAAGGATAGTGTTGATAAAAGCTACTCTGTCCTTTGCCAGCAGATTTCGACATCTCTGGATGAGCTGGCTCCACTAAGGAAGGTGAGGGACAGACCTAGAAGAACTAACGCCTGGTTTACTGATGACCTTGGACAGCATAAACTCCGCTGTAAACAGGCGGAACGACTTTGGAGAAGAGAATATAAGGAATCAGATAAGGTAGCATATAAAGTGGCCTTGCAGGATTACAAGGTCCAGTTGAAGAAAGCCAAAGCCAATTTCTGGCAGATACGCTGGCCAAGGCCTCTAACAAGTCGCAGGCTTTGTTTAAATTGGTCGACAATCTAGCCAATCCGTCTTGTACTGCACCAGCCATCCCTGTCTCTCAGGAATTGTGCGACTCTTTGACCTCTGCGTTTGAGGAGAAGATTAGGACAATTTTGAACGGACTGCAGACTTCTGGTCAGCCCGTATCGTCCTTGTCTTCCCTTGCAGAACCCCTCCGTCTTGCGGGTTTTAAGAAGGATTATAATCGGGAGGGTTTCCCTCAGCTGTCTTGCTTTCCTACTCCTTCTTTGGAGGAGTTTTGTCTTTTGGCTAATGGCGTATCCTCTGGATCACCACTTGATCCTATGCCACATAAGATCTGGAAGGCATTTCAAGATGAGTTGTTTCCTCCGCTTCACACCATCTGTTGCCAGTCATTGAACACAGCAGTAGTCCCAGACAGCTGGAAGTTGGCTATAGTTACACCATTGCTGAAGAAGGTTTCTTTGGACCCTTCAAGCCCGGCCAACTACAGGCCCATTTCGCTTTTACCATTTGCAATAAAGATTGTTGAGAAATGGGTCACGAGAGCACTATCCAGCTTTCTGGAAGATAACTCCTGCCTGGATACATCACAATTCGGCTTCAGGCCGGCTCACGGCACTGAGGCTGCACTGGTCACCGTGTTGGACGATCTACGAGCGCGTGTCGACATAGGCAAGTCAGCATTTTTAGTGCTGCTTGACATGTCGGCCGCGTTCGACACGGTGGACCATGCAGTACTATTGAGCCGTCTTCAGAGCATAGGAGTAACTGGCTTGGCCTTGAGATGGTTAACATCATATCTCAGCAACAGACAGCAGGCAGTGGCGTTACCACCTTTTCGATCTGCCATACGTCAAGTGAATCAGGGTGTCCCCCAGGGGTCAGCGATCAGTCCGATCCTTTTCAATCTTTATCTGTGACCCCTGGTAGACCTGATAAAGTCATTCGGCATATCTGTCATCAATTATGCCGATGACACTCAATTGATTTTTTACATTTGAGGGCACAGAGGCAGTTTCGAGGGACACCTTCCACTGCTGTATGTCGGCAACAGCAGAGTGGCTGCGAGTCAACTCGCTTCAATTCAACGGATCTAAAATGGAGGTTCTTCACTGCTCCCTAGATCGTACCCCTCGTCCGCTTCCGGACGATTTCTGGCCTATTTCCATCTTAGGTACGGTAGAGGCAGCTGAATCGGCCCGTAATCTAGGAGTTCTGTTTGAACCCAACCTGCAGCTTGATGCCTCTGTGAACAGGACTACGGCGACATGTATGGGCTTACTTCGGGCCCTACGTAAGATCTTACTGCTCCTCCCCATAGAGGCTAGGGCAGAGGTAGTGCGCAGTTCTATTCTTAGTCGATTAGATTACTGCAATGCACTACTTCTGGGAGCCCCCAAAATTTTGATCCTAAAGCTGCAGAGGATCCAAAACATGGTGGCCAAATTGGCTCTATCCCGCCCCCGCTCTGCTTCCTCTTCCGCAGCTTTGGCTGATCTTCACTGGTTACCTGTCCAGCAGAGAATTGCCTTTAAGGCTTTGTGCCTTGTTTTTAAGGCTCTGCATGGACAGGGACCGATACCGCTCCAAAATCTTTTTTCCTGGTATCAGGCCGCCAGACTTCTGAGATCCTCCTCCGCGTTTCTGGTGACGGTCCCTAGGATCAATCGAGTGAGGATGGGTGGCCGTGCTTTTAGTTTCACAGCTGCTACACTTTGGAACACCCTCCCGCTGGCGTTGAGGAGTAGACAAGGTCTCACTTCTTTCAAAAAGGATCTCAAGACCTTTCTGTTTCCTAAAGCAATGTAATGTGGTCTATCTGTGGGAATGATGTGGTCTCAGCGCCAGGATACCCTTTGGGTGGCAGCAGCGCTTAATAAGCAATAAATACATACATACATACATACATACAGTGCCTACAACAACCTCCACCACTACTGTTAGATCCCTGCACCTCCTTTCTAGTGTGTATCTAATATAATGAAATCTCTACCACGAGATTGAGCAAGATACACAACCTTGTCTTTGAGCCTTGACGATGTAATTATAGAGTTCAGGGTAACGATTATATTCTAATTTGGAATTGATGATACCTATCGATATTGAGGAGGGTTATTCTTCCCAAAGAACGGGCATCCTGCAAGATGCACCAGCAGGAGATTAAATAATCATGCTCATAGTCATGTTTTGATCCATATTGGGCACAGGAGTGTATTCACAATCACCCTTTCTCTCGTTTTCCCCACTTCCGGGAAGAAGACATCTCCCCGTAACGTGGCAGCCATTTTGGAAGTGTAGTGCACTAGCCTTTTTTTTCCAACGCAACACGCAAACACACGCCCATGTACAAGCGGTTTCTTTTTAGTCGGAATCCACAACGGGACCATCAAGATACGGTTCCCGAGCGGATCAGGCGTAGGTATCAAGCGGAGTTCAAGCTTTGACGAGGTGAGTGTTTGGCACACTGGTGGGGCCCCAACGCCCACAATAAAAAATTAGCTAGCTATCGCGCCAAGAATTTTCAATTCTATAAAAAACACGGAGGCGAGGATTATGCTTTCTCTTTCATTTATTGCTACACACAGCAGCCAATGAAATTTAGTATTGCATAGAAAAAACTACATTCCCCATGATCCAAACAACACATCACATCCTGTCATAGCCCATAAGAGCCAGGCAATACCAGATATCCTCTTCTTTCTTTGCTTCGAACCGTAAGTCCAACAATAACATCCTCCAACGTGGAAGAACAGCCAACTGGAAGGAAACTCCTTTTCAACAGGAAGCATATTTAGTCCATCTTCTTCTCAGAACCTGGAAGAATGAGAAATAGACCCCGTAAATTCTGCTTAAACAGACCATAAGTCATGGGTGGGCAAAATCATTACAATACATGTAATAAAACCGGGTGGGATAATCCTCGCCTCTGTGTCCTTAATAGAATTGAAAATTCATGGCGCGATAGCTAGCAAATTTTTTATTCTATTATAGGGCCGGAGGCTTCGTATTATGCTAGTTTAACGCTGTTGAAACACCACAGAGGAAATATCACCCACCGGTTTATAATAAAACTGTTTGAAAGTAGATTCCGAGGACCAATCAGCAGAATGCATAATGTCCAGAACAGTAGATCCTAACATAAAACTCTTAGAGGCCATGGTGCCACAAACAGAGTGCGCCCCAAAAACTTGGGTATCAATACCCGCCTCTTGCATAACATATTTCAACCATCTGGCTATAGTAGCCGCAGTAACAGGCTTGAATGGTTTCTGCAAAGCAATCAATAACTGTGTTATACCTGTAGGTCGAATAGACCTCGTACATTCCTCATAGGCCTTAAGGCATTGCACTACACAAAGCTTAATATTGCTTGGAAAAGCATGGTAATCAACACTTCTAGACATTGTTTTGGTCCTGGCAGTAATATTAAAAGAGACTCCTTTCAGAGTATATACTCTACCTGTAATGTCCAAAGCTTTGACATCCAATGACCGTCTACATGCCACAAGACATAACAGCATAGCCAACTTGGCCAAAAATTGTGTCCTTGTCAACATGTAATTTTGAGGCCAAAGATTAAACAGGGAAAAAACTAGAGAGACATTCCATAAGGAAGTATACTTAGGTTTGGGTGTATTCGCTACTCTAATACCTTTCAGAAGGGGAAACAACCTTTACAACGCAACTTTTACAACGCACTACCATTACAACGAAACTTTTACAACGCAACATCCATTACAACGCATGCCATTACAACGCAACCATTACAACGCATGACACTACAACGCACACCACTACAACGCATGTCTTTACAACGCAGTCATTACAACGCATACCATTACAACGCATAACATTACCATCCAACACTTACCCTACTGTTGCACCCCCAGGAGTTAGAATAGTAATTTTTACCCCTACACTATCTAACACTTACCCTACTGTTGCACCCCCTGGAGTTAGAATAGTAATTTTTACCCCTACACTATCCAACACTTAACCTACTGTTGCACCCCCTGGAGTTAGAATGGTAAATTTTACCCCTACACTATCCAATACTTACCAAAACATGCAATGTAATGTTATGTGTTGTAATAGTATGCGTTGTAAAGGTATTTTGCGTTGTAATGGAATGCGTTGTAAATGTAGTTTTTTAATTTTCGTTGTAATGGCATGCGTTGTAATGGAATGCGTTGTAATGGATGTTGCGTTGTAAAAAATGCGTTGTAAAGGTATGCGTTGTAAAAGTGTGCGTTGTAGTGACATACATCCCTTCAGAAGCTTACAAACAAGCGGATGCATACCAACAGGTTTACCTTCAATTTGAGAATGACCTGCTGAAATAGCGGAACGGAAATTATTGACGGACCGATATGCTAACCCCTCCAAAGCTTTCAGAGAAAGAAAGTTCACAATGCATGGTAATCTCGCCCCCACGGGATCCACATTTTGTTCCACACACCAACAAACCCAACCCTTCCAGACTGAAGTGTATCTCTTTCTGGTGAAATGAGCCCAAGTTTAATTGATAAAGGCTGAAGCTTGCTCCGAAAACCCTGGCGTTTGAAAACGTTGCCGGAAAGTCTCCAGGCCATCAGGGACAGGTGCCCCGACATTACCATCGGCGCATCTCTCCATGAGGGCCCTGGAGCATCATCGGGGATTCCGAAATCTTCCTGGGGAAGTCGCAGATCACCTACAGAAGTCTCGGGTACCAAGGCTGCGACTTCCAGAGGGGAGTCACTAAGATCACTTCCGCCCTCTGTCGCATTAACTGTGTATACACTCGAGGGATCAATATGAATGGGGGAAAGGCATAATTTAGAGATTGGGTCCAGTCCTGAGTGAAGGCATCCGTTGCCAGAGCTAACGGATCCGGTCACCAGCTGAAAAACTGAGACATCTGCTGATTCAACCTGGATGAAAAGAGGTCGTTCTGGCATGGCCCCCAGATCGCCTGCAACCAATGAACTACCTGCTGTTGGATTTGGCAGTCACTGTAGTCCTTGAGATGGCGCGAGTGCCAGTCCGCCACCACGTTCGACTGGCCCGGAATATATTCGGCTATGACCGATATCTGGTGACTTAGGCAATAGTACCAGAAGTCCTTCGCTCTCTCTACTAACATGAAGGATCTTGTGCCTCCCAGTTTGTTGATGTAGCGAACTGCCGATATGTTGTCCATCCTTAGTAGGATGCAACTCAAGACTTTCTTGGGTGACAACGTCCTGATTGCGAATGAGCCGGCAAGCAACTCTAGGCAATTGATGTGGAGGTCTAGTTCTTGAAGGGACCATCGTCCACCTGTGGAAATATCTACGCAGTGTGCCCCCCAGCCCCAATGGCTGGTGTCGGATTCTATGACGATTTCTGGAATGGAGCCAAAAATGGCCCAACCGTTCCACGCTTCCAAGTGGCCCAGCCACCACTGAAGTTCCTGGAGGACCTCCGGTGACAGAGGAACCAGGTACGTGTATGAGAGACCTTTCTGCAGATGCTGAATCTTTAATCTCTGAAGGGCCCAATAATGAAGTAGACCCGGAAAGATCGCCTGAATCGAGGACGCCAGGAGACCCACTATCCTGGCAATGGCTCTCAATGAGACTGTCTGTTTGGTCAACAAAGATCGTAGTTCCTTCTGTATATCGCGCAGTTTGGAACGGGGAGGCTCAACTGAGCCGCGTGAGAATCTATGACAAAACCCAGAAAGTCTATTTTCTGTGATGGACACAGTACGGATTTGGATTCGTTGACCACAAACCCGAGATCTTGCAGCGTAGCAATGGTCATGCGCAGGTGTTGTGCCGCCATCTCTGGCGTCTGCGCCATGATCATTATATCGTCTAAATACACTATCATGCGAATCCCTTGCTCTCTGAGGTAGGCTACCGCTGGCTTCAACACATTGGTGAAACACCATGGCACAGAGGAAAGTCCGAAAGGAAGGACCAAATATTCATACCACCGGTCTCTCCACTGGAATTGCAGGAATCTCTGATGTGGATGAAAAATAGGAACAGATAGTTAGGCATCCTTCAAATCCAAACGGACCATCCAGTCCCCCTGTTTCAGAAGATCCGCCAAGAGATGGATACCCTCCATCTTGAAATGTTTGTAGACCATGTAGTGATTGAAATCTTTCAAATTGAGTACCAACCTCCGCCTTTCTTCTGAACCGTTAAATATTGCTGCAGAAACCATGAGGGCCCTCGTCACAAAGTGCTATCACATGTTTCTGCAGCAATTCTTTGATTTCTGAATCTCTGAAAACGCATTCTGTTTGGGAAAAAAACAGCTGCCTGGGCCGTCTGTTCTGAGAGGGGACGTGAAAGAAATCTAGATGAAAACACTGAACAGTTTCTAAAATCCAAGCATCCTGAGACAAGTGAGCCCAATTGTGAAAGAAGTATCGAATACGACCCCCCAAAGTGAGTGGGGAAGTGTATGGAGCACTCACCTGAAGATTCTGAGGCCTGGAAGCCACCACGGTAGGCTCCCCTGTTAAAACGCCTCTTGTTAGGGTAGAACGTCCGTCCCCCCATGGGTGGAATCCCAATCGCCTCTACCTTGGCCATAGTCGCCTCTCTGGGGGCCTTGGAAAGATTGGCAGCCAAAAGAGCATCCCCGGCCTCGTCCGGCCCTGTTAAAAACACCAGCCTGAGAGACTCCCTTGATTTCCGATTGGGCTTTATCGAGAGTCGGGAAGGTGCCCATGTACTTAGCCACGTCCTTCACAAAACGCTCACTGAATAGGTTGCCGTCCGCCAGAGGGCCATGTTCCGCCGCTGCCAGCTCGGTGAGGTTGGAGTCCATCCTCATAAGGAGGGACTTACGGCGCTCCGTGGATATTGCGCAATTAGTGTTGCCCAAGAGGCATATCGCCCTCTGGGTCCAACCTGCCAAAACATGCGGGTCCATCACTGTACCTGATTCCTGCGCCTCCAAGACCATCTCCAAGACTTTTGCCAGGGCCCCCACGACATCCAGGAGTTTATCCTGGCACCCCCTCCAGGCACGATCAATGCCCTTTTTAGGGTCTTTAGTGAACTTTTTTAGAAAGATCAACATGCTAGAGTCTATGTCGGGTTTCCGCAACCTTATCGAAAATGTCTGGCCTAGGGCACTCTGACCGGAGTCTGTTCCTCACCTCCTTGTCGAAACTCTTATGGAGCTTGTCATGTAGATAGGCGGCAACCTCCGGCGCTGGAAGCCAATCGGAGGATCTCGGATGAACAATGTCAGCCAGGTTGAAGGTAAAGGGGTTGGACATAGGTTGTGCAGGCTCCACATTCTTGGACTTCTTAGTCTTCATCCTAGGGAGAGACTCATCAGGGGTGTCAGTAGACTTAGTGTTGGATCATTATCAGTGTCCGGAGCCCTGAACTTACTGGAACCAGGAGCAGGTAGTGAGAACAAGGTATAGGAATGAGGCCAGGATTCAGTTTGAGAACCAGAGGATGCCCCGTCCATCCTAGGGACTGTATGCGCAGTGAACCCATGGCGCTTAGCACATTTTTCTAACTGCTTAGTGATAGGTTTTAAAACAGTTGCAAATGCTTGTTGAACAGTTCCCGGAACTGTCTTCTCCAGGGCCTTGTTGACGGAATCCTGGACCGAGGCGTCCAGGGCCTCAACAATATTATCCTCAATGGAAGGATTAGTCACTTCCTCTTCGTAAACAGCATCATCCTCCTCATAGGTAACCTAATCCTCCATGGTCGTGCCAAATTTATAAATGGATTATTATTGCGGTATTGTGGGTTGCATGCCTTACGACCCAGTAAGGGACAATCCTTTGTCCTTAGAAGACCCCTCACTCACCAACCTAGTTGGTGACATGCTTCATCATCGGGGTCCCACCCGGACAGCCGAATGCCATCCAGGTGTGCTTCGACACCTGATTACAGTGGAGCGGGTTGTTCGTTATTATGTGTGATAAGGATAAGAAGGTGTGTTTAAAAGTTGTCTCAACACTACCCACTCGAAGACTTTATTCTGGAGTGGTTGGACAACCATTAAAATATATCTACAAAAGTATTTACATGAGGCACCTTTGCCTTATTAGGTAGGCTGTGGTGTCAAGAAAAACATGTTAGAAAAAAGGGGGGAGGTCTACATGTTTCAACCTACGTGTAATTATAGAGGTTTTTGTCAGGACCAGTGTGAAGATAGGCTGGATGGTCTGCACACGCTAAGGTGCATCCAATCCTAGCCTACAGTTCCGGTGAAATCACAAACAGGTGATTTCTGAAAAAAGTGTTGCTCTCCGGTTAGTTTCGATTAAAAACCTGTGGGAAGAAAAGAATTGTGGTAAAGGCATGCTCGCAACGTACAAACATAAAAGTGTGACTAGTGCACTCTATGAACCAATACTCATACTGCGGCTCGACCAGTTGTAAGTATGAGCCGAGTTATGTGCTATTCGTGAGGGAGCCGCACGCATTCACTGTCTTCAGGGTGTAGAGTATCATACTTAATTGTGAAGTATCGTCACAATATTGGGATACCAAAAAGCCGCTGTTCCAGTGAGTGTGAGGAAGTAATGGTTCTAAACCATGTGGGAGTAGCTGTGTAGAAGCTCCAATCATGGAGCGTGCCGTGCTCAAAGTAATTACTAAAGTAACGTGATGCGGCGCAAAAAAAGATCTACAAGTGTCGAATGTAGATCTCGTTAAAAACCCCACAAACACACGTATACAGGTAGCACACCAAACATTCACAAATGACAATACACAAACAGTATTCTTACTAGAAGCACGCTGATTAAGGGCTTCATAAGCTCTCCGACCCTGCTCGAGCAGCCGCTATCTGGAATGGAAAGGGGCGAGGGGGTGAGAGGGCCGTAAGGGTTCCGTCGAACCAAGTGAAGGACTGGGTTCTTTAAGGCCCAGCAGTGCCAGGGAACAACACCTGAAACCTTCGTGGGTTACCTGCTCTGGCGTACAAGTGACAGAGACACGGGACACTTCCTTCGGCGTCAAAGATCAGCGTTTATTACTGCAGGGATACAGAAATCGCAAGAAGTACAACATAGTGTAGGTTCTGAGAGTCTGCTTCAAATTGCAAAAGGGAATCGCTCCTTTTATACACATTTTCGTCATTGCTCGACATAACGAACAAAAGGTTACAACTCAGTTCCCACAGTAAACTTCAAAAGGATTGCATTCATGTTTTCAGAAGCCCGGAACATGATTATAGTAACATTTGCCGGTTCCCAACTGTAAAAGCACATCATCTCGCCATAAGGCACATTCCACTCTAGTTGTAAACAGGCGAAAGAAAGAGACAGGAACAGGTGTAAGAAAGACAGACAACCGTAACAGAAGAGTGTGGGGGCAATATCGGAAGCGTGATCACAGGATCAAAGGACTCAAACCTAACATATGTAAAGCTGAAACAATAGACCAACACGGCAAAATAAGCCTCAAGCTGAGCCATCTGCCTTTGCCGTGTCATTCCCCCGGTCGTAAAGACGACCCCAAAGAATATTCATCTTCCGCCAGAGCTTGGGAATCCCAGGGTCACGAAGCGGACATTGTCCCTTCGCTGGCTACGTGAGGGCAAGAAACAAAATGGATGCCGTATCTAAAATGGAACCCGAGGGTTCAGATGGAAAAACCCGTAAAGGAGACGAACCCTTCTAAGTAGTGTAGCGTAAACGCATACACCTACTAATCTCGTCATTTACGGTTCATAGATACCAAACTCGTCCATATCCGAGAATGCCCAAAACGTCGTAATGATTCTCACGGAACCTCAGACGCTCCTTTTGCCCTCAGGTAGGCAAGCACTAGTCGAAATCAGATTCAATTTCGATATTCATCAGATCATTCAGGTGTTGTTGAAACATCATCCTATCCATCAATGTCTCTTTGGTCACAGATGGCCTTCTTATACACGTTGTAGCACAAATGCCACATAAGGCAGGACCACACTGCACACAAAGACAACACGTGAACAGAAACGTTACAACGACTCCTATGATCATCAGAAGCTTCCAACCCCAAGTCGACATCAGACCCCAAAACCATCCTAGAAGCGTCCAATCTCCCACGTCCACGTGTATGGACTCCGAGATTTTATGCAACTTTGAGATGGCTTGATAAACAGTTGGAGCATTATCAGGGATGAAAATGCATCAGCTCGAATGGATTACCTTGCACACACCACCTCTATCTGCAAGTACAACGTCTAGAACCATACGGTTCTGTAGCGTCATAAGTCTATCCGCTTGAAGCTCTGCTGTCAGGTTACCAAGGGCACTTGCAGTGATATTAGCAGTCAATTCCACCACACGAGTCAACTGTCTCAAGTTCCTACTATTAACCATAGGACCCCAAAACGGTAGGAAACCCTTAAAGAAGTCTCCTGCCTCTTGACTGGCAGTGTCCTCTTTACTAACGACGCCTCTCACAACTCTAGTCTTGTGATAGTTTGAGGCAACCGTAAAAGTTGGTGGTAAAAGATTCGCGATATAGCAGGTGCCTGAAAAGTCACGAGGCAACCACGTATAAGCACGATCGTAACACACAAAATAAGTACCCTTGGCAGTCAGGAAGACAGGGGAAGAGAGCATCGGTAAGACATACGTCTCAGTACAAGCACTCTTCCCAAGCTGAGCTCTTGGATTTCGACCAAGGCCTTGCAGACAGAAATGGCCGAGATGAGGTACGATCCAAATCGGAGATGAGCTTTTAAGCTGTCTATCACTTACTAACATACTATACTCAACCTCACTCAGATCCTTGTAAGCTCGCACCTCTTCCTCTGGGATAATTGTTGCATCAAAAATATCTTTATTTAAATCAGCAATCGCTATCGCCAAAGGCTTGTGGTACGGGCCGGGACTAAGGTCTGTGGAGCGAGGCTCTCGACGGGGGTAGGAATCTAGTGCACTACGGAACATAGTTTGGAATGCTCGAGCTGACCCCTGGGTGCTGTAAGGAAGAACCAAATACGGAATACCTTTATCCATAGTATGTGGCATTAACCCACACACCCAACAATTGGTAGTATTCATCACCAACTGATGCTGATGCAGGAGTTGGACAAAGGAATTGTTCATAAATTCCACACGTCTGGCCTGTTCATGTTGAGGCAGAAGATGAAAGGAATGTGGTGAAATAGTGGAAACAGAATTTAGGTCAAGTGAGAAGGAAACAGGTGAAATGGAAGGCAATAATAATTGAATCCCAAAGTACACTCCACCCACTAGTAGCATAGAAACAGTCAAGAACAACATAAAAACCTGAAACAGAAAACATTTTGTTCGAAACATCTTATGCAATTTGGATCTTTGTACCGCCATTTTGTCTATGTCCGACAGCTTAGAAAACTCCATCCTCTAAAAACCGTCCGTGACGTTCTTGACGCACTTCGTTCTGAGTAGCGATTATCAATTCCCAGGAGTTCCCAGAAATTGACAAAAGGCAATCGACCTAGTGTCAGAAACCTGCTAAACAGAAGGAGGTACCCGCACGGCCCTACGGTCAACCCAGATGGTAGGTCTACTCAATTTATCTTTTAATTAGCATAAGTCTCCTAGCTGCAAGGAAAAAAAAGTACACACACAATATGCAAAATCATAACATTCATGGCAACTGTAAGGGGTAACGTGAATTCAAAAATAAACAAATGCATTAGTCTCTATTGCGCGATCGAAGAAAATATCGAGTTTTTCCAGGTTGAGTTTGCTCTTCAAATAACGGTTCTGATGGCAAAACAGTGTTCGATTGTTCAGGTAACAGTTCAGAACTTGAACTCTCCAATGCTGATGATAACGGTATTGTTTTCGATGATTCGACAGGGATATCTGATTGAACTAAATCGTTCCCTACAGGCTGGGCATCACTAAATGGTACATAGTACAAAGGGGTCTCTGTTTCAGTCGAGGCGACTCCTTTCTTCATCCATGTGTCTACTGGCAAAGGAAGCGGAACCTTCTTGGTGTGGGTGGCATGCACCCAGTGCTTTCTTCCTTCCAGTCGAACTGCAGTCCTCGTCGCCAGTAACACCTGGTGGGGTCCCACGAATCTAGGCTCAAGATTGCGTTTTCGTCCAAAATTTCGGGTAACGACCCAGTCGCCAGGTTGGAGCCGATGACCAGGACCTTCTGTTTGTGCCGGTAGAGCCTTGTAAACCTGTTGGTGAATCAAACTCAATTTAGCAGTCAGATCATGAAGATAGTCCATCAACATTGGATATTCAAGTCTGTTAAATTCCTTAGGCCTTGGGACTCCCCAAATGTTCTCAGGACGGCCGAACACAATCTCATATGGGCTAAGCCCTACTCGAGAGTGCACAGTCGCTCTGGTCGATAAGAGGGCTAGAGGCAAAGCATCTGGCCATGATAAACCAGTCGTGGCCTGGATTTTGGCAAGTTTCAGTTTCAGGGTACCATTGTATCCTTCCACTAAACCCGCCGACTGAGGATGATTAGCACTATGGTATTTTCGATGAATACCAAGGCCACTGCATACACTTTTCATCACACTTCCCACAAACTCACTTCCGTTATCCGACCATACAATCCGTGGCATGCCATACCTAGGGAAATACTCTTTGAGCAACAGTTTTGCTGTAGATAGGGCAGTATTATCTTTAAGGGGGTAAGCCGCAATCCATCTAGAGAATGCACAAACTACAACCAAGACATACTTCAGGTTGTTGCATCTCTCCATATGGATGAAATCCAACTGAATAATTTCAAAGGGACATGTAGGAGGGGCAAAATGACCAGGTGGAGTAGGAGTGCCCTTGCCAGGATTGTACATCAAACATATCATGCAATTCTTAACCACTCTCTCCGCACACTTAGTAATTCCCTCATTCTTCCATACTGGGGACAACAACTTACATATGCCTTTTGCGCTAATATGTGACGTGCCATGAGCCATGGTAACAACGGCAAGCACATATGCATCCGGTAACATCCATCTCTGCCTTTCTGACAAATCAAACCAACATCCATTCTCATCTAACTTCCCCGTGCTTTCTTTCCACTGAGTCTTTTCCATCTCGATAGCCTCATTCTGTATCTCTTTCACACTCTCAACTGTGTCTTCACACATACCAGTCTCCGCTGGCCATCTTACTGAACTCGTAACGTACATTCGATTTGTCAGATCTCTAGCTGTCTCCTTAGCAATCTCATCCGCAAACGCATTACCGCGGCCAACATCATCTGTCACTTTCCGATGCGCACTACATTTGATTATTGCCACCTGTTTAGGCAATGTAAGTGCATCCAAAAGGTCATTCACAAGTTGTCCATGCTGTATCTTCGTGCCATGCGACGTGAAAAACCCTCGTTCTCTCCACAATCGACCAAAACTGTGCGCTACGCCAAATGCATACTGACTATCGGTAAACACATTCACCCGCTTTCCTCTAGACAACACACACGCTCTCATCAACGCGATCAATTCAGCTGCTTGGGCCGAATTCTGACTCAATCTCGCAGTTTCCACAACCGTACTCAACGTCACTACAGCATACGCAGTCGTCGTATCACCATTCGGCAACTTGAAGCACGAGCCATCAACATACAAAGTACCATCGGGATCTATCAATGGAGTGTTTTTCAGGTCAATGCTACCCTTCGTCTCTTCTTCAGTTCTCAAGTAACAATCATGTGGTGCTACATCATCTGATTCCATGTTGATCGGCAACAATGTTGCTAGGTTCAACACATTACAACGCTTTATCCGTATATGACTTGCCAAAAGTGTCAGCTCATACCCAGACAACCTTGCGCTCGTCAGGTGTTGAGTTTTCGTTTGGTTCAGAAGAGTGTCAACTGCATGCGGAACCATCACCGTAAGCATATTATCCATGACCAAACCTGCGGACTGTCGAATGGACACCGCAGCTGCTGCTGTTGCTTTCAGACAACTCGGTAATGCTCTAGCTACTGGGTCTAAGGTTGAGGAAAAATACGCACATGGGCGTTGTTTGTCGCCAAATTGTTGCGTCAAGACACTCAACGCACAACCATCCCTCTCGTGAACGTACAGTGTGAACGGCTTACTGTAATCGGGAGTACCTAACACAGGAGCCAAACACAACGCATCACGTAATTCCGAAAAACTTTGCTGACACTCTTCAGTCCAAGGCAAAGGAGTCGAAACATCCTTGCACGTGAGAGCTAACAATGGCTTCGCTAATAATGAAAAATTTGGAATCCATTGTCTGCAGTATGACGTAATACCTAGAAAGGCACGCACATCTCTCTGAGTTTTTGGCACAGTCATTCGAGCAATCGCTGCAATTCTTTCTGGGGTCAACCCTCTCCCTTCTTTTGACAATAAGTGACCCAAATAGGTTACTTCTTGACAACAATATTGCAGCTTAGAAGGTGACACCTTGTGATGTAAATCACATAAATGCTGCAACAACGACACTGTAGTGGTTCTGCAAATAACCTCGGTATCAGCAGCCACTAATAAGTCATCAACGTACTGAATCAAAGCTGCACCCGTCGGTAATCCAAATGCATCCAGTTGACTTTTAAGGGCTTGACTGTAGATCGATGGACTCTCACAATAGCCCTGTGGTGCGCGTTTAAATCTAAAACTGCGACCACCTAGTGAGAATCCGAATAGATCTCTGCTTTCCTCAGCAATCGGAATGCTAAAGAAAGCATTCTTTAGGTCAATCCCCGTGAACCAGGAGGCAGAAGCTGGAATTAAGGTCAACAAGGCCGTGATATCTGGCACCACAGGAAATTGTGGGACCACGATCTTATTCACCTCTCTTAAATCAATTACAAAACGGTACACAGGAGGTTTAGATGGATTAGTTCGTTTCAGAATGGGTAACACAGGACTATTACACACATTTCCCTAAGTTTCTTCAATAACACCCTTTTCGATCAGGTCATAAACGATCGCTAATAGCGCTCGCTCTCCATCAAGAGAAATACGATACTGAGGTATACGTGGTAATCGCACATGTGATTTCAACTGGACCACATAAGGTGGAATGTCCAACAGACCCACATCATTGGGGCCTGTGGCCCATAGTGACGCAGGAAGGGAACTCAGTTCCGGTGGGAACTTATCGATCGATAAGTACATAGGAGAGATTATTCTCTGACCTAATGTAAGCTCCACTCCCGCAGGAGAGCAGTACAAAGTCGCATATAATCGTTTTAACAAATCCAAACCCAAAAGATTCTCGCCACAACCAGTGGAGAGAATCAAGGGAGCCTCCAGCTCACGAGGACCAATCGTAAGGGGCAAAGGGCTGGAGACAGGATTGCTAACAGGGGCGCCAGAGAATCCAACGGAAACATTTGTTAAGCCGGACAAAGGTGCGCCAGGGAGTTTTGAATGCATGATGGAACTTTTTGCTGCACCAGTGTCCAACAGAAAAGGCTCAACTACGCCAGATGTAGCAACTGCGACGTAAGGCCCTCTCTGATCAACCGGAACTGACACTACTCCCTCTCTTTGTCGGTGGCTGTCCTAGTAACGATCACCTGCCTCAATCTCATGTCCAATGTAATAATCGTCCACATGGTACTGTGCCGATCTATCGGACCTCGCATTCCGCTGATCAAAACAATTATTCGCATCCAACGAAGTAGGAGAGCGCTCATTCTGATTCTGAGAGTTACCACGACCTCTACCTCGAAATGCCTGTTGGGGACCACCACGTCCCCCTCGAGCTAAAACATGATTATAGCGATCACGTAAAGTGGGACAATTAAATTTGATATGTCCCTCTCCCCTACAATATGCA
The DNA here is from genome assembly GCF_964261635.1 of Lissotriton helveticus. Classification (NCBI taxonomy): domain Eukaryota; kingdom Metazoa; phylum Chordata; class Amphibia; order Caudata; family Salamandridae; genus Lissotriton; species Lissotriton helveticus. The sequence goes on from NC_136072.1 coordinate 1,014,056,568, forward strand.
CACTGATTATATCCAAGCATAGATCTAAAGTCAGAGGAGTCAGAGCGTGACTGCATCCTGGAAGACTGTGCCTGTGGCCTATACTGCTGTTGCGAATCATTTTGATTCGAACGCGGAGGATACGCTTGTTGCAACAAAACCTTCGTTTTAAGCTCCTTCGTTTTCTTATCTGAACGATCACTTTCTTCTTTTTCCCTATTTTCGTAGTATTGAGCCGTCGCTAGTATTTGAGCAGTGGTTGAAACGGCCCATGCACTTTCTGAATTTTTCAATTTGTTGCATAATTCAGGCAACAAATTTAACACAAACTTATCAACAAATAACCGCTGTCCTCCCTCCGTACTCATGTCCTGACCACTATGATCAATGAATGCTTCCTCAAATCTAGTAAAGAAATCAGAGACACTTTTGTCTTTCTTTTGCTTACAAGCCGACAATTTGTCCCAATTCACCCTCATCGCTGGCATAAGCGTTTTCATGAGCGTAATGATTCTTTGGGGCAAATCCGTAATTAACTGCTCGGGCTTAGCCCCACCAATTTGTCGTCCATCAGCCGCTAATAGCGTAGCCCAATCACCACCCAACTCAGCCAAATGATTCTCTTGGCGGATTTTTGCCCAAATTGGTTGCGGTACAATATTACCAAACAACATGTCGATGTCAGCAAGGTTCATAATAGAAGCATCCACCAGTTGGGATAACTCCTTATAATAACCTGCCGGATTTTTGCGTGGATCAGGCAAGGATTGCTTCACCTGTAAGACTTCTGATCGCTTCCATGGGAGGTGTATCCAAACCCTTTGGAAATACGGCAGAACCACAGGATTAGCGTTCGGATCCCCTGGCATCCAAACTGGCGGAACCTCTCTCATAGGATACTGACCGGAGTTCGCTTTTGGAGTATCGGAATCGTCATCAAACGACACCCGAGAAGGCACTGTAGACCTAAAGGCTAATAATCGCTCTAATGCACGTCGTACATCTGCACCTACGATCATACCATTCAAAAAACGACTCTGAAGTTCAGTCATTTCGGGCGGTACATCATCTAAGTCATCATTATCCCACTCTTCCCTCAAGGAGTTGCACATTTCTTCAAACACAAATCTCTGTGTTGGCTCATTGAACTGAGAAAATGTATCGAAAACTATGCGTGAGGTGTATTTAGCAGGGTGTCTAATCCATCTACGCGCCATAGTTTCTAACGTCGCTCTCTCTCTTCCACCAGGGATTTGACTTCGTCTCTGGGGAGTTTCAGAGACATCGGATTGAAGTAACGATCCGGAAAGTGGGGAGTAGAGGGTAGCAACAGAGTTAGGGATACGATTACGAACGGAAGGAGAAGAGGAAAAAAGAACAGGAGCAACAGCATTAGAAGCGGTTGTAGGATCAGTGGGGGTAGCAGGAACAATAGACTGAGAAGGTACAGGCAAAGAAGCAGTAGGAAGAGGAACAGGTAGAGGAGCAAGAACAGGACCAACAACAGGCTGACCAGTAGCCGCCAAAACAACAGGAGGGGGAACAGGAGGAACTACAGGAGCCATAGCACCCTGTGCATAAGGAGGTGGTGATTTCATTAAATACGCTAACAAAGGATCCTCTTTCGAGTCTTCTTCCTTTTTATCGAGATTTGATGATAACACCGGATAACATTTATCCGCCCACATGTGATGCAGTCTAACTGAAACTTCCGTTTCTTTATCTGCTTTATCTTGATGGTGACATTCTGCATCTTGCATTATCGTAATGATAATACTTTCTTTCTTATTTTTCTTAAGCTGTTTGATTTCTTTCTGCCTGGCCTCTTTGCGCCATAACCGAAAGGAATCGAACATAGCTGGCCTAGATTTTCTTTTAAACAGTTTCGCTTCGAGATTATCTAAAATTTTAGTGTCGAAACTTCCATGTGATGGCCAACTAAGGTCACCGTCATTTTTCGTATAACGAATCCAATATTCATTATATATAATAGGGCCCACACCATGTCGACTATAGAGCTCATATATCGGAGATCCAACTGGAGGTATCGGACACGAGTCCTCCAACCGGGAGTCCATACTGTGACATTTAAAGAAACCAAGGAAACCACTATGGCCAGGCATCTTGCACGCTAACCTAGTATCAAACTTCAAGGGTTATCGAAGTACAAAATCTTCGTGAAATACAAAACCCTCGGTTTTTGGCAATTGCAACTGTCAAATAACAACTAAGAACCAACAACTAAGAACCACAAATGCAATGGAACCATGCAAAACGACTAAGCACCAACAACAACCAAGGATACTGGGAGCGACCCACAAATACTTAACTGAGAACTCAATGGCGTCACCAGGAAGGCCCGTCTGTCGTCTCGCCGTACAAAGGACTACGCCAGGCGCCAAAACAGGTCGACAGTCAGAGCATCGGTCCGTCGCAACCGTCAGGAGGCGGGGATCTTCGCAGGAAAAGTCTTCGGACCACTTATTTCGACAACAGGATCGATGAAGCGGGGTGCACCTTTCCTCGGAGATTTCACACGAAGTTCCTCACGATCGTCAGGTTTTGGACCGGTACCGCTGATGTCGCCCCACGTTGGGCGCCAACTGAAGGACTGGGTTCTTTAAGGCCCAGCGGTGCCAGGGAACAACACCTGAAACCTTGGTGGGTTACCTGCTCTGGCGTACAAGTGACAGAGACACGGGACACTTCCTTCGGCGTCAAAGATCAGCATTTATTACTGCAGGGATACAGAAATCGCAAGAAGTACAACATAGTGTAGGTTCTGAGAGTCTGCTTCAAATTGCAAAAGGGAATCGCTCCTTTTATACACATTTTCGTCATTGCTCGACATAACGAACAAAAGGTTACAACTCAGTTCCCACAGTAAACTTCAAAAGGATTGCATTCATGTTTTCAGAAGCCCGGAACATGATTATAGTAACATTTGCCGGTTCCCAACTGTAAAAGCACATCATCTCGCCATAAGGCACATTCCACTCTAGTTGTAAACAGGCGAAAGAAAGAGACAGGAACAGGTGTAAGAAAGACAGACAACCGTAACAGAAGAGTGTGGGGGCAATATCGGAAGCGTGATCACAGGATCAAAGGACTCAAACCTAACATATGTAAAGCTGAAACAATAGACCAACACGGCAAAATAAGCCTCAAGCTGAGCCATCTGCCTTTGCCGTGTCATTCCCCCGGTCGTAAAGACGACCCCAAAGAATATTCATCTTCCGCCAGAGCTTGGGAATCCCAGGGTCACGAAGCGGACATTGTCCCTTCGCTGGCTACGTGAGGGCAAGAAACAAAATGGATGCCGTATCTAAAATGGAACCCGAGGGTTCAGATGGAAAAACCCGTAAAGGAGACGAACCCTTCTAAGTAGTGTAGCGTAAACGCATACACCTACTAATCTCGTCATTTACGGTTCATAGATACCAAACTCGTCCATATCCGAGAATGCCCAAAACGTCGTAATGATTCTCACGGAACCTCACAAGTCATAATTAATTTGGATCTGTCCGGACTTACTTGCGGCTGGTGGAGATCAGGCAGTTAAGCCTAGCAGCAGATCGGTCGTGAGCTCCGCGGGAGTGTGGTGCGGGCTCTGGCGTGCTGCTAAAAAAGACTTCCGTGTTTGCCGAGTGGCCGGGGCGGGGCGTGGTCACGTGGGGCCACGTTGCTAGGGGTAACCATGCTGGAGACGCGCAGCCGCACATGTGTGCGCTCGGGAGGGATTACGAACGAAGGGAATAAAAAGGGGAATAAAAAGGGAATAAAAAAGGAAATAAAAACGCTCGTCAGCGTAGTGTTGGGGGCATGGGTAGGAGTTGTTCAAAAGGGGACTGGGTGACAGAACTATTACTTCACGGATGTTATACAGTGGCGGATTCTAGGGAGAGGTATTCGGCGGATGTACAGTTAGTCACATCGTTTAACTAACAGGTTTCTGGATGTACTTAGTTAGTAAGCACTGAGTTCCACGGAATATTGTCATTCAGCCCTGTGTTCTGGGTGGACAATCTGTATATCCAACGTTGCTCTTTTTCGAAGAGTCGTTGTGATAATTTTTCGCCTGGTGTCAGCTGTTCTATGACAGTCCATGTCATATCGTTGGGCGTGTGATTCATGGAGAGGAAGTGCTCAGTTAGTTTGGTCATTGATTTCTTGCACCGGATAGTGCTTCTATGTTCGCCAATTCTTTGTTTCACCTTCCTACTGGTCATGCCAATGTAGCGTAGATTGCATGGACAGGTGATAAGGTACACCACGTTGGTGCTGTTGCAATTTGTATGGGCCCTGATGGTCCATACTTTCCCTGGTTCCAAAGAAAGGGTTTTGGTATTCTCCGTCAGATGACACACACTACAGTTGCCGCATTTAAATTGCCCGATAACGTGGGGGAGACCCCACGCGTTTAGTACTGTTGGAGATGGTGTGCCTTGATTCTTAGGTCTAGTCTTGACGACTGCGTCCTTTATATTCCTGGCCCGTTTGAATGAAAAAAGGGGTTTCTCCCATTTTAGATTGCCCGTATTAAGTATCTTCCAATGTTTCTGGATGGTTTTGGTCACATGATTGGAAACCGGGCTGTAGGTCGTTACACAGGTCAGGGGGATCTGGTCATTGGTCTTTGTGACATCCTCTAGGAGTATTTCCCGTTGTTGGTTCCTCGCTCTCTTCTGGCTTTGGTTTAAGATCTTCTTAGGGTAGCCTCTAGACTCTAATTTCGAGGTAAGATCTTTAGCTTGGTCTCGGTAATCGTTAAGGTCGCTACAGTTCCTACGAATTCTAAGGAATTGCCCATATGGCAAATTTTCTCTTAGTGGTCGCGGATGAAAACTTTCAAACCTAAGCAAGTTGTTTTTTGCTGTAGGTTTGTAGTGGGTTTTGGTGCGTAATCGTCCATTTTCCTTAGTGATGACCAGATCAAGAAAGACCATATTTGCGTGGTCCTTCGTGTGAGTGAATCTCAAGTTGTTGTCCCTACAGTTGAGCCACTCAACGAAGGATTCAAGAGTAGATTCAGGTCCCTGCCAGATGACAAAAATGTCATCTATATAACGTTTCCAAAACGTTATATTGGATCCGAATGGGTTGTCTGCATTAAGGATGAATTGTTGTTCGAAGTTATATACGTATAACCCTGCCACCGATGGGGCAAATGTACTGCCCATAGAGGTCCCACCTGTTTGTAAGTACAGTTTGCCTTCATACTCGAAAAAGTTGTTTTTGAGGGCCAGTCTGGCACATTCAAGAATGAAATTATTGGGTGTACGTTGTGTCCATTCTTCATTGTTGAGTACTTGCTCAAGGACTTTGAGAGTATCGTCTTGGGGTATACTAGTATGGAGGCTTTCTATGTCGAAGCTTACCAGTAGAGAGTTTTCATCTACGACAATCTGATCCAGAAGTTGGAGAAGATTTTTAGTGTCCCGTAGGTATGTGGTGGTCTTCTGTACAATTGGTTTCAGAAAAATGTCACAAAAGCGGGACAGAGGTTCCAGTAATGATCCTATACCGGACACTATAGGTCTACCAGGTGGGGGGGTTTTGTTTTTGTGCATTTTGGGTAGTATGTAAAAATATGGAGTCTTTCCATCATTCTCGCACAAAAAATCCCCCTCTTGTTTAGAGATGAAGCCCATGGATACACCGTGTTCAACAAGGGATTTTATTTCTTGTTTCAGATCTTGCGTGGGATCGCTAGGTAGTCTGCGGTAGTTCCGTTCGTCTGCCAGTAGGCGAAGACACTCGTTTTGGTACATGGTCTTGTCTAGTATAACTACCCCTCCGCCCTTGTCGGCTGGTTTGATAACAATTGTGTCACAGTTTTTCAATTCCTCCAAGGCTTTCTTTTCATTTTTATTGAGATTGATGTAGGGTTTAGGTGGTTGTAATTTCTCAATATCGTTGAACACTGCTTGTTCAAACGCCGATAGCTCAACTGGGGTTGTATGTGGAGGGGGTAAAAAGGTAGATTTTATACGCAGTCCAGTTTCATTGGGATCATCATCTGTCAGGGGTTTATTCGCTCTCTTTTCGAAAAACGCTTTAAGCTTCAATTTCCTAAAGAAGGTGGCCAGTTCGCAATGCAACTGAAATTTATCCACTCTGGGTGTCGGGACAAAGCCAAGTCCTTTATTAAGGACCTGTTCTTCTATGGTTGACAACGGTCTGGTGGCTAGATTCGAGACTAGGTCTTGCTGCTGCTCGGACCTGGTTGTGGATTCTTGCTCCTGGTGTGGTTGCCTACTGGGTCCTCGTTTGCCCAATGGACCTGGTTGGGTGTCTTTTGTCTTCCTCTCCCCCTCCGGCCCCTGCCTAAAAAAGGCGCCCGGTAGTTGTTAGGTGGAAAGAAGTGTGGTTGGAAAGGGGGTTGCCATCCATACATTTGTGGAGGAGGAGCAAACGGATCCTGGAAACCCTGCATCATTGGTGGGTAGGGGGTCCAGTTGTTATGTATTCTGTTCCGTCCCCTTCCTCTCCCTCTCCCTCTTTGTTTGGTACTCCCTGTGCTTGAATTGCTAGACAAAGAGTTGTTACTGGAGGCATCAGAGTCCTGATCAGCTCTTGTAGGGGCCGTGTATTCTGGGTCAGAGTACGGATAGGCTTTCTTGAAGGAGAAACGTTTCAGGTCTTTCTGAAATTTCTGTGCTTTTTGCTGAGTGAGGTTTTCTCTGTATTCAGTCATTTCTTTGTTGATCTCGTCGAGCCTCTTCTTGTAGCCTGTAATGGTGGTTTTCATTTGGCCTTCAGTTTGTTGTATTTCTACTTGGATTTTCTCAGAGAGGCGGACTGCTGTTTTGAGGATCAGCACTATCCAGTCGTGCGTGCAGTGCCACGCAATCTGTGACCAGTCTTTTCTGAATGTTTCATCGTCAAAAAAAATTCGGGGAGTATTAGTCACGAGAAGACCTTTGGGTGCCATATTGTTGTTGAGATATTCCTTTAGGATTGTACCGTGTAGAATCGTTCTTATTCTGTTCGTAATCCCTCCCGAGCGCACCCATCTGCGGCTGCGCGTCTCCAGCATGGTTACCCCTAGCAACGTGGCCCCACGTGACCACGCCCCGCCCCGGCCACTCGGCAAACACTGAAGTCTTTTTTAGCAGCACGCCAGAGCCCGCACCACACTCCCGCGGAGCTCACGACCGATCTGCTGCTAGGCTTAACTGCCTGATCTCCACCAGCCGCAAGTAAGTCCGGACAGATCCAAATTAATTATGACTTGGTTCGACGGAACCCTTACGGCCCTCTCACCCCCTCGCCCCTTTCCATTCCAGATATCGGCTGCTCGAGCAGGGTCGGAAAGCTCATGAAGCCCTTAATCAGCGTGCTTCTAGTAAGAATAATGTTTGTGTATTGTCATTTGTGAATGTTTGGTGTGCTACCTGTATACGTGTGTTTGTGGGGTTTTTAACGAGATCTACATTCGACACTTGTAGATCTTTTTTTGCGCCGCATCACGTTACTTTAGTAATTACTTTGAGCACAGCACGCTCCATGATTGGAGCTTCTACACAGCTACTCCCACATGGTTTAGAACCATTACTTCCTCACACTCACTGGAACAGCGGCTTTTTGGTATCCCAATATTGTGACGATACTTCACAATTAAGTATGATACTCTACACCCTGAAGACAGTGAATGCGTGCGGCTCCCTCACGAATAGCACATAACTCGGCTCATACTTACAACTGGTCGAGCCGCAGTATGAGTATTGGTTCATAGAGTGCACTAGTCACACTTTTATGTTTGTACGTTGCGAGCATGCCTTTACCACAATTCTTTTCTTCCCACAGGTTTTTAATCGAAACTAACCGGAGAGCAACACTTTTTTCAGAAATCACCTGTTTGTGATTTCACCGGAACTGTAGGCTAGGATTGGATGCACCTTAGCGTGTGCAGACCATCCAGCCTATCTTCACACTGGTCCTGACGAAAACCTCTATAATTACACGTAGGTTGAAACATGTAGACCTCCCCCCTTTTTTCTAACACGTTTTTCTTGACACCACAGCCTACCTAATAAGGCAAAGGTGCCTCATGTAAATACTTTTGTAGATATATTTTAATGGTTGTCCAACCACTCCAGAATAAAGTCTTCGGGTGGGTAGTGTTGAGACAACTTTTAAACACACCTTCTTATCCTTATCACACATAATAACGAACAACCCGCTCCACTGTAATCAGGTGTTGCAGCACACCTGGATGGCATTCGGCTGTCCGGGTGGGACCCCGATGATGAAGCATGTCACCAACTAGGTTGGTGAGTGAGGGGTCTTCTAAGGACAAAGGATTGTCCCTTACTGGGTCGTAAGGCATGCAACCCACAATACCGCAATAATTATGCAGGTATTAAGTATCCTTAGTGGCTACTCCTTCTTTTGTTTATATTAGCTTACCTAAGGGGACCAGAAGTTCCCACTTGACCCACAGGTCATACTTCCCTTACTCTCTCCTCTGTTTATACATATTGGGCAGCGCACAGCTGCGAGAGTTTGTGTCTTTTAAACTCCCCGCACACACAACAAGCAGCAACCGACAGTCACCATGAGTGAAAACAAAGGCCTCTCATACTCCGAGGCTGAAGTGGATGCGATAATGAGTGAACTATCCATCTTTGCAGATGCTAACATATCACAAAGCATCTCACAAACAACAGAATGGGAAAACTTGACAGAACTGAAACGGAACAGAATAAGAACGATTCTACACGGTACAATCCTAAAGGAATATCTCAACAACAATTTGGCACCCAAAGGTCTACTCGTGACTAATGCTCCCCGAATTTTTCTTGACGATGAAACATTCAGAAAAGACTGGTCACAGATTGCGTGGCACTGCACGCACGACTGGATAGTGCTGATCCTCAAAACAGCAGTCCGCCTCTCTGAGAAAATCCAAGTAGAAATACAACAAACTGAAGGCCAAATGAAAACCACCATTACAGGCTACAAGAAGAGGCTCGACGATATCAACAAAGAAATGACTGAATACAGAGAAAACCTCACTCAGCAAAAAGCACAGAAATTTCAGAAAGACCTGAAACGTTTCTCCTTCAAGAAAGCCTATCCGTACTCTGACCCAGAATACACGGCCCCTACAAGAGCTGATCAGGACTCTGATGCCTCCAGTAACAACTCTTTGTCTAGCAATTCAAGCACAGGGAGTACCAAACAAAGAGGGAGAGGGAGAGGAAGGGGACGGAACAGAATACATAACAACTGGACCCCCTACCCACCAATGATGCAGGGTTTCCAGGATCCGTTTGCTCCTCCTCCACAAATGTATGGATGGCAACCCCCTTTCCAACCACACTTCTTTCCACCTAACAACTACCGGGCGCCTTTTTTAGGCAGGGGCCGGAGGGGGAGAGGAAGACAAAAGACACCCAACCAGGTCCATTGGGCAAACGAGGACCCAGTAGGCAACCACACCAGGAGCAAGAATCCACAACCAGGTCCGAGCAGCAGCAAGACCTAGTCTCGAATCTAGCCACCAGACCGTTGTCAACCATAGAAGAACAGGTCCTTAATAAAGGACTTGGCTTTGTCCCGACACCCAGAGTGGATAAATTTCAGTTGCATTGCGAACTGGCCACCTTCTTTAGGAAATTGAAGCTTAAAGCGTTTTTCGAAAAGAGAGCGAATAAACCCCTGACAGATGATGATCCCAATGAAACTGGACTGCGTATAAAATCTACCTTTTTACCCCCTCCACATACAACCCCAGTTGAGCTATCGGCGTTTGAACAAGCAGTGTTCAACGATATTGAGAAATTACAACCACCTAAACCCTACATCAATCTCAATAAAAATGAAAAGAAAGCCTTGGAGGAATTGAAAAACTGTGACACAATTGTTATCAAACCAGCCGACAAGGGCGGAGGGGTAGTTATACTAGACAAGACCATGTACCAAAACGAGTGTCTTCGCCTACTGGCAGACAAACGGAACTACCGCAGACTACCTAGCGATCCCACGCAAGATCTGAAACAAGAAATAAAATCCCTTGTTGAACACGGTGTATCCATGGGTTTCATCTCTAAACAAGAGGGGGATTTTTTGTGCGAGAATGATGGAAAGACTCCATATTTTTACATACTACCCAAAATGCACAAAAACAAAACCCCCCCACCTGGTAGACCTATAGTGTCCGGTATAGGATCATTACTGGAACCTCTGTCCCGCTTTTGTGACATTTTTCTGAAACCAATTGTACAGAAGACCACCACATACCTACGGGACACTAAAAATCTTCTCCAACTTCTGGATCAGATTGTCGTAGATGAAAACTCTCTACTGGTAAGCTTCGACATAGAAAGCCTCTATACTAGTATACCCCAAGACGATACTCTCAAAGTCCTTGAGCAAGTACTCAACAATGAAGAATGGACACAACGTACACCCAATAATTTCATTCTTGAATGTGCCAGACTGGCCCTCAAAAAGAACTTTTTCGAGTATGAAGGCAAACTGTACTTACAAACAGGTGGGACCTCTATGGGCAGTACATTTGCCCCATCGGTGGCAGGGTTATACGTATATAACTTCGAACAACAATTCATCCTTAATGCAGACAACGCATTCGGATCCAATATAACGTTTTGGAAACGTTATATAGATGACATTTTTGTCATCTGGCAGGGACCTGAATCTACTCTTGAATCCTTTGTTGAGTGGCTCAACTGTAGGGACAACAACTTGAGATTCACTCACACGAAGGACCACGCAAATATGGTCTTTCTTGATCTGGTCATCACTAAGGAAATTGGACGATTACGCACCAAAACCCACTACAAACCTACAGCAAAAAACAACTTGCTTAGGTTTGAAAGTTTTCATCCGCGACCACTAAGAGAAAATTTGCCATATGGGCAATTCCTTAGAATTCGTAGGAACTGTAGCGACCTTAACGATTACCGAGACCAAGCTAAAGATCTTACCTCGAAATTAGAGTCTAGAGGCTACCCTAAGAAGATCTTAAACCAAAGCCAGAAGAGAGCGAGGAACCAACAACGGGAAATACTCCTAGAGGATGTCACAAAGACCAATGACCAGATCCCCCTGACCTGTGTAACGACCTACAGCCCGGTTTCCAATCATGTGACCAAAACCATCCAGAAACATTGGAAGATACTTAATACGGGCAATCTAAAATGGGAGAAACACCTTTTTTCATTCAAACGGGCCAGGAATATAAAGGACGCAGTCGTCAAGACTAGACCTAAGAATCAAGGCACACCATCTCCAACAGTACTAAACGTGTGGGGTCTCCCCCACGTTATCGGGCACTTTAAATGCGGCAACTGTAGTGTGTGTCATCTGACGGAGAATACCAAAACCCTTTCTTTGGAACCAGGGAAAGTATGGACCATCAGGGCCCATACAAATTGCAACAGCACCAACGTTGTGTACCTTATCACCTGTCCATGCAATCTACGCTACATTGGCATGACCAGTAGGAAGGTGAAACAAAGAATTGGCGAACATAGAAGCACTATCCGGTGCAAGAAATCAATGACCAAACTAACTGAGCACTTCCTCTCCATGAATCACACGCCCAACGATATGACATGGACTGTCATAGAACAGCTGACACCAGGCAAAAAATTATCACAACGACTCTTCGAAAAAGAGCAACGTTGGATATACAGATTGTCCACCCAGAACACAGGGCTGAATGACAATATTCCGTGGAACTCAGTGCTTACTAACTAAGTACATCCAGAAACCTGTTAGTTAAACGATGTGACTAACTGTACATCCGCCGAATACCTCTCCCTAGAATCCGCCACTGTATAACATCCGTGAAGTAATAGTTCTGTCACCCAGTCCCCTTTTGAACAACTCCTACCCATGCCCCCAACACTACGCTGACGAGCGTTTTTATTTCCCTTTTTTATTCCCTTTTTATTCCCCTTTTTATTCCCTTCGTTCGTAATCCCTCCCGAGCGCACCCATCTGCGGCTGCGCGTCTCCAGCGTGGTTACCCCTAGCAACGTGGCCCCACGTGACCACGCCCCGCCCCGGCCACTCGGCAAACACGGAAGTCTTTTTTAGCAGCACGCCAGAGCCCGCACCACACTCCCGCGGAGCTCACGACCGATCTGCTGCTAGGCTTAACTGCCTGATCTCCACCAGCCGCAAGTAAGTCCGGACAGATCCAAATTAATTATGACTTGGTTCGACGGAACCCTTACGGCCCTCTCACCCCCTCGCCCCTTTCCATTCCAGATAGCGGCTGCTTGAGCAGGGTCGGAGAGCTCATGAAGCCCTTAATCAGCATGCTTCTAGTAAGAACACTGTTTGTGTATTGTCAATTGTGAATGTTTGGTGTGCTACCTGTATTCGTGTGTTTGTGGGGTTTTTAACGAGATCTACATTCGACACTTGTAGATCTTTTTTTGCGCCGCATCACGTTACTTTAGTAATTACTTTGAGCACGGCACGCTCCATGATTGGAGCTTCTACACAGCTACTCCCACATGGTTTAGAACCATTACTTCCTCACACTCACTGGAACAGCGGCTTTTTGGTATCCCAATATTGTGACGATACTTCACAATTAAGTATGATACTCTACACCCTGAAGACAGTGAATGCGTGCGGCTCCCTCACGAATAGCACATAACTCGGCTCATACTTACAACTGGTCGAGCCGCAGTATGAGTATTGGTTCATAGAGTGCACTAGTCACACTTTTATGTTTGTACGTTGCGAGCATGCCTTTACCACAATTCTTTTCTTCCCACAGGTTTTTAATCGAAACTAACCGGAGAGCAACACTTTTTTCAGAAATCACCTGTTTGTGATTTCACCGGAACTGTAGGCTAGGATTGGATGCACCTTAGCGTGTGCAGACCATCCAGCCTATCTTCACACTGGTCCTGACGAAAACCTCTATAATTACACATAGGTTGAAACATGTAGACCTCCCCCCTTTTTTCTAACACGTTTTTCTTGACACCACAGCCTACCTAATAAGGTAAAGGTGCCTCATGTAAATACTTTTGTAGATATATTTTAATGGTTGTCCAACCACTCCAGAATAAAGTCTTCGAGTGGGTAGTGTTGAGACAACTTTTAAACACACCTTCTTATCCTTATCACACATAATAACGAACAACCCACTCCACTGTAATCAGGTGTCGCAGCACACCTGGATGGCATTCGGCTGTCCGGGTGGGACCCCGATGATGAAGCATGTCACCAACTAGGTTGGTTAGTGAGGGGTCTTCTAAGGACAAAGGATTGTCCCTTACTGGGTCGTAAGGCATGCAACCCACAATACCGCAATAATTATGCAGGTATTTAGTATCCTTAGTGGCTACTCCTTCTTTTGTTTATATTAGTTTACCTAAGGGGACCAGGAGTTCCCACTTGACCCACAGGTCATACTTCCCTTACTCTCTCCTCTGTTTATACAAATTTATAAATGGACCTGCTCATGAGGTAATAAATACTGAGAGGAGCAAATGGGGGAGCCAACCCACAGCACAAGCAAATCACCAGGTACCTAGCTCCTCAGCCAAAGCTGTAGCCAAGTTCTTGCAGCCTTTAGGGCATAATTAGAGCAAAGAGCAGTGAAAATAATACACAGGAGGTGTGCTCCCTCCAGGCCCAGCGTTTTTTGCAGCCTGCCAGGCGTAGGGGTTCTGCTCAGGGAAGAATCCTAGTTGGAATGGCAAGAAAAACTACTAAAATCGGTGTGCGTAGCCCAATCCGACCAACAACCAGCCCAATCGGGCTATGCACATCAAAACCTAAGGAAAAGTGAAAGTAAGAGCTCCCAGCGCTTCTGGCCGATAAGGTGGGCCTCTGCGCTCTAAAATATGTAAATATTATCCCCGCCGTCGGCGGGTCGGTACCGGTGATCTTTAACCTTCAAACCGGCCCACAGCGGCCGATGTATGCAAAGTACCCGCCGTGAGAGTAAAGTAGCCTGGGGACACCGCTGAGAGAGCATCGTGTGCCCCTCCCGCCTAGCGAGAGAGACGCGGTCAAGTAAACCTTTGCGCGATACTCGCGCCGCTCAGTAAATACCTCCGGCCCCGCAGGGACGCACCGGCAAGACGTGTGCACACCCCTGGTGACAGCGGGGTGTTGCGGTCGGCCGAACAGCAAAAAACAGACTCGCTGAAAGCTAACAATGCAAAATAGCAATATACCAACAGAGCAAATTCAGTAATATTAACACGACAATGCGTAGAATAAACGCTAAAGCGGTGTACATCAAACACATTAGCATAATCATAAAACAACAAGTAAATGCACTTAACTGGCTGCGTGAGCAGCAAAGAAAGAGGAGGATATCCGGTATTGTTTGGCTCTTATGGGCTATGACAGGATGTGATATGTTGTTTGCATCATGGGAAATGTAGTTTTTGATATGCAATACTAAATATTATTGGCTGCTATGTGTAGCAATAAATGAAAGAGAAAGCATAATACGAAGCCTCCGGTCCTGTAATAGTAATTGACCTGAAGCTTTTTTAGTCACAGATTCTTACCCTAAATTGAACATCTTCCACATGACATCTTTCCTCAAGAATGTTGGATTGGAAGCAGAACTTCCCACCGGCAGAACCATGAAGCCTAAGCTTTAACAATAATACGTACGTGTTGATATTGGTGTGTTTGTTTGTTTTATGTGGTATGTCCTTTTTTCTAAGGCTTGTGAGTGTCTAAAGCCACGAGAAGAGACACCGACAGCCACAACACTGAATGCAAGTTGTATGTAATGAGTGCAATCGTTCCTAGCATATGAAAATGTATTTACTATATCATGATCAGCACACTACATGTGCCACTGGTAATCACAAAAGTTCAATGAGGACATGTTACTAATGGTTGGTCTTTTTTCACCAAGAGGTGTACACTTTTTAATGAGGGGCTTATTAAGCATCCCCTTACAGCACAGCTTAAAGTAATGTGGAGACATCTTAACTAATATTCCTTTGTTTTTTTTGTTTCAGATTAATTACAATCAGGAATACCATGTGGGAATTTTTCTTTCCTGCACCTGTATATAATTGTGCAACGGATGCACTACATATGAGTTGTGTTTAGTAGACCAACAGTAGGAGTGGAATTAGATATCACAATTATCATATACTAGGTCCTGAAAAATAGCCGTAGGGGTAGGCTAGAAACATGTCGACCTTTAAGATTTGGGCACATTAATCCCATGAGTCCTAAATTGTTCCCCTGTTTTTAATCATACCGGTCACAATAAAGGCAGCATCACCCACTAGCCAAGTATTTTTAAACACACACCTTCCTTTACCTCATTCCTCCCTAACAGAATCACCTGCCTCACATAGTCATTACATTCAGTGCTCCCGCGTAGATCGTCTGGTCGCAGCAGGCCCCATTCCGTAGCTGAACAGGAAGGAACCTTTGATGAAGCATGCCACCAAGTAGTAACCCTGGTGGGTGAGGCTTATACAAACAACTTTATGTTTTTCCCAAGTGAAGGAACAGGGAAATAAATAACTCCACACCACATAAGGCTGGGTCCTTTGTTTTTGTTCACGTATGTCTGGCTTTGGAGGGTGGCCCCAGCCCTAATATCCTCTAACGCCCCCCCTTGTTTGTATACACATATTAGGAGACTGCACCAGTCTCCCGAAGTACCTGACACAAGGCTTCAGCCCTACTCATTTCCGTCTCCCTGTTCTCTTAATGGCATATATGTGGTAAATATTGTCAGTCCATTTCTGCTATAGAAAGTGCTGGATACAAACACAACAGTTGATGGACAGAATGCAGAAGAATTTCATACATTCACCCCAGTACAGAGATCTGGGCCGAAATCCATCGCTTTTTGCTCACCATGCCATTCTTGTTTAAACCCAGCCAAATGCAAATCAGTCTTGACCCTGGGCCCCATGGGAACAGTCCAGCCAGAACTGCCAAACCAGATCCTCTCTGGACTGGAAACAAGCATCCTAGGACCAGTTTTGGGCTTTCAGTCCTCATCAGCCAGGATAGCTTGATTCCAGTGGCATGAAGAGCACAGGACTCACGTCTGGGCATACCCGTCCCACTTGGGGTGACAAATGCAGTACAACAGCTGATGGACAGAATGCAGAACAATGTCATACATTCACCTCAGTACAGAGATCTGGGCCGAAATCCATCGTTTTTTTGCTCACCATGCCATTCCAGTTTAAACCCAGCCATATGCAAATCAGTCTTGACCCTGTGCCCAATGTGAACAGTCCAGCCCGAACTGCCAAGCTAGGTCCTCCCTGGAGTGGAAACAAGCATCCTAGGACCGGTTTCGGGCTTTCAGCCCTCATCAGCCAGGATAACTTGATGCCAGTAGCATGGAGAGCACGGGACTCACGTCTGAGCATACTCGTCCCACTCAGGGTGACAAATGCAAAAACAACAGTTGATGGACAGAATGCAGAACAATGTCATACATTCACCCCAGTACAGAGATCAGAGCCGAAATCCATCGTTTTTTGCTCACCATGCCATTCCAGTTTGAACCCAACCATATGCAAATCAGTCTTGACCCTGTGCCCCATGGGAACAGTCCAGCCCGAACTGCCAAGCCAGGTCCTCCCTGGACTGGAAACAAGCATCCTAGGACCTGTTTCGGGCTTTCAGTCCGCATCAGCCAGGATAGCTTAATTCCAGTGGCATGAAGAGCACAGGGACTCACGTCTGAGCATACCCGTCCCACTCGGGGTGACAAATGCAAAAACAACAGTTGATGGACTGAATGCAGAATGCAGAACAATGTCATACATTCACCCCAGTACAGAGATCTGCGCCGAAATGCATCGTGCCAGCGCTAGACATTTTCCTTTGACCCACATATCAATGCTATTCCAAGGAAGATTTAAAAAAAGAATTAAAATACAAGCCTAGCCAGCAGAAGAGACAAATTGCCACTCAGTATTCTAGAAAGCAAAGACTAAGTAGCTAGATTGTCTCTGTTTTCATATGTATCCCAGGGCACTGGACCAAGGGTTTGTGGTATATTTATCGCCTCACCCCTTGTCCTGAGAATACCACTATCAAACAGGTTTCTGATGTTGCATGTTTTAATAAAAAACAATCACTTTCTGGAGACATTGTCCATTTTTTCACAGTGTGACCCAGTTCTCCTAGGAAAATTACTTAACTGGTATTGCTTAACTAAATTCAAATCTCAATTTCTGCTACTAAAATAATCACTATAATCATTTGTTGGATTCACCAACCCTGGACGCTCACTGGATTGTCTCCTGAAGAACACTGTGCCCTGGGTTTGACCAAAGTTGAAGTTATGTGAGCCATTCTAGCAATGCACTTGCTTAAGGCCATGCACAGTGTCAGCTTGCCGAGGGGTCAAGTAGGGAACTGATCAGAAACTGCAAAAAAAATTACAAAACTAAAGGTTGAAGTAAATGTTTGGTTAGCTTTTGTTATACCCATTAGCAGACATTTTTTCAAAAAGCCTTAGAAAGACAATTAAAATACACAGTTAAAGTGCTGTTATGGTTATGAAGTAAGATAAAAAAAATGAAGTTCACAAGTTATGGTTAAACTCACAATCCATAACTTGCACAATAAGCAGTAAAACAATAATTTGCACACCAAATCTAATGACCAAAGCTGCATTTACAAATCCTGAGGATTGGTATGCCTGTAGGACCCTGGGGGTCCAGATGTTCATGAATCAAGCATAGAATTTGTGAATCCTGTGATGAAAATAATGTTTGGATACTTTTTCATTGCCCGGGGTCTCTTTTTGGGTTTAGAATAGGTTTTTCCTGGTCCTTTACACCCTTTTTATTATTCTTTACGTGATGCTTCATGCACCATGTTTGTGAATGGCAGAAATTATTCTATGATGGCCCTCCAATTAGAGCATGAGGAATTTGTGAATCTTGTTTGGATTCGTGAATTTGTGATGGACAAGCAGAAAAAAGACTATATTCAATTGGTATACCTTTATTTTATGAGCCCTCTGTGAATTTGCGAATATGCGAAGATCTGCAAATTAATGCTCCACATTGCTCTAAAAAACCATCAATCTATCTATCTATCTATCTATCTATCTATCTATCTATCTATCTATCTATCTATCTATCTATCTATCTATCTATCTATCTATCTATCTATCTATCTATCTATCTATCTATCTATCTATCTATCTATCTATCTATCTATCTATCTATCTATCTATCTAACCCCGAATTAACCTGCAAATTAATGCTCCACATTGCTCTAAAAAACTATCAATCTATCTATCTATCTATCTATCTATCTATTTATTTATCTATCTATCTGTCTACCTATCTGTCTATCTATCTGTCTATCTATCTGTATCTCTATCTCTCTATCTATCTATCTAACCCCGAATTAACCTGTGCTCAACCTTCTTGTAGCTTGGCACAGAGTAGTCAGTCTTAACTCAGATACAATGTGTAAAACATTTATGCAACAATTTAGGAACAATAGAGTAAAATGTAATTTGAGACCAAAGCATCCCAAAAAAAACAGTAGAGCAGGAGTTTAGCCATTTTTAGGTTTTAAATGAAAATATCGACAAAAAGCACACGTTCCAACCAGTGGTTATTTTGTTGCACTAGTCACAAGTTCGGTACACGATAGAGCACGGGCCAACTACAGGGACCCACATGCTGGACAAAGCACCTTAAATCCTAGTTGTGGAACATTGCGAGATCCAATGTCGAGGATGAGTCGTGCAGCGATGGCTCTAAGGAGCTATGATGCTTTGATGTGAGGTCCTGCCTCATCATCGATGCTGATGTCAATGAAGGGCTTGCAACGTGTAGTCCTGTGTCAAAGATGTGTCGGGCACAAGCTGACACTGAAGAGACTGCGGACTGTGATGGGAGGTCCTGCGTCAAGCTTCTGTCACATAGCAGTTCCAATGAGTATTCTTACGGGTTAAATCCCAGTTGCAGAGCATTGCGAGATCCCACGTTGAGGATGTGTCATGTAGCAGTGGCTCCAAGGAGCTTCAAGGCTGTGATGTGAGGTCCTGCATCATCATCGAGGCTGACATCAACACTGTTTACTCTATAGAGAGAGTTTGTTCTGTACCATACTGTTTGTAGACAGTGAAACTCTTAAGATAAATACACCAAAGAGTATTAAAAAGTATCTACAAAGAATAGTGCACACTCTATACAAAACTTGTCCAAAGAGTGAATATTCACTTAAAATAACCAAGGTCTAAATGTGCTAAAGATCCAACTACCTGCAGCCATCACACTGTAGTGAAACCTTTACAAATATCTCATCTTCTAAAGAAAAACAAGCGCATGCACATAGGTTAGTGCATGGTGCACACACTATTATGTTAAATAGAAATTGTTGTGCTGAGACGATTCTGTCTTATAACTCAAGGATGCTTATAATACTTAGCATGTGATACATAGAATCATTGCCCTGCTGGAAGCTTTTTCTGCAATACCAATAACCCTGTGTGGAACATGTTGAACACAAGTCAACTGTCACCTGCACACAGAGCTACTCTTCAATGCAAAGATTTATAAAATGTTCAATACTTCTACATACCTATGGTGCATTAGGAGAACATAACACTTATGCTGATTAGCTGTGTAGTGTAGTTCCTATATTCCCAATAGGCTCTGCGCATTGGAATAATATACACAGCAGTGTAGACGTAGGACTGAGGTCAACTAGGTCTCTACTGACTATATTAGACTTAAGGTTTTGCCAGCTAGCACAGAGGTCACTAGAAACTTTCTCGAATAAACAAGGAGGAGTTTAACTTCCCTGGATAGACAAGAAGGGATTAGCTTCTGACAACCATATAACATGACAACTTTGCTCCCTCAGAATAAGAGTGTGTCTCTAGAGTCGTGTGAAAACAATAGACAGCTATTTCACTCAGTCAGGTGTGCATACTTAGTTTCACCAGAGTGCAGAGAAAAGAGAGACGGGCGTTTTCAATAAAAGGTGTTATTTATTGAGCAGTCTTCTTTCTCATGCAAGAGAAATGAATTGCCATAATTGCAATACCTAGAGTAAAGTAAAGTGCGTACAGTAAAAGGAGTACTATGAAATAATACTGTAAAAGCATTGATATGGTTTCTTAGCCGTATGTTACTTTAAAATAGATAAAATATATACATACACATATACATTGACTAACGTACTCAACTGGTGCTTCTAAATACGCCTACCCCGGTGTACCTGACCTAAGCCTAATACGTGGGAAGGAGTAAGCAAGTAGCAGTTGAAGTTAAGTTGGTTTTGCCAAGAATCTGAATCAAGAATTCTCTTTAAGGGTTTAGTCAGCTCCGTACCTGGGTATTAGAAAGCAGGAGGTCTGGTATCTCTCTCTCAGGACTCGATATCCCAGTAACCCGCGAGGGTATCTGGAAACACCGGAGCTGGATTTCTCGGCAGGAGAAAAGACAGCGTCTCTCTCAGTGCGTCAAAGGGGAGGGGCGGCGTCCGTGGGCTCTCGCATCAGCTGGGCTCTCGGGCAAGTAGATAGCCGCTCTGCTCCAAAACCACTGTGTGTTTGCTTAAGGCAACGTTGGTATATTTATACCTGAAAGGTGCCGGGTTTGACGTAAGGTTGGACATAAGACGTCAATAAAGATGTCACTAAGAACTGGCCGTTCTTACAGTGCTCACAGGAGTTCTAGGACGAAATCAAAACAAAAGCAATGGGGAATTCCCAGGTTGCTGGAGGTTTGGTTTGTTAACAGAACTCGTTGTACTTTCTAGGAGCCTGGGGAAGTAGCCTTGCTTAATTTGGACAGCATGGGCTATGACTAAATATGGATATGATTCTTATGCCTTTATAAGGATATTATTTATTATAACCACATAAGAGCATAAATCAGGAATATTGAATTAGGGTCCTAGATAGAATTACAACACCCACTCCACGATCTAATGTCCCTCATTACTTAAAACTAAGCAATAGTAAACATATAATGATGCATGTGTTTTCCAACCCACCCCAATATACATAAGTTTGCATTTGAAATGGTATATGGTAAATACACAAAAATGAGTATTGGTACTGTACGCTTTTCAAGCAGTGGTATCATTCAGTTAAAAAAACCATATATATATCAGCTGAATGAATTGCGAAAATTTACACATGAAATGGCTCTTAATACAGAAAAGAAGGTCGAGACCATTCCATCACATAATAATACAAATTCTGTACATATGCTAGAGGCTGAGGTAATATATTGTCTCTAGAGTTCCTAAAATAGAAGCTCTGTTCTCTAAGAATAGTTATACTTTAAGCAGAGTACATGTGCCAGAAAAAGGTAAACATTTTGTATTTGCGAAAAAAAATAATTTTGCATTCAGGCGAAAAAACCAGTTCCAAATATTTTCAGTAGCTTTTGTTTATAAAAGCTGAAGGCCGAATTCAGAATTCAGGGAACGCTGTGTGCTCGTTGCTTAAAAAGTTATTCTTTCTGTTCAGGGGAGAACATCATTTCAGACAGACTCTCAAAAAATTGGTCCACGGCTTCAGGTGAAAGTTCGACCAAGTTTGAAAATGCCGCTACAGTACAGTCGAGAGAATGATTGCTATCATCGATGTCAGGATCAGCAATGCTCACAGAAGGTCGTACCTGGGTGATGATGCTCTCACCTTGTACTTCACTGCCACCTAATTGTAGTGGTGAAGTCTCAACAAATGCCGTCATCAGAATGGGTAGCCGCTGGGGACAACACGATGCATGAGCCGTTACAGGACTTAGCAAAGTATCTGTATCCAATGGTACTGCTGATGGTAGTGTAAGACAGACGTCCAACACGCATTCTTCTCCGCATAGCATACATCGAAGCATAGGTAAGATGCAATTCTGCCAGATGGTTCTGAATAAAAGAAACCAGGTCATATTCAGATCTCTTAGCCGGGCTAATCCAAGGACTTTAGTTATGCGGTCCCGATAGCGTATAGCTAGGATCATTTCTTCCATCGTTGCTGGAGTCATGTCTGTGGCTTGGCTTGCCATATCGGAGCAGAAGGATCAAAAAATAGAATTCCTGCTACGCGTCCCAAAAGAAGTGGTAGGCCGCCAAAGACAGAATGGACAAAATTAGGAAAAATGCCCAGAACTGTTTCGAAGGGTGTTAACAGTCCCGAAAAAATTGTCTTAAATATATGTGGGATACCACTGGTATCTGACATATTTAGGATTTGGCTTGCCATTTCTACGAAATGCACGGGGCAATTTGTTGATAAAAGGGTATGAATATCTGCCGTTGTCCTTGCGACTTGCAGATCATACATTTCTTTTGATGACGTTAAGGGCACAGTTGTCTGTAAAAGAACAGACTTTATTCTGCTTAAAGTATCAATTCGAAAAGAAGAGATATTCAAAGAAGGCCAAATTGTTGCCTCCGTATCTGGTGTGCTGTTTGGATACAATACTTGCATACAGCAAGTGACCATGGAACTCACGCTGACGAGATAGGCTTTTCCTGGCACCATGCCACAACAGCTGTGGTAATTTATTAGAATATAACTCCCGTTAGAAAGTTGTCTAAAGAATGGCTCTATCTGTGTTGTAGGAGTGCCGTGCAGGTGACATGAAAGGTTATTTGAATACCCATTGCAGGCTCCGTGCAAGTTAATACCTTGACACAGAAGTATACCGCTTAGTGATCTTTTACAATTTCTACCACTAAGAAATACATTCTGTTTCTTTTCACTGTAACATGTGTGTGTATAAGGTAATTTCCATGTTGACTTGATGTACCCTTTACCCAACCTTTCATACTGGCCTGCTGGTATATACTCTTGGCAGTATTTAAATTGGAAAGTTGTTATCGGAATTGTAATTATTCAGTGTATTATCCATTCAATGACAGGTCTTTCTGACATTGTCAATGGTAATCTCTCAAGTTTTTCAATGCTCAGAATCGTATAGTCTGCTCCTTTTTGTGCCAAACTGATTTGTTTATCAGTAAGGTTAAAGATAGAGAATGAGGACGTTGTGTTGATTAAACGCCATGGTACGTAGCCTGAACGCAGATTTTGCAATGTCCAGCCAAGCTGTACAATAGAACGCAATTGGGACTGACCGTGTTGTAACATTAGTAAGTCCTGCTCTATTATATCAATAGCAGATGATACAATACTGTCAAGTGAATATATTATGGAGGACAGAGTCATTAACCCAATGTCCACAACAGAAAGTGATTTTTCCAAATTAATACTATCAATTTCTCGTATTTTTTCTGCTGTTTCAATTTGCATTCCTTTCCAAGCTTCGTTGTACGCAGCGTATATACCGGCCGCTATGAAACGTTTTTGATGTTGTTTGCGTGGTCCCATTATGAAATCACGCAAGTCAGCACCGTCTTTAAGTAAAGTCAAGTGTTGCTTAATTTCAGCCAGTGTGGATTTTTGTAGCCACTCAAGGCATAGTTTGCCTACACTGTATGTTGTAACTATCCCTGGATGTTGTTTCTGGGAGTATCTTGGGTCTGGCCTGGTTATTTTTAACCCCTGTATTTTGTTCAGGAATCTATCTTGACAGTTATTTGTGTCTGTGGGCCAGATCAACCATTTTTTCCAATCAGGATGTGTTCTGTTTTGGTTTAAAATTTCAGGTACATCTATCTCCATGTCTGAAGTGATATTATTATCAGGTATGGGCTTTGGAATAGACGGTTTGTTTAAGTCTTTAATTTTGGCTAGGCCAAGACAGGTTGTCTGTTGAATGGTGTCATTCAAGAATATTATTTGTTCCGGGATCATGCAGGCTCGAAATAATGCTTCTAAACCTTGTACCTGCCAATCTTTTGTACCCCAGATGGTTTTTGTTTCAATGTTGTTCTTCCAGAAATCAAAACCGAATGTATTCATTTTTTCATAAAATGTTTCAGAATAAATCAATTTAGTATTTGTCAACATTGTTTTCATTCCTGTCTTATTTAACATTTTAAAATAGAACGTTTCTGCATCACTTGTGTTAAGCCCTGAGAAGTATGCGAATTGCTCATAAAATGTTTTCGAGCTGCTTTTAGGTGGAGTTGCACAATGTTCCCATTGATTATAATTAAAAACATTTCTAGGTTGAGCAGATTTATGCAAATAGTGATGTGCAAAGTGAATATAACAATACATTTCTTCATAATTTGATGAACCCTGTAAGTAATCATGTTCTGTAAATTTTGCTGACATTACTAAATCTGACATCATATCATTAATACTTTCAAAGTCCCAATCATCAGAGAATGTACTCTGTTTTACAAAGTCACTTAATGAAACCTTGAACTGATGTGGATATTTCAGGAGCTCAACCGGGCCACAGATTTCATAATCCGTTTTGTACCATGCTACCCCACCGGGTATTAGATTGGCTGTGACGTTCACTGATGATAGTTCTCTTTTCTCGATGTGAGATGACTTGTGTGGCTTTAGGACCAAGTTGATGTTCTGACTTCCTCTGTCCATTGTACTGTATTTTCCCTCAATGAATTTTCCCAAACAAAGAACCATGATGATCCAAAGCAGGAGGAAAAGTACACCTAACACAATCCAAAATTCAATCCATGGAGAAATCAGGTAGGTTTCTTTGAGTTGATGAAAGAGTTCAGTTGCTTTGTCTTTAAAAGTTTTTATTGCTGGCGTTTCTTCCGGGTCGCTTGGATCTTCAGAAACGTTATCGAAATTGATGACGTAGCCAAATGCAGCTCTGTCAATTGTTGGAATTGCTTCCGAATTTTCATTTGCTTTTGGATTTTTCTTTGTTTTACTAGCATAGTCTGAGGCTACATCGTTGTAGACTGGTGTTTCTTGACGAACTGTTGCAATTTGGGTTTCAAGAGGCATAAGTTCCATGGCTTTGTTGCATAGTCCTGTTTTATTCACTGCAGGTTTATCAAATGTGATTAGTCTCTCAGTTTGAACCTCTTGTATTGTAGCAAATTTTGGTACTCTGCTATTTCTCGGGAGTCCACTGGGCCTACTACTTATTATTGGCCACATGATTGTGGTTTTACCAGGTCGATGGATACAACTCGGTTTTACTTTTTACCAGCAAGGGGCGGTAGTACAACTGATCTTGTTCCGCTGACAGCTAAGACAGGAACTGCTTTTCTGTAAGAAGGCCCAAATTCCTTCTTCACCGCGATCTTCTCTCTGACCAGATCCCCAATCTTTGGAATCCAGACAGGCCTTGCTGGGACAGGTGGCTTATCTTCAGTGGCTGTTGGCTGCTGTTTAAACTTTACGTTGCTCAGGCCTTTTCTTGTTTCATTTAAGTCCTGTAAAATAGCCAAACGATCTTTGATATCAAAGCATTTTTCTTCTACCACTGAAGTCTGACTATCAAGGTCCTGAATATGCATTCTAGTCCCGAACAATAGTTCATACGGACTGAAACCTTTCGGAGAATTTCTTGGCAGATTATTAAGACTACGTTGGACACTTGTTAAATGTTGGACCCACCCATCACCCGAACCTAATACCCTCGCCGTTATAGATTGCTTCATGTCCCGTTTTTTCTTTCCACTACCGCATTTCCCTCAGGATGGAAGGGACAAGAGTACCGCAATGCAATGCCCATGCTGGTCATGGCCTCCTTATAAGCCCGAGAGCTAAAAGCAGGACCCTGGTCAGAATGTAGCATGCCAATTGCGTATGTGCCGATAAAGACTCACAAATCTTTAATAACAGTTCTGGCGTCAGCCGAGCGCTGGTTTCTGCATTTTTTGTGAATCTAGTCTTAAACATTAATAGGACGCATTTCTCCTATTGGATTTCTGCGTATAGATAGCCTTATGCTTTCTGAAAGGAAGGGTCCTGGCAATACTCCGGTCGGTTCGCCACTGCGATCTCTGTTGCAGTTTGGACAGCCCATTGCAAATTTGTAAAATTGCAGGCTCATCTCCGGCCACCAGTATTCTGATTGTAATTCTTACAAAGATTCCTTGATCTCTCGGTGCCTTAGACCTTCACCCATGTGTGTGTCTGCTATTAACAAGACTCTCCTGTTCGTGTTTGGAATTACTCTATCCCCCACTCCAGGGACTCGAGCAAAAGGAACGGAGTTTGCATCAATTATGTATGTATAATTGAGTGGATAGTTCAGAGGTAATGCTGCATAGTCGCCTTTCAAAGACGCTTTTCCCGCCAGCATAGTTTCTCCCTCTATGTATTTTTCTGAACGCTTTTTTGTGGCTACGGAAGCCGGTTGAGCTGCTTCTGCTGTGGCTGTGTCAGCCAATGAATTCCCTGCAACGTGAACGCCATCACGTTGATGACTCAGTGTATGGATCACGTGAGTCTTTTGTAGTTCTTTCTTCAAAAGAACTACCTGTTCCCAAAGCTTCTTATGCTGTATTGTGGCACCTGTGTCATCTTTGTAATCATTTTGAACCCAGTTCTGCAACTCATTATTGTAAGATTTGACGCAGTAATGCGAATCGCACACTATTAGTGTGGGGAATTCGCGATCGGCATTTTATAGCGCCATCTTTAAAGATCTTATTTCAGCTCGCTGAGTTGAACAGTTTCTGAGTGATTCCGTTTTGGTAATTAACGGTCTGAATTTACCCAAGCGCCAGCGACCTTTAACAGGATTTTTTCTCTACATCGTAGTGTTGTGCAAATCTGTCCATGTAGATTACACATGTGTATTGTTCGAGAGGCAGAATTTCGATAGGCAGAGGATATTCTTTTTCATATGTTAGATCTTTCAGTTTTTTCATTTCGGGGTCAAAATAGTATTTCACGTCTTCTGCAGCAAGAGAAATTTCCCATTGTATCCATTTTGGATCTAATGCCACATTTGTCAAATTGCGTGGGCTTGTTAATGCCTTAAAGGCTGATTCTGCTGTTAAAACAGTTATCCTTTTTTCTTGTGCTTGGGCTCTTTCTTTTGCTACAGCAGTTTGAACCGCATTTACAATATTTTCTGTAAGACTGAATGTCTTTTCAGCTTGTTTGTACAAGTGTGATGTGTATGCTATTGGTACCATTTCTCCCTCATTAGAGGTTAGGTACGTGAATCCGCATCTTCCTGGGATGACTCGTATTACAAGGTTGCGTATGTTTTCGCGAGTTTGTAATTTTGTTTTAGCTAACATGTCTGTTTGCAATGATCTTAAAATTTTCGTGTGTTTCTGAGTCCAATTGATTGGTTTGAAATCAGGTTTTATTAATTCATAGAGAGGTTTAACCCTCTCCGCATAATTTAGAATGTATGTTCTTCCGAAATTCAGGAAACCTAGTATCGATTGTAAGTTCTTCAGCGTTTTAGGTGCTTGGAGTACAGCGCACTTCTCTAAGAAGTTGTTTGCTAGGCATTTGCCTTCACTTGATAATTCATATCCTAAAAACAGGACAGTTAGATGGGCAATTCGTGACTTTTTAAAGTTGAATTTGTAACCCTCAGCTGCGAACCCAAGTGAGTATCCAGGTCATCATCTGTTAGGTAGATGTCATCGACATAAGATAATGCTTCATCATCATATATTTGTAGTAACTCTGTTACTCTTGCTGAGAATAATCCTGGGCTATTCTTGAATCCCTGTGGGAGTCGACAGAAATTTACTGTGACCCCATTATTGAGAAAGCGGTCAAATACCTGCTTTCAGGTGCAATGTTTTGACAAAAGAATCCATTAGAGATGTCTAATGTTGTTTTGTATTTTTTGCGCATAATGTTATTCATTAGTGCTGCACTGTGTGAGTTTTGTACTGCAAATGTTTTGCAACATGAGTTAAGGTGTCTGTAGTCCAAAACTAGACGATATGAATCGTCTGGCTTGGAGACAGGAAACAAAGGATTGTTCATTTGAGAGGTGCATGTTTCAATCACCCCCTGGTATTCAAGTTGATCTAAGATCTCCCTGACTTGCTTTTTTGCTTCTTGCTTAATTGGGTACTGCCTTTGTGCAGTCGGTTGACATTTTAACAGGATTTTCTGAGAAGGGGAGTCCTCATCCCATCCTACATGATTTTTGTATAATGCAGGAGCTTGGGCTACTGCCTATTTTCTTGCATATGTATATTTTCTATGAATTGGAATATGATTTGAGAAGGCAGGCATAATCATTTCTTCACCATGAGGGCACTCCCTGACAAACTCTGGTGGCCAGTCTTTCTCGGCTAAAAGGATGTCATAGCTTTTCGAAAGGTTATACCAAAAGAGACCTCTTACTTTCCTGGTCTTATCTCCCTCTATACGTAAAGTTATTTCGTATATTTTATGAGGTTCGCTAACACTGGTATCCGCAGTTTCCACCTGAATGTATTCATTCGTGTCCACTGTCTCCAGAAGATTCATCAAGATCTTGCGAGCTATGGTCACTTCTGCTGCGCTGTCTAGCATTGTCTGGGCCCACTCTCCGTTTTTCAGTTGTGTCCTCAGTATCCTCGGCATGTTTAATTATTTTAATACTGGCTACCTTCTTTCTTGGAAATTGTAATTTTTTACTTTGATGAGCAGGTTCCTTGTCTTTGGACTTGACGTGCTCTTCCCTGTGTTCTGACCGTCCCCTTCTTTCCGATTTCTGCGAGGAAGTCTGAAAAGATCGAGAGGGACGTGTATCAATATCTTGATATCTATCAGGTTTTTTCAAATTATCCCTATTTCTAAGGTTGTATCTTTTCTCAGAGGGCTCCCTTTGGGGAGACTTGTTTCCTCGGTCAGGAGATCTTTCTCTTCGTTGAGGAGACCTTCCTCTGGACTGGAATCTTTTTTCTTTGGGAGTGGATTGTTTATTTCCATCCCAACTCTTTTTTGGAGTATTTAGATTATTTTTAATAAAGAATTTTTCAGGATTTTCAGTTAGTTGGGGTTTTACTGGTTTCCCACCCAAACTATCTCTACCTAGTTCTTCATAGGACTTTTCTATGATTCTGGCAAGTTCAAATGGCTGTTCTGCTATATCCGTTTCTTTCAATTTCTGGCGGATCGCCACAGATGCTGCTTCTCCTTTTATGTTGGCTAATAATATAGCCGAGACCTGCTTGAAGTCTTTCAGTAATTTCATACCCAGAGTTAAAGCAGGTTCTGGACCGTATTCATTTTGAATCTGTCTTAGCACATCTGGTATTACCGCCATAGACGGAACACCATGTGTTTTTGTGTAAATGGAAGCAAAGACTGTGCCCCAAGTGTCACAGTCCTCCACATGTGGTGCGATCCCCATTGGAAGACAGATAGTCAGAATTCTGTGTTTCTCAGTAGGTGTAGTATCCGGAAATACTGCCCCTATTTGAGTGATTTTTTGTGCTAACCAGAATGGAATTTGTTCCCGTTTTGCGGGTGTTTTACCAAGACAGGATTGTATGTTCTGTGGTGTTATTTTGTTTGTGTTCCCCTGATGAGGGGACAGATGTGGAATGTTAATTGCTGGTTGGACTGTCCGCATCACATATTGGACTAACTGTCTATGTATTTTAATTAGCTGTTTTAGTTCAGCTAAAAGATCCCGATCTGTCATTGTATCAATGTCGGGGTGTGGTGTGTAGCTGGCAAGAACCGGCCACGTTGCTCCTGGTCTACCTAGTGGACCGAGCCTGGTGATGTGATTGTGATGTTTCAGGGCGCCTTTAAACCAGAGCAGGTGCTCTTGGTAATTTAGTGGGATTTCAACATCCTCGAAAGGAGTGTATACATCCGGAGGTTCCTCTATTTTGTAATAGTGGAATTCGTGTTTTACAGCGTTTGCTGCTGGAAAGTTTATCCATGAATAGAATACCTCTGTCTGCCGATATTCATGGGCCTCTACCACGAATATGACTGTACCACCTCTTGATGTCAGTCCATTTTCTATAAGTTTGATAGTTATAGTTTTTCTTACATTTACCGGAATGATTATAACATTCGGGTCGTTTTCTCGGAGACTTGTGTCATCCGCTAGGAGATGAGCTGCTATTCTAGCTGTCTCCCTTTCGTCTTCACTTTCCGTCATTTTTACTAACAGAAAGGTTTTGTTGCAGATCAAGTTTCACGGAAACAAAGATTAGGTGCACAATATTTTGGAACACTGTATCCTTCAACGTTGACTAAACCAAAAACTATACACAGGAATCTCTTCCTACTATGTTCCGGCGGATTTTAACCTTTTACCCACTCCAGACGTCTTTTGGAGTATTTACGGGAAAAAGGGTCTGTGTGAAAAAGCACGACTGAGTTACTCTAACGTCTTGCGTTAGATTTATCGCCTTACCAAACGTTGGGCGCCATGTAGTGTAGTTCCTATATTCCCAATAGGCTCTGCGCATTGAAATAATATAAACAGCAGTGTCGACTAGGTCTCTACTGACTATATTAGACTTAAGGTTTTGCCAGCTAGTTCAGAGGTCACTAGAAACTTTCTCGAATAAACAAGGAGGAGTTTAACTTCCCTGGATAGACAAGAAGGGATTAGCTTCTGACAACCATATAACATGACAACTTTGCTCCCTCAGAATAAGAGTGTATCTCTAGAGTCGTGTGAAAACAATAGACAGCTATTTCACTCAGTCAGGTGTGCATACTTAGTTTCACCAGAGTGCAGAGAAAAGAGAGACGGGCGTTTTCAATAAAAGGTGTTATTTATTGAGCAGTCTTCTTTCTCATGCAAGAGAAATGAATTACCACAATTGCAATACCTAGAGTAAAGTAAAGTGCGTACAGTAAAAGGAGTACTATGAAATAATACTATAAAAGCATTGATATGGTTTCTTAGCCATATGTTACTTTAAAATAGATA
Organism: Lissotriton helveticus; assembly: GCF_964261635.1. Lineage (NCBI taxonomy): Eukaryota > Metazoa > Chordata > Amphibia > Caudata > Salamandridae > Lissotriton > Lissotriton helveticus. The sequence continues at coordinate 1,014,087,251 of NC_136072.1, forward strand.
AAATATATACATACACATATACATTGACTAACGTACTCAACTGGTGCTTCTAAATACGCTTACCCCGGTGTACCTGACCTAAGCCTAATACGTGGGAAGGAGTAAGTAAGTAGCAATTTAAGTTAAGTTGGTTTTGCCAAGAATCTGAATCAAGAATTCTCTTTAAGGGTTTAGTCAGCTCTGTACCTGGGTATTAGAAAGCAGGAGGTCTGGTATCTCTCTCTCAGGACTCGATATCCCAGTAACCCCGCGAGGGTATCTGGAAACACCGGAGCTGGATTTCTCGGCAGGAGAAAAGACAGCGTCTCTCTCAGTGCGTCAAAGGGGAGGGGCGGCGTCCGTGGGCTCTCACATCAGCTGGGCTCTCGGGCAAGTAGATTGCCGCTCTGCTCCAAAACCACTGTGTGTTTGCTTAAGGCAACGTTGGTATATTTATACCTGAAAGGTGCCGGGTTTGACGTAAGGTTGGACATAAGACGTCAATAAAGATGTCACTAAGAACTGGCTGTTCTTACAGTGCTCACAGGAGTTCTAAGAGGAAATCAAAACAAAAGCAATGGGGAATTCCCAGGTTGCTGGAGGTTTTGTTTGTTTACAGAACTCGTTGTACTTTCTAGGAGCCTGGGGAAGTAGCCTTGCTTAATTTGGACAGCATGGGCTATGACTAAATATGGATATGATTCCTATGCCTTTTTAAGGATATTATTTATTATAACCACATAAGGGCATAAATCAGGAATATTGAATTAGGGTCCTAGATAGAATTACAACAGCTGGACAAAGACTGTACAAAATGAGGTCGAAAGGTAATATGCTAGCACCTGCCATTATATAAACTATAAAACAATCTAACACATTCATTGGATGATTTCATCAGTGATGCTGTAAAGGCAGCCAACCCCACACTGTGCAGTGTCTTCGAACAAGCATGACGGGGTGTTAACCACATGCCCTGGCCTGCCAACCCTCTTCATACAGTCAACACCACGCTGAGCACAACCTTTGGTGATGTGCAGTGGTGGGTTGGTCACAAGACCTGGGCTGTGACCAGGGCTTGTGGTCAACCCCCCAAAAGGCAGCCAACCCCACAATGCACACGGACTTCAGCCGTGCACAGCAGGGGGCTGACTGCAGGGCCTGACCCTGGGGACTCCAGGGCTTTTTTAATTTGAAGGGGTGGAGCTTGTGTTGCCCTGTCCGAGACCTATTATGTTCCTGGGGACCTCATCCCCAGGTTTGGGAAAAGAGGTGATGCACCGGGTTCGGTGCTAAATATTTTTTGTAGAAGCTCGTAACTTATAGACCACTGTTCAATCAAAATTTACAAAACAACATGTGTAGAAAAATATATATTTTTAGTTTCTTTTCTCTCATCATATTCTTATTAGTTTTTCAAAAACAGTGCATTAGATATAAAACATTAATAGACATTCGATATCAGACATAATTAATTATCTATAAATAATGAAAAGACACAAAATGATAATAAATGTTCATAAGACCGATTGACATATATTGTAAACAACCCTATATTTACTGATATCTTCAAGTGTTATGTTCTAGTAAACTTGGCATTCAGAGAAAAAAGGAGGAAGGCAGCAATTATGATATTTGTTTGCCCATTCACTACATAGGTTTTCGTTGTTGATTACAAAAAGGGAAAAACACAATTATGATATTTGTTTGCCCATTATTAAAGCATAGGTTTTAGTTGTTGGCTACCAATGCGTTTCAGCAGAACCTTCATCAGGGTTTTCTTTACCAGTGGTGACTACAAAAGAAAAAATTACAATAAACATTTCAACTCTTTAAAACAAGTTTCTAGATTTCCGTTGTGGTCTAGAGCTTATGACTATATTACCAATTATATAAATGTGCAAAAATGCATCTTACTACTAATATCTTGGTAAAAAAGGCCCTAGAGCTTTAAATCAGACCCCTACTGGGACCACCAACATTTAAAACTATACAACAAATATGACCAGTTACTCGTACCACACAATCTCTCTCGTAGACACTGCACAGTTGATATGAATACATAATGGACTTGTCACTAAGTGATAGCCTTATCAAAATGGATAGATGATGGACCGTTATCTTTGCAGAGACTTGATTGTCTGGGACATAATTTAATGGAACATATGGTAGAACAGCGACACGTATCACCTATAAATATAGGAGTTACTTAAATGTATCTGTAAAAGGTACAAAGGGCCTGTATGGCATGCAAGTTTGTATGTGGCAAGGCCAAGTTATATCTGTATTAGAAGTAATTTTCTATCCGTTCTGTTTATCTGAATTGGACAGTTGCCTCCTGCCATGTAGGTTAACTACCTAAAGGTAAAGAAAGACCAAGGGTGTATCATATCATAACAAGTCTGCTTCGTCAATCCTCTACATTCCACAGATTCATAGAGTAGATAGGAGTATGGGTACTTTTAAAAACTTGATGTTTTCTCCCTATGGAGGATATCAATCTATTGACTGCAGACAGATGTTGAATAGATTACTTTATTGTAAATCTGCAATAGTAAGTTGTACTGGTTAGATCTATGTTGTCTGCCTATTACCTTATTATATTATACTATGTGAGTGATTATACTGACCTTTTTACGATAATCACAGTTCCTACTGTGTACAAATAATAGTATACATTTCTTGCTTATTGTTTGCTCAAACAACGGTCCTAGACCTGGCCAAATTAAGTAAAAGAGAATTGGAATTAATTAATATGCTCTGTTCATATCTTACACTAATATTGTGTACCGCCCATGACTAGTGCAATATCACAATAACAAGCAAAAAATTATGCCTTTATATCTGACCCTTCTGCTAAGATGGACATAACAGGTCATAATTTTGTAACAGTGCTCCCTACGGGATTGGACAGCATATATATATATATCTTAGTGGCTATTGATTTAAGCCTCTATCAATGCCACCCAAACCCAATCTATACTGCAGTTCTCCATAGCGATTGACCACACCCCATACCATTCAATACATTATCAAAATTATGGAGTATCTATGCTTCCTGACCTATATCTCCTTTTAGATGCCACAAGGGATTGAAAGCCATGTTACAAAACCGACACTTCACTCATATTATAACTCGCAGTCCCACAGTAACAATAATTTTAATAGATATTTCTAACAGCAACCTGCCCCGGACAAGTTTAAGAAGTATGCTAATATTCTTAATGCATCCGCCGTGTCTGTTGACAAATACGATCACAACGGTACTAAAATAGCTTGTAAAACGTGACGTTTGGTCCTATGAAAACGCAAAGTTAGTTTGTACATAGATGGTGGCTAAGATGTTAAGACCAAGTGCCTATCAAAATTCAGTAAAATGTTACATTCGAATTTCTTGCTTGCTATTTGAATGCCATCATGCTGCGCCATGTTATTTTACTTTGTGTCGACTCACCTTTATAAATTGGGAATTCACCTCGTCTGGCTCCACGTCGGTTACCGGCAAGATTTGCGGTACTACTAAAAGTCCATTTTTTTATTGGTGCCTCTGATATGTGTGCGTGGCGTCATGACGTAAGGCGTCTGCGCCGCACGCATATGTTGAGGTGTTTAATGATACAAAAAATTCGCCATGATAGAATGGCTGAAAAACCTATATGGTTTCACTCATTCTTACTCGGATGTTAATTATAGACTTGCAGATCGAAGTATCGGACATGAGTTATGGGCTTTTAGAGCAGATGTATTTAATATGGAACATCGTGATCCTCCATAACCATAAAGTAAAGACTATTTTAATATTTTGCCCATTTTTTATTGGTGCCTCTGATATGTGCGCGTGGCGTCATGACGTCATGTGTCTGCGCCACACGCATGTATTAGAGTATTTAATGATGCAAAAGAGGCGCCATGATAGAAAGGCTGAAAAGCCTATATGGTTTAACTCCTACGTACTTGGATGTTAATTATGGACTTGCAGATCGAGGTATCAGACATGAGTTGTGGGCGTTTAGGGCACATGTATTTATTTGGAACTTCATGATCCTCCATAACCAAAAAGTTAAGACTATTTTTATATTTTGCGTGTCACATAGAAACCCATTCACAAATCAAAATAATTTTTTGTTTTCTGAATCGATCTACACGTGCTTACTAACTCATAACATTAATGTAAGCAATTGGCAAGATTGCATATTGAATTCAAAGTTGGCAACAACCTTCAAATAGATATCCATCTACAGATTCAGTATATGAAGGAATAGATTTCACTGCATTGACTAAACTGTATCTACTTAATTGCCTGATCCCAGGGAATTTCCAAGTTTAATCCATGAATCGAAGTGCCCAAAATAAAAATCCAATATACTTCCCTCACTTTCCTGATTACTTCGGGGGCTCTACCCTCTTTTGGGAGAATTCTTTCTACTATGTACCACCTCATGTCATCGGGTGCGTAATTCTTTTCTAACTAATGGTTCACCATGGGAGCTGAGACTTTTTGCGTTCTGATCGCTGACCTATGTTCTGTTAACCTTACATTAAGGACTCTCCCAGTTTCACCTACATAGCCCAGATTACAAGGGCATATTATTAGATAAATGACATTCAATGTTTTGCAATTATTAACCCCTTCGCTGCTAGGCCTTTTCCCCTCCTGTGCCAAGCCTTTTTTTGGCGATTTGGGGAAGTGCGCGCTTAGGCCCCTGTAACTTTTTGACCACATAAGGTATCCATGCCAAATTTGCGTCCTTTTCTTCCAACATCATGTGGATTCCAAAGGTGCCCAGGGTTTGTGGATTCCCTTGGAGGGGTCCCAGAAATTAAACAAAATACAGTGAAATTTTAGTTTTTTCAGAAAAATGGGAAAAACGGGCTGCAAATGAAAGCCTCTGGGTTTTTCCCTGCAAATGTTATCAAAAAAGGGTTTGTAGGGATGAAATCTCCATTTTCTCAGCTTTTAGGGAATGACAGTCTTTTGTCAGAGAACCAACATTTTTCACACAGTTTTGGCATTTTTCTGGGACATAGCCTATTTTTGCTATTTTTAGAGCTTTCAACCTCCTTCCAGTTACCGGTAGAAATGAGTTTGAAAGCATTAATGGATCCTGGAAAGCTATACATTTTCGAAAAGTAGACAAAATTCTAAATTCAGAACGGGGTCATTTGTCTAAATCCATGAAGGTTTCTTTATAGAAACTAACAGTTAAATATTGGAATAATTGAAAATTTGTTGAAAAAAACAGCCTTTTGTCTCAACGTTTTCACCTATAACTTATTGTAATTTTGACAGCTCTTGGAAAGCAATATACTGTTACATCCGTTTGACATTCCTGGTTGTGGGGATATATAGGACTTGTAGTTTCACCAAGAACCCGACGAACCCAGAGCCAAAAACTGAGCAGCAACTTGCAATGGTATTTTATTATTTACTGGGTATAGAGCACTTATTCTTGGAAAATGTATACATGGAAAAATCGGTATGAAAGACAACTATGTATTTCTGAACTGGGTACAAATTATAGAGTTTAGAAACGGTATATATTTGCACATTTTCAAAATTGGGAATACTCATACTAGCATGAGAATTATTGGTCATTTTTCAAAAAGATTTTTTGTTTACACAATGTCTTTCATTGGGAAGGGAGAAATGCATGAAAACTCAATAGGTAATAAAAGTTGATTTACAAATCTGAATTACCCTAAGTTTCTCGATAAAAACGGTACCTCACTTGTGTGGGTCGGCCTTGTGCCTGCGACAGGAAACGGCGCAAAATGCAAAGTGGTCACACTTCAATTTTGCAGTTAAAAATTGACCCTTTTATGGCAAAGTGCCTAGCTGTAGTTTTTGTACCCTAGCTCTGCCGGTACCTAGGGACCCCTAGCAAACCTATACATTTTTGAAAACTACACACCCAGGGGAATTCAGGATGGGGTGACTCGACTACCTCCCACCAGGTTCTGTTACCTAGAATCCCTTGCAAAGCTAAAAATTGACAAAAAACGCATTTTCCTCACATTTCTGTGAAGGAAAGTTCTGGAAACTGCGTAAATCAACAAATTTCCACCCACCCAGCTTTCCCCCAGGTCTCCCGAAAAAAATGGTACCTCACTTGCCTGGGTCTGCCTAGTGCCTGCGACAGGAAACAGCGCAAAACGCAACATGGTCGCACCGCAATTTCGCAGTGAAAATGTGCCCTTTTTTGGCAAAGAGCCTACCTTTCGTTTTTGAACCCTAGCTCTGCTGGCACCTAGGGAAACCTAGAAAACCTATACATTTTTGAAAACTAGACACCCAGGGGAATTTAGGATGGGGTGACTCGACTGCCTACCACCAGGTTCTATTACCCAGAATCCCTTGCAAAGCTAAGAAATTGACAACAAAAATGCATTTTCCTCACATTTCTGTGGTGGAAAGTTCTGGAATCTGCGTGGATCAACGAATTTCCACCCACCCAGCGTTCCCTCAGGTCTCCCGAAAAAAATGGTACCTCACTTGCCTGGGTCTGCCTAGTGCCTGTGACAGGAAACAGCGCAAAACGTAACATGTTTGCAATTCAATTTCGCAGTCAAATAGTGCCCTTTTTTGGCAAAGTGCCAACCTTTGGTTTTAGAACCCTAGCTCTGCCGGCACCAAGGGAAACCTAGCAAACCTATAAATTTTAAAAAACTAGACACTGCGGAATTCAGGAAGGGGTGACTTGACTGCCTACCACCAGGTTCTGTTACCAGAATCCCTTGCAAAGCTAAGAAATTGACAAAAAAAATGCATTTTCCTCACATTTCTGTGGTGGAAAGTTCTGGAATCTGCGTGGATCAACAAATTTCCATGCACCCAGCGTTCCCCCGGGTCTCCTGAAAAAAATGGTACCTCACTTGCCTGGGTCTGCCTAGTGCCTGCGATAGGAAACAGCGCAAAACGCAACGTGGTCGCACCTCAATTTCGCAGTGAAATCGTGCCCTTTTTTGGCTAAGAGCCTACCTTTTGTTTTTGAACCCTAGCTCTGCTGGCACCTAAGGAAACCTAGCAAACCTATACATTTTTTAAAACTAGACACCCAGGGAAATTCAGGATGGGGTGACTCGACTGCCTACCACAGGGTTCTGTTACCCAGAATCCCTTGCAAAGCTAATAAATTGACAACAAATATGTATTTTCCTCACATTTCTGTGGTGGAAAGTTCTGGAATCTGCGTGGATCAACAAATTTCCACCCACCCAGCGTTCCCCCGGGTCTCCCGATAAAAATGGTACCTCACTTACCTGGGTCTGCCTTGTGCCTTTGACAGGAAACAGCGCAAAACGCAACATGGTCGCACCGCAATTTCGCAGTGAAAATGTGCCCTTTTTTGACAAAGAGCCTACCTTTCGTTTTTGAACCCTAACTCTGCCAGCACCTAGTGAAACCTAGCAAACTTATACATTTAAAAAAACTAGACACCCAGCGGAATTCAGGAAGGGGTGACTTGACTGCCTACCAACAGGTTCTGTTACCCAGAATCCCTTGCAAAGCTAAGAAATTGACAAAAAAAAACGCATTTTCCTCACATTTCTGTGGTGTAAAGTTCTGGAATTTGCGTGGATCAACAAATTTCCATGCACCCAGCGTTCCCCCGGGTCTCTTGAAAAAAATGGTACCTCACTTGCCTGGGTCTGCCTAGTGCCTGCGATAGGAAACAGCGCAAAACGCAACGTGGTCGCACCTCAATTTCGCAGTGAAATCGTGCCCTTTTTTGGCTAAGAGCCTACCTTTTGTTTTTGAACCCTAGCTCTGCTGGCACCTAAGGAAACCTAGCAAACCTATACATTTTTTAAAACTAGATACCCAGGGAAATTCAGGATGGGGTGACTCGACTGCCTACCACAGGGTTCTGTTACCCAGGATCCCTTGCAAATCTAATAAATTGACAACAAATATGTATTTTCCTCACATTTCTGTGGTGGAAAGTTCTGGAATCTGCGTGGATCAACAAATTTCCACCCACCCAGCGTTCCCCCGGGTCTCCCGATAAAAATGGTACCTCACTTACCTGGGTCTGCCTTGTGCCTTTGACAGGAAACAGCGCAAAACGCAACATGGTCGCACCGCAATTTCGCAGTGAAAATGTGCCCTTTTTTGACAAAGAGCCTACCTTTCGTTTTTGAACCCTAACTCTGCCAGCACATAGTGAAACCTAGCAAACTTATACATTTAAAAAAACTAGACACCCAGCGGAATTCAGGAAGGGGTGACTTGACTGCCTACCAACAGGTTCTGTTACCCAGAATCCCTTGCAAAGCTAAGAAATTGACAAAAAAAAACGCATTTTCCTCACATTTCTGTGGTGTAAAGTTCTGGAATTTGCGTGGATCAACAAATTTCCATGCACCCAGCGTTCCCCCGGGTCTCCCGAAAAAAATGGTACCTCACTTGCCTGGGTCTGCCTAGTGCCTGCGACAGGAAACAGCGCAAAACACAACGTGGTCGCACCTCAATTTCGCAGTGAAATCGTGCCCTTTTTGGCAAAGAGTCTACCTTTTGTTTTTGAACCCTAGCTCTGCCGGCACCTAGGGAAACCTAGCAAACCTATACATTTTTTAAAACTAGACACCCAGGGGAATTCAGGATGGGGTGACTCGACTGCCTACCACAAGGTTCTGTTACCCAGAAGCCCTTGCAAAGCTAAGAAATTGACAAAAAAAAGCCTTTTCTTCACATTTCTGTGGTGGAAAGTTCTGGAATCTGCGTGGATCAACACATTTCCACCCACCCAGCATTCCCCGGGTCTCCCCAAAAAAATGGTACCTCACTTGCCTCGGTCTGCCTAGTGCCTGCGACAGGAAACTGCGCAAAATGCAACGTGGTCGCAACTCAATTTTGCAGTGAAATCGTGCCCTTTTTTGGCAAAGCGGTACAAAAGGGGGTGGTGATGGACGGAGCATCTGAACCAATCAAACACTCACACCCAGTCAAAATATCTGGGTTTGATCCTTCACCGTTCTTTAGCCCACTCTGCCACCCCAGTTCAGACATGGCTATATGCAAATCAGTCAGACCCTGTGCCTTATGGAAGCTTGTTTCCGGTCCAGGGAAGACATGGCTTGGCAGTTCGGGCTGACTGTTCCCATGAGGCACAGGGTCAGACTGATTTGCATATAGCCATGCCTGAACTGGGGTGGCAGAGGCAGAGGCTAAAAATGAATTTTTTAAAATTGTAGTGTTTGGGATTCACAAATTAAGCACCTCACCTTAGTCACAGGCCTTTGGCCCACCCACACAAATGAGGTATCATTTTACTCGGGAGAACAAGGGGAACGCGGGGTGGTAGGTCATTTGTGCCGGCACGGAGATCCCACGCAAAAAAGTTTGGAAAAGTGATTATTTTACCTAAATTTAAGGTTTGCAAGGAATTCTGGGTAGGAAAATATTGGGAGACCCACACATGCCATACCTCGCTGGACTCCCCCGGATGTGTAGTTTCAAGAAATGTGTGAGTTAGGTAGGTTTCTCTAGATGACTGCCGAGCCCCGGGCCAAAAACACATGGGAACCCCCTTTGAAAAACAGGTTGGTTAGTGTTTGGTTATTTTGATGTCGCCTCCTTAGGTTTGGGGCTCTTGCCTGTCACGGGTCCTTGAGCCACCCACGCAAGTGAGGTACCATTTTTATCGGGAGACCTGGGAGAACAGTGGGTGGGAGGAAATTTGTGTGAGCCCAGTGGTGCCACGCATTTCCACACAAAAATGTGTGAAAAAAACTATTTTATAAGCCATAGCTCCTTGAAACCCCCCGGGTGTCAACTTTGTAGAAATGTGTGGGTTTGGTAGGTTTCCCTAGATGGCCGTCTAGCACGGGGCCAAAAACCCAGATGTCCCCACTAGCAAAAGCTTGAGGTTTTGACATAGGCGACTTCAACATTGACTCTGTCAAACCCACCAGCTTTTGAAAGTGTGGTCATCTGGGTTTTTGGCCCCGTGCTAGATGGACATCTAGGGAAACCTACCACACCCACACATTTCTACAAAGTAGACACCCTAGGGCTTTCAAGGAGCTATGGCTTGCCACTGCCCCATCTGTCCCCGGGAGGGGCAGGAAGGCTGTAATTTTAGCGGGGCAGGGGGTGGGCATGGGCATGCCAGTTTTGGGCAGCCCCACCCTATTTCAAATTTGCCCCCGCAAAAATCCCTGGCGTCTAGTGGCCTTTTTGCCCCCCCCGGCAGGGCAGATTGGAGGGTAATGCCCCCATCTACCCACAGGGGGGTCAGAAAGTCCACTAGACGCCAGGGAGTTTTTGTGGCAAATTTTGATTAGGGTGGGGTCTGCCCAAGACGGGCATGCCAATGCCCCCACCCTAATATAAATTTGCCTAAAAAAATCCCTGGTGTCTAGTGGACTTTTTGCCCCCCCAGGGGGGCAGATTGGAGGCTTCTGCCCCATCAGACCCCAGGGGGGCAGGAAGGATGTTATTTTTGTGGGGGAGGGGGTGGGGGCCTAGGCATGCCCGTTTTGGGCAGCCCATCCAAATTCAAATTTGCCCGCAAAATAATCCCTGGCGTCTAGTGGGCTTTTTGCCCCCCCTCCCCCCCGGCGGGGCAGATTGGGGGGTAATGCCCCCATCTACCCCCAGGGGGGTCAGAAAGTCCACTAGACGCCAGGGAGTTTTTGTGGCAAATTTTGATTAGGGTGGGGTCTGCCCAAGACGGGCATGCCAATGCCCCCACCCTAATAAAAATTTGCATTAAAAAATCCCTGGTGTCTAGTGGACTTTTTGCCCCCCAGGGGGGCAGATTGGAGGCTACTGCCCCATCAGCCCCCCGGGGGGGCAGGAAGGCTGTTATTTTTGTGGGGGAGGGGGTGGGGGCCTAGGCATGCCGCTTTTGGGCAGCCCATCCAAATTCAAATTTGCCCGCAAAATAATCCCTGGCATCTAGTGGGCTTTTTGCCCCCCCCCGGTGGGGCAGATTGGCGGGTATTGCCCCCATCTACCCCCAGGGGGGTCAGAAAGTCCACTAGACGCCAGGGAGTTTTTGAGGCAAATTTTGATTAGGGTGGAGTCTGCCCAAAACTGGCATGCCAATGCCCCCAACTTAATTAAAATTTGCCCAAAAAAATCCCTGGTGTCTAGTGGGCTTTTTGCCCCCCTGGGGGGGCAGATTTGGGGCTACTGCCCCATATTCCCCCCAGGGGTGGCAGGAAGGCTGTAATTGTTGCGGGGAGAAGGTGGGGCATGGGCATGCCTGTTTTGGGCAGCCACACACTATTTCATATTTGCCCCCTCAAAAAATCCCTGGTGTCAAGTGGGCTTTTTGCCCCACCTGGCGGGGCAGATTGGGGGCTAATGCCAGGGCGGGCAGAAAGTCCACTAGACGCCAGGGAGTTTTTGGGGCAAATTTTGATTAAGACGGGCATGCCAATGCCCCCACCCTAATAAAAATTTGCCTAAAAAAATCCCTGGCGTCTAGTGGGCTTTTTGCCCCCCCAGGGGGGCAGATTGGAGGCTACTGCCCCATCAGCCCCCAGGGGGGGCAGGAAGGCTGGTATTTTTGTGGGGGAGGGGTTGGGGGCATAGGCATGCTCGTTTTGGGCAGCCCATCCAAATTCAAATTTGCCCGAAAAAAAATCCCTGGCGTCTAGTGGGCTTTCTGCCCCCCCAGGGGGGCAAATTGGTGGCTACTGCCCCCATCTGTCCCCCAGGGGGGGCAGAAAGTCTGTAATGGTGGCGGGGGTGGGGGCATTGGCGTGCCCGTTTCGGGCAGCCCCCACCCTAAAAAACAAGTGCACACAAAAAATCCCTGGTGCATAGTGGGCTTTCTGCCCCCCGGGGCGGCAGATTGGGGGCTACTGCCCCCATCTGTCCCCCTGGGGGGGCAGAAAGTCTGTAATGGTGGTGGGAGGGTGGGGGCATTGGCGTGCCAGTTTCGGGCAACCCCCACCCTAAAAAAAGTGCACAAAATAAAATCCCTGGTGCATAGTGGGCTTTCCGCCCCCCCCGGGGAGGTAAATTGGGGCTACTGCTCCCATTTGCCCCCCAGGGGGGGCAGAAAGGCTGTAATGGTGCCGGGGGATGGGGGCATTGGCGCGCCCATTTTGGGCAGCCCCCACCCTAAAAAAAGTGCCACCAAAAAAATTCCCTGTTGTATAGTGGGCTTTCTGCCCCCCCGGGGGGCAGATTGGGGGGCTATTGCCCCATCTGCCATTGGGGGGCTATTGCCCCATCTGCCCCCCAGGGGGGGCAGAAAGACTAAATACTATAAATGTATTTATGGGGGGACTGAATGCCCTTGTCCAAGGGGCCGCTCCCCCCTCCCTGGTGTCTAGTGGGTGGATCCCTGCTTGGGGATCGCCCTCCTGGGGCAATCCCCAAGCAAGGATCCATTCTCCCCTTTCCAATGATAGCTCTCCCGTCTCTCTACGTGCTCAGGGGGCTGAGATAGCCCACTGAGCATGTAGAAAGTGAAACTGAAATGAGCCTAAAGGCTCATTTTAGTTTCGGTTTGTGTTCAATGACGACAGCGCGACGTGCGCGCTGATTGTCATTGAACAGAAACCAGGGAGGGGGCCTCGGGAGCTGGGGAAGCTCTTCCCCAGCTCCCAAGGTCAGAGGGGTGAAAAGGAAATCCCTCTGCTGTCTGCAGCAGAGGGATTTCGTGCCCCTGGCCTCATGACGGAATGGTTCCGTCATCAGCACAGGAGCAACGATGCTCATGACGGAACCATTCCGTCATGAGCATGGAAGGGATTAAGGCTAGTCGATGTTATTGTCTGGACATTAAAATTTAATGTAGGGGTTTCTATAGCTGTAGCACATGACTTACACCCAGTGCATTTAAATGCACCAATCACTGGGTGAGCCCCGGTAGTGCTGGTTTGCTGAGACGTGAGGGTTTTATTCATGCATGAGTGAACTACGTGGTCTTTTAAGTTCCTGTTACGTCTGTAGTCAAATATAGGTTTTGTGAGTGATCCATTATTAGATGTTTGCACATTTAGAATTTGCCAACTTGAATAAACCGCTTGTCTAATTCTATCATTTAGCATGGAGTGTCGAGTAATGAAGATTAAAGACGACTCTGCTTTAGAAATTTTAACATGTTTGAGTAGGTGTTGGTGGTCATAAAAGCGAGCTCTCTTATATGAGTCTCTCACAATATTTTTCGGGCAGCCCCTAGCCAGGAACTTGTTTTTCATGGATTCCGACTTAGCATCCAAATCACAGATGTTAGTGCAATTGCGCTTAAGGCGCAAAAATTCGCCAAAATGGATGCTATTTTTTTGGATCGCCGGGTGGTAACTATCGTAATGTAGTAAAGTGTTTCTAGCAGTTGACTTAACAACTAAACCAACTACTAGGATACCAGAATGATGTTTTATCGACACATTAAGATATTCTACTTGCTGAGTGCTGATATTGTGTGTGAAGCGAATGTTAGTATCACACAGATTTATCCAATCCAAGTATTGATGCAAATTTTCAGAACTGTCATTACAAATGAAGAGCACATCGTCTATGAATCGGGACCATTTCGTCACCGACTCTTAAAATTGAGCTATTTCATTGAAGACGTATTTTTTCTCAAATAGGGACATGTATATGTTTGCCACCGTGGAGGCACAAGATGCCCCCATGCTGACGCCCTGATTTTGTCTGTAATGTTGGTTGTTAAATTCAAAAATGTTGTCTGATAATACAATTTTAAGATACTCTAGCACAAAGACTGATATACAGTTGATCTGATATTCATGATAACCAATACCATAACCAATGCACCGCTTCAATTGCTCCAACGAGTGGAATATTACTTTAAAGTGCTTCGATGTCCCTAGTGACAAGGTATTGTGTCACCGGACAAAAGGGTACATTTTCCACTAAGTTGATGATATGCCTCGTATCCTGAACAAACGCGGGAGTGCAGGATACATGTGAACATAATATCGCGTCCACATATTTCACCAACGTCTCCTTAGCTGAGCCTATCGTGGTGATAATCGGTCTTAGGGCCAGATGTAGGACCACAAATACCGGTCGGTAAGGCCAATTTCGGCCATTACCGACCGGTATTTGGTGTTTGACATGTAGGGGGCCTTATATTGACAGAATCGGTATATTTACCGATTCTGTAAATTTACCGATTCTGTAAAATACAGAATCGGTAATTTTACCGAATCGGTAAATCCAGATGTAGGTGGCACTTCAAACAGTGCCACAGGCCATTACCGATTCGTTATTTACCATGTAATACTATTGCATGGTAAATAACGAATTCCAGTGTACATGCACATTCTGTGCATGTACAACTGCACATTCTGTGCATGTACATGCCCTTAGGGCATGTATGTGTGCCACATGGCACACAAGCCAGAAACAGGGGTGCAACAGGGTGTCAAAGTGACACCCTGTCCCCCTTGGCAATTCGGTAATTTTACCGATTCGGTAATTGCAGAATCGGTATTTGCCATTGAATCCTATGGGCTTCAACCGCCATAGGAATTAATGACAAATGACAAATGACAAATGACAAATGACGAATCGGTAAATACCGAATCCTACCGATTCGGTATTTTTTACCAAATAATTACCTACATTAGATTTACCGATTCATGAATACCGAATCGGTAAAATTCGGTATTTATGAATCGGTAAATCTAATTTACCTACATCTAGCCCTTAGAGGTGTATCTACGATACTCTTGTGGACCTTAGGTATACCGTAAATACTGCCCATTCTTGGTGTTTTAACATTTAAATAAGTCCATTCCTTCTCACACATGTCACCATTTTGCAGAGCTTTGCTGGTGACTTTACGTATTCTGTTTATTACCTGCTTAGTGGATCTCTATTTATGGGAAGATAAAAGCGAGTATCACTTAGCATTTCTTCCATTTTAGATAGAGACATAGTGGTGTCATAAACACTGATTCCACCTCCTTTATCGCAGGCCTTGATCCCCTTGTCCGTACTAGATTTCAAATCATCTAAAGCTTTATATTCCTCCCTGTTTAAATTAAAAGGAGTTTTCTGAACATGATTTGTTATGTTGACAAACTTTTTATACAGTACTTTTTCATAAACAGCCACCTCTGGTGGTAGTTGATCAAGGGTGGGAGTAAAAGTAGATTTGGGTGAGAGTCCTGACAGATTGGAATTGTCATGTTCTTGGTCTTGATTAGAGAAAAATATCCGGAGCCTAATTTTCCTAAAGAAGGATTGTAGATCTCGGAATAATTCAAATTTATTTAAACCTGAATGGGGAACAAATGTAAGGCCTTTAGATAATAATGACACTGTTTTAGGATGTAAAGCCGATCCACTCAAGTTGAAAATCGGGATTCTATCTATTCCCTCCAATATTTTTTGTTCCGTGTCTCAAGATATTGGTCAAATCCCATCTGTGGATTGGATGGAAATTGATTGTATTGCTGATGTGGGTTGACCGGGAATCTCAGTTGGTATTGGGGTCTCCAATATCCCCGTCGGTTTTGGCGCCTCCCTAAAAAAGGTTGGGGGCCTCTTTGTCTGCCATTAAACCTCTGAGCTGGAAAACCGTAATTGTTAAATTGCCCTTCCCCATCTGAATCTGAATAATCAGAGAATGTAGTCACTTTTTTACCATACCCATACTGTCTATTGGGATATTGTTCATATTGTCCCTGTTCACCTCCTTCTGTGTAGCAGTAATATTGGTCAGCTAGATAGGGAAAAGTTGAATCCTTACTAAAGAGCCTGATGTCTTTACTTAATTTGTCCATTTTTCTTTTTGTAAGATATTCTGTGTAGGAACAAAGATCTTTCTCAATATCTTCCAATTTCTTTTTATATTCCTCGTCTATGCCTGATGCTTTGATCTTGTTTTCTAGATCTAATATTTTAGCAGCTAACAGTTCTACCACTTCTTTTGCTGTTTCTACAATCAGCATCATATAGTCACATGAGCAACGGTTAGATATCATGGCCCATCTCTCCAGGATTTCTTTTATTTGAACAAATAACCCTGAGATATTTCTGACCCATAGGCCTTGGGGACTGACAACCGCCTTTAAGTAGTCGAGCATCTATTTGCCATGTAATTCTATACGCTTCATCTTTTTCTTGAGTGCCAGCAAAATAATGGCATCCTCATTTTTATCTGTAACCATCGATGTTTGGTTACCAAAACTTATTGAGCAGCCTACCATATTTGCGAATTGCTCATCAGTAAATCCAAAAGTGGGTAAGTTGGACATATTGGAATCTTATGTAGTATAGCTAGCTAGATAGTCAACTAACAATATAGTTATAGAGGCCTATTCCCATCACCAAACCATTATGTGTGTGAATTGAGTCACCACCAAATACAAGACAGTGATATGTGAGACACAGCTAAGGTCAAATTCAAGCTCATAGACCATCTGATTCATACATGAGGAACAAGAATAATTCTAAGAAAACATTAACAAACAACCCCTCACAGACAGGATGCGAGATACTTATTTTGAAAAACTGGGGCCCCTGACAAACAGATACTACCCTGTCAAGGAAAACAACTTTGGGAAAAGAGGTGATTCACCAGGTTCAGTGCTAAATATTTTTTTGTAGAAGCTCGTAACTTATAGACCACTGTTCAATCAAAATGTACAAAACAACATGTGTAGATAAATATATATTTTTAGTTTATTTTTTCTCATCATATTCTTATTTTTTTCTAAAACTGCATTAGATATAAAACATTAATAGACATTCGATATCAGACATAATTAAATATCCATACATGCTGAAAATACATAACATGATAATAAATGTTCATACCAGCGATTGACATATATTGTAAACAACCCTATATTTACCTATATCTTCAATTGTTATGTTCTAGTAAACTTGGCATACAGAGAAAAAAGGAGGAAGGCAGCAATTATGATATTTGTTTGCCCATTCTCTACATAGGTTTTCGTTGTTGATTACAAAAAGGGAAAAACACAATTATGATATTTGTTTGCCCATTATTAAAGCATAGGTTTTAGTTGTTGGCTACCAATGCGTTTCGGCAGAACCTTCATCAGGGTTTTCTTTACCAGTGGTGACTACAAAAGAAAAAATTACAATAAACATTTCAACTCTTTAAAACAAGTTTCTACATTTTCATTGTGGTCTAGAGCTTACGACTATCTTACCATTTATATAAATGTGCAAAAATGCATCTTACTACTAATATCTTGGTAAAAAAAGGTCCTAGAGCTTTAAATCAGACCCCTACTGTGACCACCAACATTTAACACTATACAACAAATATGACCAGTTACTCGTAACACACAATTTCTCTCATAGACACGGGACAATTGATATGAATACATAATGGACTTGTCACTAAGTTATAGCCTTATCAATATGGATAGATGATGGACCATTATCTTTGCTGAGACTTGATTGTCTGGGACATAATTTTATGGAACATATGGTAGAACAGTCACACGTATCACCTATAAATATAGGAGCTACTGTAATGTATCTGTAAAAGGTACAAAGGGCCTATATGGCATGCAAGTTTGTACGTGGCAAGGCCAAGATATACCTGTATCAGAAGTAATTTTCTATCCGTTCTGTTTATCTGAATTGGACAGTTGCCTCCTGTCATGTAGGTTAACTACCTAAAGGTAAAGAAAGACCAAGGGTGTATCATATCATAACAAGTCTGCTTCGTCAATCCTCTACATTCCACAGATTCATAGAGTAGATAGGAGTATGGGTTCCTTTAAAAAATTGATGTTTTCTCCCTATGGAGGATATTCAATCTATTGACTGCAGATGGCTGTTGAATCAATTGCTTTATTGTAAATCTGCAATAGTAAGTTGTACTGGTTAGATCTATGCTGTCTGCCTATTACCTTACTATATTATACTATGTGAGTGATTATACTGACCTTCTTACGATAATCACAGTTCCTACTGTGTACAAATAATAGTATACATTTTGTGCTTATTGTTTGCTCAAACAACGGTCCTAGACCTGGCCAAATTAAGTAAAAGAGAGTTGGAATTAATTAATATGCTCTGTTGATATCTTACACTAATATTGTGTACCGCCCATGATTAGCGCCATATCACAATAACAAGCAAAAAATTATGCCTTTATATCTGACCCTTCTGCTAAGATGAACATAACAGGTCATAATATTGTAACAGTGCTCCCTACGGGATTGGACAGCATATATATATCTTAGTGGCTATTGATTTAAGCCTATATCAATCCACCCAAACCCAATCTAAACTGCAGTTCCCCATCGCGATTGACCACACCCCATACCACTAGATACATTATCAAAATGATGGAGTATCTATGCTTCCTGACCTATATCTCCTTTTAGATGCCACAACGGATTGAAAGCCATGTTACAAGACCGACACTTCCCTCATACTAAAACTCGCAGTCCCACAGTAACAATAATTTTAATAGATATTTCTAACAGCAACCAGCCCCGGACAAGTTTAAGAAGTATGCTAATATTCTCAATGCATCCGCCGTGTCTTTTGACAAATACGATCACAACGGTACTAAAATAGCTTGTAAAGCGTGACGTGTACTAACTATCATGATGCCGGGTCTCAATGAAAACGCCAAGTTAGTTTGAACACAGATGGTGGCTTAGATGTTAAGACCAAGTGCCTATCAAAATTCAGTTAAATTTTACATTCCTATTTCTTGCTTGCTATTCGAATGCCATCATGCTGCGCCATGTTATTTCACTTTGTGTCAACTCAACTTTATAAATTGGGAATTCTATGTCAGGACGGAGGCGAGGATTATGCAGTCCTTTCTTCTCTTTATTATCACAGCAATTCAAAGAAAAAATCAGTCAGTACATATCACAAAAACCACAACTCCCATGAGCATATGGGGCACAGTGTCCATAGTAACCGCCAGCCAATGATGCTGCCGTCCGTTGCATAATTAGCCGTGACGTCCCTTCCTCTTCCTCTTTCTTCTCTGCTCGTCAGATAAGTCACCCCTTTTTTCCTCTCTGACGTACTGTGTTTCTAGTGATTGTGGTTTATTATTACTATCTGCCTGTGCACTAGCGCTGTTTCTTTAGTGCGCTTTTCTCTGTGTTTGTCCTTCGGCAGTTGACTGGCGACAGGCGCTGCTTGAGCTGTCTCTGCCGATATATCGTGGACTGTTGTGAAGCGCGTCCTCGCGCTTCCTCGGCTCTGTGGGGTGCCATCGTCGGGGGAAGGCTGCGCTCGCGGTTCTTTTTCCTTCGGTGTGCGCGTTGAGACAGAGTGTTACCGGCCCCACCAACCCTCGCCTTGACACCGGCTCGGCGCGGCTCGGTGCATTTGAACGCGCTGTGTGCGCGGCGCCATCTAGTGGCGGTTTACAGGTACCGCACCTATTTTTTGACAGATAGGCTGTCAGGGTACCAGCAAGGGGGCTACCTTGTAGATTCTAGGCATAAGGTGTTTTTGTGCTCACACCCTCACAGAATGCAGTCTGCTGAGCAGTCAAAACCCCCCATTCAAGAGGCGGAGGAAATTTGCTGTTGGTCGCGCGCTTTCTCAGGCACTGGATACTGTGCTGGCGCCCCTGCGGGAGAGAGTGGATGCCCTCACCCAAAGTATCCCCGGGGTGTTCGGTAACTCAGTGCCTGTCGACCGTGGACCCAAAGGTGCGCAGGGGGAGAGAAAAAGTCGGCAAAGCGTCACGCGGGGCACCTGGAGGAGTTCGACCGCTTGAGGGACTCCTTCCGCAAGAGTGCGCGAACGCTGAAACATGTACCCTGCCGGGAGGGTTTCTACCCGGAGATGATGGCGACGAGGTCGCCCCGGACTCAGACCATGAGGATGGTTTCCCTGTGGAGGGTGAGGGTGTTACCGAGGACGAGGCCTCCTCGGAGGATGAAGATGAATACACTCGGCGGCCCTGGCGCCCGCGTCTCAGTCTTCGGGGTCCATGGAAGGGGATGCCAAAACTCCCGATATGTTTGATCTGACAAAAATCTACCACCCACGATCGTCGGAGTGGGCCCCTGACCCCAAAGTGGCAGCGTATGTTGGGGGGAAAGTTCGCCAACCCCTGGAGAAAGAGGTTCGGACCCGCATGCGGGGAGAGTGCCCTCGCCCGAAGCTGGAGGGCAGAGTGGCAGCCACCCCGGACATCGATGAGAAGCTTTATGCGTTCTTCGCGAAATTTATGAAGGACCCTAGGAAGGGCATAGATCGTTCCTGGCGCAACTGCCAGGATAAGCTCCTGGACGCTGTGGGCCCCGTGACCCAGATCATCCAGTTAGCCGAGAGGGCCAAGGAATTGGGGACGGCGATGTCCACGGAGGTCGTGGCAGGTTGGGCGCAGCGGGCGCTATGCTTCCTGGGCAACGCGAACTGTGCATTGGCAGCGGAACGGAGGAGATCTCTCCTCATCAAGATAGATCCTAAGCTGGGAGATCTGGCCACTTCGGAAGCAGGGCCTATTGCACAAGGCAAGTTATTTGGCGAGCCCTTTATTAAGGAGCTGAATAAGTTCGTCACCACTTTCTCTGCTTTAGACAGGGCGCAGACTTCCATCAAAAAGATTTTTCCTGGACGGGTTTTAGCAGGGGCTGGAAGAGGACTGGGTCGCTCCTCCAGCCGCCAGTTCCAGCAAGGCCCTAATAACAAGAACCAGCAGCGGCGTAATAATGGCTGGAACGATGGCCGCCAGGGAAACTTCTACCCCAGTCGAGGCGCTGGCAAAGGGCGAGGCAGAGGATATCATGGCGGAGCCAACGCTCCAGGAGGCCCATCCGGTGAGTGTTACCCTTTTTTCCCCATCCGTGCTGGGGGGGAGGATAGGGAATTATCTCCAAAACTGGTGCAAAATCTCCTCAGACCCTTGGGTTCTCCAAACTGTCAGGGGCTTCCGAATAGAATTTTACGGTACTCCCCTCCAGAAAGTTCGCCCTCGACCGTAAATTGTTTCCTCAGAGGACAGGTGTCTGATTGACAACGAGGTGTCGGAGCTCCTCAGGAAGGGCGTGATCTGCAGAACGGTCCTTCACCCTTCGGGGTTCTTGAGCAACCTATTTCTGGCTCAGAAGAAGGACAAGGGGTTTTGCCCGGTCATAAACTTAAGAGACTTCAACGAATGGCTAGTTTACCGCCATTTCAAGATGGAGGGAATCCATCTACTTCGCGACATTCTCCTCCAAGGGGATTGGATGGTCCGCCTGGACTTGAAGGATGCGTACCTCACTGTGCCTATCTTCCCGCCTCAGCGGCGTTTTCTACAGTTTCTGTGGAACGGGGAGGTCTTCGAGTTTCAGTCACTCCCGTTCGGCCTCTCGTCGGCGCCCTGGTGCTTTACGAAGCTCCTGCGGCCAGTGGTGGAGATACTTCGCGAGAGGGGCGTTCGGATGATCATCTATCTCGACGACATACTGATCATGGATCAGTCGCCGGATCGACTTCCTTCCAACTTGAACATGACTATTGCTCTGCTCCAGGAGTTAGGTTTTGTGGTGAACGCTCGGAAATCTGAACTCCTTCCGACAAGACAGATAACCTTCCTGGGTTTCCTTATAGATTCGGTGTCAGCTTGTCTCAGCCTTCCTCAGCCGAAGGTAACCAAGATCCGCAAGGAACTCTCCCAGACCTTCGGAAGGACAGAATTTCCCTTCGACATCTGGCGCGAATGGTGGATTCCTCTCATCCTCGATTCAATCGATTTTTCCAGGCCCCTTGCATTACCGGGCCCTTCAACGACTGAAGGCACAACATCTCCGGAAGGGTCTCACGTACACCAAACTCATCTCTCTCACCGAGGAGACAAGGACGGAGTTGCGTTGGTGGATCAATCACATGAGTGCCTGGAACGGGAGAGCGATCTTGGGATACAACCCGGACCTGGTCATCGAATCAGATGCCAGCAGGACGGGCTGGGGAGCTTGTTGCGGCGACATCACGATGGGGGGCCGCTGGTCGGAGGAAGAGCTCCAGCTTCATATCAATTGCCTGGAACTCCTGGCGGGTTCCTTCGCTGTGACGTCTCTGACCCAGAACCAGGTGTCGTGCTGCATCCTGTTACGCATGGATAATGTGTCAGCAGTACAGTATATCAATCGCCTGGGCGGACCGAAGTCTCGGGCCCTGGCAAACCTGGCTAAGGACTTCTGGCACTACTGCCTAGAGAAACGAATCTCGGTGTCGGCGCAGTATCTCCCGGGCACTCAGAACTCGATCGCGGACTGGCATTCCAGGAATTTCCAGGACTTCAGCGACCGGCGTCTGCACCCTGCGGTCTTCCAAGCTTTGATGGACAGTTGGGGGCCGTGCTCGGTGGACCTGTTCACTTCCCGACTCAACCGTCAACTTCCGAGGTTCGTGAGCTGGAGGCCGGACCCGGAGGCGATGGCGATAGATGCGTTTCTGCAGGACTGGTCGCTGGAGCAGGCTTACGCGTTTCCCCCGTTTCTTATGATTCCTCGAGTAGCGGTGCAGGTTCGCCGTCAGCAGGCCTCCCTGGTTCTAGTGACCCCCTTCTGGCGGGCCCAGGCCTGGTTTCCCCCTCTACTGGAGTTGTCATGGGACTGCCCGATTCGGCTGCCCTTGTTCCCTTCGTTGCTTGCGGGCTCCCTGGGGGAACCGCATCCGCTGGTACTTCAGGGGACCTTGCACCTCATGGCATGGAGGATTTCAGGGGACGCTGGCAGGATGGACGCCTTTCAGCGGACGCTGAGGAGCTCATCTGTAGGGCCTGGGCCCCAGGTACCGCGCAGAGGTAGAGATCGGCTTGGCAATGGTGGCATCGTTGGTGTCTGGGAAGACACGCCGATCTCGTGGGGGCGGATGTTGCCCACATTTTGAACTTTCTGGCTGAGCTGGTCCAGTCGGGTTTAGCCTATTGGTCTGTTAATTCTTTCAGATCCGCCATTTCAGCAGGACATGCACCCATCGACGATAGACCAGCGGGTGAGCATTTGTGGGTTTGCAAACTCATGAGAGGTGCCAGAGTTTCCAAGCCCCCAGAACCCAGATATAGGAATCTCTGGGATGTCAACATCATATTGCGATTTCTTTGCTCCTGGCCTAACAACCGGTACCTTACTAGAAAGGAATTGTCATCTAAGCTGGCGATCCTATTGTGTCTGGTTTCGTGCAAACGCGTCTCGGACGTGCGAGCACTAGATATTACGGCACGCATGTTCACTCCGGAAGGGGTTACTTTCATGGTCGCTAGGAGGACCAAGACTAATATCAGGTCGGTATCCTACCCATCTTTTTCGGATCAACCTAAACTCTGTGTGGTGCGTTGCCTTAAGGCGTACGAAGGCATGACGGCGGAGTCCCGCCCTCCTGGGGAACGACAGCTTCTCATTGCTCTGCAGAAGCCGTTTAAGGCGGTTTCAGCTCCTTCCATCGCTAGGTGGGTCCGGTCGATCATGACCAAAGTGGGGATAGATGTCACCAGATTTGGAGCTCATTCCACGAGGGGAGCTATGGCCTCTAAAGCCATTCAGGTGGGAGGTAGGCTGGAGGACATTATGGCAGCGGCGGACTGGTCCTCCGAGTCCACGTTCAAGAAGTTTTACTTCAAGCCCATCTATGGGGCGGCAGAACGTGTGGTGGATAAGCTTTGAAACTGCATAATCCTCGCCTCCGTCCTGACATAGAATGAAAAACTTCCTAGCTAACGTAACGGAAAGTTTCAATTCTATTAATCATGATCGACCGGACCCACCTAGCGATGGAAGGAGCTGAAACCGCCTTAAACGGCTTCTGCAGAGCAATGAGAAGCTGTCGTTCCCCAGGCGGGCGGGACTCCGCCGTCATGCCTTCGTACGCCTTAAGGCAATGCACCACACAGAGTTTAGGTTGATCCGAAAAAGATGGGTAGGATACCGACCTGATATTAGTCTTGGTCCTCCTAGCGACCATAAAAGTAACCCCTTCCGGAGTGAACATGCGTGCCGTAATATCTAGTGCTCGCACGTCCGAGACGCGTTTGCACGAAACCAGACACAATAGGATCGCCAGCTTAGATGACAATTCCTTTCTGGTAAGGTACAGGTTGTTACGCCAGGAGCAAAGAAATCGCAATATGATGTTGACATCCCAGAGATTCCTATATCTGGGTTCTGGGGGCTTGGAAACTCTGGCACCTCTCATGAGTTTGCAAACCCACAAATGCTCACCCGCTGGTCTATCGTCGATGGGTGCATGTCCTGCTGAAATGGCGGATCTGAAAGAATTAACAGACCAATAGGCTAAACCCGACTGGACCAGCTCAGCCAGAAAGTTCAAAATGTGGGCAACGTCCGCCCCCACGAGATCGGCGTGTCTTCCCAGACACCAACGACGCCACCATTGCCAAGCCGATCTCTACCTCTTGGCGGTACCTGGGGCCCAGGCCCTACAGATGAGCTCCTCAGCGTCCGCCGAAAGGCGTCCATCCTGCCAGCGTCCCCTGAAATCCTCCATGCCATGAGGTGCAAGGTCCCCTGAAGTACCAGCGGATGCGGTTCCCCCAGGGAGCCCGCAAGCAACAAAGGGAACAAGGGCAGCCGAATCGGGCAGTCCCATGACAACTCCAGTAGAGGGGGGAAACCAGGCCTGGGCCCGCCAGAAGGGGGTCACTAGAACCAGGGAGGCCTGCTGACGGCGAACCTGCGCCGCTACTCGAGGAATCATAAGAAACGGGGGAAACGCGTAAGCCTGCTCCAGCGACCAGTCCTGCAGAAACGCATCTATCGCCATCGCCTCCGGGTCCGGCCTCCAGCTCACGAACCTCGGAAGTTGACGGTTGAGTCGGGAAGTGAACAGGTCCACCGAGCACGCCCCCAAATGTCCATCAAAGCCTGGAATGCCAGTCCGCGATCGAGTTCTGAGTGCCCGGGAGATACTGCGCCGACACCGAGATTCGTTTCTCTAGGCAGTAGTGCCAGAAGTCCTTAGCCAGGTTTGCCAGGGCCCGAGACTTCGGTCCGCCCAGGCGATTGATATACTGTACTGCTGACACATTATCCATGCGTAACAGGATGCAGCACAACACCTGGTTCTGGGTCAGAGACGTCACAGCGAAGGAACCCGCCAGGAGTTCCAGGCAATTGATATGAAGCTGGAGCTCTTCCTCCGACCAGCGGCCCCCCATCGTGATGTCGCCGCAACAAGCTCCCCAGCCCGTCCTGCTGGCATCCGATTCGATGACCAGGTCCGGGTTGTATCCCAAGATCGCTCTCCCGTTCCAGGCACTCATGTGATTGATCCACCAACGCAACTCCGTCCTTGTCTCCTCGGTGAGAGAGATGAGTTCAGAGTACGTGAGACCCTTCCGGAGATGTTGTGCCTTCAGTCGTTGAAGGGCCCGGTAATGCAAGGGGCCTGGAAAAATCGATTGTATCGAGGATCAGAGGAATCCACCATTCGCGCCAGATGTCGAAGGGAAATTCTGTCCTTCCGAAGGTCTGGGAGAGTTCCTTGCGGATCTTGGTTACCTTCGGCTGAGGAAGGCTGAGACAAGCTGACACCGAATCTATGAGGAAACCCAGGAAGGTTATCTGTCTTGTCGGAAGGAGTTCGGATTTCCGAGCGTTCACCACAAAGCCTAACTCCTGGAGCAGAGCAATAGTCATGTTCAAGTTGGAACGAAGTCGATCCGGCGACTGATCCATGATCAGTATGTCGTCGAGATAGATGATCATCCGAACGCCCCTCTCGCGAAGTGTCTCCACCACTGGCCGCAGGAGCTTCGTAAAGCACCAGGGCGCCGACGAGAGGCCGAACGGGAGTGACTGAAACTCGAAGACCTCCCCGTTCCACAGGAACTGTAGAAAACGCCGCTGAGGCGGGAAGATAGGCACCGTGAGGTACGCATCCTTCAACTCCAGGCGGACCATCCAATCCCCTTGGAGGAGAATGTCGCGAAGTAGATGGATTCCCTCCATCTTGAAATGGCGGTAAACTAGCCATTCATTGAAGTCTCTTAAGTTTATGACCGGGCGAAACCCCTTGTCCTTCTTCTGAGCCAGAAATAGGTTGCTCAAGAACCCCGAAGGGTGAAGGCGCGTTCTGCAGATCACGCCCTTCCTGAGGAGCTCCAACACCTTGTTGTCAATCAGACACCTGTCCTCTGAGGAAACAATTTACGGTCGAGGGCGAACTTTCTGGAGGGGAGTACCGTAAAATTCTATTCGGAAGCCCCTGACAGTTTGGAGAACCCAAGGGTCTGAGGAGATTTTGCACCAGTTTTGGAGATAATTCCCTATCCTCCCCCCCAGCACGGACGGGGAAAAAAGGGTAACACTCACCGGATGGGCCTCCTGGAGCGTTGGCTCCGCCATGATATCCTCTGCCTCGCCCTTTGCCAGCGCCTCGACTGGGGTAGAAGTTTCCCTGGCGGCCATCGTTCCAGCCCTTATTACGCCGCTGCTGGTTCTTGTTATTAGGGCCTTGCTGGAAC
Source organism: Lissotriton helveticus (assembly GCF_964261635.1). Taxonomy (NCBI): domain Eukaryota; kingdom Metazoa; phylum Chordata; class Amphibia; order Caudata; family Salamandridae; genus Lissotriton; species Lissotriton helveticus. Next base: position 1,014,113,602 of record NC_136072.1, read on the forward strand.
TGGCGGCCGGAGGAGCGACCCAGTCCTCTTCCAGCCCCTGCAAAAACCCGTCCAGGAAAAATCTTTTTGATGGACGTCTGCGCCCTGTCTAAAGCAGAGAAAGTGGTGACAAACTTATTCAGCTCCTTAATAAAGGGCTCGCCAAATAACTTGCCTTGTGCAATAGGCCCTGCTTCCGAAGTGGCCAGATCTCCCAGCTTAGGATCTATCTTGATGAGGAGAGATCTCCTCCGTTCCGCTGCCAACGCACAGTTCGCGTTGCCCAGGAAGCATAGCGCCCGCTGCGCCCAACCTGCCACGACCTCCGTGGACATCGCCGTCCCCAATTCCTTGGCCCTCTCGGCTAACTGGATGATCTGGGTCACGGGGCCCACAGCGTCTGGCTCCACGTCCGTTACCGGCAAGATTTGCGGTACTACTAAAAGCCCGTTTTTTATTGGTGCCTCTGATATGTGTGCGTGGCGTCATGACGTCATGCGTCTGCGCCGCACGCATTTGTTGAGGTGTTTAATGATACAAAAAAGTTGCCATGATAGAATGGCTGAAAAACCTATATGGTTTCACTCATTCTTTCTCAGATGTTAATTATAGACTTGCAGATCGAAGTATCGGACATAAGTTATGGGCGTTTAGAGCAGATGTATTTAGTGTGGAACCTCGTGATCCTCCATAACCATAAAGTTAAGACTATTTTAATACTTTGCCCATTTTTTATTGGTGCCTCTGATATGTGTGTGTGACGTCATGACATCATGTGTCTGCGCCGCACGCATTTATTAGAGTGTTTAATGATACAAAAGAGGCGCCATGATAGAATGGCTGAAAAGCCTATATGGTTTAACTCCTACGTACTTGGATGTTAATTGTGGACTTGCAGATCGAGGTATCAGACATGAGTTGTGGGCGTTTGGGGCAGATGTATTTATTTGGAATTTCATGATCCTCCATAACCAAAAAGTTAAGACTATTTTTATATTTTGCGTGTCACATAGAAACCCATTCACAAACTGAAATTATTTTTTGCTTTCTGAATCGATCTACACATGCTTATAACTCATAACATTAATGTAAGCAATTGACAAGATTGCATATTGAATTCAAAGTTGGCAACAACCTTCAAATATAGAGATCCATCTAAAGATTCAGTATATGAAGGAATATATTTCTCAGCATTGACTAAACTGTATCTATTTAATTGCCTGATCCCAGGGCCACATTTATTTTAAAGGGCAGTCCCCTCACCAAGCCTTGATAAACCTTGGGGACTGCCTCCCCAGGGCCATTACTAAAAATAAACATTAAGGCTGCTGTGTGGCCCCCTCCCTGAGCCTTTTTAGGACCTGAGGAACACATTCCACAAGGCCACTGATTTCAATAAAGGAGAGGGGCTGCCTGTCCACCCTACCCGAGCTGTTGTTGGCCCCAGGGACCTTATCCCCCGGGGCGCTCACAACGTAAACCTTTCGGTGCTCATGACAGAATGGTTCCTCATGAGAACCATCCTGTCATGTGCGCACATTGACTCCCGCTGCTCCAGAGGGATGTACTTTTTTTAGGGGGACTCAGGAGGTGGGGAACTCTGGAGGCATTTTTTTCCAATGTAATGACAATGGTGTGCATGACGGGCTGCCATAATTACAATGAATTTTAAACTGAAACTTATTTTCAGTTTAACTGTTTCAGTGCTCGTGGGGCTATCTCAGCCCCCTGAGCATCGAAACACATGGGAGAGGCATCATTGGAAAGGGGAGAATCTCCCTAGTGGATCCCTGCTTGGGGATCACCGCTGGAAGGCGATACCCAAGCAGGGATCCACCCGCTACGTACCAGGGAGGGAGGAGCGGCCCCTTGGGCAAGGGTCTTTGCTTCCCCCATATTGAAATGGGCTCTGACCCCAGGGGTTGTCGAAAAACACCTTAGACACCAGAGATAATTTTTTAATAGTTCAGGGGTGGGGGCTGCCCAGAATGGGCATGCCAATGATCTCACCCCACAAAAAAAATTCCAAAGTCTCTCCCTCCGAGGAGACAGAGGGGCCAGTGGCACCTGATCCACTCTGGGGGGGCTAAAAGCCCACTAGGCATCATGGATTAGCTGTTGTTTTCATACGTAGGGGTGGGGGCTGCCCAGACTGGGCATGCCAATGTCCCCACTCCGAAAAAAATTGCCCCAGGAGGCAGATGGTGGCAATAGCCCCTTGTTTCCCCCCCCCCCCCAAACCCACCAACCCCAGGGCAGTAAGCCTACTGGGCACCAGGGATTATGTTTTTTATTATATGAAGATTTTTTTTTTTTTATTTTGCAATCATAGACCCAGGCTGGAAGTCCAAATCCCTTTTAAATGCTCTTAAAATTTGAATGTGAATATTATCAACTTGCTTTTTAAAACAAAATGTTTAATTTGTATAATAGTCTGTATTGCACATCAGACAAGTATTGAATGATTCCTAACAAAATGATGATTGAATTAGTGGTTTAGCTCTTCTTTTTTTGTATACTGTTTTTACTGTGCATCTTTAATGGCTTTTCAAAAGAATAAAGATTATTGAATTGAATTATATGAAGGGGTAGTGGCTGCCCTGAATGGGCATCCCAATGCCCCCACCCCCCCAAAAAATAAGCCATAGTCTTCCTGCTTCCCCCAGGAGGCAGATGTGGCAATAGCCCCTGACCTTCCCCCGGGGGGACAGAGCCCACTAGGCCCCAGGGATTATGCTAGTTTTTTCATACATAGAACTGGGGCTGCCTAGAATGGGCATGCCAATGCCACCACCCATCAGAAAATGGTCCCAGTCTTTTCTGCCCCCTCCCCCCCCTGGGGGCATATCAGGGCAATAGCCTCTGACCTGCCCCCCCCCAGGGCAGAAGAAAGCCCATTAGGCACTGACATTATTTTTGGCCTAGCTGTAAATTTTGTGCTCTAGCGCAGCCGGAACCTCGGCAAAGTTAGCAAACATTTACATTTTTTAAAACTATACACCCAGGGGAATCCAGGATGGGGTGACTGGTGTGCCTCTCACCAGATTCTGTTACCCAGAATCTCTTGCAAACCTCAAACTTTGGCAAAAAAAAACTAATTTTTCTCACATTTCCATGATGGAAAGTTCTGGAATCTGTGGGGAGCCACAAACTTCCACAAACCTAGCATTCCCCCAAGTCTCTCGATAAAAATGGTACCTCCCTTGTGTTGGTAGGCCTAGTGCCTGCAACAGGGAATTGCCCAAAACGCTAAGTGGCCACATCACATTTTTCCACTGAAAACTGAAAATGTTTCCACAATGTGCCTATATGTGGATTTTGGACCCTAGCTCAGTGGACACCTAGGGAAACCCATGTAAACCTGTACATTTCTGCAAACGAGACACCCAGGGGAAGCCATGATGGGGTGACTTGTATGGCTCTCACCAGGTTCTGTTACCCAGAATGCCTTGCAAACCTCAAACTTTGTGGGAAGAAACACATTTTCCTCACATTTCTGTGATGGAAAGTTTATAACTTGTGGAGAGTCACACAACTTCCACCCACCCAGCATTCCCTCATATCTCCCAATAAAAATGGTACATCACTTGTGAGGTTAGTCCTAGTGCGGCAATGGCCTAAAATGTACTGTGAAGACTTCAAAATTATCGATCACAAAAAGACTTAGTTTTGCAAGGGAGTCTGTGTTTTTGGTCCCAGGCTTGTGGGCATTTAGGGAAACCTACCAAAACCCACACATTTCTGATAACTAGATACCCTGCGGAGTCCAGGGAGGTGGGCTTGCATGGATCCCCCAGCATTTTCCTACCCAGAATCCCCTGCAAACCCCAAATATAGCTGAAAGAATCACATTTTCCTTACTTTTCTGCTTGGGATCACCATGCTGGCACAATTGTCCTACCACCCAGTGTTTTCCTTGGTCTCCCAATAAAAATGATACCTCAGTTGTGTGGGAATGTAATGCAGATTCAGCCTAAAAACGCATTAAAAAAATATAGCGCTTAGAACTCACTGTGCTATCCCCTCAGTCCCTATGTTTGTGGCCCTTCCCAGTCCTAGGCTCTTGGCCCACTCACACAAGTGAGGCATCATTTTACTCGGGAGGTAGGTCATTTGTGACTGCACAGTAATCCAAGACATAAATGTGAGGCAAATTGGAATTTTTTGCCTAATTTGAAGTCTGCAGGGGATTCTAGGTAATAAAACGTTGGGAGTTCCATGCAAGCCACACCTCCCTGGACTCCCCGGGTGTCTAGTTTTCGGAAATGTCTGGGATTGGTAGGTTTCCCTAGAAGGCAGTTGAACCCGGTACCTAAAATACAGGTGCCCCCTTGCAAAACCAGGTGATAGCACCTGCGTTTTTGGTTTGAGCACAAACTACCACAAATAGCCAAAAAAAGGCCTAGCACGGGGAGGCCTACCAGCGAAGTAGTTAAAGGTGGGTACTGTGGTGCCGACCCAGGGCACCCACAATACTCTTGTTGGGGGCTGCGGGGAAGACCAAAGGCCCCAACAGCCCCAGCCAGCTTCCCGGATGCAATGGGAGCTGGGATTGCACCCACCCACAGGGAGCAGCTACTAATGCCATTTTCTGCGGGCAGGAGCAATACTTCCCCCTGTTTCTCTGTGCACATCAGTGCACACAGGGAATCAGAACTAAAGTTAGCTTCCAGTGGGCCGGAGTTTTGGTAATGCTCCCACCAAGCGAAAGCAGACACAGGTTTCTCTGCCTGTGCGGTGAGGGCAGGGAAATCTCTATGTCCTGATGGTGTGCTCCCTGTGACATAGCATGTGACTGGCCCAGAGGGTTGGGGTCCCTGGGGCCATTAACTGCTCAGGGAGGAGGGCTGGGCAGACCCCCCTCCCTTAAAGTACTTGTCCCCAGAGATGGGCTTTCCAGGGCGTTTAATGGTTTGCGTAGAGGGCCTCCTCCCCATTTTATGTAATTTTGGCTAAGGGTGAGCTTCCCAGATCTGTTTCAAGCTTGGAAAAGGGGGCCGTGTTGTCGCCACCCCATTCTGTAAAAGTCCAACCACGGGGTAGGGTCCCTGAGGTACTTAGAGGCTCTGGGAGGATGCAATGCAGCCTCCTTCCCCATATAAACTCATTTTTGCCCCGGGTAGAGGCAAGGCATGGCCGCCTACCCTTATACATGAATTTTTGCCCCACGGGTGAGCTCTGTGGGGCCTCTGGAGGCTTTGGGTGAGGAGCCACTTAGTCCCCCTCCCCATATACAATAATTTCAGCCCCAAGGCCTCCGGAGGCTTGGGGATGAGGGTCACACAGCCCTCTCCTCTTTACAAATACAGCTGTGCATTGCCTGGGCTCCCTGGGCATAAACTTTGTGAATGGCTGCCATATTTTTGGGGGAGATCACTGCAGTTGTTGACAATTTTTTGGAGGGGTTTGGCCACAGGGGTGTACCCTCTAGGACTTTCCCTGGGGGCGAAGGGGGTCAGGTTATCCCTACCCTGCCCCCTGACAAACACTATTTTTCTTTTTTTATTTCAGGATAGGGGACTAAGTCCCCGAGTCCTGTGATAGCTGGCAGCAACATTTTTCTCATGTTGCTGGCAGCCAGTCATGCCTCCCACTTCCACAGGTGTCTGACTCCCACAGGAGCGACATCACTCAAGGGAAATAAAGCTTCCAGAGCGAATCAAAATGTTTCATGTTAAAATTGGCACTCCCGCAAGAGTTTTCTCAGACATCTTGTGGATCCAGATATACAATTTTTTTCACCCTTAATTTCTCAAATACTACTCAATGGATTTACACCAAATTGCAAAAAAGCCCAATAAGCCGACCAAGATCTAGCTTCCTATAAAATAGTCTATGAAAAGATTTTGTATTTTGGGATCCCCCTTTTTTCTCGGCCCACGCTTGACAGGTAACTCAGCAACTTTCCATGCACAAACTAGTCAAAAAGTAGCACTTTTTTGGGAACGTTCTTGGGTGAATCCTCAAACTTTACCAAAGTTATCAGCAACACAATAAGTACTTTTCTTATGGAACAACTGACCTAAATTTAACTACCTAGTGGATATACATACTACAGTTTGTACTGCCATAGAACTGCTGATACCACCACTATTGGCGCAGTTGCCAGTGGCGGCATGTGGCGCCCGTCACAAAGCCACAGCAAACTAATCCTTAATCCAGAAAGGAAGTAGCACACAAAGTGTAGTTCAAATGTGCAGGTCAACAAGGACAACATGTTTTGGCTTCACAGAGGCCTTTGTCAAGTGCCATGTGAAACCATCATGTCCAACCCAAGCTATAGAAATACACATTGTGTTTTTAGACATAAAGTAAATACTACGCATAGCGTTATGTTCAAACTTAATAGCCCTGCCCTTTCATGTAACATCACAATAAATTTCAGTGTATATGTGAAAATAATTTACAATTCAAAATCATTGACCTGCCATAATTCAAGATTTTGTATTGATTGAAATTGAGAGTGAAAGAAATAAATGGAATACTTTGTATATCATAGTTATCGAATACAGTATCATTTCCATTTACTATTAATTCATGAAATAAATAGAATTCCTGTAATAAATGTTAAATGCATATCAAAAAATAATTTCCTGTAAAGTCATTGAGAATAACCAGCAGGCAAAATACAAAACTCAGACAATTAAGGATACAAAGTTAGTCATGTGCGATATCCAATTAAAAAAGAGTGTGAAGTGTACAAGGAAAATCTACAGAGTAATTTTAAATTACTGGTAAATCAGATATTAATATGATGCAGTACTAATCTCCAGCTTCATAACAAATCAAAGAAGATAGTTACCATGGGAAATTACATTGCATATGGCAGCCAAACTGCAAATATCAGAGAATTAGGATAGTGCCCCCATGGATCACCATGAATACCATATATTTGTGGCAAGGGCTTAGAGATTCCCTGGTTAGCAGGAGTGGAATTATATGTGCGAAAGATCAGCTACCAGCATCTCTTTAAGAACCTCCAGGGCAATGACAGTGTTAGCAAAAACCCGATACAGCAAGCCTTGTATACATTTTCCCATGATGAAAGAATGCTCAGAGAGAGTGGGAAGATGAATGTGGCAGCACATTTGAATATCAAAACTGATAACCAAATTGCAGGGTACCTTTCTAAACCAATGGGTTGCTGGGAGCGTAGCTTACTGCTTGCTATAGGTCTGGAACCATCAAATATTTGCTCTGCTTCCCTTCCGGCTTTCAAGCAAATCTCAACTCACTGCATTGCCCGTGTGATGGGAGCTGAGGCCAATCAATATTGCACTTTGTATTATTCTGTGGCTTCTATAGCATGTATCTAGAGCATATTATGCTCTCTGATTTTAGTGTAGCATTTAGTATGCTCCTTCATCTTAATGATGAAGAGATAGTTGCCCACGTAGGTGCTTTTTTGAGAGCGAGTCTGCATTTCTATGAATACTTAATATATTTGAATTAATAACCATGCTCTACTGTATTTGTATTGTGACCATGACTCTGGATTTTAACTGTGTGTTTTTATGAATTGATTTTAAGTATTTATATGTTTTAATTGTGCATACATTTGGTGTTTTATTTTGTGTATGTGTGTGCTTTTGTGGATACTTTTTGTACAGGAAAAAAGATTGAATTGATTGATTGATGCTATATATGTGAACATATATGGACAAATTAATATCGCCCATTTGAGAATTGATAGTGTTGGGACAGTGCCCTTAAAAATTCCCAAAGAGGAATCCTTCTGTGTAACATATACTTCTGGGATTCACAGAAAGGAGGTGAAAAATAGGTATAAAAGTTCTTTCTAGCATCCAAATGGTATCCATGTAAAATGTGGAAGAGAAGAAATACACAAATTAGCAAAGAAACAAGGTGAGTGGGGAAGGAGAAGAAGGAAACCATAGTAGCCCCACAGATCTAATGGGCATTTTTAAAAATAAACATTTCAGTATTATGTGAGAATGCAAAGGGAGCGAGGGAAGAACAAACTATAATAAAAAAGGCACAATCCAAATCAATACATCTGAGTCATATCCCAATTATATTACAGAGATCAAGACTAATCAAAAACAATTAATTGAATAATGAAATATTTCAAATACTCTCTGATGGATTTCAAAGTTCTTTCCATGTAAAAGAAAAGTGCAATAAATCTTTAATACTGCCATGTCTCTGGAAGAAATGTCTTGAAACTGGGTAGAATTGCTCTATATTCTTAATGGTCTGCATGTGATCTAGCATGTTTGTATGTAGTGGAAACGTTGTGCTACTAATGTGTATAAATTCTCGTAGACATTTCAATGCATATATGACAAAATCAGAGATTTGTGAAACTAGGGGCGAAGCAGGTGTTAAACTAAATAGCTATATTCTCAAGCAGGCCATGGGGCCATGGTTGGAAATTACAATGGGGCTGCCTGGAGGCTTTATGGGATGTTTATGAATCTTTGGTAGCAAATACAGGCAAGGTAAATTTGGCTCTTCTACCTTTAAAAATTGGTTCACATCTACATCCAAGAGCTAGTCTCATGACACTCCGAAAGCATATCATCATAATTGTGAATAGAACGTCTGTACGTTTCCCGAATATAACCAGATAATAGCTGCGGTCACTCAACTGTCTAAGGCATATTTCTAGTACAATTCTTAAGAAGTTCTCGACATCTTACTCCAAACCCATTTCCCCTGCAATCAAAATCTACTAAGCAATGGCCTGGGGTCAGCTTTGTATAGGGGCCAAGCTGTGGGGGTTTTCAAAACATGATGACATCATAAAATTTGAGAGCAAGTTCCTCAGGAACGTGTCTTCTATCCCAGCTGGTAAACCATTATTCCCACTGTTCTGTGATTTAGAAGTTAATGGGACCACATTTAAAATACGCCTGCGGCTCTAGCTGTATTCGAGGCGTCTGTGGACCACTCCAAAGCTTACTCAATATGCCGACAGCTTAAAGGATGTAATGAAGGTTGACTAATCCAATTCAATTACATGGCTTTCAAACATGAAGTCAGCCCTGTATTCACTAGTTCTCCACTACTTATGGGATCTACAGAACACATCTGCCTTTCCATCTAAGGCCGAGGTGAAAACGAAATATTGGTCATTTGTAAAGGCTAAGATTGTTCTGAAGTCAGCCACTGCTAAGCTGACTAGTAATTATATGGACATTAAGTCATGTTGGGGGTAGGGATTATTATGGGATGTAGTAATGATCCCACTGCACAGAAAACCTTATTTTCAGTTTCATATAGGCACCCTACCCCTTCGGTTGTTTACATCAGGTTGAAGGGTGAAGGAGGTGGTAACTGTCCTATACGTGTCCACCAGAAGGAAAGCGTTGCGCTAGGCTATTCATCCCCCGGCATAATTGGCTGGTACCGATTTGTAAGTCACTGGGTGTACGAAACCATCAGGACGCCCTCCGTATTTTTAAATCTGATTCTTCCATACCAATGGTTATCTCTATTGCAAACTGTTTGAGTACAATGAGGGTGCTACTTATAAAAGACCTAGGATGACTATTCGGATGTACGACATTACAACGCATGCTTTTACATCGCATGCTTTTACAACGCGAGTTTTACAGCGCATACCATTACAACGCATAGCGCTTTGGGGTGCTGGATAGTGAATAGTTTAATTTACTATTCCAACTCCAGTCCCCGTGGACACTAGGGAAGGTGTTGGACAGTAAATTAAACTTATTCCCTATCCTAGAGCGCCCCCAGCGCAATGTGTTGTAATGGTTTGCGTTGTAAAAGCTGCGATGTAAAAGCATTGCGTGGTAAAAGTTGCGTTGTAAGTGATGTTTCCCGACTATTCGGACCCTATATTGGGTTATTTTTCTTTTCTTTTTTCACATTTCACTTTTATTGATATGTCTTATTTTTATAAACATGTGCTTATAGTTATGTATGTATTTATATTTTATATTCTTTTAGGAAGTAATGGATGTATTTTTACCTGTCTTATGAAGTATGCTGCTAGTGCGATAGATTGTACTTTTATGGCCCTTGTGGCCAAAATAAAGAGATTTGACTGATTGACTGAGACTCAACTGTCGCAATGCTTGTTAATTATGACTATATTATCACCATTATGTAATGGTTTTAGGACTATTTCAAGATCATCCATTACATTTTGCATGCCAAGGGGCATATTTACAAACAACTGGCAGAGCACGGTGTTATGCCAAATTGGTAAAGCAGCTCTTTGACAGTCTTAAAACACAGGGATGCACCGGGTTCACAAGAATGCAGGGGACCCCTGCATTACCCCTAGTGCTGGCACTAAAAAACTGCCTAGCGCCAGTGCAAGCATCCTAGCTCCATTTTGCTAGGGTGCCCGAGCTGCAGGGGCAATTGCTTATGTGCAGGAAGGGACATTTTCTGCACATAAACAATCTTTTCATGTGATTTGCTCTAATGATGTGTGCTGCAGAAAGAACAAAATACGGGGAGAAATAAACCATTAAACCTTGTATCGCCTACTTAAGAACAGGTATTCCCTGGCAGCATTTTTTGGCTCTGCCCCATAACTTGTAAATATGAGGCAGCGTCAAAAAGCAATGGGTGTTGTGGCGGAACACCCACTACAACACCTTTGCACTGCCCTTTCAAGCTAAGTGCTGCGTGAATAGAGGCATTATTTAAAAGGCGGCTTTAAGCCACATTACGTGGCTTAAAGCCAGCTTGTAAATAAGGCGAGGGAGGTCATGGCAGCAAAACGTCGAACAAAGTGATGTTCTGGGGGTGTTTATTCCTCCTTATAAATTTGGCCCCAAGTATCTGGTCAGAATTCATATTGTCTCTAGTGTAGGAATCTTTGGTTTAAGTAATTTCATAAGCTCATGTATTATGACACTATGCAATTATTAAATTTTATTGTAGGCCACTGTATGTATATACTAGAATGTTGGGGATGAGTCATACGTTGGATGAGATAGACACTGTGGTTGAGACTGGTACTAGAGCCTAAGCAGTGTCTACTTAATGTGTGGGGGGCTACAGATCTGATTAGTAAAGAGAAATCCTGGGCCACATTGGGAATGAGAATAGCAAAACAAAACATAACTAAATTATGGAGAGCACCAGAAACACCAACACTCCAGGCATGGATTGAGGACATGGACTGGTCTATGACATCAGAAAAGACAGTTTATGAAAGCCACGGCTGCCCGTAGAAATGGGTGAGAATATAGGGTAAATGGAGCTCATTTAGGAGAGACATATGCACGCTACCGGGGCTTGACACATGTCCCAGAACAAGGAACTGAAGGGTCTACATATCTCTGGGAAAGAAATATGTGTAACAACCTAAATGACTGTAAAAAGGTTTATAAGTTGTTTCACTGCTACTTCCGACCTGCTTATGTGATGTAATGTTACAGGAATACCCTGCTATGTCATTGATAAAAATACATGATTTTTTTTTGTAGGCCATATTCGGATTACTGTGGATTTTGGTTTGAAGCCACTATGTATGTTGGCATCAACTGTGAAACCAGCATCTTCCAATAAGTCATCAGTGCAATTAGAGACATCCCCATTGCCACAATGATAAAATTCAGAAAGGGACAGAAAAGAATCAACGTCATCAAATCAAAAATCATTCAAGGTAGCATCATACATCACATCAGATTTCTCCTGTCCGTTTTTTATTTGAGATCGTCATTTTGTGTACGTTCATTTGTTTTAAATTCCTCACTGTAGGAGGCTGGCTTAGTATATGGTGCACACTTATTTAAGTGAAGCACTTCACACTGATCCAGGCAACCCTTATGGTGATTGTAGTGGTCTTAGACAACCATAGAGTGTTAAGCAGCTTGTTTTACCAGAACTAATCACATAGTGTAGGTTAAATGAAGAAGAAACACACAGTGTATTTATAAAAATAAGGATATTAATTATACACACTCACTAACAAATTGGTATATTTCCTACCCGGAGATATCAAAACAATAAACAAAATATTTCAACTGCAAACAGGTAAGTAAGCACAAATACACAGTGGTGTCCAGGGGAAGACCAAAATCATATCTCACAGAAGTGGAATGCGAAATGCGACTGAAGTCGGGACTTGGACCAGAAGACTCGGAAGAGGTGGGGACACAAGGAACCATCTGAGGTAAATACCCAGGAACCTCTGGGAGGCTGTCTGCAGTGGAAACAGAGCCCCATACTCAATGCAAGTCAATGGAGAAGTTGCGGTTGCAGTCTTTAATAAGGACTCGTCCCAGTGGACCCTGACGAAACCCTGTGGAAGACAGAAGGTTGGAGATTCACCCCACCCGTGGATACCCCAGGAACGAGGATACCTGCACCAGGGAACCTAGGTACATAATTGCGAAGTGATGTCCGAAACAGCCGTAGACCACTATAGAGAACTTCAGAAAAGATGCCGCTGTCGAAGAAGGTGACAGAGTCCAGTGGAACCCAAGGATGGATTCTTGAAGAGGAGTACCTACAAGCAGAGGGGACAGAGTGTATGCCACTTGGAAGTGACCAGGAGGCACAGAAGACCACTGACCACCAATGACAAGAGTGATGACAGTGACCTTGTCACTGCAGCTGTGAGGACCAGGCGACGCTGTGGAAGACCAGGAGCCGGTCACAAGCTGCTCCATGTCAGAAGTCAAGATCCATGGGGTCGGTGTCCTGTGGGAGCACAAACAAGCCTTGGCAGCAGTAACAGACGTGGTAAGCGAAGAAGGTGCAGCGTTGGGACCGCCAAGGTCTAAGGGACTCACCAGATGCAGGAGAGTCAGAACAGGCCCTGAGCAGCAGGAGAGCACACTGAAGCCAAAGAAAACCCTCAAGAGGACCCACAGGCTGAAGGCACAGGATTCGCATGACGACCTCCTCGAGCAGCTGACCAAAGACTCAGGCCCATGGCACAGAGAATGTGGTGAGGACAAAGATCTTGGCAGGAAGAGATGCTGAAGGGTTAAACTTCTTGTAGCCTGAAGATCCCTGGATGACAGAGCCAACGAGCCTTGGCACAGTGCACAGGGTTCTGTTCCAGCGGTTCTGATGAGGGATACTGGTCTCAAACATGCTGAGAGGATAGTGCAGGCCTCGGGGAGTTGCAGAACCACCACCTGTGTTGCTGGGCCTTTTGGAGTCCATAGGACGTCATTAGTGGCAGACCAGTCAGCTTTGTTGTGGTGCCTGCAGATGCAGGGGAGTGACTCCTTCTCTCCAAGGGAGATTACCTCAGGTGTCCTTAATGCCCATAGGCCTGGAGAGAAACCTGGATGGGTCACAGGCACAGACTATGCAGAAGACTGGCAGGATGATGAGGCCAGGAGCATCAGGAGTCTTCCTTGGTGCAGTCTTGGTTCCAGACGAAGTCCAAGGTGCCCAGACGGTCGAAGTTGAAGTTTTTTCGAATTGTAATCTTGTCCAATGATGAATCTGAAGAGCCACCCAGTGGTAAGCCCTTATGTTCCCTAGGGAAAGCGTTGGGACAATTCAAGGGACCCTCCCAGAGGAGGGGTGGGACAGAGGAGAGTAGACTCTCATGTCCTTTGCCACGTTTTGTGCCAAAGCAGGAGCCAAGGGTTTCCTAAACTGGCTAAAATGTGAAGTATTAAAGGAGGGCACCAAATATGCCCTTCAAAGCATTCTGGTGGTGCTGGCGCCCCCACCCCAGCCCAATACACTAAGTCCTGTCTGGGGAGGTAATTACACCTCCCTGCGACAGAAAACCTATTGTTCTACCTTCTCCTGCTCTAGCAGCAGGAGGGCAGTATAGTGTATGTGGTCAGCAGATGCACTAGCTTGCTGTTAGGCCCTGAAAGGCTGGTACCGTTAATACAAGGGGGCAACCTAGAGGAGCCCCCCAGTACATGGGATCCCACATCCAACACTGGAATCAGTGTTGCGGTGGGATTTCAACATGTTTGATACCAAACATGGTCTTTTTCAGTTCAGCCAATATATTGTTAGTCATCCCATAATTGACTTGATTTCAACTATATATATTAAATGGCTGACCGCACCTACAAAGCTTGGAGAATCGACTCTGGGGTTTGTAGGGGATGTCCTGCTCATGCAGGGCACCCTCCCACTTATAACCTAGAACCCTGCTTTTAGGATTGAAAGTCTTTCCCTAGGGGTGACATATAGATTTTAAGTGCAGTGACTTCAGATATAATGAAACTTATATCTATTGTAAGTGGTGCTAGCACCAACTCACATACAAATATACATTGATTTGTGTACTAGTATAGCCAATGCCAAATACAGGTCAAAAGAATAGCCTCAATTTCCACACAGATTCTTCCTCCTTAGCGGGCTCTTGTGAGGATAAGTTAATTACAGAATCATCTTTGCCCGTTGGAACAACAGACAAATGTTTGGATCAAGCAGATCGGCCCCTTTTGTTTACTCCAACAATCTCCTCTGAATGGTCTCTTTGTTTCATCCTCTTTCTCTTACATTTGCTGAAATTTCTTCATTCGAAAAATGCTGCCATAAAAGTTCACATAAATACAATTGACATAAAAACTTTAAAAGCAGTCAAACCAATGAAATAAAAAGGAAAAAGCTTTTAAAAGGCCATTTATGAACAGGGCTTAATAATTAGACATTGCTAGTCTTAGGATTTCATAAAACAGGCTACAGCCAGATGACTGGAGATAGTGGAGGGAGAACGAGAACCTAGTTAAGGAAGGCAGTTGAATTGGAAGGTGTAACTAGAGTATTTGTCTGGGTCACGTTGCCAACAGCAATTGGCAGTGTAATTCAGTATTCAAGGCCCTACAGTTCCCTGTCTGATTCTCCATACTCCCATTAATAAGCCGGACAGAGCAAACACAATCAAGTGTGATGTATTGGATCTGAGGAGTCTGGAGACAACCCTATATTCCCCAATCCCCAGTTTTTCCTGTGATTATGGTAGTGCTGACAGAAGAACAATATGTGATTGAAACATTCCTTGGTCTGGGGACAGAAAGGGCAGGTCAGGTCTGGATTAGTATCATGCTGCCCCCATTTAACAGTGAAGGGGCAGAACAGTAGGGTCCCAATTCTAAGCTTAATGTACAGGGTTTTTGCCAACCGGGTTAGATGGAATCCATATATTCTGCCCTTTGCCTTGCTGCATTTTGGTCATTCTTTGTTTCTGTTGAAATTCCTCTAAAAAAGTGAGAGTTAGGCTTCCCAAAGGGAGTGATGCAGCTTGATCATCTACGTTTTGTTGGAAGGTGGTGTATTAGTAGGTGCAGGTCAGTACCTACAGCTAATAATAACTTTGCAAAACTGAAAAAGAACAATTTAGAAAAAATTAAAACGAATTTTAAAAAGAGTACACATTTCCAAAAATCAAAAAATAAATGTGTGCTCTTGGTCAATTTAATGCATTTTCAAATATCTTCCATTAAATGCTGTATGGTGTAGTTAAACACCTGTACTATCCTCAGCACTGATTACCACATGTCGGAAGGTTGTATATTAGTAAGTGCAGGTAGGTAATATCATCTAGTAGTAACACCACAATCACAAATAAGGTCCAGTCAAATCTCAAAAAATTTATCGTGGGTTAACTTAGGAGATGGGTGTGTGAAGCATTTGAAAACACAAGTACAGTAAATAAGTAAGACACAACACACAATAAAAATACAGCACCAATTTATGAAGACAGGAAATATTTTTCTGATTATAATGGCACCTAAATTACAAAAATCCAATGTAGAAAACCAGAGATATGAATTTTTGATAATTAATTGCAGTCTAGTGCCTAAACTCCAAAAGCGCCACCTTGGGACATTTTGCCATGCTTGACCAGGACAAAGTCATAGTTTCAGGCCGACCCCAATAAAACACGGGTTGGATACAATGAATGGTAGGGCTCAGTTAAATTTTTATCTACTGACTTAGTCACTTTTTTTGGAGTGTTTTCTCCCGATGTCGAGCGAGGTGGTGTTGCAGTTCGATGATAGCAGCTTGCAGCCACACAATGCCTCAGTGTCTCCTTAAGGTCTTGGTTATCATCGTCGGTGGCGAAGAACTCCGCAGCATCATTGGGGCAAACCTGATTTTCAGGCCGAGTAGTGGGTCGACATCTATAGCTTGACTAAAATCCATATGGTCGCACACTGCTCCACCTACTAGCGGATTCAACCCCTGTGTATTATGGTAAATGCAGTTCGTTCCAGCGTGTGCGCTTCTGAAAAATGTCGTGTGTATCCACCGTTGTGATGGCCATCCCTGGACACGTGTTTCGAGGTCGTTACCTCTCATCAGCAGGGAATAGGCGTGTGCATTGGGCTGCTGCGTAGGCTGCCAAAAGTGTTCTCAGGTCTTGATACCTCTCGCGGAGCGCAGGTGGGTAACCATGAGCTCGTCAGCTCAAACAGGCTCAAGAGAGCCTTAATAAACAAAAATCCATATGGTCGCACACTGCTCCTCCTACCAGCGGGTTCACCCCCTGTGCGTAATGGTAAATGCAGTTCGTTCCAGCGTGTGCGCTTCTGAAAAATGTCGTGTGTATCCACCGTTGTGCTGGCCATCCCTGGACACATGTTTCGAGGTCGTTACCTCTCATCAGCAGGGAATACGCGTGTGTATGGAGCTGATGCGTAGGCTGCCAAAATTGTTCTCAGGTCTTGATACCTCTCGCGGTGCGCAGGTGCGTAACCATGAGCTTGTCAGCTCGAACAGGCTCAAGGGAGCCTTAATAAACAAAAATCCATATGGTCGCACACTGCTCCTCCTACCAGCGGGTTCACCCCCTGTGCATTATGCACTTTGTTCCAGCGTGTGCGCTTCTGAAAAATGTCGTGTGTATCTAACGTTGTGCTGGCCATCCCTGGACACGTGTTTCGAGGTCGTTACCTCCCATCAGCAGGGAATAGGCATGTGTATGGGGCTGCTGCGTAGGCTGCAAAAAGTGTTCTCAGGTCTTGATGCCTCTCGCGGCGCGCAGGTGCGTAACCATGAGCTCGTCAGCTCGAACAGGCTCAAGGGAGCCTTAACAAACAAAAATCTATATGGTCGCACACTGCTCCTCCTACCAGCGGGTTCACCCCTTGTGCATTATGGTAAATGCAGTTCGTTCCAGCGTGCTGGCCATCCCTGGACACGTGTTTTGAGGTCGTTACCTCTCATCAGCATGGTATAGGCGTGTGTATGGGGCTGCTGCGTAGGCTGCCAAAAGAGTTCTCAGGTCTTGATACCTCTCGCGGCACGCAGGTGCGTAACCATGAGCTCGTCAGCTCGAACAGGCTCAAGGAAGCCATAATAAACAAAAATCCATATGGTCGCACACTGCTCCTCCTACCAGCAGGTGCACCCCCTGTGCATTATGGTAAATGCAGTTCGTTCCAGCGTGTGCGCTTCTGAAAAATGTCGTGTGTATCCACCGTTGTGCTGGCCATCCCTGGACACGTGTTTTGAGGTTGTTACCTCTCATCAGCAGGGAATAGGTGTGTGTATGGGGCTGCTGTGTAGGCTGCCAAAAGTGTTCTCAGGTCTTGATACCTCTCGAGGCGTGCAGGTGCATAACCATGAGCTCGTCAGCTCGAACAGGCTCAAGTAAGCCTTAATGAACAAAAATCCATATGGTCGCACACTGCTCCTCCTACCAGCGGGTTCACCCCCTGTGCATTATGGTAAATGCAGTTCGTTCCAGCGTGTGCGCTTCTGAAAAATGTCATGTGTATCCACCGTTGTGCTGGCCATCCCTGGACACGTGTTTCGAGATCGTTACCTCTCATCAGCAGAGAATAGGCGTGTGTATGGGGCTGCTGCGTAGGCTGCCAAAAGTGTTCTCAGGTCTTGATAACTGTCGCGGCGCGCAGGTGCGTAACCATGAGCTCGTCAGCTCGAACAGGCTCAAGGGAGCCTTAATAAACAGAAATCCATATGGTCGCACACTGCTCCTCCTACCAGCGGGTTCACCCCCTGTGCATTATGGTAAATGTAGTTCGTTCCAGCGTGTGTGCTTCTGAAAAATGTCGTGTGTATCCACCGTTGTGCTGGCCATCCCGGTACACGTGTTTCGAGGTCGTTACCTCTCATCAGCAGGGAATAGGCGTGTGTATGGGGCTGCTGCATAGGTTGCCAAAAGTGTTCTCAGGTCTTGATACCTCTCGCGGCGCGCAGGTGCGTAACCATGAGCTCGTCAGCTCGAACAGGCTCATGGGAGCCTTAATAAACAAAAATCCATATGGTCACACACTGCTCCTCCTACCAGCGGGTTCACCCCCTGTGCATTATGGTAAATGCAGTTTGTTCCAGCGTGTGTGCTTCTGAAAAATGTTGTGTGTATCCACGGTTGTGCTGGCCATCCCTGGACACGTGTTTCGAGGTCGTTACATCTCATCAGCAGGGAATGGGCGTGTGTATGGGGCTGCTGCGTAGGCTGCCAAAAGTGTTCTCAGGTCTTGATACCTCTAGAGGCTAGCGGTGTGCGATCCATCGTAGATTCCTGTTAAAGGGCTCCCATGAGCCCCCAAGCTGACAAGCTTTTGGAGACACACCTGCGCGCCAGAGAGGCATCGAGGCCTGTGACGGTTACTTGGCGGCCTCCTTATCCACCCCAAATTCTTTCTCTACTGATGAGGGAAACTATCCCAAAACCCGGGCCATGTCTCGGGTCTAGAGATCTTGGGAACAACAAGTACTTACTTGCACCAACTTTGGTGAACCACTTACGAACTTTGTTTCAACTCTTCAAACTACACGCACTTCACATAGCAGAGTGCTTAAGGGCGATCCGGAGGAGAGGCTAGCGGTGTGCGATCCATCGTAGATATCTATAGTTTGACTCTCAACTACGGGTCGGTCAACTTATTGAGTTTTTCTGCAGTCCTTAAGAGTGCAGTCCTCTAGGTGCAGATGAGGGGTCCCACCAAAGCATCTTTGTATCCTTTTAGGCCACTTCACAGCTCGTCAGAGCAGTGTGGCTCAGCCTATCAAAGACTGGCCTGTCAGGAGAGGCTGCTCCAATTCTGGATTTAGGCACATCAGAAAAGCAAGTTCTATAATGTCTTTTCTATCATAATTATAATAAGTCTAACCTTGGTAAGTTGTTGGATTTAGTCTATTAACTTAACACTTTGAATTAATACTTTACTTCACTCCTATCAATAGTTAGACTTTATTAAAGTCTAATAAAGCCTTCCCATGTTACCCTATGGAGATAATGCACTAATTACAATGGAGAAAAATTTAATTGTCAGCTTTTCCCTCACCAGGGCATATGAAACATTTTTTATAATGTCCCTGCTTATTTTAATGTTGCACCCTGCCCTTTGGGCATCTAGGGTAGATCTTACTTGTCACTCACATGTAAAAATAGGGTAGTTTAAGACTTTGGAAGTACCTTTAATTTCAAAGTAGAATTTGGACATAGATTTATTTTAAAAGATTGGCTTTTAAAATGACAGCAGGCAACATGGCAGTGCATTAAATCCACTTGGCCTATAAACCTACATGCCCTACCATATACTAGGAGCTTATATGTAGGTTGTCATAGCTATTATACTTACCTAATTATCATATACCTTTAAAAAAGAGCACTGGCTTTGGGCCTGTTTAGCAGGCACAATCAGCATCCGTAACCACCTGTATCAGTCAAACAATGAAGGTTATCAGGGCAAAAAGAATGACTTTCTCACATGTCTGAACTTACATCAGAACTATATTTGGATGATTAAAGTTCTAGTCTGTGCCACTAAAATGTCACTTTAAGATCTCTCTGTGTAGAGTCTAAATGCTTTGCAAATGTTAGTATTCTTCCTTCAGCATAATCCTTTTTATCACAAAAACATTTCAGTTTTTTTCTTTGCCTCTATTTTTTCCTCATAGTTTTTTCCAATTCTGCTAGAAAGTACTTTACTGCATCTTCATCTTTGTAGTTATCAATCTCTTCACACACTTTTTGAAGTTCCTTTCTAATTGGTTCTGCCATGAATGCTTACCATCCCGTAAGAGCTCCAGGTGAGAATTTTCATATGTAGGACTGATAAAATTGCAAAAACCTCTGGGTACCCAACTCATCTCTAAATAATTAGTTGAGGATATGACCTCCCACCACTTGTTAAGTTTACATATGTTCATTTCTCTAATAATTGGAATATGTGTTTAAGAGAGCCTATAGCTAAACAAATGCTTAAAGACTATGCTGTAAAAATGGCAAAATACGTTGTCACTTTCTAGCTCAGAATGCATGCCACTGTGCTACTTCAATGCCTAAAAATTTGATAGAAAAACAGATATTGGAGGTGAGCAGATTCAGAGTGTTGCAGGTGTTGTGGGATGCTCTACATTGGAGCTGCTCCATCTTGAAATTGGGATCTACCCAGAGTTCCTTTTTTGAATAATATATGCAATATGCTAAGCCCGAAAGAGCACACACAGACACACATATTCGTACAAAACCAGTAGAATTCAGAAGTTATAATTACCCTGAGCTAACTATAACTTGTGCCCCCTCAATGCACTGCTTATGACCTCACTTAATACATCACACATGACATGGTCAGTGACATCAATGATGACATCTCAAATTACATCACTGATATCATTACTGGTTTTCACTGGTTTTGTATGAGTGAAACCTGAGCCTAACTATAACGTCCCTGTAAACTTTGGTTTTTTCTGTGAATTTATTTTTTTACTTTTTTTTGTCTTTTTATTTGGAGAGAGTATACAAAATAAAGAAAAATTATTCATGAATATAGGAAATAAAGTCTTTTCTGATAATTGTTTCTAGGATTTCATACACTTTCCACATTTCATGTATATACACCGGGTCTGGTGGCTCAGTGGACTAAAGCAGCTACTGCAGGGGCCTGGGTTTGACCTCATGGTCACAGGTTCATATCCCGGTGGGTCCACTCAACCTTTCATCCATATGCGGTCGATAAAACGAGTACCATTGAGTTGGGTAACAATAAACATCTGTTGTTCAGCGCCAGGACACCTACGGGTAAACATGTGCTTTACAAATACACCTGTTATGTTACAATACCAAAAGAATCTGCAGTCAATCATTACACATAATGTGAAAGGAAAAAAAACAATAGAATTAGAAAATTTAGGAGACGAGTAAAACAGAAGAGTTCTGCCCAATTCCATGTGTTCTCCAGCCTAGGCCAACAAATCCCTCCCTGTATTTTGCCTTGTGAGCCATTTGTTCATTGGAGCCCAGATTTTCCTTCCCCTCCTGCTAGCGCACCAGCCTTTACAAATATATAATGACCTTTCAAGATTATATATGGCCAACAGACGATCCAACCAGGTATAATACGTAGGTGGATCAGCATTCTTCCATTGTGTAGCAATAAGTAGCCGAGCCACAGCTACTGTGACAAAGAAAAACGTATTCTTCCATGCATCGTATTGTGTCTTTTCGTCGTATCCTAAAAACATCAATGTAGGGGTTATACAGATTATGCTCCCCACTGCTGCTGAAAGAAATTCCCCCATTCCCTCTTTTAAAGGTCCTAATTTCCCACACCCATAAAACATGTGTCTTGTGTCTGCTGGCCCTTGATCACATCAAAGACGCTCGTCATCCCCTCTTTTTCCCCAATGGCAACGTTTTTCAGGAGTAAAATAGAGATCATAGATGATGTAATAATGTTGGGCTTTTAAATAAGCTGAGAGAAATGTCCCCTTACCTAGTGCGACTGACTGGAAGAGATCAGTGTCAGGGTTTCCCAATTTGGTGACCCATTTAGTTTCTACTGGTTCCAGATCGTCGGGAAGTGTGTCTATCAATATTTTATATATATGTTTAATTCTTATCTGGGTGTGAGACATGGCCTCCATTAGAGGGATTCTGTTTGTTGAGATCTCTTCCCTGCTTATTTGATTTACAAAAAACTGGTGATCTGTTTATATTTAAAATATGTCCCAGCCGCTATGCCATATATTTGCTGCAGTTCAATGAATGAAAACCTCTGATCAGTTGAGAATAGATCCCCAATCTTAGAGATACCCTTTTCTTCCCATTGCCTACCCAAATTATCATACATTGATGTGGGAAATAGAGACGATCGCCACAAGGTTGTATATATATTATACTTCTGAATTTGCACGAGTCCTATCATTTTGTTCCAGATTTTACAGATTACTATTACCACCTTAAACCGCATCTTCATGTAGTAGCTGGCCTCCACTTGTCGGAGGAGTACTCCCTGCGCTACCTTCCCTATAGCCAGTTCGTATATGATGGGAATGCCCATATTTACCTCTTGTCATATATCCATTTCCTGATGAGGTTACAAACGTCATCTGTTGGAAGAAGGTGGCGAAGTAATAAAATCTAAGATTACGGGCTGACCAGCCAACGTGATCCTGTGGTAGTGTTAAAAATTTAAGGGAGCGTCGAATGTTCATGTATCTCCAGATAAAGTTACCTTAAAAACTTTCCAGTTCCTTTGAAAGTAGGTCTTCGATTTCTAGCGGGATAGATCTAAACATATATAGAATCTTAGGAATGATGGCCATTTTGATGACATTACATCTTCCTATAAATGAAAGATGAAGTCTATCTATAAATCGTAGATCCGTGATGATCCTATTTATCATGGTTAGCATATTTATTTTCCAGATAGAATCTACATTGCTACTGATCTTTATCCCAAGATAGACTACCTCATCCTGCCTTCGGGGATCATTACAGGGAGTTTTAGAGTTGCATATCACCTGTGTGTTCACTGTGTTCAATAAGTAGCCAGATTTCCGGCTATATTCACTTGCCAGTTTCTGAATTTGAATAATTGCTTTTTCTGGATCTGTGGTCACTACTGCCAGGTCGTCAGCATAAGCCCTTATCTTAGATTCAAAACCATTACAACAGACTGGTGTAATTGTCTGGTAGTGAAGATTTTGTTGGATAAATGAATTAGTATAGAGGGCAAATAGAATGGGAGAATAGGGACAGCCCTGTCTTGCCCCCCTAGCGACATCGATATGGCTTGACTCATGGCCCATTATATGTAGCCTCGCATACGGTCTGAAATACATTGCCCATATAGCTGTTATGAAACCTGGCACAAACCCTCTCTGTGCCATAATGGCCCATAAATATTGCCATGAGACTCAATCAGATGCCTTCTCTGCGTCTAGGAGAATCATAGCCATTTTCTCTCCTGTTACCGCAGTTATATCAAACAAGTCTATAGCACGTCTAATATGGTGTGTTGTGCCACTTCCCAGTATAAAGCCATGTTGCCAGGGTGAGACTAGATGGGCTATGATCCCCCCTATTCGAGACGCTAGGATAATGAAGTAAAGTTTTTTTTTTTTGTCCTCATTTGCCGTTCCTTCGAAAAAGGGGGATACCAACCACCTTGCACGACTTAAAGGGGTGATTTGATGTTTTGGTGGTAGAGATGTCCCAGAAGAAACAAGGGTGCTTTCTTTTAACTCCATCTAGGTATATTACAACCTGCAGGACCTTTATCGTAACTAAGCTGGCCCTGGTCCAAGGAGTGTTCATGGCATAATCATAGGACCCGGGGAAAAAAAAAACCCGGAATCATCTCCAATTTATTAGGAAGTCCCAGAAAGCCATGTTACGCTTACTAGCTGTTCTTTTAAGGTCAACTTTGGATGTTTCATATAAGGATGAAAGCCACCTAGAATGTAATGGGGGTGTTTTCTCTACCCAGTGTATACAAATGTGTCTTCTCGCCAATAAGATTGCGTAGAAAAGAAAAGATTTCGCCTTGCCTGTGATGTTATCTTCCAGCCCAAAGATGACAAGTAGGAGGGTTATTGACAGGGATGTGTTTAAGATAGAGTTTAGAGTATTCTTCACTTCCTCCCAAAAACTTGCAATTTCAGGACATTCTAAAAACATGTGTACATCACAGGCACCTACCAGGTTGCATTTGTTACACTTTTTATCTGGTAGAAATTTAGAGAGTTTCAACTGTGTTATGTATGCATGATGTACAGAGAAGAGGTGATTTAGTCTTAACCATGAAGGCTTTACAATTTTATAGAGTAGTCCGAAAGAATTTCGCCACCTCACCTCACATGGGAAACCAATCACTGTTCCCCATAACTCATCTCGAAGTTGAAACTCCCCATCGCTTTCCTCCAACAGCTGCCAGTACAAAGTAGCTACTTCTTTCCCTCCTGTTGATCGTTCTACCAACTTTTGTCGCATTATACTTATCTTCCCAATATTGACATCTATGCGACTCTGGGATCTCACCCAGCTATCCAATTGAATGTATTTGAATTTGGAAAGCCCCGAGCCAGCTAGGTCGTATAACTCGTCCCAAGCTATTAGTTGTCCCTCTTTAAGTAATTGGCCCCATCTTGTAATACCTGCTTGTTCTATTATTGTAGAGAGGCTATCTCTCAAGCATGGTGGTAAACCGGGTGAGTCCCAAATTGGGGAGTAGTTGGAGTAGTATGACAAGCCAAGTTTTTTTCTAATGTTAGTCCAGTTTTTGTCCCATGATTGTACCATTTTAAGTTTGATATCTTTGAAGAATTTCTGACTTCCAAATTTAAACATGAAACCATCTACCGCTAGATTCGCCCCCATTAACATAGCCCTGTACATAGATTCAGTGGTAAGGTTGGATGGCATTTTTAGGAGCATTCTAGAGTGTGACATCTGGAAGGCCCATGAGTAATACAATAAATCCAGCAGTGCAAGGCCCCCCTTTTCTCTTCTTCTTCTTAGCTTTTTCCATGCTATTCTTGTGGTTTTGTAGTTCCATAAGAAGGAATTGATTTCTCTTTGACATTTTTCGATCATTTTTGGTTCAAAGGCAATTGGGATAGCATTAAAAATAAAGGTGAATTTTGGAAGAATACACATTTTAATTAGATTTACTCTGCCCGTTATAGAGAGTGTCAGATGTGTCCAAGATTTTAAAAGTCTTTTGTTCTCAGTATATATTTTGTCCAAATTAGTTTGTCCAATGCTGCCCACTTCTTGGGTTATTCTAATTCCTAGGTATCGCATTGATGTTGATATATTTACTCCAAGCTGTATATTTGGTAAATTCCATGCCATTATCTCACTTTTACTAGAGTTAATGTCGTAACCTGAGATGTGACCAAATTCTTCAGCCCGTTGAATAACGACTGGAAATGCCTTAGCTGGGGCAGATGTAAAGACCAGGATATCATCTGCATATAATGCTACCCGCCTTTCCCACTCTCCAAAGCTAAAAGATGGAATATTAGCCTCCTCCCTTAAGAGCTGAGCGAACGGTTTGATGTATAAGTTAAATAGGAGAGGGGAAAGCGGGCAGCCCTACCTTGTACCTCTGGATATGTTAAAGGCATCCGTCAAGGCCCCCATTGACCAACAACCTGGCTGAGGGTGCACTTTATAGTTGTTTTATGGTTCTACAAAACCCTTCTCCACAGTTGAATTTTTTTAACACGTCGTTTAGATAGAGCCAATTGACTCTATCAAACGCTTTAGTTGCGTCTAACGTCAAAGTAGCAAAACCTCTTCTATTGTGATCTCTTTTTTCATCTCCTGCCTAATTTCTTCGCTTACCCTATGTTGATTCCCCAAAACTATTTCAGTTTTTTTGGGTAAAATAGGATTGAGATTAAATTGTCGGTATAAGTCTTGATAAAACTTCTCAAAGACCTTGATGATGTTCTTTATGTCTGTGAGCGGTGAGCCATCCTGTCCTTTAACTTCAGTTATATTATTCCTAGCACCCTCTACTTAGTGCGTAAAGCCAGCATCTTGCCCACTGACTCCCCATACTCGTAGCTCTTGTTCTTATATGCTTGAAAGGCTGCCGCCCCCTTCTTGCTGTAATGGCTATTAATCTCAGCTTTTGCTACCGCTATTTCCAGCAGTAGTGATGCCTCCGTAACCTCCTGCTTTTGCCCAATGGCGCGGGTGTGTTCTTTTTCTAACTCTCCCAATCCTTCGATCAAAGCGTTAATTTAATCTTTCTCTTGTTTCCTGGCCTTACCTACAAACCTAATTGTTTCCCCCCAAAAGCCTGCCTTAAAACTATCCCAGACCATACATTGTGATGCGCTATAATGATTCATCTCAAAATATTCTATTACCCACCATCTAATATATTTCAGATACTGCTCATTGGTCAATAATGTTCTATGAAATGTCCATTTACTTTGTGCATGGTCCCTGCCTTGAATACTAAATCCATGATTAGTGGGTTATGATCAGATGACAATTTTGTAATTTCCTTATTGCCACCGCCATCAGCAGGGATGAAGAGACCAAAAAGTAGTCTAATCTGACATACTTCTTATGAGGGCTTGAGAAGTAAGTGTATCCTGGGTCGGCAGTGTGTTTTGCCCCCCATGCATCCATCAGATCATGGCTGGTCATCAGGGAGGATAAAGCTTTATGGATATGTGGTTTTCTTCCCAGATATTTTTAGTTGAGGCTCTACTTGCCTCATAGTTGATATTCATATCTCCACATATTATTAGTGGGCCTGGCTCCATGGGGCAACAACTGGTAGTGGTCCCGCGCACGAAGCTATGCCGTATTGGGGGTCGCTCCTTCAGACTATTGGGAGCAAAATTATGGAACTCTCTGCCCCTTCATATCCGCTGCCTCGACAACCTGTCCGCTTTCCGAAGGGCAATTAAGACTCACCTCTTTCCACCTCTGTAGCCTCTACTCTCTCTACCCCTCTCTGTGCTGTGGTTCTTACCGCCGGGACGCCCTGTTGCTGGGGCAGCTGTCGCGCTCAACAAAACACATAACATAACATAACATAACATAATGCTAATTCAATTTCTATATCATTAAAAATGTGCGGATCGTCTAGATTCGATCTGTATATCGTGCACACTGTCAATCCTACGGGAAGTAATGCAATGCCCATCTCCCGCATTTATCCTCCAAAACACGTTTAACTGGGCCAATACTATTCCTTACGTGAATTGCTACCCCTCTTATAGTCAAAGTTTGGGTAGAACATGCTACGAGGGAATATCCTTTAATAGTTAGTGTTCCGATTGCCCCAGGGAATATGCATTTCTTGTTGACATATTATATCAACTTTCTGTGTTCTTAGAGCCTCTGCAACCCTGATACGTTTTATTTTGTCATTCAGGCCCCCGACATTAATTGAGCAGATACTGATTTTACCCGTTTACATAATATGATTTTCTCAGCTTTGATCGATCTCTCACCTTTCCCCCTCTTTCTTGATAGATTCTATTCTCTTTCTCAAATCTCTGATTTGTGCTCTCTCCAATTTTTCGCTCTCCCTCCACCCTTTGCCCAGCACCCTTAAAAACTCTACCCCCCGTACCCTCCCTGGTTCTCCCCTGCCACCCCACCATGCCCTTGATACTCTCCACCACCCCATCCCATGTTGAAAGGCATCCAGAATGGCTCAGTCTGTAGCGATCGTTGCTGCTCCCTGATCAATATATCCCATTTCATGGCAACATTAGGCAGAAAAAAGCCTCCCTTCTGAATCATTTTAATCAAAAGAGAAAGATAAGAGAAAAAGCCTTCCTCACCCCTTGAATTTTCATATTTCATATTCACCCCAACTATTACATTTGTCAATCTAAGACTTCAGATCCCAGCCCTCCAGATACTCCTTAACCTTCACCTGTAATGTAAAGAACAGAGTGTGAGCACCCTTAATTACTTTCAAATGAGCAGGATACAACAAGAAGGCTTGCCCCCCCCACGATCTTGAAAAGGTTGAATCATCTGGCGTTAACGCCATCGTCACTCTACCCTGAAGTGGCAGAAGTCCGGCTGAACGAAAAAGAAATAGTCACCCCTGTTTTGCTTTGCTGTTGGCCTGGCCTTTTCATAAATAGACTTTTGTAAGAGAACATTACCAAAATAAACCAAAATAGCACGGGGTCTCGCATCCGATCTCAGTGGTTGCATGAGGTTAAATGGGACCCAGTGTGCCCTCTGCTCTTCCAGTGCCCAGTTCCATCCGTCCAAGTCTGGGAATGCCTTGGCCAGCACATCAACCATATATGACCGGCATCTAACCCTTCCTTTCCCTCCGGTACAGCTAGCACCCGCAGATTATTTCGGCATTGCCGATTTCCTTGATCTTCTAGCTTCCATTGTATGTCAGTCAGTTATGCATTGTGTGCAATAGTGTTTGTTTGTGTATCTGCAAGGTCATTCTCCAAGGTTTCTGTTCTAGTTTCAAGGGTTGTCTGTGCTCGCCTACTATCCTGGCGAGACTCTTCACGGTGGAAGAGTATACATTGCAGAACAGTGTCTAGGGTTGAGGGTATTGATTTATTTTGCGACTCGCAATTTAAGACTCGCAATTAGTCACAAATTGTGGGACACAAAATAAAATGGTTGTATATCTGGTACAATATCACTGCTTAGTCTGCAATTGAATTATTAGTAAGAAAACTGTGCATGGAGGGTGTTATAGTTACTTTAAGGCACAAGTTATAGTTACTTGAGATAACTATAACCGGTGAATTTCAGTGGTTTGGTATGTTTTAAACTGCATGATTTAGCTGAAATTGTAATCTAACAATTAAATCACTTTAACTTTAACCTTTGTTTTTTACAATGAATATCTATCTATCTATCTATCTATCTATCTATCTATCTATCTATCTATCTATCTATCTATCTATCTATCTTTTTATAAAACCTACTGCCCATCGCCCATAGGTAGTTATAATTAAAACCTTTTTTCCAAAGGAATAACATTTTTTGTTTTGCTAATAACTATGGCGCTTTGACATATCTTCTAGAAATTCTCAGAACTAGTTTGCCACTCACTTCAGCTGCTGTCTGGAAAGTGTTGGGGTGATTTGTCAAGTTGGGAACAAAAAACTGGGGGGTCTCAAACGCTTTTTCCCCATGCAATTACCCATCAAGTTTTTTAGACATGACTACAGCCCAAACCACTGAACGGAATTACATTAAATTAGTCAGAAAGATAGATCTTGGTCCAGAAAGAGGTGTTTTTTGTAACTTTGTGTAAATCTGTTTAGTAGTTTTGAGGTTATTAAAGAAAAGCATTTATGTATATCTAGAGATGCAAGTCCACCATGGATCCACAGTGCAAGATCCGCAGATCCTTGCGCCAACAGCAATGATTGGTTGGCCGTAAAGCGAGAGGAAGGTTGCTGCTGCCATACAGTGCATCAATATTTTATTACCAGGGTGAAAAAAGCAATTTTAAAGTGATAGAAAGGACCAGGATATAGGTACCTTGACCACCTGGGACTCATGTAGGGATCTGTTAGGGACCCCTCATGAGCTAGAAATTGCCAACATACTTTTTTTGGGCAGTTTGTGATGATCCACAGATCCACTGCCATGATCAGCTCGACCCACTTGTGCATCCGCAGCGGCTCCGCTGGTCCATTGATCAATTAAAAAATAGATACACCCATTCAGAGACCACTAACACACACTCTCACACCCCCACCCAATCACTCACACACCTAATCAAACATGCATACACCCACTCGCACACCCACTACAGAACCACACAGGTACTCACACACCCATACAGTCACTCACACATCCTCTCACAGACCCAGAGAACCACTCACAGACCCACACAGACACTCTCACACTCACTCCCACAGACCAGTACACACCCATGCAGCCAATTACACACCCACTCACAGACCCACACAGGCACTTACACACCCACTCACTGATGACACACTCACACACTCTCTCACATGCCTACACCATCACTCACACACCCACTGCCACTGCTTTGCTTGAAGCAACTGCGCCTCTGCCCCAACCCTCGAGGCCCTCCTGGTTCAAATCCAGTGGATGGTGGGTGACCGCTCACCACTGCATTCAATCTGGGTATTGTTCTCTGTTTCAAGTCCCTCCCACCTCTCAGTACTACTAATGGAGGCCACTGCATGGCCCCAGTTGTAGCCCTCACCTCCCAGTCTGGTACGCCACTCCACCACTGCTGCTTCTTTGCTGGAAGAAACTGAGCTTCAGCCCCAGCCTTCAAGGC
This sequence comes from Lissotriton helveticus, assembly GCF_964261635.1. Lineage (NCBI taxonomy): Eukaryota > Metazoa > Chordata > Amphibia > Caudata > Salamandridae > Lissotriton > Lissotriton helveticus. The sequence continues at coordinate 1,014,143,508 of NC_136072.1, forward strand.
CCTCCTGATTTGGTCCCATTGTCTGCTGGATGACAGCTCACCACTGGATTCAATCTGGGTGTTCTTTTTAGTTTATTTTCACCGCTTGCTGTGTTGATTGTGGCTCCGTCTGCTTTGGGACTATTCTGTTTGTTGGCAGTTCCTGCTGTTCTCTTCCCACTTGTTCCTGTCCACCACCCTCCCACCTCCCGGCCACCCCCTCCCAACTCCCAGGACTAATAATGGAGACGTACTGTGTGGCCACAGTGAGTAGCCCCTGACCTCCTTGTCTGGTGCGCGACTCTCCCCACTGCCGCTGCTTTGCTCGAAGAGACTGCGCCTCAGCTCCTGCCCTCTAGATTCTCCTGAGTCAGTCCTGCTGTCTGGTGGGTGACCACACATCACTGAATTCAATCTGGTTGTTATTTTTAGTTTATTTTCAACACATGTGCTGGCTGTATTGTAATTCTATTTACACTGTATTTAAACTTTATTTAAAACTTAGATTTTGTGTTGATTGGGACTATGCTGTTTGTTGGCAGTTCCTCTGTTTTCTTCCCATTGGTTCCCGCTTCCCACCTTCCGGCCCTATCGGCCATCCCCTTCCACATCCCAGGTCTGCTAATGGAGGTTGCAGCGCAGCCGCATCGCCGGTACACAGCAGGCATGCCAAAGAAAATACCATCTGTGCCAGTCCTTACCTGGACCATGCCCAGTGCCAGGTCCATGCCCAGTGCCAGGACCCCTGGGCCTCCCATCACCCACATCTATACCGCTGAGGACCTCCTTGCCCTACACCCCAGATGCCAGAAAAAAAAGCTGCTGTACTTCCTCTACGCGGTCGACCAAAGTACCCTTCAAATTCTGCTATTGCCACTTTTCCTGCTACACAGAACCACCTGCCCTCACCAGACCCCAAGCCACTCACGCTCAGAAGACTACGAATAACCCAAAAGTTCTCCAATGCACCCTGTTCAATGCCAGCTCCCTCTCCAAACATCCTACAGTAATCTGGGACACCATTACCACCCTTTGTCCTGATGTCGATTCATCACCTAAATGTGGCTCAACCCCTCCTCAAACCCCAAACTCCCCCTCGCCACTCCCAATGGCTACAAAATGATGCACCAAGACCGCACCAACAAAAATGGCAAAGGCATCGCCATCAACTTCAAGGAAACCATCCAATGCACCGTCACCAATGACGACCCAATATCTCTCATGGAACACCTCAACTTCCAACTACAGACCAACGCTAAGACCACTATAAAAAGCACCTTCACTTACAGACCCCCGGGACCCCCACTAGCTTTCTAAGATGCTATTAACAACCTCATTGCCCCCTAGCCATCAACTCCCTTCACTACGTCCTATTTGGTGATCTCAATTTCCACATTAATGATCCCTACGACGCCAACTCCATCACCCTCTTGGAGAACCTGAACTACATTGGCCTCACCCAACTGGTCACTGAACCCGTGCATTAAGCCACACATATACTCAGCTCCATTTTTGTACCTCCTGGACAGAATAAAATTCCCACACATCACTGAACTCCCCCAAACCAATCACGCTATTGTTCCCTTCACCATCTCTGATGTACAACATGTCATGGCCAAGCACCTCAAATCCTCCCACCACTGCTGGAGCAAGGTAACTGAGATTAAGTGGACACAGGCCCTCAGGACCACACCATTGAAATGTCAGGCGACTTTGACCAGGCCATTCAGAATTTCTCTGCCTGTATCACCAAATACGCAGGCAGAGACACCCTACTGAAACTAGCAAAAGCCTACAAAACCTCAAAACAAGCATGCTGGTATACCCCAGAGGTCAGAATCACCAAGCACAACTGCTACCGGCTTGAGAAGCAATGACACAATAGGAACCCCTCCAACAGGTTAGCTCACAAAACAGCCCTCAGCAACTACCACGTGCATGTCAAAGAAGCCAAAAGATCAGGCATCGCTGCCCATATCAATACCATGGCTAATCACACAAAGGAACTTAGACCTCTAACTCCCAACTCTCAGCCTCGACATTGTCAACCAACCAGCGAACAACAGCCGAACGATCACCTCCTAATCGCCACTCACCACTCAGACCACCAAAGCCATCATGTGGTTTATCCACTCTGGGGCACCTAACGGCCCCAGCATCTATTCAACCTCGGAACCAACTCAAACAGCACAGAACTCACCAACATCCTCAACACCTCCATCTCCACAGCAACGCGAGAGGAGCAAGAAGGAGAGCGGCCAAGCAGGGGAGGTAGCAGAAATACAGATAAGTGCCTTCTTTATATATTTGTAAGGCATTTGGAAGTGGGGAGGGAGCGTGGAGGGAGCGGAGCTCCACTGAGTTTTTTTCTACCTCCGTGGAACTATGCATAGAGGCACTACGCCAGCTCTGCCCTGGCTTACAAATGAACACTGGGAAGGGTGTTATTGGCCCAGTGCCTGATTTGCAGGACTTATTGAAAGTGTTCTTGCTTCCTTGGAGGAGACTGCCTGTATATTCTCAAGAGCTGCTAGTGATACAGCATTGCTGGCGACGTCGACTGCAGCAAATGCGGGTCCAGGTACCCTATTCGCCTGATATGCCATTAAAATGGATGAAGTGGGTGGCCCAAGTAGGATTGTTTGCTGGGATTGAAAGATGGACTACCTTTGGGGTTAACAGTGTTAGGGACCTATATCGGGATGATGTTTGGCTTAGGTTTGAAGACTTGACTGAAGAATTTAATATACATAGAGGACAATTTTTTGTACTCAAGGTATTGGTTGATACAATAAGGAATTATTGGAGAAATGGAGATGCTGAACCTGCCACACATCAGGTGGGTCACTAGCTCTGTACAACAACAGGGTGTGTAAGAGTGGCTTTGTATCCATATCATGCCATTCGTGCAACTATTCTTTCTTTCTTACTGAGTAGAAAATTAAATGGGAGAGAGACGTAGAGCTCCAAATCAATTATTTGCATTGAGATAAGAGTGTAGCGTATATACCAGCTGTTTCTAGAAATACTAGGTTCACATTAATTAATTTCTATATTGTGCATAGGGCTTACCATACACCTGGCTGGATTAACAGGTTCTATGTGACTGCTGCTGCAAAATGCCCTAGATGTGTGGAGTTGGGGGCAGAAATGTTCCACATGGTATAATCCTGCCCTTCCTTAGCGGGGTCAGGATGGAAGTAATGGAATATATTCATAGAATAACCTTGCAGGATATCCCTTGTAAACCCTTGGTCTGCCTCCTAGGGGGATATCCTCGCCCTAAAAATAAGAACATACTAATAGATTTACTGACTTAGTTTGATGTTGGTAAACCGAGAATTGATGCTGCACTGGAAATCAACACATGGTCCTCAAATTACTGGATGGGTTAAGGAAATTATTAAATGGGCAAATTTGGAGAGTGCTGTGTTATTCTGTGAGCTAAATAGAGGACAAGGGAAGATTCAAATGGTTAAATCTTGGGAACACCTGGTTGATGGCTTATTGGCCCCGGAAGCAGACACAGATTCATCGAATAGCTCCCTGAGTACTTGTTGGTAAAAGAAAGGACATCTAGTTTAATACTGATATGTTGAGTGATAATGGGTACTACTGCAATATACTTGTACATGTGGATTTTTTTGGGTACTTTATTTATGACTGCTTTACTTTATATGGGGTAACTGTGGGTGTGGGGTATTGATGTTAGAGTTATAGTATACCAATTTTAGTAGACCTAAGATATATACTAAATTAACAGTAGTTGGAATATTCTTGAAAGCTTGTGGATGCATGTCATATGAGATATATTGATTATCACTTTTAATCTAGTAAATATAGTTAGCTGGGTATTTCTCCTTTTAAATCTATAATTTAATCTATGTATTATAATTCTCTGTGTACCTTTTCAAAGCAAATTACTGTATTTGTAGTGCCCATCATTTATGATCTGTATTATATGCCTGTCACTATTGCACTAAGGTCTGTAGTGCATTATTTAAACTTAACTTACTTGTGTTTAATGAGTAAGGAAAGATGGAAGGGTGAGGTGAAAAAACATTAAGAATTGTGCATCCATAAACTGGGCAACAGATGACATATTTAGTTTAATTGGCATATGGCGTTTGGCACAATGAGTGGCCACGCCTTGCAGTTTTGGTGAAACAGCAAAGTCAGTAAGTATCTGATCATGTGGTAAGGTTACCACAGATGGTCCAACTGCTGATGATAATGCACCAGCTTCCCTCTCTCTTATGGTCTCTGTATGGTGTTCAGGTGTTTTGAAACAGACGATGTGCCATGTGAACGCTTCTTCACAGTGTCTCTTGACAGTGTTTGCTGCATAGATTGCATTGGGCCAAATTTGCATGAACTTTTTTTCTCCTGAAGGAATAAAGAAATGTATCCAAACATCAGAGGAATTTTCGGGAGGTGGAAATATTTCTTCTTCTTCATCCTGCTCTATTCATTCTCTCCCACCTCAGCCAAAGATATCCTAACTTCAAAACTCTCTTCCTTTAAAGGAAAGGCTACAATACGATGGAGCTGGGCTTCCGAGACTGTCTACAGAGAAGTGTGAAGCTGAACTAACTAAATTAGGATATGGTTTTTAATGTAGATGGGTGGACACATTTGTGCTGGCATTGCAGTAGATCAGTGGATCCATTAAATGAATTGAAAACAGAGAAAGACTTAGGGCCGGATTAAGAGTTTGGCGGGTTTGCATCGGGCCGACATGCCAACGTACCGATGGAAGACTGCCATAACCCGTAGTCACTGGAAAACAGTTTAGGCGGTTCTGCTGCAGAGGTCCCATGGTGGTGAGCATGCACAATGTTGTGCTTTTTATTCTATGTAGGAACAGGGGGTGCAACATGTGACCCTCTGCATGCACCCCTATGCACAGAGGTGAGAGTGGGTCCTGTTAGAGCCCCTTGAGTTTCCTCACCACCACATTTTTCATGGCAGGCTAACTGCCATGAAAAGGAGGGGCAATGAGGAAACTCATAATATGCTTGGCAGTGCTACAGGGATGTTCTAGGTAAGAAATAGAATTTAAAAAGCCTTAGAAATCCACTGAAAAAAGCAAAGGTTACAGGGAAGTTATAGTTCAGAAATAGAATTTAAAAAGATGCCATCAGTGATGTCTTTAATAATGTCATGTGTGATGTAATATGTGTGGCCATAAGGAGTACATTGCGGGGGCGTAAGTTATAGTTAGCATAGGTAACTATAACTGCAGAATTTCTATGGTTTTGTGTGTGTAAAATCTAAACCTAACTATATTGTCCATGTAACCTTTCATTTTTTCACTGAATTTATACTTTTTTTTAAATTCTATTTCTTACCTATACTCTTGGATGGATTTGCGATTGAATCAAGCATCTTGGGAAAAGCCTTCTTTAGCACCCTGCAGCAGGCAATGGCGGTAAAATGGAACTCTCCTACCTAGCTTTTTCAAAACTGTAAAAGGGAAACATGTCTTGAACTTCATGAATGAAACAGGGCACCTGGACTTTTAATAATAAAGGGGCTATTTTCCTTTGTAAATACCATAAAACATATTTTTTCCACCGACATATTTGTCTACATCTCTTTGTACCCCACAGTAGGTTGAGTATTGCTATGTTCGTACTTCATTTTTAAGTCATTTTTTTCTATCATTATATCATAAAGTTCCAGTGAGCTGTGCTGTTAGTGCCTTCGAATGACTTAGTGGTGAAACAATTTCTTGTACAGAATCTCACACATCTGCACTTCAATGAGTCAAAGTGAAACTTAAAGGTCAGGAGGTTTGTAGGTGGTTTCCATAACTCCTCTTCAGAGGGTCAGGGCAACTTTTCTGCTCTTTTCTTTATTCTGCAAAATGTACAGTTTGCTTTTGCCAAGCGCTCCTGGCTTTACCTCTGTCAGGTTCCCACTGGGGAACTTTGATTTCTTCTGAAAGACTATTTCGTAATAGCGTGGAGGGGTCTGAGTCATTTCTGACATTTGAAACTTAATGAAGCTTCAGCGCATGTACAAGGGGGAAGCAGAGTGTGCCTAGCGACAGCTGCCACTGTAACAATGTCGATTTCACAGACATTGCAGAAAATATTTCTAGCATGAAAGCTATGATTTCACGTCAATGTGCCTGTGCGTTAATACTAACTCTTGCAAATAGACAATCTTCGTTTATTTACACAAAGATGTACAACTGTATATTTATGATGCGTTGCGCGTATTCTCTCATCTTGTGATTCAACACCACCTGTACGTTGCACTTGTAATAGAAGAATTTTCCGTTCCAGTTCTGATTGTTTGTGTTTTACGTGGCACATAGAAAATCCATTACATTGGACTTGCTACGGAATTGTGCTTTGTTTTGTGCATAAACAGAGAAATCACGATGGCCACGATATCAGATGTAAGCCCCATTTCAGGCTCCCATTTCATTCCCCTCCTTTTTTCAACAATTTAGCTGTCTTATTGGCCGTTCGGGCAGTCAGCTGAGATCATGACGCCAACACTGCCATGTCAACTCGTGGAACCATCGTTGACTAGTGAATTTGGTGGCAATTGCCATTGTGCTCGATGGTACTATGTGTGAACTGCAGTGTTAAAATACATTTTCCATCCTTCTTTCATCCACTGGAGGCAACAGGAACAACAATAATAATGTGAGAAAGTGGGGATTGCTTCTAAAAAAACTTCAGACTCTAAGCATTACTGCTACTAAAGCCATAAACGTTCTATGTTCCACGTGAGCAAATGACAAACATCTAAATTACTCATGCATAATTTATGCAAATATCAATTACATATAACTTGAGTATGAGTGTGGTTAAAAGATTGGGGGGTAAGGAGTTGTAACCCTATGAAAGACCTCCGAGTGCAGGTCATAAGGACATTTGATTGAAATCTTGTGAACCCACAAAATTTGATGGGATGGCGCCCGTTGCCAGTTTTGAGATGAGATAGTTTACACTTAAATCGACCTGCTGAATGTGGTTTCAAGGTGGGCTAAGTGTTTTTATCAATTCAGCCAGAGACAGAAAGCACACATATTCTAATGTCCAAACCTTCTAGTTTGTAATTTATGTAATGAAAAATTGTTATATGTCAAAAGAAGTTAGGTTTCTATGTGAGCGACAATATTCCTCCTGCTTCTTTAGGTTATGCATGCTCATAATAGGTGAACATGGAAATCTTAGTGAATTTTCATAAAAAATGACTTTAATCACATGGTAACTAAGGGCCCAATTGCAAGTTTGGCAGTGTCGGAGCAGACTGCCACATCCCCTCCAGCTCCCACATCGCCAAACAGTGCTGCCAGCCGTCCACCAGATTACAAGTTTCTTCGTAGGTTGGCGGGCGATACTTTGGCGTTCCCATAGCAGTGCCTTTCAATGGGAATGGCAAAGCCTATTCCAGCATGGCATGGACTATGAAGTCCATGCAGTGCAGGAAACGGAGTGCATGATGCAAACAACATGGACATCATGTGCCCCCCTGCATGCATCCGATGGGCCTGAGTAAAGAAGGGGCCCAGTAGGGCCCCCTTTGTTTCCTCACCGTCACCCTTTCCAATGCAAACTCACAGCAGTGTTAGGGTTGCAGTAAGGAAACTCGTCATATGCTTGGCGGTGCCGCAGCGAGGACACCAGACTGCTGCACCAGCACCAGTGATCGTGGATGGGCTTCAAGACCGCCATGCCACGGATCTCAGATCCCTGGCAGCTGCGTAGGTCTGATGGTGGTCCGATCGCCATAGTTGGAATACGCCGGTCAGACCGTCGGTACGCACTGCCACCACTGCGCCACCCTGGGTTTGACAGTCCACGGACTGCCAAACTCAGAATCAGGCAGTAAGTTATGAATTGAGTAAGTTACATCAATTTGCAAATGGGCCCTACAAATTCAGATGGATCTCCTTTGCACTCCGGCTACAACAGGCCTACTGTATATGTTTAGATGCATTTTATGTGACTACCATGTTGTTAAATATGAATCCCAACTTCTAGTCTGCCTTTTCAGCAAATTTGCTTCATGTGCAGTGGTGACCCACAGCATTGTGAATAGGTTCAGCACCAAGGAGTACACAGCGCTTCCTGTACGCAATTTTAAAACCTTTTTGAAGAGGATGGGACCTTTGTGCCAAGCTAGAGCATAGTTATTTAGCCTGTGACTGGGCTACTGCACGTAACAATGACTTGCAAGGTAATGGGTATTTCTCACTCTGCTATTCAACAGGAAATCAACACAAAACAAAGGAGTCAGAACAAACAGCAGGCTCTAAGTGACAGCAGTATGAGTTCCAAAATGCTGACATCTAATATCATCTAAGAGAAAATATTATCATAGTTATGAATATTTGCTCCCATCAAAACAACGCTACATGCGGCTGCCAGAATGATCACCGGTATCAAGAAATATGATCATATCTCCCCCGCACTCAAGGAACTCAAGTGGATCCCAGCGGAAATGCGGATTAGCTTCAGAACAGCCTGCCTCACCCACAAAGCCCTTCACACCGGCAAACCTGAGTACCTGGCGAAAAAACTCATAAAAGCCGCTCAGTCCAGGAACCTAAGAATCTCAAACTCCCTTCTACTCATCCCACCTAAGACCAGAAAGAAAAAAACTGCGGATCGATCTTTCACCGGAAGCGCTCCCAAAATTTGGAATTCCATTCCCCCTCATATCAGAACCATGCCTTCTTTTGTAGAATTCAAAAGCCAAATCAAAACCCTGTTCCTCAACCGCTCCCTAGGAAGTGGATAGTGAGGAGCAATTAACAATCATCGCGCTCCGCTCCAGCTCTAAGACTCTGAAGATCCTTGAAGACAAAATGTCATACACTACAATGTGTTGCTCTTTTAATTTTGCGCTCCTCTGTGGATATGTCTCCCCTCTATTTTGTATCTGATGGTTATTTGTACTGTACCTACTGTAAAGTGCTCTGATACCCTGGGGTCCGGCCAGCGCTAAAGAAAACCTCTTAAATAAAAATAATTACATTTATTTATTTATTTATAAAATTTCTAAGGCGCACAAATACCTTCCGGTGTCTCGGCGCTAGAGTTCAGAGATTGCAGAGGATTTCCATTGACAAATTACTGATTGAAAAGCCAGGTCTTGAGATGTTTACGGAATGTTAATAGTGAGGGGCTAAGTTTGATATGGGAAGGGAGCTGATTCCACAGTTTTGAGGCAGCCACCACAAAACGTTTGTCTCCCCACGTGTTCGACTAGGTTTGTAAACATTAATTGCTTTTTTTAAAGAATTCTGGTCCATTATTGTTCAGAGCCTTGTAAATAATACACAAGGCCTTAAACTTTGTACGGCTTCTAATCGGTAGCCAATGCAGCTCGCGAATGATGGGGGAAATGGATGAGTATTTGGGAATGCCAGTCAGAATCCTTGCGGCAGCATTTTGAACAAGCTGGAATTTGTTCAGAACTTGCTCCTGCGCATTAAGCAGTAGGCCATTGCAGTAGTCCACTTTAGTTAGTACTAGAGTGGACATTAGTGTCTTGCCTGCATTCGGGGGAAGAAATGGAAGCAATTTCTTTACCATTCTTAGAGTAAAGAAGGAGGCTGAGACCACTGCTTTAGCATGGCTGACAAAGGCTAGCTTGTTGTCGAAGAGAACGCCCAAGTTTCTAACTTTAGATACTGGTTGTGGAGGAGTTCCCATCTCTAAAGGCCACCAGACTGGGGACCAAGACGGGGTCAGCTCACCAAATAACATGACCTCTCAGTGAGGTATATACCCGTTCTAGAGATCTACCTTTAAACCATGTTACTCATGTCCATACTGTACAGGTTCTATGTGTGATGAACGATTTCTCTACTCTACCTTGCTGAATATGTTCTACTGGAATGGAAGATTTACTGCACGTCAGTGAAAGGAGGAAGCTTGCATCGTTACATCCATGCTATACCTCTTCTAAGGAAGCAACGCTTGCACTTCTGCTTTTTGATTTGTAACTATCACATGATGGTGATAGCTTCAATTGCTGCAGCTGGTGTCCTTGCTATTCCTGTCCTATGAAGGAAGGAAGTGTGCACTGTTTTTGCCTAAGGCGTACCTGTTCTGTGGTGAAGAGATGTTTACACTGATGGTGGCATCATATGTCATCAGGTCACATGACAGGCTTGTAAAATGCTAAATAAAATGTAATTCCTGGCCACCTGCACTTTTTCTCATAGGGAGTCAGGGTTTAAGTAGCCAAGGAGGTGAGAGGGCAGAGATAGTGCTTCAAATGCAGATTTGAGGATTTCACTTCTAGAAAGCACCTTGGCATGCTACAAAGCTGTTATTTACAAGACAGATGCGAGCAGCAGATGGTGGACATGTCTAAAGAAATCATGAGAAAGGATAGACAATGGCCCTCCTCTTCCCAAGCCGGTCCTGGGTCTAGGGATGTGTGCGATTTAAGTGGAGCCCCTTCAGCACCATTGAGGTGCGCGCTGCCCTTGCTTTAACAGGTGCAGCACGAGCTGCAGGTGCTCCTCGGTGGACCGCCAATGTTCATGGGAATGTGTCCGAGAAACTTTGAATGGTCCAGTCAGTAAGAATTGTGGCGTGCTAACATGTTTTTCTTAAGGTCTTTAGGTTAATTGACTCCCGAATGTGGCAGCAAGATTTGATTTTCTGAGAATTCTATAGTGTGGCATTATTTTTTTCAAAGACATTAGGATTGAGCTCCTGCAAATGCTTGAATAAATTACACATTTCAAACCACGAAAATCAGACATCAATTCCACATGTTACAAAGTATTGTGAATTGATGTATTGACGATAAGGTTGAGCAGTGGAATCAAGTAGATATTGGGCAGCTCAGAAGAGAAAGGTTTTGTTTTGTATTTCCATGTCTTATTCCATTTGGCCTTTCAGCCTGTGCAACACAAATAAAAATAGTGAACTTACGGGGATACTCCAACTACAATTGGAGACAGTGGTGCTGGAATAAATGTAAGAGTAAAGGATCTAGCCAGTTCTTCAGCTCACTGAAACATCACTTCAGAAGAATACGTCTTACTAAATGAAGTAGTGTGTTCTACGAGTGAAACACTTCCAGGTGAACAGTGTGGCGATTCCAAAGACATTTTTGCAAAAAAGGTATACACCTCCAGCTGGATAATGTTGGGCCCCCAACAACAATTTTTGAAAAATTACGTTCAGTGGTGCACTTTGAAACAATCGTGCTAGAAACATTTGCTAAAATGTGACATGGTTGTGTCTATTCATTTTATAGTGAGCATCTTGTCCACTGAAATTTTGTTTGGATGCTGCAGTTCTAGGACTTTGGTCTTAATAATACCCAAAGGTTCTGAAAGACCTTCACCTTGAAAATGCCCAGACCCACTGTCCAAAGCTATATAAACCATTAGACACCAAGTCTATGTTCCACATAATATAAAGAGTCAGTAAGGACTCACTTTTCGACACTATCCAGGCTCATCAGGAAATCTATCTTAATGCACAGACTGCCTCAGAGCTCATTATAAAATGCAAATTCACTTACATATATAAATATATATTGAAACCAATGGGGCATATTACCAACCAATAGAGATAATTTTTGTCTCTAACTTGTTTAATCGGCGATTTTTATCGCAGATAAACCTTGCTATTAGCAAGGTTTATTGCAAATGCGATAAAAAACGGCCGCAATGCATGAATATCGCTGAAAAGTCAGCGATATTCATGCATTATAGAGCAAATGCTCTTAGCCATGTTATCCACCTCCCATTTGATAACATGGCTAAGAACTGCTCCTGGGTAGGTGTTAGCTTTTGGAGATATTCGCGCTTAGCGCGAATATCTCCAAAAGTTGGTAATAGGAGATAGCGATGTTAGCGACTGTTTCCAGTCGCTAACATCTTGGCACGCCCACTTTGCATGTCATTAGTGATAAATATCACTGACATGCAAAGCGGGGCCCAAGATGGTCACTATCTCCTATTAGCTGTTGCTAACTGGTGTTAGCGACAGCTTGGCAATAGGGAGATAATTTTAGCTCCGCTTTCTTGGCTTTTAAAGCCAAAAAAGCGGAGATAAAGCCCCTTGATAATATACCCCAATGTGCCCTTGCGCATAGGAGCGCATGCCGACTTTTCCCAACCATGCGGTTTTCTTTAGCAACCCGCTTCTTTGCACCTCATTATTTTGCTTTTGCCACGCATTTCAGGGCCACCGCCCTTTCCTCATGGGCTCAAAAAGAATACTTGAAACACTCACTGCTTCTGGATCTGGTTTTCATTTTTTTTTATTGCAAGGTGGTCAGAATACATTAATATTTCAAAACATTCAAATTAGGACATAGCTAAACTTTACAATTCACACAGAGAAAAGAAAAAAAAAATTAATAAGATAATAAAACATTTTAAGACAGTCTAGCACAACAAAATGAACAATAACAAACATCTCTATATGAGATCTCGATATCAAAGAAAACACTAAGAGGAGAAAAAAAAACCCCAAGGGGCATATTATCAAGTGAGGGCGTTACATTATCGCCGCTTTTATCGGCAGGAAACTGCCGATAAAGCGGCGATAATGGCCTTGATAATATGCTCTATGAATTCCAATCGAAGCCCATGTTAGATGTCTACACATCTAACATGGGCTTCGATTGAAATTCATAAAGCATATTATCAAGCCCATTATCGCCGCTTTATCTGCAGTTTCCTGCCGATAAAAACGGCGATAATGTAACGCCCTTACTTGATAATATGCCCCATATTTCTTAGAGTATCTAAAGAATTTATCAAAACACCTAGATTAGACAACAAAATTAGATCAGTTCCCCCTGACTCCATTGCTGAACCGGCGCCCACATTTTCCTTCCTAAAGCACGTTTTTTCCTCCCCTTTGTTCTATAAATGGCTTTTTCTATGTTGTAGATAGCGAGTAGACGCGCCCTCCAGGTAGAAAAGGATGGGGGTTCGGGGCTAATCCATTCTTGTGTGATACACCCCCGCAAAGTTGCCATGGAAATAAATATCAAACTTCTCTTCTCCACAGCCACTATATCCGAAGACACCCCTATAAGTACTAACTCGGCTGTCAATTTCATTGAAAAACCCAATAATAGAGAAAGAAAGGATTGAGTTGCATCAAATAGAGATGTTAGCTGTGGGCATTAAAAAAACATGTGCACTGCGTCAGCAGCGGGGAGACCACATCTACTACATGAGGTGCCAAGTCCTGAAATCCATTTTGAAATTTTCGCTGGAGTGTAATAAAGATCAAAAAGAACCATAAAATGCTGTGTGCGGGTCCTACCTGTCAGCAAAATGGAGTTAGCCAAGGAGATAGAGTCCTCTATCAAAATATTGTCGGAGCCCAACCTCATGGCCCAACTCTGTTGAACCTTCTGTAGATCATCAGGACATAATGAAATTAATAAATTATAAAAAAAACAATCCTTTTCTTACTGAAAAGGCTCTCAATCAGAGGAATCTTCTGTAGCCCAGAACATTCAGAAGGGGTTAAAGTATTATAAAAGCTGTACAGCTGTAGGTACTTAAAGTAATCAGTTCTTGTAAGACTGAACCTAGCCTGAAGTTCTAGAAAGGAAATAATGTGGTTATTCTGCCATATATCACCCAAAGAGTTGATTCCATAATGGCGCCATTTTGTCATAATATGGTCCCTAAAGACAGAAGGAAAAATATGTAGAGATGAAAAGGGAGTATATCGCAGAATTTTTGCAATCCCTACATGACGCCTGACTAGCTGCCAGACACGAAACGCTGCTTTTAGAATTTTACATTTTGTTTTTTTGTAGTAGCTAGGTTCGATATTTTTTAGCAAGCACCCGCGAGCCTCAACCCCTAGCCCAAATTCATATATAGATGGCGCATGAGAATCTAACATTTGTGCCTTAGTTCCAATAATCAAAGGAGTATAAACTGTAATACACACGCAATGTAATAAAACAGAAAATGTGGGGTGCCCCACCCACCCCTATATTTGAGGAGAATCATCTTCTTATAAGCCCTACGTTGACGCTTGTAGCCCCACAAAAACCTCGCGGCCATCCTCTCCAGTTGTGTAAAGAAAATAAGTGGGAGTTCAAGCGGAACCGATCTAAATAAAAATAAAAATGTCGGCAATATTACCATTTTTAACACGTTATTCCTTCCATATAAGGACAAATGTAGGTGATCAATACGGCCCAAAGTGGAGTTAGCCTTTTTGAGAATTGGGTTAAAGTTAAGTTCCGAGATAGCCAATACCGGAGTTGTGACCTGAATACCAAGATATGTCGCCACAGGCACGATATTAATATTTGTCAGGGGATTCTGGCCCACAAAAAGTGTTTGGGTTTTAGCTAGATTTAATTTATAACCCGAAAAAGTACCGAACTGGGCGGCAAGGTCTCCCATCTTTGGCATTGCCTTTGCGATATCTGTGGTGATCACCACCACATCGTCCGCATAGGCGAGAGCTCTGTAACTAATGCCCGCGACCTCTACTGGTGGAATATCCACCGCTTGGTTAAGTTCGTTAAGAAAGAGGTCGATATAGATGGCAAACAGGAGCGGAGAAGATGGACAGCCCTGTCTTGTAACACGATGTATAGAAAACAGGGCAGATTTATTGGCCCCAATTTTGATACAGGAGACTGGTGAATCATAGAGAGCTTTCAGGGCCCCTATCATGCATGGCCAAACCCTTTCAGAGCAAGCAGATCCCAGAGATAGGGCCAGGCCACCCTGTCGAATGCCTTCTCGGCATCCAACAGGGTGATCCCTATAGATATACCCGAGGCCTGTGCCCAATCCATCAGCGCAATGACCCTATGGATATGGTCCGTGGTGTCTCGCTCAGGAATGAATCCATGTTGCCCACGTGACACTATGGAAGAGATTACCCCCGAGAGTCGTGTGGCTAAAATTTTCGAGAAGACTTTACTATCGGTATTAATGAATGAAATCGGCCTATAAGAGGCCGGATTGAGAGGGGGTTTATCTTTTTTAAGAAATGCCATTATTGTCGATTGTCTCCAAGAGGCCGGAGCAATCCCCTTCTGCGCTTCCATAAACGCTACCAGCATATCTTGTTTTAGTAAATGTCTAAATAGTCTATAAAATTCCAAAGGAATGCCATCTGGCCCCATCGCTTTGCCAACAGCAAGGGAAAGCAGGGCGGACTCAGTTTCTTCCCATGTAATGTTGGCATCCAAATTCTGTGCCTGAGAAGTGGTCAGTTTCGAAGTTTTATCAAGAGTAATAAAGTTCAAGATGGAATCGCTAGAATACCTTAAATTATCTTGCTCATAATGGTTAGAATAGAATTGGCGGAAGACCTCAAGAATTTCCTCGGGATTGTTATGAATCTGACCTAATTCATCTTGAATTGCATTCACAGCATTAAAAGCCTCCTTTTGTTTTATCTTTTTTGCCTAAATCCTGCCCGAATTTTCTTCCATTTCATAAATCTGTGATCTAAAAATTGCCGCCTGTTCTGCTAATTTGGTTGCAAATATCTCATATAGCCTTGCTTTGTGTATAGCAAGAGATGTTTTAATGTGCTCTGCTTCTTGTGATAGACTGATGGCCGTCACTAGCTTCCCTTCCCATTCTTTTACCGCCTGATAGTATGCCTCAAGTTTATTCCGACTGTTTTTTTGCTTGTTAATCGAGTAGGCTAATATCTCTCCTCGCACCCCAGCTTTGAAAGCGTTCCAAACAATTTGAACCGAAGCGCTTCCTCTATTCAACTCGAAGAAATCCTTGATCCACTTAGCCATATGATCTAAATATGCAGGATCTGCCAGCAATTTCCGAGCAAAGGACCACGAGCTCACAGTTACATTATTAATGGCCCCTGTTTTCAGCTCTATAAATACCGGATTATGATCTGAGATTATTCGAGGGTACATCTCAAATAGAATGTTATGAATAAGGACAGCAGTAACAAAAAAATAATCCAAGCGGACAAACTTCTGATGTGGAGCAGAAAAAAATGTAAATCCAGGTGACACCGGATTTTTCTCAAATCCCACATCACATAAACCAAAATCCAATACTAAACCTTTTAAAGCCTTAAATGTCTTTTTCTTTAAGCCTGAATATATTGAAGCACCACGTATATCCAACCCCCTTCCAAGTGAATATTTAAGTCCCCGCAGAAAATTAATAGGGATGGCCAGTCGGCTAACTCTAAACTTAAGAAGTTCAAAATGTCCGGATCATCAGAATTTGGGGCGTAAATTGAGCAGATGGTCCATACTTTGGTATCAACACTGATCTCAAGTATTAGCCACCCCCCATACTGATCTACTTTACTAGGTTTGAGACATCCCACTCCTCTTCTCATAAGAATTGCCACCCCTTTTGTCGTCGTACCTTGACGAGTACACCCTAGAATTTGCATTCCAAGATCGTTGAATAAGTGCCGATCATTCCATGTGAGGTGCGTTTCCTGAAGACACAGTAAGTCTATCCGCATATTCTGAAATATTTGTGCACACACATACCTTTTTTTCTTATTATTGAGACCACAGATATTCCAAGTACAGATCCTTAGCTTACCCATTTTAATAGTTTATTCAACACAGACCACATTGACCTCCCCGGTAAAACTGCAGACATCAGTAACTCCCTCTTAAAGAAAATACATTTTTGATAGTCCGAATTTGATTTAAATGTCAATTTTGCATTTCTGTACATGCTTGCCCCCCCACACCATTCCCCTGCCACCCAGGGCCCCCTGCTACACCCCCCTTCACCCCTCCCTGACCCCAACCCACACAGGGCAAAGGGACTGACTAGTCCCTAACATTGATGAAGTGAGAAGCATTGTGTGCCTCGCGAGTCGCTTCCGCCTTTAGGTTTTTTTACCATCCCGCGATGAAATATACTAAGCAAAAAAAAAAAAAAAAAAGTGTACCATATGCATAAACTTCTACATACTTATCACTTGAACAAAAAGAAAGGAAAAAAAACCACCCAGCAGCATCAAACAAGGAAAGCAGGCAGAGTAACCCCAACCAGATATAGGATTTAGAGAAAAATCAAAGTGAGACTAATAAGTCTTTAGCAGCCCCTTCAGACATTAGAAAATATGTTCTTTCTTTATGAATCACTTTCAGTTTTGCAGGGTTAAGGTGAAAGGCTGGGCCCCAATAGCCTGAAAGGATGGAATTAGCTGGCGAAACTGCCAGCGCTGTTGGACAGTAGCATGGCAGTAATCAGGACGAACAAAGAAATCTAAGCCCTTCCCCCTCTGTTTTCTGTCCAGTCTGGCAAGATCATAGAGAGCCTCTCTGGCGAAAAAATTATTTAGACAGATCAGTATGGCTCTCAGTTTAGCATTCGTGACCCCTCTAATGTTATTCTGGAAGGGAAATCTATGAGCTTGTTGCAGTTCGACATCCCACTTCCAATGTGATAGCTCTGGGAAGGCCTCTGAGAATAACTCGCTGACATACTGCCTGACATTCCCTCCCTCGCTCCCCTCGGGAATGCCCAGAATCCGTAGATTGTTTCGACGGGATCTATGGTCCAAATCCACAAGCTTAGAGTTAATGTCATCCCTTAAGCCTTCCAAAGAGGAGAGTTGTGATTTTTGATTGGTCAGCGAGTCTTCAATCGCCGATATCCTGCTCTCAGCCTCTACAACTCTAGCGGCTGTTTCGATGCAAGATTTAGCCACACGCCTTAAATTGTTTTGCAGCCTGCGAACAGCACCTTGAGTATGCAAATTCTCAGCCCGTGTCTCCTCCCGGTGCTGAAGCATTACTTGATAAAGCATATCCAATGTTACTCCTGAGGTCTGAGGCCTGCCTGTAGCCTCTGTAATATTTTCTAGGAAAGTTTTTGGAGAGCCAACACTGTCACCTTGAATCGTAACTACTGTATTTTCCTCCGCCCCCCATTCTGGCCATCCTGGTGAACCGTCCATATAGCCGTCCTCTTCCCCAGCCGAGCTGCGTAGATCCTGTGTTAGACTACTCATGCTTTTGTCGCTCAGATCGTCCCTCCACTCCGCATCACCATCTAGGCTCTCTGATTCAAGAGCATTAGACAAATCTGACATCGAATAAAAATTCCCAGCTGAATTAACAGAGTCCGAATCGCCCAAGGGTGTCGGCGCCTCCAGAGATCTAAGCTCGACAGGTAGCAGCTCAGAGAGTTCTTGCGTAGTCAAAGTATCAGAAGCATGGGGTATAGAAGGAAGAGGTGATTTCACCACAGCTTCTCCATGAGTTGATTCTGAGCTTTCCTTAGAAGGACTAGAGCACCCCATACTCTTAGGATTACCAGCATTGCCTTCATAACCCGCGTTCCCTATTTGTGGGGGGGCAGGGGTGTGGGTAGATGACCTAATCTGGGATGTAGTAGTGTTGGTATTATCAGTAAGTGTTCCGTTATTTTCTTTATCTTTATCCAAGTTTTCTTTAATCACATTTTTTTTTCTAAACATTCCAGGTATTTTGGGAATCGCGCCCGAACTACATGTCCCAGAATCCACTAAAACAGTTCATGAATGCGCAGGAGCCAGTTCACTGAGTTCAGGGACGGACTTTGTGCCACCATTATTGCTTTCCTCAGGTAAATTGGTACAGAAATCTGCATTTGAATATTTATAGTGTCCCCTGAATTTTGATTAACACCGCACTCACTTTGCACTGGAATCTGCCTCGAATCCGTCACCGTAGCTGCCGTGACTGCTCGTGTCTTTGGCTTCTGGGTTCTGGAGATAGTGCCGGTAGTCGGATTCTTAGGAGCCATCCTCTCTCGCTTCCTTGTGCCCGGATACCGCCGTACATAGAATTGTGCTCCGCTGCAAGTTGATTGATGGCAGGCTGAGAGCCGTTCAAGGCTCCGCTCGTGAATCTTTTCGGAGCCCCTTTCCGAGGTCTGACTCGATGAGATCTGCTCCGCCCTCCACTGCCTCCAATACAGCCGAGAAGCAGCGGCTGGAAACCGCCACACAAGATGCAATGAGCGGCGGAGGCTACTCCACAGATCAAGCCTCATCCCAGGTACATTCAGTGCGGGAGTAATGGACGAGTGCCTCCGAGAATGTGATGCGTTAATCTCCAGTTTACTCCTCGTTGCATAGCTCCGTTAGAATCACAGAAAAGCAGGGAAAGTGAACTCGGCGAGAGCACCTCTACTGCTGCTCACTCGGACGCCGCTGCGTCCGCCATCTTACCCCTTCACTGCTTCTGGATCTGGTCACTTTTATTTCCGGCATTTCCATATCAACAGCCCCTAGAGGCATTTGCGTAATGCAGTTCGTTTTGAATAGAATGATGGGACACAAAGTCCCACAGCAGTACCATTTCACTTATAGTAAGCCCAAGTGTTCTCTTTGTATTTCATTATAAATTATTACCTTGGTAGGCTGTGGTGCAAATAAGCAGACTTACTCTGCTTAGGTGAAGTGCTCCTATGTGCAAGGGCACATTGGTTTCAATATAAATATATATCTAGCATTTGCATGTGTTAACAATGGCAGTAATACCATTATCATTTCTTATATTTGAATTGAGAAATGGTACATTGGACACCACACCACTTAGATTTTTCAGGCAAAAAAATTAGCACCAATTTTGAAATAACAAATAAACCAACAGCCAAAAAGGGATGGATTATCAATTTGAAAGCCTATCATCATAACAGAGAGATCATGCAGCAGCTTGACTATCTTCAGTATTGTGGAAAATTGACAAAAGGGACAGCTTTGGAAATAACACAAAAATCTTAGCAGTTTTGGAATTTGCTAAAGCAAAAGAATGGACTTGTAGAATTTGAGAGTCAATCCAGGGGTGCAAAGATCCACAACTCTTGGCATTGGTTATTGTATCAAATATGCATAAAACACAACACATTTCAATGGAAGGCCAATAGTTTCAGGGTGTGTGTCTATCTTTGTACCTCTCTGTAAATATACTGACAATTTCCTAAAATAATTGATCCGTAAGATAAAAACCTGTATATGACAACTGTGATGGAACTCCATGAATTTGGCACATCTAATGAGAGCCTAGTTACAAATTACTTAACAAGCAAATGAGATAACCACAGTCTTCATTAGGCACCTGACTAGAACATCACTGGTCAAGTGTCATAAATTGTGTTTTTCTCTAAATTAATGTGAGAAGATAGGTTGTAGGTTGACTGGGGTGTGAGCCCTAATCAAGCATCAACCACAATCCTTGTTAGGGTGAGGAATGTGCCAACCCTAAATTAACCTGTGAGTAACCCTTTGGTAGCTTGACACACGGCAGTCAGACTTAACTTAGAGGCAATATGTAAAGTATTTGTGCAACACTTCAAACAGTGATAACACCACATAAATATGATCCCACACCAAATTAGAAAAATAGAACGTTCTTCAATACATAAAACAAGACCAAAACGACAAACATCCAATCAGTAGAACGGGAGATATGCAATTGTAAAGATTTTAGTGGAAATAGCACCAAACAGCACAAAGTGCCCACTGTGGATATTTGATCGCTCCACACCCGGATATATTTGCAAGTTCAGGCCAACTGTGATGGAGCGCAGGCTGCTGTACGTACCCAGTTAGGACCACAGAACACAGTACCTTAAATCCGGGTTTGCAGAGTTTTGCAAGGATTTGCGCCAAAAATGCATTGGGCCTATGCTAAAGATGCATCATGCAGCGGCGGCTCCGATGGGGCTGCCTCTGCGATACAGATCTTTAGGAAGGGTTCAACCAATGCAACATTGGCAATTCATCAGTTCTGCTCAGGTTTAAGCCACGCAGCATAGATTCTGCTGGATCCACGGAGGCTGGCAGGGTATCTTAAGCCCACTTCCAAGGGTCCAGGACATGGGTGGCACCACTTGGCAGGGTACACTTCCAGACAGCCATGGCCGTTAATGGGAGTACCGGCCAGGCGATGACGTGGGGAAGAGGAGGGGCAGGGTGGGGGGGTAGTAATGTATGGATTATGGACTTTAAAAGGTAAGTAAACATTAAAAAAACGAATTTCGTTGCACACATTGTATCACCAAATGTGATGCAGTGTGTGCATCGAAATTCGTTTTATTTATTTTTATATTTACTTACCTTTTAAAGTCAGTAATGCATACATTACTACCCCCCACCCGGCCCCTCCCCTCCCCACATCACCGCCCGGCCGGTACTCCCACTACTGGCCGCGGCTGCTTACAGATGGCAGAGTTTAGGTGCAGATGCAAGGTTGTTGGAAGCCTGTTTTGTTCCTGAGGCTACAGAACAGGAGGCCAGCTAACTAGCCCTTGGAGTCACTCTGGGGTTCTGGGTTCAAGAGATGCAGGTCCAGTCCTTCTTACCCAGTAAAAAAGGCAGGGACAGCAGGTCAACACAGAAATGTTGCATTTCCTTTAGAACAGCAGTCCAGCAGACTGGCAGCCATTGTAGCAGCACAGCAGTCCCTTCTTCCTGGCAGAGTATCCAGAGGTCCAGACGCGTACTGATGAGGTGGTGTCTGAGGTCTAGTATTTATACCCAGTCGTGCCTTTGAAGTGGGGAAAAGCTTCTAGAGGCATGCTTTTGAGGTGCAGAGGGGCCCTTCCATCCTGGCACTGGCTCCAGATTAACTACAGGGGGTATGAAGCCTATTGTGGGGAGACAGGGCACAGCCTATTCAAGTGTAAGTGAGGTGGCGCCCAGCTCCTCAATTCCATCCTACTAGCGACGTTCCATCCAGTCACACCTAAGCTCCCCATTGCGTATGGCAGTCTAGGAGGAATACACAAAGACCCACTGTCGCCCACACCCAGTCATGTGACCTAGAGACAGTGTGCAGGCAAAAAATGGCTAAGGCAAGAAAATGCAAACTTTCTAAAAGTGGCATTTCTAAAATTGTAATTTAAAATCTAACTCCACCATGAGTTTGGATTTGAAGTTACAATTTTAGAGAAACCAACCATGAAAAGGTTCCCTGGTTCCATTTGAAAATTAAACTTATAAAATGTAATAAGGTAACTCCAATGTTCTCCTAGGGGAGAAGTAGGACCTGCAGTAGGGAAAAACGTTTGTAGGAGTTTTTCACGACCAGGACATGTCAAACTTAAAAGTACATGCCCCACTTTTTAAATACATTGCGCCCTGCCCTCTGGGCTATTCAGAGCCTACCCGGCAGTGGGAGGAAATAGCGGGGGGGACGGTGATGACATATGTCTTAAAAAGGAAGGTTTGAGCCTGCCAAAAAGATTGCTGTGCCAGGTCGAAGTGGCAGTTTAAAGCGGCACACATGCACAGGTTACAATGGTAGGCCTGAAATATGTTTAAATTGCTATTTAAGTGGGTGCACAATCAGTGCTACAGGCACACTAGTAGCATTTCATATACACACCTGGGGTAAAGGTAGCTCAACTTTCTTGGGACCTACAAGTAAATTAAATATGCCAATTGGTTATAAGTCAATCTAACGTGTTTTAAGGAGAGAGCACAAACATTTTAGCAGTGGTAAAGAGTGTGCAGAGTCCTAAGGCCAGCAAAAAGAGAAGTCAGCAAACCTTAAGGCAAAACATTAGGGAAAAAACACGAGAAGGATGCAAGATGAACAATTAGTACATTTATTTATGAGTCAGCCAGGTTATATCTTACGAAACCTATTGGATAAATAGTGTATGACAACTGATAAGATCAATAGATGTTAATTTGATTGTTTGGAAAGGGAGTTAAAAAGATCCTTTTACCTTTTATCTGTAGCCCATTACCATGACACTAATTAAAAATCTATTATAAACTACTTACTATAAATGTAGAATTTATTTTCGGGAAAACAATGTTGCACAAAAAGCAGTGCAATTTGCACAGCTGCCTACATTAGGTTAATACTATAAAAGCTTGAAACCACTAAGAGGATACTTAACCCCTTCGCTGCTAGGCCTTTTCCCCTCCTGTGCTAAGGCTTTTTTTGGCGTTTTGGAGTAGTGCGCGCTTAGGCCCTTGTAACTTTTTGACCACATAAGGTATCCACGCCAAATTTGCGTCCTTTTCTTCCAACATCATGTGGATTCTAAAGGCACCCAGGGTTTGTGGACTCCCTTGGAGGGGTCCCAGAAATTACCAAAATATAGTGATTTTTTTGTTTTTTTCAGAAAAATGGGAAAAACGGGCTGCAAATGAAAGCCTCTGGGTTTTTCCCTGAAAATGGTATCAAAAAAGGGTTTGTGGGACTGAAATCTCCATTTTCTCAGCTTTCAGGGAATGACAGTCTTTTGTTATAGAACCGAAATTTCTCACTCAGTTCTGGCATTTTTCTGGGACATAGCCTATTTTTGCTATTTTTAGAGCTTTCCACCTCCTTCCAGTTAATGGTAGAAATGAGTTTGAAAGCAATAATGGATCCTGGAAAGCTTTACATTTTCGAAAAGTAGACAAAATTCTGAATTCAGAAAGGGGTCATTTGTCTAAATCCATGAAGGTTTCGTTATAGAAACTAACAGTTAGATATTGGAATAATTGAAAATTTGTTGAAAAAAACAGCCTTTTGTCTCAACGTTTTCACCTATAACTTTTTCTAATTTTGACAGCTCTTAGAAAGCAATATACCGTTACATCCGTTAGACCTTCCTGGTTGTGGGGATATATAGGACTTGTAGTTTCACCAAGAACCCGACGAACCCAGAACCAAAAACTGAGCAGCAACTTGCAATGGTATTTTTTCATTTACTGGGTATAGAGCACTTTGTCTTGGAAAATGTATACATGGAATAATCTGTATGAAAGACACCTATGTAGGGGGCGTGGCTTAGCACGCGATGTAGACGGACGTGCCTGGGCTGAGCTCCGAGTGAAGCTCCCCTAACATGGGCCATTTCTCCGGCATTTCTCACTGTAGCTGGCCCAAACTCGCACCGAGTGTGCCCGGGAGCCTGATCCACCGCCTGAGAGACTTTGGGGCAGATCGGCCATACGGACCCTCCGACCGGCGGAGGCCTCAGCAGTTACCCGGCCAGGGCCCACTTCCGGCCGGCAGCTCCGATTACTCAAGCCCGGGGATCCGGCCCTTCGAGGTAGGCCACACCGCGCACACCCACCACCGGACTGCACGGGGTGGGGGACAGGTCCACACCGCAACGTCTGGTGCCCCGAGCGACCCCACTGCCCGGGAGCCCCTGCACTTGGTAGCGGAGGCGGCACCCTCGGCCACTCAGGCTTGGAGCATCGGCCCGCTTAGCCGGTAGTGCCAGGGACACCCCGCTGGGCCACACGGTGCTCAGGAAAGAGCCACACCACACCGATTGGGATCTCCATTGCCCTGCTGCCCGAGAGCCCTTGCAATAGAAAGTGGAGGCGACGCGCTCTCTACCCGGGGGTGATTTCCAGCCCACGTCGGACCCGGCCCCTGCCCAGGGACCCGGCCTACACCTCGCAACGGTCGCTTACACACTTGAGCAGCCCTGTTGGAAGGCGATTCCGCCGTACTTACGGTGGCATAGTGCACGCCGGGGGTGCTGAACTTGGCTGCGCGGGTGGCGGATCCCGTGCAAACCCGCGCACAGCGCCCCGTGGTTCACCCCTCGCCGAGGGACACGACGCCCTACACCACAATTGCTGTTGTCCGGTACCACCCGGACGGATTGATCCTCCCACACCCGGAGGAACGAGGGCGGCCAGGGAGGCCACTTGGCCTGGATTGACCAGTCTACCCGCGGTCCCACCAAGAGGAGAGTCGCCGTTGTGTCATTTGAAGCGACATCCAGTGGCGCACAGGCGCTCCTACACCGACTGCGACGCGACCTTTGCACCCTCCCTGGGCGGTGTCGCTGAGCGGGATCCCGAGTGGCCTGGCGGAATAGCGATCCCCTCACCAGTTATACCGCGCCCGGAGTGGGCGACGTGGAGTGCCAGACCTCGTGACACACACGCCCAAGACCCTGCAGTACTGGTGGTGGAGGCCTGCCATCCCGGCTGCCTTGCAGTGCTGACCAGTCCCATGTCAGGAGGGACTAGAGCGAAGACCGGAACCGGAGGGGCACTTAACAAGGGGAAGATGGTGAAGAACCTCGAGGCTGACCAGACTGCCTCCAAACTGGACACCATGCTAGCGGCCATGGAGCGCTTAGAAGAATCCATGCAGTTGACCCGTACGTCACTGGAGCCCAGGATAGACAAGGTGGCAGTGGACTTGACGCACCTCAGGGCGGACCACAAGAAACTATCCGAACGCACCTCAGTCCTGGAACAGACTTTGGCGGAGGCCTCGCCCAAATTGGTACAGACGGATAAGCATATACGCGACCTCCTCAATCGAGTGGAGTTCCTCGAGGACAGGGCGGAGGATGCGGAAGGACGAGCCCGGAGGAACAATGTACGCATAGTGGGCCTGCCGGAACGCTGGGAGCGGAGGGAGGCGGCAGAACATATGGAGGACTGGCTCCGAGGACTGTTGCCGGAGGGCACGCTGTCGCCGCACTTTGTAGTGGAGAGGGCGCACCGGGTGCCGTCCCGTCCACCCCCGGAGGGCTCCAACCCCAGACCAATGCTTATGCGAGTGCTGAACTACCGCGACCGGGACACCATCCTGCGCGAAACCAGGAAACTATCGGACATTAAAGTGGACAATGCAAAGGTGATGTTCTTCCCCGACTACACGGTACAGGTCCAGCGGCAGCGCCACTCGTTCATGGCAGTGAAGCAGAGACTCAGGCGTTTGGCTCTCAAGTATTCGTTACTATTCCCGGCACGCCTCCGGGTGGTAGCACAAGATAAGACACATTTCTTTGACACTCCTGAGGCAGCTGCGGCCTGGCTGGATTCTGGAGTCGATACGGGTCGTGGGACCGCACCACCAGAGCCGCGCAGAAACCGCCCCTCGCCGGCTAGGTCGTCCGCTGCGGATACAGAGATGGGCCCCACACCAGAACAAATACAAAGCGAACAGCAAGAAGCCCTACGGATGGCAGCCGAGCTCGGTGGATCACAGTCGCCTATCCTGATCTCCAACGCCAGCCCCAGATCACGCGGGAGCGAGGATGATGAATCCTTGTACGGGCTGCCGGATGAACAAGTCATGGAAGGCCTACCGGATGTCACACCCCAAACGGCGGACCTGATAGCGTAGTGAGCTCCCTCACTCTGTCCTTGAGCGGACCACGGTGGTTGGCGCCACGTAGGAGGCAGTGCACTACATTGGAAGACCCACTTGGCGGACCCACCGGGGTTTCTGAAGTCCTCAGACAGCACAATCGGCGCTGTCCTCGGGGCCCGCGCCCTGCCCCTGCCCCCCCCCACCCTGGTGAACCCTGACTTGCTCCCACTGCCCGGAGGGGGGTCGGGGTTATGCTGTCTGCGGTGCGCCAGAGACATTGTGTTGAAGGGGTGGCCGGACCCCTAGAGGTGAGTGTCCCCCGGGAGGTGAAGGAGGGGGCCTCCGGAACAGAGTATCCCGGCTCTGGGACGGTTGGCACTTTGGCCCTGGATGTGCACACTGACATTGACTTCTGCTGGCCTTTGGCTCACAGCCCGTGGAGGGGAGGCACCACAGCTCTCTTAGCCTGGTGAACTAACATACATTGCTTGTGTTGCGCACTCTGTCACCCCCCCCCCCCATTGAACTCACGGATTAATTGAGCTCATTAGAGCGTTTGGGCGATGACACGTTTTGTTGTTGCCCTTTTGGCATTATGGTTCTGTTAATATTCTGTTTGAGACTAGTGTCGGCACTGACATGTCACAGTTTATGTCCCTGTGTCTGTGTGGGATGGCGGGCTGGAATCCTGGTCATTGGTTTCTGCTGTTGTACTTATGTGGCCGGGGCGGGCTGGAGGCTGGGGGGGGGTTTGCGGGTGATTGGGAGATGTGGAAACTGTGATGGCTACGGTTAAATTTTGTACCTGGAATGTCAGGGGCATGCACACACCCTCACGTAGATATCAGGTGTACTCCTATCTTAGAAGACATCAAGTACAGATCGCATTGTTGCAGGAGACCGACCTGACAGCCACGGAGGTCGCCACACTTCGCCGTAGATGGAGAGGGCAGGTATTTGCCACGAGCTTCTCAGCGTTTGCTCGAGGGACCCTGATCTGGGTGCGACCGGGGGTTCCATTTGCACTGACACATAGCGACATTGATACAGAGGGGCGTTATGTCTTCATACAGGGCAGACTAGACGGGCAACAGATAGTTATAGCCTCCATCTACGCGCCAAATGTCGAGCAGGGGAGGTTCCTGGCGAGACTGTCGACGGTGATTGCACCTTGGTCTGACGTGCCACTATTGTTAGGTGGCGATTATAACAGTGTACTAGATGTCTCTCTTGATCGCTCGTCTCCTCCAGCGGCTGTCGTCCCAGCCCAAGCAACCTCCAGGGCCCTTCTTGATTGGGCAACGCAGTGGAACCTGCAGGATGCTTGGTGGGTCAGGAACCCTAACGCCCGGGTATACTCCTACTTCTCTGGGGCCCACTCATTACACGTTAGATTAGATAGGTATATGATGTCCCGTGACTTGATTCCCTACGTAACAGACACCGACTACCTGGGGCGGACGCACTCAGATCACAATCCACACAAAAAAAAAACATGAAAGACACCTATGTATTTCTGAATTGGGTACAAATTATAGAGTTCTGAAACAGTATATAATTGCACATTTTCAAAATTGGGAATACTCATACTAGCATGAGAATTATTGGTAATTTTTCAAAAAGATTTTTTTTTTACACAATGTCTTTCATTGAAAGTGAGAAATGCATGAAAGCTCAATTGGTAATAACAGTTGATTTACAAATCTGAATTACCCCAAGTGTCCCGATAAAAACGGTACCTCACTTGTGTGGGTCGGCCTTGTGCCTGCGACAGGAAACGGCGCAAAATGCAACGTGGTCACACCAAAATTTTGCAGTTACAAATTGACCCTTTTTTGGCAAAGTGCCTACCTGTAGTTTTTGCACCCTAGCTCTGCCGGCACCTAGGGCAACCTAGCAAACCTATACATTTTTGAAAAGTAGACACCCAGGGAAATTCAGGATGGGGTGACTCGACTGCCTACCACCAGGTTTTGTTACCCAGAATCCCTTGCAAAGCTAAGATTTTGACAAAAAAAACACATTTTCCTCACATTTCTGTGGTGGAAAGTTCTGGAATCTGCGTGGATCAACAAATTTCTACCCACCCAGCGTTCCCCCAGGTCTCTCGATAAAAACGGTACCTCACTTGTATGGGTCGGCCTTGTGCCTACGACAGGAAACGGCACAAAATGCAACGTGGTCGCACCTCAATTTCCCAGTGAAAGCTTGCGCTCTTTCGACAAAGAGACTACCTTTTGTTTTTGAGCCCTAGCTCAGCCGGCACCTAGGAAAACCTAGCAAACCTATATATTTTTGAAAAGTAGACACCCAGAGGAAATCAGGATGGGGTGACTCGACTGCCTATCACCAGGTTTTGTTACCCAGAATCCCTTGCAAAGCTGAGAATTTGACAAAAAAAACAAATTTTCCTCACATTTCTGTAGTGGAAAGTTCTGGAATCTGCGTGGATCAACAAATTTCCACCCACCCATCCTTCCCCCAGGTCTCCCGATAAAAACGGTACCTCACTTGCGTGGGTAGGCATAGTGGCTGCGACACGAAACAGCGCAAAACACAACATGGTCGCACCTCAATTTCCCAGTGAAATTTAGCACGTTTTGGACAAAAAGACTACCTTTTGTTTTTGCGCCGTAGCTCTGCCAGCACCTAGGGAAACCTAGCAAACCTATACATTTCTGAAAACTAGACACCCAGGGGAATTCAGGATGGGGTGACTCGTCTGCCTACCCCGAGGTTTTGTTACCCAGAATCCCTTGCAAACCTAAAAATTTGACAAAAAAAACACATTTTCCTCACATTTCTGTGGTGGAAAGTTCTGGAATCTGCGTGGATCAACAAATTTCCACCCACCCAGCGTGCCCCCAGGTCTCCCGAAAAAAATGGTACCTCACTTGCATGGGTAGGCATATAGGCTGCAACATGAAACAGCGCAAAACGCAGCATGGTCGCACCTCAATTTCCCAGTGAAATTTAGCAAGTTTTGGACAAAAAGGCTTCCTTTTGTTTTTGCGCCGTAGCTCTGCCAGCACCTAGGGAAACCTAGCAAACCTATACATTTTTGAAAACTAGACACCCAGGGAAATTCAGGATGGGGTGACTCGTCTGCCTACCCCCAGGTTTTGTTACCCAGAATCCCTTGCAAACATAAAAATTTGACAAAAAAAACACATTTTCCTCACATTTCTGTGGTGGAAAGTACTGGAATCTGTGTGGATCAACAAATTTCCACCCACCCAGCGTTCCTCCAGGTCTCTCGATAAAAACGGTACCTCACTTGTATGGGTCGGCCTTGTGCCTACGACAGGAAACGGCACAAAATGCAACGTGGTCGCACCTCAATTTCCCAGTGAAAGCTTGCGCTCTTTCGACAAAGAGACTACCTTTTGTTTTTGAGCCCTAGCTCAGCCGGCACCTAGGGAAACCTGGCAAACCTATATATTTTTGAAAAGTAGACACCCAGGGGAAATCAGGATGGGGTGACTCGACTGCCTATCACCAGGTTTTGTTACCCAGAATCCCTTGCAAAGCTAAGAATTTGACAAAAAAAACCACATTTTCCTCACATTTCTGTGGTGGAAAGTTCTGGAATCTGCGTGGCTCAACAAATTTCCACGCACCCAGTGTGCCCCCAGGTCTCCCGAAAAAAATGGTACCTCACTTGCGTGGGTAGGCATAGTGGCTGCGACATGAAACAGCGCAATACGCAACATGGTCGCACCTCAATTTCCCAGTGAAATTTAGCACGTTTTGGACAAAAAGACTACCTTTTGTTTTTGCGCCGTAGCTCTGCCAGCACCTAGGGAAACCTAGCAAACCTATACATTTTTGAAAACTAGACACCCAGGGAAATTTAGGATGGGGTGACTCGTCTGCCTACTCCCAGGTTTTGTTACCCAGAATCCCTTGCAAACATAAAAATTTGACAAAAAAAACACATTTTCCTCACATTTCTGTGGTGGAATGTTCTGGAATCTGTGTGGATCAACAAATTTCCACCCACCCAGCGTGCCCCCAGGTCTCCCGAAAAAAATGGTACCTCACTTGTGTGAGTAGGCATAGTGGTTGTGACATGAAACAGCGCAAAACGCAGCATGGTCGCACCTCAATTTCCCAGTGAAATTTAGCACGTTTTGGACAAAAAGGCTTCCTTTTGTTTTTGCGCCGTAGCTCTGCCAGCACCTAGGGAAACCTAGCAAACCTATACATTTTTGAAAACTACACACCCAGGGGAATTCAGGATGGGGTGACTCGTCTGCCTACCCCCAGGTTTTGTTACCCAGAATCCCTTGCGAACATAAAAATTTGACCAAAAAAACACATTTTCCTCACATTTCTGTGGTGGAAAGTACTGGAATCTGCGTGGATCAACAAATTTCCACCCACCCAGCGTTCCCCCAGGTCTCTCGATAAAAACGGTACCTCACTTGTATGGGTCGGCCTTGTGCCTACGACAGGAAACGGCACAAAATGCAACGTGGTCGCACCTCAATTTCCCAGTGAAAGCTTGCGCTCTTTCGACAAAGAGACTACCTTTTGTTTTTGAGCCCTAGCTCAGCCGGCACCTAGGGAAACCTAGCAAACCTATATATCTTTGAAAAGTAGACACCCAGGGGAAATCAGGATGGGGTGACTCGACTGCCTATCACCAGGTTTTTTACCCAGAATCTCTTGCAAAGCTAAGAATTTGACAAAAAAAACACATTTTCCTCACATTTCTGTGGTGGAAAGTTCTGGAATCTGCGTGGCTCAACAAATTTCCACCCACCCAGCGTGCCCCCAGGTCTCCCGAAAAAAATGGTACCTCACTTGCGTGGGTAGGCATAGTGGCTGCGACATGAAACAGCGCAAAACTCAGCATGGTCGCACCTCAATTTCCCAGTGAAATTTAGCACGTTTTGGACAACAAGACTACCTTTTGTTTTTGCGCCGTAGCTCTGCTAGCACCTAGGGAAACCTAGCAAACCTATACATTTTTGAAAACTAGACACCCAGGGGAATTCAGGATGGGGTGACTCGTCTGCCTACCCCCAGGTTTTGTTACCCAGAATCCCTTGCAAACATAAAAATTTGACAAAAAAAGCACATTTTCCTCACATTTCTGTGGTGGAAAGTTCTAGAATCTGCGTGAATCAACAAATTTCCACACACCAAGCGTGCCCCCAGGTCTCCCGAAAAAAATGGTACCTCACTTGCGTGGGTAGGCATAGTGGCTGTGACATGAAACAGCGCAAAACGCAGCATGGTCGCACCTCAATTTCCCAGTGAAATTTAGCACGTTTTGGACAAAAAGACTACTTTTTGTCTTTGCGCCGTAGCTCTGCCAGCACCTAGAGAAACCTAGCAAACCTATACATTTTTTAAAACTAGACACCCAGGGGAATACAGGATGGGGTGACTCGTCTGCCTACCCCCAGGTTTTGTTACCCAGAATCCCTTGCAAACATAAAAATTTGACAAAAAAAAACACATTTTCCTCAAATTTCTGTGGTGGAAAGTTCTGGAATCTGCGTGGATCACCAAATTTCCACCCACCCAGCGTGCCCTCAGGTCTCCCGAAAAAAATGGTACCTCACTTGCGTGGGTAGGCATAGTGGCTGCGACATGAAACAGCGCAAAACGCAGCATGGTCACACCTGTATTTCACAGTGAAATTTAGCACGTTTTGGACAAAAAGACTACCTTTTTTTTTTGCGCCGTAGCTCTGCCAGCACCTAGGGAAACCTAGCAAACCTATACATTTTTGAAAACTAGACACCCAGGGGAATTTAGGATGGGGTGACTCGTCTGCCTACCCCCAGGTTTTGTTACCCAGAATCCCTTGCAAACATAAAAATTTGACAAAAAAAGCACATTTTCCTCACATTTCTGTGGTGGAAAGTTCTAGAATCTGCGTGGATCAACAAATTTCCACACACCAAGCGTGCCCCCAGGTCTCCCGAAAAAAATGGTACCTCACTTGCGTGGGTAGGCATAGTGGCTGTGACATGAAACAGCGCAAAACGCAGCATGGTCGCACCTCAATTTCCCAGTGAAATTTAGCACGTTTTGGACAAAAAGACTACCTTTTGTCTTTGCGCCGTAGCTCTGCCAGCACCTAGAGAAACCTAGCAAACCTATACATTTTTGACAACTAGACACCCAGGGGAATACAGGATGGGGTGATTCGTCTGCCTACCCCCAGGTTTTGTTACCCAGAATCCCTTGCAAACATAAAAATTTGACAAAAAAAACACATTTTACTCAAATTTCTGTGGTGGAAAGTTCTGGAATCTGCGTGGATCACCAAATTTCCACCCACCCAGCGTGCCCTCAGGTCTCCCGAAAAAAATGGTACCTCACTTGCGTGGGTAGGCATAGTGGCTGCGACATGAAACAGCGCAAAACGCAGCATGGTCACACCTGTATTTCACAGTGAAATTTAGCACGTTTTGGACAAAAAGACTACATTTTTTTTTTGCGCCGTAGCTCTGCCAGCACCTAGGGAAACCTAGCAAACCTATACATTTTTGAAAACTAGACACCCAGGGGAATTTAGGATGGGGTGACTCGTCTGCCTACCCCCAGGTTTTGTTACCCAGAATCCCTTGCAAACATAAAAATTTGACAAAAAAAACACATTTTCCTCACATTTCTGTGGTGGAAAGTTCTGTAGTCTGTGTGGTTCAACAAATTTCCACCCACCCAGCGTGCCCCCAGGTCTCCCGAAAAAAATGGTACCTCACTTGCGTGGGTAGGCATAGTGGCTGCGACATGAAACAGCGCAATACGCAACATGGTCGCACCTCAATTTCCCAGTGAAATTTAGCACGTTTTGGACAAAAAGACTACCTTTTGTTTTTGCGCAGTAGCTCTGCCAGCACCTAGGGAAACCTAGCAAACCTATACATTTTTGAAAACTAGACACCCAGGGGAATTTAGAATGGGGTGACTCGTCT
Source organism: Lissotriton helveticus (assembly GCF_964261635.1). Lineage (NCBI taxonomy): Eukaryota > Metazoa > Chordata > Amphibia > Caudata > Salamandridae > Lissotriton > Lissotriton helveticus. The sequence continues at coordinate 1,014,176,438 of NC_136072.1, forward strand.
GCCTACTCCCAGGTTTTGTTACCCAGAATCCCTTGCAAACATACAAATTTGACAAAAAAAACACATTTTCCTCACATTTCTGTGGTGGAAAGTTCTGGAATCTGTGTGGATCAACAAATTTCCACCCACCCAGCGTGCCCCCACGTCTCCCGAAAATAATGGTACCTCACTTGCGTGGGTAGGCATAGTGGCTGTGACATGAAACAGCGCAAAACGCAGCATGGTCGCACCTCAATTTCCCAGTGAAATTTAGCACGTTTTGGACAAAAAGACTACCTTTTGTTTTTGCGCAGTAGCTCTGCCAGCACCTAGGGAAACCTAGCAAACCTATACATTTCTGAAAACTAGACACCCAGGGGAATTCAGGATGGGGTGACTCGTCTGCCTACCCCCAGGTTTTGTTACCCAGAATCCCTTGCAAACCTAAATATTTGACAAAAAAAAACACATTTTCCTCTCATTTCTGTGGTGGAAAGTTCTGGAATCTGCGTGGATCAACAAATGTCCACCCACCCAGCGTGCCCCCAGGTCTCCCGAAAAAAATGGTACCTCACTTGCGTGGGTAGGAATAGTGGCTGTGACATGAAACAGCGCAAAACGCAGCATGGTCGCACCTCAATTTCCCAGTGAAATTTAGCACGTTTTGGACAAAAAGACTACCTTTGGTTTTTGCGCCGTAGCTCTGCCAGCACCTAGGGAAACCTAGCAAACCTATACATTTTTGAAAACTAGACACCCAGGGGAATTTAGGATGGGGTGACTCGTCTGCCTACCCCCAGGTTTTGTTACCCAGAATCCCTTGCAAACATAAAAATTTGACAAAAATAACACATTTTCCTCACATTTCTGTGGTGGAAAGTTCTGGAATCTGCGTGGATCAACAAATTTCCACCCACCCAGCGTTTCCCCAGGTCCCTCGATAAAAACGGTACCTCAATTGTATGGGTCGGCCTTGTGCCTACGACAGGAAACGGCACAAAATGCAACGTGGTCGCACCTCAATTTCCCAGTGAAAGCTAGCGCTCTTTCGACAAAGAGACTACCTTTTGTTTTTGAGCCCTAGCTCAGCCGGCACCTAGGGAAACCTAGCAAACCTATATATTTTTGAAAAGTAGACACCCAGGGGAAATCAGGATGGGGTGACTCGACTGCCTATCACCAGGTTTTGTTACCCAGAATCCCTTGCAAAGCTACTAATTTGACAAAAAAAACACATTTTCCTCACATTTCTGTGGTGGAAAGTTCTGGAATCTGCGTGGCTCAACAAATGTCCACCCACCCAGTGTGCTCCCAGGTCTCCAGAAAAAAATGGTACCTCACTTGCGTGGGTAGGCATAGTGGCTGCGACATGAAACAGCGCAAAACGCAGCATGGTCGCACCTCAATTTCCCAGTGAAATTTAGCACGTTTTGGACAAAAAGACTACCTTTTGTTTTTGCGCCGTAGCTCTGCCAGCACCTAGGGAAACCTAGCAAACCTATACATTTTTTAAAACTAGACACCCAGGGGAATTCAGGATGGGGTGACTCGTCTGCCTACCCCCAGGTTGTGTTACCCAGAATCCCTTGCAAACATAAACATTTGACAAAAAAACACATTTTTCTCACATTTCTGTGGTGGAAAGTTCTAGAATCTGCGTGGATCAACAAATTTCCACCCTCCCAGCGTGCCCCCAGGTCTCCCGAAAAAAATGGTACCTCACTTGCTTGGGTAGGCATAGTGGCTGCGACATGAAACAGCGCAATACGCAACATGGTCGCACCTCAATTTCCCAGTGAAATTTAGCACGTTTTTGACAAAAAGACTACCTTTTGTTTTTGCGCCGTAGCTCTGCCAGCACCTAGAGAAACCTAGCAAACCTATACATTTTTGAAAACTAGACACCCAGGGGAATTCAGGATGGGGTGACTTGTCTGCCTACCCCCAGGTTTTGTTACCCAGAATCCCTTGCAAACATAAAAATTTGACAAAAAAACACATTTTCCTCACATTTCTGTGGTGGAAAGTTCTGGAATCTGTGTGGATCAACAAATTTCCACCCACCCAGCGTGCCCCCACGTCTCCCAAAAAAAATGGTACCTCACTTGCGTGGGTAGGCATAGTGGCTGTGACATGAAACAGCGCAATACGCAGCATGGTCGCACCTCAATTTCCCAGTGAAATTTAGCACGTTTTGGACAAAAAGACTATCTTTTGTTTTTGCACCGTAGCTCTGCCAGCACCTAGGGAAACCTAGCAAACCTATACATTTTTTAAAACTAGACACCCAGGGGAATTTAGGATGGGGTGACTTGTCTGCCTACCCCCAGGTTTTGTTACCCAGAATCCCTTGCAAACATAAAACTTTGACAAAAAAACACATTTTCCTCACATTTCTGTGCTGGAAAGTTCTGGAATCTGAGTGGATCAACAAATTTCCACCCACCCAGCGTGCCCCCAGGTCTCCCGAAAAAAATGGTAGCTCACTTGCGTGGGTAGGCATAGTGGCTGCGACATGAAACAGCGCAAAACACAGCATGGTCGCACCTCAATTTCCCTGTGAAATTTAGCACGTTTTGGACAAAAAGACTACCTTTTTGTTTTGCGCCGTAGCTCTGCCAGCACCTAGGGAAACCTAGCAAACCTATACATTTTTGAAAACTAGACACCCAGGGGAATTCAGGATGGGGTGACTCGACTGCCTCCCACCAGGTTCTGTTACCCAGAATCCCTTGCAAACCGAAAAATTTGACCAAAAAAACACATTTTCGTCACATTTCTGTGGTGGAAAGTTCTGGAATCTGCGTGGATCCACAAAAATCCACCCACCCAGCGTTTCCCTAGGTCTCCTGAAAATAATGGTACCTCACTTGCGTGGATAGACATAGTGGCTGCAACAGGAAACAGTTCAAATCGTACGGTGGTGAATTTACATTACTCTATTGCAAAACTACCTTGTTTTTGGGGGGGGGCATCTGAGTTTGTGGCCCGGGGCTCGGTGGTATTCTTTGCAAAGTAGCAAACCCAAACAGTTCTGAAAACTAGACACCTGGGGGAGTCCAGGGAGGTATGGCATGCGTGAGTCCCCCAATGTTTTCCTACCCAGAAATCCTTGCAAACCTTAAAATTAGGTAAAAATAGCACTTTTCCAACCTTTTTCGCGTGGGATCGCCGTGCCGGCAAAAATGTCCTAGCACCCAGCGTTCCCCTTGTTCTCCCGAGTAAAAGGATACCTCACTTGTGTGGGTGCCCCAAAGCAGAACACGCCAAAAATGAATTTTGAAAAAAGTAGTATTTAGTAGTTTTTAAGTTTTACAAATTAAGCCCCCCAGCCTGAGTCACATGCCTTGGGCCCACCCACACAAGTGAGGTATTATTTTACTCGGGAGAACAAGGGAAACGCTGGGTGGTAGGACATTTGTGCCGGCAGCGAGATCCCACCTAAAAAAGTACAGAAAAGTGGGTTTTTTGACCAAAATGTAAGGTTTGCAGGGGTTTCTGGGTAGGAAAACATTGGGGGACCCATGCATGCCATACCTCCCTGGACTCCCCCGGGTGTCTAGTTCTCAGAACTGTTTGGGTTTGGTAGTTTGCAAAGATGCCCGCCAAGCCCCGGGCCAAAAGCTCAGGTGACCCCCTCAAAAAATACGATTGTTTGGCTAAAGGAAATATTTTTGGTCTCCACAGTAAGAATTGGGCCTTTTCCTAAAGCAGCCACTATGCCTACCCACGCAAGTGAGGTACCATTTTTATTGGGAGACCTTGGGGAACGCTGGGTGGGAGGTAATTTGTGTGAGCCCAGTGATGCCACGCTTTCCCACACTAAAACGTGTGAAAACATTGATTTTTTCCAGCTAAAAATGAGGTTTGCAAGGGATTCTGGGTAAAGGAACGTTGGAGGATCCACGCAAGCCATACCTCCTTGGAAGCCCCCGGGTGTCTACTTTTCAGAAATGTGTGGGTTTGGTAGGTTTCCCTAGATGGCTGTCTCGCACGGGGCCAAAAACCCAGGTAACCCCTCTTGCAAAAGCTAGTGGACTTGACATTGTCACCATTGTCAAATTCACCAGCTTTTGCAAGAGGGGTTATCTGGGTTTCTGGCCCCGTGCGAGACAGCCATCTATGGAAACCCACCAAACCCACACATTTCTGAAAAGTAGACACCCGGGGGCTTACAAGGAGGTATGGCTTGCGTGGATCCTCCAACGTTCCTTTACCCAGAATCCCTTGCAAACCTCATTTTTAGCTGGAAAAAATCAATTTTTTCACACGTTTTAGTGTGGGAAAGCGTGGCATCCCTGGGCTCACACAAATTACCTCCCACCCATCGTGCCCCCAGGTATCCCGATAAAAACGGTACCCCACTTGCGTGGGTAGCCATAGTGGCTGCAACAGGAAAAGGTCCAAATCGTATGGTGGTGAATTCTAAATACCCTGAAGCAATATAACTTTGATTTTTGGGGGGGGCACCTGAGTTTTTGGCCCGGGGCTGGGTGGTATTCTTTGGAAAGTAGCAAACCCAAACAGTTCTGAAAACTAGACAGCCGGGAGAGTCCAGGGAGGTATGGCATGCGTGGGTCCCCCAATGTTTTCCTACCCAGAACTCCTTGCCAACCTTAAAATTAGGTAAAAATTGCACTTTTCAAAACTTTTTGGCGTGGGATCGCCGTGCCGGCAAAAATGTCCTAGCACCCAGCGTTCCCCTTGTTCTCCCGAGTAAAAGGATACCTCACTTGTGTGGGTGCCCCAAAGCTGAACACGCCAAAAATGAATTTTGAAAAAAGTAGTATTTAGTATTATTTAAGTTTTACAAATTAAGCCCCCCAGCCTAAGTCACATGCCTTGGGCCCACCCACACAAGCGAGGTATCATTTTACTCGGGAGAACAAGGGAAACGCTGGGTGGTAGGACATTTGTGCCGGCAGCGAGATCCCACCCAAAAAAGTACGGAAAAGTGGGTTTTTTGACCAAAATTTAAGGTTTGCAGGGGTTTCTGGGTAGGAAAACATTGGGGGACCCACGCATGCCATACCTCCCTGGACTCCCGCGGGTGTCTAGTTCTCAGAACTGTTTGGGTTTGGTAGTTTGCAAAGATGCCCGCCAAGCCCCGGGCCAAAAGCTCAGGTGAACCCCTCAAAAATAAGATTGTTTGGCTAAAGATAATATTTTTGGTCTCCACAGTAAGAATTGGGCCTTTTCCTAAAGCAGCCACTATGCCTACCCACGCAAGTGAGGTACCATTTTTATCGGGAGGCCTTGGGGAACGCTGGGTGGGAGGTAATTTGTGTGAGCCCAGTGATGCCATGCTTTCCCACACTAAAACGTGTGAAAACATTGATTTTTTCCAGCTAAAAATGAGGTTTGCAAGGGATTCTGGGTAAAGGAACGTTGGAGGATCCACGCAAGCCATACCTCCTTGGAAGCCCCCGGGTGTCTACTTTTCAGAAATGTGTGGGTTTGGTAGGTTTCCATAGATGGCTGTCTCGCATGGGGCCAGAAACCCAGATAACCCCTCTTGCAAAAGCTGGTGAATTTGACAATGGTGACAATGTCAAGTCCACTAGCTTTTGCAAGAGGGAATACCTGGGTAGACAGCCATCTATGGAAACCTACCAAACCCACACATTTCTGAAAAGTAGACACCCGGGGGCTTCCAAGGAGGTATGGCTTGCGTGGATCCTCCAACGTTCCTTTACCCAGAATCCCTTGCAAACCTCATTTTTAGCTGGAAAAAATCAATTTTTTCACACGTTTTAGTGTGGGAAAGCGTGGCATCACTGGGCTCACACAAATTACCTCCCACCCAGCGTGCCCCCAGGTATCCCGATAAAAACGGTACCCCACTTGCGTGGGTAGCCATAGTGGCTGCAACAGGAAAAGGTCCAAAACGTATGGTGGTGAATTCTAAATACCCTGAAGCAATATAACTTTGATTTTTGGGGGGGGGGGCACCTGAATTTTTGGCCCGGGGCTGGGTGGTATTCTTTGGAAAGTAGCAAACCCAAACAGTTCTGAAAACTAGACAGCCGGGAGAGTCCAGGGAGGTATGGCATGCGTGGGTCCCCCAATGTTTTCCTACCCAGAACTCCTTGCCAACCTTAAAATTAGGTAAAAATTGCACTTTTCAAAACTTTTTGGCGTGGGATCGCCGTGCCGGCAAAAATGTCCTAGCACCCAGCGTTCCCCTTGTTCTCCCGAGTAAAAGGATACCTCACTTGTGTGGGTGCCCCAAAGCTGAACACGCCAAAAATGAATTTTGAAAAAAGTAGTATTTAGTAGTATTTAAGTTTTACAAATTAAGCCCCCCAGCCTAAGTCACATGCCTTGGGCCCACCCACACAAGCGAGGTATCATTTTACTCGGGAGAACAAGGGAAACGCTGGGTGGTAGGACATTTGTGCCGGCAGCGAGATCCCACCCAAAAAAGTACGGAAAAGTGGGTTTTTTGACCAAAATTTAAGGTTTGCAGGGGTTTCTGGGTAGGAAAACATTGGGGGACCCACGCATGCCATACCTCCCTGGACTCCCCCGGGTGTCTAGTTCTCAGAACTGTTTGGGTTTGGTAGTTTGCAAAGATGCCCGCCAAGCCCCGGGCCAAAAGCTCAGGTGAACCCCTCAAAAATAAGATTGTTTGGCTAAAGGAAATATTTTTGGTCTCCACAGTAAGAATTGGGCCTTTTCCTAAAGCATTATATATAGAGGGTCCCAGACCAAAACACAATTCCTGATTTTGAACACACACTATTTAAATGAATTTTAGAAACACACACTAAATGAAGGTGAACAGTGTTTTTAATTCACTGTACCAGGTAAACAATGAATGTTGAAAAATCAGACATTAAATATACATGATTCAATGCGCCCACAAAGAGAGGGGGAGGGGGGAGGTGCAGGGAGGGGGATGTATTTCACTAGATTTTACATCACTAGTTAACATTCAAGAACAACAACATAATACATAGTTCAAAACATAATTCCACATACATGAAAGCCATGGAACATGACATATATCATAGCAAAAGATTCCTAAGGAGATACTCCTATAATGATTAGTATATCAAACTAGGGTTAGGAGTTCCTTGTTGTAAGGTGTAGATGTCTACGTTTCGACCCCGATGGTGTAGGACAGTGGATCCTTACTGCGTGGGTCTTCGTCAGGACGTGATAGGTGAAGGGGAGGGGAATGATGGGGCGTTTAACTCTGCGCAAAAAAATAATAATAATTGTTACTCAACCGGTCTCAAATGAGTCCCGACACAACTACAAAAAGAAGGACAATAGAGTCCATTTATTAAAAATCAAAAGAAAGGAAATGGTAGGAGGTTCATGCCAAGTGAGAAATACTGGGTGGGCTAAAAGCCAAATAGTTATCTCATGCCACAGATCAACAAAAGAACTGCCATATGTGTCTAAAAACCTAAAAACCTTTATTACCAATGTGACCCAATGGGACAGGTAGGATTTAACTGGAAAAGACTCTTACACGACAGGGCATTAAATACCTTCGTCAGACGATTATGCACAAAAGGGGGGGGGGGCTACCACGTGTGAAGTCAAGATCTGCCGTATGTAACCAAAATTAAAAATCACATTTGTAAGCAAAACCCAAGTGGGGTGTTGAGACTGAGGTGAGGCTGTATAGATAAAGGCCCTACCTTGTTGTAAGCACCAAGGGTTAAGTCATGGATCAAAATGATTACCGGCTACATCTGAAAGCAACGGTAAACAGCGTGTCAGTAGCACAGTCGCATTCTCCAATGAATCAATGAAGACTCAATACAGCTCAAAACTCACCAGTGTGGGTTGTACACCGTGCTAAGCCGGCTCTTTATCCACAAATTAATTGACGCACGTTGTCAAGCTTGGCTCCGCATTATTGCTCTGCAAAAACATTGATAGACATCTTAGGAAAACGCCCAGCGTTTTAGAAATAACCCAGCGTTTTAAAAGTACGTCTTGCTGCTCCCAGCCAAGGGGAAGACTCACCCGCAATAGGGTTTGAAGGGCCAACCAGCCTTATTCCTAAAAAGAGACCTTTTTCAGTTGGGGCGCGTTGTCACAAAAGCATCTGCAGTGAACAAATCTGCAATATACAAGGTGAAAGGCTGCTTAAGGAAAAAGCCCAGCGTTAACAAATACGCATGGCTGCTCCCAGCCTGAGGGGAGACTCACCCGCAATATTGTGGAAGAAGCCAAACCGGGATTTTCTCTCCGACCAAATCAGGGAAAACCTCGTCGATATTTAAAAACCGCGTGTCACCATCTGTAGAGACACGGAGAAAGCACACTTAAACAGCCGCCCTTCGACTAACAGAACGCACGATTGCAGAACGCCAGGAGGGAGACCAAAAAGGCAGAGACTCACCCGCGCTGCTGACGGAAAATTCCGATAGTGGTGCCTGCGCGCCGCGTCTCCTGGAAACAGGAAGTGTTGCCCCGAGAGACGGAGTTATTTACTCTCATGTGAAGACAGACTCGGGTCAGACTCATAAAAACCTCATTTAAGCGGGGATTTCGTCAGGAAAAATAAACTCAATCAATGCTAGCGAATACAGCCAAGGTCAGGAATAAATAAACATATATACAGCTAAATTTATACAATAAATCGGATAGGGCCCATTGGCAAAAACGTGATCATAGCACTGGACCTACCACACAGGGCGGTCAAAAGGGCTACTCACTCCATGCAATCCCACCTTGTTAAGAAGTGAAAAAACATTCTTGAAGCCCATACATATTCATCTCACCCACCAGAGGGTCCGAATGGATCATATATTATAAATGTCAGACATGCCAGAATGGTGACAGGGGGCGTCAAAGCCGCTGTACATACCTAAATAGGTGGTAAATGGCGCAAACCTACCTGGCAAGGCGGTTAAAGCGCTCTATTATTGAAATTGAAACATTCAGGTACATTGCACATTTGTAAGACAAAAAAATACTGCTTATTGGGTAGGTTATACCAGGTTCATAGCTTCAAAAAGTCCACATGACACATCCCACATAGGTTTCGAAAGGATCAGAAGGTAAGGAAGCATCATACGCCATTATATATCCCTAGAACATTGATGTACTTGCGCGAACCTGCCAGGCACGGTGGTTAAGGCGCTATGTAGCCCAAGGGTAACATTTAGAAGCAAAAATACACATTTGGAACATCTTAATCCACAACTAAATGTTGAGGCACATTGATGAAGACACTCTCAAACAGGAATAAAGCATACTAACATAGATATTTCACAGAGTAGCCATTTGGGCGAAACTGCTTTCAGACTCATTAAGGCCCCCTCGTACAGAGTCAAAAAACCGGATCCATTTGATTTCTCTCATATTCAAAATGGGTTCAATGCTCCCACCCCTCGGACCCAGCTTAGCCTGCTCCAAAACTAACCACCTCAAACTCTCTGGTGGATGGCTCTTTTCATTACAATGTTCCACCAGGGGTGCGCCTGCAACCTTGCATCTCACACGGCTGCAGTGTTGGAAAAAACGTACTTTGACTCGTTGCTGGGTTTGACCCACATAGATCAAGTCACAGGGGCATATAATGCAGTATATTACGTCGGTCGAATTGCAATTCGTGTGCGATTTTAGTGGTACTTGTTGTTGACCGTGGCTAAAGACCTTAGTTTGGATTGTCGCAGGGCATGCTTTGCATGAGCCGCATCGGTAATGGCCCACAATGGGGGGCAGGTTCCACATGGTTGTGATGGTAGGTGCATCTTTGGTCGGCAGGAAGGAGCGAACCACACTATCCCGAATGTTCTTAGCCTTCTTAAAAGCATGAAGGGGCAATGAGTTACACCCAAGATCTTCTGATATCAAATTCCAATATTTATTGATGGTTTTTTCACCTCATTGCTCCTTGTGGAGAAAGTTGTCACACAGATGAGGCGCTCCTCGTGGTTCACCAGTTTGTCACTAGGTTGGAGCAAGATTTCTCTTGGGTTGAACCATGCTCTTTTTTTGGCTTTATTTACCAGGCGTCTGGGGTATCCACGTTCGAGCAACCTGTTCATCAACACGGTGGACTGCTCTATGTAGTCATCCTTCCTACTGCAGTTGCGTCGAATCCTTAAAAACTGACCAAACGGAAGGTTGTCCCGGAGACCTCGGGGGTGGTGGCTAGAGTATAGTAGAAGAGAGTTCCTCTCCGTCGGTTTCCTGAACAGTGTAGTTTTTAAGGTGTCATCTTCCACAAAAATAGTAAGGTCCAAGAAATCTATTGTTTTTTTATCGAAATGGATAGTGAACTTGATGTCCGGGGAGCGTGAATTGAGCCAATTGAAAAATCCGGTGATTTCGTCCTCAGTGCCTGACCAGATACAGATGATATCGTCAATATATCTCATCCAGGTTTTTATGTGTGGTCTGAAAGGGTTAGCGTCAGTAAGTACAAACGTGTCCTCATACATGGACATAAAGATAATGGCCAAATCTGGGGCAAAGGCAGCCCCCATCGCCACACCCTTGGTCTGGAGATAGAAACAGTTTCTGAAGACAAAGAAATTCCTCATCATCGCAATTTTTAATAATAGAATGATGAAAGATGTAGGCACCCAGGTTGGAGCCTCCCGCTTATCTAGTGCAATAGTCATTGCCATGAGAGCCTCCTCTTGGGGTATGCTTGTATACAGGGAGACGATGTCACAGGTTACTAGAAGATCTTTAGCGGAGTCATAGGGATGCCCTTCAATCAGGTTGATGGTATGAGTAGTATCCCTGAGATAAGTGGTAGTGGCTTCTGCTATAGGTTTCAAAAAAACATCTATGTATCTACATAGGGGTTCCAGAACAGAACCACACCCCGAGACAATCGGGCGTCCGGGAGGCTGGTGGAGATCCTTGTGTACTTTGGGTAGGGTATAGATGGTTGGGAGTCGTGGATGCCTCTGGTTCAAATATTGAAATTCGTGTTCCGATAGGAAACCTTGTTGTCGTCCATCCTCCGTAACCCTCAGGATCTCGGCCGTGATGTCCTTTGATGGGTCACCACCCAATTGCTTGTAGCTAAATCCATCGTTCAGCTGTCGCAAAATTTCCTGAGTGTAGTTATCCAAATCTTGGACAACTATCGCCCCGCCCTTGTCGGCCGGTTTCACAACTATTTCAGTGTTGTCTCTTATCGTCTTGAGTGCTGATTGTTCTGCACGGCTAATGTTATTTCTGACAAACTTGTTGTCATCAAGGATAGACCTTACATCCCTAAGTACGAGACTTTCATACGCAAGGATCCGCTGGGTCATGGCATAAGTCGATGGTACGAAAGTAGATGGTACCCTCAGGTTTGTGGCAGATAGCATCGGTTGAGGTGGCTTGTTCCTGAAGAAGTATCTGAGTCTTATCTTTCTGAAGAATTTGTGGAGTTCAACCTCCGTGTTGAACGGATCTGGTTTGGAGGTTGGAACGAAGGATAAACCACGGCTCAATACTTTAACTTCATCGTCTTGGAGGGTGTATTTGGAAATGTTAATCACAGGAGACGTCTTTGTCACCATCGGTAGGTTTTTCTGCGGGTCGACCTCTCCCCGTGTTCCTCTTGAGGGAAGCTCACTTGCTTGGCACCTCTCCCTCTCCCGGAGTCCCATTCTTGGCCTGGGTTGAATTGGCCCCTGCCTGTCCCCCTGTCCCACATGTTCCCACGGCCCCGGGGGGGTCTCCATCCTCCCTGCCCTAAAAAAGGGGGGGGTTGGTAGAAAGGACCGTATGGATCTGGATAGACGTATGCGCCACTCGGGCCAGGTCGGTCTGAGTCCTCACCCGAACTGTACGAGGAGTCCGAAAAAGTTGTAAAATTTCGTCTACCTCTATAGGCACCGCGGCCGCGGTTTGTGAATCTCCCTTGGTTGTCCTGTCTATAGTAGTCGTCCTGCAGGTAGGGGTATGTTCTCTTTTTATCATATGTTTTTACGTCCCGTGCCAGTTTCTCAAGTTTTTTCTTTATCGTGGTCGTTTCAAAGTCCTGGAGTGTTGCCACTAGTTTGGTCAGGGCTTCTTTAGAGTTGGTCAGTGTGGCATCCCCAATGATTGTGGCCTTCAGATCCGCTATTTGCTTTGTTAAAAGCGCAATCTGTTCACTAGCCGTTTCGATGCCGAGGACCATCCAATGTCGCGAACAATTGTTCGCGACAAAACTAAAGCCTTCCCGGAATTTTGGCACATCAATAAAGATTGCGGGTTCAACTTTAACCTGTAGGCCTACAGGGATGATGTTGGATTGGAGGCACTGCGCTAGGAAATGTCCATGTAGTTTGGTTCTGATGAGCTTCTTTTCAAGGCGTTCCAACTGGTTGACCTTATCATTGAGAGAGAAGTCAAGGGCAGGTGTGGTTGGGGAGAGAAAGCTACTTGCAGAGTCCGATAAAAATTGCTTAATGTATTCCTCAGTATAGGATAGAACCTCCTTGTCGACCATGATGGTCGAAATAAATTATAAAACAAAAAATTGGAGTTCCAGAAAAAATGAAAAAAGATCTAACTAGAATGAGAAAAGGGGGAACCTCGCAGGCCAGCGCCTGCTCGAAGTATGTTATACAAGGGGGGTTGTACCCATATGGTCAGTGGGACCTGGGTGATCAATAGCGTTATATATAGAGGGTCCCAGACCAAAACACAATTCCTGATTTTGAACACACACTATTTAAATGAATTTTAGAAACACACACTAAATGAAGGTGAACAGTGTTTTTAATTCACTGTACCAGGTAAACAATGAATGTTGAAAAATCAGACATTAAATATACATGATTCAATGCGCCCACAAAGAGAGGGGGAGGGGGGAGGTGCAGGGAGGGGGATGTATTTCACTAGATTTTACATCACTAGTTAACATTCAAGAACAACAACATAATACATAGTTCAAAACATAATTCCACATACATGAAAGCCATGGAACATGACATATATCATAGCAAAAGATTCCTAAGGAGATACTCCTATAATGATTAGTATATCAAACTAGGGTTAGGAGTTCCTTGTTGTAAGGTGTAGATGTCTACGTTTCGACCCCGATGGTGTAGGACAGTGGATCCTTACTGCGTGGGTCTTCGTCAGGACGTGATAGGTGAAGGGGAGGGGAATGATGGGGCGTTTAACTCTGCGCAAAAAAATAATAATAATTGTTACTCAACCGGTCTCAAATGAGTCCCGACACAACTACAAAAAGAAGGACAATAGAGTCCATTTATTAAAAATCAAAAGAAAGGAAATGGTAGGAGGTTCATGCCAAGTGAGAAATACTGGGTGGGCTAAGAGCCAAATAGTTATCTCATGCCACAGATCAACAAAAGAACTGCCATATGTGTCTAAAAACCTAAAAACCTTTATTACCAATGTGACCCAATGGGACAGGTAGGATTTAACTGGAAAAGACTCTTACACGACAGGGCATTAAATACCTTCGTCAGACGATTATGCACAAAAGGGGGGGGGGGCTACCACGTGTGAAGTCAAGATCTGCCGTATGTAACCAAAATTAAAAATCACATTTGTAAGCAAAACCCAAGTGGGGTGTTGAGACTGAGGTGAGGCTGTATAGATAAAGGCCCTACCTTGTTGTAAGCACCAAGGGTTAAGTCATGGATCAAAATGATTACCGGCTACATCTGAAAGCAACGGTAAACAGCGTGTCAGTAGCACAGTCGCATTCTCCAATGAATCAATGAAGACTCAATACAGCTCAAAACTCACCAGTGTGGGTTGTACACCGTGCTAAGCCGGCTCTTTATCCACAAATTAATTGACGCACGTTGTCAAGCTTGGCTCCGCATTATTGCTCTGCAAAAACATTGATAGACATCTTAGGAAAACGCCCAGCGTTTTAGAAATAACCCAGCGTTTTAAAAGTACGTCTTGCTGCTCCCAGCCAAGGGGAAGACTCACCCGCAATAGGGTTTGAAGGGCCAACCAGCCTTATTCCTAAAAAGAGACCTTTTTCAGTTGGGGCGCGTTGTCACAAAAGCATCTGCAGTGAACAAATCTGCAATATACAAGGTGAAAGGCTGCTTAAGGAAAAAGCCCAGCGTTAACAAATACGCATGGCTGCTCCCAGCCTGAGGGGAGACTCACCCGCAATATTGTGGAAGAAGCCAAACCGGGATTTTCTCTCCGACCAAATCAGGGAAAACCTCGTCGATATTTAAAAACCGCGTGTCACCATCTGTAGAGACACGGAGAAAGCACACTTAAACAGCCGCCCTTCGACTAACAGAACGCACGATTGCAGAACGCCAGGAGGGAGACCAAAAAGGCAGAGACTCACCCGCGCTGCTGACGGAAAATTCCGATAGTGGTGCCTGCGCGCCGCGTCTCCTGGAAACAGGAAGTGTTGCCCCGAGAGACGGAGTTATTTACTCTCATGTGAAGACAGACTCGGGTCAGACTCATAAAAACCTCATTTAAGCGGGGATTTCGTCAGGAAAAATAAACTCAATCAATGCTAGCGAATACAGCCAAGGTCAGGAATAAATAAACATATATACAGCTAAATTTATACAATAAATCGGATAGGGCCCATTGGCAAAAACGTGATCATAGCACTGGACCTACCACACAGGGCGGTCAAAAGGGCTACTCACTCCATGCAATCCCACCTTGTTAAGAAGTGAAAAAACATTCTTGAAGCCCATACATATTCATCTCACCCACCAGAGGGTCCGAATGGATCATATATTATAAATGTCAGACATGCCAGAATGGTGACAGGGGGCGTCAAAGCCGCTGTACATACCTAAATAGGTGGTAGATGGCGCAAACCTACCTGGCAAGGCGGTTAAAGCGCTCTATTATTGAAATTGAAACATTCAGGTACATTGCACATTTGTAAGACAAAAAAATACTGCTTATTGGGTAGGTTATACCAGGTTCATAGCTTCAAAAAGTCCACATGACACATCCCACATAGGTTTCGAAAGGATCAGAAGGTAAGGAAGCATCATACGCCATTATATATCCCTAGAACATTGATGTACTTGCGCGAACCTGCCAGGCACGGTGGTTAAGGCGCTATGTAGCCCAAGGGTAACATTTAGAAGCAAAAATACACATTTGGAACATCTTAATCCACAACTAAATGTTGAGGCACATTGATGAAGACACTCTCAAACAGGAATAAAGCATACTAACATAGATATTTCACAGAGTAGCCATTTGGGCGAAACTGCTTTCAGACTCATTAAGGCCCCCTCGTACAGAGTCAAAAAACCGGATCCATTTGATTTCTCTCATATTCAAAATGGGTTCAATGCTCCCACCCCTCGGACCCAGCTTAGCCTGCTCCAAAACTAACCACCTCAAACTCTCTGGTGGATGGCTCTTTTCATTACAATGTTCCACCAGGGGTGCGCCTGCAACCTTGCATCTCACACGGCTGCAGTGTTGGAAAAAACGTACTTTGACTCGTTGCTGGGTTTGACCCACATAGATCAAGTCACAGGGGCATATAATGCAGTATATTACGTCGGTCGAATTGCAATTCGTGTGCGATTTTAGTGGTACTTGTTGTTGACCGTGGCTAAAGACCTTAGTTTGGATTGTCGCCCGATTGTCTCGGGGTGTGGTTCTGTTCTGGAACCCCTATGTAGATACATAGATGTTTTTTTGAAACCTATAGCAGAAGCCACTACCACTTATCTCAGGGATACTACTCATACCATCAACCTGATTGAAGGGCATCCCTATGACTCCGCTAAAGATCTTCTAGTAACCTGTGACATCGTCTCCCTGTATACAAGCATACCCCAAGAGGAGGCTCTCATGGCAATGACTATTGCACTAGATAAGCGGGAGGCTCCAACCTGGGTGCCTACATCTTTCATCATTCTATTATTAAAAATTGCGATGATGAGGAATTTCTTTGTCTTCAGAAACTGTTTCTATCTCCAGACCAAGGGTGTGGCGATGGGGGCTGCCTTTGCCCCAGATTTGGCCATTATCTTTATGTCCATGTATGAGGACACGTTTGTACTTACTGACGCTAACCCTTTCAGACCACACATAAAAACCTGGATGAGATATATTGACGATATCATCTGTATCTGGTCAGGCACTGAGGACGAAATCACCGGATTTTTCAATTGGCTCAATTCACGGTCCCCGGACATCAAGTTCACTATCCATTTCGATAAAAAAACAATAGATTTCTTGGACCTTACTATTTTTGTGGAAGATGACACCTTAAAAACTACACTGTTCAGGAAACCGACGGAGAGGAACTCTCTTCTACTATACTCTAGCCACCACCCCCGAGGTCTCCAGGACAACCTTCCGTTTGGTCAGTTTTTAAGGATTCGACGCAACTGCAGTAGGAAGGATGACTACATAGAGCAGTCCACCGTGTTGATGAACAGGTTGCTCGAACGTGGATACCCCAGACGCCTGGTAAATAAAGCCAAAAAAAGAGCATGGTTCAACCCAAGAGAAATCTTGCTCCAACCTAGTGACAAACTGGTGAACCACGAGGAGCGCCTCATCTGTGTGACAACTTTCTCCACAAGGAGCAATGAGGTGAAAAAAACCATCAATAAATATTGGAATTTGATATCAGAAGATCTTGGGTGTAACTCATTGCCCCTTCATGCTTTTAAGAAGGCTAAGAACATTCGGGATAGTGTGGTTCGCTCCTTCCTGCCGACCAAAGATGCACCTACCATCACAACCATGTGGAACCTGCCCCCCATTGTGGGCCATTACCGATGCGGCTCATGCAAAGCATGCCCTGCGACAATCCAAACTAAGGTCTTTAGCCACGGTCAACAACAAGTACCACTAAAATCGCACACGAATTGCAATTCGACCGACGTAATATACTGCATTATATGCCCCTGTGACTTGATCTATGTGGGTCAAACCCAGCAACGAGTCAAAGTACGTTTTTTCCAACACTGCAGCCGTGTGAGATGCAAGGTTGCAGGCGCACCCCTGGTGGAACATTGTAATGAAAAGAGCCATCCACCAGAGAGTTTGAGGTGGTTAGTTTTGGAGCAGGCTAAGCTGGGTCCGAGGGGTGGGAGCATTGAACCCATTTTGAATATGAGAGAAATCAAATGGATCCGGTTTTTTGACTCTGTACGAGGGGGCCTTAATGAGTCTGAAAGCAGTTTCGCCCAAATGGCTACTCTGTGAAATATCTATGTTAGTATGCTTTATTCCTGTTTGAGAGTGTCTTCATCAATGTGCCTCAACATTTAGTTGTGGATTAAGATGTTCCAAATGTGTATTTTTGCTTCTAAATGTTACCCTTGGGCTACATAGCGCCTTAACCACCGTGCCTGGCAGGTTCGCGCAAGTACATCAATGTTCTAGGGATATATAATGGCGTATGATGCTTCCTTACCTTCTGATCCTTTCGAAACCTATGTGGGATGTGTCATGTGGACTTTTTGAAGCTATGAACCTGGTATAACCTACCCAATAAGCAGTATTTTTTTGTCTTACAAATGTGCAATGTACCTGAATGTTTCAATTTCAATAATAGAGCGCTTTAACCGCCTTGCCAGGTAGGTTTGCGCCATCTACCACCTATTTAGGTATGTACAGCGGCTTTGACGCCCCCTGTCACCATTCTGGCATGTCTGACATTTATAATATATGATCCATTCGGACCCTCTGGTGGGTGAGATGAATATGTATGGGCTTCAAGAATGTTTTTTCACTTCTTAACAAGGTGGGATTGCATGGAGTGAGTAGCCCTTTTGACCGCCCTGTGTGGTAGGTCCAGTGCTATGATCACGTTTTTGCCAATGGGCCCTATCCGATTTATTGTATAAATTTAGCTGTATATATGTTTATTTATTCCTGACCTTGGCTGTATTCGCTAGCATTGATTGAGTTTATTTTTCCTGACGAAATCCCCGCTTAAATGAGGTTTTTATGAGTCTGACCCGAGTCTGTCTTCACATGAGAGTAAATAACTCCGTCTCTCGGGGCAACACTTCCTGTTTCCAGGAGACGCGGCGCGCAGGCACCACTATCGGAATTTTCCGTCAGCAGCGCGGGTGAGTCTCTGCCTTTTGGTCTCCCTCCTGGCGTTCTGCAATCGTGCGTTCTGTTAGTCGAAGGGCGGCTGTTTAAGTGTGCTTTCTCCGTGTCTCTACAGATGGTGACACGCGGTTTTTAAATATCGACGAGGTTTTCCCTGATTTGGTCGGAGAGAAAATCCCGGTTTGGCTTCTTCCACAATATTGCGGGTGAGTCTCCCTCAGGCTGGGAGCAGCCATGCGTATTTGTTAACGCTGGGCTTTTTTCCTTAAGCAGCCTTTCACCTTGTATATTGCAGATTTGTTCACTGCAGATGCTTTTGTGACAACGCGCCCCAACTGAAAAAGGTCTCTTTTTAGGAATAAGGCTGGTTGGCCCTTCAAACCCTATTGCGGGTGAGTCTTCCCTTGGCTGGGAGCAGCAAGACGTACTTTTAAACGCTGGGTTATTTCTAAAACGCTGGGCGTTTTCCTAAGATGTCTATCATGTTTTTGCAGAGCAATAATGCGGAGCCAAGCTTGACAACGTGCGTCAATTAATTTGTGGATAAAGAGCCGGCTTAGCACGGTGTACAACCCACACTGGTGAGTTTGAGCTGTATTGAGTCTTCATTGATTCATTGGAGAATGCGACTGTGCTACTGACACGCTGTTTACCGTTGCTTTCAGATGTAGCCGGTAATCATTTTGATCCATGACTTAACCCTTGTGCTTACAACAAGGTAGGGCCTTTATCTATACAGCCTCACCTCAGTCTCAACACCCCACTTGGGTTTTGCTTACAAATGTGATTTTTAATTTTGGTTACATACGGCAGATCTTGACTTCACACGTGGTAGCCCCCCCCCCTTTTGTGCATAATCGTCTGACGAAGGTATTTAATGCCCTGTCGTGTAAGAGTCTTTTCCAGTTAAATCCTACCTGTCCATTGGGTCACATTGGTAATAAAGGTTTTTAGGTTTTTAGACACATATGGCAGTTCTTTTGTTGATCTGTGGGCATGAGATAACTATTTGGCTTTTAGCCCACCCAGTATTTCTCACTTGGCATGAACCTCCTACCATTTCTTTCTTTTGATTTTTAATAAATGGACTCTTTGTCCTTCTTTTTGTAGTTGTGTCGGGACTCATTTGAGGACCGGTTGAGTAACAATTATTATTATTTTTTTGCGCAGAGTTAAAACGCCCCATCATTCTCCCCTCCCCTTCACCTATCACGTCCTGACGAAGACCCACGCAGTAAGGATCCACTGTCCTACACCATCGGGGTCGAAACGTAGACATCTACACCTTACAACAAGGAACTCCTAACCCTAGTTTGATATACTAATCATTATAGGAGTATCTCCTTAGGAATCTTTTGCTATGATATATGTCATGTTCCATGGCTTTCATGTATGTGGAATTATGTTTTGAACTATGTATTATGTTGTTGTTCTTGAATGTTAACTAGTGATGTAAAATCTAGTGAAATACATCCCCCTCCCTGCACCTCCCCCCTCCCCCTCTCTTTGTGGGCGCATTGAATCATGTATATTTAATGTCTGATTTTTCAACATTCATTGTTTACCTGGTACAGTGAATTAAAAACACTGTTCACCTTCATTTAGTGTGTGTTTCTAAAATTCATTTAAATAGTGTGTGTTCAAAATCAGGAATTGTGTTTTGGTCTGGGACCCTCTATATATAACGCTATTGATCACCCAGGTCCCACTGACCATATGGGTACAACCCCCCTTGTATAACATACTTCGAGCAGGCGCTGGCCTGCGAGGTTCCCCCTTTTCTCATTCTAGTTAGATCTTTTTTCATTTTTTCTGGAACTCCAATTTTTTGTTTTATAATTTATTTCGACCATCATGGTCGACAAGGAGGTTCTATCCTATACTGAGGAATACATTAAGCAATTTTTATCGGACTCTGCAAGTAGCTTTCTCTCCCCAACCACACCTGCCATTGACTTCTCTCTCAATGATAAGGTCAACCAGTTGGAACGCCTTGAAAAGAAGCTCATCAGAACCAAACTACATGGACATTTCCTAGCGCAGTGCCTCCAATCCAACATCATCCCTGTAGGCCTACAGGTTAAAGTTGAACCAGCAATCTTTATTGATGTGCCAAAATTCCGGGAAGGCTTTAGTTTTGTCGCGAACAATTGTTCGCGACATTGGATGGTCCTCGGCATCGAAACGGCTAGTGAACAGATTGCGCTTTTAACAAAGCAAATAGCGGATCTGAAGGCCACAATCATTGGGGATGCCACACTGACCAACTCTAAAGAAGCCCTGACCAAACTAGTGGCAACACTCCAGGACTTTGAAACGACCACGATAAAGAAAAAACTTGAGAAACTGGCACGGGACGTAAAAACATATGATAAAAAGAGAACATACCCCTACCTGCAGGACGACTACTATAGACAGGACAACCAAGGGAGATTCACAAACCGCGGCCGCGGTGCCTATAGAGGTAGACGAAATTTTACAACTTTTTCGGACTCCTCGTACAGTTCGGGTGAGGACTCAGACCGACCTGGCCCGAGTGGCGCATACGTCTATCCAGATCCATACGGTCCTTTCTACCAACCCCCCCCTTTTTTAGGGCAGGGAGGATGGAGACCCCCCCGGGGCCGTGGGAACATGTGGGACAGGGGGACAGGCAGGGGCCAATTCAACCCAGGCCAAGAATGGGACTCCGGGAGAGGGAGAGGTGCCAAGCAAGTGAGCTTCCCTCAAGAGGAACACGGGGAGAGGTCGACCCGCAGAAAAACCTACCGATGGTGACAAAGACGTCTCCTGTGATTAACATTTCCAAATACACCCTCCAAGACGATGAAGTTAAAGTATTGAGCCGTGGTTTATCCTTCGTTCCAACCTCCAAACCAGATCCGTTCAACACGGAGGTTGAACTCCACAAATTCTTCAGAAAGATAAGACTCAGATACTTCTTCAGGAACAAGCCACCTCAACCGATGCTATCTGCCACAAACCTGAGGGTACCATCTACTTTCGTACCATCGACTTATGCCATGACCCAGCGGATCCTTGCGTATGAAAGTCTCGTACTTAGGGATGTAAGGTCTATCCTTGATGACAACAAGTTTGTCAGAAATAACATTAGCCGTGCAGAACAATCAGCACTCAAGACGATAAGAGACAACACTGAAATAGTTGTGAAACCGGCCGACAAGGGCGGGGCGATAGTTGTCCAAGATTTGGATAACTACACTCAGGAAATTTTGCGACAGCTGAACGATGGATTTAGCTACAAGCAATTGGGTGGTGACCCATCAAAGGACATCACGGCCGAGATCCTGAGGGTTACGGAGGATGGACGACAACAAGGTTTCCTATCGGAACACGAATTTCAATATTTGAACCAGAGGCATCCACGACTCCCAACCATCTATACCCTACCCAAAGTACACAAGGATCTCCACCAGCCTCCCGGACGCCCGATTGTCTCGGGGTGTGGTTCTGTTCTGGAACCCCTATGTAGATACATAGATGTTTTTTTGAAACCTATAGCAGAAGCCACTACCACTTATCTCAGGGATACTACTCATACCATCAACCTGATTGAAGGGCATCCCTATGACTCCGCTAAAGATCTTCTAGTAACCTGTGACATCGTCTCCCTGTATACAAGCATACCCCAAGAGGAGGCTCTCATGGCAATGACTATTGCACTAGATAAGCGGGAGGCTCCAACCTGGGTGCCTACATCTTTCATCATTCTATTATTAAAAATTGCGATGATGAGGAATTTCTTTGTCTTCAGAAACTGTTTCTATCTCCAGACCAAGGGTGTGGCGATGGGGGCTGCCTTTGCCCCAGATTTGGCCATTATCTTTATGTCCATGTATGAGGACACGTTTGTACTTACTGACGCTAACCCTTTCAGACCACACATAAAAACCTGGATGAGATATATTGACGATATCATCTGTATCTGGTCAGGCACTGAGGACGAAATCACCGGATTTTTCAATTGGCTCAATTCACGCTCCCCGGACATCAAGTTCACTATCCATTTCGATAAAAAAACAATAGATTTCTTGGACCTTACTATTTTTGTGGAAGATGACACCTTAAAAACTACACTGTTCAGGAAACCGACGGAGAGGAACTCTCTTCTACTATACTCTAGCCACCACCCCCGAGGTCTCCGGGACAACCTTCCGTTTGGTCAGTTTTTAAGGATTCGACGCAACTGCAGTAGGAAGGATGACTACATAGAGCAGTCCACCGTGTTGATGAACAGGTTGCTCGAACGTGGATACCCCAGACGCCTGGTAAATAAAGCCAAAAAAAGAGCATGGTTCAACCCAAGAGAAATCTTGCTCCAACCTAGTGACAAACTGGTGAACCACGAGGAGCGCCTCATCTGTGTGACAACTTTCTCCACAAGGAGCAATGAGGTGAAAAAAACCATCAATAAATATTGGAATTTGATATCAGAAGATCTTGGGTGTAACTCATTGCCCCTTCATGCTTTTAAGAAGGCTAAGAACATTCGGGATAGTGTGGTTCGCTCCTTCCTGCCGACCAAAGATGCACCTACCATCACAACCATGTGGAACCTGCCCCCCATTGTGGGCCATTACCGATGCGGCTCATGCAAAGCATGCCCTGCGACAATCCAAACTAAGGTCTTTAGCCACGGTCAACAACAAGTACCACTAAAATCGCACACGAATTGCAATTCGACCGACGTAATATACTGCATTATATGCCCCTGTGACTTGATCTATGTGGGTCAAACCCAGCAACGAGTCAAAGTACGTTTTTTCCAACACTGCAGCCGTGTGAGATGCAAGGTTGCAGGCGCACCCCTGGTGGAACATTGTAATGAAAAGAGCCATCCACCAGAGAGTTTGAGGTGGTTAGTTTTGGAGCAGGCTAAGCTGGGTCCGAGGGGTGGGAGCATTGAACCCATTTTGAATATGAGAGAAATCAAATGGATCCGGTTTTTTGACTCTGTACGAGGGGGCCTTAATGAGTCTGAAAGCAGTTTCGCCCAAATGGCTACTCTGTGAAATATCTATGTTAGTATGCTTTATTCCTGTTTGAGAGTGTCTTCATCAATGTGCCTCAACATTTAGTTGTGGATTAAGATGTTCCAAATGTGTATTTTTGCTTCTAAATGTTACCCTTGGGCTACATAGCGCCTTAACCACCGTGCCTGGCAGGTTCGCGCAAGTACATCAATGTTCTAGGGATATATAATGGCGTATGATGCTTCCTTACCTTCTGATCCTTTCGAAACCTATGTGGGATGTGTCATGTGGACTTTTTGAAGCTATGAACCTGGTATAACCTACCCAATAAGCAGTATTTTTTTGTCTTACAAATGTGCAATGTACCTGAATGTTTCAATTTCAATAATAGAGCGCTTTAACCGCCTTGCCAGGTAGGTTTGCGCCATCTACCACCTATTTAGGTATGTACAGCGGCTTTGACGCCCCCTGTCACCATTCTGGCATGTCTGACATTTATAATATATGATCCATTCGGACCCTCTGGTGGGTGAGATGAATATGTATGGGCTTCAAGAATGTTTTTTCACTTCTTAACAAGGTGGGATTGCATGGAGTGAGTAGCCCTTTTGACCGCCCTGTGTGGTAGGTCCAGTGCTATGATCACGTTTTTGCCAATGGGCCCTATCCGATTTATTGTATAAATTTAGCTGTATATATGTTTATTTATTCCTGACCTTGGCTGTATTCGCTAGCATTGATTGAGTTTATTTTTCCTGACGAAATCCCCGCTTAAATGAGGTTTTTATGAGTCTGACCCGAGTCTGTCTTCACATGAGAGTAAATAACTCCGTCTCTCGGGGCAACACTTCCTGTTTCCAGGAGACGCGGCGCGCAGGCACCACTATCGGAATTTTCCGTCAGCAGCGCGGGTGAGTCTCTGCCTTTTTGGTCTCCCTCCTGGCGTTCTGCAATCGTGCGTTCTGTTAGTCGAAGGGCGGCTGTTTAAGTGTGCTTTCTCCGTGTCTCTACAGATGGTGACACGCGGTTTTTAAATATCGACGAGGTTTTCCCTGATTTGGTCGGAGAGAAAATCCCGGTTTGGCTTCTTCCACAATATTGCGGGTGAGTCTCCCCTCAGGCTGGGAGCAGCCATGCGTATTTGTTAACGCTGGGCTTTTTCCTTAAGCAGCCTTTCACCTTGTATATTGCAGATTTGTTCACTGCAGATGCTTTTGTGACAACGCGCCCCAACTGAAAAAGGTCTCTTTTTAGGAATAAGGCTGGTTGGCCCTTCAAACCCTATTGCGGGTGAGTCTTCCCCTTGGCTGGGAGCAGCAAGACGTACTTTTAAAACGCTGGGTTATTTCTAAAACGCTGGGCGTTTTCCTAAGATGTCTATCAATGTTTTTGCAGAGCAATAATGCGGAGCCAAGCTTGACAACGTGCGTCAATTAATTTGTGGATAAAGAGCCGGCTTAGCACGGTGTACAACCCACACTGGTGAGTTTTGAGCTGTATTGAGTCTTCATTGATTCATTGGAGAATGGAAACCTACCAAACCCACACATTTCTGAAAAGTAGACACCCGGGGGCTTCCAAGGAGGTATGGCTTGCGTGGATCCTCCAACGTTCCTTTACCCAGAATCCCTTGCAAACCTCATTTTTAGCTGGAAAAAAACAATTTTTTCACACGTTTTAGTGTGGGAAAGCGTGGCATCACTGGGCTCACACAAATTACCTCCCACCCAGCGTGCCCCCAGGTCTCCCGATAAAAACGGTACCTCACTTGCGTGGGTAGCCATAGTGGCTGCAACAGGAAAAGGTCCAAATCGTACGGTGGTGAATTCAAAATACCCTGAAGCAATATAACTTTGATTTTTGGTGGGGGCACCTGAGTTTTTGGCCCGGGGCTGGGTGGTATTCTTTGGAAAGTAGCAAACCCAAACAGTTCTGAAAACTAGACACCCGGGAGAGTCCAGGGAGGTATGGCATGCGTGGGTCCCCCAATGATTTCTTACCCAGAACTCCTTGCAAACCTTAAAATTAGGTAAAAATTGCACTTTTCAAAACTTTTTGGCGTGGGATCGCCGTGCCGGCAAAAAT
Organism: Lissotriton helveticus; assembly: GCF_964261635.1. Classification (NCBI taxonomy): domain Eukaryota; kingdom Metazoa; phylum Chordata; class Amphibia; order Caudata; family Salamandridae; genus Lissotriton; species Lissotriton helveticus. The sequence continues at coordinate 1,014,201,475 of NC_136072.1, forward strand.
GTCCTACCACCCAGCGTTCCCCTTGTTCTCCCGAGTAAAATGATACAACACCTTAACAGAGTTACTCAAAAGTAAAACATTCAAGCACGGCTATCTATTCCTCAAAGACACACACATACAGGTTGGATTTGGCACGAGGGCGAGTGATGGTTCAGTACATAAAATTTTATTAACAAGATATTTCAAAAAAATGAAATGCTCTGTCAATAAATAAATGCATAAAAACTGAACCAGTGACTCGCAACTCGTGAGCTGTAAAGCCACGACAAGGCACCAACCGTTTTACAGGCCATTCACGCACCTTTCATACCTGATACAAACCAGACCATTGACACCATCCGAATGGAAAAGCAACACATAACAACAATCACAATAAGGGACAAGGTACACCCTACTGCAGAAAGAGAAAAAAAACAATTATTACTGCACACCCATCTAATCCGCAAGCACACACACATACTGGTTGGATTTGGCACGAGGGTGAGTGATGATTCAGTACATACAATTGTATACGCAAGTAATTTCACAAAAATGAAATACACTGTGTATAATTGAAAGTATGATAAACTGAACCACTGACTCACAGCTCGTGAGCTGTAAAGCCACGTCAAGGCACCAACCTCTTTACAGGCCATTCATACACCTTTCGTACGTGTGACACATACAAAACATTCACACCGCTAGCCGCGGACCCATCACATTTCAACACTCACACCAGCAAACAGCGCCATTCAAGGGCCCATCACTTTCACACGCCCACATTTCTGACACTGCAACTACACAAAATGATGGACTGTGTGGAGTGTCACTCAACTAGCAGTGTGTGTAGTGACCAACAGAAAGTAACTACTCACACACCGCCTGCCGAGCGCCAGTCCACCCACACCACCATCCAAGCACCAGACCATGCACACCGCCAGCCAAACACCACTCAGCGCACACCGACAGCCAAGTACCACTCCACACACACCACCAGCCAGGCATCACTCCACGCACACCACCAGCCAAGCTCCATTCCACAAACACAACACCAGTCAAGCACCACTCCGTGCACAGACAGCCAAGTACCACTCCACGCACACCGTCCAGCCAAGCGCCACTCCACACACACCGCCAGCCAAGCACCACTCCACACACACCGCCAGCCAAGCACCACTCCGTGCACAGACAGCCAAGTACCACTCCATGCACATCACCAGCCAAGCGCCCCTCCACACACACCACCAGCCAAGCGCCACCCCACAAACACAACACCAGCCAAGCACCACTCCGTGCACAGACAGCCAAGTACCACTCCACGCACACCACCAGCCAAGCGCCACTCCACACACACGACCAGCCAAGCGCCACTCAGCACACACCACCAGCCAAGCACAACTCCACACACACTGCCAGCCAAGCACCACTCCACGAACACCACCAGCCAAAGACAAATCCAAACACAACACTAGGCAAGCGCAAGAGCACGCACACCGCCAACCAAACACCAGACCACGCACACCGCCAGTCAAGCACCAATCCGCAGACACCGCCAGACAAGCACCAGTCCACAGACACCGGCAGCCAAGCGCCAAACCATGCACACAGTCAGACAATGGACACTACATGCAAACCAACATCATACTTTAGTTTTTTTAAAATAAAAGAGAAACAAAAACAAATTGCAAATTGATACAAATCTACTAACTCGACAACTAAATCTAAAAAGACTACACAAATACAAACTTTGAAACTGAACAAAAAGTTTTACAGAATAAAGACTAACCAGTTCACTTTACCACTCATTGATACTCCCAAAAATTATTTTGCGTGTGGTACAATCTAAAACAAGCAGGTACACACAGCCCGGGGTTTGAAGGGCAGTCGGGGCAGTACATGCGAACCTCCTTCCGCAAACCTCTTCGCCAACAGACTCTACATCTCCGACTGGGAAAGTCTTTTGAGGTTGTAGGAGGAATTGTATCAGGAAAGTGGCGATCTTTCAATCTGGCAACATCCTCCACCACTCCAACTCTAGGAACACTTGCCTGTTCCACTAAAACAAGGCTGCCTATTACAGACTCCTGAAACTTTACAAAAGACAACTTTGACTGGGGACAAGATTTCTGGAACACAATAAAAGCATTAAAGGTTGCCAAGTGGAAAAGATGGATAGCCAACTTCTTGTACCAAATGTAAGCCTTACGGAGAGCAGCATACGGTTCCAACCTCTGATCAACTCTGTCAACACCACCCATGTACTTATTGTAGTCCAGTATGCACACAGGTTTGCGCACTTCTGCAACCTGACCCCAAACAGTCCGCGGTTCAGTGCTTTCATCATGTATTGTAGTCAACATGTAGACATCTCTCCTGTCTGTAAACTTCACAGCTAGAAGCTCCTCACAACGCAATGCACTGCACTGTCCCCGAGCAAGCTTTCGACAAACAAGTTCTTTTGGGAAACCTTTACGGTTTGAGCGGATTGTGCCACAAGCAACAGTGTCCACTTTGGCCAATTCCCTGAACAACCGCACACCAGTGTAGAAGTTATCGACATACAAATGATGGCCTTTGTTAAACAGTCCACGACCAAGTTCCCACACAATTTTCTCAGTCACTCCAAAAGTCGACGGACAACCAGGGGGGTTAATCCTGGATTCCTTACCAGTGTACACCCTGAAATTAGAGACCTATCCAGTCTCACTGTCACACAGCATATACAGTTTGATTCCATAGCGTGCCCTCTTACTAGGAATGTATTGCCGAAATACCAAGCGGCCCTTGAACAACAGCAAAGACTCATCCACTGCAATTTCTTTCCCAGGATAAAAGATCTCAGAAAATCGATCAACCAAATTATCAATGACAGGCCGAATCTTGAAAAGACGGTCACAATCAGGGTGAACTCGTGGCAAAGCAAGACTATTGTCAACAAAATGCATCATCCGCAGCAGAAGCAAATAAAGTAAAGTCCACATTTGTAAAGCGCACAATCACCCATAAAGGTCTCTAGGCGCTGGGGGCCGTCGGGAAGATTAAGCGAGCTATTGCCCAGAGTCACATGGTGCTGGGCTAACCTGCCGCCGGAGCCGGGGATCGAACCGTGGTCCCCAGATTCCAGCGTCAGTCGCCCTGGCCGCGGCGCCACACCTCTTCCCTGATACCTATCATGACTCATGACTGCCAGAAATATAGCTGTTGCCATCAAGGGACTAGTAGACCAATATGAAGCCATTGATGGTTTCCTAAGCAAGCCCATCAAAAAAGTTAAACCCAAAAACTTTTTCATCTCCTCCAAATTTGTGGGAGTCCACCGGGTAGCTCTAGCGTGGGGCTTAAGGCTGGCACTGTTCACCCTCAAAAAAATTTCAGCATACAAATTAGTCTGCTCTACAATCTCTGCCAAAAACACATCATCCATAAACAACTTGAAAAAATCAATAGGCAAAAGGTTTTCAGTGTTCACCCTACACCCTGGAACACCAGTAAATTCAGGCAATGCCGGCTGCACCATGCCTGGTGCAACCCAGAGGTCAGAACTTTCATCGTAAAGTCTTGCAGCCGCAAGCCGCCGCCCAGCTGCCTCTTGTCTCACTACACCAACTGGAAGTCTAGCAGCCCCAGGCTGCAGCCCAGATGTCTCTTGCCGCACTATTGGTACATCAATGTCCTCCGCAACCACAGGCACAACAATGTCCTCCCAAACCGTAACCACAGCAATGTCCTCCCCAACCACAGGCACATCATCCACACCAAAAGTAGCTTCATCAGCACTCAAAGTGTCTTCATCATCAGATGAAGCCATGTGTAGAGAAAACTCACTACCTGAATCTTCACCTCCCACCTCTGGCTCAGAATCAGAGTCAGACTCTGGACCATGGTCAGAGGAAGAATCAAAAAGCATTCCAACAACTTGCTGAGCAGTAATCCGGCGGCTAGCCATTATCCTTACAAATAAAGGAGTCTGCACAAACAACTCAACAACCCCAACACTGCGCAAAGTAAGATAAAAAATGTAAGACTTTTTCACAAAAAACTATATTTAGAAAAAATATACAATTCACTTACAAGACACAACTACACTCACCAGCACCTACTCTGCAAAGACACAGCAAATAGGCAACGATATCCCACTAGAAAGAAGAAAAAAAAACTTACATCTACAGAAGGACACATCAAAAACAAATGCAAAACATGTTTTACAATCACAACAAACAGAAACAAAACATACTCGTATTACTACACACTTTGCAAAATAAACAATTACATTACAATTGAACAAAAAAAAGGTCTCTTACCAAACACATGCAACTACAGAAACAGCAGAACAACAGAACCACCAGTAACAGAACCGCACACTGCAACAATCTAAAGAGAAAAAAAACCAATACACATTAGAAGAAACAAAAACAACACACATTACAATAGGCTATGTCACAGGGTATGTCACAAATGGGGTGTCTGTGCCCAAGGGGGGAAGATTATAAATCATTATAAACGTGGGCCCCCTGGAAGCAACCCTACGGAGGGCAGAGAGGCCAAATAAAGACACGGCAGAACATACTGAAAACAAATGGGCCCAAGGAAGCAACCCTTGGCCAAGGGGTCGCTCCCTATAAAAAAAAATAACCCTGGAGTCTAGTGGGCTTTTCTATTCCCCCCCCACCCCCCCTGGGTCCAGAAACGGTAAAAAAAAACAGCCAGGGGGCAGAAAAGTCTATAAAAAAATTAGGGCCACTAGGAAGCGACCCTTCCCCAAGGGGTCGCTTCCTTTTCAAATCCAAACAAATCCCTGGTGACTAGTGGGCTTTTCTACCCCCCCCCCTGGGTGCAGATCAGCCAAAAAAAATGCCGATTTGCCCCAGGGGGGGCAGAAAAATCTGAAAAATATTACATCCCTCTAAGGAAGCAACCCTTGCCCAAGGGGTCGCTTCCTTTATAAATATAAATCGATCCCTGGTGTCTAGTGGGCTTTTCTGCCCCCCCTGGGTCCAGATGCGGCCCAAAAAAATGGCCGATCTGCCCCCAGGGGGGGCAGAAAAGTCTAAAAAAATATTAGGGCCACTAGGAAGCGACCCTTCCCCAAGGGGTCGCTTCCTTTTCAAATAAAAAACAAATCCCTGGTGACTAGTGGGCTTTTCTGCTCCCCCTGGGTGCAGATCGGCCGAAAAAACGGCCGATCTGCCCCAGGGGGGGCAGAAAAGTCTGAAAATTATTTTATCCCCCTAAGGAAGCGACCCTTCCCCAAGGGGTCGCTTCCTTTTCAAATAAAAAACAAATCCCTGGTGACTAGTGGGCTTTTCTGCTCCCCCTGGGTGCAGATCGCCCGAAAAAACGGCCGATCTGCCCCAGGGGGGGCAGAAAAGTCTGAAAATTATTTTATCCCCCTAAGGAAGCGACCCTTGCCCAAGGGGTCGCTTCCTTTATAAATAAAAATCAATCCCTGGTGACAAGTGGGCTTTTCTGCTCCCCCTGGGTGCAGATCGGCCGAAAAAACGGCCGATCTGCCCCAGGGGGGGCAGAAAAGTCTGAAAAATAATATGGCCCCAAAAGGAAGCGACCTTTGCCCAAGGGGTCGCTTCCTGCACAAAAAAACAATCACAAACAGAATCCCTGGTGTCTAGTGGGGCATTCCTGGTGCACGATCGCGACGCTGTGCGCGATCGCGCACCAGGAATGCCCTGCATTGGGACATCAGGGGAGAGGAAACACTGTTTCCTCCCCCCCGATGCCTCTAGGCACCGAAACCCCCCCCCCCCGCCCCACCGGAGCACAAAACACGCACCTCTTTGCTGGACGCGCTGGAAAGAAATGGCTTCCAGCGCGTCCAGCGCTTCCTGATGACGTCGGCGCGCGCTCGGCGCGCGCTCGGCGCGCTGACGTCATCAGGAAGCGTGGGGGGGCCAGGGGGTGGCAGCGGAAAGTCTTCCGCTGCCACCCCTGCAAAAAAACACAATATCGCTGCTCAGGGGGGGGGAGCGCCAGCGCTCCCCCCCAGGGCTGTACTGATGACGGAACGGTTCCGTCATCAGCACAGCCCAACCGATGCTGATGACGGAACCGCAGATAGCATTTATATGAGGGATGTACGAAACTGGATATATTGTGAAGACTAAAAAATATCTTGACATATATTTATATTGCTATTGATATTGAAAAAGAGTTTAATACACTTGACTGTGGCTACATTTTGGCATTTAGCAGTGCTGCACAAGATGGGTTTCCATCCCAACTTTTTAAGTTGGATACCATTCTTATACACTGAACCTAGGGAGTGGATGCATTCAGGAGGTCTTATAATAAATAGAAAGGCTAAAAAAGATTGACTAAACAGGGTTGTCAACTCTGCTTTGTGCTTAGGTGGTTAAGCAATACACCCAAGGAAGCATCTACCAGAACGGAGTATTACAACAGGAGACGTAAATCACATGGTGTCAAAGTACAACAATGACACATTACTATATTAGTGACAGCCACTGATTTTACTACCTAAACTGTTGTCCGAGTTGCAGAAACCTTGCTGAAATTCTGCGAGTAGACCTTCAGTAGGAATTCGATATGCTCCAATATTTGGGGATTCAGAAAAGCCACACCACGAGAAGCAATGCTCCTATAATATGGGGAGAGTACTGATCAACCTTTTTTGGAATATGCTCCCAGTGTTTGCCATGGGCAGGATATCAATTGCTAAAATGGTGCTCTTCCCTCTGTGCTGTATATTTTTTAGAGCATCAGGGAGGCTAGCCGCAAAGTTAAACTTACATGTGAGTAAATCTACACAGTTTGCGCTTACTCTGCTGAGTAGCTTTACTACTTTTGAATATTCAGCATTTAAGAGTGTAAGGTTATTCAAAAGTGTAAACTTACATGTTGAAATGGGGTGGAGTCAGTAAAAACTTAATATACAACAGTAATGTATTCGCTAGCAGTAAATACATGGCCATATTTGACCTTCTGCATTCTTGGCAGAGACCTTCATAATTGGTGTGGCGATCTCACAATGGTAAAGTATTGGAAACATTTGAAAAGGTGATTAAAGTTTAAAAAATATGTGTGATATATAAAATATATAGAAATATATAGAAATATAAATGTAGAATACTTTTTCAAATGTCATTATTTGTAGGTGTATTAAATAAAATTACAATCATTTTCTAAGATTTCTTTAACACAATAAAACCCACCTTAAAGTATAATGTCTATATTTAATAATCATGTATTAAAATGTACTAAATGTTTTGTATAGAAATGATTTCAAATGATTTGAGTAATTGTTACATACATTTTTAAATTAAACAAATTATATTAAAACATTTCATAGTAAAATAATGTTTAAATTGACATCTATTTGTAATACATTTAAATATATTAATTTATTTTAACAGTATTTCCTACGGTATTATGTGGTCTCTACCTCGAATATTTTCTACTGGAGGGTGTTTTGCTTCTTCTGAGGTCCTATGGGTGGTTCTGGACGTACTCCATCTCTGAGCTGGAGTACGTTTATAATAGTTTTTGAACTTTAGCTGTAGTAACTGTAAAAATTACAGGCTGTGAATAGCAATGGGCTTATTCTGTGTGGGTGCATGCATGACTCTCCATAGCCACCTCCCTTGCCCTCCCTTATCCCACCCTTACTCTTCTCTCAAACGATTCCCTTTAATAGTACGTGTTCCCCATTTTTCAGCCACTCCACCAACCCCTCTCACTTTTACTACTAAAACGAATGCCCACTTATGCAAAGATTTCTGCAGTCAGGACAGCGATCTGCACACATAATAGATAGGTGAAGCAGAGATGGGGACCTCCACATGTTGCTTTGTGAATAGCATATTGTGGTACATTAGTGGTACTATTGTAGATCTTCTAAACATACTACAATATTTGTGAATAGGCCTCCACATGTCCAATTTTGAGAACAATTTAAAAAGAGATTGACAATCTCCTGCTTTATCTGCACTGGGCAGTAAAGGGAAGCATTGTAAATCTGGAAACACTGAAATTAGGGAAGGGTGAGGGAGGTCTGTGTTTACCTGACCTCAGTGGGGGCTGGTGACATTTGAAAGTGAGGGGCGTAAAAGCTCTGTATGGGTGCCCTGTGGCGAGTGAGCATAGCGAGCAAGCCGAACGCCATAAGGGTAGTTTGTGGGACTTCCTCCCCCAAGAACATTTTGAAACAAGAGTGTTCAAATGGTGCATTTTCAAGCAAATTTGAGAAAGCAAGAAGGTTAAATGAGCAATTGTGAAAATGAAGTTATGACATCAATAAAGAGATTTCATATGATGACGTAGGTAGCTGCTTATTTAGTAAAACCACAGAACTTCATAAAAGACTTTGAAATAACAATATATCATTTATATGTAAATCAGTGTATAGAAAATAATACAAATGACAAAGGAGGTTACAAGGTGTAGGATTCATGTTATCCAAAATGGCAGGCTCTTTTAACAGTGCTTGGTATGGAGAAGCAGAAACTCAGAATTCAGAACATAACACAGTGGTTAGCGTTAGCTTTGCTAATATGAATTGATTTCTACCCAAACAACCCCCATTTCAGCAAAATTAGGATAATGAAAGACTTGGAAAAAAATATAACTTGTGCCATGCAGCTTGCAAACAGCTCTTTGATGGCAGTTCATAGGTCACTGTGTTAGATAAGATAATTGGTGTAAAGGTATGTTCTTGCTGCCAAAGCTCCTTCAAAGGCAGTAGATGGATCTGAAGCCTCTGACTTCTAAACACAATGATCAGTAGTTTCTGTTTTATTATATTCGGGCACCGGATGGCTTACATTTACTGTTACGATTCAGAAGGCTCACCAAATGAAGGTTCTGACCTAATGAAAACCATAACCTTGCATTACATCTTTAAGTTTGTTCACCGGAGTCTGAATAGCTCCTGTGCATTCTATTCCTCCAAGTGTCACATCTAAAGTACAGTAAGAATGATAAATGTGCACACACCTGCCAGACAGAAAATAGATGGCTTTGTGTTTTGCATAAATTAACCTAGCCTTCCAGAAAGGAGGATCTGGACCTGGGGTGCAGACCCAGACAACAGTGTTCATGCACTAATAGATGTAGCTGAACCAAGACCCTTGCAGGCACCTTTACTATTCTGATCAGTAGGAGCCAAGCTCTCAAGCTCATCCCAACTCATTCCCATACACACCATGAGGTTTCGTCTTTATGTTTGGAATTATGTTTTCCGCATTCCTAGAGTCCCGGGCTCGAACCGCAAATGCAGAATGAATATGACTCGGAGTCTGATGCGCTATATCAATGCCACAAAACAACATGACATGGGCTGCTGGGATTGTAGAGCGGTACAAAAGGGGGTGGTTTGTATCGCTTTGTTCGCCCTAAGTGTGGCAGGGTATGCTCAGACGTTAGTCCCTTGCTCACTTGGCCACTGGATTCAAGATAGCCTGGCTGATGAGGATTTTGAATCCGAAACCGGTCCCTGGATGCTTGTTTCCGGTCCATGGAAGACATGGCTTGGCAGTTCGGGCTGGACTGTTCCCATGAGGCACAGGGTCAGACTGATTTGCATATGGCCATGTCTGAAATGGGGTGGCTGAGTGGGCTAAAGAATGGTGATGGATTAAACCCAGATCAGTTGACTGGGGGTGAGTGTTTGATTTGCTCAAACGCTCCGTCCATCATCCCCTTTTGTATCGCTTAGTTCGCCCTAAGTGTGGCAGGGTATGCTTAGACGTGAGTCCCTTGCTCACTTGGCCACTGGATTCAAGATAGTCTGGCTGATGAGGATTATGAATCCGAAACCGGTCCCAGGATGCTTGTTTCCGGTCCATGAAAGACATGGCTTGGCAGTTTGGGCTGGACTGTTCCCATGAGGCACAGGGTCAGACTGATTTGCATATGGCCATGTCTGAAATGGGGTGGCTGAGTGGGCTAAAGAATGGTGATGGATTAAAACCAGATCAGTTGACTGGGGGTGAGTGTTTGATTTGCTCAAACGCTCCGTCCATCATCCCCTTTTGTATCGGGATTGTAGAGCGGCACAGCGTTTTAGGGTAGGGTACGGTAGTGTTTTAGGGTATGCCTTTTCTTTTAGCTGGTGTAGTGTTGTGAGAATGCCCTGCATGGCACTGAAATCGGGTACAAGAGGGGGACCGGTTTCTCCTTCGAAGGGAGGGTGCGGGTGAGTTCTGGGCACACCAGCACACAAGAGAAGACCTCTGAAAGGACTTGAAATTCTATCACATTTCACAGAGGTGGTCAACAGGATGAGGTAAGCAAAAAACAAGTCAACAGACAGTCCCAGAATGAGAGTCTTTCAGGGCAAAGATAAAGAGCACCAATTAGCACCGCTTGGCATTTCTAGTGCGGGTTAATTTTTTGTTTCAAGCCTGATTAACGCTGCTGTTTTTAATTGGATCACACTGTAGCCCAGCGCCACCTCTCCGAGCTGATCTGCATCTGGTCACTGTACCCTGGTTTTCACCCATCATTCCCCCAACCCCTGCTGTGCCCTTCTACTGTAAACAAAGAAAAATTACCAAAATGACTCCAATTACGCCAGCATAATTACATTTTGCCCGGGCTAAGAAAAAATGGCTTCTTGTGGGGATGCCGGATAGGGTATAATATCTGGTGTGCCTAATAGGGCAATCATCAGCCAGATGGTTGTCCGCATGTAGTGCAACAGGTGCCGGCTTCACAGGGTCTTCAAAGAAAGAGTGTAACCCCTCTTGTAGAAAAAGGGGACAGAGTTTAAATAGCCCTGATTTACTAAGATTTAGTGTTGGGGTTGAGTCATTTATTAGTGCAGCCCGTTACAAAAGCTATTTTGGCATTTGCAAAGCCAAGCAATCTCCAATTTACATGGCTCTGCATGGATTTGTTTAAAAAAAAAAGTAATTCAAGGCATCACACATTCTGTCTTGTATTACATTGCGTCGGAGGGGCATTAAATGGGTGGAGCTTGTGCAACCAGTAATTTACTTTCATGCAAACCCATTGATACTAAAGTCAGTAAACACAGGTTTGCACCAACCTGAGGTGGGTGTAACAAGGAGAACTATCTTTATTTGTCATTGTTCTTTCATCTTTGTAAAGATGAATAAGCGTCTAAGTATAGATTTTGTGTAGAAAGGCATCTCTTCATGCACAAAAAATATTCTGACCATCGTGGGGCACCTTTGAGATGTGGTGCAAGGATGCTTGCATTGGCGCTAGCTATGAGAGAGCAGAACTGTGCTATATCTGAGCAGATTTATGCTCTCTCGCTTTGACACAATGTAGAACAGCAAATTACCTTGCTTACCTTAGGTACCCTTGCTCACCTTAAGTGCCCTTTATATGCAACCAAATATTACCAGTCTCTTATGCTGTATACTATAGATAACACTTCTGTTTTTTAATGTTATCCTTTTATTTCTTCTCAAAATATTAGCTCACGTATATTCCATAATGTTCCTCATACAAGTTAAAAAAGAATGACATCATCATTCATACATTAATGTCTTCACAGTTCTATTATAAACAAGTTCATAGTCACTATCAAAAATAGAATTCTCTCAATAAATATTCTTTTTAAATCACATTTATCACATCAATACAATAATGACGATGTGGCGCTTTGTTGGGTTTCGCTGGTCTGCCTCACCTTCTTCAGGACATATCTATCATAAGATTGTTCTCAAACTTTTTTAAAAAACAGCAAAAAAAATCACTGTAGTATACGGAGCTATCACCTTAGTCACTCTCTACATGTTCTTGATTACTATTGAATATCTTTAATCTCATATCAGTATTCTACTATTTTAAAACCCCTCACCCTGGGTCATTTCTATACTTACACTTACACTTTCACCTCATTGCTCAATTTCCACCTCATCCCATTCATGTCAGCATTCATGCCCAAAAAGACTTTATTACCCCAGGCACAGATTCTTCAAGGAATGTTTTATTACATAGGAGTACATATATTCACTCCTCACTCACCTCACTCCCTAGCCTAATTGACTTATATTGATGTCTTTAATTTTTAAAAGTAGAGCTGAATATCAGGTCTCTCAAACCTATTTACACAGATCTCATTCCAGGTGAGGAATGGGGGGGAGATACAGGCAATAAATAAGAACCCCTTACCTGTAGAGAGCACATCTAATGTTTCCACTGATCACGTAAGAGATTCCCCACGAGTACCTGAGAAGTAAGAAATAATACAGGAACAAGTGAGTGAAGATAAAGTAAGCTTCATCAGAGATACTGAATTTCGAGTTAGACGTAGAAATTGGTATTGCCGTAATAGGAATGTAATCAGAATGTACATTTGGAATGTGATCTGTGCAACTAGGGTACAGAGACTTGATATACAGCTCTAACTTAAAAACACACTACCATGAAAGCTCTATATTCAGGGACCATATTGCAATTTAATTGGGATCAAAGAGATGTGTGGAAATCAGGTCTGCAAGGGGAAACGGCCACTACAACGTGGCTGTTTCTACGCAAACCTTTACCACGCATGCATTACAACTCATGAGTGGTTACCACGAAAGCCTTTACCACGCATACCTTTACTAAGAGATACGTAGTAATGGCATGTGTGGTAAAGGTGAAAATTTGAAAAGGGGGGCTTGGGGGGTCTCCCCCCAAAAATACAAAAAAAAGCGCGCGATTAAAAAGGAGGGTTGGAGGGACTACACCCCCCCCCCACAAATAAGCACCTGATGTGAAGCGAAGTTGAGGCAATAAGCATAGTTAGAGAGGAAACGGAAATAAAGTTCTGCTTCCTCTTTACGACGTCCAACGTCAAAAAGGAAGATGAAGGACAGGAGATGACGTGAAGAGGTAAGGGGAAATTTTTTTTAAAAAAGATTGAGGGTTAAGGGCAGGGGTAAATATAAGAAGGATTGGGGGGCAGGGGCATAACCTTTAGCACGAGTATTACTTTAAGATGCATACATTTAAAACGAAAATCGGTGTAAATCTATGCGTGGTAAAGGAATATTCGTGGAAAAGGTTATGCGAATAAAAAGCATTCCGTTGTAACGCATACGTGGTAAAGGCATGCGTTGCAACGGAATGCGTTGTAACGACATACAACCGTCTGCAAGCCTTTCAGATAAGGTATCACTTTAGGAGAATTGAATAAGGAAAGGTAAACAATATTTTTCAATTACCATAAAAATCTGATAGCAGTTTTGTACCCTTTGAAAAGTAAAGTGATCTGATGGGTACTCTGAATTAATTATGAGTCACACTACCTAATTGCTCATCTTATCTCAGGGATACCTTATGAACATTTATATTCACCCAAGAGAAAAGCTTGTAATAAAAATCAGAGTAGCAGTGTGATATTGTACATGGATCAGATAGTAACTTTTAAGAAACACTATTGTTACATTAATTAATTCTAATAGTTCAGATGTGAAAGATTTCACAGCACAAGATTGAAAATGTATACTGGCAGAAGTCCAAGAATATTACTGTGTTCACTAATGCTGTTCATTACATGTATTAATCAGACTAAAGTAAATATTTTAAAATTTGGAATATGGTTGCCGCATCACACGTTTAGTCCTGTAAATGTATATTTTAAATCCAGATTCCAATTGATAATCACAATCATGATTCATGATTGTGAGATGCGGGAGCAGAACCTAAAAGTGACATATTACACAGAGATCTCTATTGGACATGGTAGTCTGAGAGAAATGTATACCTATGTATTTGTAGAATTTGAACTGTGAGTTGAAAATCTTCGACAAGGTTTTGCATCGGGTAATATTAAAAAGGGGAAGATGGGACGAGCACTATTTGCAAATACAATAGAAAAGCCACATTTGCAAAACAAATTGTTGCAGCGTTCATAAGCTAAGACATGCAAAAAGCGTGTGTGCGTGCCTCTTTTTGCACGTGCAAGCACATTAAAGGCAATGACCTGGTGATTCAGGATGAGACAGTGTACATACACCCCCTGCTCCATCACTGACTGTCCTGGTACAAGATCCTAAGATACGAAAAACAACCAAACTGCTGGCTATGCCAAAAATCACATCTGCCTTCCCACAACAGCCTACCACTTTCCAGCCAACATTTCCCTTCTTCCCGTCAGCCAGACTGACCCGCACAGCACATTGTGTCCCTGCCAATCTTATCTTGCAGTATGTTAGAGGACTCCTCGCCTGCATAACTCACTGTAAAGTTGCTGCTGACTTGCTGCTAATTCTCTAGGCAGGCACTTTTACAAAAGTCGTTATGCTTCTCTGAAATTTGACGTATTTATAAAGTGTAATCTATTTTATCTCTTTTGCTTTTTTCATGGGAACATGAATATTGTGTGCTTAGCTAATATATTTGTTATAATTTAATGGCAGCATCCTTACATAGAAAGAGGATACGATGGAAAGCTGTGAAGACATTCAGAAGACTCACTGGTGTTCTTTGGTACCTCCTGAGTCCTATAGTTCAGCTACATTATGAAGAAATAAAGATTAAGGGTCATATTAACAACAGATTGTGATAATTATCGCAATGTGCGCTTAGTGTGTTTTCTCTTATCGCCTATCACTAGTTTACATCGCCGTGTTAGCTGCGTATTAGCAACACTTTGCTGACACACGATGCCAAAACCAGCGATAGACGCCGATAAACTGGATTAATGTTGGAATTCCTGCTCATGCGGTGATAATGAACAGCTTGATGATAGTCATGTGTGGACTTAACCATCCAATCCACCTCCCATTCACAGGAAGGGTAAGTGAGGTTTGAAATAGGTGTTAGATTCCAGCGATAACCGCGCCTAGCGTGACTTTTTTGATCACTTTGCGGGTCCGGGGCCATGTTGCTAATACGGTGAAGTTGTGATAGCGACTTTCTGAATGCAGTTCATGTAGGGAACGCCTACTGTGCATAGAATTAGCGGTATTTATCACTGTGTTTCAAGATAGGCTGCTATCGCAGGTTAACATGGCCTAATGCATGTTAGCCTGGCCTTGTTGATAGTCTGTTAAAAAATAAATGTGTTGCTTTAGCGCAGGAAAAGGGGTGCTAAAGTTGCGATGACATGCTTGATAATATGCCCCTAAGATGGATGGCCACTGCAGTGCAAGCTAGTACAACCCATCATCAATACTAGAGACTGCATCTGAGGGTGCAACAATAAAGTACAGTGAACCTGACATAGGGCTCCATCCTTGGTAATGCATTCAAGGCTCATGATATACCTGCAATATACAGAACCATAACATGTATCCCCAAAGGGGTTGGGGGGGCGGCACATGCGCATGCTCGTGTTGTATCTGCTATGCCTCTAAAGCGTTCCTAAATGATGACATTGACCTCTGTAGTTATAAAAATAACACCTGTACAAACTGGAGGTTTCACGGGAACGTCATTCGTTCCTTGTGTATTGTGGTGAGAAAAGCTAAATAATAAGACTAAATAATAGAGGAATAGATAACAATGGAGATTAAATTCAACAGCACCAGTGGCAGCATTTGCTTTACATTTACATATATATATTTGATTTTGTAGTTTACATAGCAGTACAAAACAACTTTCAGCGTTTGGTATCATAGCTATGACTCTCTTCCTGGGAAATGCAAGTATGTGAGTAAAATAAATAACACGAGGGAAGTGCATATGAGGAGTATGGAGATAAGAGAGATAACAGACGATAGGTTGTCGGTAACATCTCATTGTCTGCTATAAATGATTTTGTTACAATACATGATACATCGCACAAGAAAAGATATGTCTGTCAGCATCAAGGTTATATATAGCCATAACAAAAACGAAAAACAATTCCCCAGTGGATTTTTGGGATTGTTAGAGGCACCCTTCAGTGTCAATAATCTTAGTCAAATTAGTGCCCCGTCTATCTGGTTAACCAGCCAGGTGAGTAATCTACAAGACTTGTCACCCTCCTTATGTGCGCTGTGTAATCAAGGCAGCGTTGCGGGTCTACAAGTGCAGCATGTTCCTCTCCAGCTTCGAGAAGACCAGGAAGGTTTTCGAGTTCCACAGTTGACTTTTTTCTCTAGCTCTCATATACGGTTGTCGAGGGTATTAATCTGGTGAGCAATTAGATTTCGCACCCCTACCGAGGTTTGTTTTGCAGTGTCCCCGCAATGTGATCTTAAAGGTCTCCCCAATTGTAGAGTGGGAGTCTGTTGAACTTTCATTTTTTGTGATGTAGTGATCTTAGAATTCCTCAAGTGACTCGGGGAAAACTGAGTCCTCTAGGGTCCCGCATTAGAGTCTTCATGAGGGTATTGGGGTTGTGCTACGTCCCCAGTTGATGTCTATCAGCAATGGATTGTGATCAAAAAGGGTGCATCCTAAGTATTTCGCCGCACACACTTCCAATAATAGACTAGGTTGTGACAAATTGATCCAGACGTATGTGAACATCATGGACTGCGGAGTAATACGAGTACTCAGAGGAGTATGGATGTTTATGGTGCCAGATGTTGATAACGGTCCAGTGGTGCAAGCTGCCCCATAAGGCCCTAGCTGTGGCCTATGCAGGAGTGTTAGGTAGTGGCGTGTGGGAGCGGTACAGGTGTGTGCCTGGTACCCCATTGAAATCACCTCCCTTAATCATTGTGCAATCCAGCCACAAGGACAAAATGAGTAAAAGAGTAGCAGAACTGTAGTTTCCCAGTGTTAGAAGTGTAGCTGCTTCCCAGCAGCAGCAATCTGCCATCTAATCTACCCACTCTAGCATACCTCCTATTGATTTCTATAGATTGACTACAGATCTCGAAAGGGGACCCTAGAGGAAAATCCATATGAGTGCCCCCCCAACATAGGATGAGTATTCTCTGACAATAACACAGCCTGCAATTTGAGTTTTAATTTCTACCCATATTTGTGCATCAGGTCGATCTCTTGGAGCATCACAACATGTATCTGTCTGCAACATAAATAGGAGTGAATCTTGCATTGTTTAGTGGTGGTGGACATACTCCTGACATTCCAGGTTAAGAGGTTATCTCTATCTTTTGTTTCCTCGTTTAAGTTGGAACACACCAGGAAGCACCATCCAACGGAGTGTCACTGCAAAGTGAAATCTAGGAAGTGCACCCTCTCATCTACCTATCCCCCATATCGCCAATGATGAGATACCAACCTTCACCACCGAATAAACAGAAACCAACAGTTTAAAAAAAAACATTGTTTAGGCTGCTTATGCTGCACAGGGTTCAAGCACCAGGAACAACTTGTGCCCTGGTCCAAGTATGAGGGAGCGAACTATAATGCCACTCAAGAGGAATGGAAGGAAGTCCGAATAACTCCGGAGTCACCTCCAGCTTGCCTGGCCCCAAGGCCGTAAAACCTTAGGAACAGTGATTCTGTGCCCTAGGGCCACCTCTGGTTACAATTCAAAACAAAGTGGACATTGTGGTAAATAGATAAGCCTTGGAGCAGATCCCAATAAAAAGGCTGTCCATGCAAGTATTTCTGTGGAGTGAGGCCTTCAGACAATTTACAGTAACTTGTCTGAGGATTGTGTGGGGTCACAATGGACCATAGAGGTTTCGCAGCTGGAATTAGAGTCACATGCACGCTGTCATTGTTCAGTGGATCCTTCAGATAATTCAGGGTTTGATGTTCCTTTGAGTAATGCCACCACAGCGACAACCACTTCTTGAAGCTACAGGGCGTGCAAAGGTATGGGAGTATTATGTCTAAGGGATTGCCTATGTTGCCATCTTCTGGGCCATTTGTCGGACCGGAGTGAAGATGGTTTTGAGCCATTTCACCCACTAGGAGGGCTTGTTGCTTCAAAATGTTCAGCCCAGTCCCAGACCTCTGGTGTTAGAAAAAATAAAATTGCTGAGTCATGACTTTTAGTCCAACTGGAAATAAAAGTGCGTATTGCAGGCTCATCTCTCTGAATTTGCATTTGACTCCTGACAAGATGGCTCTGTGTTGTTAGACTGTGATGGAATAGTCCGGGAAGATCATTACTTTTTCTGACCCCACTATAAAATGCTCTTCTTGGTGAGAGCATTGAATGATGATGTCTCTGTAATTAAGGAGCTTGGCCACTATCAATATTGGGTTGGCTCCCTTAGAGAGAGTCTTGGCTTGGATACGGTTGGCTCTCTCAACCGTGAACTATCTGGAGATGGCCTGAAGGGCGACCTTCTGCGATACCCAACTTTCTATATTTTGAGTGGGTTTGTCGCCCTTTACCTCTCAATGCATCTGTAAAATGTGGATATTGTTCGGTGTAGCTCTCCCTTTCATGTCAATTTCAATTTCAAAAAAGTCTTTATTTCGATTATTCATCATAAAAGACAGAAGATAAGATTACAAAAAGTATACAAAGCTCAAAATTCATCATAAAACTGTCAGGTAAAAGAACCATAGTTAAAAATATAAATAACAGGGTTACATTAGAACCAATACTAAGAACAGATTAAATCTAGTACAATCACAAGACTTTTTATGTAAAAGACAGAAAGGCAACGCCTATAAAAATACTCAACTAAGCCAATTAATACAATAACTCACTTAGCTCAAAGAGCCCACTCTTTTTTCCCGGATAGCCCATGCCCAGCTCAGGAATTTGGACACCCCAATAACAGCAGTCTCATTACAACCTGTTTTAAATAACCTTTTGGCGACCATTGCAAAACAGGTGCCCATAGATCTACATATAGGTTTAAGCCACGTATTTCG
This sequence comes from Lissotriton helveticus, assembly GCF_964261635.1. NCBI lineage: Eukaryota > Metazoa > Chordata > Amphibia > Caudata > Salamandridae > Lissotriton > Lissotriton helveticus. The sequence continues at coordinate 1,014,220,126 of NC_136072.1, forward strand.
GGGGAGCTGGTAGGCAGGACAAACATAAAGAAGGTGGTTAATATCTTCAGTATGCTCGGGACAGAACGGACACATGGCACTGGAACCAAGAGACCATTTACTAGTAAATTTCCTTGTTGGAAGCATCTCGACACGGAACTGATGGTAAAGCTTGCGATCTCTGCGTTTGGTTATTAGATCCCAATAGCTTTCCATCAAAGATTCATCTTTGAATTCACAGTAGGTTCTGGTTAAAGATGAACAGGTCAGAGACAAGAACCTCTCAGTTTTAATGAGGTTCCAATATGCTGCTTTAAAGACAGTTTTGGATGGAAATGACGCGGTTTCAGGGCACTCCCACAAGTCTCTCATCCCCATACTGGTGAGCAGGGATTTGATACTGCTTAACCATGTGATTTTAATTGCCCACAATTGATCTCAGAAATTTGTTCTGGGCCTGTGCTAACTGACACAGATTGCACGCACCCCATATCTCTGCCACGTACAGAATAGAGGGAATGATTTTAGTGGTGTACATTTTGACAACAGGAACAATGGGTTTATTAATTGATAGGCAATGTTCCTTTAGCAGGGCCCCAGCTAGTTGAGAGTGCTTCAACACCAGTAATCTCAGCTGAGGAGACCTACTCAGTCTATCGCCAAAGGTGACTCCCAGGTAGGTGAAGACATTGGTTTGCTCCAAGAGTTTCCCGCTCATGAAAACTCTTGAAGATACGGGCCTAGCCCCATGAGGAACCATAAACGTTGTCTTCTCAATGTTAACTACCAGTTCGTGGTCGCGGCAAAACTTCTCAAAACCAGACAGTGCTAATTGAAGCCCCTGTCTCGTCTTGGATAAAATCAGCGTATCGTCCGCAACCATGAGCAGGGGGACTCTTTGGCCTGCTAGCATGGGTGCATCAATTGGTTGGTTGTCAAAATACCGCACCACCCCATTGATAAAAAGGGAAAACAATGTGGGGGCCAGCACGCAGCCTTGCCGGACACCCTTTCCCACTGTAAATTTGTCGGTAACCTCCCCTGGCTTTCCCCAACGGACTTGTGCAAAGTTAGGCCTATGAAGCCTGACCACCAGAGCAACCAGTTCTTTAGGCATTCCCAGAGTCAGCAGGACATCCCATAGTTTAGATCGTGGGACTAAATCAAACGCAGATTTTAAATCCACGAATGCAGCGAAAATCATGCCCTTACCTATCAGAACCTCCTTCCAGTAGAGCATAACGAATCTAAAAACTTGATCCAGTATCCCCATATGGGCACGAAACCCAGCCTGTAACGGGGAGAGGATGCACTCATCGTCCATCCAAAACTGGATCCTACCCGAGATGACTCTCGCTACAACTTTCTGGAGGGCATCAATAAGGCTTATAGGCCTGTAGTTAGCCGGAGCAGAACGATCACCCTTCCTATAGATAGGGATAATTTCCGCGCCGCACCAAGACAATGGAATCTGCGGTCCCCTAGCTATCACATTAATAAGATTCGTAATATAGGAAATCCTGTCGTGTATTTCTATAGGTTCTGAATCAGTCCCCCTATTCCTGACCCTATTCTGGTTAAACTAACTATCAAGTTAACTAACAGTCAGCCCATGAGGCAAGAAAACCCCCATGATGCAGATACCGTTATCTGACGCAGTCACACTACGGCACAGGAACGTGTTATCTGATTAGGTCATAACGCTTGAGATCTAATTAGACAAGCGACATTCCTCCAGCCCCTGATAAGGCATACGACGTTCTCATAACAAATCAAACCTATGACAACCTGGAAAATCCGTGCGGCCATTGTTTTGATTTCACAGAGAACTTTAGTAAAGAATGTGCTAACGAGCAAGTCGTATGACATCTTTATTGACGTATCTATGTCCATCCTTACGTCAATCTCGGCACCTTTAAGGTATAAATATTACCGATCTTGCCCTATGCAAACACACGCGTGGTGACAAGACGGAGCAGCCATACTTGCCGAAGCCGAGAGCAGAAGCAGACCCCGCTGGCAGCAGCCCCGCCTTCCTGACGCGCTGAGAGACGCGCTGCTATCTCAAGCCGAGAGACCCAGCACCGGCGCTTTCAAGCAGCCCTCGCAGGCAGCCTGGAATATCGAGAGCAGAGAAAGAGATACTATTCCTCATCCATCCTAAATTCCAGGTACAGAACTGAATAACCCCTCACAGAGAATTCTTTAGTTATTCACTTGGCAAAAAACAAACTTAACTTAAACTGTAACTTTCTATTCCCGCCCACGCATTAGACTTAGGTCAGGTACACGGGGTAGGCGTATTTAGAAACACCAGTTGAGTACGTTTAGTCAAATGTATATGTGTATGTAAATATATTTTAATCATTTTAAACATCATATGGCTCAGAAACCATATCAATGTTTTTACAGTATTATTTTATACTATTGCTTTTAATGTATGCACTTTACTTAACTATAAGTATTGCAATAATATCGATCCATTTCTCATGTATGAGAAAAGAGACTGATCAATAAATAACACCTTTTTATTGAACACGCCCGTCTCTTCCTTTTCTCTACATTCTGATGAGACTAAGAATGCACGTACTGACTGAGTAAAATAATTGCCTTGTGCTCACACGACTCTCGAGATTGACTCTTGATTAGGGGAGAGCAAAGTTGTCATGTTCTATGGTTGTCAGAAACTAAATCCCTTCTTGTCTAATCAGGGGAGTTAATTCCTTCCTTGAACATTCGAGAAAGTTTCTAGCGAACTCTGAGCTTAGCTGGCAAACCCAAAAATTAAGTCTAGTATCGACAGTAGTAGACCTAGTTAACGTCTGGCCTAGGCCTTTACTGCTGTAGGTACTATTCCAATGCGCAGAGCCTATTGGGAAAATAGGAGCTACACTACATGGCGCCCAACGCGTTTGGAAAGGGCGATAAAACTAACGTAAGACATTTAGAGTAACTCAGTCGTGCTTTCTCACTCAGACCCCTTTTCCCAAATACTCCAAAGACGTCTGGAGTGGGTGAAAGGTTATATCCTCCAAAACCTCGCAGGAGGGAACTCCTATGTATGGTTCTTGGTCAAGTCAACGTTGAAGGATAAACAGTTCCAAAATATTGTGCATCTAATCTTTGTTCCATAAAGAAACCTGATCTGCAAATAGACATAATACCATCCTGTCTGTAAAATGGGAGACAGTGATGAAGAAAGAGAGGCAGTTAGATTAGCTACTGAACTCGCAGATGCTGATGCTACCATGCAAGCAGCAGACCCGAATATAACACTCATTCCGGTCATTAAAAGGAGATCTATAACCTTAAAACTTATAGAAAATGGACTGACACCTAGAGGTGGCACAGTCATATTCGTAATTGAGGCACACGAATATCGGCAGACAGAGGTATACTATTCATGGATACATTTTCCAGCAGCAAATGCTGTAACAAAGTACTTCCACTATTACAAAGTAGAGGAACCTCCTGAAACGTACACTCCTTTCGAGGAGGTGGAAGTACCACTCAAATTCCAAGAGCATTTGCTCTTATTTGATGGCGCCCTAATACATAACAATCACATTACAAGGCTCGGTCCTTTAGGAAGACCAGGAGCAACGTGGCCGGTCTTAGCCGGATACACACCACATCCAGACATCGATAGAATGCCTGCAGCAGAGCTGTTAATACAGCTAAAACAACTACTAAAAATTCATAGACAATTAGTTCAGTATGTAATGCGGACTTCAACAATACAGCCAGCGATTAAACTTCCACAGCTGACCCCTCACCAGGGGAACACAAATAAAATTACACCACTTAACATCCAATCCTGCCTAGGTAAAGTTCCAGCTAAACGGGAACAAATACCATTCTGGTTGGCACAAAAAAATCACCCAAATAGAGGCGGTGTTTCCTGACACCACCCCGCTGGAAAAACACAGGATTCTGACTATATGTCTCCCAATGGGAATCGCACCACACATAGAGGACTGTGACACTTGGGGTACAGTCTTTGCTTCAATCTACACAAAAACGCACGGTGTTCCATCCATTTCGGTAATACCAGATGTGCTAAAACAAATTCAAGATGAATACGGTCCAGAACCTGCTTTAACTCTTGGTATGAAATTACTGAAAGACTTCAAGCAGGTCTCGGCTATATTATTAGCCAACATAAAAGGTGAAGCAGCAAACGTGGCGATCCGCCAGAGGTTAAAAGAGACAGATATAGCAGACCAACCAGCTGAAATTGCCAGAATCATAGAAAAATCCTATGAGGAACTAGGCAGAGATAGCCTAGGTGGAATACCAGTAAAACCGCAACTGACTACAAGTCCAGAAAAAATATTTTTTAATAATAATAATTCACCAAAAAAGAACTGGGATGGAAACAAACAATCCAATCCTAAAGAAAAGAAATTCCAGTCCCGAGGAAGGTCTCCCAGGCGAAGAGAGAAATCTCCAAACTAAAGACAGAGGTCACCGCAGAGTGACCCCTCTGGGAATAGATATAACCTTAGAAATAGGGATAATATTAAAAAACCTGATAGATATCAAGACATTGATACACGTCCCTCTCAATCTTTTCAGACTTCCTCGCAGAAATCGGAAAGAAGAGGACGATCAGAAGAGCACGCCAAGTCCAAAGACAAGGAACCTGCTCAGCTAAAAAAGAAATTACAATTTCCAAAAAAGAAGGTAGCCAGTATCAAGGTAGTTAAAAATGCCGAGAATACTGAGGACACAACTGAAAAACGGAGAATGGGCTCAGACAATGCTAGACAGCGCAGCAGAGGTGAGCATAGCTCGCAAAGTCCTTATGAATCATCTGGAGACAGTGGACACGAATGAATACCTTCAAGTGGAAACTGCAGACACCAGAGTTAGCAAGCCCCACAAGATATACGAGATAACATTACGTATAGAGGGAGATAAGACTAGGAAAATAAGGGGACTATTTTGGGATAACCTCTCAAAGGGTTATGACATCCTTCTAGCTGAAAAAGACTGGCCACCAGAGTTTGTCAGGGAGTGCCCTCATGGCGAAGAAGTAATTATGCCTGCCTTCTCGAATCAAATACCGATTCATAAAAAATACACACTTGCTAGAAAGTGGGCAGTGGCCTTAGCACCTGCTTTATATAAAAATCATGTAGGATGGGATGAGGATTCTCCTCCTCACAAAATCCAGTTAAAATCACAACCTACTGCACAAAGGCAGTACCCAATTAAGCAAGAAGCTAAAAAACAAGTAAATGAAATACTAGATCAGCTAGAATACCAGGGGGTGATTGAAACTTGCACCTCACAAATGAACAACCCTTTGTTTCCGGTCTCCAAACCAGACAATTCATATCGTCTAGTTTTGGATTACCGACACCTTAACACATGTTGCAAAACCTTTGCAGTGCAAAACTCACACAGTGCTGCACTAATGAATAACATAGTGCGCAAAAAATACAAAACAACCTTGGACATCTCCAATGGATTCTTTTGTCAAAACATAGCACCAGAGAGCAGATATTTAACTGCATTCTCAGTAAATGGCACTCAAAAACAATTCTGTCGGTTAGCCCAGGGGTACAAGAACAGCCCAGGGGTATTCTCAGCGAGAGTAACAGAATTACTACAACTATATGATGATGAAGCATTATCTTATGTCGATGACATTTACTTAACAGATGATGACTTGGAGACTCACTTGAAAAGGGTGAACACCATAATACTTGGGTTCGCTGCAGAGGGTTACAAATTCAACTTTAAAAAGTCCAGAATTGCCCATCTGACAGTCCTATTCTTAGGATATGAGTTATCAAGTGAAGGCAAAAGCCTGGCAGACAATTTCCTAGAGAAATGTGCCGTAATCCAAGCTCCTAAAACACTAAAAAACCTACAGTCAATTCTAGGCTTCCTAAATTTCGGAAGAACATACATTGCAAATTACGCAGAAAGGGTCAAACCCCTTTATGATCTAATTAAACCAGACTTTAAAAGATCCAATTGGACTCAAACACACACAGAAATTTTGAGATCCTTACAAACAGACATGCTAATTAAAACAAAATTAGAAACACGTGATAACACACGCAACCTTGTGATCCGAGTCATCCCAGGGAGATGCGGATTCACATACCTGACCTCTAATGAGGGAGAAAAGGTACCAATTGCATTTAAATCACACTTGTACACTAAGGCTGAAATGAAATTTAGCCCAACGGAAAAAATTCTTACAGCAACACAGACAGCTATAGCAAAAGAACGAGCCCTGGCACAAGGTAAACGAATAGTAATCGTGACACCAATACCAGCCTTAGAGGTGGTAACAAAGGCAAGCATTCCAAATGCTAAAGCACTCCATCCGAGATGGATACAATGGGCTAACTCTCTTGCTGCAACAGACGTGGTGTACGAATTTGATCCTTACTTAAAAACACAAGAATTTCTCCAATATGAATTTGAATGTCCTCCGCCAACCGAAATTCTGCCTCTAGATCACTACGGCTGTATAATATATACAGACGGATCAGCACAACCCGCAGTAGGGGGTAAACAAGCTTACAGTGCTGCGTGCGCGATTGTTAAAGGTCGTTGGCACGAAGGGAAATTTAAACCAACCCTCACTAAAACACAATCCCTAGGAGATTGTACAGCTCAGCGAGCTGAACTACTAGCATTCAAGATGGCGCTTGAAAATACCGATCGAGAATTCCCCACACTCATAGTGTGCGATTCGTATTATTGCGTTCAATCTTATAATGAATACTTGCAGATCTGGCTTCAGAACGGATTCAGGGATGCGAAAGGTGGCACAATCAAGCATAAAATGCTCTGGGAACAAGTAGCTCTTTTACAAAAAGAACTACCAAAGACTCACGTGATACATACACTGAGTCATCAACGTGATGGCGTTCACGTTGCAGGGAATTCATTGGCTGATGAGGCCGCGAAGGCAGCTGTGCAAACGGCTTCCGTAGCTGCCGTCACCCGGTCAAAAACAAAAATAGACAGCGAAATTTTACAAGCTGTCAGCGCTTCAGAAAAGGATTCGATAGAACCACTCCCTAAAGGCTTTCCAGTAAAATACTCATACATAACTGATGCAAACAATGTTCCTTTTGCTCGAATCCCTGGAGTGGGGGATAGGGCAATTCCAAACATGGAACATAGGTTAGGACTAATAATAGCGGCACACGAAGGGCTTGCTTCTATTCATGCTGGCGTCTCAGCCACAGTATCATTATTGAAACAGAGATACTGGTGGCCACAAATGAGAAGACAAACAAGGAACTATGTTCTAGCATGTGAAATATGTCAAAAAATGAAAGTATCAACGGTGAGACGTCCAGCACAGACGCCCCTTCTAATCTCGGATAAACCATTAGCCTGTGTTTATCTAGACCACTGCGGTCCCTTACAAAGGGATGGTAACTATAAATATATCTTGGTCGCAGTGGATTCATGCACGAGATTCATATGGATGTGGCCCCAGCGAACGGCTGACGCCAGAACTGTTATAAAAGATTTGCGAGTCTTTATCGGCACATACGCAATTGGCATGCTGCATTCGGACAATGGTCCTGCTTTTAGCTCTCGGGCTTATAAGGAGGCCATGGTCAGCATGGGCGTGCAATTGCGGTACTCTTGTCCATTTCACCCTGAGGGGAACGGAATTGTTGAAAGAAAAAAACGTGATATAAAGCAATCTATAACGGCAAAGGTATTAGGTTCGGGAGCTGGGTGGGTCAAACATCTAATAAGTGTCCAACGTAGTCTAAATAACTTGCCAAGAAATTCTCTGAAGGGATTCAGTCCGTACGAATTATTATTCGGAACTAGGATGTTGATCTCTGACCTTGATAGTCAGACTTCAGTGGTAATAGAAAAAACCTTTGATGTCAAAGACCGTTTGGCTATTTTGCAGGACTTAAACAAAACAAGAAAAGACCTGAGCAACATACAGTTGAAACAACAGCCAACAACCACTGAAGAATCACCACCTGTCCCAGCAAGACCTGTCTGGATTCCAAAAGTCGGGGATCTAGTCAGGGAGAAGATCGCGGTAAAGAAGGAATTTGGGCCTTCTTACAGAAAAGCAGTTCCTGTCTTGTCTGTCAACGGGACAAGATCAGTTGTACTACCGCCACTTGCTGGTAAAAAGGAGAACCGAGTTGTATCCATCGACCTGGTAAAACCACAACATGTGGCCGATAACAAACAGTAGGCCAAGTGGACTCCCAATAAGTAGCAGAACACCAAGGTTTGCTACCAGCACAGAGGTCCTAACAAAAAGGCTCATCACATTCGAAACGCCTAAAGAAGAACAAGAAGGACTATGCAACAATGCAATAGAACTCAGACCTCTTAAAACCCAAATAAAGACATTTAGCAGAGACACACCAATCTATACTGAAGTACCAAGTGAAAATGCAAAAAACAAAAATCCTGAACCAATTGGAACAATTGACAGAACTGCATCCGGTTACTTCATCAACTTCGATGATTCCCCTGACGGCTTCAGTGAATCAAAGACACAGCCATCATCAAAATCCTTTAAAGACAAAGCGAAGGAACTTTTGAAACAACTGAAAGAAACATATCTGGTTTCTCCATGGATTGAATTTTGGGTGGGTTTTGGTGCATTTATCCTCATACTTTGGCTCATCATGGTATTTACTTTGGGACGCTTCATTGAGGGAAAATATGCTAAAATGGACACAGCAAGTCAGAACATCAACTTGATCCTCAAACCACACACATCTTCACACGTCGAGAAAAGAGAACTCTCTTCAGAACTTTCTTCAGCCAACTTCACAGCCAATCCGATACCTGGTGGGGTAGCCTGGGACAACACTGACTATGAAATTTATGGTCCTCTCGAGATCCTGAAATATCCACACCAAATCAAGATCTCCTTGAGTGACTTTGCAAAACCAAACTCATTTGCTGATGATTGGGACTTCGAAAGCATCAACAATATGATGTCTGACTTAGTAATGTCTGCTAAATTTACAAAACATGATTATTTGCAAGGTTCTACAAATTATGATAGTATGTATTGCTATAACCATTATGGTAACCATTTTTTACATAAATCTGCACAACCTAGAAATGTTTTAAATTATAATCAATGGGAACATTGTGCTACACCTCCAAAAGGGAGGTCTAGAACCGTTTATGAGAAATATTCATATTTTTCAGGTTTTAACATAAGTAATGCTGAAACATTTTATTTTAAATTGTCAAACAAGACAGGGATGAAAACCATGATAACCAACACAAAATTGATATATTCAGATTCATTCTTCGAAAAAATGAATACTTTTGGATTTGATTATTGGGACAAAAATGTTGATTTGAAAAGTGTTTGGGGTACAAAAGAATGGCAAGTACAGGGTACAGAAGCTTTGTTTAGAGCCTGCATGATCCCAGAACAAATGATATTTTTAAATGACACTGTTCAACAAACCACCTGTCTTGGCTTAGCCAAAATCAAAGATTTAAATAAACCGTCTATTCCAAAGCCAACAATGTTTAGCAATAGCTCTGATACAGATGAAGAGATAGACGTAAACCATATATTAAACCAAAACAGAACACATCCTGATTGGAAACAATGGTTGATCTGGCCCACAGATACAAATCACTGTCAAGATAGATTCCTGAATAAAACACAGGGTTTCAAAATGACCAGGCCAGACCCTAGATATCCCCAAAAACATCACCCAGGGATAATAACAACCTACAGTGTGGGCAAATTATGCCTTCAATGGCTACAGACTTCCACACTGCCTGAAATTAAGCAACACCTAACTTTACTTACTGATGGTGCTGACTTGCGTGATTTCATACTGGGACCACGCAAACAGCGTCAAAAGCGTTTCATAGCAGCCTCTGTATATGCAGCATACAATGAGGCCTGGAAGGTTACTCAAATTGAGACAGCAGAAAGAATACGGGAAATTGACCGTATCAATTTGGAAAAATCACTTTCTGTAGTGGACAATGGGTTAATGACTCTGTCCTCCAGAATTTTTTCATTGGACAGCATTGTGTCGTCAGCAATCGATATATTATCGCAAGACTTACTGTTATTACAACATGGTCAGTCACAATTGCGTTCTATTGTACAGCTTGGCTGGACGTTACAAAATCTGCGTTCAGGCTATGTGCCTTGGCGTTTAATCAACACAACGTCACTATTCCAAATCTTTAACCTTACTGATAGACAAATCGGTATGGCGCAAAAGGGTGCTGATTATACAATCTTGAGCATTGAAAAACTAGAAAGATTACGAATGACAATGTCAGAACGACCTGTCAGTGAATGGATAATCCACGGAATCATAAATATTCCAATCTCAACCTTCAGGTTTCAATACTGCCAAAAATATATACAGGCTGGCATGTACGAGAAATTGGGAAAGGGGTACCTTAAAACAACTTGGAACCTGCCCTATTCACATGCATGTGTCAGTAATAAAGGACAGAAAGTGTTTCTTAGTGGCAACAATTGTGCTATGTCACTAAGCGGCACGCTTCTGTGTAACGGAATTAGTTTGCATGGAGCCTGTGAAGGGAATTCATACAACCTTTCATGTCACCAGCAAGGCGCACCTGCAACTGAAATAGAACCATTCTTTCAAAGACTCTATAATGGGAGTTACATTCTTATTGTAGACCGCAGATGCTGCAGTCTTATGCCCGGGACTCCTTATCTAGTAACTACAACGGCGAAGGTCAAGTGCTGTGGACGTTCTTTATTCCCCAGCTCCTTTCCAGACAGGGAGGCAAGGGCATGGCCCAGTTTGAAAATTACTTCTATTCGAATAGATACTTTAAGCAGAATGAAAACAGTGCTTCTTCAGACGCCTACAAGGCTCACGTCATCAAAAGAAACGTATGATCTACAAGTCGCAAGGACGACTGCAGAGATACATACATTATTATCAACTAATTCCCCCGTACATTTCGCGGAAATCCTAAGCGAAATCTTTAATATTTCTGATACCACTGGAGTCTCAAAGGTATTTAAGACAGTATTTTCGATGGCATTAACACCATTCAAAGCCATACTGGGTATTTTTCCAGATTTCGTCCATTCGATTTTTGGCGGACTTCCCCTGATCCTGGGACTAATTGCAGGAATCCTATTCCTAGTCCTTATTTTTCGTTATGGCAACCCATGTCACAGATCAAACTCTCGCGACAATGGAAGAGACGATCCTAGCCATTGGATACCGGGACCGGATATCCAAAATCCTGGGACTCTCCCGGCTTAGAGACCTGAACATGACTTGGTTTCTATCATTTCGACCAATGTGGCAAAGGTGTGTTTTACCTGTACTAAGGTGTCTGCTATGCGGAGAAGAATGCGTGTTAGACACCTGTCTGACGCTACAATCGGATGCGCCAGTGGATGCAGATACACTGTTGGTTCCTACCAAGGTTCACGCTTTGTGCTGCCCTCAAAGGCTGCCAATCCTGATGACGGCATTCCTGGAATCTTCACCACTACGATTGAAGAGTAGTGAAGTTCAAGGTAAGAGCAGCATCGAACAGGTACGACCTTCTGTCAGCAATGCGAACCAGAATGTCAATGGAGACAATCATGCGCACGAATGCATGGTTACCCCTATTTCCGACTTAGTGGAACTTTCCCATGAAGCTGTTGACAGTTTTTTCGAAAGCCTGAATGATATGATGTTCTCTCCAGAACAGAAATAGAGACTTTTGAGTAAACTCGCACACGGCGTTCCCTGAATTCGGCCTTCAACTTTAAAAATAAAGTCACATGAACAATTTCACTCCAGCTCACGGACAGCAATATTTTTCAGCAAGCCCCTTAAAATATTTTTCTACATATTTTTTTCCCGGGACACTGATCTTCTGCTTAAAGTAAGAAACTATTCCTAGAGAACTAAAATTTCTATTTTTAGATACTTTATAGACTTTAGTTGCCCGCTGGGATGTTCACAAATATTTTATTATGTGATGAAATGGTCTCGAACTTCCTTTCTGTATAGCCATATTAAGAGCCATTTCATGTGTATTTCTCATATACCAAATAAGCAATAATGCATACAAATGCGTGTTTACTTTTGCATTTAATTCGTAGCTTAAGTGCATACAAAATATATGACTGCAATTTTTCAGTATATTTGAAAATTTCAAAATGCATTTATGTATTTTGGGGTGGTAAGGTATACACTATACTCTATAGTATGTTGTACTATGTTATACTATGCATAGATTAGTAGATATGACCATAGTTAGCGTGGAGTGGGTGTCGTGTATTTCTATAGGTTCTGAATCAGTCCCCCTATTCCTGACCCTATTCTGGTTAAACTAACTATCAAGTTAACTAACAGTCAGCCCATGAGGCAAGAAAACCCCCATGATGCAGATACCGTTATCTGACGCAGTCACACTACGGCACAGGAACGTGTTATCTGATTAGGTCATAACGCTTGAGATCTAATTAGACAAGCGACATTCCTCCAGCCCCTGATAAGGCATACGACGTTCTCATAACAAATCAAACCTATGACAACCTGGAAAATCCGTGCGGCCATTGTTTTGATTTCACAGAGAACTTTAGTAAAGAATGTGCTAACGAGCAAGTCGTATGACATCTTTATTGACGTATCTATGTCCATCCTTACGTCAATCTCGGCACCTTTAAGGTATAAATATTACCGATCTTGCCCTATGCAAACACACGCGTGGTGACAAGACGGAGCAGCCATACTTGCCGAAGCCGAGAGCAGAAGCAGACCCCGCTGGCAGCAGCCCCGCCTTCCTGACGCGCTGAGAGACGCGCTGCTATCTCAAGCCGAGAGACCCAGCACCGGCGCTTTCAAGCAGCCCTCGCAGGCAGCCTGGAATATCGAGAGCAGAGAAAGAGATACTATTCCTCATCCATCCTAAATTCCAGGTACAGAACTGAATAACCCCTCCCAGAGAATTCTTTAGTTATTCACTTGGCAAAAAACAAACTTAACTTAAACTGTAACTTTCTATTCCCGCCCACGCATTAGACTTAGGTCAGGTACACGGGGTAGGCGTATTTAGAAACACCAGTTGAGTACGTTTAGTCAAATGTATATGTGTATGTAAATATATTTTAATCATTTTAAACATCATATGGCTCAGAAACCATATCAATGTTTTTACAGTATTATTTTATACTATTGCTTTTAATGTATGCACTTTACTTAACTATAAGTATTGCAATAATATCGATCCATTTCTCATGTATGAGAAAAGAGACTGATCAATAAATAACACCTTTTTATTGAACACGCCCGTCTCTTCCTTTTCTCTACATTCTGATGAGACTAAGAATGCACGTACTGACTGAGTAAAATAATTGCCTTGTGCTCACACGACTCTCGAGATTGACTCTTGATTAGGGGAGAGCAAAGTTGTCATGTTCTATGGTTGTCAGAAACTAAATCCCTTCTTGTCTAATCAGGGGAGTTAATTCCTTCCTTGAACATTCGAGAAAGTTTCTAGCGAACTCTGAGCTTAGCTGGCAAACCCAAAAATTAAGTCTAGTATCGACAGTAGTAGACCTAGTTAACGTCTGGCCTAGGCCTTTACTGCTGTAGGTACTATTCCAATGCGCAGAGCCTATTGGGAAAATAGGAGCTACACTACAATCCATAAGTCAGGGTCCTGCTTGAATAAATCCGCCGCGATACAATCAGGCCCGGGAGCCTTACCACTGGGAATAACCTTCAAAACTGCCTCAACCTCTTTTGTACTGAAGAGCAGAGGTGTATCTGGGGAAATGGGAAAGGGAACGAGTGCCTTATTAGTATTATTGTTCTTAAATTGGGCTTCGAAGAAGGCAACCGAACGATGGGGCTCTACGTTATTATTAGGAATTATTGAGTGTTGCCCATTACCCCATTTAATCAGTTCCCAAAACTGGGTCATGTTCCTACCTTTACATGCTGCCAGAAGATCCTGCCATCGCCCCTCACCCTAGTCCCTCTTAGCCTTTTTCAGGGAAGTTTTATAGGCCAGTCGGGACTGTTTAGTAATACTATGATTCCTTGCCTTAATTGCTACCACTAGCTCTTTTTGGGCAGCTCTACACGTCTCATTGTACCACGAGTTAGGTTTCAAGGTGGAAATCTTTCTAATTGGCCTGCTATTTATAAAATAGTTTTTTAGACCTAAAAAGAGGTCATTATGGGCCCTAGTTATGCAAGCATTACAGTCCTCCCGATTTTTGAAGCTGTTAAGTTCCTTTAACGACCCCGAAACAAGGGCCCTGATCTCTTGCACTTTCTTTTCATCGAGTGCGACCTTGGCCCAACGTACCCTCCTCATGTCGCTGGCCACAGTTACTTGGTTAAGGCCGGACTTGGCTGCGGGTTCACATGGACTACAGAAGCTCTTGTCCTTCAGTGAAAGAACCAGGGGGTTGTGATCACTCTCAGAGAGACTTTGCACTACCATATCTTGGACTAAGTGCCAAAACTCGACTTTCACTAAGATATAGTCAATTCTACTTTTTGATCAGCCATTATCAAAGGTCGCCTCTCCCCCAACATCAGACCCTGTTCTACCGTTTGTTGCCCTTAGACCCCATTCCAAACACAGCCCTTTTAGTTGTAGGGCTGATTCAGACCAGTTCTTGATGGGGGGGACGATTCAGTTGGGGGACGCCCCACATTTCGTCCACCTCATCGCTAGTCTACCATCGTCACTGTCTAGGGGCTCAAAGCAGGTATTGAAATCTCCTGCAATAACAAGATTGACATTTGGGGGCCTTTCGGCCAGGAATGACTCTAGTGTAGAAACAACCTGAGATGATCTCCCTCCCAAAAGGCCTCTTGCATACACGTTGAGTAAGAGCAAGTCAAGACCTTTAACAGATTTGACTCTAATTGCTTGTATATCCGGACTATCCAGTACTAACTCCTCTGCTGTGATCCCCTCAAGCTGCCTAACCCAGCACGTTAGACCCCCGAGTGGTCTTCCTCTGTGCCCTCTTAAAACAGGTTTTATAAAGTTTAAATAACCAATATGGAACACAGGGTTAATAGACCACGTTTCCTGGAAGGCCCAGATATCCACTCCCTTAACAAAAGAGGCCCACTCATCAGAGACCGCCTTTGCTTCTAGACCTGCTATATTCCAGGAAGCAAGAACCAAGGACGACTTCTGCATGGGAGAGTCAATCTGGCCGTCGCTTATTACATTAACCTCAAGATGTTCCTTAGGGATCGGCACAACATAGCGTAAGGGTCTAGAAGATACATTAGCCAGTGGTGGGATGGAGCTATCGGGCATCAAGATAGAAACATCGGCCCCCATACAAAGCCCCCCAACCAAATTCACCTGCAAACTCGAACCCAGTCAGTCATTGACTTCAAGTGAGGAAAGGACTTCATAACGATTATTGAGCTGGAATGTAAGATCGGGTCTTAAATAATCAT
This sequence comes from Lissotriton helveticus, assembly GCF_964261635.1. Lineage (NCBI taxonomy): Eukaryota > Metazoa > Chordata > Amphibia > Caudata > Salamandridae > Lissotriton > Lissotriton helveticus. Next base: position 1,014,235,545 of record NC_136072.1, read on the forward strand.
TCCAAGGACCTCCTACTCCCCTCTGTCTAAAATGGTTGTCTGTTTGGTGAAAAGCGAATAAGACCAATTCCGCGAAAGCAGAGGGATACCCGTGGTAGATCGTGGATAGAAATAACTCAGATGAAGCGTTTTAATCATACCCTCCCTACAAGATTCCCTCCCTTCACAGATAAACTTAACTGCTCTGGGATCTCTAAAATTAACAACTATACAATCCCCAGCCTGGTCCTTACATCTACTACCCCACCAGCTCACCCTCCTTACAAGTAATATTTCGCCATTAATGTGGGCAGGGAGTGGTCTAATGTTACTGAGCCAAAAGATGACTTTATTTTTCAGCTCCCTGTGACTTTCCAACTTTTCCTGTAGAATCTCGGGTACCCCTGACAGAACCACGGTGTAAGGCGCTGATTCTGGAGGGAGATCAATACAGGGGTGTTTCATCTTCCCCCTATCTTCTACACCTAAAACCTCCTTCTCTTTAGGGGAGTCCTCTTCCACCACTACGGTTCTTTCCAGTTCCTTCTTGTCTTTACCCCCAATACTTCAACTCTCTTGCAAGTTGGGAGATTTGACTTGCTGGACTCAGCATTAACCCCTACTGACAAGTTGGGAGGGGGGTAGGGGGGGAATAGGGAGGTTGAGTTTAGAATTAACTACAGGGGTACCACCAGGGACTATCACTGACCCTCCCTGAACTAAACAATTTGGGACCATTGCACAGCCCAAGCCTCTTTCTATGGCAACAGAATTCGCCGCATCAGTTTTTCCAATGTCCCCAGGTATTCAAGAACTAATTTAATTCTTTCAAACAGGGGAAGCATCAGCGACTTCATCAGGTGCTCGATCTGGCCAAATATGTTGTCAGGGAGCTGTGCTGTCAACGGCAGGTGCTGAATCGGTACGGGAGGCTGCTTCCCTCAAACTTCAGAAGCGTGAGGCGTACTATCAGTAGCAGGCTGAAAGAATGTAGCAGCAGCCCTACTAGTGTTAAAGGTTTTAATGACTTTTGGGCACCTACCCTTTTGTACACCCCCCTATGCTTCCTTTTCCCCCGTTTACTGGGTGAGGTGTGAGTTTTTTTAGTGCTAACCTCTAATAATGGACTCGTGATGGGGGTAGCCGCTGTGGAGCAAACATCAGATAAGTCAATAGCCTCCACAGACCGGCTAGAATCCAACCGGTTTTCTACCAGGGGAGTATTAGCGCATAACTGCTCAGGAGTAACTGCACCCCTAATAGTGCCAAGTGAGGAACGCTTAAGAAAAGAAGGATCAGTCGACAATCTCTTCTCAGTTAAGGCTATCTCACGTTCCAGCACGTTTGCAGCCCTGGTTATGAACTCATCCATGGTCCTAGATATGGACCCACATGTGCTACCAGTCGCACTTTTTTTCCCTTTCCCTGCAGTCGACATCTTAACAGTTATAACACAGGTAAACCAGTTACAACAGACAAGGGTTATAAGCAATACAATATATCACTCTTAACTCTAGGAACTAAGACCCACAACGTACAATTCGCAGCACAAGCCCCATCTAACAGTAGCACCTGAGGGCAGCTAAATAGATCAACAAGAAACAAAGCTAACCCACTGACCCACACAAATGGTAATGTTAGAGGAATAGCCCGGCCGCCTCTGGCCCCGGACGGCCACAGACGGTCCCGCCCTTGTCCCGGGCTTCTACCGTGCCGCTCCTGCGTGCTCCCGCGAAGCATGGATTGACGCAATGATTTATGCACATCCTGACGCGCTTCCCCCGTAGGCAGCTTCCGGCTGCAAAGGCAGCTGGGGATGATAGTTTTCTGTGCCACGCACTCTCCCCTACACAGCGGCCGCACTGATGCTGTGGAAATGCGGCGACGGGGGGTGAACCGGCACAGTGGCAGAGGGCAGCGGGACCGGCAATAATAACGAGCTCAGTATCAGAACGCCCCCAGAGAAGCAGGCAAAGATCTCAGGATTCGCTAAGGTTTGAACAATAATCCCGCTCCACCGGGATTGACGCGATGATTTATGCGCCTCCTGGCGCGCTTCCCCCGTAGGCGACTTCCGGACGCAAAGGCAGCTGGGGATGGTAGTTTTCTGTGCCACGCACTCTCCCCCACACAGCGGCCGCACTGATGTTGTGGAAATGGGGCGGCGGGGGGTGAACGGGCACAGTGGCACAGGGCAGCAGGACCGGAAATAATAACAGGCTCAGTATCAGAACACCCCCAGAGAAGCAGGTAAAGATCTCAGGATTCGCCAAGGTTTGAACAATAACCCCCGGTCATGTCTTCATCCCATTCATTAAGAGACCGAGCTCTGGAGGTAAGTTCAGGTAATTGTGCCTGAAGATTCGATGTCTGAGGGCGGAGATCCTGAAGGGGCGTTTCCATTGTGTGCATCTTGTCAGAAAGTTTACGCTGGTTTCCTCAAAGGAGAACATGGTCAATTGGCACATAGTTCACCTACGCCTCCAGGTGCAGATGTTTCATCTTCAGGAAAGCGATGCAAGATGCAGGGGGAAGTTGTGTCATCTAGGAAGAATTTTATCATATGGTAATGTGGAAATCATAAACTTTTGTATATATATATTACCCAATACTGCAGAATGTTCCCAAGTACAACATTCTACGTACTTTTTGGTCGTGGGGGACTGATCTGCGCTGAAAATGTTCCCCCAGACACTGGTTTGAACATACTTTCTCTCGATGTACTGCAAAGTGCATTGCGTGAAATTTAAACATAGTTTTATATAATTTTTCTGAAATCTAATGAAATTTAGTGACAAAGATTTTGCACACCTCTCATCTTAAATTTCATTTTATTTTGGTAATCCCAAAATCAGGCAAGGGAATGAAATGTAACATATGATTTATATGACTGAATCGTGATGAGACAAGTACGTAGGTCTCAATAGCTAAAACATTTTGTTTTTTTACACGTTATGTTACGTTACGTTATGCCAGTGGCAAATTGTGAAAAAGAAACTGCAAAAAGTACAATTTTGTGCTATACCTTAAAATATTTCTCCCCTAGACACCTACGATTCCTTTCCCTTTCTTATAAAAACCGGCACATTTTCAATTGATAAGCGTGGCTCAAATCCACCTGAGCGACTTACCTCACTCATCTATCATTCTCATATAATAAGCCAGCCGAACAGTGGAGAAGAATTAGAAAGATATTTATTAGGCCATAAGATTCATCTGCAGATGGGCCCCGTCAGGTCTACACACCAGGGAGTGCACCGAGAGGACTGACCCATCCAATCAGGACAATACATTATAACATAGCATGGCAGGGTAAAGACACGCCCAGACTGGAAAAGTACTGGGCTCAGCAGAGGGCGAACAATAGCCTCACACAAGAAGCTTCTGCACCTGCAAAAGAAACATTCTCTCTCAAGGCCACGGAGCCGAGACTCGGCTTCTCCAGAGCATGGAAACATTTCTGCAAGAAAAATACCCAAGGCGGGAGATGCTGAAACCAGGGATTTTCTGCTCATAAGGGAGGGGGGAAACTGTACCATGAGACATTGGAGTTGCAGAGCAAATGTCAGCATCAGAAGTCTCTCTCTGCCATAGACAAGCCTCTCTCTCTTATGAGAGAAGTCGAAGCTTGCATATTACAAAAATAGCTCAGTGGGTTGAAGCACATGAATAATAAGCTGTAACTGCATATTGGTTAGACACATTAGGCTAACATATTCATAACATCATTAGAACATTCTGCAACAGGAAAATTACTATCTATCAGACCCTCCTTTTAGCCTATTGTGGCTAACATAAGTGCAGCCTTTATTGATTAAAGGTAAGGTCTATACAATTCTAAAGGCATCACTCATCAATCAAAGGGAAACAAAAAAAAACACAAGAATAACCAATAGTATATCATCATAAAAGATATCTGGTATCAGGAAATGAAATACTAGGATGCGCATGATCTCAGAAGTAGTGCAGCATACTATAGGGCAGGAAATGCACAGGCAACAAGTAAAAGAACAACCCCTGCAATACCTACTAAGACAATAATTATTCTCTGGGTGTGAGGCACCCTCCATTTTGACTAATCTAAGCATATGTTCTCGGGGTACCATTTCTCTATAACACTATGTCATGATCGGACTACTTACATCACAGTTTAAGTCATGAGCATGAATTAATGCAAATAAGATCAAACTGTCACTATCAGGGAAAACACCCTATTGAATTCTATACTGAGGGCTCACTTGCATTATCAGCGAGGACCTATATCTAACATCCATGAAGTAGATCTTTATCGGGCTGAGAAATGTTTTTTACTAAACTACTCAAAGTATACTAACCCTCACAGCTACTTCCCTAGGGCAAGAATACAAGCAACAGTTTTCCACCCCTGTGTGTGTATGAAGGCAATGACCCACACACCCAATAATTTGCAGTACTATAAATAACATGTGTCTGGTGCAACATTTGAATACTACATCATCCTAATGAACTTCCCAGTGCTCCTCTTCGTGAGGAGCTAGGGTACCAATGACATTCTCAGGTGGCGTTGGAATAACACCCATGAGGGTATGCGCCAAGCAACAAGAAACTAATTCTCTAAAGAGAAATATGAAAGCAATAGTTAGGATATAAACAAACACAATATTACATCTGTAGACCATGAGAACCAAATGAGATCAGGGACATCTGGACAAGGAGCCGCAGAGGCTGCTCCTCCTTGGGAATAGGAACATTCAAAGGGACTCATTTTCCTAGCTAAAAGTCCAAAACTAAACTAAAAAGGTACTAAAACAGTCACAGGCACACTGAAGCCGGCCAGGGGGTTCTTCACCCTCAGAAGGGATCTTCTCCCTGTGTCCGTTAAAGCCTCACAGGCAGGCTTCTATTGTTCGTTCCCTAATCCTACGACGGAGTCGCACAGCTTTTGCAACTCAGGAGCACTTAATCAGGGCCCAGGCGCAATCCTAGTGTCCCATTAGAGAATGTCTCGACAGTGCACCAGGGCTCTTACCAGCAGTCCATCCCTAACACTTAACTATTCTTCAGCACTGTTCTCCTCTAATCCCTATCTCAGCCCTTCTTCCAGTGCTCGGTTCTCCTTCTTCTCCTTTCTGGGCCGCAGATTATAACGAGTGCTCCCTCGCACCTCTGGATCTGTGAACAGAATGGGGGGCAGACGTTTGCTCACTGTGATCAGGAGAGGCCTTACCACTTGCAATCAGAGCTGGCCTCTTTGCTCTTTGATTCGGCTCCTCACACCTCAGCAAAGCATCCGAGAAGGGTATATACCGAGGAACTTCTTCACATTCGTAGTCAGCGACGCCGTTTCTCACCCATTCGTCATATGGCAGTGGCAGGGGAACGTGCCTTGCGACCCTGGATCCGGAGTGCGGTGCGGGTGGTGAGGAGCACTTGCCTCGGCTCCGACCACCTTGGATCCAAGCAGGACTTCTGCTGGTACTTCTTGATGACAACCCAATCCCTGGGTTGTATGGTGCGTCCTTTCCCCTATGGCAGCGGCTTCAGGGTGTCTGCTACCTGCTGATGAACAGAACGGAGATCTTTAGTCAAAGCATATGAATAAAATTCAATTTCAAAGAAACCAAATGAGGTCTATTCTGTGCTTTCATATCGCTCTACCAATTTCAATTTGAAGGTGAACACCTCCCAGGCCCATCAATAAATTTGTGCACTGACAATAGGTAATACATTACATATCTGACTTTTCGCTGTATTACCTGTGGACGGACGTATGCATATACTGAATTCTAAGAGTACAGAAAAAATAAAACAAAACAGTCATGTTGTATTCCCGCATTTGCACTTGAGAAACAGCAAAAAGGGAAGTTCAAACCGCTATTCCTATAGCGAGCACACAGCGTCTACTTTGTGAACCTTCACTGTTGTGCAAAACTTCAAACACTTCTAATATTCTTTTTCTTACTCAAAACAACTATATTTTTGCTCATGACCATGCTTGCATATTATAGATGCAGCAGGAAACTAACTTCTACAAAGCTTTAATTTCTAAAAAATATTTTGCTGAGGATCACACAAGCATCTTTCACCTTTCTCACTATTTAGACCATGTAACATTTTGTGTAGGGGAAAACCTGTTCACCAGCTCTAATAGGGATTGGCAGCTCAACTATACAGGCTAACTGATAAGAGACTTGTACACCTTTACTTAGTGCTGCACAATAATGATGTTGTTACCTAGGAATGTGAAGCAAAACAACGACAGAAAAGTACAGACCTATTGTTCCCTTCAAAGGTCAAATAGGGAAACACTAGTCGTGGGCTACCAGTCCTTTCATCCCTTTCATCCCTATTCAATTAAAATAATCCTCTAATAAAGACTATCAGTTTATTTTCACAGACTATCTAATAAAGAACTAGCAATGTACTTGCAAGACTACAATAATGGTATTATCACCCAACACTTGTAGAACAAAACTACCCACATCTAATTCCCCTTTTAGATCAAAGCAGGACAGGCTAATAAAAATTTGAGAAGAGGAGGGAGCAATATACATGTTACCTAATTTTAATTTATAAGAGAGCTAGCGGGGAGTTGGCTTCCAGCGGGGAGTTAGCCTCCTCCCCCAGTTTGACAGGAGGAAATCTGAAACATATTTCACTGCAGTCAACACCATCAACCCCCGGGTGTAGCACTGAGCATAAACTAAATTCTAGGAGATACATAGCACTTTTGAGAGGGCTAGAACGCCTTTTAGCACATGTACAAATGCCATTGCCACAAAATGATGTGTGTGCCTATTAATATCTAATACAATGTTACTAAGGAAAATTCATTATAATTATTTATCTATTACAAAACATGCTATTTCTTTTTGAGGCCTTTTATTCCCATGAAGGAGTAAGGAAAAGGAAATGGGGCTGGGACACAGCTAAAATCCCCTATAACTAGGCACTATGCGACATTCATTAGGGAAATGGCCGCAAAAGGAAAATCTATAAAAGAACAAAAATTACTTAGGTGGTGGTCAGGCTTGTGACACAACACCATGAGTACACCGTAGAACTCTTGCATTTCTCATCTATACCATTTGACCAAATAGACATACACTGCTGAAGTGTTGTCTGTGGAATTTAGGGACCAGAACAAATTCCCCACAGAGGAGCTTGTACTAGTATCAAAAATAGAATTGTCAAAACAATACAAAACAGAAACATACATAAAATAAAAACAAGCATACCAAGGCAGCAGGTATACTTGCCGTGCTAAGCACAGAAAGCATAGACAAACCACAGTAACACATGCAAATGAGCTGTGACACACAACACGATGCCATGCATTTCATGCACAGTGAGCCTGCGGCCCAAAACCCAGCATGCTGGCCTGCTTAATTTGTCAGGCTTAAGATTGATCAGCATACCTACCCCACAGAACAGAACAAGCAATGCACAATAAGCCAAAGAAGACAAAACACACAATATAGGTACATGCGTATAACAGAAAGTAATATGCAATAATACATATACCAAACACAAAGGCCACAAAAGGAAAACACAATATTAGTTACTCAAAGGACTATATTTTTCTCATGCATGTCATGCATCATGCGGTGTCAGTGCACACTTCATCTGTCCAGTACAAAGCTGCATCAATACTCACCGTAACACACAGATACAAATATTTCCCATTGCACTGAAACAAAACAAATCAAAGCACAGAAAAACAACAACGCACAAAATATTGGACAAAAAAGGCAACCATTTAGTAAAAATACCTTCTACAAATACTTACCTTAAAACCTTAAAACCTATGCTTGAAAATCATTCACACCTGTTCATATATATTATCTATCATCACCCTATATATACTAAATGTTCACTTTCCGTTCTGAAAACCCTGTCTGCTGTTTTAGACAAGAAACAGACTTAACCTCTTTTAACCATCAGCCAAAAAGATAAAACATTTAGCAGCATTGAAAATCACATGACAATCTTGTAATGACATTTAATGCAGCATCAAAAAGGGAAAGAGATATACATTTATTTTTCACATCTTTCACTTGTCTAAATGGACCGTTTTATAACTAATGCAATTTCTCATCTTTAAACAAAAAGGGCGCCATCTCACTACATTTAACCCTGTTGCCAAAGGTATATTCTCACCCCCAGAACATACTAAATACTCCAGTGCACACTAGCAGACATTTGCACAAAACACGCACTCTGCACCTCCACTCAGCGGGTGGGGCACTGGGCCCACTGCAATGGTGTCCCATGGACAAACTGCATACAATACTGTTACACACATATATACATTCCCACCAGGCGCTCCTGTGAGCAACAAAATCAATATCCTTTACCTAATAGGCGCTATGCATTTACCTACCCTCGCATGATCAGTACTCTCCACTAGGGATCCACTAGCAAAGTCACTAATCAGTATGCCAATCAGAGACCCCCCAACTCAATAATTATTTAAATAGAAAGCTTTTATACTATGACATGGACCAACAGTGAAACAAAAAAAAATATCAACAACAAAATGAACACAACAGACAACCAATAAATCTCTTTTTCTCTGTGCCTTTAAACTGCACACAAATCAGTCAATTATTCTGAATACTATTCAAACAATAGGAGTAACATGTGCTTAAACTATTGCATCTGAAACACTCACTAACATATTTAGTAAATTATTTTTCTCAAAACAATCCATCTTTTCTCAGACTAGGCCATTTTAAAGTGTAATTCTCTATGTCCAAATACAATAATCTGTTGAAAGTATTCATAATTTTGTTCCTAATACTAAATCACATGTGTTCTGAACAACTGCATTATTCTTTAGTCTGAACCAGTAGCAGTTTGCACTCATAATTTTGCAGACTCGCTCCAAATTCATAATTCACATTGCTCTGACTGTGTATCTCTGCCTGTCTGTGCCAAGAGCTGAGCCTCCTAGCCCCCTCTCACAATCTGCTGCCTGTGCTCTGCGAAGCCATTGGAATGGTGCGGATAACACCAAGGTCACACCTGTTCTGCTCTGCGTCTGCAAGCATCTATATTTCCATTCTACATAATCTTCCAGAACGGAATAAAAATTCACACACTGTTATTCTAAACCTTACCAGCCCAAAACTCTACAACCCTTTTTTTTATCATTGTGGACTGAAACACATCCACTCAACAGGTCATGTTTAAAACTAACTAAACAACTCCTGCTCTCCACCCCTTGAGGCCCACTTTTGCCGTTCAGAAATGCATCTCTCACAGTCTTCCAAGAGCTAAGAATTCTGGGCTGCTAGCCAGCCTTCCAGCCTTCCAGCCTTTCTGGTCCTCCACCAAGGCCAAAATCTGCCTCGCGCTCTGCCCTCCTCGTTCTGGCGCTGACAAAGCCAATAAGCCTTCCTAACTCTTTCTAACATGCAATAATTAACCCCATTTAAAAAAAATACATTTCTCTTTTTTTTCACTTCTTTCTAACTTTTCACTCTTTCTACATTCTATTAATATACATTCTAATTACTGGTACTCAAATCCTTATTCTTTTCTTCATCTTCTACTGTTCACAAATTAAGGGGATGAAAGAAACCAAATTAAATAAGTTCCAAACACATTTTTATTTTCATTCTTTTCTTTTCTGAGAGCCAGGCACAACCATCTCAGGTAGCTCACAAAGACCAGACAATCTAACTCATGCAACAAGGCGCACTCACTTCATTCAAACAAACATTTGCACAAACAAAAGGCAGCCCACAGACTGCTCTCAAACCAAACCAATTATAACCAAATCAAACATATTACATGAAATCCATACCCCATCCTCTTAATCATTGCTCACATTGGCTCACTGAGCCATTAAAAGCTACTTTAAATGGGAACAACCTGCAAATTCCAAATGCACACATTTTGTCTTCTTTTAAAACTAAACTTTTGATATGTCCATATTCTGGGCTATCCTCTCATCTGTCTTTGCTGAACCTCTTTCTGCCACAACCTTAGGGAATCAAACATGCTCTGACAGCTGTGCCTAGCAAACAATCTCTCCTGCAAGTAATCTATCTTAGCTGCATCAAAAATATTAAACAAAATCGGGATAAATCCATATTCGCATACATCTCAAAATTCAAAGAGTCTTCTACAGGAGCGGGTTGGCTCTCGGCCAATTCTGACATCAGTTGAACTGCAGCAACACCCAAAACATCGCAACTTACTGAAACGCGGCATTTTGCACACTCAATCAAACACCACCAAACTCACTCAATTAGACACCGCCAAAGAACCCACACATACCCAGACACAAAAGAACCAAGCAACTATCTCCACACACAACCACTTACAACCGCCCACGCACAGGCACACGCACGTCCTATGCATTGAGTCCCTGCCAAACACGTGTTACCATAATGGGACAAGGCCCGTCGACCAAGTCCTGGGGTACCTGGACCCTACCGCAGACCGAACAGTACACTAACTATTCTGAGGTTGGAGGACACATCCGCCACCCGGGCGGCACTACAGACCGTTGCGCACTTTACCCCGGAAGATCTGGGACTCTTACATCAAACCACTCACACTAGAGGTTTGGGTCCTTTCCCAGTATCTAACCCTGATGAGCCACACTCCAGTCTCAGTACCACCCGGTCGAATGCTCTAAAACAGACATCCATCCAATACCCTCATCATCAATAGTCTGTCAGAGCGCCACTTGCACTCTGAGTTCCCCGGAGCACACTAGCCCCAGGAGCACACCGGCTCCTCCAATCACCAGAGACACACCGGTCTCAGAGACACACCGGTCTCATAGAGCATCCCAGCTCCCTCAATCAACAGTCGGACCACTCACCTTCTGCTCGCAGAACCGACATCCACCGTTCTCCACCCTTCGGCTGCTGGGACCAACACGGTCAGCTCCAAAGTCCCGCCTTCCAGACCCCGGCGCAGGATCATGAACCGGGACCTCTCCCGATCAGCAGGGTGGGGCAGCGCTGCGAGAACCAAGCTCGGCATCAAAGTGGGTACCCAGACCCACTGTGCCGACCAGAGGGTCCCCGGTCTTCTACTACCCACTTACGGGTGAGAAAGATCCTTATCGCGGAGTCCCTGATGGGCACTATCTGATAAGCGTGGCTCAAATCCACCTGAGCGACTTACCTCACTCATCTATCATTCTCATATAATAAGCAAGCCGAACAGTGGAGAAGAATTAGAAATATATTTATTAGGCCATAAGATTCATCTGCAGATGGGCCCCGTCAGGTCTACACCCCAGGAAGTGCACCGAGAGGACTGACCCATCCCATCAGGACAATACATTATAACATAGCATGGCAGGGTAAAGACACACCCAGACTGGAAAAGTACTGGGCTCAGCAGAGGGCGAACAATAGCCTCACACAAGAAGCTTCTGCACCTGCAAAAGAAACATTCTCTCTCAAGGCCACGGAGCTGAGACTCGGCTTCTCCAGAGCATGGAAACATTTCTGCAAGAAAAATACCCATGGCGAGAGATGCTGAAACCAGGGATTTTCTGCTCATAAGGGAGGGGGGAAAACTGTACCATGAGACATTGGAGCTGCAGAGCAAATGTCAGCATCAGAAGTCTCTCTCTGCCATAGACAAGCCTCTCTCTCTTATGAGAGAAGTTGAAGCTTGCATATTACAAAAATAGCTCAGTGGGTTGCAGCACATGAATAATAAGCTGTAACTGCATATTGGTTAGACACATTAGGCTAACATATTCATAACATCTATCACAATTATCAAACATGATCAACCATATTTAATAAAGAAATGCGTTGCAAAATATGGATGAATTCACTTAAACTTAAGATCTTGAGAAGGTGTTGCAATATTGAAGTAACAACAACTATCTTATTTCGCCACACGTCCATAATTCCATTCAGAACCTATCATGAATAATGGTTTTGTAGATTTAAAAAACAGATCTAACTCACTGCTATACCTCCTTTGCACCAGACAATTTTTTTTTCATAGTTCAGTTGTGGAAGATATGCATGCTTTTGTAGAATACTTGCAAATCATGTGAATATTCTGCATGAGTATTTTATGCTGGCATGTGCAATATACACATAAGATCATTTGGTAATGATCTTACCAAAAACACTTACTTTACTAAGGTTTGCTTCAACTTATGTCATTAGAAATCCATGGAAGACAACAATAATGTCAAAATACCTAGGACAAAGCTATAACATTATCAGTATTACCAGGGCCGGCTCCACATTGGTGGCGCCCAGTGCGTCAGTCATTGTAAGCGTCCCCCCAATGACCTCCATTTTCATTGATTTCCTCACTATCACTCGCCAATGGTGCCCCTTATTTCTTCTGAGCCCCTTTCTCACATGTATTTATTTTATAGGCCTAATTATCCTAATGTAGATTGTCATATGGCTTTACGTCACAAGCATATTATACTGAGAAAATGAGTCATACAAGTTTGTAAATCAATATATAGGAAATGTTACCTCAGGCAATAAAGACTACAAGGTGTACAAGTCACCTGTCATCCTTATTGGTAGGCATTATATGTTAAGAGTGCTTGGCCTGGGGAAACGAAGGGGCAGATTAACTAAGTGTTTACAATGTGCAATAACCAAAGTTGCTGCCCTGTGTTGCTTGAAATGGAGAGAACACAACAGCACCATATCCACTTAGATATGATGCTGTTGCTCTCTATTCTTATGATGTCACACCTTATGGTGTCTTGCCCCAATGCACACACCCTTGCATCATAGTGCAAGTGTTTTTGTGTAAGATCAAGCTTAGATTTTATACTGGAAAGGTACCCTTTCAGCACAAAATTCTATACTTTGACACAAGTTTAACACTTTACCACATTGCATATGTACTGTACGGTCAGGACACATGCAAAGTTGGAAAGGTTTTGGTAAAATAAATCTTTGCTCCAACTTTACACCTGTCTTGAGAAGGAGCAATTTTTATTCCAATGCCATTCTACTAAAATTCGAAGGGATTAGAGTAAAAATCTATGGATGAATGCATGGAATAGTCATGTACCACCCATAGTGTGCCTCCTTGACATATAGTAGTGCATAGTGCTACTTTATGTTACTTTATGGCTACTGTCCAAAGCAATCCAGGATTTGTGCTGGTAAGTAACCCTCAACAAACACTTTGTGCCAGGTTTACATCACTTTTGTGATGCAAACCTGATGCACGGTTTTCATAAATCCATCCCATAAATGTAACAACAGTGACCAGCGTCATACTGATGTAATGGTATTGCTACCCAAAAGTAACATGGTAGCAACCTAAGACTAACAAAAGCAGGAGGTGTACAGTAAGGTTCTAAACCTATGCCTTGCAATTTGTATGCAGCATTTTGATGCCAGTTAATAGCACTGTGAGTTATATTAGTAATGCTACTTATAAACTCCAAATAACAAAATGATCTGTATGACAAGAGCAATATCCCAATGAGCTACTTACATAAAATATTAATCTATGATCTGCAGATCACATGTTGTGCTTTGCAGCAAGAACATTAACCCTCTTTGCTACTAGATCATAAATCAAAACTGTTACAAGACAAATGGCAGATGTCTCCCTCAAGTGCATTCAATAAATCAATCAATCTTTTGTAAAGTGCAGCAATTCACCCATGAGGATCTTGAGGCACCGCAGATGTTGGCTGCTGTGTGGTGGATTGTTTATTCGCACATCCAGGGCCTGACTTCTTTCCTTACTTTTTTGAGCTACTGTGCCATCCTGAGATGCATGGGAAGGTTGGTCCATGGCTTGACCACCAGCTGCAAGAGCAGTGTCCTCCACTGTTAGTTTAGCAGATCGAAGGTGTCTGGTCGGTTGGTCGAGGGTCAGGTGTTTGTTGATGTATGCTGGTCCTTCTTTGGGCACATGCCAAATGATGTAATCCTGGGCATATTGCTGTATCCACTCCTAACTGATGTTAGAATTATATTAATGTATCTACAAGTGACAATTGGTGCACAACACATGTAGCAATACCTTTAACGATGCTGAAGTTTTAAAACCTTCAACATCTGCACCTGAGTGCACATCCTAAAGTTCACATGATCAAACTGATAAGCAGTCACTCATTGCACAGCCCTCCATCAGGGGCTGCACAATGCGGCCCTACAGAATGCTGCCACTGCCAGGTAATCCGACCATTGTACAAGACAAACAGTTGCCACTACCACATTCTCGAAATACCACCTCCGAACCGGAAACGAAGAACCCTGGGCCGCATTTATGAAAAGTGACGCATCGCTGCGTGAAAACAGCGATGCGTCGCTTTTCACTGCGCCTTCCTTGCGACACAGTATGACGCATCATGTCGCAAGGAGTTACAGATACATCAGTTTTTCTGACGTACCTGTAAGCGCAAAAGTGACGCATTGCTGGAGTGTGTCACAAAAGTGACGCAACTCCAGCAATGCGTCCATTCACATGGGGCAAGCCCCATGTGAAAGGGCCTGCGTCAGTCTTACGCCTGCTGTGAGGCAGGCGTAAGATTTTGACGCAACGGCGTCCTAGAAGTGACGCAGTGAAATCTCATAGATTTCACTGCGTCACTTCTACGACCTTTCTTGCGTCAATACGCCCCCCTTGCAAACATTATACCTGGTGCAGGTATAATGTGGCGCAGGGGTTTACAAAGTGACGCATCTACCTAGATGTGTCGCTTTGTAAATATGGTGCAACAAGGCACATTTTTTACGCTGCTGGTGCGTCACAAAAAGTGACCCACCGGCAGCGTAAAAGTGACGCACGGCCTCATAAATGAGGCCCCCTGTACCTCGCATAGTCCAAGCGGCGTATCAAGCAAGGGTGCCAAGGGGCAGAGTGGAGCTCTGCACCTATTTTTAAGACACTGCACTCTCTACAGCTCTTACACTTAACCCAGACATTCTCCGAGTTAGTGCATGGGCTGCAAACAGCACAGGGTCAGCCGTTGACCCCTGTCTCAGAACGGTGCTGTCTGCAGTTCATGAACTAACCTGGAGAGCTTCCCAGTTAAGTATTTGCCCTTTAGATGTTGGAATGTCTTAAAAGGACGCCACGGTTGTGCTCTGTTCCAGCGCACACGTTCATGAGAAGATCCCAGGTAATTAAACAGCACTCCCTGTGGCTCGCTTTGTGCGATCTCTTTGCTCTCACCGCTGTTTGCTTACTTAAAGGAATGCTGGGCCATGCTTCTTATGCCTTCCTCAAGAGATGTTTCCAGGCCTAGGCATTAGCACCACCGAGGCCACGGGTGCCTTTGAAGGTCCCTTTCAATAAAATCAAAGTCAGACACCTTACTGAAATATCAGCATCTTCCTCGTATTATTATTTTTCTAACAGTAAAGCAGAAGTGGAGTGTGCTCTTTACGATGGGATGCAAGCAATACAGCTTAAGTAAATGTTTGATTTGTTTCTTAATGCAATTATTTATAGTTTTATATAGCGAGAACCAGACCGGATAGGTATCAAAGCACTTTAAAATAGTACAGGATGCATGCACGGCAGGTGAGTTGAGGTGTCAGTTGTCGGTATGGGCACAGGGGGTGTTTGTGCATTGGGACTGCAACTGAGGATGTCTGGCGGGTGTCACTTGTAGATACATTAATATAATTCTAACATCAGTTAGGAGTGGATACAGCAATGTGCCCAGGATTACATCATTATAGCATGTGCCCAACGAAGGACCAGCATACATCAACAAACACCTGACCCTAGGAGATGGACGAAATTTGGCTATTCAAAGTTATTACAAATGAGTCCTGCAGATAACCTGGGAGTTTGAAACAGTAGGCATAATTACACACTCATTCAACATTCCCCATTCAATGAAAGCGAGCAAACCTTCTTTGCATTATTGCTGCATGCTTGTATCAGGTCCAGTTGACAAGTTTGTATCTACGTCTATTTCTGATCGCTTTCACTTTGCAGATTTGCAGTGTTTTGATCCGCTTTCACTTTCGTGTCGAGGAACAGTGGATGGGCGTTGGAGAGTCAGCAGTGTCAATGATCCACTACCCTCCCACTCGGGCCCTGCGTTTACTAATTGCTATCTTGAAATTAAGTATGTCCTGAAGGGATATGAGCAAGTGAAACAAGTTTACAAGGAACTCGTCTTTTCAGTTCAGTATTTATTGATCTGCCCCAGCTATAGTTTTATTTCTCAAAAATAACACTGTTGTGTAGTGCACTTTCTTAATTATGAAATCTAGCAAGTCTTATTTAAAAAATGTGTCATTTAATCTTAGGACATAATACCAAGGAACTGAAGTTCCCTTTTACTTGAAAATTGTGTTGGATGTGGAAAGCGTCTGAGAGATGCAGTAAATAAGACAGCACTGTAAAGTTGTTTCCTTTAGAATGGAACTGTGGTCCAAAATTAATCTTCTTCTCTGGTCTGCTGTATTCATCACTGTGACACTAGGCCATTTATAAAAGCCAGAAATGAACAGTATGCTGGTTACTGTGGGAAAAAATAAAGATGTATGTTCTATACCTTTAGTGTAAACGCTAGATGTATCATGAGCTCATGTTGTCCTGTTTTTTTAGCCGAGTGTCTGAAAGTCAGTACTATAATTGTTGGGTCGTTTCGTCTGTAGCCAAAATGTGCAAATCAGATTCAACCAAAAAGTACCCAAAAGGTTTATTCTATACTTATGAATGTCACTTTCGAAGAGCAGTTTACAGAATCGTCTATTCTCAAGGTCTGTACCTATAATGCATGCAGACATATTAGAGATCTGCACATTATCTGGATGTGTGCATTTTATTATGCTAAGTATATAATATAATGTTGATGGTCATCGCTCTCAGATTCCAGTTTGATCTGGTGCCAAATAGGGTGATAGAAAAAAAACTGTCACTCAAAGGTAAATAAAAGATTTATTAATTAGGCAATTAGGTAATAAGGACAATCTACACATGGTAGTAACATAAGTACAGCACAATATTAGCCACACAATGGGCTCACTAGTTAAAAAAGATGATTGTTTAAAAAAAAAATGAATAGTGCCACCAGCATAGATCTACTGCAGATGGTCTTAGCAAATAATCAGGATGGTAGTCCAGGGTTGGCAGACGTTTCGGCCCTTCATAGGTGTTTTTTGGACCTTCATTAGGACATCTACAATATTTTTTTTTAAATCAATTATACACTACATTGATGTTACTTAATACGTCTATTAAATTGGACCTGATGCTGCAAAGCTTTCACATCTAGTAGGATTTCAGATTTTACCACATTAAGAACACGCAAAGAGCGACTACTATTAAAGCTTGAGTGGCAAACACTCTTGAATGTCTTTAAACTGTACAGTAAGCTGGCATCTTTCTCATATCTGCTGTAATTCTCAAATTCCCCTTATTGGTATGGTGTCTGTAAAGTACATTCACAACAGAAAAAAGTGATATAGTTATATCTACTACCAGAGATATTGATTTCTCTGCTGTCTATCCAGTTAATTGCTATCAGACCTCACTTGACGTCACAAATGCACTCTGGACTTATGATTTCAGGATTATTCTATCCCGATTTCCAACATTCTTTTTATGTCCTTACTTTGCTACTGCTTACTCGGTAGAATGTAACGATGTTTGAGATAGAATCTCACTTTGGTATGGGAGGAAGCATTTTTGAAAGGTTTATCCCATTACCCAGAATAACTGACTATTATTTCATATTCGGTACTCCAAGCACCATGTGACTCTGGGCAATAGCTTGCTTAATCTTCCCGACGGCCCCCAGCGCCTAGAGACCCTTACGGGTGATTGTGCGCTTTACAAATGTGGATTATTATTATATTATATTAGTCTTCATGTGTACAACAAATATATTGATATACTTTAAGATATTCTTACAAAAAATGACTTCCTAATTGCAATTGTGATAATTGCGTTGTGCTGTACCACCACATAACCTTATAGCATCTCCTTTGAGCTGAGCCTTCATTGCAAACATACAGCAAGAATACTTTCCCATCTTTCCATCACAGTCTGATTACCCAGTGTCCCGGTTTGGTAAGTGTGGAGCACCAGAGATCTCAAGTGTAATCTTGATTGGTTGTCTCTAGGTCTGCACAGATCAAGAAAAAACTTGACCATGGAACAAAAGAACACTTCGAGATAAAACTCAGACAATGTACTAGGACAAAAAAGACACAACACAAAAGGGCAGTTTATTAACTTTTTAAATATCCCCACACAGACACTCCTTTCCCTTTTCAAAACTATGACAAATAACACAAATAAACTCCTAAAGAAACTGATAGAAAAAAAGCTCCAGAGTTAGTTTCCTTTGTGAAAATTAAGTTTGTCACGCTGGAAATATTTGCCACTGGAAGCAATTGCTAGCTTCTGATCTTTTTATGCATACATTCAGTTGCTGTGGTGAACATTCCAGTTGTTACCAGTTGCACTTTTGAACTGTGTATTATCTTTTGGTATCTATTGGGTTTAGTTAGTATTTATTTTTACATAACCTGGACAATTCTCACTGTACCCCGCTCCCCTCCCCTTTCCATTACAGAACATCTCATATAGTAACACTGGATCAAGTAAAAGAAATGCATACTGATTAACTGCTCTTTTATTCTTTGTAAGTTCAGCAGCCCTGTGATTACTTTAGGGCGATTTTGGTAACCCATATCAAAGTCGTGCACTGTATTCACCTGAAAATTGACAGGTGAAAGTATAGGAGATACTGCTGGCCGCAGGCTACTTTGATTCTGCTATAATTGACTGCATGCATCTATTAACCAATTCTTTACACAGTAGGACTGTCATCAGTTTTGCCCCTTAAGTGCCTTTCCTTCTTCCTTTTCTGTGGCCAGACTGTCTTCCTCTTGCTGGTTGTTTATCTGTTTCTTCTTTCTTTGGCATGTGATGTGTTCCTCTATACAGACCACAGCTGATTCAGCAGGATGAACCACTGTTAAAGGTCGAAGGATTCAAAAGAGGAAGTTTCTTCAAAAGCTGAATATGCTTCTTTTTTCTCACTGCCAGCCCTTTCTTCAAAAGAATTCTGACCTGGCAGAAATCTTAACAATCCCTTTAAAAATATGGCTCGGTTGGGAGTTTGTCAATCTCGTCCTTGGTCATAATTGCAAGTGGATAAGGTTATTTCTTTCTAAGGACGAATGCAAAATGATATAACTTGCTATTTTGCCCAGTTTATGTTTCCATTTCATACATTTTGATTTGAACTGATACACAAGGGCATATGTATTTGGCACTTTAGGAGGTATAACATTTAAGGACAGAGGGGCAGATTTACAACCCCCTTGCAACACTTTTACGCCGCCGTTGCGTTACTATTCTGACGCAGCGGTGGCGTAAAGAATGCTCCACTATGTGACATATTTACAACATGACGCATCTAGTTAGATGGGTCATGTTGTAAAGCCCTGCACTACATTATACCCGCATCAGAAATAATGTATGCAGGGCAGTCGTTCCATCGCAAGGAAACCCCTTAAAAGTGATGCAGTGAAATCTACAAGATTTCACTGAGTCACACTTACGTCCCCGCAGCGTCAAATCCGTAGGCCTGCTTGCAGCAGGTGTAAGGAGTGACTCAGCATATTAGGTATAGGGCATCCAAGAGCAGGGCTGGAGTTGCATTGCACTTGCGACAAATTCCAGCTCTGCATCACCCCTATGCCGACAGATGCGTCACGCATCTGTCTATCCTTGCACCATGGTGCACCGCATTTACAATGTAACGGTACAGTTGATGGACAGAATGCAGAACAATGTCATACATTCACCCCAGTACAGAGATCTGAGCCTAAATCCATCGTTTTTTGCTCACTATGCCATTCCAGTTTGGACCCAGCCATATGCAAATCAGTCCTGACCCTGTGCCCAATGGGAACAGTCCAGCCCTCCCTGGACTGGAAACAAGCATCCTAGGACCGGTTTCGGGCTTTTAGCCCTCATCAGCCAGGATAGCTTGACTCCAGTGGCATGGAGAGCACGGGACTCATGTCTGAGCATACCCATCCCACTCAGGGTGACAAATGCAAAGGAACAGTTGATGGACAGAATGCAGAACAATGTCATGCATTCACCCCAGTACAGAGATCTGGGCCTGGAGTCAATCTATCCTGCCTCATGACGGCCGATAGCCAGAAAACGGTCCTAGGATGCTTGATTACGGTCCAGGGAAGACATGGCTTGGCAGTTCGGGCTGGACTGTTCCCATGAGGCACAGGGTCAAGACTGATTTGCATATGGCCATGTCTGAACTGGGGTGGCGTGGTGAGCAAAATAACGATGGATTAAACCCAGATCTGTGACTGGGGGTAAATGTTTTACCAATGTGCAACATTTCATCCATCATCTTGTGTGTTTTGCATTTACAATGCGGCGCATCCATGGTCGCGCAAGGGGTTGTTTGAGTCACACAAAATAACTGGTGCATCGCTGCTAATATGCAGGGATGCGCCAGTTATTGTAAATCTGCCCCTGAATTCGGAATTTCTTGTGTATCGATTTGGAATAGGTCAGAAGTTTAAAAAAGAGAAAAAGAATGAAAAGCATCTTATTGAAGACAGCAGCTACGCGCTCAGCTGAATTTTCTTCTTGTGTTTGAGAACAAGCATCTAATTAAATATACACATTTATGTATGCTGCCAATAATTGTGGAAGTGTGGATTTGTGAATGTCAAAAGGCGTGTAAATCCGAAATGATGACCAGTTTGGTTATGCTGTGTACATCAGCTTTCAAGCTTGGAGGTAGGTTGAGACTAAAACCTGTCACAAACGAATTATTTTATCCTAAGCATTTAACAAGTAATTGTATTACAAAAGTTGTGCTGGGTAAACTACATGTTACATTTCATGTAATTATATCCTCACCTGTACCTTTAAGTTTCCTTTGTTATCCTTTAAGTGTTCTTAGAACACTACTGTCCTCCAGATTTCAGGTCAGTTGGACTGTTCCTGTGGACCTGGAAGCTGCTTGCTGTGTTGCTGTGCTGTGAATAAAACCTCATCAATCATACCCAGCTTTTGTGGATTATTCAACAAAATTGGCGACGAGGGTGACCTTATCCTGGTTGAGGACTACAGCACAGAGGTGGAGTTCTAATTTTGAAATGATCAAATATTTTTGACAAATTGGAAGAAAGGAAGTTTCGTTTTCTGTTAAAAAACCACATTTGTGTGTATACTACGGACTTCTAGAGAAGAAAGAAGAAAACCCCGTTTCAAGACTTCTACCAACAGCTGGATGGGAAATTTTTGACGCTTTTGGAGAGATTCCTATAAGTGTTCAAATCCTTTGGAGCAGATCGTGAGCGGAGCAGCAGGGCGCGAGACCGACGCGCGACCAAAGCAGCTGTTCACATCTGCCATCAAGAAAGGAATTCTTCTCGCGTACAACGTTCGAGGGAACTGACCTATTCCATACGTCATTGGCCTCTACAGCAGGGAGCGCTTGTACAAGGACGTCATCGCGCGATCAAACGTGCGTAATGACGTAACAGCGCAACGTCATACAGCGTGGCGGCCATTTTGTGGAGCATTGTACATCTCCATGACTACGGATTTGCCGTGTTGTCGAGTGAGAGGAATTTAACAATATCGCAGCGTCACAGAACTCGTTTCCTTTCGTTTTGGGTACAAATCGTAAGGAATTTTTAGAGCTTTATTTCAAGTAGGAAATGTTGGCTTTTATTTTACTGAACTTAAAAAAAAAAACCATTTTGTGTATAAATTGAAATACTTACAAGTTGCATTTGATAATTATCACCAGTCAGCAGCAGTAAATCACATTGCATTTTCAGTCAGTTTAGTGATATTTGATTGGTCACAAGGAACAACTGTGGTATTCACTTTACTATAATTTCGCTAGTATATTTTTGCAAGTTACTTTACACAGTTTTCTAGAATTCAAAATATGCAGTTTGATCCTCCCGAAAAGTTTCTACAAAATAAGGGTGATCCACCCATTCCTTGGACTCGGTGGAAAGAGGAGTTCTTTAACTACATGAAAGCTATAGATGGTGAACGAATGGGGGCGGAGAGGAAAAAGAGTATTCTCTTACACTGTCTCGGTTCTGAGGGGCAAATGGTCTTTAGAGCTTTACCACACATTCCACCTGAGTTGGGTGAAGGAGAATCTACTAATGTATATAAAGAAGCACTGCTTAGAATTGAGAAAAGATTCAAACCAGTTTCTAACATAGCTCTAAATAGGTCTAAGTTTTATACTCGTGCACAACTAGACTCAGAATCGTTTGATGAATTCATAACTGCTTAGAGATCTTTAGCCATTCACTGTAATTTTGGCACTATTTGTGATGAAATGTTAAGAGATCAGATTATTGTCCATGTTAAGAATAAAAAAACACAAGAGCGTTTATGGGAATTAGGTGATCCTAAGCTATCAGAGGCAATTTGGATTGCCAAGTCACTAGAACAATCTGAGAAATGGATGCTTACTGTACAGAAACATTCTAGTAGTAAGTCAGATTCCCATGATGAAGTTTGTTTAATCAAACAAAGTGAAAGACATAATGAAAACTTACGCTCTTTTACAAACAACAACAGAGTTAATAACACGGGAAATTACAAAAGATTTGAAAAATCTGTTATCTGCTACAAATGTGGCAGTAGAATGCATGTGGCTTTGTTTGCTAGATGTCCTGCCATAAATAAAGAATGCAGGAAGTGTGGAAGGTTAGGACACTTTTCTAATATGTGTAGAGATTCAGGGAAATTTGTACAAAGTTCTAATGTTAAAGTAGCTGTGGTTACGGATGATATACAGAAAAATTGCAGTTGTGTTTCTGAAAACACAGAGAATGTTTCTTCAATCAATAAAGGTTTTGTAGTTTATCTGGATGAAGAAATTTCTTTGATTAGTTCAGAAGGTCAATATATTAAGAAACCCATTTGTGAAATGTTTATTTTGGGTGTTAGTCTCAATTTAATGGCTGATTCAGGGTCACCTTGGACCATTATCACCAAGGAATATTTTGATGAGAAATGAAGACATGTGCTGAATTTGAACGAAATTCTTCCTTCGTGTATTCGTGCACTCAGTTTCAACGGGTCAAGAGTAGAAATTTTAAGTCATTTTGTGGTTAAGATTACTTTTAGATCCAGGTGTGTCCAAATTAGTTTATATATTGCTGAAAGAGGGGTGAATGTTATTGGTTGGATAGATCAATGGAGATTTGGTATAATACTTAATCCTCGTGCAGAGGATCCTGTTATGTTGGGTGAGATTTTCGAGGATGGTAATATCTCTGCCATTTCCAATGAAAAGGAAATTGATATGATCCAGTCTAAGTTTAAGGATGTTTTCTCGGACAAGTTGGGTATGCTTCAAAACTTTTCACATAAAATTAAACTTAAATCTGGAGTTATTCCTGTAAAGCAAAAGTTGAGAGGTGTTCCTATCAATGTTAGGGAAGAACTTAAGAAAACTTTGGATGATTTGGTTAAAGAGGGTATTATAGAACCCATTAACTCAGCTGAATGGGTTTCCCCGATCGTTTTAGTAAAGAAACCCGATCAATCTTTGAGAATGTGTGTGGACCTGAGGGCACTAAATTTAGCGATATTAGTAGACTGCCATCCCCTTCCCAACATTAACGAGGTTGTTTCCATGCTAGAAGGTGCCAAAGTTTTCTCCACTCTTGATTTGAGATCGGCTTATCACCAAATTTCCCTGACAGATGAATCCAAGTGTCTCACAGCTTTCATTACCCCTCAAGGTCTTTTTCAGTATACAAGGATGCCGTTTGGGTTGGCTTCGGCAGCCTCAGTTTTTCAAAGGGTCATGTATAATATATTTAGAGATGTGGAACATTTTGTGAAGTGTTTTCAAGATGATATTTTGATTTTTTCTAGTACGGATGAAGAGCATTTGGTTCATTTACACTGTGTTTGTGAAAAGTTAAGGAAGAGTGGTCTTACTTTGAAAGCAAACAAGTGTAAGTTATTTCAGTCTACTGTTGAATATCTGGGTCACACTTTGTCTGGGGATGGTGTTTTTCCAAAAAAATCCAATGTGGATGGCATCAGCAAGGCTCCCTCACCTGTCAATAGAGATCAGTTGTTATCATTTGCAGGTATGTGCGAATATTATAGTAAATTTGTCAATAACTTCGCCACCAAGATGGAGCCACTAAGAAGACTTTTGAGACATGGCAATGATTTTGTTTGGGAAAGAGAACAACAGGTGGCATTTGATCTCATTAAAAACGACATT
The DNA here is from genome assembly GCF_964261635.1 of Lissotriton helveticus. Classification (NCBI taxonomy): domain Eukaryota; kingdom Metazoa; phylum Chordata; class Amphibia; order Caudata; family Salamandridae; genus Lissotriton; species Lissotriton helveticus. The sequence goes on from NC_136072.1 coordinate 1,014,259,726, forward strand.
TTACATGCCCCTACTCTTAAACCGTTTCGCATAAATAAGATGTGTATCATCACAGTAGATGCAAGTATGTATGGTATTGGTTCTGTTTTATCGCAAAGATCAGGTGAAGATGAATGGAATGTATGTTTTGCATCTCGCACACTCAATGATACTGAACGCAGATATGCTGTCATTGAAAAGGAACTTTTGGCTTGTGTATGGGCAATTGAACATTTCAGAAACTTTATATGGGGAAGTAAGTTTGTGTTAAGAACTGATCACAAGCCATTAGTTAATATCCTTTCTCCTGGTGGAGGTTGGAATTCTACAGCTCGCATTTCCAGACTAACTTGTAGACTACAAGAATATTCTTTCACTCCAGAATATGTTCCAGGAAAAAAAAATGTTGTAGCAGATTTTTTGTCTCGCCATCCCTGTGAATGTTCTGTTAATGAGAATACAAGTGATTCAGATGTTGTTATGTTCTTACAAGATGTCCTTTCTACTTCCTTTACTGAGATTTCTGAAGAAATGTGGGAAAAATCTGATAATCAGGATCTCACTTTGCAAACTATTAAAAAGTTTATTCAAGAAGGATGGCCTGAAAAGAAATTGTTGAAGGAAGATTTTATGCCATTTTTTAATATTATATTTCAAATTAATTGGAATTGGAGAATAATTTGGTTTTCAAATCTGGTAAATGTGTTCCACCTTTCAGTGTGCAAAATATAATTTTAGATATTGCACACAAATCTCATCCTGGGATGTCTGCCATGAAAAGATTGATCAGGAATTTTTTTTGGTGGCCATCTTTGGATCGTTTGGTGGAACACAAAGTCAGGGAATGTGTTGTCTGTATGGGAAATGACAAGATGTTGAAAACCAACATTCCCCCTTTGAAAACCACTTCTTGGCCTACCGCACCATGGAATAAAATCTCTTTTGATATTTCTGGTCCGTTTATGTGTCTTCCTTCCGATTCTAGGTATGCCCTTGTGCTGATAGATTATCATTCTAAATGGCCAGAAATCAAGTTTGTTTCCTCGGCCTCCACCGGTGTTGTAGTGGAGTTCTTTAAGGAGGTCTTTGCTAGAGAAGGCTGCCCTTCTGTTTTAGTCACTGATAATGGGGTTCAGCTCACATCAGTAGAAATGGAGGATTTCCTTAAATTACATTCTATAAAACACCATACAGTTTCTTTTTATGAACCACATGAAAACGGCCTCGTAGAACGTTTTAATAGGGTTTTGAAAGGGTTCATTTCTGATGTCTCTAAAAATGGTTCAAATTGGAAGACAAGTTTGAGGGAAAAACTTTGGTCCTACAGGATTACCCCTCATTCCACTACTGAGGTTAGCCCCTTTCGTTTGCTCAAAGGACGTGATCCTGTTTCGTCCGTTTGTCCTTGGTGGTTCAAAGATAAGTGTGCTAACAGATCTTTCTCTGACAATTTAGTTGATTTAGCTGCACAGAAGGTTGAAACTAAACAAGCTAAGTCTAAGGAATGGTATAATAAAAAGTGGAATGTTAAGTCTTCAAATTTTGCCATGGGTGATGTTGTTAGAATTAAGAAACCTGGTTTAATTCCGAAATGTTCCAATAAGTTTGGCAAACCTATGAAAATAGTCAAAGTTTTTAGCAACAGTATTATTACCCAAGATGGTAGACTCTGGAACATTAGGCGGGTTGCAAAGTGTCCCACTTCGCATTTGGTTTCTCCTCCGTGTTCTCAAAACGATACCAATTATTCCATTGCTTCAAGAGTCAAGTTTTCTGATCGCTGGAGATTGGGTCCTGCTAAATTCAATGATTATGTAACATGATTATCTGTTATTTTTTTTATTTATATTGAAGGGAGGTGTGTTACATTTCATGTTATTATATCCTCACCTGTACCTTTAAGTTTCCTTTGTTATCCTTTAAGTGTTCTTAGAACACTACTGTCCTCCAGATTTCAGGTCAGTTGGACTGTTCCTGTGGACCTGGAAGCTGCTTGCTGTGTTGCTGTGCTGTGAATAAAACCTCATCAATCATACCCAGCTTTTGTGGATTATTCAACACTACACTCATAAACTCGTGAAAACTGGGGAAGTTGGGTAGCTAGTAAAGAAGTGCGAGGTATAGGTTTTTCCACTCGCCCCATTTTTTGCAGTTGGAAGTCCCACCCAAAATAAATCAAAGCTGAAATTGCAGGGAAAAGGTCTGGTACCAAAATCGTGTTTGAAACACATGGTCTGGCGTATATATTGCACTCTAAATCTGGTCTATGTAGGAAAGTGCCCTTTTTGATATGATCACCCCCATCTTTTGCCTGATATTTAATGTAATTTCAACTGGAAGTTCACTGTTAACCAGATCCCCAGTGCGAGATTTCTTTCCCAAAACTGTGCAATTGTACCCTATTTGGCAATACCTTTAGCATTCCCTGTAAGTTCCTAGTAAGTGATACCCCTGGTACCTATGGAACGGAGGCTGCAGCACGAATGGTGCCATCCTAAAGAACCCCTCACCAAGCACAAAAAGACTGCCATTTGCAGAGTGCATGTTTTGGTACAGACAAAAGTGAAAGCTCAACATGGCATACATCTGGGTGCCATGCCCAGAGACTGCATGTAATATTTATAGGCCACCCCTACTGCAGGCCTTAGAGCGCTATGGTAGGGTGCATTAAATTACATGTGTAGACATTTCTGCATGAGTGGATATGACCCTTTGCTGGCCTGTTCTATTGTTGCCAGTACAACTGAACAGGGAAGCCATTCTAAGTATATGTGCTGCACACTGGTGAGAACGAGCTCCCCAGCTACATGATGGCTTCATTGAAAATAGGGATGTTTGGTAGCAATATCTCATAATAATAAACCAACGCTGATGCCAGTGTTGAACTTATTAATACATTTCTTATTTATAAAAGTTTCATAAAGTGCAAACATGACGCTAGGAGGGTATCACAGCGCTTTACAAGACGTCAAGGAAAGAAACAGTAAAACATATAACACAATCAGGAGATAAACAGGGCACCCTCTGAAACTTACCAGTCACTGGTGTGCTGGCTGACTGGTTTTTGCCAGTTTGCCACCAGAGACAAGTTGTTGCCCCCAACGGTGAGGGCCTTTGCTTGCAGGAGCCCAGAAACCAAGCCTGTTCGGGTAGAGAGCATTTACAAATTCCTCCGACCCACTTTGTCTAGAGCTCATTGGCACCTGGACAGGTGGGAAAATTAGCTAATCAGCCAGGCGTGTCCTCCCTCAGGCTAGTACTACCCCTAAAGTGGGCTACCTGAAGCGGAGGCGACTTTTCAGAGTTGGCTCTCTTGGCAAAGGCAAACTTAGGAACTCTGAGACTGAGTTAGTCCACTTCCCACAGGAAGTGGTCATACAGGGGGTGTAGTGACCCCAGGGGTAGGTAGCCAATTGACTATTAATCTTCACTCCCCTAACAACCCTAAATTTAACCTTGGGTGTAGTTTGCGTAGTAGCGATACGCGTAGCTACACGAAGTGCACTTCGCACTACGCGAGCTACGTGTTGAACTTGATGTTGCTAATCGCGAATGAGGAAAAAGTCTCGCCGGGATGTCATTTTGCTCTCTCGCGGTCACCAACTTGACGGTGAGGACAGCGAGCAAGCAAAAAATGACCGCTACTCTACGCTACGCATGTTTGCACTGTGCTACTTGCAATTCACGTAGTGCGAAGTAGCACAAACTTCGCAAACTATGCAAGCGTAGCGTAGTACTTCGCCCAGGGTTAACTAAATTCAGTATTTAGTGGAGCCCATGGCACCAGAAGATCAGATACTGCCAACCTGAAAGAAGAAGATGGACGTAAAGAGTCGCAAAGAGCAAAAACAGAAGTCCCAGTAACTGACTTGGCGCCTATCTGGCGGCCTGCCTGCTGACTTCGACAATTGCACCAAAAGACGACTCGTCCTGCAGAGGTTGTGCCTCCAAAGCCTGGAAGACGACCAGCACTTCATCCAGGAATCAAGAACTACTGTGGAACAGCAGAACTGCTCCCCTGCATCCTGCAGGTACCAAAGATTGAGCTGTTAGGCTCCAAGACTGAGAAACCCTGATGCTGGAAAGCACCACTGTACCCAGGCCGCCCAGCCCAAGCTGAAGTGGTTTAACTGTATCAACATGGTCCTTAGACCCTCAAAACTTAAAGCCCACCTTGAGTTTCCCTGCTGTGGTCTTCTTGGCGATGCCTGAAGCCTTTGTTTGCGGGCCTCCTCGACTGTGACCAATCCCGGTGACAAAGACCAGACACCTCTGCACCCGTCGCCCCTGGCCCATGTAGAAGACCAAGATGTTCTTATGTCCCTGATTATCCTGAGTTCTAAGCCCCCCAGTTGTTTCAGCTCGACTGGCTTCCCTGTCAAAACCTGCAGCCTCTTTTTTTTCTTAAGACCAATCCCCATAGACTAACCTTGCACACTCGACACTGTATTGCACCACTGAACCACCTTGGTGTAGCTAGAGGTGACCATGCTGCTGTGGCCTGGAGATTGGTCTCGTAATTCCCAGTTCTGTACCTGAATGCCATACTTGTTTTTCCACCCCTAGGATAACATTGCAGCTTCTAAAAATGGGCTATTGACTTTTTGAATGCAAAAGTATTTTCCTTGAAAAATGTGCTTACCTGATTGCATTGATTCTGTTGCTTAAACATATATAAAGAAAAGTGTTATTTTTATAAATGAGTGTGGCTCTCCTCATTTACATCATTTAATGACTATGGTGTGTATTAGCAGATGTTTAACACTCCTCTCTGATAAGCCTAAGGCTGCTCAACCGCAGTACCCCCCTAGAAGAGCACCTCTGGATTGCTAGAGCAAGCCCATGTCCACTCTTAAGGGAATACCTGGACTCGTTGCAAGGTATACCTCTTTTTGGCATACAATATAAAGAGCCAGCTCCCTACATTGGTGGTGTAGTGGTGGGCTACAAGACTTGACATCTGCTGAATCACTTGGTTAATTGGTGATTCTACTAAAGAATCCAAAATTGTCATTTTAGAACATTTCTTCAGATTTCAATCTTTTCTAAAATGTTTAAAACCTAGCTGTTAGGGCCTTGTGTTAAGTTCCACAGTGATACTTTTTAGAATTTAAAAGCATTTAAGTAAAATGAGCCCTTTAGAAAAATAAAAACGTTTTTTTTTTTTAGTTTTCTATAACAACCCCAACTACTTTAATACCATGTCAGAGGCAGGTCATTCCCATAATCACAACCTGGGGCCCTAACTGAACCTTAAGTTGCCCCAACTTAAGACCCTTTGCCAAGCATGAACATTTGCCATGAATTCTAGATCTACCGAAGCTCATCTGCAAGTTACTTGCAGAAAATGCTCAGACCCTGGCAGGAGAGGAACCCCCTCAGGAAGGAAGGGAATATGATGCTAAAGTGGATGAAGTTGATGATCTTGAGTCCCTGGGGAAGCAATGCATCAGTCCTACCTCACACAGGACAAGTATTAAATTAGTTCCGGACTGTAATGGAGAAACGATGCATCAAAATCCGAAGGCGGTTCTGGTCTGCCAGCGATTCAGTGGAGATCTTAGTGCACAGGTGCAATGCATGGAAATCCAGGTGCACTGGAGTAGATTTGGTGGCAGCAAACAGACACTCAGTTGATTCTTCCAGCCACAAATGGGTGATGCATTGATTTTTTCAGCTATACATCAGGGCCTTCACTGAAGTCAGAGTGGGGGTCTCGGCATTGAAGACTTAGGGGTCCATTAGGATGGCGGGTGGGCTTTGCCCGCCCGCCATCCTCGTGCTAAAAGGGACCGCCCGCCTTAAGGGCGGTGGTCCCGTCCCCAGCATTAGGATGCACCCGCCACAGTGGCGGGTGCATCCTGCATTCCTACCATTGTGGCGGGAGGTGCACTCAGCACCACCCGCCACAATGGCAGGAAAGCATTCTGTGCACTTCCGTGCATAGCATGGCAGGCACCGCGCAGTGCCTGCCATGCTGTGCATGGAACTGCTGGGGGGTACCATAGGTACCCACCATGTGCACCCCCCACCCCCCGGAGTCCCTGGGGGCCTGCAATTGGCCCCCGCAGGGCTTCTCCGCAAGCCTTTCCGTGGCGGCATTGCTGCTACGGAAAGGCATTCCCAAATGACCATCATAATATGGCTGGCGGTGTCTGATAGACACCGCCACCATATTAATCTTTTACCGCCGTGGTCGCAAGGCGACCACGGCGGTAAAGCGGCAGACGGTCTTTCCGCCCGCCGCTGTCCCCTCCTAATCTGGCAGAGGGGAAACCGAGAGTGGCTGTCGGGTGGATTGCCTCAGCCAGGGTGGCGGTGGCCACCGCCACCCTGGCGGAGGCAATCCGCCCGACATCCTAATGGACCCCTTAGTGCTCTGAACTTGGACTTTGGCGGTTTCTTCAGCCACAGACAGGCGCTGCATCAATTACTTTGGCCACACAATGGCAGAGGATGGACATTACTCACTCAGTGTGGTGCTGCATCAGAAATATAGGTGCTGGAAGGGTGATGTGTTGATTTTAAAGTTTTACATGCACTGGTAGTGAACATTTCTTAGATTCATTTTTCACTACTGCAAGGTCTATCTCTCTCATTGGATAACATTGGGATTACTTTATTACATTTTATAAGTATGATTTCCACTTGGGAAGAGATGGGACTCTGGAATCACAATTTCAAATCCCAACTTATGGTGAAGTTAGATTTCAAATTGCAAATCTGAAAATGCAGCTTTTAGAAAGTTGGCATTTTCTTATTTTAGCCATTTGGTGCCTTCTACCTGTCTCTGAATACATATCTGGGGTGGATGACAACTAGCCTTCAAGCATTGCCTCTAAACAGCCACACAGAAAGGGAGCTTAGATGTGACTAATGGCTCATTTACATTCTAATGGGGCATCCTGGGCAGGATGGTTGGGAGGAGATGACCCTTGCACATGACTCGGCTGTGTTCTGTTCCCACACAAGGGGTGCATACCCCCATGTAAGTAGTCTTGAGCCAGGACAGGAAGGGCATGGACTATGTGCACTCAAAGACATCTCTTTGAAGTCTCTCCCACTTCAACGGCACAACTGCGTATAAGTACTGGACCTCTGGCACCACCAACTCAGTACACTTCTGGAGCTGTGGATACTCTGCCAAGAAGAAGTACTGCTGTGCTGCTACAAGGATTGCCCCTCTGCTGGGCTGCTACTCCCCTGTTTTGCTGTTCTGACCGGCTGCCCTATTGCTGGGAGTTGAAAGAACTGGATCTGCATCCCTACAACCCAGAACCAGTGTGACTCCAAGGGCTTGCTGGCTTGCCTTCCGATTGAAGTCTCAGGGACATTAAAGACTTCCAACCATCCTGCTACTGCACCTGGACTCTGCCATCTGTGAGTCTGCCTTTTCAAGTGATGATGTCAACTGGACACTTGAAAGTGAGCCTAAGGTGTTTGCTGTAGCAGAAACCATGCATCATCTGCTGCATGAGTAGAATCGATGCATCGCTGCTGTTGCAGGAACAGGACCTGCACATAGCACTCGGAACCAGTGCATCACCTTTGGAACCGGAGCTTTGAAACCAGTTCATCGCCGCCTCTGCGTGGAGATGATCGACCCATCGCCTCTACTGCATGGAGAAACCCCGCACATTGCCTTTGGAACTTCTTCCGGAGACTCTGTTTTACCCGAGATCAATTACCCAATTAAATCGGAACACTGAATGTAGAAGATAGCTTCAACTAGAAAAGACAATTGTTATCACCCTTTCTTGAAGTATACAGACCTTTGGCACATCAACACTCTGCAGCAGTCTTGGACCAGTAAAGAGGCCCCTGTTTCCTCTCAATTGGAGCCATCAGCCCAATGTTGACACCATCCCACTTAATAAACCACTGTAGTTCTAGGTTGCTCTCTTCTCATCCAGATGAAGACCCCCTCCCAAGGGTCAATTGGCCTCTCCGCCTTTCAGGAGTTGAAACGTCAACATTTCCAATTATTTGGACTGGGATAATCATCCACCTCTAGATAACACAGAATTAATATGTTGTATCGTAACTGTGGATTAACATTATATAAAGAGTTTCCAGATAAACTCTATTAGTACTTGAATTTCCTATCCCCATCTTATCTACTCATAAGCACTCTAATTAGAACTTACTTTCCACTCACTGTTGAGCTACTTGATAGTCAATAGAAATAATTTTGATGTTAATTCATTGAAGTGTATGTCATTCATGATATTGGGTAAAACATATTGTATCCGCTGCGCTCCGGGAGCGCAGCGGGCGCGACGATGGCGCGCCGAAGGTGCGCATAAGGTAAGCTCGTCTGCGCTCGTCCGCGAGCGTCCGGAGCCAGGGGCCAGTCACCATGCCCAAAAATACTTTTACTCAGGACTACAACTTATGGCCCTAAGACCTCTTGACCATCAATGCCCCACCATAGCTGCACATGTGTTTAAACGTACTATTTCTTATGGCATTGCTAAGTGTACTCCTGTGGACCTTGAGCCACTCCCGGATACTGCCCCACAAGTTCATAAAATTGTGACTACCACTATCGAAAAAACCTTTCACTGCTTGTTTTTAAACACACGTTCAATGGTACAACACCAAATAGATCTATTTTTATTACTGACAGAACAAAAACCCGATCTATTATTACTGGCAGAAACCTGGCTAACCCAGGACTCTCTTCCCGACATCCTGGCCACACTCCCCGGCGACTATCACATTCACTCAGTCAACCGTCCTCCAGGAAAAAAAGGCGGCGGAGTCGCAGTTATTTTAAAAAAATCTTTTACACCTCTGTTGCTGCCTTCACTTATCCTACCTGGCGTTGAAAACATTGTCTTTAAAATCGATACGGACTGCGGAGCCATCCTTACTGTTCTGATTTACCGTCCCCCCTCTTCCATGCCCATGTTTCCCTCTGCCTTAGCGGAACAACTTGCCCCATTAGTAACTACCTATTCCAAAACCCTTCTAGTAGGGGATTTTAATCTTTGGTTTGACGCTATGGACTTGGATGCTCAGGCAGGGGAGTTAAAAGATCTTCTTGTTGACCTTAATCTACAGCAGCATATCCATTCCTCAACTCACCGTAAAGGCCATAGCCTCGACCAGATCTGGTCCTACAACCATACTCTATCTAATCTGGTTGTGGAGCCTTCTATCTGGTCGGATCACCACCTAATACAGTTTGCCTTGACGGTCAGTAGTAATAAGGCCCAGAAGCCTCAGAAAATGGGGAAAATACGAAAATGGAAAAGCATTAGCTCCGCGGAGTTTCTAGACTCGCTACTTGCAACTTTACCTCCGGTTTCAGAACATCCGCATGCCATGGAGGAATCTATCTCACATTGGATCACAGGGGCTGCAGACATCCATGCCCCCTGGGTCAAGCCCCCTTGGTCTCACGCTAGTAATACTCACAGATGGTTTACCCCACAACTTCAGGCGCAAAAATTAGAAGTCCGTAAGAAAGAAAGGACCTGGGGAACCAACTATTCCCAACAGGATAGGGTGACCTACTGCGCTGCTCGCAAGGTCTACCAGAAATCCATCCTGGCACAGAAAACAACTTACTTTTCTGAGCTCATCACACACTCACAAAATAAATCCAAACACATCTTTAAGATGGTGAATGAGCTCTGCGACAGCGACAGAACGGTCCCCCCGGTGGTCCCTACCCAAGCATGGTGCGACTCTTTAAATTCTTTCTTTATCAATAATATTTTGGACATAAAACAATGCATAATCAACTCTCCAGTCCCACTTGCTTTGGATGATTCCTTTTTTAACCCTTCTACGCTCGATGCTTTTCCACCGAATGACGTTAAAAATGCTGTCCGAACTCTTTAACCGAGTTAAATCAGGTTCTCCTGATGATATTTGCCCCCCACACATATATAAGGACATAGGCCTAGCCATACCTCAGAGTATTCTTCCCGCACTAAATGCTTCTCTTATCAGCGGCAGGGTACCATCTCGATTTAAACAGGCTCTACTCATCCCTCTGCTGAAGAAGCCGGGTGCAGACCCACAAGTCCTGGTCAACTATAGGCCTATTTCCTTGCTCCCATACTTGTCAAAATTACTGGAGGCATATACCTCTACCTATCTCTCTAAATTTATAGAGGACAGTGGCTATCTTGAACCCAACCAAGCAGGTTTCCGTCCCTGTCATTCGACGGAAACGGTCATCCTAGCCGTCCAAAATGCATTAAGATCTAATGCAGACAAGGGCATCCACCAGGCCCTGGTCTTACTTGACTTGTCGGCCGCGCTCGACACGGTTGATTTTTCCATCTTAATCAACCGTGTCGAGCAGGCCGGCCTGAGGGGCACAGCTCTTGAGTGGATAACCTCTTTCATCTCGGACCGCACTCAGTCGGTTAGACTAGGCTCTTTTACCGCCTCTAGAACTGGTTCCACATGCGGGGTCCCACAGGGGTCCTCACTTTCCCCTTTGCTTTTTAATCTTTACATGCGCCCCCTTCTGCATCTCCTAAAGCAATTTAAAGTTACAGTTTACAACTACGCTGATGATTTGCAGCTTATCTTTCCCCTGAATGCACCCGATTCTGTCATCGAATTCCAAGCAACAATGCAACTGATACAACGCTGGATGAGCCTTAACCCCTTCGACGCTCATGACGAGCTGGGCTCGTCATGGCGTAGCCTCCTCGCACGCTCATGACGAGCCCAGCTCGTCACGTAAAGTGCGGTTTCGCAAAACCCAGCGTACGGGCGGAATTCCGCCCGCACGCATGCGGTTAACCATCTTAAGCTCAACCTGGGGAAAACTGAGCTAATTGTCCCCGGGACCAGTAGTATCAGTTGGGGCCCACATTTTTGGCCTATTAGTCTTGGACCTCCGCCACCCATCGCCTCTTCGGTGAAAAGTCTCGGAGTCATTTTGACCTCGGACCTATCACTGAGGGGCCAAGTTGGCGCAGTCGTCTCTTCCAGCTTCTATCAGATAAGAAAGATTAAAAAAATAGCGCAGTTCTTAACTTTCTCAGCTCTTATTCAAGTCACCATCGCCTTGGTTCTCTCTAGGCTAGACTTTTCCAACAGCATCTATCTGGGCCTTCCTCTCGGTCTCCTTAAACGACTGCAGTTAGTGCAGAATCAGGCAGCTAGGCTGCTTCTTAAACAGCCTAAGTGGCAATCCATCAGGCCAGGCCTTGAACAACTACACTGGCTGCCTGTCCCCCAAAGAATAATGTTTAAGACCAGCTGCATTATATTCAGGAGCTTACAGGAGACAGGGCCACAGTTTATCACTCAGCTGGTCACCAGATACAAGCCCATTTTGAATCTTCGCTCCTCCAATTATTTTTATTTATTTTGTTTACTTGTAGAGCGCGGTCCTGTCACCCAAAGGGCATCCTGGCGCTTGAACTTCGGTCAGCAACACCGACCTATAAAGACCTCTTGATTGTTCCTTCTTACAACAGGAAACGCCAGGGTGGTAGCTGTTTTCACCACCTAGCTGCTGTTTTGTGGAACTCTCTTCCGCTGACTCTCAGGCAAAGCCCAGATCATTTGACTTTCAGGCTCTCTCTTAAGAACTGGCTATATAAGCAAGCATATCCGTAGTAGATTTGTTATGTTATGTTCCTTCCTTCAGCAGCGCCATGAAGCCCACGGGCGTACGTGCGCTTTACAAAAAACCTCTAACATAACATAACATAACATATGACTTGAATAATTCCCGTTGGGACCAACTGTGTTTTGTATGGCATCTCGGAACTGGTGCATTGCTCTTGGAATAACTGCATTGTCGCTGATGCATGGAGAAAATCAGCACATCACTCGACTGCACCTCGCGTGTTCGTGTTGCGACAAGGATTGAGGTACTTTTGTTCAGTGGGCCTTGCGTGGTCCCTAGATCCACCCTGCACTCCGTCACAGTCAACCTGAACGTTTCACTTTGTCCCAGTCCAGCGCAGCCAGATAACCCATATAGGAGCTAATTACTTCTAAGCACTATTTTTGCATTTGTCTTTAAAAATCGATATCTCGACTACTACTCATTGGAATTTTGTGGTTCTGGTTTCATTTTGTTTAATAAATTAAGTTCTACATTTCTAACTAGGTGTGGTATCTTTTTGTGTGGTGTTTTCACTGTTTTACCTTTTGAAATGGTGCACAAATACTTTACACATTGCCTCTTAAGTTAATCCTGACTGTTCTGACTGACTGCTCTGTTCCCAGCTACCAGAGGGTGAGCACAGGCTAATTTAGGTTTTGTTTGTGACTTACCCTGGCTACGATTATGGTTTCTGCTTGGACAGGGTGCATACCTCTGGCAACCAGAAACACAATTTCTAATAATTTCTTATTCATGGCATCAGACAGACCTTAATTTTTTTCACTCATTCTCCAGTACTTCATATTGTGTTTTTCATTGTTTAACATTGTTTTACAAACAAAAATTGGCAAGCCAATAGTTTGGCTCCTGGATTATAAAAGAGTGTCCTAATGCTCTCATCTTATTTTCCAAAGGCATACTCTCACCTGTCTATAATGGAAAATAGGATACTTGCTAACATAGCAGGAAATGTTAAATATTTTAGGCTGGCACCAGGTGAGCTGGCGGAGGCTGTGGCTTCCTCAGGAGTAAACAGAAATGAATAAAGAATGCCCATAACCTGAATTATGTGAAATTGTATGTAGCTCATAATGCGTTGCTGAATTTTAATAAGTGAATGGTTTCTACTACATCTCTCTTAATTACAGAAGCAAAAGTCACATAAAGCTGTTGAGTTGCATTATTTGTGCATCCCTTCCATAAAATTGTCATTTATGATTTCTGATTCTTTTGAGGTCCTCCTACATAGTGCCAATAGCTCTTCCCTTGTTCAGCTATCACTTTATTAACATAGCATCATAACATAAGAAGGTAACATGCTTCAGCGCTACCGCGTTTTCCCGCTGTGCGCTGAAGAAGTAGAAAATGGCTTGTTTGTGACAAAGCCAGCTCGTCATGAGCGCAGCATAGGTAAAGCCCATGACGAGCTGGCTTTGTCATTAGCGTGGAAGAGGTTAAGAAGACCAAAAATAACATAAATCAAATCACAAAGCATGGAGTTAGTCAGGGAATACTTCTAGAATATATGGTTTGTTTTATGGAGGCTCAAAGTATCAGGCAGGAAACAAGGAGGGGAGCAAATCAGGATGGCCTTGACATGCTATGAAATGCAGGGCAGCATTCACAGAAGGAGGCCCTGCTAGGCCCCGCAAACTCACTTTCAGAAAGACTTTCTGTTAGACCCGGGATCCCTGGTTGGCTAAGGTAGGTACCTTAGGCCAAATAGGGACCTGCGGTTCCATGTCAGGGAAAGGAAGGTCACCTTCTGAGATAGCCCCGCTCACCCCCTTGGTAGCTTGGCACGAGCAGCCAGGCTTTTCTTCAAGGTAAATGTGTAAAGTATTTGCAGCCATACCCAAAGTAACCCAATGATGACACCACACTAGTTTTACAAAAACGAGTATAAACTTTATATAAGAAGATATACGATAAGACCATACAATATAAATCCAACATATGAGTTTGTGTACTATTTCTCCTGGCCAGGTGTTTGGCCAGCAGACCTTTTAAGTTCTGGTGATATTAATGAGGACGACTAGACACAATGTCGAAAAAAAAATATTGACTGGACAGAATATCGAGTTTTTATATAGAATGGACAGAATTGCAACAATATAGTGGTGCAGAATATTGAAATTCAGGTAAGAAATATCGACTTTCATAACATCGAAGTTAGTAATATCGAAAGTCATAATATAGTTGTTAAAACTATAGAATTTTTTCATAGTGTTTTAAGTGTTAGTATATGTGTTAAAAGTATGTAATATTTTTGTAATGTATGTTAGAATTTTTTTAAAGTAGGATTTTTATGTTATTTAATTTTTGTGTATTTTAATTCCGTAGCGGGTTGTAGGTTTATAGGGGATTAGGATGGGAAGTAATTTAATTATAATAAATTAAATATTATTTTTTAGGATTTATCAATTATTTTTAATTTAATTTTACGTTTTAGTTCTGTTGCAGGTTGTGGATTTATAAGGGATAGGGTGGGAATTAATGTAATTATAAGTAAGTCATTTTTTTTTATTTATTGGTATTGGTAATTAATTTATTGTTAATTAAATATTAATTGCTAATTATTTTTTATGAATTGTTAATTCATTTGTGTTAATTGATTAACTGATAATTATAGTAATTGTATTGATTTATTATTCAGAGTGGGTTGTGTGTTTATGGGGGAATAGGGTGGGAAGTAATTTAATTGTAATTTATTAATTATTGAAATTATTTTTGTGTGTTGATAACTAATTTACTGTTATTTATTATTAATTGTTTTTATTACTAATATTTTGTATTGAAAAGTAATTTGTTGTTAAGTAATTAATAATAGGTCATTAATTTTTCATGAATATTTATTGGTATTTAAAATTAATTATTTATTAAATATTTTGTAACTGGTAATTATGTTTTAATAGGTATTTGTAATTAGTTTATCTTTATTAAAGTATTAAATCATTACTTTCCCTACTGTTCCACTCTCTGGAGTGGAAATCGAAATTTTGCCCCTACGCTATCCAACACTTTCCCTACTGTTGCACTCACTGGAGTGGGAATAGTAATTTTAACCCCTACGCTATCCAACACTTTCCCTACTGTTGCACTCCCTGGAGTAGGAATAGTAATTTTTACCCTCCCGCTATCCAATGCTTTCCCTACTGTTGCACTCCCTGGAGTGGAAATAGTCATTTTTACTCTCTAGCTATCCAACGGTTTCCCTACTGATGCACTCACTGGAGTGGGAATAGTAATCCAACACTTTCCCTACTGTTGCACTCTCTGGAGTGGAAATAGAAATTTTGCCCCTACGCTATCCAACACTTTTTCTACTGCTGCACTCACTGGAGTGTGAATAGTAGTTTTTACCCCTATGCTATCCAACACTTTCCCTACTGTTGAGCGCACTGGAGTGGGAATAGTAATTTTAACCCTCCCGCTATCCAACGCTTTCTCTACTGTTCCACTCACTGAAGTGGGAATAGACATTTTTACCCTCCCGCTATCCAACACTTTCCCTACTGATGCACTCTCTGGATTGGGAATAGTAATTTTACCCTCCAGCTATCCAACGCTTTCCCTACTGATGCACTTGCTGGAGTGGGAATAGTAATTTTAACGCCAACGCTATCCAGCACTTTCCTTACTGTTGCACTCACTGGAGTGGGAATAGTAACTTTTACCCCTACGCTATCCAACACTTTCCTTACTGTTGCACTCACTGGAGTGGCAATAGTAATTTTTACCCTCCCAATATCCAACGCTTTCCTTACTGTTGCACTCACTGGAGTGGGAATACTAATGTTTACCCTCCCATTATCCAACGCTTTCCCTACTGTTGCACTCACTGGAGTGGAAATACAAATTTTTACCCTCCCAATATCCAATGCTTTCCTTACTGTTGCACTTACTGGAGTGGGAATAGTAATTTTTACCATCCCGCAATCCAACGCTTTGCCTACTGTTGCACTCACTGGAGTGGGAATAGTAAATTTTACCCTCCGGCTATCCTACACTAAAAATATTGAATATTTTTTAATATTATTAAGTTAATATAAAGATGTATTAAGAAATAAAAATGCATGTGTATTTATTTTTTTATTTCATTAATTATTTATTAATTTTAAGGGTATTTAAGTATTTTTAAGTATGTTTTACTTAATTATATTTATTATTTCACTAATTTTACATTAGTTTTAAGAGATTTTGTAGTGTGGGCTAGGCCTGGTTTACACACATTGCTATGTTAGCATGGCTTATTAGAAGTTTAAACCCATTTTACCTTTTGCTGCTTTTGCACACGACACTGCATATAGCTGCTTTTGTAAGTTAGGCTGTGCAAATGTCTTCACATGAGAAAGCTTGTTTTCGACATCCCTAGACTTACATCATGACCCTAGTCTGCACAGTGAGTGCTGAAGGCTTCAAGGTTATCATAACAAGGTAGCTGTTCAAACTGATTGGCTAACGTTTTTAGACACAACACATGGCAGCTGAGAGCCAACTGAAATTCTGGCACCGTTATTATTGCGCTGCAGCCATGATTTCACACACTTGATAGATTTTCCGTTTCCAGTGATGCAGAGAGCTTTTGCTGATCCTGATGTGATTCACTCTTGCTGAGCTGAGAGGTAATGGGGTCCCCCAAACAAGACTAAGAGACCTTCCTTAGTTTATAAAACATAGGTTCTAGATAGGGAGGGTGTTATAACTAGGCACTATACGACCTGTTTTCACCATCATTGTAATATGATTTCTCCCTTTGTGTTTTATGGAATTGTAACAATGCTGATCATATTATTCCGAATTATATGTCTGTTTATGTTGGCAAAGACACTGCACCTGAGAACACGTCGTTAAAATAAATATTTTAACCTTACCCGTGTCTCTTATTTACTCCTGTTGTGGACTGGTATGAGAGTATAACGAAAAAGTGTTCTCACTTTCCACCATTCCTGAGTATATCCTAAGTTGCATGTTCTGGGTTGTCTAATCATTGGTTACTTTGATATAGGACAAAGAGCTAATGTGACACTGATGCTAGCTGGTTGGGGTTTTCTAGGTACTGAGGTGAGTTTTTGTACACCACAATTCACTGAGGTCCTGGGTCTCTGTGCACAGTTCTGTGTAGGAGCAGAATCCTTGTAACGTCGCACCACCAACGTTGTGGACTTAAATTGAGACTCTCAAGTAGTGCTTATATCAGTCCACAACCCCCTTACTATTGTTTCCGAGTGACAGTGGTGACGATGAACCTACCTATAGTTAAGTAGGTCTAATTCAAGTTTGATATTTAAAATGGTTTCTATTGAATTACTACCCAATTGTGCTTCATTTCTTTGCATTGTACTTATCTCTTTCTGTGTTGTTTTGGCTGCCGTTGATATCCCGCAGCACAGTCGCTTGGCTGTGCGCAATTATTTGCAGGATTTCAACATTTCCTTGGAAGGCATGGCAGTAGTTTTTGTTGTATCTGCTCACGCAGGTTACCCCTTTGAGCTGTTTTACTCATGGGTTACATTTCCTGCGGTTGATGCTAATACTAATGTGTTTCATACTTATACTCCCACTGCCGTGCCCAAGGAGTACACTCTTTATAGGACACAGGAGATTGCGATTTCTGTTTGGCAGCGCAGCTTTTGGTTTAATGGCGTCCTCCCCCACACTCTAACGGCAATTCGATTAGGACCGTTGTCCATTGCAGGCGCTTCTTGGCCTGCTTTGGCTGGTTTTACCGCGCACCCGAACGCGGGCCGGTGTACAGCTGTTGAGATGAGGCCCCTTTATGCTCCTGCTGTAGCGGTTGTACGGGCCTTAGTTCATTACAATTCACGCAACCTCCTGGGTGGGGCACCTGGAGGTACGGCGCATCCAGTTGGACCAAATGGGCTGAAGCTTAGTCCCGTTATGGTTAATGCGGTTATGGGCAAGCATCCCCAGGATATGGATGAGATGCCTTACTAGCTTGCCGAGAAATTTGACCAACTGGAGGCAGTGTTTCCTAATACCGCTCCTGTGGAGAAACACAGAATCCTTACAATCAGTTTGCAAAGATACTTAGTGCCGGAAGTGGCTGACTGTACCTGATGGGGTATGATTTTTGTGGCAGTCTATACAAGGTGCTTCGGCACACCGTCTATGACTGTCCTACCCTCCGTCATTAAACGTGTTCAGGATGAACATGGTCCGAAGGCAGCTGTTGAATTGGAGATGAGACTTGTGGGAGTGTTTGACGTAGTTTCCGATCTCGTCCTTGCCAATGCTAAGGGAGATGCGGTAAGCTTTCAGGTGTTTAATGCTTTGCACAATGTCCCCGTTGCAGAGAAGCCCCGTCATTTACCGAAAATGATTATGGCGGCTTATAAGACCATTGGCCGTAATAATTTGGGTGTTAAGCCTTTTGCTAAAAAAACTAATGCAGCAACAGACTCAGGCAGCAAATTCTGATAAAGATGATCGCCAGGAAGTTCTGAAACTAAATTGGAGTAAGAATAAGAAACAGGGGAAACAGCAACAGAAACAGGGGTCCCGTCCTGCTTTTCCAGCACCTGCCCCTGCTGAGCGTAGATATGAGATGCGCGACCGCACTACGATTAGTCACCTGATAGATTTCAGGTTTCTGATCAATGTACTCCTCGCTCTTTGCAGGAAACATCGGTCTCACCAACTGGTGGAGGAGGCGGTGGCACAGGCCAGGGTGCCCATCAGAGCCATGAGCAGCCCCGCAAGGCCGACAGTAAAGACAAGCAACACGACTCACCTCGTCAAAGACCTCAGTTTCAAAAGAAGATAGTTGCAGCTTTAACAGCGAGATATGCCACAGATAGTGAGAACGCAGCTTCGGAATCTGACATGGGCGCTGACCTTGTTGGACAGCGCGGCGGAGATTAACATAGTGCGAGAGACGCTGCGTCCACTACTGAAGGTGACAGCGAATTACACCTTTGTTGTTGTTGAAACAGCTGACACTAGAGTGGCTCCCCCTGAACGGCTTTTTGAAATTGACCTTTTGATTAAAGGTGACATACAGCGTACTATAAAAGGGTTTTTCTGACTACTACCTATGACATATTGTTGGCGGAGGTCGACTGGCCCCCATCTTTTGTTTTAGCAGCTCCGCGAGGGGAGGAGGTGATCATCCCTAGTTTCGCGCACACAGTGCCAAAGGAGCAGGCCATGCATTTTGCAGAAGATTGGGCTAAGACGCTTGCGCCGGCATTGTACCGTACTCACTGTGGTTGGGACAAATTATCCCCCAGACATGAGATTCCATTGCGGTCCATGCCACAGCCTCAACCCCAAAACACCATGCGACGAGAAGCGAAAGCTCCTGTTGCAGAATTCCTTGAGCAATTGGAATATCAAGGTGTGATTGAAATGTGTGTGTTTCCGATGAATATCCCTCCTTTTACTGTGACTAAGCCTGACGGCTCATACCGTTTGGTATTGGATTACCGGCATTTAAACTCCCATTGTCGTACGTGCACGGTACAAAACACTCACAGTTCCGCTCTTGTGGATAGTCTCGTGCGCAAAAGGTTTAAAACTACACTTGACATATCCAATGGCTTTTCGCCCACAACCTGTCCTCTATTAGTAGTTAATGGACAGCTTTTACTAGTGGTGGCAAACAACGCCAATTCTGACGTTTGGCTCTGGCCTACAAGAACAGTCCTGGCGTCTTTGCTGCCCGCATTGTCTCTCTTTTGAAGGGGCTCGACCGAGATGTCTGTGGATGACATTTATCTCATAGACGATGAATTGTGGCCCCACCTGTGTCGCGTTGACCGCATAATTTGTCGGTGTGCGGACTTTGGTTATAAATTTAACTTTGTAAGATCTCACATTGCAGAGTTTATAGTGTTGTTCCTGGGCTATGAGCTCAACAATGAAGGTTGAGGTTTGGCTCCTCAATTTCTGGAGAAATGCGCACGGCTGCGCGCTCCTACAACACTGAAGAAACTACAATCTTTACTGGCGACTGATCAGGGTGGTGGCAGCACCTTGCTATATCGTTTGGAAAGGCGAGCAGACTGCGAGGGACTCTCTTCTGCTCACTTGCTCTCCGTAGTATCACTGAAACAGCTTTTTAAAATTTCACAAACAATTGATTTAATAATTGTGTTGTGTGCTGATTTACTAATTGTACCTTTTAAAATCTTTGCGCGCTGCTACCCGGCCTCCCTGTGCCCCGTTCCACCGCGGCTTGTTGGTGCCGATTGCTGTGGAGGGCCAGGTCGGGCGCCATCTTTGGTGAGTCCCGGACCCCTGCTAGACTCGAGTTAGCGGTCTAGCTGGGGGAGGGGCTTGGGCCTTAAATAGAATCCGATTCCGGGGGCCTGTGCGACTGATCAGGGTGGTGGCAGCACCTTGCTATATCGTTTGGAAAGGCGAGCAGACTGCGAGGGACTCTCTTCTGATCACTTGCTCTCCGTAGTATCACTGAAAGAGCTTTTTAAAATTTTACAAACAATTGATTTAATAATTGTGTTGTGTGCTGATTTACTAATTGTACCTTTTAAAATCTTTGCGTGCTGCTTCCCGGCCTCTCTGTGCCCCGTTCCACCGTGGCTTGTTGGTGCCGATTGCTGTGGAGGGCCAGGTCGGGTGCCATCTTTGGTGAGTCCAGGACCCCTGCTAGACTCGAGTTAGCGGTCCAGCTGGGGGAGGGGCTTGGGCCTTAAATAGAATCGGATTCCGGGGGCCTGTGCGACTGATCAGGGTGGTGGCAGCACCTTGCTATATCGTTTGGAAAGGCGAGCAGACTGCGAGGGACTCTCTTCTGCTCACTTGCTCTCCTAAGTATCACTGAAACAGCTTTTTAAAATTTTACAAACAATTGATTTAATAATTGTGTTGTGTGCTGATTTACTAATTGTACCTTTTAAAATCTTTGCGCGCTGCTACCCGGCCTCCCTGTGCACCGTTCCACCGCGGCTTGTTGGTGCCGATTGCTGTGGAGGGCCAGGTCGGGCGCCATCTTTGGTGAGTCCCGGACCCCTGCTAGACTCGAGTTAGCGGTCCAGCTGGGGGAGGGGCTTGGGCCTTAAATAGCGATGCACTTTAGAACGCGCAGCGGTCTCGCGCAGCGGGCGCGCCGTCTGCGCACCAAAGGAGGGCCCGTCTGTGCCCGTCCGGGCCTGGCTGGGACCCAGGGCCACAGACTCTGCCCTTCCTCAAACATACACATCTGACCAGCTTCTTGCTTATCAAAGTAACGGCCTCCTTGAGCCCCCTGTGCTCATGGCATCTCCGCACCTCCTCCCCTCCTGTGTGCTGCTCCCTCGCCTCTATCCTTGACGACTGCTTGCCACATATACCCCCTACCCCCCCGTCCTCTAGCACCGGCCTCGGCCTTCCTCCTCAATACCCGCTCGGCGGGCAAGCACCAGCAGAGCTCTTCAACCTGCTGGATACAGAGTCTCCGGATCTTCTATTTCTGACGGAGACTTGGTTCTCCGCTGACTCGGCGCCCGCTGTCTTGTCTGCGCTACCCGAATCCTACTATGCCCTTCGGGCTGACCGGCCCGATGGGAAAGTCGGCGGAGGTGTAGCCATGATTATCCAGTCCACTTTGCAGTTCCAGCTCCTCCCCTGCCCCCCCATACAGAATGTGGATTTTTTAGTTGCCCGTTCATCGAACCTTTTAGCCCCCCTCACCATAATCCTGCTTTATCGCCCCCGCAAACCATGCCCCACTTTTTGCCTGCGCTTCAAGACTTGCTGGCCACTCTAGTGATTAATAACTCATCACTCCTTTTACTGGGTGACTTTAATTACTGGCCGGGCGACCCCAGGGAAGATCAAACCTCTAAGGATTTCTCGGACACTCTCTGCTGTCTTAATTTTGTTTCACACATCCACACCCCCACCCATATCCATGGCCATATTCTGGATCAGATCTGGACGGTTAATCGTGCCATTTCTTCCATTAACACGATCCCTTGCACTTGGTCTGATCATTCCCTCATTTCTTTTTCTATTGAACTAGCAGTTAGAGACAAGCCCCCTTTACCCAGGAACGTCCGAGCACGAAATTGGAACCAGGTCAATTTTAATGCTATTCAATTTTCTTTGGCGTCCTCCCTCCCCGACTTAGCTGATCTCCCCCTGGATCAGCAGGTAGCGGCTGTTAACACCTGGCTATCCACATCATGTGATGCTGCTGCTCCCCTCAGGAGGGTCAAGGCCTGTCGCCTCCACGCAGCTAATAAATGGTTCACTAGTGAGCTCAAAGCCCTTAAATCGGCTTTGAAACACTCAGAGCGCCAGTGGAGGCGCAACTACTGTCCCCTCCTGAGGAATCAATATAAGTCCTTGTTAAGGAACTATAAGAGAGCTATCCTCTCAGCTAAATCAGATTACTTCTCCAGCAAAATCTTACTTGCAGCCAGTAAATCGAAGGAGATCTTCTCCATCGTTCATGACTTGGCTACATCTGACCACACTAATCCTAATCCTGTTCCTTCCCTAGCTCTTTGCCTTTCTTTGAATAACTTCTTCCTCGGGAAGATTGCTACCATTTAACGGAACATTCCCCCGACAGTTTCCGCCCTCCCCCCCCTGTCTTCCGTTGCCCCCCTCCCTCAATCACTTCCCTCTTATCTCGAAAGAATTTTTTCTGGCCCTGCTCAAAAAGGTCAAGTCGGGTTCTCCGGCTGACTATGCCCCAGCCCGGATCTTAAGGGATCTATTTTCGGGCTGCCCTGATCCTCCCCTATCTTTGTTAAATGCTTCCATTTCTCAGGGCATTGTTCCGACCCCATTCAAGTCAGCTACCATTATCCCTATCCTGAAAAAACCTGGCTCTAACCCTAATATTCCTGCTAATTTTAGGCCCGTCTCACTGCTCCCTTATCTAGGCAAAATCCTGGAGAGCCACATCACTTCCTACCTGTCTAACTATATCGAGAGTAACCATCTGTTGGCCTCCCACCAAGCAGGATTTCGCCCGGCCCACTCGACCGAAGCAGTGGTCCTTGCTGTACTGGATGAGCTGAAATGTAAGGCGGACTCTTCTCCTCAAGCCCTGGTGCTCCTGGACTTGTCTGCTGCTTTTGACACGGTCAACCATTCCATCCTTCTCGACCGTGTCAGGGCAGCGGGCATTCAGGGAACCGCTCTTTCCTGGCTTGCTTCTTTTCTTGAGGGCCGGATGCAGGCTGTTCGCCTCTCTGGTTTCTCTGCTCCTTCTCTCCCGGTGCCCTCTGGTGTTCCCCAAGGATCCTCTCTATCACCTCTTCTTTTTAATCCCTACATTTACCCTCTCATTATTTCTCTGCTTAACATGGGGGTCTCCGTATACAATTACGCTGATGACCTCCAGCTTGTTTTTGATCTGTATTCCTCTCCTGAGTCTATTTCTAAATTTCAAACCACTCTTATTTTTATTTCTGATTGGATGAATCAAAACCACCTAAAGCTAAACCCGGACAAAACGGAGTTGGTCCTAACGGGTGGCTCCACTACCCCCTGGACTCCTGCTTTCTGGCCTCCCACCCTTGGTCCTCCCCCGATCCCCTCCTCCTCTGTTAGAACCTTGGGAATCAAGGTTAGCCAGGACCTCTCCATGCGCCCGCAAGTTAGCTCTGTGGTGTCATCCTGTTTTCTTTCTCTTCGGATCATCCGCAAAATAGCTCGTTTTTTTTCATTTGACGCCCTTAAGATAATTGTTTTAGCTCTTATTCTTTTGAAACTAGACTACGGGAACTGCCTGTATGTAGG